>NC_041011.1:38323166-43323166 GCF_004193775.1 Glycine soja | reverse complement strand
CAATAAACACTTAAAGAAGAAGAAAATTAAAAAAAAAAAAAAAAGACAAAAGAAAACACACAAATCCATAGTTTAGGAAGCAAATAAGGACAATTTGAGGGCTAACAAGTAAGAGGCATTGTAGAGCAATATTTACATGAGAAATTTGGTATAAGTCCTGCAATTGCAAGGTAGTAAAGGACCACACATTATAAGGTGAAGTTGTCGGATTGATGAGAGCTCTAAAATGGTTAACTGAGCATGTTTTAAAATTCTCATGATATTTTTAATTTTTACGGATAAAAAATAAATATTTTTCATAATGGAAAAAAGCACTTGACTGACAAAGAAATAGCCAAGTGAAAAGATAGTGGGAGAGAAGATACTATTATGGGGACACTAACATGTACAAAATGCAAAACGCCAGTGCAGCTCCGGCGGGATATGCTTCTCGGCGTTCTTCGCTGTCATTTTCAGCTTCAGTAGAGGGTAAAAGTCATCTGGATGTTTCCGAAGAGGATAGGCTCTTCCCGGAAGCTTCTAGAAGTTGGTGGAGGCGCTCCACGCCTGCCCTCCTCTCCTGCGTGTCCTTCGCACATGACAATTCCAGCGCTTCCTCTCCATTTCTTTCTTCTATCAAATCTGAAAAAGAGTGAGCCACCTTCTATAGATCGTTGGTTTGTTGGTTGGGTCCAGATTGACGTCGCCGAGGTCAAGGTCTTCGTCGTTGTTGATGCATGTCCATGGCGGTGGCGAAATTTTTGGGTTCTCTCTCTGTGTGAGTGTATGAGTGATTGAGACGTGAGCCGTTTTGATTTTTAATGATTGAAAGATAGGGGTCAAGAGTAGGGGGGTTGAAATGGGGGGCAAAATGAGTTTTTTCACAAAATGATAGGGGGTCAAGAGTAATAGCCCTAGGTGAACGAGGGTTATAATCCACTTTTTTTTTTTTTTTTATTCCATGCATAGTTTCCATAAGAGGGAGAAGTCCAAAATTCTTAAGAGTGTGTTTGGATGGAGGAATTTAAAATTTTGAGAAATTTTAAATTTTAAGAATTTTAAATATTTCAATTGAAATTTTTTTATTTTCAAAATTTTGTATTTGGATAAAAAAAGTTAAAATTACAAGGGTGAAAAAAAATGAATGAAAAAAAAGAAAAGATATGATTTGTGTGCTAATTATACGTGTTCCTCTACGTTCTCATGTCCGATTGATGTTCCATAGTCTCAAACAGTGTTTTTTGAAGAAGACGGTAAGGAGAGAATTTCAATTTCTCACCTTTTAGAAGGAAAATAAAATTCCAAATTTTTAATTGTTTAAAATTCTGTTTTAAAATTCCAAAATTTTAAATTCTTCAAAAAAAAAATCCAAACAATGAATTCTAGATTACAGAAATTCAAATTCTCTGATAAATTATTTTTCTTAGTTAAAATTCTCTATCCAAATATACTCTAAATGATTTTTGTTTAAAGCCTTCCAATTACTTTCTAAAAAATACATAAAAAAGAAAATAAACAGAAATTATACCAAAAAAAAATAGATATCACCTTATATTTTAAAATTCTACATTATATTTATTTAAAAAAAATGTGCTAAAAATAATAAAAAAAATAGATAATAAATTAGACAAATGTTAACCAGATAAGGACATTTGTTAATAAACTAAAAGAAAAATGTCTTTGTTGAATGCACAAAATTATACTATCTATAACTTTTTTTATGTTTTCCAATAATTTTTTTTTAGTTTTTCACCAATAATATCCTAAAGACACAAAATGAACTATTAAGTAGTAAACTCCATACCAAATAAGTAGTCCCAAGAACAAGAACAATGTTCACTCAAATCTGGCTCATGATTGTTGTTTGTCATTGCAATCGTTCCCATCATATCATATGTTTCAGTTGCCTTTGATTCCAAACCAAAACCAGATGCCGCGGCATCCACTGACCGTGAAGAAATGCGCACAAAATTTTCTGCTTCAAATATTAGGCAGGCCCGACACTGACGGGTAATGGTCACAATTTCAATGTTATCATCTTCAGCTTCCATTAAGGCTGCACCATGTAGTGATTCAACTCCAAACCAAGTACACTGGCACTATGTTCCAACACTTGACGACTTGCCACATAACCTTTTGAATCAAACATTACGCAGACCCCACACTCTGGGGTGTCGATGGTCACGCGTTTCCCCTTATCATTTGTAACAAAGAACTCAAAGAAAACCAATGGTGTACCCGATTCGAAAATGCTGTTAAACAGGCTTGAATCACACCAAATAAAAACATGATCAGAATTCAACTCCGTGACAGCTTCATGATACCACGTAGTGGCGGGTTCCAACTTAGTGCCATCTGCCAAGTAGCACTGACACCAGATTTTAGCAGCAACCCGGGAGCGTGAAAGAACCACACACAAAGTTAATCCCACACGGCCATTACGGTAACATGGAAGACCAATAGTGATTGAGGAGTCTGTTGTTCGATGTTTGAACTGGCTTGGGACTTTGCTTCCTGGGAAACAGACCTTCACAGATTTATTATTACAATTTTTGGTGTTGGCTTCATCTACGATTTTTACAATCTCATTTTGACACGACGCAAGCTCGGTTAATTCGAGGGCACCCTCCATAATGCAATGAAGTGAAGGTTCATCCAGCCAACCACAATTCTTGAATGAAATGAATTTGCCCTTCCCTTTCAATCCCAATGCAGAAGAGTTTAAAGAGGATACTGTAGTCAATGACCAGCAGTTCGCGGCATTAAACTCTGTGATAAATGGTGGAAGCTTTGGTAGACTCCCAAGCTCCCTACAATTCTCTAAGGACAGAGTTTTCAGTTTTCTGAGATGCTCGATGCTAGCTGGCAATGTCTTCACACAGCTACCATCTAGTCTTAGCTCATTTAATTTTGATAAGCCACCGATGTTGTCAGGGAGCTCACACAAGTTACAACAATCCTTCAAGTGTAGTAGACGTAGATATCTTGACCCATCAAATAACACATGTAGCTTCTCTTTGTCAATTGCTACTCTAGAATTACAAATCTTAAGCTCCCGAAGATCTTTTAGGGAAAATATCTCATCCGGTATATTACCATATCTCAAACCGTGTACACTGAGTGACTCAAGACTTGTTAGACGCTCAAATGTAGAGTCTAACATTCCAATTCTTGTGCTGCTTAAATCCAAGCTTGTGATTGAATCCGATGACAAGGAGAATTCCTTGAGACTAGTGCAGCCATCGACACTGATCTTCCTCAAAGATGTTAAATGTTTCTCACTTTTAAGACCCTTGAGCTTTTTGCATCCATCCAGCATCAAAGTTTCAAGTGTGTCAAAAGAAAAAAGAGATGGATGAATATCACACAAACTTTCACAACCAGAAAGATTCACCCATTTAAGTTTTGACGCCTTAGACAAATCTGGAAGATTCTTCAAGTGCTTGCATTCACTTAAGTCAATTCGCACTAAATTCGCAACATCCTGCAACAATTCAAAATGACTGGTCATTGTGGAACTTAAATCTTCAAATTTCAATTAAACCAAAAACTCATCTTGCTTTTTGTATATATTTTACCTGCACCCCCTGCCAAAGTTCTGTAACATGGCTGTGCGGCATTCGAATCTCAACAAGCATCTTAGCACAAAAAGTTACTGGAAGAGACTTCAAATGGAATCCATTCCACTCGAGGTATCTCAATTTACCAGACAATTTACTAGGGACACCAGAATGGTGCACATTTCTTGATATCTTACCTGAAGGAACGTATAATCTAAGAATTCTTAAATTAGTCATCATGTTGAGTGTGTCAGCATTCAAGTGTAAATCCTCAATGGAAGACAAATCTAATTTTATCCCTTCAATTAAATCACTTCCCTGACAAAATAAATAAACTGTATTAGACTCATTATGAATATTACTAATAAGGTGAGTATATTCTTCCTTACCTTTTTATTTGCAAGTACATCAGAAACTTCTTTTATATCACTCAATCGACTACGGTTTCTGGGATCTTTACTTTCTCCACGAACTATATTCAAACCCATTTCTTCTATCAAGTCATGCATTTCTATCATCCCAGAATGTGAAATAGTTATAAGAGCTTTATCTTCGAGGACCTTTAATCCCCTAGTAGGGTAGAAATCACAAGCATCTAGTATTCTTACGACATCTTTTTTATGTTCACCTTTGAAAAAGAATGCAATGTCTAGAAATATTTCCTTCTCTAGGTCGTCTAATCCATCATAGCTCACTTGTAAGACATCTTGAATATTGTCATTCCGATAGTTCTCAAGTTTGTTCAATTCATCATCCCAGAATTCTGTAGTTCTGGAATAAAGATTAGAACCCAAAACTTCTAAAGCTAATGGAACTCCCCTTGCACAGTTTACCGCCCTGTTTGAGAGATCCTCGTATCCCTTTTTAGGACGTCTTTCATTGAAGGCATGTACACTAAAAAGCTCTAGAGATTCAGCAATGCTCCATGTCTTGACCTCATAGACATGTGTGACATCAACTCTTCTTCTAAGCAAATGCCTATCTCTTGTTGTTATAATAAGTTTACTACCTGGACCTACATATTTACATGGTTGATACAACGTATCTAATTGACTGAAACTATCCACATCATCAAGTACAATCAAAACTTTTTTATTGCCGAGCCTCCTCGTAAGGTCTTCAGATCCTGCAAGATTATATTCATGATGGCCTTCCTTAAGTAGCTTAGAAAGAAGCTTATCACACAAAGATGTTAGTCCCATCCTTTGTGATTCCTCTCTAACATTTGGTAAGAAGCAGACAGCATCATATTGTGGAAAGAGTTGAGAAAACAAGGCTTTGGCAATAGTTGTCTTGCCAATCCCTCCCATACCCCAAATTCCAATTACATGAACATTCTTTTGTAACTGATCTTGGTTTTTGGACAGCAACAGTTTTACTTCTCCACAATGTTTTTCAATTTGAACAAAGTCTTCTACTTCTTTTAGTTTAAAAGGGGACCTCAACTTCTCGGATACATCTAGCACAATTTTCTCTATTAGTTGAGACTCATTCCTAACAAAGGAACGGACAACAATATATTAAGAAGGAAAATAAATTAGATAAACTATGAAATATACACTACCATAACACTTTAAAAGCATACATAATCTAATTTTATGTAAGAGGAATGCTAGCAACACGCTGTCTGAGAGAGACTCGACTCAAAGACTGATGATTTTGCAATAAGAAGTAAAACCTACAAAAAATAGTGATTTTTAATATTGAGAAAATAAAGGTGAAAACATAAGCAATTACTTGTTGTCACGGCTACGAGTGTCCCATCCAGATATATTGGCAGCTTCAGTGAGAGCAGCTTTCCAGTCTTGGACGGATTGGTTGTCTTTGTGTTTTGCGATTGCTTCCCCGTAAGTGCCAGTACACTTCCTTATGTGGGATGGATCTACTTGGTAGAAGACTGGTATGACTACCAATCCCTGAGTTTTTCTGCAGTGCAGTATTTGCACCAGTTCTTTCAAGCACCATTTTGACTCAGCATAGTTTTCGGAGAATACCACGATGGCAAAGTGTGAGTCCTGGATTGCTTGGCACAGTGACGGCCAAATCTCTTGTCCTTTTTGAAGGTCATGGTCATCCGCGTATGCTTTGATGTTGGGTCCAGAGAGAGCAGAACGAAGATGGCCAATGAACGTGGTGCGGATGTCCTCACCTCTGAAGCTGATGAAAATATCGTACTTCTTAGGACATGATGATGACATGACGTGTTTCGCCATTGCACTTCTTTTCTGGGACTGGGAGGCTTGCAAATTGTAATTACTATTCAATTGCACAATCACAAATGAATACCCCAATTATTCTACAGATTTTTCTTTCATATTCTACGGCAATAGATCCAACGATTCAGATTTCTGTCTACCATTGACTAATCAACTGCAAATTTGCAACCGCGTAGCTGGCGAGGATAGTATATGTGGCCTCCAATTAAGGCTCCGGAATTCAAGGAAATCTTTTTTAATTAAGGATAGTATACCTTATTCTTTTTATGTCACAGCCACATGGCTATTAAATATTAGCTACCGATATTTTAAATGTATCTATTCTGCATTTTCCAATCCCCATGCAGCCATGCTTACAGAATCGGTCTTAATGTATGGCCACATGCCCTTCTTGCAAATTAAATCAGTCCTGATCTAGTGCACCAATACCCTTTAGGAATACAATTTATAATATCATAGAAGCATCTTTGATGACAAGTAGATAAGAAAACTCTTTCAACATTCACGTTCCAAACCAAATGAGTTGTCAAACTGCATAAGCAAAGTTGTGGAAGATACAGAATAGATCGAATATTCAAAATATCTGCAATTGCCATGTCAGAGAAAGAATGAGGCAAAGAATAATAAAAACAAAAGTCAGATGCACAAATGCACAATTAGAACCAGAATAAAACAGACCAAAACAGATTGTAAATTAAATAAGGAAGGTTTCTTTTCATAAATTTGCAGATCTTCACGGGTTACTGAAAGAATCCTATAGAAGTTTCTTTTTTTTCATTTTCTTCAACTTTTTCACTTTTCTTTAGGAATTGCATTGCTATAGGCAGAATTTTCTGTATCTCATTACTGCTTTGACGCATTTCTAAATGGTGATCAATCTCCATAAATACCTTAGACATATGCAAAAAAAAGGAACTTGTTCGAGGACAATGTTACTTCTATTTGCTAACATAATTTCGTATAACTGAATTCTTAAATTTTGTCCTTCTAATTTTTGCGAAAGACCAGCGGGAAAAAATGCAGGTGCTAACTATGTTTCTTTCTTACAGGTTTTCTTATTAATAAAAGATTAGAAAATGCAAATATAAAAATAAGAGAAACAGAATTTTAAAACTCCCATGATTCATGGATTACATAAAAAAACGGAAGGTTATGCTACTGATTTCTTCAATTACTCAAATATGAAAAAAAAATACCACAAAAAAAGAAAAGAAAAGAAAAAATGAAACGTCGTTCCGGTGACCCAAACGGGGGTAAGTGGTTGTCGTGGGGGAAGGGAGGTCGCGGGTGGCGGTGGTGGGAGTTGACAGCAAGAAATAGGCGGGAGATGAGGGCACGGAGGGAGGAGCAGATCTAAAACATTGAAATAGGCACTTGCTTCCAAATTGAATAATTTCAGATTTGTAAATCAACTTGCAAAATCTACACTCCAGAACCAACGTGCTCACATCGAGTTTCAATTCTAACTTCAGCTTCAAAGTACGTAAAGGGATAATCTGGTCACAGCCACCCACAAATTTGCATTCAATGTATCTAAAAGATGAGATCTTCATCGAAACTCGAAAGAATGGCCTTAAACAATTTATTATTTTTTCTCATTTCTACATTTAAAATGATTATTAATATTTTACAATTTTTAATTGGTTTATAATATTATATTTTCTTTAATACCCGGTTGCAAACCTAATGTAAGAGATCAACTTGCTCCCTAAAAATAACCAATCTCATCCATTCATTTTTTGGAACTATATCTTACGGTCAGTCTACTTCCTTACCGATAAAGAAGTAAACTCATTACTTCATTCGACGTCACCCTCTCTTTGCAAAAAGAAAAAAAAAAAAGTAAAATTATAAATTTAGTCTTCTTATTTGTCTCAAATTTCAATTTTAGTCACCCTTAAATTTTATTCACCAATTTAGTCCTTCATTTATGTCAAATCCCCTTATTTTCAATCTGCACGCCCATAATTAAATGTTAATTGTTATTTATGAACGTTGATCGTTATGTGTCACGCTCTGATTGGATCATAATTTGATGCGTCATTTTAACCACCGGAAACTAAAACAAAAATCACCATCAGAAGCTCTTTGTTGAAGGTTGTTAAAGGGTTACTCTTTGTTGTCGGAACAGTGGCTGGAATCGACGCCAACGACACACCGAAAAAAGATTGTGCATAGATAGGGTTGGGAGGGCAAGAGGATCTACCCTGTGCTCTGCATCACCACATGCGAGCTCGTTAGCGGTACCATGATGCTCATCCATGACGACCTGCCCTATATGGACAACGAAGACCTACCCTATATGGACAATGACGACCTCTACCACACAAAGCTAACCAACCATAAGGTCTACGACGAGGACGTGGTAGTCCTCGCCTTCGCGTTCAAGCACGTGGCAGTGCCCACGAAGGGTGTGTTGTCGTCACACGGGTTTGTGCGATTGGGGAGTTAGCAAAATTGATTGATACAGAAGGGTTTATGCGTGGGACAAGCGATGGATATAGATTCAGAAGGGGTAACAAATGTGGGATTGGAGATGCTACACGTGCACAAAATAGCGACATTGCTTGAAAGTGCAATTGTGTTGGGGCAATAATGTGAGGTGTGATTGACGAGTAGGTTGAAGGTGTTGAAGGGGTGGAGGGGGTTCGTTTGGTCAAAGTGTGGTGGGGAAAATGTAATATTTTACTTATAATTTTTTTAAAAAAAAAGATAAATGAAATATATCTTTTGCCCTTTTTTAAAATAAATAAAAAAAATTAAAACCTTTGAAATTTTTTAATAAGATAATATGTAACTGTCAATATTCGTGAGTAACAATCAATATTCAATTTTGAGTTTGGAGACTTAAATAATAAGATTGAAAATAAATGAAGAACTAAATTAGTAACTAAATATAAGAATGACAAAAATCAAAATTTAAGAAAAATAAGAAGACCAAATTACAATTTTTTCAAAAGAAAACATGAAACAAACTTTTCATTATTTAATGGCTGAGTGGATACTTTACCTACAATAGGTGAAGCTGAAGCAAAGTGGACCACCTGTGGAAGTGTTAAAATTACCGGTGGCAGCATGTTTCAAACCCGAAGAAAAAAAATTAAAAATTATTAAAAGTTTTTTTTTTTTTTAATCTGAGTCCTCTTTCTCTACGACGAGACCTCTCCGCAACCCACTTCCAGATCCACTCCTCTTCTTGTGCAACCAACCTTTCCAGAACCCGAAAGACGCGCCATTTCCCACTGCTTCGCCTCCCCTGCCCGTTACGTCGTCTACCACTTCGTCCCTCACCTCTGCCGCCTCGCCGCCCCCTGCTCCTCCCCCGAGCTCCTCTCCGCGCTCCAAGGATCCGACCCGAAACTCGTCCCCGTCTTCATCAAGGGCACTAGGCTTCCTCGCTCGCCACGATTTCCGCCACAACAATTCACTTCTTCTTCCACTCACACTTCACGAGATCTACCCAGATCTGCAGATCGAAAATGCTCCTTCACGCGATCAATACGAGCGCGCACTCTGATCTTAAATTCCAGATCTTGAAAACTTCATCTTCAAGTTGCGGATCTACAAAACGCAGAACAAAGATGACGAGTAGAAGGCGACTTCTGTTTAAAAGCATATATGCGGTTCACTTTTCAGTTCTTGTATACATTTATTTATTACGTTTCTTTTATAATTTGTTGTACTGGGAATTAATGGGTTTTATCTTGAAGTGCACGATGATAATGATACAATTTGTGACCGTTGCGGCACACTTTTTCCCCGCGAGTCACAGTGCTCGCCAGCGGCAGGAACAACGTAGTCTTTGAGCCCACCCCTCAATTGCCGGCGGTAAATGTAAACGAAGACTGAAAATAAATAAATACAAATAAAAATAAAAATAAAAAGATAATAACATTAATAAAAAAATTATTCGTGATAGTTGATATATTGTTCAATTTTTTCTAGATATATAATTGATTTTTTCAATTGATAAAAAATGATAAAAAAATTTAATAATGGGTCATTGTGGAGTTTTTTTTTTTATCAACAAATATTAATTTTTAATTTTTGTAAATAAAAAGATTTAAACTTATAATCTGTTTCCTTTTTTTTTCTTTTAATCAGACCATTCTTATATCTTGATGTGCTGGAGTAACCTACGTAAATCTTTTTCTTCGCTTGTACATGAGCAAATCTTTATATACCTTCTCCCTGTTTATAGTATGTAACAATGCAGCTCTAGCAAAATAAATTATTGCCTCGTTGGTTTATAGTATGTTATTTGTAGCTCGAATTTTGTGGAGTTTCATCATTCGTCGTGGACTCACCCACACATTAGTAAGGCTTTAAATGGGAAATTGGAATGATTTACCATTTCCTGCATTTACAACAAGTGTTTTTAACTTGATATGTTTTCTTCCAGCGTGAAAGATCAAGAATATGGTAAAAAGGCATGACATGGAGCCAGAAACTGCCGAGATATAATTGATAGAATCAATGAAAATCACATTTTATATTAGTTTATAAAAATAATAATATAATTTGATCATTTCTCACACATGTCTTAAAAAATCAAAACTTTTGATATCACTGCATATCAATAAATCATTCATGTTATTAGCATACTTAATTACTCATGTTTATTACAAACTTAACATACTTAAATATTAGAATATTCTCTGAAACTGAACCTGTTTATTACAAACTGACAATGGGTCGCGGGGGACAAAAACCAAATAGACTGGAATTTTAACACTATCCCAACTACAATGAAATTGGGATATTTAAAATGAAATTCTGCATGTTTTCACCAAATTTTAACAATTTTCCAAATAGACTGAAATTTTAACAATATTCATATATTTCAAAAGAAATTCTGCATGTTTTCACTAAATTTTTGTCTTCATAGGAATAGAAGTGAGGATCAAAATTGTGAACCGTACAAAATCATATATGTGCCCATTACATTTCTATTACGCATTTCCATGGGCGCTCAACATATTTCTTCATCATAAGCTGTGACATCATGTATGCTTAACGCAATTTAAAATGTGCTAAGCGCATTTCTTGACAGCAAAGCTGCCTAATGCATGCACTGTGTCTTTTTTTTTTTTATCAACAAATGTTAATGATTAATTTTTGTTAGTAAAAAATATTTGAATTCATGACTTCTGTTTTTTTTCTCTAGCTTCTGCACTTAATTTATAGATTAAGTGCCGCTTACATCAATATTTTTCTCTATAAATACAAAAATTTGAAAGAAATTGTCGGAAGCTACACGAAGGAAAAGTGCTCTGTACATTATGAATGTTGAAAATTCAAGTCTTAGGACAAGTTTTTGGGGATGTAATGTCAACTCATTATTAAGTATATTTATCTAATTTATTTGTTTTCTTGTTTATTAGCATGAGTTTCTAAAACTAAAACTCTTAGGGCTAGGTTAGGAAATTTCAATTTAACTTTGGTGTAATAAACTTATCTTTATTAATTTCATAATTTATTCATGTGATTTGAATCTCGTACTCCTTTCTTAATGTTTCCCATGATCGACCACCATTAGAATGATTATTTACATGAATTTTCAATTTTCAATTAGATTTTTTTTTTGTTTGATTTGATTTATAGGCCATGTATTTCATACTCCTACTACTAAAATTCATGATATATGTATCCCTATAAATTCTCGTACTTAAAGTTAATTTCAAGTTAGAATCACTTAAGATACTAGGTGATGAAAGAAAGAGTTTTCTAGCTACCAAAGAATTACAGTCTCTAAACTTAATGAATTTAGGTATAAATTACGTGAATATAAATGGTTCCAAGCCTACGTACCCGCTGTTGAAATATAAACTTGATTTGGGCCTAAATTAATTATTTGGTTCCTTGGACTTAGTTATTTTGGGCTTAAGTAATTATGGGTCATGTTTTTAGAGAATTCTTGTAGTGTTTGGAGTGTCTAGATATTTCTTATGGTTTTAATATTCTCTAGAATACTCTTTGGATCTCTAGAGTTGAGAACTCTCTAGAATTAGTGTGTCTAGAGTTCTCCTTAGAGTAGTATAAATAGAGATGTAATCCTACATATTTGTATCAAACAAAAATACAAAGTTCTCTCCTCCATAAAGAATTCTCCTTCCTATCAAGTTTCTAATCAAAGTCTCCAATATTTCTAAACACTTTTCCTAAACATAAAAAACCTTATTTCCAACAAAGTGGTATCAGAGCTTCAAGATCCTCAAAAGATGGCGAATGGAGGTTTTCCTTTCCAAATGTCGATGCTCACAAAGAACAACTATGATAATTGGAGTATCAAGATAAAGGCGCTACTAGGAGCTCAAGATGTGTGGGATATCGTAGAGAATGGCTTCGAGGAGCAAGATGAAGCCTCGCTAAGCCAAGGTGTAAATGAGACGTTGAAGGAGTCAAGAAAGAGAGACAAGAAAGCTCTTTTTCTCATTTATCAATCGGTGGATGAAGATACATTTGAGAAGATATCCAACGCAACGACGGCCAAAGAAGCATGGGATAAGCTTCAAACTTGCAACAAAGGAGTTGAGCAGGTAAAAAAGATTCGTCTTCAAACTCTTAGAGGTGACTTTGAGCGTTTGTTTATGGAGGAGTCCGAGTCAATTTCTGATTATTTTTCTCGAGTATTGGCCGTAGTCAATCAACTTAAAAGAAATGGTGAAGATATTGATGAGGTGAAGGTCATGGAAAAAATACTTCGAACTTTAAATCCAAGTTTTGACTTCATTGTTACCAACATTGAAGAAAACAAGGATTTAAAGACCGTGACTATTGAGCAACTCATGGGTTCCTTACAAGCATACGAAGAAAAACAAAAGAGAAAAATTAAACAAAAGGAGGCTATGGAGCAACTACTACAACTCAACGTAAAGGAAGCAAACTATGCAAATTACAAGAGCCAAAGAGGACGAGGTCGCGGCCAAGATCGTGGACGTGGACGAGGACATGGAGGAGAAGGAAGAGGTGGTTACAACAACCACTCCAACAAATTCAACAATGGAGAAAGAAGTTGGAATCCACAAGTAACAAGAGGTCGTGGAAGAGGAAATTCATGGTCGAGGTATGACAAATCACAAATCAAGTGCTTCAATTGCAACAAGATTGGTCACTACGCATCCGAGTGTAGATTCTTGAAGAAGGTTGAAGAGAAAGCTAACTTTGTAGAAGAAAAAGGCGGAGAAGAAGAAACTTTGCTACTCGCGTGCCAAAACAAATTTGAAGAGAAAACAAACAAGTGGTACCTCGACACTGGCGCAAGCAACCACATGTGCGGCGATCAAAGCATGTTCGTGGAGATCAATGAAGCGGCAACTGGCGATGTCTCATTTGGAGACGACTTAAAGATACCAGTCAAAGGCAAAGAACTTTTAGCGAAGAAGGAGATGGTGAGAGGCTTGCCTAGCATCAACCACCCAGACCAACTTTGCGAAGGATGTCTAATTGGGAAGCAATTTCGTAAAAGTTTTCCAAAGGAATCAACAACAAGAGCAACAAAGCCGCTAGAGCTCATACACACCGATGTCTGTGGACCAATCAAACCCAACTCATTTGGTAAGAATAAGTACTTTCTCCTCTTTATTGATGATTATTCCAGAAAAACCTGGGTTTATTTCTTGAAGGAGAAATCAGAAGTGTTTGAAAACTTTAAGAAGTTCAAAGCCCTCGTGGAGAAAGAAAGTGGTCTTTCCATCAAGGCCATGAGATCTGATCGAGGAGGAGAGTTCACTTCAAATAAGTTCAACAAATATTGTGAAGACCATGGAATCCGTCGCCCACTGACAGTGCCAAGATCGCCACAACAAAATGGAGTAGCAGAGAGAAAGAATCGGACCATACTTAACATGGTGCGAAGCATGCTCAAGAGCAAGAAGATGCCGAAGGAGTTTTGGGCTGAAGCAGTGGCATGTGCAGTTTACCTAACAAATCGTTCTCCAACAAGAAGCGTGCATGAGAAGACACCACAAGAAGCATGGAGTGGAAGGAAGCCCGGGATCTCTCACCTCAAAGTGTTTGGAAGCATTGCCTATACCCATGTTCCAGACGAAAAGAGGACAAAGCTTGATGATAAAAGTGAGAAGTACGTGTTTGTGGGTTACGACTCAAGATCCAAGGGGTACAAGCTCTATAATCCAAATAGTAGAAAGATCGTCATAAGTCGCGACGTGGAGTTCGACGAAGAAGATTGTTGGGATTGGAGTGTTCAAGAAGATAAGTATGATTTTCTTCCTTATTTTGAAGAAGATGATGAAATTGAACAACCAATCATAGAGGAACATATTACACCACCTGCCTCACTGACACCAAGGCTGGATGAAACAAGTTCAAGTGAGAGGACACCGCGACTAAGGAGCATTGAAGAGATTTATGAGGTAACCAAAAACCTAAACGACATTAACCTCTTTTGTCTTTTTGGTGATTGTGAGCCTCTAAGCTATTAAGAAGCGACGGAAAACATAAAGTGGAAAGACGCCATGGACGAAGAAATCAAGTCAATCACGAAGAATGATACGTGGGAACTTACTACACTTCCACGAGGACACAAAGCAATCGGAGTAAGATGGGTGTACAAGGCAAAGAAGAATGCTAAAGGAGATGTGGAGAGATACAAAGCAAGATTGGTGGCTAAAGGCTATAGTCAAAGACAAGGAATTGACTATGATGAGGTATTTGCTCCTGTTGCTCGTCTTGAAACTATTAGACTGATCATTTCTTTGGCAGCCCAAAATAAATGGAAGATCTATTAAATGGATGTGAAGTCAGCCTTCTTGAATGGTTTTCTCGAAGAAGAAGTATATATTGAGCAACCACTGGGCTATGAAGTAAAAGGACAAGAAGAAAAAGTCTTGAAGTTGAAGAAGGCGTTGTACGGTCTCAAGCAAGCACCGAGAGCTTGGAATGTTCGAATCGACAAGTACTTTCAAGACAAGAACTTCATCAAGTGTCCATATGAGCATGCACTCTATATCAAAGCGCAAAGTGGAGATATTTTGATTGTGTTTGTATGTAGATGACTTGATCTTTACAGGGAACAATCCAAGCATGTTCGAAGAGTTCAAGAAAGATATGTCAAATGAATTTGAGATGACGGATATGGGGCTCATGGCATATTATCTCGGCATCGAAGTAAAACAAGAAGACAAAGGAATTTTCATCACCCAAGAAGGCTATGCCAAAGAAGTCCTTAAGAAGTTCAAGATGGATGACGCCAATCCAGTTGGCACCCCGATGGAATGTGGCAGCAAGTTGAGCAAGCATGAAAAAGGAGAGAATGTGGATCCAACTCTTTACAAAAGTTTGATTGGAAGTTTACGTTACTTGACATGTACAAGGCCGGATATCCTCTATGTTGTAGGAGTAGTAAGTCGCTACATGGAAGCTCCAACCACAACTCACTTCAAGGCGGCAAAGAGAATCCTTCGATACATCAAAGGTACAACAAACTTTGGCTTGCACTATTACTCTTCTGACAATTATGACATTGTTGGCTATAGTGATAGCGATTGGAGTGGAGACTTGGATGATAGAAAGAGCACTACTGGTTTTGTGTTCTTTATGGGAGATACTGCTTTCACTTGGATGTCAAAGAAACAACCAATAGTCACACTATCAACTTGTGAAGCTGAGTATGTCGCTGCCACATCATGCGTTTGTCATGCAATTTGGCTAAGGAACTTGTTGAAAGAGTTAAAAATGCCACAAGAAGAACCTATGGAAATATGTGTTGACAATAAATCAGCACTCGCTTTGGCAAAGAATCCAGTCTTTCATGAAAGAAGTAAGCACATAGACACTCGTTACCACTTCATAAGAGAATGCATTGAGAAGAAGGAGGTAAAGTTGAAGTATGTGATGTCTCAAGATCAAGCTGCCGACATTTTCACAAAGCCACTCAAGTTGGAAACTTTCGTGAAGCTAAGGAGTATGCTTGGAGTCACAAATCAAGTTTAAGGGGGGATGTTGAAATATAAACTTGATTTGGGCCTAAATTAATTATTTGGTTCCTTGGACTTAGTTATTTTGGGCTTAAGTAATTATGAGTCATGTTTCTAGAGAATTCTTGTAGTGTTTGGAGTGTCTAGATATTTCTTATGGTTTTAATATTCTCTAGAATACTCTTTGGATCTCTAGAGTTGAGAACTCTCTAGAATTAGTGTGTCTAGAGTTCTCCTTAGAGTAGTATAAATAGAGATGTAATCCTACATATTTGTATCAAGCAAAAATACAAAGTTCTCTCCTCCATAAAGAATTCTCCTTCCTATCAAGTTTCTAATCAAAGTCTCCAATATTCCTAAACACTTTTCCTAAACATAAAAAGTCTTATTTCCAACACCCGCTACACTTCATAGTCTACTTGAGTTTTATATTGCATTGTGTTTGATTGTCTGCATAATTACATTTCGTACCTTTTACGTAGTTGTTATTCTTTGAATTCTCATTTATTGGTCATTCAAATAGCAATTATTGATTCAAAGTAGTGGGTACTTGATGATATCAATCTTCATGAGAACGATGCCTCTTCACTCTCACTTTATTATTTGCAGCACCAGTGCCCCTTCTGTGGTCTTATCAAGGTTAAGTAATTCATAAATAGTTGGTTCCTTAAACATATAATAAAAGAAAGACTATCTATCTATCTATTTCGCTAATCAGTACTCCATCTCAAAGGGATTATGCAATTTATGCTCCAGCAATCGACTACAAACCAACATGTTTGTTCCAAATGAATCTGACCTCAGCTCACTAAGTAAAGTCTCCAATTTGAATTTTATACATAAAAAATAGAAATATAAAGTTGACCACAGAATCAGTCATGCATGATTTTGTTGTTAATAAATCTATTTTGTTTCAATAAATTCCAATCAATGTTAATATATATATATATATATATATATATATATATATATATATATATATATATATTATTGTCAAAAATCAATTGAAGCTACAGTTATACTTTAGTCTAGTCATTGAAACAAGACGATCGAATAGATTTAGCTAGCCATCACCATCAAGATGTCAAAAGCTAGAATACCCGATAGCATGGATGAATCAGAGTCTTGAACCACACGAAGAGGGACACTATCACCAATCAGTGCCCTTCGAAGTTGAGGGACAGCTCCAATTATTAAACAAACGACCTAATAGATGATAACCGTAAACGGGGAATTATTCTTGTCTAGAAGTTAGTAGGAAATAATAACGATATATAGTTATATGAGGCTTTTAAGAAAGAAAATTTTATAGGGCAACCTGTGCACTATATTATTCTGATCTAGAACTGGATAGTAGATAACCACAACCCACAATGAGTGGGGATTTGATCCTCCAACGTAAATATTAGTCCATCATCCTTGTCCCCACGATCAAATATTCTCTTTTTAGACACCTTTCCTTTCCATTGTGGAAAACAGGTCCCCACCATTACAATTAGTCAATTACCCTTTTTTCTCTTTCCGACCTTATCTACTGATACAATACAAGTACTGAATACTACATGGCTAGGCTAATCAATATTGATCAATTGTTATCAAATATAAAAGCTCATACGTACCCATTCTTGATAGTTGACATGTCGCCTAGGTTTTTGTTTTTAACTTTCATCCCTTATTATAGTCATATAAATAAATTTTACATATTTTTTTATTATAATAGGAGAAAAATTTTGAGCTTCATGAGAATCTTGAGTTAGAAATCTTAATTTCTCATGTTTGATATTTATTAAAAAAAATCTAACAATTCCTAGGAATACTTTTTAACAAGTTTTTCATAAAAAAAATTCATGGGAGAATGAGAATTTTTTTACTATAATCAAAATATCATATTACTCTTACTAATGTAATAAATAATTAAAATAACTAATAAAAATATCACCTAATTCTTGAATTCCTATAAATTTATCTAGATATTTTCAACTATCAAACATATTTTACTTTGTTCCCATAAAACATGATTCCGAGCATCAAATAAATTTTCCCCTAACGTTCCCTTAGACTAATTAAGTGTCTTTTTAACCCTTTTATATTATATTTATATCATGAACATGATAAACTTTATTTCATATAACTAAAAGTTATAATATAATTATATATCTTTAATATTTTTATTTATATTATAATTAAAATTCATAATAAATACTTTTAAAATATAAATTTTATTTTAAATTTATAATAAAAAATTTATATTATTCTTTTATTAGAAGAATTTTTATTGTTCTCACTATCATTCAAAATATCTATTTTAATTTTTGCTTATAAAGGATGAGTTTTAATTTGTACTTCAATGTCTTTTTTTTGCGTTCAGTGTCATTTTTAATTACTGTCAATGCTATCATTATTATTGCATTTATTTACATACAAGAATCAAATTTAATACTAAAGAATTTATAATAATTCATATACATTATTCAATCAACTCACCTAAACTCTTTGTCTACTTTTCTTATGTAATAAGAAACACCATAATTTATAATAATTATGTCATTAAATAATTATAGTTTTTGTCAATTTTTTAAAGGACTATAACTCTTTACACACACACACATATATATATATATATATATATATATATATATATATATATTCATTCGTTTCGAGTTGTATCAATATTTTCATTTTTTTTATTTTTTTAGGACATATCATATGTGACACAATTGATTTTAACGTCAAATTTAAATTAAATTCAAAATTTAATTACACATTTAATTCTTGCACAAATTTTATTTTCTTAGTTCTTATACTTAAAAATCACCATTTTAACTCCTACACATACCATGTTTATAATGTTAAGTAAAATTATTAGTTGATTCCACAAAATACACGACCACTCTAAATTTTGTTTAAAGTACAAATATAAATATTGGATTGTAAACTTCAAAATCTTAATCATATATAAGTCATAACCATCATGTATATCTTAATTATTTCTTAATAAATAAAAATGGCTTAATTTAAAAAAAAATTATAAATCTTTTCAAAATAAACCCGTGCCTGCCGGGATTGATATGTAGTTCTGGTTAATTTGACAGTCATTACTCAGGAATCAGGATAAAGATTCCTCTCTTAAGCTTCAGTTTTGTTAATTAATTTGATTGCAAATAGATGTTGTACAAACCATGATGTCCAAGGTATCATGCCTGCCATATGAATTACAATTCAACCATATATTTTGCTTCTTATTAATAAGAAAAACTTTTAATTGAACACAACTCTTTCGATGAATTTAACAAATGTCCTTCGTATGCATCATTCTTTTGTCTATATATGTTTCTTGTATCCCTCATTATAGAGGTTATATCCACTCCTTCACTGTGATCAATAAACAATAAGAAGAGAAATTTATATATTAAGAGGATGAACGGGGATACAATCCAATGGTTGATGGTGCTAATAGTGCCTAAAGTTTGAGCTTTTCTGATAATGCTGCTATTTGTTTCATAATCCTTGACTTGGCCCTTTTGCACGTGTAATACTCTGAAAAAATGAAAGATTTTTTATAACTATGATCGAAAGTACTCATTCCATATCAGAGAGGATAACCCTCTAGAGTTATATATAATCATCAATTCCATAAGTCACTATTCCACTCAAACTGTAAGGAACAAAGTTTAATATTTCGGAAAATAAAAAACTAGCAAGACTTGTTCTGATCCAAAACATGTTGGTCGGTGACACTAAAGTGACATTTGAAAGAAGGATATGATGAATCCATGGACTTATATTTGTGCTGGGGAGAATTATCATCGCTTCTATACGTGCATGATAAATATTAGTAATTATAGGGAGAAATTAATGTCACAAAAAGTTTAACGTGGTTGATCCCAACATCATCATGCCTACCTCCACAAACGAGAAGAGGTCAAATTTAGTATGATCAACATTACTATACAACTTTTTGATTGAAAAAGTGAGCGAATTGACCCTCTACCACTACAACTTTGCACGGATAAAGCTGCTATTCCTCTCCCACTATGAAGCTTTTGAGCAATAAGTTGCAAACCCTCTTTCAGAATATTGTACTAGGCAATGTAGGCATTATATTATTCACAATTTTGCACGGAACCACTACATGCAAACTTTGCACGGCCATAAAGCTGCTATATTCCTCACAATTTTCATCTCCATCCCCTATTCTCGTACCTCAAACATCCCCTAGTGCTATAAGTATTTATAACCCACGAGAACTTGTTTGACAAGCAACCAACCACCTTTTACATAAGGACACTCCAGGTTTCATATTTTAAATAATTAATAAATATCGAATATATCTCTCGCATATCTTTCATATTTATTTTTTCACATGCCTTAATAAGAAAATCTGAATCTTCTAATAAAATGGAATAATTTTGATTATTAATCTTGAATTAGGAATTTGGATAAGGCCAACAATTTGTGACTCAACTGATGAAAGAGCCTCAAGAGGTTATAAGTACACATTATACAGAAAGATTAACATAACATTTCTAAATTCTAACATCCAAAAACATAGAACAACCTTTTCTTTCCCTTCAGGGACGACTGTACGTTCAATTTCATGCTGATTGACATGAGCATTCGTTGTGGGAGCTGTCCTCAGCAGTGTCAAGTAGTCCTTGAGAACATTTTGAAGGGTTTTTAGGATTCATTTCTGGTGCTGACACCGGACATCCTTCAGCTTTATTGACTCCCATTACATTAGAACTCTTGAATGAATATATGAGGACAATGTTTTAGTACACTTAAAACATGGTTCAGAGCTACTCTATTTCCTATAAGTATGAACATACCACTTTCTGAAAACATTGACTAATGTAGAATTTTCCAAAACAAAATAAAAGGTCTTACTGCCATTGAGAGAGAAGCATTTCCCAGATTACCTGTCAACATCAAATCCAAAATATTAATGGGAAAACATTCTCAATCTCACAATCAATATTCACATCCCCCTCAAAGGTCATTAACAACTAAAAGTGAATCAGGTTGCATTTACCTAAAATGTTGTAACACTTGCTAGTATTGTTCACTTAAATTCTTAAAACTCATTAAGATCCTGATTAAATGTCTCAAAAGAACTTCTTTCTTTGAACATTGACTTCATCAATGTAACTAGATTATTCACAGGACCATTTAAAATCAGTAAAAGTATACATGTTAATAATTGCCCAAAATACTTAACTAAGAGATATGGATTTAGACAATTATCTCATATTTTCTCTTATTTAAGATTTTTTTTTTATGTTTTTTTTAATGTAAATTGTTAAGTTGTAGTTTGTTCTCTTTAATTTATTATTTTGTTAGACTTTCCATGCTTATTGAAGGATCATTTTGTAGGATTTTTGAATTGGGTCGAATAAAAATTTTTAGGAACAAGGTTCAATGAAAGCTTAATGTGAAAATCTCAACTCAAATGTGCTTAAGTTGAAATTGGAAGACTGAGACTAAAGTTTCTTTTTGGAGAAGATAAAAAAAAAAGTTATAGAAAAAAATTAACTTCGGAAAAATAGGTTTGGCTTAAGCTGAATTTGGATAGAGCTGCAGTATCTGTTTAAATTCAAAATTTTTTGCTTAAGCAGACACTCACTTAAGTGTAGATTTTTTGGATCTTTATAAATAGATTGTCTCGTGTATTTTAGGGCATGCTTCCTTATTTTGTTAAAACACCTCATTTACTAAAGTTCTTCTTCCAAGACTCTTTTCCTCCATATATTGTTCTTCCACTTTTCTTACTTTTGGATGCTATTCATGGATATGGGTAGCTAAACCCTCCGTCCTTGAAATTAGATAGTATCCGAATCTTATGTTCTCATGTATTTTTTTTTTTGAAATAGTGTTATATATTCATTTTGTTCTTTAATGGTAGTTTTTTACTTATATGATTTATGCTTGTTATGATTTAGTCACTCATAACTTGATTTTTGGATGAGATTGTTATTGGAAAATATTTTTTTATCTTGAATTGTGGTAAAAATGTTCATTAAACCTCAGAGCTAGGAATAGGATGAGGGATAATGATTATCTTTGGGCCATTGAACTTAAAGCGAGTTTCTTTATTAAATGTTCAAGGGATTGACATTTAATGGGGAAACTTAGGTCTTTGCACCTAAGAAATTATGAATTAAAATACTGTTTTTGAACTGTGATTGATATTAATGTTAGATTACAAATTGAATATCATGTTTTCGCGTAAATAGAGTTTGATTTGAAGAAATTTAATTCTGACAACTTTTGTCATCTGAATTTTCTATCATTTTATTGGATGTTTATAGAAAATTCCAAAAATATCGTAATGTGTAATTTTGTTTTATTTTTTCTTTGTTACCGAATATTATGTTCAAATCATTTATGTTTATTTGTTAGTTTAGATAATAAAAATTTGTAATATTTACTAAAGTATTATACAAGTCTTTGTGAGGCGATTAATAACTCTTATTTATTGAATACTACTTACGCTTGCCAATGTCTCAACACCTGTCTTGCCTGCAGCACCTCAACACAAGGCCTTGCATGTCACGCGGATGTTTTCGTTATTTTGATAAGCAACCATCCAACTGAAGCCTTAGTGACAAAAATGTTTAATAACATAAACCACCTATATAATTGATGAAAACTATTTCTAAACTAATTGTTAAAAGATAGGAAAGAAAAATAAATATGAAAATGAAGACGAAGAAAAAAAATTCGGATAAAGAGGAGAATCAAACATAAAGCAAGAGCATGCTTCTAAATGTTTGCTTTTAACCAGGTTGCTACAATCAAGAGCTGGACTGAACTCTGAAGACAAAATATAAAATCTGTTGAAAATGGGGTCCTCAGGTTAGTTGCAAATCACTCAATAAAACACTTCAGGGAGCAAGAAAGGTGAGAACTAAGCTAACAATGGTTAGTTTGTCCTTTATTCTATATTTAGAGAACTGGTGAAAATTCTATGGTAAAAATAAACTATATTCACATGATTGTTATTTGTTACCAAGCTAAGCTAGTGAATTCTGAAAAAGAAAAGAAAATCTTAATGATATTTTGGATCCTAAATTAAAATCTGTGTTTCTTGTTTCCATATTCTCTTACAAGTTCTGCTGCTAGATGCAGCCTTGCCTCAAGATCCAACTTTGGAACTTCTCTTGACTCCAAGATAGGTTCATTTCATGCAGATACGTTATAGAGCATATGTTTCATGACTTTTTAACTGCTGTGGATAGAGTATGTAGATTATGGATCAGGAATTCTGAATATATATGCATCATAACAAGACTATTATATTCCTTTAACTCTTCTTTTAGAATAAAAATAAAGCTGACAAAATGAAATTCAAACATACAGTATTTAAGTTCTTCCTTTCTTTGTCTCTAGAACATCAAAACGATCCAATGCAAGAATTGTCCCAAAAGCAGTAATCAAATCAAATTTGTTTCATAGAAACTAATTTTAAGTACCAGCAAGTTCTATAAGAAGTTGTATTCCTGGTAGCACAGTAATTTGCTCTGATAGTCCACATGTCACAGATTCAAAACACGCCAGCGCTATGCAGCAATTACTTAGACAATAATGCCATGTTAACCTATAAAACACTAAAAATGGAAGCCAAAAGCATGGAGCAAAATTTTTTTGCATTCCCATAATTTATTAGGTCTTCAAACCATATATAACTACTAATTAACTGTATTTGCACAAACATTATTTGTCAAAGAATAGTAACTTCAAACCACAGCAGAAAATGAAAATGATAAGTCATCATGTATGTGCCCCCCGTTACGTCTAGAAAGCAAAGTACGATAAGAGACTAAGTGAGTACTATGTTATTAAAATGTAAATGGAAGCACGTGAATATATCACTATTGAGAATTGTTGTAGAATTATGTGTATGTAACAACCAAATTTCACAAAAGTAGCATGCCGTAACTTTAAATCAAGTGAATCACAAGTTTATTTATAGAATCAAGTAGCAAATATATACAAAAATATGCCGTGTGCCATTTATATATGTATTCCACTATGTCTCGTTTGGTTTGGTTCAAGTTATCAACCCCACAGATCATAAATCCATATATACATATATGAATTATGGAAATGGAAAGGAAAGACTGGTAAAAAAAATGAATTACCTGATGCTTAGAAAGTTGAAAATGGAGATAAAAAAAAAATGTGACATGCACGACACGATGAGACAAGTGCTAGCTATAGCACTAGTTAGTGAATGTGCGGTTGCTCGAGTCATCAAAATCATTGATGGAGAGGGAAGAAGGGAATATGGATCACGTGGTTAAAAGCAGTTTGTTTGGTTTTGAACTTCTAATTGTGGCCTTCCCCATAAAAATAATGTTAGAGCATGGAAAACACCCAATTGGGAACCGATGTTAGTTGCAAATTAAATTGAATGACTTATACTTTTTTTTCTTTCCTTATCGTATACCCAATTTAGAACCGATGTTAGTTGCAAGGTGTATGGCCTTGTTGGGCTCAAAATGGTTACAAGAATCTGAACACAGAGAAGAAGTTTCAAGAAAAAACGATAAGGAAGCTATAGTGCGTGTGCTTATCGGTGTTGGAATTGGAATCACAAACTTTTGGGAATTGATTTGTTTTTTCATAAAAAAAATTAATTGGTAGTTGTAAAATTTTAATTTATTTTATCTTATTTAAATTAAAAATGCGTGCTCTGAAATTCCAATTTATTATTATTTTCTCTCAAGATATAATTGTTTGAGTTGACAATTATATAAAACCTTTCCCTTGTGCATTTATGATATAGACAATACAGGCATGTTTAGATTAATTTATTTTAAGAATTATTTTTAAATTTTCTGAAAAAAAATATTAGCAAAATTTATTTAAAAATAAAAAAAAAATATCTCATACATGTGCCTGAATTTAGAAACTAGAATATAGGTAATTAAATTAGTACTTAACTTTATCATGATTTATTTATTTCGATCTGCTTTCAAAAATTTGTGTAGAAAATGGTGAAAGTAGTTTTTATTATTTTTTTTTATTGTTTCTTGTAGAAACTTTTCAAAATAAAAAATAAAATAGAAAAAAAAATCAGTTTCCTGTAATCTTTAGCTGCAGAAAAAGAATTCGCTTTATAATAAAAAAGCAATTTTATTGGAGGAATGAAAATGAAAATCTAACCTGATAGATTTTGTCTTCAACCTTTATTTTACAATTTCTTGACTAAAGAAAAGCTTAAATGGCCCGAAAATTAAGATCTAGAAAGAAAAACTTCAAACATATTACATTCCTTTTTCCAATCTTGTGTTTTTTTCAAGATGCAAGTGACATTTCTCGAAGGTTACAAAGGTAAGGAAAAATGATCACATGCTTCTAAAACGACCCCCAATAACTATAATAACTTGATTAGGTTCTCTTCTGAAGTGACTTCCAATGACCAAAACCACTCCAAAGTTAACACGCACACACCCCCCACAGACACACACATATCTAGTTCTTTGGCCATCCAAATTTGTACATAAAGTAGTTTTGAAACTTTTCACGGTCTTAATCCTCTTTCTCCCCTTAGATACCCCAATCAACTAGTCTTTTGGATTCACAACGTTGGACACGGTCTTTTCCTTCAGTTCTTTTGCAAGCTTGTCTATGGAATCTGAAACTTCAACCCTATATACATAGTACCTAGTAACATACGCGAAGAAGATGAGGTTGAGGAAGTTTAATATTGCAAAAAATGCATAGTAGTAGTCAAGATGAGACTCATTCAGATTGTTCAAAATCCACCCCTTGTGACCATTTTTCTTGGTGATATTTGACACTGTTGAGAGAAGAAAGGAACTGATGAAGTTACCAAGGCCTAAGGTAGTTGTGGAATATGAAGTTCCAATGCTCTTCATGTGTTCCGGGGATTGATCATAGAAAAACTCAATTTTTGCAACCTCTAAGAATGCATCAGCAGTTCCCATAAGTATAAACTGAGGAAGCAAAATGAATATGCTCAAAGGAACTTGCCCTCCACTTTCAACCACGCCATGTTCTCTTGCAACCTTGAGTCTATAGCTTTCAGTCCCAGATGCAATGATCATGATCAATGTGTGGATTACAAGGCCAATTCCCATCCTCTGAAGAAGGGTAATGCCTCTTGGGTTCTTGGTAAACCTTTGCATGATCTTCACAAAGAAACGGTCATAGAGCACAATGCACACAAGCAAGGACACGGTAACAAAGGCAGCCAAACTTGCTGGGGGAATTTTGAAGCTTCCAAGGTGTCTGTCTAGAGTAGTACCTTGCTTCACAAAAAGGGTATTTATCTGAGCCATCATTGTGCTAGGCACAAATGTAGCAACCAAGATTGGAATCATCCTTATCATTTGTTTTGTCTCCTCTACTTGAGTAACAGTACACAGCATCCATGGACTAGTGTTTGAATCTGTTTTCACACAGGCCTTATCAAGGAACCTGCACATATATGTATGGTTTTTATTAGGAACATAAATTTCATTGTAAAACTAGGATCGTCAAGTGGAGAAATTATTACATAATCTGAGACCACATGTTCAATCACATTTTATTAATTTCTTTTTACGAATTGAAAAATGAAATAAGATGTCATGTGGAGATTGGTCACGACCATGTAATAATTTATCCATAAAGGAGAAAGGTAGGATAGAAATTTGTACTTTAATGTTGGAGTGTGGTCAATTCTGTAGCTCCCTTTCTTTGCATACCCTTCCTTGTCAAGCTCATATAGTTCTTTAGAGTCACTAGGAACAGGAACTTTTGATTTCCTACAAG
The DNA here is from genome assembly GCF_004193775.1 of Glycine soja. Classification (NCBI taxonomy): domain Eukaryota; kingdom Viridiplantae; phylum Streptophyta; class Magnoliopsida; order Fabales; family Fabaceae; genus Glycine; species Glycine soja. Next base: position 43,296,691 of record NC_041011.1, on the reverse strand, counting down.
CAGCCACAATGACCCTAGCCATTCTAGTGAAGGTGCTCCCTGCAGGCACTTTGTGCCTATAGAAGGGTGTGCCAGCCACGAATATCATGATTGACACTAAAAGGCCAAGAGTTGGAAGAGCATACCCAAGAGTCCACCCTACATTATCTTGGATATAAACTAGAACACTGTTTGCAAAGAGTGTCCCAAAGAAAATGCTGAACATCCACCAATTGAAGAAGGATAGCTTGTGTAGCTTCTCTTTAGGGTGAAAATCATCAAACTGATCAGCTCCTATGGTGGAGATGTTGGGCTTGGTTCCTCCTGTTCCCACTGCTAGAGTGTAGAGTGCACCATAGAACACTGCAAGCTGTAGTGTGGAGGCTTTGGCACATTTTGTCACATCCTTTTCAAAGCATTGAGGTGGCTTCAGGCTAGGAAGGGACACTGCCAGTGTAAGCAGAGACATACCCTGCCATCAAAGATCAAACATCCCCAACGAATTAATTTGGCAGTTTGAACAGTATGCATAACCATCATTTTCTTGTCCAAAAAGTTATCCTATGTAGTAAAAAATTTGTTACATTATGGGTCTAACTCTGTCTTTAATGTCTCAATCTAGATAATTATATTATGAGATCATTGAGATTATTCTACAACGCCTTTTTTCTTTATGCATATATATATAAATGTTGGGTAGAGGTTAAAAGAACAAGAATTATGAAGCAACACTCAATCCAAATATGCAAGTTGGGTAGAAGTTAGATTGAGGAACAGTATTACGATTTACAAGCAAGTAAAGGCGTAAAGCACAGGAGCTCCCATTTCATGGATTCCAAAAAAACCTATCAATATTAAAAAGTTTATCTGAATAATATCATTGGATTTATTAAGTGAAAAATACTAAGACTAGAATGAAAATGATTTTATATTAATTATAAATATACACAAGGTTTTATTTAAAACACGTGTCCGATTTTCAGTTTATATGTTATTATCCATCCATCTTTTGCACAATACTTACTAGTACTATTTAGACAAATTTTGTTATTGCTATTCGATTCTTCTATACAAGTTGTTAATTGTCTTTATTTGTGGCTCACTCTGAAGCCCCACAACCGCACCCTGTCCCAATCCCCTGACTTGAGCTTGATATATAGTTTTGGACTTCATGCAGGTACAAGAACATGATAACCTATATTGTATTTGTGGACCTTAAAAAACATTTCATACTTTTAGAAAGATGCACACACAACCATGAAAAGCGCCGTCCACTAGCGTCACAAGTATGAAAAAGAATGCCACATGCTTTGAACCAAACTAGAAACAGTAGAAAATGACGGGGACACTTTCCTACTACCTTTCATGTCTTTTTCTTAGACAACACTGTCATGAGGTCAAATTCTAATACTTTGCCAATATTATAACATGTCCTATCCAAGTTCTATTAGAGATTCACTTTAGAAAATTAATAATGAAGAAATCAGTGTGTAACAAAAGCTCAATTTTAGTTTATCATGAATTTTTTATTATTGTTTAATTACATATACTTATTTAATAAATAATTTGACTGCAATAACAGCTACTTAATATATCAAACATAATGATAAATTCATGATATAAAAAAATAAAGCTGAAAATAAATTAAATTAAATTTATTCAAACAGTGGACTTATATAAAAGATGATTAATTCTGTAAAAAAAAGTATTAATATAATTATGTAAAAACATACTATCCTTTAGTGAGTTCTCTTTCTTTCTCTATATGTGTAAACCATTATTTATAATTGATAAATATTACTCTAACTTTTCTTGTATACAAAGTTTAGAATTTTAGTCCTCTATTAATTATATTTATTAGAATTTAAGTAGTTTAATATCAAATTAGCAGTCTATAAATATTCCACAAATCCTATTAAATATCATTGTCATAGAAATAGTATACCATCTCATTAATCGTTCATCTTCAAAAGTCAAATTCCGAATCACTGGTTGAGCTCCAAGATTCTTTTTTTGTCCCGAATCACTAATCAAACGCGGGAATTAGTGTATTATTGGTCCATCGATAGCTACTGTCCACTTATCATACTAGCAACATTCCAATAAAAAATGCCAAAAAGTCTTTGATCCAAAAGTTTGAAAGTGTTAGCCTACAGTATATAGTAGCTTCAGTTGGTTGGTTGGTTCTTGACAGATTTTTGTGTAGAATAATCAGCTGGTGACATGCAATATTTAGCATCTAAATACTAGATCATTTTAATTAATCTTGTGCAATAATTTCATTATGCAATCTGTATAAGACTTTTTCTTATTAATTTACACAAGAGATTCCATGTATATATATAACCAGAGAAACAACTAAAAAAAAGTTCATAGATAGCTATATATTATCTATTAACAATTAATACTTATATATATACATATATAAAAACTTGCAATCATTATGAAATAAGTATTTAGACTTTAAGAACATGTATATAATGAATTAAATAAATTTAAACATGTGTTTTAGTCTATGTAAATATAATTATTGTTAATATAATTAAATTTATTAAATAATATATTAATATAAGATTAAATGACTTATAAAAAATTGGTAGCAATAATGCATTCAAATTAAGGTCATAACAAGTAGTATATACCCTATAGCAGTCAAATTTAGGATTAAATTTATAGAATCAAACTTATGGTCAAAATATGCGGGCTTAAAATATCGAGATCTAATATATATATATATCTTTATGGTCATTTTTATATTCAGAACAACTTGCATCAAGGATCTTGGGAGACACTTGTCTAAGTTTCTAACATGTGGGAGTGGGGAGTTGAAATGTAGTGATAATGCCACCCAGGCCCATTGGATTCACCAAAAGCGGACAGTGTAGTTTGACTTAAAATCAATCATTTTAGAATTAATATTTATAAACCTACACTCATCTTATTCTGCTTCACCCTCACACTTATGAAATTTTAAAATAAAAAATAATAAAATAATCAATTGTCTCCTTAACTACTAATAATTAAATATAAAATTATTTGTATAAATGTAACCTTCACGGATCTTAACAGAGGAAATTAACTTCAAACTTATATGAGTTATATCTGTCCCACCTAGCTTCATTTTTCAACCACTCCCCATGTGAGATTAGAGGGATGAATATACACAAATTAATAAAGTTAATTAAAATTGTCAAGCTCGAGACCTATTTAGTCATTCTACATGTTTTCATTTCGTGACAAGAGTTCAATGCCTGGACTAAATTATCTGTGACATATGAACACGCTAACAATAATTAATATGAGGAGTCAAACTATTTGAAAGATGTGTTAGCAACATGTTATTGGATTATACTAAAAAGAGATTAAGCTAAATGAATGAATTGATATTAAACTCTTTGTGGGGGCAAAAAAACAGAAAACTAGGTAAAAGAAATAATATATTGAGAGACTAACCGAGAGATAAACGGTGGAGGCTATGACAAAAGTCCAATAGCGGCCAAGGAAAGCGTCAGCAATGTAGGCGCCTAATATGGGTGTCATCCAAATGGTACCAACCCAATTGGTGACATTGTTTGCAGAGGAAACTGTGCCTTGGTGAAGCTTTGTTGTAAGATACAGAATCAAATTTGATGATATCCCATAATAAGCCATTCTTTCGAATACCTCATATACTGCACCCACAATCAAATCAAATTCAAACATCAATAAGCTTTCTACATGTTTCAAAATTATACGAGTTAAATTGTTGATTTAATTAAGTGTCAAGCCAGGTCACTGTTTGCTTCTTTCCTTTTGACATGTATGTTGTGGAGACTAGGTTGATTAAAATGTCCTTATTTTGGTGAATCAAGTTACATGTACATTGGAAAAGAGAAGATACGTGACCTCATGAAATATCAACCTAATTATACAATTTTAAGGACTAGTGTTGGTGACAGTTGTATTAGAAGCGTGTTAAGTATGTCAACTGTTTATTTTCAAAGCCTTTAGTCAGTTAATTAGAAATTTAGAATAATATATTCACTATCTTTGAATAATAATATATTTTTAATATTCTTCGAATAACATCTTTTTGCTTTATATAATTTAATATGTTTTCATATCATATGCAAAACTAAAATAAAATGAAGTAACGAATTATACATTTCATTAATACTACAAAAGAATATTCTTTTTACATTAAAAGACACCTAAAATATTATATATATATATATATATATCGTGTGTTGACTGTTTGATTTACCATATTCAAACGTAAATTATTTCACTTCAAAATAAATTTTAATCAAAATCATCTTTATAACTTCTATTTTACAAATACTCACTCGAACACATACTACAACCTCCTAGGCTAGTGAATAGTATGGAAGTATTAGGCTATTATTAGGGGTCAGAAAATATGTCTTTTATACAATTTTTTATATAAAAATCTTATCCACAGTTTTAGTTCCAGTGCCGGTTAACAAATTATTGTATGACAATTTAATTATTATAAAATAAATATAAATTATGATGTGAACATTTTAAAATTCATTATAAACCTAGGGAAAAGCAAGAAACAAGCTTAATGATTCGCAAGACACAACTTTGTATCCTAATACAAAATACTTTTATTTAATTAAATTAAATGATATTATCGTACGCAAATTTTTCATCATAATTGGAAGTTTAAGAGGGACCAACAATTAAATGCAAGCGCAAGTTGGGTAACAGTACCACTACTGGAAATGAATACTGATCCTAATATCATAGAGTTGCAAACTTAATGCAACTCTATTAAGTTTGCAATAAGTGGTTTTTTATTAGTTAACTTTAAACTCATTTTGGATATATTCCGTCAAAATATCACGCATTATGTAATCCAGCTAACATACAATATTTGGCCTTCTTGAAAGTAACAAGGCTTTTGTTCGATTCTGTTTTAAGTTTTTAAAAAATACTTTCAAAAGTAATTTTTAAGAATATTTTCCAGACTATAACTTATAAGAGATGGAAAAGCATAAATTAATTAGTGTTGATTTTAAAAACATTTATTTACAAAAAAAAAAATTCAAAACATGGGTTGATGATGGGATGCATGCGTCTGGGTCCTACGATTTCAGAAATTTGGCACGAAATGGAAAAAATGGGGGGAATTGTGGTTCCATGGCTCATCTCTCTCGTACGATTCATAAAGACATAAACATCCCAATTAATATATGATGTCTTATGTCTTGCTCTAAATGATGAACAAGTTGTGATTCTCTCTCACATCACGAGCCCACCAAGCAACCACCACTACCATGGAGAGAACCAGTTGGAGAAGGACAAGTCCAGCTTCCATGCATTTCCAAGACCCATTGGGATGCGGAAAATAACAAAGAAAAAACCTCCCGTGAAGAACACACAAGAGGGACTAGGACACCTTTGAAAAATATTCTAAAACTTTTCATATGTATGTTCTACAAATTAATCTTTTCAAAATAAGATTAACTATATAATAGGAATGATATTTAAAAAATTTATTTATTTTAAATATTTTATTAATATTTTTTATTTTTTCAGTATCAATCTTTTTATTATATCATATTATATATCATAATTATATTTTTTTCAATTTTTTCTCTTGGTGTTAAAAAACATTTGGTTGTCCAGATATTCTTTTCATAGAGTTCACTGATAATATATTATTTTAACTTTTGTCATCTAATTACCAATAGTTACTTACGGTAATTTTGTTGAATTTTATACTACTTTAAAAATTATATCGATTATAGTGTAAAAAAATACTTATAGTGTATACAAATCAAACTCTATTTGAAAATTGTTAACTTTATTAGATAAATTTATTAATAAATTTACTTTTCGGAGGACTAATTTGTAGACATATACTTTTGGGAGTCACTACCAAAAAAATACTTTTAGCGATTAAAAGGGAAATAAGATGTTACTTTAATTTAATTATCAGATTATATATTAACTCTTTTTAATATGATATGGACAACGTAATATTTATTTCGAAAAAGTTAAGGATGTGTGCATATTTTATTGACTTGATTCATTCATTTACATGTGTACAAAAGATGTATACAATAATACGTGTATGGATAAGAACACCTAAAGAAAAAATTTTGCCCAGGAAAAACAAGGGTTATCTAAGATTAAAAAAATTGTTAAAATAATTTTAAGTGAATGAGAGATATGAGATTAGAAAAAAAAAAAGTGTGTGACCAACTCTTTTATTTTGTACTATGTCATAAGAACGAAACAAAAGATATTTATGGAAGGACTGATATATTGTAGGTACAACAACACTTCGCTGCCCAGCTAAGCAAAGCCCCAATTTGTAGCATGAAAACAGGAAATCTTCTCCTCGGTTAATTAATGCTAAGTGCAGGACGATGGTAAAAAATGGAAAAATAAATCAAAGATATTTATTCTCTTCTCACCAACATCTTGCAGTTGCAGAGAACAGCAGAATATGGTATAATTGAAGCTGTAAGTTTTGAAATTGGAAGAACAATACCAGATCAAAATATCCATCTTAGGGAGTGGCATAGTTTTGAAAGCTTGCGATAACATAACAAAGGGGTGTGTGTTTAAACTTTAAGAGAGTTCAAAATTTGCTTAGACTTTTTTTTTATCTAAATCATATGTTTACAAGAAGTAATCATGTTTAAGCTGATAAAATTACCACGTGAAACAAACTCTTCTTAAGTCAAGACTTGAACTCAAGACCATTAGTCCAACTCAAGATCATCGTTAAGTTATATATATAGCAAACCTGTGCTTAGACTTGATAAAATGGTTTATGATTTTTTTGATATTCAAAATATCGTTGAATGATTACTTATTAAATTCAAAGTAAAAGGGACAAGATTATATGTGCATTAAAAAAGCTAATAAATCTTGAATCAGCCACAGTCTAGGGAACAAGAAAAAGAAACTAAGAGCTGTGTCTGTGTCTGGTTAAAGGGTGGAAGAAGGAGAGGGTACTAAATACTAACTCCTAACTAGCAAGAGTGGTTTGTTAACAGCATTACTACACGTTTGAGAGAATAACTTTATAGTTAATAAGGAAAATGATGACATGTGTGAAAAGAGAGAAAGTTTACCAACAACAAAGGAGCAAGCTTTCCAACCACCACTTTTGGATCTAAGAATAGGTTTCCCTTTAATGTTCACAGTTCCATCTTGTGTGTAGTCCTCGTTCTCTACCCTGCCCTCTTCCATAGTCATGTTTACTCAACAGTAGAAGCTAGAAACCTCACTCACTTTTTCTCACTCACCCCCTCTCCCCTTTAGATGGAAACGAGGAGCATGCACAAAGAAGGATTTTTCTCAGTGAAGACGAGAAATGAGAGAACTCAGAAGCTGCTACTATGCTCTACTATGATAAAACAATACACAATTTATAGACCTCACGCTGTGCTCTGTGGATACACTTCCAACTCCACATGGGTCCCTGATCATCACCATTATGTCATTATCTTTTCCTTTTCTTTATTTGCTATAAATAATTAAATAAATATTAAAAATAAGTTTCATTTAAATCTTAAAATAAATTAAGCAGGTATTGCAATTAAATTCAATTTAATGTATACTCAATTACTTATCCCACCCCACTCCAATTTTGGCTGAAAAAACCACTTTGACCATATTCAGCTTTTCTCCATCTTCAAAAACGGGTTCAGTTTGAGTTTTAAAATTAATTGTATATTTTTTTACTCAAATTTTATTATTTTGGTTATGTTTGATAAGGTATTTTAATTAATTTTTTATGTTTTTATTAACTAAAAAATTTGTTTGATGGTTCAATAAATAAATTTTTTTAGCATTTTTTCGATAGTTTCTAGAAGTTTTTAAACGTCAAGTGAAATAATATTTTTTTAAATATTAAATTCTAGTTTTTTTATATTTTTTTATTCTTATTATATTTATCAAATTTTATGTTTAGATTTTTTTAAATAAATAATAATTTTATTATTTTTTAATCATTTTATACTTTTTAATTATTTTAATAACTATTTTTATCAAATACTTATAAAAATATAATTTAATAAGCTAATTTTTTGGCTATAAGCTTCTAACTAGCTTTTAAGTTAATTTTGTGAAGCATCACCTTTATAAATTTTATCATTCAAGTTTTTTTTTTAATTTTATTAGTTTTTATTTTTTTGCGCATTTGCTGATGTTGACATGTTACTTAAAAAATTTATCATTTTTTCAAAATGAAATTATTTTATTGCCAACCTAATAGTAAAATACACAAAATTAAAAATCTTGGATAATAAAATTTAAAAAATGATTATAATTGGATGGTAAAAATGTGCAACTAAATCTTTAAAGAAAAATGATTCTAAATCAGTTGTCATTTTAGGAATAGTTATTATGGTATGGTTAACGAGAAAAAATCTAATTAATTAGAGACACAAAAGGTATATAAAAAAAGTTATATAATACATTTTATGAAATTCAAAATGTTGATTGTATTTGTTAATACATATATCAAAACCTTGAACGTTGTAAAAAATAGAACAAAAATTATATCTTTTATAATATAAAGTAAGAAAGTTTTAGCTACTTTTTTTTTTTGAAATATAAGGTGAGTATTTTTTTTCCTAATGCGATTTATTTTATACTTAATTATCATTCATATTTGAACCTTAAATTATTTGATTAAGAGACACAACTTATTATTATTACTTAAAGGGTTATTGGTTAATTTTAAATAAGCATTTACTATTAATATCTCTGGGGAAGGATAGTAGGTTTAATTCATTCCTTGATTTGATTATTTTTTATACTATTTGTATGCATTCATTTATTTTATATATATATATATATATATATATATATATATATATATATATATATATATATATATTACTTATCATAGGTTTTTTTTATTTATTTAGCATAATATTTTTTAAAGTTTGACTTAGCTTGTCAATCTACTGAAAAATTTATTTCTTATTAAAAATTTTACGCCGTGACCTATTGGACTAATAGGTCAATAGAAAAAAAACACTTATAAAATTTAAAATTACTATTATTCAAAGAAAGGTATAGAACTGAAAATAAATAGGTTAATCTGTATAAGAATTCAGTCTAACTTTTTCGTATGATATATGTTATTTTCTAAGGTTTGGTTTGACATATATTCATAATAATTTATTTTTATATACGCGCGTTAACATACTTAACAATTGACCAAAAATACTTATTTAAAAAATATAAATAAGTATATGATTTTAATATATTAAAAAATTATTTATTCCATTAAAAAAACATTATTTATATTTATTTTAAAAAAATTGATTGGACATAAAAATATTTTTAATAACTTTAAGTTTGACTTTTTAATCAAATATATTTTTATAAATATTGATTTTGTTTGTTTCCATAAAAAGCTTAATCTAGATTAAAGCTGATTTAAATTAGGCCAAAGAACCTCAAACGGCCAAACCTATTCCCACCTATATGTATCAATTGATGAATAGTGTGAAATTTTTTAATCTTGCGCATTGTTCTGCATTTTATCTACATATATGCTGTATTGTTCTGTTTGTTTATTGCCCTTCTTAAGAGCCATGTTTCTCTATAAACACTTTTAAAAGGAAAAAAATGAAAAAAAAAATAGTTTATCTACAAGTTAAAACTAATTTTTCATTAGTTAATTTGTAGATATTTTCTCATCTTTTAAAAAATTATATGAGAAAACTTTTACAAATTAATTATTGAAAAATTAATTTTAACTTGTGGAGAAATTTTTTTTTTCTTTTAAAATTAATTCTAAAGAAACTTACTCGAAGAATACCTAAGTTGTTATGCACCATTCCTTAAAAAATGTTATGCACCAAACAAATTTTTTTAGGAAATGCGCCAAGTATGTTTTAGTAAAATTAAGAATTTAATTAAATGTATTCAGATCTAATTATAGATAGCTAATTTAGACAATAAAATATAAGACTAATTATATTCGCAATTTTATTTAATAAATTTATTTTTAATATTCCAATAGCTCTGTAATGAATGGCAGAAAAAAGGTTTGGGAACTATGAGGAGGTATTTTGGAGGAATTGCAGTAGACTGTAGGAGATTTTCAAGACTTATTCCAACAGCAGGTTTGACCTTTACAAGGAGGGTTGGTAATATACTGATTGAGTGCGTCTTTAGATGTCTCTTGCAAATAAAAGTTGATGATAAAATGAAGTTTATAAAAGTATTTTTGTTCTTTATTTTGGATTCAATTTGTGATGAATCATTGAATTTGATCTCAAAATTCATGCACCAACAAGTTGAGAAAAATGTTATTAACTTTTGGATGTGTGACACAATAAAAAAATTACTCATAGTCACCACTACGATGTCTCTCTTGAAATTTCATACATAATATTTTATTTAAGTGTATTTTTCTTATATATAATATATATATATATATATATATATATATATATATATATATATATATAATGTTCTTTATAAATTTGTATAAATACTACATCAATAATATTTTTTTTTATTATGATATTGGTATAAAATTGTCACATAAAAAATAATGATAAATTCTTGTCAGAGATATTAAGCATAAAATTTTTCTTCTAATATAATTTATTTCATTTTAAAAACCAATCAAAATTTAAATTTTATATTACTTAGTATTGCATTAATAATAATAAGTGTTATATTAAAATTTCTTCTCAAAATATATGATAAAATAAAAGAGATTCAATTGAAGGAGGCAGGTACTCGAGCCCTAGCAGATTGGCAGCACCCAAGACAGTTTTCTGTTTCAGATGCATTCACATCTACTTCTTTTGTGGTCTGTGTCTAATTTACATTATTAATGTATGTATTGACTAATGACTACTGAATAGTGAATCTTTACACATGTCAATGATGAGTAACATACACTTCACAGAACAGTTAATATGATCAAATGTGGCTCCCCATTAGCTTCAAGTTTTGGACGGTTGGACCTAATTTAGGTAATTGGTGTATATTAAAGACATTCAAATGCAGTTTAATATTATGAAAATTATTGTAGAAAGAGAAGTATTAGCAAGACATTTTATAATACATTCCATCTAATATATTTTTTTATTAATTAAAATTATTTGAAAATCAAAATATTATAAATATAATTTATTAAATACTTTCTTTATCATAAAATAATTATCATCCTAAGTTGTTTTATACAAACAAAAAAAATAATAAATAGATGAAAAAAAAAATTTATAAAATTAATCTTATATCATCGTTAATTCATTTATACATTTTATTATTCATCATTAATATTATAAGAGATATAAACTAAAAAATAATTAATATTACATTAAAAATTTAAAATGATAATTCTTTTAGAATAATTTTTTTTCTTATACAACAACTATAATAGAACGATGGAAGTAAGAAGTAAACATGAAAATTCGTAATTTCTATGACAAAGAGGATATTCAAAATAGTATGTTAGATAATATGTTTATAATATATTTTTTAACTATAAAAATCAAACATAAATACTTAAAAATTTACAACAACTCATACATACAGTTATATATACTTAAGGGTCCTTCTATAAATAATGCTATAAAAAACATTACTTAAGGGCCATTTATAACTTCTTTTAAAACAATGTAAAGTTTTTAACACTAACTATATATAAAAATTAAATTCTTAAATTTTCTCGAAAAAATCTAGAAAGATTTTGTTATATCTTTTAATTCAAAGTGGTACTTTTGGAAAAAAAAGTCATGAAGCAGTAGACTTTGGGCATGCAGATTTTTTTTCCTGTTGACTTTATTTATCGTTCCCCTGTTTTTCTTCGAACCCATGATGTAAATGAAACACTTTTGATGGTTTAAATTTCATCCAAGAGAATCTGCCATTCAAAATAGAAAATTGGTATTACTAGTCCACAAATTCTGCAATTCAAAATAGAAATTGTTGGTATTACAGGTCCACAAAAACATTAATTTATAATATATTATTAAGCATTTCATGTGTTATGCATTTTTTTAAAATTAATGTAAAACTTAAAAAGTATAAAAAATATAAAATGTTCAAAATGATGTGAAGATGTATAATTAAGTTAGATAAAATGCTTAAAATTATAATAAAATAAAGAATGTATAGTTAATTTTTGAAACATTAAAATAATATATGTAATTCGTTTAAAAAAAATAATAGATTAAAATCATTTCATTCTTGAAATAATACGACTTAAATATATAATAAAGGTATGTAGTGGGGAATCTTGGAATTTCATCCAACCGAATCCTTGTATTAGTGTTCCACGAGTTGTGGCAACGGGAATTGAGTCCACCCAGGTGACCCAGCTGTATGATTGAAACTCGTTAAAAAATTTAAACATATGTTTTGTTTTGAATTTAATTTATATATTTTTTCAGTTTAAAATAATTTATAAAACTAATATAGTGTGATATAGTTGATAGATATTACTTAGTTTCTTAAAATATGTGGTCAGGAGATTGATTTGTAACTTGTAAGGCTGTATGCATAGAAAAACATCTGTCAAGAGCAATCATTTTCTTAAATATATTTCAATATTTTTAAAAATTAATCAATTGCTCCATGGTCAGAATATATCTTGGGTTTACCAGAAATAATAATTATAATATATATATATATATATATATATATATATATATATATATATATATATATATATATATTTGAACTTCAAATATAAAACATTTATTTAAAAATAATTTTTAATATTCACTTACACCTTATTAAATTATTCGGTTGATATTAAAATCATAAGAAAGTATATCAAATGCATGTTAAGAGAGTAAAATTCGCCACTTCATAAATAAAAGTAGTCAAAATAAAATATTAGAGAATGTGGGAAGAGTAAAGGCATATATATATATTAGATTGAACAATTTTTAATATTAATATTTAATGGGCTGTTGTGATAATCTTAACTAAGAAATTGACGGGTAGAATTTTTCAAATCAAATCAATCTGTTTGAAAATCAAATGAAACCCTTCAAACAAATTAAAAATCAGTTTTTCTCTTACATATTATTTGGGTACAGGAAAGATGCAAAATATATGGTTCTTGCACCCCGGTCAACAAAAACATAAAGGCCTGCATAATTCTACCTCAATGATAATAGATAGACAAAGTAACATATAGATTCCCTCCAAGGAACTATAGAATCCAAAGTTTTTGTCTTTGGACCAAAATACTTCTAATTGTTTTTCAAGCTTCGCTTCCCCCTTTAAAAATCACAGCAGAGACTGATTCATATTAAACCTCAAGCTTCTTCCTGTATGTAATGTGCAGTTTAAAATAAAGAGAGTTGAGCAAAAGGAAAACAAACAAAGGTACCCGCGCATGAAAATGGCACAAGAAAAGCAGAAATCAGTACTGAAACGGGAAAGGACGAAATCAAGATAGTCTAAGAAAGCCATTATATATTGTGATCCTTTGTTTCTTAATTTTTAAACCCTCCAATTCTTCCAACACAAACATTTTATGCTATAAACCTGTTTCTATCTTCACCTTACATATTATTAGCACCACATGACAAAATTAAACATACACATGACACAACACCACCACTCTTTTGTTTTTTCCCCTCTCTCTCTTCTCTATACCTATCTTTGATCAAAGGATTTGAACTAGACGAGTTTGAATCACATGGCTCCGCCTGACAACTGCAAAGAAAAAAAATATGCAAAGAAAAAAATACACAAAGCTGAATAATAATATTAGAATTAGAACAAGAAGAACAGATTAATTATAAGGGTCTAATAGAGGGATCATTGACAGGGAAGTTGGAGAGGCCGAGGTGGTGAAGTGATAACTGTGAAACTTGAGTTAATTTAATAATTAATATTGGTTAAGAATGATTGTAATTTCTTTATTTTACCGTTGTTTTTAATGGAATAATAAAGAAATTAATATCTTTCAGTTTTTTATTAACAGAAGTTAAAAGAAGAAAATTTCAAGTGCTTTGGAGAAAAATTAATCCAAAAACTTGAAGAAAAAGTTTGTAAGAAAAAGTTGAATATTGTAATAGCTCGCTTAGCGCGCAAGACATGTCCAATGCGTCTCCTTGCTTAGCAGCCAACTCACGCTTAGCGCGAAGAAGCCCAAAGGTGCGCTTAGCGTGAAAGCCCGCGCTAACTGCGAGATCGCGTGGAAATTAAACTACCTTAAACCTATAAAAGGAGTATGAAGTAAAGGAGAAATACACATCGGATACCAATCCCTACACACCACCGAGACTCAGAGTTTTCTAATGAATACATGTTTAAGTCTGAGTATCTCAAATAGGAAAAACTCTCTATCTATGTTTATTATCTCATTCTCTTCCTCTATCTATCTTTCTTCTTCTATTCACATCAGCCTTTAAAGTGTAAAAGTCTCTTATGATAATGAGAGGCTAAAACCTCATTATTGGGAGCCTAGCAGCTAAATGCCCTTGTAATGTAATATTTTTTTTATTATTTATTTAATGTAATGCCTTTCCTTCCTGTGCTTTATTGTTGTTGTGTGGCCTAATCATTCATACATTAGTTTTAGGGGTTATACATCGGGAAATGGTAATTTTTACGTGGGAAAATGCATCTAAATAATTTATTGCTAGGGATACAATGACTTTGTTTTGCCTCTACATACGTATCTTCATGCTGATGTGAATCTTACGGGGCGGATCGCTTGATACAGGCTGTAGAGTTTTTGGTTGACGCCACTTCCAGTGAAGGAAGATAAGTCCGGGTAGACGCCACTTCCGGTGAAGGAAGATAAGTCAGGATAGACGCCACTTCCAGTGAAGGAAGATAAGTCAGGGTAGACGCCACAAGGATTACCTTGATAAGTCTGATAATTGGTTCAACAAGGAACCCAGAGAGAAACTCTCACCCAATTTTATGAAAATGCCAAAAGTTTCTTTATTGAAAACAAAAACAAATACTTATAGTGTATCTGAACAAAAAGATAAAAATAGACATGGGCCTTCTAGACAGTTTGGGCCAAAATTACAATAAAAATAAATTATAACTAAAAACTTATTTAACTTGGGCCTTCAAATTAGTTTAGGCCTTCATCAACAATTAATAGTCTTGATAGTGTCTTTGACTCTGGGCCTTCATCCTTCTCCACTTGGGCCTTCATCCTTCTCCACTCAGGGGCTTTGTCCTTCTCCACTTGGGCCTTCGTCCTTCTCCACTTGGGCCTTTAGATTGTATTTGGCCAGTTTCATGATTCTCATCACATGCTTCATGCAATTTACTATTCTATCTTTGTAAAAGAATTTGAGAGAGAAAATAGATAAATTAGGTTCTTCATCGTAAGGGATGAGGGTTTAGTGTCTTAGTAGATGTGAGTAGAAATTGAGAAAACATTAAATAGAGAAAAAAATTAATATAATATTGCATCAAAGGTAGTTAGGCATGTTAGACTCTAACATATTTTAAATTTTGAATTCATCTTTTATCATAGTCTTTATATTTTATTTTTCTTATCTTATCTATTTTATCTTCTACATTTTTTATCTTTTACTTTAATCTCTTATCTCTTTAATTTTTATCTTATCTAATAATCTTCTATTTTAAATTTCTTATCCTTCCTCTCTCTTACTTTCTTTAAATTTTACATTTAAATTTCTTATCTTTTACTTGTAAATTGAGTTTGTATCAATCTAAATACAAATAAAGTCATTGTTCCAAGTACTTTACTATTTCAAACAATTTAGTGCACTTGCCAATGAGTTAACACGAAACTTGGAGCAAACCACGCTAATCTCATCATGGGATGGAACGACAATGTCAGAGAGTATTGTTAGTGGTGGTAGTCCACTGGAGTGGGCGGCGAGGGAATGAAGGTGTCATTCACTTGCCGTCACACGTTCGATGAGACGACAGGGAAAGACGTCATTTGGTGAGAACCCTCTTTCTTTCTCTTGTGTTTCTCTTTATCGTCGTTTGCAATGCTAGGTAATAGTAAGTAGCAACTGGTATAACATTTTGTGTGTTCCCGCACACCTTATCCTATCACATTATCACTTTCTCAAAATGGCGAACAACAAAGACCAACAAGACTTTTCCCAACAAAATGTCCCTTTCTCTGATTCCGACTCCGACTCCAACTACTCCTACAACGAGGCGGAGGACGAGGCTTTTTGCCGTGCCTTTGGCCAATGCAACGATGGCGACAACTTGTCATCGTCGGAGAACCTAAAGCACGACGACCTGGAGGCGAACTTCCTTGCCTTCTCAAAGGCGCTAGAGAGCCCCACAATGAAGAAGCTGCACGATGACATCTTTGCGCAATCGATTTCGATTCCAATTTGGATTTGAACAAGCACATTTGTATGTGTAGTGTTGAGTGAGAGTGGAAGTCGAACAACCGTGCTTGTTTTTGTAAGTAAAAAATATTAAAAGCCGTCTTAGAATGACAACCTTCTAAGATAAATTTTGTAAAATCGTTTTAAACATGTTACATTTATTTACAAAAATGTCATATGTTTATTTCTAAGATGATTTATGAGAATTGTCTTAGAATACGCATTTTAAAAAATTATTTTCCTAGTAGTGAGATTTAGTCAAAGCCATCAATCTTAGTAAAAATTATTAGGTAATCTATAACAACAATTTGCAACAAAGCCCTCAAAAACATGCAATGAAAAAGAGAAACGCGCGCCTCTGTTTTCGGAGAGTTTTATTTTGACATTGATGGAGTAAGAATAGTTTTGTTTTTCTTTGCTTAAGCAGAATATGTTTCAACGGCTCGTCAAAAAATTATATTGAACATGGCATATTAGGTTTAATTTGATGAAACATTTTAAAGAGACAATTTATTCTTTTGAAAAAAGAAAACTTATTCTTTGTTTAATTGTAAGTATAGAAATGTATGTGATCAAAATCTAAATTATATAGGCTGGAGTTTAGACTTTCAAAATTAAGTTTTACGACCTAACTTAAGAAGAGTGGAGTAAGTAATCGTTCTCAGTCAACATATTCAATAAGAATTTGAGAAATTAGAAAGCACACAAACATATTGCAAATATTTTTTTTCTACAAAACTGCCACAAGATTCAACGTGGCAACTGGCAAGGGATGAAGAATCTATAATAATGCTGAAATCGGTTACAAAGTATGTGGCATAGAATCTAAATTCTAAACCACCAACCTACCATGATATTATTATTAGAGTCAAGTACTAAAAGCAAAACGTGAATTTGACAATGGAGAGTTGGAGACTATTCAACTGCATAGAGACCATTGGAAGAAAACAGGAAGCACGTTAATTAATAATGGATAGGTGGACTTATATATAAAAGGAAGAGAACCGTACTGTATTAATTAAACTTCTTATATATAAAAGGTGGACTTATATATATGTGTGTTTGTTTGTTTTACACTCAATTAATGCATCTTATATATCTAAAACAGCTTAACACTTATTTAAGACGACGACGGGTGACATCATAAAGGAGGTTAGCAAGAAAATGCTGTTCAAAGTGTGGCAAACAATTAATGCAGCAAACTACAAGGCTGCAAGAGAAACATCGATACAGAATAAATTAGATTTAATATCTTTATAGGAGTAGTAGATCGAGTTGTATTTAACATAAACAAAAGTATCTATATGTTGCAATATTTAATTTGTAGATGACACTCCACAACTTTTTTGTAGTGTAAAATATTTTTTTTAAGAAAATATGTTTTTCGATCTAAAGTAATGGCTTAATTTAAGGTGTGCTGAAAGAGTTTTTTTGCAATTTATTTAAACTTATCTTAAAATATAAGCACTTGGGTGGTAAATATTTGGAAAAATTATATGTCCATAAACAGTTTTTAATTTAGTTCAATTATTCTTTTAGGATATATATAGTTTTTAATCCTATTTTTTTTCAATTATAGAAACAAATTATTTAATGAATGTTTGATTAAGTTTTTTTTACTTAAATATGCAAAGTTCCTAAAAAATACCAACCAAATTTTTTTTCTGTAAGGAAAAAAAAAACCTGACAAATTGCTTTGAAGAGAATATTATTGATGATAGACCACTACACGATTAGGTATTGAGTTCAGATTGATTTTATGGTTTTATCTGAAGGACGAGAAAACTATCTTCTTGGATTCTTAAGCATAGATAATTATGTTAAGTAAATTATTCCAAAACAAATGTTGATTCTACTGTTCCTAAGAGGGAAACACGGAAGGTTGTATGGCTAATGTCTTTTTAGACTTTTAGCTACAGGACAAAAATGGATATAAATTATAATTAAGTTTAGAACTAATACTTCTCTGACGATTTGTCTCGCACCAATTTGTACGCAGTGTGTAAAAAAAAATATTTTGTTACATCCTAAACTGGTTTTTCGAAAAGAATACTATGTTTTTTTAACCTTTTCCCGCTTCAATATATGATAACTCCTAAAATAATTCGATTTATATATAATCTAAAGTGGGGATGAACAAAACCGGAATTAGTCGGGTTTATTTTTTCAAAGTAAATTACGAACTTACAATTAGTTGAGTTCATTTTTGGAATATCCTAATTATAGATTTATTGGATAAGATAATCTATATTAGGATTGTTTATAACTCGACTCATAACACCAATCTGATTTGGATTGAGGTTATTTTTTACGAATTATGAAATTAGAAAATAGGCTATGTACAATGTATTAATAGTACTTTAATTTTTATATTATCTTATCACAATTTATTATGATAAATTTATTAGCTTTTGTTTTTATGTATGATATTTATGCGATTACCATAAATATTCCTAATACAAAAAGAGTATACAAAACAAGGATAATTTAAATTTTTTTAGTATCCAAAAGCCAAAACCAACATTCTCACCTCATTCGGTCCAAAAGTGAACAGAGTAAAAAAAATGGTGGGTTTTACATTTTTTTTCATTGCATCCTTTCCTCTTCAAAGCATACCAAATGGTGGAAAGAATAGGTTTTCACTTTTTCCATTGTTCCCTATTCCTTTCATCGATATTCACTCAGCTCATTTCAAACAAAGCATAAGGTGTTACTATAAAAAAAAAAAATTGTTTTTATCATATTCACATTTAACTTTTCAACATCTTCAAATCATGTGATTACTTAGTAGGATGAAAAATAATATATAAGAAACTTGATTTTCTTAAAAAAAATATATCAATTGAAGAAAAATAGAAGAAAAAAAATGAATTTCTTTTAGAAGTCAATTTATTTTTCTTTTTTCTTTTTTTTATCTCTCTTTAATTTAATCAAACAAAGTATATATATATATATATATATATATATATATATATATATATATATATATATATATATTCAATCTGTTTTTTCTCATTCAAACATAAATATAAATTCTAATCTTAGGTACCTCAAACAAGTGGTTAGGGATTCTTATATGTATGAAGAAAACCAAATTGAAAGAAAGCAATCCACCTTTAAATGCCTTCAAAGTTCCTGAAAGAGAGCAGTATGAATGAACCACCTTTGTGTGTGGTTGGGTTACTTGTGTATATGTTAATATTTATATTTTTTTAATTTTACCTTGTCTAAACGTACCATCAAGAAAGAAATCACAACAATAAATGTAACACCACTTTTCAACCCAAAATCCCCAATACAATTAGTTTACATAACTTTCTTCAGTTTACACTTCATGTGGAGATGATATTCATTCCTAGTTCACACCTGAATTTCTAACATCTTTTTTTTTTAAAAGAAAAAATTATACTAACAGCAAGTTGGTTAGGTAGAGAGAGTGATAACCTAGAATATATGAAATAGGAAGTAGCAGGTCACTACTATGCTAAAAGAGCACGTTATATGGAAGCAAACGAATTATGAATAAAGCTTCTTTTGAGTGATAGAATAATCCCGTGAAGAATTTGACTTATTATTAGCACCGCAAATTCATCGCCGTCCTTCATAGTTGATTTACACTAACATCTGCAATTGGATCTATACCTAAAAGAACAAGAATCTGCTTTCTGTACTAGTTTTTCCCTCCCAACTTTTAGTTCCCTTCCTATAAAACTTTGAAATTTCAACAGGATTAAGGATATATATTAAGCAATTTTCGCTGCACCTTATTCATGTGCGACTTTTTCCTTTTGAGAGAACAATAATTCCGCATCCATGCTCATCCATCCCAGAAGTGACACTAAAAATGTCACATACATTCTCCCTGATTATTTTGATGTTGATATACTAATTAATTCTCAAGCTTTCTAAGAAAAAACAAAATTGAACTAGATATACACTCTCCCAGTTTGTTATTTTGATGTTGATATACTAATTCTCAAACTTTCTAACAAAAAAAAATGAAATTAAAGTTAATTTAAATACTATTCTGCCCCAGAGGAAGAGAAAATTAGTTGGAGGAGAAGGAATATTAGAGAAGGTATTTTAAAAACTTTCCAAGTCTCTTATAAGGACTTTAATCGTGAATTGATCAGTGATCGTAAGAGGTGATACACGAATAAAAAATAAAAGGTATGCTTATTTTGTTCCTTCTATTGTGGATCACTTGCTACTTTTGTAGTGTCATTTTCGTATGTGTGTGACTAAGGGGCGATATGCCTCCGCACTGGTTTCTGCCATTTTCAAGTGCTTGTTCTGAGATCTTTTTTGAATTGTATCCAAATGTATCGTGATTGTATTACCATTTATATTCTATCAAATAAGTTTTATAGATAAAAAAAATTGTGATGGGAAGAATAAATTTTACTAAATATAATTAATCAGATTTTTAACGAAAATTAATCATAATCAAAGATAAACATTTATATAATGTTTTTATTTTATTTTTTTAAAATAAACACATATTTAAACATTTTATATAATTGTAAAATATTTTTAAATTATTATTAATTTTTATCTTATCAAACATATAATATAATTATTTATATTAATTTATAATTTTTATATCCTAATTTATCACAGTTTTATATTATTTAAAACATTAAATAACATTAAAAATATAAATTTAATCACTGGTGATGATTCAACCACAAATTAACCTGTTCAGTGAGATTTAAATTTTAAAACATTGAATAAAAATAGTTAGTTTAAGCTGGAAACAAATGTTTGATGATTCGGATCCCTCCCGTAGATATTTATGATTCCATTCACTTTTGCATGTATAAAATATATATAAATGATTCAAAAATTGCCAAATTGGATAATATTCAATCAAAAAACAATTGGAGCTTAAATAATTTGAGAACATGGTACCAATGTTTGAGATTGAGTCACACGTTATATAATATTTTATTTTTCAATTTTTCAACTTCACCGGTTAAGATTGATGGCGTACTTTAATTTTAGTAAAAGATAAATTTCCTTTCTGATATGAACAATTAAAAAAGATTCAATAAGAAAAATTAGACCTGTACATTATATTTTCTTATCAGTAAGAAAAACCCGTAAATTATGATTGACAACATTAAATTAAAAAATATAGAATATATAATAATAAAAAATATGTAGAAAGAGAATCTAAATATAAAAATTTATTAATAATTTTCTAAATATGAAATCAAAGTAATAAAAATATTTAATTAATAAAAATACTGAAATTAAAATATTATTTATTATGCTTCGTTTCTCTTTTTATCTTTGGATTCTTATATAACGATTCAATATCTAATTCAAAGACGTGAAGATAAAACAAATAAGTTTCAAATGATCAAAATATATATATAAAAAATCAAATCATCAACGAAAATAGAAAGAGGGGATAAATAAAGATTCAGAACTTGATAAACTAAATGAAAGTTTATTAGTACTAAAAGATTATTTTATGGATAAAAATAAGAGAATTTATAAATATGATCTATGCAACAATACTGTTTTAGATCCACTCTATTTGAAGACGTATTTTCTCCCTCAATTATTGTGAAAAGACATTTAGAATAATTAGTCTTGAGCAAGATTTCTTTTTCTTTTTCATTGATCAAATTACTTTTCATCCCGCCAAAATTTTATGTTGTCGTTCTTCTTATGAAATAATAGATAGATCACTTTGTTTGTATAATAACTTACATGTTTTGTAATTTTTGAAAAAGCCATTGGATTGATAGGATTTGGTACCTGCCATGTTTATTTTAGTTTTCCATATTATAATATAGAGGTTTGAAAACTCAGGGAAAAATAAAACTCAACAACAAAAAAATAGAGGTATGAAGTATGAACAAGAAAGAAAAAATTAAAAACTTATTTGTTCAAGAAACGATCAAAGTGGAATTTAGGAGAATTTTGAACTCGAACTAATGATGACAAATTTTCAGGTCATGTATGCTCATTTTGAGGAAGCCAACACGATCAAAGTTGATAGCAATATAATTGGGTCAAGACAGATCATCAAGTTGTCTATTTAAAAATATAAAACAACAAAAGGGAAAATACAAAATATATGGAAAATTTTGTAAGCATTGAATTTGCCACCAGAAAGTTGTAAACATTGAACGAAAATAAATATTTTTCTTCAAAATTTAGATTTAAAAATTATAATTTAAATCCTTTAAAAAATGAAAAATTAAATAAATTTTTAATCCTTCAAAACATAAAAAAACTTTTAATCCATGAAAAGTTTATTCACTTTTAATTCCTGCAATTACCCAAAGGAAGGGTATTCATAGGTTGGATTGCTTTGTCTTTAAGGTAAAATCAAATTTAAATTGATCATATTTCATGGACATTGATTGGTTCAGGTTAAAAGAAGAAGAAGATATATCCAAAAAGTTAACTGAATTAACTTGACTAATTTATATTGTGTGGTTGTGTTCAATGGAAAAGTAACAATTTTCTTGGGTCACTTCTGCTTAAGAAAGTAGGAAATTACTTTGAAAAGTGTGAAACTGAATTCCTAATTAGTTTCCAAATACATATTAATTGGTCTGTTTTGACTTTATTTATTGTTGATTCACTGGATCAATTTAATTTGGCGAATACTTATAACTAAAAGTGACTGGATTTTTTTATTTACCATCATTCACACATATGTTTTATCAATTAGCCAAGTCATTCCCTCTAGATAAATGAGGTGATTTTAACCTCTCACAAGAGAATATTTAAAAAAAAAATGTGATAGGGTGGATGGTATTATACAGAAGGAGATCCAGTCGGAACGTCAATATATTCTCTTAGTAAAGCCATTGACTAGTTTATTGGACGCAATTGGTTACGGCCCTTACGGATCTAGACCCCTCGTCATAGAAATCATCTTGCAATATTTTTTTGTTCTATGAGATCCATCAGTTTTTGGTGAACGTGTAAAGAACCACCATAATAGATTGTATACTTAATAAATTATATTTGCTTAAGGTCCTATTTGTAAGGATTTATTTGAATTGATCTTATCATATAATTCTCGTATAAAGTTTGCAAAGGTTAAGAAAACACCTTATGATATATCTATAAGTTATTTTCAGCTTATTTCAATAAGTTTTGAAATATGATAATTTATAAGTTTAAATATATTTAAGGTTGGACCAAATTTTGATTTAACTCCCTGATAAATTTTATTATTATTTTGATTTTATGATATATTAAAATTTTTATTTTAAATCTTTATCGTCATTTTAGTAATAACTTCACATAACCATAACTATTGTTAATGTTGAAAAGATCAATTTGAAAAGTGACACATTATTACTTAATTATAATATAAATTCAAAACAAAAATTTATCACTTGTCATACTTTATTAAATTTAGATTGCTTTTATACTATGCATTTTTTTTAAAATAAATTATTTATAGAATTCGTTTTTATTAATTCAAATGTTGAATCATATTTATAAATTACCATAATTATAATTATAATTTACCATAAATTATTAATTGTGGAGTTGATCTCTCTTTTTTGAAAAAGGAGATCTAAAAAGTAATATTTTTTGTTTGTTAATTATTTCAATGATATGTCATTTCATTGCTAGTTATATCTAGTAATGATACAATGAATATTTGTCTTACCGAATTACATTAATTGAATCCAAAGTAACATGCATAAAGAACTATATTTTTATGCATAAAGATAGAAATGTTACATGAAAATAGATGTGGCAATAAACGAAATAACTTGAAATCAATAGAGAAAGTAGAATATCTAAAACATTGTTATGCAATGTCACAATTAAAAAAATTCCTTAACGAATAGACATTCATTTTTTTAAAATATATATTATTTTTCAACATTTTAAGAGAAATTAAAAAATACTTTTTAAAATTTAATCTTCACTAAACATGCACTAATCACCATCTCTAAATGTCAACCATCTCTTTTAGTTAAAATTGGACTGGGCCTTGGTAGGAGGACTCATTTTATAGATGGACTTTCTTTGTTTTTTTTTTGGGTGAACAGATGCACATTGGACCATCGATAACATATTGGATCATTGATGACACAAGATGGGCAATTTATTTTGATTTTAAATTTATGATATTGGTGGATAAAAAGGGTGGGAATCGGATTAGGTTCTGCACAGGCAAAAACCCTAGCCTTCGAAAACCCTAATCCTGAGGCACTGTGATATGGCAAGAGCCGTTTCCTCTTCCTGCGCGCGCCTCACAATGCGCCTCTTCTCCACCACCACCACCACCACCACCACCACCGCTGCGTTCGCCGTTACATTACCCAAACCCTCGTCACTCTCAGTCTCAACGCGTCGATTCCTCTTCCCTCTCTCCCATGCCATCGTCCCTCCCTCCACCCGCGTCGCCGGAATCCGGTGCCGTGTCAACCGCGCCGGCGACTCAGCGTACTCGCCGCTGAACTCAGCTTCGTCATCGTCGTCGTCGTTCAGCGACCGGCCTCCCACGGAGATGGCGCCGCTCTTTCCCGGCTGCGACTACAACCACTGGCTCATCGTCATGGACCATCCCGGCGGCGAGGGAGCCACCAAGCAACAGATGATCGATTGCTACATCCAAACCCTCGCCAAGGTTCTCGGAAGCGAGGAGGAAGCTAAGAAGAAGATTTACAATGTTTCATGTGAGAGGTACTTTGGTTTCGGGTGCGAAATTGATGAAGAGACTTCTAATAAGCTCGAAGGTATGTTTTCTGAAGTGGAAGTTTTTGAAATTAGTTTTTTGTGTTCACTCTTTTTTATTTGTGTAGGGTTGCCTGGAGTTCTGTTTGTGCTACCGGATTCGTATGTTGATCCAGAGAACAAGGACTATGGCGGTAAGGATTTAACACTTTATGCATTAAGTGACTATGTATTATATGTTTGTCGGTTTGAGAAACACATTTCCTTTTGAAAATGTGAACCTGATTTTGATATTTGGTCTTTTTAGTATGTTTATTTGTTTCAATAATATGTCAAATTGTCAGTCCATGTTGATAAAGCTAGATTATGTAAGTTTAGCTTTTGACGTATGGACTTGCATCAAATGTCTCTCTAAACTATTCTGTGCTTATATATACTTTGTGAAGATGCAGTTCAGTGGAGATGAAATCTGTTTTCAGCATTTGTATAGAGTTTTTATTGTGTCTCTTTTTGACTTGTAAATGCCTAACCATGCTCTTTGGAGATGGATTATCACTTATTTGAAGTTAAAAATCTTGTCCACATCTGTTGCATTCTTTTTTACTTTGCCACATCGATGCGTGTATTCTGGAAATTTGTTGTATTCGCTATCTTTCTCCCTTTATTGACAGTCCATCTTGGCAAAGCTAAAAACTCTAATGGGTAATGTCTAGCTTTGAATGCTAATGGACTCACATAAAATTTCTCTTCTTTTCTGTTCTGTTGCTCCACAAACTTATGGAGTTTCAGAATCATTGGAGTTGATACATGAAACCAACTGATACCTCTTCTTTGAGGCCAGTAGTGTCAGGCTTTGGATACAGTGATTGAAAAAATGTTACTATTCATTAATGTTCAATACAATTTGTGAGGATACCCTACTTTTTCTCCCTTTATTGACAGTCCAGTCCATCTTGGCAAAGCTAAAAACTCTCAATGGGTAATGTCTAGCTTTGAATGCTAATGGACTCGCATAAAATTTCTCTTCTATTCTGTTCTGTTGCTTCACAAACTTTATGGAGTTTCAGAATCATTGGAGTTGATACATGAAACCAACTTTTACCTCTTCTTTGGGGCCAGTAGTGTCAGGCTTAGGATAGGGTGATTGAAAAAAATGGTACTATTTATTAATGTTCAATACAATTTGTGAGGATACCCTACTTTTTCTCCCTTTATTGACAGTCCATCTTGGCAAAGCTAAAAACTCTCAATGGGTAATGGCTAGCTTTGAATGCTAATGGACTCACATGAAATTTCTCTCCTATTCTGTTCTGTTGCTTCACAAACTTTATGGAGTTTCAGAATCATTGGAGTTGATACATAAAACCAACTGATACCTCTTCTCTGAGGCCAGTAGTGTCAGTTTTCTGTTTGTTTTTAATAAATTAAGTTGAGTAGCAGTCCATCTTGGCAAAGCTAATAACTCTTGAGTAATGTTTAGTTTTGAATGCTAATGGACTTACATAGAATTTCCCTCCTTCAGTTCTGTTATTTCATTCATTTTTGGAGTTGCAGAATTTTTGGAGTTGATACAATGCTTGTGCATAATTATTTTAATTATAGTTCATATTTCAGTAGATAACCTATTTAATTTAGCAAAAATTCTTGGTCCCTGTTTTTTGTCTTGTGCTGTGATTGAGCTTTTTACAGTATGTTATCTTTCATATCCATTTTTTGGTCAAGGCTTCCATGTTTTTATCCTTTTCTCAATTCAATAATTGGTTGCAAAATTTGTTACCATTGATGCAGCTGAATTATTTGTGAATGGAGAGATCGTTCAGAGATCACCTGAAAGACAGAGAAGGGTGGAACCACAGCCACAAAGGCATCAAGACAGACCAAGATACAATGATAGAACAAGGTATGTCCGGCGTCGAGAAAACACGCAGTGAAGAACCAATTTGTGACAGGGAGAGGGATGTGTTGTACATACTCTATGAAAGTACTTTGTTACATGCACTATTTTAGTCTTGCCTTTTGAGACATTTGATATATTTCTGGTGGGGGGTAACTCAAATAATTGTAGTTGAACTTCTATGGCTGTATCAGATGGACATCTCGTTGTTATCATGTTCAGTATAAACATAATCTTTTACTCTTTTCACGTCATTTTCTCCCCAACTTATAGTTGCCATGGGTGATTTGGTTCTGATGTGTTTCATATATGATTTCTCTCAAGTGGACAAGGAGAGGAGAAATCTAAAATTGTATTTAGTGAACATGATGTTGGATTGTCTGACATTGAAAATAGGTTGCCTGGGCATTGTTTCTGGTATTGCGAACGATGTTGGATTCAGATTGTCTGCGGCAAAAGGCTTACTGCAGACACTCAAAACCTAACATTGTTTTCTGCTTCAGGAAAGACGACAAAAAAGAATGTTATGAAGCCGAATGAAGTGGGCAACAGAAAAACTAAAAGAAAGCCATATGGTTAGGTTGTAACTCGTATACCTTTCAATACATGGGATAAAACTTCTTTTTACAACCTGGCCTTAAAGCAAGTTTGAGTTGTTGCGTTCACCTGCAAAACAATCAAATGACACACTTGAGGACAGTAATTATAACAGAGTCAATAATTAATAATACTTTCTTAACATGATTTGCGTAGCAACGGAAGTGAACGCAAGGAGAGTATGTTCAAAGGCATGCCAGTCGTCTTTGAAAATTTCCATCTTCAAAACTTTTTTTGTGCATTGGAGATCTAGACGACATTCAGCTTGATGCGCTCTCGCTTGGGAAATTGAAGTTTTGATGAGAAATAGTAAACTGAACAGAAATGATAATATGAGAATCACAAAGATGGGAATGGAATCAATGTTGCATTTCAGTGAAAGATAATGTGTTGAAGGAGGGAAGGTAAATTGTTAAAGGATGAAAAATTCCCACAAAGGGATGAATAGTGCATTAAGGGTTGATTTGGTTAAGCTTTATGTCATTGCTAGTTGTCAAACGACCCATCGATAAAAGATTGAAAATGGAGTGGCTCACTGAAGCAAAACAGATGGTACAAGTTCTTTTAAAAACTTTCACTTTGTAATTTTTATAGTTTAGAAGATATAGAAAATCTAAATTTCATATATGAACAATCAAAACATTTATGGGCCTATGTTCCATCGCATGTAATGACTTATAAGTCAATGTAAGTGACCATACTGAGAATAACATACTATAAGATGGGGTAGAAAATGGAAAATGTTAGTTTGATTGTTTGAAAAAACCTGAGCTATTACTTAAATGCTAAACCTTGTGCTAGACATTGATAGGTTTGAATGATTTTAGCATAAATAAGAGATGAAACAATGTGGGTTTATTTTGTTGGTAATGAACAAATTAATAAAAAAAATATTTGGTAGAAATCAAAGGTGTTGTTGTGATAATGGTTTCGTGAAATTCATCGCATACATGGTAATAACCCTATGCGGTTGTTGTGATAATGTATTGTCAATTATCTAGCTTCTTGGATATTGATAGAAATGATGCACAAACTGTGTTCTTTCAACCAACATAAAAGGGAAAATAAATTATTAATTACATTATGGCACATAAGAGAAACATTTATCTGTGTTCTTTCTCCTATTTCATTTCACCTATAAAAAAAGAAGTTAAAAGAAGCTGAACTTTACAATCAGACTTGTAACTTACTATGAATCTATGATATATGTTAACAAAATAAAGTTGAAAGTGTTATCTAAAGGGTTCAATGGGAGAAGATTCTTCAAGAAGAGCTGCTGCTTCAAAGCATTCAACAGCTTCCATTGCTGATGTCCCCAAATCAGCTTTGTAGAGCAGTCCAAGATTGTACCAAGCAGAAGGGTTTGTTCTGTCAAGGCGTAGTGCGTCAGTGAGAAGGCTTCTAACAATTGAAGATGATTGACCACCAAGTTGTCTGAGTACACAGGCTGTGGATATCAAACTTGGTACATGGTTTGGCTCAATATCTAATGCTTTCCTAAATGATTTCAAAGCTTCTTGATGAAAACCTCTGGCCTCAGAAAGCAAACCTGCAAAATCCTAGCTTAAGAATTTTGCTGCATGAAGAATGTAAGTAAACTATCTTAACAAAATGTTACTGTTGGACTTACGGGAAGTTTAAAATGTAAAACATGTTAAGCTTCAATAAAATTCAGATTCCATATTTTTGGGGACAATTATATTCTTTCTAAAATGTAGATTCTATTTTGAGATACTTGATTCTGGCACCAACTTGAAAGATTACCAAGTGGCTTAAGAAAGAAAAGTATTCCCAAGAAAATATATGCTATAGTAAAACGAGAATTCACACTCTTCAATATACACCATCAGATTTGTGCAAGTGTCATCCACTTTTCACTAAGAATCTATATTCTTTCTAAGAAAATAATGTAGAATGTAGATTCTATTAAGAGATACTTGCTTTTGGCACTAACTTGAAAGATTATCAAGTGGCCAAAGAAATAGAAGTGTTCTCAAGAAAGTTGTGCTATAGTAATGCATCTTTACTCTGGCCCACATAAAATCTAATAAGAAAAATACTTGTTTCATAGCGCTATTAATATAACGAAAATTCACACCTTTCAATCTACACCATCACATTTGTGTCAATGTTGGATACTTTTCAGTAACTGAGAATCTATATCTTCAAATATCAATGACAAGAAAGAGACTGAACAAACATATAGTACCTATGAAGGCTAGGGAGCAAAGTTAGAAGATAAGAGATATACCTTTTGTGTGCCATCTAGAAGCAGAATAGGGATTAATAGCCTCAGATTTTGCGAGACAAACTTCAGCATCCTGCCACTGTGATAAGGCCGTGTACACATTGGCTAAATCAAGCCATATTTCCATTTCCAGTCTTCTGTCACGGTTTCCCTTATTCTGTATGAAAGATAAATCAGAAAAGTAATATATTATTCTACATATGTTAAAAGGTAGAGTTTAAGACTTTGAGCGAAGCTTCTAATATTCCTTTCCCGTTGATAATTTGAGTTATTAAAGAATCTAAGTGATATATTCTACATTTATCATTGACACATACCTTCACAACCTTACTTGCTGTGCCTAAACTTTTATTTTGAACCTGAAGAACAGCAAGAAGAAAAGTATATGTCTCCACTGCATTCTTTAATTTTCCTTGTGCAATCCGTAGTTTAGCTTTAGTTCTCAACAATTCTCCTTGATCCCATTTGCCACTTTGATCTAGAGCAGCATCTATAACAAGTTCTGCATCTACAAACTTTTGTTGAGCTGATAAAATCCGTGCTAATAGAATATATCCACTAACACTAGATCCATCCTCAAGCTTAATCAGTTTCTTTGCATGATCAAGAGCAATGCTTAACTTCCTCTGGTCAGCATATTCTAGACAAAGATGAAGGACGATGTAAGGATCACTTTCTCTCATCATTCCCTCAGCAGCTTTTAGAGCACTGAGTGCTTCTGACTGCATAAAAACCTTCTCTGATTCAGAAGCAGCTGACCTGGATTTTGATGACAGCAGAACACCTAGTAAGCAATTTGCAATAGCTACCATCTGCATGCACTTTCCATTAAACTGAGAAATGGCTTTGCAAGAATATTTGATTCCTTCTTCGACGCAAACCTTGTTGTCAGCACAAATTTTTGAAGCTAGAAGCAATTCCTTTATGCAGTTTGAGTTCTCTCTATGATTCAAAGAGTTCCTCAGAAGGTCCAAAGCAGTGATATGTTCACCTTCCCCACAGTAACAAAGAGCTAGAGTATAGTATCTTTCTTTTCTCTCCATGCTTTCAGGAAGCAATTCCTCAATCTGTTGAGCTAGAGTCTTGAATTCCCCAGAAACACTTAGAGCAAAAGAAAGGTGATCAAGCAATGAAGGGTCCCATGCAATGTATCCAAGAATAGATTTTCTCAGCAGAATCAGAAGCAGAAGAACAGCCTCTTCTATGTTGTTTCTTGGCACAAAGGAACCATCCAACTGAGAGCGGAGAGCAGGAGGGCTTGCCTCACAACCACTATACAGAAGAAAAAAAGAAAATTCCTTTTGAATTCTTGCAGTGGCTTCAATGTCAAGATTCCAATGATAAAGCAAGGCCCTCCTATAGGATGACATAATGTCTTGAGGAGAGCCTGCAAGCTTCCACAACTCTGGAAGCAGTTCAACAGCATTTCCCACTGTCTCTTGTAGTTTACAGTCTGAAACAAAGTTTTCAGGCCAGCCTTCTGGTAAAGCAGATTCAACAGTGTCTAATATAGTTTTGCATGACTGAGCAGCATCTGCAAATAAATAAATAAATTACTATTACAAGCAAGACCATAGACTTCAAACTAATTGAATGATCTTTTTTATTGTTCCACAGAAACTAGAGACTTTGAAGATAAAGTGCAAGATAGTTAAGATGGTATGCATGGATATACTTAAATAAGAACTAAGAACAAGATGAAAGAAGCACCTTGAAACCTTCCAAGAGCCTGAAACGATTTTGCCTTGAGAAAGACAGCTTCAAGAAGTAAACTAACAGCGTGCATTGACATAGGAGGCATTGCATCACTTTGCGAACGGCGTTTATTGGGTTCACATCTTCTAGATATAGAAACTTTCAACTTGGGAATGACAGCAGCAATATCTATTCCTTCAAACACATGAAGTGCAGCTTCGATATTGCCTTTCTGATACTCAAGTCTTCCAAGCAAGGCTCTAGCTTCCTATTGTGAACAGGTCATTTAGTTTCACAATCATCTTATAATGATGAGGCATCTCAAGTATCAATAAAATCAAATATTGGGATAAGGCCCTAATTTCTTACACATAATACAGCCTAAGAAAGAAGCATAGAAAGCCCAGCATATGATACAAAAGCAGATAAAGGTCATTTAGGGGTAAATTGTTGCACCCTTTAAGTCTAATTGCAGATATATGTGAGCATGAAATCCCATCATGGACAGAATCTGCATGAACCTTGGCCAACGTTTCAATTTCTTCATGCTTATCACACATCATATTACTATTACGTGATACCATTTTTTTTCAGCTATAATAAATTATCCTCAGATATTCCACACTGAAAAGAGTTTCTTCAATATGATATATAAAACTTTGGGACCAAATTGGGTGCTTCCATCTTCGAATCCGTGGGATAGGTCTTGCTAGAGAAATTGAGAAAGTTCATTTTTTGTTCAAAAGGAATATGAATTTATTGGCAACATAACAAATATCCGGGGATTCTGCTGCCTATATATTGCAATCTATAAATAACCTTTTCTTCTTCAATAAATGCAGATACCACTTATGTATCACTAAAAACATTCCATATACCAGAACTCTGTTCCGAAATGTCGTTCAACTTTTCTTTTGAACAGTACACAGACCAGAACACTCGGTTGTAAGGTAAGTACTTGCCCATTAGACCAAAAGTTTAATCTCCCAGTGTGAGAGCAATTTTTTCTTATGCACTTAATTTTATCGTTCACAATAAATGATTTCATGCAATATTTTAATTGTTCCAAAGTAGTATAAATTGAAATAATTAAAATCAGTTTTTCTCGTTATGTCACAGTTTTCAGGCTTCAATATCATAGAATCTATTGCAATAAAAATAGAGCATGTTTGGGATGGCGAGTGCATGTCTAAGATGATTTTTTTTTTTTGTTTTGGGTGTGTTCTGCCAAAAAAGTATTTTATTTTTTCGAAATAACTAACCAGATCAAGCACCCATCACTATCAGCATCATGGATTAGAATGTTAAGTTCAAGAATCTTAAGATGATGCTGCTACATGGTTAAACAAAAGGCAAAAGTATACTTTATCAGACCTCATAGTTCAAATAACCACTTTCACGGAGAGAGGACTCTGCTTCTTCAATGTTGGTATTATCAACCTTTGGGTCGATTTCACCAGGTCGAGATGATAAACCACCACTTGCCGAATAGTCCCTCGTTGCCAGTGACTCTGATGAGTAACTCAACTCCTCCACTCTTAACTGCTCCCTCGAACATATACACTTTATCATTTTTCTTAATCTTGTACTAATCTGCTTCTTACTTATCAAACTCTTAGCTCTCATACTGAAACATCCCACTCGATACTTCCCTGAAACATCATCATAGAACAACATAAGAAGAATTCATGCACTTCAAGCTATATGACTTGCCATACATGTATAACATATGCAAACAACCTTTAAAAAAACATGGGCATTTCTAAGTCTTATATCAACTTTTAACATCAAATTTTGTGCATTTGCTTGCTTTGAAGTACACAACGCAATTCTAGGTTTAAAATGATTTTTCAGAACTGACAGGACCAAGTCAACAAAGTCAGCCAACCCAAATCATGGATTTGATTCAAATTCAATATTTACAAACCCAATTTGCTGAACAACAAAACTTAGAGCAAACTTAAAAATAAAAGTTAGAAGTGATCAAACTACCTACTACGGCCATATTATGGTGAATGCAATGGCGAAGTGTTGTAAAAGGAAAGAGGGTGCTTTGATTTGTTTACCTAAAGTTGAATAATGTGAGGAAAGCCCTTATCTGTAACATAGAGAGAAGAAGAAATGATAGGAAAACAACGTAAAAGAGGTAAAAAGAAGGACGAAAAAGTAGCTTTTCCATTATAGACTTAGCCCACAAGACAAAAGAAAATGATATTCTTTCTGTTAAATTAACCCATTAAGAAATTGCCCCCATGAAATGATTTTCTCTTGTGAAGCAAGAATCCAAAGCTGCAGATGCTTTAAAGAACCCTTTTTGTCTGTTTTGGTAATTTTCAATGTTGCCGTATGAGTTGAGTTTGACTGCTTGTTCTGCTCTGATAGCTCCATGTTTAAATAGTTTGTGACCCATGACAGTGCATTAAATTATACATATCTAACTCTTCTGAACACTGAACTTTGAATCTTCTACCCAAAGTAAAAAGCACGACTTGTTCACTACATTTTCACACTTTATTTTTTTTTATTTAATATTCTTTCTGCAAATGGCACTGTTGACAAAGATGACTAATGACAAACTAACATGAGCTGTTATTCTCTATTGTCGTCGGTGAAAATTCTAACATATTTTTGTAAGGTCCTGTTTAACTTACTCCAAATAAAAACAAAAGTGAATAATTTCAAGAGTTGGGTGTAATTAAAAAAATTAGATCAATAACTTTCAATCTTATTTTTATTTAAGATAATTTAAACCTCATTTATACATATTCAGTAATGAATAAAATGGTTGTAAAAGGTTTTTTTTATCGATATTAATTATTAATTTTTATTAGTAAGAAGATTTGAATTCATAATGTTATAAGAAAGTTAATGTTTTTTTTTTCAAAATAACAACACAATTGTCTAATTTTAAGTAAATTAAAAAATATTCCTATTCCACAAAATAAAACAACCGTACTTTTTTTCACGCCTCATTTTTCGAACTTACCAATAATCATTATACTTATCTTCATTTCTTATCACTACATCCATATTTTTTTCTTTCTTATCACCCTTTTCTCGATGGAATGTTTACAGGATAATGGGGTAACCGCAAAAAATTTAGGAGTTATTTATTTTAAAGGTAAGTAAAATTATTTTTGATGAAATTAATTTGAATTATTAAATGTAATTAAAATGTATGTTAAAGTTAGTTTTAACTATAATTTTTTCTTAAATTGCAGTATATATGTTATAGTTGAAAACCATGAAAAAATATTCTTTTGTAATAAAAGGCAAACGGCTCCTTAGAGCATAGAAAATACCAGAAAGACGTAAAACTGACATATAGCTAGTCCTTTTTTTTACAGATATAGACAGTCCTTTTAAGATGCAGCCTTTGGGGAAATCCATGTTTGATCGTAGAATAGGCCGTCCATATATATATATATATATATATATATATATATATATATATATATATATATATATATATATATATATATATTATTTTTAATTTCAATTCCCACACAAATTAAAATGGAATTACATTTTAATTTCACATTAAAAAAAAAGTTTAAGAGTGATTAGTTCCTGCATTCTACCCATGTCATAGTGTTTATTTGCCATTAATTTGCACTTAATGTGTTTCTTTATATAGAATTTGCACATACAATTTGTTGCCCGAGTCCAACAAAGTTTTTGTTTTTATTTTATTGTTATGTCAAACAAACAGTCATATATGAATTTTTTATTTTGTAGGTTGGTGGGTGAGTTAAAGTCATCTTGTAGCTTCATGCGAGTAAACTAACAATATTTTCTCTGAAGTGAAACATGATTAAAATGAAAACTGTGGGATATTTATAGGTGTAGAATTGAGTGATTTTGATTATTTTTTTTGTAAAATTAATTAAAAAGTTAGTTGGAAGTTAAAAATATAATTTATTAAATTATAATTATTTGATAAAATTAATTGATGAAATAATTGAAAAGTGTGAAATTAAAAAAAAATAATTAAACCATAATTTATTTTAAAAAATTAATAAGAAAAATGAATAAACATATAAGAATAAAAGTGAAAAAAAATATAAAAAATTAAAAACTAATATTAAAGGACATTACTTCAAGTAGTGTTTTAAAAAATATTAAAAGAAAAATCAACTGAATTTTTTAACTAGTTAAAAAATTAAAAACTAACTGACTAACATAACTTTTCTAAATCAGATTTTCTAAAATGATTTGTGCTCTTTTTGTTAGGAGAGACTTACACTTAGTAGCAAGAAAGAGTGTTGATACTTGGAATAGATACTTGTAGAGCACAGAGCATATCATGTTAGTGTTACGACTTTGATGGCCGAGTTTAACATCTACTTGATATTTAAAGAAAAATTATTAGGTGGTTTAGAAATATTATAATTCATGATTCTAATTAATTTTTATATGACATGTAATAAAGTATTGTTATTTTTTTAAAATTAAAAAACTTAAATATATGTTACATAAAAATTGCTCAGTATCATGAATACTTATTGATTGGGGTTAATCTAATATTTTTTTTCTTAACCAAGAGACTAGTAGCAGGATTGACATACTTTTATACCATGATGTGGAGTAGCATTAGTCTGTTGGGTTATGTATGTGTTGTTCTCTATTTGGGATTTGTTGGGACGATAATGTAAGGGATCTTTGATCATTGGGGTTACTATTTGATCCTCTTTTTTTTTTACTCTTTACTCCCTTTATATTTTTTTAAAATTTAAATAATTCTTAAATTGTCTTCATATTCACAGTCACAACCCTCCCTTTTTAAAAACTTTTTCCTTTTTCTCCCTTCACTCTCCTGACACCCCGTCACCCCCACCCATCAATCTCACCTCTTCATCTTCTTCAAACATATTCTCACCCCCTCCTATCATTTACTTATTTTCTCTTCAATAAGCATTGTTTTTCCTTATCCTTCATTATCTTCTTTACGTGAGTTTTCACACCTTCATTACTTCTCTAACAATATTTTGTTTGCTATTTTTTTTAGGATTTGTTTATTATTCTTTTGTGTCATTGATTTATCGAAAATTAGTTTCAATTATGTCAGATATATACTATGAAAATTAGTTTCCATAATATAGTCTTTAAGTTATGGAAATTATTTTTCGTCAAATTGGCGACAACGGAAAATTTAAGCAAGAAAACAATGTTAAGAGAAGAAGGAACTCATAAGGAGGAGGTAATGAGAGCGAAATTGAGAAGATGAAAGGGAGTGAAATGTTGAAAGAAGGTGGGGGTTGTTAAAAAGGGAGGGGAAGTGAAGGAAAAAGTAGTTTAGGTATTATAAAATTATAAAAAAAATTGCAGAGGGGGTGGAAGAATAAAAAGTTGGGTGAAATAGCAACCCTCTCGAACATTTGATACGCTGAAATTCAGTCCAAAACAAATGATAACTATAATTTTCAACCTTTCATAATTTGGAATTATATATATACCTGACTTTCATTAAAAATATATATTTAAAAAAAGAACATATTGTATCTTAAAATAAAAGAATGATAGAGTATTTAAGATGTTAACAAATGATTGTTTAATTACATACAAATAGAAAAATAAAGCATATCATATAATATAACACTTCAAACTTATCTAATATAATTGTAAATTGATTTACAAAAAGCACGCAATATATCTTTCTCATTTGCTTCTTTATACTAAAAGGAAAGGTTCATTGTATAACCAACAACAATTTTGAGTATTTTCCATTTTTAATTAAGAGATGGTCTGCATGAGTGGTTTTTGTTTTACAATATTGGGGTTGGTGATGGTGCTTCAGTTTGTTGGAGGCTTTGCATCTCATGGAGTGACAGAAGCTTTGCTAGGATAACAGTCATTTATGGCTGTAGTGTAGATGAGTTCAGATGATTCGGTTGAGGAATTAAATTATCAAGTGCATATTCTGTTAGCTATGACTTAATATAACAATAGAGTTGTAGTGGGAATGAACCTGGTGTCAAGTTATACTGGGTATGTATATGTACTGTGATAACTAGGACCTTCTTTTTTATTCCAAAAAGTTTGTGTCTCTCTTTTTGTATGTGTCTCCGGTTCTCAGGTCGTAGAATAATAAAAATTTCATTTCCTCATAAAAAAGAGGGAAAAGTATATAAAGGAAATATAACAATTAATGTGTTATATGAATTGCATCAATTGATCAACCAAATGACAAACCTTTGGAATTGTCTTGCTGGTAGCTTTCCTTGTTGATATATGCACTGAAGCGTAGCGTCTATCATCTTAGATGTCATGAAATTGACATACATTAGATGATAACCATCAATGGGTCCAGGTTATTTATAGTTATTCTAATTATAACGGGTACACTTGCTTATCTCCTTTATATATATGTAGATATAAAAGTAGAGAGTGAATATTTTCATTCCAAAATTATTCGGTATATAGTTTCCTATATATAGCCCTATGATAAATGTTTCCTTTTCTTATATTGCGACCTGAATAAAGACTAAAATGGTTATGTATACGTGTACTCGGTTTTCAAACCACGTATTCGTAGATTCCGGCTGTGTTCGGTATGAGTGAAATTAGTGGGGGGCACAAAGATATAAGTGAAAGACAGCACTTTCGATTGTTTGAGATTAGTGAAATCACTGAGGAAAGTTGTCGAAATATGGAGGCTTCACACATTTTACTTCCACTTCAAAAATGACATTAAATGTGATGAACGTGTATAGGAAGTTTGTGACTTTCATCTGATTCCAAAATTGTCCTTTGTTTCGTGAAATTCGTGGGAGAGACGATACCAGATTTTTTTAATTTTTTTTAATTTTGAAGCGTAATCGAATATCTCTGTGACATAATCGAATATATTATTGTCTTGCAAAATAAATTTCATTAATCGTCTAGTTGGTGGTGACCAAGTCCGTCACCTTTTTTTTTATAACTGATTACTCGTGTATCGTCCTAAAAGTAAAAAAAAAAAAACAAAAACTTTTGTTCTTTGAAAAATATGACAAATACATGGTAAAATTGGAATGATAAAAATACTTAATTTTTATTTTTATCTAATAAATCACTCTAATTTAAATCTTTCTTTTATTTTTACACTTCTTTTATCTCTGTCAAACAATCACATTTTCACTCTCTTTTATTTCTTTTCATTCTTTTTTTTATCACATTTTCTTTTCTCTTCATTCCCACCAACCCAATGGTCAAACATTATCTCAAGACAATTACCCAAAGTAAATTTAAAGAGATTTTTTTTCATAATTACTCTTATAGTAGAGGTAGATAAACACCCATATATACAATAAATAAACATCCCATTTCGCCTGCTCTCTCTCTCTCTCTCTCTCTCTCTCTCTCTCTCTCTCTCTCTCTCTCTCTCTCTCTCTCTCTCTCTCTCTCTCTCTCTCTCTCTCTCTCTCTCTCTCCCTCCCCATATATATATATAATACAACTTATTTGAGAATATGAGAATAATTAATAATAATCATTATATTATGAATAAAAATAATAGACGATTGAAATTAAAATATTTAAAAATTAAAATTATAAATAATTTTAAAATCTATAAAAGATTGATCAAACAAATCACATCCTAAAATATCTCAATTATCATTAACAATCATATCACCAAGACTGTCACAAGGATTTTAATTTTTTTTATAAAAAAGTTTTGTGGTATTCAATCAGTATTTTTAAATAATATAAATAAGTCTTATGGTATTCAATTAAGACTTTTAGGATTTTTTAAGAAGTACAACAAAATCCATTAAGATATCTTATAACTTAAAAAAGTATTTTGGTATTAAAAAATATGCAAATTTTGATGAATTATTTTTTAACATGGATTTCAATTTTCATATAACTTTTTAATGTAAAACATCTATTAAACAATCTCACATTGAGATTTTGTTAAACTTTTTTCTTTCTTTTAATAATGGTTACTAGATTTTCTTTTCTCTCATCACACACAAAATCTTTTCTTTTCAAAACCCAATACAAAAATGAGATTCACTCAATTGAAAGAAGCACCAGACAACGGTCAAAAATTAATATTTTTTAAGATGTGTGTATCATATATGTTTCTTCTATTCTTTTAGAACAAAAAAATGTCAAATATACTCCTCCCCTTCAGGCAATTGGACGGATTGGGGACGAGTCTAACCCTCCCTGTCCTCCCAAAAGACTGAGTGGATACAGTATAAAAGAGAAGGGTTTAAAATTTTAATACCGATTATCATTTATGTTGGGTTTTATCGAATTCAGGTATATTCGTGAGTAACACATTAAACTCTTTTTTATAATTTTACTTTACTCATATATTTTAAATAAATTATATATTAAGTTTTTAATTGTATTTTAATTCAAACAACATATAAATATAATGAATAACAAAGAAATTAAAGTTAAAAAAATTAAGAATTCAATTATATTTATAGTTAAATGTATATTTTTAAGTTTGTTATTTAATTATTTAACTATTGAGCTAATTGATTTATATTTTCAAAAATTATAAAAATAAAATCTTTAATATATATCATGTATATATATGTTTTGACAAAAAAATTATAAAAAAATGATAAGTATGGGAACAAAGTTATTTTATAAAAGATTATAAAATCTTTAATTTATATTAGGTATAATTTGACACCCATTCTCATTCTCATCTCCCCTCAAGTAGTTCGGGTAATACCTATACTTGTATCCATATCCAGTCAAAGTGGATATCTCTCGTCAAAGTCGGGGTGAGTTTGGGGTGATACCTGCGGGTACGGAATTATTTGTCATGCGTACCCCCTTTGCACTTTTATGTTTGTTTTGTAAATAAATTAATGTTTATCTTATATGTTATCCTATTGTCTGTCCGACGTAATATTTTTGTCACAGTTATCTTTAATTTTGTCATCCCCATAACTTAGTAACTCTGTTATAAATCTTCAACTCTCATCACTCCCTTTTACTATAGACTTATTATTGAAGCCCATTTAAATATGTCATTAGATTTATCATGAAATAATTATAGTAATTGAAAAAAAAACCAAAAAGTCAGTGTATAATTTTAAATCTGTTAAAATTCAAAAACAAGAATGAAAAAATATTATTGTAAGAAGGGTTAATATAAGAAAACCTAAAACTAGAAACAATTTAACTATTAAAAGATTACAAAAATTATATTAATTTTACTTCTTTTTTTATCCAAACCTCATAATTTCTTACTACTTATTTCAATGACTCTTTTAATTTTGAATATAAATCTTATAAATTTATAAAGTCTTTTTAAATATTTTAAATTTTTATGATATAAATCCAATAAAATCTAAACTATCATAAAAGTCATGGAAAAAATATCTTATAAATTATAACATTCTCACATAATCTTTAAAATTCAGATAACTTTTTAAATTAAAATAATTTTTTAAAATCTTAATTCAAGATACTTCCTTCATGTCTTTTCTTATTGAATGGTCTGACATGCATGATAAAATTAAAATAAAAAATATAACGCTAATTATAAATAAATTATAAATTTTTATTTATCTTTTGTGTAATATTATCCCAAATGATTTAAAATCTAAATAATTATTAGGATTAAATCCTCACTTTTCTTCTCAAGAAATTAAACCTCCTGATTTTACTAAAAAATACGAATATATAATTTCTTTTAAAGAAAGACAACTTTTTATCACAATTATTCCTTATTAATTAATCAATTAATTAATAATTTTTAAAAATAAACTAATTATCCATGTTGATCTTAGTCGATCACAAACAGCAGCAAGTCAGCTTGAGTCAATTCATGGTAGACCCCTCTAATCTATAATAACTATCAAGCATTGTTAGGCTAACACAGAAGATTAATGTCACTTGAGAAGATTGAGGTTGAAAGTGATTTTCGTGCCATTTCTTCTTCTCATTGAATACAAAAAGAGTACATATATCTCTGGTTCTTTCATTCAACGTTAATTATTACAAGAAACGGAGTACATTAATATTATTAAGCCAACATTAATAATTAATTCTTTCTGTCTTACAAGCACAATATTTTTCAATAAACCAATTATCATGGCTAATACAAAGGACGTTAAAATATAACTTTGTCATGCATGCAACGTTCGCAACGCTCTAGTGGTGTCCAATTCCACCACCGCCAAATCCACCTCCTGCACCAAACCCGCCTCCTGCTCCTCCGCCAAACCCGCCACCAGCACCTCCTCCTCCACCGCCTCCGCCTCCGCCACCGCCTCCACCGGCGCCACCACCA
Source organism: Glycine soja (assembly GCF_004193775.1). Taxonomy (NCBI): domain Eukaryota; kingdom Viridiplantae; phylum Streptophyta; class Magnoliopsida; order Fabales; family Fabaceae; genus Glycine; species Glycine soja. Next base: position 43,255,061 of record NC_041011.1, on the reverse strand, counting down.
AATCCACCACCGACACCACCGCCAAAACCTCCACCTTTTCCAATTCCACCTCCAATGCCACCACCGGAACCTCCTCCAACACCACCGCCAAAACCTCCACCTTTACCTATTCCTCCTCCAATGCCACCACCTTTTCCAATTCCACCACCGGAACCTCCTCCAACACCCCCACCAAAACCTCCACCTTTGCCTATTCCTCCTCCAATGCCACCTCCTTTTCCAATTCCTCCACCGAAACCTCCACCCTTGCCAATTCCACCACCTAAACCTCCACCTTTGCCAATTCCACCACCCTTTCCAATGCCACCACCAAAACCTCCACCTCCACCCTTACCTATACCACCATGACCACCCTTTCCAAAGCCACCACCAGCACCTCCTCCAACACCACCTCCTTTTCCAATGCCACCACCCTTTCCAAAACCACCACCAGCACCTCCTCCGGTGCCACCACCCTTTCCAAAACCTCCACCAGCACCACCTCCAGCACCACCTCCTTTTCCAAAACCACCACCAGCACCTCCTCCAATGCCACCGCCCTTTCCAAACCCTCCACCAGCACCTCCTCCAACACCACCTCCTTTTCCAATGCCACCACCCTTTCCAAAACCACCACCAGCACCTCCTCCAATGCCACCACCCTTTCCAAAACCACCACCAGCACCTCCTCCAATGCCACCACCCTTTCCAAACCCTCCACCAGCACCTCCTCCAATGCCACCACCCTTTCCAAACCCTCCACCAGCACCTCCTCCAACACCACCACCTTTTCCAATCCCTCCACCAACCCCTCCTCCTTTTCCAAAACCACCACCACCTCCTAGCCCTCCTCCTTTGCCTATGGCACCACCTTTACCTATCCCACCACCAAGCCCTCCTCCTTTACCAAACCCTCCACCCGCACCACCTCCAATCCCATGTCCTCCCCCAGCTCCACCACCAAACCCTCCACCGGCACCACCTCCACCGCCAAACCCTCCTCCAGCACCAGCACCACCGCCGAACCCGCCACCGGCTCCTCCTCCTCCACCACCACCAAACCCACCTCCACCACCGGCTCCTCCTCCCCCACCAACTCCAATTCCGAACCCACCTCCCTTCCCAAACCCTACATTCTTTTCTTCATCATTTCCCACAGTTGCCACATTCCTTGCAACCACATTGGCTACAAAGACATTGGCACAGAGCAACAACAACAAAGCCACTCTTTTGTACCTTAACAACATTTTTAATTGCTATCAACTCACTGACACTACTCTTCAATATCCTCGTGGATTGAATTTGCAGAACTTTGAAGAGGTTTATATAACGCAGAGAGAGAGAGAGGGTCCTTTATCTCAATCACAAGCTGGCCCCTCTACGACTTTAATTTGTTTCAACCACCAACTGTTCACGGCATTTAATTAATGTTACACTGTTTTCACACAATTATTCATCGCGTGTTCGGTGCACCTGCCTTTAACACCAAAGAAGTAGTAAAGTTTAACCTTCAAAACTTTGTACTACTCGACTGACACAATAAAACTAGCGCCAATTTGCAATTCACACATGGTACTATCCTACTTATCATGTGGACTATGGTCTTCTTTCCATTGTCCAATACCTTGCAATTTGCAATGCCCTAATATGCCATAACTGTAGTCCATTGAGCTGGGCAACACTTCTAGTTCTATTTCTGCAACTTGACTCCATGTCGGTGAAAGTTTATTCCCATTCATCTTCTATGCCTTAATTGTTATATCCAAGTGTACTTCATTGGTTATCACATGTCTAGATGAAAAGGTGTTGCATGGATGTTTCTCTAATCTCTACAAGTTAGATTAGATATTTTGGAAAAAGATATTTATTATACACATATTTTGTGCATAATTTAACCATTCAAAAAATGTGCGATACTATATAGGAGTATCAAACACAGTACTCCCAATTATTAGTATAAGTCTGAACGTACTTGAGCATTGTTAATTAGGTGGTTGGTTGGGCTTTATTATTGTTCGTAAGTGCATGTCGAGTGTGGCAGTGAAAGATTACGCAGCGTTTGAGAATTGAAAAATATCATAGACAAGATCCTATGGGTACAAAGCCTGAACGTTGCGTTATGAAACCAATAATCTAAATCTGGGTTAACTCGGGTTAGGCAAGGTACATCTAGTAGTAAAGATGATGGGTCCAACCAAAGTCAGACACAAAAATTAAGTGTTAGAAGGATTCACATCGAAGTTTAGGAACAAAGGTGTGCTTTGGTGAACCATTGCATGTGCTGGGCAGATGCAAAATTTATTGCCCGGTGGAATTTTGTTTTGTTCTCCAAATCTGTGTGTGGCTGGCATCCATATCCCAGCAATTTATTAAGTAATCGGATAATGGAAAGAAAGACCCACCGAATTAGCCTCGCATTCAATTAATATTACTTAATCTTTATTTCGCTTAAATTTTGTTTTACTTTAGTATAAATAAATCCTTTAATTACGTCAGTTTTATATTCGTGGAGAAAATTCTGAATATTATACATGTTCTGTGCGATATATTAATTATGATCACATTGTATATAGGTTGTCTTGTCTGTGGAAAATCTTTAAATGTTAATTCTCTTCCCTAATGTCTAGACCTATTCAATGACAAATTAAACATGTATATAGTTAGTTATAATAACAACATGATTGTTTTTTCTTATTATCTAGTATTTATATATTACATTAATTACTGAAAATTAATTTATAATCTGTTTGAAGAATAATAAGTAACTCAAAATGGAAGAAATTAATCCAGAATAACAATTAGAATCTAGGTCAATGTCATCATGCTTCTTTAATCAAAGAGAGTAAGTTTATGCCTCTTATCTTAGTGTTGAACAGAGCATTTTAAGGTTTCAGTATTTAATTAACCTAACATTATTACTCCGACAGTAATGTATGTAAAATTTTAATTGTTTATGGAAGCAGAATCTGGCACGGTATCATTCAAGATTTTGTGGATTAATTAAAGTTTTCTGGAGTATATATATAATTATCTTCAAACCATATAAATTTTATGCTGTATTGGAAATTTGGAACGAAATTTCCTTTTGGCTTTCGCGCGCTATCCTCGGTACGTAGTACCAACATGTATGTCTTTTTCTTCCCTATAGGCATATATAGATATAAGGAGCAAAAATTAAATGCCGATCTCTACTAACATCCAATTGGAAACTGCAGATATGAGTTGTGAAGATTAGAATTCGTTTTCTAGCCTCCAAATGTGACCAAGTTGTCCGAGTGTTAAATCAGACAAGAATTGGCTATCAATAGTAAACGTTAATTTGTTTTTATATATTCAACCGTAAAAGCAAAGACCTATCTCCTTTTTAAAACTAGCTAAACAATGTTCATGCACAGTACAGAAATTATTAGAACTTTAACAGAAAAAGTAATAACTACTCTTCCTCTTTTTCCTAAAAATATAATTTAACTTCTAAAGACTAAAAGAACTTTTAACCACAAGAATGGCTCTGCAGCACAATATATTATATCATTCTCAAGTAGGATGTTTCTGGATTGGATTTCTGAAGATAAAAAATCATCTGATTAATCATTTTGATTTTATTAATTTATTATTCAATTAGTTTAATTTAAACTTTTAATTCATTCCAATTTAAAGTAGTTTGATTTGAATTAGTTTTTAATTTTAATCTTACTTTTATTTTATAAAAAATATTAAATAAAAGGTAAGATATATAATAAAAAATAATTTTAAATATCAAGTATTTTATTTATATGTCATTATATAACTAATAATAGAATATTTGTTAACTCAAATAATTAGTAAAATATCTTTAATTAAATATATTTTTCATAAATATAAGTTATATGATAACTTTATAAATATATAAGAAATAAAAATAAGTCATATTAAAAATTTATGAATAAAAATATATATACATGTATAAGTTTGGTTTTAAATAGTTTCTAAAATTAAATCTGAATTTCGATCCGATCCAATAAAAAAAATTGGTTTATAATTTTTTTTATCCATTTAATTTTTTATTTTCTGAATTAGTTTTTTTAGTCCACATTAAATTAGATAGATTTATGAACATCGGCCATTTCGACTCTCAACTCTCACAATGTGAATTCTATTCCTATTCCTATATAAAACACACACACGCATATATATATATATATATATATATATATATATATATATATATATATATATATATATATATATATATATATATATATATATATATATATATATATATATATATGAAGCTAATGAAGAGGGATTAAGGCATATGAGATGGATTGAAACCAGGGATGAAAATGGGGTAGGACAAGCACTCTCATCATCCGTTTTGTTGGATGAAAATTTATCCCGTTTTATATATGTATTATTATCTGTTTAGAAGATATCTACAAATTTTATAAATTTCTGTGAGTATCCATGGATATACATCATTGTTTTTAAAAATATATATTTAATTTTAACCAAAAAGTAAAAAATAAAATCAACACCAAATAATTGTAAAAATTTAGACAAATAATTTTAAAACATATATTAATACTAAAAAAATCATTTAAAAAAATATTTATACTAAAAAAATTAGAACAACTTACTTTATAGATAATTAAATGTATTTAAATAATTACAAATTGTAGTTACTCACGGATATACATACCTTGCTGTCCGCCTATATGTCTCGTTAATAAACCCGCAGAGAAAAAGAATTATTTATTTTACCAATGAATATTCATTAACTTGTTCATTTTAAAATTTTCAGTTCATAACGAATTTTACTTGCGAATATCTATGAATACGGATATTTTTATTATCTTAAATAATTAAAGCTGATAAGGGTAGTTTAATTTAGAAAAAAGAAATTATAAATATAAATATAAAGAGGTGCAAAAGGTAAGGCCTACTTTTAAATTCATCAAGCAGACGACCCAAGCCTGTTTGTTTGACCCACGAAAAGAGAGAGCTGACCCAAACCCACTAGCATGATATGCAAGGGTAACTATAGCGAGTCAACTTAGACCTTTTGCCTTAAGCCTTCTCACAGAAAAGTGAGTGATTAATATTTTAGATATTCATTGAGTAACATGCAGTCACAGCACACAAACTAAGTAAATTAATGTTATCTATGAAGCATGGGGACACTGGGTCCCGTGGATGACATTAATTTCTTCGGTACGGCTGGCCAAGACGGGACGGCGGTGGCCTACACGCACGTCCCCACCCCTATCCTGCAGCACCGCCGCACACCTCCACCTCCATCCAAATCCAGCACCACCATGCAACACCGTCACCCAATGCCGGCCTACGCAGCACTACCATGGACCAACAAAGTCATGTCGCTGCCTACCGGCCACAATCCATGCATGCAACTTCAACCTCTGAGGCTTTGTGAGCGCAACCCTCTCTCCTCCTCGACCCTTCAGCTCCTCCGTCCCTCATCGGCAGCAATGGTCGTGTCGATTGCAATGCAGGGCCCAAAGTCCCCTTTGCTCCTCCCTCCCTTTATTCATGTTTTTTTGTTGGATTTTGTGCAGGTCTTGTTAAGGGTTTTTTGGGTTTAGGGGTGATGAGTTTTGAACTAGTGTTGTTGGATTTGTGACTGTCAATGGGTTTGGGATGATGATAGGGGGTTGTGGCGCTGAGTGGTTGTTTTAGACATTAAACTAAATTGTTTTTAGTATCTTTTAATGTTAATTTCACACTTTATATCTGAATGTTTTATTTTGGTAGAACATTCAATTATCTTTAAGTTTATAATATCCTAGTGTTGTAACTTATTTCTCATATTTATTTTTTAATTTTTCAGTTTTTTTAAATAATAAAAAATATTTTAAAAAATTGTTTCCTAATCTCGTATCTTGGGATTTCTAGATTTATCATTTCTCTTTCCCCTACTAGTATATGTCTTGCCTCCATTTTGGTACATCCTACAATGTTATCATAAATTACAAAGACTTATGGTAGTAATGAGATTGCAACAATTAATTATAAAGACTCAACAATGGTTATTGAACTTTTCAAATTATCTTTTTAATGATATATTGTAAACATTAATTGAAAAAAATAATGATATATTTTCAAATTACCTTTTTAATGATATATTTTCAAATTACCTTTTTAATGATATATTTTAATAGTGAAGTTAAATAATGATATTAACTAGTAATAAATTATAAGATTTTAATTGAAAAAAATATCAATTTGATTATCTCTTGTTTTTGGTATTTTACCATTTATTGCTTTCCTGTTAAAATTACAGTTAATCATTTTTAATGAAGAAAAAAAATCAAGGGTCGTTTTTTCCCTCTATATATACATTATAAAAGTTTATATTTTTACTCCATTTTCTTTACTATTTATTTATCTTTTCTCTCATTTTTTAGTGACTTTTTTAAGACTTGAAGTTGAAATGAATTATCAATGGGATAATTAATATATATCAAATTTTTGTAACAGAAAAACTTAATTCTCTTAATTTTCAAGTTATATCATTTTATCATTTTCTTCTATTGTCATTAACAATACCTATAAAGATTGCTATCCTTAGAAGAAATTTTTTTAAATTAAAATTACTTAACTTTTATTTAAGTTCAACAATGCTAGAAGATAAATTAAGTAAATTAACTATTTTATTTATTTATTTATTGATGATGAAATATTAGAATAACAAAATTATAAAATATTGATAAATGATTTTTTAGACACATCCCTCTCATCATCACATGACAACTAAAAAAAGAAAATAAACAGGTAACTTAAAGACGTCATTAGATAAGCTTATTAAATTTTATAATTATCATTTTAAAAATAAGACTTAATTAGGATAATTTTTGATAAAAAATAAATAAAATCATTAGGATGACCCTCCAGTTATATAGTTTATCTTCGCACTATTTTTATTCCATATAAACTTTAATATGTCTCATTTTTTGTGGGACTTTCGACACATCCCTCCATTTATGTGTGACCATAAATTTCTACTAGAGAATCCAGACAACATTTTCTTTGTGTTGCATATAGACGTGTGATATAGATGAATTAAGTACAAAGAATTTAATTTAATTTGATGATAAATGATGATTCAGTTTATTTTTAGAAATTTTTCTGAAGAAAATAAGGAATTCATAGTAAATGTTTAAATTAAAAATCAGAATAATATTTATTTTTTCATCTGTAGGTATTAAAGATAAATATAAAGTTTACAATAATTCATATATTTTACTCAATAAATTGAATTAAACAACTTCACAAGATTTATTTAAAACATTAAAGAAATGGCAAACAAAAATAATACAAAAAATGGAAGAAAATAATAAAGAAAACGATGTTTCGATAAAGGGGTTAATAAAAATTGGGAGATATATTATATAAGAGCATTCAATTTTCATATAGGAGGGCCGGGAAAACGAAAAAATAAACTCAATTTTCATTCTCATTTTTACAAAATAAGTTCAAAACCTAAAATGAACGACAAAACCTGACAATATAAGAAATGTGTTTTTTTAACCTTAAATCTGTATCAAATAATAATCTTCCTTACTCACAAAAGGGTTTTAGACACAATAAAAAAAGTACATTGTGCAGTGGTAGACATTAATGGTCATAGCTAGAAAACACAGTGATAAAATCGTTTGAATTAAAAAAGTTGGAGGAATCTTCAATACAATGTGAGATAAAAAAAAATACAAATACTCAGTAAAAATAATACAAACACAAATGAAGCATTTGATTTGAAAGTTTTTATTTTTTAATTATTTTAAAAGACAGAAGATTTACAATAAATATAAATTATGGAATAAAAATAACAAAAAATAATTATTATTAAAGAACAATTACTAATTAACAAAAATGTATGTTTGAAATGCAGAAAGGGAAATCAATTTCAAACTTATAATTCACTTTTCTTTAATCCAAAAAAAGTGTTCTAATCATTCCTTACTTGACTAATATAAATTAATAAATTCATTTAATTTTAAAGTAAACAAGAAAACAATTATTAGTATTATATATGAATCATACTAACGTACATTTTAAATATATTGATTATATAAGAGATATTATTTAATATATTTTTAGTTACTTTTAAAGATATGATATCTGTTCCTATATTACAAATTTCAAAATAAAATTTGAAAAATATATTTCATTTTTGCTATTGTATCAATTAAAAATTCTCGATATTATTATTTTTCTTTTATAAGTTCACTTTACAACACACAACAGCTGATTGAATTTGACAATTAGTTCTCGTAATTCTAATTACTGATTTAAATTACTCTCTTTTTTATCTTTATTTTTTTCAGCATGGCGTTAATACAAAATATTTATTAATTATGTGGATAATTAATATTTATTAGAAAATTTGATCAACTTATTTTTAGCAAAAAAATTTCTCTTAAGTACTTTATTTTACCTACAAAATTCCAACTTAAAACCTATTTAAAGGAATCAAGATTAGTTCCACTAAACCTAATGATTTGTTTTATTTTATCTTTAATTATATACTTAATACTAACAATATATAGAAATTAAACTTATATATAATTAAATTACAAGATATATTTTACATTGCGCCAATTTTTTTTATATATATTCCAAGATATTTGGTTGTTGTAAATTTTACATAATACTTTTTATATGATAAATTGTACATAATATAATTTATATATTTAAAAATTCTTTTTTTCTTTATAGGTGATTCTGTTTTAAATACGAATCATACAATCTAATACTAAATGAGGATATTCTTTTCAAGTTTTTTTAACAATGATTCAAATCTTAGAGAAACAATTCATGGGTTAAACAACTCAAATTTATACTCCCTCTCATCCTTAATATATTTTTTTTTCTGAGCAAGTTGTTGGTAAGAGGAAATAGCTCATGCAAGATGAAATGACTAATCTTGATCAGGAATTATAAATCCACACAAGGTGAATATTCTTCTTAAAATATAATTTATTTCATACATAAGAACTAATCAGGATTCAAACTCTAGATGTTTGGTGAAGTGACAAAGGTGACTATCACTTCAACTATTATTAATTCTCCAATCCTTAATATAAGACATCATTTAGACAGAATTGATGAATCTTTTTATAAGGCATTTTATAGTTTCTAAGAAAGTATTTTTTTTCCTAGTTGCCCTGATTAAATACTCCAAGTATTTTTGTTTTTTCATTGATACTCATTACACTCTTAAACTTTAATATTTTCACATCACCCATAACAAATTAATGATTATTAATAAGGATAAAATATACAAATAGTCTTTTCACTTATATTTTGCTTCTAAATTGATTCTCTAACTTTTAAAAGTTTTAAAATGGTTCCTTATTTAATTCATGACAAGTTAGTCTTTTCAAAAAATTAATCATTTTTTATTTATTTTTGAACACGATTTTGAATATTTTTATTGATTCAAAATATGAAATTTGTCTCCTTAGATTCATTTAAATGAAAACTATGAAAATCAACTAATGATTGAACTAAAAATATAAAATTTGTCTCATTAGATACTTAAGGTGAAAAGTGCATGAAAAGTAAGTCTCATGATCAATAAAAAATTTAAAAATCTAATGTCACATTTTTTTTCTTATTATTCATGAGACTCATTTTTCGTGTGATTTTCATTACATTTTTCTTCAAACATTAGTTTAATTCTATGATTTTCATATAAGTGAATTTAATGAAACAAGTTTGATGTCTTAAATCTACTAGAAAATATTCATAATTGTGTTCAAATAAAAAATGATCAATTTTTTTAGAAAGACTAACTTGTCATGAATTAAATAAGTAAGATGATAGTTTTAAAACTTTTAAAAATTAAGAGACTAATTTAGAACCAAAAACTAAAATAAGGAATTATTCTTATATTTTAACCTAAAAAATCAATACATTAATAATATTTTCACATCACCAATTATAAGTTAACTATTTTTTATTGATCTACAAAATTATGTTCAAAATACCTTATACTAAGAAGAAGACATAACAACTTATAAAGCTTCAGCAGCTGAATCCAACTCTCACTGATTTTTATTATATAAAATATAAAATATAAATATTAATGAATTTAATATTTAATGTCTATGTATTAATAATATAAAATAATTTTATACTATCATTCAATCATAATTTATTATTTAAAATATTTTAAAAATTAATAAATGTATCGTACATGATAAATTAAAATATTCACCGTGAATATAAAACCTTTTTTCTCACGGGTGGATTACTAGTGTAACTTACAATTTATTTTACTATTATTACTAAATTAATAAATAAAATAAACAGTAGTTAGTGTCCGGGAGTTATATCTTTTAGATTGAAGGACAAATGGGTAAAACAATTGAGGTGATAAATATATTATGACCCTTTTTTTCCCTCACACAATATTATTCCTTTTCCCTCTCTCGTTCCCCACTTCCAAATCGCAATTCCTCTTTTCTTTCTCCGAGTCTCAGCAATATCCATCATCTTTCTCTCTCCGCCGCACGCGGCGGCGACTGTTGATACCCTGCTTCTTATACAGATCCGCCGCTCCTTCTTCCTGCCAACGCCGCCTCCTGGTTCCCTCTCTTCCCCAACCCCTAACCACATCTTTTCACCCAATTTTTTCTTTAATTATTATTATTAATTTGTTACCGTTTTCACTTTCATTATCTAATATTTTTATTTTTTTAATTGCATGCTGCAACCCTTTAGTTGCGGACCCGGTTTATGATGATTCCTTGGCAAACAACAAACGGATACTGAAGAAATTTGTGGTTTCGCAATTTTACCCCCTCAAAATCAAAAGTAGCTAGAGTCTACGCTTTACAACCCTACGATGATGAGTCAGCATTCCCGTAGGAGGCTGCCACGTGGCAATCCAAGAAAGGCCAAGCGTGACGAAGTTGACAAGCAGGCTGCGCCCAAAGCCGCCGAGCCGGCACCATCCTCGAATCGGCTTCTAGCCGGCTATCTTGCGCACGAGTTCTTAACCAGAGGAACTCTGTTGGGTCAGAAGTTTGAGCTGGACTTGGACCGAGCCGGCTTGGCTGGGTCCAGCTCAGCAGAAGCTTCAGCCGTGGAGGCGAGACCCTGTGTGGTGAAGGAGCACCATAGTTACGAGGTGCTGGCAAATCTTTTGAAGAGAAAGGAGACCCACATAAAGGGAATTGTGAACCCCACACAGCTTTCCAACTGGATTAACAAGTGACCATGACGTGGAATTTTCTTTTTCTTTTGTTTGCTGCAAACGCATGAATCAATCGTATTGCACAGGTTAGTTTGAATTTGATTCAAGTTAGGGGTTGCGTTGTTACTAAAAATATAATGTTTGTGCTTGATAAATATCACTGAATGTGCAGATCATCTTTATCCATGTCTTTTTCTGATTCTTGGTTCTTCAATTTCTTTTACTTTTAATTATATGTATCGTTGCTAGGATGGTCGTTGTAACATATACTCTATTTCTTCTATAGATCAAGATAATCTAAAGTGAATGGTGCAATTGATATTAATAATCATCAATTTATCCGTTTAAATTTTGATCACTTTCTTCAAAAAATCATAAATTTTAACTTAAATAACATGTTGGTATTACCATAGAGCTAAAATAGCTATATATATAGCGATCGAATGGAGGATTGGAAAGTGAAGTTGGAACTTGGAAGCGAGATTGAAGATGACATTGCTTTCATTGGGAGAGAGAGATATGGTTAATAACTTTGACTAAGCTTTTTATTTACTTATAAATTAAAGTTGCAGTAATCTTGTTCCATTGCAGAATATTCTCCAAGATATGGATGAGTTGTCTAGACTGGCTTGGTACGTATTTCCTCAGCCTTAAATATATAATAACTGTACTATATAGTACGTCCCATTTATTCCAATTCTCGAGTTTAGCATGTTGCAACCTTCAAAACAGAAGAATCATGTGGAATGTTGTCTGGTTTTCTCAATTATATATGCATGGTATAATGGTTCATTTGGCATGCATGCATGAAACCAGGCCATTTTAAAGGCTTGATATTGAGGAGATAATTGACGGCATGATGTTCAGATCATGGTCTTTGGTTGAATGCTAGAGTGAAGAGTTTTATTATCCCTTACACATGCTGGCACCTTAATCCTACGTTGTTTAAGTTAAGCTCCTTTGGGTCTTAGTGGGAATTATGGAGCATACAAGAGCAACGTTACTGATTCGTGCTTACTGGTTTCTAACTGATGTGACTGTATGCAATAAGGCCAGGGAGCAAATATGGTCTACTGTTGCTTGGGGGAAACTAATACTATAAAATTAGATTATCGTAATTTCAATTTTTATACCTGAAAAGTTCTTTCCTACACGGAACATATTAAATATAAAACTAAAACTAATAATTAGAAACAACTAGATAACTCATTTACTTGTACATACTGTTAAAATAAATATTTTTTTTGGTTTAGTAGTAAGATAATCGAACTTATTTAATAATTTAGGTAGCTTATTTAACAATTTGATAATACATAATTAGTTGATAACATAGCTAAGTTTGCGCTAAGTATTCGTTTGATTACTTATTAATTTTGAGAAATAATCACTTTTTAAAAACAAGCAAAAATATATAAATGATTATTCTTTTGAATTTCATTAGAGCGCATGTATAATGTATAAGGTTTTTGAATTATTACCTAATAATAAATTATTTACTTTTATAATAAATAATAATTACTTTAAAAATAGTAAATACAAGTTTTAATTAATTGAAAATATGTTTTTTTTTTTATCTCGATGGTATGTCTTTTAAAATCAACTAAATCAATGGTACATGGTAATATTATTGAAAAATTAAATGGTTAAATTTTGGTCACTTTATAATTTTAAATTTATGATTTTGTTTTTCTTATTTTTAAAACAAGACATTTGATTTTTTTATTTTAAAAAAATAATTTTGATATTTTGTGTGAAAAAAGATTAAATGAAGTGGAAAAAAATCATAATAAAAATTAAACTCATGATCTTTTATTTATAAGCGAAATATTAAATCACTAAAACACTTACTTTTTTTTTAGTTAAACACATTAATATTATTTTTTATGCATCATTGATCAATAGTTATTAATTAATTTCAAACTATCAAAATTTATAAATAAAACAATATTTAATATACAAATCTTCTTAATTTAATTTTATATTATTTTACATGTTTTTAGTTTATCAATTTATAGTTAAATTTCATAAATTAACATCTAAATTGTTTACATAATTTATTTTGCAAATTCATTTAATATATAAATTATTTTCACTCTAATTATTTACGTAAAATTATGCATAGAAAAGATAATAAATCACTTATTTTATTTAATAAACTATATTAACATTATTTTCTACATTTCATTAGTCAAAATTTATTTTTATTCAAATTATCAAAATTAATGAATTAAAAAATATTTAATATATTTAAATATTTATATATTAAATATTTTTTAACTTATATATTTTGATAATTTTAAAAAATTAATAACTCTTGACTAATGATATATAAAAAATAATATTGATATATTTAACTAAATAAAATAAACATGTTAGCGACGTATTAAGTTGTCTGTGAATAAAGAAAGACTAAATGTCTTCATTTAAAAATAAGAAAATTAAAATCACAGATTTAAAATTATAAGAATATCAAAATTATAATTTAACTTATATAAAATTTGAAAGATCAAATGTCACACTTCAAAACTAGAGAAATCAAAATTATAGATTTAAAAAATAAAAAAGAACAAAATTTTAATTTAGTCTAATTAAATTCATTATTGTCTTGTGATGTTGGGGCCTTGACTTTTTTTTACGTCGGGCATCAACTCACCGTCTTTAACACAATTCATTTTTTCTTAAATAATATTTCGTTTTTTATAAAATAAGGTATTTTTAATTTTAATCCTTTAAAGTTTTACTTTTTAGTTTTAATCCTTTAAGTTTAAAATTTATTGTTTTAATTCTATTATTAAGTAATAACGTTAAGTGCTGTGATAATAACATTGACTTATCAAGTTATTAATGAATTTAAAATAACAGTAATACGTATTTTTTTTAAATTATATTTTCAAATCCTTCGTCAAATTAATATGACGTCATGGGATTGAATTACAATTCAAAACTCATATGTTTGTCTTAATTTGTACATAAAAGTAAGATTTTTTTCGCCCGAAATTCACCATAAAATTTTAGATTGTAAGATTTTATTTTCATCGTAACATACGCACACTTTTTACTATTCAAGATCAAGCAAAACTTAGATATTCCATAGGGTCTTATTTTTGGTTTTGGGCTCTATTAGTCTATAAAATAACTTGAAGAACTCAAAGAAATAAAATTAAATAAAATTGATATATCTTAGTAACATGACATTAGTTTAAATAGAATTGAATTCATTCTCTTAAATAAAATCTCATACTCAAATCTTGTGAATTAAAAAAAAATTGATTGAAATGAAAAACTTTAACCAAAATTTGTTGTAAATATTAGTCATCGGCAAAACAAACTTAATAAAATTTGATTATCTTTGATTGGACATCAACATTAGGACGTCGGAGTCGAATACCTAAACTAATTAATCCAAATCACCTCTTTCTCTCTTACTTACATGCTTAATAAGACATCATTTGGGGTATAATAAAGTGATTCTAGTCGATTAACTCAAATACCCTTTCTTATTTTGTTTTCTTATATGTAAAAATAATACATCGTTTTTGTGGTAAAAAAGGCTATATTATTCAAACCAATCACCTCATTTATAATCAGATTTGTTTAGTTTAAATTTAACAAGAAAAATATTATTAAAATATAAAATTGAACTGAATGCGACCAATTCATTTCAATTGGTTCGAATTTTTTTTTTTCCAAGTATTTCTACTCATGTGAAGATCACGCTAAACAAAAATAAAGAAAAAATTTGTTTTAATTAAAATCAAATATTAAAAATATATATTTTAATTTTAAAACTAAAAGATTTCTAGCACGTATTTGCACCCTCGCACCTGATTTTTTTTTTTTTTGCCCACACAATCATTCTGATGTCAAGTCAGCTTCAAAAAAATTTCGACTTTAATAGAATTAATGTTGAAGAGAATTGAGATTAAAAAAATATTTAAAATAATACTATTATAAAAATAAATTTAAAGGAATCCATTTTAATTGAATAGTAAAATATATTACTTTTAAAATATAAATATATTTTATGAGTTTTATATCTAAAGTCAAATTTTGAAAAGAAAAAATTAAACATTTTATTTTGCAAAATCATATTCACTCAAAAATTAATTTTACATACAAAAAAATACTATACAAAATATTTTTTCTCAAAATTAATTCTAACCAGCAAAAACGTGTTTTAAAAAAGGGATCTAGAATAAGTTTGGATCAGATGGTTTTCTAAAATTATAGTTATGATTTTTGAGTTTAACCCACCTTATTCTTGCCATAATTTGATATTAGTCAGCAGGAAACAAACATCTAATTTATCAATATTGGCAAGTGCAAGTCCAAACAAGTCATAACAACCAATGTAATAGTCTAATATGCCAAACAAACTATGATGAATGCTCCACTATTAACAAATATGGCAGATTTTTTTTCCATCCCAATTTACATAGGAAGGAAACAGAAAATTACCCAAAAGTATGAAATTTGTGATGTCCTAGGCAGCCTTAATTGCAACAGACCTTGCTTTCAGATTCAGAAAGATTGCCCTGACACAAGAAAGTAAATCAGAGGCCAATTAATTATTAGTTCATGTTGCCCTTTAAGAAAACATACGTAGTACAATAATTGATCAAACTTAAAAGCAAGGAAGGAACTTTTTTTTTTTTAATAGAAAAAACAGAGAGAAAAGATTGAAGTACAAGTTAGAGAGGATAAGATATCCTCCAAAATATTGAAACTATAAACAATTCAAAATGATCAAAGCTAATCCAGCATGATCATAAATCAGTACAACCATACATGACTTGGCTTTGCAAATTAAATGTCATTTTAAGCAGAATGGAGAAATCCGGTACTGCTAATGTGTTGTCAATGCATAACCAGTTAATCATCTTATAGCACAATTCAAATTGAGGGAAACAATGACAACACAAAACGTTTCCACATTGCATAATGGAAAATTTTCTAGTTAAGTGAGGAATATGCAGAAAACCAAACTTACCAAAGTAATCAGCATGTGTCACTCACACAATACCTTCACTTAAAACCTATTATGGCACTTCAAAGTTCAACCTCAAGTAAAATGAATGTCCTAGTGGCTTTGAAACATACTGACATAGTTTAACCCGGTTCTAGGCATCTGTTTTTTTTTTTTAAAAAAAAAGGAAAGGAAGACAAGGACATCAAAAGGGGAGGAACATTCCAACTATACTGACACCCCCCCCCCTAAAGATCCGTTGCCCAAGCCAATCCAAATTTATTAAATAAATAGACAACAAAACAGCATGGGTGTATTAGACCAAAACCCATGTCAAGGAAAAGGGAATATATACTCATGCAGCCCCTTTAAATTGCGGGCGTAAAACTCAGCAAAAAGAAGGGACAATGTCCCACCAAAAAGATTGGGTATTATCAACAGCAAAATTGGCAATACGATCTGCACAATGATTGCCTTTCCTATAAATGTGAGTAGCTCTAAATTTGGTTATAGTACTTGAATCTTTAAAATATTTGATTGAAGGACTGTTTGGTTGACATTCAAAACTAAGGTTACACAATTTCTGATGCAAAATCACACCATCCAATGCACTTTCTCTCAAAGCAATTTTTTTTTGCTTCCATGAAACCAAGTTTTACTCCCCCATACAAACAACAGGCACTAAGAATATGTGTCCTAAAAACTTATAAATTATTAGCAGATAAATAACTTTTGTTATGATCTAAAAATCTGGATTTGAGTATGAAATAAGCACCATCAACATTTATGGAATCCTGGTCAAATGGGTTATGTTTATTTCCATTCCTTTTATTATAGAAAAAATATATACATTTAATCTATAACAGAAAATCAAATTACAGCAATATATTATACTTGGTAGCATAGCAGGTACTAGGCATAAGCCGTATATGGTAGTTCTTGCAAAGATTCAACAAAAATCAATAGTATTTTATCTACTATAAAAGCTATCCTCTCTTCTGACCTTCCCCATAAAGTGAAAACTGAAACCGCTTCTTAGAGTAAATATGATTTCACATCACACTCAATAGGAACCTTTTGTAATTAACAATAAAATGCATAACTATCATAGTATTATCAATCGATGATGCTTATTCATTAATTTTAGAAACAATGAGAGATGACATGAACTAATCATGGAAGTGTAACAAATAGCAAATTGAAAGATGTAGCTCACCAGCAAGCAGCAACAGAGCTGTGAAATACAACACGGAGCTGCAGAGGCATATACTGGTAATTCACCCAACCAACTATAGGCCAAAACTGCAAGTAAAAAACAATATAACTTCAAAAAACTAACTTTTCAAACTGTCACATGAACTAAACTGCAGAAGATTGTTCTCATTGCCATACCTTCCATGCAGTCAACTGAACAGAAGGGTAATCCTTTTTAACTTTGTTTATGACTGTACTCCAAGGTCTTCCTGCAAACCAGCCTCACACTTTAATTACCAGGCAATGTGGATATATTAGTTAGGATATTAAATTTACAAGTACAATTAATCATGTAATGCCATTCGTATTATTCATAAGTCAGAACATGTTTCAAAAGATTGTTTTATCATATTTAAGTCATCATTCATTATATCTTCAAAATGTATTAGAAAACTTAACAATGCCAGGAAGCTGCCTACATTTTTGGCTTAGCCCATGAATAAAATCAAGAGAGAAATATGAAGTGTTTTTTTCTGAGACGCTTAATTTTATCTATCATTCAATGACTAATAGTTTCTTAAAACTTAACAAGTTGTTTTTTTTTTTTTTCATTTCAACTTTCCAGAATCCAGACTCTTCACTCCTTTGGTGTGCCAAGTCCTTCCTGTGGGAGTTTTATGTGTTTCTTGTAGATGAGAATAAGTACTTTCTTCTAGATTGTAACTCAGACACATACAAGTAGATTGCACTCCTCCAAGTTTTATATCCAATACGAATTTCATTTGGACAGGACAATTTAGGAAAATAGAAACTTAGTTGCTAGACTCCTTCATATGCTTATAAGGTAGGAACGAACAAAGACATCATTAGACCTTATTTTATTTATTTTGCTAATTATTATTCATAAATTTCATATTAGCCAAGGATATTTTCAATAAAACTGAAAAGTTTTGCACTGGATATGTTTTGTTTGTGCTAAACTTGCATCAAAAGAAATTACTAGCATTCATGTCAAAGATAAGCTTATGAAACTATTATTATTTTTAAAAATTAAACAATAAAATAACTGCTGCACAATTCATTTTCCAAGCACCACATTCCAGAGCAACACACCATATTGACATACAAATACTTTGAGCCTAGGAAGACATATACTAAATTCAGCAATACAACAGTAACAGAATCAAATTTAAGAAGTAATAAGCAATATGTGACCAATGTTTTACATTGGCATAATAATCATGATAAACACATAAAAGCGGGTAATTAAGGAAGAGCAAAAAAATGAATGGTTCTTGTTTTGAGTAGGGAGGTGGGGTGCAGAGCAGAAGAGACATTAACAACAAATGATGACATTAAGCTTTAATGGAAATATTTCAAAATTATTATGTGTAAATTGAGGCGTAACATACAAATTCAAACATATTTTATCAATGAGCATACCTTCTATAACCAAGCCATAGTACATCATGAACAAAAAGTTGTTCCATGGGGAACTGGTTATCTGTTCAAGGATCACCTAATAACAGGATATTTCATTCATGAGAGCATTAGTTAGAAACTTGTACCAGAGCCAAGGAAATTACAGAACACAATACAAAATACTCTCCCTATAAGTGAAAGAGCCAGAGGACAGACCAACAGACAACAACATCAAAAGCTTACAGTACCTTCTTAGCAACAGTGTCATTGCCTTTCTCCCCCTTAAATATTTTATCCATCAATTTGTGGAGAAAATGTCCAAAGGGCCCAGAGTAGGCGAAACCATAGAGCTGCAAATCAATTTGATTTCAAAACTGCTCAGTACTAAAAAAATTTCACTACAAACTTCAGTTCTGCTTCATCTTTTTGAGAAAAGGTGAAACAGTTAGCACAGTATGTTGATTTTTTTTTTTTTCATATGATCATTGGTTGAGAGTTATGAAATGGTTAATGGTAAAGACCATACTCTAGTTACCTTCATGGAAAATTCTGATTGTTAGAAAATTCGATCCAGACATATAGATAATGTCCAAATTGAAAATGAAATTGAAACAGTGATTTCCCACATATAATAAATAATTTAGAAGAAACACAGTTAAGTCAAATGGACATACCATGAAAAGAAGTACCCTTCTCAACTGAAGTTTCTTGGCCCCAGATAACTTCTGTGCCACTGCATCACTAAAACCAGCCAAAAATGCCGCAGTAATCGCCTAACACCGCAAAAGTTTTGTTTTTTCAACAGCCCCATTAGTCTCTTAACAACCAAAATGAAAAATAAATAAATAAAAACATTTTCTTTCTTTCTTTCAATTCAACCCAATCATTCTCTTAGAAATTAAAGTGAGAAAAATGAAAAGTGGGTGAAAAGGGAGATTAGAAACCTTGGTTCTGAGAGGATGAAGCTGAAGCTGGTTGAGATATTTCTTGAAAACGCTGTTGACTTCGTCAGACATGATGGTTGATCAAACCCCGGATCTTGTGTGTGTAGTTTAGTTTGTGATAGTTAATCTATCCTGTATAAGATGGAGTGAGATTGAGAGTGACACAAACATAGGAAATATAGAAGGACGAAACAAAAGCATTGGAATTTGGAAAGGGTACTATAATACAAAGGAAGGTTAGGTGGCAAAATCAAATGAAGTGTAGACTTGAATCACTAGCAGCATAGCAGAAAGGTAGACTCATTCACCAAAGACTTTACCATCAATGTGATTGTGATCCCTTCCCAGAAATTCTTTCTTATTAATTAATTAATGCCTATCATAAACATTTCAAGGTAGTAGAAAAGAACGAATTATGAAGGAATCTCTTCTTTCAAATTGAGAGCCATTTGTCTGTGCCTTGTGGTAATAGCAAGCGTGGAAGCCTCTCTTGGTTGGATCTAATTGATCCGATAAATAAATTTAAAAATCAAAATCAAACTAATTCAACTGATTTGTATTGATTTCATTAATTACTTTATTACAAATGCTAACCGACGCTCAAAGGTTAAAAAAGTAAAAAGAGAAATATTCTGATTAAAATGTGTATTTACATTAACCTATATTATATTTTAACTCAAAATCTTACATTAAGACTTCCAAATTTTTTTCTCATTTATGTGATATTTAACCTTTTCATTTATTCGATCTGACACTTTATTTTACATTTCTACTCCAATAATCTCATTTTTATGATTGTAATTTATATACCAGTTTTCTCCTCAAACAAAATCATTTTTATCCATTGAGTATTCCTCCTCCCCTTAAGTAGGGAGAGACTATCATATGGATGACTTGTGTGATTGTTTAGTGTAAATTTATCTCATGTTTAAATTAAATAATTAGTAATTTAAAAATAAGAAATACTTTTATACGTTAACATAAATTTGGAGCCCAGGGAGTCAAAATCCTATTTACGGTAATTACAAAAACTACAGCCATAATTAAAATTAGTTTAAATTATGTATTTTAATTTTAAATTTTATGTTATTTTTTTAACAATCTTATATGATTTTAATTAAAAAAGAAAACTATACAAATCTATATTTAAATATATAATTTAAACAGTTTATTTTAATATAATAATAATTATTATTATTATATATAATACTTTCGTGTAAGAAATATAATTTCTATCTATATCAGTATAGTATAGGTTAGATGCGCATGTTCAACTTGCAAGTATGCAACTCTTGATAAGTTGTGAGTCCTGTTGCACCTACAAAAATATATATAAGCGACATTATTGACATCTAGCATCCAAAAGGAAGACTTTTAATTAAATTTAAAAATTATTTTTAAACTAATTTAGTGTTTATTAATTTTTTTTTTAGGATTTGATTGATCACCTTTAGACTTAATATATTTCTTATCCAAATTATGTATTTTTTCTTCTACAAAATTTGAACATGATATTTTTTTAAAAAAGATCAGTCTAGTTGTACTTAAACCAAATAACATATATTAATATAAAATTTGATTTTACTGATTTGGTATTTTAGACTAAATTTCACCTTATTTTTAGTAGGAATATTTACATCATTTTATGACATGTATTTTTGTTTTATTTTTTACTTGATCAAATAAGAGAAAAATAGTCAACGATAAAACTCAAGATATATTTCATATCAATAATGCAGTGACAAGAAAAAAAGATTTTTTTTACATTTTATTTTATTTTATTTTCATTCATACTAAATCACCTACAAATCATCTCACTTTCTACTCAATTGTTTTTCTTTTCACTTTTTTTTTGGTATCAAACAAATCATAATTGTGGTTATTAGATGAAATATAGTAGCTGAAATTACTGATTCATCCAAGATTATCCAGCATGACATATTCTAGCAAAAATATTATTAAAAATCTTCTGCATCCCTTACATTTTTTTCTTAATTTATTAATGTTTTTAAGCATTTGGATAACATTGTGGTCTCCAACTAATTTGAGATAAATTGAAACAATATATTAATAGTAATAATTGTTAGAATCTATTAATTATAGAGATTAGCTATGATTTGAATTGTAATTGATCTGAATCCCTGTATATTTTTTCCTTTTTTATTTGTAATTTTGTTTTGATATTTTGTCCTCAATAATCATGGAGAGAGGGTAGAGAAGATCATGTATTTATTCACGGTCTCATATCAATGAAAATCATCCGATTCCATTTTCTTAACATGGTATGAGAGCCAACTACAATTACCTTTCTTCTTTAGGAATTGGAGATTAACTTCTGAATACGAAAATGAAAAATAGGTCAAATAGATTAGATTCTGCTCTACATATGCAGGATCTATCTTCAATCCTTACACCTGAGCATCTTGATGATACAAATTATCCTGAATGACCAAAAATGAAAAAAGGTGGAGTCTCCCAAGGACAACTTCATCGCTGGTACTGGATTTGTTGCTAAGTCAAGTATATTTCAACCAATTTGTGGTTTTTCTATTGTTACTAAGGGTAGTGATTAGATAATTGATACATGTGCAACAAACCATATGATTTGTGATAAAAATATATTTACACAGTTTTCCTCTAATAGTTCTGTTTCAGCCATTATAAATGCTAATAGTGTTTCTTCCCCAGTTATGGGTAGTGATACAATATCCATTTCTCCTTTGTTATCCATTTCCAATGTGTTTTTTATTCCTTCTCTCAATTGCAATCTTCTCTGTATTAGTCAATTAATCAAGTCTCATAACTGTGTTTTTTTGTTCTTTCCCACATATTGTACTCTATAAAATATACATATGAATGAGAATATTAATAGTGGTAAAAGAAGTAAAGGATTATACTATCTTGAAGGTAATTCTTAATATACCAAAGGAAAAGAACTAACTCATTCTATAAGTGATGAAACACAAGCTAAGAATAAAAAAGATATTTGGCAATGACATAACCGATTAGGACATCCATCTTTTAGCTACCTTAAGAGATTATTTCATTCGTTGTTTAACCATTGTCATATCTCTGATTTTAAATGTGAAACTTGTATAATGGCAAAAAGTCATCACGTTACTTTTCCTATAAATAACAATAGGGCTAATGCTCATTTCTCTATTATTCACATTGATGTTTGAGGACCTGCCCCTCTTCCCACACATATTTGTGGATGATTGTACAAGAATGACTTGGTCATACCTTCTTAAATGCAAAAGTGATGTGTGTAATGTTTTTCAAGTTTTTCACTAAATGATAAGCACACAATTTAATACTCCAATAAAGATACTCAGGTTTGATAATGGAGGGGAATACTACAAAAATGAGTTGACAAATTTTATGAAATATGTTGGTATTCTTCATCAAACATCATGTCCTAATTCCCCTAAGCAAAATGGAGTAGCCGAGAGAAAAAATAGACATCTTTTTTAGGTTACTAGATCACTATTGATTGATGGTAATATTCCTACTTACTTATGGGGTGAAGCTTTAAGCTCTGCAGTTTATCTTATTAATAGAGTTCCCTCGAGTGTGTTAAACTTTAAGAGACCTCTTAATATCCTTTCTCATCATTTCACCCTTAATTTTTTCAATCATTTACCATCCCATATTTTTGGTTGTGTCATATATGTGCATTTGCATCCTCACCAATGAACAAAATTAAAATCTAGAGCAATGAAATGTATTTTTGTGAGATACAACACCACTCAAAAGGGATACAAGGCCTATCATCCATCTACAAAAAGATTTTTTGTATCAATTGATGTTACATTTCATGAGCATGAAATATTTTTTCCCTTAAAAACACTTCATTCTTCACCTCAAAGGGGGTGTGATTTGGAGGTGCAGAATCATGATAGACTTGACCAAGATATCAAGTTATTTGATATTCTGCCAACAACAATAGAGGATGGAATTCAAGATAATGAAGATGAGAACATGGAGGATCAAATTCAGAATAATGTAAATGAGAATATGACTGAATATGAATGTATAATCTCTCCTTCAACCTCAAATCCACTATTGATCCAATCCAAAAATAATTTTGTAGAAGTATCACCTGAAACTTTTACTCCTTTTCATTCTGTTGTTGATACACAAAACTATGTTTCCACTGATATACAATGCAATGTCTCTTCTATCCCAAATTCTAACCCTATAGTGAGCCTTTACACTCTTCCACTTTGTACTGATAGAGGACAACCCCCAATTAAGTATGAAACCATTCTTAATTATAAGGTCAAATATCCCATAAACAACTACGTGTCATCTGAAAAGCTGTCCAAATCATATGTCAATTTTGTATCTCAATTATCTACTGTATTTACTCCTAGTAATTTGGAAGAAGCTCTAGCAAATTCTAGGTGGATCTATGAAGTTTTTCGGTTACACACAAAAAAATTTTGATCCCACCTTGTTTCTCAAGCATAATCAAGATAAAATCATTGTATTGATAATATATGTTAATGATATGATTGCGATCGAAAATGATTCTGATGAAATTTTAAACTTACAGAGACATTTAGTTTCTGAATTTGACATGAAACAACTTGGAGATCTCAAATATTTTTTAGGGATCGAAGTTGCAAGGTCCAAGCATGATATTTTCCTTTCTCAAAGAAAGTATGTTTTAGACTTGTTAGCTGAAACAAGAATATTTGGGTGTAAACCAATTGATATTCCCATAGAAAAAAATCACAAGAATTTTCATTGTGTTGATGCAACCAGTGCAGATAGAGGAAGATATCAAAGACTAGCTAATTTACTTGTCTCATACTAGACCAGACATAACATATGCAGTCAATGTCGTGAGCCAATTTATGCATGGCCCAAAAATACCACATATGAATGTTGTTGAACGGATATTAAGGTACTTAAAATTTGCACTAGGAAAATGTTTGTTATTTTCAAATCATGGTCACCTCAAAGTTAAGGGTTATACAGATGTTGATTGGGCTAGATCAGCAAATGACAGAACGTCTACTGCTGGCTACTTCACTTTTGCGGGAGGAAATCTAGTAACTTGGAGAAGTAAAAAGCAACAAGTAGTTGCTAGATCAAGTGCTGAAGCAGAGTTTAGAGGGATGACATTTGGGATATGTGAACTGTTATAGATTAGAAGTCTCTTGAAGGATATTGAATATGAACAAAAGGATGCAATAAAACTTTACTGTGATAATAAATCAGTCATAGAGATTGCTAACAACCCCGTTCAACATGATCGTATAACACATGTGGAAATTGATTTGCATTTCATCAAAGAGAAGATTAAAGATGATATTATTGTCTTTCCTTTTGTAAAATCAGAACAACAACATGTTGATATGCTGACCAAGGCAGTAGCATCCAAGACCCTTAGTAATTCTATTGACAAGTTGGAAATGTGTGACATTCATGCACCAACTTGAGAGGGGGTGTTAGAATCCATTAATTGTAGGAATTAGCTATGATTTGAATTGTAATTGATCCAAATCCCTGTATATTTTATTCTTTTTTATTTGTGATTATGTTTTGATATTTTATCCTCAGTAATCATAGAGAAAATCATGTATTTATTCACTGTCTCATGTCAATGAAAATCATCCGATACCATTTTCTTAACAATAATGATAATAAACGATGGAAAAAATTATTAGAAAATTCGTAAGCTGAATTCTAAATGATATTTCATAACGTTACTAAGCAATGGACAACAGTTTTTTTTTTTTTTTTCCTTTATAGTTGCAACTTGCAAAGAAGAAAAACAACAAGCATTTCTTAAAAAAAAAAACAGCGAGCAGTATTGATGATATGAAATTTCAGTAGTGCTGAGTTGGGGCAGATGGATCATCTAGACATGGAAGGTGGCATTCGTGGAGGAGCATTTGGTGGCCCAATCCAACCTGCATATAATTTGTGCAATATATTTACCTTCAATTTTTCAAAAAAGGAAAAAGAGCAATTAAATACCACAATTTGAAAACGAAACGATGCGAGTAAGTGAATCAAATGATGGATAAAGTTTGTTGTCTTGGTGCACTATGTTATTCACAAACTTTAATTTTTCATTTTAATTAAGGGTTTTGTAGTTGTATTTAAAACACACGTTGTTGATTTAAATAAAATTAAATTTAGTCTATTTTGTAAGAGATCATTAACAAAACGAATAAAAAAAGATAAATAATTATCTTAAAATAATTGTAAAAGTCTGATTTAGACTAAATAAAGAATTTTTTAATCAAGATATAAGATAGGTTAGATGATAAAAACAAAATCACACTCCTCCCACTAACAAATTAACAATTAATTTGTCCAAAAAAAAACTCTCTAGATAGATATGTAATACCTTTGGAAGGGTCGAAACCCCTTGCTTTAAGCTCAGCATGCTCTTGGCACAAGGCACATGCTTCGCAGCAGAAATTAACACAGCAATCACAACAAGGTTCCGCTGGTAACCCAAACTTTGATCTCAGTTTCTCTCTGTAAAGGCACGAGTAGAGCCAGTGACACGTCACCAACATAAGTAACCCATAGGCACACCCTTGTCCAAAGCAAGCTGCATTCTCACATATTCAAAACCATGCACGAAAGATATTATTATTAGATATCACAGATCAAACTAAATTATGATCAATATAGCATAGTAAAATAGCAATTATAATATTTTGTTTATTTCTTCTTTCATTGATCTTACAACTACGCCCTTCATCCACAATTTCTGCAATTTGGCCAAAGGTAACGCACGGTAGACAGCAAGTTATCAAACCTGCATTAATATTCATTACAAATTAATCATTGAATCATGTAAGAAATCAAATTTGATTGAATTGTATCGTATAAAAAAATAATAATTTAGGAGGTGATGTTTGTATTTCATCCATTTCTCGGAACTACATATATTATATAATATAAATATAAATATAGATAAAAATTGTACATGTCTTAGGATCTTCTCCACAGTCACAGAATTTAGCTGACCATTTGGGAGGGAAAGAACGACCACCCAACATGTTTCAGATACAAAGAAAATACTTAAGATAAAATTGTGAGAACCAAATGAAACGATGGCACGGAGATATTTCAGCTAGATCGAGAGGATATGAGCTTCTTCAGTTTGGGGTTGTTCTTATATATAAATACCCAGTTCACAGAGAACAATTTCGTTTGGGAACATCGACTTTATGAAACAATTTGAAATGGCTCATGCAATTGTCTTTAGGCATAAAGATGAAATATGCTTAACAATTTAATTCTTACATGCCGGTCTCCTTCAAACATAGGAATGCCAACTGGATTTCATGCCTTAATCATTGTCTTGTTAATTTGCCTTAAGTTCATTCTGCCGTCTCATGAGTCCTGACCTAATAATATTTTGTGCATCCTTTTGTTCTTATATTTCTTTTTCTTCTTATTTTCCTATCACACTGTTTATCATCTTTCTATTAGCTTTTTTTCCCACATTTTTTTATTTATTTTTTCACTCATTTCACAAAACATATCATTATTGTATTACTGATTGCTTTGGGCTTTCACAAATCAGGCCTTGGTAGACTAGGTTGTAAGCTCCTAAGATGTTTGGATTATTTTCACCTTACTTATATTAGACTATTTCCACCCGAACTTAATGGATTAATAGAAAGAAATTACCATTTATACTCACATTTTTCATCTTTGAAATGCCATCTTTTCCTTTTTTACAAAAATATCTTTGATGAAAACTAATTTCTATTGCATCTGACTATACAAAGAAATTAGTTTTCATTGTGTAATATATGCAAGTTGAGATATGAAAGAGTCAATTTAAAATACACAATGACTACACAACAAAACTAATTTCCATTATTTACTAAAAGTTGAGATAGTGAAGTGCCAATTTATAAATCGCAATGGAAACTAATTTCAAATATTTTTATTATAACAAAACAGAAAATAGTTCTGTTTTATTATTATTATTATTATTATTATTATTATTATTATTATTATTATGCAAAATGGAAACTAGTTTCCACTAGGGGCCGGGGAGGGGTAGAATAGGAATTTAAAAAGCAAAAAACCAGAGTAGGGTAAAGAAGAAGATATGAAGTGTGAATAGTTGGACTCAAATATCTATTGGGTTAATTGAATAAAAGCAGCGAGCCCAAATTTCTACATACAAGGCCCATGGTTATTTTCTTGGAATACTCTATTGTCACGCCCAACCCAACCACACTAGAGTGGAACCATAATTTAAAAATTCACAAAGTTGTGTAAGAAAGCGGTGAAGAATTTATTTGTGTAAACTATTTTATTAAGCAACATTTTACAGTAATTGTAGAATCATCAACGTACCATGATGATATTCGCGTCATGATAACGTATATAACCTGTCAAATGTGACTTTTTGGTAGTTCAGAACAATACATGATATGCCACTACTAATTAATCAATCACAATAGAAGAAATCTTGGCCTGTAGTTTGATATTTGATAACCTAGGAAAAGCAGGAAGTACTGTTTCATATTCTTTCAGTGCTCTGCAATGGATGATATGATAATGTCTCCTTAGGTGCATCTTCTTGATCTTTCCATACAGATTAAATATTCATTTGTCGAATGGAAAGTAGCAATTGATGCCAATTTCAGTGCTCTCACGGTGAATTCCATAATGGGCCCTTATTGTACTAATTACATGCTTTTCTTCGTTATTACTTACATATTATAAGGATGTCGACAATTTTTCTTGTGCCATCAACCAATCTCACATCGAATTATTGGAAGACCTTTCGAAATCATGGACTGATATCTGTCACCCTTGAAAAAATTTGGTTTTATTTACCTATCATTTTAAATTTTCAACACAATATTAATTATTATTTTCTCAATTATGCTTTATTAAAAAGAGAAAGAATAGCCGTCTATATGAAATGTTAAAATAATAAATAAGAGAAAAAAGATTAAAAATAAGTTTAACACAAATGAACAAATTTACCACTAAATACATAGATCAACTGGTGTGGAGTCCGAGAAAACATCTTGAGTTTTCAAAAATTAATTATTTTTTTAATAAAACAATAAGTAAAAAGAATCGGAAGTATACAGCAAGAATTTTTTGTCTCAAGCTAGCCTAGAGGAAGCATGTATTGGAAATTGGAGTTAGGTTATGTAGATGTGATCTGATTAATGGCACCAAATAAGAATATGCCAAAGAACTCTGCTGTGCATTTCACTTTGTTGCTTTCCTTTTTTACTACTTTCTTTCTTTATCAATTTTCCAGTTTGGTTTGGCTTACCGGTAATGTCTCTGTCACTATTTTATACATTCTCCACTCAGAAAGCTGACTGGTCTTGCCCTTTTCTTGTTAATCAAAAGAACATTATCAAACAAAGAAAAATATATTAAAGAAATTGAATGTTCCAATCCCCACTTAAAGGAGAGCCATTCATTATATACATTCTGTATTCTAAAACTGGATTGACTCCAACCACCATGTGAAATCAAATGGTAAAACCTATGGTACTAAATATGATTCATACATCTATAAGCTTCGAAGGCTAATGTTTTCATCTCCTCCATAATTTCACTAAATCTGTTTGGTCTAAGAAAAGAAATCAATAATTCCACGTAGATAGGTTAGAAAACATCCTTAAAACATGATGGAAATTAATAATTAATAATATATTAATATCTGCATAGGTTAGTGAAACATGGAAGTATTAAAAAATTGGTGCACCAATGGAACGATTTTAAGTTTATCAAAGACATTAAACAGTGGCAATGGCAACAAATTTTAGGTGTCTAAGCTTTTTGGCTGGCAGTGAGTGTTAAAAGGAAAGAGCAAGAGAAAAATAAATTGGACGAAAAAGCTTAAAGATTGTCAAAGAAAAAACATTCAATTGACACGGATCCTGATTTATTAGTTCATCTGTCCCCATGATGATTGGACAGGTTGACCAAAAAGTGAGACAAGTACTAACTTGCACACTTGAATTGCGGATGGGGAATGTAATGGTGCAATGTTAAATGTCTTTTTCATTTGGAAAGAAGAGATCCTTATGTTATGTGATAAATGTAACAAGCAATCAATGGAAAGATATGGTTTTGGTTCCACTTTAAAAGTTCTACAGTCATGTTCAAACTATGCTCTTCAAGTACAAGCAGACTCTTCCCAGATTTGCTTGGCCATTATTACTTATAACAAAAGTAACCACCCTCTTGTTTGATTCCTCTTTTCCTCCTTTTTTAACACTCCTTGGTGGGGCGGTGATGTGGTAGAGAATGAATTAATGTAGTTATGAGCTGCATCTTAACTTTCTTACAACAAGGTTAAAATTTTAAGGAGAATATTCACTAATTTATTTGATCCCATGAGCTTTTCATTGTCATGTCACCTGTAAATAATAAAAAAAAAATGGGACCCAATTGAATGAATCTTTTTTGCTTCTTAAGCATGTGGAGATAATGGACCCAATTGACAATATAGTGCTTTTGTGAAAGGTAATTGTGGTGTGATCTGTATGCCTCCTAACTTCTACTCTACTAGTATATGATTTGTCAGATATGTGAATAAAAGAATTTCATTCACCCCACTTCAATATTTTTCATGTTCTTTTTGGTTTTCACACACGTCTAATATTTTATTGGCTTTAAATTTTATGAAAAGATAATTTTCGATGTCATCACCTTTTTACTCTGCACCGAGCTAACCAAATTTGACATGATTTGAATTCTCATTTTACTTTTGCAAAATATCTTTGTCTCTTAGTCTTCAGGTCAAATTAACCACTAAATGTATCATATTCATTTCCCTCGACATCTACATATAACAAAATGAAACAGAAATGAAGAGATAGCAAAAAGCTTCCGGTGCTAATATAAAGTCTATATGTTGATATTAAATAAATAACTGGTAGTGATCGCCAAAGAGAATTGCCACTATATCTCACTACTATTTTTATTATCATAAAGCATGCATGCTTGGTTATTATAATATTATACATATTATAAATGATAATGGTAGGGTCAACTCATAAGTTTCCTTAATCGTAGCTTAATTAGAGTTTTATTTGATTGATGTAAGAACACAAATATGTCACTAATGCTTTTTGCAGTGAAAAAATAAGTATCACATTGACAAATGAAGATATAACTGATTTCATCCCGAAAGTAAGATAATATATTTTGCATTTGATAAACCATTGATCTAGTCAATTCTTAATTACATGCCTTCTGAATAAGAAGTCATATTCAGATTACACTAAAAAGGATACGATAATATGTCTTTCAAAACATGAACTAATGTAGAGCAGCCACCCAATTTGATACCTAACAAGCCACAATTAAGCATAGAAAAAAGATAGATTTGGCCATACTCTTGTCAAAACAGAGTGCGGTTACAAATGCACATGATGTAGATCATATTTACACCAAAGTCTAAGCCTAATGAATCATGATTCCAGCAACATTAAAAAATTAATACTATGCAGTAGTATACCACTACAGGAATCTACACCAATTGCATTAATATATTGGGTGCAAATTTGGTCAGTTTATGAAGAGGGTACATACGTACTTGATTATTCATTTTTAACTAATCAAGATTCAGGGGAAAGTGGGGACATGGATTATGTTACCTCATGTAGACCATTTCCCTTAATTGGCTATTTTAATTAAGCACGGGTTCTGCTACGTGCATATGAGGTTATGCTTGCCACTATATGCTAGTATGACGCTATCTAGTCAATGCCCATGCGGATAATGGATTACACACCTCTAACTGACTTGTCTTTTGCCAAGGAAATACTAAGTTTAATACTAAAGTGTAGATTGTAGAATACTCGATATGAAGCAAAATGAAAAACATAGGAGGAGAAAAAGGGGGAAAGGAGAATGAGTGGCTTACTGTAGAATGCACTAAATTGTTTTAATTACAATAAAGTACGTACGCTTGATTGAAAACGTGACCAATAGAAATTAATGACTTGTTATTGCTATACAGATCGATAGTTATCTGATCTCTATCGTTGAAAGTGTGCACTTAAGAGAGTAGTTTTGATTTAAAAATTAGTGAACTAGGAAAGACAGTAGCCGCATCGTGACCCTTCTGAAAAGGTAAGATCATTTTGCTGATCGAAGAGGGAAAAATCATCGTGGTGGAAAGAGTTGATAATAGCTTACTTGCATACATATATATTAAAAATAATTTTATCAATTTTCACAAACTATTTGTCTAATGATACAAAAAGAATTAATTATTTAGTTATCAAGACATAAAGAAGATTAATTTGTTTTGAGTGTTTTTATTTAGTAATTTTTTACTGAGCACTTGGATCAACTAGCACATAGTTATTTTAACTAAATAAATGATTTTGAATTCACACCCATAATATATAGTTGGGTTAATTTTTTTTGCCGCTAACAAGTAGTTTTACTCTTTAAATGTGTTTACCTCTCAGTGAGAAATATTTTTTCTTTATTCATACATGTGAGTTTGGAGATTGAACCCCTAACTATATAATTTAGGGACATTATAGTATTAATGTAAATCTACAATGCATACATATTGTTAGTGTGAATTTAAAACATTTATAATAATAATTTATTTCTTAAGATAAAAATTGAATAAGAAGATGTAATCTTAATGCTTAATATTCTTTTAATAAATGGTATTTTTTTAAAAAAGTGTTATGATACTATAGTGCAGCTTAAGGTATAGTTGTTACTTTAGCACAAAGGTTATGATAGAATGATAGCATGTGTACTATTATTAATGTTAATCTATATTATAAGAAATTTTGCTATTACCAATGGACAAAGTCGGAAATAGCCTCATTGATGGTGTTGGTGATGGTTTTTTCCGACAAATTTAGTTACTGACGGTTTTATCGGCAAAAAAATCAGTAAAAAATAAATAATTACCAATAGATTCTTCCAACAAAAATATCTGTCAACAATACAAATGATTACCGACGGATTTCCAACCGATTCTAGTAGAGGAGATATTTTGTCACCAATAGATTTATCAATAGAAATTACCGACAAAATATTTGATCGAAAATTACAAATGGATAAATATGTCGGTAACATCAAGTATTTATTATTATTTTTTAAATATATTAATTTTATAAATCTTGTAAAAATCATATCTCCCTTTACTTATGCATTAGTCTTCAATTTCTTATTCCCTTTCAATATTAAAACATATCTCATTGCAAAAGCCAATTACCGTTCTTATTCTATTAATATGGTTAATGGTCATACATTACTAATATTTTTTTCCTAAATAAATCCCCTAATTGGTCATTAAGAATTTAAATTAAAGAAAGCATGAATAATATAAGAAACCCTTTCAAAAGAGAAAGATGAATAAGATAATTAAGATAAGAATCCATGAAAATACAATCTTGAATTAGAATCCATGAAAATAGCCGTAGAAAGATAAGGAGGATGATGAATAAAACAGAGGATAAAGCCCATTTTGGTCCAAAGCAATCTCAATTTTTAATTTCTTATAACGGTGTCTTCAACTTTAGGAAACTCCTTTTCTTTTTATTTTAAAATTGGGATAAATTTGGAAAGAAACATGCTTAAAACACCTTACACGTTCATATAAGAACACAATGCAATGTAATATTTTATAACACGATGTTGGAAACATTATATAATCATGTGAGGAAATCATATGATTATGTAACTTTATACGGATGATAAGTTCTAGTAGGATATTCAATAACAATTTTTATTATTAATCAAAATTTGTTAGAAATTATAAAATCATGAGTCATTGAATAAGAAATAAGATTCACAAAATTTTATAATTTTGTATTATATTATTTTTTTTGTAATATTGTATTTTTTTTTTTACAATAAATAATGCTATAGAGGTATATTTTGAATTGGTTAATATTACCCAAAAGACATACAATATTATTTATTTCCAATGACATTAAAAATTGCTAGCAAAGAAAAATACTTCTTCTCAGGACATAGAGTCACTGAGTATATTTTTGACTTAATTAAAAATTTTATCATTAATTTTTTTTATTATGTAAATTTTATCACTCAACTTTTATTTTCATGAATTTTATCATTTAACTTTTATAATTTCACAGATTATATCACTTAATTTTTTTTTATAAATTTTACCATCCAAATTTTAAAATTTCACAAATTTGACTATCAAAATTTTCAATTTTTATTTATTTTAGCATCATATTGGAAACAAAATAATTTAAAAAGTCATTTTTCTAAATTTTTCTATATCAATTGTAGTTATAACTTATGTAAAAAATTATTTTAGTAGTAAAATTTGTAAAAATAAAACTTAAATAATAAAATTTAAAATATAATAAAAGTTAAATGGTAAAATTTGTCACTAAACCTATTGTTAAAGACAATCAACATATTTATTCGCATACAAAAGCACATTTTCCCATCAACTACCAAGGGCGTTGATGTAGAGGGTATGTTTGTTTTACAACAACTTTAAATATTGTTGGCATAAATGATGTGTCCCAACGACTTTAAATGTCATTGATATAAAGGATATGCATTGACAAAGACATATATTTATTAATGTGATAAGTATAGTTTTCTCTCAATTTTAGTCTTATTGACAAACAGAACGTCTTATTGCAATAAAATTCAAATATCATCGTTAAATATCTATCTTTGTGAATAATACATATGTCTGCTGGAAAAAAAAAATCATTGTGAATAGTCTTGTTTATTCCAGTGTTTATTAAAAAACAGTACTGGCAAAAGAAATTTTTTTATTTGATCACTAAGGTAAGGAAAAATATTTTTTTCCGTGAACTGTTTACTAAAAATTATTAAATTAAATAATAAATCATGAAAATTATATGCATATGTCATTATTGATTTTAAAAATATAATGGCTTTTGTTAAATACTTGATATAATATTTACAATTTCATTATTATAAATTTTAATAGAAAAAAAACTACTTGAAAAGAATTTATTTAATCTAAATTTTGCATGTAACTAATTATTTGTAATAATATAGTTTCTATTAAACTAAAAGTATATATTTTGATATAGTGTATGTTTTTAATTTAATTGATCATGCAGTATACGAGTAATATACTAATTTATCAATCAACAACGTCAAACATAATTAATAAATGTTTGGATTTCTTGCATATATATGAATCTCGTGTCTTGAAGGTTAATTAATTAATCTAGTGGATTCTCTCATTTATGCTTTTAGAAACCATGAATGTTAATCCACACAAGACAGTCTGAGCAGGCCATTGTTTCTGGGTGCCCGTGAGAGTTGCAAGGCCCGGGTCTGCTTCAAAATTGTTAAAAACTCCATATATAGCATAGTTGCCAGCAGTAACCCACCCACCCACTAAAGTATATATAGTAATGGCCAATTTTTTTTACTTTAAATTTGGTATTCACCAAAAGTCACCCCTGCATGCACAATCCCATTAACTTAAAAGAAATGTATTTGGGGAAATACTGTCTTAGTGGGAGCAACATATACATAGTCTAGTATCCTTCCAACGTCATCCACACTCAAGACTAATTGCCTCCACGATTACAAACCCACTCAACACAAGTTCCTTTGTCCCTTCCACTGTATAAAACAACTCTCTAATAGTTAAAGAATCATGCATGATCCTCCCTCTTCTAGCTATATATAGATAGATAGATAATCCCCCCCCCCCCCCAAAATTCATGCTTGCATTTGGGTACACTCAGGCAGGGAGTCTTTACACGTGGTTCTGTACATGTAACGTAAGATATATAGTCACCATTGGTACTGTAGTGGCTTGCCTCATGCATCCATGTCAGATAGTGATTTCTTAATTACACGGGTAAATATATTTACCCTAATTAATTAAGTAATGCCTTTGGTTAATCACTTGTATTATTATTCTTTTTTCTTCTAAATTTTAGTTGAGGGTGTCCTTGGCTACCAATAATACATGCAAAGAAATTGTTGCTACTGTCATAGCAATGAAAGAAGCCAATGATAATGTGAAAGCGCTCACATTATAAGCTTCGAAGAGAATGGTACAAGAATATTTGGCACATAGTAACCCCTCGTAAGATGCTAATTAATGTATAATGGCTTTCCCACCTTTAGATAAAAAAACAAAAATAAAAACTAAGCAAGACGAATAGCAATGAAATGGAATGGGGAAGAGATGCTTACGGCAGAGTGCAAAGGTTGTTGGAGAAAGACAGAAATTAAGTCATTGATTCGATCATTAAGTAAAACAATGAGATTTTTTTTTATTGCTGTTGTTTAGCTTTACCAAAAATCCATTCAGAAATGCCTTGACTGTGCATGTCCATGAATCCATGCGAGACCCAATGATTCTGTAAATTGAAGACAATTACTATGCCTCTGTGTATCAAGTCCCTTATTGCTATGTTTATGTGTCTCACGTACGTCTTTTATTGTTCTGTCTCTATGTCTCACATTCTTATTGTTCCGTTTACTCCTCTAGTCCCTTATGTGTCACAATCACATACATTCCCTACACTTTCTTTCTTTTATAATTTTTTAAGTGAAGAAAACTTATTTGGGTTTATTATTATGCAGAACCTTGTTAAAAAATTATTTAAACAAATAAAAAGTTGTTAATCGTTCTATGTAGTGACAATTGTGTTAATTATTATGTAGAACCTAGCTACAAAATTATTTAAATAAATAAAAACTTATTACCAAAAAACACGTGAATCTACTGATGAGATTAATTCAACTTAATAAAAAGTTTCAAGTTCTCTAATAAAATATATATGTGTTTTAAATAAACAAAAATTCTCCGGTGATTATTGATTTTATACTTGTCTATTTTTTCACATTTTTTTATAATTAACATAAATTAGTTCAAGTTCTTTTAATCGATTTATTTCATGTCACATGTGTGGAAATTCTCACACAACAAAATGTGTGGAAATGTTAATTTTAAAAAAAAATCATTTCAAAACTTACTTTAGGTATAAAAATTTGTTGGCCAACACTTAAGTAAAACTTCTATCCTGCAACTCCATTCATGTTTAAATGATATATGAAATTGCAAGACAAGCCAAAGTACTTATAAGGTGCTGCAAGCTGTCATAATAGTGTAATGTTTGTAAAAGAAAAAAATGGGATTGATTTGGAATATCCTACTGTGGACTGTGGTTAGATCCCCCGCAAGTTGCAGACAATTATGATTCATTAAACAGAATCAAACATACAAAAGTTTCAAAGAAAACCAGATGTGAAATCTTAGTAGAGAAAAGTTTGCTACTTGGAATCCCTCCATGCATGCATCCCTTTTTCCTTTCATTATTTTCCCTAAGCTAAATGGGGTTATGCATGCTTTTTACTTTGGAGTAGTATCTACTCAGAATATTCCACTTTCAAGAAATTTATTA
This sequence comes from Glycine soja, assembly GCF_004193775.1. NCBI lineage: Eukaryota > Viridiplantae > Streptophyta > Magnoliopsida > Fabales > Fabaceae > Glycine > Glycine soja. The sequence continues at coordinate 43,217,963 of NC_041011.1, read as the reverse complement.
AGCAACTGAAGTGAGGTGGGGAAAGTTCTTACAACATCGTCTTTAAAAGTAATAAATTATGGAATTGAATCCAGGACCCCTGACCCGCAATTATTGTGTTCTTGGAGAAAGCTCTCACTACATGGTCTTTATTACAAGTAATAAATTGTGATACTGAATCCAGGACCCCATTTATGTTCTCTTCACGCATACTAGGAGTATTATCTACCTTATCCAAGATCCTTGAGTCCCAAATTTTGTGGTCTGGTTGATATATATCATAATTTTGTGGTCTGGTTGGTATATATTATCGAGGTTGGTGTTGCTTCTGTAGTACACGGAGTGTAGAAAATACTAGAAGGTTTAAACAAAGTGTATTTTTGTTTAATTTTATTTTTTCAATAAAAAAAGTTGTTAGTTTAATTTTCTTAAATTTTACATGAATCTAATTATGTCCTGTCAAGGATCATTTTAAGGTCGTACGAGTACTATGTAATAATATGAACAATGATCCTTTTTTTTATAAAAAAAATATCAGGATAAAATCAATTATAAATCTTAAGAGGTAAACAAAACTATATTAAATCATATTATTAGGATTAAAAACATAGTTTAATCTTTTCATTTCTTGTTTTTTTTTAATTATTATGCTAGTTGCATTTATATGGGCTTGCAAAATTAAAAGACGTAAAGATAAAAAATATTTAGTATATTAAAGATAAAAATTATGAAATATTTAATTTTAAGAAATTAAAAATGTTTAATATAATATATATTAATAATCAATATTTTTGAAACACAAGACCCACAATTCTTTTCAGATTTCTTTAAATTATGGCCGAAACTAATAAGTTGAACTTTTAAATTGCTCGTGACCTGATTTATTATATTGAAAGTTTTCAGTTATTTGTTAAATTACTCAATAAACCTAAATTTATATAAATATATGACATTCATGAGTTGTTTAAAAAATAGAAATATATTGATATTAACTTATTAAGTTGTTCATGTGGGACAACAAACTTTTTTTTAATGTTCAATTAAGTTGACTAGACTACTTAATTTGACTTGACTTATTTTTAATCTTTGTCATTTGTTAAAAAAATTCTCATCATATAACCTATATATTTTCATTTACTGTATGTCCTTCTTATATAGAATATTTAAATCATAGCAAATCTGCCACGGCAATATGGAGACTCGAAACTCGAAACTTATTTTCATACTCGGGTCACAAATAAAAGTCTTTTTTTACTTTACGACGAAAACAAATATTGACAAATGTAGTCATGTACGTGCTAGCTAATAATTACTATATTTTATCTGGTATTTTGTTTTATATAAATTTGTAGTACGAATCTCTACGCACCATTTTATCTTCTCTTTTATATTTGAGGCGCCCACGCAAATAGATTTTATAACTATTAGTGTAATCGGTAATGTTTTTTCTTTTTTATCATCGGGAAAATAAAACAAACAGCAAAGAAAACTACACCCTTGGTATGTTACTATTTATAATGAAAGTATACAAACTAAATATGGACTTCATATCTCCATTTAAGAAAAGATTTATAGGGCAAAAAGAATTAGTTTGAGATATCTCCATCTTTATTCTAGACATTGATATATAATTAGAATATATAAAATAATTACTTCAATTGAATGTTTCTTTTTATTCTAGCAAAGGTAGAAACATTATAAGTTTTTGAATTTTTTTATCCATAAAAATAAAATACAATATCAATAAATTTATAATACTTACATTATATCTAATCAATCAAATTAAATCTCTTTAATTTTATTATGGTCATGTAAATTACTAGCATAACACTTATGGGGTGAGTGAATGAATAATATCGAAATGGAAATTAAACCCATAATTGACATTAAGATTAAATTTTTTTTTTTCACTAGATTAAAAATTAGTTAGAGATTAAACAATCACCACTTAAAAAATAATGTGTTTTTAATCCTGACTTTTTTTTATTATGATTTAATGATTACATTTTGTTAGGAGGTTTCAACAAATAGTATCATGCATTGTATCCCAACCCATTACTATAAACCGATCCTAGTGAGTTTATTTGATTCATCAAATTATATATAGGTGACTGAAATTAAAAATTAAATAATTATTACATATATGACTAGTTAATATATATATATATATATATATAACAAAATAAAGTAAATATGAAACAAACAATTATATAAAAATGATTAAAATTATTTAAAAGAAATTAAATCTTAAGTGTCCATTTGAATGATATAATTGAAATTGGCTACTCGCGGTCTGCTCTATTTGCACACGGCTCCACTCTCTATCTATATATATAAAATGTCTTTGGGATTGGATCATGACACCCCCACTTCAAATAAGCTATCTTCCACCTTTTTAATTCCTCTAACACAACATCACTCTCTTCACCTCCAGGCTCCTTTAATTTCTATCTTCACCCACAAAATTAAGATAAACAAATGGTGAAGTTCTCAAAGGAGCTAGAAGCCCAACTGATACCAGAATGGAAAGAGGCCTTCGTCAACTATTGGCAGCTCAAGAAGCAGATAAAGAGGATCAAGCTCTCAAGAATTCCCAAGCAATCCCACCACCACGCTAAACCAGACTTTGGTCTGTCCATTTTCGATTCCTTAAGCTTCTTTGTCAAAAATATTGCTCAAAACTTTTCAGCTTCCGACCATCATGACCTCAACATCATTCAGGTAATTAATTAAGGAAAGACAAATATTTGTCATAATATTTTTATAACTTGACTTCGATCATGAGTTTGTGCTAGCTTATTGCTTCCCGCGAGTTTGGTTAATATTTTCCGGCAAATTTCGGCTTTTTTGCTGTTTTTCTGGCAATGAAGTACTAGTATATATCTATCAGTATCTATCTGGCACGTACCAGAAATCCTGTGTTGGCACAAAATGTCACACACACGCTGAAAATATATTTTATACTATGTTTAATTTGGATGTGATAAAAGAAAATAAAGAAGAAAGAAAATATAAATAGAAAGAAAAAATTATTGTTTTTTTCTATTCAAATTCGAGAGGGGGTGATGTTTTAGCGGCATGACTTTACTGCATGAAAAGCGAAGAAAACTAAATGCGACATCTTTTTTCTGACAAGGAATTGTTTTCGGAGAATTCAACAGCTGAAACTCTTCGCTAGTTAATGCGTTCTTAACCAATGGATTACTTTTTTAATCCACGGTATGGTTAATATATATATAGATTAATTATGTTATTATACAGAATATTTATAAGTTTTTTATCACTAAATTTTGTTAGAAAATTTAATTAATATTTTTAGTTAAAAAAATTCCTCTCAACTGCCGTTACATTTTTTTCATAAATAAAACTCGAATTCAAAATCTTAGTTAAGAAAATTAAGTTTAATACTATTCTAATTAATGACTTGTTGGTCTAGGTATAAATAATATGAATGGCCAAAAACAAAGCAAAGAAAAGAAATTTAATGTGATTCCCAAAATTGCAGTAACATAGTGTGTGTAATTGTAGTTGAAGTAATTAACAATTGAAAACCTTATTCGTCATTTATAATGTGTGGTCAAATGAAATTGTGCACATGATTCCTAGAAATCACCCATATTTGATACTAGTAGAAAAATCAACAATAAATGATTTAGATATAACAAAAATGATTTAAGAATACTAACTAACGGGTCTCTGGACTCAGGAGAATATTTATTGAGAAAATAATACCAGTACTAAATACTAATTAACTTCTACTGTAGTTTTAATTAGAAATTAATCGTGATAAATTAAAATGCATTAATTAATGATATTTAATTTTTGTATCATTTTTTATTTTTAATTCCTTAATTAATATTTTTTTATCAGTGGGAAAATAAGAGAAAATACAAAAACTATCTAGGTCTAACAACAAAGATGCCTAGGGCATAAGCAAGAATGTGAGATCCTTAATTAATTTTTTAAGTGTACTTCTTATCTTTGTCCTTGATTTAATCATATATTATTGAATTATTGAAGATAAAAGATTTTGCTAGAATAATCAATACGTAAAAGAATTAAATTCTTTTAACGATGTATCAATAGTTCGACACCTATATATAGAGAGAGAGAGAGAGCGGCTGTATCCGTGAAATAATTCAACTCAACATACTATACGCATGAATTTAAGTTCCTCTTTATCTTTGGATTTTGCTATTTAAATGTCATCACTTAGACATCAATGAAGTTGATATTTCATTTTTATCAACAGTGAATGGTAATAAAAAAAAAAGCGGAATAAATACAATGAATCATGAATGGTTATTAGAAGAAAAAGCTAGAAAATAAAAATTAGGAAAAGTTGGGGTTGGACGGAAAATGTAGCGAGTTGAGTATGTGGGGTTAAGTACTAAATAAAGTTGGCTTAGTGGCCTCCTTTTTTTGTGAAACCCTTTTTCTGCTTTCTTTTAGGGGGTTTCTCAATCTCTCACGAAAGCCAACGACACGGTTGTGGCATTTGCGGATCTATCTGTGCCACTAGCGTGGCAACATAAAATATAAAAGAAAAAAAATAAGTATTAATGTTAACACATTAAAAAAAAGAATTGTAAAAGAGAAAAATAAATATGGATATATTAATTAGTTTTGTGACGTATGTAGGTGAGGAAGAAAACCACAAAGGATGACGAAGAAGAAATCTACGAAACAGAACTTGCACAATTATTTTCAGAGGAGGACGAGGTATATTAATTTCTTAATTTGTTTTCTATCTACTATAATAAATATATATATATAGAGCTTGCACAGTTATTTTCAGAAGAGGACTAGGTATATTAATTTCTTAATTTGTTTTCTATCTACTAATTAATATATATATATATATATATTTGGACTCACATGAAAACATATATCATTTATTGATATTTTATTATTATGATGATTGTATGTTCAGGTACGTGTATTTTTTATGAGGCTGGATGAAGAGCTGAACAAGGTGAATCAATTTTACCGGAGACAAGAGAGTGAGTTCATTGAAAGAGGAGAAACCCTGAACAAGCAGCTTCAAATATTGCTTGACCTCAAGCAAATTATCAGTGACTGTCGCCGGAAAAATTCTCCGTCAAAGCCATATAGCACCGGAGTATCCCCTCAATATTCTCCAACCCGGGATTCTGATTATTCCGGTTAGCTCCTTTCTTCTAATTCATCTCCTTATTAATTTTTCTTTCTATCGAAACCCCCAAACTAAGAGGGAAACCCTCTAGCTATACACAGGAGATGATTGTCTAGATTAACATTGTTGTGATTTTATTATTATTATTATTATTATTTGAAGGCTATATTATTATTTTATTGTAACATTGGATTTACTATTTAATTCAATCAAGATATTGGATCTTGGGTAGATTTGTGCTCAACAAAATTCCTAGTGTAGATCAATTTGTGTTTTTAAGTGCTTGCTGACGTCATACACCACATAGAAATTATATGTATATGTGGAGTAGTACGTGGAACTTTGTCGACCCATTACATACTTCAATATGCAATAATTCTTAAAAGTAATGATATTTGTAATGTTTTTCTTACATTATTTATTTTAGATTACACAATAAAACAAGACATTTCAACATACTCTTAGATAAAGTGTAAGCACGGTAGATAATATTATTCAAAATTTAAAGGGAAACTATAACTATGTATAAATATAAAGTTCTTATTAGCAACAAAATATATGTTGAGACCATAAGTGAGAAATAAAAATAATAATAGTAAACAGGAAGGGTGAAATATGTGTAAGTAAATTAATTTTTTAGAGGTTTAATAATTTGGCAAAAATCAATAACTAATATTTTAATATATCATTTTTTTCATATTAATTAGATTTTCTTTAATTTGTATTTTTTTCTCAAAAATAAACGAGATATATAAAATTTCAATAAACAATAAACGTAAAAAATTGGCAAAACATTTTTTTGTGTATAATGAAAATATCAATGTTAGAGTTTAAGATCTTGGGTGAGCTATTTAAACCCTTTATTATTAGTTTGATGCTTATAGATATAGAGTTTAATGGATATACAAGGTAAATAAAAATCTTTTACAATTAGAAATCAGTTTTTTTATGAATTTTAAGATGATTATTTTAATTTTAATATTTTACAATGCATTATGGATTAAGATTGAATAATAGTATAAAAAGTCTTTTAAGATACTATCTCTTTCTATATCCTTTATATATATATGTATGTATGTGATACATGATTAAGTTGCATGATTATGTTAGTTTGTGCAGAAAATTTTGGAGATTCAGATGAAACAAATTCAGAGATTTCACAGACGGATGAGGTAATCACAACATTAGAGAAAAATGGTATAAGTTTCGTTAATTCAGTGATGAGGACAAAAACGAAGAAGGGAAAGCCAAAGATGGCAATGAGAATTGATGTTCCAGCCACTAATCCAACTCGAGCAATTACAGCTATCACTAGCATGCTGTGGGAGGATTTAGTCAAGAATCCCACCGGAGACTTGGTTCACAAGAGAAAGCTCCAATGTGCTGAGAAAATGATTAGAGGTGCCTTTGTCGAGCTCTATAAAGGATTTGGCCTACTCAAAACTTACAGGTACTCATTTATGTATAAATTCCCTAATTATTAGCATTTTTAATTATTACAAAACTAGTTAATTAATTCGCTTAAGTTTTACTTTTAGCTAATGTTTATTTAATACCAATATTCAATAACTAAAATTAAAATTTTGAGTCTACCAATAAGGATTGAGTCTAATAGAAGGGGTTAATTAATTTCTCACAACATGATAAATCAAATTAAATTCAAATTCTCAATTGTGTCTTGAGTATGATTGTCTCTGAAAGGATGAGATTATGAGAAACAAAGAAAAAAGTTACTAGTCTCAAATAATTTAAGTGTGAAAACGAGTAAACTAATCTAAAATTGTAAAAGATTGTAACTGTTTACCTTTTCTATTCATATATAAGATTTGAACTGTAAATTTTACTCAAACAGATCAAACTTCTTAGCATTTAATTCAAGGTTGGTACTCGTTGTTATTAGTATTATCATCATGTTCCTTTTGCTGATGAAAAATGAAAAAAACTCTAAGAAAAGGGAATATTGATTTCGTGACCATCTTAGCCAAAATTGGAAAGAATATATAGAAATGATAAGGAGGGCAATGAAAGGATTTGTTGCATGGCAGTTCACAACATCACGTAAGGTTTTGGATAGAGAGAAAAAATGAAGGTTGGTGTGAATGTCACGTTAGATCAGTAGATCTATTCACACAACACATATCACTCCATATTTATATAACTTTAGTACATCATTATAATTAAATTCATCTTTTTTAATATTGAAGTGTAAGGCGATTTATTTGATAGATTGTGCATTTTTTTTATCTTTGGTTGCATTATACGGGAATGGGGCAAGATGTTTCTGTTAGGAACTATAAAGCTAACTTTAGCACACACTTCCAAATAGTGGCCAACAAAATCAAATTGCACTTCTTATCGTCAAATTTTGCTTTACCTTTTCATTTCGTTTTCTTTCTTAAGTTGAAAATTCCTTTTCAATTGCTTGTTTGTTTGTTTGTTTATTTTTCACCTGAAATTTTAATGTGGTAATTTATAGATTCCGGAAAGAGGAAGGGAGTCGAGAGAGACTTAATTTTACGAGAAACCGAAAAAAGAAATCCTATTTTTAGCATTGTTTTTATTTAATTAAACAAAAAGTTTAGAAAATCCTAGTAAGAAGTTTTTTTTCTAATAATATAAAGGTTTCCCATAAATCAAAATGAGTGAGCTGTGGATATAAAAATATCAATCACTTGATAACAAGTTTGAAATTCTATAAATTATGTAAAGGTAACATAACTATCGTGTTTTTCCGGTTGACCTAATGGTCTAGTAAAATTGCTAATTATATCAATATACCTATATATAGGGCACGCCTCTAAAATGCAAGAATTAATGCTTCAAAAATTTAACAAATATTTTTTATATAATGAAATTATTATTACCATCATATAAATAAAACTAATATTAATTAAGCTCTTTTTTTACTGATTAATTATATTATCAACCTTAATTTGTCCAATTGAATATATATATTAACGAAAATAAATACATGTGCCAGAAAATGAAATAAAATAAGACTATATGTATAAAAAAAGTCATATATTAGGCTTTAATATTAATATATTGTCGATATAAAGATAAAAGTCCATGAAATAATCTTAAATATGGCTTTTAAAATTTTTATTATAAATTTAATAATTTTTAATTAATTATATATCAATCCATAGTTACTTGATAGTAAAATACATTTACATTATCAATATTCAAAAGGTACCAATTAAATTTAATATATTAACGGTTTGATTTTAGATTAACCTTCAGTAGTAAAGTCGTCGTCTAATAAAGTTGAATGGTTAATATAGATATTATAATTTTTTTTAATAGGATGATACATTATACTAATAAACATCTCATTAGTATAGAATACATATATATAATATTGTTAATATATGCACAATATCTATACTATTAATTTGATTTCATTAGACAAAAGTTATATTGACAGAGACAAATACAACTGTTTAACATTTATTTTATCAATACTATACATGACATTTTTTGCAGTGTGAGTAAGGCCACAGTCACATGCTAGCTAGAATGTTTCTCTACCTGAAGATTATAGTCTGAAATAATGAAAAAAAAATGTCATATTATACTAATAAAAATGTTAAGATTATTTCTCTCTATCTAAAAAAAAAAGATTATTTCTCTTAATTAATATATTTTTTTTCTAAAAATATTAAGCTGTTATAAACATTGTGAATCTACCCTACCAATATAATATATCACACTAATATTATGATAGATATACCATCCAATCGATAGAATTATCAACTTTTATATTAATATAATTATTTATTAATATGCAGTAAAAGAATAATTTATTAATATATAATGTATCATTGTCTAAATCCTTAATGTTTATATTAATTAAATTTCTAATTTATATCTTTAATAAAGGTCATACTAACACAGGACATTAATTTCAATAAACATTGTGATTCTTTGCCTTGTATGAAATAATTATAATAATTATTACGAATGAATGCCATCCAACCTTGCATTTCTTTACAAAATATATGAATATACTTCATTGGGTAGTGGGTTTTATGCACATTCATTTACGTATAAGCATGCATCACTTTCATGATTGCGCAACTTCTAATACCACATTCTCTCGTTTTGGCAGCTCACTCAATATGGTAGCATTTACAAAGATATTAAAGAAATTTGACAAGGTAAGGCTTAAAAATATCTCCTCCTATTTTCTCTCAAGTTTTAACACGCTACATGTGCAAATATACATAGGCAAACACAAATTAAAAAGGATTTGATGAGATTGAAGAAGTCCTCCCATTCAATCACATATTTTGCGATAATAAAGACGAAAACTAAAGAAAGTTTCTCAAGAATTAATCCTTTGTCGTATTACTCATCATGCTTAATTGCACTTGAAGGCTGTGCTTTCATACATGAAAGTCATGAGAATCTTAAACTGTTTCCATGATGGACAAGATCAAACCTGATTTCCCATCCCAACTAAATTTGACTTACAGTACATATGACCTAAAGATAGTGATTGTACCACTAAATTTCTCTTTTCCATTTTCCTTTTGATTGATGGAGTCACATCTTATATATATGTCCAAAACTCTTTTTGCTTCTACATCTATTTAATTTTATTTAATCAATAAAAGGGGTACAGCTGTTTGACACAATATATATATAAATTTAACATTTTTATTTGTGCATATCTGTGAGTGAATAAGAAAACTATGTGTTCGAATATAATATTTATGATGATAGTCATAGAGAGCTTAGCTACATTTATTCAATTATATATACTTAATATATAGCTGGTGCGTGGTGGCTTTTATCTTTTTTTTTTATGTAATATCTTTTTCTTTTTTAATCAGACGTGGTATTGCAATTCTTTAGGCACAATATGACGCTCACTCGTGCTTTTCTTTTAATGACATAAAATGTTTAGGACAAAAAAGTTATCCGTTTAGACTAAAAAAATATTTTTTTTTTTCGATTTGAAAAGACAAGAACCACTCTTTTTTTAAAAAAAAAATCGCCCAACAATTAAAAGTGAGTAAAAGGTGAATATTGGAATGGTTATCGGCGCATTCAGCAAAAGTGAGAAAAATATTATAGTGTTCTTGTAATTGAATAATTTATTATGTATTTAGTTCCGACAATCACCATTAATGGTATACAGATGTGTCATCCATAATTATGTTTTGGTAAATCGAATCATCATAGTGATTTGTATTTGTAAAAGAAAAAGAAAAAAAGAAGAAGATGATGATATTAACCCAGTTCATCAAGATGTCTAAGGTTGTTGGAAATATAGCTATTAATATTCCTGATAAGGCTTACTTAATCTTTTACTTTGAATTAGCCATTGGGGTTAACTTAGGTTGAGTTTATTTGTAATATGAGATCAAAATTTATTCAATTCAATTTAATATCACGAGGTTAATCAAATATCAGTTTATAGTTTATATTTCAATGTGCATCAAAAGTTGTGAGCGGTCTAAAAGTTACACATGAACTATTCCTTGGCATTGATAATTTATTACGCCACTAACTTTAATTAAGTTTGCATATCTAATCTGTTACTATGAATTCCTATTCCTTTTATTTAAAAGCTTCTGCAAATTATTTAAAAATTAATCATATTGTCATCTGATCGAGCAGGTATCTTGTCAAAAAGCTTCTGCAAATTATTTAAAAGAAGTGAAGAGATCCCATTTCGTTAGTTCTGACAAGGTACATTTTGGTTTCTTCCAATGCCTTAAAAGAAAAAGGATAAGAAAAGCAGCATATTGCATTCAACTTTAATTCTTTTGGTTTTGGTCTTCTGTAATTCTTGATAATGGGTTATATGGTATTCTAATAAGTGGTTATCATTATAATAACGTTGGTTTTGTAAGGTTTTTAGACTAATGGACGAAGTGGAATCCATATTCACCAAGCACTTTGCCAACAACGATAGGAAAAAGGCAATGAAATTTTTAAGACCCCAACAACATAAAGATTCTCACATGGTCACCTTCCTTGTCGGTAATGCTTCTCTCTCTGTGTCTCTTCCTTCATATTGGAATGACACTTTTAACATTGACTAACACTAACAAAGTATTTTACTTATAATGAAAGTAGTGTCACTTCAAATTGCAATGAAATAGTATATAAGTTGACCACTGCATGTACCAACAGACCAGGCAAATAAAATTTTGATGTACTGCTAATACACTATGCTTAGTGGCCACTAATTTGGGCAGTGTGGACCAACCAAGCTAATTAGTCAAATTTTACTGTGTCTGCAGGGTTGTCTACAGGTTGCTTTGTATCCTTGTTTTGTGTATATGCAATCTTGGCACATTTGTGCGGTATATTCTCCTCTAATAACGAGCCAGCTTATATGGAAACAGTCTACCCCGTTTTCAGGTTTCTTCACATTGTTCCAACTTGAACACATTTCTCACATTATATCTTTATTTAGACACCCTTAAATTGTTACATTAATTCCAAATATTAATAAGGGTAACATTGAGATAAAAAATTCTACTAGGTAGATTACAAAATCCTATATATCTTTTTTAACTTGCCTTTATAATTATAAACCATGAAATTAAATGAACTTAAACTAAACAGATTGTAAAAACTCCCCTGAAAATTTAATTTGCAGAATTTTAGACAAAAATGACTATGTTATTGGTGCACTAATAATGGTTACAATGATTTTGTGCAGTGTGTTTACATTGTTAAGCCTGCACTTGTTTATGTATGGATGCAACCTGTTCATGTGGAAGAATACAAGAATCAATTATAATTTCATATTTGAATTCTCACCAAGCACAGCACTGAAGCACAGAGATGCGTTTCTGATGAGCACTACCTTAATGACAACTGTGATTGGGGCAATGGTCATACATCTGCTTCTAAGGGCTGCAAACTTTTCTCCTACGGAAATTGATGCCATTCCTGGAATTCTTCTTCTGGTTAGTCTAATAACTATTGCTTTTCCTAGTTATTTTATAAGATAAACTAGCTTAGTTTGCTTGAAATTTGGGAAAGTAATTTATAAACCTTTATACTGATTATGAAATTCGATTTTCAGTTTTTCGTAGTATTGCTCATTTGCCCATTTGACCTTTTTTATCGCCCCACACGTTACTGCTTCATCCGTGTTATTCGCAACATAGTATGCTCTCCCTTTTATAAGGTAAACTTCCCTCATTTAATTTCTTGGAACTATTGGATACATTGTAATACCATATATGTAGAAAACTGAACTTGGCATTTTTTTTTTTCATTTTAATTTATCATTTCTACAGGTTCTTCTAGTAGACTTTTTTATGGCTGACCAACTAACTAGCCAGGTGATCTTATTATAGCCTACAAGTTGATTTTATTATTGAGGTTTTTTCACTTCTACTTATTATTGTGCATCTTAAGTAACATTAATTTTTTATGTGATGGTTGTGTTTACAGATTCCATTGCTTAGGCATTTGGAAAGTGTAGGTTGTCACATTTTTGCTAGAGCATTCAAAACACACCACCCTGATACCTGCCATTCTGGAAGATTATATATGGAAATAACTTACATCATCTCATTTTTACCATATTATTGGCGAGCTTTGCAGGTAAGCCTAGGATGCAGATTGGTAATTGCACTTCTCTTTTGACATTGCAACCTAGGAAACTAATTATTAACTACTTCAACAATTGGAGACATGCTACATTGCTAATTGAATTTCTCTTATACTGTGTATTCCCCATTATTTCACAAACTAACACGTGCTTATTGAATGCTCTTACAAGTGTGCAAGACGGTGGTTTGATGATGGTGATGTGAACCATTTGGCTAACATGGGAAAGTATGTCTCAGCAATGGTGGCAGCAGGGGCTAGAGTAACATACAGCAGGCAAAATGACAATCTATGGTTTGCTATAGTCTTAATCACTTCTGTGGTGGCCACAATGTATCAACTGTACTGGGATTTTATCAAGGACTGGGGATTTCTTAATCCAAAATCCATAAATCCATGGCTCAGAGATGATCTAATTCTAAAGAATAAAAGCATATACTATATGTCTATTGTAAGTTTTCTTTACCTCCTGATCTGAATATCACAATCATAAGCTTTTTATATAACGAAGTGATGTTGGACTGCAGGTCTTAAACATTGTCTTAAGAGTGACGTGGGTGGAGACTATCATGCACTTCAAAGTAGGGCCTGTTCAGTCACGACTACTAGACTTTTTATTAGCTGCACTTGAGGTTATTCGGAGAGGGCATTGGAATTTCTACAGGTATATTTTATCATATTTTGAAGAGATGACTGAGTTTTTTTATCCTTTAGAATTTCCTTCTTGGATTAATCAGGACTTCAAAATGCCTATCTCATCCAATGTAACAAACTATTTCACTATTTGTGTTTACCAATAAGCAAGTCCTATTAAAACCACATACTTTTAGGTACTGGCCTGTTAAAACACAATGTTTCTAATATACTCCTCACATGAAAATCATGAGTTTAAAGCATGGGCACAGCACATGCCTACGTAAAACAATAATGTCACTACACTACTCACTAGAATCTAGGGTGACAATGAAAGAACTCTAAGCCATAATAATTTGGTCCTTAACAGTTGATAAATAGTGAACAAAATCACTCATGAACTTGATATGTCTGAACAGGTTGGAAAATGAACATCTAAATAACGTTGGTCATTACCGGGCAGTGAAGACAGTTCCACTACCATTTCGAGAGATAGACTCTGACTGATGAGGTGATTTTTCTTGTACAAAAAAAGGTGTCCTATAGACATGCTAACAAAATAGAGGCATGGAGTGTAAAGAATAAAGAGTGGAGGAGGATAGAAACTTCGCTTAATCTGTTTCTTGTTTATTGCCTCTTTTTCAGGCAACTGGACATGCTAAAAGTCGTTCAAAGAACGAATTGTTATTTTTTCCTGATTTTAGTAAATATTGAAATGTTAGTGTTGTTTATAATTTCGTTTTGTCGGGCAAAACAAATTTGTTTTCTAATCAGTAAGAATCGAAAACAGATATCAGAAATTTACAACAATTAACTTAGTATCTTATTCAACCAATTGAGTTACACCTTATTCAAACAAAACACATTTAAGTTGGTGTTTAATGTCTTCAAGTTTTAAAATTAAAGCAACTTTACACTAAATTTGTTGAACTTTAATTAATACTCTCCCTCAATGACTTTTTCCCTTGACGGAAATCTCAAAATCATGCCAAGTAGCTGTCTTCTAACTTTTCAAATTTTGGACCACTGAGTCCTTTTGGTAAATGTATCTGCAATCTAGCCTTCCGTGCTAATATAGTTCTTCCCAATGTCACCTATAGTACCTTTCCTTTGGTACAATGATAATGCACTTCCACATGCTTCGTTCTGGCATGAAAGATAAGATTTTCTACCAAGTGAATTGCTACCTGATTGTCACTATATAACTTCATTACATAATCAATCAGTTGAGGTACATCTTGTAATAGTTGTATAAGCTACGTACACCCTTAAGCTGCCGTTATTCCTACTCTGTACTTGACAAAGATACAGTAGACAGTCTCTTGTTGCACCAAGACACTAATCCTGACCAAAAAACGAACATGTATCCAATTATCAAATAACAAGTGTCATGGTTACTATTTACTAGTATAAGCAGCATCATAATACCCTATTACGCTTCCAAATGTTACTTCTTCTGTTCTTTGGGTTCTGCATGAATCAACTTACCACACCTTTGGTTTTAATTTTTTTTTATATTTTAATTTAAGAATTAACTCTCAACTAATTCTGTTATACAAAATTAAAGGAAATAAAAACTTGAAAATAGATACAAGATAATGCTAATTTTTATTTTTATTTTTTACATCAATTTTTTTTGGATTAATTTCATTTACATTTTTCTTACAGTCTTAAAAACTCATATTAACTGAAAAAAAAAAAAATCAGTGGGGATCTAAAATATTTGGCAATTGCTATTTCCACTCACCCTCATTGCTTATACAGTCCATCTTTTCCATTATTTTTTATTTATTTTCCCAAACTACCCAGTAAGTACAGTCCCCTCAATCCTCAATTCCTCATACACTCTTTCGGAAGAAGCAAACCCTCTCCCAAAAAAAAAAAAAAAAAACTAGCACATGTGCCTGACTATGTGGAATGTGTGACCTGGCATGAAGGTGGAGCGGCAACGGTGACACTGAGCTCCTCTACCTTCAACCCCTTCTCGCTCGCATGTGGAACGATCAACGTTCTCTTCCAATTTCTTTATTCGTTCGAAATCTCATCTCTTTTTGAGGGGTCATTCGCCGACGCCAACGTTGTGGCGAGCAAGACCTAAAGGGGCAGATCATGGTTAAGGAGATGCGTAATTATGATGAATTTAAGGGTGTGATCTTTGTTCCAATGCAATTGGTTCCTCTGCTATGCGAAATTACAAATTCACGATATGCTTCAAACTTGTTACGTTCCGAGAATGAAGAGTTTATTAACAAGGAGGTTTTGCTAAAATTCAAATTTGATCCCTCTTTTGCAGATTTTAAGGTTGATAAATTTGATTTTGTGGTTGATTGCTTCGGTAAAAACTCTGCTCAAATGTGTGGTTTCGTGTCTTCTCTACGCATTCCCAAGTGTCCTTTCTTTTATATTGGTTCATCAGTTTTCAATATCAGCATGGATTTTGAAAGTTGGCTTCGAGAGGGGGAGTGCTTTTTCCAGAGAGAAGAGTAATTGGATTTTTTTTTTTTTTTACCAAAATGAATTAAAAATATTGGTCAAGAAAATATTTAGTAAAATAGGTGTTTTTTGTCATGTATAGAAGGTGTCATCTTAGTACTTGTATTTTTTGTTTATCATGTAGCCAAAGACATTAATCTGATTGTTTCAATGGTATCAAGTGTGCTAAATATCCCCATTGTATCACATTTTGATTTAATTTAGTATCGGTTGAGTCAACGCAAGATACTTATTTAAGATAAAGTTACTTATTTTATTAAAATTATATATTCTTTTTTAAAAAAAGTTTAAATAAACTCTCTCATGTTTTGTTTTCATTCCTATGTATTTATTAATCTTTATTTCAATTTTTAATTAGTAAAAAATGAAAAGTATATTATAATTACAAAGTTTATATTGAAATGCAATTATATAATAAAAGATTAAATGATAATTCAAACACTATTATAACTGTAATTTTAATTTTTCTTTATTTAAAAATATATTTTCTTAATAAAATAATATATTTTATCACGAGAATTTAACTCACTTGATTGAATAAAAGTGAGTTATTGTAAATCTCCTCATCTGATTTTTACATATAAATAATAATAATAATAATAATATTTTAGATATAATAATATTATGATTAAATGAATCTCTTTTATTACAATAAAAATATATAATATAAATAAATTGAAGCCTAAAAGACATGTCAAATGGATTTAAATAAAGATATTATATATAAATGAATTATTATAGGTTGTTTCATCAATACAACACAAACATGATTAATTGAGCTGAAAATAAATTGTTGTAAAGTATCTTTTGTCGTCTTGATTGACACTAAATTGAATGAAAATGTAACATGAGTTATATTTAGTGTCGACAAAGTTACTAATAGGATAGAGATACTAACATGATACCTCCTAACACAAACAAAAAGGCAAAAAGTGCTACCCAGATGGCATTTCCTACTTTCTACGTGATAAAAATCACTCATTTTGGTAAATACTTTCTTGACCAACCCTTTATAGTAATTAGTTTCTGTTTTTAATCCATTTTGGTAAAAAAAAAAACTTAATAATATGAAAGGGAGAAAGAGAGGAGTGTATTAGTAATATGGAGGTGGAAATAGAAATTTTCAAGTATTTATACTGAAAGATGGATGTGAAAAGAAACCAACAAGCCCAATAGGTTGGGACCAGTAGCTGGGCTTCAGAAAAACCAAATAATAATGCAGAGCCATCCATTTTTTGTGATAGAAGATGGCAGAATGGATTAAGGGTATGGTTGGATGTAATTTTCTAAAAGCAATCTAAGAGGGAAAAAATAAGAAGATAAAAAGAAAATAAGTTTTTTGCATAACTTAAAATAAATTCTTCATTAGTTAATTTGTAAAAACTTTTTCATATAACTTTTTTAAAATAAAAGATGAGAGGACATTTATAAATTAGCTAATAATTAATTAATGTAAAAATCATTTTACTTATGTAGAATTCATTTTCTGTTTTTTCCTTTTTATTTTATTTTCCTAGAAGTATTTATAGAGAAGTTTATCCAAATATATTCTAATACTTTTTTGACATGAGAGATGAGTGTTTTACTTTTATGTGATTTTGTTACATGATAATTGAGAGAGAGAGAGAGAAAGGGTGAAGGAGAAGAGAGATATAAGATTGACTTGATAATGAAGAAAGAAAATATCATTGATTTAAATCTCTTCTAATAAAAATTAACATACTGACCATTAATATTTGTTGATAAAAAACTACTTTAAAAATTAAAATTAAAATAAAATATTTTTTTATCAGTAACAATAAAAAAAAGAAACATAAATTTAAAAACATTCACACATAAAATGTTGAAATCCTACAATCTTTACATTCATGATAAAAGGTTACTAAGTGAATGACTTAGCCAATTGGAGTGAGTACAAAAGTGGTTGACCCAATTGTTTTCGAGCTGATCTGTGCCCATGTTTAGCCTGATTCCATTTCACGTTCCACATTTTTTTAAAAGATTTTTATTCTCCAAGTCAAATTTGACTTTTGGCTATTTGAGGCATCCAAATTGTGTTTTTGGTAAACTTTTGACAGTTTGGCCATCCACTCACTATAAAATAGATACTGATGTGGGTCATAGAATTCAAAGTTCAGTTGAATTTCAAGTGGACTGGGACCACAGTGAAGCCAATCATCAATTCACAAATCATGCATGTTATTCCCATAAAGATGTAAAATTAGCCAGCTTCTTGCTGAATAATGCCTTACAATATACTATCAATTAGTTATGTTATGTTAGAGCTACCTTCCTTGGACACGTTAGCCATTAAGAACGATCCATGATCTCAGCCAGCTAAAAAAATGAGTTTTGCACAATGATATTATAGCATCTAGTTCAAAATAACTTAATTGATGTTTAAAGACGTAAAGCAAGAACTTTTATGCCACGAATCTGATCAAGCTTTCTCAGAGTTTGCTTAGGCTGTTGTGAATTCCATTTTTTTAATATGTATTATGTGTATTTGCATTTTTGTATGTATAATGTAACACTCACGCTAATTCAATTTGTTTAATCTTCCACTCCTTGGACCAAAAATCCATAATTATTTCGTAAGAGTCTCGTGGGGAAATAATCTTCCACTCGCAAGTCGCAAACATATATAGGCAGCATTTCTAAATATCAGAGTTTGACTTTACTGTCTTTAATTTGCATTGTCACACTATTTTCTGAAAGCTTTATCTAAAAATTGATAGTTATATATATTTGTTGCTTAAAGAGGAGCTCAATAATTCCTTCAAAGAAGAACAGTGGTGTTAATTTGTACGCACTCTGGAATTAACAGCATTTGGTTAGCTAACCATATAGCATTGAATACGAAATTTCCTAAACAATTCATTAAGCAACTGTCTTTAGAAATGTTCTCATACATATGATTGATTGTGTAAAAAATAGCCTAATAGTATACTCTATTAAATTCGTTTATATGTGGGACTAACATTTAAACTTTTTTTTTTTCAAATTTCCCTGTCAAATAAATAGTAAAATTTTGATGTTTTTATTCTACCTTCCTTTCATCTAGTTTCTTCCTCTTTATTTTCATTTACCTTGCACTTATTTGAGAGGAGACGATTTAAGGAGAAAAACAAAAATTTATAATCTTGTCTGTGAATACCACCCAATTTTATTCGAGAGTAATATGAAAAAAAAAGAAGCAAATTCTTCCTTCATTCGGCCACTAGGTATATTTTATAATTCTACTTACTTATTTTTCTTATATTTTTTACTATTGGTTATTAAACCTCCCGTAAAATCATGAATAAAACTCGTTAAGTATGCCATAACATTTATTTATAATTTTTTACTAAATGTCAATTAAGAAAAAGTATGTCCAATAAATATGTTATAGAATAGGTTAGCATTAAGCATAGGGCAAGACAATGTGGTCAATTTTGAAGTGGACAAGAAGGAAGGATGAAGCATCTCTCAATCTCTACTGTCTCAACTCTCAAGTCTCAATCCCTAATTTGACCCACTTGTGTATTTGTAGGAAAGATTCTTCATGAGGCAAAGCAAAATTGAACCAGAAAAATAAATAATAAGAAAAGGAATTTTATTACACACTATAATATTATTATGACATCATAATAAATTAGTAATAATAAAATAAAAAACTTAAAAAAAGAGTCCGTCACAATAATGATCCTCTTCTCCTGTGCTTCGTTGTGCTACGCCACGAAAGAATTTCTTGTTTTCTGCTTTCGAATAAACGAATAAGAAGCCTTCACACCGCTTCGTTGTGCTGTGCTTGCTTCTCTTTTATTCTTTCTATTAGTATTCGTTTCGTTTTCTCCGCCGTTTCCGTAGCTCGGCTTCAGCAGCACCAGAACCAGGTTTCGTGCGTTTTGCCATCTCACTGTCGTTTATTCATACATGTTTATCTCCTGTTTACTTTTCAGCTTCTCTGCTTTCGAGTGTTTTTGTTTTTGCTTTTTTTTTTTTTGCTCTGATATGGATTTTTAACTTGACGGAACTGTCTCTGATTTTGAATCTGAAAGTGCTTTTTCATATATCATATTTGAGATTCGTCGTTTTGCTTTATTTCCTCCCTTAAAAATAAAAGAAAAAGTAGAAAGAGGAAGTTTTAGTTGTGTGCATTTGTATTTTGTGGGAACTCTTTGCGTGCTTTTGGCTTTGTGTAGAGAGCAGAGGAATGATGAGTAGGGAGGGGTATGGGAATACATTGACTTTAGTCAAGCGTGTGGAATAGTGATGTAGGGTTACTGCAAATGTCTGTTTTTTTATTTATAGGGAAAGTTTGTGCGAGAGTGAGTTTTATTGGAATACCTAGTGGACTATGTGGTTAGGGTTCAATAGTTGTTGAAAATGTGGCATTCCTGAAAATTAGGAAGTTATAGGAACACTTGAAGCTAACACCCCAGGGTTGGGGTTTGGCTTCAATTTATGATTTCATTCTTTGTAACATGTGATAGATATTAGTTGACTACTACTTCTACTACTCTCTTGAACTGTGCCTCTACATTTGAATTTAGTCATAAATAGATTTAGCAGATGTTGGCCATTCAGTGATTCAAGCAAAAGTTGATAGAGGATTCCTCAAGTATTCCTTATTGAATTTGAACTTAATATTGGTTGGCTTTTGTTATTAGAGCTTACAGATGGATGTTTGTGTTTGGTTTTTTCGTTTTTTTGACAAAAATGCCAGACAAAGATGAATTTTGCTTACTGAGCTTGAGCGAGTGAAACAAAAAAGTGTTAATGGATTTTTCTGTGGTTGATGATGCTTTTAAAATATGAAAAGTTACAGATATTAGGCATTTATTGTATGCTAGATTATGTTTTATAATTCCCGAAGTAGTATATCAGATATGTTGTTCATAAAGCAGATGGCTAATCATGAACTGAATAAAACTTGTTATCTGTACCTTTTTCTGTAAAAACTAAAATGTTTTGTCAAAGATAGGAAATAGGGATAGGATTAGTAATGGCTAAAATAATGGAAAATAATTGAGATCCTTAGCTGTGTGAGAAAATCATGTAGGCATCCTAACGTAGAAGATAATTATTATTCTAACTGGAGATTGAGACTCAATGGTGAGTAAATAGCCCTGCGGTCAAATGGTTGTGGTCCTGTGGATAAGATGGTTATAGTGAACTAGCGAAATTCATTTGGCTAACCTTCCCTGCTCACCATTTATTTCTGTAGTTAGTTAGTTACCCTCATATATGACATGCTTTGACTTTTTATCATCTGAATTTTGTGCTATATAATGGAAGTTAATTTGTCTGGGTTTTTGCTTGGAAGATCTAAAAATTAGATCATATGTATAAGTGTGTTGATTATGCTTCATATATACAAAGAGATATATGTTTTATGTCATTTACTTTGCAGGTGTCTACTATCTGACTACACATGTGCTGTTATTGTCTTCCAATTGGGTGAAGTCTGATTGAAGAGCAATGCAGAAGGATACTAGTACCACCGCCCCATCAACCACAAGTGGTCGGGTTAGGCACCGAAAACGCTCAAATGAGGTTAATTTTTAAAGTTTAATTTATCACTTGATCATCTTTTGCTTTTGTCTATTAAAAAAATGTATTGGTGAATTTCATGTAGAAATTGATCCTGAAATTTGAAGAGAACATGGAAAAGTGTCAAAACTCAAAAGTATCGGACAACTAAAAAGTTTGTCCTTTTATTTTTATTACTTTTAGGTTTGTTCTTGATGCTGTTGTGAATTTGATGTAATCAGTTTCAATGACATGGGAATTGAATCCCTGTAGTATCTTTCTGGAAAATTTTCTGTATACTATTTGAAGGTAATTTTATGATGCCTTTATCTTAGGTTATTCCGGAAGTTAGTAAAGCAAATGGGACCAAGTTACTGGTTAATGACAAAAGCAAATACAAGTCTATGCTAATTCGAGCATATTCATCTGTATGGATGATTGGCGGCTTTGTTTTGATCATTTATATGGGTCACCTCTACATCACTGCAATGGTGGTTGTTATCCAAATCTTCATGGCAAGGGAGCTGTTCAATCTACTCAGGAGAGCTCATGAAGATAGGCAGCTGCCAGGATTTAGGCTATTAAATTGGTATCTACATAATTCATTACTCACGCAGCTGTACAATAATTCTTTTCATGATTAACTAATGGCCAGAACCTTTTTTAAAAAAATAAATAAATAAATTTAGTAACTTGTCATTGACATATATCATTTCAGGCATTTTTTCTTCACTGCAATGTTATTTGTTTATGGACGAATTCTGAGTCAATGCCTGGTTAACACAGTAACTTCAGACATGGTTTTATATTGGCTAGTGAGCAATCTTATAAAGTATCACATGGTTATCTGCTACTCCCTATACATTGCAGGTAACTTATGCTTATCTACTTATCTTATAACGTTCATTAGCCAGTGCTTGTGCAATGTTTCTGTCAGATGCCTGGCAAATTTCGAGCTAGTTTTCTACCTTTGTGATTTTACTGGCTATTTTCTAAATATTGTGAGAGTGTTACTGCTTTGGTTATCTACCCTTTTATTGGTTGAGTGCAGGATTTATGTGGTTCATTCTCACGTTGAAGAAGAAGATGTACAAGTACCAATTTGGCCAGTATGCTTGGACACACATGATTCTAATTGTTGTATTTGGCCAGTCCTCCTTCACCGTGGCAAGCATTTTTGAAGGGATTTTCTGGTAATATAACCTATAAAAGGAAATGATGATTATTTAACAATTATGATAAAAAAAAATTGCACTACTTTTTGAGGATTCTCTTTTGCATGAAATCATATCATACTTCACAGTACTATTCCTCATACAAGTGGACACTTTTTATGCCAAAATTTTTTAAATGTTATTTGACAGGTAGTTGATGCCATAATAATCACCTTAAGGAATGGTTTAACAAATTACATAGTTTGTGGGCTTGTTGGCCGAATCACATGGGATGTTATCTGGTCTTACCCAAATGGTGGAATCAAGGCCTTAGGATAGGAAAGATTAGGGATTGAGCCATGAGTGATAGTTTTCTACTCCATGGGAGGTGACCAAATAATTATATTCTCATCAAAGAGGATTATAGGAGAGCTAATAAAGCTGTAAAACAAGATCAATTCCCAACTTATCAGACTGCAGGGAATTGAGTTTTAAAGTGTATTCCCATATCCTGTTTGCTTTTGCTTGGATTGTTTGTTGAGGGTGTTATTTTAATTCTTCTCCTTAATAAAAATAGTAGTGTTTACTGATGATAATGACATCATCTAAGATTTAAGTGATTTTCTGTGTATGCATATTTGCTTTCATAGAATCATTCTGTTCATATATTTAATTTAATGTTTGACCATTGCTATTATACAAATAAGACTTGTCCTGCACTTTTGCTTCTTAATTGCATTGATGTTAATGTCTAGTATTTGGACCTATTGTACAGGTTTCTTCTCCCAGCAACACTTATTGTCATTAATGATATTGCTGCTTATATCTTTGGTTTCTTCTTTGGAAGAACCCCTTTGATCAAGTTATCTCCAAAGAAAACTTGGGAGGGTTTTATAGGGGCATCTGTTACCACCATCATCTCTGCATTTATGGTGAGCAGAATTTCAATTTGTTAATCAAGATGCAACAATTGGGATGTTTTTTTGGTTGGGGGATTGCTTGTCATTGAATCAGAATCACTTGTTGATGTTTATATTCCTCTTATAGCATTATTAATGTTTGCAACAGTCTAAGTAAACACTCGGAAATCTTGATCGGATTCATCATTCATGGCAATTAAGTTCTTGCTTAAGTCTTTATACATCAATCAAGTTATTCTGAACTAAATACTAACATTATCATTGAAAACTCATTTTGTAGCTTGCTAACATCATGGGTCGCTCTCAGTGGCTAACGTGTCCAAGGAAGGTAGCTCTGTAATATACATAACTAATTGATATATTGTAAGGCATTATTCAACAAAAAACTGACTAATGCTCACATCTCTTTGGGAACAACATTCAGGATTTGTCAACTGGTTGGCTTCACTGTGATCCTGGTCCACTGTTTAAGCCAGAATCTTATCCCTTACCTGGATGTATTTCTCACTGGGTAAGCACTTGAAATTCAGCTGAACTTTGAATCTTATGTTCTACATCAATATTTACTTGATGCCTTAAATACAATTTAGATGCCTTAAATAGCAAAAAAAAACCCCTCAAATTGGAGTTCTGGAATAAAACACTTAAAAAAAAAACATAGAACATGAAACTTATAGATCTGCATGAAAACAATTGGGTCAATGACTTACATAGCTCAGGCAATGACTTTCTCAAATTGGTCCAGTCATTAAGACATTTTAGTAAGTTTTTATCATGAATGTAAAGAAAAGTCAAATTTGGATAATGCATTTTAACCTCCATTCTTCTTGGATAAAGGGGATGTTGGGAAGAGTTTATGCGGTCTTATCTTATGACATAAATACTTAAGTAGTTGGATAAACCTACAAAAAGAGATCATGACCGGCTCATTAATTATTTTCAGTTTATTTCATTAAGTTCCATAGAGTAGCTTCTGCATAGCTTGAGCTCCCCGTTCCCTCTTTAATTTCCATCCACTCCCTTAAGTGCTTATGATATAAGCTCCCATGTAATCAACACTTAATAAGCACGGTTCAGCATATAAAATAAAAAAGTGACCATTCTGTATTCATGAGATGCCAATCTAGATTCCTGGAACGTCTGAAAATCATAACTTACGACCCATTATATGCTGTCTTATGCAGTTTTCTTGGAAAGAGATATCAATCCTACCAATTCAATGGCATTCTTTATGTCTAGGCTTGTTTGCTTCAATTATTGCACCTTTTGGAGGCTTCTTTGCAAGTGGCTTTAAAAGGGCTTTTAAAATAAAGGTATGTTCTCAAAACTTATGTTTTTCTAATCAGGATGTGAGCAAATATAATCCATTTAGGTCAGGTAGAAACAGACTTGCTGTGTGTTTCCATTTTTGCAGGACTTTGGTGATAGTATTCCGGGACATGGTGGAATTACCGACAGAATGGATTGCCAGGTAGATTCTTTTGATGTTGCAATCTACAAATTTATTTTAAATCATTAATATTTAACTACTCAGGACTCTTATGTTTTTTTGTCCTTGTGGGAAACTTTTAATCATCATAGTAAACTAACTATGTTATTCTATCCCATGTCTCTGCCCTGCCCCAACTAAGTTTAAAAGGAGAGAAAAAGGACTAGTTGGGAAAAAATGACTGTACACATTGAATAGGTAGGACAGAAAGTTAATATTCCCTTAATTCAGTGTGAAATTAAAAACATTCAAAGAAATTTTCAAGAACTCAACAAGAAAAAGAATCTTCAATGACAAAGACATGCAATTGGTGGAAGTCTTGGTGGTCCAGTCTAGTGAGTATGAGTGTCAAATGCATACTGTTTAGACCCAGGTCTGATTTAATTTCATTTTGAAAGCGCTTATAGGTATTTTATGCGAATGTATGTTTATTCATCTGTACATGTGGTGCCATTAGATATTATAAACATAACAGACCAAAATTTGGAACTCACTTGCAACTTCTAACTTTTCACTCTCCTTTACATTCTGCCGCCTGTACACTATTTGTATCTTTAGTTTTGTTCATTTCATTTGTTGAGGCTAGGACTGGAAGTCAAAACCATACTAGTACCCAGCTTTGATGTATAAGTCGAGCAAAATCTGACCAATTTGCCTTGGTGTGTAGATGGTTATGGCCGTGTTTGCATACATATATCATCAGTCATTTGTTGTGCCGCAAACTCTCTCGGTTGAAATGATTTTGGACCAGGTAATTATATTTATTTTACTATGTATATTACTTTGTATATGTATTTCTAAATTAACATTTAAGATGTTTAATTTATGGAACTGCCGCTGTTCGCTTCAGATATCGATGAACCTAACATTCGATGAGCAACAAGCTCTATATTGGAGGCTTGGGGAAATTTTACAACAGGGGTTTGCTAGGATGTCTTAGATTCATGGCGAGGTGTATTTGTTCTGTCACCTTCTATTGTATTCCTTCACATACAGGGGAAAAGGAAAAGATACTATGTACATGTGTTTGTTTTCTATCTTTTGAGTGAAACAAATTAAAGGTTCAGAAGCTGTCAAGATGTGCATAGTGTATGTTGACCGTTAGTTTCATTCTGTTTTTCTCGCTCTATTAGTTGATTGATGGCTTTGCTTGAACAGCTACCTACCGTTCACTCGTGATCTTAAAATAATTCACATGGCCAATGGCAGTAATTGAATGCCTCTGATGTATTCAATTCCTGGAAGTGAAGGGGTGTTAATATTTTTCAAGTACCTTAAATGTAGTTTGAATCGCGTTTGATAATATATTCTATTCTAATGCGATCAACAATTAATTTTGTTCTATCAAATGTTGCAAATATTGTGAATGTGTGAACAAATTATAAATTGTTTTCCATTTCTATGGTACTGTTCTTTGCTTTTTCTTTTTTACAATTACTAGGTTTTGTCTTGCCTTGGATTCTTTTTTGGACTTACAAATTCTTTTTCGGTATGTTAGATATTCAATGTGTCCAACCCATCACTCAGTTACAATTGGAGCGTGAACCTCCCTTAATTTATGAATAGAGAATAATTGGACTTTTATCAAGCAGGCAGCAAAAAAAAGCAATGTTTTTCCACCTGTAATTGGGGTAATCATTAGTTTCCTTAAGAAGTTTAAATACATTGAGGATTTGAAGTTGAACAGAAGGCAGATAGTAGCAACGTTTTTATGTTTTCTTGTCATCAAGAAGATCCAGAATACAGCCATTGGTACGCAGACTAGGTTACTGGTATTTATTGACAATTACACTGTCAACAGAAAGCATATTATCGCAGACATTTTTCTCATTAGCTTATTGTACTTCAAGGAATTATTTAATTAAAATGCTATCGAATGCAAAATAATTTAATCTAATTATGCAGTAAGAAAAGCTACACTCCTTAGCTGTAAACATGAATATGATCTGCAAATACACTTTTCCAGTCGCATAGAACATGATTCCCAACTAGCTTTGAAAAGAATCATAACAAAGTAGCTCTAGCCAAAAGGGACGGGAAAATGTAATCAAATTCCAAAAATACCCACTTTCTCAAGGGAAGTTCCCCTGTGAAAGCAACATCAAACTGAGTTTGACGTTTAAAGCTCCACAAATAAAATTTAACCACATGCTCAAAGTCACCTAGAAAGGGTTAACACTTGCCCAAAATGTTACAATAATTGTGTAGGGTGATTCAACAGAGAATCAAACAACAGCCAGTATAGCTAAATTTTTGGTTGAAGTGAGCATCCATATAGTGGCATAAATATGGTATACATGTCCTACGTGTACAGCAAAATATATAAAAAAAATAGTAATAATTTAAGCCACTCTATAGTCTATACCAAAAAAAAAAAAAATAACAGAAAAGCCAAGAACATCTATAGCTAACAACTCTTTACCAAAATCAGAAACTTTTTCACATCTTGTATTATTTTGTGTTACTGTCGTTTTGGCTTCTGAATCTTGACATAGGGCAAAACACCCATTAAACGGACAATTCTTGGAGACCAGCCACATTGTTGAGCACGGCAAAACATCAAGAATGTGTTAGCAAAGTAGGAGTTGAAGCCCATGAAGACATGCCACAAAGCATGACCTTGTGGATTAATTGGCCAACTTGATATCTTGTTGCAGAAAACAAGATCACTTAACCAAGCTAAACTTCCCAACAGAAGAGTGGCTACATAAAGTCGTGCAAGGCACTTAGCGCACACATCATCAGTGTAAATGTAGTACTTGTACATTCTAGGAATGCAGAGGAGGCTGAGAATTACATAGTGGACTTTGAAGCCTATTCCAAAACGGAGCACTGAATGAACTATGGCGAAAATGGCACCGTATAAACATAGGAAGATTGGCATTGTACGAGGGTAGTGCCAATCTGGGGAATAGAGGATGTAGATGTATAGCAGAATTTCCCACATCATTGGAGTTTCATTGCTCTGCTGTTTCCTAAATCAAAGTGCAACAACTTAAGAATAAATTACTCAACCAAAACAAATTCAAAATAGCCCCTCTAATTGAAATGCATAAGTGGGTTTACTTACATCATAATATGCCTAAGCTGCATTAGATAGAATAATGTTCATTAATGAAGTAGAATGTACATACATTTGATCTTTCTGAAGTCATACAAAGCACTGCCAATTGTTGATTAATACGGAAAAAATAAAACTACACACACATATGTCTGAAACATTCATGTGCGACCACATTATCACTATACCAAAATCTCAATCAATATTTTATCGTGACATGAGGCTAATGTATGATGTATCCCTTGCAATCACCTTAAATCTGAATTCTTCAATTATTCAACAAACATTTGTATAGAATGCCAAACTCATTTTGTTTAATGCAGAAAGAATCTAAAACGATTTGAAAACCAACAACCAAAAGTTTATATAAATTACTGGACAAAAATGATAGAGAGATGAATGAATACTTACACATGTTGTAGTGTAGCATGGTACAACATGCTTCCAATGGCAAATGCCATAATCGATAGGTGAAGAACACAAAATCTTTTCTCAAACCGTTGTGTATGAGCACTTATAAGACCAATAAGAGCCAAAAGAATGGTTGGAATGTTGGATATTGTGTTATAAAATTCTGCAATATAAGATGAATATGCATAATTCTTTTCACAGCAATCTGTTGTTGATGTGACCGGACCCCAGAAGCTAGATATTATTTCGGCCATTTTCCTCTACAAACGGATGAATTTGTTTATCTAATTATCTGAATTTAAAAATCCCTGCAAATCATGTAGCGACATGCAAAAATACAATCATATGGGAAGATTAAGGAGTATACATACATAGATCAAATACACCAACATGTTAATTCACAATACATTAATTACTGGGGAAGATTAAGGAGGAAAAATAAAGCGGTTGTGCAGAAGCACGTAGATCTCATTTTGTCTTCTCTTTCTGTCTCTAGTGATAATAATAGCATTCACTCAGATAAAACACATGTACCAGCCGGACAATGACTATCTGCTTTCCTCGTACGGATTGAGCTTCCCAAATTCAATGTTTTTCTCTTCTTTTTTGTGAAAAAAGAAAGGTTAAATAAATAATGTTTATTTGTAGCAGAATATCTTTTTTGTTATTGTAGGATAGTTTTAGTTTATTGTAACACAAAAGGAATGTAATGTAAACCTATTGGCACAAACGAATGGTTACTAGAAAGTTAAACTCCACTTGTAAAGAAGAAGATGGGAACCGTTATTACCGTTACAAGCTGTGATTCATTGGTGTTGGAAAATGTAAGCAGGAGAGGCTGATACGTGTCAGGCCCCAACTCCTTCTCACTATTAAGCTAACACCAACACCAACATTTTTTTTTTTTTTACTTATTATGAATCTAGATGTATTATTATGTTACACTTATTTCATTTTGTTAGAATCTCTCACCATATTCACACATGTGGTATCGAATGTCTTACATTTTAGATTTTAGATATTAATCATATTCAAGTATTTATATCCATGTTGTACTAATATTTTTAATATGGTTGGTATATAACCTTATTGTAGTTATGAAATTTGATCTTTAGTTCATGCATATGAAAAAACATTAATGAGTGAGGTCAACCCCTTTAATGAATTTTAGTATTTTGAAGGATTAGTCATTGACATTTAGCTAAGATATATTCTGATTCACATTAAAAAATATCAATATCGTAAATTGATGAGTTAAAACTAATGAGTCACCTTGCCAGAAATAATTCAAGAATGTAAAATAATTATAATATTACAAATCACATGTTCTTCGTAGCATGAATGGCCTTTCAAAAAGAATTAAACTTTCAAACAACCTATGCAATTATTATAGTATATGCTTGTCGCGCCATAACTTATTCATCTAAATACACATGCTTGCTTGAAAAAAAGAATAACAAACCAGCCCATTCTATTCTATTTTCAAAAAGGCTGCAATTCTCTTGGCAACACAATATGCAGTAGACTGTATAGTTATCATAGGATTGACACCAATTGCAGTTGGAAGCAAACTTGCATCACACACAAATAGTCCTTCTGCTTCCCAACTCATCCCATTTTCATCCACTGCACCTTCCTTTTCACTCATTCCCATCCTACAACTTCCCATTTGGTGTGCAGAGCTATAGATACTCCACTTTTCTTCATGTGACATTAACCCTTCTGTTGCATATACTGATTCCACAAACCTCTCCAATTCCTTTTCATTTTTCCCATTACATTCAATTCTATGTCCATCACTTCTGTGAGTACCTACCTCAACAGCACCTGCTGCTATTAGAATCCTCAGTGCCTGCTTCACTCCATCCCTTATGTTCTCTTTGTCTGATTCATCCAACTCATAATGCACCCTTCCCTCACTCCTAACTTCTCCACAGCCCATATCCCTAATAATTGTGATCAGATGAACAGTCCTTGAATATTTGAGCATTCTGTCTTTGAAGTCAAGTCCAGACACCCAAGGAATCAGTGTAGATAAGGCTCCTGGTCCCAATGCTGGAGTTTCAACTATGGCTTTTACTTTGGAGTAGTCCTCTGATACCACCTTGTGGACTGAAGTGATTATTCCCCCCTCATAGCATTTACCCTTGAGTTCAGAATTTGAGTCTGGAAAATATCCCCATGACATTAGCACTGGATGGAGATGAAGGTTCTTGCCAATGTGCTTGTTCTTCAATCCACTGGAGATCATTAAAGGAGGTGTGAAAAGGGCTCCACATGCTGAAACTGTCACTTTCGCCTCAACTTTAAGTCTCCAAGTGATGTTGTTTGTTACAACATTTGCCATCACTCCTAAGCATTTCTTTCTTCTCACACCCCCTCCTTTGTTCTTCTTTCCCAATATAAACCTCTCAGCTTTTGTTCCTGTTAGTATCACTGCACCATGATCCACAGCATCAACAAGCCATGTAACTTCAGTTCCTTGTTTCTCCCCTCTTGTACAACCATAGTTGCAAGAGCCACAGTAGTGACGTTCCGATGAGTTTCTTGGCACGTAATCAACTGGAAGACCAAGATTCTTGCAACCTTTTCTGAGAACTTGATTCTGCAGCCCTTCCTCGATGCACTTATCGGTCACGCCAATCCTTTTACACACCATGTCCATGGCAGAAAGATACTCATGGCTTGAAAAGAGTGATAGCTTGTGGTCTTTTCCCCATTCCTCAAGCACAAAATCTGGTGTTCTAATAGATGCGGCCCAATTAACAGCAGAACCACCACCCACAGTTGTCCCAGTAAGAATTGCCATTTTCCCATCCCTTGATGCAAAAGTTCCTCCTAACTCATAAAGCTCATTCAGAGAAGGCCCTTCTAGAGAAGAATAATCATTGGGGGTAAAGTAGTTTCCTTTCTCAAGAACAAGCACCTTCAAGCCTGAACTTGCTAGAATAGAAGCTGCAACTCCTCCACCACAACCAGAACCAACAATTACTACATCACATTTTATATTCAGGGTATTGTTTTTAGAATCTATAGCAACTTCAAGACCTTTCTCAATAAGAGACTTAGGCAGACTCAAGTTACTCTCTTTCATTGCTTCCACTATTCCCTTTTCAAGAGGCCTTTCTCTGTGAACATTGCTTGTTGTTGTGATCCCATCAGAGTCAACTTGATATCCTATAGCTTCCCATGCTGGGTTTTCACCATTGTCATCACACTGCACAAAAGTGAAATATTCAATAATTCCATTGCACAAACAGTTAGAAAGACAAAGGGAAGAGATGTGAATGTTAAAGAGAAATTGTGAATCAAGAAAGAGGCATTGCCTGAGAGAAGAAAACAAAGAAGCAAAGGACTTTGATGTAAATGAATACAAGTCTAATAGGTGTCAGGAACCGATGCTTGAACCATTTCTGCAGAACCTTTTCTCTGTTGTCCAAAGAAAGATTTGAGAAGCTGTTGATGAAGGGCCATTTCTTACTCAGACAGAGAGTTCCACATAGCAACAATGTGCCCAACCTTGTTGACAGTAGCCATAGAATCACTCTCAGTAGTATCAATGCTTCTTTTAGAGCTCTTTTTA
This sequence comes from Glycine soja, assembly GCF_004193775.1. NCBI lineage: Eukaryota > Viridiplantae > Streptophyta > Magnoliopsida > Fabales > Fabaceae > Glycine > Glycine soja. The sequence goes on along the minus strand of NC_041011.1, from coordinate 43,185,987 downwards.
TCAGTATTTCTGCAATCTAGTGCACATTTCACATTATTAGGTTCTAGTTACCATACCAAATACTGATAAAGTATTCATTTATGCTACTCTAAGTAGTTATGATTGCATAATTAGTTCATTACTGATTGTAAAAAAAAAAAGAAGTAAACGTTAGCTGGAAAAGTTGTTTGCACCTTGATAGTGTTACATACGGGACACCAATATCATGATAAATCAATAATTTTTTTTATTAACAAATAACCGTAATTACTCAATTCAAAATTTAATCACACTTAAAACTCTTTATTCTTTTATTTTGCGAGGATCTAACCTAGGTCTTTTCTCAACATTCAACATGTAATGTCAACTGAGCTGAGTCAAATCAATAAATTATAATACATAAGAATATATGCTAGAGCCTATAATTCCTTTAACTCGACATTTTAAAAATACTTGCCCTAATCTTTAACCATAGCTAATATTTTATTTTATTTTATGAAAGCTAGTATTTTATTTTGTGAGTGATATACAATAAATGTTTATTTTATATAACTAAAATTTATAATAAATAAATGTTTCAACAAATATAAAATTATATATTATAATTAAAATTTATAATAAATTAATATTTGTAACATATAAATTGTATTTTATATTTATGGTAAATCATTTATATCATGATACAATAATATTTTAATTATTGATAATTTCTTATAAAAATATTGAAATTCAAGTTAGAACTTAAAATATTAATAAATAAAATGTCAAGAAAAATTCTTAAATGCTCGCATTGAATAATGACAATTAAAAATGCTTTCATTCAAAATAATTTAACTTATTTATACTGATAATCAAGGAATCATATTATAGTGATTTTTATAATATTTTTTATCCTAATAAGCAAGATTTTTTACTACTAGTAGGAAGTTCTTTTATTTTTCCATCTAAAATGAAAATAAACTAAAAGCAAAGTGAGTAATTATTATTCATTCATCTAGAACTAGCAGTTAAAATATGCCAACTTTTCTTGAAAAAAATCCGAACAGGAAAATCATGGCTAGTTAGTGTTTTAAAAATTATTTAAAAAAAGTCAAATAATAAAACTCAATTAAAGAATTGCACGTATGTTTTTTATCCGATATTAGATAGGATATCTTTCAGCCAAAAATCATGAAATTAATCTCTCAAAAACAAAATATCAATAAAAGGATAACTCTTCTACTTATAAGTGCTATTCTATGCATAGTTATGAATCAAATTCATGTTATATGCTTGAAAAGTACATGTTAAAATATTATAATGAATTTAATTATAACAAAAAGAAAACAATGGCAAGACGACACGATAGAAACCACGAGACTCATTACCTAGGTAGCCTAAAGTTAGTACATTCATTATGAATCATGAAAGGTTATGATAATAGTAATCGCGAATCATTTATTTCCATTTATAACATTCAAATATGGTAAAGATACGTCACATCCTTCAAATAAAAAATATATAACTGCTTTATTTTTTTTTAAGGAAAACTGCTTTATTGTTATAGGGGATGTATAATATTGTTATAGGGGATGTATAATATTGTTATAGGGAGAGAAAAAAAAAGGAAGTGAGGGATAATATTTTAATTTAATTCAACTATGGAAGAGTAATTTTTATTCGAAAAAAAATGGATGCATTAATATAAACATGTTATTTTTTTATCATATTTGAAAAATTCTTTATCTAAATAACTTTTATCAACATCAATCATTTTATCATATATAATACTTTATCATTAATTAGATGATATTATAAAAAATATTGTGAATATATTTTAATCAAATTATATTTAAAAATATTTTTTTAAAAAAATTCTTATGCATACTAAGTTTTTTCTTTGCTCTGAAATATAGCTAAAATTTGATTTTAAAATACAGCTTCACAAAGAAAGGGGATTTGTCAAGGTCATTTTTTTTTACGATATTCCTTTTTTTCGTGTAGAAATGTATAATTATTTATATTAATTAATGATTTAAATACATTTAAAAAAGATGAAATAGGATTTATTTAGATAAATTTTTGCATAAACATAATAAATTTATAAATTAAAATAAACAAAAACACAATAAGTCTCTCTATAAATTAAAAATAATGTATCTTTTTTTTATAGAGAGTAAAAAATTATCTTTTAGAGAAATTAACATAAGAGAGTTTCTATAAATTAATTTATGTATAAGTCAATTTTAATTTATGAAAAAAATCATTATTATTTGTTCTTATAATTTTCTTTTTTTTAAAAGCGATTGTAAAAATATTTATACGTACAGACTCAAAATTATCTTTTACATCTATTTCAGTTGGACACGTGAAATTATAGCATAATTATAGTAGCAGTATTTATCAAGGAAAAAAAATTACAGCTTAATCCGACCGCATAAAATTTCCCAGGAAAGAAAAAGTCGTAGACGTCTGTCCACGTCAATGGTAATCCGACACGCTATCAAGAATGTGTGCTAACGATAATAGTAGTAAAAGATATGTGACAATAATTAATGTTAAAAAATGCAATTTTTAACCTTTTTTGTTTCATAATCCCACCGACAAACCAAAAATAATTAATCATATAACAACGACATTTCTATTTCATCTTCTTTCTTTATCCAAGGTCGTGAATAGTATAAGATAAGTAAGGTCATTATCTTACGTTTCTTAATTTTATTTTATTTGTTTTTATGTAAGCTTTTACATAAATTCATTCTTATTGTTTAAATTATAACGAAAAAATGTTCTATGATTGGAAAATTATTCAAAAATTAACTACTTGTCTTAATTAATAATTAGAGGTGAAAAAACTAATTATCAAAATCATATATATAATTGAAAATTGAATTTGTAGCTTATTATAAGAAATTATACCATTAATTAGTAACATGATTATTGATGTTATAAATAATTTTTTTATAACATTAAGGTTAGAGATATTGATGTATGACTTATCAGTTCTTTTAGTTAAAAAAACATTTATTTAATATTCTCATTATTTCTCTATCTCTTTTTTATATTGTTTTAATACCTTAATTGATACCATATTTTTTAAAAAATATTTTGTTTATATTATGTAGTGCTCTTTATTTTATTCTTATACTTTGTAGTAATAGGAAAAAAAATAAAATAGAAAGTAGGAAATGTTTTCAAAACTTAAAATAAAAAATAAGTTAAAAAATTAATTCAATCTTAATATATAGTACTCTCGATAAATGTCTTATTATTCATAAAAAAAACATATAAAAATGAGTTTAATTGGTAAAAAAAAGTCATAAAAACTAAAAAAAATTAGTTTGAGAAATAATTTATATGATATTAAGTTTCTTTAAAAACTTGTCTAAGGTCCTAAAGTTCCTAAACACTGCCCTGTTTCTATCTTTCTCTTTCCCCAGCCACTCAATCAATTCCCCAAATTATCATGAACCTTAAGATATCATCTCAAACATGCCTCAACTTCTCCTTATCAGATTAACAATCATTTGGCTGAATTCTAAACAAACTAATCCCAATAATCTCTTTGCAGGAAATTAACTATGCAGTTGATTATGGTTCCATGACCATGATAAATATTTAATATGTTAGGTATATTATCAAAAGACAAATGGCAGCTAGTAATCTAAAGATACTTGATTAATTAAAGAATTAAGAATAAAAAATTGTTTATTAGAATACGTGAAATTATGCTTTTCATAAATCTTTTTATGTTTTCTTAAGATTTTCACACTATAAACTTTCACTTTTTAATTCTTTAATCAGTGTTCTGAGTGATTGGCAAGACCCTTATCGAAAAACAAAAGGCAATGAATAAAAAAGAAGAGAAGATGACACAACATGTGACAATTGAAGAGTCATTATTATTGAGAGGTACCTCATGAGGGATAGAGAATTGAGAGCCAGAAGCTTTCCAGAAGTGTTGCACAGCCTTGCTTTTAGTTGAGTCCAACTGCAGAGGAGGCAATAGAGCCTCACAAATGCTTGATAATGATTCCATCTCAGCTGAAGAAAGAATGTGAGGAGTGTATTTATTGCATCTTCTTCCACCTCTCAGCAAAGGATGACAATCTCTCTTCATTTCTCTTTCTATAGCTTTCTCTCCCTCGGCAGTTACTTATAAAACACTTAAGGAACTCTATCTATTCTACTATATATATAATTAAATAATCAACAATGGTGTTGTATTTATAGAGACTAGGGTAGTAGAGAGTGCATGGTTTTCTTGTATCATTAACCAAAGACAGGTAAGAAAACCATAATTATCTATAATTATGTATACACTCTTGTGTATCCAGAAGATTGTAGTAAGTGTGTTAGGATATATATGCTATTAACTAAATCCCAACGACAACAACTCAACTCCTCATTGCGTTCCATTTAAACCCTTTTCCAATATCACCTAACCTACCATCGCGTGTAATCACATAAGCTCACGTATTTCATATAATTTTCATCTAATTTAGATTATCTTTTTTTTTTGGTCAAAATAATATGAATAAATGAGACTTTTCTTGTTTTAATTACAATTAATTTATGTTTTTTAAAAATAAAATATCATCTAACTTTTTATGCATACTTAGAAATACCGAAAAAATTATGTGAATTCCGTATTTTTTATATTATATTTTTATTTTTTAAAAATATATATTTATTCTCTCTATTTCTATCCTTTGAACCAAACATAACATTAAAGATTTTCTTATGACCTAAACACTTATATAAATTTTAAAATAAATCTCAAACCCAAGACAAATATTGAAAATTTTCTAGTTTGCACCAACTACCAAATTAAAACTATTGTCGTGGAGAGATTGGAGAAGCAGTATTGGTTGTTATTCGGTACTGGCTAGAATTTGATGCTAAAAAGGAAAGGTGTTCTGTTTCTTTCTGTTGTTGTCCTCTTTCAATTTAAAGCTAAAATAAAAGTTTGTATTTTATAAAAAAAATAAAATAATTGATACATGTTGCTGTGAGCATGTGACCATGCTTAAAACCTAAACAAAAAAAAAATCAATTTATTAGCTCTCTAAATGATATTAAGTATTTTCTTTTAACTATCTACTACCAACTTTTGGGAAGAAAAAAAAGGTGCACTCACCAATTTGTGGCAAGGCACTAATGAAAGGTTTAAGAAGAAGTTGATCATTCTAGAGGGGTCCTTCTTGTTGAATCGCACGGCCTTCAATTCCAGATTTGTCATTCCAGTGTAAGCGTGTAAAAGTAGCCAATACCATCAAAATAAATAAATGAACAACATCTTTTAAACCATGCATCTGTTTTGAAGTAGGGGTGACAATATTCGTTTTTGCATGGCTCTATATTTAGGCAGACAGTAGCTTTAAATTATTTTTCTTAAAAAGGAACCAATTTGCAGTGTTTCTAAAAATATAAAAAACATTTTAAAAAAAAAAAGATCTGTATTTTTTTTTATCAAAAAAGCTGCATGTTAAAATAAGACTGTGTGCTTGCGCGTTGTATTATTTATCCCATTGTTTTCCTTCATAAAACAACCAATGAAACACCAGCTAGCCAAACGAATCTTATCAATCTATAAACCACACATTGCTTGCCCCCAGTGCCCATAGATGGTTACTCCTTTTAAATAAATAAATAAATTTCAAGTTATATCAATATCATGATCTTAATTATTCTTATTATCATACCATAGCTACCCCTCTTGTCACATTTAAAATAATGAGTTGTACACTTTATTTCTTTCAACAAATGCGGCTTTAACAATTAGTCCACACTCTTTAATTAATATCAACATTTTGTATATGTTGCAGATATGAAACATGGACGAAATCAATTGAGCAAGATGGATGTGAGAGTGTGATCATCTCTCTAACAATATGTTTGGATGATAAATTTTAGAATTTTAGAGAATTTTAAATTCTAGAAACTTTAATTATTTTAATTAAAAAAATTTCATTGTTAAAATTTTTTACTTGGAACCCCATAACCACAAGCTTTTCTCTTTCCTTTGTGACTGCAAAACTGAAGAAGCCAAGCTCGCCTACTCCCCATCCTCACGCATGTCCTTACTGAGCGCCAGCTTCACCGCCTCGACGCCAATTGCCTTGGCCTCCTCGTCGTCTCTGTCACCAAGGCCAACCGCACGCTCTATACTGGGCGATGATCCTGCCGAGACCCTTTGTGAAAGCTGCTAAGAATTTTAGAATTCTTTTGTTTTTGAAAGAATTTAAAATTCTAAATTTATAGTTAAAAATATATTCCATGTTAAAATGTTAAAATTTTAAATTTCTTCTATGAGCATCTAAAAAGATTATTCAGGCGGAAAAAATTTTAAATCCTCTAAATAATTACTTTTCCCATTTTAATTCCCTCATTCAAACATAAAACAAATCCAACTTGTACTGTTTTCACTAATTTTTCCCCCACTAATTTTTCCCCGCTGTCATTGAGAATTAATTGCGGCTTCCAATGCTGTACTATTTTGGACTATTGATCTTGCATTGTGAATGTGATTTCAGCATGACACAGAAAAATTGCATCAATTTGGCTTAATACTATTTTCAACCACTAAATGCTTGTTGGCCTCCATCGAAGTTCGATTAGCTCAATGACATTTGTTTCGAAGATTCCTCCTATTCCTATACGAATGTCTTTGTAACTTGTAAGTAGGAAACACCTCTGATTCCATCTCCACTGTGGGTGTGGCTGACTCTTCTCCATCTTCTTCTGGCTACGCAGGAAGCACCTCTGATTCCATCTCCTCTTTGAAGCTCAATCTCCTGGTGGGATTTTCGTGATGCTTTTGTTGTAGATTCATTGTTTTGTTCCTTGTGTGTTTGACTTGAGTGATAAAATAAGTGCAGAGTGCTGTTTCTGGGCTAAACAGAGGAACTTGAAGCTGGTGGAGGATTTGTGAATCTCTCGCTTGGTCTTGAGAATTTGCAAGGAAGATGGAAACTCATTTATAGCAGCGCATTCTCGTCTCGAACTCTCGGTGGAAGCCGTCCCGGTCCTCCCATAGGAAGACTCCTTCCTATTACTCTTGGACAGGTTCTCTTCTCTTACTTACCAATCAATTACATATGATCAAAACTTAAATTCATTACCAGTTGCATTGTAGTTATTGCATTTTTTATGTTGATAGGTTTTTCAACGAATTGACATCTTGAGCAAAGATTTTGATAACATAGTGGAGCTTCAATTGGGTGCTCCTTGGCCACTACAACCCCTTGAAGTAACTGCCACATTAGCCCACAACTTTGAACTCATAGGTTGGTTTTATCGTTTTATGTTCTGTGATGCTAACCATTACGACAGAGGTTAAGGAAGTAAAAAGGAAATGTTTTTTTATCTTTATTTTTTATTGGGATGCACAAAAATATGCTTTCCTATAATTTTTAAACGCACTCTCATATGATTTCCAATTAAAAACCTTCTCTTTTTAATTACTTAACCAGTGTTCTAAGGTCACTGCTAAGCAAGACCATTTGTTTATTATCTGTATGTGCATGGTAAATTTTTGCATGATATGAGAATTGTAGTGTTGTACTATTATTGTACAGTATTGAGAGTGCCTTTATATCTTGTGTGGGTTTGTAAATGTCCCAGGATCTTCAAAGATAAAGATAGTATTTGAGAAAACCACTGTGAAGATAGCTGGGAATTTGTCACAGTTGCCCCCATTAGAGGTGCCTCGAATTCCCGATGCATTGAGGCCTCCATCTAATACGGGAAGTGGTGAATTTGAAGTTACATATCTTGACTCGGATACCCGCATCACAAGAGGAGATAGAGGCGAGCTAAGGGTCTTTGTGATTGCTTGAGTTCCTGGTGAATGCAACTATGAACTATTCATTTTCTCTGTTGGACTTAAAAAAATGTTTCGACACCTGTGTCTGTCATCTTTTTGTCTTTTTTCTTTCTCCTGATAGTATTTGTTATAAGTTCTTCAACATTGTAAATATGATGGAATTAAATTGTACTATGTAGTTCCAAGGAAACAGGGTACTTTTTGTTTAAGTGTAACGTATTTCTTTTTTAAGGAATAATTGCTTTCAGATCATTAGATAGGACACTTGAGTACACTGTTGAGAGAATTCCCTTTCAGTTTTAGACTCTCTGTTCGTATTGATATAATTAATTTTTTTTTTGCTCTAATTTTTTTACCATATTTCCTATGTTTTTTCACCATAACAAAAAAATCTTTTATGGCAATCAAATATAAATCCATACTTTTACTGCTTATAGTTTTAAAGAACAGACAAATTAAAAATTGATTTGCAATGTTATCAACCTGATGCTTCTTGCCTCAGTGTAATATTCTTTGGAATTATTGTGTCCCTGAGGCACTGACTCTGGTGTTTGGGCCATGTATCTAAATTCAAGATCATAACCACGTTGTCTCTTTGCTCTGTTTGTCTCTTATTTTTAGGTAATGACGCACTACATCTTAAATTCCAAATTAATCTTAGATGCTTTTTATTGTCTAGTTTGCATTTAATTATATTTATCTTCAATTGGTTGCTTATGTGATTCATTGAATCCATTAAAATTTGCATGTCATTCTTTTTTTGGTTAAGAAACACCGGTCTCTTACACTCACAGCTCCATTTTCTTGCAGAAATCACAACAGGTTTCTTGCTTAATGATCTTAAAATATGAAATTCCTTGCCTTATAGATATTGTTACGATGGATATGCAAAATTAAGTAGTTTTTTTTAATATTGATACTTTTTTGAACTTTTATTTTCCCTGAGTTGCCAAATAATTTTATACCTTTATGATTAACATTACTGACAACTTCCAAAACCTTTGACTATTATTATTCTTATGCATCAATTCCAAACACCCGCCAACAAAAAAAAAGGAATATGTTTCTGTGTTCTTATTTCATTACTAAATGCTATGTTGTTTATAGTTTTGTCTTTTGTCAAGAGGGGTCTGTTGTGGTGCTTCAAAATAGTTTCTTTGATTGAAGGTTTCAAATGCAGTTACTACACAAAAATTAGTATGCTTAAAATGCTATCTACATGGGGATTAGAGGATTTGGACCTCTCTTTCTAAATATACTAACCTCTATCGATCCTGGTGAAAGCATGAATGTTCAGGTATTGTCTTTTCAATTGAAGATTACCTGAAGCTCTTTTATAAAATGATCTCAATAAGAATATGGAGATTTGTTGGACTTGCAATATCTCTAACGTGAAGGTTGGACATGAACTATAATCCTCTTAGTCCGGTACTCTGGTCTTGAAGATGCCTGATGTCCTACTGACATAGCTTAGTCCTGCCCCAGCCTCAAGTCTCCAAGGGGGTGGATGATCATTTGGTGCCACTTTCCGGGGTTTCTGCAATTGGTTACTAAGATGCAACACTGGTAGATTCTTTCCTTGACCCCTCATTTTTTTCTCTCTATTCTTTGTAAGCAATGGAATTTGGCAATAATTACTTAATCTGAGCATCAAATTTTTATGTATATATAATTGAATGCATATCACAAAATAGATTTTCTGTATTCTAACTTCTAAGAAATACATTTTCTCTATGATGCTTCTTGTTGCTACTGTGTTTACTTTTGCAGATGTGATTTTTATTCATCTTTCCATGAGATTAATTTTGTTCTGAACTTGGTTTTAATTTTGATCAACTAACTGGGAGTTTATGAGCCAATGTATCTTTCATTAGAGAAATGCTTGTATGTTAGGGACAAAAAGGTATCTTCTACATTAGATTATGAATCATCACTACTCACAAGCTTGGGAGAAATATATAGTGACTTGAATGTTGAAAACACATAATTATAGATGGAATTCAATTTCTCATGTTTCATAGGATGTTGCATGTTGGTTTTCATCAGAGTCCAGTATTCTTAGAAATTTTGAACCGAACTTTAGAATTTTACATTCATGAGCATGTTCTTACGAGTTTTTTAGATTCTCTCAGACGAAGTGCCACCTAAGAGTGATATGTATTATCAACATGTCATCACCAAAGCAGAATTGGATTATGACAGTCGACAGAACTTAAGATTTTATTAAGAAGCATTTATTCTTTTTTTTTCTCTACATCACATTTGAAAACATTTTAAATATGGGAAAGTATTCAAATATTGTTATATATTGAATAGCAATTCACGTGAAGCATTTGTATCTTAAAATCCATGTAGATCTTGCTGTCTTATTAGTTACCTAATTTTAACTTCATTGTGCCATGACAATGGCAAATTTCAGGGTGGAAGAACCTTAATCTTTGGAAGACACCAATGGTGAGATACAAATGAATGAGCAGCTAGTAGTCAAGACCCATCTCTAACAGCCATGAATGTCAAGAAGACTGTAAATCAGTTAGGTGAGAGGTTTGAAAAAATGATACCAAAACTTTATGAAGAAAATGTTCTAACAAAAACCTCATTTGACTTAAGCACTTATTAGTGGCATGTGTGGCTTCCAGTTGAAATATGCAGAGTGGTGTGATTACAAAACCTATGCGTCATGGTGAAGAAATTAAGTTTCAGAACTTTTGGTATTTAATATTAGGATTCATGGATGAGACGTGTATGACCTGCACGCTTGACCAGTTCTATTCATCCTATTTTTGTGTATAGCGACATGAATATAATAATAAGTGGGAGGTGCAATAGTTGTGGTTTTGACTTCAATAGTACAAGTAGATTTTTTTTTTTCTTTTATTGCTTCCTAACATGATGACACGTGAGGTGAGATACAAACTTAGGGTCCTTTGACTAAATTGGGTCCAAACTCTGAAACCAAGTTACTTGAGTTGAATATGCCCCAAGTGGTGTTGAAGGGGCTTGCTCCTGGCTGTTGCCATGGATGTGGTGTTTCTGCGTGTGTAGTTAGCTAGTTTCCTCTATCTTAACTTATCACGAGTATGTTGATAAAAAAAAAAAAAAAAACTTATGACAAGTGTGGTTACTATTTTTATTTGTTAACCATGACAAACTTCGGAGTAAATGGATTTTTTGGATGTGAAATTTATTAGTGACTCTTCCAGATCATGACTTTGAATTTCGCATTTCCGCGTGTGAAAAGAAGTATAAGTGTATGTTTGTGATAGCGTTGAAGACAACGGAAAAGCAACACCTGGTTTGCTTTGGAATGTCAATATTTCCTGCAATTGCAACGTGTTTCCAGACATAGCTTAAATATCTTCATCGACCAAACGTTCACTTATGAGTACAATATAAGTGATTATATGTTTACTTTTGAATTGTAACCTACCCATGACATATAAGCGATTAATACTTTTTTTTCCAACGTAAGTTCGTTGCCTTGGTAAAGTTGGAGTTTTTTCTGCGAGCAATTATTATTGTTGGAAACTTCTAAATCTAAATTTGCTTTACTAATGACAAATATATATGTTAGGTCTTTTAGTGAAATTTTTCTTTATCTAATCATATTTTTTTTATTTCCTATATTTTTAAAGTTATCTTCTTTTAATAACATTCTTCTAGAAAGGTCTTGTAAGAAATTTCAAAGAGATAATTTTAAGAATTTTCAAAATAAAAACTAAATATTAATTTATTTTTATTACCATTAAAAATATTAATTATTTTTCAGAACTATTTTTAATTTTATTTTTATCACTTTACTTATATTTATAAACTCACATGAGATTTATCTCTTTTTTAAAAAAAAAAAGAAAAACTCACACAAGATACTTGTTACTTTTTTTTCTCGAGAATTTGACAGAATATACTTCTTACTTTGTTTAACGTGATTGCAGTTAAAATGCAGCAACGTTGAGCAATCATAAATTGAAACCCTTATTCATACTCCCAAATTTAAGCCAACATTAATACAATTTGTAAAGTTTAGAAAGAATTATTATTATATCAGTCAAAAAAAGAAAGTAAGAAAAACTTCTTCGATAAATTAGTAAATGCCAAAATAAGGTTTTGTTCAAATTTATTTCATCAAGGTGCATTTTTATTTGGACTCGTTTTGTGAGTTATTATCCGTTAAATAAAATTAATTTTGATCAAAAATTCATTTTCTCCCGTGAAAAAATAGAAACCCATATAGACGTTAGAAACTGTAACGGCTACATTTTCTTTGAAATTTCAAAACTCTCCGTTGTTTCTCTCTCTACCCAACATTTTCACTTTCTTGGTTTCTTTCTAGCTTTCTTGCACGTATTCTTTCTCGTTCGTGATAATAGATTCAATTCAATCTTTATTCATTTCTTTCTGTTTTTTTTTTTATTTCTATTTCTCTCATTCCAATCTTCCACCATGGCTCCCACCCCTTCTTCGAAACAAAACCACCCCACTCAATTGAAGACTCCACAGTCCAAGCACCGTCTCAACTTCAATGCCCTCAAATCAGCGCCACAAACACACCCTTCTCCCAACCCTAATTCCGTTGCAAACAAGGAACCCCCACCAGAACACCCAATTGAAGTCATTGCCAGAATCCGTGACTACCCAGATCGAAAGGACAAGCCTTTATCCGTTCTTCAAACCAGTTCCAACTCTAGTTCCATACGGGTACGCGCGGATTTCGGGTACCGGGACTTTACCCTAGATGGGGTTTCCGTGTCTGAGGAAGAGGACTTGGATGTGTTTTATAAGAAATTTGTGGAGTCAAGGATCCATGGGGTTAAGCTGGGGGACAAGTGCACCATCATGATGTATGGACCAACTGGTTCTGGGAAGAGTCACACCATGTTCGGGTCCTCCAAGCAGGCAGGGATTGTGTATAGGTCTCTGAGGGACATTCTTGGAGATGGGGATGGTGCAGATGGAGATTCTGGGGGTGGGTTGGGGACTTTTGTTCAAGTCACTGTTTTGGAGATTTACAATGAGGAGATCTACGATCTCTTGTCCACTAATGGAGGAGGTGGGGGAGGAGGCTTTGGATTTGGCTGGCCTAAGGGGGGTAGTGCTTCAAAGGTATTATAATTTAATTTGTTTTTGTGCTCCAGGACTATGATTTGTCTTTAGGATTGTTAGTTGGGTTGCAATTATCGTAACTCATGATGAAACTTACATGTTGTTACTTGTTTTCATACCTAGTACGAAATTGGCTGGTTAAATGTAATTATTTAGTGGCTCATTTTGCTTGCAGTTTTTGCTTGACTGTGTCTGTGTGATTATATGCTTCTCTCTGATAAGGGCTTGTGAGACATTTCTTAATACAGAAAATAGTTCCCCCTTGTTGGTATGGTTTCTCCGCAAATATTAAAAAAAAGGATGAATCTTGACTAACAAAACTTGTGTTAGTAGATCCTGTCTATAACTTTGTAATCTTATTTTATTTTATGTTGCTTCCTTCGAATGCTTGTTTGGGAACAGCATAAGTAAGTTGCTGATTGCATTGTTTAAATTTGGATTGGAACTCCATACTGAGCTAAAGCAAGCAATGTTTCTCTCATTTGTACCATTACATGATACATAATCATTGTCAGCATAGTGAAACATCTGTAGACTTTTTTACCAAAAAAAATTGTTAATGTGGATAATTAGATGATAGTTAGGAAGAATTAACTGAACAATTGCTCTTTTATTAATTGTCTGTTCTTTTGAATATGGATGGGGTCACTTTCTTAGTTTTGCTTTTTTACTTGAAGGTGAAACTCGAAGTGATGGGAAAAAAGGCTAAAAATGCAACCTATATATCTGGAAATGAAGCAGGGAAGATCTCAAAAGAAATTCAGAAAGTGGAGAAGCGAAGGATTGTTAAAAGCACACTTTGTAATGATAGAAGTTCCAGAAGTCACTGCATGGTATGTGGTAGCTTTGGAGGATGGTTCTGATTAAATCTATAAAGTTCCCTTGATTGGTAACTGATTACATGTATTCTATTCTGATCAGGTAATCCTTGATGTCCCAACTGTGGGAGGGCGGCTAATGCTTGTGGACATGGCAGGATCAGAAAATATTGAACAAGCTGGTCAAACTGGATTTGAGGCCAAAATGCAGGTAATTTTTTTACCATTTTGATTTTCTTTTTTGAATCATGCAGTTCTCTGCTGATTATTATACTGTTAACAAAATTATATAGACTGCAAAAATCAATCAAGGAAATATAGCTCTGAAGAGAGTGGTGGAGTCCATTGCAAATGGCGATTCACATGTGCCTTTCAGGGACAGCAAACTTACCATGCTTCTGCAGGTAAATAATAGTCTTTTTAGTTGAGTCAATTGCTGAATTCATGCTCTATGTTATTTGAAGTTTTATTTGATGTGAATATTTTTTTGTATATTCCCTTTTTTAAGGATTCATTTGAAGATGATAAGTCAAAAATTCTAATGATACTGTGTGCAAGTCCTGATCCTAAGGAGACACACAAGACAATCTCTACACTTGAATATGGAGCAAAAGCAAAATGCATAGTCCGTGGCCCTCATACTCCAGTCAAGGACGATGAATCTTCTTCAGCTGTCATTTTGGGATCAAGAATTGCTGCAATGGATGAATTTATCTTGAAGCTACAAATGGAAACCAAGCAAAGAGAGAAAGAGCGGAACGAAGCCCACAGGAAGCTTTTGAAGAAAGAAGAAGAAATTGTGGCATTAAGAGCTAAGCTAAACATGGCAGAAGGCAAAGGAACTCCTCCAAGTGAGGAAGAAATTAACCTGAAGGTAAACGAACGAACCCGACTTCTGAGACAAGAGTTGGAAATGAAGTTGGAAGAGTGCCAAAGAATGACTAATGAATTTGTTGAATTGGAGAGGAAGAGAATGGAAGAGAGGATACTGCAGCAGCAGGAGGAAGTTGAAACTCTGAGAAGGAGACTGGAAGAGATTGAGTTGCAGCTGTGTTCAAAGCAAGGGTGTAAAGAGGAAAATGAGTCAAAAGATGTGGAGTCAAGTGGGTTTATGAGGAGGCTATTGCGTGTTTACAAAAGTGAGGATGATCCTGGAATGGTGAAGTCAATGGATTTGGACATGGATGATCAAGAACCCCTTGGCCGCGAGGTAAACATCGTTGGTGGAGTTATGTGCAGGAGTGATTACAATGTTAAGCAGGACTCTTCAAATCAACCTGGTCCGAATGCTTTGACTGGTGTAAAAGAAGATGCTCATGTTTTTTCACCAAACTTTGGCCAAAGGGCGTGCCTTAGTACAGTATATGAGGAAGAAGGAGAAGGAGAAGGGGAAGATGAGGAAGTGGAGAAAGGAATAATAGAGGAAAAGAGAGTATGTAGTGTTGAAAAGCCTAGTGGTGCAGGCTCCTTGGGAACCTTAAACCTGTCTAACACAAGTCCAAACAAAGAGGAATTTTGTTTAAAGGTAAGTTCAGGGGATAATGACTCTAGACTCCTGAGAATTCAAAATATATTCACTCTGTGTGGCAACCATAGACAGCTCTCCCAGCACATTGGAACACCAGTGTCCACAAAAAAGAGGTCTGATGAAACATTTGAGTTTTCTCCAGCCAATGACAAGGATTCCATTTTCAAAACCTCCAACAAGGAGAACTTTGAACCACATCATGTTCTAGGAAATTAGCTCTAGTTGTTTGTACTGAAAAACGAAAAAGCTGTGTACTACTTGTTATGTTTCCTTCTGGAAATGCGACTTATTATCAATACTATGTATTTTTTGGGTGTTATTTTGAGTATGTACATAGTTGTGTACTACTTGTTTTGTGTTCTATAAATATTTTCATGTCCGTTCTTCTTTGTGCTATATTGTATCATATAATCTATTTAAACTAATTTTGCTCAAATCACTTTCATCAATAGGTGGATTATATATTTCTGTCTGCCGCCTTTCTTTGTGTTATTTAGTGTGTTTCCATCAAATATGATATTATATATCTTGAAAACAAGTTTACTATAAAATTTAGTATAACTTTTTAAACTTCATACAAAAACTACCTTTTATTTTACTAAAAAAATCAAATTATTTTATAAAATCAAATTTGATTACGGTTAATGTCTAACAAAACTAACTAAAAGTTGATAGCTGAAATAAAAAATAAAAAAACCTTATTAAACTCATTATTTCAACATGAAACCAAACACATTCTTAAACTCAATTTTTTTGCTAGGAAAGATATATGTGATTTCTAAATAATAATAAAAAGAACTGCACAACAAATCACTTTGATCAATAGGTGCACTTTATACCAATTCGTTACAATTGAATCCAAAAGGATCCAAAACAGCGAGTGACACTATTACAAAAAAAGAATTAAAAAAAATGGGAGAGAAAAAAAGGAACAGAAAATGGGATTCAGTCAGAACAGAAGACGAAGCGAGATTGGTTATAATACTTAATAGGTAATTAGTATGAGTAATGGAAGAATAATTAATTTGTTTCCCCTGAAATCTCTCTCTAAACTGAATCTGCTGCTGGTCCACTATGACGTGTCTAGTTGGGCCCACTAGGCCCAGAATCTGAGAAGGAGAAATCAGTTAAGGAATCTCCCTTGGGCTGTCTTCGAGATCTGGGAGCCCTCCTGGAGGAACCTTCTTTCTCGTCTTTTTCCTCGGACGTCTTGCTCTTCCTGCGATGCGTAGGTTTTGATGTTTTCTCTTCTTCCGACGAGTGACGACTCATCCTTCTAGAAGATTCCGAGTGGTGTCGTCGGCTCGGCTTGCAGATGTCTGGAGTCATCGAGGACTGGCTCTCTGTAGAACGAGGCCTTGACTTTCGGCTTCGCCTGCTACCTTCACCTTTGCTATTAGCATCATCTTCTACAATACCTGATGCATCACCTTCAGATGTGCCCTTCGTCACTGTTCCACCTTCTGATAATTCCTTGAACTCGCTCAACTGAACAATATAATTTCTCGTTAATTTATAAATTAATTACGTAAATTGAGAAAGGATTAATGCTAATTACTTACCCAGCTTGGTTGACTTGCTTTGGCATTTTCAGCTCCAATGTGTGCCAAGTGCTTTACGTCTGTTGGAAACCCGATTTGTATCTCCTTTTCATCCTCCTCGTCTATTATCGTTTCAATTAACTTTTTTTATTTTTTTTTTCAAATTTAGAATATCCATGCATGCATGCATAACTTCCAATTATAACACCCCCAACAAAGTTAAATTTTATGTATACATAATTAAAGGTTTGATTGAAACATACACTGTACCTTTTTTTTTTTTAAAATAGCAAAGCATACAATACACGTATCAACATCTTTACATTTTACCACCAATACCCACTCTCCCCTTATAGCACCCAAAACCCCTCCCTCAAAAATACTTTTCATTTTCCATGACATCCTCAATAACTTGTGTTTTCTAAACAAGCCAAATGATTTAAAAATCAAGAGCCTCTCTTTCTCCCTCCAAGCCAACTTAATTTTTACTTCTTCTACAATATGTATAATCTGTACTCGTTAATTCTCAAAAATCAAATACTTCTTTGTCTCCCTGTCTACACTACAACAAACCTTACCACCCTCCTTCCACTCGTGATCCTTCTGACAGTCCCATAAATTATTGGAATTGTACTTATTATATGTAATACTTATGCCACCTCACCACCTTAAACATATGATAAATCCTAATCAAATGATTAAAAAGCTAAAAGAACAAAGTATTTTGTTGAAATGTGTAAAAATTACCTTTTCCTATGATTTTTAATTTTTTAACTGCTTACCAGACACTAGTTAACACTACCCTAAACATATTATCATAGAACAAATTATTCATTGACTCCCCGCCTGAGATTTTCTTTTGTGGGTAATCTATTTTGTAGCAAATTCCATGCAAAGACTGCCACCTTCCAAGGAACCACACCCCTATCCCAAACTTTCATCACGTTCATGTCACCATGATTCCCACTACTTTCCCTATCCTCCATGAGCACCTTATGAGCATAAGAGTCTCCACCGGTTTCACTTTCCACTTGAATAACTCCATCCTCCGAGCCAAAGACCCATCCAACCAAAAAGGATCCATTTATTTTCTTGCATATATAACTTACCCTCCTCCTCCTCCTCCCGATACAACCCAACTAAAACCTTATTCAATAGGCTCTCTTTTTCAGTTAATATGCATCACCCATCTCTCATTCATAACGCACCACGTCCCATGTCATCCAATGAACTTTCCTCACCTCCTCAGAACCACCCCATATAGTCCTACTTAATGAAATCCTAAACAGATATTATTTTCTCCTTTTTCCTTTAGAACTTGTGCATATATATTTAGTTTTATTTAATGAAAATCACTTCTACAAGGCTATGGAAACATATTTCCTATTTTAGTTTTTTGTGATGATAGAAGATTGGGATTACCAAATATTTGGGATATGTATCTAAGTCCTTTGAGGAGGCCTTTCATTTGGCCTTTCACCGGGCCTTTCACCGCGCCTGACGACATTGTTGAATCTCTTCGATCTATTTTTGCGTCCGAAATTTTTCACTTCAAATGTGTTAGTACTTCCAATCTTCAATGGAACCAGCTACAAATTTCTGAAAACAAAGGGATGATACAACAGATCATCTTATTACCATTTAATCATTTCATTCATTTGGCATCAATCCCATTAAAATACCAATCACATTATATCATGACCCAACATTTCATAGATGCATTTTTAATTAAATTGACATTTTTTAAAAATAAAAATGAACAAAACAAGATAAGAATACAATTAATAGAAGATGCCTGCCAGATTACCTCCAAGACAAATGTTTGTATCAATCAAATGATGTCTTCTGAGTGTTGTAAATGAATTAGAACTAATGTTCAAGAAAACATGGGAAGAAAAGGTTTTGGAAGTTATTGCGGTTCTTGATTGGATGTTCTGGAATGAGCATCCAACCAAAGAAGAGAGAGATTTCAGGTTGGAAAACTCAAAAGTGTAAAAATGAAAGCGCTTGATTTTGATCTAGCTACCGCCCCCTATTGGTGGGCAGCCAAATCAAAACCAGTAACCCATGTTTCTTGATGGAAGGCCTGAGAGGTTTCATTGTAACTTTCATCTGCATAAGTTAAATTTAGTGGAAGTGCGAGAATAACGGGTTGAAAACTATAATCGTCTGGCATTTCTGAATTTTGTGAACCTAAATTAAAAGGAGAATAAAAAAGAAAGAAGAAGAAGAATGTATTAACTTGGTTGTTTTTCTTTTTTGTTCTATTACCAAAAAACAAACAAACAAAGGAAAATCATTGGGAGTTTCCAACTTGCATTTTTTTTAATTAGAATAATAATAGCAGTCCCGTGTGTTTGTATGTGTCTATATATATATATATATATATATATATATATATATATATATATATATATATATATATATATATATATATATATAACTTGTTTAGTTTGAGATACTTTTTCTTTGAAATTTTGAAAAAGAGAATTTAGAGTTGCTAATTCGGATTAGTGCAATCCATTTTTTTTTATCATTAGCTAGCTCAATTCATTTGAAGTTGCAACATGGGTCACCCCATTTTTAGACGAGCAGGGTCAATTTAATATTGAGTTAACATTTTCTTAGTTCAACCTAGTTTGACAAGCTGCACGCGATGACTCATTTTTTAGAATATTAAAAATTAAAATATTATTAAATATATTAAATTTTATATAACAAGTTTAAAAAAAATTAAGAAATATAATAAGTTTTACACCATCATTCAATTATAAATCATAATATATGATAAGTTTGTTGATTTTGAAATAATTATTATAAAATAATTTAAGTAATAATTTGTAGTTGAATGATAATATCCGTTAGATAGAAATTAAACTAAAAAATTTCTCACCATAAACTAAAAAGTTATAAGTTTCCATATGTACTATAAAATAGAAAAATATAAGAGTAAATAATAAGAGAAATAAAATAAACAATAAAAATGCGAGAAATTAAACAATACTCAATATGCATATAATATTAATCTTAAATTTGATATTAACACCTCATTTAAAATTAAACTTACCATTTATAGTTTTACTAATTACAAAAAATAATTAAATAAAAACAGAAATCGGGTCAACAAGCTAGCGCTAGTCCATCACGGGCCAACCTACTTTAGACTAATAAAACTTTGGGATGGGCCTGCCTAGGCTTTTACCGTCTAACATGTCTCATAAACATTGGGCTAATTGGGTCATCCAACGAGTTTAACCCTTTTTTGACACCTCAAAGAAAAAGTTGGGGTGGGACTATAATTATTATGGACAAAATTAGTTAAAAGTTGAAAAAACAAGATGATAATTGAAAGTTGAAAAGTTAAATTATTAATTTATAAATGTTCGGTAAAATTAACTATTGAAGTAGTTGAAAAATATAAAAAAGATAAAATAATAAAATTATAATTTATTTTAAAAAGATAACAAGAAAAATAAATAAATATGTTGAGGATAAAACTAAAATAAAATATAAATAATTAGAAGATACTAGCATTTTAAGAAAAACTATTTCAAGTGGCATTTCAAAAAATGCTAGAAGCTATTAGGAAGTTACTAAAATAACTTGTTTAGCGAATAATCAAATAAACTTTTCAACTAATAAGAAAAGATAGAAGCGAGCTAAAATGTCTTACCGAACATAATTTATGTTTAATAAGATATCTCAGCTAATTAGATTTTTTTATTAACTTAAAAGTTTTTTTGACTGTTAGATAAATAAGTTTTTTCATTAGCTTTTAGCATTTTTAAAAATGTTAACTTAAATCTTCTATTTTTTCTCTCATTTTATTCTTAATATACTTATTAAATTTCTTGATTACTTTTTAAAATAAATCATAATTTTAATATTTTTTTGTTATTTTATATTTTTTAATTACTTTAACATTTAGTTTTATCGAACATTTATAATTTATTTTATGAGGTTTTTACTTTTATTTTCATATTTCCTTTTGACATTTAAATTCCTAAAATCTGATAACACTACTAAAAATTTGTAAACTTGAGACACTATAAATTTTTTAATAACTTTAATTTAAAAATATTTTTTTCAACTTCGATAATGAACCAGTTTTTAATCTCTAACTAGTGTTAAAAAGTTGTTGAAATGAATTTTAAATATACAAATTATAAATGATTTTTATAAATATTTTTCTACATGCCCTCTAAAATTTGACATCATCGATACTCGTCTATTGGAAATCAACACGTATATTATGTATTTCCAACTTTATCTCTTAACTTTTCTTTTAATAATATATTTAGATTTGAAAAGTCATTTCATTTAGTAAATTTTCTTATTAGTTGAACAATTTGTGTTGACGGTTGGTTTGGCAAATAAATTTTAACTAATTTCTAATATTTGTTGAA
This sequence comes from Glycine soja, assembly GCF_004193775.1. NCBI lineage: Eukaryota > Viridiplantae > Streptophyta > Magnoliopsida > Fabales > Fabaceae > Glycine > Glycine soja. The sequence continues at coordinate 43,164,805 of NC_041011.1, read as the reverse complement.
GTAATATTTTTAAAACACTGGTTTCTACCTTATAGTTTTTTTATATTTTATTCATTTTTATCCTTAAAATATTTATTTAATTTTCCTATTATCTTTTTTTAAAATATGTCATTTAATATTTTTTAATTATTTCAATAATTAATTTTACCGAACATTTATGATTTAATAAATTAACTTAAAAGTTTTCAATTATCAACTATCAATTATCTTTTTCAACTAATTTTATTAAATATAACCAAAATTTTACAAATATTTTTGTCTTTTCAAAGAAAATATCATTCTTCTCTCTTATCATTTTCTATTTAACTAAATGAATGGAGAAAGACTCAACATTTCTTTCTTTTTATTCTCCTTTATTTTTCTCCCGTATAATTATCCACTCTTTTTTCCCCCACTTTTTTCCTTCTTATCATCTTCTTATTTACTACCATACAAAACTTTTGTTTGGACTATATCTCATTTTAACTTTCCATTTTTGGTAAAAGCTAGTTAAGTTTTTTTTATTTTTAAAATCAAGCTAATTTGGTTATATAATATATTTCCATATACTTAAAATCCACAATTTTTTACTTTTTATTCAAATATTCAAGGGTTGGCTATGAATTTAAAATATAAAAAATTATAAAAGTTCAGAAGTTGGAATTTTAGTGAAATTTTAATAAAAATAGAAGGATCTTATTGGATGTCAAATTAAGAGTTGAAGTGGAAAAAATTGAGACTTTTTATTTTGAAATAAATATAATGTTTTGATTTGTGAGTTGAATAGAATGGAATATAAAAAAATATAATCAAACGAAACTTACTTGATATTAAACAGAAAAATTTAATTAATTTAAAAATAAAAATAAAAAACCTAAACCACACTGTCCAAACTGAAAAGGAAAATAAAAGTATCACTAAGCCTCAAAACTAATAGTTTGTGTTTTTATAAAATAAATTAACAACATGCGAAACTAGTGTTCAAGTTTTTTCTAGCCAAGCAAAATTGTGCTTATATCCCATGATTCTATACCACCAAAGCACAAAACAAGAAATCTGCGGTACATGATTAAAGTTATAGAATGTTTATCATGTTACTGGGTCTGGATGCCAACAAAGAAACATAAAGTTTAAGTACTCAACATGAGAGTAAGAATGCAAGAGCCATTCATCAAGAGACTTCTGATCATGAATCCGTGACTTCATGACGCCTTCATATCATCCAAACCACAACGAGCCTGTTCCAAAATAGTAAGCCTTTAAGTTCCTACAATCTTTTAAAACTATAATAAAATAATATCTTTTTCATGGAACTGCTAGGTGTTATTAATTGAATGCTTAGATAAAGAGATTAGATTTTTTTTTTTAATTTAATACACACATAGACCAGAATATGTATGGCTTAATCCAGAACATAAGACTTGCAGTTCAATGTCCTATTCCAGGCCATTTAGACACTGCTAGTAATGATCACCGATAAGCTAAACAAAATCTAAGATATCTTACCAGAAACTTGTGATTCTCTTCAAAGATAGGAGAAAAGTCAGTACAAAATTTCTGTATATCAGCACTGATATCACCAGTGCCTTGTATCACCTCCATGAATTTCTTCCTATCAGGAGCAAGCTTCATCGCTACCTGTATGTAGAGCATTTAGTCATTCACTATGTCACAAAAGCATTTTGAATACCATATTTCCCACTTAAATTAGAAAAAGTCAATTGCCAAAAAAAACATCAAAAGAACATTATTGATGAGAGCATGGAGAACATTACACTGAAGCTTGAACTTGCAAGCCAGCCATGCCACTTCTTTAGAGTCTTGTTATAGGAATCTGTACAGGCTTGTGACATTGACCAATCTGCATGCTCAATTAAGTTTTGGAACAATGCCACCAAGAAATCCATTGCTCTGAAAGTTTTGCAGGTCAGAGAAATAAATGAATCATAAATTAAAATACAAGAATTAAATGCAACTAATAACCATTTCTTGAGGTCTCTAGTCACAAAATAAAAATTAGTATACTACTATAATTATTGATAAATATCCTCTTATTACTAAGGTTTACATTAGAAGAGCAAAGGGGAGCGAATTAGGCAAAAGGGATTTTGACTCCAATTTAATAGTCTGTAACGTAGAAGCAGGGAGGTGAGAATGATAGGGGGATTCTGTTATTGGTGGGCGGGAAGATGTAATGATGAGAGCATTGAGAGGGTAGGCAAGAATTAAGGGGTAAGGTGTTGAAGGAAGGAAGAACCTTTGTGCTTTCTTTCTTAAGTTTCCAGTGCATTTAGAAAGGTAAGTTGTTTATTTACTCATGGACAACAGACTCTATGATTGGAATATTACAAATTAAAGAAATAGTTCTCGAAAATAACAGATTTGGGAATGCAATAACAGTATGAATTACTAGTTAAATAGTAGTTGCTTGGTGTTCTTTACCTTGTAAGCCAAAGAAGTCCATTGGTACAACTGGATGATGATTTAGCCGTTTTAGTTTCAACCTCAACTTGTACCAAACTGTACAGGTAGTTGAATTTGGTTGGATTGGAGGAGTACTTAGATTCCAATCTCTGCTTTGAAAGAACGCATCATAGAGTGAGAACATATAACATCTGAAGTTTTGAACCAATATAAAAGGTTTGGGTACATAATCCATACTAAAAGTTGTATAAAAAGTAAAGCATGAGAATGTATATAAAAGCCAGTTACACATGAAATAGAAAAATGGATCAACATCCAAGTTACACTTCAAGTATGGTAAAACTATATAACCAAAGCATGTCATACGAAAAAATAAAAAGCACATTAGTATTGCAATATTGCATATAAAGCTGCAAGCATGCATGTGATGACCCATATGTACCCAAAAAAAAAGGAGCACATAAGATAGAAATGGGTGACAAAAACCTACCGATATGTTACCACCAATGTCAGATTTAACAAGGGCCATAGCAGCTCCAAACTTATCTGTCAAAAGAAAAGTATTAGTCCATCAGATAACTGTAAGTATTAATATTGTCATACATTTAAGGCTTAACCAAGCATCACCCGACAAAAAAAGGTCAACAATCTATTTTGTTATACATTTTTAAAGTTAGATTGTAACACACTCATTCTAGAGATTAACATGTGTATAAGTTTTTTATCCTGAAGGGTTCACAAGCCTCCATTTTTTTTTTTACTCCTTTTCCTTTTAACAAACTCTCTCCTTATAAATAAAAAGGATACAGATTACAGGCACTTGAAAAACCAAGAAACATGTCAAGCAGGTAGCGATACTAAGAGCTTGATGTAATACGGGCACCAAATTTGTTAGGTAAACTAAGATCAACAATTTTTTTCTCCCAATTTATATAACAATATATGTTTGAATAACTTTTAAGTGAGATGGAGAGAAGCAGGAGAACAGGAGAGCAGAATCCACTGTAGAAAATATCACTTATATGCATTTTATCTTGTTCAAAGAGAGAGAAAAATCCATTAATATGTAGTAAATATAATATTGTTTAACACACTAGATTATTCAAAAGAAGTAAAGGGCCATTGATGTTCCTCTCACAAAATAAAACACAACAAACAAATGAAAAAAAAAAAAAAACACTGAAAAAGGTCCAAATAACAGCTTTGCCTTTCTTTATCCATTGTCTTACGACAGTAACAATTTAAGGGACCATGAGCTTGTACCTATAACAGGAAGTATATGCTTGCAAGCATCCAAGAAAGGCTGGGTCAAAATTTCTCCTTGCTCTGATTTTACAAGCTTAATTCCTTCCAGTGCAGGAGTGAAAACAGTCACCTCCATTTTTGTGCTTTGCTGCACATAACATGGCCAAAACCCAATAAATAGATAGGTAAAATTTTAACAGAGATCAAATTTAGTACATAAATGGATTCCCTTTCTTTTCTCTATCTGGTAAATTTCTAAATATGAAATCAAGGGGAGAAAAATACAGAACTTTCATCAGTAGCAGGCATGAATACTACAGTAAAGTCTGGATACAATTGTAGGTGAATAATGTCGGAAATATCTAAAAATCACACTATCAAAACGATGAAAAGAAGCAAATTTAAAGAAAATTGCACTAACAACGCATTAAAACTTATAATTTAAAACAATAATTTGTGGTGAGTAGTCCCTATTTCCCATGATGCATATAGCTATGTACATCTAACTAGTATATGATCATCAAAATTTGTTTTTCTTAACATAACTGAACTCCCATTTTGCTCATCACCAAATGCAAATACAAGACAAAAAAACGCACTGAGATTAGATGGATTATAGATAGAGGTGGAAAGTTCGAAGGCCAGATCAAAGAATCAAAATTTTACTAAACCAAGGTATGATGAAATAATAAGAATTCCAGATCTCTAATCAACACGGAAAATTCAAAAGCAGGAATAACCCGACAGCTAAATTGAGTTCAGAAGCATCCACATGAGCTAAATTTTCCAAAATGTCATAATTGAGTTCAGAAACAACACAAAAACAAAGATTGATCAATGAAAAGGAAGAAAAAATTACAATTGAGATAGACATACATTGAATGGGGAAGACCTCGACGGTGATCTTAGACTGAGAACAACAACTGCAGGCGTATCACAAAAATCTATAAGTAATTTTCTTTATTATTATTGTTTTTATTTTGTTTTGGTGGCGATTTGGGAAGAGAGCAATTGTAGGAAACACTTGGATTCCAAAGGAGACGTGGAATTTCTGTCCTAAAATTTAAATAAGAAAATTAAAAGAAAAAATACATGTTTTTAGGATAAAAAAAAAAACCATCCTGTTGGAAAAATTAACAATATTATTTTAAAAACCAATAAATTTATAAAATTCCTCAAAAAATTATAAAATTAAGTTAAAACATATAGCACAATGAAAGTTAGAATAAATTTGTAATTTTTTTTCTTTAATCTTTTGTTGGTGCTAATCTTATCACGGGGTGTGACGTTCAGATCTATTGCTACAGAACGTGCGGAGATGATCGTAGTTCCAAAGTAGTACGTATACAAATTTGATTGACGAATCTTCCTATATTTCCTTCATCTGACAATACCAGTGTATGTGGACAAAAAACCAGTGAAGGTCTATTTCTTTCAAGTTACTTCATGCATATAGTTGTAATCTCTCTTTTTCCGGGTTCATTAATTTCAGAATAAAACAATATTTTTAATTCTTAGTTCATGTTTAAATCAAAAATCAAATTTCAAACTTTAATTAAAATATTTATAATGTATAATTATTTATATAGATTGTTTTATTATAATTTTGTATAGATTCAAGTATTTTAAATAAAAGTTTACTTAATGTTAAGATGGTTAAAGTAAGTATTTAAATTAATTTTATGAGTTTTATGATATTTTAAAATATATTATTTATGGTATAATATTATTAAGCAATAATCATTTATATAAAATTAAACAACTCATATAAGTAATTTCCATTGAAGATACTTTTAAGGACTCAAAGTGTTAAATTATTTATGTCAACCACTTTTAATCATATAATTAACTTTTTGAATGAGTTAAATAAATTTAAGTGTAAATTATTACCTTTAGTGTACTTTTTAAATAATATTAGTATTTAATAAATTTTAATCATAACGTTACATTTTTTTGTAATATAAAAAATAGCAGTTATTTTTGTAAATTTTTCTATAAAAAATAATTTTTTGCGCATGTAACTTTAACTTTTGTGAGCTTTAAATAATTGTTTTGGTACCGTATGTGTGGAGTCTGGTCCATTAATAAATAAAAAAGAAGATAATATTGGGTTTGGGCCTAGTTGGGTGATATTTTGGGCTTGGGCACTAGTGCAAACCGAAACCACAGACAGGGAGGCCCATGTTAAGGTGGATCTTAGGTTCTTTTAAAAAAGTAACAGAACACACCAAACCAAACCCTAGTTTAGTGTTAGTGTTCTTCCACCCCCGTACCGTCTCTGCCTCTCTGCAATCCACAGCCGAAAATGGTGATTCCTCTTCCTCTCTTCACTCTACACCACTTGTTCTCTTTCAAATTCTCGTATTCTTAATGTGTTTTCTCTGTTTCTTGTTCAGCCTTTCAAGAGGTACGTTGAGATCGGGAGGGTTGCTCAAATCAACTACGGCAAGGAATATGGCAGGCTCGTCGTCATCGTCGACGTCATTGACCAGAACAGAGTAACCCCTCCACCACCCAAGTTCTTACCTTTGATCACATTTAAGCATACCCATTTGCATGTTTTCTTAGAAGTAGTTGTTTTTTGTTGTTGATGATAATAATAGGCACTTGTCGATGCCCCTGATATGGTGAGGTCCCAAGTCAATTTCAAAAGGCTTTCCCTTACCGACATCAAGATTGACATCAAGAGGGTCCCTAAGAAGAAAGATCTTGTCAAAGCCATGGAGGATGCTGGTAGGGTGCTTTTCTTTCAAGTGTTATTATGACTCTTATTGGTATTGTTTGGTTATAATTGAAAATAATTTGTTTATGCTACTTGTTAATGAACAGATGTTAAGAACAAGTGGGAGAAGAGTTCATGGGGTAGAAAACTCATTGTTAGAAAGAGAAGGGCATCCCTCAATGATTTTGATAGGTTCAAGATAATGTTAGCCAAGATCAAGGTATATTCTTTTTCTTTTGTTTGATTGTAGTGCTTGTTAATAAAGTCATGGTTACACATAGTGAAACTGAAATGTGTTTTCCACTGTACTGTTATGTCAATGTGGGTCTTGGTTGTATTCATTGTAATATTTGGATTTTTAATTTGTGCAGAGGGCAGCGGTTGTAAGGCAAGAGCTTGCTAAGCTGAAGAAGAGCGCTTAGGCATAACTTCACATTATAGTCTTCAAATTTTAGTTATGAATTTGCTTGCCTTGGTTGTTATGAGATTTCAAGTATCATCATTGAACCACGTTTGGTTTACTGTTAGGGATTTATGTCAGTACTCCAAGTTTCAATACTTTGCATTTTCTTGCAGATTTTATAATATTATTTTCAATATTAACTTATATTCCCAGAGGTTGCAAGTGAGAGTTGCAATTGGTTTTTTCCCCATAATTTTATATTTATTAAGTACATAGGCTTTGTGATTAGAATGTTCGGCTATGTAGTTTCAACATTTGCTTAACACTGGTACAATGGTAGTCATGCCGTGTCGTACATGAACAACTTCTATGTAGTTAAATTAGCCCGTGGGCAGTGTCTGGTTTTTTATGAAATTGAATTTGTTGATCCATCCAATAGTAATGCAATGATATGTCTGAATTGTAGTATATAATTTGGCGAACAGGCTCTTATTCTCATTAGGGTTTATTAGCACGCCCCTAAAACCCAACTATACAACTCACTCTTATCAAACAATGGAAATTCAGTATTTTTATTCTATTTTCTATTTATTTCTACTCAAACAAACAAGGAATTAAAGGGTGTAGCTATGGAGAGGTACTACTACTATATATTTAAGTTATTTATTAAATAGGGATATTACAAAAATGCCTTGTGGAATTTATTTTGGTGAATGTGATTGGATCATGATAATTCAAAAACAGACTGCATTCTTAATGTTATTTGTACATTTTGAAGCACTTTCACGTTCTCCCTTTTTTATTTTGATAATAGGTTGATGTGTTTTTCATTAGAGTACTAATTCCAATAGAAAACAATACATTTGTCTTTTAAATGTTTATGTAACTCCCTTTACAAAGTGAAAGATAGTTGTAATCCATTTAGTCTATATCTGTGATCTGTAAGGAGAAAGATAGTTGTGTCACAAGTAGGTTGGATGAGATTACATGATTTCGAATCTTATAAAATTTCTCTCAGAAAAATGCGCTGCATAATGTGTTTTTTTGGATAATGGCGTCAATCTAGAAATCCTACTTCTAAACTATCATTAATTAATGGAAACATAAATTACATTTGTAATCTCCATCAAATGCATAGATTGATCTAACTCGAATGGTAGATTAGATTGAGCAGTCGGAAATTGGTTAGTTTATCGTTTTAAAAAACCTACAAATCAATTAAACAAAAAGATTCTGTTATATATTTGTAAGACGTTTTTTTTTCAAGCTTCCAATTTCTTATCTTTTCACATTTACAATCAATTTTTTTATTTTATTTTATTCTGGAGATTAGGAGTGTCCTCCGGTCTGAGTTTTAGAGACTTACACCATCAATCCTTTGGAATGACAAACTAAACACTAACATGCATTTAGAATATGCTTTTAAATTTTGGTGGTTTAATAAGTTGTAACAAAGTATCAAAAACCAATGACTAATGTTAAATATATTTTATCTTTAAATTCAAATATATTCCTAATAAATTCTTATTTCTTCTAATTTATCATTTTTAACACATTTAGTTCTAACTTAAATGTGTATATTTTTTTAAATATTATCAATAATTAAAGATAACATTATATCATAACATAAATTATTTATCATAAATTTAAAATATAATTTATATATTAAAACTAGTTATTTATTACAAATTTTAATTATATATTAAATTATAAATTTACTTAATTTTCTTATATTATTATATCAATTTGTTATTTAATATTACTGTATAATATTAAAAGTATATTTAATTACTACTATTTCAATTAAATTTGTACTACTATGAAGACTTTTCATTGTTTGAATTTTAAAAACAATTTTTTTTAAGCATGATAATGATGCGAAATATTAATTAGTTTTGTTAACGATTACTCTCAGTTTGAGACTAATTTTTTTTATCTACAAGGCTTAAATGAATTCTAATTTCACTCAAATAAATAATTTATTGATAAACACAATCTAATGGATTTAGAATACTCATGTATTGTAAAACCAACTCAGCAAGACCCATTTCCTATTTTATCTTAATAATGATTCTATTCATATATAATGGTTTTAGAAAAAAAAATGTTTTAAATAAAACTGCCGTTCTATATACATAAAATGTAAATAAATAAAAAAGTATCACTTGCACCGAGTTTCATATCTTCCGGAAAGGTACATGCAATGCAATACATGGAAGCAACTCAATTAAGTAAACAATTCTAACGATACCAAACTAACATTGAATAATGAAACCAACTCACATTCAGGATTTAGAACTTAGAAGCACCTTCATGAACATTAAGCAACCTAAATGCATATTGATGTGCCATGTGTCATTTCTACAAGAATTTTTTTCCGTCCTTTGCCTTGTTAAGGGGAGTTTACCTTGTTGCAGATTGTGGAGATATTTTAATCATGGTCAAATGCTTTTGTTATAATTTTTTAATTATTTATTATAAATTGAAAATGTAATTTATATATACAAAAATATTTATTTATTATAATTTTAATTACAATATAATTTATATAATAAAAATATTCATTTATTATAAATTTTAATCATATAAAATTAAACATTTATTTATAGAAACGGATACACCTTTTTTTTTGGAAATATAGAAACGGATACACATGAAATTTGAAGAAGTCAACCGAGACACCTCTTGATATTTAATGCTACCTACGGTTACCCACTTACAACACGGGAAAAATAACTAAAAATTCTGAGTGGTCACTGGCAAGAATATTTGGCAACTCCACCCAATTAAATAGTATACATTTAAATTTCAATTTTTATTAGTTAAAAAAGTAAAGATTGACATCCTTGACTTACGTCTTATTCAAACTTTATTCATAACTTACAATCAAAGCTAATTAATTTTCTCATTTAAGCAGCTCTAGAATTCATCAATGACTCGAGAGTCACGAACTTGTGTTTCATTTCATTCACTATACGGTAGGGGTATTTTCTTTTCTTTCCTTCTATAGTCAAAGGAAAGAAAACACACCTTTTCAATTTTAAAAACTAGCCCAGTTTCATTGCTAAGCCATGATAAACACTTTGTAGTCAGTGCCATGGAGGGAAGAAAATGTCAATCCCATTTGTTACTCACTACCTATATTGAATTGAATACATATTAACATGAATTAAGGTCCATCTTATTTTCTATCTGGAAAAAACTTGATTTGCTAACTTTTCTTGTCGCCATTTGCATGTGCTCAGATTTTCTGTAAAGTCTGATGAAACAATAGGGGAAAACATGGGATTCTATCTTAATCTCAAACGCAAGGTAAGTCGATGTTCTTTTCTTTCCTCACTTCCCTGTTACATTAAGCTTCTCTGCATACCATTTGAAGCATGGCATTTTAATGTTTTTTTTTTTTTTTTTTTTGCTTTCCCTTGATGTTGCTATATGCTATATCATAGCTGAAATTGGTAATTTACAGTAAGAGCTAATCTATCTATTGAGTTGAACAGGCGTTCCGGCTTAAACGGTTTCTGCTAGGACATGAAGGCAGAAAAAGAAAATACAAGCAGGCAAAAAAGCCTTCATGGATGAGGCCAATGACATATGGTTATCAAGTGGTGGAGAGTAATATGGCCAGAGATGGTTCTGATGACTCTGATTTTGATTCAGTTGTGGCACAGAGAGAGGAAATGGATCAAACAGAATTGTGGTATTTTGGAATCTTTGACGCACTAATTGGAGACAAAGTTACCAAGTACATGCAGTCTTATTTCTTTGACAAGATGCTTCAAGAGGTTATCTATCAGTTCCTTTCACCTATATATATATATATATACTTTACATTTTTGCCCCAAATTTGAGCATTTTGAGTAAAAGTACTTTGATTAGTTAACAAACTAGCTTCTGCTAAACCAATTAATTCATCTAAATATTGGTTATTTTGTCTTGAAATTTTCTTACACAATCCATTTTGGTAGAAATTTGAAGAAGGAAAAGTAACATGGGAATGAAGAAAAACATGTAATATATGGCAAGATGACTATGTTCAATAATGGGTTATGAAATTTTCTCCTATTATTCCCTCACATAACCTTGACATGTATTGTCAAAGAGAGGTCAAGATTGAGCTGCTTTATTCATAAACTCCCCTTTCCCCCTATTTCTGGTCTCTTCTGTGCTTCTAATGTTTATTATATGTATGTCAGACTCATATAAGGAGAAAAAGCAAGGAAGCTCTGAAGAGAGCTTACCTTGGTGTAAGAGCAATGATCCGAGAGCAACACAAATTAGAGGAGACATGCAGAATGGGTTCAGCATCTGTTATGTTGATCGATGGAGAAAAACTTGTGGTAGCCAACATGGGAGATTACAGAATTGTTGTCTGCAGAGATGGCATAGCTCATCAGACAACTGGCACATACCTACAATCAGCGAAAATACATTGGTCTCGCAGATTCTTCGCAGGTATATAATACTAAAGATCTTTTTGTCATTATGAGAATGCTTTTTCACTTTGTCAAGGATGGAAGCAATTACATACTCATTCACTATTCCATTGTCTTAAGAAATTAATATATATTTTGTCACACAAATGCTTAACCATTCCTGTTTATAAATCCCACTGAGATCCCAAACAATTCCTACTCCAATGATATTCTGTCAGAGTGACATTAACTGATAATGAAAAGAAACCAAATATATGTTATATCATAGTTTATTTCTGTTCATCAGTAAGTGGCACATCTTTTTGATTCATACATCTCATAATGTATACTATACATGTGCTCACAATGGACCCATGCTAGCATGTCAATCAGGAAATGCAGCAGGGGCAAAGCATTCTAGAGGCTCTGATCTTTCCGTTAGAAGTGAAAGGATTGATTCTGATACTGAGTTTTTGATATTAGCAAGCAATGGCATATGGGAGGTAAGCTGCAATATGAACTATTACATATACCTTCAATTAAATTGAGTGTGAGATTTTCACATAAAAGTACTCAACTATAGTAATTTCATAGGAATAAGAAAAAAAAACTAATAGCAAGTGAATCTCCATATATGTGTAGGTGATGAAAAACCAAGAGGCTGTGAATCTGATAAGTCACATAGAGGATCCACAAGAAGCAGCTGAATGCTTGGCAAAGGAAGCTCTAATTAGGATGAGCAAAAGCAGCATCTCATGCTTAATCATTCGCTTTGACTGACACCTTACCATATGCAATCCTAATGATGGCAGTTAAAGATGTTTCCTTATAGAATGCGGTAAATGCATTGAAAATTTTGTGTACGAAAGCTCCATATAGCATTGACCCTTATTCGACCACTATTGGTCATAGTCATCAGACTTTTTTCATGGTCCAGCTACATCATTATACGTCTCACTTGACTTCATTTTTAGAACAGAAGATAGATCTCATGGAATATTTTTAAATGGACACAAGGTCAAAACCTTTCCTCCCTCACTCCGTTGCTTAGGTTTTCTGAAGTGATTATACACAATTAAATTATGATTAACAAAATCTTTTTTTATAAAAATAATTGATATATTGTGACTTCCATATTTTTAGCTGAAGTTTGCGTAGCTGTTATCAATGTGCTTTCCATCTTTCTAATGCATAAAACACATAAGTAACAATTTTGTTACTCGTGTGTTTTATGCATCGGAATGAACAATCATACTTCTAATATTTGTGTGAACACATTTGTTGAAAAATCTCTTGGATTCACATTGAAGGATGGGACTTTCGACAATCATTGTTTGTATTTTTTTATCTATAGAAATCAAACTCAATATCAAAAGAGTTTATAATAACTCACCTACATTCTTTAACTAAGTGAACTAGATCCCCTTTAATGCAATCATTGTCTCTATTATGAACAAATCAATATAAGGATTTCAGTAGTATCTTATTTACACTTTTATTACACTATATTGTTGTGTTTCTTCTTTCTTTTGTTGTTCTCACAACAATGTTGACGTAGTTTATGTATTACTCGTTTTTGAACTATTTGCATAAGTTTTTCCTTTCCACCATTAAAAATGAAAAAAATAAATATTTTGCCTTCAACATTGAAACTATTACATTTAACATTTTGTCTCGATTATGTGTTCATATTTATAGTTTCAATTATATCAAAACACAGGTTGACCCCTTGAAGTTTCGTTTATAATCAGTTTAGTGGTTATTATCCTTCCTTAATTTGAGTTTGAAACCTCAAATGTACAAAAATAAAAACTTAAAGCACAAAAAGAAGCTAATTAGCCGTATGACGTTACAATGGATTGAGTTTGTTTATAGAAAGATGAATGTGTTCAACCTGTGAGTAAATCTTGTGGGTAGGCTTCCAAATTAGCCTGTGCTAACCCATATTGAATATGGCTCGTCTCAATACATTTTTTTTTTATGAAATAAGTGTTCTAGACTTCTAGAATTAATTAAAAAAAACATTAAAAAATTTAAGACTCTTACTACATATATCCAGCACAATTGCTTATACACCCAAAACTGATACGGATTGACAAATCCGTAAGCTCAACACAGATAATCAATCTGTAAGTCTTTCATATCAATTTTATGAAAGGACAAAAATGAAATTTTGTCATTTTGCTTGTGTACCTGCAATTGTACTGAATGCGCATAACAACAACCAAAATTGTCACAAATATAAATGGTTTATGATAAAATATCATATTTGAGAAAATAAAATGTTTCAAAATAAAATAAGTGCTACAATTGAATTTTCAATGTAACAATTAATTGATATTTTTTACTAATACATCTAATAAATGTTTCTTTAGTTTTAAAATCCAATATTAATACATTATCTTTCATCTATTTAATAAGAATAATTTTATAAAATTAACACTTTTCTTAATCTATGTGAAACAACTCTAATAAGAATAATTTTGTAAAATTAACACTTTTCTTGATCTGTAAAACAACTCTCAGGATAAAACTTATTTTAAAACGGAAGAGTAATCTATTACATACAATCTTCTTAGTCCACGGGATTTACTCGGCAAATCTCAACCTTAATTCAAGATTTCAAGTGACATAAATTTCCTTAAGGTTGCTTGTCCAATCATGTCTATCTTAGTATCTTTTTAACTGGAAAGTGCAAGTAGAGAACTATTTTTGTTTTTGAAGATTACAAGTAAATTCCAACCGGATAATTTATTAAAATTGGTGAACCAACCAAAGCTTTTTTATTTTTATTTTTATCAGTACCCAACCAAAGCTATAAAGGAGAAAACTCAATATTGTGAGTAAATAAAAAAAAGGGGGTTATCTTTTAACACTCCTCTGCATACATTATTATTAGTTAAAATTTATTAAAAATATAAATTTGTGAGATATAATACATCGCTCAAATTTTCGGACACATTTTTTTTATGTGCAAATTTTGTCAGATATATAATGCCGAATGGAAAACATCCTCAATCCAGAGATATATAATGTGAAATGAAATCAGGTACGAGTAAAATATACAAATCACTTGGGCATATGCACATCAAAACATAAATATACAAAAAGACCAATTTCACATAGCAACACATTACTCAGTCTTCTTTTCTAGCTAGACAATAACTCATGACACCTGAAAAAAATGAAAAGATCTAGCTTGTCACTGCATCAATCTTATCAATAACAGCATCCACTCTATCAAGCCATCATTATCTTTTTTTCGCTGTTCTTGCCTCGAAATGGTGATAACAAGGAGAAAGATCTAGAAGCTGCACAAAAATGTTTGCCAAGCCCATATTCAGAAAAAGGAATCTAGATGGTTATGTAGCAAAGAAGGTACGGATAAATGAAGAGTTGATTCAAGTGCACTTAAGAAAATTTAGGATGCAGTGAGTGCTTACACTTTTGTTGAGTTGTGCTGGCAGTGGGAGTTTCATCTTGAGATATCAAGTTCTTTAAAGTATGAACTGAAGATGACAAGGACATATGGTCATCAGTTTAAGTGTATATATATATATATATATATATATATATATATATATATATATATATATATGTCAAATAAAATTGAATTTGTGAACTTCTTCAGACTAATAACAACAAAGGCAATTACAAAAACGAACAAACGAGTGTATATGAAAAATTCAACAAGATCTAGCTGTTCTAAAGCACAGGTTATATAGTATAGCAAAATACATTTTAGCCAGCCATCAGTTACAAGTAAATCAATGAATGATATAGGCTATTGACAATTTGACATTTTTTAATTACAGTTATACATGCTCAATATACTCTAAACTCTAATGTACAATTTGCATTTTTAGTGAAACTAAAGTCATTCCTGAATATGAGGATCCAGGTTAGTTAAGGTTCTTGAGAAATCAATTTCATTTCTGAATATTGGGATGCAAGCAACTGAAGTGGACACTCGACACAAGATCATTATGCAGTGAGAGGAAATATGATTTAGGCAGTTATAATTAATCAATTATGTATTAGGAAGTTACTAGGCTATCATTTTTATATTAATTCTGGATTAAGCTGTTATAGTTATGATGTAATAGTTATAATGATATATAACTTGTGTTGCAGTCTTGTAAAAGGGAATTAAGGTGCTCGTTTGTTATTCCATGTGTTTTGAAGGAGGAAACTCCTTGTCAAGGGAAAACCTAGGGTTTGTATTCAAATCTGGCCATTATCACTCAGAATTTAGTGTGTTTATTTTTAGAGTCCAACAGTGTTGAGGTTTGTGCAGGGTTGCCCCCAAACTCATTTAGTATGGTCAGCTTTAACATAATGGGATAGACCTCAGCCCTTGCAATCACAGGTTTGTCCTTCAGAAAATGTGAGAGCTGTGTATTTGGTAGATAATAGTATCAGCATTCAACACTATGATAACTAAACTTGGGGCCCTAGAAGTGGTAGTATAGCATATATCAGAAAGTTTTCCAGGGAAGTAGTAATATCTGGATACTAATTTATTATGCTGATGCCTATGATGAGCATATTACCTTCGTTAGAAGAACTGTTGGTTCCAACCTCATCTGCCTCATCGTCAATGCTTACATTATCTGATTCCGTGTGGCGTTCAGCAGCTGAGCTATGACTCTTTTTCCCAAACTTAAGCAGTCGTCTAAACCCTTTGGATGATGATTCCTTTACCTGGGGCTTCTCAATTGCTTCAGGAATCTTCTCAAGTGTTGAGTTCCCGATGTTAGACACATGTACTTTAACAGTCTCCACACCAATTGCTGCAGTCTCTAAACTTGAGGGGGCTGCTTTACCATACTCACTATTTCTGGTACTAGGATCTTCCATAGAAGAAACTCGAGCATATGGGGCATGATATGTTTCCCCAGCAATACAAAGACTGGATGATTTTGAAGTTTCTTTCTCTATATTATCCATTTTGACCTGATTTTGGATGATATTATATTAAAAAATAGCAGAAGCACTAAGAAGGTATCCCATCCATTGAGAATTTGAAAAAATATATGAAGACATCCAAAATCAAATTAAAATTTCTTGCTCATACAGTTAAAGGTTTAAAATAACACATAATTGCTGAAATTTAAAAATCAGTTATCAGAAAATTACTAATTATCGTAGAATTGAACAGACTTATTTTCCAGACATAATCTATCTTAATTGTATAAATAGAATGTGTGGAAAATAAAAAATTAACACTAGAAAGTACATGGTAGGACCAGATGATGAATCTTGGTGCAGAAGTAAGGATGCTAATCTGTGATGTGAACTATGGGTTGCATGAGTGGAAACATTAACAAACACACTACAAGTATGGTTGGACAAACAACCCTTCCCAGAACCGACATCCAACAATGGTGGGAACCTCATGCAACTAGGCCATCCACACACTGTGGACCAAATTTTGGTACTATAAAGCTATTTCCACAATTTGCAATAAGCACATCGAATTGGAAGTACATCCTTGCGCTTAGTGAAACATAGCTTATAGGAAACATAACATACAAGGTTCAGTTTTCAAGTCTTACATGATACATAACATTGAAGGAATATAGATGGCAGGAAAAGTATCCATATTTACTGTAATTTATTTGAAAGAGAATGTGCTGTCAGCAGCAGAACATTTGTTCTCATAATCATTATAATGTTCATGAAAAATATTTGATGCATTTACAAGAAAGGTATTTAAACTATCATCAAAGCTACTATAAGTTATGAAATACATACCTCGGTAGATATGGGTTGCAGGTGTGATTGGTTCTCTGAGGTTTCTTTATCTGTTATATCCATGCTAAACGGTGAAACAGGAGCACGAATAGCAGCATAATTGGATGTTGTTTCTGTTTTTTCCGTCACTTCATCATTATCATATTGTTTCTTTGGTATATCAAAATTTTCTTCAGAACCATGAATAGGAGGAACATAAGGTTTCTCGCACTCAAGCATCACAACAGTCTTCTCAACTACAGGATTATCATCTCCATCATCATTGGATGAAGTACCAATTTCCTTTTTCTTCGGCATGGTACCTCGTGAATTCATGGAAGACTTGTCATCATTCAACTTATGTGCCTTCTCTTTGACCGCTGTTCTGTTCTGAGGAACGTCACTTGCTTTGGATGTTCTGATTTTCAGTTCTGGGAGGGCTGCTGTCTTGCTTTTATCATGGCTTACAATAGCAGAAATCTTTTTGCTCTCAGGTGCATCAGCTGCTTTAGTCTTTGATATTGTTCCAGTGCCATGTGGTTTAACTGAGGAAGTCTGACGAGTGTTACTCATTTTAGGTTCTGACAATCTTCTAATCCTTGCCATTGATGCCTTAGTATCAGTTGTGCTATCATCCTTCTCTATCTTAGACTCAGGCAACGAAGACACTGATCGACTTAATTTGTTACTATCCAAGTGGCTTCCGGAAATCAATCTGCTGGTTTTTGAGGCTTTCAAAGAATCATTAGATCCAACAGATGCAGTTCTGACGGGGAATCTTTGAAGGGGCGAGGATGCTCCTGGCTCTGAATCACTAAATTTTGACCCTTTACGAGAGTTTGGTGAAAGTTTTGTTGGAAGTTGTTTCTTGGATAGCTGTGATGGCGACTGTGCAGTGATTGAGCTACTCTTGGCAGCAATCCTCTTTTGCCTCTCCATCTTTAAGGCTTCTAGGCGTTTCATCTCTTCCTCTTCCTAATTATTATAATTAGAGGAAATAAACAATGTTGAATAACAGATGAATGTGAAGCATATAAGGTGATAGTCTGATAGATGAGAGCATGAGAAGAGCAAATCTGAATCATATATTTAAAATGGATGATGGACCATTTTAAATATTAACCATTAACGTACGGTTGTATAACTAAGATTTATTTTTCTCATCTCTTATGCTCAGTCTCGCTAGATGTTTGCCACAGATTAATGGCCCTAACAACATAACCTTCCAATTAATCTAGATGTAAATGTACTAAACTATGTAAAGGTCCTTTATATAGGGTCACTGGTCTTGATTAAATGTTTCACATCCATTTTAAGCTAATTATGAAATAGAAACATGTAAGTGAGAAGGAAGGCTGGGAGCTATGAAATAGAAGTGAGTACCTTCTCTTTCTTCATTTTCTGGAGATCCGCTTTGTAGTTCCGTAAGCTCTCAGCACGTGCTCGTGCTTCATCCAAAGCATTAGGTTTAGAAGTCTTCCCTCTCCTTATCGGCCCACCAGTCTTTCTTTTATCAGAATTATTTGGGGTAAGTTTTGATTTTGCCTCCTTATCCAACCTCTTAGATCCTGGTTTGGTGTCAGTCACTACCTCTTTGTTCTTATTTTGTAAAGTACCACCAGCCTGGGCCTGCATTTCATAGTCTAAAGCAGGGTCATAACTCATTGATGCACTTTCAGCTCCTCGTTCAGGCAACATGCTCAATTCATCTGGCTCATAATTGATACAGTTTATCTCATCTGAAGATCGCTGCACCATTGGGATCTCAGAGTCCATGTCAATAGCATTTCTCTCAACATTTCCTGCATCATTGACTTCCATTGATCTATGCTCCAATATGTAGGAATCATCATTCATATCATGAAACAACTTCCTTTCTAGTTTATTGTTTGAATAACCTAGTGAAGTTTCAATATCTGAGGAAGGGTAAGCATTGCCAAATTGATTTTCTTGCTTGGAAATGATGAAATCATCACGGGCAGCCCTCCTATAACCACCCCTTTTTCCATTTGCTTCTAAAGATTGTACATCATCTCCAGACCAACCATCACCAGACTGTCCTGCACTTGCAGATAACAATAAATCATCATTGGATGTCTTAGGCATGTGAGTCAATCCTTTGCTAATGCTATGCATATCTATAGCAGAACTTCCTTGGACTTCATGCATTTCCCGGTCATTAAAAACTAAAGGATCATTGATTGCAATATGTTTTTTTCTTCTCACGTCATGCACCTTTTCCTGATCAAATTGGTCTTTGTCAATGGCATGTCTATCTTCATCAACATCTCTTAGTAAACAATTTTGGAATGCTTGCCAGTGGCCTCCATCAGCATCCTTCCCATGCTCGGTTTCTTCCATATCAGATGAATCCAATTTCTTCAAAGATTCTTTTCCGGGTTCCCTTCTCTTAGAGGTCTTCACAGATTCCTTATTATCTTCATCAGTTTCTGAGGCAGAATCTGAATATGATCCACTGCCAGAATTTTCTGCCTTTGTTATGTAATTGATGTTCCGAATGACCACCATGCCAGATTTCTGTCTAGCTGATCGCCTATCCTTCTTCCTTTGATCTCCAGTATGCAAGCCTTCCCTCTCCATATCCACTTCATCCTGCGTTTCTGGTTCAGTATTGCTGTGTCTACTATCCATGGAATGCCTTCTGCGCCCGTTATTTTGACCAGCAGTTAGTCTGGGGTCCTCCATAGGAGAATAATTTGGCTGCATAAATGGACTGTTTCCTGGATATGCTGGATAGTAGGGAATGCCTTGCACTGGATATGGTGAAAAGACTGGAACAGAACCTGGGGGAGAATGAACAGGCCAAGGAGGGAACATATGGTGTGGAAATTGACCTTGAATATTATCATGGTTGCCTACAGATGGTTGGCGGTCCATTGGAGGCACATCTGAAAATTTGTAAACAAGAATCTCAAGACATATTTCTAATTAAGGAAAAAGCCAAACATGGTACCGTGGATCACCATTTAAAAATCTCAGTAGAGGAATCAAACCTTCATCTTCCCACAAGAAAAGAAAGATATAAATCAGATACCGTGGCTCAACAATTTGAATATGCATATTTGTCTGGTGCCTTTCAAAACTAATAACATGCGTTGCAGTTCATTTTTATCAAGGCAACAACTAACATTGCTTGACACCAAAATCTATATACCACAGTTCTAAAACAGCAATTCTCTTCCCTTCTAGACAAACATCATGCATAAACTTTTTATTTATGTTGTAAATCAACTTCATAAAGAAAAAGAAGCTACTAAAATAAAAACCGTTTTGCAGAATAACCAAATTTCCTATCTTTGATTTTGGTTCATCCCATATCAATTTGTTTGGCTATAGAATTTTCCTTTTACTTTAACCACATTAAATATGGACCAATCCAATAATTTTAATTTCTTTAAAAGTAAATCTGATCATTCAACTTGAACCAACCCAGCTCTAACCAGGTTGGGTTGGGCTGACAGAAAAGTTTTCCTTACTAGCCTGACTTAACCCAGCTAAACTTAATCAGTTCAATTTCATTTTACCCAAAAACTGACCCAACCCAGCTCATGATGATCCCTCATTAAAATCTATCCCATGACTTGAAAATCACCCTTGCTTTCCCACATCAGAAACCAAGAAAATAAAAAAAGGGTGGGGAAAGCAAACACAGATAGAAGGCTAATCAACATAAGCCATTCAGATAGATCAATTTCAGCCAACAGGCCTCTACACTATTTGAAGTAACAGTTTATTATTGTATTAATAAAAAAAAAGGAAAAAAGAAAATTGTGAATAGCAGGTTTGGTTCAAACATGTATATGTTTGTGTATGTGCATGTATGAGTTATTAAAAATGTAAATAAATTAAGTCATGAACAATCCATAAATTCACAATTTCACAATATGCTGGAAATGCTGGGTACCTGAACTTGCTTTCCCATTACTCTCAGAGTCCAATTCAGTATGGGATGCAGAGGCCATACTGGGAAGTATAATGCCAGAAACATTTAACGGAGAAAAGTCAGAGCGATTGGACATCGTTTCAGCAGCTTCAATTTCAAGCCATTGTCCAGTTTCATGTTTTCTTCTCCAAAGATCCCTGAATTTTGTGCATGCATCCCTGACATGTAACAAAAAATAGCATAAGCAAGATTGTCCAGGCCATAGGTTGATGGGTGAGGAACCCAACACTTCACCAACAAATATCCAAGGTCATAATGGTCTATGAAAAAAAAAAAATTCTTACTTCATGCGAGATGCACCAAAGCATTCAGCAAATGACATCAAAGGCGGTATATAGTCAATGTCAAAACCAGCAGCAACAGCACGAGCAAATGCCATGCCTTGCTCTTTCTGCAATGCTGACTTACGTGTCTCTAGGACTTTCAGAAGATGAACTCTAATAGAACATGTAGAAGTGAATATGAGTTAACAATCTGTTTCACATAGTACAAAGAAACTCAATAAATAAACTTCATCATATTTATATGCAAGCAGCTCAAACTCAATCCAACTGGGCGTTGATTAAAAATTGATAACAATGTAGAAACAGTTATCCAAAATGCTTAAGCTATCATAAATGCATTAAAAACCATCTCCATTTGTATACCTGTTCAATAATAATAAATAAATAAAATTCATAGTTTTGCAACATGCTGCTTTCAATACTGGTGGATAACTAATTATGCTCAAGAGGGAAGTATCAACTATCAAGTTACAGTCAAGCTTATACAAGATTCACCTAACAGGGATGTTTAAATTAAAAGTAACTTGATCGAATTTTAATTGATTTTTTTGAAGTAACTCCAACGTAATGGCAGCCTTCCATGTTGACATCTCTGTTTTATATACTACAAGCATATTCTAGGAAGAAAATTAGCTGATAGAATTTAAAACATGCAAGGTCTGGAATGGACACTTGATGAATTTTATTATTTAATCATAAACAACTTACTTAAACATTACAATTTTTTACTCTGAGAGATGGTCATAAAAGAGTGAAAATAAAAAGACAGAATTTACTTTGAGCTTCCTTCCAATGTGGTGCTTCCATTTGCTTGAGGTGGCTGTGCATCAGGCTGGCACATAACCATACAGATTGATTATAAAATAATAAAATCAATAATAGGGTATTAATTGTTAAAGACCCTAACCTTGTAAAGTACAATTGCTCTCTCCTCATTAGTATCCTCCCGAGTCTTCCTGCCTGCGCAAAGCAACAAGTTTGGTTAGTTGTAAACAATTATAAAACTTAACAGGGCTTTGAATACATTTATATTAGTTCAGTAGTTAGTTGTACACAGTGACAACTTGCAACAATTGTACTTGGGCTTTCAGAAGTACCTTCAGTGCTTTCAACATGTTTTACTTGATTTTCTTCCACCTGTACAAATACTCGACTAATGAAACAGACTTTTAAGTGTCAGGGAATGAATCATATAGTGTAGTGCTAGATATTTACATACAGTGCTAAAACCTAAAGAACTATTTCCTTGAATTGCAATTGCCTCTTCAATCTGTAAGATTTCTGATTCTGTAGTATACACACGTTCCAAGATCTCAGGAGTGCTCACAAAACGAACAAACCTACAGAAGCAGAGAAAATTAGTCCAGCAGGCTAACTTCAAGTCTCTAACCTTACAGTTACAAGGCCATCATATATATGTTAAATTTCAAAGCATTTTTCACTGCCATTTCCCCAGCACTTTCCTTTGCCTTAGAAAGAGTAAAACAAAAGAGATATACAAGAATTTTGGTCTCAATATAACAGCAACAAGAAGTGGGACTTGACTTTCAAAATGGCAGTAAAGAACCATGCTGAGCACTGGATACAATACAATACAATACTACCAATGATAATTCTCAAAGAAGCATGCGTAAATGGATTCTACTTTCAATCTCTGGAGAACCAAACAATAAACCAAAAAAACTAAAAAGTCAAACCTTTCAACAGTTCCCTTGGTAAACCATGAGGTATCAGTGTTACCCTCGGGCGGCTCAAGAACAATTGAATAACCACCCTTGTCCATCTGATTCTGAGCAGCCTTCAAGTGAGAAAGAAAAGGGTTGAGCAAGCCTGAGGCAATCTTCTCCTTCTTTCCATTCACAGTTATAATTAAGTCAAACCTGATTTAAAGAACAACCACATGTCAGGCTATATAAACAACATGTAAATGTTTTCAATGAGCATTCACATAAAAGGATTATCTATCACCTTGTTCTAGTGGGTGTGAGCTGAAACACAGCTGAATCCAACCTTGTTGAAGTGTTCATTGTTTTGTCAAAAATAGCAACCAGAGAAGATGAGACCAATAATCTAGAAACTGGGTTCTCACAAAAAAAAAAACAGTTTGCAAATCACAAAGGGTGTAAAAAAAAAAAAATCAATCAGAGACCCAAAACGGGTTCAGTGAAAAAAAGACAAACTTTTCTATATTAAAAAAAACCCTTTTGCTTCAGGACTCAGAAGAAGGAATAAAAATAGAAAGGGAAGTGGTGAATGGAGATTGGAGAGTGTGAAAGAGATAAAGTATCCAAAGATTGTTTCTTTCAATTCTTTGTTGTTCTTCCTCCTTGGATACCTATTCCAACCCCAACCAGGGTGGCCAATTTTCTAACGTGCTGGAAATAAGGGAAACTGTTGAGGGCAAAACGGGAAATTCAGAAAATTGACAGAAACTATTGGATGCGCCGAAGTGTGACAGTGACAGCGTCAGACAGACAGAGCTCTATTTGTAGCAATCTCAGGGTTGACCTGAAATTACCACTCTACCCCTTCCTTTTTTAATTATCCACTCTGCCCTGTTTGGTGAGTGCCAAGTTGGCTACCAGTTTCAACCGTGCCTTCATTATCAAAGATTAATAATCATTTTCCTTAAAAAAAAGTTTCAATTTTAAATTAGAAAGAGAAAAAAAAATTGTTTTTGCAATCCAGATCTTGGTTTATTTATTGGATTTGCTCGGTTAATTTAATTTACCATTTAATAGTAATCAAATCATTCTTTAACCCTTTCAAAAAAAAATCTTTAACTTAAAAAAAACCCAGAATTTTGAATGGACTTAGCAATACTTAGTATCAGCAAGAAATTGCAGATAATCATCCACTTTTTTATAATAATTTTTCATGATGTCTTCTAATTCTTGGTTAAGGACATTACAATTTACAAAGGACATTACAATTATGCATTATCAACACATTTTGAAGCTAATTGAAAAGTCAAAATACCCCACGAGGTGTCAATTGCATTATGAACACTTTTTTCCTAGAGATCTTTTAGAAGAGACGATGAGGAGGAATCTATATTCTTAAGTTATGATGAAGAAACGAACCATCGTGATCACCACCAAACCCCTCAATCATTGAAAATGAAGAGGAATATATTCATGAACAACATATAGCACATTTATTTATTTTTCCATATAATATTTCTATGCTTCTGCCTAGTTGCTTCCCACAGCCTTTTCTAAAGACATAATTATGCTGCCTTTTGCTCATCTGTTTCTTATATATATATATATATATATATATATATATATATATATACACACACATTTGGTTTTTATATCAAACTGCCTGAAAATTAATATAATATTTAGATACATGGACTACCTCTACCATGAACGTAACGTAAATAATTGACTACGCGTTATATTGTAAAATAACAATGTCTTCGAACCCGACAAACTTGTGCTCAAACATATGCATGCTTGTGAGATCTTGTATCTCCACATCACAGGACATGGTAACTCATCAATAAAATTCTAGTCTGTAATTTTTTGGTGTGTATAACTTGTTTATACTACTCTTACCAACAAAGCCATATTATAAATTTAAAAATGTACCACAACTTTTCTATAATATTTAAAGGTATTTTTTAAAAATATTTTTCAGGGATTTAAAAAATAAGCATTCCAAACTTGCTTCCCCTACTTGCTAAACGTGTTTCTCCCAAAAAAAAATAACAACTTTTCTGAATACTAATTTATTTGATGCGCTCAAGTTTCTAAGAAAAGTAAACAGAAAAAAATATATTTAAATGCAAAAACCAAAAAATTACAACAAAATCACTGTCAAATCTTATTACCCCCGGCTATTGTTAAAAAACAAAGCCATTTCAAGTTTTACATATGAATGGACACTTATTGAATAGAAAATTCAATTATACTGGAGTATATAAATAAAAATACAACTGTAAACTTGATTTAATCAGTGAGACATGTAGATCGACATTAGTGGATGGCATTACTCCGACATTGGACCAAATTAAGTGTTTGGGTTCGTAATAAGTGGGTGATTAAATGATGGTCGCTCATCTGCCTTTTATATTTGCTGAGTTGGAGGTAGACGTGAAAACTTTAATACATTATTTTATTTTATTTTTAAGAAAAATCTAACTAGTATTCTAAAACATTGAGTAAGAAATTAAAAAAAATTAATTCCTTAAACAATGTTCTAAAAATAAAAGTTAGCAAGTAGTAGTGGTACCTTAATTTCTTCTAAAAAAATACTTTTTTTTCCTTTAATTATAAGATTTTTTTAATTAATTCACATTTCTTAAGAAAAATATTTAGTTTAGTTAATCAGGTTAAAATTTGTCAATTATTTATATTAAAATTTTAAAATTATCCTTATCTTATTACTGTTTGAATAGAGAAAAATTAAGTAAAGGTATATGAGAAAAAATAATTAATAATCTAAAAATTAAAAAATTTCTTATAAAAAGAAAAAAAAAATATAAGTAAGAAAGGAAGTTGTACCTTAATTAGTTTATTATTCCTAGTCCTGTATACTAGTACTGATTTTTAAGGTTGCGGTCAACAGATTGCAACCTCTCATGTGCACGTTTACATTTGTCCCTATCAATATGCATTTGTGAAGGGCCCAATAATCTTATTAGACAATATTGTGTTGGGCGCCGAACTTACGAGTTATGTCTTGTAAGAGTCAAAAGTGTTTTGTGAATCTTTAGAATTGTCCAGGCAGCCTCAAAGCATTTGGTATTTCTTGGAATTTTCTGAAGGATGTATTTTCAAAGATCATCTTGGTTAGTCCAAAATTGGGTTAATCTAATAATGCAGCGCGTAGCTACTGTGAGATATCAATCTATTATCAGTTATCTATATTATAAGTAAGGGTATGAGTATCTACTGATGGCACCTACAAATTATCACTTAAGTGAACAGTAGTTGTTGTTTTGTTCATTTTTATTCTCTTCTATATTTTAAACTTAATTTTAATTTTTTCCTAAAGTTTTTTAAGTTTTTAATTTTAGTCCTTGAATAACATTTTGACCGCAAGAAAATGAACCCGTAAGAAAATTATCTCTACATCATCATTTATTGGTGTTATTTAATGACAAGAAATTTGGGGAGTAACACCAATCAAAATTTTGTTGAGGAATTAAAAGTAAAAACTTAAAAAAATTCAAAAATAAAAAATATAATTAATCCTTTATTTTATATTTGAGACTAATTTTTAATAATAAAAATAAATGAGAAAATTTTAAAGGAATAAAAGTATGTGATTCAATTCCATTTGAGGATTATCCGCTATAGCAATTGATATGGACTACTATTGTATGATATAATTCACATTTCTTTTAGAAAGAACAATAGAAGTTGATATATATGTTTCATTTTCACAATACATGAATGGTAGATACTTAGCATCAAGAAGAAGAGAAAAGTATCACATTTTGTACTTCTCATTCAATAGACAAAACATCTTACAAATTAATATGAAAATTTCTGGAGTCATTATTAATGCTTCCCTTAACATGTTACTCATGCATATGGCCTAGCTTTTCCCTCCTGCCATTACATTCTCTCCCTTTAAAACCAAATTGAATATCGGCGATCTAATTTCTTTTGGGTCACCTTGCTCCCAACATCAGATAGGCATCTAAATTCAATATTTTCACGATTATCTCCTTTTATGGGACTACCACCAATAATCTTTGAGCAAATTTCACTTAGAAGCCCTTTTGGTTTTTCCATGTCTTCATCCTCATCAGAATCAATCAAAATGTTATTCTCTTCACCTGCAAAACGCTTCCAAACATGGTTTTTGGTCACATTAATATTCTTTGGTGGGAGGACTATATTAATATTACCATCATTTGCTATGGAGGTTGGTGAGTGGTGTTTGTTTAGCTGATCATTGGAATCAAATGTGTAAGCAGGGGTACTTGTGGTGGAAAATGAATAGAAAGATGAAGATCCTTGTGACGCTTCAGATGATAAAGACCAAGGTGATGATGATGATGATGATGATGAAGTTGGAGAGTTGAATGAACTTCCAAAGCCTTGTATTTCATTTGTTATTTTGAGAGCCTTCAAACGTGCTTCTATGAGAGCTTCTTCATCCTGTAAAAGCTTGAGTATTTGCTCTGACAGTTTTAGCATTCTTGACCCCCAGTTAAACCTGAAATAAATAATGAAAATCGAAATCATGACTTATAAGAAATTTAAATTATACTGTAAAGAAATATATGAAAATCAACTAGCTCCAATGTTTTCAATTTATTATTTCATGGCAAGGTAATCCAACTACTCATAAACGATAACTATGCAGCATCATTTTCTGCTTTATATTGATGCTCGGACACAACTTGTGCTGGACTTTTCTTGATTAATGAATTTTGACTTTGGCTTTGGAAAAAAAAATCCAACTACACACATAAGAAGAATATAAGCATCAGAACTGTTACCTCTCTTCTCTTCTATGTGGTTAGATTAGTTTGAAATATAAGCATCATTAAATCAATATCAATATTGAAGAATATTAAAATATTTTCCCTACAGACATTTAAAACCTTACATGGCCATTTTTCTACCTAACACCTTGACATTTTTGTAACTCTTCTTGTCTTTCAGTTTCCACCCTAATATGCATTTTCATTATCTCTCAACTTTTAACCTCTGTTGTAAAATAAACTTTTTTAAACAAAAATAAACAAATTATTTTACCATATTGAATGTGATTTACCACAAACTAATGGCTTTTGATTTAAAGTTTACCCTTTTTCATCAATATGAGTAAAAATTCCTAGTTCTTCAATAACTTCTGCATCACATTGAAATTCTGGAGCAAACTCTCGAGGACCATGGGTCAACAAGAATTCCAGAAGAACTAGTGCTTTGTAAGATTGCCTCCATTGATCCCAATCAATGTTATACAACCTGCACTTTAAATGATATAGTACTGGTAAACAACCAAAGGATATAAACTCTAGCTAGAGGAATGGCACATCTATAACTTGAAATATATAATAACGCTAGCTTAAAAATTTAGGCAAATAGGGTGCCAATGAATAAGCATACCTTCTGTGAAGAACATCAACAATCCTCCAATATTCATCTATGTCAAATGATGCCTCGGCAATTCTAGTCATAGTTTTGGCATCAGGGCTGCAATCATCCTTATTTGTTGCTTCCTCAGCCAGCCTAATGACATAGTATTATATGTTAATGCCCCTTAATTAATCCCATAGCTGCCTAGTCTTTCAAAAACCATGAATATGAATTAACCATATAAGAGTTAAATTTATTTAATTACTAGTAATTTGGGTGAGTACAACATATACAATATTATCAATAAATTGTACATTACTTTGTTTATACACATACACGCAAGCACTTACATTTCTGCTTCAGTAACATCAGTAAACGTCATCCTAGCAGATTTGAACTTTTCTTGTAGGAAAGTTGATGTCTGCTTTTTTATTTGTCCTAGGAATAAGCTACCCATTACTACTTAGATCAAACTTTCAAGTGGTAATTGTTTGTGAATATAGTTCTCTTAACAAATGAACTATATCCTTTTGGTTAATAAAATATCATACTCTCAATGGCGAATAAAAGAGGATAAACCATGGAAGTGAATTAATTGCTGGCTATAAGAACATTAATTCATGGATAGCCTAAATTATAGCTCAGACAATGCAGGAAAAATGCTCATTGGTGAAAGAAAAAAAGAGGAGAGGAAACGAGAAAAAAGAGAATGGGCCAATATTAATAATAGAAAGTTGACCGGATATAGCTAGCCTATGATTCTATGAATTTGCCTATAGCCAAATTTTTTTACATAAAATTGCCTGTACTGAAAACTAGGATCTTCACACAATAACGACCATTAAGATTCACACTTCTGTTGATACTAATTTGCCCTATGATCTATCCTTTTCTTCCCTGGGTTAATCAATCCCTTCCCAAGGTAAAATCATTGAAAACACATTTTTCATGAATAGTTTTTCATTTTGTGTATCATCTAACACCAATATGGTTAAACTTTGACAATAATATGGGGAACAAGTCTGGAGAACAATATCTAGACAAGTATAATGCTCTAAATCTATAGCAGACTCCCTTGTTGGCTTGATCAAAATTCCAAACCTCGTTCACCAAGTCAAACTTCCTTTAAATTTAATCGGAAAAACCACTAATATACAAATCATGCTTCCATTTTTTCCATTACTACACAAAATCATTAAAAAAATTATGTAAGTTCTTAATGCACTCATAATAAACTCATTGGTGTTAAAGGATATATACCAGGTTATAAAATAAGTCTACAATGAAGTATCTAGATAAGTGATACACTTGTGACTCACAACTATTTATTGATAGATATATTATTAAAAAATGGGTTAAATAATCTTTTTTGGTTTTTTATCATATTTGTTTGATTCATTTTGATCTTTATTTTTTTAAAAGTTCTTTTTAGTCATTTATCTTTTTAATCAATTTAAAATAGTCCTTTTGTCAACTTATAATTAACATCTTTAATGAGATAAAAAAAAGATAATAACAGCTGCAAATCGCTGCTACAAACTGTAAGTTTCTTCTTTCACCTCTTCTCCCTCTGCACCCTTCTCCTTCCTCCTCGCTCTGTTGCCTGACGGTGTACCAGTGTAAAAAACCAAACCAGATAAAAAAAAAAAAAACAAATGCAGTCATGCAAATGATTTTTTAGGCTCCATTCATAGACTCGCATCACATTGAAATAATGGGGTTTATAAAAAACAGAAATCAAAGTTGATTTCTGTCACCAGGCATTACACGCTATATTCTCTAGCATTACAAGCTAAGGAGATGCAAAATTGAAGTCAGACCCTTGCCCCATAAATAAACTTCGTAAGCACATATTTACTAAGGTTAAACACTTAAGCCTCCAGTGGAATCTATTAAAAAATCATCAAAATTTTCATTTTAAACACCACCAATGCCAGCCATTAACGTCATGATACCAAACACAAAACACAGTTCAATTTTGTGATCAAAGAGCACTTGAATGAAATACAATCACCTTCAAACGATTTTTTTAGGCTCCATTCTATAGATTCACTTGCCAGTGTGGAGGAAGAAGAGGCGGATTGAAAAAAGAAAGGAGAAACCACAGTACGGAGGGAGAAGAGGCAGATTGAAAAAAGAAAGGAGGAAGGATGAGGGAGTAGAAGAAGAAGAAGATTCCAGTTTGTAGCGGTTTTTTCTGCTAATATCTTTATCTCAACTTTAGGTTGATAGAAGGATGATTTTGATTTAATTTAAAAAATAAAAGATAAAAATAAAGGATGAAAATAATTTTTTTAAGAAAATAAAGAATAAAATTAAACTAAAGAAATAAAATAAAAAACCAAAAACGCATTTAGCCTACAAAATTCAAGGGCTAAGTTTTTCCACATACTCGAATGTGATTTTAAATTAATAACAACAGGATTAAATTATAATTTTTCCTAATTTTTAAACTTTATAATTTTGATCCTTCGGTTAATTTTTATACCTCGACTAATATATTATTGCTGTCGACCATCTATTTATATGACTTGACATATTTAAAATAAATTTATTAAAACATAAATATTATTATTGTTACTTTAAGTAAAAAAAAAAAAAGAAATTGTCCGGACTCCATATCCTTCTTCCCCCTTTCTGTTTTGTTCTTCTCCTACCCCCAAACTTTTTCATTTTATTTTTCCACTATTTCCAAAACCTTAATCTTTTGCATAGATGAACTTGCCACTTAGCCCGGGCCAGATCCACCCCTGATGTCACGCTCTCTTTGTCGGTATTGCAAATGATACCGAAATTTCTTTAACTTTTCTTTGTTTTTTGAATTAATGTTGACTTAATTAATTAAAATTAAACAATAATCACGTTTTTATTTTAATAAATTCATCTTAAACGTGTAAAGTCATCTGAATAAACAATCAACACCAATAATATAACGATCAACGCATAAAAATTAACAAATGGACCAAAATTGTAGAGTTTAAAAATTTAAAAAAAAAATCAAATATTACAATAAAAATTTAAGAAAACTAAATCATAAATTAAAAAAAAACCAAAATTATGATTTAACTAAACCAAAAACTCAACATTTTTACTCTTCATGAATATTTTTTATTTTTTATATCACCGACTTATTTAAGTCAAAATCAAAATTACAAAGTGAGATTTCTTTATTATAATCATATTTTTTTATCAACAAAACTTAAATTCAAAATTTTATTTAAGACGATGAAATTGGATATCACTCATACACACGCTTTGGCTGTCATAATTTAAAATATTAAATAAAAAAGAGCATGCAATATTGTTTACCCCAAAACAATATATAGGATGAATTTTTCTGGCATGCAATTCCAAACACGTCTTGAATGTGCCAAAGAGATCCTAAAGTGTCTATTAACCATTAGATTTGTTTGATTTCAAATCAGTGGTTCAAAATTTTTCTTTTTTCTTTTATTCTCTTGTTCTGTGTCTTTACCAGATTTACCCCTCATTTCTTCCCTCTTCCTGTCTCCGTCGTGCCTACTCCATCCTCAGTCTCCTAACTGTGCATCGGTAACCCTCCATGGATTCATCTTCCTCTTTCTTACCCCATCGGCGCTGTGACCACCGTGTGCCACCGTGGGACGACGGTGTTTCATTTTTTTCCGATGGCTGGATGAACAGAATTAAGCATCAAAACATAGATAAATCGCAGAAAATTAAACCAAATCTCAACCTCTGAAAAAAAAAACAGAAGCCTTAATCTTCCTTCCCCCTTTCTTTCTCTCATTTCTTTTTCATTTTTATTTTCCTTCTTCTCCAGACAACACACCACAACAATAACAACAAGAGATCTGGATCTCAAAATGCAACAGAAAGAAAAATCGAAATATCGAAACGCCTCCAGATCTGGATCTTGTGACGATGTTCTGCAGTTGGGTTGGATCTTGGTCGACGACGCATCAAATTTCAGGGCAATCGGGTGCGATTTGTGCAACGACGGACAACGCTGTGAGTGGCACACCAAACTTTGAAGAGAGTGAGGCCACAGCCACCATGGAGAGAAGAGGAGAGAAAAAAGAATAAAGGCTGAATTGTGAAAGAGAAGGAAAAAAGGGGGGGAAAATCAAACGGTAAAAGCTTTCTCTGGCACGTGCAAGACTTGTTTCACTCTTACACGTTAGAATCCGTCAGCAAATTAATATTCACTTAAGAAAAAGGAACATATGAGGTAAACAAAAATTAATAAGACTTAAATATATTTGTTTTTGAGATGTTGTTATTTAAGTGATGATGTGTTTTTTTTAATTATATATATATTTTGTGGTAACATATTATGATTTAATTAACGATAAAAATTTAAAATAAAAGTTTTAATATATTATAAATTTAAAATATATTTAAGTCAATTAATAATTAAAAAACAAAAATTGACATTTTTTCTTCTTCACAATTCTTTGCATCATTATTTAGCATTTGTAAATAATTAATTGGGAACAATAAATTTTAAATTTTGAACTCATCTTTGGTTTAAATCATAAATATCTTGAATTTGGAGATTATTTATGCTTGTGTGTGACCACGTCTCAATTATGATTGTAATTATAATTTAAACCTTGAATAAAAGTTAAAATTAAGATTCATCCAAGAGAAAAGACAAATTGCAAAGAATACTTCATTTATAAAAATAAAAAAAAACACAAATGAACACTTTCTATTCAATAAAAAAGTTTCTCATTCTCTATAACTTTAACATTTTTAAGCCAAAATGAGAATCAATGCAACAACACTTTTAATACATGACTCAACATAAAGATAAATTCATAGCAAAAACTAATAGCTAATATTGCCCATAAAAATAAACTCTTAATCGAAGACACAATTTTACTCTAAGCTAAAAACATACATGATATGGTAGTTTTTATAACCACCAACATCATAAATAACTCACAATAACACTGAATTAAGAAATAATCCTTTAAAGCTCTGATTGAAAACTCAATTGTTGTTGATGGGTTTATCCAGTAGATCGATATATGGCTTAGTTCCATCAATTGGAGAAACCTCCATCTCCATTTGGTGGATTGCTGGTGGAGCAAGCAATTGAGCCATTTCAACATTATTATTGACAAATTGTGTAGCCTGTGGCTCTGGTGGACCTTGAAGTGGTTGTGAAGCAGCAACATTATGCTGGATAGCACAAGGAAATAGGTTTGCTCTATATTGAGGCATGACCATAGGTTGTTGTGGTGGTGCCTGGAAATTCCTGTTGACAAAGTTTCTTGTTTCCTGCATCACCATTGGCCTGGGAAAATTGGGCTGCAAAGGGTTGGGAATCATTTCTCTTTGAGAGTTGGCATGACTTGATGAAAATAGATTTCTAATGGCAGGGTTTTCTAGAGTAAAATGAGACTCAAAATGGGCTTTGAGTGCTTGGTAGCTAGGGAAAACATGGTTGCACAATCTACACCTAAAACCATTTTGGTTGTTCTGGTGAGGGTCTTGTCCAGAGTTGAAAAAACTTGGCTGATTGCTATTGTTAAAAATGTTGTTCATATTCATGGGCATGATTTTTTGAAGAAAATAATTCACAAAAAAGCAAAGCATGAGTACCTCAGGCACTCAAATAGATACATTTATATGAAAAAAAATGTTTAAACACATTAATTGCATAAATGAGCATTTTAAAAATATTGATTACTTTAATAATAATTTAATTAATGTTTTTTAAAATATTTATTACATTTCTAAATAAGAAAAAATAATTGTATAAAAAGTAAATGCTAAGATAAGAAAAATAAATTAAGAAGAAAATAATATTTATCATATTAATTTTTTATTTTTACATTAAGTGCATAAGATAAAAAAAAGTCAAACATTACTGACATAATAATTTTTTTATAAGGAATGTTTAGAGTAAATCTTGATAAAGTTATTTCTTTCAATAACATTAATTATGTACATACTAAGTTTTATTAATTCAATTGTTAAGTTAAGAATTCTTATTGAGTAGGTCAACCCTATAAGTTTCTATAAAAAAAGTAAACAAAATTTAATTCTTTATTAAATGAATTCAATTAAACATATAAGCATGATCAATATATAAGTAAATATTGTCAATAATATTAGATAACTACGAATGTGAGATTTATTTTAAACTTTACATGTACGATTGTTAAATTAATATCAAAATATTCAATGATTGAATTAATTTAGTTTGATATATATAAAGAGTTATTGAAAGGAATAACTTTAACAAGAATTACTCTCAAAATAAATTATTTTTTCTCATTCTTATTTAATAATAAATTCTTTTTAAACTCAAATATTGCACTGTTTACTCTTTGCCATACGCATGCATGATAAAATCTGTTACTATTCAATTGAAATTACAAACATTTACTTAATACTTTAAATAATTAAAAAAATATTTAATAAGGTGTAAAATAAAGTTAATTAAAGTAATATTATAACTTCTTACCATACTTTGTTGTTAATATTCAATCATTTTACACAGAAATATTAAATGACAAAATAAATATATTATATTTTACTAATATAAAAGCATTTAATATTTCTTCCAATGAATAAAAAGATAAATATGATAATGTTAAATTATTATTCAATTAATATTTACTATAAACACTATAAGTGGAAAAGGAAAAATAAATAAATAATTTATTGGAGTGATAACATCGCTCTATCATTTGCTTTGTCACTAATTAACTTTCTAAAACATAATGTCAAGTTTGGGAATATACTATCCTTCAAAAAGAATAAATTTATTAATTGGGATTCTTTCTTAATTATTATCTTTCCCTAATTTCATTATTATATTTCACTTCATTTTTTTGTAATTATTTAATTATTTATAGTTAGTTAATGTATCAATTAGTTAATAAAAAATATACAAAATATTCCATATCAATAAGATTTGTCTATAATTACTATAGTATTTTTGGCATGTAAAAATCTAGGATAAATTTAGCTGGATTCATGTCTTCTAATATTTTATAATAATAATAATAATAATAATAATAGCAATAATAATCCCTTTTTATATACTAGTCACATTTTATTTTTTTTCTTCTTTTTTGATAGGTTATTAAGTTTTTATTTTTATTTTTGAGTCATAAATGGGATTTAAATTTTTTCAAAGCAATAAATATTTGGTTTATCCATAATTAGATAAACCTTTTGGCATAAAACAATTTAAAGAAAGATTTAATCAAATTGCGGATCTTCTACAATTAAAGTATAGAAAACAAAATCTTTTATTGTATGTATGAAAAAAAAGAATTCAATAAATATTTTCTCTTTTAATTACTCATTTGGTACAAAAACTTATATTTCAACTCTATACCTTTTTTTTCAAACTTCTTTTATTGTGTAAGATTTAGCAACTAAAAATTATTCCTTTAAGTTCTTGTACATATGCTATTTTTAATTCTTTTACTTCCTATAAATTTAGACATTAAGAACTAAAAGTGATGAAAAATATATATAAGAATTAAAGGGGATTAAAATTATTTCCTTTAAAAAATAAGTAATACGTGTATGTGTATCTTTCTTTTTTAAAAAATAACATGTGTAGAGACTTAAATGAACAGTTTTTTTAGGAGGTGATCTGATAATTAATAAAAATTATTTAAGAGTGAAATTAATAGATATTTTATATCAATATCATGAGTAAAAAAAAAGAATAATTTTTAAATAATAAGAACTAAAACGTAAAGTTTATACAAATATAAAAATTAAATGAATAATTATTTTTTTTAATTTTTAACACAAATATAATTTTAGAAACGCAAACTCAAAATTATTATTTTCCATAGTATTCATCAAATATCATATAATCATTATAGTTTAATCAAAAATGTTTTTAGTTCTTGTAGACTTGTACTTTTGGTTAAATTTAATTTTTAGTCCTTTAATTTTTTAAATTATATGAATTTATTCATTTTTCATGTTTAAACTTAAAATTTAGTGACTATTTTTGGCTGAAACAAAATTGGAGGAAGGTCTAAATTTACATGTTTTCTAAATCTAAAAAAAAAATCAGTTTAATAGAACAAGACTGGAATCATATTTAACAAAAAACATAAGGACAAAAATATATTTTTCCCTTTAATTTATATGAAAATGCCAAATATTAGTAGGCTATATATGTAATGTGTCAAACTTAAACCTAAAAATCAATTAACAAAATGTTATTTTTTAAAATATAAATACACTTAATTGGTCACACTTTCACACTCCCTCTTTATATTTTTACCCCTACTTGCAAAATAAATTGTAAAGAAAATATTATATAGTCAGCATATTACTCATGTAATGATATGATTGGATAAGATAATTTACCTTCTTTATTTTTAATTACTTATAAGTTTAATTGTATTTTTGGTTTCTTGGTATTATAATTATGTAATTTTAGTTTCTTATATTCTAATTGCACAAATTAGGTTCTGAATCTATTGTAATCATATGATTTTAGTTTATGTCAATTTGTATGTTAGTTTTGACATATTGTACTAGCATGACACTAAATATTAACATGACAACTGAAGTTTTATCCGACACATGCTAACCTAGCTTGATTATTGTTTTAACCTCTTGTAATTCTAATATCAAAGAGACCAAAAGCGTAATTAAATCGAATAAACATATATGCATACTAGTTGTTGTCATCAACCTATAATTATAATGTAAAAAAAATCTGTTAAATATTTAATAAAAGATTGATGGAGGGATTAAAATTCCATAATCGTGATACTAAAAAATATAATTTGCACTATTAAAACCTTGAGGACAAAAATCAAAGAATTACTATAGATTATTGATAAAAAAAATTAAGCCTTACTTATATAATCAATTAATATTTAATATTATGTGCATATCTCGTGCATTGTATGTGTGATTTTAAAATTAAAAAATACACTTAAAATGTATAAATTAAGTAACAAATATTTTAAATAATGATAAGAGATGTATCATTAATTTAAAAGAATTTAAAATTAAAAAATCATCAATTATTTAAGTAGATTAAGATATTATGTAACTTTAAAATAAGTATTAATTATTGGATTAATATTCTTTTCATCTTTGCAAAACTTTCTTGTTCGTAATTGATTAAAATTTATTATAAGAGAAATAATCTATTTTGATGGGTCATTCTCCTCATTTAATGAATCTTTCTTAATTTAAAAATTTCAATCAATTACAAAGATAATGTTAAAAGAATGTTGCTAGCATTCCTAGTAAAGAAAATATTAGCATTTAAGGATATGTTCGATAAAACTAATTAGTAACCGAAAGTTGGAAGCTAATAATTGAAAAACTATTATTAAATTATAAGTGTTTGATAAAATTAATCATTGAAGTAGTTAAAAAATATAAAATAACAGAAAAAATCACAAAATCATGATTTATTTTTAAAAAGTAACAAGAAAAAATGAATAAACATATTAAGAATAAAAGTAGAAGAAAATATAAAAAATTAAAAATTATAAGAAACGCTAGAAGCTTCTAAGAGCATCTTTTTTCCCACTCGAGTAGATGATATGACGTTGCTTATATAAGTAACTTACACTTAACAAATTTATATAATAAATAACATATTTTTCTAGCATTATAGGACTTGCAAATTAAGTTAAATACTCATTTTAACATCTGCGTTAAAATGAATTTTCGTGTAGAGTGCTTGAAGTTACATGGAATTGAAAGACTTACAAAATTAAGATAAGCAACTCATCCAATCAATCAATTATACATTGTAAATGTTCTAAGAAATTACTAAAAAAAACTTATTTACCGAATAACTAAACAAGTTTTTCAACTAATAAAAAAAGTTAAAAGTTAACCAAAATATAAAATAACTTAATACTGCAATAAGTATTATCATATTTTCTTAAAATAAAATAAAAAAAAGATTTGGATAAAAATTAACAAAAATAACTTTTTTGAAGGTAACTAATTTGAGAGATTTTAAGATTTGGAGAAAAATTAACAAAAATAAAATTTTCGAAGGTAATTAATTTGAGAGATTTTAAGAGATTGCAAGCTTTCTGGCTTTACAACTTGGATCTCTGTTGAACTTCTAAAACTGCTAAACATCGATTTAGATCAGAAACACAAACAAGAATTCGTATTGATGGTATAAAATCACAAAGTTTGGGGTGTTTACAAAGTTAAGGCAATTGTGTGAGTGATGCATTTTCTGTTTTTAGTGTTATTTGTGACATGTGTTCGTGTCTGCTATGTGCCAATAAAATCTCTCTTGTATGATCTTTGTTCTGCTGTTGTTGTTTGTTTCGGGAGTTCGAAGGTTGTCTTGGGTGTGTGGTTGTCTTGTTTGTTTCGGGAGTTCATCTTTTGTTTTGTTGTTCTGTTGTACCAGGAGGGGTGAACTTTATAATTATATGCTTTTCTACTCTCTGTTGGTGTTTAGAACATTGTGTGTCACATCAATTTATTTATTATTATAAACAGTAAATATATAAAAAAAACGCATGCAAGGTACAATTTTCCTAATTAGTTTTAGTTTACAAGTTCAAATTAAACAAAAAAAAAAACTATTCTGGTCATTTTTTCAAATTTCTTCATCCTACTAGAATGCAACTATAATGTCCTCTAAAATTGAAGAGTGGAATTTTAAAACTAAAGTCTAAAATTATATCCATTGATTAAAATATTAATAAAGTATATATATTCTCAAAAATTAAATAGTTGATTTCAATTCTCCTCTAAAATACACTCTATTAAGTATTAAGTTATAAAAAAAAACTGCTGTAAAAAAAGTATAAAAAAAAAACTCTATTAAGATGTAGAATACGCCTAGAGTGGTAGTTGTCATGGAAGGAAACATCAATGCAAATTACAGGAACTTCCTTGCAACTTTTATGGGTATAAAAAGTACAAGATTGTAAGACCAAGATTTTTATTTAAAAAAAAATACAAAATATATCGGGCTAAATTTTAGATACACATATTATATACAAGAAGAAAAAAAAAAGAACACATTGATAGGAACATCATTCACTGGTCTTCCACGCTTCTCGCAAGAGCTCATATCGTACAACCTTACGGCCTCCCTTAACTAGTTCCTTGGACAAAAGTGATGAGTCATCCATGCCAAGAGCAGAAAGTGGTGAATCCAATTCATCAAGTTCATCATCACTGGTATATAATTTTTTGAGCACAAATGACCCACTTCTCAGTGAAGTTTTGGTTCCCACTTCTTGTAGCATGCCCACAACTGAAGAAGCTGGAGGTGGTTCATAGAACGTGGAACCAGCAGAGCATGGAAAGCTTGTAATGGCCCCTTCATCATCCTCAATATCCTAATATAAGAAAATCCAACAAAACAATCCTTAGGCGGACAGAGAATGTAGACATGGCAATAATCCATTCCTACACCATGGTTCGTATGAGAAATGCTAGCAAAATACTTTCTACACTCTCTTTTAGACCCATTCTTTTATTATTGTTTGAAATTTATTAGAAAATACAGACCTCACTTCTTATTTACCGAGTTTCTGTCATGATTTTGTAATTTTCATTAAATTTTTGCCAATAGTAAAAAAATGTATTAAAAAGAGTGCATTTCGGACTGTTTTGCTGACACTCCTATGATATTTATTGGTTATACTCAGACAGAGCAAAAGCATGCTAAAAATTAACCAACCTCGTCCAGGGCCTCGAAAACAGCATCAGGGATAGGTCCTGGGGAGAATTCATCGGGAACAAAATTGTAGACAACTCGTTTCATTAATGATATACCAAATTTTGGACAAACCTGCAGAATTTTTCACATAATAAAAGTTTAGAATTAGTTTCTAAAAAAAATTAAAAAAAGAAAAGTCAACAATAAAGAAGTTTGATCCAACCTCTTTTCTCATGGACCCATCTGCAAGCATGTCCAAAGGAAGCATCATTAAATCACTTAATGCATTAAGGAATTGGAAAGGTTTGAAGGATGGTTCACATTTGGGTTCATTGTTTTCATTGATAACTTCACGTGAGTCACTATCATCAATGCTAAATAAATCTGAAAGCCATCTTGACCAGTCACCAATCTGAGTACAGATAATAAAAAGTTACCCAAGAGAGCGACCATCACATATGACATCCTTCATGGAATTGCAACCAAACTTATTTTATTAGGTATAGTTGGCTACATGGATGCATCTACGACTATGAAATTAAGCTCTATCAAGAACCAAATTTTCAGTTAAGCCATTTAGCGGAAGGTCTTACTAGATGGTTTCTCAAGTTTTCTTAGGTCTTTCTCCACCTTTTTTGATTGGACTAACTTCCATTTGATTCACTTTTCTCACTGAAGCCTCTACTGGTCTTCTTCTCACAAGATCAAACTAAGCGAGTTTCCATCATCTTCTCTTCAGTTGATGCTATTATAACACTCATGGATACATACATTCATTCCTACTCTCTTTTCTTGTGTACGCACTCATTCACCTCAGCATGCTCATTTCTGCTACATTCATTTTTTATTTTATTAGCACTTCATCGCCCAACATGCACTACCTGCATCACTAATTATATAACTAAAAATTTATTCAATTTTGTTTTTGTGCCATCCTGCAACAAATTTACAAGCACAATGTACGGAGTATGTATAAACAAAACTTGAGAAAGACATGTTTTAAGATGAGGAGCTGCCCAGAAAAAAAGAATTTCATAATGCTAAATTAGTGCTAATTATGAATGCATCCAAATTCAAATGGTTTGAATTTTAAGTGTCTTTCAAAATTTGAACGAGGTTAATGAATCCAAAATATACTCTCGAGACATCAAATTTATTTTTTCATGGTAAACTTTGTAAATTGCTATAAATTTTTTCTGACCCAAAAAAGTATAAAAAAGTAGAGTTTGTCTCCAATATCCACTCCCTATGTTTCAGTAGCATTTTTTTTTAAGATTAAACAACTGATAGTATTATGTTTGTTTTTACTTAATTATACTAAAACATCATAAAATACTTTTACATCTTTGATCAGCTAGTAAACTTTCTCAAAATCATCCTAATGCATATATTGCTGTGGGTGCAATGGAAGTAAGCCTTACAGAGAAAAATATATAAAGATTATGATTAATATTGTGTTATTTAAAAGAAGAAAGAATGCATAGAAAAACTTCAGTTTCATAACTCACAGCATTCTTCAGTTGTGCACCAGCCCCAAAGCCTGATTTTCCAGCTGGAATAGGAAGAACCTTAGAATCACTAATGGGGTCAGATATAGGATCCATGGGCATCTCTTCAGCGGATTCACGAAGAATAGCATTGAACATTGCCACATCAAGTCTACTAACCAACTGCTCCATCACCTACAACCACAAGAACAGTCCAATTTCAACCAGGCTACATTTTATTTTATTTTTTGTCCTTTTAAGATAAGAACAAATAGCTCATATTATCATTCAGAGAAAACAAAAACATGTGCATCTATACAACCTGGAACTTTTCAAGAATAAATGGATGATATAATATTTCTACATTCACAAAATATTGACCAGAAGTAAATAATAAAGAATAAACAGATGGAAAAGCCTATGTTTCCCTCAACTATCAAGAATCAAATCAACCCAAAAGCAGGTCCAGAACAGTTTTTATCTCTAACAAGTGGGTTCTCCTCCTACTGAACATGGATAAAGAACTTCTAATGTGAAAGTTCAATTTATATATTATGAATAACTGACATTACCACATGTAGGGATAGAAATAGGCCAGACCACTGTCTATGGCCTATCCTACATCAAGCCCAAGCCAGACTAAGCCTTCTTTGTAAATAAACTAGGCTAAGACTTTTATAAAAGTTTATTTGGTTAAAAAGGCTGAATTTTTGGCTGGTTGAGGATGGCTGTGGTAGTGGGTGCCAACATAGTTGGGATGCAGTACTCATCCATGACTGCAGCTGCCCATTTTTTTTTAAAAAAAAGGCTGAATATTAGGTCATTCAAAAAGCCTTTAAGGCCTAAAAGGCCAACCTTTTTTTTTTTTTACCAAAAAGCTAACCTATTTAATTAAGTATGCTTACATCATATAAACAAGTTAGACTCAACTCTTATAAAGTCTAGTCTACCTATTTCTACCTCTATCTCATACTTTTAGAAGTAGTTCTAATTTTCATAGTTTATAATTTGTTTTGCACTTTTACATAAGAGTTTTTTTTAATTTGCCTATTAGTCGATTAGTCTATTTAAAGATAGGTCAGACCTACATAATACACTAATATGAAGTAGGCTTTTAGGTAGATTAAGAGGTCAAACCAAAAAACTTTCAAAAAGGTCAACTAGACTAAAAAAAAGCTTATGACAGGTAACAAACAGGCTAGGCTTAGCCTTGGATTTTTTAAACAGGCTAGCCTTATTTAAGTAAAACCTTGTTTAAACTAGCCTATTTCCATTCCACCCCAAACCGCTTGGTCAAAGAGGGTCTATTCCATGTTAATAACCCAATCAACCAGAAGCTTAGGATGTCGTTGTTGGCTGGAAAATGATTCCCCCCTCCCCCGCCCTCTCTCTCTCTCTCTCTAACAACAATAAAAAGGAACCACAGGGTACTGGTACAGTCTATAAAGGCATTCAATACCATCTGCCTACATAATAAAGTACAAATAGTCAACTATAAATAACAGCACACAATCCAACCCCCAAAAATTAGTCATAGACAGAAACCTATATCGCATATGTTGATTGTTAAAAATAAAAGAGAAAAGCAACATGAAGATACTTTAAGGTTTGGAGTAGATAAGCTCTAAAGAGTACAATGATATACCAAAGTAAAGAGTAAAGACGGCAGTAAGCCTAAGACACCACCATCTTCATAAAGGAATGGCAAAAGTTACATTAATTTTCTCCTACCTGACAAAAGAGCAGCACTTTCCTCTCGTGGTTTCTATTTTAGCTTTTAATTTATGTATACTATCATCTTCACATGCACATCAACACCCCCGTCCCCTCTATCCCCTATATAAATTTAGAGAATAAATGATTTTGTCCTTTTAAACAAATACCCCCTAATCATAACTTCCAACATTTCAAGAGAAGGTTTATCCACCAGTGACAAAGGTATCAAGCTATATGTTTTTTCATATTATATAACTACATATACATCTACATCCGTGCATGTATAAAAAGAAGAATATCACGAAATCCAGCATTGCAATACATTGCATCAAGAAATATCAATGTCAAATTGTACCAATCTAGCTATCACAGGCAAGCAGCCGCACTCATGCCCTCCAGCTCGAAGAGGGCAAATCCTTTCACATGCATCCTTGAAAGCTCTTTTCCATAAATCAATAGAAAAATTTCCCTGATCTTGATCACCAACACGATATCTTTTCTCATAGGCTTTCCTAGAGCTAGAGCTCTTAGCAGCTGCAGATTGCATATATGGTGTAAGAGTCTGGGGACAACAAACACAGAAAAAATATTAGGAAAAAGTGCAAGTGGTTCAGTTTCAGATCAAAGTTTACAGAGTGGAGATCAAGATGCAGAAGAATCAGAAGAAATAGAAGAAAATGAAGGGTTAGGATTCAACCTGCCACCACACAGACTCAACAATTCGAGAGAATATCCATGCTTCAACCTTTTCCAATGCAACTAAAAATGTTTCTGGATCCTCCCAGCTATGAAAAGGTTTTTCTTCTTTGTGAAGAGTGTTACCATTTCCATCACGTTCAACTTCTTTGCTCACAATTGCTCTCAGCAATATTAAATTTGAGAACCAAAATGTCAACCTATTCATGATTAAGAAGTCTGTTAAGAAATGGTACAAAATAAATAAGCGTAATGAAAAGTATCAACAGGTCTTTTTGAAAATGATGTTAAATCAATCAAATTTCAGTAGATACAACAGTTGAGCCTTGTCCCATTAGTTGAGGTTGGCTACATTAGCCAAACAATGCCATTGTGTTCAAGAAAAAGCCAATTTTTTACAT
Source organism: Glycine soja (assembly GCF_004193775.1). Classification (NCBI taxonomy): domain Eukaryota; kingdom Viridiplantae; phylum Streptophyta; class Magnoliopsida; order Fabales; family Fabaceae; genus Glycine; species Glycine soja. The sequence continues at coordinate 43,120,646 of NC_041011.1, read as the reverse complement.
AAGCGAAAAGAATTCCATTTAGCATCTTAGATCAATGCATTCTTAATGATTTTTCATAAAGTTTTCTTCCTTTACCTATTCTAAAATTTTAATTTAGTTCATTTGATCCATTTTCATTATTGGAGCCTTTGTTGGACAGCACCAAGTCACCTTAGATGAGTATCAATCATCTCTTCAAAAGTTGCTTCCCCAACTTTCTCCTACATTCATTCACAATCTTAATTTTTTTGCACGCTCAAACTTCAATAGACAAGAAAGCACTGTAGCAGATTCTCGAAGATAAATCTCCTTATGTCAGAAAAGGAAGTTAGTTATATTAGGTTCAGCTTTTATCGAAGATTTTTGCTGCACTTTAGATTCAGAAGAACAATATCTTCAATTATATGCTCCTGAACTTTATGTCATTTCAGCATAGTTAAACAAATTATGAAATTGAGTTTTATATACCTTGGAACATCATTTCCACATGCCTTAGAAACCAAAACAAATCCTGAGACAGCACTCTGGGCTGCACTAGCCATTGTATCTGGGGACCCAACTCTACAAGCATGGAAATAGAATCTAGAAAGGCGTCGAGCAGGTGCATGGACCTTGTTTGATGAGCTACCATGTTCAGCAATAACTGAGTACATTGAAACTTCAAGAGCAGCAGCTTCCCTTAGCTCTTCTTGAAGCATTTCAACTTCAGCCTTCAATTCAGTTTCATTGTTAAGAAAGCTTCCATTCACATTAACATCTTCATGGCAAGAAGTACCAACATGAACATCATTTGTGGTATTAATTTCCTCTGCCTGAATATGGGTCTGATTGCTGCTGAACATCCCATAGTTCTCAGCAGATTGTGGAGGAGACTTTACATTTGTCACGTCCACTGTTTTATCATCAATCAAAATACTTGTTGGATGTTCATGTGTTTTCTTGTTTAGCAGAAAAGTAGTACTATTGAATTTCCCTTTCTTTGTAGAACCATCGTCAGATAAATTACTAACGAGCTCATTCTCTAAAAGTTCATTCCTCATAGTAAACTGTTCTTGTCCTTTCCTTCCCTTCTTCATTTTCTCTTTGTCATCCATAACTCCAGTTTTAGAAACACTGCTAACTTTTTCCAGAGAATCATTATTAAATCTCCGATCTCTTGTGCCATCTTCTTGAGTCATGCTATCCTCTTGAGTCACTTGAGACTGTAAAGATCTTTCAAAGTTCTGATTGCTGATGAACATCCCATAGTTCTCAGAAGATTGTGGAGGAGACTTCACATTTGTCACATCCTCTGTTTTATCATTCATCAAAATACTCATTGGATGTTCATGTGTTTTCTTGTTTAGCAGAAGAGTAGTACTATTGAATTTCCCTTTCTTTATAGAACCATCATCAGATGAATTCTTAACGAGCTCATTTTCTAAAAGTTCATTCCTCATAGTAAACTGTTCTTGTCCTTTCCTTCCCTCCTTCATTTTCTCTTTGTCATCCAGAACTCCAGTTTTAGAAACATTACTAACTTTCTCCAGAGAATCTTTATTAAATCTCTGATCTCTTGTGCCATCTTCTTGAGTCATGCTATCCTCTTGAGTCACTTGAGGCTGTAAAGATCTTTCAAAGTTGGGTTTCATACTTGATGAAATGTATGAAGGAGAATATTGTTGAATGCTTTTTTGAATTTCAGAACTTGCATCAGCAAGTTTAACAATTTCCTCGGAGATTTTAGGTAATAAAGGCCTTCCATGGGCAGCAATTCCCACATCTGAGCTCAGAACTGTAGACGAAGAGGGAGAATTGATGCCACTGAATTGTGTGGATGGTTCACCCTCTGTGTTTCCATTTAAGCTAGCAGTAGTACTTTCCGAGGGTAGAACAAATTCTCCATGAGATCCTTCTCTTCCTCTGCTGATTTTGGTGCTGTCTGAAATCAAATGGAAGCAGGCTATTAATATGGCAGAAGTAGACAATTGTGTTTCTGTATAAATTATTATTGGTCTAGAGATCAGATAATCAATAGAAAAACTGCATCATCAGTAACAAGTCTGCATAGTTCTATCTAGTTCCTTCCCTATATATCTACTTAAACTTTAAAAAGGATTACCTGTCAACAGATTTGGAGTTCAAATATTTGGTCATTTATGTTGGAGCTAAATTAACAATTTAAAACCAACCTTAAGAGCGTACAAATTTAGTATAATAATGTCATATCATATCCTGAATACAGTAAGATCAAAAGAACATGAATTGCAGCAGCATACTGCATACCATTGCATGTATGCATACCTTCACAAATCACAATCATACTACATACCAATGTCCAATGCATTTATACATACCTTCACAATCATACTGTACACCAATTAACAACTAAACACAATAAGCATGCTGATGTATATGATCAATGCATACCAAAAATAATTAGGAAAACGATCAATAACGTAACCAAAAGTAAAGCATCATAGCGGTTTTTTGTTGAGAAAAATTCAGCTCAATAAGGTGACAGCAAGAATTTGAAGTCAATTACTAAAGAATTGTAACAATGATCTGATAATGTCCATAAAATGTAAAAAAACAATCCCTTTGCAAAAGAGTTGATCGTTTGATCTATTTGCATTATGCACAATTAGAAGATAAAAAAACTTCAGTACTTTTTTCATTTAGAGAGGGCAAACCTCCAGTAATCTCTGAAGCAGATCTGCTAGTTTGGGAGGTATTTGAAGGGATGTCATCACTGTCATCATCAGTAAAAGAGGCAATTTCAAGATCGTCATCATCTTTTAGTGACTGTGATACAGATTCGCTTCCTTCCTTCTCTAGTGACAATTCTTTTGATAAGCTGCTGCTTGGTGATGAGCTGGAACTCTCTATATCAAATGGCTGAATAGTAACATAAAGAAATGGTTGTGAAGAATTCCTGAAACTCTTCTTGCAGTTAAACACAATGCTTAAGGCTTTAGTTTCCTTAATAATTCCAAAATCTGCAAGGTTTACTATGGCAGATCCCAACAGTTGACTCTTTACTGTCTTGTCATACAAGTAAAACTCTAAGCAGTTCTTCTGGAAACTTTCAGGGTGTTTGCCTTTCTTGGATGCTTCTCTACACATAAGCACTGAAAGCCTGAAAGATTCATTAAATTCAATTTTCCCATTGCCAGCAGTGGATGGCAGAGACCCAGAATTTTTATCACCATTTTCCCATTGCAGAAATACTGATTGAACAGATCTCAGTGATTGTGAAGGTGGCCACGGCTTGATCTCCAGAACATGGATGATGTAGTGAACTTGGATTGAAACACGTTTTCTACTCTTTGATCTTAATCCCAGTACCATCTTCACAAGAAAACACCACTGCTATTCTTGGCAGCTATGCTGAGTGCTGACTCACTCTAAATGATGAAACCTGAACACAGAACAAAAATTAGACAAAAATGAGATGTTCTAAAACATTCCAGACACATTTACCCAACATAGTAACAAACAAAGGAACAAACAACACATGATGCCAGAAATAACAAAACCAAAATAAATTGTGATGCCAATGCACCATGCATTCTTATTGAAGACATATTCTTTAACACCCCAAACAAGAAACAAAAAACAGAGTGAGACTAATTCTAATTCTTCTTCTTCTTTTTCTTAACTAATAAATCAGAACTCAAATAGAACATTGACATCAATGAAAAAAATATTTTAAGGTAAGAGACAAAAGCTACCGAGTGGAATGATGATGTCAGAAAGAAGAAACCAGATATCCAGATTCTAGAGGAAACAGCTAAATGCATGCAAATGGTAGAAGAAAAGCATAAACCAACACTTAGAAAAAACTTGATAAAGCTGAACTCAGCTATAAACAAAGTGATCAAAAGAAAACAAGTGTTGGAAAATTAAATAATGAATAAGAAATAACCAGAAAATTAACCGAACCAGTTAATTAATGCAATTCAAATCCAGAACGACAGAAGAGAAAAAAAAAAAAAGCTAACTTGGAATGATATCAACGAAAAAGATGACCAATTAATTGGGCCCAATAAAACTGATAGACGATGGAGTGGGACCCATTTGAAAAAAAAATGGAAACGCGAAATTGGTATGTGTAATGGATGGAAGAGGAAAGTGATTGTGATTGATTTTTCAATTGATTGGAATGAAAGGGTCAAAGGTTGAAAAACTGAGAGGCTAAGAAAAGGAAAAGTAGAATTGAAGGAAATACCAGAACTGAAAAAGAAAAGCGAGTCCTACGCATAGAGGGACATTTTTTTATAATATTTTTATTTTTTTTATTTTCAACTATATTAATTATTTTTTCTCATATTTGTTCAATCTCCTTTTAATAGTAAACACAATTTGTTGTTTATTTCTATATTTTCCCACCTGTCTAGATAATTCTGTGTACCCACGTATGTTTTGAATTTTCCCTCAATTGTGTCGAAGTTGTTAGGGTATCCATGTTATCATGTTGTTACTTTTTTTAGGTATATATTTAATATAATATACATTTTCATAATAAAATATTTAAGAGATGTATGTAGTGCCGGTCTGTTTGCAATTTAGTTGAGCTGGCACATCATTCAGCAAAATGCGGATCATTCCTCTTTTTAATTTTAAGGTGGGCTTAGATTTCGGAAAATATAAAACAAACGGGCATGTAGATGAAAATGTCTGTGTTTAATTTTTTTTATCATTAATGATGCATTGCATGTTCTCATTTGTCTCGTATCTAATATAGTAATGTGATTTTTTAAGGAGACTCGTATCTAGTTCAACAAGTTAATAAAGAAGAGGTTGAATTTTTTTTTTCTTTTTTTCAATGAATTAGCGATCAAACAACCTGACAAGCACAATTGAAAAAGTTTTTTACTAGTTGTAGGGGAAAAAGAAGTTAAACCGGTTTAATCTCCACCAACTAGTTCATGATCAGTTGACAATCAGGTTCAATTATCAATTCTAGAATCATGGTTGATCCTTGATAGGATTGTGTGAAGAATTGCCAATTTTGAAATTAGTAATTGAGGCTTGAATCCTTGCAGTATTGCGTGAAGACTTGATCATTTCTTCTCATACAAATAGCGTTAGATGTCATGGGAGATTACGAGTATTGTATTTCATGATAGTTTTTTTTTATGATGGTTGTAGCTTGTATCTCCTAGATTTCATGAAATAATTAAAATGCCAGAAAAAGGGTTTAGGTCCATAATTTGTTTTGAATTTCCAGTGTTATTCTCTCTGTATGAAGAACTTCAATCATTGTTCAACAGCCATTGTCATGCATCTTTATCCAAATAAACGTTTAAATTCCAGAACCAAACCATGGTGATGTGGAGAACATTATCACTCATCATTTACAAACATAATAAGCAAAATTGAGCCAATGGTGAGTATGAAACAGAATTCATAATCGCTCAGATGATTTCTCCGGCATGACAAATCATGATTAAGCATCTTTCCTTTGCATAGATGAAAATCATGACCAAGTCAATAACAGGGCTAGTAGAGAGAGGTTTGGGCACAATGGGTAGTTTACACTTTACAATTGATTTTTGACAAAACACAGTAATGTTGCTTGATCTATGGAACCAATCTCATCATCTTTAGAACCAACTTCACCAAGGCTTTAGTGATTGTTATTATCCTCAATATTTAAGAACAACTAAAATTTTCCACAAAGAACTCTAGCATAGCATAGGATTGATATAATAATGTAGTCCATATTATATTTCACAAATAACTCTAAAATGAAATGTTCATATGCCAGTGAAATCACAACTAAAACATACCACACAACATTAATCTTGAAGCAAAATACTTCAATAAGAACTGACTGTTACACAAATCAAAGCTAAGAAGAAAAAACGAAATGACCATATTAAAATTGGAAAAATATTCTATTCCACATGTAACTTGTGAGAAATCCAAGCCTCTAATAATAGGAAACATGACCAGAGTCAAAATGGATTCATTTGAAATCAATCATAAAAATATCTAAACAATGGAATGGTAACTTAAATTCCATTTTGTTCCATCCCATTTCACTACTCACCATCAAATGTCCAAATATAACCTCGGTAAATAAACCATATAACATGATATATTGATTGGATTTCCGTCTATTTTGGTTGTCTCAACTAGCTTGAATTTAAATGAAAGTTGGTCCTAAACATTCCTTGCTTCCTTGGCCACAATATGTAGAGACTGATTTTTCGATAACCTTGTGCTTATGAAGACATTTAATTTTGTATCTTGAGGAAGCACCTTATATGTTCATCTGCTGAAGGCTCAACATGCAGTTTAGGTTTGCGGCGGTTGCAATTAAATATTGATGGAAAAGGGGACTATATGGCTTGTAGACTGGTGGTATTACTAGAAACAGTAGTTTGCCAACTGTTTTCCTGCAAACCCAGTTCTTGCTTTCACTCTGCCGGAGTTTTGGGGTTTCTTTGGTATTACCATGGCTATGGAGATGAAATTTCCCAAAGTTATTATTGAATAAGATTCTAAGGCAGCTCAGCATCTAGTGGTTAAAAAGTGAGGAAGGACTCATCATTGTTACAAGATTATCTAGGATAATCCGTATGCTTGCTAATGGTTTTGAAGCCATCAGATCATCACATAAACGAGAGGATATAGACTTGCTCATCAGGTCAATTCCTAGAGTTGGAACTCCATCAGTTCACTGAGGGGCCTTCATTCCTACTTGGGTTTTTCATGAAACAAATGCAGTAGGCACCCTAAGCTCGTTACAAATTGGCCATCAGCTGGATAATAACATTATAGCCTCTTTAACAAAATAAAAATACCAGGTCATTGTAGCTTACTGAATTATTAGAATAATGCACATTTGAAGGAAAAATAAACACCTTTACCATGTTTGAAGGACACCAAGTCATACAAAAATGGGTACAAATAATAAGTCTTGCAATCCATAACTTAGAAAAGAACAAGACCAATGCACCTGATCCAAATTCTAAATATTTTATCACAGCACTTATAGAAAATTCATACCATTCACTTTGTACATATGAGCAAAATTGCAGAGACAACATTAGTTGCTTAAATGCAATTCTTTAGCTGATCTCCTGCTCCTTGGAAGAAAACATAAGAAAGAGCAAAATCAGCAATGAACACGCCGACAAGAGAAATAACCACAGCTGACGTTGTTGATTCTCCAACACCTTTAGCACCTCCCAAAGTTGTTACTCCCCATGCACAACTCACAATAGATATGATAGCACCAAAAACCTGTGACTTGATCATTGCACTAATAATATCCCATGATCTGAGAGCTCGCTGAGCTGAATCCAAGATAATGTTGATGCTCACCCCATAAACACCATCAGCAAGAAGGGCACTAGATGCCATCCCTAATGTAAAACACAACAGGGTCAAAAGGGGTAACGCAATACAAGTGGCTAACACTCTTGGTGTCACCAGATAATCAACAGGGTCTGAACCAAGAACTCTTAATGTATCAGTTTGCTCAGAAACCTGCATAGTTCCTAACTCAGCTGCAAAAGCACTTCCAATGCGCCCTGCAACCACAATTGCTGTAACCACAGGACTTAGCTCCCTTGAGAAAGCCAGAGCTAAAACCCCACCTACCGATCTATTCAATCCCAACCTGGTGAACTCTCTTACAAATTGAATCGTGAAGGCCATGCCCACAAAAGCTGAAGTTAAAAGACACACTCCAACTGATTTAGGACCAACTCTCTCCAGTTGTTGAAGAGTGTTCCTCCAATGAATCTTTCCCTTTAGAGTCTTGACAATCACCTGCCCTGCCAGGATTAAAACTGACAACCCCCTCCACAGGTACCTTGGAGGTGACCAGTTGCTGAGAAATGTTGGTGATGTGCCATTTGGAGCATGGTTTGTGTTCATTTCATCATCTACCGTAAAAGCAGATAGATGGCTGTCACCTGTGTTATGAAGCACAAACAATCTGTTTGGTTTTATGGGGCTGGGAGAATTATAAACATGAGGTATCCCATTGAATTCACATTTCCGATCCAGTTGAGAGGGGTATGATGTACGAAATTTTACAGAGCACTTAGTCTTCCCATTTGTACTGATGTTTCTGCGATACAATTTTGTTCCATTTTACATTCAATAAACATAAATTTTAGAAAACAGACATAATATTATAAAAATCAAGGGAAAAAGTATAAACCTGCAAGAGAAACAGAATAGAGGATGACTAAACAATGTCGTTTGCATGGTGAGATCCTTGACTAACAGACTCTGTTTGAATTTGGAGTCATCCAATCCCACTACTTACATTAGAGAAATGAACAAAGCATAACGTTATCAAACAAGGTAGTATTCATACTCATAGTTGGCACTAAATAGTTTTCACAAAGGAAAGTGACTTTTTGTGAAAATTAAATGAATACATGCAAAGTACATATAGAAATTCTAGTGAAGTATCTGATGTAGAAGAATAAAAAAATCATACATTCTTATGTACATAAATTAATTCTGCTTACCTAGAATGATTCCTTGTGCTCCCCTATAGTAAGTAAGAACTGGTTACAGTCCTGAACCTTTCCTGCCCCGCTGCAACAGATGTAATGCTATTTTAAGTAACACTTATATCACAAACAAAATTGCAAATAAATAAATAAGCTGTGAATAAATGAATTCAACAATGTAATTCACCTCAATTTTGGTTCTGGTAATTGTTGTGTTGAGTTCTCAACTTTTATTTCCCACACAACGTTGCCAAGTCATCTAAAGAGTTAGGGCTGCAACCATAATTATTTTCATAAATGCACTTGGAAATTAAAATAACCAATGATTGCACCACTAAACAGACGTCGGGTGGAGCAACACCTCATATGATATAGATGAGCTAATACAAACTCTTAGCACATGTACTTGATTAGCAGCCTACTTTTGAACAATTCAGAGTAAAATTGCTGATGTTTAGAAGTAACAGAAAGGAATCAGGTTCACTTTTTTCACATAATAATAATAACTATCCGACTCATCCAGAGAGAAGTCAAAGATTCACAAGCTAAACCCTAGCATTGATTAACCAGTCTGAGTACGGATCCGCGATTGAGAAATGAAGTAGGCTTTTCCGCATGAAATTAATAAATTAACAAAAAAAAAAAACCAATAAACTAAAATTAGAACTATATGAAGGTGAATTCTAGTAATTCAAGAAGGAAACAAATGGAGACACAAACACAAAACGAATTGAAGAAGAGAGGGATGCACCACCGGATATCGAAAGACGACGACTTCAACCTCGCAAAGAGAGAATGTTGCGTTGCTTCGAAGTGGAGAAAAGGAATGTTGTTGCTTTGCAATTGCAGTGAGAGAGAGAGAGTCTAAGGAATCTATTCAAAACCGTTGGATCTCATTCATTTTATATCAATGGTTGATAGTACTGAAATTTATTTTTCAAAATTAAGATTGTTTAGATCTCACCTTATTAAGAATAATTATGTATGATTCAGTAAGAAAAAAAGAGAATAATTATGTTATAATATAGTTTGAAGAAATTAATTATATTATTTATTGAGAATAAACTATTAAAACTACTTGATTAGAAAACTTAAATAAATGATCTTGTTACTAAAAAAACTGGAAGAATATATATTATACTAGACTCATTTGAAAATTTTGTCTAAGACTTTATTTGGTTTAAAATAATGTTTTATATTTTCACTCTTAATTAAAAAGGATAATGATCATTGTTGAAATAATTAAAAAGTATAAAATAAAAAAAAATATCATAATTTATTTTTAAAAAAATGAATAAATATATCAAAAATAAAAGTAAAAAAAAATATAAAAAATTAGAAATTAAAAACTAACATTTTAAGGGGGTACTGTGCTTAATAATAAAATGACTAGGGGTGAAAGATATCGAGAGATTGAATGAAACAATTTTGGGGAAGTGGAAGTGGAATCTGTTCCATTGAAAAGGTGGTTTGTGGTAAGATGTGTTAGCTTCAACATATGAAGGTTGACATGTTCTTTTGAGGGAGGAAAAATCACCTTTGGAGAGCTTGTGGTAGAGAGACTTGAAGAGGGTATGTGATGGTCTTAATAGACAAAATAGGTGTGAAAAAAGAAACCCGGTGGAAGATTGATGTGGGGGATAAACTTAAATTTTGGGAAGATGTGTGGGTGGATGGGGAAAGCTTGACAAATCTTTTTCCAAGATTATTCCTTATCTCTGATCAAAAGAAGGAGGTGGTGGGAAAGATGGGGAATTGGTGGGAGGATGGATGAAGTTGGATGCTTAGGTGGAGGAGAATATCTTTGGAATGGGAGTGCGAGCTTATTTCATAGCTAAACCTTCTTGAAGGTTCATAAAGAGTTTCAGGATTCATGGTTGTGGTTGGAAAGCACCTCGGGTGCATATGCAGCCTACAAAAGACAAGTTGTGTTGTTGGAATATTATTGTGGAGGATTCGGATTTGATGTGTCCTTAAATCATGTTTTCATGCATTGTGATGTTGCTTCTAAGGTGGATGTCCCAAGATTTTGCTATTGTTTTTCCAAATTCACTAGTTGGTCACTTTTGGTTGCATTCGAACATGGGTAGAACACATGCCGAGTGTCAAATTTGGAAGGTTATTTGGAGTGCTGTCATTTTTTCGTCTATGGAAGGAGAAGAACAATTGTATTTTCAGACAACATATTGCTGATTGGAAGTCTATGGTTCATGACATTAATTTTTTGGTTTGGTCGTAGCTTAGCTCTTTGTCTTGGAGCTTTAACTTCTCTTTTGTGCAGTGTAGTAGTAACACTGGCATGCTTGACCAGTATGTAGGGAGGGTACAGGAATGAGGAATGTGTTATGAAAGTTTGTTAGTGTGTAAAACAAAACAGGAGTAATGCAGTATTTTTCGAAACCTTTTAAAGCTTCATAAATTAGAAAACATACAGAACAAAATCATCAACTATCTTTGAAGTAATATCTTGCAAATTAATAATCTATTCTCAACATTTAAAGCACAACTATAAAAAAAAAATTATAATTTTTTTTATTTTTACAACTCGGGTAGCTGGGGTCATATTACTTTGAACTCTCCCATTGACCAATGCCTTTTTTCCCATTAAACTTGAATCTCCTCTCAAATGATTTTCACGGTTTAGAAATTTTATTTTGGTGATCAGAATTGGTAATGGTTTATGGTCAAGATTAATTTAAAGGTTAAAAACATAGATCAATATAAGAAATTTTAAGAAAACAAAAGTTAAATCTCTTTTTGGATTTTTATCTAATATAATGAAAGACATTGAGGTTAGATTTCACCAAATTTCCCACTCATGTAACATAAAGATCATTAATTCATTTTTCACTATTCATAACCGGTATATATCCATAACTACTTATATATCCGGTTATTTAATTGGGTATATATTCAAAACATAGTAGATCATCGACACTGATAGAAGGATTTGTTGAATTTTGTTTTGTAACATTTAGAATTTCTCTCCCTCTATTTATATTATTGTGATTCGAACATTTAAGCATTTGATTCATTTCTCATTCAAATAAACAATAATAAAAAATGCATAAATTTCATCAAACCTTAGAGTATGTTTGAAAAATTATTTTAGCTTGATCATAACTTGGTTGGATTAGTTATAAGTTGATTTGACTATAATAAACTTTTTTTAGTAATTTATAATATATTTTTAGATGTTATTTCAACTAATATTTTTGCTTATAAGGTACTAACTTTTTTTTCATTTTTATTCTAACTAATTTACTATTTTTTTCATTTTAGAAATTCTTTTGTTTACCATGTCATCTTTATGTCATCTTATACTTATTAAATTGTTAACTTATTTCATTAATTCTTGTAAAAAAAAAACTAATTTCATTAAATAGTTTTATCAACTCCTGTCAGCTGACTTAATATTTAATTTTCAACTTGTAATTTCTAGCTGTTAATGTTTTAATTAACTTATGAGTTAAATTTGCTAATAACTCCCTTAATTAATCTCATTACAAATAATAAAAATAAACAATAAGAAAAAAATGAGAATTAAATTAATCATCAATGCACGCGCATGCATGAATTACGATATTCACCGAACTAGAAAGAGAAAAAAAGGTACAGATCAAAATGACACTAGAAGCAAGAATAACAAACGATCGAAGCTAAACTAGCTAGGATGACCTAGTGTTGCGAATCAAGCACATATGAAACCCCTTAGGACTTCCTTATTGCAAGTATTGACAAGTTGAGTAAAGGAAATGAAAATATTGAGGTTGATGCCCTATGATGTTTGCTTTCAGGGCAATGTAGAGACACATTGCAACTTCAAAGTCAAAAAGGCCTTCAATTGTCAAGCAACAATGTTTCTTTAGAGGCAGATCCGTCGGAAAGTCCATCCACCCATTTAGAATACCCAAACATATGCCTAATTTGAGCACATCACGAGAACACCCCGTTGTCACATTCGACGAAAGAATAATAGTTGTAATACTAGTACTCATGTTTGTCATGGGAGAACACTTGCACATCCAGAAACAAGTGCGAAGAACACAACATGAAGTGCCACAAAAACACACATTTTGGAAGTCATCTTAATATATAGATCACTCTCACTAGCAATTAAATAAAAATAATACTAGTTGAGTACTAAAAGAACGTGTTTGTGAAAATTATAGAAAGGTAACTTTTATAGTACTAATTAGCCTAAAAGTAAATTGTGTCTTGACAAAGATCTTGAGACTTGATCTTTTTAATATCCTGATTCAATGGTGAGTTTGATTGACGAAATTAATCTAGAATTACTCAAAGGCTATTTATAACATTTGCACGTGGAATAGTAGATCAGATCGTAACTTGTCATAAGATATGTTTAATAAAGGATCAAATTGAGTTTATAAATCTTTCTTTAACTAAAATGACAAATTTCTGCGTGTGTGTGTGTATATATATATAAACACTACGGATCTTTAGGTAAAGGATATGATGACAATTTCTCTTCGCTGTATAACAAGAAAAACATTGAAAGTTTAATACAATTGATCATGATGAAATTTGTAAGGAAAAAAAAATAACAAACATGAAACAAAGAAGGAAAAAAAAACTACATAAATTTTTTACAGAAATTTAATTTGATACGGACAATTCTAAGAAATGTGTATATGAACAAGAACAAATAAATCTGCACCTGCTCGTACCCTGTCCAAGGCACTAGCTATTCTTAGTTTGCTAAACAGATTTGAGTGAAACCTCTCTAGAGCACACTATTAGTAGACATTTACCGCAACATGGCCTCATCAAATATTATACTGCTTGCATATTCAGTGACTGGAATCCATAGCCTTTGATTCATCTGCAGTTATGATGATATCCATTTAGGCCCAAAACCAAATGCATGATATGCCAAGTTTTGTTATGTTATCTATAACTATTAATAAAAGTAATTATCCCATTTCATGTACACATTTGCTTTTTCTAATTTACCCTTCAATTACTTTTAAAAACCTCTCACAATCACAAGTAATTACAGTCTAAAATAGCTTTTCAACATGGCAGTTATTACAACTACATAAAAAAAAAAACAGTTAAGGCACAATTCAAAGAGTGCCTGTTTTTCAACTAGTATAAATTAAGATTTATAATTTAATCCAAAGCAAGCTTCCCAAACAAACTTTCGAATCAACTTTGCTTAAACTCTTGGGTAGAAGTCCAAGAATGGTTCTATATTTTTCCAACATTTATCTCATCATTTAAGAGGCCATAAGGCTTTACCGTGTAACAATGCCAAGAACCACTTTTTATCTCAAAGAAATTTAATTTAATTATTATATATTATAAATGAAGGTCAAAAGGTTGAACACTTGCAACCAAGTCAAAAGCACCAATATTATTTCGCACTTTCATAAAATCTTAAGGTATTATATAGGCGGAGGTATGCAGTCATACCTTCACAAGTTGAGGGTATTACCTTGGTTACAGAGATTCATGAATGTTACATTCATAACATAAATGTTGACAGGAAAATTTTTATAATTATAATAACGAGTGTTTCACAATTAGCCTAAGTTTTACAATAAAGTGAGTCTATTTCAATGTATAGAGTATAGACTATAGAGAATGAACTCAGGTAAGGTGCTGGATTACTAAATAGAAATTTATTCCAAAAACCTCAGAACAAAAGATGAATTTTTGAGAAAAATCAAGTTTATAATGTAATTATAAGAGACATCGACATCCAGATGCTTGTGTAAACTAAACCACATTGATTAAATCAATATACATATATATATATATATATATATATATATATATATATACTGAACCTACCTTAATTAACCTCAGAAAGGGGCCTCAAGTGATTCTTCCCAGACATCTCCACTGGCATTTGACATATCTTCACCATCTTCTTCCATGGAAAGCCTAATATACTCTCTATGTGCAAAACGATCCCACTCTGTCAAATTTGGATCCTCACGTTCCTAAACAAAATACCCATGTCGTAATCAGAACTTGCTAAGATTACTAAGCCTTAATTGTTAGTGATATAGGATCTCAATCTTATTTTTACCTGACGTATGAGAAATGGATCACGAGTCTCGAAAGCAATAAACTTGTTGAGATTGAAAAGAATATTGAAAACATTTCCAGAAAGTTTGCTGCCTTTAACATCTCGTATTGTGATATATCCCTCATTCTGCAAACGTAGGACAGTTACCACTTGCTATACTGCAGAGGAGTGAAACAAAAACAAGTAAAAGAATCAAGACGCAAGAACAAGAACAAAGAAAAACCTCTGGTCCAATCATATCCACAATCTGACACAATATATCTTCAAACAGCACAGGCTCTTGGGCCATGCACTCCATCCGATGCAACTGCTCCTCATAAAAGAACTGCATTTCATTTGGTGTCAGCACTCCATTTCCATCCAAATCAATGCATTTGAACCTACAAGAATTTTTAAAAACAAATGTTGAGTTTCTATTAAATGCAGCAAATCAAATTCTGAACTTGCTACTGAAATACTGAATTTACAATCTAGAAATATATTGAACCCTTCAAAAACTTTGACTAAGCAGTGAGCTCCAATAATATGAGAACAAAAACTATTAAGTTAAATTATGCATGGACAACTTGTGCAAATGAGATGTTGACTAAATTAAAGGACATCACCAAATGTGTAAATAGCTACAGATGATAATGTGCTTATTATGCATCAGGAAATGCTGGCAACATACTCTACTATTAGTTGAAATTTATTAGAACTTGTGAAACTGTGTGTGCAGCTAATTAATCAGGGAATGGGAATCTGTTAGGAACCAACAGCAGGCTTCAACAAAGAAACCATTACAGGACTACAACCGAAGGCCCAAGAAACTGAGCCCATAATTCCAAACCAGAAATAATAAAGAGAGGGAAATTAGTTGTAGAGAGCAAGGAGCGGTCCAATATATGTAGAGAGGAGAGAGTATAGGGTCATGCGTAAGAAATTGATGGTTTTGGGAGCCAAGGGGATATTTTCTGGCTTGAGAGATCTGGTTAAGCTCTTCTTGTTTCTTCCTCATTACTTCCTTGCAGAAATAGAGAGTTTACGTTTTACTCACACAAGTTTCTATCAATTGATACTTTCATTGAGAGCCAATTGAAGTGAAATAAGTGTATTCAAACAATAGAAAATAAGTTGCACTCATTCGTGATCCAAGCTGTCATATATCAGTCAAGATGTATTGTTTTCTATTGCTGCTAAAAGGATCTTCAGTATTTAAGAAGGGTGGGAAGGATACCAGTATACGAGACTAGGTTCCGATGACTTATCTTCCTCAGCAAGTATAAAATAAACAAAATCTTCATAGTTCATCTTCCCTTCAATTTTACTGGTAAATTTCCTTGGAACCTGGCACAGTTTAAGCATACATAAGAAAAATATATTAAAATGCGTCAATATGGAACTGAAGATTTGATTGATTTAAGTAATCAATTCCCTTGTTTTGAAGTCATTATTCAAAGAAGGAAAAAATTGAAATGATTTGCAAAACAAATTCCACATTTGGGATACCTTAAAAATGAATAGAAATCATTTCGTTTAAGTAATTTACTTTATTACCCTAGAATATACAGATTGGGTAAACTAGTAAGGGCAAAATTATCAATTCAAATAATTAAAACTAAAATCAAACCAACCAAATTTCAGTGGATTTCTATACATAACTTAAAATAAATAAAAAAGGATTTAAAAAATCTAATTGATTATTATAACTTTTCAAATAAAGATTATAAATCAAATCAATTCATAAAATTTGTTGTTTCAAACACACTAACAATTTTCATATGAGGCTTGCTATAGCCATACACAGTAGAGCAGAGCTGAACTAGGCACATTGGCAAAGATTTAAAACACCAACAGACCTGAGAAAAAATTCTATCAACAATCCGATAGGTAAGAGAATGGTTCCCATATTTAATAAGGTTCTCTCTATCAATGAAAAAGTCATGATCTGTGTCGAGCTCCCAAAATTTGCAGTAAATGACATAAAAATGCTCATATGAGAAGTACCTGAAATTTCGTAAGATAATTAATGAAGCAAATACAAAGACAAGAAAATTTCAATTCTACAGAGAGAACTAAATTGAAAATGAAAGTCAATCATGGATTTGCAACAGCTTTGGGATCAAATTACTCAAGACTGAACATCAACCAAGCACAACAAGTAAGAAGAATAAAGGAAGTGGCCCACATATTAGAGTTGTGTTAGAGTAGTTACTGTTCTGTTATCCATTTCAAATAATAGTTGTTGACTCAGTTATTTTAGATGGTTAGATTTCTGATTTATATATATAGATGTAGCTAACAGAGAAAACATGATAACAGTCAGATTCAGAATTCAGGGAATCTCCATTTTCTCCCAGTCTTCTTTTCTGACCTTGAATTCTATCTTTGGTGTTTTGCTTGTCAACAAGGTTTTAAGAAAGTTTTGAACCCTATAATTAAAGACAATAATTTGGGTGATGGATTCTGGGAGAGATCGATTGCTAATTAGGATGATTAAACATTCCTGTATTATTCATCCAGTGATTCATATATATAGAAGCATAAGCCAAACGCAATTGATTCTATTAGGATGACCAAATATTCATGTGTTATTCCACCAGCAGTTGGTATAAATTGAGATTTATTTGGCATAAGCTTGTTCTTCAACCTGAAATGCTTCTATATTGTCTCTCTCTAACTCTTCCAAACTTCTTTTTTTTTGTAATTAAAAGTAAAATCAAGAAATGAAAAAAGAAAACATTTTCTTAAACTAAACAGACCCTTAATCTTTTTTGTTCTTAAGTTTTTAGCTAGCCTTTCACAATACAAGGGTAGGAAAAAAACAATTCAATGAATTCACTAATGGCAAGGAGCAAGATCATCACTTTCTCAAGGCAAGGACATTATTCTATACTCTATAGGAGTTCATGCCAACAAATAACAGAAGGAAATTTCCAGGACAAGGGCATGCTTTCAATAAAAAATCTAGTGATTTTCAGCTAAAAAGCCTTTACCTCAGTACTTTGTTAATATCCTCTTCCTCATCTACATGTAGCATTGCATCAATTAGGTTCCCACGTTTCAATTCCCTTAGTGTAAGTCGGCCATTTCCTGATCTATTCATGTAGTAAAATATTCTATGTATGACAGTCTCAGCTGTTTAAGAATAAAACATGTAGCAGTCAGAAATAGGCTGAGAACTTTTTGATAACAAATGTAGAAAAGGAATAAATACAAGAATATGTTAAAAAAAAAATCTTTAAGTTGAACCTCAGTAAGATAAAAAATCCTGGGACATTGTATATCTAATATGGCAATTCAATTGTGGTAATTATATTACAATGACAACCAACTCAGGCTAAAAAAGACTCTTGAAAGTTGAAATCCCAAATATAAACCCTAATCCCAAATCATAACTATGTTATTACTTTTTTTTTTGGCTTCCCAAAGTATCCTCCCACTAGGCAGGTGAGAGACTAATTTCCTAGGGTATGGTCAAGTTTCAAAGCAAGGAGACCAACACACGTTGGTAGATTATAACTTTATATAAATATCATACCCTCATAATGACTTAAGTAGTGGACATGGTAATCAAAATTTAAAAAAAAAAAAGAAAAAAAATTCAGATCTAAAAGAGACATCATGTATCTGTAAATAATTTTTTTGTTTATATATATAGTATCATTGAACGGCATTATTAATGTGTTAAAAATAAGATGTGTTTTATGTCATATTAGTGAGCCACAGGCCAGAGTTATACTGATATAATCTTGCAACCGTAGTTTATGTTTGAATTTTTATACAGACACAGGGAGCCTAATCTTTCAAAGATACAATCTACTACTCTAGTTCATTTGTTATCCATCTTTTTCTTGCACTCCCTTTCTAGATTGTTAGATGGAGCTGGTTTCTCAAAGGAACCCAAGCCAGCATCAGCTGCAGTGAAAAAAACAAATAAATAACAAAAAAAATGGCAATCTGTTTAAAGAGGTCAAATATCCTTTCCTAAGGCTGTACAAGGTGGATAATGGCCTGATTCAAAACAGAAAAGTTACAAACATCATACACATTAGGACAAAATGGTGTTTTAGGTTTTAGTCCAGGATTTGTTTATTTCGGTTCTGTTTTTCAAGATATTGGACAAAATTCAGATTGGTGGCTAGTGAATTGCTATTTGATGTTGGGTTGTTGATTTCTAGATGTGAGGATGCTGCTTTGTTCTTGATGTGAATTTTAGTGCTCTACTGCTCTGGTGTGATGTATCGGTATTTTTACTGAGATTTCCAATTCCAAATGAAGATAAACTGATATAAAGCACCCCATCATGGCTATTTTACAAATAGAATGTCAGACAGCCCCACATTCAATCATGCCCACTCCATAAGCAAAGAGTGGGGGGAAAAGAAAAAACTAAAGGAAATCATATCCTAATTGGAAAGTCTCATTCCTAGAAGTTCACTAACAAATTAACCCCAAAACAACATACTAATATTAGACATTCCAACCTTGCCTATCAGAATTAAATGCCCTCCAAAAATTTTAGGTGACACAAGTGACCAGGAAATCCACTGATTTACCTAAAACAGATTTTAAGAAATAAAGACACTTCATACACAACTGTTTATCTAATTAATAAGACCATACCATATCTTTCCTGAAATTCAGGCGTGCTTTGCAAAAACTCCAATCCAGGATGAGTGGACAATAGTTCCCTCAGGACAGGTTTGAAATCATCCTACAACCAAAATAGAAAATTTTAATATCTATTTTAAAAGCCCTTTTTAAATTCATTTGAGAGACAAAAAATAGCAAAAACACATAGGACAGGAGTACACGTATGGCAGCTTATAAAACAAAGCAAACCTGTACAAGGTATGCTCGATATGGTTGCTTCAGTATGGTATATATTTGTGTGGGTAAATCCATAGCTAGCATATTGCCCCGAATCCAATAGTCTATAAATTGTTCCCTACAATATATGTTAGGATTTAGAGACATTAGTTCAATAGGCGGTAATGCCAATACCAAATGTACTCAAACTGCTACATGGTAAATTATGATATCAAATCAGTTGACATTCCATTTCTCTAGGAAAGCCAAACATGGTCCATTAAGATAAAAGACATTTTACACAAACAATAAGAATCATAGTAAAAATCATAGTGCAAAAGTGAGGGTGATATCCATCCCAGCTGCATGTTGAAATTTAATGCTATTCATCTCAAAACAAACAAATAACTAAAAATGTAAAATGCTGAACAAGTATCAAAAGATCTTATAAGCATTCAACTTTATGCCCAAATGATATCTAGTAGGCAAGCAATTTCGCTCTTTAATATACTTATGCATAACAAACTAGTTAGCGGTAAGAAATAAATAACACTGACTAAGCAACTATCAAATGACTTGTAGAAGCACAATAAACTTCAGTCTCAAGAACAAATTAACAACTGCATTTTACACTTCTCCAGCCACGGTAGTCAAACTCAAGATACTCAGGAAGGGAAAACAGAATCTAAAATCATGGAATCATAACACAAATCATAAAATTCATACATATGCATAAAATAGCATATATAAGAGAAAAATACCTTTATAACAAACATCAAATACTTAATTAAGTCTAAATTCGTAATCATAAGCATAAGAAAGTCAATAAATAAATTCATACAAAACTCATAAATCAGTCATAAGTCACAAACAAAACAACTTAAGCTGTAAGTGCTTACTGCAGTACTGCTACTGTCTACTCCTAGTACAAAACACCAAACACTTAAATACTCCACCAAGCATCCCATACTACTCGATATGGGACTTAAGACACCCCATTATACTCAATTTCCTAATCCTATACAGACCCAACCCTCAAGGAGTATAACTCATTCATCCAGAAAATAAACAACTTTCAAAAACTCATTCTGTCTGCAAACATCTGGCAGCTCTATTTTTCTTACCATTTATATATCAAATGTATCAAAAGTAATATATATGATAGATTTAGAGTTAAAACTTCAAAATGCTTCATCTGATGCCATAATCTATTTAAATGAAATGATCCAATAAGAAATTCGGTACCTTGATATGGTTCCAGTAAAATTGACATCAATCTTTTTGAAAAGGGCAGTGGAGAAAAATGACGGAAGTTTGCAGAGCTCTTTTGTAAAAGACTTAAATTCTGCAAATTAGAATACAGATTAACAACAAAATTTGAAAAAAAACTGGTCTTTCCGCAGATAAAGCTATCATAATTGAGAATATAGAACTAATTAATTCATAAATACAATGTTCTCAATGGGAATTTCTCACCATGTAATTGTAGACCATCCAAATGACCATAAAATCGACTATCAATTTGATATAGGAAATGCTCTTTCATTTCACTTGGAGGTGGACGACCATTTTTGAAGTAGAACTGCAAGCATAATCGAAGTAATGCTAATACTGTAAAATAAGGAATTAATTCTTTGTACATATAACCAAAAAAATATAGAGAGAAAAAAATAAAGAATCAGTTAAGACTTAAGACAATAAAAAATACCTGCGGAATGACCTCCCTCTCCCTTACAGGCTCACTGGCTAATTTTAGTGGAGATCCTAATGAAGGACTATTTCTCTGTTTTGTGGTACGTGGGGAACCAGATGAACTGCGCGGTGAAAGTGGTGGTGTACTCCCAGCAGGAAACAAGGAAGGTAGAGAGTTGATTGACAGAGCATTTGTATTTGTTGAGTTCTCAAGTGCATTCAAAGGAGCTCCTGCCTTTGCATCAGCAAGCAATGACTTAACCTGTTTTCATATTGCATCAATGAAAATATTAAACAGATATAGATGAAAGGAACATACAAAAAATACACCAAGGAGAATTTTAAAAAATAATAGTGATGTTTTAAAGAAATAACAATTCAAAAATTGCATAGAATATCTCTAGTACTATTACTGCAAAACATAGGAAATCTATAGTCTATATAGCATCACTATTAAGTTCACACTATTATTGAGAAGTTTATTCCTTTTTAATGGTTATTTTAAGCTTCATGACAACCATTTAATGTATCTAAAATAAAATGCCCTATTCTGCTTTCAGGTGATTCTCACAGAACATTTATTCTATAAAATCACGTAGCTCAAAGTTCAGCCTTGTGTGAATCATGTGAGTGTTCAACCACTTCCACCACAATGCATAAGAATAAGAATATTTAACAAAGGAAGCAAGGAGCAGGGGAAACAAAAGGAATATTCATCCCAGTCATCAAGGACTGGAAAATAACATAGAATTGTTTGTTTTATTAAATAAGCATGAAGGACAAAATTCCCCTTAATACTTAATCCAGGCCAGGCCGCCAGGCGAATCATTGATTTTCAGATAGCACAGAAGACTCATGGTTTATTTTCCTGAATAGTTTTAGGACATGAAAAAGTAAATTACAAAGAGTAATGTATCCCCTTAACCTACTATTGACTAAGAAAGGAAATAAAAGAAAGCCTCAGATTTTCATTGTCAATACTATGCTAAATAAGTCATATTTCAATAGTCAATACATCCAACATTGTTATGGTTCAAGAATTAGAGTGTTAGGGCACGTTTGTTTCCTATTTTTGAAAACTGATTTCCGTTTTTAAAAACAAAAAATATAAGGAAAATAACTTGTCTGATAAGATTAGTTTTTGAAAACCATTTTCAAAACTAATATCTCTTGTTTAGTTTTTAAAACCAATAAACCAAAACATCTCTAAGTTGTTTTGTTTCTATTACCAATGTAATTTTACATCTTCCCTTACTGCTACTCTCTAAAACTAAGTTTTAGAAAGTTGTTTTAAAAATAGTTTTTAAAAACTAAAAAACAATAATACAATCAAAACAAACCCTTACCTTTCCTCATTTTGTTATTGACAAAGATCTTTCTCCTTTCCCTACTCTAGTTATTACTCAAATATTATTTCTATGATGTTTCTACAGGGAAAATAAATAAACTCCCTTTTAATGTATCATGCTGGAATCTAAATTTAACTAAAATATGGATAGCACACTCCTCCAGTGTCCAGATGAACTCCCAATCAAAACTTAATAGTTAGCAACTTTTAAATAATTCAATTTAATCTAATTGCTATTCTCAAACTAGGGCAGCAAATGCAGCCTCATAGACATAATTGGCATATACATCTAAGCACCACCACTTGGGAAATCTCATAATAACATTATCAATTGGCATTCAATAAATGCTGGTGCTTAAGATGGCTTATGATAAACTATAACCATCAAGCTACAAAGTATCAATAGAACTTCAACATTACAAGTCTTCCCCTCACATGATCTAGCATGAAAGCATATCAGCATAAGCAAAGTAGTCAAACTCAAATTTTTTACTCACTCAGGAAGGGAAAACAGAACTGTAAATCGTGGAATCAAAACACAGCATAAAATTCTACAAGATTCATAAAATTATATAAATGCATATAACAAAACATAAATAAGAGAAAAATACCTCTATAACACACATCAAATACTTAAGCTTAAATTCCTAATCATAGCATATGAAAGTCAATAAATAAAGTCATGCAGAACAAGCTGTAAGTTCCTCCGCAGTACTGCCAACTCCTAGTACAAAATGCCAAGACATGAACACCGAGACCTCTAATTTAGATCATCCAAATTAAAATCATAATCACTAAAGAGATTGCCATTTCTTCTATCTTCTCCATCTCCTTCATCACAGCAACAACGAAATAGATAAACAGACCAGAAAAGTCCAGCCAGACAAACAAAACCAGAAAAACAGCAAACCAGAGGGTAGAGCTGCAGAGTAACAAAACAGAACCAGATTAAAACAGAGAAGAGCTCTGGATGCAGTGAAGTCAGGCAGTAGTTTTGGGGGAGGATTGTGAGAGGTTGAAAATGAATACAAGCAGTTGTTTTTCTCGGTTCTCTTAGTGTTGGGGTTAGTGAGCACTTGGTTTGTGAGCATTGGGTTTACAGGCTTAGGTTTGTAGAAGCCCAAAATGGGCAAAACACTTTTAAACCTGACCCGTCAAGCAGAGAAAAAAAAACTACAATTCTGCCAAGTATATGATTCTGCGGGCCAATTCTTCCAATTCTACAGATTTTCAGTACTAAGGTCACGTCATGAACTCGCCCAGGCACCAAAAAAGCATGAAATCATGTGTCTCTAGAACCCCTCTATCAGATGGTGATTAAAATGAACACAAAATAACAGTTGTTTGTCTACTGTCAGAACTGGTATTCAAGACATTGGAGACTACCTTTTCTATGGTTAGGTCATCGGAACCTTAAAGTTCCATCAAGGCACTGAGCAGGAGATGGAAAGGGTCATTTATTGTGTTTAAATTATAAAAGCATAACTGGATAGTACCGTACTACCGTTTTGACTTTCGAGATCAGAGAATCAGAAACCTCTGCCAAGTGGCAATGAATTCAAGGTTAGTATTGTACACGACAAAGCTAAAGCTACTGCACAAGGAAGAAAAGAAATGCTCAAGAAACAAGTTAATCACAAAAGAGAATTGAATACAAATACAATCATGTAGCTCAAGGGATTCACAGTCTCCAGCAAGATAGAAACACATTTTACAGTTGGTTTAGATTATTTTACTATTACAGAAGTGTTCTGTTTTTACAGTTGATTTAGATTATTAATTATTAATATCTCCAGTCACATTTTAGTTCAATTCTGCAAACTGAAACCCCCGTGTAACAAAAGAAAAGCACTCTCAATTTGGGGATTAAAAAACTCTACACATCTTACTCTCTCTCTGCACCATGTCCACTAGTCAAGTGAATAACCAAAATCATTGATTCATTCATTTATAGAAAAGCATAAGTGGTTCAGTTCAAATGAACTACGTATGTATGTAGTGTGTACCAGGCGACAAGTATCTGGAAGCGAAAGCCACTGTGTGAATAGCTCCTCAACAACATAAGGACTCGATTTCAGTGCAAAAGGAGACACCTCCGGAAGCTGCAACAAATCTGGGTCCAAAGACACCACCAACTCCTCAGTTTCCTCCACATCCATCACAACAACACAATTCTCTACCTCTCATGCACTCACCAACCCTAATTCAATCACAAATTCCACAACCCCCGCCAAAAACCCTAAACCCCACTTTTTCAACAATCACTCCGATTCCTCCCCCTACCCTACCCTTCTTCTACCCCTTGAGTCGGCAAAACCCAGTAGCCAAGTTACGAACTTTCAGCAAAAAACAATCATGGGTACCGGAGAACAACAACAACACAGAGGGTCCTGTTGCTTCTCTTCATCCAAACACGAGTAGAAAATGAACACGGCCCAGAATTGAAAAATTCGGAGAGGGAAAAAATGGTTTTGGTGAGAATCAGAGAAGAAAAAATTTGAAAAGGAGGAGAAAATTGGAGTGTGAAATAAAGGGAAATGAAAAATTAAGAAAAGAGAAGAAAACCCTTGTTTGGTTTCGAGGTTTGAAAAGAAGGAGTGAGGAAGAGAGGAACGAAAAAAAAAAAAAAACAAAACGGTAGTGAAGAGATGAATGAGAAAACAAAAGAAAAGGGAAATGAAAAGAGAAGAAGAGGTAAAATTATAAAACAGTAGAGAGAGTTGTATTTATCTGTTGTGTCCGTGTGCTGTGGTGTGCACGCGCACTGTACCAACTGAAACTGCCGAGAGAGAGCGAGTGAGTGAGTGAGTGAGTGAGTGAGTCATTATCTTTTACTACACCGGAAGAATATTTTTGAATTTTTTCGGGTGGGAAAAATAGAGAAAACTATTTTTGTCCGATGATATGACGGAACTATTTCTTAAGATGATTTGTTAATAACATAAAATAAATAAATATTTTTACTTTCATTTTGAATTTAAAAAATAATGTTTAATATAAAAATTTAATTATAACTAATATAGGACAATATTTAGATATAATATTTTTAATATTATTCTTTAATTAAAGTATAATTTCACTTAAATTAAAACTATGATCAAAATTGATATTAAAGGTTGATACTTTTTATCAAAGAAAAACTTTTGTTTTTATTAGAGAAGAGCATTAAAAAAATTTAAAGGATTATACTTTAAGTTTTGTTTTTTGATACATTGTAATTCCAAGGAGTTGCATGGAAAAAAAAAGTACTTGATTTGACCTTCTTTAATTGGCATTTTAGAATAAACATTTTATATGTCTATATTTTAAAAAAATTGAAACCTTTAATTATTTTTACACTAGTCGCTTTATTGTGAGGTCAAATAATAAATTAATAAGAAGTTCATAGTCCAAAGTTAAATTGTTAAAAAAAAATTCAACGTTAAAGTGAAATTATCTTTTACATATTCTCACTCTATATATATTCTTTAAATGTTTCAATACATTAATAATAATGATCATCTTAATGATCATCTTATCTTTTTTTTATGTTAGATATTATGATATATGTTTCTCATATATATATATATATATATATATATATATATATATATATATATATATATATATATATATATATAAACTAATGAAATCATTAAGTCAACTATTTTAGATTAATACTCATGAGCTATTAAAATATTATGCTTGCTTGAGTTAATACATTATGATAAGACAATTCTCTCACCTTGTCATATTTCATTAACCATTTAAAAATTTATTTTATAACTAAGGTTGGTTAAAAATCAATAAGGCATGATTAAGAAATATTTTGTCCTCTCCTTCTCTCCACTCCCCCATCTTTTTTCTCCTTAAGCGTTCTGTTCGCACTCTCATCAACACTCTTTGCGCTTTTCATTTTTCAATGGCAACTCATGATTCAAGTTATGATCGCATCTCCATTCTTCAGTGAAAAAGGTATATCCAGAAATTTAAAATTTTAAATAAACAAGTATATTGATTATATCTTATAATTTATGTAAAATTTGTCTTTTTAAAATTAGAAAATAAGAATACACATACCCTTCATTTGAATTATAATACCTTGCACTCTTAATCCACTTAAAGTAAGGTAGATGCACATTTTATTCTTCGATTTACATGTTTATTTTTTAAATAAAATAAAAAAGAAAAATTGAGTTCTCTTCCCACATATTTAATTATAGAAAAATAGAAATAAAAAAGTTTCATAATGTATAATGCCATATATACCCTTTACCTTTTTTATTTTTAAGTATATTATTATTATCTAAATAAAAGTCGTCTCATTGATTAGGAAATATAAATTATTATTTATGTCTCACTACTCTTCCATTTTTATTGACTCATGAGAGGAGAAAATTTGGCATAAAATCTAATGCATTTTATTTCTTTATTAACTACTATATTTTTCATATATTAATTAACCAAACCATTGAAAACCCATACTTTCTCTCGGTGTTTTCTTTCTTACTGCTAACTTTTTAGGGTTTCAGACAAAGATCTTTACTAATAATCCTTTATAGTTTATACTCCTAAGTCCTACCAACTTTTCTTTCGATTCCAACTCTTGGTTCAAACTTTCATGCAGTCAACCAAGTAGCATTGATTGTTATGCATTAGATGGCATAGAGTTCTTACATGGCAGTAGGCTAGCTTCACTATAAAAGCTTAGGGTCTGTTTGTTTGTCAATTGTCATTGTAACTAACTTAGTATATATCTGCAAAGTGAAAATGATCATTTTCTTTGGTCGTGCTTCGTAAATCACAGGTTGATATTACATTTGGAATTTGTGTTGTGCCGAGATAAAAGATAATCAAACATGACGCGTTTGGAAGACAATTTGCTGTTTTGAATAATTGAATTTATATAATTGATTTTATTTAAAAATAATATTGAAGTAATAATTAACGTTCAGGTTATACTGAACTGAATTTTTTTTATAGAAAACCTCAAGTTCAAATCTTTTGGAGAGAAAAAATTGGATTGAGAGAGAATCATTTCAATTTTTCAACAAATGTTAATTATCTCCATAATTAATAAATACTTTACATGAAGACAAAAAATAAGTTTTTTATATTTAAAAACTTGGCTTGATTGTATTTTACTTTCATTATACTTTTTGTTTCCAAAGTTTTATAATGTCACAAATTTTGTTTTCATTTTATTTTGTGATTTTTGTCTCACTTTATAAAATATCATGGATTTTGCTCTCACATAGAAAACTTATCACAATTAATTTTTTTGGCAAATTTTCTTTTAAACTGTCACAATTAAGATAATTTTGTGATTTTTTTTATTAGTTGTGATGATTTTTTTATGTGAAGACAAAATTTGTGATTTTTTTAAAGGGAAAAAAATTTGCAATTAAGTCTTACACTTTTTGTTCCCTACGTATTGCAGTTGTGCAAGCTTGATCTCTCATATTTCAATTGAATTAATTTTAATTTTCATTTCTTACGATGATGTATTAAATAAACTAAGAGTACAATTAAGTCATTTCAATACATGTATGAGACAAATTACTAATTGTCATGCAATCAACATATCATCTAATGTCATGTTAGTAAAATTATACAATTATAATATTTAAGTGACTTAATCCGTGCAATTAATATATAAGAGACCAAGATTGCATAATTATATTACTAAAGAAACCAAAATTGTAATTAAACCTAAATTTTTTTATCCCAAAAGCAAGTTTGTAGTAAAATTCTTACTCATATTTTTTTTTCTTTTTAGTCAAACATGCTTTAAAGAGCAAAAGCAATTTCGATTTGAAATAACTATCATTATTTTTTTTTTCAGAATCACATCCACTCAACTCCAAGTCATTTCTCGACCCACCATTTTTTCAAACTTGCTATAAATTTTCTTGTTATTTGTCTTCTACGTGTTGGACGAAGGACCACTTTCTTATTACATATTTGAAAGTTTGTTTCTAGGTTTGCTGGTTGTTTTATAAAAAAAAACGAATTTGTATAAGCTGCTCCTTGGATTACTAATTTACAATATAAGGCTATGTAACTGTCAAAGTCGTGATTCAATTGAATCTTCCCCAGACCAATCAAGATATAGTGAAGCCCACCAATTGACAACTATCAAGAACATGTGGGATCACCGCCAAAGCACTCACCTCCAGAGACATTGCTCACGACAAATCTCTGAATAATCAATTCAGCAGCACCCCTCAACATCAAAGTTCCCCCCTTTCCTTCCTTCATCGAAGCTTATAAGAACATCTTGCCAGACACTTAATTATGTTGCTAAATTTCAGTGATCTCAAACCTGATCTAGCTCGCCTTCGCTCGAACACTTTGGAGGCATTCTAACTTATCGAAATTGCTAATTACACAACGCATCAGTCAAACTGGCTAAAATGCACATCAATTTTCTCCTATCCATAACCAGAGCCAACAATTGACAATTTCATTCCCTCAAATGTACATTGGAACCAAATAGACGGGGTGGGTATAAAATATGCATAGAAAGGGTGCAAAACATCCAAAAGCATTTTTGCAGATTCTTTTCCTTTCCTTCAACAGAAAAATAGAGGATGTATTTATTACAAGTAGCCATATATTAACAAATTCCTTAAGTAACATAGTATCTCTTCATGAATGGGTCCATGCTGAAATAATCATGGAAGAACATCTGAAGAGGTATAGAAGAGTCTGTCAAATCTTCAGGAACAAGTTTCAATGAGCTTTTTAGCCTTGAAAGGACCCAACATTGGATGGAAATATACAAATGTAATCAACATGTGTAGACATCTCAAAGGAAAGGTATCAGGGCAGAACTAAGACCCTTGAAACAAGAAATCTGCTGACCACACAGTTCTTCATTTCCTTTTTCCTGAACCAAGTGACAGGAGTTCAAAGCTCCTGAGTGTATCATCACGACCACCTCTTGTTGCTGAAGCCCGTGATAAAGATGTTTTGGATTCAAAACCAGGTTGAAGTCTCTGAGTTGTTGATAGTCGGCCACTGCTTAAGACCAGTCGGCTAGAACGGCTTTCACTAGGCTCACCAGAAGAGCTTGGCCGGCTGCTAGACAAGACAGGCTTTTTTGAAGAACTGCCATTACGAGAAGAGCTGCGAGGCCTCTCAGAATTAGCTTGCTGCAAAGGATAAGTGTTACATGACAAGAAGATTAAGTATAAGCAGTCCCATGTTGAAGTTTGACGGTAACCAATTCATAGAGAGAAAACAATAATGACAGATACTAACCACGTCTTTGGAAGATGGCACATCATCTGAAGACTTATGCCTAGAAAGCTCACTATGTAGAACAAGTCCAGAGCCATTCCTCCTTGCAAATGCCTCAACTGCACCTGAGAAACCCCCGAAAACATAGGTAAAAATCTTTTGCTGATGAAAGCCTTTCTCATACAATTTGTAGAATTGAAATAATAAACTACTTTGTCGTGCACAATGTACAGACATATTTTTTGAAAGGTGGAAATAATCGGTTTCAAAACTGTTGGCAATTGAGATTTTTCCAAGCTGTTATTATAAAATATTTTAATGTCTCTGCAGTTTTTGTGGTTGCTTGTAAGTTTGTTTAAAGTTTGCTTGTGCTCAGAACAGGAACTTTTAGCTGTTTGCTTTAGTTATAGCCATAATTTGCTTTAGTTATAGCCATAACAAGTTCAAAGTGTGCAAATCTGAAATATATCATATCAGTTTTTGCTCCTCTCTTCTTTATACGTTTATATTTTTGCTGTCCTGATGTTCTGTTTCTGGTTTTTAACAAAAACAAATCATGAGAATGAAAGCACATAAACAAAAAAAAAAAAATAGAACTTTAAGGATTATTAATATACAGGACATTAAAACTATTTATCAGCATAGCAGTAATTGCTTAAAATAATAAATTTCAGATCTAGCTGTAGCAGGATGAAACCTGAAGGCCGTTCTATTCTCTCCCCTGATTGTCCTGGGTTTATGACTGGTTTCCCACTTGGCTGTTGAAAATGCAGCAAAAAAAATGATTAACAAGAACCTTTACTTTTCGCTAGAAATGTAATGAAACCACACTAGTTAAGAAGTACTCACTCGGGCTCTAGAACTGGATCCAATTTGAGGATACTTCAGCATAGTCCAATCAAATACATAATCAAACTGATAACCTGTAAAAGCAAGATTTTCAAAGCCTAATAGAATTTCATTACTCATTAAGAAACATATATATATATATATATATGAAGCTAACCTTCTCGGATAAATAGGTCCCGAAAGAGTCTCTTAAGATAAGAATAATCAGGCTTATCTTCAAACCGCAATGATCGGCAGTAGTGGAAGTATGATGTGAATTCCAATGGATATGACTTGCATAAGACCTGTATCAGAAACAAATACAATAAATTCTTTGCATCATATAATATTGGAGAGAACTAATTTACTGCACAACCAATTGTACCTAGTTAAAGAAAAAACAATATACATGATGCAGAAAAATGCAAGTAGAGAACAAATTCTACTGATGACTAAATCAGCTAAAAGCCATTAATCATCCTAAGATGAATAAAGCTTTTTCCATAATTATTCTAATCAGGGACAGATCCAGGAGTGTATAAAAGGGGGGCCGAATTTTTTTACATAATTATTTAAATATTTAAGATTTAAAAAATAATTGTTCAATAAATAACAGGCTTAAAAAAATACTTCGCATTGATATGATGTACTACTAAATTTTTTTCAAGCAAATATCAACTCATATACATTTTCTTTTATTAATATTTTTTTCTTTTTTCTTTTTTTTTTCTCATGTATACACAAAAGGTCCTAAGGGAGGGGGCAATCCCCCTGCTTGCCCCCCCATGGATCCGTCCCTGATTCTAATCATTAAAACTTTGACATAAAAGCTTCTTGTGAGCAAGTAATAATACCTCTATTGGAGTAAGCATCTTCTTCTCACTTATCTTGTCATATTTTTGCTTTTTGGTGCCAGCTCTCAAGCCTTGCCATGGGAGACTGGAAAACAATTGCCAAAAACAATGTTAAAATACAATGATAAATGTTATTGCAGGAAAAAAAAATCAGCAACTCAACCAACCTTCCTCTCAAAAAATACATGAGCACATATCCGAGAGATTCTAGATCATCTCTTCTGCTTTGTTCTGCAAGAATTATCAGAACAAGATATACTATAAACTTATGTCCATTTTTAGTTAAAAAAATTTAAGAAAATCTTATTGATTAGTAGGTGCAAGCCTGCAGCCTCACTCACCAACTCCCAGATGAGTATTAACACTTGCATACCGAGCAGTTCCAGTGAGATTTTTGTTTTCCCTGGAAAAAAAAAAGTACAGTGATCATTTGTAAAAGAAAAGGAGAGGAATGTGTACACCAATAATTATTTTATATATTAAAATATACAGGTTCAAAGGAAGACACACGAGACCACAGGAGCAGGTTCAAGTTTTAGAATATTATTTTTGATTTTGGTTCAGGTTCAAAACTAGTAAAACTCAAATTTCACCCACCAATTTAACCCCTAGCAAGCCTGTTAGCAATCCCAGGCCCATCACCACAGCTATATGATAGGACAGTTATGCATCTGAATTATTAGTGTTTGTGTAGTATTGTTTAGGCACTTATGCATTTGTGTGACATTGTACTTTGTATATGTATACTCAAGGAATGAAATCAAAACAAGCTGCAGAGCCCGCCCAACAAAATCTCAAATATATTACCTGTATGGAATATGCTTGTGAGTTTGAAGATCCCGATACTTTTTTGCCAGGCCATAATCAATTATGTATACCTGCAATGTATAAAAAAAAATCAGAAATTTTGAGATAAGATTTCAGTCACCGATATCAAACAGTGGTAACTGCAATACAAAAGCAAAACCAACCAAGTTTTTTTATACATGACACCTGTCTAGCAGTAAGCAAATTCAAAGACACATTGTCAACTGACCTACTTTTTCTTTTCTTTTTTTACCTTGGTGCAATAACTAATTGTGATGAGTGATGACTAATGATGCATGAAGATTTATGAAAAAGGAAAGAGAAAACATTGATGAAGCCAAGGTAAAAAAATTAAAGGGTCTTGAGTCAAAGAGAGAAATATGTTACCAAGAACTAAATATTTCACTCAAAATTAGAGACAAGAATATCAAACAATCAGTTAAACAAGTGTTATGAAGATTTATATCAGCTAAGTGAATAAAATTATATTGAAGACGAGAAATTTACTAATTCTGTCGATGGTCCCTTGAAGAATAGAAATATCTGAATAAAATAATGCATTGGGCAAGTAGGAAAACTCCCATAAAGAAGGTTTACAATAGGAGGAATAAGGGGGAGAACAGTATACTAGAATCCTAAGGAATGGGTAACAGTAACTACAACCCAATAGACAATTAATTGTAAAGTCAGAAGATAATGAATAGGCTTTGCTCGATAGATAATTAATCGCAACAGTCAGGAGAGAATAAATAGGGATCAACCAATAGACAATTATGTTTAACAAACTGGAGAGAATAAATAGGGAGCCTTATTTACATTTACAGCATCCAAAAAAAATAAATTACATATCCTATGGCTACTACACTAGAAATTTATTGCAACGTTGAAGTCTACATATATCCATAATGTGAAAGAAAAACCTTAGATCATAATCTTAAATCATAATTTAAACTACTTCAAAATACAAGTGAGATGTCATGCATAAGCACCCAACCAGATAAGGCTAAATTCAAATAAACGTGGGATCCACAATATACCTGATTTGCCTTGCGGCCTAAGCCCATTAAAAAGTTGTCAGGCTTTATATCACGATGCAGAAAACCCCGAGAGTGCATGTACTCAACTCTGTTTATCTAGGTGAGCCAAATAAAAGAAGAGTAAAGAAACAGCAGCTGTCTGTTTAAAGTTTAGTTTTCTTGAAATGAAAGTCATACTTACTAGCTGATCTGCCAGCATCAGAACTGTTTTCAGGGATAATTTTCTATTGCAATAGTTAAACAAGTCTTCAAGACTTGGCCCAAGGAGGTCAATAACCATGACATTGTAGTCACCCTCAACTCCAAACCATTTTAGATGGGGTATACCAGCTT
This sequence comes from Glycine soja, assembly GCF_004193775.1. Classification (NCBI taxonomy): domain Eukaryota; kingdom Viridiplantae; phylum Streptophyta; class Magnoliopsida; order Fabales; family Fabaceae; genus Glycine; species Glycine soja. The sequence goes on along the minus strand of NC_041011.1, from coordinate 43,087,227 downwards.
CAAAAAAAGAAAAGAGGTCATAAACTACTAATTTCACTTCATGACAGTAAAGAAAATGAATACATGTCTTGTCCGCAAGAAAAGAAGTTGAAGTATAAATTGGAAGGAAAAAAAGAATGAAAGGATGAAAACTTACTTCCCCCTTGAAGAAGCATATACAGTTTAGACTCATAGTGAAGCTGTGGGTGCTTGGTTTTCACAGATTCCTGATTAACAAAGACAATTGGGAAGAAAGGTAATAGTTAAACTTTGAAATTTGAAAAAGCTATCTTACAAATTGTCACAATACTCAGGCAGTAAAATACAACAGATCCAAATATCTGTATTATGAGATACTTTACAGAAAATAATCAAGAAAAATAAAAGTCACAAAGTACAAAGCCAAGACTTGCACTAATGATTTAAAGCAACCAATACTCAGGCAGTAAAATACAACAGATCCAAATATCTGTATTATGAGATACGTTACAGAAAATAATCAAGAAAAATAAAAGTCACAAAGTACAAAGCCAAGACTTGCACTAATGATTTAAAGCAACCAAATATTGAGTTGAGACAGCATCACAGCAACAGTTGTTTAAAAGGTCAAGCTAATAAAAAAAAAAGATTCTGGCCAAATAAGTGTGCATTATTATTGAAACATGAAACAGCATGTCAAATAATGTATGCAGTTCAAATCTTAGACTACAATAATTTATCTTTTCCTCATTTGCCAACATATACACAAATACAGTCTGATAATCATATGATCATCTAAGGCATATTTTAGGCAGGGGCGCTGAGTACATTATATATAATTATATAAATACAGAAATAGTCTCTGATGAGTTATCACACCTACTAAAAAGCATGACTTTTCAATTTATTAGTATATCTCTATGGGATTTCACTGCTGTCAGATGTCACAAAGGAATCTACCAATACCCTTTTAAATTTTTCACCAGCAACATTTCCAATTCAACAGTTATCCTAAAACCCCCTTTCTTCTCAGTAACACATGGCAAAAGAAGCATGCACAATATCGCAAATATTCCCCTAGGTCAGCTGAAGGTCAAGCAACCAGTAAACAAAAGCATACCAATCACTTCACTTCCACAACAAAAAAATCCATCTATGCACTATGAAAAACAAAAACATTATAAAGACTTCCAAGCATTTAACAATCCCAAACACCCAATAGAACTCAATGATTGAACTCACCAGCTTGACAGCCACTTCCTCCCCACTTTGCACATTAACACCTGAAACAAACAAAAGCACCAGAGGATCAAAAGAGGTGCAAAGACCAAATGCTAATGTTATAAAAGCAATACTCATAAAGTGCTTACCTAAGTAAAGCTCTCCAAACGATCCACTCCCAATCTTCCTCCCAAGCTTGAATTTTCCACCAATAACATGATCCATGATACAAGCCCAATCTCTTGATCCTTAACTAATTACAAAAGCACTCAACTACACACCTCAATTTTTTTTTTTAAATTTTTTTTTGCCTTATCCGAGTATCTCATAAACGATTCATCTTTATTTACAGCACAATCTCAGATCCACCGAGATTTACCACTAACACAGAGATCCGAAGGTGTATTTAACAACTAAAAAATTCAGGCTATACTAACCCCCAATACTTCAAAAACCAACAAAAAAGAAAACTTTTGATCAGCGAAAATAAGATCAAAAACTAGAATCTACAAAACACCCATTGCTCGGCGAATCGAAGCACAATCGCGATTCTGGGGTCACTCAAAGAAACCACTTTTCCTCTTCATCGGAGAAATAGCTAAAATAGTGAAAAGGGTAGGACAAAAATCGCAGTAACAGTGAGTAGATAAACTAAATTGTGCTCTATAGCCGCCAATAGTGTGAAAATTTGGGAAAGTGTAGAAGGAAGAGGGAAGAAGAATCTAATGGGTACGATAATCTCGGGCGACGAGGGGTGATAGATTTGGCATCCACTTTCGGATCTGTCTTTGAGGACAGTGAGTGGATTTTGTAGGGAAAAATTCAGATTCGGGAAAAGAAAAGAAAAAGAAAAGAAAGTGAGATGAGAATGAGAGATAGAGAGAACATAGAAAAGAAAGAAAGGCTAAATGTAAGGTTAGAGGAGGAAGAAGATGAACGACTGTCCAAACTCAAGCTAGTGACACGATATTATATGATTATTTATTTATTTATTTTACTTTTAAATATTTTCTTTTTTATGCATATGAATATAAATTTTAAATAAAGGGTATTGCATAAATCATAGATCATAAATCATTATAATAGGTTATTTAATCATAAATTATTATATTTATATATATGATAAATTTATTAATTCTTATAATAATTATTTTAAAATTTAAGTTAACAGTGATTTTTATTTATTGATAACGGAAATTTTGTTATCCTAATAGTGCATATTCATTAAATTATTTTATTTAAATATATTTTTTGTGTAATTTTTTTATATGATCGTTCAATTAAAAAACATGTATGAAAAAACATGTATGATGTATAAGTTAAACTTATAGTGACTTCTAATTAATTAGTACAAGTATATAAAGTATTAGGATCAATTCAGTGGTGAGAGTTTGAAATAGTATGCAAGAGATTTTATGTTTAAACCTAAGTGTGATTATTATAGGTAAAAAAAACCCATTAATACTCGTATATATTTTTTCACAATATGCCAAAATTAATCTCAAATCATATTCAAATATGTTAAAAACTATAATAAACGTATACATTAATGTATAGTGTATGTTAATATTTTTTTTATTTCTTTAACAACTGCCTTAAAAACGTTACTCAACATTTGCCTCGACTTAATGCATTAGAGATTTTGAATCATGTTTTATTCTTTAATTTTTTTATACCTGAAATACTAGTGATACACTATACATTATTTAATAGGCTTTTTAAATATATTTTATGCTATTAGTTTAATTTTTTTTTGTTAATTACATATTCTTGTAGATCTCGTTTCTCATTTAATTAATAAATTTTCTTCTTCTTCTAATTTTATAATTTTTAAATTTTAACCAATAACAAAATAAATTGTGTATTAAAACAAGTGTGTTATTAGGACTCCTATTGTTTATGTTGTTGTTCAAAGACATGAATTGGGTGGAATGTAATCATTTTTTTATCTTTTAGTTAGATTTTTTAAATCTACAATTCAACGCAATAATTGAAACATGATAAAATATATATATTTTCTATCTTTCTTTGATTTAAAATTTGAGACAATACTTTTTAAAAAGAAAAAACTAAAAAAATATGTGATATATGTATAATAATTTATATAGCATTTATTTGTCTTTGTTTCCATTATTATGACATGTAATAAATAATTTGATGGAAAAAAATAGACACAAAATGTTATTGTATGAATTATCGTACAAACAGCATTTCTCAATCAGCTTGGCAACTAAATCTTAACCCTAACCTCAACATTGTTGCAATTGGATGGTTGTTTATATTGGTGGCCTTAGTCTTAAAATGGAATCTTCATTCCAATCGAAAAGAGAATAAATCTTTATTTTTCATTATTTTGCTATGCGCCTAAGGTGTACTCCCATTACAAAGAATACAATGAGCTTTCTTTTTTTTACTTCAGTTATTTTATGTTTCCAAGCTTTGATACTACTTTTTTTGGTTTATATATTTGTAACCTTTTTCCTTTGGGCTTCAGATTGGACTTCGATCCCTATAGCTTTAATTATAAGAATATGAAGCAATTGATGTACATCTGTGGTATAAAAAAAAAGTGCTCAATTTACAGTTGGTACATGATTGGTTGAAGAAAGAAAGTGAAAGGAAAGAAATAGAAACAGAAAAAGAGATGATTTTATAATTATTTAGTAAAACAAACGAAAGAAAAGAAAAATATGTGTGTGTATATATATATATATATATATATAAAATAAAAGTATTCTTAAAGAGTAAGAATAATTTTAGTGTTTTATTTATAAATTACCCCTTCCGAAATCTTTCCTCCCCAAATTGCAAGGATTACAATTAACTATGAGTATCGCAAAAAAATTATAAAATGTATAAATGGAGGAAAAAGAAGAAGAAAAAAGTGTTCTTTTCCATCCCTCCATTATCAATCCTTTCATATTCTGTCATTCCAAACATACCACCTATCTTGACAGTTGATACTAAACCAAACCAATCCAAACAATCTGTCAGTAATAATTATTTTATCTTGAAGAAATAATAAATAAGGAATTAATGTCGGATATCGAAACATTATGTAATCTGACATCCCATACACAGCCTCGGTTAAAAAATAATACTAACAAGCCCAAAAAACAAGATGGGGCATGCAATAAAGAAGAAAGAAAATGAGCATACGGATTTACTTTGTAAAAATTAGACCTTTTGAAGTGAGAGAAGAAAGAAAAAATGTAACCTTACAAACTAATGAATCTCTACATGATAGTAAAAGAATGTGAGAATTGCACATCCTTGTCAGCACTTCAGCAGTAACTTAATTACAAGAATTAACTTGGATTTTCAACACATTGCAGCTTGATAAATGGTGAACAAAAGAATACATCACCAACCAAAAATGTAAAGAATACATACCTTCAAAGCTTTTTCTACAGACAAATATCCCAGTCAACCCAAAACCCAGCTATCCAAAACCACAAAGTTTCAGAGCCTTTGCTCCCATAACTATCCACGCCAAACTAACAAAAGAATGTGGGAAAGACTAAAACAATCAGTTTTCAACTCAGCATTTGGTCATACCTCAATGGCCATGCAAGAGTCCTGTAAAATGTTACTATTTGGGATCATTGAGATTCACTCTTCTCAGGAACTTCCGGTTGAGTAGGTAAGAGTTTTAAGAAGCTCCCTTGGGCAGGTTGATTAGCAGTTGTAGCCGATTCATCATCTGTAGCATGTAATTAGCTCAACTTATTAACCAAAAGACACTTAAAATTTTCAACCGTTCGTGCTTCAATTTTTAATAACTAATAGTGAAGACATCTTTGCCTTTTGCCCTTGAAATTGAATTGTTCAACATCAATATTCAGCATGGATTTCCAATTTCAATATTCAGCATAGATTTCCAATTTCAATATTCAGCATACTTTTATCCCTGATCCACGATCCAATCCAAATAGTGTTGCCTTAAGCAACTATTATGCATATTTTTAATGTTTTCCCAGGAATTGCTGATCTATTACTTGAGAAAACCTTATTAACACAAACATCAGTAATAGTTTATTATCATTAACATAACTCTTAAATTATCACCAGATAAGAGATTTAATATTCTAAAATTTCAGAGATGTGAGAAACTACCCCATAATGCCATGAAGAAGGATGTATAGTTCTATGATGGAGTTATTTGGTGCCATAGCATTACTCATAACTGAAGTGAACCACTAGATCTCAAGCTAATCAACAAGTATACTACGCACAAGGCATAAAACAATGAACACATGCTTACAAAATAGGGTCTTGATAGATGGCCGCTTAGGTTTTGTGCTCTTCTTCAATTCGGCTGGTAACAACATATGCAAAGCTTGAAGATTAGTGCAGTGATGAATCAATTTGGAAAAGAACAATAAATTTGGCTTTGGGGGGTAATAAAAACAACAAACGCATAAGGTATAATAAACAACAAGGATCAGCAGCATGATCTTCAGCAAAATCACATTTTATTGAAATTATAGTCAATTGATGCATCAACAAGAAATTTGCAAGGGGTAGCAATAACATACATACTTTTCTTTCTTTAACAAGCTGCATCATTTTTTCCAAAGGCTTGTTGCATTAAAGACCACAATAAAAAGGGTTTCAATAAGCTGAAAACCGTTGATAAAACTTCGGAAAGTAGACAACAATACATTAATTATTAGAGGGTAAAATATATTTGCAAGTTAAAACTAAGTTACTGCTAAAGTGTGTGTGTGTGTGTGTGCAAGTTTATACAAGTGCATTTACTCGATAAAATCTTCCATCCCCTAGCAATATAAACCTCATGTTCAGCCCCACAATATAAAGCTCAAATAGACAAGGTTTAGAGCAATAAATTGATAGAGCACAGAACCTTCCATTAGATTCAGAAATGTCACAGGAGTAAAAGAATCTAAGAGTATTAGAAGCAATATATTAAAGAGGAACTTTCTAATTATAAAACAAAAATGATGAAAGGGTTTAAACAAAACATAAACAAATATGCACATAAAATTGAAAATGTACAAACCAATTTCAGGTAGTTGATCATCATTCACGATTTCATAGTTCTTATATGTGTACCCGACAAAGTTGACATCTTTAGATGACAGCATCTGCAGAAATAACAGGTCAAATTACAAATCCAGACTTGGATATTCCTCATCAACACTAATGATCCATGAATTCCAACGAAGAGGTATTTGTATTCAGAGTTTCTGTTATCAAAAGTTGAGTAAAATCCCAATGTCATCTAAAGTAAATAATATTGTCTGCAAACTAATGGGTTCCATTGACAGCTTGCTACAAGCATAACAATATGTCTAAGATATTTATTGTTTCATATAGTAGTCAATACTCAATAGCACACTATAGTGGTGCTATAGCAGGTGCTGAAAATCAAGGAAGGCCATCAAATGAAAAAGGGCAAGCTAAGAAGTAGGATCCTTTAATTGCGCTAGGAGGACCTATGACTTGGCCAAAAGCCAAGAGAACCAAGGAAGCTTTATAACAAAAGGTGATCAACATATTCAACAATAACAACAAAGCATTATCCCACTAGGTGAGGTCGGCTACATGGATCACACAATGCCATTCAGCAAAGTTAAAAACCAAAGCTTCAAGAATATTATTTAGCCTGAGATCAACATATTCGACCTCAAGCAAAATATGGACAAAGAACCAAATTAATCTACATTGAAGAGGACCCCAGTTAGGAACTTATTTAAGCGTGTTTGAGTTTGTATCCAATTAAGACCTTGTTTAGACGTATTTGGGCTTGTAATTTGCTTTGAATTTTTGTATTTTGGGCTGCATGGGTTGTTGGGCTATTCAAATCATTTTAATTTTAGGATTTCTGTTTGACATATTCATAGCATTAAAGTAAGATTATATTAATTAGGAAATATCCATAGTTGTCAACCATGGATAGTGGTGCAGAGTGATCAACCCCAAAAATGGGATAGCAAGATGACTGCTATTCTAATATTTTTCATATATATTAAATTATTAATAATATATATATATATATATATATATATATATATATATATATATATATATATACATATGCTAAAAAATAGTTAGTGAGGAAGAAAAAAAAATAATAGTGGGTGAAAGAGAAAGAGGAAAACAGAGGACAAAAAGGAAAATAGAAGTGGAAGATATGGAAGAGGAAGGAAAAAGAGAAACAGAACACAGAAACAAAACCAAAAATAGAAGAAACCTGCAGGAGTGGAAGAGAAGGGGGCTGGCTGAAAAGAGAAGGTGGTCCTCGAAAAACGGAGTGGGTTGGTTGCCAGAGAAGAACAAGATTGGAGAGGTTGATCATGCACGTCAGAGGAGAAGAATAAAGGGTCAAAGGTTTTTTCGTTCTTTCTTTAAAGCTGATATGTGAAAATTCCCAAAAATACCCCCACTAGTTATCATTCAGTAAGGGTATTTTGCGGACCTCAACAATTTCCAATGGATTTCAAAATTATTTCAATGTAGCGTCCACAAAGCACCTGCTCCACCGTGATTTCGGCCACTCCGTGATAGCAGTTGTGACAGCCGCACAACTAAACTGAGATGCTATGGCCTCCTTGTAACGGCCCAGTGTCACTCCACACTGCTTTGGCACTACAGTGCCACTATTGACAACTAAGGAAACATCCATAGCATTAATTAGGACTATATTTATTAGGGACATTAGAAAACATCAATTGCATTAATTAAGAATACATTTCCTTCTTTTTTTATTTAAGATATAGGGAATGTTATCTTTGACTATATATAGGGCAAACCAATGTACTCAAAGGACACAATTGAATGAAATATTAAAATCGAGAACTTTGCTTCTCTTAGGGTTCTTGGGGGGAACCCAATTGCTTGGATCTTATCAAGGGTTTCTCACACTTTTGTAGCAATTTTACACAAGGCTGACCTCTTCTTGGAGGTGGCGCCGATCTTGGTAATCTTTTGTTTTCCCTTTTCTTTTACTTGTTCTTGCACAAATTTAAAAAATCAACTCAAGGAAGATTCAAATTTCCTTGTAATCATTCTTGAATCATATCAGTGGGATAGTAGAGCAGAGCAGTGCTGAGCCTCTATTGGATTCAAATAGTGGCCAAAATAGTGGCTTTTTGCACACTATAGCAGTGCTACCATGATATAGGCTTGAAAAATCCATTTTTATCCCTGGAACATCAATGTTTGGGTTCTTTTTGGGTAAAACATTCCACAAAAAGTTAGCTCTATTTTGACCTCTATTCCTTCACACATTATGTGACAATTTTTTATACTGTATTCCGTTCTTTCTCCTTCCTTTAGACTTCCCACCCAGTTCACATTCTGCTATTTTTTTTAATCTAATTCGTTATGTTCTTTTCCTATTAATTTCACCATCATCTTTTATTTTCTGACTTAATTACTATGTTCTTATTGCTCCTAGATTGATGGTGAATATGTGCGTAAAGTAACTAAGAATTGTTATTTATCATGATTTTCTTTAATTTTGGGTTTTTAGTTTTTGTTTTTTGAGTATTCATGTGTAGTATAACTTATTTATTTTGTATTATAATATTTAAAATAGCAGTCATTCTGCTTCTCACTATAGCAATTTTAGAATTAGCTACTACACACTGCTATCCGAGATTGATAAACCAACGCAGATAAGTAATAAACAAATTACTAGATAGATAAATCTAAAAAAAGACACACATAGGATAGGAGCATATGACAGCAGCTTTACTTTTGACAACCCCAATAATCTCACATATTAGTTAAGCTTCATAGAAGAAGAAATGGGATACTGAAAGCCCACATAGTAAATATTGTGCCAGTTAAATTAAGAACACCACAATTACTGCAACTATAGTACACCAACAACATACAAAATATCAAAAACGAGAATTAACCTTTCTCCATGGGCCTGATTTTGAGGAAGGTTGAGTTTGGTTGTCAACCTACACATTATTAGTAAATTAAGCAGCATGATACTGGTTTGTAACAGCAGACAAAAATTACACCTATATCCATGAAAATAAACATATATAATATACCTCTTCAAACTTCTCAAAATTTTGAGTATCTAATTCATCATTAACCTCAGGAATAAAAGCAGCTTTCATTTGGTACAATTTGTCCCATTCAATACCTTTAAACCATGGGTGAGCCTGGAAATAATAGACCAACCAGTTATGTTGTTAATATGTAACTGTAACCCAAAGTAAATTATAGAATTCAGAAAAGAACACACCACAACACCTTTATTTCATCAGCCCCTTTGGTTCCAAGCCTCTGGTCCACATTACATAGGAGTCTACTAATAAGATCCTTTGCTTCTGCCGAAAGTTTAACTTCTTCTGGAAATTTTAAATAACTTCTCCAATTTACTATCTGCAAGTTTGAAGGTATCAGATACAATATGATCATAATTGATAAAGATAAAAGAAAATACAGTAAAGGAAAGACATAAAGGGAATCATGATGGACACTTATAAAGTATAAATAACCAAGACTGGTCATAGGAATAGAAAGATGCAATTCTCAACATAATTAAATTGGGAAAACACCACCTTTTTTTCAGACAATGCCAGTAATTTTAAGGCTTTCAGAACTATCCACAGGCAAAATATCAATATTAAGGTCGTAAACAATGTTGGTAAGTTTACTTAGCATTCACTTATAATTTAGTAATATAGGCTTTCTCTAGGCACAGGTGCCTACCAAAATTCAATGTAGTCAACATCCTACATGTGTCAAACCTCAATCTATACAATATTCATCCCAATTCATCAACAGTTGATCCAGACATTACCTTTCTACAAGTCAACATTGGTTCATCTGAATAAAAGGGCGGATACCCCACTAACATTTCATACATTATCGCTCCCAAGGACCACCTGGAAACATTACCAAAATCTCATCAGAACATATTGAAATAATATGAAGTTTACAAAAACAAAGGGAACTTCATGGTATTTTTGAAAAGGAAAACTAGAAAAACACATTAGATAATACCAATCACATTCCATGCCATATCCTTTCTTCAGAAGAACTTCGGGGGCAATATAGTCAGGTGTTCCGACTGTAGAATAGGCCTGCAGTATTGAAAAGAAAGAAAAGCTTCAAATGTCGTAGTTTGTCAAAACAGGGGTCAGCAACTTGCCAAAACAAAGTCAGAACAAGAGGTTACCAAATGTATATACACAATGAAGAATATTGATTAAGAACAATTCATCTTCCACTAAATAATATATAATTATAATATACATAGTTTGTCAGTAAACAGGGTAAGAAATAAAACTAACTCTTAACCTGAAAGTTCATAAGGCATAATGCAGTAATGGCTGTTTATGTATATTGAGTGACTTACAAGCATTCGCCTATTTTTCTGCCAATGCTGCAGTTGCTCCTGTTGGCTTCTTTTAGGAGCCACCGGACGCCCATCGCTCTGAAGGGCTCCACTTCTGTTGCTACCAATAGAGAAGTCCTTTTCCTGAAGATTACTGCAGTCCAGTGGTTTACATAATCCAAAGTCTGATAATTTCATGTGACCATTTCTATCTAGCAGCAAATTGTCAGGCTTGATATCTCTGGAATGCATATCAAAATAAGAATATTATACCTTTTTTGATGTGCAAGAAAAAAAGACCACCATAAGATTAATATAATAAGATTTTCATGGTGTAACATGACTATTTGAAGCTTGAGCTTACCTATGAATATAATTATGTTTATGAATCGACTCTATAGCTAGGACAGTCTCCCCAACATAGAACCTGGCCTCATCTTCTGTCAGTATATCCTTTCGCATGAGCAACGTCATCATATCACCACCAGGTAGATACTCCATTATGAGATATAAATACTCTTCATCTTGAAAGGAACAATAAAGCTTTACAATGCAGTTGCTGTCAACTTCTGCAAGTAGATTCCTCTCAGCTTTTACATGTTCAACCTAAACAGGGATAAAAAGTAATCAATGAATATAACAAGACAATATTCATTTTAAAAATGAGAGCAAGTCCTGCTTATTTTGTTACCTGGCCTCTGCGAAGCATCTCTGATTTCTTAAGTTTCTTCATAGCATATACATGACCAGTTGTTTTCTCTCGGCAGACTCTGACCTATAAAAAAGGAAAAAATTGCAAAGTTGCAAATTATCTGACAATTTTTGTAACATATGTGAAAGATCAGAAGCATAGTTTTTTTTTAACTTCAATGAAAATAAAGGCAGACTATACCTCCCCAAATGCACCCTTCCCTATCATAGTTAGGGGCTCAAAATCATCAGCCCCCATTTTATGCCTCTTAAGGCGCATGTATTCCCTCTCCTTTTTCTCAAAATATTTTAGCAAATTGTTCTGCTCTTCCTCAGAGACTTCAGCATCAGCCAACTTTTTTTCTAGCATATTACGTCTGCAAGAATAATGTGTTTAACCTTATTAAAAACTTACAGCAATTTCCATTTGCAGAAGTTTCTTGCACATAATCTATAACAGCACATCAGAGACAATATAAGACAATATGTCAAGAACAACAACAAAACAAATTTTCCGTGAGCAATCCATGATTCCATGCTTGGCATTTAGACAAGTCTTACAGGACAATATATCAAGAACATCATACAAAATAATATTCCAATGTCAAAGAATACTAAGTTGCACCTTATTTGGAATGGGACAACTAAAAGCAAGGACACTAAAGAAATATCTCATTTATACTTCTTTGGAGATGACTATAAGTATGTTAAAACAACAACTTTACGTGAAAACTCATCATTTACTTTAGATTGTACTACCATAATGATCCAAATATAAGTTAAAGTAAACATACCGTTCCTGTCTCTCCTCCAAGTCCTTCATCTGTTTCTTATAGTGGTTTTCTATGTACTGCTTTGCAGCTGCAACCTTCTGTTTGGTCACATTGGAAGGTGCTTCTTCATTTGTTAGGGGCTTTGACCCTTCTTTTGCAATGCCTTTAGTTTCCTTGTTTTTTGAAGACTGTGTTTTATCCTTTGGCTTGAACTTATTAAACCAGCACCTATCCATTTTGGAAAGCTCTTAAGCCTGCTGTGTTATGCACTCTATTTCACCAATCACTAAAGATAAGTTTTCTCCACCAAGAATCTCATTTCTCCAGCAATGAAAATCAAGAAGCCATTGTCCACCAAAAGAATCTGGGGCACATTAACTCTTACTTCTGCCCAAACATGAAAATAAATGGCAATGAATCAACAAACTAAAGCTGTCAACCATGTTTTTTTAGCTGATCAGAAGCAAAACTTGAACATTGAGTGTAAAAATACTCTAGAATCGTCAAAATGGGAAGAAAAAAGGTGAATACTAACAAATGCAAATAGACAGAGAAATTTAAGAGCTCATTTCATTTGGTGTTAGGATGAGAGTACAACATAGAGGGCCAAAGAGTTATTATAAATAATTCAATGTCAACTAGATCAAATTGTCAGAGAAAATTAGCAAACACAGAACTGAGAATGAAATTAAACGTATTGGAAAGGCAGAACAATCATACATAAAGTTCACAAAATGCGAACCAGTTGCTAAGATACTCATTTAGCAGCAAATTAGACTTCAAAAATCTTGATCAAACCTGCAATGCTTAAAAAAATACCGGAAATAAATTAACCACCGGAGGTTTTAGTTCAAAACAGTTAAACCGCACAATTGAACCAGAAGTAAACCTTTAGATTCCCCAAAAGCCTAAAACAACACAGAAACCATGGAATTCAAAGGTTGAGCCCCGATCTTCGGTCCAACCAGTGATCCCCACATATTGATCAAGTACACTCAATTGCACACAGTACAAGTCAAATCTCTCAAATGGGTAAGCAAAAACAAGGTCAAATTACAATCTTGAACAACCACAATGACCCCATCACATCACTATCACCATCACCAACGAAAAAAATTGAACTTTCACTTCACTTCTCATTGTACTAACCATTAACCAACCAAACAAACAAACAAACAAAAGCAAGGATTCAAATTGAAGATACCCATCATCGAAATCGAAATGAAAAGGAATTAAGCAACACTTGCACAAGGAAAGCAACATGGAATTGGGATTGGAAAAGCAAAAGGGTGTTAGAAGAGAAGAACCTGGAATTAAGAGGAATCAGGAGGTTGTGGCATGTGGGAGTGAAAGCCAAAGGAGTGAGTGAGTCAGATAGCGAAAGAAAGTGTAGAGAGAGAAATGAAAGAGCCGAGATTATCGGTGCAGGGAAAGAAGGTGGAGAGAGAGAGGACCACTTTGCAACCATCATTTCCATGCCCCATTCACTCCCTCGTTTACTCCCTTTTTTTTTTCTTCTCTTTTCTTTTATATTCTTTTTAATTAATGTTACAAGTTGGAATCCACTTTAATTTTCTACTAGTAGCGAAATTTGATATTTTATGGAGTAACGTTTTAATTTACAGGCTAAATTATAAAGTAAAATATGATTTTGATTCATCAATTTTTGATATTTTTTAATTTGTGCTTTAAAAAATTTATTTTAATAATTTATATCTATGAATAGACTGAAAATGGTCATTTCTTTTATTAAATTTGATATTATTTTTCAATTCCTCTTATTTACAATTTTACCTTTTTAATTCTTATCACTTTTAGCGGATATTATTTTTTAATTCCTCTTATTTACAATTTTATTAAATTAGTCAATATCTTAATCTTAATTTGCATTTAAATTGGAATGATAACAGAAACAAAATGGTTGTTTAATGAAATCATTATCACATAACGATTATTATTGGTAGTTTTATCTGTATTTATTTTCCCTTTTTGCTTTCCTGTACGTACATCTTTTTTTCCTTCTTTGCTATTACCAAAAATTAGTTTTTATATTGTTAAATTAAACTTATTTGTAGACTATATTCGTTTATATTTTGTAATTATGTATGTTATTAAATTATATATTAGTTACCTTGATTGCTTTTATAATTTAGAATGATAATTAAAGTATTTTTCGAAACTTAGGTTATGATATTAAGTGCTTGTAATGATATTCTCCTGGTAAGATATAATAACATGTGCATCATACTGTACCCTCCCTGAATTTTAATAAAAGAAAAGAAGCACAGTATGGCAAAAATGTCACCACCTCCTTGACACCTCATACTCTAAACTATCATGTTACCATCTACCGGTTTTATTGGCTTGCTTCTGAGTTTTGATCACATTTCTTGCAGGCCTACCATTAAAGGACACTGACCATATTCTTAATTTCTTATTCTCCAACGAGAAACACTGCTCTTTGACCGCAACAAATAGTCTCACTGTCTCAGGGTCTCTACTTGAAAGTAGGGTCAGGTTGGAACTCTTGTCAAAAGATTTATCATGTAGTCGTATGTATCACAAAAATCAATAATTTCATGTTAAATTGTCATGCAATATTATCGCATAAAAAGATTTATATTTATCTCTCTTTATAAAGATTCACAATTTTTTTTATAAAATTTCATTTATTTAATTTATAAAAGAGATAAGCACGTTTTTTATGACATTATACAAAAAAAAATTAACATAAAAAGGTCCATTCCAAACATTGACCATGCACAAATATCATGCGTGGTAAAGTAGCTAGAATTATCCATTTCCGAATATCAGATACGATTGCAAAGAATCATCCACATTCTATCCTTGCATTTACTTTTACACTTATATATACTGAACAAAATAGCATAAAAATATTAAAGCACGAAAACAAATGAAACCCTGAGCAGAAAAGGCACGTATATATATTACATAAGTACATAACTTATATAAGTGACTTCCATGTCTTGAATATTATGTAGCTTACATAATCCCCAAATGCAGGCAAAATTTTGAATAGCCGCCTATAAAAGCATGATGCTTATGTATATGTCTTAATCACATGAATAATCATCATCCCAAAAATGAGAATCAAAAGAAGGAAATTAAATGAAAAGAAAACAACATGTAATGCTACAAAATGAAGTTGTTTACTTTACTGCTTCACCCCTTGGGACGTGCTTTGATCCCTTGTAGTTGTAGCAGCAGGTAATAAGTTATAAGAAGATGAAAATTCATTGGTTGTCCTATTCAGTGTCCCTAAAGCTTTCACTAGTTAGCCACATTTTCTTCTGGATGATAAGAACAACTTCATCGCCATCTTGGACAGAGTTAGAACTGGAATCAATTGCTTCCCAGTGCAAAGCACTTAGGTGATTCTTTATAAAATCAATCACTGACTGTTTATCCCGGATGATCGCGAAACCAGTAGGCCGAAGCATGCGATCCATCTCGATTAATAGATCCTCTTTACTGCAACCTTTATTTTCTATGTCAGAGAAGACAGTCCATGCATGAAGTAAATCGTATGTCCGGGGGTATGTTGAAAATGCTTCACACCTGTTTAAGATTATCACATCAAAACTCTTATTTTCTCATCATTCACGGAGGAGCTACAAAAACAAAATCTAACAACTAAATCTAGATTCTAGAATAAGCAACAATTCTCAAGATTTTTAGTCAAATCGCTGCTTTCTCTGAACCAGATAGATTAAGATCTCTACATAGTAATTTATTCTCTAGTCTATAACATATAATCCTTACAAATCAAGGAGGGTGCATTATTCACTGCTTAAACTCTATGATTTTATCTCCAAGAATCCAGAATCATGCATCATTAGTATACTTAAACTAGTTATACAGCAGAATGCAAAAGCTAATATTCAATTTCAAAATGTACTTTCTATATAAAATCATAGGAGACATAAATCAACAATCTGGATTTGATTGTAAATAATGCTTTTTGACAAAACACATTTCCTCTAAGATTAAAACAAAAAAACCATTTCATATTTGGTTAAATTATTAAAATAAATTTTGTAGTCTGTACGTTGATTTTTAGGAGTAAATACATAAAACAAGAACCGTATGTAAGATATTATAGGAAAAATAAAGGACTAATTGGAAAATGAATCTAAATATTAGAAGCCAGAATCAAATAAGATCAGAAATTCATAGGTTATAAAAATGAAATGCCTCAAATGCATGGAAAGTTATCAAAGAAGCAATAGATTTATAATTCAAGCAATCTAGCTTCAATACCAGTCATGAGTAGTTCCTATAAGGCCTCTGTCATATATGAGCTTAAGTGTGTTTGGTCCATCTTGAGGTACAACATTCATTACCCAAACTTTCTTGTCTCTAAGAGCAGCTGCAAATGAACCCATGTTTGCTTTCATATCCATAATATTCCTCAATGTGTTTGATGTGATTTTTGGACTCAAGAGATCCCAGTACTTCTCAACTCTCCTTTGCCATAGTTCCTGCACATGACAAAATTTAAGCCAAAAATTGGTTTATATGAATTTCTATGATAACAGTGGAAAAAATAATTTTAGTCATTAACAAGAGGATCAATTGTAACTTCTGATTACCGTGTCCTTTTCAAACATGTCATTTGAATAGCCAAAGTCAGCTAATCTAGGAGGAGGACTAGTCAATCTTGCAGGCCATGGAGCTAATCCACTACCCTTGGCTCTGTTGTCATCTGTGATAAAGTGAACAAAAGTTTCAGTAGTTAAGTTTCAAACTTTCATATACCACAGCTCTTTAAATTATTCTCTTATTTAATTATTAAACAAAATAAAATAAAAATTAATGAAGGATTTTAGTAGTTTAGGAGTTGGGATACAGGCTGCATGCACTTAAAGCAAATACTGATGTTCTACATCTAACCAGCAGCATAAGGGTAGCATGAGGCTCTCACAGTCTCACTATTTGTAGGATTTGGGGAAGCTAAGACGAATTGTATCCATCCTTATGCCTATGCCTGTAGGCGAAGAGACTGTTTCTACCACTATAACTTGTGACTACCAAGTCACAAGGCAGAAAGGCTCAACCATGCGTCCATCCAGTAGCATGAGATGGAACATTACAAATGAGCTTAAAATTAATAGATATATTAAGGATTTTGGTAAGATGTACTCACTCAGAACACAGGTCATAGCAGGTCATTTGTGGATGATGTAAAACAAGAAGATTGGTTAATGGAAAATGCAATCCCACTCATGATGCATAACATGTAGGTCTATAATACACCATATTTCCCTATTTTTCTTTCAAGAGAAAGGAAATAAAACACTGTCACTCCCTATTCATCTCTTAACTCTATTGAGAAAAAAGTAGTTCATCGACTATCTTCGTCAGAACAAACAATCCAGTGCAATTAAGGGAAAAGAACTATTATTGCCAGAACACACAGAAAAGGGGGGAAACAAAAATGCATGCCACTAAAGAAGTAACAATGAATTGATACTCGCAAAGAAATCGCTAGAATCCATGGAATGCAAAAACCATAAAAAAACCACTGAGAAAAGAGTACTCACGATCACTGTAAGGTGTTATGCATGCTTTCATATTTACTCCCCATACTGCATCTGGGTCATCGTCAGACTGGCAAAGAGGAGGGCGAGTACCAGGTTCTCTTTCCATATAGCAGTCATTTGTTGGAGGTTTTTGCCAGACAACAGTTTGGTTCCTCTTTGCAGCTACTTTCCAACACATACGCCCCACAAGGTCACTCATTTCTTTCCATATCCTTAGATCCTCTTCATCCTGAGCATATGCTTCTGGAGATGAGTATGCAAAATAACCTCCTGGCCTGAGCAACCGGTCTAGTTCAAGAAGTAGTAATCCATCTCTCTGAAGCCAATCAATTCGACAACGAGAACAATGAGCAAACTCAAAAGATCTGCTTGGGTAAGGGAGTCTCTTAGTTCCCAGGACACCAAGATATGCAGGAATTCCTCTCTCTAGAGCAAATTGAATTTGATTCTGATGCACATCATTTGGTGCCAAGGACATTGCAATGATATCAGATGATAGAAGATATGCTCCAAAACTTGCAACACCACAGCCAACATCAAGCACTGTCCGCAACCTTCCTTCGTTGTTTAGATTATTGTTTGAAAAGTTAAGCATCTGGCAATGCAAATTGGAATGTTAAGATAATGATTTATCCAAGCAAATCTAGATAAACAGACTATATCAAACAACCAGCTCTGTTAAACATGGTACTGACATTGACAAGGACCAGTTTTGTCTTGTGATAAAATTTAACACATAATTATTAAGAATTGGGTAGCAATAATCAAACTCGTGATGTAAAGGACCAGTTTCTCTAGAAGCTCACGCTGGAGACATATGAACAGTTTACAATATCTACATCTGTAAATAAAAGCATATTACACAACTAGACACAAAGGCATGCTTCACGCACTTGCAAATGAAAAAGATTAAAAGGTTGAAGTAGTGAGAAAATGAAAGAATAGGAAAGAAATAAATAAAGTGGGCATAAAATACAAGGTGTATTTATCTCAAATGAATTATTTTAATATCATTTTAAATCAACTGATTATACTTAATACCTCATGTTTCATTAATTTATTAAGAAAATAAAAAATAAAGATTATTTTTAACTTTTAGCCAGGTCATCTTCACTATTTGTAGTAGGCATACAGATAGATACTTGCATAATATAAAATCTCATAGAACTACCAATTCAAAAACAAAATATAAATGGTTTCATTTTTTTATATCCAAAACCAGTAAAGTTAGATGCAGACTCACATTTGCAATTGATGCAATGTACTTATCAGCTCCATAATGGAAATGAGTCCCACCTCCAGGAAATACTATTTTTTCACCTTTTACAACCATCCAATTCTGGTCAGATTTCTCGTGTGCAAGGTGAGTATGTGGGATATTTGCTTTCCATACCTCATCTCTGCTTTGTGGCCACTTAATAGGGACCTGCAACATTATAGAAACAACAAATGTTGGACTAAAATAATACATATGTATCAGAGGGTGTGTTGAAGATCACATATACTCTTAGCAAATTTTCACCTTGTATCCAGATGGAGGAGGAATCAAGCAATTGTACCGCCTTTCTGCAGGAGGACAATGTCTCTCATAGTGCTCCATCACAGACAGGTCCAGCTTCATCCTCATTTGATAGATAAGATGTCTATCTAAGCAGGGAATCAACTCTGAATGACGATCATCACAGACCTTCAAAAACATAAACATTGTAAACACCATGAGACTGCTGATGAGCCAAAAGTATAGCCATATTTAGATGATGCCCATGAACTTGATTGTGTCTACTTATTCATCTATGAAACTAAGAATTTTATTTTCATTGTGCAAACAATACTTGTTGCTTGATTTGGATATTACTGTGTATGTGGATAAGGAATTAGTTTTCTTCAACTCTTACTATTCCATGTATAATACATTTTAAGCATCTTACATAATTCACATTAATGTGTATAATTTACCAAACTAATATACTTGAGCTTAAAGAGTTTGTCAACCTGAATTCAAATCAAACAGTATATAAGAGAGTTCATTATTATTAATAGAACTAACTAAACCAAATAGCAATAGCAAAAACAAAATATTAAAGATTATAGCAATTATAAGGATGTTGCATGAAGCTGTGAAGAAAGAGTGAATGTGCCCTATGTCTAAGCTAACTAAGAAACATACAGGGAAACTCTTTGGAACAATATTGTCCTCCCCATCTCCCTGCCTGAAACTTGATGAAGATTCATCTTGCTTGCCATCAGTGTCATCTTCTGCACCCAAATATGATGAGCCAAGTCTTTTCAATGATCTGCCATATTCAAGAGTAGATGAACCACTATTTTGAGAACCAAAGATAGACCCGCCATACACATACAGGAAACCAAGAAAAGTTGCCACAACGCAGATGGAAGCAACTAAACGCTTTTTTTGTGATCCATCAGATCTTCCCCTCGACATTTATCAGTTGAAAGTAAATACAAACTGCAACTTTCACTGTTCAGTTACAGACTAAAAGGATCTCGTTTCACCGGACATTCAACGTCAAATTCACCACTCAAAAGCCCACCTAATGTAGCAGCTCCAGTACTTCAAATTAGAAACAACGACAAACAGCTTACTCACAATACAGTGACTTAATGATTAACCTGCAAACAAGGGAAAAGCAGTCAGCAAAAGAGATACAGAAATTCATTACTTTGTTATCAATGTTTTACTTTGGATTAAATCATATTGCTTAAAGGAATAAAGACTATGAAACCATAAATAAACACACACCATTATTATACTTTTCCATCAAGAAAACATCTAAACTATACTAAAGAAAACAGATCCAAATATAAAAACCAATTTCAAACTTCTTTATGAGAACAGATCCATGTATAGAAACTTAAAAAATTTGCATTGGGTGAAGTTCAATGAGAGAAGTAAGCAAGGCACCAACCAACAAAGAAATTTTCACAGCATCAAGGAAATTCATAAACAAATAGACGGGATAATAGCCATCAATTGGCCTAGTACACCCCAGACAAAGCAATCTCTAGT
Source organism: Glycine soja (assembly GCF_004193775.1). Classification (NCBI taxonomy): domain Eukaryota; kingdom Viridiplantae; phylum Streptophyta; class Magnoliopsida; order Fabales; family Fabaceae; genus Glycine; species Glycine soja. Next base: position 43,066,665 of record NC_041011.1, on the reverse strand, counting down.
CCTAGTACTCCAGGTCAAACAAGAAACAAGTGGCCAATGAGCAATAACCAAATTACAAGGAATTTAGGATTTATGGATCAATAAGATATTGCCTAATTTCATTGATGATCAAACTTGTGCAATCCTAGAGTGTGACTCACAAGCTATTACAATTAAGTCCAACAATAAGTTAAGAACTCAATCCACGAGATTCCCTCCTAGTTTTCAGCCATTTTTTTGTAATAAAAATAAACAAAAGAATAAATAAATACAAGTGAAGAGAGAGCAATGATGACCGTTATGCTTGCTATCAGTGAAGTGACAACAGCAAACCAGTGAAAACGATGGATCCGAATCATACCTTAAAAGAAACACGATCTAAGTTGACAACTGACAAGTAATGAAACCTTTTCGCACATATATGATTTCAGAAACTTCGATGGATTTAAATCGAGCAACATGAGCCATCTTAATGAAAAACACTAACCACACAGTTAAAATGAACTTGCAGATCCAGCCCAATGCAAAATAAACATCATTAGCATTAAAACGAGTAGCACTCATTAACAACAACGAATCAAAAAATAGACTCTAAGTTGCAGTCAATAGGCAGCAACCACATCAAACACACCCATGTTGCAAAACACTTAAAAGTTCAGATCCATCACAACCGCCACACTACACACAAGCAAAATTAACTTAATAGAGTAGAATGACATCAAAAAAAGCTTACTGGGTTCAGATCAAAATCCAATTGGGTGCAAGAAAATGAAATCAAAATCCCAACTTTGTCTATAAAAAAAAAAGGCTATTGAAGATACATGGAAATAAATAAGAAAAGTAAGAGGGAGACGAGATCTCAGTCAGTGTCTGAATTATGCTATGTGCGTGCGTGTGTGGCAGTGGAGTGTTCCTCGTAAAGAATAGGTGGTGGGGTGTGGGGTGTTCCAACCTAAAAGAGTTTGCGAGAGTTGCAGCAGTGTGCTGTGGACAGCAAATTGACCTGTGATTAAGGTGGCAAGACTTTTGTGGTTACCACTGAGATTCCATTTGGACACACAAAGTGGGTTTGCACTTAACATTCAACAATCATGTCACGCCATGCCACACGGTTTTACAACTCTTGTGCCAGTCGGTGCTCTTTATTTTATGCGATAAATTGAAAACAAGGTCAAATTGTGGAACATGGTTGATTAAAAAATAAACAAAAGAAAGACAAGTTTATCTGCTTGAGACATCATGAGAAGGTGAAATATTAACGGTTTTGGCATTGGAAATTGCCTGTGTGAACTTCGGATGGTATAGGTTGAAAATTTGGGAATGTTTGGTACTTGTCTACATGATAGTATTTCTTTTGAGAGTGAAAACAGAATAGTCAATCTGAATTTAACAGTGAGAATCGAGATTTGGCTTTTTTGGATGTGTCTATGTTCCTTCAAAAATCACATCTAAAGTTCTAAATTACCTCTAATTGTATAGGGGAAATCCTTATACAAGCAATAGCAAGTGGGTTTGAATCATAAATTTGTCCAAGAATTTTCATCAAATAAAGATTTGTTTATGTTACCAAACAGTAACATTTTAAATTTAGGATTGATAACGCACTCACATCCTTTTTATAATACGAGTTTATTAAATCAATACTATAAATTTGAGACATAAAATCTAATTTTCTTTGTTTCAATGAGTTATTGAGTTTAATTTAGGGATATAATAATAGTTTACATTTAATTTTAAAAAAATAATTTCTCCCTAATATTAAATGTTAAAATTCTCTCTCTTCTCTTATATTTTGGAGTATCTAAAAATTTATTTTGGATTTTTTAACAACTTTTTATGCTAGAACTTTTATCATCTGAAGATAAAACCCAATTAGATTCTTGAATTTTACTTGAGACACACAAAACAAAAGAATTGATTTTTTTTCTTTTCTCTCAAATACATTAAAATAATATATATATATATATATATATATATATATATATATATATATTAAGAAAATGAATTCTTAAAAGTTATTTCTCTGGAACTTAATCTCTTGTATGTAGAATTCTTTGAGCAAAAATATAGTAAGAAGTCTTAAGTTCAAGAATACAACTTAAGAACTCCCATTAAAATATTCTCATACTCTTATAATTAATTAACTATTTATTAACTATTTATGTATTAAAAATAAACTAAAATTATTTGCTTTCTACATTTAATAATCTTAATACACATTTTTATTAACATTTTATTTTTATTAACTGATTGGATTAACGTTTAACGTTAATTGATTTTTTTTTATTTTCTTTATTAACATTTTTTTACATAATTTTTTTAACGTTTAAAGTAAATCAGAAGTAAAATAATAATTTTTATTAACGTTTTTTTACATTTTTTTATTAATGCTTAAAGTAAACTAAAATTAAGATAATCATTTTTTTAAATTCCTAATAAAACTTTTAACGTTAATTGATTTACTTTTCTAATAAGAAGTTTGGTTAATTAAATGCAATATTATTTAGCGTGAATGTTTTACTTAGAAAACCAGTTTTAGCCAAGTCAAAATTTAAATGGACTGTAATGTGAATTTATTTTGTTTACTAAATAATGTTAATAAAAATGTTTAATGATGAGGGAAGACATTAATGTTAATTGAGAGAAGAGAGAAAATTTGAGCATCTAATGTTGGTTAAAGATGAGAGAGAAGAAATAAATGATTTTTAAAAAAAATTGGATGGTAAATTATTATTATATTCTTAAATTAAACTTACTTAAGCAAAGAAACTTATTGGATTTTTTTTCAAAATTTATGGTATTATTTGCTAATACACTCATATTAGAAAAAGAGTGTGAAGCATTAGCAATCCCTTTCCATTTATGTTTTATTAACCAATACTTTATTTTACTGACTTAGGATAGAGACTAATCCAAAAATTAAATTTTTGAAATACTTACATTTATTTAAGGAGTTAATATCTTTTAATATATATTTTTCCATATATATAAATTAGGAATCAAACTCATAAAGACATGATTAATATTGATTTTTTTATTATAAATATATTAACAACCAACACCATGAAAACTGAAGGAAAAAAAAAAAAACAATGAATCTCTTTGTATAGTGAATTTAATCTAAGGTTATAGCATAAACAAAAACACAAGAAAGCAACAAAAACACAAACTCTGATTGGTTTTGTAACATAGGCTAAAGAATAACACAAGAAAGCAACAAAAACACAAACTCTGATTGGTTTTGTAAAAGTTAAAAACAAATCAAGAGTTAGACAAAATTTAAGATGCTTTTGTGATTTTATAGCATAAACACAATTGTAACAGTGGTTAAAACAAATGATAGAAATGTTGTAAGGCTTAGATTCTCCAAATCTTTACTCTTACATAAACTGTCATACACATTCCATTTGCATTCTCATGTTAAAATCAACCAATAAAAGTGTTCTTAATCTAATTCCTTAGGTAAAAAGAGTCTTAGAACCTTCCCTAAGCCATGATCCCTTAACAACTTAATGAAGGTGCTAGCTTTAAGTCTTTTGACAAAAGATTATCAACAAACTTAGCTTCATTCCTAGACATTGAGCTTATTAAGTATATTACTTCAGATCTAGACGATAAAAGTGTTTTCCAACAATATTTATGTAAAAAATCATGTCATGATTGATCAATCCATAACAAACATTAAATAAAGAAGCAAGATACTAACATGAAATACAAATATGCAAAATATATAGTAAATTATATCAAAAGATACAAGAAAGTGCATAAATGGTTACATCCAATCCTTTAAAGAACTTAATCTCTCGTGACCATGAGCAACTCCAAAATGCACATGAAAGGAATGAAGATGGCAGAAGAGCACTAATAACACTAGAGATTTCCCTCCTCCTCTAATAGAACAATACAAAAGTGTAAACATACAATGATGATAGCAAAAATACGGCTAAATTACTACAATTAAACCAATAAACTAAACTATTAGACTGAAATTTAACTACTAATGAAATTAAAAACAATTTGCGTCGAAACAACCCTCTAAACAATGATAAAGAAAGATAATTGTCTCAAAGAACACTCAGTAATTTAGGCATTTATCAACCATATTTGCTAATACATTTGGAACTAGATAATTCAGTTACTTATAACTGTATTTTATTTTAATAAAGTCAAATCACTAGTACCAGAAGTTATCTCCTATGACTTTATCTTATCTTTTGCACCATAATCTTAGGAAATTTTACCTCGTTGTAACTATTTTTAAATAATGTATACTATTACTATCACCCAATGAATAATATGAAGTTCAATTTCTATCCAATTTTCATCTTGATATCATAGCTCTTTGAGCTCACCATTGCACCCTACCTATTCAAATCCTTCCATATGAAGACCGTAGGCAACGCAAGTTAGCCAAAATCACTCGTCTCCCTTTGCTCTTTCAAGCTGGACAGAAGCAACTATTTACTCTGGAATTCACTTGGGTTTTTTTTTTTTTTGATGAGTAAATCACTTGTGTTTCCCTCTAATTAAAGGAAGGTAGTAGGATGGCTATATATTTTGCACAAAGGAATCCCAAAACAATTTATTACAGAAACAACAAACAAGAAATCCAATCCAGGTTATGTATAATGGATAATTAGTGACGAACAACTCCTAGGTTGGTTATTTAATTCGATGACACAAGATGTGGCCGCTCTATTGTTGCATTGTGAGACCTCCGAGGAACTTTAGGATACAGTTTCAAAAATCTATCAGAAGTTGTGGTTTTTTATATCCAATTTTAGTATCAAGCCTTGCCATCATCATGATCTGCTAACAAAAAGTTATACAAAAGAGAAGTGGACATGTGGAGCATAATATCAGAGCAAGAAATCAACTACAATTTAATGAAATTCTATTACAAAAGTAACACATTAAATGTACCCTGCATGGTCAATCATGACCCCCTTTGGATCATGTTTCCTTGATCAACTCAAAGAATTCACAAAATGATCAAGGTCTTGTTGCATTGATATATATAAAACAACTTATTTAGTAATGGAAGAATCTGTTTTTTATTTTTATCTTATAAAAAATTATTTAAATTAATGACAGTCATATATCACGAGAGTGAAATTATTTTCTAATTTAGTGAATTGGAAGACATTCATAATCTTTAATCAAGACAAAAAAAGATAAAAAAACTATAATCAAACCATTGCCGATTACAAAATTATTATAGAAAGCATTTTCAGTTTTCCTTACAGCGGTATTTACACACAAGAATAACTGAATATCAAAAACTCCGTTTGTTTTATATTTTTCTAAATGCAGAAAGCCAAAAAAAAAAACTTTTGGGCTTTCATGCAAATGTATTAAGAATTCGTGCAAAATATAATTTGCATCAACGGAAAACAAAGGCAGCGTTCAGGTAACAGACACATATCTTATTATCTCTTATTCTTTTATATTAATGCATTAATATTGCACTCATATCTTACAAATTCTTTAATATATCAAACAAAGTATTATTAATTATTTTTAAAAATGTTAAAAATATAAAATTCCCACATTTTGGTTCTTTTAAAATTCAAGTGTATACATATAAAACATAAATATCTTAAATTTTAGATATTTAATACGCACCAAAAATTAATAATAGTAAAATCCCACGTATCATTTTTTTTCTGTGTGGTTTGTAGGGGAGCGGGGGACAGAAAGTATGAAAGAGGAGAGGCTGTTATACATTCATAAATTATATCAAAGTGGAGCAGTTTAGGAAATAAAAAATAAAAATGACGCTGGCTAAAGCATATGAAAACAGCGAACTTTTCCATGAGTTATATCCTCAATTTTCATTTTTCAATTGTATAATATCTACATTGTGGTTAACTCTGTAATCATTTAAGTGTGTTTAAATTAGAATAGATAAATTGTTTCGAAAAATATTTTTTTTCTAACATTAAAGCTATTTTGGATCAAATGTCATCTGTGGTTTTATTGTTACATGATATATTATAATTTATAATTATTTATTTATGCTATACTTAAGTATTATTGTTTTTATTTCTGAAAAGTTAGCAGCGATAATTATATATTGGTTTTGGAAATTTAATAATTGAGAATAAGTTCAATGATAATAAATAATATGAGAAAGTCTCTCTCGGGATTTCTTCCATGAGGCTTTAGCTTTCTTGCTTGTTTCTGTAATTTCTTAATGATTTAAAAAAATATGAGAAATTATAACATGGTGCGACTTGATTAACAATTGTTCCTTAACTTAAGTATCTGGTTAGGATTTGATTTAAGATTCATGCGTATGAAAGAAGATAAAACATCTATTAAAAAAGATGAGTTCCTTCAATAGATTAATATCTTAAGAAATTAGTACTTGTTATTTGATATTTTAAATATTTTTTGAATATATATTTTTAGTGAAAAAAAGAACTCAATTAAACATGTAATATGTTTAACAGATTTAACGTTATATATCTACCAATGTTAGATTTTGTTGGTAAACAAAATCTAAATCCCTAAGTTTATAATAATAATAATAATAATAATAATAATAATAATAAAATAATAATAATAATAATAATAATAAAACACATACAAAAAAATTTCCTTTAATAGGACCCACCTTATGTCCCTGGTAAAACTAATGAAAAAACTGGTGAATTGAGTAGAAGTAAGAAGTAAAGCCTGACCCTCTGCTTACATGCATGATTTGCCACAGTAAACCCACTACATAGAAAACTAATATAAAGACATTGCTTTAATAAATTCTTTCCACACCCTTTAACTTTTGTAATTGAAAGAGGGAAACATTTCGACACACGTAGGGCATCTGTATGAATGATCAGCATTTAGTGCTAGTTGAGAATCCCAATTAAATCCTTCATCTCTCAAATGTATCTCTATTCGAAATTATGAATCAGCAGATCACATCCTATACAAATAATATTACATACAACAAATAAAAGTATTATTCGTTCAATTTTTCACCTTTTGGCAATAAACTTTGTAAAGTATATCCTTAGCTTATTCACACAAACATGAAATAAATACTACTATAATGGACAAGGGTGATTATATAAAATAGCTATATAAAGGAATTATTAACTTTCACAATTCCATGTGAAACCTAACAATGCCTAAATTTCGTTTTGATTTTTTTTTAATCAAATCACTTAATTTTAGAGACATATTAAGATTTTAAAATTATTTAATTAATTTTTGTTTTGAAGACAAAAAAAATATTTAATTTAATATAGAAAGGACATGGTGTAAAGTATGAACTAATTAATTAAGATGAAAGAGAAACCATGAATTTAATTTTAATGAAAAATATATTTAGATTGATATTAATAATATTTATTAATTTTTAAACATTAAATCATATATTAAATATACTAAAATATATATTTAAATTATAAATCTATTCATTGAGTAAAATAATAAAGATAAAAAAATAAATACATAAACAATTAAAGAAAACTTAAATGAGAATTGAATACGTCAGAAATTTATTAATTTTTATTATGCTTATTTATTATTCAAATCAATCATTTTTTTATATTTCATGAAATTATTTTATAAATTTTGTGAAAAAGCATGCTAAAATTTTATATTTATAACTTTTTCATAAAATTATTTTATATGATAATTTTTTATCTAATGAAATATAGTTAGATACTCTTTAATTCGTTTTATTTTTCATTTATACTGGTCACATTAATTTTTATTCATTAAATTGAAAATTTAAAATTACTAAAACCCTTATAATCATTAAGTTATTTTATCAAAAAATATTATAATGTTTTTAGAAAATACTAAGGCGCGTGCAATCCCCACAATATATAGATAGATAGAAATTATCAAATGAAATTTATTCGTTCTTTCATTTTCTCATAATAATCGATCACCACTCTCCATTTAATAATTATTCATCTATTTTATATCACTTTCTTTCTCTTTTTTATCTTTTAAATTCATTATTTTTCTTGCATACGAGTTAAATCATTGTCTTATTCTTAAGCAATGGTACTAAACAAATTTCATCATCAGAAGCGAATGAAATGACAAAGAGAGAGCTAGTGATTAGAAAAAACATTCAATTAACTTGTAAGAAAGATATTGTATCAGAAAAAGAGAGATCCACAGTTTGATATTACTACAATTTATAAGAAAGAGAAAAGATGCAACTTAAAACTGCTGTAGAAATAATATTATTGCTTTTATATGTAATTTCTTGTATGCATGTCATATTCCTTTAATTTAATTATACATGATGCCAAGCCCAACTAATCATGAAAAAGTTATTTTAAGCATTTGGAAATATATCAAAACTCAGAAGAAGAAAAAATGCAATTTAATTAGCAGAAGATGTGTATAAAAGTACATTTTATTTTTACTGGACCAACACAGGTTAGCGACATTTTAAGTTTGTATAGCCTTCAAAGCAAAATCAGTATGTCAGGTTTCGTATGGTCATGCATGCAGTCACATAAGAATTTTATGCTATCAGAAAGAACACAACTCTAATATCTAGAAGGGAAAAATAATGATTTTTCTGGAGAAGAAAGTAGTTAACACTTAACACATTTACTTCAGCATTTATTTAAAATAATTACTTATTTATATTTTTTTTCAAAAACATAGACAAATAAAGTAAAAAAAAAGTATACACCAAGATATGTAGAGGAATACTAATAAACACTTTTCTATAATATATATATATATATTATAAATTTATTAAAAATTATAAAATTATTAATGAGACCCATTAAATAAAAATGAGACTAATAAAATTTTATAATTTTAAATAAATTTCAATCAATAATTAAAAATATATTAGAAAGTATGATGTTAACATTTTCTCACATATGTATTGGATTAGATTACTGTCAAATCCCGTTATTCTGTTCTACTTAGTATATAAACAGGATATGAATGCTGAATCATCACTACATACATAAATATGGTTTTTACATAGTATGTCACCTGTTCCGAGTTTCAGGCTTTGACCAAAAGAAAACAAATAGCACTATTATAAGGGTATTTAAAATTGTCTAGCTACCGGCCATAGTGCAATTCTCTTTTCTCCCACTCAAGTAGACAATACTATCAGAATTGATTCAGAGAGAGTTCGTGTGCACACACTCCAAGGCACTTCTCACCTTATGATGCCTACCAATTGCAAGACAGTTTGAAGCATATATTGTGTTAGACACGGTGTTCTCTCTGCATATTTATAAATGAAATTACACATGAAACTACACGGAATCCCTGAACTAAAAGAACAGAAACGACTAAACGAGCCAAGCCACCAAAATTACCCTACCCCTCAACTCTTAAATATAGATGAACAATATAGTATATACTAGACAATCAAATAGATAATATATATTTTTCAAAATGCAACAAAGTAACTACAGTAAGAGAAATTACTAGAACAACTGCACTCGAATGAAGGTATAATTAATATGGAAACTGACAAGATCTTGAGATCCATTATTATTTTCTTCATAACATCTTCAAGAGTTCATACACATTTTTATTTTATTAATACAAATCGGACAATGTTGTGATATTGTTGATCTGTCACAGACACACATGCACAGCCCTCCCTAGTGTTTATTACTGCCACTACATAAATTACTGCTGCATCTACCGAGAGTACTGCAGTTTAGGTTTACACAATATTTTTCTAATGCCATTGCAAAGGGTGTCCCCATATTGCAGTGCCCCCAGCCCATTGTCAAATCACAACTTCTGCACAATTAGTAAGCCAAAAAAACCAACAAAAAAAAAATTAAAGAGCATATATAATTTAGTTAGATATACATGTAATATAATAATGCTAATTGCTAAACTGCCAATGTCATGTAAAATTAAATCCAAACGAAAAGAAGATAACATGACACATGCAAGTTAGTTATGAGACTTATAGCAACAAGAGAAAATCAAGAGTTTGGTACAGTTATAAATTTTTTAATCAATAGTTGAACCAGTTTAAACATATCATTAAAAAAAGAGAAGAGTGTTTTTTTAATAAAACATACCATTAAAGAGACCTTAAATTTATAATTGATTGAGAGTGCAAATTTATTTTATATTATTATTATTATTATTAAAAACTGTTTTACATTATATATCAATGTATGAGCATATATTAAAGTGTATATGATGAAAACCCTTAAATTAGTGAGTGTAGAAGAGGATTTATGAGGTTATTTATGTGGCCTTACTAACTTGCATTATTTGAGGGAGGCAAAGGAGGTTGTTGGGGACGCTTGCGCTTCTTCTTCTCGTAGCTAATTCCCCTAGCCTTGGCTTGCGAATCACGCACTTCGCGAAGGTAGAGTCTGACAGCGCGAGCACCGAAAGGGTTAGCCTCAGGCTTCCCTCCATTCTCTTCAAAGGCAGCTCTGAGGCGCCCTATGAGTGCATCCAGGCTCCCCCACGCTTGCCGTAGAGGGCAAGGGCACGCTGCAGGAGGGTTCGGGTGCCCGAAGAATGGACAAAGCTGCGTGTGAACCTTGGTTTTCCCGAACTGGTCCAGGTACCGCAGGAACTCCAGCACGTGCGCGCCGCTGCACCGTGCAAGCGAGAGTGGGGGCCTGTGGTTGCGGAGGTACTGCCCGAACGTGTTCCAGTCGCGGCGCTTTTGGTTCTCGTAGCGGCTCAGGGTGGTGGTGCCAGAAGAAGAAGAGGAACATGGCGGTGAAGATGATGATGGTGGTGGCGCTGGTGGGAAATTGGTGCTGTTACCTGATGTGAAGTTGATGATGGCTTTGGTACTGTTACTGTCCGTGTTTGATGAGTCAAATTCTTGAAAGGAATTCATGATCTGTTAAGAGAAGAAACTGAGGTGTTATTACTGTTATTGGATCTACGAGTAATAATCTTTGTTACTGTTTGTAGATTCAGTGAGGTTGCTGCTTGTTGGATCGATGAGGAGGGTTTTTAAGAGTTGTGGAGATGAAGGAGGAGGAGGAGAAGGAAGAAAGATCTCTTGAAAAGAGAAGGCATGGAAGGTGTGTAAGAGAGAAAAGAAAAGAAAAAAAAATAGAAAATGGGTTTGATGTTTGTTTGATCGGATTTCAGCAGGGTTTCAAGACTCAAAGAGAAAGAGAGAGAGAGAAGGTAAGATTTTTGATGGAAAATGGTGGAGATAACGTAACAGGAAAGCGGGTAAAAGAATAGTGGAGAAAGAGAGAGAAACCTATTTTGCTAGTAACTAGGCTACCTTCAAGCCCTTTTGTTTTTTGATAACTCCTAGAATACTTGGAAGCGTAGTGATGCAAGGTGCTTTTTGCTAACCCTGTTTTTCTGAAACCATTTTTTAGGAATTCTATCACAGTGTGTTTTTTGGTGTTTTTTTTTTCTTAAGGTGTGAGGAAAGAAAAAGAAGAGTATGCAGCTAGCTGAGTTGGTTTGACCTATGGCCGTGTCCCAAGCAAAGAGAGAAAGTCCGAGTGAGAGACCAGAGGGGCTTAATTGAGAAAGAAGCAGTGTTTTGGACTTTAGGGCTTTTGTGGAAATGGAAATAGGTTGAAAATGACAGTGAGAGATGATTGATGCAGACAGATAAAGGTTATCGGTAAAAAAAATAATAATAATAATAAAATGGTCTTGGAACTTCTCTCTCTTGCGTTGATTGACAACACCTTTTGAGAAATTACCTATCTGCCCTCTTATGTCGTCTGATACGACTGACTTTTTTAGTTTGGGAAAATATGGGATCATCAGCCATAGTTGCATACAAGTAGGCACTAGTAGGGCTTGTGAACTTACCATCATTAGATTGTTACTTTTCAACAAGTGCTAATCCCTAAACCCTAGATATCTGTGTGCAGATTATAATAATTTCAATGATGAAAATCATTGACGGCAAATAACTTTCAATTAAAAAATCACATCCTAAATTACCAAGATTAAAAGAAATAATCCCAAAATAAGTGATTTTATTAAGTTTATTATAAGAAATTTTATAGTTAAATTAATCAAATAAAAAATTATTATAGAAAGAAGACAATTATGTACGAGGAGGCTTAAGAAAACACTCATTAATTTATTTTTTATTTATTGATTAAAATTTATTAAAAATATTTAAAAGTATAATATAATAAAATAAAATGTGAATTTCATAAAATTTTATTATTTTTAATAAATGTTCACTAATAAAAAAATATATTACTGGCCTTTCTTGTTATGTATAGTACTGGATTCGTTTTATATATACATTAAAAATTTATGACCTATACTATTGCGGTGGGGTGGGGAGGGGAGACTTTCTCATGCACAATAATGATGATCAAAAGTATATGATTATGCACAAATAAAAATAACGAAAGACTTAAATTCTAAGTGATTCAACAATTTTTATTTACATCTACGAAATATCTCAACAATATCTATTATCTCAAATATGAATATAAGTTCTCTAGATCATAAATCTAACAAAATCCACCCATTACAAGTTTTCTAAACAAAGGTGAGAAAATCTTATTATTACAAGTTTTCTAAACAAACTTGTAATAAGAAGTATTTTCTTAAATTAATTTGTTCACAACAATTGTAATGTTTCTTGAAATAGTAAATATTTGTTAAAAATATTCAGTAGACATAAATAAGAGATACCAAATCACATAAAATTTATTTATATCCTTTTGATCATTATTGTTGTGCGTGAAGGGTTTTGTCTCTCAGCAATGTTAGAGTTGAAGGTGCAAACACATGAAGTGTCATCATCCAATATTTGTGAAAGAATATTAAGATCGAAGGAAGACAAGACACACACACCAAAGTTTGCGAAGTGAAAACAAAGGGGAAAAATTGAAGATGGTTGTGATGAACTGCCATGATAGAGAGAGTTAGAGAGGTAACAGTGAAGTTTAAAATTTTTAACTGAGAGAGAGATTGTTGGAAAAATTAATCTTAATGCAAGTGATGAACGAAAAATTAAGAGATGCATTCCAAAGGCAAGGAAAATGTATCTCGACTCTCGGGAAATTTCACTACCATAATGAGAAAGTAGGTGAAGAAATGCATAATTAAAAGCCATCAAGACTCATTAGTGAATAAAGTACATCATGAACCACCATGCACTATATAAAAGAGTTATTGTGAAGAGAGAGAAGGTATCATCCAACCTAATTAGAAGGTCACCACCCAAGTGAGAGGGGAGTTGTGTAATGAGATTTTTTTTAAGTTTGTCCAAGAAACATGTAATAGAGAAATTTTATCTGAGTTTGTCCAAAAAGTTTATGATCTTATTTAATTTTTATTTGTGGTGTTTTCGTGTGTATTCCATCTTTTGATTATCATACTGTGCATGGAGGTTTTTTTTTTCTTTCAACAATGATACCAAGTTTGTTGGTGCGATTTGATGACCAGTAAAACGAGCATTAAAGTGAGATGAAGCTCATAGTGGATTCACTTGAGAATACTTGGGTTAAAACTCTTATTGGGGATGAAATGGGAAGATTTTTTATCAAATTTGTCCAAAAAGATTATAACCTTACTTAATATAATGAATATTTGTTGAGATATGTTCTTTTAAACATAAACATGATTAGGCGCTGAATTATATTAAATTCATTTTTTTCTATTTGTGATGTTATTTGTGTGTGCCCATATCCTTTTCGTCATCATTATTGCACGTGAAAGAGTTTTTTTTCCTTAACATTATTTCATTTTTTTAAAAGGAGTTCTTTAAGGAAATATTATCTGGTGCTACGGGGAATCAAATCCTCTAATAATATCAGAAAAATAGCAGTTAAGATAGCTTCACTACCAGCATGTCTGTCTAAACTTTACAAAACTTTAATTATATATTAAAAAAATGTTTTTCAAAGCGTTACAATTAGTCGTTCAATTCCTAGAGTTAGTGCGTCTTTGAATCTAAATTGAACCATTTTTTTTTACTGCAAGTACATTGAACCATCTAAAATTTAGTTTAATTTGTCAATATATTTGATTTTATATTGAGAAATTGATTTTTGATTCTATAATATTGAATTGAGGTTAAAATAATTTAGGTAATTTTTTATATTGAACAGAAAAAATTATACTAATTTCACTGTTAAATTTTTTAGAATATAAATATTTAAACAATATTTTTTTATCAAAAATTAATTTTATAAATAAATTTTATTCAAAATCAGTTTTACCAACACTAACCTATTTACACACACGCTTATAAGATATGCAAGACCAGGGCACCTGGCCCGTGTAATTGACCCGTTCGATACTATTGATGACTGAATATATCCAGACCATGCTTATTTTCCGAATGGAGTTGTATGGAAAATGGATGGTCAATCGTTTGGAGAATGTCACTTCCAATTATAGCATGCAAAATTTGTTGGCAGGATAATAATATTTTCAAAACAAATTACTTTTTTAAAGGTGAAAGTTTTCACCTCAAATGGCATGCTCATATATACCTATGACTATGAGTACCTTACTCGAGAAATTAAGAGTTGCATCACCGTTGCTAGTGGGGCAATTATAAAATTTGAGAAAGTTTGAAGTTTGTGAGGACAAATCAAATCAAAGTGAATACATAGGAGAAACAGGATGATTTGACACCAAATTTGTCGTCGGATTTGATATGCCAACAAGATGTAACTTAACTCTACTGCTATAATGTTTTAAAAGTGAAATTAATAGTATCATTAGCTTAAGTTTAAAATTAAAGATGGAAAAGTCTATCATTTTCAATCAAATTAAAGAGTGGAAATAAGGTAGGAAAATGCTGAATAGGATATATAGAATATGTATGAATTCTTGGAGCTATTTTTAATTAAAATGGTACTTCAACATGCAAAACAAATTCTAACAGATTTAAAGTTGGAAGATTCTCTTATAAACCCGTTTTACATAAAATGACTATCTTGATGGATTAATTTAAACTGTTATCTAAACTATACAAAAATCGATGACTAATAATCTATCTGATGAATAGAGTACCTCTAATGTTAACAAATAACTAAGCATGCCAACGAAACCCAGTGAATATTCATATAAACCCACCTCAACTTTAATGAAAAATATCCTAGTTGATCGATTTGGGTTTGAAAATTATCTGAATTTTTTAATCCAGATCAGGTCAGGATGAAAATATCGTTACCCACTCACTTGTACATAATGAGATTATTAAAATTTTATTTATTACTTATTAATTTTATTTTAAATTTTGTACATAATTTAAGATTTTTTTTTATGATTATTGTATACAAATATGTTTTAATAAATTTATTGATATATAAATAATTAAAAATAAATAAACAACAATTAATTTATTTTTTCTAAAATCATATTTCTAATATAATTTTAAAAAAAATATTTTACACATCTAAACTGAGAACAGGAGAAGGAGGAGAGGGTGGGGACATGATATCCAATGGCTACAAGATAACAAATTTCCACTCATTAGATATCAGAAACAGACAGTACAAGAATATATTAGGAAGTTAAATTTGGGGACTAGATAGATAATACCAGTCCTCAGCCCATCCTTTCCATTCCATGTCAACAAATAACATTAATTGAAAATACTACAGTAAGTAGGAATGAGGAAAAACTTACTGCTCCTAGAACTAGATAAAGATGTGCAGTAAAAAAAACTAGATAAAGTCATGAAGACTTAGGAGAATATGACTTAAGATTTTGAGATCATAAAACGCATATGATTTGTGAAGACTGTGATCTATCAAACTTATTTGTACCATTAATAAAATATTTTTAATTTAGATTTCTATATATTAAATAATGTATGCACTTAAGTATGACAAGATGAGAATATTTCAAATACTTTTACCGGTATTCATTCTCGTATGACAAGATGAGTTTATTTAAAATACTTTTGTGTTTTGTACTATTAATTAAATTCATTTATTTAATCATTTTTTGTGAAAAATTGTTGAATTTGGAAACATTTAAATTTAAGTATTTTAATTAATTTAAAAAATTATTTTAAATATGTATCGAGATCTCTCATCTTACATTTAATTTTCATTTAAGTATTTTGCATTTTTTTTATTTATAAAACAAATAAAATTACTTAAAATTAATAAAAAAAACTATATAAAATATTAAATATACAAAATATATCAAATAAAATAATATTCAAGAATATATAAAATAATAAATAAAACCATATAAAAATATATATAAAATATTAAATAAAACTTAGAAAAGTAAAAAAAATATTTATTAAATAATTAAATTAAAAAAATTAACGTAAAACAAAAGAAATTATAAGTCATAAGTAAATATACCACTTCTAAATAAAATAAAACAACTTTACAACTTTTAAAGTCATTAAAAAAAACCTTTCCAACTTTAAAGTCATAAAAAAATGCTACTCTAAGTCCTAAAGTAAAAAAAATAACTAAAGTCGTAAAAAAAATTATGACTTCCATTAACAAAAATAAAAAAAATAAAAATCATAATAAATATTATCACTTTCAACTCGTAAGTCATAATATTTATTGTGATTTATCCCAAAATAGATAATAATTCAAAAACAATCTTTAATTAATAATTTAAAAAAAAAAAAAAATTACCCCCACCTAATAAATTGGCCAAATATTAGTGTTGTTCATGACGAGTCTTATCTTATAAACCTAACTTCAACTCAAATTAATTTGAATAAATTTATTTTAAAATTAGATATACTACATTTGAAGAATAATTTTTTTGTTATATTTTTTCGGTCATTTAAGTCGGTTTGGTGTTTTATATATTTTTAAAAACAATATATTACTTTTTTTTTATTTAATTTTCTTAATATGATTTTATATTTATATTATTTTAAAATCCTATGTTTTAAAATACTTAATTTTAATTTGTTTATTTAATTCTATTGATTCAGTTATACATAATGTAAATATTGATACATTATATCAATAAACTAAGTATGTTGGTGGTAATTGCAAGGCCAATGAGACATTGCTCTAGGCTCTGAATTATTTAAGGCCTCGATTTTTTTATACTTTGTATAAAATATTGATATTGATTATCGATTTGAATTATTAGAAGATAAATGTTATTATTATGTGATATATTATTTCTTATTATTTTCATTTGCAAGATTACATAGTCGTAAATTGAATATCATCCTATCAGTTAATGCTACATTGATCTTTGTGTAAAAAAATGTTTTACATAAAACATTTTTTACACAAAGATCATCCATGAATTCACTCCACCACCATATCAATTTAATGAATAGGAAGATGTTGTAAATTGGTCAAATTTTATTGGATGTTTGTATAAAAAATATTATTTACATTAATAAAATACATAAATTAAATTCTAAAAATATTCTATACTCCACTAAAAATATTAAATTATATAAAAAGATTACATTCTATTCCAAATGAATGCATTGCTTCTAAAATGTTATTGAAATATTCGTAATTTTTGTGTTTGCTGAAAATAGTTTTTTTTTAAAAAAAAATTATAATTGATTACCCAAACTTTATTTGTTATTAATCATGTTAATGGATAAATTGAATGAATTTGTAATTTTATATATTGATGGTGAAATGTAAGAGATACTTAATTATAATACTTGTAATTATTGTTTTTGCTTATAGTAGTTTAATTTCTCTCAAATTAAATTAATTATCCAAAACTCATTTGATATTAACTGTGTTAAATGATAGATTAAATTATTATTTTTACATTGATAGTGAAATTTTATAAATACTTAACTATAATACTTTTTTTTTTGCTGAGTACTTAATTATAATACTTTGTAGTCAATAAACTCAGGAAAAAAAAATTTGTAGTCAATAAAAAATTAAAATAGATTTGATAAATTATATTAAACTAAACTTTGAGCATGAACTTTGCCGAGAACCTTAAAATTTCTACACACCACACGACTCTAAGAATAAGTTGATTTAGTCTTTATTCCATAGGTTACTTACTCCTAACCAAGTTGAGTAGTTGAGTTTAAATTTAAATAAATAATTCTATCAAAATTTTAAATCCAACAAAAATAAAAATAAATTTATTCCAATTCATTTTATGAACATCACCTACTTATTATTCTTCTAATTGTTAATGTACGGACGCGGATGACTCATGTCAAAATTTTGCTATCCAAGTGTTACGATTGTTAAGAGATCAATTTGTCTTCAATTTTATTTTGACATTTTATGATTGCAATAAATAATATAAGAGATTGAAGAACGTAATGATCCGACATTATTATTTTTTGGTGGCTTAATGATCCGAGATTCTATAACAATAACAATGGGATAACTCCATCTTTATCTATATGATCATCAATCAGTCATTAATGATATACTTTGTTTGCCTTTCGAAAAACAAAAGTCTCATGGGCAATTAACTAATTATGAAGAATTGGATTCAATTAAACTAGCATTTAATTTATGTACTGGACAGGATAATTTTTTATATAAAATTTAAAATTTAAAATTTATAATACATAAATATTATTGAATATATAAATTATATTTTATATTTATAATAAATAATTTAAATTGTGATATAAAATTATTTTTAAATTAAAACAGATATTAATATTTTTTTAGTTGCGGAGGTAATGTGTAAAATTCATTTTTTGAAATGGGATAAAAGATTGTTGATAATGCCTAACAGATAAAAGAGAGTGAGATTCTTATACTAAGATTTTAATTTATAAGATGGGAGTAAATATATTAAACATCTAAATATTCATTAGACTACCAACTAACTCTACTTTATCATGTAACTAATTTTTTTTATGATAATTATTTTTAAAATTATGATTATTTTTCATAATAATCAATATTGGATTTGAATATGATTATTTTTCCTAAAAAAATACTTGTGATCTAAAAAAAATTAATCTTTAACCTTTTTCTTTTCATTTCTCTAAAGATTTAAAGCGTATCCTAATCAACATTTAATTATTTAGGGTTTATTTTTTTGATAGATGTGGAATTTTTTTCTATAATCAATTAATTACATATTACTTTAAATATAATTTTAAAAATACTACAACAACAACAACGCCTTATCCCACTAGGTGGGGTCGGCTACATGGATCAACTCCCGCCATAATGTTCTATCAAGTACCATACATATGTAAATGTTGATTAGGATACGCTTTAAATAATTAAATGTTGATTAGGATACGCTTTAAATCTTTAGAGAAATGAAAAGAAAAAGGTTAAAGATTAATTTTTTTTAGATCACAAGTATTTTTTTAGGAAAAATAATCATATTCCAATCCAATATTAATTATTATGAACAATAATTTTTTTCTTGAAATATTTAACATAATTATATACTTAAGATTCAAACTCAAGACATCTAATTAAGTTAAAATAGTTAAAATAATTTTACATGAGTTTATTTAAGTGATTGGCGGTGGGACAAATTTAAGTCAATCTAAATCTTTTTTCTTTAGAGAAATGAAGAAAATAATAAAAAAGAAATACTAACCTAAATGATACGGAAAACAAGAGAATTATTCAAATTCAATCAACCTATAGAAAATCTTATATACATACACGTTAAGACTCATTTTGTGTTAACATTAATGTTAAAAAAATCTGCCAAAGTATATACCCATTTTCTTGTGACACTTTCTTTTTCTTCGTTGATTTACAATATTCCAATACAATGATTGCTCTTTCTCTTTGTAAAACTCATTTCTCAGAACTGAAAAAAAAAAAAAAACTCATTTCTCAGTATGAGTTTTTTTTTACACGAGACTTGCGCATACACAATTTAATGACTCAATGCAAAAGTTTTTTTTTTTTTTTTTTTACATTAAGACTAAAATAATATAAAATCATATTACCTATAGAGACCAAAAAAATTATTTAACCTTAAATTACAAGAATGAAGTGCAAATCTAAACAGTGGACATGAAATGCGTAAGTTTGAAAATAAAACCCAGGAATCCTGAAAACTTTATAAATATTTTTCATACTCTAGTTTCACAGTTGATCTTCCAGAACTCCTAAAAAAAAGTTGATCTTCCAGAAGTGCTAATTTGAATCCACAAGTGCGTAGAATGAAGCATATTAAATTTAACATATTCACAAAGTCCCATGTGGGATTGTGATTCTCCTAGTATAGACACATTTTTCTGTATGCATTTCTAGCTGAAAATGTTAATTTTTTAAACAAGATGTGTACTGCTACTTTATGCAACATGCATGAACACTGCTAACTCCTCCACACCGTCTCAAATCTCAAACATGATATAGCTTTATGACTTGGTCTATCTTAGCTCGACATACAGGGCAACCCCATTTCTTTGATTTCACCTCGTTCAAGCAAGACATGCATCCAGCAACATGGCCACAGGGTATGCATGCCCCTTCTGCTGGAGCATCTAAACATATCACGCATGATGAACCCCTTCCACCGGCATTTTTTTCTCCTTTAGGAAGCTTCTCAGCATCTGGAGATGCCATATCAACAGGGCTTAAATCAATTGATGGATACTGAATGGGACCATCTGCCAGAATCTCATTGGCGATTGGTGGAGCTGATGGATTCAAGTCCAAAGCACTAGCATTCACATGGCTTTGGAGGTGCTGAGTATTGCCATCTGGGTTAGCTTCTTGTACCAACTCACTATCACTTGTATTAGGATTTGGTGTGCCAAGAAAACCATGATTGCCTGTATTCACTGCACTGCTTGAAGAGCTTGCTTCAAAGCTTGGCTGTGTATCAGAAAAGGGTGGCCTCTCCTGCATGGCAGACTGAAGGGATGCACTGATGGCCATAGCCAACTCTGTGTCTTCTGCAACTGGTGGTGCTGTGGGTGGACCTGTAGGCACGTTATTTTGCAAGAATGCTGGACTTACCTGCAAGATCAAAAGAATAATGCATCATGCAATGATCAAGGAAATCATGCATCAAAATTCAAACGTTCATTATCTGCAATCCTCTGTTAACATTTTGGGAGTTACAAATGAACTAAGGTGGGATAAAAATAAAAATTTGCTTTTAATAATGGAAAGCAGAAAATAGAAATTGGATAGAAAAAAAATGTCCGTCAATAAATAAGGGAAATTAAAAAAAATGAAAGTGGCTGTGATAAATGCTTTGAAGATTTGAATTAACACTGATATGAAGGTCATCTGCCAGAGGAATAAACTGCACCAACATTCAGATGAAAAGGTAATCCAAATGTTTTTACCATTCTGACTAAAGTAAAGCAAAGAATGTTTGCACTTTGCACCATGTTTTTGATTCTCATAAAAATAACAAGATAGAGAAATCTTCCACGATTAATTCCATGAAGCAAATGACATTGTGATTTTCAATGAGAAAAAGATCCCTACATCTTTTAGTATCACATTTATAGAGCATCAAATACTGCGTGAGCAAATTGCAGAAAATTTAATTTGACCACTCAATAACTTTTTAAAGGATAGGTTTACATATCTCAGATCAATATTTACAAAATGATGAGGAAATTAACCAGGATCTAATACAAGATACAAGTGGGATGGCTAAAATGGAGAAAGACACTAGGGATTATTTGTGATTGCAAAATACCTACCAAGCTTAAAGACACTAGGAACTTCCAGATTCCTTATTATTGTTGGTCTTCAAATATGTCCACAGCTTTTAGCTAAAGCTTCTGTTTTTAGGATTTTCATTCGTGTAGGGGGTTATATTTCCTGATCTTTCAGGATCCTATTTGTAATATGTAGTACCTCTGGTACTTTTATTATATAATATAATTTATCTTGGCCTTTCAAAAAAAACCTACCAAGCTTAAAGGAAAATTTTATCATATTGCTACACATTCGTCTATATTATATGGTAGTGAGTGTTAAAGGGACAAGAGAAAAAGGTGAGAGTAGCAGAAATGAGACTGTTAAGATGGAAATGTGACCACAGAAGAAAGAACAAGATACGAAATGATTGTATACAATGATATATTAAGTGATTGTGCATGTACAAAGATTGCGTGGGTTTTAGTCATGTGAAAAAGGGGAGAAGGAGACCAAGAAGGACATTTGAGGAAGTTGTTAAGAGGGATCTCATGGTGAACAATATCTCTGAAGATTTGATTTTTAACCAAGTCGAATGACGTCATGTAATCCATGAATCTCACATGGTGGGATAAGACTTGGCTATTTGTGAAAAAAAAAATCCAACTAGCCAGTGAAAACATAATTTACCTATATTATCCTTAAATGTCATGTGAAAAAAGAACCCAACATCACGTTATCCCTGCCTCTTTAATCATACAATCATAGTGAGAAACTAAGATGAAGTTATCCTTAAACCCAAAATTTCAGCAACACATCATTGACATTTAAGTTATCTTAATGACTTTATTTTTCAGAAAAAAATCAATACTCCTCCTTAGGGATTAACATTTAAGTTACATATAGACAATTATCACGTACTACATTCCAAAGAAAAACTCTCAAAAAACAGAGAAGAGTGATTTTACAATTACTGTTTAAGCAATGCAAAGCTTACAATCATAATAGAATCAGTGTACATAGCATGTGACATACCTGTGGAATTCCTTTGCAAGCATTAGAAAACCATGTAAGTTGTTGCTTGTCATTCTCACTTGCAGGCCCAAGTTTAACGCGTGTTTCTATAAGCAGACAAAATATGACAATGTCAAAGCCAGTCAAGAAGAAAGCATTGTCATTATGAAAAAATCATAGTTGCCAAACTCTTCAATTACCTCCTAATCTTTATTTCCTGAGGAGTTTAAGATGTTAGGACAAAAACAAAATTAAATCTTGCAAACTCACTTTTTTTTCTCCCAAACTCATTCAAGTTCAAGTAAACTTTGCTAAAAATCAGTAAACTCCAGATTAAACAGCAAGTTTTCAAGTTAGGATTTGCTCATGGTTTGAGACTCAAAACACACAGCTTTCTTCAATTTTGTTGTGTACTTCTGTTGAGTTGCTTCTATTCAGTGAGTTGTATTGAGTTTATGCAGCTAATTTTATATTTTTTTATCTTTCATTCTTTTCCTTTTGTTCTATTTTTAGTTTATGAAGCTAATTTTATGTTTTTTTTATCCTGCATTGTTTTCTTTTAGTTTTGTTTTATTGAACAAGGAAGCACTGGACTAGTATAATATAACAGTTGGTTCCAGAATTGAGATATGTTTTTTCATTTCATTACTTTTGTTTGCTTTATTATGTTGAATATTCAATATTGATTATGGATATGCCATTTAATTATATTTGGGTACTAAGATATATTTTCTAAATGAATTTTTAAAGCATGTAAACTTCTACAAAATTAGATTCAAGTTTACTATTCCCCATGAGTTAACCCAACTTGAGTTTGACAACCTTACAGGAAAGGAGAAAGAACACAGTATAAGAGAGTACTAGTAATGCGATCAACAACTGTCACTGACGGATCAGACTGGTGAAGCTTTGGATCTTGTAAATCGGCATTCCACAGTCCAATAACGGTACGTGGTTGTGCGTCCTGCTTGTTTAATTTCATGCATTAGAAAATACATGCAAATACATCTAATGATATGGAAAGAATATTCAGAAAAGCAGTAAAGCACCAACTCTAAGTCTAATGTGATAATTTTAAGAGCAAACATATATTGTTAAAAGCATTTCAATGTTCCTATTATAGTTTTTTTGCCCACATTGTAGAAAAGTAAAATGATTTAGTATCTCGAATATCTTCACTTTAACAAAAAATAAACATGCTATCTTCTATGTGTTGTGGATGTATGGAAAAATGATTAACTATGGAATACCTGCAACCTAGAATATATGGCAAGCTCCAACTTGTAAGGCTTGGCAAGAGTACGGGAGCCAACTGGTAAAACAACCACCCAACTGAAAATAAAATTAATCAATGGTGAGCATAATCACCAGTTTTGTACAAATAAAAAGTTCACCCATAAAACAATTGAAAAAACTAATTTGCAGGTTGTGTGAATGCAAGGCCATCCATTAAGCAATAAAGCTAGAACTAGCCATAAAATAGCAAATGTGAAAGTGAACTTAGATGCTTCAACAATATGCCACATGATACTCACACTTTTTTTGATACCAACTGAGGAGCTACTACTTCTAGAAACCCAGGTCCATGAAACTCGCACAGCCAACCAGAGAACAAGCATAGATGACTCTACAAGCCAACAAATCATCATTGGAGGAACTTAGATGCTTCAGGTATCAAGATAAAGAGAAGGAATTAATGTTACATTAAAAAAGTTTTGTACCTCAATTGTACGAACAACATTGCTGTGTCCTTTGGCCCTGGCAACCTCAAGAGCAGTTAGACAATCATCATTCAAGACTAAAGGATTGGCTGCAAAGTTGATCAGTAAATCCCATATAAATAACATTCATTGGAGTTTCTACAATTCAAATGAATGAAAACAGTCACGTTTTGCATATTATAGACACTTGACCATACCTCCATGCAAAAGAAGTAACTTAACAATACTATCAAAGCCCCTTTTAGCTGCATGATGCAGTGGAGTCCCACCATGACGACCTAAACAACAGTTGAAAGTTGAAGCCAACAGATGAAGCAAAAGCAAATCGTAAATCAAGTTCATTGTTCAATTTCCATTACAATTCTTGTTCCGGAAAATTAAGGATGGCAGCAAAGACAAGCAAGACAACCATCTCAACTAAGGAATCTACAGGCCATGTAAACATCTATAACAAGACACCTCATCACCAGAAAACTCTGAGGATTATATTACTTTTACTACCAAGTATTAAGTTTTATCAAATGGCAATTTACCACAGCATTCCCGTTTCTCAGAAATTGTAATCATTTAATTCCAATTCAAATTCAAAGCAGTCAGCACCGTTTCCCAATAAGCTAATTAATTTAGTCTGAAACCATAAAAAAAAACGAAAAGAGAACAATACCAGGACGAAATGCATTGATATTGGCTCCAAGTTCTATCAAAGTTTTGGCAACATTATAAAGCCGAGGATTCATACAAGCAACAATCAAGGGGGTCTTCGCATCTTTGTCCCTCCACTGCATCAAAGATCAACACAATCAACAAAAATATGCAACCGATCCAAACCCAGAATCATCATTCCCTTAACCACCACAATAACAATAATAAAAATTAACATTTTGTACGGAAATTTTGGCACAGTTCCACTACCTCTAGGCCTGCACCTTCTCTGTGAAGGGTTTTGATTCCTTCGGCGTTCCCATAACTGACTTGCTGATAGAGCAACTCGTCTTTGGATTGCCCTTGCCCCATCGGAATTCAGAAGCAAATTAGATTTTTTTTTTCTCTTTCTTTTGAGTTTATTTATAGATTTCGCAGAAAATATGAAACGGGTATTCTGGTATAAGGGGAAGGAAAATTGGGCCTGAATTAAATCAGAATTTTTTCCAGGAAAATTACAAACTTTCCTGGAAAATGTATAAAGCGGTGTAAGGTAACAGAGATAGTGATCAAATATGAATATGATAATGGATTATGGAGGAAGAAGAAGAAGAGAAAAAAAATACTATTGGGAAATGTGTGGGGGCTAAAAGTGTAAATAACCAAATAATAACATTTTATTTATTTATATTGCAAAACCAACCAAGCGCGTTAACGTAGTAGTGATAGTGATTGTTTTCTTAGGAAAGAAGGAATAGACGCTATGTGTGAAGCTGCAAAACCAACAAAGCGTGCGTAGATATGCACTGAACTGAATTCATGAAAGAATTAGGAATGACAACGCGGGACATAAATTTGGCGGGACGTGGGTGGATTTTTCAACCACCAGCTTGCCACAGGGGCCGGACGGATTAGTTTGTCGCTCCCCTTCTATTTTTATATTTTTAAAAATATGTAAAAAAATCACCAAAGATACTATAGCCTCTATATGTAAAAATTATATTGTATCTTACAATTCATAGTATAAAAAGGATTCATACTTAATAATGCATTAACTTGGATGAATCCGGAAATAACTTTCAACCACCTAGCGCAACCACATATGACCAGATATGAAGACAGAGAGTAGCTTATACCAATTCTTCCCACAAATGGGTTACAAGAATTACTTTTATATAGAGAGAATTATTGTTTGTTTTTTATTGGAATGCACAAAGGTTGACATAATTATATAAATTTATATTTAATGAATCTATTATATGTTCTAAGGCAAATAGAATTTATCTTCATTTATAAAAAATATAAGTTCTTTAATTTTTTTTGTCCAATCTATTTCTTTTTTCTTTTATTTTCCTCTTACGTCCTTGATGGATAATTAGATAAAAAAACTCTTATGGTAGAGATACAACCCTTTATTTTTTATTAACAAACTTTTATCAAATTAGTTATCAGAAGTTTATTAACTTTTTATATTTGTCAATAAGTCCTCATATTTTATTAAATTAATTTAGGCCCTTAATTCACATGAGTCACATTATCATGTTATTTAATATTATTTCTAACAATGTAATCAACTAAATTTTTGTGATTTTAATTTTTAACTTCGTCACTCCTTATGCCAAAGATCATTGTTAATAATACTATTTTTTTTGCTAATATATAAGGCACTTCGGTATTTACTTAAAAACATCAATATTATACATATGTTCTAAGACTTTTTTAAATTTTTTTAAAATCATAAGGTGGACTAACCCACCAACCCACGTATAAGGGGTAGAGGCCAAGGTGTCTAGCCCACCCTAACTAAACGGGCTAGCTTCCCTAGTCCTATTTTTGGTAGGCTGATGGCGGGACGGGCCAAAATGGGATGGATTGGCTAGTATTGTCACCACTACAAAGAATACTTCAACCTACTTTGATGGAAAGTTTAAATATGTTTTTAAATTTTTATAAATATATTTTTTGTCTAGTTTTATAATTTTTTTTTCATATTTTTAGGAGTTTAATCATAATGTACTGAATATTGGTAATATAAACATAATCACAAATCATCATTGGTATATATTTTAATACAATTTTATAAAAATTAACAAATTTACCAATATCACACATGATGATTTTTTTCTCATGTTTTAATGTTCTTTTCTATTTTTTTTCCCATTAATTTTAGTTAGTTAAGTGTCAGGTGGGCAGTTAGTTAAGTGTCAGGTGGGCAACAAAATAAAAAAATTAATTAAGATAATTAAAGTAATGAAAAATATTTTAAATTAGTTTGAAGAAAAATAATGCTTAATAATTATGTAAAATAATTTTATATGACTTTTAAAATAATTATTATAAAAATTAATAAATTTATCATATATTATAATTTATGATCAAATGATATTATAAAATTATTTTATATTATTAATACATATTCATTAAAATTTAATATTTATCATTCATGATACTATCCAATGATCAACATTTAATATTTCCATCGTGATTTGATCTTTCTTTTTACGTTTTCGTTTTCAATTTTTAACTTTTTGCATAAGAGACCTCTTGTGCAAAGCAATATAGAGAGCTATTTTTATTTGCTGAATTATATACAGAGCTATTAGTCATTACGGGGAGATATATTTGTGTGCATTTATCTTTTTCTTTTTTTTTCCTCCTCATTTTAACATTGTTATGCAAACATATCATCTGTGTTGCTATTTTTTTGGGTAGAATTTTACTATCAGCCTTCTTTTAACTCTTATTTATAATTTATCTTTTTGGTATGATGGGATGCAGAGAAAAACTTGGTAGAATATTATTACATAATAGATTATTTTAAAAAATTATCTCTCTCGATCTCAACAGAAACTAAACAAAAACCAGTAAAGTTAGATGGACTTATAAAATGACAAGTATATATAAAAAAAAATTATTTGACTTTTTTGATAAACAATTTTTTTAATAGTTTTTTGTATTTTTTGAAATATTATTTTTAAAATACTAGCTTCTAACTTCTAATTTTTTATATTTTTTTTATTCTTAAATATTTATTAGATTTTATTTTTGATCTTTTTTACTTGGTAAAATTTTATTATTTTTATCTTTTTTGTAACTTTATATTTTTTAATTATTTTAACAGATAATTTTATCAAACAATTATGATTCAATAAAATAATTTTTAGCTTTTAATTATTAATTAATTTTTCATGTTTCAATTAACTTTTCAAAGTAATTTTCTCAAACATTTTAACAACTCTACTCTTCTCAAACATTTTAACAACTCTACTCTGCCAATACGCTAGGATAATAAAAAGGTATAACTCTATTCTTGCCTTAGCTTATAGGCAACCAAACCAACACACAAGTGATAACTCAACGAGATTATATTCATACCGTACAATTTGTGGTTATCGTTTTGGAAGCAAAGTGGAAACAAGTGGCTGCTAATTATCCCATGTAACTGACTGTCAAACACAACCTAACTATACTGTTTACAAATCTGAGGGAGAAAATTTGAAGTTATATCTTAAAAAAGAAGTTGAAAACTTAAAGTTCATGCCGGCACTTCCCTCCCATATGGTGGGGTTCACAGAAGTGAGCTTTCCTTATAAACTTAGCACACAAGGTTGCTTCTGCGCTGTCTATTATGCCGAAAGTGACATACTTGCCCTAAAAATTTGAATTTTATTTGAATACATTTCAACTTGTACCTATCTTTCTTGACCAATATCTCTGAATATTTGATTTTGTTTGGAATTACTAAAGTTAGAATTGATTTAATTTGATTTTATTTAAAATTTAATTGTGCAACATAACTACATAAGGTTTTAAATTGATTGATTAACCAACTTTCATGTTTAAAACACTTAATAAATAAATCTAAAGTATATCAAAAGTTGTTGAAATAAGTGATTTAGTGACATGATCATGTTGGAGGTATTTTATCTCAAAATAGGCCTATCAGATGGGAGAAAAATTAATTATATATCAAATAAGAAGCTTCAAATACTTTCCAATTACAAAATAAATAAAAAGTATGTTTTCAATAAATTAATAAAAAAATCTTAACCTTAGTTAGAATAGGTAAAATTGTCAGTTTATTAAAACAAAAATAAAATCAAAACAAAATTTAGTGAATTTCCAAATACACAAACATTTAAATTAAGATTATTTCTAAATAAAATGAATTCATATTTTCTTTTAAACTTCTCAAATGAATAAAAGAAACATATAACAGACTATTCCACATTGGATGCAATATAGAAATCAAACAAATGGTACTTGAGTCATTGTTTTGACTAATGATGTGGCAATGTGACAGCACACCACAAAGATAATGGAGAGACTTGAGTGGAAAGAAATTACATAAAATGCTGTGCATCAAAACTCCCTTCACCATAAGAACAATTTCTTAGTTCTAACTCTCCCACCTGTTTTAGACAACCTTGTTCCAATCCCTTCTTTCCAACCAAAAGTTCTTTGTTGGGATTGATGTCTCGTCTGAGGCTAGGAAAGAAGCTCCAACCTGCTAAGAAGGCTTGGAAGAGCTTCTTCAACAAAGTGCAATCAAAAGTCCAAAAACTCAACATTCCCAAAGCCATCAAAGCCACCTTCAAACGCCTCCTTGCCTCCTTGCACTCCCTTCATCACCTCATACCCTCAAGAGCTCGTCATCGTCGCTCTCTCGCTTCGAATAATTACCATGTTCATAGCAAGAAGAACATATCTGTCATAAGCATAGATGATCTCTTTACTGAGCCTGCTTCTTCTTCTTCTTCTTCTTCTTCTGTGATGAATGTGCATGCACATGCACATCATGGGGAAACAAGCAGAAGCAAAGAGGTGAAAAAGGATTTGGCAGAAGGGAGCAGTGATATGAACACTATAGAGGATGCATGGAAGGCTTTGGTTGCTAAGTCACCTCAACTGCAGGTAGATCAGAAGGCAGAGGAATTCATTTCCAAGTTTCGTCAAGATATGAGGCTTCAGAAAGAGAGGTCTTTGCTTGAATTTCAGGAGATGCTAGCCCGAGGTTCCTGAAATTTATTTTTGTTATTCATAGTGACCTATGGAGCATGGTTGTTTGGATTTTTCTTTTGAGGTAGTCAGTTGAAGTGGATTTTGCCAAAAACTGTGGCAGGATATATATCTATTCTTTAGGCTTTTCCTAAGGGATTATTTTCCCTCTTTACATTGTTTTTATTCTTCATTCTCATGTATGCATATCTCATCAAGTGTGTATTAACATGTATCTGATAACATGTAGAAAGCTCAATGTAGTTGCAGGACCTTCTTTCAAGTGTCAAAAGATAAGGCTTTCCTTTCCCGTGTTATCTGTAGCTAAAAAGGCCTAAAAATTAGGACTAAGTGTTTGCTAAAAGGGGTCTTACTTTTTTGGTGGGAAATTGTTTTCTAAATAGAAAGGGGAATTAGCAATAACAATTGTAGCGTTGAGCAGAATTGGTGATTATCAATTATGTAATTTTCATTTTGTAAATTTCTTGAGTTATGCCCAAGAAGAAAATATTATTGATTTCTTGGTCTTAAATTCATAGTTTTCTTCCCCTGTGCGAATATTTAAAAGGAGTGCTGGTTTTTGATGCATAGTAAGAGGTATCGTATATGCTGATTTCGGGGGAGATGTTAATTTTGTTAAAAGGCCAACGTGAAGCTTCAAATTTATATCCTTATTATGCCATTGAGAAGCTGAAATACCGTTATGAACGTTCCAAGGTAAGTTGTTTCCAATATTATGTCATTGAGAAATTATAGCTTTCCAGACATGAGAGGCATTGTTAGAATTTCTAATGACTGATATAGTTTGGTCATTTATCATGCTTCATCATGTAACACTGATCAACCCACCTTGCTCCTTGTGTTTGCATATCATATCCCAAGAAATAAGATGAATTTTACGGCTATTTCCTGTACTGATGATTGATGCATGTTATACAATAAACATTCTGAGACCTTGTTGCATGCCCTGCGTGATTGTAAGTGGGCAAAACAGGTTTAGTGTCATTTTAATATGCATGAAAATTCAGATTTCTTCCAAAATGATGTTCTTGATTGGCTGAGTAGAAACTTGCGAAATACCATATGTACTGATAGTTCACATTGAAATGTTGTTTTCGATGCGGTTTAAACAAAATTTGGTGGAGGAGGAATGAGATGATTTTTCGGAAAAAATGGGTAACCATGGAGGAAATTGCTGCTGATGTCAAGGCTCTTCTTCATGAAATTCAAAGAAGCAAGGAAGTCCAAAAATTTGCTTCTCAATGATGAGACAATGATTGATCATGATAAGTCTAGAAAGTGGAAGAAGCCTAGTCAGACATTCTTTAAACTTAATTGTGATGGATCATATTACCAAGGCACAACGGTTGCGTCTTGCAGAGTTATGGGCCATTTTTTATGGACAATTCCAACAATGTTATTATAAACACATTATTAGAGAAGCCAACATCTTGGCTGTTTCCTTTTCAAAGCATGGTTTATGTGTAACTTATTCTTGCGTTTTTAGTGTTATTCCTGAGTTTACTGTAAACTTTCTTTTGAAAGATGTAAATTCCCTTCATGAGTATTAATCCATTAGTGTCTTAGGCTT
Organism: Glycine soja; assembly: GCF_004193775.1. Taxonomy (NCBI): domain Eukaryota; kingdom Viridiplantae; phylum Streptophyta; class Magnoliopsida; order Fabales; family Fabaceae; genus Glycine; species Glycine soja. The sequence goes on along the minus strand of NC_041011.1, from coordinate 43,035,250 downwards.
TTGCCAAGACAATTTAGCAAAAAAATATATAAGAAAAACTGTTTTGTTCTATGGATGATGCACGTGATAGTTCATTCTTTTCAAGTAAATGCAATCAATTTCTTTTTTATTTATTTTATTCTTCTTTATTAAATACAATTAATTCGAATATTTATTTTAACTATTTTATTCTTCTTCATTAAATTTAATTAATTTGAATATTCATTTTAATTATTTCATTCTTCTCCATTAAAATCAAAATTATGCATAATAATTACTGAATTGTCTAGGACAGCCAAACCCACCCCACCTCACAAAAACAAGGATGCATATACCAGAACGCTATTGTTCTCTAGGACATTCAGCAAGGAAAATTCGTGATTCCTCTAATATCAAACCCCACCTCAAAACATAGAGAGTATATACCAGAACCTAACACATCATTGTTTAACCACATATAACCACCCACCAAGTGTTTGATCATAAGTGTAAGAAAACCAAAACAGAGCCACATTTCTCCTCACGTCTTACTTCCCACTCCAACATAACTCAGCATCATCAGCAAAACCTCTAAACAAGTATCAAACCATTCTCATTCTTCACAATAACCTCACTTCGATTGATAGGATTCCCGAAGCTTTAAAACTCCACCTTACAAGTTACAACAGACCAAGACACACCCTCGGATTCAGGAACCAGCCCGATAAGGGATGCGAGGTACCCCAATATATATACATATAAATATAAATATTTAATTCTATAGGATCGTATCAACTCATATTCATTCATTCTACATAATTCAATTAATTAATGCAAATTTATATTTATTCTATTTTCAATAGAATCTTAAATTAATTATAATATATTATTCTATTATAAAGTTATTATATACTATATTTATTATATTTTATTCTATTTTTGAGTTATTCTGATTATTGAGTGTAACTAAATCAATTGATTTTTAAATCAATCTAATATAAGATTATTCAGATATTTTCCAAATGCATTAACTTTTATTTAAGATTATTTCAAAATGAAATCAATTCATATTTTAAGCTTCCAAAATGAATTAAAAAACCATACATAAAAAAATCAATTTTCTTCTTTTGATTAGTTATTCCAAACAGACTCCATGTTCCACATTCGATGCAGTAGAAATTAATGGAGATGATTGAGAAGAAATAAATCATATAAAGAACAGTGTGCATAAAAACCTCCTTCACCTTGTTCCAATCCCTTGTTTTTCTCTCATCATCTTCTTTCCAACTATAAGTTTTTTTTGTTGTTGTTGTTGTTGGGATATGGCTCGTCTAAGGCTAGGAAAGAAGTTTGATCCTGCCAAGAAGACTTGGAAGAGAATCTCCAACAAAGTGCAATCAAAAGTTCACAAACTCTACATTCCGAAAGCCATAGAAGCCACCTTCAAACGCCTCATCACCATCTTGCACACCCTTCCTCACCTCATTCCCTCAAGGGATCGTCGCTCTCTCTCTTCGAAGAAGAACATATCTTCCGTACGCATAGATAACCTCTTTTGTCATGAGCCTTCTTGTTCTTGTTCTTCTTCTGTGATGAATGTGCATGCACATGCACATCAAGAGGAAAGAAGCAGAGGCAAAGAGGTGATGATTGACAATGGTATCATGGATACTATAGAGGATGCATGGAAGGCTTTGGTTGCTAAGACAAACGAGATGCAGGTGGATCAGAAGGCAGAGGAATTCATTTCCAAGTTCCGTGAAGAAATGAGGCTTCAGAAAGAGAGGTCTTTGCAGGAATTTATGGAAATGCTAGCCCGAGGTTGCTGATCACATTATTATTATTATTATTCTGTGTTACATTACATAGTACAAGAACATATATGCTTCTTTTTGGATTTGCTTTTCTTGCATTGTTCTTCGTTTTGGCTTCTGTTTGAAGTGGATTTTGCCAAAAGAAAACTGTGGCAGGATATATATCTATATATTCTTTAGGCTTTCCTAAGGGATTGTTTTTAATATATCTTATTACATTGTTTGTTTTTATTCTTCATTCTGATGTATATGTATATCATATAGTGTGCCTTGACATGTAAATAGTTTGTATTATCTTTTGATCTTTTTATAAGAAATAAAATTGCTATCACTTGTTTTTTATAAGAAGAATTAGAGATAGACTTTTTAATTTAATATCATTTCTGATTCTTGTTATAAAAATGAAGTGATAACAATTTTATTTCTTATAAAAAAACAAGAGATAATACAAACTATTTATTAGATACATGTTAAGGTACACTATATGAAACTTACATGATTATAAGAATCATGTAAATACCATTTCTGTTTCTTTTTATATTCATGTAAATATATTAATGGAAGAGTAAATAATTCAAATCAAGATTAATATTTTATAACGTAAAAAAGGGTAATCCAATATATTAATTACTATTATTATGAAAACCATGTAAAATAAATTAAAGGTATATTATATATTAATTAGTGGAGAATAAATAATTTAAATTAACTGTTTTTGGCACAAAAAAAATTAGATGAGTTGAATATGGAGACCTAATCGGCAATTTAAATAAGCTTTAATGATATTTACATAACTTATTATTAATGTTTAAAATTCAATTCTTATAATTGGCATAATATTCATTATATCAGATTATAAAATATAATTAATTTAAAATAAAATGATATGCAAATTAGTTGAAAATAGCATTAAGAATATCGGTCTTTAATAAAAAGTAGATTAAGACAGTAAATAATAATTTAGCATATTAATTATTATTTCTGAGGTCTGAAAAATACAATTAATTTTTCTAAAGGAAAAAATGTAATTGATTTCAAAAAATGATATCTAATTTAAATTGTTAAAATAATTATTTAAAGTAGCGCATAAGAATCATATGCTGGATTTTACATGATTTGAATTAATATTCATAATTAATATTAAAGTTCCTTCGCGGAAATTTTAACTAATTTGATTGTTATTGGTATTATTCATTAATTGTTGTCTACATTTATTCATATCTCTTTTGTTAAATATATTGGGATTATTTTACCATTTTATTTAATATTTATAAAATTGAATTAAAATCTTACAAGAAATAAAATTAAAAAAAATACAAACTTACAACTACTAAGTTGATATTTAAGCTTAATTGTATTTACAATCCTCTCATATTGTGTGTATATTACTATTTTTTTAGAATTGTGAATATGCTACTAAAGTGAACATTTTTTTATAATTGCTGCTAAAGTGAACATATTTGATAGTTTTATTTTTATTTCAATTTAATATAGATCTATGTTTACTTTCACTACTTAAACAATTTCTTAAAACACGCGCGGTCATAAATCAAATCATTATATATAAAGAGGCATTTGACAAGAGATAAATTTTGTTATACTCAAAATTGATAAATACTAGAAATCATATTTTCTGAAAATAAATAAAACTTATTTAATTAATCATTAAAAAAATTAGATAAGATTTTAATAATCAAAGAATTATATGATATTTTTATTAATAATTTTAATTATTTATCATATTAAATAATTTAATAAAAACATGATATTTTTATTATGATAAAACAAAAATTAAACTTTGAAAAGAAGAATTCTTACCCATCCAAGGGAATGTTTTTTAAAAAATATAGATATAAGTTAAAAATTATTGTCATGAATAATAATTTCACCACAATATATTCTTAAAAATACTTATAAAACATGACACTAAAAGTTTTAAAGTTACGATTTCTTGAAAAGTAAAAATTTCTTCCCTGCCAAGTCTATCCAAATTTTTTTATATGTTATCATATACAAATTAAAAGAATTCTTTCTAAAAAACCTAGCCGGGTATGGGTCATGGGTGTGGGTCGGGTCATGGTTTGGGTCCGGGTCAGGGTCCAGGGTTTCTATAAGAACAGGGTCAGGAGGATCCTCTTCCTCTGCAAGCAGAAGAAATATACTAGAGGTACAGCGGTGGCCTCTATGGTATTTCTCGTCACAGCTAAAACAGAGGTCGCGCTCGCGGCGAGAGGCAATCTCCTCGAAGGTTAGTCGTTTAAAGGGTAGAGGGGGTAGTGGTGGGCGAGAAGAGAGTGTGGGGGTCGCAGGGGCGGGGAGAGAAGAGTCTGAGGGGGGTTCACGGAGAGTGGGGGTGGAGTTGGGCAACGCCGGAAAAAGGACGGGGGTGGGCGAGAGTCTTGGAGTTTTTCCTCCTAAAGGCAGGCAAGGCCCGCGGCCTGGGAAAGAGTCAAAGGTTGATGGGCCTGTACCTCATGGCAAATCTCCGGAGTGAGGCCGGAGACGGAGCAGCTGAGGAGGAACGGTGCCGAAAGTCCCACGATGTGGTTTGCGAGGTCTTCAAATTCGGAAAGGTATGTGGCTACTGTTCCCTTCTGCGTGAGCTTGAAGAGGGCCCCTGTTGGGTCCTCGTATTGAGATGGCGCAAATCTGGTATGGAGTGCCTGTAAAAACCCTGACCACGAGGTGAAGGTCATCCACTGGAACTAGGCTAGTGCGTGCCCCTCCATGTAGAAGGAGGCAATTGTCAAACGGTCATGTTCAGGAGTGCCATGATACTCGAAGAACTGACTAATTTTGAAAATCCAGCCCAAAGGGTCTGTGCCGTCAAAGCGAGGCACATCTAACTTGATTCGGTGGTTTTGTGCAGGGTTAGGAATGGTGCGAGGGACGAAGGGGGGTTGGTCAGGGAAGGGGAAACATGGTGAATGAGGTCGTCGATTTTTTGGGTAAGTGATAATTGTTGGTTGGTGAGGCAGATAAGGAGCTGTTCAAGTTTGTCCAAAGACGAAGGACTGACAAGGTCAGGCATGGCAGAGAACTAAGAATCTAGTTTCGAGGACCAGAGAACCTCCCAAAGAAGAAAAGTAAGGAAAAATGGAAATTTCATTCATATCTTTGCTTGTTTATTACAATTGTATTTATAGTAATCCTAGTAACAGAATTTGTCAATGGGTGCCTAAGGAAATACAATTCTGTTATGCTTGCCTTTGAGGACCCGACAAGTATCAAGCAAAGGAAATTTTGTTGATGATTCTGCTATGGAAATACCCACCCTTCAGACAAAGTCCTTGAGGTAAGTGGACTTCTTCACTGCTCTTTTGGTTTTCTTTTCTTTGCTTCCTGTACCTGTTGTGGCTGTTGTTGCTACCCCTTGAATGGTTTCATAGTTGTTGCCTCTGACTCAACTTGATTCATGTCTTCTTCTTCCCTCTTATCACTCCACGACCCTAGGAAAGGCACCTTGTCCTCAAGGTGATAAGCTTGTTGCAGCTGAGTCCAATCCTTCCAAGAGGTGTCATCTGGTGATAGCGCGTGTCATTGCACTAGCACTTCCCAAGCTTCATTGCTTCGACGATAGTCCAGGATTGTCATCGGAGTGATCACAGGTTGATGGTTCACGAATTGATCCGGCAATGTGACTGCCCTATTATCTAAACTTCCACGAAATGGTTTCAACATCAAACAGTGAAATACAGAGTGAATCTTAGCTTCATTAGGTAGCTCTAGGCGGGTAAGCCACCTTGCCTATGCGTGCAAGTATCTTGAATGGTCCATAAAATCACTTAGGCAATTTTTCCGAGAAAGACTGAGACCCTTTAGCCGTGGTTTGTCGGTGAGGCCGCAATTTCAGTAGAACCCAGTCCCCTGGCTGGTAGGATACATCACGCGACGGTGAGTGTCTGCCTTTGTCTGCCTGCTCCTTCATTGCCATCTGAGCCTTGATCAATTTCTTTCGAATAAATTGGAACGTTTCCTCTCTGACAACCTTGGTAGTGCGAGGGACAGGCCATTGGAGAATTGCAGCTACTTTCAATGGTAATGGTTCCACCCCTAGATATGAGACCAGGTGTCCTAAGTATTCGACCAGACAGATGGCAATGAAGGAGCAGGCAGACACTCACCGTCGTGATGTATCCTACCAGCCAGGGGACTGGGTTCTACTGGGTTCTACTGAAACTGCGGCCTCACCGACAAACCACGGCTAAAGGGTCTCAGTCTTTCTCGGGAAAATTGGCTAAGCGATTTTATGGACCATTCAAGATACTTGCACGCATAGGCAAGGTGGCTTACCGCCTGGAGCTACCTAATGAAGCTAAGATTCACTCTATATTATTACACTGTTCGATGTTGAAACCATTTCGTGGAAGTTCAGATAACAGGGCAGTCGCATTGCCGGACCAATTCGTGAACCATCAACCTTTCCTAGGGCCGTGGAGTGATAAGAGGGAAGAAGAAGACATGAATCAAGTTGAGTCAGAGGCAGCAACTAATGAAACCATTCAAGGGGTAGCAACAACAGCCACAACCCACTTACCTCAAGGACTTTGTCTGAAGGGTGGGTATTTGGGTATTTCCATAGCAGAATCATCAACAGAATTATTTCCTTTGCTTGATACTTGTCGGGTCCCTCAAGAGACAAGCATAACAGAATTGTATTTCCTTAGGCACCAATTGACAAATTCTGTTACTAGGATTACTATAAATACAATTGTAATAAACAAGCAAAGATATGAATGAAATTTTCATTTTTCCTTACTTTTCTTCTTTGGGAGGTTCTCTGGTCCTCGAAACCAGATTCTTAGTTCTCTGAGCGTACCATCCTCCCTAGATTTGAAAGTTGCTGCAACATTCAGGTGTTTATCAAGCATGCTTATTTTATTAAGCACCATCAAATCCCATGCAAGGTATATACTTGAGATCAGAATCATCTGATGCCTTCAACAATGTATATTTTTAACATCAAACAACAGAAATCGCACACTCTACATTCCAGGAATATAATTTTAACCAAAGTATTTTAATTTGCCCCACCCAGTCCACAATTAAATTATCTAACGGTTCACAATTATTAAGTATTTAAGAAGATGAGATCAAATAAATCAATTGTGGACTATCCAACACTGAGTTAAAGTATTTCTCACAGTTACTCATAAAATAATGGAAGATAAATCATTCACTGCAGGGTTGTTCCCATCAAATGCTAAGCCATTTTCTGGGTAAACCACTTCGCGCCATTTAGTGAAAACAATATTCACAGAAATCTGAAGCATCAAAGTAAACACACACAAAAAAAAAAAGAACGAATAAAATTTGAAAAGAAAGTACCTGATGCAGTTGCCATGTCTGATGATTACAGAATGCGAGAATGGCAGGAACGTTGTGACAATGATAACTAATGGACGCTTTGGAACATTCCACAATGTTCCGCAGACATTATTCAAAGGCACTTGCTATTTACACTCCCCTTTGTTGCTAAGAACACCCCATTCCCATATTTCCAAAAATATATTTTCAAGATGAGGAGGGATCAACTTATTTTAAAACTAATTACTCATTATAATAATTGGATTTCAATAAAAATAAATTATGAGGATGAGGAGGGACTATTTTATAGTTACTTTTAGAGTAAGTTGATCATTTTTCTTTCAGAATAGGTATATCTTATTCTGAAAAGAAATTTCCATGAAGGAAAAGGATTCCAAGGATGTATTGCTTTAGGGAAAAAGAGTATAATTGGTAATTAAGATGTAAAAAGGGGAATGGAGATGTACTTAGCAAAACTGTGGTCTATAGACAGCAAGTGCCTTATTCAAATACGAATTAGGAAAGTAGGCCCTGGGTTTTGAATTTTCCTTCTGTGCGGTGATTTTAATTACGAGTTAATTATGTTTTCAAGTTTTCTCTTTTAATTCTTAAGCAAAAGTTTTGTTAGTTTTAGTTCCTAAATTTTTATTTTATTAATGTTTTTGGTCTTATAGTTAAATAGCACCGTTAATTGATGAGATGATGTTAATTTTATCGCAATTAGTGACAATTTATTTTTTCATGGTTAAAAATTGTCATATAAAATGTCTTTTGTTAAAATGAATCAAACAATTTTTCACGGCTAAAATTCTTCAAAAAAATTGTTTTTGCCTTTTCTAATTTTTGTCTATCGTTTGTGTTGCAATGAACAGAACGATTGGTGTCATCACGAAGTTATGGTGTTGTATTGTTTTAAATGTGTGAATTTGTGTTGTTGGAACTGAATTTGATTTTGATTAGAATTCGTGTCTACTTTCTTTTTTTGGGATCTGATCTGGTTTTGAATTTGAATTGAGTATGCATTGATTGACAGAAGAAAGGGGTAAAACCAAAAAAGGCATAAGCAATTTTGGGGGGTTTAGTCTTAGAAATTGTTTGATTCATCTTAATAAAGTAATTTCTGAGTATTTTTAATTTTTAACCGCTCGAACATAACAACTGTCACAAAACATAATAAAATATAATAAAATTAACATAATCTCATCAATTAATTAACAGTATTATTTATCGATAGGAATCAAAAGTATTAATAGAGGAAAAGTTCAGGGATTAAAACTAATAAAAAATATATTTGGAGACTAAAAATAAAAATTTGAAAGAGTTAATAGATAAAAAGTTAGATAACATTTAATTATTTTATTTTTTGACCAATATGAAACCTGAATTGAATGCAGGAAACAACATTATTTAAGAACAATCTCTTGTATGCTCCTTAGGAGCAAAAATAGGACTAAATTAATTAATTAAAGACTCAAAGCTAAGCCTATTCAATTTATTATTGTAGGAAATTCTTGGGTCTCTTCTAAATTTCTACACTAGAAGTCATCTCATCAATCATTTTGTATATAGTTCATATATAAACCACACAAATACCTTTCTTTTACAAAGTCTTCCATGAAACTTCTCCTAAACATTTAATCATGCTTTTTCCAAGTCTATAAAGATTACATGTAAGTCTCTTTTATTTACTTTAATATATTTCCATCAATCTTCCTAAAAGATAAATAACAAATAACTTCTCTTATAAACCTTCTGGGATAAAATATATTTGTTTTTTTTTTACAATTCTTATCTCTACTCTTAATTTATTCGTAATCGTACTTTCTTATAATTTCATCCATATGTAATTTACAGAATATTAAGTATCTCACTTGTGAGGATCTAAAGTCTTTCACTTATCAAACTCTTTTTTAGATTTCAAAATTTCGTTCAATAACTTTCACTTATCTCCTGCATTTGTCCAAACTTCAGTAAAAATACCACCAGAATCAATAACTTTATCATTATCCAATAGGTGTTGGTTGACTACGACAATTTTAATACGATTTGGTATATGATTTTATTTTTTTTTTTTGATAGAACGATTTGGTATAGGTTGAAAGTAGAGATAGACGGTGATTAAGGTAATAGTTTAAGAATGTCATTCGTACAAAAAGCAACAAAGCAAAAATTTCTTTTGGTCTCAATTGAAATAAAAAGATGAAATCTTCCTAAATACTTTTTCATTGGACTAGCTATATGAACATAATGACTCTCGTCTTCCAAATTCTTATCATGGTTTTAGTTTACTTTTAACCTTATTTCATTTATTAAAGTTGGATTTCATGTTACACAGAGTTAGATGTAACCTTTTTTATTTTACAGAAGTTAGACATAACCTGTTACAAGTATAGTTAATATTATTTTTCATTTAAAATTGACATTTTATTTCAATAATGACAATCAATTTTAATTATTACAATAAAAGCATTGATTATCGAAATAAAATGGTGATTTTAATTAAAATCAATATATATATATATATATATATATATATATATATATATATATATATATATATATATATATATTTCAAGAGCCAAGGAAAATTTTATTCAAATAGACTTAGTTTGGAACACAAGCTGTGACCAAAACCAAACCTAAGTTTTCCATCCATTGGGGCATGGTATATTCATTAACTTAAGGCCTTACTATCACTTTTCTTATTCTTACATAATTACTTCATAGGAATATTGTTCACAAGGATTTGTTAAGTATACTCACTTATTGTTTAAAAGAGATATTTCAGTAAGTTAGACTTTGAATATATTTTTAAAAAAATTGAAACTATAACTTTCTAAAATATTCAATGAGTGTCATTAATAAATTCTCATCCAAAATATATGGGAAGACTTATTTTGGAAAAATAATTATCAGCATCAATGACTGGGAGCAAGCACAATATGCAGCAGCATTTGACTAGGAAGGTTTCAGGAAATTAAACTACAAAGACTTAGCCCGTGTGCGCCACAAATGCATTAATTTTGTACAAAAAAACTTTCTTTCCAGGAATCATGACTGAGTGCGGAGCTTTATTATTTTAAAGTTGTGTATTATTACATAAAAAAAGTTTAGTACTATTTTAGACCCATTTTATAAAAAGTTCAGATGAGGTGACATTATTTGTTTTAAATACACATTTAGTTTAAGTTGTTTTAAAAAAAAATTCCTCTAAAATGTGTATGTATTTACATGTCAAGAATATTATTACAAAAAATTATCTATTTATTATATTATTTTTAATTGTGGAAACTAATTTCATCTCTTTTATTCTTCAAAAAGAAAATTTATTAAATTACTTCTACCCTTATCTCTCTCTTGTCTTGGTCATTAGATTTTTTTTATTGAAGTTTTTCTTTTTTTCAATTACAAGGAGCATGAAATGAGAATACAATAAAGAGAGTAAGAGTCCACAAAAAAAATTCTTCTCGACATTATTTCCCCCTTCAGAATTTCCTTCCCCTTCCTAGTTCAAATTATCTCATTTGACCAGTAGAATTGCATTTTGCATAGAAATAAAAAAAGTTAAATTAATTTTTTTATTTCTTTAATTTATTTTTTAATTCAATTTGATCCTTTAATTTTTTTTCCAATTTATTCCTCTAATTCTTAAAATCAATTCAATTTAGTCATCTATTTTTTTATGTTAAATTTAGTTATTTAATTTTTAAAAACAAATCATTTTTTTTAGAAAATATTCATTTTGTGATAATTTTAAATCACTTATTGATAATTTTAAACTATCATAACTTACAAGTGTGATTTTTTATAATTTATACTTAATGATCAAATTATTTTAGAAAATATATATTTTATAACGATTTTAAATCATTTAGTAATTTATACTGTGACAAATGTGATTTCTTACCATTTATACTTAATGATTGAATTGAATCAGTTTAAAAAATTAAATAACCAAATTGAATCTAAATAATAAATTAAAATACTAAAAAATTAATTTGCTTTAGCAAGTCCTTAAAGGTACAACATAAGGAGGCAATTTAAGTTGTTACACAAAGTCTTCTGGCACTCATCTTTTTATACCTATGAAGTCTTTATTAAAAGCTAAACTTATTGTACTACCTTGTTTTTTTTTTTTTTATACCCAAGCTTAAAAATGACAGAGATGAAAAAGATTTATAAATTTTTAATTGAATATTGAATCTAAAATTGTGTTCATATTTCTTTCATGATCTAATATCGACTAAAGGTTGTGAAAGCACAAGAACAGGTTGAATTTTACTCTTGAACATAATTTTCCCTATACTTGAAAGCACTTAAATAGGAGAAATAAGACAGATTATAAATTCAATTAATTACACATTGTGGAGTGAGAAACAGAGCATGTTGCGTCAAATTCTTTAGTTCAAAGATGTTCATGAAAGTTTTCCACAGGAAGAGTGAGTCTATATTACTTTAAACAGTAAAATGAAGAAAACAAAAATATAGTAGGTATGAGTGTGACACAACTAATCCATCTTAGAAATTACCTGCCTTCACCCCTGCACTCACTTCTATGTAGAAAACTAAGATTAATATAAATATTATTTAATCTTAGATTTTTTTATAATAACATTGGTGTTGAATATCTATTAGTTTTATTTATTACTAATTTTTGTTAAAAAAACTTTACTAATTACTTTTAGAAAGGTGTTTTCTCTCGATCATTGTCATTCACGAGAAAATTGAAATGATGTACAAGTTGAGATTAGAAATTAGCACACTAGCACTCAAGTAGTGGAATTGTTTCTGATTTGCAATAGAGAATGCCAATCTTAAAATACAAAGCCAAAATGAAACAAGAGCCTAATTACGAGAATGAACCATAAAAACATCTTCATATTATTTACATAAACAATGACTTATTTTTTTAATGTTCTTTTTACTATATTATTTTTAATAAAATTAACAATTGATCAGAAATCCATTTTAAAGAAAGTAAAGTGCTCATCTGCCGAGTTTGCTTCACAAATAAAATGCCAAAGTGATGTTAGTTTGAAGGCCAACAAATTTGGAAGTCTTCTAAACATGCACTTGGTCTTGGTCCTATCAAGAAAGAAACCACGTACTTGTCCAATAATATACACTTAACTTGGTTTGGAAAAGTAAAAAGAGTTCATTTTCTCTGGATCTAGTGATAAAGTTGAATTTAAGAGACACTAACTGAAGTGGCATCAATCAGTTCGCTTGGAAAATATTTTTCATGGGCAATCTTTAGTTCACCACTCATCAATGTGTGGAAGTGGAACTCGTTTGAGACTGTTGTGAGATCTATATCTATATACATGTAAGTGATGTGTGTGTGTGTGTATAAGCACTTTCAAGATAAGATATGATGAGCTTAGTTGATCTACGATAATAGGTTTTCTTACACCTCTAAGCATTTGACCCACCCTTTGTGAGTATATATGCAATTATTCTCAAATTGTTTACTAAATTATGATCCAGAATTTTTTATACAAATTATGATCAAGTTTAATACTAAAATAATATCTAATTGCATTTTAATTTTCTATTCCATGTGGAGGTTGAAATTTGTGGTCCAAAATGTACTGCCATTACCGCATCCATATGTCCAATGAACAGTTAGTTACCTTGGCAGCCAAAATATTTTTACTTTCGGTCATCCATAAAATCACTTGCAAGTTGCAATAAAACCAAATTCACGATGGACTTTTCAAATCTGATCATCCATTTGAGTGTAAATTATTCTTTCTTGCATAATCATACTAATAAATAACCCGAAAGAAACTGGACAAGAAAAGAGAGCTCAACAAGGGCATAAATTTTTTTGAATAATTCACATAATACATCATTTATTGATATTACAATCAAGTAACTCTAGCCTAATTAAACTCTAATTTGTAAAATACAAAAATGTTAGAGCATTGCTGTTTTCCACTAAAAAGAAAGTCAGTGTTTCACTACTTGATTACATGTGTACATTACATATCATTCATTAGCCTTTCGCATTACCCTGGCTAGTTTCTTTGTCAATGGATTATGCCTCTAGATCTTGCAGCTGGTGATAATGCTGTCCCCACACCAGAAATTATCGTACCCTTTTGTTGTAACGGTCAAATTCAAGTTATACCATGCCATTTAAACTACTCTATCTGCCAAATTCAATAATGCCCTCGTTCAACGTATCACATGAAAACTTCAGAACTCTAGCAATTCTATTGAATCATTGGTCCTGGTAAATATGTCATACCAGAAATCCATGCCATCATCAAAGTTTGAATCATAAGCATGATGACCCTGCTGGAAAGTTTCCTCATAGTTAGCAAAAGGGTATTGAAGTCGCATCTCATTTGAGATTGTCAAAGACTGTGATGATGACATGGTGGGGGTTTCATCATCAATTGCAGCTTCTGACCAAAAGCTCTCATCAATCACAGGCATTGTTTCCGTAGACTCTGTGTCTTCACTCTTGATATTTTTGCTGTCGCCAACCGTGACCGATGAAAAATCACTACTAGAAGTAGTGCATGCTGATGATGTTATTGTGTCCATTTCTCTGAAATTAAATTTGTCAGGTTCTGATTGAGTTATGATGCTGGAATTTGAATCAGAACGTTCGATTTTTGGCTTAATGGCTCTTTTGGAACTTGGTTTGGACTTGGACTGGTCTGATTTCAGCAGCCTCTTCTTCAAATTGGTGTGCCAAACATTTTTAATCTCATTGTCAGTTCTTCCTGGCAATTTGGCTGCAATTGCTGACCACCTGAAAGTAAAGATCATAATGGTTAATTATTATATTCATGAAAATAATTGCACGAGATTCGCGTTCACATTGTTTATTCTAGTGGATCAGAAAACAACAAACATTGATGTTGTCTTAATTGATGATTACAGGGACAGTGAATCTCATGCTCATATTGGTATGTACGTATAAACACATGTTGTAGTTGCAAGCAACAAGGCAGATCTAAATTCTAATTAATCAGAGATTCTTGCTATCGCGACCCCACGTTTTTTATTTTATTTTATTTATTTGTTCTGATGTTTTATGGATTAATTAACAATTAATGTCACTCTTTGTGTTATTTTCTTGATGCACATAATTAGTTATAGCTGCATATCAGCATAATTATTTCTCCTGCACTCTTTGTATGATAGTAACTTGCACCGTCAAAGGTGGGGGGATCATACCTCGATTTTCTCGTGCAACACTTGAGTCCCCATTATAGAATAAATATTAATTAACACAACCTTTTCATTTTTAATTTTCTTCCAAGTTGACAAGTATCTCCCCTGGTCCCTACCACTTCAATCTTGTTTACTATTTAGTGTATCTATCAGGGAAAAGGGAAAACTTAAGAAACACAACGTCACATTCATATAATTTCAGCAAATTAAGAAGAAGAAAAAAAGGAATTGGATGGGTGGCATATATGCATGATGCTTTGTCTTGTAAAGCTTTTTTTATGACAAGTTAATTAGCATGATTAATGTCATATGGGTCCAAAGCAAGGAAATGATCAGTGAATATACCTGTTCCCCAGCATGTCATGCAGCTTAATGATAGTTTCTTCTTCTTCAATTGTGAAATTCCCTCTTTTAATATCAGGCCTCAAATAGTTAATCCAGCGGAGTCTACAGCTTTTCCCACACCTTAACAAGCCTGAGCAATTTATCACAGAAATTAGAAAAAAAATCAATACACATATCATGACATTCAATAAGCTTTGTGGACCATCAAGTTTAATTTATAGCACTAAATTATGTCAAAATCTAAACAAGGCTAGGCCATTTATACATATACTATGGTGTATAAACATGTCATAAATTGGATATTATAATATTTGTTAAATTGAAGTAATAGAACTATAGATGTACCTGCTTGCTTTGGGAGGGCACGCCAATTGCCATGACCATGTTTGTCAATGTAAGATGTGAGGATTTGATCTTCCTCGGGAGCCCAAGGACCCTTCTTCAAACCCATCTTTTCACAACAAGGAGCTCTCACCATCTTTGTGCTCTTGCTTTTATGGTTAAAAAAAAAATAGTACAAAGGAAGATGGAGGAATGTAGGAGTAGTACTAGTACATGCTAGAGTTCTCAGACTCCAGCTAGCTAGTTCTTTTCTCTCTTTCCCCTTCAACTTCGTTTCCAAAGACCCGTGTGCTGGCTATTTATCCTTGGATATTCCGCACGCCATGACTAGAATGGTCCAACAATAGGAAAAACATATTTCCATATTCAAACTATTTAGTAGTTTCCGCGAAGGCTCTTTCTCTCTCTCACGCACGCACAGAAAATAATAATAATAATTTTGCTTTTTTTGCATATATATAAAGTGAGACTTGGGAGTGGTAAAGACTTCATGGTTTGTCACTTTGTTAAATGACTAGGGACAAGTTTGCCTCACATTCATGGTAATTTGCCAACCAATTGCATAGATTTCTAGTATATACTAATATAATTCGACGTTGTTTTATGTGTCAACTTAAGTCCTTATTAGCTAATGGGCGAGTAAAACAATATCTAATAACTAATGTTCTTTATTTTTTTTCAAAATTTTAATTACCTACATAATTTTGGTACCCCTAACAAAATGTATGGCAATAAGAAAACATTTTTTAGTCCTATAAATGCTAATAGGTTCTAATTTTGTGGTTCAGTAAACTCAAATTCCTACTAAAACAAGTGCAAGAGCTATTTTAGTCCTCCTAACAAAATGTATGGCAAAAAGAAAATACTTTTTAAAATGACTTTGCGTGATCTAACTGGAAAAATAAAGCTTGAACAACTACAAAGACAATGATCCCTCATGCTCCGCAAGCCGGTTTTGGCCAAGCAAGGTCGATAAAATATGGCTTGAAAAAAAAATTGGCTTTAAAAAATATTTTTTTATATAAATTTCTTAAGAATTTGTATATTAAATATATTTAATTTTATTTTTAGTTATTCTTAATTAAGATTAATTTGGCTTCTCGTTAGCTACTGACCCCATATAGGATCAGGCTAATTTGTAAAATTTGTAGTATGGGAAAAAATTAGGTCACCCATTTCACACTTTGGCCTATGTGAGCCATGCCGAATCACTCAATTTGTCACTTCTAATATGATTAATATAGTTTAAAATTTAAATATCATCCCATCTAAAGTGGTTAATTTAGATTGGATCAATCTTCAGTTTTAGTCTTATTTTTATTTTTCTTTCAAGAAAGTATTAAATAAATAATAAAATATATAATTAGCATAATAAGTCAAGCTGGTCAAATAAAATATTAAATAATTATATTCTAATAATTAATTTTTAAAATAAATTTCAAAATAAAGAGAAAAAACAAAATAAAATATGTCTGATGAGGTGGATAATATACTAGGAAAAATATTTAAAAATTGATGAACAGATAATGTGAAAATAACATTATTCCTATAATTAATATTTGAGTAAATAGAAATAGTGACATGGGAACCCGTTGGCTTAACATTTAAATATGATTTAAAATTATATAATTTCTTGATATTTTCTGTAATTATTCAATATACTTTTTAACTTTAAAAATGAATAAAAATATTACTAAAATATTAAATTATTCATATTTTTATTATAAAACAAACAAACAAAACTGTATCTCATATCTCGAGATAATTATTTTTAAAAAAATTGAAAAATGATACTAATAACTTAATATTTAATTCAAATTATTGTCGATAAATTGTTAATTTTTAAACTTGTAATATATATCGACTAATTACTCGAAACTGCTTAAATTGTTAAACGAAGAAGGGGTATATTTTTTATATACTTAGACATTTTTTAATTATTAAATATATAATTTTATTTAATTTTGCTCCTTCAAAAAGTTCTATCGTCTGTATCGATCTTTGTAATTTTTTTAAAAGTAATTCATCTCAGGATTTAGTAATTACAAGACTTACATGTTTGAAAGTATCGTAAGACCGAGATAGATATAACTAAATACATATTACATTATCATTAAATGATGAAATTATAAAATTTACATAAATATTTTTTTTAAAAATGAAATGAAAACATATTTAAAAAACTGAAAAAGATACTTTTTAATATGATTTTGTGTGATCTAACAGGAAAAGTACTTAAAATGATTTCTTCATCATCATCCACCTCGTCAAAATGATAGCATCACTATAACAGCCACTTGTACAAATGTACAATCACGTGCTTTGATTTCAACCAGAATACGATCGATACCGAGTTGCCCATGCACTATGGCCGCCTGTGTTACTCTCATTCTCATAGTCTCATCCATAAGGGAAAGAAAATATAAAATAAAATTAAAATATGTCTTGCTAACCCACGTCTATGTCCATTATATACTAATTATTAAATAAATACGTACTCACGTTTTGTTTTTCTTTTTATTTCTTTCTACATTCAACTTTTAATTAATGTTTTCTTCTATTATCAATTATCACATCATTTATTATATTTATTAGAACAAATTATATTTATTCTATTGAAGTTAAGGTTTATCACATTTACATCATCTGGTTAAAATTGTATTTTTTTTGTCATTCCTGAACTGTCATCATTATTAATTGTGTTTTTTTTTTGTCCTGAACTACTTAAAAAATTCCTATCAATCTCATGTAAATATGTTCTTAGTCCAAGTTAATAATCAAATTTTGTCTATGAAAATACAGTCAACTCGCTCATCACCATCCTCGTCAACTCCATCACAATTGCCAACCACAACATCTTCACCGTCCTCGCCTCCTCCAACGTCGTCTACAACCTCTTACAGTATTGCAATGACCTCACCAATGACCAGTAGTACTCTTGTTGTGTGTAGCATGCAGTCACTCATCTTAACAACCTTTGTGCGACAATTATTTTTTCAAGTACTACAATATTACTTTCATTAAGGTTGAGGACGTGATGACGACACCATTAGATTCTAACTTTTTTCTTCTTTTTCTTATTATCTTTGACAAGATCTAAAGGTCACAGTGTAATAGATGATAAAGAAAAACCAAAAAATATTATATATAATAAAAAAAGTGAAATTAAATATAATAAATATTAACTTTAGAAGATGCGAATGTAATTTATTTAATTTATTATTATTTTATCTCTCTCTTTCACCTCAATACACTCCATTATTTATCATCACACTGTTAGGTGTTAGATATTTTAACGTGATGCTAATCCTTAAGCTATAAACAATGAAAGGATAATAGTATGCTGTTTGTCATATGCATTAATTTTGCAAATAATAATACTTGTAAAGTTGTACGCATAGTACTTAATTACATAATCATTATTGTTGTTATGTTTATATTTATTTTCGGAAAGCTTAGTACTATACTTTTTTATCATAATTAAAAATAGTTTTTTTTATAAAAGTGCTTATATAATAACATTACGGTTTAGAAATAATATTTGATAGTTTATTTAAAACCATTTGTACAAACATTTTGTCACCGTATTATTTTTTAAAGAGCGCAAAATAACCTTCAAAGCATAAAATTCATCAGCATGTTCTCTCCATTTTTCTTATTTTTTTTTCATTCTGATTCTCCTTAATTTTATTACTTTTTTTTTTTTAAGAAACCATTTTTAAGTTTATTTATCTTTTATTTCTCATCAAATCTCCTTATTAATTATTTTTATGTTTTATAAAAAATATTTTCACCAATTCTGTTTATATTAAATTTTCCCTGCTGTTTCTATGTTGTTTCGATTTTTCTGTTATTTTTAATTTTCACAGTTTAGTTTTTTTATATCTTAAATGAAGTTATTGTTTATATATATATATATATATATATATATATATATGCTTCATTTCCATCCATTTCCTTTTTGGGTACCAATGTGATTTGGGTTTTTCATAGTTATCCTAAAATGAAATTTATCATTTCTTTCAACCAGAAATATGATTGAATTATTACGTATGCATACTAGAAATATATAAAGTTTTCAGATGGCATGCATTAGTGGTTAACATTTTATAGAATAAATCTACAAGAAGCAATTACCAAATCATAATCTTACTTAAATCTGATTTAAGTTTAAAATAATGAAAAGAACGTTGTACAAAAAATCACAATTAATTTTACAATAACCAATTGAAGATTTAATTTTCTTACAAGTAAAATTTTGAGAGGAAGAGTCGATTGGCAGGTATAACCAACTTTCAATATATATATATTAAATGGGCTCTACAACTACAAGCATATTTTGCTGAAACTTTTATTTATAGGGCGACTCATTCAAAATATATATAGTAGCTACTTGCTAGTCATTAGCATACTGTTTAGACACGAATGTGTTAGGGAGCAGAGATATACGAGACCATCAAAGTGCTTATTTGTTCCGGCCTTGATATTTAAGGTGTGTTTGGTTTGTATTTTTATTTTCTGTTTTTATTTTTATTTTCTGAAAACTATTTTTATTTTTAAAAGATTATAATTATAAAAATATGTTTGGTTCGAAATGAGATTTTCTTTCTTAATTGAAAATACTGAAAACAAGAATTTATTATTTTTATTTTCGGGTTGTTTCCTATTTTGATTTTTACTAAAAATATTTTCAAAAATTCAATCAAATATATTTTTATCAATATTTTCTATTTTAAATAAAAATAAAAACAAAAAACAATGAAACCAAACGTTCATGTCTTTCGGTCATATCCAAGATTGCTATTAAGTCAAAACAAAACAGGACATGACACAAGGGCCATATGCATGTGTCGCTACGCAGTGATTGGTTTATAACGTAAGACATGTACTGTCAAGCGAGATTATTGGTGTAACTTGTTATACTACACGGGATATGTCTGGAACAAGGAAAGGGCTAACCTACCTTTAGGGTCTATTTATTGAAGTGGAAAGAAAGTAAAAATAAATAATAAAGTCACATTTGAATCACATTTTTATATTTTATTTTAATTTAAAAATTTTATCTTAATTTTTTTTCTACTCTATCAAAAGGATTCTTAACTTCTTTTAATTCGAGTTAAAAGAGAAAGAGAGTGAACAAAATAAACAGTAAAATGATGTCAAATTTATATTTGTATATATTTTAATTTAAAATTTTTATCTCAATTCACTCACATTTTATTTATTTACACTTTACCGAACGGATTAAGCAACTCTAAAAGTTGGCCAGTTTTTTTCATTTACTAAGATTTCAATTTAAACATAGATTTTGTTAGCGAATATCTTCAAAACATTAAAGACACTCATTCACTTTGGTTCACTTTTTACCTTCATGTCATGGTGAGCTTTTTGTAACTTAATTGTGTTCCTTTTCATGCTACTACTTACTATTAAGTATTATCAGAACAATGGCTATAATATGTTTCTGCCATAAGATGACATATCAAGGTGGATCACAAAATTTTTACAAGTCCTTGATATGACAAGGGAACCCCACCGTGGCTAAAACCAATCATAGTTTAGTACATGCATATGCTCTTTTGATGTCTTATGCATATGCTTTTTTCATTGTAGCATTTACCGTGCATAATCGATTACATAAGTTATTTATCTTAGATTTTGTGAATTTTTCAATTTCATGTTTATACAAAAATTTGTTTCAATAATTACTAAAATAAGTATTTAACTTAATTTTATCGATCTTATAATACTTAAAAAATATATTATTTATGATATAAAGGTGTTTATATTGACAGCATCATGTCATTTGTTCCAATGAAAAAAGTTAAACAATTTTATTTAAAATTAAATAATTTATGTAAGCATTTTTATTAAAGATGCTCTTTATGAGTGTCGGTTTGATTCAATTTTTAAGTAAAAAGTTAATTGAAACAGAGAAATAATATGTAGTTTTTTTTATACATAGTTCTTAAAACAAATGCAGAAATTAATAATTACTTGAATTTTCATCCCTTAAAACTATACGTGATAATGATAACATATACTATTATAAACACTATATATATATATATATATATATATATATATAATTGAATTCCTTTTCACATACATAGTCAATGCGCAGATGATTAATTAATATTTGAAAGTTTCAATTAATCGAGTAACATAAAATTCTTTATACCAAGTGTAAGAATACACGAAAATGATAAAATTTATTCTATAAATTCAACCAAAAAAAAATACTATAGTGTAATGTCTCCATTATATAGTTTGTATCATTAGTTCAACGTCGGGAAATAGAATACAAAACCAATTGTCAAGTACACATATTTTTACTTACTCAGTGATGTTAAAAGAAATAATGTTTATTCAAAGCAAAGACTTAAAAACATGACATGTGCACTCCAATTATATCCGAATATCGGCCAAAAATGAAATAATTAATAATAATGGACCGTAGAATATGACTTATTATTATTATACCCTCATCATCAGTTGTTAATGAATTTATTTTAAGAGCAAAAAGATGAAACAGTTGCCAATGGAAGTCAAACGTTTTGGACTGTGACTAAACAAATATGGGAAAGCAACAATTGTGATTTGAATTTTCTTATCCTCCACTTGTTGATTGTTTGCATATGCAAAATACCACACGCGCACGTGAATATGGTTTGAAACTTAGGAATTATTACGAATTAATTAATCTGGTCTCTGTGATTCATCTAAATTTTTTTATTCATTTAATAGTTTTACTTGGAGATTGATTTGATGTATTTATAATAAAAAAAATATATAGTACATTTCTTTAATTGACTTTGTAGTATTAATCTATATCCATTAAAATTAAACTTAGTATTTAAAGCATTTCAGAGATTTACTTATTGCACATTTAAATTTTATATTTTGCAAATTCGATTAAAAAACATTTATATTAATCAAGTTGTAAATGAATTAATCTCCACTAGTTCACATTTAAATTTTATATTTAGCAAATTCGATTAAAGTTCATTGACAATGTAAATAAAATTACACAATAAATACATTATAATCAAATTCTAAATGAAGTAATCTCCGTAAATTCACTACTTTACCTTGCAAATTCGATTAAAGTGCATTGACTATGTAAATAAAATTACACAATAAGTACATTATAATCAAATTTTAAATGAATTAATCTTCATTAGTTCACATTTAAATGTATTTATATTTTGCATATTCGATTGAAGTATATTGATAATATAAATACTTTTTACATTATTATTTAATATCATAAATTATCTCATAGTTAAAAACTATTATTTTTTAATTATAATTTGAAAAATCCCAACTAAAGTGATTTTAATTAATTAACGGTAAAAAATAATATAAAAAATATACCAAAATTTACTCTATATTTGACAAACTTTCATTGCCTGTTAGTTAAATGAATCAATTCTTAGGCAAGTACACGTTTTTTTCTTTTTCAAAATTGTTTATTTTTATTTTCTTTTGTTACTTTAAAATGATTATGAAATATTTAAAACAGACGGAGAGGATTTTTTTTTTTTTTTTGTATAAATAGGAATAAAATGTTGCTCATAAACTAGGTAGAGCGTCAAGATTATTTGTTAGTCATCACATATTTGATTTTATTCCTTTTTTATTCACTTTGCTTTTATGAATGAAATAATATAAGTTATTTTCTCTAAAAAAGAGAATAAAAATGTTTAAAACAAAAAGGCTCAAGGGAACAAGCGAAAACTCAAGAAATGAATGAAGTATTGTATTGGGTCTTGGAGCCATTGGAGGGAGTCGCAAAAATCGAAGCAGAATTGTTTTTACTTTTTAGATCAGTTTACAAATATTAGTGAAATGTTTTAATAAGTTATTTTAAAAAATTTATTGAAATAAGATAAAAAAATATTTATGAATAAATAAACTATAATTATTTTATTAAACACTTAAAAAAAGTGTTTATGAAAATAATTTATTATTCTACTATATATATATAAAAGAAGATTTTATTCGATAAAAAATAATGCTTAAAAATTTCATATTCATTCAACATTAACTAAATGTCATTAATTCTATTTTAATTAGTTAATTCAAATTAGTTCAAATTCAAAACAATAAAATAATAAATGTTACAATTTATTTTTGATTACTTTAAAATAAAATTTTAACAAATCAATCAATCCATTTAAATACTAAACTAAGTGCATACAATTATGTTACCTTGATTAATAATTATGTTTTCAATTGATTATATTGTATGTAATTATTTTAATTGGTGACAAATCTTCTATTATCTATATTATCTACCTATTATTATTATTATTGAAATGCTTTTTCCATGATCTGTTTTGTCACGTTGAATTTTTAATAATTTCTTTAGGAATTATATTAATTTTGTTAGCATCTAAATTTCTCATTCATTCAGAATATATAATTTTAAATTTTTGATCCAGTATTAAATAACTGACCCACTAAGCTTGTATCTAAAGTGTCAATAATAGATCCACAAATGTTTAAGGAAAATTTTGTTATCTGACTATATCTACTGCATCTTGCTATCTAAGAACAAACTGATTTTTAAAGATTATCAATCTTCTATAATAGAGGTTATTAGTAAGATTAAGTTTCTTATGTATAGACAAGCGCACCTATTGTTTTTGTTTTAACATCTTGATATAGACCTTTTTGTATAAGGGAAATTTTTTATTTTCTCTAACAAGGTATATCCTGTTCATTGTTGTATCATTTTGAGTTTAATATAATTTATATTTTTTTCCCAAAAAAGTGTCAATAACAGATTGGATTTAATAACTTTGCAAGTGAGTCCGGAAAACAGTTGCAGGGTAATTTTTGAGGCAACCGCAAATCAAATTAAGTACAATGCATCTGCTGCATTGCATAATATGTTTGGAAAAAGGCTTGTGAGCTGAGCGGAGCTGCCTCTTTATACCAGAAAGTGCTGCTATTTTAGCCTTATTTGTCAAAGAATCCAAATTGGCCTCTTAGACGGAATTGAAACAAGGAAAAAAACAAAAAAGCTTTTGTGTTGTATACACTTTTCCATTAATTAATATTTATATTTACGTGTGTGAATTTGCTTGGTGCTTCCTAGCTAAAGTTGTCATCTATTTTTTAAAAGACATGTTTATGGTGAGATACATTTAGTCTCAAAGTTAAAATAAAACAACTAATTAAAACTTAACTTTAGGCCATCAATAAAAAAAATATAGTTTTTATAAAATAAAAAATACCACATTTATTAGAAAAAAAATCTTATATATTGACATGAAAGCCCCATATATAATTTCTTTATTTAAAGTAAAATATTGGCAATTGCAATTTTCACCCACACTCCCATTTTTTTTCTCCTGTAAATTACTCTTTTAAATGCACACTCTTTCCTGGTCACTTTCTCCATTATATTTAAATTTAGCAATTGCATCATAATCTCCAACAAATATCTTTCTACTTAACAAGTAGACATAGATCCAATCAAAATAATAACCATACCTTACCAGTTTTCATACAATCATATATAGTAACACACAAGTATCCCACTAATTTCAATCCTCGCATCTTATCATTGACAAAAATGTTTAATATATAATTTTTTCATTTAAAATAAAATATTTCTCTTAGAATTTATTTTATGTGCTGCATACCATTGGGCTGGTACTTGAATTAATATCCCTCGTGAAATTTCTTAATAGAATCAATATAATTGTTCGTAATTTCATCGAAGTTACTAGTACTACACGTTAATATTAATTCCAATTTTATTAATTAGTAATATCGTAGTGCGACTGTTTGTATTCGTTGGACTTCACCTGATACCGACCGTGATTGTGACTTGCATTATCATGCATTCCCTATCCCCAGTTACGATTCTAATATGTACTGTTTAATTTCTCATGATCAGGAGATATAGCTAGGAACTTAATTGGAATGCTACGATTTTTCTTCCTTGATATGATATATTTTTCTCCTCCTTTGATATTTTGTTTGTTATAAATTCTGTCTATTCATTAAGCACACAATTAATTAAAGTCTTCGTATGTTACCATCAAACGATTTCTACTTTCTTGACCAATTATTTTCAACATTAATTAGTAATTCATCTGTGTACAATATTGACCCACTTTTAAGGATTAATCTTTGTTGGATAACATAATTGACATTTTGTTAAAAGAATTTGAGTTCAATTTAATTAGCACCAACTGTATGTGGTATGATTCCAAAAAAAAAAAAAGAGCACACAATGTGATATGAAAATTCATTATAAACATTAATCAATTTAATTATGGAGTCGGGCCACAAGAAACATGAACATGCAAGTTCAAGACATAAATAGTGATATATAGACAATAAATTATGTAAAAGTATAGGAAAAAAAATCACCCTCTATAGCATTTGATGGGAGCGAGAGAGAAGAAAAATATTCTTATAAAAATGTCTTTTTCGCTCAGAAGTTTATAGGAGAAAAAAAAAGGAAAATGAAGGGATTTGAATTTTCTTTATTCCCCACCCTTTGTCTCCTCTCTTACATTCGGAGATTTTGAAGAGATGAAAAAATAGCTTTTTAATATTCTTTCTTTCATTGGAAAATTTAGTGTTCATGAAAAAATAGCTTAAAAGTATTGTTCTCAATATACTGAATTGTTAATATGTTGATAGAGTCAAAACAAATATATTACATATTGTTGAATTCATAATTATATAAAAGTTGTGTGGATGAATGGTGGTTTGGTGTAGCATGGCGATGCAGTGGTGAGTTTGGTGCGGTGGTGGTGGTCATGAAGGTTTGGGGAGAGGTGGTCATGGAGGTTAACTTGGGAGAGGAAGGATAAAAATGTGGTTATGTAATGCTGTAAGTTTTGATGGTGGCAAAAAGGAAACGATAAAAAGGTAAAAGCAAAACAACATGAAAAATCTTGAATACAAACAAGTCAATTAATTAGAAGATTTAATAATGTAGTACTCTTGATTCTTGAGAGATTCAAACATAAAGGGTGAAACATTTCTTGTAAAAATAATAGTATAGTATTTCTTGATTCTTGAGAGACTAAAACACAAAGGGTGAGAGATTTCAAAGTATAAGAGTATTTTGTTGTTATAAAGGATTTAAAAGATAATCAAACTCTTAGGTGGATTGCTTGGGGATTGGATGTAGACACAAAAAGTGATTAAACCATTATAAATTAAGTTTACAAATTTCTCTTCCCTTAGCTCTTTACTTTTATTGTAAATTTATTGTATTAATTTATATTGGTATAGATCTTAATTGCTTAATTTTTTCTTTTTAATCAAGGTTTTGATACATTATCATATAAAAAGGAATTAGTGAATATTAACAAAGAAAAAATTTATAAACTCAATTCCCCCCCTTCTCCCACAAAAAATGAGACGTTAGTAAATTTGGGGGTGCACTAAGAAAAAAATAATCTACTTTAAGTAATTGCCTAAATATAGAGTAGTTTACCATTTTGTTTTGATGAGCAATGAAGTTTAACTAACAATTTGCCAATTGCTTTGCGCACCAACTAAATTACTGATACATCTAGCACAAGATGAATAATTTTAATATTATCCTTATGTAAAACTGATACAAATTCATAATCTGTAAGAATAAACTTATAAATTCGTAATTCGTAAGTTTATAATAAACTTATTGATTCACAATTCGTAACACATAATTCGTAAGTAAGGATTACAATTTATTTTTGATTTAATTAATATGTAACTATCAAATTATTAGCATTATAAAATAATTAATATTATTATATATAACTCTA
This sequence comes from Glycine soja, assembly GCF_004193775.1. NCBI lineage: Eukaryota > Viridiplantae > Streptophyta > Magnoliopsida > Fabales > Fabaceae > Glycine > Glycine soja. Next base: position 43,008,507 of record NC_041011.1, on the reverse strand, counting down.
AAATTTCTAATGTATATTTAATGCACATATAAATTTACATAATAAATTATGTGATAATTAATTTTAATGTAATAATTAATTTGTTTACATGTATAAATTTTTATGAAACTTATAATTTTTATTTAAAATTTATATATATATATATATAAAATATATTATTAGATCAAAATTAATTACAATAAGACTAAAATTTTAAATAAATATGTATATTAGTAAATTATAAAATATGTATAATATAACTGATAAAATGTGATTAATTCATATTTTTTATACTTTAAAATTAAAATTATTATAATAATTAAAGTATAAATATTATATAATCATTTATTATTATAAATTATTTTATTGAATATTATCATTAAATAATTTTATCTTGAGTCAAACATGTTATTTCTCATAAAAAAATACTACTTGTCATCTATATAAAAAAATATTGTAGTTTATAAATTGTTAAAAAAAAAGCTTTGGAAAATGTAAACCCTCACGAGGCTTAACGTTTGCACTTGCACCTTTCTTCAATATGGTAAAAAAAATGAACAAAACGACGATTCCTAGAGTTTCTTAGTTGCGTTTCCTTTTTGTCGTTGTTTCGGTTCCCCTTTCCTTTGGTTTTACTTTACCTTTCTTCCAGGAAAGTGATGAGAATATATACCTTTTTTTGCGTTTTATAATTTTCTTTTCCTTTGTTCTCCTTTTTTTCTCCTCTTCTGCCCTCCACACAACTTCTCTCTCCTCTCTCTCTCTCTACAAATCCTTCTTTCTTCTCTTCGCTGCTCACTGTAGCGTAGCCATGGCTTTCAGAGTTGGAGGAGCGGGAGGAGTAAGCTTCCTTTTGCCTCTTCGCCTTCCTGCTGCATCTTTTTTTTTATTCAACTTTTTATTTTCCTTATTTTGGAGATTTATTTTTTTGCCCTGTCTCGGTCCAATTTTTCTGATTTTTAGTCGCTAGTGCAGATTTTGGTTCTCAATTTTTGTCCCGCTTTGTGGTTGGTTCCTCGTATTTTGAGTTCCGAATTTTTCTTATTTTGAGTGCAATATCTTTGTTTAATCACGAGTTTTTAGTTTGCCACACTCACTTGACATTAAATCGATGTTGATCTTGGTATACATACAGCTATGAAGATATTGTAGATGATTTTTTTTATAATTTCGTTCGTATTAGTGTTGTCTTTGGTTTGGGTTCTGGATGCTACTATTTTGATGCATCTGAGTTTGGTCTGGTATATGTTATGTTTTCGTATGTTTGGTTTGCTATGAGCGAAAGCTTATTGAATACTTTATTCTTTCCTCATGCATGAAGTTGCTTTGAGTTGCAATTAACTTTAGGGTTGTGTGTATCAGAGTTTTCTTTTAATCTGGGGCATTGGGTGCAAGATAAGCAAGTGCATTTGGCAGTTTTGTCAGTTGCTCCTATTGGATTGTTGTAGTTTGTTTTTGTACAGTGAAAGGAAATAACATTTTTTTCTCCCTGATTGATTAGATTTGTTTTACTGGTAAATATGGTTAAAGTATTGAATTTGGAAAGGGCAAGAGTTTAGAATTAATGTGTGGATTCAATGTAGGGAAATGCCTCTTCTGGCATGGGTGTTGCTGAGCATAGCGTAAGCACGTTCCTGGAATTGCAGAGGAAGAAAGTTCATCGCTATGTGATTTTTAAAATTGACGAGAAAAAGAAAGAGGTTGTTGTTGAAAAAACTGGAGGCCCTGCTGAGAGCTATGATGATTTCACTGCATCCTTGCCTGAAAATGATTGCCGATATGCTATCTTTGACTTTGATTTTGTGACATCTGAGAACTGCCAAAAGAGCAAAATCTTTTTTATTGCATGGTTAGTCACTTAGTTTCTTGTACAACGATAGAAATTGCATATTATATTAACTCATTCATTTCTGTATACACTGCTTTACATGTGTGGATATAATATTTTACTATTGCATTTACATATCTTGCTCTCAAGTCTTGAAATACAAATTATTATTAGTTAAGACGAAAATATGAGAACGCATCATGATTATTATGACTTTGCTCATCTAAAGAAGCATATATGGGTTGTACAGTGGAAAGCAGATGACACAATGTAAATTTTGTACAATGATGTCATTCTCTAGTATGTCTACATATGATTCCAATTGTTAACTATCTTTTTTTTTTCTTTTTCTGACTGGCTAACGTAGTTTTATTAAAATGAGTACAAGGGTACTCAAACCCTCTACAAGAACCAGACCAAATAAATCAAAGTGCAGGTCCAAAACTAACAACATTGTCTTATACAAGTAAAAGGATCAATGTACCAATCAGAATCTATTCATCTGGAAAACCATGATCGAGATTGAGCATTGTGAGATCCCTTAACCCCACCATATCAAAGGCTGAGTTTTGGAAAAAACAGTCTTATTTTGCAACAACCATATTGACCAAACTACAACATGCTAGAATATGCCAAACTACAACAATCTACCAAAAGGTTTTCCTCCCACACAAACAATTTACCCCTTCACCTCCATTGCCAACACCTAACATCCCCTAGCCACTCACCCATGTCAATAATGAAACAGTCCTTATCCCCTGAAATTAGAAACAACCTAGAGAAAGAGGCTTTGAGGATTGATGAGCCTAACTGTGCATGCCAAAATTTAACCTCTCCACTCCTCATTACTCTGAGAGGAAACCATAAAGGGTTAACATCTGTAACACATTCAACACTACATAATACTACTCTTTCAAAACATTTGACACTATCTTAATATAATTAATATTCTATTCTTAATAATACCTATTCTTATTCTTCTTGTCATGGCTTATCCTAAATACACCAGAGAGGCAGAAGACTCAAAAGTCAAGACTAGTATTTTGACAAATTCTTAAATCTGAATTGTTGCATGTATTTCAAAGACTGACTTATTTTGCATTCTCTTGTGTAGAACTTAAAAAGACTTCTGTATATTTCTTTTATAAAAAAATACTCAACAATTTGTTACCTAGCTTGTAGCTGCTCCATTGAAGCTCTCATTCTATTTTTCAGTGTGTTTTCTTCTTTGGGTTGTCTAACATTAGATTATTATTTACCTAGATCCTTACCAATCATAAATTTTGCTAGAAAATTATACAGAAAAAGTTTGAATAACTGAACTGTTTTCTCCAGACTCTAGTTATTGGAATTACAAAATTTGAAATGAATTTCCCTTCTTGGAGTCATGGGATGGAATCTAGATCTTGGTAAAGCTGTCAAGTATTTAAGTTTCTCTTTGTTTATTATGATTTGCAAAAAAGAATAAACTTAGTATAATGGAATGTGTCGAGTCAATGGTTGGCATGAGAGGTTGGTTGTTTTGATGGTTTATTTTTTGAAGGTAGAAGGACTTCTAATCTTTTGATTTGGGATCTGATTGATATTTGGTATGTGCAAGTTTTTTATCAGATGGACTCGAAGAAAACTTATTACTGAGGTAGGTACATATTGTTATATTTTCAAATGGAGTAGGGGTAAGTTGTAATGGAATTGTTTTCACATTTTCAAGCAAAATTGAACTTCAATTACTATAATACCTTGTTGAACACTTGAACTGGGGACTGTATGTAAGACTATAAATATGTTTTCTCTCCTCTACTAGACTTATCCACTGGTATGTTCCTCCTTCAGCTTTGAGACCCCTTTTTTAGCTAATTGGTTGTTTCCCCCCCTATTTCTAGTAGTTGATTGTGTTTTGTCTTCCTCACCGAACACATGTGATAGTTTTCGATCACCTTTCACTTCACTTGAACTCTTGTGTCAAGTGTCTGCATATGGTAACCATCTTCTCAGCCATTTCTTAATTTTTGTGTTGATTATCTTTTCAGTGTTTTGATTATTTTATACATTGAGCATGCTGCAAGATATTATTCAGTTACTTTCTACTTGCAAATGGAGAGCTTGTCTTGACACTTGCAGAGAAAATTTACCTTCTATTTACAGCTGTTGGACTAAACCAGAAGAAGTTTCTGTTATATAATTTGGCACATATGTGCCTGTATCCTGCTTTTCAGTTTATGAATTGATTGTTTTACAGGTCTCCTTCGGTAGCCCGCATTCGCCCTAAGATGCTATATGCAACATCCAAGGACAGGTTCAGAAGGGAGCTGCAGGGCATCCATTATGAGATTCAGGCAACAGACCCAACCGAGATGGATCTTGAAGTCCTCAGAGAGCGTGCAAACTGAGCACCTACACAAGAGGGTTGTGTCTAGGTGATGTAGTTAAGATATCTGAGGCCTCAGGGAATGATGTTGACTGATACCCTTTAGTTGTTCTACTATGATCTCTGTCTGTTTCGCGACATATTTCTCATAAATAGCTGACTTATCATTTTATCAAGTAAATAACCTGCACCTGTGAAGGCTGATTAGGGGTTCCTGCCTAAGAAACCCCACTGCAGGGGAATTTATGCTTTTCCTTATTGCCATGATGGTTCTCGGGTGCAGATTTATATAGTAATGGCTATTGGAAATTCGACTTATATTCTATGAATTTCAAATGGACGCAGCTGGTGAGTCTGCTTTGTTACATGCCAATCCAGTATAGGTTTGTTTTTGTAGCGAATTCCAGCATTGGAATATTTGCTTTCTGAACCAAGGTATGGGAACTAATGTACACAAGGCATTGTGTTAAGCTTATTTTGAGTTGTTTAAATAAAAAAGAATTAAAAGCTATAGAAAACAAACTACAAAAGATTATAATATTGTATTTATTAAGTTAAATTCAACCGCACCCCAAACACTACAACTGTATGTGAACTAGAAAATAGAATTTTTTTTTCCCATAGATTTCAAATATCCCTTCATTTATCCTTTTTTTTTAAAGCTTCATTTGTCTTTATTTTCTCTCCCCCAATATTTCCAGGTCATAAATGTCGTGGGATTGAATTAATTATAAATAATATGGATGATCAAATGGCCAAGGCAGATTGGCACCCAATGGCTGAGAAGATGGTTATACAGCATTATTGCCCGGGCCCTAGCCCCTTTCCCTGCCTTTTTTTATTTATGTCTTATCTCAAAAGAGAGAGGATATATTACTATTTTCTATTCTCTTAAGTACTAATTTTTTTTCTTCTGTTAGTATTGTTTTAAAGCATGGGTCCTGAGTTATTCTAGATACATATAATGCTAAAAATAAAAATAATTAAGGGAATGGTAACAATGAAATGTAGGCATGATTTGCTTTGGGTCATTAGTTTTTGAACATACACTAGCCTTTTATTATAGGTACTATATTGGGTGTTGCTAGGTGCACTCAGCATTATTGCTGGTGCATCCAACACTTAAGGTGAAATAACGAAAATATTCTTGATCCATAAGTCATTTAAGTTGATCCGGAAAAGTCTTACAGATCAAGTTGATCCGTAAGACTTCTATGGATCAAGTTGATCCGTATTGTTCCGTAAAAGGTTTACGGATCAAGTTGATCTGTATTAACCTTACGGATCAGCTTAATTCGTACGATTTACGGACCATCTTTATACACACCTATCACAAATGCGAAAAAAGCGTAGGAACAGTTTTGGTATTTTAATAAAATGCTGGATGTACCAGCAATAATGTTGGGTGCATCTAGCATCACCCTACTATATTTAACAATTGACACTGGCAAAAGCTTTCTTTCAAGATAGATATTTAACAATTGACACTGGCAAAAGCTTTCTTTCAAGATAGATAGGTTGACGTGTATAAAAAATACTTTAAAAATTAGGTATATCTCTTTCTTTAAAGATAGGAATCAAAATATGTATTTGAGAGTTTATAACTTACACTCGTATTCAAACAACTAAATTATATTTCCTTTGCTAAATAGATATATCTCTGCCATGGTTCACATCATCTCTTACTTGTTTGAGTAAATACCCATGATAGTAATAACTTTATTGTCAGACGAATTCGTGAATTAAATCACGATTTTACCAAAAAGGAAAAAAAAATGACGGACAAAGTAAAAACAAAACAAAGGGGTTTGGATTTTGGGGACCAGGGCAATTGTGTTCATGAAGTAACTTTACTAGTAAAAGTGTAAAACTTGTCTATGAAAACTTAATTTTCAATCCTGTATTCAACTTATGACTGATAACATGAAAACTTATGTTTGGATTAAAGATTGAAAAGTCTAAAAATATTTTTACTCTGAAAGCAATAATTTTTCTTTCTTTCTACGTGTATTGAAATTCGTTACTGTACATTGGAATTTGACAAACTACTTTTCAAACTTTTTTTTTTTGATAGAAATACTTTGTAAACTTTAATTCAAATAAACCCTAACTTGGACAAATAAAATGATTTGCATTATTAGCACTTATGTGTGCATTTGTTTTGCTATTAACATATGCTAATTTAAGTAATAGAGATTACTCTTACCTATGTGATCTTAAATTTGATTGCGGAATTTACATGTATAAAAAAAATACACAAATTTAAATAAAATAATTTTAGTTTGAATAATTCTCATAAAATTAACTCAAAGAACATTTATTGTTTAGTATTCCGCGCATCGCTAGTTACCATAATCCTCGTACGTACCCAAGAAGAAGAAAAAATCTTATTACAGCACTTGCTATTTTCTAAGGTTGTTGTCATGATTGATTCATTGATGAAAGTAAATCATACATGTCTTAAACAAAGAAAAAAATAATTTCAGTTTGATTGCATTGATATGCAACACAAGTCCATGTCATCATTATCTTTTACAGAGTCACAAGGTACAACTGTTGTTGTTACGGATCAGGTTTTTGGATTTATTCAGGATATTTTTCATGATGTTGTGGTAAAACAATTGATACATTTTGATGAAGTCGTGGAAGCTGCTGGTAGCCCCTAGTGTAGTCTAGTGTGACATGTTCACTGTTCTTATCCTTTCGTCTCTGTTGGTCATACGTGTCTGTCTCCCACTATCATCAGTGCACGTACCTTGTGATCTTCCCACACACACGTGATCACACGCTAATCAGATCCTTACCCTCCCCAACACACTTCCATGATTCATTCACTGTTGCCTCCTTTTTTGCCTATATAGTTGCTTTAGGCTAAATCTTGATTTGATTTGGTGCTTGATTGTCTAATTATCTTCGGCTAAACTTTGATGGGGTTGTGAATATTAAATATCTAGCCGGTGGGTTTTTGGTATCTTACTAATTATATTATCTAGTTCAAGTTTGAGGTGTGTTTGAGGCTGGATTTGAAGAACTTTCCAGTTAGTTATCTCTTATCTTGAAGAATCATTTTATTATATAATTATATTGAATATTCCAGCTCAAGTGGTTTGTGGATATTGTTCTTTGATTTTATATATGCTTTTTTGCAACCTTATTATTATTCTTCAGTCGCTTTTCTTTGCTCGATTGGAAAATTTTCCTCTTTTCTTTTATGTAATTTTAACTGGCGGTCTTTAAATTGGTGACTGAGACATGTGGGGATGGGTTCTCTCTGAGTAGGATTTTAGATTGATACCTCACACAAAGCAAAGTGGCATCAAGTTGGACTTTCATTATAAGCTACTTGTTTGTTGGTCGACTTTGGTAATGATTTGAGGCTCTTATCCCATGTTGCTATAGATATCTTTATATTTTTTTCCCCCAAAAATCCAAGATCCAACCTTTGCTTCTAATATCTGAGATATCAATCTTCATATATTTGCTTTTGGTAAGGATATTGATTAGGAGAACTCGGTGTTTTTTGTTTTATTGGGTGTGTCAGAAACTTGTTTTAAGGAGAAGCTACTGAGAGAGCTGTTATATGAGGTTCGAAGCTTTGGCTATGCCATGAAAATTTTGAATTGTACAATATGGGTAGCAACAGGACTATTGTTTGGTTTAGAAGGGACCTTAGAATTGAGGACAATCCTGCATTAACTGCTGCTGCAAAGGAGGGTTCTGTACTCCCTGTGTATGTATGGTGCCCTAAAGAGGAAGGACAATTTTATCCTGGAAGAGTGTCAAGGTGGTGGCTGAAGCAGTCTCTTGCTCACTTGGATCAATCACTGAAGTCTCTTGGATCCAGACTTGTGCTCATCAAAACCCACAGTACTGCTGTGGCTCTCGTGGAATGCGTAAAGGCCATTCAAGCAACCAAAGTAGTGTTTAACCATCTGTATGGTAAGTGTAGCTGGTGTAGATTTAGCCTTCTGTTTTAAATGTTTTATCCAATTTTGAACCTATCATATATTTAGTGTCATTTAATGTTTTGGATCTCCAAAAAGTTGAAGAAGCAAGTAGGCTTTTTCTATTGATAATTTGGAGGAGGTTTAGGGCTGAGCTTCAAGGTAGGGTACTCCTTGAAGACAATCCTCAAAACTGAACATATTGGTCTGTTCACTAAGTGACAATTACTTGAGGCGTTTTCTCATCCTTACTATTTTTGTTCCGTGTTTCAGTTTGGTATTATGTTACTGCAAAATGAAGGGTGGATGATTGTCAAAGCTAGAGAATTCTAAAAAACAATACACTGATTCTTTAAATGCCATAATACATTAAAATTCATTTAAATCTGTATGCTTGTTTCTCAAATCAATTATTTAGTTTTTTAGATGGCCACTTTAACCGGTTGAGACATGAGAATTAACTGGCACTTGTAGGATTGCTTTATAACGAACAAAATAACTTCCACATATATTCTTCGCAGTTCAATGCTAGTTAGCTGATCCATATTTCTTACCCTAATTATTCTACCAGATCCAGTTTCACTTGTCCGTGATCACAACATCAAAGAAAAGCTAGTGGAACAAGGCATATCTGTTCAAAGCTACAATGGAGATCTGTTGTATGAGCCATGGGAAGTAAATAGTGAGAGTGGACGTGCTTTTACTACCTTCAATGCTTTTTGGAAGAAATGCTTGCACATGCAAATGGATATTGTTTCAGTTGTTCCTCCATGGCAATTAATTCCAGCTGAAGGTATGATATGACTATATGCATAATGCATGTTACTTCGATTTGATTGTTTCTCGATAATATCATTGTTGATACAAGGTTATTGCTAGAGGTTATGAACTAGGAAGGAGGTCTAGTTCTTAGATAATTCTATTATGGAAACTAGCAGTAATCTGATCAACTTCAACTTCTCTTTTTATATCAACCTGTCTATATACCGAATGGTATACATATATGGACACAAAAAACATGTCAGAAATTGTTTCTCTTTTTGGACGACAGGAAAAATTGAGGAATGTTCATTGGAGGAACTTGGTCTTGAAAATGAATCAGAAAAACCAAGCAATGCATTGCTAGGACGGGCATGGTCACCGGGTTGGAGAAATGCTGACAAGGCTTTAAGAGAATTTGTGGAGCTTCATCTACTTCACTACTCCAAGAAAAGGCTGAAGGTTGGTGGAGAGTCCACCTCACTCTTGTCCCCATATCTTCATTTTGGAGAATTAAGTGCAAGGAAAGTTTTTCAAGTGACTTGTATGAAGCAAATATTATGGACAAATGAAGGAAACAGTGCTGGTGAAGAGAGTGCAAATCTTTTCCTCAGGGCCATTGGACTTAGGGAGTACTCACGCTATCTTTGTTTCAACTTTCCCTTCACCCATGAGAGAGCACTTCTGGGGCACTTAAAGTTTTTTCCTTGGAATCCTGATCCTGATATCTTTAAGACTTGGAGACAAGGTAGGACTGGCTTTCCTTTGGTTGATGCAGGAATGAGAGAACTTTGGGCAACAGGATGGATACACAACAGAATAAGAGTAATAGTTTCCAGTTTTGCTGTGAAAATGTTGCTTCTACCCTGGAAATGGGGAATGAAATATTTCTGGGACACACTTCTGGATGCAGACCTTGAAAGTGATATCTTGGGTTGGCAATATATCTCAGGAGGCTTACCAGATGGCCATGAGCTTGAGCGCTTGGACAATCCTGAGGTTTGTCATGTTTTCCTTCATTCAAAGGATTTACAGTTTGCTTGGTATCACTCAGATGTGATTATTTTATATTCCATACTTTACTTTAATTTCTATGCATTTAAAAGTTTGTTTAATCAACATAACATGTATAACATATCACTGCCTGTTATAGCATTTGACTTTACTGCAGCAAAAAAATCTTTTGTTTCCTTACCTTGCCTCTGTCCTCATGTGCCATTTTTTGAGATCTAAGGATGTTGATTATACTAAACGTTATAGTAACACTGCATAAAACTAGAAGATATTAGTTTTGTGTTGTGAAGCAAAAACTGACACAATCTGAGTTACCCTGCTGCCTGTAGAAAAATTAGAGACTTACTTTTTCATATTTTCTTCAATTCCTTTTATACCTGCTGAAATTTATCTCTTCATATTTCTTTTACAAGTTTTAAAAGGAATAATGCTCCAACAACCAAAGTATATCTTGTTTCTATCTAACATAGATAATTTGAATTTTGAGATTTTTTGTTTCTGTCTAACCAAAGTATATCTGTTTCATGTATTAGTGTAGGGCATGCCAATATATTTGTATTTTGAGATTTTATTTTGATTTTTTCTGATTGAATATCCATGGCTCTCTTAGTTCTATTTATCCATTAAAACAACTCTGTAGATTAGTATTTCTAAGAAGAACTATAGTAGTTGAAAGAGATCTTTTGCCAATATGCATATTTAACTGAGGCGGTTATTACTTGTTCCTCCCCTCAAAAAGAAAAGAAAAGAAAAGAAAAAGAACCTATTAGCCTCCTTCATTGACTATTACATCCATAAGGAGTAAGTTCTACCCTTTCAGAGAATAGAAAAATAATCAAAATAAAAGTTAGCAGTCTCACATCTCTAATTTTGGTGACAGATTCAAGGGGCTAAATTTGATCCAGAAGGTGAATATGTGAGGCAATGGCTACCTGAGTTGGCAAGAATGCCAACTGAGTGGATCCATCATCCTTGGGATGCACCACTTACTGTGCTTCGAGCAGCAGGAGTTGAGCTGGGCCAGAATTACCCAAAGCCAATCATTGATATAGATTTGGCCAGAGAAAGACTCACTGAAGCTATATTCAAGATGTGGGAATCTGAAGCAGCAGCAAAAGCTGCTGGCTCTGAACCAAGGGATGAAGTTGTCGTAGACAACTCTCACACTGTTGAAAATTTGGACACTCAAAAAGTTGTCGTCCTGGGAAAGGCTCCATGTGCTACTATTTCAGCTAATGATCAAAAGGTGCCAGCTCTTCAGGATTCCAAGAATGAACCGCCTACGCGGAAGAGGCCAAAGCACATGATAGAGGAGGGGCAGAACCAGGATCACTCTCAAAATCATAACAAAGATACTGGCTTGTCAAGCATTGACCAAGACATTTGCTCCACAGCTGATTCTTCATCATGTAAGAAGCAGTGTGCCAGTACAAGCTCATATTCATTTTCAGTTCCACAGCAGTGTTCCTCATCTTCTAATCTGAAGTGGCCATGGCAAGAGAAGATTGATATGGAGCAGAGTTCAAGCAAAGATGGTAAGTACATTCTTACATTTCCAAGGGATTTATGAAAATGCATTCTCAAACAAGAAATGCATTGCTGATCTAAGAAAATTTCATAATTACATTCATTAATAGCTTAATTATTAAGGAAGCTACAACTGCAATGAAACTATTTATCTCTGGAAAGGAAATTACAATTTGATGGAATAGTTCTAACTTCTAAGAATTGGATAGGCTAGCAGAGATACAGTAACAAATTAACAATTTAGCTGAAGAGTAAAAGAAGAGTGAGGAACCAATTCTCTTTCTTCTTTGTTCTGTTGCTCATACGTAACATAGGTGACCCGAATGCAGTTTTGAGTAAATTAGGTTCCTTCCATCAAATTCATAGCCTTATGCCACATTAGCAGTTTATCCCATGATTCTTAGGTTTTACAATTATGTTGGTCCTGCTTTTGGAACTCAGCATGTTCATTAGTGCATAGTAGCTTATAGTTCTCTTTTATAATTATTATCATTATTTTACACTCAATTTTTTATAACTTTTTTTTGGCTTTGGCGTGCTACTGATAGATAAGAATTTCAATGCAGGAGCTATGTGAGGTTGATGTTGTTCTTGTTGACAAAACCAGTAGCAGCTGCATTGTTCATGGAAGGAAAATGGTGCCATATTTAAGTTTTGCAGTTTGTTTATAGCCTATGCTATCAATCAGTTGTGTAATAGGTTATGAAATCCAGCAAGAGGAACACGGATTACAACAATAGTGAGCATTGTATATTATGAACTTGTGCTGATGGGCTGTTCCATACACATTCTGACAATCCCGTAATTACAAACCATATAACCAAATACTCTACACATTATATTACTCTAAAATGGCTTGCATTTTATCCTTCTTACTCCAGCATTTTTTTTTGCCCAATTACACAACTTTGTTCAAAATGTTTAAACCATAACTGTAAACTAGTACAGCCTTTCTTAACTTGGTTAGGATTTAATTCTGTCATGTGATGTTGTGTGATTAAAAGTTTTAGAATTTGGCACTCTTGATAAATTTCATTTTTTAAAAAGGTTCAGCAGCTTCTTTTGGGTAGGTAATACAAATCTATAGCAAGGAAAAAACCTCATGTATATGCTTTCCGATCAAAAACATCTCCATACTCAAAATTATAATGTTTTTTTTTATCGGCAAATATTAGATTGTTAGAATGATAGTTTTATTACTAGAGAGAATTGAACTTAGAACTTTTTTCTCTTTCTTTTTTCCTTAATCATCCAACCATCTTATATCTCCTGTAACAATGGTAATGATGTGTTATAGCGGTTTGTTCTTTGATTTTATTAACTTACATTAAGGAAGAACAAAACCAAGAAAGTAATTCAAGATATAAGATTATTACGTCTTTTCATCTCCATCAAACAAGAGGAAATAAATCTATGGAGGCTATGCATAAATATAATATCACTTATTCATCACCTTGTCTACACACATGGATCTTAATTAAAATGCAAATTTTGATTATAGTAGAATAATCAAATTCTAAGCAGAAGAGGTAAAGTTAAAGTTGGCACAGTTGGCGTGCTCCAAGAAGAGGGAGCGGAAGCCAAGCCTTGAGGTAGCCAAGTCAAATTGTAGCATGTTGTTCTCCAACTGATGTGCTCCAATTGTGATTGAAGTAATTGGTTGAGAATAACCCACCACAAATCCAACTTGGGCCGTACTTGGGTCTGATCCAGCATCCACAAAACCCAAGCAAATTACATCATTAGTATACACCATTGAATTCGCACCAATGATGCTCCACACCACTTCATTCTGCAGCACTAGATTTATGTCAGGCACAGCAGGGCCCATTCTTGTAGACTGAATGTCTTTGGTTGCAAAGCAAGTCCCAAATGGAGCCACAGGTGCAACTGTAGGGGCTCCTACTGCTTTTACAAAGGCCTCAGACACAGCTTTGTAAATTGTGGTCTCCAAGACAGTGTATGGATTAACAGTACTAATCTTAGTCCCACCAATGCCATTTCTATCTATAGACAAAAGGGTTGTGTTCAATGGTACATTTTTGTCAGAGACTCTAATGGATTTCACCCCAATGAAGTATTCTACTGAGGGTTCCCCTTGGAAATAACTTGGAGCAGTGCTAACAGGATTTGTAATGAGAGGCGTGAAAGTGAGAACCTTGGAGAGATCAGAGTTCAAATAACCAAAATTATAAGGGCCATCACCAAAGAACATGACACCATTTGTCATAGTGGAAGAACTCAAGCAAATGGCGAATTTTCTAAGAAAGCTGAAAGCTGAGGAAAATTGAGAAGGAAGGGAAACTTTAGTTCTGCCAAGACCAGCCATACCTGTGACACCACTAGCAAGGCCGTTTTGTACAACATTTGCTCCGCATATGAAGAGGAACTTAGGCACAGAAACTACCCTAACAGGATTGTTTCCATCAGTGGCATTGATAGCAACAACATCTGCATGAATTTCACCAAATGTGGAGACACCAGTAACAGTGTTGCTTAGAGAACGACTACAGATTTTGTCCTCAACATTGCAACCATATAACCCGAAAAGTGAGCACTGAGCAGAGCCACAACGAGCTGGTTTTGAGGTTGATGAGACATAGCCTTTTTCACAGTTCACCCAAAAGTAGCCACCACCAAGATCAACTGTTAGTTTCACTGGCACAAGTGGGGTTCTTTGTTTGATCTGTGTAACATACTGAGGAACTGAGGCAGAAACATCTTTGGTGACAGGAAGAACAAGTGCCTTTGGTCTGAAAGAGGGTTGAGCTATGGAGAAAGAGATGAACAATGAGAGAAAGCACAAAAATAAGAGTTTAACTGAGGAAGCCATTGGAACAAGAGCTAGCATAAACTGTTTGAGGGAGGTAGAGATATGTGAAGATAGAGATAGAATGGAAACGTGTTAATGATGTGGATAACATGGAGAAGGATTCGGAGCTACTTATATAGGTTTCTCACAAGTTAGGCACTTAGACTTTTCTTCTTCTTATGGATGAGCTTCAACAAGTTGAGCACACAGATTTGTAAGTTAACCCGTGTCACTTTCAAAGATGGCGACTGAGTTAATGCATTGGCCAACTCAAACATGTCCACTAATTCTTCTGTGTGATATTTTGGGATTTGGATTCTCTCTGGTCAATAAGTTCACGTCATCAAATGGAAATTGTTGAATGAAATATAGGATGATCATCAAAATTTTATTCTCGCAATTTAGATTTACAAGCATATATATTTAAATTTGCAACCGTTCGGTCATCCGACAACTTACTGCATGTGTATGGATTTTAAAGCTATACCAAATTCATTTGCATACTCTTGGACATTGATATATATATATATATATATATATAACTTCGGATATATGTATTTAGTACTATAAAGAATACTTTTTATACTCAAATCTTTGTTTTTTATGTAATTAGCATAATTGGTTCTTTTTTTTTCTTCATTTTTTCACTAAAAAATGTCATATCAAACATTGAGTTAGGCAAGAAAACCATAATATGAAATAAGTATAAAGAATTGTTGAAGTTAACCATATTCTTTTTTCAAAATTATTTGCAAACTATTGGATAGCAGGTAGAGATAAATTAAGACAAAAATGCCTGTAACTGAATGACAATTTTTTACTTTTGGACTTTGCTTTCTCTTTTGAAATTTTTAAGAGGTGACGGTTTTGTTAAACCTTTCGATGGCATCATTCTTATTAAGTTGTGTAACTTAATTGTCCTTAATTTCTAGGCTCCATGAAAATGTTTTCGTTTTGCATGCTTTCTGCAACCTACAATAAATAACAAAATGGTGATTTAATTTCCTAAGAGTGTGTTTGGATATGGCGGCGTACACCATCACACCCGACCACAACATTTAGTCAACAGTGCAAGGCATGAATCAGGCCTTCCACTCCGTCGAGCACCTCCGTGGCGTGATGGATATGACGGCTGCTCCCAGACTAGTGAGTGTAGTTCTACGTGTCCCCCTATGCCCACACCTGATTGATGTTTCACAAGTTCAGATGGTGTTTCTCGAAGGAGAGGATCATCGGTGTGAGGGAAGAGTCGCGAGTTCGAAAATAGAATTCTAAGAGTTCAGGTAAAAAAGAGGATGAAGGTTGTAAAGAAAATACGCAAAGGTTTTAGAAGATTCTTATATCAAAAAGAAAAATTCAGTTTCTCACATTTTTAGGAAGAAATTAAAATTACACATTTTTAGTTGTTTAAAATTCTATTTTAAAATTACAAAAATTTAAATTTTTTATAAAGAAAACATCCAAACAATAAATTTTAAATTATAGAAATGTAAGTTTTCTGATAAATTAGTTCCCTCAATTTAAATTTTTTATTCAAACGTACTCTAAGTGTTTCCTTTATGTATGCTTTCTGCAACCTAGTTAGTGCGTGATGACAATGATTGTGGCTTTGCATTTGTAGATCTTCCCTTGTGAGTGTTGTTTTTCTTCTCAACCTTTCTTTCTCTCAATTTTTTCCTGATCTGTTATCATATGATTAGTTTTAGATATCTAAGTTTGTTTAATATCGTATTAGATCCCGACTTTAATTATTGCTCAAGTTTTGGTCCCTCCCCTAACATTATTGCGTCTGATGGATGACTTTTTGTCACGGAACATCATTAATTGACAAACATTAAGCATATACAAAGTGTAAAACAGTAATGCAAAGGTAGGTCGTTATAGAATTGAAGACGTGGTCCTTGAAAAAAAGTGGAAGTTTGGAAGAAAAAAAAAATACCTATAGAGAATTTATTTGAATTTATAAAAAAGTTATATGTGATATTCTTATAAGTTCTTTTTAATTTCTTGTGATAAGTTTTTTTCTGTAACCTATCAAAATAAAATCTTGTCAACATATTTCAATAAATTTTATAATCAAACTCGTGATTTAAATTTCGATTTAATAAAATTTTATTAAATAGTCGTTTAATACTTTAATTAAGTTGTTTATTTAAATATACCCTAAACAACCTATTTCCTCTCATGTTTTTTTTTTAGAACCTGTCTCTTCTCGTAGATCTACGTTAAATTCAATTTATAATTTATGTACCAATTATCAAGGTATCTTTTAGTATTTCACTGTTCAGTATCTAATTGAGATATGTATTGGAATAAAAAGAAAAAAAAATGCTCTTCTTGAAAAAATAATGATTTGTTCAATATATGCAACCATCATTTTCCTAAAGAATTTGTCTCTTCAAAAGTTAAAATTTATATTTTAGAGAATAGAGTTCATTTATAATTGTTGATTAACAATCAATAATTATGATAATACTAATACATATATGATTACAACATAACCTCCAAAAAGGATTTCCCCCCATTATTTCTTATTCTAACTATTTTTTAGAGATGTCAAAATGGATCAGTCGAACCTATAAGGTCCGACCCCCTTTGACCGATATCATAAATAAATCGACTCAACTGATCCACTTCCTGTTATACGCTGAAAATCTTGGCCCAATCTAGACTCCCACGGGTTGGTGGGTTAAATGGGTTGGCCCACCAATCCACCTATGACTTAACATTAAAAAAATCATTTTTAAAAGGAAAAAATCAACAAAGAGAGAGGAATGACCAAGCAGAAAATGAAAACCACCTCCACTTGCAAGGGAATACGATAAAGAGGGCTAGAGGGAAGATCGAGAGAGCGAGACCGAGTGTGAGTGACTAAGTGTATGGCAATATGTGTGAGTTAGAATTAGCTTGGGTTGGATTATTTGTTAAATGGGTTCAACCTTTATAAACCAGACGAAATATATTTTGGGCCTAATTGAAATTGTTTTTCTTTTTTTGGTTTGACCTGGTCCAAACCTGTGGTGGGTTGGATTGACTCGCGAGTCCTAACATGTTTTGACAACTCTACTATTTTTCCTACCAAGACATTAGAGAAGCAAAATAATGACATGGACATAACATAGAGACGGATTCCAACATGGCAACATTTTTCATGAACTATATCAACAATATAATTTTACATACATGAAATATGGTGATTGAATAATAGTTTAAAAATAATTTGCACAAGTTATTTATATATATAATAAATATTTTTTTTAAATAAAATTTCCTGCACAAAAAAATTAAATACTATATTTAATGAATATAATACGTAATAAAATTATAAAAAATATAATAAAAGTTGAGTGATAAATTATTATACATATTATATTTAATAAATATAATATTTTATGTTATTGACAATTAATTTTACTTATAATGTACTCATTATAGCATGTATTTAATGCAGTATATAATTAACTTAAATTATATCATTAAATGCTATAATTAATATATATTATTTTATTAAGTAAACATCATAATTTATATATTATAAATAAAATTATTTGTCTTAGCAAAATTACATATTATATTTAATAAAAAAATGTTATAAATATTTATTGTAGCTGATAAATATAATAATATATTTATTATATACTAGTGGATAGGTATTGCCCTTAATTGCATGTGTAATTGTTGCAATATTTTAATCAATATAACTAATGTTGGAGGTTGAAATGAAATGATGGGGTTGTTTGCAATTTAAATAGTAAAAAAAGTCTAAAACTATATTGGACAACAAATGAGTGTATTATCCACAATTTTTTTAAGAGAAAAGTATTATCCTTTATTATACATACATATATAAGGAATATGAAATTTTGGCACATATATTTTTGTCGAAAAGAGATCAAATTACATCGGTATAATTTTGATAATTTTATATCATTTTTATAACTTGATACAGAATGTGATTTTATTGATCAACTGTTGAATTATATGTACGTATTACCAAGATAATTTGTGTCAAATTTTGTCAAAATTAAATAGTAAGAAAAAGGTAATCAAATTATTCATATTTTAGTATATTTTTAAATGTTTATATTAAGTTGATTTTAATTTATATGAAAGAGGCAAGATATGATTTTAGATTGATATGAAATTTTGCATATGTAGTCTATGTAAAAAGAACTTTCAATCTAACGGTAAATTTTAAGAAAATATTATCCGGTTGAAAGTTATAAAATGATATAATAATTGTCAAAGTTATACCGCTATATGTTATCTATGTAACTAACTTTGTAAACTATTTTCTTTCTTAGTATTCTATTCAAGTAACTACCTTTGCAAACCACTCACTATTATTTAACTTTCAATATCTGTCTTTTCATTTTTTTTAAAATAAATTAAAACGAATATCTTATCTCCTAGTTGATGTTTTTTTTTTGTTAATAATGACTAATTTTCGTCAAGGAACCAATGACTTGTTGGTATCTCATGATTATTATACAATGAATCCCTTTTTAGTAACTATATAATTTTTATATAATTACCTTAAAAAAAACTTTTATATTATTATCATTATTATTATGTGTTTTATAAATTAAACATTTGGGATGATTGTAAGTTAGTGGTTTTCGATTTTAAAATAAATTTTCAAAATGAAAACGTGTTTAACAAAATTGGGATTGAGTTGGTTTCTTATATCTTTCTAAAACAGTTTTGACCCAATTTCAAAAACAATAAAAATATGTTTCTTCAATTTTGTTATTGATTTTAACGTAAGCCTTAACCTTTCACACTGCTATTTTCTTTCTCGCTCGTTGACGCTGCTCTTCCTCCCTTCAGCATTGCCCATCGCTCGTTGGCCACCATTGAATGCCTGCCACTTGCCTATTGTTCTCTCTCTCTCTCTCTCCCCGTTACGCTACTTTCTCCAACTTCCATCATCTTGTCTATTGGTAACGATTGCTCATCTCCTGTCACCTGCCACCTATTGCTCGCCTTCGCTCGTTTTCGACCCAGCTTCCAAACTCTTCACCACCGTTCGTGAGGTTTGTCACAGCGCACACCTTTGAGATTTCGAAAGATCCCTTCAGAGTCCTATAACTCCATGGAAGATTCCTTTCGATTCCTTTAACTCCATGGAAGATTCCTTCAGAGTCCATAATCTCCATGGAAGATTCCTCCATGTTCTGGATTTTGGGGATTTTGGACATGGATAGATAAAGTCATGCACTTGGATAACACAACAACAACAAGTAATTAACTTATAAGCCATGGTTTATATACAATGTTCATTCTATTGGGACATTTGTTGCAAACTTGTTTTGTAGGGTTGAGTCTACCCATTGTGCGTTGAAGCGGTTGTTCCATACTAGCATGAGAGACCTGTGCAAATGTTGGGATGCTGAACAACATGATTATTATGTGACATAATGAAATTAAAGCCTCATTTGAACATAACATTCATGTTGTTGGTCACACTTTTAATGTATAATTGTATAAGAGACTGCGTGGATTTGTTTCAAGGTATGCATTGAATCATATTGCAAATAAGGTTCACAGAATGTAGCTTGTCTCATATGGAGTTCACCTAACTCCCTTGATGGTCAGCTCATCAATTAGTTTTCTATAATGGATTACTGTCAAAGACGAGTTATTTAACCACCGGCTGATGTGTGGAGACATCTCTTCATACCCAAGACATTGTCCCTGACACCAATGGTTACAAAATGATCATATATCCATCCTTGTGTCACCAAGAAAAGTATATATTTAGTTCATCAATGACAATGTTAATAATATAACAAACAAAAAATTTACTAGACACCTAATTACTTGAAGAAGAGTGGCATAGCCACTAATCTGCTTTGTGCCAACAAAACTAGCACTAGTAAGATGTTCATAAAGATATGTCAAGGCATCTGCCCCCCATGAATGCCTCAAACATCCTTTGAGGTCATGAAAAAATTTAAGAATTTTACCTTCTCATAGGTTGCACTTTTATTAGCAAATAAGGTGCAACCGACTAGATGAAACAAATAGGCTTTTGCTGCCTCATCCCATCTTTATTCTTTACACCTTTCCTCATATACACCTCGTAACTAGCTTAAACGAACTTGTCCCCCCCCCCCCCTTTTTTTGTCTCATCAAAGGCATCCTTATATTCAACTCCAAGTAGCTCAACAAGCACGGGAATTGCTGCTTCCTTATCCATATGTTCACAATTGTAAAAAGTGCCAGTAATGGGAATGCTAAGTAAAGATGCCACATCATCAAGTGTTATCGTCATCTCTCTCATGGACAAATGGAAGGTGTTTGTCTCTATGCCATTTCTCAGCAAAAGCAGACAAGAGTCCCTTGTCTATTGTCTGATAACTGCATGTAGTCAACAAGAATAAACCAAACCCATTGACCACATCGTGCATCTAGTCATGTAGTGCAATCTCTGACTGTAACTTTCTCACATGTGATACTAATTTAAGATCACCACATTCCTACAACAACATATATAATTACTAAATAAGTTCCAAAACAAAAAAATAAAAAAACCTTTCAATGATTGAATCAATTTTAAATATTCAAACAAACGTAGTAGTTTACTATGCCTCCCCATACTTCCCAGGCCATATGATTAGCGTATGAGTTCAATAGTGACATCTCCTTAGGGCCACCTAGAAATCCAACATATGGTTTTGGTTCCTGTTGATCCACAGGCTACACATGCTCAATAGGCTCCGCTTCCTGAACAACCTAGACTTGGTTAACATGTTCGATAGGCTCCACTTGCACAGGTTGCTCCAAAGGGTCCACCTATTGAGCTTATACATGTTGCCTTCATTCAGACATTGTTGGTTTATTGCGTCTGTCATTGTCACCATCAAAACTAACTCTTTTTGTACGTGCCATTTGAACATTAAATTTTAATCATTAGATTCTATCGTCAGATAGGTTAAAAGTGCTACAAATATGAATATAAATTCATACTGGCCGAGAGGAATTCTCTCAAGCAATTCCAAATATTCTGAATTATTCAAACAGAAATCAAATTATAGCATTTATCCAAGTACTCATAAAATGTGTTTGTCATTGTTATCAAATATCAATAAGATATACTACACATACCAAATAGGAAATCCATTTGCAATGTCAAATAAAATAGATTGAATTTGTAATCACAACAACTACCCACAACTGGTTCTGTGGGGTTTCATTGAGTATTAGTGGTGGAAATTGATCCAATCTATAATCCCAAATACTAGTTGATTTCATAAAGAAGTATGAAGTTCCACCTTTATCTTCCCAAGTTAACTTTAAAAATATATAATTGATGAAGAACAAAGGGTGATCATACAAATTCTAAAACAAAATTTACAATGGATGAATATATTTCTTAATCAATCATGATTGAATATTATAATATTGATGAAGAACAAAGGGTGATCATACAAATTCTAAGACAAAATATACAATGAATGAATATATTTCTTAGTCAATGGATGATTATAGAGGTAAACAAAAAAAGATGAACCCACAAAATAATTATGAGAGATAATCTTAAATGAAATTTAAAGGGACCTAAAAAATTTTTAAATTTTTTTTAAAAAAAAGCCTTGAATAGCTTTCCAGAACAGACATTCTAGAATGGCTATTCCGAAACAACCACTAAAAACAAATGAAAGAGGAAGGAAGTAGGAACTTACCTTACAAGCCAAAGGAGGAAGGTGACGAAAAGGGAAGCAGGGGAACGTGTGCCGCGGGGGAGGGAGGGAGAGTTAGGGTTGGGATTTCATTAAGGGTATTATCATAATTTACCTAGAAGAGAGAGGTGTAGGATAGAGAGAAGAAGGTGCAGGGTTCAACACCCTAAAAAGAGCTGAGAAAAGCCCATTAGATTTTTGAGGTTGGGGTTGAGAATTGGGCCCAATTATAAGAGAGATGATAAGGCGGCGGGGAAGGGAAACTTCGTCTTGGTTGGTTCCATCGACGACTGACTAAATAGGCTTTGTTGTGTTGTTGTGTTGTGTTGTTTTCCAATTGAAAATCGAAATCGAAATCCCCACAACACAACCCCTTCTTCTTCTTCAATTGCGCTGGAGCAGAATGTGGCCCTCGGCGGAGATGCTATCAAACATAAAGGAAGCAAGTCAAAGCGTGGTGTCGACGCGGCGCCCCTGGCGCGTGTTCCTTGACCCCTCCTCCCTCAGCCTCCCATCCTCCATCTCGGAAACCACCACGCGCCTCGCCCACAACCTGACCTACTTCCTCTTCAACTACGCCCTCCTCCTCCTCCTCGTCTTCCTCCTCACCCTCCTCCGCCACCCCTTCCCCCTCCTCCTCTTCCTCCTCCTCTCCGCCGCCTGGTACTTCCTCTACTTCTCCCGCGACGACCTCCCCATCGCAATCATCCCTCTCTCCCTCGTCACCCTCGTCGCTCTCTTTGCCACCGGCGCCTGGCTCTACCTCCTCCTCGCGGTGCTCATTGCGGCCGTGGTCGTTTTCTTGCACGCTGCGCTCAGGAGTACGGACGAGCTTGTTGGGGACGATCAAGAATCCCCTTATGGTCCTATGCTTGGTGACACTCCTGCTACTGGTGCCTATGTCCCTGTTTGAGCTTTTTTAAACTCTTTTTTTTTTTTGTTTGTACAATTCACTAACAATCTCAAATTTATTCATCTGCTCTTTCTCTGCTCTGCTGCATTCCTTTTGTGCAAATATTTGGTTTGGTATTGGATGGGATGATGATGCCTGTCAATATTGATGTTGTGTCTCATGAATTTAACAATGAATTGTGAAGCTTCATGTGGTGCTGGGAAATGGGAATGTGTCATCATCATTACAGCAGGGTTTCTATGTTTTGGATTTCTTCACTTTATTACTTTGCTTTGTGATGTGCTATGTTGAACTGGAATAATGCACAAATAATGAAATTTAAGCATGTAATTATTTTAAGTGTTTTGGTACTATTCTTTTTTTACTTCGTAAATATGTGAAATTAAGGTTTATATTAAATGTCGGCATAGGTTAACTAGGTGAAATTTCAATTTTGATCGAAAAATAGTACATCAATACCTAAGGACTGCATCTAAGTTTGGGTAATGTTCAATTCCACTTGCATGATTGTGGCTGAATGATTGACCGGTTTCTTTGGGTAGGCACCCTTGGGCATGGTTGTGTAAATGCAGTAATGCCTTTTGCTTTTGGATTGTAAAAGTCATGATTGATCTGCATAATTGTGTGTTATTAGTGACTATCACCAATGTATTTTGTGAATTGTGATTGTAACTCACTGTAATGTGTAATCACCAAGATAGTGTAAATTAGGATCCAAAAGCCCTGAATTGGTATAGCTGTTGATTGTATATTACCCCAAGCTTACGATGAGTGTGCCATTTGCTGACAGCATTATGCCCTTCTTAGGATGAGCCCAGTGAACTGATTATTGTGGTAATTTATTGCATTTGTAATTGTGAACCTGTTTCTTTATCGACCATAGTTAGTATAAATAACCATGTTCCTAAAAGACTTATCCTTGTGAATTTCCTCCTTGCAAAATCAATTCTTCTGATGTCATATAATATGACTTTTTTTGCTTTGAGTGGTTATATCATGCACTCGATCTTTAATGTCAACATCCGGTTCTGCAGTTGCCACTTAACAAGCATAACATTAAACTGCCTGTTCTGCAAATGTTCCCCCTTTCCAGAAACATTCCACTTTTCCTACTTTTGGCATGTGAAAAGTTCACAATATTTCTATTTGTATCAGAGTCTGTCATCTATATGTATGATAAAAGTCCTAAACAGAATGTCATATTAACTGTAAAAATCAAATAAAATTATAAAGAGGACAAAATTTTTAATTCTCTGAAATCTATTTTAGTTTCTGTGTGTTTTTGCGGGAGAAAAAATTGTTTGTAGCATTTTTTCCTTGTGATTTTATTCAGTAAGCATATAATCTAGTTTAAATTAGTTAAGGGCTAGATTTCTCTGATTTTTTTCCTGCAACATTTCTCTATGCACGTGCCTTTGGAAGAGTAGTATCAATATTTTTTTGACTGTTCAGATCTTGCAATCAGTCGATGCGATCATTAAACAAATAATTCCATGCTTTAGAATCAAAGCCACAAGTTTTGTTGCAAACGTTATTTTCGTTTTTATTTTTATTTTCTCTTTTAAGCAACAGAATAAATGCTAATTCTTTTTACTATGATTATTCAAAATTAACAAGACGATATTCGTTAGTCAGTTGTCACGTGCCTAACTTTTGGTTCCCTTATAAATATTGTTAATTTTATTCCACTTTGGCACTTCTAGTGTGTTGTGAAAAAGGCAATATGTTAGATTTGACAAAAATGAACGAACGTGAAGTCGTTTAAGAAACTTCAATGATATATTAAGACAAACTAAATCAATCTTAAGATGCCTTTTCGATGAGTAGTTATCTAACAACTGCTTTTACTTGCCAGCAGGCTTTAGATTACTTGAAATTTTACCCGTTTTAGTTAGTGGTCCTAGGAAGTTGGAACGTGAAGAAGCTACATAGTATAAACCTTATTAAACGTATTGCCTAACTGTCTTGGACTATTGGGAGAAATGAGACAAAAAAAATTATTGTGAAAGGCCGCATGTTAAATAAATAAACCACTGGTGATTCGCTGAACAGAATTCTTCACTCTTCCAAATTTACATTACTAGCGGAGTTCTTCTCTTTTTTAAAACTCTCAAGTCTCAACTATTCACAGCGTACACTGATTTAGTGTGTTTGGATGAGCGTTTCTAAGATTGTTTGGAATAAAATTAATTTTAACTAGAATTAATTTTGAAGTGATGTGATTTATGTTTGGATATTTTATTATAAAATCAAGTTAGAAGTAAAATTCAGTATAAAATTTTGGATTCAACACAAAAATTACTCAAAGTTATTTCAACTCAAAATTAATTATGAATGACTTATAATCAATTATGAATTTTTCTATAACATAAAATCAAACATGTGAAAATATATCAAAAATTAATTCTAAACTTAAAATCAATCTTTCAAGTTAAGTCAAATCAAACCAAAGAGGATGATGTTTTATATGAGAATGACTCTTTTATGCGAGAATAAGAATAATCATTCTCATCCGTTAGATTAAATGAGACTTTAATTTGAATTTAAAATATTCTAATTTTAATTTTTCATTTTAATCTAACAGATGAGAATGATTTCATTCTCATGTAAGAGAAATATTTTCATATGAAACATCATCTCTCTATAGATATAGATATCCCAAAAAATGTGAACAAATCATTTTTGACAAAAAAAAAATAATATCAAACTTATCATATGATTAATAATATATAAATACTCTTATATATCAAATGTTCCATTAATACTTATTTTTTATGATATCATATCATTTATCTTAGGCATACTTCCTCTTCTCTTTCTTTTAAGGTGTCAATAGGTGTCTAACTTATTTTATAGTGCTAAATGCTAAAAGCTAAATCATACTGACATGCGGGTTGGATTATATTAGTAACAAGTAAATTCTTTATAATTAAAAAGTTTCAAGATTTTGTTGGACAGAATAGCAATTACAAAGTTTGAGATCACCCAGAAAATATTATCAATTTTAAGAGCCTATTCGGATATTGAGCATTTATCAAAGTTTACTTAATAAGAACTTAATTTATTTTTTTTTCAATAAAGAATTATTTGTAACTTGGGAAAAAGAAAATCTAATTTATTTTCTTACATACAATCCAAATATATGTGTGTGAATAACACATACATTTAATTTCTTGCAAAGAATTGTATGCTAGCAGTGATTTGTAACGTATACATTTTAATACCATCAATATCATAATACATCTAACTTCTCTCTCATTTCATTTTCACCTTATATTTTTCTTATTTCTTTCTTCATCTTCTATCACATTTATTAATTTCTCTCTTTCTTTTTTAACCTCTCTCTCTTCCTTTAAAATGGCTAGAAATGAAAACAAGTGAGAGATTTAAAAGGCTCATAACATGAAAGAAAATCTAACTCGAATAATCAATAAAATATATTGTAAATCAAGGGTATAATGTATATACCGCAAATACAACTCAATCAAGAAAGTTTGGTGCTTCAAATAGACAGAAAAATAATAAAAATCCTTTAAGGAAGCATAGCAGGGTAGTTTATGAGGTGTCACAAGCCTTTCGACCATATGAAAGGACCATAATAAAATCCTTGGCTGAGCTTCCAACAGATGCCTGAATCCCATTCTTTGGCACTGTTTGCAACCACATATCTACTAAATTTCGTAGTTGCAATGAAGATAAAAGTGCCCGACCTTGTAATGTGATCTCCACCTGAAAGAGTAAATCAGAAAAACCAATAATTAGCTACACATTGTTTCACTAAGGGGTTAGTTTTAGAAGAGAGAACCAATTTACCTCTGCTTCGCTACCAAGACCAAGCTTCTTCACGAGATACTTTTTAATATAGGAAACAGTTACACTACCATCCCTGTGATGATTTGAAGATTTATCAGTGGAAGTTATCAGTTATACTATAGCAGTCTGTGCTTGATAAGGAGATAAATTAGAAAAATTAAAATAAAAATTACAAAAATGTCAGAAACCAAAATTGTCATTTGCCAATGTGGATGATAATTGATAAGAAATAAGAATGATATAATATGGCATATACACTGAAAGTATAGTTTAGACTTTTGACCATATAAAAGTAAATATACAGAAACACTGTTTTTCAAAGAAACATCAGCCAGATAAACAATTACTTCATGCATAGCATGCTCATTCAGTCATTCAAGCACTGAAAATGATCAGCCAACAAGAACTCATAACAGAAAATAGGAATATGAAACTCACTTGACCCTTAGGTAGCTGGAGGATAACTGTGGCAATCGTGCACTTGCTTTCCTGTATACAGAAATTCAAAGGTCAGATACTCAACAATTAGCATAACTATCAAAGTTAAATAAGCCATAAAATGTATTCACACTTCTCTTCTGCAGCAACCAAGCAGAACCATATTGGACCAAATTCTTTGTTGCTTTTGATGTTGGAACCAATCTCAGGTTGTGCAGGAAAATTCAAGTCCTCAGAGATTCTGAATGTTTTCTCTTGAGTTCTCAGAGGCCTTTGGTGTTGGACTGAATCTGAGTTTGAAGGAGTTGATTCATTTTGATCAGCAGCATTGTCATGGGAGCGCACTATTGGAGTGACAGTATTTTCTTGCATGGTGGACTTTTTACGAGGCTTTTTGCTTCCAGGTTCCACCAGGGAATTTAATGGCTCAAACATATCAGCCATTTCATTCCTAAGCTCAGAATTGTCCCTCTTGTTGGTCTCTGGTTGTTGACTTGAATTTGCTTTCGAAGAATTCTGCTAATCATAGGAAATAGTCAAGCACTAGAACATACATGTGAAGATCTTTTGAAACAAAAGTGAAGGACAAAAAGGATTAAAATAACTTTAGCTTCCTGAAAGCAGAAACAAAGTAAGGATTAAGAAACAAGAACCGGATAAAGATTAGAGGACAAGAAAAAGATTTATAACCATTACCGGAATTTTGATTTTGAGACTTCCGTTGGAAGTTTCACCTGGGGGAAGACCACCATCTTTCTTTTCTTCTCCCCCTACTTTGTCAAGTTGACAAGAAGGAGGTGGTGCAGAGCGAGTAAATTTTAATCTAGCTGCAGCTTTGGCTCTTCTTGCGGATCCTATTGTATAACTAGAAACTTCTTCCAGAGCTTCTACTTCACCACGCTTTTCATCTTCTGCTTTATCAGGTTTTGAAGCAGCTTTGTCTATTTTTGTATTGTTTTTTAACAAAGATGGAGAATTCTTCTTTCTGTTGATGTTCAACTTGACTGAAGCATTTTGTTCTTCTAATGGGAAAATTTTATCCCTCAAATCTTGCAGACAAGGATCTGGCCTGTTCATTTCCAAAACAATATAGAAGTCAGGTAAAATTCAGGAAAACTCCACCTATAGGGAGAAAAAGAAACAAATGAAAATTCCAACCATCACAAAGAAATAAGAACAGGAAAAAAAAAAAGCAGAATTGGTCACATCAATTTTTTCCCATGGTGCATGCACAGAAGCAAACAATCATGATAATCTCAGATTACAGTAAATATCTCATTCATTCAGTTACAAACAACCATATTTTTTGGCCTATCCATGCATGCTTCTATACTGAAAATCAAGTAATTTCATGGAAAAATAAAATTTTCCTATCAAGGTAATCACATGATCATATGGATTACAATGCTATGATAAAGTGATATGTGACCAGTTAACTGCAGCAGAGAGAATTATAGACCAATCTGTCAATCGTTTCTGAAAGTAGAGTCATGTTCATTGAGACTACCTTAATTTATCATGTGGAGAACAACCCAAGTCTCTATTGCATATTGGACAGTGCTTTAATTTCTCATCTATTAACTTCTTGTCTACACATTCCCTGCAAACTGTTGTTAAACTCAAGATTTAGACTTGCAATTTGCATACAGATTCAGAAACATAAAGGTAGATGGAAAAGAAAAACAATGAACAATTCATTACATGAAGAAAAAAAAAACTTAAAGCAAGGGAATAATGGAGACTGAGGCCTAGTTTCTAGCACAATCATACACAAACCTTGGTCCCTGAAATTAACATGACTAAGCATAAGCACAAGCTCCCAAAAATGCAAGAGTGAATATAGAAGAAATCAACAATTAATTTGTGTAGTAAGTGCCAGATACATCTTTCACTCTCTACCTTCATATGTTATCCCCCACTATTACCAAGCAGACACTGTTTTTCTATCATACCAAGGACCCTTTAAGTTTCTCAAAGTAAAATTATTTCACTGAATATCAGGATACAATCATGAATTTACTGACAATTGGAGAGACAGATATTTGCATCAGCAAATAACTACGCATACCTTGTTCCTTAGTGTTTGTAAACATGTAAAAATCTAAACTTGCTTCATTTCACCAAAGAATATTAAACTTATCTAACATTATTTTGATAAAAATATGCTTCTTTGGAATCATCTTCATGAAAAGATATCAGCATTTCAATTGAAACAAACAACTAACTAGAGTTATCATGCAGATTGAAGACAGCGTGACATTTTGCATAAAAAAAATACAGAATGCTACGAAATATTTGCTAGGTACCACATGATGAGTAAATACTAAATGTAAATTTTTGTGCTGCATGGAATCTAAATCAAGTTATCATTAACAAAGTATTTCAATAAAGTCACTAGATAAGCAGGCCATAAAACAGGGTGATAGGGCATTATGGTTTCCAAACACATAAAAGGGGGAAAAAAAAGAAGGAAAAATTAAAGACCGCAAAAATCATGAGCTGCGGCAACAACAACCAAGACCCAAGAAATTAGTTTTATCAGCATAAACAGTATTGAAAAGTAGATCACAAAATTGAACAGAAAAAAGGTAGATGAGAAAACGAAGCACACTTACAACTATGACAGCATTCTGATATTGTGGTGGCGTTTCTGAAAAACTTATTGCACAAAGGACATGTCACGCATGCTGAAACCTTCTCATAGTTGAGCTTCGCCGCTCCCATTGTTATTGTCTTTATATCTGTCTCTGTCTCTGACAACGACACACTCATAAACAAAAAAAACACACAGCCACCTCCGTACTCACGTAGCCCGCATGGTGCATGTCACCAAACTAAGAAGCAAGGGATAAAAAAACACGCCACTTTTGCATCATTCTCAACGAGAACGAGAAAAACGAAGAAGATAGATGCGACTACCAGAGAAAAAAACAAAAGGGTTTTAAGAATTGTGCATGATCCTATGAAGGGTCGTCTCGTCGAGTCTAGATCATGGAACGACGTCGAGGAAAACGAAAAAAGTGAGATTCTTTTGGAGTATCGAACGTGTGTGTCTTGTTCGATTGGTACAATGGTGGTGCTGCTGTTTTGGATTTATCTCTTGGAAGGTGAAAAAACGTAATCGAGAATGAACCTATCTTCAATCTATCTGTATGCTTTCATGTGTGTGTGAGAGAGGATGTGTTTGCTCCAAAGAAAGAGAATGTTACTGTGACAGAAGAAATGGCCTGTGTTATTCAGGGGTGGCTTTGAGAGTACACATAAAAAAAAAGTTCAAATAGGACTAGGGAGATGGGACCAATCCTTCCTCTCCCATAGAAATTCTTGTATAGTGCAAGGCCACCTGGTATATGCTCTTATCTAATTTTTGTGTGACAAGTAACTGAATTTATTAATTAATTTTAAAAAATCAATTATATTATGAATATTGACCGAAATTGATCCAAGATCATAGACACGTGGATAGTAAATCCTACGTAATATATTTTATGGTTTTTTTCTTTTTGTTTTAATCTTATTATAAATGTACTTACTCGACTCTTTCTCATTGTATATTCATCCAACCAACATCTTACAGATAGCATCTTAATTGTTGATTGGTGGTTATTACCAGCAATTAAAAGAGAGTCTAAAGAGAGAGAATGTGTGTGCAAAAAAAAAAAATACAAATATGTTAATGTGAAAATAAGTTGTGTTATCGAGGGTGGTTATAAGAGATACACATAAAATAGTAAAAATAGAAGAAAAAAATTAGCTCAATTATTTACAAAATAGTACAAATAGGACCTAGAACCAATCCTCTCCCTCATAAATTGTACAGTGCAAGATCACCTTATATCTACGAATCCTATCTAATTAATTTTCATATGACAAGTAATTGTTGACTTTTTTATTTTATAAAAAAAGATTAATAAAATTCACCTACAATATTGATCGAAACTAGTCTGAAACCATAAACACATGGATGTTAATTTCCATATAGCATTCCAACATCTTTTAGCATACCTCATTTGTTAAATACTTATTAATATGTTTTATGTATTTTTTTTTTCGAATCTAATATAAAATGTATATACTCAAATTTTTTTTGGTCGCATATTTTTCTAACCAACATCTTAGTTGTTGATGGGTCATAACACAATAATAAAAAAAGAGAGAGGATGTGATACAAAATAGAGAATTTGGTTGTAGAGAAGTCTTCTAGGAAATGCATAAGAGGTCAAAATCTCTAAACTCACTTTTTAGGAATAAAATTAATCATATTTGAGGAATACACTATATTTGAGGCATAGTTAAATTTTCGTCTAGTCAACCACTTACAAATATCTTAGTCGTTAATTGGTGATTGTACAATAATTGAAAAGGAGAGAGTCTCATGCTAAATCAAGAAATCGACTATAGAGAAATCTTGTGGGAGAAAAAAAAAAGGATCCAAGTTTCTTAATGTACATTTTAGGTTTAAAATTAATCATACTTAGGAACATATCATAAACTTGTTTAGCCAATATCTCTATCATAATGTTTATAAGTCAACGCAAACTAATTGAAAAAGAAAGGTAATTTGATGCATGATAAAAAATTCTATTGCAAAAAGGTATTGTGGGAGAAGTACAAGTAGAAGATAATTTGAGTTCCTAAATGTATTTTATAGGTATAAAATTAATCTACCGGATGAATATATTATATACTTGTATTTTCATCTACCCAACATCTTACATAAACCTTAGACATTGATTGGTTATTTCACAATAATCAAGAAAGAGAGAGAATATAATGCACAATCAAGAACTAGATTGTTGAGAGATTTTGTGGGAGAAACATAAGAGGATTCGAGTTCCTAAATGTATTTTTTAGATATAAAATTAATCACACATGTAAGTGTTTATCTAACCAACATCTTAAAGAAGTCTTAGTTATTAACCGATCATTGAACAAAAATTAAGAAAGAGAAAAAATGTGATGAATAATTAAGAATTTAATTGTAAAGAAATCTTTGGGAGAAAATTTGAAAAGAAAATAAATTGATAAATATACTTTTTTGATATAAATTTAATCATATTTGAAGGACATATCACATGCTTGTAGCATAGCATACATTAGTAAATGTTCACATATAATACATACTTGTGAGACTCAATTTTTAATAGCATTTGGCAAATATGCTAAAATAAGACAAACCATAATATATGAATTTTGTTATATATTTAGTGTATTAATTTTAAAACATATAGGTACAAAATAGCACATTTTAATTTTACTAAAAAAGTGAAAAAAATATAGAATATATTACATTATATTATTTCATCCTATTTTTCTTGCGTGTCAAAGCATTATCTTCGTTCATTTTCTAAAATTTATTTAGTATCTACAATTCACATGTTAAATCCTTTATATTTATATGGTTAAAATTTGTAATATAAGCAAATATTTTGAATATATATATATATATATATATATATATATATATATATATATATATATATATATATATATATATATATAAGTTATATATTAGATTTACAATAAATGATTTATATTGCGGTAATTTTTTTAATTATTGAAAAAAATATTAAAATTAAATTTTGTAATAAAGATAAAATTAATAGATTGAAAGAGATAATTGGTTAAGAAAAATCAAATATACGGATTAAGATAAAATAATAGTGGTTTGTGATGGCTGAGAAACATTTTTTTAGTTATAGTTGTTATATCCAATTAAATTTGAAATTAAAATTAAAAATATTTAAAATAAAAACTAAGCGCTCAATATATAATATTATAATAAAAAATGGGACTCAAAGTGAGTGAAAATAACTCCTAAAGAGGCTTCCATTAAAAAATAATAATAAAAATAAAAATACTCTTATTCTAGAATTCTAGAATAACTCCTAAAAGGAGTAGATGTTTCTTTAATATGTTATTTTCTTAAAATCCTTTTAAACATCTATTTAAAATATTTATTCACCTAAATTTTTGTCTATTTTGGTTCTTATAATTTTTTTGTTTTTACTTTAAATATTTATGTACTTTCTTTTCTTGTTCTTCTCCACCGTAAATGCACTAACTCGGTGGATATATAGTTGGATCCTATCTAGTTTTGTATTTTTGTTTAGTCAAGATCCTTCAAAAATCATAGTTGACGGGTCATTGTACAACAACCGAAGAGGAAAAGAAATGTGATGCAAATCGAGAATTCAATTATAGAGAAATCTTATGAGGAAAGCAAAAAAAGATTTGAGCTCATGGCTTCCCTTTAGCTATAAAATTAATCAAGAATATATGATATATCACGAACTTGTGATAACACATAGTAATCAATGCAAACACAAGTACACAACGATCACACACAATACATGCTTGTAAGACTCCAATTTTTTGTGACATTATATATATATATATATATATATATATATATATATATATATATATATATATATATATAAAAGAAAAATATATAAAAGTAAAAAGTGTGGAACATCTTAATTTTAATAAAAAAAAAGGGTGGAAGTAAGGAAAGTATAATATATATTCTATTTTGCTTACGTACCAACTGTCAATCATTATCTTCAGTTATTTTTAAAAATTATTTAAATGTCTATTTGATATATTTGTATGCTTTTTTTTATTCTGATATATTTGAATGAGTTAAAATATATTTTTGTTCCAGTAAAATGTTTAAAGACTAATTTTAGTCTCTTTTAAAAAAAACTGTCCATGATTTGTTCCTTTAATTTTGAAATGATTTTTGGTCTTAAAAGTAGTTTATATATCCCTTTATAAGCTCCGTTAGATAGCGCATTTGGACTAGAGCATTTCAAATTTAGAATGAAATACAAAAAAATGGACAAAAAAAGTAATTTCGAACTTCAAAAAATTTAAAGGAAACAAACATATATTATCCATTTGTATTTTTAAAATTAATTTAAATATCTCTTTAAAATATTTATTTACTCATTTTAATTAATAATTTCTATTTTAATAAGTTAATGTATTTTCCCCTGTGATTTGCATAATGTACGGTACGAGAAAAAAAAAAGAAAAAAATTGAAACAACTTTTTTATCCCTATAGTAATAGCATGTACATTTACGTCATAAAATAATGTTATATTATTTTTTATTCACGGATTAATATTAGTGATAAATTTGTTGACTTCACCGTTTACACTATTAATATATAATCATTAAACTCATAATAATATACTATTGGTTTTTGTTTTGTTCTTCTTAAGTTTTTTTTTTTTCAAGATAGTTTTTTTTTCTTAGTTCAAGATGTTACTATTTCAGTCTTCTATAAAATTGGATTTTTTTAAAAATATCAAGGCGTGGTTTTTTTTTTCAAAATATAAAAGAATAAATAGTTAATTTGATCTCAAAAGTATGAGACATTGTGATTTTAATCTCTTAAAAAAAATCATTTGTTTAAAGTGCAATTGTCACTCACTTTTAGTCCAAATTTTAAAAAAGAAATATTTGACTTAAGTGATATCATTAACATATATTTAAGAATTGACAATTAATAGTTAAATTTAAGGACTTATTTTACAACATGAAAACTTATTTTGAATTTTCATATTTTCAATAATCAGTATGACAACATTTTATCTGAACTAAAATGATGATTTACTAAAATATTAAAAGTCAACTTCATTGAGGGCGAATGATCCTATGGCATATGGGGACAATTGTCCTCACGAGATTTTTTTTTACTTAAACATATTGATAAAGAAAAAAAAAAGGTACCATAATAGATGTTGCCCAATGAGACAACCTTTTTATATGAATGTAGACAATTATCAGTTAAGCTCTTCTAATACTGCTATAAACTTATAAATAAGTAAAAAAGTTATACATTATATCTTGGACTTAAATTTAAATATAAGTAAACATAACTAATTTTACTCTTATTTAATAAAGACTCCTAAAATATCCTTTATTTAGTTACAATTATATTTTAATGAGTCTTTTTTATTTATAATAACAATTGTTCCTATGAAAAATATTTTAGGAATAAAATTTTATTTTTTACTTGAGATTAATAAAATTAAATAATATTAACTAATTTTTTTAATTAATGTAAAATTAATTATTTTTATTTATATATGAGGGGTTCTAATTAATATATATATATATATATATAACACGAATCAATGACATAAATACAAACATTGACCTAACTTAATTTGTAAAAATCCATATTACTAATATTTTTTTTTGCGAAAATACTATAAAACATTTTTTCCCCAACTAAATAATGTTTTTTTGGATCCCCTAATTATCGTGCATACCCATCCCTCCTGAATCCTTTTTTAGAGTAAAAAAATCTACCTTACTGTAATTAGAGGAAAGAAAACGGAGACAGAAGTACTTGATCAGATATATCTTTGATATATAGAGATAGTGCTTAACAATATTCTTCCATTCAAATTTAGATAATCTGCCGTTCTGATTTAGGCTATGCTCAAATGCAACGCTTTTTTTTATCTGCAATGATAATTATATTAAAAAGCACAATAAGTGCATAAGAAATATGCTCAAATGCAACGTAATATGAAGTGTGAAGTAGTTTTGCATTCTTTATTTGAAAAAATATATTGTCTTGGCCATTCTGACAATTAGCTTACACGTTGTTGCTCTGCATGGCATGCATAAACCTTTCAGTAGCCGTTACAAGACTCATTAAATTGGCCATTAGACATTGATTGAATAATACATGTTAATCACCCCAGACATTCAATATAACGTTTATAACGGCCGCCACCATCTCCATTTTAGATCAATAGGGTCGAGTTATTAAAACAATCTTACGCTTAAATCTTTAAATGATAGTTACAATTTACGAAAATTACTTTTTATCTCTTTCCCCACGTACGATTATCCAACAAAAAATAAAATATTAATAAGCAAACCTATTCTTTTCAAGAAAAAAACAAAAATTAACATTAATATGTTACAAAATAAATAAATTAAAATATTGTCTACTACTAGTATGTTAATAGTTTTATAGATTGTTAAATTAATGGGAAAATAGTCTATGATTATAAAAAAAAATTGCATTGTTTTATGTAATATATAATAAGTATTACTTTTCCACTAATTACATTTAAAGTCGTAACTATTATCATTTCTAATTAATTAATAATGTTAACCTTTAAAGTCGTAACTATTATCATTTCTAATTAATTAATAATGTTAAACTTTTTTCATTGTCAATGTATTAGAAATTATCCATTGCCCCCACACGTTTGTTTTCTGTCTTGAACATAAATTAGCAAGAACCAGTTGTTCTACTTCATTTCGGACTATACCCAGTCTGAACTTGAAAAATAAGGCGTGTGCTCAATCTAACTATAATTGGAAATACAAAGAAAATATAAGAACAGCCTTCAATGTAATTAAATTTTGTATCTAATTGATGAAATGCTTTGGAGTTCGGTGGCACTTATCCTATCCTTGTTTACATAGAAGTGAACAGAAGAGAAATAGTAGAAAAAAAGTATGTAAAGACTAGCATATTCAACTTAATTATAATTAAATTAAGTATCAAGGCCTTTGAAATTATTCAAAATCAAGAATCAACTTTGAATCTGTAGACTGTATTTGCAATCTGTTATAATGACTGAATCCAGAGAACAGAATAGCTGTGAGGAAATGGCAGATCCAATAACTCAACATGAAGCATGTCCAATAACTCAACATGATGTTGAACCATCTACAATAAAAACCTCTTCAACATAAATTCATTATTAGACTGTTATATGTAGGAGTCCTATTCACCCCTTTTTTCAGTAGATTGATTTTCACGATCCTATTAACCCCTTCTTGCGAGCATAGGCTGTAATAATGAGAAACATCACCGCAGAAAATACTCCTGAGACAATAACTACCTGCAAGAAAGCATGGGGTATTTTGATTCTTAATTCATAATATGAAGTCCAAAATTTTGCAGCTACATATATGTGTTTACACATGCGCATGCATAAACAGTAATAGTTTGCATACCCATTTGAACATGTAACCATGGTTATCGTTCCAAGTATATGGGATATTCATGCCAAATATAGCAGCCACCAAAGAGTAGAAAGATAGACAAACAGTTCCTGAGCTAAGAAAGAGCTCCAACTGCACAAGAGTTGAAGACCATTTAGCGAACTTGTGGAAAAAAAAAAACATTATAGAATACCGATAGATGGCATGCAACATGCCAGGTGCAGAAACGTGAAAAGGCACCTGAATCAGCTGATTACGATGGTTGTCAAGCTGCAAAATGAAAAAAACTTCACTTAAATTTCATGTCATTCACCAGATACCAATAGATATATTATCAGTAAATTGCTAGCTACTTACTTGAATATTAATATAATCTTCGGTATCATCAATGTACTCTCGCAGCTTTAAATGAAAGGAAAAAGAAAAGTAATTAGGTAAAAGTAAAACTATCTAGTACAGCAAATTCAGAGTTCAGGTAAACCTGAATATGTAAATAACAGGCTAGTTTTGACTTTTGAATCCCTTTCCAGAAAATCCTAATCTAATGGGCGTTAGTAGATCCTCTTAACACATCCCACCACAAATAAATTCAGGGATTTGACAGCATGAATTAGACATATAATCACCATTATCATAATATTTAATTACAAAGGCAAAAGTGGTACAGCAAAGATCCAAGTATGGTCTATTTGATCCAAAAGGATAAATAGCATAAATCACTCAATCTCAGACAAGAATGAATCCAACAAAGTAAGAGTATATCATCTCATAAAATTCTTATAACTAATTTTTCAGAAAAATTGCATAAAAGACTTCCAAAACAAGATTTTGAATATAAACCACAAAGTTTAACTTTAAAACAGCAGGTGATGAAAGAAGAAAGAGAGCAAAATGCATATCCCCTTTGTTCACCATAAATTTCACCACAAGTGTTAAGCATTCGGAGTACCAATTTGGTCAAACTTTAACTTGCATACTAGTCTGAAACTAAGTCTGTACCCAAAAGGCTAGGCCTTGAATTCACTTTCTAAGAATTAGAATAGTAAACAGACCATAGGTTTTAAATTAACGAGAGAAAAAACTTTTCTCCATATTTACAAAGAAACAATCTTCCAAAATACTTTATATCTGGCATGTATCTGTCATATCCGGAAAATAAGATTTACAGCTCCCTATCACACGTGTTCACATACACAAAGAGATGATACTTACTGTGGTTAATTTGTTCAATGTGTGGTCGATTTCACTGAAATAAGCCTGCAAAACGAACAAAGACCTCTTATAGCATTTTTTCCTCATTAAAAAAATGAAGATGCTTTCCTTCTATTTTTAAAGCAAATAAAGTTTATAACCTCGAGTAACATTTCAAGCTCTTCCACATCATTTTCTTCTAAACGAACTGTTGCTAAACTTGCTCTAGATATCTTTGATCCTATGGTAGGAGAGGCAGCAAACCAATTAGCAGCACCTGATCCACTAACTGGTGATGCTGAACCAGCCTTTCTTGACAGGTATAGGTCAGCCATATCATCATCATCATCCAGCAATTGTTCAAGCTCATCTCTGACCTGTACCAGATAACAAGAACTTGTGATGGGAGAGGGACAAAGGATATATGTTGTTTTCTACTTAAAACTGATCAAGGCAGTTTACAGTCACATTAAACTAATTCTATTAAGAAGAAAAATAAAATAATTACAATAAAGAGAATGCCAATAAGTCATTATCAGAAGAACATTTTTTGAAGGCAGGGACCCACAACAGTGAATCTTTCTTGAAATTGAATCTCTTTTGATCTTGAAAATACACGTTGCAATTTTTCAAACTCTAGCAAACTATATAAAGGCATATTTTTAATAAGGAATTTCTCATGCATTTATGCATCATAAAAAATGAATAACCCTTCAAAGTGTAAGGATGTCCAAAATATCAACAGCATTGAGAGGCAGAGGGTGGAGAATATATTTACATAGAAGAAAATAGTTTTTTTCCATGTGCAAATTTTTCCCTAGCATAGTAAAACTTGACTTACCTTTTGAACCCTAGCAGTCAGCCTTGTCATTGCACTCTTCAGTTTTCGAACTCTGTCCAAATTTCGACTACTAATCTGCAGATTACAATTACAATAATTTTAAAGTTCATGACTGAACCAAAAAAGTTAAGAAACAAAAGGAAGAAAGGAAACAAGAGCAAAATCGAACTAGAGCATCCACATTTCAAGCCCGCCAACAAAAACATTCTTGACATAATTAGAATAAACACCTCAGTGAGATAAGTATAAAAAATCAAAAGGATAATATATTGAGATGAATGAAAGAAGTTTTCCCTCAGCCACTTTCAAGAAGCTTCTTATTTGTTAGCTTATTCTGTGTCTGAGGAAAGGGTATGGTCCAGGGGATCTCAGATTAAAACCAAAACAAGAAGAGAAAGAATTCAAAAATATATGTACCTTGGAGGTAAGTTCATCTAATGCAGGATAAGCAGCCATCTCCAATTCTGATGTACGTGCAGCAAGAAAACTACAAATGGCTTCTAAAGCAACCTCCAGGGCCCGGAATTCAAAGGGTGACTCTACATTGCATAATTTAGATCACTCAGATAACAAGAGCAAAAGATAATGCAAATACAAAGATAGATTTATAAGAGGAACAGATGCAATCAATGAGTTTGTTCATTACTTATGGTTCACCATTAAATGTAAGTATGTAGCGTACCGTCTTCTTCAGCTGCTTCAGCATCATTTTGGCCACCAAGATACTCTTTACCATCTCCTTCCTGTTTAAGACCAGCACCTAATCGAGGCAACCGCCTTTGCAGTTCCGCAACAACAGGGATCACATTTTCATCTGTTGGATCTCTCAGCAATACCTATCCCACAATTTAGATACATTCAGGAGTTCAGGATGTGGAAGCAAATGCCATCTCAATCTCTAGAAACAATCATGCATTCTAAAAAGGACCAAAGGTTGGATACAGGAATTCACAAATATACAAACTAGGTAAGAGAGCGTGGTTAATTAATTAGCCTATTGAAGCTGGCTCTACAATATTCTAGTTATATGAAAATATGTCCTTTGCCAGCCATCATACATCATAACTAAAGTCAGAAACAAATTAATGACATGTAGGTATATTCTTGTACAAGACGGTTATGGTCCTGATCCAACATGTAGTTCATTGTCTTCCTACCCGTTTTATTCAATAAACTTGATAATGAAAACAAAATTCCATAGCCGGAATTCAATCCATCCTCAGACTAGTTGTGCCATTTAATGCAATAGCAAGATAAAATGCTAAGAGAACGGACTCATCCCAAAAGGACATGGGTTCCATTCCCACTGCCGATGTGAGGACTTTGTTGCTGGGTAGTTTGTAAGCACTCTTTGAGCTTGAGGTTTGCCTAGTGAGCCCCGAGACCCAACTCACCTAAACTTTTCAGTGCCCAAAAAAACATGCTAAGAGAAACCCCCCACCCCCATCTGCCATTCCTCCTTTCCTAATTTCTCAATCAGTCTAAGCTTTTCATTATGAGTAGCCCAAAACAAAAATCCAAAGCTTGTGTCCCCATACTAATTTCATAATGTTCTTATTCATGTTCTTTCCCAGAAACAGGAAGCCATAATAATGTTTCAAATCCCGCTCCTTCGGAGATGGAGGCAGTCACACATAACATATTGAAGGATAAAAAAAGGTGATCAACTAACCTCTTCAGCGGTGATAATTGCCTTGATATGCTGAAAAACACAGAA
Organism: Glycine soja; assembly: GCF_004193775.1. Taxonomy (NCBI): domain Eukaryota; kingdom Viridiplantae; phylum Streptophyta; class Magnoliopsida; order Fabales; family Fabaceae; genus Glycine; species Glycine soja. The sequence continues at coordinate 42,967,690 of NC_041011.1, read as the reverse complement.
TCAAAAGAAACAAAACAAAATCAAAAAACAAAACCAGAAAACAAATTGTGACAATAAAAAGTAAATATATGATGATGATGATGATGGACCTGACCTCCAAGTTAAGAACAATGGCCTTCTCACGACCAAGAATGGTAGAGGGGTAAGAGAGCAAGGGATCAAGGATTCTGAGATCACGCGCATGAATCTGAACCCTATGCATGATGGCATATTTGTCCATGTCGAGCAACGTGCCTTGCCCAGTGGCGTCAAACAGAATCCAACTCCTCGAAGACTGCGTCTTCTTCTTCACAACCGCCATTGCCTGCGGGTCCGCAGGGACGACACTCCCATCACGAGCCATTCCCTTACCCGTTCCCTCTCCCCCAATTCCAATCACATGTCCCAACCCACAATTTCAACTTTCAAACTCGATTCACATCCACAATACCACAAGCCAAATTGCTCACAACCCCTTCGCGCATTTCATCAACACGCCAATTGGGTATCCGACTCACGCCTCAAAATATGTTTTTTTTTTACTTTGTTTTTCTGAGGAATAAGATTCCCAGAAGAAACAAACATACGATACAACAAAAAGGAACTTTTTCCTTCTTTCTCTCTATCTGTTTCCCGGAGAAAGGAAAAAACCCAACAGAGTTACTACGTTTGATTCTGGGTTTGTGTTGTGTTGATTTACGTATGTGTGTCTCTTTAATTAATGTGAATTAATTATGTGAGGTTTAGAAGGGGGGGAGGCACAAGCAAGGGCGAGGGTGAAGAAATAAGAATGAGGACAACAAAGGGAAGCACTTAAATATGAACGTGCGCGGTAAATAGAGTACGGGGCGGCTCAGGGTTGTTATGGTGGGGTCCTGCAGAGTGGGCCAATGAGGTGACGCCACCGAAATTGATGTAGGGGTAAAATAGGAAATAAGTGGTAGGGTTAGTGGGTGATCCTGTGCTTCGCTGATCCACCTGACACAGTGTACGGCGGATCCTTCTTCTTGACTTTGGCTGAAGTGTTTGTTACGGTTACCCGTTTCATGGTTTTTTTTTTATCTTCCTTTATTATTTTATCAAAAACTTTAGTACTGACTTCACTTTCGGAATCTTTATCCTCTTTTCACGGGTATTATCGTATTAATAAAAATAAATGTTGAATTATGCTTACTTGATTACTATTTTCTTTTCAACCAACTGCATCACTTTTTCCATTAGTTGACTCATTAAATACTTTTTTCATTAGTTGACTCATTAAATACGTTTTTCATTAGTACACTGAAATTGGTTTCTCAATTAAATATTAACATAATTTGATTTTTCTATTATTTTGAATAGGCAGGACAGTTTGGAAAAGAAAATTAGATAAGCCAGATCCCTAACAATATTATACGTTCAAAAAAATATATTAACAAAATAATTTTTAAATTTAAATGTAAGGATAACAATAAGTAAAGTCTAGATAAGATATTATCGTTCAAAAAAATATATTAACATAAAATATTTTTAAATTTTAAATTTAAACATAAAAATAAATAAAGTTTAGATAAGATATTATAATGCATCTCCTGGTAGTTATTCTTTTCAGAAAACTCTATATTAAATCCACGTGGATGTAATTAAAAGATTAAATATAAGTAATTAATGTGTTGAAGTTGATCATCTTGTCTAAATTTAATTTTTGATAAAAATAATTTTTGATTAATTTTTTTCTAATAAATCAGAGGATTAAAATAAAAATATATTTATATGGATAAAATTCTTAATACTGATGTATTTTCTTGTTGAGTATCTAAATATTCATATCATTTTTGTTATCTACATTTTAATTAATATGAAAATGAAAAACATTAAAAATATGATAGTAATTAAATTAAAATTTTATTCAAATATTTTTTTATAAAACATGATCATGATTATCAAATATCCTAAAATTTAAAATCTTATTTGAAGATCTTTGACAAAACATAATCTTTTTGCAATTAAGAAACTTATTTTTTTAATGAATTAATAAACATGATATATCTTTGTAAGGAACATGATTTATTTATTGTGTGTGTGAATTATTAAAGAATGAGATTTATCTCTTAAGTTTTGTTGTCATTTACCCTACCCGTTATGAATAGGTACCCATGCCACTAGGTCTAGTAGTCATTGCCACATCAAATTATATAAGTTTTACTTTTATGAAAAAAATTATAATCATAATACATATTGGATTTGTTGCTATAAATATATCTACTCTATGTTATAAATATGAATAATCATTCTTGAATGAAACTATGAAAGCATCTTTAAAAATTATTTTTGAACGAAAATATTTTCAAGAGATATTCTCTCACCTTAAACCACATGTCTTATCTTTTTCCTTTTTTTTTTTTTTTACAATAACCACATGTCTTATCTTAATTTTATATATTGAGTATTTAATTAGTTTTAATTTTTCTTCTTTCTTTCACGTATATTTTTTTAAAAAAAATCAGATTTAATTTGATTTAATGATTAACATAAAAAGTTTATTTCCCAATCATATCAAATCATTCTCATTTTATTTTTAGCCTTACTTTTTATGTTATTTCTTTCCATCAATCTTTTTAATCTTTATTTTTAAATTATATTTCAATTTTTTTAGGAATTTTCAATAATTTAAATTATTATTGTTTAAAAATATGATTTATTATTATAAATCTAAAATATAATTTATATATTTATTAATATTTATGAGGATGAAATTTTCTCTGTAAATTGGATATATGAAACTTGATTTAGGTACAAAAATAACATATTATAATTTTATGAAAACGAAAAATAGATAAATTTTACTGAAAAGAAATCTAAACTTTGTCAATTTTACAAAGATGAAAAATATATTCTAACTTTTTTATCATTAAATTTAAATATTTAATTTCTTTAAGTAAATTTTCCACTCAAATATAACCTTTCACGAAATTAGTAGTATCTTACATAAAAAGAAAATAAACCTTGCTTGTAGTCAATTGTTGTATGTATATTCTTTCAAAACTTCCATGTTGAAAACAACACCCAAAATAAAATTAGAAAATGGCATAAAGATATTTGGTATAATCAATATGATAAATGTAAAATTAAAGAACTCAAAATTAAATCAACAAAATAAAATTAAGGTTATCTTTGATAAAGTTGGAAGCTAATAATTGAGAGTTGAAAAAATAATCTATTAAATTATAATCGTTTGACAAAACTAGATGTTAAAGTAACTAAAAATAGTAGAGTGATAGAAAAATAATAAATCATGATTTATTTAAAAATGAAATTTAATAAATATATTAAGGATAAAAATGAAAGAAAATATAATAAGCTAGAAGTCAACATTTTATTTTAACTAGTGTTTCTAAAAATGTTAAAAATTATTAAAAACTTGTATATCAAATACTCAAATAAGTTAATAAAAAAATAAAAATTAATTTAAATGTCTTATCAAACATAATCTAAGAAGAAAAAATGATCTAACATATAAAAACAATGAAAGAATTAAAATTTGAATAAATACACTAATTAATTCTTTAAAAATAATCAATACAAAAAAAAATAAACCAAGAAAATAAAACTATCAGTACAGGATCAACAAAAAAAAACAATTATAATTAACTAATTTGCAAATATTTCATAAGAAAAAGTAAATTAATGAAAGTTGGGTCTAGTAAAAGAGACTATCCTCCAAGAACATGTTGAATTAAAGTTTGAATCTTAATTAAAGAGATGTGGTTTAATGTTAGACCATGTCTTGAATAGGATTGAATTGTACCAAAGATGTAATAAATAAAAAGAAAAATTCTTTCATGCTGCATGCCACGCTTACCAAAAGAATAACACATTAAAGCCATGCTTTCACACCTGCATAAAGAATGTAGGAATATTTATAGCATTAATTAAATCCAAAAACATCATTCAGAAGCCATTCAAACATAAATGGTTCCAAATAAAATAAAAAATACGGAATAACAAAGTTACCTATGAAATAATAAAAGTTCAATTAAGCCTCATCCCATTACAAATAATATATGTTACATATATATCCTTCGCCAGATATATAATGGTGTCGATTCTTTATAATTAATATATCTTTAATCGACACCTACAATAATTTGTTAAATAAGTTCACAAAGAAGATGAAGATAATAAATAAGGAAAATGGGGGGAAATATTTTTGAAAAGCATAGGTTACGTGATAATGGAAGCAAAAGGACTATTGCTAAATGAAGGCAATATATAAAAGCAATGATTGAGAAGTAGGCCACAATATTTAGGTGTTTCAAATTTCTTCCAACTTTTCAATTGACTATTATGATTGTTAATGGCGCATCTTGAGAGGAAAAACTTTTTTTTTTCTACAAAAGAGGGAAACCTTAAAATTATTTTTTTCAATTGTCCGTTTTTCAAAGTAATTTTATTAAAGGTAGCATCAGATATTAAATACAAACTCATAAAGCTATAATCAACCCCTCCTATTAAATAAATAAAATTAATGTTCACAACATAAAATAATTTATTATCCAATCACAAATCATTAATTAAATTACTTTAATATAATTATGTTAAAAATCAACAAACTTATCCTATATGATAAGTTGTGATTAAATTATTATGTAATTTTTTTTATAGTTAGTACATAATATTTTTTTCTCTAAATAAATTAGGTATCATAACATTTATTTATGAAATAATGTTAATTAATTATAATTAATTTATTGAGTTATCAAATATAGTAATTATGCTAATTATTAAATTAAAAATTTATTGATATTCATTCACTTATTTTTTAGAATGAGTGCATTAGTACATTACACCTTAAGTATATTTTAGGAAAATACAGCAAAAAAAGAGAGAGTATATTTTAGGAAAATAAAAGTTATACCCTACAACAATTTAGTCAACGCAAAAACACAAAAATCGATGTTAAATGAGTATTAGCGTCAAGTCTGCCACTCTTTCAATGTGTTATACTGCTAGAAGCTAATAAGTTGCGTTAAAAAAAGGTCAATGCTACTTTGGTGTCACCACAAAATTGATGTTAATGTCCACATAGCATCAAACAAAGTGAAGGCTAAGTTAACATTAGTAGTGTTGTCTCTAGCAGACACAAAGTAGCATCGATCATGACTGACACTAGTCATCCAACCACTCATGCCACTGCTCCAGCCCAAATTGTCCCCACAACTTGAATCTCCTATCTGCATTTATCGTTCCAAAATTGTCGCTTTTCAAAGTATAAAATGATAGGGATGATGAATGACTTAACTAAGATTGAACAAAATGAAGAAAAAAAAAGAAGAAGAAAAGTAATTGACCTTTGTGGCAATTATGCTTTTGTTATTCATTAAATTCAAGTCTAATCCCAATAAATGTATGCTCAAACATGAATTGCAATAACTATTTTAATTTCTCTAGATTGATGTATTATAATAAATAAATAAAACTAGGTGTGGGCTAGCCTGCTTTGTAGGCTTAGTAACCCGTAAAATGAAAAATCCAAGAAGCTGAGCAAGTAAAGAAGAGAGAAAACAACCTCAAAAAAAAAAAAAAAAGAAGAAAGAAAGAGCGAAAGCAGGGAAAAAAGTAAGCCAACAAGCAGTCAACTGATCAACTAGTGACAAAATTTTGGAGGCTAGACAGATTTAATAATATTATTGATTACTTTTTAAAATAATTTTGCGTGGTTTAACAAGGAAACCTCAATTAAATTTTGTGTTTCTATTTCATCCTAACTCTTATCTTAGAATACTTGCAATCTTGTGTGTGATACATTTGACATCATTCCATACAATAATCATATATAACATATGACCAAGGCTGCTACAGTTCAATTTTTGGCGTGAAAAGTTTCCTTTAAGCTTAAGGGGACAAGACAAAAAGGTTTTGGAATTATGTGGGATATATATATATATATGTTAAGAAGGAATTTACCCCTCTCATATACAGTCATAAATTTTAACAATAGTTAAGACAATTAAAAAAAATTAAGCACAATATTCAAGGAAAAAAACATTTGAAACATAAAATTAAATATTTATTGTTTTAAATTATTTTTAATTGAATTTCTAGGTAGTTATTTTTAGTAGTTTCAAGTTGCCAAAAACTAACCTTAACATTTTAGCCTATCAAATATGAAACACTAAAAAAATATTTTGATAAGATGAGTGAGATCAAAATCAATAGTATTTATAACATAATATGAAACGTGAGTCTCTTTAACTCAACCAAGGTCTAATTTAATTCCTTGAATAGTGTATGAAATATTATAAATCTTTTGATACATGCTTTTATTTTCTATGAATAATAAAAGTCTCTTTCACTCGTACTATTTATATTTAGATATTTTACTAAGCACAAAACTTTACAGGAACTTCAATATACTACTTTATTAATTGAGCTAGATCTCTTGTTGGGACAATATTAATATGTGCATATTAATTAATCATTATAAAATTATTTTAATATATATTTTTCTATCGCTAATATTAACTAATCACTTAGCTATCATCGTAGAAAACTAGAATCAAAGACAAGGTTGTGGTATTGAAGTTAATATGGATTATTAGAGCATCTCTAACGTAGGGTTCTTCAGTGGTTCCTTCGCAGTAAGATGCGATTTTCTGAAGAAACCTTGCACTAGAGAGGGTCTACATGGCAAAACGGATTCCTCCTGAAAAAGAAACGTTTCTTATATAAGGAACATGCGCTTAACATTAAAATATTAATATCTAACATCAACCACCTTGTAAAAAAAAAGAGGGAAAACAACGGAAAGAACGATGAGAGCATAGAACAAAGAACAACACAACGAACAAGAACAACATAGAACTAAAAATTAAAGAACGATGAACAAGTAATTTGAGAATGGAAAAAAAAAATTAAGAATAGATTCACTGGATCAAGGGGCTGTGACAGTGGTTGTGCGAGGAAGGGACCACAACGATGGCAAGAGGGACGACGATGGTTGCGCGAGGGAAGGGCCGCGATGGTGGTGGCGCAATATAATGGATCCAAACATCGATTTAGATGAAGTTTTAGAACAAATGATAGACGAGGAATTGAAAGACAACACTGATGAACAAATCATTAGGTTGATACTTGAGAGCCAACAACAACTATATGGAAACACCACTAGGTGTAGCCAAAGAAGAAGAGTGGTACATCGTAATTGTGAAGAAGGTCATGATCGATTATTCAATGATTATTTTTAAAAAAATCTTGTGTACACAGATATTCAATTCTGAAGAAAGTTTCGTGTGCGAAGACATGTGTTTCTCCAAATTGTAGACGTGCTTAATAATCATTATGAATACTTTCAAATGAGGGTCGATGCATTGTGTCGAAAAGGCCTATCTCCATTGTAGAAGTACACAACTGCTATTTGTATATTGGCTTATGGATCATCTGCTGACAATGTGGATGAATACGTTCGAATTGGTGAAACAATTACAGTTGAATGCTAGGAGCGATTTGTATCAGGCATTTGCACCATATTTGGGAATGAGTACTTGAGGAGATCAAATAACGAAGACACCAAACGACTACTACAAATGGGAGTGGCATGCTAATTTCCAGGTATGTTAGGTTCCATTGATTATATGCACTGTGAATGAAAAAGTTGTCTAGTTGCATGGAAAGGTCAATTTTGTCGAAGTGATCATCACAACCCAACAATCATTCTTGAAGTTGTGGCATCACAAAACTTGGGGATTTGACATGTATTTTTTGACATCGCCGGTTCAATTAATGACATTATTGTGTTAAATGGATCTAATGTGTTTGATGAAGTTTTGTCAGGACGAGCACCCGCAATGCAATTCACAGTGAATATAACCCAATATAATATGTGATACTATTTAGTGGATGATATTTATCTAGACTTTGCCATGTTTGTGAAGACCATCTCAATACCACAAGGAGAAAAGCGAAAATTATTTGCACAACGACAAGAATCAACAAGAAATGATGTAAAATAGGCATTTGGAGTGCTCCAATCTCGATCCACAATTGTAAGTGGTTCAACACGTTTTTGGGATGCTAGTAAAATGAAGAATATCATCTATGCATGCATCATATTGCATAATATGATTGTTAAGGACGAACATGACACATATCAAAATAATATTGATTACAATAATGTGGGTAATAGCACGTCAACATTCAAAGTATCTTTAAGTGTTCACTCTAGTATCTAATCAACATACCTCCAAAGGAGAACATAGGTTCATGACAAACAAAAACATCGTCAACTTCAAGCAGATTTAGTTGAATATATTTAAGAACGTTTCAGAAAAAAAAATGACAATTAATTTTATGGGCAAAAACACCAAAAGGGGCCCCTTTTAGAAATTATTTACCAAAAAGGGGCCCTTTTGAAATTATTTCCGGAGGGGGTCACTTTTTTTATTACAAAGCGCCCCCCACCCCGGCGCCTCCACTATGCACGTGACACGTGGCACAGGGAGGTAGCGCCCCTGCACCAGGCGCGACTGGTAGTGCCCAGGGGTCAGGCGCTACGGCTAGCGCCGGGCAGCCAGGCGCCTGCCCCCCCCACACCCCCCAGCCCCTTCCCACACCCCCCCCCAGCCTCTTCTTCTCACACCCCCCCCCCCAGCCCCTTCCCACACATCCCCAGCCTCTTCTTCTCACACCCCCCAGCCCCTTCCCACACCCCCCAGCCTCTTCTTCTCACACCCCCCCAGCCCCTTCCCACACCCCCAGCCTCTTCTTCTTACACCCCCCCAACCTCTTCCCACACCCCCCCGAAAATTCTATATTTTTTATATTGTTTATCAAAAATTTAAATTTTGTTTCATTTTTGCTATTTGTATTATTTGTTATTTTTTTATATTCCCCCAACCCAAAATTTCAATAAGATTATTTTTTATACACTCTAAATTGTATATTTTTTAATTTGTTTATCAAAAATTTAAATTTTTTTCATTTTTATTATTAGTATTATTTGTTATTTTTTATATTTTATTATTCTCTCTTTTTGAAGTATATATAAGTACATTTTCAATAAAATACATTTTCACCTAAAATACATTTTGAAATCCTAAAATGTTTTAAAATGCTTCTTGATTTGGTCAATTCTTTTTTGATTTGGCCATTAAATTACGTAAGAGATGACTTTTGATTTATGTGTCATTAACATTATGGTTATTTATTTTTATTTATTTTAAAAGCATTGCACAATAAATTGAAACGTTGAAGTGACAATAATATTAAATTAACATGAAATAAAATCATACAAAGTAGAAGACAATATGAAACACATGGAAAAAAATAATACAAGGTACATGAAAATGTTAAACCATGCGGAAAAAATGTAAACTCATTATTAATCAATCATCACTATGTCTGTGATGCCGCGACGAAGTTCCACATGGCCGGTCCCAATTTCTAGCTGCTCTATCAGGATTTCTTCTTCTAGGATTCGCCCTTTCATCCACTTGGTCAGCCTCGACAGAGAAATCATGACGTAAATCGACCCCTAATAAGTCGTCCATGTCGGGTATATCTCCAGGTACATTCCACGGACCAGCAAGTGGGGCATTTGGGGTCGATACTTGACCACTTTGGGTAAATGAAGGAGTTTCCGTTGAAGAAGGAGAGGACCCAAATATGCCTGCAAAACTATACCCTGGTTGAAAATCATGTGGGTATGAATACATCGGCGGCATCTGAGACGGTTCTTGGGTGAATGCCGGCGGTGTGTAATACATTCCATGTTGTCGTTCTGGCATCGGAGGCAAACTATATGTTGCTGCATCAACAGTTTCCCGACGTCGCGCTAAGCCTCGAGTCTCCACACTTTGCCGTAGTATATTAAACTGTTGATGTTCAAATTGTGGCTGAGAAGGGGGAGCATCTTCATGTGCCTCAAGTATCCTATCCTCTTCCTCAGACAAAAGAGTGATCTTCTCGATACATGGCAGTAAATCGTCAAAAGTAGAAACCCTTCTCCCAACAGGCGACACCATAAAATGTAGTGTTTCGGCGATTTCACCCTGCATAGAAAATAAATGAATAGTTATTAAAATAATCTTAAATAAGCGCAACATTCTTTTCCTTATTATAATGGACAATGTATACCAATAGTCCTCTTCTTGCATGTTTTGGGTCCACATACACTTTTGTTTTACGCCTGTACCACCTCATATATTCAGAGTTCAGACCGAGGGTCCCTGTTTGTGGCGGCGTCTGCTCTACTCTCCTTTCATAGCGACTATTCCATTCATTAAGCGCGGGTTGCATTAGTCGCATCCAATTTTTTCCTTCCTTTCCCTTTAATGTCAAGTCATGTATGTTGTTGGGTTGCATTACTGGTCCCGGAATAGGTTGTTGCATTCCAAATTGTCTCATGACTCTATCCGGCTGGTGCCATTCCACTTTTTGAAAACAAATAAGTGGTATGATACATGTCCATAATACAGACCCAAAAAAACAAACTTGACTCAAGTTCATTTCCACATGTCCAGCATAAGGGACCCATACAAACTGCATATAAAAGTTAAATTTAATAAATTAATTAAGAAATACAACATCATTTAATAAACAAACATCAAAATTGTTACCTCGTCGCGTTTCATGACATCTAATTTACGACGAAACTCAATTAAATTGTCATTGCCTATGTGATGCAATTCACCTCCCAACCATCTTCACAAAAAATTAAATAACAAAATAAAATGTTACATAGAATAATGATTAACATCAACCAAGCATGTTTATTAATAATGAATTCAAAATAGTAAAGGAAAGTATACCTGTAACCAAGTGGCGCGTTTTGTTGTTGTGGAGGAATAACTGAGGGGGCTAATGTTGGGCATCGTTCCCATGCCCATAATTGAATCAAGAGAGTGAAACCGCCTATTGATTTAGCATTATAGTCTGTTGCGATGCACATCTCTCTATAAAGGTTACCCAAAACAGCAGCTCCCCATGCATAACTACTGCACTCTCTAAGGTCTCTCAGAAACTGCAAATATTTCAAATGCACCCGTTTGCTGCTTTTGTCAACAAACATTACCCCACCTATGAATCGTAAGATCCAAGCACGAGCAAATCTTTCAAGGCCTTCTTGGTTGCCTGTAAAATCATGAATATTTGCAAAATGAGAAGACAACCAACTCAATTTAATTGAGTTCCCATCAATTGCAGCATCGTCAGGCATGACACCCAATAATTCATGAAACAATTCAAACCCATCAATATTTGTATTTCCAATTAATGGTCTTCCATCCACAGGAATACCAAGTAGCACAGAAACATCTTGAAGTGTAATAGTTGCCTCTCCACACTTCAAATGAAATGTATGCGTTTCTGGCCTCCACCTTTCAATAAAAGCATTCACCAATGCTCCATTCACTTTCAGCTGCGCCAATTTCATTATCGGGTACAAACCCGAAATTTGTAATAGAGGAATAATTTCTTCGGGCGGTGCTTCTCTATGATTGTATAGTGGTGTGGCTCGTCGAATTTTTAATGTCCTATCATTAGCACCATTCCAAATATGTTGGGATACATGATTTTTTTGCATCCACAATAAATCATCCTCTAATGGTCCAGATGCCACGTCATAATGATGAGAAGATGACGAACTAGCCATTTTAAAACTCCTGTATAGAAAGAAAAAAAAATTAATAGTCACACATATCATAAATAATAAATAAAGTTAAGTACGTACGCGTAACTTAAATTTTAGAAACGAGCACGTAATTTAAATTTTAAAAAGGAGCACGTAATTAAAATTTTACAAACAAACACATAATTTAAATTTTCTTCACATTGAGTGAGGAATTTTTTTACTTAATTTTCAGAAAATATATATATATTTTTTTCTCCATTTCAACAATTTCAAAAAAATAATTTCTACACATTGAAAATTTTTTTTTCTTCATTTTCAGAATATATATATATATTTTTTGTCAATTTCAACAATTTCAATATATATATATATATATATATATATATATATAATAAAAATTAATTTTTACACATTCAGAATTTTTTTTCTTCATTTTCAGAAAATATATATATATATATTTTGTCAATTTCAGCAATTTCAATATATATATATATATATATATATATAATAAAAATTAATTTTTACACATTCAGAATTTTTTTTCTTCATTTTCAGAAAATATATATATATATTTTGTCAATTTCAGCAATTTCAATATATATATATATATATATATATATATATATATATATATAATAAAAATTAATTTTTACACAATCAGAATTTTTTTTCTTCATTTTCAGAAAATATATATATATATTTTGTCAATTTCAGCAATTTTAATATATATATATATATATATATATATATATATATAATAAAAATTAATTTTTACACATTCAGAATTTTTTTTCTTCATTTTCAGAAAATATATATATATATATATTTTGTCAATTTCAATAATTTCAATAAGCATATATATATAATAAAAAATAATTTCTTCACATTGAGGATTTTTTTTCTCAACTTTCAGAAAATATATATATTTTTTTTCTCAATTTCACAAATTTCAGAAAATAATATAAGAACACGTATATATATATTTTTTATATATAATAATAATATGCCTTTCTTTTTTAAATACGCATAATAACATTATTACAGTAATATTTATTATGAATCTTAATTAAATTTATATTCTAAAAATTAAACAACCGTAACACAAATAAACAATTTGTTATATAATTAATAAAAAATAACTAAAATAATAAACAAATTAAACTAACAGCAATTTGTACATAAGATGACCACCTGCAAAAAAAAAACATACAACAAATAAAATATAACAATTTATAAAAAATAAATAAATTTGAAATAATTAAAAAAATCACATACCAGCAACTTTGGGGGAGAATGGAAGCAAAAATGGAGTGTTGGGAGGGGGGGGGACAAGCTTCAAACAGAAGAGAATTTGGGGGAGAAGGAGGGAGTGGGGGTGAGGGGACCACGGGGTAAGGGGGGGACCAGGAGGGGTTGGGGTGGGGTGGGGTGGGGCTTTAACGTTGGCTGGGGGGGGGGGGGTGGCGCCTGGTCCCTAGGCGTCTAGGGTCGCGCCTGGTGCAGGGGTGCCACCAGTCGCGCCCAGTGCCAGGGCGCTACCCGTCGCGCCTGGTGCAGGGGCGCTACCTCCCTGTGCCACGTGTCGCGTGCACAGTGGAGGCGCCGGGGTGGGGGGCGCTTTGCAATAAAAAAAGTGACCCCCTCCGGAAATAATTTCAAAAGGGCCCCTTTTTGGTAAATAATTTCTAAAATGGGCCCCTTTTGGTGTTTTTGCCAATTTTATGTAATATTTTTTATTTTTCATTGTTATGTTTTTTTATTTCAATGTCATTGTATTTGATTATCTATTATAAGTAAAAATGTATTTTTTATTGTTACACATTTTCTTTTAATGTTATGTATTTTTTTATTTTTTATTTTTAATTTATATTTAATATTTTCTTCATTTATTCGTATTTATTATTTGTATAAATAAAAAATTAAAAAATGAATTAATTATTTTATTGGAATAATAATTAAGTTATAATAAAAAAATTAAATGTTTGGATTTTTTAAAGTTTCTTATGATTTTTTGTTTTTGAGTAAAATTTTGTATAAATCTTTTATAAATGATATGACAATGAGAATCATAAAAAGTATTAAGGAAAAAAAATCATTAAAAAACTCGTATAAAAAACTTGCTCAAGCTCTTAGATGTAAACCCACATACAAAAGAAAAGTTCATTTAGGTCATTTCTGACCAATGCTGCATTAATTCTTTCTGTTTGTACTATGTCTACTGTTTTTATCTTGCTCGTACGTCATCAGAAATTATAGAAATATACACTAACAAATCCCCTCTGACTTTTAAAAACAAACAAAAATATGTCATACCAATAGCGTCTTCAGACTTTTTTTTTTTAAGTCGTTATCTGAAAAGTAATTATTTCTTATTGCAATCTCTGCAATTGTTTTCAGCAGACTATTTGACAAAGATAGCAAGCTGGCAGCAAGCCCAGATCTGATAGAATCTGCAAATGATCTAGAAAACAAAAAGTGGCTATTTCTATTTACACTCCTCTATTTGCTAATACACTCCTCTTTTTTTATTTTCCCAAATTACCCCGTAAAAATTTAGAATACACTCCTCAGCACAATTTGATCACCAACCCTAAACTCAGCTTCACTGATGCAGAGTCAAAATTTCAAAAACAGAAATTTCCTTTTGAGAAAAATGATTTGTGAGGATTTCTAAAGTGAGATGGGGTGAGATGAAAAATCATAGTTCCCCTATCTTTTTTTACCAAGGAAAAAATATGATCCCCTTCCTTGCTATCTATAAGCCATTTCCAAACTAGGGAAAAGAAGATACCCAAGAGATTTACAAAGTGGTTCTGATCAATCTAAGTCAAAAGAAAAAAATCAAACAAAAATCTATAACACTTGATTTTCATGTAAATTTTATGTGTAAGAGTGACATGATTGCAGCCAAATAGGGACACAAAATAATATAGATAGGGAGACAGACTCCATTAGCAATCTAATGATCAACATAGCCTTAAGATCAAGGGGGGTGGAGAGTATCTTCCAAGATCGAGAGGATCAAACCAAGCTCAATCAATGAGGGAGAGTGCAAATAGCTTATAGAGTGTATGGAAGGGGAGTGCATTTTCCTGGGTAATTTTGGAAAATAAATAAAAAAGAGTGTATTAGTAAATAGGAGAGTGCATATAAAAATTGTCAACAAAAATTGTATTCATTCAACCCACTAACTCGGATTGCGTATCCATTTGGACCTTCTTGCCTCTTTACGATCCCCATCATAACGTACCCTCACTGTGTACAATTCCATTATTAGCAAAATACTATTCTTATACTTGTCCCGAATTCAATTATTAATTATCTCTGCTCAATATTATAGTTGGTTTGATATAAAAGGATCATATAGTCTTCAGTTGTTTTATTTTATTTTATCTAGATCATGTATTTTTTAATTATATTTGAGTCGGGTAAAATCAATATAAATAATAAATCTCTTTCTTTAAATATTTAACACAATAACTTATCTAGACTCAAACTTTTAAAGTTTATCAACACATCTTGTAAGATGGAACAACTCTATGATTCGTTTATCCACAAGCTTTGAATAGTAACTCAATTTATTTGGTAATTTTTTAAAATTTTAAAATTAATTCTTTGTGCATTTTATTTTAAAAGAAGTAAAATTTTAAAGTTTTAAAGTGAATAAAACTAGTTTTAAATACGAGTCCTACATTTTTTTTATATTTCAAAAGTAATTTTATTTTAAATAATTAAAATTAAATTAATTTTTTCTAACCTCAGTTTAATTAACAACATAATTTCTAAACACAAAAGTAACTTGTCTAACATCCACATTTCATTTTTTTTATCAAAATATAAAACAAATATATGGTTAATAAGAACCCATTTGTTTTAAAGTTAATATATAATTAATTTTGATAAAATTGATTTTAAAATATGTGTACAGTAAAAATTGTATTCTAAAGGCAAAGTAAACACACTTAAGTGGTTGAAGAGGAAACCGGTGGTCACCAATTTTGGGGGAGTGAGGGCCTAAGTTGTTTAAAATTTAAACATATATGGCTGGATTCATGTCACGAAACAATATAATTAATAAAATTTAGATTAACATAAATACTCTTGTCATCTTAAAAATATTAGTAATGCATTTTTTTCTTTTTTAAAAAACTAAAAAAGGGATATTAATTTTACATGATGATGGTATATGCATAATGTCGAATGCCTAGTGTTTTTTTGAAAGACAAATTAGTAAAGGTAAATACTAGTAAAATTAACCAGGGATATGCTGACGCAAAATACGACATACAACTAACTCTAACACTGCATTAAAAAAAAAACTAACTCTAAAACTCCAATTAACACCTATTAAAATTGAAACACTAGCTATCTAAAATAATTAATATATACAAATATGAGAAAAGACAATAACCACACTTGGATCTAGTTAACATCATTTCTACGAAAGCACCTTCCCATCATTAAGATGCAATAAATCGACCATAAGTTTAGAAAAAAAAATAGTTTCACTTCTAAGCTCCCAAAGTAACCAACCAGGGAATGTCAAATCAATATCAATGTATACTGTCTTAATTATGTGATTTGATTTGTCCATATAATATGCTGAGGATGTGCTGCAGATTTTCAAGTAACATTGATCTATGATAGAGAGATTTTGTAAGGTTAAAAAAATTGTATAATAGCCAAGCCTCCATTCTACTTTTCGAAAATCCTGAGTCCTGTTTGAAAGTTCGAAGAAAATCTTATATATATATATAGAGAGAGAGAATCAATCAGTGTTTTTCAATTTCAATAAAATTTTAACAATATAACATTAGTATATTTTTTTTACATAAATTGTTTTCGACTTTCTAGAGCTGTTTCAGGAAATATATGCAATAAAATGATATAGAAAACTGAATTAAGTGGAACCAAATTTCACGCATGTGGCTCGTGCATAACAAGAAAAGAAAATATTTATGGTCATTTTATTATTAATATCCATGGAAGAAAATGATTCATTGAGTATTTTTCCTTTGAACACTCTTTTATTGTTCCTTTCAAACACATTGTGTCAAGCCTTTGAACTTACTATGTGCCACCTACAAGAGAGAAAGAGATCACAAGGTTAATAAGATTTGAAAACATTGCAATTTAGAGAGAGATATAGCACATTACCTTGTGAAGGAACAAACTAGATCTATGTTATAAGGTTAGGATTTGAATGAAAGACGAACATACAGATAACGATCATATAAATTACTAGAATCAATTAGTTATAACAATCTAAAAATTATTTCTTACATCGATGTCTTAGTACAATTGATATATAATGCCCATTCCAATATTAAAAAAATTGCCACTTCACATTTTATACAGATTTTCCAAAACTTGCTGTACATTTTTAAGGTTAATTAAAACTTTTTTTGTACTATTGTAAACAAAAATGTCTATAATAATGAGAAATATATATAAATTAATTATTAATAGATAATTAAATGATAATTCTCTTAAGTTCACAGAGAAAAGTGTAAAATTAAAAAATATAAAGAATTGATTTGAGATTATAAACAGAATAAATTTGAGATAAAAAGATTTTTATATCAGAAGAAAAAAATTAAAAGTATTTAAATTTAAATTTAAATACATCTTTAAGTTAAAAATAGGTCAAAGAGTACTTAAATCCCCCCAAATTTATCTCTTTAATAATTAGACACCTCAAAATTTAATTTCATTCTAACTATTCCTTAATATTTTTTTTCTCTTTACAAATAAATACCTTAAAATTAAATTTGTTTCCTAATTAATCATTTAACTTTATCTATTTTCTACATAAACACCTTAATATTTATAATTTCATCTTAATTAATCCCTAAAATTCACCATTTTAAAAGAGTCAATTATATTAAATTGGGATTAATTTATTAACAAAGAATAAATCTCAATCATTTATTATTTTAATTTTTATAAATCACTTTTTCAAACATTATAACACAATAAAATTTAGATTTAGAAAATAAAGACTTTTTAAATTGTTTCTATTATTTTATTTTTTCTAGTTAATGTTTTTATTATATTTTAAATTATGAAAAATTATTTGTAACAATAGAAGAAAAAAAATTAATTATAAATAAATAAGAAATAATCATTTGAAAAATTTTCTAACGATAAATTAGAAAGAAATTAAAGTTCTAAGGTGTACGTATCTATCAGTGAAAATATAAAGTTTAAGAATCAATTTGAATAAAATTAAAATTTATGATGATTATTTTGTGAATGAGGATAAATGTTTATTAAGCCTATAGGATAAAAATTTGGGATGCCTATTTGTAAAAAGAGCAAAGTTAAGTACTCTTTTTTTTATGTATAAAAACTATTATTTTTCTTTAAAAATAGAGCTTGAAAATAATTAATGATTTAAGATTTTCTTTTAAAAAAACAAGCACAAAGTAACCGTGTGATGATTTGTACGTACATCACAAAAAAGAAAATATAATAAAAATGTCATTTTATTTAAAAATCAGATTTCAAATTTATAATATAAAGGTTGATATTGAAATTAGATACAGAAAAGTTAACATTTAAGAGTAATTCAATAACTTATTCAAAGCTGCTCCAACGTACGTAAAATATATCAACTGAACAGATATTTTGAAGTTCAATCGCTTTTATATGCACTTTACATAGGCAGCAAATCCCTTAAAAATAATGGATATTTTTCTCAAAAGCAAGGACCTGAAGCTGTCATAGTGTCCGATCCAAGAATTCTTTTATACTTTGCACACATTTTTTGGGATATGTATGTAACCATTGACCTTAATAATAATATATCGTGATCCCATAAAATTATATATATATATATATAGAATTAAATTAATATTCCAACCACGTTCACTCACCAACCCTACATTCACCCACCTAGTTAATACCCATTTGATATTACAAAACTAGATGACAAAGACTATAAAACTAATGGCCATAAACGAAACTCCATCAACATGCACATGGGCTTGTTCCCCTTGCTCACTTGTGAACCATATAAAAATTGAATACCTTCCTCATCCAGCTGAGACATTGATCATTTTGCAGGACAAACACAATTAATTAAAACAAAAAATCAAAATAAATGATATATGAAGAATCTCTTTGAGGGAATAAAGTATGCATTAAAATTCAAGGTATTTAGCACACAACAATCATGACAGCATGGAAGGATCACATAATAAACAAGCCAGACTATATAGGTTAAGTTTATTGCTTCTTGTCCATTACAAATGCCCCATCGATCGGCTCCTTAAAATTAAAAGTTGAATAATCTATATACGAACAAAACAAAAAACACCAGACACATTCAAACTAACAACACTCCGCTCCATAGTCTCGCTGAAGTGCTTCATATAATTTCTTTTATAGGTCCACTTTGGTACGGGATCTCTCATAGAACATTGTATTAGGCCAGCTTCAGCTTCTGCTTTTGCATTTTTCCATTGCTCTTGGCGCTGAAAGTACATAAAAAGATGCGCGCCAACACATTAATTAGAATAGCCAAAAAATTAATGGCATGTATATATTATTGATTGGTAATTGAGTTTCAAAACAATGATTAATTTCCATGAGTGAAAAGAAAAAGTAGATGGAATTAATTAATTAAGATATAATGATGCATACCAAGGCCAATCGCTTCTGATCCCTTCATTATTCGCAGGCGCTTGCATGACCCAACAAACATCCTTCAGAAAATTAAACAGTTAATTAATTAATTTCATGGATTTACAGAATTAAAATATACTATAAGACTAATTAATGGCTATATAAGTATATAAGTTTCTGATCATCAAGAGCTCCTCAAAAGTCATATATAATTTTCTTTTTTTGGATTAAAAAAGATAACTGAATTTGTAAAATATATGGATACATAGTTATTTATATATAAAGTATATATGTAAGAAATTATTGTATATAATAGCTGCAGAGGTTGTTGTTGGATGAAGAACTTACTCCCATGGGACATCACCCACGAGCATCCAGTCACCATCCTTATCTTCATAGGTTGGCACATACTCAGAGCTGTTAAGAAGATCCATCAACTTGCTCTCATTCATGAAGTCTATCATTCCTTGGGCCCCATAGTTACCTTCACCCGTTCCAATATATAACATAAATAAACAACACTAAAATATAGTTTAATAACCCACAATCATATAGCTGAATGTAACAAACCCAATGTGATTAATCCAACCCGTACACGCATCATTAACAATTCTCATGCATCAAGGATCTAAAACTCTAATTGACATACATGTACATACATATGATAAACAGTATTCATTTCATGTCACTTGTTTTTATCTCTTCTTTATATGGTACTGTTGGTATACATGTACATACATATAAAATTGATAATGATGTTTCGAAACCCTTGTGCAAGTGGGTTAGAGAAGAAAGAAATAAAGAAGAGAAGAGAAAAAATGGTAATATATAAAAAGAAAGAGGGAGAAAGAAAGAAATGGGTGTAAAATAGGTGCAGAAAATAGATAATGATGAAAAAATTAAGGTTGGATGTTTAAGTTGGTATTTTTTTTTTTTTTGTGTGTGTATGGTTATCCTTTCAGTCACATGCTAAAAATGTAGTTTAAAGAGAGGGAAATATGATATGTAGGAAGCTTTATTGTGTTACTAACCCATGGTGAAGGAGCTGAACATTTTGGCCAAGGCATCAGATAAGTCTTTGTAGCTTTTGTACATTGTGAGGTCCACCTTGCGAAGGTAAGGTGCTCCATCCATGGAAACCTTGACAAACGCCCCAGAATTAGCAGTAGTGCTGCTTGTTGTCTTCTCAGCTACTTCCTCAGTGCTAACCTTCTGTACTGCCATCATGTTCTTCCTGTATGATCTCACTGGTGGCCAACCAACCACTTGAGCCCTGAAAATTTTATTCCAAATCCCCATCAATCTTCACTTTCTAATATGTATGTTGCAAACACCTTATGCAAACTGTATATTATAACATTGATAATAGATAATCACTAAGAAGTTATAAAGTAGTTATAAGATTGGATGAGTGATAAAAGAGAAAGGAAAAAGAAAAGGTCATTTGATTCTTTCCTAACAAAAAAATTAATAATTAATATTTACTGATAAAAAAAATAGAAACTAAGAAATTACAAAGTACATCAACTTTGGATGCTAAGAAACTCGTTGAGAAGTTAGAAATACGTTTGTAATATGAAAGTTATAACTATTAACTTGTTAGTAAACATGAAAAATCTTGTATGGGATATGGAATCAAATTAAACACACTATTGATGCAAGAAAGAAAAGACTAGAGAACAGAAGCATGCAAAGGCTTTCAATTACAAAAGAAAAGTGAGAAAAACACTTACTTAGCCGGCGGCTTAGCAGGATCCTTAAGGAGAGTCTTCTCCTTTGAGACATTCTTCAGATTCTCATTCAGATCTTCCTTGGTCTGAAGATTAAGCTTCAGATCAACGGTCTCAGAGAACCCTCTCTTCCCAGTGGCCCTTGGAGTTTCCACTTCAGAGCCCCCGCCAGGCAAACCGAGGCAAAGCTCAGTCTCCTTGAGGTTCAAACTCAGACCATGCTCATTTGTCAGCATAGTTGTCATTTCAGGCTTGTCAATGAACTCACTCACACAGCTTATCAGCAGAAAGGAAAAGAACAACTCTTTTTTGCTTTCACTTCTTTGAAAGTTTTTCTCCTTATGGCTATAGCTCCCCCTTCTTTCTCTTGTGTCCTCTTTCTATTATAATGTTGCTTGGTTTGTTTGGCTATATAGATTACAAGAGAGAGAGAACGTGTGTGATAGCCCTCAATAATATAGCTTTGAGGAACTTGTGCTTGTGGCTGCATGCGTATGTCATATCAGGTTAGGGACCAATTGCATGCTGACACCTGGAGATATGTGGAACGTTGATCCTTTGCAGAAAGAGGGTAGGCTTAGCCGACTCTCATAATTTTCCCGAAACTTATATTATTTTTATTTATGTGATATATATATTTTTTCATTTTTTTTATTATCACATCAATTATTTAATGTATTATTTTTCTTTATTATGTAGTACAAAGAAATTATATATAGAAATTAATTAATATATATGATTTATCATTTTCATGTGCAAACGGGATTTTGGGTACCTACTGCAAATGGATTGACCTTCCATATGTCTCCCCAATATTCTAACCAGTCATTGTTGTAATTTTGAAATCACATGCAGGGCACTTGTTCTTGTTAGTTTTCCATCTTATACTGTCCTCTCATCTGAGGACTAGTTACTTAGTTTAGTTATCTAATATAGTGCATCGTGTATTTCTGTCTTCGCAAGAAGGCAAGCATACGTAATTTGCAAAATTTTATTAGATACCCTTACCCGGCAACCGTGCTTTCACCCGTCAAATAATTGGATCAATTTTTGTAGGTTTGTCTACATTTTTATTTCAATAATATATTCTACACAGCACTTACACTGATGAAATTCCAGTTTTGATCAAAAGAAAATATTTTTCGTTTATATGTGAAATCCTAGCTAGACGTCTTAAATTAATCTTGCACGGTACTTAATATAAATTTAGGAATTTCATATGTATACTTGCAAGTACATAAAATTGCCTTATTCAAGTTGGTGGTTGAAGTTCTTATAATTTTTAAGATTGTAATATAATTTATAAATCTCTCGGTTATATTTATATAACACTAGAGCCGTGATAGTGATGATGGCGCGGGAAAAAGGCAATAATGGTAATGATGATACAATAATAATAGTAGTAAAGTAATTATAATGATGGTGAGTGATAGTAGCAACTGGCAATACTGATGATAACTTTGACTTTCGTTGGATTAAAAATGTAGACAAAAATCTGAGTCATGATAGGAACTAATGAGATTATTTTGACATAAGTAATTTATCAACTTGAATGCTATATTTGGTATGGAGTAATAGCAGAAGTTTTAACTAATAAGCTAGAGGGGTAATTTATATGTTTCGTACGTCAATCTAAGAATACATTTTAAAGAAAGTATTGTTTATTCTTTTTTAATTTTTAGGTCTGAATTTTAACCCAAGTTAATTTTTCTTATTTTTTTTAATCAGCAAAAAAAAGTGTATTGATAATGATACAAGGGATACCATAACCCAATACAAAAAAGAAACAAAATGCTTAACATGGTTAGTGCCCATTTATATCTAAAAACAGAAATAAATAGATACTAACCTAAAGCGCAACCTTTCTTAATGAATTGAATTCCTTTGCGAGTGGATTAGTATGGAGCGACACGGTGAAAATTGAATCTGGTTAACCAACCAATTTGCTATTTATGAAAATATATGATAAATTTTATTGGTCTAAATTAAACTATAGAGTAATGTTACATCCATTGTATGGTTTAAAATCAGTCGATTACAGCTAGCTCTTGATCTCTCATTTATTTATGATAGTCTCTAGCTTCCGTTACTATTGGTGACGATGATGATGATATCGGTTGTTATTGTCGAGGGTGCTACTTTGTAGGGATTGTCGCGGGCAAGGAATTAAGATTTTGAATGAGTTTGTACAATACAATTGAATTCCCTAATTCACTGAAACCACATGAAGTGATATCAGTGGGGTATTTGCCGGCCGCTCCATATATCCACTGGTCGATCGTAGATCTTATTCAAGGTATATGCTGCAAAAGAGTTTCCATGCATTCGAGTGGGAGTGGAGTAAATTAAATTAGGTTGAGGAGTGGTTCTTGAGCTTTACAAATAGATATTTTAGGTAAACATAGTGTGACATATCCTTTTTTTTGAAGGGAGTGTAACATATAATTGAATATGCAGTCTAAGGGATTAGTTTTGATTTTGATTAAGAGATAACTTATATCATAAAAAATAATATTTTAGAATTAATATCTTTATTTTAATTCAGAAGATTGACCTACTGATGTAAGACTTTGATGCGTTCACTAATGTCAGAACGATCTATTTAATAGAAAAATTTAATTATATTTAATTTTTATTATGTGTAAAATTCTCTTGAACTAGTAACAATCATATACTGCGAGTAAAATTAATTTTTGATGAATTAAATTGAAAGACACTTGTGGTCTTTATCCTAAGAAAAAAATATTCACTTTTTATTTTTTTCTGCTTTCTTGTTATAAGTTATTTTTAATCCAATCTTATAAGTGTAAATGAATATTGATATTGATGTATTTTTTTAACTATGTCAACTCAATTCATTAAATATTAATTTAAATTTGTTTGATTAGTTAATTATTTAAATAAACAAGTTATGCTTAAATTTTGTAAACTTAATATTAACAACTCTTATATATATATATATATATATATATATATATATATATATATATATATAACTTAATTGATGTTAACTTTTGGAGCTATATTTATAATTTTTTCAAATATTCAAAATTATTATTTTATTATTAAATATTTCATTTATAATTTAAAATTATCTTTATTAATACAAAATTATATTTAATTTTTTAATTGAAAATATCTGTAAAATATTAAATTAACAATAAAATTTCATTTAAAGAGAAAAAATTAAGTCATAAATAAATTAATGATTTTTTTTGTTGTTGCTTCTGAAATGAGGTTATGATCCAATGCTGATGGTGTTATATTCGGGCTTGATTCTGTTGTATTTTAGCGTGGTATTCTTTTGGGCTTCCCACTCTTGGGGTTATAGTCTCAGATTGCAATTCTTGCTTCTGGTGTAATCTCATATGGTTGTTTATACTTTATAGACTAATAATACTACGATGCAGTGCGTGTTAAATTCAACTTATTCAAACTTTTGTGTAAGCAATTTATTCAACAAGTTAGTTTTTGATTTTTAATTAAATATATAATTCTCCCTTAAAATTACTCTAAATTATTCAAGAGTTCAACCAAGTTTGACATAGGCCGTCTTAAGTCGCCATTTTCACATGCTCTACTTGTTTTGTAATGCTCATGCCAATCTAGGTGCAGCTAGCAAGATTAACATCATCGTTCCTTTTTTTGTTGTTGTAAATTTTAAAACTTGAAATTGTGATCAAGTCAAAATGTTAGATCTGGAGGAAGCTAGTAAACGCTGAACAGAGTTTAAGATTAAAAAACCAAAAAACATTGCCTTCGAGTTCAAGGGAATTCTTACACAAAAGGAACATTGAATTAAGGATCAATATCACTTGCAATTACTTGTAGAGCTATATTGGAACCTTGAGATCTAGCATGAGAGAAGGGGTGGCGCAGAGTCAAAGCTTCAGATCATGATCATGTCCCCCTGGCTCCCCCCTCTCTCTTTTATTTTTTGCAATTTGTCCATAGCATGCATGTATGTGCGTATTCTTCTCTCTCTCTCTCTCTTTGTTTTAAGAAAAAATTGGACCACTGATAATATTCACTGTATAATCACTCACAATTATATACTCTTGTGAATAAGTGAGCCTGCAAAAGTGGGAAGAACATGTTAGAACAAATCTCTTTTAACCTGTGATATTACAAACTACAAAGAAACACAGGTTATTAATAAAATGCGGAAATTACAGATCAAAACATACCTCCAGCCATTGCTATGAAGAGTTTCTTGTTTTGGTTCTTCCAAGCTCTCTCTCTTCCACTCTCTAGATGGTGTATAAGACTGAATTCGAAGGGATGAGCTCAGGGACCAAATTCATGTGCTTATATAGGCATTCTACCATCAAGAATGCATTTATCAGCCATTACCACTCATTATTGGCTGTTACAATTCTTTATTGGCCATTATCATCCATTAACAACCATTCAAAATGGCTTTCAAAACTGATGAGCGTTACAAAATTTCAAAATGTTATGACCATGAATTATTACATTCTCCCACTTGGTCCAAACATTTTGACTTAATGCTCAATCTTCTTAAGAAATGAATATATGAATCATAGTGATAGTTCCTCTTATAACGAGTAATATCATCTATGTATTACAATATACTCAATTTCCCAAGCAGTATACTTAAAGTGGTAATAAAACTTCATGAATAAACCCAATGTTTATTCTTGGTCCAAAACATAATTTTTCTCAAATAAATCAATGTGCACCAAAATATGAGAAAATATCATAATATAAAAGTTTCAATTTTTACATATATGTATACAATCATAAATTGGAACCAAGTCCCATTCTTTCTACATGATCCTTAAATTTAAACGGTGGCATGCCTTTAGTTAAAGGATCAGCGATCATCAACTCAGTGCTTATATGCTCAATGACCACTTTCTTGTCTTTTACTCTTTCTCTAATGGCTAAGTACTTAATGTCGATGTGCTTACTTCGACTTCCACTTTTGTTATTCTTAGCCATAAAGACAGCAGCTGAGTTATCGCAAAAAATTCTTAAAGGCCTTGAAATAGTATCAATTATCTTCAGCCCAGAAATGAAACTTTTAAGCCATACACCATGTGATGTAGCCTCAAAACAAGAGACAAACTCAGCTTCCATGGTAGAAGTAGCAGTCAAAGACTGCTTAACACTCCTCCATGAAATAGCTCCACCAGCCATCATGAAAATGTACCCAGATGTTGATCTACGAGAGTCAACACAACCAGCAAAGTCTGAGTCTGAATAACCAATCGCATCTAGATTGTCTGTCTGTCTATACATAAGCATGTAATCTTTGGTCCCTTGAAGGTACCTCAACACTTTCTTAGCAGCTCTCCAGTGGTCAATACCTGGATTACTCTGATATCTTCCTAACATTCCAACTGCAAAAGCAATGTCAGGCCTTGTGCATACTTGAGCATACATGAGGCTTCCAACAACTGAAGCATAAGGAATGTTTTTCATTTGTTCCCTCTCAAAGTCATTCTTTGGACATTGGTTCAAATTAAACCTATCACCCTTCACAATGGGAGCAACACTTGGTGAACAATCTTTCATCCGAAATCTCTCTAGAATTTTGTTAATATAGGTTTCCTGTGATAGACCCAAAATACCTCGAGATCTATCTCTATGAATCTTAATGCCGATGACATAAGATGCATCACCCATATCCTTCATGTCAAAATTCTTAGAGAGAAATTGTTTCACCTCATGTAGCAAACCCCGATCATTGGCTGCAAGTAAAATATCATCTACATATAAAACAAGAAAGCATATTTTACTCCCACTAACCTTGTGGTATATGCATTGATCCATGGGGTTTTCATCAAAACCAAATGAAGAAATTATCCCATGAAACTTAAGGTACCACTGACGGGAAGCTTGTTTTAAACCATATATAGATTTATTAAGCTTGCAAACCAAATGCTCACCACTATTAGAGGAGAAACCTTCAGGTTGTTTCATATAAACCTCCTCCTCTAAATCACCATTAAGAAAAGCTGTTTTCACATCCATTTGTTGCAACTCAAGGTCAAAATGAGCAACTAATGCCAAGATTATACGAAGAGAATCTTTCTTAGATACTGGAGAAAAAGTCTCTTTATAATCTATTCCTTCCTTTTGAGTAAATCCCTTAGCAACAAGTCTTGCCTTGTATCTCTCAATGTTGCCTAATGAATCCTTTTTGGTCTTAAAGACCCATTTACATCCAATGGCCTTCGCCCCATTAGGCAACTCTACAAGGTTCCAAACTTTGTTACTCTGCATGGAACTCATCTCATCCTTCATGGCATCATACCATAAATTTGACTCTTTACAACTCATGGCTTGATCAAAAGTTTCAGGATCATTTTCAGCTCCAATATTATAGTCAGATTCTTGCAAATATACAATATAATCACTAGGAATAGCTGATTTTCTTACTCTAGTAGACCTCCTTAATGTTGCATCAACATTTTCTTGGGGATCATGTTGTTCAACTGGTTGTTCATCATTTTCATGAATTTGATGATCAACTTGATCTACTGGATTATCAACAACAGTTTGTGGAATGCCAATCATGTGTTGTTCATCATCCCTTTGAACTTGAGGGGTATGAATTACAACCAATCTTTCATTTGACGTGGAAGGTTGAGATTCTATATAATCAATTTCAGAACCTAAGTCCCTCAATTGATCACTCCCACTGATCAAATCATTTTCAATAAATTTGGCATTTCTTGATTCCACAATCCTAGTAATATGATGTGGACAATAAAACCTATAACCTTTAGACCTTTCGGCATATCCAATGAAATACCCACTAATGGTCCTCGGGTCAAGTTTCTTCTCTTGTGGGTTATATATTCTCACCTCAGACGGACAACCCCAAACGCGCATATGTTTTAAACTCGGTTTCCAACCTTTAAATAACTCAAAAGGTGTCTTTGGGACAGCCTTGGTTGGAACACGATTTAATATATACGCTGCCGTCTTTAGTGCTTCAGCCCACAAGGATTTAGGAAGATTGGAGTTGCTAAGCATACTCCGCACCATGTCCAATAATGTTCGGTTCCTTCTTTCTGCCACACCATTCTGATTCGGAGAACCAGGCATAGTGTATTGGGCAACAATCCCATGTTCTTGAAGGAACTTTGCAAAGGGACCAGGTGCTTGTCCATTCTCAGTATACCTGCCATAGTATTCTCCACCTCTATCTGATCTCACTATTTTTATTTGCTTGCCACATTGGTTCTCAACTTCAGCCTTAAAGACTTTGAAGGCATCCAATGCTTCGTATTTGTTATGAAGCAAATAAACATTCATATATCGTGAATAATCATCTATAAAGGTGATAAAATATTTCTGACCATGTGCATCCATATCTGGACAACAAATATCAGTATGAATTATTTCTAATATGCTTGAACTCCTATTAGCACCTTTCTTAGACATGTTGGTCTGCTTACCCTTAATGCAGTCCATACAAGTCTTAAAGTCAGCAAAATCTAGAGTATTGAGTACCCCATCTTTCACTAACCTTTTAATCCTCTCAATGGAGATATGTCCTAATCTCCGGTGCCATAACATAGAGGAATTCTCATTAATATTACACCTTTTAATACCAGTTTGAACATGCATAGAACTATAAGTGGCATTATTTTGTAAACCAAGAAGATAAAGACCATCAGACAATATACCATTCCCAACACATTCAGAATTATAAAATAACTCAAATGATGTGTCTTTGAAATTAAAGGAATATCCAAACGGTACAAGCCTTGAAATAGAAATCAAGTTTCGGGAAAAACTTGGTACATAAAAAGTCCTTTCTAATTTTAAAATAAAGCCACTACTTAAAGTCAAAATGCAAGTTCCAATGGCCTCCACATGTGAGCCTAGCTTATTGCCTGATAAAATGCTTTGCTCACTTCCCACTGGTTTCCTTAGGTTTTGCATACCCTGTAAAGAATTTGCAATATGAATAGTAGATCCAGAATCAATCCACCAGGTGTTAATATTAACACTAACCATATTAGATTCATAACATACTAATGAGATTGATTTACCTTTCTTCTCAAGCCATTTCTGGAATCCGGGGCAATTCTTTTTCATGTGTCCCTTCTTCTTGCAAAAGAAACACTTTGCCACCTTCTTAATATCAGCTTGAGGTGGTATTTTACCATTCCCCTTCTGATAAGCTTGAGACTTAATTGCTTTGTTCTTCCCATAAGCAGTAGTCAGTAGTGCACTCTCACCCATCTCCATTACAAGCCTTTCTTCTTCCTGAACACACATGGTCATTAATTCATTGATAGACCATTTATCTTTATGTGTGTTGTAGGAAATCTTAAATGGCCCATATTCATGCGGAAGGGTGTTCAAAATGAAATGCACTAGGAAGGACTCAGACATATCAACCTCTAGTTTCTTAAGTTGAGCTGAAATATCTCGCATTTTCATGATGTACTCACGCACACCTTTCACACTGGTGAGCCGAAGAGAAGAAAACTTCATGATCAAGGTGCTTGCTAAAGTCTTATCTGAAGTGATGAACTGGTCATCAATGGCCTTAAGCAAGTCTCGGACCTTTTCATGCTGGTCAACAGAACCACGTATCCCAGCCGAGATTTTAGTCTTAATGAACATCACGCTGAGCCGGTTGGATCGTTCCCACCGCTCATATAGCGCAACGTCAGCTGGGCTACTTTCATTTGTGATTGCAGGTGGTTCGTCTTTCCTTATAGCATAATCTATGTCCATCCACCCCAATTGTAAAAGAATTCTCTCCTTCCATATCTTATAGTTATCTCCTTTGAGTTCGGGAACATCACATTGAATATCAGAAAAATTAATAGTTTGAGAAGCTGCAAAATTCAAAGGCTTATGTCAAAATTTGAGGCATACTAATCTTAATTGTATCTTTTACCAATGTAAACATACCATAAAATTGAATCTTGTGACATAAAAATTGCCTGTGGGCTAAATTTTTAATTCAATAAGAAACAATTAAACCTTATGATAGAATAATCAAATTATTTGCTTAATATTCATGCTTTACGGGTACAATATGAAAATAATTTAATTTCTATCGTAAATTTTTACTTTATGATAAAATCGACAAATTATCCATACATCATGATGCCTGTGGGTAAATCATGAAAAATAATACGTCATTTTATCCCAATTAATTATACAGATATAATAAAAATTCTTGTGAGATAAAATTCATTATATAAGTATAATTAATTACAATATTATGTCTAATTCCTTATATGATCTTTAACCAACTTAATATATAATTTTAATCAAATATAGATGCTGTGGCTAATCCATAATTAATCAAAATCATAAAGATCACTTAGACATAAAAATTTATTATATGAGAATAAATAGTATTTTGCATTTCAAAATCAAGATACAATATAATTATGAATAAGATTCTCATATAATTTTATAATTGAAATATAATATTATGCATTTGATTTCATATATATATGCATAGAATAAAATGTTCTAGAATATATTCATGCATAAATTAAATCAAAATTCAAAAAACTGTAAAGCACAATGTGTATATAACGTATTAAAAACGACAACATATCAGAAAAGCCTTATTGGTTTAGTGGTCTGCACATACATTAGTGTTCTCGAAGTCAAGGGTTCGATACCCAGCTAGCACAAAACGTAGGAGTTTTTGTCTTTTTTTTTTTTTTTTAAAACACTGTTCATCATCTTCAACCTTTAGCGGGTCAAACCCGACCCATACGCAGACCCGTTCGTTTTTCATTCATTCGGACACCATTTTTCACGATTCAAAAGCCAAAATTAAGGAAATCAAACGAAATACATATTTCTAATTTTATTTTTTAAGAAACAAGGCCCTTCATACCATAAACAAAATCAAATCGGAAAATACCGAAAAACGAAAATGGACAAGGCAGAGGCAATTCTTGCTCTGATACCAAATGTTAGAACAAATCTCTTTTAACCTGTGATATTACAAACTACAAAGAAACACAGGTTATTAATAAAATGCGGAAATTACAGATCAAAACATACCTCCAGCCATTGCTATGAAGAGTTTCTTGTTTTGGTTCTTCCAAGCTCTCTCTCTTCCACTCTCTAGATGGTGTATAAGACTGAATTCGAAGGGATGAGCTCAGGGACCAAATTCATGTGCTTATATAGG
This sequence comes from Glycine soja, assembly GCF_004193775.1. NCBI lineage: Eukaryota > Viridiplantae > Streptophyta > Magnoliopsida > Fabales > Fabaceae > Glycine > Glycine soja. The sequence goes on along the minus strand of NC_041011.1, from coordinate 42,936,588 downwards.
CATTCTACCATCAAGAATGCATTTATCAGCCATTACCACTCATTATTGGCTGTTACAATTCTTTATTGGCCATTATCATCCATTAACAACCATTCAAAATGGCTTTCAAAACTGATGAGCGTTACAAAATTTCAAAATGTTATGACCATGAATTATTACAGAACATCCTCTAAAATAATTTTTTTTAATGTAAACAAAGGTAATTTACGTTTAAAATAGCTTTAGTTGCTTAAGGCTATATATGCATTAATGATAGTTATATCCTTTTAACTTTTGATCACAGACAAACTTAGCATACACCAAAAAAAACAAGATAATAATAAAAAAAAAACTTAGCTTAAAATTAATAATATATATCGAAGCAAGTTGCCAGTTGAGTTTAGATATTTAAGTAAAGGATATGGATTTCCTTAAATCATCAAAGACGAAATCGTTTAGTTTGATGTTAATTCATATGTACTAGGTACATTCCTTTACATGACGTTTAAAGATTTTGGTACAGATATATTAAGAAATATAATTAATATTTTAGATTTCATAAAATATATTGTGTATTTCTTAATATTTTTTTTATCTCTCTAATCAATTAGATTTTTTAACATTTACTACACAATAACAACTACTATTCAGGGTATTTCATGAAAAAAACTAACACTTAATTAGTTATTTAAAACGATAACTAATTCGAAACAATTTTTTCTACTAAAACATCACATAAAGTAAAACGGAGGAAGTAATTCGCAATACCTAAAAGATTTTAGAGTACAAGGGAAAAGATTACAGATATGTAATACTACAAAAAAGTCAGGTGACCTGGGATGCACACAACAAGGTTGGTAGAGGATTTAGATATATAGTACAAGGAGTTAGATAGAATTCACCATCAACTAGACGGGCTTAGTTAAAAAAAAAAAAAATTCAGTACAAATAATTAAGTATAATCTGTGTACATAAAATTTTATGTCCAAAATCTTGTCAGCATTTCATCACGATCGATAGGTATGAGTAATTGGTTATTTTGTTGGAAGATCTAAGTTTCATCCACAAAATTAACGCTAGCTTCAAGAAATTAGTTTCTAAAGCATAAAAATGTGTCGCATCTACCGGGCATGTATGATTTATATCACATGCTAACAAGCTTTTAAAGAGTAATGTTACAGAAAAAAGATTAGATAGTACGGATTTTTTTCTTAGCGAAAACTATACAACAATTTATATCATGATTTCTCTCAAACTTTTTTTTAAAAAAAATGTAATTAATCAATCGCATAATTACTAGTTTTGCAGTGATTTCATAAAAAGAAGGAAAAAAAATCTTTTATAGTATATAGCAATGTTCAACACTATAAATTTAATCTTAATAGAAAAAGCTTTACCTCTTTCTTTCTGGTGTACTCGCTTCTTTTTATCTGTTGTATATAATAAATGGAGAGTGATCGAACACATCGTCCCCCCAGTCAAACTCTTGAAGTCCTTGTTTCATTTATAAAATTCTTGTAAGACATAACAATAGCCACACAAATGCAATGCATTGAATAATTTAGTCTAAGAAGTCCATGTTCTTTTCAGCCTCCTTACATTCCTTTCAGTTGGGCGTTACAAAGAGAATAATATGATCATCACCAAAGCACGACTAATTAATAACGCGCATCTTATTTTATATATATATATATATATATATATATATATATATATATATATCATTTTTTAAGATCTGTACACATTTATAGTTTATGGTGAGATTCTTCAGGGAAGCTTCCATTAATCTATTAGCACATGCATTTCACTGAACCATTCTTACATATTGTAAAGTAAATTATTGCTCTCAGATCTTAAATTAATAATCAAGGAATAAAAGCACATGAAATCTCTCATTTTTTTCCTACCTCATGGCATATTTTTTTTATATATAAACAACTTCTAGTTAAAAGTGGATGCATATATGCCAAATTTAAATAACTAACTAGAATTAGCTAGAGCTAATTAATTTAATTATTAATTTGGTAAAGAAAGAATGGTTTCCTAATTATGGTAAGAAAAAGAGGAAGAAAAATGGATAGGAAGAGGATATGTTACAGCAAATCCCCAGCAGTCCAGCAGGGCACATGCTGAAGATCAATCACTATGATGAGTTTTGCAATATCATAACTACTGAACTTTTAGGGCATGGCGATAACTTAGAGACAGGTCACATCGCAAAGAGAAGGAAACATCTCAAACCCTAGCTGTGCCCTTGCCCTGTCAACATCCCTCCTTAACCCCATCCTTGATTGTTTCTTTCTAACCTACCTCAATGATAAGTAGTATCCTTTGGATTCATGTTCTCTTGGCCACATATTCGCCCAGATGGACTTGTCCAAATAAAAACATACCCTTTTCATCTTTTAGACTTAATGCAGTCATAATCACAAAAGAAAACAAGAACCCAATTTTTCAGTGCAGGGAAATCCCATGCATATCCTTATCCAATGTAGACAGTGGCTCCAATTTTAGATAATCCCATAATCTAGCTAATTTTATATGTACAATATGCCGTGGCGCGCATAGGGATTTTAATAGTGTGGTCCAAATACGTAACATATACATATTTTTATGTAAGGTCCTCTCCAATGATCAATCGTCATGAACGTAATAATACCTGGAGAACAGCGTGTGCGAAAGGGGAGGAATTTTAAAATAAATATTAAGTGAAATTTTATGTTGTTTTCATTAAATGAGTACTACAAATTAAAGAGAATATCGAATAAATTAAATTGTCTTAAAATATTACTAATTGTCACTTGAGATTGAGATGACTCGGGAATTAACACGTATTTGGCAATAACATATGATTGTTTTGTTTTTTACGTTAAGAAATTACGGGGAGTTTAATTAAGTTAAACAAAAGTTTGATAGTCCGTGGCTTTTTATCCTATCACCGATGCCATTTTTTTAATTGCGTCTCGATGTAATAAGCATCGAGTAGTTCTTGATGTAAAGGACTTTGTAAGATTAGTGAAAATCTTAGTAAGTTTTATTGGGGACTAGATCGATGCAAGCTTTTGATAGTGACTAGACTAGTATAGAATCTCTTTTCTCATCTCTCTCTCACTCTATATTCTATACTCTTTTTACTATGCAATATCTTGTATATTTCTTGAGTGTTTTAATTATTGATCATTTTAGAAATAAATGCGTTTCATTATTCATCATATGTTCCTCTCTCTACATCTTAAATAGTCTAAATCAATGTAAAGAGTATAAGGAGCCAAATTAAAGCCTTATGTTTTTAGCTAAGGTCAAACTAAGAACCAGCAAAACCTAGCTTATAAATTCATTTTTAAATATCAATGTCATGGCTAATATTAACTTTTTCGACTCTAAAATGTTGAACTCATATATATTATGTATCGTTAAAAGCTTTCGCTCCCTCTTTTATCGATCATTAAAATATCTCTTTTTCTTTATTTTCAATTTACAACACATTTTGTGAAAACCGACCTTTCTTACATTATGGTGAAGGATCTTTTAATTAAAACAAATAAATTTTAAAATAATTTTGATTTGGTTGTTTCAATCTTGTTCACTCTTTCAGTTACCCGCGGGACAGAATCCCAAGTTGATTCTCTCATCGATGTGCTTGTTGTGGATACGTCATACTTAGTTATAAACCACTAATTAGTTAATTGATTAACAATTTAATGAATTATCATTACGTACTAATGTAATTGTTTGATGTTGGCCCAGCCTCACATAAGAAATATATTTGAAGTGTTTTCACCCTCAATAATATTATTCCACGTGTTGGTAGGGTTTGGGACAGTGGACACAATGGTGGGGGCTGACCAAATACTTTTTTCTTGAAATGTTTAGTTTATACACGAAGAACGTATAGAATGTATAGACTATATCGAGCCTGCCCAATTAATAATCTGCCCATTTGTATTAATTAATATTATCATTTCTACAACGTACGCGGCTTTTTTTGTTAAGCTATGATTAGCAAAGTTACAGAGTTATTTAGGCAACCATTTTTGTTCTTCTTTAATTGCAAATGCTTGAAAAGGGAAGACTATCTTATTTTTAAAGTAAAAGTACATGACACATGCCTCTAAACAAAGAAATCTTAGATATTCACAGTGTAATACTTTCAATAATTTAGATCGTATCTAAATTTATTATAATTTTTAAAATAAATAATCTGTTGGGTGCTTTGATATATTTGTGCTAGCTATATGTTGTGTTTTGAATTGAAGCACTATTAAAGTTCACGAGAGATTTTTTTTCCATATACACGTACTTATAGCTAAATAAAGAAAACTTGTTGGCAAAAATCAAATCAAATACGCATGGCAACGGGATGGATCGAGTTTTCTTGTTTTGTCTTTAATTTTATCTTGTTTTTTTATTCATAAAAATGAAAAAATAAGATAATTTTTTTAATTGGATTGAATCTATTACAACATATTAAATTAAAATTTTAAGTAAAAATTGTTTAATCTCATTTATTTTTTAATAACTTAAAAATATAATAATCATAACACCTTATTTACTAAAGTTAAAATTACAAGTACTTAAAAATAGACTAAGTAAAAAAAATTTATTCTCATTTATTTTTTGAGCTCAACATGAAATTAAGAAAATTATACACAATTATAAGAAAAATAGTGATTTCATACATAAAACAAACATTAATCTATTAAAATTATAAGATTATAATAGTAATTTAAAATATTTATTATATTAGAATAGTAGTGAAACGAGAATAGGAACCAGCATACCTGATCTTATCTCAGAATCTAACTTTTTCAATTGGAGAAAATCTAAATCCAAATCCGATCAATTCCATTTTTTTCCATCAAAGTCAAAGCGAGTCTGAATCGATTCTCACGGTGACGGATATACTTGTCATGCCTAAAATCAAAGCCTTAAAATAGTAGTAGTTAATGTTTGATAGTATTTTTTTTTATAAAGGAAGTAGATATATGAGAATATGATTTATTCAATGTAAAATTTATCTTTATATAAGGGCAGAAGAGAGTGTAAGGGGGATGGTTTGGCCCGAGTTAGACTTCTTAATTGAAGTTTTAGAGAAAAATTCTATTATATATTTTTTTTTGGTACAGAATTCAGTGCATTTCCACTGATATAAACTGTTGAATACAAAGGCAAGTATAATGGAATTTATAACTGTGTGGCAACTCTATTGGCATTGATAACTTTATGGTTTTGTTCCACTAGTTTCTACATAGCTTAGCTTTCTGATATGCCTCAGACTGGATTTTCCTATGATTGTAATGTTTTGTTACCTATGTGGGTATCACTTTTACCCATAGTGACATATAATTATCTTTGCCTACAAAAGAAAAAAAATTCTATATCGACATTCTTGCTAAAGAATGAGCATCTTTTTGTTTTTTTTTTGGGTGGAGGAATGAGTCACCTTATTAGTGTTTTTGCTAGCAAACTGAATCATAAAACCTGGATGTGCATTTAGAATTTGCTTGATATGGTCAATAACGACACCACATTCAGTAATGTTGTTTCTTCCACCCTTTAAGTTTTCAACTAAGGTTTTGCAGTCAGTCTCGAAAATCACTGTGATATATAAGGTAATTGCGCAACCCATTTTATAACTTGTAACAAAGCAAAGGCCTCCTTTCCTTGACATATTGTCTTTAATTATAGTTAGATAATATATTTTTGAGTTATTTAATTTTCATTAAAATATATGAAGTTGATTTTGATTTATAGGGTAGAGTGTGAATTGTAAATCTTTCTTCTAATTTTTCAAGGATGTAAAGAACATCTTAATGAATAAGTATGATTTAAATTATGACATTGTCTTTTCATGCTACCCAACATAAAAAAAGAGAGTCATTAACTTTATTTTTCTCTTAAAAAGTTCTCTATTTTTTCTATATTTTATCTTTATCTACCTATATAAAATTGAGTGTTTACACATTTATTTTATTTTATTATTTTATTAATTTGTAAATTTTTAAGTTGATATTTTCTTAAAATTACACCACAAACAAGAACTTTCCAAGTGTGTTAATGAATCATGTGATCATGCATGTTGTGGTGTGGTGGAGGAGAAATGGTAAAATTTGGAAGGATGTTGATAAATCGCCTTCTGTGATCAATCAAAGAGTAAAAGATATTTTGTTTGATTGGGGGAGTTAGAAGTAGAAAACAGAATCTGCAACATAACATTAATTGTATTTCCAGTTGGAAGAAACCTCCTTTTGGTGTGATTAAGTGCAATTTAGATGCTACCTTATTTGCTAATCAAAGATGTTTTGGTATTGGTTTATACTTACGGGATGATTTGGGTCAGTTTATCCTTGCAAAGACAAGCATTTTTTAAGGCCTTTTGTAGCCAGTTGAAGCGAAACTATGGCCCTTTTAGAGGCTATAGGGTGGGTTCGTGATAATTTAATCAGATTGTAAAACTGTGGTTGATAATTTTAATGTTAGATGTACAACTCAATAAGAATTAAGAGTCATACTTAGGTTGTGTAAAGATAGGCTCTCTCTTTTTTTACAAACATAGACATATGTTTTATTTTACTAGGAAGCAAACTAAATGTGTTGCTCACTCTTTAGCTGGGGGGGGGAGACACAATTATATGCTAGCCGCCAGCTTTTTGTTGACATTCCTAAGTGTATTCAGAATCTCATAAAATATGATATGAATTAATTTCCTTCCTTAAAAAAAACAAAAAAAAATTAAATATAGTAAAACATATATTTTGAGTTCTATATTAAATTGGGTCAAAGTAAATGATGATTGAATCTTTAGTTATTTTTTTTCCTTTTCTCTTTTTTTATTTTATATTTTCAATATATTATTTTTATTTACCGAAGGGTGTATACGTAAACTGAAAACAATTTGTGTAATGGTTAAGTTGATAAAAGGTACGAGTTGAAGAGTCTTATATTTTTCTTACGTGCTTGTTGATCTAAACATTGTTATGTCTAGCTACACCTGTATATCACTTGATTTTTATATTAGACGACATGAATTGTGCTATAAAAAGATAACGAGTAACTATGTCTAGTCATATATCATAACTAATATTAGTTTTATTACATTAATTATTGAGATTTTAACATTATTTTAAAGTATTGCATAATTTCTTTTTTGAGATGTTCATATGTGCTAAATAGATGTCTTAGATTTCTTTTAAAGTATTTTTTTATTAGTTTAATTTTTTACACGAATTGTAGGAATGATTACGGATATTTAGTTTTACCGAACCAAATAAATGTTACAATCTTTAGTCCCTAAAATTTGTAGGAATAATATTTTTTTCTTCAAACAAAAATTTTAATATTTAGTCCTTAAAATTTATAAAATATATTTTTAGTTTTTTTAGCTTGACTGATTTTTGTCTGTCTGAATGAACAAATTGTGATGATTTTGTTACCAAAAGAGATTAAAAGAAATATTTCAAAAATTCAATAGACTAAAAAATGTAAATAATTATAATTTGAGAGATTGAAAAAGGCATATTCCAAATTTATGGGAACTTGAAACATATTTAAGACAAAAATGCTTATTTACCTGTTTTTTTTTTCAACGGAGGGAACAAGACCCATTACGTGCTTTATAATCTTTACTAGAATCAAAGGGGATACCGAATCAAGTAATGGCTAACAAAAAAATCACCATGCTTTAGAAAAGAAGATTACACGAATCATTTTCTTAGTTAATATGTCCAAAAAGAGTGATCTCGCCCACTCTCTTATATTTGCTTTTGTAGAAAAGGATAAATTATATTTGTGGGGACTAAGTAATATATAGTGAACGGGAATGGGGAGAAGTATGTCGATTTAAAGAGATTCTGATATCACATGAGTACATATGTGTGTTTTTTTTTTTTTTGAGTATTTCAAAATATTTGAATTTAAAATGATGTATTTAATGTTTTAGATTTTTCTGTGTCTATTTTGAAAATTCTTTTTATTTTCTTTCTGTTTTATTCTAATTACCTCAATTACTTTTTTCTGTTTTTATTTAAAACAATCTAATTATCTCAATTATTTTGTTACCATTTTTATGTTTTTCGTAATTATCTTATAAATATTGTCCTTTATCTTCCGTTTCAAACACACAAAAAACAAAAAACAATTTTGCTTTTTACTCTCTTTTTTTCTCTGATTTCTTTTTCTTATTCTTGTTAGTTTTTGTTGTGGAAAGGCCTATTATATCCTAAAAAAATTATACAATATACGAATAAATCTTTAAAAATAATGTGTCTAACATACATATCGTTGAGTTTTGCTCTTGCCTCTGCAATCCTACACCAATCAGCAATCATTGAGAACTACTCTGCACATGAAAGCTGATTTGGAGTGAGGATTGGATCAAGATCACAACCAGCTAACTGTACTAGTACTTTGTGGATGAACTCCCCCTAGTTGTTGGGTGCTTACATGCCTGTTCATGCCATAGGCTAGCTACACAGGTTGACCTAATATTGCTGTCTCCCTTATTGCTCCAACCTTTTACCATACAAGAATATGCATGGTCCAGGCTAAAGTCATTGACTATATCCTTAGGAATTAGGACTTGTTAGTACTTGGCTTTTTAATCAAGTCTTGATAAATGCTTTTTTTTTTTTTTTAATTTTTGGTTGTTGATAAATTTAAAATCTTGTTTTTGGTTAATTTCTAAAACACTATCTAAATTTATGGACTAAAAATAAGATTTTAAATTTATCAGATCAATAAATTAAAATTATCATTTATAATAATTTGTGATTTGATAATAATTTTTTTCCAAGATTTCATACAAACAAGGGACAAAATTACCTTGGAATCTGTGGCGTGTCTAGCAAATTTTGCATTGTTTAGTACTTGACATGCCTTTTTTTTCCTAAAGGAAAAAAAAGGTATTTTTTAGTTTTTTCACCTCTGCAGTAATAAGTAAAATAAAAGTAGAACATTATTATTACAAAAAATGGAGTGGTCTGTCACGCAACGAAAATAATCCGAAATCGATTAAACTATTTATTTTCTTATTTTTTTATTGAATATGTTTGATAAGTGAGAGAGCCTATAAAGTTTTTTTTTTACTAACTTAAATAATACTGTATTTCAATAGTTATAAGTTAAAATGCTTTTTTTTTAAAAAAAAAATCTTAGGTTAAAGATATGTTCTTGAATCCACGTGATGGAAGACTAATTCCACTAGTAATTTATTATTGTCATTAACTTAAAAAAAATTACACACAAAATAAATCAAATACAAATTATTTCAATAAATTAATCATTTCTTACATACGGACACAGTATGATCTTACATCAAATTAGGTCTCCTGCCAATCCTTAATTTTGAGCTTGTTAATATGCCTTGTTTATTCTTTCGTTCCTCTCAAATAAATAAATATCTCCTTTACATTTTATTTGGTAAGATGTTAATTAGAAGTTGACACAAATTCTCTTTTTATATAGGGAATTGAATCCTATAAGAATTTTTTTATTTTATTTATAGGAATTAAACTTAAATACCAAAAATTTTATAATAATTTATACAAACTTTTCAATCAACTGAATTATACATCTTAATAATTGAACCTATAAGATAAGTGTGAAAATGATTTAGTAAGCATATATTATGGCATAAAAAAGTGAATTTTGTTTTGGATTGGACTTGGTCCATCCATAACCTGCAAGACTGGAATACAGGTCAACATAAAAAATGCATCTCAGGCGACTAGTTAGTAATAACCACGTGGTGAATAACATATGATTGTTTGGACCATATAAAAAGGCTTATTAGCTAGCAATAATCTTCTGAATATAGAGGAAACATCCAAATGTATTAATAACTGCATTGATGATATTTATGTTATTTTTATCACATCATTTAAACTAGTTTCTAAGTTTATTTATTAATTAAAAAGTTGTTTGGTTTTATTAATTAGTAATGTGAGTAATAAATAAACTTTTTTCGTAGTTTATAACAGTTTTTTTTTATTGAAGTTTGTAACAGTTTTTAAAATGTTATTTTAAGTAATATTTTTTAAATTAGACCAATTAACTTTTTTTTTGCAAACACGTTTTTATCATCATTCATGAATTGAAAAGATTTAAAAGGGGTTACAGCCCATTATAGAGGAGCCCGGTCCGACATTAGAGGACAGTTTTGATAGACATGTCTGTTTCTTTAAAAATCTCATTAAAAACTGCATGCCATTTTGACCAAACCTAGTGAACACACTCCTTTTCTCATTCTCTCTTCACTGTGTATATACGACTTTCTTCTTAGAGCCGTGTGTCAAGAAAATAATTAATTAATATTAATATTTTTAATGGCACCGAAGGAGAAGGTATATTATTATACAATAGTATAAAATTTCAGTTTTATGTGTGGATACATGCATTACGATTCAGTTTAAAAATATGTTACAGTGATGTTACCCATCTAACTATGTATCATTTTAATCTTGATTATTTGATTCTTAAAAGGTACTCACTTATAAAATATTTCAAAAATTGAATTCACGGCAACAATAAACTTGATCAAATATTTAAATGACTTTTTTTTTTTACTGAATATTCAAATATGACTCCATTGTCCAATATCTAAATTGAGGGGTGATTTGTTTGAATATTTATAGTGTTAGGAAGTGTATTTTTTGTCATGCAAAATATTTTTTGTATAGACAAAGATTGGTGAGCAAGAATATACTCATTTGTTACGTGTTATGTTTCGGATTGTATAGTCACTTTGGTTATTTGTATTTGTTTCTTTCTAGCACTCTGGTGCATTTAACATATTGCTAATTGTTGATTAAAAAAAAGTTTATAAAAATGTAAAATTAGTAAAAATATAAGTGACCGTATAACCACAAAAATAAAGATGCATGTTAGAGGACAATAGTAAAGAATTAGGATTTTCAATTTTGATAGTTGAGAAGTTAGGTGATTAGATTAGAGAGCTGTTGAGCTAAATGTGCAATATATATGTTTTTTCTCCAACAAACTTGAAAACTAACTCTAAAATATATAGTAGTCAATTAATACAATCACGAAGATAAAGATGCATATGTTAAATGACAATAATAAAGAACTAGATCGAGTTTTCAATTGTGAATTGGAAATATAAGATTATTAAATTTGTGGGTTGTTAGGCAATAGATGGAATATTAGTTTTTAATTTAAAATTAAATCTACTAAATACTATCATTCTATCATTTTCTAATTACAAAATCCACTAATGAGTTAGAAAATGCAAGAAAATAGTCGATTGTGTGGTGGGTCCGGAGGAGCAAGAAAGGATGAAATGAAGCAGGGCAGCGCACGAATGGGGTTGGATGGAGACCAAAAGGACAAACATAAGAAAAGTGTGTCATTGCTAAGACGGTAAGTGTGTGTCTCATCGTAGTGGGACCACTCCTCTCGTCTGGATTGCCTTCGGACCCATCAAACGTGTTCCTGTACTTACGTTCATTGTCTTCTTTTAACATTTTACTCTTTTTAAATTTATTTATCTATCACTTTTTTTTAAATAATGCCTCTTTTTTTATTAACAAAGTGTGAGTAATTATAATTAAAATAATTAAACATTTACATAATACATTAATAAATATTTTTTATTTTTTTTAAATAAAAAACATTTTTTAGTTTAATTTTCACACACTTAAGAAATTCAGTTTCATTCAAATTAATGATATATTAATACTTTTTTTTCAAGATTTATGATTAAATAATATTGTAGAAAACTTTTACACTATCAAATATATTTAAATTAAATTCATTTTAAAGTAAGTCATAACTCACAATTATAACTTAATTAGTGGAAGATTTTTTTTTTACCAAAATTAATACAACATTTTAGTTAAGTATATAATATAATTGTCAAAGCCTAGTTAGTAACCATGTATCTGAAAAGATACTTGTGGTTTCACACTAAAAAAATACTGAAAAGAGCTCTGTCAATTTTTTTTATTGTAAACTAATTGTGATAAAAAAAAATCGTGAATCTGATTATTGTGAAAAGTGAGAACTCTAAATCTAAAACACACAATCATACATGAATAATTAAGATTATAAATTAGTTTATAATCACAATTTTTTTTAAAAAAATGTTCATTTTTCTTTTAATCTTTGCCGTTCAAATTTAATTTAATGTTTTTATTTACGTTTTTTTTTTAATAATGACCATGTGTTTTTACAGAGGTTGCGATTACATTATTTTTTTTTAAAAAATAAAGTCTTTATTGTACTTTTAATCCTTATGCCATTAGTATTATGTTTAGTATTAATTTGATAGATTTTGTTGATATAACTCTACAAAAATAAGTTATAAGTTCATCGTGTTGAAGGTGGGAATTGAATCCCAATCTTATGCTCCAACTCTAACACAAGAACTACTAGACCAAGTCAAATACTTGAAGTGTATGTATGTATGTATGAAAATTATATTTTTTATATAACTTAAATGCACGGAGAACAAAAAAAAGATACACATATTTACTACTACAAAATAAATAATATGATATTATAAAATTAAACAAAAAATAAAAGATTTTTAATACTTTATACATTTTAATTATAACTTAACCGATCACTTGTTTTAAATATTTTTTTATAAATTTATTTTTTTATTAGTTTTCTTTGTATACTTTAACGACTGGAATAAGATATTATTATTGATTTTATAATTTTTTGGTATTTAACTTAAGAAAAAATATTTATATAATATATTTTAGATTAAACTTATTTTAATATATTTATACTAATTCCAATATAGTTATATTTTGTAGAAGTATAATAAATATTAGTATAGTTCTTCAAAAAATAAATACATTGAAAATATATTTTATATATTATATATTATATAGTATATATTAATATATTTATTAATAAATAATTCTAATATTTTTTATTCAATAAATATAAACTAGTGCATATTAATATATTTACTAATAAATTTATATTCATGTTCTGTAGAATAAGTATACTAGTATATATTAATATGCCTCTACAAAAACATAATATATTGGAAATTATATAAATATATTAAAATAAATTTAATTGTAAATTTATATACATTATTATTTGTTAGGTTTTATAATTTATATTATTTATTTCGTAATCATAAATATAAGTGTGTTTACGTATTTAAGTTATATGATATAATTTTCATGCATTTAAGAAGTAGCCAACTTTGACCTAGTGGGTCTTGTGTTCAAATTGGATTATAAACTTAAAAGATTTAAATTTCATCTCAAACATTTTGTGAGATTATAATTCAATTAAGCCTAAAATAAAAAAAATAAAAAAATACCCTAGAGGCATAATACAGCGGCTATAGCTATCATCTCATCTACCTTATACTACAAACTTTTAAGTAGTGTCATCACATTTTTATTAATTTGAACAATATCTTTTGCTTGTTTAAAGTACTTGTAACATATTACATGTTATTAAACATTCATATAATATATAATACTATATATACTATTTCTTTTATTTGAATTTTCTAAAATATTTCCATTTTAATAAATACATGCAGGGAATGCACCTGCAAATTGATTCGTTAAGGGGATTAGTTGAATTATAGAAGGAAACCCACGGCTATGAGAACTAATTAATCTTAGGCCAATCTAATGAATCTATTGTCAAATGTAGGGCTTGATCTAAAACGAAATGGTGGGATCCCTCTGTTGGTATTGTCATTAGTCATTTTGGTCGGATATCATATCATTGTGAAATTATTGCTATGTGGCCAACAGTATTTGAAAGCCATTTCAATCACACGTAATCCAATCATCCAATCCAATGCATTTGGCACTTTGGTATAACATTCATTGAATGCTAATTGCAAATACATGCAGCAGTACTTTTAAATATACACTATTTTTACATAACAACTAATTAACAAGATTATAATTCTTTTAAGTTATTAATTGTTTAACTTTTAAATATCGATCATAGTTGGATTAAGAAGTTTTCTTTTTTTAACTTTTCTGAAGTTGGATTAAGAAGTTAGTCTTATGTAAGGGTGTAGGCATATTGGATTAGATTGATTTTAAAGAAAAAAAAAACATTCCATTCAATCATTTTGGTTTTGTTAATTTATTATTTAATTAATCTAGTTTAAAAATTTAATTTGATCTGATCTAATTTAAATCGATTTGCATTCGATTGATTTTCGATTTTAATCTTTCCTTTTTTTTTAGAAAATATTAAATAAAAGATAATATATATAATAAAAAAATATTTAAAATATCAAATATTTTATTTATGTTATTATATAACTAATAATATAATATTTACTCATCTTAATTCAAATAATTATTAAAAATATTTTAAATTAAATATATTTTTCATAAATAGATATAAGTTATATATATGATAATTTTATAAAAAAAAAGAAATGAGTGATATTATATATATATATATATATATTAATATATATATATATAACTTCGGTTTAGGTTGGTTTCTAAAATCAAATCTAATAAAAAAATTGATTTTCTAATTTTTTGATGATTCAATTTTCGGTTCATTCGAATTTTGATTTTTTGTAATCGGTTTTTTTTTGTTCCACATCGGTTAGGATCAGTTTATGAACTCCGCTAGCCTATGATATTGACGACTTTTGTGTCTAAGTTCATTATTTTATTTTATGTACATAAGACTTTAATTGAGATTTAGTAAAATTCTAGTTTTTTCAATTATATTACTCTCTCAAATTCCCTTCTTTTCAATTTATCATGTTTTCAAACCTATTGCATTTTTTTTTAGTTTATTAATAGATATATATTGTCAGTATAAAAAAAAATTCTAATATAAACTTTTCAGAAATAATTTTTCACATAACTTTTTAGATAACTAGTATAACAATCAACTAACTTATCATCGATGAGGATTTTTTTTTCACAGGCATAGACGAGAATTTGTGATAGGATAAAAATGTACATATATTATTTATTCCAATTTTTAAAGCAATATTTAGTACAGTTAAATGATTTTTTTTATTTTTAATTAATTAGTTTATTTTAAATTCAAAATAATATATTTTGATCAACTTTAAATTAAATATAAAAATTGAAAACATTGTCACTGAGTCTTTTTTTTTCCTGTAAAAGTATTTTTTTACATATAATAACTAACATATCAACTCACAAAAACGGATACGTACACTTAATTATACACTTCATGCCATTTTGTAGGATTGTAACAACACGAGTACTTGGATCTAATGGAGCCACGATGTCATCTTCGTTATCATTCGTCTTCCTTATGAAAGTTTACAAATATGTCGTTTTGCTCTCGGTGCATTAAAATTTCTTATCGCCTTCATTTTAATTAGCTTTGTCTCTTGTCTCCAAAGTAATGTGACTTAAGCCGTTAAGCGACCATTATCAATTATGAATCCCCGAACATGTTTGACTTAATTCCGGGAGTGAAAACAGGCCCCAAATACATATGTTTCATGTTTATAAAATAAAACAAATATATATATATATATATATATATATATATATATATATATATATATAACTTTTGACAACTATTATATTATTTTTATAACTTGACACAAAATATGATTTTTATTGATCCAACTGTTGAATTATATTTATATATTATCAAGATTGTTTGTATTAATTTTTTTTTAAATTGAACAACAACAAGAAGGTCATCAATTTATTCATATTTTTAGTATAATTTGAAATGTTTATATTACATCGATTTTAATCTATATGAACAAAGTAACAAATGATTTTAAATTAATATGAAATTTTGTATATGTGATTTATGTGAAACGAACTTTCAATCCAATGGTAAATTTTAAGAAAACATTATTCAGTTGAAAGTTATAAATTTGTGTAATAGTTATCAAAATTATAGCGATATAATTTGATTCATTCTCATATATATATATATATATATATATATATATATATATATATATATATTATAAAAGATTAAAAATAATAAAGGATTGAGATTAAAATATTTCAAATTTAAAATTAAAATTTATTATATCATCAAATCTTTAAAAGATTAACCAAGTAATAACAAATAAATCTACAAAGATTTCAATTATCACTCTTTAAAATATCTCAATTAATTCATCACCTCTGCTATCATCACCTTTATCGTCGTTGCTGCTATCACCATAACCATAGTTGTACCCACCATCATGATTGTCACTGCCACCATTGTAATGACCGTTGTCGTCAACGGTGGTGGTGATGCCAGCTGTGACAATCATAATGATGATGGAGGTTGTGACATTGGTGGTGATGATGATAACAATGGTGACAACAGTCATTTCAATGGAGGTGGTGATCATAGTCATAGTGATGATAATAGTGATGAATTAATGATAATTAAGATATTTTAGGATATTATTTGTTTGATGAATCTTCTAGAGATTTAAATGTTATATTAGATTTTAATTTTAATTTTTAAATATTTTAATTTCAAATGTCTATTATTATTTTTAATCATAATCATAACCTAGTAATTATTATTAGTTGTTATCATGCTTAACTAAGAAAATATTCTCACATGAATGTGTCATATACAAAAAAAAAAAATGCCTCCATAAAACAAACTTCACAAAAGGTCTCACACGTGAAATGATGGTGTTAAGAGTCTCATATTCGAATTACAATTTATTTTATTTTAAGTTCTAAAAAGTTATATTATCTTTAAAATATGATTATTGTAACTATTTTCTTCAAAATAAAATTAAAATAAATATCACTTTTATTTTTATTAATTTTATTCATTAACTTAAATCAAGTGATTTTACTTTTTATAGTTACATGATTATATGTGTTTGTTAAAAATAAAGTTAGATGATTATGCAAAAAAAAAAAAACCTTTATTGCATACATCTACAGGGACTAAATGTTAATTATATTGAATTATTAAATCTAAACATAAATTTATGAATAAATTAAACCGTAACTATGTTTTAATTGATAATAAACTCTCGAAGATTAATTTAATATAATAACAAAAAATCATTTTTTCAGTTCTTATAAATATATAGGATTGGAGGATAATTGGGGCATCATGTGACATTATTTTGGTGTAAGGTAGTTTGGAGTACTTATGGTAATCTAGCTAGTATGAAAAAAAAAGTTTTTTCGTGTTAAAAAAATATTAAATACAGAAAATCAAAAGTCTCAATATTTATTTATTTAAAATTAAATTTTCTCTAAATAGTCTTAAAATAATCTTTATTATATAATTAATTTCCCTTTAGAAATATTTATTTTTATTTTTATTATTACAAAAATGTAATTTGACTGTGGATGAATACCCTAATGTTAGTGATAAGACTTAATTAAAATATCTAGTAATTTAATATTCGAGAATGTTGGCAATGACAATGCTAGCGAATAATGCAACGGGACAAGACAATATATTTCAATATTTCATGTGATACTTCATTTTCCACAAGTCTGTTAGTGGCCAACCATAATAAATTAGAATCTTTGTTAGCCACAAGTGAATGCCAAGAAAATTCATGTCATTGAAGTATAGCACCTAGTAAAAAACCTATCAAATAGGCAAACAATTAAGGGAAAGCTGGGAAGGGAGGGAAGTTTTAGATCTATCATCATAGTCCTCCACTTTAACCGAATATTAATTTTCCAACTACTATTATATGATATGTTAAACATAGATATTTTATCATTCCAGACATTCCCTTTTCACATTCCATGGTTGTAATGCGTTCCTCACCTCTCTTAATAAATACTATTTAATGCTCTCTCATAATCCTTTTCATTTTCATTCATGAGAATTATATATGTGCACACACGAAAGTAACATGAATTTGTCGTATCAGATCCAACCCGGAAATGTTGTAGCAAGCTAGTGAACCAGAAAATCAGGCTAGAAGCGCAACCTATATCTGATTTTCGAATCGAATGATCATTAGTTGAGCATCACTATCCCACTTATGTTTTGAATTGTTCAAATGCCAAGTGCCAAAGCTTTCATAATATATAGGCCACCACTAGTTAGTTCTATAGATATATATTGCATGCCAGCTTTACTACACGGCCATGTTGTTGGATTTCATACCACAGATTCTAGCTTCATTCATTAATCAGCGATGGTGACAAAAATCCGACACACCCAGCAGCGAGAGCCAAATAATTATTACTATAGTAGTGGAAGTGTAATCTTTTCAGTCCTTCACAAGCAATGCATGCAGAAGAGCCCGAGCTAGCTGTTACAGATTTGTTATTATATATAGCTTAATTGTATTGGTTATTTAGCAATGTACGTGATTACATTGAAGTTTCAAAAGTACATTGTGGCCTAATCTGATGGTATGGGTGGTAATGAATATAACCAGTTGGACTAGTCTGTTAACCAGTCTTTTTAGGTGGGTTGGGTTAGGATTATTCTACTCGTCAACTTGATTAGTCCACCTCATTTTAATAACTTGCTAAAAAATGGGTTTGCGATTTGCAAGGGACCCTTTTGCCTTTTTATTTTAATTAAATAAAAGATAATAACAAAATTGGGTAGGAATGTAGGATTTTTGGGGGTTTCCTTTTCATTTTAGTACGAAAGTGGTGTTGTGTTTAGGAGCCGAGAGGTTAGGTTAGGAGATAAGCAATTAAGTAGCTTTGTTTCTCTAATAGTGTTTATTTTTGCTAATATTGAAGACAAAAAAGTTAGACAAATCAGATGAAATAATACAATTAAAAACAATTAGGTGTATATATAGATGAAATAGATAGAAGCTAACGAGAGCATAAAACGAATTTTTTTGATAATTTTTTTTCCTTTTCATTTTATATTTTTACAGGTTTGCCAACCCATAAACAAGACATATATACCAAAATTTTCAACCTAAATACCCAAAAATGGGTTAACCCACACCAACCCGTTTTCTTTAAGGGTTGATGATGACAGGGTAGTGTGGAGTGTGGACTGACAATTTTGCCACCCTTACATCGATTATCTTTCTTCAAAAACAAATAATGATGATCTTGAAAATAAAATAGCACTACTCCAACTATATTTTAGTCCTTGCAACATAGTAAGGATAATAAAGGAAATTAAAGCAAGAACGCGAGATGACGGCTAATAAGTTAAAGAGCAACAATACAAGAGATCACTGGATTAGAATATGAAACAATTATTTAAATCTAACACATTTTTACATGAAAACTATTTTTTCTTAAAGAAGTAATGTAATTGTTTCATAGTTTGTGTATATATGTCCTCTTACTTTTTTTTTTATAAAAAAAATCAGCCTGTCCTCATACTTAATTTGTCAAAAAGTTAGATGGCCCTCATGGATCTTTGACTAAATTGTGGTGATGAAGGAAGGAATTAATGGCCCTCTCCTTACAAGTGATGAATATGATCTCATATATATCTTCTGACACCTTTTCATTTTGATTTTCTATCTGGCATTCTAGCTAGGCTTAAGGAGAGTTAGTGGTCCTCTCAGCCATTGTCCAGGTGGGGATGTCGATCTACATGAAAGTTTGCTTAAGCTGTAGTAGTGAAGCAAGAAAAATGGTCCTCCCACCATGACTCATGAAAAAATATTAATGGGACTGCCTACCACATTATATGGTCTCCTACCCACAGATATAAAGAGAGAGTAATTTAATCTAGCTAGATAAAATTTAAGGATTGCTATACTAGTTCTAAAATGTAAAAAGGTACGTATTTTTAAAGAATGATATACGTGACCTCTTTCGTACTAGTATAAACAATAAAAAAAATAGATAGAAAAATATAAATATAATAAATGATATTATTTAACATATTTGAGTCAACTTTGATTAGAGTTACATCAAAGTCAATAATCTCATTTCACATACATTAGTTATAAATTGTTACTATAATATTGGAGATTACATTATTAGTTTATTTAAAATGTTTGATTAATCTACATATAAGTTTATACATATACATATACATATATATATATATATATATATATATATATATATATATATATATATATATATATATATATATATATATATATATAAAGAATAACATGTTAACACTTTCATGTTAGTATAAATTCATAAAAAAAAAGAAACATAAAAAAATATAAATGTGATAATTGATATGATTTAAGATATTTCAGTTGGATCAAAATCAACCATCTTATTTCATATATACTAATTATAAATTGTTACGGAAATATTTGAGATTTCATTATTAGTTTATTTAAAATCTTAAGTTTGGTTAATATATATATATATATATATATATATATATATATATATATATATATATATATATATATATATATAAGTATCCAGTTTTTTTTATACTGTTTAATTTTTTCTTAATTTAATTAAGATAAACTATTAGAAATATCAAATCAAAAACTTAAAAAGTGACTTAAATAAAAGAAATAGACTAGTCTTAGATTTCAAATTTAAAAAATATATAGATCAAACTTAAAGTCTGAGTTATGCTTCACAAAAAGAGCTGGAAATATGAAAGTGGATACCCCTGCTAGGTTTTCAATCATTTCTAAGGAAATGTACTGCACGAGGATTATCCCCTCCAAATTGAAGCTTTTAATTTATCGGACGTACAAAACTTGAATTCTGATGAATAAAACATCCAGATTTTCTATTATAAAAAAACTAATAATATTTACTTTAATGCTAATTAAATTAATATAGTTATATGTATGTATATATATAAAAAAAAGAACCTAGCTAGTAGCTAGCTAATTCCTTTAATTTTTAGTTATATAAAAAAAGCTAGCTAGCTAGACATCATATATAATAACATAATTTTTCTTTTCTTTTTCTTTCCCTCACATCCATCAACTACTGCCACTCACTTTTGTGCTTGCAGGATGTAAAAGATGGCATGTGTGAGAATAGGTATTTTGGGTTAGAATTAATCCAAGGCAATCTAACAGATTTGAACTCTTCTGAGACAAAAATTGAAAGCACATGTTTTCAGCAGTTTAAATCTACACCTCATGAATAATTAGCATCAGGATTACAAAAATAAATGAGTCCTACCTTACAATGGACAAAAAAATAAATTTGAAACAGATCCTTAAGTCATTTGAAAGAAGCTTAAAAAATAACCAAATTAACTTTGATGTGCAAGTATAAATGATGATATTATAAAAATGTAAGATTATTTTTTTATTGAAAAAATTAGTTTTTCTCTCTCTGGATCCTACAAAATTTTATATGAAATCAAAATTTAATAAAATATGAATCATTTAATTATTATTTTTAAATATTTAGTTTTAATAAAATTTGACAACAAATAATTTTAATAATATATAAAAATAATACAACAATTTAATTGATAAAAATCATATTTTATAAAATTATTAAATTGATATAATAATTATTTAAGTTTGAATCTCATATATATATATATATATATATATATATATATATATATATATATATATAATTGATGAGGAAGGACTCGCTCTCCCTTGTGTACGTGTCAACAATTTAAGCAATGTTCTTTTTTCTTTTTTTTGGTTTCATACTTGATTGGTCATCTAAACTTTGAAAAAAATAATCCGAAATTAATACACTCTTTTAGTTTTTTTTTCCCCTTCTTATGTTCACTTGTCCGTCCCGTAATGAACGCAAATTAATCCTTACCGGTCGTTCAAAAAAATCAAAACTAAAAAAATAAATTAATGCTTCTCCTTTCATTAGTAACAAACTATCTTTATCTTATAAATTTAATAATCATCCATTCTTAAATACGTAACTTCGTTCTTATACATAAATATTTATTTATTGCTATAAAATACTGAGACTTAAATTTAGATGATCATAATTTAAATTTTGAATTTTGAATATTGACACATAACATATCATAGATATCTTGATTCAAGTAATTTATTTTAATATTTTTCTTCAATTTTGAAAGATTTGATTTTTAATTTATTCTTATCTAATGAAATAAAATTTCATTATTAGGTCTACACAAAGAATTCACACAGAAATATAAGAGTATGCTGCGTTTATACGTAAAAAAATGAAATAATATTTTATTTAAATCGACTTTACCAAAATATCAATCAAATGGAGCGTACATATCTAATTACTTATGGCGGATTTGACCGCCCTAAAAAGATTGACTTTTTCGGGGGAAAAAAAAGATCCACAGTCCATAAGAAAAGTCGGAATATGATCTATTTTTAATATTACTTAATCCATCAAATTTTAATCCTATTAAAAACAAGTTGCCAAGAGTTTTTCCCTGACCAAAATGAAATAATCATGTCAACCATTTTTCAGTCCGAGTTGTTGGGCTGCTGTTTACAATTATTTTTATTTCAATAATTTTACTTGTTCAATGTTCATGCTATCTAACGTGATATTTAAATATTGAAACCCTAAACTAACAATTTACTAGATTATTTCGTAAAAAAATCACTAATTTTGTCTGGATTAACTATTATAAAATTGTTCTAATATAATTAGTAATTTTGAATTTTAATTTTTTCATTAATTATATATAATCAAAGTACTCAAAGAGAAATATAATCGATAAGAAAGTTTTTCCTTTAAATAGTTAACTAAGCTTTATAATAAGAACTCTCAAAATTATTAATTAAATTGGAACAATTTTATGTTAGACACTTCAAACGCTGGATAATAATTTTAATTTAATTTTATAATTTATAGTGATCATATTTGATTTGAATATAACCAATTTTATCACAAAATACTTAATAAAAAAATAGATTAAACTGAAATAATTTTGTATCAATTGATGGAAAGGTAAAAAAGGTATATCTAGTTCCACTTTACTATTTAAAGTGATCACATTTGATTCAAGCATATCACAAAATAACTATATATAAGAAAAACAGATTATTATTTTCTTGATCTGTTTTTGATTAAGGAAAGGAGGTAAGGTGCATCTTACAAGTTCCAAGTAGAACGAGGATCACACAGGCCACAAGGCATAGAATAGAGCAATGAGACCCACATGGGCATGGTTCCCTTGACTAAGTGAGAGGGGATGGACCCTCCATTCACATGGGCATGTTCCCTTTGCCTTTCCTTAAAGCCAACGCTCCTCATTTATCTCCAAAACCGCATCTTGACCCCACCCTTGTCCTCCTTTTGTGGGGACATCTTGCTTTAAACTTGCTGCTCCTGCTACCGACACCTTAGCCTGTCTTTGTCCATGTAATTTTTTATTCACAACTCATACACATACCTTCCCATAACATCACATTACCTTCCCCTCCTTTTATCTTCCTATAAAACATACCCCTCAACAACACTTGCATCACATCTCAAGTCTTATCATCTTCATCTCCCAAGGGATTCAATACAATACCAGGCTAGAAGAAACTCCACTCATCACCATCTCAAGCAACTAATTAACAAGCTAGTACTCTTTGAGTGTTTGGCAATTGGCTTAGATTTCTTGTACTTGGAACAAGATGGAAAGCACTGTCACATTTGAGACTGATCTCAACCTCAAGGCAACCGAGCTTAGATTGGGGCTTCCAGGAACAGAAGAAATTGTTGAAAAACCACTTCCTGCAAGTGCTAGAATTACCAACAAAAGGCCTTTGTCTGAAACCTCTGAGGAGTGTGCTTCAAAGGGTTCTAGTGCTCCACATGTGGAAACTGAAGCAGCCCCTCCTGCCAAGTAAGTTTATAATTAACATATTATTATTAAGGGTTAAGACTTAAAGGTCTTTAATTTATTTATCTCATGTTTTTTGTTGATGAGTGGGGATGCATGCTTTGAAGTTCTTCGTATTTTTATGAATATTTTGAGTTTGGTGATTTATTGAATGTGCTGACATGTATTACAGGGCTAAGATAGTGGGGTGGCCACCAATCAGATCCTACAGAAAGAACAGCCTTCAGGAGAATGATGGTGCTGGGATTTATGTGAAAGTGAGCATGGATGGAGCTCCTTACCTCAGAAAGATAGACTTGAAGGTCTATGGAGGCTACACACAACTCCTCAAAGCTCTAGAAAACATGTTCAAGTTGACCATAGGTGAGAAAGAGTTTTAGTTTTTGTTTGTTTTATTGAGATGAAATGAAACTACTTAGTCAAATTTTATAATATTTGTGAAAATGACTGTGGTTATGTTATGTTTATGGCTTTTTAGGTGAGTATTCTGAAAAAGAAGGTTATAAGGGATCTGACTATGCACCTACATATGAAGACAAAGATGGTGACTGGATGTTAGTTGGAGATGTTCCATGGGAGTAAGTGTTTTACATTACATGACATCTCTCTCTTTCCTTTTCTTTTCTTTCTGATCCTTCTGCTTTTGTTTGTGTCTCATCATCATGAGTTGATCTTAATCTGACAGAAACCGTACTTTTTTTGTACAGCATGTTTGTGACTTCTTGCAAAAGGCTAAGAATCATGAAAGGATCAGAGGCAAGGGGTTTGGGTTGTGCTGTATGAGAAAACCAAACCACTAAAAATTACTATGAGCAGAGAATTAAAAAAAGTGTTTTGGGGGTGAAGGGAAAAACATGCTGAAAAGCTTGTGTTCTCGGATCTGAAGGGTTTTGACTTTTGAAATCACTCTAGTGTGTGCTTTTGGCATACCTTTATATGGAGTTATACTCTGAAGCAGGAGAAGATGGAAGATACGGTGCAGTTTCGATCTTCCTCAAGTTTGGCAACTTTTATGGTTATTATTTTGGCATCTGTGGTTGGATGCTATGCTTATGATGTTGTTTCCACTGATCCTTTTTGAAGTTTCATGTGAGAAATCTTAGAGATTTCAAATGAAACTTTGTGTAGAGGAGAGATAGAAAATTAAAGGTTATATGTAATATTGTTTAATCCAAGTTTTTTGGTTGTGTTGATACAAGAATACAATGTAATATACTAAGTGTTGGTATTTGCCTGTGTTATTGGATGGACTCAATTAAGTATGTTAATTTGCGCCTGATTATTTTCCTTCTTCTAATTGCTTCGAACGTCTTAAATCTTAATTGAGTTAATTCTGATGCCTTTCTTAAGTTGAAACTGAAAATTCAGATCACAGTTTTGGAATCATATCCAACAATATACCATCAAGTGACTAGTATCGGATGTCTTCGATTCGGCCATTTTTCCATCTTTTTCACACATTCAACAATCAACATCAAATGGTTATTAAAGGTTTGATTTTGCCACACCTTTTTATCTAAATTAAAATTCAAAACTCTCTATCTTTTCTTTTTATTTGGCCTTTTTAACAAATGTTGCGTAAAATTATTGTACAACTATCATTTTTCATATGGAACGATCGAATAACCATCTGTTTATCATTTCCCAAGGCTTTGTGGATGCCGGATTCTTGAAAATGGACTAATGTTGTAGCTAGCCTTCCCTCCGATGATTTCAATATTAAAAAAAAAAATCAGCACCAAAGATATGTTTAGGTATATAATGATGAGTAAAACGGAATGAAATATGATAAAATAAAATTATCGTTCCATTATTTAAATATTTTTATAATGGAATGAAATAAAAATAAAAAAGTAGTTTTATCCAATATAATACTCTTGAAATGAAAGAAAAGTGTTAGATGTAATGAAATAGAATGTATTTCATTATATATTCAATTAAACAATTCAAGCAATATAATACTAGTATTACTTTATTATATTACATTTTTTTTATATCAATTTGAGCATAGCCCAAGTAAAAAAAAAAAGTGTTAAAAGATATAAAATTATTATTGAGTTATTGTCTAGAAAGTTATAGTTTTTCTCTAGATAGTATGCTTGACTTGTGCATTTACAAAAGCTTATTCCCGTAGAGTAGAAGTTATTTATGCTTATTTAATAAAAATAAAATAAAATAAAAATAAACCAATCACATAAAAATATATAGAATATAGGGAGCGAGTTAGATCATAACTCATAAGATTAAGATACCATATAGTATCCAATTGGTAGTTAATTACACAGAAAATTAAGATGAAATCTTATAAATGTTACTATTTACCGAATACAAAGTGAGAAGTTCCTCAAATGCATAAAGCTCGATTTCAAACTTGGTAACAGTCTAACACAGTTTTCACATGTACCCATTCTCAAATACTATCATTGAATTTCCACCCATCTCCTACATTTCATTTCCATTGATTAAAAATTTAAATTAATTATTTTATAGTTAAATAATTTTAATTTTAATAATAATAATTAAATAATGAAGCTAAAATTAGATAATTAACTAAAAATTTAATCCTTCATTATGATATTTAATTTATTTGAATTTATATATTGATTTTTTAGATAACTTATATTGAAATTTTATGATTTTAACATTATATCTGTATCTTCATATACATTATAATAATAATTATTTTTATTTTTAAAGTAAACTATCCCTGACTCAGTGTCTAGATCCGCTACTCAACTTACAAGTTACAATAAAGATGGTGAATGACTGCAACTAAGACACTGCGAAATAGTAGCAAAAGGATAAGATCCAACGTAAAATGGAACTTATCCATCAAAAAAAATAAATGAACGGGAAACAAGGATATTAAAATGATGACATTTGTCCATTCAAAATCACTGCTTTTATGTATACTTTCTCTATTCTATTTTATGTGACATTTTAAGATTTTGGTATAGGAATTAAAAAATACAATTAATATTTTATAAAAATGATTATGTATTTTATATACGATGATTAAATTATATCCGTATAAATTTGATAATTATTATATTATTTTTATAATTTGATATAAAATATGATTTTTATTGATCTAATTGTTAAATTATATCTAGATATTATCAGCATCATTTATGTTAAATTTTATCAAAAGTGAACAATAAAAAAATAATCAACTAATTTATATTTTACTATATTTTGAAATATTTATATTAAGTTGATTTTAATTTTTATTAAACAGATAATAAATAATTTTGGATTAATATGAAATTTTATATATATGATTTATGCAAAATAAACTTTCTAATGGTGAGTTTTAACAAAATATTATTCATATGAAAATTATAAAATAACATAATAGTTATCAAAGTTATATGGTGTAATTTAATTCTTTATATATATATTAATTAAATTATTTTATTTATATTTTTTTATTTTCTCACTCTACAATAAATGATTACAGATTTAATAAAAATAATAATTCTCTGTTAATATTGTAAAATGATAATCAAAATAAAGAATTTTTATTTATTTATCAAAATACAGTATATCAAACAAACTGGGACCAAGAGACTAGAGAGAGTAGTGAATAGAATAGAAATTCTGCTGTTTCATTATTGGCTGGCTATCTTCATTTTACATACCCAAGTTTCAAATTTTTCGGTGTTTGACCGAATATTCTCATAAACATAATTACGATGAGACTCTAAGATTTAAACCTTGACATTACAGAAGTTGTGATTTTCAATTAAACGAAACAAGATGGGTGATATAATGTCCTTTATTTAATTTTTGGTACAAATGGGTCCTCTCTTCAATTCCAACTGCAGACAATCACTACATTTCCTGGCAATTGAGTTCTCACCCAAACCTGACCCAAAATTGTTGTGTCTAAGGAATCTCGTTACCCTACAAATTATAGATATTTAGACACGATATACAGTGAGGTTAGATGAGAAAATGCTATATGGGTGGTTGTTTGTAACGATCTTTAAAGAATTAATATGATCATATTTCATCAATAAAATAAAAAGTCAAGGACAAAAATGCACTAGACAGTATCAGCATCCAAGTTTTGATGGCATGACCTAATGCAGATGTTGTTAGCAATAGAGTGACAAAGTTTAGCAAATTGTGTTTGTCTATGATAATATACATGATGCAGAGCGGTTTAGGAAGAAATAAGAAATTATATTATATTTTTTTCCCTGCAGGGATTCTTTGTATTGTTGATCAGAAAGTTCACTTGGTAAAATTAAAACAATATAAAAAATAATAAAATCATAAGCACAGCATAGCGAATATTAATTACAGGAGACAGGAGGATTTGCAAATCATATTTGTATTGAAATATGAAAAAGGTTTAAGCAACTAGATATATTATTCATATTTTACATAAAGTTCATAAATCAAAAAGCAAAACTGCCGAACTTTGTTGTTGGTTTCAGAAATAATTAAATGTCTAAATTGTTATTGCATAATATGAATTAATGAATAATGGATTCAAAGTTGTACGTCTTGATTAGAATTTGAAACCGTGTCTGCTTCCAACGATTATACAGATGAAACATCAATGCTGGCGGCAATTTTATAATGGGAAGATGTTTAAAGGAAAGTCATGGATAGGTTCATGCACATAGCAGTGGTCTTCAACTAAAAGATGAGCTTTCGTATTATTTCTATAAAAATAGAACATTTGTATAATTTGTTCTCTTATACTTAGCTACATTGAATAAAAATAAATTTATTCAATATTTTGAGATCATAAATAAGATAAAATAATTTATTTAATTAAGAAGGTTCATATATATTTTTCTAAAGAAAATCTGACAGAATAAGAATTTATTAAGATTCAGAATTAATTTTGTTAAAAATATTATTAGAAGACGTGGAGTTATTCTTAAAATATACATAGTAGAAAAATTAATTTTGGCGTTGGTCTTTTTGGAATTAAATCATCGTTTCCTTCTTATTCATTAAAAATGACAAATCATTACTGCTGATAATTATTACTTTTTTACTAGAAATTATTTTTATTAGAGAGAGAAAAAGACATATGTAGTTTGATTGTATTGGAAAGACCCTTAACCCTATCATTTTTTCCATTCACAAAATAGAGTAATTTAGTTTCAAATTTATCAAACTAGTGTAAGTTTAAAAAAAATCTATTTAGAGTCAGTCGCATTTCTAATACAATAATTAAAAAAATTCATAAAATATATTAATAATTAAATTATTTTTTAAAACAAAATCGTATATTTAAATGTGATTTTTTATTTTATACTTTTGCAATCGCACTATTATAAAATAAAATTCATATACCACGTTACACAACTTATATGTTGGATATATACTTTTCTTTTATAATTTTTACATAAACCATATGCAAATGTATGACTTACTAAGTATGCTTTGGACATGGAACTTAAAGGATGACATGCATGTGGGATGCTGGCGGCAAGAATAGAATCTGAAAATAAAATTGAAAATTCGTTATGCATATTATTGTGGTGTGGTGTAGTTTTGATTAATCATCATCAACCTTTCCTAATAGCTTTTTTTTAATTTTTTTTTAAAAAAAACCTTACCTAATGGTAGTTTTGAAATTGACATCTAAGATATCTACTCAAATTGACTATTGATCGTGTGTGGGCTCAGTACTTGATGTACACAGAGGTCTCGAATAATTATATTTTACTCCCCTTATTTCGTATTTCTTCTTCTTTTTTTCCCAGAAAGGAGAATTGTGAATGTATAACATGCTTAGAAATGAAAAATATAAAACATATTATATTTAAATGTAGAAATTTGGATCAACGTACGTAAGTAAAGAAATATTAAGCAAATGCTTGTTTTTCTTCTATTGTAACTCTAGATTCTAGAAGTGATATGTAGAAATATATCTTTAAAAGTGATGATATATAGAAGCACATGGTAGGCTTACGTTTCTTTTTTCTTTCCTATTATAATTACTAGGCTTATGCTTAGGATGCCTTTGAGAATATGCCTGCAGTTTACCCATCAAGTATTATTTATTTTCTAATTAGAAAATCTTTCGATTAGTGAGAAAATCTATTAACCTTAGTAAACAATGTCTTAATTAATATTCAATTTTATTATTCCAATAAGATCCCTAGGCATGACAATAAGATCCATAACTTTCAGATTGTGTCTTAATTCGTTTGCTTTTACAACTTCATAAGATGCACATAAAGTTATCTAGCTATATCGGTGTCAGCATATTGCTTCTTTTAAGAAAAGTTTTGGCTAATTAATGTGATTATATATATTCATGCAAAAGGTTTGTTAAATAATATTGACCAGACATAACTTCAGTTTTATGGCAAGTTCATAGTATACTTTCTGCTTAGCCACTGTTATGCAAAGAAATAAACATAGTTTATTATCTAAGTATACACTGGTACACAAGGGATGTAGCAATATCAAATTATATTATATGAATGTGGCTAAGAGTTTTACTAGATCCCTCTTACCGGCAAAGTTTAAGGAAAGGTACTCTAGAAGAAAGATAATGAAAATGTATGTACAATATTTTATTCATGGAGCAGAAAGTGTCCTTACTATTGCACTCTGTAGAAGGGGACAATGAGATTTTAGGCCAGTAAATGGCACAAGTACAGAAAAATAATCCTGCAGACTTTAAACAGTGATGTTCAAATTGTTGTTGTCAATTGACCATATGCAGCTTACATGAAAAATAAATAAAAAATAAAAAAATTGCTTTCATGTGCTGCAAAATAACTAGACGAGACACTGCACAATGAGAGCCCACCACCAATGTCAGAAAAGACGAATTCTAGAAAAATGCATGAAAAATATTTTTAACTATTGAAAAAAAAAAGAAGGAAGAGCAAGTTAATGCATAAAATTGTTAAGCTACTTGTGAATTTATTTTTATTAAAAAATATTTAATTTAATAGCAAAAAAGTCAATGTAATAGATGTGTGTGTAAAATTACACATGTAATTTAGGTTTCATTTGGTTGAATGGAAGGAAAATAGGGAAAGAAAAATAAATTAAAATTTTAATTGTAAAGAAAATGAGAGAAAGAAAAGGTTTAAATTTTTTATGTATAAAAACAATTTTTTTTCTATTTTTTCTCCCAACAAAAAAAATATTTTATTAATCATGCTTTCTTTTCTTTCTATTTTCTTTCATCTTAATTTTTTTTCTTACCAAACAAACCTTAAAGATTTTTTCCCTTACCCTTTTAACCTTTTCATCTATTCAATCAAAGAATTCCCTTTGACAGGACAGCATCATGGTGCTGTCATAGAATACTTTGGGGAATTCTAAGTTGCCGTTAGGTTTACTTTTACCTCAAGTACTCTGTTTAATATAAAATACTACTGTTTACATTAGAATTTAATTATAATATGTATTACAATAACTACTAAAAAAATTATAGTCAAAATAATTTTTAGAATTTAACGATGACATGTAAAATAATTTTATACAGTTATTTAATTATTAATTACTATTTATAATTACATAATTTTTAAGATAATTTTATAAAAATTAATAAATAAATAATAATTTGGGATTAGATGAGAGAATAAAATAGTGCATAATCATTTTTTTCTAATTTCTAATTGGTTGATTTTTATCCTAACCATGTGTGAAAATTGAACTTTATATATTATTTTAACAAAAGGGAAGCAGGGTAGGGTTCGTAGGGTGGCCAAGTTTTCATGAGAGAAGCCACGCCGTATGAACAAGTGTGCCCGCAAAATACATGGTAAGAGGTCGTAGTCTCATAGACTCTTGCCTCAAAGTTTATATTTATGTCTAAATCTTCGGAGATTTTCTTTTTTTGTTGTCCTCAAAATACAAGATTCTTTGTTTGATAGCCATTAATTAATATTTGGAGAAGAGGTAAGCAACCTTTATAGAATTTCAGAGTGAAAAGTCGAATGGATGAAGAATTGGGACTCTAAACATGCATGAACAGATTAATTTTACCCCTTTACTTTGATAACTTTTGATCTCAACCCCAGTTTGAAGAAAACTTGGACTAGTGCTTGCGTGTGATATCTTTTGGGATATGTACCATGCAATCCATCAAAAAATCATTGTTAGCACCCTACATATCCAAGGATATCGCACGCTAGCCAAAGTCGAAAACTTGATATTGTTTAGAAAACATAGAAGACATAGTTCTTCAACTTCATGTAATGTGTACCGTTCATAAAACATAAGGCCAAAAATATAAAAATGAAACGAAAATGATTCTGCGAAGCCCGGGTTTTGGTTTAGGATTTTTATTCCTGGTGTGGCTATAAGCCTATTGGTTTGTCCACCTTATAAAAAAAGAGAAAAAGAAAAAAAACTCCTGTAAAATAAAACACATTACCCGGCTTGAAACAAGTGAAGGCAAAGGCAACTTAGGGAAGAAATACTTCCTTCAACCATGTTAAACAAATCAAGTTGGAAATCTAGATATATTTGTATTTTTAGTATATAACTTTTTGAGAGATATTTTGTTTTTTGAAGGAAAATAATTATTCCATTAAAAGATAAATAAAATCTTTGGAGTCCATCTCGAACTCAAACCACTTTAACTTAAAAGTAAATACTATTTCCATTTTATTTTATAAAAGATAAATTATAATATAAAATATATTCCGAGTTATTTCTTATATAAAAAAAAAAGAACAGATAGTATTAAACACTTATTCTATCTATTAATTATTTGTTTTTTAAAATAGCAATTTATCAAATCTAAATTTTCAATCATATATTACTACCTTAATCATGTCTTTAGTCTCAAAAAATGGATATGAATCTAATTTTGATCTCCCAATTTTAAAAAAGTCTCTCTAATTTGAAAAAAAAAACTATTTTAGACCCCCAGTTTTGAAAAAAAAAATCATTTGTCCCTTAATTTTAGTGTTTAGGGAATGAAAACATTTTTTTCAAATTTGAGACTTTTTTTTTAAGAAAAAAGAGGACCAAAATTAGATTCACCCCAAATTGTAAGATCTAAAGCCTATATTATTTTAATGATCACACCAAATTCTAGATAAATTAAAAAAATATAAATATATAATGGTACAGTCAACATTTATTTATATTTTAAAAAATACAATATCCATTAAAATGAAATTGACTGGCGAAGACCAAGTCATTTTTTAAATCCAACAATTATAAGCTTAATCTATTTAATGGAAGTTTTCAATTCAACAATTGAATTTATGAAATTTGATATTTATAAAAACTAGATTAAATTTAACAATACTTAACAGTAATCCTCTTGGAACAAGTGAATCCTCGTGTATGTGTCTTGCTTGATCTAATGGAAGATTGAGATTTTCTCTTCTATCAGCAATTCAAATTATGATCTAAATTCAATAATCTGATAATACCTATGTCATGTACACTGATTAAACCTCTCACAATAGGTTTACAAGAGCCTTAGGAAAAATGATACAACAAAAATAATTACATTACATTCTTATACATGTGCCCGATGATTAGGAGGCAGGATATTAGTGGGTCAGTTCATCCATAATTTAACTCTTTCAGCTCCATGCTCTCTGTATCAACAGTTGCCGAAATTATCAAATGCATACTTTCTCAATTAGACAGACTAACAAAACTTGAATTTAAATTTCAGGTGGGTGAGCCTGCCCGAGTTTTAGAAGTACAACCCTTTGAAGTTGAAGAGTATATTCTTCCCCACCAATCCTATTGCATAACTGAGATCTTATAATTCCTACTTCAAGGAGTATCGCTTGATTCATTTGTCTGACTATCATTATGATTACTGCTATTGTCTTCTGGTAGCAAATTGTCAGAACTCTGGTCACGGAGAACCAATACTGAATGGCTTTGCAGTTGCACAGCAGTAGTTGATTCTTTCTGTTGGACTTGGTTGGTTTCATAATCATGACGTTCATCAGTTGGATAGGCATATAATATACCAAACTTCTGTCCATGATTTAATCCTGGGCAGAAACCCTGCAGAATTATAACAAAATACTCAACATAAAAAATTGCTCCAAATTGAATTGCAAGAGAAAAATAAAAAAGAAATTCCCAAAATGCACACAAACACAAATCAGATTTCTACGGAACCATTTGCTATTTATTCTTGAATGTATCCATAATTTCATTATCCATTGGCATTTAATTGTGAGCTAACATTTATGTCACTTCCAAGTTAAAACATGCTTGAGAGAAATTAACGCGAGATGCTTGGCACTGGAGCATTGACTGATGAAAAGTCAGTAAAATGTTAGACCAATGCTGAAATTTCACACTGTCTGTGGCATTATGGCTTACAGACCATAATGGATAGGATGCTAATACATCAACCCAAGCAGTCTGATCAGGTCATAATGTCATATTAGACCAAATAAACTACTTTGTTTTGTTTGACTCGCTGCTGTGAGAACCTAAACACAATCTGCAAGTTGTAGAAAATTCCCAGCCCAATGTATGCGAGACTTGTCAAACACACCACATAGTAGCCATTGTGATATTTCGTAGTTTTAATCTAATTTTGAACTTTGAAGAGAGAATGGCTAACAGACTCTGCCAAAACTAAACCCATTTTTTTCTTCTAATAACATGCAGAATAACAAATAGAAAATATGCAGTGAAACTCAAATCCTAACAAAATAACTTGATTTCTAAACTTGTTTTTAATGAAACAAGTGTCAAGAAATTTATCCATTGCATGCCCTATAGCGAGATGAATGAAAGGAGGGAAATAGAAGGTCTAAGTGTGATATTTGGCACAAGTAATATGAAAGCCAAAGTCAAGAGATGGAAAGTAAAGAGTACCTTGATCAAACCTGAAACAGCACTTGGCTCAACAGTAGTGTAGTCCGAAGAATAAGTAGGTTTAGTCCAACTCTCATAAAATCCAGTATCATTGGATTCTTTCTTATCTTTGTCAGACTCTGGCACAAAGTATGTTTGTCTCAAATCACCACTTCTACAATAAGCCCCATAGTATAAACAATGTTCCCTCACTAAGGAGATTTGAGGAGTAGCAGGCAGTAAATGACCTTCAGTGCTAAATATGTACCTGTTTCACAGAAAAATGTAAAACAAGAAGTACCTTAATTTTGTTGTAAATAAAGTTCAGGCAGTAAATGACCTTCAGTGCTAAATATGCATAAGCTCACTCACTTGTAAGGCCCATTTTCCACAAGATTGTCAGGACCCACAGCCAAATCAAACAGAAGCCACAGATACTTGACCTAATTGTAGCATAGGTTAGTAGCAGCATTTTTCTTTTAAATAAATAATAGAGGGGGGGAAAAGACAAAATATGAAAGGCAAGACAAATGTTAATGGTAGTAAGAGGCATAGTTTATAAAAGAAAGAAAAGTAGAAACTCAAAACAAAATGAAATTGATAGACTTAAACTCATTCCCGGATTTCCACTTGACTACTTAAGCTTCTAGGTAACTTCGTCCTTGACATAATATCAGCCTCATCTAAAATCATAATATCCCGCACAATTGTAGATCTTATTAGAGAGATTATTTAGAGCCTAAATAAAAAAATCAATCTACCTATCTTGAGCAATGATCTTACTTGACAAGATAACTTTCTGATTATTTACAACAGTAGGTACAACATATATACAGACATGAAAAATAAATTATGTAAATGCTAACCTATAGATTTTAGGCTACAAATCTGTACATAATAATATGAGGGAAATTAGGAAAAACTAATCCAAATAAATAAGGAAATATTCCATACATAATTACATGTTACAACAATCTTCAATAAAATACAACTGAAGAGATTATGTTCTTTTGTTTTTTGGTTTGAAAAAGTTTAGGGCTTGTGTTCTCAAAATTATGCCATGAATTTATTCTTACTGTCTCAGCTAAGAAGAAGCTCTCCATGTGATCTTCTTGTTGGTGATTCTCAACATCAGAAATGTGACAATATCCACAAGGGCATCGAGTTCCATACTGTAAACTAGCAACCATGTCCCTCCCAGCATCGAGATATCTACAAAGAAACAGATAAGACAGAATCTAGTTTCATGTCAAATTGTCAACAAAATAAAACTTACGTCACACCTATCAACAAAAAATTCATAGAAGTTCAACAAGAAAGGATAATCCCAATTTCTGTTGTTTTTTTGTCAAAAGTAAAGGGAGGAAAAAACATTACAAGAAGTAGGCAACAAACATGAAAAGAGAGGATCTTTAGAGAGAGAAAAAACAAGGCTATAGACAATCGTAGTACGATAATCAATATTAAAAAATCAAACATACGGAGCTAAATGTTACAATGATAACGCAATTTAAAGGAACATATAAGCAAACCTAGGATCTCTGGTAGCTTTGTATAGCCAATAGGTGCTCTCGATTAGCTCTGGCCGCAACGGGTAACTCTTCTGCCCATGCTGATATATATATATATAAACAGTTCATAAATATTAAAGATAACCAACCAAAAGATTACAAAAAAAAGAAAATAGTAAGATGCTTTCTGTCTGCAAGATAATATAGACTTGGCCAAACGTAAAAGAAAATGAAGGGCCACCAACTGAATTGCTGGTTATATCTTAAAATCTCCCACAGTCAACCTGTCATTAAAATCTTGGATTGCTCAAAAGAAAAAAACTGACAAGACAAACCAGTTAAGCCTATAGTAGATTAAACTAATGTTCATCTCATGAATAGTTTTAGTATCAACACTATTTGCAAAGTCCTATACCTCAAATTGCTTCTTCTCTCAATATTATGTTTAGATCTAACTTCAAATAAGTACAGCCCTTGTTCTTGCATGGAAAGGCAACTAGCTTTCTACATTCCCATGGAACAATTTTTTTAGGACTCCTGATAATCATTGGGTGTGTTTTGCTATGAAGAAGTTCTGTTTCAAATGCTTTACCACTGTGCAGTCTATTAATAATGAATAGCCTAACTCAACTTCAAAAGTAGTTCAAAGAGAGATGATTGCCAAAATCTTATAACTAGTATTTTGGCCATATTCCTATCCAATGTAGGACATCTCAACATACACCTAGGACTAGACAACTAGAGCGTAAAGTTTGCAACACCGAACATCTGCAAATGTCCCAACATTAAGACCCAATAAACTCTTATACTATCAATATTAGAAATAAATTGGGTCTAACTCAACTTCAAAAGCTAACACATCAGGATTGGCTAGGCTCTAAAATTAACCGGACCTCAAAAGCTAGCTGAAGGGAAGATTATCTAAGTCTTATAAAAAGTATTTTGGCCATATTCCTAACCCATATGGAACATCTTAACATTGTCTAAGAAATTGGCTTTACACTTTTGGGATAGAATTTAGTTCATTACTTCTCTTCACAGTACTGCTTGTGCTTTTTCAAGAGTGTCTCATTAATGAGCAGCATTGTTGTGTTGCTGATTTCTGAAGTTCCCTTTCCATCCTGACATTAGAGGATATCCCCATGGGGTCATCATTTCTTGCTTACGAGATTCATTTTTGATGAAACAAGATATATTTATGTGCACAGAGATTTGAGATATAAGTTTATTTAAGAGGACATCATTTAAACTCGGGTGCAACAAAACATCAGTTACCCTACCCTAAAATGCAACTAATAGAAAGAAGGCTGAAGGTATAATTAAGCATCGTTTTAACAGCTATATTGGCCCCCAGGTTTTAGGACTAATTATACCTGAACACTGAGACTAGCAAGATTAAAGCCCTCAGGAGTAAAACCATATCTTCTCCAGACACTCAAGAAGGCAGCATGGGTGCGAATTGCGGGATTGATATCTCCAGCTAAAACCTTGAAAAAATACACGTTACAATTATCCCCACCATGATATTATTATTTATCCAGAGTCAGCTAAAAATACTATTATATTAAAAACTAGGAAAATGAAAACCTGAAGGCCAGGCCAAAATGCCTGCAGGCTGTTAAATAATGGCCAGACAATAGCAGCAGAATCCATATTCACTTCCACATACCTTGAAACATAAACACAAATCAAGAGTTTCAAACTTGAAATACATTTAAAAATAAACATACTTACACATTTCAAAAAACGATAGACAGCGAGTCAAGTATATTTACAGGGTGGCAACATAGCCACAAGCTTTTACCAAGGGTCATGGTAAAGATAATGCATGGCAGCAGCATAAGCTTCTTGGAATATATACAAGTACTCCTCATCTCCAAATAATAAATAAGCCTGAAAGGTCGTACATGGAAAACAAAATCAGAGAACTTGATGTATATCAACTAACAAAGTAATGCCCCCAAAAGAAAAAATAACAAAAAAAGAAAAGAAAACGAATTCTAGATAAAACCATCCTGCCTAGTTAATAACATTCAAAAATTGGTCAATCAATAGCCACTAGATGGCTAGATAAATTGGGTATATAAATGTCCTTGAATTGAAAATATTTTTAAATATTTCAACCTATAATTTCATTAAGCAATTTCCCTCAAAAAGGGTCTTTAACTTTAAGAACCGCATGTTTTATATGTTGTAGAACCAATGAATCATATACATAATGTCAGCAAAAAATAGAGCTGAAGAGTGAAAATAAGTTGGCACAAACAAGCAGACTAATTTTAGAATATGTAAACAAAATTACAGTCCTCAATGCTACCTCTTTTTACTCTATTAAAATGTCTTTTTGTTAAATAAGTCCTAAATGCATAAAAAATTCCGGGGAAATCCTTCATGCTGAATTGAAACAAGTGGCAGAATAGCAATAGGAAGAATACAATGCTTAGCAATTTTACTTGTTTGTTTCTGGTAGATACAGGAAGAAATTTATATTTTTTTAAATACTATGCTAAAAGACAAAATAATTAATAGATAAAGAAAGCACAGAATAAGATTTTTTCCCTAAATCAGATATAAATTTGATATCAAACTAGATAGTAAAGCAGAAACAGCGAATAAAACAAAAACAAATGTGTTCACACAAACATGCACATAGAGAAATACATTATCACAAAATATATGTATACAAAAATCCTAAAATAACTCAGGTATATTTTAGTTTATCAAATTAAATCAAACCATAGTTCATTTGCATAATCATAGGAAATTAGGAATTAAATTTTTATTACAAATTGCATCATAGAGGTTACACCTTACTAAATTTATGTTACTAACCTTCAATAGATACTCATAAAAAGAGTCAATACTAGTTCCTATCCCAGCATCCTGCAAGTAGCCAAAGAGATAGCTGTAGTAGCTGTTGATTCACAAAAATTGGAAGAATCTATGTCCTAATTGTAAAGTTACACATATTAAAGAAGAGAAAGATCAATGGGGCAATGAATGCAAAATAAACTGTAAACAACTGAAATTGCTAACATAGCTTTGGTTAGGATTAGGATCCCTGTACATTTATTTAGACCAGAGGAAAAGGGGATGTATAAGTGTTTTACAAGGTAGTACACTTTTAGATAAAACACAAGTACGAAAAAGAGGCACTGTAATTGGTACAGAAAGTAGAGCATCACACACACACACACACACACACATGTGTGTATGTATGTACATGTATGTGTATATGTATATTTTCAACAAATAATATATACTTTGTACCTTTTGTGTCCATTCACCTGTAAAAACATTAATATGAGCACCGACCAGGTTAAGCTTTGAACGCCGTGCCCAAAGTCCACGCACTGCATTCTTGGTAACTTGTTCAAAAACTGCATGTCAAAGAAACAATCGGATAGGATTTTAAGTAACAAACAGATATGAAACAATACTCCCCATTATTCAGACCCCAGAAAATACAAGAGACCAAATACAACTTGTGGACCATAGTTGCTCCATTAGATGAGCTGGAAGGGGAGAACGCAAAATGGATTGAAAATATTTTTTACTATCAAGAGAGAGAAAGAGAGAGTTGGAATAATTTTTTCTCTCAAAAAATGTTTGCTCCATTTTCTCTGTTTTTTTACAGAAAAAAAAGAAAATACAAGTGCAAACATACAGCGACTCTGCAGAAACAGCCAACAGAATAGAACACTAAACAAAAGCAATCAATACAATCCTGTCATTTGTTGGCCTACTTCAATCATATTTGTCACTTGTGAATGATATCTTTGATAACTTCTAGAGTTATTTTCCCAGTGGATACACTTGCTTATTCAAAACTTTAGTTCATATATCTTCTCAAAGACAATAACTTGGATTCCTTGCATAATGTATGCTTTCAATAGACCTAAAGGGAAAATGGCAAACTCACTAGGATCATTTGTCAATCGGCTTAGAACTCCAAATTCAAGAGTCAAGGTCCCACCACCAGCTGTTGAAGTTATCTAAGCACAAAAGTACTAACTTTTAACACAATATAAACACAAAAAATAGTTGAAGAAATATGATAAACAAAACAAGATCAGAACTGATCTCAGAAAATATTCTGTGTTTCTCAAAAACAAAATAGTGAAGCAAAGATCAGTTTCCGAACCATCTCCTGTGCTAATTTTTGCATTTGCTTCTTATATCATTTGAAATTATCAGCCATTTTAGCAGATCAGTGACTAGGTTGAAGACCCACATATTCTAACATAAAAGGGGAAGCGTAGGAGAAGATTGTTTTACCTTGCTTTCATGTTTATCAACTCCATGTAACAAGTTTACAGATCCAAATGGAATTCCTGCAAAACATAGCACATGAAAGACAACATACGATGAACTATTACCCTTTGTTTGGATGAGGGGGGAAAATAAGGGAGAGGATAAAATATATTTAATTCTAAAAAACATGAAATAAAATAATCCTTTCTGGAATTAAGGAAGATGATTATGAGAGCAAATTTACTAAAAGACAAGCATAATTGTGTATGATTGAGTAATACCTGTAGGGGTATCAAATGCAGGTAACAACCTCCTGGCAAGATCTTCAGCTAAGTTTAGTAACTGATTATCATACAACGGAACTCTCATGCCCTGCAGACAACAAAATGCAAAGATAAATATTGAAGACCTTAAAACACTATGTACAAATATATTCTTATTATATGCATTAATAAGAGAAATGAGTCATGAGATGCCAAACTCAGTACGCAGGGAATGCATGGATACTACAACATCAACAACCAAGCCTTTTCCCCGTTAAGTGGAGTCAGCTAACATAGATCAAATGGTGTATAATAATCTATATTCAGTGTGTTCACTTCTAAATTGTTATATGCAGGTAAATGTTAATGTAATGATGTGGATTGTAGAATGAGTGAGTGATACCGAAGCATAATCAGTGGCAATAAGATGAGCTGAAAGTAATCCTCCGAGGACCCTGATAGTAGTCTCAAAGAGAGAAACCGTTTTATTCTGCAAAGCAACCCAGAGCAAATATAAATACGGAAATGTATGAATGGAATTATTAATGAAAACAAAAAATGGTTGGACGAATACTAATACTCACTATATCAAAGCGAAGATTTTTACCAATCCATTCAACGGAAGCAGAGAATCGTTGGCGGTCACCAAGTAAAGCCAAAGTGTCTAAAGAGTCAATCTGATAGGAATGAATGCATTGGAATTAGAATGAAAATGATTTGATTTGATTTGAGATTGGGATGGGAATACGAACCAAGGTTAACGCATAGCCACCAAGCGTATCATGTCCTGCGCAGGAGAGAGGTCTCAATTCATCGAGGGGGAAAGCGTGGTCCATGTATCCATTAAAGGCGTGATAAAACATATCCTTAACCTCATCTCGAAGTTCTTTAGCTTCTTCTCGAGAAACGCCATCGGCCACAGCCAGAGTGAGAGATGCCATGGTTATGGATAGTAGTAGCAGCACTGATCGGATCTGAATAATCCCTTCCATTTTGCCCTCACTGCACCTTCAATTCACTTCCTTCCTAAGTCCATTCATCGTTTCGTACCCTTTTCTACTCTAATTTCTAACCATTTACAATTTCAATAAATACCGCTTTTTTTAGGTCTGGCTAAAATTTTAAGGCTTTTTTATCCATCGTAAAATAGACAACAGTAAACCTTCTCTAAATTGATAATGTATGAATAAAAGGGGCTCTCAGTTTTTTTTTTTGTTTAATTATAAATCGTTTTGTTTACAACTATGTAAGTTTCAATTTATACTAAAAAATTATTTTAAAAAATTCTGACTAGTTAATGGTGTTTTACACTAAAAGTGAAAATTAATAAAGAATAATGTTAATATCATGAAGTTTTGTTAACTTAAAGAGGTGTTAATTAATTGATAAACTGATTAATAACATCAGTAGTTTTGATTTTAAAGAATATAATTTCACCGTAAAATATTAGGCCAAGAGTTACGATATTTTGGCCTAAAAAATTAATATTTAAAATGTCATCAATCTTACTATCGTCCGAATTTAGACGATAAATATTATTATAGTCCGAATTTAGACGATAAATATTAAAGAGGGCAGAATTTTACATTATTAACTAATTACAAATTATCATTAATATAATTTTCAAATAATTATTATAAAAATTAACAAACTTATCCTACATTACTTTTATAATTTATATATAATTAAATAACAATACAAAACACCTTTGGCATCACTTGAGAGGAAGCCAAACATGTTAATTATTTGTCCCGCCAAAATTATCTTGTTATGATTTTTGTTTCAATCAAAAATTTCATTTGATCCCTAAATGCATATTGAAATAACATTGTATGCACTGTGTGTCTCAAGCATCAGAAAGAAACAAATTATATGAATTAAAATTCAAAAAAAAAAAAATTCATGACAAAAAGCGTATTTTAAGCCTTAGTATCGTTCTTCACGCATCAATTGCTCCAAACATCGTACTTGCCGAATGCAGATGCGACAGTACTCCCAAAAGGTAGAATATTATCCCACAAAATAAATCAGAATTCAATATATTTTTTTACAGTAAGCCATGGTTAAATATGAAGACCCGGCAGAAAAAAAGATAATCTACAGTAACGAATTCTTGATCTAACCTAACAAGTCAACAATACATATGATCATCATATTAACCAGTGAACCTGGCTCCCGGCAGGTAAGACAACTGTAAGAAACTCGAATGAATGTGACGGCAAATCCAAGCGCTCATTGTGTTGCTCAGTTTAGCCACTATGCCTACACCTGGAGAATAAACATGTATTACAATACAATTAGAGACCGAAAGAAGACAAAGCAAAGTAAATATTGAATGCATTTGATGAACAAGGAACTTGGTTAAGTGTTCTACAGCAGAAGACATCATTCGTGCACACTGATGCTATGATGTATTATTTTATCATCCTATTCCTGTCTCACTTCATACTTATTTTAGGGAGTATTCGTCAATGGTGTCATGTCATAGTTGCAAACCCAAAAATGCTATATATCAGGACAATGCAATGGCTGCTATATTGAAGATTAAGGATACAAGATAAATAATTTATACAACCTACAAATGTTCAAAATTTAAACAATCGAAGTTAACAACATTTTCATTAATAATCAAAAGTAATTGTTATAGCTGTCAATGTAGAGCATAACTAACAAGTTAATCAAAATAAAAGTCAAGTTGCATAAAAGGAGGGGGGGGGGGGGGGGGGGGGGGGTAAACAACAGAACAAAATTAGAGGGCTGTGAAACTGTGATGTACAGTTGTGCACAAAACTCGCGAGTCCTGCATTGACTCCCAGTTCACACAGCAGTTTCCTCCAGTCTTCAACAAATCCCAAGAAACTTCTTTGAAGAAGACCAGCAGGATTTTTTTATTCCCAGATATGCACATTAAACTACTGATTATCAGCATCCACATATGGTAAAAGTAAAACTACAGGGTATGGGCCTCATATTAAACAAGAATAAAGAAAGCCATTACTTTAGATGCAAAATTCATTTTATCAACAATATGCGCAAGAGGAGAAACTAAATGAACATGACAAGAGTGTGTAAAGATGTTTCCAGACCTTCCTATCAACAATAAATAGAATAATAAGATAATTTGCAATAAAAAAAACCAAGGTTAACAAAAAAACAAGACTGAGCATAAGTAATAAACCTGCTTCTTTCTCTTCTTAGGTCTTCTCTTCCTCCGTGGCTTGTGAGCATCGGAGTTGGAGCTTAGACTACTACCATGACCAGTCCCTGATCTTGAGGGTCCCCTTACTTTGAAGTCTGAGCTGCTTTTGCTATTTGATGTGTTGCTCGATGTGGAAATCTCAGATCTCTGTCTAGATGAATTTTGGCCAGAAGAAGACCCAAACCTTGACAACTTCATGTTTGAAGGGCGAGGAGGAGGCATCAAAGCTCTAGCAGAAATCTGCCTCTATAAAAAAAAGGGTCAAGATTATATATTTAATAATAGGGAATATTGGGAATTAAAACAGACACAAATAATTACACTTACTGCAGACCTGATTTTTTTCGTCACTGGACATGCCAGACACGCCTTTCCCAGAAGCACTAGAAGCCTGCTCTCTGTAACCAATAGAAAACTTTATACACTTGTATAATCAAAATAAAGCATGTTTGAATCATCTAAATCATTAATGTAATTCCAAATTCCCTAGCATAAAGTAGGACATACGCCAGAAGTTTCACAAAAAAGAAAAACTGGCTTCCACTTCATGATTAACAAGAAAGGTTGATTCTGCTACACTTCTTTAACATTCTAATTCCGTTTACCTTAATGCATGCAGGATATATGTATGTATGTATGTAATTCTCATTGATATAATTGCTGAACTATTATAAAATCTCCACTCCACTGACCTTGCACTTTTGTCTGTCCATTCATCATCCGCATCTGCTTCGTCACTAGAACTCCCAGCAAGGAAAAAATCATCATCACTCAGATCCAAAAGACCATCATCCTCACTGCCAGTCTCTGCCATAGCAGCACGAAATCTTGTTGACATTTAATCAAACAGGAATGTGCCATAAATAAATAAAAAGGCATATTAATTATATTTATTATAAATACAAAGCAGAGCTTCAAGCACATCCATGTGAGTCGACCTGGTTTTCCTAATTTCTTTTAGGAACTCATATCAACTAGGGCTCACACAACTAAAACCAATCTCTTGTAGAGTGTCACCAATCAACATTCTAGAGTCATATAAATGATGGCACGGATGATACAAATTCAAAATTAACAAACCTTCTAAATCCTTGCCACTTGCAGCAGCTGCAATCAACCTATCTTCAATCTGTTTGCGCAGCCCATTTCTCCTGTCAACTATCTCCGAATCATCACCGGCGGTAAACAAAGGCAAATATTTCTCATTTTTGGGAAAATACT
This sequence comes from Glycine soja, assembly GCF_004193775.1. Classification (NCBI taxonomy): domain Eukaryota; kingdom Viridiplantae; phylum Streptophyta; class Magnoliopsida; order Fabales; family Fabaceae; genus Glycine; species Glycine soja. Next base: position 42,891,739 of record NC_041011.1, on the reverse strand, counting down.
GCAAATTAAATTTGAATAATAACAAGATATTTTACTGTCAATATTTGTCGTGATTTCAACGCAACAAAATAAAAAGAGCAGTGAACACAGACCATGACATATTGAAGATCCTTTTTGAGAGAGGAAAGCTGGTCAGAGTAAGGTTGGGCAGAGGAAGAAGAGGAAGAAGAAGCACGGTGCAGTTTCTCGAGGCGTCTGATTCGTCTTTCGATTTTCCTCCTCTCGAAGAACTTGATCTTCCGGTCGCGCAAGAATATCTTGCGTTCGGCGGCGAGGCGCGTGTGAATCTCCTGCTGCTTCTTCAGTGCCTCCAACTTTTGCTCCTGCGCCTCGCGCACCTCGGGAGGCAGGTTCTGCAATACCAGTTCGGAGAAATGAATGGAAACGAATAATCAAATAAGGTTAGGATTAGGGTTAGGGTTGTTACCTTGCGGAGCATGCGCTCAAGGGATCGAATCTGGTTTTTGAGGGAAACGGAGGGTTTGGACTTCTTGGCGATGCCGAGAGGCTTGGAGTTGGATCTACGCGTTGCGCTCACGCGCCGCTTGCTGTAAGCACCGTGAGCCATAACTGTCTCAAAGCTGGTTTCTCTCCTGAATCTGTTTTGCTTGTTGTTGTATTGTGCCGGGCGTCTTATCTTACCCTCCCAAACCCCATGGAGGGATTCTGTATGAGAATTTAGAAGGTTGAGTTATTTTCATGTAAAACTATAATATTTTTAGTTTTTAATAAATTCAATAAAAAAATGTTCTTAACAATTTTTAAAAAATAGATGCTATAAATTTTAATTTTGTCTAAATTTATTCTTAATCTTTTTAAAAAATAGTATACTAATCCGTACCTCTAGGTGTCTTAGGTTTACTATTTAAAATTTTTATATTATTATAATTTTTAAGATATTTGTAATTTTTTATTTAAATATATAAGGTAAATAGTCATTTTTGTATCTTAATGTGTAATTTACTGATAAATGTGTTCATAAAAGATAAAATTATAAAATTTAATCCTTGAAATTATAAAAAGTGCGACAAATATATAACCATTAACTTACTTTCATCTGCCACCATTAATAAAATAGTCTATATGGTACGTACAGAAATAAAGTTTGTATTACTAATTGGCGTGGATTGTGAGCATAGGGACATATTTGTAATAATATTTTTTTGACATTTTGTCTTTTCATTCTGTTAACAAATGCGTCCGAATAATAATAATAATAATTAGTCACAATCTATTATTAACCTCTGAAATATATTTGTCGTGTTTTTTATACTTTCGGAACTAAATTTATTTTACATTTTCATCATTTGTTGAGCGAGTGAAAAGACGAAAAGTGAAAAAAATATTATAACAACTATGTCCACGCACGTGTTAATGGGATGAGAAAACAAAAAATAAAAAAAAATATTATAATAAATATATTCTTATACTAAACAATCATTTCAATAACAAATTTCTCCCTCCATATATATTTATTATATTTTTTACATTTTCATAAACTAAATTTTATATTTTTATTTTTACAATTGTTAGTAAATTACACATTATCATATATATATATATATATATATATATATATATATATATATATATATATATATATATATATATATATATATTCATGCAAATGTATGTGTGCCTATGTATGAATATGCGTGTACTTATAAGAATATTTATAGGTATTAAAACAAATAATTATATCATATGATTATACTAAAACAAATATGATTACAATATATACTTATATTAAAAATAAATAATTTTAAATTTTATATTTATAATGAAATTATATTAGAATAACTAAACTTATATTAAATTAAAATTATGTAAGTAATTTCAAATCACAGTTGCTATTCGTAACTTTGAGTTATTACATACTTATGCTCTTTTAGTAAGTAAATAAAGTAAAAATTAATTTATTTTACCTTTTTAAGACTTTTTTATCATATTAATATAAACTATTAAACACTGATCCGTGATTAAATTTGTCAATAATTCGGAAAATTCATTAAAATATAAAGTGCTGAAATTTTGCTATAATTCAATTAACAATTAACGAATAAAGGAAACACTGTCGATTTCCTTTCTGTTATTTTTGAATTGATTGATTGAATGATTTATTTTAATTTAGACTTTGTCTGTTTGACTTTAATAAATGGAAGTGATCAAATAATACATTTTAATTCAGACTTATTTCATTTGGTTTGATTTACATTTAATAAAAATTCATCTAAAAAAATTATAATAATTACCAACAATTACCTTAATTATATATTTTTATTGATTACATTAATTTAAAATATTATTTACCTTTATTTAAATTAATCTTACTTTTGAAAAAAATGTCATACTAATCTTAGTTAATTCAAAATTAGAATATATATATATATATATATATATATATATATATATATATTATAATTAACTTAATTATAATTTTTTACAATTAAAAAAATAATTTTTATGATTAAATAATGCAGAATTGACGGTGATATCTTCAAATTCAAATACAACTCTTAACTTTCATCAGCCATTGATTTATATATTCCCGAAGGATTTGCAAGATGAATATATTTTTATAATCTCAAAAAAACTTAAGAGTTGAATTTGAAGATACCACCCTCAAATTAGAAAACATATCCATCTTGCAAATCCTTCGGCAATATATAAATCAATGGGCTGATAAGAGGCTGAAATTTATATCAAAAATGTCAAGTTGACACGTATACTTCGGACTGAGAGAATTTTTATTTGATCGCCACGTGACTACCAAATCAAAAAAGATATTGATAAATTTTATTATATTAAATTAGATAAGAACCTTTAACTTTAATTTCAATTCAATATTTCAATTAATCCTTCAAATTTTGGTTCCTTATTTCCACTTTTTGTTTTAGTTTAATCCTCAAAGTTTATGAAATTTTATTTAAATCTGTTCTATTATATCAAATTGATCCTTCCAATAACTTCGTGAACTTGGTGACACATAACAAAACTGTGAGAAATTGATTTGTTGTTACGTCAGCCAAGATTATCAGTTTGACACCATTAGTGCAAAAAAATAATAACGAAACAACCAAAGTGAAATTTATAAACTTAAATAACCAAACAGAAATAAAGGGACCACAATTTTATTTAAGCCAAAATTTAAAACGTATGCAACTTTGCTAACTATGAAAGCTATATACATTTGTTCCATTTTCTGCACTGCCAAAAGTTAAACATTGATCTATTAAGAGTGAATTAATTTCCTAGATTTTGATTCCCCAATGAATCAGTTAGAGATTACATATATAAAATATAAAGTTATTAATCAAAATGTAAAAAACAATGAGTGGCTATCAGGAAGAGTAACAAACTAACAATTTGACCAGCAAGACTTAACATAGTTGGTAGACAAGTAGATTCCTAGAGCATGTCGACTAAAATTCAAATCCAAGTCGTATGTATGAAAAAGTTTTATGGGAAAGGCAATATCTCTCCATGTTGAAAGAGATTAATTTTTGGTTGCCTACTGAAGAATATCCTTAGAGAGAGAACCAGAGAGACAGAGAAACCATACACAATTTATTTCGAATGATGAAAGAGTAACACAATGATATTGAATCATCCTAATCATCAATCATCAAAATCAATGGCCCCAAATTTTTGGGGTTAGAATTTTCCAAAAAAATTCTTGACAAGATTAAAGCTTCAGCATTACAAAACAACGGGTTGCTCTCCTTCCAGCTCAGATATGACTATCAAGGAGTCAGTCATTTCAAGAGAGAGTGGCTCAGACTTGGCAACAGGGTTGATTACCTGCAAATAGAAAAGGTTTGTCAGTAGCATGTTCAAATGAAGTACTGAAAAATAAATTTGGACTGCTGTTTGCATACATTCTTCTTGTTCTTCACATATCCTATAGCTACTTCTCTCCGTAAATATGCTCTCTCAGAAAGCTCAGAAAATGATGGATTCTCTCCTTCTTTCATGTATAGGCCAATATCCTGCAATAAGAAAACAGGAGAGTAAACTGCACTGCTACAACAGCAACCATGCAGACAATAAATAAAAGGGTCCTCACTCCTCAGCATTGTTCGTTTGTTTTGGAGCAGGTTGACATTCATGTTCTAATTTAAGGGCCGTATACTTTTATGAAAAAAAAAAACATGTTTGTAACATAGGTTGATGTTGTAAGCAAGTCGTGCCAAATCAATTTGTCATCTATTCATTTCCTAAGGTACATTTTTTTCAAAAGGAATGTAGGGTAATAAAGGAAGGAATTCATCCATGAAAGAAAATGGTATGGTAGGAAAATTCATGACACCAAGGTATCACACATATCACCTTTCTTGGGATGAATGTTTACTGAAAAATGTATCAAAACATGAAAGTCCAAAGATATTACCTTAATATATATTTCATCTCCCTCTGCATCTAGTAAGTCTTTCCAAACTTCATTCAGTTCACTGTTCTCGGCCACTGATTTTTCAAGTTTGAAAAATAAAGTTAACCTTGATAAATAAAATAGACCACAACTATAAAAACTCAACCCAGAAGAGAATAAAAATTAATGACCTTGAGCTGTTACGAGGCTCATTATTTCCTCTGCTGCAATGGAGGTCACTGATGGCCTGATTCTACTAATCTGCAGCATTTTATATAATATCGTCATCAAAAGATACCACAATATAAAATTTGAAAGGTTAAAAAAAATTCAAGAGAATTACTTGTTTCCCCAATTTTGAATCAACAATTTCTGCAACTAGATTTTGCACCTACAAAACATCCAATTTAATCCAACTATGCTTTACCTCTCTCTGTTTCATAAGAATAACTAATATTTCAAAATGAACAATTCCTATCAGCATAAAAAATATGCAAGGCAGAAAGAGAGAGAGAAGGTAAAAATATCACCTTAACTCCGAGTTTGTTGCAGATATTTTCAGCAAGGAGGAGAGCATAAGCAGACAGCCTGTCTGCCTTAGATGGATCTGAAAAAAGAATAGTCAATCATCATAGGCCATTTCCAGTCACAAATTTTTTATGCATAATTACCTCCAAGAAGCCAGTCTCTGTCAGATATGACAGCAATTGACATAGGAACATCCTCATTCTTCAAAGAATTCTGAATATGCAAAATGGTTTCCTTTAAGGTGTCATAGTCCATGGGATTTCCAATCTGCCAAAATTGAAAGAAGTGAAAGATGATACCGGAAGCAGGACCACACTAAAAGAAATTTGATACATTAATTGACTGCATGAGACAATACCCGATGTGAAACTCGGACATTCCTGAGTTTGTTATGACCATGGATGTTGCTTGCCTTATTGATCCTGTCATCTAATGGTGTGTCTGATAACACTTCCTGCATATTATTTATGGCCAGAAATGGTAAATATTGAACTTCCAAAAGTGAATGCATATATAATGCAGAAAGAAGGGGGGGAAATGTCGTATGATAAACCCTAAAAAATTTCCAAGGTTATGAATTTGATGGTAGTTCAAAATTAAGATGAATCCACATCAGCAGCAGAAGTATTTAGTTTGGAGGGGTAATGCATTTTAGATTGACACAAATATTTAGATTAACACAAATATAGAAAACAGTAAACCAGCTTAATTCCTTCAAAGTGCAATTCCACTAGATTGACAACATCAATGTGCATTATAGACACTGGCAGCATTTGGCAGACATGTTAACTTGAGATTGGAACATGATAGGTGGATTCTATTATATGCTCGATACATTTTGAAAAGGACATGAACAGGACAAAAGGTTAGAAAATAGTACATTTGCAACCAAAGAAAGGGTGTAACCAAAGAGAAATGTAGTTGCACAGTCAAGTGCAAAAGCAAAGATCCGAGCTATGGCTCACGATATCTGTAAAGTATGATGGATGAAGATTATACTTGATGACCTCATGATAAAATATAAGGACCTATGAAGTATTTTTGTGATAATAATTCTGCTATTAGTATTGCACACAACCCGATGCAACATTATAAAACTAAGGACATAGAAAGAAATAGGCACCTTATGAAGGAGAAGATAGACAATGATGTTATAGCTATAGCCTACATCCCTTCGAGACTCCTAATGGTAGATGTATTCACTAAGAAACTCCTATTAGGATAGATTTTATGTCTTGTATTTTCCGTCTTCCCTTTAATAGATTTAGCCTATTCATTGTTTCCGTCTTTCCTTTAATAAGTTCAGCCTATAAATATGGATTAATGCTTGTATTGGAAATATGAAAAAATAATATTAAGTTTGCTTCTCCAAGTTAGAGAAGTTCATATATATAGAACCTAACAACATTTCCAGGAAATCAAGGAAAAATACTACGTCTTTTATTATTATTATTTTGAAAAAGATTTTTATTATTATTGGGGGGGAGAGGGGGAGGCATAAGGGGAAGAATACTTAAGTTTTTTTGCCATCTAGGATTGATCAACAAAGATTCTAAGATATATAAGGACATACCAAAACACTTCCAGGACCAAGATAGTTATCATACTCTTGAATCATTTCTACAGCCTCAGGGCGCCATCCAAGTAAAAGAATGCATTCTTTCGGTCCAAGATTCCCATCTGATGCCTAAACGATGATAACCAATAAAGGTTAACATGTCAAGTAGTATATATGGTATCATGCTCATTCAAAACATGTATACAACATAGAACCGGAAGCCATACCTTGGAACCTGATCTATTAGGCCGTTTTACAATATTAGCAAGCCTTACTTTACTCAATTCAATGGCATGTTCCACATCCTTTTCAAGTATTTCCTCATTATGAATTTCATACATTCCTTCTTTCCCATCTAGGATTACTTCTGGCTTTTTAGTATTTGTATCCCGAAGGGATCCAATAAACAATACCTAACAAGGAAAGCTAATCAGAACATATGCTAGTCAGCTTTGAAAATTGACTAATTTAAACTAAAATTTAACCAACAGGCCATTGTACTGTTGGTGAACTGGATCCAATAAACAATACCTAGAAGGACTTAATCAAAATGATTTGAGACAAGCAGTACAACATTATAAAAAATGAAACCAGGGAAAACAAATGAAAAACTAAACTAGGTAGACAAACAATAAAATTAAGCCTAATATATTAATGGGAAAACATCGTAACACAGAACAAGAGTTAACCATTTTATTGATTACCATTTTGCTTGCAGAGCAGTACATATACAAAACTTGTACTGGATATTTAAGCGGATACAAGAGTTAACCATCTTATTGATTACCCATTTGTAATAAACATGCCAACCTAGGTGAATCTCTAGTTTTTGTTTTTTTGACATCAAGGTGAATCTCTAGTTGAGAAGGCCAAAGTTTGGCAATGGGAAAACTGCCTTTAGGGAAATTGTCAAAAAAGTAGCGCAATTTTTACTTTCATACCAAGGAATCAAGAACATAAAATGTACTATGCCCTAAATTAATCCAATTTCATTCTTCTGACGCCAACTCTCTTTTTCCAGTTTACCAACTGTTTGATCATTGATTCTGTTCTGATTGCAATTTATACGCACAATGGTGAGATAAAAAGATCTGCAACAATGACCCATGCCCTTTGTTGAAATTATGGAGTTTTAAGTAAAGAGAAAGCAAAAGGAGAGAATAGAGGCTAAATATTATGAGATTGACATTGACTTGATGTGATGTGATGTATTACAATGCGATGATAAGATCATAAAACCTAAAGCACTAACCCCTATTTATACTAATCATAAGCCTAACTAAAAAGGAAGCAAATCACGAGATAAGGAAATATGGTAACAAATCCTAAGATCATAAGAGATAGGGAAATAATCCTAAAGAATAATCTAATAACATATGTAAATTTTTCAAAAAAAATTAGAAAAAGTAAGTTGCTTTAGTGCTTTCTTGTAAGTGAAAATTAGTAGTTTCAGAAAAAGTTGTATCACAGAATCACTTTTTAAGCTTTAACAGATGGGCCCTTAACCATGAGCTCATAAATTCCATGACAAAAAGGTAGACAGGACAGATATCATATAAATGTGAATTAGACAAAGGTATGTATTAGTCTGCATACTTTGTCGGTTTGCTGCAGAATTTCACCATCGTTTGGGTGGAAGTATATTTTCCCACTCCGGTAAAGACCACATACAACAGCCTGAAATAATATCAAAGTAGAAAGCATTAATGAAAAGTCTATAAATGAAAATTTGAGTCAAGAAATTACATTTGAAGAAAGTAATTACTTCTGGAAATCTATGTCTTATTTGTCTATATGTCAGTCCTTCTAGATTAGGCAAGCTGCAAAGATTGAATACATTTTCTGCAAATGATAACTAAAAATTAGAATTCAAGAATAAATGCATGTACATCAACTAAAAAGTTATCACGAAAGGTTTAACCAGTTTACAAATTTAAGGCAAGATTTTACCTCAGCCTACTTTAGTGTAACACCAACTAAACTAGGAATGGAAGCCAATACCAAATTAAAGGATAGAACAATAAAAAGTCTAAAATAAAATACACTTTATGTTCATCTTAGAATTTGATATTTAAGTCTAATTCAATCTCACAAAACCAGCCCATAAAGTAAGGATTGATCAAGCTTTATAAGCTCTATTTATGTCATATCTCTAGGCGATGTGGGACTAAATACACCCCCTTGACACTGCAATTAAGGTAACCCAAAGAATCCACAATTAACACGACTTTCCAACACACCCCCTCACTCCCAAAGCTATGGGATACAAATCTAGAATAGGCTTTGATACCATCTTAGAATTTGGCTTTAGAGCCTAATTGAACCCCACAATTCCGGCTTCTAAGGCGAGGATTGCTCAAACTTTATAAGCAATCATATCTCTAGGCCTTGAAGGACTAAACACAACCCTTCAAGGATGCAATTAAAGCAATCCCCAAAGAGGCAGCAATTAAGACATAGTAGGAGTAACATCAATTAAGGCAACTTTCTGACAGTTTATTTACATTGATAACAACTAATTGAAAAAAATAGAAACCTGCTAAATGAATAATTTGGTGGTTGCTAGGTTCAACTCACAAATTATAAAAAAAATGAATTTATCTGAAATATATTCTGAATTATTTTTCTAGAAAATAAAACAAATATAAAATACCATTATTGAATATTTAAGAAATATGAAGTAATCCATACAAACATGGCATATATGAAATGTAGAGAGCATAAATGCAGTACTTCGATAATTTAGCAAGTGCCTGTAGATCTTTATAAGTCCCTTCTGCCGAGAGCATTGAACAAATAGTTTGGATGCCACATTTTCTACTGGCTCTACTTTCAATGCTGAGATTGACTTCAACAACTCACATGTCTTGGAACTTGAAACCTATATCCATTAATTAATAAAATTTCAAATAAAGTTTCTCTGCTTTTGATTTTTATTTTTAGTTACACATAAAGCTGCTCATAAGTAACAAACCTCAACAATGGTGGGGACAGAATCCATGTTTGGAATTGGTTGAAGGGCTAAAACAGAAAGAAATGCATCTGTGTCAACTTCATACCTAGCATACAAACAATCTGAAATCCTTTAACTTCATTTAAGTGGAATTCAGCACATGACAAAAGTCAAATTAAGTAAAACCTAGTTACTCTACTAAAACAACTGAAGCTATATATGTGAACAATTGAACATTGTAATTGGTCTACATGGGATATAGGAAAGTCAGAGAAAAAGCTTTTCAACTACAACAAATGTTCCCCGGTTTATTCATATGGAGAAAATGTGTGCATTAGAAAGAGGAAGAAGATTGCCATATATAAGGTGAAGTAACTTCATAATTAATTTGGATCCATGTTTGTATTCATACTGATAAATTAAGTGTAGTACAAGTGTCTTACAATTACTACAAGTCTGGGTAAATAAGTACACCACACTTTTAATATAATTATCTAATGAAAAGGATTATACCAACTGTTCAATCTGCAATATTTTCTCATTCATTAAAGTCCCTAGATCCATTGACAAACTCCTCACAAAATTTTTATCTTTAGCTGAAGTTAAAAAACAAATACCCATGATTATGTCACATTTTTAAAATGGTTAGATGAACATAGTTTGTGAGATACCAACAGAACCAAGTGTGAAGTTTACAGCAGATAATGAGACAGAATTTAATGACCCAAAGATATACTGGAGGTTTGAGGAAAAGTTGAGTAATTTGACAGTTATCTGGTCAGACATTATTTTTCCAGCGAGTTTTATAAGCCATTTTATGTCTTCACCATACACCACCTGCTCAGAAGCTCTAACTCACAAATAATATATCCTATGCACAAAAACATTCAGTGCTGGATATTGTGCTTTTGTTCTGGATAAAGCCAGAGCTTCATGGTATAGTGCTGAAGCTGGGTATTGTAGCTGCAAGCTATAGTGTTGAAGCTGAGTATCATACTATGGCATAAACAACTTTTGAGCTGATGTGGATTCAACACTTGCTTCCAAACACCTTACCAGTGTGATTATGAAGCGATAATCAGTCTGACACTCATATCTAGCAATCAAGCAACTGAAAATTTTGTTTACAAAGGCTTTCTCTATAGTCATTACTAGTTTAGTTGTAACAAGCTGAACTTGATCAACATTTATGATTTGGCTTGAGAAAAAGTGTTAGAATGAGTCCCTGTTGCATTGGGACATGGGATGGACATACACTAACATACACTTGTGACCCTAGTTTTATGCATAAAATAAATACATACACATGGAGCTTAATCATTCAAATGTCTCTCTCAGACGTCTCTCTCTCCCTCAGCTTTGTCGACCTTCCTAAAATCCCTATAATAACTTTAGCAGACACTAAAATAATGAAAGCTCTAACCAGTAACCACTATGCCTAAGATAATTTATGGTAAAATTACAAAACATCATTATATGCTCTCGTGCTCTTCAATAGTAAATTCATGGAAACAACTCTAGTGATTTCAATTTAAACTGCATTATCAAGACTATAACCACCTGACAATAACAAGCTAAGTTGATCAACTCTTACCGATCTCCTTTTGTTGGCAGTATAATTATTGCACGTGCCCTGTTAGCTGCTGCTCTTTCAAATGATTTGGTCATATTAAGGCTGCAACTGTAAAGCCAAAAATTTCAAGATGATAAACCAACTCAACATATGACAGCAATTCATTACATTTGCTTTTACATACTACAGAAATAAACACTCACAATTTTAACGTAGTTCTGTGGCCACATATGAACTAAGTAGAGAGTTTTTCTAAATGCTGGATTTGTTTAATGCAGTTCTTAGGATGCTTCATTATCTTTACTGTTGTGATGAGATATATCATAATGTTAATAGCTTCTTTTTTTGGTTCTCTGACTATAGGAATTTCTCAATCAGATATCAGTGGAAATGCACTGCATAGCTTTATTGTGTCAATGACCTTAATTTCTCTAATTAAAAATTGAAGCTTAAGGAACTAAATTGCTCTCATAAGCAAACAAGAGGAACTTACAGTGAAATTAAACACAAAAAATTATATTAAGTCAACCATAAACAGGGAAACAACAGACACACATACAGCAAGATGTTACCTCCATAAAATGAAAGAGGATAATGTTTTTGCATTTTATCCGTATTTAGCAATATATATTTCCAGGCAGTAAAGCTATAAAAAAAGAAATCCTTCATTCGTAGTATAATTTGCGAATGTGATCTCTTCACACACTGTCCCACTCTATTTTACATTCTCTAAAAAGAACTTTCACCAGAATCAATCAAGTAGTACAGAAAAGTCTCTGGCTTAAAAAAAGAAACAATTTGTAATTCTACAAAAAGGTGCTTCCATGATTAAAATAGGAAATTACCCAGCATTGATACCTCTTTGTAAGGACATCAATATGATTTAAATCTTTTGCAATATTGTCTGCTACTCTATCAATCTGTTTTCTTGGAAGATCAGACATAAGAAGGATTCTCTGCCTCCTGCATAGAGATGAAAAAGCATATTGCAGAAGCCAGAAATTAGAACACAAGATAAGGGTAATGGGAAACTACCTTGTCTGAACCATTTACCTAGCTGTAGCTGTGCCTAAGAGAACAGCAAATTCCTGATACTTATTTAACTGCTTTAATATGAAGGGAAGATGACTATTCATCCCACAGATAATGATATGATCAGTCTCCAGAACTTGCTCTTGGGTTCCGTCCCTGAGCTTTTGCATATTACTCTGTTGTGAAGACTAAAAATTAATGGCATGCACAGAAAAGATTGCTTAATGAATGCTTAATACTTCAGATTTTACCCTAAATTGTTCGGTCATCGTACTTAGAAGTCGAGTGTAAAACAATATACCCCATATTGCAAGAAGAAAACCAATAAAACGCTCAACACGTGTTGTTTGCTGTGGAGGAACAAAAAGTATGTTATTTGGTTACACAACAATGCTTACAAACAATGTGAAAGAGGTGAATAAAAAACTGGATTACAAAGTCCACAACAAAATCAACATACTTTTAAATGAGTAGACGATGAACAAAGACATGCCCAGGCTTCCCAGAGACAATCTTCCAGAGAATTTTTGTTACCCCTGGATAATTTAATATTGAACCAGATTAACAAACATATATAAGCACAACAACAGTGACCTCAAGTACCAAATTTTTAAGCCGCCGGGATCTAACTCAGTCGGTAGCAAAGGAAAGCAATAAAAATGAACTCAGAACACTCTTAAAACAGTGACTTATCCATGATTACCTGAACTTAAAGAACAGGAGACCACCAACGACAACAAATGAGAAGCACACTAAAAGGAGCACCGCAAGGAACCTGAAAGAGTCTATATGATTGTTTCAGACAACAAGCATGTATATATCATTAGTTTTTTTTAATAACAGGAAATAGTTTGTAACATAAACTAGACCCACTGGCTCCATTCATAGAATAAAGCCACTCAATTTACATATTTTTTACTAAGTGTTCAGAAAAATTCTCAGTTAGCCTTCTTGGCCTCAAAAAAGTAAGCTCCTTAGTCCTTTGGAATTGCTGCAATGGAGTAATGCAAGTGTTCTAGAAGCATAGCACCCAAAGAAGCAATGCAAACTTTCCTACCCATAGCTAATTTTTAAAAACTATTGTTCCATAAACATTTTGTGTTCCTCTCTATCTCCAACCATATGCACTAAATCTCCATAAAAGAGTCATGTTTCCAGAGAATAGTCCAGTTTTTTCCCCTGAAAGCTCACAACAGTTTTTCCAAAAGCTGCTAGCAAACTCAACTCTTATAATATAAACCAAACCATCTATTTCAAATCCACCAAGATAACAAATAATGCAAGAATAGATGACCATAAATCCAAAAAGCTGCCAATTTTTCACAAAGAAAGATGGTTTCTGTTTACAGTAAATTCATGAACATTATACACCAAAACTAATGATAAAATGGCAGACTTTTTTGAAGTTATCTTCATGACAAATAAACCATTTTAGCTTGACAATACACTAAAAGTGCACACTAACGCAAATCATTTGCAAGATGACGTATATAGCATATTATTTGCCTTATAGCTATGTTATAACATACTAAGGCTGCAAAACTGATACTAAATATAATCATCTGATACCAAGAAAAACACATCAAAAGGATATAAGTAATGCTACTTAAAAGGCTTTCGTCAAGTGAGGTGCTTAAAGTTTATTAAACAACCAGTGGATAGAAAAGTTCTCAGCCAAATAAATGATGAAGTGATTAACTTACATGGCAACATTTCTATCAAGCTGCATGTTAAATAAGTATAACAACCGTGCTAAGCTCCATCTAATATCATGAATAGAAGGCAAGGACACATCTAAATTAAGAGGCTTAGGTTTATTCAAGGCGTTAGAAACACAAGCAAAAGGCAAGCTTGTTGCACTACAAATCTGAAACACATGTGGAAGTACTGCTTGGCCAACATTTATCATCAGATCATACAACTGCTTATGGGTCATTCTCAGTATGATGTACAATGACATAAATTGTATCATGCTTCTAGCCTGTGGATCCTGCAGAACATAGTGTTTTGAGAGATTTAGCTACCACTAAGTACTGCAAAGTCTAGCAAGCCAAATCCTAATAATACATCAATTTATCAGCACACAATGCCATTCAAATTATAGTTGGTATTTTCCCATTGGAAATACTGGGCCTGTTATGTGATGACATTGGTAATTGCAACACCATTTTCAAAAATCCTTACTTGCACAAAAGAAACAGAGGATCATGGAATATCTTTAACAAGCAATCCTACAAGGAGTTTCTTTTAGCCAGTATGGCTATCATTCATTTTACTTACTCCATTATCAGGCATTATTGACGGGAAGAATGTAAAGGATTTTTGGTGTTAAAAAAAACATAGTTGTTCTCATGCACCACATGCTTCAAAATAAGGAATTAGGGGGGAAATGCAGCAATACTATCACTTCAACACTAAAATAATATTAATCATCAAATTCAATTTTGAATTGCAAAAAGTATAAATACCAGCACAATGGAAGGAACAATGTGCACTTAGTTAAAAGAAAATAACACAATTAATATAACAAATGTATATCATTCTCCTAGTTTTATCATGCATTTCTCACCTGGGTACTATTATTATTTTTCTTCATCCAAACAAACTTGGTGCCCAAATTTTCCGGGACATGTTTGTAAGTGGTGGAATTTGACTTAACCTCTGACCTGAGAGAATCAACTTCCCATCTCCCTACAGGGATTTCATCAATTCACCTTTTAGTTTTAGGTAAGAACAGCCATCAAAAAATTAATTCATAGAATTTACTTCAAATCAAACAAAAAAGAGAATATATCACGGGAAACGGTAAGGTAGACAACAAATAAGCAAATATTTAAGAGCTGAAACAGCAGAATTAAGTTCTTCTAAAAGAAAAGAAGGATTAAAGAATAATCAAAGTTGATTACAGATCGAAAGCCTCCAATAGGAAAGTATAGAAGCTCATGCAGATAAACATTCCAGAAAAAACAATTTGAACCAAAAAAAGGAGACAGATAACAATTTATAACCGTCTTGCAAAAGACAAATCCACTCAGGAAGTTACTAAAACACACACACTCCAAAAATAAATAAAACCCAAGATATGCTGGAAATGAAGTTTTAGGATTTTGACAGTGTGAATCACTAATCTTTTCAGACTTGCTTAAGTTTCTTGGTGTGTTATATGAATATATCATGAGCCCATTCCAAAAGTAAGTGGAAAGGAGACTCAAGATGTGTAGTAGAAAGAGAAACAAATGTGCCGCTTGTCATAAACAGGCAAACAACTGCAGCAAATTAAAGCTTAAAGAACAACATAGTTGAGGACTCAATTGAAACCTTTGATAAAATAGAAATAAGAAATGAAAGTACAAGATCTAACAGATGCAAACAATTTAAGACTTGTGAACGTAGTTGGATCACTTATTTTATAATTTCATAGGCATGAGAAAAGGGAAGAGTACAACACATCAGAACCGGTCACAGAACAAGAGAAGACCACGAGAAGAAAATAATATGTAGTGGCCAATTAGAGAGCTAAATGATTAAAGAAAAATCTCATTGCTCAATTATAAGAAATACTGATGGATTGGGGACACAAAAGAAATGTCAAAACAGTAATCAAATTTGGAAATGGGTAGATCAGTAACATAAGAGCAGTGAACAACAAACCAAGTCATTAAAACTCCAAAATCATAGATAAACTCCAAGCTTACAAGCTTGAGACAAAGCAGTAACTTGTAAAGTGGGAGAAATGATTGGGGAAAAAATTGGATTAGGCCATTTTATCTGCACAAAATTGAATAAAAAAAATTGGTTGAGTGAAGTTTGAATTATCAATTGACAATGATGTCACAAATGACATATTTAAGCAGGTACATAAATCTCTATTCAGTTTTATGATCTTACCCTACAAAAACTTGACAATGACAAGCTTAAGATCTTGCACACACTCAAAGAAAGCAGCATGATTTCAGTTGATAAAAACTGAACAGATAAAGTCAATTATTGAATTCTCTAGACTTATGGGGCTCACCTTCACCGTGCACTCTAAGACAACGCGTGCGTAATGCTGAAGATTTGATCCAGCTGAAGTGGCAGGGCATATGCCTCCTGTGAAGTATCATTAGCAATTAAACAGAGAATTTTTCATCTAAAACCTATCTAACCCACTTCAAAGGTTTTCTACCTTGAATACATGGAAATCCATCAAAGACATCATAAGTAACATAAATTGCTTCCAAATTCTATAATTCTATGTGTGTAGAGAGAATGAGAGAGAGTGCCTGGAATTGTTGGTGATTGATGAGAGATGGGTGTGGGATGGTAGTAAAATCCATGGCTGACAGCTCTGCAAGTGAAGGAGAAGCATTCTTCCTTGTTCCAGTGGGAGAGAAATCAGAATTGCCTGACAAAACAAAAAACAAAGGAAAACGTTGAACGTCGGATAAGTGGAGGGAAGAAAGAGACGCCAAGAATAAAAGTAAACAAACTCAACTCACAGAGTGAAAAAATTAACAAACAATATAACAAAATAGTAACGGTAACAGTAATATGTAAAATTTCCTTCCACCAGCAGAGTCAACACACGGCAAATGAGATTAATATCTGATTCAATAGGTTGTGACCAGAAAAGAGATAAATTAACCCAAAATGAGTAAGTGAGTGACAGATGACAGTAACTACCATCCAAGAGGAGAAAAGGAGTGTTCATTAATGTGCAGAGTGGTGAGGTAAAGTAACATAGTACCAAAACTAATACATCATTCAATTGAACGAATTGCAAAACACCCTGTCACAAAAAAACAAGAACCTGTAACCGGAAAAGTGAACAATCCCTTTCTGGCTCTGGACTTACACTACTTAATAATGGAGCTGTATGTTGATTCCATGGTGGACCATAGTTCCGTGACGATTCAATCAGAATACAATATCTTTTCATTATATATATGAATAATCTGAATACACTATACAATATCTATCTGTTTACAAATGAGAATATTCGCGGACAAATTGTTTCTAGAGAATACACTTGTAGCCTTACTTAGAACAAAAAAAAAACAACTTCCTCCTTAAATATGAAATATGAAATCACAGTATTTGGAGAAATTGATGATGTGCAGAGAGGGATTGATTAGTACTAGTTCCTCCTTAACTAGCTGTCTCGCTTGGTTGTGGTGGTCACGTTTTTGAGCTACATCCACATCAAACCCCATCTTGCAGTTGCTTATGCCACCACCAAGTGCGCATTGCAAAGTGATAACCCTTTCCTGGTCTAAATTGTGGACAAGTTTTGTTTGATTTGCTATCCATTAGTAAACTTTTTCTTTGATAAGTCAATAAATAAACTATTTAGGACTCTCAAGCACATGCTAGCTAGCAATTCTCCAAACTCTTTTCGGTGAAGCTACTAGGGACTATCTAGCAAAATCTCCAAAAGATTTATTAGGACCCGCAAATTTTCCTGGGGACCACCGATGTCACGTTCTATTTGATAATGGATATTATTTTGATTTATTTTAGGATTAATAATCATTTTTGTTTTTAAGTGTATAGAAGGCTGACAAATCATTTTTTGAAAGATGAAAATTTAAATTTTAGCCTCCTAATGTAAAAAAGTGAGATAAATTCGTTAACTTTTTGTCCATACTATTAATGAAAGAGTCTACGTGGTAAGAAGAGACGAAAATATATGATTGGCAACATAGTTGCTAAATAGATTGAACCAAACAGATCCCAACTTTTATTTCATCTAAGGATAATTTAATCTTCATCTCTCTCCTTTTTTTATGGTTATAAACATAACATTACAATAAATACTTAAAAATAAACCTAAATTACAACAAACATAATAACAAATATAATATTAATTGATAAGCATAATTCTTTTTTTAATACTTATTAATCAATATTAAAAATTTCAAAGCAACATATAAATTATACTTATTATTAATCAATATTATGTTTATTAATTAAGTCATGTAAACATTGAATATTGATAGTAAACAAGAGTATCATTTAATATAAGAGAAATATTAAGAATATATTCTTTAACATACTTTTTTTGACTAAAATTTACTATAACTTATAAAATTATCTAAATTCTATTTCTTATTTAATAAATTTCACTTTTTGTTTTACAATTTCGAAAAAAAATAATTAATAAAAAAAGGTTATCTTAAAAAACAGAGTAAATTGCTAATTTGGTCTTCATAAATTGCAATCCATCACTTATTTTAATCTGAAATTAAAGAACTTATATGACTTAAATAATAATATTAACATCTCTTAAAAAAATATTAACATACTTTTCAAGACTAAAATAACATTTAAGTTGTGAGATTTATTTGAAAGTAAAGGAACTTATTTTGAGTTTTTTATTTATTTATATAAACTAATGTAACAATGTTTTAGTAGGCAGCATGTTTTGAAAGTAAAAAATTACGTGAATAGTGAACCTCAACCCAATGTAGCTCCGCATGATTCTAATGAAACATGCTTTTTTTATAAGGAAAAAAACTTAAAACATTTGATTAATCAAACATGAGAGATACGTGAGACATTCCAATGAAACATAATATTCACCACTTACTGTAAGTAGTATACGGTACCTACCAAACAATGGAAGTTTGTGCCACTGACTGACTAGATGTTCTAACAGAACCACGCTGCCACGGATTTATATATAGGACAAAAGTTTATGTTTGTTTCATACTGTAATTACAGCTTCTGTTGCCACTTGTAATTTTCAACCTAGAGGAGATTACCAAACATAGGTAAACATGATGTTTCTTTAAAGTTTACGGTTGGGAATAAATAAATGGAAAAAAAAAGACTAAATAATGTTACATGTAAAAGAAAAATGATAAAATATAATGAGATTTACGTCCAGTGTTGGTTGTTCTACTAGATTTTATATTTACGGTAGTAAACAATTAATAATAATATGTGATAGAAAAGTCATCTTTCCATAACTAATTAATCATCTTAACAAAAAAAAGAGGATAATATGTGTATGTTTTTCTTTTAACTTAACGTTTAAATTGAATAGTTTATATAGCACGTTCGTTTATATTTCATATATAGAAACAATGCAGAAACAAAAAAGTATGTTATTTAAATTTTCCAACATTTTTTTTCTTTACTTGAAAACTTTTTTTGTATTCCCTATTTGATTTTTTTTCCCTAAACATTTTTTATCCCCACTCAAATAGTAAAAGTGCAATTTCGTTTCCAATTTATATTCTTTCATTTCGGGAATCATCACCAATGGTCCTAACAAATTTTAATAAAGGTTAAATATTACTTTTTGTCATCTATGCATTTCTTCTTTTGCGTCAGGTTCTTATTGGTCATCTCTCTCGTTTCTTATATACACCCCAAAAATGAGATTTACAATTATTATGACTACCAAATAAATATATAATATCATTGATTACATTAAAATGAATTTACACCATGATAGTTCTTTTTCCCTTTCCCGGTCCTCTTCATGAGTCCCTGGGCCATTATGTTAGTTCTAACACATTGGTTAGAATTTTGGGTTATTCTTCTTACACCCAACAAATTTCTTCTACACCCAATATGTTTTAAAAAATTATAACTTTACCCTTTTTTACTTCTTTTTCTTTGTTCCTTTCTTTTTTTCTTTTCTTCCTATAGCCTACGAATTTACAACCCATCTATTCCTGGGAATTACTTCGTGTACCAAAATTTTTGCTTCCAGCACCCCAAAAAACCCAATCGGACAGTATACACATTAAAGTTTTTAGGAGGTGCAGGAAGCATAAGAGGGAAGGAGAAAGTAAAAGCCTCTACTCTTTATTATAGCCCAGCTCGTAACCTTTGATGTACAAGCCCAATTTTGCTTGAGCTCAAATTGATATATTACTTGCGTAGCCCATGAAAAACGTAAAGTCAACCTATTTTGATAAATCTGTGTATAATAATCCAATAACTGTAATTAAGTCTGACAATTAATCCAACCAACTTAAATATAATTTTGAGACTTTCAATTGACTTGTTAAACTTATTCATAAATCAAATAAATTAACTTCGAGTTAACTGAATTTGAAGTATGTATAACTCTACTCAATTGGTTTATAAACCAGCCCAAGTTGTAAGCTTATACTCATTTGCTAGATATATTTCCTTTTCATTATAAATAACTTTTACAAGTACGTATTTAATTGTAAACTTATACTCTATACATAATATATTGAAACTTGAAAGAGAACTAGACTCGTTTAGAAAGAGGAGGGTTAAAAAAAAATCTTTAATATACTTCGAATATTATAAAAAAATAAAACCCGATTAAGATAAGGTTAGGGTTGGTTTAATTTTGAACTTAACAATTTTAATTGGGTTGGTTTAATTGGTTAGGATTTAAATTTTTTTCCACTTAATATGAATTAAGCCAACCCGATTAAGATAAGGTTAATTTGATTTAGGTCATGGAGTCACGATGAAATTTTTTTATTAAATATATTTAAAAAAATGTCTTTACTTATTATATATTGTATATAAATATTTTATTTGATATTAATTGAAGGTACAGATAATTTTTTTAATAACTAATTATTCTGCAAAATGCCATTTGTACGAAACCAAATAACACAAATCGCACAAAAACATTCAATTTCTGATGTGTAATTAAATTTTTAAAAGAAAAAAAATAAAAAAATTCCTGATTCAATCTGAAACTTCCAATAATCAAGAAGAACAATTTCACATAAAAAAATTACTTTTTACATTAGCGTGATGTAAAAAAGTCACTTTACATCGGTTGTGATTATCGTCTATATAGACAATTATTATTATTTTCGTATATTAAAATCATTCATGTTTGATAAATAATTTTGAAATCACTTAATATAATTTTACAAAATTACTTAATTTGATAAAAAAAAAAGAGTTGTAAAAAGAAGCATTTGTACTATAAAAAAGGAAAAAAGATTTACCACCAAATTTAATATATAATTTTATAAAATCACCTAATTTTGATAAATAAAAAAGTCAGAAAAAGAAGAATTTGCAATATAAAAGAAAAGAAAAAAAAATTACAAACGGGAACCGTGTGATAGGAAAAAAAAAAGTCACGTTCGTACGTTTAATAAGAAATTTGCTTCGTGCCAACAAGCATTTGCGCTAATTATTTGTTTTACTTAATAATTTATTTTTCTACATGTATCATTTTACGTATATCATTAACTTCTTTACTTAAATATAATGAAAAAATTATACAACAAATATGATCAAATTAAGATACTTAGTACAAGACCGTAAGAAAAATGGATGGAAAAGAAAAAATAAATAAATTAAGTTCTAAAAGTTTAAAATGTTTTAGTCTAAAAGTTAAAAAAAATAGTTTATTGATTGATTAGGTTGTTTCAGGTTCCTCCAAAAATAAAAGTTGGCACAAGTTGAAAGAGATAAGTATGATAATTAAATCAATTATAATTAGTTTGATTTATATATTTTTTTATAATCATTGTAATTAAGATTTTTAACTTTGTAAATCTTGAGGTATTTTTATGAATTTTAATCCCTTGGTCCGAGTTTGATTATGGAAATAATTGTTGATTCAGAACTTAATCACACTCAAAGTTTTTTATTCATCCTTAATGATATGTTTTGTAAGATATAGATATTCTCCTATAAATTTATAAATTTAACATATATTGTGAATTGAGTTACACCCTGTGATTTGATAGTTTGATTTAAATTGTCTAGCTCATGAGTTAATTGGATCCGATGAATGTGGTGGGGGGAGTGAACTTAACATCTAGTCCTCAAGAAAGGATTTGACCAAAAATAATAAGTAATAGAAAGATGAGATTAGTTAGTTGGCTAGTTGTAAATATTGTAATGGTGTTCTTGAAATCACTAACACAAACAGACACATTCTTCTTTTTATCTCTTAATCTTCTATCTTAATTTGTGCCTATCTTGAAGGAGGAATATCCTCAATTGGTTGTTTTCAGCGAGGCATTACAAGATGATCTCTTCTTTGTTCAATGTCGGCACCGAAGTAATTAAACGTGTGCCTTTCCATGAACATAGCTCGAAGCATTCAGAAACTACACCGAAACAAAAATGTGACCCCATATAGATTTTTATTGCTATCACATAGTTTATCCACATTAAAGCCCAAAAGATCTACTAAAAAAACCAACTTCTTCGAGAGTACTCCATTGTTAGGACTGATTAAAACTCTTTCACATCAATTCACTTTCACAGGTGCTCGATCTATTTCATATTTGTATAAAATTGTAATTGATTTGTTAATTGTGTAAGAATGTGGCATGCCTTATTATTATCTTTCAATTCATATCTAAATTGTGTACATGGGAAGATATCAATCATCTCCTCACAAACTTTTAGTATGCTCAACTTATGAACAAACGAATATTAATTTATAAGTTTCTTTGATTGATCACGTTTTATATTTTTTTTTCAAGAGGAATTCTTATTTCTTTGTGAGTGTTCTTGGTAAGCCATTCGAAAAGTTTTTAAATTTCTATGTCTAGTTTGATAATTTGACTAAATGTATCATTTTAATACTCTTATAAATTTGAGGAGCTTTGTACCTTTTTCTTTCCAAAACGATGAGGCCCTTAACAAGTCTATAATTATATTTTTTAATCAATTTATTTATAGATTATAAAATTATAAATTTGGGTCTTTATTTTTAAATATGATATGTTACTTATTATTTTTCTTTTTTCCCATATGCCACATGATTTCACCAATATAGCTTTTTTTTTTTAAGGAACACTAGTATATATAGGTTGTATAGCTCTCGGTTTTATATGTTTTAAAAAAATTAAACCAGTAATTATTTCCATTATTTTACATTAATATTTTATATTTATTTTTCTTTATATGTTAATATTTTAAAATTTTAAATCTCAATTTTAATTACTTCTAAAATTTTGTTTATATATTGAATTTTTAGTCTCAAAACTTAAATTTCTAATCTATTTTTTTAATTTCTATTTTCCAATAAATAGAAAATAAAACGTCACTTGTTATAAAAAAAACCTGGCTTTACAAAAAAATTGAAAATAAAAAAATAACATTTATTTAAAGTACTAGCTCTCCACTTCATCACGTGTAGTGATATCATGATACGAGTAAATTTTATACATACAAAAATGTACTTAAAACATGTTTGAAAATTCGTTACAAAATTAGTTTTGGCAAAATTATGTTTAAGACAAAAATAATTTTGTCAATGAATATAATCTTTATTTTTTATCTTGATGAATTTGTATTGAAATTCGTAAACTTGGTGGTTACACCATTCATATAGGTTATCATGAGTTTGGTAGAATATACAAATTCTGGTTTTGCTATATTCTATATAATTGATGTAGTGGGGTACATGCATCTTTCTCAACAAGTCTCCACCCCACAAAAATTAAACCGCAGTTCTTTGAGGCTGTTGTTTTATGGCATCCAGGAGAGAGATCATGATGATAATTCCTTTCAAATATTATATAATTATGAACAATAATTTGATTGATAAATAAAAAATATTAGTATATACATTCATGCCTAGCCGTTGAAAGTTGCAAGACTTGGCCTTTAGGACCTTCCCACTTTGCAGCTCCCAATAACTCTCTTAGATTCAACCGACTATATACCAAGCCACATGTCCCTTTCCTGCAAGAAGAAGCTTCTGTTATGAAATATATATTTAAATTAAAATAATATAAAAAATTTCAAATTTATAATATTTTTTTAAATTTTCATTTCCTTTCCACTGTTCAATGAATATTTTGTTTTTTAGCAAATTAAAATAATTTTTTTCTGACTTCTTGTAACGTCGTTAACTAACGCTTTCATTTTTTTTCAAATCCAAAAATGCCCTCTCCTCTGTTTCCAACAACCATACACAGAGGAGAGTGGTGGCCATAGACGTCGCCACCACTGTCCGTCAAAGCGGGAGGAGAAAACACAGAGGAGAACGGTGGCGATACCGATTAGAGGGAAGTCGGATCTCTCCGCAGATCTCTCTGCTCTTTGTCGAGATTTCACATCGCGAGAGGACCATCAATATTTGTCGCTGTTAGGCAAGAAACGATATTCAAATCTTTGATTTTACTATTTTATTGATATTGATTTGAGTTTGGATTTTTTTTCTTCGAATATTCAGATCTGGGATTAATTATTGATTTTGTTGTATATGTTTGTATAATTTTTAGTTGATTGTTTTGATTGAATTAAAAAACACTGAAATTTTCACTTAGTGCAAACAAAAAATTCTTGAGGTGCTTAACGAAGATGAGATGGGGATATTATTATTTTTCATTAATACTTCCAATAGATTTCATTTTAGTTTTTTAATATAATACTAACAATCTAATTCTACTTTCTTTCATTTATTTAATAATGTTATATTTATAAAATTGCTATTCTTATCTATTTATTTATTATTATTATTATCTGTATAAATAACCTAGAATGATACATATTTTGAGATGAAGGAAGTATGTTGTAAAAAAATTAGATTCTATAGTTAGGATCCACTCTCCTTTCTCCAATATTTAGAGAACTGTTTATTTTCTTAAAACATTAATTTTGTCTTGAATTATTATTGCATGCATGAGACTGCATGCTTGCCAGAATAACTGTACATATTCTATTAAATTTAGTTACTTAATTATTTGCTCTATGTACGGCATACCTTTTACTTTTTTATTTTTATACCTAAAATTATATTTACACCTTTAAACTTATTTTAATCCTTATATATATATGTGTGTGTTTTAACTTCTTACAATTAAAAATTGTGTATGCATATATAGGAACTAAACTGACTAATTTTTAAAAATATAAAGATTGTTAAAATGTAAAAATTGTATATAAGAATCAAGTAGTTAAATCTTATAAGAAATATCAATACTTTTTTTACTACAAAAAAATTATCAATACTTTAACAATTGTTAATTTTGTTCAAACTTCATTTTTATAATAAACATGTAAAATTCATCAACCAATAGATATTTATTGGTATATATGGAATGATTTCTTTGTGCATGCATAAGCTTTCATCATACATGTACTGACAAAATAAAGTTGACGAGTAATTTTCGTAAGTAGTAGGCACTAGGAAAGTGTGTACAGTACGTAGGACTGGGATCTAATAAAATAATCATATTAACCAATTAACAACGATAGAAACACAATTTTTTTCTATGAACTCAAAACGGAGAATTGAATACATTTAGCCACCATTCTCATGTATACATAACAACAACTTTTATTTTTCAAACCATCATATATAAATTAATACACCTATAACTAAGCTTCAACACAAAATCAAAATCAAATCACAAAACAAGCATCATCAACCTTGTTTGTTTCTTCTCATCAGGACGAGCACGATGTGAGTGTGCATGTCATGTTCTGCAATTAGTCCTTCAACATCAAACCTCATGTAGATCCTTCACTTGAGAAGAACTAACTATACCTATCATTAACTGATGATCACGATTCTTGGTTGTGCCAAGAGAGCACGAGATCTTGCAAGGCATCTTTCCAATCCCCCCAATGATGTTCCTCAAACTCCAACGCACCCTCCACCACCTTAACCGCCACAAAAAGAAGTTCATGAGGCACAATCTCAAGCACCTCAAACACCAAAGCCACCTTCCCTTTCACCAAAGCAATTGCACCGTTACTCTTCCCAACCTCAATCTTAAACCCCAATACCCCACCCACTTCCTTAACTTTCTCTTCCACCACCTCAACTCTCGCACTCGAACTAAACCTCTTCTCTCTTTTACTCCCCAAATCCGACGTCGTTTCGAACAACCTCGTCAAATCCAAACCCGAAGACATCGATATTATGTCAAACGCTGTCACTCCCGAACTTTTTTTACTCCCTTCGTAATTATAACTACTCTTCACATAACTCAGCCCCAACGCGTTTTCTTCCGCCGTTTCCGGGTTTAGTGATTTCTTAAACCACGCGTTCCCAAACAGGGACTCCAGGCTAATTCGGGTTTCCGGATTCGGGTCGAGTAATTTGTGGATAACAAAACGGGCTGGTTTTGAAATCCACTCCGGGAACTGGTAATCTCGTCGGGAAATTTTTTTGCACATCGCCGGAATGTTGGTGTCGTCGAACGGGAGGTGTCCGGCAAGGAAGACGAAGAGGATGAGGCCGCAGGACCAGGCGTCGGCCTTGGACCCGTCGTAGCCGCCGCTCCGGCGGAGTATCTCCGGCGCGGTGTACGCCGGCGTGCCGCAGGCGGTGTGGAGGAGGCCGTTCTTGAGCTGCTCCGGCAGTGCGGAGAGCCCGAAGTCGGAGACCTTGAGGTTTCCGTCGCCGTCGAGGAGGAGGTTCTGCGGCTTCAGGTCGCGGTGGGCCACGCCGTTGCGGTGGCAGAACCGCAACGCCGAAACGAGCTGCTGGAAGTAGCGGCGCGCGGTGGACTCCGGTAGCTTTCCGCGGCGGGAGATTTTGGCGAAGAGCTCGCCGCCAGCGGCGAGCTCCACGACGAGGTGGATCTTGGTCTTGGTTGCGAGCACCTCGTGGATTTTGAGGATGTTAGGGTGGTGGTGGAGGCGGCGCATGGCGTCGATCTCGCGGATTATACGTGGCTCCATGCCGGCGTCCACGGTTTTCGATTTGTCGATTATTTTCACGGCGACGGCGGAGCCGTCGACGAGGGATCTCCCCTGGTAGACCTTGGCGAAGCTTCCGCGGCCGAGGAAGCGCGTCAGCTGGTACTTCCCGAGGATGGTGGCGGTTCGTGGTGGCGGTTGCGGCGATTTTTGCTGCAATGGCGGTTCCATGATTTAACGTGGAATAGCTGAAAGAGTGTTAAGTTATAAGCCAGAGAGTGTGTGCGCGAGAAATTGGATTTATATAGAAAATTTTGGAGTGGGTTGGATCTATCGCTGTCACCGCGAGAGAAAGACTGAGAGAGAGTGCACCGGGTTGGCTTCCACCTTAAAATTCCATTTTAAAAAAAATAGAAATGTGCAGAAAATGAAAATGAAGGAAAGAAAAATACATTTTACAATTATAAATGAGAATCTAAAGTTGGAATCAGCGTTTTAATAGTATGTTATTAGTTGGTCCTTGGTGGTTATAATTAGACTATTTACCAACTGTTACCAAAGATGACTATTGATTATAATATGTAACCATACAACACAAAGAGCGATAGTTGACTAGACTGCTTCTTCGGACATTTGAATCAAGTGGAGGACGTGATTGGATTGCATAAAAGCTGTTAAGCAAAACATAGTAATTAACTTCAAGTTGCTCACAACAACTCTTCTGAAGATGAACATATGAAGGGGGACTGGACAATGGAGTATTGGAATATGCTACATATACTATGAATGTCAAAAGTTAAATATATTTAATTCATCTAAATAAATAATTAATTATCTTTATATATAGGGGATTGTCAAGTGTGAACTTGTACAAATTGGTTTGGAAAGATTAAGGATAAGGAGATGTAGTAGGATTTTAAAAGATTCTTCTATAGTAAAAAAGTTATCTTTTATAATTTAGATTTTCAGTATATTTTTAGTGAAGTGTATAAATATTACACTCATCTAACAATATTCTTGAAACTTTTTTAGATTTTTTTTTTGTTAAAAGTTTATTTTTGTTCACAATATTTTCTTTTTTCGTTGAAGATATTTTAGACATTAATTATTACAATATTTGTTCCTCTTTTTCTCCTAATTTTACGCATTCTCTCCTCATCCAATACATGAATCTTCATCTCCAATATTACATGAGAGCCATAATTTTGAACAAATTGTTCCAATCCAAAACAGGAACGAAAACATGTTAATACAGGGACTTCATGATTATCATCAAGCGAAGTTAGTAGTTTCAACTTCAAACCAACATATATGTTTGCAAAAATTTAAATGGAATTTGTCAAACGAAATCGTTTTCTCTTCAACATCTTAAAAGAGCTTTGATAAAAAGAGAGATAGTGATAGAGAGATCATTCAATTCTTATAAAAACAGTAAACATGAACTTAAATTCGAGTACTTTTCTTTTGTGGAGCTGAAATATTTTATAAATAAAATCAATACTTTTAAATAAAAAATATTAATATAGATATAAATCGCTGTGCTGGAAAGTGGGAATAAGATGCATTCTAAAAGCAAAGCCACTAACATAAATTAGTAAACACTAAAAAATATGTAAAGACTAATTATTATATATGGTAAATAATTATTTTCGTCCACGAATAAATTCGTCATGAAAATTCGAATTTCAAAGCAATATACTAATTATCATATATGGTAATTAAATATTTATTATAATGTTATACTTGTAACTATTAAAAAATAAAATAAATAAAAATTAAATTATATTTTAAGTAAATAATTATTTTCATCTCTAAATCTATCAGGTATGTTCTTTTATTAACGCTTATGGACAAAAATTAACGAATAAATAAATTTATCATATTTTTTTATTTTTAGAGATTAAAATTAAAATTCTCATCTTTTAAAAATAAATTTATAAGTATTATATACATTTAAAAACGAAAATAATTATTTATTTTAATTTTATACAACTATACAAGTACCGACAATGTAACCCGTAAACAAAAATATCATGTAATGCGCGATCTTTTTCAAGAAAGAATTATTAAGGCAAAGCTATTGGTACCATTCACTGAGTCTTGCACACTACAGGAATTGGATCTTTTTCGCGTTTTGCTGATTATCTTTTTCTGAAGTTGGGTAGAATCTGGAAACAGAATATGCAAAGGCATATATTAGTTAATTAACTGGCAATCATTAATATTTTACTTCTCTTTCTCTCAACGCACTATCCAATCACACCTGCTTGCTGTAAATTGAAGAAGCAGTCATTGAAGACCACCTAGCCAATTTTGGCTTCACTTTAATTTCCAACAACATTCACGGATTCCAAATGACCAACGGTGTGTGAGCCTTCTCTTATGTCGTCTTATTTTTTCATACCAATCGTTTCCATATTTTTTATCTACAAAACTAACCATATATGTTTTTTATCATAATTTTTTTTTCGGATGATATTATTGATACAAAATTGTTTTTACCATAAGTATTAATTAATCTTTATCAAGAATCATGAATACCTAAAATACCTAAAATAAATATTTTTCTTAATATAATTTATTTCATATCTAAAAACTAATCAAAATTTAAACTCTAAATTACTTGATTAAGAAGTATAAGTTATTACTATTTGTACCAAATAATATTAATTTTTTTTTCATATAATGAGTGATATAAGTGCCCCCTAACTAAAAATGACATTAAACAATTTCATTCTAGGTGGTTCAATAAAATTACATAATATTTTATACATAAAAATATAAACAAATAAGTGTAATTTCATTGGACCACATAAAATAAGATTGTTTAACCTTATTTTTAATTGGGTTAGTAAAAAAATCCCATATAAACTATTTTACTTTTACTTTAAAAATAGTGAAATTGAAATCTTCTTTTTTTTGTTAGTATTTATTAGAAGTGTTCGTTGGATTAGAATTTTTTTAATATGTCCATTGGATTAGATGAACATGATAGATCCAATAATTATTAGAAGTCTTTATTTTATTTATGATCATAAATATTTTCAGTGAAAAGTGAATTTAAATAAATTAAAATTCATAATTTGGTAAAAAATATTTCTTTTAAATAATTATTTTATACCTAAAGTTTAAATTCAATTCTTGTATAAATCTAAAAATTATGTTTTTTCTCTCCAAAAACTAATTAGAAAAGTATTTTTTATTTCACCAAAAAAATAAGTAATAAATATTTTTACTATAAAATTACCTAAATCAAATAAAGATGGTTGGCTTTATTGGTAATTGAATTTGATGAGAAGCTTTTCGGTCTAACAAGATATTCCAAACTCTCGATGTGTCACTGGGATAGGGTTAGGGGAGGTTTATTTGTATTCCGCGATAGAATAACGACAAATATATAGTACGTAAGTACAAAGTACTAAGGCGGCTGCTTTATTTTTATTTTTTGTATTTATAAGAAAAAATCATGTGCTTATGAAGGAATTCTGATCAGATATATATTTAATACAACTAATTAACATTTATTTTATCTGTCAAAAAAACAAAATTTATTTTAAAACTATTTTAATGTTATTTCAAAATTTTAATCAGTCGTACTTATATATAAATATATGAATATTATACGCATGTGAGGAATTGTTCACGTTAGAAATAATGAGAATGACCTTAGCTAGTTGTTGCGAAGAGTATGAATAATGATCTAAATTTTTAAAAAAAAACAATAATCAAGAGAAGTCAGAGGCAAACGAGGCATAATAGCACGCGCGTACATAAAAATACAATAAATTGATGAAATGATTGAAGAAAAATTAATTGGAAGTGGTAGATCAAGGTTCTCGTGAATGGTGAGTAATGTTAGTTGAATATTACTCGAACAAATGATTTTATACCAAAGTTATCAAGCGTTGCATCATCCTTACAGGTCTATCTTTATTTACTTACGTCATATTAGTACCACTGTGAGTTAGTACATTACTATTTGGTGGAATAAAATTACATTTGCTACTTGCTAGTATAATAAAATGTTGCACGATAATAGTCGTTATATGAAACCAAATATTTTTCATTCGTTCTAAAGTTTAGGTGGTTCACTGGTTCTCATGCTGACCCATCGTATATCTGGTAGCTATAAATATAATAATTATAATTATATATTAAATTAAAAATATATTTTACACCATGCATTACATAAACTCAAACATTAAATTTTATATTCAAGCATGGAGTATTTGACTATTTTATTCTTTAATTCACTACGTCATTGCCTATAAGTTGTTTAAACTTTAAACCCTGCAAATAAATATGTTGGGTTTTCAACAGAATTAAGCTCAGCTAGGTTGGTTTACATGATGACTCAACACTATCACTATAATCTTTTTTTTTATTATTGAATTTTATAATTAAATAATTCAATTTGTTGAAGTCAATTATCTTGAGTTATGAATGTAAAAAAAAAAAAGGTTATTCAATTTGTTGAGTCCATTAATGAATTCTCGCAGTGTCAATAATTAAGTACCATTTCCTTGAATTTTCTTGTAAAAATCATTGATAATTGATTTTTTTATACAAGAGAAAAAAAAATCTTATTATAAATAGTCAACATTAAAATAGCGAGTTTTGCAAAAGTAGTGTTAGTTTTAAATTTTATGTGACTTTAATTTATTTTTAAATTTTTTACAATTGATATATAGCTGTTTAGGGATTAGGGTTTTTCTCATGCATTTCCTCTCTTTTTCGTTAAAAAATATTTTTCTCATGCATGTCCACTCCACATATACATACGCTAAAGAAAGATAATTTATTTAGAAGGGGAAAATAGTATACATTTTCGAGAGAATTTTTAAAAACTATTTATTTTAAAATGTAGTTACTAAACATGTGTTTGAATTCGGGAATCGAAATTATTTATCACGTCCGTAAGAAACTAATAATTGGCTTTTTTTTTTGTGTTTTAGAATATTTTCTCATTAAATGTATTCTAATGTTTAGTTTATATGTATGAATTCTGGAATCGACACGTCTGTAAGAAATTTAGTCACCTTTTAGTCATACACAAGTATACAGTTTCAGTGCAAATATATTTTATCACCAAATTAAGGTGGCGTCTAAAGTCAATTAGCTGGTAAGTAGTGAATGAGATCTTTTCTGCTGTTTGGTATGATAAAAAAAAAGAAAAGCAATGGTTAAAATTAATTACCATACCTACATGGTTTTATGTAAGTTAATTGCATGTAATCCCCGAGTTAATTAAATTGTGGAAAATTAGAAAATTCCAAGGGTACGTAGGATGTGTGATTATTGAAGAATAACCTAATGGTTTGGTCTTTGGAACCATTATATGTGCCCGGTCGAATTACCGGAAGCGTTGACGGGTAGAGTTTTCATCTCTGTTTTGTCATGGAATGTAAAACTTTATGTTTGGGTTTTATGCAGCACCAGTTCAATATAGTGTTACTTTCTCCGTCATGCATTCCAATAGGATAGCGTGTATTAATTAATGGCCACGGTGGTGTTTAGATTGTTTGAGTTATGTTCTTTGTACTATTTTTTTTAATAGTTTGGATAATTTTTCTCATAAATACTTACAAAAAAACAATAAAATAAAACAAATTAAGCTTTTTATTAGAATTAATATATATATATATATATATATATATATATATATATATATATATATATATATATAACATTACAAATAATATAATAGTTATTAAAGTTATATCATATAATTTGAACATTTACATATATATATATACTCATTCAAATTTTTTTAATTGATAAGTGGGGTGTATATATAAGTTAATTTAACTTAATTATATATAGAACAAATGTAATTTATTTTACCTTTTTATTACCTTGCGATAAATACTTACGAAAATTTTATTCAAACACTGTTCATAATTCATTCAAAATGCAAAACCAATAGTTGAGTCTAGATAAGAATATTAGTGAAAATAAAAGTGTAATTTATTACTAATTATTAATAGACTCGATCGATCATGATCAAATAAATTAACAAAGAAACATTTGGTTATAAATGTAATCACACTATTTTTTCATTGGATTTTATAAAAGTATAGCTGACTCGGAACATTAGTATTGACAAGACATGCATAGATCACACATGTCTTTAGTGAACAAATATCAGATGTTTTCACTTTCTTTTAATTGTTGGTCAAAATGCCAGATTTCTTCGCATTCGATCACCTAAAAAAAAAGAGTTGAGATTGTTTGCCATTTTTTGAATAAACATGTGTCTCCTGATGAATTATTAGCCTTTGTGACTGTAGCATGAGCAGCATATTTTTTTTAAAGAAACGACCCATTTTATAGCATGCATGTCATTATCTTATACACAGTGGTACTAAAACAATGGTCTATTAATTTCTAAATTATTCCACAGGTATCTTAGTCTGTTTTGCTCCTCGCCCCTTTTGTTCTCTTCCTAAACTATCATTTATTGGCTTCATATATATTAGTGGCTCCCAATCAACCACTAACGAGAAGACTCATGACAATTACGAACTTATTTAATTATTTATTTATTCAATTCAACACATCTCTGTCTATCTTTCGTATAAAATAAGTTTTGTTTGTTTGGTACGTTTTTTAAAATTAGCTAGCTTGATATAGTAAATTGGAATTATAAGATGCACACAGTTTATGATTGATAAATTGTCAGGAAAGAGCCGGAAAACATTATTAGTATTTGATGATTAAGACCTTCCCCCTATTTCAATTCTCACCATTAGCTTTCGGAATAATTAATTAATAAGTATATGTTATAATATGTGTTGTTTATTTTAAAAAAATGCTACTTGCATACTTGTTTATTTACTTTATTATTTTTATAAGTTATACTAGAAAGTGAGTAAACGTCTGAAGGTCTAATTGGAATGAAGTATACAGATGATAGTTCTAATTGTGCGGAGATAGATTTTTGGGATAAAAAAATAATGTTTGTATATTATATAAGTCTTCAATTATACTATAGTTTGATAATATATAGGAAAGGTCGAAAGGATTCACCATGGATATGTTCTACACTATCTACAGAGACTAAACTCAAGAAAAACTTAAATTGTTTAAGGCTGTAACGGTAAGATATTTTTCTATAGAAATATATATACACACAGAAAGATTATCTCACTAGGTCAATTTAATGATGGGAGTTAAAATAGTTTGCACAAAATGTTAGATTTTAACTTTGTTACTGCTATTATATATACACTAAAAAGTATACACCGAAAAATGCTAGCAATTAATTATTAGTTTGGTAACCAAGATATGCTTGATATATATAGGTCCTATCCTATCATATGCATATTGTAACAAGTTATTTATGGTGCTAATACTTAACATACCTCTTATTCTATTCTATTATTGGTTCAATATATTTCTTATTCTAAGAAAGAATTGAATTAAAAAGCAACGTGAGATGATAAGATCCCTCAATATTTATTATATAAATAACATATATATATATATATATACAAAACATATAATATATATAATAATGAATCTAATAGAGTATAATAATCATGAGAATAAAATATGATTTTAGACCATTATTTAATTATAAATTATTGTTGATATAATTTTAAAGATAATTATTATAAAGATTAACCTACATGATATCATGATGAGTTGTAATTAGATAATATAAAATTATTTCACATGGTTAATGCATAGTTTTTTCTCTCAATATAATATGTATGAGAGTGATAATATTATAAAACTAACATTAGTATTAATATTACATTGAAAAGTTAAAGTGATATATATTAAGAGTATTAGTGGAGAAAAATAATTAATATTACGTTGAAAAGTTAAATATGACACTTATTTTGAGACAATTTTTTTAAAATGTGACACTTATCAGTTAAAAAAGTATTATATTTTCTTATATAATTTTATTGTAATTGAATATGCACAAAAGGTTTTGAAGAATTTTTAATTTTACATGCCTAAAGCTTAACTTATTTAGGTAATTAATTAAGTTTAAATTAATTTATTTTGATTTCAAATTCACATGTAATTTTAAAGTCCTCAAAGTATTATCTGCTTAGGTATCTGATAATTGTTAGAGTTTTATCATTGTAAAAGATGTCTCGATAGATTGAAAAGAAATGATGTTTATAAATAATTTGTGATCTCAACTTCTAAATGATGTGAGATTTTATAGCTACCGAAACAAAATTAAAACTTAATGTGCTTATTAATTGATTAAATATATTTGATCAATTAATTCATGAAGGCTCATTTAATTTACATCACTATTTTTTAAGCAAGATGTTATAAAATATTGAAGTAAGCACAAGCTGTGCCTAATTCAGAAAAACTAGCTAGCACGAAAGTTACAAAAAGAGTATATGAGTAATTGAGTATGAGTACTCCACCTCAGCTACCCAACAGACAACGATATGTCCATTGCAGACCAACCCAAAACCTCATAGTTAGCAAAAGTAATACGCCAAAAGAAGTTAAATGCACGAAGTCTTAATCAATCTAGGCTGTGCTGAAGGAAATATAAGATTGATGGAACAAGTGCTTGAAGAAGGATAAAGGTAAAAGAAAATTAAAGATGAAAGAGATTATGGGATTGAATTTTTCTAATTGACATTTCTATCAAAAACTAATAAATTAACATTTGTTTTGTTGATAAAAAAATAAATCTAAATTGCATTTTCACGTGTCATTATTACGTGATACGGCAGCGAGCCACCTGGTGTATGTTTCCGTTTGCACATAGTTTTCCACACACACTTGATCATATATACGAAGCTAATCTGAATGAGATAAAACATGCCGCAGGCAGGTCTGTTGTCGGTTTTTCTTTCTTTCTTTCTGAGTAGCAGCTTCATTTTCTCCACACACAAACATACTCACATTTCCACCTATATATGTGTTTGAGTTGCGGCTACAGTGAAGCCCTAATTAAGTACTTCCTCTACCAAAACATCCATTTCGTTTACATCACTAATGAAGTTTTCTTATTAAATATTTCTGTATGCTCTACCACTGTCGTCCTATTTGTGCTTAAGTTAATAATGCTCCACTTATTTCACCAGATTCTAATTCAAAGATATCTACCTAATGTTCCACTTTTTATTTCTTTAATTCAAGATTATTTGCAATTTTTAGTTGTTTAATGTGCATGTATAAATTTAATATTAGCACATGGATATATCAAAAAGGAATTAATAATAAAGAAGATAAAGTTGGATTAAAGTTTATAAACTTAAATTTGAATGGATTTTATTCTGTAAAGTGATATTACAATAGCAAACTTCGATTTGCTTTTAATTGTGAAACTTGATTTTAGGTCAAATTGTAAGTGTGTAAGGTACTTTTTAAGGGAAACGAAATATTCATCAAACTAAGTTTATTGGTCAAATTACATAAGTTGAAAGAATTTAAATGGTAAATGTAAGGTACTCTTAGACTTGATTAAGGTGGGGTCTTGATATTGGTTCAACTCTAAGGTTGATTTTTTATTTTTACCATGGTGTATGAATCCATTATCATGTATCTACATGTACTCAACGCTTTCAGGTTGATGAACATGGGTTTGAGTAGCCTTTGTACTTATTTTTAATAAATTTCCTTTACTTATAAAAAGGCGGCAAATTAACTGATAAATAGTTCAAATTTGCATTTTAGGGTTAGATTTAAAAAGTTTGTTTACTAAGTTGCTTAAGTTTATGATGACAGCATGAGCTAAGAAAAAATACATTTAAAGTGATATGTAGATACCTCAAAGGGTTAACACAATAATATAAGATTCTATTGCGTCACATGATTGAGAATTATTTATTTTATAAAAAGTTATGTGTTTAATTTTTATCGTTTAAAAGATTCTCTTATATTAATGACAATCATATCTTACAAATGAAATTAGTTTTTGATTCTGAGTTAAAAAATACTCATGATCTCTGACAAAATATATAATATATATATATATATATATATATATATATATATATATATATATATGAGGATATAGATACATGTACAATAATAAAACATGCATTAAATTTTACTTAAAAAAAGGATAAAGTGCATTTTAAATCATTATTTGTAAAACTAACAACTGAATATAATAATAAAGTTAACTATGTTTGCAACAAAGTTTAAATTATATTTATAATTATTATTATTATTATTATTATTATTATTATTATGATTTTTAAAACACACATAAAGTAAAAAGAAGAACAATTTTACGCTTAAATAAAACATTCATATTAATTTTCATCATCAAATTATATTAAAAAATTTGCGTTAAAAATAATTCACTCAATATATTTAAAATTTTAGTTAAAATGGAATTCATCAAATGATATAAACACCCATAGAAACACGTACTAATTAAAGAGGAAAATTGACCTACAGGCTACAGCTTCTAATTAACTTTTTTTAACATGGTGAAACATTTTCTTTCATCGGAAGTGATGATTTTTCAAGCAATGATCACGTCATCAAGGCGAAAATATCTTGATTAAAGAAAGTGATTTCTTTTTGCTATACTAGATTAAAAAAAGAACGTAAATGTGAAGGGTGATCAACTTCGTGTCGCTTTAATGGTTGGAATTATTTGACATTCTCGTAAAGTTCGACCACTAAGAAGATGTTATTTGATGGCAATGTCCACTAGAATGAGAGTAATGGATATTATGTCATCGTCATGTCTAATGTCATTTCTCACTGCTCACACTAATACAATTATTTTGCTTAACTATGGACGTTGGAGGATAAGACGAGCAATACATTACAGAAGGAACATTTGAGTAATCAAGTGGTACCTTTCTATTCTTTTTTAGTCTTTTTAAGGTTTTGCATAAAAATTAAAAAATGTATTTTTTTAAATAGTTATGAAGTTTTTTGTTTTATTCTTTCATCTTTATCCCCACAATAAATACATATTAGCTATTTTTTATTTCCACTTTCATAATAAATGTGCAAATTAATTAAAAATTGGATGAAAAATAAGGATATAATTAAATAAAATAAATTAATGGTATCTTGAACTTTAAAAATGACAAATAATTAAGAACAAACATTATCCACAAAATAGACACTTAAAAAGGAATCGAATGAATATATGCTTTCATAGTTTGATTAATGCTAGCAGTTAATTATGAAATTTCTTCTTGTGATATCCTTTATAGACTCTTATTAAATTGAAATTTTTGTCTCCTTTATAGTTTTTTTTTTTTTTTTTGCCGAAATCCCCTTTATAGTTATGTCATATGATAAAAGTTTAGTTTGAATTAAAATATAATATTTCTTTATCTGATGTTTTCTTTTTTACTTGAAATATTAACTTTAGTGTTAGTTGGTTTTGATCAATCAAATATTATCTCATTCAAATTGTCTCCATTATCTTGTAGTTAATTGTTAAGGCTCGATGAAACTTTGCCTTCAATTTCTGGAGATTGAATTGAATTGACAACTTTTATTCTTCCTTGTTATTCTTATTTTGAAGTGGAATATGTTAAGACTACCATTTTTGCTTTTCTGTCAAGACTAATGATTCTTTATTATTTTGGTTTTTAGCTCTTGATTTTTGTTGAAACATTTGTACCTACTTTTCAATTTATTTTTTTCTTTTTGGTTCAAATAGACATCGAACTTTTTATGCCATTATAAGATTTTTGGGCTCTAAGTTGGCCCAACGAAATTAGAAAAAGCACCAAAGTAGGATAAAAAGAAAAAACAAATTGGCAGATGCTATTTACTAATACACTCCCTCTTTATTTTTATTTATAATTTCCCCCCTAAAATACCCTGGTTCCAAAAAAATTACACTCCCCTTTTCGCCTCTTTGACTCATTGTACTTTGAATATGCTCTCCTATGGATCCTCCCCATGTATGTCCCATTAAAATTGCTCTTCTTCTCTTTGTAATTGTTTTGAGACCAACTCCTCTTCTTCAATAAATTTACCTTTACCTCCCTTTTATGCACATTCCCATTGCTGTAATTTGCAATTCCCCTACCTATTCATGAAAGCATCCTCAGTACACTTATAGTTAATTCTAAGCTCACCCAATCACTCACTAGCTTACAATTGAAATCCAAATAATGAAACATCTTATCTCTTATATAAACAAAAAAGCCCCAAATAAAGAAATAATGCCTACCTTGGCTGTCTCTGCTCTCCTTCTTACTACTATTCCCATAATAATCAAAATCATGATCTTGTTCTAGAAGCACAATGATTGAAAAAAGTGGAGTAAGACAGTGAGTCTTTGTTGTTTTTGCTTTGTGATCTATGCATTGCAAAGCAACTAGGACGCAAATGAATGAACCCTATTTCTCTTTTGATTAATTTCTGGAAATCAGGGTATTTTGGGATGAAAAATTATAAAATCGGAAAAGGAGGGAGAGTGTATTAGTAATTTCTATACCTATAAAAATTAAATAAATATTCGAGAGCTTTGGTGTATGCCTATGATATATTATTGGGCAGAGACTGGTTGGGCTAGTGAAGCCTAAATGAACTTTTCAAATAAAATGGGCCATGAAAGCCTGTGTTTGGAAAGTGTTGCCTAGCGTACAATTTGCACTGGGCTATTATTTTTAAGAAAGAGTTAATTATTTTTTTAGCCTCTAATTTTTTTTTAAATCATCAAACATTACGGTGCTGATGTGTGATATTAATTTTATTATATTTATTGGTGTTTTGTTTTGTAGGAATTAATTACTGTCATAAATTATTTCAACACTAAGTTTGGTTTTTTGGATGTAATAATAGAAAAGTGTATAAAAATTGACAGATAGATCACCCTTAGGGTTACTCTTTCTAAAAATGCTGCTTACTCTTGCTAAAGAAAAGTGATAAGACAGGTATGCTGGATTCAAGCGGACTTAATATCGAGTATCAAACATATCTTGGATCAAAACATAAAATCACATATCAATTTAAATCACCTCAATTATTAGGTTCAACTTAAATATGTTTTTAGTTTTTTAAATTATTTTTTTTAATCTTAGAGAAATGTTTTTTTAATCCCTCACAATAGGGTTAACCAAATAAGAAATGTTAGTTTTTAATTTGTGACGAGTTTTGATCTTCATAATTTATTTTTAATTTAATTACTCTTTCTAAAAATGCTGCTTACTCTTGCTAAAGAAAAGTGATAAGACAGGTATGCTGGATTCAAGCGGACTTAATATCGAGTATCAAACATATCTTGGATCAAAACATAAAATCACATATCAATTTAAATCACCTCAATTATTAGGTTCAACTTAAATATGTTTTTAGTTTTTTAAATTATTTTTTTTAATCTTAGAGAAATGTTTTTTTAATCCCTCACAATAGGGTTAACCAAATAAGAAATGTTAGTTTTTAATTTGTGACGAGTTTTGATCTTCATAATTTATTTTTAATTTAATTACTCTTTCTAAAAATGCTGCTTACTCTTGCTAAAGAAAAGTGATAAGACAGGTATGCTGGATTCAAGCGGACTTAATATCGAGTATCAAACATATCTTGGATCAAAACATAAAATCACATATCAATTTAAATCACCTCAATTATTAGGTTCAACTTAAATATGTTTTTAGTTTTTTAAATTATTTTTTTTTAATCTCAGAGAAATGTTTTTTTAATCCCTCACAATAGGGTTAACCAAATAAGAAATGTTAGTTTTTAATTTGTGACGAGTTTTGATCTTCATAATTTATTTTTAATTTAATTACTCTTTCTAAAAATGCTGCTTACTCTTGCTAAAGAAAAGTGATAAGACAGGTATGCTGGATTCAAGCGGACTTAATATCGAGTATCAAACATATCTTGGATCAAAACATAAAATCACATATCAATTTAAATCACCTCAATTATTAGGTTCAACTTAAATATGTTTTTAGTTTTTTAAATTATTTTTTTTTAATCTCAGAGAAATGTTTTTTTAATCCCTCACAATAGGGTTAACCAAATAAGAAATGTTAGTTTTTAATTTGTGACGAGTTTTGATCTTCATAATTTATTTTTAATTTAATTACTCTTTCTAAAAATGCTGCTTACTCTTGCTAAAGAAAAGTGATAAGACAGGTATGCTGGATTCAAGCGGACTTAATATCGAGTATCAAACATATCTTGGATCAAAACATAAAATCACATATCAATTTAAATCACCTCAATTATTAGGTTCAACTTAAATATGTTTTTAGTTTTTTAAATTATTTTTTTTTAATCTCAGAGAAATGTTTTTTTAATCCCTCACAATAGGGTTAACCAAATAAGAAATGTTAGGGTTAACCAAATTTTAAAATATAATTTTTGGAGGTTAAAAATCCAAAAAATATGATAAAAATCCTCGAGTTTGAACAAACATCTCCAAAGAAAGGATTTGACTCCTCTAAAATAAAAATACACTTTAGAATATAAAGTATAATAATAATTGTTTATTAATATATTATTTTTTAAAATTATATTTAATTTTAAATTTATATATATATATATATATATATATATATATATATATATATATATATATATATATATATATATATATATATATATATATAAAATGATTAATGATGCACTTTATATCTAGAATGCAGTTTCTCACTTCATTGTAGGCCAACTCCAGGTTATCAAATATCTGTTTCATACGAAATTTTCAGTCCAAAGACAGTGTGTTAAATATAATATTTTATTTTTTAGTTTTTAAAGTAGGATTTAGTAAATAAGTTGGTTTACTAAGAGTCAGTTCTAATAGATTAATCTAGTCAATAAGTGGTTCCTGGTATCTTTAAGGAGCAAGTTAGTTTTAATATTATGTATTGGTAATGTTTTGTTATCTAATTAATTTATCTTTTACTATTTATTATATCGCTTCTGAAAAAAATTTAAATTAGAATAAAATAATTCAATTTCTCAATCATAGATATTGTCTCTCTTCTCTCCTCTATTTTTTATAATTTCTTTCACAAAACCAACTAAACGTTTATAATCTCACAGTCACACGACACGACCAAATCTACTGCAATGCAAGAGAAAATGTCTCTGTCCGTGTTGTCTGGACCGCATTTAACGTAACAACCGAGCTATATAACTTTCTTTCCAGGAAAAATCTACTGCAATGCAAGAGAAAATGTCTCTGTCACTGTCACTCATTGGTCTAAACTTTTCAAACTATATAATAGTACAATTTATTAGAAGATAATCCTGAACTGAAACCATATATAGAATTATTGGAAAATGCAACTTTCTTGGTATTTTCCTGAAACCATTGACTCGCTCAAGTCCTCTCTATCCCCATGACCCCATGTATCTTCCGTGCCAATAAAAATAAAGCACCAGTAGCAATCAACTTTGCTTCTCACTTCTGTGTTTGAAGCTTCTGTGAGGTATGTATGTACAACACTCTCTTTTTTCCTTCCTATTGCTGACTTGCTGCTACTAATATGATGTTTGAACTATGGCTATAAGTGACTTGCAGTTCCTTCCTTTAAAACATGTGTCTTTTAGTTGAAAGGTTGCATATATATAACTTCTCCTTTTTAGTTAGTCATTGGATCATGTCTCGATTCTACCAAAACAGTAATGAATTATGTCTTCACTTGGAGATTTATGAGTCTAAAGTTTTAGTTTTTAGCCCTTTTTTCCTTTCCGTTTTATTTACACATCTTGAAATATAGATGCCATTGTACTTGGCATGTTAGAATTATGGTTGCTGCAGCTTCAGTACAATTTCTTAGTTTGTCTATATCAGGGTTTCTTTTGCTCTTCTTAAATTGTCTGTGGTTGAGTACCCAAAAACTCAAAAGTGAAAGTAGAGAATAATAATGTGATGAAATAAAGGATTAAAAATACTGAATTACAGGACCAAACATGTATTTAAACCTAAAATAAACGATGAATTTTGAGAGCAATGGAACCTCTTCATTTCAGAATTTTATTTTTACATCAGGAATGCCTCAGTTTTTATGTTTAAGAAATATCGATAAAATCATGACAATTATGATGAAATTGATTTTCTCCCAGTTAGAAGAATTTCTGAAAGTCTGCTATACTCCTTA
Organism: Glycine soja; assembly: GCF_004193775.1. NCBI lineage: Eukaryota > Viridiplantae > Streptophyta > Magnoliopsida > Fabales > Fabaceae > Glycine > Glycine soja. The sequence continues at coordinate 42,849,136 of NC_041011.1, read as the reverse complement.
ATTCTTGTAGCATATGTTGACGGCTTGTATCTTGATAAATTAACTCCCTGATTGCTGCAGATATTGCCATGGTCTTGTAATTTTTGTCAGATTGTTTGTTTATCTCGATATCATCTCCATCAATCAATCCTCTTAGCATTTGAACTCTCTTTGACAGCTTGCTTATTTGATTCTATAGTCTTGTTTCCCTTGCCAAAAAGAAAAAAAACGTTTATGGACAATTGTAATTTATATTTTGTATCCTCCATCCGATGGGATAGAATTCGTTACAACTGTTGTTGTAAGCACGAATTACTACTTTCAATCAACTTCACCGGTAAAAGTTTGAATTGAATATAATAGTTCATTTAGGATTTTCCAAGCCAACAGCAGCAACAAGTATCCAAGACCTCAATATTACAAGTTATAATTTCATATATTCTTTGATATATTGAGCATGATGTATATTGCATGCACAGTAATCTAGAATTAGATAGTTGAATTATTCATTTAGTCAATATCCTTTTCTTCTCTCTGTTAAATGGACTGTTCTAGAATTAATGCATAATATTTTTATGCTTTGTGAGAGGATTGATTTTGAGGAATTTTATTCCAGGGGAAAAAGAGATGCAGTTTGCAGGTTCAATAGTTTCAACTTTCAGGCAATAGAAAGAGTTCTTTTTACACGGTTTGAGTTGAGAATCCAGTATAGACTTTCCGCTATGGCAGCAGGATTGGAACTCATACCCATAGGTACAATTTTGACAGTGGTAACTAACCAAGTCTTGAAGACGGCTCATGCAGCATCTGATGTTCTTATTGGTAAAGAAAGCTTCAAGGCCCTTTCGACACATCTATTTGATATTGAGCCAGTGCTAAAGGAATTACAGCTTCAAGAATTGAATGACTCTCAAGCCGCAAGGGTTGCTCTGGAGTCTCTTGAAGCAGATGTTAAGAAGGCAAACAATTTGGTTGACAAGTATAGGAACCGTGGCCGTTTTTACTTACTGATTAAGTGTCGATCCATAGTTGAGGAGGTTGAACAAGTCACAAGGGATATTGGAAAGTCTCTGGCTGCATTGTCTATTGCAAATACTGAAGTCCTATCAAGAATTTCTGATCAGGTCAATAGACTACAAAATGAGATGCAAAGGGAGAAGTTTGAGGCTTCACAATCTCAGATTCAAATTGTTGACAAGTTGAACCAGGCACTTAAAGAACAGAAACATGATCAGGCTTTTGCGAACGACATGCTAAAGGAGATAGCAAGGGCAGTTGGGGTGCCAGTGGAACCCTCAGAGATAAGCAAAGAGTTGGCCAGCATTAGGAAGGAAAAAGAAGAAGCTTCCATCCGGAAAGAAAGAGCTGAATGTGTTCTTTTGGACCAGATCATTCAGTTACTCTCTCGGGCTGATGCAGCAAGGGATTATGAAGAAGTGGAGAGGCGGTACTTTGAAAGGGTTAAGGTGATAGAGAGATATGATTCAAGGGAAAAACATATCCCTCCACTCAATCCTTTCCATTGTTCTATAACCAGGAATGTTATGGTAGATCCTGTTAGCCTTTGTACCGGTACTACATGTGAACGATCTGCTATTGAAGCTTGGTTTTGTGATGGCAACAGGACAGACCCAGAAACTAAAGAGGTTCTTGAAGATACTACCTTGAGGTCTAACATTCCACTAAGACAATCCATTGAAGAGTGGAGAGAACTTAATTACTGTCTGGTCATAAGGTCTATTAGGGAAAACTTGTTATCATATTCTGACCTGCAAGAATCCCTGAGCCAAATGCAGACTCTAGTAAGAGAGAATTCGATTAACAAGGATTGGATTTCTATAGCAGAGCTTACTGACATTGTGATCTCTATCCTTGGGAGCTCTGATGACAGAGAAGTGAAGATGAAGATTTTGATAACTTTGAAGGATGCTGTAGAGGGGAATACAAGAAACAAGGTAGGCAAGCTGTTTCTTTTTCTTGCTTTAGTCAAACCACACACTTCCTTCAGGATTTCCAATTTATGATTTAGAGGGATGAATGGGAGAAGCGTAGGCATAACGAAAGTGAAAAAAAAAAATATTTTTTCTTGATTATGCTGTTGCTTATATGTTTTTGGACATGATGTTTTTTAAAAGGTCATATGTTGCTCATTATGGCTCGCTGATTTCATGTCAACATTTTCTATGTTGAAGTTTCTCTCACTTCTTTCCTGAATGGGAAGTGTACCAGTTTTACCTTTGAGATAGGCTGGGTTCCTTTTTATTGCTACACACACATCAAAATTTAATCTATATATTAATTGAAACTCAACATTTGCATAAAATTTTATAGGAGAAAGTGGCTGAATCTCAAGGATGGGATAACATTATTTCCTGCTTAGGGAGTGACTCTAGCACTTCAAAGGCAGCTATTGATTTGCTACATGAGTTGCTTCAAGAACAATCCGGGTGGAATGAATGTCTCTGCAGAAAGCTTTCTGAAAATCGCACTGCAGTTCAGTTCCTTGTTGCCCTTCTGAAGAATCATGTCAATCATTCTGCTGAGGTTGCAGAAAACATTTTGATGAATCTTTTTGAACTAAATGATGAAACCATTACTATTGCTGCTAATTTTGGCTGGTATAAACCACTTGTTGATCGCATGATTCAAGGTAAGAAGATGGATTATTTTCAACTTGTAACATGTTTATTGTGATATAAGAATCAAAAGATGAACATTTCTCATTATATTGTATATATAATTGTCACTACACAGAAGGCAAGGATGCCATGTCATCTAGATAGCCAAAGAAATACAGAATTATCCTATGTTGTTAACTAGTACACTCTAAGTTCCTTTGTTGGAAACATGAAATGGATGCTTATTAGAACTTCAATAAAATAGTTTGTAAATATCATCGCTTCTTAAGAAACGGTTTTAGAATCTCTTCCTATTCCATGTTCTTTCTTAATGACACTTCCCAACTTTGGATAAGAACTCTCAGTAAAAAATACCTCCTGGTCCTTGTAATGCCTATGAAAAATTTCAAGTAATGCATATATCCTCCATGAAAAAATTGACTTGCTCAATATCACATGGTAAATGTTCATATACTTTCTTATATTTATGGTGCACAATAATTCATCTATTTTGTTGTGGACATAGTCAAATTAGGACAATCTTTTTCCTTTAGTTTGTATCCTATAGATATTTGTTGCACCGGTACCAAATAAAGCAGTTGGTCCTGACTTATTACAATCCTCTAGACACTCTAGTAACTAGTAAGTTGATCATAACGAGTTATTTGTTCTTTATTTTCACAGGACCAGATTCAAGAATATCAATGACAAAAGCCATAGTTAATTTGGAGTTGAAGGATCCAAACTTAAAACTCCTTGGCAAGGAAGGAGCTATACCTCCTTTGCTAGAAATGCTGTCAGGCAATATTGAATCAAAAGACTTGTCGTTATCAGCCCTGGTTAAATTAGCAGGATCTCATGCCAATAAGGGAATTATTGCTGCATCTGGAGGAGTCCCTCTTATTATAGATTTAATGTTCTCTCCTCAGTCACGGACACTAATTATCATTAAATGTTCTGAAATCATTGAGAAGCTTTCTTCTGATGGTGATGGAATTGATTTCTTTGTTGATGGAGAAGGGAAACAACTTGAGTTGGATTCCATCATCGCCAATTTGCTAGCTTTGCAGCAGACTTCCAACTCAGGTCACAACATCCGTAAGCCTGCACTGAGTGCACTTCTTGGAATTTGCAAGTTTGAGACTGGTTTGGTTAAGAAAGCAATTCTTGCAGCCAATGGTGTATCTCTAATTCTCCCACTCCTTGATGATTCTGACTCAGAAATCAGGGAGACTTCCATAATTCTGCTCTTTCTTTTCTCTCAACATGAGCCGGAAGGAGTAGTTGAATACCTCTTCAGGCCTAGAAGGCTTGAAGCCTTGATTGGATTTCTTGAGAATGAAGAAAATGCCAATGTGCAGATAGCTGCTGCTGGTTTACTGGCTAACCTGCCAAAATCCGAAAGAGAACTCACTATGAAGTTGATTGAGTTGGGTGGACTCGATGCAATCATAAGCATTTTGAAAACTGGGAAAATGGAAGCAAAAGAAAATGCTCTCACTGCACTCTTCAGGTTCACAGACCCTACAAATATCGAGTCACAACGAGATCTGGTTAAGCGCGGAATATACCCTTTGCTTGTAGATTTTCTCAACACTGGTTCAGTCACAGCAAAAGCAAGAGCAGCAGCATTCATTGGTGATCTTTCTATGAGCACTCCAAAACTCACAGTTGTTCCCAAACCAACTGGTTGCTGGCTTTTCAGATCATCGCGTGTTCCGTTATGTTCAGCACATGGGAGTGTATGCAGTGTGAACACCACATTTTGTCTTTTAGAAGCAAAGGCTTTACCTGGCTTGATAAAGCTGTTACATGGGGAGGTTCATGCAACTGCTTGTGAAGCAATACAAACACTCTCCACATTGGTTTTGGAAGATTTTCCTCAAAGGGGAGCTCGTGTCTTGCATGAATATAATGCAATAAGGTCCATAATGGACATTTTGAACTGGGGAACTGATTCTCTAAAGGCAGAAGCTCTAGGACTGTTGGAGAAGGTGTTTGTGTCAAAGGAAATGGTAGAATACTATGGAACAACAGCTAGATCACGTTTAATTGGTCTCACTGGCATGAATATATATGGGGATGGACACCTTAGGAGAAAAGCTGCCAAGGTACTATCATTGCTTGAACGCTACTCAAAGTCATCATCATCTGCAATCTCAGGAGTTCCGGAGTGAAATTCTAGTCCTTTTAAGTTGTAACTGTTTGTTTCAACTCTATTACAAGTTCTCATAGGAAAAGTTTCTGTATAAATAATTATAAGAGAAATTAGTTTTTGCTGCACAATAAAATTAGTTTATGCATAAATTAAAATAAGTATTTTATACAAGTTTAATAAGCTAATTTTAGTTTATGAGAAAAACTTATTTCATTTTTTCTTTCTATTTTGTTCTCTAATAAATGCATATGGAGAAGTTTATTCAAACAAATAACTTTCTTACTTGTAAATTACCCTACTTAGATACATGCCACGCAGTTTTCCTTGGCTATTATGGCTTCGACCAAATGGCCAATTCTTCAATAAATTCTCTCTTTGTATCCTCACCTTTTCTATTTTTTTTTTGTTGCATAAAAATCCAATGTAGTACTATTAATCAATGTAAAAAAGGAAAGGTTTTGCGCAACTTGTGCTGTGTAATTAAATCTCCAAACCTTGAAAAGTGTAACTCATTAATAGCCACATCCGTTGCTCCCATATGTTCAAATTTCTAACTGTCAATCTTCAGAGTTATGCTAGATGCCAGTTATATCAATACGTGTCTGCCAACTAGCTTGTTTATCCTGTTACTATCATTATTTGTTTAACATGGGACCATGCCCCAACTACCACCCGTAAGAAATGGGAGGATGCTATTACTACTTGATAAGCCAAAACTCACTAAAGGTAGAAGCAAGAGACATTCATATAAGTGAAATATATACTAGCTACACATTCTATAATACATTTTTTTAACATATTTTTATTATTAACCGAAATTTATTAAAAATTCCAAAATTTTGTGGGTTATATTTAATGAGTCTCAAATTGTCAATAAGTTTTAACCAATTATAGTGAGTATATTAGAAAAATTGTGTTTGAGTGTGTTCCATCATTTTCTTAGTACAAATTGCCGTTACTTTTTTATTTTCAATATTAGATTTGTGTAGTGGGTGGGGGACAAATTGACCAAAGGTAGTGAAAGGTGGAAGATGTAACTCTCTTACCAATTGGTCGAAGCCGTAGTTGATGGTCAAGTGCAACAATTTCTGGATCAACCAAGTTATACGGCTTAAGAACCCACTTGGACTTGCAAAGGGAGGATAGTGGCCCAAAGCCAACATGGAACACTAAGATATACGTTACAAAGTTCCAATCATTCGTATACAACACGAACACTTCCCTCGATACAATATGTATGAAAGATCTCTGCGACACACCAAAATTTAATATTGTCAGCAAGACAGCTAGTACTTTATAGATTGCAAGTTAAATATCATGTCAAGATCCTTTGTATATTTCACATTGATAATGATAATGGGGTGGCCGTGCCACTACTAACGCCAACGCGTTGTGCTTGGACATTTAATGCACTTAAAGAATTGGTCAAGACAAAAATCAACTTCTGGCCCTTATTGGCTTATTCACCTTGCAATTCATTGATAGAGAAGTCATTTTTGGAGCCTTTTGTCCTCTTTGTTCTTGTAAGAACCGTAATTTATATGCAGCCTATTAAGGGATCTGGATTTAACTTGTCAATATTACTTGTTTAAACGGAGATGAAATCATTAACATACATAAATAAAGCTCCTAGATTTATGTAATTTCATTACCAGAAATATTTTTTATTTAAGATTAATTTTGATACACTATTTAAAAAAATATTATTTTGTGAATCAATTATAAATCACTTAAGATTTTTAAAGTAATTATTATAAAAATTAAGTCTTTTACCAAACATAATAAATCACAATGACAAACATGTACACTATTAAGATTTCAGTATTGGATATCTTTATAAACCTAACTATACTTGTTAGAATAGACTTTGATATCATATATATTATCATAAAACAATTATTTTGAAAACATGGAAATAATGTGGGTTGGGAAATTTGATATCACTCATCAAATTAGAATTACAGTTATTTTGATTAAGCAAAAATTTGAATTTCATATCATTCAATTAAAGATAATAGCATTAATCAAGGATTTGTTAGTGAGTATCAACTAATTGTCCATGTGTCACTGACAAGATTATAGCTAATGAGGTGGTTTCAAACCAAGATACAACCAATCATGTTAGTCCAAATGTTTAGTTAATGCATAATATAGAAAATAAAATATTACATAGGTTAAACTACACATCCTTCTTTTCTGATTTTTTTTTTCTAAATAAAACTTCAATACGTAAATATAAGAAACTTGCGATTTTTGTTTTGGTTGGTATACTCTTCTCACTTCCAGCACATTAAAAAACCAGGTACTTAGACTAATTTTTCTGTACATAACTTTAGATCTAAGATTATGCATGGAAAAAAATAGTTTTAGTATCGAAAAATGCATAATCCTATAAAAAAAATACTTACTTAAACACTCACCTATTGTTAAACCTTAAACACAACCAATTACATTAGTCCAAGTGTCTAATTAATGCATAATATAGAAATAAAATATTACACATGCTAAGCAATAAATATTTATGTATTAAAGTTAAAAGGATGTGTAGTTTAACATGTGTATAATGTTTTATTTTCTATATTATGTATTAATTGGTCACTTGAACTAATGTGATTGGTTGTGTCAAAGCCTTACTTGTTAGGTGAGTGTCTATGCAAGTATTTTTTTTTTATAAGGATATTTTTTTTTTGGTAAGGATGCAAGTATTTCTCTAACACTATAAATTGTACGAAAAAAATATAAATTAAGATCATCACTAGCATTTTTCATACTAAGATTATTAAGATTAAAGAGTACATTTTATAATTGAAATTAAAAACACTATAAATTGAAATATATATTTATTTTTATAATATACAAATTTTCATAATACATTTTTATTATGGTGAGAGATGAGAGAAATAAAAAAAATGTCAGATAAAAAAATAAATGAGAGATAATATAAAAATCTAATACTGATAAAAAATGAGAGAGGAATCATCATTTTTCTCAGCTGAATAGCAAATCATTGTAATATTGTTAATGTATTCATATTAAAAAAATATAAGTATACTAAAATATAATTTATGGTTAAAATGACATTTTGAATATAATTTATGATTTACTAAAAAATAATGATAGTTTTAGAAAGAATCAACAATTTTAAAATTATAACTCACATCTATCATACTTAATTTCCGTATGGATGTAACATAGCTTGCGCCTTTGAGGGTTGTCACGACACAAGCATCAAATCCAAAAGTCCGTTAGGGCACGTGACTCAGAATCTAGATTCTATATGACGATTATATTTAAAAATCCAAAATCAATATTCTATGAGCTTACATTTTCAAAGTAACAAAATAATTTAATTACATTTATAAGTCATAACCTTAACTTTATGTGTGCTTAATTTAATATTGCTTTTTATAAAAAAAGTTACTTTAAATTTTATTTAATAATTAACTAAAATGTAATCAAACTGCAGCGTGTCACTATTTTTGTATATACAATATTTACATGAAAATAAGTACAAACTATAAGTCACTTTTTTGCTTTTATTATTTTCTATTTAAATATTATATATATTTATTAATTCGTATAAATCAATGCTATATCACACTTACTTTATATTTCTATTAATTATTGAATAAAATTTTAGGTGAAAGATTTGCTTTTAACAATTGAGAATTTAAGAAAATTAAATGAAACACCATTAAAAGAAGGATAATCAAAATCACATATAAACTAAAGTATAAGAATTGAAAGTAGAATTAAGTAAAAATAGGTTAGACTAAATTACACTTTATAGTTTATAAGGTCTAAATAATTCATGATTCCTGACCTGCATGTGCTTGATATAATCTTCCTAACATACTTTTGTATTCATTAAAATTTATTGAAAAGAGTAAAATTAGAAGATAGAAATATTTTAAGACGTGAGATTCACTAAATTTTGTTATTTTCAATATGTTTAAAAGAGTGTGTTGAAAAATATTTTTTAAATATTTTTCTAAGTCTTTTTATTAAAGCATGCCAACTTTTTTAAAAGTCTTTCGTAACCTAAGAGTTTAATTAAAAACTTAATATGCATTAAAACTATTTAAATAGATAAATTTTATCTTTAGTTTGCGAGCTTAGAGCTTTAAATAAATAGATGGATAAATATATAATTTCAAAATATTATATTATCATTTAAACATAATAATTAATAATGATCTCATTATTATAAAAAGCTTATGTAATAATAATATTATTTTTATTTATATTTACTTGGGTAAATTAGTATGTTTTTGTTTTTTTAACTTTTTATAAATTTCACTTTTAGTTCCCTAAATTTTTTTTCCAGCATTTTGATGAAAGACTAAAAATATATATTTTTAAAAAATTACACGTGATTATCTTGTGAAACTTTTTGATGATCCGATAAATTACTAGATTGTCAATATAATTATTACATTATTAATTAATGTATTTAGTTTACACTAAAGGATTAAAACTATTAATAAAGAAAAAGGGTAGGAACCAAAAATACTAAAAAAAGTTGTTAAGAGAGTAAAAATAATTTTTTCAAAAAAATTAAAATAAAAACATAATTAATCCAATTTAATATATGGATTACCTCGTTTAAGTTTAAATTTAGTTATTCAGTAAAAGAAAAGTTTTAATTTGGTGGTTTAAATCAAATAGACTTTTAAAAAACCTTAAATTATTTTTACATAATTTTGATCGATCGTGTACATGTAAACTTAATATTAATGTCAGCATGGTCATAAACTTCTGATGAGTGAGTTATTCTATCTTTTTTCCTATTTTTATCAAATAAATACAGTATTTTTATCTATAGGAATTAATCAATAAAATATTAAAGAATTTATAATACACATTTTATTGAACTGATTGAACTAGATAGTGATCGAACTAGATAGTCTTGATACCAATAAATACAATTCACCTCAAGGCATCTGTTTAATATATATTGAATTATAATTTATTTTATGAGTTTAGAAGAAAATTTTATTTACAGTATCAATAAATGAACAAGATTAAAAGAAAAAGTTTTCTTTCAAATTAATCAACTTCGATATGAGTGATAGAAAGTACTGCATTAATATTGGTGAACTTTTTTTCCCTGTTTGAAACAATTTACTGAAAAAAAGAAAGAAGAAACGCTTATATAACTTCACGTGATTGAAATTCTTTTGATTAGCAGGTGCATTTTTAAACTTTCTATTAGACTTTTTTTGTTTTTGGTAAATGAAGGAAAAAAGAAAGAAAGTAAAAGACTACACTCTAGGGACTGGGTGAAGCACAAAATCATCATCTAACAACAACAACCCCTTTAAATCATTTGGAGAAAACTCCAACTTCATAAACCAAGACTCCGAATTAGGTTCAAACTTGGCGAGAAAGTCTGCACACCGGTTTCCCTCCTGCGAGGAGTGGATAAAATTCAAAGTCTCTGGTTTCTCAATTATCGTTGCATACTAATGACAAGAGTCAAGACTGTGCACTTCATTCTTGATGAGGTTCACACCATGTAACGAGTCTAAAACACATATTTAAAAAATTCCTACTTAACTCACATTTTTTCTCTCTTTTTACTAAATACTACCTCCGATCCTATATGAAATTATCTTTAAGTGATTAAATTAAAATATATTAACTTTTAATTAAAATATTTTTGTTCCTATCATATGTCACCCTCACTAGAGGATAAGCCTAAAGATGACCTATAATCAAAACATTCAAAAGTATGTTGTGCCCTTCTAGGGTTTCTAAAGATATATTAATACTCAACTTAAGTGGGTGAATGATTTCTTATTATTTGGAATTACTTCTGTGTATTGTAGAAGGAGAGATGAAAACTAACCCCATATCGTGGGAGGAACATCCCTTTTATGGCATTGTTGGTTGACACTTGAAATTTTAGTTTTTAACTGTTGAAAAAATACATGCCATTTATAGGAGTATTTAGTACTAGATTACACTAATTAGTCTAAAGAGATAAGTTTCAAAGATTTCGACCCATAGAAGTTGATGCTAAAGAAGTCGGCCCAAAACCTAAAAAAAATAAAATGTTTTCAGTGATTGCTTCAAGCTTAATAAAAAGGATTGAATATATCAAGAAGGAAAGCAAGACCATATGACGAAGAAATGAAAGGGCTTCACTCACTTTCACCGGAAAAAAAAACAACAAACAAAGATGCTTGGAAAATGTCAATCAACCGATTTAGCTACACAAGCATATTAAATTGTTTTAAATTGCTCCTCAGAGCTTTAAAAATCGACCAAACCAGGATGCAATTAGATTACTACTAGCACTAAACATAGATAAAGATGGTAGGTTGTTTCGTGTGAGGCATAATTCCCGTCTACCATTGCTAACTCCCAATGGAAGCACCGAATAATCTTATGCACAAAATTGCATATTTACTTGTGCGAATTTTAAATGTTTGCCAGCGGGTAGAAAGGAGTGGAAAGTGTGGTTCACATAGCGCAACATGGCAATTGGGAGGTGTTTGGTGGGAAGTTTGAGCATTTAAGAGATGAAATAGTTATGGGTTTGTTGGATGAAGCTGTCCCAAAACCGGAAAGTGCCGCCATTAACTTTGACACGCATTCTACAAAATCATCCAAACAAAACACATCACAATAGCGCGCGTAAGCGGTGACTCTGAAAGAGTCAACTCGTTGAGACACGCTTGTTGCTATTATTGTTACAATTTTTTCAACCTTAAGTTCCGCTTCCGCTGACGCATTCACAATCTTCATAGATAGACATATATCAAACATTTTATTTTAAGGAAAGGATACATACATATGTCTTTATTCTATGTAAATATTTTCAGTATTTATTTTAGTCGATGCATTAGCTTATTAATCACTCTCATAATTTGAACTTGGCTTAAACGCTCTCAAGTTATGCGGTTCTAAGATTTACTAATTAAGTGCCTCATCGCAAATCAAAACCGATATTAAAAACAACTAATACGTGGATCAGAATTACATGAGCTTTCCAATATACTACACCCATTTTATGCGCCGAGACGAGTTCTCAATCATATCATGAAAGTAGTAAACCAACCTAAAAACACAATACTATTACTATTATAGTATTACTTGCCATAGAAAACGAATGTCTGCAACTGTGCATGGATGATAAATTGTCTGAAAACTCTAAATATCCTTCTCAATGATGTTATATCTACTTCTAATTAATGTTATGCCTATCCTTAATTATAATTATCTTAAAATACATCTACTTGGTCTTCTTCATATATGTCTAAATCACCTAAAGCAAGATTTTATCTTCTTTTTTTTTTCTACAATAAATGTTATCTCAACTTTCTCTTTAATACATTTATTCTTAATCCTGTTTTGTCTAATATGTTTACTAAAAAAGAATGCAAAATCTCATTTATGCTGTATTAAGTTTATAGTTTATTCACTTTTTACTACTCATCACCCACTTCCATACAACATGCACGCCTTATTATTGTATAATACATTTTGAGAGAAATGTGAATTTAGTCTCTGTACTTTTGATCAAATAGGATGAAGTTCTTATATTTTTAAATTCATAAATTTATCTCAAAACTTTAAAAAATATAATCTCTCTTAACTTAAAAAAAATATGATAAATTCTTAGAAATGATAGACTAAATCTATATTTTTTGAAAAGTTTGGGGACCAAATTTATCTATATGAAACTATAAGTTTGACAGGAAGTACAAAGGAAAAAAATATTTTTTTTCTAATTTTTTCTTTAAACTTGACAGTACTCCTTTTTTGTCGGAAATATAACAAAAACCATACTTTTCCATTGATTCTTAGGATTTACATATATTTTTCTGTTATTTTACATGATATATACAAGAGAATTTCATTCTCCATGCTTGACTGTTAAGATTTACATATATTTTTCGTCATTTTACATGATATAGATACAAAAAATATTTAATTTGTATTATTTATTTTAAAAAAATATATAGCAATTTATTTGATTTTTCTGTCTTTAAAAAAATGATCAAAAGAAAATATATAAAATTGATCTAGTGATAAAGAAAAAAAATATAAATTTAAATTTTTTAATTAAAAAAACTAATAATAGTAACAATTAATTAATATGTGTCAATAACAAAATTATTAGTATATGATGTCACTTAATATTATCTTCCATTTATCATAGACTAACGATTTTCGTTGACATGATATTTAGCAATATTGGCTTATCGGACACGCATATGAGGGTGGTGGTTTTGAACTACAGAAGCAAACCATGATCTTGCACGGGAAAATGCACATAAAACATTAACAAATAACAGTAATAAAAGGGCATTTGGGGGGGGATTAACAGCATATTAAAGCGGTAGTTGGCTAATGAAATGTTGAAAATAACAATGCATGATAATATGATATTGTATTAAGTTTATGCTAACTCAACAAAGCAGTAATTACGTTCATTGATTAGATCTTTAAGAGTACTACTACAATCAGGAAGCTGACTTTTGAGATAATTAAATAGTATAGATAACAGATGTTATTATCATTTTGGCACTTTAATGATGTTAGCTTCTACTAATTAATTTTAAAGACAAACAGGAAGCCTACTAATGGATATAGTAAATGGCAATAATCGAGTTGAATGAATTAAGTACAGTGCTTAGATAACAGATGTTATTATCATTTTGGCACTTTAATGATGTTAGCTTCTACTAATTAATTTTAAAGACAAACAGGAAGCCTACTAATGGATATAGTAAATGGCAATAATCGAGTTGAATGAATTAAGTACAGTGCTTAGGCCAAACTCTATCAAACATCCAGGACGATATATATATTGAGCTTGCTTCTTGTCCCCAAAATGTGCAATTCCAAATTTAGTTGGCTTTAAATGTAAATCAATAAAACAGAAACGTTCCCTAAAAATTAAAAAAAAAAAAAAAAACAGAAACGTGGCACTCTTACATAATCTCAAGCTTTCTCTTTAAATAATCAAATTTACTTCCACAGTTTAAGGTTTGCACAATCAGATAGAACGTTCAACAACCGACTATTTGGAATCCTGTCATTGAGTAATCTTTGTAATGAAATTTTATCCACATTTACTTTTTTTTTTTTTTAAGTTATTTCAATTGCAAAACACCTTTTAACAATATATTCATATATTATAAATTAGAATATAAATTTTACTATTGGACATAGAAAACTAACACAAGATTATTCTATTTTAATCATTAGTCTCAAATTTAAGTCTTAAAAATATATAATTATATTAAATATTTAAAAAAAGTTTTAGCACTAGGATAATTCTATCCAACAAATATAATTTGTCTTTAGTGAAAGATAACTATAATTTCTACCAAAAAAATAATATACAATTTTGAGAGTTGACACTCACTCTCTCAATTAGCTTTTTTTTTTTAATAAACTTTATTAATATAACATTTTTCCATTACAAATTGGAGTTTTAGAGAATAAATGATGACATCACGACACTTGATCATATCGACCTTTTTTTCCACTAGAGAGGATCTCTTTTTGCATTTCACACACTATTCCTGCATTTTTCCATAAAATTCCCTCTCAATCACCCTAAAATACTTTGCTTTTATCTTTAAATTTATTTGATCTTTTCAATCATTTATCTCTTTTAATCTATTCTGCTTTATCTTTATCAGTAAATTGAATTTCAACAACTTTTAAAATTAAATTGTCAATAATAAAAAATAATGTTACATCATAATTCAAAATCTTATTTATAAATATAAAATATAATTTATATATTTAAATATATTTATGTTTTTTGAATTTTAATTATAATATAATTATTTAAATAAAATATATATTTTTAATATAAAATTTAATTCTATAACTATTTTATACAAAGCACAACTAAAATATTAGTTACAATTAACCACATATAATTTTATTATTTCTATATAAATTAAAGTAAACAACTAGGAACGTAAGACTCTTACACTTTCCCAACCTTTTAATTAGTCTCTCTATTCTAAAATGACTAATATTTAAGATTTGTTTTCAAACAAATTAAGAATAACAATTTTACTAAAATATTATTTCTCATCATAAATGCATTACTTATAAACATGGGATGATTAATAATGGTGGTTGAAAAATTGATAGACATAATACTAAAAAAACGTTAAATTGATATAATTTATTTGAGGCAAATTAAAATTATAATAAGCAAATAATTAAAAAATTAAAAAATTATCCTTATCTTTTGAATACTTTTATTTAAAGTTTAAC
This sequence comes from Glycine soja, assembly GCF_004193775.1. Taxonomy (NCBI): domain Eukaryota; kingdom Viridiplantae; phylum Streptophyta; class Magnoliopsida; order Fabales; family Fabaceae; genus Glycine; species Glycine soja. The sequence goes on along the minus strand of NC_041011.1, from coordinate 42,834,127 downwards.
GCACATAAGCTTCTTTACTTAATTATTTTTAGTTTTTTAAAATATTAATGAAATATCAAAATTATTCATACATTATAATAAGTAGTTTATATTAATTCACTTCAATTTAAAATGATTTAAATTCATTTCTTGTGAGAGTTTTTTTCTATCATTTTAAAGTGGCAATCTTGACAGCAAAGTTATAAAACACTTTTGTATATATGGACTATGGTCTATGGAGGGAGGGTGGTTGATTGTTTATACGTGTGAAACATTTTTTTTTATTGTGTCGTGTGGGATGTAGGCTTTCCTTTTCAGAAGGAAACCAAGTGAAAAGGAGGAGAATGAATTTACTACTAAACAGAAAGCAGACGTGTAAACATCATTTATTTTCAGTTCACCAATCAATAACGTGTGATTTTGACCCAAACCGTGGACTGTTTACCAATCTAATTAACACGCATGGCAATGGTGCACTCGTGTCTATAAATGAATGAGAAATATGAGAAGTGAGAACACATTTCAAAACATAAAGTGGCAAAGTAGCAATAACAGGGAAAGAACAAGGTCAAAAAACCACATGAATAAACCCAGTTGGCTTGGCTTATTCAATGCTCCCGCATGTAACAATTAAAAGTTCGTTGGGGTAGTTGTATCGACTATCCTCCCCCTCCTCCTCTCACCCTTTAAAACCCTGCCATCTTTCATTATTTTGCAACCCATTGGATCTTCTTCTTCTCCTTTTGTACTCTCATTCACATTCTTATAGGCTAATTAACATACACTCTCTTCCAAAGTTGAGTACTTTGCCAAAAAAAAAAAAAAGTTTTCCCTTTGAGAAAGAAAACCCAAAGACAGTCTTTTGATCATTTTGAGCAGTTGCATTCCTTGTTTTCTTCCATTTTGGGTCCCCTCAAAAGTAGTTTCAAAAGGGTTCCTCTTCCTCCACAGATATCATGGCAGATCATACCCCGGGTTCAGGAACCGTTTCTGTTGAAGCTTCTTCACAAGAAAGAAGGAAACTTCCAAACTTTCTCCTATCCGTGAGACTTAAGTATGTGAAGCTTGGTTACCACTACTTGATCTCCAATGCTATGTACCTTTTACTCATACCCCTTCTTGGTGTAGCTTCTGCTCATCTTTCAACAATCTCTTACCAAGATGTTGTCCAACTATGGGAAAATCTCAAGTTCAATCTTGTCTCAGTGACTCTATGTTCTAGCCTTATAGTGTTCCTTGTCACCTTTTACTTCATGAGCCGTCCAAGGGGTGTTTACTTGGTGGATTTTGCGTGCTACAAGCCAGAGCCAGATTGCACTTGCACAAGGGAGATTTTCATGCACAGGTCTGTGGAAACTGGTGTGTTTTCGGAGGAGAACTTGGCCTTTCAGAAGAAGATACTTGAGAGGTCTGGTTTGGGACAAAAGACTTACTTGCCCCCAGCAATCTTGAGTATCCCTCCAAACCCTTGTATGGCTGAAGCAAGGAAAGAAGCTGAGCAAGTGATGTTTGGAGCCATTGACCAGCTTCTGGAGAAAACTGGTGTGAAGGCTAAGGATATTGGGATTTTGGTGGTGAATTGCAGCTTGTTCAATCCCACACCTTCTCTCTCTGCAATGATTGTGAACCACTACAAGCTGAGAGGGAATATCCAAAGTTATAATCTTGGTGGCATGGGTTGCAGTGCTGGACTTATCTCTATAGACCTTGCCAAACAGCTCCTCCAGGTTTGTTTTGCACTGATCTTTAATATTCTTTTAAAAAAATTAGTCATTTCTCTTAAGTCATAGTACTACCGGTTATGCTCTATTGCTCATGGTCATTTAGCTATCACTTCATATCTATTTTAAGTTGTAACTGTCTAGAATGCATGACCCTATGGTCTATATCTTCATCTGGCCAAAAAATTAAAAATCAAAAGGATTTCATTATTCATGTAATAGGATGTTCAATATAAACATCAGGTGGGGCCACATGCATAAATTAATGTTTCTTGTGGCAATTTCTGCCCCAGCTGTTCACATGTCCAATTGGTCATGTGATCTTTGTCAATATTGGTGGCAGTTTTGTTAGGTTAGCGATTTTGCCACCCTGTTTAATACGGTACCCGAGCGACAGTATCTAAAAGAAATGGACCTTTTGTGGATGTGTTTACATATTCCTTAACAAACAGTTGTTCACTTGCACAATTGGGGGAAATGAAGCTTTCAAATTAAATCAGAGTATTCATTTAATTGAAAGTTATATATGATCTTACTATATATACCAACGGTTCTTGTTGTCTATGACATTTATATAAAATAATAGTGACTGGATCAAAAGAAATTTTATTGATAGTTTTGCACATGAGTCCTTTTTCCTTAAATATACACTCATGATTATCTCAGGATTGCTCTATTGCAAAATTTTAAGGGCTAGCTATTAACTTTTTTATGATAATTTATATATACAGGTTCATCCAAACTCTTATGCCTTAGTGGTGAGCATGGAGAACATCACTCTCAACTGGTATTTTGGCAACAACAGGTCAATGCTTGTCTCAAATTGTCTCTTCAGAATGGGTGGAGCTGCAGTTCTACTCTCCAACAAGTCTTCTGATCGCAGAAGAGCCAAATACCAACTGATCCATACAGTGCGTACTCACAAGGGTGCAGATGACAGATCATATGGTTGTGTCTTCCAAGAAGAAGATGAGAAGAAAACAATTGGTGTGGCACTCTCAAAGGACTTGATGGCTGTTGCAGGAGAAGCCCTCAAGACCAATATCACAACACTTGGCCCATTAGTCCTTCCCATGTCAGAACAGCTCTTGTTTTTTGCAACTTTGGTGGCTAGAAAAGTGTTCAAGATGAAAATAAAGCCATACATACCAGACTTCAAGCTAGCTTTTGAGCACTTTTGCATCCATGCTGGAGGAAGAGCAGTGTTGGATGAGTTGGAGAAGAATCTTGAGCTCTCTGATTGGCACATGGAGCCTTCAAGAATGACACTGAACAGGTTTGGCAACACTTCTAGCAGTTCCTTGTGGTATGAATTGGCCTACACTGAAGCTAAAGGGAGGATCAGAAAGGGTGACAGGACTTGGCAGATTGCATTTGGTTCAGGGTTCAAGTGCAACAGTGCTGTGTGGCGTGCATTGAGGACCATTAATCCAGCAAAGGAGAAAAATCCTTGGATGGATGAGATTCACGAGTTTCCTGTTCATGTGCCTAAAGTGGCAACCATTAGTTCCTAAGTTAAACAACCTCTTGCATTTTTTTGGGAGGAGGAAATTAATTTACTTGAGGTTTTCATTGTTAATCTTAGGAGGTGTGCAAAATTTAGAAGAGAAGATTACTCCCAGCTGATTTGATCTTGTGCTAGTGTGTTCAAGTCGTAAGAGTGTGCATACAATTATTGTCCAATGAAATTTATTACACGATTTTTCATAAAAATGTATTACGTTTACTACTTGACCTTTCAAAGGTTCATGAAATTTGATTTTTTAAGTTGCTCATCAAGCTTAGGGGCTGTATTGGAGAAAGAAAAATGTATTGATAGTTGTTAATTAAGGTTTGACTAAAATTATTTCGTACAGTGACATTGTTGGGTACAAACTAGTCTTACTGAAAGGGGTGATTCATCTTTATCGAAAACGTCTCTTTCAACAAGATTTGTTCCATGCTTAAGGATTAAACAAGATTAGATGGATAATTAATGTTAAACATCTAAGATATGACAATTAGTACACACAACTTTAGAAGAAAATAAAAAATTGCTAGATAGGATTTTTTTTAATGTTCTTATTAAGATATCTGTTAAGAAATTAATAAATACTATTAACTTTTCTACTAAAAATTACATCGGGATGCATTAAAAAATATGATAATGAATGTATATTTATCATATTTTTCTCATAAAATCTTTCTTTTTTATTGTTATAAATTTATCAAAACGTATTTGGTTCGGGCTCTAGAAAAATAAAAATTCAAATTAAAGAAAGTTGTGGCAATTTAATTTCTTCAAGAAAATAAAAATTATTAACTAAATAGTAAAATAAAAAATTAATTGAAATAACTTCTGAAACATAATATAAAAAGAGATTGGTGTGTCCAAGTTCAACATTGATGGGTGTGCGTTTGGTAACCCAAGAGAAGCGGGTTTTGGTGGTGGTGTTCGTGAATGGAGTGATGTATGGATTGTCAGTTTCTTTGGCTCATGTGGAGTAGCTTCTAATACTCTTGCAGAACTCCAAGTCATTTTCTAACTTGGTGTGTGAATCATATTCTCTTTGTGCATTCCACTCACCCTTACTACCCGATGGATTCTTCTTATTAGGAATATCTTGAGAGGGGAACTAGGTTGCTGATTCTCTTGCTAATGATGATACTCAAGGGATACATCATTTGGTTATTCTTCAGGCATCATCCCTTCACCACACCCAAGGCTCGCTAATAAAAAAATTAACAAGTGGAAAGTTTTCTTTCTTTTTCTGTTAATAAAAAAATAAGAACATAAAAAGATAAAAACAAGTAGTAGAAAAAGTGAGTGCACAAATAGTTGCTATCTATAATAAGATTATTAAATTATAATAAAAATCAAATTCTTTTCTAGATGTATGCATTGCTTACTGACTATATCTATATAGTTGCTATCTATAATAAGATTATTAAATTATAATAAAAATCAAATTCTTTTCTAGATGTATGCATTGCTTATTGACATTTTATCTTAATTTTTTTATAGATATTTTAAAAGAAACTATAATTAATTCAGAGTTCAATTAAGAAATAAATAAAATATGATAACAAAATATTTTCGCTAAAAATTAAATTTAAGTAGTATCCAAATAATTTAATTTTAATCTCAGTACATTAATTAGCAGTCTCAATCATTTTGGTTATAAGTAGCTATTGTGATAATACGCAAGAAACAGATAAATAAATTGAGTGATTCTCATTTGAATTTGGGCTGATAAGTCTTTTGGGTTAACTGCATTTGAATAGCATGCGTGCGATGTGATTAGTTAAAACTGGACTTGTATGAGTGCACTGTACACAATTCTTCAAACTTGATATGCATTTAAAAAAAGAAAAAAAAGAACTTCAAATCGATCTATTGGTCTAGGACAAGGGTTTAGCGATTAATAATGCAGGCTTAAGAATGCTGATGGCTTATCAAATAATTAATTTAAATGAAATTCTCCTACATTTAAAGGTGAAATATTATTACATACCACTCAATCAAATAAGCTACCAATTAAACTCCTCGTGTGATCTTGTATATAGGATAAACCAAAAACATATAAGAAATTATTAAAAACTAAGGATGATTGGTAAATGGACCAACCTGCAAGCTTAGTTGTTTTAATCATTTTTCGAACATTTTTATTTAAGACATTTTTTAAATATGTAGGTTAAATAAACATGATAGAACTCAAATTATAGGACATTAAGAAGATTTACTAATACAAAAATCAGTTTTCATATTGGTAACATATTTTTAACCCTATTAATAAATCTTTGTAAGTAACATATTTAACAAAATAACTACAATTTAAAAGTAAAAAAAAAAGTATTTTTATCTTGATTTTTTTTAAATCGACTTTTCGTTTTTGTTTTTGGTGTAGAAAAATTTAAGAGGAGAGAATGTTGTCCTAAGTTCAAACAGGAAAAAATTCTGAACTCAGAGTGTTTACATGATATATTTATATTTTGCCAACTTTTCATACGATACAATTTTATGTAAGAAATAAATTATGATTGAATATAAAGTATATATTTCCTGTTTAAAGAGATAAAATTGTTTGTATCTCTTCAAAGATAAGGGGAACACGAGAATATGATGTTTTGTAAACTATATAACATCTTGATACATTTTTTTGGTCTGTCGTTGAAATGATTAAGTGTTGCAAAAAGAAAAGTAGAATTGTATTTTTTCAATAGTAATCAAATTTAATTTGCAGTTTTGCCATAGAGTAGAAAAAATTATTTGAATACCATACAGACATAAAATAATTTTCTCTTAAAGAAAAAAAAATCATGTGGAGCTATCCTTCCAAATCTTTTTGTGTTTGGTGAGAACAAGAGAAAACAAAAGACTAAAAGGCCGGGAAAATAATGTCTGATATTTTTATCAGCTACTAACTGTAAGCTAATACACTCCGAAACTTCCTAAATTTTTTGAAAGTGAAGATCAATAATAGACATAAATGTCAATGAATACACTTCACAAGATGGGTCGTGTTATTTGTAATTGTGCGCTGAGTGGGACATGTGATTAGCTGTGAACAACAAATTTTGCAATTGAAGTGGGCCTGAATTGGTTAACACTTTTCGACTCGAAGTCTCTCTTTCTTCTTAGTATTTCCTTGCCCTTTAGCATCGGCATCTCTCTCTCCCATCATCAACAAAATTAAAAAGCCACAAAATTTTTGCTATTCATCTTTGATCTTTCCACCCATTCCATCCAATCGAATAATGTCAAAAGCAAAAAGTAAACATGCCAAAAATCTACGATCAAGGAATAGAAACACACATAATTAATTTCATGATTACCATGTGCCTAAGTGGTGGTGGGGGGGGATTGTTGTTTTTGGTAGTCTTTTTGCATTACTAGACTTCACGTTTGCATGTGCTACTTTCAATACTTCCTCAACATACTTGATTTTGGTAGGTAGAAAGTAGAGACTAGGAAAATCTATATCTAATGACTAACAAGATACTGTTGGAAAAATGTAGTGCACATTTGGTTTATAGAATAAAATAATCAAATAAGCTTAAGTATAGATTATAATTTATTTAGCTAATGGGAAATGGCTTTTTCTAATTGGCTTCTTTATTTTTATGGATCACATAAACTGAGTTTGAAGTTAGAGGATGATGTTAGTAATTATAATATTCACGAACTGCTTATGTATTGGAATGGGAAGTTCCCTTCTCCCTTCCAATTTTCTCTTGGAAAAAGATAAACTATTTATTAAAAGCTGAATTTAAAAATATTAAATTATTCATTCAACTAACAAAGCACCGTGTTGAATTATTTTTAAAAATAATAAATAAGTGTACTAGTATTATAATAAAACTAGAGGGTTGCTTTACTTTTAAAAAGTTGATAGTAAGAAACATTTTAAAAAGCTAAAGAGTTTACATTCAAGTTCTATTACTACTAGTATAGACAAGAGCAGTCGCGGAGCTTGAACCAAAAAATTAGAGGGCCAAAAATAAGGTTGAAAAAAAAATATTCATAGATTTTCTATTTTATAATTTTATCTAAATTTTCTGACATTTTTTCATTCTTATGTAAAAAAAATCTTAAAATAACTTATGATTTAATAATTTTCTATTAATTAAGTTGCTCAATCATCATACCAAAATCAAATAAAGATATTTTTGTAAGAAAAAGTTAAGTGCGATAAACTAAGAACCAAGAAGGGAAAAAAAAGAAAAAAAAATCATCAATTTTTTTATCTAAAGTATTACTCTCTCTCCTAAATAGTCGTTCAGATAAATCCTTGAGTATTAAAAATGATACTAAAAAGTCCTTTAAGTATTAAAAAATCTTTCATTGTAATTCATAAACGATAAGAAGATATATTGATATAAGAACTAAAGTAATAAATCTCTATCATTATTGAATGTATGACTCGTTTAATTTTTATTTTTCACTCATAAAATATTTATTTCACTAAATATATTTATACTTATATAATACATACACATTATATATAAGCATTTTGACATTACATAAGGAAGTTCACATACCTATACATGCATGTTCGTAAAAGTTGAAGAGTCTTTCATCCATGATCTCACACATCATAAGTGATAAAAATACTAAACTCGTCTTAATAAGCATTCCCTCCACTCACAAACACTAATAAATCAATCACACACACCCATGCCTTATACCACGATATAAAATCTTCCATCCTATTTTTTTCCCTCAAATATTTCTCCTAATTCAACAAAACGTACCTATATATAAATATTTTTTAAAAAGTTTGCTTTACTTTTTGAAATTTCATGGCTCCCCCGTCTACAAGTAACTTCCCCAAGTAGCTCCGCCCCTCGACAAGAATAACTGTGCACATTAAAGGAAGACAACACGAACACGAATGCAATTAAAACTACAGATCATCGTATAATGAAATTAGTTAACTATAACCAAACATAATAAAGAAGTGAGAGAAAAAATTAGTTTCATAATAACACGGTAAACATAATTTTACTGTATAGAATAAGACAAGATTATCTCATACAATGTACTCACGAGTCACGATTAGAGTATTCAAGATTCTTGCCTAGCGTAATCATCGCCTGCTTTTAGTAAGTTTAATTTAAACTCATAATGCTGCAGAATATATTAGGTTAACGATACATTTAACGAATTTAGTAATCATCATATTTTATCTGAGACAATGATATTGGCAGATCATAAGACTCAAATTCAGGGACTGGAATCAAAGAGCGCAAAAAGGATGGAGAAGATAAAAATGAATATCGTCATTAATAATAAAAAAAAGCATCATTAGGTGTATGATACATAGATAGGGTAAGTAAGCAAAAAAAGAGTAGCAGGCAGAGCTTGTAATGTATGAAGGAATTCAATCCAAAGCATTGGGCCCAGCACAAGCCTTCAAAACGGGGCTCCAAATCCACTGCACTAGAAACTTCCGTCCATTCCTACCGTTAAGATTAAAGGTTCTCCCTTCACCATCTTTCATAACGGAACCAATATAACCGCCGCCACCACCCGTTCCGTACAACCCCTCGCACAAATCTCCGATCTCGGTTGGCGCGGTGGGGTCCTCGCCGGCGTACCACGCGTTCACCAGCGGGTTCGACGAGAGCTCCGCCAGCTCGTGCCCGATCACGCTCACCATGCCGTCCACTCCGACGTCGCCGTTCGGCGGCGTGAGGTGGCCGGGGCCGCCGCCGCCCATGTAGCCGGGAACAGCGAAGGGATAAGCGCAAACCTCGGGACACTGTTTTCCTGAGTTCCCCACCCAGGCGTAAGGGAGCGTGTAACCCACCTTGGATGGGAAGGTGAAGTAGTGGAAACCGCAGACGGCGCGGCAGAAGTCTTCCATGGTGACGTCTTCGGCGGTGAGGATTAGGTAGATCCCGTTGCGGTGGTCGACGGGGAAGGGCTTGGCCTGGACGGCGGTGGCGATGACGTCCTGCACGGAGAGGCGGGTGAGGTGTGTGCCGTGGGAGTAGCGGAGGTCGGAGTACTCGCCGGCGATGGAGACGGAGCGGGAGATGTTGGCGCCGGTCTGGTCGGTGTAGAGGGAGACAGTGCGCCACCAGTCGGAGACGGAGGGAGAGGGGGAGGCGCGGTGGTGGTCGTCGGAGATTGAGTTGAGGAAGTCCTTGATGAGGAGCTTCTGGGATTGGGGCCACTTGCCGTACCAGATGAGGTAGATGTTGATCGGAGACGATAGCACAGGTCCCATGTGGTATTTGAGCTTCACGAACTCCGAGGAACCCTCGAACCGCTTCGAGGAAGAGAGGGTTCGGAGGGGTGGGACCTGTGGGTTGAAGTGAGTGTTTGTGTTTAGGGTTTGCACCTCTTCATTTGTTGTTGTTACCCTGCAATTGCATAGACCGATTAGCAGGGATAGGAAGAGGAGCAAGTTGGTGAATAATGACAACATGGTCGTGACAATTTCAGCAAGGGATGGGACTCTAAGTGAATATGGTAAGAAGGATGGATATATAAAGTGCTTCAGGGAACATGGGCTGGAGACAGCTGCCATGTGTGGGCGCACTTTACTCACAAAAATCAATCATAAATATCTCTTCTTCTTTTCTTTTTTTACTTTTTTAAATTCTCTTCACTAACCAACCCTTTTAGGCTTTCTTTACTTATTTACTTTACCAGTGGCACTTTTGTTCTGTTTACTTTAGCCTGACTTGTGGTTGGTTACTTTTATTTACTACTATCTAGGCTTGGAGAGTTTTCACCAAATAAATAAAAATCTAGGCTTGGAGTTGGGGGTGGATGGAGGATGGGGTCCCTCTGCTGCTGAAAGTACGTCCTTGAAGTTGATTGAAACTTGAAACTCTGGCCGTGATCGATGGAAAAAGATTTAGAATTGGTTGGTGGGTGTGGAAAATAATGAAAGTGGTGTTGGGCATGTTGGGATTGCAGACTTGCATGGTACAAAGGGAGACAAAGCAGTGAGTCGCCATGAAATGGCTCAAGTGGGGTTACATTACAGCTTACAAGCTTTGTTTCTCATTTCAAGTTTTCCGCTCCCTTTTACCATTTTAGCATGTGTTTTGATATTTTCCTTTTCCCGTGTCTGAGATTCCAAAATTTTCCTTCAACTGGGAAAGCTTTTTGGGGAATGTTTAATGCCGAATTGAAGAACTCTTCTGCACAATTACCTTTATCTGGGAAAGCTTTTTGGGGATCCATCTTTGGTAAAGAGCTGAGAAGCATTTCCTTATGATAATGTTACTCTTGTCAACTTCATATTCATCAGCATTGGTGATTGTTTCCACATAAAAGTGATATGCACGACTTGCTTCAACAAAATGACTCATTCACTTGTTTCAACTCACAAATGTTGTTTACGCCTCTTTTTCTTCTAGTTATGCAAGAAGATTGTGAAGTTTATACGGAAAGATGATGATAGCTAAAGAGAAACCAAAAGTTCAAGTTTTTATGGCCATTCCCTGACAAATTGAAGTGATGCATCCACGCACGATAATATGATCTGTAATTTCACCTTGTCCTTCAGTCACGGCGTGCAGCCTGTCTAAAAGGAATCATGAACTTACCTGAAATCAGTTAGTGCTGCCCGTACCCACCAAGGTGGTTCCACTTCAATTAATAAACTTCACTGTTCTGGCCCATTTTCCTGTTTTGACACGGAGATCATAATTAATGAACTAAATCCTACTTTAATCCTCTAAACTCAAGATACAAGTGTCATCACTTTGTTTCTATAAATAATTTTGACATTAATTATGTTCTTTAATATGGAAAGTGACATTAAAGTTGTTCTTCAGTCTACATATATACCGCAAGATTAAGAGACTAAATTGATGTGTTTATAATGATCAAGAAAATAAATTGATATTAACATTACATGCTACAGAGATTGAATTGACGTAAACTTTAATGAATAACTAAAATAGTGACGTTTTGTATTTTGGGGACCTGAAATGGAGGTTTACACTAATTTATTTTGGCGTTTTCAGGGGTAGCTAATAAATTTTAGTTGCCTTGCTGGCTGTGGAGGTAAAACCACAGAAAAAGTCTTTATTTATATCAAATCAGGTGTGAAATTATTGATCGATCTTTCTCAATCACTTCAATAGTTCAAGCTACTTTTGGTATCTCCCTAGCTATATTTACAGGTCGTTGTGTTATATAGTATCTGTGCTAATAGTAGTTTTTTTTTTAAAGAAAAACAAAACTTAGAAGGAAGAGATAATGCAATATTAGTTTGTAGGTCATATTTTGATGTCTATGAGGTGAGCATGCTAATTTGCAGAGGACAATATATATATATATATATATATATATATATATATATATATATATATATATATATATATATGCTATGGGTCTTTGTATAAACTTGAAAATTATGAAGCCTTTACGGTGCATGTATCTAAACTTACTTAGTGTGTTGACGCACTATTTCCTAAAAGTTTGTAATGAATTCAGACATAGAAATTTCTTATCATAAACCTATTTATGTTAAATTATCACTGATAAGTGGTAATGTAAACACCAAACACAGTGCCCCATATTATTCATGGATAAAGATTAGGATTATTTATTGGGCAAAACTTATTATATTCAGTACCTACCTTAGGTGTTATTTTACAATTCTTCAATTCTGATATATCAAACTTACATATCAGATATCTCAATTTCTCACTACCAGCTTTTGTAAGGAATTTATTAGCATGTTTGGTGAGAACTGTTGCATAACCTGGTTTCTTATTCAAACAAAGGTTCTGATTTCTGAATGCGATTAGTGAAAAAAAAATATACAAAAAAAATAAAAGATGTAAGTCACTAATGACTATAAGATGGAAAGCCTAAAGTCCACGCTAATATTATGTCTTTGGACCTTTTGGATGTAGATGCTAATAATTCTGGCGTTTCACATTAAGTTAATTGCTTACGTGTTTTTTTTTTTTCTGCTGCACTTATCATTCATAACTTACGTGTTTTTTCTATTTCTTTTGTGTGTTGAGGAGAATTTCTTAAAAGGGAATTAGAATAAATTAAGCTTGAAATAATCTTATGCTTTGCTTGATGAGGCTTCATAACTGCTATCAATTTTTCATCTTAGTATCCTGAAGTCTTGTTTTAATTTAATGTTGCATTTGGTTGCTTATGCATTAGCCTCAAGATGTTTATGGTCTAGAGAATATAATCAATGAGGAGTTATTCAAATAACAGAATAATTTCGCTTTGTTTTATATTGGGTGGTTCCACAACATATATATGGTCCTACTGGAAATATGAAGGGTGGGTCAGTTGTAGATTCTATAGCATATGCCACAGAATTTGGGATTGTTGGATCACTATTTTTGTCTAATACAGTAGACAAAGAGAATGCCCTTGATGCCTTGATGAGTTCTGCAGAAATGTGGAAGCCATTACTTCCAAGTTCCAGTGATAGGTTTGAGATCTGGGAGGATTATATGACTTGGATTATTGGATTTTGTTTTCCTGGGACTTAAAGGCTACTTTTAGTCATTGTTTCACTGTTTTTTTATTTTTGAAACAACAAATCTCTTCCATTGATGTTTTTAAATACTTTGTCATTTTGCAATCCTCATTATTTATGCATGATGGGATTTAAAAAACAGGTTACCAAAAACAAAACACGTGATTATATCCAGTCAATTTTTTTTTATGGTTAGTCAATGAATTATAATTGTTACATCATTAGTTAATGGTATTATTTGAGTGAGCTAGACCCCTTGCTAGTTTCCTTTTATTTATAACCCTTTATTTTCTCTTCACATCCCACTTATTTTAAATTTTCTTTTGCTTTCTTGATATTTTTAAAAACCAACTTGGTCTAGTTTGATTATCCATTGAGTGAGGCCGAATGACAAAAAATGCTCCCATAATGAATTCAGCCAGCCCACTTTTGCCACTTGATCCGTTGGGTCGAACTAAACGACTCACTTTAACACCTCAAAGTCTAATTAGGTTAATTTTTTTAATTGTGACTTACATTTAACCTCTTCGTTTGTGATGCTATATAAATTCTGATACCATATTGACAATTAGAGAGTGGGTCCAATGTCCAATCTCAGTCTTCTAGAATAGGATTGTGAGTTGGTATTTTTAGTTTTTGCTTGAGAGTTGCACCTCTGTTAAAAAAAATCTAGAGCTCCATGGACTAGTGCACTCCAAATTATATGTAAGCGTTACTTTCTTTTAATTGATGTGGGACTACCTTGTTTTCCAATAAAGACACAAAGGTGAAGCAAGGACATCGTTCTTGGCTCATAGTGAGTGATCTTAGGGGTTGATTTTTACCAAAGTAGATATTTTCTCCTTCTAGCCAACACATGTGGGCCACACAATTTTATTTTACATTTGGTGATCTGCCTAATTTTAGCCTTCTAATGACTTGTGTTTATCAGAATTATGTTTCTCTAATAGGCTTTGTATGTGTAAAAAAGTATAGAATTTTATTGATAAAGAGAGTATGTATGTTTTACACTTTTAAAAAAATACACAATGAATATTTTTTCTTAACAAAAATCCTTTACTTTTAGTTGTTTAAAATCTTCCTTAAAAGTTAATGGTTACAAAGTCATTATATATAATGTAGGGTTCAAATGCATCAATACCCATGGGCCTTGGGTATTATTGCATTGCCAACCCAATGAAAGGTATACGTTAATTGACCTTTGGGGTCTCTATCTGGGTTTTTCTAGGATCCAAACATTAAGCCCAAAATGAAATCTATAACATGAATTCAACTTACTAAGTACTAACAATGAAGTGTGTACTACGGAAAGAGGTCGTGCTATTTAAACAAGCAATGTATTATTGTATTCTGTCTCTTCTCTTTCTCTCCTTCCTTTTACAGCTTCGTGTAAGCTTCTCACATGACTCACTTTTGTTAAGAAAAATCCTGTTAACTAGTGTTTCAAGACTATTGGTGATTTGGTAGTTTAATTTATTATGTGAAGATGCTGGATTTTTAGGTTAATAAATTTATTCATACACTAGTTTGGTTTACAATAGTTTGGTTTGAAAGTTAGATAACGTACGTGGCTATTATTTCCTAGTATAGAATTTTAATTTTTAAATCAGTACTGAGTTGAAAAGTTAAAATATTAGGAAGAATGCACTATATATAATTATATATATATATAGTACTTAAATACTAATACAATTTAAGACAGTAATTAGCTCTAGTAAGCAATTTGGTTTGCATTAGATAGAAGGAACCAAAAAATGCCAAGATCTCAACTGCAGGTTATGGTTAAACCAGTTAAGGACTTCAGAAACGGCTAAAATTTCATCATTAGCTGTTTTGTTAGGAGTTAAGACCTATAAAACATTACAAAAGAACCCATCCGTAACATGGGAATCTTGGGATTTGTTATTTGGGTTGGGTTAATTGATATTGAGCAGTATAATGGATATTGCTATAAAAAAATTAAAGCTGCTGAACCTTTTTTATAACTTGTTGAATATAGTAGAAGCAAAATACTAAAAATGATAAATTTACTGTCTTATACATTCTTTGGCTTTGTCACTAGTGGGCTCTTTTATTATTTTATTCTGACAAATTTTGTTTAGTGGGGTTATTTACTTTAGTGCCTTGGTTAAGGGCTAGGCAATTTGATATCAATAGGTTTTGGTGTTTGATATTCTCGGGTGTGCATGAGCTTAAAGCAGATACAGATGTACCAAGTTTATGGCACTTCTTATATTTACTCAGAAGTGACAAAGTTGGTGCACAGTATTAATGTCAGCTAGGTTGCAGGGTGTAAGTTATGCTTTTATGATTCCTGTAGAGTTTAATAAATTAGCTCAGTCTCTACATGGGTTGTACTAACTTGTAAGCTTGTTTTCTGAGCATTCTTTAACACTGTTTAATTGCCTAAAAGGATTATAAAACTGTATTATGTATACACATAGTTAATAGTAATAGAGTTTTCAGTTTTTTCACATCACTTTCTTGAGAGCAGGACCCAGCCAGCTACTAACTATGGGAGTAAATGAGGGGAAACAAAAGAAGGATTATCTTATCTGGACCACTTATCTGTTTGTTAATCATGAAACAGGAAAATGTATTGTCATGCTTTATTCCTATCTTCTGCAATATTAATTATTCGAACCTTGTTTTCGTCTATCCGCTGGTTGATGGGTCGATAGTGCATTATAACTTGGGCTTTTCACACCATCTATTGCAGATTAATGCTTCTACAATAGGTACTTTCCTTGACCCTGCAAAATCTTATAGTATTAGCTGTTCCATCACGCTAATGTCATAAGAGCAATGCTATTTGTATAAATTTACATTTGCACACTCATTACATATTTTTATAGAAGTTGTTAAATAACATTTCAATAAAACTGTTTCTTGATGTTCTTGATTTTTTACATTAGTCTTACATGTAGTTTGTGATTTTTCTATTACTGGATCAAATATGTGTATTTTTACATTCAGTAAACCACAATTATACACTTTAACATAAAACCACAATCATACATCTTTGTTGTCCTTATCTATATCTGTTTTTGTATGATGGGTGGGGTAGCATAGTAATTAGCTTTAATAATAGAACTTTTAAGTTAAAGTGGTTTTCAAATCATCAGAGGCATTAGTTGGGAGAAGAATTATTTTAGTCCTTTATATATAGGATCACATATTTTATTGGGGAGATTCCAAACTCACCGATGGGCAATTTAAGATGCTCTGGACAACACAAAATATTTACTTTGTACTATTACTAGCTAGTGTTTCAGTCTGTGCCATGCACGGGTTAAATCTAAACCAAAATACTCTTTGGAGCGAAAGAATTCTCATGCATGGAATCAGGTACAAACAGAAAGATACTGTGATTTCTGTGAAACGTTAATTTTCATTTTCTATGATTAATCATCATGATTTCTGCTAAAAAGCACGTCCTCATTGGTGCAAATACTTTCCTTACAAATAGCAACACTGAGATCTGAATTTGTATTCACCAAAACTCTTGAATTTAGTTGGGTTGGCTGTTGGCTAAGACACTAATTGCTTCTCAATATTCCTCAATTTCAGAATTTCATACTTTTTCCCTCAAAGTATATTATGGATGAATTAGTTTGTCTCTTGGTTCAAAATGCACTTTGTTAAATTGCTTTCAAATAAATAAATAGTAAAATAATGGAGTATTTGTAAGGAATTTCAACCCACCTAGAAACTTCGTTCGAGGTAAGTTTAATGTTGAATAATTGGCTTAACCACCTCACATATTAACATTGAGTACAATTATACTAATCAGTTGGAGATAAATTAACCAATTACATTGTAGTACCAGCTAAGCAGTGCCTCAAAAGAATAGTTTCCTAAATAAATAAAATACCCACTAGTAACTAGACGATGATGTCCACATTATGACAAATTAGAAGCTTAGCCAGTTGTATTGTAGGTAATTGGTTTAATTCAGAGTGTTGAATACTCCAAATTTTGTTATCTTATCAAATCTTGGTGGCACTACGAGTACCCGAAAAGGCAATCACACAGTATAACATAGTTGCAGCTGCTAAAACAATTCTGGTCTGTGTCAATGTGACATGACTGCTTCTTTGGCATGTTCCCACTAACTGAAATAAATAGATCCATCATAAGCCTTGAGAAATTGGGAAATAAAAAAGCGAAAGGCCTAAATTAGGAAATTATTAATGAGATAATGGTCATTTCATTAGGACAAACATGTCACTGGCACAATGCAAACAAACGACCACAATGTAAGCACTAGTACTATCTTACTATGCCACATACACACGCTAGAGAAGTAAATTTTGAAAATAAGAGATAAAAGGCATGCCATGAAAATGTAAATAATTTTGATAATATAAATAAAATTATTAATTACATTTTTTTAATTTATGTAGTATAACTTTAAATAACAAATAAAAAGAAATAAAAGGCCTATAAAATAATAAATCAAAGAGTAAAATCTCTGTGGTGTCTTTAAGTTTGTTAAGACCCTTTTGAATTTTTTACTTGCTATCTGCAAATATCATTTATTGTATTGAGATCACACAACTAGTTTCTAGGATTCCTTCAGCTTGGGAAGCAAAACTTAAAAGGCAAGCATTATATGCTGAAGCTCATGATCCAAGTAAGCCAAGGCTAATATCATTACTTTTTCTGGTTTTCTCTGATTCCTGTGATATATCCTTTCCTAAAGCACTGATGCAAGCTGTCTTCTACTCAACAAGTTAATGAATGTTTTGCTATTTCCTTCTTGATGTTCATAATTACTGCTTCACCACACTAACAACACATAAGAATGGGTGCTTCAATTTCAACTTTGCTTAGGCAGATCCAAGGAGAAAAAGTAAAGGAAATAAAAGTATATAATAAATATATGATTCAGTGGCAGAAAGATAATACTAACAAATACTAGTAAGCATTTAATTTCCTCTAAGAACAACAATAAGCAATATCTGAAAACTCAGAAGTGAAAGAACCATTTTCTTCTCACAAAATACTATATGCAAAAAAGATTCTACTATCTTGCTCTCACTCATTGCATGCAACTAATTGGTTAGAGCTTCTCAATGAGAGGTTTGACACATACACTTTTCTCTTTTGCCATTTCAAATGGTGACTTATAGCTTGACAAATGTTTAAAGTTAAAGAACTACCATCCTTAAAGAAAAAAACAAATATAAAGATTAAAGAAATAGAGCAAAACATATGTTAGAAATTGGAAGGAGTAACATTAATTTCATTGTCCATGTTCTTCAAAGAAGCTGCATTCTCTTTCTCCAATTTGTCATCAATTTTGTCACATATATGATTAAATGAGTCAGTCGTTGATTCCCATTCTCCAATAACATTAATTAGTCAAAGTCTTGCATACCGAATGGGCTGTGGCCCAAGTAGCACCAAAGTGGACCAATAAATGGTTATTGATGACCTCCACATCACACAGGCATTAATAGCGATTTTGTTAACCATTGATATTAAGGCAATGATTAAAAATTGATAACAAAATACTCCAAATACTAATAGAAAATTAAAAATAAAATAGTTGCGGTGATAGTGTACGAAATATATCTCCAAATAAGATGGAAAGTGACATATTCATTTTCCAAGTTATATATTCTAATTTATAATGCAAAATTGGATATTCTATTAAGAAAATTCAGTTAAACTACTATTAAAATTTAAAAATAAAAAAGGATAAAGTTAGAAACTAATCTCTCGTCATGAGTTATAGAATTTAACGTGGTGAGCTTGATTTAACAAATATCAAAGGTCATCAATTCAATTTATATATATATATATATATATATATATATATATATATATATATATATATATATATACAACGTACAAGTTTTGGCCTAAATATATTAGTTGTTCGTCAAATTAGCTTTAATTATCCTAAATTATATATACAAAAGAAATTGTTATCAGCAAAAGTCCAAAACAAATGAGAGTAGAGGGGACCCTGCATATTTTTTTCCAGAGAAAAAGGTTATATGTAACCTTCAGTTTTTAGAAAAATAATAAGATTTTTTAATTAAATAAATAAGGAGAAATAGTTTTATTATTTAAAATAATGGTTTTAAGGTAAATAAAATAAATATTTATTTTTAGAGAATAAAAAAATATATTTTTATTTATTCATTTGATAGGAAATAAAATAACGTTCATTTTTATAAAATAAAGAAAAATAGAATAAATAATAGACTCCGAGTATCCTAGCTACAAATAGAGATATATTATATCAATTTTTACATTTATGATATGTTTATAAACTCTTTTTTTCTCCTAAATTCATTCTCTTCCTCTTTTAAAATCCTATTTTTTTCTCGTATACATTCAAATTTGTTCCAGTAAAACTACGATCCCGGATTCATTAATCGTTAGCTCATCCTCAAATTTGTTTGCCGCCTTCATAACTCATTTTTGCACCTTTTTACCGTTGGGATTTGTGAAATAATTTTTCTAGAGAGAAATTTCTCTCGCACAAAGACAGTGAAATTGAGACTTCAATCCCTTCTCTTTCTTTCTAACGCTTGAAAACCCTAACAGAGCAACTAGGGAAAAAGCCTGAGGAATCTTAGGGAACCACTAGAAATGTCGCTATCACTTTCAGACTTCACATGTGAGCCCGCTTAGAGGTAAGAGATGAGTTTATCGCAATTGAGGTTAGAATGAACATGTGTACGGATCCTTAAATGATTAAATTAGGGTTTATTTTAGGATGTTTATTGTATTTTAATTTTCCCTTTACGATTATAATCACGAGATTGTTGTGTTTGACGAGCCAATTGATGTCCCGATGCGAATTGGTTGATAAAATTGAGTGTTCTTAGTGTTTTCGTATTTTTGAACCTATGATTTTGATTCTTTTGATTTTGATATGATTATGTGAAATAGTTGAGGGGTTTTACTCCTCATGTCGTGAGAAGCATTTCTATATAATTTGTTTGTGATTTGGACAATATTTACTATATTAGTGTAAGAATTAGATTGTTGGAAACGTTCTTTATCATGTTTTAGTCTCACAAGCTTATTATGTGTTGATGAATATAAAACATATATATGTATATGAATTGTTAAAATAAATTAGGAATTAATAATTCAAATAATAAAATTAAATCGAAGCAAATTAATATATTAAGATTCAACGATAAATACTTTCAATGCATTTTTAGTTTAATTATTTATTAACTCTTTTTAATTGAAAATAATATAGTTCAATTTAATACATACGTTTTCGTGTCATGTTAATATTATTATTATGTGATATGCATATGATGCATGAGGCATGATAACATGATGTAGTGGGATTATGAAAGTGAGATGAATTATGTGTAAGTGACAAGTTGAGTATGTGTTAAATTATGAGATCACACATGTATTGAGATGTTGTGTGCATTGAATTATGAGTTATGAATCGTACAATCACATAACTGTAAAACCCTTTAAGAGCGACGAGTTAATACACAACGAGATCCACTGTGGGAACCCGAAAAATTGAATCACTTTGAGACGCGACGTGTTAAAATTATTTTGAGAACAATTGAGGAGTCGTGTGTTTTGTATATGTCAGAGATAGAGTCTGCATATTAAAATTTTTTTTGGGTTGAACCTGAATCAGGAGGGAGAGATCCTAACAAACTTTTCGAAGTCTAGGCCTTGAGGATAAATACATTCAGTTTGAGTGCTCCTTTAAGTGTGTATCGATCTCACATGGTTTGAACATTCTCGCAAAATAGTGTGACCCTGATTGATCTCTCTAAGATTTTACCTAATCTGACTTACCAGTGTGTGGTCTCTTGTCATGTACTCTTAGGTGGCCGATGAGGTTTTTCACTGAGATGGTATCACATTGCATATAGGATTGAGTAATGATCATTGTAACTTATTACATGATGGTGAGTAATGAACTGTGTGAGTGTGAGATGTTGTGTTGTACTTAAGATGTGTTGTTCTGAACACGTGATTAATGTGAAGGTGTGAAATAATTTTGTGATTAAATCTTTGGGATAAGTGATGTTACCCGATGAGTTGTAAAATGATGCAAATTGTGCTAAGTTGAGCTTGTTATTTTGTTTATCTCTACCTATTTAGGAATATGATAACTCACTGCTTGTGTGTTGTTTATGTTTGGATCATGTGATGATCTCGAACCTTGTGTTCGTAGGAACAAATAGTTATGTGGATGACTTTAAAGAACCTCGTGCTAGAGGATGTTGAGATACAATGCTAGAATAAAATGTGACATTGGGGCATGAGTTTCTATATTATTTGCATAATGTTCTGAACATATTATTTTATGTTGTTTCGTTGCTTAACTTGTTTTTCTTTTGTAAAAAAAATTAGACGACCTTGTTTTGGATCAAAGATGTTTTCATACCTTTATTTGATAAACTTTTAATTTGATGGTTAACGTGGATATGAACCTTTTACCCATGTAAACTCTTTTATGTTTAAACAATAAAATCTATTTTATGTAATTCCGCATTTTTATGTATTTTATTATATAAATATATATATTAGGTAGAGGGTGTCACATTATACAATGATAGTAATAATGTAAAAGTTTTACACAATCATCCAATCAAAACATACATATATGATAAGTTTGTTGACTCTTTCTGAGATTAATGTCTATGTACTAACCGTGTAAAATAATTTTACACTGTCATCCAATTATAAATAACTATTTGCATTACTTTAAGATAATTATTTTAAAAGTCAACAGACTTACCATACATGATGGATTGTGATTGGATGTCTGTGTAAAATATTTTACAGTATCAATGTATAACCCTTTTTCTCTTAAAATAATTATCTTTTAAAGTAATTCAAATAATGATTTGTGTTTAGATGATTGTAAAATTATTTTACACCATACGAAAAAAATAATAAGTTAGTAACTTTTTCAAATGGGAAAAAAATTATACCCTGACAATGTAAAATTTTTTACACCATCATCCAATCATAATTTATCATGTTTGATAAAATTATTTACTTTTATAATAATTATTTTAAAAATTATATCAATGATGATTTATAATTGAATAATAATATAAAACTATTTTTTATGATCATTAAATTCTTTTCAAATTCTAGAATATTGCTTTGTAGGGTATGTATAGCACAACGGATTACATAGGCCCACCGCAATGATTGAGAGTAATTTTATCATTTTTATGTGTATGTATGTATACATGCACAGAGGAAAACGTTAGTTGGATTATGTTATTTATGGGAAGCTTTTTCTTTTTAAGTTACACAATGCCAAAATTTTATAATAATTCGAGAAAAGGTTACATTAATTAACATAAAATCCAGATAAATATATCAACCAGTCACACACAAACACAAAAAAAAACGTTTAAAGATTTATTTTGCTTTTATAAAAAGTATAAAAAAGAAAAAGCAAGTGATGAGAATTTGTTGAGGACAAAAATTATATATAGTTCGTTATCTATTTTTAGTGTTATTTTTTTTAAAAAAAAAGTTTTACTTTCGTAATCCGTTCAATAAATAAACAACAAATAATTAATAAAAACAAAATTAATTAATAAATATAATTCTCATATTCGACTGGACATAAATTGCTTACTCTAATATGAAAAAGTTAACGAGAAGATTTTTTTCAAACAATCCTTATAAAATGTGATCATCTATTAGTATCATAGTTGATAACGATTAGGAGATTCAAAACAAAGGACAAGGAGCATATGAATACAAATAGAAAACATTATTCATATTCACTTGACCTATATCGTTATACCCCTCTTCAAATTAATTATATCTCATTTATAAAAACAACAAAATTAATTAATTAAGAGAAATAAAAAAAATTTAAATGAATAGAGCCTACCTTTAAATTCCATACTCGATATTTAACCAAAAAAAATCTCATACTTGATAATTTAAAGTTGGACTTGGTTTGAATGCTAATGTTATAAATCATGTTTGAAACAAATGAAGGTGCTAAGAAAACAATACAAACAAAGCAAGAAAGGATATGTAAATAATATAATACAAATAATATCAACTAACAAATATAACTGAACCTTTCCAGATCGAGTTAAGTACATGTTTGGAATGGATGTTAAGAAAACAATAAAAAAAAAGATAGACAAACAATCTTAAATAAATTGATAAATATAGTAGAACTCTCTCAAATTGGGATTAAGTATAAAAATTTGAAGTGGATCAAGTACAAGTTTTCGTCTACTCTCACTTTGTAAAAGTCTATGAGGAAATTAGACCATCACATTAATTATGATCAACAATCAAAGTCATAGTTGATAATTAACAACTATGAGATCAAGAACAAAGGACAAAAAACGGGTGAGTAAAAATAAGAAACTACGATATTTCAACTGGCCTATAATAAAAATGTTTGAAATATATAAAATTGTCAAGAAAATAATCCAGACACAAGAAAAATAAATAATCTAAAGTTAATATTATTTTTATTCACAAGTGAACTTTTATGCAAGTGTAAAAAAAAGTTATCCTTGTTCTGAAATTCACAATATTTAAATGATTTACGCATCGCAAAACATCTCTATAGTCTAATGTAATTTTTTTACATTCACTTGTCACACTTTTCCATCTTCACCAAAGTGCTTGAACAGGTATTTTCATAGATAAATTCTTCGTGATTTTGACCCAAAATAGAGAAAAGTTTGAGGGGAAAATCAAAACACTGGTCGGTGGTCAGAACTAATACTAACTCAGAAGGTTGTGGTGACTTGTGAGAGTATCAGTCAGTCTGAGGCATAGAAAATTTACAAAGGCACCAAATTTGGTACGAATCAAGCAGGGTTCTGTTAAGAAGCCGATGTAGGAGGGTTTATTTATGCTATAAAGTTATAAAATAATATTTTGAAAATGACTTATAAAAGTATTAAAAGTAATTTTATAAAAAAATATATTAGTTTTTCAGTATTGCAAAATATTTATGTTTTTTTATATATGATAATCAAATATTTAAATTCACAATTTTCAACCTTCCCAAAACCAAATGTGATGGCTCACACGTGTCATGCATTCCAAGGTAGTAAGGTACCTTCCCTGAGTTCCCTCAGGCTCAGACTGAGAAAGTGGAATAATATGCCATTATTGCCAATGCCAACTTACAAGTTACAGCCTTCAGTCACAGTCAAATTTGCTCCTCACACTTTCACGTCCTTTTTTTTTTTACTGTGGGGTCGCAATTCATGATCCACTGCCGCGTGTTATGTTTTACCAGCTGGGTTATAAATTCACAAACCATATTATATTTGTAATTTTGTACCATAAAAAATCAATAAAAAATAGGAAATTAGGCAATTCTGGGTTAGAGAAAAACTACTATGATGAAAATGGGGTGCACAGATTGAATAAACATTAGCAGAATAAATATTTTAAATAATATTTCCTTATTTTCATAATAATATTGAGTTTTCTGGTAAATATTAATTATTATTTTGTTCTCGGTTGTTGGTCACGGATTTCCTGTTTTCGTTTATTTCAAGATGGCACGAACCTTCCTTCTGCGTCGTTTGCTGGCGTCACCAATACCGCTAAACTATTCTCAGTTTTCTCATTCCCTGCTTTCTATAATGAAAGTAAAATTCTGTCAAAAAAATAGTGAAAGTAAAATAAAATTCTCAGAACTGTGTTCGTATTTAAGTGATAAAATTGCTTAAAAAAATTAAAGGATAAGATATATAAATATAAATAAAGATTCTATTAATCTATTCTAGTAGTACAGTACTCCTATTAAACTGATTTCACGAAAGGATGCGAAAAAATTAAGAAAGAAAAGCTTCACCCCGTTGTCTCCCTTCAAGGGACCGAAATGTTGCAACTCATCTATCTCTGCTTTCCCTTTCAGAGATCAACAACCCAACCACAGTTGATATTACACAATACAAAGACAGTACAGTATTACTGTATTGTACAGACGCAAAAACTGGGGTGTTAAGAAATCCTTTTCCTTTTATAGCACAAAGAAACTATTTTTGTCTTAAGAAATAACAAAAAATTATGTATGTCACCTATGCACATAATAATTCCAACCAACAATTAAACAAATATTTTTCCTCATAATATAACAATGATAGAGAAATGTTTATGATGCCCTAATGCATGAATGTATGCTCAAGCACTTAGCATTTTTTTTTTAACTTCAAATAAACATTGTATTTTACTTCTAAATTGATTCTGCAAATATTTACTCTTATCTCCTGATATTTTATTACAAGTACCTCATCTATTGTTGCTTCTTACATCATAGTCCCCCGGGAGACCGAAAAAAAAAAAAAGTAAAATTAAAAGAAAGAAAAGAAGTAAAATTGAAAGAAAGAAAAAAGTCTTGCTCTTATCCAAATATTTTTTGTTATATTTTAATTACCATTTTTTTAAAAAAGAAAAAGAAAAAAAAAAGTGCAAAATTTTTTTTCTATGGCTTGTCCCTGAGAAGAGAGGCTAATCCGGTGACCACCTTCGCACCTCTCTCAACACTCCTCACTCTCACCGCCGGTGGCTGCCACGTCGGCGTCACAACCGATGGCAAGCTGTTCTCACCGCCGGGAAAAGTCTCCGGCTTCGGCGACGATGCTTTTTCGCCGAAGATCAGTTCCAATTCACCACACTCACTCTCCCGGCCGTCGATCAAGTTCTCCGTCGAGTCATTGACGGCGGAGGACGATGGCGGATTCGCCCTGGTGCAGGAGCTGGATAACCACTTGGCCAGAATGTACTCCGCCTTCCTCCACGGCGGAACGTGCATCCCCTTCTTCTTCAAGCTCTGCTTCGCCGCCTCCGACACGGCGGCGACGATCTGGCAGAGTCGATCCGATTTTCCAACGAAAATGAACGGCAGAGACTGAAGGATCGCCTTGTAGGTTCCCGTCGATCGAGCTATCTCGAACTCCGATCGGAAATCGATATCAATTATCAACCTCTCACCTTCCACAACCACATCGATGTATTCATATTCACCTGAATTAATCAAAACCACAAATAATTAAAAAAAAATCCTCAAAATATTTATTCAGAAAACTTGGGGAAAATAAAAGAAAAAGGAATACCGGCAGGGCAGGTTGGGGTTTTGTCCCATTTCGAAGTGCAAATGGAGGAATCGTAACCGAGAGAGGAAAGGCTTTCGGTGACGATCTTTCTCAAATCGTCTTTCCGCTTATAAACCTTGCTGTTCTTGTCAACGATCTTCGATGTGTCAGCTAAGAGGTTTCTCTCCATAACACTCGCGCAAGGAATCAAGCTCTGCAAAAACAAAAAAAAAGTACGGAATTGAAATTATTAAAGCTTTTTCGATGCTGAGAAAATCGTGAACTATAGCTAGTTAGGTTTTTGAGCTAGTTAGTTACCTTGAGTGCGTCACTGGCGTCGCAGAAGGAGCCAGAGGAAACTGAGTCGCCGAAGATGTCGAGTTCCTCGTCGGAGCTGTCATTGTTGTTGCCGTTGAAGCAGTTGCAGCGGTTGCGACCGCATTTCGCGGTGGCCGGTGCGGGCTTCTCGTTACTCTCTTCGATGAAACTCTGCACCATTTTGTCTAAGCAAACGGAGCTCGGTTCAAACTCCGCCGCTCCGTCTTTGGTGTTCGACTGGGGAGCCTCGCCGGCGGCTGGTTTCTCGGACGAGGAAGTCGAAGAAGTCTTGAGCACATTCGAGAACTGACGGTCGAACACGAAGAGCCTCTTCAGGCGCGACTTCAGCACCGGCTTAACGGCGTCGTTTCGGATCACCGCGAGCTTCTGTGAATCGACGTCGATTGGTTGGATCTTCATCGGAGGCATGACTGACAAAAAAAGAGGGGGGGAAATCGCAAGAGAAAAAAAATCCGCTCAAAACCTGTGTCTCTTTCTAACGACTTCAACTACAACTACTCTATCATGTAAGTTCCATTTTGAGGGAAGAAGGATCGAATAACTTCTAGACTACTACGCGAGTAGAGGAGAAAGAGGAGGTGAAAAACGTTTCGAGGTCAAGGCTTTCGTGAAAAACATGGCGACGATGGTATGAGAGACGTGCATTGCTCAAAGAAAGAGAAAAGAGTTTCGCCGGAATGTTCATTTCCCCGGCGAGATCCTCGTCGCCGGCAGTGAGTTACGGTTTCGGATGGAAGAGCTTTTTTTTTGTTGTTGTTTAATTTTCGCTGTTTAGCGTTTTGGATTAGGTGTAAGGAGTGGGTGGGATTGGTATTTATAGCGAAGAGGCAGAGTTGCTGACATGGCTGTTTCTGCCACGTGGGATCCTACGTGGCGTGGGTGATTTGGGCACCCAAGGCAGTCACGGAGCACTTGGGTTGGCGACGCGTGTCGGAGAAGATTATCGTGCGCTGTACGCATTGGGTTTTTGTAAGGGGGGAATTTACGATAGTGCCCTTGCCACTACGTCGAATATCGGGTAGATGCCCCTCGTGTTCTGGGGTTATTGAAAACCACCCACAGTGCAGAGCGATCGTGGCGATTATGCATTACGCTATTACGTGCCATTTTTATTGTTGTTTTTGAAATTTTAAATTGAAAAGGTGGAGGAAATTTGAAACCTGTGATGTGAAACCAGATATGGGGATTTTTTCGTGAGGAGTGTACGAAGACCATGGTATTATGGTGGATCAAGGCGTTTGGAAATTGGAAACATGTGGAAAGACAAAGGTTTTCTTGCATTCTAATTTTTAAAAAACAAAAAACATGTGACTGAGTATTTATTTTGTGCTTTGGAAATTTTCTTAAATTTATAGATCAAAAATAGAAAAACATTTCTGTTCATTTTTATGCTTTTTTTTTAATTTCTATAGCTATTTTCAGTCTAATCTTTTTCAAAAGGGGTAAAGATTAGCATACAATATTATCTTTAAAAAAATACATGTAATTTACACACAAAAAAATAAATTTAACATAATATGATTCTTTATTTTTGCTACTTAGCTTAATAGGATTCAATCATACAAGTAAATTTTAATTTTGGATAAAAATTAACTAAACTAGTATAATACTGACCAAGTTAAACGATTAAAATTAATTTACTCAATTATTAATTAACTAAATTAATACAAACTTGTTTCACTACTCACCATTTTTTCTTTTTTGAAAATTATACCATGGTTTAAGACTCTTATAAAGAAAATAACTAATAAAAAAATTATACGAGAAAATAAGTGATATATCAATCGCATATCATCCAATCATGGCATGTTATGTATGATAAAATAAGTTTTTTAATGCTTTAATTTTCATGATAATTTCTTTATAAGTTTGTTTTAAAACAAAATTTCTTTATAAGTTATGCATACAAAATGAAATTATTTTGAATATGGTAAAGAACCTAAGTTCCATGATTGGCAATAACTACAATATAAACAAAACACAATACAGATCCTTAAATCCTACAATAATTTATCGAAAGAATTTGGTTTGCTCTTCCCAAAAGCGGATAACCGATATGAATGGGAAAACTTTAGAGTAGCTGGGAATCACATCCGTAAGTTGGAAGCAGTTGCCATAGCGTACACTGCACAGAAAGATGTGTTCATGTAATCCAAAGACAAAGCATACCAGGCAACATTCCGAAGCTGCATTAGTTATCAGATTATCTATCATTGATCATCAAGCACCTTATGTAAGGGTTTATTTATTATTTCTTCTTAACAGAAATCTATGCAATCAGTTCAGCTAAGCGAATAGTTGCATACTCATCTTCATCCATGTTTTAAAGAGTTGGATAATATCTATATCTATATTCGTATTTGATCAAGACGGATATTAATTATCAAAGTTAGGATGAATTCAGGTAAATACTCATAGATATATTTATTTTGGTCATGTCAAAGTTTGATGTCATATAAAAGTAAATATTAGAGGTAGTAGAATGTAATTTACTCCTAATTCATTTTTTCAGAATTTTACAAATTTTGCTCCTTCTTTCTTCAAATAATTATTTTATAGTTTTAAACATTTTTCTGTTGATTTGTACTTTTCAAATTTTATTTAAATAAAATATACTTGTGTAATTATAAGGAATATATTTTCTCCAAATTAGAAGAAAATAAGTGATCCCGGCCCACGAAGTTTAACATATCGCTGAATCTGTAAAACTAAATGTTCTTTTTCTTTCAACATAGATATTTTCATGACATTCATAAAATTGATGGACGTTTTACTATGAATGTTGAAATAAATAAAGAACTATTAGGCCGAGAAATGACACTATTTTTTAAAACAAAAAAAAGTAGCAACCTCAATAGAGTTTTCACCCGAAGTCTTTTTTTTTTAATCTCAAAACATCAAACTTGTTAAGTGTTTTCATTTGGATTGTTTATTATTAAAATAAAGTATCTTTTCTGCTCTTGTATGATTAAGATGCCAAAAAGGCAAAGGTTTGCAATTAGGGAAACACAATCATGTTCAATGGATTACTGTATTTGTCATTAAACACTATGGGGGTTTAATTTCCATCTTAGAACTTTAATTTTAGCTAGACTATTGATGCTGCTTTAGTGAACTTCTTTTGATGATGTATTGAAATTTCTTTTGAAAAAAAGGCCATCATTGCCACTCTAAATCTTTAGAGAACACGGGATTGTTATTTGCTTTATAGATGCAAGTGCTTTAATTATACTAGGGGTTTGCTTTTGTGTGACTTGAGGAAAAGTCGCTCCCTTTTGTTAGGTGAGAAGTTTAAAGAATTTCATTAAGGAGGTCCTACCTTCATAATTTATAAGATCAACATGAGTTTTGTTGTTTGGTACTTGATTCTTATTCCCTAGAAGCCTATCCTTAAGCATCATGTACACCTTACTTTTCATTAACCTTGCCAAAATAACAAATCAAATTTAAGGGTTAAAGAGAAGGAAGAAGCCAGCTAATTAAGAAGGAGAAGTAGGCATGATTTATAAGTTTGTTTCGTATGAGCAATCTAAAAAATATGAACAATGGAACTGTGTAAGTGTATCTCGGTCATGTTTGGCAAGGCTTAAAAGAATGAAAAATAAATATTTCATTAGAAATTATGATAAAGTGTACTAATAATATTTTTTTAATAAAAATTCTTCACTTCTGGCCACTTACTTAGTATCTTTAGAACAGTAATTAGCATTTACCGAAGTTTATAGACAAGAAAAATATCTTACTAAAAGTTGCTCATATTTGAAGGTTGATTTTTTTTAAAATTTGTTTCTCTTTTTTTGTTGTAAGCTACCACACAAAAACATTATTTAAAATTTGGCAAAATTATATTTTTGATCCGCCAGTTTATCTCCAGTTTCGAATTTGGTCCCCCAGTAATTTAATTCATGAATTGGGTCTTCCTATTTTATAAAATCGTACAATGTTAGTCATTCAAGCCATAATTGGACGTTGACCGTTAACAAGTGGGTTGACTGTCACGTGTCACGTTCTTATTGGATAATAATTGTTACGTGTCATGTTCTGATTGGATGTCAACTCCATGAAAGATGAAATGCATTGTTGTTTTCGTTAACCAATCAGAACATAATACATGACAGTCATCATCCAATAAGAACATGATACGTGGCAGTCAACATCACTTGCTAATGGTCAACGTCCAATTGTGACATGGGGGACAACATTGCACGGTTTTATAAAATAGGAGGACCCAATTCATGAATTAAATTACTGGAGGACCAAATTCGAAACTGGAAATAAACTGGCGGACCAAAAATATAATTTTGTCAAATTTTAATTAAAACATACTTTTTTTTTCTTTACATGTATCTTCAATACAAAAAAAAAAGTCATGTTCCAAGTAAAATTGGATATTAAACGAGAGTACATCTCCCTATCACAATTCTAACATTGGTTCATTACAATATGGAGGTATTTAGGGGAGAAATTTTGAGTTTTCTAGAAAATTTTGGATGGGGGATCTTAGGACTTGTTTGTGGTGTTTATTAATTTTTAATTTCAAAAATTTTAAAAATAATAATCAATTTTTAATTTTAGTTTTAAACAAACTTCTAAACCGGTCTTTAAAATATTAGATTCAAATAAACTCATTTTAAAATTTTGATATTGTATTAAAATAAGTTTAAGAGTGTTTTTATGTGATGGTGACGGCAATGATAATGATGATGGTGATATTAGCAACAACAACAATAAAGATATCAATGTTGGTCATAATGGTAGTGGCGGCAACGATGATGGTGGAGGTGACGTCAATGGTAGTAGTGATACAAATGATGGTGGCAGTGACAATGTGGTGATAGCAACGATATTGGTGGTGAAGTTGGTTGTAACGTCTTTCATTAAAATAACAACTCATACTAAAAAGAATATAAAATCTCAAAATTATATTAGTTTGAAAATATCTTATGTATAATAAATAAAGTCAAATAAATAAGTCTTTACATAAGTAAAAAAAAATATTATTCTCAAATATGAACATCTAAAAATAACTAACATTAAAAGTATAACGTAATCAGTCAAATCAGTCACATTTGACATATTATTCTGAATACTAACAAAGTTAAAAATGTATTTAAAGGTAACTAAGTCTTCAAGCTTCCTCAATTCTAGCGGCTTCTTTCTGGTACCTTGAAAACAACACTTCTAATGAGATGATAATTTTAGTAAATAAAACAAACCTAGAGTGTTGGTAAATAATATTCTTTTCAGTCGGCGCGGTAATCCAAAAAAATCAATCATGATATCTTCTATGAATTTAAAATAAGATTATATAGGTATATATAAACTCCAATAAAAAAAATCACATTAAAATAATCATAATTCATGATGTTCTAAATAAATAAAATATTTAAATAGACGATAACAATACATTCAAATAAATACAATAGATACAACTTAGTGATTTCCAGAATCACTAAACTCATTCTTTTTGGTTCTTGAAACTAGTGTGGATCTCATATTCTTTAAAGGATATACGAGCTCATACTTCATACAATAATGTCTCATTGTCTTCCTTATCACTAGTACCAAGACAAGTTGTTGTTTATGTTTGTGATTCTAAGAAAAAGAACTATTTATTTTTATATAATCATTGTATGTAATTTGAAATTATATCTTTTAAGATTTGTTTAATCAACTTTCCTTTATCTCATATTTTTATTATCTTTACTTATTATTATCTTTAATCAATCTAATATATTATTACATTAACATCTTTTTTTAAAAAAATATAACAATCTAATATATTAAAACAATTTAATCCATCTTTTCCCTTACTACAAGATATATTTAGATAATCTTTATCTAAATAATTATTGGATTATTTTTTAGATATTACATTGGCGACGGTGATGGTAGTGGTGACGGAAGCAGTATTAGTGGTGGTGGTAACAATATTAATGGTTTCAGTGGTGACAATGAGGTTGATGGTGATGACAAATAATAGTGGTGGTGATGGTGATGATGGTGACAACCAGTTATAGCTATGATAACGATGGTGACAATGATGTAATTGCGGCAATGACGGAGGTGGTATAAGTGGTGGTGACAATGGTGATGATAATAGTGCCAATGATTGTGATGATGGTAGCGGTGGTGGCAAAAAAAGTGTTATTGTCAAATTGGGGGAAATGTATGTGTTTTTAAACTAAAAATCAAATTCACAAAATATTTTTTTTTATTTTGAAAATGAGTATAAAAATGTTATAAAAATTATTTTCTCTATTTTCATCAAACACGTTTTGTTTTGAAAATTACATTTTGAAACTCAAAAACCAAAAACTTGCAAACACCCCAAATGGACCCTTAGTTTCTCATGTTTGTTATCATTTTTTTATATAAAAAAATAAGGAAGTGTTTGGTTTGACTGTTTTTTGTTTTTATTTTCACTCGAAATAGAAAATGGTGATGAAAATGTGTTTGGTTGGATTTTTGAAAATATTTTTAGTGAAAATATTTTCTCAAACGAACCAAAAACTGGAAACAATACAATATCGTTTTCAATTGAAACCAGGAACCTTATTTTGGGTAAAATGAAAACGCGGTGACAAATAATGTAATTTCAAACAAATCTAAAAATATATTTCCTTTAGAAAACGCATTTTCAGTATTTTTATTTTTTGAAAGCAGAAAATAAGAAATCGAACCAAACATATTTTCAGAATTTTAATCTTTTGAAAATAAAAACAAATTTCAAAAGATGAAAACTGAAAATGAAAATGCAAATCAAACACACCCTAAGATTTATGGGCAACAATATTTTCTAGAGATGTTTTTAACAAGTTTTTCATAAAAACTCTCTCATAAAAGATGTGAGAATATGATTGAATTTAATTTTTTTTATTATAGAAAAATATCATATTATTTTTTATTAAATTTTATTCGTTCCAAAAAAACATGATTATCAAAGAGGCATGATTACGAGAATTCAATGATTCTCTGATGTGAAAAAACGTTTTCTGTACTAAACGCTTCCGCATTTTAGAAATTATTCTCTTTCGTTAGGCTAAATAATTGAAAATTAAATCACATTGGTTCATTTTTTTTTTAAACATGAAAAGCAATCATTCACATCAGTTCATTATATTGTGAGGAATTGTTGTAAAACTACCTTAGGTCCAACTTTAAAAGATAAATCTTCCGGGGATAAAGCATAAATAATTGTCCTTATTATAACAGACAAATTATTTTGCTATAATTAAATATCAGTAAAAAAAAATGGATTGAAATGCTTCACCTTTTTACATTATTTTTGGGCTTGCATCAATTTCAATTTTCAAAACACACATTTTGTTATTTCCCAACCTTCCATGCTTGTTACCTTATGGAATAAAACACATTATATATAATAAATCTTACCTAATATTTCTTAGTGGCGTTGCTGATCATCATACATGAAACTGTTGATTGGAAAAGACTAGCCTTGTATTGGCCTAGAAAAAGATAAGTGAAGAGGAAAGGGTGGAGGAAACAAATTGCTGTAGCTGAGTGTCATTATCCATATAGACATTACAATTGAAGCAGTCCTATAAATTAATTCTTGATATAGTGGGGCCTTGAATTTGTATATTTTTTCATATGAGGTGTCAAATCCTTATACAAATCCCCAAAATAATGCTTTTTTTTACTAGACCCCAAAGTAATGCTAGTGCCAAAATAAAAAGTGTTGTAAATTTTCCGGTTATCTAACTAAGCAAGTTGAAAGTTTTCATTCGTAGCCTTTTAGTGTTGCGCTACTATAAATTATCGTGAACGTATTATAGTTTATATTGGAGTTTTTTTTTTTAGTTTAGATTAGAGTATAGTTTCCATGAGCTATTGTGCTAAAAGTTTATACTTTATACAATCGATGAATTAAAAAGGTGTGACTTTTAAAGTTAATAATTTGTTATACATAATAATTTAAAATTAAATAATAGCATAACATTCTTTTATACTATTAATGTACACATTATTTTTTCTTTAGATGGTAGAGTATGTTTGAAAAATATTTTTAGTTTTTTTTCATTTATTAACATTCAAAATTTTGTTTTATCATTTATTAATTAAAATTTATATAAAAATACCATATAAATATGTTTATTTATATCATTTTATATTTATCATATCTAAAAAAAATTAGAGCAAATTATACAAATACTCTTTCAAATTTGAATATATTACACATTTTTTTGTGCATTCTCTGACTGAATCCGTTAATTAATATTGTTAGTATGTTTGTGAAAGATCATAGTTATCCTTCATAATTCTGAAATTCCTCATTTTGCGACTCTCACACATGTTTTGAAACACCAAAATGATATAACATTATGAATTTGGGAAACAATGAACAACAACACCCAACAACCCACAATAGAAACCTTTAACCCAAAAAATGCACCAACCATGTTGTGTCAAACTGTAAAACCTTGAATACAAAAGTAAATTAAACCCACGACCCATGACCAATAACTCATGAGCACATGCAGAAATCAAACAAGAATATGAAGAAATTGATTTGGACAACAAGAATCAAACAAAAACCAAAAAAAGCATGAATAACTTCTAAAATGTATGATTTAAACTGTTGATGTGGAGAAGGCATGAATTTTTTTATCATAAAAATTCTCTTAAAGGATCATATTACTAATACATGACTATTTTGGGTAAACCAAATTAACACCATTATTTAAAAAATGATACTAGTGTAGCTGAAATTCCAAAATAATGGGTGTTCGTGTAGACATTAAATACAAAGGAGATGCGCATCTAATATGTTCAAATTTAATGAAATATTTATATATTTTGCCCACATTTATCAATTACTTTAACTAATAATTTATTAAATTAATACTTATAATTCAATACAATCACTAAACCACTTAATAATTGATATTCACGGCTCATTATTTAGTTTTTAACTAGTTTTTTTTTTAATTAATTTTCTCAAACATAATCTTAATGATGGACACTAACCACATGTTATAAGAATAAATAAAATATATATATATATATATATATAATTATTCTAAGAATAATTCTTGGTAAAATTACTTTTTTAATGACTTTGTCTGTATATTAAAAAATACAACAAATTAAAAATTCTTATTAAATAAATCAAGAAGGTTACAAGTTTTTTTTTTTTATAAAATTTCAAACCAATTTAATACATCATTAAATATATTCAATCTAGCGTATAATATATAATTTTAAAATATAAATAAATGACAATTATAAGATTACTTAATTAAGTGTATTCATATTTACCTATTATCTGTGAATGAAGAAATATTAAGTCTTATTTTCTATTTTTTGAAATTTTTCTTATTGTTTTAATGGTAGAATATTAGGAGTAGTGTAGCATAGATTTTTAAAAAAAAATATAAATTTCATATTTCTTTGTTGATAATGATAAATAAAGATAAATACAGTTATATAATTCTAGGTGATGTCAATAATGGATAATAATTATCCAAGTGTCATCATCATATTTTTTAATATATAAAAATAAAATAAAATTATAAGTTATGAAATAAATATTTAAAATCATCTTATATAATTTTTAAGTCATTTGGATTTGAAAGTATATTTGAACCTTCTCAGATCCATCTTAACAATTTACAACAACTGACTAACTAGCTAGATTTATTGGTTCTCAATACATATCTTTCTAATATTAAAAGAGACATAAATATAAAATAGAGAAATTTCCATCCTCTCATCCCCTTTTCAAAATTTTAAACCTAAAACTGAAATTAAAAAATAATGTCTTCCTTCTATCTCACTCTTTTTTTTTTCTTCTCCTTTACTTGTTTCAATTATTTAAAGCTCGATTGACTTCTACATTACTTTGACTGAATTTCAAATTTATAAAAAATGAAATATTTTTTCTTTTATTTAAGATTTCATTTGGTGCAAGCAATATGTGCTATTGAGTATTGATTCATTCAAACTCCGACTTCGGGTTTGACGTTTCAAACTGTAATGTTTAAAAATACATAAAGAATAACGTTACTGGTAGATTAATTTTAAATTTATTTTTTTAATATCATTTTATTTCTTACATTCATATTATACACGAGTTTTACTCTTCTAAAAATTTCTTGACTGTTTTAATTTCCCATCAATATTTTTTTGTTTCTGTGGTCAAGTGAACTTCACTAAGCAATAATATAACAGTTATGTAACTTTTCTAATGGATTACTAGCATAATGTGGTACTGGTAGTCATATGAAAACATATTATGTATTATTTTAAAAATGTTTTTAGACTCAAAAAATTTATAATCTTTCAGTTTAAATATTTACAAAACTTATATTTCATTTTTTTCATCCTAATAATTGTTTTGGGTCTTGTTTTTAGTTTTTGTAACCATTAATATCTTGTTCATTCTCTCTTACATTCATCTTATCAAAATGATCGTAAAATATCCTTAAAATTGCTATCAACAATTAGAAGCAAAGATGAAAGTCTAAATATGTGTCGTACTTTGACGACGACAAATGGATGACCCATATCCAAACCAGGCATCAGAACCTCTAAAACACATTTTACAACAATTAATTCCTACACATGGATATTTTTATTCAATAATCTTTGCATATTGTACTAATATTAACGACAATGTCTCATATTTCTTTGGAGTTGGTGTATGACATGCATGATATGTTTTTACTATTACACAATGTCAATTTGTCAATTACAACAACAAAAGATTGAGTAGATTTTACCCAATTAAGGATGAGGTATCCCAAAAGGAATGAAAGAGTGCAATATTCCTGAAATAATTTGCTTTGCTTCATTGTAGTTGACACATTGTGCAATAGTGAAAAATCCCAGTTTAGCTTGGATATTGCTACCCTTTAGGCTTGGCAAAAGGTTGATACTAAAGAAATTTGAAACCTTGTTCTTGATATTAGTAGAGTTTATAGAAGTTGTTAAGTTAGAGCTATGTTAACTACTAAGGATGTGTTATGGTTTTATCCCTAAGGATATAAGATAATATCAAAAAGTTACAATACTTACACACTCTATTTAACCAATTAAATTAAATTTGTTTAATGAATGTATTTGAATTAACATTAAAATCACGTTAAACAAAAAAATTAAATGTTCTAATGCAAAAAGTTAAAAACAACTTATAAGTTTCATCTAAAAGTCGTTGACATTGAATTCAACTGGTTTTCAAACACACACTAAGCTATATTAGAAAACATGTCTTAGAGATTCTTATACCTTATTCAAATTTAGATAATTATAATAAAATACATGGTTCTATTTTCATCTTCACTCCTTATCCTTAATAGTAGTTTTAACAAAAAAAAATGTTTGTAAGATAAAGATGGAAGTTGATGAAGAAGAGATTAGAAATTAAGAAAAACTAACCAGACCAAAATTAATGAAGGAAAAAAAATCAAAATTTGAATTTTATGATAACTCGAATCGAGAGTTACGAATTTTTTCAGTACTGTTAACATTTTTTTTTATTAAAGTACTATTAATGTTTTTAAAATAATACAAATGACATTTTGCCATATGAAAATCACGTGATAAGTAATTTATGTGCCAAATTATATGATTGTCACACATCTAATAGAATTTACATGATGATAAATATGAAAAGTACAAACAAAGCTATAGTTTTAAGATTCGTTTTATTTTTGTAATATTTCATTTTGGATTGCCTCTGATATCTTGGTGCTTAATTTTAGTGGATGCTTTTAATAGGGTAGGTAAACAGGTCATGGTTTGTGAATTGGCTCATGGGGCTCGCGGTCTGCGTGGGTAACGGACCAATTTTTTTAAACAGTCCATAATTATGTAATATTTTTGGGTCCGTCCCGCTTAACCCGCGGACTGTGGGGGTTTGGCCCGTGAAATTCACGGGTTGCCCATAAGTCCGCTTAATCCATGGTTTGAGAATCTCACCAACTACAATACCTTAAGAATTATGTTTAATCCAAATCTTTCATTGTTGACTTATGATATTTTGAGCATCTAAATTACAACTATGACTTCCAAATCGGTATTTAGTATTGGATCATGGGTGCTTGACAAATATCGAACTAGGTTTATTGGTGATAATGTGCAAGCCTTGATATGTACTAAAAATTAGTTACTAGGATTTGATGAGCAAGGTAAATAATATGTAATAATTGTTGTCTTTTAATCACTTAACTTGAGTTGATTCGAATATTTATTATCGCTTTGAGTTTTAGGAAAAGAATATGAAGATGTGGAGATGGAGAAGGTTTAGGCTACTTCAAATATGAAATTATTTGTTGTTAGAGATGTTTAAGTTTCATATTTTAGATTTATTACTTGGATTTTTTTTGTCACGACATTATTTATTTTATTGATGTAATTGACTAATTGTTGATATTTTATTTATATTTGTGTTGAACTTAATTTGATTGTGTTGCATTAGTATTGAAATTCTTTTAGAATTAAGCCAGCAAACTGGCCCGTTTGATCTGCGGGATCCGCGGGATCCGCGGGATGGGAACAGATCAATTTATTAGGTCCATAAAAGAATGCAGGATGGACTGACCCGGTCCACTATCAATATGGGCTTATACGGACGGGCGAGACGGACCGACCCGCTTACCCACCCATGACTATTATAATAGAGAGGTGAAAAGATCCTCATTTATTAACTAAGATTGATTATTTCTTAATGACAGAATCTTGAACCTTGACCATTTTGAGAGGACGAACTCGGTTTTACTAATTCAAAGTCTACATAAGCGATTTATA
Source organism: Glycine soja (assembly GCF_004193775.1). NCBI lineage: Eukaryota > Viridiplantae > Streptophyta > Magnoliopsida > Fabales > Fabaceae > Glycine > Glycine soja. The sequence continues at coordinate 42,795,298 of NC_041011.1, read as the reverse complement.
ATTAATGAAATGTATTTTCTTTTAATATTTGTAGTATTTACCTTGCATACCAACATATACAGATACAGTTATGGTGTACAGTAGATTAAACGTAAAAACCTGTACCATCGAAAGCAATAAGATGCTTTTAATGTAAAAACCCCAAATTCCTAAGGCGTTACTTCACTAAAAATAAGTCATATCCGTATGACTAATTAATGTATTATCCAAAATCATATTCGTATGACTAATTAATGTATTATCCAAGATTAGAAAAAGTATATCTAATATAATTTTAAAATATATAATTTTTTTAAACAAGTTAGGGAGAAAATATTATGCATTTGACAAGGAAAATTGTAAATATTTTTTTCTCTAACGTGTTTTAAATTAATCAAGATAAAGATAAAAAATAAATATTTTGAAATTTTATTAGATATATTTATTCTAATATTGAATAAAAAATATACTTGTTGTAATGTTAGATAAAAGATCATTATGAAATCAGTTTATTAGATATAATTAGAACATTTTATTTTTTTTAAAACAAAGAAAAAAATATATTAATAACACTCAACTTTTTCATAGGAAATAAAGAGATGAGGACTCTTCTACAAGTGGTCAGTGCTAGCTAGCCAAGTAGGAGGCTGGCACGTGAAAAGTGCTCTAATATTGACGATGCCACGATGGTGAGAAAGATTATAATAGGAAAGAGAAGACTATATTTAGAATCATGAAGAATAGAAATTAATTAGGGATAAAAATGTATTTTAAGAAAATATTAAATTAAACATAAAAATATTAGATTTGTAAAAAGATACTTTAACTTTAATTGTAAAAACCAAAATATTAAATTAAATTGTCTGATGTAATAATGTAAATCAAATTATATCACATAATTGAATAATATATAAATTATATCAATGTGACTTGTTTTCACATCACATAAAAATAACTATCAATTCATGAATGTACATAATTATATAAGAATACACATTTTTTTGGAGTAATTATGTAAAATTTCTTATTTGACACTTAATTTCTAAAAGAATAGATTATTTTGAGATAAAATGTTACTTCTTATTTTGATTCCATGCTCAAACCAAAAATCAAACTTCAGTTATGGGATCCAAAATTACATATATATTGAATTTTATGACCAGGCACAATATCCAATTAAGAAAGCCTTCCATAAAAAAAACTAAGAAAACCTTAAGCATCTCACATTAAAAAGAAATAAAAGGAGAACCTTAATTATAATTAAGATAGAACCAAAAGGGAAAAGAAAATGCTGAATTTTTTGTTTAAACAATAAAAATGCGGAGGTTGATGTAGCAAGCAAGAGAAATTTAATTACACCACTTTTTTTTTTAATTGTACCAATTACCCGGCCGCAGAGAAAGAAAAACAAAATTTTTATGAAGGATATAAGAGAACGGTAATTTGCATGCATCAATTTCTTTTTGGGACCTCTTGTTTTCATTTTTCAATTTACTTAACCATTAGTAGGTTTAGATTAGTTTTCACGTACTTAATGTTTTCGTTTCTTTCAATCTTAACTTTCGGCGTAGGAAGGTTTTATGTCATAATTTCCATGGAATGTCCAGATCAATCAAAGTAAACTAGCTAGCCTGTTTTATATTGATTGCCAATGTAATGAGCAAAGTAACTTATTTGGCACTTTCTTAAATTTAATAACTTTCACAGAAACGGGAAGACACATATTTAAGATTCATCCATGTGACTTTCATTGTCTCACGAAAAATAAACACACACCGTTAACACCTACGCAAGTTCTTATATATATATTAATTCCATAATTTACTTCAATTTTTTTTCCATGAAAGTCTTTCTATGGATAAGTTGACCTTCTCCAATAGGTAAAATTGCAAATACATAAGGTCTTTGCACCGTTTTTCCCGAGTAAAGTTTATAATAGAAATTGGAAAAATATAAATGTGCCTTATCTTTATCTAATAATCTAATACACCTACACAACACAATTCTTACACTCTTCTTTGATACAACTAACCCAATCAGAATACAAAGTCATGTTCAACATACATCACAAATAATTGCTAGATCAAAAAGCATGATCATGTAGAGAGTCAAAAATGTGGGTGACCACCCAACAGAAGCAACCGAAAATTAGAGAAGAGCCATCCACCATTTAATCACTTAGCTAAATAGAGAGAGGCTATTGGCAGACATGTTGGTCACTGTCCACACTCCCCAAAAGTACCTCAATAGTTGGCCTACCATTGCATCATTTAGTATTTACCCGTATACCTAGTCAAGTGTACATATCTTGCTCACCTAAGAGAACCGATTGCAATGTCATGTTTGTATAATTTGAAGCAATGTGCCACATGAGATTGGACCCACTTTTGTTGATTCATTGCAAACATTTGATTTTCCTATGAGTTGTATATATAAAATAATAAAGAATGCTTTGTTTGACCTAGTTAGTTCCACTAATTGATATGGATATAGCAGCTATAGTCCAAAGACAGCATTTAATTATTCGAACCCTCTTTCTTATCGGTCTATCTTATTATTTTATTGCGGTGCCTTATTGATATAAATTTTGTGAATTATATAATAATGGCTCTAATGCAATAATTATGAGTGTACTTGCTCAATCTTCTTGCTTACGGGAAGTTTGAACTCCTCTTGCGGGTTGGTTTTCCTTATTTAATCAAATCAAGTTATAAGTGTATTTGTTGTGAATATGATAAATAACACACCACAATCAAATGTGTGGCTTATCATCACGATAAATGGCCGCTTCACTGTGGGTTATTCTAACTATAGAGAAATTAGCATTTGTTTGTATCAATTGCAATAAAAGTTGGTGTCTCAACCATACTAATTTTTCTAGGCAGATAAATAAAATAAATTTGCAGATGATGACTGATAAGGACACAAAGTGTTTGATAAGGAAGGCCAAACATGACATGATGCCCCAGACCCCAGACCATGTTCCTCCCCAGCAAAACCATCTTTGGGATTTTGTGGTGAGATTTTTGTTCGGTTTGAGTTTAATTTTCACATCCTATTAACATAAATTTTTTTGTATTATCAATCAATCAAAGAATTATCACTTTTTTAATATAATTATTATAAAAGTTAATAGACGCATTATCCATGATTACATGATTGTAATTGAATACCAATACAAAAATCTTAACACTTTAACTACATGCATTATCCATGATTACATGATTGTAATTGAATACCAATACAAAAATCTTAACACTTTAACTACATACGATATTTACTCTTCTGGTTGAGTTTTTTTCCCATGTTAAAAGCCAAACACTCGGCTTCATACCAAGATTGTACCCTATGATTTGATTTGAGCTCTCGGTTATTGTGCTCAAATAATGCCACATTTTAACTGTTGTATGATGATGTTATACACATCATGGGCTGAAAGAGTCATGGCTGATGATGAATCTGTGAGCCACATAATGGTTTTCCAAATGGGGCCCATCCGTGATGATGCTATAAGAATTTCACAATATTACAAAATCCATAAAAAATAACAGCTTCTTTCTTTTTTTCCTAGATGATTTAACCGGCCGTTTGAATCAAGTGATTTTAACCTCAGCAATAAATATCTTCTCACGTGTGATGATCAAATGTTCAGTTTTGGATGATCTCTTTGTGTAGATATTTACTAACCAAACCCAACTAGGAATTTTAACTTGAAGACTATGAGGACCTTATGTCATTTGTCAGTGACCATAAATAATAATGGGTAGTGTAGCAGGTGTTATATGGTGGTGCTTTCAAGTTTTCAAGTCACCTTTACATCTTTTTTCCCTAACTTGAAATTGCAATTGCGGGTCCACTGAATTATGGAGTTTGGAGTTTGATAGTTTGAGCCGAATCTGTTGGCCTTGTGTGGTAATTTGAAGGCCACTTTACTACTATGTGGTTTCAATTGATTTCACTAGGATACTTCTGACTCATTACACAGCATTCTAGTTACTCTTGTATCAGATAGAAAGATAATTTTTGCACCACTTATTTTATACATATTTGGTGCTGCGCAGCACCATATAAATTCAGTATACTCTGGTTAAACAAATTCAAGATGTTATAAATGTACTGCATTGATTGTTAGGACCGAGCTCTTCTCAAGAAACAGTTAATTTTTTCTTATAACTTCTTAAAAGATTTAAATTTTAAAAAATAAATTGATGAACTAAACATGCCTTTAATTGTAAGCAATGTGCGCGAAATGATGTGAGAATAAGGTACCTTACCTTATAGGTTGTGTCTTTAACTTGACTGAGAGATATTATTTGGTTCATGAATGCATTGGATATACATGTGAAATTGGTATGCAGATGAGCATCTTCTCTCCCTTTTTTTTTTGGATTTTTAGATGGTGGGCTCTATTTGATTTATTAAATTTCTTCTTTCGTTTGTTCTGTGTATCTTTAGGTTCTTTCCGGGTTCAAGTTAAAGAGAAAAGAACAATAAAGAAGGAACAAAAAGAGCAGTTGTACCCCTTCAAATTTTAATTGTAAAAGTTAAATAGCCACATCTGGAGTTTTTGCATTGCTTGGAAGTAGCTTAAAAGCATTATAATAATACTGCACATATATATGACTTTTATCAACGTAGTTAAGGTTACTTACGCATCCCACGTCTTTTTTTCTCTCTTCCTTTTTGGCCCTTTCCCCTTTCTGGGTGGGGTTGCCCTTGCCCTGGAAGACAAACAAGCCAAGGAAGGTACCTGTTCAACAGTTCAAGGGACCATATAATATAGCAATTTTAAAAAAATGACTCAGTCAAACAATTTAATTACCCACTGCAATTAAGTTCATTTACTAGACAGATGACATTGAATAAGTTCATTTATACTATAGGACTCAGTACTGTACCCAATAGATTAAAAAAATACTAGTACTATAGTACTAGTACATTACATTTGATGTAACATTTTATAATAATTTTAAATGTTATTTTTGTTTTTATATAAAAAAAATTAACAAATTTTGTTGACGGGATTTTTGTTCACTTAACTGATGCACCTTAATGAAATCTTTTAAGTGGGACAATACAACTTCCCATCAAATTTGATCAGGGATTTTCATTATTTTCCGTTGAGTAGATGCTTTGTCGCTTTTTAATTTAAGTGTGCAGAAGGCACAACAACACCTTGCTTCAAATTTCAGATTTCCAACTTATGAATCTTAATAATAATAATAATAATAATAATAATTAGAGGACAAGATTTGGTAGTAATGACATTATGCCCCCATCTATTTTCTATGCTCTCACTTATTACGGCATAACCTATCATGTTGATTTTTCCTTTGCCGTATAGTATATTGTGGTCGGGTACATAAGAAAGAAAACCATTGAATAATTCTATTCTTTATCCGTATTATGCATAATTGTACGGAAACTCTTAAACTTGACTAATAAAGAATGTTCTAAGGTAAGCATTACATTATGTAAAAGCATGGACAACGTGTTACCAGTTTCTTGGAAGAATAAATTTGTCAAACTCAAACCTTTAACAGTTCCTTTGTGAATGAGCTAGCACCTGTCCGTTTATGATTTTAATCGTTGAGTGACTTTGTAGCGTGCATTCTACATGCTTTTACCTGAAAAGAAAAAGACGAAAGAAAAAAACTGAAGTAAATGAGGTTCTACTCAAAGCCAATCCTCTGAACAATACGAAAAATGAAGAAACGTTGCTTTGGTAAAGTTACTCATTTTCTTTCCTCAGTCTACTGTAAGGACTTAAAATTCTTCAATCACACTAGGAGTATCCCAAAAGTATCAAATCTAATGTTGCTCAGTGAAGCAACATGAGGTGCATACAAAAAATTTGTAGCATGAATACTGTTCTGGATATCTAGGCCTACCCTAAGTCCAATAAAATCCTCCCATTAGCTAGCCCAATGAAGCCCAACTACACTGCCTGGCAAATGGCAATGGCATGATGCCCGTGTTGCTAGGTGCACCAGGCATATTGCTTGTGCACCCAACATCAAAACAAAATTCCAAAAATATTTTTAAGTGTTTTATGCTTCCTTTTAAGTATTTTTTTTATATAGCTTACGGATTGGTTAATTCGTATGAGTTATACGAATTATATAATTCATAAGAGTTATATGATTTTTTTAATTAAAATAAATATTAAAATTTTGAATTTTTTAAATTATAAATATGTTAATATGATTGTTAAAAAAGAAACAATAACTATTTTAAAAAAATTAATATATTTACAATTAAAAAAAATACTATTTAAAAACATAACACAAAATAATATATTTTTATTTAAAAAATAAACAATAACTATTTACAAAAAAACAAAACAATATATTTATATTTAATAAAAAAATAACCATTTAAAAACAAAAAATCAAAATAATATTTTTATAAATAAAAAACATTTACTATTAAATAAATAAATAAAATCAATTTATTAATAAATTAAAAAAAACATACAGATTAACTAATCCGTATGAGTTATACGGATTAACTAATCCGTATAACTCATAGATTAGGTAATCCATATGAGTTATACGAATTAGTTAATCCTTTTAACTTAATTCATATAACTCATACAGATTAGGTAATTCGTATCTGTTACACGAATGCCAAATGTGATCCTAAACCACGGAAAAAAAAACCTTACCTCGATGGCGAAAAAGCACGGCGGTGGTGTAGACGGCCTAAAGGAAGCCAATGGAGATTGACGACGATGATGACGCAACAACGATAACGCAGAGACGGAGGAGGAAGAAACTGCGTTATGGCAGAAGCATGTACGAATAACGCAAGGGAGATGAGAGAGAGAGGGTTTTTAAAATTTAAGTGAAGGACATTTTTGTCACTTCACTTAAATTGCTGAGTGCACAAGCAATATTACTGGGTGCACCAAGCAACAACCCATGATGCCCCATCCTTATGTATTTTCAGACCGCTATTGTCATTAGTATGAAACTCAGGCAGTTGCTTCCTGCACCACATGTGCTTCTTGCACCAATTCAGAATATAATCTTACATTTCGGATTAACCTTTATGGAATGTAAAAAGGATGCAAGAAACCATTCATTAGATGTAGGATGCAACTGCCTGAAACTCGTCTGATAGTAAATGTGTGAATTGGAGTAATTACACGAATCCCACTCCATTTCATCTTGCACTTTTTTTTATACAAAGTTAGAACTTACATCTTCTTGCATACTTTTTTTATCAATAAAAATTAAAGATAATGTCATCGTAGGAATTTAAGTGTGAAGAATTGTTACGCCTTCTTGCATACTACTCCAACTAGGTTGATCTTAGTAATATAATTTTGCACCTTTAAATGCTAAATAACCATTACACTTCTAAGTACATTTTCTTCTAAATGTTGCAGTTATACTTCTAAATATTTACTTGGATGTCAGAATCTTGCAAGTGATCTTCATCGCTTTAGAGTGCAGATCTGCTGCAGTCAAATGGAGCAATCTTTGGCACAATAAATCAAGGTTAGTATAACACTTTATAAGTCTGACCACACTAGATCTCTTTTTTATGCATACTCACATTTATTTTATTATTTCCACAGCATAAAGAAGGAATTGTAGGTTTAATAATAAAACAACACGTTACGTTTCATTATACAGCTTAAGTGACTTGGTATAACTAGTAGTAGGCTTCAAGTTCTCTTATTGAGGTCAAGATGTTAGAATTAATGTCTCATGTACATGTGACTTATGTAGGGACTAAAAAATAAATAATCAATAATTAAGAACTAAACTGTAATTGAATTAAATAGGAGAAGTTTTTGAAGGTAACTGCTATCAATACTATCAATATGAAATGCTTCATTTTATTTTTTAGTCGATTCAATCTTATAAAATTGATCATTTTGGAGAAATAAAAATTGAGTAATTTTTCATTTTTCATTTTCTAAAAAAAATATAGCACATAGCACATTTAAGATAAAGAATAATATATTTTTATTTATTTAGAAAATATCCAAACTTTGATCCCTAAAACCCCATAAATAGTTCGAACTGTATAACAACACTAATCTATTTTCGCTCAAATGGTTTGTAGAGGAACCCTACCTTCTCTGCTACTTGATGTGAGTAGTGGTTATAAAAGAAGGTTAATACCCACTAACGTGAAACAAGGTTCCCTTACTGACAGAAAAGTTATCTCTCATCTATAGTCATCAACACAACCGTAGAGAGTTAGAAAGAATAGTCTAAGGCAGTAAAATCTTGTTTATCTCCTCTTCCAAGGAAATCAAAGCACACCAAAGAAAAATCTTCCTATGGAGAAAAGTACACATTATGTGTTTATTTATTGTTTGTGAGAATCATAGGTTTCAAGATTCTGTTGGTTTTCTATAATTAATAATTTAGGAAACCCCTTAAAGTTTTACATGTGGTATCAAAACATGTGTTATGAAATTTATGATTTTTCAAGAATAATTTAATTTCTCCCAATTATGCATGAATCCTAATTATGAAATTTAGGAATTTTTTTTTCCGCTGTAAGTATGAAGCCTTATATTCAAAAGGGTATCAATTAAATTAGCTTTCAAATCACAAGTATGAATGCGAAAAATTATATTATTTTGATTGCGTTCAATGAAGAAAAACTTATGATGTTTGTATGGGTACTTCAAATTGTATATATTAAATTTGGGAAAATATTTTAGATTTATCGTTTTGTGTTATCTAATTTAATTTGATTATAATGACTAGTGTTGATTTTTCCTTTAACATATATTGAATGTGGAAAAAAAGACTGCCAGTAATGGAGAAAGCATCCGCCATCAACATGTGCGTTCGTGGTTGGTGAAGGAATTTTGAAATTGCTATTTGCAACCCTTTTTTGCTATTTTCAATTCCACTTGCTTATTTTTTTTCACAAAAATTATTATTAAACGTGATTAAAGGATTAAAAGTTTATACCCTGTAATTAAATTAACGTGAATGCTTTGAAATTATTGGTAGCAGTAAATATATATATGTTGCATATTTCTTTGAACGTGTTTGAATGCAAAACACAAATAAATATGAATATTATTTTATGGCTTGGAATAAAATTAATAAAATGAATATGAATTATTAATAGCAATAAGTATGTGCAGACCATATATATTTGGTTGGAATTAAATTATGTTGAATTTGTTAGTCACCAAAGTGGCCAAATTTATAAGATTATTTAATTCCAAATTAATTATTATTTCAATTACTCATACAATAATGGATGCTAAATTATATGATTATTGATTTATGGGTAATTGAAATTCATTGTTATAAGGCATTTATGAATCGTCCAAAGGTTGAATAATTATTTTTATAATTAATGAATATAATTGTAGGCGATTTGTGTGTATCATTAGTTTTATTTATATACCCAAAGGAAATAGATACTACTAATTGATGCATATTTAATTGTCAAATAATGTTACGAATTTTTATTAGCATCATCATGTTTGTATGTTGTGTGTTGGTGTATCACCCAAATGAGAATATCAATATACATTGATTGTTATATGAATGAATCATATGTATGACATGTATTTTATGTTTTAAAACACTTATGTGAATTTTATTATGTTATACGTGTTTCTAATTCACTGAATTCTCATGTATCATTTGCGTCAATTTTAATGGGATTAAATTCTCCGATTGGAATGAGCAAGTCCAATTTCACCTTGGTGTTTTGGATCTTGATCTTGCTATGTTGGAAGAGAAGTTTGTTACTATTATTGATGTTAGTAGCAATGAAGAGAAACCCACTATAAAGCTTGGAAAAGATCTAACAGACTCAGTCTAATGTGAATGAGAATTACTGTTGCAAACAACATTAAGACAACTCTCCCTAAAATTGAAAGTGCTAAAAATTTTATGAGATTAGTGGGAGAGCGCTCTTAAACAACTGATAAGTTTGTTGTTGGGACATTAATGAGTACATTGGTCACCATGAAGTTTGATGGTTCACATACTATGTATGAACATGTCATTGAGATGACAAACATTAAAACAAGACTAAAAGACCTTGGAAATGACTGTGAATGAGAACTTTTTTGTTCAGTTTATTTTGAACTCATTATCGTCTGAGTATAGCCTTCCAAATGAGCTATAATACCATGAAAGATAAATGGAATGTGCATGAATTGCACATTATGTTAGTTCAGGAAGAAACGAGACTTAAGAATCAAGGAAGTCACTCAGTTCATTATGTAAGCCACCAAGGGAATCAAGGAGTTGGAAAGAAATTTATGAAGAAGCATGATAAAGGCAAAGGGTCATTAAAGATCAATGTCGACTCTTTGCAAATCCAGAAGAAGGTATCGAAGAGCAATAATTGTCAATTTTGTAGGAAATCAGGACATTTCCAAAAGGATTGCCCAAAGTGTAAGTCTTCGTTCGAAAAGAAAGGTGAGCTTAATGCTCATGTATGTTTTGAATCAAACTTAATTGAAGTTCCCCATAATACATGGTGAATTAATTCTAGATGTATGACTCATGTTTCTAACACTATGCATGAATTCTTTACAATCCAAACCATAAGCCCAAATGAGAAGTTCATCTTCATGGGGAATAGAGTGAAAGCTCTAGTGGAAGCAGTCAAGACTTATTATTTAAAACTCGACACTGGACATCGTTTAGATTTACTGGAAACTCTTTCTGTACCTAGTTATCTAGGAATTTAATTTCATTATCTAAACTTGATGTTACTGGATACTTTTTTAATTTTGGTAATGAATGTTTCAATTTATTTAAGCATAATCATCTCATTGGTATTGGTGTTCTTTGTGATGGTTTATATAAATTGAAATTATATGGTTTGTATGTTGAAATTGTTTTAACTCTGCATCATAATGTTGGCACTAAACGTAGTTTAGTAAATGAACGATATGCTTTCTTGTGGCATAAACGTTTAGCTCACATTTCTAGAGAAATGATGAAAAAAATTAATAAAGAATGAAATTATTCCTTATCTAGATTTTACGGATCTAAATATTTGTGTGGGTTGTATTAAGGAAAAACAAGCAAAACATACAAAGAAAGGAGCTACAAGAAACGCTCAGCTTCTTGAAATTTTGCATACTGATATTTGTGGACCTTTTGATGTTAGTTCTTTCGGAAAGGAAAGATACTTTATCACCTTTATTAATGATTATTCACGTTATGGTTATGTCTACTTACTGCATGAGAAATCTCAGGTAGTGGATGCCTTAGAAATTTACTTGAATGAAGTAGAAAGACAATTAGACAAAAAGGTGAAAATTATTAGATCTTATAGAGGTGGTGAGTATTACAGAAGATACGATGAAACTGGGCAACACCCAGGTCCATAAGCTAAACTTCTTTAGAAACGTGGCATTTATGCGCAATACACAATGCCTAGTACACCACAACAAAATGGTGTATCAAAAAGGCTTAACAGAATTTTAATGGATATGATTAGGAATATGTTAATCAATTCAAATTTACTCGTATCTTTGTGGATGTATACTTTGAAAACTGCCACGTATTTGTTGAATAAGATTCTTAGTAAGGCAATTCCAAAGACACATTTTGAACTGTGGACAAATAGGACACCTAGTATAAGGCACTTGCATGTTTGGGGTTGTTAAGCAGAAATACAGATTTATAATTCGCAAGAAAGAAAATTGGATGCAAGAATAATCAGTGGATATTTCATTGGTTATCCAGAAAAGTCAAAGGGATATATGTTTTATTGTCCTAATCATAGTATGAGAAATGTCGAAACTGGAAATATAAGGTTCATTGAAAATGGTGAAATTAGTAGGAGTACAGTTCCATGAGAAGTGGAAATTAAAGAAGTTAAAGTGTAAGTTCCTTTAGCTTGTGCCTCTAGCAGTAAGATGATTGCTCCTTTAGTTATTGTTACAAACAATAATGAAGAAGCACAACACAATAATGAGTCCATGATACATAATGAACCTATTATGAAAGAATCGCAAGAAGTAACATTAAGGAGATCTCAAAAAAGAGAAAGGAGACCAGCTATTTCGAATGACTATGTGGTATACCTACATGAAACAAAAACAAACTTAAGCAATAATGATAATGATCTAATTTCGTTTTCACAAGCTGTAAGCTGAGATAATTATGAGAAATGGTTAAATGCCATGAAAGAAGAGATAAATTTCATGGAACATAATGATGTTTGGGACCTTGTACAATTACCAAAGGATTGTAAGAAAGTTGGTTGTAAGTGGATCTTCAAGACTAAACATGACTCATGACAACCTCAAATGTTACAAGGCTAGACTTGTTGCTAAGGGATTTACTCAAAAAGATAACATTGATTATAAAGAGACGTTTTTACCGATCTCATGAAAGGATTCTTTCAGGATTATCATGGCATTAGTGGCCCATTATGACTTAGGGTTACATCAGATGGATGTGAAAACTACCTTTCTTAATAGAGATTTAGAAGAGAATGTTTATATGGACCAACCAATGGAGTTTTCAGTTGAGGGAAAGGAACACATGGTGTGCAAACTAAAGAAACCAATATACAATCTTAAAACAAGTTTCCTGCCAATGGTATTTGAGGTTTAATGATACCATTGTTTCCTTTAGATTTAAGGAAAATATTGTTGATCAGTGTATGTATCTGAAGGTCAGTGGGAGAAATGTTATTTTTTAATTTTGTATATTGATGATATCTTGCTTGCAACTAACGATCTTGGTCTAAGAAATTTCTCTCTAGAAACTTTGAAGTGAAAGATATGGGTGAGGTAAGTTATGTGATAGGGATAAAAATATTTTGTAATAGATCACAAGGATTGTTAGGCTTACCTCAGAAAGCATATATCAATAAAGTATTAGAGAGATTCAAGATGGAAAGGTGTTTAACATCACTTGTTCTAATTTAAAAAGGAGACAAATTTAGTCTCGCACAATGTCCTATAAATGATATGGAACGAAAATAAATGGAAGCAATTTTGTATGCATCAGTTGTTGTTGCATTTAAAAGCTGAATTTGTAGTATGTTTTAAGGCTACAATTCAAGCTAATTGGCTGCGGAACTTTATTTCAGGGCTTGGAATTATCGACAGTATAGCTAGACCGCTGAAAATATATTGTGATAACTCTGCAACAGATTTTTTAAGAACGACGAGTACTTTAAGGGTGTTAAACATGCGGAATTGAAGTACTTTGTCGTGAATGAAGAAGTTCAGAAACAAAGAGTGTCAATAAAATATATTAGCATAAACCTTATGATAGCTGACCCTTTGAATAAGGGATTACCGCCCAAGACATTATAGAACATGTTGAAAGTATGGACATTATTGTCATTGATGATCATTAAGTGTAATTTATCTTATGCATTTTAGTGACACTCTAAGCTTAATTATGATATGTTTCTGATTACCTGTTCTCTATGTTTTCATGCATATTTGTGTTAGAGTAATGTTAATAGGTTTTGTCTTGAATGAAGACATTATGTTGGACCAATTATGTACTCCTAACTAATGATCATATTAAGGAAAAGACTAATTTGTAGTACATGGAAGGGACTATGTCGATTAGATGATGTACAATCGTCATGACTCGAATTGGTTCCTATCTTTAATCATGAAATTATTATGTACCCAATGTATAAAACGATTTAGTCATTTTTTTAATGCGCATTATGTTAGTTTAATCTATTTATTTATTTAGTTCATAATGTTTAGTAGTCTATGTACATGTGACTTATGTAAGAACTAATAAATAAATAATTAAGAATTAAAGACTAAATTATAATTGGATTAAATATGAGAAGTTTTTGAAAGTAACTGCTGGATATAAAAAGGAGTTAATACCCACTAACGTGAAACAAGATCCCTTCAAAAAGTTATTTCTAATCTATAGCCATCACAGTACAGAGGTAAAAAGAATAGTCTAAGGAAGTAAAATCTTGTTTATTTCCTTTTCCAAGAAAATCAAAGTACACCGGAGAAAAATCTTCTTATGGAGAAAAGTATGCATTATCTGTTTATTTATTGTTTGTGAGAATCATAAGTTTCAAGATTCTGTTGGTTTTCTATAATTGATAATCTAAAAAATCCCTTAAAGTTTTAAACAGGATTCACGCTACTGGGTATGGTGTTTAAGGCTTCCAAAAGTGGAATACATTGTTTGATTTCATCTGATCATGGGAGGTTTCTGGTCTAAGAATATACTAATTTAGCATAATTCCAATAACTGCACGTCAGTGGAATTAAAATAAATAAAACATAGTATATTACACACTGCCAATTTGAAGAACATAAAATCTCAACTGAAATCACGGCCAAATAGAGAAAAATAATAAAATAAATGAGAAAAAATAAATGTGGATATGTATAAAAAAGATCTAGTGTGTTCAGGTGCATAGTTTAAGTATTATACTCACCAATGAGCTACTTGCTGTACCAAATACTGCTTCATTTAACTGCTGCGGATATGCACTGTAACATTTAGTTTACACAGGACAAATACATTGTGCATAATGATAGGCAACTACAATGGAATCCTTATTGCAACCTTCACATTTTAGTCAACATTGAAGTGGACAGCTAATATCATGATATAAACATAGGAAATGCATATGTGCCTTACAATTTAAAAGGGTAACTACGCTATACTATCTCACTCGACTAAAAAAGACATCTAGAGCTTGAAGGTGTATGCAATAAAATAAAGAACTTCAAGGCCATAATATTAACTCTCCCAAACTTCAGTAGCGTCCTATAAATTAAAATGACAGAACGACAAAATTCATTCGTGTAGTCTCTGCCCCATTTTAGTCCTCTAGCAGCATCCCAGGTTTTGAACAAACGGCTATGTTGGCTTTCAGAAGAAATGAACATGTTCTCAAGGAACATTCATCACTTGTATTGACTGCAACATGTCAGAGACGGCAACGACAAGGTCACCTGATTTGATCAGATTTCTGGCCTTGAGCAATGAAAAGGTTCTGTTGAGATTGCTCTCCATATCATCTGTGAAGCTCAGGCGGAAAGGTATCAAGCCCCACTGAAGATTCAGACGCCTACGCACAGATGGAGTGGTAGTAAAAGCAAAGATTGGGCAGTCAGGACGGCAGCGTGACAATAGAGATGCCATGTGCCCTGTCTTTGTGTACACAAAAAGTGCATCCACCTCTAAATTATTGGCTGCCAAAGTTAAATCTCAAGTTAGCATACATCATGAAACAACTAAAAAGCAAACAAAACTGAAAATTAAGAAGAGCTTTCGGGTTCTCTTGAACATTAGAAGAGACTGAAAATTACATGAGTAAAACAAGTGTTTTAACCAGTCATTAATCATTATATAGTGTTTCAGATATGAGAACTATATACTGTGAAATGGTCGTCAAAGAATATCAATGGTCAAGAACACAATCAGCCTCTTATATTATGGTATGAAAAAGACAAACAATAATGAATTGTTATTAAAGACTTCCAGCATATACGTTTCTTTTGTGTTTTTTTTTTGGAGGAAGCATATACATTTCTTTAAACAGACATTCTTACAGAAACTATCATGGTTTTAGGCTCATTGCCTTGATTATAAAACTTTTAACAATAGGAAAGTAGTAAAGCAACCTATAAAAAATAATTTAAGTTTGAACTTTTAAACAGTATACACTGATGCGGCAAATCAAATCAAATATGCAACAGTGAAAGTCAAAAAAAATAAGGAAAACAAAGAAGTTTTAAGGCTTAAAGACGGCTTACCCATCTTAGCAGCTGAATTGCAGATTTCTTCAGATATCTTCTCTGAAAAATAAGACCCAACCGAAGGGAGCAACATAGCTTCATAGCGTTTCTCTTCCCTCCACCATTTCTCAATTCTCAAACTGACACTCCTTAAAACAGTTAAGGCCTTCTCAGGGTACTGGCCCATGGCTGATTCACCAGAAAGCATCAAAGCATCAGCTCGTTGCCTGACTGCTTCAGAAACATCTGCAACTTCAGCTCTGGTAGGTGTAGGGTACTCAATCATGGATTCAAGTAGCTGAGAGGCAACAATGACAGGCTTATTCAATTGCCTGCAAATTTCAACAATCCTTTGTTGAGCAGATGGAACCTGTTCTAAAGGTATTTGAGCTCCCAAGTCTCCTCGTGCCACCATAGCTCCGTCTGCCGCTAGAATGATCTCTTCTAAGTTCTTCAATGAGTCAATACTTTCTATCTTTGCAATGACAGAAATATCACTGTCACCAGATTCATCACATTACAGTATGTTAATCACAACTCCCGATGTTAGCATATTAAAAAAATATATATAATAAAGGCGACATTGAAAACAGTGCATAAAATTGTATGAAGTGCTGATCTTAACAGGATTAACATTAAAGGTCATATTACAAAAGCACAGAACTTTCACCACTTTGTCCTCCAACATGTTTGGTATATGCAGGTATTTGTGCAGAAACCCGAGACCATATTTTTAGGCACTGTCCTGCAGTTATTTTTGTTTGGAATAAGCTGTTTGAGATTTTTGGAGAATATTGGGTCAGTTCTAAGGGTTTACATCAGTTCCTCTTGATTCATTTTAGAGGTTTTGGCTTGGGCAAAGATGATAAAATTGTGACATTGGCTTGGGCATGCCTTATAAGGACCACATTGGCAATATTTCTAGTCCATGTGGGATCTCAACACACCACCTTACACCAAGAAATAGACATTTAGAGCATAGTTAAAGGAGGCCAAATCTGTTATTGAGCCTATCTTAGAATTTGGACTTAGGACCTAACTCAACCCCACAAAGGTGGCAAAAGGCATGCCAAAGGAATTGAGATGAAGAACCAGTGAAAGGGTCAGAACCTCTTGGTGTTTGAAGGGAAGGCCCCTTTACTCATTTGCATTCTTTACCACCTTATATTTTTTAGATTCAGGTAAGGCGATAGACTTTGCACCTCACTGAAATTCATGTGGTATTCAACACAAAAAGGAAGTCTCATTAAAGGGTTCAAAAAGCATGCCAAATGCAAAAGGGCAAGAAGCACCAGGAGGATTAGATCATCTGGTGTTTGAGGCAAGGCCCTTCGAACACACCTGTCAATAGCACCTCTGGTGTCTGTTTGGTTCAGATAAGTCATTTGTCAAAAAAGCTAACTCAATATGTAGGTCCACAGAAAAGGATCAAGGCACATTCAAATATTGAGACACAAATTTGGAGGATACGATATATGGACATAAATCTAAGAAAGGAGATGAAACTGAATCTGATATAATTCCATAATTCATGAAACTCTGTCAATGGTGTTACTTGTTAATTAAGATTCCTTAATATAACAAAAGGGGTAAATAATAACAGTATACTTCTCAATGGTGATAAAATAATAGTACTAAAAATTATGTGTTGCTAATAACTTTAAAAGGAAATAAAATAAAAGCTCAGTGCATACCTATCACGAGATCGTGCAGCAATATAGCTTTTAAGATGAGTAATAACTTCAGCAGACTTGACAAATGAAATAGCAATAAAATCAACACCCTCAGAAATACCAAAATCAATGTCTAACCAATCCTGCACATGGAAAATCAGATAAATGAATTACATTATTTGGGACAGATGGTCTTTCTGATTAAAGGAAAATTGGCATCAATACATGAACCACCTGAAATCTAACATGAATGGTTAAAAGCATAAAGCCCCCCAAATTTGCATGATAACTATTAGACTTTAGAAATCACCACAGATCGACAATGCAGCATGGTAAATCACCTGCCATTACCATATACATTGAAAAGGTTAAAAAATTTTAAGATCTTGGACGTGGTTTTGTCATCAACTTGTCATGATCCAAGATCAATACAAATCATAGTCCACATGTTTCCCCCAAGGCCTACAATGGGTGGACAACAACAACAAACCCTTATCCCACTAGGGGATGTCGACTACATGGATCACACGACGCTATTTGGTACGATTAAAAACCAAAGTTTCAGAAATATTATTAAGTCTAAGATCTCCCTTGATGATTTCCTCCAACATCCTTTTCAGTCTCCCTCTCTCCTTTTCCCCGAGCTAAAAATCATGCAATCTACTCTTCTAATTGGTGCCTCTTGTGGCCTTCTTTGTACATGCCAAAACCACCTTAACTGATTTTCTGTAATCTTTTCCTCAATGGGTGCTACACCAATCTTCTCTCACATAACGTCATTCTATATTCTATCTTTCCTTGTATGACCACACATCCATTTTAACATTTCTTGTATGACCACACAATGGGTGGATAATAGTGCAAAAAAAGTTATCAATTTGCCCTTGGTGATACTGTTAGAGAAGGGAAAAATGGTTAAGGATAGTTAGTAAGGGACAGTTAGAAAAATTAGTTAGGGGATCAGTTAGATAAATTGGGGGAATATAGCCTAAATTAATCCCTTGAGGAATCAAGCAACATGGTTATCATAATCTTTCCCAAAACCATTAGATTGCTCAAATTTTGGGTCTTCATCCAGTACATGACTGGTATATTGGAGTCATACTAAAGCTGGAATCACTTGAGCACTGCCTTACAAACTCAAACAAAGTTGCTTGAGGGTTGCATAACTTCCACCGAAGCCACCAGTTGAAAGCACAGCTTCTAAGAGTCTTTACAGCCCTTGGTAGCCTCTCTGCCTCAAGTGTTCCTGTCACAGCAAAGTACTCCTCCACCTTGATCAACCACACCCATATGCTTCATTTCCTTCAAATTCTAGAATTTTCAATCTTCTCCAATGTCCTTGTTCTTCCTTCCTCCAACGCTCAAACCTCTTGATAATTTTCAAGAATTTCAACCTCTCAATGCTTTTCCACTTTTTCATCATAGAATCCAGTACCCAGTACCACGGTTCCTGGACCAGAGCTCTGAAACCAATTGATAGGAAATGGAATCTCACTATTCAAGCGAAAAAAACTTAGATAACAGGGCTCTGGTTACAAGGGAATTTGCAGGTATAGAAAATGAGAATGAAATAAAACCAAACAGAGAAGGAAAACTTCTCTGCCCTGTAGCTACAATCATTCTGAAACTATCAAATGATTGCCTTCCTCTCTCATTTACCGCTTCTTCCCTTACATGTAAGCCAGCATCTAACTTTACCACAATTCTTCCTACACTTGTTGCCATGCATGCAAGTTTGTTATAGCCTAAATCCCTCTTTTTCCCTTCCCCATATAAGAGTGCCTAACACATACAGTTTAGAATCATCACAACCAACATGTTCCTTCATTGTCAGACCATTGGCTCTGTATGATAGTATCTATTCTAAATTCCTAATCTCTGCATGATATTCCAGGTCAGTAGCCTGATAAGAACTGTATACAATAACTATAAACCTTTTGTATAACTCGATAAACTCATGGTTGCTAGAGTTCTAGGGACCTATGCACACCAGTAGCTCCCAACTGTGACCTAGGAATAGGATTGAATAATACAACAATAGTAATACTATAGCATCGACAAGCTTCATTTCTTCACTTAAGGCAAAGTTGATGACAAAAATAGATTTTATTCTTTGCCGGAAAAAAATAGCAATGAAGAGATGCAATGCAAGGAAGCAAAAGGCAAAGGAGGAATCGACAACCTTGGAAGAAATAGTAGGAAGCATGGCATTCCTTTCTCGCACCAAACTACCATTCCTCCAGAATGTGAGATTGGCCCTCGGCAGCAACAAGCCAGGATCAGTACAACGGCACTTAACATCTGGACCTATCTTCTGAATCACCTCAAACCTAACCATTCCTCCATCCACCAAAAGCTCATCCCCCACTTTCACATCTGCCACATCACAATCACATTGCAATCATTAGAGTCTAACAACAAACAAACAAACAATAGATAAAATTTGGTGAAGTTAGTTAACCTTCGGCAAAGCCTTCATAATTGACATTGATGGTGTGTTGGGGAAGAGCCGAATCGAAGGCTCTAACACTGAATGTCCAGATCTCACCGTCCTGCAAGCAAGAGAGTAACACAATACAATGACAATGAGTACTGAATTTTTTATTTGGTAACCATGTTATTGGTATAGAGTATCCGACCACATTTTTTCCCTCACAAAGCTCGAACCCGAGCCTTGTTGGTGAATGAGTATTGAATTGAAGAAGTGATGATAACAAAAAGGGGAAACTAATTAATAGTAGTAATAGTACATCGGCTTTGGCGGAGGAAGCGCCGCCGAGATCGCCCATGTGAATCTCGCTGCCTTCTGTGTCCATCATGATGGCGACGGCGAAGCCCTTCTCGTGGTTGAGCCGGCGGACGCGGTCGATGACCTCCTTGTGCCACTCCCTGGTGCCGTGGCACATGTTGATTCTGGCGACGTTCATGCCTCCGACGGCGAGGGCCTCCAGCTGCTCGAAGCCGCACGTGGCGGGGCCCACAGTGCAGACGAGCTTGGTCCTGCGCGTGCTGCGGAAGCCGTTCTCCTTGAGCTCGGCTTCCGTGACGGAGTCCACCTCGATGGAGCTCGGATCGGAGGGGGGCGGGGGGGAGGGGGCGCCGTTGTTGTCGGAGACCAGGGTTTCCGGGGAGAAGGAGGCGCGGAGGGAGAGGAAGCGGCGGTGGGCGGCGCGCGGGAGGAGGAGGGTGGGGGGAGGGAGGTGGTTGTGGGTGGGAATGGCGGTGGGGGGAGGGGTGAAGAGGCGGAGCTGGAGGGAGTGTGAGACTGACATGGTGGCGCGTGGCGGAGAGATAGAGAGGGAAACGAAGTGCGAGTTCGAAGTGAAGAAAGTATAAAGTGTTTTGGGTTTTGAGTGTTGTGTTGTTATTAACGGAGTTGCAGTTGTCTCTAAACCCCAACTGCGGAGACTACGAGGTGAAGTACTGTGATGTGCTGGCAAGAAGTGTGTTTTTCATTAGGGTAAATGCTATGCTACTACTAGTACTACTACTGTATAAGTAAAAAATATAAACTAAGAAGAATTTTAATACAATATACTATCAATATAAATTAAAATATTTCTAAAAATACGTATAACTTATTTTTAAGATTTTTCAAATTTAAATTTGTTATTATTAGGGATATTAAAAGTGGTGTGATGTGTGTTGATCGTTGTTGTCCGTGTTAGCTAATGAACAATGTCAGTAGGAATTTCATTTTTATTTATATTTTTGCACTTTTTTTAGGGGGGACTATTGATATTATATAAATAGGAATATGCAAACAAAAAAAATATAAATAGAAATAATTTGTGAACAAATGTTATGAAGATTTGTAATGGAAGTAGAATAGCATTTAAATGTGTTAATTGGTGACATTAATTTGTGAATAAAATAAGATAATGTTGAATTGAGTGAATCTCACACCAGCAACAATAGTATCATCTCAACCCACATCATATTCTAGGCTTATATTGATGACCATGTTTTCATCTCATTTCATTAAAATGTAAAAGACACACGACATAAAGGATATATTTTTGGGTGAAAAAATTGTAAATTGAAAATACATTTTATTAAAGACTACAAGTGACCACGTGAGATAACCTTGTCATCTTTCTCAAAGTCACTCATAACTCACAAGGTTTGAATTCAACGGTTAAGTTTGTATGTTTGAAAATATATTTATTAGATAAAATATATCTCTTAAATAAATATCAGAATTTTTAAAGATTACTTCTTAAGTCTTAAAAGAATGTTATATTTACTTTTGCTTAATTTTTTTAAACAAGATGTATTTTATGAAATTAAAAGTTGAATAAATCACGCATAAAAAAGTATATGAGGATAAAATTTATAATAAAACCATTAAATTTAAACTACAAATTAGAACATAAATAAGAAAATGATATTTTTTGTGTGTGTGTTTGGTTGCACCAAACGAAAATTGTTGAATAAATAATTAAAGTTTTCTACGTGGCAGCGACATCAATGCGCTCCACGTCATTCTAAAGTTCAAGACGTAGTTCCTTTGCTCCATGGATATCCAAATCAAAATTGTAAATTCGTTCCCAAATCGGAAACTGGGGTTCCTTTCAATTCAACGGTTCCAATTCACACAGCAAACAACTCCAATTCTCTTTACAATCTAATCAGAAACAACGGTGTCAGGTTCGATAGAATCGTTCTTCACGTTTTTTGCTCATTTTATCAATATGCAAACTTGACATTCTGATTCAACGCAAGCTCGATGCTTTTTTGGTTAAAAGTCAGGTTTTAATATACCCTTTATGTTCCTAATTAATGGGTTTGGTCTGCTGATTGTTTAGGTGATTAATTCAGAAGCAGATAAAGGATGGGAGCAATGATATCGAGGTTCTGGTTTATGTTATTCCCTGCAAAGGAGTATAAGATTGTGGTAGTTGGATTGGACAACGCGGGAAAGACCACAACCCTTTATAAATTGCACTTGGGTGAGGTTGTCACAACCAACCCTACTGTAGGTAGCAACGTGTAAGAGCTCGTCTACAAAAATATAAGATTTGAGGTTACTATTATCACTTTACTACTTTATTTATTGATATATTTTGTTTTAATGTGTTAATCTTGCTTCAAGGGTTTAATGTTATATTTATTTGTTGCTGAATATGTATGTATGAGTACGAGGACTTGTCTATTCTTAATCTTTCATTAGTCTAATCAAAGTAACGTCCGAAACAGCACCCTTTGGCCCTTATTAGACTAGACCCCCTACTTAGTCTTGGACATTGTTTACTTGTGTGTCTATTTTTTTAAAATGCTTGGCTAACCTTGATTCTCGACATTTCCAACCTTCAATTTGCATCTGATGTTGAATCCTAGGCGTTTCTGTATGAACTTAGTCTTGGACCCTTCGCTTTGTCATAGTAAACAAATGCTACTGTGTTATGGTTAGTAAATTATTAATAATTGTTGAACTATGCTAATCAAGATTGCTTAGAGATATTATTTTTATATCCAATTTTCTCTATTAATATTTATAACAGTATACTATTCGTATTTTCCCTTGCTTTCTCTTGCAAACCAAACAAGGGAATTCCCATCTCTACTTCCCTCTCCTTTGAACCAAATGCAGTATGGGAAGGGGGGAAGAGATGTCTGAAGTTGAAAACATCGTTCTACTTCCCTTATCTGGGTTGCTAGATAATTATTTTTCCCCTTTTTCCATTAACAATCCATACTTGTTTTTAAACTACATTAGGTATGAATATTTGGAAGCTTTACTGTAGTGAAGGATTAAGACATTACTCATTACACTTTATCATTCATTTCAGGTTTGGGATCTTGGTGGACAAGAAAGACTGAGGACATCATGGTCAACATATTGCTGAGGGACAAATGCTGTTATTGCGGTGATAGACAGCAGTGATAGAACCAGGATCACTATCATAAAGGATGAACTTTTTAGGTTGCTGGGGCATGAAGATTTACAACATTCTGTCATTCTTGTCTTTGCTAATAAACAAGATATCAAGGATGCTATGACTCCTGCTGAGATCACTGATGCACTCTCACTTCACAGCATCAAGGATCATGATTGGCACATACAAACTTGTTGTGCCCTCTTAGGAGAAGGGTTGTATGATGGTCTGGGATGGATTGCCCAGAGAGTAACCGGCAACACACCAAGATGATGTTAGGTTGCTGAAAACTTAGAATGAAATTCATTTTTCTTGTATTGAATTTGTCATAAGCGACAAATTATATGTATCATTTATACTTCAAAGAGCCAAGCTAGATTATAGATTCTTGCAGTTTCACTTTGTGTAATCAAACATATCATTTACCAAAGATCTGTGAAAATGCCTTATTCCACACGCTTTGCAATGGAATATATATATATATATATATATATATATATATATATATATATATATATATATATATATATATATATATATATATATATATATTGTCATCATGTGTTGGTAATCATCGTCTCAGCAATCAAGCTGTCATCTGAAACATAAAAACTATGTATTTGCTATAATTGTCATCCGCACAAGGGAGCATTCATGAAAATTTGCCAATGACAATATTTTTTCAAAACTCATTTAGACCAATATTGGATTAAAAGGGGGGGAAGGGGTGGGGTTGGCAATTAGCATTGATCATCATCAGAGAATCCAGCATCTACAGCAGCTTTTAGAATCTTGGGGGCCTTCAAACCATCGATCCCATGCAGGACTTAGGGGACCAACTGTTCTGTCACCCCCCCAAAAAAATTGTTACACGTCAAAGATAGCACGTGGTTGCAGCATAAATAAAGGAAGTTCAAATAAGAGATCTTACGATGGTAGTAATGGATCAGGTTTTGTTTCTACATTGCTGGGCATTCTGGCAAAACAAACACCGGATGGAAATTCAAAGTTAAACCAACACAAATTATATACATTACACATTAACAATATCAAATCATTTTCTACTTCTAAGCTTACACTTTGCACGTTGTAGATGCTTTCTCCGTCTTTTCAAGTTGTTCCAACTCTTCCTGCATTCATTTTATAATGACTATTGAGCATTGAAACACTTGCAACCCAAATTTGAAAACTAGAACTAAATACAAGTCATGGATAAGAGAGCCTAAGAACCACAATCAGCCTTTCCTATGAAAAGCTCACCAGATGGCTTCTTAGACCTCCCATACATTTTCATCAAAGACTAAGGAATTTAATCCTACAGAAATAGTGAAGATACAAACATAATAATACTGAAACTGAAAGGCAATGTGCATGCCAAACAGCCATAGATCAAATGGCACAAATCCCTTACTGTAAGCTCTAGATCCCAGGATGGAATCCTGCGCAAGCTGCGTTTCCTGCATCCTAATTCCTAGCCTTACCACCCCTCTCCTGAACTCAGTCACACCTAGCCATAGGGAAAAAAATGTGGAAAAAGGAAAAGGGAAATGTAAACAAGACCACATGGAAGAGGATTGGACTACCCTTTGGTCAAGTGCTACAACTACAATTACCTTCCCATTTCACCCATATCTAGTCATCTTGATCAGAAAACAATATTCAGTTCCACGTGGTATTTTGAAACTTGTACCTTTCAAAAAATATGCACGAAAGAGATTTCAAGTCCTTGGAATTTTCATATCCCATCTCCCTAAAGACTAAGATACAGAGGGAAAATAATCAAACCAATACAAGACTCCTAACAATGAGCTTATGCCAACTATGAGAGATATAATATAAACAGAGAAGGAAGCAGTTTCATAGGTATATAGTAAAAAAAATAAAAATTAATCCTCCCTGTCCAACGGTGCAATCCACTTAAGAACAGATCTACATAGTTGACCTTGACCACTTAAAGCATTAACAAAAAAATCAACCTATATATCTAAGAAATTAATGGTTGCTTCTTTCTATCCTCTCCATGAATGAAGTGGGCCAGATGATGAATACCAAATAATCTTAACCAGGTAAGGACTTGATAGCATATTCCAGATCATGAAACTGTTATTAAACAAGATAATAATATTTGAGACAAATGATCACTAAAAAGTTAGAAGCGTCCCTTCATCAACTCTATTGGTCATTGGCAAATCACCGAAAAAGCCAAAGGAGGGGACAGTGAATGATGTCGGCAACATTATATTACTCCTAGTAACCTTGATGCCGATGAAGTTAATAGCACAGAATTTTGCTAGTTCTCTGAACACTCAATGATATGATTGCTTAATTGCATATCCTTAACCAAGCAGAACAGGAGCTCAAAAAGGTGTTAGCAATGATCTATACAGTTTGACAAACCCTCAATTTGATGTTTCTAAATTTCCTTCACACCTAAATTTGAATGTTTTAGGTTGGTAAGGATAAAAGCAGGCAACAAATCTAAATCAAGTTCTTAGAGCCTTCTCTCCATTCCCCAATTCAATATGCAGAACCTTCTTGTAAGTGATCTAAAATATCAAATTTTGGTTTCTAATTTGTCATAGAACTTACAATTCATTATCTATACCTTCACCGGCTCATATCAAAGAATAAGAACCCAAGAATTGGAAGGATTTTGGTGAAAAATCATATTCTCTCTGTAGTTTGTCCCATGTTTTAAAGATTGCTAGTTGAGAAATGGAATCTCAAATCTCAATTATTTCCAAAAGCATGGTTGAAATATTTGAGTAATTGATGCTTAATTGCTTATAACTGTACAAAGTAAATCAAAACAGTAGGGAAGTAATAAACTATTGATAAATGAGAAGCAAATGCAAACAACAAGATTTATTTTGGAATGGATGTCCTACTTCATGAAATTATTATCCCCCAGTTCCAATAAACATTCATCAGAAAATAACCTAACAAAGAAGGTACATTCATATATTAAGCCAACTATGTCAATTGCAATTATATATAAAAGGAGGTAGACTAGCTAAATTTCTCCGACTTGTTTAACTTTTTCCCATGAACAGAAAATGCTAAAGTTGATTTGTGCACACTGTTGTTAAAATAACCATCTTAGTGCCGCCATAACACTATCACGTGACATTTTTCAACCCCTTTGCCTTAGGCAATCTATGAAGGGAAGCCCACTATGGCGGCGTCATATGCCATAATGGTGTGTATATAGGGCGGAATTTTGGCTATCCACCAACATTGATAAATTTGTTTGTGCATAAACAAACATTTGGAAAAATCAACTGAAATTTTAATACAGAAAACTTCATAAAATTTTCAACCGGCAATATTTGTTGTTAGACAGTTATCAGTCATGATAACTTGGATAAAGTTATTAAAAGCATGCTAGGTTCCATATCTTGGATGCGATTTTAAGAAGCTAATAGTTATAGTTTTCATATTCCAAATGTGATTCTTCTCATCAGGTCTTACAACGTCTAACCTTTGAAACGCAGCAGCTGAGTTTCAACAAATCCATTCAAAAGTCAAGGTGCATATTCCATTTTTGCACAATTACAATTATGAATCACATATGATTTTTAAAATTCTACTGCCGTTTTAAATAAAGTAGCCACTGGTAATAAGAGTGATAAAGTAAATTGTAAATTTAGAATTCATCTCAAAGAAAAAACGGTGCCTGAGTGCAACTAAATGGACTTTCTGGCAGTTTCCTACAAAATGAAAATGCAAAGTTGTCGAAACCGTAACTTACGACAGGAGTAAGCAAGAAACGACACAAATTAAAGTAAAAAAGACAACAACAGTTTAATTATACTATATCAATCATTAAGCTTCGGCCACTGTAATGATAGGTTGACAAGCGAAGACTTGGGAACGGTAGTTGATGGATCTTTAACTGAAATGTTCACACATATTTCAAAAGACAATTTTGTCAGCTAAAATCGCATTTTGTTCATCAAGAATAACTGATAATCATACTCAAACACCATTATAACGGCGTAAACAATTAATTTATCAAAACATTAATTATGATTACTGGAATGTATTCATTGGGGAAACAATAACTGAACTACCAGTTTGGTCCTCCAAAGATACACTTGACATCAATCTGATCTTCCAAAGATTTGCAACATCAAATTAGGAATCCTTAGATTAAAAAATACACAAAATCAACTCTTTTGTCTAGCTATATATGAGATCAACTTGAACCATTTTCATGTCAATTTAAATATTCAGAGGACTGATTGGTTGTCAAAAATCTTTGAAGGACCAAATTGGTGTAAATGCAAGTGTATCTTTTGAGAACCATGCATTTAATAAAACAACTACCCTTTTAACTATAAGGAGGCCACCCTATGGTTGAGAATCACGGACCACAATAACATGTACTGTACTTCTCCAATCTGAACATTAATTTCTTAAACAGTGTTTCCACAAACAAAACTCATAAATCAAGCTGACAGAATAATAGTAGAATACACCAGCAATCAACCAAATATTTTTTTTTTTTTGTTAATTTGTAGGCAACGTCATCAGGTTCACAGATAGCATTTGTCTCTGATAATACCGACACACCAACAAAGAAAAGTTAAAACCTTTCCCAAACTCATTTT
Organism: Glycine soja; assembly: GCF_004193775.1. NCBI lineage: Eukaryota > Viridiplantae > Streptophyta > Magnoliopsida > Fabales > Fabaceae > Glycine > Glycine soja. The sequence goes on along the minus strand of NC_041011.1, from coordinate 42,767,442 downwards.
AGCATCTCTCGTTCAGAAGAACAAAAAAAAGTACACCAATCAAAAAGCAAAGCAAAGGCTAATAGAGAAAAAAAAACGACACAAAAAAAGAACAAATAAACAAACAAACAGAAAAAAAAAAATCACCACCCCACCAACGAACAAAACCCCAAGATATTATAATGATGATTTTTAAGAGAAGAAAAAAAAAGAGTACGTACCTCTAAGAATCGTGCTTCTTGCTCCAAGCGTTTGAGTTCAGCATGTATCCTATGTTTCCCTCTTGTATCTGCTGAGGACAGAGACTGAACCCTGTGGGTCATGGGGCTTGCGGATTCAGGCCCACCGGATTCCATTTTCCAAGAGTGAATTTGGTTGCAGTGGAAAATCTAAAATCTTAAAATCCATAGCTTGGTTATGATTATGAAAGAAAGGTGATTAAGTTAGAGTGCATTGAAGAAGAAATCTTTGATGGACCCCATAATCAAGTGTTGGCTAAGGAATTGAAAGTGGAAGAGTGGGTTCAGAAAACAATAGAGCAGGATCTATGCGTACTGAAAACGCAGAGACAGACAGATCACAAGGGTGTTGTGTTTGGTGAAGAAAGAAAGCATATAAGAGAGAGAGAGAGAGAGAGAGAGAGAGAGAGAGAGAGGAGGGGGTGTTTGGAGTTTGAAAAAGAAAATTTGGCTTCAAGTGTTGAAGTGGAAGTTGTCGTTTTTGGGTGGTGTTGGAATTCGAAGACATTAACAACAAAGCTGGTTTTCTTTCGAGTTTCTCATTCTTTCCAAAAAATACTTTTTCTCTCTTACTTTCTGACTTTGAGATTATGTTTTGATTTTTGAGCAGTGTCACGCGGTGACAGTGTTTACACTCTGTTTACTGTGGCCGTTTCGCTCTCTCACTGGCTAATATGATTTGGTTTTATTTTATTTTATGCCAACAAGCAAACATGTTACTTTTGCTTTCCAATTTCCATTTTTCTCTTCATATTGGGATTGGACAAGTGAGATTTTTCAGTTTTTAAGGATAGATAGATTAGCTGTCGATTTTGTAAGTACGAAAACAAATAGAGTAAATGAAAATATATAAGAGAAAAATAAAATAAATAAAAATAGTATTTAATTTAAAAATAAGAAAATAAATAGAAAACAAACTAAAAAAATGTTTTTGAAATTAATTTTTAAGATAAAGATTGGATTGTTAAAGAAAAACAATCATCTTTCTTTAAAAAATAAAAGATTATCATTTAATAAAAATTGTGATAATTGATTCTCAGTCAATCATTGGGACATATAATTTCTTACTTCTCCTTTATTTATTTTTTTTTCTCTTTAATTTCTCATATACCAAACGATCTCAAATACAAGGTATTTTAACTTTTCCTTTGTTTATCTTTTTATTTTTTTTTCTCTTTTATTTACATCCGACAAATCACATATAATTTCTTACTTCTCCTTTGTTTATGTTCTTTTTTTTTTATGGTTTCTCTTTAATTTCTCGTATACCAAACGATCTCAAATCCAAGGTATTTTAAATTTGAACCCGGATTTTTGCAACACAAAACAGGTAAATCCATTTGCTTTAAAAAAAGTAAAAATTCAAAATCATATTTCAAACACCATTTTATTATATTTCTTTTAATACTCTTCCATAGCATAGAAAAAAAATTAAATGAAAATACAACACTACTCATCACAAAAATATCTACTCTTATATTATACTCCTTCTTTCCCTTTTTTTTTTCAATGCTTTGAGTCTTTATTTTTTCAAAACAATTGATGTTTTTGAATTTGGAAGTATAATTAATGTTTTTTCCCTCAAATATACTCTTATTTAATAGTCATTACTAGTGGTACAAGAATCAAAGATCAATGTACTAAATTAGGACATTTTAGTCCAAATATAACAATATTTTAGTCCTATTAAATATTTTTTTAACCCATGTTCAATAAACTTAAACATCAAAAGAAATGGGAACAAGAGAGTAGATTAAAATATCTTGACTAATGCTATGTTATTAGTATGTGTGCAACAAAATTTGTATCTTAAAGTAAGTTTTTGATGAGTTTTATCAATAAAAAAATGGTTGAAAGAAAAAAAACTTCAAAAAAAATGACAGACAATTTTTTTAATAAATATTAGTTATTAATAAAATTAATAAATATTTTATATGAATAATAGGGTAATAAAAAAAGATTAAAATATCTTGAATTATAATTTTTCACTCTTTTACCTAAAAAAAATAACACAATAAAAATATGTTCTTGAGGATTGAAAAAAAAAATGAATATTGAAAAGTGACACTCTCACCTCTAACTTACCACACAAAGGAAACTTATCTTTGTGTGTAATCTTTCTAACTGCATTAATTAGTGTCAATCAATCATAAAATATCATATTTTATCCGTAAGAATTAAATCTCTGTTTTTGTCTGTCCTTCGTCCGTTATACCCTGTTACTACTATACTGTTTGAATTTCCACCTTGCAAGTGGTACGGTAAAAGGACATTAATTTACCAAGAAGTTGCCCTTGTACTAAATCCCACCAATTGGATAGTGCCACATACAATTTGAATGGATCTTTTATGTGTATTTTGACTGGATAGGTTTATACAATATTTTTGCTTTTTACATATTTAAACTTTTCCTAAGCATAATTATATTGAATAAATTTATTTAGAAATGAGTAAATAATGCGGTTCTTATTTTTTATATGATAAATTTTATAAAAATTTCATTCAATGTTAAAAGTGTAATGTTAATGTTGTTTGTCGGGATGTTCACTAATAAATTCAAATCGATTTTGATCACATTTGAGACTTAATCAAATCAAATTTGATCGATTCGATTTTCACAATTTTTTTAAAATCCAATCTATTCATGAACAGTTTGATTTGGTTCTGACCAATGAATTATTCATTTAAATTTGATCCTTTTTTTTTAGAATTATTATTTTATATTATGAGTTATCCAAATATCCAATATAATTAATACAATATTATCAAATGTATGAAAGTAGTAAAATTGATTAATTTAATATCATCAACATAATATTTTAAAATAAATTAATACAAATTAAAAATAAGATATTATTCAATGAGATTTACTATAATAGTCTGAGTTACAATTATTTCCTGTAAATTAATTTCTAGCTATAATTATTTGGTATAATCAAATTTGTTACAACTAGATTTATCGAAACAAATGAATAAAATATGTTCTATTCATATTATAAACATGACAAAAAAAATTTAATTACAAATTTTTTTATCCTATTAAAAAAAGTGAAATAAATAACAAATGTAATATTAAAAAGTTTGAAGTCCAACACTTAAAAAAAAGAAAAAAAAAAGGAGGGAGATTAGTTGCCATACGATGGGGAGTCCATGGCGTGTGAAGTGGGCAATGTGGTCCTCTTCATGGTCAACTGAGAAAAACCAGGCGTGACGCTTACTAATCTTAACAACATAGCATTAATTAGGTGAAAGAGGAAAGCATAGCATATCCAATTAAATTGTTAATTAAGTCTGTGTCATTATTTATAGAGTCAAACAATTGTAGCCTTTCTTGAATTAAAGCCTTCATCTTCGTTGTGATTGGCTTGGTCTACGCTACCATCGTCCTCATCACCAATACTATGTAGTCTTAACTATCACACTTGAATGTGGTATGTGGGACACCTGTTAACTGTTCATGTAACTTGAAATCATTAATTTCCTTACAAGACAGTTTTTTCTTCAGTATTTTACCTTGGCACGTTGCTGCAAATTGCACACTTTCTATCTTCCTTTTTGCTTTATGTAAAATCATAAATACTGTTTGAAAAAATTGTTATTCATACGGTTGTTTCTCTCCATTTCCTTTTCTTTCATTAGCTTTTGAAAAAATAAATACTATATATATCATCTTCATCTGATTTATTTTTCTAAAAGCTTATAAAAATGTAAAACAATGGATCTGTTGCCTGCTTGCCCCTTTCTCTTTAGTAGTGGTAGTATTTTTTTTATAAAAAAATATAATATTAAGATCTAATTCGATAGAGTGAAATAAAAAATAAAAAAATAAATTAAGATAATTTTCTTAAATTAAAATAGAATACAATAATGTGGATATCATGTTTATTTCTCTCATTTTTTACTTTCTTTTTTCTCCAAACGAACACACTCATACATACCTATTATGATAATGTTAATGTACTTATATAAGTATCAAAATTCAAAGCTAGTCGACTTTATTGGAGCAGGGTCTAAGGCCACTTATGCATAATTGTATATTTTCTTAGTATAGTAATCTAGTAGCATAGACTAAATAATTTTAAATTTTTATTTTGAGTTAGGAAATGTTTATGTTTGCATTCAAAAAAATAAAATTAGAGACATACAACAAGAAGAGATATGTATGAATGGTGAAGACTCATATTATAATTTTGCATGTACCATTTTCTACTAATTTTTAATTCAATTCAAATATTCCAGTTATCAAATAATTGCTTAGAACTTCTTAATTTAATTGTCAGCCAATGGTTAAAGTCTTAGAATACTCTTCCCCCTAAATTAACCTTATATTGATCATTTGGGATTCAATTTACTGTTAAGGATAAACATTAGAGAGATTTGTATAAAGGAGGTTCATGCCACCAGTTTGGTCATGCAAGTTTTATAATCCCTATCATTTTACATTTTAGTGAATTATTAGTAGATGGTCATTGACATGCAATTGACTAAGAATTAGAGTGATCAATTCTAACATAAAATAGAAAGCCGTAAAAAAACACAATCATTTGAATAACATCAAAGAACTTTCATTAAAAGAGAAATTAGGGTACCCAATACAACTAATCACAATTTGAGGCCTAAATGGTTTAGCGAACCATGGTCATAGAAAAGCCAAACAGCATACAATATGCATTCAAAATAAAAAAGATTGAAACCTTTACAAATTAGGACTTCCATTGTTTCCTGATACAATTCTCATCTCAAAAGTTCTTGTTGTTCGTAAATAAAACAAAGTGTAACCTAAAAGGCCATCTAAAATTCTATTTATAAAGTGCAAAATAAACTGTAATGTGAAATTCAACATGGCTTGTGATGGGTCAGCACAAGACATGCTGAGTAGCATGGTCGTGTTGGCTGAGCATGGGTCATGCTTGGCAGCATAGTCTTCTATGAGAAATGGGAGTGTTAATTCAACACAGGTCGTGTCAGGGGCGGTTTCAAGGCCCGGCTACCCTGGGCAATTGCCCAGGCTCTGGCCCAAATTCATGATGTGGTGTGGTGGTGAATGAGAAAGTAAATGGGATATTAATTTGGCATAGATAAAAATAGTGGTGACTAAAGGAAGGAGGGAAAGAAAAAAAAGAAAAAAGTGCTGTGGGAGAATCGTGATGAGGAAAATCTGACGTGGAGTGGATATGTTTGTTTGCAACTAGAGGTTGTAAATTTGTAATGATAATGAAAGTGGGTCTATTGAAGCCAGACAAGTGCACGGGTAGAGTCTTAGTGTCTTACTTCATTTGAGAGGTCTTCTTCTCCAATATAAGAAGTTTCTCTTGCTTCACTATTATTTATTAATTGTTGAGTTGTTTAACTCTTTGTTTTTACATAAAGGCAAAATAAATTGTTTAACTTTTTGTTTTTACATAAAAAGCCGATCCTAAGCTTTGTTTAGAGGGGCAACGATCCAAATCTAAGGTTAAAAGAGACTAAAAAATATTTATAAAATTCTATATAGTTGTGTAGTATTTGTTTATAATATTTTTTATTTTCATAAATCAATTAAAATTAATATCTTTCATGCATGTCTCTTTTTATTCAAATGAATTTCTGGCACATGATAAAAAAATATTACTCTTGACTGTTAATTCATTTGTTGATATATTACATTTATAAATTCATGTTAAATGAATTATCAAGTGAAAAAATTGATGTTGAAATACGACTAGCTCTTCTAATGGAAACTTCATGTTGCAATCAACTTACAATCACCTTTCTACACTAGTAAAAACCAACCAATTCTAAAAAGGAAAAAGAAAAGAAGAAAAGAAGAAAAAACCAACCTTTCTACAACCCTTTTTTTTATCATGTGTCAAACCCATTTTTTCCCATAAAATTCATAGGAGATGGATCACCGCTTTAGTGAAGGAAGTAACATTATACTTGATTGCTTCTCATGTCTTGACCCCAAGAACTCTTTCTCCAAGTTTGATGTTGATAAGCTTGCTCGTCTTGCTGATATTTATCATGCAGACTTTTCTGATGATGACCGAGGAACAATTAGGGATCAACTTGAAACTTATGTGCTTCAAGTGAGAAGAAATGCTTCTTTTTCCACTTGTGAAGATGTTCAAAGTTTGGCTATGAAGATGGTTCAAACTGAGAAACATTTGGTATTTCCATTGGTTTATAAACTTATTGAGCTAGCTTTGATATTGCCGGTGTCGACAGCATCCGTTGAAAGAGCTTTTTCAGCAATGAAGATTATCAAGTCTAAATTGCGCAATAAGATCAACGATGTGTGGTTCAATGACTTGATGGTATGTTACACCGAGCGGGAGATATTCAAGTCACTTGATGATATTGATATTATTCGAACATTTACCGCAAAGAAGTCTCGGAAAGGACACTTGCCTCGTAATTTTATTTAACCCGCTATTGTAAGATTATGTTTATCTCTTTTATTTTAAACTATATTTTTGTTGACAAAATGACGAGTCTCTTTTATTTTGATTGATTACTATTTACATATTATATACAATGTGAATTTGCTATCTTTAAATTTTTGCCCAGGCTTTATAATTTTTCTGGCTCCGCCACTGGGTCGTGTTAGGTCAGCACGAGTCGTGCTCAATAAAAATGCTTAAAATTTCTCCTTCTCCTAACTCTTTTGGTTTTTTTGTTCCTTAATTGTCTTTTTTACTCAACGGTACACACTTAAGACATGCACATGAGCTCTATAAACAAAATAAGTAAAAAATAAGACAAAATGAGATAAAAATTGAGGTTCAAACACAATCAAATAACGAGTCTTTCGCTCTTAATTATATTTGGGTTTGTGAGAACTATCACACATATTGGATTTTAGCCTAGTTGGTAACAAAAATAGTTAACCATTAACATAATTAAATCAGTAAGTAATTTTTTCTTTATATTTCATCAAGAAGTTAAAAGCTTAGTTTTTCATAAATTTAAAACATTTTACCTAAGTAAAACTTTTCATAAATAAGTCCACTTACCGATTTTTAGAACTATTTCTCCCAAATTAGATGCATTTATCCGTATTTTTCTGCAATATCAAGCATGGTGACATAACAGTAACAGCAATTTAAAACATTGGCTGTGCTTATTAACTGTACCAAAAACAGAAAAGAAAAGAAAAATCCAAGAAATTGTGCTTTCATAGTTCATACGATGGCAACTGTTCGTTGATGAATAGAACAAGAGAGTAACAAGTAGTGCCAGGTAAAACTGATCAGCGCAAGCTCCTGTTATGTGGTGCATATCCACTTATTCATTGCAGCAGCACCAAGTTCCGTGTCTTTATCTTTCACTGCATAATCCTTAATAAGCCTTACCATTTTCCAAGTCACTTTTAATCTCTCCATACCATCCTTGTCTTGTTTCTATAATATAAACCACATTGAACCATAGTGTTTCTCCAACTTTTCTGATTGTTGTTGTCACTTCATGGCCTACTTAATGCTAAGTGGTGCTGAAAGTACAAAGCTCATTAGTGGTAGTGGCATAGCTCCATCTGGGTTTGGCTCGGTTGGTCTTAACTTTCATAAGAGGTGACTTCTTGAAGAGGAATGTCGTGTCATATGGTAACAAATACATGACACCCAGATGCAGCATCTCATCATTGAGTCCTGCTTCTCAACCTGGATTCAACAAGGAGGCATTTTGGTTCTACAAGTTTTTGGCTACTACTGTGTATGATCATGTCATAAACCCTTGGCATTGGACTGAAGACATGAGAGATAATGCCTTGGATCATGCTGATGTCTATGACCGTAAAGTGAGAATGGTGGATGTTGAGGGAGGAGCTGCATTCACCACTCTTGGAATAGTGAAGCATGTGGATGCTAAGAATGTTACAATTCTTGACCAGTCCCCTCACCATCTAGCCAAGACCAAGCAAAAGGAACCCTTGAAAGAATGCAAGATAATTGAGGGTGATGCAGAAAATCTTCCATTTCCAACTGATTATGCCGATCATATATTTCTGCTGGAAGGTAGCATGTGGTGACAATTTCTTTCTTTTAAAGAATTTTGTTACTGCAATTAAGATTTGGTTGTGTTAGTGAGTTAGAGGAATAGGGTTCCAAGTCAAAAGATAAGGTACATTTAATGTATAATGGGAAATGAATTTTTACCACTAACGTTTAAATAATTTAAATGCAAAGTGAAATATTGCATTTTATTATATAAAACTTATTTGAATGAATGCATTAAAAATTAATTTTGTTTTAATTTTCAAGAGAACTTATTAATTATAGTTAGTAACAATCTTCACTATAAATAGAGAAGAGAATTAGTGAAGAAACAACCCATATGTAGAGAGAGATTGTGATAAGAGAAATTGTGAAATAAAGTCACTTTGTTGAGAGAAAAGTATCTTTGTTTGAGAGTGTTATCATTTCTTGTAATCATTGAGTAGGGTACTCGGGTTTGTAGAATGATAGACTATTTGGAATGAGTTATAATTTTGTAATCCTTTTTGTAATAATGAAATACTTTTTGAGATGATTCTGTGGACGTGGGTAAAAGATGTTGAACCACGTTAAATTCTTGTGTTTGTTATTATTTTTCCTACGATATAATCTTTGTTGTGTTCTCATAATCCTTTATGGATGTGAGTAATTTTGACATTTTTCTAAACACGCTTCTAAGAGAAAATATAAGAGAAAAAGAAAATAAGTTTATTCATAAAGCTAAAATAAATTATTCATGACCATTAATTAATTATTAGCTAATTTTTAGAAGCTTTCTAATATAGTTTCTCTAAAAGATAAGGACATCTATAAATTAATTAATGAGAAACTTATTTTAACTTATGGAAAAACCTTTTTTTTTCTAATAAAAGTATTTATACAGAGCAAACCATTTAACTTCATTGTTTAAAGTTAATGTTATGAGTTCTCATGCATGGATTCGGAGTTTGGAAATATAAGTCATGCTCGTGGGAAGATTAATGTAAATTTTTGCATTTAAACTGTTACTAGTTTTAGTGATATTTATAATAGAATAGTGGATAGCTGATGCTAACTTGGGCTTTATAAGATGGACTATGACTAAATCTAAGTCTTATAAAACAAATTAAAATATTAATCTTCATTCATGAATCATGATTGCTAGCATCTTTTATGATAACTAAGTCTTAAACTTCATTATCATTAGTCAAATAACAAAAAAAAAAAAAAAAAAAAACTAGTCTCACTCTTCATGATAGCATGTTAGCATCTTTTACAAAATGGCTCATGTTATATGATTATGTTGTTCAGTATTGAATACTGGCCTGACCCACAGCGTGGCATTAAGGAAGCATACAGAGTGCTGAAAATAAGAGGCAAAGCATGTATCATAGGTCCTGTATACCCAACTTTTTGGTTATCCAGATTCTTTGCAGACATGTGGATGAACTTCCCCAAAGAGGAAGAGTATCTTGAATGGTTTAAAAGGCTGATTTCAGAGATATCAAGTTGAAAAGGATAGGTCCAAAATGGTATCGTGGCGTAACACGACATGGCCTCAACATGGGTTGTTCTGTGACTGAAATCAAACCTTTGTCTGGGGACTCTCCCCTCAAGGTAATGTAAAATTTTCCTTCTAAACACAATTACCATGCTCAGATCCTTGTTGTGAACTTTTTTATTATATTGTCCTCACAGTAGGATTATGTTGCACACCAAGAAAAATGTACCTATGAGAATAATTATCTTGTACACCAGAAAAATGAGATTCACGGTTATATTGAAATGGATTAAGTGTATTGTTGACTGGAGACTTGAACTTTTGCCTAAGATGCTTCTTAGAGTTAAAAATAGAACCTTTGTTGAAAAGAATTGGTTTAGAAGTAGGCATACATGTTTGTTTAGAAGTTGTTAGTCTTTGGAAGGACTTAGTTGCTTGCTTTCTCCTTTAACCAGAACAATGCTTACTTTTAATTGGATTGGGATTTTGAATGCTATTTTGTGTACGGAGCTAAGTAAAAACCAGAAGATTTTTTTTGGAAAAGAAACATTGCCTAGTCACTTGAAACCTTTTCAGTTTGCAATGATGGGTATATATCGGAAATACAGGTGTGAAGTCACCATTCATCCAGAGTTGTTGTTTTTGTGTTGAACTTTTGTTGTGTGTCGCAGCTGCTTTTGCGCTGCCCTTCTATATTCTCTAGTCTTGTAGAAGCAACAACTGAAAGGGAAGGAACAGTCTCTAAATGTAGATGGATAGAAAAGGACAATTAATTAACTGAGAAAGCAACCCTATGTTTTAACAGTTCAGACTTCAGAGTATTACACTATTACCTGAGGGAATCAATTTGATTCTCTCAATGAATATTATGGGGCCAAATTAAGGGTGTTAGGTAAACAATGTGAAGCAATGAGCCAATGACTTTGGTGCGTTTGGATATACACTTTAATTAAATGTTTATTTAATAAAGTATTATTTTTGCGTTGTAAAATTTTACCTCAAAACTTATTAAAATAAGCATTTTGATAAGTTACACAAAAAAAAAAACTTGTTGAAATTACAAGTTATTTTACAAGTTCAAATAAGCTGTCTACAAACTCTTATAAACACTCCCTTATGCATATTACTTTAGGTGGCTAACGATGTAGCTCTGAGATTTTCGTTGTTAGATACAGTTTCTTTAGCAGCCAGCATTACGTCCATAAATCCACCATAATTTTTTTATCAATAAATATTAATTATTAGTTTGTTAGTTTTTATTAGCAGAAGAATTAAACCTGTGACTTTTTCATTTTTTTTAACCATTCAACCAAATCTATATCTCCATAATTCCACCGTATACTTTTTGTCAAAGATTACTGTATAAGACAATGTTCACCAAGAGTGTAATATACTTTGTTTGGGAGCTTGTTTTCTCTATTTTTTTTTTTGTTTAGTGCAATTTTGAAGTGTGATTATGTCTTTATGCAGCTTGGTCCTAAGACAGAGGATGTAAAGAAGCCAGTAATTCCCTTGTTGCTTCTCTCGCGGTTCATTCTTGGTACAATTGCAGCTACTTACTATGTACTAGTTTCAGTTTACATGTGGATCAAGGGCAAAATTATTCCAAAGGGCATACCCATCTAAGATTGGAAAATGAAGTTGGGGTAGGATTTGGAGTTGTACATCTCTAAAATAACTATGATGGTAACATATGATTCTTTCTTGCATTTTTCCGTCTTGTCAACTTATTAGGGAAGAATTGACATATTTGCATCTAAACCGTTTTGCCTTGTGCCACTAGCTAGCTTATAGCAGATATGCCAAATTTGATATGTATATAATATGTGAACATGCTAAGCCTTTAGTAGACAACTATACACAATGTGCCAGGTTGCCTCAGCATTGTCTGGAGGAATCAAACAAAATAGTGTGCTCTTTTTGCCTACGGATAAGACACTGAAGACAGAGTGATGACTACGTTAAAAAAACAATTATTTTAACATAATTAAGTTTTGGTGACCTCCAAAAAACAGAAATGTGTTTTGATGAGTTTCTTTTTTAATTTTCATTTACACGGTCTTAAAAATAATTCTGATTATTGCAGAATCACATTAGCTTTTGCTTAAGTCAATTTTAAAAGTGAACTTGGATCTCTTTCATCGGTATTAGTGTAAACCATGAATTTAATATTTGTTTAGAGAACCGCTCTTGTGATAGACATTTCCATTCTTATCTCACACTTCTTATTTTTCCAGGGAAAGTGTTTTTCTTTAAAATAAAAATCTTTGAACGAAACCCATATGAATTGAATAATTTTGAAAACAAATTTTTTATTGTCTAGAGCATGTGATCCCGAAGTCTTTACTTTCGGAGACTCTTCCATATCAGGGTCATTTTTTTCTATAAAAACAAAGAACATTTTTATGTAACATTTATATGCAGAATCCATTTTCTACTGAAAGAGGAGATCAGTATTTAACAAATACTTAGTTTCTAGAGTCGGTTAACATGACTCCTGATCATAATTGATTAGCTTAAATTCATTTACATGTTGCCGTTTTGTACCTTGTAAATTACATCATTGTAAGCTAAATGCAATCGTTCATTGCATCAACTGGTGACTGCACAGAAGGTGCAGTACATAAGCTTCTTGTTATAGCAATCAAGAAATATACAAAACTTGGATAAATTCTTTATATCTTTACAAAGTTTTCAAACCAAACAGTAACATGAATGATTTTCTAATATTAAAGTAACTTCCATCAAACACACACACACACACACTCACATGTAGAGCATCTCATGAAAATAAGAAGAAAAAAGTAGACAACTATATATGAATGATCAAAATTGTTTTAAATAATTTTAATCTTAATCATTCAAATATGATTAAAATTCACTCCTCTTATGCTTTCATCTTACTTGAATAATAAACTTGATCTAAGGATAAAAAAATGTGTTAATCAGATTATTGAATAATCTTTTTCTTCATAGCAAATCAAACACATTATCTTTGCTTGACTCTTTGAAGTATAAATGATACATAGAGTTTTGTCCTTTGTCATATAAATTCAACACAATAAAAATGAATCTCATCCCAGGTTTCCAGCAGCACAACATCATGTTGGGGCTTTGCCAGTTACTCGCTGGGCAATCCATCCAAGACCATCATACAGCCCTTCTCCTGAGAGAGCACAGCAAGCTTGTATATGCCAATCATGATCCTTGATGCTGTGAAGTGAGAGTGCATCAGTGATCTCAGCAGGAGTCATAGCATCCTTGATATCTTGTTTATTAGCAAAGACAAGAATGACAGAATGTTGTAAATCTTCATGCCCCAGCAACCTAAAAAGTTCATCCTTTATGATAGAGATCCTGGCTCTATCACTGCTGTCTATCACCGCAATAACAGCATGAGTTCCTCGGTAATATGTTGCCCATGATGTCCTCAGTCTTTCTTGTCCACCAAGATCCCAGACCTGAAATGAATGATAAGTGGAGTGAGTAATGTTTCAACCTGCACAGTGGTAAAGCTTAGAAATATTCAATATCAAATGTTGTTAAAAACATTCATGTGGATTTCTATGCAAACCAGACCCATCCTTTCACCAGGAAGCAAACAAAGGACTCAAAAAGGTTTAAAATGTCTGCCTACACCAAAGTCTAAAGAAATAGAAATAAATTCTACCAACATCTGGCACCCTCCCTGTTTTCTCACAAAAAAAATGATCAAGTATTTTCTTTGTAGGTGAGGTCAGCTACGTGAATTGATTGATGCAATTGTGCTCTCCAAAAAACACTTGTTACCAAGACAAAGTAAAGAATATATTAATGTGATTATCCCATGTTCATACAGAAGCCTAACATATAACATCGAATGCTAAAATTGTGGTTGGAGTTGTAGAGAATCAAGGGTAGCCACTAGCCAAGCATTAGCCTGTATTTCAAAAACCATTTGCGTCCTAAAAAGCTTGCTCAGTGTATACAAACAAACTTCGTTTATTGGGCTAACATGTTTGGCAAAATTGTGAAGAATCAGTTTTGCACTCCAAATCACAGTTTTGACATGTCACTTTTGCAGTGAATAAAAAAACCATGATCTCCATAATTTAATAGCATTTATATATCATTATTAGGATGAATGAGCAAGTTTAATATTGCCAAAAAATGAGAATAATGCGATGGATGAGTAGTTACACAAGACAAGATAGAATTTGGAATACAGTCATTAGAGAGAAAGTTGGGGTAGCTCCCATTGTAGAAAAAATGGTAAAACTTTTGTCTTGGATGATTTGGACATATGTGGGGAAGACCTACAGTAGGGCAGTAAGGAAGAATGGCCGATGGAAGATAGTCTAATAGTTCAAGGGAGACTGAAGATAAACTTGTCAAACCCAATTGGGAGACATCTACAAGTAAACGACCTACTTTGCACTTAATACATGACAAAACTTTATGGCCTTATATGGTCCAAGTAGCTGACCCAATGCCAATTTAATGGGAAAGGACTTTGTTGTTGTATACTTGCACATATAAAAGTGGTAATTATACACAAATAGGATGGATGAGAACATGTTGATTTTGTAATTACCATTGAGCAGGCATATGATGAGGTTTATCCAATCAGGCATTTATCAACATGTTTGAAGTTTGAACATTACCTTTACCAAAATCATTTTTAACCAAAATCATATTTACAAAATCAAGAACATTCATTCTCATCCAAGACAGGTAAACAATGTCCAAGACAAAGTTTCATGTCTGGTCCAAGGACCACGAAAATACAATTTTCATCAAAACCTAACAAACATTAAGGCAGAACTCAAAAACTATGTTATGTATGTTTTAAGATTGTCGGAAGTTCTAAAATTAAATTTGAGTGCTGATAAAATTAACATCTTAGAGCCTACTATTGCTAATAAAGACTAATGAAAGACTAATACAAGACAAGTCCTCATATCGTACATATATTCGGCAACAAATACAGGTAACATTAAACCCTTGAAGCAAGATCAACACCTTAAAACATAATGAATGAATAAATAAAGTAGTAAAGTGATAAGTGAAGGGACCTCAAATCGTATATTCTTGTAGACGAGCTCTTCGACGTTGCTACCAACAGTAGGATTGGTTGTTACAACCTCACCCAGATGCAATTTATAAAGGGTAGTGGTTTTTCCAGCGTTATCCAATCCAACAACAACAATCTTATACTCTTTTGCAGGGAATAACATGAACCAGAACCTCGACATCATTGCCCCCATCCTATATCAACTTCTAGATTAACACCTATACAATCACCAGACAAAATCCATTAATTGGGAACACAAAAGGGTATCTGAAAATCTGATTTCCAATAAAAAAAGCAACGAGCTTGCGTCGGATCAAATGTCAAGTTAGCAGATCGATGAAACGTGCAAAAAACATGACGAACGCAAAGATCGAACCTGGCACCGCTGTTTACAAGAAGAATCGGAGTTTGTGGGAGAAAGGGTTAATCGAAATCGTGAGAACCCCAACTTGGAATTTTTCAATTTTTGTTTTGTTGTATTTTTTACTACTTTTCAGAATTAATAAACAAAACATTGAGGCTTCCTTCCTCGTATGAAAGAGTGTGAGTGGCCGGACACGTCAGCTATAAGCAAAATTTTAATCTTTTATTTATTGGGCCTCTTTGTTTAAGTTATTTTTTAAAAAAAATACAGTATTTTTTATAGATAAGCAATTTTCTATTTTTTTATGTGTTTGTCTAAACTATTTAAAAATATTTTTTTATTAAAAAAATCATGTTTCTTTTTAAAATATCACTTTTTCTGTAAAAAAACCAAACCTTTTAGAAAAAATAATTTTAAAAAAATGTAAACAAACTTACTAATGATTTAAATTCTTTTTTAAGAATTATCACTTATCACATTTTTATATAAAAAAATTATATATTTATCTTCCTCATGTCAATAACACTTTTTATTATACAATAACAAAATTCAAGTTTTGAATATAATTTTTCATACAAACTCATAGTTCTAGAAATATATTTTTGGAATATCTATATGTTAAGGAAAAAATTATAATGGATAATTAAAGTATAAAAAGAAGGGATGGGTGTGCTTAGAAAAAATGGAATGTAAATAGCAAGTGCCATTGTTTTCTAGCCCAGTCCAACTACAGTTTGTAATTTTTATGTTTAATTTTACTTAAATACTAAGACCTTATTTAAGGGGATTGATTTTGGTTATATTTGAATTAACAATATGTTTGCTAAGTTGATACAGTTTTATGCCATGTGTTGTGTATTTTTTTTTTAAATTATCAGCTAGAAAATAAAGATTACATTTGATAATATTTGAACAAGACGTTAGAGTATTTGTTTTTAACTTTTTATGCTCATATTTGAAAGACTAATCTCCTTTTTAAAAATATACTAATGAAAGTAGCACTTCTCCTGTTTATACCAACATATTATATCTTTTTGTTAAATATTAATATGATGTGATAAGATGGATAGATAATTATATTCTATAACTATGTGGTTAAAATTTCAATTCTAAAGTTCATGTGTATAAAAAACATATGTTAAAAATGGTTAAATCCTTTAATGAACCTAAATTCTTCGAGAGATTTGTTTTTCATTGTAAAATGTAGAGTAATCATATTTTATGGCTCAACAGTGAACTCTTGCATTACCAGTTTGCAGCAGTCTCAATTGAAACTGACATAGGAAAATTATACATATTTTTAATTAAGTTTTAATTTTAGGAATACTAATGTATTTTTTTTCTTATAATTGTTTTCTATCTTTAATCGTAAATTAAAAATACGGGTGTTACAACAAACACTAGGGCTTGGGATTATGAACAAAAATAAAAAAAAAAAGGTTGGGGATGGAGGAAGAAAAGGGTACGTGGTAAAACAGGGAGGTGGGGTAAGGGCTCACGTAAGATTTTTTTTCTTCTTTTTCTAAATATGGCTCACGGAAGATGGCTACGAATTCAAAGGAAAGTTAAAAAAAATATGACAACATTTCATTCAATTTAGTTATTTAGTTTTTAATGCCTTTTTTTTTGGGTTTAGTACTATCGATTTAGGTTTTCTAGCATTTAGATTAACTATGAAATTAATTTTTTTATTGGAGTTTAATCATATTTAAAAAATTTATCCTTTACCCCTTCCCAATAGTATATTTTAATGCCTTTTATCTTTACACATAGAAAACATTCAATTTAGTCTTGTTAAATGGAAATATAGATTCCTGTGTGACACTTAGTGTGTCGCACTAGCATCTAATCCGATCAACTTTTAGAGTTTTTATTATTTTTTATTATTTCCTTAGATCTAGAGACTAATCTAATATCACCTCACAAATTTAGGAATTAAATTAATCATTTTAATTTTGATTCATTGTTACCTTAGATAAATATTTTTATATTATAAATAATTAGAAATTATTAAAGTAATAATTATAAAATTAATACTCTTATTATATGCATCATTCTTTTAAATAGAACAGCAAATCTTTAGCAGTAAAAAAAAACCTAAATTGTTACATTATCGTTACATTTTGATTAAATTCTAATTTTCATGTCACTGACTCCAAAACTATAATTAAAAGGACTTTGTTTGGCCTGGGAGAGTTCAATTTCAATAATTATTTTGAATGTGTGTGATTTTTTTCTCCTCCTTAGCAATATTCGGTGTGTTAGTTTTCAGTGTTTTCTACTTTCTGAGACATATATTAAACGTTAATGTCACTTTCACGGCTCATTAATATTCAATGTTGTTGAACGGCTAATCTAACACAATTTAGTAGTACATTAAGTATCTCAGAAACTTTGATTCTTTAGATCAGTTATAAGATTAATTATCAATTAAAACTTAATCATATTTAAAGTTGATTATTTTTTTTCTGAAAGTATATCTTATGGAAATCAGATTCAAATTCTTTTCTATAAACTTATCTATGTTATCAACTCAACTATACACATTCTATGACAATTTAGTTGTATATGAAATTTATTTGATACTCCTTTATTAGTGAATCCTGATTCCTGGGTATGCTATAAATTCATTGGCTTGATTTTAAAGGATTTGATCTCCCACTTTTTGGAAAGACTAATATATGCATTACAGCCATTGTCCAGCTAATGCAATAACAAACATGCCAGTCACGTACCACCTGATTAATTATAGAAGCGTAACTCCTGAATTGTTAATGGCCATTATAGTATTTCTGAATCTGAATCTCTTACGTACTTGATTTCATTCTCTTCTAATGTTAATATCATCGTATCTTCATTGGCATTAACACAGTAATCGTGTCAGGGGACACATAATTAAATTCCCATCCATCGAATATATCAAACTTGCTGTTCTATTAGCTAGTTTCATGCATGCAAGCTGTTTTTTTTTAAGATACTAACATTAATCAGAAAATAAGTTTCAATGGCATTTCTTGAAGTTTGGAAAATCTATACATACAATAAAAAAATTATACATTATAAAAATAATTTTACATTCTCATTCAATCATAAAATATTATATATGTTAAACTTTTTAACTTTTAAAAATTATATTTTAAAAGTCTAAATATAAAAAATAATTTATAATTAAATAAGAATATAAAATTACATCATCATTCAATTCATAAAAGAATTACACTACTAATGTCCCCTATCTTTTGAACTACTTAAACAATTCCCTCATTTTGCAAATTATTTTTACTTTTAAAACACAAACTCATTTGTACATATACTTATGCTACATAGCTCATATCTTGACATAAATGCAAAACCACTACCGAAAGATTTCAATGTAATTTTTTCTAAATAATTTTGTAAATTGGGAGGTCGAAGTTTTTTTAAGTCATAGGAATTGAAAACATATAATGAGAGATTTATAATAATACATGTGTCTCATTTAGTCAACTAAACTATATTTTTTCGGTTGCCCAAGCTATTTGAGTTATAAGAGAAAATATAGATTTAATGGATAAATTTTTTGGATGATGATTTGATGGATAGATTATTACTACTATGAGTCTATAATATATAGCTTAAAATGTATAATTTCCATTCTTTTATTTTTTTTAAATATGTGGTTTTAATCTCTTATTTTTTAATTAAAACATTTTGTTTTTTTTTTAAAATCTATAATTTTAGTCCTTTTATTTTTAGTTGACACATTTTATTTCTCACTTTTAAAAAATCAATTTTAGTCCCGTTGATCAATTCTAAACTTCTCCATTGTATACTTATTTAATTATTTTATAATAAATTAAAAAAAATATTTATCATATATATAATAAACAAATAATTATTAGTCAATGTTTATGTTATACACATATCAACATTTAAAATATGATTAAAATTGAGAATATTTTAAAAGTAGAAAACAAAATGTTTTAATTAAAAAATGAGGAATTAAAATCGTAAAATTTTTTTAAGTGAAAATGAAATGACTCTATTAGAAAATAGAAAAACTAGAAACATAAATTTTAAAAAATGAGAAATCAAAAATTACATTTTAATCTATAACCTATAGGATGATATTGATTAATAATGTTTAGATCACTTAACCTAACTTATATTTTTACAAATTTATTTGTTTATTCTGATCAAAGGCAGTATATCCACGCCGAGACTACTGGATTCACAAAGATATTTTATTTGATCGCAAGTAACTAACGAACTATATTTTGTACTTTTGTAAACCTCATTATCTATAGATTTAAAAAATATATGCTCACTCTTTTACCATCAACAATTATCAAATTGTATTTTATTCTAGGTGATCCTATTTCATAGACGTGGATCAATATTAGCTTAAATTATAACATTGCTATTTGCTAGAGGACATTAATTGTATCTATTGTTTAAAATATGCGACTGTATTTTAAAAGCATAAGAAACTAATAGTTTGATCATATTTTGGATAGTGGACTACTGGACTTCACTGTCTGTGGATAAAGAAAAAAAATCATAATAACGTGTTTAAATTCCTTTCCAAAAAAAAATAATGTGTTTAAATTTTTTAATACTAGTTAGATATTTTTTTATAAATAACTTCTAAAATGACACTCTAAAAATATTATATTTTTTTAACGTTTCAAAAAAAAAATCCTAACACATGTATTTCATAGACATCTCCACCCTCCGGGAAGAAAGGAAAATGGAAATCGCAATTGCATAGGATCAGAAATATTGTAAACAATTCATCCAATGTTCCAAAAATAAAAATCCAATTATTAGTATGTGGTAGTGTGTCTATAACTCCATATTTATATCCTCTATGTTAAATCAATAATCAATATACTACTAATTAATTTCCACGACCCCAACCCAACAGTTCAAAGTGCCAACTGGTACATTGGTACGACACCTCTTGTTAGATCCTTTACGAACATTGTTATTAGAAATTGTATTTGTATACTAAATAGATAGATAAGAAGAAAAAGTGAGATGATATAAAAAAAATAGATAAATAATACAACTCAATTTTTATTTTCTACTTATTTGATATGCGTATGAGTTTTTCAACAACAGCTGCCATACTTCTCTGATCCAATAAGTGAATAACACACCTCACTCAAAGTAATTAAATAATAAATTAAATTTCTGGTATATTTGGATTGACAATAGGAATTCACGTTGAGAACAAAATGATTTGTAAAATTACTAAAAGCAATTATTTGTTGCTTCAGAAAATTATATAAGTGAGTTCAAGTCACCATCTTATCAAATATGTACTTAGGATTGGTTTGATAGAATGGTGGAAAATGAAAGGAAGTTATTCACATAAATTTTTTAATTTTTCCTTCATTTCTTCTCTAATCAAACAAGGGTTAGTGTATTTTTGAGTCCCGGTTGAACTCTCTTTAGTTGTTTCAATTTCTGCATACAATGTAACATTTAAAATTTGTACACCTCACAAGGTCAAGCTTCTATAAGGATTTTAACTCTTCTAAATTAAGAAGGAATAAAATAAATAATTTCAGACGTTAATAAGAAAAATAATGATTAATATTTTGATACATTCATAATTCATTATATTATATATACAAGTCTACAATTGATATTTTCTTACCAACTATTAAAATTTATAACCTTATTCTCTAAAGTGAATTGGTAACTTCACAGAAGGCAAATCCTATTTGTAAAACTCTATTTCGTCACCCGAAATTCAATTTGTGACTTATTGTTGCGTTAAATTCATAAGGTGGCCCGCACCTTTTGTGAAAGAAATATTCAAAAGATTTTCACGGTGAAATGTCGAAAGGCACATAGTCGGCTCGCAAAAGTTATTTTGCCAACCAATAACAAGAAAGAAACGAATCATTGTCCTCCAAAAATAACTTTGTTGTTATTGTCTATGACTAAGACTAAGAAACAATGAAGAAAAGAAAAACGCACTTACCCATCTTCAAAATTAAGAAATGACACAGTAAGGAGGGGGTGGGAAACGATGGGTTTGAACAAAAAACAGAGAAAATTAAACCAAAACCAAACCAAAGAAAGGTTCATAAGTCAGTCTATTCTTGAATGAGGGGACCCCTAAGTAACACATTCTTCACACGTTGTACATCCCATTTTTCTTTGGTACAACACAAACAACGCGTATGTATGCGTGTTTCTTTTCATTTTCATTCCTCAACCGCGTTGACACTGTCATCTGACTCATCTCCACACATTACCCATATCACAAGGAACACGCAAAAGAAAAAAAAACTTCATTAAATTTCTATTTCCCTCCGAGGCCTCTTTATTTTAAGTTTAATTGAATTGGATTCTACATATTACTCATTGATAAGATTCTTACCTCTGTAGGAAAAATCAAACTCACATACTTACCGGATGAGTCTGTTTCTTACCGAGGACAACCTTTATTAGTGTCTGAGTCAGTCTTCTGGTGCAAGCAAAGCAACCAGCTAGCGTGGTCTTTGGGTGGGTGGTGTGTGGAAATTGGATATTGATGAGAACGCAGACTCTACACACCTCCCCATACTCCATACTCCATACCCTTTTCAAGTTTGAATTAATCCCTTCTTGTTTTGTCCCCTAAACACCAAACCCTTCCAGCTGTCAAGATTTTCTCCGTATTATACTAATCAAATTAAATATCATCATACATTAAAAAATCATTCAGCGCATTTAAACCATCGTGCCCCACCCCATTTGTACTATACTACTATGTAACAATTACAATTACAATGTGATTCTTTTTTACACAATAAAGCCACGAGTATGGCAACAAAATGCAAGTCATATAGTACTTAATTTGACTCGGTAAATTAAAATTTTAAAAGAAATCTTGCAAGACTAGCTAGCTAGCATCACCTAAGTTCTACATATAGCCCAGCTAAGATTGAGCTATACTCAACTCAACACATCATTCTCTCTTTCCCTCTCTATCTCTATCTCTCTTTCTCTGTCTCTTTTCTGGTTGAAGTTTGAAAGACAAATACACCATGGCAGATATCCTGAGTGAAGAACAGATTGTTGATTTTAAAGAGGCCTTTGGCTTGTTTGACAAAGATGGAGATGGTGAGCAAGCTTTCTTATTCAGTTGAATTCCTCTTTAGATTGATGCAATTCTCTCATCTCTATCATATATATATATATATATATATATATATATATATGTATGTATGTATGTATATGCATGTTGGTGGTTGTTTATGAATATTGTGTGCATCTTCTTAGGTTGCATTACTGTGGAAGAACTTGCCACTGTCATTCGGTCATTGGATCAGAACCCCACTGAAGAAGAGCTCCAAGATATGATAAGCGAAGTCGATGCAGATGGCAATGGAACCATTGAATTTGACGAGTTCTTGAGCTTGATGGCCAAGAAAGTCAAAGTAAATTATGTTCCTTATTTTCCATTCGTTGTTATACATACATAACATGCCAATAAGTCCTAATTTGTTTATATTTGCATGTGTTGCAAAAGCTTCATATACCTTTTCATCATACAATAACCATAGACTAAGTTCATTTATGTGTTCCTTTTGACTTAGGACACTGATGCAGAGGAGGAGCTCAAAGAAGCTTTCAAGGTTTTTGACAAAGATCAAAATGGCTACATATCAGCTAGTGAGGTATACATTTTATTTTTCTTTTCGGTGGCATTAGTTTTCTTTCTTTGATGTCAACGTCATTTCAAATATTCATTAACAAATTTTTTTAAAAAAACATATTCATTAACATGCAAAAATTTAATAAAGTGCTGAGGGTTTCTGCTAACGTGAACAATGCAGGTAGGACCAAGTGGCCAGGATATGCTTGCAAATTAGTTTACAGCTATTTTTTTCTTTAAAGTGTCAGAGCTCTTGCCATTTTTTCTCTTTACCTTAATAATATATTGACAGAGTTTTCAATTTTTGCCATTTTTTAAATATAACGAATGCAATTTGCAATTATATATCAGGAGTTAAAAAAGGTCATGGCCTTTTTTACCACAGAATCATTTACAGGAGTTTTATTTTATTTTCCACATTTTAAAAATTATTTAATTTTAGTATTATTTACTATTTAGACTTAGGCATGCAAAATTTTGCAATTTTTATATGTAAAAATTAACAACTAGGACAGTAGACCGTACGTTTCCGCATGCAATGAATAATAGCTGTTTGATTAGAAAATGAATTGGGTATTGACATTTGAGTTCTGTAGAGAATCTTACGTTTATCTTTCTCTCTCTACGTATATAAGTGTATACACACACTTACATACACATAGCTACCAGTATACTATATGTGATAGTAAAATTAATATATCTTTCTGTGTTGTGTGTAGTTGAGACACGTAATGATCAATCTAGGGGAAAAACTAACCGATGAAGAGGTGGAGCAGATGATTAAAGAAGCAGATTTGGACGGTGATGGCCAAGTTAACTATGAGGAATTCGTCAAGATGATGATGACCGTTCGATGAAACACTCTCACCTAATTAATTGGATTGGACACAGATTTGTTATTCAAAATTCATTGGCTTCCAACCTCCCAAGAAATAAGTGTTCTTTCTTTATTATTGTTTGTTGTATTGTACTATTATTCTACTTGTACTTAGTAATGACCAAGCAGTAGATTGGCACCCCCATTCCATTTGATCCATTCCAAAATTAAATTACTATTCTTGTAATTTTAGTTCAGTACATTTTCTATCCTCCGAGAGTAAGAAACCCAAGGAGCATATCTACCATTAATTATGCATGACTTTTACCAAGTGCCATAGTTCTCATACTTTAATCAAATGGTGGCTGGTGGGTGTGTTCCATGGATTAAGAAAATTTCTGAATCACGGACTTGGAAAATGGACCTGCACATATATTTAATGCTACATTAAATTTATAATAAAAAGATTGATTCTTGTTTTCCATGATCTAACTTGGAGCACCCTTTTGTCAGTGAAATAAAAAATAAAAATAAAAATCTAGCACCTTTTTGAATCACGCTTTAATTTTAGATTTTGACGAAAAAACCAATCCTTGGACTTGACCATGAGTCCGTGACTTCTAGAAATTCACTCGGTTGGTCATTTTCTTGACTTTAAGGAATTGCAGACTCATTCTTTTCCATGTAGTGGCATATAAACAGTTCTTGAGTTGTTATACACAAAGATAATAATATCAACAACTCAGAAAGCATCGTGGTGATCCCAATAATGGAATTGCAAACAGCTCATGTCCTGAATTGAACTACGTTGAAATTAGCCGTCTCTTGCTATGCAGCCGGTGGCTCTTCTTTTTAATATATATGTTTCTTACGTTTGGTTCTCAAATGTTATTAACAACAGAGTCCATTAAAATCTGACACTTAAGTTTTAAGCCATTTTATCTTATTTAAGTGACACAAAGCCAGGTTCTTATAGCCCCATGACATGACCAGGTAATTAATATGTTGAATTGTTGATGATACCATATTTGATGTTTCAACAACCATGACTATTCCAAGATTTCTAAACCAATATTTTTGGGGATCATAACTAGTTTTTAATTGGTTTTTGTAAATGAAGTCACGCATTATCTAGGAAAAGGAGCATAACAACTAACAAGAATGATGTAGTATAATTAGGAACTGAACTCTTTCCTCGTGCAGAATCAGTTTCACATATTTGGTTTGAACGAAACCCCTCAAACTCTTGCTTTGAGTTTGAGGCATCTTGTCACTAGGCATGTTAATATCTTCTGTTTTGGAAAGAACACAAATGCTAATTCTGAACTTGATTTATTTGTGAGAGACTCTTTATTGAGCAGCATGTTGGATAATTGCCTTACTTAGAAACACACATTTTCTTACTAGGCCAAGTCCATTTCAATGTTTTTGGTCTTGAATCTACATGTTGCACAAATTTTAAGCCATGATAGTAATTTGATTTCACAGTGGATAAGAATTGGTAAAATACATGGAAGGCACAGCTCATGGAATGCGAATGATACTTTTACTATTTAAACTTTGAAGTCTTTATTGAAATACGTCACAGTCACTTGTTACAATAGATAACATGTAGTTTGAATTTGAACATGGACTGGAAATACAGACAAACTACTATATATATATTTGAAAAATATTCTGTTTCAGGTAGAAAGTAAAAGCCTTCAAATGTAATAAACAGAAACTTGTCGATCTAACTTCATGTGGCACTGTTGAACTTGAACTCTTGAAGAATCTAACTTGTCAACTGTGGAGCCAAAGAACTTGATGAGTTGATGTTGTTTAATTTTTACCATTCTGTGGCTTTCATGTTGGTGGCAGTAAGACTTTTGACCTGATTTGCAATGTCATGTTAGTAAGTGTTAACAAAGAAGCAAGAACTCTGCAAGGTAAAAGATTCCAAAGTCAAAATTCTAAAGAACCAAACCAAAGTTCTATATATGTTGTACCATGATGTATTACTAGATGTATCCATACCCAACCACCGAATTACAATGCATGAGACTAATTGAAAACAACGTCTTGACTATCTAACATTCGCAAAAATCTCATTTGCCAGTGAGAATAAAATTAGGTTTAATTATCAATTTGATCTTAAATTATTCAATTTAATCTTTAAATTTTTAGAATATTCAATTTGATTATCAAATTTTTAAAAAATAAATTAATTTGATCCTCAAATTTTAAAAATGAATTAATTTGGTCTTTACATTATTTCAAATGGTTCAATTTGATTATCAAATTTTAAAAAATTTGAGAACAAAATTAATTCATTTATAAAAATTTGAGACTCAAATTAATTTTTTTAAAAAAATTTGGGATCAAATTAATTATTTTTAAGAATTTGAGAATTAAATTAAACATTTTTAAATTAAGAACTAAATTAAATAATTTAAAATAATTTGATTACCAAATTGATAATTAAGCTATAAAATTACTATACAAACCAGCTAAACCCCTTTATCCTTCTCGAAACATGATTCGTGTATCCTCAAATGCGCAGATGCTCCTGCATGATTTCGTCCTGTTGCCAAAACTATTATTTAGCTTCTTCCTTTCCATCTTTTTTATCCTATTTGTTTTCATCTTTCATTTTGAGTCATTTGTCCGTATGATAAAGTAACGGAAAACATATACATCATCTCCTCCTTTCTTGTATTACTAATTTTTATCATCTATGTTTTATAATGATACAATTAATGTGCCCAAAAAAGTTCTTAGTGCCGCGATGTGAGTACACAACTGATAAATAGCCGTAAGCTATCACTGGTCTATCTATGATAAGTATCTGCACACACATAAGAGAAAATAGGGAAGATTAACATGACTGTCGGATTACAGAACTCATTTAACCTCTTGTGACATAAAGGCTCTTCCTCCTTGGTGCGGCGCAACAAAAGGTTCAGTTGATATATAGACCTTACTAACTTACCTCCCTTGTGTATTTATTTATATTTTCAAGAATACCCTTTATATATTCCCTATAACAATGTGAAGAAAACAAGCACTACTACAAAATGATGATTCCACATCGTCTCATCTACATCGATTATTAAAAAACTGTTGTAGTAAAACATGCGTTGGTATTTTTGAAATTAAAAGTATGTTAAGGCGTTAACAATGGTTTTATAAAACCGCCTTTGATGTGTATGTTACAAAGACAGTTTTATACAAACCATCTTTGTTCATAAGCAGACTACTACGAGTTTTTAATCAAGTGACAATCAAGTGGGATGGTACATGTAATGGATGCTTACTTGAGTCAAAATTCTTGCTAATCTCTTTATCTTTTGTAGGAGATTTTAACACCATTTGTACATGGTAGCCATATCTATCCCAAAGTTGTTGTATAAAGTTATATATATATATATATATATATATATATATATATATATATATATATATATATAATTTTTTTTCTCAAGTCAATCATCTTGTTTGGTTATTAGTCATTTCCACATTAGTCATACATGTGACACCCTCTACCCCACACATATATATACTAATAATAAAAGGAATAAAAAATACGAAATTAATTAATAATTTTTAAAAACATTTAAATCAAAACATTTCAAAAGGATAAAAGACTCACATTCATTTTTCTAACATCATAATAAAATTTGTCCAAATAAATAATAAAATCATCTCGACTCAAAACAAGGCCGTCACAGACTTCATGCAATTAATATAGAAACTTATACCCCAATGTCACATCCATAACATTATGTTCCCGCATCCTCTAGGATGAGATTCTCCATAGTCATCCACCTACCATCTGCTCCCACGAACACAAAGTTCGTGATCATCACAGGATCCAAACACAAAATAGCACACGAGGAGTGAGTTATCATATTTCTAGCTAATAGAGGGAAACAAGACAACATAGATATACATATCATATAAATGAGATACAACTTACTTAAATATAGCTCACGTCATTCCACCACTTTATCGCGTAACATCACATCACAACACAACATGTCTCATTCATTTTCACATCATTCACGCACTCAAGGATCAAAACACAATATCACTAAATCAATCAATATCGATCAATACACAAACATTATGCAACTGATACATTAAGACTCAATCATATATGCAATGTGGTACTATGTTAGTGAAAAACCTCGTCAGGTGTCTAAGAGTACATGACAAGACAAATCACACACTAGTAAGTCAGGTCACTCTCACTAGGTAAAATCATAGGAAGACCAATCAGGATCACGCTGTTTTGCGAGAATGCTCCAACCATGTGGGATTGACACAGGCTTAAAGGAACACTCAAAAAATCGAGTGTATGTACCCCCAAGGCCTACACTCCGAAGAGTCTGTCAGGGTCTCTCCCTCCTGATTCAGGTCCAACCCAGAAAACATTTTAACACACAGACTTTATCTATGAACTGTAAAAAACACATGACTCCTCAATTGTTCTCAAAATAATTTTATCTCGTCGTGCTCGTGATTAAACTCGTTGGGTCCCCTCAGTGGTTCCCATCACAATACTCATCACGTATTAACTCGTTGCCCCTAAAGGGTCTTATAGTCGTGTGATTGTCCAATTCATAGCTCACAACTCAATGCACACCACATCTCAATGCACACATATATTACAAGTCAATACACACTTAATTTATCTCATACACTCGGTCTTAATCACAATGGTACAATCTCAATTTAACATGCTATCACACCTCATAAATCATATACTCTTTACCTATGAACTACGCAATACACACAACTCCTTAATTATTCTCAAAATAATTTTATCTCATCGCGCTTGTGATTATACTCGTCGGGTTCCCACAGTGGATCCCATCACAATACTCATCACGCAAAAACTCGTCACCCTTAAAGGGTCTTACAATTGTATGATTGTAGAATTCATAGCTCATAACTCAATACATATGTATTTCTCCATTCATCACAGGTTCAATTTATCACATACTCACAATTTGAAGCACAATTTCATAATCTTAATATAACAATTTATACAAAAGGTTTATCACAACATGGAGAGTAAAACCTCTCAAATAATTTCATACAATTATATCAAAATCAATTAATCAAAATCATGGGTATAAAAAAACAAAAACACGAAGAGCACTCAATTTTATCAACCAATTCACATCAGGACATCAATATTATATTTATAAACATAAAGGAAAAACTATAATTCAATAAACATCCCAAAATAAATTCCAATTTAATTCTCTAAGGATCCCAACACATGTTCATTCTAACCTCAATTGCGATAAACTAATCCCTTACCTCTAGGCCGGCTCACATGTGTATTTTTACAGTGATAGCAGCATCTCTAGTGGTTTCCTGTGATTCCTTAAGTTTTTTTCTCTAATTTGCTCTGATAGAGTTTCCAAGCGTTAGAGGAAAGGAAAAGAGATTAAAGCCTTCATTTTGCACTGTTTTCGTGCGATTCACTTTTCTCTCTCTATGAATATTATTTCGGAAATCCCAACGGTGAAGATGTGAGGAATTGAATTTCAAACCACGTATCAAAATTGCATGATATTCCAACAGTTAACGAGTCCAGGATCATAGTTTTACTGGGAGAGGTTTGGGTCTCAGCGAAAAAAGAAAAAACTACAATGCAAAGGGAATTTCTCTCACCTCCAACATTATTTCAAAATTTCCATCGGTGAGAATGCTAGAAATTGAGTTGCGAAGCTGGTTCTGAAGTATCACAACGATCCAACGATTAACGAGTCTAAGATCGTCATTTTACTAATACATGTTTAAATGTATGTGGGAAAAAAAGAGCATTTTAGGAGGAGAAAAAAGAAAACGAAAAATTAAAAAAAGAATACTCACAACCTATTATTTACTCTATTTATTTATTTTTTATTATTTTATAAAAATAATATTTTTTTTATTTTCCTTCAAACCATTATTATAATACAAATATTTCTTCTTATTTATTTAATTATAAAAATCTCATTATTTTTTGAAATTTTATTTATTTATCTTAAAAAAACCTTTTTAATTTATTTAAAAAAATGAGATGGTACAACACACGCCTAATTCACACAAACACATACTTAAATTGCTGTCTTAAGTTCGTCCAATAACCTATCAAACGAAAAGTTGTATACTAGTTCCTAGATATCAATTAGAGTGAAAACTATTTCATTTGCAATCTAAGAGAACGCACGATAAAAGATAAAAATATTTATTTTTATATTATAGATTAGAATACACAATAAAAAGATTAATTATTCCTAAGTCTCTCACTTTTTTCATTCTTTCAATTAGATTTTCCATATCTATTCTCTTCACTCCTTCAAAAGTGCAATCCACACATTTTTCTTGTAATTAGCCAAAAAAATTATCCCTAATCATCTCAAACTACTTTTTTTTAATTTGTATATTTGATTTTTTTTAATAGTTTATATTTTTTAATCTATTTTCTTTTATCGTTATTATAAATTGAATTTCAATTTTTTAAAAAGAACTTGTATTATAAATAATGTTATGTTATATCACAATTAAAATTATTCATTATAAATCCACAGTATAATTAATTTATATTTAAATATATATATTTATTATAATTTTTAATAATATAAAATAGACATTTATCCTATATAATGTATAGACAAAGATACTGATTTACAATAACAGAACCGAAAAAATGCGAACCTTTTGAAAAACATGGCGAGAATGACAGAGTGAAAAAAAAAATACACACATCCTATAGAAATAGAGAGAGAAAATTTGGACAAAGTTTGATTTCATAGGGACCAAAGAAATAATAAAATTTCTTATAAAAACATGTAATTCAAAATATTGAAAATTCTGTTGCCATTAAATTTTTAATAGGAAACAAATATAATATGAGATTATTAAACATGTGGCTAAAATGTGTGACAGGAAGGAGTAGCGAGTTTCGAAAGGGAATGCCATTCCAAATTGGATTGAATTTTCTACAATTATCTGGACAAACTCCTAACTGAGGATCTACTTGCACTTGAATCAATATGCTATCACCTTACGGGGACAAATGCAATCAATTAAAGCTCAAGGTCCTCTCATAGATCTCAAAGAGCTTCTCAGTTTTTTTCTTTTGATAAATTTTTCAATGTCTCTCACATTTCTTACTTGATATGTACGTATGTGTTGAAAACCATGTTGAAGAAATTTGCACAACCCATTGTTGTACACGTCGGGGTAAATAAACAGATTTACATTAAGACAATCAATCTCATGTGGTTTAAACTAATGCGCCTGATACTTTCATTCTTTGTTAACTATTTTGCAACCTCGTATTACAAGTTAATATATAAATACTCCAAAAGAAAGTCCTTTATGTAATGTGATTTGCTTTTTAGAATATCCATCAAAATATAATAATTTATATTATATATATATATATATATATATATATATATATAATATTGATCATTTTTTCTGAGTTAAAGATAACGAGTGATTCTTAATCATAATTTTTAACACATTAGATCAGATATTAATTTTATTTGTGATGTGTGACGGTTATTAATTCAATGAAATTTTATGTCTAAGTTTTTATTACATAAATTATTCTCTTACATATATGTAACAGAATTGTACACTATTATATCGATTCTTTTACTTAAATTTTGATCATATGATCATGTAATAATTAATTTAATGGTTAAGGTTTACTGTTTTTTTTTTTCATTTTTCATTGTATATATGTAGATGTAGACACACACATTCAGACATAAAAGGTGGCGATATTTACTATTATACTGGACAAATTGATCTAGTTGTTACTTTGAGGTGCGTGAATCACTAAAAGGGAAAAGATCCCTCATCCACATGAAAGAAGAAAGGGACCAAAGAAAGAGAACAATGGAAACTAAAAAACAGCTAAAGGATGTGAACAAGTTGTTTGATGGCTAGAAGACGAGGGAGGAAGGGGAGGAGTTACCCTCGCGTCGTTTAATAATACATGCTCCCTAGCTCGATCCTCAATAATTTAATCAAATGATTACATGCGTATTTGGTCATTTTTAAACATAATCAATTTCTAGTTTTCTTAAAAAAAACTGATGAAAGAGAAAATATGTTATTTCCAAATATACTGAGTAAAATATACATTAATTATTAAGATGGTTTCACCAATTTATAGAATCGTATTTTTTTCCCCTTGGCTTGATTCGTTTTGATAAATGAAAGACTGCAAAGTTTATGTTAATACTGGATATGAGTTTCCTAGATTTTCTACATATATATGAATCAAAACGTTGGATAAAAAATCGGACGATTTCCTTAAAAATAAAATCGGCCAATTAAAACATTAAATGTATGTTTTAGGTCTAATGTACTGAAGTAAAATGTATATAAATCTTCGATCTTTTTTTGAAGGATAAATCTTCGATCTTATTCAATAATTTTGATTAATTCATTAACAAATCAATTATGAAACAATATGTGTTTTTTTTATAGAAAACTAAATTAACTCCAATTACTATGTATTATTTGTTAGTGTGCTAATTGGCTAAAAAATCATGCTTTTTTTTCAGGAGGCTAAAAAATCATGCTTATTCGCATCAAATAACTGTTCTGTTAATTTATTTAGGTTCTTATTCTCATTATAGTACTTTAGAGACCAAACTGGATTACAGTTTTGGGAGTTTACGATAACGTGGCCACAACTTCTTAGCTAATATATAGTAAATCCCTAACAGTTGAGTTTTAATTAATATTATCTCAGATGCCAGATATTGAATTTCTTTTTACTATTTTCCCCTTGTTTTACTTTTTTATCAATTAAATATTTTTCTGTTGTCAAAATGATCAATTCCCATTACTACACCAATAATGTAGATCTTATAAAATGAGGGGTGTAGTAATTAGAGTATAAAATGTGAAATTATAGCAAATAGTAAATGGCTAATTTATATTGTAATAAAACGGTTATATGTATATATATTGATGAATATTTTCTAATGAACTAAAATAAAACTACGTATACTCTATTTTTTAAAATGCATTATTTATTTAATAGAGATAGATCCCTACACAAAAATGACCTTCTCTTTCGATGCTTACAACTATTTATCTATGTTAAATATCCCTATGCTATATATATTTTAAAAAAAATAATTGTAACATACTCTTTTAATATTTCAATAAAAACAACTTTTTGAGTCTTTTATCTTTTTCTTAAAAAAAAAACGCATGCAAACGACCTTGCATAAAAAGCGTAGGAACAAGAGCGGAAAAGTGTCCCCTCAATTTGGAAAAATTCACGTCTCGCTATATATATATATATATATATACACACACACAAACATAAGTATATCTGTATATGAATAATAGCAGGGCCCATTGTAGCTAGTTTTTTAATATGAAATGAATGCATTTCCAAGATATGAAAAGATTGAGTATAATTAGTAGTTTATCACTTCCCAAATGAAACACACAGGAATTAGTGATGCAGCCACAAACAACAGCAACAAATTAATTCCTCCAATATAAATATATCAATAACAAGTTTTATGGTCAAATTATAATTGAACACAAGGAATATTTTCTCGTGATTGTGGAACTATGAATCATGAAGGCCAATTCACACTTCTTGTAGTAGATGTTTGTCACTAAAAAAAATCATATATGCATTTACAGACACTGATATTCCATTTACAGACCTGGTGGCTGCCGGTGGGTTAGTAGCAAAACAAACCCAGATCAAGGACCTTATCATCGATCGATCACTTGGTTCAATTT
Organism: Glycine soja; assembly: GCF_004193775.1. Taxonomy (NCBI): domain Eukaryota; kingdom Viridiplantae; phylum Streptophyta; class Magnoliopsida; order Fabales; family Fabaceae; genus Glycine; species Glycine soja. The sequence goes on along the minus strand of NC_041011.1, from coordinate 42,734,130 downwards.
CAATACATCTAAAATGATCAACCCCCATATAATTAAACTTCAAGAGAAACACAATTCGAGCCTCTTGAAGGAAGAGTAAGAAATTTAAAGAAACTCATCATATATATCATACATGAACGCTCTCATTGACTGGGTTTGTTCAACTTTAACAATAACCCATTAGAATTGGCGCATTCAAACAGAGCCTTAGCAGTCATTTCTCTCTCAAACCTCCAAATATAGTTCAACCCCACAAGCAGTTCAGTGATGGCAGCCTCAGTCTTGTCCTTGTTAGCAAAGAACAAAGTCTGCAACAGCAACACATTAGTCTTGGGCACCAAATTGTGTTGCTCAAAGCTTCTCTCACTTTGCCACTTGATCATGTTATGTGCCAAAGGTGACAACCACCCCAATATTCTCCCTAACGCATCTCTCCATTCACCAGCCAAAACAGGATCACTTGCACAAAACCCCACCCCTCTCAATCTTCCCCTCAAACCCCACCTTATGCTCCTCGGCAACATCCCATACAAATCATCCCTCGCATCCACACCAACCAAGTGCGGTGACTTTATCATCTTCTCCATCACTATGATCAGATTCGCATAATGCAAAGCCAAACCCGAAGCCCCCAACGTGCTCTCGGGTGGCCTCAAAAGCTTCGAGTTTGCCGCAAAAAACCCATTCGCCTCTTCTTCTTCAAGCTTCAAATCTTCTTCTTCTTCCAATGACTCATAAACAAACCCATTAGGGTTTTGGTCAGATGGATAAACAGTGGCGGAAGCCGACAAAGTACAAGATAGACAAGGCATGTGGCGACCGATTCCGAAGACAACCTTAATCCTTGCTAAAACGGTGAAGCTGAACCTCACGAGGAGTACAACAACACTGTCGAAACTTCTGCTCCATAAAGATCTTTCTTTTAGATCCTTCACCTCTTGCTTCTGCCAAAAGATCTTCTGCTGAAGCTCGTAGAGTTTCTGCTGATCTTTGCTGTTGCCGTCAGCGTGATTCAGGGCTTTTCTGAAGGAGTTTTCCAGAACCGTGAGCTCCTCCATTTCGCGGTAGAGTGTTGCCGTGAGGGTCACGTAACGCTCCATTTTCTTGAGCTTCGAATCGGTATCTTTTGGGCCGGAGAGGGCCCACATGTTCGGGTCGCGGCCCGAGTCCGCGAACTCGAGGAAGGCCCAGTGGAAGGAGCGCAGGGCGGGGTCCTCGCAGCGCGCGCTGAGCCGCGTCACCGAGTTGGCCGCGACTCGGAGCGACTCGGCGAACTCGGCGCAGGCGAGTCCGAGGAGGAACGACTCGTCGTTGGAGATGATCTTCCGCACGCCCTCGAGGTTCAAGGCATCGTTTTGGACGCGCACGATGGTGGCGTCGGAGAGCGAGTGCCAGAGGTGGAGGAGCTTCGACATCACGCCGCCGATCTCGAATGCCAGAACGCCGACGTTCTGCTTCGCTTTGAAAGAAGGTTTCTTCTTCAGGAGCTTCGGCGGAACCGAGTCGATGCTGTTTGATATGGCGGTTTTGACCTTCACGAGGAGCGTCTCGAGGGCCATGGTTGAGGTTTGAAGGGAAACTTGTTGGGTTATTTAAGCTATAGAGCGAAGTGACGAAGGAGTGAGGGCACCATGTGTTTGAGAAAATGTGTATGAGAAAAAAGAGGAAGAGATAGATAAATAAATAATTGAGGAGTGGGGAGGTTTTGGTGCAGAGCGACAAGGATAAAAGAGAAGAGGATTGAAAATGCTGGAGAAGCTCGTGGGGTGTTTGAACAAGAGTTGTGATTGTGTTTATCAACGAGAGAGAAAGGTGAGTGAGGTTAAAGTATTTAAAACCACATGCAATGGCAGGGGGTGATAGATGGTGTTGTTTCTTGTTTAAGATTCAGCCGCTTTAGAAGCGCGTGGAAGAGGCTTAACTTGTGATTGTGATTTATGAAAGCTTGAATTGAAGCTCCTCCAATGTGTTTTTTTCTGTGTTTAAGTTTTTGGGGTGGGCTGGGATTTTATGCTTTGGTTTTTACTCTGTGGGATTTTTAGATTCTCGGCTGTTGAATTATTGATTGATATATAGTTGTTGGTAAAGGAAACTTTTTCTGTTATGTTTGGATGCAAAGAAACACTTTTGTTTCAATGCTGTTGTATTCTTTTAGGATTGAGGGCCATGTCATTATTGGTGCTTAGCTCTCCTTTTTTCTTCCTTTTTCTTGTTTATTAAAGCAAGTGGTTTTGTTTGTGAGAATAATGCCCTAAAATTACTCTCACATGATGCAGTGTACATGGCCAATTAAAATAACGAATGAAATGAAATTTGATAGGGTAGTGAGTGATAATAATTAATGATCTGTGAAAATGCTCTAGTGTTTAAGCAAAAGTCGGTATTCATTGGTCCAAAGATCCTTCATGATCAATTCCATTGACTGGTAGTATTTCTTAAATATTTATAATTAGATGTCCAAGGCTCACTGATGGCAATTTCAATTATTTAAAATTGTGAGATCATCATTGATGAGAATAAAACCAGGAAGAGATATAGTGGTCTCCGACGGTAATTTTGTTGGATTACACATCATATTTAGAAATAATAAATACTATAAAAAATGCGAAAATTCATTATCAAAATTAGTTATATATAACATCAAACGTAACATAATCATTTATGTGTTTATGATTATTCTATACATGAGCATAGAATAATCCTATAGCTAGCATGCATGTGCCTATGAATTCTACGTTGACAGTTTGACTGGTTAATTACCACATGAAAGGTACAAAAAAATTGTCTATACCCAGTTAATTTTCGTTCTCTTGTAGTAGTTTAATTTCCTGTGCGTAACGTTTTCCTTAGAACTGTCATGATTGAGACCAAAATTAATAAGAAGAAAAATCTTACAACTATTATTATTTTATGCATAATTTTGAAGGATATTATTTTTCCATCCTTTAATTTGCCATATATATAAATCTAGATTGTCCTATGAATCCAAAATATAGGCGTGGGAAGTTCAACATCTAAGAAGTTTTATGTCTGAATGATATTAATTTGTTTGAAATACTATTTTGTTTGTATCAAACAATTATGTGCATTCCAAGCAAATAATGTCCATTGTTAAAATCATAAAGCAGTGGTCTGAGAAGTTCAACATCTAAGAAGTTTAATGTCTGAACGATATTAATTTGTTTGAAATACTATTTTGTTTGCATCAAACAATTATGTGCATTCCAAGCAAGTAATTTCCATTGTTAAAATCATAAAGCAGTGGTCTGAGTGCACTTTGTGTGAATAATTAATTAGTGGATCAACTTTGACTCTGAATAGTTATGAGAGGAACAGATATATATGGAGGAAGGTGGTAGAAACATGTAGATAGTGGCGTATACCTAAGAGAACGATATTTTCCGAATATATATATTGACATATATGGTGCATATTAATTTTAGATATATAGTGGAAATAATACCCCCTAGCCTCCCCAGCGATCTTGGGAAACTAGGTCACTCATTCACATCACATGGTTAGTGGGAAGTGTGTGTTAATTGGTCGGATTTGATATTGGAAGCCATCAAATGCTGATAAGATTTTTCTATAACTATACTTTAATTTTATTAAGCATTTAATTTGGGAGTCTTGGAAGGGAAAATTAATTGGTGGTGACAATATTTTCAATAAATTAAAGATTAGGATGATACGGGATGGAGTATAGGCTAAAAGTAAACGGAGTCCAAATTAAAGGGTGTTATTTTTTTTTCCAACCTTTGCCATAACTTTAGCCAACCAATGGAAGGGCAATGAAGGATTTGTATGTTGCATTGTCGGAAAATAAATAAGCAGCCATGAGCCCATCCTGCATTGATATTGGTGCCTTTAAAAAGCAAACTCGATCATGCATTCCTTCAACCCTTGCTCTCACTGATCAGTTATTCTAACTTTGTAATAATTTTTCTCTTCTGGTCTTACAAAGACAGGCTGCTACTTCTATTATTATATCCATTCATTCACCCTTTTGCACATGGAGGGAAAAATTGGAGCATAAAAGGTAAAAATAAAAGAGCCTTATGTTACTAGTATTGGGATACCCAAAAATGATTATAATTATAATTTCTTTTGGAGACAATTAGTTTGTGTTCATCTTAATTAGATTTATTTCATCATCACCGTGCTATATTCTATATGTTTCCCTCAATTAAAATGACATCCAATATGTCCCATTAATTGCTTGAAGCCAAGGTGGAGAGAAATATATAAAGGCAAATATAGCATTTATAGGGATATGCAGTGAAGAAACACAAAAATTGACTTTGTTAAATCCTAGAGAAATGTATATAGCTCTTCAAGAGAATTTTGGGAAAGGTAACTCCCATTGTTCTTGCATCCATTGACTGATGCGAGCTTGAATGTGACACGTGTCATGTGGCAAATGGCTAATGAAGTCAAACCTGTTTTGTAATCCTAAACTGATTTATTGTCGCCTTCATAAATCTTAGTCAATCAATAACGATAAAGAGAAAACAAGGGATTGAAGTTTGAGAGTGTTCGAGAAACAAAGAATATGCATTTTACTTCGTCTTTTTGTATGTATGCAACGAACCAGCATCCTCATTTGCACAATCTAGGAAGATATTAGATTCTCAAACCGATTATGGGAAGTACCCAAGTACATCTTTAACTTATTAACTTATGACAAAACATTGTGAAACACATAATTAATGGCCCATTAACAATATAATGAGCATCAAATTAATCCCACAAAAAGTAAAAAGGAAAGCAAAAAAGAAATCTTCTTAATTGGGTGTGGTTAACGAAAGAGCTAGCATTCCAGACCCACCTTTATCATTTTTTCCTGAAACGTAAATGTGTTGTAATGTACAATTGAGGAGGTTTCCCAATTAGCTGTTGGAATCTTCCTGAATTGAGGACGAAAAAGTCTCTAAGATCTATAGTCACTTGTATATTTAGTTAAATAAAACTGAAAATAATTTGACCATTTTTAAAATGTTTACATGGAAATCATGCTAGCTAGGACGTTTTATTGATGTATAACTTTCTTTTTACCAAATTATATACTTTCTGCCTTTGAAACTGTAATTTGGTCAGCAATATTGTATGCATATATAGAAATATGAAATCAATTGATAATAATGCTAGCATAAATGTTCTATGAGTAATTTCAGTTTCCAATAATACACAAATAATAAATGTTAAAATATCCATTTTGATATTTCAGACCACCTGAGCCATTAGTGGAGGTTTCTGTGTTTTCATTATGCTTATCTTTTAGCAGTTTACAATTAAGCATAATAGAAGTACTCTCTCGCACCAACATTATTGAATGCACCAACAAAGTTTGAAAAGGTGTAGTGTGTGCTGGGGGTACAAATTCATGCGACCATGCATATATCCTAATCTAGTTCCATGCGTTGGGCTATGTAGCAAGCAAATTCGTTGCAAATTCATGATAAACACAAAAGGGTGTGCATATTCGTTGCACCATGCGAACATCCTAATTTGATTCCATGCGTGGGGCTACATATAGCAAGCATGCATGCTGGCTTGCACGCTAGCATGCCACGAATACCACCAATTCCTCAAACAAAAAATTATGGGACAAAGTGCCTTTTTTTTTGGAGGGTGATCCAAAACAGCTACTATGAGTATACGCAATATTGAAAAGCATGTATACAATTGGTGAAGAAAAATGTGAAGTTTGTTATCATAATGGGTGATGATACATGATGTCACTATAGTTCCTATAAGAACATATAATTAACCTCACTTGATTACTCTAATTAATTTTCCAGATGTGTGGTAGATTGAAGTGGGGCATGGAAACAAGTGTTTGAGAAAGTCACACACAATTAAAGCTCATATCAGTGTGAAAGCTAAGGAAACATAAGGACTGGTTTGGGGCATGAGGTGGGTTTCCATGTATGGAAAAAGTCTTTGCCAGGACATGTTTTTAAGCATGTCTTCTATACTTTCGGCTATAGGAAATCACATTGATGAGTGTATCTTTCAGGCAATAGATCAAAATTAGTTTATTAATTAACCACTATCATTATATAGTTAGCTGGGGGCTTTATATATAATTAATTTATAACTAAAATCCTTGCGGTATTGTTTCATAAAATCTTAAATTATATTTATGGACCAAAACCTATTCACAGTTTACAATTAGCATTATATATATATATATATATATATATGTATATTTAAATCAGCAAATTAGAAATACTAAGGTGCCAGTAGTACCAACTTACAGAAACTTAGAGCAAGCTAACGGTTTATTTTATATACCAATTGCATATAATATATCCCACCTGATAATTACATAGATTATTTAATTAAACATGCCAAGTTTGTTATATAAACCAAAATTGAAGTTGAAATATGTCAACTCTGTGTTATTTCTAGTCTTAATTATTGGGGCACACTAGCTAATTAATATGCTAAATCAAAAGTCCATGTGATTTTTTTTCTTTTTACATTTTTCATCTGAAAAATTAAATATATTAAAAGATAAAGAGTACTATTTTAATCTTTATATAGTGCAGTAAAAAAAATCTTTATATAGTTTACACAAAAAATACAACATCTAATCTTTATTTAGCTTTATTTTAACATTATTAAAAACCAATAACTATATTATGCTAGCCCATTTATTTTGCGGATCAATCTGGTCTAACATTTATATTTGCATATGATCAGTTTAGTTTAACATGTTTAATTGTGGACTTATAAGGATCAAATTGCCTCAAATACCAACATTATCCCTATTGATCAAACTCCGATGTTTAATTAAGTACTATTAAATTCTGAATCACACATATATAAACCAAGCCATACATGGATAAAGTCTGAACTAGCTAGACTAAAGCAAGACTATATCAAAAGAAAACATGTGTAGCAAATTAATTCATGCATAGAGCATTTAACAAAAGAATAACTGGGGAAAAAGTTAATTAAGGCTGTGTTTGACTTCTATGATCTAAAAATTGTATTTAGTTTTCAAAGTATAATTAAATAAGGTTCGTCAAATAATTGGTGGAGGGGTGCAAGGTACAAGATAGAGTGTGGAATTATCGGGGAGCCGAAGAGGATGAACTACATGAGAATAAAAGAAATAAATGGGTAAACAACTCCTAATTTTTACTATTTTTTAGTTTTTAAACACCTGTGTTGAAAACAATTTTCAAAATGTAATAGATTATGAATGAGAAAATAATTACTTGAATTATAATTTGGAGAATAAAAACTAAAATGAAAAAGTGATCAGAAAATCAAACATGTTCTAAGTTTCCCTTCAACACCTATTATTTATGAGTATAGGTATATATGGATTAACAAATTAATGAATAAATATTAAAATTTACCTAAGAAATCACTTGAAAAAAAGTCAGAAATGTTTAGCTTTCCTGAAGTTTTAATTCACTTTCATATGATCGAGGTCAAAATATTTGGCTTTTATTCATAACTTGTAATCGAGATGCGAAATCGCAGTAAAAAAACCAAATTAATTTTAATATTATTATTTTTCTCTATTACATTACTTATTTTAATTTAATTTCTTTCTCTTTTTAATATAAAAAACAATAATTTTTTTATACAAATATAAATACACCCAAACGTGCGCATGAAAGCTCGTTAAAGAATTTGCAGCATTATTCTGTGACTCGTAAAGTGCACGAATTATAAACACAAATTACATGTTTTAATCAGCTCTCGATTCAGAATATTGAGGAATTTGCAACATTATTCTGTGACATTATTCAATCTTGGACTTGGGCTGTTTGTCTATTTCAATTTTTATTTATTTATTTAGGTTAAAATATGTATTTAATTCTTAATAAATATTTAAATTTTATGTTTTTATTTTATAATAATTTTTTTAAAATTTAATCCCTAATAATATAATAGTTGAGTTCCTAATAATATAATAATTTTTTTTGTTAACACTTTTTTTAGTTTATAAGAAATTAACAAATTATGTGTTTATTCCTTAATAAAAAAATAATTTATTATTAGTTTTTTTAAAATGGACTAATAAAAAATGAAATAAATTTATGAAAGAACAAATATAAAATTTATTAATTTATTTGGGAGTAAAAAATATCAAAAATCAAAAATAAAATTATTATTTTATTAGAGACTTGATGTAATGAAAAAATGAAAAAAATTAAACACAAAATTTGAATATATATTTAGGATCTAAAACATATTTTATTCATTTATTTATTTTGTACTGCAACTTTCAACTTTTATTTATTAGAAAAGAAACATATAGCTTTGCAATATAATACTCACGCTTTTTTCTGTGAAATTAAATAATGAAAAGCTAATGATAATGGAAAAAGGAAATACCGTCAAACTTGTGGAAAACAAAAATGAAAGGGGGCAAAGAAAAAGGTATAAGAAGAAAGAACAGCTATCGAGTGGATTTATTTGTCAAATTAATTTAAAACCTACATTAATATTAATTAATTGAAATTAGAATGGAATCCACTGGTGAGGATAGTGTTAGACAGGACCCAGTGCCCAAATGATAAAAGCATTTCAAAGACATTTTGAAGAAATGAAAGGCTCTCTTTTTATGTCAAACAATAACACTCATTTTGCTCTCTCTCTCTCTCTATCCCCATATTTGATAGAGACCTAAGTGTGCCTTACTAAGAACCCACTATGAGTGCTTTTGGAAATTAAGAGGTTCAAATTGACCAAATAAGTATGCTACGTTATGTCATGTAAGAATTATAATAAAATTAAAACAATTCTCTTTTAATTTAAGGTATATATTTTTTTAGGGGGGGTATGGAGGAGGCATTGGCCATGTTGAGAAAGGTTATGGATTAATTATGGCCTCTCATTCATCAGAATTCAAGGGCTTATGTCCCACTTTGGGTAGACATTCCTTTAATAAAATGGTCCCCAAACTAAAATAAAGGTGAATAAGCAAAGACTGAAGAATGAGAAAACATAGCAAATGAGCAAGATGATGCTCTCTCTCTCTCTCTCTCTCTCTCTCTCTCTGAGTTTTTTGCCTTTCCTCTTTTGCCCCCCACTGTGAACTATAATGTGCACGTGTGTCATCATCATTGTAGGCACGTGGTAGACCAAATTATTCAATCTCACAAATCACAACCACGTGCATGAACCGGAACACACGCGGGACAATACCAATTAGCTTTGCTTAATTAGCCATTTGAAGAGGCATTTTTATTTATGGTTAAACATATAATTTAGTTTTTGTATGTATAGTGGATTCTTAATTTAGTTCTTGTATATAAAAGTTTGTTAAATTGGTTTTTATATGTGTAAACATTACTAATTTAGTCTTTGTTATCATATGTTAACGGTTAACCGTTAACTTTCTTACACATTATTAATTTATTTCATATAAATGTAGCTCATTATTAATTTAATCCTTAAATAAAGAAAAAATTAAAAGTACACTATACATACAAGGACCAAATAAATAATGCCTGGAGAGATTAATGGTAGTAGTGACTAATTGGATATAGGAGTAATATAAGTTAAACCTTTATTATTTAAAATTTAAGAGAGTGGGGTTGTTTAGGGTGCTGCATACTGCTAAGGCCGGCGTTGAGTGACGAAAAAACGGTCCATCCACGTGGGCCTGTATAGATGAGGACCAAAACGCCCAGTATAATCAGCCTATATTGGTAAAATGGAAAGTCCATACATGTGGACAGAAAGGGCACTGCTATGCACACCCAGCGAAATTGATGGTACACCCAGCAATTTTGCATTTTTCCAATTTTACCTTTTCATATGAAGATGATTCATAGGCCTCATATAGATCATCTTCATATGGACCAACCAAAAACCAATACGGATAAAGTTCATCCGTATGATTAGCATACAAATCAAGTTCATCCGTATGGTTTATACGGATGAAGTTCATCCGTATAAAACATACAGATAAACTTGATCCGTATACTTTATACAAATCAACTTCATTCGTATAATTCAGTTGATCCGTATGTAAAAATCTGCTTACGGATCACCACTTAGTTAGAAAAAACAACTTAAAAAAGAACAATAAGCCAGAGACATTTTGGACATTAATAAAAAATGTTGGGTGCATCAGCAATACTGTTGAATGCACCTAGCAACACTCAGACCAAAATTGTGATAATAAGCCCAATACATTTTTGTTCGAAATAAAAGTAGAAATAAGCTAATATAATTGTTCTTGTTGGTGATTATGTATTTGTTAAAATGTAATATTGAAAAGTGTTTTTTTTTTTTAGTTTCATTATAAAAAATAGTGCAGAAACTTACTCTTTGTTAATAAAAAATGTAAAAAAATTATAATTTGTTTACAAGTGAAAATATTTTACTGTCAAATGACATTTATGTAAAAATAAACAAGATTCTTCCTAAAATAGTTCATATTTTTACACAATATGTGAGTAGAGGTTAGTTTAGTTATAAAGGAATAAACCTATATTTATAAGGATATGAGTTTGATTTTTGCTATTGATGTGAAAACATTGTTAATAAATAATTTGTAAATATATTTATAAACACTTGGTTAAACTTAGAGATATGAGTTTTGTGATCTAATTTACCTAACATTTTTATTAAATAAAATATATTTTGAATTTGTAATAAATTATATTATATACAATATTTTTTTAACTATTTGATCATTTTTAATAAAAAGTGTCAAAATTAAATTATAAATAAAGATGAAAAAAAATATAAGGATGAGAGGAAAGTTGAAAATAATATTTTTGAGCTAGTTGCTAAATTAAATTTAAAATTAAAATTAAGTAATATATTTAAAAGGAATTAATATCCAATATATGAGATTATGATAAGATATTTTTTCTAATGAAAAAAAAATGGTAGAACCATAAAACACTCTAAGTAACTATCAAATAGGGCACTAATGCCCAATGGCTTGTCGGGGTTGGGGTTGGGGCTGCTAGCAAAATTCCACACCTAGAAAATTACTAAATAAGCTTGAATTGTAAATTGTTTTACTTAATTGTAACTACTCAATTAATTCTTAGAAATCAAGAGATCTCCGGAAGAAAAATTATCCGTCTAGTATGAAAAGTGACATTGAGGGAATTTGAACTCACATCATGAGAAATATGAAAGTTCATTTCAAATCCTTAATCACTTATGTTGATCAAGTAGAAATTAAGTCTATTTTTTATATCATTGGTTTAACATGTTAGAGACCCAAGTTTGATATAATAGAAATAAAAGTTTGAATATTTACAAAATATAAAACTCAATAGCACAACTTATAAAAACTAAGTATAAAAATAAAAATACCATTTAACCCAAAAAAACTAAATACTTCACAAATGCTTTGCATGTAATTTCGGAATACTCTTTTTTATATCAAGCGATTAAATTAGGTTGCATACATTTGGGAAAAAATGTAAAAGAAAATTTAAAGGTTGCATACATTTATTTGAAGAGAAATGCTACCAACATTTTCTCTAATATTTTCTTTTTGATATTCTCTATGTGATTTATTAAAAATCATTAATTTTGATGAAATCAGCTTATTATTTAACGATTTTCTCTTAATTTAAACATGAAATTCATTGGAATAAGTGATTATTAATAAATCTCTAACATAAAAAAAAGTGACGAAAAAAGAGGATCGTTAGCCTTTCTGCTTCTATTATTTATTGCACAATTCGTCATTGTATAGACTATAGAGGCAAATCAATTTTGAACTTCCCTTCGTATTCAACCTTAGATACTTTATAAAACAAGGATTTGCCAACTAGGGCATGTAATCTTATCTCGTCCCTTATTAGTTTTACTAGAATCCAACCATTTCATTTTCATGTTTTATGTAAGTTTCCAGAAAAAAACGTAAAACAATATAACGAGGTTATATGTAAGTTTCCTTTATTTTTTTACGAATATATTAAAATATCAGCTAGAAGAATAAATTTCCGACATAATTAACATTTTACACTTTACTTGAATCGGTTCATGTGAATCAAGATGTTTCTTTTCAATTGACGATTCAGCGTGAGAGCATAGAAAACTTTTATCTTCTCATACCATAATCCATGATTACATATTTTAAGAAATTTCTTTGATAATGATATTTTAAGAAATTTAGTCATACTAAGAAATAATAAAGTCTTTTAAACTATTCCTATATACTCCCATATAGATATTTTTAATCAAATTTATGTGAATAACTTGAAATACTGACACAAGAAAGTATAACAAACAAAAATTTTATATCTCGTAAGCCAAAAAAAAAAAAAAAACCCAAAGCAAATAGCAGCAATTCATTGATTTCATTCATAAATTATTCCTGAAAAATAAATTGCGTGTACGAAGAAACTCTTTTGTAGCAGTAGCAAATAGCAAATCTTAACAACCGACAATTCATCCATAAACAGGTTAGTTCATTATTTAACTTACCCTAAAGAACCAAAATTAAATCAATTTATATTCTAATAATTAATAATTGATAATTTTTTTGAGGAAATTTAATAATTAATTGACCCTTAATTGGGTATTTGAGTCAGTCTACCCGTGTCCTTTGAATTTGAAGTTTGTCCATTATCAAAATTCAAAACTTTGCTCTATTTTTTTTTTTTTTGAATAAACATCAGTAAAAATAAAAAATAAAAAGTAAAAAAAGACATGCATGTGACCTAGAATTAGAAGTGCCATGAATTTTAGGTGAGGTTCTTGTTGATAACAAAAACAAAAACAAAAAAACACATCTGAGACTCTTTCTCTTGAATCGCTATCCATTCCTTGCGCAGTGGGACAAGCATCAGAAACAGAGGCAAAAACTTGTTGCCATTCCACCCAAATTCCGCGTTCTTTCGCTGATCCAACGTTTTCATCATTCTCTCCACTGTATACCCAGAAAATCTCCTCGCCAAGGTTTCTGCTTTTCGTTCATTCTGTGTTTCAAATCTGTTTCTTTGTACACTTTCTTTTCTGGGTATGTCCATTTCCTTGATTTTTGTTTAAAAAATAATAATTTCTAGATATTTATGCTTTTTCACGTTTTCAGTCACAATTCTTCGTATCATATTGATTATTTTGTGTTTTTTGTGGTTATGACAGGGTTGCTCTCGGGGGATATTGATCTCATCTCAGACACTAGTTACCTGAATCTCTGTGATTTTGATCACTCGAAGCTTTGATATTTTGTATGGTTTTGAATGATTTCATGCTTCAGGGTTTAGTGTAGTAGGGCTTGATTGTGTTGAATATATGACATGGCTTGGACAACCCTCAAAGGTTCTCCCAGAATGTCTTCTCATCCAAGGCCTCTTTCTTGGATTGTGATTATGGTGGGAGCACTGGCATTTTTCTTAATTTATGCTTCCTGGGTTCTTGTATCATCCCCAATTGGTGCCACGGTTCAGGGATATTTTTATAGTGTAGGTAGTTCAGAGAAGCTAGATTTGCCTGTGTCTTCAGTGAATGAAGCTTCTATTAATGATGGTCACTCGAATACGAGTTTAGATCTTGTTGATAAAAACCCTCCCTCTGAGGATCTGCAATCTTCCACAATTTCCACTGAGGTGCCTAGCGATAGTAAGACAGAACAAACTGATACCACTTTAAACTCACAAGTGGACTTGAGTGACTCTACTTCAGTGAACCTTACAATGACCAAGGAAGTGAATAATAACGCCACAGATGTAGCCAATAGTAGCTTGCCTACTCAAGAAAATTCACAAGTTGATTTGAATTCAAAAACAACTACGTCATTGGTAGGTATCAATTCTTCTAATGAGACAGATAATATTAGAATGGAGGAACCCACTTCAGTGGCTTCGATCAATCCGTCCAGTGCTGTAAGTACAGCACCAAATGAGACCTCTATCTCTTCCGGTGATTCCACTTCAACTGCTGTTCCAGCATCAGTAGAGAAGCCAAATAACACACCCTCTGCTGGTAAGCTGGTTCTGTAGATTCAGGTTGCAGTTGTAATCTTTTCACCTGCACTTGCTTGTTGTCGATGTATCATTGTCTAGAATGATTTTCTAGTAACCTTCCTGTTGTTTTGATCTTTGTTTAGATTTTCAATAGGGTTAATTAAGAGTGTTAAGATTATTTTCCTTTGGCATGTGGAGCATAGTAGTCAATAGCACGCTGTAGTGGCACTCACCTGATATATGCTTCAAAAACCCATTTTTTCCAGGGTTTTAAATAGAACGCTATAGCTGCAGAACGCCCCCCTAGCTTTTGATGCTGTTGTGGTGCTAATGCTGTTTTTAGCCTGTGAATAAATTGAAATATGAAACATATTATAATTCTAATTTTTTAAAATCAGTTGGAATATTCAGTAGTTTAGTGATAGGTTTTTAAACAGAAACAGTACACAAACACGATACTGGCCTTACAGCCAAGGCTCTCTGAGAAAACAGTTCTTAGCCTTCCAAAACTGAAAAAAACACTGTACAGAAGAAACTGTCCACTCCCTTTCCTATACTTCACCGCATACAATTAGATAACTGTTACATAACTGCCCTATTATTAGTCAATTAAATAATATTGCATAAGTGCATAACTCCCCTATTATTAATTCTGGCCTTCTTAATTGCTGCATAGGTGTATAATTGCCCTACCATGTAACTGTCCTATTATTATTTCTGGACTGCTATTTTTGTTTTATTTCTACTAGAGTAAACAAGCCACAGTTTTGGTTTATTTTCTGCACAATCCATAGCTTGACTCATATCTTGACTTTGGGTTGTAATATTTAGCTGTGTGGACTACTGACTCAAATATGAAACATATAATTCAATTATTTTGTTTGAGACTCAAAAACATACTACAATTTAGGACCTCTGTAGTCTGGATTAGGTTGATAAACAAGACAGACACAGACACATACAGACAGACATAGATTACTGAGTTTGAATCATTGATCTTGCTCTTTCTAAAGTGAGGAGATTTCATTTGTGTTGCTATTTGCTACATATTTTTAAATGTTTGCAAAATATGTTAATTGTTGGTAGTTGTATCTTGTTACTAAAATTTCTCATATAAATAGGCACAACCTTTTTTCTTAACAATATTGTTTGGAATTACTGTGTTGAATTTTTTAATTGTTGTTTCTCATTCTGTTTTTGTAGGCTGTGATCTGTACCGTGGAAATTGGATACATGATCCATTGGGACCGTTATACACAAACAATTCGTGCCCTGTATTGACACAGATGCAGAATTGCCAGGGTAATGGGAGGCCTGATAAGGATTATGAAAATTGGCGATGGAAGCCCTTTCAATGTGACCTCCCACGATTTGATCCCAAAAAGTTCTTGGAGCTGATGAGAGGGAAGACCTTGGCTTTCATTGGAGATTCAGTAGCCCGAAACCAGATGGAATCAATGCTATGTATTCTGTGGCAGGTTATTTTTTTATTCCTTGTTGATCTGATTTGCAGGGAAAATAAAATGATTCCAAGATGATTCATGTATTCACTGCTGATTTGTCATTATTAATATCTTATGGATGCTGCATGTTTTTTGTGATTATGATTTTTCTCGAAATAGGGATACATCTCGAATATTTAAATTTTGTATACTGAATCATAGATAGTTCACTGCAAATTATAGACAACCTAAAGGAAATTCCTGCTTCAAGGGAAGGACTTCAACACAATAATTCCTTAAAGAATTAGATGGGACAGCTTTTGATGTTACTATCATCAGCATGTGAACATAGTTTTGAGTTTATTATGATAATCCTTAATTTATCAACATTTTGTCAAAGTTACACGCAATACTAGCTTGAATTTAAAAATTTCAAGAAAATCCTCTTGCACTTTTCAAATACATCCTTTTTGGCATCTTGAAGCAACCCCTGATTTCTTTTATTTGATATATCTATCTGTGATGTTTTTCCTTAATAAACATGTTTAGAAGGTAAAACCAAGCTCCAAGTGAGATGAAGTTTGTCTCAATATTTTATTTATTTATTTATTTTTATAAAACTGCAGGAGATGTTCCTCCAGGTCTTCAGTGTCATCATAACTTTTGTTTTGAAAATTTATGCCTTCCACAGCCTTTCCCATCCAAATAATATTAAAAGGTTTAATTACTCATGTAGTTCCTATAGTTACAAAAACTTTCTCTCTTAGTCCCTGTTCTTAAAAATATTCCCTTTTATTGGTTAATGAAACCATAATAAAATTAAAAGAAAAAAGGCATCTTTTTGCTGTAGGTCAAGAATTGTCTTCTTGTGGCCTTGGTGCTGCAGCTGCAACTGCACCATGCCATGTTCATGATCAAATGGTTTGTTGCCAGTCAGCATCATGCATTTGACTTTAAATATTCGTATACACATACGTAGGTACCTAGTGGAATAAGGCTTTGTTGTTATTATATATACCTACGTAGGTTTCTACATAGGGGTGGTTATGTGTCAGCATCCATTTTATGATGATGAGAAGCTTAACTAAAAATCTTGTACTTTCAGGTAGAGACACCAAAGAATCGGGGAAATCGTAACATGCAACGATATTATTTTAGGTCCACTTCTGTTATGATTGTCAGGATATGGTCCTCGTGGCTTGTCAAACTAACATCCGAACCATTTGACTATGCTCCCGGCGGTGTGGATAAGCTCCATCTTGATGCCCCTGATGAGAAGTTGATGGAACACATCCCAAACTTTGATGTGGTTGTTCTTTCTTCTGGTCATTGGTTTGCCAAGCAGTCTGTGTATATTTTGAACAATGAGATAGTGGGAGGACAGTTGTGGTGGCCTGACAAGTCTCGAAAGATGAAGATTGACAGTGTTAAAGCATATGGCATATCTGTTGAAACATTTCTAACTGCTATTGCTACAATTCCAAATTACAAAGGGCTTACAATAGTGCGATCCTACTCACCTGACCATTATGAGGGTGGAGCATGGAACACAGGTGGATCGTGCACTGGGAAGGCTAAGCCTCTTGCACCTGGTGAACTGGTGGAAAATGTGCACACGAATATAATGCATGAGCAACAGGTGACGGGCTTTAACCGTGCAGTGGAAAGGGCAACAAATGGATCAAAGTTGAGGCTAATGGATATCACTGAAGCCTTTCAATACAGGCATGATGGTCACCCTGGTCCTTACAGGAGTCCTGATCCCAATAAGATTACGAAACGTGGACCTGATGGAAGGCCACCACCACAGGATTGCTTGCACTGGTGCATGCCAGGCCCCGTTGATACATGGAATGAACTTGTGTTTGAAATCATTAGGAGAGAATATGAAGGTGGAAGTGCATCATGAGATGTGTTTATTTTTTTGACTTCACTATGTTGTGCTTCTGCACTCAAGAGGCAATATGCTGTGACTTTTGTAGAAATGTGACTGTCTTGGGAGGGGTAAAGGTAGTAGTAGTAGTCCACTTGAATCTTTTCATAGCATAACATATTTACTTATTACAGGGAAATTAATTTATTTTTAAACATTGAGATGATAAGATTTTAGGTTATTCCTCAACCATCGAAAGCCATCAGTACTACTACTTGGGTAATATGATCATGAGCAAGTTCTGATTTTAAATATCACCTTATATTATTGTTTCTTGCATTTGGTGGTTGTTACTAATTCATTGGAGAGGATAATGTATGATATTGACAAAATTTAAAATTTCAAGTTGCTTTTAAGGTTTAAGCTAAACATTGTTCTTGTTTGGGAAATTGTCTGAAAGATGAAGAGACGGATGGATTTTCAATAATCTTTCAAAATATTTTGACACTCGGTATCGGCAACAATATAAAACACTTATATATTTTTAAAACATTTTAATTCAATTAATTTTTTTGTTCTAATATACTTTAAAAATAAATTAAAGCTCATACGTGAAATTAAAATATATTACTATTATTTAATTATTTATTAGATTTTTTATTATTTTGCAGGACATGTAGTATTAACATTTTGTACTCATTTATAATTTTACTTAACATATTTTTTTTATAATTTTACATTAATTTGTTATTTAATGATGTAAAATATCATAATATATATCTAGTTATTACTGCTTTAACCCCGATATAAATCCCAATTGAATTAATGAACCATGAACTAATATTTTCAACACTTTTTGAAAAAATAGGGCTAACATTATTTAGAAAGTGCGAATAGACATATTAATATCCATTAATGTCCTGCACTAATTCAGTAAAAAAAAAAAAACATCAGCACTAATTTCATAGTGAATAATTTTGTATTTCGTTCCTCTAAAAAAAATTGTATTTTGTTGGTGCCAAAAATAGCATCCATCAGAAAAATTTTAAACGTTATACACTTTCAAACACATGTTTGAATATATGTTAGAAACTTGTTTAATGGATAAAATACACATTTTTAGGCATGTACGCAGAAGTAACTCGTTACTTTTGAAAAAACGCCTAATACGTTCAATGAAACGGTTTCACAAATGTAACTTAAAATGTAGTCCATTTTAGAGGTAAAACCTATGTCATTGCAAAACATGCCTCCAAATTACTCTTTAAGGTTATAGTTTTGCACAGTGTAGGTAAATTTACCTTCAGGTGCATATGTGAATATGCACTGAAAACTAATTCAATGAAAAAAAAACATATTTTAAGGCACGAACGCAAAAGTAACTCCCTTGTTACTTTTAGAAAATGATCGTTACGTTGAACTAAACAATCTTATAAACACAACTTAAACTGTAGTCCATCTTACAGGTAATTACTTTTTAAGGTTGTAGTTTTGCATTAAATTTATCTTTAAGTGCATGATTGAATATCCGTTCGAAACTCATTATTACTTCCTTATTACTTTTAGACACGGACATAGAAGTAACTTCCTTATTACTTTTGAAAAAATGGCGATAATTACATTCAATGAAATGGTTTCATAAACACAAATTAAACTGTAGTGCATCTTACGGTTACAAGTGAAACCTATGTCACCGCAAAATATGTCCCAAGTTACTCCTTAAAATTATAATTTTGCATAATGTAAGTAAGTTTACCTTTACCCGACAAAATCTAACGAGAAAGCAACTAAAATTATTCTAAAAACTTAAAATTTCAATTGGTATCAAATATTCAAATTGCATTACATAAAGTTGCAATTAAACTCCCACTGTAACTTTATATATATATATATATATATATATATATATATATATATATATATATATATATATATATCTTTCATGTGATACAGTTTGGTTATTTTTATCAATCAAATTAAAAAGAATCCCAGTTCATGTACTTGTACCATAAAGGAAAATCCCAATTCGATTCTCAGTCCACAGCTTTCCAATTGGTAAGAGTTGAGTTGCAAGTATATTTAATTTAATAAATAGTAATAATAGTATTAAATCCAAAGTCCAAATCTTATGACTTTCTCTCTCTTCTGAATTTGAAATTCAAACGTCTTTTCTTTTCTTAGAATCCGAAGCCCCACACAAATAAAAGAACAAAATTATCATTTTATTTTATTTAAAGGGCAGACAGAGAACAATAAATCCAAATCGAAATCAAATCCACAACGAGCGCTCTTCAACGGTCCCTTTCCTTAAAAACGGCTACTTTCTCTCTCTACAATTCAAACTCTCATTTCAAACCAAAAAACTCTCACTTTCTTCATTCTCTCCACAAAATCAACTCATTTCCTCTTCTCAGCAGCGACGACGACGGAAAATCATTCCCAACACGATGCAATTTGTAGATCCCTTGCATTGTTCAGGTCAGTGAAAACTCTCTCACTCTCTCATCACATTCCTATGAAACTGAAACAACTCAAATCCCCCTCACATTCAGTCAATATGTCGGTACCAAATCGGTTACTCTGTTTCTTGCTTCGTTTCTCGCTCTTTTGAAATTTGAATTGCGTTGCTGCTTTCACCCTTTCTTCCAGCTGAGGTCGATGTAGCGTTTCTCTGAATCGGATTTATACAACAAAGCTTTTTACTCCTCCCTCTTTTACGAGTTCGAGTTTGAGTTCTGATTGAATTATTATGGGTTCAATTTTTTTTTTTTTATGTTTAGTTCTTTCTATTTTGAGACGATGGGTTTGAGAAAATTAATGTACTACTTCAGCACTAGTAGGGGAATGTCACTCATGTAGTATTTCTCTTAAGCTGTTTTGCTGAGCCATTGGCTTTATACTTGGGTGATTAAGGTGTGGTGGATTTTAGGTTTCAGAGGTGTTTCTTTAAGTCAAGAGTAACTGTAGAGTCAGAATTTGCTTTTGGCCATCAATCAAAAGTCAGAATACTTTTCTAAATTGGTACCTCTTGAATGGAGGCTATTTGTAAACAAAAGTTTTCTTTTGCAAGTATGTTGTTAGTTTCTATATCTATGATATGCTGATATGTATAGTCAAATTGGAATTATAACTGTTTTGAAACTGGTCTTTCTGAATTTGAATGAGAATGTCTCTGGCAGATACAAAGAGCCCCAAAATGTCCAAACCTCAAAATGATCCCCTTTTGCAATCGGAAACAACTTGTGGAACACTTCTCTATGAACTTCAGGTATATATTAAGTTTTGCTGCAATTGTCTTTCCTACCCCCCCCCCCCCCCCCCCCCCCCTTCCTCACCAGCAGGTGAATGGAATAATATTCAATATTGCTGTGAGAATTGCTCATTGTTTGTCTCAACTTATTTAATAGATAATATGGGACGAAGTTGGGGAGGCTGAGTCTGACAGAGATAGAATGCTGTTTGAGCTTGAACAAGAGTGTCTAGAAGTATACCGAAGGAAGGTAGATCTAGCAAATCGGTCTAGAGCTCAGTTAAGGCAGGCAATTGCTGATTGTGAGGCAGAACTTGCCGCCATTTGTTCATCAATGGGAGAGAGACCAGTGCATATTCGTCAGGTTAGTTGTTTTAAGAATTGCTATATTTTGCTTGCTGTTGTTTTAGGACGTGCCTGTGTATTTACCTGAATGGGGTGGAAAAAGTGCTTAAAAAATTTGAAGTGGTAAAATCCACGTTAAAAAAATTTGCACTCCTAAGTGGATTACTGGATTACCACTCTATATATAGCTTAAAAGTATAATTATTTGCTATTTTCTTGATTTTTTTTCCGTCAAGATAATTTGTTATCCAGTTAGACTGCTAATAGGATTTTTACACTCTTGTCTCTTTTCGTTTTTCTAGGCTGATCAAAATGCTGGAAGCCTGAAGGAAGAGCATGCAAGAATTCTTCCGCAGTTGGAGGAGATGCAAAAGAGGAAAATTGAGCGTAGAAATCAATTTATAGAAGTTCAAGAGCAGATTCAAAGCATTTCAATTGAAATATATGGTCCTAGAGAATATATTCCTGCAGTCGAAGATGAAACTGATTTATCCTTGAGAAAACTAGAAGAATTGCATAGGCAGCTGCATGCACTTCAGATTGAGAAGGTCAATTATCTACTTGTACTTCAGTTCTTTTAACGGTTCCATCAACTTGCATCACCTTTTGTGTTCCTTCCTTGTTACTATTAGTAATTATGCTTGTATCTTCTCTTTATGCAGAGTAGTCGCTTAAAGCAAGTCCAGGAGCACCTGTATACATTAAATTCTCTTTGTTTAGTGCTTGGTTTTGACTTTAAGCAGACAATTAATGGAATTCATCCCAGTTTATTGGACTCAGAAGGATCTAAGAGTGTAAGTAATGACACCATTCAGCAATTAGCTGTTGCTATACAAGAACTGCGGGAAGTTAAATTACAGAGAATGCAGAAGGTAAAGATTGATTTATAATAAATTTTGTCATTTTTATTTAAAATTTTGTGTTTTTTTCTCTCTCGTGATAGTTGTAATAACTTATGGTTTGGTAGCTCCAAGATCTTGCCACTACAATGTTGGAGCTCTGGAATTTGATGGATACCCCTATTGAAGAGCAACAGATGTTTCAGAATGTTACATGTAATATAGCTGCTTCAGAACATGAAGTAACTGAACCAAACACCTTGTCCGTGGACTTCATCAATTTGGTGAGTTTACTTGAGTATAATTGGGAGGGACTATATTTCTTGATTTTTATGGTTCACAATTCATGTAGAAGTAATAATGTCATGCAGGTTGAGGCGGAAGTAGCTAGGTTAGAAGCGTTAAAATCAAGCAAGATGAAAGAGCTTGTATTAAAGAAAAGAACAGAGCTGGAGGAGATTTGTCGAAAGACTCATTTGATTCCAGAAATAGATAATGCAGTGGAATCCGCTGTTGATGCCATAGAATCTGGTAGCTTTCTGCTTTCTAGCAAGTCAATTGCAATTATTTCTTACGCAAACTTAAAAGTCTGCCTCTTCCTGTTTGATGCAGGATCTGTGGACCCTGCTTGCATTCTTGAACAAATTGAACTTCAGATTTCCCAAGTCAAAGAGGAAGCTTTTGGCAGAAAAGAGATACTTGAAAAGGTTGAGAAATGGTTGGCAGCATGCGATGAAGAGTCTTGGCTTGAGGAGTACAACAGGGTTAGTAATTTGTAACCTACTTCAACATTGCCATTTTGACTCACTTTTTAATCTTGGCTACATTTTAACAATTTAACTGTGTTTTGTTTTGTTTATCCTCCAGGATGATAATCGATACAATGCTGGGAGAGGTGCTCATCTTACTCTTAAGCGAGCTGAGAAAGCTCGTGCCTTGGTTAACAAAATTCCAGGTATATAATAGTTAGCCATATTTGTCATTAATTTGTTATTAAACCTTTACCATTAGGGCTAAATGTTATAATAACATCAAACTGAATCACGAACCAGCATTATAGTGGGTTACTGATTACATTTTATGCGTAGCTTCTTCAAAGGTGCCAATTTGGATGTGTGAAGTCGTGATAGTTCTTTATAGTTCTGATTTTGCTTGTGAGTTCCAAAAGCAATTATGGAGTAATTAGAATGCTAGTTTAGTTATTTTCTTGGTTGATATTGTTTTTTTCAAGTCTTGTTCCTACACTACATTCATCTTTTAACTTCATTCCTCTGCCGAGCCATCTGGTTCTGCTTGTCGGATGAAACTTCTTTTCCTGCCACAGTGTTCGTGTATAATTTTAAAACGGTCTCTCTTTTTATGTATATAGCAATGGTAGATGGTCTGACTTCAAAAACTATTGCATGGGAGAAGGAAAAAGGCATTGAGTTCACATATGATGGTGTAAGTACTTTCTTCAAGAAGCTAGTTTCATAATGAATTTTTTGGGGTGGGGAGTGGATTGAATGTTAGTTAGTGTCTTTTATTTGGTTGTTCTAGCAAATATGCTTCAAAGTGATTCTTTCTGTGCGACTTTCTAGATTCGTCTTCTTTCTATGCTTGAAGAATACAATATATTACGGCAAGGGAAAGAGCAAGAACGTCGTAGGCAGCGGGTAAGATCCTCTAATTGCATTTAAATATGCATCTCAGAGAAATTTTCTAGACGTTTAATGTTATTATCCAAGACTTGTTATTAAGATGTTACTTTTTTGTTTCAGGATCTGAAGAAACTCCAGGGACAAATGATAGCTGAACAGGAGGCACTCTATGGGTCAAAGCCAAGCCCTTCAAAGCCCCAAAGTGTTAAAAAGGGACCTAGGATGTCAACTGGAGGTGCAGCTAGTAGAAGAGTCTCTTTGGGAGGAGCGATGCTTCAAACTCCAAAACCTGATTCAAAAGCTACTCACTCACGTGCCACAAGAAAGATTGACAAAGCGCACCAAATTGAGCATCTAAATTACCTGGATGATGGCATTGCTGGTTTATCAGCAGGTAGTTTCTGTAAACTCTACTATTCCCCTCTCCTTTTCAGATATATACTATAGGGGTTAGTTACGGATATCTCGGTTAGAATTCATTAAAAACTTATCCAGCCTCAAACTTGTATCCAACTTGTCCCAAAAAAGCTGCCTCAAATTTGTACACCTCTATGTATTGTAGAAAAAAAATGCTCCAACAGATTCTTCAAAGTACATGTCTTGATCTGTTTATGCATTTTTCTTGTGTTTGATGTTGAAGGAGGAAGTCAAAGCCACATCACAGCTGGTAGATATTCGCATGATTTCTTGTTGGTCTATTTGGCACAGCTCTTCTTTCCCTTGATGTTTATCTGTTTTCACTTTAAGTTACACACACAAGATGTGAAATATACACATTCTCATTTCTCTTGAACACAGTTGTACCACATTCTCATTTCTCTTGTACATGTACACATTCTCTTGTACAGTTGTACCACATTCTCATTTCTATAGTACATGGACACATTTAGAACTCTAACTTTTTTGGTTTTCCCTATGTTTGAGCAGCTAGAAGAGGGCTGGACATTGCTGGCGTTCCTGTAAAAAAACACTCATTTGGTGCTGGGACTCAAGAATCTCCTCTGCTACGACAGCCTTTTTCTCCCATCTCTTCCAACAGTGTATCTTCAAAATCTAATGTGGCAAATGCTACAGATGAACAGAATAAACAGAGTGAGAAGTTGCAGAGAACACTGTCGCTTAACAATGTGCCATTTACTACTCCCTCCAAGACAGCTACTACTGTGGTAGATGAAGAGAATAGAACTCCAAAGGCAATACCTATTCCTGTCCCAGCTACCCCTTCAACAGTATCAGTTCCAATGAATATGGCCATGACTCCAGTTCCTTCTTCAATTTTCAAGAACATAAGCTTGAACTCAACAACTCCCACATCAGTTCCTCATGGAAATGACATGGTTCAAGAGGCTGAATATTCCTTCGAGGAAAAAAGGCTCAGTTATTATATGTTAGCATGATTTTTTTCTTTGGTGTTTCATTTTACTTCTTGTAGTTACTTGTGATGGATAATCATAAGTCAATTGTAATTGGCTTTCTGATTGTGTACATTTGGAGAAGTGGAGGTAGACTAGGATGTGGAACAAACTTACTAATGGCGACAGATTTTGCGGTCTAATTGCCATTTACTTTTCTTCATTACTTTCCGATTGTTTCATCTAAAAGTGGGGCCTTGGTGTATTGGATATTCACTTTTATGGAGATGGATTATTGTTAATACTTTGAATTCTAAATATTTCATCATGAGATTTAGCAGTTACTTGCCTTATTGTAATTCTCTTTCGGTGATTAAAATTTCAATGGGAGCCATGATTGACAAGTGGAGGCCGTCAAATAAGGCGTTTGGCAAGAATGTGTCCCATACAAGTTAACTTCATTCTCTAGCTTTTTCTTTTGTCTTGCCACTTTCTCGGCTTGTATCATCGAAATTATTATTGTTGACTTCAATCAATGTTGATTATAATGCCATCGAACATACTCATTTTTCATGCGGGCTCTTGATTTGTCGCCTTGAAAGCTACTACATTTGTCTAAGTGGTCGATATTAGACAACTCTTGAAAGTTATTGGAAAAAAAAATTACGCGTGGACATAAATAAAAACGTAGAGGTAGGCTTTGAGGAGCAATGAATCAATATTGAGTGATTCGCACATACATAAAATTTGTCAATTGATTTAGGTAAAAATCATAATAAAAAAATTTGCAAAATATTATTCATGGTGAGCGTGTTTTGCTCGCATATTAGTTCTTGGAAAGGGGAACTCTCCCAAAGGAAAGTCAATAGCTTATTTTTAATTTTATTAAGGAGTAATACATCAGTAGGTCTCTGAATTTTTACACAATTTTCAATTAAGTCCCTAAATTATAAAAGTTTGTAATTGGGTCCTTTATGTTTTCCAAATTTTGTAATCAAGTCCCCGAGGTTAGTGGTTCATTTACAAACCATTAACTTTGACAGAATATTCCTTACTCCCTTATAGCTGGGAGTTTTGTGGATTTTCAGAGGTTAGAAACGAATGACTAGAAACATTCTTAGTGATGCATTATTTGATCGATATTCTAAAATTTGTCATAGCCAAAGGGTAAGAACAATGATGAACTTGTTGCTATAAGTAAGGACTAAGGTGTACAAACACATTACACATGCCAGTATTGATATTGGATAAAAAGAAAACATAAAAAAGAGGGTAACAAAATTTATCTATAGTCTTTTAAAGGCTTAATAAAGCGGTACATAATTTTCTGATCTTTTCATCTCATTATATAATAAGTAAAAGATAATTCAACTATTGATACAAGACATAAAGTAGCATATTCAGGTACACAACTTCCACAAATTTCTAAATTTGCATAAAGAATGACTTTTAAATAGTTGATGAACACTTGATAACAAACAAACCAAATCTTGTTAGACACCAACCTTTTTGAATTAATATATGATGAAATATATGACTATATAATGTCAATTTACTACACTATTATTAAAATTATCATAGAATGGATTTGCTTTCAATAATGAATTACAAGTGTGACTAAATCTTAAACTAAAAATCAGTCTCATAATTAGCTAAAACTATCGAAAGTTTATAGAAATATTTTGAGATTAAAAAATAACCAAAGTACCTAATTATTATGATTAAAAAAATTATATTGTTAGTCTTTTAAATATGTACAAATTTAATTTTAATCCTTTTAAATATGTAAAAAAAATTGATTTTAGTTTTTTTTTAAAAGGCTAAAATCATTAGGTCATTTGAGGACCATGTAACATCTTTGCCACACACAATAATGGATGACATATAATTCCTGCTCATTCAAGGTGACATGTTTAAAAAAATAAGAAATCAAATTAGATACATGTTTGGATTTCAGTTAGAAACAATCGTTTACAACATACTGAGTTTTGCAAAATAATTTTTATCCTTTCTTATGTAAAATGAATTTTATAGATCATTATTTGATCTCAAAATTCACAACAAGTTGGACTGAAGTTAAACATATTTTAAAGTTATTAAACTTTTAATTACTGATATATTAACATAAAATAATGTAATTCATAAATACACTAAATCATAATAATGTTTGCTTACTTAAAAATTAAAATCACTTTCATAATTATAAGTTGTAACAAATATTATTAGCTCACATATCTGATTACTTTCCAGTACTATATACATGTAGCAGCTGAGTTTGAAAAACCTGACATACTGTAACGGGTCCATGATACCATCAGTACAGTAGCCAGAAATCATAATAAATTTCAAAAATTATATCTTGGCTTACAAAATCTCAACAAAATTTTCTGTGAAACATAGTATTGTCTCTTTTTTTCCTCTGTTTAGTTTGTTTTTTCCTGACAAGGAGGGAAAAAAGTGGAATTTAGGAGACAGTCCTTTTGGTCAACAGAAGCCTGTGAGCAGTGAGCATGCGATTGTTTACAGTGGCATTTGCAGTAGATTAACCAAACCAAGAGGGCATTTCAATTTTATTTTATTTTTCTTTTAAGTTCATGAATTTGAGTTTCTTGGTCAACTTTAATTTAATTTAACTGAAAAGACAAAGAACTTGTCAGTAGTTGGGAAAATGTAATGGCTCCTATCTTAGCTTTACAGCTTTGAATATTTATTTTTTAAGGAAAAGCTTTAAATAAATAAATGCCGGTTTTATATAAAAAAAAGCCAATTTCTTTCCTTTTCAAAAATGTTACGTATTTTTTTAATGCATTCAAATTAAGTATCTGCTTTCACAGTCATTTATTAAATCACCTTTATTAAATTTCCAAGACGGACGTGAGCCAATTTCTTAACCAAAATGTATACTTTCAATTTTACAATTAAAATATTAATTCATAATTAAATTCCCAATATTTAATTACTTTATTTTAACATTTATTTAATTTTCAATTTTTTTTTATCAACTTTATTTATTTACTCCACCTTTTCCTGGAAAACCCTAAATTCCCAATACCACTCTGGAGAATTAATGAACCAGAGTTTGTATTTTTCTCTGTAATTCTATAATTTTTTCTCAAAAATTTGTGTTAATTTCGAAGCTTTCTGTGTTCTCTGTAATGGTGCAGATTTGAGCTCACATCACTGCGATTTTCTCGGTGGCCAAGCTCAAACTGATCCAATTTCATTTCTGGGGTTTCATCTTTTCACCATTTCAGACAAAAAAATTGTGTTTTTAAAGATTCCTGTAAGACTGTAAAATTTTCCTGCGCCCAAATCTGTCTCTTAAATAAACTTAGCATTTACCCCCTTTAAAAAATTCAATTTTTTGTGTGATTTTTTTGGTTGACTGGGTGTAGAAGTATCTGAATCTTCAATGGGTAGGGTTTAAGTGAAGTTTTGAGGTTTTGGAGTATCTTAGTTTTTTCTTTGATTTGCATAAAAATGGAGGGAAGAGAGAATTTTGGTGTTGTGGTGGGTGATGAGGCTCCAGAGAGCTTCCATGTGGCTCCTAGAATTGAGAACAACTTGGACTTTTCAAGGGCGACCGTGCCGGCGCCGGCGCCACCGACGGAGGGAAAAAAGAAGAGAGGGAGGCCGAGGAAGTATGGGCCGGATGGGAAGCCGGCGTTGGGAGCGGTGACGGCGCTTTCGCCGATGCCGATTTCGTCGTCGATTCCGTTGACGGGCGAGTTTTCTGCTTGGAAGAGGGGTAGAGGGAGGCCTGTTGAATCTATCAAGAAGTCATCGTTTAAGTTTGAGGTTGAAAGCCCAGGACCAGGTATTTATATAGTTCTTTGATCTTTTGATTTAAGACTTTGAAAGTTTGAAATTGATGCCTTTAATCTTATGTTTTTAATCTTTGTAGGTTTTACTGTTACATCTGTTGCTAAGGTTTTATTTTTACTGTTGCATTCTAGCATGGTGGCTCTTGTCATTTAGCTCTTTAATGGAGGAGTATCATAAATGTTTTTTCTTTTTTCAATTTTTGGGTGCTAATTTATTTGGGGTAAATCATTTGGATTTTGGATAGTGAGTTATTTACAATGATCTGTGTTTTAGTGTGCAGTGAACTTTTTTGGATTTGGTTTTTGCTTTTGTGAGAGAGGTTTATATAGGGGGTGGGGTGGGGGGGGGGGGGGGGGGTATGAGTGGACCCTAAGCTCTGATTCCTTTTCAGATCTAAATACAAAATTGTGAGGTGGATAGGGATATTTGTGGTTGACAGTGAGGTTGGTTTTTTGTTTTAGAGTAGCATATGGTACTCTTTATTTTCCATTATGAGGAGAAGAGGATTGCATTATCTGACCAAGGAAACTGTTGAGAGTAAATGGAGGGACCGTCTAATTTAGTAGGTTTAGCCTAATAGTGTTTATTAGATGATGTGCCACACTTGGACTGATCTAAAGTGTACACTAATAATTATTTTTAGCAGCTTCTAAGTGCCTTGTTCAATATTGGCATGATTTGAAAACTGGGTTTCAAAATAGAAATTTTGGTTGGAAATACTTTCAAAAAGTGGAACTTATTCATTAAAGGATGTGAATGGCTTTTGAGGGCCATAGGATCCATTGAAATGCAATGAAATGACTTTTAAAGTTCATGCAGGAGATTTGTGGTCTCCTAGGCTGATGTTTGGACGGAGGATTACTGAAGATTTTTGGGTGGACCTTCCCATGTGTGGAATTATAATAAAAAGAAAAAGTTAGGAAATGTAGGATTTTGATTAGATAATCTTAAACTCTACTTTATTCATCTTTTTGAACAGTAAAATGTTCTTCCAATTTTTGGTGATTTTAAACATTGAATCAAAGGGAAAGAAAATTATTCATTGATTCTTTGCCTTTTTTCTTTTGTTTTTTTGGTTTTTTTTCTTTTGTTTCTCTGTTGACATCCAAACATAGCCCTTTGTGCTGGATTCATTTCCACATCGTGACAATGGGACATGTGAGCATTGAATTGTTTTGTTTAAGATGTTAGAAATGCGTGTGCTACATGTAGCTTGGCTGTGGACATGACTTAATGTACTTGATTAGTGAAATAGAGTTTCAAGTTTGGAACCACAGTTATAGGGTATCTTGTGTGGGGTTGGATAGGTGTTGGTTTCTAGTCTCTCTGTCATATTATGGCATAGCAGAGGTTTAGAATTTCATAAACAACACATAGAAGGGCAGATATAGCAGAGGTTTAGAATTTCATAAACAACACATAGAAGGGCAGATGCTCTAGACTTGACTGATGGTGGTGACTGAGTAGATCCAGTTTAATGATTGTTAACTCGTTGGCAAGTACACCAATTTCTCTCAAGTAGTAAAGTAGTCGAAAGTCTAAGTGTCGAATCCACAGGGACTTTGTTTGTACTTAGATTGATGTAAACCCAATTTACAAGCAAGAAATATGAAATTTAAATGTAAAATTTAAAGAGACTAAGAGAGAGGAAGGATAAAAAATTTAAAATAGAAGATCAAGAGATAAGATAAAAATTAAAAAGATAAGAGATTAAAGTAAAAGATAAGAAATATAGAAGATAAAATATATAAGATAATGATAAAAAGATGAATTCAAAATTTAAAATATGTTGGGGTCTAGTATGCCTAGCTATCCTTGATGCAATATTAATGTTTTTCTCTATTTAATGTTTTTCCAATTTCCACCCTCATCTGCTAAGACACTCAACCCTGATCACTCACGATAAAGAGCCTAATTTATGTATTCTCTCCCAAATTCTTTAGCAAAGATAGAATAGTAAATTGCATGAAGCATGGAGATGTATACAGAGACAAAACAAAGTCACTCTATCCTTAGCAATGAAGTGTTTAGATGTCCTTTCCTAGTTCTTTAGAAATTACCATTTTCCAATAATGTATAATCCCTAAAACTAATACATGGATGATCAGGCCACACAATATCAATGAAGCATAAGAAAGAAACAATAAAAATTGACATTGCATTAAATAGATAATAAAAAAAGGTTACATTACAAGGGCATTTGGCTGTTAGGCTCCCAACAATGAGAGTTTTAGTCTCTTATTGTCATAAGAGGCTTTACACTTTAGGGGCTGATGTGGATAGAAGAAAATGAATGAATAGAGGAAGAGAAAGGGACAATAAACATAGAAAGAAGGTTTCTCCTATTAGAGATGTTCAGACTTAGGATATATCCATTAGAGAGCTTTGAGTCTCTGTGTCTCGTTGTATAGGGATTGGTATCTCAGTGTGTATTTCTCATTTCCTTCCTACTCCTTTTATAGGCCTAAGGTAACCTAATTTTAGCTTAATTTCCATGCGACCTCGCGCTTAGCGTGGGCTTTCATGCTAAGTGCGTCTTTGGGCTACTTCGTGGGTCTTCTTCACGTAGCGTGAGTTGACCGCTAAGCGAGGAGACACGTTGGGCTTGTCTTGCGCGCTAAACGAGCTGTCCCAATCTTTAACTTTTTCTTAAAGTTTTTGCATCAATTTTCTTCCAATGCACTTGAAATCTTCTTCTGTTAACTTCTGCTAATCAAAAACTGCAAAGATATTAATTTCTTTATTATTTCATTAAAAACAATGATAAATCAAAGAAATTGCAATCATTCTTAGCCAAGATTAACTATCAAATTAACTCAAATTTCGCAGTTATCAATAATGAATCTGAAATTAGTGTTAGGTATCTTATGTGGTTGATTCTCTATCATGTAATAATTTGATGTGTGCAGTTGACTTTGTTGTCCAATTAATATGAAAGAGTTGAAGTTAAGACATAAATGTGGCTTGTTGAATGCATCTTCTGTTTCTGGCTACAGTGTATAAAATGCTTTATTTGTTAGTTTTCTTATGAAAGCCTGTTGGTCAACATAGTTTATTTCCCTAAATTTATCTTGTTATTTTAAAACTTGTTTTCTTTAATTTCATGAATTGCTTTTATATGATGAACTGATTATTGCAATTTCTTTGTTTCTTTTCCTTTTTATCCTATTTATCTTTCCACATGCATTTTTATAGGCGAGGGAATAGCATACTCAGTTGGTGCCAATTTCACACCACATGTGCTCACAGTAAATGCGGGCGAGGTATTCTGCTCATTTCCTTTTAGGACTATATGCTCAAGTTTAAAAAGATTTTAGTTTTAATCCAGACAACTTGTTTATTAATATTGGGAATGTAAAGGCCATTTATTTTGATTACACTGACTTTAATGCCATTTTCATAAAAAATAATTTTTGATGAAAACAGAAAAAAAACCAAATTATCTCATCTCTAAAATGTAATAACTTAAAAAATGTAATATATATATATATATATATATATATATATATATATATATTATTTTGTATTGTTAGAGATTTCATATCGACTAGTGATATGGCCAGAGCAATGTATATAAGTGGGGGACACTCCTCACCTCATAAGCCGAATTTGAGGTTGATTTAGACCCAAACCAAATTTTTAAGATAGTATCAGAGTCTATCCTAGCATTTATTTTAGGCCTATTAGGCCACCCAGATGTCTAGTTATGCAAACTTCATGCTCGAGATGTTCAGTTCTCAGCATGAGGAGGGGTGTTGGAAATCTTACATCAACTAGTGATATGGAAAAATTAGTGTAGGTAAGTGGGGGTAATCTTCACCTCACTAGCCAATTTTGTGAAGTTGAGTTAAGCCCACACTTAAATTCTTAGATGTATGTTTATTGTCCAAACTCCGCATTCATTTCTCTACTTATTGTCCAGTTTTGTTGTTTAATTTCATTATTGTTGTGCAGTGTGCTTACTTGTATTTGTGATTTTCTTATGGTTTCATCTCAGGATGTCACTATGAAGATTATGTCCTTCTCTCAACAAGGATCACGTGCTATATGCATTCTATCAGCAACGGGGACAATTTCAAATGTTACACTTCGTCAACCGTCTTCTTGTGGTGGTACTTTAACATATGAGGTGAGTCCCAACTTATGACATCAGCACAACAAGAAAAATAAGTTCAGTTATATGTTCCTCTACATTAAGTCAACTGCAAAATACGTAACACTAGTCACTGATGCACATGTTTTGTATGCAGCTGTCTGTCTTCCATGGTGTGCATTTATATTAGATATTCCATGTTAATTTTTATTTAAATGCTTTTTCTACTTTAGAAAGAAGTGCAGTTAGATGATATTAAGTGGAAATGGATGCCCATCAAATGCAGATCGTTTAAATTTTCTCAAAATAAATTAAAGAATCCGGGCTTTGTTGGCTAAACATTTTCTTTAGATCTGATTTTGGCTAGTGTACTCGGATAATGACCTTTATTATGTGATTAAGCTTCTCTTGCTAAATTTTCTGTAACTGCAGATGCTATTAGTTACAGTATACTTGGGTTGTCAGCTAATTGATTGCTATGATATTCTTGTTTAACTAATTTTGAAGTGACATTTGCTTCTCATTTACAAATTCTATATTTGGGATGCTGTTTTGTTTTTATATATTCATGATTTCTATCCAAATTATTTTTTTGAATTGTCCTCATAGCTTACCATAATATCTCTGAAGATTTGGTCTTTAACTGAAACGAATGGTGTTGTGTGAATGTGTGGTCTGTGTAGCTGACTTCACTAACTGGGGTAAGGCTTTTGTTATTATCCTCATAGCTCAACGCTATTAATGTAGTGTTCAACATCTTTTACTTATGACTACTCTGTCTGGATTAATCCCTTATATTGTGTTTGTTTTTGCATCCACATATCCCACACATTTACTCTCTTCAATCCACCTAAACATGCTAACTTTTGACCAAACACACAATTACTTTTATGTTTGCATGCTTGTTACATTTCAAAAACCACTTAGGACCTAAATTTGTGCTTTGACAACTAATGTTGTTTATTTTGCATGTTTATAATTATATATGGTTTCAAGATAAAATTTACATTGCTTTTGGAATCCGAGATTTGACACATGGTTAAATCACTAACTTCATAAACAAAGATAACTCATCTTTTGCCATTAATTCACTAGCATCAAACTGATATTACATATATCTTCCAATTTCATTTGAGTGATGGCTGAAATGAATACATTAAATATGCCCATACTTAATTTTTGTTTCTACAGGGACGGTTTGAGATTCTTTCCTTGTCTGGTTCCTTTATGCCAACTGAGAATGGAGTTACCAGAAGCAGATCTGGAGGGATGAGTGTCTCTTTGGCTGGTCCAGATGGTCGAGTAATGGGGGGCGGACTTGCTGGTTTGTTGGTAGCTGCTGGTCCAGTGCAGGTAGAACCTTATGAAATTGTTAATCTGAGATTTTTATAATCTTTGTAAGGAAACATGACAATATTAAATCAGTGCAAATGCTGGTTGTTCAAATTTTTCCCATTATCATAAAGCTAGTTTTAATTTGTTTTATTGGTTAGATGAACAATGCTCTTTGATAGGAATTATTATTATGAATTGTTTTTATGCTATGTCAATAACCCCGGAAATGTAGGAATAGACAACAAAATTATGTGTATGGTGGACATTTCAGTAAGCACTTATGTCACTATCTTCTGCATCAGGTTGTGGTGGCCAGTTTTCTTCCTGGTCACCAGTTGGAGCATAAAACCAAGAAGCAAAGGGTGGGGCATGTATCAACTATTAGCCCTTCACCTGTTAATCTTATCACTAGTGAGGAAATAATAGTCAGTTTCGGTGGAGTAAAGCCTATTATGACACCTGCTGCTTTTCAAGAAGAGAATATTGCTTCTTTTAACAATGGTCAAGACTATAGAAACTCATCAGTTGATGACAAAGATCCTTTGCCTGAAAAGGAGTCTAACCTAAGCCAATCAAATGCTGAGGCTGTATGCTAAACAAATTCCCTGTGAATTGTTTGATGTTATGCAGAGTCAACCTCATTTAGGCTCTCACTCATGCTTGACTGACAGCTGACAATTAATTTACAAAGACAACTCTGATGGTCATATGAGTGTCACACAATGGTTTTGACTCAACAGTTGCACTCTTTGGTAATAGGTGTTAGCTGTCAAATCTGTTTGTTAGGTTTTCCACGTGTCATTTCTCCAGATGTATCTTTAGTATTGTTTACCCATTGTTTTAGCAATTAGATATAGGATATATGTTGTGTCATTTCCCCCCCTTATTTATATTGATGTTAAAAATGTGAGTGTATTAATGTGAGTGTTTCTGAACTGTAACTCTTATTATTT
Organism: Glycine soja; assembly: GCF_004193775.1. Lineage (NCBI taxonomy): Eukaryota > Viridiplantae > Streptophyta > Magnoliopsida > Fabales > Fabaceae > Glycine > Glycine soja. The sequence continues at coordinate 42,699,291 of NC_041011.1, read as the reverse complement.
GTTAAAGAAATTGCATATCAGCCTCCTAGGTTTACCTTTTGGTACTAGGATTCTTTGCTCGAACTTGAAATTTATTTATGGCTTAAATATGTTGGAGATCTCTGATATATATTTGAATTTCAAAACTGATTCCTGAAAATTTTTTATTTCTTGTTAGGTCTTTGAAACTTCAAAGTTTTATAAGAGATCTTAGTTGTTAATTTTGGTTCAAAACATGATGTGTTCATTAGTTGAGCACTATACGTGCAAAGTCATGTCAAAGGTATTAATGACAAGACATGTCACCTAAATTTTTTTTTATTTAATTTAATTTAATAAATTATTTTATTAAAAAAAGAAAATGAAGTTAAAGTTTGTTGAGTTTATCTAAAAATGTTTCCAAAAAACTAAACCAAGTCTTGAGTTGGTGAGTGTGTTGCAGTGAAACAAGGAAGCAATCCCTTTTTGTCTCCATTCTCTGGTGCATCTCTTCTCCATCTCCATCTTGTGTTTTGTCTACATTGTCAATTCTGCATCCTCTGGCAACTCATTCTTATGCTAACTTCAAACATCAGCTTGTTAGACATTTAAATCTCACTTCTTGTGACACCCTTTATTTGATATACATATTTATATAATAAAATACATGAAAATGCGAAATTACATAAAAGAGATTTTATTTTTCAAACATAAAAGAGTTAACGCGGGTAACATGTTCACATCCACATTAATCATCAAATTAAAAACTTATCAAATAAGGGTATAAAAAATCTCTGGCCCAAAACAAGGTTGTCAATTTTTTTTTTCTGCAAAAGGAAGTTAAGTAGCGAAATGACATAAAGTAATCCAGCACGAGGTTCCTTAAAGTAAATAATATAAAAACCAATGTCCCAATGTCATATCTTATTAGAAAATTGTGCCCTAACATCCTCCAGCACAAGGTTACTTAAAGCAATTCATCTAGTCATCTGTTCCCATGAACACAAGGTTTGAGATCATCACAAAATTCAAACACAAACAATACACAGGAAGTGAGTTATTACATTCCTAGACAGGTAGAGATAAACGAAAACACACATATATATAGTATAAGTATAACAAACTTGACATAGCACAATTCGCATTATTTTACCACTTATTGCATAACATCACTTATCCCAAGGATTTAATCACAAAATCATATTTCACACCTTCGTATTAATCACGTGTTCATAACAATAAATATCAAGTACAACACAACATCTCGCACTCATACAATTCATTACCTACCATCACGCACCAAGTCACAATGATCATTACACATGCGCTATGCAATAGATACACTAAGACTTAATCCTATATGCAATGTTATACCATGTCAGTAAAAAATCTTGTTGGATGCCTAGGAGTAAATGACAAGATAGACCACACACTGCTAAGTTAGGTCACTCTCACTAAGTAAAATCATAAAGAGACCAGTTAGGGTCACGCTGTTTTGCCAGAATGCTCCAACCATGTGAGATCGACACATGCTTAAAGGAGCACTCAAACCAAGTGTATTTACTCCCAAGACCTAGACTCCGAAGAGTTCGTTAGGGCCTCTCCCTTTTGATTTAGATCCAACCCAGAAAACATTTTAACACGAAGGCTCTATCCATGAACTATACAACACACACAACTCTTTAATTATTCTCAAAATAATTTTAACTCGTTGTGCCTCAAAGTGATTCAACTTGTTGGGTTCCCGCAGTAGACCTCATCACAATACTCATTGCGCATTAATTCGTTGTCCTTAAAGGATCTTACAGTCGTGTGATTGTACAGTTTATAACTCATAAATCAATGCACACAACATCTCAATACACGTGTGATCTCACAATTTAACACATACTTAACTTATTACATACACCCAATCTCAATCACAATGTTATAATCCTAAAGCAATATGTTATCACACCTCATGAATGATATACACATCACACAATATTAATATATACTGACACAAACACAGACTTTACCTGTGAACTATGCAATACACACAACTACTCAATTGTTTTCAAAATCATTTTAACTCGTCGCGCCTCAAAGTGATTCAACTCGTCAGGTTCCCACAGTGGATCCCATCACAATACTCGTCGCGCATTAACTCATCGCCCTTAAAGGGTCTTACAGTCGTGTGATTATATAATTCATAGGTCATAGGTCACAACTTAATGCCATCACTTTACACTTCACAATAACATATATAATCACTTTGAGGAACGTATTAATCCCACACTTGTTCACAAAACATGTCTCATCACACCTCCCACTAACACATTATCACTTCTTATACATCATTGAGGGCATATAATCATTCACTTATTCCTTTGGTTAATAGCATAAAACATATGATCATATCATGGGGAACAAAACCCCTCAATGAATTTCAAGAAAACATGCAAGAATAAAAAATTCCCAAATTTATAGGTTTCTAGCATTCAAAGCCAAACACTTAATTAAATTATTCAATTCGCATCATGACATCAATTGATCCGTCAAACATGAACAATTCGTAGTTATCATTGTACGCTCAAAATTAAAACGCATAAACACCCCAAAATTAACTCTAATTTGATAATCTAAAGATCTTATATATGTTCACTTTAACCCTAATTGCAATATACTCATTTCTTACCTTTAAGCGGACTCGTGTGTAGTCGAAAAGCAATAACGTCTAGCAATTCTCTCAGATTCCTCAAACTTTTTCTCTTGTTATGAGAATTTTCAAGTGTTAGAAAGAAGAAATTTCCCAGTCTCCACACAAAGTGAATGAATTTCTCTTTTTCCAGATATTATTTTACAAATCCCAACAGTGAAAATGCCAAGATCATAATTTTACTGAGACAGATTTAAATATATGCAAAAAATAAAGATTTTATGAGAAAAAAAATCGAATTTGAGAAGAAGAAAAAATATAAAAACATTGTAAATATAAAAAATTGATCTAATATATATTTGTTTATAAATAAAATACTCTGAACATATTATTTATTCTATTTTTATATTTTATAAAAAAAAACTTTATTTTAATATTTTATTAAATAAATAACCAATTAAAACATCTCTTTATTTTCTAAAATATCATTTTACTCTATTTATTTTCTAATGCTATGAAACCTTTATTTTAATTTTAAAAAATCCTTTTTTATTATTTATTTAATTTCTAAAAATTCTGTTAATTTTTAAATAAAATTCTTTTTTTTTATTTTAAAAAAACGGGATGTTACCCTTCTCAACAGCTCTCCGATCTCTCACACAAACCCACCCATGATCCAAGCCAAAGTCCCGAACAAATGATTCTCTTCAACCATATAACACACTGAATCCACCATAAATCGACCCAATTTACAGAACAATTTTAATCACCTTGAATCCTTCACCTTTGGGGACAGAGAAGGGAAGCACCATCAAGCCTTTATAAACTAAGTGTCTAGGCAAAACAAATACAAGTATATCTTACATGGAAACTATATACTAACAAATACAGTAGGAAAAAAAAACAGAATCATTACAATGCTACATTGACCCAATTCAGTATTGGTGAATACAACCATAAATCTCAATACATAAAGAATCAAGCAAAGAGTAGAAACTACACATGTAATATCAACCCTAGACGTGTAATAGAAATAATTTTAAAGGAAAAATGAAGAAAACCCTAGACGTGTTTCAGGTCTTTTAGAGAAGCAGCGCTGCGTGAACAAAGAAAGGAGATGGGTACAAAATTTCCTGTGAACTCTCCCTTCGCTTCAAGGTCTCTGACCGCTGGAGCTGTTTTCGGCACGACGACTTCCCGATGGCGTCCACCTTTATCTTCTCCGACTGGCTCTGCCGTTACTTCACGACACTGTGGCGTCGGTGGAAGGCATGCCCTGCATCGCACAGATCTAACAAAGATAAAACCCAAATCGCATAAATCTAACAAAACAAAACATAGATCTAACAAAATTAAACATATATTTGTCTTTCATTCTCAAATCTATCAAAATAAAACACATATCTAACTAAATAAACACTGAGTTTTCCACGGCTTCTACGCACCAACAAGTCGCTTCTCTCGGACAACCACCCTCCATGTTCGCCGTCTTTGAGGACTGTCGTTGCGACCTTCACACTATGAGCTCCCTCAGTTCGCTTGTCTCGGAAACTAGTGCGACCTCTGGTCAGAAATTGACTACAGATCTGACATCACCATCGAAGTATTCGACATCGAAATCTGGCCGGAGCATCATATCTTCAGCGATTCCAACTGGGGCCCCATTTCGTAACGCTTATATATTTTGTGAAAGGGGTGGGTGGAGATGCCGTGACCTTGGTCGGTGACGGCGACATAGTGGAGTGGTGGTAGCGGTGACGTGGTGCGGTTGCCTGCGGTGGAGAGATGGTGGTGCACGGTGGTGGGGGATAGAAGAAGATCAGGGAGAGAGGAGAGGCAAAAGAAAAGGAGAAATGGGGAAAGATAAGTAGAAGTAGAGAAAAAAGAAAAAAAAATTGAGACTCTGACTTTATTTTCTTTTTAATAGAATAGTTTAATGATTAAATTAAATATAAAAATAAAATAAAAATTCAGGTGACACGCATTGATACCTCTTATGTGGTCCTACTCCTACATGTGTATGGTTGATGTATCCAGGATATTATTTGGACGTACACCAAAGGTATGGATTTTTTAAATTAGAAGTAAATTTTTTTCAGATTAGTTGCGAAATTTGGATATATTTAACGGATTTTCAATATATTCAAGCCTTTATTTATTTTTAAAAGAATTATTGTCATATATTTGTGATTTTGATCAAGTAAAAAAAGCATGAGATTCTGCTTATTATTTAGTTCAAGAATTATTGGCATTTGAGGGTGAATAAATTCTGATTTTATTATTCAAATTTTAGCCGTGCAAAAGACAATTGGAGCTTTCATGGTCTCCATCTTTTATATATTATCTTGTCATATAGCTGCTGTAATATTCAAATAATTAGTTGTTTTTATCATTTTTTTGCCTGAACTAAGCTAAATGAAGACTACAACACAGCCTGCTAAATGAAGACTACAACACAGCCTGAAATACAACATTCAGTTAATTACGATGTTGAAACTTGAAACAATGTCATGTCTCTCCACTACCAAACTAACTTTTGGATCAGACCATTTAAAATTATATTTTCACAACCACTTTAACTTGAATTGGTTCCAAAGTATCCTTAATTTGTCCGAATCATATCTAAATTTATTGTATTATAATAGGTGCAAGTGTGCAAATATTTCGATGCATTTCTTGCAATATCTTGATGCTCTATACCTCTTAACTTCTTTTTCTTTGTTAATACCCAATACCATAGAGAAAACTATATCACCCTTTTCGGCTAAAGCATCAAGTATGAGTGGAAAAAGGAAAGGAATATCATGGAACTATTTCTTAATGGTAAAACTTGAAAGTCAGATGAAAAAGGGATTTCTACATTTTTATTTATTTTTGGTGGCAAGAGATTATTTCTACATATGCTGCTTCGTAGCATGCTTCTAGACATCACTTTTTCCCCTTATCCATGTGACTGTTAGCTAGAATTAACTTCCAAATCGAAATATGCACCGAATAATTGTTTTACAGTAATAACTATGAAAGTTAAAAAATGTCATATAATCTGTAATTATAATTGAATGATCGATCGTATAAAAACGTTTTAATGTGAGTGCATAGAATATTTACTTCGTACCAAATCACTCTAATCCTCCTGCTTGAGTAGGGTATTTCCCAAACACTAAAGAAAGTAATTTTCAGTTAGAACTGATCATTCACTAAGCATTGTTTCTAAGACATTTCCTTCAATGATAGAAACATAACATAAAAAACAGTCTCTATTCACTAAAAACGTTTCAAGAATGAGTGGAACAGCCAAACAAACTGGTCATATAGATCAAAATTCTACTCCAAAAGTTCCTTATTATTATTCTCACCCCACAACAAACTTGATGTGCTCAAATGTTCTGCTTTCCATCCTTCATTAACTCTCTCTATAAACTCTTCCACTCTTCTCTTCAGCTCATCATCATCTTCCTCACTGTTGCAGTCGCAATTATCATTACCTTCACTTCCAACTTTGTCCACCACCACTTCTTCTTTGGCATGTTGTGACACTTCTCTTGCTTGTGGAGAAAATGTGTTTTTGTTTACTAAACTCTTGGAAATTGCTCCTTCTATACCTGTGTTTGTGGGCATGGACAAACGGATTTGTTCACTCTCTTGATCAAAACTAAGCTTGGGCTTCAAGTCCACTAGGATAATGACTATGATCAAATTGCAGAAGCAGAAAATGAAAGCATAGCTAGAAGCTGCCTGAGTGATGTACTCAATCACAGAATCTAACATGGCTATGGAATATGAAAAAGTAAGAAGGCGAAAGTGGTTTGCTTGAGTTAGACGCGAGTTGAGGATTTTAGGTCTATTTAAAGTGGTGTTTGGATAGACGCAAACGTGGATAGAACCTTCTTTTTTTTTATATATAGCAAATTTTAAGGTGAATGCTTTCCGAAAAGAACAATACAATATATATATATATATATATATATATATATATATATATATATATATATATATATATATATATATAATTTTTTTAACTGTGTTATGATTAATTTCTATAAAAAATCTGATTAATTATTTTTAATGAAATTTTATTCTTTCAATTATATATTTTTTTCATTTACAAGCTAAAACATAAGAATCAGTCTAGTTCTACTCGGACTAACGAGGTTGATGCATATCTGTAAGTGGGATGTTTGATCCAACTGTACGTGGGGCTTTTATTCTATTAAATTAATAATCAAAAGTCTGTTGTACTCACATGCAATGCAACTTTAATTCTTAATTGGTCATAGCCACATTGCTCTATGTCATCAACTTAGGCATCACCCACCAAACTTTATTATGCAGCATTCACTTTTCTATCTCTGGATCCTTGCCCTGATTGACTTGTTAGTCATTTTCTCTCTCAATAATCATGGGCAGTTAGAATTAAAATAATACTAGATTGATTGCGATTTTCTGGGGTGTTGAAGATCTTCAAAAATTTGGACCATGATCCACTGAAAACGACCAAGGACCTAAGTAACTAAACCATTTTGGCTGTTGTTGGCTAATTGTTTTGTCTTGTTTTGTTTGCTTGAAAATGTTACAACTGATGTTCATGGCTTGTCTATTATATTTGGTGGCCATATAAGAAATGTGGATATATAAGCATAACCTCATTGAAGGCAGGATGCAACGAACCAAAGAAAGAACTATGTAAGACAACGAAAGCAGTCCTTTTATTATTGAGGATGAATAATGTATGACAATTTTGGAATGAATTTTTCTCCTTTGTTTTTTGTTTTACCGAGTCATCGTCGTACAAAGGAAAAGTGCATACAATCACTCTTGACTCATTCTTTTCTTTTTTAGATAAATACCTTTAGTTTTGAATCATCTTAATTAGTCCTTTTGCTTAAGAAATTCTTAAGTTAGGAATCTTCTGACTTTAAAAAGCATTTATAAATAAATTTATATTTACTTTACTTCAAGAAAATCAGTGAAGATTTGGTGTATACGTCTCGATAAATTTTACATCCAAATCAAAATATTGATGCCAGAGTCAATATAATTTGCTTCAATAGAATCTGCCTCAATCACCTCTAACATGAAACCAAATAGGTTATAAATAATGAACTCACCATGAAAAATTATTAAAGGAGAGTGCTACTGATAAAGGCAAATGCTTTTGCTAGAAATTAACGCAATTTGGGGCCAAAACAAATGAGTAAATTTGTTATCAACTGATTAGGTTTTTCTTTACTCATTTATGGACATAACAAATTAATTATAATTAAAATGAAATTCTACCATTTTTTTTTATTTTATTTTCATTTCTAACGTAATAAATGATATATTATTTTGTAGTATGTTTGAAAGGCAGCTTCTAGTTTAGTTTTTTTTTAATAAATGAAAAACTTATTTGACTATGGTAATAGAGTTTGATAAACAATTTTATTTTAGTAATTTGTAGCATTTCCTGAGACGATAATAGCGTTTTAACTTGTAGTTTCTAATATACTATTTCTTTTTTATATTTAAATTACTTATTAACTTTACTTTTTATCTTCTTTTTTATAAGACAAATTAAGTTTTATTAGTCCTTTTTTATCTTTCTGCTTTCACAAACCCGTACATTTTAATTTTTAACTACAAGCTAATTTTTAAATTTCAGTTCACTTATTAACTACTTTTACCAAACATGAACCGATGGTTTTGACTTTGTATTTGCTTACAATCCAAATTAGATAGTTTCAATGATAATATAATGACTTTGTATATATTCATCAAAATTTATCTTTTAAATTGGGAATAGGGATAAACAAACACATCAATATCATTTTTTAATAGGGATAAACAAACACATCAATATCATTTTTAATAGCAAATGGGTAGTCAAGTAGTTATTAGATTTCTTTTACTTGCCAACGTTTCAAATTAAAAATAAGTTTGAAACGAAAATGATACAAATAAATTAAAAAAATGAAAAAAAAAATATTTAATGACATTTACAGGATAGTAGACCAAAGTTTGAAATTTGTTTTGTGCACCACACAAGTGTAGTCCCCTCCCTCCCAAGACTCCCCTAGCACCAGGCCTATGCTAAGGTCATTAACAACTTCAATGTGAATTATATCACCTTCACTAACTCAGACTCTGGTGTACTTGGTCCCTTGTTATCCTCCATCAATCTCCTCATATCTCTATGCTTCTTCTCTTACCCTCTCAACCAATTGGCTAAGACCATTCATCAACCCACACAGTTTTATGTCAACTCCAAATCAGTAGGTAACACTACCCCCCAAAATAAAGTTCTCATCGTTCTTTTTTTTTCGGAAATTATGTATCTCTCTCTCCTTTAAGGCTAGGCCTAAAAATATTGTTGTAACTAACGTATAAAAAGGACAACAAGTTGTAACTCTAAGTAACAAATGTTAACAACCAACCAAAAAATCAAGTATTGGAACTCACGTGAACTCAAATTTGTGAATCCTGATAATATTTAGTATTAGAGTATGTGTGTGTTGTTGTACTTGAATTGATGTGGGACTCTACTGAGTAGTGAGTATGTTATCTTCTCCCCCCCCCCCCCCCCCCCAAAACATTAAAGAGAGGTGTGGCTCAAATTTCTTCTTTCATACTTATCTTTATCTTTTAAAAAAAAATCCACAGAACAAAATGGATTGTGAATTAAAGTTCTATTTTCATAAAAAAAATAAGCAATATTCCCTTATAAAAATAAATAAATAAATTATATGTAGTATGTGGTTCACAATTAGTTTCTAGTAATTGATCCATATCTTGCATGCCCTTTAGTTGTACAAAGTACACTGACCCCAAACATCATTGTTCTCCGACATTAGGAATTAGGATGTTGAGAAGCAATAGAAACATCTGCTGAGTACTGGGTCAGTGCAACTTTGGTTTCTGTTATGTTTTAAGAGTTGCTACCAGTAGGATGATTGGTAAGCATTTAGTAACGGTATCACAGTTATCAATATTGAAAAATGGACCTGCCAACTGAAACAGCGAAGTTTCAATAATTGAAAAAAGAAAAATTATAATTTAAAAATATATATAAAAATAGTTTGAGTTGATATTTACTTAAATAGTGAAATACATCTCTAATTTTATCCATAAAATTAATAATAAATATTTTTGAACTTATTTTTATTAAATAAGTATTTACTAGAAATTAAATATTTAAATAATTATGTGGAAAAAAAATTTCGACTCCTCCTAAAATACATTCCTGAATTCGTTTATGCCTAATACCATGTTAAGATCATTATTAACTATTAACTATTCAATGATAATTGTATCACCAACTCAGACTCAAATGCACTTTATACTTGGTTCCTAAGGTTAGCAACTAAACAAAAATAAAATAATACTATCCAAAGCGATTTGATCTAGTGAAAGCATGTTAGGTTCATAAGGTTCAAGTGTGTATAAGAATACTCCATAAGAAGATCTTTGGCATGGGAAAAGTATATCCGCGGGAGTATCATGTCACTCATTTTTTTTCTTTTCTTTTTCCCCACACAAACCAAAAAAGAAAAAAAGAAATTTGGGCGTGAATTCAATTTCTATTTTCATTATAAAAAAAAACATGTTCTCTCCTTATAGAAAAAAAATTGTATATTTTGCATGTGCCATTTAGTTGTACAAGCCCACGTCATTGTTCTCCGACCTTAGGAATTAGGATGTAGTGCTGAGAAGGAATAGAAACATCTACTTGCATGTACCCTTTGGTTGTACAAGCCCCAAACATCATTGTTACTTTGGTACTGTGTTTTTTAAAGGTTGAAATGTGGACATTTACTAATGGTATCGCAGTCACAGATATTGAAAAATGGACATGCAAACTGAAACACTGAAGTTTACGACAAATTGAATGTTTTAATTGATGGGTTTTGTTATATGTCCTTATTTTCTCTATGCAAAAACATTTAAGAAAGTAATTCGTGATCCATTGTCTAACAACTTTTAACTTTTCTTGGAATAATAGGTTCTTGATATGCTTTCATTCTTCTCAATAAAAAATAAGAGTTAAAATTTCAGTTCATAGATTGGGTTTGAGCATTGTCCATACTTCAATTCCATTAACCAACAGAGTTTGTGAGTGTTTCTTAACCTAATTTTGGAAGCAGAGTGTAGTTGCTGCTTCTTATAATCTCGTTAGTAAATATGGTAAATGGAAGCAACTGGTTAAAAGCAATATTATTGTAGTCATTCCCTGTTTTAGTGAAGTGTGATTTTTATATTGTTGTAGGGATTCTATTATTTCAATAGAGAGGGTGATACTTCTATTCCTGATGCTACGACTAAAGCTGAAGAATTTGCTCAAAGGTGGGTCTCTTAATACGTCCCCTTTTCAGTCCACTTTGAGAGCTTGGCTGCATGACAAAGACTTTTTTTTTTTATAAAATAAACGACAGGAATAATGTTTCTAGTGAATCTTAGGCTTGTACTGTTTACTTTGTGTTATATTTATATATAATATTTTAATTCAAATTAATATGAATTAGTATTGCATCTTTTGCTGACACATTTCCTGCAAAAAGGTTTGCTAGAATTATTGAAGATTTCAAAAAAGATCCTGCAAGGCAAGGCGTGCCTCTTGATGTCCTTGTATGTTCTTTAGCTATATACAAATAACAAAATAAAATGCAGCAGTTTTGGTTACATGTCTAATTTCTCCCTTCTTCATTTTCCTTTATTTCTCTCTTTTTTCCCGGGTGTTCTAGCTTCCATGCAAACTTCGTGAGCAAATCCTTAAAGAACTGGGATTCAGGGATATCTTTAAGAAATAAAGGTAAGATTAACTGTGCAATATGGGATTCTGTGTGCAAAAAGCTTATACTATTCAGTTAAAATGTTGAAGAAAAGCATGCATATATTTTATTATAGGGGTGAAATAATGTAACATCTGACATGAAGAATACAGTGAAATTTAATGGCATTCTTCTCTTAATGTTGTTGGCTAGAGGCCTAATATATATTAGCCAAAGTCGAAGAAATTTAACATCATTAGTCTTCAGTAGGAGGGGGAGGGGGAATGGTCTTGTGACTAACAATAGACCATGTTGTTTTAATTTACTCAAGATTTGTAATTCCTCTTTGATTGAATGCAACAGGATGTAGAGAATGCAAATGCCATATCCCTATTTGAGAATGTTGTTCGTCTTAATGATGCCATTGTAGATGAAGGGAAACGACTAGAGAATTTAGTTAGAGGAGTTTTTGCAAGAACATACTTGATCTTGGTGCTTCACATGTTGGTTGATTTTCTGTGTGTAATTTTGGTCACTTCTGTCGTAATGATTCTCAATATAATAAACCCCACAAACTGTGAATAGGCTCAGTAAGAAATTAACCAAACTCAATACAGAGTTGATTTAATACTCAAGGAACAGTAGCTGTAAACTTGCATTCAGTAACAGTAACAGAATTACATAAAAATGACTTGTGTTGAATAAAGGTTCCAGAGAAGGAAGAAGAAAGTTCAGAGAGGAGGAGGAAAATATCCAGAGAGGGAAAGGGGATGAGTTCTCAGCATCTTCTTGCATAGTTCTTTTCCCCTTCCGCCAGTGACTTAAATCCTTTGGTTAGAAATCTTGCTTCTGGTGCTTTAAGTTGTAGCAAGCTGATGAGTCATCAACTCGTATCTCACATGCTGCAACTGATTTATCTCATTCAGCCTCTGACCTGGCACCTTTTTCAGCTTCATTACATGTCAATATCTGAAACCATGAGTCTTGGAATAGACTGGACCAGCCTACCTGTTCATGCAAACATTGATTTTAGTTGCTTAATGTTCCTTGTTACTGTATCAACCCTTAATTGCTCCACTTTCCCATTGTCTGGTTTGGTTAAGTCACTCTTCACTATAGGAGTGCATGGTGTGGCTGATGATGTTGAGAATATGATGATCCTTTGCTACTCTCGATTGACATTTGACAGTACTTGGCTAATTGTTAGTGACATTTACTCATTTTCTTATCTATCATCCATGTACAGAACCATAGGCTGACAATTTGAGTAGGAAACCAAAACTAACTTCATACTAAATTTATTTGCCTAATTGAAGAAGCCAGTTCTTGTTATTTATTACAATCATGGCAGAGTTTGGACCTTGGAGGATTATATAACTAGCTTTAGTTGATCGTTACCTTTTTCTTCCCTCAATTTCTTGAAGCTTGCAGAGGTTTTCTCTAGGGATGGAATGTCTTTTTCGGTTACTTGTCAAAATCTTGTCACTTGACCTTGGGTTATTGATGATCTTGAATCTTTCAAAATGAAATGGAGCAAGAAGTCCTGGAAGAAGGCAAGTGTCGTATGGCTAATGAAATATACAATTTTATGATGGATTTTATGTCTTCTGCTGTTTTTTTCAGGGGTGGTATCCTAATCTCTTTTACATTGGCAGGTAATCATATTTCTTGATAATTCTGGTGCAGATATCATTTTGGGTATTCTGCCATTTGCAAGGGAGCTACTTCGGCGTGGGAGTCAGGTTCACTAGCATTTTTTCCCTCTATCGTTTGAGTTTTTTGGTCAGGCTGTTTAAAACCTATACCATAACTAAATATTGTCGTTTGTGGTTCATCTTTCTTATGTTTTACTTTAGGATTTCAAATAGGGGAGGGACAGGGAAGGATATTGGTAGCCTTTTTATCATTGAGCACAGTAGATCAATGTCTTGAAATACTTGGATTTGTTTTGCATTATAGGAATATAAAGGAACTAAGGATTTTTTTAATTTTAAATAATTTATAGTAAGTATTTTAACTAAATCAGCTTAACTCTTATTGGTGGTTGACATGATTCATTTTTAGTACTGCCTTGCTTTAGGTGTAATAGTATTTGCCCATTTTTTAAGATCTGTGTGAAATTGCTCTTAATGATCGTCTGCTTCAACATATTTTATGTGATCTGAATGCAGGTTATATTGGCTGCTAATTACTTACCTTCCCTCAATGATGTGACTTATGCTGAGCTAATTAAAATTATATCAAAGGTAACAAACAATTAGGTCTGGCAGTTTATGGTATGACAAAGTTCTTTCCTAACTCTATCATGTTGATTGCCAGTTAAAGGATGAAGAAGGACGTCTCGTGGGTGTCGGTACTTCAAATCTTCTAATTGCCAACTCCGGAAATGATTTACCTGTAAGAAAATTAGAAGTATATTTTCTGTTATATTAGGAAAGTTCTGGTTACTATGTAGTTATTGGCCTATGATGTCAGCTCATTGACTTGTATGGTGATTACATTACTTTCTTCTTTCTTGTTTTGTTCAATGGATTGCAGGTTATTGATCTTACAAGGGTGTCACAGGAACTTGGAAACCTTGCCAATGATTTAGATCTTGTCATCTTAGAAGGGATGGTAAGCTCTTCCTTCCACATTATATGCTTTCTGTTGGGTTAGACAAGTTGCATATTCCAACAGTTGGGTTGAGCAAATTTTAAGCTCTATTTTTGGGTTCTTAGTTTCTTCAATTTTTGCTTCAGTGATGCCTCTACACTTATCCAATTAGCTTTATCACATTGGTGCTTCGTAAACATTAAACACCGACTTATTTCTTTTGACAGGGTCGTGGAATAGAAACAAATCTCTATGCTCAATTTAAATGTGATTCCCTCAAGATTGCTATGGTAATGCATTTTATCATTTTTTACTTGCTTTTTAGCAAATGAATAATTGAATTCTGATGATTTCTATTCTTTCATATTTCTTTTTTGTCATTATTTTATAGGTAAAACATCCTGAGGTTACAGAATTTCTTGGGTCACGTTTTTATGATTGCGTGATCAAATATGATGAAGTTTAGAGCTTAAAATTAAGGCTGATTCTTTACTTTGATAAATACCCAACACTACATTTGCAGTTAGTGTAGGCTTATTGTTTCAACTACATATGCTTCCAACTTTCCAAGTAATCAAAATTCAAAATTTTAGACCCCGTTCGGAGTGGTAGTAAGTTTTTAATTTTTTGTTTTCAAATGTAATTTTTAAAATAAAACGTGTCTAATAAAAATGAAATTAAATTAATTTTTAATTCAATTTCAAAACAGTTTTATATTTATTATCAAAATTAAGAATTTTTTTTTTGTAAATTTGATTTTTAGTTTTAATTTTTTAAAAAACATTTTAACCACCATCACTATACCACTGTCACATGATTCGACCTTTATTAAAAAATAAATAAATTTATATTCAACCTTAATTGATCCATATGACCTTACACATGCTTTCTCCCTTAGGCATGATCTTAGTTAGATCGGTGAGTCACCAATTTAACCGCAAACATGATCGGATCGTACTGGATTGCATCGAGTTCAATGCATGATTGATTCGATAAGCAACTCAATTGGCCAAACCATCGGGTCGCGATCGAACCAGTTCAGCCAGTCTGATCGATTCAAGTTTTAAAACATTATCATCACCATTCTATTGCTACTATAATCACCATCACCATCGTCGTCATCACTATTTCAGCCCCACTATTAGCGTCATAACTACCACCACTCTGTTACCTCTGTCACCACCATTATTTCATTATAAAGTAAGATAAGATAAAATAATTGACTTATTTTATTTATCTTCAATTTGTAACATCTTTTTAAAAACTTAAAATAAAGAATAAATCCTAACTCAAAACTAAAAACAAGAAATCAATTGGGACCTTAATTTCTCAAATCTTACTATGACTCTTTGTTCCAACGCTTATAAAACTTTAGAGTTCATGAAGTTACAGTGATTGTTGAGTTAAAAAGTTATTTGGTTCATTTAATTTCAATTATTGAGAAACATTTCCCATATCATATAAATATTGTAAATACTTTTGAGTATAGACTATCGTTTATTATGATTCACCATTCATTGAAAATAGTATAAGGTTTGTGTTTTTATTAAAACTTAGTTTGTTGTATGAGCTTGAAGAGACTTGAGATTATTTATTGGAGAAGCAACTGAGAAAAAAAATACTAGAACATTATTTAGTGAGAAATGTTAATAGAAAGTTAAGCATTAAAAGTAATATTAGGTTGTGAGAAAGTTCAGTATAAAGATATTGCATGCGTGCACCCTTTCCCCCATTACTTATGTATTCTATTGCACTAACATAGAAGGTAGGTTAGCATTGTATAGTTGAAACACTTGATTTTAAATTCGAAAGGTTTTATAAAATTGAACATCATCTGTCAGATGACAGTCCTTTCTTAGCTTTGTCTACTTATGTGTTCAACCATTTCAAACTTCTAATATTATCTACTTTAGAATTATTTAAAAAAATATTTGCAAAACACACGCACAATTAAGTGCCTTCTTTATATTTTCTTTTGTCTTGACAACAATTATACAAGTTTGTTCTCATGCACTATTCACAAATTACATTTACCTTGAATTTAACGTGTTCCGCTAAACTAATTTTTGAGGAATTATTTTTTCGCTTGTTAGTTTGTGCGGAGCTTGTGAAAATAAAGAATATTAATGCTTGTTTAATTTTCAAGAATATTTTTTTAATCTTTATTAATAATTATATAAATATTATTTTTTTATACAAAATCTTTAATAGTATTTTTTTTAGTTGTTTATGAGATTTATTTTTCACCATGTTTATGATCCTTTTTGAACATCAATTGAATTTCATAATTTTTATTTAAGTGAATCTAATAAAATAAGTTTTATGTATTGACTTAGCAAAAAATAGTTTAAAATTGTGTCCCAAAATTGAAACTATTAATATTTTAGAAGAATGATCACTTTGACTTTAACAACATAAATGATTAAATTGAATTTTTTTTAAAATAAAAAATTAAATTAAATATAATAATATAAAAAACATAAAGGACTACAAGTTTATTTTAACCTTATATATTTATTATATTTGTTTCCATTGAACATGATTGGGACTGTTCACATGTTAATTTGAATCAGATTTTGGGGAAAATGAAATTCAGACCAATCAATTTTCATGGGTTTGTATTAGTTTAAATTTTCCAAATCAATCCAATTAAGAATAAGTTGGTTTGGTTCGAATTCATCGAGTCTCCTACTATGCAAATGTGCAATTTATTTATTATTCTAAAGAAAAAAGTACCATGCTGTCATTAAAATGTGTAAATATATTTTGTTATAATTGACTTGCATCAACTAAATAATAACAAAAAAT
Organism: Glycine soja; assembly: GCF_004193775.1. NCBI lineage: Eukaryota > Viridiplantae > Streptophyta > Magnoliopsida > Fabales > Fabaceae > Glycine > Glycine soja. The sequence goes on along the minus strand of NC_041011.1, from coordinate 42,682,548 downwards.
TACAAAAACCAATATATGATTATACCATAAAATTCCATGCATAACAATTAATAAAAAAAAATCACATTATTGATTTATTGGATTGGTTCTTGTTTATCTTGTTTGTAAATCACAAATCTAATATTCGAATCAATCACCATTAGATTTAATTGATTTGGATTGGGTTAAATCTCATTAGACTAAAAATCTGAACTAATTTATTGATTTGAATTGAATTCTTGGATTGGTTTGGTTGATCCAATCCGATTAACACCCTAAACCCAATGCTTCTTTTCTTTCCCAAAAGTGGTGGGTGCAATCCACATATGTGCAAAACAAACTAAGCAAACTGGAAAAAAGAGGACACAACCACTTTACAGTGCGTGTGCTTTAATAAACAGAATGAAACGTATTCCATAAGAAAATGGATTCGTATAAATGGCTATGATTAAAGCAAGATTCTGCTTTTTCTATTTTTAGTTGCAATTTTCTTTGTCAAGCCCTTAGTAAGAAGACTCACAACTAACTTGTTGCGAAAAGAGAAGAGCATCGGTGAATTGCAACAAGGATGAAGAGCATAAACTAATCACCCCATAGACATAGCTTGGGTCGTATTAAAGTCAAAACTCTTAAGAAATCAAATTATCGCATGTGTCTGTCTCATATATCAATACAACTAAAATAAAATTATGAGAATAATTGTTGATCTCTAACTCTCTTCAAAGTGGTATTCAAGGATTCAAATGCTTGCTTTGGGAAGCTAGAATATCCGATTAACCAACTCAAATTAAAAAGTATTGCTTTGGGAAGCATTACTTAATTTACCAACTTACATAACGGTGCTTTTTTTAACTAGTGTTATTTTAGGTGTGATTTATATAACGTTTTTGTAAGCATTATCTAAAATTACACACATGTTTAGATAGTCTTAATTGCTATCATTAAACAGGTGAATCAACTTAAAAGAGTTATTTTAACTTAATAAAAGGTTTTGGGTTTGAGTTTGAGTATGAATATGCAACTATGTTAAATATTTGAAGGGAGAATTTTGTCGTCCATAATAATTTTATTCAACTTAAATAAGATGGTCTCTATTAAAAATTACATGTAATCTATACCAAAAAAGATAGTCATATCTCTTATGCGCTTTTAAGGGATAACTGAAGCCAAAAAAAATGGTACTATGTGAAATACTTTTTAATATAGTAAAGTGTTTGACATTATGTGCACATTCTTTGGTGAAACATTCATTCTAGCTTTGTTGTTGTTATTGTTAGCAGTGGGTGGGTGGGTGAGAGTGGGGGTTAACATTTCGACCTTAAGGTGAGTTGTTTTGGGAGAAAATTTGGACAGAACATTGGTCGAATCCAATTCCAAAGACGCCAAGAGGCGATTTTGGTGGTGAGCTAATGATATATGGGCATGGACTCAATCCTAGACAACTCCTTGTGGTACTTGAATAATTGGGTCTAAGGGCCCTCGACCAAGTTTTGAGTTTTTGTTTGAATGTTGGTTTCATAACAGATTCGAACCCCACGAGTCCATGATAGCTCCCTTCTGTGCCTTATTATGTTCAATCAATGCTCTACCGTTTCTTTTATTTTTCTTCATTTTGGACACTATTTGATTCTAGCTAGCTAGTTCTTTCTAGTTTCTAATCAATTAAGCTCCCCTTGCTGGATTTGGCGGAATGCATGTTATTGTTGGATGGTTAAGTAGAGCCTAATTGGAAGATCTTTTATTAATGGGTTAGAAATCCAAGATAACGGGCTCTGTCATCACTTATATACCAAAAGAAATGCAGATGGTTTAACTATTTGATAATTTTTAATTAGATTTTTGAATTATTTTTTAATTAGGTTTTTTAATTTAGATTTGTTTTTGATTAAGTTTTTGTCGTTAACTTTCTTTAATGCAATTAACGGCAAACACCTAATTAAGAAATCAATACAAGTTCAATGTTTTTTACCCCAAAAATATAAAAAAAAATAAAAAAATTACCCAAATAATACAAAAGTAAAATTATTTGCTTAAATTATACAAAATATCGTTTGGGGGTGAGAAATTGATTTCTCACACCCCAATTTCACAAAACACAACTTTTTAAAAAATTGTTTCTCAATGTTGAGAAATCGGAAGCCAATGCAGTAATTTCTCATCATGCTTTTTTATTTTTTTTCATTTTTTTATAATCTTTTCTTTTTTATTTTTTAATTATATATTTATTTATTTTATTTTAAAAAAATTAAACTGTTTTTTGTTTCCTTTTACTTTCCAATTTTATCAATTTAATTTTAAAAAAAATATGAATTACTTAATTCCTTTAATAATTTTATGGGGGTGAGTTTTTGTATTTTTGTGTTCATGTTTATGCTTTTTATTGATCAAATAATGGTTTAGTCCCATAAATTTTATGTAGATGAATTTGATGGTATATATAATAATGCTTCAAAATTATGTCTGAAAATGCAAAAAAAAAAAAAAAAAAAAAAAAATTGGACTTGTGAATTCCTTTAATTGTTTCATGGGTGTAGTTTTTTTTTTCAATTTTGCTTATGTTTATGTTGTTTTTTTTTTTTTTGATCGAACAATAGTTAAATCTCTATAGATTTCATGCATATGAATTCAATGATATAACTTTCACATATAGGATATGTCTAAAAATATATGAAATTGTTGTTCTCCAAAATGCATAAAAATTAGTTTTTTTGACTTAGTAAATTCATTTAAGTTTGTCAAGGTGATCACTTTTTGCTTGATTTTGCTTCTGTTTACATTATTTGTTGTTCGGCCTATATTTTTCATCTAGATGAGTTCAATGATACAATTTTTATAAGTTGAATCTTCCTAAAAAAATCTTTCAAAATCGAGGTAAAAAAATTGCAATGCTTTATCTTTTGTCACTATAAATGAATGATCTTGAGTGCATCATTTTCTAACAACCCAACTTGAATTTTTTTAAATGTCAATATTAACTACATGTAATTATTAATAGTATTATTTTGTATTATTTAAGATGTCGTTACGTATAACATAGGTTTATGTAGTACATTAATAAGAGTAAATTGATATTCATAGTACACGACATTATATTTTACTTAAAAAAATTAATGTCGTTTGTTTTCATTGGTTTCACATATGTGAACTTGTCTATTTTTTGTTGGATTTTGACGAAGTTATCCATGTTTATGTAGCTAAAATTATTCATGGGGAACAATATATTGCTCTTCCTGAACCAACTCATTATAATTAAGTTTAAGATTTATTTGATTTATTGATTGGGAAGTGAGATTGTTAATAATGGATGTTGAAGAACTTCCCACAACTTATGTTGATGTTAATTTAAATATTATGTTCTATTGTTTGTAATTTAATTATTCTATTTCATGTAAATTTAATATTTTTTTAATTAAATCGAAGCTGTAGATTAAATACAAATTTTATTAACAATTAATTTAATTTAATTTAATTTAATTTATAGAAATAGTGAAACAATTTTATAAAAAATATGAAAATGAAAATAAAATGGAAGTCCACTAAAGAAAAAATAAAAAGCAAAAAAAAATAAGATTATAAAAGTGAAAAAAAAAAACATGTTGAGAAATCAGTGGATATGCCACCGATTTCCCAACATTGAGAAACAAAATTTTTCAAGTTATTTTTTGTTAAATTGAAATGTGAAAAACCGATTTACTCACCCTTAATTTTATTTTGTATTATTTCAATAAATAATTTTGTACTTGTATTATTTGAATAATTTTTTATTTTATTTATATTTTTGGGTAAAAAACTCTACAATTTGATGGATCCAATTGAAAAAAAAAATATATATATATATATAGAAGTCTAATTAAAATTTTAAATAATTCAAGGACTTACTGAGTAATTCTCAAATTCTTTTCAAGTATTCTTCTCGAGCCTTTAAAGGTTATTTATAATCCAGTATTGTTACCTCTCTAGGCGAATATTATTACCTCTTTAGGTTGTAAACTCATTATTCTCAACCTCTACATGTTTTTTAACTAGTATTCTCATATTTCACAAGCATCAATCCCCTAATTGCACTTTTAGTTTTCCCTTAAAGATTGTGTACCTAATGCAGCCCTTCTAAATAAAGTCTTCAATTAAACAATATTTTTCTATGATTTTTAATTTACTTTTAAGTTAATTAATAGGTCCCTAAACTATATAATTTTTTTTAATTAAGTCCAAAAATATTTTTTAGTTAAGTCTCTAAACTTTTATTTGTTTTTTAATTAAATCTTTATCGTTAATTCTATTTAATGGAGTTAAAGATAAAGACCTCATTAAAAAATAAATATAAATTTAAGGACGAGAAAAAAATATAATTTATGAACCTAATTAAAAATGATCAAAAAGTTCATAGATGTACAAATTCATTTAAACTTTTTGATATAATAAAATAAAAATAATATATGAGTGATTTTATATGTTTTAATCATGATATAAAAAATTTAATTATTTTAAAGGACTAAATTATATGTTTTAAGATAAAAAAATAATAATAATTAGACAAATAATATATACCTATGTGTAATCCTTAAATGAGTGATTTTATTTATCTTAATTTTTTAGATTAAATTAAAAAAATAAAATTATTTTTATAAAATGTTCAAACTAGTTTTTTCACCATATTTTTACTAATCTTTACTATTTTTGGAATTAGTCTCTTTTTTTTTTTAGTTAACAGCCTGGTCAGTGGATTGGTGTTTTTTTATTATTTATATAAGTCAGTAGATTGGTTTTCAATAAAACCAGCCAACCCAGTTTTTTAAACTATGATATAGTCTAATGGTCTAACCACAAAGTGATATATTGATTTATTTGCATTATAAATTTATAATGACAAGGAATATTCTAACAGATTCATTCAACAATACATACCACAACTAATATATCATTATCAACATTATCTAAAACCTAAATCGCATTAATCATTTCAATTTTCGCAAACAAAATCTCATAATTAATTGGTGTTTTGTGAATCTTCCATATGTATAGCGATATCAAAAGAAACATGTGAGAAAAATGAGGATATACCTATGTTCATTCAGTATTTTACAGACACAATTAACATGGAGCGTTTAAATGTTGTTCATTGGCAACGTTATTTTTTATTCGCGAATAGTTTTCACATGGCATGCTATGTTGGCAAGTTGGGTTATCGTAGAATTAAAGTCATTCTAATTATTACACTTTTACAAAGCCAAATCTCCGGACCAAACAAGGAAAAAGGGATTATTGATTGAGTGTTTGAATTATTATCTGTACCTTTCTTGTTGATAACAAATATAAGGCCAATATTTAAGAGATACACATGTGGTAATATTAATATGTATTGTGTAATCATTTACGACAATGATAATTAATTATAGCCACATATAATACGTGGGAGGAGGAGGGGTATCTGACCTTTTTTATCGCGTGGATGATGATGGATTTTGATTAATCTTTATCCTCCAAAAAGTTGAAACATGAGTTTCAAAAATGTTTTTTTTTTACCACCCATATTCGATAATCATCTTATCTAATTCTCACAAATTGCATGTATCAACTTGTGGTGTCGAATTTAAATTCAGAATTTAGTTATATAAAATACTCGGAATCAAAAGAATATTTTTATTGTTTTTAATAATTCTATCCTACTTTAGTTTATTTCCCTTAGAAAATACAAGTGGCCGGCCTATATTAAAATAGTAGACATCTAATTACTTAAAGTGAGCCAATAATGTAACTGCATTTTCAAAAATTTGAATTCAAAATCTTTAATCAAGTTAAAACAGTTTAATTAGTTTCCGTACATTTTTACTGGTAAAAAAATTATTGTTTTGTAAGAATTCAGAGCTGTGAAAATTGTTGCATGACTCATGTTATGAGCGCGCAGAATTTGGTATAGTACATGGTGTTATTTTAGATGTTTAATTCTTATAAATTGGTATAACCCCATTTGTTATGTAATTAATAGGAAATAATCGCTATGCTCCTCATAATATAAACACACTTGCTTCATCTCATAAATTATCTTGTGTTTGTGGGTGCGCATGTGTGTATTTACTCTGTTTTAGAATTCTGATTATTATTATTATTAACCGAAAGACATATTAGCATTTGCAAGTTGGTTAAAACACTCAAAGTAAATAAGGTATAATCATATATGTTATCACTTTCAAATTATAAAATGGAATTGTGTTTTTAAAATTACATATAAAGTTTAGAAAAAAATTTGCAGAAAGTTTAGAAAACAAATACGTTAGATTATATATGTTAAAAAACTATATTAGGTTTCACTATTTTTAAACAGTATGCTAAATTATCTGTAAGAATTAAATAAATAAACCACATATCTAGTTTATTTAAATATTTAAAATCTCAAGACATGTCATACTTTTTCTGTGGTGTCAATATAAAATTTTCTATTAAATTTCCGCTGAGTTTAAATCAAACAAAAAAAAAATGCTTAATGTTCAATATTCTATTTTTTTAACTTCTTTATTAATTAATAAACATAAGAAAAAATAATTATACATTAATAGCATAAATATTTTTATACAATCATCTAATCACATAATAACTTGTCTTTATAGCAATAAGGTTAGAACCTGTAAATATATCTAATTTGTTCAAAATTTTCACTACTAAAACCTAATTTTTTATGATGAGTGATGACATTTGTTTAGTAATATCTCTCATAGAATGCAAATATAAACTTGATTATAGTGTTCTAAATGCTTAATTATTTATTGAAATAAAAGACAAGTATATATTGTAGACTTTTTTTAGGTATTTTTGTCACATTTGAATATGCAAAAATTGTTAGAAATTTCATGTTTAAATATAAATTCATCTTAATGTGAATGAGAAGTTTAAGAGAAAATGTATGTTATTTCAATTTATTACTTATCTATAATTAACACGGTTGTCAAAATTAGATTTGTTTAGTGGAAGAATCAGAAATTCGCTTTGGTGGTAGAAATACGCATAGATCTTAGACAATGGTGTCCAATGTCAGGTGGTATGTACCTACAAACACTCTTTTTGAGGGAGAAAAGTAAGTAATGAGATTAGAATTAGTTCTATACATGTGAGCGTTTTACTTATATACCTAAATTTGGGCAAGAAAGTTAATTAAACATTTATAATCACATGACCTTCATGACTTGCCTTAAGGGTCACGCGTGTCATGCATGCCCCCTACTAAAGATATATGTCAGCATGTTGATAGTTCTTAGTTTGCTAGTAAGTCATGTTGAACATCGAAGGTCTTGATGATGCAAGATCACACCAAGATATGGTCCAAAATAAGATAAAAACAAGACAATTCATCTTATTAAATCGAAAAAGAATCAAGTAACTAGTTCAAAAGCCAAAAAAATCAGTGGAGCAAAACACCAATCAACTCAATGAAGAATCAACCAAAACTAAGTAAGAATAAAGAGCAAATGTGGTTCGAAAAAATGTTTTTATCATGATTTTTTACTCTAATGTATTTTTTAAATAAATAAAGGTTTTTATATTATATTAAATGCAGGAGAGTTTTGTGGAGCAAAATTATCTCCAATACTAGAAAATCATTTATTTTGGTCCCGATACATACTATTTCTATTTATTTATTTTTTACTTTCTATAAATACCATTTTTTTTTATCTCCTTTAGTCCCTCTCATCTAAATTTAGAGGGACTAAAATTGATTGAAAATATTATGTATATAAAGACTAAAATTGATTATTTTTAAGTACAAAGGCTAAAAAGTAAAATTTAAGCCATTATAAGGATAAATGAATAATTAAACTTAAAAAAAGCTTATATATCTTTTGTTATCTGATTTAGAGCCAATTGACTTAAAGCCCCGTTTATTCTTAATTATTTATAAAAGTTTTACTCTCTACATTTCTATTGGTTTGTTGCGGTTCCTAATTATTTTATAGGTTCAATTTTGAGATATTGTCTCTCTTCAAAAAATAAATATTGATATACTGTGGTTGTAAGAATATTTTACCATGTCAATAGTTGTAAGAACATTTATCAAGTCAATAATTTAGAAATAATTTTAAATATAATTTTTTAAGTGATTATTATAAATATTAATTATTTTAATTACTACAAATGGCAATTCATAATTATAAAATAGTTTAAAGTCATACAAATTGTAATTGAACTCTTATTTTATAGCTATGTTTGCAAGAATATAGCGTGAATAGGATTTGGCTTAAGTTTTACTCAACACTAACTAATGAATAATTTGTCTAAAAGACATAAACGGAAAGGTAAATATACTCAAATGGACATAAAAGAATAAACACGAAAAAGCACTCAATCATGTTGGTTTGCTTGATTATCTGAGTACATCACTGCATAATTTGCAAAACTTGAGCCATTATATGACAATAAAATGCCGTCCTTGCCTTGCTAAATAATTATCAATACAACGTCTTGTTCCCACGCCCCCTCTCCTTCTTTTTCTTCTCTTTTTAAAGCCGAATAAGACATTACAACTTATAATACTTGTAAACTGAAGTCTGTTGTTAACAACCACATGTTTTAGGTGAGGTTATGCCATCGACCCTCCTTACCAAAACCAGGTATTTAAAGCTTTGACTTATCATCCTGATCATTAGCATCGTCCCCCCCTTTTCTCTATGAAGCTTATTAGTATCATCAATTGCAAGGGATTACCTATTTATGTTTTGAATAATTCATTGTGTGACAATTTTAAAAGAATTCCAACAACACTCTCTTTAATATATTTCTTTTAATCAAGGAGTTATTGATCTGAGTAGAGTTAGATTTGACTTTCTTAAACAAAATATTATATTTGAGTTGGGGATGAAAAACATAATAATAAAAAAAGACATCACTAAAGTGTCAACTAAGTTCTTCAATTATTTAAATAAAATTAATAAATACGTATGTTGCACTAATAATATAACTATCAATATATTTCTTTTAACACACTATTATTAATTAATTAATTACACAAGTAAGACTCATTAAATAAAAAAGTGAGACCTAGAAATTTTGTAAAATATATCTTAACTAATAGTAAAGAGTGAGTTATAAAGTGTGAACAAGTATTTCTTACAATTTTATAAGGTATAACAAAGGAATGAGATGGGATGGTTTTCTGGTTGGCTATACATAAACTCCAAAGTATTTTGAATTAATTTTTTCATACTTAAAAAATTTCTATATATATATATATATTAAAAATATTTATTATGATAGTCAATAATTAATATTTGAGCATCAATTAAAATTTAAACTTTGGATAACTTAACTAATTGACGTGAGTTTCACTTGTATTAATCATTGTTGAATATGTAAATATTTATTTAAAAAGTATAATTATGTTTTTTTAAACTATCCATCTTAAAAATATTATTATACTAATTTGAAGTGTATTTTTGAAATGTATATAAAAAAGTGAAAATACAAATAATCATACACGAACGAATATCAATTCTTTTTATACTCAAAATAAAATATTATATACTCGTAGAATATTGGCACGCTGGTTTCACCTAATTATATAGGAGAAAGAAAAGAAAAAACAAACAGAAGTGAAAGAAAGGCATGCATGGACATGTACATGTTTGTTGATAAAAAATACAAAATGGGTTGACTCGTGACTCACTCATTCCTTCCACTCTCCACCAAACCCAACAACAAAACGACACGTAGCTTGGCCCCCTCCTTTTCCTTTTCCTTCTTCTCTCCATTTCCATGCCATGCATCCAATTCTCCAAACACCAATTCTCTCTCTCTCAATATATATATATACACACACATACCAAAACCAACTCTCCTCCTGTCTTGTTCGTTTCACTTTTCACTCACACAATTCTTCAAACACCTTGCACCAAAAAACAACGACAACTTCTTCCAGTGCATGGAACTCCGGCGACATCGGTGGCGCCGCTAGTAATTAATAATGGCTTCCACAGTCGCTTCCGCGATGGCTTCCACCTCCGCCGCCGAGCCCGACCCCGATGCGGCGGCGAGGAAGCGCTACGAGGGCCTTCTCACAGTTCGCACGCGTGCCATCAAAGGCAAAGGCGCGTGGTACTGGGCCCACCTCGAGCCCATGCTGCTGAACAACGCCGTCAAGCTCAAATGCTCCCTCTGCGACTCTCTCTTCTCCGCTTCCAACCCTTCCCGAACCGCTTCCGAGCATCTCAAGCGTGGCGCGTGCCCCAATTTCAACCACTCTTCGTTGCCTTCACCTTCTCCTATTTCCACTGTCCTCTCTCATTCCCATTCCAACAACGGCAGAAAGAGAACCTCCACCTCAACCTCAAACTCTCCGAACCAGGACCACTCTGTTCAGCATTTGGTGTTGTCTGGTGGAAAAGATGATTTGTGTGCTCTCGCTGTTTTCGAGGACAGTGTCAAGAAGCTCAAGAGTCCTAGGAACTTGTCGCATGTTGCTCCTCCTGAGTTGACCAAGGACCAGGTTAACTCTGCTGTTGAATTGCTGGCAGATTGGTTCTACGAGTCTTGTGGCTCTGTGCCTCTCTCTGCTCTTGAACACCCAAAGTTTCAATCTTTTCTCACCCAGCTGGGTTTGCCGGTGACTCTGTTAAGACGAGAGATATATGGGTCTAGGCTCGATGATAGGTTCGGATTGGCCAAGGCTGAGTCCGAAACTAGAATGAGAGACGCTATGTTTTTTCAAGTGGGGTGTGATGGTTGGAAGGGGGAGGATGGTGTGGTGAAGTTTATAGTGAATCTTCCCAATGGTACTAGCGTGTTCAACAAGGTGGTGTTTGGTGGTGGTGGAGGAGTGGTGTCTTCTAAGTATGCTGAGGAGATTTTGTGGGAGTTGGTGAGTGGCGTTTGTGGGAGTGATGTGCAGAGGTGTGTGGGGGTAGTTGCAGACAGGTTTAAGGGGAAGGCGTTGAGGAACTTGGAGGTTCAGAACCATTGGATGGTGAATGTTGCTTGTCAGGTTCAGGGGTTCATGGGTTTGATCAAAGATTTCAGCATCGGTCTACCACTTTTCAGTGTTGTCACTGAGAATTGTCTCAAGGTTGCTAATTTCATCAACACTGAGTCTCAGGTTAGGAGTAGTTTCCTCAGGTACAGGATGCAGGAGCTGGAATGTGCTGGGCTGGTACGAGTTCCGTCTCCGAAATGTCATGTGTTGAAGGACTTTGCAGCATCTGTGTTTCCAATGCTGGAGGACATCCTGAGCTGTGCTGCAGTGATCCAAATGGTGGTGTTGGAGGACACGTTTAAGGTGGCGTGTATGGAGGATCCACTGGCCAGAGAGGTTGCTGGAATTGTTCAGAGTGAGGGGTTTTGGAATGAACTGGAGGCGGTTTATTCGCTGGTGAAGCTAATCAGAGGAGTGGTTCAGGACATTGGGGCGGAGAGGCCATTGATTGGTCGGTGCTTGCCTCTTTGGGAGGAGGTTAGAACCAAGGTGGTGAAGGAGTGGTGTGTTAAGTACAGTGTTGCGGAAGCACCTGTGGTGGAAATACTTGAGAAACGGTTCAGGAAGAATTATCACCCTGCATGGTCTGCTGCATTCATACTTGATCCACTTTACTTGGTTAAAGATGCAAGTGGAAAGTACCTTCCTCCGTTCAATTGCTTAACTCGTGAACAAGAGAAAGATGTAGATAAGTTATTGACAAGGCTGGCTTCGCGAGAAGAAGCTCATGTTGTGTTGATGGAGCTCATGAAGTGGAGATCAGAAGGGCTTGACCCACTTTATGCACAGGCTGTGCAGATGAAACAACGAGACCCGGTTACCGGGAAGATGAAGGTTGCAAATCCACTCAGCAGTAGACTTGTTTGGGAAACTTGCCTCAGCGAGTTTAAATCCCTTGGGAAGCTTGCAGTGAGGCTCATTTTTCTGCATGGAACCTCAAGTGGATTTAAGAGTAATTGTTCTTTCATCAGGAAGATTTCTGCAAATAAGCACTCCAGAGTTTCCTTGGAAAGAGCTCTGAAAGTGGTGTATATTGCAGCTCATGCCAAGCTTGAAAGACGAGACTTTTCCAATGAGGAAGAGAAGGAAGCAGAACTGCTTGCCAGGGAAGGTAGTGATGATGGTATGCTGGCTGAGGTCTTTGCTGATGCACCCCTGCTGTAATGTGCCACTTTTCAACCCCTATAGAATTCTGTAATTTTAGGATTTATCATATTTTTTTTCCAGAGCTGTTCTATTATTTCCCTTATTCCACGTGAAAAATATTTTGTGACTTGTGATTGAAACAAAAAAGGATATTGGAAGACACCTGACTGTTATGTCATCTTTTATTCAAATGAATCATCTCCATTTTCCCCATCTTTTATTTGGATTGCTTAGGTTTGTAAAGGAGGAACAATTGCTCGTTAATTAGCATAACAACAATTCAGGGAAGAGGATGGCATAAAGCCTCTACTTGAATAATTTGTAATGAGAATTGTTTTGAGCCATATTCTAAAATTAATTTATAATTTATGATAACTTTTAAAGCTAAGCTTCATTAGATCTTGCCAATGAGACTGTATAAAATTGCTCACAGTGAACTAAGTCCAAGTTCAGTCTCCACCTCGTCTGTGAAAATCGAAGTACTAATTGCCAGAAATATTCACTACTAAAACATGAATTAGATCAGTTGAATTACTGAGCCATAGTCTCAGCATCTCTCTGGATTAATTATTATCGTTAAATTTCTGTGGATCTGTTGAAACTGATATGATGTTGATGCCAAGCACTGAAGCAAGATATTAAGAAATTTAAAGCAAACTGAATTGGGGGTCTGTATAAAAAAACACAACCACAGTAGGAAATATTGTGGCTGGAGCAATTTCCTCTTTTTGCGTTAAAAGACCATTTTGTCTGTGGAGGAAGCTATTAACTTAATGTCCTCATTTGAAAGTGGAAAAAGCATCCTACAATAGTCAATGACTTTTGTATACGCATCTAATTGATGCTTAATGTCTTGATATGACATTACACTCTGCATAGTCTAGATTCTGGTTGTCCTGATCAATTGTTTGAGTAGAACAAGATGAAATATCTTACAGTTTGACCAACTGACCTTTATCACATCCAAAGACCATAGTTTTCAAGTTTAGTTTCCGAAGTCAGTTGACCAAAAGATCCAATTGCTCGATATAGGATTTTGAGGTACACATAGGTTCTTTACCAAAAAAAAAAAACTTTCTTCGTGTTTGTCAAGTTCTGAACTACTTCAACAATGACGCACTAGCTAGTTGGACTTACCCCTAAAGTTTTGAATTTTGATTGACAAAGAAGGGCATATATCAGCAATTATTCATATTTTGTTCAAAGAGAATTCTCGTGTTCTTACTTATTACCATCAGATGAAACATTTCGCATTCAGTAAATCAGTTAACATCATTCCATGAGTCAACAGATATTAAGAATAGGAACCAGTGTGAGCCGGCAACTAAGCATAAATCCACTTTCAAGAATTCTCAAATTCCAACTTCCAAGTGCAAGAATTTCTGAACAATATTTGTTATTTCTTAGTCTCTCTTTTTCTGAAAAGACTGTTTATACATGTGATTGCTTCCCTATTGTGAAGGGGAAACTTGTCGCAAGCCAGTTTTTGGCCTCACCGTCTAAAGTTGATACAAGTATAGGATTCTTCTATTTCCAACATTTCACAACATTCTCACACTACCATCCCCTTCTAATTTCTTTTGAAGTTCTAAAAAGAAAAAAAATATATCAACAGGAATAATCCTAGTAATGTTCCATCATAACGAAAGATTATATAATTCTGTTAGTATATGATTCTGTTATCGCAGTTCTGTTAATCAAGAATTTTTCTATCAAAATGCTCTGAAAGACTAAATCAATGAAGAAAACTGCTGAAATTCATAATATTTACGTCGTTATGGAAACACATCTAGCTCACAGAATATATGATTTACACATGCCAGTATATGTTCTTGTTAGATGAAGTTTTCGTCATGTAGAAGGAAACTACAAAATGACCCAACAGTGGCAAGCAGGCCCCCAAAAATGAAATGTTACTTTTTTGCTGCAGAGGTGGAATTGCTTGAAGCAGTAGGGTGGGTGGCAAACCGGACTTGGTCATGACGTGGGTCAACCTCGGAAGAACATGAGAAAGAAAGAATCTTTGTTGCCGCAGAGGCACTTCTTCTTATAGATAAATCCGGCATAATCTACTGGAGTGTTTGTTTCTGACAAAATGGTGAGGTCCACCATGGAGGAAGTGGCTGTCCATGTCACACTGCTTTGGTTGTCATGGTCAAAGAAAAGTGAGGTATGAGTGGCCATCCTTTACATCAATCCACTCTCTGTTTCTGTGTGTATTATTGTTTTGGCTTAAGCTAATGTCCCACAACCACAACCCCCCTTGGTTTTCAAAACCATTAATTTTTGTGATAATATATGCTTTTTCAAATGGGGGCCTGATGTTAACTGTTTATCTTAACGTTGAAAATTGTATGTAGGTTTGCAGAATGAACCGTTTGGCTTACCATGATTGCTAAAAAGTCTAGGGGAAAGTTGAAACAAGGAAGGAGTGTAGGGAAAGAAAAACAAAGGGAAAGCAAGGAGGCCTGTCGGCATAAGGTGGTGCATAATAGGGCTCAGGTGAGGGGATAATATTGAAATATGCTACATAAATAATAAAAGCATTTTTTGCATGAATGATATTGTTTAGGGGATATTTCTTGTTTTTAACCATGAACAGTAGGCTGGTAGTTCTAGACTTGTGGTGGTGATGATATCTCAATCTCATAATATCATTCTTTACTCTTCTTGTCATAGTCATATCATACGTACATGAGTCCATTTTTTATGTCATACTTTTGCAAACTTGAGAAATTGATGTAACCGTATTCTGACATATGACGCATACCATCAATTTAATGCATGTAGTCTCCACTTGCCAATAATTAAATAAATTCTTTACCATATATGTTGGATGAAAATGGAACTATGCTGACCTCTCCATTCGTGGATACAGTGCTTTCAGAAATATCCTGTGCATGCATGAGGCAACCTTTAATGAATTTATCTCCCAACGTTTCAGAGATTATAAAAAAGGCATGTGCATGTTAGAATTTCTCCTCACACCTGAATGAAGGTTGGAAATTATGGAAGTTACTGTGCCTCCTTAAATCACTGGCAAATATTCAAATACGGATGTGAATGAAAAAGTTATGTTGGCTGACTGAACTCATTAGTAGATTAGAATACTGTATTGCTGATTTGATAATTGATTTAACATTGTAATCAATTTGGTGTAGAGACGGTGGATCATGTCGGCAAAGGAAAGCAATTCTGACTGCCTACCAACTCAAAGGTATTTGTGTTTTTATTATTATTTTTTAAATTTTCCTTTTATTTTTGTTAGTTCTTAATTTTCCTTTGCTTGTGTGGTATAATTTCATTTTTCATTACAGACTGGGTCTTGTATTAGAGAGCAGAATGTGATGATTGGCACAGGAACATGGACGTCTTTTTTGCAAGAGTCTTCATATTTGTCATGTTCCCTCATGATTAATCTTCTTTTTCAATGCCTCTTTTTCTTCCTCCTACTTAACACAATCCTTCTTGTTTCAAATTTGGGTATGGTGCTAGGTGGGCCATACTTTTATTTATAGAGAGAACCAAAGTTCAAATCTTGCATAAGGTAATTGTTGTTGGCGAGGCTTCCTAGTCGAGGCAGTGCTCGAGGGGTTTAGTCAAACTTGTAGGAATACTTGGCAAAATAAATATTGAAGAAGGGAAGATACATGTATGTATGTATTGTATAATTTCAGTGATATGTTCTAGTATTTTGACACCTAAAAGTATTCCATTTTTTTTTCGTTATTGCTCTTCATTAACAAAGGTAAAAGGAGCTTTTTACTTATCATGTTTCTGGTGATCATGGAAGTGATCATGAAAGAGTTAAGTATGGGAACCGTTGGAATCACGCACGCTGTTCTAGAGATGCAAATTATGGGGTTTTAGACACAGTTGATATTCCCTACCTGTATTTATAATGCTAATCACCTGCAACAATAACAAAATCTTGTCTCACAAGATAATGTTAGCTATATGAATCACAAGACAATATTCGACATGGTTAAAAATCAAAATTTCTAGAGTATTATTAAGCCTAAGCCAGAGATCTCTCATGATGATTTTTTTTTCTCATGTCTTTTTTGGTAAACTCTCTTCTCCTTTCCACAAGACTAAAAATTATGCAATCACTTTTTTAACTTGTGCTTCTTGTAGCTTTTTTATATATATTTGAACTACCTTAATGACTGTCATGTTTTTATTTTTATTTTCAAAGGGTGTTACATTAATATTTTCTCGTATATAGTTATTATGTATTTTATTATCTTTTGTATGATCACACATTCATCTTATGATGCAAATCAACCGATAAGCAAACAAACTTTGGACTTTATAGTAGTATTTTGTTAGATTTGAAATTAAATGTGTTATGATGACAGTGATTGAATGTAAGTCCAAATTCATCTAGGTTTTGCTTTTCTATCAACCAGCCCTAGGCTCCCCCTTCCCCCTTCAAACAAAATCTGAAACAATGAAACTCCCCAACCCATGTTCATCTTTGTTTATATTTGTGCTACAATGGGCTAAAAGTGATTAGAGAGAGATGTGAATGAGATGCAATTTGGATCAAACACTTGCTACTAATTTGGAAATTTTATATACTCCATTGCTACCAATTGATTGGAGTGTTTCATTTTATTTTTTTAAGCTTTAGTGCTTGTTTAGTTTCTTAAAGTCATCGGGACTTTCCCACCTCAAAAATATTTTTCCTTTCATATTTTGTGCATGGGAAACCAAATTTTGGCACTATTGCGGGGTGAGAAAACAAGCAAACAAACAGACACACCGTTCGTAAAGCTCTTCACTGATAATTTTGTTTCAAGAAAAAAGAAAAGAAAAATTCCAATAATGATGCTGCAAATATAGTAGTGTTCAAATGCTTAATTATTTAGACATGACATGTTTTGCTTTTAAATAGGCAGACAAGGGAGTTAGCTTTATTTTATTATTTTGTTATTTTGTTCGTAACTACTTCAGCTAATTTGGATGTATAGTAGGTTGAGTTTGTTTCAAGGAAAGTTGCTTCTTTTTTTTTGGTTTGGAGTGGAAAGTTTCGACTAAACGTATTTTCCATTTAATGTATGAGGAAATTGTTATATCAATTTTTTATTGGAAAACGTACCATGTCTTGCAAAATTATTGGAGTTTTTTCTCTCTTAAAAAAACCTAAATAATATTTTCAATGAAATTATTTTGCTAATTTTCCCAAAAAAATTACTGAAAGTTGGGTCATTAGACTGAAGCATTTTTTGTATGGAAAATAAATGGTCAATTTAGTCTAATATTTGAATTTGTAACTCACTATTTTAGTCTTAGAAACAAAGAAAAACTTAAATAAGTCTTCAATGTTTTTAAGGTTTTATTTAAGTCCCAGAAAGTAACATGTTTTTCTCATTTTGGTCTCTAAACTAATGTTATTGTTACTATTTAAGTCTCCAAAATGAGAAAAAAAATTCAGAGATTGATTATGCCTGAAGTTTGTGTTTGCCAAATACGTCACAGGGAAAGAAATGTCACGATTCTGGGGCTCATACTGAATTCCAATCGAGGATATCTCAATTGTATGGTTTTTGTTTTTGGTCTAACTAGCTATTTGGTTTCAAAGAAATCAAGTATCAATTTCATATAGTACGAAACAATGACATGATATCATACTATTCTCAACTAACAATTATAATTAACTCGGTTAATAATTCATCATCTCCCAATCCTCCTTTTTTATCTGTTTTAAGCAAAACTAACAAGTGGTTGATGAAAGTGGCACTAGGCTAGGCTTTGATATCTTAAGCATAATAATTAGGTTCGAATCCTGATTCATAAATATGAAAAATTCTTGTTAGAAGGGGGCAACAATGCTAGCAGATCTTTTGGTAGAGATTTAAAATTGTTGATGAAGGGCTGAGGATACTCCTATGTAATAATATGCGCCAAAAATAAAATCTGCCTTAAGCAAATAATCCAACTGGATAGACATTTCCCATAATTAATGGCAGAACTGATTATAACTTGTCAAATTAACTGCATGCAATTGTTATTTTACTGCTTTTCACTTGTTAGGAGACTTACTTTAAGTACAAGGCATTATATATTTGCCATTTCTATCACATGGTATGTAATTACTTTTGCAGTTTCCACTTAACGCTTGACCCTACAAACATTGCCAAGACAAATTCTCTCTGCATAAGATTTCTTTCTTTTCTCATCCTGTCTTCTCTGATTCCCCCACCAATCTTTGCCATAATTGGCTCTTGTATAAGTGGCCCCGATTTAATTTGAAAAGAAAAATTTAGGAAATAATGGTGGTACCATATACTATTATTTCTTTATTACACATAGACCCTCAAATTTTACATTGATTATTACATGAGAGGATGGGTCCTAGCATATTGGACAACAGACAGACTAATACATAAAAAGGGGATGGGGAGCTAACAATTTAAGGGTGCACACATGATATCACCAATCAGCAAGATTTTTAATACTCAATAAGGTTAGACTACTTTGGGAAAGTGAAACAACCAATAATCATTCGCACTTGATAGCTAACTATACCCTCAATCTGAAAGCAATGGATGGAGATCTTATAACGACACATAGTTCTTCATCCCAAGATAATGCTGTGTTCCAAATTTTTATTTTTTTTTCATCTTGCTATAAACAATTCAAGAAGGTTCGAGCTCAAGGATAATACAGCTAGCTTAGCATAAAAGGAGAAAATAAAAAAGACATTAACATTTAGAAGGGAAATTCCGCTTTAATAATGAATTCTTGTCGTTTTTACAAGTTAGAACTTAACTCTCAGAAGAAAGAACAAATTAAAGTAATGTAGCCATCAAATTTCCGTTATACCTTACCTATAATGATTCTTATATCGTGTGTGATCATTACGAAGCTTCATGTTACTTATCTATAGCTTCCTCAATTTCTTTCATAGCATTCCTCTCTATTTCCATAATTACTGTTTTACATCTCAAACAATATTGGGTACTTCAACTGACCCCCCCCACACACACACATATATATAAACTAGATAATTTCAAAAGGTCTAAAGTCACCTAATTAACCATATGATGCTAAGATGCTTAGTTTTAATGTGTATTATATATAGTTTGAAGTCTTCCATAAGTGCACATTACAGTAACCTATTTTGTACTCATGATAACATGTGTAAATAAACTTTTAATTAATTGATTTTCAAAATTTATTATAATTTTCTGCAATAAACTCCAAGCTAGTGGGGATTTTAACAAAGTTAACGACAGATATGATGAGTTTCAATAAAATCATTTGTACTTAATTTTATTAAAATACAATCATTCATATCAGACACGGAAACCCTTTCTTCGAGCTCGTGTTAAATAAAAACTTTGCGAACAAATATTATTGCACTACTTTGTGCGAATTTCATAGCTTTAAGCCTTTAACTACAACTTCCAGTTGTCGAGAAGTTGTATGATTAAGAGAAGAGATAATCACGGATCTTGTTTTTCGTTGAAAAAATACACTTTCAAGCATTGACCTAGCCCTGAAGCCCCACTTAAACTCAAAATCGGAAGCTTGATTAGTGAAAGGTGAAATAAGTTAATTTAATTATACATCTGTTTAGTTTTGTAAGTGATAAAAAAAATTATACAATTGTTTACTAATTTTTGCATAATTTATTTATTTTTAACAATTTTTTTTAATGTATACCAATAAAATTAGTCAATAAAAGAATTTTCTTTTTTATCTTATTACAAAGTGTAATCTGTTGACTAAAACATTAAATAAATGTTATGTCTCTTTTCAATATTGTAACTCGTGACTACGATGCTTACAATTGTATATTTACATGATTCGGAAATTATAATAATTTTCTATCAATCCAATGTTGACACTAATTTGTATGAGATTTGAAAAATAAAACTTTTTTCCATCCAAGAAATTAGGATTTAACAATTAGATATTAACAAAGCCAAATAAAAAATTGTTTATATAATAACTAAATTTTAATGAAATATAATATTTAGATAAAATTACTATTCACTTTGTAATTTTAAAAAGTTAGGAGATAAAATTGATTATATAAACTTTAATTTGATAAATATAACATTCAGATAAGATTTCTTAAAAGATATATTACTATTGATTTTATAAATAAAAAAGTTAATGGATAAAACTAATTATACTATAATTTTAGTTTAATAAAATATAATATTCAGTTATAAATCAGATTTTTATTGAATAAAAAATAAAATTTTATTAAAATAAACAAATAATAACCTATTAATTTTTTAATTTAAAAAAATAAAATCAAGGGGGGCTAAGGCCCCCCACGGCCCAACGTCCGTCTGCCCCTGTCACAAATTAAACTAAATAGTTTATGAAATTCAACTAGAAAAAATAGTGAACTTAAATTAAGTTAAACATAAATTAAAAATTAATTTGTATACAACTTAACATATATAACTTATTAGATTACAACTGAACTTAATCAATTCTTATTATGTTGAATTTGAGACAGGTTTAATTCAACTTATATAATTCGATCTTGATTGCTTTTGGTTAGTGAACAAGTATCATTGTAAATCATACTCAAAGGCTCAAAGCTTGTGACATATTTTACCAAACAAAATTTTTTTTTAAAAAAAAAGACAAAACCAAGCGTTGACTCAGCTTCTGTGTGGCATGCCCATCTGGCCATCTACTATCTAGTACCACCTAAAAATATTTTTCCCTATTAAATTACAACAAAAATAGTAAGGAAATTAAAAAAAAAAAAACAAAGGAGAGGTCCAAAACACTAAGAATTATAGACATGTCAAAAACCCACAAGAGCTAATCGGCTACTATACCTAGAACTCACAAAGAGGGAAACCAGAAACATATAAAAGTAACGTTAGCTATGCTCTGTCTTCTTCTTCTTCTTTTTTAAATCCATTCTTAATTAGTTAAACGATTCAAGAAGCTTAAAGTTCAGCGAGAAGAATAGAAAGGAGGGAATAAAAAAAAGTTATAAATTGATAAAGGAAAATTCTATGTAAATAATGAATATTTTTGTCGTTTTAGTTAGAACTTAACTTTCAAAAGAGAGAAAAATTAACGGAGTAATCAAATCCCCCGTTTACCTTGCCTAATAATGCTTATCGTGTATGATCATTACAAACTTTCTCTGCTTCTTTATTTTTATTTTTATTGTTATAATTCGAATTCCCAAAAGATATCATTGTGCTCGATTTCGTATGAAAATAACATATATTCCATCGGCCACTTTAAACGTCCTGAAGCTCCACCTAATCATATGCTAATGTTCTCATGTTTACTTGTTTCATTATAGTTTGTAATCTTATCCACATATCCAAGCTTGTCATTTTTGTTCATTATACATTACTTAACCTAGCTATTCTATAATCATGACCTCATGTGCAATATTTTTTTCTTCATATTTTATTCTGTCTACTTTCACAACGTTGCAATCAACTCCAAGCTGCAGTGGATTTTAGCAAAGTTGAGGACATTACATGATAAACTCCAATAAAGTAGTTTTGCATTTCACTTAAATTAATATGTTTTAGAAGCTGCGTGATTAAATTTCTAAACCTCTTGAGTTAAAGTCGAATAATTGTTGTTGTAGTATATAAAAGTACAACTGTTCACATTTTTCATTCATCATCATGTATTGCTTTAATCTATATATGTACGTTTAACTCTCATTGCTTTACCTCCAAACTCCTTTTTCTTTTTCTTTTTTTGCATTTCTAAACTTCTAGTTGAGAAATAGCTGCATGATTAAAAGAAAGCGAAATCACGGATCTTGTTTTTGGTTCAAAAAATACAGGTTGTTGATCAAGCATTATAGCCTAACCCTGAGGCCCCATTTAAAGACCAAATTTTAGACCAATTTTTTTAAAAAATAACTACTTTTCATCATAAAAGTATAACGCGACAAAGTGATAAACAAATTACGACAAGAAAATGTTAATAATTTGAGGCCAAAGATTTTGTATTACAAAAATTGTCATCAGAAAACAAAGGCTTTTTTTTTTTAGAAAAGGACGATAGTGAGAGCTAACTTCTAAACAACTTTAGCTTTTTAAAACCTTCATGAAAGCTTGGTTGCTACGCAGAACATTTTGTTGCATTATTGGTGCAATTGTCAACTTACGTTTGTATTCTTCATCCAAACTAACAAAAACAACTCTCCTGCCAACAAAACATTAAAAATTTAGAGAGAAAAAACAAACATAACAAAAAGTGAAATTAAACAAAACTCTAATTAATTAAGAACAAAAAGATCACTCGTATCTATAGGAACAATGCTTGCGTATCTGTTCATCATATTAATTTTTATTAATTGGAGCCATTAAGTTTGATCGGATAATGTAGTACCCAGAGGTGTACCATGGATTTGGAAGTTTACATGGATATATCGAACAGATTCAAGGTGAAAATGTAATTTACAGCGGATAAATTAATAATCATGACTTAATTAAAGACGGGTGTCTAAATTCTAATCCATTTGTTAACTCGAGATGTCCAAACCTACTTGATTTTTCAAGATACATAATCATCAATTTAATATTCTTCCCATAATAAATATATACCATAATAAATATATACGTTATCCCTTCATTGTCAAATTTTAATAGAGTCTTCCCATGTCATTTTCTTTTACAACAAATTAGTCCTTGGTCCTCAAAACGATCAAGATCAATATTGTTAAAATCTAATATTCTAGGATGATTTGATACATTTATTATTGTCATAATGTATTTTTAGAACATTAAAATTAAAGGCAACTAAATTTATTATATTATTATAATATAGTGCCACCACTGATGTTTATTTTAGAAATATAATAAAAAAATTATGTAAAATATGATCATGAAAAATGAGATCAAGAGCCAGTAGTCTCTTTTTTTATAAAAGCCAGTAGTCTCTAATCCAATTATGCAAAGAAAGTGTATAAAACCTAACTGTAAATACATTCATTAATCAATAAATAGCTGTAAAAATTACTAAACATCTTAACAATATTCTTGTTACCCCTTTTAATTAAGTAGAAAACTGACGACTGTAAAATTTATGGGCTAATTGATTTTATTTAGTAATGGTGTTAATAACAAAAGTGATCGTGTTAATAGTAGCTCCCAAGATCTGGAACAGACCAACCCTTCCAAGCCCAAACTGAAAATCCAAAAAGAAACCAAACACTGATTTAAAACTATAAATATGGACATCTTGACAAAAATATTAGGCAATTACTATTTTCACTCCCCTTTATACTAATGCACTCCCCTATAGAAACATGAGACGTGATCAAAGTATGAATATGATGGAGGGTATGCCTGAATGGATTTCAATCTCACGTTAATAAAGAAAATATGATAATATCATGTTACAAGGAATTGCAAAATTATTATAGTAGAACCTGTTGGAAATTTTCTATATATATATAAAAAAAGAACCTGTTGAAAATTATATTAACTATTGTAGAAATCCTATTTTTTGTAACAATTATACTAATTTATTTCAAATTTCAATGGCTATTTTTGTTGTTGTTAATCAATGGCTAATTTTAAGTGGTATAATTTTAGTGAGTCCATAGACCGTGAGATTTGTAAGTGACAGGTGTCTCACTATTTTTATTTTTTTTCCATCTACGGTCATAAATCATCCAGAAGCATATCCCAACAGGAAATGGTTAAGTCGACAACATGTAGTTATTGGCTCAGATGACATGCGTGACCCATGACATGAAGGAAAAGGAAAGAAAAGAAAACACATTCTAGAGCAATTTCTTCAAGTTGTGGGCTGTGGTTTGAACTTTTAGGGAGAAAAAGAAAAATATATATATATTAATAAATATTAATTATTAATTTATTAATTTTTTTAATAAAAAAAATTAAACTTACGATATGTTAATTATTTTCTTTCTTCATATTTTTTCATTTAATTAATCTTATATCTCCTAAAAAATGTATTAATTCAACTAATTTTCTAACCTCACAATCGAATACTAATTACTAACCCACTTATCTAAGGCATATATGGTAACGTTAATCTTCTTAGTTTTTAAGAAGGAATAAGTTAATAAATAATATCTGGATGTCTTTAATAATTAATTGTAGTTATATAAAAATATTTATGCGGATGATGTATTCTAAATTCTAATTAAACTCTAAGAATCTTAGTGAATATTCAGTGAGAAAACTAATTTATCGTGAGAGTACACACTTTAAATTTTAAATTATATAAACAAAAAGAAAAAATATATATTTTTTGTCGTTATATTTTTCATTATTTTTTTTTGTCCTTGAACTTGCATATCTTCTAATTTAGTCCCTAATTTTTTTTATAAAAAAAAACTTATTTTTAGTTCTTCCTCACATAATCTTCACTAATGGGTTGTGTCTAGTGTGGCAAGCAATGTATTTTTTTTTAATTTCTTTTTCTAAAAAAATTAATTAAAAATATGTGGAAAATTGATTATTAATTTTTAAATGAAATTATCTAATATTACTTTCAAACACATCGAATCCTAATTTTCAACGACTTCTTCTCTATCTTGATTTCAACTTTCATTCTTCAATATTTTGTGTCACATATATGTTCTTACATCTTCTAATTTTGTTTGTTTGTTGAGTGTAATTTTTAAACAAGATGAGAGTCCCCCTTAGTAATTCCCATAGATTCGTGGACACAAAGAAAACAATTAAGAAAGAGTAAAGTTTTTTTTTATTTTATTTTGATTCTCTTTAAAAATAAAGCCTTTAGTTTTTTAATTCAAAATACCACCTAGAATAATTCATTGTCATGTTTATAAAAGAAAAATAACAATAATCGTGTAATCTATGTGTCACATAATAAACAGCATCAACATCATATGTGAGGAGGAATTAAAAACATATTTTTAATAAAATTTATGAACATGGAACAATATGAAGTTTCATAAACTAAAAATATATAAAAACTAAAAACATATTTTTCTTAAATAAAAATTTACTTTGATATTTTTAAAAGTCTCATGCTTTATCTTGATTGAATTTATATATATATATATATATATATATATATATATATATATATATATTCAATCAAGATAAAGCATGAGACTTTTAAAAATATCAAAAAGTAAGCTTTAGTTCCGTATAAAAAAATAGTTTATATATAAAAGACACAATTTATGTAATATCAAATTGTTGATATTTGTTGTTAATAGTAGTCTCATAAATTAATGTTTTCTTCAGGAAAAAAGAGTTATTTTTTCTCTTGATTTGTTTCGATGATAATGATATAAGAAAAGAGACGTGGTAGTGTGTTAGTAACACGCTTTAAAATATATTTTCATTAAATAAGGAGTGTGATTCAATTTTTTTTAATAAATAACAAAAAATGCGTTAAAAATGTATACGTAACATAAATGAAAAACAGAGAATGAAAATAACCTTTCAAATACAATGTTATGAACCTAGCTAATTGCATGTAGATCGAACGAGCATATTTAATCTCATGGCAGAACATCGAAATATGCAGATCACGAATTATTTTGTTCTCCTTTTTTTTTTCTTTCTTTTATGCTACGGATATGTTTGAAGACGAAGATCGTACAGATACATGCATGCATGCATAAATTACAAGAGGTAGATGACAATGGTACCGGATAAGGTACCATACTTGGCTCATCAATGAGGTATGCTGACCCATAAAAACGTGTCCACTTCATGGATACACCCAAAAACTATTGAACCATAATGTATAGACCATAGACCCACAACTTGTCTATACTTTAGTTTTTTTTTTTTTTAATGTTTTACATGTCTCATTAATTTAATTCTTGATCATATATTTGTATTCGTGTGTTGAATTCGGCTCCGATACATTTTGCGTCCTTCTCAGAACCCCACGTTCTCATATTCAATATATTGCTATATCCTATTAGATTCTTCAAATATCAAATTGGAGAAAACCATGGAATCGGGGAATTTGTATTAGAAAATTGTAAAGAGAAAAACCAAGGAAATTTCTTTGTTTAAGACTTCATAAACGGTCCTCCAATTTTTTTTTTTTTGCACCATCCTCCTTAGTCCCCAGCAGAATCAGACAAATGGGGGGCATATTATAATGCAATTAAATTAGAGACCAGTAGACAGAAAATTTACTCACCCTTGTAAACAATGTTCTTGGTAGGGGAAGCAATTGAATGTGATCTAGATCTTTGTTTGCTTTCTCTAATGCAGAAAGAATCAAACAGCGTTTTCTTAAGTACCATAGCCAGCTAAGTCTATCTTCTCGAGGGTGTTTGGCGTTGGCATGTCTCTAGGGTCTACCAATCCTATATTTTGCTTACAACTTGGTGTTTCTCTCCCTAATTTAATATAAAACCTAAAGATTTTGCCCAAAAAGTTGGCCTTTGGACGTTCAAAACTAGGCCAATTTAAGTTTCATGGACCAATAGAGTCACTTAATTAGGAGACAACACTTAATTTAAGAGTCAGGTCTTTTGTAAAACTCAAATAGAACCAAGCTTTTTAGTTTTTAGGTTTGTTAAAAAAGGTCTGTTTATCATGTTTCTATACAGATTTTATATTTCATACAGATTTCATAATGATTTGATACTTTATAAAAGAGATACAACGATTTATTTAATCAATTTGAAAGTCATTGTTTAATTAGATACATTGTGATTTTTTTTCCATATCCTATTTTATTAACATACTCCTAGTAAACGAATAGGAAAAATATGTTTGGACGCTGAAATGCTAAGTAGACATTTAGCTAGTTAGTGAGATAGAATATATATATATATATATATATATATATATATATATATATATATAAAGTATGATAAATGATATAATGTGATAAGAAAAAAAAAGAGATATTAATGATGGATATTTAAAATATCATTCACAAGATAAATGATATTTAAAATATGAACACCCATATATCACAAATACATACTTGACATTCTTTTTTTCTCTTTATCCTTCTCTTTTTATTAAATAATATCATCTACAATAATTATATTTTTTTCTGTTCATTCTTTTTTATCTCAAGGTGTCAAATATATAACTGTTCATAAATATTTTCCTAAATTTTGTACTTAATAGTTATTATTTTAATTACTTTTAATCATAATTACTCATTTTAATTGCATGGTTGAAATTTGATTTTTTCGCATTCTCCTTTCTTCGTGATACATTTCCTCTCTCTTTTCTTCTTTTTAATAATTTCTATAATTTTTTGTATTAATTTAACTGTTAAATATTGACATATTATTTCAAAGATAATGTATAACAAATTTTAGATAAACCAGACATTTGTAGTTATGTAATTTTATCATTTATATTTTTCTTGAATTTCTTTAAAAATAATATATGTTAAATTGAATTTATTTGATGAATAAAAATTTGTAGACTTGATCAACTTAATAATAAATTTCCATTTAACATTTAGATTAATAAATTTAATATATAAAAAAGTTATCGAAAAAGGTTATTTTTAATTAAAGTAATTTAATCAAGTTTTGGTTATTGAGAGAAATAAGATAAAGTGTGTGTGTGTTTGTGTTTATGTATGATTATATATATAATCTAAATTTATAATTCTCAGTTGGCTGATAAATATATATGTGTTCCAAACTTCCAATTTTCATTTATTGGCTTCCATTTTCAAATTAGTAAAACTCAACTAAATTTCAACTAAAGAGAAGAGTAGTGTATTAAAAAGTGTGTTGGATAATAGGTTTCAGATACTCCTCTTAAACTAGATATTAATTAATTTACTCTCCCTTTGTAGTTTATTTTTCATTTTCATTAATTATCTGTTCAAAATTACGAGAACATTGACGTTAAGCTTTTTGCTACATATCCGTGATTCAGTACATTTTTCGTTTGCGTGAATCCACACTGTGATAACAACTTCCTGAGCAAGAGCAATGTACAGACAATCCGTGCAACCAAGACACTGTACATATTAAAGATGAATGTGCTTATGTCTGCATGAAATATATGATTGTTCTTTTCTGCCTGCACCTAACACACGTTTAGTTGGTGATCGAAGACATTAATAGGAACAAATTCGTTTAAACCTTTCATATTACGGAATGGTTTATATATATTGTTGTCTTTCTATTGTAAGGCAACGTTTATATTAATATTAATGAATGTGTTTGGGGACTAATGTAGTAATGGACATGTCCGGTTAAAAATATTGAATGTATTTTTCTTTTATGTATACACATTTGTATTGTTTGTGCCAAGAATGAGAGCCTTGAAGATTATTAGTAATAGGTACGAGGTATACCAATTTCTTAATTTTATGAATTTTTTAATGCTAATTAATTATTATAATTTTGGATATATAAACTCTTAGAAAATTGTTTTGGGAATAAAACTACCAAATATTGAAGAAATTAAGGTTATTTAATTCATTAGTTTCGTCTCATACTAACAAATAATTTAAAGTTTAAATTAGGATTTTCTTCGGGTAGAAATTATTTCATATAAATATCATAGTAAAAAAATATCTTAATGAAATTGTCACTTTAAGAAAAACATTACCTAATCCTTCCTTCATGCTGAAACTACTTATGTAATATTTCCTAAATAAATAGAAATCTTGATTAATAAACTCTTAATGAGTTTATCTTTTTAACTATAAGCCAAGGTTATTATTGAATATTTTTCTAATGCGTTGTCCCAATATCCAGGAAGCTCGCCTAATTAAGCTCCAGTTGGTAGACAGAAAGATTGATGAAATCAATTAGTATATATACCTACTTCGTTTCTATTTGGCATGGAATATATGTGTGCATGTGTTTCGTCATTTGCCTTTTTTCTTAATCTCAAATCTTTTTCCGTGGAAAATTATGTATTTTCTTCCTGTTAAATTCGTCTAATAGAAGAAAATTAGCAAAGGAAGAACTGTTTTTTACCTGAAAGAAGGGACGAATTTGGGTGTATATATATATATATATATATTGAAGAAATAATCTCTATAATTAATATATTTAATGATATATACAAAAAATTCTATTATAGATAATAACTAATTAATAATAATCTTCAAATAAATAATCCAACATAGGAACCCCGACAAAATCAAATAAGCATTGTTTTTTGGTACATACATGTCATTTTGCATATTATCATATAATTTTCTGTCTAAGCTAGTTGGAATGACACATGACCCACTATGTCCAGCAGTGAGATCCCTTAGTTCCTCCTATATATTTATAGCACAAGAACCAAAGCCAAGGCACTCATCATCATTTGAATCAAATCTCAGAAAATCCTCTTCCACTCAACAAACCCTCAGAAGAGCTAAAGCAACCACTATGGCTTGCTGGTCTGCAGAAAATGCCACAAAGGCCTACCTCAGCACTTTGAAAATGGTGAGTATTGAACTGTTGATTATATTAGTCTCTTAACTCTCTAACAACATGTCTAAAAAAAACTCCTAGCCCTCTTCTTAAACTCTCTCTTTATATATATCTTCAAAAACTTTACATGATAGTATTGTTTTAACTGATTGTTGGCTTGTTTTATTCTTCAGGGTCAAAAGTGCAAAGAGCCAGATGTAGCAGAGTTTATATCAGCACTAGCTGCAGGAAACAATGCACAACTTATGGTTGTGGCATGTGGTGGTGCAGCTGACTCCACCACACTAGCATTGGTTGCTGCTGCTAACCAAACTGGTGGCAAAGTCATTTGTATTGTCCCTAGCCATGAAGAGCTAAGAGCTTCCAAAATTTCCATGGGAAGAATGGCTTCTCATCAAGTTCAATTCATGGTTGGAGAAGCTCAAGAAGTGCTTTTAGAGCACTATGATCAGGCAGCAGATTTTGTGCTCATTGACTGCAACCTTGAGAACCATGAAGAGATCCTTAGAGCAGTTCAAGAGGGTAGGAAGCAAAATGGGACAGTGGTTGTAGGGTACAATGCATTTAGCTGCAGAAAGTCTTGTTTGGCATGTGGTTCAAAAACTCAGCTTCTGCCTATAGGAGGAGGTTTACTTGTGACAAGATTTGGAGTGAGTGAAACAAGTCCAAAATATGGAAACAGAATTATGGGAAAAGTCAAAAGCCGTTGGGTTGTAAAGGTAGATAAATGCACAGGCGAGGAACATGTGTTCAGGGTCAGATTTCCTCAAAGGAAAGTGGTCCAAGCTTAATCATGTGCATGTATGGTAGTACAATATTAGCCTCCTCCAACTCCTCACCATTTTGTTCTAGGCAAAAATGAGTGCTAAATTTTGCTTCTAATATGAAGTACTAGGAGTAATTAGTCCTATTTTACAATATGTATATACCAAATTATAAAACATAAATTGGATAAAATTGGTTGAAAAGTTTTGTTGTGTTTAATTTGCATTTGTTCTAACCAAGAGAGAATGAAGGCCACGCATAATAGACCAGCAATATTTACTAACTCTTTGTCAAATTAAATTGTCCCTTTCCTCTGAGATCCATGCAAATATATTCCATGTTAATTACCTTCCCCGAAGGTTCCTTTAAGACATTTGAAATCACGGGGGCATGCATATATGCGAATCTTACTTAGAAAATCTCTATTTCGGTTGAACTTTGAATATAAAACCCATAAAGAAGATTGAGGAAAAGATTGATTCGTATCAGAACGTGTGCATACTATTATTTACAATAGAATAATCAAATTATAGATCTTTCAAATTAACAAACACATCAAATACGATTTTATAACTTTTTCAATTTTAAAATTAAGAAACTTCCTCCTCAATTCCAATTTTTTACCACTTGAGATTATGTCGCATCAAGCATTATATGAATTGAAGGTTTTTTTTTTCAAAAAATATATCAATAAATAAGCAGTATCGTTTTCTTATCTTAGTAACACCAAACATTAAATCAACTAAACGTGAAGTTGTTTCCGTTTAACCAATAATCTCAAAAGCTTTATCTTCTATAATAATCATACCTCTGACAAGATTGTCTCATACATGTAATCCATTTAGCTCAACCATAAGTCTCCAAGAGTTTTATTCCACATGATAGTTTTATCTAAGTCAAACAAAATTATTTCATACATGTTATTCATTAGTTCCAACTTAACTAGTAATCTTGAGAGGTTTGTCGCATATAATAATTTTATCGCCTCATTCCATATTCAAAACAAGCTTCTTATCTCAGTTTTCATTCCAGACCAAAATTTAGTTCATTTGTTCTGTAAAATTCTGTAAAAAAACAATAGCATTTTGTTTACCGAACAATCTCCTAAATGATCAAAGAACTAAATTGTAATAGTGTAAAAAAAATACATCATTATCTAATCATCAAATAACACATAATAATTATTTTAAAAATCATATCTAAGATAAATATTAATTGAGAGTATAAAATGTATCAAAATTAAACTTGTTCATAAGCCAACCCATTTCTACTTGATTATAGTCAAAACTAAGGCACTAAACATCCACGTGAAGGGGATTGAATAGCAAAAAACAGACCTTAGACCTAGTTGCAGCATGTCCAAGGTACACACAACAGGCTGTAAAGACAACAATAAGAGTACCTTAAATACATTGTTTTGTTTTGTGCTCCTCCAATTAAATTACAACCAACTGGGCCGGACTGCTGCTACCTGCTCCAACGTGGGGCTTGTGTAGTTTTGTCTATGAAAATTACAGCACAACCCTTGACACTAAGCTGGCTGCTTAGTTGTGTATTAGCATCAGATAAGAGTGTATTAATAATTCATTAACAAGCAGCTTAATTAGCACTCAAGAACAGCTAATCCATGCCTACATGTTTTCGGAATCACTACCAGCATTAACATGTGGAGTGTGATGAGCTTCAGAGAAATATTGTCTTCAGATGTTAATAACAATAGCTTGATGTGTAGTACTATTTTGCTGTGTGCAGTTAGTTATAGGTTATTGCAGTGTTGCTGCTTCCTAATCCTACACTGCTTCTGCTTTATGGCCTGTAATGATAGTTAAGAATTGTCAACTCTACCAACATCAATATATAGAGGACGGACACTAATAATTTGATATATCAAAATTAAAGAGTTTCTTAGAAAGTTCTATTTTTAAAAACATGATAGATTTCCAATTTACACACACAAGGACATAAAAATAAGAAAATATATTTTAGAAAAGATAATAGAGTTTAATAGTGTTATACACTTTCCAATTTTGTATAAGTAAACAAACTTATCATATATAATAATTTATAATTAGATAATAATATAAAATTATTTTATAACGACTTTAACGCTTTTTCTCAAAACAATATTCTATATTAATTTTTCTTTACTTTACTTTTTCCATGTACTTAAATATTATTACCGTCGGCCAAATTGGCCCAGTCAGACTAAACCAGCAAATATGTAACTCACAAAAAATTTGGATCAAGCTGGACCTGATTGCTTTTCATACCTTGACCTGATAGACCGGGCACGGGCAGCGGGCAGACTGCCCATTTTCATAGCTCTACTCATATTCACCTGAAAATATTCAGAATTCATCCAGTGAAAAATTTAGTATGTTTTTTGTTCTCTAAAATTAAAATGTACCATATTTTATCTGAATTACGATTTGAATATCTGAACTTATGTATTATTTTTTTATATCGGTTATACACATATATAAACAATGTAAAAAATTATCATCACAGGTTTAGGTCGAGACTAAAAAATGATACGTTTTAATTTTATGAGAATGAAAAAAATATTAAAAGAATTTACTGGAATAAACTTTGAACATTTCTTATTTATGAGGAAAAACGTATTTTAGCAAAATAAATATATAATTGTGCACTAAGAATGCAAATTATGCAATTTCTCAGTTTTCTTTCGGAAAATTGAGCATACGGTCCTGACTGACCCATTGGGCTAGGGTGGGGTTTGTTGTATTAATTATTTGACCCAGTACACAAGTGAGCCCAAGTACCCATAACATGTGGGAACATCCATCCTCTGACAAGTCTTGAGTCGCACAAAAACAAAGGTCTCCTACCCCATCTTTCTTAATAAGGGTAGGCTCTCTACCCCAGTCTCATCATATATTCATATTATATCTCCTATGCCTATCCTTTTGTTGTAACAAATATCCACTACTAATAAGGTATCCGTGTTTTGCATTTCCTTTTATATCATTCTGGAAGATGAGCACTGAGCATGGTTCCACAGGAAAAGGAAAAAATTGCAGTGATACACATCCTTCATTGAACATTTTACGTGGGATTTTTGTTACCTATATATATTTTTTAACTTAGTTTTAATGAGTTTAGCAAAATAATAAACAATTCATCCTTGATTTTAATATTTTAACTTAAAAGTCCATAATAATTTTATATGTTGATATACCCAACGCATTTAAAAGTTTTTTCATTAAGTATAGATGAGTGAGGACGAGCCCTGGTGCAGCGGTAAAGTTGTACCTTAGTAACTTGTTGGTCATGGGTTCGAATACGAAGTTTTTTATTAAGTATAGATGAGTGTAAAAAAACATCAGGACTTTGACTTGGTTAAAGGCTCGGGTCCCCCCACATATAATTGGTGGTAGTAGTAGTTGTACCAAAAAAACTATTCATGTAAAAATCTTCATAAGGTATGTGATGTGTGTATTGTGTAGTAAAAATACTTGGACGATAAGCACAGGAAATCATAGATCTATATCTATATCATACAACTGTGTTAAATACTTAAATAAAAAAAATTTATCATCAATAATAATCCTACCCGACTAAATCATTACTTTCAGTATAAAATACTTGTGAACTAAACCAAAAATATCTATATTCGTTAGTAAAAATAATGTTCTACCGGGTGCAAAATCATTCTCAGGATGAAGGAATGAGGTAATAAAATTTTAATGATTGAAATCCGGAGTCTAGTTCGTCGGATTTTTTGTTGCGGACTGAAAATTCTGGAAGCATTAACCTCGTACAGAAAAATACATTCGACAATCAAAGAAATGTCCATTCTCTAAGATACAACCTACTACTGTCCAAAGCATTCAAATAAAAGCTAGTCCTTGGATAAAGTTAAATCTCCATGAAAGGCCACAAGCATAACTCCATAAGCAGTTGGCACTACCTAATTATCATCATATCAGCTAGTCACCACATAGGTAAAAGGGGTGATGTGATAACTAACTTAGTAATCATGAAAATCAGAAACAGCTACTACAATTCCCCAGTTCTTGAACAATGCCTTCCATGGATGGCCTCTCAAAAGGAGACTCATGGGAGCAAAGCAAAGCTATCTTTGCCAGTTTAGCTGCTTCATATTCGAAGTATCTTCCATGGAGATTTGGGTCCATAAATTCTTGGAACTTGGAGGACTCTGCAGCAAGTCTTATTGAGCTAGTAATCTCGTGCTTCCCTGAAAGGATCTGGAAAAGCATCACCCCAAAAGCATAAACATCGCTTGTCTCAGAAAAGCGGCCAGTTGTGGCGTATTCAGGCGCCAAGTAACCCTTTGCTGCACTTCCCTTGAGTGCAGAGAAGACAATATCGTTAGTGAGAAGCTTGTACAGGCCAGAATCTGCTAGCAATGGATTGTACCGTTGATCAATGAGAACTTTGTCAGCTGAGATGTTTTGGTGAACCAAAACGGGCTTGTTTGCTTTGTATGCATGCAAATATGCCATACCTGAATCAAGAAAAAAATGGTTTAGTATATAGACCTCAAACAGAAAGCATAAGTAAGTACATTTAATTACATTATAAGAAGGTAATTTAATAAGGATAGGGTAGAATAGAATGGTAACCTTTAGCAATCCCTTTCACAATAGAAACTCTAGTTGACCATTCAAGGACTTCTCCATCTCCTTCCTTAACATCAAGGAAGCGTGAAAGGTTTCCATTAGGAACAAAATCATAAATCAGAAAGCATTCGCCTCGTCCCCTTGAACAACAAAATCCTCTCAACCTCACTACATTATCACTCCTCAGTGAGGTCAACATGTGCAATCCCTTCATAAACTCGCCTTCATCCGACTTGCAACTAGTTTTGCTGATGCTCTTCACAGCAACAACAGATCCATCTCTTAAAACTCCTCTATAAGTTGCACTAAAGCTATTCTTACCCAACAGATTCAACTCTGAGAAATACTGAGTAGCTGACTCCACTTCCTCCAAGTTGAACCTCAAACTCTGGAACATCTCTTGACTATAGCCATTGAAATTCCTACTATCAGCCAAAGGGTCCCATCCAGTAGAGTACTCAAGACTGACCAAAGGAGATCCATTTTTCCTATATGCACCAATGGCTTCATCAGTGCTTAGATGACTGTCACTGATATGAAAAGAATCTCCAAGCTTTTGTTTTCTTCGACGATATATTGTGAATGTCAAAACACCAATTGCACACAGTGCAATCATAACCACAAATATGCTAACTGTAATTGATGTGGATTGATTGGATTTTGATGAATTAAGGCACTGAGCTCCCCTGCAAGGTAACTTCACATTAGCAGTTTCTGGGATATCTCTTGTGGCTGCTCCATAAGGTTCAGGTCTGCTAGGATTAACATGATCCGAAGCATTGCAAGCTTTCAGGGATGAAAACCCAACTCCACATAACCCCAGATTGTATTCATACAGAAATCCATCATCTAGTCTCTTAAGAGCTTCATTAAACCAAAAAAATGCAAATAAACAACACATTTCAGACAAGCAAAACATATTACTGAAAAAATGTAAAGAATCAATGAGATTAAACAAGTGCAGTAACATCATTATTACCAGGAGGTACATTCCCAGAAAGGGTATTGTTGTGAACATCCAAAACCTTCAGTGAAGGAGCATCAGCTAGGCTAGTGGGAATGGAACCAAAGAGATTATTAGAGCTCAAATCTAGCCTCACCAGCATACCCAATTCACCTAGATTAGCAGGGATGGCACCAGTTAAATTGTTAGACTGCAAAGCAACAACTCTCAGCTTTTCCAAAGCACCAAGCTGTGTAGGAATGCTTCCTGTCAACTGATTATAACAAAGCTGCAAAACTGCAAATCAAGTCACAAGGGAAAAATAAGCACAATGCCAAGTAAAGTACGAATCACCAATAGAACACTATTTTGAATCAAAGCTAAAGATATCAATAGGAAGAAGTCAAATACTGGGCAGCAACTTTAGTTTTTGAACAAATACTAAATAAAGAGAATCAACAGAACTAAAACTGATCTTTCTATCTTACTATTAGTGCAAAGTTTGCCATAAAATACAGGATTCAGAAGCCAACGTTCAAAAGAACACTATTTTGAAACAAGAGAGCTCAATGCTCACCACTTGAGGGAATAAAGCAATAGAAATGGTACAACTAATAAACAAAACCAAGCTCAAGCCTTTCAGTGAAACCCATCACCAAACAAAATTTAAGTACACACAAAAAAAAACTTTTAATACGTCAATTTTTTTTAAAACAAAGATAGAACCATAGAAGTTTCAATCTTGTCCAACAAATCAAAACTACAAACCTTGCAAGTTCTCCATGCTGGCGATCTTACGAGGGATTTCCCCGGACAGATTATTCACATTCAAATACAAATCAACAAGCTCAGTCAAGTTTGCAATCTCTCTTGGTATCTCTCCATACAAAGAGTTATAATGCAAGTAGAGTCCAGTCAAGTGCTTTAGGCCAGCAATGGCTGCTGAAAGCTTCCCAAAGAGACCCTTTCCCTGCAGAGAAATGTTTGCCACCTGACCCTTCTCATTGCATGCTACTCCTTCAAAAGATCCATCACATGGGTCACCATTGATACTCCAAGAGGGTAGATAGAGGCTCTCTGGGTCCAAACTGGCCTTCATATCCATCAGTGCTCTCAACTCTCCATTCCCACACACCCATGTTGGGTTTGAGAGAAGAAACACAAGAGAATACAAAAGTGGTAGTACTGAAAACTCCATTCTCAGTTCAAAAAAGGCTTAGGATTCAACAAGTCCTGAATTTTTTGGTTTTTTAATGACAATCTATGTAATGTAACCGTAACGCTCTATGTTTCTGTGTAAAGGAAAGAGGGTTGGAGAAGGAAGTGGAAAAGGCACAGACCAGACAAGTGAAGTAGTGAACAGGTCAAGTCATAAATCAAAGGCAGTAAAAAGTGGTGTTCGTGGAATGTTGGGACACTTGCAAAAACTCAAAACTCGCCATTTTCTCTTGTACTCTCACTCATGCGTCATTATAGAATACTTTATTCATATCATTATCATAACGTAAGTTAGTAGTATTAAGTTAACACTTTAATCCTGTTAAAATAATTTTTAAATGATTGGCATTATCGACATAATTATCATTTCCTTGCAAAGTGCAAGATACACACTGCCAAAATGGGATAGTGAATCTAGAAAGTGGAAAACAATAGGGAAATAGATCATCAAAGCATTGAAGAAAAAAGGAGTAAAGGTTTCTTTCTTTCTTCTTTGTGGGGCTTATGGTGTGTATGTGCATTTTCCTTTTAGAAATATTCATTTCTTTGATTCTAAATTTTAGATGGTATACTTAAAAAAAAAACATTTATTCACAAATACTTATAACTAAATTTTATTCAGAACTCGCGATAGAACTAATTATTCATGCATACACATATGTTGCTTAGTAATTAGTATTCCCTTGAGCATGAGAATGCATTGCAACAATGTGTGTGTAATTGATTAATGTTTAATCATTATAAAAAAAAGATTAATGCTTATTATTGTTAGTAGCATCGGTAGTAATTATATATTTTTAGCTATGTTATAATATATCCTGTTGCTTTTCTTATTTCAAACGTCAGTAATAAACAAACTTTGAATGAGAATATTGGAAAGTTATTCTCTTTCCTTTACATTGATACGTGGTTGAAATTTTCTTCCATATTTAACTTCAAGCAGCAAAACTATACCATATCAAATAGGATAATATAACATGACTTTTTTTTGTGAAATAATATAGAATTTTTCACCCCGATAATATTAAAAAAAATTAAAAACTTACTTAAATAATATAATCCAAAAATTATTTACATAAATAATATAAATAATTATTTAAGGCAAGAAATCGATTTTCCCAAATCAATTTCTCACCTTTGTTTTATTTTTTTCTTTCATTATTATGTTATTTTTTTATTTAGCGTCCGTCGAATTGACTTAAATACATGTTTAATGCTTAGTTTTACAAGTATATTTTTACTTAATTTAGTGTTAGTTAAGCTGATACAAAATACAAGAAAGTTGCTTCAAATTTGTGATTATAATATATTTTTCATTTTTGTACTTATATTTTATAATCTTAACAAAAAATTGAAATAAAAATTAATCAAGTATATATGAATGAAAAAAGTACTTATGTTTGTAAAAGTATTTTTTAAAAATAAAATAAGCAATTTTGTATCTTTCTTTTATTATCTAATATAGGTATTTATGTTGACTATCGTGTAAGATATTTATCTGATATTAAACATCCTCTACTTATAAGTCTAGTCATGAAACATGTATTTAAGATTAGTTTGACGACTTTTAAATAAAGAAATAAAAAAATAAAACGAAAGTGAGAAATTGATTTGAAAGAAAAATTTAAATAATAATTTATATAATTTGTATAAATAATTTTTGTGTTATATTATTTGGATGATTTTTTAATTTTTTAGTGTTATTGAGGTGAAAAATTCAAATAATATAACTTGATATAAAACCACAAGACCACAAAAAATATAAGAATAATGTAAATAAATCAATATAAATAATGTGTTCTGGAATTATTAACATTTACGTGTTCAAATTTGAAATTTTCAAC
The DNA here is from genome assembly GCF_004193775.1 of Glycine soja. Lineage (NCBI taxonomy): Eukaryota > Viridiplantae > Streptophyta > Magnoliopsida > Fabales > Fabaceae > Glycine > Glycine soja. Next base: position 42,643,748 of record NC_041011.1, on the reverse strand, counting down.
CGTTTCAGTTTTTTTTTTTCAACTGAAAATGTGGCAATTAATAGGCAGGGAAATTAATGTGTGTCTGCTTTATAGGTCCTACTATTAGTGATATCAGCCCTACGTATGCCACGTGGATAGTTAGGGAGCAGGTGAGGTACGCGCGTAGCGCGTGGCTATTGGCGAATGGAATGCTTTTCAAAATTCAAATTCCCTGTTATCCGGCCTACAGTAACTAAGCTGAAACATATCCTCTGGTTCTCCACTTCATTATCATTATTGCAAATAAAATAATTCTTTATAATGACCAACAAAATATCCTTTATCCCTATAATTTGAATTCAAACATTATAACAATAATCTGAATAAAAAAAACATTACTGTAAATAAACAATAATCTGAATATCTTTTTATTTATTTTAATTATTTTATTATTATTTTTTATTTTTCTTATTTAATTTCCTGACAAATGAAGAAATAATAAATAATGAAGTAAAAGTAAGTATATAATTATTATATTATAATTTAAAACAACAAATAAAAAAGTAAAATCTAAAAAATAATATTTTTTTATTTAAACCACAAGTATCTTTCATTAAAGATAATTATATTTAAAATATGTAAAATTATCATGAACGATAAAATTTAATGTAACATACTCAATTCAAACATTAAATATATGATTAAACTGAAATAATTTCAGATAGTTTAATCACGTGTTTGGTTGTGTCTAAAAAATAATATGTACTTAAGTTTTTTTCATGGAATAGTAAGCACTTAATAAGAAAATGTAATAATACATTGGTTGTTCTATTCTCATCTACTATTGAACCTGTGATCTACTATTTGACTAGAGTAAATTTGACAGGCAACTTGTGTTTGCTCTGTTAATTCTCTGAAAACAACTAAACAAGCTAGTTGGAAAAAACATACTCACCCTACACTATAATCATTTGGTTAATGTAAAAAGATTTTAGTCATTTTACCCAAAAGGAGCATTGATAAAGTTCGTGTATGTCATTACCAATATGCATGAGTAAATTATTATAAGTGACCCAGCTCCTTTTCCTTTTTGTTATTATGCACAGGACAGATTCCCATTCCCCTACAAACAAAGATAACAAATGTTAGAGATTGGAGTATAATGTTTTGTGAAGCATGCATAGGAAACTCTTTTTGTGACTGGGCTTGTTTGATTTCAGTTTCAAATTTGGGTACTTGAGAAAGTTATCACACACTCCCCAAAAAGGGACGTTTGGCACTGTATTTAATATATACTGAATAGAACAGTGCTGCTTTTGAGGCAATAGCTTGCTGTCATAGGTCGGTCCCATCCAAATTTTAGACCAACTCAGAGGATATCTACTGGTTTCGTGCATGCAACCTTAGTATTTTTTCTCCAAACAGAAATTGTAAATAACATTGTGTATAGTGTGTACTATAAGGATACATTAGATTTGTATAATAAAATTATAACATAATTCATATAACACTTTTTGTCTGTCTCTTTTTATCATATTATTACTTATTTTATTTTTTAAGTATATCTTACTTATGTAAATTGTTGTATACATTTACTATATTGATATAATTTCTCTTATAGTAAATCAGAGTTTTGTGCTATTGAATTTTTAGTGTTTTACTTTTCAATTACTAGTACTTTGCAAGAAGATATATTCTTCAATCCTCAGTGCTTTGCTTTTTGCCAAATTTCTCATGGTTTGTACTTTGGAGAAGCACTAAGCAAATAGGCATCTCTTAGAGACTTACACGAATATAATGCCATGAACGACTTTTTACTCACTTTCCATTAAAAGGAAGGAGGAATGATAAATTGATAGGCCATGCTTTCACTTTACGAGAAGAAAAAGTTTTTTCTCCTCTCTTTTTTTCTTCATGTACTTTTTGGAAATGAAATATTAAAATATTAAATTAACCATTTGGATTCAACCTAAAATGTATATGTTAATATGATGGGAAGTAAAATAATAAAAAAAAATTAAGAGATTTTTTTAACAGATGAAAATAAAAGGAAAAAACATAAAGATTTTGCTTATTCAAATGAGTGAAATTTAGCAAAATAAAAAATACTAAATTAATTTAAGGTTAAAATATATTTTTCATTCGTATAAATATAGAAAAGTTTAGAATTCATTACTAAAAAATTTTGAGCTTTTTTTTTGTCTCAAAAAATTAAAATCTATTAATTTTTGACTTAGACATAGGTTTGGATAAATTTGAACCTAGGTATCACTCTTTTATTGGTTTTATTGATAGCTATGGAAAAGGGTGATTTTTAGGGGTTAAAAATTGCCACAAATTTGTAAATTCATCTTTCCTAACCTCCTATTTTCCTATTTTTTTTATCTTCTTTGTCCACCAGCCTAATCCAAGACAGGGGTGAATTCGGAAGCCAAATTGTTGAGTTTATCGGCGATGTTTGATTCCAATAGAACATTGAAATTAATATTCGTAACGTTGAGTTTGAGAGTAAAAGAGTTAGGTTTTCGGAAGAAATGAGAATTCAAAGAAGAAGATGATGACATGGTCAATAAGGTGGTGTTAACCATTGTAGTTAAACAACATCTAAAAAAGAAAAAAAAATATTTATTTAAATTCAAAGAAGATGACGAAAGTTAGGAAAGAGGGACTTACAAATTTGTATGTATGTGGAGTCCTACATTTTGTGGTGGTTTTTAATTCCTAAAAATAACTCGCTCTCACAATCATCAATGGAATCAATGGAAGAGTAACATGCAGGTTGGAGACCTAAACTTGCATCCGAGCCAAAAAGTAACAAATTTCAATTTTTTGAGGATGATAAAAAGACTCAAAATTTTGAATTGACTAATTTTGATCATTTCAATATTTATATGGACGAAAAAAAAATATTTTAGCTTACAATTTAAGTTAAAAAAAATATCATGTAGGCTTGAATTCTTCTAAGCTTGGTTCCGGATAAAATATAACACATTTGAATTTTATGAAAACAAAAAACGTATCAAAAAATTTGTAGGGACATATTTCAAAATTTTTAATATTTATAGAGACGAAAAACATATTTTAACATTAAATTAATTTAATTAAAAAAATGAAACATTTATTAAAGTATTTATTTCTTAATATAAAATTATTTTTTATGTTATAAAATATTGTTTAGGTTAAGAAAATTAAACAAAATAAAAAATCTTGGGTTAGTTACATAATCCTTAGGCAAAAGTCTAACTCTTTTTTCTCACCCCAGGAAATAACAACATTATAATGAAGTCGATTTCAAGGTCATGTAGCAAAATATTATACCCCACCCCACCAGACCACCAATACGTACCATTTTGTCATTTGCATTTGGTAGTATTCGAGCAACCCACTATTAACATAGTACGTAGGAACTAGAAAGGAGCAAGAGCCTATAAGTATCCGCTGCATATTTGATTTAGTTAAAAATATGTATTTTAATATAAATTAAAAAGATAAAAATAAAATAAACACAAAAATAAGAGTTTTGATAATATTACTTTTATCTCAAACTTAATTTTATAACTGAAAATCAAACATGTTGTTAGTAGCCAAGTTTAATTTAAAGGTAAACCCTACGTCATATCACGGGACAAGTTCTATGTGAAAAATCATGGTCATGCACCTCTGATTCAATGCACAATGTGCAGTTGGCTATTTTGGTTTGCTTGATGCACAATCAGCTACATAACTGCATAAGTATAATCCACAAAAGTGTTCATTTGAGATAGTAATTAATTTCACTATTTTTGGACGTTTTCTTTGTCTTGGAGGACATTTGTGATAACATAACAGTTTAATATGAATATATTTTGAGATTAAATTATATAGGAATTTATAATTTTTTCTTTTAATTTTTTCTTTTTGAGCAAATAATTGTTAGATTAACATCATTTAAATTTTTGTAAAAAAAATATTAAAAATGATGAATTTATAATGTCTAGTGAGTAAAACAAAACTAATTAAAGAAAAGAGAGTTAATTAATCGAGGAAAACAAGATTAATTAAGGAAAGAAGACTAATTGAGAAAAATATGACTAATTAAGGAAAGAATACCACTTTAGGAAAACAAGACTAATTAAGGAAATCATAATAGTTAAGGAAATCATAGCTAATTAAGGAAAGTAAAGACGGGTTTGGTGTAAGAAACCTGATAATCTGCCCCTATAAAAGAAGAAAAGAGAAGAAGAAAAAGACACACTCAAAGAATACAATTCTTTGTAAAAGACAAGACTAGAAGAACGAAAAACAAGCATTCAGAGTTATTTCTTTCTTTCATTCCCTTTATTATCTTTTCCTTTTGCAAATGTAAAGTAATGACAATGGTAGACTAACTTTCTAACATTCTCATCTTCTGAATTTTCTTTTACAATAATATTGGATTTTTTTATCTTTTCTGTTTTTTTATTTAAATTCTTGTTTGATTTAAATTTTTTGTTAATTTAAATTAATGTTTTTCAACAACTTTTTTAAATCTTTTTCTTAATCAAATATTCATCTACCTAAGTACAAACAAAGTCTCTGTGAATATGATATTTGGATTTCCGTCTTAACTTTACTACTTGAGACGAATTGGTGTACTTGTCAATCCATCAACGGGATATTGAATATATACCATTTAGGCGTATGTGGTGGCTTTATTGGGAATTTAGGATACGATGAGTTGTGGTCAACATCAACATGAAAAATATATGTAACACCTCATTTTTTGTAAAATAAACTAAAAATGATTTTTTATTTAAAAATAAATAGTTTTAAAAAAATGATGAGGTTTTTATAATTAAATAAATAAGGAAAATAACTTTATTAATTAAAATAATAATTTGAAGGAAAATAAATAAGATATTTTATTTATTCATTCGATAGGAAATAAAATAGAGTTATTATTTATAAAATAATAAAAAAAAGAAAAATAGAGTAAATAATAGGTTGAGAGTACCCTAATTATAAATAGAGATATGTTAAGTCAGTTTTCAAACGATACGTCTTTACGCTTTTTCTTCTTCTCAATTTCATCTTTTATTCTTCCTTTCCCAAAATCCTTTATTTTTTCCATATACACTCAAACTTGTCTCAGTAAAATGACAATCTTTAACTTGTTAACCGTTGGATCATCGTGAAATTTGAGTACCAGATTTGAAACTCATTTTCGAACATTATCATCATTGGAATTTGCTAAAAATTGTCTTAAGTGAGAGAAATATCCTTTGCATCATAGCTTTATTTTTCCCGCATACACCCAAACCTGTTTCAGTAAAACTATGATCTAAAACTCATTAATAGTTGGATCGTTGTGAAATTTAGACACCAAGTTCACAATTAACGTTTGCAAAAATCCACCGTTGAGATTTGCTAAATAATATCCATAAAGAGAGAAATGTCCCTCGAACGGAGACAGTAAAATAAAAGCTTTAATTCCTTCTTTTTTCGCTCTAACGCTTGGAAACCCTAATAGAGAAACTAGAGAAAAAGCTTTAGGAATCTTAGACAACTGCTAGAGATGCCATTATCACTGCCAGAAATACACACGTGAGCCCGCTTAAAGGTAAGGGATGAATTTATTGCAATTAGGATTATAATAAACATGTGTAGGGATCCTTAGAGGATCAAATTGAGGTTTATTTTGGAATGTTTATTGTATTGTAATTCTTCCAGTATGATTATGTGAAATTATTTGAGAGATTTTACTCCCTATATTGTGAGAAGTATTTTTGTATAATTTATTTGTGTTTTGAATAAGATTAACGTTATAAATAGTTATATTGAGATCATGAAATTGTTTATAAGTGATAAATTTAATATGTGATGAATTATGAGATAACATGTTGCTTTGAGATTACAATATTGTTATTGAGATTGAATATAAGTGCAAAGTTGGACATATGTTAATTTGTGAGATACACGTAAGCATGTAATGATAAATTGTGACATTATGAGATGTTAAATCGTGGACATGAGATTTGGTTGTGAATAAGTGTATGGTTAACACTTGATGTGACAATACTTGTGTTGTGAGCTGTGAATTATACAATAACCCAACTGGTGTTTACCTTGAGAAAAGTGTTCATGCGCAACGTTAAAGGAAAAATGTAAGATTCCTAGTTAGGAACCTAAAGTGTTAAATTATAACTTAATGTGTTAAACGTGTTTGAAACACGAGTGTGAGGTCGTAGGTATTGTATAATTCATGAACAATGTCTGCGTGCAAAAATTATTTTAGGGGTTAGACTTGAATTAGGAAGGTGGGGCAATAATGGATTTTTCGGAGTCTAGGCCTTGGAGGTAAAGACACTTGGTTTGAGTGCTCCTTTAAGTCTATGTTGATCCCATATAGTTGGAGCATTCTCGCAAAACAGAATGACAATGAGTGGTCACCTTATGATTTTACTTAGTGAGAGTGACCTAACATACACATTGTGTGGTGTGTCTTATTATGTACACCTAAGCGCCCCAGTGTGATTTTTCAGTGACATGGTACCACATTATATATAGTTTTTCTTAGTATAATTGTTGCATAATATTTGCTAATTGTTTATTATGAAATTGATAAGTGTTATTACGTCTTGACCCGAGTGTGTGATTCATTTGTAATATGATTGGTGATTGAAAAAAAAAATTAAATGATAAAGTGATGAAATGACGTGAATTGTATTAGGTTGAGCTATGTTATAAATACTTTTATAATTTATTTTGATAATGTCTTTGTTTATTTGTATTTTTTTTTGGAAATGTGATAACCCACTCCCTATTTGCTATTTGTGCTTGGATCATATGATGATCTCGAACCTTATGTTTGTGTGAGCTAGGTAGATGACTCTAAAGAACCTCATGCTAGAGGGCCCTGAAACATAATACTTTGATAGGAAATGTGAACCTTATATTAATTGCATAAAGCCCTGGACCACATTGTTTTGAGTCGAGATGATTTTATTTGGAGACATTCTATTATAATGTTAGAAAAGTGAATGTGAGTCTTTTACCCTTTTGAAATATTTTTATTTAAATGTGTTTTAAATTTTTTTAATTAATTTCACATTTTTATTTTTTTATTATTAATACATATATGTATGGAGTAGAAGGTGCCATAATATCTCCTTTTGATAGAAATATATATTCAGAAAATCCAAAGGGCCAAGCCAGTGACATGTAATGCCCCGGAAAACAAGTGTGAAAAAGAAAGGATAAAAAAAACATATTGAAGAGAAAAACCAACCTAGATGATAACCATAAAGTTCTAATGATGGAGATGGACCCAAATACACAACTATGCAATTACCTCAGATTGTGCATCTGAGCCCACTCATCTATTGTTTAATCAAATAGGATGCTACAAAAATCACTTCCTTGTTCTTCTATTAATTTCTAAGATAGTCTGAATGATTAAACTTTAGAAAGTGAACTCTCTCAAAAGCTAAGAAGTTGAATTTCTCATACTATACGTTAGCTTCAAGAGAAAGAACAAATTTATATAGCCCTTGTTACTTAGTTTTTCATTCAATCATTACTCAAAATAGCTATGGCAAACACAACATGTTAGTGTGTGTTTGGTTTAGACTTAACACAATTTTCAATGCACCCCAACGGAAAAGTATATCCTCTTATTACTTTGAATTGATCAGAAGTTTGAACTGGTTCAACATTTAAACAAACATGCCGTTAATAGTTTTAAATGTACGGGGAAACATATTGTGAGTCTTGAAAGGAAAAACAAGATGTCATGTTAAAGGATTTTAGAGATTGAAATAAAACATGTCAAGTGTATCTAATTGGTTGGTTGGGCGCATTACACATGTTTAAGGACGTAGGCAAGGTGGTTGATTGACCAGCAAATGACCTTGTTCAGTAAAATTTTGAAAATAAGATATGCCGTCTGTTCCTCCCTTATTCATAGCCTAACATTCAAATCGTGCATTGATGAGTTTTCAGCTTTTTATTATTCTTCATTCAAATTGATGGTAGGTAGCCACTTCCCACTGGTATTATAAGCACTAGTGTCAAAATGGATTAACTCATTAAGACACCAAGATATTTCCTTTTTTCCCAATTATAAAACCCTTTAGATTAACTCATCATTGTTGACAAAAAAGTTATAGCATTAAAGTTGTTAATTATTTGTATTATTCTTTTATTTTATCCACTTACTTTCTCATTAATGTTTGGAGAAAAAATTATTAAAAATATATAGAAAAAAATAATTAATGTATAAAAAAAATTAAAAAAAATCTTACAAAAATAGATAAACAAATTTTTGAAAGAATCTTATAATTAGAAAAAATAATAATGTCATTTGAGTTGGAAAAAAATATTAAGATCCCATATTAATCAACCCAATCTCAAAATCGGTTAAACTATGCATGCTGCTGGATCGTAATGGGTTGGGCTAATTATTTACCCAAAATTTTCTATTTTTTTCATTATTTGAATTTATATATTCTCAAATGATTTTTTGCTGAATGATTGCTTATTAAGGGTTAAGAATTGAAGATAAAAATAAAAATAGCAGAATACAATCCCTAATAAATACTTTCCATCCCCTCCCTGATCTCCTCTGCTATAGACAGAGAAAAAAAAAAACTAATTTATTTAAACTGATTTTTTTTTTATAAACGGTTAGAGCTTAAAGATAAAAGACATCGATGCGTTACATACTTGTCAATTTTAATTTTGTTGATGTAACTGTTAAATAAATAAAAAAGAGATCATTTGGGTCATGTTGTTGCTTGCAAATCAGACTGCATAATGCCATGCCTTCTGGTTTTGGAAGGTGAAGCTTACTGTCTTCTATTTGCGTTAAAATTTGTCAGCTTTCTTGAATTGGAGATTGTTCACTTTGAGATGGATTGAAGACATTGGTGTGTTTTTTTTTTTTTGCAAAGGTTTTTTTTACAAGATTCATTCAGTAGCTGAAGAATTTTCAGAGTTGGGAGTTATTATTTCTGAGTGTTGCTCTCTTATGTCTAGTAATCAAGGAAGAAACAATTAAAAAAAACACAGAACATTAGATAGGACAAAACATGGGAGCAAGAGTGTTTACCACATCGAACTGATGGTTAAACTCCAATTGTGTGTATCTCAGTTCATATTTAATTATGGGTTAACGCAAACATCAACAAAGTTATAATTTAAACTTGTCACTGACTTTTCAAGTTTTATAATAGTTTTAACAAGTTCTGGATTTTCCTCTGATTTAGGTCAACTAAGAAACCCTTGTTGTGATTTTCTGCAATCAAAAGATATCCTCATGCTAAGGTGCCTATTAAAAGAATTCAAGTAGTGGAAATTATTAACTTCCAAATTTAGAATCTATTTCTATTTGGATTTTGTAGCATGAATTCATTTGGAACCATGATCAAGTTGGATGCAAATTTTGGAAGAACTTCATTATTAAGGTCAAATTGTAGTTGATGTGACTCAGGTTCTATAAATTAAGAGTAATTTGGCTTCCAAGGAATAAAGTAAAATGCCTTAAGTCTTATATAGTGAGATGTATTGTACATTTAAGAGTGGAGAAGAGCATAAAGATGATTGATTTACAGAGTTGGAGCCCTCTCAGCGGAGCCAGCAATCACAGTGAGCAAGTTGTTACCAAAAGGGTCACTGAGATGTTTTGCTAAGTTCTCAACTGGACCTTCTCCAGTGACATATGCTTGGAAGTAGAAACCAAGCATTGCAAACATAGCTAGTCTACCATTCTTAATTTCCTTCACCTTTAGAAGTGCAGCTTGGTCTGGATCCTTTGCTAGTCCCAATGGGTCGAATGGACCACCCGGATGAAGCTTGTCTTCCAAGTCCTATATGGAATATGTCACTTTCAGTAAATCAACTGATGAATTTCTGTTAAACTATATGAATAGGGTGGTAATATGCATTCCCATCATTCACTTAAGTCTGAATTAAGAGAGATCGTTTGAATAAATAATAACCTTCCCTTTAGTAAGAAAAATGTTACATACCAGGCCATTAATAATTCTGTAGTACTCAGCACCACCCACAAGAACTATCTCAGCAACAACAGCAAGAATAAGATTGATGGGGATAGGTTTCCCGAAGTAGTTCAATGTACCCCCATCAAGAAGCAAAGCTCCAGTCTGCATTGATTCCATGAAGATCAGCTCAATGTAAACAATACAATTCCAAATTTTCAATTAGGCCATTTTAAAATATGCTATGTGCTAACTGCTAAATTAAAAACCTGTATTGAAAATTAAAATAGATTATTAGTTATTCAATAAACAAGATTAATTCAAGACTCGGTAAGAAAAAAATGAATGCAGAAAATAGAATATAACGTGTAAAATAAATGGAAAGGATGTTCAATCTGAAGTCAATAGAATGGTATTTGTCCATGGCATGAACTCAAGTAAATTGGAGTTGTTCTGCTCATGGGAGAATAAGGCTCCTGTTTTGCAACTGATCACAGAAGTGCTCCTAGCAGGCTGTAGCTTAGCATCAGAAACTTTTCCAAATTTTACAGTTTGTTAAGGCAAGGTGAAGTTTGGAAAATGTTTTAAGACCCAACAAATTTATACACAACATATGATTTCCTTGTGAACTAAGAGCAGTGAGTTGAAGAAACATATTTTTCCCATGTCTAACAGCTTTCACTCACAATTACCTCCTAGGCTCCTACCCAAAAGGAACAAGAAAAAAAGAGGAAGCATTTTATCAATTACAATTAAAAGATATTAAGCATATTTTTGGGTTCGAGCAAATGAATTTCACCCAAGGAAGCATCAACAAGATTTACATATTGAATTGAGGCATTCCTTTCCCGGCCCATCTTTCAACTACTATCCACTTTCCAGCAGATAATATGTATAGCTAGAAATACCAAATACATGTATAATCGCAAGTTGTTTACACAAAACATAGCTTAGACCTGTGTTATGAGGCAGATCTAAATACTTAATTTGTTGAGTCATAAAATCAGTGCATTAATGAAGTTAACAGGGGTTACAATTGACAGATCTTGCAAACCTTGAACCAAACAGCCTCAGGACCACAGTTAGCTCCGTATTTGTTAAAGGCCTCAGGAATGATGAATCCAGCAGCACCAAGCATTGCCCATCTGGCATGAATCAACTCAAACGCCTGGTACCTGCATCACATCGTCAGATAATCTAATATAAGCATATAACGAAGAAACTAAGCATTTCAGTGTGTATATAGATATCTAATTTTCTGAGTCTACATACTTGGCGAAGTCCTCTGGCTTCTTGCTAAGACCAAACGGATCATAACCATAACTGCAGGCATGAAAATCAACAAATTAGACCTAACAATAAGGATTAAACATTATAAACATTTCAGTAATATCAAGTTTTCAATTCAATAGTTCACATGTCAATGAGAGTTGTAGCATGAAAGAAAAGGAAACTAGAGAGATGAAAAGACATACTCTCCAGGCACTTCTCCGGTCAAGTACTCGGGGATCTCAGATCGGTCCAAGAGACCCTCAGGCAAGAAGATCCTTCTGTCAGGACCTGCCACCAAGCGAAAGCCAAAAGTTAACAAATTATGAAATTAAAACCCTTCTACTGATACCTCCGTGCTAATACTTTAAGTAGTTAGCAAAATGAACCTCTTGACATATATATAATACCCTGCATTAGTTTCTTTCTTTATTTAAGCCATTAGGCATGGACTATTAATTAAGTTGAGCATAACTCCAACATGCACCCTTCCTACTCTTTTGGACATTATTTACCATCAACTTGTCTGTGTCTGGATAAGCATTTTGCATAATTGATTAAGAATGAAACTGATTTCAGTTAAAATTGATTTTAAATCTTTTTATAGTAAAAGCTAGCAGTATAATTTTTTTTATCCAACAATTTCTCACTGTGAAACTAAACATGAGAACATTTACCTAAAATCATGTTAGCTAATACTTCATCATGAAACAAATGGATGATATAACATTAAATATAAAACACTATGTATTCATTGTAAAGAAAAGAAAACGAAAATGTGTAGAAACAAATGGCCATTATTGGAGTTGGAGAGTGACTCACCATACCACTTGGCGAGTTCCTCATTGGCGGGGGATACAGCGGCAGGCTTTTTCTTTGGAGGTGGAGCTGGCTTCTTCTTGGAGAAAAGTGCGACGGTCTTGAAGGTGGCAGGTGTAGTTGGTGATGGAGCAGACCTGGTTGCGCATCTGAGGTTAACGGGGTTTCCAAGGATTTCTGACATAGCCGCGGTGGAAGCCGCCAGGGAAGCCATGCTTTCGAAACTAAGGAGGTGAAGGAGCTAGCTAAGCTATATGCATGGAAAGGTGAGAATGAAGAGGAAGATACTATATGCATGGTTTGGTGGATGTGCACGTGCCACGTGGGATTCATGATCCTGAGCTCTCATTGGTTTGCTTGCAACAATGTGTAATCCAATGCAACAATGTGATTGGATTTACCCTCACACGTGGAAGATGATGGAGCTTACGTGTGCTGCTCCTGGGCGTGTATGTTTCTTATGTTTGGATAATGTGTTTTATCCGATATGATATATTATATTATATATCTCATGTCATGGATGGTCCATATAGTGTTATCAGAATTAAAAGTTATGCAATAAATTTGGTGTGACTTGGCAGAATTAAAGGTTGAACTGGTGACTCAACTTAATTGATTTAATACATCATGTATTTTTTTTAAGTTAAAGAATATTACTCACATGAAAAAATTAATTTAAATTTTAATTTGTAGATTTGTTTATTTTACTTTTTACTAAATATAATTATATCTTAAAATTTGAAATCATAATTAAAGCTATTATTACTTATTATTTGGCTTCTTTCTCATGGCATTGTTATATATTGTATTTAGCTTATCTCATATCTAATGGACTTACTAGTTTAAAAAATGACTATTCTTTATGAGAATAATGATGAAATGAATGAAAAAATAATAATATTTTTTAAATAAAATAGATTTTACAAAAATAGGATACACAATGCATAACAACACTAAGGATCCAAGCTTTTGGAAAAAAGAAAAGTAATTATAAAGTGTGCAAGCTAATCAATTTCTAATGAATTAGTAATATTATACGTAATGCCCTAAAGTGCACCTAAAAGCTAAGTATTAATTAAGTTATATTTTAAGTCTGTTGCATTTATATCTAAGATGCTAAATAAGGTATTTGATATTTCTATATAGAAAAAGGGATGACCTAAAATATCATGCCATGTATTCCGAGAATGAATAAAATCATTTTTTTTATTATTTGTTTTTAATGTTTTCCATCTCAATCATACAAATTGAAAGATAAATATTTGACAACCACTAGTAAAAGAATCTTGGATTTTTTTTAAAGGAGAATCTCGGAAAAGTTAAGCATTAGATGTAACACTTTTATATATATATATATATATATATATATATATATATATATATATAATACATGATTAAAACATGTAAATATACTTATGAATAAAAGATATTGTTAAAATAGATAAAATAAATAAATATTTTGAAAGTTGTTTTCATTTTTCTTCCATCCTTACACAATGCTATCATAAAGTGCCAATTGTAAAGAAATAACTTACACAAAAATTAAATAATAAAAAAAAACTAGAAGGAATAATAAACATTAATATTGAATCTCACCCACCTTTAAAGTTTAAATATAAATGTACCAAAATCATTACAATTGTAACAAGAAATAAATATTCATCACCCCCTCAAAACATCACATCGTATCACTATAAGATTTTATACAACAAAATATTACAACACCAAATATAAAAAAGGAAAAATCATTCTATACTCTATACTCAGAGTAGTCACTCTATAGCTACCTACGGCAAAGACATACCTTTGGAAAGGTCGCTCTCATCTCTTGACGAATCGCATATGAAAGCTTCGGGGTATAAGTCCACTGGTTGAGGTAATTCTTTAGTGTTGTACTTGTACTTCTTAGGTTTCTTTGATTGAAAGCTTTTCTATTATCATCATTTGTTTCTGCCTATACTCCATAACACCTCTCCTTTATATCGATTGCAGTTGAACATTATGCCTGATCTATTACTAACAATTATTCCTGATGAAAATGACTATTTCAAGTAGCTTTTTGGTTGAGGCAAAAAAGCTTTAAATTTTAATATACAGTTTCTTCACTATGTTCTGAAACTACTTAAGAAAGGACAAAGGCATTATTAGCCTTCTGAGACTGGATAAATTTAAGTAACTCTTTTCATAGAAATATAGGTTCGCACTCGGCTTGATTGTTCTTTTCCTCTTTGGTTTCTTCCCCAGTTTTCCTTCCTGACTGAATGCCCATTCATACTTTCCAGAAGCCCAAATTTGCAATAACTACATAAATTTAGTCTTTAAGCCCATCTCTCCGAATTAATAAAAGTTACAAATACATCACACTTTTCTAGATAAAATTGTACAGATATTATGAATGCCACCTTCAACTCCACTATAGGTTCTTCCAAATGTTTAGACTTTGGAGTTACATTCTGTAATTTGAAGATTTCAGTTCATTTGGTGCATGTTTATGTTGTCATATGGATTTTTTTTAATAAGCAAAATATATTATTAATGAAAGTGACAATAATGATTTAAGCGCAAGATTTGCCTAAATAAAGACAGCAAAATTTGGTTCATATATATATATATATATATTTATTTATTTTTTATTTTTTTTCTCTATTAAATTTGGTTCATAGGCTCTGGTGCATATTATGTGTCATCATATTGCTCAGAAAACAGGCCCTTGGTAAGTTGTTAGTGACGTTTCACCAATATATAAACGAGCTTCTTATGTATTTTTAATATCATCTTTCCAGGATATTTCATATTATGACTGATGGTGTGTCTCTTATCTTTTTTTTTTTTTGCAGGTTAGAAAAAGAGATGAAAAATGTAAGGTCGTGATAGAAAAGTCTAAAGCATATGATAAATGCCAAAATTGATTTTTTCCCTTGCCTATAATATACTTCCTTTTGAAGCAGTTTAGGATTGTTAAATTGTTTAGAAACCAATTCAGATTTAAAGCTATAAACCTGCTCAGGATTATGTAAATTATGTATTTCGTTATTACATTATTATTATCTATGTGTATATCTTCACTTTGAAGTTACACCCACGTGCCCTTCATTCTTAGCACTTTATGTTCCGGATTTAAACAATTTAAAACATGACATCTGATTAGAGTCTACCATGAGAGGGCTCACTTTATCTTATGGATTTGAAGTTTTCTGCCCTCTATCTTTTTTGTTGTTCTCATTTTTTTGGTACAACAGTGATTATGTAGTTTGAGCTTATGATCTCATTTTAACTACTCAAAGCCCCTCCTCAGTATACCAATCCTAATGGCTATCGCTACTTTATGAATTCAAATTCATCTCCCTTAATCAATTTGAAAAAGATATTTTGCTTCAATCTCTACTACACAAAAAAAATGGAAGATTTACACCACCATTTTAATGCTATTTTTGGCTAGTTATAAGGCCTAATAGATATATGAAGCGCATGGTTGTTTCCAGAAAGATGCCAATGAGATGGCATACACCAATAACATTAACGTGTGGGCAATCCTAAGTTTCAAACCACGCAATTTCGTCGTCTTCTAGCCCCACCTATGGAAATTGTCAATTATATTTTGACCGTGTCAAAATCACGGTACTCTATACAAAGCAGCTAAAGATTTTTGGATTGGGATTATCTTTTCCACGGCATGAAAATTATGATATTTGCAATTCTTTATTTTGCATCTACTTCATTCTTGCAAAGGATTGAAGTTGACCTATTCTGTTTCATTTTCTAATTTCTATGGCTCTACCAAGTGTGAACTGTGAAGGTCTCTGAAAACATGAAAATCTCTTCATTTTTACAATTTTACTCCATCTTCAACGTTGGGGCTACCTATGTTAAATTCATTGCAATTTTTTTTTATATCTTACTAATACTTTTGCATGAATTTAATGTATATGTACTAACGGTTACACCGTCATCTAATAACAAATTATCATTTAAATCATTTTAAAATAATTATTTTAAAAGTCAATAAACTTATCATACATGATGGGTTATGATTAGATGACCGTGTAAAACTTTTTACATTGTCACTATATAATTCTTTTTCTCTTATGTTTTATGAAAAAAATTCTTTTGTAAAATAGATGAACTTAAACATTTTGTTGTATTTATAAGTAACAGCCGAATTTAATTATTTTTATGCATTTCTAACTTTTTTTTAATGAATATTTATACCTACATATATATCATTAATCAATGGTATAATATGTTTAAAAGCCTTCTGCATTGATAAATGAAGTAAAGACAAATGTATAATTTGTTTGCATAGGATTTCAACATAATAGCATGCATATAATGATAAAGCTCAATGCGTGGATTGTCACAGGCCTTGGTTAACAGATCTAAAATAACACCAATTTGAGTTGACATTAACATTATTAAAAACCAATTAGATAGCTAACATAGCAGGCCATGGCAATTTGTGTTCTTTACTCAGCCGGCAAACTCTTTTATGTCTGTTAGTTAGTCATCCTAGTATGTAGTTACTCTCTCACGCAAACCACCTACACTTCAGTTTTGTTTCTCAGATGTTCCAATTAGTATTCTTGATGTTATTCTGTTTTTTTGTTTTTGTCTGCTTTCAATGATAAAGTGATTCTATAGAAGTGTTCATGTTCACTCTGCTAACCTTCCAAATTCCAATATTAAACTATGGCCGGCCACAACATATGCATGGTTGCTACGTTTCTCCATCCTTTTAATTTGTGTCTTAAACTATTAAAGCCATTCTCCAATGGCCATAAACTTAAACTGGTTCTGCAACAATTACAGACCACCTTGCTTCTAGTTCTAGCATTCAAAAATATCTTAAAGCCATGTTCTACTTCCTCAAAAGATTGTGCCTTTTATGTTTCCTCTTGCTATCCTTTGATGTTTCACTGTGTTCATGTGCTTCACTCAGAGACTTGGCTTCTTGCTTGGATAATCACGATATCAAAAACTTTACCACGCTCCCTTACAAAGAACATGATCATTCCTCTGCCTATAATTACTACAAAATTCTCAATTTTTCCATCCAAAACCTTCGGTTCGCAGAACCCGTGATTCCTAAGCCGATAGCCATTGTACTGCCAGAGAGTTTGGAGCAGCTGCAGAAAAGTGTAGCATGCTGTAGAGAAGGCTTCATGGAAATAAGAGTAAGATGTGGTGGACACAGCTATGAAGGGACTTCATATGTTGCTGATGATGGCACTCCTTTTGTCATCATTGACATGATGAATTTGAACCATGTTTGGGTGGACATGGAGACAGAAACAGCATGGGTTGAAGGTGGTGCAACATTGGGAGAGACTTACTATGCAATCTCTCAGGCAAGCAATGAACATGGATTCTCAGGTGGGTCATGTCCAACTGTTGGAGTTGGAGGACACATTGGTGGTGGTGGATTTGGAATTTTGTCTAGAAAGTATGGTCTCGCGGCAGATAACGTGGTGGATGCCCTTCTAGTCAATGCTGACGGAAAATTGTTCGACCGCGAAACCATGGGAGAAGATGTGTTTTGGGCCATTAGAGGAGGAGGAGGTGGTCTTTGGGGGATCATTTATGCCTGGAAAATCAAGGTGTTGAAATTGCCTCAAGTTGTAACTAGTTTCACTGTATCAAGAACTGGCACAAAAAGGCATGTTGCCAATCTAGTGCACAAATGGCAAAATGTAGCACCAAACTTGGAAGATGACTTCTACTTGTCATGCTTTGTTGGTGCTGGCTTGCCTCAAGCTAAAACCAAAGGGTTATCAACAACATTTAACGGCTTCTATCTCGGTCCTAGGGCCGGTGCCATATCCATCCTAGACCATGCCTTTCCTGAGTTGGGTATTGTAGAAGAAGAATGCATAGAAATGAGTTGGATTCAGTCAACTGTTTTCTTCTCTGGCCTAAGTGATGGAGCCTCGGTCTCTGACTTGAACAACAGGTATCTGCAAGAAAAACAATATTTCAAGGCTAAATCAGATTATGTAAAGAAACATGTTCCTCTTGTGGGCATAGAAACTGCACTAGACATCCTAGAAAAGGAGCCTAAGGGATATGTTATTTTGGACCCTTATGGTGGAAAGATGCATAATATAAGCAGTGAATCTATTGCTTTTCCCCACAGAAGAGGAAACTTGTTTACAATTCAGTATCTGATATATTGGAAAGAAGCTGACAATGACAAAAACAGTGATTATGTTGATTGGATAAGAGGGTTCTATGCTGCTATGACTCCCTTTGTCTCATGGGGTCCAAGGGCTGCGTATGTTAATTACATGGACTTTGACCTTGGAGTGATGGAGCGGATTAGCAATGGTGCTAATATGAAAGATGTTGTGGAACATGCAAGGGTTTGGGGTGAAAAGTACTTCTTGAGTAACTATGACAGGTTGGTGAGGGCCAAGACTCTGATTGATCCTAACAATGTTTTCACCAATGACCAGGGCATTCCTCCCATATCTTTGACCATTTCTGATGTCAAACCACAGAGCAAATAAATGATGCCATATTTGTAAAAGGGATTAGCATATTCATTTGAATTGTGTGATATCACTGTGATCCCCTGCATTTGTGAGCAAATTGCATTTCATGTTAGATTGAGCTTCAATCAATTGTAGTAACTACATCAATCTACGACTAGTCAGTTAGAAGTTGAATTGAATGTGGACCATATGCAAACTCTAGATTGGTTGAAACATGAAATGAAATATCTCCCAATATCTTTTCTTTTTTTTAATGTTATCCCAACAGTAAATTTTTACAACAGTCTCTACAAAAAAAGAGATAAAAGAAAAAAAGAGAAAAAATGTTATAAAATAAGTGATGTAATGGGAAAAAAGTGGGTAGAAAGTAGAATAAAATGGGATTCCAAATTGTGTATCCCTTTTTGTCCCATTAATGGATGCATATTAATTTTATGTTTTTTTTTTAATTTTTACAATTTTTTAATATTATAATTATGCATAAAATGTTTATGAATTAATTGTTGTTTATCATTACTATAATAGTGTTAGATCTAATTCTTATACAGGAAATTAATTTTCATTTTATTCCTCATGAAAATATTTTATACTTCATTTTGTTTTTATATGAAAAAAATTATGCTTTAATTCCAAAATATATATTTTTATTTTAATTCTTATAAGATTTTTTTTCAAGTACCATTATAATTTTAAAAGAATAATAAGAATGAGTTTATAATTTTTTTGAAAATATATTTTTTCATGTAATTATTAAAATGAAAACGTGCGAAACACGGGGCCAAAATTTTAGTTTAGCAAGAATTGAGATGTACGTGAAAAAGATGGCATTCATAGAACTCTTTCTTATGGAAGGATTTTTAAACATATTATTATTTATTAAAATTGATTGAAAATTATAAAGATATGACTTAAGTTGATTAATTTTAAGATCTATATAATTTTATATTTTAAAAATAAATTTTACCCTCCGTGTTCCTTGTTCTTTTTTTTTAATGAAGTGTTTTTTTTTTCTTTTTGAAGACCGTGTTCCTTGTTCTTTTTCTGTCTTCTCTTTTCATCACATACCAAAATGTTGGTGTTAAAAATTGTATTGTTAATACTTGTCTTCTAAAAATGATTCTTTTAACACAGTTTTGAAATAATAAAAGTTATTTTTTATTTCAAAATTATATTTCTAGGCACCTACATATCCACGATTTTTTTTTTTATAAAAATAGTGAAATATAATTATAATTACATATAAACATATGGTGTCATCAAATAATTAATGAAATTGCTCCATTTAATTTCCTTCTAGAATAATGGATTGTCTGGACTCTAGAATGTGCAGAAGATGAAGAATGAGTGAACGGAAACAAAAGATAAATTTATAGAAATTGTGAGGAATCTAACTCTAACCGAGGTAGTGAGGTACGTAGCTCAAAAAGGTGTTCCCCAAACCAAGGTAGCTAAATGGCATCATCATTTGTGGGCACTTTATTACCCAACAAGTTCACACAAAACAAACACTTATCATCTGTTCCTGCAAGTAGAGGTGCTCCAACAAGGAGAAGAGTACACTTAGCAACAACAAGAGCAGAGAGCATGACTACTGTCATAGAAAAACTTGGCATCAAGATTGAGAGGAACCCTCCTGAGTCCAAGCTCACTCAACTGGGTGTTAGGCAATGGCCCAAGTAATAAATATACTTCTTTTCTTTATTATATTTCTCTTTTTTGTTTCCCTGTAATTTCTGTTTTTTTTTTTTTCATATGATTTCAATTATTTGAATGGTATTTTGGTTTTCTTTCATTTTGCTCGAGTTGAGGTTTGGATTAGGATTTTTTTTTCCTTTCAGTTTTTGATGAATGAACGAATCAAGCTAAGTGCCATAGGATTGAGGTTGATTTTGTTAAGGTGTTTGTATTATGACTGTGGAGAAATCATAGGAAAGAGATTTATGAGGTTCTTACTTCTTACCTTAACCATTCAACAAATTAGGTAGACATGATAGAAGTAACTAACTTTTTAATTGGCTCTATAGAAGTTGCAAAGATACAAGCTTTCATTCTTCTATCAAATGCATCTAATCTCTCTCTGACTCTGTGTGACACACATATGATGTGTAACAGATGGGGTTGCCCTCCAAGCAAGTTCCCATGGACATATGAAGCCAAAGAGACTTGCTATCTTCTGGAAGGAAAAGTGAAGGTCTTTCCTAGTGGGTCAAATGAGTCAGTTGAAATTGCTGCTGGTGACTTGGTTGTGTTTCCCAAAGGGATGAGTTGCACTTGGGATGTGTCTGTTGGTGTAGACAAGCACTATAATTTTGAATAATAAGAACTTCCATGAATTGATGATTTTGTTGGATATAATAAGAAACTTTGGAGTGGTATTTAGCTTTGAAGGTGTTTTTCTTTGCTTCTGTTTCTCTCGTGCCTTTTGTTCTATTTCACTTGGTTCCCATCAAAATAATTTGTGATACAGCATTAACAATGGTTTGGTTTGGTTTCAAGTCTGTTTAGGCTCCAACCTCATTCAACCTTTCCCTAAAATTTGTGACCAAACAAGTTAAGTTGGACAAGAGTCTCCTTGGATTAAAATTCTTAGTAGCTCAAACAGCTTCCTCCATGGAAGCAATATTTTGCATCTAATGGATATTTAAGGGAGAGTGTGAATATTTTGAGAAGTCAAAAATAGCATTTGCTATACACATGGGTTGAGTCTGAAACTATGAACCCGAATTTAAGGGACTATGGCTACTTACTTGATAACTTTGTGCCGTGGTTGTTTATTGTTCCCTTTCAAAAGCATTCATTCTCGGATCAAACTTGTTTTTAATTTTTTTTTACGTCTTTGCCTTCCTTGTTGACATGAGCGAGTGATGAGTTTGGGTTAAGCAACCAAGTGTCTTCTTGGGTTTGTTACCATGTTTTTCTGGTACAGCCTAAAAAAATGGGAAAAATTACAACTGATTTTGTCAAACTTTTTTGAAGCAAGGTTTTATTAATTAGTCAGCAATCTATGTGGAACTTAATTAGCACCCTTGAATTCTTAGAAATCTACTTTATAAAAGACTTGGTTTCATTTACTCGGGACTAATTAAGAGCCTGTATTCACATGAGAAAAAAAATAAAACCATATTAAAATTACAAGAAATAAAGATTGAGTTTAACTTTGATACATGGATACTGTGAAGACTTTTATATTAATCAATAATCATATCATATGTGACAGTTCATAAATAAATGGCTATTTTTTTTAAAGTATTGATACATATAAGTTCTAAATAAATTTATAAAGATATACTTATGATAATCCATACTTGGATAAATCTAAACAAATACGTTACCTATAAAAGCAAAACAAAAAAAAACTAACAGACCAAATCCTACGTTGAATCATACATGCACCTGCTGTAGGCCGTAGCATTGTTAAGATTTCACCCTCAAGACACACTTCAACAACAGAAGCAGTGACAGAAAGAGGAGGAGATGACAGGCTCAGCAGATCCATTGGTGATATCATTCGGTGAGATGCTCATCGACTTTGTTCCTGACACATCTGGTGTCTCCTTGGCTGAGTCTTGTGCCTTCATCAAAGCCCCTGGAGGTGCCCCTGCCAATGTTGCTTGTGCCATATCCAAACTGGGCGGCAATGCTGCCTTCGTCGGCAAGGTTCTTAATTTCTACAAACAAGCATTTTCCATTCTGCATTGAGATTGTTGATTATTAAGTTGCGGTCAAGATTTCTTTGCATTCCTTGATATTGGGAATGTAGTTTGATGTGGTCACAATTGCGATGGCAGACACCCCCAATAAACTTCGGCCCATATCTCAATCGCAGATTGTTTTTTAAAACCTTGTTGATTATTTTCTTTATCGTTTATACTTAAAAAAAGAAAAAGTAATGATTTCAATGTGACAGATGGGAGATGATGAGTTTGGAAGGATGCTAGTTGACATTTTGAGAAAAAATGGGGTGAACACAGATGGTGTTTGCTTTGATACGGAGGCAAGAACTGCATTGGCTTTTGTGACATTGAGGAAGGATGGAGAGAGGGAGTTCATGTTCTATAGAAACCCCAGTGCAGATATGTTGCTGAAAGAGTCTGAATTGAATATGGGTTTGATTAAGCAGGCTAAGGTATTTCACTATGGATCTATTAGCCTGATATCAGAGCCATGCAGATCAGCTCACTTGGCTGCCATGAAAGTTGCTAGAGAAGGTGGTGCTTTGCTGTCCTATGATCCAAATGTGAGGCTTCCTTTGTGGCCTTCTGAAGAGGCTGCTAGGTCTGGGATCAAGAGCATTTGGTTTGATGCTGACTTCATCAAGGTGTACATACATAAAGCTTTTTAAAGTTTTTTACATTTTCTGGAAGCCTGGAACATAATGAATTGTAGATTTTGTAGGGTGTGACAGAATAAAGGAATTTAGATCTTGAACTTGTTCTATTTTTTTTTTTTTTTGTTGAGTGGTGGGCCATTTGTAATTGTTAGCAAATTAGTAGAATAAGAGGATTCTCTACTCTCAAAGCTTGCATTTTTTTTTCTCAAGTGATGGTACGAAACAATTGATCATTGACTATGTAGGTGAGTGATGACGAGGTGCATTTTCTAACACAAGGTGATCCTGAGAAGGAAGATGTTGTCATGACCCTGTGGCACGACAAGTTGAAGATGCTTCTTGTGACAGATGGAGAGAAGGGTTGCAGATATTTCACCAAGGTACTATCCACCCATGTTTTGAAAATAAAGTTTGTTTGGCTAAATAGATATGTAATTATGATTTTACATATGGACAATTCATCAATATTTTGTTCATTCGCAACAAAATCTTTTCTTTTTACAATGGTTAAAAAAAAATACTTATTTTTAAGAGAGATATTATTTCACCAATCTAATCACAAGTATCTAATATATTGATACCTAACAATTTACCACAAAGTTGCGGCGAAGGGTATAACTTGTACAAATACCTTTGATCATTAACTGGTTGGTTACGTTTATGTAGTAATTAATGATCTTGGCTTGAGGTTTGCTATACCATTCAAGATGGTTTTTATTTGTTTATACACATTTAAGCTGGATGTCCTTTTATGGTGTGGTACTGTAATCTAAACATAGCACCTTTGGATATTTTGGTTTACTGTAGAACTTCAGAGGAAGGGTTACTGGATTCTCAGCCAAGGTAGTTGACACAACTGGTGCTGGTGATTCTTTTGTTGGTGCACTTCTCACTGCTGTGGCAAGGGACCCTAACATATTTCATGTATCTCTCTCTCTCTCTCTCACACACACACTAGCATTAGTTTTCAAGACTAGCTTTTATTATCGTCTCATTGGCTGATATCTTTGTTTTATTAAATCTAATATGAAGAACGAACCAAAATTGAGGGAGGCTTTGACGTTTGCAAATGCTTGTGGAGCTATGTGTACAACACAGAAGGGAGCAATTCCTGCACTTCCAACCGCTGCAGAGGCAGAGAAGTTTATTTCCAACTCTAAGGCCAAATAGACTCTCCTTCCAAATTTGATAGTCTTTCTGGAAACTACCCATTCATTTTCATTTTAGAGTTTCGTTTTATAAGCCTTTGATAACCAATGACTTGAAATTGTTGTTTCTGTTTTTGAATAATAACCAACTTCTTTTCTCTTTTTTGCACAATGGGCACTTATAGTGTAACACTCGTTTTTTAAAAATAAATAAAATTTTAAAAAGATAATGAGATTTTTATAATTAAATAAATAAGGAGAAATAATTTTATTAATTAAGGTAAATAAAATAAATATGTATTTTTAGAAAATAAAAATGTTGTTTTATTTATTTATTTAATAGGAAGTAAAATAAAACTATTTTTATGAAATAATAAAATAAAAAAAATATAATAAATACTCGACTCAAAACCCTATTTATAAATAAGGACATATTAGGTCATTTATTATAATTATGATATGTCCCTAGTACGTAAATAGTAAAATTGAGACTTCAATTTTTTTTTCTTCTAACGCTTGAAAATCCTAGTAGAGCAATCAGAGGAAAAATTTGAGTAATCTTGGGAAACTGCTAGAGACATTATTATCGCTGTCGTATTACACACGTGAGCCCCGCTTAGAGGTAATGAATGAGTTTATCTTAATTGGAGTTAGAATGAACATGTGTAGGAATCCTTAGAGGATCAAATTTGAGTTTATTTTGGGATGTTTACTGTATTGTAATTCTACCTTTATGATTATAATCATGAGATTGTTATGTTTGACGGATCAATTGATGCCCTAATGCGAATTGGTTGACGAAATTGAGTGCTCTTGGTGTTTTTGAACCTTTGATTTTAATATAATTATGTGAAATTGTTTGAGGAGTTTTACTCCCCATGTCGTAAGAAACATTTTTGTATAATTTGTTCGTGTTTTGAATAATATTTACTAGATTAGCATGAGAATTAGATTGTTGGAAACATTTTTTGTCATGTTTTGGCCTTATAAGTTTATTATGTGTCAATGATTATAATATATATATATATATATATATATATATATATATATATGAATTGTTAAAATAAAAATAAATTAGGAATTAATAGTTCAAATAATAAAATTAAATTGAATGAAATTAATAAATTAAGATTCAATAATAAATACTTTCAATTCATTTTTAGTTTAATTATTTATTAACTCATTTTAATTGGAAATAATATAGTTCAATTTAATATGTATATGTTTTATGCCATGTAAATATTAATAGTGTGATGATTATATGATTCATAAGATGTGATAACATGTTGCGTTAGAATTATAACATTGTGATTGAGATTGAGTATATGCAATAAATTGAGTATGCGTTGAATTGTAAGATACATGTGTATTGAGATTTTGTACACATTGAGTATTGAGTTATGAATTATATAATCACATAACTGTAAGACTGTTAGTTGCTATTCATGAGTTATTATGGTATTGGAAATTTGCAAGAAAATAGCAACGTGCCTCAAATTTATGGTTCTTTTTGTGGAAATTGTATTTATTTTCTTTCTTGTGTGATTTTATAGAGTAAAAATTCCATTTTTGTGACCTAATGTTGATTTCAACTCAGTTTGTAGGCCAAAGAAGTAAATGTGCAAAAAGTTGTTGATGAACTCGCTTAGTGAGGCAGATTGGCTAAGCGAGCCTCATCCGCTTAGCGAGGCAGTCAGCTCGCTTAACGGATGCAAAACCTCAGAAGATGATAAGTCAGAGATCAGCACGCTCAGCGCACAGCCAGCCCGCTCAGCGAGGACATTGTCTCTTCTCACGCTTAGCATGTCCAAACTGGCTTAGCAGGTTTTCACTTACTCTCGCTCAGCAAGACATGCTCGCTGAGCAAGCCTTCGTGTGCTGAGAAGTCCAAGAGTCTTTAAAACACTGAGATTGGTGGAAACAAAAGGGCATGAGCACCACAACCAGAGGCTAGCCAAGCATTTGCTTCATGAAAAACATAGAGAAATAGGGCTGAGAGGCTGGAGAAGACATTCTTCTTCATCTTCTTCCATTTTCTTTCACCAAAAACATTTCTTTCTTTGTTGTTTTGAAGCTTTACTCGTAATGGAAGGCTAGAACTTCTTTGTTGGGGAGCAGGCTACTGAAACTCTTGATGTAATGTTCTAAATATCTATTTAATGTTATTTTATGGTGTTCTTTGCTTTTATCTATACTTATTTTACATGTTTGTGGCTTGATCACCCATTTGTATATGTTGTTAGGCTTTTTAGTGTTGGAAAATACTTTAAAACCTTAGAACTTGATAGACCAAGCTAGAAATCTGTATATTTAGGAATAGAGTGCAATAATCTAGTATATTTTACACTGTATGCTTAGTGCAACTCTTTTAGAACAAGTTTGTTGAGGAATCAAGAACAAAAGCTAAGAGAGTTAAGTTCATTCATGTGAGGAATCATGGTCTCAGTATTTTCTCGGTGTAAGAACACTATGATAACATTAAATAGAGAAAAACCCTTTTATACGACAAGAGAATTTTTAGTAGGAAACTCCCCAACGCTTTTATCTTGATATTTGTTGCATTTTACAGCTTTCGAGTAGTTTACTTTTGTCTAAATAGTTAATATTGCAGAAAACTTATTTCACCACTTAATCTTGACCTTATTTCAAAGTTAAGAAGTGTTTACATACTGAATATACATAGTCTAGGTGAAACAAATTCCCTGTGGATACGATACTCGATCTTACCGTTTTATATATTACTTGTGCGAATCGGTACACTTGCCGACTACCCGAACAAAGACCCTTTAAGTGAGATGAGTATTGTGATGGGATCCATTATGAGAACCCGACGAGTTGAATCACTTCGAGGCATGACGAGTTAAAATGATTTTGAAAACAATTGAGTAGTTGTGTGTATTGCATAGTTCAAACTCTAGTGGCACATATATGATTTTAAATGTCTATTTTAATGAGATAATTAATCATATGAATATAACATATTAATATTATTATTGTGTGACATGTATATGAAGCATAAGGCGTGATAACATGATGTCTTAGGATTATGAAAGTGTGATGAACTGTGTGTTAAATTGTGAGATCACATTGAGATGTTGTGCACATTGAGTTGTGAGTTATGAATCGTACAATCACACGACAGTAAAACCCTTTAAGGGCGATGAGTTAATACGCGACGAGTATTGTGATGGGATCTAGTGTGGAAACCCGACAAGTTTAATCACTTTGAGGCGCGATGAGTTAAAATTATTTTGAGAACAATTGAGGAGTCATGTGTTTTGTATAGTTTATAAATAGAGTTTGTATGTTAAAAAATTTTCTAGGTTGAACCTACATCAGAAGGGAGAAGCCCTGACGGACTCTTCGGAGTCTAGGTCTTTAGGGTAAATACACTTGATTTGAGTGTTCCTTTAAACCTGTGTCGATTCCACATGGTTGGAGCATTCTCGCAAAATAGTGTGACCTGACTGGTCTCCCTATGTTTTTATCTAGTGAGAGTGACCTGATTTACCAGTGTGTGATTTGTCTTGTCATGTACTCCTAAGTGCCTGGCAAGGCTTTTCACTGAAATGATACCACATTGCATATAGGATTGAGTCTTAGTGTATTTGTTGCATAACATTTGTGTAATGATCATTGTGACTTGTTACGTAATGATGGGTAATGAATTGTGTGAGTGTGAGATGTTGTGTTGTACTTGAGATGTGTTGATCTGATCACACGATTAATGTGAATGTGTGGAATATGATTTTGTAATTAAATCCTTGGGACAAATGGTGTTACGCAATGAGTGGTAAAATAATGCAAATTGTGCTAAGTCTTGTTATACTTATATTATATATATGTGCTTTCATTTATCTTTACCTATTAGGAATGTAATAACTCACTCTTTGTGTGTTATTTGTGCTTGAATCCTATGATAATCTCAAAACTTGTGTTCGTGGGAGCAAATGATTAGGTGGATGACTAAGGAGAATCTTGTCCTAGAGGATGAGGGAACACTATGCTTTGATAGGATGTGACATCGAGGCTTAGGATTTTATGTTATTTTTATCATATGCTATTTGAGATATGCAGTTAAACATAATTTACTTCTTTGTTTTTCATTGGAATTTTAGTTGTAATACCAGTATGATCTTTGTTTGGAGTCGAAACTCATTTTTATATTCTTACCGATAAGTTTTAACTTGATTAAATTGTGAATACAAACTTTTTACTCCGTTGAGAAATTTTATTTTTAGTTGTGAAATAAATCTTTTTAAATTATTCTCGTTGTTTCATATTTTCTTTCACTATATGTACGTTGGGATAGAGGGTATCACATATAACATCCTAAAAACGAAGATTATCCAATCAAAATATAATATACTGGCTTAACACAAAAAAGATTAATATATCATCAAATTAATTTATCAACTCTCATAATGCCATACGAATATAACATACTGGTTTTGTCGCAAGACATTGTTGAGCTCCCAATATAAATGGCCCACCTGATTTTTTTTTTTTTTTTTTATTGTTGTATGTTTGTATGGTATCCCAAACTTCAATCCTACCCATATCAAATCTTCGCCTATACTAACGACTGAACTATTCATAACTCATTTGGATAGATTTTTCATATCTGAGAAACAACTTTTCATGTGAAACATAACGAATTTCAACATTCGTCCAAATAAAAAGGGGGAGGGGTGCAATAATACTTCATAATCAGTCTGTGTTTTTAGTTTTTTAACCTTTGAGAAATGTTAACACATTTCTAAAGATACAAAAATGTTATATACTAACAGTATAAATTTTTTTATACAATTACAGTCCACCCTATATGTAGGTAAAACTTATGTAGATCTTTTCTAAAACTCTTTAACACATTCTCCTGTTAGGTAAAACTTATGTAGATCTTACCAAATATGTAAATCCCATTCTCCATTTAGTAGATTTCATTTCCAGACTAATGACACCCATGTAAATTTTGGCCAATAAAAAAAATGCTAAAAAAAAGTTTAAAAAAAAAAAAGTATTTTGCTAACACCCCTTAATATTAGTGGGGCAGCAGAAGAGAAAATTGTCTCAAAATAGAGTTTCATCAAAACCAATTGAAATTTTGGATGACGTGATGCCTAAATTAGCAATGCTACATACTTCAATTTTTTATCTCTTTCCTATCCAATGTACATAAAACAGAAGCTACACCGTTATACAAGGGATAATTACAGCAGATTATGAATGTGATTTTTACAGATAACAACAATGATATATTATACACCTTGATTGTGGTAAATATAATATATAATATTACATGCTCACGGCTCTTGATGAAATTTCTGATTCCCCTTCTTGTAAGTCTGGCTCAGCTACGTCCCCGTTAACCTACAATACATGAAGCAAATCAGGTCAAAATCACCTATCACATTCTCATAGTTCATCACTATTGCAAAACATCTGTATGAAATCCTTTATTAGCAGGGAGTTCACAAGGCAACTTGGACAGACCAGCCAGCACAAAAAACTAAATCTAAAGCATCAACAAACATGTATTCAGCCGCAATATCATACCACTGAACCCTCAATCTTAGCCAGGTACAGTTCCAAAGCACCATCTCCACAAAGAATTTTTCCTCCACAACCAGGGGCATTTACTGATCCTACTGACTCCTCATCAACAACAACTGCATCAATCAGTTCATCTCCTGCTTTAACATCTGGAATCTGATGCATACAAGCACTCAATATATTAGTTTAAGATCAGAGGGACCACTGATAGTCTTAGATGCTTGAGGACAGCAATATATTTTATAAGTAAAAAAGACTTTTTCGTACCTCATACATAGCTTCGGTTAAAATGCTTTCCAGTAGTGCTCTTAAACCCCTCGCACCAGTTTTTTTGGCCATTGCCTTCTTTGCAATCAATCTATGAGCTTTCTCTGTGAAGTGTAGCTTTACCTGAAGTTTAGGGGTAAAGTTTTAGACGAATTTACTTCTTACTGCCGACACTCCCCATCACTTGCTTGCACTCATAAGTCATAACAAGTACATTAAACACTCATACAACTCAAAACTGGAGGAAGGGTAGAAGGGAGTAGCTTGAATGATTCTGAAACAAGCTGATCATTTAGTTGGTTGGGACGATCCAGATAATAGTGATAACTGCTTGAGTTTTCATACCACATTCAAGCAAACCAAAACTCAAAATGTATGTATTTGAGATAGAGAGAATAAGGAAGAACTGCTTACATTATTCGTGTTAAATAATTTCTTGTACTGCTTAGCAAGAGCATTTTTTGGTTCTATGAGGACCTGTAAAGCCAACATTTCAATAGTCATATGATCAGATCTGTGCAAAATCTAGAAATTTATTCTGAATTCTAAAATAGGCTTATGCATTTTCATTTAAAATTAAATATACCACAAGACAAAAATCAAGAATTTTAAACTAATAGACACCGACACTTTTTTATTTAATTAAAACGATAAAAAGAATATATGGATGACAAATTATAGGTCCACCGGAGAGAATCTCATGATTCTTTTGTACATGAGGAAATCTTAAGTTCTTAACAGATCAATACCCAAAAGTTACAAATCCATTCTGAACTGCCATATCCTTATCCTAACTTCTTGTTCCTTTTGCATCTCGTAAACTAAATGTGAACCAAGCGCTTGCATATGTCAGATGGCCATATTGTCAAGCTGTCATTCATTATATTGTTTGATAAATCCAAAAGGAAATGGCCAGATTAACATCCAGCTTTTTAAGAAAATATATTGTTTTAAAAACAATCCCTTATGCAATTGGAGATATTCCTAGAGATTTAATGCCTTTAGAAGGCTAAAAGACCATAAGGTTTATTGGTCTTGTATATATGTGTGTATCAACAATGAGTGAGAAAATCAGAAAACAGAATGACCATCATAAAAAGACAAGCAGAACTAGGCCTTGGTGCACTAAACTGCTAGAAAAGGCAGGAAAAGCTACAATAATATCAAAGATATGAACAATGAGTATAATACCTGCATAAGTTGGTCTTCAGTTAGAGCTGACAAGCTAATTAAGATTGGAAATCATCCTATACACTCGGGTATGAGACCATATGCAATAAGATCAGCACTTTCCACCTGAAAATTACTAATGTTAATTTTAGATGCATTAGGAAGGTTATTGGCTATTATAGTTTTATCTCTAACTTTTGTGTTTTTCTCTACTGATGTAGAAGTAGGGGAAGTGCACAACATAATAGCTAAGTTCACAATTTATTAGGTTTAATTGCTCAAAGTATCTACCTATCAAGTTTTACAGGAAGGGGAAT
This sequence comes from Glycine soja, assembly GCF_004193775.1. Lineage (NCBI taxonomy): Eukaryota > Viridiplantae > Streptophyta > Magnoliopsida > Fabales > Fabaceae > Glycine > Glycine soja. The sequence continues at coordinate 42,612,470 of NC_041011.1, read as the reverse complement.
AAAAAAGTTTTAGTCAGATAATCATAGTGAATTCTCACCGACTCAAGTAAAGATGATGTGACTGCAGCATTTGTAATTCCACCAGCTCTCATATTGGAACGGACAGGTGCTCCAAAACCAATTGAAGAATCTTGTCGTCTGGTTTATTTCACAAATAATCAAAATTTGATGAAAAATCTAGCAAAACCAAGAATGCAGAACATTTGTGAAAAAACATTCTTACAAGACAAAAAAAAAATACCTCTCTGAAATGGTTTTCTCAAGATTAATAAATGCTCCACCACATATAAAAAGAATGTTCTTTGTGTCAATCTGCATATCATAAAAAAATGAGTGGACAGTAATGCAAAAGAAAAACAATGAGTAAATGATTCCAGAATCATATGCATACTGCACTAGGTGAATAGGTGATCAACTGATCATTGAAGGTAACTGACATTGACAAATACTTGCTAAGGGGATGAAAGGCTTCCTAAGGAAAGAATCCATCTTACATTTTCATCTTTCTAATTATCCTTGAACCACCTATAGCCTCTGATGTGTCAATGCATTAGTGCACTTCAGTTAATTAGATGATCGTATGGTCTTTAAAAATAATAACCTAATAAAAAAGTGCATCATTCTAAAGTGTTTCAGGATACAAAGACAACCCCCAAAAACATACCAGACAAGAAATTTTGAAAAACATACCATATCATATCCAAGTACTAACAAGAAAACAAGTAACAAATGTTGCACTTTCTGAAACAACATACCTATATGTTATCACCCCGTGGATGCTTCCACGCTCCTTTCTCAGGAACATTTACTATCTAGACAAAAAGAAATCATTCCAAGTTAAGGATACTATTAGATGGCTCTAACTCTCCTACAACGAATTATTTTTTCAGAAACATTTAGTGATTTGTAAAAAATGACAATGTTGCAAGAAACAGACAGGAGATGCCATGACAATTTTATCAACTGCTGGAAACTGGATCAGAAACTAGAAAAGAAATTATTTTTATTGAATATTTAGGGTATTAAAATAAAGAGATCAAGTTCTCTCCCCACTCTCTAAGAGTATAATCTTTTTTCAAAATGCCAAATAGATCTCTCTCTCAACCTCTTGTCTTATTTATAGGCAACATGTCTTCTTCAAATTATTTCAGGACACTAACCTAATTAACTAGCTAATGTAACTAACTAATTAATGACTATGGGTACCTAATAAATACTCAAATTCTACCCAGTATGTATGTCTGCAGCATAAGTTTGTCGTATGAGTTTGCAATAGAAATCTCAAAGATCAAAATGGCCTTACTGAGAGAACATATGGAAAGAAATTACTTATATCACGTTGAAGAATTCAGGCGTAGAATAGGATATTAGCTTCTTATGGTCATTATTTATGGGTTATTAAACAGGAGATAAGTACTAAACGAGTTCACTTAGAACTTCATTTACATAGAAGCAAACCAAATATCAACAATTACATTTTGGAATTATTTTACTTACAGTTCCTTCCAGCATTTTTAATAATGCCTGCTGAACACCCTCACCAGAAACATCCCGGCTAATATTCAAGCTCTCAGCCTGTAATATTTAACAGTTAAAAATTAAAAGCCATAGCGGACACATGTTTATGAACTTAGCCAATTAAATTAGCAAAGAACCTTCTTAGTTATCTTGTCCACTTCATCAATGTAAATAATCCCTTGTTGAGCAGCTTGAACATTGAACTCTGCTGCCTATATGAGAAAAATAAAAGTCATAACAAAGAGATGGCAAGTAGAACTAGAAACAACATAAGATATCTTCTGAGAAGTCTAAAAGCAAATTTGACAAAGAAAAATCTAAAATTATATGCAAGTAGATTTTAATAACAAAAGTATTACAACCATCAACGATTGAAAAGAAAGCAAATGTAATATGATTTATATAGAAGTGATTTATGACCAAAAAATATTTGTACTAAATGCATTTGTATAGCAACACGTCTTGAAAAAGACCATGGACAGTCCTTTGCCACAGTTGATGAGGAGCTTAAGTTAAACTATCACTAGCTTCCTGACATCTACATGCAGATTATCTGCTATAAACAAGGAAAAGCACCAAACATAGGGAACATCGTTACATACATTAGCCCAGAAACAAATATGTGGGAAGCATGGTAAAGTTCATCAAAAAGATGTGCTGAAAGTGTGATATATGTTTGTAAATGCTATGTAAACTTAGGAGAGCAAGTGAACATTTTTAAAGAACAAAAAAGAACTTGTTCATTTCAATTTGTTCAAACAACATTATACTTTACAGAAAAGAAGAGAGAAAGAAAGAAAGAAAGAAACCCGTGGTAGATTCTTTGATAGTGGTTATAAACAGCTACAGAGAGGACCTTCTTGGCCATGTGCTGGCCAATAACAAACTTGTCGAGACCCTTGAAGATTTCCTTCGGAGTTGGAAAATCCCTACCCAAATTGGACCCTCCGACCCACCCAGCTTTGTTGTCGTCCCAGGGCCCAATTGGAGTTTGCATAGCCGAAGCAGCGTCGTGATCGTGAGGCCAATCCTCTGGTAACTCCCCATTGCTGTAGAAGCCCGCTATTGAAGTTGATGGGGGAAGAAGAGAAAAGAGTGGGGATTAAGTTGAGGTGCAGCTTCCTCTTGCTCCATGCGGAGAAGATTCGAGACATAGAGACATAGAGACAGAGACAGAGATGAGAGCGGATTGGTATTACTTTGGTAGGTCGGGATAAGGAAAAACAGCTTTGGGATCCGTTCGTTCGTTGTTGTTAATTCCATTTATTTGCGCTCTTTTGTGGTCGAATGAATCGGGCACCCAAAACCAGAACGAAAAGGATTGGAAAGAAAAATACTACTGTAGTTCTGTTTAATAGTACGAAAGGAAACTGCCAAATCGACCTCTAGTTCAGATATATAAAATATATTAGGGTGTGTTTGGTTTGTATTTTCATTTTCTGTTTTCATTTCCTATTTTTATTTTCTGAAAATTGTTTTCATTTTCAAAAGATTAGGTTTCTGTTCAACACTGAAAACAAAAATGTATTGTTTTCATTTTCTGGTTGTTTCCTGTTTTCATTTTCACTGAAAATGTTTTCAGAAATCCAACCAAACACATTTTCATCACTGTTTTCTGTTTTCAGTGAAAATGAAAACAGAAAACAACCAAACCAAACACCCCCTTAGTCTCTTTGATTATTTTCTTTTCTGTTTTCATTTTTATTTGGAATTAGAAAATAATGATAAAAAAATGTTTAGGATTTCTATTTTTTTAGTGAAAATATTTTCTCAAACGAATTAAAGACAGGAAACAATACAATCTCATTTTCAGCGTCCTTCAGTTGAAATTCCAATAATCTCATCTTGGGTAAAATGAAAACACGGTGACAAAAAATATAATTTTAAGTAAATCTAAAAATACATTTTCTTTTAAAAATGCATTTTCAGTATTTTTATTTCTTGAAAGCAGAAAACAAGAAGTCAAACCAAATATGTTTTTAGAATTCTAATCTTTTGAAAATAAAAACAATTTTCAGAAAATGAAAATGCAAACCACACACACTTATATAGGTTAAAATATGTTTTTTAATTTAATAAATATCAACAAAATTAGAATTGATTTTTTACAAAAATTTTAACATGTTTTTCGTTTTTGTAAAATTGGAATGCGTTATTTTTTTACTCGTGGTAAGACTTGGATGAATCCGAGTTTAAGTGATGTTTTTTTAAACTTAAATTGCTAAAATATGTTTTTCGTCCCTATAAATATCGAAATGTTCGAAATCTATCCTTACAAATTTTTAAGTCTTTTTTCATTCTCGAAAAATTGAAATCTATTACTTTTTGGCCCGCAGATAGATTCAGGTATCTAAACATACGTGTGATTCTTTCATTGGTTTCATTGATGATTATAAGAGTTGATGATTTCCAGGGTTAAAAATCGCCACAAAAGGAAAAAGAATCCACAAATTTGTAATTCTCTCTTTCCTAAGCTCTTTCTTCCTTGACTTTCTTCATCTTCTTCATCCACCAGGCTAATGAGAGAGAGAGAGAGAGAGGTGAATTCGGAAGTTAGGTTGTTGAGTTTGTCGGTGACTTTGATTCCGGTAGAACATTAGAATTGATATTCGTAACATTGAGTTTGGAAGTGAAGGTGTTAGGTTTTCGAAAGGAAGGAGAATTCAAAGAGAAAAAAAGAAGATGACATGATTAATAAGGTGGTGATAGCCATTACAATTGAACAATACACTTAAAAAAGAAAAAGAAATTTTTTTTTTATTAAAATTTGGAGAAGTGAAGAAAGTTAAGAAATAAGGAGGTTAGGAAAGAGGGATTTACAAACTTTTGACTTTTTTCTGCATTTTTTGTTGTGGTTTTTAACCACTAGAAATCATTCATTCTCACAACCATCAATGAAGTAATAAATTTCATTTTTTCAAGGATGAAAAAAGGCTTAAAATTTTGCAGGGGGACGAATTAAAAACATTTCAATATTTATAGGGATGAAATACATAATTTAACCTATAATTTAAGTTTTAAAAAATGTCACATAGACTTAAATTCGTCCAAGTCTAACTTTGAGTTAAAAAATAACACATTTCAGTTTTACAAGAACAAAAAATATATCGAAAATTTTACAAATTTCAAATTTTTTTATATTTATAGGGACAAAAAATATATTTTAACCTATTATTTATCTAATGATTTCTTAATTATTAAAGATCGATTGAATGTTAATCTTTGTGGAGAGATACTTTACCATCCATACTTGTTTCATAAGAGTTTGCGTTTTGGATATGCAAATGAAGAGATTCCAACAAAATGATCTTCCATGAAGGTATTACTATATTAGTGATCTATACAAAAAAAAATTATTAATGTATGTTATTCAGAAAATATTTATTACAAAAATAAATAAATTTATTAAGTATAATAATTTTGTGAAGTATGAAATAATTTTACACTGTTATTATATTTATTATTTATCTTTTTGTTATATTCTTTATAGCATTTTTTATATGACTTTATCAAGTTCAATTAATTTTTTTAGGGAAATCACATTAAATAACTTATGAGTTTAATATTAGAGGTGTTTGTGGTGTGATTTGTTTGATTTTTAGAAAAAAAATAATTTGAGCCAAACATAGAATTAAGATGTGATTCGTTTGGTTAACAAACCAAATCACATATTATAATTTGATTCGGTTTGATTTTGTAGATTTTTTAAAATTTTTTTCCATATAATTCAAATTTATTATTTTAACTTTTATTTAACATTAATATAAAATGATATTTCTAACTTTTTTTTAACATAATAATAATTTGTATATCACTTCATATTTTACCCTACTTTTTAACAATGTTAGTACATCATTTTTTAACATATAAAAATAAAATATACATCTTGATTGTAAAGTAAAAAAAAAAGTAGTAAATTATTTAATACTTATTATTAATTATCACAATAAAAAGTAATATAATTATAAAATGTGATTTATTCGGTTTGGTTTAATTTTTTATAACAAGATTCAAAAACCAAATCAAATAAAAAAATGTGTTTTTTAGTTTTTTGTTTTGTGTGGTTTTCAATTTTTTTTGATTTTATGATTTATAATTGGTTTAGTTCAATTTTTAATACCCTATTTAATATACTCATGAATTAATAAAAAATTATTATTATAAAAGTAAATAAATGTATTTATAGTTTGTAATTAAAGGATAATATCAAAGATCTTTATAATATTAACAAATTATTAATTCAAGTAACATTAAATTCAACCTTGTGATGACTCATGTTGGAGCGGAGATTAATTATAAAGGTGTTAATAGAAAATAATTCATTATTTTTGACGTGCACTTGTATGCATAAATGAATTTTGCAACACTCATAAAAAAAGAGTTTTACAACGCACACAAACCTAAACTAAGATATATGAAAGAAAATGAAAGGAAATAAACAAAAGAATGAAAAATGCGATGATATAAATATTTTAAATAAAAAATCTAAAACTAACACATTTTTATAAAGCATATTGGTTGATTTGGTTCTTTAAAAACTCCGGTCCATATGTGGCCATAAAGTCCAGTTTGAAAAAAAAAATTAAATATATTTTTACTTCACGTAATTAGTAATTTTTTGTCTTTATAAAATTATTTTTTATTTTAATCATGACAAATTAAGTTTTTATTTTTATTTTTAATCTTTAAGATATTTTAGATTTTTTTTATTATTCAAAGTGTTATTTAGAGTGTCTTAAGGATTAGAAATAAAATATACATAATTTTCATTTTACAAGGAATAAAAATAAAAAAATAACTTTGTAAGGATAAAAAACAAAAAAATAGTAAATTATAGAAACTAAAAATATGTTTTAAAAAAACTCGTAGATCCACTTTATAAAAACAGTTGGCTAACTGAACAGTTTTTAAAAAATGGTTTGAAATTGGATCAATTTGATTTTAAAAAAAAATCAAATTTTGCACAACCCTATATTGAGCAATTATTCAACATCGATATCACATAAAAAATAATATATTTTTATATTCTAAATGGATGAAAACTAAAGAAAACCTTATAAAAAATTAAAACCAAAACATATTTAATTTAAAATAAAAATTCAGTTTAAAAATATCCAAACCGATTTAATAAATCTGTATTCATTTAAATGGATTGGATTTAAAACCCAAACCACTTAAACAAATATGGTTTAAATATGAATTGAATTTTAAAAACCTAATGTTCACCCTTAGTTTTTAATTAAACAAAAACTCATTGAAACGCCCCATTTGGGAAGTGTGAGTGTGAACTGAGAAGTAAATAACAAAGTTTCTCTATTCCTAATTTTGGTATCTCTTTTGGGAAGTTTTTATTTAAGTAATCTCACACATGTCTACTCCAATTGTTGGCACCCACGTCCTTTGACAACTTTTGAAACTTCTTCATCATCCAACATCATTCTTAAGATCACATTCACCAGGCTCCACTCTTCTTCAAACCAGTCAAAAACTCAAATTGTCCCTCACAAGTGTGTTCACCGCTTTTGAAAGTAGAACCAATGGGTGTTAACGACATAGCTGGGGTCATGCTAAAAGAATTAAAGAACAAAGTAATCAACCTTTATTACACTTGGATTTTATTGGACTTTAATCAATTATTAGTGTTAGACTCATGTTTTATTAGTTCATAATCAATCATCAACTAGCAACAAAAATCTTTTCTTAACGTGTAATTGAAATAAAATCAGTTGATATTCATGAGAGTTAGAAACTAAAATGTAATTGGTCGCCTGGACGAATATATCAATTGTTATTTTGTTTTAGTGATTGAATGCAATTAAGATGTGAATGAAAAATCAATTGCCATATCAGTCACTATTATTTCTTAATAACATTTATAAGTTTAAGCCATGTTATGACTGATTTAGCATCTATATTCTTTGCATTTGAATATTTTGGTTGCAAAAATGGTCACCATTTGCACCAATAATTTTGGTCACTATTCCACTTTTTTTCAAATAGTGTGCTTTTGTTTTTCCAGTAAACTCAACTTCAATCCCTACAAATTTTTGCCAAAACATGAATTTGAAGAATTGTTTTAATCCCTCTAGGTTGATGTTTTACAACCAAGAAAAATTCTTTTTAAAGTGTTTTGTGTGGTCCAAACTTTGACAACCTCAGTAACATGAGCGCTGTATACTCCACATGACCTATCAATTTCCATAAAATGCTTCGTCCATGGATTATGATGATATGTCATTTTTTTTCTTCCAAATATAAGCATCACCTATGAACCAAAAACAGAACCATACGTACATCGGTACATTGCAATCCGAAACTAGTGATAGGGTCGACCCAATTATAAAGTAACTAAAGTTCAAACTTTAAGTTCACCGATAAAATAAATTTGCTTTTAGCTTTTATGAAGTAAAGAAAAACCACATTTATTAGAAAAAAAAAGTTGTATATGTTGAAGAAAAGCCTCAATATATAATTTTTCATTTAAAGTAAAATATTTTTCTTCAAATTTTCTTTGGGACCTCACTTGGCGTTCGACCAGCCCTACTGCAATTTGATTTTAATTATAAAAAAAATTAATTTGAATCAGTAAGTCTTGCCTATCCCCTTTTACAATGTGTAACTCACTTGTAGTTGAAATATAATTTAAATAACAGTTGCAGAATAACACTGCAATTTATAATAAATTTGTCTTTCAAAATGTCTTTTATTTGTAATCGCAAGCCACTGTGTTGGAGATTTGATTTTATAAGAGGGAGGGCGGAAATTCAAATGGGGAGTATAATAAGGGTTTTAGTTGAAGATTTTAGATGAACACATGGCCTTTTTTTTTTTTTGAAAGCAGCCCATGCCCTTACTTAATTAACGTGACATAGGTGATTTGACTTTTCATTAACCACATTAGCATCAAATAACGGAAAATCAATGGAAAAACGTTGAGGACTAATAAGGAGAAAGATTTGTCAAGACTAAAATAGAAAATTTGGGTGTGTAAGAATATCTTTAGTGAGAGATTTTAAATTGAAATCTTAAATATATTTTAATAGATATATAGTGTTAGGTAAAATTGAAGATCTCTTTCAAAATCTTTAGTAGATCTCACATGAATATCATTTTTAAATATTTTATTTAAATATTTATTAAATTAAATATAATTAATAAAATATATAAGGAAAAAATTTATAAATATTAAGAAATAGGAAAATAAGCATAAATTTAATTTTTATTTACAACTAAATGTTAAACAAATAAAAAATACATAAATTTGATAATAAAAAAATGCAACACATGCTAAAAACAAATTAAATTTTATTATTGTTGTGGTTGTAACGTTCCCAAATATGTAATATATATATATATATATATATATATGCTATGTCTGTGATTTTGATATTAAAGGTGTTGTTTATGCATGATTCTGGCGGGGTGGGTGAACAAAGAAGGAGGCTAACCATCATGGAAGAGGGTGAGTGAGTGAACGGGGAAGAGGATAAATAAAATAAAATAAAGTAGGAATAAAACAAAAACAAAAAAAACAAAATATTAGCGTCAAGTATCGAGTTGACTTCAAGGAAACTTGCAGTTGCCACCCAGTATTTTAAATTTAATTGATTTTTTGAAAAACTGATACATGAGCTCTTACGACTTACATTGTGTTTGAACTTTGAAGGATTAGCTTGAGATTGCTGCAACTTAAAATCTATGGTGGCAAGCAGAAGGAAAATTAACAACCTGCTCAGATTTATTATAGAAATTTCTAAGAAATAAATATTACATTTTATTTGATAAAAATTATATTGGTGATAGACATTTCTATTATTTTTTATTATCTGAAATAAAATATTAATTCAATCACCAGTTTCAAGAAGGTTCAACACTATTGATAAATGACCAAATTTCTTAAGTATAAGGGTTTGATTTCTTGGTCCTATCAACTTTCGTGATCTTTACATATTAAAAGTTAGTCGCATAATTTTCTTTTATACGGAATATTTTTTTTAAGAAGAAAAAATTTGTTTAAAATCAGTAATTACTTTTATAGAAGTCAATATTTATAAAATAACTATTTATTAAAAATTATATATTGGAATATTAATAGCAGAGGATGAAACCCCCCTATAAGTTTCTGGGATCTTTGAGCGTTCAACATGGATGCTTAGATTATTAATTTGCATGTTTAAATCTTAATTCAAAAATATAAATTGAATGTGTTTGAGAAATTTATAAATGTCTTGTCTTTTATCATGACTTTGAGTGTCAAATTATACTTTGAATAGAGATAAAACAAAAAAGTTAATTTCCTTTTATCTATGTCATGATCGTGATTGACCAACCAAACTGAATGTTATTGCCAAATGAATGGAGAGGTTTAATATGCTGTGTGTTGAAGGTAAATAGTAAAATATTATCAACTTGATTTGGTGGTCAGATAAATTGAATAAGGTAACATAGAATAATTTATTCTATCATATTTTACATAAGAAGACAGATAAATTGAATAAGGTTCTTAATTTATTTTAATTAGAACTCAAAGATATCAGAGTTATCATGGCTTTCCTTTGTCCATTAATTATTTTCTAGGGGTTAATGGTGACGCAATTTTATAGTTGATAATCAGCAGCGACGTATGTAGGTTACATTGCAGACTAATTAAAAGTTAAAACATTATATAAGCGAAGCCAATGCTGGTTATGGAAACAAAGAAAACAAGTTTAAGCAAATATCGATTGCAGTAATGGCTTCAATGAATAACCAGAAAGAAATTGAGCTTTTTGAGGGCCAAACTCTATTGTACATGCAGCTATATGGCCACCTAAGACCTATGTGTCTTAAGTGGGCTGTCCAATTAGGTATTCCAGACATAATACACAACCATGCCAAACCCATTACTCTTTCTGACTTGGTCTCCACTCTTCAGATTCCACCAGCTAAGGCTGGTTTTGTGCAACGGTTCATGCGCTTCTTGGCACACAATGGGATATTTGAGATCCATGAGAGCCAAGAAGAACATGAATTAACATATGCTCTAACCCCTGCATCAAAGCTTCTTGTCAATAGTAGTGATCATTGTTTATCTCCAATGGTTCTAGCCTTTACCGATCCACTTCGGAACGTTAAATACCATCACTTGGGGGAATGGATTCGTGGGAAGGACCCCTCAGTATTTGAGACAGCCCACGGAACAAGTGCTTGGGGGCTTCTTGAGAAAAACCCTGAATATTTTAGTCTCTTCAATGAGGCTATGGCAAGTGATTCCCAAATACTAGACTTGGCACTCAAAAATTGCACTTCAGTTTTTGAGGGGCTAGATTCCATGGTGGATGTAGGTGGTGGAACTGGAACCACCGCAAGAATTATCTGTGACGCATTTCCTGAGCTGAAATGTGTTGTGCTTGACCTTCCTCATGTTGTAGCAAACTTGACAGAAACCAATAATGTAGGTTTCGTTGGTGGTGATATGTTCAAATCTATCCCTCAAGCTGATGCAGTTCTACTAAAGGTACAAATATATCTTAATGTCCATTTGCTGATTTGATTAAGAAAAGATTATTGCAATCAGGACTCAGGAGACATAGTTCTTTTTTTTTTCTTTTTGTTTTTTACACTCTTTGCAGTCAGTTTTACATAATTGGAACGACGAAAATTGCATAAAGATCTTGGAAAAGTGTAGAGATTCTATTTCAAGCAAAGACAACATAGGGAAAGTGATTATCATAGATACAATAATAAATGAGAAGCTAGATGACCCGGATATGACTCAAACAAAGCTTAGTTTGGATATAATTATGTTGACTATGAATGGAAAAGAGCGAAGTGAAAAAGAATGGAAACAACTCTTCATTGAAGCAGGATTCAAACACTACAAAATATTTCCCATCTTTGGTTTTAGATCTCTAATTGAGGTCTATCCATGAACATTTATATGATTTCTGTATATCGCACTCAACATGTTATATATATATATATATATATATATATATATGAACATCCTAAGACATCGTTATTATGCATTTAATAGTTTGCGCGTGTTGTGAGTTGAATAAAGCTAAGATGGCATATTGGCATTGTTAACTTCTGTTGGAATTACAATATGTTCCTCACCGCTAGGCGGTTAAATGTTCTGTGTACGAATCTCTCAGTCCTATTTGACCAAAATAAATTGAATGAACATGCAGCGAATTTAATAAGTATACAACCTTTTGGTATGGCTTTCGTTTCTCGTTTTCTCTAGTGGATTTACATTAATTAGCATTATTTGAATGAAAGTAAATAGCAATGGATCGAAATTTAGCTTTGGCCTCTACACATAGACCTTTTTGATGATTTTTTTTTATTATTGACTAAAATATATTTTTCGTATTGAAATATTTAAAATTCTCCTTACAAAATTTTTGATATGTTTTTCTTCCTTGCAAAATTGAAAAGTGTTATTTTTTTTCGGACGTAGCTTTGGGTAATTTGAACATAGGTATATGAAAAATTGACCATTTTTTAAATCTTTTTAGTATTAGTTATTACTATAATCGATAACTAATATAGAAAATGTTATTGTACATTGATTATAATTATAATCGATGTGAAAATTCGTCGATTCCCCATGATCCTACGAGAGACATCAACAACCCAAGTTTACTATGCCAAACCACCACCGCACAAGCAAATCCAACATCATCATCAATCCATTGCCATCGCACAACCAAACCCAACCACCTCCATCAATTCACCACCACCAACCAACACACAACCAAATCTAATCACCACCATCAAACCAAATTTGTTGATCTCAAATTCCCTCTCTCATGATGGTTGGGCTAGTGGCGCAAAGGTGTACATACACTCGAGTTTGAGTCGCATTGGGGTTGGGGTCACATGCAAAGCTGATTGGACCAAGGGTGGTTGCGTGCATTTCCTTTGTGGTCTTGGGTGTCATGACGGTGGTGGTGGTGGTGGTCAAGGAGGTGGGGTATCATGCACGATGCACAGATCTGACGCGAAAAGGTCTCGTGCGGAGGAGGACCAAAGTGGCTATGCATGGTCTTTAGTGTTGGTGGCATGTGTAACTAAGAGGGCAGGGGTTGGTGGTGGCATAGATATGGTCTTCGAAGGAACATACGATGCTTTAGGGTTCAATAAAAAAAATAATAAATTTTGTGAAAAATATTTGGAAACATGTTGGGCACTAATTAAGGTCAGTCATGACTCGTTCGGGAAAGTTTTAGGCCAAAAAATTACATATTTAGATTTTATGAGAACTAAATATACTATAATTTTGCATGAATATAATGAATTTCAAAAATATATTTTTAATCTTTAATATTTTTTAATTTTTGCATAAGTGTTTTCATCTTGTTTTTTTTTTAAAAATGAGATGAAAACACTTAAGCAAAAATTCTTAGGTACTACTTGCATCCCAAATTTCAAATCATAAATTTCCCTAGTTCAACATTGTAGCAATATGGGTTTGCAATTTGATGGAACTTTAGTAAAAAAAACATAAGGTGAAGAAAAGGCATTCGATTTAGGGTTTTGTAGAAAAAAGCATGGCAACCTCTATTTTTGCTTCTTAGCTATTGTTTTAGAAGCAAAGCCCCCATGACCAAAGAAAAATTGGCCTAAGTGGGATGAGCTACTGAGTTGTTCTTGGTCAAGGAGAGCCATTAATCTTTGTTGTTGGGCTGGTGTGAAATGAAAGCCTAGTCCATGTTGAGTTTCTTCCTTCATGTTGCCCATTTCTTCTTCTCATTTGACACTGTTGACTGCTCTTGCTGCGCAGTTATGGAATCAGGGCTTGCTCAGATAGCGTAGATGACCCGGAGGGTATCCATGCTTGGCGTAACAGTCATTCATGACGTGTCTGCCATGACTGCAGTACGTGCACATCTTGTTTCTTCTAGCATCTTGAGGTAGGTTGGTTTTGTTGATCTCAATCGATACTGTTGAAATTTTCTATTCCAATGATTAATGTGAGCTAATATTATAAGACAATTATATTAGCTATTTATCATTAACGAGTTTTATTTTATGTGATCAAATTAAGTGAGTCTCTTAGACAACTAAATAAAATGATATGGACTTAAACGAGTAGATGTCAGTGTTGGCCCATTAAGAAATAATGGAAACCGTATTAAGTTAATACGCTATAAGAAGGCTTTGGTCTCCAATATACCGAGTCATCACACATAATTTTTCTTTCCCCCATCTAAAAAATTACGAAGGTCCTATTAAGGAATGAAAAGATTCTGGTTGAGGATGAACCATGAAACCATCACTTACTTACAAATTCAGATTCCGCTACATTTTTTTTATCAATTATTATAGATTCATATATTTTTAAAATTCTTTGATAATCTAACGTAATGTGTTCTTAGTGGTTATATTGATATTTTATAAGGATCTCCTAAAATTCTAACAGATCCTCCTCCTTGGGTCTTAGAAATTTTTTGGCATTTATCAACGTCGGCAAATTTCCCCAAATGGGGTATTTTTATAAAATATTTCCCCAAATGGGGTCGTTTTAAAAAATTTTACGAGGGGGGGTTGTTTTTTACGTAAATTGCATAGGGCTCTTAGCAAACCGCCATTGGCAATGGCTAGTTTGCTGAGCATCTCCCACGTGGCAAGGAAAACGCCAGTACCATTGGCGATTTGGTAGCAGGTGCAAGTCGCCAGTTCTCCTGGCGAGTCTGGTCACAGGTAAGTAAAACCGCCAGTTTGACTGGCGGTTTTGCTTTTGCAGGATTCAGTTTTACTTTTCAGAGAGAGGCATGTTGTTCCAGCCTTTTCAGATAAAAGAAGGCACGTTTTTCAGGTAGGGGAGTTGCAATTGCCATTGGCGACTTAAAGGCAAGTTGCAACTCCCACCAGCGAGTTAGAGCACAAGAATTAGCCACTTCTGGTGGCGATTTAAGGCCTATATATACCCTCTCAACGTTGCTGCGTGCTCTTTTTAAAATTGTGATTGTTTAGGAATTGTGCTTATTTGCTTCTTCAACGTTGCTGAGTACTCAGATTTAAGGGCTTTATATACGTGAAATTCATCTCAACATTGCTGAGATTTCAGTTTTTAAAATTGTGAGTGTTTAGGAATTGCGCATAAAGTTTTGTATTTGGTTGTTCAGTTTTAAATATTTGAATGAGGCTATAATTTGTGTTATAATTTTTTTCAAAACTATGAGTGTTTAGGGATTTATCTGCATAAGGTTTGATATTTGAGGCTTAAAGATAAATCCCTTGTTTGAAATTTGCAGATGCCCTTGTTTGATTTTGCGATCAACTTCACACAGTTACTATTCATGTTTGCATTATTTTAAAATTTTCATAATAAATTCATTTATTGTGTTATTCACAAGGAGGAAAAAAAACAATAATACTTACCATACTACAAATTTTAGTATCATTAATATAGGTTATGTCTGACTAGAATAAAAACGTGCATTTTGAAATTATGTTAAATTTAAACATACTACTTTATTTATAGGTTACTAAAGTTTTTTTAATAAAATAAATATGAAAACATGATTAGTGTAAATTATTTATATTATTACTTAAAAAATAATAGGTTCCTTTTTTGGAAGTAAAAATAACATGTTCTTATATATATTAAAAAAATTATAATTGATAATACGTTCCTTTTTTGGAAGTCAAAATAATACATTCCTTTTTCGAAATTAATAATTTGTGTTATAATTTTATGTAAGTAATTATTTATAGCAGTTTGAATGTATAGTTTTTATTAATTTTATAATTAAATTAGATTTATAGTTGATTTTGTAGTTTCCAGTAAAATAATTTGTATGAAATTTTTTTTAAAGTAATTTTTAATTAAAAGTAAATTTCAGGTTTCAAGTAATTTTTTTTAAGTAATTTTTTTATTTTTTTAGTTTACAGTAAAATAATTTGTATCATAATTTTTTTAGTAATTTTTAATTAAAACTAGATATCAGCTTTAAGAAAATTTTTTTAAGTAATTTTTTTTATTTCTTAGTTTCCAGTAAAATAATTTGTATTTGTATTATAATTTTTTTAAAGTAATTTTTAATTAAAACTAGATTTCAGCTTTCAAGTTATTTTTTGTAAGTAATTTTTTTTATTTCTTAGTTTCCAGTAAAATAATTTGTATGAAAATTTTTTTTTAAGTAATTTTTAATTAAAAGTGAATTTCAGGTTTCAAGTAATTTTTTTTAAGTAATTTTTTTATTTCTTAGATTCTAGTAAAATAATTTGTATGATAATTTTTTTAAAGTAATTTTTTAATTAAAAGTAGATTTCAGCTTTGTAATTTTTTTGAAGAATTTTTTTTATTTCTTAGTTTGTAGTAAAATAATTTGTATTATAATTTTTTTAAGTAATTTTTAATTAAAACTATATTTCAGCTTTCAAGTAATTTTTTTAAAGTAATTTTTTTTATTTGTTAGTTTGCAGTAAAATAATTTGTATTATAATTTTTTTAAGTAATTTTTAATTAAAACTAGATTTCAGCTTTCAAGTAATTTTTTTAAGTAATTTTTTTTCTTAGTTTGCAGTAAAATAATTTGTATTATAATTTTTTTTATTTCTTACATTTTATTATTTTTAATTTATTATGAATAATTAATTAAAATATTGTTTTTGTAGGTACATGATGAATTCGGTTATAACAGTGTTGTATTTCAATGAAAGGGTATATGAAGATAATGATGTTGTAATATTTGAAGGCAGTAGAAAAGCGATTCAGATTAAACGTGGAATTAGTTTCAATGCTTTGAAGAAAAAAATTGGAGACAAGGTAAAGTTAGAAAATAATGAAATTATTTCTGCTATCAGTTGTAGATTTTTAGTGTCAGGAAAATATATTGCCTTGCAAATTTGCGATGACAAAGACGTTGAAACGATGCTGGAAAGTTTTAAACAACAACAAGCAATGTCAGTTCTAGAATTGTACATAGAAAAGGATGTGGCTGGTGGTTCAATGTTTCATTCTGCAAATTCCCTTACATCATGTGAAAATTATGTATCTAATGATGACACACAACCGCCAACAAATATGAGCAATTTAAATCTTGACGAAGATGATGATCATGATGATGATGATTATCTTGTGTCTAACTCATACGTTGAAGAGTCGTTAGACGAAGATGACAGTGTTGACGGTATATCAGATATAGACAATGAAGTCCCCGACATGATTCCACCAGTAAGAATTGTTCACCCAGCAGAAGGTATGATTTCCTCTTAAAAAATACGTCAATACATTTATTATTTGACGACAATTGTATTAAAGGCCAAATAAGTATGATTTGAATTTCATTTTGTACTATAAGGTGTACAAGGAATTCAGAATTCATTTTGGAATGATGCTTTGCATTATAATAATATCAATTGGAGTCATCCTGATGAGGAGGACATTTGTGGTTTGGAGATGCCATCCAGTTTTAATGTTGGCCAAGAATTATATGTTGGCATGGAATTTGATAGTAAAGATGCGGTCAAGAATGCGGTCAAACAATATATTATGAAGGTGCATCAAAGTTTCAAAGTGGTTGAAAGCAAATGGGACAAGTATGTGGTTTGTTGCGTGAATAAATATGTAGATTGTCCTTGCCCTTTCTACATGAGGGCAATTCTATCTAAAAAAACTGATTCATGGAAAGTCACTTAATGGGGTGGACCACACACATGTCTCAATATGACCATGACCCAAGATCACGAGCAACTTGATTCAGATTTAATTGCCACTTTTGTAGTAGGTACGTATTTTATGTTCATATTATGTTATTGTTTAGCCTTAATTGTCATTTAAATTTTGTTATTCTATTCACAGGCATGATCAGAGAAGATTCATCCATAAAAATTTCATTGATTCAAGAGAGGATTAACAGTCAATTTGCGTACAAGGTGTCGTACAAAAAAGCTTGGTTGGCGAAACAGAAAGCCATTGCTATTGAATATGGCGATTGGGATGAGTCATATGTGAAACTTTCGTCGTGGCTAACACACATGCAAAATCATTCTCCTGGATCGTATTTTCAAATACTACATGACGATTTTATCGTTGGAAATACGGTTAGTCGCGAACACCGCCAATTTCATAGAGTTTTTTGGACTTTTGGCCAATGTAAAGAGGCTTTCAACTACTGTAAGCCAATCATACAAGTTGACGGCTCACATTTGTACGGCAAATACCGTGGGACCCTCTTAATGGCCACATCACAAGATGGAAATGGTGGTGTCCTTCCTCTAGCATTCGGTGTGGTCAAAGGTGAGACGTTGGCAGCGTGGTCATGGTTTTTGGCACACTTGCGTGAACATGTCACAGATAAAAATGGTATTTGTCTGATATCTGATCGACACGCGAGTATAAAGTCCGCTGTCGCTAACGAAGCACTTGGCTGGCAACCTCCCCACGGTTATCATGTCTACTGTGTGCGACACATAGCAAGCAACTTCAATCGAAAATTCAATAATGTGAAACAAAAAGAAATGTTGAAGAAATTGGGTAAGATTTCATATTTGATGGTCATGTTTATTTTACTTTCATTTATACTTAAAATTGTTATTCATAACTATTTTTATGCAGTCTACACTCCTTGCAAGCACATTTTTGATCAAAATTTAGAAAAATTTCGTGAACTGAGTCCAGCCATAGCAACATGGATTGATCGCATCTCAAAGGAAAAATGGACGATGGCTTACGATAGAGAAGGACGTCGATATGGCCACATGACAACGAACCTCTCAGAATGTATCAATAAAGTTTTAAAGGATTGTCGCAACATTCCCATAACAGCATTGGTGAAATCAACGTACAGTAGGTGTCGAAATTACTTTGTTGAGCGTGGCCGCCAAGCCCAAAGACAGTTAAATGAAGGCCAAGTATATTGTTCAAAGCTTGTTAAAGAACTGAGGAAAAATCAAGAACAAGCTTGTACGCACATCGTTCGCGTATATGATATCCACTCCACAAGGTTTGAAGTAGAGGAGAGCTTCAACCCTATAACGCAACGTGGCGGACAAAAGTGGGCAATAAACTTGAATGGTCGTCATTGTCAATGAGGAAGGTATTCTGCGCTTCATTATCCATGTTCACACATTATTGCAGCTTGTGGTTACGTGAGCATGAACTACTACCAATATATAGATGTTGTTTATACAAACGAGCACATCTTAAAAGCTTACTCCGCACAATGGTGGCCTCTTGGGAATGAAGCGGCTATTCCTCCTTCTGATGACGCATGGACACTTATCCCTGACCCAACTACAATTCGTGCGAAAGGTTGGCCAAAATCAACAAGGATAAGAAATGAGATAGATTGGGTTGAACCATCTGAGCACCGAACAAAATGCAGTAGATGTGGAGCCGAAGGGCATAACAGGCGTCGCTGTCCAATGCAATCTGAGCGTGGGAGTTGTTCAAATCCTTGATTTATGTATGTTAGTCGAGTGACTTGTATTTGTTTATGTTCTATTCAATGTATTGAATTTCTGGGGTTCAATGAAATCGGTAGTTAAAAACATTTTGCCTTTTGTACATGACTTATTTGTGGGGTTCAATGAATTCGTTAGTTAAAATCATAAACATAAACCCTAAACCTAAACCACTAATTTTGACCCTCAACCACTAAACCTAAACCCTAACCACTAACCCTAAACCCTAACCACTAACCCTTAACCTCAACCACTCCCTCTAACCCTAACCCCTCCCCCTAAACCCTAACCACTAACCCTAACCCCTCCCCCTAAACCCTAATCTCTAACCCTAAACCCAAACCCCTACCCATAAACCCTAACATCTAACCCTTAACCCTAATTTTTTATTACACCCGTTACTTATTTTGATTTATCTACTTTAATTTTTCTTTATGACTTTATTTATTATTCTAGTTTGATGCACGACATAAAAATAGTCATTATGATTACTAACCCATAACCCTAACCCCTAAACCTAAGTCATAAACCCTAAGTCCTAAAACTAACTCATAAACCCTAAACCTAACTAATAAACCCTACCCTTAACCCTAAACCATAACCCTAACCCATAACCTAACTCATAAACCCTAACCCTAACTCATAAAACTAGCCCATAACCCCTAAACCTAAGTGATAAACCCTAAGTCCTAAAACTAACTCATAAACCCTAAACCTAACTAATAAACCTTACCCCTCACTCATAACCCTAACTGTAACTCATAAACCCTAAACCTAACTCATAACCCTAACCCATAACTCATAACCCCTAACCCAAACTCATAACTCTAACCCATAACTCCTAAACCCTAAACCTACTTTAATTTTTCATTTAAAAGTTGAAAATGGTGTTTGTCGTTAGTCAGTACCATTACTTATTTTCATTTGTCTACTTTAATTTTTCTTTACGACTTTATTTATTATTCTAGTTTGATGCGCAACATAAAAATAGTCATTATGGTGTCCGCGATGGTGATTCCATAACAAATAGTCATTGAAAACGAAATTCCACAACACATTCCATAACAAGTACTATGAGATACCATAAATTAAGTTTGAAATTCAAATTACAAAGATACAACACAAATTTTAAATAGAGACATAAAAATCAGTCATTATGGTGTCCGTGATGGCGTGAGCCTGTGCCACATGGTCGATCCCACCTTCGGGCTTCACGATCAGGATTTCTTCTTGCCCACTGTCGCCGCCCTTGCTGCTCAGCCTCAGCAGAAAACTCGTGACGCAAATCAACACCTAATAAATCACCCATATCAGGTATTGCTCCGAGTACATTCCATTACGGAGCTAATGGGGCATTAGGTGTTGCCATTGGGGCATCATGTTGCTGCGAAGGGTTCATGGTCGGCCATGAAAAATGAGGATGTGGTTCCGCAACACCACCAAACGAATGTTCGCTTGCAGACATATCAGTATCATGACCTTCGAAAGGATATTGATACATCTGCGAAGGATACTGAGAAAATGTTGGTGACGTATAGTACATTCCATGGTCACGCTGCTCCATTTGTTGGGAAAAATCTTTCGCTTGAACAATCTCTCTTCGTCTGTCAAAACCTCGAGTTTCCACACTGGACGGAAGCATGTGAAACTGTTGTGGGTGAAATCGACGCTCTGATTGTGGACCATGTGCCACAGGCTCAGTGATCCTCTCTTGCTCTTCGGATAAAATCGTCAGCTTCTCCACATAAGGCACGAGATCATCTACTGTCCATGTGTTACGCCCTTGTGGTGACACCATATACTGCAATGTCTCGGCAACTTCACCCTGCAATTATTAGGGTCAGCAAATTAATGTCGATGCTTTAAAAAAAATTGAAGTTAAATATTTAAAAAGAAATAAATACCAATGTAGATGTCTTTGCATTGTTTTGGTCGACAAACATCTTTGTTTTTCGCCTATACCAGACCATGTAATCTGAGTTAAAACTCAATAGGCCCTCCTGTCGAGGATAAATGTCGACCCTAAAGTCAGCTCGATTATTCCACTGACTGATCATTGGGGCCAACAGCTGGAACCAATTTTCATCTTGTTTGCCTTTCAGCGTTAGCCCATGGATATTATGTGGTTGCGAAGGAGATTCCGAAATAGGTTGTTGCATTCCAAATTGTCGCAACACTCTATCGGGTTGGTGCCACTCTACAACATGGAAACAAATGAGTGGCACCACTGCGCACCACGCCACACTACAAACCAAACAAATGAGAGGCAACATCAACAAAACAGTTGTTGTGTAAGGCTCCCACAGAAACTGCATACAATAAGACAATTATTAATTTTGACTTAAACATGACATTTTATTTATTATTTAACAAATACATAATGATCTTCTTACCTCATGTCGTTTCATGATATCCAATTTGCGACGGAAAACTATTAGATCATCATTGCCAATATGTTGGTTTCCACGTCGCAGCCACCTACAAAAAAAAATATGAAATAATTAGTGGGCGACGCGTTACATTATTGATTATTTTCAAATGAAGTTTTTTTTAAAACAACAAACCTATGCCCCAGTGGTTTATTTTCTAGTATAGGAGGAGTCCTCTTTGGAGCCAAAGTCGTGCAGCGTTCCTATGCCCACATTTGGATCAAGATGCACATACCTCCGATTGATTTAATTTTGTAATCGGTGACGCTGCACATCTCTCTATATAAATAAGCAAGCATGGCAGGTCCCCATGCATACGTGCTGCACTGTTCAAAGTTCCGTAAAAATTGAAGGTACCTTAGGGAAACTTTACTGTTGCTTTTATCAACAAATAGAACACCTCCTATGAATCTGAGGATCCATGCACAGGTAAATTTTTGTAGATATTCTACGTTACCGTCATGGATATTTATTTCTGAGAAATGGTGAGCCAACCAACTTAATTTTACCACACTGCCTTGTAGTTCACCCTCTTGTGGTCTGACGCCCAACAATTCTTCACACAATTCGCCCCAATCAAGATTAGTCTGACCAATTAATGGTGCCCCATCAACCGACAGACCTAATAATACAGAGACGTCTTGAAGAGTAATCGTACACTCTCCGCATCTCATGTGAAATGTATGGGTCTCGGGCCTCTATCTTTCAATTAAGGCAGTAATTAATGACGAATTTATTTTGAGGTAGCCCATCTTCATTATCCAGTAAAAGCCAGATTGTCGAAGCAGAGGAATAATTTCCTCTGGTATCTCTTCTTGACCTTGATAAATGGGGACAGCTCGTCGAATATGCAATTTTCTGTCTGGTTCCCCATTCCAAACATGTTCTGAAACATGTTTGGGTTGCATCCATAAAACGTCTCCTTCTATTAGACCAGACTTGATTTGTATACTTGATGAAGACGAGGACGAAGATGCCATCGATACTGTAAAAAAAAATATATAATCACAAAAATTGACAACAAAAATTTAAGATAAAAAAAATTAATTTGACTTACAACAAATTAATTAAAATGTCACTAAATAACAAAATACATAAATTTGAACAACAAAATACTATACAAAATTAAAAATCTTTAAACTGAATAATATTAACATTCTAACAAAATTATAAATTAAATTACATAAAAAACATAAAATACTAACTAAAATACTAACTAAAATACTATACAAATAACAAAATTAAAAATTTAAATACATAGATAAATTTAAATAAATTACCAATTATTTTCCAATAAATAAAATTTAAATTAAATTATATATATTACAAGAAAAATTAAAAAAAATTTAAAAACTATATATATTATTAACAACGTAACATATATTCCAAGAAAAATTAAAAAAAATAAACTAAATAATATCAACATTCTAACTAAACCTAACAAACTATATATATAACATAAATAATATCATACAAATCTAAACCAAATAATAATAACATATCAATTAAAAAAATTTAAACAAATTCATATTAACAAATTAACTACAACTAATATACGTATAACACAAATAATTTTATTATTTTAGGATACTACTTAAAATTTAAAATTATCACCTAAACTAAACAAACATACTATATATATATACTAACCAAAATCTACACAATATATAAAACAAATAATACCATACTAATTTATAAAATCTAAACAAAATAATATTATCAAAAACTAACCTAAAGCACAATTAATACTAACTTAACATATGTATATTAATCTAACTAATATTCTTAAAATAATATTTATAAATTAACTAAAACTAACCTAACATATAATAATTTACAACTTACAAAAATCTAACCTAAATAACATTAATATCTCAACTAAAATTAATTTAACATATATGTATATAACATAAAAGTATATAGCAAACAAGATAAAAATAAATTAACTAACCTCAAATACGTACTAAGAAAAGCAACCAAAAGGTGTAGGCCAAAGAAGAACAAAAACTTCACCTACAAAATATAAAAAATGTATCAATTAATATTAATATATCAATTATACTTAAACATATATATCACACAAAAAAAATAAAAATGTTCAGTTAACAACATAATTACCAATAACACAGCCCTTGGCAACAAAATAATATGAGTTCACTGGAGGAAGCAAATAGCAAAGGGAGGAGAAGGAAGAAGCAATGCAGTGAAGATTCAAAAACGAAGCAACTAACGACCTCCTGCATTGCTTTATAGGGAAGAAAAAAAAATTTTGAACAAAGCAAATCGCCACCATAACTGGCGATTTCCTGCTGCGCCTGCAACCTGCACCACAGCATAGCTGCACCGCCTAGGCTACGACTGAGCAGTCCTGCAAAGCCAACCCGCTAGTCAAACTAGCGGTTTCCAAAACCATGCACAGACTCGCCAGCAGGGGTGGCGAGTTCAAGCTTCTATGGACTCGCCAGCAGGGGTAGCGAGTTCAAGCTTCTATGGATTCGCCAGTGGTACTGACGTTTTCCTTGCCACGTGGGAGATGCCCGGCAAACCCACCATTGCTAATGGCGGTTTGCTAAGAGCCCCATGCAATTTACGTAAAAAACAACTCCCCTTGTAAAATTTTTGAAAACGACCCCATTTGGAAAAATATTTTATAAAAATACCCCATCTGGGGAAATTTGCCTATCAACGTCATTGGCAAAGCTGTTTGGTTCCCTTTTGAGGGAGTGACAAATTGCTGCCTTTCATTTTGAATCACCATAAAAAAAGACTTTATTAATAGTAGTAAGATTCTTCATAAGGAGGACTTGTGAACAACAACAGTGTATATATATATACTTCTTGGACCAGTTTCTTATATATATCCCTTTCTTTCGTATTGTATATATTTTTTTTCTAAGTCACACATTATAAGTATTTTTCAATCCATTAGATTAGATATCCGTTCATGATATATAATTGTTATTGACACAAGAAACTTTTAAACATGATAGAAATCGAAACCTTAAACTATTATGCTAATCCCTTGATTTTTCACGTTATATATTTATATACATGTAGATGAGGAATTTATCTAAGTAAGTTTTCATCTGGGTCCTATGATATAAGACTTTCTAGTACTCCTTGAATTATAATACTCTCTCGTAATTAAGTAAAACCACCTCCACCAAGCAGAAGCTACTCATATTACGGGATGCAGACGTGACAGGAAAACAAACATTTCAATAATAAATCCAAGCGCAGCCCCAGTTACATACGAGAGAGAGAGAGAGAAAAGCTGGGTAGATTCTTTTTGCTTGGAATCAATTTCATGATGATGATAGTGTTACGGTATTTTCGTAATTAATTAAAATTCAGATATTAGGGTTATGCCATCGCTTACCATAGTTAAACAATTATTTTCTAGTGATGGAGCCATTTTAGTTGACAATGCCGAAGGATTTAATTAGTCAGCTACGTCTGTGTAACGTTGCTGGTTAATCAAAGCATTATATAAGGCAAGCCAATGCTGGTCATGGAAACATAGAAAACGAACGAGTTTAAGCAAATATCACTTGCAGTACTAATGGCTTCAATGAATAACCAAAAAGAAATTGAGCTCTTTGAGGGCCAATCTCTTTTGTACATGCAGTTATATGGCAACCTAAGAACTATGTGTCTTGAGTGGGTTGTGCAACTTGGTATTCCAGACATAATACACAATCATGGAAAACCCATTACTCTTTCTGAGTTGGTCTCAACTCTCCAAATTCCACCACCTAAGGCTGGTTTTGTGCAGCGGTTCATGCGTTTTTTGGTACTCAATGGAATATTTGATACCCATGAGAGCCAAGAAGATCATGAATTAGCATATGCTCTAACCCCTACTTCAAAGCTTCTTGTCAGTAGCAGTGACCACTGTTTATCTCCAATGGTTCGGGTCAATACTGATCCACTTCTGATGGGTGCATTCCATCACTTTGTTGAATGGATTCGTGGGGACGACCCCTCAATATTTGAGACAGTCTTCGGAACAAGCATTTGGGAATATTTTGAGAAGAAACCTGCATATATGAGTCTCTTCAACGAGGCTATGGCAAGTGATTCCCAAATGGTAGGCTTGGCACTCAAAAATTGCACTTCAGTTTTTGAGGATCTGGATTCCATGGTGGATGTAGGTGGTGGAACTGGAACCACCGCAAGAAATATCTGTGACGCATTTCCTAAGCTGAAATGTGTTGTGCTTGACCTTCCTCATGTTGTAGAAAACTTGACAGCAACCAATAATTTAAGTTTTGTTGGTGGTGACATGTTCAAATCTATCCCTCAAGCTAGTGCAGTTCTACTAAAGGTACAAATATATCTTAATGTCTATTTGCTTATTTGATTTGGAAAAGAATATTGCAATCATAGAGACATAATTCTTAATTGTTTTTTCCCTTCTTAACTTTAATTGCAGTGGGTTTTACATGATTGGGATGACGAAGATTGCATAAAGATCCTGGAAAAGTGTAAAGATTCTATTTCAAGCAAAGGCAACGGAGGGAAAGTGATTATCATAGATACAGTGATAAACGAGAAGCTAGATGACCCGGATATGACTCAAACAAAGCTTAGTTTGGATATAATAGTTATGTTGACTATGAATGGAAAAGAACGAAGTGAAAAAGAATGGAAACAACTCTTCACTGAAGCAGGATTCAAACACCACAAAATATTTCCCATCTTTGGTTTTAGATCTCTAATTGAGGTCTATCCATGAGCATTTATATTATTTCTGTATATCACACTCAACATGTTTTTTATATATATATATATATATATGAACATCCTAAGACATCGTTATTATGTATTTAATAGTTTGCGCGTGTTGTGAGTTGAATAAAGCTAAGATGGCATATTGGCATTGTTAACTTCTGTTGGAATTACATTATGTTTGCTAGGTGGTTAAATGCTCTGTGTACGAATCTCGATCATTCCTATTTGGCCAAAATAAATTGAATGAATAAGTAGTGAATTTAATAAGTATACAACCTTTTGGTATGGCTTTCGTTTCTCGTTTTCTCTAGTAGATTTACATTAATTAGCATTATTTGAATGAAAGTAAATAGCAATGGATCGAAATTTAGCTTTGGCTTCTACATACAGATCTTTTTTATGATTTTTTTTTTTAAAAATATATTTTTCGTTCCTATAAATATTGAAATATTCAGAATTCTCCTTACAAAATTTTTGATATATTTTCCTTCCTTGCAAAATTGGAATGTGTTGTTTTTTTTCGGATGTAGCTTTGGATAACTTGAACATAGGTGTATGAAAAATTGACAATTTTTTAAATCTTTTTAACATCGGTTATTAATATAATCGATAACCAATATAAAAAATGTTATTGTATATTGATTATAATTATAATCGATGTGAAAATTCCTCGATTCCCCGTGATCCTACGAGAGACATCAACAACCAGAGTTCACTACGCCAAACCACCACCGCACAAGCAAACCCAACATCATCATCAATCCATTGTCATTGCACAACCAAATCCAACCACCACCATCAATTCACCACCACCGACCATCACACAACCAAATCTAATCACCACCATCAAACCAAATTTGTTGATATCAAATTCCCTCTCTCATGATGGTTGGGCTAGTGGCGCAAAGGTGGACATACACTTGGATTTGAGTCGCACTGGAGTTGGGGCCGCACGCAAAGCGGATTGGACCAAGGGTGGTCACATGCATTTCCTTTGTGGTCTTGGATGTGGTGATGGTGGTGGTGATGGTCAAGGAGGTGGGGTATCATGCACGATACACAAATCTAGTGTGAAAAGGTCTCGTGCGGAGGAGGACCAAGGTGATTGTGCACAGTCTTCAGGGTTGGTGGCATGTGCGACTAAGAAGGCACGGGTTGGTGGTGGCATAGATATGGTCTTCGAAGGAACATACAATGCTTTAGGGTTCAATAAAAGAATAATAATTTTTGTGAAAAATAATTGAGCACATATTGGACACTAATTAAGGTTCGTCATGACCAGTTCAGAAAAGGTTCCGACCTAAAAATTGTATATTTAGATTTTATGAGAACTAAAAATATATTATAATTTTGTAGGAACGAATTTTAAAAATATATTTTAATCTTTAATTTTTTAAGTTGTTTTTAATAACATGAGTCACATGAACTCTAATTAATACTTTTCTTTATTTAAAAATGAGATGAAAACACTTAACCAAAAATTCTCAAGTACTACTTGCATCCCAAATTTCAAATCATAAATTTCCCTAGTTCAACATTGCAGCAATTTGGGTTTGCAATTTGGTGGAACTTTAGTAAAAAAAAAATAAGGTGAAGAAAAGGCATTCGATTTGGGGTTTTGCAGAAACAAACAGGGCAACCTCTATTTTTGCTTATTGGCTATTGTTTTAGTTTTGTGGGTTTACACGTTCTAGCTCTTCTTTTGTTTATCGCTGGGGACTATTG
The DNA here is from genome assembly GCF_004193775.1 of Glycine soja. NCBI lineage: Eukaryota > Viridiplantae > Streptophyta > Magnoliopsida > Fabales > Fabaceae > Glycine > Glycine soja. The sequence continues at coordinate 42,584,664 of NC_041011.1, read as the reverse complement.
GCTTTTACTTTTCCCTACGTGCTTCTATTCTCTATTTCTTTGGCCCGGTCTTGTGTTCTGATATTACAGATCCATGCAAAAGCAAATTAGCAATTTTGCCAAGACTACTATTGCCTCTCGTGCAAGTATTGATCAGAAGAAGACTACTATCGCCATGGTTGGATCTTTTAGTTTTAAATGGAGTCAGATTGTTTTTTATTATTCATTTTTCATTTCTTCTTTTTTCTCTGTCTTTCTGGATTTGTCCTCGTCTTCTCTTTCACTCCAATTCACGCAACTTCCATCTACGCCGCCGTCGATGGCAACACCTCCAAACTTTTGTTTTACCGACAATTGTTGCTTTACGATTAACAACAGTGTGTCAAATTAGAAATTAACTTTAACCAAAGATTCTTAAACATTCCCTAATATTCATTGAAACCTTTTGTAAACCAAAGGGCGAAAGCAAAGCCCCAGTGCCTCACCGTGAGTAACATCGGTCATCCTACATAGAATCTCCAACCTGGTCCGATGAAAAAAAAAAAACACACCATTTGAAAAGAAAGAACCGTTTTTAAATCATAATTATGAAAATTGACCCAGCCTTGGTCAGTCAAGATCTATTATTAATAAAAACTAACAAATTTAATATATATTCTATCTATTGTATGAGAAAAATACTTTTTATAGTATAATGTCATTTTGGATACTTCAACAGTTATTTTGTTAATATTTTTAAATTTGTAATATGAATTTATCAATCAAATATTATTATATATATATATATATATATATATATATATATATATATATATATATATATATACCAAATTAATTAGTGATCTATTCGATCGTTATCCCATTATCTCAACCTTGGTGATCCAACCGATTTTCACATTGATTAAAGTTGAAATTCAAGACTGGCCGTTGTTTTTAATCTTCCTAATAAAAGATATCCTGGTAGGATTGCATACTTTATCATTAAATTAAATATATGTCAAACTCCAATTAACTTCTTCTGCCACTTGATAAATGTCGTGGACCATTGAATGTTGTACATTAAATTTTTGGATAAACTATTTATTATTGGTGCTTAAAATTTATAAAAAAAATTATTTTTAGTCTTTTAATTTTTTATTTTCGAATTTTTTTATCCTTAATTTTAGTTCTTGAGTTATTTTTTTCATCTTTATTTTTAATTATTTTAAGGAATTGAAAGTAAGAACAGAAAAAAAAATTAAGAACCTAAAAATAAAAAAAATAAAAAACTAAAAACATAAAAAAATATAAGAACTAAAAATAAAAATGATAAAAATTTAAGGACTGAAAACATGATAAATGTTAAATTTTTTTAGTCTTCATCATCTGTGATTATTATTTTTCTATATTTGCTGGCAAACATTGACCTGCTTAGGCAGATGCTGGAATAACGCACATAGACCAATTCAACATACAATTAAGCAGTACTATTGCAGTAAGTTCCGGGAAATGAAATTCCATCTATCCTTTTGTAATTCTTCAGTGCAAGTAACTAGTATTTATGTTAGATATCTGAACGAACTTTTCAGTATATATATCCTTTAAACAGTACAAAAAAAAATTGATCCAATCCCCCCTACAATATACGACAGAGCTTTATAAGACTTTCTAGTACTCCTTGAATTATAATACTCTCGTAATTAAGTAAAACCACCTCCACCAAGCAGAAGCTACTCATATTATGGGATGCAGACGTGAAAGGAAAACAAAAATGCCAATAATGAATCCAAGCGCAATCCCAGTTACATAGGAGAGAGAGAAAAGCTTTCCTTAGTCAAACAATTATTTTCTAGTAATGGAGCCATTTTAGTTGACAATGCCAAAGGATTTAATTATTCAGCCACGTCTGTGTAACGTTTCTGGTTAATCAAAGCATTATATAAGGCAAGCCAATGCTGGTCATGGAAACATAGAAAACGAACGAGTTTAAGCAAATATCACTTGCAGTACTAATGGCTTCAATGAATAACCAAAAAGAAATTGAGCTCTTTGAGGGCCAATCTCTTTTGTACATGCAGCTATATGGCTATCTAAGACCTATGTGTCTTAAGTGGGCTGTCCAATTAGGTATTCCAGACATAATACACAACCATCCCAAACCCATTACTCTTTCTGACTTGGTCTCCACTCTTCAGATTCCACCAGCTAAGGCTGGTTTTGTGCAACGGTTCATGCGCTTCTTGGCACACAATGGGATATTTGAGATCCATGAGAGCCAAGAAGAACATGAATTAACATATGCTCTAACCCCTGCATCAAAGCTTCTTGTCAATAGTAGTGATCATTGTTTATCTCCAATGGTTCTAGCCTTTACCGATCCACTTCGGAACGTTAAATATCATCACTTGGGGGAATGGATTCGTGGGGAGGACCCCTCAGTATTTGAGACAGCCCACGGAACAAGTGCTTGGGGGCTTCTTGAGAAAAACCCTGAATATTTTGGTCTCTTCAATGAGGCTATGGCAAGTGATTCCCGAATAGTAGACTTGGCACTCAAAAATTGCACTTCAGTTTTTGAGGGGCTAGATTCCATGGTGGATGTAGGTGGTGGAACTGGAACCACCGCAAGAATTATCTGTGACGCATTTCCTGAGCTGAAATGTGTTGTGCTTGACCTTCCTCATGTTGTAGAAAACTTGATGGCAACCAATAATTTAAGTTTTGTTGGTGGTGACATGTTCAAATCTATCCCTCAAGCTGATGCAGTTCTACTAAAGGTACAAATATATATTTTATAATGTCAATTTGCAGATTTCATTTTGAGAGAATATTGCAATCATACATAATTCTTATTTTTTTTCCTTTATTTACTTTCTTTGCAGTGGGTTTTACATAATTGGACTGACGAAAATTGCATAAAGATCCTGAAAAAGTGTAGAGATTCTATTTCAAGCAAAGGCAACAGTGGGAAAGTGATTATCATAGATACAGTGATAAACGAGAAGCTAGATGACCCGGATATGACTCAAACAAAGCTTAGTTTGGATATAATTATGTTGACTATGAATGGAAGAGAGAGAACGGAAAAAGACTGGAAACAACTCTTCACTGAAGCAGGATTCAATCACTACAAAATATTTCCCATCTTTGGTTTTAGATCTTTGATTGAGGTCTATCCTTGAACATTTTTATGATGTGTGTGTCACACTTAACGTGTTAATTGTATTTAATAGTTTGCGTGTTGTGAGCTGAATAAAGCTATGATGGCATAGCATTGTCTCAACTTCTGGTGGAATTACATTATGTTCCTCCCCGCTATGTTGTTAAATGGTCTGTGTACGGATTTCTCATTCCTATTTGGCCAAAATAAATTGAATAAACATGTAATGGATTTAACAAATATACAATGTTTTGGTATGGTTTTACATCTTTACCTGGCTTTTGTTTCCCTTGTTAACTTGCTAGGGAAGGATTTACATTAATTCTCACGGACCGCTTGCAATTGCATTCCAAATTTCAAATCATAAATTCCTTGTTTAACATTGCAGCAATTTGGGTTTAAATTTCAAGTTGGATTTACAATTTGGAGGAATTTTTATTAAAAAAAAAAAATGATGAAAAGGCATTGGATTTGGTTTCACACAAGCAACCATGCAGGACAACCTCTCCTATTGTTTACGGTTACATGATTCTAGCTCTTCTCTTTTTGATTATCTCAGGTGGCTAGTGTTTTTTATTTAGCTTTTATTTTTGTATGCTTCTAATCTCTGTTTCTTTGGCCAAGTCTTATATTGTGATATTACAGAGACACATTTAAGCTGATATCAGAGGCATGAAGATTACTATCAAATAAGGCTGAAAGTTTTTTTTTTTTATTGAAAAATGTTAATTAGAAGATATGAATCCGCAATCTCTCCCCCCTCCCCCTCTCTTTCTCCCTTTATTCTTCACCAATCACAGGGCCAACCTTATATATCCAAGGCTCACATATGATGAGAAGATAAATGCAAAAGCGTGTCAACAATTTTGGCAAGACCTCTAGTTTAAGTACTGGTTAGAAGAAGACTGCTAAAGAACATGCTTCAACCTCTGCCCATGAGTCAACAAAACCAAATACACTTTGAACTGCTTGTCATCGATGCAAAGTGTAGTGTAGTACAGATAATCACCTAAGAGTTTATCTTAACCTTAAACTCTTGTGCCAAAACTGCCAAAATCTGGCTGTAGAAATTGCTTTACCTTTAAGTGATCTTAGACGTGCGATAGCATGTAAACTGGTTAATGATGTCTTTTTTTGTTTTTTGAAATGACATCAGGCAAGTAAAAGAGGGATTCAAAAATTAAACGTCACTGTAAGATTTTTTTATAATGTGGCAAGTCATTGTGATTGTTAGTGTAGCTACCATGTCATTAAACAAGGTCCATCAAACCGTAAATGAGACCTAAAGATATTTTCTTTGGGATAAATACTCAAATTCTTCTTGAAAATATAATGCGATAATAAATTAATAAAAATTTAGAGAATAATTTGTCATTAAATTGTCTCAAGTGGCTGTTGTTTTTTCATTTGGCTTTTATTTTTGTTTGCTTCTAATCTCTATTTTTTTGTCCTAGTCTTGTGTTGTTATATTTCAGAGAATGGTGTGAGGATGTGGGCTCATATGGTTTTGGCCTTTAGCTCCATAAGAAAGTAAAACTGCAAGACATAGAGAATATAGAACAAGAAAACTCTTTCATTAAGATATTAGGAAAGGCTATACAATACTGAGCACACTCATCATCAGCAAAGATCAACAAGTAACCCCTACCACCAAAGGTCTTGGTGGAAGTGGAACCCTTTTTATTCACAAATTAAACACAGAATTACAAAGCGTCTTTCTTTTTTATCACAGATCATTTAATGACATTACTCAGAAGGACTAACATAACATGATCATTTAACACTAATTCAAAGCTCCTGCTTGACCCCATCACTGTTGAGGTTACCTTGTTGCTGATCCTCTCCAGCAATGCTGACCAACCTGGGACCTTTGATCTTATCAGGTGACAACTTGTCAAGTGTCAAAGTGAGCACCCCATTCTCCATCTTAGCCTTAACAGAATCCAAGTCCACATTTTGTGGCAACCTGAACTGCCTCCAGAACTTGCCATAGGACCTCTCCACTCTATGCCAGTGATCCCCTTTCTTCTCCTCTTCCTTCTTCCTCTCACCACTCACTCTCAGCACCCTATTCTCCTCCACCTCTATCTTTATCTCTTCTCTCTTCAGCCCCGGCACGTCCAGCATTATAACATGCCCCTCTGGTGTCTCCTTCCAGTCCACTCTAGCAGGTGACATAGCCATGGAGGGTTCATCTTTGTCAACACCAAATGGAATCTGTTCCAGCACTCGAAACGGGTCCGGGAAGCGATCGGACCAGAGATCAGCCAAGAGAGTGGTGGGAGGATCTATGAATGGGAGCAGAGAACCATTTGCTCTGGCAACAAAGAGCAACAAAAATGACACTAAGAACAAGTTTAGTTGTGGCAGCCTCATTTCTAGTACTAAGGGAAGATGTGGCAGACAATAATGGATAATAGTAGAGACTTGGTTGGATTTTGGTACTGAAATTTGTTGAGTCTTCAAGCTTGTGATGACGACATAAGTTCAAGTCAGGAATATATATATATATATATATATATATAGCATGTTGAGAGACAAATGTGGGGAAAAGTTAGGCTGGTTCTTGAAGAATCCATGCCATATGGATGCTACAGAGTGAAAGGGACTTGTTTTAGTGTAGAGAGATGAAGAAAGTTCTACGTTAATTTGGAATATGATTTGGTGTTTGGAAGGAGAACCGTAAAAGAGGGTGCAAGAGTTTTCCAACGTGTTCCAGAGGCTTCATGTGTTACTTTGTCAACATATTGGTCATATTCATCGGACTACAGCTTTTCTCTTTAAGTAATGTTTTGGGCAATTTCACACTAAGTTGGGATTAAGTCCAATATCAATACCATACCTACTAGTTACGTTTTCGGCTATTGCTTCCTGCACCTCTTTTATGGTTTCTGGAATGGTCAATCCCGAATGTAAAATTATATTCCGAAATGAATCTCTTTTTTTGGCTTTTGGAATGACCAATCCGAAAGGTAAAAGAACATTCTAGATAGGGTGCAGGAAGCAACTTGGAGGTGCAGGAAGTAACAACCTACATTTTTCTAAAGATTGGCACAATGGGAAGGGGATTTTATTTCCTGCACCTACCTTTTTTTTATTCCTGTACCTCCATAAAAGAGTCAAAGATCAAAGACAAAAATGTAGCCACAAGCATACATTTTGAACATAATCATCAAGAATGGTTAGAAAATATTTATGAGCATGTATAGATGTTTTAGAAAAAGGTCCACCGTAATAGTAGTAGTAATAAAAAGGATACGGTTAACCAGAATGAAGTCAATTCTAAAATATCAGAACATTCAAAACCATATATCTTTTCAATGTTTCCACAAGGGATGTAGTAGCTTGGAGTCCTATGATTGTCGGTTGCTACCTAAATTCATTGCTGCACCCATGCATACTTATATGTAACAATGTTTTTTCCTACTATTTTTTTCCTTATTAATAACAAACAGCAAGAATACTAAAGATGAGCCAAAAATACTAACAACAGATAATTCATGGTTGAGCATCAAGTGTATTCAATTTAATTTTGGTAAATAGGAAGCAGAAATTCGTACATAATACATTTAACTGCTTAGCGATGAAAACAAAGATCCACAAAGTTGACAGTGCTGGACAGCTCACAACATATGAAATAATGCTAAATAAATACATCATCAAAATATCTGGGGATGGTGTTTCATATACACCATAAAACAGGGCCTAAGGATAGACCTCAATAAGAGATCTAAAACCAAAAATGGGAAATATTTTGTAGTGTTTGAACCCTGCTTCAAGAAAGAGGTGTTTCCATTGTTCTTCAGTTGGCTCTTTTCCGTTAATGGTCAACATACTTATATCCATACTGAGCTTTGTTTGAGTCATATCTTGGTAATCTTTCTTTTCATTTATTACTGTATCTATGATAATCACTTTTCCTCTGTTGCCTTTGCTTGAAATACAATCTTTACACATTTTTCCAGGATCTTTTTGCAATTTTTCGTCGTTCCAATCATGTAATGCACTTCAAAATAAAATAAAAGAAAGAATTAAGAAAAACGTCTTTGTGATTGCAATATTCTTTTGCAAATCAAACCAGCAAATGGATATTAAGATATATTTGTACCTTTAGTAGAACTGCATCAGCTTGAGGGATAGATTTGAACTTGTCACCACCAACAAAACTTACATTATTGGTTCTTGTCAAGTTTGCTACAACATGAGGAAGGTCAAACACAACACATTTCAACTTAGGAAATGCATCACAGATAATTGTGGCTGTGGTTCTAGTTCCACCACCTACATCTACAATGGAATCTAACTCCTCAAAAACTGAAGTGCCATTTTTGAGTGCCAAGTTTACCATTTGTGAATCACTTGCCATAGCCTCACTGAAGAGAGTCAAATATGTAGGTTCTTTCTCAAGGAGTCCCCAAAGGGTTGTCCCTAAGGCTGTCTCATATACTGTGGCGTCCTCCTCCCCACGAATCCATTGCCCCAACTAATGAAATCTACTCATCAGAAGTGGATCAGTGAGCAACCGAACCATTGGAGATAAACAATGGCCACTATCATTGATTAGAAGCTTTGAAGCAGGAGTTAGAGCATATGTTATTAATTCATGATCTTCTTGGCTCTCATGAATATCAAATATTCCATTGTGTGCCAAAAAGCGCATGATCCGCTGCACAAAACAAGCCTTAGCCGCTGCAATCTGTAGAGTTGAGACCAACTCAGGAAGAGTAATGGGTTTGACATGGTTGTGTATCATGTCTGGAATACCTAGTTGCACAACCCATTTAAGACACATAGATGTTAGGCTACCATATAGCTGCATGTACAAAAGGTTTTGGCCCTCAAAGAGCTCAATTGCTTCTTGGTTATTCATTGAAGCCATTATTGCAAGCGATATTTAATTTGCTTAAACTCGTTTGCTTTGTTTCCATGACTAGCATTGGCTTGGCTTATAATGTTTTAATCAGCAACTTTACGCAGACCTCACTGACTAATTAAATCCTTTGATTTTTTTTCAGTTTTTGGTGGGTGCCAATTTTGTACAATTGCTTGAAAATTGATCGAAACCAATGGCATTGTCAACTGAAATTGCCTCATCACTAACCATATGGATTTGAACCCCTGCAAAAGAAGATCTCCATCCAGTTTTTCTCAGTCTTATGCAAATGCCGCTGGCTTGGATTTATTATACCATCCAAAAGTCATGGTTTCACGCACTTGAATCCTCTGCAGCAGTGGTCTTAATGGTTATTGAAAATGGGAGTATGAAAAACATATTTGTATATAATTAATTATGAAAGGTTTATATGTTGCTGTAGAAACTGCATGGCTGTAGAGAATGCAAATTTTGGCTTGGTTTCCAGCATTGAAAGGCATTAATTAGTGAACATTTCCTACACTCGTATTCTTGTGGAATTCGGTCATTCAGTGTCACAAAAGCAGCAGGCTTAATAGGATAAAAGATAAAAGGAAATTTGGAGGACGAGAGGAGAATTCTAACATTAGGTGATAAAGAAATAGCTTTTCATTTTTTTTTTATAAAAGAAAAATATATACTTGTATTTCACTATTTTTTAGTTATCTCTTATCAGTTTAAATAATTGTAAGTTAGTTCCTAACCAAGTTTAGAAACATAAAATAAGATCACGCAAAAAAATTATATTAGGACACAAAATAATGTTTTGTGAAAGAAATGAGCATTAAATAATAAGAGAACAAACTTTTATAGAAACAAAATAAATGAATTTTGTTTGTGATTTAATTATTTTAAATTAGATGATAAACAATATATATAAGCAAAATTATGAATGAAATTTTTTGTTATATAATTATTTTAAATTAGAGCATCAATTAAGAAATTATTTAAGAAAATGATAGGATTAAAATTGTCTTTGAGAAAGTAATTAATTTTAATAAGATACTAATACTAACAAAGTCAATATAAGTTAATAATGTAGCTGGAAAAAATTAAGTATTCTTTCTTTAATTTTAAGGTTGACTAAATAATAGTAATTGACAATAAATAACAAATACTTGGTTAAATTTTATTAACTTTTAAAAAGTTAACATAAGTTAACTAATAAGTATTTCTTATTTAGTGTTAAATATATTTTTTTATCCTCTGAAAAATATACTAGATTTTATTTTAGTCCTTTCAAAAAATATTCTTTTAATTTGACTGCCAAAATTTTAAAAATACTATATTTTAGTCCTTTTCTTAATTCATTTAGAGCATCTCCAATGTATAATTATTTATATGAAATACTTATCATAATTTTGTAAGTATTATAATTTCATATAGATTTAAATATTTTAAATAAAAATTCACTTTGATGTTAAGATTGCTAAAAGAAGTACTTAAACTAATTTTTTGGGTCCTATGATACATGAAAATATATTATTTATGGTATAATGTTGTTAAAAAATGATTGCTTATATAAGAGCATCTACAATATATAGTTGATTAGATGAGTTACTTATTTTAATTTCGTGGATCTTAACATTTCACATAACTTTAAGTATTTTCTAATGTTAAGATTGTTAAAATGAGTATTTAACTTAATTTTACGAGTTTTACGATACTTGAAAAATATATTATTTATGATATAAATTTGTTAAGCAAAGATGTTTATATTAGCAATGCTATATCATCTATTTTAAAAATAAAAATAAGCAGTGATATAAATTTGTTAAAAATAAAAATATTAAAAAATTAGAATGGAAGTGAGAAATTTTTCTAAAAAATAACTTTTATTCCCATAAAAATATTGGATTTCTAACATTTTACAAGAAAATAGAGAGAAAAGAAATCACTTAATATATATTCTTGAAAATAAATCATGCCTGAGAATAATTTTTTATAACTTATATTAAACATTCAAATGATATATTCTCAACTCATATCCTTGGAAATAAATTTGTATGACTACCCCCTTAAATGATCTACTAATATTGAGGTCCATGACACGTGTGAATTGCGGGTTTAACGAGTTGTCCTTATATCAAAGTTCAAATGTTCAGTTCTACACATAAATATATCCCGTGGACTCTTATTATGTTTTTTTTTTCCTCCTCACAATACGTGGCTTTATTGTTACTTATCATTTTTTTTATGTTTTTGAATTATTAATTATTCTCAATTTTTTCTTTCACATGGAATTTTGTTCTTATCTGAAAAATCCTTTCTATGTTCTGTTTTAAATTTCTAAATCTCAACTTTAAATATGTTTTTAATTTTTTTTCATATTATTTGACTATTTGTCTTTCTAAATCTTAATTTATTTTTCATACAGATATATTTTTTCCCTTTTTGGAAATAAATCTCCTACCTTTCATTTTATCCCTTTCTCAATTCTTAGTAGAAAATTGGCATTGACATGTGATTACGATTTATGTGAACAGTGTGAACAAATATTAACTAGGAAATAAAGGATTATTTTAATCATGCATTGCTTTTTTTTTTTTTTTAAATAATCAGTTCTTCCACGTGAACATGTAATCGTGAACACTTAAAAAAATAAAAAGATAAAGGAATGTTTAGTTTGACTATTTTTATTTTCACTAAAAATAGAAAATGGTGATCAAAATGTATTTGATTAGATTTTTGAAAATATTTTTAGTGAAAATACAAAAAATAACTAGAAAATGAAAACAATAAAATTTCGTTTTTTAAGTAAATCTAAAAATATAAAAAAGACAAGAAATCAATATATCATAAATTTTTAATTTTTTTATTTCCTAAAAACAGAAAATAAGAAGTCAAACCAAACATATTTTCATAATTCTAATATTTTAAAAATAAAAATAATTTTCAGAAAATAAAAATACAAACCAAACACACCCTAAATTTGCAAATAAAGCAAAATAAAAAAAAAGTTATCTTAAATTCAATAAAAGAAAGATATAAATTTTTTTATTTTTATTTCTAAAAATGCAATGCATCTAGTCATCTTTGGGATCAACCTTGTAAAAAATAAAGGTTTCCCATTTTTGTTAAAAAAAAATACGAAAAAAACGTGGTCTAATATGCATGACCTATGATGGCGGTAAACTCGCTTAACGGCTAAGATTTGCGATCCTTGAAATTCTCTCTCTCTTGCAATTTTCCAAAACAGGCGAATGCCCAGAACGAATATTTCTTTTTTCCTTTTTCCTCTTTCCAATACTGTAAGAATGATTTAATGTGTTGTGCGTATAAATACAAACAAAAAATACTGATCCCAGATTAATCCAACGACGACCATCAAATCTCACCATCCACACAGAAAAACACACTACCAAACCCTAATCTGAAACCATCGTTCCCTCTCTTTCTTTCTCTCTCTTTACATTCTTTCTCTCTCTATCAACCTCCAAACTCCGATCCCGTATTTCTCTCCTCGCTACCCGATCCAGAGGCTTCAATCCTTTCCCCGTCGAGATCTTGCTTCACGCGCCTCCAACGCTGGACCACGCGCCTGTTTCCGCCTCCATCATGGTCGTGAGCGGAGGGAAGGGCCTCAAACGCGCCGCGAAGAAGAGAGTCACCGCCGATTTCTACGACTTCCTCACGTTCCCCACGCCGTCGCTCGCCGAAGCTGAGAACTTCGCCGGTGGACCGTTCCGCTCCAACGTGCGCGCCTTTCTGACGAAGCACGCGCTTCTTCCGCCGCCGTCCGCGCTCTTCCCGCACCTGCTGACGTGGCAGATCGTCTTCCGCGTCGGCGAGCTCACCGAGGGCCCCGACGCGCCGGTAGTGTGCCTCGACGTCGTCGAGGAGGACGTCGCCAGATCCAGATCTGTTTACTGTGATCAGTGCCGAGTTTTCGGTGAGTTGACTCGCCAGTACTTCAGCCGGTTCTTTTTTTCCATGAATCGCTTTGGTTTTATCGCTTTTTTCAGGTTTCTCTTCGGTTCCCGGTTACTTGAAAACATGCAAACTGAAAAGAATGAATCGATTCCCCGAAATTATCGTGTTCTTTTCGCGATATGACATTTATTTTATTTTTATTATTTACTTTAATATGCCAATTACCAACCCAATCATCATCATAAATAATGAAGTTTATAACTATGCTTACAGCAGAATAATATTCAGTTATTGAATTATTATCTTTATAAGAATTAAGAAGGAAAGTGTCTAATAAATTATAACTAGAAGTGCATGTGTAACGTATCGTCGACACGGTGACGATAAGATCCAGAAGAGATATATTGGAAGATCAGAAGAGAAAAGAAGGGGTAGGTGATTGGTGGGGCCTATAAGAAATTGGGACAGATGGCAGGAATGTGAGCTGCCTCGTGTCTGTCATAATTTTGTGGGCCATGTTCTTGGCTGTCTTTGTTGCGTGACAGCTATGATTATATCGTCATCTTGTTAATATTAATATTAATATTTAATATATTGAAGATATTTAGTCATTGTTGTTGTCCAACTTTGCTTCTGTCTTTTTTGCTTAGTACTGACGTGCTTCTCAAGTTATGCGCGCCCCGCATACTGATCTTTTTTGATAAATCATAATTCTCATAAATCGTAATCATGCTCTTTCCTAGTTTACTGTTTATGATTTTTATTATTTATTTATTACTAGTAATTCTTATTTATGAGGACATTCGCGTGGGTTGTCAATTTTTTTGGTTAATTTGTAATATTTGTTATTTCTTTGAAACTTATGGATTTATTATTTAGGTTGGAGCGGCCATCCGGTGTGCGGGAAACGTTACCATTTTATAATCAAAGCCGATGGGAGCTCCATTGGTGGGTACCACAAGCCGTGTATGTGCTGTGGAGACATCTTGCATTTGTCAGAATCCAAGTGAGTAACTTCATGCTATCCAAGCAGTTTTTTTTATTATAAAAAATCTATTTCATGAAACCTTTGTCATCTTTTGTTTTTTTTTTGTTTTTCCTTTTTTGCTTGTCAATTGATGTCTAGAGTAACTGATAACCGAATAAATTGGAATATGTCTCTGCTATTCTTATTTCTGTCAATTTTTTGTTAGCCATTTACTGCTAATTCGCCTACTGTTTCTTTTATTCTAGATTCAAATTTGGGAATCAAAGTCTCGAAAATTAGCCGTTCTCTAAATGAAAAACATTATAGCTTCCGAGTTAATTTTCTAAGTTAATCTGGTTGATTGCTGAAATGGAATGCCTATATCTTAGAGCTCAAAATTTGTTGGGACTTTGTGTCTTTGAGGTTCCTTTGATTAATTTCAATTTACTACGAGTGAAGTAGTTCTGTTAGTATGAAATTTCACCTTATGCCGAAGGAGAGGGTAGTTTCCTTTCGTTTGAGGCTCAGTGCATGTTTGGATTTGCCTTGTTATTTGTTTGAAAATAGCTTATCACCAAAATGGTGTTAAGCAAAACTTATTTTGGATCAATGCAATGCTGCTGTCCCTGATCTTACATTTTGGGTAATGCTTTCTTTCTATCTTCAGATGCAAGTCATGCAACCATGTCACTACCACTGATGATGTCGAGGATTGGGTGTACCACCAATTAGAGAACACGACTCATCTTTTACATGGCGTAGTACACACCAATGGATATGGGCACCTTCTTCGGGTTAATGGCAGAGAAGGGGGCTCTAGATTTCTTTCTGGTATTCATATTATGGATTTCTGGGATCGCCTATGCAAGACTCTTGGAGTCAGGTTAGGATTCTTGATTGTAATTACTCATTTCTATTCTTTTCTGACTTGTACTTCCATTGTCCTGGAGCTAATTCTTTTCTGACACTCCTCACCTAGTTAGCAGTGAGGTGGGGAATAATGAATATTTGTTTGGTTATTTGTATTTTATATGGATATAGCTATGAGTTAACTCTTTTGTTTTCTTCACTTTTGTCATGGGCAGAAAAGTCAGCGTGATGGATGTTTCAAAGAAATATGGGATAGAGTATCGCTTGCTTCATGCCATTATGAAGGGACATCCATGGTATGGTGACTGGGGTTATAAATTTGGCTCTGGCAGCTACTGTCTTACACATGAATCATACAAGTCTGCTGTTGAAAGCCTATCCAATCTACCCTTGTCCACCTTTTCCCAGGGAAAGATGCCTGACTCTCGTGTGCAGGATATGATCAAATATTACCAATCTTTGTCAGAACACGAGCTTGTAAATATAAGGGACCTCTTTTGTTTCATAATGGGTTTGATTGGTGATGCTCACAAGACTGCATCAAATGTTGATGAGACAACCTGCAAGAAGCGTCGTTTTAATGCTTCTGGACTGTCAATATCTTGGGATAAGAGTGACATTGAACGTGTGGAGCAAGCCATGATCAGAGTGCTGCGTGCAGTGTCTGAGTCTAAGTGGGTGAGCTGGCGTGCTCTTAGGGGCGCAGCCTCCAAGTTGGGCTCTCCAGAGCTGCTTGATTATTGCCTTGGAGAACTGGGAGGGAAAATGGTCTATGGTGGAATGGTTGTTAATAGCCGATGCAATCCTCAAACTGGAGTTTATGAGTTCAGGTTAGACTTCAATCTAATTACAGCTTGTTTTACGTGGATTTTCCTTTGGACTGTTACTAAAGTGTTTGCATATAAAATCCATTAGCACTCTCTTAATATTGAGGTTGGGTCTTGATATATTGATGTTCTTTTCAAAGCATTGATGCTATATTTGTATTATTTGCAAGATTCTCTTCCTTCTACTTTTATGCGATGTGATCATGTGTAACGGTTCTGATATTGTGGATTTGTGGTATTTTATTTGCTTTAGAGTTGAGGCTGCAACTGGTGCTTGCTATGGAATTTTAGCAAACAATAATTCTTCAGGCTCGAAGTATCCATCTGAAGAAAATCTCCTACAATGCTTGAGATATTTATACGACTCTTTGCTTCATCCTCAGATGATGGTAAACTATGAAGCAGGGACAAGGACTCTTGTAATGAGCTCAGCTCAGAAGCTTTTTGACTGCAAGCAGTTTGTAAAAGATTATAATCCTGAGATGTTGCCATTGTCAGACTCGCAGATGTTTCGCCTCTCATGTCATGTTGAACTTGTAGATGAGTTTGAAGATTCAGAAGCTATAACTCCACCAGAATTAATTGTGCTGCCCCTGAATGCCACGGTGGCTGAGCTTAAGAATCAAGCAGCAAATGCTTTCCAAGATGTATATCTAATGTTCAGAAGATTTCAAGTTGATGAGCTACATGGCTATAGCGGTGTCGACGATTCCACCCTGGTCAAGCTCTTGTTAGGATCGAGAGATGTAGTTTGTGTCCGAGGAAGATGCATTGGGAAAAATGGGTTGAGCAAGTTCCGAATGGAACGTGGACTTGAGAGGTGGACGGTAGATTGCAGCTGTGGAGCCAAGGATGATGATGGAGAGAGAATGTTGGCGTGTGATATATGTGGAGTGTGGCGACACACCAGGTGTTCTGACATCCACGACACTGATCCTGTTCCAGCACGTTTTGTTTGCCAGAAATGCCAACACTCTGAATCAAAACTCAAATCTAGTGGGCACTGCAAAGATGAGACTGTGACTAACGTTAGTGGTAGTAGTTGCTTCAGAAACGGCTTGCCAGTGCCATCTGATGTTATTTAATTAGTCAGATAAGATGTGTATGAAAAGCTCCTTTTTCTTCTGTTTATTTTGCTTTGGCCTGAAAGTACCTGTACATAACACAGATAGGCCTTAGAGGTAGTAGGTTCAGGGACGGGGCATGTCTTGTTCATATTTCAGCAGGTTCTACCTTCGGTTGTTTATTTTGTGTATATAGTCTAACCTGTGAAGGGTGGAGAGGGGAAATGTGAGCATATTCAACTTTCTTTTCTTCAGTTCAAAAGGAGCTTCTTGGTATATTTAGAGCACATTTTAATGATTATATGGGTCTTCTGACAACTCATCTATTTCAACAATTTTTCTTTATAATGGTGTTATTTTTAAAAGTTGGTTAAAATAGGTTTTGCAAAGTATCACTTCATTTTTTTTTTTAATTTTTAATTATATTTTTCTATTTTATCTGTATATCAAGGATTTTAAAACTGAATTGGTTATTGAACTGATAGAGTCAATTCAGTTTTAAAGGTAGTCCTATAACATTGTTGCGGGTTTAAATTCAATGATATAATATTTTCTATATCAGCGGTAATTAAAAATTAAATAATTAAAATTAATATCATTAATAATATTAATACTAGTTAAGTGTATATTTCTAGTCCCTAAAGTATCACAATTAGATAATTTTGGTGCCGTGATGCCATGTCGCTATGTCGTCGCCATGTCAACACGTGTTAGTGTCAATAATTTTGATTAAAACTAAAATTGTATAATTATAATATTTTAAAAATTAAATTCACATAATTAAAACTTGAGAATCAAAATTTCACAAAAACTTAGGATTACTACAATATAAAAGCTTTGTTTTAACAGTATTAATGATTTATTTATCTTTTTTTTTTACGGCAAGATTTATCTTTGTTTTGGACTACTATAATATAATTAAGCATATATTATTTATTTATCTTTGTTTTAACAGTATTAATTATTTATTTATCTTGTGTATAAGTACATGACTTATGGAATATTAAATATATATTTTGAAGTGTTAATTATTTAAAGTAAATGTTAGTGTTTTCCCGGGATAAAAAAAACTAAAACCAATAACAAACTGGTTTAAAGGAATGCACTTGCCATAAAAAAATATATTTAAAAGTATAAAATATTTCAAAGGAAAATTAAGAAATCTAGCGTTTATTAGATAAGTTGTGTGAATTATTATATATTTTATGTTCTTTGTTTTTAATGTCTACGAATAATTTTTTTATTAAAAAATATTTGTTCTTAATGCATTTGATACAGTATATAGGATATAAGAAGAAAAACTTGTGGTTAAGGATATTCGACTATTGATTGAAAAAAATAAAGTAACAAATTTGTCAGAAAAACTATAAATTTTTATGAAAAACATAAAAGTTATTTAATATTTTATTTTAAAGAAATTAAAATAATTGATGTTCCTTAAAATTATTTTAGTTGAAACTTGATAATTAATAGTAATAATCTTATATATTTTATGTATATAAATTAGAATATGTATCTTGAAAGAAAATGTTTATAGCAGCTGTCATTCTTGAACAAAAATATTTTTAATTAATTCATTTTTTTAATTCTTATCTATTTCAATTTATCATTTTCAATATTTTGAATTCTAAGTTAAATTTCAATATTATTTTAAAATATTAAAAATTAAAAATAACATTATATCACATGTTTATTATAAATATAAAATATAATTTAAATGATATAAAATATTTTATGCAATTCAGGTGTTAAAACACTAGTATAATTGAAAATTCAAGATGGCATCACGCTCTGCTTTGCAAAGTAAGCAGGCTTGAAGTGAGAGAGGACTACCATAACAAACGTGTCTACAGCACTTGCAAAAACAAGGACGTAAAATACTAAAAAGAATTCTTGCTTCATGTTGGACAATATTCCCCTCTTTTTCATTATCAAGTTTCTTCCCACTTTCGCACAAAAATTGAACGACACTCATATTTTGTACTTTTTTCCTCTTTCAGAAATCTCAATGGCATCAACATTCATAAGTCATAACGACCCCACTTACTCAGGTTTAGTTTTAGAGTTAATTACGTTAGATTACATGATGGACAAATAATCAGATGACAATACACATGAGTTGAAGAACTTAAAGCATAAAGTTTGCAATTAAGTTCTGAAAGTTCAACGTATATACTATATAGGCGGCCCTATAATGTCAAAACACACTTTAGGTTAAGGGTCTTCACGGTTACTTTCACGCCTAAAAATGACAAGATGGAAAACCTTGTAATAGTTATTGAGTAAATAATTTATGTATTAATGTGACGGTAAAACATTTTTACATTAGCATTCGACAATGACTAATTCACCAATTATGGTTGGTATGGATTTTAAGATAATTATAATAAAAATTAATAAATTTTTCATATATAATAATTGATGATTAAATAAAAATAATAATATTAATATTTTTTCTCTTATAATATATAGATATCTTAAAATTATGAAAAAAATACTTTCTAATTAACTGAGAGTATAAAAATTAAACTCATAAAAATATATATGGGTATGAGGTAAAAGACGGTTGATGCTTATACATTTCGAGTTTTTTACCCAAATAATATAAGTATATTAATTATTTATCCAAATAATATATTCAAAAAATTATTTACATACATAATATAAAATATTATTTAAAGTGAGAAATCGGTTTCTCCCAAATCAATTTTCATCTTTTGTTTTTTGTTTTTATTTAAGAAATCATATTTACATATATCTTAAGTATATTTTTAGAAATCAATTGAGGAATCAATTTCTAAATATTCTTTTTTTAAAATCAAGTTAAGAAATCGATTATTAGAGAATCGATTTTCAAACTACTTTTTTTTTCTATTTTTTTGTGTTATTAACTATATATATTTATGTTTTGTTTAAACTGAAAATAATATTATTTTATATATGTTATTAATTTTTTTTAAAGAAGAAATTTTTTATATTTTCAATTTATTTGATTATTAAAATACATAATTCATCCACTACTTAATTGAAATTAAAAAACATATTTAACCAACAAGTTGAAATGAACTAAAATATTTAAATTACAAAATAGATATAAAATTATAAATAATATAATAAAATATTTAAATTTAAAATAATACAATTTTTCTGATTTTCTCAAGTTGTTTAAAACATATTTTTTGTATTTTAAAATTTACTGTATTATTTAAATTTAAATATTTTGTTCTATTGTTTGTGATTTTATATCTATTTTGTAATTTAAATATTTTAGTTTAATTCAAAATGTTGGTTAAATATATTTTTTTAATTTTAATTAATTTGTTGATTAATTATATATTTTAATAATCAAATAGGATGGAAACACAAAGGTGTCAATTAGTTTTTAAAATTGTTCGACATTAATAGTCATCTTTATTGATTCCTAAAAAATCGTTTTAAAAAATTATCATTTTAAGATGATTTTTAAATAAATAACTATCTTAAAATGATACTATTTTAAAATGGTTTTCAAGTTAAGATTGTCTTAGAATAATAATTTTCCTGAGACAATTTTAAATTGAACCGTATTAAATACGAAAATCATCTTACAATGTTTTTTTTTTAACTAACAAGTACCATTTAAGACATTTTTTTTAAAAAGTCATCTTAGATTTTCTTTTTAAAAAAATTCTAATACGGTTTTTCTATTATGTTAATATATGGCTTACGCGTTAAGTTTTTGACATTTGGCCACGGGCTTTATTGATTCATCCTTTTTCTCTATTGGCCATTCCCTTTGTCCAAGTCTAATATTCAAAATACTAGGAAAATTCATGGGATCAGATTTTATTGTGTTAATGTCAAATGACACTTAAGAGAGATAGAGAGAAGAGAGAAAAATATAAATATAATAAAATATATTAATATCTAATATCTATTGATATAGAAATACAAAAATAAAAAAATTAGAGATATTAATAGGATGTTTGACATTTAGGAGTGTCTAAATATTATTACTAATTGTTTTATTTACAATATTTTTTTCTTTTACAATAACAAGTTATTGCATATGGTGTAATTGTGTGCAGGAGAAGAAAAAAACAGATTGTGTAGATGTGTACCCCATGAGTTTCACTTGTTTTTTAACTAACAATAGAAAATTATTTAATTTTTTTTTCAATACTCGTGGATTATATACTCCGTTCTCTTTAAATTAAAACATTTGAGAAGTATGGCTAGTTTTTTATAATTTATTTTAAATTAAAAAATGCAAAAAAAAACTAAATAAAGATAGAAAACTGTAATGAAGGGGTTATAAGTGGGATTTGTTTCTACTAAAATTAAGAAGGGGTTTTCTCATCTCTTTACAGAAGTCGGATAAAAAATAATTTCTATTTAGTTAATAATATAAAACATTGCAATAACAGTACATCAAAATTAAATTCATAGTAATACGTTCCTTCCCTGTCAATTTTCGGTGATAATGACAACCAGTTCTGTGTCAAAATGTCTAATTTATATATATATATATATATATATATATATATATATATATATATATATATATAGTATCCTTGCTTTTTCAAAGTGAAACCAAGTAATTGAAGACTATTTGAATTCTTACGTATGCAGTCGTATCTTGAGGATATCTTCGTTGACCTCTGAATCGAATGATCTAGAGAGGTTTTTCCATCACTGCTTACTTGCTTTGTTGAAGCAACAAAAATGGAGAAGTCATTTAGAGAGGTCTTTTCATTAATGGAATTCACATTTATAAACTTCTATACACATAATTCTCGTAAATCATCATAAATACTAGTTTACTTTTTCAAAAAAAAAATCCAACAAAATTAATAAAAGTAAATAACAATTTCTTGAAAATAAATTGAAACAACACATTAATTTATTGATTCCTTTTAATGAAAAGAAGGAAACTTTTCCTATTGGTTTACTTCAAAGTTTAATTTTCTTATATTTTCTTCTTTCAAGAAAAATTTTCAATTTATACAAAAGCTCATCATCTTAACATCTTATCTCACATAAGGATTTCCTCAAACATTTGATACATTATAACTGTACAAGAGGACAATATATCAATATAAGAGCATGAGATGAAAGATCATGGCATAAAATGACGGAAACACAAATGATAAATTAAGGAACTAATGAAAGAAAAACGATGTTTTATTGCTGACCAAAAACCAAATGCGACAAATGAAAGAGACGGCTTTGCTACTTTGCATAGGCCAATGACTTGGTGCACCAAAATACAAGTTAAAGCATCTCATAGAAAAATAATTAAAATAAAATAAACACTAAAAAAATCAACTTGTTTTCTTTGTTGTTCTTTTCAACTTCTTCCTCGGAGAACCATGGTTCGTGATTTTATTTTTAAATGGCTGTGAAGCATAATTTCTGAGCCTCTGAAGGATCTTCCTTTCATTGATGCGCAGCATCAAAGAATGATACAGTTTTCTCTCTCTAATTAAACTACACCTTCCCAATGCCTCAATATCATCTTCAATTGATTTCAAACCATAGAGACTCTCCCTCATATCAGAAAGCGACAACAGGGCATCACAAACTTTTTTGGGCAGCAAGGATTTATTGTTCATATTAAATGCTTTACTAGGAAAGATATCACCATTCAGAAGGGTGGTTCCATTTGATTCATCATAATTTCCGGCAACCGATACTGATAGGTCTAACTTATGGTAGGCATTATCTGGTAATAACATGATGTGTAACAAACTGAGGAGTTCAATCTGTGGTTCTCCATCAAATGAGATCTCAAAATAGTCAGAGTCTTGGCTGCCACATACAGAATAGCCTAACCTTCTCCAAAGGGAAACTCTTGCTCTACTGTGGCGGTCCGAAAACACGGAAGAACACCATTGAATTACCAGTTCCATATCTATGTTTACAATATCATAGGAATTATCTTGCTCAGTAAATCCATATCTATGAAGCAAAGCAGCATTACCCAGTATCCCATAAGTATTAAATACCTGTTAGGCAATAGGAATTCTTAAGTATTAAAGCACCTTTTAAGGGAAGAATAAGAGGTTGCATCAAGAGTAGCATACTAACATTGGAGGTTATTGAACGTTTCAAATCGGAATGAAAATATATTTTTCCAAAACTATGAGCAATAAATAAGCATGTATTACTCCGAGGTTCAATTCTATGACTATGCACGACTGATCATTTATTCATGGAAGCAAAGAAAATCACATAACTGAAAGGAAAATTCTAACCTCACTTCCACTGCTGACATCTTTTGTCATAATCATCTCCAGCATAGAAGTATCACTCTCACTAAGTGAAGAACTATCCAAGTCACTGACATTGCAGTTCCCATTATTTAACGCAGTCATATCTATAGAGGAATTTTGAGCCAATGCTTCCTCCTCGACAATGCCCTCATCATTGTTACAGCCATCAACATCAGTATCAGATTCATCATTAGAGGACATGGCAGTGAAATGCACATCCTCAGCGCCTGTTTTATGATTGAATCTAGAGCAGAAGACAGTATTTACATTATTAGATATATGCATTAATAGAATAGGAAAATCTTCAGATCTGGATCTTATACATAAACAAGGAAGCACGGACACTACAAAATTACAGTTGTGTCATGTCGGTCATGGACACTTCAAATACTCTAAGTTACATTTTATATTGTTTACCTTTATTTCTTACACTTTTGTAGCAATACCGATGGGAATATCACAATAATTAGAAGACAACAACAACAGTCTTATATGTATACAATGATTCATTCAAAAATAAAACATCAATTTTATCTTTTGAATTAAAAATTTTTTGTGCTAATTTTATATATCTTATTATAGTTGTGGTGTCCTGCTATTTTTAAAATTATCTATTGTCTGCCATATTGTATATGTATCATTTGTTGTATTTGTGCTTTCTAGTTTCTAGCACAAAAATCACTTTATGAAGATTACACATACTCTCAGTCTCTTTGGAAAGTTTCGTTATTATTCTTTATCTAAATTAAAAACATCACAAGATATTGATACTATAGCATTTCTTGAATAGTATAGTATACAAACACAAACAAGCATTATTTTCTAGATACAATACATTTCTCAGCCTCTACTAAACTTGAAAAGGCTTCAAGGCCTCTATATTATCACTCAACTGAGATTGAAGAATTGCATGCGTCCTTGAAACCACTTACTTACAAATTTGAGTTGGAGCAAAGTTAAAATGTAATAAATGGGTGTACAATAAGACTAAAAAAGAAAAACATGTTAATGACCAGAAGCTTTACTTACAGATCTGCCAAGGGAACCATGCCAAAACCATGGTAATTATCAATCTCAAAAGACCGTGAAGATATAAGACTTTTTGCTGCAAAGTATTGTTCTATGCCAAAGAACTTTGGATTTAGTTTTAAAGGTGCTAAATCCAATATGGGGAGAATATTCTCTTTCCAGTACTATAAACTGCTTGACATAGTTCAGAATATGAAAATTTCAATGAGATTCTAGAATGCAAATGCCAAAAGTAAAAAAAGTTATTCATGGGGAGCTCAGTTAACTATACTCGAAAGACAATCTAATAAGCAAAAATTCAACCAAGAAACAAGCAGCATCCTCTTGCCATTTTCACAAAAAAATGTAACAATTAGCAATCAAAAAACGAAACATGTATTGACATGACTCTATATGGTCAATTTTAATTCACCCTTCATGAATGATTAAGCTGAACAATACAAGGTATACCAGGTGAAGCTCAGTACCACACAAAAGCTCGTTTACTTCATCGAGGGTCCAAACAATTGGCACGCACTCTTGGAAAGGCAAGAGTTGAAGGTAGCCAGCAAAAGGGGAGTCCCCGCCCAAGCTTCTCTCATACATGATGGCAAATGCTAACCCCAAATGACCATCCAAACCAGCCTCTTCAATGATCTCACGTGCCCCACTAGTCTTGGTGGTGAGGCAAGCTTCCTTTGGCATCTTACATCACCTTCCTTCAACTGGCACAATGCTCTCACCGCTACTCCCTCTTCTGGGGTGTCCACAAACTCTAGTGCATCGCTCCATTCGAACCCCTTCGACTTCATCCAACGCTTGAATGCCCTCAAACGCCTGTGCAAAGAAAGACAGAGCGAGTTGTTCAGACACAGAAACAAACACGTGGTGTGTTTAACAGCAATGTGAAGATTTTAACTTGCGGCGTGTGTGGCAAATGGTTAAATCTGGAGCTAGTCGTGTTTTTTTTTTTTTTTTTGCCTTGGCATGGTTCAGCAACAAAGACAGAGAGTTAATGATTTTAACTGGTGACTGGTGAGGGTGGGAAAGCTTCGATTTTTTGCATACCCTTTGGGTTATTTCGTTCAGTTTTCAATGAAAATGAGGGAGAAGAAAGATAGTGGTCGTACCTGGAAGCCATATGTGGAGGAAAGGAGAGGTTGGGTGTGGAAAGGGTTTTAGAGTTGCAAGTTGCCACCATCAATGCTGCAGTGCAGTTTCTGCCTTTCTGGGTTTGGGCCTTTTGTGTTGAATAATTCCAAAAGGCAATAACTTTCTGCACCTCAAAACTTTCACCTTGCACCCCATTTTATTTAAAATTTAAAACAAAGTTAAAGCCCCAAAATACCCCTTCGTCCCCTATTCTTCGAACGGCCAAAAAGGCCTAGTTTCTTTCTCACTTTCTCATTTTTCTTTTTTAAAACCAAGAACAATGTAGGATACTTTTATAAACTATAATTTCATAATTAAATTATAATTTTAATAGTGAGCAGGCTCTATTTTTTTCTATAATGGAAGTGGATTACTCTTATCAACTGTTTAAACCCGTGAACTAGTTTGGCTCGCGGGTTCTAACCCACTTTTAACAACTCTATGCCTGGACATACCATGAGAAAAAGAAAAAGGGCTTTAGACTTTGTCATGGTGACTTTTAAACCCCCATAGTTAGCATGATTTTTTACAAAATGCTGGAGATAATTCTTGCCAAGCTTTCCTTTGCCTTTGAGAACAACAAAACATCACCCGAAAAAAAAATGTTGAAAGATTCAAGGCCCATTCCTAAGACCTGCACAATTTTCCAAACACCTTCATTTACTACTTCCATAATGGTTAGAGAAAGTTTTTTCCATACACATACAAAAATAAAATATATGTATTTTTGTCAAAGAAAAATGGAACTCACTCCTAGTCCTAGCTAAGTAGCACACATTACACAACATATTTGAAAGGGAATACATTGGTCACAATGACACGATTTAACATTTTTAACTATGGTGGTGTCGTGGTTTGGCTGTGTTTCGTATACTTGTGGGTGGATTGCACAAATCACGAGACACAACATTAACATAATTGCTTTTAAAAAAACATTAACATAATTAAATAAGTGAAGTTAGATACATAATACCTTCATTCATACCATACATGCTTAAACGACAGCAAGAAAGAGTCTCACGCAGCCTCCTCAAACATCAGACCGAGAAGAGGAGTCAGACACATAACGTAGCAGAAAGAAAGAGAAAAAAGAGGGTCTCACTCGCGCTCCGGAGGTGAAACAATCCACAATTTCTAGGGTTTTCTTTTCCAATTTCCACAACTGTGTGTTCCTTTGATCACACTTTTCTCATTTATCTCTGTCTGTTCCGAGTAATGTTTTCCACTCGTAGTAGTATGTAGTATATAACGTGAATTGGGTTTCGCATTCTTCTCATTGGCGGAAACATTTGTTTCCGTTCTCCGAGGTTGGGTATCCGTATTTCTCTGTGTATGCTTTACTTGTATTTTAATTATTTTCGAGATCTGTTACTGCTATTTTCTTTTTTTAGTTTTCACTCATCGTTAATGGTTATTCTTCACTTTTTCATTTGCTTACTTCATACGCTTATTATACCGTTGTATGTAACCCAACTTTAACTGTATGTATGCAACTGCGGTGTCTAAGAACCAATTGAAAATTTTCAAATTGGTTTTTGTATTTGGTTTTATATACTGTTAATTTGATTTGGCGCTGACTATATTCAGATGCTGCTGCATGATGCATCAATTACTGTCTCCCTCATCTCTTTGTCTTCGTCTTCCTGTTAGGTTTGAATGTTGCTGTTGTGTGTTTCAATGTTGGTGATGCATTTGTTGTACATGCTTGTGATAATTGTTGTGGCCTTGTGTGGTTTCCTAAACTGTTTTTTTGGCTGGTTGCAGTTATTGAGTTTTCTATAACAAAACAGGCTGTAGAGGTAGGGATTCTGTTAGCTGCCACTGCCAGATTACTTGCTTCTGAGTTTTATGACTCTGTTGGGTTTTCATTATGAGTGGTGCACCTAAGAGATCTCATGAAGAGTCTGTTCATTCATCTTCAAAGCACCCGAATGAAGATTTGGGTACATATTCCAAGTTGGTTTCATCGTCAGTTTCAAATGAGTACCATATGCCTCATGATATAACTCAGGACTCCCGGGTGGCAAAAGTGCCTCGAACTGAATTTCATGATGCAGATAGAAGATCTCCTCTTAATCCTGTGTATCGGATGTCGTCACCGTTGAATGATTCTCGTACAGATCATCCTATTGGCCCTGAGAACAGGATTGAATCAAGGGATTCCAAGGACAATAGAGATCTCCGGTTTGAGAACCGCGATACAAAGACAGAGAAGAAGGAGTTGCATGGTGAAGCAAGAAGGGATCCTCCAAGTGCTAAGAGTGAAAAGGATGTGCGTGTTGAAGGTAGAGGAGATGACAACAAGGATGTCAGGCATGATCGGGATAGTCATAATGATCCGAAAGGTGACACCAAGACAGAGAAAGATGGTTATAATGTGGTTAGCAGCCACTTGAATTGGAAAGATTCAAAAGAGTACCATAGAGGAAAAAGATATTCTGATTCCCCTGGTGGGAATTGGGACACATGGCATATGTCACGTGGAAATACACAAGGCTCAGTTGAGGTTGGGAAGGAGAGTTCAGCAGCAGGAGAAAGAGATCATGTTGAAGCTCATGAAGCTGTTTGTGAGAACAAAGTTGATCCTAAAGGTGATGATAGATCTAAAGAGAAAGATAGAAAGAGGAAGGATGTGAAGCATAGGGAATGGGGAGATAGGGAAAAAGAAAGAAGTGATCGTAGAAACAGTCCACAAGTAACAAACAGTACCGGTGACTGCAAAGAATCTGCCAAGGAAGATAGAGATGTAGAAAGGTTGGAGAGGGAGAAAAAAGATCTTCCAAAAGAGAAAGAAAATTTAACAGAGAGGGAAAGGGATCAGATGAAGAGAGAATCATGGAATGGAATGGAGAAAGAGGTTTCAAATAACGAGAAGGAATCTGTTGATGCATCAGATAAACTAACTGAACAAGAAATTGTGTTACCAGAGCAGAAGAAACAAAAAGAAGTTGATAGCTGGAAAAATGTAGATAGAGAAGCTAGAGAGAGGAGAAAAGAAAGGGATGCTGATTTAGAAGGGGATAGGTCTGATAAACGTACCAAGGGCCTTGACAAGGAATCAAACGATGGGTGTGCTGATGTAGAAGGGGTGATGGAGAAGGAGAGGGAGGTCTATAATTATAGCAGTCAGCACCGTAAGAGGATACAACGATCTAGGGGAAGCCCTCAGGCGCCGAACCGGGAGTCTTTTTTCAGATCCCATCCCCAAGACAAAGACGGGTACTTTCTTCCTTTACCTTTCTTTGTTTTCTGATCGTTTGCAAATTTGATGATCCAGCAAGTATCTTTTCATTATCATTTGAGTATCTGTTCATTTTAATATTAATTGTACTTTATACCATTTATGTCGGGTTATAAAAATTGAAGCTTCATAATTCTTTGTTAGAAGTTTCTTTGTCTCAATTGATTGAATCTTACTTCTATGGTATTTTTAGTTAAGGTTCATCATACTATATTTTCTTTTTATTAATTATATCTGGCTATATATTTTTGCAGGTCTCAAGGTATGCTGTCATGTTATATCATTGGCTTGATTTAATGTAAGACTACAGAATTTATACCTTCATGAAATAATGCAGGTTTTAGCCGAGATTGCTATTATTGACCCATTGCTTTATATGTTATGATTTATACTCTTCTTTCATATTTATGCATCTCATTTACACTTCCTTCTTAATGTGTTGTTTGCTGTGATCTTGTTATCATTTGCTAATCTATTAATGGTACTTGGTACTACTTTTCGATGGAAGAGAGAAAATTAAAGCTTGATGCTTCTGCTACTCTTTCCTTTGCATGTCCACTACATATAATTTCTATTATTTCAGGTAAAGTAGAAGTTTCTTCTGTTGTTTATAAAGTTGGCGAAAGCATGCAAGAACTGATAAAGTTGTGGAAGGAACATGAATCATCTCAATCTGAAATGGAGAAAAATGGTGAAAGCTCTAATAATGGTCCCACTCTGGAAATTCGGATACCATCTGAGCATGTAACGGCTACAAACCGCCAAGTAAGTTTATTTTTGTTTGTTAGTATTATAAAATTGAAGAATGTGTGTCTTCATTTTTTTTGGAATGGATGAGGGGAGTAGGGACTGCGTTGGTGGCTTTATTTTCTTATCACATTGACCATTTCTCTTCCTGTTTACTTGATGCTAATTAAATTTTAAGTCTTTGTTGTTTTTTTTTGTTTTCTCCAGTTTTTTGGCATTTTCTGATGTTTTGTATACTTGTACTTGCCCATTA
This sequence comes from Glycine soja, assembly GCF_004193775.1. Lineage (NCBI taxonomy): Eukaryota > Viridiplantae > Streptophyta > Magnoliopsida > Fabales > Fabaceae > Glycine > Glycine soja. The sequence continues at coordinate 42,556,378 of NC_041011.1, read as the reverse complement.
CACCACAAAAGTAATTGTAATTTTTGTTAATTGTCAAAGACAAGTCAAAAAGGTTTGAGGATTGTGATCCATAGTGGCAATGTTTTTTATTTTGTTATTTTTTTTCTTGGTTATTTCCCCTATTTTCTTTCGTAATGGTTATATCCCCTTTGCTTTATCATGTGCTTGTTGATGTAGTAAATATAATGTCGATATATATTGTTAAAGAAAATTACAAATGAGTGCTTCGCCATTGAGATGGTCAAGATGTTGACCTGAAATCAATTGATGTTCACTATGGTATTGGCATCATTATTATATTGTATACCGTTAAAGTAATTGCTTTTTGCAAAGTGATTCCTTTTATTTGAAAGGTGTTGTGAGAGTCATCTCCCCTTTTAAATGAAATGATGTATGTTTTGCAGTTTTTTTTTTATCGGCATGTTTTGGTGTTTAAGTTATAGGTATGGTAATTCTCTGTTCTTTTTAGACTTAAATACTTAATCGTAACTGTGATAAATCCCCTTATCTACAACTATTTTGGCCATTATTTTTGTGTTTTGAAGCCTTGGTTTAAATTTAGTTCTAAAATTGGGTTTGAGTCCTCTAAGTACCCTAAGGTTGAAACATATTATTAATTGTGCTTTTTCACAAATTTTGTAGTCAATTTTCTTAAATAACGTTGATTCTAATTCTTTCATGATCTGAGCTAGCCTCTATTAACCTTTAGAGTTGAAATTTTTTAAAATGTTGTTTGTCTATTCATCCAGGATGCTCTGAGACATCAATATCCATATTCTGCCAATTATCTGGTACCTCTTGATTTATTCAAATCTTCTGCTTCTTCCATAGTTCCACCTGTATGGACTGCGTGATTTTTTTTTGGTCAAGTGATGCCCTAACATACAAGGCCTTAAAAGATTAAGAGTTAATACCCTTGCTTGCTAGAGTATTTTTACAACCAAACCACTGCAGGTCTAAACTTTTTCTTTTTCTTTTGAATTGTTTTCAATATGTAAGCCTTCCTATACTTCTGTCCTACAGCATGTTTTTTACATTGAGCAGTTGAAAGGTTGATGGTGATTAGGATTAGATACCTGATTTTTCAACTCTACTTCATACATTACTCCATAGCCTTGAGATAAAAATTAAGCTTCCTTGTTGGAGAAAGAAATTATTAAGAAGGCATTGAAAAAAATGTTTGTTTTTGTCTGTTTCTTTAGAAAATCAAGAAGGCATTGATTATCTTCTCTTCAACTTGATCATTGTCTCTAAGCCTTGGCATTGTAAGGTTGTGGGTTCAAATCCTGACTACAATCTCTCTGCTTGTGGGGATAAGGCTACATACATCTACCCTCCCTAAACCCCACTAGGTTGGAGCCTCATGCATTGAGTTGCCCTTTCATTCTTGTCTCTTGATATATCCACTATGTGAAATGAGAGGGAGCATCAATGGAGTGAGGGTAATTTAGTCAAATGTAGCATTGGGTTATTTGGTATATTTTTAATCCTCGTGCAAAAACCTTAAATGACAGACATTTTGAAATAGAGACCTATTTAATTTACCATTTTGATAAAATAAAAAATGTACATGACTGATTTGTATTTTAGGCGTGGAAGAAAAGTCATGTCTAGAGCATTAAACTAAAGAATGTCGGTAGTGGGGAACATTTTGTTTGATGCTCTAATGTTTTGATGAAATGAAAATTTTCTGTGGCTTATTTCCCTTGTTCTCTGAATAATTTCAAAATCTAAAACAGGAAAACATTCATGATTTCCCTATAAATGCTGCTATCCATGTCTTGAGAGTTACATTATTATATTCAGGTCAGAGGTGGCCAGCTTTGGGGGACCGATGTGTACACATACGATTCAGATCTTGTTGCTGGTATATGTCTTCAAAAAAAGATGCATTAGCCTTTTCTTATAAATGACAGTTCATATATTTGGCGATAGTATGGATAATTGCAATTTTGTTGCACCTGCACAGTTCTCATGCATACCGGTTACTGTCGCCCAACAGCATCTCCACCTCATGCAGCCATACAAGAATTGCGTGCAACTGTCCGTGTGCTACCTCCTCAAGATTGTATGTCCTTACAGCATGCCTTTAATTTTATCTCAAAACCATTGTGTTTTGTCAAAAATACTTTTCAGAAAAAAGCTATTTAGATCTGGGTTGCTTCTTGACAAGTTTTGCTCACATAATGATTATTTAAAATCTCCCAGTTGAACTTTAGTTTGCCATTAAACTATTTTAAAAGATTTATGTTTGAGTTCTTTTCTAATAATTAAATATTGATCTAGAACAATCAAGCTGAAATACCTCCTACATCCCCTCAAATTTTGCTCAGATGCATCCTTGAGAACCTTTTATTCTCCAATTTAAATCTGGAATGTCTGGGATTTTATTGGGGTAGGACTTGACTCGTATGAACTGAAATCTACTCCATGTACCATTACCAAATGAAGATATCGTTACTCTTATCACTGTCATGCATACTACACCAAGCACCCTTGTGAAACTTATTTAATTACATGTGAATAATTATTTTCTTGGAATTTTATATATTTATTTATCTTCTTATAGCAGGAAATTTAGCCTATTGTTAGTTTTTTTTGTTTTCTTTCTGCTTTTGCGGTTACAGATACTGTTTACAGTTGAAGCTTCATTTGGATAATCTAATGTTGTTAATTATGTATGTAATATCAGGCTATATTTCTACACTGAGAAACAACATACGTTCCCGTGCTTGGGGTGCAGCAATTGGTTGTAGTTATAGAGTTGAGCGGTGTTGCATTGTGAAGGTAGTATCAGAACCCCTGCAAAGTCTCCTTTTGTTCTTTGCAATTTTCAGCCCATGAAATTATGTGATTCATTGCAGCTTCATACATTTTAAATGTCATATAATCTACTTCATTATTTTCCATAACAGTCAACAGATAATATCCTTTTATTATTCATTTTGATATCTTCTGTTTTTAGAGAGAAGTTACCGAGTTTTGCTTGAATGTTTTAGTTCTGGTTTCATAACATGTTAAACTTCCTAATGAGGGTGGAACAAGTGCTTGGGCATAAGATGGGTCTGTACATCTACCATTAACACCTGCATCTGTGCCAAACATTTACATGGACATATGTATAAATTTATTATTGGTTGAACCTGGAATCTATCTATATTAAAAACTTAATATTTAACTGCCTATTTTGTTGATCTTCAGAAAGGAGGTGATACTATTGATCTTGAACCTTGCCTTACACATACATCAACTATTGAACCCACCCTTGCTCCAGTGACTGTTGAGCGGACAATGACTACCAGGGCTGCAGCTTCGGTTTGTCCAGCATCTTATAATAAACACAACTTTGACTGCAAAATTTAATCAATAATTATAGCTTTAGGTTATGATCCAGGCCTACTTCATTTATGTTGGTTAATTTGGCTTTAAATTTTTGTTTGCTTAACATTTTATTTATGTTGTTCCATATATGGAACTTTCTGACTCCTGCTTTTTTGCTTTTCAATAATTCAAGCATGTAAGTTATTGATTTCTTTTTATTTTTCCCCCTTTTTTTAAGTTAAGGTTTTCGATGCTTTTAATTACTGTTTGTATTTGGGCTGTTCAATACTTTAATTGATTAAATTCTATTTTCTGGCTTCAGAAATTCTGCATTGCTCTGCTTTCTAAATTTGATATATTGTTTTTTCCTCCAAGAAACTGGGGGGAATGGGGAACTGGGGGAAACACAAACTGCCTTTTGTTTTTTTGCACTGGATCTGTTTTCTGTTGCACCTTTCAGGAGTTAGCTTTCTATTGGTTGCTATATATATTATGTTATTAATCTCTATAATTATTCTTAAGAAAAACTATTGTATTCAAGAATTTATTTTCCACACATGTTGAACTCTGGGATTTGTGTTGCTATATCTAGAAATTACCATGATGTCTGTTATTTTTAGAATGCATTGCGGCAACAAAGATTTGTTCGAGAAGTCACAATACAGTACAATCTCTGCAATGAGCCATGGTACGCAAGTTTTTTTTTTGGCAAAGTGACTAATCTGATATTTTTATAAACAAGTTGACTGATCTAATATTGTAATGTGTGTTTTGTGCAAAGAATAATTGAAACTAATTTGTTATTTTGGTAATGCAATGTGGATTATGTTGCTGTATTTCTTTTCCTGAATTAGATACCTGACATGCAACACATTTTCAGATTACTGTGATTAGTTTATAAACCTACTATCTATACTCATGATTATAATACTTTAAATTGTCAGGATAAAATATAGTATAAGCACTGTCGCGGACAAGGGTTTAAAAAAGCCACTCTACACATCTGCTCGTTTGAAGAAGGGAGAAGTTTTGTATTTGGAGACACATTTGTCCAGGTATTTTTTATATGAAAGTTCTTGTTCTAAATCAGTGTCTGTATTTCAACTGTCACTCCATTAATTGTTAAATGTCACATGCAAGTGCAACAGGAATGTGCTTATAAAAATGCTACTATATATTGAATAAAATTTCACTGTTATCAGTGTTATTTTCATGTATAATTCATTTTTTTATCAGTCTGCCTTTTAATTTGTGGAATTTGAAGAATCCATGATGATGATCTTGAAAAGTATTATTGGTCTGTTCCATGATCTTCTTGAAAGTCTGAGATCTTGTTGAAGTTTAGAAGAAACTTCCTACTGCTGTTCTTTTAATAACAAGTGATTTCTGTGTAGATATGAACTTTGTTTTACTGGAGAGAAGATGGTCAAGGTTACACCAGCAACCCAGTTGCATGACCCTGTCACAGAAAAGTCTCAAAATCACCACCCACATTCTACAAATGGTGAAAAAAATGATTGTGAGAATGTCATGATTGATGCATTCAGGTGGTCTCGTTGTAAGAAGCCTCTGCCACAGAAACTGATGCGTACAATTGGCATCCCTTTGCCTATTGAACATATAGAGGTATTTTTAAATCACTTCTCATTTATTTTCAACTTGCATTTTGAATGTCTCTTGAATTTTCTCCCTGATTCATTATTGCAATGTTACTCAAATTACGTGCAGAATGCATATTTAAACTTTCCAATTGTATCATAATTTATATTCTGCACTTGCTGTCCAGTTACTGGAGGAAAATTTGGACTGGGAAGATGTGCAATGGTCGCAAACAGGTGTTTGGATTGCTGGAAAGGAATATACCTTGGCACGAGTGCATTTCTTGTCAATGAATTAACTTTTTTGTTATTTTGGGGGATGGAGGAGTTAGTTTATAAAACACTTGTGTTTTTTTAGGCAAGATGGTGAAATGATATACTTGGAAAGATGTTGTCTCATGTAACAAAAGATAGTTTATGGGGCTTGGATATTGGTCTCCAATAAACAATAAAATATCACTTACATCGTGTAATTTTCCTCTCATGGCTGCAATTGTTACTCTTGCTGTGTCTAAAGTTCAAGGGTTTTATGACACCACAGAAATCGGGTGCATACGTTTAATAAATGGAGAAAGGTATCATAGTCGTAGCCCATTGGAATGAGTCGAATGACAACGTGAGTGCTACATAATCCAATAAGTTTATAAACTACTAGAATGACATCAAATTGCTAGCTGAGCCTCGTTTATTTAAATGGTATGAAAAGCCACACGAGGCTCAAATGTGAACAACGAAAATCACTACTGAAACCGAAGAGAGAAAAGCTCCACTAGGCCATTGTGCCTCCTGGGTCCTGATACAACCAGTTGCTTTTGGAAGGCATTGCATGACACCATTGCAAGGTAATGCTGATACAAAAAAGACATCCACGACAATACGAATCAATCATCTAGTAAAATATAAATACAACCCAACCATCCTTTCTAATTACATACATTTAAACGAGAGATGACTAGACAAAATATACGCAGTGCACAACAAACTTCACCCTTGCCACAAAATATTTTTTGTTGACCTAAACATCAAACACCAAGGTTTTTAAGAGGTCATCAGTCCCACGCAACAAACCAAATCAAGTCAACACTACCGGACTCGCATGATTTTTCTCATCAGTTCGTTCCACTGATTTAGAAAGTTACGCCACAGCCGTAGCAATTCAATTGCATAACCGATAACACAATTTTTTTCAGCGAAGGAGGCAATAACATCAGGAAGTTAATCATTTTCGGATGGTTCATTGACTGGTGGCTAACTGCCCCAGATAAAATTATGAAAAGGAAAAAATGCAGCTATGCCTATTTCCTTCTGAATCTATGAATGGCATAAACTCTCAGTTGCACTTCTCTGATAATAGAGCCAGTAACTGAATAGCTCCTTTGCATTTATGAATAAACTGATTGGCACCTCTACCCATAATGCTGCAATCATAGTAATCGTAGACAGATAAACTTAAGAATACGAATGTTGCAAAAAATTGTATGTCATTCTGATATATCTGCTTCATAGTTTTAGAAAGCATTTCAAATTTCTCATCGTGCATAAAACAGCAATCCCAGCAATAAATTTGAAACTATGGGAATGGGGATTTAGCATTCAAAATTTCAAATCTATAAGTATATACATCCCCTCTTCAACCCACTTGACTGTACAAAAGCATTTCCACGAGCAAATTCAACCAGAGGAAACACTCAACTTGCACTGCAACCATGGCAACCTCTTCTCACCCTTGAGAGAGATGAAAATCTCACGGGCACACGAGTTGTTCTCAAACAAATCCAAAGCAAGAAAGTAGAGCCGTTCATCAACCCCTTGCAACTCATCCAACACCTTAATGCACTTGCTTATGGAGAACCTGTCCTCATTCTTCAAAATTGCATTGGCCCTCATCTTTGAAGCAGCAGCAATCTCCAGCATGGCGTCCACGATGGCGTCGCCGTTAGCCTTTCGGCTTCGCTTCCGGCCACCGGAACCAGACGGCACAACAACAGGGTGACGCTTGTGTCCCTCCAACGTATGCACATCTTCACCAGAGCCAGAAGTACCATCATCCTCCAAATAAGCCATTACCACTGTAAATAACACAATGATAACAATATAACATCATTCAACATTGCAACCATGCCAATTGCACCGAATTCTCAATGTACAGTACAATTCACCAACAATGGGGGCAATCATCACATGAAAATTCAGAACCGTAGAAAACAAGGAACCCTAAAACTAAATCCCACTGTGCATGCAAAGTTAAACAGACCCAGAATGAAAAGACAACGTTTTTAAGGTTCAATTAGGTTTGCAATGAGATTGAGGGAAAGGAACGAAAAATCGTACCTTTGTCGAAATATGATGTCGATTCCGCGAGTTATGGCAACAAAGCGTTGGGGGAATCGCGATCTTCTTCGAGACTTGGTTACTGAAAACGCATTAGTAGACGTTCGTTCGATGCTCGAAATCACTGTAACTTTGAAAACCCTAACACGAAGAAGATGGAGGATGAAGACAGTAACTGAAGCAGTGTCTTGAACTTGGACAATGCTATATGCCGTGTTCCTTTCTTTAATTAAACCAAGTTATACCTATACCACATTTATGTTTTTTTCCTCTCATTTAATATTTTATTTATGAAAAGGTTAATTAACTATTTTCTATCTTTATTAACAACAATTTCCGTACGAATATAATACTTATAAATATAATGACACAAAAAAATTACTTATAAATATAAATAATTTAAATCTAAAAATAATAATTAAATAAACTTAGAGAATGTATTTTTCTTTAGTTTAAATCCCTAACCGTCGTAAAGTATCCTTTCATAATAAATTTCTAGACTCTAAGTGACCATTGCCATGACAAGATTACGTTAACTTAATAAGTTATTGGTAGCAATCATTTTAAGATAGTGTTTGAAGACAAAGATAGGGTTAAACCCATATGTTAAACCGTTGATAACATATTGCAATGATTATTAGCTCCATAGAAAAGCTATGATTTTCAACCTTTTGGAAATGAGAATCAGTTTTCTCACAATGAGAGAGTGTTTGAAGGGTATTTTGGAGACCCTTACATGGTATTAATATTTTATATGAACGAAGCCTAGGGTGAATAAGTGGGTCATGTGATCTATGGTGGATCATTTTAGTACATCCTTGAATTCATCTAGTCCACAAGTTAATTTGGTACACCCTCTGCACATGATTTTTTTCCTCTCCCTTATGTCTTTTCCTTTTCTCTGATCGGTAACCAAGGGGCCAAAATCCCTAACAATTAATTGAAATTAAATCACAACTTTGGTGAAAATAGAAATGCTTGGCAAACCCACAACAAAACCAAAAAATGATTCAATTCCATCATAATCTCTCCATAACCAATAATCTGAAAGATGTTCCTTCATTTCATTGTTTGATAAAATCCAAGATGGTTAAGTTTGCAGTTGTGATTTTGTCAGACAAGAATGAAAACAAATCTGAAAATTTATTTCCAAAGAGCTTACTTAGCTCCGAAGCTTGTAGCAAAGATGATGAAACTTTGCAACTTTGCCCTCAAATTTAGTGTAACTAATAATTACAGACAATCTATTAATAGAAGCTTTGGTGGCAAATTTCATATTCCACCTAAGAGATATTGTTGTGATATATTCAATATGAAAAATCACTATTTGGAAACACCCAAAACATTTGGAAGTTATGCCATAATCGCTATTGACATAGGCAAGACCCACGGAGGCGCACTTGATGGCACTGTAAGCTTTTTTTATCTCTAAGATTTCTCTCTCTAACGTGTGGGGGGTGTTGATCAAGAGAGAAAAGGTGAGGAACTTCAATTGAAGAAATTGGTAAAACTTGACGCAAGGGAAGATCCATTAGTTGCTCCTGGTGCTTGTGCCTGTACCACGAAACCGAATTAGATCTCGCGACGGTGACAATAGCGGAAAGCATTGCTTTAACGGGACAACAATGGTGAATGACGACGGCAACGACACTTTCCAAACGAAGAGGAAAAAGGAGGAAGGGAGAAGGAGAAAGAAGAAAAATCTTGTGCAAAGAGTTCACCAAATTAATGTGTAGACTAGATGAATCCAACGGTATACAAAAAATGGTCCACCATAGATCACATTATCCACTTAACCACCCTAGGCTTTGTCTTTTATATGTAAGCAATGATTACTACAAGATCAAATTTGTTCTAGTTGAAAAATATTGATAAAGTCATCGATGAAGAATCTTGGATGAATTTTGACCACTACCTTGTAGATAGGACTTGGGTTTTAGATTAATTTGTTTCATCACATGATCATATTGATAAAATATTGGTTTGGATATGTTCCCTTGTTAGCCTAGGAATGAAATACTATGAAGAGATTATTCTTCTAGCATTAGCTATAATTGTGAGTAAACCTATTCATCTTGATGTTAGAATTGTTGATGTATTAAGGGATAAGTTTAATTTGCCGGAATTTGTGTGAAAATTAATCTAGGTCAAGGTGTTATAGGAAAGGCATGACTTAGAAACCATTGGTTCCACATGTTGAATATCTTCTACATTTTTACAAGAGATGTGATCTTTATGATCTCATTATAAGGAGTTATGAAAATTCGAGTATAGAGTACTACACCAACAGTGACGACTAAAGTAACCTAAACATGCATAGAAAACACAATGCATGTGCATGACAAAGGCCAACATATAAACCCTAGTCATGAATGCACATATAATGGTGATCGAAACCTTTACAAGGATTGGTTTGTGGTCATAAACAAAACGACAAAACAAATCCAAGCGACGTGATGACAATAGTGCCATAATAAGGGATCTTCAATCAAGTAAAGTTGAAACAACTAGTAACAAATTCACTTTTGTTAAGTTATAATGACAAGGCAAACAAGGACAAAGGAGTAATTTTTGTTAATATCCATAATGAACAATTTAGGTTCAACAATTTTTAATAGTTCATACACACAACGTAATGTTGTAAGCTTATATATAGTAGTTGAAAAATTTAAGAACCATCACATTGAATTTTTTTTTAAAATGCATTCAGATACTTTTATTTTAACAAAATGAACTAATGATATTTAACTCGATTAGACTACACCGATAGAGATAAATTTAGAATTTATAAAGAAAATATTTTGTATATGTTATATTTATAATAAAATCGTTGAACAAAAATATTTGATTAGGAGGAATATAGAAACTAATAAGTAATGGTAAATAAATAAAAATAACCTAAATTCATAGGAAGAGATTGAAAATCAGAAAAAATAAATCTTAGCATATTTATATTATTGATTATTTATAGATATTGACGGAAGAAATTTAAGTATTGAATAATAAAATTATAGAAAGTAAAATTTTATTTATTTGAATAATTAATTAATAAATAATTGCTTATCAATAATGTAAAAAGTAAAAATCTTGACAGATGTTACAAATTAGGTGTATAAAGGTGTAATATATTTACACACAAAAAAAAAAATGTATAATACGAGAAAGATATGCGTTTCATGAGAATAGAGAATAGAGAATATAACGGTTTTTTGTCGTTGAGAATCAAGCGGATCTCTCAAATTTAATTACTATTTAAGTTGTATGTTGTATAATATAAATATTTATTCTTATATAATTACTATAGTAAATAAATATTTTAATATATAAATATAATTTAAATTTATAGTAAATAATTTAAATTATAATATAAGATTATTTTTGTTATTGATAATTTTTTCTAAAATATTATTGAAGTTTAATTCAATGATAAAAGATAAAAAAAAGAAAGATTTCTAAATCCTTTTGATATTTAAATCCAAATTATTCAAATTTACAATGTATGGTACAAGAATACATATAGTACTATAGTAGCATAAGTTTTGCCAGGGAATTCTCCCACCATTTTGACATATTATAGGTCTCAAACGGACATTCCTATCAAAAGTTATACCCGTTTCAAGTTCAAACAATTTTCCATACAAAAAAGCATTTTGTCATCACGAATGACGGAATACGCCACATGGCCAATGTCTCGCCAATTCCACTGGCGAATTCCCCACCACTCGCCACATGTCCAATTCGCCAACTAGCGAAATGCCTCCAAAAAGTGATTTCCTCCGGAAAAGTTTTAAAACAAACCCCTTTTGGGAATAAATTTCTAAAAGGAACCCACTTTGGTCAATTTGTATGCTTTTGTGCTAGTGCTTCTGGATGTCATACATGATACATCTAAATCTAATATGTTTGGATTGATATCTGTGATTACCCATGTGCATATTGTGTGTTTACAATTTACATTTTTCCATAAAATAAAAAAGAATTGCATTTCATGATTTAAATGTTCGCAGAACCATGCAAGTATATTCCATTGCATTGCCTTAGGTCTTTGAGACTTATGATTGTTGTTTCTTTCTGTGTATGACCGATTAATATTTTTGAGACAACAATATTCCCTATTACTGTTAGTATCAGAAAGTTATTGTCTTGTAATCGTGATATGTTATGTTTAATGATGTGTTTTGTACTGTCATGATGTAAGTGGAAGAGAAAGGATTAACTGCTGAGACAGCTGACAAAATTGAAACTTTTGTCAAAGAAAAAGGACCTCCTCTAGCATTGTTGTCTAAATTTAGAGACGGCAGTGCTTTCTTAAAAGATGATGTTTCCATTGCTGCATTGAATAACCTGGAAATTTTATTTAAACTTCTGGATAAATCAAAACGTCTTGATAAAGTGGTTTTTGACTTGAGTCTTGCCCGAGGTCTTGACTATTATACTGGAATTATATTTGAAGCTGTCTCTAAAGGGGATACTCAGGCAATTCTCATATCTTTCAGGATTTAATTACTCATTTCGTTTCTATAGTTACAAAAAATTTTCCTTTTAGTCCGTATACGTAAAATAACCCCTTTCAGTCCCTGCAATACCATTTATAATTAAATTTAATTCTGATTCAAGAAACCTATGGATGATATATGAAAGTATATTGAAATCCATGAATCTTGAAAGTGACTTACCTCTTTGATAGACATATTTGTGCATATACTCTTTTCTATATGTTTCATTTTCATGGTTTTTTTTATCAAAATCTTCTGCTTATAACTTTAGTGATGTTTGGTTCAATTGCTTCTGGCGGCCGATATGATAACCTGATGGAGATGTTTGGTTCAAAGAAAGTTACAACGATTGGTGTAAGTCTGGGAATAGAGAGAGTTTTTGAAATAATGGAGCAACGTCAGAAGGATCAGAACCAGGTGATCATAATGCTTGATAACTATGTTAGTTGTTTATGTCAAAACAAAAAACTTTCATTGATTTTTCTGGATATCAGATCCCATCTCAACTCCAATTTTGCTACAAAATTTAGTGAAGTTACCATGCTTTTTGACTATTTAGTAATAAAAGGCTCAAAATAGAAAATACTATTTGCATACAGGGTAGATATTAGATAATTTTCCTTATGCGTTGGATGAGTAGACATTTGTGGAAATCAATGTAAATGACATTGCAGCTGAATTTGATTCACTTTGCTGAATTTAACCTCATCCTTTTTTGACAATGAATCTGAACCAGCCCAATTTTTGAACCCTGGGAGGATGCATCTCATCACTAGAGATGTTTGCAGCAGAGTTTTGACTGACTTTCACCTACAACTAATTTTTCTGTTTTGGTGTGGAAATTTTGATAAAACTGATCTCTCGTTTCCAATTTTCACAAAAATTATACTCCCTTATCCAGTTTTGAACTTCCGGGTTATTTTCTGGCCTAGAAAGTTGGAATGAATGGTACCACTGTCTTGCCAGTATTTACAATATTCGTTTTCTCTTTCTCTTTACAGCATGATATAAATTTTTGTTGGTTTTTAAGTTAGATGGCTCGACCAACTAAGATAAAAGTTCTAGTGAGCATATTAGAAATGGAGGATGACCTAATACTAGTTGCAGAGCTAGCAGGTGAACTGTGGGATGCTGGGGTGAAAGCAGAATTCTTTTTAAACAAAAGCACTTTGAGTATGCAAACAAATCAAGGATCCCTTGGATGGTACTTGTTGGTGAGCGGGAAGTAAAAGAAGGCGTAGTGCAACTGAAAGATCTCGAGGGCAGTAATCTTGTAAGCATTGTGGAGGAACTGCGGAGACGGTTGTACCCATGAACGAGGTTTTTACAAATACAAAACATTTTATGTTTCATATTCATTTGCAAAATTTATTTTTTGCTTGTGCAAATAAATTTTACTAAGTTGTGAAAGAAGATGTTTTTTTGGTGAATTGTGAAAGAAGATTTGATGCTTCAGTTTATCATACCCTTTTGTGTAATTTAAAATGATTAGTTTTACTTCTAATTTGACGTGTATATCACAGCACAAATGTTTCCTTATGTGCAATTGTTCTACGTTGACAATAAGAAACTATATAGTTTTATTCCTCACTCTGGCATCAACAATCGCACTCTCAAGTGCCACTAATCGTACCACAAACCACCTTAATAACCATAAGTATCACCTCATCATACAAAATCATTATTCTTTCGGGTATTATTATTGCCAAACATGTTAACACAGCTTCATGTGATTTATGTTTTCCAACGGTGTACCTAAACATGCGATTACTTGATGAATATCAGAATATGGTAATGACAAAGGTGACCGAGACAACTATTAAAATATGATTTTTTCTAACCAATTTAACCAGTGACAATCTAAATATAAACCTCCAAAGGACAGAAAGAATAAATCTAAAATGAGAAACTGAAAGAAATTTACATGAGAATGGTTGAGTGGTGCTGTCAAGAGATAAAAAAAAAGTCAAAGAAATTATTTTTTAGGAGCTGCACTACAAGGGCTTCAAATTTCATGTGTCATTTTATTCTCGAAATATTTAAGGTTTTATTAATTTTTCAACTCTAAATATCAATAGGCCTATTAGCTCAGTTGGTTAGAGCGTCGTGCTAATAACGCGAAGGTCGCAGGTTCGAGACCTGCATGGGCCATTTTCACTTATTTTTTATTCTTTTAAAGGAATGCTTGGCTTATTCACTCACGTGCTCAACTTTTTTCCCTCACGGATTCTAGAAATTAAGAAGTTATGTATTTCCCGAAACTATTTCATAACAACTGTTCTATTAGCTATCATTTGGTCAGAATAAACAATTATACAACTTTTTTCCACACTAGTTTAAGGAATCTATACGCAGTTATGGAAGCACTTAGTTGTGGCAGTCAGTGAACCTGATTCCAGCATATGCTTAAAAGTTCATTAATTTCCCTCTCGCTGGAGTGTGGTCACAACTCACAAAAATGGATGCTCCACTCTTCAGCAACCATATTCATTCGGAATATAAGTCCATGTGGACTTCATATGGAACGAATGTCTTTCATTCTAGAGGGGATATATGCTTGATAAGTGAAAAAGAACCATGAATGTTTCTATCTTGTCTCTTTCGTTATTGCTTTTGTCTTATGGAAAGAATAAACTTTATTTCACTCTCCAAGCAACAGACAAAGGCACAAATTAAGCGGCTTCAATTTAAATAATTTATTTATATTTAGATGGATATATATACACATTTTGAGTAGTGCTCTTTAGCACAAATTGAACTTTACAAGAATCTTATGAAGTTGAATTTAACCAATCAAGTCTAGGAACATATGTTGACGTCTTCCTTTTCATGTAGAATAGCTGCTTAGTTGGGGTTTCTGCCCCCTCTTTAACCAAAATGATGAATATTAACTAATCACGTGACAACTATAAATGAGTGAAAGGAGAAGAAAAAAAAACAGTTTTGTCACTTCAATACAAAAGGGACATCAGTTCCTCTTTTTATGAATTGTTTTCCTACTCCTTTTGACGTTTTCATTTTCCTATCTGTTCTTTTCAATTGAGTACATATGGCTTATATTTTGGAAAATGTAAAACACTAAAATGGTTTAGATTCAATGAACTTCACAAGTCACCCCCAATTAGCTTAACACCAAGTTTTAATTTCAAATCATAAAGCATTAAGTTTATAAATTATTTTACTTATATAATCATTACCTGTTCATTTCTTGTTAATGTAATTTGTTTTTAATAACCTGCATCTCCCTCTCACATTTGGATTTCAAATGTTAGTCATAACATGGGGTATATGTATATATGGTCATTCACTTATTAATTACTATAATAATATAAGAGCATCAAAATTTGCTTATGAGATTCTTAAAGTCAAAAACAAGTTCTCGTGCAACTTTATGATTGGAATAATTGATATGTCAATTGTTAAAAATTTCTTAAAGTCAAAAGAAGTTCTCGTGCAACTTTATAAGAACAATTGCTAGTTATGAGATAATTGTGGGTCTCATTTTAACTTCATAATTAAGGAGAATATTGCACCCGTTGGAGAGAAAAATTGTTAAAATTCTTAAATCTTATCCGATACTGTATGACCTTAATTATGATGACTATACTGATGCAAATGCTCTAAGGTTTTGGTAATTTGATAGGTTATGTGTCATTAAGACTACTGGTAATATTGGTTAATTATGCATATAAAAACTAATTGGGTTAAACATTCTAAATTTGGCAAAAACATGGGTTTATATAGCATTAACCACGTCATCTACATCTAATACAAATAATAAGTAACTAAACATTAAGGAGATGGATCGTCTCAAAAAGTAAAAGAAAACACAACTATAGATACGATCATATATAAGCTAGAAAAGGCTAAAACCAATAATTAAATTGTAGAGATATATTAATTAATTATATTGTGAATACATATATCAGATAAATCTATACATCATCAGTAACTGTCAGCAGCAAAGTGGCATCACCATTCCAGAAGTGAGTTAGCATTTCTAATTAATCAGATCTAAACACTGTAGTGGGCTGGGAAAGAATTCCCAACAAAATCATTCTAACGTCAATCAAACTTTTATACAGAATTTTCACTCTTTCCTCAACAATCTCAACCCCATGCCCCAGTTCCCTGCAGCATATCTTAAGTCTCTCAACAGCATACTTCATCTCCTTTTCCCTTTTACTCTTCATCTGCTCCTTCAATTCTCTAGCTGCAGCCACTGTCTGCATCAACAAAGAAGACCAACTTTTCCTTCTCTGCACCCTTTTCTTCTCAGCTTGATTTATCAACTCCTGAAACAATCTCAACCATGAAGAACTCATAGGCTGAGAAAACTTCATCAGGGGCAATCCATGTTTTGGATCAAACGATAGACCAAGCTCAAGAAACCTACAACACAGCAAGGCCATGGCCATAGAGCCACACATAACCTCACTGAGTTCAGTTTCATGACACAGCTTTTGCCGCAACATCTTCTTCAAGCAACAGCCACGGTGTTTCTCCATTGCTTTGCATCTCTTTTCCATGCCTTGACATGATTCCAAAAGCTCCAAAGCACGAGTTATAGGCTTTGCAGAACCACCCTTATCGACCAAATGAACGACCACTCTCAATGAGTCCACGTACTTATTGATGTGATCTATTTTGTCCATAAAATAGTTGCATTCATCAAGCATCTCAACGTTGTCTTCTAGGTACTTATCAACAGCACCACGGTCAGCATAGTCTTTGTAACAAACGTTGGCAAGAGAATCTGAGGCAACTTTCTGTGTGGTGATGGCAGCATCAAGCAACTGAGCCAACCCTAATTCACCTTGTGACCGGAGGGTGTCCAGCTCGGCGGTGAGTTCCCGGTCGAACAGGGTTTTCTCCGGCAAAGGGGCCACTGCCGCCGGCGCTCTTGGTTGAAGCTGCCGCATGGGGAGGCTCCTTAGGATGGTTGGTGCTCTCATAATTGGTGTGTAAAATTTTTGTATATACTTGATTTACTTAATTTGCTATGCGATGTGTTAATTTAAGGTACATGCATGTATAACTTGACCAATTGGTAATGTGGTGCAATATATTTATAGAGAGAAGAGGAAGGCATATATCTAAAAGGACATGTGTCAATATTACATGGAATATAAACAAATGTGATAAAATGGATCACACCCATAAGGTGGCTTCTAGCTGCAATTGGTATGTAGAAAAAGGGTGAAGGTGGGGACCAAAGTTAATTGAAGTTTATAGCTAGCTTGGATGCCGTTGAAAGGGGTCTGAAGGGCCCCACTTATTAATTTGCGGTGAAGAAAATAATTGGATGACAACGGTGCTCCTTTTGCTGAAAGTGAGCTAGCTGTACCGAGAGTGCGTGGTGTATCAAGACACTACCACGTACAGTACTATTCAGTATGTGATGGACCCAACTGGCTTCACCAATGTGGGATTGCTTCCAATTATTGGGACACACTATATGCAGCATGATAATAAGACTATGCTTATATACAAACAAACCTACGGTGCCATAAATTGTTACTGTCATATTTGACTAGTATCCTTCTAATAGTTAAATTTATTGAACAATATGTGCCCTTAACACATATATATCCTTTATATTCAAATACCAACTATAAGTTTTTACTCAAATATGTATATTAAGGACGATCAAGCACATGCCGTGAAATTGTTTTAACTTGATCAAAAAATTTATATTTGAGTCTTGATTTTGTAAATATATAATTATATTAAATATTTTATTCAATTTGAATAAAATTACGTTCATTAGTAAAAAAATATTTATGGTCTAAACAATTTATATATATATATATATATATATAACTTAACATCAAACGATTCGTATTAAAGATCTTCAACTAAAAATATCTTTCATATATATGCATAACGACTGCATTATCTCCAAATAATTAGAAACTTGGATCAACAATGACTTGCTGAGTTAACTCACTGAATTCTAGAGGAATACATAGAGCCGCATAGAATATACTATCAGAATGGTAGGCGCATAACAAACACTCAGTACAGATGAATATTAAATAGCTGAAGGATCCAGTTTGCAGGATTTGGTTAAGGCATAATGGACTCAGTCTTTAAGAAAGAGATTTATATATGGATAATAAAGTTAACTATATGCTGTAAGGATGATCACCAATATAAAGCTGCTTTTAAAATGTAAGTGTAATTTTTTTTTACATTGTAAGTGTAATTTGCATTTTGATTTTTTTTTTCAGTTTAATTTATAAAAAAGTCACTTTTTTCTTTTATATTTTTATTTTCAATCATTTTACAACCAACAGTAAAATGATAGATATTTTTATCATTTTTTATACAAATATTTAGATTTAAGAAAAAAAATGAAAACAAGATAGCATTTCTATAATTAAATCAACCCTAAAAAGTTGGACGTACTTTCACAAAGTTCGTTGCTAACAACAAGGGCTACTCACTCAAACCTTCACTACTGGAACCCTCCACATCACATATCTCACATGGCATGCACCACACGAATCTAACATTTGCTTACATTGTCTCTCTGTTGGCCACGTTTGAGATTGGCCTATATTTTATGTATAAACTTGAGGGAATATTCAGCGTTAATAAAACAGGTCATTGGAAATGCCCATAAAAAATTATCCAAAAACAAATATTGTGTAAAGGCTGTGCCTCTAATTCAAGTTATATATTTAAAGTAATTCAAAACCTGATCCCTATTTCCTTACACACAAAATAAAAATTAATTAATTCTATTTTCTACTCTCTAATCAATTTTCATTGCTTTTATGATAATGTTTTGTGGGATTATTGATTAAAAATTAATCATTATATTTAAGGAGCAAATGAGATTGTTCAACAACGCAAAATTTTAAAGTGAATTATGCACTAGTTAATATAAAAAAAAACAGATATTAGGAATAAACTGATTTAATTTTTATTCATATAATATGCAAGGTGTGTATGCACCCCTATTTAGCAAAAAATAAAATAAAATCGAATACTCAATTAAGTGACACAAAACTGTTCTAATTAGACTAGTTGTATCAAGTTCAAGAAAATGAGTAAAAAGTGAAATTCTCTTCTTGTTAAACAAATAAAACAACATAACTCTAATAATATGCAAGGCACTTTCACAATTGAGCATATGCATGAGATTATAAAAATCAATAATAAATGTACAACAAAAGGTCGGTGTTTTCTTTTTTTAGAAAAATAAAAAACAAAATAACTGAAACAATTAGCGAAACATGTTGAAGGAAATCCTTATATATGCATAATGTGTAGTGACAAGTAGGAGTAATAAAAAGCGAATAAAAACCCGTTCCATATGATCAGTATCAACGTATGCATATAATTGAAGCTATAAGGTCTTCAATTAAAGTACAACAATTTGTACAACAGCCTTTACAAGGGACTAATGCATGCATATGAATTTTAAAAATAGATTTTCAACATTTGGGGTCTGAATTAAGATCCACAAATCCATCTGCATGATATATACAACTATTGGCAAATCATCTGAGAGCACCAATCCTGTAATTAAACTTTGGTTTCAGTCGTGCTTTCGAGCCTTAGAGAACAACACACCTGTGGCAGCAGGTGCAAGGATTTCCATACTAATTAACTCCATATAATTTCTCTTTGCTTAATCAAGTTTTTTTTATTAAAAAAATTAAGTGAGGATAAGCTCATTGTGAATGATATATCATCACAAGTTTTATAAATAAAAAAAATGAGAACCAAACCTATATATATAAAAAAGAGTGATTCAATCTTTTACCAATTGAATTAAGAGACAAATCTCTTTTATTTTTGTATCTTGATGGAATCCATCAACTTTAACCATATATGGAAAATTTCCAACGAGACTACCACTATTAGTCTATTAAGTTCACAATAATTATAAGAATGAACAATAATACAGAAGGGAATAGCAGTTTTCAATAAGTGTAAGTCATTATTAGAACTTAAAATATTGTAATCGAACAAATGTATGCTAATACTATTAATATTGTAACTGATTCAATGGACCTATCGTACAACAATACGTACAAAAAAATAATTATGAATTGGTACGTGACGGGATGATGCATGCATGTGAATTTTTAATTTGGATCATTAATGACAATTTATAATGCACTATACATCGTATTTACCTGATCTGTCTCAATGGTGTTACTAAAATTCAAAATAATATATAAGTTGAAATAAGCTTTATAGTTTCTGATAAGGTTGACATGTATATATCTATCTTTAATATTTAAAACACTATCAGCTTTACAACAACAAGAACGATAATTTATGATCCTACGTTAATCAAAAGAGAACAATGTAAAACAAGTTATTCTTTATCACTTTACAAACTTCCCAAGTGTTGAGATGATAATTGATGTAACTTCTCGAGTTCTCAAGAAAGATCTTATCAAATATCAATTTCATAAATTACTTCAACAATATTTTGTACATAAATACATTTCAAATTTAGGTTAATTTGTCTGTTTAAAGTTTAACATATATAATATCAAGTTGGGAAGTATTCAATCTCAAACTTAAAGAATGCTTCGGATCGACATGAGCAAGAATCAAGTGAGGGTATAAAGACCTCAATTGAATACGGTGAAAGAGTCATATATGATAGTAGTCACCTTAAGTCACTTCAAAGCTCAAGTTAGTGTGTGTAAGTACTAAAGAAAGAAATTTGATTTAGAATCGGTGAGTATCTCAGCAATGAAAATTACTACTTAAATTTATATATGCATGTCAACTGCTTAATTCCTTGAGCTTTCACCCTAATGCAAATGCCTGAGAATTGAACAACATTACCAATCTGCTGGTGTTTGTGTATGATGTTACCTGCAAATTGGTACCTATCTGGGCCTATTTAATATTGAAAGATTTTAACTATGGGCTTAGCTGACCAACTGTGGGGGATTGTTATTCTCACTCCATTTTTGTTATTCACACCTTCTTGTGCTTTTAAAAAATTATATTCAAAATATAATTTAATGTAAACATATTTTCATTACATAAAATATACAATAAAATCATATTGTAATTATAATGTAGGAAGTGCAAAAATACTCACAATGAAAATATGTTTTCATTGTATATTTTATACAATAAAAATATATTTTCATTGTTAGATTTTTTTAAAACTAGTTAACATATATTTATTTCAAAAAACAATTTATACGTACATTCTTAAGTTTAATTAACCAGAAGACAAACGTTTACATTATATTTTAGTTATGAAATTAGAAGTTGTTGATTTTTTTTTTTTTTACTATACAAGCTACAAACAACTTTTGCTTTTTTTCACATACGCTATATCTTTTTTTTTTTTTCAAAATGGTTTCTTAACCTTCAACAAATAATATCATAAAACCATTTTCAATATACTAATTAGGCAACATTTTTTTTCATCTTAGACTTACAATATTCAGAAGTTACATTAGAGTTCAACTAATTAATTAGATTGTCTCAACACCTATTATTTTCCAGCAATAAAGCTCCAATAATTGATCTTCTTTTAAGAAAATGAACTTTTTTCCTCTTTATTTTTAAAAGAACCTTTTTATCTATTGAAATAAATGTTCATATAATCAATGAATATCAAATCCATTTAATATATATATACACTAACTTACACATTTTTATTTTTTAATACAAATCTGTTAGCAAGTTATAATTAAATAATATCTTGTTCAACTAACTCAATTAGATTTTTTTATTTTTTAATATATATTTCATTAATATATACAATAATACAAATAAAAAAAACTAATTTTACCGCAATTAACTTTTAAAAAATTTACAAACTTATAATTAGTCATTCAATAATTCATTTTTCTCGTCTTATCCTATCTTTCTTTTCCATACTACACCAATCCGATATTCGAAGGCCATACTAAATATCTAGTTAGGGAACCAATTATTTATTTACGTTGTTTTAAGGAACCTTTTCAATAGTATTTATATTTAAGTTTTTAATAATTGTATTATGAAATTGACTTGGTTCGGTTCGGCGGTACCCTACACTCTGTTGTTGTGTTGCTATACCCCCGGTGAGCGGTGACCTCTTCCGCTTTCATCTTCTTCTGTCCAGGATAACTAATATACCCTAATACCCATTTTCTGTTTTGTAATTTCAAGTGTAAATTTATTATCTTTTTGTTGATATAGTGTTCGGAAATGAGGTTAAGGAGTTTCAAGTTTGAACCTTATCTATGTGCCTGAAGCTTGATGCTTTAGTCGTATAGTAGAATCAGATAGCATTGGTTCTAGTTCTACGTGGGCCTTTAACCTATCATACAATACAAGTTTGTTACTTGAGTTTTAGTTTGTTGGATTGGTCACTTGTTTTATGTTGCTTGCAGAGTCAAAGGAGTATTTTGCAGAATAGTAAGGCAAAGTAGTAGTAGTAATTGCTTTCTTTTCATTTGAAACTGAAATCTTCATTATCAGGATTCTCATCATCAACTTTAACATTGCTACAATTTGTTCTCATGTGAATCATGGTTCCTTTCTTTTGTTTTCCTAATTAGATAACTAATGCTGCAGATATTAAGCTGGTTACTTTGGTCAAAGATTTCCGGCATCTCTGTCATGGCAACTAGTAAGTGATGATACAGTTACATTTTTCTCTGTTGTTTAGTCTGCATTTTCTAAGGAATTTGTTCATGTTGGTTATTTTAAGTCACCAATATATCGTATATGTTGGTATGCGATCTTCTTTTGTGGAAAACATTTTTCTCCTTTAAATAATATACTGATTATGTGTTTCCTGCAGGACTTCAGTTTGAGAATAATTGTGAAGTTGGAGTCTTCTCAAAACTTACCAATGCCTATTGTTTGTTTGCTATTGGAGGTTCCGAAAACTTCTACAGGTTCTCATTCTTTTTGAACTAGTGAAAATACACCTCTTTGTGCTTGGTTTCAAATGGATGGAAATTGCCATAACATTTCTCCATATGAATAAATTAACGTGCTGTTTGAAACAGTGGATTTGAGGCTGAGTTAGCAGATGTTATTCCTGTGGTCAAGACCTCCATTGGTGGCACTCGTATCGTTGGTCGTCTTTGTGTTGGTAAAGTTTTTTTCCCCTAGTTGTTAAACACTCCTTGCCTTGGACTATAAACCAGTTTGAATAAATCTTTCAATAAGCACTTCTAGGAAAAGAAAATCAAGAGATAAAATGAATCAAACTTCTCCCATAAGTTAAAAATAGCTTGTGCACTTCAGCTTTTTGTGAAGTTAGATGAGAGAGCTTCTAAAAAATTGAGGTGGATAAGTTGATTTTAACGAAAAAAATTTGATTCATTTAACTTCTTATTTTCTCCTACTATAAGTACTTCTAGAGGAGTTTATTCAATCTGGATCTCTGCCATTGCCTTTAAGTGATGGTTCCACACACTCTTTTTCTGTCAGTGGCATATTCTTCATTTAGTAAAAGAATAAAAAACAGTTACATCAATTTATTTTATTTATTGATTTATTAGATTTAGACCTGTCATAATTAGCTTCCCTATTTATTGGTTTGCAGGAAACAAGAACGGGCTTCTCTTGCCCCATACCACCACAGACCAAGGTGATTCCTATTATTCTGCTGTTTATTTCTATTCACAGTACTGTTTGATGCTATGTTAATGTCAGGTCTTTGCCTCTCAAAACATCTTTGTACCCAACCAACCACCAATTACTCCAATCTTTCTTTTAAATAGCATTGGCAAACTAATCTAACCTCAATTTTCGGGCGTTGTAAATGGTTAAACATTTGTGTACTAGATGTATGAGGTTCTGATTGTGAATGATTGACAGTTCATCCATGGTATACCATACTAAGTACCTTCATATTTTGTAATGGAAGTAAGAGTGATCAAAAGTTGGTCTTTTAGTCTTTGATTTCAGTATGTCATTGCATCATAGATGCTTGGTTTTCAAAGTTCATTTAATAAAATGATCAAACTTTTAATTTTTGAAAAGGACTTTTTGGCAGTACTGTATTTAAAAGTGCTATACATATGATCCTACCCCTCATTTGCCTCCTCCACAACAGTACGAAAATAAATTTTAAGTGGTGCAGAATTAAAAGCTATTCATTCTTGATTCATGCAAAGTAACTGTTGCTGGTGACATAGAATGGAACTCAGCTCCAGTTATGATATTGTACTGACTTATGGTATTGATCTTTCTGACATGGCTGTTGCTGAAGAGCTTCAACATTTGAGAAACAGTCTACCTGATTGTCGCGGTGATTTTTGGATATCAAGCTATTGATTAGCATTGACTCGCAATTTAAGATCACCACCGATCTTTTATTTTTCCGAAGAAAAGGGAGAAAGCTCGAAAAAACCCTATTTTTGAGAGATCAAAGGTCCGGGGGTTGGTTACGCAAAGGGAAGGTACTAGCACCCTAAACGTCTATAGTACTCTATAGGAACCTCTTGCTTATTTTATCTTTATGCTAAATTAATTATTTGTTTTGAAATAAATGCTCAAGTGTGAAAAGATTAAAGAGATAGGTTCGAGGGAAAGGAAAAGAAATGTTTTTGTTATTTTTATTGATTTGGAAAGACAAAGTCTTTTGCCTACATACCCGAATGGGATCAAAATCATGTAGTTCGGGGTAGAAAGTCAAGTGATTGGTTTTGATTGATTTTAAAGTTCGAAAAAAAGAAGAGTTTAGGCAAGATAAGAGGCCGAAAAGGCATAGAAGAAATAAAAGAAGTGAGTTCGATTGATTTTAAATTGAAAAAAAAGTTAGATTGATTAAAGGTTGATTAAAGATTTGATTAAGAAAGAAAGGATAAAGATTGACCCTTTTTTTGAAATTTCGATTATGGAAAGTTTTTTTTTGGTTTTTTTGTTTGACTCTCTTTTTTTTTTTTTTTTAGTTATACGGAGATAAGTCTAAACGCGCCGGATCCCTTAAAATGACGTTGGATCAAGTGAGGGCCCTTTTCCTCGGATACGGTTCAAATCACATGATCGTCCTCGGCGGAAAACATAAAAATAAATGTGAGTGTCGGTGCAGATTCTCATTTTTATTTTTATTTACATTGGACCTAGATACATTCTAATTGACAATAATAAATAAAAATTTCAAATGCATTAAAATAAATATGCTAGAAGAAATAATAAAATGCATGAAATACAAAACAATAAATACATATGGTGCATAAAATAAATAAAGAAAATAAAACGCAAGACATAAAAATAAATATGATGCTGGAAATAAATAAAAGAAAATAAAAATGCAAGACATAAAATAAACATGATGCTAAAAATAAATAAAAAATGCAAGACATAAAGATAAATATAATGCTGGAAATAAAATAAAAGAAAATAAAAATGCAAGACATAAAATAAACATGATGCTAAAAATAAATAAAAAAAAATGCAAGACATAAAGATAAATATAATGCTGGAAATAAAATAAAAAAAGAAAATAAAAATGCAAGACATAAAATAAACATGATGCTAAAAATAAATAAAAAATGCAAGACATAAAGTAAATATGATGCATAAAATAAAAATAAACAAAATAAAAATGCAAGACAAAAAATAAATATGATACTGGAAAATAAAATGCAAGACGTAAAATAGATATGGTGCTGGAAAATAAATAAAGAAAATAAAAAATGCAAGGGCATAAAGTAAATATGATGCATAAAAAAAGTAATAAAAAAAAAAAAAAAGAGAAGAAAAGGGGGTGCAGAAAGTAAAATACTAGAAGGAACAGAAAAAAGGAAATGGGCTCAAAATAAAAAGTGGGCTTAACAGATCAAATCTGAATCGTCAGATTGATCGAAGCGTCCAGATTTGATCATGGGGAGGCACAGTTTTAGCCATTAGATCTTAATCAAACGTCACAAGAGAAGAAGAACAAAGTAAAAACCAAGAGGTGAGACGCATCTGATCAAAACAGGGGATAACATTGGCCGTTAGATCTAGGATCTAACGGTTCAACCCTGATGGTCCATGGGGACACAGAGATCCGCGTGCACCATAGTATTGGTCATGGCAGCAGTATAAATTCGAAAATAAACCCTAAAATAACATAAATCCAATTTCTTCCTCTCTCTAAAGAAACGCTTCAGAAGCTCTCTTCTCTCTCTAACCACACACCGCCGGAAGCTGTTTACCGGCGCAGTGGCTGGCCGGCCATGGGTGGCGGCGCCGCCGCGTCGGAAAAAGAAACTCCTCCTTTTTTAAAAAAACTACATGTTTTGAATTCCTTTTTTTCCCTAGTTCTCAAATCCACCGTTATTTTTTGAAAACCAATACTGATAAAGCCTAGATCTAGCCTTGAATCTTAGAAAAAAAAAAAAGTGAACTACCTTTGTTCTTATGTTATCGTTTAAGCTTCAGAGTGGAAACGGTTACAGTTTGGGTTGTGTGGGTGTGGGTGTCGGCTGATGGTGGTGGTTGGTGTAGGCTTTAGGCCGCGTGAGTGAGTGGGTTACTGTGTTCGCGTGGGTTTCTGTTCTAACGTTTCGATTTCTAGGGAAGGAAATGAATAGTATGAGCAAGATGATTTTGGTTTTTTCTTGTGTTGGTGGTTCACGGAGGGGGAGGGTGGCGCTGAGTGGTGGCTCTGAGTGGTGGCTCTGAGTGGTGGCTCTAGGCTGATGGTGGTGGTTCGCGGAGGAGGAGAGTGGCGGTTGAGTGGTGGCTAGGCCGATGGTGGTGGTTCGCGGAGGAGGAAAGGGGCTGTTGAGTGGTGGCTCGTGGTGGCTAGGCTGTTGGTATTCTGACTGTTCGTATTCACCTCTGCCCTCTCTCTCTCCCTCTGACATGCACAGTAATTAATGCAGCATTTAAAGGACATAATTAGGGTAAAAAACGAAGAGCCCCTCTGGGCCTGGACCGAGAAAACTGAAAAGAAAAAGGAAAAAGGAAAGGAAAAGGAAAAAGAAAGAAAGAAAGAAAGAAAGAAAAAAAAAAAAATAAAACAGCAAAATAAAATAAAATAAAAATAAATAAAAAAAAAAATAATAATAATAATAAAAAAATAAAAAAAACGAAAAGAAGATACTAATAAAGATATTAATAAAAAAACGGAAATAAAAAAAACACTTAATAAAAGGAAAAGAAAAGAAGAAAATAATAACTAAAAAAATAAAAATAATAATAATAAAAAAAGGTAAATAAATAAATAATAATAAAAAGGGGCGTCTTCAAAACAAAATTGAGGTATTTTAAAATACCTCCCTGCCGAAATTTCATCTGAAATGATGGAAATTTCCGGCTTAAAAGACAAGAAAAAAGAAATAAAAACGGGTCAAAAATGGGGTATGACAGATGCCCCTATTTAAGTCTCTTCGTTACGGAGATTTAAAAGTGAAACTTTTAAAGCGACGGGTCGAAGAGATTTAAATACAGAGTACACCATTTTTGACCAATTTCAACTACAAAATGCTATGAATGCACTGTTATGCACGTAATGTTGCGAATGCTTGCGATGCAAGTATGAATGCAAGACGAGGTAAATGGCTTGACTGGGAATAACAAAACCAAATGGTACCCGATTTTGTTAAAGAAAAGGGGTCCGACTGGGGATCACATGGTTTTACTGGGGGTAAATGTCAGCTGTTCGGGTTATTGCCAAACTAGCCAACTGATAAGGAACAAAGATAAATGTCAACTGTTCGGGTTATTGCCGAACTAGCCAATCTGACAAAAACAAAGATACATATCAACTGTCCGGGTTATTGCCGAACTAATCAACTGATAAGAAACAAAGATAGATGTCAACTGTTCAGGTTATTGCTGAACTGATCAACTGACAAGAATTGAAGATAAATGTCAACTGTTCAGGTTATTGCTGAACTAACCAACTGATAAGAAACAAAGATAAATGTCAACTGTTCAGGTTATTGCCGAACTAGTCAATTGACAAGAAACAAAGATAGATGTCAACTGTTCAGGTTATTGCCGAACTAGTCAACTGACAAAAAGACAAAGATAAATGTCAACTGTTCAGGTTATTGCTGAACTAGTCAATTGACAAAAAACAAAGATGAATGTCAACTGTTCAGGTTATTGCCGAACTAGCCAACTGATGACATGAAACAGAGGCAAATGATGCACAAGCTGTTCATTAAAGAAATTGCCACTTGGCGGAGAGAGGGTGACACCTTTGGATCAGACCCATTGGGGATGACACTCGGGGAAATAGAAGGTTACAAATTATTCATGATTGATTGAAATGAAAAGATAAATGAAGCAAGACTCATGATGGTTAATGCAGCCATGTACGCATGATATTGTCTTTATTGTATATGCATGAATGTGTATATGTATGAATGCCTGAATGACGACACGACTTGTATGACTGTATGGAGGATTGACTTGTATGATTGTGTGAATGATAGATTTGATGGAACAAGATTGGACAGGTAAGATGGAAAGTGACCCGACGTCGCATCACAAACACTTGGCAATCTTCAATGGGGATGATGCCACCAGGGTGTATCAAAATAGTGACGGGGTAAAGCCCGGCGTATGCAGCAACTGATGGGGAATAAACATTTCTTGGGAGAACGTGCCAATCCCAAAATACATGGTAGAAGAGCTGGTGCTTCTGTGGTCATGCTTATTATTATTATTATTATTATTTATTTTTTTTTTTTTTTTTTAGAAAACAAAAGCAATTGACCACGTGCAACCTGCAAGGTTTACCCA
This sequence comes from Glycine soja, assembly GCF_004193775.1. NCBI lineage: Eukaryota > Viridiplantae > Streptophyta > Magnoliopsida > Fabales > Fabaceae > Glycine > Glycine soja. The sequence continues at coordinate 42,527,949 of NC_041011.1, read as the reverse complement.
TTCTCATGGTAGCTGTTGACACACCCTTCATCTATTCACGAGTTCAAAGAAAAAGTGTTTTGTTGTTTGTGCTTCTCAAAAAAGACATGAAAGAAAATTTATGATTTTGAGAAATATTTTGTTTCAAATGCTACCATAAAAAAGGAAAGGTTTTATAAGCTGAATAAATGAGAATTCCAAATGAAAGGCAACAGGCTCAAATTTATTTGAAAGAGTGATGACCTGCCAATGGCATGGCTCCACTGATCTTACAAAGTTTTGGAAAATGGTAAATATAAGTTGAAGGTTCATTGAACACAATAACCGTTGTTCCCTCTGACAACCTTGAATTCCACTGTTTGGATGCTTCAGATTCAGGGTCTCCCTGACATTCCATTGTGCCCCAAATGAACAAAGATCATCTCGATGCAGTTACTTTGTCTTTTGATCTTTAACTTTTGCATAGATCGCCCTTTCGGGTTTTCGACCTATCAGGCTAATTATTTTTTTGTTTGATGTCTCTAATTTTTGCCTGGGCCGCCCTTTCGGGTTTTCGACCCACCGAGACGCTCATTTTTGCCTAAGCCGCCCTTTCGGGTTTTCGACTTACCGAGCTGTTCTTTTATTTTTAGACAAAGTATTTCTTGACTGCATCCGCATTCACGGGACGAGGGAGCTCATCCCCATCCATAGTTGTAAGAGTCAGTGCACCACCAGAGAAAGTTCTCTTGACGACATATGGGCCTTCGTAATTAGGCGTCCACTTGCCCCTAGAGTCGGGTTGGAAAGATAAAACCTTCTTGAGAACAAGATCTCCTTCTTGAAACACACGAGGACGAACCTTCTTGTCGAAAGCCTGCTTCATCCTCTGTTGATAAAGTTGTCCGTGGCACAAGGCTTTCATGCGTTTTTCTTCAATTAGATTCAACTGATCATATCTGCTTTGGCACCATTCAGCTTCTGATAACTGGGCCTCCATTAGAACTCTCATCGATGGAATCTCAACCTCCACAGGGAGTACTGCTTCCATACCATACACCAAAGAGAAGGGGGTTGCCCCTGTTGAAGTACGCACTGAAGTACGATACCCATGCAAAGCATACGGTAGCATCTCATGCCAGTCTTTGTATGTGACCACCATCTTCTGCACTATCTTCTTGATATTCTTGTTTGCAGCTTCAACTGCGCCATTCATCTGAGGTCTGTAAGGAGAGGAATTGTGATGCTCAATCTTGAACTCTTCACACAAATCTTTCATCATCTTGTTATTCAAGTTCGTTCCATTATCTGTAATGATTCTGTTGGGCACACCATAACGGCAGATGATCTGATTCTTGATAAAGCGGACCACAACTTGCTTAGTCACATTTGCATAAGATGCTGCTTCAACCCACTTGGTGAAGTAATCAATAGCCACTAGAATGAAACGATGCCCGTTTGAAGCCTTCGGTTCGATTCTACCAATCATATCGATGCCCCACATAGAGAAGGGCCACGGAGAAGAAAGAACATTAAGTGTAGTTGGTGGTACATGAATTCTGTCAGCATAAATCTGGCATTTGTGGCATTTCCTTGCGTGTTTGCAACAATCTGTCTCCATCGACATCCAGTAGTAACCTGCTCTCAACAACTTCCTTGCCATTGCATGTCCATTGGAGTGAGTACCAAAGGAGCCTTCATGTATCTCATGCATCAAAAATTCTGCTTCTTGCTTATCTACACACCTGAGTAGTACCATGTCAAAGTTTCTTTTGTACAAAACATCCCCATTTAGGAAGAAATTACCAGACAATCTTCTCAAAGTTCTCCTGTCTTTGTTGGATACTTCGGGTGGATATTCCTGGCTTTGAAGGAAACACTTGATATCATGGAACCAGGGCTTATCATCAACAACCTCTTCGACTGCAAACACGTGGGCGGGCCTCTCGAGGCGCTGAATTCTGATTGTTGGCAAATTGTTCCGGTGACTCACTTCGTACATGGAGGATAAAGTTGCTAACGCATCTGCCATCTGGTTCTCATCACGAGGGATGTGGTGAAGCTCCACTTTGTTGAAGAAGGTTAGCAAATGCTTCGCATAATCTTTGTATGGAATCAAGCCGGGGTGGCGAGTTTCCCATTCTCCTTTGATTTGGTTGATTACGAGAGCTGAATCCCCGTAAATGTCAAGGTTCTTGATTTTCAAGTCAATGGCTTTTTCAATGCCCAAGATACATGCTTCATATTCTGCCATATTGTTGGTGCAATCGAACTGTAACCTTGCAGCGAAAGGGAGATGATTACCTTCAGGAGTGATAATAACTGCCCCAATTCCATTGCCAAAGACATTCACGGCTCCATCAAAAATCAAACCCCATCTAGACTCGGGATCTGGACCTTCTCCAAGCAATGGTTCATCACAATCCTTCATCTTCAAGTGCATAATCTCTTCATCAGGAAAGTCAAACTTGATGGGTTGATAGTCCTCAATTGGTTGGTGAGCCAAATGATCAGCAAGAACACTTCCCTTAATTGCTTTCCGGGTGCGGTATTCGATATCATACTCGGATAACAACATCTGCCAACGAGCAATTCTTCCTGTCAGAGCGGGTTTCTCAAAGATATACTTGATCGGGTCCATTTTGGATATTAGCCAGGTGGTGTGGTTAATCATGTAGTGACGAAGACGCTTGGCAGCCCAGGCTAGTGCACAACAAGTTTTCTCAAGTAGGGAGTACCTGGACTCACAATCTGTAAACTTCTTGCTCAAGTAGTAGATGGCATGTTCTTTCCTTCCGGTCTCATCCTGTTGTCCGAGCACACAGCCCATAGAATCTTCTAACACAGTCAAGTACATAATCAGAGGCCTTCCTTCAATTGGAGGTATAAGAATTGGAGGTTCTAGCAGATAATTCTTGATACTATCAAAAGCCTTTTGACAATCTTCGGTCCAAACAACCCCTTGATCTTTTCGAAGCAACTTGAATATAGGTCCGCACGTGGCTGTCATGTGCGAGATGAAACGAGAAATGTAATTTAGACGCCCAAGAAAACCTCTCACTTGTTTCTCTGTTTGTGGAACCGGCATTTCTCTAATGGCCCTGACCTTGTCAGGATCTACTTCAATACCTTTCTGACTGACAAAGAAACCTAAGAGTTTTCCAGATCTAACACCAAAGGTACATTTGTTGGGATTCAGTCGAAGTTGGTACTTTCTCAGCCGTTGAAACATCTTCAGCAAGTACTCGACATGTTCTTCTTCAGTGCCTGACTTGACAATCATATCATCCACGTACACTTCTATCTCTTTGTGCATCATGTCATGAAAGAGAGTGGTCATGCCTCTTTGGTAAGTGGCACCTGCATTTATCAACCCAAAAGGCATTACCCTGTAACAAAAGGTGCCCCAAGGCGTGATGAAAGATGTCTTTTCTCTATCTTCAACTGCCATCTTGATCTGATTGTACCCAGAGAAACCGTCCATGAAGGAGAAGACCTTGGACTTTGCAGCGCTGTCAACCAATACATCGATGTGAGGTAGAGGAAAGTCATCTTTCGGACTAGCCTTGTTCAAATCCCGGTAGTCAACGCACATCCTGACCTTGCCGTCCCTCTTTGGAACAGGCACTATGTTGGCTAACCATTGGGGATACTCTGATGTGACAAGAAAACCTGCATCGATCTGCTTCTGTACTTCCTCTTTGATCTTGAGAGCCATGTCAGGGCGAGTTCTTCTCAGTTTCTGTTTGACCGGTGGGCATTCGGGCTTCAAAGGCAAACGGTGCTCCACAATACGGGGATCCAAGCCGGGCATATCTTGGTACGACCATGCGAACACATCGACGTATTCTTTGAGTAATTCAATCACCCTTCGTTTGACAGTTGCCTCAAGCGATGCCCCAATCTTGACTTCCTTCTTATCTTCCTCGGTTCCCAAGTTAATCACCTCTACTACCTCCTCATGAGGCCGAATGGTTTTCTTTTCATATTCCAATAACCGAGCAAGTTCCTTCGGGATTTCATCATCCTCCTCCTCTTCAGCCTCGTAGACAGGAGATTCGTAGTTGGGAGAGGGTGCAGGGTTATTATGTTCAACGGGCTCATAAATGCCTAGTCTGCATATGATTGATGATTGATTTTAGAAAATGAGTGAACAATGCGGACTTTTTATAATTAATTGAAATCAGAAAACAAAAATAAAATATTTTGGGTTTTTTGTGTTACCATTTTCCAGAAAGAGCAATAAGCATAGATATCGGGATAAACCACATTTTCCATTAATAAGAGTAGTGCTTGAAACAAAACAGCCCTACATAATTGCGCTTTCGTCCTGGGCAAGACGAAAGGATCCTTTTTTGAAAAACAAACAAACAGAAAAACAAAGACACATTACTTTGATGCATGAACCACTGAAGGGATGTCAACCGCGTCCCAGTTGCGAACAAGTTTTCCAGGTGTGACAAATGCAAGCACTATCTCTTCAGGAGCATCTTCCAAGACAGCATTGGCTTCTGGCGAGTTGTTGATGAACCCGGCGCTACAAAAGGTGCTAGTAATGGAGCTTGATCCAACACTGTTCGTTGCGGATCCTGCAGAAGAAGCAAATCCCAGTCCTTCACGGTTTTTACTCTCCAGCAACTGCACAACTTTTCCCCATCCTACACCTGTTCCTTCCTGCACCACTTTCTGTGCGCTCTTCCAAGTAGCAAAAGATACTTCATTTTTCTCTGGCTTTTTACCCTCTAAAGTCAGGCCTTGGAAAGAGGTTCCTTCTGTTTCATCAGCACCAATAAAGGAAAAAGCTGACAAATGACTAACCAACAAGGCTTCCTCTCCACTCACAGTGATCAATTTCCCATTTCTGACAAACTTCAGCTTTTGATGCAAGGTGGATGTCACGGCCCCAGCTTCATGGATCCATGGCCTACCCAAAAGGCAACTGTATGCGGCTTGGATATCCATCACCTGGAATGTAATTTGGAAAACAAACGGCCCAATTGTAACGGGCAAATCAACCTCCCCGATAACAGACTTTCTTGATCCATCAAACGCTTTGACAACCACCCCGCTTCTTCTCATGGGAGGCCCCCGGTAGGAAAGTTGGTCTAATGTGGATTTGGCCATTACATTCAATGAGGAACCAGTGTCCACAAGTACATTCGACAGAGCATCTGACTTGCAGTTCACCGATATATGTAACGCCAGATTGTGGTTCCTCCCCTCCTCAGGAAGCTCTTCATCACTAAAACTTAAATTATTGCAGGCAGTAATGTTTCCTACTATACTGTCCAATTGATTAACAGTCACGTCCCTCTCCACAAAAGCTTGGTCCAACACCTTCATTAGAGCCTCACGGTGTGCTTCTGAGTTCAATAGCAGAGACAAAATGGATATCTTAGAGGGAGTTTGCAACAACTGGTCTACTACTTTATACTCACTCTTCTGGATCAGTTTCAGAATTTCGTCATGATCAGAATTCTTGCTAGTCCCATTGGATTGGCCTACTTCCTTCCTTGTACCGGGGCCATTCACTGTCGCCTGTTTAACTGCCGGATCATTCACTTTCTTTGCAAACAATGTGGGGATAACACGTCCATTCCTTAGAACTTTACCGTCACTAGCAATGTTGTCCACAGAAATCGCAGGAGTTAGAGAGGGCAAAGGCACCTCCTGCCCACCTTCCAACATCGTGGCACTATACTTGTAAGGGACCGCTTTTAGAGAAGCATACGGCATAGGTCCTGGCAAGCTAATCACCAGTGGAGTAGTAGTTGATTCCCCACTGTTATAGCTTATTTCCAACCGCTGAAACTCAGGGGTGATGACGCACACTTCCTTGTCCTTCCTCGTGATGATTAGTTCTCTATTGTCTATCAGCCTTTGTATGTCCTCTTGTACCTTCGGGCATCCTTTTACATTCACAGGACATATTTCACACGCTGCATGATCATGGTCAAACAGAGCTGCCTCGCACATCTTGATATGTATTGGGACCAGGGGAGTTCGGACGTGCTGGACGTTCAGGATGACACCGTCTTCATCACAATCTTGTATCATGTTGACAGCAGGCCCATGGTTCGGCAGAGGGTTCGCCTGAACATTGGGATTCTGATCTTTGAAGGATAGCAAGTTGGCCCGGACTAGTTTTTGCACTTCATTCTTCAGGACATAGCAGTTTTCAACGTCATGACCTGGGGCCCCTTGGTGGAAAGCGCAGGTTAAATCATGACGAAACCAGGGAGGTAAAACATCTGGTGTACGAGGGGGTGTTCTGACCTGGACAAGGTTTTTGGCGAGCAGGGCGGGGAGTAAGTCAGCATATTTCATCGGGATTGGATCAAAGGTTGTTTTCTGGCGGTTTTGTGAATGATATGGTTGTTGGGGGGTCTGCGGGCGATTTTGTTGTTTTTGAGGGTATTGTGGCTGATGGTATTGTTGTGGAGGGTATTGTTGTGGAGGGTATTGTTGTGGAGGGTATTGTTGTGGAGGGTACGGGTAGGGGTAATGTGGCCTTTGTTGGTGATATGATGGGTTTGGGATAGTGGATGCGACATTCGCAACCTGACGATATGGGGTGAAATTCTGCTGAGGCTTACCATGAGCTACCATTCCCACCTCTTGATCTTTCTTCTTCGCAAAGTGGCCTCCAAACTTCTTGGCATTACTTGCGGCAGGGGTACTTTCCACAGCCAAACGTCCCTCTCGGACACCTTCCTCTAATCGCACACCCATGTTGACCATTTCAGTGAAGTCTGTTGGTGCACTTGCAACCATTTTCTCGTAATAAAACTGGCTCAGGGTCTTCAGAAATATTTTGGTCATTTCCCTTTCTTCCAACGGCGGGACAATCTGGGCAGCCACTTCCCTCCAACGCTGGGCATACTCCTTGAACGTTTCCTTCTCTTTTGTGTCATCGCACGGAGCTGATCACGATCTGGGGCCATGTCCAAATTGTACTTATACTGCCGGATGAACGCTTCACCCAGGTCATTGAAAGTACGAATGCTCGCACTGTCCAAATTCATATACCACTTCAGAGCGGCCCCAGTCAGGCTGTCCTGAAAGAAATGAATAAGCAGCTTATGATTGTCAGTATACATGGACATTTTCCGCGCGTACATCACCAAGTGACTGCGGGGACAAGAGTTCCCTTTATACTTCTCGAAGTCTGGCACCTTGAACTTGTGAGGGATAGTAACATTTGGGACCAAGCATAATTCACAGGCGTCCTTCCCGAACAGATCTCTTCCTCGGAGGGCTTCGACTTCCCTTTGCATACCATCAAATCTTTCTTGGAGTTCTTCCATCTTGTCGAAGGCTACAACATTTTCAGCTTGGAAAATTGGTTCAACCTCTTGTTGAATAGTGTGAATCAGTGGAGCTGAATAAGTCATTGCAGCTTGAGGGAAAGAGGTACTGGGTTGCGGAACCGGTGCTGATTGCTGAGCAAAAGGAGGTGGAGCTTCAGATACAGCGGGCTGGGAGCTTCCACAGACTGGAGGTGGCATTCCCCATGTACAACCTGGAGGCAAAAAGAGGGGTGGAGAAGTCACCGTAGATAGCGGGGTTGTGCTCACCAAAGGCTGCTCTACAGCAGCGGCGGCAGCTTGAGAGTTCTGGGCTGACAGGAGTGCACTCATCATGGTCGTCAACCTATCCATTCCCTCTCGTAAAGTGGCAACCTCCTCCCTGAGACTCTGATTTTCTTGTTCAACTATATCCATCCTCTTCCGATTGGCCCTAGTGTTGTAAATGCGAGTTGGTTTGTGGAGAATTCGTCGGGCCACTTTCCTTGGGCGGCGGTTGATTGACTCCCCCCTTTTTGAAGTAGTGAACACAGTGTGAGACTCGATTTAGAAACCATGAATGCAACATGATGCATGCTTATGCTTATGCAAAAAGAAAGGGAACAAATTATTATCGAAGAACTTGTTAGAGAAATTGTAAACATCATAAACTGAAACACTTCACTTAAGCATTGGAATATTACAAAGAAATTTTTTTTTTTTTTTTTTTTTTTTTTTTTTTTTTTTTTACAAGTCAAGAGATTTCGGGAGCTAAAATCTAAACATAAGGTCCTAAGAACTTCAGACTCAAACTCCCGGAGTAGATGGATCCTCGGAATCTGAATGTGCACGGGAGAACAAATCCATAAACCTCCTCTTCCTTCTAGCATCTCGGTGGAGCAAAGCGTCTTTCCGACGAAGCAAGTCGTCCTTCTCAACCATCCTCTGGTTCTGGATAAAAAGCTCACGGCTCTGTTGGGCTATCTTCCCCTTCAAAGTCTCATTCTCTTGCTCGAGCTCCTGGCATCTCCTCTTCCAAGTTTCTTTTTCTTGCCTTTCTTTGGTTAATTGTTCATGAAACTCTTCCTTAGTATCAAAGGGGATAGGCAAGGATGATGGTGGGATGGTGGACGATAGGTATCTAGGTAAGCGGTAGGGTAGGCCAAAGCTCTTGGTCCTATCAATAACCCACTGGGTGTAAGATTCATGTACATAGTCTGATTTCTTTCCCAACTGACTTCTGTTGAGTCTGCGGATAGCGCTCCAAGCTTGTGCGAATCTTTCCCTTTTGTTCGAATGATCTCCATGGTTAAGATAGAATTCATTAGTCAAGGCAAAGTTGTTTGGTTTTGTCTTTATCGGGTACCCAAATTGTCGTCGAGCGAGAAGCGGGTTGTAGCTAATTCCGCCACGCATACCCAAAAGAGGTACGTTGGGATATTCACCACAACTCACAATAATCTCTCCAACATCACTAGCTGCTTGGTACCAAACAATGTCAGATGGGTCAAGAGTCATGATTCGGCGAGGCCAAGAAAGCTTATCATCATTGGTCTTGAAGGCACGGGATTGAGGTAAGTGGAAGGTAAACCACTGATAGAGTAAAGGTGCACAACAAGAAATGGTTCCACGGCCAGCCTGGGTACGGTCATGGATAGAATGGTAGGTATCGGCGAGTAGAGTGGGTACGGGGTTCTTTGTAAGAAAGATCTTAATGGCATTGATATCGATGAAGTTGTCAATATTTGGGAAGAGTAAAAGGCCATATATAAGGAGGGCTAGGATAGAATGGAAGGCAAGTATACTAGCTGCTTCAGCAAATATGGAGGCTTGTTGGTAGAGGAAGTGGGTGGGAAGACCTTGGAGGCCTCCTTTAGAGGTAAGGTTTGCTTGGATGATAGAGGTTTTAAGATGGAGGGCGGCTGCGATGTCGGAGGGTTTAGGGGTAGGCTCAAAACCATGGAAAGGTATCTTGTCTGGTACGGGTAAACCAACTAGGTAGGAGTACTCTTCAAGTGTGGGGACAAGCTGGTAATCGGGAAATGTGAAGCAATGGTAGAGCGGGTCATAGAACTGAACCAGGGTCTCTAGGCATCCTTCCTCAACATCTACTCTAAGAATTCTGAGCAACTTCCCATGATGAGCTTGAAAATCAACTGGATCACTTACTAAAGATGCTAGCTCCCTTAATCTCAACAGGTCTGTTTTTTGAAAAGGTACTTCCTAGTGCTTCTCAGTGGGATGTCCATATCTACAAAGTTTACAAAAAGCTTGTCTAAGTCCTTCGATAATTTGGATGAAAAAAAAGAGTTTATGCATGGATGCATGTATGCATGATTATGCCACAGTATGGAGAAAACATGGTGAAGTTAAGTCCAAAATGTTGGAGTTAAGGGTAAACACGCCATTTGGTAAGGACTATGGTTTCATATGTACCTGTATCACGGGTTCTACCAAGTTCCCAAAGTCATTGACCACTTCCGGATATTGTCGGATTACGGGACTACTCCCGGTCCAACAACGTCCATAGGAAAGCCTCGTTTGAGTGTAGTATCGCGTATCAACCAATTCAAGACTACTCTTGATTAGCCACCGCACTACGTCCTAAAAGGCTAAGATGGGTTAAAGGTAACTAAAGGTCCTCAACTTCATAGGTCGCTTGGAAATATTAATGCTGAACACGACTACTCATGCCAACATAGTAATATTCCCAAGATCCCTCCATTGAGCGGGGTTATCACATGTGCCACATCCGAAACTCACTCTCGGAAAGACACTATGATTATACCACCATCCTATCTTATGTTTCCCTCAAGTCCGGGTGTAGGACTTATCTCACCACTCACGTAAAAGATAAACACTTAGGCACGTATTTACAGTTTCAAATAATAATAAAGCATAAAGATGAAGAAAAACAAGATAGGTTTAACCCACTTAGGAGTGTGATCCCCAGTGGAGTCGCCATTTTTCTGTCGCGGTGATTTTGGATATCAAGCTATTGATTAGCATTGACTCGCAATTTAAGATCACCACCGATCTTTTATTTTTCCGAAGAAAAGGGAGAAAGCTCGAAAAAACCCTATTTTTGAGAGATCAAAGGTCCGGGGGTTGGTTACGCAAAGGGAAGGTACTAGCACCCTAAACGTCTATAGTACTCTATAGGAACCTCTTGCTTATTTTATCTTTATGCTAAATTAATTATTTGTTTTGAAATAAATGCTCAAGTGTGAAAAGATTAAAGAGATAGGTTCGAGGGAAAGGAAAAGAAATGTTTTTGTTATTTTATTGATTTGGAAAGACAAAGTCTTTTGCCTACATACCCGAATGGGATCAAAATCATGTAGTTCGGGGTAGAAAGTCAAGTGATTGGTTTTGATTGATTTTAAAGTTCGAAAAAAAGAAGAGTTTAGGCAAGATAAGAGGCCGAAAAGGCATAGAAGAAATAAAAGAAGTGAGTTCGATTGATTTTAAATTGAAAAAAAAGTTAGATTGATTAAAGGTTGATTAAAGATTTGATTAAGAAAGAAAGGATAAAGATTGACCCTTTTTTGAAATTTCGATTATGGAAAGTTTTTTTTTGGTTTTTTTGTTTGACTCTCTTTTTTTTTTTTTTTTTTTTTTTTAGTTATACGGAGATAAGTCTAAACGCGCCGGATCCCTTAAAATGACGTTGGATCAAGTGAGGGCCCTTTTCCTCGGATACGGTTCAAATCACATGATCGTCCTCGCGGAAAACATAAAAATAAATGTGAGTGTCGGTGCAGATTCTCATTTTTATTTTTATTTACATTGGACCTAGATACATTCTAATTGACAATAATAAATAAAAATTTCAAATGCATTAAAATAAATATGCTAGAAGAAATAATAAAATGCATGAAATACAAAACAATAAATACATATGGTGCATAAAATAATAAAGAAAATAAAACGCAAGACATAAAAATAAATATGATGCTGGAAATAAATAAAAGAAAATAAAAATGCAAGACATAAAATAAACATGATGCTAAAAATAAATAAAAAATGCAAGACATAAAGATAAATATAATGCTGGAAATAAAATAAAAGAAAATAAAAATGCAAGACATAAAATAAACATGATGCTAAAAATAAATAAAAAAAAATGCAAGACATAAAGATAAATATAATGCTGGAAATAAAATAAAAAAAGAAAATAAAAATGCAAGACATAAAATAAACATGATGCTAAAAATAAATAAAAAATGCAAGACATAAAGTAAATATGATGCATAAAATAAAAATAAACAAAATAAAAATGCAAGACAAAAAATAAATATGATACTGGAAAATAAAATGCAAGACGTAAAATAGATATGGTGCTGGAAAATAAATAAAGAAAATAAAAAATGCAAGGGCATAAAGTAAATATGATGCATAAAAAAAGTAATAAAAAAAAAAAAAAAAAATAGAAGAAAAGGGGGTGCAGAAAGTAAAATACTAGAAGGAACAGAAAAAGGAAATGGGCTCAAAATAAAAAGTGGGCTTAACAGATCAAATCTGAATCGTCAGATTGATCGAAGCGTCCAGATTTGATCATGGGGAGGCACAGTCTTAGCCATTAGATCTTAATCAAACGTCACAAGAGAAGAAGAACAAAGTAAAAACCAAGAGGTGAGACGCATCTGATCAAAACAGGGGATAACATTGGCCGTTAGATCTAGGATCTAACGGTTCCAACCCTGATGGTCCATGGGGACACAGAGATCCGCGTGCACCATAGTATTGGTCATGGCAGCAGTATAAATTCGAAAATAAACCCTAAAATAACATAAATCCAATTTCTTCCCTCTCTAAAGAAACGCTTCAGAAGCTCTCTTCTCTCTCTAACCACACACCGCCGGAAGCTGTTTACCGGCGCAGTGGCTGGCCGGCCATGGGTGGCGGCGCCGCCGCGTCGGAAAAAGAAACTCCTCCTTTTTTAAAAAAACTACATGTTTTGAATTCCTTTTTTTCCCTAGTTCTCAAATCCACCGTTATTTTTTTGAAAACCAATACTGATAAAGCCTAGATCTAGCCTTGAATCTTAGAAAAAAAAAAGTGAACTACCTTTGTTGGGGTGTTCTGACCTGGACAAGGTTTTTGGCGAGCAGGGCGGGAGTAGTCAGCATATTTCATCGGGATTGGATCAAAGGTTGTTTTTCTGCGGTTTTGTGATGATATGGTTGTTGGGAGGGTCCTGCGGGCGATTTTGTTGTTTTTGAGGGTATTTGGCTGATGGTATTGTTGTGGAGGGTATGTTGTGGGAGGGTATTGTTGTGGAGGGTATTGTTGTGGAGGGTACGGTAGGGGTAATGTGGCCTTTTGTTGGTGATATGATGGGTTTGGGATAGTGGATGCGACATTCCAACCTGACGATATGGGGTGAAATTCTGCTGAGGCTTACCATGAGCTACCATTCCCACCTCTTGATCTTTCTTCTTCGCCAAAGTGGCCTCCAAACTTCTTGGCATTACTTGCGGCAGGGTACTTTCCACAGCCAAACGTCCCTCTCGACACCTTCCTCTAATCGCACACCCCATGTTGACCATTTCAGTGAAGTCTGTTGGTGCACTTGCAACCATTTTCTCGTAATAAAACTGGCTCAGGGTCCTTCAGAAATATTTTGGTCATTTCCCTTTCTTCCAACGGCGGGACAATCTGGGCAGCCACTTCCCTCCAACGCTGGGCATTACTCCTTGACGTTTCCTTCTCTTTTTGTGTCATCGCACGGAGCTGATCACGATCTGGGGCCATGTCCAAATTGTACTTATACTGCCGGATGAACGCTTTCACCCAGGTCATTGAAGACTGGAATGCTCGCACTGTCCAAATTCATATACCACTTCAGAGCGCGCCCCAGTCAGGCTGTCCTGAAAGAAATGAATAAGCAGCTTATGATTGTCAGTATACATGGACATTTTCCGCGCGTACACACCAAAGTGACTGCGGGGACAAAAGTTCCTTTATACTTCTCGAAGTCTGGCACCTTGAACTTGTGAGGGATAGTAACATTTGGGACGCAAGCATAATTCACAGGCGTCCTTACCCGAACAGATCTCTTCCTCGGAGGGCTTCGACTGTCCCTTTGCATACCATCAAATCTTTCTTGGAGTTCTTCCATCTTGTCGAAGGCTACAACATTTTCAGCTTGGGAAAATTGGGTTCAAACCTCTTGGTTGAATAGTGTGAATCAGTGGAGCTGAATAAGTCATTGCAGCTTGAGGAAGAGGTACTGGGTTGCGGAACCGGTGCTGATGTGTGAGCAAAGGAGGTGGAGCTTCAGATACAGCGGGCTGGGAGCTTCCACAGACTGGAGGTGGCATTCCCCATGTACAACCTGGAGGCAAAAAGAGGGTGGAGAAGTCACCGTAGATAGCGGGGTTGTGCTCCCAAGGACTGCCTCTACAGCAGCGGCGCAGCTTGAGAGTTCTGGGCTGACAGGAGTGCACCATCATGGTCGTCAACCCTATCCATTCCCTCTCGTAAAGTGGCAACCTCCTCCCTGAGACTCTGATTTTCTTGTTCAACTATATCCATCCTCTTCCGATTGGCCGCTGGTGTTGTAAATGCGAGTTGGTTTGTGGAGAATTCGTCGGGCCACTTTCCTTGGGGCAGGTCGTTGATTGACTCCCCCCTTTTTGAAGTAGTGACAGCGTGTGGAGACTCGATTTAGAACCATGAATGCAACATGATGCATGCTTATGCTTATGCAAAAGAAAAGGAACAAATTATTATCGAAGAACTTGTTAGAGAAATTGTAAACATCATAAACTGAAACACTTCACTTAAGCATTGGAATATTACAAAGAAATTTTTTTTTTTTTTTTTTTTTTTTTTTTTTTTTTTTTTTTTACAAGTCAAGAGATTTCGGGAGCTAAAAATCTAAACATAAGGTCCTAAGAACTTCAGACTCAAACTCCCGGAGTAGATGGATCCTCGGAATCTGAATGTGCAGCGGGAGAACAAATCCATAAACCTCCTCTTTCCTTCTAGCATCTCGGTGGAGCAAAGCGTCTTTCCGACGAAGCAAGTTCGTCCTTCTCAAACCATCCTCTGGTTCTGGATAAAAACTCACGGCTCTGTTGGGCTATCTTCCCCTTCAAAGTCTCATTCTCTTGCTCGAGCTCCTGGCATCTCCTCTTCCAAGTTTCTTTTTCTTGCCTTTCTTTGTTAATTGTTCATGAAACTCTTCCTTAAGTATCAAAGGGGATAGCAAGGGATGATGGTGGGATGGTGGACGATAGGTATCTAGGTAAGCGGTAGGGTAGGCAAAGCCCTTGGTCCTATCAATAACCACTGGGTGTAAGATTCATTACACTAGTCTGATTTCTTTCCCAACTGACTTCTGTTGAGTCTGCGGATAGCGCTCCAAGCTTGTGCGAATCTTTCCCTTTGTTCGAATGATCTCCATGGTTAAGATATGAATCATTAGTCAAGGCAAAGTTGTTTGGTTTTGTCTTTATCGGTGTACCCAAATTGTCGTCGAGCGAGAAGCGGGTTGTAGCTATTCCGCCACGCATACCAAAAGAGGTACGTTGGGATATTCACCACAACTCACATAATCTCTCCAACATCACTAGCTGCTTGGTACCAAACAATGTCAGATGGGTCAAGAGTCATGATTCGGCGGAGGCCCAAGAAAGCTTATCATCATTGGTCCTTGAAGGCACGGGATTGAGGTAAGTGGAAGGTAAAACCACTGATAGAGTAAAGGTGCACACAAGAAATGGTTCCACGGCCAGCCTGGGTACGGTCATGGATAGAATGGTAGGTATCGGCGAGTAGGAGTGGGTACGGGGTTTCTTTGTAAGAAAGATCTTTAATGGCATTGATATCGATGAAGTTGTCAATATTTGGGAAGAGTAAAAGGCCATATATAAGGAGGGCTAGATAGAATGGAAGGCAAGTATACTAGCTGCTTCAGCAAATATGGAGGCTTGTTGGTAGAGGAAGTGGGTGGGAAGACCTTGGAGGCCTCCTTTAGAGGTAAGGTTTGCTTGGATGATTAGAGGTTTTAAGATGGAGGGCGGCTGCGATGTCGGAGGGTTTAGGGGTAGGCTCAACCATGGAAGGTATCTTGTCTGGTACGGGTAAACCAACTAGGTAGGAGTACTCTTCAAGTGTGGGGACAAGCTGTAATCGGAAATGTGAAAGCAATGGTAGAGCGGTTCATAGAACTGAACCAGGGTCTCTAGGCATCCTTCCTCCAACATCTACTCTAAGAATTCCTGAGCAACTTCCCTGATGAGCTTTGAAAATCAACTGGATCACTTACTAAAGATGCTAGCTCCCTTAATCTCAACAGGTCTTGTTTTTTTGAAAAGGTACTTCCTAGTGCTTCTCAGTGGGATGTCCATATCTACAAAGTTTACAAAAAGCTTGTCTAAGTCCTTCGATAATTTGGATGAAAAAAAGAAGTTTATGCATGGATGCATGTATGCATGATTATGCCACAGTATGGAGAAAACATGGTGAAGTTAAGTCCAAATGTTGGAGTTAAGGGTAAAACACGCCATTTGGTAAGGACTATGGTTTCATATGTAACTGTAATCACGGGTTCTACCAAGTTCCCAAAGTCATTGACCCTTCGATTTGTCGGATTACGGGACTACTCCGGTCCAACACGTCATAGGAAGCCTCGTTTGAGTGTAGTATCGCGTATCAACCAATTCAAAGACTACTCTTGATTAGCCTGCAAACGGTGCTCCACAATACGGGGATCCAAGCCGGGCATATCTTGGTACGACCATGCGAACACATCGACGTATTCTTTGAGTAATTCAATCACCCTTCGTTTGACAGTTGCCTCAAGCGATGCCCCAATCTTGACTTCCTTCTTATCTTCCTCGGTTCCCAAGTTAATCACCTCTACTACCTCCTCATGAGGCCGAATGGTTTTCTTTTCATATTCCAATAACCAGCAAGTTCCTTCGGGATTTCATCATCCTCCTCCTCTTCAGCCTCGTAGACAGGAGATTCGTAGTTGGGAGAGGGTGCAGGGTTATTATGTTCAACGGGCTCATAAATGCCTAGTCTGCATATGATTGATGATTGATTTTAGAAAATGAGTGAACAATGCGGACTTTTTATAATTAATTGAAAATCAGAAAACAAAAATAAAATATTTTGGGGTTTTTTGTGTTACCATTTTCCAGAAAGAGCAATAAGCATAGATATCGGGATAAACCACATTTTCCATTAATAAGAGTAGTGCTTGAAACAAAACAGCCCTACATAATTGCGCTTTCGTCCTGGGCAAGACGAAAGGATCCTTTTTTGAAAACAAACAAACAGAAAAACAAAGACACATTACTTTGATGCATGAACCACTGAAGGGATGTCAACCGCGTCCCAGTTGCGAACAAGTTTCCAGGTGTGACAAATGCAAGCACTATCTCTTCAGGAGCATCTTCCAAGACAGCATTGGCTTCTGGCGAGTTGTTGATGAACCCGGCGCTACAAAAAGGTGCTAGTAATGGAGCTTGATCCAACACTGTTCGTTGCGGATCCTGCAGAAGAAGCAAATCCCAGTCCTTCACGGTTTTTACTCTCCAGCAACTGCACAACTTTTCCCCATCCTACACCTGTTCCTTCCTGCACCACTTTCTGTGCGCTCTTCCAAGTAGCAAAAGATACTTCATTTTTCTCTGGCTTTTTACCCTCTAAAGTCAGGCCTTGGAAAGAGGTTCCTTCTGTTTCATCAGCACCAATAAAGGAAAAAGCTGACAAATGACTAACCAACAAGGCTTCCTCTCCACTCACAGTGATCAATTTCCCATTTCTGACAAACTTCAGCTTTTGATGCAAGGTGGATGTCACGGCCCCAGCTTCATGGATCCATGGCTACCCAAAAGGCAACTGTATGCGGCTTGGATATCCATCACCTGGAATGTAATTTGGAAAACAAACGGCCCAATTGTAACGGGCAAATCAACCTCCCCGATAACAGACTTTCTTGATCATCAAACGCTTTGACAACCACCCGCTTCTTCTCATGGGAGGCCCCCGGTAGGAAAGTTGGTCTAATGTGGATTTGGCCATTACATTCAATGAGGAACCAGTGTCCACAAGTACATTCGACAGAGCATCTGACTTGCAGTTCACCGATATATGTAACGCCAGATTGTGGTTCCTCCCCTCCTCAGGAAGCTCTTCATCACTAAAACTTAAATTATTGCAGGCAGTAATGTTTCCTACTATACTGTCCAATTGATTAACAGTCACGTCCCTCTCCACAAAAGCTTGGTCCAACACCTTCATTAGAGCCTCACGGTGTGCTTCTGAGTTCAATAGCAGAGACAAAATGGATATCTTAGAGGGAGTTTGCAACAACTGGTCTACTACTTTATACTCACTCTTCTGGATCAGTTTCAGAATTTCGTCATGATCAGAATTCTTGCTAGTCCCATTGGATTGGCCTACTTCCTTCCTTGTACCGGGGCCATTCACTGTCGCCTGTTTAACTGCCGGATCATTCACTTTCTTTGCAAACAATGTGGGGATAACACGTCCATTCCTTAGAACTTTACCGTCACTAGCAATGTTGTCCACAGAAATCGCAGGAGTTAGAGAGGGCAAAGGCACCTCCTGCCCACCTTCCAACATCGTGGCACTATACTTGTAAGGGACCGCTTTTAGAGAAGCATACGGCATAGGTCCTGGCAAGCTAATCACCAGTGGAGTAGTAGTTGATTCCCACTGTTATAGCTTATTTCCAACCGCTGAAACTCAGGGGTGATGACGCACACTTCCTTGTCCTTCCTCGTGATGATTAGTTCTCTATTGTCTATCAGCCTTTGTATGTCCTCTTGTACCTTCGGGCATCCTTTTACATTCACAGGACATATTTCACACGCTGCATGATCATGGTCAAACAGAGCTGCCTCGCACATCTTGATATGTATTGGGACCAGGGGAGTTCGGACGTGCTGGACGTTCAGGATGACACCGTCTTCATCACAATCTTGTATCATGTTGACAGCAGGCCCATGGTTCGGCAGAGGGTTCGCCTGAACATTGGGATTCTGATCTTTGAAGGATAGCAAGTTGGCCCGGACTAGTTTTTGCACTTCATTCTTCAGGACATAGCAGTTTTCAACGTCATGACCTGGGGCCCCTTGGTGGAAAGCGCAGGTTAAATCATGACGAAACCAGGGAGGTAAAACATCTGGTGTACGAGGGGGTGTTCTGACCTGGACAAGGTTTTTGGCGAGCAGGGCGGGGAGTAAGTCAGCATATTTCATCGGGATTGGATCAAAGGTTGTTTTCTGGCGGTTTTGTGAATGATATGGTTGTTGGGGGGTCTGCGGGCGATTTTGTTGTTTTTGAGGGTATTGTGGCTGATGGTATTGTTGTGGAGGGTATTGTTGTGGAGGGTATTGTTGTGGAGGGTATTGTTGTGGAGGGTACGGGTAGGGGTAATGTGGCCTTTGTTGGTGATATGATGGGTTTGGGATAGTGGATGCGACATTCGCAACCTGACGATATGGGGTGAAATTCTGCTGAGGCTTACCATGAGCTACCATTCCCACCTCTTGATCTTTCTTCTTCGCAAAGTGGCCTCCAAACTTCTTGGCATTACTTGCGGCAGGGGTACTTTCCACAGCCAAACGTCCCTCTCGGACACCTTCCTCTAATCGCACACCCATGTTGACCATTTCAGTGAAGTCTGTTGGTGCACTTGCAACCATTTTCTCGTAATAAAACTGGCTCAGGGTCTTCAGAAATATTTTGGTCATTTCCCTTTCTTCCAACGGCGGGACAATCTGGGCAGCCACTTCCCTCCAACGCTGGGCATACTCCTTGAACGTTTCCTTCTCTTTTTGTGTCATCGCACGGAGCTGATCACGATCTGGGGCCATGTCCAAATTGTACTTATACTGCCGGATGAACGCTTCACCCAGGTCATTGAAAGTACGAATGCTCGCACTGTCCAAATTCATATACCACTTCAGAGCGGCCCCAGTCAGGCTGTCCTGAAAGAAATGAATAAGCAGCTTATGATTGTCAGTATACATGGACATTTTCCGCGCGTACATCACCAAGTGACTGCGGGGACAAGAGTTCCCTTTATACTTCTCGAAGTCTGGCACCTTGAACTTGTGAGGGATAGTAACATTTGGGACCAAGCATAATTCACAGGCGTCCTTCCCGAACAGATCTCTTCCTCGGAGGGCTTCGACTTCCCTTTGCATACCATCAAATCTTTCTTGGAGTTCTTCCATCTTGTCGAAGGCTACAACATTTTCAGCTTGGAAAATTGGTTCAACCTCTTGTTGAATAGTGTGAATCAGTGGAGCTGAATAAGTCATTGCAGCTTGAGGGAAAGAGGTACTGGGTTGCGGAACCGGTGCTGATTGCTGAGCAAAAGGAGGTGGAGCTTCAGATACAGCGGGCTGGGAGCTTCCACAGACTGGAGGTGGCATTCCCCATGTACAACCTGGAGGCAAAAAGAGGGGTGGAGAAGTCACCGTAGATAGCGGGGTTGTGCTCACCAAAGGCTGCTCTACAGCAGCGGCGGCAGCTTGAGAGTTCTGGGCTGACAGGAGTGCACTCATCATGGTCGTCAACCTATCCATTCCCTCTCGTAAAGTGGCAACCTCCTCCCTGAGACTCTGATTTTCTTGTTCAACTATATCCATCCTCTTCCGATTGGCCCTGGTGTTGTAAATGCGAGTTGGTTTGTGGAGAATTCGTCGGGCCACTTTCCTTGGGCGGCGGTTGATTGACTCCCCCCTTTTTGAAGTAGTGAACACAGTGTGAGACTCGATTTAGAAACCATGAATGCAACATGATGCATGCTTATGCTTATGCAAAAAGAAAGGGAACAAATTATTATCGAAGAACTTGTTAGAGAAATTGTAAACATCATAAACTGAAACACTTCACTTAAGCATTGGAATATTACAAAGAAATTTTTTTTTTTTTTTTTTTTTTTTTTTTTTTTTTTTTTTTACAAGTCAAGAGATTTCGGGAGCTAAAATCTAAACATAAGGTCCTAAGAACTTCAGACTCAAACTCCCGGAGTAGATGGATCCTCGGAATCTGAATGTGCACGGGAGAACAAATCCATAAACCTCCTCTTCCTTCTAGCATCTCGGTGGAGCAAAGCGTCTTTCCGACGAAGCAAGTCGTCCTTCTCAACCATCCTCTGGTTCTGGATAAAAAGCTCACGGCTCTGTTGGGCTATCTTCCCCTTCAAAGTCTCATTCTCTTGCTCGAGCTCCTGGCATCTCCTCTTCCAAGTTTCTTTTTCTTGCCTTTCTTTGGTTAATTGTTCATGAAACTCTTCCTTAGTATCAAAGGGGATAGGCAAGGATGATGGTGGGATGGTGGACGATAGGTATCTAGGTAAGCGGTAGGGTAGGCCAAAGCTCTTGGTCCTATCAATAACCCACTGGGTGTAAGATTCATGTACATAGTCTGATTTCTTTCCCAACTGACTTCTGTTGAGTCTGCGGATAGCGCTCCAAGCTTGTGCGAATCTTTCCCTTTTGTTCGAATGATCTCCATGGTTAAGATAGAATTCATTAGTCAAGGCAAAGTTGTTTGGTTTTGTCTTTATCGGGTACCCAAATTGTCGTCGAGCGAGAAGCGGGTTGTAGCTAATTCCGCCACGCATACCCAAAAGAGGTACGTTGGGATATTCACCACAACTCACAATAATCTCTCCAACATCACTAGCTGCTTGGTACCAAACAATGTCAGATGGGTCAAGAGTCATGATTCGGCGAGGCCAAGAAAGCTTATCATCATTGGTCTTGAAGGCACGGGATTGAGGTAAGTGGAAGGTAAACCACTGATAGAGTAAAGGTGCACAACAAGAAATGGTTCCACGGCCAGCCTGGGTACGGTCATGGATAGAATGGTAGGTATCGGCGAGTAGAGTGGGTACGGGGTTCTTTGTAAGAAAGATCTTAATGGCATTGATATCGATGAAGTTGTCAATATTTGGGAAGAGTAAAAGGCCATATATAAGGAGGGCTAGGATAGAATGGAAGGCAAGTATACTAGCTGCTTCAGCAAATATGGAGGCTTGTTGGTAGAGGAAGTGGGTGGGAAGACCTTGGAGGCCTCCTTTAGAGGTAAGGTTTGCTTGGATGATAGAGGTTTTAAGATGGAGGGCGGCTGCGATGTCGGAGGGTTTAGGGGTAGGCTCAAAACCATGGAAAGGTATCTTGTCTGGTACGGGTAAACCAACTAGGTAGGAGTACTCTTCAAGTGTGGGGACAAGCTGGTAATCGGGAAATGTGAAGCAATGGTAGAGCGGGTCATAGAACTGAACCAGGGTCTCTAGGCATCCTTCCTCAACATCTACTCTAAGAATTCTGAGCAACTTCCCATGATGAGCTTGAAAATCAACTGGATCACTTACTAAAGATGCTAGCTCCCTTAATCTCAACAGGTCTGTTTTTTTGAAAAGGTACTTCCTAGTGCTTCTCAGTGGGATGTCCATATCTACAAAGTTTACAAAAAGCTTGTCTAAGTCCTTCGATAATTTGGATGAAAAAAAAGAGTTTATGCATGGATGCATGTATGCATGATTATGCCACAGTATGGAGAAAACATGGTGAAGTTAAGTCCAAAATGTTGGAGTTAAGGGTAAACACGCCATTTGGTAAGGACTATGGTTTCATATGTACCTGTATCACGGGTTCTACCAAGTTCCCAAAGTCATTGACCACTTCCGGATATTGTCGGATTACGGGACTACTCCCGGTCCAACAACGTCCATAGGAAAGCCTCGTTTGAGTGTAGTATCGCGTATCAACCAATTCAAGACTACTCTTGATTAGCCACCGCACTACGTCCTAAAAGGCTAAGATGGGTTAAAGGTAACTAAAGGTCCTCAACTTCATAGGTCGCTTGGAAATATTAATGCTGAACACGACTACTCATGCCAACATAGTAATATTCCCAAGATCCCTCCATTGAGCGGGGTTATCACATGTGCCACATCCGAAACTCACTCTCGGAAAGACACTATGATTATACCACCATCCTATCTTATGTTTCCCTCAAGTCCGGGTGTAGGACTTATCTCACCACTCACGTAAAAGATAAACACTTAGGCACGTATTTACAGTTTCAAATAATAATAAAGCATAAAGATGAAGAAAAACAAGATAGGTTTAACCCACTTAGGAGTGTGATCCCCAGTGGAGTCGCCATTTTTCTGTCGCGGTGATTTTTGGATATCAAGCTATTGATTAGCATTGACTCGCAATTTAAGATCACCACCGATCTTTTATTTTTCCGAAGAAAAGGGAGAAAGCTCGAAAAAACCCTATTTTTGAGAGATCAAAGGTCCGGGGGTTGGTTACGCAAAGGGAAGGTACTAGCACCCTAAACGTCTATAGTACTCTATAGGAACCTCTTGCTTATTTTATCTTTATGCTAAATTAATTATTTGTTTTGAAATAAATGCTCAAGTGTGAAAAGATTAAAGAGATAGGTTCGAGGGAAAGGAAAAGAAATGTTTTTGTTATTTTTATTGATTTGGAAAGACAAAGTCTTTTGCCTACATACCCGAATGGGATCAAAATCATGTAGTTCGGGGTAGAAAGTCAAGTGATTGGTTTTGATTGATTTTAAAGTTCGAAAAAAAGAAGAGTTTAGGCAAGATAAGAGGCCGAAAAGGCATAGAAGAAATAAAAGAAGTGAGTTCGATTGATTTTAAATTGAAAAAAAAGTTAGATTGATTAAAGGTTGATTAAAGATTTGATTAAGAAAGAAAGGATAAAGATTGACCCTTTTTTTGAAATTTCGATTATGGAAAGTTTTTTTTTGGTTTTTTTGTTTGACTCTCTTTTTTTTTTTTTTTTTTTTTTTTTTTAGTTATACGGAGATAAGTCTAAACGCGCCGGATCCCTTAAAATGACGTTGGATCAAGTGAGGGCCCTTTTCCTCGGATACGGTTCAAATCACATGATCGTCCTCGGCGGAAAACATAAAAATAAATGTGAGTGTCGGTGCAGATTCTCATTTTTATTTTTATTTACATTGGACCTAGATACATTCTAATTGACAATAATAAATAAAAATTTCAAATGCATTAAAATAAATATGCTAGAAGAAATAATAAAATGCATGAAATACAAAACAATAAATACATATGGTGCATAAAATAAATAAAGAAAATAAAACGCAAGACATAAAAATAAATATGATGCTGGAAATAAATAAAAGAAAATAAAAATGCAAGACATAAAATAAACATGATGCTAAAAATAAATAAAAAATGCAAGACATAAAGATAAATATAATGCTGGAAATAAAATAAAAGAAAATAAAAATGCAAGACATAAAATAAACATGATGCTAAAAATAAATAAAAAAAAATGCAAGACATAAAGATAAATATAATGCTGGAAATAAAATAAAAAAAGAAAATAAAAATGCAAGACATAAAATAAACATGATGCTAAAAATAAATAAAAAATGCAAGACATAAAGTAAATATGATGCATAAAATAAAAATAAACAAAATAAAAATGCAAGACAAAAAATAAATATGATACTGGAAAATAAAATGCAAGACGTAAAATAGATATGGTGCTGGAAAATAAATAAAGAAAATAAAAAATGCAAGGGCATAAAGTAAATATGATGCATAAAAAAAGTAATAAAAAAAAAAAAAAAAATAGAAGAAAAGGGGGTGCAGAAAGTAAAATACTAGAAGGAACAGAAAAAAGGAAATGGGCTCAAAATAAAAAGTGGGCTTAACAGATCAAATCTGAATCGTCAGATTGATCGAAGCGTCCAGATTTGATCATGGGGAGGCACAGTCTTAGCCATTAGATCTTAATCAAACGTCACAAGAGAAGAAGAACAAAGTAAAAACCAAGAGGTGAGACGCATCTGATCAAAACAGGGGATAACATTGGCCGTTAGATCTAGGATCTAACGGTTCAACCCTGATGGTCCATGGGGACACAGAGATCCGCGTGCACCATAGTATTGGTCATGGCAGCAGTATAAATTCGAAAATAAACCCTAAAATAACATAAATCCAATTTCTTCCTCTCTCTAAAGAAACGCTTCAGAAGCTCTCTTCTCTCTCTAACCACACACCGCCGGAAGCTGTTTACCGGCGCAGTGGCTGGCCGGCCATGGGTGGCGGCGCCGCCGCGTCGGAAAAAGAAACTCCTCCTTTTTTAAAAAAACTACATGTTTTGAATTCCTTTTTTTCCCTAGTTCTCAAATCCACCGTTATTTTTTGAAAACCAATACTGATAAAGCCTAGATCTAGCCTTGAATCTTAGAAAAAAAAAAAGTGAACTACCTTTGTTCTTATGTTATCGTTTAAGCTTCAGAGTGGAAACGGTTACAGTTTGGGTTGTGTGGGTGTGGGTGTCGGCTGATGGTGGTGGTTGGTGTAGGCTTTAGGCCGCGTGAGTGAGTGGGTTACTGTGTTCGCGTGGGTTTCTGTTCTAACGTTTCGATTTCTAGGGAAGGAAATGAATAGTATGAGCAAGATGATTTTGGTTTTTTCTTGTGTTGGTGGTTCACGGAGGGGGAGGGTGGCGCTGAGTGGTGGCTCTGAGTGGTGGCTCGTGGTGGCTCTGAGTGGTGGCTCTAGGCCGATGGTGGTGGTTCGCGGAGGAGGAGAGTGGCGGTTGAGTGGTGGCTAGGCCGATGGTGGTGGTTCGCGGAGGAGGAAAGGGGCTGTTGAGTGGTGGCTCGTGGTGGCTAGGCTGTTGGTATTCTGACTGTTCGTATTCACCTCTGCCCTCTCTCTCTCCCTCTGACATGCACAGTAATTAATGCAGCATTTAAAGGACATAATTAGGGTAAAAAACGAAGAGCCCCTCTGGGCCTGGACCGAGAAAACTGAAAAGAAAAAGGAAAAAGGAAAGGAAAAGGAAAAAGAAAGAAAGAAAGAAAGAAAAAAAACAAAAAAAAAAATAAAACAGCAAAATAAAATAAAATAAAAATAAATAAAAAAATAATAATAATAATAATAATAAAAAAATAAAAAAAACGAAAAGAAGATACTAATAAAGATATTAATAAAAAAACGGAAATAAAAAAAACACTTAATAAAAGGAAAAGAAAAGAAGAAAATAATAACTAAAAAAATAAAAATAATAATAATAAAAAAAGGTAAATAAATAAATAATAATAAAAAGGGGCGTCTTCAAAACAAAATTGAGGTATTTTAAAATACCTCCCTGCCGAAATTTCATCTGAAATGATGGAAATTTCCGGCTTAAAAGACAAGAAAAAAGAAATAAAAACGGGTCAAAAATGGGGTATGACACTGATCAAGTTGCTGTTCACCGTATAGAAGAAAGATTATCCGCTCTGGGAAATTGTATAGCATGTAATGACCATGTGGCCCTCACACACACTGATCTTGACAAGGTATTGTCTTATTATAAATTATAGTCTTTTCTTTCATATGCTAATCTCTTATACTAATTTAGGATTGGAATTTGATTTGGAGACAGTTATATTTGCATGTTGAGCATGGGTGCTGAGTAAAGACATGGCCAACATGTCACATATTTGCTTGTCAATCTGAATTGATCATTTAAATTTTTGAATTTGACTGCTGTAAAGTAAGAAAGTGTATAATGCGAGAAAGTATGTATATACCCTTGAGAATTTAAGTATCATGTAAACTTAGCCACTTTAAATCGAGGGTGGATACACCCCTGCATTTTAACTTCACAGACTTTCTACTTTATCAGAGAGCTAAATCCAAAAATTTTAGGTTATGATCACAACTCACGAAAACTGTAAATAGTTTTCTATAAAAGGCATGGACAAATTTTCATTGAGAAGTTTGCTATCATGTGTGGTAAGACTAGGTAACTTGACCACTCTAATCCAAGATGATTCTGTCCTGCTTTATTATTATTCATCGTGAAATTTTTGTTCAGGAAACTGAGGAGATGATTGCAGATGTTCTTGGAGTAGAAGTTTTCAGGCAGACTGTTGCAGGTAATATTCTCGTTGGCAGTTACTGTGTATTCTCCAACAGAGGTGGTTTGGTAAGTACAAGACCCAATGTTGTCCTCTTGAATATCCTGATTTCAAAAATGTGTACTATAATTTGTGACCATACACTTTGTGCAGGTCCACCCTCACACCTCCATCGAAGACTTGGATGAACTTTCCACACTTCTTCAGGTTCCTTTGGTTGCCGGGACTGTTAACCGTGGTAGTGAAGTAATAGCTGCTGGGATGACGGTAAATGATTGGACAGCATTTTGTGGTTCAGACACCACAGCAACAGAACTTTCAGTGATTGAGAGTGTTTTCAAGCTGAGAGAAGCCCAACCTAGTGCCATTGTCGATGAGATGAGGAAATCACTCATTGATACTTATGTCTAAATTTTTGTCACTTTTCGTACCATATTGTACTGCTTGTTGCTAAAGATATTTCAGTTTGTTTCAGTTTTTCGCAGGTAAATAGTTTGTGATAGTTCTGTCATCCAAAATATGAACACGCTTATTTCAATCAAGAATCGTGGTTTCCATTAATCGTATGTGATCTTTTATTTCAATTTTTGGATGTCGTCCATAAATCAAAGGTTAGATATGGATGTTTTTACGTTACATGGACACCCTTAGCTTCTTAAATTTGTATTTGCGTCCTAGGTGCACCGTGCACCGTGCACCACTTATGCGGTTTATGATGCAACATTGTTATTAACATCTTAACATAAATGTTAAGTTTTCAAGAACTAATTTATAATCTTAGTAATCTAAGTAACATGATAATTTAAATTGTATACTAATTGTTTTAAAGAAATAAACATCAAATTAAACGGTTATCATTAAAATATTTTTTTTTAACACTTAATGTATTCTTGAGATGGAGTATATTAAGAACTCCTTCATTTTTTGATATAAAGACACAAATAAAAATATCAATGTTTGTTTTGTGTTACACAATTTCATAAGAGACGAACAACAAACTGATCAACTTTCAGAGTTCAAAACATAGAATTCTTATGTGTTGTTGATGAAGAGTTAGTCCATCAATCAAGGGGAGAAGTTCAAAATAATGTCATAAATGATATCACAGCTATTCAAGCTACTAAGGAATAGACAAGATTCCAAGATACATTAGCTATGAATATGTTTGCTAACTATCAAGTTAGAAGAAACTTTGCTTAGAGATAGTTCTTATTTAGATGTAATTTGTTATTACAGACAAACTAACTTTGTGTGCTTTGTTACTATTGAACTTTGCTATTGAAGATAGACTTTTTGTACTTTGCGATTGCATGAAAACTTTGCTTGAAATATTTTCTATGATTGTGCAGTGGACTAATCAAATGAATAAAGTAGGTTGTATCTAACATTTGTTACGTGCAGGGTTAACTTCAATGGAGTCATCTAATAATAATGAGGAAACAAGAAATTATTTTACATGAAATTTGGAGATGGAACATGTGTGTATTGGCTAATGATGTACCGAGAGATCAAAGGAATTTGGGCAATAAGGGTGATTGAGGTTGGAAAAAGTCAACATTTTGCTATTTGTTATTCAAAATAGATTGGATTTGACTTTTCTTTTTTCCAGTCGCATAAATCGGCTAAACCGTTTTGATTCAAGGTGCTTCAAAACTGGGATGATATAATGGATTTGTGTGCTAAAGATAGAATCACGGGTCATGGAGAAGAAACTGCTATGGATGTTGATGAAGCGATGAATAGAGAAACGAGTGAAGTGAAATTCATGGGTTTAGGTGCTACTGTAGACTTAGAAGAACCAAACTCTGATACAAAAGGAAAAATACAAGGTTCAACTTCTTCTGGCACACATTCTCACCCGGGAAAGATCAGAGAAAAAGGAGGAATAGCAGCTTCTTTGGATAAAATGACCAACTCTTTTGACAGAATGATAGAAAAAATGGATGGTAAAGTCGATGATGAAGATACTCAGGAAGTGTTACTTGACATAGCTTTGATACCAGATCGTAATAGAGACAACAATGGGCTAAAGATGTTAAATGGTTAGCTGATGATCCAAAGCAGTCAACTATTGTGTAAGCCTTTCCAATTCACGAAAAGACAGATTATGTTTCAACACATCTTATAAAATGAAACTTGGTGAGTAACCTTTTGTCTACATTTTCCATTTCAACTCTCAAATTATAAAATTGTGTATTTTTTATGCCTAGTTGAAGTGATATGTTCACTATGGTTATTTGTCTTGCTTGTTGTAACTTATATTATTTTGTTTCTTTTATGTGAGGGTATTGTGAACAAGGAATAGAGAGGAATTGCATTCTTACAAAGCAAGAAAAAAAGTTGATTATTATAAGTGAAGTGGCATCAATGTTGATGATATATGATTTTAGGTCTTGATATGGATTAAAGTATTTTTTTTCTCTTACGAACAATGAAATTAATATCAATATTTAAATCTTGTAGAAGATAATTGTCCTTAAATTAATTAATTGTTTAATTTCAATATGTTTTTCAAAATTATTGCGAGACTAGGTAATTTTTTTTTTTTTTAACAAGAACAAGGAATTACATATCATTCATCTTTAATTTTGCAGTATTGTTTAATCCAAGTTTTTTTGTGTGTTACTACAAGAATATTGTGTAAGATTCAAAATTGTTTAGTATTAAAATTATTTTGATTATTTAATTATTAAATATTAAAAAAATGATTATTAAATATTGTATAACGTTAAATTTATTTTGAATATTTAACTATTTAAAAAATGACTCATTTATTTTCATTCAATATTGAAATTTTAATTTTTAAATAAATATTTAAAAATGAAAATTTGAATTTCATTGAAATTGAATTACTTTATCCAAATAAGGAAATTAAAATAGAAGAAATTGAGTTGTCTCATTCAAACAAAATATTTACAAAATGAAAGGAATTTAAATCAAGGCAATCAAAATGTTGTGTATTTGAATTTTGTAAAAAAAATTAAATTCCACATTCAAACACATAATAAAAGAATTGTAATTATTTATTTAGGGTAAGGTTGTGTACATCCATCTTTCCCAACCCCAAGTAGGTGGGGCCCTCATGTAGTGAATTTTCACAACTCAAAATAAAGATAAAAGAACAAAGACAAATTTGAAATTTAAAAATCTTGACCATGGGGTAGAGGATACTCACAGCAACTAAATCCCCAAATTGACTAGTGAATTTGGTACCTATGCAGCTGTTGACTATCTCCAATACCTCCTGCAGTTTTATTCACGTTAAGATTGTGTAAAAGAGAAACTAAATATCAGTAGTTATGTATGTGTGTATATATATTTATCTACTCTAGAATATTGGTGAGTGCCGTTAGATGAAATAACCACAAAAAGTTAAAAGCAAATCTATCAAACATGAAGTCAAGAAGCTCAATCTATCAATTCCCCTCTGGTAGGTAAAAGGGTTGTACTCATGTTTATAAGCTTTTAGGCCACATCAACTAAGCCATTTTGTTATGCAAGTATCCTCTTAAAACAACAGAGGCACTAACTAGCTAAATCAATAAGAAAACAATGTCAATTTGCTAATAGTAATTTTATTGTATATCCATGGCCTTCCTAATAAATACATTTTACAAATTGCTAGAGGATTCCAGTAAACCCAATTCCATTACTCTACTGGGAAGTTCCTTGAAATTATCGGGCCCCAACTCTCACAAACTATTTAAACAGCCACCTACTTAGACACTTTTTCTACAAACCAGCAGCGTGTATTGTTGAAAAGGCTCGGCTCATTGTAAATTTTTGCAAATCATTTGGAATAAGAAAAGGATGTTACCCTCTTCCACTCCTAAGAAATGAGAAGAAAAAAGTAGCGACAAAACTTACGATCTTTGGCATCAATGGGCATAGCAATTTTATCAAAGGACAATAATGGCATCCTCCAAAGCTTTGTTATAAGCTGCATATAACATTATTATAAAATTCAGCATATAGAATCTGATATCCTTTTAGAAAAGAAAAGAATCATTTTTTAATACTTAGAGAAACATTACCTCGGCATATAACTGTAGGATGATAATTCTTATCAATGAGTGCTTCAACAACATGAAGCATATCACCAGCAGGAAGGGGGGAGACAACATATAACCCAATAAATCAAATAAAGATCTGTCTCTCCATTAAGTACATAACAAAATCTAGAATTCATCAATCAAGAGCCATGACTTGTTACTAAACCATGCAAAATATAGCAAAACTGATCGGTGGAATATTCGCCTTCAGATTCAATTTCATAATAAAATTATCAATCATTAAAAGAAATTTTTCAGAACAGGATGACAAAAGGTATAGAATTAGATGAAGATTCAATACTAAAAAGAAAGCATCTACAATTCTACATATGCTCAAAACATACCAAGAATGATGACTGATGTTGTCCCATCTCCAACTTCTTCATCTTGGGTGCGACTCAATTCAATCATAGACTGCATCCATCCAAATAATAGCAGTATTAGAAAATTACACACCAAACAGCAACTAAAACCTTACAAATTCCATTGTCTGATGTTTACAAATTCCATATCTTCTACCTATGGCTTCATTAAGGACAGAGGCTTCAAAATTTGGTGTTTACAAATCTGCTTATGGTGGAGACTAATCAATAAGCAATGATTGTATTAGCATACATGAATGATTATCACCATTGTGTTACTCCAAGAATCAAGCCACTTTAAGCACAACTCACACTCCTACCAAACTTGGAAGGAAATTAACGAAGTGTAGGTTTAAATTGTGGTTGATTCTTTCTTGGGTTATTGTAATTTTCAAATGATGTTGACTAATGAACTTTTTTTTTATTCTGTTAAAGGTGGTGTCAGAGACAAAGATTGTAGTTTGTTTTAAGGGTAGTCTCGAAATAAAATACTTTATGCAACATTGATTTTAAAAGTTGTCTCAGATCAACTAGTCCAATTGAGACCTAGTGTAATGGTCGATCCGAGTATGACCCAATCGTTTTGTGGTTTAACCAGTGGTTCTTGATCTGAACGGGTTATAGTGAAAAAAATAACACCTCTTCATGTCTTATATGGTATCTAATCATTTTTTGCTTTTCCCCGTACATGTCTTGTTAGTTTTTCTGTTGTGCACGTCTTCCTATAAAAATCACACTTCTAAGGTTTGAAGCCAGTACCCTGGACCCGTAGTACACAATTTTGCCATTAAGCCAACAATATTATTTAGTTATTAATGACATAAATAATATATATATATATATTAAAAAATATATTATTTGTATCGCTTTATGTGGTTCAATTATCGACCTATTGGTCCTCCTAGTGATCCACCAACCCGATGCTTTGACAGGTCTAGTTTTTTAAACTATGATTGTGAGGCTCCCTAAATAGAAAAAAAGATGTAATTTGTCTACTCTCAATAATCATGAGTGAAAGTTGTACTAAAATAAGAGAAGAAAAAACCTACTTGGGACGACCTAATGGTGGCAAGGATTGGTTACTATGTATGAGTTCATAGATTATAATCTTAGTGGAATGTAGAACCATTATACACAAAGAGAGAGTATAGATAATGAACTATTTGAGAAAATGAAAATGTGTAAGTTCACTTGTTAGAAATTTTATTTCTTTTTTTAATGCATAAATTTTATTTATAAATATTGATCTTTCATTAATTTATTAAAATATTGTCATGTCTTTAACATCTATGATTAATGAATATTAGATATGGCAATAATGTACTTGAAAAGGTATAACCTATATACTTGAATGGAATGGTGATGATCAGAATCATTACAACTCTTATTGATTTCATAAAAAAAAAAAAATTATAACTCTTCCTGAAAAATATGATTTGAATGAAAATTACTCTTGAAAAAACATTAAATAAAAAAATTAACGTATTTAATGTTTTCAAAATATAAAATGCATTCAATTCTTATGGTACAAAGCAATTGAGATTTGAAATTTTTTTTATTTTCATTTAGGCATCTTAATCTTAATATATGCTCTTTATACCCCCTTCATTCCACATTATATAATGTTTAAGGTTTTGACATAAATATTAAGAAATACAATTAATTTGTTAGATTTTAAGGAAAATATTAAGTAACTTCCTATCATTTATCTCTCTAATTAATGACTCATTTACTCTTTTTATACATTACTCCCACTAATTAAGGGTAGTCTCGAAATAAAATACTTTATGCAACATTAATTTTGTAAATAATTTTTTTCTCTGAAACATCATAAAATAAAATAAAAGTATAAAAGTAATGTCCTCAATAATTTCGCCCCCTTCCCCACCTAAAACGAGGTTAAAAGTGTAATTATATGAAACAAAGTGTAACACATTAATTACACTTTATTTCATAGTATTAAAGAGTGAGTGTTGAATATTAATTTTTAGAATTAAAGCTTGTACTGTTTCCATTTTTGGGAATTAAATTTCCACTAATTTTGTACAATCCAATGCATAGTTTGAAGACTAATTAATTATCTATGAAAATGCTTTCAATGCAATGTTTGAGATAATTAAATTAGCTTTTGGCCTTCTCCCTCAACCACAACACAACCGTGATAATTACGCGTACTTATTTCTCCACAAATAAATCTCTTTGAATTCCAATTGAAGAATAAAAAAATAATTTAGAGGTCGAAGCAATGAGTTGGGAAAAAGTTCTTTGTTTTAATTTTTATGTTAACCAAATAACTGGTCATCCTTGCCGGTTGTGACAACTTCACTGTGTTATAATTCTATAACGATGACCCCTGTATTTTTGTTTTATTTTGGACATGCAGGCCTCATTTAGATTGCTTTGTTGATGGTGGTAGCTTGTAAGTATGCACTCATGTAACTTTTCTTCATTAAATAAAAATAGTTTTTTTTTCTGTCAAGAAATTAAGATAATTGTGAAATTGGTACCGATAAATTATTTATTTTATTGCATGTGTTTTTGCTATCTAGACAATGTAGAGTGATTCTCGTTATAGCAACTAGAGAAGTCATCCATTTTTATTTCAAGCAACTTGTGAAGGACGAAAGTAAGAAAGTCTTTCTTATTAATTTTAAATGTTGTTGGTTGCCTTATTTGCAAAGGGTGATATTTTTCTTTTACAAAAACCATTAGTCTACCTTCTTAGAGGACCAAAAATGATAACAAAAAAAAGCGAAAAAAAGACAAATAGTTATTCACCTAACAATAGTAATAGTAATCCTTTACATGGTTCATTCTTAATTTAAATGTATCTTCTTCTTTTTTCAAAAAGATGAAAAAAACATATTTTGAACTCATCAATTATAAAATCCTGATTTTCCACCTTTTTACAATACTCAAAGTGATAAGAACAAGAGAAATGCAAATAGTTATTCATTTGGTCTTTGTTTTCTTTATTTTTATTTTATTTAGGTATTATTCTATATAACAACTTGAATTCCTCGTACCTCTGGTCATTCAAAATGTTTGCTTTTTTTTTTCTCTCAATTTTATTGTGCAGTACATTTTTTTCATGCATTATTTTCTGCCTTCCATTACTTATCCTCTTTGCAAACCATCTTCAGGGTTGCATGCCTTTTTAAATACATATACACTTCAAATTGGGGGTTAAAATGAGGTAAGCCAATTTTATAAATATTTTGTTTTGTGTTATTCTGGTTATTGTTAACGTCCATGGTGATTGAATAACACTTTGTTTCTAATTTTGACTTAGTTTTACATTTTGCTCATGCAATTGATTATTTATAGATGATTAATTAGTATTATATTTCACTTAGCCCTTGTTAGTATTATATTTGACAAAGACATGAACCTGTATTCAAGTTTCTAAACAATAATAACTTATAATAAGATAACATGAGGGCTAAGGGAAATATATTTGACTTAGCAATGGAAAAGTTATAATATAGAGAAGAGACAAATCACTTATATTTCTGAAGGATTGTTTGATTAATTAATTAATATTACATTTCACAAGTGATGAGAGAAAATGAACATGGGAGATTAAAAATATACATATGTTAAATTTGAGGAACTAAAAACATAATTAAATTTAAATATTTATTATATTATATTATTTAATTATATTCAAGAATAATGTACGAGAAAGTCCCAAGGTTATCAATGTTGATTTTGGATGACAAACACATTCCTTCATATGCTCACTCAATTCTTAAAAACAAGATCTTGTTTTTACAAAGTTGTTGGTGAAGTTGACATAATGAGACAAGTCTAAGTTCACGTGAAAATAGTAATTGCTCGTGATTTAGAGCTTTGTAACTTTAAAAAAAGAAAAAACCCAAAATCATAGAAGGTTTTGTACATGTGTTGCCTAAAAGAAATGAAACTCATAATTAAAGGAAAAATATGCATAAGGTCACCATCATTGAGGAAGACCTTGTTAGTATGGTTGATTTTGAGGTTATCGAAACCAACACGGGTGGTGTTGATGTTGAGGTTTTCAAAACAGAAAACGAGGAAATCTCCATGTAAAAGTTGTGAATGTGGCAGAGTAGTGGTGGAAGCGGACAATGAGGTTGTTGATGCTAAAGGTGCATCGACAAAGAGCAATTGACCAAATCAAACGGCAAGGAAGAAGAAAGTGGCATGAGAGAGAGTAATAAACCAATTAAGAAGATAACAAATCAAAATGTGTAACAAGGACAAAGAAAATAACGTGTAAAATGAAAAATATTATAAGTAAGACTCATTTTAATATAAATGCATATTAGATGAAAAATAACTATAAAGTATAATATATAAACGT
Source organism: Glycine soja (assembly GCF_004193775.1). Classification (NCBI taxonomy): domain Eukaryota; kingdom Viridiplantae; phylum Streptophyta; class Magnoliopsida; order Fabales; family Fabaceae; genus Glycine; species Glycine soja. The sequence continues at coordinate 42,493,013 of NC_041011.1, read as the reverse complement.
GATATATAGGACCTACCAAAATTCAATCAAGCAACTCCATCTAATAGAGTTGCAAATTGAAGTTACTTTAAATTTGCACATCTATTGTTGGATCTTCCAAGCAACTACCTACTTGCAATACGAAGGTGACATCCCTTTATCAGCGATAGACATGGACTCACTTGATATTAGGTGAACTGATAACACTACTTACATGTTTCACTCAATCGATGTTCATAAATACTAAAAGGTTTTTACCCTCAAAGTATGTTGTATTTTTGAATTATTTTACTGTTTTTAAACTCCAAAACATACTTAAATGTTTGAATATATGTAGTGATCACTTTATCACGTGCTAAAACACAAGAAATTTCTTGATCGTTAAATTATAAAAGAATCTTCATAGCTTGTCGAACCCAAATAATATTAAAGATATTTTTTTTAAAAAATTACATGACTAACTTGTAGCTTAACTCATCGTTGATCTAAAGGCCAAGCAACAAAGAACAAGATCTCTAAAACCAACAAGAAAAAAAATCCCAAGAAAAAAAATATTTTTTTGAATATCACGATCTAATATTCTGAAAAATAAATACAATTCCTAAAAAGTTTCATACACATACATCATGAATAACTTATAATTTATAATAGCAAAACAAACACACCAATATTGTTTTGCCAACCAATACACACACGCAGAAACAATTATCAAAAGCAACAGGCAAAATCACCACGAAAAAATGTAACCATTTAAATAAAAAAACGAAGAGATAAAACTTGAAGCCGTGGATTGCACTTCACTCCAAAGGAAGTATGATATAATTTCCATGTTATTAATCTGTGGAAAAAAATCATTGAAGTGGAAATGTAATCACACGAGGAGAAGAAAAAATAAAAGAAAAGGAAGGAACCAATTGAGTTGAGCCAAATTCATGGATGCATGTATCTATTAAGCAGCCAAATAGAACATATACGAAGAAAGGGCTCTAAGATTTTTTTTTTTGGGCTTTTGTAATATTATTATATTTATTTTATTTTATATTGCAAAGAGAGGAAAAGACCAACTCAAACCTTTGGTTAAACCAAAAACTAAAACTAATTTCCAATCCAAACGAAAACCAATCCTATGAATGAATCCTACGACCGAAGACCCACACCAAAGTTTTCTTCTAGTTTCTATCCTTCTTCATTTCATAACCATCACATTCATCACTCTCCTCTTTCTTTCATTTCTTTCACACCCTTCTTTTGTTTTCTTCTGTTTTTAATTTTTTTCCCCTGTTCTTCTGTTTCTCTCTTCTCTTTAGGGTTTCAAAGTCTACCATTCCTTCTTCCCTTCCAATTACCATACCAATTTAAACCCTCCTTTCATTCGATTTCCTCACCTCGATTCCCAGTTTTCTCGCTCTAGATTTCTGATGCCGCAGCAATTTCAATCTGATTGCCGTCTGCGAGGGCTGGAATCGGTTGTGGACAGCTTAGAATCACTTTTTTTTTTCTTATTCTTTTTCATTTTTTGACGAAAGAGGAGGTGCAGTTGTGGGAGTGTTTCGTGGTTCAGTAGTGAGTGGCTTCTGAAGATTATGATTATGATTTAGAAGTAACCCTAGGTATCTGTGTAGGTTCATGGTATTTGGTGATTGATTTGGGAGTGTGATTTTGATTCCCTATAGTTTTTTTTTTTTGCTTTGGTTTTTTTGGGGGAGTGATTACTGATTGGAGAAGAAGGGGATGGAGAATGGTCACGATGGGAAATTGACTGAGAAATTCTCGGGCTTGAATATCAACCAGCACGGTCAGCAACACGAGCATGATCAATCTAACCTCTCTTCTAACAACAATGATAACTTGTATCAGGTCATGAAGGCTGTTGAAGCTGCCGAGGCCACTATTAAGCAACAGGTACTTTGGCTTCAACATGTGCTTCGTTATAAGTATGATTCATTGGGTGATGCTTGTTCATTATTTTCGTATTAGGTTTTTTGATTAACCTGTGTTGCCACGCGGTCCATATTTTCAATGTTTAGATGATGACTTATTTAATTGTGTATTTGTGTGTGTATGTTGTGGTGCTTGCCTGGCGTTTTTATTACCGACAATCTTTTATGTATTGAAAAGCGAAAACGAATATACTTGGATTTGGGTTCACGAGGCATTATTAGTAGGGATAGAGTTTGATTGGTATTCAAGGTTTTAAATTGTGGCAGCGGTCATGGTTGTTGGATGTGGTTCGTTGGGATCTTTGATACCACAGGAAATTGTAGACAATTGTGGTCGATGCAGCCACATTTGTGGTTGTGTTGCGGTTGTAGACACCCCAAAAGCTATGACCCTAAAAGACAACGTTGTGGGCCCCAGAAGCCATTACATTGCAGCCGTAATCACGCACAGACTGTTTTTTAATCACGCTCAGACCGTTTTTCAAAACCTTGGTTGTATTTATTTATATAATATGATATATAAACCTGGTTGTTCTTCAACTCTAAATAATAGAGTTATGCCCGAGTTATACACTCACAGTCGTCTCTGGTTTCTTTCTCTCTTCCTCTCTTGTGGTTTGATTGCTGTCACAATGGGGTTTGAACTTCTATTCTGCTCTTAAAAGGAGAACGTTACTGTTGCTTGTGGTTAGGGGTGAGCATCGTCGGGTAAGGGCCAAAGGCACCCAATCCTCTCAAACCCGATGAAAAAATAATTTGATCCGTAACCGACTGTTCAAGTCTTCGGTTTTGTTGGGTTTGGATGGTGTGGGTCACGGGTAATGTGGGTGGGTTGTATCGGATTACTGGTAAGATGGAGCAGGTATCAGCGCCCTTGTTACAGTAGTGTACAGCCACAACCGCAACGAGATTCATATCTTCCATGTAGATGACGAGATCTCATTTTACAGTAAAGAAAGAAGAAGAAAATGAGAAACATGATTTAGAGTGTGGAATGGAGGTTGCTAACAGCAACTTCACTTGATGGAAACTTTCATTGAACGCTTTCCAGTTCCCACATGGTTGCCATCTACAACGTTATTTTTTGTCGGAGAGGCTTCTATGGTGGACTTGGTGCCATTGGTGGTGGAATAAGGAAAGTTCACGAAGAGCACTACGGTGAAGAGAGGAGAGAGTAGCTTCTATTTCTAATATTTATTGTAAAATTAGATTAGCCATATAGGACAAAAGATGCACTCAACTACACCGTAAAAATGTTAAATGAGTTTGATTATTTAGTCAAAATATATTAAAAGAAAAGATTAATGTAAATAAAAGGTGAATTTGTGAACTGTAATATACTAATACTACATGAATGCACTGTCCTTCATTATGTGCTTTTTTGCTTTCTCCAAAATTTTGATGTGACTTGACACTTGACAGAGGCAACTAAGACAGCTTCATAGAGGTAGTCCAAAGTCTAAACTATTAGATCATCTAGGCTCTTTTAGTTTGTTTGGTTGGATTTGGGTATTGATGGAATGCATTTGTGAAAACTGAATCTGACCGTTTGTAACCACTTCAAACTGAAATTTTTATTTTTTAAACCCGTGGACCGAACCGATTCGACCCTATACTTACTTTTTCTCTTGGGAATTTTGGGTTTTGGTTGGGTGATACTTTCATGCTCATCCCTACTTGTTGCGGTCGTAGGTTCACACTGGTAAAATGAAATGGTGGCTACTTTCATGTCATACCTTGTTAGATAGGGTATTAATGATGCAACATGCTTCTTTTGACAGGTAGAAGAGAATAGCCGGCTTAGGTCTGAACTTCTGAGCAAAATTCAGGAACTGGAAAAATATGTAAGTTCTGTATTCTGTGATGGCATCTGCTTGATTTACCACATTTATTATTGGTACTGTCTGTGTTATCATACGGGCTTTCTTCTTCTATTCATTTGATTGCTTAGCTGTGTACTAATTGCTTTCTGTTTCTCTGCTCTTTGAATGTGAATTTGTTTTTACTTAGGTAGGAATTGCTAGCTGGAACCTTTTTGAGCTGAACTGAGGACACTAATTGATTTTCAAATGTCCATGTTCTAGATTCTAGGACAATCTTGGACTACTTATATTTTGATTTGAGGATGGGACCATAATAATAGTACGGAGATTATAAGTGTGCATTCCATGCAGATGTGTGTTTTGGATAAAAAAATAAATTCATTAACTCAGAAGATAATTACAAGGAGTTTGGAGGATAAATGGTTAGGGCTAGAAATGAGTTGAGTTGAGCCGAGCTCGGATCAGCTCACTCGACTCGATAAGAAATGACTTGGCTTGCAGCCCGACTTGAGTTCGAAATGAATCTTTTTGGCCTGAGCTCGACTTAATTCAAACTTGTGAGCAGCTCGGTTCAGCTTGACTAGGTTTAAAATTATAATTATTTTACATACTTTTATTTATTTATTCATTTATTGTGTACAATAAAATTAATTAAAAATAATTATATCAATTTAATAATATAAAATATATTATTTAATGTGTGTGTGTATATATATCGAGTTGGTTTATAAACCAATTGAATCGAGCTATAAGTAGCTAAAGTTTAACTCATTTATTTAACAAGTTCAACGTTTAACTCAAGCTCAACTCATTTGGTTCATGAACCAAGTTCAATGACTTAATTGTTGAATTGAGTTTCGAACAATGTTTGAGTTGGTTCGGTTCATTGCTAGCCCTATAAGTGATCCTCCTTAATGTAAAAGAAGACATAAAAACAAAGAGGGAAAAAAAAAGAAGGAACTTAAATGGACTAAAGCTTCCCAATCCCTCAACATATACCGGGAAATATTCTAATTTTATGGATACACAGTTCAAATAACAAGTAATTTTGAAAGTGAAAATTTATATAATTAGTTAATCACCTTATGATCTTAATTAAGGCCTTATCCTAACCAAGAGAAAGTTGGAATATTCTCTTGGATACAGTTGTTTCTACTCTTACCTTTTCTTATATGTCCACTCCACTCATCCATCATCCATGGATCCACATTGGCATTCTTTTTGCAGTTACACCACTTATTTTAATTTTTGGTCTTGTTGGTGCTTCACTGCTCAAAATTAACTATGTTAGGGCGTCTCTAATGCTGGTCTTATATCTCTTTGGTAGAATTTTCCTTTGGTAGGTGGTTTGTGAGCCCAAGTTAGGTATAATCTCTGAAGCATTTTTACATTTCATCCACCTAGCTTGAATTTTATGTGTAACATGACCATTAAAATCCTAATCAATTCCTAAGATAGACCCAAGATTTAGATGGGCAGTGATATTTTTGGAGCCTTTGTGGACTTCAGATGATTATTGTTGTACACCAACAGGGCAACAATGAAGAAGGGGCAGAAACTGTTACCATGTGGGAATAGTTCTTGTATTTGAAGAAGTTCTAATTTCCCTGCATATGCAGTAATGTCATGAAGCAGATGAAAGAATTCAATTGTGTGCTTCATCTGCAAAATCAAGATTTCTGATAAGCGATGCTTTTCCATGAACTTATATTTTTAAAACTTTATCCTCCATTCACTTTGATGAGCATTTTATCCTCTTCCCCTGATTTATGACATGGGAAAATGAAACTTTTTTAAGTAAAAGATGAAATATTATTTGAGAGGAGTATAATAGGCTCTTAAAAACAGCAATTTACATCCTCCAACTAAAACCTCTATTTACAAATTACACTTTTTAACAGAGGCACGAAGATTCAGTGGATCAAAAATCACATTTGGTTGCTCAATGGAAGGAGCAGGAGCACGGATCTTATGAAGCTCGTCAATCAGCTCCATCTATAGGTAATTGAGTATATAAGCTCAGTGTTACAAGGGCCTCTTTTCTAGCGATCTAACCAGTAAACTAGTTGTCCACCAATAACAAACTTCAAATGGATGCAGCCAGAAGCAATACAGGTGGCCATTCTGAGAACAGTCAAATAAATGGAACATTGAGAGTACAGCCAAACGACCAGTTGCCTATGGATAATACTGGCTACTCTCAGTTGTCTTCACCATCTACAAGGTCAATCTCTCCAAGCAGGTATGTGATATCAAATATCAATTATCGTGCTAGAGCTACATGTGATTTCATATTTATTCTATATGTAAGTAGTGTTAAAGAAGGGTTGTGTAATTTTAGAATCCTGTATTTGTCATAGGCATCTACTAGAAGGAGTCCTTGATTCCCGATTTAATTCGCCTCGGCAAGGTTTGATGCCAGGGGCTGAAACGAATAATAATAATAATAGCTTATTGAAGCAGGTACTATCTTCAGTTCTAAAATTTCATATTTAATAAGAGCTCGATATTTCTGGAGTCATATGTGTATCTATTTAGGATCTGGCCATTAATAAGGTTCGGGAACATGAAGAAGAGATCATCCTATTAAGGAAACATCTTTCTGATTATTCTGTAAAGGTAAAAGGTGTAAAATAGTTTTGCTTTAAGCTGTGATCCATAGATCTTTAGAGTATATTTTGCCTCAATGTCCATTTTGGTGACTGATAATTTTTTCATATCAGGAAGCACAAATACGCAACGAAAAATATGTCTTGGAAAAGCGCATTGCATATATGCGTCTGGTATGCATGAAATTTTGTCAAAGTCTTTGTGAAATTCCTTAAGCATCTTTTATGTTTTGCACTTTTCCTTTTATTTGATTGAGCTTCTGCTCAAATAAATAATTTGTAATATTGCTGCTAGGCCTTTGATCAGCAGCAACAGGACCTTGTAGATGCTGCATCAAAAGCTTTATCATACCGACAAGACATAATTGAAGAAAATATACGTCTTACATATGCATTACAGGTTATTTTTCCTACTTTTTTCCTCATTGTTGGTGTGGTGTGTGTTAAATTTTGCATGGTTGCTATAAGTTTTTTTCAATGAGTCTCCATGGACAGTAACTTGTTCTGTTATGTGTTTCAGAATCAATTTTTAAGTTTTTGCATTTTCTTTTTCTTGTCAGGATGCACAGCAAGAAAGATCAACATTTGTTTCATCTTTGCTGCCTCTTCTTGCAGAATACTCCCTGCAGCCTCCTGTTCCTGATGCACAATCAATTGTTAGCAATGTCAAGGTCAGCTTTGATATGTTTCCTTTTTGAAATAATTAAGGCTGCTACCCTTGTATAAGCCCTTCCATGTATAACCTACAAATATGGCACCTGGATGTAATTGGACTCTCTCTCTCTGTTGCTACCAAGAAGAAAAACCCTTGAAGCTAAACTATCATGATATAAGACCTATGAAGGGTAGTTTAAGATATCCATGAATTTCACTTTGCCTTTTCCTCATTTTATTTAATATATTATGCTGGACTCTTTGTTTTCTTCTTAATCTTTATAGGATTATATATGAATAGAAAAAAGTTTATTGAATTAGAGAAACAGAATAATGCAAGACTTGAGGACCAGATATTCTCCTAGTAAAATAGAATAGATTTTTGGTATAACATGTTGATGGATATTATACACATGTTGAGTTGCATTTTCCAGTACTAAATCTGCCATATGATCTTTGGTTTCAAGCATTTAAAGAGAAACTCTTAAAATTTGAAATAATGCAATTCTACTTGAGTTGCGGCACTGTGCAGATTGAATCGATCTCTAACAACCTGACTGAAACTTGCTCAAATTTTATAGACAACAGCATTTTCTAACCATAATGGCTCTGATGTGACCTGCATCAAGCTTTTGAAGAGGAAACACGATAATTTAAACACAATAATCATGTCTTTTGCCATTTGGGTGCTTACTGGTTCTGAGTAGACATATAAAAGAATTTATTGTCACACCATAAAACATCCCATTTCAAAATTCAGGCAACATTCTGTTGCTCAAATTGGTTATTTGGGCTTATAACAGCAGTTATCAAATTTATGGAGGTCTATATTCATTTTATGAATAACGCACTACTATCAGCATAGTGTGATTCCCATGGTTCAATCTAACTCACAGGTGCCATACTATGAATCAAAGGGTATACCAGAATTTCTGAGGTTGTTTTCTGTCTGGTAATGGAAGAAGACCTGTTTTGCTTCTGTGTGAAACCAAAATTGTCAATGGCAAAACATGCTACAAAATAGTCACCCCCCAAAAAGATAGTGTCCACTGCAGCAAAGATTGTGGTGTAACAAAAAAAATTCAAAGATTTGTAAAACATATATAATATATAGTTAATAATGCTACTAATTTTAAAATTTTATACCATAAAAAGTATATAATAAACAATTTCTACACTCAAACTTTAAAACCCAATTATCAATTATCAGTCAGTGTTATAAAAAAGTACCAATAACAGACATCTTGTAAGCAGTGTTGTTAAAAAGTGGCCATGGTGGATTGCAATGACAGATTTTTCACCGGGCTCCAATGAATGGTGGTGGTGTGGCGGGCCATGGTGGTCATAGTGGAAGCAGTGGCCCTGTTTAATGATAGAATAAAAGAAGACGAAGATGATGGAACAGAGTTGAGCAGTGTAAATCTGATAAGGAGGAAAAAGAAAAGATAGGTTTTGGGCATTCTGAGCTCTGACCTGACCAAGCCTAGTTTTAAATTTTAAAAACCCTAAAACCCTGGTCAAAACAGGCCCAAAATTAAAAAAAATCTAAACTCCCCACCAATCCAGGCCTCAGAACATTAAAAAAGCTGACCACCTGTCTAAAAACTGACAACCCAAACAGCTCATATCCTCTCTCGAACATTCAAGGACATGCCGCAAGCTTCCAGTGACCTCACCACCCACTTCTAGCAACCACCCAGCGATGATTGTAACTGATGATGGGGATCTCTGGGGACTATGATCTCTGGTGTCTGCCTGTCTCTAGCTCCCTCAAACTCACTCTTGTTTGTCTCTGTCTCAGCCAACCCTCAACCTATCCCCTATTTGCCTTTGACCTCTGTTCTCTTGACGTTTGCAATTTTATTTCTTTAATTATATACACACATGCACACATATATGCTTTGCTTCTGCCATATGCTTCAATTTCAATGCTATCTGCCATATTTACATGGCAGATTTTCGGCTGGCTGCCATAGTTTGCCATCCACCATCAATAGCACTGCTTATACACATAACTAAATCAAAAGAAAGATTTTGTTAGTTGTTTCTTTACAAGAAAAAGGACACTGGTATCATTTACTTAAAATACAAGAGACATTGATGAAAATTACTAAAATAGAATATAAAAAACAGATGTTTTTATGAAAAAATATATTTTTCAAGTGCAACTGCATTCTGCAGAATAAGATAATACTAACCTGTATGTCCCTTTTGATTTCTAAGCCTCAATTTTACTGTTCTCAAGTCCGTGCTTGATATGTTTTTCCCCCCTTAAGATATCTTGACATGTCATTCATAATTAGCATAAAAAGTGCTTGTATTTTACTAGGAGCTGTTTGTTTGAATCTTCCCTATCTTGATGAAATGAATAAGTTTTTGCAAATGTATTTGAATCTTCTGAGTATGAGTATAAGTATCTGAGATTAATATTAAAAAATGATGGGGAAATTAATGACCAAAACTTGGTGGTTAAAACTGAGAAAGACACTATAAGTTATACAACACCTAAATGTACCTATCAAGCCCAAAGAAAAGTTTTATCATATTACTATTATATGATCAACTATATTCTATGCGAATGAATGTTGGACTTTAAAGGGATGAGAAAAAAAAATGGGACTATGGGAGTAGAAGAAATAAGTATCTTAAGATAGAAAATCCGTTAAAGTGGTTTGGGCACATGAAAAGAAGACCACTAGAAGCTTCAGTGGAGAGTAGATCACATTGTTCTTAACCCTATGTAAAAGGGGTAGAGGGAGATTGACAAAGAAATTGGAAGAAATTATTAGAAAGGATCTTATGGTGAATGATATTGTTGAAAGATACCTGGGAATCACCCAGATTCTGTAGGATCTCCTAATAGATAATTATGTAGTTAATGCTGTACTATTTTAGGATAGTGAGTAATGTGTGGAACATGCAGATTAGGCAGGAATCAGTCATAATTTCTGTCTATTATGGACATCTATTTCCACTGTTGTACCTTAGACTAGGCTAAATCTATATGTACAGAGAATTACAATCAATAAGAAATAATTCCTCACATTTTGTCCTCTCCTTTATTATATAAATGCCTATCCTTGATCCATTGTGGGGTGACTTACATAGCCATGCTCCAGGCCCACATAGCCTTGGGTGTGAGGGGTGTGTGTTGGAAAGCCGCTGTAGTTGTGGTCATCCCTAGTCCGCATTGTCTTTGAAAGGGCTACCTAAAGAGGGGCTGATCAGAAAGACTGCATGAAGCTTTATAGTGTGGAGCCACTGAGACGTTGGCTCTTGGTTGAGATCCTACAAGCCGGTTTTGTGGTCTTGAGTTAGGCCCAATGCCCAAATTCTAAGATATCCCTACGAATTTGATTTTTAGTTGAACCCAATGTGTGTGATTTATATAGTTGCCCTCACATAGTGGGATAAGGTTATTATTGTTGTTGCATTTGCTTTCTATTCCATTTTTTGTGGTTGGGAGTGAGAAAGTTTAAATTGTGCACCTCCCATTTCCCAAGCAGTTTCTTGATATCAGACTCGGAAAAGTCTGTTGAATTTGAATCTCTGTATAAAAGGTCATATGACAATACCAATAATTGTCTCTTTGTCTGTTTACTTCCAAATTCTAGGATCTTGGTCATCTTGAACTCACAGTGAATTCTTTTTGTTGGCAGGTTTTGTTTAAACATTTACAGGAAAAACTTCTTCTCACTGAGGTATGTTGGGTGGATACTTGTGTGCTTTGTATTCCTGTATGCACTATTATTTTTTTTTTCAGCAAACATAATATATATATATATATTAATAAATAAATTGAGTACCAGAGGTACTAAGGTACAGCTATATAATTGCCCTTACTCTGGTTCCAATACAGACTAAATGGAGTCTGGTTAGGAACCACAGCCAGGCCATACCCTGATGTTAAACTCTACTATTAATCTATGATTATATCCTCTAGTGATACACAAACCCTTCTCTTTTTGATTTGTTGATAATTCAATAGAATTAGTTCTTAAGTTTAGTTGGACTAGATAGTAGATATTGTTGAAATTTTGGAATGCCTACTTTCCCTTTCTGCTAGAGGAATTGATTTTATTGGTTTATATTTGTTCTTTGTTACAGTCAAAGCTAAAGGAGTCACAATATCAATTGACACCTTGGCGTTCAGATACGAACCACGCTAATGTTGCCACACAATCACAACCTCACTCGATTGGTGCACCTTTGGCAACTTCAGTATGTTCATATCGTGATTTTGTCCCTTTTCCTTGATATGCTTAAATAAAATTCTAAATAGTTGCATTTTTTATCAGAATAAAAATGGCCTTGAACTGGTACCTCAGCATATGTACTCTCAAGTAAAGCCTCAGGTCTCTGTTGATGCTCAGGCAGGCACTGATTGGGGTCTATTGGGTCGCAACCAGAATGGCTTGAGTGGTGGTGTGGCAACAAGTGTTGATACTGATGATTTGGGTAGATTTTCACCTCTTGCAAGCAGGTGAGCCTGGTCAAATGGAGACTGCTACTGTGAACTGAATGTATTGGTGGGTTCTGTTTTCATGGAATTTTTGTTAAAGTGGTCCTGATGCATGCAATGTTGTTCCCTTCCATTGGACTGAAGTGGATAGTCTATTCTTTCTAGGCAATCTGTTTGGCACTATTCCTAGCAGATGAGAGATCTTATTATTGAAAAATGGAGACTTGTCTTTTTAAGCTGTTCCATAATATGGCATACATTTTTAATGGCTCCATCGTTATCTAAACCAATGATATTATCAGTGAATATAAAGGTTGACTAGATTTCCTATTGTTATCCTTGAAATATCTGTCTTAGAAAAGGAAACTTGTGGTATGCAGATTGGTGAGATCTCACATCAACTGTATATATGGTCAAAGTAGAGCTTACATAGGCTTGGACAATCCTCACCTCATGAGCTAGTTTTTGGGATTAAGTCAGGGCTAACTCAAATTCAAGATGGTATTAGAGCTTAGGTGTTCTAATATAAAATTCTACTTGGACTCACAGTTTTCCTAGTGCAATATAAAAAAAACAGTTCTACAATCTCTACTCTCTAGATGTCCAATCCTAGGCGTGAGGTGTTTGTGTTGAGATATTGCTATTAAGGCTTAGACAATTCTCACTTCATGAGCCAGTTTTTAGGGTTTATTAGGCCCAGACCAAATTCTGGACAGGTATTATTGGGGTACTTGAATGAAGCTTTCTGCATGACATGTAGCTGTCCCTGGGACGGTGGTTGATATGTGCATTTAGCTGTCCTCAGTCATAGACTATAAAGTAGGAAATTTAATCTTGTCTTCTGCAATGTTGCCAATTGCCAGCATATAATGGTTCATAATGCTGCTCTAATATTAGTAGATCATTGTAGTGTATAATTGGCTCTAGGTTTCTAATTGGCTTAGGTAGAAGTTTTTCTGAAGTCTTACATGCAGGCTTAGATAATTTTTTCCCCTTAAGTCTTACATGTAGGGTTTGTTAGCTCAGTTCCTATTATTGATAATTTTTGTTGCCTGTTGGAGTAAAACTACTCCAGAACAGGTTGCTTGAGTGATACTGATTTTCAATAGCAATGGGTGCCTCAGGAAGGGATATTGTTCTGATTGCATGGGTGTTCCAATATAGATAAAATGAATTCCTGCTTGGTTGTTGGCTTGTGATAAACTTGGTTATCTACCTTGGCTTATTTCATATAACCTGGAATCCATGTGGTCACTCACAGCTTGTTAAAATTTGTTGATTAAAATAGAAATTCTCTCTTGGTTTTTGTCTCTTACAATTTTCCTATTGGCAAGTCTTTTAATAAATTATAAATGCTAATTTATATGATTCCCCTCTCTTTCCATTTATCTTTGCTATGTCATCAGTTCCTTAAGTCGAACTAACTTCTAGTGTTTCACCACCAGGAGGCTGGAAGTGTGAATTTTTTAGTTGTGCTATTTCAACTATTCATGTAACAGTGTGATAAAATTTGACTTTCTTTGGGCTGTTGGAAAATGACATCTTTGCTAAAATATATTGGCCATTTCATTTCACAGGAATTCATCAGCCCATGATGCATCCACCCACCTGGTAGTTACTCAGGGTGATACTCGTCCTGCTCATTATGGAGACGAAGTGACTAACAAACAGGTCACATTTCGTGTCCCCGTGAGCAACAATGAAGTTGATGATCCTGATGGAGATGGAACACATAGTATGAGAGAAACATCTGCTAACTGGAGTTCTGGCAACCCTCCTTATACAACCACTGTTGATGATCCCAGTTCTTCATATTCTCCTTATTTACCAGCAGTTCTTGAAGAACCTTCTTCTTCATTTTCTGAGGGTAAGAATTAATCACCTTTTGAGCTTTACTATACATTCAGAGCCTTGCTGTTGGCTATTCCAAATTGAATAAATCATGATGCAGCTGCAGATGAAGATCCATTGCCGGCTATAGAGGGTCTCCAAATTTCAGGAGAAGCCTTTCCTGGAAGGGAACTTAAGGCAGGCGGATACTCCATCAATGGCACTACTAGTTGTAATTTTGAGGTGCATTTTATTTGTGTATAATTTGGAACTTGTTTCTTCTTGCTTTATGTACTTAAAAGAGTTTTTCATTATATGGTAATGTTTGATATCTTTCCTAAACATTTGACATTACCTTGTGTCCCTTCTTGTCGGAATACCAGTGGATTCGGCATTTGGAAGACGGTTCCTTTAATTATATTGATGGTATTGTTATATTTCTGCGTAAGATTATGTTCTCCCTTTCTTCTGGTATTGTGATGAACTCAGTCATGATTTGTCCAAAATACAGGGGCAAAGCAACCAATCTATCTTGTCAATGCTGATGATGTTGGTACATTACTTGCCATTGAAGTCCAACCTCTGGATAACAGGAAGCGCAAGGTACTTTTTTCATCTTACTATAATGGCAGTCTTACATATGTATGCCAAAAATGAGTGAATTGTTATAGTGGGGCTTGTATTTATTATGTTACGGGATTTGCCTGATATGCAACTTATCCCAAAAAGTCACTTGTGCAACCCAACAAGGAATTAAGAATTTCAAATAGATCTATGGTGGAAATAAGCAACTACTACTTGTAATCTTCATTGATCATTCAGTGGATTTGGGTATACTGGGGGCAGGGTTTGAGCTTTGATTGCACTATAGTGCATTATGCTTAACAAGTAACTTCTGAAGTGGGAAGCTAAAACAGTTCATGAATGTGTATTTTGTAAATTGAGTTAGACAGCGTTTAATTTTCTGCTAATGGATGTCTAGTCTTTTTTTACACTGTATCTCATGCATTCTCTGTGATTATAGGGAGAACCTGTGAAGGTTTTTGCCAATGATAATAAAAAGATTGCTTGTGGTGAGTATCTATATCTTAATATTTCTGAAGTTCGGTTGTTTCTTCCTTCTGTGTAACTTGAATGATTTACAGTAAGGGGATTGCAAGTTTGTGGTGAGTTTTACAGTGAAGTGTTGTGCATTAGGGTAATTTACTGAAGTCTTTTTGTGATTAAGCTCCTATCATTTGTCATGTGTTTTAGAAAATGGAAAAAAATATATAAAAGGGAATGATGGTTGTTGTGACTTGTGAGAAAGAAATTGTTATTTTTACCCTGCCAAAGCAATTATAAAAGAGTAAGGGTATGTTTTAGAGTTAGGAAGGAAGGGGAAGGGATCAAGAGAGAAGGAAGGGTAAGCTAAAGGAAATGAATGGTAAACCTTTACCCTGTTTTGAATGTTAACAATGTACAAGTAAGAGGAAATGAAGAGTTAGTTAAATTTAGATGATTGTATCGTTCTTCTAAAAAAACTAACGAAATTAATCCAATATGCACCCATGTATGACTTGGGAGAAGTAATTAAAGCATGTAAGGGAGGGTTATAAAAAGTCTTCATTCCCTTTCCCTCCTTTTAGAAGACTCCCAAACAAGGGAAAGGCTAACCTCAAGTCTTCCCTTTCTGTCCTAAATCCCTCATCCAAACATGTCCTTGGTGTTCTGACATCTTCAATATGAAGTTTAGTTTTCTAATTCACACCTTATACAACATCAGTTGTTCTTGGAAAGGGGTATTGTACCATTATGGTTGTTGGACAATTTTAAATGGAGAGTGTGTCTTATTAGTTTATTTGTATTTAAGACAAATATGTATAAAAAAGACAGATATAATTTCAAAATTTGTGCATTCATTGAGCTGAAGTTATCAAAAGTAAATTTAATGATAGAAATGTTTATTAGAGCAAAAGATATTAGAAACAAGGAGGATAAGATTTCATCCCAAGAGAGAAGTTAAAATCGATCTAATCTGAACTGATCTATCTGCTTTGGATGTGTCATACACGTCTTGATTTCAACTGTAATACGAGTTTTCTTTTGTCTCCCTTTTTACCTTCCTATTTAGTGCTGCAAAATTTGATGAGTCCTAAAATAGTTTATTGAGTTATTCTCTTTTGTTATTTGTTCTCAGATCCCGAAATGCAGAACCACATAGAGAAGGCTTTTAATAGTGGACATGCTTCATATAGAGTTTCTCTTTCGGTAATTCAATGAAAGTAGTTTTCTTAATTGTTATGAATTTCCTTCGAATGTTGGTGTCAATATTATTTTACCTATTAGTCTTCTTTATGAAGAACTCCTAACAGTTTTATAAATATTTTTGGCTTGATATTACAGACTGGATATCTTGATATATGGGAACCAGCGACATTGACCATTAAGAGGGAAGGTTATAGTATCAAATGCAGTGGACCAAATGGATTTGTAATCACAGAAAAATTTTCACCGTCCACCACTGTAAGATGTTTTATTCTTTTATATTCTGTATGGATATTTGGCTAATTTATCATTGATTCATCATTCCAGGAAATGAAGTAAAATTCTTTAATGAAATATAGGCAAATCTTTGGAGAAACTTTCTGACAGTATGGCTTGATGTTTGAGAGTAATAATCATAATGTTGTGAAAGCAACACAGCATGTTGAATCTCATGGCAATTGGGTTTGTCTGAGGATATATATTAGCTATCTAGAAGAATGTTGTCAGATTATAATTACAGACTGTCTGTGAAGTTGTAAGAAGCATTATATTGGAAAATATGTGATTGTGTGATGAACTGAGTTATAATTACAGACTTTCTGGGTTATGTACTTGTGTTGGATGAACTGAGTTATCTCACCAGATAGGTATGATGGAAACCAAAAAAGAGCTCATGAATTTGACAATCAGATCATTTTTGTTCCCTGTTTATTTCTCTATAATAGAGCTTCTATTAAATAATTAATTGAAGTTCTAAGAAGTATGATATTTCTGAATTTGTGATTGTCTGTTGAACTTTCTGACCTTTGTTTAGAGTTATCTCTCCAGATAGATATCAATAAAAGCCTAAAAGAGTTCGTGAAGTTGACAATAGATAATTTTTTACCTTATTTATTTCTTGATGACAGAGTTTGTTAATTATTTTAAAAGGAAATAACTGTTGAGAGTTGAGACATTATATTTAATGAAAGTTAATCAACATTGTTGCTAGCAGCATTCCCTAAGATACTTTGAAAACTGTTGTGTATTTAGAAGACTTGATCTTGAGTGGTTAGCTAATTTTTAGATATCCCTTCTGCATTTACTTCTGTAGGTTATGATTCCATATGGACATACTTCAGAGTTTATTATAATTGGTTCCAGTGGTGCTGAACACCTTTTAAAAGCAGAAAACAACACAGATTTCAGTGGGTAAGTAGTCTCATAGTTGCTTTGTTTCGTATGAATGTATGTTTATGGATATGGAATAATTTTTGGAGGAATTCTTAGATGCAGTTGTGTTTTTACTCTAATTAAGTAATAATATTTAGATATGGGTTGACATGAGTCACATGACATGAGAGACTTGCCCAATGTTTCATGTGTGCATTTATTTCAGCATTGACTGTAATGCTAAATCCCCTCAGGAGATTTCACCATCTAGCTTGCTGTGCTTCGTTATCTGCTAATGAGAAGTGATCATATTATACGGAAACCTTTTCCTTTTTTTTATTGATATGTTTATGGATATGGAATAATTTTTTGGAGGAATTCTTAGATGCAGTTGGATTTTTACTCTAATTGGCAATTGAGTAATAATACATATATCTGTAAAATGAGAGAAAATGTAGAGGGATAATAGACTGAAACTGTATCGGAGTACACAGCGGATGCTCTACTATATAGTGGTCATTATAATAAATACTGATAATGAGAGGATATTCAGTTTCCTCTAAATCCGATATGTTTCCTATAAATCAAATCCTGATAAATCTATACATTAAATATTTCTGATTCTCAACATTTATTGATATGTTTATGGATATGGAATAATTTTTTGGAGGAATTCTATGCAGTTGGATTTTTACTCTAATTGGCAACTGAGTAATACTAATACATATATCTGGATTGACTTCACGAGAGACCTAATTTATAAGCTTAAGCTGACCTAATACTTCAAAATTTTGAACCCTTTTGAAAACACTAGAAAGTCCAATCTCCATTCTCTCTCTTAAGCATCTGTTGGATAGAAGGGAAGCCGAATGGGCCTTTGGCGTCCTTGGTGTTTGATAAATGAGACTTCATATTCAGTAGCCAATATGCTTTTGTGCCTTCTTGTTTGTGGTAACTTCTGCATCAATCTTTAAATGTAATACAGACCTTGAGCAGAATTTTAATGTTTTCTTTCGTAATAATATACTTGTGTATTTGGTAATCTTTGTCACCCAAAGTTCATTGCAATTCTGAGAAGTAATAATTTTAGCTCTTGCTTCTGTTCGTTTTGGATAACAAAGGAAATACATATTTTGCTGAGGATGCCATAGTTTATTTTTTTCTGCAAACAAATGGTGAAGAAATTCTTTATAATATTAGAAAAAATCTATTTCTTTTTTAATTACTGTTCAGATCCCTACTCCCCAGTGTCAACTTTGTGGAACCTCAAGTTGTAAAGATAATTAGTATGGAGAAAGAGAACTAGACAAGTGAACAAACTTGTAATGTGTTACTATTAATTTGCTTACTATGCATTTGGAATCATTATTCTTTAATCTCTATGTAAAACAGAGAATTATCTCTTTAAGCAAGAGAAGTATCTCATGCCAGGTTTTCAAATGGTTGTAAATTGCAATTTGTAATCTTGTTTGTGATTTGTCTATTTCTGAATGTTTTTTCTGTTTTGTCTTCTGCTTTTAATAATATTTGTGGTTCTCCTTTTGCAGTGCTAGAGACACTATTGTGCTCACTTTGAGATTATTCATCCGGAGGAGGGTATATATAAATTTTCTCCTTACTTTATGTACTACTGATTAATATAAATGTCGTAGTTTATATGCTAGAAAATTTCCATTTGGCCTTCTGTTTGCTTGGTGTGTCATGTTATAACAACAACAAAGCCTTATCCAAAAAAAAAATGTTTTTTTGGTGTGTCATGTTATAAACACTTAAAAATTTGTTTTTCTTGCTCAACTGTGGCATGTGCCCATGCACTTACCTACGCATGATAAACCAAAAAAAGGAAAAAAAGAGATGTATAAAGGTAGAGCATCAGTTTTCCTACATCATAAAATTTGTTTAGTTTAGCCCTCATTGTTAACGATGAACTCTACTGTTACTTATGTAGAAACTAGAAATAACTAGCATTGATTGCATATGTTCCCTGCTTGGGTAGTATGGGATTGTTTAATTAGATTCCTTTAGTTCCCTTGATTTGAAGTCAACTGATATTTATAAGGTCATGATTCTAACCTGTCCTTTAGTCTTTAACTTATTGCTTCAATTCTTATAATTGTATTGAAAAGTCAGAAAGAATATTACTTAACTTCATTTGTTGTTCATGTATTTTGTTTAATTCTGTTTTTTTCCGCCCTTTTTCATTTGTTTTTACTTTTTAGAGAAGAATATCGTGAGCCAGCTGTGAATAGTATATAATGAAAGGTTTCTTCTGATTTTTCTGATTCAGCAGCCTGGGAAAAGGAGAGTAAAGAAAAAGGGATTATTCTTTTAACAGTTGAGAGGGAATGTCAGGTGCTTGGCAGAAAATCTCTGCTGTGCGTGGAAAGTGCGGACCGAGATGGGGATTGGGAGTTGTTGTGTGCTACCTAAATTTTGCTCCTTTTCATATTCTATAATAGGGCAGAATTAGCTTGAGCTGTAATTGTGAATTTATGCAATCATTTTTTTCTTCTTTTTCTTTTTCAATATTTAGCAATTCTTTTTTAGCTCTTTTCCTTGCCATGTAAGTCCATTGTTGTACTGCATGTTGCTCTTGTCATTTTGTGCATCTCTTTGGGTGGGCCCTTTTGCAATGTGCATGTATTCACATGCTATGTCCGCCCACTTTCATTAACTAAAATGGTTCAGAGGAAAATGATATAGTTGTCGTTTGAATTTCGCGGAACATGTCCCCTATGTCAATGGTCAAATGGTCATGTGTTTATTTTAAACAAATAAATTGGTTACTTTGTCCAAGGGGTGTTAGGGTGTTTTAAAACAATATTATTTTCTGTACATGATGGCATTGCAGATAGGCTATTTGCATTTGGAACGAATATCTTTGATAAAATCATTTTCTAATATCCTCAACCATAATTAAAGATTTGGAAACTTCTTTCAAATTTTAGTCTTTGTAGGCTTGAATTATTTGATGAAACTTAGTCTTTTTCAAGGATAATCCAATATAATAAACACTTGTATCATCATAAATAGGAAAGTAATAAAATATTAAGATTTGGATATTTAACAGCACAAATCCTCCATTAGTGCGTCATTCTTGAATTAGTTTGAAATTTCTAGCCATGTTGTGAAAGCGAGAGATATTAAGAAAAAAATTAAATTAAAACTTAGAAAAGGGAAAACTTTTTGACTCCTATTTTCAGGCTGGGAAAACAATTCGAAGCATAGACTATTCACAAATTCTTCAATAGTTTGTGCAAAATTTTAGAAACCACATTGGTATAACTGCAGTCCTTCCTTCCCCACCTAAAGTCCTATATATACAGTGGGGTGGTTTCTGATTGTATGCGAGTTGTTTGATGTACCAATATAGCATGATGGTTATAATTGTTTAGGACTGGAAACCAGCAAAACTCTAGGTAATTGCACTGCAGTTTTTCTAGTGGTGGGTATATAGAGTTTGACCTTATAAATAAGACTGGATTGGGATCTTATATTTTAGATTGGGAATTAAAATTGCTCCCTTCACAATTGTTGGCTCCTATCATATATGCGAAAAGACCAAATACTCTTGTTAATTTGTTGGGAAGTGTATCAATTTGTTTTATGTAGTAAAAGACTTGGAAGTTCGAGTGTCGAATCCACAGAGACTTTGATCTTGGTTGTAGTTAAAGTGATACACACCCAATTATTGAACAATTAGAAGTAGAAGAAATAAAGAATTGTAAGTGTGAAATTTGAGGGTAAAAGAAAAAGGTAGCAAGAAAAATAAACAATAATTTAAATGATGAATTCATAATGTGATTATGTTGGGGCCTAAGATGTCAAAATTACTTGTGATGTAATATTGATGATTTTTCCTATCTAATGAAATCTCTGTTTTCACCTACATTTATTTGGACACTCTATTTTTGGTTTCATGCATGAAAAGTCTAATTTATTTATTTTTTTCTCTCAAATTTCTTTGTAAAGATAAAAATAATAAATCACATTAAGATCAAAGATGTATGAAATAGGCTAAATGAATATCAATCTATTTTTAACAATGATTTCATTTAGATACCCTTCACCAGTTCTTTAGAAAATAACCATTTTTAATGCATTATCCCCTAAATATTATATGGATGATCAACCCATAATAAGCAAAGAAGCACAAAGAAGAGTAATAGAAACATAATTACATTAAATAGATAATAGAAAAGGTTACATTACAAGAGTTGACCTGCCAGACTCCCAACAATTGGGGTTTAGCCTCTCATAGCCATGAGAGACTTTACAATTCAAAGGTTAATATGGATGAAAGAAGGGATTGGATGACTAGAAGAAAGGAAGGGAAGAATGACTAAAGAAGGAGAGTCTCCCTTATTAGAGGTGTCTAGGCTTTGGATTTCTTCACTAGAGAGCTCTGAGACTCGGTGTGTCTTTTCCTTCCGTTTCCTACTCCTTTTATAGGCTTAAGGTAGCTTACTTTTCATGTTGACTTTGCGCTGAGCTTCACGCTGACTTTGCGCTGAGCGGACACTCCTAGGCTTAGTGAGAATGACGGTTTAATCACGTGCTTAGCGTGATGTTCGCGCTAAGCGTGGCCTTGGGCTTTCTCGTGGGTCTTTTTCGCGCTAAGCGTGAGCTGGTTGTTAAGCGAGTACACACACTGAGCTGGTCTTGTGCGTTAAACGAGCTGTCCAATTCTTCCAACTTTTCTTTAAGGTTTTTTCTTTCATTTTTTACATCAATTTTCCTCTAAAACACTTGAAATATTTTTCTTTTGACTTTTGCTGATAAAAAATAACATAGATATTAATTTCTTTATTATTTCATTAAAAATAATAGTAAAGTGAAGAAATTGTAATCATTCTTAGCCAAAATTGACTATCAAATTAACTCAAATTTTGCATTTATCACCTTCCCTCCTTAACTCCCTTATTAGCACCCACCCTTCTCCACCAACCTTTCTTCCTTTCTTCTTTCCTTGCTTCGCGAAGTTCTCTACATTGCACTATTTTTTTGTGTGTTTGTTATTCCAACGGAATCATGATTTTGTTGTGCAATTTTTGTTGTGTTATAGACTTTACAACACGATAGAATCACAATTTTGTCATGCTACAAATTATGTAACAAAATGGAATCACAAAATTTGTAATTTTATTGTGTATTGTGCAATGGAATTGTACTTCTGTTGCACAATGTTTTTTGCACCCCTATTAGTATAACATAAGTGTGTTTTTGTTATACAAAGTGGGGAAGAGTATTTTTGGAAATTTTGAATGTTGGTAGGGACTAATAGCAAAGGTGGTAGGACCACTAATTGCTCCCTTTTAGATTTAAACAATTTTGCCAACTTGGTTTGATGGACTAGGCCACACTAATATAGTATAATTTTTTAAAAAGTCGAGCTTATTTGACTTAGTAATTTTTATTATTTATTATTTTAAAATTTTCTTTTGTAATTTTATATATATCTAATGATTTATAATAGGCCAATTTGGCCCTTGGCCCGGTGGTTTGACATATGGTTAAGATGGACCAACAAATTTTCAGTCTCTGAGAAATTTGCTTAACTTTTACATCCTACCCCCTCAGAGTGCCCCTTTACAAATATTCTCAACAGACATTTTGGTGTGCGCTGATCCCATGAGAGTAGCACATAACAAAGCAAAGACATGCACAGTAAAATATCAAGTAACCTATTGAATAACTTCAGGGTTTTAAGATTTATAAGTTCAAGGCCTTATACTCATACTGATCAGATTCATTCAGAAAACTAAATCTTTAGTGTTTGGAAAGCTCTTTTGTAGAGAAAAATATTTTTCTTTAAAAACTACTTCAAGAAGTTACAAAATTTGGTTATTTCTCTATAAGCACTTAATTGGTTGAGGGGTGTAGAAAATTCATGCAAAATCAATGTTTTAATAGGATGAGAATAATAGTATAAAAATGTAAAACCATGCCAAATTATAACTCAAGAAAACAGTTCTAATATAGTGCAAATGAACCGGGTTTCTCAAGATTACTGTTCACATAATCACATCTAAACTTATGATTTATTTTTTATTTTTTTAGAGTTTAATGGTCATACACTCTGATTATGTAAAATACTTTTACACTATTGTTTAATCATAATTTACCATTAATATAATTTTTAAAATAATTATCATAAAAAAATGAATTTATCATACATAATATAAGTTGTGATCAAAAGATAATATAATTTTTTTTTATAATTTTAGTGTATAATTTTTTATATATTCTAAACTTATGATTCTATCTTACAACTTTTTCTTATCAAAGTTATTAATTGATGACACATATGAATCATAAGATAGACCCAATCCAATCTAATAGTTTTTCTCAAAGTGCATCATAATGCGCAGCCTAGGATTAGTTTTCAAATAAAGCCTTAGAATTGCCTTTTTGGGCACATGTTTTTTTTCGTCATATATGATGGGAACTATCCAATAAAAGAAAACTACAATATCACCTTTCCTTCTTTGATTATGAAGAACAGATCACTCCTCTTCAACTGCAAGTGGACAACGGCCGAAACTTTTCTGTATCACAAAAGCATGCCAAACAACTTTTTTTTGGTCTCATAATTTATTTGTGAATGGAAAGAATAGTTTATCTTTATCAACTTTAATATCCTTTTAAATCTTTTAACCATGGACAATGTTGATGTACAGTATAATCTCCTTTATATATTGTTTTGCGAATCAATAAATTAAATATATCTTTAAACAATACAATGTCCCAAAACCTGCTTGAAATGTAAGCATTTTTTTTAAAATATTTACAACAATTAATTTGAGGTTTGAGAGATGAATTATGGGATGCTTCTCTACCTATTTTCCTTAGTGAACAAATTGAGAGAATGATAAGCAAATTGCCAAATTCTATTGGGATGATAAAGTATAAGGGTATAAAATCTTTCAAATTTGGCTCTGGGTGACCTATCTTGGAACAAAACATATTAATTAAATATATCAATTTTACATGCCTATGAGAGTCATGTTGACCAAAGTTTCACATGCAGGACCATGTAATCCTCGAGGTGGCGTGGGCGATTGATGGAGAGTAGGGAATCGTATTAGAATTTGGATGGATAAGTGACTACTACTTTATGGGGCCAATTGTAAAAGGTCCATATATAGAGGTGAAAATACGAGACAAAGTCTTCTTATGGTGGAAGACTTAAATTGATAAAAATACTAGTTAGTGGAATAGATAGTTGATGTTCTCTATCTTTTCTCATTCTAATAATGTGGTGATAATATTGTAGATTCCATTATGAAAAGCTAGCATAAGGATGTAATATTGTTTTGGCATCATATCTCAGATGGTTTTTATTTAGTGAAGTCAAGGTATAATCTCTTTATGGATAAAATATTTCCATCTTAAATGTTCTTCTTTAGTTAATTTATCCAATGATATTGTTAGCCGGAAAAAAATGATGGTTTATAAGTACTATCCCTAGGTATAGGGATGCAGTGTGGAGAGTTTGCTCCTATATACTTCTGATAAAAAAATAAAGGTTTTTTTAAAAGATGAGTTTAGGTTGATCTAATTTGCCCAACAATAAGAGATTATTCTTCAAGCTCTCTTAGTTTAGTCAAATATGGCTTACATCCCCAAAAGAAATTCACATCAAGAATTGAACCATTTGGCTTCAATGGATACATGAATTATGATTTTACAATCAAACAACATGGAGGGTATGCATTAGCTCTTTAAGTGCTTTAGCTATATGCTGGTTTAGTAGAAACCACAGAGTGTTCAATCATTGAAGCATATATATGGTAGGCAAGCTAGCTAATATATGCACCCTAGCAAGACTAGTAGAAGTGGTAATTGTTTTTTGATGTCGTTTCTTATTTGGTTGGATGAGTTACCTTGTTAATTTACATCCAACATGGGTTAACTTGGTATAATATTTACATCTTAAGCTAATATTAATATCGTTTTCTAAAAATATAAAGATTTTAGAAATTAATGCTTATAATTTCAAGTAATGAAGAATCTCTGTACAAAATAAATAAATAAATAAATAAAGAATTCGGTTGTCTTTTATTAATATCTAAGATTTGAGTATTGTAGATAAAAATTATAAACAATGCTTTATTTCTTTATATAGATTCACCCATTTTAATATCTATGGTTGTGCGTATTTCTTTTAGGTGTACTGTGAATTTTAAATTTCCGAACCTTCAACTTCGTATTCTTGTTGACCGAAATTTTAGAAATGTACCTTAAATAGTAAAGTGTAAAAAAGTACATCAAATTATTGGACTATTTTTTCTAGCAGTTAAATTTGTTGGGGTTTAAAGTAACAACGCGTACCCCAATATAGTAAAGAATAAACTAAATACCTTAAATTATATATAAATTATTAGCTTAGGAAGAGAATTGAAATGGTAAAAAGAGATACTTGGATATGATTCTTCATTGGTAATAGAATTGAATTATAGAAAAGAGAGAGATGTGGGGTGAAAGAGTGAATCTTCAAAGATATTTAAAGGGTGGAGTACGTAGCAGCAATGTGTATGGACTGTGCCTACATCCATTCCCTTCCACTCATGGTGTGATCTGGAATAGAAGTCGGTGCCTAAAAAAAAATGTTTTTTTTCCCTCTCCAATAATGTTATTATATATACATGTATTTTTTATATTATTATTATTATTATATCACCTTTTTAAAAAATAAAAGAGATATTTTAATATATTTTCCTTATTTTTAACAAACATATAAGGAGTACATAAAAATATTGATATGTCAATAAAAAGGTTTTTTTTTTTTTTACTTTTCTTACTAAATTAAGCCTATAAGGGCATACTCATCAAATGTCCCGTCCCAGGCCATTTAATTAGATTGGATAGAAAAAAGGAACCAAAGAATGCATAGTTGCATGCTCATCATATCTATATTTAATTTATATATATTGTAACACTTGTGGATTCCACAAGCGTATGAAGATTCGAAAAGAATAATAATTCTTCGAAGACAACATGATTAATGAGACAATTTACAATCAAACTCGGGAACTTTTAGAGCGAAATGGTGGCATGCCACTTTCTACATGGCATCGGAGCGAGACTAGAGAGCAAATCATGTATGATACTGATAAATAGGACCAATATATATACATATTGGTTGGGAACATAAGTATTTTTTTTTATAAGAGAGAATCTAGCTTGAATTGTGGAAGATTATTATAAATGATGAAAAATTTCTCTAAATATAAATATTTAATACAACTATATATTTAAATTTTGAATTTTTAAAACTAATAATAAAATTGGAATAACTCCACGATATATATTCTTAAAACATCTTCTTAGTAATTATTTTTATATTAGTAAAAATTAAATAGAAATGAATTTAAAATTTTGAAATATGCTTTTTTGTTTAGTAATTATCTTCTTTTAAAAATTTCATCAGAAAATTTTAACATGATTTTATAATAAAAAGTTTATAATTTTTAAATTTGGTGTTAATTAAAGTTATAAATTCAAAAGTGTATAGAGGTCAGTTAACTATTAATTTTATGAAATAACTAATAATTATTTTATTTCATTGAATTGATATTTTAAAATTTAAATAATATTAGTTAAAAATATTAGATAAAAATATTTAATTTATAAGCGAAATATACATAATTAGTTCAATGTCTTCACCAAGCCTTTCCATAGATACTCCTTTCCTTGTTTTATTACCATGTTAGGATTTGAGAACACACACAGTCCAACTGGTGGGGAGGATTAGCGTGTGTTTAGTCCACTGTTATTCTGTTAAGTGATTATTAATTCTATTAGTTACTAGCTGACCAGCAAGACTCTTTTTGCCTTTATTGATATATTGCTTATGTAAATCACGCCAATATGTTAATTTATAAAAATAAGATTTGAAATTATTGTCAAGCACATTCACAAGGTCGGCAGTCACTAATGACAATTGGCAGCTAGGAATTAAAACGAGACAGATCACGGATCAAGAATAAAAGAGATAAATTTAAAATTTTAATATTTATTTTTATCCCTGTTGAATTTTATCAGATTTTGGTATATTAATATTTAATTATATTTTAATTCAAATAATATATAAATATAATGAATAATAAAGAAATAAAAGTTTAAAAAATTTAATAATTCAATTATATTTTTAGTTAAATATATATTTTCAAATTTTTTATTTAATTATTTAACTATTAAACTAATTGATTTATATTTTCAAAAGTTATAAAAATAAAATCCTTAATATTTATTATATATATTATGACAAAAAATTATAAAAAAATATAATACTGACGAGTATGAATACAAGTATAATTTCACACTCATCTTTATCTTCCTTAAATAATTCTAATAATACCCATATACAGTTAAAATAAATACTTCCTATTCAGTTTGGATGAGTACGAGTACCCACAAGTACAGGATTATTTATCATGTTTATTGAAAATATCGTGACTTGAATTTAAATATATAAGTATTTTAATTTTGAAATGAGAAGAGCTAGCACATTTTTTTTAAGGACATACCCGCATCTTAAACTTATAAATACTTTAAAAGTTAGCTTCCCCAATTTATTGAAAGGAATATTAGAACGTTCTTACATAATGAGAAAGGAAATGATAATTTTTATTTACTATAAAATTTAAAACGCACATTCTGACATCATGCCCTACAATTCTATATTACCTAGTTATTTCTTGGACTATCGCAATACATCGTTTTTTTTTTTGTGTGTCTTATATTAGGTTGATTTGCATCATTCCCCCACTAAGAAACGTGCCTTAGATGAAGTTGCTGATTAATGGAAATTAATA
This sequence comes from Glycine soja, assembly GCF_004193775.1. Classification (NCBI taxonomy): domain Eukaryota; kingdom Viridiplantae; phylum Streptophyta; class Magnoliopsida; order Fabales; family Fabaceae; genus Glycine; species Glycine soja. The sequence continues at coordinate 42,465,497 of NC_041011.1, read as the reverse complement.
TAAACTAACGTACGTGGATCTGATTCACTCGACCTCAAGTGGTTTATACCTCATTAAGTTCAAATCAAACCTCATTGAAAATAGTAAATCAAGCAAACCTCATTAACTAGAGAATATTAATTTTCAAATAAACCAAATGGCGCAAACATTCTGGTGTTACTTTTTCCAATCCTTTGAGCTAGCCTTTTTTATTTATTTATCAAAATGATATAATTTTTTCAATTAGTTACTAAAATAGGTAGATTCTTAAAAAAATATAAAAATGGATAAATCATTTTTTGAAAGACAATTTCATGTATAAAGAAATCATGTTTCAAAACACAACTTTTCTTTTTCAAGTTTAAAATAAAACAATTATAATGATTAAAAATGATCATAAATTATTTTTTTAGCCGCCACAATGAGAGGTTTGTATGTTATTTACTTAGTAAAAAAAGTCGCCACAATGAAAACATGGCAAAAAAAAAAATATAAAAAATGAAGAAATTATTAAAAGGCTATTTACTTAAAGATTATAGTTAATTATTGTTAATATATAAGTTTATCTTCGTGTACGTAACTTTAAACAGGTCCTTTTTATAACTTTAATTAACCAACTTAGATTCGTCTTCGTGTGCGTAACTCTTGATATGTATTCCTAATTCTACAACCAAAAAAGAGAAAAAAAAAAAACCTTTGCGCGTAATTAATTATTTATATTCATAATCAAATGGCAATAACTTAAGCTCCATTAGTAGCGCTACCACTCAGTAACCATGAGCATTAGAAAAGTTTAGTTCTCAGCATCTTTTTGCCATTTCATTGTTCCACTTCCGAGAAATTAATAATTGTGCATGGTTTATTATATTATTTTCGGCACTCAAATAATTATTCTGAAATTTTTTTTAATTAATAATAAATATATTTCAATTATAATTTCCCCTAGCTATCTGGCATATATTATATATACTAAATAAAAAAAAAATCGTGGTTTCTGCAACACCGTGTCTACAAAAAAAATGATCCCCACTCACGTCATTTTCCTTTATAAATGCAACATCTTAGTCCAAAACTGACCAAACTTGTATTCTGGTAGGAGAAAGAATCTGCAAAGGGTCATTGCGTAGAGAAGCTAGCTAGCACTGAAGCACACACATACACAACACGAGAGTACGTGAATTGAAGAAAATAATTAAGAAGCATGGAATGGAAGAAATATTATTTGGATGTGGTGCTGGTACCATTGGGATTTCTGATAACCATTGGTTATCACGTTTGGTTGTGGCATAAGGTTCGAACACAGCCTTCTTCCACCATAATCGGAATCAATACTCATGGAAGACGCTCCTGGGTCCCTGCCATGTTGAAGGTATTGATCTCTTGTCCATCAAAACATTAACAAAAAAATTAATATTATAATTTGATTGTTTCTTTTCTCATTAACTATTTAATTTCTTTTGGTGAAGGCATGGATATGATGGAGCTAACTATTCCTAATTCTACAACTGGATATATCCCATGTTCATATGAATTATCATATATACTAATTAATAATCTCTCCATATATATCTTTTTGAATATTTCGAGTATTAAATAGAAGCTAAGTAGTCAATTTCTAAATTAAACTTTTAAACTACTCTGTTTTTTGTCCTTGTTGAAGAGTTTATTTGTTTCTGATTGGAGCCAAATATTGAAACCATTATTAATCTTATTGGATCGTATACGTACGCAGCATGAATCTTGTACTAGTAGTGGATCTGGGGGTATTGATATGACCAAACGACTTTTATTTATGATCTACCTCTGTCTTACATTTTTTTAGCGATAAAATTTGATATCATCGATCTGTTGTTGCCAATCAAAACCGCACTCTTCACTGGCTATGTCGCTATAAATTAATAAAGTTTTGTGAAAAAGTATATTTGCAAGTTAAACGTAATGTGTCCTTGGAATATTTTGGTCTAGAATATAATTGACTGTTCGGATAATTAGAAAATAGTTTTCAAATTTGTTTAACGTAAGTTATCTTGGGTTAATCTTTCCAAGTAAGAATTTTAAGCTTGCAAATAAGGTTACCGAGAACTTTATATCTTTTATTCGATTTTACTGACGTTGTTTGTATTTGTAATTTTTTTATTATTATATAACATATTAAGTTAGAACTTATATATATATATATATATATATATATATATATATATATATATATATATATATGAAGGATTATGAACTTGGTTATTGTTGTTCTAATTATATTATATAAGTTGTCATGTTCTGATTGTATTTGTATTAATTTGCAATATTTTCTCATTTTGTTGATTTTAATTCATTAATATTACACTTTGAAGTACTCACAATTTTTGCTTAAATACTTCTTGGAATATTTATTTATACTTAGTTATTATATTTTATTTTATATTTAAATTATACTCCAACGTTTATTTCTTTAGTTTTGTGTTTTAAATATTTTTAGATAAAAGAATTTATTTAATGTGTAAAATGTGTTTTAAGTTCCTTAGTTTTCGGTTAAAATTGGTTATAGTTTTTACACTCTAAAAACCATGATTTTGATTATATTTTTTTGTAATTGATAAATTTTATCCCTCATCTTAGTTCTTAAGTTTAGTAAAGAAAGACAAAATTTAACAATTACAAAAAGTACAAGAACCAAAATCATTATATAATGACTAAAATTAATTTTGATAAAAAATTGAGACACAGGTAAAATACCTTTTATCCTTATTTGATTCAACGCATTGCTAATTGTTTTTTTTCAATTCCAAAGTTGAAATGTTCCAACAAAATATATAATTACTTTAAGAATAATTTAACTGAGTTAGGTCCAAATGCCAAGCAAGCTTCCACTTCAAGCTTGAGGGGTTGGAGGGAAGAGAGACTTTATGAATATTTTGCGTATGCTTAAAATTACTTTTAAAATCGGCCAGAGTGAAAGGGTTAAGGTAAAATTAACAATAATTAATCAAACAGGACCAGGTTCTAAGATATTGCTTTAGTAAATGGATTCCAGGGCCCTGTCTTTGCCGTGATGTTTATCAGTTTAGAATCTTTAAATGACAAACATACAGATATGAATATTCGAGAGAATCTGCATAAAACTGGCTGCCCTAGGATTTGGGATTTTTTTATGAGAATGGCCCATCACTTTCATATAAAAGTGGGTTAGTAACTTCATATAAAATAAAGTAGGGTTAACGACAGCGCATTTTGTTTCTGTGGTCTCGTGTTGATTACAAGCAAAATGATTTAAAGAAAAGATGTCATTCACGTTTCTCACCACAATCTCCACGACGCAAAGTGGATCGCCCTTTTTGAAGACTTAATTGTCCTGAGGAATATGAGTTTGTGCTTTAATTAATTAGATCTTAAGCAGTAGTACTATTTTTCTTTGTAGGTTAATTAATTAAAACCATGTGTTCGGCACAAGCATGGCTACTTTTTTCTTTGAGGAAAGCGTGCATGGATATATACTTATAATCAACATATACCGCATAAATATTTGGTAAAAGAAAGGAAATGTGCTTGATTTTAAAACTCAAAAAAATTATATTAGCTAGGTGCCGCTGAATCCGTTTTGTTTTTCTTCTCATCAAGCATGCTTCAAATATATAAGGTTATAGTCCACATAATACACATGACCTAAACCTGTAGATGTTGTGATGAATATGTAACTTAGTTTCTATATCCCATATACCGTAACTTAATTACAATATATTATTATTCAATTATAAATTATTATTTATAAAATTGTTGATTTTAATAATAATTATTTTAAAAATTATATCTAAAATGATTTCTAATTGATTAAGTGTATGAATATAAAATAAGAGGTGTTGTTGAACAGCATGAGTTATAAACCTTTGGTTCTTATTATATTTCTATATATATATATAAAAGTGTATGAATATAAATGGATCATGGATAATTAAGACAGAGCAATATTTTGTTCATGGCAGGACATTGAAAAGAAGAACATCCTAGCAGTGCAAACTCTTCGTAACATGATAATGGGATCAACTCTCATGGCCACAACTTCCATTCTCCTCTCTGCAGGCTTGGCAGCTGTGATAAGCAGCACTTACAGCGTTAAGAAGCCTCTGAATGACGCTATATATGGAGCCCACAGTGAATTCATGGTAGCACTTAAATACGTGACACTCTTAACCATATTCTTATTCTCATTTTTCTGTCACACCCTGTCGATTAGGTTTTTCAATCAAGTGAGCATCCTCATTTGCACACCACAAGATGTCATGTCCTCCTCAATAGTAGTGACCCCTCAATATTTGACTGAGCTTTTGGAGAAGGGAACCATTCTGAGCACTGTTGGCAACAGGCTTTTCTACTCAGCACTCCCTCTTCTGCTTTGGATCTTTGGGCCTGTGTTGGTTTTCTTGTCTTCTGTGGCAATGTTACCGATTCTTTATAACCTAGACTTTGTTTGTGGGAATAATAATGGGAAGGGAAAGATCGTCAAGAATGACAAAGGGGAGGACTATGTTTGATCTGTGTTGAGCTAATTATTAGATCAAAACATTAAACAGATAAGGTAATTAATATGTTTATATAGGTCTTTAATTAGGTGTGCTTCAGTTACAACTTTAAAGTCGTAAAGTTGTTGTATTTTACTGGCACAGCAGCCATGTACATGCTGAAGCGTTTCATGAAATAATAATTCAACTAGCTTTTCTAACGTAGCTTTCATTGTGCATGATTAACATTATTAACCCTTTAGCTGTAACCTGACGGAAGCTTTATCTTATGGCACTAAAAAAAGACTAGCTAGCACTACTCATTCAATATTTTTTTTTTATAATATTTTTTCTTCTTCTTTATCGCTCTTTATTACTACATTATTCACCTTATCTCACATACTTTTCTCTCCTGGCCTCTTTCGTAGTGGAAATTTGTTGTATAAAAATGATTTTTCACTAAAATAACAATAATAATGTTAGATACAAGCTATACCAACCCTGCAGTTTTGTTCCTTAACTTGTCCGGACTAGTTGCCAGATTAATAAGGGCTGGTTAACGTGAACCACAAGTTTAGATCACCAAATCTTTGTTTAAGAGAATGAATGTTCCGATCTAAGCTTTATTATTACACGTTCATTACTTTTCATAAACAAATAAAACTTTAATAAATGTGCGTGTAGTTCCACCAAATAGGATTTGGAAAAATAGACAATTCTTTCCAGAATCTTTTTATATATAAAATTAAAAGCTATACATAAGAACATAAATAAAAATGAAGTTGTGATTTAAATATGTTTTTTTGTCTTTAAATCTATGTAATTGGTAGCTTAAACCTGTACAGCTAAAAAGTAATTACATAAAACATATAAGAATTATTACTAAGGTTATAACATAAAATCAGGCCTTGGTCAAATATAAATCTATGTAATTGGTAGCTTAATTAAACCTGTACAACTAAACAAATGCTGATATAGGTTGCACACAACTCTATTTTTTTTTTTTTACATTTTATTTTCTTCATTTGTTTTACATCTTTCACTGCTTTTTTTTTTTTTTGGGCTTTGAGATTACTGTTATTTCTGATGCATGTACTGAGTTATAGGATGGTATCCCAGTTGTTGGTTCCCTTCATCAACCTAACTCGTGTATAATGCTCCTTGTATTTACTGGTACAGTGGTACTGCTGGTACCTTTCTATCATCTAATATATATATACTCTTTCTTTGGCTTATAAAATAAATCATACTACTTAATTATTACATTTATTACTTTTTCTTAATTCTCTCTTTATCTCTCGCTCCTTTTTAATAATTATATACACGCTATACGTAGTTTCGAAACATAATTTATTCAAGTTGCACACTTGCAATTAACAGTGAGGGGAATATTTATTTCCACAGTATCTAGCTAGTTTGTGCATTATTGGCTGGTTGGGTTATATGCAATAGATCCCACCTGAATTCTGAGGCAAGGTTGGAAGATGACGAGAACTATTGGCACTTAAGCTAGCCGAGATTTGCAAGGTTCAGTTTTGAAAAAACCAGATGAAATCTCAGCTTTTGTTTTATTTTAATATTTAATAATTAACTGACGTTCTCTAAGATTTTGTGAGATAACACAAAATTCTCCTATATTTTCCACCCATCCATTAACCCAGTAACAAATCCAAAAAAATTATGTTATGGGAACAATACTCATATATGTTTCATAAATTTGTGGGGGATATAACTCATAATATACATTGATTTTTTATACTACATTTTAAATTACGGACATGGACAGATGTACGTTGGTGACTATGGAATAATTGTTCCACAAAGAAAATTGTTTACTTGAATATATTAAATAATTATTATTTTTGTTTTCATACATGTTGTTTTCATAAAATTTATTTTTAAAAAAGAATATAAAAAATTATAAAAGATAAAAGAAAAAATAAATTGATACTAATTTTACTCTTTTAAATGTGTAAAAGCTTAAATATTTTAATTTTTTATTATAAGATTGTGTATTTTTATAAAAGCTTATAATACTTTTTCTCTATGAAAATACTATAAACTATTTCATTAAAAAAAATATGGATCCGTCATTAAGGAATAATTTATGGTTACACATGTATATTACGTTAAGAAAAATTTTAAAGTTAGTTTGAGCAAATGCTTCCAAAGGCCACAACGTAGATCCATCCCTTCATTAACTCCTATGATTCTTTGAAAAATATTACTATAACATCTTTCTACATTACATTAATTTATTTAATTATTTAAAAATATTACATTGTGTCCTCCTGTAAAATTGCCATAAACATTAAAAAAAGAAAAACAGAAGGAGTCTATACAATCTCACAAAATTTCAAGGAATATCAGTCTAATTTTCTCAAATTTCAATATATCAAAGATAGGAACATCTATGATGATTGGTGAGATTTTTAAACTGGACATTCCAATTTTTTCCAACCCGTGCCCAATGCATTAAGGATGAGAACTACCATGGTGAAAATGTTTATTACTGCATTTATTCTTATAAGAAACAATATATATAATAGTATATCAAGATGAATAAAAATAGTTAAGTTAGTTAATTTTAGTTAATAATATTAAAACAAAATTTAATCTAAAAATACTAGTAGAATTAAATGATTTAAGTGATAGTTATTATTTAATGACATTACTCATATATTTTAAGAAATATTTTTTCTTTTTTTTATCCGTGGGAAATATATTTCTTTCAATCAATGAGTATATATATGACTTATATTGTTAATAAATTAATAATACTTTTACTTTCATTGGAAATGAATGAATATTTCATTAATAGATTTCACAGTATAAAATAAAATTAAAAAGTGATACAATTGAAAGAAGTACTATATTTCTTATAATTAAGAAAAAAATTCATATTTGTTTCTTTTATAAAGGATCAAAGATTATATTATCTTAATTTATTTTCTAAGTGTCAGATTTTTAAAAGATTTTGTTTTCTATTTTTCATTTTAAAAGTTTAATACAATATTAATTATTTTTTACTATCAATTATATGTACCCTTATTTCATGCATTTTTCAATTACTTTATATCTTTATCATGAAATTAAAGAAAAAGTGAAGAATAATAAATGATAAAAATTAATTATGATAAATAAATAATATAATAAAAATATTTTTTTAACAAAATTATTGTATCTTTTTTTTTTTTTTTTTAATTTTATGTTACAAACTTAAACACTTCAAATAGAACCAAGTAACAATATTTTTTGTAGTACTTAGAATGTTGGTTCCAGGCTTTCAACATAAAAAAGGGCTTTTAGTTGTATACTGTTTGTGTTTTGTTAATGACACCCCATATTTGTCTATGTATACACCCTTTCGGGTATTTGTGACAAAAATACCTTCTACAAAAACACGTATTTGTTGTTCACCACACAAAATGAAAAGGTGAGATCAAAAATACTTTTTTCATATTTTGTGTGGTGAATTTTGAAAATAAATTATGCACATACATGGATGTCATTGTCAATTCAAATACAAAATAAGTCTATCATAATATGAAACAATAAAAAATACAATATAGTGAAACAAACTAGTAGCAATCACGAGACTCACTTATCTATAATTTTTGTCATGGTTAAGTCAAATTAGTGACGGTCTCGTCTTTGGAACTAGTCGTTGACTTTGGCTGACTCAAACTTGTCATGATCTGGTTGATGAATTTTGGTTGATGCGAGCAAGCTATGATCTCATCATTGGATCTAACTGGTGCAACATATAACTCAATAGGCAACACTATGATATTGGGCGAAGATGGAGAATATATATGCTACATCTTTTTCGTTTTAAAGTTTTTGGAATTCGTATTCAACACTATCATGCCTTGTGAGTATAGGGTGTTGATAAATAACATCACCCTCCTTTTTGGTACATTCAACTCAACCTTTCCATATTATTTTTCTTCAAGGCATCAATTGTGATGCACACTTTTATTTATCCTAAATGATTTTGGGAATCACATTGCAAACATGACCCATTTAGAAGTTCTTGTAATACACAGAAATAAGGTGAGGTCTTGGCATTGGTTTAGCTCAAAGGTTGAAAATGTTTCTTTTCCCTTTTCATAATGGTGTATGAAGACTTATTGTCATGTATTCAAAATATTCAGGTTGATGTATATGGTTCAAGTACCTCCTTGTACTCAATTTTAATAAATTTCTTTTGTTTATATAAAAAAAATGACTTGAGAAGGTCATGTTTTCATATCGAGAGGGTTAACAACACACCATTTTTAACATATACTTTATTATTAGTTATAATTTATTAAAAATTATAAAAGTAAAAAATAATCAACAAGCAAAAAGTAAAAACCTAATTTCTATAATAATTTCAGTCAACATATATAATAAAACATGGGTATTTGTTACTAGCATTTCTCTTTTCCTGTAGATGCCCATGGTGTGTAGTGTGAACTATGCAAGCCGCAAAATATTCAGTGCTTTCTTATATCTCTTCTCCATCTTATAAGAAACAAACATATTCTCAGACCAAACAAAACCACCGAAAGCAGGTCATGTGAAGTATGGGCTACTAGATATGAGAATTTTGGTGCATTTGAAAGTGTTCTGATATTAGATTCAAACTATATATAATAAGGGACAAACATATGCGGTGCGGTGAGGGGAATGAATAATGATGGTTGAGAAGTAGTAGTATTATTGAGATAACCCGATGATAACTATAGTTATATATGGTCCAGTGTTATGGTGATGATGGATGCTACCTCAGACTTTTTTGAGCACTATGAAAAGCGTGAAAGCACTTGGGCCACAAAGTAGATATGCATCAAGAAACAAGGAGACAGAACTTACCTCTCCATCATGGTTGCCCTCAACAAAAGGTATCAAAAACCATCCTAATGGGTCCCCCATTATATATTTTCATTGATGGACGCCTATCATTAAGATCAGAAAAACGTTTGGCTCATATGTTAGATTCCTTGATATTTCCCTTTCTTCTGCAATGTTCCTGCTACAATATTCAATTTTTCATGTATGTCAGTAAACATTGTAATTGCTAATTGGCCGTAGTGGATTCAACTTGCGTGTAAGAATTTGTACAACATTTCAAGTTGCATGACCAGACCACTTGGTATATAACTATATATTAGAGATTTTGAGAGTTATCAATATTGGAGACATGTTAGGTCCCGATTGTGGAGAAACTTACAAAATAATTTAATCATACTTTGGTGAGGACAGTACTTGGACTCTATCAATTAATGGTGATGACAAGTTAATGTCTAAAAGTTGATCAAATCTGAAAGATTAACTTATTAGGCGAGGCATGTATCATAAAGGCCCCCTAAAGCTAAAACCAATAATCACGAGTCTAAATGGTTTAAATATGTCTAGCAGACATTAAATCAACATAGACAAGAGGGGAAACATATGGCCTATAACCTTTGGTTATTTAATTGTACTATTCTATTTCTTGTCTTTTGCTTTTCAAGAAATTTGCACGCAGGACATGAAAACTTTGTGGACTAATATTTAGGTCAAAATGATGGCTTTCTCCTAACCTCCATACAACAATGTTTAGGAACTCAATATGAGCTCAAAGTTTTGCATGGAGATCAAATTAACATTCTAATTAAGCATATTTAAGGAGCAGGGACGGGAATAGGTATATATAGCTAGCTTTGAGAAGAAACAGAAGAGGGGTGTGTGTGTGTGTTGCAAACGCTTTCCTGACGTAGACATTAGTCAAACACATTATTGGACATGTTTAGTACTAGTTAATTAACATATATAAAAAGTGAAAATTCGTGACACATTGATTAACTAGCTAGGGAACATGTTCTAGACACGTCCATATGGAGTTCGATTAGAGTAACTTCAAAGAGAAGTTCACTTTGTTGACTTTGCTGTCATTTTAATTTGCTGAGGTGTGTTACAGAATAATTTGTTTTGTTAAAGCAAGTTTAATTAGATATGCTGGCTTTGACTATTACACGTTGTCTCAGTTCTTTCTAAATATACGTACAAGAAGATAGAAGTCATATATAGAACTTTATTACAGCTTCCGCACATTCATACGTGATGTTACCTCGCTTTTCAAAATTAGTATCCTTCAAACTTTGAAGCTTTATATTCCCATAACATAAGCCCATATTTACTTATGATACTTACATAAACAATTTTTCTGACTTTTCTTTGCATGGATGCTTCGTATTATGTACCTGGCATGTTGCAAAAGTAGAGAAGTATTGCTCAATCATGAAACAAATCTCGCTCAAAGGTAATATATGTCTCAATTAATTATTCACGCATACTAGAGAAAGGTTAAATATCATAAAAAAAGAAACATTAAAATAATGTGTTCTCTAAAAAGGTTATCTAAATCTAATTCATTTGCTGCAAACAAGCCTTTTGGTTTAAAGCATAATTAATAAAGAAAAAAAAGTTCAAGCAATGATCCGAAATTGAAATCAAAAGGAAACGTCTTGTCATAAACTTTATCCATAATAAGATTAATTCGCTTAACACAGATTAATGCTTTGTAATACAACAAAGCACTGTTTTTGCATATTATGTCCTACATTATATATGATACTTGTGGCCATGAAATTTAAATGCGATCCACTATTAACCCTCTCACCATCCCTTTATTTTAGGGATTCCAACTTGTCATGGGTCAATATCAAATCGTATGCTCCTATTACTTTTTTCCCATATAGGCACCTAGCAAACAAGAACAAGCTTCATGACAAAAATGGAGATAATATAAATGATCATCTTTATCCACACAAAGGCCAATGAAAGATTCCTATCTTTCTCTTTTCCATAACCTCCTGGATATGGATGACACAAAAAGGTAATAAGTGGGCCCAAAATTTCTTGACTTGGTCCCCTATCTGCTATACTCAATCAAGCAAGTTTTTTGGATGAATTTGGCAATATGGCAATCCAGCGGTGTTGCTTTTTCAGTATGGCTCTTGATTGACAGATAAGGCTACTTGCTACTTTTAGAAGTTAGGTTTATACATAATATACTAGAACCTTATAAATACACATACAACCTTAGTGTGTTAGTTGCATGATTGAATGCAGAAAATGAGCAGCATATAACCACCTAAGAAGAACTTGCACGAAGAGGCAGAGAGTGTAGTGCAGCCAAGGATGACTTGCCGGCATTAGCCAAGTGAATGAGCATCATATATATATATATATATATATATATATATATGACTCATGTTCTTGTCGGCAAGTTGGCCTTGGCTATATTGGACTCTCTTCTTTTCATGTAAGTGCCACAATTAGGCTCAGTCATTGAAGCAGGTAGCAATATTTCCCCTTAGCCAGTATACATATGAGATAAGTGCAATTCTATTGATAATTATTATCTGCTAAATAGCTAAAGTAGTTATAATGCTTATATTGAGTTTAAAAATGTTAACTGTCCCTTTCTTTTATTGTCATTTTCTTTGACCAATCGAAAATTGATTAAAAAGCTACAATATATATATGGTAAGAGCTGAAATTCAAAGTCCGAGTTAACTGCTGATAGAGGAGGAGGTCATATGCATAAAGTTATCAAGGTGTATTTATGTTTTTTGCTGATAGAGGAGGAGGTCATATGCATAAAGTTATCAAGGTGTATTTATGTTTTTTGCTGATAGAAAAGCATATTTAAATGTGAATATTTCCGTACTAATGTGCAAATAATATGCATGCGTGAACATATGTTGAACTTTTTCTACACGAGGAGCCATCCAAAGTGGGCCAAGCATTTATCACTTATCAGTCAGCTTGTGCATTCTGAGCCTCCCAAATCTGTCCATCAATGTAAGTTGTGCAGTCATGTCAATATATAGGTCATAGATTCTATGGATGCTTCAGCGGACTATGGTTCATCCCTACTTGCATATTCAATTATTCATAAACGAACAACACTAAGCAAAATTTCTGTACATGGGGATGGATATGATTCTCGAATTTAATATGAGAAGGTAAATTGAATTCATCTCATCGATCTATTCATAATTTTTAAATATTAGTTTATAGTATATTTTTAAAAATAAAATAAATGATTTTAATGACTAAAATCTCATTCAGTAAAAATATCACTACAGAGAATTTGAACTCAAAGTGGATCGGGTGCAATCACTTTTATACGGATTTACACGTTAAAGCATTTGTGACTGTTGGATGATGATCAGAGGGCACAGATTTCAAATGTGTGTTTTAAGGTTGATTTATCTCAAGACACGATCTTAATCTAAGGATTCTGTTGTGTAAATACTGAAGAAAAAGGGGGGGGGGGGGGGGGGGGGGTCCCGCTACCATGTTTCTTCTTTTTGTTTTGGTTTAGATGTGAGGATAATCCTAGTTAGATTATTATAAATTATAAAATATCATCTTAAAATATTTAATGTAATTATATATTTAAAATTTAAATTCAAAATCTCCGATAAAATTAAAATAATCTCACATTTGACCCACGCATTCGCAAGAACATAATATAAATAAAGCGACCATTTTATCAGGGTCCACACATTGGACGAACCTCAAAGAAAAGCGAAATGGGAAAAAAGATGTGTCTGATATAATGGCTGAATCAGTATGGGCCAAAGAAAAGAAAAGGATTGAAAATGATGGCTAAATTTGTGTCTTCTTAGAGTTTGATAGGTTTTACTTTTTATGCATTGGAAATTAATTTTGTTGATATCATGATATGTAGTTTGAGAAAACTAAATGAAAGAATCGATATGTAAGAGAGTTCTGGTTTAGAGTCTCATGTTGAAACGCAAAGGGAGTCCTCTTGTTGGAAGCTTCATTTGTTTGATACACAAGAAATAACAAGAAAACTTTTCAAAATTGCACATATGTGACCCACTTTATAAAAACGTATTCACTGAAATGGGAAGAAGTTCATGGCTTTTAGTTGTAGCATCTTGAAACTTACCTCTTGAACCACACATAATCAGTTATATGTGGGAGCATAATCGATTACGTGGATCCCACAAATTTCACGAGCTTAATTGGAACTATGTTAAAACTAGTTATTTGGAGAAAGTTATTTGGTGAAAATAGTAAAAAAAGAATTCACATATTGACTGTCTTGAAGTTCTGCAGGTAGATTAACCCAATTTTGTTTACCCTAAGATATTTATACTAGATATAATATAATCTGCCGAGGGTGTAAAAGCATGGATTAATTATAATGTCATATAACAGATTATATTAAAAAAGTATAATCAATATAATTATATGACATATATGTGTTTGTTAAAATATGATACAAATTTCTAGAATAGAAAAGAAGGTCATAGAGAAGCTCATGATTTATGTAGAAGTTAAATATATTGGAAAAGTATAAGAGTATTATTAAGAACAATCTAAAAAGATTTAGGACCTAAGTTGTGATAGAAGATTTACTCACACAATGTTTAGAGAGAATGATGAAGAATGAATGGTATTGAAACTCTATAAATTGGATTACATCAACTCCATATATATATGGAATGAATACACACACAAACTAACACAATTAACACAAGTTAGTTATTAACTAACTTACCTCCAAACCTGACTAACTTTTTGAATTATTAGTTATTCAGTAACTAACACCCCCTTTAATTCAAAAGCTTTTATTTACAGCACCTGATGCTTCCCTCAACTTTACAAATCTATCAATCTTCAAGGCTTTTTGTTAGTATATCAACAACCTGCATCTCTGTCTTGTAGTACACGACTTCAATTCTTCCATGATTGAGTTGCTCTTGAAGAAAATGGAACTTTGTCTCAATGTGTTTGCTTCTGTCATGGGAAACTAGGTTCTTAGCCAAATTGATAATAGACTTGTTATCCACCAATAACTGTATTGACTTTTTCACTTCAATCTTTAATTCCTTCAACACTAAATCAAGCCATATATATTAACAAGTAGCAAAAGACCTTGCTATATACTTAGCTTCACATGTTGAGAGTGCCACCACCGGTTGCTTCTTAGAACACCATGAAATTGGTGCCTCTAAGAACTTTAATATGTAACCTGAAGTGTTATTCTTGTTTGACTTACCACACGAATCAAAGTCAGAATAAACAATCAATTCATTCCCTTGCTGCAATAGCTTGCTAGGAAATAACACACCATACTCGAGTATGCCTTTGATGTACGTCAAAACTGTCTTGGCTGCCATCAAATGACTTTGGCTCAGACATGTATCCACTAACCAACCTAATAGAGAATGCAATGTTTGGTCTACTATTGCATAAGTACCTTAGATAGCCAATTAATTGCTTAAACAAAATTAGATCAACCTCTTCATCATCATCACTTGCAGCATCTAGCTTCAATTTCACTTTTGTTCACTACAAAAAAAGATATTTTCGATGGACTAATTCCTACGGATAAAATTCTGTTGGAAATATTGGAATTTTTGATGGATTTTTTCAAAGGATTAATTCTATCAAAAAGTTTTGAATTTCAACAGATTTTCCCAAAGGAATCAGATCTGTCAGAAATTCCAATTACCCCCAATTAGAAGACCCTAATTCCTCTCCACAACACAACCCCGTGCCTTAGTCTTGCGCCCATGACCGTCGTGCCTCCATTGCGCCTCCATTATCAGCCCACGCCGCCAATAGGTAAGCCCATGACACTCTCACCCCGGTGTCTCTTGCTGGTCTCAGTCGACGCTGCTCTCGGACGTTGTTGCCTAACCCTCATTTTCATTTGGCGTTAGAGGTTTAATTTTATTTTCATTCCTTATTTGATTCATTCTATGTTGACATTGTTGCTTTCAAAACGTTGCATGCTTGAATGATTTTATGCCATTTAGTCAATAATGTGTGATTTGTTGGTTGAAGTCGAACATGAGAGCTCATGTTTGGTGTTGATTGCTTGGATGATTTATTTGTGTGTAAAGCTGAAGACATTTTGCTTATTTTTGTTCTAAATTTGTTATGTAAAAAATGTGCTTAGCGTGTCGATGGTGCGTTGGTGGTTTGATTGGTGATGGTGGCTTGGGTTGCGGGTGGTTGGTGGTTGGTGGCGGTTTGGTTGGTGACGATGGTGATATGGTTGCAAGGTTGGCACACTAGATGTTGGTTCTGGTCCTGGTGCTTTGGTTGGTGGTGGTGCTGGTGGTGGTGCTGGTGCTTTGGTTCTGGTGCTGGTGCAAGGTTGGCACCCAAGGTTTTGGGACAGAAAAGATAAAGGAGATGGGCATTGAGGGGGGTTATGGAAGACGAAAGGTTTTTTTTTTCATTTTTACTCTAATTCTGACAAGGGAGAGAATGTTTTTATCATATTAATTTATAGTATTATTGTGTATTAATTTAACTACAAAACTTGTAAAATAGCAAAAGATATTTGATTAGAAAACAATTAATGAAAAAATAATTTAAACAAAGTCTTATAAGAAGGAAGTGAAAAAAGTTTTATATATAGACCGGATGTATTACAAAAATAAAGAATATATTTAAAACTAATAAAAAAGAATACATTTAAGATTTTGTTTTCGTGTCATTTATCCAGTGTAATTCTGGTTTTTAATTTGTTGTAGTCTACTAAGTATCCACTAATGAACATGGCTTTTAGGTGACGAGTGACGAGAAAGTATGATAGGATATGTTCTACACATCACAATCACATCTCTGCTGACTTCAATTTTCTGTTTTACAAGATTATATAACCTGATGCACCAGTTGGATGATAGCCAACTAGAATCATAGGCTCACTCTTATCTTACAGTTTCTTTCTCTTTGCATCAGGAATGTGTTTGTAACATAGGGAACCAAACACTTTGAGATGACTCACCAATGGTTTTCTTTCATACCAATATTGTTTAGGAACTTTTTCCTTTAGTCTCTTGTTAGGACACTTGTTGAGCAAGTAAGCTGCAATAGCTACTGCTTCACCCTAGAAGTTATGTGGCAAGCCTTTCTGCTTAAGCAAATTCCTTGCCATATCAAGTATTGTTCTGTTTCTTCTATCTGCTAGACCATTGTGTTATGGAGTGTAGGGTGTTGTGACTTTGAGCCTCAGATTTAACCAACAAAACCTGAGCTTTAGCCTTATTCTCATTTTGAACCTGAGCTTTAGCTTGAGACTCCGATTGAGACACTGGTTCAGACTCACCACCCTTAGGTACAATCAAATGGGACATGAGATCCAACAAATGATGTTGTGCTTCTAGTGCTAGGTTATTTAGGGAGTTCTTCAAACTTGACAATTGGACAGCGTTGTTTACAAAAACTTTGCACATTTGAACCCAAACCATACCATCTGATTCAATTTCGTTGTGGTTGACTCCATTGATCTGCTTATATAAGAACATAAAAGGGGATTTGGCTTTCAAACTTTAAAACTATTCCTTGATAAGAGCATTGTTGGTAAATTCTTCACCAGCAGCATTAAATAGGGGCATCCTGAGTTTCACAATGAAGAAGTAAGAGAATCCTACATCAGGGTTGGCACTATTGAGAAGCATTACAAAAGCCAACAAGAACAAGCCATCAACAGTGAGGACATAGGAGAAGGTATGGAGATTATAAATGGAATTGACATCAAGTGGAAAAAGGTTTCAATGTGAGTCAAAACTCAAGATGCGTTGTTAGAATAGGACCATGTTGTCGGGGAGGAGGTGTTTGAAGACCCTTTTGGCTGTAGCCAACTTGTTTTGCTCTGTCATGATGAAACCAAAATGGAAGTGATGGTATGGACCGAGGCCCACAAACTAAGGGATGAAAGCTTCTTTTTGCTGCAACTCAACGACTTAGGGACCTTGCAGATGCAAACTGCGTGGGAATCTTCTGTAGAGTTCCAAACCAAAAGATAAGGTGCATTTAATACATAGTGAGAATTGAATTTTTTCACTAAGGTTTAGGTCGTTTAAATGCAAAATGAAAGATTATAATTTACTAGATGAAGCTTACTTGAATGGATGTATTGGAAGTTATTTTTATTTCAATTTCTAACAGAATTTATTTATTATAGTTGGTGACAATCTTCATTATAAATAGAGAAGAGAATTAGTGGAGAAAACAACACATGTAGAGAGAGTGTGTGAAATTGTGAAACAAAGTCACTTTGTTGAGAGAAAAGTATCTTTGTATGAGAGTGTTATCATTTCTTGTAACCATTGAGTGGAATACTCAGGTTTGTAGAGTGATACACTATTTGGGGTGAGTTACAATCTTGTAATCATTTTTATGATAAGGAAATACTTTTGAGAGGATTCCATGGGTATAGGCAAAAGGTGTCGAATCATGTTAAATTCTTGTGTTTATTATTATTTTTCTTACGGTGTAATCTTTGTTGTATTCTCACAATCCTTTGTAGATGTGGATAATTTTATTTATGAGAGTGTTGATACCCAACATCTTCCAAGTTGAGCTTGGTCTCAGAAAGTGCTGCAAGGGTGTCACCAATGTGGACGACCCACTGGCCATCAATTTAGCGTTTTGTTAAGTCCAAGTTTGCGTTAAAGCTCATGGTGGCTTTGCTTTCTGGTTACGCCCTTCTCTTAGGGCATCACTATGCTTACATCCTTTACATGTGAGTATGTGCTACATTGGGCTAAATTATGGGACTAAAATGATTTTTTTATTGGGATGAAAAATTTAAAAAAAAAAGAAGATAAATTATAGTTAACTAAAAGATATTTTGATTATTTATATTTTCGAATGTTTTATTTTTGTACATTAACTATTTTAAAATTTTCATCTTAGTGTTTTATACTTTTGAAAGTTTAATCTTACTATATTAAAATTTAAAAATTTGATATAAATATTTTAAATTTTGAAATAATTAATTATTTTAATTGTCATTATTTTAAATTAATTATTTTACTTATATTTAATGTTCCATCAAAATTTAAATTATTGATGGAGTACTAATATTTTTAACAAAAAATGAAAAAAAGATATCAAAATGAAATTTTAAAAAACATAAAAGAATAAGTTGAAATTCTTAAAAATTAATGTATAAAAACAAAATTTTTATACATTAATTTCCTAGACATTACATGTTTTACTTTTTCATTTAGCATTTTCTTTATGAAGTTGTAGGAGAACTGGTAAGTTACAAAATATAATAAACATAAAATTTAAATGTAATGTTAATAAAATTTATTTTGATTTGAGAGGGAAAAACTAAATAAAATAGTAAACAAAATTTTAAATGTATTTTTTTAACCTTCACGCGGTTATAACTTTGAATGGTGTTTCTCAAAACTCTGAACTTTCTCCGTAATTTTTTTTTGGGCAGCGGATTGCTTACTCACATTATCAAAATGAAACTTCATTTGCTAAGAAGAATATCCATTTATAAGAGAATTAGGGAGTCAATTTTTTTTTTATATGAGTGGTTTTGACTTCTTTATTCATCCATCAACCCCCTATAATTTTTGCTAAATTAGTTAACTACTCTCTCCATTATCTTTTTGGGGGGTCGGCGGTTGCGGGGGAATCGTTTACTTACGAATGAAAATGAAACTCCAGTCTCCACATACAAAGAAGAATATTCATTTATGAAAGAATTAGGGAGTCAGAGTTTTTATAGAATAAGTTGAAATTCTTGTAAGTCTTCGATGCATAAATGATTTTCATTCCTTTTTTCCATCCAACAACCCTTTTAAATTTTGGCAAATTCATTCTATAATAATTATAGGTAGTTCTTCTTTCTTCTTTTTTTTTTAGCATTACTCGTATTCATAAGTAACATAACTAACTCTTTTTTTGGATGTTGCTGGTTTGGAGCGGAGAACTTAAGGTCTGAGATTTAAACTCCAAGCCAACAAATCACTCGGGAAACCAGTCATATTTATAAAATAACATAGCTAATTTCTTTGCAACAAGTTACATGAAACCTGAATAATTAAAAATTAATTACATGTGTATACAAGAGATAAATGTTAGTAGTATTTTTGGTAATACATTTGTGTAAAATTTATATGTATTCTACTAAATATAGGTATCGTATGTCCTAATAGGTGGATCATATTTTCAAATTAAAGAAAATTGCATGGATTTTAATAAATAAGAAAAAATTGTTAGAAAGAGAAAATACGTTATTAATCATATTGTACATTTTTTTTGGGGGGGGTTCAATACTGGGCTAAGGCACCAAGAGAAGAGATTTTATTAAAACACAAGTGGGAAAGAAATCGAAGCTACATCAGCAATAACATTTATATGAATAAAGTTAGGATTCAAATCATAAATACGACAGTCCCCTTCTAATGAGATGGGCCTTGCAAGAGCATCAACCGCAACTACGAAATTCGCTTCACGCAGGACATACTTCAATTCCAGAAGAACACACCACACACCACCAGCAACAGAAAACTCTTTATCTGCTTCACAAGATGATAACAGCTATGGGTGGATGCGCAACTATTCTCAACGAGAGAAATTGCAAACATTGAATCGGATTCCACGAGCAGTTTTGAAATTGCAAATTGTACAAGTTTATTTAGGTACTGCCGGTACCAGTTATAAAATTTGTTCGCTTATTCCAAAAAATAATCTGGAAGACTAAAACTCACATGGTGGAATTGTTTTGTACTCGTTAAAATGAATCTCTTTTTAATAGAATTTTTTGAATGTTATTATACGAACCAAGAACTCTGGTACTCCTTTTAATAGAATATATGCGTTGGTATTCTTTTTAATTTTCCACTCAACCCCCTGAAATTTTGCTAAATTCTATCATAATTGTAGCTAGTTTTTTTTTCTATATATAAAATATAGAATAGCATAACACATTTACTTATAATTATTTACTGTACTAGAATTCACTTCCTTGTAGTTGTACGTAACGAGTCATGAAACCTTAAAACATTATATACATTCTTGGAAAAAAAATCTAAATTCACGTCGATTAAAAATAAAATATATAAATGAGAGATAATTTTTATGCCTAAATTTTTGAAGTTAGTTTCAATAAGTTTGAAAACCCGTGAAAGCCAAAAATAAAAGACACTGAAGAATGTCCCAGACATATGCTTGATAACAACCCAGTTTATTGGCTTCTGTGTAGTGTCGAACTTGGCTTTAATTTTGTGAATCACTTTATACAACTCTGGAGTTATGGTTGGCCTAATCGATTTGCTCGTCCCCTTGAAAAGTTGCGCCACTTTTTCATTCCATAAATCGGTCTTAATGATCTCAGAATCTACCAAAAAGCTTCACATCGTCAGGAGTGACTACAATAGCTCTCATTAACTCAACGTACCTTGTGAAGATCAAGGGACTATTGGATTCAATTAACGTCTCGTATGCAAGGAGGTTTCTGATGATGACTTCTGAGTTGACATCAAATCTGATACTAGGCAAGTAAAAACGCAGTTTTTGTCATCGAAATCAATGGATGAGATGCCCCTTTCCGCTGGTTTGAAGAAGATCCCGGCATTGCGGAGTTGCTTCGCAGATGGAAGCTTTTCATCCCGGGGAGCACCTTCATTAGAATCTGTTGACGTCTGTCGCCTTTCTGTGATCTCCATAAGATTTGCAACCGTTTGTGTCAAGGATCTGACTAATGGATTATTAACCCTACTATCTTCCAGCTGGATAGAGCACCATGTAACCAACGAATCACAGAGTTTAAGTTTCTCCGGCGAAATGCTATTTTAACCAACCGAAAACAATGGCTGAAAACCATTTTAATTTTACGAAATATTAAAATTATCACCCATAGAAATAGCCTCAGAATGAGATAAACAAAATATACCGGAAGAAAGTATTCCCATCTGCAGAAGATCGGATCATATTCGGACTCTAGCCGAGGTTGAGGCTGTGCAGGAAGTAGCTTCACAAGGAGAAAAACAAATATATATGCCGGAATGAATAAAAAACATTATCACCGGTAACGCAAGTATTTCCCATTGCCCGAATCCAAAGTATGTTAGGAAAAATTCTTCAACCCCGGGATCCGGCGCCTGAGGTTCAGGCTCCGGCTGAGGCTGAGGCTGAGGCTGAGACCTAGGTACAATCAAATGGTACATGAGATCCAACCAATGAACAGTGTGGTTGGGTAACACTTGTAATTTCACCAGAAGACAGTGTTATTTACAGAAATTTTCCACGTTCGAACGCAGGCCCTCACCTTTTGATTCTGATTGAATAATTTTTTCTCCACTGATCTGCTCAAGAACATGAAAGGGAATTTGGTTCTCGAGCATGAAAACTTCCCTGATAAGAACCTTCTTGGTCAATTCCACACCAGCAGCGTTAAACAAGAGCATCCTGAGCCCTGAGGTTTCCAGTTAACAAGTTTGAGAATTTTACGGGTTGCCGCCAGTAGTGCTGCTGGTGAGAAGCGTTATGAAAGCCAACAAGAACAATCCATCAACGGTGAGAAAGAAGGAGAGGGTAGGATGATTATGTTAGTAAATATTTGTTTTATAATTTAAAATTTATAAATATATATTACTTATATTAATTTAATTTTATAAAATAAAATATTTATTTTAGAATTTTTTACCTAAAATTAGATTTTTCATCTTTATAAGATTTTATTTTAATGAGTTGATGTAATTTGTTACATTTTTTTATACTTTAAGTTGGTTTCTAGTCAAATTTTTATTATTGCATAAGAGAATCTATGTTTATATATATTTTTTTTCTTCTCACTAAAAAACACACAAGCAGAACAACAGTTTGATTTCTTACTTTCTACTTTTCTTTCTTCTTTCTCTTATAAAAACTTATTTTTTAAAGCACGGGTTGTCATATCATGAGAGAGAAACGCAACCAAATTTTTCTACCAGAACAATGGAAACGTTTTCTCTCTAAGGATAGCGTTTGCGCGTTTCACCCCAGACTAATTATTTCTTCTCCTAATTTATTTTTTCTTTGTGCTTATTGTATGATAAACTCAATCACCACCTGCATCAATCATCATTCCCATAAACCTATATACATATAGATACACCATAACTTGAAAATGCATTTAGTTTCAATTAATGCCTAATTAATGACACCGGCATCCAATTTCAGAAAATGCACCATAACTTGAAAGAAAATACATCAAACTTATATACATATAGATACTCATAGTCATAGCTAGTTAGTGAGCTTAATTAATAACAGAAGAAGTCTTTGTGTTGCCTCAAAGGCTTCATAAACCAACAACATTCAATCCTAACCATTAACTAGTTCGTGGTCCAAGAATTAATATGCAAAATCAGTTGCTTCATAAATCAGTTACACATACAGACTATTATCCTCACATACACATGCACATTTCATCAAATATGTTGTAAACAATACACACACACACACACACACACACACACACACACACACACACACACACACACACACACACACATATATATCAAAGACTTATCAGGCTTCAGTTCTTTTATAATGCGTCCTGTCAAACTAACGCGATGGATGAAGAGAAATGAAATGATAAAGGGTACTTGTAAGACAGAGAAAGGAAGAAGGACTTCAAATGGCAGTGCGAGAAGGAGAACAAAGTACAAAAACACGAAGAAGGGAGAAGAAACCTAATCTTTCGTGACCGACAGTTGCAGAACCGTGAGAGTGAGAGTGAGGTTGTAGCGCGTCGCAACTGAGGGCAACAGTGATGTTGCAGTCCACGAGAAGTTGCAATGCCGGCAGTGACAGAGTTACAATGCTACGAGAGGCTGCAAATCAAAGTGCCAAAGCATTCGAGTGAGAGTAATGAGAGTGAGAGGTTTCAAAGTTATTGAAGTTCACGGTTTTTTGCGCTAAATAATTATTAAAAGATCTCACAACATCGATTTTTTTAAATAAAAAAAACTTACATATACAATATAACTTCAACATCAATTTTTTTAAAAATCAATGTAACCAAGAACCGATACTAACAAACTCATGTTATTTATGAGATTGTCACCGCATTTGTTAACATCAATTTTACGTGTAAAACTGATGTTAACTTGACGATGTTAAAACCATTATTTATGATAGTGCAGATTCTAAAAACATTGGTTAAGAAAGTAAAAATATAATTTTTTGTTCAAATATGTAAAAATATGTCTCTCGATAATTTTAAAATACGCTCACATCTGATTTTTATAATATATATATATATATATATATATATATATATATATATATATCTTTTTAATATTTTTTAATGCATGAAGCAAGACATTAATTAGCGAGACTCTTTAATAAATTATTTCCCATGGCCATAAAGATAGATGTGATCTAGAATTATATATATATATATATATATATATATATATATATATATATATATATATTTTTTTTTTTTTAAAAAAAAGAAGCTTACAAACCCTATAAAAATTTATTATGAGACAGATGGAAGGTGACCCGTTTACTTATATTTTTTAAAAGACCAAGACCCTCTGACCTGTGGGGTAGCCTCGGAGTTTTTTAACTCATGCAATTGGGACATGTGACTAGGATGAGAGTAAATAATTGTCAAGTTGCAATAACTAAAAAACGAAATAGTGAAGAACCCGGGAAGCTTTCCCATGAGCCCATCTCACTACGAGTAAAGACAAGCAGTGCCAGTAGGTTTTTAGAAAGATAAAAAAAAATATATAGTATGTACTATGTACACATTTAATTTAAACTATAACGGAAAATGATCCAAAACTTTCTAATAATTATAAATATTTATTTTATTGAGTCATCACCATTTTAAAATGATTTCTCTCGTAGTTGGAGTTTCAATTCTTTGACGATGATATATAATAAATCATATATTTAGTAATAAATAAACCAACGGCTGTGATTATCAGAGAAAATTCTGGAAACCTTTTCCATCTCATCTCTATATATCTCTGCAAATTAAGAAACCAAGCAGATTAGCAGTGCCATGCCCAAAAACAAAATAATTAAACACATAGCCAAAATTAAAAAGTGCCTACAAATTACATTGAAAATTAGACCTCTTTAACTAACAACTCTTAAATAACAACTTCATGATCACTAACTAGCAACCAATAAAATTTTATCCCACTAAATAATGTCAGCTACAAGATTAACAAAAAAAAACACCTACTTCTAAAAGAAAAAAAAAGAAGGTAAAACTAAAATAATTTTTTTGTAAGTTAAAATTAGCTTATACATAAGTTAATATGTAAAAATTCCCTCTTATTAACTCTTCTAAATTAAATTTGATTTAACTTATGCATAAGCTAATTATGAGAGAAACATTTTTCATTTTTCTCAAGTGAAACCTTAGGTGAGCAACACTTGTCTTCTCCATCTTATCTCTTTTTAATGTTTAATTTCAGTTCATTTATCTATTTCTAAATTTGTTTAACACAAATAAAAAGAAAATGAACAGCTAAACCCCAAATCCATATTATCCATATGGACATTCAACATATCATAAACATAGAAAAGGAAAAAAAAATCATAATCAAAATCAAACTTGTACTATAGCAAAACTAGGACAAATCAAATCTAGTGCAAATTAGAAGAAACCAAGTTTCTTGAACGCACTCTGATCAAATCTAGTGCAAATCTAATGCAGTGCCGCGAGAGGTTGCAATGTCGGCAGTGATAGAGTTACAATGCTATGAATGTATGTATACATGATTTTGATGATTTCAAAGATAAACGCTTCTCAAGTTTGATCCAAGTCAAGAATTAAGAAATTCAGAGAATAACTCTCAAGAGTCACAACTCTTCAGAAAATAACTCCTGAGAGTCACATCTGTTCAAGAGATTTTTAAATGGTCATCAAAGGTCTATAAATAGGTGATTTGGGACACAAAATGAATGAGAGAGATATTCCAAGAAAACTTCATTATCAAATGCTCTCTCAAAAGAAACTCTTGGGCAAATACTTGCAAATCCATTAAGAGTTTCTCCATGGACTTCAATTGTAATATCCTTCTCTTCAAGAGAGAATTCTTCTTTCTTTCTTCTCTTTCAAAGAGATTGATTAAGAGACTGAGGGTCTCTTAAGTTAATTGTAAGGATTCTTGAACACAAGGGATGAGTTGTCCCTGTGTGGTTTAGACTTTGTAAACGGATTTTTACAAAGGGAGTGGAAAACCTCAAGTGGGTTGCTTGAGTGCTGGACGTAGGCACGAACTTTGTCGAACCAGTATAAAAACTGTGTTTGCATTCTCTCTTCCCTTATCTCATTCATTTTATTGCAATCGATTTTGTCTTGCATGTTTAAAGAACATTACTAAATTGATTGCTGCTTCTTCTGCATTCCAAGCCTATCTCTTCTTTTAGAAGGGGGTTAAAAGTTTGTTAGTGGAAAATTAATCCATCCCATCTTAAGATTTCTGAGGCCACTGGTCCAACAACAATGTTGCGAGAGGTTGCAAATCAAAGTGTCAAAGCGTTCGAGTAAGAGTGATGAGAGTGAAAGGTTTCAAAGTTACCGAAGTTCAAGATTTTCTGGGCCATATTAACAATTATTAAAAGATCTCACAACATCAATTTTTTTAAATAAAAAAAACTGACGTATACGAAGTAACCTCAACATCAATTTTTAAAAAAAATTGATGTTTAATTTTCCCTACTTTCTTGAGTAATATTGGTTTTTGGTAAAACTGATGTTAACAAACTCATGTTATTTACTAGATCACTGCGTTTGTTAACATCAATTTTACTTGTAAAATTAAGGTTCGATGTTAAAATCATTATTTATGAATTATGATAGTGCAGATTCTAAAAACATTGGTTAAGAAAGTAAAAATATAATTTTTTGTTGAAATATGTAAAAATATGTTTCTCGATGATTTTAAAATACGCTCACATCTGATTTTTAATTTATAAAAAAAAAATATCTTTTTAATATTTTAATGCATGAAGCAAGACATTAATTAGCGAGACTCTTTAATAAATTATTTCCCATAAAGATAGATGTGATCTAGAATTATATATATATATATATATATATATATATATATATATATATATATATATATATATATATTTATTTTTAAAAAAAAGCTTACTAACCCTATAAAAAGTTATTATGAGACAGATGGAAGGTGACCCGTTTACTTATATTTTCTAAAAGACCAAGACCCTCTGGCCTGTGGGTAACCTCGGAGGTTTTTAACACATGCAATTGGGACATGTGATTAGGATGAGAGTAAATAATTGTCAACTTGCAATAAATTCTGGAAACCTAGCCTTTTCCATCTCATCTCTATATATCTCTGCAAATTAAGAAACCAAGAATATTAGCAGAGCCATGCCCTAAAACAAAATAATTAAACACATAGCCAAAATTAATCAGAAAGCAAAACCATAATGCCAGTGGTGATAGAAATCAAAGAGGGTGAACCTGAAGAGTGTGGTAGAGCATGCGTGTGCCGTGTACCCAAATCCTTGTGTTCTGCGAAGCCAGAAGCTTTCACCCCTCAATTTGTGGGCCTCGGGCCCTACCATAGTTTCGATGACAAGCTCACCATGACACTGGAACTCAAGTTAGCTGCAGCCAAGAGGGTCTTCAAGCACGCCTTCGAAATCCCCATCTCCAAATCCATTTATGAACATTTATACCACGCAGATGCGTTTCAAAAACCTGAAAGTTCTTACGCTCTGGCGCAAGATGGCCTTTTCCTTCTAGCTTTACTTCACTGGAGTGCCGATGCCGAGCCTCAACAACACTATAGCTTCTTAACCGGAAGACAAGGCCTTCCCCTGGTCAACTCTTTTGGTCTAGAGTTGACCATTGACGCTGTTATCAGTGATGTTTACATGCTCGAGAACCAAATTCCCACTCCTGTCCTTCACCAAGTCAACCAAGCCTCCTTCTGCAAGGGCAAAAGCGAAAGTGATGAAATTCAACCCCAAGAAGATTTGGGAGCAAAAATGCAAAGTTTATGTGAAAAGCACTGTCCACTTGTCCACTTACAACAACTCTCCAAAAAGCCACAAGAGTATGATCATTTGTTGGATCTCATGTACCATTTCATTGTACCGGATGAGAAACCTAAAATAGACAGCGGAAACAGCCAACTTACGATTTCTCAATCCAACCAAGATAGTGTGTTGATTTATCATTTGCTTGGTTTCATAAGCCCACTGTTTGAATCTAATCCACAGTCCTCTACGGATGAAGAAGAAGGTAACAACAGCAGAAGAAACACATGCTGTTCCAGATGCTATTCCTTGTGCTTGGGATTCTTTTCCGTATGTCGTGCCATTTTAGGTTTCTTTCTGCTGTTTATCTGCTTGATTATATTTTTTGTTTGGGAACTTATAAGGCACATTCCAGCGTTATTTATGCGGGCGTTGCGTTCTATTTATGATCTACTAAAATACGTGTCAAGACTCATTCAGCCTACGGTTGATAGTTTATATGGTTCCTTATCAACCCGTCAAAGTCAAAACCAACTCCTCAAATCCGTTACATTGCTTGTCGGAGGAGTTAAGCGAGCAAGTGAAGAAATTTTGCGGGACAAGAATCTGGACAAGGATGTTCGCTCGGTTGCAACAATCCCATCTGTGACGGAACTCCACAAAGCTGGGATTGGGTTTCAACCTGCCAAATTAGGAGGAATCTCAGGCATTGAATACGATGAAGGAACGTGCATGTTTTCTTTGCCTAGTATCAAGTTGAATGTCAACTCAGAAGTGATCATGAGAAACCTGATGGCTTACGAGTCATTAATTGATTCCAAAAGACCCTTAGTGTTTTCAAGGTACGTTGAAATAATGAGAGCTATTATTGGCACTCGTGAGGATGTGAAGCTGTTGGTACAAAGGGAAATCATTCAGACCGAGCTGAGTGACCAAGTCGTCGCGGATCTTTTCAATGGGATTAGCAAATCGATTAGGCCTACCAACACTCAAGATCTGGAAAAAGTGATTAAGAAAGTCAACGCCAAGTACGATGATTCCCAGAAGGTTAATAGGGCCATGGTCAAGTACGTGTATTCTGCAGAGAAATTCTATACGTTTGTTGCTGCTTTTGTATTCTTGGTTCTAACTGCTGTGCAAGCCTATTGCTCCGTATATAGTTGCCATCGCAGCTCAAGATATACCAAGATGCCTTCGGATGGGGATTATAATTACAATAGAGATCATTATTTCCTCAGTTCTTTGTAACTTTTTCATGATTAATTTGTCAGTCGTTGGATTTGAGTCTATGGTTGTTTTATTTGATTCTTAATGTATTTCTCATTTGATTACTTCTACGGTAAAACAAAATTAAATATGAGAAAGTGGAGAGTGGAATTCTTACAGGCTAGATAACTATTTTAATTTATAAATATAAAAAAAAATCATAAGAGATCATGTGATCTAAAATAAAAGCTTACTAACCCTATAAAGATTTCATTGAGAGATGGGATCAAAAGTGACCAGTTATACAGTGCATTTGTTTCGGGGAATAAAAGTTCATTTCTAAAAATTTAACTTACGAATATATTACGTACTCATACTCATGATTGTTACTAGTTTTGAATAATTGTTCTCTTGTATTGTTGGTTCACATGAATGTAATAATTTTTGTTTTTATTTTCATGAGGAGGAGGGACCGGAATGAAATATTTTTATGGGAATAAGGAGAATTGTTTTTTAAAATACTATCAATTAATTTCTTTTCTTATGTATGTTTTATTTAAATTATTTTGAATTTTCAAAGATATTCTTAAAAATATTAAAATTCTATCAAACATATTTTTTAAGAAAACACATCTAGAATTAAAAAAAAAATCCATGAAACAGGTCTAGAATTAAAAAATCCTTTTCAATGAAAAAAAAAATATTAATGTGATTGGAAGGTTTCTTTTCCTAACTACACATTTTCTCTCCTATCTTTTCTCGAATTAGACATATCTTTGAAAAAAAAATAAAATTTCAATATATATCATTTTCATGCTGCATTGGAAAGTCCGATTTGACCACCCTGACTTCGGTATGAGCTTTTTTTTAATTAATTTGTAGGTTTAAATTTTTATTTTAATTTAAATTATTAAAATAATATAAATATTATATTATATAAATATATTTTTAATTGATTTTAAAAATAATTTTTTATTAATATAATTTTTTTTATAAAAAAAATAATATTATTAAATATAATTACTTATTTTGTATTATTTAATTTATATAAGATATTTTATTGGTGAATATTTTTTAAAATCTTGAATTTTGTCTAGTAATATATTTGTTTTAGTAAAAAAATTAAAACATATTGTGTAGTAGTGTGGGTGGGCTCACCATGACAGATGAACTGAAGTTAGCTGCAGCCAAGAGGATCCTCATCAAACACCACTTCATAGTCCGCGTCTCAGATATTCCCTTTCTACCACGCAGATGCGTGTTCCACTCCTCTTACTGTAAGGACTACAACCTTCTCCAAGACAAGCTCGTCGACGATATAACCCTCGATGGGTTTTTCTTGCTGTCTCTACTGTTAGAAAAATTAAAATAAAATAAAAGAAATAAATGAAAAGTAAATGTAAAATTTTAAATTAAATAACAAAATAACAATAGTAAAATAATTTTAATTGACAGAATATGAATCAACAATGTATTATATCATACAATAAGCACACAAAAAAATTAGGTGAAGAAATAATTAGTCTAGGTGAAAGCGCGTAAACGATATCCTTAGAGAGAAAACGTCCACATTGGTAGAAAAAAATCTGATTCCGCTCCTTTCCCAATATACAACAATCCACTGATTCCGATCGTGTGCAGCGAAAGGATCCCAAACCTTCTCAACCCCTTATTCACCAACAAAATATGATAGTTGAAAACCAACTTACAAGTATCAAAACAAATAAACAAAATCTTAGAAAGATAGAAAATTTAATTTTACGTGACAGAATCTAAAATAAATATTTTATTTTATAAAATAGAAAAATAGAATTAATATAAGTAATATATATTTATAAATTTTAAATTATAAAATAAATATTTACTAACATCTACTTCACAGTTGTTGCTGCTCTTGTATTCCTGGCTCTAACTGCTATCCAAGCCTATTGGTCCTTCAAGAAATGCCAAGATGCCTTGGGATGGGGATTATAATAGAGATAACTATTTCCTCAGTTCTTTGTAACTTTTCACGATTTGGCAGTCGTTGGATTCGAGTCTATGGTTGTTGTATTTGATACTTAATCCGAATTGAAACAAAGTTAATATGAGAAAGTGGAGACTGGAATTATTACAAGCTATATAACTATCGTATAATACATTTGATTGATTTAATCATAATTTAATATTAAATTATATCTTTTATATTTAATATTTTTTAATTTAATTTGCATTTAATATTAAATTTTAATTTCAAAAGTCTAAATATAAACTAATTAATGTAAGTTTAATTTGGATTGAATAAAAGAAGACGGGGCATTTTTGTACTAAAACAAAACAAGACAAGTGTAACAAGACAAGCGTGCTGACATTTTTAATCAATTATTTTTAATATAATATATAATAATTACACTTGTTTAAGACTTATTATACTCCAATTCACTCATTGTGAAACCTTACACAAATCTCCTCATTGTTGCAACTGGTTGCACAAAGACGGTTTGTTTCGTTACATGTGTCATGCACATGAGTAATATTAATAAAAGTATTGTCCAAACTGTCCTTATCTTTTATCATTTTTACGGGCACACTTTGATGTTCCTTTAACTCCAGGATAAATTTAAGAATACAATGAACATTTTAAGACTTATTACACTTTGAACCCACTCATTGTGCGAACCTTACAAAAAACCCCTCTCATTGTTGGAACACGTTGCAGAGAGATCCCTTGATCGTCTGTTCCTTTAACTCCAGGACGTCATGTGCCATGCACATGAGTTTTAATGAAATTTTTTGTTCAAAATATCCTTAATTATATTTTTCATTGGCACACTTTGATGTTCTAGCTTTAAACAATAAATTAAATAACACAATGAACACTTGAAAAACATAGTTTTAATGCACATAATAAACAACCCAGATCAGCAACCGGGATATCCAAGTAAGTATTTCAATCTGGACCAATTTTCACTTTTCCAGAAAATTCCCTCACGAGGCAAAAAAAAAACCCTATAATTATTCATTCCTATACAATTCTTCTAGTAACTTTTTCACTTCACCTCAATTCAATTAATTCAACCCAGATGTGCATAGTCAAACAAATAGATACAAAAGTTATAATTATAAATGTGCACCCACTCACATTACGCAGATACTAACTTTCGTCCCACCCCCAACAAATAAAATGCAAAGCAATTGCTCTGCCATATTCGAACAGCCTCAGTCATGGTGCCGAGGATGTTGCTGATGATGGGTATGGCAAAATGGATCTCATTGGCAGAGATGTTGGGGGCGCAACGGAGAGGATGTGGCCACTATATGGATGTCAAGGGAGAAGATGACGGAGGCTAGAGGTGTTGTAGATTCTATGAATAAGGATGTCTGAGATTGGACTTGGATGATGAGGGTGTTTTGGACATTTTGTTCAAAATTCAATATGGTTAGTAACGACCATATTTGAAAAGAGCTAAAAATAATGTATTTAAAAATAAAAAAAAGATTTGAGTATAATAAGTCCTAAACACAATAGAGTTGAGTGTAATTTATTTTATAATATATATGATGATATGATAAAAAAAAAAAAGTCAATTTATCCTCGATCAAAGTCATTCATTAGGCTTACGTAAAGTTGATTAAAATTTAATAAATTAAAGCATATTTTCAATGAGTGTAGATTAAAGTAATACATATTTGATTCGTTACAATAAAATTTTGAATTCAAATTCTGTATAAAAAATCTCTATTAAAAATAATTTTATCATCCTACACTATGATTAGATTGGGTGATGGACAAAACTTATATATATATTCCTTAGATGAAATTCCAATTTTAATTTGGACAAGACTTATAAAACTGTATGTGAGTAGGTGATTTAGGAGGGGGAGAATGACAGAGTAAAGTGGATCTGCATGGTTGCCGATCTGTGTCGCCGATAAGGGCCTTAGTAATGGTACAGTTCTCTGTTGCTGCGATCTGCGAGGTCGTTACGTTTTGCTTCTTTGTATTTGTAGATGGGACGAAGATTTAACCTTAGATTAAGAATGGGACAAAAGATGATAATTAACTCGAATCGTAAGATGTTATATTCTTACCTAAAATACTTGTATATAAATACTACTGTACATAAAACACAACATAAATAAAGAAAATCATTTCTTTAATTTTGTGTATCGTTCTTAAACTCAGTCTCTTATGGACATTGTCATAAGACAACTAACGCAGAAACCAAGACTGCGAATAAGAAAATAACCTCAAAATCACAATAACAAATAAACTTAAATTGAAAAAATCATAATGATAATAATAATAAGTCATATGCTAATAACATGTAGATTAATGGAAATAAAATTCATAACTATACGTAGTTTTTTATTAGCATTTAGTTTATTATAATATATATATATATATATATATATATATATATATATATATATATATTAAATAGTTTATTATAGTTTTGTTACTATATTTTTTAGTTTATTATATTTATTATTTAGTTTAGTTTTTATATTATACAAATAATATATATATATATATATATACTTATTTAAAAAAAACAAACAAAAAGTTGGCTTAAAATAAATGTCTAATAAACTAAAAAGAAAAGAGAAAACACTTATAGATAAATGTTGGGTCCAATGTCCCAGTTCTCCTTACCCTAAATTTGCTATAAAAGCCTTAAGACTTCATCCTATAGGAAAAATAGGGTTAAGAGAATTGAGTCAAAGGGTCCAATTATTTTTAAGTATTTTATTTCTTTTTAGTTTGTAAAACGTTTATTTTGAGCCAATAGTTTTTCTTTTTTATATTTTTTTAAATAAGCATAACATATAATATAAAACTACATTTTGATATAATTAATATATATATATATATATATATATATATATATTATGTTTTAAATAGTTTATTATATTTTTGTTACTATTATTTTTTAGTTTATTATATTTATTATTGTTATTTAGTTTATTTTTTATATTATATACTATATATGATTATTTAAAAAAATAAAAAAAGAAAAAATGACTCAAAATAAATGTCTAACAAATTTAAAATAAAAGTAAAAGCATTTATAAAGAAATGTTGGACCCATTGACCCAATTCTCCCCATCTTAACTTTAATATATAACCTTAAAAGTCTTAAGATTCCAACCTCACTTTTAAGATTATAGTAAAATTAGGGTTGGAAGAATTGAGCCAACAGACCCTCCATTTATTTTAAGTATTTTTTTTCTTTTTAGTTTGTTAGACATTTATTTTGAACCACGAGTTTTTCTTTTTCTTATTTGTTTTTTAAATAAGCATAGTATATAATATAAAAATTACATTATATATATATATATATATATATATATATATAATGTTTTAAATAGTTTATTATATTGTTAAGGAAGGAAACATGAAAATGATAAACAACACAACAGGCCAACTGCAGCTAAAATTTAGAACACAGTTCCTCGCATTCATCAACAACTCAAGCTTATACACTAATACCTCAAAAGCATGAATTTAGAAAAATAAAGAAATAAATTAACAGATTGAAAAGAAAAGAGTGAAAGTATATATATATATATATATATATATATATATATATATATATATATATATATATATATATATATAATGATTAAAATCAAACATGTAACAAGCTGTCAAGGAGGAGCAACACATGTAGTCAATAATAATGAATTTTCAATGAAAGGTGAAGAAAAGTTAATTATTACAAATAATTATCTGATAATTAGAGAGACTAATTGTAGGAAAAAGAAACATGCATTCAACTTGTAAGCAGTTAATCAAAGTGCTTTTAATAGTCTTACTACATCAAATCTTAAATATCACCCAGACACCACTACCACATTAGAACACACAAAATATTATTAAAATCAATATCGTGATGAAAAAGGAAAAAGCTAAGATAAAAGGCAACATAAACTCACAAAACGAATGATAAGTCTCTTCAATGATGTTCTTGGTAGATCGATCAACCATTTACTTGAATCGAATACCCGCCAGCCCTGTAAATGGATTTGCAAATTCGGGACTAAGGTTTAATTTGAAGAATTTTCTACACATTTCAGATCAAAGATTCGTGATAGAAAAAAATAAGGGAGCCATGGTTAGGGTTTTACTGCAGAGGAAGCACTAGTCGTCATTTAGGGTTTGGGATTGAAGAATTTTCTGACCTTCTATTTGAGCTTGCAAACATCAGGAGTTTTTAAGTTCAGCAAGAAAACAGAAAAAATGGGATTTAAAATAAAAGGAATAAGTGCAAATACATGTGACTTTAGATTCGTGAGCCAAAGTCCCTATGAACGAAGCTCTCATATGTTTAGTACCGGACCGGTTCTTTTGACGAAGGGGAATAGACCATTACTTCGTCTATTACAGCATGGTATGAACTTTTAGCAAGGGAACATGATATTAAGGTAGTGGACCTGTGATGATATATATAGTTGAACGAACAATGCGCTTAATTCTCTTTTCTACAATATTCATTCAATTTACCTAGGTTTTTGGTAAGCACTTGAGGTAAAATGTTAATTAAATGTAACTTTGTTTTCTAATATTTTCACTGGCATTTCATTTAACCCTAGCAAAATCACGGGGTAAATTATTTTCATATATAGCTGTTATCTATATCTATAAATTCAAGTAAATTATTAATGCAATATTTATTATTACTAATAAATTACTAATTCGAATGGTCTAGATTAGATCTCCTTAAATAATGTCTCGAGTTCAAGTCTTATGAATGAAAAAAAAACATAATTAAAAGAGAAGACTTCACTAAAAGTGATCAATCAAATTTTTCAATAAAGATTAATTATAAAAAAATTTGGTAGATACTCTCCATATAACTGTCATGATAATAAAAAATATAATATTTTTTTTAATATAAATCAACTTATTCATTAAATATAAAATAGAATTAAGTATAATAACTAATATGATTAAATATTATATTAAAATTGTTAACTTTTTCTATCAGAAAATTTGTTGACTTAAATATTAAACGAAAGTTAACCTATTCACTACTCACTCAGTTCATATGATTTTTAAACGGTAGTCATCACCAATATAATATTCCCATTAAGTATTAATTAAAAATAATCTTAGAAACAAAATATCATTAAATATTTTATTAAATTTTGAAACAAATCTTTTTCTCTAAAAATTCATATATAAAATCTGGAACTGAGAGATTATATATATATATATATATATATATATATATATATAATACAATTAAGTATAACAATTAATATCATTAAATATTTTATTAAATTTGTTGACTATTTTTTATCATGAAATTTTTTGCTATTAATATTAAATTCAAATTAATGTATTTATTAAATATAAAATGGAATTAAGTATAATAGTTGATATCATTAAATATTATATTGAATTTGTTAACTACTAAATATTAAATGAAAGTTAACGTATTTATTAAATGTAAAATACAATTAAGAATAGTGATTAATAGTATTAAGACTTAAATAAATTTTTAGTTCCTTCATTTTATTGTTTTTTTATTTTTTTACCTGTAAAAAAAATTTAATTTTAGTTCTTAGAAAATGTGTTTGTTTTATTTTTTTTCCTTCTAAGTGTTTTAGATTTCACTTTGAATAATAAAAAAATATTTTAAATAGTGAAATTTCTTTTATCTAAAACACTTTAAGGACAAAAAAATAATTATATTCTACAAGGATTAAAACAAAAAAAAAATTACAAAGACGAAAATAAAAAATAACACTTAATAAGAGGAACCAAAAATGTATTTAAGCCTATAATTAAATATTATATTAAATTTGTTGACTATTTTTTTAATCAGGAAATTAGTTGACTACTAAATATTAAATGAAAATTAATGGATTTAATAAATAAAAAATAAATTAAGTATAATAATCAATGTCATTAAATTTATTGACTATAGAATATTTATTAGATGTAATAAATGCCATTTTTCATAAACTCTCTTGGTTCCATTTTGTATGATGTTTATGACCTGTTTGACATAAGTATTAATAAATATAAATAAAAAATTTAATTTCATAAAACATATTATGTAATTTCCTAATACATTATCTATCTATCTAATTAATTATATTTTCTTATCATATTATTACACTATAACAATTACTCTCACTAAGGATACTCCATGGAAAAATATATCTAATGTTTCATTGATTTTGTAAATGATAATTAATTTGGAATAATTTTTCTTGCTAAACGTCATATAAAATGAAAAGGAAGGAATAATTTTTTTTTTGGATAATCATATTATTAATGTAAAATGTTTACTAATTTTATTGTCGATGATTAATTTTTGTTAAAAGAACATAACTAACTAGCTTTAATGAGTCTCCTCTCTTGATTATATATTTTTTCATCCATAAGATTTTAACTATGATCAGGTTTAGAGTCCTCCGTAATTCATTCAAAGATATTGTTAATTAGTCGTAAGTATTTAAAAGAAATGATAAGAAAATATTATCATATTAGGGGTTAATTATACATTGAGTAGGGCAAAAAAATTATAATATTTTAAATTTTTTTACAAAATACACAATATGTAGGCAAAAAAGAAATCTACAATACCTACGTTTTTATAAATTAAAATTTCTCTTTACACAGTTTTATATTTTAAAAATAATCTAGAGGACCTATTAATTCTAGACTGAACAACAAGACTAGATACTTTTTATACAGAACAAGACTAAGTTTTTTTTAGTCATCAAAAAGTTTTATTAATAATGGTACCAGAAGTACCTAATTAATTACAAAGATGATCTACAGACTAAGTTACCCTTAGGAAATGGACCTAACATGACTCCTTTTTCCTACCATAACTTAAACCACCAGCAAGATCATTAACTGACAAAGCATAAAGGAAACAATATCAATATCCCATCAAGATTTGCTATAGACTCCACACCCTTCTGATCTTTAAACTATAATATTACAAGATGTTCTCCTTCAAGCAGCGCCACGGGTTGGATTCCCACGCATTCCATTAAGACGAGGTATTTATATAAATTCTATTAATTCATGTTTAGTATATTTTAAAAATTAAAGAAAATATGACAGATTAAAAAAGTGAAACATTTTAGCTTCCTAAACCGATAAGCCTGGTGTGAATTGAACATTTTACTACTTTATTTTTATATTATAAATTTAAGATAAATGCTAACCAATATTTTTAGGATATTGATTAAGAAAGTAAAATAAAATATATTGAGATACGTAAAAATAAGTTCTCCTATAATTTTTAAATGTACTGTCATGATTTTTAATTTAATAAAAATATACTTTAATTCATTAACTAGCTAGTGATGGCATTGATTAGAAACCCTAAAACAAAAACTCTTTCCACTTTCTCAATTAGATATTTTTAATATTTTTTCATTTATTTCCGTTTATATACATTTCAAACTATATCCCCCGCACTAAAAAAAAACTTAAACACAACACTACAAACAATATTGACTATATATATATATATATATATATATATATATATATATATATATATATATATATATATATATATATATATATATATATAATTTCAACAGTTATTTTAAAAAATAACAATTACTAAAAATAACCTTATTGCAATTTAAATTATTCATTATAAACTAAAATGCTATGTTTTATTAACAAAATCACCACTGCTCTGTCCTATGTATTTTCCTCTCTCTTTAACTGCCTGGGCACTAGGAAAGAATTGAACCTTACTCCAGAAACTCCCACCGATTAAAGGTTTCTTTTTTCTTCTCTATCTACGTTCATTTTTCTTTCACGGTATCACCTATTATCATCACATGCGTGAGAAATCGTTACAGAATATTCGTCTGGTTTAATAATTTAATTTCTCATAGATAATAATTTGGGGTTTCGTTTCATCTCTCAATTCTTCAATCCCTAATTGAAGGTAACGATCACACTTTTTTTTCCCAGCATACATCTAGCACTCCTAAATTTGTCTAGCTCAAATTTGTAAGGCATATAGACAAACCGAATGTCATATCCAACCTCGTTATTATATGAAAATAAGATAAGATTGGCATAAAAACTTTCTTACACAGTAAGCGTCTCCATTGACCCCTTGTGTTGACTTATGGCAACTTTGGTACTAATAATCAAACAAAATAAATTAAAGAAAAACAAGCTACTATTAGTATTTGGTCGATTTCCCTCCTTTTACCGGACCAACTGTGAATCAATTGCTACCCCTACAACCAATTTATGATTTCATTATTGAACATAAACAACAGAAATAGATACTAGTCACTACATATCTATAGATGATTACAAACAACAGCTACAGATCAAATCATTTTCTCTCCGGTCATTATCCAGTTTATTAGTTTTGGGGCATTCTACATCGTTGAACTTGAATGAGCTAGAGCCATTCTTTCTCACCTTCTACATTTCATAATAAAGCAAATACATTAACAATAGGATATGATTTTATCATCATAGCAATGCATAATTAATTGCTAACCTTGAATAATGTAAAAAGATTTCTCAATTAGCAAACTAAGCCTATTATTTATGATCAATTTTGTAGTCACTAGCATAATGGGTTCATTACATATTTGTAGAGAATTAATAACGACTCAACTCTCAAGGCACAAGCCAAAGATTCACAACCTTTTTTAATTTTGAATTCAAAAGAACATATATCAATTATCAAATTAGTGAAGGAGCCAAACAAGAAAGAAAAAACTATTATCTGCATAGATTTGACGATATACAACCAAACTAAATCCCTTAATTAAAAATTAAACCAATTATAAGGGTTGGATTCCAAAACTAATTCCTTTAATAAAACTAGTTTGGTTTTACTTGAGATGATTTTAAATTTCTTGATGCACAAAACTGGTTTTAATTTGTTTTTTCACAAAATCCATTCATAAATCTTGTTTTTCACAAAACTATCAACACATTTTAACACCTTTCCGAGGAAAAACAATATCAAACACAAATTAATTTTCTAATATCTACTTGCACAAATCAAGACCACAAACAAAAGCATACTTAAGTACACCATTATGCTGACGTTATACCTTATAAGAAAAGTGTATTTATTCTCTTTGTTTAACTAGTGCCCTAGTATAATTACATAATATTCCTTAGTTATAAGATATTTATGTACCCAAGCTAACAATTAGAAGGAAAATAGTATAACTCAGCATCACATGGATTTGAATCAAAATGTGCAGGAAAGCCCATCAACCCAGTAGGTATTTCCATGAATTTTGAACCTAGCATTATTAATATGCGTGATATGATATAGATAATTACCAACGTCCAAATAATATACAATTCTCTTGCTTCAGTACTACCTATATCGAAGCTCTAAAAACTGCTAGACCTAAAAACATTTCATTACACAACTAGAAATAAGTTATTTTATGACACCGATTCTACGACGCGGTGACAAATTTGTAATTAGTCAAACTTAAAATGTTTTTTACGACACACATTCTAAGACGGTTATTAAAAATCGTCTTAGAATGTGTCTTGGTGGCAAATCCTATAATTATAGATAATGAAAATTACGACGAGTTTTAATAAAAAACCGTCTTTAATTCTCAACTTAAAATAATCCCTAAACCTCGACCCTCTAGCTCGAAGTACTACACCTATGTTGCAGCTCCCTCTAGCTCTGACTTCGCTGCAGCTCGAAGCACTACACCTCCCTCGCTTACCCTTGATCCCTCGCGCGCCCTAAACCTCCCTCACTACCCGTACTCTCTACCCTCCCTCGAGCAGTGACTCACTCTACTCCGACGTGCGTCACTCATTGGGACCTCTCTCAAAGTTGTGTTGAATCTCTCTCCAAGTGCCCCTCCGTTAAGCCCTCCATATCGCGCCCTCACTCATTGAGGTCCCCACCATTGCTCCTTTGAATTTATAATCTTATTTGTAGGCATATATAGATAGATTGAGTAGTGTGTTATTCTAGTTTGTTTCTGTCGCACAAGCCAGTAATCATTGATAATAACAAAGCCATGATAGGGAAATAATGACAACGTCTGCGACCAATGAAACTACAAAATTGCAGTTACTGGTTTGGTATGTACAGAGTTTGACCCCAACTTTTAGACCCTAGGCATTTTTCATCATTCGATTGTGTCATTGTCTCCCATATTTCATTATTTATTTTCTCCTTCATTTGCCTTATAAATAATTTGTTGTCAATAAACGATAGACTGTAGGCTGTAGGGTCATAAGTGAACAATATATTCACCTGATATTGAGTTGAGAACAGTATATAACCATGTAACACGTTTAAAGGTACATTGCCTATAACTGTTTTCCTGCAATGTGTTCAATCTGTTAATCTCTCTTGCTTGCATTTGGTCTGGTTTGCTTAAATACATTTTAGGTGTATATTGGTACACCTAAAGCTTTGTGTTGTTCTTTTTAACTATATCAATGGAAATGAATTTTGTTGGTCATTCTTGTTGGGATGGATGGTCGGACTGGTATAATTGCCCAATGGGATGTCTACTTTCATTGTAACGTCAAGTTTGGTGGACGTTGCAGCAGAATACTGTAAGACAAGTAAAGAGGAGGTTTTAGCATTGAGGTTTTAGCATTGTTGGTGTGGAGAGCTTCTGCATAATTAACAAATTGGAAGGATATTGATGCATAAGTAAATTGGAATGTGTTTTAACTAGAATGATGATGCTGCATAAATAATTAATAATTTGGAGTGTTTTTCTTTGGAAGGATGATGCTGGAGTGTGCTGGAGATGTGCTGCATAATCAACACTGACAGACGTGGGAGCATGGAAGAATTAGTAGGAGTGTGTTTTATTGTTGGATGGGTTAGAAATAAATTGTATTGCTCTTTTGTAGGAGGTGTTTTTATGTATCAACTGAACACATAAGCATGTATTTTGGGGTTCTCTTTTTCCTCCTTGAGTCTTTTTCCCATAGGATTTTGGCTCTTTGAGGTTTTAATGAAGCCCCCCGTTTTCTCCCAAGTACACCTTGTACTTCGGTTGAATAAATCTTTCGCTTATCTAAAAAAAAAAAAACTAGTAAAGGGCACTGGTTAAGAGAGCAAAAGGGGAAATGTTTTTATTGTGATGCGGAAAAATGCACTCCCATGTGAGTTTTAAATTTGCTCTGACATGATTTCCAATAAAACATTTCCTCTTTTAATTCAACTAGTGCCCTAAGGGCACGTATTAAAGAAGACCCTAAGAGATATAACGTAGATTGAAGTACATGGTGTTCTATACTATTGCCAGGTATATTTTTTATTCTTTGTTTGATGGTTTGGAAAGAAAAATAATTTGTTGAAGGGTTAAATCAACCTTGTTACTAAATATCTAAGTGTAAATAGAAGAGAGTGGATGCAAAGCACATCTGCACATGACTTTCCATAGGTATATTAATTTGCAATGAATTTATAATTCGATAGACTTGTAGATCGCCTAAATTTCAATTTCTACTCTTGTTTACCCATATTATTTGATTATTTCAAATACAAAATATCCAAACATTAAACTTGTTTTTGTAAAGGATTATTAGAATAATCGATTGTAGTTAGAACATGCATGAGGAGAGCACTAAAACAATCTTTTGGAGAGATTACATAATTATTATATATTTTTTGAATCATCCTTCAATTAAAAAACATCTTCAAATAAAGCTAGAATAAATTATTCCTAAATATAGGAATTAGATGTTTTAGACTGGACAATTCTTTTAAAAACTTAATGAATAGAATTGCAACTATTCTTAACTATTATTAAATATTGCGACAAGCATAACTTGAATATTTTTAGCAGAGCATCTTATACTGAA
This sequence comes from Glycine soja, assembly GCF_004193775.1. NCBI lineage: Eukaryota > Viridiplantae > Streptophyta > Magnoliopsida > Fabales > Fabaceae > Glycine > Glycine soja. The sequence continues at coordinate 42,423,203 of NC_041011.1, read as the reverse complement.
TTAATTGATTTTAAATGATAATAATAGGCCATTTTCAGTTACTAACCAATATGTTCAATTATCTGATAATTAATCTATTTTTATTTCATTTTTTTTAAATTAACCAAAATTAATGTTTTTATGTGTTAGTTTTCTTTCATACCTACTACATATCATTCATTTACCATGTTGAATCAATCATGTTGTCTTGCATATTTGTTATTTGTTAAAATCATGTCAGATAGATGGCATTAGAAATATAAAATGAGCAAACTGTGAATGCTACTTAGGATTGTATGAAAGGGGATTATTAAAATCATGTAAAATAGTTGGCATTAGAAATATAAAATGAGTTTGAAGTAACAAATGTCCTAGTTATATATTTTGAAAGTGGCAAATATGTCACTCCTTGAAAATTTCTTATACTGCAAAGTGAAGACCTTATTTTGGTAACTTTGTAATTCTCACGTAGGTTCATATCTACTATGTGTTTGTCATGTTGTGAGTGTCCATGTTTGGTATATCATCAAGTTTTATGTTTGACTGCCACTGGTTTAACACAACCTTCCTCATTTACTTGGGCTTGGGATCCGTTATGATAACACTAGTAGAGTTATTGTGTGTGATATGTTTAGTGCTTTATTTAGCAATCGTCCTGTTTATTTTATTTTATTTCTGTTTGATCCTAGATGTGTGCTTTGATGCATGGACATAATGCAATCATTCTATGTCTAGCAGTGATTTTATTATGATATCTTTTCCTTTTAATTCTATTAGAAGTTATCTTCGGTCGAGCGTCTAACCCTAAAACTGATGCATGCATACCTTCGTTATATTCTTACCAAGGATTACTCTCTCAAGCATTTAACCCCTTTAATGATGTAAAGATGGGTAATGCATGAAATTGAAATAGGAAAAGATAATAGGATAGAAAACACTTGTTGCATTGATAAATATGAAGTACATCATACATCTCTTGGCTTTTTTTAGGTCTGTCAGGCCCTAACTAGGGATTTAGGCTCACATAGCCATAAGGGATCTTACACTTGAAAGGGGGTTTAGAAATTGATGGAAAAGAAGGGACGGAAAAAGGACACAAAAAGAAAGATTTCCCCTACTAAAGACACTCGGGCTTAGGATGTATTCAGTAGAGAGCTGAGTCTCCCGGATGGTGTCCTTTCTCCTTGGCTTGACTTCGTTTTTATAGTTGTTGAGGTGGACTTTGGCCAGATGCTACAATCTTCCTTATTCATATTTTTTATATTTTCTTTATCTTTTTCGCTTTTAATCTTTCCTTTTCATATCTGCAAGCCATAAATAAGAAATAAATATTTTTAAAGATATTTTCAATATATTTTTATTATAAAAAATAGTTCATATTTAGTTGTTACCAGTCTATGTGATAAATTTTAATTTAACGATAAAGATCAAACCTCAGCATTTTCCTTTTTTTGCCCACGTACTATCCAAAAAGGATCATCAAAAGCCAAAGAAGAGATCTTCGGTGTAGATATGACAGTTGTGAAGCTACAAGTATACACAAAGTTCATGGTCAAACTGGTTAGGGATGCATTGCTTATAAAGAGGATTTTTGGCCCAACAAAAGCATGTGGAGGGAGCAATACACAGTTCTCAATGTATAAAGTGTTTAACATTTTGCAATTGGAGAAGGGTTCAGCATGACCATTTTCATCTGCTGAAATGATAACATTATCAAGATGTAAACTTAATAATGATGGAAGTTCTAGAGACCTAGGAATTCTTGTTCTTTTTAGGACATTATGTGACACTGATATACGGAGAGATTTTAAAGATGGACAAGAGAAAACACGGGCGGATAAAGAAATGTTGTAAGGGACATTGATGTTCAAGTGTTGGATATTATGATAGACAGCGTAGCCCATGAGATTTGTCATAACAATGGGTTTACCATAGAAAGGACCATGGAAATCTAGACTATGCAGGGTATGGTTTTGATCACTGCAAGACAAAATTCTCGACACGAATTCAAAGAAAACACTATGACTTCTGAAATCATTAGAATGTAAGGTAAGATTAGGGAGGAATTTCCACAAATTCCTCCACCGCTTTGACAGGATGCATGTTTTAACAGCATCTTTTATCATTATGAAAGACATAATAATAAACAAAATTTCATCAGGCAATCCACTAAGTCTGTCTTCCTTCATCTGTTGAGTCTTGCTCCTTGTCATGATCATTTTGACCGACCGATTCTTGTTCTGCAAGATCAAAGTTAGAGACTCAGAAAATCAAATATACCAACTTATAGACACTACACTAAATTTCTGATAGAACTACACAAAAAAGGAGTTAGAGAAGACTAGGAAGAAGTGGCAGAAAAGACTAATAACATGTAAATGTTCAATATTTGACTCATGCAAATTAAAAAGAGAAGATCGGAAAGAAAATGAAGATGTGTAAACACCTGTGAACGACTTGAACAAATTCAGGATCGGAAGCTCTCTTTGTGTTTGGCACAAAATTGGTTCTCTAGAGGATACGGAACAAAATCAGCTCTCAAGTGAAGCTAATATTTAAGGTGGACATGGGTGGGATAGGATTCAAGGTGGAACTTCTTGGTGGGTCCTTTGTTTCTCTTTGCTACATTGTTTGGTAAATTTACCCAAGTTGGTACAAAGAAGTATTAATGTATTCATTAAATATAACATATAAAAAATAATAAAGTATTAATATTTACAGAGGAGTCATTAAATATTATATGCGAGAAGTATAAAATATTTATTACATGTAATAAATGTTTGACTTTTTCTATGGTACTTTATATATATATATATATATATATATATATATATATATATATATATATATATATATATATATATATATATATATATATATATATATATTCATAATATATTATTAAATGAAAAGTAAAAATTAAAAATTTAATACCTAAACATATATTTTTATACATCATCAAAAAAATTCTGTCATAAAATACATAACCTAAAATATTTATCATTTTTACTATTATGTAAAAGAATATCTTAAATATATTTTTTATATAATATTAATTATATTTATTAATATACTATTTAATTAAGATAACATATTACATTAAATAGAGAAATGTTAGTAATATTTTCTATACTCTTTTTTCTAATACTTTCTCTATCATTAGTAAGAATTTATTGAAAATCATCATTTTTTAGATTTTATTTCTTATTCAATGATTCTTTCTCTTAATTTATAATAAATGAGAAGTAAAACCAATTATAAACATTACTAGAAAATCGATTTTTAATAATGGTTCTAAAGTATATTTAACGGCGATTGTGAAATCGTATTTGAAGTCAACGACGTTAAAAGTGATACCATGACGGTTATGGAATAAACCTTCTTAAAAAATATGTCTCTTCTAAGATGGTTCTTACATAACAATCATCTTAGAATGTATCTCTTCTAAGACGGTTCTTATATAACAACCGTCTTAGAATGTGCTTCATTAAGTAATTCCAGTGATATATACAAACATACTACATCATACCTTCTTGCTTATGAAGTGTCAACACTCAAATTCAGAAGCAGTTAAATGACAATGATGTCACTAATTTAGTCACTGATAAATAAAACAATTTATTTTACAAACCAATATAGAGCATCGACCACAGTACATGACAAGTAAAGAATAATTTCAATACTTTACTGAAATCCATAAGTAGAAAAAAAAATCAACATGCGACATAAATAGAGTCCAATCCCCTAAACCATAATTTTGTTTCATGAATGAAATTATGAAAACACAAGGAATTAATGATTTTTATGACCAAAATGGGCAATGAGAAAAGTTGATAGGAGTCATTCTAAATTGAGTCATACTAAATTGAGCAAAATCACAATTATGACCAATTTTTAAAACCAATTTAGTCCTTAAAACTAGTTCAGTTCTAAACTAGTTTTAAAAACCAATTCTCAAATTTGGTTTAAAAACCAAACTGATTAAACCAGTTCGGAACCGGTTTGGTTTGGTTTTTTTCCCAAAACGGTTTTTGCTCACCCCTATGCACAAGTAACAATGGTATGGGACATCAGATATAATGTTAATTATAATGTTGCATTGGAAATCATTAAAGAAAAATACCCTAAAGGTGAAGCTAATCGATTACCTGTAGTCTGCATATTTGTTTCACGACTTTTAAGAGCACTGGGAGGTATTATGGGTGATGTCATGTTGTTACAAACAAAAAATAGTTCAAGTGCAGTTACTCCATATCAATCATTCTGGCCATTTTGTAAAAATCCATTTCCACAAGCAAAACCATACTTCCAAAATAAGATGATGTAGTTGAATTTTGTTAAAAATCTATTTCCATAGGCAAAGTAGATTTCATACTAATAAATTATTAACAACTGCCAAAAAACATATATAGTTATATATTGTTATCCAGGCTGTAAAACTAATTTCAATGTCATTCAAAGATTTATAAAAGTAACGCATATTAGATCAATTGAACTTAATTTGGCATAGCGCATGCGTACATTTTACACTAAAGAGTACTCTACCAAATTGTTATACATACCTAGTGGTCAGTGTTACTATGACATCCACTTTCTTGAAAATCTCCAAGTGGTAATACATACTCCTTTGTCTCAAACATTTATGATACATTTTATAAGCTACATACACAAATTTTTTGTACATTAGACAATCTTGTGACAGTAATTATTTTAAAAAATTGTAACATGTCATTTTCCAAGGTCATCAGTAAGAGATGCTTAAATAAAGGGACACGAATTTGTTATATTTATTATCAACTTTCATCTCACCTAATGCATTGGGCTACAACATAATCGGCTGTTGTAAATGACCAAAAAAGTGCCAAACTTGTACGAGTATCATATGTCAAATTTACACCTTTCCTATGAAAGCAAAGAAATAAAGGAAATCACCATAAATTTGTATAGCCACCGTCTAATATTAACCACTTTGAATAACATATTAGAAGGATGTCTCTTAAGAATTGGAGCACAAAATGAAGTTACCAATATTAACTTTCAATATATACTCAAACATACTCGTCTTTACAATCAGGATTTAGTGAACATAAGAATTCAGAGCCAATGGAAACAACATGGGCAGTTTGCATCTCAAGAAGCTCTGGTATAACAATTTCTATCATCTTCAAATAATATAGAAATATACACTACTTAGCCCTGTTCAAATCTATCATGCTTATCAAGAAATAAAATGCATTACATGATAGAATGATGAACTTTCTTCACAACCATGTGCCTTTGACAGCAGATTAAGTGCATCATCACATTTATCAAAGATTTCAGTTGAATGCACATCATTAAACCACTTCACAAGAATAAATATATTATATATAAAAAGGGTGTGACATTAAACTGCATAAAAAATATATTTTGAAGGATAAGGTGATTACCGAGGTGTACTTTTCGATTCTTAAAGATCCCAAGACATTTGAATCATCATTGGATGACAGAGTTGGCACACAAGGTGGTGACTACAATAAACACAAAATTATATGCATCGTACTTACTAAAGAATAGTATTAGTCTCAGTCAAACTTTGACTTATTTGCAACTTAATCTTAATCTCCAAAGATAGGTAGATGTGTTAATCATTAAAGAGAAATCCATGATTTACTTCATTCAGCATAAACAATGTTCTCACTAGCCTTTTTCCCAAAAGAACTTAAATTGAAACCTTGTTTTGCCTCCTTCCACTATATTATACCATTTATATCTTTCTACCTAGTAAGAAACAGGTTGTTCTAGAAAGAAATAAGTGTGATTGCTCTTTGGCACAATAAGATAGTATGAATGGAAAGTGACAGGACTATGGAGCAGAATGCAATCATGACTGAACTAATTCAAGGGTTGGAGATAGCAAGAAAGTTGAAGGAAGACTTGAGTTCACCCTCCTTTGTTGACACTAGGGACTCATTACTGCAGAGGATATTGTCCTCTTATGACAATGCTTTACTTCTAAGAGGATATTTTCATTTTAGTACATTTCTATACAGACATGAGTTATGTTTCTAGTGGGCTGATTCAAAAAGGGGTTGACAACTTATGTGTTAATTTTGTATAATATGTAGTAATTATTAATATGAAATCAGTTTTGGTAGTTGTATATCATACATTCACTTTAGTTAATTTTAAATGGTTATTATCAAATATCAACTAACTATGTGTGTTGAACAAATGTAGACAGTAGGTAAACTACTCAGGAGTTTCAATTTTCAAGTGTTTATGGTTGTCAACTTTAGATAAATACTCAGGAGTTTCAATTTTCAAGTGTTTGTGGTTGTCAAGAACATCATTTTTGGACTTCTTTAATTAACTTGGTTTTCAACATATGCAAAAACATTAGGCTATCTACAGGATATTCTACAAAACCAATGCTATAGCTCAAAGAGCTTTGTCTCACACTTGGGTCTGTTCCCTACCTGAAACAAGAACCTTTGATCATCATATCCTAAAAACTAATGAACACAACACCCCAATTTTTTTTACAAAACATTTATCCAATGACAAAGAAAACTACCTTAGCCAGCCAATACTTTTCTAACAGTTACAATGATTCACAACCCTTAACAACTAATAGTAGTAGTAGTACTCTTTATCCCTTACATGTTGACTTATAGAAATCCATCATGAGCCCATTGCTTTACAAAGCCTTTGATCATTTTCCCATTTAAAATGAACACCTTAACACTAAGGTTGGAATTGATAAGGTATTAATGGTCTTATTAGTAACATTTTCAGTCACAACCTCTTAACTATGACTTGTATGCATATCCTAACATGTCAATGAAAACAGAGCCTTATTTATAAGTATCTAGAACTACATGAACATTGAAAACATCCAAAGTAGTGCAAAACTACGAATGAGCCAGCTGCTTTGTACCAAAATACAAAATAAAATTGGTGTTCAAGTCACTTCCCAATAATGAATGACGAAATAATTGTAAATAATGTTGGCCAATATCTTGAGAGTGATTTGCACCACAATATCATCAATATAGTATTGAACACTATATATATTAAAGGATTTTGCAATTAATAAGACCAGTTGAATCATAATATAATAAATTTACTAACTTAAATATTAGTCATATTACATATGCAAAATGCTTGGGACCTATGTCTATGAATTCAACATTGAGTTGAAAATGTACCTGGTTAAATTTCCTAAAATCACTTTGAAATGGCAATTGTGAAGTCTTTAAATCATAAGTCATAATTTCGTGAACCTTCTATTTTCCCTTCTGAATAAAAGGTCCATTACAAGCTTACATTAATTATTTATACCAATAGTGGATGCAACTAATTAACATTACTATAAATACTACTATATGTATAACTCACAAACATTGACTTTAATACCCTATATGTACCTACCTAGGGGTAGTGATGCAATTCCAAATTAAATGATAACCTTCAGACCAATCTAAAAACAATATGTATAGTATAGCATCATTCAAGGCTCATGAACACCACACTCAAGAAGCAAAAATATACACGGTCCATAGTATAGCATCATTTTTCCTTGTATATATACAAGCTCATGCTTGCATATTTGCATAACAATGATAACACAGGGCCTAATCAAGTTAAACACCCAAAATAACACAGTGCAGTGCATAACACCCAATGCTCAATTTGCATTCTACATATATCTATCTATCTATCTCTATTTGTCTCATATGTGACGTGGACCCCACCTTTGTTCCAACCAATGGCACCATTAATCTTCTTTACTTAGTTTCAAAGCTCACCCACCTCTCTCTCTTCAGTTTTCTCTCTCCTCAAATCCCCACACCACACCCATTCTCTCTCAATATATACCATAATAAACAATTACAAACACCCAAAATAACACAGTGCAGTGCATAACAATGATAAAAAAAATGAAATATAAGGTTTCTCACTGTTCACGACGCTATGTCTGGACTCTGGCGCGTCGGAGAGGGCAGAGGCCTTGGGAGTGACGAGGAGCTTCGCGTTAGGGTTGCGAACTTGTGTTGTTGGTTGCTTGTATAGACTGAGTTATTCGGAGGCTCAGTTAAACTCAGAGGAAAATAATATATTTTATTAATTCAGAGGGAAAACTAAAAATAAAAAAAAATAAAAAATTTTATAACTTCAATGAAAGATGATTTTCAAAAACCGTAGTAGTTAGGTCGACTAACAAAGACGGTTTTTATAAAACCGCCTTTGTAACGTTCACATCAAAGACAATTTTATAAAAATCGTCATAGTTGGATTAAAAAAGTTTGCATTATTTTCATAAATGTCACCGCATCATTTACGACATCGATTTTTTTATAACTGATGTAGATTCAACGACGTGGAAAAACACTTTTGTAGTAGTGAAGTCTTTGAGGAAGAGTGCAATTAAGAGAAAATGCCCCTAGCATTCCTCTTATTGAATATTAAATTTATTAAATATAATTAATATATTTAAAGGCAGTTAAATTTTAAAAACAAGTAGTGAAAGCTTTTTTTAAAAGCAATAGTAGGTGAAAGGTAGCTAGTAAATCTTTGGTTACATTCACTTACTTATTTTTTAAAATGGGTGTTTTAGTAAGAGACACTTTGAGTATACTTATGCTAATTAAGAAATAAACACTAGTGTGTGTGATAGTTATTTTGTAAAATGAGTAAGTTAATAATTTATAACTATTTTTTCACAGAAAAATATTTCTTAAAATACACCTAAGATATAATTTACTAACTTACTTCTTCAATTCTAAAAAAACGAGTATAACTTAACAAGTTGTGTGATACTTACTTATTTTTTAGAAGTAGTAATTAATAATTTATACTTTTTTAAAAAAATGAAGAAAACTATTTTTTGAAATAAACCTAATATACTATTTAATTAAGATATCATATTAATTAGTAAATATTAAACGTTAAATATAATTAATATATATAAAGGCAGTTAAATTTTATAAACAAGTAGTGAAAGCTTTTTTTTTAATCGAAAGTTGGTCAAAGTTAGTAAATCTTTGGTAACATCCACTCACCTATTTTTCAAAAATGAGTGACTTAGTAAAAGACACCTTGAGTATATTTATGCTAATTAAGAAAAAAAATAAACGTGTGTATGTGACACTCACTTTTTTTAGAGTGAGTAAGTTAACAGCTTGTAATTAATTATTTTTTCAAGAAAATTAATTTTCTAAAATACACCTAAGATATAATTTACCAATATATATATATATATAGACTTGATTACAAATATTCATATAGTAGATTAAATACTGATAAAAAAATATATATTTGATTGAATGTTATAAATGTAGTATTTATATAATAAATATTTTTAGTTCATACGACATTAATTATAATCTTTATTACTATTAGGTTACACAATGTAGCGTAATATATTTGTTAAATTTAATACATATGATATATTATTAAATAAAAATTAATTATTACATAATTTAATACATATATACAATACAATATATATACATCAATGATTTTAATATTTTAATTATTTTTAAAAAAACTACCTTATATGAAATATTTTAAAATTAAAATTAAAATGTATATTAATATGTTTTATTGATAAATTATAATAAATAATTTTATTTTATTAAATATTTTAAAAATAAATATATATTTGATTATAAAAAATATAATTAAGACTAAATTTTATGAATCTCATATATCAAACTAATTCTTTTTTACAGAAATTTTTTAAAGAAAAAAATCAATCTTTCAAAATTAATTCTAAAGTGTTATTGCATAATTAATTTTGAGAAAAAAAAAATTTATTTAAATGCAATGAGTAATAACTAATTCAACCTAGACTATGCATTTGGTGAAAAATAAGTTATAATATGCTTTTTTTTTCTTGCCAAACTAGTGAATTTTATTTTAAGTTTCTAATAAAAAAAATTGTGTTGAGTTCATAATAAAAAAATGATCCTTATTATTTTTAGTCATTCTAATATATATATTATTTTATTTTTGTCCCTAAAATATATAAATTACTTTTTATTAGTCTCTATCAAATATTTTTCAAATGATCTAATACAAAATGAATAAATATTGTAAGGATTAAAGAAAAAATATATATATATTAGAATGAATAAAATAAAATAAAATGATAAAGATAAAAAAAACAAAAAATTTGTTTAATAAAGAACTCAATGCAAAAAAAAATATTAAAAACTAAAAATAAAATTCACTCATTTATCATAAATAAAAAATATATTTAAACTTAAGTTTTATATGGGTACTTATTCCTCACACAGACTATTGTCTTCCAATAATGAGTGTACACTTTTGCCCTTTTATCTTGTTTTGTCTTGATTTTTTAAATAGTTAACCATCCCACGTAGGCTGAGGGTATTATAGTATTTTAACCAGTTTATTCATTTCACTCCCCTATATTTTCCATCTACTTTTCTTAAATCAAATAACTCAACATGCATTTTCTATTATTTTCACTCTATTTCTTTTTTCTCATCTAATCTATTTCTCTCTTCAAAATCAAACATAGGGTAAAAGTATCCCTTTGTTTTAAATATTAATGAAATTTATTTTCATTTATTGAATGCGACATAGTAAACTAAAAAGTTTCCATTTATTTTAACTTTTAATATAATTGATTAATTTTTATTTAATGCAATTGGGATATATTTTCAAATTAATCTCAACTACAAATTTTATATTAAAGATGTGTCACTATGTTTAAAATTGATTGTTAGATTTTAAGGAAGAACTTATCAAATTAATAATTTAATAAAATAATAAATATGATAATAAAATAAAGAATAATTCTTTATTAAAATTAATAACATAATAAAATAGATATTGGACATACACATTTATTCCTCCAACAATTCCATTCGGTCATTATCCATGCATCCTTGAATGAAAGCCATTTTTTCTCACCTTCTACAACTGAAGGATTCATAAAACAAATGCATTAATAATAGGGTACGATGTTATTATCATAACAATGCAAAATTTCTAACCTTGAACATATAGAACATGATGCTATAAACACATTGAAATTGAAAAAGAAAAGACCAAGCACATCAAGCTTGTAAATTAACTAATCACACACAATTGATCTCATCTTAAAATGTAGGTTATAGAACTTGACTTAATATTATCTTAAAATGTTAGTTTAAATCTAACTCAATCTTAAAAGTTAATTAATAGGATGAGAATTTATTTCAATATGATCTAAGAAACAAAAAATTATTATGATAAATTTGATATACAAACAAACTAAATCCCTTTAAAAACCAATTAAAAGGATTGGATTTCAAAACCAATCTGCTTCCTCCCTATATAACTAGTTGGGTTTTAATTGAGATGATTTTAAATTTCTTGATGCACAAAACTGGTTTTAATTTTTTTCACAAAATCCACTAATAAATCTTTTTTCACAAAACTGTCAACACATTATAACACCTTTCCAAGGAAAAACAATATCAAACACATGTTTTCTAACATCTACTATGAAGACCACAAACAAAAACATACTAAATAATGCACTATTATGTTGACGTTATACCCTAGAAGAAATTATTCTCTTGTTTAACTGGCGCACTAGTGCAATTAAAGAATATTCCTTAATTATAAGATATTTATGTACCCACACTAACAATTAGAAGGAAAATAATATAACCAGCATCACATGGATTTGAATCAAAATGTGCAGGAAAGCGCATCAACCAGAAGGTTGTTTCCATGGATTATGAGCCTAGCGTGATATGCAGTAGATAATTACCAGCGCCAAAATAATAAACAATTTACTTAAGTTTCTCTTGCTTCAATAGCTTACCTATATCAAAGCTCTAAAAACTGCTAGACCTAAAAACATTTCATTGATCAATGAGAGAAAGAAACTGCTTATAAAATAATTTTAGGTGCTAAAATATCTTATTTCATGCATGTATGTTAATTACCAGAAGAGATCTGAAAGATGTGTGTGGTTGATTTTACATCAACGAGAAAGATCGAACCTCTACATTCACCTCTTTTTGCCCACGTCATGCCCAATAAGGATCATTGTAAGTGAAAGAAATAAGACTGGGAGTAGCTATGACAGTTTTGTAACGATGAATATACATAAAGTTCATGGTCAAATTGTCTAATGAGTCATTTGCTTGCAGAGAGGATTTCTGTCCCAACAAAAGCATTTGGAGAGAGTAATTCACAATCATCGATGTATAAGGTGTTTAACTTTCTGCAGAAGGGGTTCAGCAAGACCATTTTAATCGGTAGAAATTGGAACATTGTCAATATCCAAACTTAATAATGATGGAAGTCCCAAAAACTTGAGAATTATTGTTCTTCTTAGGACATTATGTGGAATTGATGATATACTTAAAGATGAACAAGAAAAAATACAAGAGATTTGTCATAATCTTGGGTTCAAAATAAATAGGGCGATAGAAGTCTAGACTAAGTAGGGTATGGTTGTGCAAGACACTATATATCCTGGACATGGAAGAAAAAATGCTTTCTGACATCATTAGAATGTAAAATAAGAACAAAGTTAGAGATTCAGTAAATCAAATATACCAACTTATTACACTAAATTTCTGATAGAACTAGACATAGAAAAGGGATCAGAGAAAGATAGGAAGTGGCAGAAAAGCTGACAAAATTATCTCATTTCATCATTTCCAATGCCATTTCTTAGACTTCTGTTCCGTGAAAAAACTAGTAACCCGTAAATGTTCAATTTTGATTCATGCCAAGAGATAAGATCGGAAAGAAAATGAAGAATTGTAAATACCTATTATCAACTTGAACAGATTCGAAGTCCCTAGGAAGCTCTCTTTGTTCTTTCAAAGAAACAGAATAGAGCGTTCTGTTACAGCTTTGCTACTTTGTCTCCAAGAAGTGAAGCTGATATTTAAAGGTGGACCTGAGAGAGATAGGGTAATACAGAAGTATTAATCTATTCATTAAATATAAAATATAAAAAAGAATTAAGTATAATAAATGTTTGACTTTTTATATAACTTATGCATTGGTATAAAATATTTATTATTTGACTTTTTTATATAATTTACTTTATAATATATATATATATATATATATATATATATATATATATATTCAAAATATACTGTTAAATAAAAAGTAAAAATAGAAAATTAATACCTAAACATATATTTCATCAATTACTATTTATAAGACATAATTGACTAAATTATGTTTATTATAATAATTAATTAATTTAGATATTAGTATTAAATTTGTGTTTAATTGTAATATTTTTTTAAAATTTATCTTTAATATTTATGAGAGTTTATTCATCTTTTTCAATCTTCATAGAAGAGGAAAAAGTGATATTTCAAAGTAGCATTTAATTATAAATTAAACAAATAAGAAAATTTTAGTAAAAAAAATAATTAATGTACAAGAGAGATAAAATAAATTTTTATAATAAGGAATAAAAGAATTTGTTTATCATGACTTATAAATAGAAATTGAGGGATTACATAACTTAAAATATTTATTATTTTTACTATTGTTTAAAAGAATATTTTAAATAATTTTTTTATATAATATTAATTAATATACTATTTAATCAAGATATCATATTATTAAATATAATTTAATATATTTAAAGGAAGTTAAATTTTATAAACAAGTTGTGAAATTTTTTTGTTACGAAAGTAGGTGAAAGCTAACAAATCTTTGGTAACATTCACTCATTTTTTAAAATAAGTGCTTTAGTAAGAGACACCTTGAGTATATTTAAGCTAATTAAGAAATAAACAGCAGTGTGTGTCTATGTCCTTATTTTTTAGAAGAGTAAGTTAACAATTTATAATTATTTTTTAAAGAAAACTATTTTTTAAAAAAAATACACCTAAGATATATAACTTATATACTAACTTATTTCTCTTAAAAAAATAATAAGTGATTGTAATTTAACAAATCTCTCTTTATATATAATAGACTTGATTGCGAATATTAATAATGTTACAAATGTATTATTTATATAAATAAATATTTTTTACTTCATACGAATTTAATTATTATCTTTATTACTATTACACAATATATAATTAAATTTTAATAACATTAATAAATTATATATTTATTAAATTTAATATATATGGTATATTATTAAATAAAAATTAATTATTTCATAATTTACTACCTATGTACAATATAATATACATCAATGATTTTAATATTTTAATTATTTTTTAAAAACCTCTTTATATAAGATATTTTTAAATTAAAAAATAAAATGTATATTAATATTTTTATTGATAAATCATTTTAATTTGTTATATATTTAAAAAATAATTATAAATTTGATAGTAAAAATTAAAATTAGTTATGTCTATATTTTATGAATATCATATCTCAAACTAATTCTTGTTTTCAGAAGAAGAAGAAAAAAGAATCATTTTTTTTCAAAATTTAATTGCCCAGTGTTATTGTATATTTAATTTTGAGAAAGAATTTTTTTTTGTCAAAAGGCAATGAGTAATAACTAAATCAACCTAATACAAATAGGATTATATGTAAACTAACTGTGTTTGATTGTTGCGATTCAGGGGGAGTGTATGCAGACAAAAGTTAAGCTATACCTTTGGTGAAGAAGATTTCTTGAAAATAATAAGTTTTAAATATGTTTTTTTAATAAATTAACAAATTTTATTTTCAATTTTCAATAAAAAAAAATTTACATTGAATCTTTAATAAAATATATATATATATATATATATATTATCCTTATTATTTTATTTTAATCACTTAATATATTTATTTCTTTTTTAAAAAAATATATAAATCATTTGTTACTAGTTTCTCTTTTTTTATTATTATATCATTATTTAGATGCTTTTGTTAGGCCCACAGAGTTCACAGGCTGAGGCTAAAGCTCTGGAGAGTAGTTTGGCTCAACCAAATAATGATACGTAAATTTTTTTTATATTTTAAAGATTTTTTATTTTTCTTTTATCATATTATATCTTATATTTTATTCACTACTCCCTTTGTTAACAAGTTTCTCATGAATTGACCTTACAGTTCTCCCTCCGTCCCCGTGTCCCAAGGGAATAGTGTCTCTCTCATCCATGACTGCGCCACCGACCAAACTAATCATACTTCACGTGTCCGTGCCGGAGAATATGGTCAAAGTCCGAGGTTGTTCGCCGGTGCCGGATAGTGTGTTGTTCTGCGATGATGATTGGTCTAGTGAGTTTCTCACTACTGATTCTGAGAACCTGAGTGAGATAGGGTTCAACAACTTCAACGTGTAGTGGGTCCCTGCGCTTCTCTTTTCTAATTTCTTCATTGTTTGGCTAAATTTACCTAGCTTCTCGGTAATACAAATTTAACTAGTATTAGTGTTAATAGCAAAGAAATTACTACGTGTATGGTGTGATTAACTCGCATTTAATTTCATGGTAAGAAGCTTTTGTAGTAAAAAATTGATTAAATGCATATGTATAGTGTGATTTTTTTTATACTCTTAATTAACTCACATTTGATTTCACACCAGCTAAAACCACGGAGTAAATAATTTTATACATAATTAACTGTATCTATATATACGAGGAAATTAAACTTTAAAAAACTATTAATGTTGCATTTTAGTCGATTGGTAATTTGCTTAAAAGTACACATGTAAAATGAAAATTATAAACGAAAAAGATCAATGGTCACTCCCTTATAAGTAACAATATTATTCATTTCAATAACGAATTATTAACAAATTAGAGGATTCACAGAATAATAATTAACTAAACATGTTACTTTTATTTATTATGCACACTTATATTAAAAGGAGTTGTACAAAGGGGACTTATGGTTGAGTAAGATGCATCATTTATTATAAATTTTTGTGATTAGAAAAAAAATATTAAAAAGGAACACTGATTCTTATTATTGAGCAAAATGAAAAATACATAAAATACATTAAAAATATAATCTATAATAAAATGTTTAGTAAATTATTCTAATAAATTATAATATTTTATTCCTCAAAAAAATTATAATAATTAATATATTTTATTATTTAATCATAATCTCATTAAAAAAGTTGACCACTAGTATTATTAATCGTAAGCATAATATACACATGTTATCTTAAAAATATTATTTACAATAAATTATTTATATTAGATTTTAAAATAATAAAAAAACTAATATTTTTTAACATAAATATAATATATCGATCAGTTGATTTGGATAGAGAATTTTAACTGACGAAAGTAATTTATCAGATAATTTGAATTTCTGTAATTTAGAATTCATTATTTGGATGTTTTTTTATGAAGAATTTAAAATTTTGAAATTTTAAAACAGAATTTTAAACAACTAAAAATCTGAAATTTCAATTTCCTTCTAAAATGTGAGAAATTAAAATTTTTTTCTTACCGTCTTCTTCAAGAAACACCGTCTGAGCTCCTTAAATATCGATCGGGTGTGAACATAGAATAACAACACGTATAACTAGCACACCAACCATATCTTCTCTATTTTTTTCATTCATTTTCTTCATCCTCGTAATTTTAATTTTTTTTATCCAAACACTACAAAATTTTGAAAATAAAAGAATTTCAATTGAAGTATTTAAAATTCTTAGAATTTAAAATTTTCCAGAATTTTAAATTTCTCCATCCAAACACACTCTAAATGTTTTGTATCATAACATTGTGAACAATTCAACTATTCAATTTTGCTTTATATATATAATCTTTTATGTTGAAAAATTCTACAATTTCTTTTTTTAAGAATATTATAGAGGTTAAATATCTACCAACTTTATTGTAATTAATCCCTACTTTGAGAAACTAATCACCTTTAGTAAAATCACTTCTCTCAATCATGTTTTTATTACCAATAAGTCTTAAATATTCAACACCTACTTTAAAAAAAATCCGAAAGAACATCATAACGTTGGTTTCTATGATTTCTACTTTACAGTCTCCGCATAATGATTACGCAAATGTTCACCTAATTATCTCCAACATCGACAGCGTCCACAACACTATATTGTTACAGTTGTGATGAAAATGTAATGCATGCTAGAAACTTGATTCATTATTTTCCGAGTAGTTTTATAGCACATACTAATTCCTGTTGGTGTGTCAAAATAGTTGAAATTAGTCTAACATTCTTCCCATCTCTCCGGTAACAATCAGATATCAATCTTATATGATTCATATCAATTTTGGTTTTTGGCTACAATCCCCTTATATTCATCCTTAAAAATTTGCATGCTACAACCAGCTACTCAAAGTACTTTCACAAACCAAGCCAAGTTGAATTGTCAGCAATAACAACAAATTGGTAGACGGATTTCTCAATAGCTGTCAAGGACAAAGTAATTGCTCTTGTCATCATCATTACTAAGATCCTTGCCCAAAACTTTTGCTCAAATCTGCAGGTTCTAAATGGAAAAACAAAAATACTGAACCTGAGACTTGGGATCCCGTTTTTCACATTATTTGACTTTCTTTAATTATCTTTCCTTCTTTCAACTCCCATCCCTTGTGAAACATGGACTGGCTAAGGTGGTCAATGCTGATAGCTGAAAAATGCAGCCTCCAGTAATGGACCAAATATTAAAGACCTGCATTAAGTATTTTAGAATTCTTATGATTCTTCAAGTTTTATTTGTATGCATGAAAATATGAATTGCATACCAATTGGACTGTAATAAGAATAGGTAAAAGGGTTGTTTACCTTCTAGTATAAATCAGAAATTCAAAATTCTTATGATTCTTCAAGTTTCATTTGCATGCATGAAAATATGAATTGCATGCGAATTGGACTACAATACAAACAGGTAAAAGGGATTTTTCCTTCTAATAAAAGAATTTGGAGTATATTTTCCAAGGTTGACACCCATAAGATAATAGAAATACACAGCCAAAAAACAAAAAAAGAATTGAACAGTGCCTATAGCCTGATAGTCACAAACAATCCAACGTAATCAAGAGCTTAGGTGAGATATTAGCAGCATTACTGAAGGAAAAGAACTGAGTTCAAGGTAACACACACATATTGCATTAACATTTGCAACAGGTTAATCAGTTAATGGAATGAAGTTATAAGGTAGGTTGGGTGGTAAAAGGAAAAGGGAGGGAGAGAAAGGTTGCGGGTTCGATTCCCCCACTAACAAAAAACTAACAATTAACATTTGCAGAGCAAAAAAAAAAATCAGTTAATGGAATGTGCAGAAAGGAAGATAAGTTAATGATATTTTGAATCTCAGTCACTTTATTTTCCTTTCATTTTCTTTATCTGGGAAGTATTATGCAGCAGGGTTATCACCTATAATTTGTGTCGAGAAAAGTATGACCTCAAAGTCAAAAAAGAAACACAAATAACAATGCAGTATCTACTGACTCAGTAATCAGCAAATGGTACAGAACAAAACCTTTTTATCATTTAGGCTACTTGGTTGCACTGTAAGATGGGATGTATGACTCCAGAATTATTTGTGCGGTAGATGGTGCTCTAATCTCAACAATCAAGTAAGTAAACTTCCACTCATTGTCAGCGCCTTTGAACATTTCCGCAAATACTTTTCCATGTCCATGGGGGCCCCGGATATAAAAATTAACCTGTAACCCAAATTAACATATTTGAGTGTAAATCATATATTATCAATATACAATGACACAGCTACTAAACAATAAGTAACTTCCACCATAAATGAAATTTTAAGAATTTGAAAAGGCAGAGTGATAGAACAGAATCAGGACAGAGAAGAAAATAGATGAAGACAAGTGACAGAAATGTGAATTATTCTCTAGTACAATTCTCTGGTAACAGAGCCTGAAATGAATTACACTAATGCTTAAGGTATTCGAGAGACCCTGACCTCTCCCTCACTCTCCAAGAGTCCAAATGTTTCGAACTTGATAAGGTCCCCCCACCTCCTCTCTGAGTCTCTGTACACCTTTCCTTATTTAGAGGCAACATGCCTTATTTCTCTAATTATCCCAGCCCGAGACAACTAACAAATAACTA
Organism: Glycine soja; assembly: GCF_004193775.1. Taxonomy (NCBI): domain Eukaryota; kingdom Viridiplantae; phylum Streptophyta; class Magnoliopsida; order Fabales; family Fabaceae; genus Glycine; species Glycine soja. The sequence goes on along the minus strand of NC_041011.1, from coordinate 42,404,219 downwards.
GGTAACTAACTAACCTATTGTAACCAACTATTAACAAGGTTACCTGACACACAGGAACAATACAACAATATATCCAATGAAATCCTCCTATACCTTGCCTCTTTTCTCTCTCTTTTTTTCATCTTTGTCTCCTCCCTCACAACCTTTTCTTGAAGTTTTTTGTTTAGCTATGATCCCAGGGATTTATCAAAGTTCAAAATAGTTCTTATAAAATGTGTACGCATTGACAAATAAATTTGAGTAAAATGCTGATAGATTTACCTCCACATGCTCGACACCTTCCTCATCAGTCCATACCCTGTGAGGAATTCTTTGGCGAGCAGCTCGATTTCTACTCTCCTGACCATAACCAGTAATTGGAAATCCAATCCTTACTCGTATCTAGCACAAAGTAAATCCATCGCAAGTCAACATAAAAACAGCCAACAGGTATAGAACCAGCCACTATTCATTCCCCAAACCAAAGTTAACTCACAAATCATTGTTTGATCTAGAGCTTTGGCATGTGCAATTTTTATTTTGTTTTGTAAATTAAGCATTTGCAGTAAATACAAAATTGTTCAAATGATTGCCTAATTTTGGCCTGAATCTGTCAAATACCTAACTTCCACTGCTCATGGAAATGATTTAGTTGCAAAGCGGAAATGAAAGAAAAGGTTCACTGACCTGACCATCATCCTGAATTCTTTTGAGAGCCTTGTTATAGATCTTGTACCTGTCAGCAACTCACAACAATTAAATAACTACAAAATACATACTTTAATATTATATAATATGCAGTATTTTCCCTATAGATGAAAAAAATGAGGAAGGTGATTACTCTTTAGGTTGAAAAATAAGCTCTTTGAAAACAGCATATCCTGCAGCAGCTGCGATTCCGAGCCCCGCAAGAATGACAACACCGTAGGAAGCCCCTTCCACGAACGTGACAGGCTTCTCGGGAATGTTATAAGTAGGGGCACTAAAGGGATCCTCGACGTTTGCCACATCCTTTTTAGCCTACAAAAACAAATAGATCAAAATAGGTTTTAATTTGGAAGCAGAGTAATTGACTCGCTCACTCGCTCACTGACCTTATTGGTGGTTTCACCGGTTTCGTTGGATTGGGATGTTTTGGAAGAAACGGGCCTTGATCCTGTGATTAGGAAGGTGGGTGGTGGTGGAACATTGGGGGTGCGGCGAGTAACGAGTGAGCGCGTTGTTGCATTGTGGGCGCAGGCTGAGAGTGCGCGATGATGGGACAAGATTCTGCGGAACATAACGGAGACTCAGACTCTATTCTTCTTCCACGGCGTTGAAGGGAGGAAGGAGGAGAGGGGTTTCGAGTTTCAACAGTGACACAACACAACAGGGTTCGCAAATCGCAACGCAAGCAAAACACTCCTTACTCCTGTGTTGTGTTATCCTTTCTTCTACCTAGCACTACCTAGTTTATTTTATTTTTATTGATTAGTATTAAATTCGATACTCTTAACTAAGATGTCGGATTCAATTATTATGAATGAAAAAAAAGTTTAAAATACAATTAGAATGAGAGACTCAGAGTCAGATTTTTCTGACAAGATTAGTTAACCTTTTTTTATTAGGATTTTAGTTCATATGTATGTATGGTGAATACTTTATTAATTTTTAAAAATATATATATTGAATATTTTAATTTTAATTTTTAGATTGTTTACTTATTATAAATTAGAATTAGAGTACATCATTTTTCCTTTTTTTCTCTCTCTATTAGATAGTCTCAATAATTTAAAATATAATTAGACTTTGTAAATATTGTAATTTACAAGGTTTTTCTTTCTACATAATTTTAGGATGTCAAATGAGTCAATAAAACTAAACAAACTATTTTAACCTGTAAAAAATAAATTAAGGTGCATTAGACTCGTTTTAAGATTAAGTTGAAAACCTTAAGTCAATTTATGGTGGATTGTTGGTTAGGTTAGGCTAGAGTAGAAAAGTGGTGTCATGTTAAAAAATATGAATGAATTTTGTCAAACTTTTGTTACACTATTATGGTCTCGATCAATGTCAATAAAGTGATGCTTTAATGTTATCAAGCATAAATAGTTGTTGATTACTTCAACATGATTTCACATCAAAAAGGAGGGGAAAGAAAAAGAATGAAATAGGAATATAATGAAAAGAACAACTTTATTTATAAGGATTGAAGTAACAAATTGTTGTCATATTAAAGAATATCAAAGAGTATCACCAAACTTTTGTTACTCCATTATGATCTCAATTAATGTCAATGAAAGCAATATTTTATTGTTATCAAGCACGACTGACTACTTCAACATGAATTCACACTAGGAGAAAGGAAAAAAAAAAGACAACAAAATAAGAATCTAATGAAAATAACAACTTTATTTGTAAAGGATGGAGTTTTAAAGTGTTGCCACGTTAAAGAATGTGAATGAGCTATGCCAAAATTTTGTTACACTATTATGATGTCAATTATTGTCAATGAAAGTGATGACTTGTTATCAAGCACAAACAATTGTTGACTACTTCAACATGAATTTGCACTGGAAAAAGGATAAAAAAAGAAACATAACAAAATAGGAATCTAATGAAAAAAGAAACTTTACTTGGAAGGAATAGAGTAGCAAAGTGTTCTCATGTTAAAGAATGTAAATAAGTCCCATCAAACTTTTGTTGCTCCATTATAACCTCAACTATTGCCAAGAAAGTGATGTTTTGTTGTTATTAAGCACAAACAATTATTATAGTACTCCCTTCAAAATGTTAGTGTATAAATCGCTACACTTATCATGGATATATTATAATATTTTGTTAAAAAATGTTGGTGGATAAATCATCTTAATTGTGACTCTCCAATCTCTTGTGGGATGACGCACATTGTGTGTCCTGAAGGTATCATTTGTCACATTGATCACATCTAATGATAAGAAAAGCTTTATTTGTGAGGGATAAAATAACAAAGTGTTGTCTTGTTAAAGAATGTCAATGAACCTCGCTAAAATTTTATTGTTACATTATGATCTTGATTATTGCCAAGGAAAGTGATGCTTTGTTGTTAACAAGCACAAACATTTGTTGACTACTTCAACAATAATTCATGCCAAAAGAAAGAAAGAAAAAAAAAACAACAACATAGGAATGCAACTAAGAATCTTAATGTTAGAAAGACAATACATAATTAAAGGATTTACATAATATAACACCATTACACCAAACAATTATAAGCATGAAATTATAGTAGGTAAGCATTTTAATCGATGTGAAAAACAGTCAAATGGCACAAGGCCAACTTGCACATGGTGCAATAGAATGCATAAAATAGATGTCATTGAAATCATTGTTTTGAAACCTGGATTGGACCGACTAGTTTGACTAGGAATCGGTCATGTGTCCGATCCAACAAATCTTAAAAATCGGTATGTCCTTAAACTGACTCAAAATCGTTAAACTATTCGAAAACCGGTAAACCTAGTAATCGGTTTCACTTAAAACTATTTTTTTTATAAAAAAACTTTCAAAATAACATCATTTTGGATTTTTTAAAAAAGAAATATTACAACTTATGATATTTTAAGTGAAGTTTACTCTTTATTATTATTATTATTATTATCATCAATTTACGCTCCTTCTATTATTTTTTGTTCAAAATATCAATAATATATTATATTAAAATATTTAAAATATATATTTTATTAAAACTAATTCGACCCCAATTGAACCATGGATTCTTAAATTAATATTTTCATCAATTTAATCATCGGTCCAATTATAATAACATTGATTGAAACTATGAAGTCACGAGTTACATTCCATTATCTCAAACATGCAAATCAAGAATATCAAGCACTAGGTGATATAAATACATGTCATTACACTACACGGATCATTAATAAATTATAGTATTTCGTTAAGAATTTTAATATAATATAAACGATCTTAACTACAATCCTCCAATCACATGTGAGATGACGTATAGTATGTGTCCTAAAGGTATCATTTCCCTCTACTATATATATATTTAATTGGTTTAATTAACCAACTAAATAAATTGTAAACAAATTGGTTTGTCTAAAAATTATGGGACATAAGCTCCATCTAATTTGCCTAAAACTTAAATTATGTATATTTCTCATACAAGCTTCGGAAAGAGGACCTCTCACTAATTCACAAATTTTCTTTATTTGGTTGTAGAGAAATTATATCTCTTCATCACTTTTATATCTTTCTAAATACGTGTTCGCTTAATTATACTGGGGCTTTAACTTATTATTTATGTAATCAAGTCTGTTTTCATTTTCATTTGTATCCTTTTTTATCTTAAAATTCATTTTTCAAGTATCCATATATTGTGAACTTTCTTAATTGGTACTACACTATTCGACCAATGCCTTTAGGTTTCTATCAAAGGATTTAAATTACTTATTATGTTATATCTCTCTCTATAAGTCCTATGGTATTATTAATAATATATATAATTTATACATTATCATTACTAAATATAAAATTTTTATACATTATATATGTTTATCTTTTAAGGTTCAATTTTTTTACTAATTATTTCTACATTGAATTCTCATAACTAATTTAGGTTTCCATTTTAATGGTTCTATCATCGTGATGCAAATCAGCATTATCTCCATGTTTGGTTCATTGAGCATGGCCCATACTCAAACTAAGATTTCCCTTAAGCCATGCATGCATAGGCCTAGGCCATGGCGTCATCGGAAAATAAAAAATGCAAGTGTGTGGGCATCCACAATGAGGATAAATTATTAATCACAACATCAAATACACTCTTCATTTGAAATTATTGGCCCATTTTCAAGGTTATTTTATGCCTTGAAGGCGTGTTATATGGATAATATTATCCTTGCTTAATAAAATGGATAATATTATATCCTAGAAGTGGTTTATCATATTCATCGGTGCAAGTCTAATTCTGGAGTGCTTGTTTTGAAAATTGATCTTGAAAAAAACATATGACAACTTAATATGAATAAAAATTAAACTCTATTTTTAAATCTAAATAATATCCTAAACATTAAATATAAGATAATATATTCTTTTAATCTAAATAAGATTGTAAATATTTGAAATTGGAAATTTTAATTGTTCTCATATTTAAATTACCCTCCATTTGAATTTCTTAACTGTCTTTATCTTAATATATTATCTTTTATCTTTATGTCTAAATAAAATTTTATTTGTTTTTTAATTAGAAAAATATGTTTACAGTTAAAATTAATTTGACTTTTTGTAATTGTGCATGCATATTAATCATGAGAATTAGCTTTGTTTCTTTAAATTTATAATTTTTTAAAAAGATCTCTTTCATTATCACTCTCCATTATCTCCTTTTTTTAAATGTTACTCAGCATTTATCTCTTTTATTATTTCTTCTCTTCCAAATGAAAAATGATAAAATGGTATGAATGGATTTTCGTGCAAAATGCAGGAAAGTTTACACAACGCTGCTTACTTTCTCTCATCATATGTTCAGCAACAAAGCAATATAAAACATTCTCCTTCCCTCAAACACTATGCAACTTGTACTTATTGATCTGATCTTCAACTTTTTATCTAGTTAGCTTAATTAATTCAATATTCCCAGTAAAAAATGTACAAAGAATGTTGATTGGTTAATTTTTAAATTTACCTTGCCTTGTATTATGTTAAACACAATTGTATAGATTTGAAAAACAACTACGTATTGCTTCATCCAAGGAATGTTTCGTAACAAATACCATTCCTCCAAATGGAAAAACTCTCATTTTCAAAATTTCATCCAAAGTCTTACCCACAATGCCTATTTTCTACAACCACCCTTGCAACCAACAACAATTCGAACTATTAATACATTGTCATATGTCTCTAATGTTAGGTCATCATTACAACCATTTAAGGCTATCTATGCATTGGATTGCTGCTAATGCCATACCATTATTCAATATGTAACTAGTCCATTGACATTACAATCTCTCCTCTAGTTAATTGCATCAATTAATTTATTTACCCTTATAATTAACCAACATTCCTACAACCACACTTGCAACCAACGATCATTTGACACCATTAATGCATTACCTTATTATTAGGTCATCATTGTGATCATTCGACATCGTTAATGCATTACATTGTCCTTGATGTTAAGTCATTATTTCATTCGTGACTAGTCTATTGACACTACAATGTCTCCTTTGACTACACCGATTAATTTATTTACCCTTATAATTAACCAACATCCCTATGACCACAATTGCTACCAATGACCATCTAACACCATTAATGCATTATCTTGTCGTTAGGCCATCATTGCGATCATTTGACATTACTGATGCATTACACTATCCTTGATGTTAAATCATCATTTCATTCGTGACTAGTCCATTGACACTACAATGTCTCCTTTGACTATACTAATTTAAGCGATTTGCCCTTGTAACCAACATCCTTATACAACCACACTAGCAACCAACAACTATTCGTCATCATTATTGCATTGCCCTATCACTGATGTCAATCCATCATTGCAACAATCTTACATTGTTAGTGCATTATCTCGTTGTTGACGTCAAACCATAATTCGATACGCGACTAGTCTATTGATGCCATAGTGTCTCATTCGACACTATTAATGCATTGGATACGTGACTAGTTCATTGCGCTACAATGTCTTATTCGATTGCACTAATTTAACTGTTTTGCCCTTGTAACCAACATTCCCTACAATGCCAACCACATTACAAATCAATCTATACCTATTATTGGTGACGTCTTGTCCATCTGACAACGATGTCTTCACCCAGGCCTCTAATGATCAAAATGTATGTTTTTTTTTTTTAAAGAAAGGAGTTAAGAGATAAATAATTGAAAGAGAAGAGATAATAAAAGATATAAATTATATTTATTAGTATTTAAATGGATAAAGTTGGTTTTCATGATCAAGATAAAATAATAAAATGAATTAATTGATTATTATATGTGGCAACTTTAACATAACATCCATTCATATTTTTAAAAAGCCAATTGATTTTATATTTCAATTTGAGTTGTTGGTTATAAAATCGAAAATCTGATTTATATATTCAAAGCTATTATATTCATTATTAATTTAAATCTGATATATTTCATATATTTTAAAATATTTATTATTTTTATTATTTTTAATCATATAAAACAAACATTTATTTTATACATGCACAAATTAAAGTACTAATTATTCTTGTAACTTTCAATAAAACATGAAATAAAAAATCTTCAATGTTAATTCTTAATTTATATTATCATTTACTTTCTTGATGAAATATTATCATTTAATTTAATCACTTTGTCCTTATTTATAAGGCACTGAAATTTTCTTATCCCTTTTTATAAACTTTAATTTCAATGGTCTTGTTCATTAATAATTTTTTTTTACTAAAATGCTCTTATTTATTTTAATTCATAATTTAAATGCTATTGAATTGTCTAATTTCCTTTCTTATATACATTGAAGAAGATGAATAGTATTTCAATAATATTAAAAAATAGAAAAAATTATAATTACATATAAATTTAATGCTAACAAATGAATTTAACCAATTTTCTTAATAAACATAAATTAGTCAACACCATCTTATAAAAATAACGAGAGAGAGTATTTAATAATCTATCACTGTATCGAATAAGCATATTAATTTATATGTTCATTTATATTGTATTTAATACTGGTCATGGGTGTAATTGAAACGGTATTTTGCCTCTTTAATCATAATGTGAATTGACTATAGTATTGACTAAGATATATTGGTGTGTAACTAGGCAGGTGACATGCACTTGAATCTAGAACGACAAAACTAAAACCCATACTGTACTATGCAACGAATAACAAAAAAAATAAGAAAAAAATGAACAAAAATAACGCAAGCTTAATGGCCTATAACGCACTCAAGAAGACGTTTAGCTTAATTGGTTTCTAATTTAATTGATTAAATAGAATGATTGAATATTATAAACTCTATTACCTATTCAATTCTTATGTATTAAAACAAAATACTTATAAATGTGAACAGTAGTAACTCAGTAAGCACTGACACTATCTTGGTCACACGCGGCGAAGCGAACTGTTACTCTCACTCTCTCTTTACCACCAATCACTTCTCTTCTCTCACTCTCATTTTTTTCTTCTTTCTTCTATCAATTGTCTTTCAAAGTTGAAACTTTTTTTCTCTCTCTCTCATCCCAAAACAACAGAATTTCAGTAAATCCCATTTCTCTTAAGCCGCACTAAATAATAGAACTGTCCCGAAAGCCATACTTCTGCACATTCCTTCAGCTATAAAAAAGATCCCACCTTTGACAGAGTCGAAGCATCTTCAAGACGAACAAAATGAGAGAGACAATTATTTATGATATGCTTTGTTCTTAATTGGGTGAGTTTGTCTCTTTATCTCTCTGTATTGCATTTATTGTCGACGTCATTGGGTCAATGCCACTTTATTATGGGTTCTCTTCTTTGCTTCTTTTTCTTCTCTCTCTTTCACATTACCTGAAAATTGTAATGCATGCACTCTCTTGAAGGTGAGAGAATTTATGATGATTTCTTCTTCTCTGTGTCTGATTTTTCAAAACTATAATTACATATTCATTGATTTTGGAATTGAATTCATCCATTTAGAATTAACTCATCTGTTTTTGCTGTTCCAAGGGTAAGTTTCTGAGAATTTTCCGTCACTTTAACTTCTCGGCAAAAAATATGTCTTCCCTGTCGAATCTTGAACGCTTTCTCCTATGCGTAACTCCAGACGTTGTTCCTTCACTCACTCTTCAGGTATTTTTATTTTATCTTTTTTTTTTATATATTTTAGAATTCAATATTTTTTCTCTCTCAATTCTACTCTCGTCTAAATTTAACTCGTGTCACCGATTCGTGGCGCAAACTACTGACTGTGTTTTCTTTCTCCGTTGGGTCAAAATTGAAACGTGGATAATGATAACGAGATTACTTTTGATGAAAAGGATTCTTTTTTATTTTTGAGTTTCTTTGAAAATCCTCTGCATGTTACAGTGCTATCTTCCGATCAACGAGATTACTTTTGATGAAAAGGATTCTTTTTTATTTTGGAGTTTCTTTGAAAATCCTCTGCATGTTACAGTGCTATCTTCCGATCATGCTGCAGAAATATTTCAACCACTTTTTATTCAAATTAATTAATTAATTATATTCTTTTGTGAACGCAGTAGTTATCCGAACGGTGCAAAATCAAAATTATAATCGACTCAGTATAAGAAAAAGAAGTTATCCGAACAACCGTGGATTTGATTTCTGTCTATGTCAAGGATAGTCATCTAAGTCACACTTTTACCTTAAAAATACAAATAGCAACAATGAAGTGTTGGTCAAATGACTCCATTTTGACTTTGGTCTTTGGGAATATTCCCTGGATGCAATTGCTTTGAGAAATTATCACTTTTTTTATTTACATAAATAAATGCTACATTATCAATATATCTGACATATGTTACCATCTTCTATTAAAAAAAATGTTACCATCTTTTAATTTATTTGCAAAATGTTGACCGGGGTATAGTCATTTGCCTCTTCCCTGACGGTTGCTTAGAGGAAAAAACAAAAAAAAAAATGTTTTTTGGAGTCCCAGATTTCAGATATTTTGTTAACCACTAGGTATCAGTAGGGAATCAAACTTACTTGGTCAAATATAAAATGATTCTGTGTGATGTTATTTTGGAGAGAAAACATTGGCTCACCGATATGTTATTTGTTGCTCAATTTGTCTGAGTTAGGACCAAAGAATAGTTGTAAAATGAGCCTCGGAGAGGTTTTCGTTTAGAAGTTGCATGCCCACTAGATTCGATCTCGTGCCTTCACCTTAGGCCATGTGTGATGGTGACTAGGGATAATGATGTATGTTGTGCATAGTGTGCGAGAGCCTCTCTCCTTTGTTTCAACAAAAAATAGCCCCTCTCGTTTTTCTTGTTTTCACAAAATTAAATACTAACAGTCCTCTTTTTTTTTTTCTTAAATAAATATTATTAAATTACTACTAAATTACATTTATATATTAGTATCTATTAAAAATAAAAGTCATAACTACAATTAATTAAGGATGATTTTAACTACCAAAAATAATTAAGGATAATTTTATTATTTTCATAAAACAAAAACACTAGAGAGAATTATTCTCACTCCACTTCATGTGGGTCATCCCCTAGAAAATTGTATGGGAAAAATTAGAACCACCATTTCCTGCCTTTAGAAAGCAATAGTAGGTGCTCCAATCATAATTCACTCTATCTTGGAGCACATGGTTCTACTGGCTTAAATTATTAGATAGTTATAAATGATATAATTAGGATTAGGATTATTCATTTTTTTTACCTTTGAATTGAAAAGATGTGAAACATTTTATTAATATTTATTATTATTATTATTATTATTATTATTATTTCTCTTAGTTTGTCACATTATTATTGTCATGTTTGAATGGTTGAAAGAAATAGAGTAAATGAAAAAAAAAGAGATAATTAAAGAAAAGAAAGATACAATAGAAATAAAATGATAAAATTATAAAAATACTGAAATACCCTTATTAATACTAGGTGTATCTTTTTATCAAATGTGGATAAGATTTCTTGGTCAAAAGGACAAAAAAGCACAAACAAAAATGTTCAGTTCTCATTTTTACTAAGGATAAATGGGACCCATCTTCACTCGAATAATTGAAAAATATCCATTTGTGCCCGTGGTGGCTGAATTGCTGCTAGCAAACAGCTCATATATCACTGTATCATATCTGCACTTTTTTTTTCTTCCTCATCACGTCATGTAACTTTTAGGTGTCCACGAATAATTTTCCAATTATATTTGATAAATCCTTTGTTCTACTAGCTTTTGCTACTTAATTGAGAGTTGAAACAAAGATATATATAAACCGTGCTTCTTGCATTTTGTGAAACCACACGTTACATAGTTTCTTGTAACTCGTAAATTTCAGAGCTGCTCTAGCGATCAAAATGTCCAATGTCTACCTCCAGGCAAAGACACAATCGAATACTTCACTCTGAAGGATCTTTGGGACTGCTATTCTGAATGGAGTGCCTTTGGTGCTTGCATTCCTCTGATGTTGGAAAATGGTGACACTCTGGTTCAATACTATGTTCCGAATCTGTCTGCCATCCAAATCTACCGCAGTAAATCTAGGTATGCAGAAAAAGAAACACACCACACCGTGTGCTTATTATCTACTAAATGTGTCAACAAAATGGTATGAGTAATTGAGTATGAACCTTGTTATTCTTTTCTAGGATTCGGAAAGAGGACGTCGAAGGAATTGAACTTGAATGTTATTCCTCGAGTGAGGATAGTGGAAGTGATGACCTATCTAGATCAGCGAGTAACAATTCTAGCAAAGCATGGGATGATGCTTCTTTGGATTCAGGTTCTGACCAAGTGGTTTTATGCAGCACAACAAAGGATATGCTTGGCGCACTTTACTTACAGTACTCTGAGAACTATCCACCTTACCAGAGGGTTCCATTTTCTGAGAAGGTATAGCAATACCCTCTAATTAACTTCTAAGTGCTATTCTTAACAAATTATCAGCAAATGTTTTTATGCTCTCTCTCTCTCACACGCTGGAAGCATGTCTGTCTGTTGATTGATGTTTCTTGTTTCAGATAACTGAGTTAGCTAAAAGCCATCCAGCATTGATGACGTTGAAGAGTGTGGATATTTCCCCAACAAGTTGGATGGCTGTTTCATGGTGAGTGGAATTAGTTTTGTTGTACTGAAAAAAAATGTTGTTACGTTCTTGAAGATGAACCAGAACTTGGAAGTAAGTGCACCTGGGGATAAATTGGCCTTGGTTTTTAACTTTAATAATTCGTAGATAAAATAAAACTGTGAAGATAACTTGTAGTTGATGAAAAGTCACTGGTCTCTGAGTTGTTACAGATACAATTCTATTTTTAATTTATTTCAAGTTAAAATTGATTTGCGGAGACAAGGTTGAATTGATTGTAATATTATTTCCTAGTATTTCTTGCTGATCAACTTTTGGTTCTGTCATCTTTGTGTTTTTCATAATCACGTGTATAAAAAGCTTTCAATCAATTTGTTTTTCCTTATATTGTGCAGTTTATGGTATATATTTCTAGTTTGATCTCTAGTTTCTGTTTGATTCCATGATTGAAAGATCTCACATTGACTCATTATGAATAGGTACCCCATTTATTCCGTACCATGCCAGAAAAATAAAAAGGACCCAACAAGCTTCCTAACTTTTCATTCACTTTCATCTTTCCAAGGTATCTTTACGTAGTGATTTGTCAAACAAAAAACATAGTATCAAATAAATTAATTTGAAGCAAGTTCACAACTACTTTTTGTTTGTTTTGCAGAATGTGCAAGCAAATATGAGGGAATTGACACAGGGAATGACGCAAGTTGTTTAATTGGGTGGCGAAGTATTGTAGGAGAGAAATGCAAGAAAAAAGAGAGTGGTTGCATGTCTCTCTCTCCTTTTGGGCTTGCCACTTTCAAAATGAGGAAAAGCGTTTGGTTAAACTCTTATAACAACAATAATCAAGTGGTGACCAATCTGTATAACGCTGCAGACTCGTGGTTGAAGCACCGCAACGCTGACCACCCTGACTTCAACTTCTTCACACGCCAACCTACCTTGTAGATTGGTTTGTGTTGTGTTCATCATCACCAACTCAATGCCCCTTTGCTCAGTTTGCTCTGACTTGGGCATTAGAGTTTGCTTAAGTTTGGCACACTGACTTAGGCATCAAAACTTCATCACCTAGGTCCAACTCTGAGAACATTAATAAATGAAAATGTAAATTAAGTTTAGTTTATTGGGGGTCGTGTAAATTAATTGGGTACTATCTCTTATGTAGTATAGTTTCTTAATTTCTTTCTTTCTTTCTTTAAATACTCATTGTATATCCTTTATTCTCCTGTTTATCCCAACACTGGGAACAATTGCCGTGAGTTCAGGAGACGTAAGCAAAAAAATTGGCATGATAAAATCAGCCTTTAGTGGGTCAGTTTGCGTAGCAACCAGGACCGCATAAATAAATGAACAAATAAATTAAGTCATGAATCATGATGAGATATAATGATAAATTTCTCTTTAAGAATAAGAAAAGGTGAAGAAATAAAATAAATTTATTGCTTAAACTAAAAATTATATAAGTTAATTTGTATAAACATTTTCATATTAATTTTATCAAAAACATGATTTTTTTTTTAAATTATACATAAACTATTTTTAACAAGTGTACTCAATTTCTTTAATTCAAATACACCTTAAATAAATAAAATTATGGTTAGTTTTTTTTGGTATGAAGCAAAGTATCCTTCTATCCAAAACTAAAGACTAATCTCTAGAAAAAATTAAAATTCATTTAAGATATTTAGTCTCTCTCCTAATAAATATGTTTCCAAATCTCTGTATATTTTCTCTTTTTTTATTTATGATTTTGTTTTGATATTTTGTCCTCAAATAAATGAAAATCACCCGATACCATTTTCTTAACATGGTATCAAAGCCAACTCCAATTACCTTTTTAGGTATTGGAGATTAGCTTATGAATACAAAAATGAAAAATAGGTCAAATAGATCAGGTTCTGCTCCACATATGCCGGATTTGTCTTCAATCCTCACACCTGAGCATTTTGATGGTACAAATTATCCTTAATAACATCCAAAAGGAAAAAAGGTAGAGTCTTCCAAGGACAACTCCACAGTCGCTATTGGATTTGTTACTAAGTTAGGTACATTTCAACCAATTTGTGGGGTTTTTGTTGTTACTAAGGGTAGTGATTAGATAATTGACACAGGTGTAACAAATCATAAGACTTATGATAGAAATATGTTTACACAGTTCTCCTCTAATGGTCCTCTTTCAGCCATTATAAACGCTGATGGTTAGTGGTACAATATCCATTTCTCCCTTGTTATCCATTTTTAATGTGTTTTTTGTTCCTTCTCTCAATTGCAATCTTCTCTCTGTTAGTCAATTAACCAAGTCACATAATTGTGTTTTCTTTTTCTTTCCCACATATTGTACTCTACAAAATATACATATGAATGAGAAGATTAGCAGTGGTAAAAGAAGTGAAGGATTATACTATCTTGAAGGTAATTCTCAATATACCAAAGGAAAAATACTGACTCACTCTATAAGTGATGAAACACAAACTAAGAATAAAAGAGATATTTGACAATGACATAAGCGATTAGGACATCCATCTTTAGCTACCTTAAGAGATTATTTCCTTCATTGTTTAGCCATTCTCATATCTCTGATTTTAAATGTGAAACTTGTGTAATGGCAAAAAGTCATCGCGTTACTTTTCCTATAAATAACAATAGAGCTAATGCTCATTTCTCTATTATTCACTCTGATGTTTGGGAACCTGCCCCTCTTCCCACACATAATGGAATGCGATGGTTTGTGACATTTGTGGATAATTGTACAAGAATGATTTGTTATACCTTCTTAAATGCAAAAGTGATGTGTGTAATGTTTTTCAAGTTTTTCACAAAATGATAAGCACACAATTTAATACTTCAATAAAGATAGTCAAGTCTAATAATGGAGGGGAATACTACAAAAATGAGTTGACAAATTTTATGAAATCTCTTGGTATTCTTCATCAAACATCGTGTCCTAATTCCCCTAAGCAAAATGGAGTAGCCGAGAGAAAAAATAAACATCTTTTGGAGGTTACTAGATCACTATTGATTAGTGGTAATATTCCTTCTTACTTATGGGGTGAAACTTTAAGCTCTGCAGTTTATCTTATTATTAGAGTTCCCTCGGGTGTGTCAAACTTTAAAAGACCTCTTGATGTCCTTTCTCATCATTTCACCCTTAATTTTTTCAATCATTTACCACCCCATATTTTTTGTTGTGTCATATATGTGCATTTGCATCCTCGCCAATGAACAAAATTAGAATCTAGAGCAATGAAATGTGTTTTTTGGGATACAACACCACTCAAAAGGGATATAAGGCCTATCATCCATCTACAAAAAGATTTTTTGTATCAATGGATATTACATTTCATGAGCATGAAATGTTTTTTCCCTTGAAAACACTTCATTATTCTGCTCAAAGGAGGTGTGATTTGGAGGTGTAGAATCATGATAGACTTGACCAAGATATCGGGTTATTTGATGTTATGCCAACAACAACAGAGGATGAAATTCAAGATAATGGAGATGAGAACATGGAGGATTAAATCAGAATAATGTAAATGAGAATATGGTCGAAGATGATAGTATAATCTCTCCTTCAACCTCAAATCCACTATTGATCCAATCCGAAAATAATTTTGTAGAGGTATCACTTAAAACTCTTACTCCATTTCATTCTATTGCTGATACACAAAATTATGTTTCTACTGATATACAATGCAATGTCTCTTCTACCCCAAATTCTGACCCTATAGTAAGCCCTTACACTCTTCCACCTTGTACTAATAGAGAACAACCCCCAATTAAGTATGAACTCATTCTTAATTGTAAGGTCAAATACCCCATAAACAACTACGTGTCATCTGAAAAGTTGTCCAAGTCATATGTCAATTTCGTATCTCAATTATTTACTGCCTTTACTCCTAGTAATTTGCAGGAAACTCTAGCAGATTCTAGGTGGATCTAGGCAATGAAAACAAAAAATGGAAGCATTGGAGAAAAATGCTACTTGGGAACTTGTAACCTTACTGGATGGAAAGAGTACAATTGGTTGTAGATGGGTGTTTACCGTCAAACATAAAGCTGATGGAAGTGTGGAAAGATATAAAGCAAGACAAGTTGCAAAAGGTTACACTCAATCCTTTGGGGTTGATTACCAAGAAATCTTTGCACCAGTTGCAAAGCTCAATAGAGTAAGGGTGTTATTATCACTAGCAGCAAATCAAGATTGGCCACTTCTTCAATTCGATGTAAAAAATGTCTTTTTACATGGAAATTTAGTGAAAGAAGTTTAAAAGGATCCTTTTCCCGGTATACCAAAGTACTCAAATATTCCTTTGATGTGTAAGCTTAAAAAGGCCTTATACGGATTGAAACAATCACCAAGAGCTTGGTTTGGAAGATTTATAAAATCTATGAAGTTTTTTGGTTACACACAAAACAATACTGATCATACCTTGTTTCTCAAGCAAAATCAAGGTAAAATCACTGCATTGATAATATATGTTGATGATATGCTTGTGACCGGAGATGATCTTGATGAAATTTCAAAGAGATATTTAGCTTTTGAATTTGACATGAAACAACTTGGAGATCTCAAATATTTTTTAGGGATCGGAGTTACAAGGTCTAAGCATGGTATCTTCCTTTCTTAAAGAAAATATGTTTTAGACTTGTTAGTTGAAATAGGAATGCTTGGGTGTAAACCAATTGATACTCCCATAGAACAAAATCACAAGAATTTTCATTATGTTGATGCAACCAATGTAGATAGAGGAAGATATCAAAGACTAGTGGGAAAGCTAATTTACTTGTCTCATACTAGACCAAACATAGCATATGCAGTCAATGTCATGAGCCAATTTATGCTTGACACAAAAAACCGCATATGGATACTATTGAACAAATATTAAGGTACCTAAAATCTCCACCATAAAAATGTTTGTTATTCTCAAATCATAGTCACCTCAAAGTTAAGGGTTACACTGATGTTGGTTGGGTTGGATCAACAGATGACAAAAGGTCTATCACTGGCTACTTCACTTTTGTGGGAGGAAATCTAGTAACTTGGAGAAGTAAAGCAACAAGTAGTTGCTAGATCAAGTGCTGAAGCAGAGTTTAGAGGGATGTCAGTTGAGATATGTGAACTGTTATGGATTAGAAGTCTCTTGAAGGATATTGGATATAAACAAAAGGATGCAATGAATCTTTATTATGATAATAAATCAGCCATAGAGATTGCTAACAACCCCGTCCAATATGATCGTACAAAACATGTGGAAATTGACAAGCATTTCATCAAAGAGAAGATTGAAGATTGTATTATTGTCTTTCCTTTTGTAAAATTAGAATAACAACTTGTTGATATGCTGATCAAGGTAGTAGCATCCAAGGCTCTTAATAGTTTTCTTGACAAGTTAAAAATGTAACATTCATGCACCAATTTGACAGGAGGTGTTAGAATCCATTAATTGTAGGGATTAATTATGATTTGAATTATAATTGATCTAAATCCCTGTTTATTTTTTCTTTTTTTATTTGTGATTCTTTTTAATATTTTATCTTCAATAATCATAAAAAAATATAGAAAAAATTATATAGTTATTCACGTCGTCTCAGAAGATCACCCGTTACCATTTTCTTAATATTTAGTTATTTTTTATTTACTTAAAAAAGGGTCATAGTTACTTAGATTTGATAACAGTTTGAATAATTGAATAATAGCTGGTGAACGTGTCTCTGTTGTGTCACATCAACATCAACGCGCTCGTTCCTCTTTCTTACTAACTTAACTAGTAAGAGACTAATACGTACAAGTTCCCATTTTCATCGTTGCTGCTCAGAGGTCTGAAATGGCTACGCTTTTGGGTTTGATTCTGGTGGGGTTCGGTCTCGGGGTGTTAACAGTTGTTGCTGTGGAAGCTCTGGGGTTGTTATGGATCATGAAACGGTTGCGGCACAAGATCAATAATGACGAAGCCTACTTCTCTTCCAAAACCCCGACTACGGCACTGCTTGATCCCCAACAGTCTCTGGATTTTGCTTATAGAAAGCAGGTTAGCACTAATTCACCAAACTGAGTATACTTACCTATGTGTTGCCTAGCTTTGTAAAATAAGTAATTTTGGGATGTCTCAATGGTCTATATATGCTGATTATTAAGTAATTAGTTATTATAATGATCTTACATGGAAATATGGTTGAAAACTTTGGAAAAGGAAGTTTGGTACGTCTGATCCGTTAAATTTTCAAGCTCTTTTTCAGGGTGTGGTTTGGGTTCTAGAATCAGGAAAGATTTCAAAACCGTCAAGGGAGCAAAAAAGGAAAAAGGAGACCTTGGAGGTTTCCCCTGTTAAGACGTATGGACAAATCAAGGGTCAATCACTTATTCTTAGAGAAGCGGATGGTTTGCACACGACGATTGAACTCAAGGGCTGTGCAGTTCAAGCTGTGTCAGCATCAATTCTTTCTTCAAGAAAATGGTAATGTGGTGTGGAGGGCTCTTCAATTGGGTGGTATTATTTGGTATGCAATATGGATTGACTAGCAAAATTACTGTGACCACTGACCAGCTTTTGACTTTAAATGCTTATTTATTATCAAGGCTGTTCCATGAGTTCCCAAGAAGTGGCAAATGTTACTAGCATCGTATTCTATCTAACATATGCTCTTTGTTAGGTGAATTTCATGTACATTCTTCTCCCTCCTTTTTTTGTCTCACCACTTACCTTGAGTTTTCCACTTCTTCTCTTAACTGCGCATGCATGTATGAATGAACCTTAATAGTTGGAATGTGAAGACAAGAAGTGTCAAAATTCTCTAACAGGTGCCATGAATTACAGTAGTGAATATCTTTCTCAACTTCACTTACTGCCTAGCTAGCAGATAATGAAAATTTTCTTTGAATGCTAAGCTACTATGCATGTGAAATCATGGCTATCATCCTTGAGCAATGTTACAAGTTGCAGAAAATATGATCCTCAATTGATTATGCTAGAGTCACCATTCCACTTATGTATATCTCACAGCTTAGACAATGTAATAATGGGGTTATTTTTTAAGGCTTCCCTGATATTTAATTTGGCGTGGAGAAATCTCAGTTCCTTTGTGCCTTGCATACTGCTTAAAATAAAAAGTAACTTGTGAATTGAGATCACTTGGATATTGGGTGTCCTAACTTCGTAAGTCAAATGATATTGAAAAGATAAAATTTTGTTATAATTATTGGTCATTTATTTAGGAAGCTTGATGCTTCAACTCAAGTTCTTATTTGTTTGGTGATGAATCTTACAGGGCAAAAATGTTCCCTATCAAAGTGGAAAACACGAACTCTGTCATATACAATGGAAACAAAACTATTTATATATATCTTGACACTTCATGGGAGAAAGAGGCATGGTGTAAGGCCCTGTATCTGGCTTCATGTGATCAAAAGGAAAAAATCAAATGGTTTACCCAGTTGGATGAAGAGTTTCATACTTATCTGACATCCTTGAATGCTGTATACCATTCCTTTATGAAACCATCAGTGGAATCAAGTGTTGAGGTAATAGAAAGGGCTAGTAAGCCTGATGGTTCTTCCTCAAAGGTTCGTCAATTTTTCAAAAAGGTTGCTAGAAGAACTTCCCGAGTTGGTTTGGAAAATATATCAACTTGGACTTCATTGTCAGGTAATGAAGAGAAAAAGAATACCGAGAAGCTTCGTGCTTGCCAAGATGCAATTTTGGGTACTGGCTTTTTGAAGACTGCTTCTACATCAAAGCCTCTTAAAAATTCCATGGTAGACGATGTGAAGTTTGGTATTGATGAAGGAACATTATGTTGGAATTTGTTGATTTCCCGGCTCTTTTTTGATGCAAAAGGAAATGAGCAGTTGAAGAGATCCGTGCAAGCAATGATTCAGGTTTAAGCTTTTCCCATTTGATTTTTACTTGTTTTAGCGTGAGTTTTGTTGTTTGTTTTTTGTGAAAAAATGTATCATTTTGTCTAGGTACCAATTTCTAGCAACTTATGTATATTAATTTCTTAACATGATGTTTATATCTATCTGAATGAAATCCCTCCATTGCTGGTAGGTCTTAAACCTCAAGTTTACCAGTATAAGCAGGACTCTGTTAAGCTTAAAAATTTTAAGAATATAAAAGATTCTATCCTTTCTAAGTCTCTTACCTACAGAGTAATTTTGTCACCTTAACTGATATGGTGGTAGATTCTATATCACACTATATGAAGCAGTTCAAAAAGGAAGTCGGCCCATTGTCAGTGTTTTTTTTTCTTTTTTTCTTAACATAGTCAATAAAAGAAAGTATTGCTTAATTTCAACATTTGTTTGTATTGGAGCTGTGCTTATTTGTGTAAACATGAGCCCCTCCCACCCCGGCCCCCATATTTGTGAAGTGGACTTCATTCCATTATGGTTTTTTTGTTAAGAGATAAATACTGATTACTTCTGTTTGTTTACAGAGAACTCCCCCACACAAAACTTATGGGATAAACGATGCTTTTGTTTTCTTTTTTGCAGAGAACATTGTCCAATATGAGAACTCCTGGTTATATTGGTGAAGTCATCTGTACCAATATCAATACTGGGAATGTTCCACCTTGCATTGTAGGAATGAGAGTTCTTCCTATGGAAATGAGTGAGGTATGGGCTGTAGAAGTCGACATTGAATATTCTGGAGGTGCTCTATTAGAGATTGAAACAAGGCTTGAAGTTCGTGAACTAGAGCTCCATGCAGGGACAGAAGACTCAAATCCACAGCCAAACAATGCTGGAGCTGTCCCATCAGATCTTCTAGAAGGTTTTAAATATTTTGGAGAGCAATTGAATTTTGCAGAAAGAACGAATGATGTACAAGAGCAAAAAGAAGATGGTGATTGGAACTCTGGTTAGTACATGAGTCAAATACAACCTAATTATTTATGCTCCTTTTCTTACTTCCTGAAATCTCACTTGAACTTAATTGGTCGCCTATTTGCCACCTATGGTCATACCACTTTCTAAGGTTGTTACTTGTTAGCATATCCATGTTTTACTCATTTACTACAATTTCCACATGCTATAAACAAAGTACACAGGTAGATGGAGATTATGGGCTAGGGCTTCCAAATCCTATGTCATACCATCTGTGGTGCTTTTTTTTAGTTCACAAGATTTTCCAATTGAAACAATGGCAAAGAAATTATATGCTTTTCATGAGAACTCCCCCCTCCCCCTTTGTTTTTACCAGAGAATGCCTTAATGGTTTTTCTACTGCTGCTAGACTGCTTAAATAGTAAATTTCCAAAATGTGGAGGAGAGAATATTGTCATACCTAGGTTGTGCGGTATAATGTTTTTAGATTGATATTGTGATGTGTATCTTGTTTTTCTCTAAACAGATGTTTCCAGGAGCTTTAAGAGAACTATGTCTTCCCTAAATCAAGGATCAAGATGGAAATCTATATTAAATTCTGTTGCCAAACAGGTTTCACAGGTACCCTCTGTCTATTATTCCCTCCTTTATTCCTTTGGTTGCTTCTTCCCACGGCACTTTTTGCAGTCTATTTCTTTCATTATTGGAGTTTTGCTATTTTGATTATGTTGTGTGGTTATATTAAATAAATGGGTGCATTGCTCTTTTCCTTTCTCCTGGTAAATTACCCTATGGCCCCTTTGATGTTAGAAATTTCTTACAATTTGGCCTAGGGCCTAACTCACCTCCACAAAACTGACTTGTAAGGTGAGGACTGCCCAAGTTTTATAAGGACTTCATTGGCATTATCTCTAATCAATGTGGATCTCAACCCCCTGAGAGTCGATGCCCCTGAAGTTGCACTTTACAATGCTTAACTTAGCCTTTCTGGCCAGCCCCTTCATAGGTGGCCCTCTTTGAGACACTGGCAACTAACCCTACTAGGCTGCAATTATGGCGACTTTCCAACAAAATTATACTGAATTTCTCTATTATAACTTTTTGTCAGACAATATCTCCTCTTTGTATTCAGACACCTATATATTCTGGATAATTTTTTTCATAAACGTATACCCCCCTGAAAAAGCAACCTCTAGGATTAATGAACGTTTCTATAATAAAGTAGGACTGTGATTAATAATTGCTCCTTGATGTTCTGGAATTTCAAAGGCTTTGTTAGAACTGAAACCACCGTACATTTCCACTAAGTTTTTCTTTCGTTCTGCTAACCCAAACGTCAAACAAGGCAACCCATAAGGTATTGTTATGATTCGGGGGATAAATTGGCATCTATATACTGAGAGCAAACATGCAAAAGGAATTTTGGTTGTGTAAATTTAACTTTTGCCTTTAATTAATTTTGGTATATATATCTATTTGAATTTCTGGACGATTAATCTAATTAATGTGCATAGGTCAATGTTTTTTTTTTTTTTTTCTGATTCTGTATGTTATCTTTACTTTCGTTTTTGTTGGCTCTGCATGTGCAGTGTTTAACTGTAAAAATTCTGGATTTGGCAACAAATGTTGTCTTTGAGTATTTTCTTATTCATTCATACACGTTCATTCTCAAAGTAACTGATTATTTCTTATCAAAAGGTTCCTCTCTCTTTGGCAATAAGAGTCACTTCTCTTAGAGGAACAATGCGCTTGCATATAAAGCCACCTCCCTCTGATCGATTGTGGTATGGTTTCACATCAATGCCAGACATTGATTTCAACTTGGAGTCATCTGTTGGAGAACATAAGATAACCAGTGCACATTTTGCTTTATTCCTGGTCAATAGGATAAAGGTACGACTGACTCTCTTAGTCTCTTTCCATTATGATTTATAACTTTATTGAAAGAATTCAAATTGTAGACTACTTGTTATGAAATCACATTGATAGCCTCTACTCGTGTCCGGACTCGTCTAAGAGCTAGATTTGCCTCAATTGTTTGTCTCTTGCCTTCCGCCTTATTCAAATTAGCTTCTGCTATTTCAAGAGTTTGCTGTGCTTCTTGTGGATAAATGTCATCACTACCCTTTTACGCATCATTTACTAAAACAGTGATCTCATTATTGTTTATTCTAGCCAAACGGCCCATCAGAGCCATCGTTAAGCATTGGTCTTTAAGAAGACGTATTCTCAAAATACCTATAGCCTTGCTGTTTTATTATTAAGGTTTTCAAATTTATGTATTTGCCTCTCTGTAGAATCTTCTCTTATTACTGAGAAAAGGGGGAAATTCATTTTCCATAAATTTGATCAAAAGTGCAAGATGTTGTTATGCTATTCTTATATCATCTAGCAACAACAAAATCCTTTTTCAACTGGGTGGGTTGGCTACATTAAATGACACCATTTGAACCAAAGTCTTTTTTAATGGGTTTTCTTAGAGTTTTCCTTGGTCTTTATCTACCTCCATTTATCAGGTTATCCTCTATGATTGACTCTTCTTATTAGGGCCTCTGTTGGTCTTCTTACATGTCCAAATCAAGAAGTAAGATTCTATAATCTTTTCCCCGATACATTCATTTCTAATATTTCATTTATGTCCACTCATCCACAACAAAATTTTCATCCTTGCAACTTTAACTTGTATGCTCTTATTGGCACTTAGTCACCTGGCATTCTATACCACAAAGTATTGTTGGTCTTATGGAAATGCTTATCATTTAAACTACTTAAAAATATAAATTATCTTTATTCCACGATGAGTATTTTCAATCTAGGACTGAAGAAAATAATATTGATGCATGTTACATTTGAAGTTTGCTATAGTAACATAGTTCTACTACTCCTCATCCACTTGGTTGGAAGATAAAACAACATCTATATTAGATAAAGTGGTATGGTGTAATTTGCCTAAAATAAACATGCTGTAATCAAAGATAGTACCATCCTTCTCCAGATGTAGTGAGGACTGAGGATAATGTGTGCTTTCAAAATTTGAGAAGTGAATATTTTCTTTGGAGTTTGCTTAGAGTACAGAGTGCTTTTCTTCCCTTTTACATCTGGTCTCCTCTTTAACAAAATCCTTCGTTAATAGTTATGTGTTAGGAAACTTAGAGAGACTAGAAAAAACAGAGAAAGAAAATGAAAAACAATGCTTTGACAGTGTTTACTGAATTACGAAGAACCTAAGCAAAAGTTTATCCTTCCAAGGTTTCCCCTTTCTATAACAGAGATAATGCTCAGTTTATCAAATGGTAACATAACAGAATGGCTATTTTTCTAACTCTCCTCCTATTTAAGCTAATTCCCTACCTATCTTCAACCACCCAACTATTC
The DNA here is from genome assembly GCF_004193775.1 of Glycine soja. Taxonomy (NCBI): domain Eukaryota; kingdom Viridiplantae; phylum Streptophyta; class Magnoliopsida; order Fabales; family Fabaceae; genus Glycine; species Glycine soja. The sequence continues at coordinate 42,380,291 of NC_041011.1, read as the reverse complement.
CTAACTACTTTCTGGTCTATCATAAATTCATAATAATGTATATGTTTTCAAAAGATACCTTGTTTTTTTCTTTCTTTCTTTGGAGTTTGTTTAGAGGAGTACAACTACAGTGTTTTTCCTCTGTTGTATCCTTTCTTCTCTCTAACAGAGAACCTTCTTTAACTTGTGTTCAACACCAAATACTTGTATATCCTTAATCTTGGTCACACTTATAACAGACTGAGAAATATGTTTTAACTTCATATCTCTTTAAAAAGTATAACTGCAGCACAGACTGAGAAATACGTATGAACTTTCATCTCTTTAGAAAAGATAAGAGCAGCTAATGCTTGCAAACTGAATTTAATTTTGTTCCTGCAGACAGGAGTTCGAGAAACTTTGGTGCTCCCAAATTGTGAAAGTTTATGCATTCCATGGATGTTAGCAGAAAAGGATGATTGGGTTCCTCGAACTGTTGCTCCATTCATATGGATTAACCAAGAATATGGAAACGAGAGATCCACTTCAATTGATACCAATAATCAACCTTCTGGTGGAGTGGAAGCTAGTTTGGAGGTTGGTGCAAGCACCTCAAGTAATGATCCAGAGCACAAACAACAAAATCCAGAGAGTACTGAATCTAGTCAAGAAGCAACTAGGACATCATCAAATTCTCTAGAACTTCCATTAAGTTCCTCTAATTCAGTAACACTAGAAAGCAGCCGGAGTTTGGAAGAACAGAATACACCATTGTTAGAGAATGACAAACCTAAAAAAACCAGCGATATTAAAGAATTTAGGACATCATTGATACAGAATGACAAACTACTTGAAACTAATGAACAAAATATAGAGAATAATTCTGAGTCCCAATCACAACACAGTGTGGTGATGCCGAAACAAAATCATTCTGTTGAACATGAGGATGGACTGCCAAAGAAAATGGGGAGAAGGGAAAGGATGCTTGATCTGGGAAAGAAGATGAGCGAGAAATTGGAAGAGAAAAGGCGTCACATTGAAGAAAAGAGCAGGCACATTGTTGAGAAGATGCGAGGACCATAAGAAATATAAACCAGGTAAATGACAGAATGTATATGTGTAGTTTATGATCTGTTGATATGTGAAAGACAAGTACTATCCATAGAACAGCAGAATGTGGGGTATCCTTATTGTTGCAATAAATGAGTTTTATATTTTCTGGGTGCTCATAGGATCAAAAATTGAAATGGAACTAGATAATCTTCTTGTAATTTTGCCATTGCCACAGGGTACGTTAGAAAATTCATTTAATATTGAGTTCTATAGATTCATCATTCATGCTCACTCTTATATTTGAGGAATATCTTATTTTTATTATTTTGTATTCCGTTTCTGTTTGTTATTGGACAACTGTGTCATCTTGAATTACAAAAATGGTAAACCCACCCCATTAGAAGAAGAAAAAAGGTAATCCTGGATTACCACTTGTCCAAAGTACAACTAATATTTGTTTAAAAACATTTAAACTTAATAAATTACTAGAAAGAAAATATTCAATTATATGTCATCTAAATATTAGCAGGAGCCATGTAGTCCAGGACTATCTGACAATTTTTTCATTTTTGAGATGTATGGATGAAAGATAGAGATAGAGAGAGAAAAAAAAGACTTAAATATGTTTTTGATTTCAATAAATTTTTAAATTTTATTTTGATTCCTAATAAATAATAATCATTATATTTTTTGTATTTAGTCCTTATCATTTGGATGTCTTATTTAACTGAGAACATGTTCGTTAAAAATTTAAAAAGATAATTTGTGGCGATTTTAAAACTGTGATTATTCATTTCAAATTTTAACAATAATCAACTATGAATTATTTTAACTAATTATTTGATCTCTACTTGGTTTTCAGAAATATTTTGTTTCAAAAATAATATATTACACATTAAGTATAATTGATTATAAAATTAGGACAATCAATTATATTGATCTAAAATTCAATCCAAGAGTTAATAAGGACAAATTAATTGATTGCTAATTGAAATAAATGATTGTAATCACTTGGTTTTATAAAATAAAAGGAAAAAAAAACCTTTGGTCTTTCTAATCCTTTCAAGTATTTTAGGAGTTATTCGTTAATGAGAGATTTTTTAGGAGTTACAGATAAATTTTAGGAGTTATGACTCTATTTGAATTATGGATTTCATCCTCATCTCATATATTGATAATTTAATTTATATTTTTATTTGTTTCAAATATACTTCTTAATTTTAATTTCAAATTTATCAGTAAAAGAGTAATGCAGTAAAGTCACGACAACCACGCAGACTGCTGTTGCAGTACATAAACGACACACCATCCATAAAATTAGTTAAATATTTGCAAAGAAGCCGAGACAATGCACGGACTAATCAGGAATTAGAAGCTCCCCAGAAAATATTGAGAGAAATCCAAGGAAGTCTGAAACAATCTCAAGATTTTCGTGTTTGATCGTCATTATGCATCTTGCCGCCTCTTGCACGAACTTTTTATTTAACTATTTTTTTTTATTAAAAAAACCGAAAACTGTGATGTTTACATTATAGAATGCGGCCTTGAATTTTCCAAGTGTCCTGATTTTTTATGTCATTGTGTTATTTATGTTTCTTTTGGCATGCAAGTGAGTCCAATAGAATTGCAAATTTTGTAACTGAATGGTGCAAAAGTTACATCAATCCTCAATCCTGTACGCGTACTTCATTTGGAAGTGTTATCACCTCCTACGACAAGCAGAATTTACGTTTAAATGGTGTAGTTTTGGATTTCAAACGTTCATTTTGTAGAGACAGTATAAAATCTTGATGTTACTTGTCTATTTTTAGAAGAAAAAAAAATGCATGTGTTTGATGTGCTTTCATTTCAGCATCATGAATTTAACTGATTTAGTGGGAATAGAAACATGAAAAACTTATTTCCTTAAAATAAAGTGGTCCTCAGTGCAACCAAATTGCAAATACAACCGGAAGCTCAAAGACTTATACATTAAGTATAACTTATAGTCTTATACATTATACTTGTCTTTCTAATTGAAAAAAAATAATCTGTTTGCTTTATTTGTGGTTCCTGCAGCTTTAAATGGTTTGCCAATATAGTTGTGTGTTTATCTTCTTCTCTGCCACTCGAAATTAATACCTTCTGGGAGTCAGGACATACATCTTACAAGCATGTGAATCTAGTTCAGCAGATATTTTTCCTGAAACCGATGTTTGCGTTGAGTGCTGCAGAATTCATTACACGTGATCAAAACCATGGGAATGCTAAATGCTCTACATTATTAAGAACTCAACAAGTCTTAAGTATCTTACCTCCCATAAATCTCTTGCATCAACTATAGTTCCTGGTTCCAAGCCAATGTCAGACCAACATGCAGTCACTGTTGCATTTGATGAACTTCTGTTCCATAAGATCACTGCTACCTTGTTACCACGAAGAGGACCTGTCCACACCTGTCACATGAAATATCAGTTAATGTGTTTGAGAATTTTGGCATTTATTTTGTACATGTATATATAGGTGTATAGACAAACACAAATGGTTTTGACTGCAGAGTATCAAATTTGTGCATACTCTCTATTTGTGTGCGATAAGCATGATAGATGAAATAAATGCACTTAAAAAAAGTTTGAAGTAGTATCACAGTTTTGTAGTGAAATATGAAAGCACTGAATACCATGTTAAGATAAGGTGACAAATTGAAAAGGATAACCAAACACAAGAGAAAAAGAGGATGAAAACTATAGAAGGAAATTTACCTCCAAACCATTATTGTTTTTCACCTTCTTTCCCTGTATTCCAAGTTTGTCTGCAATAGAAGAAGAGGGTCATTAGTTTTAAAGCATTCTGTTGAAGAAATTAATGTTTTTGTAATTTTGTCGATCAAGAAAGTCAGAAATGTTATCTCCCATTCATGCCTTGATTTACTGCAACAACTTCTCGGTTGCTTATCAGTTCATATGTGGTATTATCCATTGCTTGAATATCACAACCAACCAATAAAGGAGCCTATTTATACACAAGAAAATAGTTGTTAAGCAGAAGATTACATTTTCCTGAAAGGACTTTATGATATATGACAATGTCTCAATAGCAGACATTTTTTTTTTCCACGGTACCTTAGCTAAAGCCCATATGCTGAAATGGGCACGATATTCTTCTGTGGTCATCCCTCCATTTCCAACTTCCAGCATATCAGGATCTAATATCCGAAGAGCAATAACATATATCAGAAACCCAGATAAATTGGAGTTTTCTGTAATAGCAATGTTCTGAAGTCCAATAGCATATATAATAATCCAATGTTTATAACTAGTGAGGCTAATTAATTACCATTCCATCCTCCCGGTCCAGCATAAGATGCCCATCTGTCATTTGCATCTGCTATGGAAGTCATACTGGGGAAGTATTAAATATAAATCAGTTCACAACATGGAAAGTGAAGAAAAGAAACTGAGTAATGCAATAAATGAGAATGAATCTTGAGAGGTTGATACTTTATTTAGTTCAATTCTTATGTTAAACTGAAACAAGCCTCTCTTCTGCCAATATCTTTGTCAAGTGTTCAGTAAAAGTACGAATGTGAGCATGCTCACCTATTCCAGTTATCTTCAATATCCCCTGTTGTTCTCCAACTATTTCCCACAGTTTTGGCCCAAGTTGCTGGGTCTTGCCATCCCCTATGTTTGAGAAATCAATTAATCATAAATCAACAATGCAGTTTCTGTCAACTTAATTAGAGGGAAATTAGAGCAAATAGAATACTAATTTTACTTTCTCTCTGTATGAGATCATCACCAATTTAACTCACCATTCACACATAGAGAAGAAGATTGGCCTTCCAGTTTTTAACAAAGCTTCACTCATTGGTGGATACCTGTTTTAAAAAATGTATGATATGAAACTGTGAATTCCTTGTTTTATAAAATTATAAGCATGTAGATACTTAATTGTTTGTATTTAAAGATCATGCATACCTTTCTGTGGCTAATATACCATTATTTTCACAATTATCATACTTCAAGTAGTCAACTCCCTAAAATAATGTTTAATTCAGATATTAGTTAACATTATGTTAGAAATAAGTTGACAGAAATGCAAAATGACTTTCAAATGAATGTATCATCATATATACCCAAGAAGCAAATGTTTTTGCATCTTGTTCTTCGTGTCCTAGTGATCCAGGCATACGTTTACTGCAAGTTTGATTTCTGCAAAGAAACCGTAAGTGATCAGAAAGGCTCGAATAAATTAACACAGGCATGCTCATGATCAAAGCTTAAGGTTGATATGCTGATACCCTGCATCTGAATATATCCCCAACTTCAAACCTTTCCCATGAACATAATGAGCCAGAGCCTTAATTCCTGAAGGAAATGTTGAAGCCTTGGGAACCATATTTCCCTAACATCATTTGAAATTTGTCAGTGGTATCGAAAATAGATTTTAATCTACAAAATTTAAATTAACATGCACTTGGATTTTAAGCATATAAATTAATTGTAAAAGACAAAATTAAAGGATATTGAATATTGATTACCTGATGGTCTCGATTAAGTTCGGCCCAACAATCATCTAGAAATCATGAAAATAATATAGTTAAAATTGTTTCAATTTAAGACTTTCTACACAAAATATTCTTATACAAAAGTATAACGCGTGGATGGGTTCAAGATCAGTCAGTCTCATAAACTTATATTTCCTTAGGAGGTTTTAAAATGCTGGTTAATATTTATTCATGTTTGACGTATATAGTAAAAGATATAAATACTATAAACTTTTCAGTATTTATTTTTACTTAGTTAAATGATACGTGTGTGACTTATAAATATATATCATTAATTATTGAGCATATTGACACTCATGAAAAGAATGAATATCGAAGGAAAATATTGATATGTAACTATTGCTATATATGAAACGTGACACATTATTATAGTAACTATGACTTATTTACTCATAATTAAAAGTTTTTTTTATAGTCGTTACAATAGATATATACGACTAATGCAATAACATTGATAGTCGGTGTGTACCTAAATTAATGTATTTGTATCCCAAAGCAGCAAGGCCCGATGACACCAATGCATCAGCTGAAATAATGAAGAAATATAGTAACACATATAAATTCAGACTAACTAAATTATAAATGACTGAAATTGTAAATACAATCATTTGGGTCAATTCTGAGTGCACATAATAATAGTGAACATACCTGTTTCTCGAATTAAACTTTCATTAATATCACAGCCAAAGTGGTTCCAGCTATTCCATCTGATCATCAATTCACATGTAATGTGTTACCATATATATACACTTTTTCATGAATTTAACTGGAAGAATATCATTGGACGGAATCACTTAACATATTTTCAGCAAAGACATCTTTTAATACACCTATTTTTTATTTTAGAAATCATGGAAAAAACAAGATATTTTCAAATCTTCTATTCAAAGGGATAAGTTTGAAACAGAATATTGACACACCCTATGTTATATAGAGACAAATAATACTTAAAGGAGAAAACAAACGATAATAATAACATCTTGCAGCTAATTTTGTTGAATGCTATAATAAAGTGTACAACTGTCTATTTCATCAATCAGCCAAGAGATCTAGGTACAGGTACCGATGAAAAACCGACAAAACGAAAGTATGGGTTAAAAAAAAAAGTAAAATGACATACTAGTACAAACATTTTAGCTTAAATTACAAGACAAATGCCACCCTCATGGACCAGCCATGGGACTCTGGGAGCACTCAAATTAAGCACATTATACCAGCCACAATTTCAGAGCCTAATTTTGAATCCCCAACACCTCTTGTGTGTGTTTGGCTTAAGCATTTCTCGCGTTCTAATGCACATTGAACACAATTTTACTAAAAGGAAACATTAGCTTTCAATGTGTTAATCGCCAATACAAACACAGCCAAATAATGTCAGAGTTACATTTTTATCTATAGTACTCTCTTTATTACCAATAATAACTGAAAAACACATTAACAAAGTGTGAAAGAAAACGTGCTACTTACACTTCTCCTATCCCTCAAACAACAAACAATCATAAATGCCTATATAAAGATGTGTATGTATCAACAAAAAAATTCAATAGAAAATCTGATCTGAATGAGAGAAAAAGGAGTAAAAATTAAAGAAATAAGAGAGGGTTCAATAAATTACCCCATGGGGGGTGTCTGGCCGAGTCCATTTTCAAGTAAGTATCTCTCAATCTTCTCTCTGGACACGTTACCTGTTGCAGTTTTGTTCAGCAATAAGCGAGTGGCATCAGAGGCACTTGCATTCAACACTACAAAGATGCACAAGACAAACACCACCGTTGTCATTGCCATATAGAACTATATATATGTATATATAAATGGATATTTGTGTGAATATATATGTATGTTTCTGAATCAAAGAGTTTTTGTGTTGATATATATAGGCCAATGCGCTTGGCTGTTGTTATAGTCTTAACTTAAGCGGCAGGAATCAGATATGTGAAGAAAAAGGAAGAGAATATGTTGGCAATTTATAGAGAAAATGTTAAGTGATCGAGATTTGGTAATTTTGTTCCAGCTTGTCCACTGGGATACACATACCAATGATGCTTATCCTATAATATACTGAAAGATGATGCATCATTCTCTTACTACTTTATCTCTCAATTTTATTTTATTTTAAATTAAAGAATCGTAGATTATATGCCATTTTGCAGTGATGAAACAGAAATTTCGGCTGCGAATGATCATATATATATGGTCATGTGTATTCCTCTCCGGTCCGGTGCATGTACTAAACAATAACACTTGCTGAATAAGTTCAAGAATTGTGTTATTGTTGAATTTTCGTATAACAAAATAGAAAAATTTGCTTTCTTGCACTTGACGTAAGTTGACTTTTAACAATAATAAATAGAAAATGTTCATGTAAGGAAGGTATTTAATAAGTTGGTTTCCCCGGTGACATCAAAATTTGTTTGGTAGTAGTATCATCTTGATAGAGTTGGTTTATATATATTTTATCGACACAATTTTTTGTTATGTTATTATTTTCTATTTTTAGTAAGTTCAACTTCAATGTTTCATTAAAAACTCAACTTCAGACTTCAATATTAAAAATGAGCCAACAAAATTACTTTCAGTACTTATTACGTAATATAACATCATTAGGTAAAACAAAATTAAACAATTAAAATTTATTATTAATTTAGTAAAAATGTTATAATTAATCTTTTTTTTACAAAATTAAATGTTATTGTAAAGCAATGACCTAATTAAATGCTCCCATTATTACAAATAAATTAAGGATTCTTGAAAGTTCAATGTATAGTAGACATTTAAGCATATACTGACATGTTAATATTAATATTGTGCGTGTTTGGATCAACATTTAAGATGCATGTTATTTTGTAAATTTGTCAAATTAAATCAAGCAAATGGCGTAAAAACGCATGCACGAGCAGCTTTAGATTGACGTGCACACATCCAAATGCACGTGATGCCAAAGCAAACATGCGCAACATGCATTCAATCATGTCATGTTTATAACTACGTAAACATTTAAATGTAACATCCAATTACAAAACGTGTCATTGTTTTCATCACATTACACATCTTAACTATCATTTTTTCTTTATTTTTCTCCACTTTCTACTTATTCCACTCTAAAAATTGGGGTGGACGTTTACAATTTCCTGTTTTTTATTATCCAAATCATTCTTTCAATCGCTAAACATCCCACCATTCGCAGGGTAAAAAGATTTATATTTACGGCATATTATTTTCGAATGACTCTTACCATTATGTACAATCTTTCTTGGTGCAGTGGTTACACACGCTGCCATTAATTAGTTGTGATATTTAAGATTAAAGAACATACACGGAACTCATATTTCACTTTGAGCACTTACGAGCTTTCTTACAACGCTTGTAATTATGCATCACAAAGCCCTGGAATGTATTAGAGTAGTCTTACTCCATAAAGTTTATTGTAATCTTTTCTTACTATTAGTCAGCTTTAACTCTTGTTAGTGCAGTTGTAACTCGATATAAAGAGTGTTCTGAATTCTGATTCTGTAACAAACTGGTTATTCATATTTCAGATAAATGAAAAGTCTATTTTACTTCTTTTTTTTTTCATTCTTTCAGAATGCAACAAAACAACTTAGAGAAAATTAATTTTGAGCAAGACAAGAGACGTATGTTATTGGGGGTATAATGATACGAAAAACTCTGAGGTGAAAACAAAATTATTTTTGTGTATGTTATGTTAATTAAAGGTAATATAAAAATTATTTTCGTGGAGGAAAAACGTTGTTAGAGAAGGGAGAGTCAAATAATCAAATCAAACAAATAGGAAAGAGAAATAAAAAGTGTCATGTGGAAAAAAAATATTCAAGTAAACCTAATAACAAAATAAAAAAACAAAAAAAAAACATTTGGCAGTTGTCTTAAATTTTGATATATATATATATATATATATATATATATATATATATAAAATATCTATTAGCCGACTAATTTTTATTGGAATTTGGAAAACTTGGTTGGTTATTTTTAACAGAATATCCTCTTTGAATCGTGTTTTTTAAATTTGCTTAATCCTCTGTTTGGTTGATTTATTGTAGTAGTGATTTGTGTGAAAATTTTCAAAAAAATATGTGAATCTCACATTTTTATATACTAATTTAAATATTTTTTCATATTTCTTTTTGTTTTTCTTTCCCTTCTACTCTAACAAACAAGGGATTAGGGCACATATTTGTTCTGACAAGCATAATGTTGGTATTTTGATTTAGATATTTTACTACCTCCACCGGTCCAATTATATTTACCTTTTTTTTTTGTTTCACACAATTAAGCATGAAAATAAGTAAAGTTACGCTGAATCCGATTTTGTTTAAAATAAATTTAGTCTATTTTTCAAATACTTGCACAAGAGCTTGACTCGTTATTTGATATAAATTAAGTTGATCTATTTCAATATCTAGATGCATTAAAGCCTTCAACTATGCAATAAATTAACGTACCATTAATGAATTAGGCCTTTTATCATGTCAACCAAATCAAATGTATGCACTTTTTAAAAATTATTGAGATAACCCTTTTGCTAAACGAGTCAGACTATAGTCGAATAGCACCCTGTTATATTATTGGATTGGATTAAATTTTGAATCTAATTTTAAAAAGTGATCCAATTCAATACAAATCAAACTTATATATACAAACTCATGCTTTCATTTATAAAATTATCATACCCGTATTGTATAAATAATATTTATGAAATTACAATAAAACCAATTTATAATTTTCTTATAGCTAGTTTTAATATCTTAATCACGTTTTTTATTGTGATATTTATCATTTTTATTTTAATATTTATTTTTAAAATAAATTTTAAGTCTTTCTTGACTAATATTTAGTATTTAGATGTAATAGTTGTTATGATGTTCATTGATAAACATAATAAAAATCTCTGATTTTAGATAAATCGCAGCAATGACCACAAGCATGCACCACATGTAAGGAGTTAGGACGACAGTTGTCACTACTTAGATCACCATACATTACATAAAGTGGTTCTCCCCTTTTATTTCCCATGTATACTTATTAAATTACTACTTAATTATCTTCTTCCTGGCTAGGCTTATTTTATTGAGAGAAAAAGAGCATGTGCTTAATATGCTTTCAAGGAGCTGAGCATGATCACCATCGTGATTGTTTGGAACTTAGGAGGCTTTAGAGAATTGAAAGGTTTATTATTGTATATTTGTATTGAAAATATTATTATCAAGTGCGTTAAAACACCCCTATTGCAAATATAAATAGAAGCTGAATAGCATTCAGCATATACGTATACATGTATTCTGGTAGTTCTTATAGAAAATTAATGTCCCTATTTATGTATAGTATAGTATAGTATCCTCTTAGGAAATTGAATCTTGGTTTCTCTTGTTCATCAAGGGCTCTTTGGAGTCAGAACATACATCTTACAAGCATGTGAATCCAATTCTGCAGAGATTTCTCCCGAAACCGACGATTGTGTAGAATTCTGCAGAATTCATATTACTCATAATCAAAACCTTAGGTATATCTGCGTTATAATAAAGAACATAATAAGTCAAACAATGTATCTCACCGCCCATAAATCTTTTGCATCAACCATAGTTCCTGGTTTCAGGCCTATGTTAGACCAGGATGCAGTCACTGTTGCATTTGATGAACTTCTATTCCATAAGATCACAGCTACCTTGTTATCACTGAGAGGACCTGCCCACACCTGCCACAATATATATGACCTATCTATTTAGAAGCTGTTTTTGAAAGTTTTAATTTTGGACAATCACTGTGCATATTTTATGTGTGTAATAGGAGAAATTATTAGACCGTATATATGGCTATGTTTTCAACCAATCTATACCTGACATATAGTCAAGTTTTTCAATTTACAAGTAAAAATTAATATCATTCAACTATGTCATGTGAAGATTAATTGAGACCATAGCAACCATGGATCATTTAATATTTTCTCGTATAATAGACACAAATGCAGGCTTACAAATGATTTTGACTTTACAAATACATTTGTTTCTATTTGCTTAATTTTTATGTAAATAGATTAATTAGATGAGATGAGATATCTGCCCTTCAAAATTGTTTCCTAGCTTGTCAGAGTTTTGTAGTGACATATGAAAGCAGAGAGTGGTATTATAAGAGAAGATAGTGAGAACCTTCCACACAGTTTTACTGGAAAACACACATATAAAAGGGAAAACCTAGGAAATTAACTACCTCCAAATCGTTATTACTTTTCACTTTCTTTCCTTGAACTCCTTCTTTATCTGCATGCAATACCAATGGGAAGATTGTAACTTATAAATTCCTTAAAGAAATCAATGCTTTTGTCATTTAAAAAAAGTGAGGAGTTTTTTTATTGGTTCATGCCTTGGTTTACTGCAATAACTTCTCGGTTGCTTATCAGATCATATGTGGTATTATCCATTGCTCGAATATCACAACCAACCAATAAAGGAGCCTATTTATACACAAGAAAATAGTTGTTATAAGCAGAAGATCGATTACATTTTCCTGAAAGGACTTTATGATATATGACAATGTATCAGTAACATGTATCTTTTCTTTTCCCTGGTACCTTAGCTAAAGCCCATATGCTGAAATGGGCCCGATATTCTTCTGTGGTCATGCCTCCATTTCCAACTTCCAGCATGTCAGGATCTAATATCCAAAGAGCAATTACATATGTCAGGAACTAAAATAAATTGGACTTTTCTGTAATAGCAATGTTCTGAAGTTTAATACCATACATAATAATCAATTTGGATGTATTTGACAGAACTAATACTAAAAGCTTGAAAGGTTAACTAGAAGTTAATAGACTAGCTAATTATAAATTATTAACTATTTAATAGAACTAGCTTTTAAACTAGTTAAAAACTAGCGTACCCCATTGCTCAGAGGCTCTTCGCTATGCGAAGGTATGGGGGAGGGATGTTGTACGCAGCCTTTCCCTTGCATATGCAAGGAGGCTGTTTCCGGATTCGAACCCATGACCAACAAGTCATCAAGGCACAACTTTACCGCTGCACCAGGGCTCGTCCTCTAGCTTTTAAACTAGTTGACGAGTATAAAACGATGTGAAAAAACATATATAAAATTATAATAAGATAATTAGGATAAAAAAAGAAGAAGAAGAAGATAGGAGCTTATAAGCTCCATGTAAAAAAAACGCTACCAAAATGTTGCAAAAATAAACTCCCTTACAAACAGTTTTAATTTGGTCAAATATGCCTTTAAGCTAATCAAATAAGTTAGAAGTTAGCTTCAAAGCCTTGCCAAACACACTCACTAGTGATGAGGCTAATTAATTATTTAATTACCATTCCATCCTCCAGATCCAGCATAAGATACCCATCGGTCATTTGCATCTGCTATGGTAGTCATGCTGCGAGGGAGTAAAATGAGTTTTAAATGAATTATGAAAATAAATAAATAAAAAATCATTGAGAGTTGATATTTCTTTAATTTGCTCAGTTATCATGTTTATCTCTGTCAAATTGTTGATCAGTAAAATATGAACTGAAATACATTGCTTCTCACCTATTCCAGTTATCCTCAATATCTCCTGTTGTTCTCCAACTATTTCCCACAGTTTTGGCCCAAGTAGCTGGGTCTTGCCATCCCCTATGTTTGAGAAACCAATTAATCATAAATCAATAATGCAGTTTCTATCAACTTAATTAGAGGGAAATTAGAGCAAAATTTTTCTTTCTTTCTCTATGAGATCATCACCAATATTTTAACTCACCATTCACACATAGAGAAGAAGATTGGCCTTCCAGTTTTTAATAAAGCTTCACTCATTGGTGGATACCTGTTTTACAAAATGTATAAAATTGTGAACATTCCTGGTTTTTATAAAATTTTAAGCATGTAGATACTTGCTTGCATTTAAAGGCCATAAATACCTGTCTGTGGCTTTTATCCCATTATTTTCACAATTATCATACTTCAAATAGTCAATTCCCTAAAATAAGATTTAAATCAGATATTAGTCATAATGGATGTAGTTATAAGTTTGATTGAAATGCAAAATGACGTGCAAATGAATGCATCATATATATATATATATATATATATATATATATACCCATGAGGCAAATGTTTTTGCATCTTGTTCTTCATGTCCCAGTGATCCAGGCATACGTTTACTGCATGTTTGATTTCTGTAAGGAAATTGTAAGTGATCAGAAAGGCTTGAAACCTTTGACATACGCTCAAGATCTAAGCTTAAGGTTATGTTTTGATACCCAGCATCTGAATAGATCCCCAACTTTAGACCTTTGCTGTGAACATAATCAGCCAGAGCCTTAATTCCTGAAGGAAATGCTGCAGCATTGGGAACCATATTGTCCTAAGATCATTTTTAATTTGTCAGAGCTATGAAAGTGGATATTATAATCGATTCCCTGCAGTTTAAATTTTAATTTGTCGTGTACACAGCTTAATTACTATTAGTCGCGTGCGCATCAAGAGGAAGAAAATAATAAAGCATATGCGAAATTAATTGGAAATATTAATTACCTCAGAGTCTCGATTAAGTTCGGCCCAGCAGTCATCTAAAAATCACACAAAACAATATACATTACAATTGCTTCCTCACAATTAAAATATTAATATTGTTTTCATATCTATATATTATAAATGGATTATTACTACTATTGTTATAGAAGTAGTTTTATACCTATATTTACATACCGATACCCCAAAGCAGCAAGCCCCGTTGACACCATTGCATCGGCTGAAATAATAAACAAATACAACATAAAATCCAGATTGCTAGATATATCTGAAATTTGAAGTACAATAACATTTTGCTGAAGCAGGGTCGCATAATAAAGTTACCTGTTTCTCGAATTACACTTTCATTAATGTCGCAGCCAAAATGATTCCAGCTATTCCACCTGATCAGCATTCATGTATATATTGCCATTTATATACTCACATAATAACAATCTTTCAATAAACAAAGACTCTATATTTTGATATTTTGATATATATACATGCATGACAATTATTTTTATTGAAGTATATATATATATATATACATATATAAAGGAACTTGATCATTTCGAAATCTTCTATCTATGGAGAATGGAGAAGAATAATAGGAAGTGAATAGAAGATCTAAATATATTTCTGTTTATAACAAAACAAATAATCCGTAACTTCATATAAGTGACTTAGGCATGTAAAATAATATGTAAATATAAAGATAGGTGAATAAATAAATTAAAAGAAATCCTCAATTTAATATCTTCATTAAAATTATATGCATTATAATGCTAGTTTTTCCAAAATATTATTTTTATCAAATCACTTTAATCCAGCAGTTACAAGAAAACAGACTTGAGAGACGTCATTTCATTCAACTCAAGGCCGGTGGAGGACTTGAATTCCAATAAAGGAACCATAGATTTTAGCTATAAAAGTCCTCCTACTCTCGTCATTCCAGTTAAGTACGCATTTAATATTCTTACCTTTTTAATAATTTTTCAATTTCTCGTGATCGAGGTTACACTTACACACTTACTATATCTTTATCTTTTTTTTGTTCAAACTACAAACAACTTGTGTACGTAATTGTGGCAATGGACATCAACGTAAATTAGTTCCTTATTAAACCAAATTTTCTTACGTTGTATAAATTTATATGTAGACACGTATATATATATATATATATGCACATGCAGACAAATTAAAAGTTTGAACTCAGCTAATTAAAGGAAAAAGAAAATGATAGACACAAAGAAGCAATTACCCCATGGGAGGTGTTTGGCCGAGGCCATTTTCGACCAGGTTTCTCCTCGTAACTTGCTTTGTCGACGTGGAGATTCCTCTGCTTCTGTTCACTAATAAACGAGCAGATGAAGGATTTGCATGCAAAAGCACAAGGAAGCACAAGGCAAGCAACATCTCCATCGCTAACCTCCAGCTCCAACCTGAGAATGAATATTGCATTGCCATATAGGAATACAAATATATATGTAAATGTTTGTCAATGTGTGGTTTTTTTTTTAAAAAAAAAAAGAGGCTAATTGAATATTGAAGAGGTTTTTATGATGATAATGCGGTAGGCTGAAACGGAAGTGGGTACAAGAAAAAAGAAGATGGTTTTAGTTTGGGTAGTTTGTGAAGAAACAAAGATTATGAGGGCAATTTATAGAGGGAGGAAAAGTGAGGTGTGTTGTCTGATCAAACACCTTGTTCTCTCACTTAAAAAATAATAAAAATAAAAAGAAAGAACACATGCACATTGTCCGGTGGATGAATATAATAAGAGAATTATAGATGAATAAGATTTGACACATGAAGAGATAGAAAAAAAAATAAAAAAAGAGGTGTTTGTTAAATGCATAAAAAATATGAATGTATGTATCATCACTCGTATAATAATATGTCTATCCTTACACGCACCGATGCATCATTCCGTTGCTATCTCTTCCGTTTTTCTTTTGGATCTTTCAAAACAGAAATTTTGAATTCAATGTCATTTTGCTACCGACCATCCGAAATTTCAGCAACATATATATGATCCTCAACTGTTTTCTTTTTTCTTTTCACAAGCAAAGCATGTCTCCCTTCTGAGAATTAGATAGATAGATTGAAGCGAACGATCAACTTCCCTGGGTGACGAGAGAAACTTATCAACAGTGAAAGAGCGGCGCCTCCTAACTAGGGGTTTCTCCCTCCATGAAGGGTTTCTTTTCCTCTTTAGGTGGGATCCTTTTTTGTCCGTAATGAGTTTTTTTTTTCTCTTCCACATATCTCTTCTTTTCTTCCGTCATGCATCACATTCACTTCTACCTTTCTTTCCTTTTTTTCTAACTACCACTTTTATTTTCTCTTTTCTAACTTACCAATTTCCCAATATTTGGCTATGGTACCGTCTTCTCTCTCCTTGTCCCTACCTCTCTTCATCACATTTTCTTTTCCTTTGAACAGAATTTGTTAAAGCCATCTATATTGCAATCTTATCCAAAACACAACTTTAGGCACGCAGCATTGCTCTACTGATCAAATTGTTGCCTTTATGTTAGTTCTTCTATTACATAGCATTGTTATGGGTTATTTTGGATTAACTTGGTTTGAGTTGTTGTTGGACAAGTTCAAATACAAGAGAAATAAAGAAAGAAAAGAAAAAAAAAGTGTAGCAGAGTGTAGAGTTTTGTCAAAGTTACTTGTAACAAGGCATGTTTTGTGTTTGTAGGTTTAGGATTATGTAAAAAAATTAGGAACACAAGCAAACTAGCTTACCTTAGGGACACGGGATAGAAGAATATCAGTCTGTTAGTAGTGCTTTTAAGTTTCACTAAATGCCAAAGTTTGTTAGTAGTGGTCTTAGCTGTTAGTAGTGCCACTTGCTCGCTGTATTTGAATTCTGTTAGTGGTAATGTGTGAAGGTAATAGCCTATATAAGGATGCAACAATAAGGCAATAGGGGAATGAATTTGAGTCTGAATGCTTTAGAGTAGAAGGAGGCCCCTTGTCCTCGAAACAAGGCTCTCAATTAAGGTCCTTTATTCATAACAGATTACTAAGTAATATGTTTAACTATTTCACTTTGAACATGTAGGGATGCCAAACAAGATTAAACTTGATGGATCAACTCACTTAATCCACTAAAATGTTAAATATTTGGAGGGAAAGCTTTGATATCTATAAATATTTGTAATCTCTGCCAAAAAGAAAAGGTTTGCATGCATGATGTGCTCCCCTAAACTTCTTTCCTTTGTAATAACAATATTTGTTCTTTCCCACCTTTACACTCACGCCTGCATTTAGTTTATTTCTAGATACTTTAGAACTACAGAGCTAACATAAGAGATAATTAATACTCCAACCCACACATAGCATTAATAATCCATTGTCAAGTATCTTAACCATTTCAACAATTTGATCAATATCTCTCCTAACTACTGAAAATATAAGAGCATTGTGTGTTGACCAGATTGACCCAACTACTACAAACTAAACTTATTCCCATCATATTTTATTCTTTTTTTTATTCTACGTATCACAATTTCAACAAATTAAAGGGAATTATTTTGGATATCTTTATGTAATGTTGAACAAATGTCGTCTCACCATCTCAAACACTCAATCAAGACTAAAGAGAAAAAAGGGCATTCAAGAGATATGTCTTGTATTTTCTCTACAATTTTGCCTCACATGTCACCTCATCAGCACCTACAATTATATTGTGCCATGTCAAATTCTAAAAATCCTAAAGAGTATCTTATCCAGTATTATCTTTCATAAAAAAAATTCCACCTGCAAAATAGCACATTTATGAGAACCCTATATACAAAGTTAATTGAGTTTGCCTAAAAATGGATTTTTTTTTCAAATTTAACGGATTAAAAAATTTTAATTTGAAAAACAAAAACTAGATTCATCTCAAATTTCAAGAACTACAATCATCTTCTAAACATTTACATGCATGTAAGAATTACTTGAAAAATAACCTAAAAATATAATAATAAAAAGATGTACCTTCGCAATAAAATTTAAAACATTATAATTTAGACATGACCATAAAGTAAGGCAACCTACAGAAAACACGAGTAGAGACCGACATTTTCTGTCACTAAACAGAGACATTCACACACTTATCATTAGTGACCGATAGTCAAAAGAAAATCTCTTGCTTAAACATAAGTTGCTAAACATTAGCGACCGATATTTATTTCTCCCTCTATGGCAACACTAAGCGATCACTAAACATTTCTAAATGGTTCGCCACCTGTTCGGTGGCGGAGTAATATGTAATAAAAAATTTCATCGCTAGCATTTGCGGTTCGACAGAATTAGCGATTTAATTGGTTGCCACTGAAGATTTTGATCACAAATTAGGCCGCTATTTTGTGCAAATGACGAATTGATTTCAGTGGCTAAATCGGTAACATATTGTGACCAACATATTTCGGTCGCTAATTTGTGATTTTCTTATAATGATTACGTTTGAAGTCCAATTTGATGAAGTGGAGATCATTTCCATCATGTATACTACTTCTACAAAATTGTCGACGTCGAAAACACAGATTATATTAATTTTTATCATGTCACCCTAAGACATATAGTTCTTATACCTGGATCGTTTTAATTGAAAAATAACGAAAACCAAAACGAATGTCTCACTTTAATTACATTTCGTTAGAAAGAAATAGGCATTCAGATTCAGGTCAACACATTTGATATACTTCTTTTATATATGTTATACAATAGATTTGCCAAGTCACCATCGCTTGAGCAATTACTTGGACCCCAGAAAAGCCTTTATCTTTTCTCTACATGGAAAAAGATCCTAGATCATGTAGCAACGGCCCTATCTAATTATCTACCCGTCTATATATTGTTTAATGTTTTACATTTCCTTCGATTGTGTTAGTTTTAGATCATGATGAAGAAGGGTAGGGGTCACACTTTATTCATCATCGAGGACTACATCTACATACACACTTAACAAGTTTTTAGTGTTGATACTCCAAACCAGCATCAAGGAAATTGCATACATGAATTCAGATAACGACAAGAGAAAAGAAAAACACACAAACATAGGCATAGGTACATTTCATAATACCCAAATTAACTAGTAATCTTCAGCAGCCAAAGGTTGGTGATGAGGAGGCTCATTTGGGACCATAACGTATTCATACAGGAGTGCTGCAAGGGCAGCTCCAATGAATGGGCCCACCCAGAAGATCCAGTGGTAGTGCCATCTCCAGCCCACCATGGCAGGCCCAAAAGCCCGAGCAGGGTTCATGCATGCTCCATCAAACGGCCCACCAGCAAGGATGTTTGCCCCAACAACGAATCCAATGGCTAAGGGTGCAATTGAGCCAATGCTACCCCTTTTAGGATCAATAGCAGTTGCATAGACTGTGTACATCAGACCAAATGTGAGAGCAATCTCAAGTACAAGACCGTGGAACGCTCCAAGCCCGATTGACACACTGAACCCCTGTGGTCTCTGTTACATGCAACCACAATATAGTCACTGTACTCTGATTTCTCATATTTTCAGTTTCCATAAACAAATTAAGCTCAAGTATAGCTTTCTTTTTTTTATCAATATAAATTTTGTCAAAATACAGTATTACACACACACGAGATGCTGTTCCTTAATTTACATAAAGCCAATCAATCCGAAGATAATTATTTATAATCAGTCATAACCTTAAATTGAATTTAAGTAACTTCAAAATTAATTCTTTCCTTTTACTGAATGTATCAAAGATCTTTTTTTTTTTTCATTTTCTTTTTTATTGGCTATCAGAATTTATAATTAGTTGAAGGCACAGGCGCAGAGTCATCATCATATCTATACTATTGGTACATAATCTCAAACTAGCAGCGTCTATGTTCTTGACCATGGTTCATATAAACAAAAAATTCAATTTTATAAAAAATTTAACTACAATGAGACTATGTCCTGAATCATCTAATAATATCTCTAATGAGAAAGAGAGTAATAGAGAGGGAAAGGTGGGATTTGATATTGTAGCACATATACATACCATGTTGTTAGTGACAAGCCTCAACAAGAGAGCAGCCACTATAGAACCTAGAAGTTGAGCAACCCAATAGTAAACTGCTCTAAGGACGGAGATCCTTCCACCAAGAAGAGCGCCAAAAGTGACGGCAGGGTTGACGTGTCCACCAGACACATGCATGCTAGCAGAAATAGCAGCAAATAGAGCAAATGCATGAGCTAGTGCAATTACCACTAGCTCACCCGCTGATGACCCTGGTTCCTTGTAAATTTGTCCTGCAACGTAAAACCATACAAGCGTATATATATTATTAATTCATAGTCATATACATAATAACATGCATAGTACTTTAATTAGTGTTTGAGTATGCGAATATGTATATATGGTAGAGAGTACAGACGCAAAGCAAGGGCAGAGCCTTCTCCAGCAAAGACAAAGATGCAAGTGGAGAGGAATTCAGCCAAGGCAGCTCTGATGGAGTCTGGGTGGCTAGCCTCATTCATCCTTCCAAACTCATATCTTCGAGTTGCCATATCCCTGATCAAATATACCTTTCTTTTTCACTTTCCCTTGATGTTGTGCTACCAATTGAGATTGTGATCAATGACCCAGTTGGTCTTAATTTCAAGACGGTTGTGACCCGGATCCAGTTGAGTTGAGAGAGCTTACGCGATTCACAAGATTATTCTTCACTTCACACGTACGAGGCTGTAAATTAAATGCAACTTATAGGCTTATTATATATATATACACATGGGTCATTTGCATGGCTGAAATGTGGAATACTGCCACAGCTTATATGAGCCAAATAAGGGTTGGATCTGTGACGGACACCTAGGTTGTGAAAAACTGAATGCTGGGCACGTGGAGGTATGTGTTGACTCCTCGTTTCACATTGAGCTCCTCGATTCCCTATATAGATCCATCTCTATCAACACGATGATCACCACTGCTTGGTTGCAGTGATTATTATGTTGATCCTTTTTCTCAATGAGGACAAACACCAACTTGTTACTAACAACTTATCTGTTTGCACTTTTTTTTTTGTCTTAGTTCTTATATATGGGTATTTTTCAACCTAGGTTAGAAATTAATCTAGCTGTTATTTTTTATTTAAGAGAATTATATACATAATAAAAATTAAATATAATTTTTTATTAAATAAATTATTTTTATATGTGAACGCTTATTGACCTATCCCTTCAATAGGATGCTGGGAAAAGACAATTGTCCCCACCAGAATTTTTTATTTAAGTGTAATAAAAAAAAATTGTCCCACAAAAAATAGATATTGTACTCGTAAGATGTTTTTTTTGTTTGTTAAAATGAATGTATTAATTTAATCGTCCAGCTCCTCTAATAATCATTTACACATAGATTAAATATTTTGATTTTTTTGTCATCACATTATTTATTTTGTAAAAACATCTTATATTTTCTTTTACAAAAATAATATAAATTATTTTTTCTCTTACAAACAAATTTTTTTGGATCCGCCAATAAATGTTGTTATTGTATCAATCCTTGGGATATTTGTTTGCACTTTGCGTTGCGGTTTCAATGGCTTATTTTTCGAGTGATAATTTTTGGAAAACCAAATAAATGAATTATCCCTTCTGAATTTCATTTTATTTCACTACTTTTATTAGTATTCATATTAATTATTTATCATTCTTTCTCTTATCTCTGTCTGAGTGTAAACATGGTGTCCAAATATTTTTTTTATCTTTATTTAATCTTCTTTAAATACACGGTATATGATGCTAGCTACCTTTATTAAAATCGCAGAATATATTATATTTAATTAATTTCAAATATAACGTTGGAGATGTTGTGTATAATTCAGATTGTAATTAGAGTTGTAATTGTGGTTAGTTTAGTTAAATAATAGACTAATCATCCTAACAATAGGTGGTGTGGTTAGTAGCACAGTTATGAGGTTACCCGTATTAGTAATCTCTAGTTTTATTTCAATATTGCATTATGTATAAATGGTTAACACTTTTATTCATCAATGAGACTCTCATCTCTGTCACTGATTCGTTCTTGTTCAAGACTAACAGTGGTATCAAGAGCACTAGGTTGGTGAGATCCAAGGCGATCTCGACGCAAGAACGATGGCTTCGACAAACGGAAATGGAGTTTTTTCAGCGCATATGCCGATTCTGGATGGGAAGAACTACAACAAATGGTGCATTCAGATGAAGACGATATTCGGGATGTAAGATGTGCTTGATGTTGTTCAATCTGGGATCCAAGATTTGGAGAAATCAGCATCTGATGCTCAAGAAAAGACGTTCAAGGAGCTCAAGAAACGTGATTGTAAAGCCCTTTTCCTTATACATCAATGTGTGGATGCAGTCAATTTCGAGAAGATAGCTTCCGCTGCAACGGCCAAGCAAGCATGGGAAATTATTGCAAAGGCGCATGCAGGTTTTGACAAGTTGAAGAAGATCAGGCTCCAGAATCTGCGAAGACAATACGAAATGATGTAGATGAATGATAAGGAGATAATGGGTGAGTATCTTGGACGTGTGCAGATTCTGACCAATCAGATGATTGTGTGTGGAGAATCCCTCAAAGAACAGATTATCGTTGAAAAAGTGCTTCGATCTCTCCACTCTAGATTTGATCACATAGTAGTAGCCATAGAAGAATCAAAAGATCTGGAAATATTGTCGTTGGAACAACTACAATATTCTCTAGAGGCTCATGAGGCTAGAATCAATGAAAGAAATGCTGAAAAGGATGTTGTTGAAGCCTTGTGGGTTCATGGTGGAAAATTAGGTAGAGGTAATGGCAGTATGAAGAAGAATAAAGGAAAATTGAAAAATAAGGATAAAAGGAAATGGAAGAGAGGTTCTAATTCTGAAATTGTGACCAGAATCATAGTGATTCTGGAAACAGGAAAGGACCTCAAGAAAAGAATGGAAAGAAGCCTTGGAATAAGAAGAACATGCAATGCTACAACTGTCAGGGTTGGGGACACTTTGCAAAGGAGTGTAAAAATCCTAAGAGGCCTAGAGTTCAAAATGATGAGGCCAAATTGGTTCAAGAAGAGGATTCAGAAGATTATCATGTGATATTGATGGTCACCACTGCATTAAAAGGAGGTAGCAGAGAAGAAAATGCATGGTATCTTGACACTGGATGCATGAACCATATGACAGGAAGGAAGGATTGGCTGGTTGATCTAGATCTTAGCAACAAAGGGAAAGTGAGGTTTGTAGATGACAATACCATCAGAACTGAAGGGATGGGAATAGTGCAAATCCAAAAGAAAGATGGAGGAATTTCTCGCATTTCTGAAGTTCTCTATGTGCCAACCATTAACAACAACCTTCTCAGCCTTGGTCAATTACTACAAAATGGGTATAGGATGTTATTAGAGGATAATGCTCTAAAGATATTTGACAAGAAGAATAGATTCATCCTGAAAACCCCTATGCTGAAGAATAAGACCTTCAAGGTTGAAATACAAGCCAACCAAGAGGTAAACTGCTTATCAGTCACTGAAGAAGGAGAGAGCTGGTTATGGCACAAGAGATACGACCATCTAAATTTCAAGAGCCTTAACATATTACATGATCAAAGCATGGTGTCAGGATTACCAAAGCTGGTTGCACCAGGAAGAGTATGTGCTGGTTGTTGTATTTCTAAGCAACCAAGGAAGTCTTACAGGAACCTGATCCATAGTAGGACAAAGTCAGCCCTGGAAGTTGTACACTCAGATGTGTGTGGACCAATGGAGGTTGAGACACTTGGTGGTAACAAATTTTTTGTCACCTTTACAGATGAATTCACAAGGAAGGTATGGATTTATCTTCTTAAAAAAAAGAGTCAAGTGTTTAGAGTTTTTAGGAAGTACAAAACCATGGTTGAGAAGCAATCTAAACTGAGCATACAAACTCTAAGGACAGATGGAGGAGGAGAATTCACCTCTCAGGATTTTGAGATGTTTTGTGAGCAGGAAGGCATTGTTCATGAGGTCACCCCACCTTATACCCCTCAACATAATGGAACTGCCGAGAGACTTAATAGGTCTGTACTAAACATCACCAGAAGCATGCTGAAATGCTATGAGGTTTCAAAGAAGCTATAGGGAGAAGCAGTAGCAACAGCTACTTATATACCTGCTCAATAGAAGCCCGTCAAAGAAACTTGATGGCATTGCCCCGGAGGAAGCCTGGACAGGAAAAAAGCCAAATGTATCTCATCCGAGAATATTTGGATGCTTGTGTTACAGGCACGTACCAGATCAAAGAAGACAGAAGTTAGATGACAAAGGAGAACCTATGATCCTGTTAGGTTACCATCAAACTGGGGCTTACAGGTTGTTTGATCCAAATACAAAAAAGATTGTAATAAGTGCAGATGTGGTCTTTGATGAATGGAGAGGCTGGAATTGGGATAGATTACCAAATAGTCAGACAAAATTCACTTGGGTCAGTTCTGAGGGAGAGAATAGTGTTGAGTCAGGAGCTAACCAAGTGACTGATCACACTGGAGTCACTGAAAATACAAGGTTCCAGGGAGAAGGAAATCAAATTCCCATTGTGAGTGCAACAGGAAGACCTCAGAGACACACAAATGTTCCTCCAAGGTTGAATGATTACCAAATTCTGAAAGATACATAAGTAGATGATGAGGGAGAGATGGTATATCTATCTCTGTTGGCTGATGTAGAGCCAATTTCGTTTGATCAAGCAATAAAAGAAGCTAGGTGGAAAAAGGCCATGATGGAGGAACTAAATTCTATTGAAAAGAATCAGACTTGGCAGCTGGTACCTTTACCTCCACACATGAAGCTAATTGGTGTAAAGTGGATCTTTAAGATAAAAGAGAAACCTAATGAAGAAGTTGCTAAGTATAAAGCAAGGTTGGTAGCAAGAGGTTTCCTGCAGAAGCAATGAATTGATTTTGGTGAGGTTTTTGCTCCAGTGGCTAGACTGGAAAGTATAAGGCTAATCATAGCTATTGCTTCCTACAAAGGGTGGTCACTACATCAACTAGATGTGAAGTCAACATTCCTAAATGGCTGGCTAGATAAGGAAGTATATGTGTCACAGCCACCTGGATTTGAGGTGAAAGGACAGGCTGGCAAGGTATACAAGTTAAGAAAGTCCTTCTATGGACTTAAGCAGTCTCCAAGAGCATGGAACAGGAGAATTGATTGTCATCTGATAGGTCAGAAATTCATGAAGTGTGAAAGTGAGCATGGTGTGTATGTTAAACACATCTCAGTGGACAAATTGCTAATACTTTGTCTATATGTAGATGATTTATTAGTAACTAGCCCTAATGAAGGTGACATTGAAGAGTTCAAGCAGATGATGAAGAGGGAATTCGAAATGACTGATCTAGGAAGATTGTCACATTTCCTGGGTTTGGAATTTATTCATACTAAGCAGGGAATCTTCATGCATCAGAGAAAGTATGCTACAAGTATTCTAGAAAGGTTCAAAATGTCATAATGTAACTCAGCAGTGACACTAGCAGAAGCAGGCCTTAAGTTTTCAAAAGCAAAGGAAGAAAAACAAGTAGATGCAACCATCTTCAAGCAAATAGTAGGCTCACTTAGATTCTTGTGTAACAGCAGGCCAAATATTTGTTATGTTGTTGGGATCATCAGTAGGTTTAAGGAAAGTCCAAGGGTTTCACACATGTTTGCTGTTAAACATGTGCTGAGATATGTAAAGGGTACTACTAATTTTGGTGTACTGTATCCAAATGAAACCAGGTGTGCAGATGTGGATCTGATTGGATTCACCGATTCAGATTGGAAGAAGGATCCTGATGAGAAGAAAAGTATTGCAGGCTATGTCTCTATGTACTGCATAGCTCCAATATCCTGGAGCTCAAGAAAGCAAGATATAGTGGCCTTGTCCACTTGTAAGGCTGAATATGTTGCAGGAGCTCTTGGTGCTTGCCAAGCAGTTTGGTTAAAGTCTTTACTGGAAGAGTTGCAGCTGAGGGAAAACAAACTAGTGAAGATCATGATGGATAACCAATCAACAATAAACTTGGCCAAGCATCCAGTGGCACATTGTAGAACAAAGCACATTGAGACTCGCTTTCATTTCTTGTGTGATCAAGTCAGTAAGGAAAGGTGGATGTGGAGTTTTGCAGATCAGAAGATCAAGTGGCCGATGTAATGACCAAGCCACTGAGACATGAAAGGTTTAAGGAATTTAGGAAGTTGCTGGGAATGCAAACTCTAGAGGATCTAAATTAAGGGAGAGTGTTGTGTATAATTCAGATTGTAATTAGAGTTGTAACTGTGGTTAGTTTAGTTAAATAATAGGCTAATCATGCTAACAATAGGTGGTGCGGTTAGTGACACAATTATCAGGTTACCCCTATTAATAACCTCTAGTTTTATTTTAATATTACATTCTATATAAAAGGTTAACACCTTTATTCATCAATGAGACTCTCACCTCTGTCATTGATTCTTTCTTATTCAAGACCAACAAAAGATGCAAAGGTAATCATAATAAAAGCATCTTTAATTGGAGTTCTTGAGTTGAATTCTTGAACTTAAGAATTCTGTTTATTAAATCTATTATTATTTTTGTTCAAGAGTTCTCCATGGAGAATTCTCAAGAATTCTTATATTTTCAAAAAATATTATTTATTAATGTAAGTGATGGAAAATAGAGGGGTGCGGGCTACGGTCATGTGGAAGTAAATTTCCTTGTGTATGATGGACAAAAATTAATAGCCTTTAGATTTATCTCATTTGATGATATAATGGTGGATCCTCTGCACATCACCTATTTTCTTCTCCCCTGCTACTTTGTCACTGGCCACCGTTCACCACCACCAGAGATGATTTCAGGCATGCAACGTGCCCCCACCGCACCGGCACCAGCTCCAGTGAAGTCACAACCTCCCCCTCTTGAAATGGGGCAAGAACAACATCACTGTCGTCCACCAGCAACACCATCGTCGCCCCCTCCCTCTCAATCACGCCTCCGACCTCGCTTCCCTCCTTCCTTCCCCCTCAAACCACCACTATTGCACGAAGCCAAGCACGACGACACTGCGTGACTTCATCTAGAGGCCGTGGAACCTTTGCCCCCGCAAACTAGGCTCCTCCCTAGGCCGCCATTGAGATCGGCATCGTACCTTCTTCACCCACACCACAACGGCAACGACAATCTTGCACCGAAGTGCTGGCTCCACGGACACACGGTGCATAGAGAAAAAGAAGAATAGGAAATTCTGGATCATTCTCTCCCGTGAAGAGAACGAAGAAGACATCTTTGTGTTTTTTTATTTTGAATTTTTTGAGAGTAAACTCATCTGTTTAATGTTGATTCTTGTAGTGGTAAAGAGAATTTAGGAAGGTCTTAGAGATTGGAGGTACAGAAGCATAGAATTTTGTAAAGAGAGAAAGGAAATGGTGGTGGAACAGTGGCTGGTGATAGTTATTAGTTGGGGAGAAGGAGAGAGGTGATAGTAAAGTGTGGATGTTGCATCATAATACCATGGAATAAGATAATCTAAACCATACCAAAAAAATTACACACCATTTGTTTCTCCTCTGTATCTTGTACAAAATAGAGGTTCTATTGTTTTTTTTTCAAGAAAAATTTAAGAATTCAAATTGAGTTTTACTATCAAAACAAAAAATGAAATTTTTTTTTACATCTATGTGACATTATTTGACAAAAAACTAATCCAAAAACTCAAAATGAATGGTTCCACTAAATATTTTTTAAGAACCTAGGACCATAATGGGTGGGTGAACTTGAGGGATTTCTATTCCCATGACTTCTTTTGAATTCTCATAATTTTATTTTATTTTTTTATGATTTCAATTGATTAGGTGGTAAGAGTGATTGTTATAAATTCATGATATCTTAATTCAACTTTTACAAATAAAAATAAGTAAACAAAACCTTTCAATAAATATGAAAATTCTCTTTGGCTCAGTTGATAAAATAAATAATCTGACTTCCATTATTATATAATATATTTTTTTACTAAATTTATGCAAATAGGTTTATATTATTATTTAATTATTAATTGTATTTATTAATTTTTATAATAGTTATCTTATTTAAAAATTATACGTCATAATTTTTTTTATAGATTGATAATGTAACTTTTTATACACTAATATTAAATTCATATTTTTTAATAGTTTTCCACAGCATTAAATTCTTTTATTTCTCTTCTTCTTCATCAGTTTTTTTTTTCTTTCTTTTCGATCACACACAGCTTTATCTCGGACTCAGTTCCTATCTCTTGTTTTAAAATAAAATCTAGTAGAACATTGGCATTTGTGAAGATTATTTTCCCCTAATTGTGGAGAGAATTGCCCCCTGTTGCTACCAAGCAAGCATAGCTATGACTCTCCTTGTTAATTCTCCTCTGCTGCCACTGCCATCTACTCGGGTCCGTTATCCTTCCATTCCCACCTCACTTCTTCATTTTCCCTTCAATAACGTATCTGATTCATTTAATTAATTAACAGTGGTTGAAATCGAAGCAAGAATTTAGGTTATTTTCACATGGGCCAACCATAATTGGAGGAGGAATGAGCAGAAGCATCTTTGGCACTGGGAAAAGGAATGGAAATAGGAATGGGGTTAAAGCCTTTTTCTTTAATCCTGAACAAGACCCCATCGTCAAAGAAGCTCTCAAGGTATGTGCCTTCTTCTCTCTTACCACTTATGTATGTAATGAAGGAAGCTTTTTTAAAGTGAATTTGTCTTTAAAATGAACAAGTGAAGGTGTATCTGTTCTTCTTTTTTTTGGTGAATGGTGTATCTGCTCTTAAAATTTTATATGTTAAGATAAAAAAAAAAATGCACTTTAAATTAAAGCACGGATGGATGGAAGTGTCTATAGGAGTCATGTTCGTCTGTTATTGTTAAGTATTAACTTTAATGGCTGTGAGGAAGAGGGATGCACATGCTTAATTACTCTTAAAAAATGAGAAGTATCTCATGACATCATACATAGCCAAACTATGTTTGGGTTTCAAAGTGTTCTTACATTGTACTAGGGAGACTAGAATACTAGATGCTCTCCACTTGGAATGCAAGAACCTCTAAAGAAACTTAATCCCAAACAGACATTTGTTTTAGGCTTTGGAGTAGGTAGGGATGCTTGACTGGTGGGGCTATATGGTATGATTATAGCATGTTGCTCCAGAGTTGTGTCATGTGAACTTTGTTGCCAACTTCACAGTCAGGTTAAGCTTAATTATTGTCCACAGTCAAAAAACTAATACCACTGATTCATACACAAATAAGTTATCAACGGATAAAGCTGCTGGTGGGAAATATCTGTGGAGAAGTTTTGAGCGACTTTTACACCAATCTGCTGAAAATATGTCATTCAATTATCAGTTAAATATATTTCTATGTACTAGTGCTACATGTGGTAATCAAATTTGATTAAAATATCTTCACTTTGGTGTCAGGTTATTGACAATTGTTGCTCCATCTTATAGTGCGATACAAGTATCTTGTTTTCTGATTTTAATCAAATAACTACTGAATGTGATGCAAAAATCATTTTATTTGGGTGGATAATTGAAATCAGCATTGCTAATTTGATCATTAGCATTCTGGATACTACAATATATGCCAACCATACACAGACAAGCTGCTGTAGAAAAATATGCAGAGTCTTGACACCTGCAGAATGACAACTTTTAGAATTTTTTTATTTTTTATTTGTTTTGTTCATCAGTGAAAATGCTTGTTTGAGTTTTCCCTATCAAAATTGACTGAATGCCTCACATCATGGAGAGAATCCCATTAAATAATAATCTTTAACGTTATACAAGGAAACTTTGCCTAATTCATGACTAATTACCGCTATTAACATCTGTCAATTGATGAAATAAAACAGAAAGTATATCAGAGAATATTGGGGAAACTAAATAAATTGGAATCAGAGATTTAGTTAATCCTGTTGACATTCCCTATTAATTACATTTATCTTTTATGAATACTTATGATCGTTAAATGTAGTTCTTATGTTTTTTTTATATATATGTCCACAACTAGAGGGCAAAGGCTCTTGGGTGCTCAATTTTGTGCTCTTTTTTCTTCTTCCTATAATTACTCACATTTGAACTGGTTGTAATGTTAATTATTTGTAATATTTCATATGCAATTTATGTGATGCCTCCATCAACTTGTCTCCTGTGCTTGAGAAAATTTTATGACAGAACTGAAATGCAATTTATTGAGAAAGCAATGAGTTCCTGCTCAGTTCATGGGTAGACATTTTAGTGATCTTAATCTGCTTTTATCCAAAAAAGAACAAAAAAAAAAGGCTTTTTGTTGCTAACTTGAATTAATGAAACCTTGTTACTTTGTTAAAAGCCTACCACCAATATTCTCAACTTGATGATTAGCTAAGTTAGTATCCCTTGACTCCTGAGATATAGTTAATTGGATTTTGTCTCGATGCTATAGGCTGAAAAATCATTCAGTTCTGCCCACAAGGATGTTGATTGGTTAGCAATAAAAACTTGATGTGTTTTACTCAACTTTTGTCATTGCTATAATTTCAGGAACCAGTGGCATTCTTGGGTGGAATGTTTGCGGGTATTTTGAGACTTGATTTGAATGAGGAGCCCCTCAAGGAATGGGTTACTAGGACTGTGGAAGCTGCAGGTATTAGTGAAGAAGAAGCCAATACAGAAGAGTCAACAACTGAGGAAGCTCCACAAGAGATCCAGATTGAATAACAATTGCAATTGTTTCTTCGGTATACAAGTTTTGAGAAACTGGCATAGGATTATTATGTCGACAGAACAATAAAAATTGATTCAAGTGGTTATGAGTTATAATCTTTCGATTGCATATGTGAAATGGAGAACATCTCTGTTCCTGTCTCTTCCCTTAAAGATGGTAAATTTAGGTGTTCGGATTGGTTTAACAACTTGCTTGATTTGGTATCATCAAGTCTCTGTCTATTGTTATGCCAACTAAATTTTATCCTCAAGCATTTTTTGTTTTACAAATCAAAGACAAATGGTGCTTACCGTTATTGCTATTCTGGCGCCATTTATTTTAACCTGCTATGTAATTGTAAATTAAGTTGTTTAGTCATGTAGTTTGGTCTCGGAAAGAGTTCTGCTGAAGGTGTATGTTATATTATTCAGAATTTTGTGCACGAGGTCGCCATTTTAAATTTTGTTAGTGATATACACAAAAGTTCTCAATACTGAAGTCAGAATAGGCCCCAGTTGAAAAGCAATTAAGTTCTATTCAATAAATTCAAACGCAAGCGTAGTAGTTGTGCTGAATAAGTTATGTAGCCAATATAATTCCTAATTAAGTCGGGCATGCATCAGAAACTACCTCCCTAGGTTCATAGTTGTATACACTCTTTGTTAACTTTCAAGGAACATCCTAAGACCCAATTAAAGTAAAAGAACAAAAAAAATTGCTTGGTCAAGTTTTTGTTAAGAGCTAACACTATTATTTACCCATCTACCATAATGTCTTTTTGTAAAGTATGTGAAAAGTAGCCTTAATGTGCAAGTAAGGTTTCCTTCATGGCAAAGAAAGTTTGAAGAATGCAATACGTCTATCTCCTCATTTTGTGGCAAGAATTACCAGCACTTGCCATGCATTTCTTACTGTGGAAACGATGATGTTTGGTGCATTGTTGTACATTGTCTCACACTAGAGTAAAGAGGCAAAAACAGTAAAGTGCAAAAATTCTAGTAAGACTTATCATACAATTAAATAATAGAGCTATAAAAACATAAGGTGTGTATAATTATAAGTATCTCTGTTCCTACAGCTTAATGCTGACGTGTCTTTCACACTCACACCTATGTCTTTACAGGTGTCGCAGCTTCAATGAAAGAAAAAGTGAAAAGAAACTCTTGTCTCTGACGCAACGCTACACAACAAAGTGTCAATATTTAGATGAACTACCACTAATCTATTTCGGTAAATTACATGCAGTTAGTAGGTGAGGAAGGTAACCACACCACAGTACCTTCTGAAAGACCAATGAATCCACCTTACAATAGGTATTTTCATATTTAGAAGTCAAATAAGGAAAGCGAGTACATATATAGCAGCAACACAAGCGACAAATAAAAGGGTGTTAGTCATCACAAAATCTGAGAGAAAAGAGCACTCAGCAAATTTACTTGTACTCATGGCAGATCATCAGAGACTGAGGATCCACCCTATGGAGGGGGAAGCACCACCGCCCCCAACAACTCCATTGGTCCCTCCAGGCTCATCAAGATCAGAAAAGGGTGTTCCTTTGCACCATCCTCCACCTCTACCACGTGCTATGCCAGCAGCATACCCTACACCACACAAAAGAAGCTCAAGCTGTTGCTGCAAGTGCATATGCTGGACAATAATCTTGGTTGTTCTCCTCCTCATTATCTTTGCAGCAAGTGTTGGAATCCTTTATCTAGTCTTCCAACCAAAGCTTCCTGATTACTCAGTTGACACTCTCAGGATAAGTGATCTGAGGCTTAACTTTGACATGAGCCTCTATGCAAAGTTTGATGTGAAGATCACAGCAACCAACCCAAACAAGAAGATTGGCATCTACTATGAAAAGGGTGGAAAGTTGAGTGTGTGGTACACAAACACAAGGCTCTGTGAAGGGTCACTGCCACAATTCTACCAAGGTCATGAGAACAAAACAGTGCTCAATGTGTCCTTGAGTGGTCAAGTGCAGTCTGGAAGCACCCTAATGAATGCACTGCAGCAGCAACAGCAGACAGGGCGCATTCCATTGGATCTCAAGGTGCATGCACCAATAGCCATCAAACTTGGGAGGTTGAAGCTGATGAAGGTGAGAGTGTTGGGAGAATGCCTTTTGGTGGTGGATAGCTTGTCATCTAATAATCTCATAAGCATCAAGGCTAGCAACTGCAAGTTTAGATTGAAACTTTGATATGGAAAAGCTTGCCTTAATTAGTTCATGTCATTTGTTTATTTCTATTCCTTGTTTTTTTGGACTGGAAGACTTGATTCTTTTATGGATTTCTTTTACACTGCTATTGCAGCTGTTCCATACAACATCTTTTTTTGTCTATGGTTTTGCTTTTGTCATTCTTGATCTTGAGAGTTGATCCGATTGCCTGTTTTTGATTGAGTGAATAAACGTCTCAAGATTTGTTGACAACAATGTGCGACTAATCACCGATTTAAGCTAAAAATAATAATAATAATTGAAACGGCGTAAGCTTTGTCAAACTTCCTCCAATTGAGGATTCGATTGAAGAGAGAAAAGGAGGGCTCAAGAAAATGTAACTAATTTACACCTAACATTCACATAAAAACATGTTAATTACATATACAAATGTGATTAATTTTGTTTTACAATTAAAAGTAAATAAAGGTGATCACATACAATTATCAATAATTAAAAGCGTCACAAAATTATTGAAATATTTAATGGCTTTACAATTGATTAATAATATAATAAGATTATTAACATCACATGTTTAATTTTAAAAAATTTATCATATGATAAATTATGATGGAATAATTATACAAAACTTTATGATGTTAATGAATAAGTTATTTTCTCTATAGATATGCTTCACAATTAATAGTGCTATTAGATTCTTAGGGGGTGTATTGGATTGGGATTTTGAGAGAATATTTTGACAAAAACAATCTTGAAGATTTTAAAAGATTATGTGGGATTGTATTGATTTTGTGGGATTTTAAAAGATTTTTTTTAAAAGACTTTTTACAATCAAGATTCTTAACCCAAGATTATAATGGATTTCTAACACAGATTTTTAAGATTTCAAAGTACTTTATGGATTTTTAAGATTTTGAAAGATTAATACATTTTAAACAAAAAAATAACGGAAGTTACAAAAGTGAATGAAAAAGATGATAAATAAATTATAATGTTTGAATAAAGAAAATAAAAACGATAGAAATTTTAAACCTTTTAATAACAAAGTCATTATTGCCTAAAAAAATAATAACAAAGTGATTCTCACTTCATGCTAACATGCGCACTTAGGGCACATGTTAAGGATACTTCCAATAGTAACTATGTCTTAAAAACAATAATTTTTGACTTTTAAAAAAGTAAATTGCACAACTTTCAATACAAAATTTCTATACATAATACACTAACAAGTGTCTTAAGGGCACATGTTAGCATTTTTCATAAAAATAATACTCATATATCATAAAATCATTTAAAAAAAACTATTAACAAAATAACAATAATAATAACACTAACAATTAAAAAATTATTAACACAATAATAATAATAATAACACGCTGTCAAAAAAATAATAATAACACATTAATAATTAACATTTTAATAATAACACAAGAAAATAATAATAATAATAATAATGGACGTTGTAAAAAAACAAGTTGAAGAAACAGAAAAAAAAAAGAGTTTTTTATTTTGATTTGCATATACAGTACTAAAAAAAAAAGTAATATGAAATCTTGATGCATATCAATTGTCATTCTTTTGATGCATATTCATTGCCTGGACGTTGAAAACAATATGAATACGAAATCTTGAAGCATATACAGCACCCTTTTCTTTTGATTTGCGTAATATACATATAGTACGAACAATATTGACTATCGATTGCCATTAAAAAAATAGGTAAAATTGATTGAAAAGTTGTAAGAGAATGAACCTGGTAGTGGTTTGTGTCTTGTTCGGCAGGAGAAGAAAAAGTCTTTGGAAGATTATGAAAAGTCTCAAGGGTTTGGGTGAGATTGTTGGAGGAGTATTTTATGTGTATTTCTAATTAAAAAGTCTCTCAAAATTCATTCTACAAAAGAATCCATCAAAATCTATTTACTTTTGAATACCAAAAGACATTTTAAAAGTGGTAAGAAATTTCAATTGAATACCAACAGATTTTGTTGCCCTGAAAAAAAAATCTTTATTGTCTTAATTGAATACCACAAGATTTGTTTATATTTTATAAAAGTCTTGATTGAATACCACAAGATTTTTTAATCATAAAAAAGTCTTTTAAAATCGTTTGAAATCTTAATCCAATAACTCCTTCAATTAATTATTTATGCATTTGGTACATTATATATGCAAGCTGTAACTAGTAAAAAAAAAAATTGAATTTGAAGGAGGAGGTGAAGGCTGAAGTGTGGAGAAGGTTAGGGTTTGTGTTTATATATTTAGATATAGAATAGCAGAAAATTTGGATTGTGAGGGAAAAAATGGGTAGCGAAGAGGATTCGATTGAGCAAAGCGTTGCGTCCCGTCGCGAAAGACTGCTAGCTCTCAGAGCCGCTCAGGAGTTGTCGAGTGTTCCCGAACCTGAACCTAACGGCAACAAGGACGATGATAATGAAGAAGATCAAGAACCTCAAGAGTGAGT
Organism: Glycine soja; assembly: GCF_004193775.1. Lineage (NCBI taxonomy): Eukaryota > Viridiplantae > Streptophyta > Magnoliopsida > Fabales > Fabaceae > Glycine > Glycine soja. The sequence continues at coordinate 42,344,875 of NC_041011.1, read as the reverse complement.
ATCTATAATCTATCTACCTTCGTTGTGTTTTGTTTCTTTGATATACCCTAACACTCATCTGATATGGGATTATTGAAATTTGTGTTGCAGAATGAAGTTCCGTAACTACGTTCCTCACGACAAAAACCTCCAGGAAGGGAAGCTTGCCCCCGCGGTGCTCCCAAAGTTCGAAGACCCTGTGGATGATGTGCCTCCACCCGAGCCTGAAGCTAAGGAGGATCCGTTCTTGAATATTGCTCCGAAGAAACCTAATTGGGACCTGCGAAGAGACGTCCAGAAGAAGCTTGATAAGCTCGAGAAGCGAACTCAGAAGGCTCTTTATCAACTCATGGGTATTTACGCATCTCCTTATTATTCCTCAATTCTGTTGTTCGATGAATTTACTCATCTTATTAATATCTGTTATACTATGGCTATTTTCTCTTAGTTATGCTAATTGTTGATGCCTTATTTCATGACATGAATGTTTATGCCCCCGAAATTCTTTGTGATAATGTTTTAGTCATAGTTTCTATTCTGTAAATGGCACCATTTTTTTTCTTCCCCCCAATTTTGTTTTTCCCTTCAAAGGTGTTGGCTACATTTAAGAAAGAAGTTTCTAGTTCACTGCAGGATTTTTTTTATTTGGTATGTTCAGCAAAATGGTGGATCAGTGGATGGTCTAAATGTTTAGAGAATAGAAATTCTTTTGGTCTCCAAAACTAGCTAGAGATTAGGGAAGGGAAAGACGGATGGAAGAATAGAAATACGATTGCTGTCTTTCACTTTTTTTGCCTAATAGAATGACCCAAATGTTCGCTTTGAAGTTCTTGCCACTGTGAAGCCATTGGTGGATCATATAGGCAATTTATGCCAGTCAATGAAACAGTTAGTGTTTAGGACAAAGATGGTGACTTTTTTGTTAGACACAAGACGTTACTAAAACAAATAAAAGTTTAGGGAGTAGGAATGAAAATTAAACATAAGAGTGGAGACTAACTTAAAAGACTGAAATTAAAGTGCATTTTTGTCTCAATTAAATATATTTTTGTCTCTATTTCTTTCACATTTCCAGAGAAAGAAGTAGGATTATTATGTGTTTAAACTGAGGTTTATCAAATCACAATTCAAATTGTTGGTCACCAAGTTAATTTTTTAATTTTGAATTGTAATGGTAGTTTGACTAGAATAGCACTATTTTAAAAGTAATTTCAAATCTCATAGTTATAGGGTCTAATTTAGTTTCTGCTGTGCAAATTCTTTATCTATGTTCTGTTTAGTTGGATGGGGAACTGCTCTTAGTTTTTCTATCATCTGTATCTCAGTTTGATTTTGTAAATACTACACCTTCATCTGAATTACTTGTGTGCCTTCTAATGAATTTGGAGTCATTACGCTGTTTTCTTTTTCTTTTTACAGTGGAACAAGAGAAGCAAAATCAATTAACTGAAGGAGATGATACAAACGGCACAGTAGAGTAGATTGCAATTTGTTCCGGCAGCTGAAAGATATTGAAGCAGTATGTTGAAAACTCCTGTCCCATTTAAGCTGCTTAACGCATAAAAAATTGGTTTCTAATACACTAGTCTTTGCAATTTGGCAATGTATCGTGAATGTCGTATCATTCACTTCTCTTTCAATGACTAAGTATGAGTGTATTAGATCTGTTTTTAGAGGTGAAATATCCCTGGATTCTGATAGTTGTATTAATTTTAGAACAAATTACACTCGTCTCTTTTGTATTTAATACTTATTACACTCAAACCCACTCATTGTTGGAACCTTACTCAAACCCATCCTCATTGTTGCAACTCATTGCACAAAGACTCCCTCCCTGACTGTCTATTCCGTTAACTTCAGGACATCATGTGCCATGCACATGAGTTTCAATGAAATTTTTTGTCCAAAATGTCCTTATCTTCTTCATGGGCACACTATGTTTTTCTTGCTTTCAACAATAAGTTTAAGAACACTAAGAACATTTTAAGACAGTTTCAAAAACACAATTTCAATGCATATAATAAACAACTCAGGTGATCAACACAGATCCAAACTGAGCTCTGAATGGGAAAATGCAATTTTTAGCACATTTAGAAATCAAATTGCACTTGAGACCCCACACCATATCATCTGCACTTGAAGAAGCCCACACCGTATTCCCATCTTGAAGAAATCAAATTCCCCTTATCACTCCCTCTTTTCACTGACCAACAATTCTCATCCTTAAAATCCCACAAGGTATCATCTACACTTGAAGAAGCCAAGTAAGCATTCCAATCTGGACCAATTTCACTTTTTCGAAAAATTCCCTCACGAGGCAAAGAAAAAAAAACCCTATCATTATTCATTCCTATACAATTCTTCCAACAACTTTTTACTTCACTTTCAATTCAATTAATTTTGCGCTGAAATTCGTTTTGTCTTCGTTTTTTTTTAAAGCATTTTTTATATTAAATCTGAAACAACACAAGATGTGCATAATCAAACAAACAGATACACAAGTTTTAATTATAAATGTCTACCCACCCACATTACACAGGTACTAATTTTCCTCCCACCCCAACAAATAAAATACAAGCAATTGCTTTGCCATATTCGAACAACCCGAGTCAAATTTATGCTGCTGCAGTATGTATTCCACAAGATGTCTTCGTTCGTTTCTTTTGTTCCTTTGTGTGGCCTGAATAAAAGCAAGAAGGGGTGAATCGAGAGGAATGGGGTCCTCCTTGTCGAACCTATGAAGCAACGGTTTGCTGCCGCTCCTGGCCTCGGTGTGACATCTCATAGAGTTTCATTCCTCGCACCTAAACTGTGCATTTTGCAGTGCCTAAACCACACGTTTTGTGCCACCGCCTCCATGGATTCTGTGTGGCAGTCGCAACTACCAAGATGTTGTTGAGGACAGTGACAACGATGGGCACGACGGAGACAACGAGGCTGCAGTGGTTGTCGAGGGATATGGCGGAGGCTAGTGGTACTAAAGATTAGGAAGGATTTTGTGAATAAGGGTTTTTGAGAGTGGACTTGAGTTATAAGGGTGTTTTGGATATTTTGCAAAAGATTTAACATCGTCCGTAACAATGATAGTTGAGGGGAGACAAAAGTAATGCATTTTAATGGAAGAAATACGAGTGTAATAAGCCCTAAACATAGAAGATATGAGTGTAATTTGCTCTTTATTTCATTATATAAGGGATTCCTTCTTTTTAAGTTCCTTGGCCTTAATGCCGAAACTAAATGCCTAATTGATATAAGGGATTCTTGATCTTTCGGGTAACACTACTCGAACCACAACTGCATTATGGGATAGGGTATAGTTATAGATTTGTGAGTTAAACAAGTGAATAGTTTGAGCTTTGATAGGAGTAAAATGAAACACAATAAAATATTATGTTCATTATGAAGTATTCAAGTATTGGAAGGAAAATAACAATTTTAATTAGTGTAAGACAATGAAGGGTTTGTGCATCAAATAGGTTTTGGGAAATCAGACCTAGAATTGTAGAAAGAAAGTATCCATTGAACCTAGTCAGCTACCTAATCACATGATTATACCCATGACCGCAAAAGGAGAGTTGAGTTCAACCTGCATTCTACCACGAGCCAATAAATCCAAATGCGTTGAACATATTCAAATAAATATAATAAAAATCTGATTCACTTTATAAAACTTCCTGACCATAATTAACAAATACACGGTGCCGTGTATTACGACATTTCATCAATCAACTTAACAGCATAAAAACAAATCTGATAAATAGTAATATCCTTCAAATGTATAACTCAAAATAAATGGTTTTGACGATTATTAATTTCTCAGAAAAATAAATAGTAATATCAACTTACGACATTGGTACATAATATCACTAATTTTGACGATTATTAATTTCTCAGAAAAATTGACTAGCCAGTCTTTTCTCTTGACATTTTTTTTTTCTAAATACAAGACTCAAATCTAAAATATAACCTACGGAAATCGAATTTAGTTTTACTATGATCAATTACATGTAAGTATAACTAAGGATTGATTGATCTTAAGTGGGTTGCAACTGTACGAAACATCATAAGCACGATCTCAACAAAATTTGAGGATTGATTAATCTCAAACCAATTAGCTAATAAATTGAAAGAAACCAGACAATTATCTGCAATGGTACAATTTTCCAAGCATCACTTCACTTGATAGTTTCAAAGAAAATAACGAGGCACTTTAAATTTATAAGCTAAAGGGTTCATCAACGATTTGACTGGCTTTATGCGGAAATAAAACAGTAATAATCATATTATTCGGGTATGGGCAAGGAAACCTTTTTTTTTTCCCCAAGTAGAAAATTTACATTGAACACAACTTGAAGCTCTATTTCCACTTGCTGGCCTTTTTTCAAATATTGTGGAGGATGGGAGGGAATCAATTTATGAAGAAAAAAAAGGGAAAAGGAGACACAAAGTCAAAAGTAGTTAATTTTCTACCATTGACAAGCATTGAAAAATCACCCTTCTGAGCTTCAAGTTGACTGAAATCCTTCTTTCTGATAAGCCGACATCTTTGAGGTCTGCAAATTTACATGGTTTTATGGTTTGTCATCCATTGATATGATTTGTGGTGCCACTTTGCCCGTCTTTCACATTTTCTGTTCTCCAAGAGGGATCCATCTGCGGAAGTTGATATTCATCTGGTTTCAAAGCCAAGGCAAAATCAGGCAATGTTGGTGCTGTCTCCATGATTCTGTAATAAACGTTGACAACAAAACACATGATTTTATCAGTCATTCTACTTCTTTGCTTTTCATTAAGCAAGGATCATTATCAACAATGAAATGATATTTTAAAACATTTTACTAATGCACTAATGTTTACCTCTCATAGGAGTACAGATCACGGTTTATTCGCACCTTGCTTGAAGTATCCTTAGGAATTTTCTCGTAAAGATATTTCATAGTCCCCCAAAGTGGTGGATTTCTGCACCATGACTGCCAGTTAGATGGATCATGAAAAAGCATATTACCACCAAAAGTACTATTTTCTTGAGAACTTAAAAGATGATAAAGAATCAAAACCACGGTCTGATTTCAATGATTAGGTTCAGCTCATAAAACGGGGCAATGAGAAAGGTGCCTGAGAAAAACTTTAAAAATATTGAAGGGGGGCTGGTCTAGTGGGGCAATGCTCATGCCAGAGTTGAAGTACACAGACCATTATGCCTACTGGTCTAGTGGTGACCCCGTCCTTCGACAAGAAAGGGATGTGGAAAACTACTCTACCTTTTGAGATTCTTAAGGTGTTGCATTACATTCTAGCGAAAAGAAGAGGGAATGGATAACTTCATTCAAAACCCTAATAAATTTTGCTAAGTTTATTCAAATTAATAAATAATTATATCAGAAGGTATGGCTAAAATATTGTAAGGTTTATTATGATCCTCAACATATAATAATTTCCAATTTTTATTTTTCACTATCATTTTACTTGGTTTCATAATGAGGGCAAAAATCATTTTACTTTCAGAGGTGAAACAAAGAGCAAACTTGTTGAGTTACTCAACAAAGACCAATCAAATCACGGGCACAAAAACTGACACGGAACATAGTTGACAGAACAAAAATATAAATGACATTTGCTAGATTTCTGGCTACTACAGTAAATAATCATTTCATATGTTACTTGACTAAATAGATAGCAATAAAACAAACACATACTGAACTCTGAATCAAAGCATGCCTAAACTGGAAGAAAATATCTACAGATTAGCTATGCAAATAGACAAGACAACACTCAGGAGCCAAACCTCACCAATGACCCAAGCTTAGTAATAACCGATTAGCTGCTCAAAGTTTCGAACAGGCATACCTATATCACTAGCTAAGGAATTTTAGTACACATTTTATTTGCTAAATACATAAGAACCAAAAAGTGTCATGAGGACATTGCAATCCTCTCAAAAGGAGGCATAAGACTAAGGTCTTTGGTCCATACAGAATCACATAGGCATCATGTTCATTCCATTCATTTTAAGTGTTCCTTTTATTATCTTCACACACATGCCTGCTATTAGCAATTATGCAATAAGCAGAAATTACTCTGCAGTTAATGGAAATCATATATAACATGATCATTATATAGAAGACGCATGACTCATTTTCTGAGAATGATACATAACAGCATAAAAACAAATTAGTTTGTATAAGGGAATATTACGACTAACCTTGACAATGGAGGTACTGCATTGAATGCTTCACACAACTTCTTACTTTCTTTGAAATACTCATCAGCTGCTTGTAAAGAAGCTACAGCCATCCCATGAGATTTCTCCGTGTTTCCCTCATCAAGAATCAATCCGTGATAATAATATGCTGCAGCCTAGAAAATCATTACAATAAGCATATCAATACCTTCACATCACTTGCTTCTGCTAAAGGCATCTTCCATACTTGTTCCTGAATTATGCATGAGTATGCTCAAATAAAAGATACCATATACACCAGTAGCTGTGTTGTTCAAGGTCTCATTAAGATTAAGGGAATAAATTATAAGAATAAATCAAATGACAGCATAATATTGTCAGAATCAAAAAACAGAAACAGGTGCTCATTTCCTTAACCAAGCTGAAACCTACTATCAACTCAACGAGGTTTTTCTTCCAGAGAATGTTGTCCCCCCAAACACACACATGCACACACAAAATATGCAAATAACATGTAAGGGTAAACAGTAAATAATATACAGTAGACAGAACAAGAAAACCAATAATCAATGTGAGCCAACCTCACTCTCAATAGGTAGTTCAAGAGGGGAGGATTGCCCAATTCTTACAAGGAGTATTCTAGCCATATTCCTAATCAATGTGAGCCATCTTAACACATGTCCCTCACGCCCAAAATTGGACATTTAGAGCATGAAATTTGCAACACTGGCAGCTGCAGGTGACTCAACATCAAGATTGGATAAGCTTACTCTTATAACATTTTAATAAGTAGACTAGGCCTAACTCTCAATAACTAGGTAAGAGGAGAGGATTGCCTAAGTTTTTGTAAAGAATATTTTGGTCATATTCATAATCAAAGTGGGATATCTTAACAAATATAATTGAGGAGCACAACATAAGCAACAATTCTAGGGCACTCTTAATTCATTTACCAGATGTAATTAGGTTATTAGAATGTGTGTAATAAAGGTTTGCAATTATAATATTATGGTCCAGGGATATCAGGGCATTTTGCATCACTTATCATAAAAATTTAGAAAATATTTAATTATACTCTTTTATTCTTCAAAGATATCACCATCAGCTTGAACAAGTATTTCAGATTTCAGCCTCTTCTCAAAAACAGGTCAGTTATGAACAATCAACCGATTGTCCATATAGCCACTTCCAACTAATCTTTGTACCCTAAGAAACATAAAGATCTAATCTCCTCAACTTCTCAACTTTCAACACCAACTTCATATTTTATCTTGTGGACCATCTATTAATTTGATTCATTTTATACTTCATCTGCATTTAATAGTCAAAGGGCAGCCAGTATTCAGCAAATTCCACTCTAATTGTATTACCATATACTAATACATAATAATTAAATAGCAAGATGCAAATGACTGGTGAGTAAAAACTCAAACCTTTGCTTCAATATACTTCCATTTCACAAAAAGACGATGTTTTTCACCCCATCCATTTGCTAATGGAAGGTTCATAATATTATCTTGAGCCTGCAAAATGAACAGTGTAAATAAAGTAATGTTTGTCGGTTAAATGCATTCATATTAACATACTAATGCACACACATGCATACACATACACAGTATATAGAATTGAAACAAAGATTTATCTTAGGGAAAAAAAAAAGCCTATATATTTAGAATCAAGAGAAACAAGTTGAAGATCCCATCAGAAATTGGAGATAGAACAAAATAAAACAAAGGATAAATTGAGAAATAACAGATACAAGTTAGTTACATGGTCTTGAAATCCTTTTAGAAAGAAACCAAAAGTTCGTCAACAGAACAAAAACCCTGCTAAAAAACATGCAGCGAAAACTTTGCATTTGTACCTGTTGCCAATATTTCACCATCTCACATGCAAGTCTACGCTTCACTGCAAGAGTGGCTTTGGTACTATCAATTGCCATTCCAAGTTGAATATCTACACCCTGTTAAAAAAACAAGTAAATAAACAAGTATACCCAAAATAGATATATGAGAGATAGGGTGTGAAAGGTATCTATTTATCTATATTGAACAGTCCCCTTCTCCAGTCTTCCATGCAATGTAGTTAATGTTTTACATGGCATTCTCCCACCCCAGATAGGAGAAACACATATACACAAATATGATGATTTTGAATCACACAAATTCTTAAATGGAAACAATGCATCATTAGACCAAACAATCCTTGGCTAATATGCTAATTAATACAAAATCCACAGGAATTTAGACAATGAATTCAATTCAAATGATTGCAACAATCAGACAATGTCCCTCTTTTAATCCATTCACAGCTTTAAATTTCACCCTCAATTAATAAAATTTACATTTGTTATATCAATGGAACTAAGAGTTGACTTGAAATTTGGTGTAAATACTAAAATGTCAAACACATATGTTCTCGATTCTAGTGAACAATATGTTCACTCCTTCTTTTTCAACCTTATCAGTTCATTCCTTTCGTAAATTATGGCAACAAAGACATGTATAAATATGCTGAAAACTTGAACACATTGCTCCCAGATTCAATTATTCAACATGCAAAAAATTTCTATTACTTTTTTTAATAAGATTTGCGTGACAATTTTTCTATTACTAGCCTAACTTATGAGCATATTTATATAAATCCACTTTTTCAGAATATTTCCATAAACTTTTTAAAAGAGTAAAGGTCTGAAATCTGCTAGACCAAAAAATTGAAATGACCTAGTTAATGTGGAAGATTAAACTGAAGAACGATAATGGATTTTAAGTGGAAAAAGAAAAGGTATCTATGTGAAGCACAAAGGATTTTATTTAAATGGCCTCACATTGTTGTTGGATGCGCCTTACTCTAAGCATGTGCGTTTATCTAGGGCTCATAACCCCTTTTTTTCTGATTATAATAGCAGTTTTATCTTCATAAATGAAATGAAGAATAAAAAATATAGGAAGCATAAAACTAGTCTGATAAGCTTCAGGTCTTGGTTTAGCAATAGGCCATGCTCGCTCTAAAATTGATTCATCTGTCCACATTATGACACCTAAATATCCTAGAAGAATCTTTGAAAGTTTATTTCTATCATTTTTCATGCTCGGTGGATCTTCACATGCGAGGAAAGATTAAAACTAATCTTTGAGTCTTGACAGCCTGAGCATATAGGTCAATGATTCCTTAATAATCAACAAAACTTTTAGTATCATCTGATGTTTTTTGAAATTAACATCTAAAATGATTTTGGTTTCTGCAGACTCTCACAAGCTGTGATAGTACCAATCTACTGAATAATATTTTTCTACTCTATTCTCATTGCCCCATCTAGTAGGACAAGGCTTGGTTGTTGTATTCTCTTTACATCAAGCATATTGATTTGCATGACATGCAGTTAACAACATTATTCATTAAAAAAATTCCCAAGAATTGTAGCATTCTTATTAATTAATGCAGTCTAGTGAACTTTAATATCAAACAAATGACGTGTGTAATAGAATAGCAACATTATAAAACCATTTATGTATTTTCACCTAATAGCCTAAGCTTTTGGTATTTTTGGTTTAAAATATGATTTCTAAGCCTATCCCACTCATGATGATGGACCACCCATAGATGTCAAGTCTAGAAAACTTCCCACTTCAGATATCAAGTCTTGGGTGTTAAGAGTATGTTTAGATCCAAAATTTGGCTGAATATATAGGCAATCTTCCTTAAGCTAGCTTTGGAAGTTAATCCAAGCATAGTCCATTCTTAAGGCCAGTGACGGATGTAGAGGGGGGCAGGTAGAGGTCCTAGCCCCCCCCCCCCCCCCCCCCTCCCCCTCTTGGTATTTCTTATGTATATGTGTATATGTATTTTTAAGTTGATAAGTGTATAATTTTACATATGATATAAAATAACGATGGTTAAGGTTAGATGGCGTAAAATTGTAAGAAATTAGTTTTGTTTGTTGTTATTATGACAATGATTAAGATGATAATTAGTGTAAAATTGTATAAACTAGTTGTGTGTTTGTTGTTATTATGATTACAATTAAAATTATTATCATTTAAAATAAAAAAATAGTTTCAATTTTATGTTAAAAAATATTAAATATTTTTTAAAAAAATATTTACATATTATAAGTTAGACATTTAAAAAATTACAAAAGAAAAAAAACAGCCCCCCTTTTAATAAATTTCTGGATCTGTCCCTACTTAAGGCCCAGTTCATTTATGAGATAGTACCAAAGTCTTCATGACTAAGTAGTCTAGAGTTTGATCAGAGATGCCCATATTCTTCTAAATAAAAAATTCACCACAAGGTGAGGTAGGGGAGTGTTTAGAGATATAAAAAATACAAGTCAAGTGCCTTCATTAACAACTTAAGCATTTTAGGTAATTGGTTCATCATTTGATATTAGAGCCTATTTGGCATTAGGCTACCAGTAAATGTCCACTCTTGAAAACTCCACATTCCAAATATCCAACTGGGTGCAATTGGAATGTATTATGATCCCACATTGTTCCAGTAAATGGGCAAAGGATCATTTATAATTACTTGGGCATTCGTTTCCTTTGAACTAGCTTTTTAGATCGAGTTAGGCCTCGTCCATTCCCAATTTAATAGTAAATACATAAATAAACCCTAGCAAGCTAAATCTATTAATCATTTGCTTGAATACACAACATAACTTTGTAAGAAGAATGATGAACAAGAAGTTTGCCTAAATAGAGCTATGAGTCTATGACTTACAAGACACATTGGTTTAGCCATTAAATGTGACAGATTTTCACTTCTTAATTATCTGCTAGGCAAAAATATAAATACCTGTCCCAATGCTTGTAGACAGAGTGCTCGAAGAACTCCTTCTGTGAGATCCACTGGTAAGTTTCTCCTAAAATCAGAACCAACAGTGAGAGGAGTAATACAAAAAAAATAAAAAAGCAGAAGATTGTTTAGATTGCATGAAACTGTGTGACAGTCAACTGATTGTATTACATGGGTACAAACCTCAGTTCGCCAGGCAACTGTGGAAGAACATGCCTTACAGCACAGTCAAGATACCCAGCTGCCTTTAAGAAGATATCAACAGAAGCTCGTCTGCTTTCTGCCAGTAATTAACCAAAAGTTCAAACTTCCCAATAGGAACAATATACATAAAGGTGTCAATGAAGCAACATTATTAGAAACACACGGCATATAAGACAATAAAAATATGTTTCTAGTCAATCAGCTACCACAATATATAACCAACAGGTGAAAAAAATTACAAGAAATTTTGTATTATTCTGTTAATAAGATGAAATTTCCATTCCAAATTATGATAACTGACTTGAACACAGAGAACTGTGAAGAATTATTTACTGCATATGCAATGAACAAGACAAGACACAGAACAAAGAACAAAAAAGAAAAAGAAAAAAGAAAATACTAATAATTAAAGACGACAGAACAGACTCCATGTAATTACAAAATCACATACACACAAAGCAGAAACAAGATTAACTGACTTGTGTGTGTCTCCAATTGGAATTATTTTGATCAAATGTATTTTGGTTGTTTGATGTAATAAACAATAAGATTATGGGGCAAGTTATACAAGGAATATGTTGACATGTGCCGAAAAATCTTATTACTCACCTTCTGATACTTTTGGCTGATGACTATCAGTGGATGTTCTGGGAAGAAGTAATAAATTAGCCTGTGACAGTAATAGCATTGCCATCAAGTGCAAAACTGACAATACTTCATACCAGGCATTAGACATGGTTGTTTCCTGTAAAAATGTCAGTCGCACCAACAAACCAAAAAAAGAAAGCAGAGCAGAGAGAAAATAGATAATTCAAATCAAAGCCGAAATGTGTGCATTAAAAAAATAGGAATTACCTCTGTGTCATCCTCTTGATTCACCCAATCAAATTGTACTTTGTATTGTAAATGGCTTCCTGCACAGTACAGATAAGCAATTAATCTGGAGGTTGACATGTTGTGGAGAGAACATCCATCAAATATGAATGGTCTAAAACATGCTTTACCATTTTCGACTAATCCCAAAAGTACTGGCAAGTAATCTTCAAGAGCCTGCTGAAGATCAGCCAGTGTTGAACCTCCTGAGGATGAAATTGTGTGATGCATCATTAAATTTGAGCAACTCATTCATTGTAAAATGATTCATCCTTGCTAGCACTAACCATGTTGGGTGGCACTTTTCCTTTTTGTTCTTGTAATTGTAGGACCTTCTTGGCCAGCCATTACAACTATACGAGTTCTAAGAGCAGACAGGCGCTCCACTATATTCTTGGACAAGTAATCACCAAGTGACTGTGCAAAATCAACAGGTTTAGGAATTCTTAGACCGGGAACATACACAGAAACCTCCCCAATACTCCCTGGCCTCCTTCTATTTCCACCAGAATCCTTTGGAGTGGACACGAAGCAACCCATGTCCTACTACACCTGATGATAGAAAGAAGACACAGTGAATCACCACCAAGAGTATTGTGTTTCTGTGCACACAACGAGTTTATATTGTCTCTGACATCAAGCTTCACAAAGTTATGGGGATAACAGTTCCACAAATATACTCCAGAAACAAAGATGACTATTCATCAATCAAAGTTCAAAAAGTTTAGAGAACACTCACAACTTACAGGGAAATTAACAGTAGAAAAGCCATCAGCATAGGTAATTAAATGTAAACCAACAAAGGAGTGGTAGTAGGTTACTCACGGGCAACATTACATTTTAAGTTGGACTAGAACTCTCCATGTTATTTTAAAATTGACATGTACTTTATTCCGCAGCATTAATTTTTCCTTTATTTTTTATTTGGCCATTTTCAGCAGCATTAATGATTCTCATTTCTTTATTTATTTTCCTCATTCCATAATCTCAACACATAATTAAAAAAATAAGCACCAAAGATTTATCCAACTAACCTTGTCGTTTGCCCTGGCAGTTCACTGGTCAGGTCAAAAGTTCTGCTATTCTCTGAGCCAAAAATTCACAGGGAGAAACGTGAGATTGAGGGGGAAAAAATATAGGCATAAAAGCAATTAGATCACAAGAACGGCATGAGACATGACAAGTGTGGTCCGTGTCAACGCTTCATTGTGATGACAAGGAAAAGGTTTCAAAAGATTGCAACAGGCATGCATGGTGATAGTGAAACTAAAAGGTAACATAACATTCCCAATACCAAACAAAAAAAAAGGTAACACTCCCCGTGCACACCGTTACACCAACAACACAAACCAAAACATAAACACAAACATCAACCAGAATGAGAACTTCCTCAAGGCAAAGTAGCTTCAAGCAAAAGGCTTTGGCTCATGAAATTGAAGAAGATATAGCAAGTGAAATTGAGCAAAGAATGAGAATGATGACTTGTGAGTAAAGGGTTTCCAAAGAAATCCAAACAAGCAACAATTGCAGAAACGCAAAGGAACACTTGCATTATTATTTTTATCTCTTTCTTGCACTAATTGATGAAACTACTACGTGCCTTGTCACGGCTTCAAACCACTGTCACTAAAGCCACCGATAAATCAGGAAAACGTTAATGAGAGAGAGAAAAAAAGTTCCAGAAATGGAAACTGAAGCTTGAAGTTCAAAACTTTTTCAAAGTAATTAGAAAAATGCTCCATTGGGTTAATGAAAAATTACACAAAATCTTGAATTTCAGATTTTGGATTGACCCCGCCTCAAAAAAAAAAAAATTGTCAGAATTCAACCCAATACATAAATTAAATCGATTTTCCAACATGATATAATCTCCAACCCAGAAAATAACTTCTTTTGAGGAAGAACAATTTCTACAACTGAATTTATCGTTTCAAAAAAAAAAAAAAACACCCTCCATCCTGATCTCCAATTGAGAATCACATGCAGCTAATGAGTCTTACCATGAACTGATAGAGTGGCAGCAATGGAGCAAAGCAGAGTGAGGCACCCAATTGCAATCCAATTCAGAATCAAAGGAACCCTAAAAAAAGCAGAGAACTTGAGAGGTGGCCAGAAGCAGAAACTAAACCTGCAAAGAATGTGATCCTTAGCGATTCCTTCAGCGAGACGAACAGAGACAAAGACAGATACAGAGACACAGGGACAGAGTCTTCTTTCTTTGAGAACAAAATTACAAATTATATTTTTAATTATTATTGTGGAACATTGGGATATTGGTTGTTTTTATTCATAACATAATAAGATATCTGTGTATATGTACGACACAGCCAACAAAGTTGTAACACAAGCAGCCACAACTAGAAAAATTGTAGTATTACCATTAACATTTGCATCAGGTGGCTTTATATATTATTGTTAATTGTTAATGTTAATTGTTAATTACTAGGATTAATGTATTAGCAGCAATTGCGTTTAAATGGCGCACATAAGCAAAACCACTTCTTTTTAAAGTCTCCATTGATTCTCAGTCTCTACTTTGTGCTGTGTCTAGCTGGTTTTACTCTTCTCTTTTTTCTTTATTTTCTATTGCACCTACCTTTTTTATTAACGTGAGTTTTAAGATATAAACTTAAATGATGGAATTGGTCAACATAAATAACTATATGACTTTTAAAAATTAGAAAAAAAATACTATTATATTCTTTAAATAATTGAAATAAATAATAAATTATTTTAACTATTTAAGAAACGGCAAGTGATGATGTCCGTGAGTGGCAAGTGACCACACTGGCAATTCCTACAGTATACACATAAATGGGATTGCTTGCCGTCTCAGTCTTTTTTCATTTTTTTCCCTTCTAGAAATAAATATTAAATTTGAAATTTAATATAAAAATTTCAAGTGGATACTATATATGAAGATTAGGTCTGCAGAAATTTCAATTACATGCAAGTGTGAGGTCATCATAAAACTAAGAGCCCATCCTCATCTATTCCCAATAGGCAATAGCTGCGTGTTTTTGAATATCAATAAATTTTTATTTGTTTTCATCATCGGCCAGTATTTTCTTCTGAACCTATTAGAAATTAGTATTTAGTTACGCAATAAAACTATATTTTCTTTATACTACTATTACTTACATTAATATGTTTCTCTCTTTTTCTATCCAAGACGAGAAAAATAATATCTCTCTTCAAAAGTGTGAACTGTACTGCTTTGAAAAAGTATAACCAATTATTAATTGAAAAACTAATGACTAAAATTATAATAAATACATGTGTAAAAGTACAAAGTACACACAAAAAATGTATAAAATAATGATTAAAATTTGAGTCAATAATGTTTTAATTGATATAGTAGTTATTATATATATATATATATATATATATATATATATATATATATAAATCAAATTAAAAAAACTATTAAAAATGTTGACACTTGACAGTCGGTGTCAATTAATTAAGAAGTGCGGCATTGATAGCATTAAAAAAAAAAACACGTGAATCACTTCCAAATTGTTAGACTCAAATTTTCGATGATGAATACTGAAACTTCAAGCCATAGCAAGCCCTGGTAATCCTTAAACTCTGCCTCAATGTGTGTCTGTAATTAATTCTATAGAAAAAAACTTATTACTAGTATTATACATTTCCTGAAATTTGTTGGAACTTGGAAGGACACTTTTCAGTGTTTTCCTTTTCTTTTGCTTACGTATTTAGTTTTTTAATATGTTTAATTTTTCCTTTTTTTTAGCGGTTGGTATCCATACATCACTTTTAGACAGTATTATCATGTGCGAAAAAAATATTTTCAATTTTTCACTGCAGTTGTATTGTTAAGGACTAAAATTTTAGATATTTAATTAAGTAAAATAGTCTTTATCAACTGATTTATGAGTTAGGTAGCAGATATTTATCATTCTTTGTCATCACAAAAATATATATACTGTAAAATCAAATGGAAAAATTATTAAGAGCATGGACACTTAAAGTGAATATCACAATCTCCTCTTCTGAGAGACGGATGCTCTAGTGTAAATTTTTGTGTGGAGGAGCCTACGATCTATAGGGGCCTACGACCTGGCCTATATAAAATTTGATCTGACCTATTTAATTAAAATGTAAGACTAAGACTTTTTTAAAAGTCTATTAAATTAAATAGACCAGGTTTAGGCTTGTTAAAAAATCTTATAAGTCTGATAGACCGGCCTATATATATATATATATATATATATATATATATATTATTTTTTGGAACCAATTTATACTTATATTATTTTTTGGGTACAATTAATTTTTTTTTGAAACCAGCAGACTTTGTGAGTCATGTGTCTCT
Organism: Glycine soja; assembly: GCF_004193775.1. Lineage (NCBI taxonomy): Eukaryota > Viridiplantae > Streptophyta > Magnoliopsida > Fabales > Fabaceae > Glycine > Glycine soja. The sequence goes on along the minus strand of NC_041011.1, from coordinate 42,328,499 downwards.
TTATATTACTCATTATTTTTATTGGCTTTTGTGGGTTAACGTTTGCTTTTCCATTAACTTTCTTATTACGTTCCTGCCCAAACCAAACAAATTCGTTTCCTTTTTCATTAACTTTCCTGCCAAAGCAAACAAATATAAAAAGGCTTTTAAAAAGATTATCAGGTCAGGCTAGACTTTTAAAAAGGCCAAACCGAGTCAAAATAAAAGTCTTTGATAGGCTAGCCTTTTTAAAAGCCTTTTTTATATTTGTTTGCTTTGGGCAGGAACGTAATAAGAAAGTTAATGGAAAGGAAACGTTAATCAGAATAGGAAAGTCAGTAAAAATAATGAGTAATATAAAGAGGTACATGACTCACAAAGTCTGTTGGTTTAAAAAAAAATTAATCGTACCCAAAAAAATAATATAATTATATATACATATATATAGGCCAGCCTATCAGTCTTATAAGACTTTTTAACAAGCCTAAGTCTGGTCTATTTAATTTAATAGGCTTTTAAGAAAATCCGAGTCAAACCTTTTAATTAAATAGGTCAGTTCATACCAGGATTTAAATAAGTCATGTCGTAGACCCCTGTAGGTCGACCTGACCTATTCTCACCCCTAATCGAGTACACTATTTATTTCTTACACATAATTAAAAAATTTATAAATCTTAATTTGTGTTACTCTTACTGCTATCTCGTCTAATCATCTCATTCCTTAGAATCTATTTTGATTTTTCTTTCATTTTCTAGTTTAATTACCCCTTTTGGTAATGAAAGGAATTATTAATTACATTTTCTATTTTTCCTCAATATGAATTATAAACTATTTATATATTATTATGAGAAGATCAAGAAATTGTAAACAACATAAAGGGGTTATTCAATTATATTTTTTTATAACGCTCAAATTTATTTTTTTGTGAAATTGCTTCAAAATAGAGATAAGATGTTAGTTAAAAAAACATTTAAACTTATTTTTAACTAATTTATTTACATTAAATATTAATTTAATAAGATAAAAAGTATTATTAATATATAAAAAGGAAGGATCAACTTATTTTAATAGTAATTTTTTTCTCATTTTTATCATTCATTTTGTTGAAATTTAATAGTTGTAATAAATATTATATCTTAACCATTAGATTTTAAAAGAATGAATGATGATGATGATGAGAGGTCTTGAAGTAAGTTGACATTTTCTCATATATAAAACATACAAAATAAATAAAATTAAATAAAAAAAATATTTGGCGATGGGTTAGATGACCTTCCGAGTCTTATTTAAAGGGCAAAAGTCCCGTGTGTCTTCTCTCCACTCCAATAACAACTAGCAAGAAAGCAAAATCCATATGACTTCACTCTTCTCTCTTGCGTTAATGTGTGTTCCGGTGTGCTAAGATGATACCTTCTTTTTCTATCTTTCTCTCGTGTTATTCTCTATAGCTTTTCCAAAAAATAGAATTTTGTGCAGGTATGTTCCTTAATCATTTTCTTTTAAGAAAAGAAGTTTCTTTCCTTTCTTTTTCCCTGGTTTTAATCTCCCCTCTTTCATTTTAGGTATTTCACGTGAAGGCAATTCTTTGCCATGAGATAAGTTTGATCATAATGGACAAAAATGAGCCATAACAAATGTCACTTGATTTTTCCATTTTTGGATTAAAACCCCTCCAAATACACCTACAATTATCAGGTAAAACAATGTTTATCCTGTGCAACCTAATAGTTTGTAATTCTCATTCTATCAAACATAAAAGAAAAAAGAAAAGAGAGTAGATAGTATTATATGATTTTGGCTTGCATATTGCACCATTAATTCTTTTGTAAGTTTGATATATGATTCTTCCAATCTTCTTGCAGAGAATGAGAATGATGATTGTATCTACGTCGCAAGCAGAATTCGCAGCAAGAATGCAAGAAAAAGGTTCTTTAGCCTTATTTAACTCAACTTCTTTCGTAATATTTTTTTCCAATCTTGAGCATTTTTTATTTTGAACATATTTTTATGCCTAGTTTGAGTCTTTTACATTCAATTTCACAGTTTTTTAATTACTTTTAGATTTTCTTAAAATCATGTTATCTCCTGCTAATAATTTATATATATAAATTATATTCATATTTTATATATATACCACGGTCACGGTGAGATGAGGAAACAAAAATAATGAATTAATTAACCCAACCATATTCCTCTTCTCTCTGAAGTCTTGATATTAAAATTGATAAAGTAGAAAAATGGTACTCCATTATTCATTCAGTCATACTCACACACAGGTCTCTAACATTCCCTTTATTCTGCTTTTGCAACAACAACGGGTCCGTTTCAACTAAATTACAAAACCTATCATCATTTCTCTTTCTCTTTCTTTAATTTCATCAACTTCATCCTTCTTTCTTCATCTTCATCCATCCATGGACACAGCTCAATGGCCACAGGTAATTAGTCCTTAATTTGATTCCTTCTAGCTGTTCACTTGTTTGTACCTGGTGGTGCAAGTGATGAAACTACGTGCCCACCCATCAATTTTTTCATATCTATCAATTTTCTTTAACATAGTAAGTGTGTGCCTTTCGCCTTCTCACTTTTTCCTTCACTTTTGCCACACCATAAAGTAGTATATCAAAAGTTTCCATTTATATCATAATTATATACATAATTTCCACCATCTTTCTCGATCATAAAAATGTATAGACCAAGTAAATTAATTTTCTTGTTTTGATACAAACATGCTTTTTTGATTAATTAATTTGTTCATGTGCATGATTAATATTGAAGGAGATGGTGGTGAAACCAATAGAAGATATAGCGGTGACAAATATGTCCAAAGGCTACAGTAGGTGCTGTAGCAAGGAAGCCAAGGCCACAGAAAGAACAAGCTAGCAGAACTGCCAGCAAGAATGCAAGAAAAAGGTTCTTTAGCCTTATTTAACTCAACTTATTCTTTCATAATATTTTTTTTTTCCAATTTTGAGCATTTCTATTTTGAACATATTTTTATGACTAGTTTGAGTCTTTTACATTCATTTTCACGTTTTTTTAATTACATTTAGATTTTCTTAAAATCATGTTATCACCCGCTAATATATATATATTCACTTTTAACCTTCTACTTTATTTATATACTTATTCTCTATTTTATTCAATTATTTTTGCAAACTTTTTCGAAAATTTGCTTCCTATTCGATATAAAAAATATTTCAGAAAATCGTATTTTTGAAGAAAATATTTTATACACTTTTACTGATATTTTTCAACTTATTTCATAATATCTTTCCTACTTTGCACTTTTTTATCATAGTTTTTAATCTTATTATCAAGAATCATTTTACATATTCTTTTCAAACATTTTACATGTTTTATATTTTATTCTTTTGAAACCTCAGGAAAATCATATATGTGATCACTTATCAATATTTTTAAAATATATTTATTTATTTATATACTTTTAACTTCCTTCTTTGTATCACTTTTCTTCAATTATATTTTTAACTTGATCAAAATTGTATATATTATACTCTTTGAAATATTTTAAAAATTATGTTTTTATCATAAACATTTTTAACCACATCTAGTATATTTTTAAACTTATTTCATAATATTTCCTACTGTTGAGGCTTTATGGTGGCACATGTTGAGACCTGAGGCTTTATGGTGGCGCAAGTGAGGGAAGGGAGAGAGGTGGTTGCCCATATTCGAGGAAGGGCTCCTCCTGAGATCTGAAGGTAATGCTTATTCTCATTCTCAATATGGTAAGATCCAACAATTTATATATTGCAAGGAGTACAAGCATGAGGCATCTAACGGCCATAACGAAATGCGTAACTAACTATAACAAACTAATGAGCACGTGTCTTATAGCTACTAATTTGCACGTGTTACTCATGGGTTACAAACGAATGCATAGTTTGTTAACTGATATAATCTCGCAAATAACTAGGTTTAGTTATTGCGCGAGTTGGCCTCGTCGTGGCAACAGCAGGAGGACGACGTTCATCTTCGTCAGAGGCAGCGTGTGTGTTATGGGTGCTAACAATACCTCCTCCCCCTGACACCACCTTGTCCTCAAGGTGGTAGGCTTCTTGTAGTTCGGGCCATGACTCCCAGGAAGTGTCCTCTGGAGGTTGTCCAGCCCATTGGGTTAGAACCAGCTGTGTTGGAAGAGATGTAGAAGTATCAAGCTTGTTGTCTAGGATGCAAAGAGGGCGTTGCAGCGGCTTATGGCCGATGATCTCCAGGGGCCAGGGTTCAGTGGCTGAGGGCGGAGCTCCGTGATAATGGCGCAACAAGGAGCAATGGAACACAGGATGAATGCGTGCTTCAGCCGGAAGTTCCAATCGGTACGCGACCTCTCCTACTCGGGCCAGAATCTTGAAGGGCCCAAAGTAACGTTTTGACAGTTTCGAATGGTTGACTACGGCGACTGATCGCTAACGGGTGGGACGAAGCTTTACGTAGACCCATTGGCCCACAAAAAATGTTATATCCTCGCGTTGAGCATCCGCGTATTTCTTCATGGAACCTTGAGCCTTTTTTAGTGTTTTCTGCAACTTAGCGTTCATAGCTTGACGGGATGCAACTAGTGACTCAACAACTTCATTGTTTGTTAAGCCGGGAATGTACTGAGGTATTGACGGTGAAGGCTTACCATATATAACCTCAAACGGAGTTAGCCCCGAGCTGGAGTGTAGAGAAGTGTTGTAGCACCACTCTGCGAGAGACAAATAACGGAACCATGTCGGCGGTTGGGAGTGTACAAAGCACCTGAGGTACTGCTCGAGGGCGCGATTCATTACCTCAGTCTGGCCATCTGACTGTGGATGATACACAGTACTTAGTCGAAGACAAGTGCCACAGAGCCGGAACAGCTCTCTCTAGAAAGCACTCAAAAATACGGGATCCCTATCAGAAACGATGCTCTTAGGGAATCCATGGTGCTTGCAGATGATGTCGATGAATACCGTGGCAACTTTGAAGGCTGAAAACCCCGTGGGCAATGCTCCGAGATGCATCCCTTTGGAGTACCTGTCGACCACGACTAAGATGACAGTGAAGTCATTGGATGGAGGCAGATGGGTGATGAAATCCCTGGAGATGTCTTCCCATACCCCCGTCGGAACCGGTAGCGGTTGCAATAGACCTTCCATATGCCTAGTACTGGACTTATTCTACTGGCAAACCTTGCATTCTCAAATGAATTGCTTAACATCGTGCTTCATTCCCTCCCAGAAGAAGCTTGATTCAAGACAATGTGTGGTCTTGGCTATCCCCAGATGGCCACCAAGTGGTGTGGCATGGAATTCCAACAATAAGGAAGGAATATAAGGGTTGGTTTTATTCAACCAAATTCGACCATTGAACAACAAATATCCCTTACTAAGGCGAAATTGAGGGTATGCTGAAGGATTAACCTTAATGTTGCGTACCAACTCCTGGAAACTAGGATCATTCTCAAGCGTTTGTTGAATATCACTCATGAAATCCATTTGTGGTACAGAGAGCAGCAGCAGTTGGCCTGAATCAGGTGGCCTACGCGAGAGTGCTTCTGCGACAATGTTAGTTGCACCAGCCTTATAATCAAAGCCAAGCAATTTAGAGAGATAGTAGTGTTGCTTCGGGGTGTGGATCACCTGAGACATGAGTTCCCGGAGGCTCTTGTGATCGGTGAGGATAGTAAATGGACAGCCGAGAAGGTACTACCACCATTTACGCACAGCCGCGATGATTGCATGAAGCTCCCTCACATACGTGGAAGCGTGTAATAAATGTGGGTTGAAGTTCTTGCTAAAAAATGCTAGTGGGTGTCCTTGCTGCATGAGCACAACCCCCATGGTGGAGCCCGATGCATCCGTTTCCACTGTAAAAGGCTCGTTGAAGTTAGGGAGAGCTAACACTGGCGCAGTGGTCATGGCGGATTTGAGTTTTTCAAAGGCGGTCTGCGACTCTAGTGACCATTCGAATGCATCCTTACACAGCAGATTGGTGAATGGGGTTGCGATAGCTGCGTATTTCTGAATGAACTTCCGATAAAACCCTGTGAGCCCGAGAAATGCTCGAAGTTCCTTGGCTGATGTCGGAGCTGGCCATTGGATGATAGCCTGGATCTTAGACGGCTCAGGAGCTACACCCTTGCCGAAAACAACATGCCTGAGGTACTCTAGCTGGGTGAGCAAATAAACACTTCGTTTGCTTTAAGTAATACTGACCTCGTAGAAGAGCTTGGAAGATTATATTGAGGTGCTGAACGTGGGAGGATAGTGAATCGCTATAGACGAGTATGTTGTCAAAGAACACAGCTGCAAAACGACGCAGGAACGACGCGAGGAGGTGATTCATGGCTGCTTGGAAAGTCAAAGGTGCGTTACACAAGCCAAAGGGCATAACGAGGTATTCGTAGTGCCCATGGTGCGTCCTAAAGGCTGTTTTCTCTATGCCAGCTTCGCTCATAAGGATTTGGTGGAATCCCTACCTGAGATCGAGTTTGGAAAACCACAATGCATGGCCCAGCTCATCCAACAACTCGTCAATAGTAGGGATTGGAAAGCGATCGCGAATCGTAACTGTGTTGAGGGATCTATAGTCTACACATAGGCGCCAAGTTCCGTCCTTCTTCTTCACCAAAAAGACTGGGGAAGAGTATGGACTCGTGCTCGTTCTTATCAGGCCCGCAGACAGCAGTTCAAAGACTTGCTTCTCAATCTCTGTCTTCTGAAAGTGAGGATAACGGTATGGTCGTACATTTACCGGCGCCATGGAATGAAGAAGAGTGATATGGTAGTTCACCTCGCGTGAGGGGGGTAGGTGTGTCGGGGACTGAAAGAGCTTATCATATCGACGGAGAAGCCTTTCAACGGGCTCGGCTAGAGGGGGAAGATGACTCACGGTGGAAGCTGTTGAATCATCAGAAAAAACACATAAGTGAAATAAGGCTGAGGTCGAACCTGTGTGGATCAAGCGTTTTACTTGGGTTGCTGAAGCAGGTTCTGGTCCAATAGCTACATCGGCTTGCAGGGATGTTTCTTAGCCCAAATGGGTGAACCTCATAATGAAGGAGGTATAATCAGTCGTGACCGGCCCAAATTGTTTCAACCAGTCTATGCCAAGCACGATATCTGCCCCACTGATATGAAGTAAGTGGAAGGTGACCGGAAAGGAGTGGCCCTGGATCGACAACTGAGTATCAGTGCAGCGTTGGTTGCAGTCTAGCACAGACCCGTTCCCGACGAGGACCCTTAGAGGTTGTGTGGTTTCGACGGGAAGGTGAAGGAATTGCGCAACCCTCGGTTGAAGGAAGTTGTGGGTACTCCCACTGTCTATGAGGATGGTGAGACGTGCGTTCTTAATGGTACCATAGATGCGGAATGTCTCCGATGATGGAAGGCCAAACATGGCGTGAAGATTGGCGTGGGGAAAACTTGTGTCTATGGCTGGTTCAGAATCACCGTCATTGCCTTCCAAGCCAGAATTGGTTGTTACGGAGCCGGGGTCGTCGTCGTCCGGTGGTAAGTCATCAGCAATGAACAGTAGTATGCGTCCCTTACAGCGATGGTTAGGACTCCACTTATCATCGCAATTATAACACAAACCTTTCTCCCTACGAAACGCCATATCCTCCGGTGTACGTTGAACATATGGTGGCTTAGATTTAGGGTTGAGGCTGGCTGAGGAACAAAATGGAAGAGGTTGGAAGGGGTATTGGAACAAAGATCATTTATCGTGCAACTTATCTGTTTGTAGCTTGGCGAGAGTAGTGGCTTGCAAAAGAGAGATTAGCTGGAGAGCCAACACCTAGCGTCGGAGTTCTGGATTTAATCCATAGATGAAACAGCTTAACAAAAATGGCGGAGGAAGTCCTACCACGCGGTTAGCCAATCTTTCAAATTTTGTTAGGTAGTCGTTAACAAAACCACGTTGCTGAAGCTTGAATAAAACCCCCTTGGGATTGTCGTAGAACGTCGGAGCAAACCGTGATTCCAGAGATTGAAGGAATCCTTGTCGTGACATTATGAAGCCATTGCTAAACATCCATTGGTACCAGCTAAGGGCGGCGTCGTTGAGGTAGAGTGAGGCTACAATTATTCTCTCTTCTTCCAACGTGTTCTGATACTGGAATAGTTGGTTCATCTTGAATATCCATCCGAGAGGATCACGACCGTCAAAGCGCGGGATATCAAGCTTAACGAAGTTGCGGTGGTTGTTCGGGTTGTTAGAGGAGGGCTGGTTCTGGTGCGCATCACGTATCCTAAGGTGGTCCAGGATAGAATCCACCCTATCGGAGAGGTCCGTGTAGCGTTCGGTGAGGTTTGCTTGGCTGTTAGTGAGGCGTGCAATGGCGTCTTCCAGTCGATCCGTGGTTGTCTTCCTGGTTCCATGGTCAGCCATGGCGATGGCCGCGGCGGCAGGTCAGACCAGTTGTTAGGATTCACGGTGGTACTGCTAAGACTTGAGGCTAAGAATGGTGGCGCAAGTCAGGGAAGGGAGATAAGTGGTTGCCCGTATTCGAGGAAGGGCTCCTCCTGAGATCTAAAGGTAATGCTTATTCTCATTCTCAATATGGTAAGATCCAACAGTTTATATACTGCAAGGAGTACAAGCATGAGCACGTGTCTTCTAGCTACTAATTTGCACGTGTTACTCATGGGTTACAAACGAATGCATAGTTTGTTAATTGATATAATCTCGTAGATAACCGGGTTTACTTATTGCACGAGTTGGCCTCATCGTGGCGACAACAGGAAGACGACGTTCATCTTCGTTAGAGGCGACGTGGGTGCTACGGGTGCTAACAAAAATATTTTATACACTTTTACTGATATTTTTCAACTTATTTCATAATATCTTTCCTACTTTGCACTTTTTTATCATAGTTTTTAATCTTATTATCAGAAATCATTTTACATATTCTTTTCAAACATTTTACATGTTTTATATTTTATTCTTTTGAAACCTCCGTAAAATCATATATGTGATCACTTATCAATATTTTTAAAATATATTTATTTATTTGTATACTTTTAACTTCCTTCTTTGTATCACTTTTCTTCAATTATATTTTTAACTTGATCAAAATTGAATATATTATACTCTTTGAAGTATTTTTAAAATCATGTTTTTATCATAAGCATTTTAAACCACGTTCAGTATATTTTTAAACTTATTTCATAATATTTTTTACTTTCAAATTTTTTATTTTGAACATATATTTATAAGCAGTATGACTCGATCTTTTTTTCATTTTTACATCCTTTACATTTAGTTATTTTTGAAACCTTTTCAAAATCACGTTGTTTCCTATCAATATTTTATATATTTTCTTGAAAATATTGTATTTATTTTTAACCTTCTACTTTGTAAAAACATTACAATATACCTATTACCATTTTTAAATTATTTTTTCTAGCTTTTACAAATTGTGTATAATATACTATTTTAAAATATTTTAAACACTTGCGTTGTTAATTTTTAATTTTTTTTTTCTAATTTGAGACTTTTAATTTTATACATATTTTTTATTCTTAGCATGACACTTTTAACATTTTTTTTCTTTTAATTTTTTTATATTCTTGTTATCACCCGTTATTACACTGAATCGATCTTTGCAACCAGAGGGTGTTTTTTGAGTTATTGATTCTCAATGGTTTGATTGACAAAAAATGTGATTAAATAGTTTTTGTGTTAATTTTAGAGTGAATAGGCAATTTAGTCCCTGAAATTGTACCCATTTTGCATATTAGTCCCTAACTTAATATTAAATTCAAAATCATTCCTATCTTTGCATAAGTGTTGCAAAATAGTCCTTCCGTTAAATTTTAAAGTAACGCCATTAGTGAGGTCAATTTTAGTGTCACGTGAACTATCCAACGTGGTACTAAAAGATGACGTGACATGACACGTGGACATGTCTCCTAAAAGATGTCACGTCATTTGATGATAACAAAACGAGTAAATAAACAATTTAGTCCCTGACTTTGTACTACTGTTGCATATTAGTCTCTAACTTAATGAAAAATTCAAAATAGTCTCTATCTTTTGCATAAGTGTTGCAAAATAGTCCCTAACTTAAAAGATGCTAGAAATCGTGCTTAAAGTATCCATGCATTGCAAAGGTTGTGCCTTGCACGATTTCTGGCGGCGCAGATTTCTCCTTGGATTCTTTGTCATCTTTTTATTCCTCTGGTTTTTTCTCTTCTTCTTTCTTTTCTTCTTACTTTTCTTCTTAATTTGCTTAAAGTGTCCATGCATTGCAAAGTGTTGCAAAATTTGCCTTGCACGATTTCTGGCTACAAAGATAAGGTTGTTGCTGTGGATTTTTTGTTCTTTTTATTTGTGCAAGTGTGTGTGAGTTTTTTTTCGTATATATGCCTCAATTGGTTCAGAACCATCAAATTTGAAGAAGTCACTCATTCTATCATCATCAAATGACGTGACACTAAAATTGACCTCACTAACAGCGTTACTTTAAAGTTTAACGGAAGGACTATTTTGCAATACTTATGCAAAAGATAGGGACTATTTTGAATTTTTCATTAAGTTAGGGACTAATATGCAACAGGGGTACAAAATCAGGGACTAAATTATCTATTTACTCGTTTTGTTATCATCAAATGACGTGACATCTTTTAAGAGGCACGTCCATATGTCATGCCACGTCATCTTTTAGTGCCACGTTGGATAGACCACGTGGCACTAAAATTGACTTCACTAACGGTGTTACTTTAAAATTTAACGGAAGAACTATTTTGCAACACTTATACAAAGATAGGGACTATTTTGAATTTAATATTAAGTTAGAGACTAATATGCAAAATAGGTACAATCTCATGAACTAAATTGTCTATTCACTAGTTGATTTTACACTCGAGAAAAACCTTCTAGCTACAAAACCAATTCAGAATAACAAGATTTATACCAAGTCTTCGATCAAGTTGTTGTGTCGATAATGGACTTGGGGTTCTATGGAAGATGAACACATTCAAATACATGATATACCTCCCAACTTGGATTCGATTTGAAAGAGTCTATTCTCGTACATGTGTTATGTAATTTTTGATGACCTTGGACGACATGATATTGGTGCCTTCTTTAGAAATGATACAATAATATTTTTTTTTATGATGCGTCTTTGTTAAAAACAATGCTACAAGATTATTTTTTTGAAAAGATTTTATTGTCATTGTTAAAAACAAAGCTGAGGTTATTTTTAACAAAGAAAAGTAATCTCATAGCATTTCTTTTAACAAAGGCAACAACATCTTCAAAAAAAACTCATAGCCTTGTTTAAATAGAGATCTTCATAAAAAAATAATATCTTATCATCATTTTTAATGAAGGCAGCAATATCAGCCCCACCATGCTCATCAAAAACACCATAAAATACACTAGAGTAGGTTTTCCTTAAACACAAATCCAAGGTGGGAGCTAGATCATGTATTTGAATGTGCCAACCACCCCAAGATCCCTCGAGTTCAATATCGACATAACAACTAGATCAAACATTTGATATAAATTTGGGTATTCCAAATCGATTTTTGGAGCCAGAGGATGTTTCTCGAGTGGTTGATTGTCAACGGTTTGATTGATAAAAAAATGTTATTAAATAGTTTTTGTGCTAAATTTACAAAACCAATTCAGAATAACTAGATTTATACCAAATCTTCGATCTATAGTTGTTGTGTCAATAATGGACTTGGGGTCTATGGAAGATGAACATGCATTCAAATACATGATGTACCTTCTAACTTGGATTTGATTTTAAAGAGCCAATTCTCGTACACGCTTTATGTAGTTTTTGATGGCCTTGGACGGCTGATATTGGTGCCTTCGTTAGAAACAATACATTGATATTATTTTTTTTATAATGCGTCTTTGTTAAAAAAAATGCTACAAGATTAGTTTTGTTGCAACCAGGGGGTGTTTTTCGAGTTATTGATTCTCAATGGTTTGATTGACAAAAAATATGATTAAATAGTTTTTGTGTTAAATTTACACTCGAGAAAAACCTTCTAACTACAAAACCAATTCATAATAACCAGATTTATACCAAATCTTCGATGAGGTGTTTGCACAAATTACAAGATAAAAAAAAAAGTCTAAACACAAATATTAATAAACTATTAAACTCTTTCGAGTGAAACGTTGATCTCCATCATTCATTTATTCCTGAAACAAATTTCTCCTCAAATTTTGCATTTTTATTACCTATATAAAAAATGTATACCATCAGTTAAAAAAGGTCTAATACAAAATTCTTCTACACAATTGTTTTGTTCTTTCATTTGCATATACTTTTAGGCAATTTTATCTCTCTTGAATCGAGTACACTATTTCTTTCTTATACATAATTAAAAAAATTTATAAATCTTAATTTGGTTACTCTTGCTGCTATGTCGTCTGATCCTCTCATTCCTTAGAATCTATTTTGATTTTTCTTTCATTTTCTAGTTTAATTACCCCTTTTTGTAATGAAAGGAATTATTAATTACATTTTCTATTTTTCCTCAATATCAATCATAAACTATTTATATATTATTATGAGAAGATCGAGAAATTGTAAACATAAAGGGGTTATTGAATTATTTTTTTATAACGCTCAAATTTATTTTTTTGTGAAATTGCTTCAAAATAGAGATAAGATGTTAGTTTAAAAAATACTTAAACTTTTTTTTAACTAATTTATTTAAATTAAATATTAATTTAATAAGATAAAAAGTATTATCAATATATAAAAAGGAAGGATCAACTTATTCTAATAGTAATTTTTTCTCATTCTCATCATTCATTTTGTTAAAATTTAATAGTTGTAATAAATATTAAATCTTAATCATTAGATTTTAAAAGAATGAATGATGAGAGAGATCTTGAAGTAAGTTGACATTTTCTCATATATAAAACATACAAAATAAATAAAATTAAATAAGAAAAATATTTGGCGATGGGTTAGATGACCTTCCGAGTCTTATTTAAAGGGCAAAAGTCCCGTGTGTCTTCTCTCCACTCCAATAACAACTAGCAAGAAAGCAAAATCCATATGACTTCACTCTTCTCTCTTGCGTTAATGTGTGTTCCGGTGTGCTAAGATGATACCTTCTTTTTCTATCTTTCTCTCGTGTTATTCTCTATAGCTTTTCCAAAAAATAGAATTTTCTGCAGGTATGTTCCTTAATCATTTTCTTTTAAGAAAAGAAGTTTCTTTCCTTTCTTTTTCCCTGGTTTTAATCTCCCCTCTTTCATTTTAGGTATTTCACGTGAAGGCAATTCTTTGCCATGAGATAAGTTTGATCATAATGGACAAAAATGAGTCATAACAAATGTCACTTGATTTTTCCATTTTTGGATTAAAACCCCTCCAAATACACCTACAATTATCAGGTAAAACAATGTTTATCCTGTGCAACCTAATAGTTTGTAATTCTCATTCTATCAAACATAAAAGAAAAAAGAAAAGAGAGTAGATAGTATTATATGATTTTGGCTTGCATATTGCACCATTAATTCTTTTGTAAGTTTGATATATGATTCTTCCAATCTTCTTGCAGAGAATGAGAATGATGATTGTATCTACGTCGCATGCAGAATTCGCAGCAAGAATGCAAGAAAAAGGTTCTTTAGCCTTATTTAACTCAACTTCTTTCGTAATATTTTTTTTCCCAATCTTGAGCATTTTTATTTTGAACATATTTTTATGCCTAGTTTGAGTCTTTTACATTCATTTTCACAGTTTTTTTAATTACATTTAGATTTTCTTAAAATCATGTTATCTCCTGCTAATAATTTATATATATATAAATTATATTCATATTTTATATATATACCACGGTCACGGTGAGATGAGGAAACAAAAATAATGAATTAATTAACCCACCCATATTCTCTTCTCTCTGAAGTCTTGATATTAAAATTGATAAAGTAGAAAAAAGGTACTCCATTATTCATTCAGTCATACACCGTTCCACACTCACGCACAGGTCTCTAACATTCCCTTTATTCTGCTTTTGCAACAAAAACGGGTCCGTTTCAACTAAATTACAAAACCTATCATCATTTCTCTTTCTCTTTCTTTAATTTCATCAACTTCATCCTTCTTTCTTCATCTTCATCCATCCATGGACACAGCTCAATGGCCACAGGTAATTAGTCCTTAATTTGATTCCTTCTAGCTGTTCACATGTTTGTACCTGGTGGTGCAAGTGATGAAACTACGTGCCCACCCATCTATTTTCTTTAACATAGTATGTGTGCACCTTTCGCTTTCTCACCTTTTCCTTCACTTTTTCCACAACATAAAGTAGTAGATCAAAAGTTTCCATTTATATCATAATTATATACATAATTTCCACCATTTTTCTCGATCATAAAAATTTGTAGACCAAGTAAATTAATTTTCTTGTTTTGATACATATTTGTTTGATACACACATGCTTTTTTTATTAATTAATTTGTTTATGTGCATGGTTAATATTGAAGGAGATGGTGGTGAAACCAATAGAAGATATAGTGGTGACAAATACTACATGTACAAAGGCTGCAGTAGGTTCTGTAGAAAGGAAGCCAAGGCCACAGAAAGAACAAGCTATTAATTGTCCAAGGTGTCATTCAATTAACACCAAGTTCTGCTACTACAACAACTACAGCCTCACACAGCCTAGGTATTTCTGCAAGACTTGTAGAAGGTATTGGACTGAAGGTGGGACCCTCAGGAACATCCCTGTAGGAGGTGGCTCTAGGAAGAACAAGAGATCTTCAGCTTCTTGTAGTAACAATAGTCATCACAATGACAATAATTCAACCAATAAGAAGCTTTCTGCAGATCTGGTCATCACACCTCCAACTTTGTCACACACTACTCAAAACCCTAAGAGCAATGATAATAGTATTATTCATCAAGGCCAAGATCTCAATTTGGCTTTCCCATCCACCACCACCACCACCTCAGATTTCAGAAAAATCTCTGAATTGGTCCAACAAAATAACAACAACAATAGTAGCAACAACAGCATGTCAGCTTCTTCTTCAACCACAACTACAACTACTTCCACTTCTCATCACCTTTCTGCATTAGAGCTTCTTACTGGGATCACTTCTAGTTCCAGTACTGGTTTGAGTACTTCTTTCATGCCTATTCCAGTTCCATCTAATCCAAATTCTATCTACACTTGTGGATTTCCTCTGCAAGATTTCAAGCCAGGAACCTTGAATTTCTCTTTAGATGGGATTGGAAAGGGGTACACAAGCCTTCAGAATGTTCATGGTGGGAGGCTCTTGTTTCCATTTGAGGACCTAAAACAGGTTTCTAGCACCACCACAATGAATCAGACGCAACAAGGGGATTCAACTGGGTATTGGACTGGAATGTTAGGCGGAGGATCATGGTAATTAATCATTAAGAGAGTCATATAAATATATATTTATATTTGTTTACTTAATTTCTTCTCTTGCTTTCTACTAAGTCAATTTTTTTCTTTTGTACTTTTTTTTCGGGGGGGGGATGTGTTTTCCTTCAGATCATGTGGGGACTTCACTTGTTTGGATTTCTTCATAACTGGCTAACAGCTGATAGGATCGATTCATACGTGGGCTTCTTTTCCACTTCCGTCAATTTCTTATGTGTATCTGGCTCCTCTTATATCTCTTCATGATGACCAAGTTTTGGGATCTTGAGAAGAAGCTTAATTATTTTAGGCAGGCTTCAGTAGTACTTGGAAAATTAAAACAAGAGTTATATTACATTTGGTTATATGTAATGGTAGAAGAGATCAAGATTAACTCCATTTTTTTAGGGTTAACAAGTAGCTAGAAAGAGGGGCCGGGTAAATTAAGTGTTGTTGCCCTTTTTTATATTTCATGTAATTTCTTCTATCACATTAGCAGGGCAACATCATCAATTGGTTTGATTTACCGGATTCCAAAAATGTATAATGTACAAGAATATTTTATGACTATATAAATTGGTATGTTATGTTTATGACTTACGAATGATACATCGTAAGTATTTTGGCTGTGAATATCTATGTGATGGTAACCTTTATTTAATTTATCTTTCCTTCCCTTTTCTTTCTACTATTTGTTTTGTGCTAATACATTCAGGTTTAATTGGAGCTGTCAGTTGTATATAGCAAGATCCGCGTTAAAATGTGTTATGATCATGATTCATGAATAGCTAGAGGAGAACAAAAGCCAGGTGAGACTTCTGATATCTTCACGTGATATCCCATTATTAAAGAAGTAACGTTAATTAACTATAGTCATCATAGCTACAAACTATAAAGTTGTATCAATCAAAAGCCCACCCACCAGCCACCACAATAGTAACAATAATATACTTCTGCTTGTACTATTTTCGTTTGGTTTGCAAATAGGTAAGAGTGAATTTTTCATGATATAAAGAAGAAGGAGATAAATAAAATAAGAAAAAAATCTAAGGATTGTGGAGTGATGATTTTTCTATTGACAACATTCTTATTTCTCTCTCCCACATTGACACCATTAAGGCGAGCCAATGATCATTGCTTGCGTCCCACATCTTCCTATGTCTATCCCAATCGAAAGAAAAAAAGTGACAAGGTTCTGACACATGACATGCCCTCTTATCTTCCAATTTTCTCTTTCTTTTTCCATGTGGGGGCCCCATAAACATTCCCCTCGGCATGTGTGCTAAATAAGAATAATTATACCCTCAGTCCCACTTGGTTCATCAGATTCCAAGCCAACTTCTCTTCTGTAAACTTGCTTTGTCTTTTTCTGCCACAAATAATGAAATTTATTAAACGAATTTTAAAGTTGTACAATAAATTTAGTAAAAAAAAAAAGTTAAAGAAAATAATACTATCCTTTTTTTGTCTCATTTTATCTTTTATTTTTAAAATATTCTCATTCAAAATATTCATAATTATTTTGCTCACAAATATGGATCATTTTAAAACATTTAAATATATTAATTCCCTTCCCAATGATGTATTTATTTAATAAACTAATAAATTTGTAGTCATAGACTAGCTCATAACTATATTATAGTTATGCATTTATAAAATGGTGTATTATTATATCATAAGAAATGGTATAATGAATATTTTTCAAAATATACGGTGCGTTTGACAGGAGGGAAATAAATAGGATAAATAAAAAAATAAAAAATAAAAGAATCAATTGTTAATCGATCAACAAATAATTGATTGTCATGAATAAAAATTAATTATTATATTAAAAAAATTGTGTATATATGTTTGGATTAAAGTTGTGGGAGTTTAAAAGTATTTTTTACTTCAGTAGTAATAATTTTTTTTCTCAATTTATAGATTAAAACACACAATTTTGTTAAATTTCGTAAAATTACTTATGCAACTTTAAGTAAAATATAAGATTTGTGTCGATCAATTATTAATTAAAATAATTGATTATTTTTTAAAAGAAACATTTTTCACTATTCATTTCATGTAAATTTATATTAAAAAAAACGAGATTCATACTTTTTATTTACTCAATCAAACACACATACTTTCCCACCTCTCCTTTATTTTCTTATTTATCATTTTTTTTCCTCCTTGTTTTTATGATGTTATTCATAATAATATGAGATAAGTTGATTTTGGTAAAATTAAATAAATTGAGAAGGAAGAATAACATATACTGTAAGTATATCATTCACCTTCTGTCATGATTCATCAATAGCTTATTTGATCGAAAACTTTAATTGTTTGATAAGAAAATAAATTAAACTTATTGACATAAATTTATTAAAAATTATATCAAATTTATGCACAAAAATATTTATTACTCAACAACTAAAATATATTTAAAAACATATATCATAGTTTATGAAAAATTAAAATTTTATTTATTTTTAACTTCATTTAATTTTTTTTTTAATTTTGATGAGAAAAGGTGCAGAAATTCACAGATATTTATCTTCAGTCAATTTTACGTTTATAAGTAGCAAATATAAGTCTATAACTACTCTCCTATGTTCAGAAAATTTGACATAATTGATTAATAACTAACTTTTAACATACTGATTAAATTTTATTAGATTTCTAATTTTGAATATTTTTTTGGTACAATTCTAATTCTTTGAATATTTTTTTCTAATTTTGAATATGAAAAAATATTAAAAATTGTTCTTTTTTTAAAAAAAAGAATTATGTAAAAATATATTATTTTCATTTCCTGGAAAGAGGGGATAAAGGGATTTGGCTTGTTTTCATTTGATGTTATGTTGAAAGTGATGGCCGTCATTGGTGTGATAGACGTGAAACGCATGTTAGATTCTGACATTGGTTGACGTCTGTAACACAACATAGAGCAGTATTTTATGTTTGTTATATATATATATATATATATATATATATATATATATATATATATATATATATATATATATATATATATATATATTGATTAGTCCGTATCAAAGATTAATAAAAGGAAAAGACATGATCATCCACTCATTTTGGTCGATTGGGTTGGAATAAGGATATAGAAATAAGGGGGGAAAGTGATAATTGATAGATATAATAGATTTTGTGAAGAAAAGGGAAGAAATAAATATAAAAAATAATGAATTTTACTAGTAGTAATGAAAAGATTGAGTGAGGTTGGACGTTAATGCAGGAAACATCAAACGGAACTGTTTTGTGGGGAATAACGGTCTGAAATTGGTGTCACCAGTTGATATTTAAGTATAGGGTAAATTGCTTTTAAAGGATATAACCATATTTTTATTGGTCTGATATTTTTTCGGGTCATATATGATAAAATTTAAGGTATAAAAATGAAAAAAAAAAGATAAAAAAAAAATTGAATATTATTTTGAATAATACTTAAATGAGCAAATCAATATTTATATGAATACATCAAGATTTATATAACTAATAGGAGTAAGTTGTTATATAGTTAGTTACAAGAGTAACTAACTTAACTAAATTAATTAATGCTAATAACACTCGTAATCTATATCTCTAATAGCCTCTCAATAGGAAGGTGTTTAGGAGTGGATAATACAAAAACAAATATATCAAAATACAATGAAATTAAGTAAAGGAAATAAAGTCTAAAAATTGAAATATAACTAAACATGCTGTAAATACATTAACTAAAACAAAAATATAGAAACAAATCAAAATATAGGTGCAGTCATTTTGCATAGTTCCTAGAAGTCTTCAACCAACATCAATTTTCTCATTCTTCTTTCAAGAATCCAAAGCAAACATCAAAGGCCAAAATAAGCAAATCAAAGTTTAACCACCAATCAAAGGTAACAACAAGGTCATTTGGTAGAAGCTCAAATCACCAAAGCTTAACCATCAAGAGCAAAAGCTAAACAATGCTTAACCACTCAAGACAGAAGCAACCAAGGCTTAACCATCCATGACAAAAGCTAAAATAGTATATAACCACCATGGATAAAAGCAAACAAAGGAACAATGCTTAACCACCACCACACATGGCAGAAGCTACAATCATAAAAATAAGCCCAAAGGCTGAAAACAATAAGCCAAAACAGGTCAAATATCAATGAAACAATGAAAATACAAATCACCAAAAAGTCGATGTGCATCTTTCTGAAATAGTGCAAGACTTCAAACAATAGCCAATATATCTTCAAAATCTTCAAAAGCATTTAATCAAACACCTTGTAAGAAAAACTGGGCAATTCTAGACATGGAGAGAACCTCGAGATCTACTAAACTCAAGGGCATCAAATCCGACATCAAGCCTGAGACAACAGTTCCATATGCATACTCGCCAGAAATCCCCACTCACGGAGGAGGACGGTTGACTCACGGTGGCCAAAAATCGCCTCACGACAGCGGAGACAAAAAAAACAAAGGGGTTTTGTTGCGAGCATAAAACGGTGGTTGAAAATCATTGTCACGACAGAGCACGATGGTCAGCAATCGCCTGCATGGCGACGGTGACAAATGTTTAGGAGTTTTGTTACAGAGGTAGTGAGGAACTGATTGGTGGTGATGGTTTCACGAATCGTGACTCAGATTGGCCAGAAATCAGAGAAAAGGAAAAATGTTAGGATTTTGTGTTTTGGAGAAATTTTAGGAAAATGTAATCGAAAATTGAAAAGGAAAATATGAGGAGAAGATGAATAAGGATTGAATGAAGGTAGGTGTTAGCTGAAATCGGTGACTTATGACAAAGGACAGTGGTGGTGACGATGAACAAAGAGGTTGATTGATAGTGGCAACGGAGAGGAAATGGTATTGCTCTGATATCATAATAAAATTCAAGGTATAGAGATGAAAAATAGAAAAAAAGAAAAATTGAATATTATTTTGGATAACATTCAAATGAGCAAATCATTTTTTATATTAATATATTGAACCTTATATAACTAATGTTAGTAAGTTGTTATATAGTTAGTTATAAGAGTAACTAACTTATAACTAACAAATGCTAGTAACACTAGTAATCTATATCTCTAATAATATATGAGGCATTAAATGAACACAACATAAGCTTCGAAAAAAAAGGTTTTCCACTTGCTTGATGAGAGAGATTTGTACAAAGGAAGAAAACCAGAGAAGATCCACATTCTTTAAAATGTGTAATCACATATTGTGATGAACTTTCCTTATTACAAATCCTGTACAATATATTCTTGATTAGCCTATTAAGCCACATTCCAAGCTCATTGCAGTAGGCAAGATAATGCTCTTTTCAATTATTTTTTTAGTATTATGATTTATGATCTTCAGGTTTGCAGAAGTAATTTAAAATAGTGGGAAAACAAGAATCATATGATTATAACAACTTGATTCCTTTGTGGACTGCAAATACTTATACTTCAACAATAATATAATCAGTTCAGGGATAGCAAATACTATATATGTATCTTCCTGATAAATTACTTCCTCGTATATCAATATGAATGGGCATACAGAGGCTTTGCTCTGGCCCATATAATTATCAGCAGCTTCAAGCTAGATAATTGTGACAGAATTTTCTGGTAGCAAATTCTATTGCACAATAATTTTTGAAAGGAAATTTTATGTAGTGTCCGGACAAAAATTTTCATCTCAAATGATTTTTTCTCTTCTTGCAGTTATAGTACTTTATAACGTTATTTACAACCTTTTGTTATTAATTTCTTTCAGTACATTTTATATACAAATTTTATTTAAAAATTCTGTATGCTTTCTATGCTTGTCTTTTAAATTTCTTGATAGTTCCAGCCGAATGTAACTCTATGTGATAGAATTGCTTAAGAATCTATATTTCTTTTTGAGAGAAATTGCTTAATCAATAAAGATCATCTGCGTTTGTTGTTCGTTAATTTAACTCTTTAACTGTTCAGCTAACATCATTCCAAAGAAAAACGCACGCACAATAATAACAAAGGAAAAAAGTATATATAAGTTTAAAAACAATCGAGACAAATTGGTTTTCAATGGTGAACCTTTTATTCTGTTGGAGATTTTGGATACAGCTTGACTGCAAGCAGCGGAGCTTTGCTATGAATCTATGATCTGTTGGATTGACCCTTTCCAGGCAGTAGGAACATGGGCCTCAAAGGTACGAAGACGGTAATTCCTTTCTGCACCTCTATAGTTACTTCATGCACTTTTTAACCTTTCAGAAATGTAATTTAACATTTCCAATTAGTCTTTTTGAAATCTAATCCAAAATGTAAGTTTTTACTTTCCAGAAATACTAATTCAGAATGTAAATTACATTCCGAAAGGAGTGCAGGAAACAAATCTGGAACGGAAAGAAACAAATGCTTACAAAGACTATCACTTAGGAAATCGGGCTTCAATAAATCTCTGTATTAATAATTTTTATTTCTTACAATAATATATAATGCTATTCAGTTTTTTATTTTATGCTAAAAAATATTTCTTAAAGGAAAAATATTTTTCATTACTAGCATATCTTATTAAAGTTGTGTATATATTAAGTTAAATATAAATAAAATATATTTTTCAAAACTATCATTTTAAAATTTACATTTATATAAACTAGAATTATAAAAGATAATTATTTGAATATATTTCTTGATTAGGGGGAGACTAATCAACTAACACACAAAAATATTTACCTTTGCGAACTAGAAATAAAAAAAAATGGACTCGACGAAGAAGAATGCCAGGTTAGCAAAACAATGTTGTCTTTTTGTTGTGTTCAGCGTGTTGTACCATTTGAATTAGCAAAACAATTTCTTTTTTTTAGAAATTAAAGGTTTCATTGGTGGTATTTTGGCCCTTGGTCTTGAAATCCCACTCATGATGTGGCAGCGTATCATAACACCCATCTTCTCCAGTTTTGCCAATGGATTGGCAATTGGAAAGAATTTTGTTGGAATACAACTTGACCCTCACCAATTAAGAGCAACCAAAAGGATAATGGGGCTTGTAATCAATGCTCAATTATTTATCCTTTAGGCGGAAATTCAGAATCATCGATTGACTAAGAACACAGTGAATCCCAGCTGGAAAAGTGATCACACAAATCACAATATTATTGAGTTGACTTTGTAAAGAAGTGAATCCTCAATTAATTCACCAAATGCCAGCATGATCCTAACAAAAATTAGCATCAAACTACATATGTTTTGAGACTCATTAGAGGAGCTTTTATGATTATTATTATACTTGTGTTTTAACAACATTTATCCACCAAGTTAAGTACAGAGCTAATTATAATTAACATAGTTGTACAAGATTAAGCTCTCTCTCTCTCTCCCTTTACCAAGTACAAAAGTTTCAAAACTTTTTTTTTTCTTACAAAAAAAAAAGTTTTAAACCTGTAACTAGGCATGACAATTCTCCCTGCAACTCGGGGATTCCCGCAGGACTACCCCATTTGGGGCCCTGCAGTCGGAAAAAAATTTCCTACGGAGACGGAGATGGGGATGAAAAACTCCCTGCAGTTAATTCAGGGACGAGTACTATGCTTCTCGCCCCACAGGATTCTCGTATCCCCGCGTATATATAATTTTACTTATATACCCTCATAACTTATAATATGTATAATATAAATATAAGGGTTAATATATTATTTTATTAGTAAAAAAATACAAAATAAAATTATCATATATATAAGTAATATCTCACAAGTCACAAAAACACAAACATTATCCAAATCCTAAAACGCCGCATCAAACATTCAGACTTCGTTTCACCATTTCACACTGTCTTCACCCTCTTCACTTCTTCGCTTCTTCATTGTTCATTTCGGCCGTGAACTCGTGAAAGTCTTCGTTGCACCTTTTTCTTCTTTGAGTCACACCGTGCATTTCTGAGTTTCGCAACTTCGAATTGTTCTTTCTCTGTTTTATTTATTTATTTATTTATTTCTGTTGTATTTTCAATTCTTTGTTCTGCTGCTAGCTTATTGTGATGTTTTGGTTTGATTGATTCATTGAGTTTAAAATTTGTAATATAGTAATAAGAGTCAGATCTGTGTATTTACAATTTTATATGACTTATATTTGTAAATTTTGTTACTTGTTGTACAGAAAATGGGTATGCCTATTGATCTATTCGTTAATAGTATTGCTCCATTAGAAACATAACAAGTTTCTAATGATGCACAAAGCAATCCGGTGGAAGAAGCAGAAAATTCTCCAAATATAGAAGAAGTTGAAGATGTTGAAAGAAGTCCAAATAAAAGAGGATTAACTTCCGCTGCTTGGACCCACTTCAAAAGAAAGAAAATAGAGGGAAAATGGAAAACTATATGTAAATATTGTGAAAAGAAACTTGGTGGTGATACAAGATCAAGTATGAAGCATTTGCACGACCACATTAAAACCTATAAGCTTCGAATAGTGAGGGATCCAAAGCAATCAATACTAAAAACTCTTCAACAATCATCATCTTCGGTAGGAGATAGAGGCAAATCTATTTTAGTTGGAAACTATACCTTTAATCAAGATGCTCCTAGGATGGAATTGACAAAAATGATTGCATTGCATGAATACCCTCTTGCTATGGTTGATCACATTGGGTTTCGAAGGTTTTGTAATGTTGTCCAACCTTTAGTTTTATTGTTTTTATTTTATAATACTGTAACATTAATATGTACTTGAATATTTCTTGGATGCTTTTATGCTTGTGTGATTTTATTACTATTATTATTGATTTATTTTGGTATTTTTAGTCATGTTTTAAACTTAGAATTAAACCTTAAATTTATTATTGTTGAAAAATTTACATAAAACAAAAAAATTATATTTTTTTTATAATTTTTGACATTTTTAAATGTAAAACAGGGTCCACCGAGGTTCTCGCTGGGAGCCGAGGAACGGGAATGGGACAAAAAACACCCCACCACAAGAAGCAAAGGATGGGGATGGGGGAGTGGGGGAGTACTCCCCGCCCCCGCCCCGCGCGGGTGCCATACCTACCCATAACACATGTTTCTTGAGCTTCGTATATATCAAATTAAAAAAAAACATTTTTAAATATTTATTTAATTAAATATTCTTAATTTTTATATTTTTGTCAATCAACATCACACAAATAAAATGCTTACAACATCACTAATTAAAAATTTCTTCTATTAGTTAAATGATTTTTTTTATATTTACATAAACTAAGTTGCAATTCTATAACTTTGTAACTTTCTATTATTTCTTATTACTAATTAATTGTTATTGTTTCCCCTCCCGTGTTCTCTTTACTCGTTACAAAAATTAAATTATATGAAAAGATTCATTATTTTTTACATATATGTATTACTTATAAAACATTATTAAAAATACTTGTAATTGTTAGCACCAAGTCTTTAAAATGTTACGTACAGTTACTTAATTATAAAACTTTAATAAATAGTTTTATTACTTAAAAGTTTAGGAAAATAAAACGAGGGTTAATGACTCAATGAAATATATTAAACTATATTTCAAACATATTTGTCTAAGGTATTAGAGATATATAGATAAGTTAATTAGTTTTTTTTGTGAAGAGTAAAAAGTTGATTAGTTTGATACAAAGTATTTAAGTGACTACGTACTCTTGAATATGGTAGTGAAATGTGTTGTGCTGCACAATGATAGTTTGCAATTCATGTAAAGAGAAATTTTAATTTGTAGGTTTTATATCATATTTAACGGTTGTCTATCATAGTTTAATAGTTTTTAATAAATTTGAGTTAATTAAAGTATATGTGTTAAGAAACATGTAATAATGTGTTTAAAAAAGTGTCTAAGAAAATTTATTTATAGCATTTCTTAATATATAATTATATATAGAATAATTGCATTATGTAACATATGTCACGCTGTGCTGGAAAGCTCTATTCTACTTTGCTTTAGGTGTAAAGTTTTTCTACTACTAGGAGGACAATGAAATAGAATATTTCATTAGAATTTGACACGTGTGCAAGTAAATATATTTTTTATTTTGTTAAATGGAATGCCACTCATTCACTTGACAATTGACATCTTACAATGAGTAGAGTAGAATGACATTTATTTTCAGGTTTGCTTGGCAGGAATCACCCGAGTACTCCCCAGCTCAATGCAATTAACTTCTTTTCCAATTTCAACTAATTCTTCAACTCTTTATTTAAATCTATTATTGTTCATGTCATATATTAAAATTAATCTAGCTCTAGTTTCACTAATTTGAATCTAGCAGTAAAAGATACAAAAAGAAAGAAACTAAGCTGCTCAATTGCTTGAATTGAAGTTGAAATAAATTAATCAAACAGAAGAAAAAAAAAAACTATAGCACTTTCACTTTCCTAACATTAAAAAGAACAAAACATTTATCATAATAACTTATTAGAAGGAAGTTGTTTAACCTTGAGCACCGTGGACCGAAAGAGAATAGTTACTTGTTAGGGTGAAACAAACTAGCAACACAACTTTGAAGTTTCTGTGAGCACAACATGGGAAAAGTGACTATGGCGAACCTTAATGTCTCACTTTCTTGGACAACATTATTAACATATAAATCACTAAAGCCTGTGCTTATGTCGTGAAGCAGCTTGGTGGAGTGGACCTGATCGTGTCAGCTTTGGCTCCCACCCCCGTGAAAGTGTGAGATTCTCTTCCCTTTCTCTTTGCATTGCTATTTTTATTGGATGTTTTGTCATACAATAAAATAATTTGTAATTGAAAGTTTACAAAAAAGTTTCAAAAAATAAAAAAAAATATATGTTTTCAATTTCAATATTTTCATGAATTCTTTTTTTTACCTTAAATTTCTTATCATTCAATTTAATCCTTATACTTTTTAAAAAAAAATATTTTTAGTTACTTTACATAGATTATGTTGGCACCATTTTCTATGAGACAAATAAATTATAATAGTCATTCTCCATATAAATTTATGGAAGTAACAATCAATAAACAAACAAAATCAAAAGACGATCCAAGAATAAAGTTGCAACAACAATAAAGAAAAAAATGAAATCCTTAAAAATTATATGTGTTTAGGAAAGACATATTAATAATTTATTCTTTTTTTAAAATAAAAATAATTTTTTATATCATTTGAATCAATTAAAAAAATGCACTCTATTTGCAATGTTACACCTAAGATTTTCAAGTTAAGAAAAATAATTTAAGTAAATAGATTATTGAATGTAATAAATAATTTATATTTTTTATTAAAAAAATAGTATAACTAAACATGAAAATATTTAATTTAAGTTGACGAGTATTTTTAAAAATATTTATGACTAATTAAATATATTTTAGTCATTTCTATGCTATAATAAATTATAATTCATGGATATGAACAAAATTTTCTTCAATAAATTATAATTCATGCATATGAAAAACTTTTTCTTCAATCAAACAAACCCTAAATGTGAATAGATTTTTAAAGTTGAAATATTTAATAATTTTCTTATTTTGAAATATAGAGATAAACTTTTAGAGGAGTGGCGAGTGCAACTCTTCCTTGGTAAATCCATCCAAAAATACCATGATTTTTCAATCTATTTAAGACCCTACCTCAATTAACTTTGCGGATAAAAGATGTTGCCAAACAACAACACTTACAAATTACAATACAAGCATATCCACTTCCAAATTTTCTGAACTTTGAATGAAACCCTTTGAATTATACCCATTTGATTACAGTTTGGTCAAATATTGAGTGCAGTGATTATTAAGGCAAATATTTAAAAATTTTGAATGTATTAAAATAATAGTAATATTCGTACTAAAATTATTTTACCAATATTTCAAACGTTTTAATTATTATTATTATAAACATTATGGTCACGTAAAAATGATTTTGTTATGAAATTATGACATTGTCTCTCGACACTCTACTCCCAGCCTCAAAACCTCACAAATTTGTGTTCTTAAAAAATCCTGGGATAAACTTTCATAAACTAAATATGAAAAAGAAAAAAAATCAACATTATTTTAGAAGATTTAGGTTCATTTAATATAAAATTTGATAATATTAATTTTGAACCATTAAAACGTGTCTTTAAATTAATTTCAATGACATGTTTTTCATTTTAATGTGTGCATGGTGTAAGGAGCTGAGCTGCATTTTTTTTTTGTGTAAAACAAAATATTATTAACATATCCTTATTTATTTGAAAGTTATGGAAAATAAGTCAAAGGAGAGTGTGTTCAGCGTCAACTAACTTCTAAGTTTTTTTTTTTTTTTAACGTATAAGTTTGTCTATATTAACTAAATTTTTTTTTTCTCTTAAGAAAACCAAATTGTTAAATTAGAAGTATTTAATAAATGTATTTATTACTCTAACTCATGGCATAGTTAAATTAGGAGTATAATATTAGAAGATCTTAAATGTTCCAAGGAAAAAAATTATTGAATGTTAATCGGTTGATAACACATTGATATTGTAAGAAAATGACATGAATTCAATTATTACATAAATGTTAAAAAAGTATATACTAATAAATTAGTTTTTTTTTTTCTCTATTATAGTTTCATAATCAATCTTAAGAATTGAAGTTTATAGATATTCTTCAAAGTAATATTAAGAAGTCAAATATGTTAATTATAATAGAGAGAAAAAAACTAATTTATTAGTATATACTTTTTTAACAGTGTTATACTTTACGAAATTATTAGCACAAAATGTACGAAGTAGTGGTTACTTGCGTCTTATTGGTTAACAATTAAATAAAAAGTATTTGACGGAATTAAAGGGATAATCCTTGATTTCACTATTCGTACTTTTCGTGCACAATAGTTTTCGTACTATTCAGCAATTTCATTTTTGTTTTGATAAAATTGATAGAATAAAGATATATCGTTAATATAATTAGATAGAGTCTTTTTTATAAAAAAATATTAATTTTTTTATTTTGATAAAATTGATAGAACAAAGATATATTTTTAATACAATTAAATAGAATTTTTTATTGACAAATATTAATTGTTAATGGTTAGTTTTTAATAAAAATAATCAAATTTATGATATTTTTTCTATCTTTCTTATTCTTTTATCATCAAAATAATATATAAAGTGCTAATAGCACATTAAGACTATCAACAAAGATCCGTTTAAAAAATTTATACACAACCGTAAACCACCAACAAAACATATAAATACAATATTCAATGTTTCAAACAAAGGTGAAGCTATAAACAAGACGATTTATTGAGAGGAATAACAAGCAAACAAGAAAGGAAATTGAACAACGAGAAATACAATCACATGTGCCCCCGTTGGGGTAAAGAGAGAACATGGCACGATAATAAGAAATAACTGATCATAATAGTTTTCTGTCTTATTCCAAGAAAATAGGACCCATTGCCCCTTACTCAAAGGGCAAAGCATTTTGCTTTCCACGCATAGATAAAAACTAAAAGATTATATAGGTAAGCTGCATTATTTGAATTTGACGCATTATCATTCAATTGAGAGACTCAAAACAAATCTATATACTTCCTTCAATTCATATTGTGTAGGACCTTATGTTGAATTGGCTGCAATATCTCCAATATATATAATTCTTTCTTAATTAAGTATTCCCTTTTATTTAAATTTTTAAAGCAAAAGGAGAAAAAATTGTTTTGAATTTTGGAACATGTCTAATAAGGTGTTATTTTTACTTGACAAACATAATTAAATAAAAGAGGACAAAATTTGTACAACATTTTTTTACTCAATTATGTACAATATTTGATGTTATTTATATTTAAAATTGGAGCTTTACATTGATAGTGTGTATTAATTTCTAATATTGACGTCTATTATACAAATTTTAAGTTAAAATTATAATTTTAATAAAATAAAAATAGCACTAATATTATTATACTTAAATTTGGACCATCAGAATATGTGTGAAACTTATTTGTAATTACAAAATTCGCCTGAAACATTGAAGTGCATTAGTTACAATCTCAACGAACAAGCTAGAAAGCTATTTAACAATCACAAAAGAACTTATGCATATAGCTCCTATAAAATTGTATGGTCATAAACCTCTTCCGAATGGCACAGATACGTTAATAGAACTTAAAGTTATGATCAAGCATGAATTGAAAATGTCCTTTGAAAACCGTTCATGTTGCATTTGTTGATTAGTTGGTCGTCATTGATTGAAAATCATAGGGTCATTGAACATATAGCAAGGGCAAAGGAGTTTGTCTTTTCATATGCTCTCCTCAATACAGTAAGAATTTTGTAGCTCCATTTTATTTTTGAGTATATCTAGGAATTGGTTAGGAAATTAAAAAGAAAAACATTTATTATAAAAATTATATGAAAGTGTAAAAAAAGTTATAAATAATATGATTTTATGTATCTTAACAAAAAAAAAATTCATTTTTTAATTTCTTAATCAATATCATAAGAATACTAAAGATACTGATTAATATTTTTCTTTCGGCTCTAGTGTTATGGTGTTTATGTATAAGAAAAGACAAGGAAAACAAAGGAAACCCCACAACAAAGTGATTGCAAAACGCGAAGTTCCTTTACTATTAAGTCTTTATATATAAAAATGGTTTTCTTCGCATCGCTAATGAAAGCCTTCTTTTTTTTAGTGAGCAAAGGCTTATAATTTTGTCCCCTTCAGCCACCACACGCTTTATGGTTGAGTGGCAAGCTACGACATCAAAAGTTCTACTCGTTTTAATAGCTGACCGTAACAAAAATATTTATTATTTATTAATATGTTGGGATCCCTCCTTAATTGGTAGGTTCTAAAAAATTCTAGAACCTTTTAGAAAAGTGTAAAAAAATTTATAACTGGAGAATTCTAGAGTAGTGTATAACTCTCTAGAAACTTATGAAAGAATGTGAAAATCTCATAATATTCGGGAGATGTGTGCAACCTTATGGAAGAATATGAAAGGGAGTAGAATAGTGTAGAAACTCCTAGAATGTGTAGAGCATTCTAGAGAAATAATCTTCACCCTAGGATACAAGTAATCTCCACCATTCATTGTGGAGGTGGAGTAGTATAAATAAGGGTAGGAGCCTTCATTCCTAACCATCAAAGACAAGAGTGAATCCACTCCTTAGAGTGAGAAAACTAGAAAGTTAGAGAACCTCTTTGAGAGAGAAGAGTGAGTCAATTTTATAAACACATCCTTCTTGAGTTCTGACCTTTTGTATATGGGAAGAATCTCCATATTGGAGAATTATAATCGTGTGCTCATAATACTACCTTTAATTATTAAATGTCTATCTTAATTTCACGACGTGAAAAAATCCAAATTTTCCCAACATAATATTAGAATGGTTATTTTATATAGACATCAATGAATTATGAATCTTAATCTTGAATATCAATCAGTAGTGAAGATCTGATATCGATTATTTTGTATATAAAATTTTAATTAATCAAATCATATCAGTTTATGAATATTTTTTCTTTTTTTATGAAATGAATATTTGTTCTAAAATGTTGCATATTTTTATTTAAAATAATCAAAGACATTAGTAAAGATTAATGAATATAATCAAAAGTAGAGGTTTATGATTATAAATATGTGAATGTGGAAACATGTCTAGAAAAAAAGGCATACAATTGTTTTGTGAAATTTTAATGGCAACCAGATTAAAATAAACTTTTTAAATTATAAAAGATGAAAACAAAATTTATTAAGAGTTTAATCGTTATACATTGTAAAGTGTCAATAAATCATAATTCATAAAATCTGTGACTTTCAAGATTGTTAATTAAACATAATTTTTTTAAAGATAGGACATTTTGTAATTCATCCATGATATAAAAGATATTTATACTGTAAGTACAAACCTATTAAATTCATTTACTCAAAAGACAAGGGATAAATAAGTATATTTCCTTTCATATAAAAGTGATTTCAATTTATATTTGTCTAAGTCAATTTATTATTATTATCAGACTAATTGATGTTAGTTTTGTCAAAGGAATAAATTAATGTCATCGTTATTATATTAAAGAACTAAATTTGTATCACATATTTTTAGGAATATAGTAACGTTTAATAAATTCAACCAATAAAAAAAGTATGTTTAAAGAAGTATTATCAACAATTTTTAATAAAAAAATATTTCAAATTAAAATTGAAATAGAAGTTGATGCTTCAAACAGTGCAAACTGCAAAGTTTACACTCGAATGAAAATGAGCACAGTATCGCCACCCGAAGCAAATAATAAAATAATGAGTGGAGCATTTTATTGAAGCAAATAAACAAAGTAATGGAACTATGGAAAATGGAGGCATATTTTTTCGTGAGGAATCAGAAGCCGATCCCTTTTGCCTTGGAACTAGGAACGGACAGTACCTCTGATCCCTGAATCAAGTACGAGTAGTATGTCACCAATATTTTAGCTACAACATTTTTAAATCTTCTTATAAACTTTTTTGTTTCACTACTGTATTATTTTATTTTATATAATAAGTGTTAAATATTTCTCATGTTTCCAAAAAATGGAATGTATATTATTGCAACATTTTATTTAATACTTTTTTCTATAAAATATTAAGAAAATATTCAGAAATATTTATAAGAAAATATAACTTACATAATTATATATAATTAATATTGCTACTCTTCCTGTTCTATTTTTTAAGCATCAGATTTTTTTTTTCATTTTTGTTAAAATAAAATAAAAACAGTTTTAGGTATAATTTTTAAAATATTATAACCGAGTAAAAATAAATATTTCTTACCTTCATAAATGAGAATACAAATTTTCGTATAATTTATTGTGAAATTAGTAAAATTCTTCATTATATATTTAAGGTTTAAATATGTTATTAATCTTTGATAAATTTCTGAATTCTATTTTAGGTTTCTATTTTATTTTTAACTTGTTAATCTTAAAAAATTATTTTATTTTTGGTCTCTAAATTTATTTAGATCGCTCATTGAAAGGTGAAATAAAATTATTTAAATAGTGTTTTATGAAAAAACAAGATAATTTTTTTAAGAGGGACTATAATGATAAAAAATTATTAGAGATTAAAAATAAAATTTGGAAATATATGAAGGAAAAAAATATATTTACCCTTATTTGATCATAAATATATTATTCATAAGAAAAATAAATAATAATAATATAGTTATATTGTTTTTTGGAATTCTATTTTCAAGAGTTTCATTTCTAGAAAATAGTTTAGTTGTGAATAAAACTAGGTTTACGAGCTTGAGCCCACAAATGGCCAGTTTAATTGCAAATAAAATATATATGTTTTTTTCTTTAGGTTTCAAATATATATGTTAGAACTAGTTAAAATTATGGTCTATTTAAATGTAGACTTTTTTGACCGCGTTTGTGTTAACTTACGAGTTTTTTTTTTTAGAGAAAGCTTATGAGTTAATAAGTCAACTACGGGTATAACAAAAAAAGTCAACTACGGGCCTATTATTATTTTTAGAATATTATTTAATGTTTTTGTTTGAATTTGATGTTTGAGTGGTGTAAATGAAATTTTTATATTAAGACAAATTAAAAGAGTAAAAGCAATATATAATTTAAGTTTTAAGTTCAATACGCTTGTGACAATCAAATTAAAGTTCTTACAGTCCAAAATACACGTGTCAACTCGATAGAAGTCCATATTACACGTGTCAATGTCGTCAGTGATGTTTCATAAAAGTTTAGTTATTAAGAAACATATCTTTAAATCCATTATTATATTAATTACGGAAATTAATTACATTAATTAATGAGTTAAAGTTTGAATTTTACAATTTTGACATTTTTGGTAAGCTTAATTACGTCCTTAGGGATGTGTTTATTTAGTCCCTGAACTTTAAAAAAAAATTAACCCCTAAATTTTGATAAATTATTTTTTTTCTCTGATATAATAAATTGATACTTATAATATTTTTAACACTTTGTGGTAATTTTTAAATTATAAACGTAAAACTTGTGTAGACAAATTATTTTTATTTTTTATATTTTAAAATTTAAATTAATCATATATGTAATATCATATTTATATAGAAATTAGTATAAAAACATTTTATATAAAACTTACTTATTAATTCATCATGAAACTTGTGTATGTTATTAAGAGTATATTTGGTTGAGAGGATAAAAATAAAAGAAAGATACTTTTATGTGTAGAAGATATGAGATGCAAATGAAATCCACATTTATTTATTTTCTATTTTTCTCTCTATCAAATACAAACAAGAAGATCATTGTAATTTAAAGAGTGATCTTGAGTTGGAAATCTGACAATGCAATTGTATTCAAATTTTGTAAGAGAATATTATCCTGATTATTTTATCTAGCTAACCCATATAAAATACATTAACCAGAAAGAAAAGTATCATTAGTTATTGTATGGGTTTTAAACATTGAAGCCAACCCGCAGAACAAGAAGTAAAAAAATGCAGAATATGACACATATGTCAGCATTCTTGCTTACAAGTTACACCTAGTATTTTTCTTTTTTGTTGAACAGTTACCCCCACTAATTAGTACTACTGCCAGATGGTATCGGCAGTTCAATCCATGTAACTAGAGCGTGGGGCGCAAGATACTTTATAATACAACAATAACCCCGTAAGACTATTGATTAATTTTGATCTACTCCTATGCATGGCATGAACAACTTTTTCACAATATGATAAGATTCTCAAATTCAATGCTCGTAAATTGCAATTATTCCCTTCCATTAGTATTAATTATGAATAATTATGATATAATCATGAGCATGAAATGAGAAAATATTTCTTCTTATCTAAACTTTCAATTCTACCATACATGCGTATCTGTATGATAAAAATCCAATGATGACCATAGCTCTTCTGCATTTAATTTCAGGATATAATAGTTTTCCATTTTTATTCTCCGGATATTATAATTATAAATTAATACTAGTAAATTAGTAGTATTACAATTTATAGGTTTAAATTCAATAAGAAAAATGATCGATATGATAAATTGGCAAGCCTCATTTGGCCAAGTCTCATAATTCTTTATTAATAAGTTGTTGGATACATCTAAATTTAATCCAATTTATATTACTTGTATGGAGAACAAAACAAATCACCGTATTTATTTATTTTACTTTTTTGGCGGTGAATGCGAATATTTATAATTATGAACAATTATAAGTAGATGACATAAAGAATGAAAGTGAAGTTGTGGGGAATATTTGTAGGCGATGAGTGAGTGGGACCAGTGGTGGGGAAGTTGATGTCGTAAGCTGTGTTGGAAATTGGAAGCTAGGGAAGAGAATAGGCTCAATAGAGTACGGGTTATAGATGTTGGTTTTGTCCCTAAAGAACAACAAATACATTATAGTATTAAACTATTAAATATGTGTCTATATTATGCTCTTAGATTTGATTGAAAGTGAGAATAGGCCAAACCTGACAACATTTTTGTTCAGACTTTGCCTTTCCTTTTCTTCCTGTGTTTGACATTTCTGAGTGAATATTCGCTTTTACTGGCCCTCCCTCCCTCCCTCCCTTCAATTCACCAATTTCTGTTTCTGCTATATAGATTATAGACTATACTTGTTCATGCATCGATAGATAATTATAACCATTTAGTTAGTGGCAAATGACGATGGCAATGACAATGCCTCTTACTCTACGGAATAAGCTCAAGACTCTTTGTACTTGTGGTGATGGCTGGTCTTATGCTATTTTCTGGCGCTTTCATCCACGGAATTCCTTGTAAAGCATTTTTTTTTCTTCTGCTCTTCTCTTTTCTATTATGTTTTCTTTTCTCATTTCCTGTTTGAGGGTACTAAGAAGTAGAAACGTTTCTTCTTCTGTTGACAAAATGCTCCAAAAAACTATTCAACTGTCACATCTTAGTAACGAATGCTTTCACATTTCTCTGTCATTTTGATCTTTCTCACCGTGGATTGCATTGCATGTTTGAAATTCATGTAGGTTGTTGACTGTGGAAGAAGCATACTATGAAGAGCATCTGGGAGAAGAAATTGCCAACATGCATCCGCAGGTCCACCTTCTGGGTGAAGGGTATGCTCAAATTGTTGTTTAGTTTTGTTTTACTTTTTCCAAAACTACATAATTTTTCAGTTTTTCACTAAACCAGTGAGATAAAAGTGGAGATTCATTTCAAATGCAAAACCCAAATGCATGTACTTATCAATGAAAGACAAAGGGCTCTGATACAGTTGCCATGTCCTATCTAGAATTGTAGGTGAAGCCGCTTCCACGGGCAAGCACAGTTGGGTGCACTCAGATGGTCAAACTCATGATTGGAATTTGACTGGCCAAAATATTTGTGAGGTATTGTTTTCAACTGTTGAAATTGTACCATTTATTTCAACTTTCAATTGCTCTTGTTTTTTTGTCCATTTATCACTAAATAATTTTCTTTCTTTTTTGCAGGATGATTCTGAATTTCAGCAACAGTTCTCCTCTGGGATAAAGGTACTACAGGGGAACGAAAATGCATTTTAGTTGAAGTTCCAAGCTTCATATTTTTTTTTCCTCTACCCCTCACTTTCAACATTTCTTCCAAAGGTCAAATATAATTACTTTAGTTGAAGTTACCAAGATTACATGTAATTAGTGTCTTAATACCATATAAAGTATGCTTATTTGATTATCTTTATTCTTCAAAGTCACTGATTTATGTATATTGATAAACATTTCTGCTTTGTAGACTATTGTGGTGGTACCTGTCAAAGCATGGGGAGTGGTACAGTTTGGATCCAGAAAGAAGGTTAGTATCATGAAAGAACATGAATTTGTGATATTATGCATAAATGAGTTTGTGCAGGCAAGTTTTATTATGATAAAACGAGATCTTGGAGGACAATGTGCTCTGGTTTTTGTACTAACTTTGAATTGATAGATGTTGATTTGCCATAAAGGTTTATATTTAATGTGATTTTTATTTTAAACAGCAAGCATGCTCTTGATTGTTTAATATTTTTTATTTGGTGGGCTCTAGTTTAATAGTTAATATTATTATAAATTATTTTTTCAGATACAGAGAATCTTAAATCTTCCCTTATACACTTTATTTAGGTTTAACTATTTAAGCCTTATGAGTCTTGCAATTGTAAACCAAATTAAATCATTCCACAATGTCAAGGCTTGACCTGATTGTCGACTGGCATAAGGTTGTTGAATTCCCGTTAATAAGTGTAGCTCTTTATCTGAAAGACTGGAGAGTAGAAGTTTACACCCATGTCTCATCTGGAAGAGTATTCTTGAATGACAGAGAAATTTAAGACACACTATTATAAAAATAGCATGCCCGTATTGTTACTTATTTCATTCTATGCTCCATGTTTTGAATGCAGAAATATTCTTGTGGAATAGCATTTTCTTAAATATACAAGAGCTTCCAACATTGACATACTATTTAACATTTAGCCACTTATTTGTTAAGTTATGATGCTAGTGACATGCACCATTCACTATATGTTTTCTATTGGTTCAATATTTTATCTGAATAGTGTACCCTATCAATTTTTACTAGCTCACCTTTTGTTATTTTCATCATGGTTGATTATTAATTAATGGTCTTCAATATTTATCTATGCTGATGTATATCTGAGTGCTAATGGATCATATTATAATACTTCCATTATTGCAGATCTTAGAGAAAGTGGAATTTTTGGAGCAAACACAAAGCGTGCTAACAGATATGGATGATGATATGGGTATGTTTGACATGCCGGGAAATTCAGTTTTACCACTAGATTGTGAAAATAATGATTTAAATGGGTTGTGGGATTCCATTTCTTCTGCAAATCCCAACAATTCCTTCCCTTCCCAATATATGACTTATGACAAAGCAATGGTTTCATTGCAAGAAGATTCTTCTTATTTTAGTGACCAATTGAAAGGTACCATGGAAGCTCAAATTGTATTATCAGATAGGGATAGTGCTGATGTGCTTTTGAAGCCTAACTCTTCTACAAACAAATTAATTGCCGAAAACCCCTATTTTGGTGTATGTGGTAGTGAATTATCTTCTTTTAATTTGTTGGAGCAACAATTGGTATCCTGTGTAAGTGCACAAGAAGATGCAGATGCGTGTTTTACAAACCAAAATGATTTTGCTGCCAGCAAACTTCTAGTTCAGGATTCAGCATTGACCTCACTGTGCAGTATGGACAGAGGGTCATTTCAAGGCAAATTACAAAATTCACTGGATAACCAATATCCAACTCAGTCTGGTGTTGTGATAGATGTTGATTTTTCCTCAAGTTCAAATGCATTGCATGGACTCTCTGAGAACTTAGAGCCAGTTGATATGTCAGAAGAAATTTTGAATTTCAGCCCTATGGAAGATCTTTGCCAGTGGTTTGGTCCTTCTCCCGAGGATAGTATCTGCGAAGCAGTAATTGCCTTGGATAACAACTTTTCTGAATCAACAGAATTTAATCCCACTTCCTTTGATCTGGTTGGAAGTAGTTCTTTAAATGATATTTCAGTGACATGCCTAGCAGAGCATAATTCCAACTCAAATGGGAAAGAAGCATCTGTGGTCATGCAAAGCACTGAAAAAGGTCTCTTTGATAGCATGGAATTTGATTTTAGCTATGATCAAGGTGATGAATGGTGGGGGAATATGCTTTCACCAGTGGTGAGTGGTGTTACTGATACTGGCTTCTCTGAATGTGTATCAGAGTTGAATACTACTGATGCATTGACTGGCACCCGGAAGAGATTATTCTCAGAGTTAGGAATTGAAGAGCTTTTGAGGGGTGGAGCAAATTACAATCCTTTTAATAGTTCTGAACTTGAGTATGAGTTATCACCCAATAAGAGCGAGACGGTAGAATCTTCATCAGTGAATAGAAATCCAATACATTTCACCAACTTTCATTGGCCTGGGGCTAGAGCAGACTTGACACAGCGACTTTGTGACTTAGACAACACAAACAATCTTCCAACCAAGAAAGATAAATTCCCAAAATTACAAACAGGCATGTGGATTGATGATAGTCATAGCATTAATATTGGGAAGGCTGTACCAGTGCACCCTCAAAAGCCAGAGGAACCCAGAAAGCCATCCAAGAAGAGGGCTAGGCCGGGGGAGAGTACTCGACCGCGGCCAAAAGATCGTCAGCAGATCCAAGACTGTATCAAAGAGTTGAGACGAATTATCCCCAATGATGGAAAGGTAAATGAAGCTTTAACTGATCTTTGCTAAGAATAAATGGTGATTATTAGAACAACCTAATATTTCCTCTATATATGATGCAAAATTTTCAATTTCATTAAACTTCCACCATTCTGCCTTTGTGATTTGTGACATACATTTATAATCTTAGCTGCATTTTTTTGTTTTTTGTGCTGCAGACTGTTTAGATATTAAAATGACAAATGTTTTCTTGATTTGACAGTGTAGCATTGATTCTTTGTTAGACCGCACCATCAGATACATGCTTTTCTTACAAAGTGTCCTCAAGTATTCAGACAAGCTACAGGAACCAAATGAGCCAAAGGTAAACTGATCAAACTACTTTTCTACAATATTTTCTTTGTAAGAAGAAAATAAACATGTCAGCTCCAGATATGATTGGACTTGCTTGGATGTTAAGCTTATTGAGCAGGCAAAGGAAGTGGTTTTAAAAGACAGTGGTGCGGCGGATAGCAAAAACGGGGGCATTACATGGGCATATGAAGTGGCACACCAAACAATGCTATACCCAGTTATAGTTGAGGACATGAGTCTACCTGGTCAAATGCTTATAGAGGTATGATAGAATTGAGAATGTATGTTACTGTGTTTTATATATCATCTGCCATCCTTCAGTGTTGGGTTTCCAT
Source organism: Glycine soja (assembly GCF_004193775.1). Classification (NCBI taxonomy): domain Eukaryota; kingdom Viridiplantae; phylum Streptophyta; class Magnoliopsida; order Fabales; family Fabaceae; genus Glycine; species Glycine soja. Next base: position 42,289,396 of record NC_041011.1, on the reverse strand, counting down.
ATGCAACATTGAATTCATTGACATTGCTTTCTTGCAGATGCTTTGTGAGGAGCAAGGCTTCTTCCTTGAGATAATTGACAAGATTCAGCGTTTCGGGCTGAATATCTTGAAAGCCAAGATGGAAAGAAGGAAGACCAAACTTTGGGCACGCTTTATTGTTGAGGTAGATCCAATACTTGATTGTAATAACAGAATACAAATAATTAACATTTAAATGATGGCATGTGGTTGCAATTTGGAGTTTTCATTCTCATTTTATAAAAAGTAACACTGGTTTACTTTGTGCAAACAGGCAAACAGACCCGTGACAAGGATAGAGGTGTTTTTGTACCTAATCCATCTTCTACAGGAAACAAACACCTCTGGCATTGATTCTTCTAATAAGCATTGCGATGTTATTGAGGCCAATATTTAGGAAAGAAGAGGATTATCAACCCATTTCCACAGGTCCCAGAAACAGGATCCATGTGTGTACATAGGTGATAATAGGTTAGGATACACTTAGCAAAAATTGTAGGTAATCTGTGTTAGTGATGAAATGAAATCTTAGGTGCAAAGTTATGCATAATGAAATTTCTGAGAATGCAAGAGGTGGTACATCTGCCTGCAAAACATGTTAATGAAGCGAACAAGATAATTCAATTGGTCTATGCTTTAACTCCGCCGGTGTTCACGCTGTTTCATTTAATAATTATAATACTTTAAAAGAATAGAAGATGTCTCGATCTCTTGTTGAAATTGCTTACATGATTGGTTTTTCCTTGTTATTTTGTTGACTTTGACATAGTGGCAGCAGCTTCTTTTCGAATTAACTTAGGAAATTCAAATCTTTATCTTGTCAACTTTGTGTTTCTATGAGCCAAAAGTAGTGATCAATAATGAGCATCCAAATAGGCATATTTGGATTTACTTTTACATCTTCTAGGATTTATTGTTAGATTCCTATGTGTCCATGACATGAAGATGCTAAATAAAATAGTTGGAACGGTATCTCAATTAAGTGCCAAATATAATCAAAATGATTTCCTATTGCTGTCGCACTTAGTTAGATTGATTTACAAATTACAAAAAACCCTTCTCTGCAGAAGTAATGATTGTAAAAGAAAAGGTGGACAAAGGATTACAAAATTAATGATATGGTTCTTGGTGTAGTGGTTAAATCCTTTTACGAAAAAGCTAAACAATATACAATGATGAGATGACGAATCATCCAAACATATCCGAACACATGCATTACGAATTAACTAAAAGAGGCAGCATAGTTGTGTAGCTGCAAGACAACTTTAAATAACTTTGGCCAAGGGTAATGACCAATGTTAGGACTTGTACAAATGCTGACCCAATAAAGCTACTTAGATACTTGGTTTGTCTTTTCACTAAAGAGTGCGGATCCGGGAGTGCTCTACAATGTCATGGACCATGGACCCACATTCATATCAAAATGTTTGAAAGCTTTTAATTAAAATGAAAGTTGTACTCATGACCTAATTCATTCTGTTCCTTCTGTTGAGTTAACTGGGGAATCTAAGCTATATCCTGTTAGATTGTCTTTAAATGCAGCACTAGTTAGAGGGTAATCAACGCACATCCATAGGAAATGCTTTCATCTCGCATATTCAAGGAATCTGGGCAACATGCAATTTATTATTAGATTCACATATGTCTATATAATCTAGATGAAAGTATTTTTGGGTAAACATTATTAAAGTTGATTTTGAATGAAATTGATTATGTAAAATATTTTTTATTAAAATTTATTTTAAAATAATGTAATTTATATTTGAATGTTTTTACTTTTAAAAGTTAATAGCTAGCAAAGTCAGTGTAAGCTTGTTGATCTAATACAAAAGTTGTCTAAATTTATTTCAATTTAAAATCAATTTTTGACCTAAAATCAAATCCTTCACATGTCAAACATGTATCTAAAATTATATCAGGTGATATTTTAATGTAATTCTAAAAAATCTAACGAAAATCACACACACATTTAGAAGATCGAAAACAAATAGTTGTAGTGGTACGTATCTCAATTGTTTTCCTTATAGCAGCAATTATTAGGTATAGCAGCTTGTCTGCTTGCAATACATCTGCAGAAGTTTAAGCTAATTAACAAATGGCGAACAAAAGATCGTACTAATCACAAATTTGGTCCTTGATAGGTGTAGTCTTCGAATCCCTTTAAACTATATATATATATATATATATATATATATATATATATATAGCTAACATGATGTGATATGCATATTCCTCCACATAAACCCGGACGCATGCTTTGTACGAATAGTTAACTAAAGTAGGCAAAGTTATATGTTGCTGCAACTGACAATTTTAAACCCTTGATTAATTAACCAAATTAGGACAGGAAGAAAATATGGTGACTCAAGTACGTTATCTATATATTTATTTATAAATCAACTTTTGATAGTTGGATTGACTTTTCAAAATTAAAAATAGTGCGTGAACACCGAAAAGTAGTTAGATAAGGGCTCTCCCATATATATATATATATATATATATATATATATATATATATATATATGTGTGTGTGTGCGCGCCTGTCATTTCAAAATGCTAAGAGAAGATATATGACCAATATGGAGTCCCCATTGTAAATTCCACAACCCTCATTTGTCTAAAAATGTTTTAAGGTTTTTAAATAGAAGGTCCTACTCATGGCCTAATTCATTCCGTTTTCTTTAATTCTTTTCCTAATTCCTAATTTTATTATCCATATTTAGACAGCAGAAGAATGATCTGATAACCGAGCCACTAAGAATCAGGTGACGGCATATGTGTGCGGTACAACAGGCATGCAATGCTAGACTTGGTGGACCAAGTCACTATGCTACTATGAGATTGCATATATAAGTTGCAACGTATACCCCAGTTTCTCGTTTTAGTTAGGTCAATTGTAAAGGAAAAACATTATGTGAATTAGCGTAAAATATGTGCAAGTGGCTATATAAATTAGGAGTGGAAGTGACACAACAAGTTTATTCGTTTTTAATTCATCTAAATTTGAAAAATGTAATGCATGCATGCCATGTTCGGGGATGGACACCAAAACAATCATTACTAGCTAGATTTTTGTATCACTTTATTTTTGCAATAATATTGAAATATGTGACATATGCATGTACAGTATATGTTTTATTGCCCATTTATAACAAAAGAAAAAGTAAATACATAATTCTCTAAAAGATATACCTTCATGCTTTGAGTTAGAAGTTTTTTTGTTTTCTTTATTTGATACTATTATAATTAGTTAGGACCTTGAACTCTTCAATACTACCTAAAGGTATTTTTATAAATTTTGATTTTTTAAACTAACTTTAAGATTAACTTTTATTCTTAGCTTAATCACATTTAAATCTTCTAGTTCCTCCTCAAGTTAGAAGTTCGGTAATGTAAAAACATTTTCAGTTTTTTTTTTTAATATTAACAAATTAGTTCTGTTGGTATTTTAAAATGGCAATAGAGAAGTTAATTCGACACGTTAAATACACATGAAATGAAAGAATTAGCTTGTTAGTATTCAATCTTTATATTTTGTTTGCATTGACACAACTTGCATTTAAATTACGTGCTTCTGTTTTTCCGCTCTTACGTGCATATTTATATATAGAAGAAGATATGATCATCGATGCATATAATATACCCAACAATTTGAATTGGGAACATTTACCTACTAAAAAGATAGAAGAATACTTGAGTGGGATTTGTGCTGTTGTTACATCAGCTACGTCTCCCTATTTCACTTGAACTAAAAATAAAATGTCTTGTCCTGATCATTAATATTAAAATATCCTCATGTTGAGACATGCGAAGCCTCTCTTTATATAAATACAAGGTTACTTCTCTAGCTCTGCCATAGTTTTGTGTGGCATAAGGAAATTATTTAGGGCCTTATTAGCCACACTAATCTTGGTCTGACAATATTTTCCACCATACAACTTGCTAATTTCATAAACACATAAACAACTTTAGTAGTACTCATTAATCAAGAAGATGGCTCGTGGCAACGATATGGCGAAAGAAGTAGAATGGAGGATCAAGGTAGAAGAAGACGATGACACACTGCAGAAAACAATAGTTGGTTGCATGTGGGCAGTTACAGCAGGTCTGGCTTTGAAGTTGTGCAAGTTTGTGAAGAAAGCATGGGAGGTTGGGGTGAATGACCCAAGAAAATTCATCCATTGCTTGAAAGTAGGGATTGCACTTTCAGCAGTTTCTCTCTTCTACTATTGGAAGCCTTTGTATGATGGAGTTGGAGGAAATGCTATGTGGGCTGTCATGACTGTGGTTGTAGTTTTTGAGTACACAGCCGGTAGGTAGTGCTACATTATATGTATATATAGCTGGCTAGCTAGTTACTATTTTAATTGTAACAATTCATATATGTGACATACGTCCCTCGTAGTAGTTAATTGATGACAATCTCAAATTGCAGGTGCAACTATATGTAAAACTGTTAACAGAATGTGTGGAACTTCCCTTGCTGGATTTCTAGGCATTGGTGTACATTGGGTAGCAAGTAGGGCAGGAGAGCAATGGGAACCCGTAATTGCTGGAGTCTCTGTCTTTCTTTTAGGTATATATAATACTAACAAAATAAAATTTTATGTGCATAAACAAATAATATATATATATATATATATATATATATATATATATATATATATATAATTGAAGATAGTTAAATTAATTGATGCACATGTTTTTGTAAGTTCAGCTTCTGCAGCAACATTCTCCAGATTCATCCCCTCCTTAAAGGCTCGTTTTGATTATGGTATTTTGATATTCATCCTCACATTCAGCTTGGTGTCAATATCGGGTTACCGGGTTGATGAATTGTTGGTCATGGCACAGTACAGAGTGTGCACGATTATAATTGGTAGCATAATGTGCATAATTGTCAGCGTTATCATTCGCCCCATTTGGGCTGGTTTCGAACTCTTTGTTTTAGTCACAGGGAACCTCGACAAACTGGCCAACTCCTTGCGATGTGAGTTTTCTATGTTGATTATTTGCATTTGCTTGCATATTAAAATTGTTATCATATTATTTTAATTTCTTCCACTGTGAGAGAATATAGAAATTCTTGATTTTTCAGCCTCATGCACTACCACTAGGTACGCTATATATATATAAATATATATAATTGTATGAATATGTATTTCAGGTTGTGTGGTTCAGTACTTCGGTGGTAGTGAAGCCTCAGAAGCAGAAAGTGATGAGGTGTCTGATAAAAAATTGCTAGGCTACAAGTGCGTGCTAAGTTCCAAAGCAACAGAAGAAACTATGGTATACTTAGTTATCTAATTAGTGCAATTTATTTTGTGTAGATAGTGTTTACATATCCCATATATATGTGAATAACAAAAGATAAAATAAAATAATCAACGGGAGAGTTATGTGTTCGTGGCGCAAAGCTTAACGAATACAATAAAATCAAAGCAAAATTAAAATTATCATCGTATTTATAGTGTGTGTGACTGAACAATTATCGTTACTGTAGGCAAATTTTGCTAGATGGGAGCCTGCCCATGGCCGCTTCAACTTCCGTCACCCATGGAGGCAATATGTTAAAATTGGGGCATCGATGCGTAGTTGTGCTTCCTGTTTAGATGCTCTTATTGGATGCATAAATTCAGACAACCAGGTATAATACCTGAATTTTTAATCAAATTATATATCAATCAAATCTTAAAAAACTCATGGAAATCTTTTAATATAGTTATTTTAATCTATACCTTCTTTGGTGCAAATCTATTTTTTCATAATGCAATTGATAACCGTGTTGATTAACTTAGATCGCAATGTTAGTAAATTAATACAAATCTTCATGCATATAGAAAAAAGAAAAACCCTCAAATTTGGTATTTCAGTTAGTTATGCACAAATAATACACGTGTATATATATATTCCTGAGCTCATCCAGTTAATGTACTTTGATTAATTTGAGCAGGCTTCGGATGACATGAAGAAGAATATGAGCAGCATCTCCATGAAAGTGGGTGCCAATTGTGCAAGTGTCATAAGAGAGCTAGCAACTACAATAAGGAAAATGAAAAAATCATCTAAACTTGATATTTTGGTTACACAGATGAATAGTGCTGCACAAGAGCTCCGAAGTTTGTTAAATTCTTGTCCATACTTGGTTAACCCACCACATAATTCCAAACGTAGTACACGAACAGAAACAGCTTCACCTGATGATCTAGCTCCAAAAATAGAAATCCCACTTATGGAAATTATTCAGGTTGTAACTGTAGCTTCTTTGCTCATTGAAATTGTGGCTCGTGTGGAAGACATTGTGGAAAATGTTGAAGAACTATCAGATTTGGCTAATTTCCAACCAGAAATGAATGTCAAATCCAAACAACATACATCGGACAGCAAGGTCTCCCCTGACCAACAGAATGATGGGGAACCCGTTAGAACACTCCAAATGGTCTAAAGATATATGAATCTAATATAATATATATGAGATCTATTTTGCATATTCTTTGATCCATGAATATATATGAATAATGTATATGAGATCATTTAGTCTACAGGCCCCTCAACACGTGTAAATTTACCTCCGAAAATCCAAACTTACGCCCCTATTAATTCAGCTTATCAATCATACATGCATGTGTTCCTAATAACTATATCGATGAACGAGAATTTATATTACTAATAGCGAAAATAAAGATATTATCGTATCTGTCTGTCGTTATTATGTTATTGTTAATAAAAAATTTGTTAAATAAATATAAACATATAAAAATACTTAAATAATTGAGTCTGTTTCTCTTCGGATGAATTGCATTTCCAATTCTTTCTCTATTTGTCCTTCTTCTTCTCTCTCTTCTACCAACAAACATTTTCCAGATGCACTCCCTATCTCATGTCAAATTGAAGAGTAGATATCATATTATCACCCTTGTCTGATGCAACAATATAATATTTGTAATCTGGTAAATTGATATGAGACACTATGTTTATGCATAAAATACTTTTCTTTTGGAATCTGTAAACTTTTACAAACTTATTTTATAAAGTGAACTGTTGATAATAATACATAGTTCTCAAGAAAAAAGTTTTATAAAAATGGAACAATAAAAAAATAGTTCTCACATGATTATCATTATTTTCTGTCACTGTGGCAACTTCAACCTCACTCTTGCTCTCTCATGCTACTTTCAAAACCTTCTACAAATTTAACACCCCAAAAATAATAAAAAATATTAAGAAATTATTACAAAAAAGAATTTAGAAAAATTTCGGAGAAAGAGGTTAAAATAAGAAAAACTAATTTGATGGTCTGGAGAGAGGATAGCAAGTAGCAAGTAGCCACCCTTCAATTTACTATGTAACCATTAATCAATGGCTCTAAAACGAATGATGTAAGAGAAAATATAACAAAAATATTCACTAAACATTATTAAATTGATACGTGTAATGATGTAATTGCTAAAAGCACATGTGTCCTTCACCAATTTAAAAATGTTTTCTTTCAATGAGTTAAATTTTACTTGAAAGTATTGTAGATTGAGAAAGATATATAACAATATAGAAATGAAGTGTGCACTGTGCACTGTGCACTGTGCACTGAGAGAGATAATTGAGAGAGAGAAAGAGAAAAAAACAAAACGGAAATAAAAAAATTGGTGATGGGAGATTCATTTTACGGTTAATGAAATAGATAGGCCATGGGGGAGGAGGTTACCAAATCAGAACTGTGGGCAATTGCTTTCATGGGCAGGCCAAAGGATTCTAAAAAAAGGGAATTAATTGTTACCTTTGTAATTTCATTAGTGATCGAAATGGAAAAAGATTTCCAAAAAAAGTGGAGAAAAAATAGTAGAAAATTTTAGATTTGCATGGTTATTTTTTATTTATTAAGGACATAATAACCTTGTAAAAAGAGAGATTAAAAAGTGGTCATCAATCTCCTTTTATCTATTGTTATAGATTATTATTATTTAATAAGCATCACTACTTTTATAACCGGTGTAAATCTTCATTTTACTTGTAAATTCGACATTTCTTTCATAAAACAATATTGGCTCAAGATTAGATACAATTGTTCTAGGATAAATTAAATCTTCATTTAACTTACTTATAAAGTTGATGTTGCTTCTGTAGGGAATATTTTGAAATTGAGAATTGAACCCAAAGAACTTAATTGAAAGAATTTTTATTACCAGTCATTCAATACATGTTTGCATATTAACTAGAAAGCAACCCACTTAGCAAAAATAAAGGCCAATGGTAATAGAAAATAGATAAACTTAAATAGAAAAAGTATCTAAATAGAAAAATATCCCTAAGGACTAGGACATTCCCGGTAACCAATATATTATTCTAAACAGAAGAAGTACTGCATTGAACCCCTTCAATCCCTCCCTTAAACTAAATGTTGTATAACAATTAGTTTATATTAGGAATTTTTCACATACTCCCAACAACTTTCAAAGCATCTGAAAAACTTCAAGCTTTAATGGTTCATTATGTCAGCCACTTGGCCTTGACTTCCACAGTGAACTAACTCAATTGTACCCTCCTTGCTAAGATTCCTTAAAAAATGAAACCTCACGTCAATATGCTTGTTGCGACCATGCATAATAGGACTTTTAGATAGCTTGATGGTTGAGCTATTATCACACATTATAGTTATGCAGCCTTCATGAGATTGTCCCAGCTTCTCTAAAATTCTCTTCATCCAAACTCCTTGACAAGCACAAACTGTTGCAACCACAAACTCAGCTTTTGTGGTGGATAAAGTTACAATAAACTATTTTTTTGAACACCATGAGACAACACCTGAACTCATTAGAAACACATAACCAGACGTGCTCTTCCTATCTTCCACATCTCCGACATAGTCGCTATCTGTAAATGCTAACAGCTCACCATTCCCTCCCTTCTTATAATGAATCCCATAGTTCACAGTTCCTTTTAAGTAATGAAGTGCTCTTTTAGCTACCTACAGATGAGTCTATGAAGGTTTTGCCATAAATCTACTTATGAGACCGGTGGCAAACATCAAGTCAAGTCTTGTGGCAATGAGGTACATTAAACTGCCTACTAACTGCTTATAATATGTTCCATCAACAAAGTTTCTATCTCCTTCTCTACTTATTTTGAAACCTGGAACTATTGGACTGCCCACTGAATTACTTTCCAACATACCAAACCTTCTCAAAATCTCAAGTGCATATTTGTTTTGGCATATATAAATACCATCAGACTTTTGCGGCACTTCAATTCCAAGAAAAAACCTCATTTTCCCAAGTCAAACATATCAAACTCTCTTAACATAGAGTTTTTAAATTCAGACATCATGAATTCACAATTACCAGTGAAAATTAAATCATCAACATAAACACTTACAATGATGATTTTTCCTTTTTTGCTTCTCTTAGTGAACAATATATGCTCGCTGTCGCATCTTTGAAATCCATCACTAATAAAGTGTGCTTTAATTCGACGGAATCAAGCTCGTGGAGCTTGTTTTAGTCCATACAAAGCTTTGTGTAACTTGTAAACCAAATGCTCACTATTTTCTTTTTCGTATCCTCTTGGATGCTCCACATAAACATCTTCACTTAGCTGACCATGGAGGAAAGCCGACTTGACATCTAGTTGAAAAATCCGCCAATTTTTATGCGCAGCTAGAGCAATGATCATCCTTACTGTGTCCATCCTTGCCACCGGTGCAAAAACTTCTGTGTAATTCACTCCATGCTTTTGAGAGTACCCTTTAGCAACCAAACGAACTTTGTATTTATCAATCTTTCCATGCTCATTGTTTTTAGTTTTATAGACCCACTTGACTCCAATTCTTTTGGCCCCAACAGGTAGCTCAGTGAATGTCCATGTTTGGTTCTTCTCTATGGATTTGATTTCATTGTCTATGGCTAATCTCCAATTTGCACTCTTCACAGCTTCTTCAAAACATAATGGGCCAGTTGACACCATTAATTCCATATGAACCTCATCATTAGATAAACCTTCACCACTAACATAATCACCCATCCATGTAGGTGGTTGCCTTTCTAGAGGTTGCCTTAACTCCCTCACTCTCACTTCACTCTCACTAGAAACATCTCCAACTCCTTCATCACAAGTCTCTCCTATCTCTCTGTCATTATTTTCTCCATTTTCATTTTCACTCTCATCCCATTTTATATCTATTGCTATTTGTTTTCCATCCCAATCCCACCGTTTTTCTTCTTCAAAAATCACATCTCTACTCACGACAACTCTCCTAGCAATTGGATCAAATAACTTGTAGCCTTTTGATTCCTCATTAACTCCTAATAGTACACAAGTAAGGCTTTTATTATCAAGTTTAGTCCTCTTTGCTTCTGGAACATGGGCGTGTGCTATGCATCCAAAGACCCGTAAGTGATCAATTGAGGGTTTCACTCCACTCCAAGCCTTCTCTGGTGTTATATCCTTCACTGCCAATGTAGGACACCTATTTAGGACATGGATAGTCCAGTTCACCACTTCAGGCCAAAAGGTTTTTGGAATATTCTTATCAGACAACATGGAGCCATGACTATTCTATTTTTCCTTTCAGTGACGTCGTTCTGTTGCGGAGTAAAAGCAGTGGTTAATTGTCTCTTGATCCCACTTTCTTTGCAAAAATGATTAAACTCATTTGAATTGAATTCTCCTCCTCTATCAGTACGAAGACATTTAATAAACATATCTGCTTCTTTCTCAACCATAGTTTTAAAGTATTTGAAAGAATTTAAAGCCTCCGACTTCTCCACCAAAAAATGTACCCATGTTTTTCTACTGTAATCATCAATGAACAACAGAATATAACTTTTGTTGCTATTAGATGCCGGTGTGCTTGGACACATATATCTGCATGAATAAGTGCTAGCTTCTGAGTTGCTCTCCAGGTACTCTTCTTTGGGATGGATCACGGTGTTGCTTCCCATTGATGCAATCAATGCATGTCATATTTGAGATAGGGAGATGAGGAAGTCCACATACCATATTCTCGGACAACAATGTTCTCAAACCCTTGTAACTCAAATGCCCATACCTCCTATGCCAAAGATGGGGTAAATTTTGAGTTTTTGTGAGAAGGCACTGATCGGATTGTTCTTGAATGGATGCTTGAGATTGAGGCAGCAAAAAAAAAATCCTATTAGCACTCATGTTGGTCTGAATTATCAAGCCTTTTTCTGGATGAAAAATCTTGCACATCCCTTCCTTGATCAAAATAGCCAAACCTCTTTCCTACAACTGTCCTATGCTTAAGAGATTATTGTTTAACTCTGGAACATAGTATACCTCAAGAAAAACAAAGTTAACTCCATTCAACAGTAACTTCACGCTTCCCTTTCCCAGCACATTCATCTTAGTGTTATTTCCCAATTTTATGGAATGCCAAAATTTTTCATCAAGTTGACTGGACATAGTTTGATCACCGCACATATGATTAGAACATCCTGAATCAAGGAGCCACGCATCTTCTCTTTTAGCTTCATACAACTCAACATAGGACATCAAAAGCATTTCTTCTGCTTCATCAACCTCTGCATAATTTGCTTCTTTGTTCTGAGGGCATTCGTATCGAAAATGCCCCAGTTGATGGAATTGGTAACACTCTACAGTTGCTTTGTTGAAGGTTGTTCGACCTCTTCCTCTTCCTCTTCCCCTATAGGCAACACGACCACGACCTCTTCCTCCTTCAATCGACACTTGCAAGACTTGTTCCTGACCTCCATTACGCCTCTGAAATTTCTGTTCATGTACTATTAAAGAGCTTTGTAACTCATCAACAGTAAGAGCATCGATGTCCATCGACACCTCTATAGAACATACAACATAGTTAAAGAGCGTAGAATTTTTTCCACCACTTTAACATCCTACATATCTTCCCCATAGATTCTCATTTTGTTGGCCACCATCATGACCCTGGAGAAGTACTCTGTCACTCCTTCACTAGTCTTCATCTCAAGAATTTCAAATTCGCTATAGAGAGCTTGAAGATGAGCTCTCTTGACCCTTGCATTTCCTTCGAACTTCTTCATGGCATCCCATATTTCTTTAGCAATATTCTTCTTTAGAGTGGTGTCGAGAACAGTTGATCGATTTCCTGGAAAAGATAGTTCTTTACTTTAAGATCCTTCAGCTTCAACTCATTATTCTTCTTCTGTTGTGCTTCTATCTGTGTTGCTCCACTTGCTGGCTCGACATAGCCAGGCTCGATTAGTTCCCAATATTCCTTAGTTCGTAGGAAATTTTCCATTAACATGCTCCAATGGTCATAGTGACCATTAAAGCGTGGAATGGCTAGCTGTACAAAACTTCCTTTTATAGTCATCTTCTCTGCTGCTACAAGAAATTTAAAGATTGCTGCTTTGATGTATCAGGCCTAGTAGGGGCTCTAATACCAGAATGTAGGAAATGTTTTGAAATTGAGAACTGAACACAGAGAACTTAACTGAATGAATGATTTTTTATTAGCAACATCTCTGGCTTAAATAGCCATTCAATCCAAGTTTGCATATTAACTAGAAAGCAACCCACTTAGCAAAAATAAAGGCTAGTGGTAACAAAAAAGATAAACTTAAACAGAAAAATTATCTAAACAGAAAAATATCCCTAAGAACCAAGACATTCCGGTAACCAGCATATTATTCTAAACAGAAAAAGTACTGCATTGAACCCCTTCAACTTCTACGAAATCACCATAATGTAAGTAAAACCAACTTAAGGCATGAAGTCATTGCGATGACAAAATCACCATTATGACTTAATCAGATGAATATATATGATTTCCAATACAAACAAGGACTAGACATGAGACGCGAGATACCTTGTCAACAACCATTATAAATATGAGAATACTTGCTAAATGTAACCAATTATGCTAATTTTAGCTTAAATACATATTGATAAAAAAAAAAGACTTTTATCTCTAATCCTCTTTGATTCTTTATTTTCTCTATTCAATTGAAAAGAAAAAAAGGAGAGTATCAATTGTATATAACAAATTATACTCATTTTAGCACAAATGTAGATTGATACAAAGAGAGTTTTCTCTCTAGGAATCTTAATCTAAATCTCACTTGGAAAAAAATTAGGAATCTTTAAGTTTAATTAATCATAAATTAAGGATTAAAAATATATAGTTCATAATCCTATTATACTCCTTTAAAAAAAATCCTATTATATTATTTATTTTAAATCAAAATCTAGACTAGCTTGTTAAAATGCCTCAATTGTTTTAATTGAAGTTGACAAAATAGATCCAACTCATCCGGTTAGCCCGAGTCTAGTTGGAGAGAAAAAAGTTGTCCCAAATTAAATTGAGCCTATTTGGACTAACCCGATTAGTCCGTTGGATTAGATTAGACTTAAGAAACATAGACTCAAATTTCAGTGGACCTACTTTGGCTCGATATTTTTTTAAATTTTATTTTAATTTTTTAATTTTTATAAATTTAGATTAGAAATATAAAATGAATCAAGTTGGGCCAAACTGATGGACCTATCTAGACTTCAAGAAATAAAACTAGTTTGATCCAATCTAATTTTTCATGTTTGACCGACTTGAACCACCCCTCATGATTTTATCCAATTCTAGTTTTAATTTTGTATGAAATAGAAAAATAAAAAAATTCAGTTATTTTTTATTTTGATGGGAAAAATGAATGAAAGCATTATCCATGTAATAATTTCTTTTTTCATATTTATACAATAGTAATTGAGTCATAATATATAAATGTTTAAGGGGAATATTAATATCTATTCTAGTTGGCATGTATTAACATTTAATATTAACAATTTTGGACTAAAAACTAGAATCTTTTATTTTTTAAAATTTAATTCAAGAATATATATATATATATATATATATATATATATTATTTTAAATATACAATTAACAATACTACAATTAAAACTATATTAAATCAAATTATTGAATCAAAATTGAATCTAAAAGAGTTCTCGAATTTGAGAGTCTTAAATATGTAAATGCGTTGAATAAAAAAGAAATATCAGGTTTGACTGTGCAGAAATATACGTGGTCTAAACCAAAAAATTGAATCTAGAAACAATTAAAGTTATTAGATGATAAAAAAATAAAAATTGATAAAATATATTTTGTTTTATGGATAACAAAATAGATAAAATATTTGCTCTCAAGAAATGGACGGAGTCCGTGAATAATTTTGATGAAAACCGTAGTTGGGTGGAATAAATTTGATAGAGAAGAATGATCGCGAAACTAAGCCCCAAAGAGAGGAGATAAAGCAAAAAGCAAGTGGGACTGCCACGCTAATTGATATCTCTCTCTGCGTTGGTGTGTTGGTGTTTAGGATTTGCATCAACGAAGAAAGATGGGAGATGTAGCAGATAAATTGGCGTATTTCCAAGCGATAACCGGTTTAGAAGATCCAGACCTCTGCACCGAAATCCTCGCTGCACACAATTGGGACCTCGAACTCGCTATATCTACCTTCACCTCTTCTTCAAACCCTTCCTCCACCGACACTCCCCTGCAACCCCACCCTAACGACCATGTTCCCTCCGCATCCAATCCCCAACCCCAACCCCAACACCAACATCCTCCACCGCCTCCCGGTTTGGCTTGGAAACTCATCACCCTACCCGTTTCCGTCATTTCCGGCAGCCTAGGGTTAGTTTCCGGCGCGATCGGCTTGGGCCTTTGGGCCGCGGGAGGCGTCCTCTCCTACTCTCTCGGCCTCGTGGGCCTGGGCTCGCCCTCGGGCTCTGGCTCGGGCTCCTCCTCGGCCCCGTTGGTTTCCGTGACGGCGGCCGCTTCCGAGGCGATGGATTTCGTGGCCGCGTTCGAGAGGGACTATGGCTCCTTTGGGCCCAATTTCGTCGGTGAGGGCTTCATGGACGCGCTTCAGCGGTCCAGGAACTCGTTCAAGCTTCTCTTCGTTTACTTGCATTCCCCCGATCACCCCGATACGCCGTCCTTTTGCCAGAGGACGCTCTGCTCTGAGACCATTGCGGCGTTTGTGAACGAGAATTTCGTGTGCTGGGGTGGCAGCATTCGCGCCAGCGAAGGGTTTAAGATGAGTAACAGCTTGAAGGCTTCTCGCTTCCCCTTCTGCGCCCTCGTCATGGCCGCCACTAATCAGAGGATCGCGCTCCTTCAACAGGTTCATTTTTTTATTTTTTTATTTGCTGAAATTGCTTATTTGTGTTATGTGTATGTCTAAAATTAAACCCTAGGTGAACTGAGTTTTAAGTATAACAATCTCTATTTCATTATTGTCTTGCCTGGTTTTAATTATTGCGAATTTATCGGTTTGGCAAATTGGAGTGAACTGGGCCAACTGAAACATATATGAAATGAAAACTTTCATGTTTACTGCCATAGTTAATCTTTGGTATGTTATAGTTTCTTCCTTGTGCTTTGGCCTTATTTAATTTGTCCCTGCATGATTTATTTAGTGGTGACTATATACCTCATAGTAGCTTTAATAAGCTATGTAAGCTATATTCCCTTTAAGCAGATTGCTGCTGTCATGGCCTTCTCCACTTTTGAAATTTGATTGATATGGATGTACTGTTCTCCCCTTCCACCAGCCTCCATGTCCTCTACTCCTCTCTTCTTGACAACCATCTGCTGTCAACCGTCACACCCCTGCTGTACCCTAGTTCTCTTCTGTTGTTTTTGTTGCAGTGTTTTTAAGTAGCAGCTGTAGTGCTATTGCATTGTGGAATTACCTATGTAGTCAATAGCGGCACTTTAGCAGCTATTCATGGATAGCATTCACATTGTTGCAGGAGGCATAACACAATACCTAGTTGTGATGTGGGTTTATGGTTGTGCCAGGTGTGACTGTGTTTTGCGGTGGGGTCGCGTGTAAGCAATTGCGATGTCAATGTCAGTGAAAAAATTGAAATAGCCCATTTTTTACTGTTTTGATTTCTCTTTAGGGTGTTTTTAATTTGTTAAACCTTTTTGGTTTTGACCCTCTTATTAATGTGTCTCTTCCCTTTTTCATGGTAAGCATTTCACAAAATTGCTCCTGATAATATTTTGTCCCTAGGTGAATGTGAACATTTTCCAAACTGCCCGTAATTTTAAATTAAGTGAATGTGAATGACTTGCTCTTGCTTTTAAGTTCCCACTTCCCTCTCACATGCTTACCTTCCTTTTCAATTTTTTTCGTCAGTTCTCCGCCTATTAAGTGAATATGAATTATATGGTTGATATAAAATTATAAATTATGCATATTGTTTTCTAGACTTTGCAAAAGCAGCCATCCCACTATAGCGTTTTTTGGGGGTGTCCGCTCCGCACTGGTATCCGGCATTGACTATATTGGGAGTTACTTGTATCTGCTATTGTGAGTCTGACTGCTATTGCAGCCGCTATTGGTGTTGTGGTTGCAGTTTCTGCCCTGTATCTTATCAAGAGTCTCCAGCCAATTGGACTTTTGAGTTAATATTATGCCAATTTTTATTCATTTTATTTTCATTTGCATACGACATTTTTTTATACATATATAGTTGATATATATCATTTATTTCAATTGCTAAGCGACTTCTGCTATTTGCCCACTATATGATATAAAGGATTATTGGCTTTCTGCCATTTTCCACATTTCCTTTAGCACTGCAGTTCAGCTTACATATTTTGTCATATAATTTTTTTTCAAATTGTATCAATAATGTCTATTTCTCTCAATTACTCATTATATAAATCTATGCAAATAGTGTTTTAGTATATGGTTTGCCTGAACCAAGATATGTTTTGTTTAGTCTTTCTAGTATCTGTCTTGTATTAGGAAATATAAGATTAGCTCCTCTCGCCCCTTGCAATATGATAATGTTCTTACTTGATATGCCTTGTGTGCTACCCGTTCCAAGTTCAGGTGCACAAGCATATTGACGCAATTCAATGCTACTGGTTGAGTGCCTGAGCATGAAGAAAAATGTTGTCTTTAGGATTTTAGCACTTAATGTGACAATTATATTCATAATCTGTTATGATATGGATAAAAAAAAGCCACTAGGAGGTTTTATCCATAGTTGTCAATAGCGGCTGAGCAGAGCGGAGCGGCCCCCATCCGCGACAGACACCTCTATAGCGGAGCGGTTTCGTTTTGCGGTTGGAGCGGCCGCTATCGCGGTGGCGCTGGGCGGAGCGGCGCAGTTTCTGGAACAGTTTTTCGCGCCGCTACTTCGAAGCCTCCACCTTTTCCTCCTCCTCCTCCTCCTCTGCCACTCTCCGTCCTCCTCCCCCTCACGCGCCAGTGCTCACCATAGTGTAGAAGATGTGTTTTCCAGAGAGGAAGTGGGGGCGGTTGGTGAGGACGACGTCGTTTTTGGTGAAGCATTCTTGGAGTAGTGTTTGGGAGGAGACGACGACGAGGCGGGAGCCGAACCATAGGGACGTCGTCGTACTTGTCGGAGAGGGCTCTGAAGGTGCAATGGAGGGGGCGCTTGAGGTGGTGCCGTGGTGGAGGTTGCTGATTATGGGGAGAGTGATGGACCTGGTGGGAGGTTTTGGAACTTTCAGGAGGGAGAAGCTTTAAAAGGAGAAAGAGAAAAAAGAATAGGAGAGAGTAGGGGGGAAGTGTCCACGCCAGCAAAAAAAATTAATTTTAGCTTTTAGAGGAGAAAGAGAAAAAAGCATAGGAGAGAGAGTAGGGGGAAGCGTACTTACGAGCAAAAAAAAATTAAATTATTTAGGTAACATCTACTGCAAGCTATTCAGCAAAAATAAAATAAAATCTATTGTAAACTTAATTGTCATATGACTTGAGTAAAAATGTTTTGAAAGATAAGATGAGTATACATTTATAAAAAAATAATTAATGTTATATAATTTTATTAATTTCAAATAAAAAATATAATTAGTTTTTAAAAAAATTATTAAAATTTGATATCATAAACAAAAAAATCATTAAAAATAAAAATAAATAAAAAATATTTTAAATAACATAAAATAAAATAAAATAATTTATATTTAAGTACGTTATTTTTTCTTATATATTATTTAGTAGGAAAACTAAAAACTTATATGTAAAAGTTGATGCAAGTGTTACAAACTCAATTTCTCTAAGCATAATTATTTAATTTGTTTTGGAGGGTATTTTATCATTTTCATTAAATTTTTTTACTTTATGTTTTGTAACTTTTGTTTGATTAACTATGTTTTGAGTTATTTTTCTGTTTTTTGAACTTTTATATATATATATATATATATATATATATATATATATATATATATATATATATATATATATATTATTAATTATTTAACATATATAAAAAAACATTAGAATAGCGGTCATCCCGCTATCCGCTATCCCATTTTGGGGGGTCGGCCGCTCCGCTCCGCCGGTATTGACAACTATGGTTTTATCCCAAAAAAATGTTGAGGTTATATTCTTACAGAGTAAAACTCAAGGATTTAACTGTCACTTTTGATGTTGTGTGGCCCTCTTTATTGTCAAAGAAAGGAATGATGATAAGGGGCAAAATAATCTTGCCAGTTGCCCCACACAATATTAAATACAAACAATGACAGTGAAAGAAACATCCTTTGCAGAGTCCTTTTATTGGTGATAACCACTTTCCGTTGTTGTTGCTGGTATGCTATCTGTCTCAATAGATTGAGGTTGTTATGAAGCTGAATAGAATGATCTACATGAATTCCATTTTTTATTATATATTATGGATTCCAGTGCTAGAACAATAGATCACATTAATCACCATGAGAAATACATTCTTAGAACAAGTATCTTTTACTTTATTGTGTAGCAAGAACTGATTTTGGCTAGATGAAGATTCACCCGATGTGTGGAATGAGTTTTTGGTCATTCAGTGCCTTGAAGTAGATAGGTTGATCCATGTAGCTAATCCTGCCTAGTGGGATAAGGATCGGGTGTTATTGTTCCTGCAAAGTTTTTCTTGTTGCTTGACTTGATCCTTTGTCACTAGAAAATATTTTCTTCCTCCAGTTGGTGTGTGAAATACTTGTGCTTAATAATATGAGGAAGCTTTTGATTGGTGATGCCAAATGGTTATGCCACAAGTATCCTCAGGAAATTTGTATAGTTCAATCATCAGAATTGTTAGAATATATGAAAAATATCTCATAACAAAAAAATTATATCTTAGAATATTTTAGAATTTAGAGTAAGTACACTGAATTATGTCTTTATTCAGTAATTAGTAACACTACATAACGAATAATCATCTCCAAGCCCCATACATATAAAACATCATGCACCAACTGCCACACCATTCTATGACTGCCTAAATAACTGCATAAAGACAAAAATATTACATAAAAATAATAATTCAGAACCATAACTACCGAAGACACAAATACTGCACAAACAGTAATACTTCAGGCCTTACAGTCAAAGTCTGCTTCTTGTCCCTTCTCACATAAACTTTCCAATGTCTTTCAGAGTATCTTAGAGTTATGTCTTGGGATTAGTTTCATGATTCTTAGTTTCGCTATTATCTTGTTTCATTATTTAGTTAGAGTTATGATCTAGTATCAGTATAAAAGTTAATTCTTCATGTTTTATATCACATTGTCAGATATCATATCAAATCAAGTCAACATCAATTTTATTGTATTTATCTATTTATTCAGTCTCTTTTATCTCCTTTTCCTCCCTCTATATGGAAAGCCCCATAACTTCAACTAGTAGTTTTTTTTCTATTAAGACTTGTTGCATTCATATTCTTCATTGTCTTGCTAAAATGGTGTGCCCGATATTATAGTTGATAAAGTATTCTGATTATGATGCTTTCATGGTTAATCTATTTTATGTAATGCAGGTCGAAGGTCCAAAATCCAGTGAGGAGCTGCTAGTGACCCTGCAGAGAGTGCTTGAGGAAAGTTCCCCTGTTCTTGTTGCGGCTAGGCTTGATGCAGAAGAAAGAAGAAATAATATGCGCTTAAGGGAGGAGCAAGATGCTGCATACAGGGCTGCACTTGAAGCTGATCAAGTATGCTTTTTGTAGTGTATGGTTATTCTGCTTGTTTCCTATCATTTTTTGTGGTCTCTACTCCATGGCTTGTCCTTTTTTCCTATCTCAACATCCCTTGCAGAGGCCTTTATTCAGAAAGAACTGGCCTGTTACTGTTGCTGTGGATTAATGTTGTACGTATGCATGTCCAGGCTAGGGAACGACAGAGAAGAGAAGAAGAAGAACGTCTTGCAAGGGAAGCTGCTGAAGCTGAGAGAAAGCGCAAGGAAGAGGAGGAGGCTCGGGAAAGAGCAGCACAAGAAGCTGCCGAGAAACAAGCTGCATTAGCTAACATACGTCAAGAGAAAGCTCTGTCTCTTGGTGAAGAACCTGCAAAAGGACCTAATGTTACACAGGTACAGTATCCAAAGATTTAGCTTAGATTTTGTTTCTTATTTAGTGCCTTTACTCTGCTATTGGCATGTTTCATTAGTTGATTTAGTTCGTATATCTGTTCAACTTATATAGTTATACTTGTATTTGAGATCTTAACTTTTAATTCATATTATATAATTGCACTTTTTAAAATTCATAGATGGTGTCACTTATATGCAAGGTCTTTACTTCTAGTCCTGTAATTTTTAAATTGCTTTAGCCTGCATCTTTAGTTTCTCATCTTTTTCAGTTCAGTTTTTGTTTAATTATGTTATAATTTACTTGACATTGTTTTTTTTTTTTTTCACTTCCTGATCAAAATTACTAGGTTTTGGTACGGTTTCCAAATGGTGAACGCAAGGAAAGGAGGTTCAACAGCATAGTGACAATTCAATCTTTATATGACTATGTTGACTCACTTGGATGTTTAGAAGCCGAGAGTTACAGTCTGGTCTCCAATTTTCCTAGGACTGTTTATGGACAAGAGAAGTTGACATTGTCATTGAAGGAAGCTGGATTGCATCCTCAGGCCAGCCTGTTTGTGGAGCTCAGTTCATGAGAGTAAAACTTTGCTTAATATTCTTATGAATACAACATGAGGCCTGAAAATAGGGATTTCTGCGATGTTTCATTCTTCTGTTTAAAAGAATTGACTTGCTGAACAATTATAAACGTTAGATAAATAGGTTGTCATGGTTTATGTAGTTTTGGTTTCTCTTATTTTCAATTCAATCAGTCAAGCAGATAGCGTTACATGGAGACGAGATGATCTAGAATAATATATATAATATACATATTTGGAATTTGGCCGTTCCCTTGATTTGGAAGCTCCTCGTGCTATTTATTTGCATAATTTGTCTCTTCCTATCAAATATGATGATAGAGCATTGGACCAGCTATCGGGCTCACACCATGGGAAGCCCAATGTTGGGAGGTGTATTCTCATAGGTTCTTGCTATTTACACCCCCATTTGAGCTAAGTGCACCCCTAGACCCCCTTCTACCTCCCCACTACTCACTATACCATTGTTTCTAAAAGATGTACACCCTTTTTACTTTTTGGAAATGTATTTTCAGAATTAAATATATCTATTTTGGAAGTATATCTCCAAACCTACAATTTATAATTTTGGAGACACTTTCAAAATGGTATGTTATTCTAGAAAGACATTTTTGGTTATAACGAATCATATTTCAATTAAAGTACTTTAAGAGTTGTTGAAGGTTGAGGCTTGAATTGTTGACATAGACTTGGATTAGAAAATAAATGAATGCATTTAAAGGAAAAAATTAATGTCAAAAGCTTTGTTTTATAATTAAGGTGTATAATAGATGGAGTTAGTCATGAACATACCTTTAAACATAGTGTCACATGAAGGAAAACACAAAAATATTGTATGCTATTGATGAAAATATGGTATTATATAATAAATATATGGTGAAAATAATTTAAAATTAGGATTTAAAGAATAATAAAGATAGAATGAAAATAAGATTTTAGATAGGATTTAAAGAACTCTAATGATATAATAAAAATAAGACTAACAAACATAGATATAAGATAAACATTTATTTTGTCGATATTTTTTTTGTGTTTCTCGTCAATGATCTTAATTCTAAAGTGATATTTTATCAAAAGAAACATATACCTATTCTGGAGGTATATCTCTGGAACTATAAATTATATTTTAAGATATATTCCCAAAAATAGGTATATTTAATTATGGAAATACAACTTTAAGAGAAAAAGGTATAATGGGTAGTTGCGGGTAAAAAGGGGTACAGGGGGTGTACTT
Organism: Glycine soja; assembly: GCF_004193775.1. Classification (NCBI taxonomy): domain Eukaryota; kingdom Viridiplantae; phylum Streptophyta; class Magnoliopsida; order Fabales; family Fabaceae; genus Glycine; species Glycine soja. The sequence continues at coordinate 42,267,218 of NC_041011.1, read as the reverse complement.
ATCAAAATGAGGGGTTTAAATAGCAAGATCCATTCTTATATTGATTCTTTTAATACATGTTTTCTAATGTGCTTTTTTATTATTGATCGAAATTCATGAACTCCACTACCTTAGGAATAGGACCACTGCATAGGAGGCGGGATTCATAAATTTAGTGGAGTTGCATGAATTTCAACCAATTATAGTGTGTTGGAAAAAATGTGTAATAGAGTATGTGGTAAGATTTCTCTACCATTGTCTATTATAGTATTTATATTTTATCCCACTCACTCTTTGCCTGTGGGGACTGGAATGGTGTCTGGTTCTGTTGTGTGGATGTTGGTCATAATCCAATACTTAGCTATATCATGCTCTACAAGGATAGAGAGGATAAGTGAAAATTATTGCAAAGAAATGCCACTTGTTTTGTGTACTAAATTTGACCAGGGATATCAAAGTTAAGCATCAAGCTCAGAAAAAAATTCTGAAGCTTATTATAAATTTGATTTTATTCAGAAAGAAAACATCTGTTATATTAAAAATATTTAAAATAAAAATTTATGTCTTTTAAATATTTAAAATCAAGAACATTGGCATTAACTTCTTTTTATACCAAAATGCTTGCCGTCGCATGGCTCTTGGAATCATCAATTCATCATACAAGTTTTATCGTCCTACGTTCTCTTTTTCTCAAGGTTCTTTGTTGGACCTAGTGGTAATTTCAAGATGCCAAAAAGACAACCAAACCAAATGGTGGTGCGTTCAACTGTTGATCGAATCGGCTGAAATGTCGTTGTTCTGTGAAAAAAGTGACATTGTAACTAACTGTAGCACGATATTACATCACATCTATTGATTCGATAAGCTTGCCTATGAGATATGTTTTCATACACAGGATACATATACATTTCACCCACAAAAAAGAGTTTTTTTTACATTTATTTTTAATTTGAAACAGTTTGGTCTAGTTTCTCCATGGAAAAGATGATCGTTGCATCACAAGGTTCCCCAAGCTGGTCCAAGATGCATAAAACAATCTAATATCTATTTACTCCTTTCAACTTGATATTCTGGAGCAATTGCCTAAAGATGTAAAAATCTCCCAAGTCGTCTTCAATTTGGTGTCAAAATATATTTTTTTCGTGAACGGTGTATCAAAATATTGGTCTTTTCAATATACATGGATTATATTCTTCAAATTTCATTTTCCTTTAAAATCAAAATTTTCAATGTTGTTGTTGTTAGGATGGACTTTAAGAAGTCTAAATATATCCTAAAATTAAAATAATTAAAAGATTATATACGTTAAAGTTGATATTTGTATTATTATTTTTAGAGTAAATTATATTTCCAGTTCCTCCTTTTTTTTTAAATTGCATAAGATACCTCTCCTTTTTTGTATCTTACAATAAATCTTTTAATTGTTTAGTTCATATTATATTCAGACTTTTTCTCCTCCTAAACATCACTACACCAATTTAACATAAAGTAGACACATGTTAGTCATATGATTTTTAATGAAATTTTTTTTAAAATATCTTCATCTTCTTCTTATTAATTCCATAAAAGGCATAATATTATTTTCAACCTGAAAAATATTTTAATATTTTCCCTTCTTTTTATTTTTTCTTTTTTCTATAATCAGACGTAAACTCAACTTTTTGTTGAAAGTGAACCCACCTTATTAGTAAGCATGTGTTAACATCCTTTTTTTTTTAATTCAATTTTTTGGTGCGTGTTAAGTCATTTGATTGCTGTGTTTTTGTTAGACGCATTCTCAGCCATGCCTATTGATTGAATAAGATCTTTTACTTCAAATTCTTTTATTTTGTTCTTACATTTGTGTTTTTAACTCTTTTCTTTAAAATATTTATTTTTTATGATTATGTGTTTGATATAATATCTCAATCAAGAACTACATTTTCTTCAAGTGTCAACAACAATAAAATAAGAATGAAATATTAAAAAAAAACTATTAATATCTTAAGAAAGGTCTATTCGCGGAATTAATTGTTAATTTGTTATTAAATATTTAATAAAGAGGGTGCAAATGTAATTTATTCTTATTTTTATTATAAATAATTAGATGTTAACAAATGAATAGATAGTATTCATTGACTAACATCAATTATAGCTATATAAATGTATTCTTCTCGAGAAAAGGAAGGAATGAAAAAATATGAAATTTATCTTGTTTATCTTCTTTATTACTTTCTCTATAGTCTTTAATGGTGTTTATCTTAGGAGTAGAGTAATATAATTTTTTGCTCTCTGACAGCTGCCCAAGTAGAACTCATCACAAGTCATGACCATCCACAATTTATATATAAAAATAAATGAATGATCTTCAAATATCCACACAGAAATTGATAAGAGAATACATAGCAAATAACCAGAATATGAATACACCGTTGTAGAATGGTGAAATGAACATGTAGAATAATAGAATACATGCTATGCAGCAACACACAATAAGAAGCACTACCAATTTTCCCTGGCAATTTTAGCCTTCTCAAGTACATATTTGCCTTCCTTGTACTTCTGTGATTCCTCGTAGGCTCTCTCATACTTCCAGCCAAGCACCTCATGGCAGTCAGAACAGTAGACATCAGCAACAGTGTGGAGACCCGTCATTAGTTCTCTGTCTTCTTTTGGTCCTACAGTAACGTTCATTGCATGAGAAAACAGAAAAGCTCGTCCACTTTTTCCCTGAAATCAAATTCAAATCACCAAGTTCCCCAAATAGTTGTGAAATAGTTTAGTTTAGTAACAAAAGAAAGTTAGCAAATTACCCAGGCCAATTTTCCTTTCTAAATAAAATTAACAAAAATATCCTTGTTACACATTTTGACTTATTATACACAATTTCTTCTATTTCATTAATTTTTTTTTACAAGCTTCTTCGGTTTCTTAAGTACTATACAAACTCAGTTCTATTCCTCATAAAAAAATAATACAAACTTCTTCTATTCACCAAAAAAAAAAAATACAAACTCCCTTCTGTTCAACAAAAAAATAATAATACAAACTCCCTTTTATTCTATATGCATTATAATTAAATCTCTCTACAATGGTTAAAATCTGAAATGATTAATGTTTAAATGATAAAACATTTAATATAAAATTAAAATAATAAAATAAAGTAAATAATAAAAAATTTATTATTGACAGAATTATCAATAACAAGAATTATTTCAAAATTAATGCAATAAAAAATAAATAAAAACTTAATCATATGAGTCATTCATAATTAAATCAATACAATATGATTTAGTTTTTATTATTTATTTCTTAAAAATAATTTTAAAAATTAGTTTTTATTCCACCTTATTTATAATTCATATGATTAAGTTATATTAAATTTTTATCAAAAAAAATTTAAAATATTTTCTAAAATTTTGAATATGAAATAGTTTATTTTATTACTTATTCTTTTATATTACTCTAATGTTATTTTAAAATTTTTCATTTGAGAATTTAATAATTCGACATATTTGTAAATAGAAGGAGTTTTTCCTAATGTTTAACAAATAGAAGGGATTTGTATAGTGAGTCCATTTATGCTAAGAATATTTTTTTTATCAATTTTATACAAAACTAAAGGTTTTCGGGCTTAAAGAGTAACATATTTATAAAATAGAGGTGATTTTGATTTACTCTTATAAAAAATGATGAATTGGAAGTAAACTGAAATTCCTCCGAATTCAATCATATTATATGATAGCAGATTGGTTATCTTGTTTGATCATGATAGAAAGGTAGTAAACAGATAAAATTCAGAACAGAAAATAAAGTTAAAGCTGAGACCGAGAGTAGTGTTCACCTGGAAGGCCTTTGAAATCACATCATCGTGAAGGGCAACATGGTTTCTACAATTAGAGCAACAGTACAATCTGGGTCCTATCACTTCCTCCATCTCAAATACTATAAAATATTGTCTCAACTCAATCCTTTCCAACGAAAAAGACTTTAATCAATAGTGTAATCAGATCATGAACCATGAATATGAACATAGCGTTTTCAGTGTTCAATCAATTATGATTTTCAATTACAACTTGAAATTGAATTTGTATGTACCTGCTCCTTGTAACAGTAGCTGATTGACTCTGCCTTGGCCTTGCCTTCAAGTTCTCCTTTTTAGGGCTCTCTGCGTCCTGAATCACTCAGAATGTGGAATTGCTCTCTCTCTCTCTTACAAGTTAAGCATGCTACTGCTCATGTCGGATTTGATTGCAAAGTTAAAAAGATTTTCTATCACTAAACAGTAGACTGAAAAGTCTCTAGAATTTAAGTGCCACTTTATTTTTAAAAAAAATTAAAATTGGTCGGTTACATAGACTAGTCACTTAACACGTGTAATTTTGTCTATTTAACAGAATAAAATTTTATTTTTTGGTTTATGGATTTAAAGAATAGAAAATAGATAGTCCCTTTTTTTCCTCTGGGTAATCATCTGTTTCCAACTTAGGTAACTAAAATTTTGTCTAGAAATATAAAAGAAGTGATTTAAAAAAAATTTGTTTCATAATGTAGAATAATGAAATCATTATAATCGATGAGTATGAAATGATGTACATCCTTTTTCTTTTTTTTAGCCATGAAATGGTGTACATCTACTCACCTTCAAAAGTAAATTTCATAACTTTAATTGTAAGCTTTTTTTTAATTAAAAAAAAGGAACGAAGATATTTCACCATATTTTTATTCCAATGCCAAAAGGTTAGCTCTGCCAGTTCACAAACACGTTTATAAGAGACAAAATTAATGGTTGTAGTGGCACCACATTTGCCAAATTCCTCCTTAATAAATGAAGAATTGAAGCTGTACTGCGGAAATCTCCAATCACAAAGTATTGCATTGCTGAAAGAATTATAATATAAATATATAATATATAGGTAGGCCCGTGTTCCAAACTTGGGGAAAAAGTAAACTGAAAAAAATAAATCAACATGGAGAATTATTGAGCATTGACAAAAGAATGCAAGAAGAAAAAAAAAACATTGGACATTTTTTAGGATAATCTTATTTGAGTCGGATAGAATGATATAGAATGATGATGAATGACTTTTATACATATGCATATTTAAAACTAACTCAAAATTACTCATTAAGCAAGCTAGAATAATCTTGGGTCGATTGATGTACACTCTCAATGGCAAAGACATGGACATTTTAATTTCACATTAAGGAAGAGAAGAGCGCACATATCACAAATCCAATGATGAGAAGTTGAGATGTTGAAATGAGTTGAGTTGAGGTTGAGGTAGAAGGAGCTACTGGAATATTGCCAAATACTGTGGGATAGGAGGGTGCAGATGCAGGCAATGACGAACTTGGACCAGGTGCTGTATCCATAGTTTCCATTATTCCTTCACCAACAGCTACATGAAGCTTTTGATTTTTTTGGCAATGACCAGGTTCACCACTAGTGAAGAAAAATTGGCCCTTTGATGTAATGTTAAACAAAGTGTTGCCATTGTTCATGTACAATATCGGGTCTTTAATGTTGCAGCTCTTGTATGATTCCTCTGTTACTTGAATCATTGAATCTTGACTTGGTGGGTATAGAAACACTGCGTAGTAAACATATACAATGATCAACATATGAGATCAGATTTGTTCCATTTTTAATTTGTTACTCTAGAAGGGTTAAACGAAATTGAAAACACTATGATGTATAGAAAGTAGTGTAAACTTACAAAGGGAGTCTCCAATTGTGAGATTGTGATATTTGGACCATTTTGTGTAGACTTGTGGATTTTCTGAGGAGGGTATCCCCCAAGCATCTAGATCTCCAACTTTGTATTGGTAGCAAAACACCTTGGCTTGGATTTGGATCCACGTAAGCAAGAGAGACACCAACATTCCGTAGTGACTTGAAAAATTGGCCATCTTGGTTTCCACTCAAAATTGCACTCACATTAATCTTCACTCTTTTCTTTAGATATAGTGGTCTCGCCTAGGAGAACTTCTTATTGGCTCGAGTCTGACTCTGGCCAATGGAGGGTTGATAATGAGATCAGAAAGAAGCCACCTAAAATGTAAATTTACTTGAGTGCCCTCCTCTATAATTTCACAAGCCAAAATTTTGATATTACATATGATTACTAGTATTATAATTCCCTCGTAATACATTTTATTATTAATTAATCTAGTTGTGTTGTCATTCATAGATTTTTTTTCCTAAAGAGACCTAGACCTAAAATGAAAACTGAATTGGTTGGGGAATACTTTTATTAAAAGCACACACACTAAAAAAACTTAGAAAACTGAAAAATTCTGAGCATGAACAATGAAATATGGTTAAAGTCAAAATGAACTTGCAATGAGGCTGACAAGAAGAATATTAATGTGATGGCAAGGAACTTGTGCTGAGTTTAGAGGGTTAAGGGAGGGGAGCAGATCAACTAGACAACTAAATATACAACCCCTGATGTGCACATGGCAAGTGGGCAGTTTATATTTGTTTATTAAGTTTGGAATTTTGGACTTGGGGTGGTCTCTTTTTGTTATCTTAAGAGTATCCGAGTGTGTGTATAATTGTGTCACAATATGCATTATCATGTGCGGCAGGGCAGAAAAACAGCTAGCTTTCTCCAGGCACATCACATGGTGAGCAAAATGGGAAAAGATAAATTGCAAATGGGGCTAATGATATTAGCAACTATGGCAAATTAGAAATTAACAAAGTCAATTCTACAGAAAGCTACTAATAAACACTTTCTAACACATTATTTTCCATATTATACTCTTTGATTATTGATTTTTTTTTTGATAAATACTCTTGATTATTGATTAAAATTTATTTAAAATTATAAAATGATGAATAAAATTTATTAAATAAGTAAGATGCATAAAAAAATGTGATTTTTAATAAAATTTAACTAATAATAAATAGAGTACTATTAGAGAGTCTATTTATATTTACTAGTTTTTGTCGTCCCACATAACACATTGATATATCTAGACACTTTAATTATGGAAGGCTGTGCCAACGTGGGAGTGTACCCCTTACTATCAATCACAATGTTAAACTAGATTGAAGCAGTGAAAGCCTGAGACATGATCTCCAAATCTGAACATAGTAACAATAATAATTTGCCAATATCATATTGTGTGTTAGGCTTACATTATTTGCTCTGAACTTGGAAGAGATTTCGTGCATGTCGTTCTATATGGCAACGAGAGCTGAACTATATATTATCCTTCCTTAAGAAACAACATCCTTATTCAAAACGAGAATTACATGTAAAATTCCCGGCAACATCAACAAGAAATGACCGAGGTAATTTGCTGGAATTTTATTCTGCTGTCGTTGCACCCCAAAAAATAAAGTCAACGTTTATTTTATGGAAAGCATATCATATCAGTCTGCAGTACGGTACTTTGATAAAGTAATAACGTATGCAGTACATTTTAAAGTCATTGCATAGTAATCCAGTAGTAAAGCTTCAACAGATTTTTTTCTTCTGAATAAAGCTTCAACAGATTGAAGCCACCTATTTCGGTAAAAATAGTACGAGGTTTTTCTTGAGAGAGAAATGAATATCTATCTATCAATAAAAATCAAACCTAAAAGTTAATGCTTTACACTGACTCAATTTGATCTTAAAATATGAGGATTAATTGCCATTCTGATTACACTTGGAGTCAATCCGTGTTGACATAGTATATAATATTAATATCATCTACCAAGTTTTCTCAATATTCTCAAGATTGCAACTGATGAATCTAGAATGTGTTTAGCCGGTGATTTCAACTCACTAGTAACTTATTTGATTAATTTCCATTATTTGACTAGAACAGAAGCATTTGATAAACGAATTTATTAATTTGTTATAACACTTGAAGTTACATTCAAACTTTTAGTTTATAATTTATTATATTTTTTTAATTGTTTCGTTAATAAAATTCATGGTTTAACGTTTTCTTTATAATTACGTTATTTATTTTATTAATATATCATTTATACTATTTAATTTTCTTTTCAATAAAATGTGTGATCATTAAACAAAAATAAATAAATTTTTAAAATTAACTAAAATCATAATTATAATTATCTAAAAGTGTATTAAAGGTTATATAATTTTTTTCCATGTCATTTTATATTTATAAACTAATTTTATCAAACATTTTTAATAAAATAATTCACCTGCAAAAAAATAGTTAAAAATTAATTCTTTAATTTTTAACTAATTCTCTAACGAAATTAATCCACTATCTGTATAAACAAAAAATTACTGTCAACTAATTAAAAATTACTTTATAAAAGTTAACGATCTTAAATTACAAGGTAATATATAATGAGATGATAGTACATAACACCTTTACATTCACCAAAAAACACAAAAGCTTTATAGGGTCATGTACTGATATTCTTTAATTTTTTGCTTACTTATCAATTAGTATTAAATTAAAATTCTTTGCTTGCTTATTAATTTAATCATTAAATTAATATTCTTATTAAGCATACGAAATTAATGGTTTTATATAACAATTTAAAAACTAATACTTTATTAAATAAGTTTAACATATAATACATTTTTTTAAAATAAGAGTAAACATGAATTATAAAATTGCATAATTACGAATATCAAATTTAACTAAAATTTAGCATACACCATTGAATTAATATCAAAATATTCAATAATTAAACTAATGAAATTCAATATATGTTCGAAATTATTGCAGAAAATAACTTTACTAGGAATTACTGTTAAATAATTTAATACTCGTTTGAGTTTTTTAAGAAAAATATTTTTTTCAATTATGTTTAACAAATAATCATGATAATTATAAAAGGTATTTTCTTGAATATATAAAAAGACCTCAAGGTTATTTTAACACTTTCATCCCAAACTAGAAGCATATGAAAAAATTCAGAATACAAATATCACATCATGAAATAACTTTTTTTCTTTTTAACTTGAAAATCGGATCCTAAATAAACAATCAATTGTTTATTCTTGACTCGGGTTACATTATTGTTAAATTTGATACCATAACAAGGTAAATTTGAATAGTACGAGAATATCTTACCATGTTGACTCATTTTACCATGTAGAATACAAAAAGCCTATACAAGTTCAAATCCGATATAGTAATAATAATAAAACCAATTCAATGTGTAGGGATGTTATTTCTCCCCCGGGGTAGTCCCCACAACTTTCTTATCAGTTATCACGAGAATTTCGGATTGATCTGCAAACATAGGGCATTGCAGTATGATACAACAGAGAAGCTTATTTACATCTGAATCTTTAAATGAAATAAATAATGAGATTAACTATGACCGATCATCATTTTGCTCATTTGCACTAGCTGGGCTTTATATATAGATCGTCACAAAAGCTTATTGAACACAAGGCTGGATCAGATAACATATATATATGACACTTATCAAGGACTGACTATAAACATCCAAAAAGTAGTTCTCCTCAGAAAAGAGAAAGAATTGGAGTTCAACGTATGATTGATCACTCGCCTGGAGGTTCATAATTATCTGCTTTCATGCAAATTCCTCTCTTTCCCCATTTTGTTCCTGGCTGTAGAGAGCAAGCTGTTGTTGCAACTGTTCAAAGCAATAACCAGATTGATCATTAGTTTTTACAGACACCTTTAAAACTTCAATTTAAATGGATTTCAAGTTGTGGACGTAACACGTATGTAATCCAAGCAAGAAAATAAAATAGCAGAAGAAAAATCCAGCACGGATGATGAAATATAAAAGCTTGTACAGAAACTTACCTGCACGTATCTTAACTTCTCATAAGTCAGTTCCTCGGTCAAATTAATCATCCTGTAAACAGATGACAGAAGATGCAGTCAAACTTTTTGAAGTCAAAGAAAAAGGGTTACTACCAAGAAAGCATTTCACAAATTGATATTAACTAACCGGGATTGGAGTTCTGAAATTCTGCCCAGCAGTAGTTGTTCCCTCTCTGAAACTGCTGTATCAACCTATAAAAGACTCAATGTCAAAAAAAGAACATCAAGCTGATGAAAAATCATAAAATGTTATGCTACAGGTTTGTCACCAAAACAGAGGCGATTGGTTAGCAGAAAATTAACATAGGCAGTAGTTAAAAAAAAAAAGCATGCAAGTGAAGAATAAATCAAACAAAAATTGCTTACACTTCCATTGTTCTCTGAATTGCGAGGTAATGGTGGTAACTTTCCATTCTGAGAAGCTGCAAAAATTTGATTGTATTCATTATTTCATCCAATACTAAGGAAAAAAATCATCAAACGTAATCAATGGAAAATCCATCACTCACTATCAATTGCCTCGGCAGTTTGCAAGCTATTCAACAGATTCATTATAAGATCCTGGAATTAAACAGAACTTTCCAGTATGACTATAAATTGGTAGAAGTTACATTTAAAATGATCAGCTTTCCAGCAGGCACACAGCAAATTATATGTCATTGCTCAAACTTAAACTTCCCTCACCTGTTGAATAGATGTCTGCTGAAAAAGATTGTGAAGATGAGGCACTAGAAGTGATGCAGGAATATTGATATTGGCAGAATCATTGGAAGACTGCTGAAGAGAAATACATGCAATGAAAGACAGACAAGCATTATATATCAAATACAATAATAAATGAAAAATCCTAGATACTCTGTAACCAACCAAAGAATCCAAATATTCACAAAAATGATTTTGAACAAAGTTGGGTTTAGAGCAAATGACAAATGTACAAACCATTTGTTTGAAATCCACCATCCAATCACCAACACTCGCAGATTTCCTCATTGGTGATCCCTATATTTAACGTAAAAGGAAGAGAACATCAAATGAGGGATAAGAAGAAAAATAAATATATAGACAATAATCAATTAGATCATCAACCAACCTGTGAAGATCGGCGTGAAACTGAACTTACAGGAATATCCTATTCCATATGATGAAGTCAGTTGAAGTTGTCGATAGGGACCATTTGATTAATAAGAAAAAACTAAAAAGCATACCTTCACCAGATCTAAATTTTCTGATGTCACTGAAAATCGTCCTTTAATTTGCACTAGATTAGCCTTAGACTTATCATCCAAGGAATCTCTGAATCCTAGCAAGAGTTGGGTGAACAAAATCAAAACCAAGTGTTTAAGAGGCTGGTTGAAAAATACTAAAACTAGCACACAGCCTTACGGTGTACATGATGATTCAAATACCTCCAGAAGATTTGATTGGGGCTGATAAACTATTTGCTGAAGCTCGGTTTGGAAGCATTAATGGACCACTAAAGCTTGGAGCTCGTCGTATATCACGATTACTTTTCTCACCCAATAACTGATTTTCATTCTCAAACCTAAAAAGTAATAAAGCATTACAAATTTTAACAAGCAAATGGTTATGCTGGTGATAACAAGAAAACCTCAATCACCAGGCAGCATAAAGGACAAAACCAGAAAGACACACACAACATTGAATTTATTTATTCAAAATTCAAATTACACTTATACATAAAATATTTATAGACAAATCAAGAAATATAGAAGGCATAAAGAAGATTCTCCAGAAAATACACACTTTACGAAGGTAGACTTTGAACTTACTAGAACTCAATGAAAATAAAATAATCGTGATTGATTGCCATGTTTATAGGTCACCAAAAGTACTTCCTAAATTACAAGCTATGACAGAAGAATGGTACCATTAACCATTGATAAACAATACAATAATTATTTTTCAATTCCACACTATCAGCTGCAATTCCAAATGGAGAATGTACCCAAACCTAGCGCATGTGTGTGGGCACACATGTGCGCTTGTATGTGAAAGAGAGAAAGGAGGGATCAACTTACACTTATGTGAGTTACACTCACTCTTACACCTCTAACTTTTTATTGGACAATATTATCCTAAAATCTATCATTAGATTAAAAGTTCCTATTATATATATTATATTTGCAAACTTTTAGATTAATCCAAAATTATTTAATACCTCATCCGTCATCTGTGCATATTAAAATTAACATAATACTTTTGTAATATGAAATTAAGAATCATAAAATTATCTTCTTAGAATAGTAGTGTTTCACATGATTTAAACATTCATAGAGATGTAATCTAAAAGTAACTATTTACCTATATTTTGAATAGGATGTTTTATGTTATAATAAAAATCATGCAATGAAGTATCAATTGAATTAGAAATTGTATGAAATGTTTTAGACTATATCCATCTCATATGAACTTTTAATTTAACAGTTAGATTGAATAAGTTTATTTTTGGTAAAAAGTTATTGGAGGTGTGGTTTTACAAAATTTGACACCTGAGATTAATTGACATGTGTGTAGTTTCCTTATCTTGTTAGGAAAGTTTTAAGTAGAGCCAGGCCGAGCACTTGAACCTCCAACTTGACTTGAGATTCATTTATTTAAACAAATTAAATTTAAAAACTTGGGTTTGCCTTGTTTTAAAAAAGTTTAAATTACTATTTTGGTTCTCTAATTTGTTTTTTAGATTCAATTTGGTCCACTTATTATTAAAAGGTTCAATAGATCCTGTAATTTTTTAAAATGGTTCAATTAGGTCTCTTTACTTTTAAAATGTTCAATTAGGTCCTTTATTTTTTAAAATGGATTCAATTTGGTCTCATTTTTCTTCCATCTGCTCTGGAAATTTTAGAAGATAGGATCAAATTTGGTTTTCAATGGGACCAAATTGAACTCATTTTTAAAACAAGGGACCTAATCGAAACTTTCAAAAATAAAGGAGCCTAACTGAACCTTTTTTAAAAATTGCAGGACTTAATTGACCCTTCAAATAATAAGAGGACTAAATTGAACCTAAAAAATAAATTAGAGGACCAAAATAGTAATTCAACCTTAAAATATAAACTGAGTTCGCCATCATTAGCTCATTTATAGATTTTTTTCCCCTCTGTACCAAATATCTCTATGAAGCAACTTTTTATGTTTTTTGACATCATTTTCAGTAGGCATATTATGCTGGAAGATGGAGCAGTTCTTGCATGAGTGCAATGCCTATAGGCATAACCAATCAAAAGCTTAGAATAGTTAAATAGTTTCAACACAAACTTTATTATTATTCTAACACATCCGGAGCTTTCAATTGGTTGTGCCTAATAGGCACTATGCTGACACAAGAATCGCTCTAGAAGATGAAGAAAAAAATATGAAGAAAGTGCAAAACGTTTTGAACAATGTAGTAGCAATAAATAAAATTACAATTCTCAAGATGGATTAATAATTTACTAAGTAGTAATATATATTGTTTATGCATTGTCTTATCTAAAATTAAATTATTTTTTTTTGCCATTGATACAAAAAACACACAAGCTATTTATGAGTTTTAAAGTCAATCCTATATATAACAAATCTGAATTGAAAAAAACTTGAGCTTCTTTGTTTAGTTGAACAAACAAGTTTATTTGAACATTTAACAAGTCAAGCTTAAAAAGTTTATGAACAGCTCAACCCATATATTGCCTTACTTATTATCTTTATTCCATACTAATATAAAGGTGAATCACCTTTACAAAACTCTCCATATAAAATATTTTAGCATCATTTAGTTCTACAATCTTTAACGACGACAACAACCAAGCCTTTTCATATTAGGATCGGCTACATGAATCAAACGACAACATAATATTCTATTGTGATTCGTATTAATAGACAAACCATTGACCTCTAAATCCATCTTAATAACGAGTTTGCCTATTGTTTTTCTCGGACTCTTCTACCTCTAACAATAGGGTTACCCTCCATCTAAACTATTTTCCTTACTAGGGCTTCTACAGGTCTTTTCCACACAGGCTCAAACCAAAAAAGAATTTAAAAATGAAATGCTTTCAAAGATATAAACCAATATAACCAACTCATCCTCCACTGATAATACTTTGAGCTAGTCTTGTTAGTAAATGCTCCATCTCTTTAGATATATAATGTAGCAAACTTCTTTTCTTAGGGTATTTATTTTTTAACCTATATATACAGTTTATTTGATGGTATTAGTTTACTGAGAAAACTGGTAACTTCCAAGTGTTACTTTTGTCCTTCAAACTCAGAAACTGATTACCTTGACTTCTTGGACCAACACTTTCAACAAATTTAGCAAGCACAAAAAAGTTCCAAGTCTGAAAAGTCATGGCAAACCAAAAAAAATATCTCAAAATCACAAAATAATTAAGTACCAGGTCGTGGGTCCCATATTTTATATAAAACAACATATTTTCAACACTAACAAACACATCAAAGCCTACTTGTTTTTATCTTTCCTCAACTAAGAGCCTAATTGTACAAGGAACAATGATTACCATGGAAAGGAAATAGCTCCTTGAGTATTAAAACAATATGAAGGCAAGGCCGCAAGGGCATCATATGAGGGGGAATTATTCCCCCTCTGAAAACTCATCTTTTACTCTCTCCAAATTTTGATGGGAAACAGGGTAATGAAGCAGAATAGCTTTAATTTTATTTTGAAAACTACCTCATTTACTATTTTATGCAATAAATTGAGAAGTTACAAAAAGTCATCTTTTATTCTCTCCAAATTTTGAGGGGAAACAGGGTAATGAAGGAGAATAGCTTTAATTTTATTTTGAAAACTACCTCATTTACTATTTTACGCAATAAATTGAGAAGTTCCAAAAAGTTTGGTAGGGTTATGTTGAAATTTTGCACTTATAATTATAACTCTTTAGCTCACTCTTTCGAGGATAAGCTTAGGTAGTGGTAAGGTTGCTGCCTTGAGACCTGAAGATCACAGGTTCAAATCCTAGAAACAGTATATCAGCTTGTGAAGGTAAGGCTGCATACATAATTACATATACCCTCCCCGGACCCCACTAGGTGGGAACCTCATGCACTGGACCACCTTATTCAACTTACACTTCCTTTCATCTTTAGTCATCAAACATAGGGAAGGCAATTGCTTTCCATTCCTTCCCTTCTCTCCCTTTCCTTTTTCATTTCATTCTCTCTGGAACTTCCAACAACAGCCTAATATAAAAACAACAACAAAGATATAATATGCAAATACAATGTACCTTTCAAATGTACGCCCTCTTTCAGATGAAGAATGGCCAAGCACTAAGCCTGGCATCAGGGGTCCACTTTGGGTTTTACCAAGTTTCACTGATTGAGTTTTAACTTTGCTTGTTCCCACATCATTCTCTAAAGTAGATGGTGTTGCTTCAGCAACTGATCCATTTCTTTTCTCACTCTTTGGTATGTCATTACTACCTACTTGTGATGTGAACTCATCTTGTTGCAAGTTATTTGAATTCTTTTTGTCCACAATAAACTGGGAATCAGTTGTGCCCTGTCATGACAAACAACGAAGATTTTAATAGATTATTTTTAAGGCTACGAAAGTTTAGAACAGTTGACCCAACCTTGTAAAAGCTGAAGAATTTGTTTTCATCTTCTTCCCTCATCTCTGCAATATCATCATCGTCCTGCATCTAGTAAAATTGAAGCCATTTGTTCAGATCAAAGAAAGAGAAAAACTAGTCAAGTAAATACAATCTGAAAACACAATAACATACCAATGCCGCTTGTGCTTTCAAATCATCAATATCGAAGTTCCATGCACTAACTCCTCGGTGATATTCACTCTAGAAAGTAAAATAAGTGGATTAGATTTCAATGGTTATAAAAGCAACAAGGCTTCTTATTTCCAGCATGAACATATAGGTGATAATGGTTCACTGAGAAACTTCAAAATGACAGGCTTCCAAAAAGAAAATGGTTATCTCTTTATCTTGCTTGAAAACACCTTTTTGGGACCAATTGCATAAAATCCCTCGCATTTGTAGATACTGGAGTTTTTGGCAGAGCTTTGAATAAACACATGCATTTCAGTAAAGAAAAGCACTTTAATTCATTTGATAATAATTATTTAGATGTTTGGCTAAAACATGATAGGGATTATAAGTTGGGGAGGGGGCAGAAAAACTTTAGTTAAAGAGGTGTAATAAACTGGAGATTTTCCAATAAAGCAGGAAAAAACATTATCTATTCACAGAATTGTTTCTTTATAATAAAGCTTTTTATAGGAATGTTTTTCAAGAAAGCACTTGTCAACAAAGAAAAATTTCACAGCAAGGCCAAATGAGTATGAAATCTTGGTTAGTGTAAATAAGTGTTGAAATTGTAAAAATCGTATTTTAGTCTTGTGTATTGCACAAAATAAATGTTTATATTTATATAATTAAAATTCATAATAAAATAATTAAATAAATAAATTATATTATATTTAAAATTCATAATAAATAAATATCTTTGAACATACAAACTATATTTTCGATTTACAATGAACAATTTAAATTATGATATAAGGTTATTATTAACTACTATAATTTCTTTTAAAAAAACCTATTGAAATTTAATTCAGGGATATAAATAAAAGAGGATAGATTAAAAATGATAGGTGGTTAAGAAGATTAAGTATACAGAAGAAGAAAAAAAGATAAAAGGAGGATAGTTTAAGATGGTTGAAAGAGAAATTTTTTTAGCCAAATGCAGGAGTAGCGTGACAAACGGACATCCAAAGGAGTGATGAAAGAGAATATTGGGAATGCCTAATTAAGAAAGTGAGGAGAGTGAGGGTGTCACTCTCCAAGTTGTGTATTCTAAAATAAGAGTAGATCAACAAATATTGAAGTACGATCGAACAAAGGTCTACCATTTTAAGTATGTAATGCACCCTATCAATCAACAGACTTGAATACGCTCTACAAATCAAGGTTTCAAGTAGAGAAGGAAACCAGTATCAAGGAAACGGGGGGTGGCAAACTTGGATAACATCCATCAGCCATTCATGGAAATGCTCCTTGAAACCATTGACTAGATATATATCACATTATATGACAAATGAAATTTGATTATCAGCCTTACTTGAGATATAGCTTCTTGTTCTGCAGAAGGCATTTTCTTTAGTGCTAGCTCGGCTGCATCTTTATGCTGGAAGGTTTTTGTTATGTCAAGCAAAGCAAAAGTAACAGATTAAGTGAAATTTTAAAACAGGTATGCATGATATCAAACCTGGAGGGATTTTACACGGTTCCACAAAGGCGGTAAATCAGCAAATAATTTCTTTACAGAAAGCTCCGGTGGCTTAGCTTGTTTGAAGAAGGAGTGTTTGAGTAACTTCTCCACAGATGGCCTCTTTGTTTGATCTTTTACCAGGCACATAGCAACCATTTCCTTAAAAGACTGGTCACAACTGGAAATACTTTAATTAGACTGCTACTACTACTACAATCATTATTGTTAATATTATCACTACTGTAAACACAAGCACTGTAACGTCTGTATGTCGTCATTTCTATCACACTAAAAGCTAACGTATTGCTATTATGTATATTAAATTGTTTAATATTTTGTCCGGAATACATGTCTATTAAGCAGAAACATAGGCACTGTCATACTTGTGTGTCTGCATTTAATAAATGTGTCCGTTGCAATTAATTAACCATGATCAATAAACCAAACAAAACCACGAATGCATTCAATAACAATGTATCCGTCTAGGCAGAAAGAACACCCATACCTTGGAGAACTTTCTATCACGATCATAATCAAGCCCCGGAGGAGCATTCTGAATGGTCATCAAAAGAACCTACACCCGAAACAAACAGTGAATCCCTATCTCACCAGCACAACATTACAAATCACAAGAACCTAAGACTCAAAGAACAGCACCATTCTGAAAACAGTGCAGCAAACAGATACACGATTACAGCCTACCTTCATGGGAGGATACTTGGAGAAAGGCGCGTGACCATGAGCCAACTCCAACGCCGTAATCCCAAACGACCAAATATCCGCCCTGTCCAACCCAATCCAAGCAAATCAGAAACCAAGTCCGAATCACACAGGTAAACCGAAGCATTAAGTACGAACTGACAAAACTTAGACGCAAATCCTTAGTAGATGCTTTCAACATTGCTCTTCAATTAGAATCAGAGTTTCACCTCAGTAATCAGTTTATGCATTAAACGTCAACATAGATTACATAGAAAACTCCAATTCTAAATAAAAGCACCAAGAAAATTCGTATCTAAATTTCGTCCAGAACAAAAATACAACAAACTGACTTGAAATTGTAACCGGTTCCAGGTTGCAGCACCTCCGGCGCCATCCTGCGAAAACAATCACATCAAAATCTAATCACAGAAACAGTTAACGGCAACGGAAGCAAGAGAAGGAAGAGAAGTACCAGCACGGAGTTCCGACGAAGGTGTTTCTGGAGCGCTGGCGGTCGCCGGTGTCGAACATGCAAGCGGAAACACCAAAGTCAGCGAGCTTGACCAGGCCGTTATCGTCAAGAAGAATATTCCCGGCCTTAACGTCGCGGTGAATGTGTCCGTGTCGATGGAGATACTCCAACGCCTTGAGAGTCTCCTTGAGGATAGATCCGATGGCGGCCTCTTCGAATCCCTCGGGATACGCAGCCTTCATGAGGTGCAGGCAGGAGCCCTGCGCCATGAATCCCATCACAACCCACAGACTCCGCTCCACGACGAAGGAGCAGAAAGCCCTCACGACGTTGGGGTGCTCGATTAGGCTCATGGTCTGCGCTTCTCTTCTTATGTCGTCCAGATTGCTGTTGCAGCGATCCAGATCCAGGCACTTCACGGCGACCTCTTCGTTGTAAGGGAGGTAGATTGCGCGGTACACGGTGGCGCTGGCGCCGTAACCGACTTCTTCTAGAAGCTTGTAGTCGGCGGGGTTGGCCGAGTAGCTTCTGCTCCCGCTCCCCATTGAGAAAGGAAGACCTCGATTGACCCTCAGCACCAGCTGGCGTTGACCGGCATGGATTGAAGAAGAAGAAGATGGAAGGGTTGGGTTGTGTTTGTGATAATAATAAGTAGATTAGGGTACTAAGAGAAGAGTGTTTGGATTGGGGATGGGTGGGCACACCAACAACAACAACGCCCATCTCTAACGCCTGACATGTTCCTTCTTCCTCTCCCCTCCCCTCCGCTTCCGACTCTTCCAATGGGACCCTCTTTTCCACTCTTTTTTCACTTTCTACTGCCTCCCTCTACTCTCCTATTATATAACCTCCCAACTTTTCACAATAATTCTTTCTTTCTCTCTTTTCCTTCACTTATTCTATATTCCCTTTATTTTACCACTTTTTTTATTATTAACTATCCTTTTCGTTCTAAGGATATTTTTATTTTTTTTTATAATTATATGTTACGTTTAAGTGTAAATTAAAGTGTATTTGTGATTATCAAAATATGAATATACTTGATTTAAAAGAAAATAAAATTTTAAAGAAACTTCATACATATTTTATTTTAGGGGTTTGGAGGAGAGGAGATGGAATTTAGTATGTGTTTAGAATTAAGCCATGTTTAACTTTTATTCACACCCATATTTGTAGTTTCTACATGTATTATTAATTTTGACATGATATTTAGGTTTAACCGTGTGTAAATATTCAAACATGTAGTTAAAATATTTTAGGTTAAAATAAAACTTTTATTTTTTTATTTTTTAATGTGTGATTTTAATCTTTCTATTTTTTAATTGAGATATTTTATCATTTACTTTTAAGAAATATATGGTATTACTTCCCATATTTTTTAACTAAAACATTTTGTTCCCCATTTTTTTAAAAAAAAATTATGATTTTGGTCCTCTTCTGTCTATTTTAAACTTGACTATGCACTTTTTTATTTTTTAATAAATTAAGTTTGTTAGAAATTAAAAAAATATTTATCACATGAACAATAGATAAACATATGTCAATATATATATATATATCAATGGTTGAAATTGTTAGCAAGAACTTTTTAAAAATAAAGTGAAATATCTCAATTAAAAATAAGGAACTAAAATTATAAACTTTTAAAAAGTCAAAAATAAATTGTCTCAATTAAAAAATAAGAAAATTAAAATCACGAATTTTAAAAAAGAAAAGGACAAAAATTACATTCTAACCAATATTTTAAATGTAATCACTAAGATATTCCTAATTATATTTAAAAATTTTATTTAATTTATAATTAATTTAATAGCACTATTAATCACAATTAATAGTGAATAATCTACCAGGAAAACTAAAACAATCAATTTATAAAATTAGGAAATCAAATATTATAATTAAAAATTAAGAAATTAAAATCATAAATTTAAAAACCCAAGAGAAACAAAATTATAATTTATTTTAACATAGTTGTGAGAGTTAACTTACTTTAAGAGTAAGTTTTTACATTTGTTTTTTGTTAACCTTTTATAAAATGTAAAACTTGTAGATCCAACCATAAAATCAGGTGATAAAATTTTGATCATCATACATGTTAAATTATAGATTAATTGAATTATTAATACGTATTTAATCTTATAACTAATTTACTTATATATTTTTTTACAGAAAAAATCTCATATTATATCATTTCAATTAAATGAAAGGTTCAATACAACTTGACATGAAATACAAAAATATGCTAACGAGCATAAAACTTATATATCCTAGCTAGCTCATAGGCAACTTGGTTGGTCTGTCTGCTAGTAAACTTTACTGCAAAGTTTTGAAAAGAACTAATTTTCTGAATACACCTTATAACAATTCCTCCCAACTCTGTTAACATGATCTTTCTTGCAGTGACTCAGTCCACTACATACTTTCAAATTGAAATCAAGCTTAAATATGATATTTGAAATGTTCATAGATTGAACCCAATTTATAGCAGTAATGAGTGCCATTGCCCCGGCTTCTTGAGGTGTTAGTGACCCATAAAACCAGAATGTTGTAGCGGAAAGAAAGCTTCCAAGGTGATTCTGAATCTTCCTGAAATATATAGGCATCGATGTTGCATTCCAGCTGCCCTTCCTCGGGGTGAATTGCATTTAACGTCATGTTTGTCTTTTTCTTTCCCCTAATTAAACTGAAGGTGCAAAAGAAAAAATGCAACACGTATAGCTTAAAACTATTTTTTTTTTTATATTTGTCGGGTATGCTTGCTATAAATAGTATTAATAGCATGACAGATCAATTTTGCCATCCTATGCAATGTAGCCTAAAGAAGTTGTCTTTAGATTTGGTTTTTATGGAACATTGAAGTAAATGGAAATTATAAGAAAAGGAAGAGGCAAAGTAGCTTTTGCTTTCGCTGAATCAGTAATTCATATTATATATTTTAGTTTTAGGAACTTTTCGTGAAAGTATTTTGACAGTGACGTTTTATGAAAATAAAGTATATATATATATATATATATATTTGTGTGTGTATGCATGTTATTTAGTGTAGGATGAAATATTGGAATAGAATCTCTTTTTGTACAAGCTAAACTTTGGTGGTTTGTTTACATGGATTTAATCAACCAAGTGTTTGTAAGAGGAGGTTAGTGTAAAAACTAAGGGAATCCATCTTAGTTTATTACACTGGATATGAATTATTATAATTTTTCTGTTGTTTGAGTTTGGTTCTTATGGGTAAAAGCAAATATTTTAAGAATGTAGAAGCTTGAGAGTATACTTGAGATTTTTAGGACTTATTTATATCATTCTTTTATAAGTTATTGTAGTGATTCTTACCAGATAAAACGTGAGAAAAACCTCCGACTGCAAATCCTGTAATTTGTGCTAAACATTGTTAATGAATTATGGACGTGTTCATATGTTTCGCGGTGACATGGGAGTTGGTGTGGTGTCAATTTTGTGGGCACAAGTCCTCTGAACGAGGTGTAGAACAGTTGCCCCAAACTAATATACTAGCTCAATATTATCATTTATCTTAGCCATAAAATGGCTTAGAAGAATGACAAGTGCCTTATTGTTATATTTGGGGTTCAGCTAACTCATTGTTGATTTATTCTTTCAAAAGGGTTGATGGTATCCTTGTTTGGATGTACACTTTTGTGTGAAGCGAATCAAGTAGCTGATAAGTTAGTTAGTTTTGGTCACTCTTTAGGCAAAGTAGAGTTTTTGAGATTATTTCTTCCTTTTTGTTTAACGTTATTTTAGCGGACGCTTCTTCCACCATGTCTCCTTGTGATTTTTAGTTGTCTTGGGGCTTCTTTCCCCCTTTTATTCACAAAGAAAAAAAGAAGAGTTGAAGAAGTTAACTCAATATTCTTTAATTGTTGCACTTTTGATTAAATGTTTTGTTTTCTAGTAATATCTATTTTTGTTGGGCTTTAATCATGACAAGCCAGTACGTATTGTTAAATTTGATAACATATTCGATAGTATTTTCCACTTTGGTAGTATATTTTTTTTATCGGCACTTTGGTAGTATAGTTGCAAGGATCCCGATGCTCGAGTCAATATTTATAAGAGAAAACTAAGAGTGCAGAAGATTAAGATTACATTCAAGGCCTTAATGGCCTATACTTATATTGTTCTTTCACAGGTTATGATAGTGATCTTTACATAATGACACATGAGAAACACCTATAGGAGTGAATCAAGTTATTTGCGCTATACGTTATTAACAAATTACATACCAAATTATATGCTTCACCTCTAAATCCAAGTTGACGTGAGGTTAATTAGAATTCTTGATTCTTTTAATGTGTTGGGGTCATACTAATCTGCATTGATATTTTCATGTGGGTCAAAGTCCTCTAAATCAGATGCAAACATGTGTGTCCACATACA
Organism: Glycine soja; assembly: GCF_004193775.1. Taxonomy (NCBI): domain Eukaryota; kingdom Viridiplantae; phylum Streptophyta; class Magnoliopsida; order Fabales; family Fabaceae; genus Glycine; species Glycine soja. Next base: position 42,244,645 of record NC_041011.1, on the reverse strand, counting down.
ACAAACTACATAAAATTTCAAACATTTTTAGGATTCTAAAAATAGATTTACTTGTGGTACATAATTGATAAAATTATATATTTTTTAAAGATACGTTTGTTTAAAATAATATTTTTTATTTATTTTAAATTATGAAACATTATTATTTAAACTTTTTTTAAAAAATAAGACATTAAATTTAAGTTAAATTTATTGTGAAGTTATAAGATTGGCTTTATGCTAAAAGGAGAAGAGAAGAAGGAAAAGATTATAGGTTCAATTTTCCCTACTAACAAGCACTAATAATTAACAACTAATATTTTTTTGATAAAAAAATGTTAAATTTTATAATATTTTTTATTTTTAAAATTAAGAAATAAAAAATACCTGTCCATTGTTTTCTTTCAAAATTTCTCTCAAAAATATATTTTTTTATATGTAGAAATCGAAAATGATACTAAAAAATTTATAACAGGCATATTGTTTAACTAACTACATTAAACCCTTTTGATCTCAAACATATTTTAAGAGTGAAGTAGGTCAAAATATATTTAAAAAACATATAAGGACAAATTGAAGCAAATTTAAGTTGATATTTGTATTTTTATTTTGAATTAACTCAGACAATTCCTCTCTCACAAGTCAATGAATAATCAATTGAGGATGATCGAGATTTAGAATTAAACACCTAACCACATGCTTAAGGGAAAAAAGTTATATATCATTCCTACCATATCATGTTGGTTGGTAATTAATTAATGTTATTTCAACTTAATGAAACTCAAACAAGATTATCTCTCCTAAAGTAAATAAATAAATAAATAAAAATAGTTATGCACTGGTGTATCAATAGGGAATCTTGATTCATGAAATAAAATTGGTGGGTAGGCTTTATAGCCCACAGCGAAACCCAGATGAACGGCCCACGATAATAGAGACAACAACAGAGGCAGAATTGAACAAAAAAACGATCGATCTGCAGCAGTTGCATCACCAACCGCTGAACTTCTTGTGGGAATCTATCAGTATCATTATCAATATTTAATGATCCTATGTTGGTTGTTCCTCAGTCGTAAGACACAGCATTTTTACGTAAGGTACATTGCATATCTCCAAACGGTCCAGTTCCCTAAATTGATGAGTTTATTTTGAGAACAAGTTGCCAACAAACTCTTGAAAAGAAATGCAACTTGTGAGGTGTGAAATAATTGATTCTCTTATTTATGAATTCCAAAATTTCCAAGATTGCAACTTGTAATTGGGAAGACAAGACACGGATTGAAAGGAAATGGTAGTATTTTACCAAGTTAAGATAATTTAATTTCGCAATTGTTTATTCACTAGCAGACACAAAACAGACACCACCGTGCATATATATATATATAATCAGGAAAAGAAATAAGGGTCCCCGTGATCTAGAGTAGTCACTCATTTTGGAGCATCCATGCTCTCACTGAAAATAACTCATATCACGGGTTACCATACAATAACTGAAATTGTTTTAATTTTGTATTACTTAATATTTAGTTATTTTTATAACCACAAGTTTGGTGCGTGGCAAGGGAACATTTGTTTCCACTTCCATAGCAGATGATGGGGATGGTGTTGATCTCTGGAGGTGGCATAAGTGTTTCTCTGCTACTGTCATTAATTTGTTTTTTCTTTCTTAATTTCTCGGATGTATTTGCATTATATTACTTGGATTTTGCTGATAATTAAAAAAAAGTTGTATTATATATTTTGAGTTACATTTTTAAGAATATTATAATCAGGAATACTATTTTTTTTATTTTAAAGAATATTTTACAAAATATTTGGTATAGATTTTAACATTTCTAGAAATAATTTTTATAATTTAAAATAATTAAAATGAAAAATAAGAGTAACAAGTGGAAGTTTTAATTAAATTACTAAAAGAATTTTTTTTTTCACATTTTCATGAGAATACAACTTTCTCATTCCTCACCGTTGAAATGAGAATGAAATAAATTATAATATGATTACTTTCTTGAAAATGAACAATATTCGAGATTTTTCTTTTTTAAAAAAAAAAAAAAACTCATAGCAAACTTGAAATAACATAACATTCCTATGTTCACATTTCCGATAGTGAATTTTTAATTCATGAAACACACTCTTAAAGGAGAATCATGCATGTGAGCCAGGGTGGTGGTGTTCGGAATCATGGATGATGAAATCAATGAACATAAGCTCTGTTGCCGTCTAAAATGAGAAGAAAAAAGCAAAACCAACTAAACAAGGATAAATTTGAATTTTCAAAAGTATTATTTCTAATGCATTTGGAGAGCATTTATGTATTTTTGTATTCTACCATGCTTTTCATGTTTAAGGTCGTAGGTTGAAAACATAAACCATTGATCATTGTTTAGCAAAATCATCGTGACAAACGCTTAGAGCATCGATGATGTCGAGGATGATTGGAGCTAGTAGCATAGTAAATAATGTTCCACAAGGAGGAAATATTCAGTTTTTTAGTTGGACAATACTACGACACTTATGGTATATATGTTTAAAGAAACATACAGAATAAAGAGAATACATATAATAATATATTCTCTTTTATTTAGTTAATGAGAAAATGGAAAAAAATATCAATTAGAATTTTTTTTTTCTTTTTCAATTCAAATTTCATATTTGTATCTATTCTTTTATTTTCGTTCTATCTACCCAATATAAGATTACATAACAAGCAAGGACAAAAAAAAAGGAGGTATAACAAGGCAATCTTCTCTTTCATGCATCTCTCGATCTTTTCATTATTTTTTTTTATTAATTATGTAAAATTTACATAAAGCATTTCATTAAATTTTAGTTTAGTCTCTCAAATATTTATATTTTTTAATATTACTTTTTTAAATGAATTTTTCATTTATTAGGTTTTTTTATCAATTTTGCTGACATTTTGGTGTATTCTATATTTTTTTTTTATTTCTTTAAACGCAATATACTACGTGTCATCTTCCTTCTTCTTCTTTTCAAATTTCTTTGGATCCCTATTGAAGTAGACCGGCTATTATAGAGCTATCTAATATTAAGGAATTTTATTTTAAACCACTGCATCGGATCTAACACTTACATGTTACACTGACATATTTTTCTTTCTTTCTTATTTTTTTTTATAAAAAAATAGAATGATTAAAAGCTTCCAATATTATTAAACAAAACGTGAATGACAGGTTGAAGTTGATAGCGAAGATTTACCTAAAGGTTACCATACATGCCCAAACTACAAATAATTTTAGTTAGTCTCAATTACTCTAACAATCCCTAGACAACAAAGGATCCGTTGAAGAGGGTTGTCCACAAAGCAAGATTTTAGTGGAGTCAAAGAGAACCAAACTTACATGCATGAGAAGGATAAGAGTTAATTTCAAATACTAATCACTCATGTCAACCCACATTGTACTTTACATGCATATTGAATAGAAATAAATAAGTTATTTGTATTTGTATTACAGATTACTTAATGTGTAACTATATTATGGTGGTGCAACGTGATAATGAGTTTGGAGCGGTGTGAAGGTTCATGGCTCACATTGATACATGTGACTTGGTGGGTGGTTAGGTGGCATCGCGGCGGTAGGTTTGGTGCAATGTGGAGGTGGCCTTGGGTGTTTGTGATGATGTTTGGGTGTGACTGTAGTGTTGGGTGGAGGTGGGGTGTGGTGGTGATGAAGGTTTGGGGGGAGAAGTAACTACGGTTTTGCTTGGGAAAGGAAGGGTAAAAAAGGGGATATCAGGAATTTTGGGAGTGCACCAAGAAAAAATATGGGATGCATTAAATAACTGTTATGACGAAGCTGACATGCGGATTTGTTATGGCCCAATAAACTTGGATAAGCCCACTAATATATTTCGAAGGCTAGTAGCCTAAAAACCTTATTGCTCCTGCACCACTAATATATTTCGTCTTTCAAGTTTGAAGTTTCAAGTTTCAGGTTTCAGCCACATCAAATAATGTCCAATGTGAATATACTAGTGTATGGCAACTCTGCAAGCTCAGACTCCTCTTGCTTGACTTGTGATCTGACATATTATGATGAATTTCAGCCAATACCCAAGAACCTTATTGCTTGACTTAAACTCTTTGTTTGATTGACCTAAAGAGAAAAGAACTATAATGGATGGACAGAAAATAACTTGTTATTCATTTCTTCTACATATAGTTTGAAATTGGCAGATAAAAGTAGGAAAGAATAGTTTCATACAGGACCTACATACGTTTTTGTTCTGTCCAACTTTGAATAAATGGAAACGGAGGGGAAGGAATTATTTTTAAAAGAAAGACAAAAAATAATTATACTTATATTACAGTTCATTCTTTATTTAATATATATATATATATATATATATATATATATATATATATTCTTTTAATTTTTGCAAGACTAAACAAGAAAAAATATATATTTTTCCTTTGGTTTTTTCTAATCAACCAAGTAACTTAAAATATCATTTCATTTTTCAGTCTTATTTTTTCCTTTTTGTTTTCTTTCCTAAATCAAACATATCCTAAGTAATCATACTTTATATATAGATTTGTTTTGAATTATTTTTCCTCACCAATTATGCTTATATCTAAACCAATCATTTACCATCCTCTAATTATTAAAGCTCACATATAAAGGCTGTCTGACATCAGGCTTTGTTTTGCAACCCTTATTTGACATTCTATGCATTGCATGACTAAATTAATATATTTTATATTTATCGTCTATCCCTTTATTTTTAAACAAAACTAGTAGAATATTGATAAATATATCACTTAGTTATCCTTTTCTTATAATTAATTAGTAGTAGTAGTTAGTAGAGGACGACCCTACTATGCTAATCTTCTACTTCTGAATTCACACGGGAAAGAAACAGGAATTTTGTAGGGTTCCAAAAAGACAGAGACAATCAATGTCAAAGTCAGGTATTGGCAAAAGTGTACGAATCAGGCACATGTCGACCACACTCCACACTAGCTAAGGTAGGATTTTGTGCTACGTGTCAGTGTCGTGTGTCAGTTGATAATGGCAGTGACCGAGCCATTAACCACTAGATTCAATTCAAGTATCCACTACGGAGAGCTACCTAGTGTGGTCATCACAAATGAATAATACTTTCTCAACATTAGATGCTCACTCTACAGCTATAGCCAGCCACAAATTGATAATATGCATTGATGCCAACATATAAGTATATGTAAAAACCACCCCTTATTAGTATTATTATTACCTTCCCTTCCTCTATGACTCTATGTACAATTAGAATTTGTGCACGATGTGATGTCTGGAATATTTCAAACCTAACTAGTGCCCATATTCAACGGTCCTAATGATGCAAGTTAACCACCATCATCATCATCTTCAGATGGTATGCAGAAAATTTTACCATATATATTTTCAGCACCTTATTCATCACACTTGCATTATTAACATGAAAGATGAAATCAGCACACATGACAATTGTAACATCTTTACTGCTGAAGTACATGAATTATATAGTACTGTATATATAGTCTATATATAAGATATACATATCAATCAACAAATCAATTAGCAAAAAGAAAAAAAAAAAAAAAGAAGGAAAAAAGGCATCGATCCAAGTTTATCTCTATGCTTCCATCATTTTCAAACTCGTGCTGATTGTTGACAGCCCAACCCATCCACTAACAGCTGCAATCAATGTATTTCAATGGCTTACCTTACTCCCCTCATGGGAAGAGAATCTTTGCCATGGCCACTAGAATATTTGTGTTATCGGAACTTTATATATGCGAGGGCAAACCTGGAAAAAGGGTGCATGAGTCAATAGAGAAGGTTAGCTAGTCAAACCAAATGGAAGTTAAAAAAGTTTTGCTGATTCTACCCCCACAGTCACTGTTGCCAGTGCATCAAATTCATTACTAGATTGTGCGTGTGCCTATTGTGTATATATTCTGATTCTGAACGCATATTGCTTTTATTTGGACAGTGATATTCATTCACTCACTCAGATGAACCTTCTGATTTTTCAAAGTGCTATCTGTCGTAGTTGGGGGCGTATCTGTGAAAAGTAAATCTTCAACAGTAAAAAGTGTAGCCATTCATATAGTTTATAAATATATAGCGCTGTCTGGTTAACTATTACTCTATTAGATTCAATTATTCGTTTCAAGTTTGATTTTTTTTTTTACTATATATGCGTTTGTTAGTGGATATATATAGTGAGAACTGTAAATGTGTATGCATGTTTATTGTAATCGAACACAGATGACAAGAATCTTATGAATGGAGAGTATAACACATTTTAATTATTATTATATATAACACCAAATCTTTTTTGTTATAGTAAGGAAGTTTTAAATTTTTATTGCTATTTATTTTGTTTTAAACAATCACAATTACTTGATCATTTAACAAGTCTCATTTAAGACCAAAGAGTGTCTAAAAGAATCATACCCCTTATCTTGAAATAACATTTTGTTACTTGTGCATTCTGAATGCTTCTTACTCAAGTAATAATTGTATTGATACAATTTTTATTTTTTTTTTATAAAATGTTATACAACAAAAAGAAAAATAAGAGGAAAATAGAGTGTGTGTGTGTGTAAAAGAGATAAAATGATTAATATAATAGAGAGATAGAAAAAGAATGTTGTGGAAAATGTTGCATATTATTGTATGAATAAATAATCTCAAAATAATAATTGTAGTTAATTGTCATCGATCTGCACTATGATTGGAAGACACACTGTTGGTTTTAAAAAGTACGCAATGATTATTATTTTTTTTAGTGTTTTAAATTCGATATTTGTTGATACGATTTTTCAGAAAACTAGAAGCCACCATAACCAAATGATAGACCAACCAATTTAACTGAAACTTGCTATATAAAACATCCACGGAATTAAACTCATTATTTTTTAACCGTGCGACATACGGGATAAATAGAGAGTTTAAATGTATTTATTTAATTTTCACTTTTTTATTTAACTGTAAAAACTAGCATAGATTTCTACCAAAGAATGTGTTATCTTTTACTTGATTTTTTTGGTATATAATTTGATCTCACAATTTTATTTTAAGTGTATATACTTAATGTAATTATCTAAGTGTGAAAATAGACATAAATAATTATTAAAGAATGTGACAAATTTTACTTAATTTTATTTTTTTATCCAATGAATATCACAATTTTATCTTAAATGTAATTGTTTCTATTTAATGAAAATGAACTATTGAACAATGTCTACTAAGAATATTTTTAAAATATGCAAAATCACAACAAAAATAATATATCAAACATAATATAAATTTTACTATTCATCCCAATGTGATTGCCCAAGTGTGCAAATAGGCATAGACAATTGACAAAAAATTTTAAGGTTACAAACATCTAATTTTCTAATAATTAACTAAACAATAATCTTACATTCAGTCAATATTTAATTCCCACATAGGGGTAGGAAACATTTATTCTCATGGGATAAAAATTTCTTTCATGAATAAAAATACACAGATATTCTCTTTCTACCCACTATTACACTCCCCTTATCCCTTTACTTATGTTCTCTAATTTTTATTTAGTGTCAATCTCTTGAATTTTAAAGTAGTGAGAGAGATTGTAATTGTTATGGGATGGAGACGGAAATGGAAGGAAAAAAATAAATATAATTATGTTTTTTCCTTTATTTGATTGAAGAGAAAATAAAAAGAAGACAAGAAGAATAGTTGACTTCTGAAAACAAATTTTAATTTTTTTCCCTTTAATTTAAATTTCATTTTTTTCTTTCCTTGTTCATTTTCTTTCCCTTCTACCAAGGATTAATATTCGTCCCATCCCAGTTAGTATTAGTTAACACTGATCAATATATGTACCCCACATCAATCCATACAGTAGCTGTGCCTTTAAGAAAGCATATCTTAATAACTTTCATGCTTCATCCAATTGGCCAGGAAAAGTCTAAAGGAGAAAGAACAAATAAACTAAGGTGAGATAGTAATAGTATATTATTATTATTATTCCATTTTTCAATATATCTATGCATGAACATCACAATTAATAAACACGGCATTAATATCAACCAGACAATATCTATTTTGGTGGGCTTGAGTTGAGTTTTCTCTGATATGTACAAAATTTGTGTTACTTATTAGGCCATATAGCTGCTACTACAGATATAGAGAGATCATGATCTCCCCATCAAGTGGCCTTAACATGGAAGAAGAGAAAAAACAAGAAATAGTTGAAAGAGATCAGGACTTGGAGGATCAGCTACCTGCTGCTGCTGCTGAAGTCCATGAGTCTCAGCCATGGACAGAACAGATAACAGTGAGAGGAATATTTGTGAGCATGATTATTGGAATCACATTCAGCATAATAGTGATGAAGCTCAACCTCACAACTGGAATGGTTCCTAACTGTAATGTCTCTGCTGCACTCCTAGCCTTTGTGTTTGTCCGAACCTGGACCAAACTGCTTCACAAGGCTGGCTTTGTAGCCAAGCCCTTCAGCCGCCAAGAGAACACCATCATACAAACTTGTGCGGTTGCATGCTATAGCATTGCTGTTGGAGGTTAGAGGATCTTTTTGAAAATATGTCTTCTTTATATTACTTAATGAAGGTTTACTCTTTGTATTTTAATTTTTTTTTGTTTTCTAGAGTTTGATCTATGTATGTGTATATGGCAGGAGGATTTGCTTCGTATCTGTTGGGATTAAACAGGACGACTTATGAGTTGTCAGGAGTTGGAAACGAGGGTAATAATCCAGGTGCTATTAAAGAACCTGGATTTGGTTGGATGACTGGCTTCCTTTTTGTGGTTTGCTTTGTTGGTCTCTTTGTCTTGATTCCACTCAGAAAGGTATACTTTACATATCTTTTTTTTTTTTTGTTTTTGCATACTTTTGTTTTGGATGTCTATTATGCTGCACATCTTTCTGTGACTTGTAATATTGGATGCATATATGTAATCACTCATCAACAATATGGGACCCTGATGTTTTATTTTTCTCTTACTAAATTTTCCATTACGTTTGTGGTGTGTGCCTATTGCCTGACTTGCCAAGAGTATTGAAGTTCAGTTTGAGTTGCATGTGATGAGAACTCACACAAGACTCCAAATACCTCTCTGGCTTACTGCATTTTTTTCTGCTGCAGATCATGATAGTTGACCTCAAATTAACTTATCCAAGTGGCTTGGCAACAGCAGTTCTCATCAATGGTTTCCATACACAGGGAGACAAAATGGCCAAGTACAGTCCACTTGTCTTTTATTCATCAGCTTTCACTTGTTGCAATTTATAGATACAATTAAGAGTTATATATATTATGATATATTTTTATCAACAAAAAGGCTACTTATTAATAATAATGTTTTTTATAATATTGCAGGAAGCAAGTACGGGGGTTCACGAAGTATTTTTGTATCAGTTTCTTATGGGGTTTATTCAAGTGGTTCTTCTCAGGGATAGAGGACTGTGGATTCGAACAGTTCCCTACCTTTGGATTGCAAGCTTGGAAGCAAACGTATGATTCTCAGCATATTTATTAATTGCTTCGGAATGGAGGCTTCCATCCAAACTAGTATTACTGATCTTAATGTTTGAATTTACTTTGCAGATTCTACTTCGATTTTAGTACGACTTTTGTGGGAGCAGGAATGATTTGCTCCCATCCTGTGAACTGTTCTTTGCTCCTTGGAGCTGTGCTCTCTTTTGGGGTCATGTATCCGCTCATTGATCGGCTTAAAGGAGACTGGTTCCCAGACAACTTAGAAGAAACTAACATGAAGGGCTTATACGGTTATAAGGTTTTTGTTTCAATTGCTCTAATCCTCGGTGATGGCATATACAATTTCACCAAGATTCTAATTTCTACAGTCTTCAATGTTCATGAAAGAATGAGGAGCAAGAATAATAAAAATGGTATGAGCAGTCACATTCACACACTCAAGTTTGCTTCTTTTTTATTTTTCAGTAATAAAAATATATGATATCTAATGTTGAGGTCGTTTTCTTACTGCAACAGTAGCAGCTGCTGTTCGGCACGAGAATCCTTCCGAGGACCATAAACAAACTGATGAATTTCTGAGGGAGAACATTCCCATGCGGATTGGAGTCATTGGATACGCTGTTTTCACACTCATTTCCATAATTATAATCCCACGCATGTTTCCTCAGCTGAAATGGTACTACGTGGTGGTAGCTTATATATTTGCTCCATCCCTGGCATTCTGCAATGCTTTTGGAGCAGGTCTCACAGACATAAACATGGCATATAATTATGGGAAAGTTGCACTCTTTACTCTGGCAGCTGTTACAGGAAAAGAAAATGGTGTGGTGGCTGGACTTGTGGGTTGTGGTCTCATTAAATCCGTGATCTCAGTGTCTTGCATTCTGATGCAAGATTTCAAAACTGCACATTACACACGTACCTCTCCCAGAGCAATGTTCATATGCCAAGTAATCGGCATTGCAATGGGTTGTGTGACAGCTCCTCTCAGCTTCTTCCTATACTACAAGGCATTTGATGTGGGAAACCCGCATGGGGAATTCAAAGCTCCATATGCGTTAATTTACAGAAACATGGCAATCATAGGGGTCCAAGGTTTCTCAGCATTGCCCCTGCATTGTTTAAAGCTATGCTTTGGGTTCTTTGCTTTTGCCATAGGCGTAAACATGATAAGAGATTTTGCACCCCAAAAGATTGGGAAATGGATGCCATTACCAATGGTCATGGCCGTACCGTTTCTAGTTGGGGCATACTTTGCAATCGATATGTTCATAGGTACTGTGGTTGTGTTTGCGTGGCAGAAGCTTGACTCCAAGAAGGCAGAGTTGATGGTTCCAGCAGCTGCCTCTGGACTAATTTGTGGGGAAGGACTATGGACTCTACCAGCTGCGATTCTAGCTCTTGCAAGAATTAAACCTCCTATCTGCATGAAATTCGTTCCTACCTAGAGCTTCACCGACGACAGAGCAAACAATGCTATAGGAATTATTAGTTACTGCACCCTTCTTTTTTTGGTAAACGCTAGTACATCGGAGCACATCAAACGTTATCCAAATGCTTTACAGAAGAGTCACTGTCACCCCCATACAATTTGTAACATAAAATTTGACAAAAATAAGATATGATTTTGGAGTTACTCTTGCAGGTACCCCTCCCGCAAAAAAAAATAATAATAATAATAATGAAAGCCAATTGAGCAGAGGATCAAACAACGAAAATAGGCTTGAACCACAAGAGAAATTTATACAATTGCAAGTGTGGTGGACAGGCACCAACATACATTGATTCAAATTTCAGTTCCCAAAATTCTGCAACTCTTGTAAAATATATATTGGTAACAATTAGAATGTTCAACAAACTGGTCAATGAGTAAACCAAGATTTTTCAATGGTATTGTAATTATTCCATACATTACTCAATATTATACACAAGTTCGCGAAGTGAAAAAGGCTGGATAATGAGTTCTTGCTAAAAATGGCATATCAAATTGGTGATACAATTAAAACTTATATTCATCCTGTTATTATACCAGCCAGTACATCACTTTTGCCTCGCACATAAATTGTGTAAACTAGACGAATTGCATCCAGCCAGCCATCCAATGATTCCCAAGAGTCAGCAACCTTGATGAAGCAAGAAGTAAAAATGAAGATTAGAGCTGCATTTTCAAAACCTAAAGAGATTCTTGTGTTTCTAGATTGAGATGAAATCACATTTCCATCAACCCTTGGAAAATTAATTAAAATTGGATTTGGGAGAACAATTTTTAAAATACATTAGTGGTGAGTGGGGTTATTTGGTAAACACTGAAACACATGAATGGACTTTGCCTTTCTATGCAAATGCACAGAGAGACCTAACGGAAGCACGGAGGTTATGCCCCCTAGGTGCTGTGTAGGCTTTTTCAAGACAGAATGAACAACAATAGTGCAGGATTCAAGTAATTGCCTTCTGCATTTAAACCTCATAATCTCATGACATAATCAGATACACTATCAACACAACAAGCCAACACAAAAAAATAAAAAAACTTCCAGTTGTCAGAAGATAACATGGTTGACTAAGAAATAAAACAAAAACTATAGTTAAAAGAAATTGTAGGGACAATCAAGCATGCGGAAGTGGTAATTTCATTATTAAATGTCGGTGTCATGATTACTTCATCATGAAAAGATCATGGCTTTGCCAGTCCAAAATTGCTCTATCTTGTCTTCAATCAAAATTGATTTTGTCCAATTGATTAAACAATGTTTGATAAGTGCGGAGGAAGGAAGCAATAAATTTGTGCAATATGGATAAACTCAGATCAATGAAATTGTTGCTTACCAAGTAAACTGATCCATAACTTGTATCTATGCAGAGGCCTGCACCAGGTGGTAAGGTAAGATCAGCACATGCTGATACAGAAGTAATATCTGCTATATCTACTTTGATAGTCTTCTTATCCCCACTCACTGCATCTACTGATCTGCCTGAGAGATTTTGAGGTGGTACTTGTTTATGTTCTCCTCTGGGTATCTGAACCAAGGGAGGAATGCAAGTCATTTAATCATAAATTAGCAATTATGACACTAGATCAGAGAGGTTATGCAATGATTTTAAAACTGAATGTGACTTTGCCTATTAAAACATTTCAACTTGTCAGCCACATCTTACCTGCTGAAGCTTTTCATGATCCAAAAAGAAGTCTGATCCTTTCCAGTCATTATGAGGTGCAATAGATGCCCCCACAGGAGGTGCGGTTAAATATCCAACTTTAAGGTGTGGTAATGGTAGCTGTGAAAATTGAGTTCAGTTTAAGTTAGTATATAAATGCACGATTCCATCAACTAACAGTCCATTGGCATAGTAATGAAACAGCAAATAACGGATGACATATATCAATTCAAGTAGAAGCCAAAGTTAACTTCTAATAAAAAGAAGATAGGTTGACTCACTATAAGTACTACTTAAGGGGAGGAAATCCAATACAACAGCATGGTTACTTAATGTGAAACAAAATTCAGAAACCTTGAAAGTGCAAATTATTTTAAAGTCATTTAAATGATAAATTGTGTTGCAAATTGCAATGTGGATCCTGGTGAAAAGCCTACTACTCTAACATAATTCAGAATAATGTGTACTCACCATAGAACGCACCAACCGCAAGGCACTGCTATAAACCTGTTACATACACCAAATTAATAATAATAATGGGCTAATTGCATGATTAAAATTGGAGGAAGAAATTACCTAGATTAAAAATCCTTTCTAATCCAAAAAATGCATAAAGCCAATAAATATGTTCAAGGCAAGACAAATAGACTGTGGCTTCTTACTGAATAATTTGGTTTCAATGCATGGGCAGCAGCAATGTATATTGCAGACTGGCTGTATAATTCATTTGGTGAAACTTCTTGAGCACTCACTGATCCCCCAGTTCTTAAAGTGTCCTCAGCTAATCCATACTGCAAAGGAATTTAGTGAGTCAATTATATACTCTTAATACTGTTACATACATGTCAATACAAGACACCATAGCATAATGTGACATTGTGTAAAATGAAGAAGAAATATGACCAGAACAGTTCCAAGATTGTAAATTGCCCGATGGAAATCAAATTGCAACTGTATGGCAGCGCGAAACTGCATCAAAATCAAAGCATATGGAAAAGTCAAAAGTGGAAGTGGAAATGAGTTAATACTCAGAGAACATAGTTGATGTAAAACACTTGTGTGCCACTTCTATCTGATTCCCTCCAAATATTTTTGTTACCTTGCTGATAGCAGTTCTCACAATCTTTTGCTTTTCTCGAGCTGGAACAATGGTACTGAGTTCCTAAAATGGAAACCAATTTTTTAGCAAAAAAAAAACGACAAAAAAATTAATTGAGAATTTCCAATATAGAAAAGTATGAATTCTATAACAGTATTAAATACAATGTTTACAAAATAACTCTCAAGGTATAGGGAAATGTTTTCTGAAGAAGAGAAGAGAGTTGGGTAATATTAGCAAAAAAAACAAAGGAAACAGGTACATATTGTCGTTCCAATGGTTTGAAGGTTTTATCCCTTTCTTTTTTTTAATCTATGGAAGCTTTTGAGATAATCTTGCCCGTGACATGCTTTTTTCGCCAAAATGTACATTAGAGGTTCCAAAGCCAAATAAAAGAGGAGGAAACCATGCACAGCCAAACTAAAATTAAGTTTAATCTTTTCTGACATGGATTAATGATTCAACTGTGCTAATGCTAGGTCATTTTGCAGCACACGGATGCTACAGTACAGCATTGAACGAGCTAGAAGTGCTATACCATGTTTCAGTTTAGATTATTAATTATAACACTTGAAAAGTTATTTATGACTGCACGTTTGGATGAGATTTATTCACAAGAGCCCAAAGTGCTTTTGGTATAAAGAAATCTTTTAGGTGAAGTAAAAAGATCCAGGTCTTGCAGAAAGATGAAAAATGGCCTTTTAAAAAGTATTTTATTTAATGAACTTCTCCTAAAGTTCTATTTTGATTCCCAAATATACATACATATCAATGAGGGGGGAGAACCCAAACATGCACTTAGAAGCATGTAACCATAAAAATACACTTTTCCTTTTAATTGCAGTTTGTGTGTAGTAGTGAAATGCTTGAATACTGGCAAGTTAAATATACCTGAAGAGCAAGTCCCCAGTTATTGAGCGCCTGTAATAGATTCCATGAGTCAGTAACAAGGGCTCAATATGCAATGATCATGCTTGTGAAGAAAATCAAAAGAGTTGGAACAGAAAGTGTACAGAATAAAGCAAATATTTATCTAAGGAAATAAGAAAGGCTGTTTCAAAATCATGCTCCAACATTTGTAAGAAATTGCAAGTCAAACTTTTATGAATTAATTGAGAAGAACCTGAGGACTGTTCCAGTTAAGTTGAACTGCTTTTTCATAGTTGCTTGTGGCCTGGGAAAAAAAAGGTTAAATTTAACAAAAATTAGATTGTGTGATGATAAGCCTCTCTCTATCAACCAACAATTGACAACTATAACCAAAAATGTGAAAAGTTCTTCCATTCAAGTTCAGTATGAATTCAGTTCTTTATCAAGTATTATCCAGAAGATGCATGAAACCATTAATAAAAGGCAGCATTTATTTTTAATGACCTGCTTCCATAGTTCTTCAGCTTCCTTTGTGCGGCCACGCATCTTTGCTCGATCAGAAATTGCTATAGCCCAATTGTAGAAAGCCTGAATAGAATCAAATGTGGGGGGGAAAAATAAAAACTAAAGACTCTCATTTTGTGTATAAAAACACAAACATACATAAAAGCAAATACGAATAATTTTGAGCTTTCCTACTATATCAATAGACTTTGGGGACAGGACTACTCAAGAAGTATCATCACATTATGGACGGCATTCTTACAGATAGATTGGCTATCAACACTGCAGTGATTGCCAGATAGCAGAGGTGACTACTGCCCCCAAGGTAAGGATACTTATATTTGGTAAAGCATGCCTGGTTATAAAATGTAGCTAAAACAAGGGAATTGTGGGATTACATGGCCAGGAAATTCCAAAATCCAAAGGAATGAGCTGAAAAATAAAATGGTAACAAATTATGAATAAACTAATGTATGAACAACATAATTTTTTTTTTAACAAGGAGCTCAAAGGGTGATACTAAACACAGTTCTAGGAGTGTAGAATAGAACACATACTGCAGAACTTTGAGGATCTGCACCACTCAATGCCAAAAGGTCCTAATTTCCTCTCACAAATGACAAGATGATCTCTCTCTCTCAACCACCCCTCTTATTTATAGTCAATATGCCTTGTTTAAACTATTTCAGCACACTAACCTAACCAATTGACTCATAATGTAACTAACAACTTACTAAGTACTAACTACTGGCAGCTGAAAGAAGCCCACACCATTTTTCCAATTGTTTGAAGCATCATGACCAAGCCAACCAGACCACTGCAGCCCAAAATTAACTTTCACTTCTCCTGCGTCAAACACAAATATGTGAGCGCTCTCATGCTTCTCTAGTGCTCTGTTTGTTTCTGTATTTTTAGCCATGAAACAGAGCATCATCACCACTGCTCTACTTGTAATGAGATCTCCTGGCTCCCTGGTGAACTGCACTGCTGCACATGATGGAAGTTCCTGGGTTGTAATAAGAAAACTTTTGTCTTGGTACTCACTGTCCTTAGTGGGTCGGGTTTGGCTCATTAAATTCAGAAATTTATTATCTCCTGCTTTGTCAGTCACTCCCCTTTGTCGTCCTCTCCTTGCAAAGACCTCGATCCAGTGGTTTTGATGATGGCAGCTTGGTTAATATGGTATACCTTGTTTTAGCTCTATTTGTGGTTATCTTACAAACTGTGTCATTATTCTGGAATTGACAGACAGTGCCCACCTTACAAGTGTCGCAATCAAACCGTGGAGACTGGGTTAGCCCACATGAGAGACAGAGATCCATCTTTGACGGTGACCCATCCTGCTCCATGGAAGAACACGAATCTGCTGGCTTTTGTGGTGATCTCTTAACTGGACAACCTGAGATACCAAGTTTTGTAGCCATGGGAGAACGGTGCTTCATATTCACCCATAATGGTCAACCCCTCCATGTCCCCAACAACCACTTTCTCCAATAACCTGTGGCTCTTCTCCTTTTGTGCCTTGTAACTCACTGGCAAAATTAGATTTACCTTCAACCAATCTGCCTCAGTCAATCTGTGTATTTTCACCTTCAATTTTTTCAAATCCTGACTCATTATGATGTTCTCTCCTATCTTTTGCACTGAAGCATTTTTTTTTAAAATTTCTTTTGTTTCTTCATGTATAGGAAGCAGTCCTTTACACCTTTGCTCCCATCCTGTGATGACATTAGTTTGGATTTTATCTTTGTTTCTGCTTCCACCATATCAGCGATCCCTCCATCCTTTAAGACTACCTCTTCCCCTCTATTTTTTATGCTCCTAAGATTCTACTCCATCTTTCAAGACTTCAGGTACCCTCTGGTTTCTTCCTTTCAAGGACCTTTACCTTCTCTTCTGTATTTTTTCACCAACAATTCTCATTCTTCCATGAGTTCCCTACTGAAAGTCTGAAATTTGCTATCTCTATCCTCATTTCTTCAAGAATGTTAAGAAAGTGTTTCTTCATTCTTGCCAAACTTGAAGAGACCCTAGACCCTCCTATCTACAGTTCTACACTACCCATAGCTCGAAGATCAGAGCTCTCGTATTCATATCAGTTGAAAGAAACCCAATATCTTTACTACAAAGAATAGGGAAGAAAGAACTCCCCAATTTATAGACTAGAACACACACACTGCAGAACTTAGAGGATCTGGCGATCTGCACCTCCCTGTGCAACCAAATTGCCCCAATTTCCTCTCACAAATGATAATATGATCTCTCTCTCAACCTCCCTCTTATTTATAGACAGCATGCCTTGATCAAACTATTTCAAGTTTCATCCCACTAGCCTAATTGACTCAACAATATAACTAACTAATGGGTATCTATCACTGACTCAGTACAGTTCTGTTAGATATTCAGTCCATACATTAGCAATTAGTTAGAACTTAGAACAGACTCAACAAATTTATCAACAATTAGTTAGATCAGAACAGTGAATTGTGTATCTAAAGAATAGGTGTGCAATAAATAAGTGAGTCTCTTGAATACCCCGGAATGAGAGAGACAGAATGTTTAATAGCTCAGGTTCACATTTTAATTAGTCAGAATGTTTAATGTGCAATAAATAATTGGTTCTCTTATTAGTCAGGTTCACATTTTTAATTAACCAAAAGGACTGAAACTCATTCAATAAATTATATGAGCTTAAGAATTTTATTACTTGGCTCAGCTTGTTAATAGCTCATATAATATAACTTCTACAGATGTGTGTGCATGCCCATTTAAATTTTTTTATGCCGAGTCGCCTTGACTGCTCTTACCAAGCCCAAGTATTCTAATGTTGAACTCATTTGCACCCTATCCAGATCCTACCTAAAAATTTGCTACCCATTAATCGAAAACATCATAAAGAAGGATATCCTTACGTACATCATGCAGTGTGGGACAAAGACGAGTGGCCTCATCATACTTCTTACAAGCCTCCTCAAGCAAAGCATCTTTAGAGGGTGAAGTGGAATCTGGAATAACATTATCTGCACTTTCCTGGAGTACCAATGCCCAATTGTACAATGCATCATAATCTTCAGGGTTCCTCTCAATTGCAGTAGCATATCTAGAAAATCCAAATAAGAAGTTATAAGTTTGAATAAATATCGACAAGACCAGGACCCTGCCATTGAACTCCTACTAATTGCAAAAGATTACAAAGCAGATTGCAGATTGCAGGTTTGCAAGAAGTTTTCGGTGTAAGCGATTCCCAGTAGCAAATAAAAGTGGCCATGTTACCTCCTGGCAGCGAATGTAAGAATCCTCTGTCGGGAACGGCCTTCATCGTCAACACCTACAACGCTATTTATCAAATCCATTGCAGCGTTGTTCTGGTCTGCCTGGTGTTGCTGTTGTTCTGGGCTGAAAATTTTCGAAACACTACAATGTAAGCCGCAGTTCATGCGTCCACAAGAGGAAGACACTCTCAAACTCAAAGTCAAAGCATTAAATCAGTATCACTTCGATTTACCATAGCTAAATAAAAAGAAATGCACAAACAGGAGCTAAAATTAAAACAATTCCACAATTAAATATTTTACAAGCCATTTGCGATCTACAATTTCTGAAGTTGAATCAAGAAGAAAATCGAACGCATTGTCGTTTTTTCGTTTTCTTGATTCAATTAGGAAAAGGAGCAGCAACCTGTAGGGGGAGTTGGCATCTTCTTTCTCCGGTTCGGAACCAGTTTTCAATCCATTCAGCAATTCTCTCATGGTGAACGTTCGGCTTCCTTCGTCTTTTCGGAGCTTCGGAGTGGGAGAAGGATTCGCGTTCGCCTCATTGGAATGGATTGTCGTTTCTCTGAGATCTGCGTCGTTTACCACGGGATCAGCTTCTGATCCCGATTTCGGCTCCAATGGTGCTTGCGTTTGCTCTGTTGGCACTGGCTCAGATTCTGGCTGCGGATTTGGTTCTAGTTCGGGCACGGATTCCGATTTCGGTTCCAAATGTGGTTGCGTTTGCTCGGTTGGCTCTGGTTTCGTTTCTGGCTGCGGCTGCGGCTCCGGTTCTGGTTCGGGCGCTGGTTCGTGTCCGTTCTGAGATTCCGGTTCGGGCATTTCGGAGTGTTAGGGTTTTAGAGAGAGTGAAACAGAAGATTGAAGACAGAGGAGAGTTTTACTCCGATCCGAGTCGAAGAGAAGGGAACTGCGGGGGTACTGAACCAAGGAGAAACGGTAAACGGAGAGCACCAACTTTAATTAGTACAATTTTCTTTTTCTTTTTTTTATCACTTTTATTAAAGGATAGGAAAACAAGGAAAAAGTATATGACTAGAGGTGTAATAATAAATTACACAAAAAAAATTGTAAAAATTTGCTATAAAAATAAGTTAATTTATTTAAGGGTTAATTGTGGTTTTTTCATAAATTTTTGGATAAAATATAATTTCCGTCCCTTATATTTTAAATTCATAATTTTAGTTTTGTTATTTTTTAATTAAAATATTTTGTCTCTCATTTTTTTAAAAATATGTGATTTTAATTTTTTTTTCAATTTTAGACTTGACTATTTATTTTTTAATCGGTAAACAATTTTTTTAATATTTGTGTCCCTCTGTTTGTTTTCTTTGTTAATAACTTTAATTTTTTATTATTATGTAACACCTTTAACTAATAAAGTAATAATTATGTGGATAGTTGAATAATAGACATATAAACCATTACTCATTACTTTCCTGTTCGAAATGCTCAGATGTTAGGGCTTGGAAGCACTCTAGTCATGGTAACTTTGTTCTTCTGCGAGCTGCATATGAGGTGATTAGTAATCAATCCCTTTGTATTCTAGTTTATTTAAATTTGTTACTGAACGGAAGGGACCAGAGAGGGTTAAATGTTTTATATGGAAGCTTTGTCATGAATGCATTATGACTAATGTTAGGAGGATGAGAATGAATTTAACTAATAGCAATTTATGTCCTGCTTGTGATTTCCACGAAGAGGCTCTCCTTCGCCGGTTTCGAGATTGTTACCATGCTAGTTGGGTGTGGCAATTTTTTATTCAAAGGAATAATGGTGTGGACTTTTATTCCATTACTGATTGGAAGACATGGCTGCAAACTAATTTGACTATGACTCACCTTGTTCATGAGATGAATTGTTCTTTGCTATTTGGAGGGATGCTAGATTTTATGTGGTGGAGGCGGAATAGGATCATTGGACTGTTCTGGAGACTATTCAGAAAGCTTGCAATTTGGCTCGTGCATATCAAGTTGTTGTATCTATTTATAAGCCTCTTAGTGCTTCGAACCTGGTTCATATGAGTTTAACAGATGATATCAAATGGGTATGTCCTAATGTAGGGGAAATTGCGCTGAACTGAGATGGTGCTGTTGCTGACGGAGGGATAAGTCTGCTTGTGGAGGGGTGATCTTGGACACTAATGGAGCTTGCAAGATTAAAAACTGATAACAAGCTTTGATAAAATAAAATAAAATAAAAACTGATAACAAACTAATTAAAAATTAAAGAGAAAAACATACCCCTCAAAGACTTTGCAAGTATAATGATTATCTACTTTAAAAAAAAATGATCATCTACTAAAATATGTCATGGTTTTGCTATTTACACCATCCCCTCCTTTAGAACTGGTGTACTTAATAAATTGAGAGTGTATATCGCAACAGCCCATATGTTGACCTAATAAGACTCAACTCCTTTCTGTCCAAATGTCACAAAAATAACAAAATCAATACAATTAAATCCATATTTTGGAGACAATGGTCACAAACAATAGAAGCATGGACATAAGGCCCATGCTATTGACATCTCGCTTTTCTTTTTTCTCACCCCACTTTATGAAATTCATATTCTACCCTTGTCTTCACACCCCTCTCCGGCTCTGCTCCCCTCTCTCTATTCTCGAGGCGTATAGTATAGGCATCTCCTCGACCCCATCCACTAGTCTTCTTCAAACATCTTCTCACTTTTTTTCTTCTACAAAGCATTGTTCATCTTTATTATCTATTATCTTTTTCATGAGTTTTTGCTCCTTTATTGCTTCTTCTACTAAAGCATTCTGTTTTTTCACATGTTGTTAATCTGATGACTAATTTCTGTTATATCAAGATGCATAATGGGATCCATTAAGTATTTTGGCAAAATGTTCAACAGATTTTTATCAAAACAATTAAAGAAGTTGGATGGTGCGAAAATAAAAAATGAGATTTCAATAGTATGGACCTGATCATAAGGATGAGACAAACCGAACTGATTAAACAAAGTAAGGTAAGATGTTGCTTCCTCCTAGGGGTGGGAATAGGCCAAGTCAGGCTAAAGTCTGAGCCTAACATACGATGAATCTTTGAGGCTTGAGTCTGGCCTATAGCCTATCAAAGACTTTTATTTATTTTGGTCCGGCCTCACTTTTTTAAAAGTCTGACTTGACCTGATAGTCTTTTTAAAAGTCTTCTTCACAATAAATATTTAATATTTTATGGAGTAGAAACGTAATAGAAAAGTTAAAAAAAAGGAAAGTGAATCAAAATAATGAGGAATATAAAAAGACATATGACTCACATCTAAATTGTAATTAAAATCCTTGATTATAGGAATAGAATAATCAAAGTCTGATAGTTTTAAAAAAAAAAATTAATTGTATTAAAAAATAATATTATATATTGATATCCAAAAAATAATATATATATATATATATATATATATATATATATATATATACCGATCTATCAGGCTTATAAGACTTTTTAATAAGCTTAAGTCTGATCCATTTAATTTAATAGGCTTTTAAAAAAGTCTGAACCTAACCTTTTAATTAAATAGGTCAGTTCACGCAGCTTTATGTAGGTCAGGTCATAAGTCCCTGTAGGCCGGCCTGACCTATTCCCATCCCTACTTCCTCCACTCTCACTATTATTTAAGAGTGTGCAAAATGTTTTAGCCGAATTGGGCACGTGATTTCTTATATTTTGATGGCCTGTTCATTTTGCATCCCCAACAAAGTGTGGTGAGGAATCCGTGTGGGAACTTGATGAGGAATAAACTTGCATGAATCACGACGAATCCGTGTCATAATTTAATGACCAAACATTTAATGGCACCAAATTTAATAATTAAACCAACCACCAATTAAATTTAAAATTATAGGCTTGATTTGTCTCACGAGGCTTTTATTTCAATAGTTGGATGACTTAGATCAGTGAATTCGGCAATAACATGTGCAAAGTTGCAGAGTTGTTTTTTTTCTCATTCTCTTTCTTATTTTTGTAGGGACTAGACAGCATTTTCTGGTCACCTTTTGCTAGTCATCATGGTTTCCTTACAAATTAGTACAATTTTTAGTTACTTCTTCACAATTTGCTAATTTGCTTGGGTTTAAGCATGATTATGATAACTTCTTCACAATTTATACGATAGTCTTCTGCTGGTTTAAGTTCTATTTATCCTGTCTAAAGAATCAAACTCATTATCTAAATTTTGTAACCAAAGTTATTTTAAACATGTATTTTAATCACGTTTAGAAAATCTAAAATAACATCATCAACATTCAAAATAAACGGCCAGGTGTGAAATTTGTAATGGAAATTAGCAACTAAAACATGCAATTTAATCACGTTTAACAATTTAAAACTAAAATCATCAACATTTAAAATAAATGGACACTACCTTCTTTGAGACCCTTTTAACTACAACTACCACTCCACTTTCGTACTCTCTTTTCCATTTTTTGTTTTGGGTAAAAATTAAAAGATATCCTTTATCAATTAAAGATATCCTTCTTTGAGACCCTTTTGACTAAAGCTATGACAACTAACATTTTTTGTTTTGTCAGTGAGACATTTCAGCACGAAAACGAAAAATAATCTAGAATATGAATGAACAATGATAAACGTGTTTTTCTCCCTCCCCTGTGTTTTTATAAAGAACATTATCCAAACTTACGTAAAAAGAAAATGTTAGTTGCAGTTTGAATTATTATATAAAAAAAAAAACACATTTACTCACATGATACAAATGCATATTATATCCAAATAAGTAATGGTAAACGTGCACTCTATTTTTCAGATATATTATAGATGAAAAAGGAGACCAATAAAGAGAAAAATAAATAAAAGTGATATATATATATATATATAGGCCCGGCCAAGAACAAAGCAACTAAAGTTTAGGTTTTACGTTCATCAACCAAAAAAATATTTGTTATTAATATATATGAAGTAATATATTGATAAAAAAAAATATTAAATACTTTATAAAAAGGTTCATATATTTAAAGAAAAAAAATAAAAATTTATTTTACATCTGGTTTATTGTTAGACGGGCCACTCACATATCCGAGTAATAAACAATTTGTTTTTGTTCTCTCTCAATTCTCTCATTCTCTTGAAAAAAAAAATTAAGAAAAAACCAACCCAATTGCTTTTTGTCGGTCACATCTGCTAGCGTGTCCACTTACATTCATAAATATGAATTATAGCAATATATTATCAAAAGACCATTGTTTATTTTTATTTTTTTAAGAAGTCATTGTTTATTATATAAACAAGCATCTTAACTTTTTATTATTATTTATTTTAAATAATTTATGTACAAATCATAAAATAAATGTATCTAACCTTCAAATTAAAAGTATGAAAATGTCAAAATTATATATATATATATATATATGAAATGTTTAATATAATTTCCTAAATAAGAAAATATGAAAGGTAAAAACTATGATTCTGATAAATAAAAATAAAATACTCTTATAATATCAATCCATTGAAATCCTATTGATTTGAACAGCATATTCCACATGCGGGATATATATTTAAGGAAATAATTTTTTATATGGAGTTAATTAATTATGGTTATAACTAGAAAATGTTAAAGCAAATAAATTATTGACAAAACTTAATAAGTTTTTTAATTTTTTAATTTTTCATTCCTCCCCCCATGCACCACCTACTACTAGGAAGTTTTTCTCCAAGAGTCTTCAGCATTGGATCACCCCCTTTCTCCCTATGCTTCCTCCCCCGATGCCCCAATTGCCTCCTAACGATGCCAAAAGGAAGAGCTGAGAGAGGAGGGTGTTCTTCCTCTTAAGGACAACTGAGAGTGGCACACTCTCTAACCCCTCAACAATGTCATTTCGAACTTTGCATGAGTGTATTTCTCTTATTTGCTTAACGGTGGCCTCTGAGTAAAAATAAATAAACCAGAAGCAAAGCATTACAAAAAAAAAAAAGCCTTTCAGCAGTGTCTCTCAGTTGATGCCAATGTGATGAAAGGGGAAGAGGTATTAGTAATTTTTTAAATTTTAAAATAATAATAAATATAGTAGCAATTTCATATCACCATTATTTAAATACAAAAAATTGACTCAATTATGAAAGATTTCATTACATTCATAAATATAAATATTTTATTTAGTAAGAATATCGTATTCAATTCCCATCAAATAAGATTAATCTTTGTTTGGAAAGATTGAAATACACTTGTAATTTTTGACCTTGTATCAAATCATCACTATTTTTAAATTTTATTTTTGAATATTACAGAGGAGTTTTGAACTGTCACTATTTTAAAAAATATTGTTTTCTAAAATTATACCTATTTTAATTTAATATATATATATATATGAAAATTATTTTTATTGGAAACAAACTTAATCCAATGATTAATTGTCAATTTATGGATTTTTTTTAACAAATTAAAGAAATCTGAAATAATATCATTCAATATAATATGATATGATTATACAATTAAAATTAATATGATTTATTTATTTATTATCAAGCTCTAGAAAAGTCTGGACATGTAAGGCCGAAACTGCTGATTTACAGGTGCATATGCATCCAAAAGGCCACGTATATATACAGAGTACATAGACATTCATCAAAAGACAAACTCAAAGCGCGGGCCTTACTTTTCCAAGTAATGAGAATATGCGTTAAATATTATTTTTTTAAGATTTAATATTATTAATATGAGGGAAAATAACAACACTTTATTTTCAACAATTTTTTTTTATTATTTATTGAATCTTATTAAAAATTTATAAATTTAGTGAATCTCATATTTCATTTAACGAGTCTCTCAAGATTAAGAAAACAGATTCACTAAAATTTAAAATTTTAATTAATAATAAAAATATTTTTAGAGAAAGTGTTGTTATACCACCTTTTATTATTTTTTAACATATTTTTCTTTCTATTTTCTCTTAATTTTTTTTTAGATTATTTGTCATATTTATCAAAAAAAATAATCACATGTATCTTCTCGGGGGCAATCCAATTTAGATATATGTTAATTATTTTCTTTAACTTTCCCTTCGATATTAATGATAATGGATGTAATTCTATCAAAACAAAATCAGTTACGCAAAAAACGTTCTACAAAGTATTGTCATAGAATACTTGTAATTTGTGTTTGGGAAATCTTCAAATCACATTTTAAGACTACCGGATTCTAAATTGAAAATTAAGCATGCTGTTAATCCAATCAATGTATGTATAAGCCAAAAAAGTTTCTATAGAGGGAAATGATTACAACATTTATACAATTCTGAAATCATCATCTTATTTTTATTTTTTTTGAGGAAAAAAATCATCTTATTTTTTAAAAAATAAATAAAAATGTTGAAATTTATATTTTTTTATCATTTTAATGTTTTTATAAAAAAAAATCACACATCATTATTTTACAGTTCAGCTATAATTTATAGAATAATTCATGTAGCATATTTTATTAAAAAAAACACCATGAAAATCTAAAAATAATTATTTGAGTTTTATTATTGTATGTCCATGCATGTCTACCACAAAATAATTCTCTGATTACTTCGTTCCTTTAAGATAAGATCAAAAGTTCATTATGGTTCCGAATGATAAAAAGGACAAGAAATTAAGATGCCATTAAAGATAATGTATAATAATAGTTTGGTTAACGAGTGTTTTTTTAAACAGATTAACCAGTGTTTTAAACATTTTTTTTTGTATAAGATGTTTTAAACATATTTAATACTCCAGTTAAATGTTTTTGTTTATAATATAGTAAGTTTTCTCTATTTTACTTAATATCCCTACTTTAATTTATTTCATTATTCTTTAGTAATGTCATATAAAAGATTAATTCTTACGCGCTTATTTCCTTGTTTATACAGCCTACACCTAAAAATTGGCAACGAATAGAGTTTGATTAAAATATTTTTTTTACCAGAAGTTTGATTAAAATATCTGAACTTATTTAGTTTATAAGGAATGCTAGCAACACACATTTTAACAAACTCTTACTAATACACAACCATTAGTGAAATTTATTAAATTACAACACATATATACTATCAATTGAAATTACACAAAAACACATATATGTTAAATTATTAAAATGTAGTTTGGAACGACATTAAGTCCCTTACTCCTTATGCAAACTAATATATGTTTGCTCTAGATCTAAAGTCATTGTGTCGTAGTTATTCTCTCTATTTTTTTTTTCTTTTCTTATAGTTCCATGTTCTTTGCTCCATTTGCCAGAAATCCACCTATCCTTGTTCTCGTTCTAAGTAACAATGTATCTCTAATGGGAGTGTTGCAATGTTGTAACAACGCAGGCCTTATCCTTGTCCTCCCTGTCGGTTGTCATTAGTTATCTCATTTTGGAACTATGTTCATATCGTTATATGGTGATGTTTAAATGATTTAAGAATGATTTTTAATTCAATGGTGTATCAATTTGTTAATTAATATTTTTTTATTGATTTATTAATTTTATATTTAAGTAAAGTTGGATAGTAGGTGTAGGTAAATAGATACGCAATATTAAGATGAGAATTAAAATTGTTACTTTTGCAAATATGAAACTAAGTATACATGTTTTTTCTTCAATTTCATGTATAGGAATTTTATTTTATTTTTAGAAAACATAACATAGTGCATTTCATTCATAATAAGGTAGAAAATACAATGAAGAATACAATTGGGAACATAATGGCCAACATAAGACTTAGATGTTCTAACTAGTGTATGAGCGACTTGATTGATTTAACTCTGTACAAAACTCACCCTAGAGTCTAGAATAAATGAAAATGAATTTTTACATTTGGATAATATGAAATGAAACACAGGGTAACCAATGCAGGAACCATTTATTGAATCAACCACTGTCTTACAATCTATCAAGTTTGCCTTGCAATCTAGTTGAAAGATGATGTTCTCCAATCCCATTTGTGTCGTCCAAGAGAGTGCATGAAATAGTCCCATTGCCTCGTGTATAGGAAGTTAGGAACCAATAATATAATACCTAACTTTGAAGTAACTTAAACCTTACTTTACCCATTCTAGTCCATAAAACCAAATCAGCCCAATCCGTTTACTAAAATGCAAGTTGACAGTTCTTGAAAAAACGCACCGGATTGACCAGTTTACCCACCTCACTGTTAAACGTACACGTATTTGATTTTGATACTCGTTACTTAATTTGATCCTAATATCAAAGTTAAGCCCTATATATGGTTGAAGTCAATATATACGTACGACAACCGTGTTAAGTATAGGTGACGTATGGTACATGGACGTAGATGTTTGTTTCTCCGCCCATCGCATCATGTTCTCCCTCGTATATTGTTTGAACTTCATTTTCTTGTAATTAAAAAACAAATTTATAAACATGTTTAAGTTCTTAGAGAAAAATATTAATAGAGAAATATAATACAGTTTTAAAAATCAACTTAAGAGCGATAATTTTGGAATTAAAGACATAAAAATAAAGTTTATATATCTCGATGATACTATATATGAGACTAACTGGAAGTTTGGAACTATATAATAATTAATAGAAAAATAAAAACAATAAATGATAGTTGTTTTAAAGTCTGCTAATGCTCACGCCAGAATGAGGTGTCTAACGGAGCAATATGGCGTGAAAGGATTAAGCTGAAATTGAGGTCCATGTCCTCGTTTGCAATTATATTCCCAACAATTATGCATAGAAATTAACATTCAAAACGAGTTTGTCCAACAAGTATACTAGTACAACTTAGATAAGATGATCTCCACTTAAAATTTTGAATCTATCCTCTCCGTTAAGAAAGTCTACCAATTAGAAACCTACTTGCTAAACTTTTTTTTTATTTTAAAAAAGAAAACTAATTTAAAACAATATACTTTTCTAAAAGATATATTTATTTATTTACATTTTGTCGTTAAGATAATACTCGTCACGTGGCAATAAGGACGAGGTGTCCCACTGTCCTTGCAGCAAAGAACGTGGAGGATGAAGCTGAAATGACTTAAAACAATTAATTTATCAATCAATCCTCAAACAATTATAAATACAAGTTATGATCAAAACGAATTTGTACATAGAAAACAAGAGCTTCCGTGGCAGTGGTAGTTGCCAAACTAGTAGCAAGAAGTAAGTCACGTTTTTCTCCGTTTTCATTCATCACAATATTAAAGCTTTTAGTTTCCTTCAGTATGGGGGACACTTACGTTTTGGCCACACCGAAGCGCAACCGTTCCGATGACGTGGACGGCGGCGAGGCGAAGAAGCTGCTGTTGCAGCAGGGCGAGGCGGACCCGGCGGCGGCGCTGGCGAGCGCGCGGCACGAGTTCGGGGAGCACGGCGGGGTGAACATGTCGATCGAGGCGTCGGCGACGTTCACGGTGATGGAGCCGGAGACGATGCGGCGCATGTTCGCCGGAGAACTCGGCCCCGACCGCGACTTCTTCATCTACAGCCGCCACTTCAACCCGACGGTGCTGAGCCTCAGTCGCCTCATGGCCGCCCTCGAAGGCACCGAGGCCGCCTACTGCACCGCCAGCGGCATGTCCGCCATCTCCGCCGTCCTCCTCCAGCTCTGCAGCCACGGCGAACACGTGGTCGCCTCCAGAACTCTCTACGGTGGGACCCACGCGCTCCTCTCACACTTTCTCCCGCGCACGTGCGGAATATCCACTAGCTTCGTGGAGGTGACGGATCTTGACATGGTTGATGCTGCCATAGTAGAAGGGAAAACAAAAGTGCTTTACTTCGAATCTGTTTCCAACCCCACCCTTACGGTTGCGAACATACCTGAACTGTGCCACATGGCACACCGGAAGGGAGTGACGGTGGTGGTGGACAACACGTTCGCGCCCATGGTGCTTTCGCCAGCGCGTCTTGGTGCTGATGTTGTCGTTCACAGTATCTCCAAGTTCATCAGCGGTGGGGCCGATATCATTGCAGGTATCTTTGTCGTCTTTCCTAACTCTTTCTCTCGCTATTCATTAATTAAGCATTTAATAGTACCAAGAGAATATTAATGATAATCTTAATTGTACTAATTAACATGTCTTGAAGAAGCATGCATTTATCATTTGTCGTGTTATTATTTATGTTTACTGAAATTTTCTTTAAAATTAAATAATGACTAAGATATTACTTTCTTTGACGAGTCACGAATACACAAACGACAACTCTTCAAGTTTATCATGATAATGATATCTATCCATCTCACATGTTGAAGCATCAGTAACAGGACATCGATAGTTACTGTCAATTTTTTTTATATTTTATACAGTAGGAAGGGGGAATGTACACTTCGTGAGAGAGAAATAAAAAAATGAACGTCTTTTTCAATTACAGTTTTGACATGATTATTTGTTTGGACTCGAACCGATCTTGGTGAAAGATATATAGACTTCAGTTCATCTGATTTGCTAACTTAATGTTTAAATTTTAATTTAACCAGTCCTAAACACTGATTAGCATTTTCCATATTATAATAATTAGGATGAAAAGAAGATTCCGAAAGATCCTTAACCCTTCACCAAACAATGACAGAATGACACGACCCTGTGAAAATAAATCTTTTAAGAACAAGTTTAATGCAAACTCGACTTTCTT
Source organism: Glycine soja (assembly GCF_004193775.1). Lineage (NCBI taxonomy): Eukaryota > Viridiplantae > Streptophyta > Magnoliopsida > Fabales > Fabaceae > Glycine > Glycine soja. Next base: position 42,214,677 of record NC_041011.1, on the reverse strand, counting down.
TTCCGGCGGCGTTGGAATAATTGTACTGGAGCAATTAAACTTGATTTTGCAGTCTTGTTTTTTTAAAAGTTCTTATAAAGAAGTTTGTTAAAATATGATCTAAGCAGTCTACTCCAATGTTTTTCCTAAGAAAAAGCATCATAATATTTTATTTAAAATGTAACGTGTGAGTCTAGAATTAATAAATTTTTTTAATTTTCGCTTATATCAGTTACATGTTCAAATTAAATGACAATAATAAAAAAGAGTGATATATTATTTTATCTACTTCGAAATGTGTAAATAGGTGTCCAACCAATTAAATTTATTATTATTTAGGCAACCAATGAAAAGAATATTATCGTTTTCTTATATTGTTGTTGTAACTGCTCTTTTGCATTATTAGTCAATTAAAAATTATTTTTAATATAATTTTAAAATAAGTATTACAAGATTTCTAGAATTAAACAGTATTTTATATTTTTTTTACTTCATTAAATTTAATTTAATTTTTAAAAGTATATAATCATTTTCTAACCGAATAATATGAAGCAAAACTAGCCAATTTCCCCAGGAATGATGATCTGAGTACCACTATCACGTGAACAATCGTATTCGTCTTTCGTTTACGTGGACACGTGTTATTTTGCTTTTGGGAGGATTCTCTTTTCCTGAAAAAACTTAGCTTTATTAAAGCAATGTATTTAGTTGGTAGAAGGAAAAAATGACATAATTGAAGTACAGGAGCGGTGTGCGGACCCGCAAGACTGGTGAACGCAATGATGGATCTGCAACAAGGGTCACTAATGCTGCTGGGTCCAACAATGAATGCGAAAGTGGCATTCGAACTCTCGGAGAGAATACCGCACCTAGGGCTAAGAATGAAGGAGCATAGCAACCGCGCACTAGAGTTCGCAACGAGGCTCAAAAGGCTAGGAATGAGGGTAATATACCCGGGCCTGGAGGAGCACCCACAGCACCAGCTTCTGAAATCAATGCACAACAAGGACTATGGCTACGGCGGGCTCATGTGCGTGGACATGGAAACGGAGGAGAGGGCCAACCGCTTCATGAGCCACTTGCAGAACTACGGCCAGTTCGGCTTCATGGCTGTGAGCTTGGGCTACTACGAGACCCTCATGTCCTGCTCCGGCAGCAGCACCAGCAGTGAACTCAGCACTGAGGAGAAGGAGCTCGCCGGAATCTCGCCGGGGCTCGTGAGGATGTCGATTGGGTACATTGGAACCTTGGAGCAGAAGTGGAGCCAGCTCCAAAAGGCGCTCACTAGACTAAACGACTCTGGATACAACAAGATCGCTTGAATTGCTTTTCTCATCATGCACATGCACATGCACCCTCGTCTTCTTCCTGCTCCCATAATGTTATGTTATCTATAATAATAATTTATGCTCATCTTTATGTCTTGTCTTGCTACTCGATCGTGTCTCCTGTATCATGGATATGAATATGAATTGCCTGTTTCTTTTCAAGTTCCATGGTGTTTATTTCCCTTGTGACACAATAAGCCTCATATGCTTCTACCTAAAGCTAAAACAAACTGAAAAATTATATACTTTAATTTATATATAAAGCCAAATAACCTAATTTATCAAGATTAAAAATAATTAATTTGTCTTAAGTTTATAATTTTTTTAAAATTATCATTTTCATTAATATTCTTTTCTTTTTTAATAAAGAGTATTTTCAGTATAAAATTCATTAACGAAAAAAATATTATAAATTAAATCTTATAAAAAATACAAACACAATTTTAAATTTAAATCATATTTCTAATATTTTTTACATTTTAATATAATTTTATTTTCTTTTACTTTCTTAATCAGTGTCACTCTTACATGATACTACTAATTTGCATTTGTATTCCGTTATTAAGCTTTTTCCCTGCATTATCAGTTAATACTAATGAATAATAACATTTTCTGGAGAGTTCATCTTTTTGGGGAGCGCGGGAGATGGAGGTTTTCCAAAGTCCAAACTAAGGATGCTCATAATCTATCCTATTTCAATAATCCCATTCAACTTGAAATTGATTTTAACGGCTGGGTTCATATCTTAGAAATTAACCTAGTGTGATTTGAAGATATTTCTAAATCTCTTATTATTTTATAATTTATACGCCCTTTTAGTAATAATGTATTAACTCATATTAATAATAAAGATTTATTGACTTTATGAATAATATTTTACATAACACAGTATTATTTTTATATCAATTATTTTTGTTTATAAATATATATATATATATGTGTGTGTGTGTGTGTTCGTTTTAGTTTCACACTTCTTAAATTAATTGAACAATTTATACGTGATTTTAAAACTATAGTATATTATATTAACAAATCAGATTAATTAATTTCTATTCTATATGTTCTCGAATTTTGACTAAGTTAAATTTAAATTCAAATATATAATTCTACAAGAAAATTTAATCATATTGAGACTAGTTCTAGGAGGACGTACTAAGTCAAACGTGGCAATCTTTCTTCGGCATGCAATAGACTTTTATTCTTGAGTCTGGATACTTTTCTTCAGGTCCAAACTCACAAGCCCACTTTCTACAAGGCACTTGCTAAGTACACTCATTCCCCCCTTTTATATTTTAATTGCCCATTGTACTCTTTTTTTCTTAAAAAGATACATCCCTTGAAAATCTGTTCTTTTCTTCTTTTCAAAAATGTTTTTCCTGAATAATACACTTATTTTGGAAATGTGTTTCCAGACCTATGTATCATAATTCCATAAATACATTTTTAAAATAGGTATATATTATTCTAAAAAGTTAATCTCAATATTAGAAAATAAACTCTTATCTTATATCTTATATTTGTTAGTCTTATTTTTATTTATCATTAATAATTTTTAAATTCTATCTAAAATTTTATTTTTATCTTCCTTCCTTCCGTTGTTTAAATCTAAAGATGATGATACATACATGAAAAGTGCATACTTTCTACAATTTGAACAAAAATAAATAGAATGTATTTTCTATTTCACTTATACTTTCTAAGTATACCCCATTGTCCCTTTTTGTTTAATTTCCCAATATATCCATTTTCCTTAAAGAGATACACCCATTGGAAAACTTTTTTCTTTCCCAAAAAATTATTTCTAGAATAATATATACTTATTCTCAAAATGTATTTTTAGAAATATATTTTCAAAATAAGTATACATTATTCTAGAGAGACATTTTTTATATTAGAAAGTAAATGTTTATCTTACACCCCAAATTTGTTGTCATATTTTCATCATATTAGTGATCTTTAAATCTTATCTTATTTTTATCTTATTTTTATTATTTTTTAGACCATAATTGTGTATCTCATACTCATTATATAATAATGTATACTTAAGTGACACTCATTTCATGGCATGCCTCATCTTTATTATTCTTATTCTTATTACTTTTATTATCATTGTTGTTTATTTATACCCTAACTTTACTAAATTTTTATAATTTAGTAAACTAGCTTAATAGTTTTTTCTAACAACTTTCAAGTAATTTTTCAATTTATTTTTTCAAATACAACCTTATATGAATATGTTTAACAAGTATTTTAAATAAGTTTCCAATTTTTACTAGTTACAAAGTGTAGAGTTTCAAGCCAAAAAATAAGGTGCATACACATTGAGAATTGAATTTTTTTATCATTAAGGTTTAGGCAGTTTATATGCAAAGTGAAAAATTACATTTTATTATATGAACCTTAGTTAAATGAATACATTAAAAGTTGTTTTTTTTTCAACTTTCAAGAGAGCTTATTTATTATATTTATTATAATTTTTGACAATCCTCACTATAAATAGAGAAGAGATTTAGTGAAGAAACACAACACATGAAGAAAGAGGGTGTGAGAAAAGAAATTGTGAACCAAAATCATTTTATCGAGAAAAAAGTGTCTTTGTGTGAAAGTGTTATCATTTCTTGTAACCATTGAGTGGGATACTCGGGTTTGTAAAGTGATACACTATTTTTGATGAGTTACAATCTTGTAATCATTTTTGTGATAATAAAATATTTTTTGAGACGATTCTGTGGACGTAGGCAAGAGGTGTCGAACCAGGTTAAATTTTTGTATTTGTTATTATTTTTCTACGATATAATCTTTGTTGTGTTTTTATGATCTTTTGTGGGTGTGAATAATCTTATTTGTGAGAACATTGATTACTCAACATAAAGCTATTTTTTAAAAAAAATAAATTAAAATCTTAAAATATTAAGCTTTTGAATTCTAATTATCAATATATGGCTTAATTTTCTCGTTTTCATTTTAGTCATTTATTATGAGATATTTTTTTACGGAATGTGAGATTTCTTTTTAATACACGACGTGTGATGTTCCCAATAAAATCTATAAACCTAGTATCACCGTTTCAAGATTAACTAGATTCTTTAAAAAGAAAAAAAAAATAACTAGATGAGTTAACTTAATTTATTTATTTTTCAATGCGAGTCAACTTAATTGATACTACTACAATAGATAGATAGGAGGTATAAATATTTTATCACATGGTCTCACACCTACATGTACCTAACTCTTCAAATAATTATCAAAAGTATAATTTATTTAGAAAATTAATGCCGTTCAATTGATTTAATCTAAAGGTAGCACACTAGACACGTGAAGACCACGCTTAATATTCAAAAGAGAAAGAGCACCAATAGTATACAAATCACTTTTACTGCCAAAAGTATTATTTTGGCAAATAAATATCTAAGTGAGAAGTAGGATTGTTAATTTTATCCCTACTCATACGTCTTTATCTTAATTTGTCTAGATTACCGTATTTGCCAAGCACGGGCTGGATTAAATTTAAGGATAAATCAAGTCAATCAACACATTTGTTTTTTTCTTCAATAAAATAATAATACATTACAAACAAACAAGCTAGTGGGTACGCATCAACAAATCCTTTAAGCATTTGTTAGCATTCATTTACTTGTTTATTTAGAAAAAAGTATATTAGTATGTTATAAGGACGGATCTAAGAATGCACCAAAAGGAAAAAAAATTAGACAATTCTATGAATATCTAATTTTCAATATATAATTATTTAATGAACAATGAATTTCATAAAAATATTTATTATTAATTTCATTATAAAATTAGATATAAGATTAATCACTACTAAAAAAATTAAGCAAATCTCTCTCTCTCTCTCTCTCTCTCTCTCTATATATATATATATATAGTCTCGAGGGAGGGGGCCGGGGTCAAGGGCCCAAGGCCCATGCTTGCCGGCCTTAAATTTATTCTGAGTAAGTTACACATTTGATATATATTTGAGTAACCTTAGCTATAACTTGTTAATTTCATCCTAGAATCAGAATGGCATGTAACTTGCCAGAGCGGGAATCTCCATTTCACCCTCCGAGAGTGTAACCTATGCGAGGACTGCCTCCCCCAGTTGGAGTGTGCCCAAAAGTGGTACTTTCATATACCAACAATACACAATTTTAATTTATATTTTCTTATGATATTTTTATAAATAAAATACTATTTAAAAGCTAAATATATGATATTAAAATCAGAAAATATTTAATATATTTAATCTAGTAAATTAAAATTTAGTAAAAATATGTTACTGAGATTTATAATTATTTTATTCCGATTGATTTTTGTTTCACAATTTGTTTCTAAGAGCTTCCTCCTCTTATAACTCATGACTAAAATCATTACCAAACGGTTTGGAGAATTTTTGGTATAAAAGTCTTTCTTGTATCTTAATTATAACATTAAAAAAGGTTGATTCTAACTACTAAATGATACCATGCATAACGTGTTATGGAAGTTGTGATAAGGAAATGTAGAAGAATAGAAACAGTACACATGAATCACACTGGTCATGAAAAGCCAAACCGCTAACAACCACATGCACAAATTATTGACCAAGTTTCAATTAGAATAGTAAAACCACCTAGGCTAGTGACATTGCTTGAGGCTCCAGCTAAGAACTTCACCTCTTGTTTTAATGTCCATGCTTGTGATTTGTACAAAGAAAAAAATAAACTCAGCAAGGGACCATATGCAATGCATCGCAATTCGCAATATAGTAATTAAAAAAGTCAACATTCATTTGTACTCAACGAAGAAGTCACCAATGAAGGCGCGAAACCTCGTAGTAGCATCTTCCTTAGCATTGGAAAGGAAAAATCTTAATAGTAAGTTAAGGGAAATGAAATTGAAGGACCATGATTTCTGTGTTGTTAAATTCTTAAGTATGACATGAGTCTACGTGGGGTTTTTTTTTTTTTTTTCTTGTGAAAGGAAGGTATTCTTGTAATTGAAAATCATGTGATCAATCTATGAGACGATAAAAATTATTGAAATAAGTTTTGTCTTGTTAAATAAAATTATTTTATGACAGACTTAAGGAAATTAATCATCTAGAACCTGTGTTGGTTAGTGAGTCTGAGTGGTTTTGTTTCTCTGGGAGTTCTACCAAATTCTTGAAAGGAGTAATCACATGACTATATAATACAAGGCATGCACCTCATTAAGCGAGACACGTATGGTTTGTGCTTTGGTCGTGGAGTTCCGAAGCCTGGTGCTGGTAGTGTTGGATCATGTGGGGGTGGTTTGACTTATTTTCTGTCAAATTAAAGATCTGCAGAGACAGTTTGCTGGTATGCTCTCGTTGACCTTTTGCTTCTTAAAAACCTCTCAATTAATGCTCCCACGATTCAGATAGAAACTCCTTGGCCTATTCTCTATACGCTCCCACTGTCGCTTTCCTCAAAATTAAGCATAAGCTTAGTTGCAATTTTTTTGTCTCCATTACAAAATGTACTGTAAGGGATCCACTGAGTAGTGGGTCTTGGCCAACCGAACATGCACCAAGCACACACGTCCATAATGGGTGTTACTCGGTATTCATTGATCGATATTATTATAAGGTAGCTAGACGATTGCAGAACAGAAGGTAAGTTCTGTATTAATCTCACTACATACATCTCGGGCTCTTACTTTATCATCGGAATTCCTTTTTATATCTCACACCTTTGACGGAGCTCACAATACTGAGAAGGAATATATCAATAGATTGGACGAGTGAAGAACTCAATAAGAACACTTAACATTACCGATTTTGCTCTTATACACAGAAAAACCATCAGAATTAATGAAAAAATCGTCCAAAAATTGTAGCAATTGTGTTGGTATGAAGGAAAAATCACCACCAATGTCTTAATTGTTGAAGGTTTTCTACCTCAAGGCAAAATTCGTTATTTTTGTAAATGGGAGGATAAAATTTGATAATAAAAATTGGGAACAAAATTTGTATAAAGGAAATCGACTTCCATTATTGAATAATCATTATCACTTTTGCTTTTATTGTAACAAGATTCTGTTTTTACTTCGAAAAAGAAGCGTGTATCAATAATTATGATTTTCTGGATGAAAAATTCCTCAATCATGTTCATTCACACAAATTATTTTTTATGATAAGAAGTAGGGATGGAAATGAGTCGAGTAGCTTCTCAAGGGTTTATGGCTCGGCCTATTTAAAGTTCAGCTCAGCTTGTTGACTATGAAGGCCAAGTTCAAACTTTTTAAAAAAAAATTTTAGATAAAAAGGCAAAAGCCAAACTATAAAAAAGCTTGTTAAGTTTGACATGCCGGCTTGTTTAAGTAATAATAATAATAATAATAATAACTATTATCTATACCATTTTTACGACATTATGAATTGAAAGGATGAAGTGACATAAAGTGCTTAGAGAGTTCACTTGCATGTGAAAAATTTTAAAAAAGAAAAAAACCTCAAGTTAAAAGGATAATGCGACCAGATTAATACTTTCAAAGAAAAGAATGTTTTGTAAAAATATTTTCAGATAATTTAAATATTTTTATTTGACTATATTAGTATAAATCATCTCTAATCCATATATTTTTTAATTATGTTCTCTTTTTTCATTTTCTTTTAATATACTTTGTGTTTTAATAACTTGAATTCAATATGATTTTGTTCATCAATTATTTTTGGATTTGTACGTTACTTATACGAAAATTTTTATAAGTTTATTTTTTTAGTTAGTATTTCACTAGGTTTTAAAATAATTAATTGGTTAAAGACCAGACTTTTAAACAAGCTCGTAGACCAAACCAGACTTTTATGTAAGCCGAGCCGAGCCTTAAAAAAAAAACTTATAATAGATAATGAGTCAAGCTCAAACCTTACGTATTCAACCCAAGTCGAGCTAAAACCTAGTAAAGCTTGGCTTGACCCGACTCATTTCCACTCCTGGTAAGAAGACATGCTTTTTTGGCATAATTTTTTTCTTAGCCGAAGCAAGAAATCATTTAGGATTAATTATGTTTTTGGTCCTAAACTTTTTTGCAAAGGCAGAAAAAAAATTAAAGAACTAAAAATAAAAATGAAAAAAAAAGTTAAAACACTAAAAACATAAATAAAAATTTCAAGGAAAAATGTTGCTATGAGAAGATTTTACCAAATAATACTTCTAATTTGAAAACCATGTGGAGGTTTAACTTATTATATACTCAAACATTATTATCTTAGTTAATTAATATCTATCAATTAGAATACTGTGAATTATTTTCATTTTTTTAGAAAATGAATATCATTTTCATAATTAATACTATTAATAATTTAAAATTTAATAATTAGACAATATCAATTCAAAAAAAAACTTAACAACTTTTTGACTTTGCTAGCTGCCTAGGAATTAACGAAGTACGTAGTCCACGTACATGCATCAATCTCCATCTAAAAGAGGACGTGTGGAATTACTACTAAACTATATAAGATAGTGAAAATTGGCCAGTGTTAAATAATATACTTATAATCGTGTATTTGGAACTCACATTACTCACAGATTAATCATATTTGTTTGACCATTTTGTGGCAAATACTTAAGGGTTGATAAAATGGGTTGTGGTCTGATTCATCTAGTTTGTCAATTGTCATTCAGCTGTCAAAGAAACAGTTTGGATCAATTTGTTAAATTATAAGAAGTAGGATGAAAATTAAGAAAATGAACTAATAATTCGTCAACAATAATAAAAATAATTAACTTAATTAATAACATTAAATTTGTTTTAAATTCAAATATTTTTTCAAAAGTACATTAATAATCCTTTATTAAAATATTTTTAGATCTTATTAACTAGAATCGTTAAGAGTACTTATTAAGGAATTAAAAGATAAAAGTATTTATTTGGAAACATATTAAAAAATATTTTCTTCCTCACATTATAATTGTCTTTTTGCATTATTTTTTATAGACGAAAAACAAGTGATTGGATGAAACTGATTAATGTATTGAAATCAAGATTAAATCGTTCGAATATTACCCAAATTCAATCATTGACGAAAATAAGTCTTAATCAAACTTTACATATAATCCAAGACAAATTTCAGGATAGTTAGAATCTTTTTTCCTTGATAAATTGGAGGGTTAAAACAAAAAAATATAGACAAAGAAAAACTAATAAATGAATGAGAGTGAATAATTTTTTATAAAATTAATCTTATCATGGTTAATTCTTTTTTAGTTTTGTTGTCATCAAAGCAAATTGAAAAACCTAAAGTAAAAATTATTTTGAGGCTTATTTTTTCTTTTAATATGACTATTATAATGAGATAGAAAGAATATAGGAGAACAAATTTTCATACATTCTAATAAAATAACTTTTCCTTCTTTTTTTTTATAAGAGAGTACATTTGCCATATTTTTTTATTTAGTTTTAGTTCTTTTAATCTCTCTCATCGTTAATATATTTATTCTTTTAATATTTGCATCTGAATGATGAAATTAAGATTTCCCAAATGTTTTTATACAAAACAAAGTTATACTCTTAAAAAAGCTTTAGATATTAATGTCTTTGACTTACTATTTATTGAACTTGGAAAATTATTCATAATTAAGAATATATTTATGAAAAAAAAATAATTAATCTATAAGACATTTTAGATTAAGTCTTATAAAAAAATAAGTCAAACTTATAATTTGAGTCTCATAAAAAATGGAAGGAATAACAAATTTTCTCATCTTAGTTTGCATGTTAACGTGTCGAACAAAATATTTAAAAAAAGAAAAAAAAATTAAAAAATAAGAGAAGTATCAAAGTTTTAGACTTAAATATGATAAATTTATTTGTGTTTTATTTATTTTTATTATGCGTAAGTCTATATATAGGAGAATGTTATTAATATAATGAGCTATATTAGGAGGAGTTACGTAATTGACAAAAAACTAGACTTGATATATGACCAACTAATCTTCAATTTGTGGTGTGAGTAGTGTCTAGCTAGAGCTTAGTGCATAATAATTGTGAACTCGAACAAAATACTTGATCTAAAATCTAGAAAGGTCTAAAATTACTAGTAACTAATGTTAATTTGCAAAAGAAATAATTAAAGACATTCACAACTAATAATAACTTCTTTTTTTTTATATATCAACATCTACCACTAGTTTCACGTTTGAGAAATAAGTTTGATGAAAGATAAACGCTAATCTAGTAATGTGATACAAGTAAGTTAGGTAGGAATAATTTTCGGCCTTTACCTAGGATTTAATGTTATGAAGTAGCCATTAGCCCATCACAAAAGAGAAAATTCACATACGTAATTCTCAGGAATCAAATAACCTAAAAATATTGAAAGAGGTGGGACCAATTATATTAAAAATGAGAAAATCGTTGTGCATTTGAGTTAATATATATATTTACAAGTGAATGTATTTAACATTCGTGTATTATTAATTGACTTAACCATCTTGTAATAAATCACTTATTAAGAGACTTAATTAAAATAATAAGAATTTTCGTATTCAAGTTTTGAATATATAATTATAAGTATTTTTAAAAAAAATTTACTCATAATAATCTTACTAGTTCAAATAGAATCATCCCGAGTTGAGAATATCTCTGCTTTAGGGAGAGAAAAACCCGGATACTAGATTTTTTTTTCATTTTGACATGCATGGGCTTTTCATAAGCGGAACAATGTCCTTCTCCGCAGCACAAATAAAAGAACCGGGGTTGGATTTCATGAGCCGCACTACTAAGTAATAAAAGTACTACTAATACATATTAGTTTCATCAATCAATCATCAAAACACTGATATCACTCAAGCCATAATTCCTTAGTGGTAAGAGGCTAAATCTTATTATTAAACTCTAATTTCTTAGTTTAACAGTAAAAATTGCATCAAGAACAAGTTTCAAAAAGATGACTAAGTGAAAAAATAGCATACTGATATAACGGTTCATGCTTAGGGACCCTATTAATTAGGTGGATTAGTTCTTAAAGGTACACTTTGTAGTTGTGATTGTTTTAAATTTGTATATCGGTATAGTATTTATTAAGGATGGTGATGGATTCTCTTAACTCGTGTAACCGGGAATCTGGTCTCTTTTAGACTCTGTACTGCTTTAAGTACCTCTGAAATAAATAAATGAATGAATAGATTGATTTTTAAAATAAACATTGTCCTTTTAAAGAGTGAACCAATAGTTAACAGTTCTTTTTTTTTCCAGAATTAATTACAGTGTGTTAATATATAGTGCATGTTATTTTCATTTTTAAAACCATCCAATCCCATATAATTAATGAAAGGTTTTTGCTAAAAAAATATTACAAGAAAACTAATTAAACGATATTTAGAGAAAAATTAAAACAATTTTATTAATCATTTATTTAACCTTATAAAAATGATGTACGGCTTTTTTAAGTCACTTTTTTCAACTTATTCCAATAAAATATATCTAAATTAACAATACAATGTGATATAATTCACAATATATATAATAGTTAGGAATTCAATCCTCGTATATTAAAAAACACATGTTAAGATTTAAGATTAAAAGATGTCAACTTTTAAATAGATCTTAATGTCTCAATTAACTAGTATAATTTGACAGTCGATTGGAGATACAAATTCACCAAAAAAAGAAATAACTACACTTAAAATATCCAATATTAATAAAACTATATATTATTACTGTTTATTGTTCACAGCGCAGCTACCAGCCATGAGAGGATCAAAATTTACGGAAAGAAGAAAATGAAAAAATGGCATTATCGTTGCTACTCCATGCATGGTTGGGCCATTAGTACATCATGTAGGCGAGAGCCTGAAATGGATAGTATAACTGAATAGGGATTTGTCACAGCAAAAATAAGGATGGCAGTGAAACCGTTTGTGAAAAAGGTGGAAAAAAAATGAAGGAGGTGGTTGTTTTCCACAATTGATGAGAGTCTACAAACACAAAATCTCGAGAGGTGAAAGAAAGAGAAGCTGCCATAACACATAAAGCAGATAACTGTCAGCTTTACAAATAGGGAATGACCAAAAAATGTAGAACTGCTATTTTGTTTGGATTCATATCATATCACTATCGAAAAGTTTTTTCACTCAAAAATATTTTTTGGCTTGTTTTCAGCACTCCGGTTTTGCGACAAAATGTTGAGACAAGCACTGTTGGCATGGCCAGCCATGGCAGGTAACAGAACCATTGAGCGTACGTACGTGTCTTCTCTCCTGGGGCTAGCCTGCAAGGTCCCCGATCATGAATAATTTAAGGATCTTAGTGATGAGTATTCTTAATTAAGTCATTGATTAAGAAAAAAAATATTAATTTAAACAAATTTGCAACCTAATTTGACACATGCTAATAAAATCTTTATCATTTTTAGTTATTTAATCAATGTCATAAAGACACTAATTATCATTTTTCATAATTTAATTATCAGATGAACTATTCATATGTTAAATTCATTGTGTTAATTTAAGTTTTTTTTCAAATTATTCCATAGATATAGATATGTTTTAACAGTTAGATTTGTTTAAAAGCAATTGTTTTGTAAAAATGTTAATTATTTTGTCGGCAGTAATTGATATATTGCAAACAAGTGTTTAGGCAATTATATGTGAAATTTACTGATGGAATTTAATGCGTATTCAGACAGTGTGGTAGAAAACAGTACTGTGAGGGGGATAGAAGAAAGTCTCTTCATCTGCTTCACTGTTAAATGCATGTTTACAATAGTTGCAAGAAATTCTCAAATTCGATATAATGAAAAAAGATTTAAGTGTAATTAAGTTTAATGCAAATTGGGTACTTAGTATACATATGCAATAAACAACTCGATATTCTTTCATCTATATATGTCATGGGGATTATCCTAGTTGATTATGCATTGAAATTTTTTACTATTTAAAAATTTAATTATGTAATTTTTGAAATTTAAATTCATTCATTTTTTTTAAAAAAATTACCTAAATTAATTATACATATTATTATTTTAACAACTTTTTCATTAATTTTTTATTTTTTTTAAATTTAATGAAATTTAAAAATATTTATATGATGCAAAGTTATTTACTATAAAGTCATTGGCTTTATTTGTGCTTAATCTAATTCTTGATAATATAATTAAAATAAGTAAGGATTTAATTAAAATTCAGCAATAGTGTAAAGATTTTTTTACATCATTATTCATAGTAGATTATCACATATAATAATATTATTAATTTTTGTAAAAATTATTTTTAAAATCATATTTAGAACAATTTTATTTGGTTAACAGTGTAAAAATCTTTATATACTGTGAATGTGAGAAAACTAAAGATAATTGTCTATTATCATCCAACATCCGAAAAAGGTTCATATGCTTGATGCGCAAATTGTATGTTAGAAGTTTAGAACTTTCTTTCAGCTTTTTTTCTAAAAAAAAAAAACAAAAAAAGAAGAAAATCAAAGAAGTACCTTTAATTAAAAAAAAACATGATAAATGAATTATAATTATTATACAAGTTTTAAAAAAGAAAAGCAAAAACTTAATTAGCAGCTAAAATTAATACGAGCTTGTGTTTTTTAGAAAATTGTACGACTCACATAATTGTCTTTTCATAGGGGAAAACAAGTGACTTCTTTATTTGTCGACAGAATTCTATATGTTCGTTCTTTGATTTTTCAAAACTTGGTTTACATTAGTCCTTCTATTTTAAGTACAGTACATGTTATGACTATTTTGCTTAATATTTTGAGGGTCATAACTCATAAATGAAAGCCGTCGGCGGCAAAGATTATAAAGTTTATAGTTTTTATATCCAATTTAATGAGTTTTCAGGTCAAATTAAATTAATTAGTTTTGCAATCGCATGAATAATTCAATTGTATCATAAAAAGGTCGTGATCAGTTATTGCATGAGGAGAATGCATGCATAAATTGACCCCTTCTAGATAGAAATAAAGACCTGAATCTGTTATAGAAGTTAATTAGTTAATTGATAATGAAACAAACATCAGAGGGTATATTAATGCATTTCAAAAATTAAGAGTTGGGGGGGCGAATGAAAATTATATGTATAATAGTATGTGATTTTTTCTCTCTTTTAAAGTATACTGTATATAACCTAATGCATAAGTAATTAATTCGTTAAAGTATAGTATTTCATATAAACAGAAAAACGTAATCCATACGGGAACATAATCATTCTTTGGCTTTAAAGTTTTGCAACTAGGTTTGACAGAGTCTTAAAAAGCATTGTGATTGACGAGTGATTGAGGACGGTTTTAAAATCGGTACCGAATGGCATGGTGCTCATGTGGCAGAGACACATTGCATTAAATACACAATAGGTTTTGGTCCGAATTGAACTACAGTATTCATTAATTCGTTAAGAATAATACTACTAATTGTACACATTAATTAGGTTGACTTTCCTTCTAATTAACACTGTAAACATTACTAAGCGGGTGAGCAAAGTGGGAAAAATGGTGCCTATAATTTCGTATGGGCAAGAAAGTGACTGACTTGTTTCGTAGAATTAGGAGAGGGGTGAATTTATTCTTGTTATATATACCAGTTGAGTTGGCTTGTTTACACTTCATCTAAAGCAGAGAGAGAGAGAGAGAGTAGAGTGGTGAAGGGGAAAGTGCTTTCTTCTCTGCGGGGGTTCAACAACCAACTACTTTTTTTTTTCTTCTTGGCCAACAAATGCTGTTTAATGAACCATCAATTCATTTATCTCCTCTCTCTCTCTGTCTCTCTGGCTGCTTTTTTTTCTTTCTTTCTAGGTTTTAAAATTTAAGAGAGGTAATCCCACACGCTTTGATCAAACGAAACACAACTAAAGAAGAAGGGTACTTTCGTTCCATCCACGAACCCACCCTTTAAGATACGATGTGCCATCATCCTATTCTGTTGCCTTTGCAAGTTTAGGAATTAACCTTCTTTGGCTCCCACAATTTTTCACTTGGCAGTTCATTCTTTCTAATGGCAATATTCTCCACTCTACTACTTTACTTCGGATACATCGTACATGTATAAATAAATACACACCCTTTTTTTTTCTTCTTCGATCTTCATCCTTCACCGTTCATTTCTGTACTACTCGAACTCGGTAAGCCTCTCTTTGTTTATGTGATCTGCATTGCATGCATATGCAAATGGGTGTCATGGGCAAGGCAAGATCCGTTGCAGCAACGAGTGGGAGAATATTGAACGAGGCAGTGAGCTTCGTTGCTTTCTGCGTGCTCGACCTTGTCGATTTTCTTCTATGTTTTGTTTTCAAAGCTGTGGATTTGTGGGTTGAGGCAGAGTTCAGACCCTGCTATTGCTCCTCGGCGAAGGAAGCAATAACGAGCAGTGGGAAGATCTTGGTTTCAGAGCAAGGTGGAGAATCCAAGATCGTGTCCCTTCTTAGCTCAACGAAGCTTCAGTTGGAGGACATCTCTGATACCCTCTACTCTAGACCCTCTTTGGTCTCTGAGGTCTCGAGGCTAACCATTAATGAGCTTAAGAGGCTCAAGTTGGAGGACCCGGTTTTGCAGTCCAAGAGAGGAAACTCGCGCTGTTCCACGTTCACTGTCAACACCACCATTGTTGAAATGCTACAGGGTAAGATTGGAAGACACCTTACTCACCCCATTCCTAGATGGTCTGACTGTGATTGCAAACTATGCACAAGTTGGATCTCAACTCCATCCTCTCCTCATGATAATACCACCAATGCCAAAGCCACTCTCTTTGTTAAGTCCCAATGCCCCATCACAGGTACCAAAATTTATCATTAACTTTTTTCTTTTCTTTTTCACATACATAAAAGATAAAAATAAATAATAAAAAAATATTGTGTTAATATGCTAGTTTTTGTTATCTGTCAATTTTCAATTACATGATGATTATTATTATTAACTAATAGCATTATTATTATTGTGTTACTCAACTTAACTAACATTTGTTAAGGGAAATAATAAGATGTGGTTTTATAAGTTACTGGGTGGAAAGGAATTGAATGAAATGATGGTGAGTGGTGAGTGTAATGATGTAGATGAAGGGGGAGAAGATGTGGTGTTCATACATGGGTTCATATCATCGTCATTATTTTGGAGCGAGACAGTGTTCCCAAACATGTCGAGTGCAGCAAAGTCGTGTTACCGGTTATTTGCGGTTGATCTGCTTGGGTTTGGGAGGAGTCCAAAGCCGAGCGAGTCGCTGTACACATTAAGAGAGCATTTAGAGATGATAGAGAGGTCGGTGTTGGAGGCCCATAAGGTTAAGTCCTTCCACATTGTGGCCCATTCCCTTGGATGCATTCTAGCACTTGCCCTTGCCGTCAAACACCCTCAATCTGTCAAGTCACTCACCTTGCTTGCCCCGGTAATAACTTGTATATATATATATATTTTTTTATGATATGCTTTTCTATGTTGTGACTGAAATTAATTTAATTGAATTGAATTGAATAGCCCTTCTATCCGGTGCCAAAGGGTGAAACACAGGCTACTCAATATGTCATGAGAAAGGTTGCTCCAAGGCGCGTGTGGCCACCCATGGCGTTTGGAGCGTCCTTGGCATGCTGGTACGAACACATAACTAGGGTCATTTGCTTGCTCATTTGCAAGAACCACCGTCTCTGGGAATTTCTAGCCAAACTCATCACTCGAAACAGGTAAACTCACTTCTTCAATTCTCACGTTAATTTCTGTCTATATATATATTTTTATCGATAGATGTTTGTTTATATCAACAAGAAACTCAACTCATAATCTTTTCTCTTTTCCATTTTTCCTTAATCATCCAAATCACCTCAATTTCTGTCTCTTTATATATAGGTTTCTTTTACTTAGCAAATTCTCATGTCTCAAGTCTCAACCACGCAACTAACTCTACCCGTTTCCATCTATCTCTTTCGTTTCATCACTCCTCCAAGTTTCATTCATCCTTGTTTAGTTGGCGAGTTTTTGACCCTTGGTATTTTCTCAACGCCCCTTATGTAACAATAGTAACGGGATTGTTACACTTTCCTTTCTTTTGAGTAAAAAGCTAACTTAATTACCTACCAAATATAGGTAACTTAATTTATAAAACTGTACTCGCGGTTTATTTTTATATTTATTAATGTGTATTATATTTTATTTTTAAATTTATAACTCTAACACGTGTATGAAGTTAGTTTTTCTAATACATGATATTGTGTACGAAACTACAAATTTCAATTTTTTTTTATAAATAAATTAAATCGTACAACAATAAAGTCATGAATCGGATTATCAGAAGAAACAATTTTAAAAGCTAAGTTGAGTGGTTATTTTTCTCTACTTTCTTTGTATGCTTTTAAAATTAAAAATATTCTTTTTGGTAATATAAAAAATTTTCATAACATAATTTTGGTTTAATCACCATAATTATAATCCTTAGCTTTCCAATGAAATTTCAAAATATTATGGTAAATTTGTTACTTTAGATCAATTGAGACTAGTGATCGACTTGTGATTTAGTTATATTTAAAATTTCTCATCCTATTCAAAAATATATTATATCAAAATCAATTTTTATATAGTCATTTAACACCTATATAAAGAAATATGAAAAAAAAATATAGAAAAGATAAGTGATATATGCAATTATTCGAATTAGTGTAACATATACGAATGCCTATTTATATTTATCATCATTTATGTGATAAATGCGTGTGGTAACAAAACTCCCCCAAATAACATGTTTAACATTGAGGGCAGACGACACCACTACGTCACAAGATCGGAGTTGTACTAAGCCACAATCTTTCTGAGCAAAACTTTAAGCCACGACTGAGCAAAACTTTAAGAGGCACAACTCACATGTCATATCTTTCTGAAGTCGATTTAAGTAGGGCAGGATCTTCAATTTCACTAATTTGAGAGGCACAGGCCATTTTGTTTGTTTTCTTTAAATAAATAAAAAAAATCAGAGGCCACCCATTTTTGAAAACGTAATTTTTTTTATTTAATTTCTAAGAATCGAAAATATTTATCAAAATTTATAATAACTCAGGTACGTCCTGGTTGTGCTACGTTTAATTTATTGATAAGTTAGAGCCTTTAATTTGATCCAAAAAGTAGTTTTAAAAAAATATCTATTTTTTTATTTTAATTCTAAGATAAGCAATTATAAGTACAGATATGCATATAGCACAATCATGATAAATGCACCGATTTCTCAATTAATACACCGTTATTCATAGTAACCTATCAATTTGATCCTTTCATTGTATATTCTTCCCCATCTCAAAATAGCAAAAATGGAGTTCAAAGACACGAACAACCAACTAATTAATTAATCAATATCCGTCCCTTAATGCTTTTCTTCCGTTCGTTGGGTTTGTTTGACTTAAAACCGAATTAGGGTACAAAGTATATTGGTAGAATTTAATAGCCATGCCCCCACAGCTCAGGCAGCTAGCACTAGTCAAACGCGTCAGAAACTGAACGCAGTAGATGGCGTCAGATGGTTTTTATTAATTTTATGGTTGCATTAATTAATGATTCTAGGTTTGATGGCCATGAATGAATGAATGAATGAGATATTATGAGAGTGGTAATTTAATTTCATGTGTGTTGGTGACATAGACTTTTTAGCTGACGTGAAACTTTGATATTAATACTACACACTCTCTCAACTTCCCACAACAGGGTCAGGACGTTCTTGCTTGAAGGGTTCTTTTGCCACACTCACAACGCGGCATGGCATACCCTACACAACATTATATGTGGAACCGCGGGGAAAATTGGATCCTATTTGGAGGCTGTTAGAGAAAACCGTAATTGCAAAGTGACCATATTTCATGGCAAAAACGATGAAGTGATCCCAGTTGAATGCAGCTACGAGGTGCAAAAACGAATTCCACGTGCCCAAGTTAGAGTTATTGACAACAAAGACCACATAACTATTGTTGTTGGAAGACAGAAAGCCTTTGCTCAAGAGTTGGAGGAGATTTGGGGCACTACTACTACCAACCCCAACTAGATAATTACTATATGCTGCACGTTGTGCCAATGCACTTACGTCCAGACCTACAACTACTGGATTAAATTTATGTTCAAACTTTCCCTCTGTCGTCAACCCCAAGTGTTTGTATCTTTTTCTTATAAGAAAAATGTCTATTTAACACTAGTTTGGATAATTAAATCACATAACCTGCTATAAAGCAAAAGAGAGAAGTATGAATCAAGTGTAATAAGAAGTGATATATATCAAAATAGTGGAACTCTTTATAAATCGCATATAAGGGGAATGCATCCTCTAGAGTAACTTTATTATTACATCAAATCTTAGCCTTTCAATAAATGTTGTGTGTGTGTGTGAATTAAAGTTTAGGTTTAAAAAAATAAAGAGTAAGATCCTGATGCTTGATCAATATTGCTTACTCGAGAAAAAGAAAAAACACTTAATTACCGTTACTCTCTTTTTTATATCGAAACTTACCATCACTTGAATCGTCAAGGATGTGTTCAAACTTTGATCTTAGAACTGGGAGGATTTCCTTGTACATGGAGAAGCCTATTGAAAAAAAATAAAAATCATATCCTTATTACTTTTTTTTAATTACTTTTATATTTCATATTTTGCAAAGGATTCTCAAACATGTTAAAGTATTAGGATCTTGGAAAATAATTAGGTATGACACACATTAATTAAATGTATGTATGCATCTATGAGATGCAACCATGCATTCAATTAATGTGTTGAATACAACAACAGAGAAAAAAAAATAGTACACTAATTATATATACATACATATATCAAAATACTATCAAGGATGTCAATCACCTGATGATACTCATATTCCTTTTGAGTTACAATATTAAATATGCAAACTATGTTAAATATAAGAAATTTTTGCTAAAGAATTGTCTAAACAATTTAATGGAATTTTCTATTTTAACAATATTTTTTTTACCCACAAGACTAAAATTTTAATAATTTATTTAAGGAATATTCAAATTTATTTTCATTTGGATCAACGATAGGATGGTTAAATAAAATATTTCTACCTCTCCTCATCCCATTATAATTATTGTCCTAGATTTTTTATATAAATCAAGAAAAATTAATAAATAGATAAAAGAGAATAATAATTTTACAAAATTAACTTTATCATTATTAATTTATTTTTTATTTTTGTAGCACATACAATTAATATTATAAGAGATATAAGTGAGAAAAGTAATTAATGTTATATATAAAAGTTGAAATGACAATTATTTTGGAACAAATTTTTCTTCTTACAAGACAATTATCATGGGACGGAGAAAGCATTTTAAAATAGTTCAAAATAAACTTTATAATTTAATAAAATATTTTTTAAAGAATTTATTATCTTTTACTTATTAAAAAATTACTTTGCATTAACATATTAATGTCATTATATATATATATATATATATATATATATATATATATATATATATATATATATATATATATATATATTGTTGACTTTGACTTGGACTTTAATTTTAATTTTAAATCAAATATTTGATTTTGTTGAAACTAAATTAATGTTTTCATTTAATAAAAGATTTTTATTAAGAAGTCACTCTATGCTATTTTTTAAAAATATTTACTTAACATTAATATATATATATATATATATATATATATATATATATATATAATACTCTTGGACTTTGACATATGGAATTTGATTTTAATATATAAATAATAATTTCTTTATTTGATAATATAAATGTATTAATGTCATTCATTAAAAATAATTACTTCATTTTAAACTATTAATGTTATATATATTGCTGACTTTGACATTGGAATTTAATTTTGAATTGTAAATAAAATATTTGTTATAGTTGAAAATAAAATTTATCATTTAATAAAATATTTTTTTGTCAATATATTTTATACTATTTATTAAAAATAATAACTAACCATTAATGTATATATGTAATATTTTGTTGACTTTGATATTTGGAATTTGATTTTGATATGTAAATAAAATATTTTTTATTTGATAGTATTGATGTATTAATGTCTTTATTTCCAAGCATAAAAAAGTCAAAAAAAATATATTTCTAATGTTAAGTATAATGAATCTTCTTAAAAAAAACATTTATTGAATGGAAAAGTTTATTTTCAACTATAACAAATGTTTTATTTGATAGTTGAAAATAAATTTACTTTTATAACTTATTCTTAGTTTTTAATATATTATGAAGAGTAATTTATAGTGGTTTTAATATTATTTGTTCTTTTCAGTTCACTATTTCCCTTTTAAATTTGTATTTTTTATAGAAAAATAAAATTATAATTTCTTAGAAATTAATGATTTATTCTTAATGTAATATATATAATACTTTTGTCAATGAAACAAAATTAATCCAATAAATAAAAGAATTAAATTGATTAATTGGCAATGAATCAAAATTAAACCAATAAAAAATAATAGAATAAAAAATTGACTTTAATTTGTATGTTTAAAGGTTAAAATCAAAACATAAACAAATTAATGTCATATCATAATCATTAAAAAAAAATGAGTTGTAATTACTTTCAATCATCCCACACTGTGATAAAGAACGTTAAATTTTCCTCTGATGGTTCACATAATGGATTTTGCTTCCAGCACTTCCTTCATGATATAATGGTAAATTATCAATAAAATGTAAATGTATAATTACCAAGAATAAAAGTGGTGCTTAAAAAAAAAAAAAAAACCATGTAAGGCGCTGGATGGTGTTTTAAAACCAATAAGAGGCTGTTCATATTTTCACATTCTCTTGAGACAATTTTCAGATTTTAAGACGGTAGAGATCATTTCCCCAAACTCTGGAAGTGAGTTTTATAAGACCACATGGCAACCATGTTACTCATCTTCTTACAAGAGCATCACGGTCCTATGCTAGCAACCATGTTTCTTATCAAGTCCCTTCTTGTATTGCTTCTTCTACTGTGAAGGAAAGTATCTAATACTGCTTCTTCTAGTATGAAGGAAAGTATCTAAGTTTTCGATTGTAAAAAAAAAAAAAATGTATTATTTATGTTAAAAGCCAAGACACATTAGTGGATTTTTCTTTTCCAACTTCTTCGTATTACTACATATAAATGTCTTCCAAAGTTGAAGATAAGGATCTTAATATAAATATCAAAATATTTAAAATTTATTTATGTAAAATTTTTAATATATTTTTTATTCTAACAAAATTAAAATGCGTTATATTTTTAAGTCAAAACTAGATTTAGATGAATTCTAATCTAATCTATCTGTCATTTTCTTTAATTTAAATTTTAAAATATAATTTATGAAGATTAAAAATTACCACAAATTATTAAAAAAAAAAATCAAAAGGCCATTTCTCCCAAAGCCATAACAGCCATCACAAAACACCACCCATTAAACCCATCACACCAGAGCACCTGCATCACCAAACACGAAACAGCACCTTCAAACTAAACTGTTCCCATCCGCCTCCAAACACGACCATCAAACCACCAAACACAAAACACGTTCGCCATTGTCGTTCCCACCATATGCAGCTCATGGAAATCTTGGTGCAGTAGCAATATGCCACTATCGCAACCCTCCTTTCACCTCAAAGGCTCACGCGTTCCTCTCTCCCTCAGATTTGCAACCCCAATGTCATCGCGCATCTCCACCACCACCATATCTGCCACCGCCCAAGCCTCCCAACACCCCCACCAGGCCACCCCAATCAATCATCACCACCAACAGATCTACATCGATGTTGAAGAGAGAGAGAAGAAGGTTTGGCTTGGGGTACAAAGATTGGAGAGACAGAGTAAGGGTCTGAACACATGTGAACGTTCAATTGGTAAATGGACTAATTTGTTTGCACAGTCATAGACACGTAAGTTTATCCGGCACATTATTGCGAGAAGAAAAAGATAAAAAAATTTACAAGAATGAATTTTATTTTTTTCCCCACCACATTTATTTCATTTAATGCTTGAATCTGAAATTTTGTTTAAAAGAATTAAACTTATTTTAACTTATATAAAAGTATTTAAAGTTATAAGCATATTTTGCATAAAAAATAATCATTTAATTTTATTATAAAACAATATATTTTATTACATTTAACCAAGAATATAATTTTAACAAATCTCAATAAATACAATAAATTATAATTTTCATTCAATTTATGTCACCCAAAAATTATATGAATACAAATATTTATATATAAGCCCACACCTTAAAAAAAATATACAATATGTATATATAATTTTTTAATGCAATTTCATTTCTTAAAAATCCTCTTCTTATCATTTTTTTGTCCTTTATTAATATACTAACTTCTATTTTTAATTTTTTATATACTGAGTTGTTGTATGTGTTTTTTATTTTATTAAAAAACAAACACTTTAAAGTTATTATAATAGATTTATTACATGTTAAACTCTCACTTACTTGAAAATTCATTTAACATAAACTTCTGAATATAACATATCAGATAAAACTAAATTTTTTATACTTCCTACCTACATGTCATTTTAATTTGAATAAAAAGAAAAACAATTTCAACCTATTTATAAAAAATATTGAATAATTATAATTTGAAAAAAAAAAATAGACACCTTTTAGTTATGGGCCCTGGGTGGTGACAACCTGCACTATGCCTAGGGCCGACCCTGGTTCCAGAGATACCAGAATATTAACAGTTCAGAGATCAATGCGTTCCAATAATCCCACCTGATTGAAATGGCAAGTAATCGATTTCGTTGAACGCATATTAGATCACAGTTTTCATGCCAGGACTTCAGAAGCAGCAAAAAGTAATAAGAAATACAACAAGAAAAGACTTCTCTTACATTCTTACTAGATAAAGTCGACTAACAAGAGACACAAATGCAAAGCCTAAATGTTATACAATAACTAATAAGAACTTTACAACAATCAATCAATAACAGTTGCCAATCAGTAATTATCCTATACATTGACCTTGGCAAAGCTACCACATCTACTTGTCCTTGTATACACCCATGTCTCAAGACCACTGACTCGTGTTAAATTAGATTAATCATATACCAGGCTCCCAGCGACCAAGGGTAGTTTCTAAATTAGTATTTCCTAGTCAAATTCAATTGTACATTCTTTCTTGCTCTTCAACCGAATCCTTAGCCACTTAAAAAATTCTACACAACCTACTCAATTCAGTTCTGCCTCATGCATGAGAAAAAGAAACAACTAATGCTACAAATATTTACACTACTGATACGCTGTGACATCACACTAAGCACCCGCAATCCATCCTCCACTTAACAAGCTCGCGAAGACTGCAAGCCAACAATTATTTATTCTTGCAAAAACAAACCTGTTGAGTTATTTAGCTAGCTCATATTAGGCACTACCTGCCTCATCTGATGAACTTCCAGCAGGACAAATTCTGCCAGCCTGAATTTCATCTTCACTGAACATGCTCTCTTCACTAGAATTGGAGAATGGACCCAGATCCTCATCCGTTAGCGAGCTAACTTTCTGTCTCCTCCTGACATCCTTCACTGCTCTTCCCTGAAGAGCAAGGCGCCTACGTTTTCGAGCTTTACGCTTGCCTTTAGGGAACTCTTCTTTTTGCAACTCAAAGTTCTTCCCTTCAACATCTTTTGCAGTTCTTCCCTTACCATATCCGTTATCATCAGACTCTTCCGCATCCAGTTTACGCCTTTTCCTATTAGAATTTGTCTGAAACATTGACTCATGTTTAGATTGAAAGGTTTTTAGACAGTACATATAGCAGCAATGTCACAGAAAGTAAACAAAGATAAAAGCAAGTCATCTTGTAACTAGTAAGGAAAGACGAAATGAGTAAAATTTGGTTGAAATGTGTTTAGTCCCCCACATTTACCCTCCACTCTCCTTTATTTCTCTCCAACCAAACACTAAATCATTAAATGAAGAAAATTTTAAGATATTGAAATTGGTTGATACAGAATCACACAGCAGGTTACACATGGCAGACATATGTAGTCCCCTTTTGCCATTTCCTTTACTCAAAATTCATAATAATATGAAGATAGATAGACAATGAGACAAACAGAAAGGAAATGGGGACCACATTGCAGCAGAAAGATCAAATAGGACTAACATCTCACATCCTGGCTAAAGTCAATGCTTTATGCGGCAATAATAAAAACAAGTGCAACCAAGCTTCCGATTGTTCACAAATTGATGTAACACAGAATTTTAAATAAAACATAATAGGATAATTTGGTAAGTCACAAATTAAATCCCTGTTGACAGGGTTTTTGAAAATGAAATCTTCATCATTATTCAATAAGCAATAGACAGTTGAAAAGTGATCATGACAATTGCAGCTGCATACCTTTGGACCACGATCAACCAACCTTGCCCATTCATGCCGGTTCCTCAAACAATCAAGAACAGCCTGAGAGTGACTTGAGTATGCATAACGCTCTCCATTATGCTTCCTCAAGTTATGCCAGTGCTGTGACAAAACACAAGAAAAACAACCGTTCAGAGTCACAGACAACCCATTTCAACACATGCCAATAAAAAAAATTAAAAAAAAAGAGTAGAAACCACAAAAACAACACTAATAAAGAACCATACCGGTAGCACAGCATTACAGAGTTCCTCATATGTCATACGCCTGCCTTTGCTCATAATATCATTGATTAAACCTGCATTTGGATACATATGTATAGTAAGAAACTATCCACAAATTGCTCGATAAACCCATGAATTATTTTTCTTTCCATTTTATGATTTAACAAAAAACATTAAATTGAAACTCAGATATTCAGTGTTTGCCTGCCTACAAATTACAAGCTATGAAGCATAACTCTCCTATTTGAAGTTCCTAACACATGTCAAACACTTCTCATTAGGTGTTTAATTAAAAAAATAATAATTTTTGTCAGACATTTGAGTTGACACTTCCATATGGATGGACACAAACTAATATTAAAAAATAATGTCTCAATTTTTTTCAGGTTTGTTATCATCGAAAAAACTTAAAAAGTTGGTTTAAGGCGAATATACATTTCTTAAAAAATATAACTTGATTTTCTTATTTGGGGGATTTCTGTAAAGAAACCAAGTTCTTCCGTTATAAAACTAATGTCTCTTACTTCCTCCATTCCAAAACTTTGGGTGTTTAAGGTTTTTGCACACAAATTAAGAAATATTTAATATATGCAGACTAAGACTACATTACCCTCATTTATTGTTTTACATTTTTCTATAATATTTTCAACCACTCTATTTATCCTCCTACGAAACAGTACTTTATACTACTACACTAAAAAAGTAACATAAATGCTCCATTATAGGTACCTTAAAACACAAAGTTATCAATACTCCATTAAAAAGGTATTAATTACTCAACTACATACAAGGACACAATTGGAAAAAATTGCACAATTATATATTGGAATTCTAAAACCACCAAAGTTTTGAAACAAAAATAAAAAGCTAAAACACCCAATGTTTTGGAATGGAGGGAGCAATATTCTTTTTGAGGCTCATTATTATTGAGAAAAACGTAAATATATATGTGGTGTCTTAGTGTCCTACATTTTAAACACTAGCTATGCCAAAGTCCATGCCTAGTAGATTACAAGAGATGGTCATGCTCAAACCTACATCACATATGGTTTATGATTGACTATATAAAAGTATTTTTTGCGATAAAACCTATATTGTATTTGTTCGGGAAAACCCCCTGCTTACACAATAAGGAACAAAGGATAGAACATACACAAAGACATATCACAAATAGAAATAGTGGAAGAACACAAATTAGCCTGATTCGACATTTCATACATCCACAAAACCATCTCAAAAGTGTTCTATCTCAAATAAGATTACAAGTTTTCTGGATAAACTTGAAAAACCCTCCCTAAATAATGTATCACCCTACAAACCTGATTCTCTCACATCTATCTCTTCTACTTGGATTCGTGAAACCCCCCCGCTTCAACTTAGGGTAGTTCTCCCATCTCATGAACCCCTTATTGTATAGTGATGGGTGTCTTCTAAAGACTTTTTGAATAAGAATCAATTAATTGTTTCTTATAATTCCAAGAATCACCTCCCTAGAAATTGTAACCACACATAAAATAGTTACAAACTTTCACTTATCAACTAATCATGTTTCAAAATTACTCAGTTGAGTTAATAGTTGGAAATTTGGAATTGGCATTGCCAACAATCTCTCAATTAAAATTTTCAACCCTCGTCATTAGCCTCTTAACTCCTGTCATCATGGAAGTTCATCACAACTATCTTAATTTTTTTTTTTTTCAAATCATGTTTCTGCTGCGCAAACTTTGGTTTGCTCCACGTCATACCTCTAATCTCAATGTTCCTCTATTAGTATTGGAGGGTGACACTACTTATATTTGCACCACTATTAGATGCCACCAACAAAACATGTCACTTAGCTTTCACATCACCAAGAAGATCTTCACAACACAAGGATCCACCATTAACATTATTTCAATTCAATAGTCATCTAACTGGTCACCTGGCCACACCATCAACTTTGATACCATTGTTGGAGGAAAAAAAAACCCATACACCAAAACAAGGACCAAAGGATAAAACACACACAAAACACACCACAAACAAAAACAGCGGAAGAGCACAAATTAACAATTAACGTGGTTCAACACCTCTTACCTACATCAACACAATTGTCTTACACACTATCTCAAATAAGATAGGTTTTTTGGACAAACTTAAAAAACCCTCCACAAATAGTGTCACCCAACAAATCTGAGTCCTCCACTCAAAAGCTACAAGAAATGATAAACATTCTCTCACTCACAAGAGACTCTCCAACATCTTTCGGATTCACAATCTCTTCTACTTAGGTATGTGATCTCCTCTTCAACTTGGGATGGTTCTTCTCATCTCAAGAACCTCTATTTATAGTGGTGGTGATGATGTTTGATACCATTGTTGGGTAAAAACCCACCACACACACACAAGGATCAAAGAATACAACACACAAAACCACACGACAAATAGAAATAGTAGAATGCAAAAATTAACATGGTTCGACACATCTTGCCTACGTCATCTCAAAAGTGTTTCACTATACCAAATAAGATTACAAGTTTTTTGGACAAACTTGAGAAACCTTCCCCAATAGTATATCACCCTACAAATCAATTCTCCCACTCAAAAATTACAAATCGTAAAAACTCACTCACAAGAGACCCTCTCACATCTCTTCTACTTGGGTTCATCTTGGGGTGGTTCTTCTCATCTCAAGAACTACTATTTTTAGTGGTGGTAATGAGTTTTGATACTGCTATTGGGGAAAATACCCCAGAACACACAATAAGGATCAAAAGAAAGAACACACAAAGCTATATCACAAATAGAAATAGAGGAAGAACACAAATTAACGTGATTCGACATCACTTGCCTACATCCACAAAACAGTCTCAAAAGTTTTAACAAGCTTTCTAGACAATTTAAAAACCCTCTCCAAATCGTGTATCACCCACAAATCCAACTTTTCCACTCAAAAATTGCAAAAAATGATAAACATTGTCTCACATCTCTTCTACTTGAGTACATGAACCCTCTTCAACTTGGGGTGGTTCTTTTCATCTCAAGAATCTCTATAGATAGTCGTGGTAATAACTTCTAATGAATTTTTTAATAAGCACTAATTAATTACTTCTTACGATTCAAAAGTCCCCTCCTCTTAGAAATTATCATCACACGCATACCAATAGACACAACCTTTCACTTATCAATTTATTATATCTAAAAATTCACTTGAATTAATGGTTGGAAATTTGGAATTGGCACTCCTAACAGCATTTGTCAATGTACCCCAAAACTGAAACTAAAGCTTAGATAACTGGATGAGTTTTAAAAGGCCAGCATTCAAAATTAGTAAAATCACTGTTTTATAAACCAACAATGTTTGATCTTATGTATAGTCCAGATATTAAATAACGGAAATGCATGATTTAAACAAACACAAAAATAGCATTCATTATTTCCCTGACAGGAAGCTACCAGGTAAGGTGCGATGAACTGGCCTTCCAGCAGTTGCTGTATCATCATCAGATACATTCCTAGGTGAGTTACGCATAGATGACAAATTCTGATCCTCCGGAGGGGAGGATGCATCGCTGTTTGCAATTCCAGAGGTGGAAGAAACAGTATTGTTTGTGATGGAGTTTGTCACTGCCATAGATGCAAGGCCTTCTTCCCTTGCAGGAGCATCTTCCACATATGACATATCTAGTTTCCTCTGATCAGACGAGGATGGACCCTTCTCCTTCTCTATCTTTTTAGCTTCATCTTCAAGTTCACGAGAACTGCCAGACCCAGGTCTAGATGCATCCTTGTGTTTTCGTCTAGATACCTGTGCAAATTATAATTTATAATGGAATTAGTCACATTACAGAGCCAAATTGATCATCTTTATTGTGAAAGCTTGTGAAAATTCTATAAATAAAATTGATTTAAGAAGCAAGATTTATGAATTTTATTTGTCAAAAAATCCTACCAAATAATGATCCTTTCCTCCACCCGATGTTCGCTTCATTAGCATGCTTGTAGCACTAGCAGAAGTCAACTGGGGCAAGCTACCTGCATGGCGTGCTCGGGGCACACGAGGTACACGAGGAGAACTATTCAGTTCTTGATGCAATAGAAGAGCAAGCTACCAACAAAAAAAAAGGGATAAGTTAATAGAGAAAAGGAAACAAGGAAGCATATTATGTAGAGAAACTTCTTCGAAACTTAAAGAAAAGTAGAAGTCCAGCTCATACCTCTTCATCACTCAGCATTGAAGAATTCGATATTGGAGAAGGATTCACTGATGATACATGACTTTGATTCAACTTGGAGGAAGTGTGGATGTTTGTTTGGTTAAGTTTTTCAACTTTCTGTGGCGCTGAAGATGAAATCTTATTCTGCACTTGTAAAACCTTCTGATGGTGCAATGATGCATTAGACTCACTAGAGCCTAATATACTTGCAGTCTGATGTATCAAAGGTTTAGAAGATGAAACATGAACAGAATCTCTGGCATCTGAATTCACTTGCTTTGGGACAGAATTTTGCATACTCCTGCTTGACTGCAATCCTTTTGAATTCGAATTCAAAGAGGATTTTGGTCGCTCTTTTACAGACTTCTTTTGATTTTCATCCCTGGCAGCATCACTTGGACAATTTTCATTCTTTGTGTGAATGTTACTATCAGCCATCACTCCATGCTTCGTAAAAGAATTAGGGATTTCAGTATCTTCAGATTTGATGTCATGACCCAATGATTTGGAGTTCATGGTTGATGAAGTTGGAGATGACTTTCCAACTTTAGGCAGACATCCAATTGCTTCGGATTTTGATGGATCTTTAGCAGCATCCAAACTGTCTTTTGTTTCTGTAAATCCCTTTTGTGTTTCGAAGGAACCTTCAGACCCCACCGGATCCTGTTTTCTTTGACAAAAATCACCAGATAATTCATTGGGTTTATTGGTATGATCAGCAGGTATTGGTTCTGATGAAATATCAAAACCACCCACCTTACTTTCACATGATGGTAAACTGGGAACTGGAGCATCATTCACTTTAACAATATCAGAAGTGTGGTCAGAAGGTTTATCATTGTTTTTTAGATCACTCATAGGAGAAGAATGAAAATTTGAGGGCTTCCTAAAATTATCAACATCATCTCTCCTCATCTTAACTTTGCATTTTGTAGAGCTAGAACGCATGTTACGGTCAAGATCTTGAGAAACTTGGTTATCCACAAGTTCTGGTGCAGAACCACAATGACCTTCTGTGCGAGGACTTGCTGCACTTCTTACTACTAAAGTATCGTCTGCGTTATCAGCTACCAAGCAATCTCCATCCTAGTTTACAGAAGCAATATATGTCATCAAAATGCAGTGTGATATCAAATCTAAAGGCATAAAAGACAAGACAAAATATCCATAAAATTATGCATGGATAAACCTATTAAAAATATTTTGAATGGTTAGAAATAAAATCTTCAGACATAGACTATGGCTCCCAAACTGAAACTTTAAGTAACCCATATTCTAGCAAGATTACAAGCTCAGTATCAAAAAAACTGATGCACTGATGGAAGATCCTATTCTTGGGGGAGGGAGGAATAAAGGCCTAGCATTTTCAGTTAGTACTTACGAGATATAAGAAGTTCTCTCAAATTTTGTTTTCTTAAACCCAGAACAAGTAGTATGCAATAATACAAGAACCTAGCAGAGCATGACCAATATCAATGCAACCATATTAAAAATAGAATGGACAGAAACAGAGCATCCCTAATTGACACATATGATAATCACAAAACAGAGATTTCATATGCCAATCTTTGATTTTGGCAGTGTCAGTAATCCATACCTTTTCTTTAACTGAAGCATTTCCAACATAGTTCTGCTTTAAAGATGATGTAACAGCATCATCAGTCTTGGAAGACATCTCAACCAAAGTAGGAGTTTTATGGCTAGCCTTCTCTTCTGCTACAACATCTCCAACAGAAACACCATGTTTAGTCATGTCAGGATATAATGGTTCTGAGGAGTCCTCGGTAGTTGTTAAGTTGTTATTTGGCTCCTCCATGGTAGTATCCACAGCTACATGATCATCAGAAACATGTTCTTGAACCACCATGTCTTTTAAGTTTTTGTTCTTTATGCTCCGAGTGTCAGCCTTGAAAATCTTTGATCCTCTATCCTCACAAAATTCCAATTGCTTTCCATCAGCGGTGGGCGTAACCACTAGTAAGCAAAACAAAGGAGAAAAGAGAAGAGTCAAGAAAAGTGCATGTCAAGCATGCCAAGATGTGAAACACCACCATAGCAGACGATGTTTGCTTATGGCCACATAATGAAACCAAAACACAGATAACTTTTATTCCTAGTAAAGTAACTAGCAATTCAATAACAGTTACAAAAGGAAATTTCTGAGCACAGATCTTGATGAAGATATGGACATTGGACTTTTAAGAAAATTCAATACAATGGTTTAAAAAAGCAGTATACCACCACAATTGCAGCCAGGTTTTAGGGTCTTTTTGACCGCCATTGCAATCACACCAGTCCACAGTATCAAGAAAAGCAACAAAACCGTCACAATTTTAATACAATGAATTTCCAAGATAACAATATCAAAAAGCAGAGCAAAATAAAAAAAAAGAAAAAAAAAACGAAATAACCTGTTTTGGAGGAATGCAGCGTTTTCTTCCTGGGATCTACCTCCCTGTCAGAAGTCCTAAGGCGTTTCTTCCCACTCCTCTCCTTGGAACTCGAATTCCCGACGAAATCCCCTTTGCTACGCTGACTGTTATGAACAACAGGTGGCCTCAGCAGAGTCCTCTCCTTCTTGACGTCACTGGGGACACGTGGTGGCACGTCCTCGCTCCCAAACTTGCCCGTGTCCGCGCCCTTGCCCTGGCCAGATCTCGTTTCAACCGAAGCCCCAACAGGGGAAGAAGTGTTCAACACAGGAGCAGCAGAAGCAATGTTGTTACCCTCTTTGGACAGAGAAACAAGAGCCCCAGCACCAGCCCCATTATCGTTACTATCATCTTTTGCTGGCCCGCCCTCGTTATCGTTATCATTATTCAAGAAAGGGAACTCATTGTACTTAAAACTGAACTTCTTAGGGACATACCCGCATGCCTTCCAGAGCTGGGGCGTGAAAATCGAGGAGGCGCTTTGGCCAGCGAAGATGGAAGGGTCTCCGCCCGGTGGGCCCTGAACATGGACCCGCTCCTCGATGGGCTTATCGGTCCAGAGCCTGGGCCTGGAGGGGAGGGCTTTTTTGTTGTCCATGGAAATGGTTTTTGTGGGGAGTTCCACGAGGAACTGCGCCACCTCGGTCTCCATGGGGTTGGTGGTGTTGGTGGTGGTGGTGGTGGTGTTGTTGCTGTTGCTGTTGTGCCTGGCCTTGCACTTGTCACATGCGAAGGTGTCGTCGCCCTTGACGTAGCGAGAGCAGCGCGTGTGGACCCACACGCCGCACTCGTCGCATTTGACCATCTCCTCGCCGTCGTCGAAGGTGACGCCGCAGATGCAGTCCACCGTCCAGGACCCGTCCACCCACTCGTCCGGCGGGTCAGAGCTCTGAGGGCGGTGCGATCGCCCCCCTTTCATAATTCTCGCGGTAATTGAGGGCACCGAAATGGGGAGCGACTTCAGGCGGTGAGGTTTTTGTGATTGGTACGGAGTGGGGAAGGTAACAGAAGGGGGAGACGAATCTCCGCTCTCAGTAGCAGCAGGGAACACCACAGAGGGAGAAGGTGAAGGTGGAAAAAATGAAGGGGATATTCGGGGTTGGGTATATATGACGTTTGGACTTGGATCGGACTCGTAAGAATCGGATCCACTTGACTCCGACCCGGTAGATACGGGTCCATTGTTCGAATCCATGCTTTGATCCATGATTGAAAAGGAAAACCACCCCCACCACCCGCCCACAGTAAAAATAAATAAATATATATATATATATATATATATTAAAAATTGTGGATGTAAAAAAAAAATATGAAACTAGTATGATTCTTGCATGTTTGCACAAGCTATAGGCTAAAAGAAATTCTTGATTGTGGTTTTGTCTATCATTTTTTCTTATAAGGACTAGGATGGATGATAAAAAGTTTGAAGAGATTTTATTTTAAAATCGATAGGAGATATTTCTATTTCACACTATATAAGATGTTGTGTGAAATTTGACATAGGTTAAGAAGGACGAAAACGAAGGTATTTTTTGTTGCTTGCGTGTAGCAAGTTGGAAGAAAGGGATCGGTGATGTTTTGACCTAAAATAGAAACAAGGGTTCTACTTCTCTCGATGTGTGATGTTGTGTGAGATTTGATGGAAACTATGAACAAGCGAAACAAAAGGTATTTCGTCACTTGTGTGTAGCAAGCGTCGAAACGAGAGATTTTCGAGTTTAGTGACGAGAATTGTGTGCAAGGGATCTGAGTTTGAGGTCTAAAAAGATCGATGAACTGGTTGAACAATACACGAGAAATAGTTAAATAGAACAAATATTTATTCACCCAATACATTTTCATTCAATAAATGAATCTATGTGAAGATAACACGCATACACGTAAAAAATTATTTTATTATATAATAAATGAATAAAATATGTAACTTTAACGGTTGTGTTTAAAATTATTAAATAATGTATTATTTTAGTTGTTTTAAAAAATAACTTCATGTTTGGAAATAATTTGTCAAAAGATTCCATTTGATATGAAAATTAGATAACTCTAAAGTTCAAAACACCTAGCATATGTGGAATAAGTACATATAATAAAAGGAAAAATCAATTCTTCTAAAATAAACAATTCACTTTAATCTTATTGGTAATTGGTCTTAATAAAATTACATCATCCATAAAAAAATATATGGAAAAAATGTTAATAACACATTATTTTAAATATTTTTTATTATTAACTTTAAAAAAAATTACAAAAAATCTCACTTCTTATTCTTATGAATCTCTCTTAATTTTATAATTTTCAATAGATTTTAAAGAATGTGTATTGAAAAAATAACTTGCTAACACTCCTCAAGTAAGTAACTTTGGTTTTTAATGTGGAAATTAATTAATTATATTACATGCACGTGTTTATTAAATTGTGAATGTGTTGGATTATCATTCATTGGTTTTCTTATCAAATTCATAGTATTCTGCAATTTTGCTATCGGTGAACAATTAAAAATAAAGTCTTCAATTTTTGACTCCTCTAAAATTAGCAATAATAAAATGAGTATTTTTAGTTGTTGATAAGAAAATCGACAAATAATATTTTGATGCATTAATATATATTTTTTATGCATGTGCATGTAATATCAACAATTAATCTTTTTATTAATGACTGGAATTATTTACTTTACCTTCTAAAGTTGATTATTAATTTACTTTAGAGTAGTCAAATTTTAAAATTCTACACCAATAGAATTAATTTTTACGAAATTCATAATTGAATTAAAAAACAAATTAGGTTATATTTTTTATCTTTTAATACAAAGATGAAAAATTTATGAGTCAAAATATTTTTAAGAAAATCTTAGCAACTTTTGGCAAAAGACTGAAATATTCATTTTCAGGATGGCTTTTAGAAGAAAATTTACGTAGTTTTTTTGTATTTATAAAAAAATTATAACTTTTTATCGGCCATTTTTAACTTGTCTCAAAAATTTGTTTACAAATTTTTAAAATTATTTTTTTAAACTTATTTTGATAATATGTTGCAGTTACATATGAAAATATGAATATGAAAGATATACGTTTTTTTCACCGAACGAAAGATAAACGTTACGAGAACTTTATAATATATATATATATATATATATATATATATATATATATATATATATATATATATATATATTCACTTTTCATTTTTTTATTGAAGACGTTAAAAGGAACCAAAATTGATAACGCAATTCATTGAATAATTTAAGCTAAATCAGAATTTGGGTACTTATTTATATTTTAGTCTTCTGTTTAATATGTTAAATTTAAAATGTTTTACTTTAATATCTCTGTTAGGTTGAATTGGTCATTTCCCCAGATTTTGACAGATGCTAATTTTGGTAGACATGACATATCTCGTACAATTTGTCCCATGTCGCTAAATTGATCAAATTAGCGTTAAAAAAATTAACAGAAAGTTCAGTTAAGTGTAATGGAGAAACTTCAAGGGATTCAAGTAAAGTTTTTTAAACACAAGAAATCAAATTTAAATCTTAATATAGATAAAGGATCAAAATTATAATTTAACTAATGATTTAATATGAAAAGTGAGTTGAATTTTAATAACTTAAACTAAATGTGTGATGTCTAACTGGAAATTTAATTAGTTGCATGCTTCTTGTTTTGTAATAAACCAAATTAATACTTGAGGGGAAAAACAGAGACCAAGTTAATATACTTATCTAAATTTTAAAAAACAAATACGTATGCCCAAATTATTATTTACTTGAGATTTTGTATTAGACTTGACCTGCATATATTAAAAGGCGTGATAATAGTAACAAAAAATGATGATGATAAATTTAAAATGATCCGACAAATGATTTTGCTTTTATATTTTCTTTATATTAGGGGGAGCAAATGACGGGTTTGGTCGGATTATGTATGAACTTAACTTGTTCTTAAATTTTGTTCAGACCAATTTTTTAAACCTCAACTGATCTTTAGAACAAGAATGATCTGATAATCTAAAAGTTAAATGAGAATGGATCAAGTCAGACCATCAAATTGGAGTCTTCTTGTATTTTCTATATTTCTATTAATAAGATTTAAGTTTGAATTGATGTTTTTTTATAAGACTTAATTTATAATATTTATTATATTAATTATTTTTATGCTAGAAATATTTATCATTAAAAGAAAAAAAATGTATTCACAAATAATTAAAAGAAATAGAAATATTAATGACAATAATATTTTTTTAAAAAATTATAAATTTAAGATAAATTTATTGATATCAACTAAATTAATTATTCTTTATAAAATAATTAAATAGTTGAGTTTTATATATAAGAATGAAGGATGGATGACTGAATTATGAGAAAGTTATCCACAAGCATGAAAGGATAACATTTCCGAGCATAATTTTCTACCAAAAAACAAGTTCCATTATAGTTAGGCCAATTTGGAAAAAAAAATGGCCTATAAAAACTTTATACAATTCATTTTTTAGGAGTGTTTTGTCTAATTTTCCATGATGAGGATTTTGATGTAATTTTTTTCCATTTATGATACTAAATGTATTTGTCTTTCTTTTAATATTTAATATTTACTTTATACGATATTAAGGTTTTTTAATGATTAGGAAGATATAATATTAATATGAAATAGGAAATTTTGACTAGATTATCTTAGAATAAAACAAAATACTTTTATTTAATAATTAAAGAAAACATTGTTTTTTATATTTTTTTTCAAAAGTCTTTCTATTTATGCC
The DNA here is from genome assembly GCF_004193775.1 of Glycine soja. Classification (NCBI taxonomy): domain Eukaryota; kingdom Viridiplantae; phylum Streptophyta; class Magnoliopsida; order Fabales; family Fabaceae; genus Glycine; species Glycine soja. The sequence continues at coordinate 42,177,457 of NC_041011.1, read as the reverse complement.
ATCAAGTTCTTCATTAATGATGGCATGTGAATTCTAATAGTAAATCCTTTTCATTAATGTGTTGAGAAATTTCAAAATAATATTGAGGCAGTATAATTTATAGGAAAAAAATAATGGTAAGGATTTTTATGCAAATTTTGAAATTTTATAATATAAAATGCATTTGTTCGTTATTTAATATTTGCATTATAAAATATTAAAATCAAGTAAATGGTATTTTAGGAAAATAAAATATTAATGAAAAATTGGTCAACACTCATAATTCATAATAGATTGTGTTAAAATACAAAATAGTCAACTTATAATTAAGTTGACCTGAATATGAAAAAAATTTAAATATATAAAAAATGAAAATGATTTTTTATTTCAAATTATAATTTAATGTAATTTTTTTTCTTGGAAATACCTTATATGTTGATAATTTTGATAAACTACACTTGTAAAGGATATATAATTTCTATATAAAAGTCTTGCTCGTTAATGTCAAAAAAATGTTGATATATTGTTGTGGTGTTCTCATCTATTTAATACTATAACTAGATGAATACACATGTGTTCTGCACGGCCAAACAAAAAAAAGTAAACCATGAGATAAAGAGAAGTAAAAAACAAAAAGTAAAAAAATGGAAAAATAAATGAAACTAGTCGAACAACCCATATTAACCAAAAGTAACATATGAGCTGAGAAAAAATGGAGAGCGGTTTATATATATATTATCAACCTCGAATCGGTGAATATAATTTTATAATCTAAACTTTTATACTTGCATTTTAATATTTAAACTTTAACAAAATTTAACATATTTAGAAATATAATTGTTAATTTTTAAAAAAATTTAACACGCAACATATATTTTTTTAAATTTAGTATACATAACCTTAAGTTAGAATTTAAAATATATTGTTATCATTTATTTATTTAAATTGTCATTATTGTACATTGTAACATAATCTAATATATAAGTTCAAAATTGTATGAGTTGTCAAGTCAATCGGGTTATCGGTTCGAAGTCGAGTCACTTCGAGTATGAATGGGTCACATCAAATCATATGCACACTCGTTACAGCATGCATCTGAAATCAATGAGACTCGAGTCCGGATAACTATGAACAAAAATATTTGTGGAAATATATTTTATAGCATTTAATGAGAATTGAATGAAAAAATAAAAACAATACATGTGCATTAATATGTATTAATTGATGAGAATAAAATTGAATATATATATATATATATATATATTAAAGTATGTGCATTAATATACATTAATTGAGTTAAATAAAAATTGAAATTAATATTTAAATATATTTTTTATTTTCAAATGTTTTGAAGCAAAGTATGAACTTGTTATGTGCATGTCTATTTCAACATGTGTCTCGGACCAGTTGAACTCCCCTGATAATTATGGATAGGGGTATTTGTGAAAATATATTTTGCAACATTTGATGAGTAATTGAATGAGAAAAATAAATAAATATAATAGGCATTAATTGATGGGAAAAAAATAAATAAAAAAATATCAAAACATATTAACATACATTAGTGGAGTTAAATAAAATTTGAAATTAATATTATATATCTGAAATATGAACAAATAATGTTTCATTTTAAATTTGATGTTTAAATATACATTTATTTTCAAATGTTACATTTTATTAATAATAAATAAATAGACAATTGATGTTAATGGGACGGTGGAGGGACCACACTCAATGAGCAATGAAGTAAATTTTGTGTTGCCAAAGACTTGAAGAAAAATAACACAATTAGATATTGATTTTGATGATCATATTAGGATATATTGTTATGTTATTTATGTTTAACAATTTTTATATAAAAATTAGCTAGATGTTTGTTTAGGTTAATTTTGATGATCATACTAGGCTTCAAAACATTTTATTCCTCAATTTTATTGTTGTTCATTCTAGTATATTTCACTAAGAAATTATTTTTCTTGATAAAGATTTGTCTATAAATATTTTGTCTTTTTACTTCCAATAACGATTTTTTTTCTTTCAATTTGTCTTGTGTTTTAAGGTTAAAAATGATGATGTAAATGAAATATTTATAAATTTATCATATAATATTATCATACACTAAATATTTTTGACATAAAAATAGTATCAATTGTAAAATAAGTAAAAAAAAATATTAATAAAAGTAAATAACTTACATAATATTATTAATGATTAATATTTTTTTGCTGAATATTAATTATTGATACTAATAATAGAAAAATGTTATTTAAGTGTACTATTGATTTACGCTTTTATATTAAACACATTATTTTATTTTTATGTAAGTTGTTTATTAAATATATAGTTAAATCATGTAATCATATTTAATTATTAGGGTATAAGTGACATGAATCGGTTTTAGTTAGTATAGTTTAATATGAGCATATAATTGGGTTGGGTACATTTTATTTTTGGTTAAGCAATCTGACTTGACTTTAATCAACATGATTTGAATTGGATAATCAAATCAATTAATTAAAATTCAAAATTAAAGTATTTAAATATGTAATCGTTAACTAAACATAAATCATATTTAGTTATTAGGGATGTAAGACATGAATTGAATTTAGTTAGTATAGTTTAAGATTCACCTAATCAACACATAATTGAGTTGTGTATGTTATTTTTTTGGCTAAGGAACCTAAACTGACTTTAATTAAGATTGTTTGGGTTGAATAATCAAGTCGATTAATTAAAATTCAAAATTAAAACAATTAAATATGCAAAAGATGATTAAACATTAATCATGCACAATCAAAATTAAGTATACATTTAAGTTTAGACCACTTCAACTCAACACACAACCATAAATTAGTCATGTTATCAAAACTCAAATGCATGTCTAAAACAGATTTAAATATGTTTTTAATCTCTCAAATTACTTGTGTCTTTTAGTATTTTGAATTTTGAAAATGTTTTTTTAGTCGATTTTGATGTAAGAAAATTGTCATAAATTGTGCATTCAAACTACTACAAATTGGTCACAAAAGACTAAAAAACATTTTGCAAATTTAAATGACTGAAAAATATATATTTGAATAACTAAAAAAATAGCTTTCAAAATTCAGGGACTAAAAACATATTTACGCCTCTAAATTATAACAAGTCCAACTCTCCAAATCCAACACTATCATGAGAAAAATTAATGTTTCAAATGACATAATATATGTCACAAACAACATTAACAATTGCTCGAATGACATAATATACCAATACTACAACAACAATAATAAATTAACATAATAATATACTCAATTATACAAACGCTTCATGTTTGGTTCTAACAAGATTCGAAGGTAAATCTTCTCATCAACGTTTATAACATAAGTTCAAATAAGTTGTTTATAACATCATATAAAATATGATAAGTAGGAAAATAATGTGTTGTATTGGTTGTGAATTATGTGACACTTTTAGATGATGGAGTGAAGGATTTGATATTCACTTTGTGCAATGTGCATGTGGCACATTAGGTATTGCAAATTGTGTGGGGTATATCTTGAGATATATCTTGTGTGTTTGTTTCTTGAATATTGTGTCCATCTTTTTTGTTGATGGTAAATGGGATGATTGGATATTACTAAGATATTAAGATCTTAGTAAAATATTATTGAGCCTTAAGTGAAATTAAAATGACAAATATATATATATATATATATATATATAAACACACACATGTTAGATACACTTAGTAATGGTGATTAACTATGATTGTTGGGATGAGGACAGATAAGTCACGTATTGGTGCATACGGGGGTGGAAGTGTTAGCTTGCTTATGGCATTAGAAATGTTGAGCTAAGTGTGAGAATGTTGGAGTAACTCAATGTATCTAACCAAAGTCTAGGTAGTATTTCCTATTAGAATTTGACTATCTTGATTAATTACTCTTGCATTTTGATATTCTGACTAGGTGTGATAATTTTTGACGATTTTTTAACCGCAAAAAAATACAAGAAAATAAAATATACTATAAATAGTGTCACAGGGTTGTTAACAATGAATTTGGACAGAAATGATTGAAACATTGAATTAGAAAAAGTTTGGAAAAAAAAATAATCTTTAAAAAGTTAAAGGACCAAAATCATAAAAATAAAAAAGTTAGAGGACTGAAAACATAATTTACTCTATGAATATTGTGGTACATATCATGAATAAATCAATTAGGAACATGTTTAATATGAGGTCTTGTGCTTATCATCAGTGAGGTTGCACTTAGCATCACCATGAGAGGGTTAAAATTCAATCTCTAGAGATCTTTTATTGAGCGTTTTGGCATGGTCCCTTAATGTAACATCACAAAGCCTCAATTCGCATATATGCTTTGATTGACTCATGCTTAGTGCAAATTGAGTCACACTTGAAAATGAGTCTATTGGTTTATTATAAAATTTACATGCTTGCAATGAAGAAATAATTAATGAAGTGTGATGAGAAAAATAAAAGTTTGACATCTTAATAGTTTGGATAAAATTGTTTGATGAGTATAGTATATCATACTAAAAAGCAACGTGGAATTTATTATAAAATAATTTATCAAAATTCGTATATTTTTTAGGCTAAATTACAATTTTGATACTTCTATTATTCAAAATAAATGATTTTGTTCATTCCATTAGTTGGTTATTGACATGATGTTTATGTGAAAAAAGATTAAATGAAGTGAAAAATATAAAAAATGTCTTAATAAAAAACTGAACTTATAATCCTTTATTATTCGTAAACAAGGTTATAAACCACTAACACACTTACTTTGTTTAATTAATTATATTAACATTATTTTTTATCATTAGTTAAAAGTTATTATTTTTTAAAAATTTATAAATTAAAAAATATTTAATATATAAATATTTTTAATTTTATTTTATATCATTTTATATATTTTTTTAATATTTTATTTTTATTTTACCAAATTATAATTAAATTTCATAAATTAATATGTAAATTATTTACAATTTTTTTTTGTAAACTTATTATTTTTATTCTAATTATTTACTTAAAATTAAAAATTTACATATTAAATGTTATTTAATTTATAAATTTTGATAGTTTGAAAAAAAATAATTCTTGAATAATAATACATAAAAATAATGTTAAATATATTTAAATTAAACAAGACAAGTGTTTTATTGTCTTGTCTATAAATAATTTCAAATAAATAATCATAGTAAAAATAATCACTATATTAAAATTAATTAACAAAAAAATGTGCAAATAATTTACATATTAATTTATAAAATTTAATTATAAATGGATAAAATAAAAATAAAAATATGTAAATTATTCAATATATATATATATATATATATATGATATAACATAAAATTAAAAATATTTATACATTAAATATTTTTTAATTTATAGATTTTGATAATTTGGAAAAAAAATTAATAACTCTTGACTAATGATATAGAAAAAATAATGTTAATATATTTAACTAAATAAAATAAATGTCTTAATGATTTACTGTTTTGTATATAAGTAAAGTTTTATGAATTCAATTTCTATTTAGACATTTTTTATTTTTTACTTCATTTAATTTTTTAATACTAAAAAACTTTTTATAAGTGATAAAAAATCTTAATTAAATATTATTTAATTTTGTTGCATTTCTTAAAATCTTGAGTGAATAAACCATTTTATATTATTTTTCTTGACATCAATCTAAACAATTTTTATTTATGCAAAAAAATAAAAATACATTTATTTACTTATTTTTTTTCTTTTTCATCACATCACTCTAGAAGGAACATTTGTTTCATGGGCAGATTTTTTAATTCCCAGAATATAGTAGAAAAAAAGTAATTTTGCGTTTGTTATATAGTAGTAAAATAATTAATTTTTGATATATTTTTTTATCAGAGTAAACAATAATTCCATGTTCAATCAATATTTAATCCATACAGAAGAGGTAGAGAATATGTATTCCCATAGAATTTATGAGTAAAAAATATATATACTCTCTTCCTACGTACCATTATACCCCCTCCCAATGATCTCTTCCTTTACATTATCTCATTTTTAAATTTTTCGCTTATGTGTGAACTTTTACACTGATTTCAAGAATCTTGCCCACGCATTCATGGTCAAATGTTCCTTGCATGTTTGACGTGGTGCAGGTAAGATTATATTTAAAAATATTTTAATTAACTTATTATTTTTTTACTAGTTGAAAAACTCATTTAACTAATTATAACAAAGTTTTTAAGTAGTTTTTTAATAGTTTATAACATTTTTTTGAAATGCTACTTTAAGTAATATTTTTTAAAATGTTAATTTCTAGTTTTTTATATTTTTTTCACTTTTATCTTGTATATATTTATTTATTTTTTTGTTACTTTTTTTTATATAAATTATGGTTTTATTATTTCTTGTCATTTTATATTTTTCAAATTTTTCAACACCTAGTTTCACGGAACACTTATTTAGTAAATTAATTTTTCAACTTCCAACTATTAAATAACTTTTGTTGTGAGAATGTAAAAAATATATAATTTTGAGTATATTTTATTTATCATTTGCTGATCTTGTAATAAAAGTGTTTGTTTTATGAAAAAATAACATTTTTAACATAATATGAATATTTTTAGTAATTATAATATATATTCTTAGGAAAAATAATTTATCCAAACACATATGTTAATTATTGTCAGCAGTATGAAAAATATTTCCACTTAATTTTATAGTTAAACAAATATTTTTTTTAATAAATATCCAAGAATAATATAATTAATTTTCTAATAATAATATTATCATAACAAAAAAATTATCCGTCAAACACACTCGTTTAATTACTTTTCAACTCACTTTAGTTGATGATTCTCAAATCAACTAAAGTGAGTTCAACATCAAATCAACAATTAATTAAAAACATAACTAATTTACCTAAACCACAAATTCTCAGATCAACTTAGTAAAAGCTTTTTTAAAAATGACTTGGTAAAAGCTTTTAAAAAATGGTACATGGCAGTTCAAAATTTCTACATGGGTGAGAATTAAACTTGAAGGTGGGGAATAAGAGAGAGAAGCAGCCGTTGAAAAGACTGTAAAGGTTTGTGAAGGAAGTGAGTGGGATCATAAAAATTCATTTCGTTTACATTGCACATTACCTTCCCTGTCCTTGTCGCACTTCCTGCAATCTAGGGTTCTTTGAATATACTGTATCCTGCCTTTTTACCCTTTACACATCCCTTTCGTTTGGTCTCTCCGTCACTGTTCATCCACTTCGATCTGTTCAATTCAGGTACTTGCCATGCTTCAATCACCTTCTTCCTTTTCTTCTTCACTTGGCTTTCTATTTGATTCCGCTGTTCCATTTTAACGCTTGTTTGAGCATTATCTCTGACTTAATCTCCTCTATTTAGGGTTTTATTCGAGATCTTTGTTGCTCGTCGCGTCGATACAAATACAATCCACCATGACAATCGCCGATTCAGTTTTTCCGATGGATAATGTGGCCAGTTGCATACAGCTTCCGCCGGAGGAGGAAAACCGGATCGTGTCGGAGTTGATCAAGGAGTCGGAGCTTAATTTGAAAGAAGGCAACTTATATTACGTTATTTCTAACAGGTCTTAATCTTATATCGTTTATTTTTGTTGTTTTAATTTAAACGAATCTATGCTATGCTATGTTGTGCGTCATGGTTTCGGATATAATTATGGTGTTAAAATTTATGATGATTGGCGCCTGTGCCCCTTGGTCTTTTGGACTTTTTAAGCAGTCGATTAATTTGTGTCTCTATCATGGAGTGAATGGATCGTGTGTTGTGCTTGTGCTTAGACATGTATATGATTGTATGTTTGCTCTGATGTATCTATTCTTTTGGATTCACCCTCCTTAAATAATCTGCTAGGCTTGCTCTTTTGAAAAGCTTATTAGGGAGTTACTACGGGGTTTGTAAGGGTAACGATACGACACCTGAGAGCTGAGATGAGTTGTCAAATATTTGTTGATTATTGCTGGTATCATAGTAGTCTATCTTAAATAGTGGCACGTAGTGGTAGTCCTAGAAAAAACGTTATAGCAGGATGGCTGCTATTTTGAGCCCTAAATCCTCATTAATAATCAAGGCGGGAAATTGGGCAGAGATTGTAACAGATGCTGGAAATTGTTGTTTCTTGGATCCTTTGTAGAATAGTTAACAGCATGATATAGTGATGTGTCATATGGCTGGCTGTGGCAAAAGGGGCATTGTGTTACAATTTTGTGGAGCAGAGGCAGCAGCCTGAATTATAGGCAATAGTGGACAAATTGCAGCCACTATGGTCAACAAGTCATTCAATTCTTGTTTTGTCCCCTTTTTGTTTGCAAGTCCTCAGATTTTTAAGATGGTATTTGACATTCCATACCCCTCCCCCCTCTCAATGAATCAGGGTTCATTCAGAATCCTTCATTCTTCAAAGAATGAAATGTTAGGTTGCTACTCTATAGGGCAGGTGATGCATTTTCTGGCTAAGTTCTTGCTTTTTCAGCAGTCCCAACATGTTTTCTGGCAGCCCCTTAACCTCGGATGAGTCTGCTTTTTCTTCCAGACTCTGTTCATAGTTCATACTTGTCTGCTCCTTGTTTTGCTGCAACTTCTTCCATAATTTCGTCCTCATTATTGTCTCTTTTTTGCCGTTAATTATTAATTCCGACCCCTTAGTGGAGTGATGGCATCGTCTCAGTCACAACCAGCCCAACTCAGCTCCTCAGCTTCAGCCTTACCTTGTTATTGACTTGTTAATTATGCCTTAGTTTGATGTTGATTGTGTGTCTGCATTTTGATTATTAATGATGGTATATATTTAATTTTTGCCAATTTTATAATATTTGAGCATTTATAGTTATCCTGCTGTCTGGGATTGACTACTACCATCCTTCATGAATTACATGATGTTTTTCCATATACATAATATGTTTATGACTTGTTCTATTAAATTATTATCTCATATCTGTGTATTTTTGTACTGCATCCTGATCCTGCCATAAATTTCAACAACAAACTTTCAACTGTGGTTTTATGAGCTCATTTATTTTTTTTTCTGAAGAGTTTTTGTTAATTAAGAATGTCTAAAAAATTTTTTTAAAGATAATTAGTTTTATTTTGAAAAAAAGCTAAAAACTATAAAAAAACAGTTTTATTGCATGTTTGATTCAACTTCTTTTTGCCAGTTTTTTAGAGAACTTTTGAAAAATAAGTGATTATATCTCCCCAATAAATCTCAACCAGACACGTCCTTAGTTCTTTTCTCATAAGCTAGAATGAGTAGATTCCGAAAAAAAAGTAATGAAAAAGAATCTATATGATAGTAGTGCTTTTGTCAAAAGCTTATCTAAATGCACCCTATAGTGTATTACTTTTCACATGTATTTGTGTATCTATTTTTGATCATGTTTTTTTGCCACCCCCTGCAGGTGGTTTTCAAGGTGGCAGAGTTATGTTGGGCCTTGTGTTGGTATGCTTTCAATCGACAAACAATCTTCTGATAACCATTTGATAACCCACCCAAAGATTGCAGATAGACCTGGGCCTATTGATAATTCTGACATTATTTCAAAGGGAAATAACTGTGACAGCAATAATTTAGATATTCATCGAATGTTGGAAGAGGGTACAGACTATGTTTTAGTTCCTGAAAAAGTGTGGGAAAGGCTGTTGGAATGGTAAATTTATTATATAAATATGTTGCTTTTTAATTTGGAAAAAATTAATGATCTTGTGATTTGTTGCTAAAAGAAGAGCCATATATGCATAAATTATTTTGATATTGTATTCTTTGAATAAAGAGGCATAAAACCATCTTTTATGCAATGGATAATTTGAGGACCCAGATTTAGTACCATAAATTATGTTTCAGGAAGAAATTTCCTAATAGTTTATATGAACAGGGTTTGGAACATAGTAAAAGAAGATCCCAAAACATATTTAATTTTAAAATTTCTCCCTGAATCCTCACAGGTAATATACTCTTGTTTTTGTATTTTTTTACACGTCTAGGTTTAATATTAAAAATTTGAAGCTAACATAAGTATGATTTATGGAAACCTCTTGGCATTTGGGCATGGAAAAAATGCATGACATTAATTCAACACGTCAGAAGACAGCTTAAGAATGATTGATTTGTGTAGTGTGTAAATAGATTTCTGTCTCAATTGTCTAGGTACAAAGGTGGACCAGCTTTACCAAGGAAGTTAATTTCTCAGGGTCTTGAACTTAAGCAGTACAATGTTGAGGTTTACCCACTTAGTCTAAAGGTGACTGATGCGCGAGATAACAGTCAGTCAATTGTAAAATTAAGCAGAAAGGTACTGATTGATTTTGTTGCAGACTCTTTTGTTCTAGTTAGCTTTGCAGTAATACCAATGTTTAGAAAGGGTGCTAGTTCTTCTATTTGTATGCACTTTTAAAATGACCAATTTTTATTTCATGTAATTTTATGTTTAAATAAGGTTCTCAAAAATGGGATTTCACTTAAAATAGGAGAAATTTAATACTGTTATGTTTTTCTGTTTGGTTGTGGGAATGCCCATAAAAGTTTCAAAGTAAATTTTAAAATTATAAGTGCATACCATACAATTAAATGATAACATGTACATGCTTATACTGGTGTCTTGACACATTATGCTTCTAATCTGGATTAGGACTATGTTTGGTTGTAACATTCTTGTCTTTCTATTCCTGTAATATATTTTAGGCGACCATTGGTGAACTTCATGAGCTGGTGTGCAAAATTAAAGGAGTAGAACAAAACAAGGTGCTGGTCTTTTTTCCCCTCCTTATTTTATTTTATTTTTCATTTTTATAAAATCTTACATTTCTGTCTTTTTCCATTTTTGTTGATTGTCAATTAGGCCTGTTTTTGGGATTACTTCAATTTGAAGAAACAATCATTGCTGACGGTCTCAGGCCAGAAGACATTAGAGGATGCAAACTTGATTATGGACCAAGATGTGGGTAGTCTTGAGTTGTATAGGTCTTTAATTGTAATTGATTTCAAGCTGGTAATAGAACTCCAAAGCTTTAATAAGACCTTCTTTTGCCTACAAAGTGGTTATTATGAAGTGCTATTAATATGGTTTTCCATTAGAAGGAACTTACATCCAATATATGGTAATTTGGCTATTTTTAAGTAGAGATATACGCTGAATATTCTTTTGGCGTTCTTCTAAATTTATGTTTAGAACGTAAGAATCCTAACTTTTTGCTTGGTATTGATTCTTCTATTGATGCTCCTGATTCATCTCTTGCTCACAGATTCTTCTAGAAGTATCACTTGATAGAGATCACTCTTCTCATTCTGGCATGGATTCAATGGGAAATGAATTAGCTTTGGTACCATTAGAACCTCCAAGGTCATCTGTGTCCATTGCTGGGGGACCTACCATGTCAAATGGTCACTCGACTGGGTCTAGTTTTAGTTCATATCAGGGAAGTTCTGTAAGTTCATCGTTGACCAATATGGATGATAAATATGATGTCTATAGAGGTGAGAGGGGTGGTTTGGCAGGACTGCAGAACTTGGGGAATACCTGCTTCATGAACAGTTCTATTCAATGTTTAGTCCACACTCCACCACTTTCTGAATATTTCTTACAAGATTACAGTGATGAAATCAACATGGACAATCCTTTAGGAATGCGTGTACGTGACCATTTCCATTGGCTTATATGCATTTTTTTTTCTAGTGTTCAACGGTTTATTAAATGGTGTACCATGATTGCTTTACTTTGAAGGCAATTTAAATTAATTTTGATATGCAGGGTGAGTTAGCACTTGCATTTGGTGACTTGTTGAGGAAACTGTGGTCTTCAGGGCGAACTGCTATTGCGCCCCGTGCATTCAAGAGCAAATTGGCCCGATTTGCTCCACAATTCAGTGGCTATAACCAGCATGATTCTCAGGTTAGTTTGTGCAAAATTGTCAAAGTTCCTAATTTTGAAATTGTTGTCAAATTAATGAACTCGAGTGCTGTTATTATTATTACTCAATACCAGAACATTGTCTCCTTGTGCAACATCTAGACAAATTCAGGTGTTGCTTGGTTTGAGGAGGTATTATCTATTTTCATTTTCTGAAAACAGTTTTCATTTTCACATTTTCAAGATTTAATAATGTTTGTTTTGATTTCTTATTTTCTATTTTTTGAAAATGAAAACATTGAAAATATGTTTGGTTTAATCAATTTTGATAAAGAAATTCATAAAATATTTTGTGCATATAATTTAAAATGACAAAAATATATTTATAAATGCTTATTTTTGAAAATTTTATAAATAAAAATCATATATTATGATGAACAATTTTTTTTACAATTACTTATTTTATAAAAACATTTGCATTTTTAGTCATCAACAATTTATATATTGAAATATATGTATTTATTTGTTTAATTATAATCCCAAATTTTGAGTAATAATGTAATAGTAATATGTATTGTTCAATATGCGTCCTACCACACAACCCAATTAACAACTACCCGAACGAAAACAATTTCAAAATGCAGAATTAGATGCAACAATTATGTTTCTTTTATGGTCTGCAACAATTATGCTTCAATCACCGACCAAAACACCAGAAACACCATAACCGCTTTCATCAACTAATTTGAACGAGCTTTTGACTCTGCGGTTCACATCCTGGTCAGCTCGGTAAACACCACTGTAGAGATCTTCGATCCTATCTTCACTGTGAACGTGCGAGGGGTGTTTGTGTGCGCCAGGTAGGCCACGGACCATGTGAAGCATGGCGGCGGAGGGCAGATCGTTCCAGTGTCGATGTTGTTGGTGGTGGCACTGAGGCCCGGGTAGGTGCATACATGGCATTGAAGGCAGTAATTGGGGTGATGACAAAGATCCTGGCGAAGGAGCTGAAGGGGACAAAGGCTCTGTGGCTTTTCATTTTAATCATGGACATGCCACCGCGTTTTCGTTATTTTCTGTTTCCAAACTTAACTGAAGAAAACATTGAAAACAACTCCTGCGTGTTTTTGAAAATGGGCTTCATTCAGAAAATGTTTTCTCATAAAACATTTTCTAAATGTTAAACAAGCATATTTTCACCACTGTTTTCTATTTTCAGTGAAAATGAAAACAGAAAATAGCCTAAACAAGCGCCACTTTAGGGTGTGTTTGGTTTGCATTTTCATTTTCTGTTTTTATTTCCTGTTTTCATTTTCTAAAAACTGTTTTCATTTTCAAAAGATTAGAATTCTGAAAACATGTTTGGTTTGACTTCTTGTTTTCTGTTTTCAAGAAATAAAAATACTGAAAATGCGTTTTCAAAAGGAAATGTATTTTTAGATTTGCTTAAAGTTACATTCCTTGCCACCGCGTATTCATTTTACCCAAAATGAGGTTCCTGGTTTCAACTGAAAACGAGATTTTATTGTTTCCAGTTTTTGGTTCGTTTGGAAAAATATTTTTACTGAAAATGAAAACAGAAATCCAACCAAACACATTTTCATCATCATTTTCTATCTCCAGTGAAAATGAAAACAAAAAACAATCAAACCAAACACCCCCTTAGGGATTCTTCCACCGATTTTCCTGTAATATGAAAGGACTTTTATTCAATGTTCATTGTTTCCGTCGTACACCATCTTTGGTCATCTGTTTCAACCCTCAGTTGAGAATTGAATTTGCGAGTAACTGTTAATTTTTATGTTTTCTTATGTAATCTATCTTTTGCTTAACTTGCATTTGCAGATGTAGCAATGAGAGTCCGGTCTAAAATTTAACTTGAGAAAATTTGATTATTGCTTGAATTTCTCAGTGACAGGCTGACAGCTTTGGGTTATTTTAAAATTGACTTTCTTCACGAAGTCATTGAACTTCAGCCTTTTTATGATTTTTGTCTGTTCTGAGTAATGTGTATTTGTTTATTTAGGAATTGCTTGCTTTTTTATTGGATGGATTGCATGAAGATTTGAATCGTGTCAAACAAAAGCCTTACATTGAAATGAAGGACTCGGATGGTAGGCCAGATGAGGAAGTTGCATCTGAGTGCTGGAAAAATCATATGGCTCGAAATGATTCATTGATTGTTGATGTATGCCAGGTGAGTATGTGTCCATGTTGTGTCTGACACTTATTGCATGAAACCATGAATTATAATTGATCTGCCATTCACTAGCATTCCTGGTTCGGATGGTAGCTGATGGAAATCCGTCCCATAATGAACCGGGTTCATATGCTGGTATCAAAGGGAAAAGGAAAATATATGTTCTCTAATTGATCTGCCATTCGTAAGCTGAATAGCTAAATGCTTAAATTTCTGCCCCATTGTTTCTATGCTCCCCTCCCCCCTTTTAACACAAAAGGGAAAAGAGAAGAAAAGAAAGATAAGAACCTGTAGTTAAGAACTACTTACTATATTTATATTTGTTTTTCTACTTTAGTCAATTTGAGTTTATAATTTGTTTATACGCTTTCTTGAGTTTTTCCCCTTCTCCAATAAGCCTTCTCTGATTTCTATAAATTTTTTAATTTGATTTTCTTTAAAAGCTTGACAAGATGGACTTTCAACTTTCAAGTTCATTCTGGTTATCTTTACTAAGCACGTCATATTGATTTTTCTGCAATAAAATTCTCAGGGTCAATACAAGTCAACATTGGTTTGTCCAGTATGTGGCAAAATTTCAATCACTTTCGATCCATTCATGTACTTATCATTACCACTGCCTTCCACTGTCACTCGCACAATGACAGTAACTGTCTTTTATTCTGATGGGAGTGGTCTTCCCATGCCATACACTGTGACAGTTCTGAAGCATGGTAGCTGTAGAGATCTTTGCCAAGCATTAGGCACTGCATGCTGCTTGAAGAGTGATGAAATGCTTTTGCTTGCAGAGGTAATTGCTTCCTATAAAAGTTGCTTCTTCTTGGATTTGATTTTGGTGGTTGATGGTGTATATGTCTCTCTTAGGTTTATGAGCATAAGATTTATCGATATCTGGAGAATCCGATGGAACCATTAAATTCAATAAAGGATGATGAACATATTGTGGCCTATCGAATCAAAAGTGGAGCCAGGAAAACGAAAGTTGAAATAATGCATCGATGGCTGGATAAGTAAGTTGACCTTTTTTGGTGAATGCGGTGCCTGTGCAATATACTCTATACATTGAAAGGGCATAATGCTCTAAAAAGTCATGGTTGCATATATGTGATTTTTTGTTGTCTATGTAATGACATTATAATGATCTTTTTTCCTTAAGAGTGTGTTTGAATGTGGAGTTTAGAGAGAGGAATTTCTTTTAAGTGGATTTAAAATATCATATATCAAAATGACTTTTTTGAACACCCAACTCAGAATTCTCAAAATGATGGGAATTTCATAGGGGTTTTAAGTAAATTGGAGGGATTTCAAATAACACCTAAAGTAAACACAAAAAAAAACCTAGTGAAAGAATTCAGAAATTCCTTATCTTTTTCAAAGTCTCACTATCAACTCACTATCTCTGTAGTACCATTTCCCTCCTCTCTCTTCTCTCTCTGGGTCTCTCTCCCTCTCCCCCATCTCTCTTTTACATCTCTTCAACATCTATCTCTATTCCTTTCCATCCCCCTCCCCCTTTCTCTGATTCACCTCCCTAGTCCCTCCCTCTCCTTTTGTCTCTTCTGCTCCTCTTTCTCCCTCTCCCCCTCTCCTGCATATCTGCACCTATCTGTCTCCCTTTCTTTCGTCCACACCTGTCTCCTTTCTTTTATCTCCCTCTTCCTCTCTCACACACATTTTTCTAAAATAAATATTTAAGCTAAAATTTTACATATGATGGAAATTGAATTACTTTATCCAAAAAAGAATTTACAAGGAAGTTGAATTACTTTATCCAAATAAAATATTTTGAAAAAGAAAAGAATTTAATTGAAGCAATTGAATATCGATTCATTTTAGTTTCCTTAGATTTTTGCAATTTTCTATCTAAACACTACCTAAGTTTTTGGTAAATTTGTTCTTATGGTTCCCTTTTAACTGAAAGTATTCCCGTTGGTTATTTGAATTCTGTTGTAACTTGGAATTTTTTTAGGTTGAATAGTTTTTCCCCTTGAAAGTAACTGATTGGGGGGAGGGATTTTCCCAAGATAGTCAGTGTTAATAGTCATAGTTTTCATCTACTTGCTAATTTCTTCCAGAGTACAAATGGGAATGAATGATCCAGAGATTGTTAATTGTGATTAGTGCTTTCACTCAGCTATTAAATCATTTTCTTGTTGTTGTGTTTATACTCTATAAACCAAAACCATTTGAATATTTATTTGAACATTTCCTGTAAGTTTTCTGGTGATTTGGTTATTTTCTCCATTATTGGGCATTTCAAGTACTAGAGTCTTGCAGGTGCCATTCAAGTTGGTACCTGCTACTCAAGATATGAATAACCATTTGTGGCTTAGCATAGGGAAATCTGCCATTTCATTATTCCTCAATCAATTGTAGAGATTTCACCAAGTTGTTCCTGGTGCACCGACTTGGAATATGATAATGCTTCAAAGTCTTTATTACTGATTGATTTGATTTTTGAATTACCTCGATGTTCACTGGACAGTATGAAGGGTGGAGACAGGAAGCTCTTTGGGACCCCGTTGGTTACTTGTTTGGTAGAAGATCCTCAATTTGGAGCCAACATTGAGGCATCTGTACATAAAATGTTGGCACCTTTAAGAAAAACATATTCTTCGAGTAAGTCTCATGATGGGAAGGAAAATGGTTTCATCTCAGCTGACAGTGATGAGCAATCAAACATCTCCAATACTGAATCTGAATCTCTGAGTCTAACAACTGGCAACAAAGAACAAGAGGGAACATCCTGTGGGGAGTCATCTTTCCAACTTGTTTTAACTAACGAAAGCTGTTTGAGTTGTGAACCCATCGAGAAGGCTTCTCTTATAAAACCCAACCAAGTTGTAAGAGTCTTTCTTGACTGGACTGACAAAGAACAGGAATTATATGATTCTAGCTACCTGAGGGATCTCCCGGAAGTTCACAAAACTGGATTCACTGTGAAAAAAACCCGGCAAGAAGCTATTTCTTTGTTTTCTTGCTTGGAGGCATTCTTGACTGAAGAACCTCTTGGACCAGATGACATGTGGTAAGATTGTTTTCATGCTTTTGAAATGAACTTCATACTAGACTATTGTGAGCTTTTGTGTTTTGAAAGATATTGCTGCTTTAATTTTTTTTTTTTACTAACTAGGTACTGCCCTAGATGCAAGGAACACAGACAAGCTACAAAGAAGCTTGACTTGTGGAAATTGCCGGAGATTCTTGTTTTTCACTTAAAACGATTCTCATACAGCAGATACCTGAAAAACAAACTTGACACTTTTGTAAATTTTCCCATTCACAATCTGGATTTAACCAAATATGTGAAAAGCAAGGATGGAGAGTCTTATGTTTATAACCTTTATGCAATCAGCAACCATTATGGTGGTCTAGGTGGTGGGCATTACACTGCGTATTGTAAGGTAAGTTCATAACATGCACCTGCTGTGATGCCAAGTCTTGATTTTGTAATTTGTGAATTCTTTCTGCTGTTTGAGATGTTTCTGTTTTAAACCTTGGGCTTAATTGTTCTGCTAATTTTTAACAGTTGATCGATGACAATAAATGGTGCCATTTCGATGATAGTCATGTCTCTCCTGTTACTGAAGCCGAAATTAAATCTTCAGCTGCATATGTGTTATTTTATCAGAGAAATAGAAGTAAAGGCCAGATGGAAGGAGAGACATCTCAGGTTCATACAGTATAGATCATGATTGGACATTTTGTTGCTTGATGCCTACTTTATATGCTTAGCAGTTAGCACAAAGCCAAGCTTATGTCTTGGATAGTTATTTTACCTCGCAGTGCTAGACTGCAAGGTAATATATGAGACAAAATGTTACCGTAGTGAAAGAGCAATTAAACAAAAATGTTT
Organism: Glycine soja; assembly: GCF_004193775.1. Classification (NCBI taxonomy): domain Eukaryota; kingdom Viridiplantae; phylum Streptophyta; class Magnoliopsida; order Fabales; family Fabaceae; genus Glycine; species Glycine soja. The sequence continues at coordinate 42,159,543 of NC_041011.1, read as the reverse complement.
AGGTGAGGCTCTAGTTAGTTTTCAGTTCTTAATCACTACATGAATGATATCATTTTTTGATAGAGAAATTTTGGCAGTCTATGAACTTAAGATATTTCTGTTATTTCATTTCATTGGAGGTTAAAACATATCATGAATTCACCATAATTGCTGTGTTTGACAGTTGTATGTATCAGTATCGTGCTAGGAGGGCGGCACTTGTGTTTCTGAAAGGAATCGTGCCATCCTTCTGTTATTTTGTTGTTAGGATTCTAGGACCCAGTATCATGTGGAAAGATGAACAGGACCTGATTATTTATTTATTTTTTAAAATAATAGATTGCCCACTTTCCCTTGTATTGTCTTTCTACTTCATCTCTGGTGCATTTCCGATTAGCTGCGTGGATATTTTGGATCAAATTGAGCAAATGTCGCATTTTTATTTTGAACATTTACAGTCTGTTTTCTGTCTCTGCAAATTATGAGCCCCATGAGTTCTTGTCAATTGACCTTGATGATACGACGACAGTTTGTGTTTAATTCGTATTTTATGCGGTGGTTGTTTCCGATAAGCTTTAGCAGGGGTTTGCTTAACCTGCTGAAAATTTATGACGTCTTATGTAGGTAAAATGAAATGCCTGCAACCATGTTGTCTTTTTTGGGTATATGTGGTAGTTAGATTTTAGAGCTTAAAAAGGAGGTTGGACAAAATTTTCATTTCTAATATTTTCATACTTTGATAATTTTAGCTGAGAAAAAAAGAAATGATAAATTAAGATATTTTTAACTGTACAATGATAAATAGAGCAAATTGTAGGAACACTTTCTAAGCTTTTATTAAATTAGCGTGTTAAATATTTTTTAAAAAAGGTGGGGCTCATGCAGTTTAAGTTCCTCTGTAAACTTGGTGGAAAAGTGAAGAAATTATTGTTGTGTAAGTTTGCCAGACTTACCCTCATGAATCAATGGTTAAAACTTAGAAAACCCAAACGTACTGAATTAGTAAGGATAAAAAGGTATTTTTATTAAAAATCTATTTCTTTTTTTTCTTCTTTCTTTCAAAACAAACTTTATAATATTATTTTCATTTCTCTTAAACCAAACAATTCATATTTTCATCTCTTTTCTTTTTCTCACCTACTTATTTTCACTCCAACTATTTCTTATATCTAGTAAACAAAGTGGTCATCTTGTATAGAGAAACTTCGTTGGTCCATAATTTCAATTTCCCAACCTAGTGTCAGGCTGGCAGCTCAGTACGTGTTTTGTAATAACTCCTATGAACGTTAGGCGTTTACCATCTATTCCCTTAATAGTTGTGTCGTCTTTATTTATTTAACATAATTGTACCCAAAATAAAATTGTTAAAAGATCACGTTCAGCAGATGCCGAAGCCTTGCTTATGAGAATTGAATACTGCAAAGCAAAATGTGATCGTATCACATTATTATGAAATAATGTCTGATAAAAATACCAATCAATGTATCTATTCCTGTAGTACATAAAATTAGTCCCGGGGGTGGGGAGTGAAAAAGCTCCTGAAACAACTACCTTTACTTCCTAGACCAGTAAGCGACATCTCACTGCAAAGACGACGTGTACTCACTGCAAAATTAAAAGAATCAATCAGAGAAAAAGTTAGCGAAAAAGGGTTAACTTTCTTTATGCTGCCAACTAGCAAAGCAAAAATGCCAGCCAACAAAAAAGTGCGTGATGCTGTCTGTTTCCTAATGGGTACCTTTTTCAGACGTGTAATTTTGTCCCCACAACGGTGCTAATAAATCGTGATATGCGACAAACCATTCAACAAATTACTTAAGATGGTCGTTCGTCAATGCTAACCTAACCCAATCTTGATGATAATTAGGGTACCCAATTATTGCTACCAGCTAGTACTTTATGGAAGATAAACTAACTATAAATTACTACCAATTTTTTTTACAAAAACAATTTTACTCTCACACAAACAGACTCCATTAGACAAATCGAGTTTGCCAATCACAAATGATCAAAAGCTGTAAATTTGTTGCTTGCATCCAAATGTAACTATCCCTCAACAGGCAAATTTCAAAATTTGAATGGATACAATGGTGACGTTTGATATATATGCACTTTATGAAAAAGGTGACAATAATTCCAATAGTAAAGGACAAGCAAAGTGAAAAATAAATAACTAGTACTGTTAATAACGTAGCTTGTGTTGTGGGGTTTACCTTTACTCCGTTCTCATTCTGCCTTTGCTCTTCCTCCCCATTGCCATGCCCCAGTGTCTTTCTTTGGATTCTGAACCCACAAATCCTCAAAACTTCAAAATCAACAGCTCCATCACCAACGGCACCAAAAAGGATAAAGAACGCCCAAGTAAACGACATCTTTCCTGTGTCAAACAAAACAAAACATCAACGTCATTACAGTCACAAACGGTTATGTTATCAGGCAAATAAAAAAAAATCATTAAAAAATGTATCCTGACCATGATTAAGATATCCTCAAAAGCAGGCAAATAAAGAACTAAGAAAAAACGTCACAAACTTGGGACTATAATCTAAAAAAGTACGAGTGTAACAAGTGTAAAACTCCGAACGCAGTTATAGATTTATCAACCTCGAAAATAGAACTTCAAAATAAATATCTTTTACGTTACTTACCAATTACAAATCCCAGTTAATGTACAAAAAGTTTATTCACTTGTAATAATTATTTAAAAATTATATTTACAATAATTTTTAAATAATCATCAGTATAAAACTTTTTAACTCACAATTAGCTCAAATATTTTCAACTAAAAAAAAAAAGCTAAGTAAAACCTCTCTAGATTGGAATTATAAAAGCGTATACAATACTAGATAACATTGAATAATAATAATAATGATAATAAAATAGAGAACAAGATCAACTTCAGGAAAAGAAACGTGTTGTACAGATAATCAGAACCTCAATTTTATTTTTAGAGACAACTAGAGTCTAGAACTCCAACTGAAGTGAACTTAAATAATCTATGGTTTAATTATCCATAAATTAATTATTTAGTCTTTTTACCTACTCCATTCCATTAAGGCTTTGTTCGGTTTAAATGACGGACGATGGCAATGCTCTGTTGTCGAGTTTAGTTGGAACGATAAATAGGAGAATTAAAATACGAGTTATGACACGCGAACTTGAAATTTGTCTTTGGAATTGCCGTGTCAAAGGTGTCATTCTCAACAAAATCGATTTTCTTAAACACAAAAGTATTATTTCTTTTAAATCAAACAACAAAAACATATCATTTCATTTTCAAATTATTTCTCTTTTATTTCTGTCTATTATTTTTTTTCTTCCCTAAATCAAACAAAGTCTTTTTCCTATACTCCGTACACTGAAAAACTCTTGTTTTAGTTTTTATGTCTTTCATTTAGTAACAATTTTAATTGTCACAAAACTAATAACAGGATCTAAAAGTTGGCACAGGTATAGGCAACAAACATATAATTAAAATTAAAACACAATAATTCAATAATACTAATAAGTAGTAGGAGTAAGTAATAGCGGGGTCAGTGTAACTAACCAGAGAGGAAGCAGAGGAAATTGACAAATAGCCGGTGGAAGAAGTCGGTGACGTTGGTTGCGGCGGCGTGCTTGCGACGCCGGTATTGTTATTACCGGCGACGACTGGCACAGAAGCCAGAGAGAAGCCAAGGGGGTAAGCAGGGGTCCCATCGGGCTTAAAAAGCCCATAGTTCCTTTCGGAAGCTGGGCCGGGCTTCATGTTCTCATTAAACAGAGCAAAAACGTAAATGTTCAAATCCTCATTGGGCCTGCACGGTGTCCCCTTCTTGGCGCTGCTGCTGCTGCTCATAGCCATCTTAATGAGATTCCCGTTATACTTCTTCGCATTCTCGAGATTCGCACCGGCTTCGTCTTGATCCCCTTTAGAAGGCCAACCGGTTTCTGAGATGTGAACCGGTAACTTCCCGTAGCCCAAGGAATCCAACGCGGAATACACCGCATCGATCTGCGCGAAAAGCATGTTATCGTAGTGGAGGTTACTGGAGGGGTCCACCATCCCCTCGTTGGGTTGGAAGAGCACGTACTCCAACGGAACCTGCTTCGGATTCGCCTTGTATGCGAAGTAGGGGTACGCGTTGATTAAGAACGGAGATCCGGTTTTGGCTTGGAAGCTCAGGATTGGAGCTAGGCACGGAGCTAGGTCCGGACGGAAGGCTCCTGCCGAGGGAGGGTAGGAGGTTTGGAGAACGGCAAGGGAGTGAGTAGTGGTGACGGTTATTTGCTTGTCGAGACCGAGGTTGATGAGTGCGGCGTGCACGCTCTGCATGGCTGGGAGGAGGTTCGAGGTTAGGGAGGTGTCGTTGAAGGTCAGAACCTCGTTCCCGACGAAGATTGAGGTGATTTTGGTGGCTGGGAGGTAGGGTTGGAGGTTGGCTTTGATCCATGCCTGTGCTTGTTTCGGATCTTTCATTCTAGACAAGTACTCGTTTCCCAGACCTACCATTAATTCCACTCCGGTGTTCGCGAACGCTTTCAAAACGCGTGGATCTGCGTCGTAGAGCTTCACCTTCGTCGCTCCGATGGATTTCACCAACGCAACGGCGTCGTCTTGTGAAGGAAGATTGTTCGCTATTTGGCCGTAGTTTATCCCTAACGACGAAACAAGTCCTATTGCTGCTGCTGCATATCAACATTAATAGTCAATTCCGCAAGAGTGAAAGTAAAACAATATTAGCTTAATAATTACCGGTAATGAAAAGCATAATGAAGAAGCGCCAATGACGATGATCCATGGATCTGTTACAATGTGGAGTGTGGACTTGACGATAACTATTTCTGTTGGTGGCAGACTGAAGCCTCTCTCCAATTAGATTCGGTTCAGGAAGAGACAGAGACACGGGGAGAGGACTGAGGAAGAGATAATAGATATTTTTATTTTAGAGAGGAAATAATACAACACACGTAGATTTTTATAATAATAAAAGATTCGGTCGAAAAGAATGGGAAGAGAGACACGCGGAAAGATGCCGCAAAAAAATTCCATAATTTAGAAACAAGACGAATGCGATGTTTCGTCATGGAAGCCTTCTACTTTTTTTAGACTGAAGAAAATGAACGGACAAGTCAACAATCCCTTTATTTATTAAACTCAACAAATTCATTTAATGATGAAAATCAAATTCAATGGATTAAAATTTCGTAATCCATATATATTTTGGTCCAAATCAACTTGTCACGTTAACGATTTTTCTAAACTTCAACTTCAAGCACAAACCTTTTTTTGTCAAGCAAGCTGTTATAAAAGACAAGTTAGGTCTTAACTTTTTAATTGTTTGACATACACGAGTATACTACAATCAAATTGATTAATGTAAATGGATAAATTCATGATAAGCTCACACTGATTTGATTTGTGATAACGGTGACAGTGGATAATGTAGACGGGGACCAAGCAATCGTTCCCTGACTACTTTACTTTCACTTTCACAATTCACATGATCAACATTTCCCAGACCCAATCACTGGGAAACCCAAAACGGACGCCTTTCATTTTGGATGCATACCTTTACAACTACGAAACTTGATCAACACTCCTTTTTATTATTAGAAAACAAAAAAGCCTTCGCTCATTTGTCTGCTATTGCACAAAAGAAATCAACGAATCAGAAAATTCTAAAATATAGAAAAGTGACAACGAAAGAAAAATTAGCGTATCATAAAAAATATAAAGGGGGAATAAATTAGATAGGAAATAACATATTTATTACTATTAATTTTTAAACATGGTTCATCATTTTGCCATTATTACTCTACTCTTATGATTTGTTTTTGACTGAGTACTCTAGTCTTATGATATAATGATCAAATCTGGCAATGGTTATTGGACTTGTCGTATGTATTAGGCCACTTCATCAAAGATTCTATGTTGCTTTTGATTAAAATTTTTGTCCAAAGACACAATAGTAGAATTAAATAGCCCAATGCAATAGTTTATATTCAAGGAAGAAGGGTTCTAAGTTCTAACTGCCATTTTTAATGGCTTTGCATCTAGTCAATCTGATTCTACAATTTTTTTTATTTATTAAAAGATAAATATAAAGCAAAATCCATTCTATTTATGAGTGGACTATATCCCACATGCTAGAGGAATACGGACTTGCCAAAAAAAAATAAAAAAATAGAGAATTCCTTCAAGTGTAGATATTAAGAAGCTTTTTTATTTTATTTTTTTGGCGGTGGCTGCCGTGTTTGCCCAGATCAACATTGAAAATTAGGAAAACTTAGTTCATTTTCTTCGACTCACATGCATTTTAGCTGTCAAACATTAAAAACTTATAAACCGATTTCGAAATTTTCAAAAGGATGCATTGTGATCTTTCCGTTCATTAATCCAACGGAAGAGACATCTTTCATGTCCTTCTGAATCATCCAAAAATCAAGACCCTTGCTCCAAATATCAGCTGAGAGGATCTTCATCCTTTGAAGTTGTAGTTTTGTAATAAAACATTTATCATAACTTGTCATGAATTTTTTTGTAGGCATTATTATATATAGATGATAACTGCGATTTGTAATAAGTATGCTTGTTTAATTAAATCAATATATAGATTACATAACACTCTTCAGTCTTAAGTTTATTTTTTTAAAAAATGAACAATTATTTTTTTGATTTGTTTCTCAAAATGTATACCATTTTTTGGGGAAAACTTTACTTTAGTCTTTCAAAATATACAAATGATATTACTTTCTAGTTCCCGAGTTATAAAAAATTAAGGGTATCAAAATTAAATCATCCTTTGGTGTATAAATGATGATAAGATTAAAGGTTAAACAATTGTTTATGTATAAAAAATGTTTTTACACTATCGACTTCCAAAGTAAAGTACCCGTTAAAATTTATGGTCAAATTCATTAGGGGGCATCCTAAAATAAACTGCAAGGAAATCAACATCCATATATATATGTCAAATCTCGATGATGTTTGCATACAACTATTTGATTTGCACTAGTCTGAACTCACGAAATGGTGTATATCTTTAAACTTTTTCCAGAGTACATAAAGAGTGAGACTAATGCCAATAAGATAAGAAAAAAAAAATGCCATGCATGCTCCTTCCTATGATTTGGAAGCATACATTTGGATTGACATTTATTCACTTATGCTGCATTTTTTTTTTTTGAAAGGCCACTTATGCTGCATTTTACCACTAAGATGCTTCAAATTTCACGGATTGCAAGACCTTGCATAGTAAAAACCTCCATGTTTGTTAGCTTTATGCTTTGCTTGAAATTAAAGTTCCATTCCTTCGTTAGAAATTGTTGATCCAACTATGTGTAGGTGGCTATGTCTATAATCAGATGCTGGCAAGTATTAGATGACGTTCTTGACCATGATGACCATATTCATAATCAGGTTATCGATGGTTATGCTCAAGGAGTGGCGACGTTTTCCTTTGCAAGAGGAGCAATCTCATCACCATCAATTCCAGGCACACTGCCTGCAACCTCTAGGCTCAACAGCACCTTTTCCCATTGTTTGGCTGGTCCCTGCATGAGAATCACCCCAATGATGAGATAAACAGCATTTCCCTCCATGGCTCATGCCTTAGAGGCATAACATAACGTGTAACATTTTTTTTTTTGTTTTTTTTGCAGTGAGCTGTAAGCAAAACCCTAAAGCAAAAAAGTTAGAGAAATATTTTTTACTTTAAAGAAAAGAGCGATGCCTGAAACCTTTAGTTGATACGTGAGATCTTTAGTTAATATGTGAGGTATTTTTTATTTTAAAAAACTAATAGCAAATAATATTTTGTTGGATAGCCTAAAGCTTTTTAGTTATTTTATCATTATTAGATCGGTTTTGAGCAAAACACATTCACACAGCAGCTAATTGCATGCTTACCTTCCATGAAAAGTCTTGGGCCATGCAGTTCTGGATCATTTGTGTCATGGCTGGGGTACCATAGGTTCCAAGGGCTCTCTTTACAGTAGTTGCTAACTTTTCCACATCAACTGGATCAACAGCTTCACACTACAGAAAAACACCAGTTATAATCTTTGCGATTCGCTCCTCTATCAAAATTATGCAAGGCTATGTTTCTACACTACTTACTTCTACGTTGAATGCTCCCATGTGGAATCCAGTATACCCTTCTTGAACGGTGTCAACGAGTCCACCAGTGGAGGAAACAATGGGCACCTGTCACAAAACATTTGATGTTTGAAGAGTCAAAAAATGTTTCAAGGGAACACCAAGGTGTAGATGAGAAGGAAAAAGAGAAAAAGAGGGGCATAGTCTATACCGTTCCATATGGCATGGCATGCAACTGAACTAGACCACAGGGTTCAAATCTACTTGGGATCACTATAAAGTCAGCTCCAGCAATAATCTTGTGAGCCAAGGGACCGTTGAATTTTGCTACCCCTCTAACCTTGTCAGGATAAATTTCCTCTAGTTGCTCTATTTGCTTCTCCATGACCTTTTTGCCAGTTCCCTGAAAGGAAAATGATATGAAACATCAGCATAACTTTGCTCTGGTAGCAGAATCAGTAATATGGATTAACAAGACACTTACAAGAATCATAATCTGAACATTCTGGTCAATGAACATTGGGATAGCTTCCACAAGAATATCAGAACCTTTCTGCTCTTCAAGCCTACCAATGAAGCCTATCAGAGGGATATTCCTGTCAACAGGCAAGCCAACCTCTGCTTGAAGTGCCTCTTTCAGCAGTAATTTTGCTTCGGTGACCTAAGAATGACAGTTTTGATGAGCATGTGCTAATTTCTATGGTCCATAACTCCATATCAATGTGCAAACCATATTTAATAACAGGAAAGATACTACTTACAGTTGTTGCATCGTAGTGTAGATCAATGAATTTATCAGTTTTTGGACTCCACTCCCTATTATCCATACCATTCACGATACCAGTGATGCCACATGAACGAATTATATTGTTCAATTCTACACCTCTTTCCTCTCCGGAAACAAGTTCCTGGGCATAATATGGACTTACAGTGAGTACTCGGTCCGATTCTAATATTGCAGCCTTCATCCAGTTAAGTTTCCTTCCCTTCACAGGCTTAACATGCCTGAAAATGAAACATAAGAAACATTTACGTGGTTGGATATATAAAAGTCAAGTGTATAAACTAATAAACCAAAAACATGTTGTAAGTTATTTTGGAATAGATAATGGCGTCGTACCCATCAGTGAAGTCAAAAGAACCCTTGAATTCGCGAGGTAAATTGAGAAGAGAGAAGTCTGCAAAGGCATGCCTACCCTGGTAGGCTATGTTATGAAGACAAAATGCAACCTGCCATGATGAGTCAAAAGGAAAGTCAGTTTACCTAGAAAGAATGAATGGTGAAGACAAACATGCAGAAAGTAAATAAATTCTCACCTTTGCGTTTTTGTAAATCCCCCTGGTCTGGTACATTGATTTCAAGTAGCATGGAAGAAGGGCAGTGTGCCAATCATTGGCAATAAAGATTACATCGTCGCCTGCCAAAAGACAGAAAAAGCTTGTAAACTACATTTGAAGTTTTTGCTTAACCTACGATTAAAGATCAAGGAAAAAACCAGAGAACCATACCATATGGTCCAGAGAAATATTTGTTGCTGTTTAAATTCAAAACCCTTGGTGCCTCAAGTGCTGCCTGAAAATTGTTAAACACATTGATAATGTCACATCCAAAGTCAATAAATGTAAATGTGTTGTAATTCTCAGCTATCAAATACTAGTACCAAATAAGTACTCTCAACAAACATTAAGGTCATTCAAATTCCAGCTAACATAAATGTAGTCAGCAATGTCCGGAAATACATGACCCGTTGCCATTTCTTTGAGAACTTTTTTTGGTTACAATTTCTTTGAGAAATTAAATCAATTGAAACAGACAGAGTATGGATAATTATGATTCAGAGGACATGGAAATTTGAGCAATTATCCAGACAATAAGGTACCTGGCATAACAAGCTGAACCTAAGTTGGTTGTCTTCATAATCTACTCCAGCACTAGGGCCATAGAGTTTTGACCTAGTCTTGCCCCATACCTTTAAAATCAAAATGGAAGAAAAATGTCAATTTATTAACTTCAAGGTGCCACGGTCACAGTGGCTCCTATCCTATAAGTATTCCATTGTGTGAAATGGTTGATGCCAACAAAAGTATATAACCTTCTCAAGGAAACACGGGTGGTCCACAAAAACACGATCCACTCCACGCTTGTAGCAGTGAAAGAAACGGACAGTTTCTATTCTATCTCCAATTTTGACCTACCAACACGGAAGAAAAGAATGAAAAAACGAAACAGTTCAATCATTTACTAAGAATTTCATAGATTTATACAGTGAGATACATGAGAACCAAAAAGTTACCTCCACCGTCACACTAGTGTCCCATGCATCCTTGTATTGGTCGTAACGTGGTGACACTGTCATAACACGGTGTCCGTTTCCCTATATTAATTAGCACAAAACAGGGATCAGATAATAAGAAGAAGAATGTTAACATTAATCTTCAGGTCTATTTTTTTGGATGAAACCAGGCATCTCCACTTGGAAGTTAAGGAGCAATTCTTTGATAGTACGATTTATTTATTTGAGTTAATTTTTCTTAATAGATTTTTTTTTTTACACACATAGGTCTCAGGGTTCAATTCTGTTTTTTTTAATCAACTAAAAAATGTAAGATTTTATTGAGGAAAAAAGCATCCACTATTTATATTTATGATGTAATATATACTTGCTTTTCCAATTTTATTACTTTTGAATTCTTAAAATTAGATTAGATGTAAGGACTACTACTAATAATAAATAAATTGCACCTTTTGACTTTAAAAAATCAAATAAATCAAACTTTACGTGATTTGTTCCTCTAGATGACAGGCACACACCAAACTTCCTTGTATTTTTTTAATGATCACCATATTCTTGTACTTTATTTGTACTTATTTTAGTCTTGTGATCTATGGAAATATATTATTTTCTAGTTTTTTTCTAACAAAAAATTTAAGTAAGTTGAGTTTTGAAGACTGATCTGACAGACTTCGAGATTCAATGTATATTTACACAAAAATAATTACATATTATTAAGTATCAAGATTTTTATATCAGCAGCAGAAATTGAATCCAAATCCTTGTAGAATATGAGTTATTTTCTTAACAGTTGGATCAATCTTTGTTGTATTATTTTGCACTTTAACCCTAAGCTTTAATGGGTTTAATGATAGATTAAGAATAACTCGTGAAAGCGTGAAATTAAAAGGGATAAATGGTAAGAAGATCAAAGTAAGAACAGGTAAGAGAATTAAGACAATGATGAATCCACATACAGCCAACGCTGGTGGAAGTCCTCCAAGAACATCACCAAGTCCCCCGGTTTTGCTCCAAGGTGCCACCTCAGTCCCCACGAAGATCATGTTCATCCCACATTTAATCCTCCCCAAAACTCCGTCATGTCCACTCTTGTTACTTTTCGCAGACAACAAGGTTTTGGTTTTGGCCGCACGCGTGGTTCGCACGTGCAGCTTGTTCAGGGATCTCAACCCATCATAATTGAGACTTACCTGAGCCAAAGAATTCACTTTGGCCTCTCTTCTCGACGCGCCACGGTGGCTGTGACACGCGCTTCCTGACACCGCATAAGAAGAGGCCGTCACTGTTGCCATGCTTGGTTTACGCCTTCTGCAATCTGCATGTCACACCAAAAATCACAACTTAGAATAATAATAATACCCTTTGTTCTACCAGAAGCTTGCGAAATGAAAGCAATAATACCGTACGTTATCTTCTGTAGTATTGAGAGAGAAGGTTTGCGATGTAAACAAGTGAAGGGGAAGTGAATAGCATATGTAGTAATAGTGTAAAGTAAATTAGTCTCGAGCGTAAAATAAATAGAGCAACAAATCAGGATCTGATGTTAACATGGGTTTGAACAACTGAAAGAGAAGAGATCAAAGACATCATTTAGAGAGATAGTAAATGTAGTAAAAGTAACAACAAATGTTGAGGGAATGAATCTGAACTGAAATAATGGCTTCTCAGTGTTATTTTGAGTGGTTTCAACGAAGGTCATGTGAGTGGCATTTGTAGTTGTACAGAACCTCCCTCCTTGGCCTTCTGTGTATCAACACGTGGCAGTAGTGAGGGATTTCATGCAAGTGGGCCATATATACCACATGGGATTCTGATGAATATGGTGTGAGTAATTGCCTTTTAAGGTCAAAAACTTCTTTGAAAAATACATAATTGTGTGCCTTGGAAAACAAATTAGAGAAAAATAATCAAGTGGCATGCAGAAAGGACCAACAAAAGCCCCACCATGAGATACTGATTCATCGGCTATCAAACAAAAATCAGCAGCACCACATCTCCTCGGAAACTAAAAAACATGCAGTACTGGAAAACACAGAATGAATTAATTGAAAACTTCAAGGCGTATCCCATTGTTTATAACCATATAAATGAACTTTCTTTTTATTTAAGAAACACTATAGATATACGTACTCATGATCACTATACATAATTTGTTTTATTTTATTACCTTGTAGTTCATGCTTAAAACATTTATTTTAAGTTGTTGCCGTTTCAATTTTAAAATATTAAACTTTTTTCAGTTTTCAATTTAAACTTATTTTTTAATTAATTATCAATAATACAAAAAAAATAATTTATTTGGCTCGGTGGTTGGTATTTTGTTGGAGTACAGGGGTGGGGTTTCAAACTTACCTTCAACACTTTTACTTAAATTTAATCTATTCTAAATTATCTAGTTATTAATATTAAACTTTTTGCAGTTTACTCATAAATTAATAGTATACCTTTTAAATATTTTTTATATAATAAAATAAAATACTTACTTAAAAATGAATATTTTTTATTATATTTTATTTTGTATTGATTATTGGACAATGATGATATTGATATAGGCTACAATTTCTTTTATTCCTTTATGTTTTTAGTCATTTTTCTTTAATCTTTTATTTTTTATTTTTTTTGGCCCTTTAAGTATTATAAAAAAATAAAGAAATATTTTATATTCTCAAGCGTAAGAGAGTGATTCTCATGATTATATATATATATATATATATATATATATATATATATATAATTTGAATTTAAAAATACATCTATTTTTTAAAACGATAGTATATATTTCAATTTGTTTAGTTTTCAGATCTTCACCTATTTTTTATTTCTTTATTATTTATAAGATTTAATTTGATCATTTATCTTTTAAATTTGGATTAATGTTATCCTTTTAAAATAATGATTATTTTCAATTTTAACACATTATTTTAAATTATTTATTAACTAATTCAAGATGTAAAATTTATCATATTTAATTCATTACATAAAAATTATGAAATCCAACAAAAGTTAAAAAAAAAAGTCAAATACTATAAAATCATGTAAAAAGTGTGTTTCAAGAGCAACAATTTAAGTTATATTATGTTTTTTACAAGTAAATCTAATAAAACACGATACATTATTAGTCAATAAAAAAGTGTTTCAAAATTATTTTCTAATTAAAACCGAAAATTGTCATTGATCCGAAAGAGTAACATTGAGTTAAATTTAAAAATAAAATAAAAGAATAAAATAATTTTTAAAAAAAATAAAGAACCAAATAGCAATGGTTTCACTTATGGCTTAACTACCTCGGTTACACTCAAAACACATTCATCATATGATGGCTAATATCTATATAATGTTTCTCTCGACTAAAACCAAATAAAGAATCTCATCTTTGTTCTCGTTATAATCTCGTTTCCCCTTTCTTTTGAACCAAATGCACCGTTAAAAAGAAGTGAGAAGAGAATATATAGTAATCATAAGTAATAATATACTTTTACTTGTTTTTTAAAATAATTATTTAAAAAGTTATAATTTGAATTGGCCAAAATTATATAAATAGAATTTTCTATATATTCATTTTAAATTACTTTATCAAAAAACTAAGCGAGAATATATTAATGTACGTGTATATATAGTCTCAATAATATTTTAGAAGAAATATTTAACTAAGTTACAACTTATATTTATTAAAATACTCTCAAATTTATAACTTGCTAATGTGTGTGCTCGAGTGCTATAATTATTTAACAAGTTGTAATTTGAATTGGCCAAAATTATATAAATAGAATTTGCTATATATTCATTTGAAAATACTTTATTAAAAAATTAAGCGAGAATATATTAATGTGTATATATAGTCCCAATAATATTTTAGAATAAATATTTAACTAAGTTACAACTTATATTTATTAAAATACTCTCAAATATATAACTTGCTAATGTGTGTGCGCGAGTGCTGTGTGCAGAGAAAAATATATAAAAAAAAACTTAGGGCTATTTCATTATCATGATGCTAAATTTTATTTTATATACTGTCATACTTTTTCATAATGTCACATTATTTTTATTGTTTTTAAAAAATTCTTAAATGAATCCTATACCACAACTTACAATTCAATATCTAAAACAGAATTAAACAAATCCCATAGTCTTACACATTTATATTTTATTATTACCCACAATAATATATGTGCTTAAAAAAAGTAAGATAACAAGAAAAAAAATAGCCAAACCGTGACACCCATGAAAAATTAAGAGCAACTAATTTTACTTAGAAAAGATCTCTGTGCGTGTGAGATTTTTGACAAAGATTTATTATTATTTTTGGAAAAAGCAATTTTGTACCAATATTATGGTTTAAAAATACAAAAAAAAGTATTGCTCTCCAAAAAGAATAAAATTACCGTTACAGTTATTTTTTGAGATTTTTTTCAAGAGATTAGTGTATTTTTTTTTTTGGAGGAAAATTTAGTGTTAAAGTTACTCTTACATAACCTGATTTTTTTCACTTCGAATAAAGAATAAACTGAATTTTTTAAAAATTCCCATCTTTAACATTTTTTTAATTGATTCAAAGTGTGAGTATTTCTGGTCTTTTACTTTTGATTAAAATGTTGTAAAGTGAGAATTTTGATCTTATCAATATCTCTAATTTTTAGTCAGTTTAAGGCAGTTGTCATTTCATTTTTTTTATCTATTACTATGAAATCACATGATATTTTACGCTTAATTACAATTCAACTTCAAATTATAATTTTGCACAACTTTTTAGGCAACCTAAACATAAAAATTATGATTTCGGATCAATTTCAATTCTGATAGTTAGAATTCTATTTACAATTCAAATTCCATATACCAAACAAACTCTTAAGAAAATGATAGACATAAAATTTGAACTTAACATATCTTGTGATGAAATTTCCATTTCTAATGAACCTAATTCTACTTTATTCTAGATTAAATTTACGTCAACCAATGATAGAAAATAGCCAATTTAACTATAAAAAAATTGTGAACCAGTTAGGTCAATAACAATCTAAATTTTTTATCCAACTTTCATTTCTTGTAATTTTACCTAAGTACATTATTAATATATAATATAATATTAAAAATGTATATTAACTATCACGATTAAAGGCCCAATAAATAAATCGTAATTCAACCACCTACCCTGCGGGCTGTTGACTGTGAATATTCATCAAATACCGGTCTTCTCATTTTATCTACTGGGACTTGACAAACAGAATAAACATTCATGCAACGAAATTTTGAGAGCTACCATATCTTGTTCACTGTATTTCTCAGTATCAAACGGTAGAAAAAGATGATATACAGATCAAACAAAAGGGTAAAAAAGAAGAGGGCAGAGAGGGCTAACAGTAAAACAACATGAACTAAAGAAAAACCTGGAAATTGATGATATTCCTGCAGCATGATAATCTTTAATGACTTAAAGATACAATGTAGCTATTTCCAGTTATAAGCCGCCTCATATAGATTATACAAATGGAGAAAGAATAATAGCATTCTTCTTGAACCACGGCTGCCAACTAGATTCAGAATAAACACTTGCTCCAAAGCAAGAAGTGACATCTCAATTTCTAATTCTACTGCCAGAGCCTGGCAATTTCTCAAAGCAAAAAACGCAATGTATCACAACCTCTTTCCTCCCATTTTTGCAAACCTTCGGGCTACTCCAAATATAACTGCCTTAGTCAGTAGTCCTTGATCAAGAGTGCAGGCAAGAGCAATGGCTCCACCAACAATTAAAAGCTTAGGTATGTTCCTTCCACCTGGCTTGTCAGAAGAATCCTGATTTTCAGTCTCCAACAAGTCACTGATCGTGTTTTCCAGAGACCTCACATTATCCATGGTTACTTTAGTGTTGATCTTAGCAGCACGTGCACAGGGTGACAAAGCGGTACCAGAAGCCCTTTGTTTCTCATATGTCCGTAGTCCTGGATCAAACTTCTTGACAGCTCCCCACATACCCTGTCGAACTCCAAGCTTAGCAATTTCCCAGGGTATGCCCATATCTTCGTGATGAAACAACAACACTTCACATGAAGTCAGCTGGTCATCTTTTCTTGATTTAACTGTATATATAGGCAACAGATGTGCTTAAGTCTCTATTGTCTATAAAACCACAATGAAAAAATACAAAATTTAAAAATGGGTTTTCTATTATTTTCCCATTGGCACATCATTTTTTTTTTTGCTCAGCAAAAATAATGATATATTAATTGAGTACCAGGGGTACTAGTAATACATATTACAGTTCAAATTTGGCCCCATAACAATGCATTAGACCAACCCATTGGCACATCATGAGAAGTAAAAAATAAAAACTTTTTATTCAGAGAAAAGTATTTATTATTATATTAAAATACAAAGTCATTTAGTATTTATTATTTAATGGGTTTATTTAATGTTTTCACACTAAGTGCCAAAAAGAACAAAATAGAAAACCCAATAAAGATTTTCGGGCATCGTGTTGATTAAAATTATACTTAAGATTATGTTCTATCGTTTATATTAAACCAAAACCAGTTCAATTGAATCCCAATTGGATTCCAAATCTTAAAAGAGTTTTTTTAGACAATAGCTAATTCTTAATTGATAATTAGAGAGGAGCAAATTCTAAAATTGAGTCCAAGTAGGAGTAGACAGAACATGGAATGCCAGTTCAGTCAGCTGCAAGTTGGTAATATTACAGAGATGAGAACTGGGGATCATATCATAATTCATACCCACAAGTTGCACATTTTAAATATAATATGAGACCAGCCAATAAAAATACCATCACATCTATAAGACAACATGAAGTATGGTAGCAAAAATTGGTCAGTGAAGTGTCAAAGGGAGAAAAATAAAATTTGCAGCAGAGACGAGGATGCTGAGCTAAATGAATGGAATTACAAGAGAAAATGGAATCAAGAATGATATGAATGCAAACAAGAGAAAGTTTATAGGCTGGCTAAAAAGAAGGGCTTTTTAATTGGGCTGGCTAGAGCTTCTTTTTAGTCTTCTTTAATGATCAAGGTACTGAAGCTCCAGAGTGAAAAGTGTAACAAATGGTAGCCAGCCCAATTAAAAAGAACGGAACACAACCTCAGAAAATATCGAGAAACTATTAAAATGACCTTGCTCTAAATGGCTTCACTTAAGTTGTGGTTTTTAATAGAGCTCAATTACATTGAGCTGATCCATTTAAGGTGAGATAAGGTTTGGATGTTAACAAAATCACCAAGATAGCAAAGGGTAACAATCTAATATGTCTAATGTAAGCCATGTGTCACAAAGGTTGAATGTGAACTTCAAGGCTCTGAAGTAGAACTATACTATTTCTCCGAAGACAAGAGAATCATTCCAAATGGAATATCTGAAAGCCTCCATTGAGTTTGTTCTCAATTATATATATATATATATATATATATATATATATATATATATATATATATATATATATATATATATACAGAAGAAACTTCCACTTCCCGGTACTCAATTCCAAACTACAAATTAGTAAGCTTTTCTAAAACCATAGCTTATATTTTTAATATGTACACACATTAATAATTTATTAACACGTGAAATGACAGTTAAATAAAGAGTGTTTTTTAGAATTAGCTCCAAACTGCCTGTTACCTGCACGAATACACCAGCTTGAATAAAATAAATCAACTCGTTTAGGCTTGTTATGCCTTGGCATGGAGGGGCAAGGTACTCCCTGAAGAAGCAAAACAACCACAAGTCAATATCACAATCCAGAAGTATATGTATAACATAAAAGATTGTTCCTGAAAGAATGAGAACACTGTCATAATTACCAACCAGCTACTGTTTCAAATTGGAAATAGCTTATGTAATTCGAATAAGTTAAGTCTAATTAATACTGCCAAAGGCTCAAGTCAAGTGTTCATATTATAACAAGGCTGACGAAAAGGTTAGCAAAAACTAGCTATTAACTCTTTACGGACAAGCCAAGACAACAAAATAGCATCTCAACACACAGTCCAGTCCAAATAAACAAACAAAACTAGTATCAAGGGCTCAACAAAAAACACAAACCAATAGAAGCATTACACAATCTAAGAATCCAGCTAACCCACCCAACCTTAATTTCAGAATGGACATAAGAAAAGAGTAAAATCAAACTTAGACCTTAATTGGGTAAATTTCTCCATAAGGACTTATAGGAAAAGAAAATAAGACAAAGAAAAGATATGAAATAAGTTTTCACTGTAAACTAAAATTAACTTATGCATAAGTTAAATATCAGCTATTGGAGCCAAAAGCTAATATGAGAAAACTTGTGCAAATTAACTTAAACTTATACACAGCCAAATTTGAACTTATGAAAAAACTTATTTTGTCCAAACAGAGAAGGCATTTAATTAGCAATTAGTTTGATACGAACGGACCTTAGTTACACAGTAGTAAATTCGTCCAGCATCCCAAATTCGCCTCCCTATGATATACTCTCTGTCACTACAAAAGAAGGGAAACTGTAGCCAGCCAGAATTGCACAACATCAACATTAACATGAGAATCCAACAAACTCACAAAACAACTTTCACTACAAAGAGTGTAGAAGAAGCTAGCTAGCTAGCTAGCTAACCTTGCGCACCCAGTGCACCATCATTGTTCCAGTGAGGACACATTCCTGAATGGTGGAAGCATGTATGAGCATGTCATCCCACTTCAACCTGTAATCATCGTCCCAAAAGAAATCCCTCACCAACTCAGGACTCGCGTCTTCGAACACTGTTCTGCTCCGATACTGCGGCGGTCCACTCTAACAAACATACACAATCACCTCACTCAATTCAACCAACTACAAAGGGAATGAAATAATCCAGTAAGGTAAGGCGTACCTCAGGATCCCTACGCCACGCTTGATATCTCATGGTCGGGGTAGAACGGTCCATCATCTGAATCCATGCCGGCCCTCCGTCTTTTTCCTCAACCAACTTCCACAGATGCAGCAAATCGTATTCCGTCACTAAATGACTCGCACTCGCACTCGCGTCTTTTTCACGCGCGGAGGAACTGAAATTAGAGATGAAATGTTACATTGCATTACATTACAACTTAGCAATTAGAAATGAAATAATTAGGCAATTGGGAACTCGGAAGAAACAAGCCTGGTGGTGGAGAAGGTGAAAGCGGTGTCGTTTTGGGGATTGGAAGGGCGAGGGGAGCGAAACTTGAGAAGAGCGTCTTTGGGGTGAAAGGCCCATTTGGGCTTCCAGGCCCAGCCCACGACGACGCCGACGATAACCGCAATCCAAAGCGGAGTAATGAACATGGCGAGGTCAGTGATGATGTCCATAAGTGATGTGGGTATCTGAAAAATTCGGAAAAGAGGAGGCATGGTTATTATTGGAAGAACCAATCCCAGCCAGAATTTGGTGGAGAGAGAGAATAACAATACGGATAAGGATTACCAGATAAGTGGTCACTACACATCATCCCCGATTATCGTAGGCCCACATCCCTTCCTAACCACTATCATCATATTTTTCTTTAACCCTTCTAGCTTTAATACTAAGCATCTTGCTAATCACTGTCTTAAGCCCACTGGTTAAGAAGTTGCGATAAACACCACAATTTTATTCCTTCAATCAAAAAATAGGTGAATATCTATTTTAATTTCTAAAAATATGGAACGATGAAATATTCATTCTTAAAAATAAAATATTAAAAAAATAAGGATCAATCCTATTGTTAATTCTCCTTTGTTAATGTTAAGGGGTATTTCATTAGAATTTTAAAGTATCTTTTTTATAAAAAAAATTATGGTATTCAAATAAGATTTTTAAATGATAAAGATAAATCTTGTGATATTCAATTAATATAATTAAGATTTTTTAAAAAGTATAATAAAATCTATTGATATTCAATTAAATTTTTTAGAACTTATAAAAAAATCCTGGTTGTGAAAACGTGGAGGTGTTATTGGGAAAAGGGGAGTGGTATAATTCTCAGTGCTCTAACTGCCGATTGAACACCACTGACCAACATATGTTATAGGACGATTACAGAATTATTGGAAAATGTTGTAGCACGATTAGTTCCACTAATTTATTATTTGATAAAAGGTGATAAAAACAATATTTTTATTATTTGATTGGACCTTATTGAACACCACTAACCAGCATATTATACCACTAATTAATGTTGTAGGACGATTAGTTCCTTAAGGTGTTGAATGGGTTTTGTGGGATTGGGGTAGCAATAATAAGAATGGCACCTTTATTATTCTTATGAATATATGTACACCAGCTGTTTGTGAAAAGGCCTAGGTGAAGTGGTGGGGTATTAGAAGTGTTACCCTAGCTTATAATTTATTTGTTATCCAAATCTTATCATTTATTTGTTTTTTTTTTTTCACTCTCATAGTTATGAATGTTTTAAAAAATTCTTTAAAATCTTATAAATCTATAAAATAATTTTAAATGAGAATTCATTTGTTATATATCTATTAAATTCTAAACTATAAAATTTTAATTATAAAAGTCTTTTAAAACAATTTTAAAAATCATTACATTCTTGTAAAGTCGTTTAAAATTCATAAGTTTTTATGCTAAAATTATTTTTAAAATCATAATCTAAAACACTCTACTAAGTATTCACTTACATGAAATATGACTTGACTACGTGACAAGTCATCTGTGATGAAATCATGCCACGTCTGAATATACTTGATTGATGCGTCACTATCAAACTAAAGTATCACATTAACAATCACTTTATAAGATAATAGACACTCATTGATGACAAAGACTTAGACTAAAACTCTTTATATATTGGGAACCTAGAACAACGATATTTCAGTCTTAATATTACTAATAAAATCTTGACATATTTATAAATTATGATGCTATTACTCTAAATAATGTAATCAACAATAATATAGCATAATATTTTTGCTCATTAATATAATGATTAAAAGATATTATAAATAATACAAGAAATAACTAATTAAATTAATTTTGGATAATAAACTATTAAATTCAAATTTCAAAATATTTTGACCATTAATTAATTAGCTAATTAAATTAAAGATTTTTCTTCTTAAAAATTCATAAAAAATTATAGATTTAAATCAATCAATTATTTAATTAATCCAAATTGATAAAATAGGAATAAATAATATACTTTACATCATTACTTTTAAGAGCAGATTATTTATCTTTAAAATTATTTATTATTATAATGTTATAATTTTCAAACTTTCAAAAAAAGTGAAATTTGGTTATTGAATGAGTTCCTAAAGATTAGCACCATTTCAAATTGCATTAAAATTGAAATAGAAATATTAAATTGAGTTTACCAACAAGTTTTGGTTTGAGTGATATTGAATTCGGTCCCTATGTGAATGGAGAAATCATGCTTGGAAGGAAAAAATCCTATCAAAAGTGATCAACCATGTTTCCCTGACAAAGATTATATTACCCATCAACCTGATTAAGTGAGCTAGGACCTGTATGTGAACTATACATACTTGATAAGGTAAGAGCAATAGCGTGAGTGAGGAAAACACAACACAACGTATTTCAATCAATCCCTGCATCCAGATTACAGTGAATCCCTCAACTAAAAGAACCAGAACTGTGTAGCAATATCCATGAAGGAACAAGCATTGATGAATGATCCTATAAAAGCATCGTCTCTTTTGAACTGTGATTCTGTGTTCTTAAACTCTCTTGAAAAAAGAAAGTATATTATTGCACATATAACATTCAGATACAATTAGTTTTCAATATATGAATCTCCAGTTGTTAAAATGAATCCCAACATTCACACCTTCATAGCCATAAAGGCTATTCAAATCCACAGAATGGATGACAAGACTCTCTCGAGCATCAAATTCCTCCTTGCTTGAAATTGTACAATAGCAGACCTGTAAGTTGTAAATAAGCATGCATGTCAATTGGCAAATCACAACATATACTGACATGCAACTCAAAGAAATAAGCAAGAAAACTAAATGGTTGTAAATAAAGACCACTTGAATGAAATTGAACAGAAACTGATTAGCAAAACCATGTTCTTAGCAAACTAAGCTCGGGAAAACTTATTGCTAGGAAAAGAGGCAGGCACGTAACAACCACTATTGAAGAAATCCTCACCGACTCAGTCTAATCTATGAGCTACGTGAGAAAAGCGTTAGAGAACCTTCTTCAAATAACTCTATCAGTCCAAATACTTGTGCCTATCATGCAAAAATCACTCTATTAAGAACCTTCATCAAAAGTAAAATGGAGGTTTGAATTTGGCTCCTCTAAATTGAGGGATGCATTATAGAAGGGAAAATGCCGCAGAGGGAGTATGAAAGTAATTGTTGACCTAAAATACGTGAATGTCTTTTAAAAGAAACACAAGTCAAACAATCCGTACTAAAATTCTCTGTGTTTCCTCATTGAGAAAAGTATGCATTGCTTACAAGCTAGATATTCATTGATTACTAACAGTCTACTACAATAAACCTGAGAACTTACAGGTAGAGATATCGACATGAGTAAGTTTGATGAGCAGAATTCTCAGAGTGATTAGTGACTGAAGCCTTTGTCAAATGAGCTTGAAGGAAACGTTGTATCAAGAATTGGAAAGGTTGCAGAACATTCTGCAAGGGTTTATCAACAAAATAACTTTTACTGTGCATTACAAGAACCATATAATTTAAAAACAAAAGGATTTAAAAGATACGAAACCATAAAGCCATAAGGTAACAAGATCAAATTAATGTCAAACTTAAAAATCATAAGCATATTTAACCGAGGCCAAAGTTCTATTGCTACTACTTTATCATTGCATAATCAAATAATTACTCATTTCATTTCACTTCTGCTAAATTTCCACAAAAATTAACTTAATTCCTAAAAAAAAAATATGAGATTAATTTTCTGAAGCAAGCAAAGAGTGAATTGAAGCTTTCACAAACGATGAAAAGAAAACAAACACACATAAAGAACGAAATGATTCAGCAACGAAATCTACCAAGAAAATCAAAATTTTGTGTTAGCAACAAGCTGATTCACCACTAACGACTATGTAGAAAAGGAAAAAAAAAAAGCACCGTATTTGATGAGATACCTATGGTTGCCAATTTTTTGGAGGAAATCCAAGGACTCAACATAAATGCTCATTAACAAGACAAGTGGGTGTGGTTGAGTGACCCAACTGGGTTATACACTGTATGCAGCGCATACAAACTGCTTGACAGGGACTCAAGAGATGAGAATATAGATGGGGTATTTCATGACAAATGGAAGTTGAAAATTCCAAGTAAAGCTGCGTTTTTTGCTTGGAGATTATTACGGGATAGATTTCCCACTAAATCCAATTTGTGTAGAAGAAATGTTGACATCATTGATAAATTATGCCCATTTTGTTGAGATAAGGAAGAGGAGGCAGCCCATCTGTTTTTCAACTGCCATAAAATTATGCCGCTTTGGTGGGAATCCTTATCTTGGATAAGCATGGTGGGAGTGTTTCCGCAGAATCCAAGACAACACTTTCTTCAGCACTCATTCTGCAGTAGCTTTCCTGGTATTAATTCGCAACGATGGCTCATCTGGTGAATTTCTCTAACATGGTGTGTATGGCACCACAGAAATAGATTGGTCTTTTCAAATGACAGTTTCAACGTCAACAA
This sequence comes from Glycine soja, assembly GCF_004193775.1. Classification (NCBI taxonomy): domain Eukaryota; kingdom Viridiplantae; phylum Streptophyta; class Magnoliopsida; order Fabales; family Fabaceae; genus Glycine; species Glycine soja. The sequence goes on along the minus strand of NC_041011.1, from coordinate 42,135,545 downwards.
GCTGATGGAGGATGCCATATTTTTCTGCTGGACTTGGCTGAGAAACCTCAAGAAAGGATTTGAAATACCTTTCTACTATTGGTCCAGCAATATCAGAGAGGGTTTTGTAATCCGGGGGAATTAGGAGTAGGTGCTGGGATAATCTATGTAAACTATACAGTCTGAGTTTTGGTTCCTTAGTTCGTGCTGAATAGTTTGTATTAGGGAACCAAACCTCTGCATGGGAGACTAATGTTTGTATATATAACAGTACCCCTTGTACTGCTTTATCATATTAATATATACTATTATTTTTGTGGATAAAAAAAAGAAGCTATATCCACACTATTGACAGGAAAAAAACAAAAATACATTTTAAAGCAGAACTTTGGTTCTAAAACTATATCAACTGTACTTTTGTCCTCCACCATATCAAACCAAATGGACCAAACCTTGTGATCGTTTATCTAACTGTTTTCATCTACCAGGCACCAGCTTGTAGACACTGAAGTGTTTGACCCTGATCTTCCACTCTCCTTTAATGGGATCATATGATACAAAATCAGCACCTTGGTCCTCAACCATTCTCTTGAGCATCTCCTTGTATTTCTCGATCTTTGACCCCTTCTAAATACTGATGTCTAGTTCTTTTGCTGAAACATTTAATGTTGAGTAGTGTTACCTCAGCAAGCTTATTCAGCCCTTGTCCCACAGGAGGTTTTGTTGAGTTGTCCATGTATGCAATCACCCCCCGAGTGTTAAACTGAACAAGAGACTCAAGGGCTTGCCCTCGTACATCAGTCTCACCCAAGAATCTGATGCTGCCATAGCCTTGCCTTCCAAGCATAAAGTCCTCAACATGACAGCAGAATCCTGGTTCAGCTCTTTCCTTGGCCACCGGTTCAGGCATCCGAGGCAGTGTGCAGTAATCAGACCGCCGAAGTTTTGGCATTAGTACCTCAGCATCAGCTTCATGTTCATATACAATGGAATCCTCACCAGCTCTGTGACCACTGTCTGCCTTTTGTGGAGAATGATCTTCATTGCTCCCATTGGATGTTTGCTTTGTCGTTATAGGCCGAGCTTGCTCCTTGACAAGACCATTTTCTACTGCACTCTTTGGATCATTTTATTGATCCATCAATTAGAAATTAGTTTAATCACAGTGATTTCATAATACTTGCTATAATATTGAGAGCACAACAATCAATGTCCAATAAGTGCAAAATAAACTAAATGCTATAAATTCATAAGAAACACGTACATTCTTTATCTTTATCATGTGAACTGGTTCCAACAGGAGGTGTTACGCATGCCTCATTAGAGATATTTCCTGAACATGACATTGAAAAAAAAATAAGGGCATGTTTGTCAGCACATTTTATGGTAAAGGTTTTTTAATTAAAAAAATATATCTAAAAAACTAAGATAATTGAGTAAGTTCATTATAAAAAAAAGACTACAAGTAGCTTTTGAATATATATACACCTGTGCATTTGTATAAAGTAACTTGTGAAAGTACTTCTAACTACAGTTGAAGGATTTAGACACTACTCATCCAGAAGGTTTACAAAACAATTTGAATACTCTATTCCATAATAGCAAACACTGGAACACAAATCTTTGGATGAATCATTTTAATGATCCATCATTTAAAAAATTGTTTAATCACAGTGATTTGATAATACTTGCTATAATATTAAGAGCACAACAACCAATGTCCAATAAGTGCAAAAAAATTGTATTACAGAAGATCAATAAACTAGGGCTATCTTTTATAATTAAATAAACTAATTGCTAGAAATTCACAAAGAGCACGTACTCTCTTTATCTTTATCCTTTGAACTGGTTCTATCAGGAGGTGCTACACATGCCTCACTAGAGATATTTCCTGAACATGGCATTGAAAAAAACAATAAGGGCATGTTTGCCAGCACATTTTATTGTAAAATATAGCTAAAAAAATAATTAGGTAAGTTCATTAAAATAACAAAGACTAAGAGTAGCTTTTGAATATATATACACCTGCACATGTAGTGAAAGTACTTCTAAGTTCTAACAACAGTTGAAAGATTTAGACACTACTCATCCAGAAGGTTTACAAAGTCTATTTTAATACTCTATTGCATAACAGCAAACACTGGAACATAAATCTTAGGATGGCACGCATTATAACCAATGTACAGAATAAATACTCTAATCCTACAACTCAAGTAGGAGTACGATTGAACACTAAATATAAAAAAAAGATATTACCATTAAAAGGGGTATAAAGTAACTAGGTTAGCAAGACCTTAAAGATACTAGTAACTTACGTGAGTCCAAAATTATTCTGACCAAATATGCCTGGAGTGCCACCGAAGCTGCAATTGATGACAAAATACTTGCAACAAGCCAGGAAGGTGAACTGAACAAGCTTGATTGACTTAAAGGTGTAGTCTGCCCAAAATGGGAAGTAAACTGTCCAAAAGCAGAACCAGTCTGTTCGATTTTAGGGGCTGCAGAACTAAATAATGAGGATGACTGTGTGTTGCCAAATGGTGAAGATGTAGCCTCAGCAGGAGCAGTATTAAACAGGGACAAAGATTGCCCAAAGCTGGGTGTTGAAGAAGAGTTAGCTCCAAATGGAGATGGGGTTCAGCAAAAAATAGATGGTTCTGCTGCTGATGATGAAGAACCAAAAGCTGGTGAACTGAGAGCAGGAGCAACTTAAGTTCCAAATCCAGAAGAAAAAGCTGAACTCTTTAAAAGGGTTAGAATTAGGTGTTGTGGTAGAGAAAGAATTGGCTGATGATTGATATAAACTGAAGCCTGTCAGACCAGTTGACTGAGTAGAGAGATGTCCATCTAAATTTGAATTATATAATAGATTAAATCAAGGTCATCATACTGCAACGAAAGCCAGAAGAATTATGAAATTGTTTACCTTTATCTCCCAATTGATAGTCCTCCCATCTTAGTTGCTCATGACTTTTGTCTTTGTGAATAGGTATTGCAGATATGGACACCAATTTTGATTCAGTAGTTGCCGTGTAACTGGCTACTCTACTGCCACTCTGTTGTTGACCTCCAAAACCTGACTGCCCAATACCAGTATTTCCAAAACCTGATCTTGGAGTTTGCAATCCTACAAAAGAAATGTGAAGATGATTTTAAACTGCATTTGCACAAGATACTGAAGTTCCTTGTATCTTGAAAATAGATATATCACAGTCAAAATTCTAATGGTTCTTGAACTCACCAAATGCTGAACTTTGATCTCCAAAGGGTGAGGCTGTGCTCCCAAATTAGCTGCTGCTGCTACCAAATGCAGAAAAAGCTTGAGTGGATCCAAAAGTAGAGGCCCAAAATGAAGGGGTACTAGAGGCCCCAAAAGCAGGAGTACAAGATGCCCCAAATGGAGTGCTTAAAGTGCCAAATGCAGATGTACTTGATGAACCAAATATACCTCCTCCATGACCAAATACAAGAGACATTGGCACCCCAAATGTGCACCTAAATTTGAATTATAGAATAGATTAAATCAAGGTCACCATACAGCAATAAAAGCCAGAAAAATTATGAAATTGTTTATTATATATAAAAAAATCTTTATCTCCCAATTGATAGTCCTCCCATCTTAGTTGCTCATGATTTTTGTCTTTGTAAATAGGCATCGCAAATATGGACACCAATTTTCCAGAGGTATAACTATCTGCTTCAGTAGTTCCCATGTAACTGGCTACTCTACTGCCACTCCGTTGTTGACCTCCAAAACCTGACTGCCCAATATCAGTATTTCCAAAAGTTGATGACGGAGTGTGCAATCCTACAAGAGAAATATGTGAAGATGATTTTCAACTATATTTGCAAAAGATATTGAAGTTCCTTGTATCTTGAAAATAGATGTACCACAGTCAAAATTCCAATGGTTCTTGAACTCACCAAATGCTGAACTCTGACCTCCTAAGGGTGAGGCAGTGCTCCCAAATGGGCTGCTGCTACCAAATGCAGAAGAGTGACCAATTTGAGTGGATCCAAAACTAAATGAAGGGGTACCAGTGGCCCCCAAAGCAGGAGTACTAGAGGTCCCAAATGGAGTGCTTGAAGTGCCAAATGCAATGTTCTTGAAGCCCCAAATGCTGGTTGAGATGATGCACCAAAAGATGTTGAGAAACCAAATATGCTGTTTCCAAATGCTAGTTGTGATGGCTGGGTGGCACCAAATGGTCCTGTTTGAGTAGAAGTAGATTCAGAGCCTCCAAAAGCAGGCTGCTGACCAAAAACTGATGATCCTAGAAAGCAAGAAAATCAATTCTCAGATTGAATTAGAAAACTGACAGCTAACATAATGAAAAAGGAAGAAAACGAGTCAAATGATACTAATGGTCACAATTTAGATATAACCAACTCAGGAATTGAATAACCTTTTTTTTGGTGGAATAGGAATTCAATAACTACATGGTGTGTAAATGAAATGAGGAAAAGGATTCCATGCACACTTACCACCAAATGATGACGATGAACTACCAAAATCAGGAGTTGAAGATGACCAAAAAGAGGGAACTGAACTACTGAAGCTGGTGACGATGAAGAACTGAATGCTGTATTTGAAGCGAATGGAGAAGACAGTTGAGCAACTCCAGTGGAAGAACCTCCAAAATCAATTGGCGAGCCAAATGGAGTTGTACTACCAAATGGCTTAAGAGCAAAAGGATTGCTACTTGAATTGTTCTGCCCAAAACATGATTGAGAGCCAAAAGGGCTCCACGATGCCTGCCTAAAAGCTGTTGAAAGAATAATAATTCCAATTTATCAATGATTAGTGAAAGTAACCAAGAAAAAATTAACGTCATCTTCAGCCTTCATACACACACACACACACACACACACTTAAATAGCAATAACAACAACAAAGAATGGTAATAAAATGATAAAACGATTATTCTCCAAATTCAACAAACGAACCAAAAAGACCATAATACTTCAAGAAATATACTTGGCCTAATAAAACACACAAAGAAACCAAATTAACGCACAGCATAATAAAACAGGAGGCGGCAAAACTTAAGATTTGTTGAACCAACCTCCTTACAACTTTCCAAACACAGTGATACGTGTTGCTCCTCAACTGCAATCACATTAAATCATCATTAGTGTTTTTGTTTTTCAATTATTTCATAATACAGAAAATAAAAACGCAAGAAAGAAACACGCAAAACAATTATTTTTCTCTCTTTTTTTATGAACAAGGCAAAAGTTATATGCAAAAAATTAAGCAGAATTAGAAAGCAATTAATAGAAACTGAAGTTAAAGTTCTCCTTCTAGAATCACGTTCTCCTACGCAAACAAAGCCAAACGCGATCAATGCAAATGAAAAAAAATTGATCAAGACACAGAATTTGGAGTTGGGATTGAAACTTATGACGCCAAGGACGTTGCAAGCTACTGCAGCGTTCAGCATTTTGGAGTGCAACACAGAAAACACGGAAGAATGCAATGCTACATTACATTGCTTAAATCACACGGTAGCGCTTGGAAGGAAGATACTAAAAGATGAATAAATGAAGAGGAGAATAAAGAGATAAAAAAGAATAAAAATTTACTGAATGAAGGTATTCACGCGGCAGGAAGCCATGTAACTAACCCAAGTTTTCTCCATTTACACAATCAAGGAAATCAAACCCATGTGAAGTTGCTTAAGGAAGTTAGTCATCTGACAACTCTGAACCTTATTGGTTGTAAATGTGTATATATATATATATATATATATATATATATATATATATATAAAAGCTATAAAGCTTAATTTTTTTTACAACATAGCTTAAAATTTAAGTCATATATAAATCGCATAGTTCTAAATTTACGTCTATCAAATAGCGGGTTACCCACGTCGTAGGCGTTTTTTTTATTTTTTTTTTCCTTTTTTTGAAAAAAAAACATATTGTTTAATTTACCCTTCAAAAATCACACAAAATATATTGTTCGTTTTTTTTTTCCTAGTCGAATCAGCTTTTGAAAGTTCTTGGTTTCCGATCGTCTAGCTTAAAAATTCCGTTGATAAAAACAAAAAAAAAATACCCTTTGGGCCGAGTCACCTTTTGAAATTGCCTTGTTTTCGAATTTTTTTTAATGTAACACATTATTTATTATTATTGTTATTATTTGGAGCATACCAAAATAAAAGAAACAAACATTGGCAAAATTAAAAATTTGATAAAAAAAATATGAATTTTTTAAAATATCTATTTTAAAATGAGAGACCAAAATTATAAATTGAACAAAATAAAAAAACCAAAATTATGAAAAATAAGAAAATCAAAATTATTTTAAGTCTTAATTCTTTAAATTTGACCCAATTAAACCTTAGTCCTAATATATTCATTTAAAGTACCATCAAAAAATTATTTAATTAATTAAAAATGTAATCAAAATTATGTATCTACTAACTAGAAAAGTAAATATCTTTATTTTAAAATGAACAAACAAAAACTGTAGATTGGACAAAACAAAGGAAAAAGAGTTCTATTTTAGCCTTTATTTTTATTCAAATCTTAAATATTCTTTCCCAAGTTTTTGTCACCATTGTTTGACTCCACATAATTGTTAAAGTCCTGCGGAAAATTCTCATAATAGAATCAATTTTGCTTACAAATTTGGAAATATTTTGGTTGAGGACAAAATAACTCTTAAAGCTTTTGAAATCATCTACATTCTAAAGGCAATAATTAAGTTTTTGTGCTTTAAAAAAGAAATAAGCAAACTGGTATAGAAAAAAAAATAAACTTTTTATAGCATATGTACTTTTTTGGAGAAAACAGCTTGATACGAGTAAAAAGCTATTTTCTAAAATAATTAATTAAATCTAGCCATGAACCTAAATTGTAGTAGTTTCAAATTGTGTGTACAGCATATGAACCAAAATCAATTATAAAGGCTGGTAGCCTCGCCCTTCAGAGTTTCAGATGAGACAGCCAAACTGACACATGGTAACTTTCCACGTCTCCTTGCTGCCACTTGAAAAGAGCAAAATTTTGAAGGAAAATAGGCCTCCCCCCACCCCCATCCCCACTTTTCCCAATTTTATTTCCTTTCTTTTCTTTCTCTATAACCTCCATTCAGGAAGGAAACAAATCAAAGATTAAGGTTGCATTGTGCAACCTCGGAGGAACTACCATTTACACGTCAAGAAAAGGTTAGGCATATGAACAATTCCGTCCAAATAATCAATTACCTAGGGCGGTTGTGATTTGTGAACCTCTTCATTGAGAAGTTGTGCAACTAGGTTCCTGTCAGCCTCTGGCCTATTGTCACTAAGAATGCTGTACAATAAGTTCAACTCTTCTGCATTAGACTTTTTAAATAGGCTCCTTAGCACTGCTACAACTTCAACAGGCATGTGCTTATTCAAGACAACCCCTTGAGCATTTCCACCATTGACATTGGTTTGGATTGATTGTGAAATCTGTCCCTGAGGACGAGAGTAGGGCCGTGAGTCCCAATATTCATTACATAATCTACTTCGATCCAGCGCCTCAATAGCCTGTTGAAAGAAAGCAGGTTCATTATACACTGATAGCTATCAAAAGTCAAAATTATGCCCAAAGAAAGAAAACACACATAACATCAGGAGTGTTAGCAACATACTCTTTTTAACACACTTTTATTGGCTAAAATTTATTGAAAAATGTAAAATTAAGAGTTATTAATAAGTAGGACTTAAAAAAATTGAAATTTCTGATAAATATCAACCAATAGTAGAGAGTGAGATCAGAAGTGTGTTGCTAGAATTTCTCATATAGCATTACAAAAATACTAACAACTTACATGAAAAACCAGAACATTTACAGCCCCAAAACACAACTCTAAAATATGTTATTGCCCAAATTAAGACTTTTTAAAATCCAGATGTAAAACAAGTGACAAGATTGAACATTGCATTACTTGGTGTTCATGTTGTTTACTTAACCAAGGGAGATGACATAATCATTAAAAAAAAATTGCAGCTAGACACACTCCTAGGGTTCCATTTTCCCTCTTGGTAAGAAATTAGCTAAGAGTGAGTTTGGTTTGTGCATCTCCTTTTATTATTTTCAATAAATCAGAAAACAGGTTTAAAAAAATGCTTGGTTGCATTTTAATGAAAACATCTCTTGTTATTTCCACAACATAAACATCTATTATGAAGGGTGTAATCCAATCCTAAATCATTATCATATCAATCTAAAAGAAGCTATACAATTTGTTATATGCATAATTTACATGTTAGTCAATGGAAGGTGGAGAGAAACAAGAAATGGAATAGAATTTCCTTCCACGTCATACATAAATAAAGACCTTTGAATTATAAATGGGTTTTAGGCCATGTTTGGATATACTTTTTCATAAGCGCTTATAGAAGACAATAACATGGTAAAATAAATTGAGCTTCTCACATAAGCTAAAATCCACTTACTTTTATAAAAGCTTTCATTTAACTTCTGCAAAAGTTGAGGTGCATAAGTTAATTTTAGTTTGAGATAAGTTGAATTCATTTTAACTTTTTATTTTATTTTCCTATAAGTGATTACTCAGTCAAACTAAGGCCTTAATCAGTAAAATTACCTGCACTATTGCTGGTGAAGAAAACCCAAACATTTCAAAGCCATCAAGGCTGCCAGGAGGTTGTAAAGGAGGAAGACCCTTTCTTCCCAGCTTATGTTGCTTTGCAATTTCTTGATTCACTTTCTCTCTGACCAGTTCCCAGCATCTTGCAGCTGACATATGAATGAAGACCTCACTTGCAAAACTTTCCAAGGAAACCTGGGATAAAACAAGATTTTAGTTATTTCACACACCACCTCTTCCCAATTCCAGACAACTAATTACTCACGGCAACATATTTCAATGTCCAAAGTAATTTTTAACTAAATGCATCCAACACATAAAAGTTTTAAAGTCTCAATTTTGATCTGCTAAATAAGGAGATAAGATACTCAATAGGTTAAACACATGAATGCTCCCGTCAAAGATTAACCCATACCACAACACCTTGTTAGCATTTTCTCCATGACTCCATTCTTACAATTAGATGCCCAGAAGTCAGAATAATCCGTAGTGAAATGACTTAATAAGGGGGCAATCAATTCTCAACAACATTAACATCTTAAAGGGAGCAACTTCTGAAAAAAAAATACTTGGCCTTAAACCAACAGTATGTCATAAAGTGCAAAGTAGAGGAGCCAAGAAGCTTCCACCAAACTTTAAGCCACATCATAAGGGATAAAACTCAGCAAAGATATTAGCAACAAAGGATTTAAAGTCCCAGTATATCAACAAATTTACACCAGATTTATGAAATACCTTTCCAGACATACATTCAAAAAATAAATATACAAGGCCAATTGCATGACAAAAGCTTGCAATTGAAAATAGGGAGAAAGTACCATAAATAGAGGCCAACCACGTCCAGCATCAAGAATTTCTGAAATATAATAACACATACTGGATGGATCTAAGACATTTATGTATCTAACACGGCTTCTAAATCCTGCATCAATTAATTTAATTTGCATAAATACACAGCTTACAAACTCAATTAAACAGTCATAAAAGCTGTAATTCATTATGGACCAAGTATACATACCCTTTGGAAAGATAGCCTGACTACTGCACCAAGACTTTCCAGAGAGCACAACTCCAAATTCTAATGGTTCAACATTGCAGTTGATGCGCCGGACAACCTTTGCAATCCGAGGACCTTTCTGACGGTAATTGTTTGGACCACAAGAAAAGTTCCCATTAACAGCTCTTGCATTGTCTGCTACATTAGAAGTGGTACATCCTCCAAGCTTTTCATGATTATCTTCAGTCTTAACCTTAATGCCAGAAAGTTGTGGGTTTGGAGGACAAACCTCCAAACTCTCCAAACAATGATCACTGGCCTCTACTTTTGAAGGAGCTGGAATATTTCTAGTAGATTCTGTACTTGTAAGACCCATATGACAAGAAAGATCTACTAGGGTAGAGGTTAGAACTGTTCCTGTCTGTTCATGACATTCTTCTTTCACATGCAAAAGCCAAGTTGAATCAGAACTCATATTTTCACGTGGCAATGTAATAGCATCCTTTTCACCCATCACAGCAGAATCTGACACAGAAATGGTCAACTTTGTGTTTTCTATATCATTACATGGGATTGCCTTATCTCTAGGACCAGCAAGCATCAAAGAAAATTCCTTCCTTCTATTTGAATTGGACATCTTTTCATCATCTTCATCGTCACTAAGAAGTATAATACTGTTATTATGTCTGTTAAGTGAACTTTTTTCACCTCCATCTTGAGCTAGAGGCACAGATAAAGCATATGATGTATCCTCTTTAGACAATTGACAACCAGGGGCTCTCATATTTGATCTGCAAATAACTGATTCTTCTTTATTAACACAGATCTTATGATTAGCCATCTCAGATGTAGGTTTTGAGCCTTTAAATGTTAGCAATTCCTTCATGGAACTCAAAGATGAAATAGCTTCAACCGATTTCCTCTGTTGAAAATAGCTCTGATCTTTGCTATTTGCTTGATTCTCTATAGGGACATCAATCAATTGAGAATCATCAATATATTTATTTGATGGATTCATTGACATCTCTTTATGCACAGTGACCCTGGAAGAATGAGACAAATTGGATGAATTCGATTTCAATTCCTCAGGTATTGTTTCCTTGCCCGCTGAGACAAAAGAAGATAATGCCAGCCCAAGATCTGATTTTGCCCATCTGTAAATTGCACTTAATTTTCCTTCCAATGCCTCCACAAGAATATTTAGTTCACTGATATCATACCGAAAGAGGAAAAATTTGGAATCCCAAGAGCATGAACAAAACTGCTTTGCATGATCCAAGCAAGCATATCTATCTGGGGAACAGCGACAACCAGCTGCAGATAGGTGTAAATCAAAAAAGCAAATATTGCACTCCCTTTCATCTGTAGCATCAAAAGTACTCTCCATTTTTAATGCCTGTGAAGGACAGCAGAGAAATTCCCTTCTTGCTTGCTCCATCTCAACACGCATCTATAGAGGAAAACACAAGTAAAACAGGAAAAGAGATTATTAGCATTAAAATTCAATAAAGGATACCAGTCATGTATCTTTATAGAATTTGAATTCACAAAGCATAATTCATATATCTCAGTTTTTCATTTAACAATTTAAGCTTATATCACTTTTAAATTCTTTCACGAGAATTGATGAAAGAAAAGTAAAAAAAATGAAGAAAAAAAATAATGATTTGTTGAGTCGTATGATTCATATCAATGATATGAAATTGCACCAATTCATTCATAAGGTTTTGAGATTCATCTTAGGATACAAATCGATAGGTATTAGATAGCATATCATAGGATTTGAATAGTGAATCATAAGATTCTAATAACTGTAAACAAGACTATTTAAACATCAACTCCCTTATTATGATCATGCCATAAGTTAATACAAAATCATAAATATCATACTGCATTATAGGGATTAGGGAGAAGCAAAATTTACCTTGAGTGCTTTTGCCAAAAGGCCATCCTTTCCACAGACATCCTTCCATCGTAGATTATCCAAAGTATTCTTCTTCAGCAAATCAAGCTCCCATTGGGCTCTTACTGCTTCCCTTGCAGCCCCAAGCAACAGCTTATCATGTGATATAGAAGTCTTGCGCCCCTGCTCCTGGTACAGCTCTATAGCAATATGCCCATGGGGAAGCCAGTCAACAGGAGCTACATTAACAGCCTCAGCACAGTTGAAGCCGCAGTTGAACCCAGAGTGGTAGGCTCTAGGAAATGTCAGAACAAAGTCCCCAGGGTTTTGGATACACCTATAAACTGGTACTCCTTTAGACTTCAGGATAGAAGGAGAAAGCTGAGTGACCTGCAACAAAAAGCTCAAAATTCAGGCAATAGATAAATATATGTTCAAAGAAATAAACATGTTCATCCAACATAAGTACATAACTATTCATCAGCTAAATGATACAATTATGGCCAGGTGGGTGAAATTGAGAGGTAAAAAATGGAAGATGGAACTTCACTCCACCCAGTGAGAACATAATAATAATTTTAATCTTTTTTTTTTGCCTCTCTAACAGATAAAACAAGATAATCAAATGACATTTGTCAAGAGATAAAAAAAATAAAATTTACTCACCAGCTTATGAAGCAGGTCAGGCTGTTCTTCAAAAAGTTCTGGTAAATGCTTTCTCATGGCCTCTTCCAATTTGCAGGCATCTTTTCCAGGGACACCATACCACATTTTTGGAGCTCCCCAATGCATGTAATTCAATGAATATAAATGGTGATCTTCCACATGCTGCATCCATAATTAAACCACAAAGAAAATATAAAGCTGTTATCAAAACTAAAGATGCTATGCTAACTAAGGATTCATTCTCTCACATGTAAACACACACACAGAATTCACCAAAAACACACACAACATCAACAAATTGCCACTCAACACACAACAAATAGTTATGGTGTTGTGGTTTACCAAACAAATCAGGGCAGAAAGATGTCACCAATACTATATATCCCCTTATTCTCACACAAATGCACACCCTTACATCCCCTCCCATCCTCAAAGGGCAGACAAAGACACAAAACGCACATGGACATGCATGGGTTCCTATAAACAACAAAAACCAAAGACAAGCAAATATATACTAAAGATAAAGATACATACACATATAAGTATGTAACTGTAACAGTTATTGTCAAGATATTACAGAGTTATTGTCAAGCTAGTATATCATATTTGATTCGTATTTATGTAGATATCCTATTCTTAGAATATTTGCTTTACATTATGTAATTAGGATCATATCTTTAGATTTAGGTCCATTCTTTACTTATCTTTGGCTTCTCCTTGTATCTATCTATCTATCTATCTATATATATATATTCAACTATTCATGTATACTTCTGTACAGTTTAATCAAACAGAAATAAAGTATTTTTTTTTCAATCTTTTCCTTTGGTCTCAAGTGTTGTAAACACAAATTCTGAAGAATTCATGAAATGCATTTCTAGAAAATGAGGGAAATATGTAGTCCTTACCCAACAAAAGGAGGAAAAGCACATTCCTACGTACAACCATGGCACTAGAACACCAGATATATCACAGCTTTCATGAGAGAGCAGAGATCCAGGTAGCCTTGCAAAGTTATTTAAATTCCAGCCAGATTTTATGTACTGTTCATGTGAAGCAGAACCTACTTGACTAGATTTGCTAGGGAAACCACTCCCAAAAATCCCAGTTTCCAGATCAGCTCCATAAAGCACCTGGAAGTGTATAGAAAATGAAATGTAAAGAAAGCAGCATATACTAAGGGCAACAAATAGGCAATATTTTCATGAGGCAGCAAATTATTGAGATTCTATGAAAAGTGACCTCAATTTCTTCAGTAGGACTCTCAACCATCCGCCAATATTCACCTTCAATGTTCTCTACAGAAGGCTCAGAGGTACCATTTAAAATTGTTGTATTAGCACCCAAATGAGATACATTCTCATTTTTTCTGAAGTATTTGAGCTGAAAATCTTCTGCATATCTCTGAAATGTTTCCAAGGTAAATTCTGGACCAGGTTCAAACCCAAACCTTTCAGCTTCACAAAATCCTGCATTAGGTCCTGTTCTAATGCTATTATCCACCCCCATTCTTGTGCATCTCCTCCTTTTCCTCTTCATATTAGTTTGAATCTTCGGCATCTTTCTCATTGAATTACGATTCTGAAGTTTGTCAATCCTCTGAACACGTGTAGAAAATTTAGAACCCTCCCATATACTTTTTTCCTTGAGAGGACAAGGGGGTTTCCAAGAAGATGGTGGAACAATGCGACAAATTCCATATGACTCAGCCCTGGAGCGAATGCTTGATATATATTTCAAAGTATCTTGAAACTCCTGGGGAAAAAAATGGCGTCAGAAAGATTTTCTGATAAAGCTAATTGACAGAACTAAACAGAACAGTGACACGGACGGAAGTGAATTCAAATGTGTCACAGGAGCTGAACAAGACCTCTTCAGTAGGGTAGAAAACAGGAGCATCCTCAATATTTGGCCTACGAGCATCTTCTGGTCGCCATCTGGCAACAACCTGTCAGAAACTTCAATTGTCAATTACTCATCATGCAAGAGGAATGCCCTATAACAGCTATTTATAATGAAGCAACCTCTACGATATATGATAAAATTACCAATTCAAGTTCATTGTTGTCATTACGATAACCAATTTGATTGATGAGAAGGCAGACCAAACCACTTCTGTTTTAACTTTCAATATGGGAAAATCCAAATTCATAAAACTTGCCAATACAAATGTCATTATTACTACCTTACTACTCTCTAGCATTTGTACTTTTCTCTTTCTTAATAAATTCTGTCTTTCAAAAAACAATTAATGTATGTCTATATTATGTTATTACCATAATAATAAAAGAAACAACACTGATAGAGGAGAGATAGGAGAATGGAGACAACAAGCTAGGGTTGATTCATTAATAATGACACCAATAATAATGCCTATTAGAATTAAATCATGATATTTTATAAATAGACCTTTTGGCAATGACTGCAATCTGGACATCCACGGATGACTCCTCGAGGAAGACAAGGTCTTGAGGAGAAATTCTGCATTGGCATTCATATGTAAGACACTAACCAGAATTCTGTGCACTTATACATTTAGGAAATGTTGTGCATTGTACTCAAAATCAAGAATCCAAAAAACAAAAACAAAAATAAAGAAATGAATAAGACTGACTTGATCGAGCTGCTCACAGTCAGGGTCTTCATCTGAAATGTTCTCATATTGTCCATAATTAATCCATGGTCTTCGTCGAAGGGATCTAGGAACCTTTCTAGTATCACCACCTTGAACATCATTTTCCACCTGAGTTGATGGTGATTCAGAAGCACTAGTAGAGGCTGAACAACTGGTCATATTTTTATCATCTTGTTTTTCATTGCTTTCTACCCTCTTCAGTGAGAAAGATGTATATGACTCAAAACCCGGTGGAACTGATGGAAAATCATCATTATCTTCTTTAACACATATTCTCATAAGCTCAGTCCCCATCATAACCTCATGCAAAAGCACAATAGGAAATAATCTCTCTGATTTGTCTTCCCTGTATGCACTAAGGAGTCAGCATAAAGCCATAATCTGAACACACACCCACCCAGACACAAAAAAGCATCTAATCTGGATTTTATTAAACTTACTTTGATAAGAAGAGTACTTATGAAGTGAAAGATGTAGAGTTTGTAGGTTCTCTGAAGTTCCACTGCATAGTAAAGCTAGAAATCACATCAATAGAGGCTAATTCAAGGTCCCAGTAACTTGAAAATTTGTGGGAATAGATCAATCTGAAATAAGTCACAATAAACAAATAGAGACAGCTCAGACAAGGTAATACATCATCATGCAACACAGTATCTTATCATTCCCTACTTCATTTTCTTTTCTGTTTTCTATTTACTCAAAATTGTTATCCTTACTCTTGTCAGATTTAAACTCAAATAAAGCAATCAGCATTCATCCTACAGAATGGCAGATCAGAAAGAAAAGGCATATTGAAACTTTGACATGTTCTTTTTTATTAATATTCTTGTTGAATCAATTGACAAATGAATTGATCAAGCTTAATTTAGGAGAATGCAACATCTAAAAGCATGTAATGAGCAGCATTCTTTATCTCTTTCTCACTTATCCCTCTTTTAATATTTCTCTTTACCTTTTCTCACAACTAAATCCCTAGTTCATTACATTTCAACAATCAGATCATGAGATAAAAAAATTTAAAAATTCAGTAACCACTGACATGATCCCAAAGATGACCTAAAAGAACCTGTAGAATTTGTTCAAAAGGACCTTCATAAACTATAGTTACCATTATCCGTATAACTAACAATACAGATGCATAGAGCAGAGCAAGCATAATTATAAACTCACTGCAATAATATTATTTAGAAAAATTAAATGAACAGAAACCAAACAAAAATTAATAAATTAATAATTAGTAATTAATAATAATAATAATAATAATAATAATAATAAGAAACTTCAGTGAATATTACTATAATCAAGCGATTTTTGTAGTGATTAGCTATAATCCTTACAAGAAACAAAAGACCATATCCTATCAGGAGTTACCTAATCGAAATCGTGGAGGAATTGCGAATTTCTATTGTATGGTTTGAATACGTGAAAAATTGGGGTTAATACAATGGAGTATCGATAAAAAAAAATAATAATAATAACGGAAATTTTCGAAGTCCTAAAGATGGTCGGTGATGAGAACGATGAGCGTGGATAATTGAAGAAAAAGTGCAAACTCTACAAACCCTAACAAGATGAGGGAAGACGATTGAGGAAGCAACATAGATTAATCTGAATCCTCTACATTAATGTCTAGATGAAATTTTTTTCCCTATCTTTTGGGTTTTTTTTTTGGGTCAACTTTGTTTTTGGGTAAACTTTGCAATAGTGCGTAATTTGTATAAAGTATTGAGCCCAAGGACATTTTCGGTTTTTTTTCTCAGCTTTCTGGCTTCGCCTTGTGGTCTAAGTCTAGCCAAATGACCAAATCCCTATAACTAGTACACTTTTTCATGTATATCTTTATAAATAGTAGTATTTGTACGATAAATTATAATTTTTAATTTAATACTTTTAATTATAATCTTAAACTTTAAATATTTTTTAATGTTTTACACTGTAATTTTTAATGTTTTAAATTTTAAAATAATAATAATAATAAATAGTTGAAAATGTTTTAATAAATAAAAATTATTACCAAGTACGATGAAAAAAAACCTTTTGAAATTTAATAATAAAATCACTTAATCTTTTTTATTTATTTGAAGCTATATATATATCGAGTGGAATCTCAATCAATCTTACTATTTAAGTTTTTTTTTCCTTACACATTCGAGGTTATATATAGCACTTGGCACTTAGTGATTGACTTCTAGTTATACACTTATTCATAATATTTCTAAATTTCAAGAGCCAATCATTTGGAAGTTATGGGATGCCAATAATGACAATTAATGAAGAATTAAAGTTTGGATTATCCTTACTACATGAGGGACAACGTGAATAAAAACTCAATCAAAAGATGATATATTATACCTTCACACTTAAATGCTTTTCTACTAGATTTAAAAAACTCAAAGTGAGACCTAGTTACAAAAATAATCTTTTTAAGTTTTTTATCTGTGATTTTTTTTTTCTTCCTACGGTTTTAGTTTCTATATTTTAAACAATTTATATTTTTGGTTAAATTCTCAATTTTTGCCTACATTGTATTTTTTTTGTTTAATTAAACCTTAAAATCAATATATTTAAATGGGATGATAGCACATGGTAAAAATAACATGAAAAGTGAATTCACGAGCAAATAAAAACTAATATTGGCATATGTTTTGTGATTCACTTGGAGCTTTGAGCTATCTAAAATTGCTTGCAAAGAGGTTTCAAGGATTTCATCATTAAATCAGACTCTAGAGTTGTTGTTCAGTTAATGAATGATGATTGTGTACAGTTTCATTCATGATCCCAGTTAATAAAAAACATCGTGTATAAAAGGATGGGTGGCAAGTGCAACATGTGCTTTGAAAAGGTAATTAAGTGGCAAATGAATTGACTAAGTTTGGTCATTCTATAGAAGAATATCTTACGATTTTTTTATTTTGCTCCTTTTTTGTATAACGCCATCTTGGTGGACGTTTCTTCAATTGTTTCCTTGCGATTTTTAGTTTGTTGGAGGGTCTTTCTCAACATCTTCCACAAAAAGAAACTTCAAAATTTAATATCAGATTTTGTACTGATTGCTTTTGGGACTCACTTTTTAGTAAAGTTTAACTTTTTCTTCTTCTTCTAAATATTGGTTGAATTAATTTCATGTAATTAAATAGAATAAGACAAATTTGATGTATTAGATTAGTAAAAAAAATTCATATTCAAAGTCAAAAAGCTTTGTTTCAGAAAGAAAGTATTAACTCAAATTTGAGAGGTAGTAAATGAACAAAATAATTTCTTTAAAATAATACTAATAATTATTATTATACATCCTGTTGTAAAAGAATTAACAACGAAATAAATCAAACTTTAAACATCACGTAAGTTGGTTGTTGCCTAGATTTCAAATACTAAAATAAATAAATAAATAAAACTTTAGAAAACTACGAGTATTTTTTCCCTTTTTCAATGGCTGTTTAGTGGAAGAAGAAAGAGAATAATTGTATTAAAGTCGTGAAAAAGGAAGTGGAGGAAGAAAAGGAGAAGAAACTTTGCCTTATAAAATGCAAAATTAACCATAAGTGTTAGTTGCCGCCGGCGCCATAGAACATGGATGCAATAACAACTTGAATCTTGAGTTGACACTACAAAACTGGGAGCTTAAGGATTGTCACTCGCTGACAGTGAAAGCGATACATAATAAAAATGTAACTATTGATAATTATGATAACTAATTTATACTGTGATAATTATTATTTGTAACTATTGATAATATATTTAAAAAAATATTCAAATTCAAATTATAACCAAAGCTATTTAAAACGATAGATCGAAAGAAACAAAAAGTTAATTTAAGCCGTCAGTTGATATTAAAAATGTAAGAGGACATAATTGTTTTTTGATATTTAGTTACAACTTTGTAAACCGTTGGATTGATATCAAAACATAAAAGGATGCATACTAGGTGCATGTGAGGAATTTGAAATTGACGTCTTTATAAAAAGAGAATATTCAAATAAAAGGGAATATGAGGAAGAGTGGAGAGAGTGAACACATAAAAAAACATATAGTCTTATAAGTTTATGCATCTAGAAACATTAAATGATGTTTGTTTAACCAATTTAATTGATTATTTTGAATAGCCTAACATACACGGGAGGGAGTATTTTTCTTTTTGTCAGAAGTTGATTGTTTGACATAGTTATTTGTAATTAATTATAAGTTCTCCATTTCTTTATTATTTAATTTTTATTCAAAACTCTCTATTTTATATTCAATAATATTTAATGGTATTTTTATTTTAAATTATTAAAAAGAAAAAAAGAAAAAAACATAAAAGAAAATTAATTGACCCATTTAATTCTTATTTGCTCAACGACAAAATGGGCCTGGGCCTTTAATATAGTCTTGAGATTTTGACCCATGACCCATCATCACCCGTTTTTATCCAAATATTATTGTACGTAACCCACACTAATCAATGTATATTATTGTGCATGAGAAAGAGAGACAGGAGAAAAGAATTGAGAAGAAGTGTTTGGAGAGGGAAATGTTAATTAAAAGATTTCCTTAGCTACTTGTGTACGGTAATAGTTCAAGGTCCATTCACTCTGTTGTGTACACGTTTTATGTTCCAGCAGTTCAGTCGGCTTGTAAATAAATGTCAACTTTATTGAATTTAGAGTGATTTTTAATAAATATTTAAATTTTATGTTTATTTTTTAATAAAAAAATTCTCTTACAAAATAAAATTTATTTTTGATGATTAACACTTTATTTTAATTTTTTATATTTTTTTATTTATTATTAGTTCTTTTTAGAAAAGACTAATAATAAATGAAAAATATTATTAGAAAACGAACACAAGATTATTAATTTATTTAGAGGGGGGAGAGATGCAGGTAGTGGTGGTGAAAATAAATTGGACTGACTTGTTTGATCTATTTTATTTTTTTGTAACTCAAGTTTGGATTTGTTATTCAGCATAGGTTTATTTTTAGGTTTAGATCTGACTTTTATTTTATAAAAGCTCGTGAGGACTACTAGTTTATTTAAAGACTTATTTCGTACTAAAAAGTGTATAAAATATTATTTTTAAAATAAAATCAAAGAATTTCATTAAAAATAATAAGATAATTTTAAATCATAAAATATGGACAAAATTTACTTATAAACATAGCATGTGACATATTATCAATGTCTTTCAAATCTCACCAAAAGAAAATAATACATATTTCTCCTATCCATCTATGCTTATACAAATTAATCTATTTTAAACATTAATTAAAATAATTCAGATCATCAAACTATTAAAATAATTTTGTAATTAAAATAAAATAAATATAATATTACATATCATATTAATTATATTTTTTATTATAAAATATTATTGTTAAACAACATGGCTCATCAAATTTAATAGATCTTTCTTAAGGGTTATGGTCTGACTTATTTAACTAAATAGATTTGTAAAAAAAACTTAAAGTTAACATTTTTTTAAATGCGTAAACTAGATCAGATCTTAAAAGAGACCCAGTCCTACCGGCCGGATCCATGAACAGTACCATGGGAGCAATTGTCCTGCATGAATTATTAATTTTTACTTGTTTATATTTGATAAAAAAAAGTTTACTCCCATAATACAATTTTTTAAATGAAAGTAAAAAGTTATAAAATATTAAAGAGAAAGATTTTTTTTCTGCTGGAAGACTATGAAAGAGAAAAATCAATAGCTGAATGGTTGTTTTACACACACATATAAAGACATATTTTGATAATACTGAGAATAAAAAATCACATAACATTTTAAAAATATAAAAGACAATTATAATTTATAAGAACTCAACCATTTAGATTTTTTATCATAAAATTGTGCTTTTTTTAAAAAAATATAATAATTTTTATAAAAATATTATAAATTATTTTCTTGTCTCACTAAAAAAAAATTATGGATTCGTGACAAAAGACACCGATGCACATGTCCTTGGTGTCAGAAGAGTGTAAGACCACAAATTTCTTTACACACATTTTTTATACTAAGTTTATTTAGAGAGGGGATACATGCTCACATATCCTTGGTGTTTTAAGAGTGTAAGACCACACATTTCTTCGCGCATAGTCTTTATATGATGATAATGATAACATCCTTAGCATGGCGACACGTCACGCTAATAGATTGTAATAAACCAATTACATACGAATCTCATCGTTTGACACAGAAGAGAAAATACCATATATCATCGAATCCAACAAAAAAAACACGTCTACAAAAACCAAATATATGTGAGCAACATGCATGTAATTATGATTATGCCTTACTCACAAAGAAACACCTTTTTTTGTTTTTTTTTTTTTGGAGTATGCAATTTTTAAACGGAATTAAAGGAAAAAATATTTTTTACAATGTTTTGATCCACTTATTTTTAGGATTGTCTCGTTAAATACAACTGTTAAACTAAACATTTCTCATACAATAAAATTTTAGACTAATCCTTCATCAAAATTAGCTGAAATTGAAAAATTAACTGAAACATATAAGCTAGACAGCTAGTTGATTGAGTTAAATATATTTCATAAGATTAATTAATAAATAATTTATCAATGTGTAAAATAACATAAAAGTATATTAATTAATTATTTGATTTAAAAAGTAAAAAAAAATTTAAGTAAATTAATGAGAAAAAATGATAAATAAAAAAATAGTAAATTATAACCAAGTATCTTATACAAATAATTTAGAAGTTACATAAAATGAATAACTAACTTATAGATTAATCAAATAAACTCACGAACACACTCAACCAAACTATACTTATATATATGTAGGTCAAAAGAGTTTATAAGTTTTCCGAGTATGCCTTTCCAAACACATCATACATAATTATTTTAAAAATATACAGATAGGACCAAACTGAAATATAATACTTTACATTTTAAAATTAAAAATTTATTTTGATAACTTATGCATCACAAATTAATATTTTTTCTTGACGAAACAAATTGATGTTAATTACTCATCGAAGTGAAATTTTAATTTTAATTTGAGAGAAAAAGATTGTTGCTCATATTTTATGGGTTTGGAATGGAGAAAAAGATAATGTCTCCTTATATTATATTATATTATATATATATATATATATATATATATATATATATATATATATATATATGGATATAAAATATTCTTAAATGTAAACATATATTTCATAGAAAAATAGACATGGAATATTTTTTTATTACCTTGTTATGTATAAAATAAAATATTTATCAACTTTATCGATAACTAATATTTGTAAGAAAATTATTTTATTGATCACCTTTAATGAAATTACTTATTTTAATAATTTTTTTATTCATAATATTTAAATCTGAGACATTATTTAAAAAAATCAAGTTTAATATAAGTTAAACCAACTATTTATTGGGGATATTTTTCTTTAATCTCATTTGACTAAGTTCAGTCTAATAGACATGCAATTTAATTTCATTAATTTTTTATATTTTATTATATTAAGCAAATAACATAATTTTAACAAATTTAAAAAAAATATATGATACTTTTCTTTCAGTTTATTCTTTATGTTTTCTTCTATCATCAACAATTACTTTTTCTACTAGTAAATTTTTTTGTCTATTACATATAAAACAAAATACATAATTACAAGAAAATACATTTTTTTAACATTTTTTTATGCATAATCATGAATGATAATATTATGGTCATTAATGTTTTTCAATGTATTCTTCTCAATACATAAAATTATCAAAGCAATCCATCTTCCTTATGACATTGATGATTCCAAATAGTTTTTTTTAATTAATTTTAATTAGTTTTGAAAATCCGATTCAGCCTTTTTGGACTTTTTTTAGGGCCCTCGCAATCTTAATTAGGTCTTTGCTCATCGCCTCTCCAAACTAGCTAGGCTCCAAATCGGTCCGAAACATTAAATTTAACTTGTTTCCACATAAATATAATATTGATAAATTTTTCAACAGATTTCTAAAAAAATGTTATACCTAGCTAATTAGGGTTGCTATGGTACAAGGCTCTCTAAAATATTGATGCATGCTTTTGTGGCTACGAATGAGAAGTTAGGGAATAATGTGCCATTATCAATGGTTCTAATCAGCATGAGCATCCACTATATATTAATCTAAAAAATATAAATTAACTCATCTCAGTTTGCATGTATTTATTAGAACACCTATAGGCCAGAAAGATTCTTTCATCCAAGCTCCTGTAAAATATGGAAAACAAATATATACATGGCTGGTGTTGAAAGACTAAGTAATGAAATCTGGGAATATAACTTTGTTCAACCTTCTAGATATTTAGGTCACATTTTAACCATTTTCAAAGATGGTGTGTCTAAAAAGGAGATTACCAGAATATATTATTTTTCCTTTGCATCTAAAATCTGCTTTCTTTTCTATAAGCTCATCCATATCCCACGACACTTGTTATTCCCATTTGCATCAAGCATGCACACCTAGATACCATTCCTGTCTGAAGGGTCGTAACATCATGCACTTGGTTTAGTTGAGAGGAAAATAATGCTATATAAAATATCTACATCTACATATGAAAAAAAGAATTGATACTCTTTTCCGTGCCATTAGTTTTGCCTATATATGTTAAAGTGTACTATAAAACTCTAGCGTGATTACAAAACATTATCATTTTAAGAGATGCAAATGGCACAGAGGAATATATTCCTTTGTAGCTGGTTTCTTCCTTAGTTTGTTCTTCTTTTCTTCTTTATATCTACCATGGCTTCCTTGCTACAGAAAGCTTTTGGCTCTGAAATCTCTTCGTTTATATACCGTCTTTTTATCTATCAAGATCATAACAAAGGCATTCCTAGGAACTTCAAGATGCCAAAGAAGGGTCGACCACTTTCCTTGCAGGTTTGCTTTCAATATATATATATATATTCATTAATCTTGAAAGTGGAATAGCACCATGTATAGAGGGAAAGATAATTAATATTTTCTCTTTTTTTATTAACAAATATTAGTTGGCAGTTCGTTAGTGAAAAAATTCAAATCCACATAGACTTATGGCTCCCTCTTTACATCTTTTACCATCAAATAAAACTTATATCTCCTTTAATATTTTCTCCTTGATTATATGTTTCATTTTTTTCTCCATCGATCAGTAGTACAGTTCCTTGTTTTCCTTCATTACAGTTCATGATCATAGGATTTTATTTGTAGTAAATAATGGAATAATTAAAATCAAACTAAAACTGAAAACTCTTATTTATGCATGTCAGTGAGATTTTCTATTATGACGACAAATTTAATCAAAATTTGGTTTTAATGATCTTGGAAAGAATGAATAATTTATATCATCAGATCGATGTTAAGTTTAAACTTTATTGTTATTACTATTGTTAAAAGAAAAAAAAAACTTGCATCGGTAAAAAGAGACGCCCATAGATGAACATTTCCTTTTGATTAAAAAATTGAAGGTGGAGAAAAAAAGTAGTAAGAATAAAAATTTGTTATATGACAGGTTAATGATCTTGTCAGACACGGAGTAGACACGGAGTAAAAGAGTGGAAAAAAAGTGACTTTTCAGATGAGTTCATATGAGAGAATATATGAAAATCACCATAAATCAGAATTGATTTTAGTTTGGGATCAGATTATTGTTCTCGTCCCATTTTATTTTTTTTACCATGGCCAATAGTATTTTGATTTAGTTGTTGTTTTTAAACATGTAACTAGTAAATACTACTATTTAACAAAATATATATACCGATTCAATTTCATATATATGGCGTTGCTTGAAATTTATAGAGGCTTTGAGAAAGAATCAGAATATGAAGTATGACCAATATAGTTAGGAAAAAACTGCCATGCAAACTGAAATGACATATCAGATACTTATTCGTTTCAGACTGTTGAGCTGAAAGTAAGGATGTGCTGCACGGGCTGCGAGAGAGTTGTTAAAAACGCCATTTACAAGCTCAAAGGTATGCTTTCTTTTTCTTTTTAATATGTCGAGGACTTAGGATGCGTTTGAGAAAAAATTATGTTAAAGGTAACTTACGTTTTCACATAAGTAACAAGGAAGTTATTTTTATTTTTGTTACTTTAGAATGTGCAAACTTCTGTTTGAAGTATTGAACGGAAAGGTTTCAAACGAAAATCCAAACACATAATTTATCAAGTTAGTCTTGTGGAATGTGGAGGGTTGGTTAGAATTTAGATGAGGTATTTTAGAGAAAAAAATAAAAAAGAATATTTTTTTAATTTTTAGCTAATTAGCAGAATTATATATTTTATAAAAAAATCTTAAAAAATATTACTCAAATGAAAAAATGATACTCTATTTTCTCCCCTCGACACTCTCCTACCTCTGTACCTCAAACATATCCTATACGTGGTTCAAATGGACTAATGAAAAATGACAGGAATAAGAGACAGGTTAAAAAAAAAATTGGAATCTAATCCAAATACTCTGATTACATATTCTCATTCTCTTTTATATAATTGACTCGTTTAATAGTTTCATACACGCTGAGAATAATATTCTCACTTTACTTGTTCTTTATTATTTCTAGTTTATAGGTTAAATATGATTTTTCATCGTTTAGGTAAATCAAGAACAAGAAGTTGCCTTTTGGACGATGTATGCTTTTTTAATTTATTTTTGGAGAGATGTTCTTTACATTATCTCAAGAAAATATCATTTTTTTTCAAATAAGGCAATTTAAATATATATGCGCAGACTATTATTAAATGGCGACTTTTTTATTATCTATTAATTGCAAATTATTTGGACGATTAGTTGCGATAATACTCTTTTAATATTGTAAAAACAATTTCTATTTCATACGAATAATGTTTCTTTGTAAGTTTTTGTTACAGAAAGAATATTTAACTCTTCCAAGCATCGGAATTTAACATTTTTTTTACAGCAACCTACATGTTATGACTTAAATTTGATGTTGAAAATGAAGGTTCAAGCTAGCTGCACAGCAACAAAAAATTTAATATACACAGTTCAACTCATAACTTATAAATTTTTTTTCCAAACAAGCACATATACCGATAAATTTATGTTTCTTTTTAACTATCAAAAAGTTTTTGTATAATGATTGATAGTGCAATTGTTTAGCTATTAAACTAAATCTTCTCTTACTATTAAATCTCATATATATCTTCATTGGTTAGTTTTAGTTTCACTAAAATTCAATTCGTATACATTGGCACAAAATAGCAATGGAATATGTATGATGATTATACATATACTTTGTTTGATATAGGCATTGATTCAGTGGAGGTTGACTTGGAGATGGAAAGGGTAACGGTTGGAGGGTACGTTGATCGGAACAAGGTGCTTAAGGCTGTGAGGAGGGCAGGGAAGAGGGCAGAATTCTGGCCTTACCCTAATCCACCACTTTACTTCACAACTGCTGACCATTACTTCAAAGACACCGCTCATGAATTCAAAGAAAGCTACAACTACTATAGACATGGCTACAACCTCCCAGAGAGGCATGGCACCATGCATGTGTCTCACCGTGGAGATGACAATGTTAGCAACATGTTCAATGATGATAATGTCAATGCTTGTTCTATCATGTAATTATTAATTATACCTTATTATTAATATTGTGTGCTAGCTAGTCATGAAAACTTTTCATGACAATATGTAAATTTGCGGTAACTGCGCCCCATATATATATATATATATATATATATATATATATATATATATATAACTAATTTTTAAAATAATCGATCATATATTGCGATAATTTAATTTTTGTAACTGTCTTAAACTCACTTTTAAATAAAAAATGCATATAGAAATTCCAAATATTATATATGCATGTATTTGTTTTACTTGAAAATGTGAGTGAATATAAAGAGTTTCATTTGTTATTAAGAATAAGTACTTAAATTTATAATATTGATGTGGATAAATTTTAAAAACCATTGTGCATTAAAAAAATGAGTAAGATTAAAATAAAATTTAAAATCCTTATATTTCACCAATTTTCAAATTTGTCCTTGCATAAAAATTGAAAAGAGTCCTTCAATGAATATGTGTGTACGTGTATTAATGCGAATTAAAAAAGATTGAGTCATTACTTCTTAACTCACAACACACAGAGTACATTAGTCATAACTAACATGAGTGATAACTTCCTACCACTTTGAATACATGAATTATAACTTCCTAAGATATAAGGTACATGAGTCATAACTTCATATATAACATGATACTATATATTAATGACCATTTAAACATGGTCTTAAGCCTCTAGCATGTATTAATTTCGTTTTTATCTTTTCCATCTTATTACACGGTGAATTTGAGCTTATAACTTTTAATAGTCATCTTTCTTGTGGTTTATCATACATATTTTTCTTATGAAAAATATTCTCTTATCCGGGATTTAAGGGGATGAAAAACCTTTTTCTTGGCAAAGAAATCGACTTGACTTTTCTGCTGTTCTTTTTTCAGCTGTTGTCGTACCTTAAAAACCACACAGTTTTATAATTAAATCACAAAATTAAATATTAACACAACTATATGAACAACACAATAATAACTGAAAAAAGGACAATAGAGAAGTCAATTTGACAAAGAAATATATTATGGAAAAAGGACAATAGAGAATTCAATTTGACAAAGAAATATATTATAAGTTGTGTTCTCTCACCACTTCTTGGGAAGGAGACATAAATTTTTCCTTTGATAAAAGATACATAGTAATTCTCACTATTAAAAAATAAATTCAACTACGATTTTAAGGAGTCTATAAAAACACTTTTGAATCGTCTTTAAAATCAACATCCTAAAAAATTTTAACTTTTCATGACGTTTCCTAAAAATTGTCTTAGAAAAGTTATACTTTTAAGATAATTTTTACTGAAAATAGTCTTAAAATATATTTTTCTACAAAAAATTAAAAAAATTAATAATTTTAAGACAATTTTTTTAAAAATCATGTTAAAATATATACATTTTAAGACGGTTTTTTAAATAACTGTAGTCATTTTTTTTATAAAATAGAATAAAAATAAAATATTTTGATATGATTTTTCATAGAAGCGTTTTAGAATGTTTTTTTTTTCTTTTAAATTTTTTAAAAAACTAGCGATCTTCCTACATTCTTTGAAGTCATTTATTAATCTAGATTTATACTTAGACACAGTCGATAACCAAAAACTTAAGACTGGAACTTGCAACAACCTTTTTTGACAGGGAAGTTGGTTGACACATGCTCAACAATGTTAACCATTAAAAAGGAAAAAAGTTAAATTCTGTATAGTGAATGACGGGACATGTCCAAGATGCATTATCAAACCTGGATCCCAAGTCTAGTGTTTTATTTCTATTGTGTATATTATGATTAAATTTTTTATGACCACCAGCAGTTACATAACTTGTGAAGTTAATTCTGAGTTGATCATTTTATAGGAAGGGGAATATGATTTGGTTGTGTAAGAAACAGATACAAATCAGAAGAAAACCAAGAACAATATGATGAACATTGATAACTCACTGAAGAATTCAAATTTTGAAAAAATTACCATTCAATATATTGGACTTCTCATGAATTTTAAATCCTTCTTGTGAGCAACAGTTTCCAAAATGACAGGCACAAGACTAGTCCGCACATCCTGAATGTTAAATTTAAAAATTAAATTATATGAATTAAAGTAAAAAAATAAAGAAAATAATATCAATATATCATTTTTATCCTAGTTAAAAAGAGCAGACAAAATAAAGGTGCAAAGATAATAAAATGATCCACATTACAAAATTCAACAAAAATAAATGTGATAAAATCTAACAAAAAAAAAAATGAATTTTGGCTGCTTCAATAACAGGAGTATTGTGATATGTTATTTTGATTTATACCTCTTTCTAATAAGATCATTGAGCTCATTCAGGTGAAGTAGAGTAAGGAAGCAGTTAACCTCTTTGAGCCTTTATTATCTACTGCTTGATTCTTAATCGCGTTGAATCTATAGGCAATTGCCACATCCTATAGATTAAAGAAAACAAGAATAAAAAAGGCATGCCTTGTCAGTGAAATGTACACATTGACACAATAGATCCAATATGCATTCAGGAATGACAAAGCCTGTCACTATCGATCAATACCTCCATAGCATCACATGGGTGAAGAACATCACTTCTAGAAGGAGGTACAGATACCACAAAGTATTACGTGAGAAAGTATGAGTTGAATCATGTGCTTTTGTACTATAGGAGGCAACACCTGATTTCAAACATTTGATTAACAATAAATTGAATGTCATAGAAAAATATTACATGCTTTAGTGGCATAAAATTTATACTTGAAGGTGGCAAAGCCGGGAAGTTACATAAGCCAGAAGTCACTGATACTGAAGATGTAGAGAATTAAAGATAATTAAATTACACAAACATAGCACGCATTGTAAAGACACAATCTTACAATCCATATGTTGTCAACTCCACCAAGGATGGCAGCAGCCAACTTGGATGGAAAAGGATTCCAAACTCTGTACTCATCTTTGGAACCATCT
Source organism: Glycine soja (assembly GCF_004193775.1). Lineage (NCBI taxonomy): Eukaryota > Viridiplantae > Streptophyta > Magnoliopsida > Fabales > Fabaceae > Glycine > Glycine soja. Next base: position 42,106,273 of record NC_041011.1, on the reverse strand, counting down.
TCGTTCTGCAAAATGAAACTATCAATTCATGCATCCATGGTTCGGTACTTAAGAAGAAAAAACAAATAATGGTGAACTATAAAGAATATAAAAAGCTTGTAAGAGATTGTAGAACCGGTTCATAGATAACTTAGTAAGTCACCAATTTTGCTACAAACCAGCCGAGTTAAACCGGTTTATACCGGTTCAAGTGCATAACCAATCAAAATGCATGTTCAGACTGGTTGGGTATCCGATTTATGAGTTAATGGGTCGACCCAGTCAGAGTTGTGAGTTATGATTATATTAATTCTAATCTTATGACGTGTAAATGGGCTTGACATATTTTTTTTATTTGAGGGATATGAAACACATTGTGTAGATTGGACACGGAAGAAGTAGGATAATGTAATAGGCCATTGACTCAAATCTTTAAGGATTTGGAATGATCCAATAAATTGAATCGAATTGGTTCTTTTCTATCACTAGAATTGTTCTTTTTTTTTATAATCATTCTTATATTTGTCAAAAGTGATAATTATGGTGGAGATCATAAAATACTGGATCATGTTTAAACGTTGATGAAATGTAACAGAGATATGTTAAATAATTAAAATTTGCATTTCCTATTATGAATTCAAAGGGTTACACAACAATTCTATTTTTTTTTACTTCTGATATGATACAAAATAATATTTTTATATAATTAATTAATGTTTTTGCTTAATATATTTAAAAAATAAATAACATTTGCTATATATATATATATATAATATTAAAAACAATTCAACTAAAGGATTATAGTTTTTAATTAAAAGTAAAATATATATTTTACTCAAACAAAAATAATCAATTTAAATAGTTAAATATTTATAAGAGTGTAAAATTGAAAAAGTTATTTATTTGATTTTCATATTAATTTTAATTACAAATTTCATTTTAAAAATATTTGAATATAAATTATAATTTATTTCCAACATAGCAAAAACTTGCCCCAAATATAGCCCCAAGTATAAATACTGGTTTTCTATCTTTTAAGGATTGCTTGTGAGCATCACATACTTTCATAAAGACGAATTTAGTAATTTACAAATAATATGTACTGATCATTGAAAATATAAAAACACAATAATAATCCAGTATCTTAATATTTTTTTCTTCATATAAACAAGAGACTCAGTTAAATATTAAAAAAAAACCCAATATTGGTAAGGTGCATATTTAATATTTAAGAAAAAAGTTTAAACAAATAGTAAAAATGTATTATATTGCATGAAATCATTGGGACGAATCAATTAAAAATAAAATATAAGATCTAAGCTATTAAATAATCCGAATTTGAAATTAATAGTTTAACTCTGGAAAGAATAGTGTGGATTGTTGGAACAGGCGTGAGGTGTCTCGTCTCAGCTGGAATTTTGCTTGGTCTCTCTCCGCTTCAGACCAAACTTCCACTCCCTCAGAGTCAAACAAACCACAATTAACATCGCACACGCTATATTTTCTCCCACTGTTCCGATCGTCAACGAAACGTAATTGATTCAAATTCAATGGATCCATCATCACCACCACCACCACTACTCCGCCAAAACGACGTCGCCTCGTTCGACCGTGAAACTTCTTCTAGAATATACTTGCACTCCTCCTCTTCCGACGACGACGTTTCGCCCTCCAATTCCATCCAATCCACCAACCGCCGCCTCGATTACATGCTCCAGTTTCTCGACCGGAAGCTCTCCGCCGACCACGGCCACCGCCGCCACTCCCCCGGCTCCCGTGCGGCGCCTCTGCCGGAGTTCGTCGCGAAGGGAGGCGGCGCCGGCATCTTCCGCCTTCCCGCGCGCGGGGCGGTGCACCCGGCGCGGCCGCCGAGCCTTGAACTGCGGCCGCACCCGCTGCGGGAGACTCAGATTGGACGTTTCCTGAGGAACATTGTTTCTAGCCAGTCGCAGCTCTGGGCGGCTTCCGAGTGCGGCGTGAGATTCTGGAACTTCAAGGATCTGTACGCGTCGTGGTGCGGCGTCGGAGGAGAAGAAGTTGTTGCGAGAAGCGGGGACGAGGAGAGTGCGCCGTTTCGGGAGTCGGTGTGGACTTCGCCGGCGTTGTGTTTGGTTGCGGATGAGGGGAACAGGTTGGTTTGGAGTGGACATAAGGATGGGAAGATTAGGTGCTGGAAGATGGATGATGATGATGATAACAACGACAACTGCGATTGGAGCAATCGGTTTACGGAAAGCTTGTCTTGGCATGCTCACCGTGGACCTGTTCTTTCCCTTACCTTCACCTCATATGGTCATTCTTCACTCTTCACTGTTAACTTTACTGCTCTACTATTATTAGACTTAGGCTTTATTTAGATTATGGATAAATTTAGGCTTGTTTAGATTAGGATAAATTTAGGCTGTTATCTACCCTAGCTTGGTGTATACCTTGATTTTTTTTTCCTTCACTTAGAGCATCTTACTGGAAGAACTCATTTTGGATTCTTGGACTACTTTATATGAGTCCCATGATACCACATATGATGTAAGAACTTTTGTCATTTTTTAGTCTAGTGATAGAACCCGATTTGAGTTCTTGGATTTTACTTGCACGAACAAAAAAAACCTTTCTTTTCTCTCAAATGACATTAAAAAATAATATTTTTTGAAAAAAAAATAGAGTTCTTGAATGTTCTTTCCCTGGAATTCAACCTCTAGCATGAAGAACTCTTAAGCAAGAATAGTAGTAGATCTGATGCACGGGGTTCTTAAGCTTAAAAACCCCTATTAAAGATGCTCTTAATTACTAATTTGGTTCCTAAATTATTTAAAGTGACTCAATTTGGTTCCTAAATTTTCAAACGTCCCAATCAGGACCTCTAATTTGTAAAGCTTGAATTAGGTTCTCTCCGTCAAATTGAAACTGACACCATTAATGAAAACCGCTCCTATTCATAAGTGAAAACCGTCAGAAGGAAAGGACCAGATCAAAACATTTTTAAAAATTAGAGGATCTCATTGGAGTGTTTGGAAATTTAGGGACTAAATTGAGCCATTTTAAATAATTCAGGGACCAAATCAGTAATTAAGGCTTTTTTCTTCCCTCAATTACAAGCTAATGCTTTAAAATTGAAAATTAAAAATAATTCATATAGAAAAATTGAAATTAAAGGGGAGTTTAAATTTAAAGTTAAGAGTTTAAAAGACATGTATTTTCAGTGTAAAAGTTTCTACACTGCCTTGGTATTAGAAATCATTTTTCATTTGATTTTTAAGGTAGTTACCGTGAAAGTCAACAAACTTATCATATGAGTCTCAGTGTCTCTCCACTCCCTATATTTTCTTAAAAATAAAAATAAAATAGAGATGATGATGGAGGTTAAATAGGAAATGAGTATACAGTTATTTGGAAATTGGACTTTATATGTAGTTAGTGGGGTGGCTTTTTTTACATTCCTCAGTGTAGTTTATAATGTTAGTTAAAGGACAAAATAGTCCAAAAAATGTGGAGACAAAAAGTAAAATCACTGTTATAGAAGTTATAGATTATAGATACTGGTTTATTTATGATTGGATGATAATGTAAAAGTGTTATGGTGTTGGTGCAAGGATTATTTGTTCTAAAGTTAAAGTTGTTTGGTAACTCCCTCCATTTTTTTTATCTGTTTACCTTTGAAAGAAGATTTTGTTTCTATTTATCTCTCCACTTAAAAGTTTAAGATAATATTAGTTACTATTTTTTAAGTATGAACTCATCTTCACTTAATTCTCAAATGCTTTACATACTATAAATGAACAAATAAAATAAAATAGTAGAAGTCATGTTAATAATTTTATTATAAACAAAGATATTAATTCCATTGCTTAATCTGTGTGTTATTATCTTTAATGGACAGGTAAAAAGAAATAGAGGGAGTAGTTTTTTAATCTTAGAAGTTACTTTTAATTTTAAATTTTGTGTATAGTGTATTTTTTTATCTTGAGATTTAAAATAAAGAAGAAAAAGTAGAATTCAAAAGATCTAAAACTAGTTTTTTATTTTCTTTTAAAAAGTTCATAAAGTTTTCTTTATTCAAAATAACTACCTTTTTAAAAGTTTTTTTTTAAGAAAAAGAGAACTCCAACATAAGTTAGGTGAAACGATTTTGATTACAAGCTATTTTGAGCATTTGGAAGAACTTTTGCAAAACTTCTTTGGACTTGTTTTATGATGTAAGCACTTAACTTGAAAATTGAAGATATTTCGGTTTAAGTTTACAAAAGTATCTCATGACTTTTTTTATAGTTTTTTTTATCCCATTTCAATAATTTTGCATGATGTTTTTCAAGTGTTTATGGCATAAGCTCTCAAGTGATAAACTTTTTTTTGAATAAGCACTTAATTAAATTGTTTACTCAAACATGTACGTGGCCAATCCAAACTAATTAAGATTACTTGGAGTGCTAATTTATGAAAATTAACTGCTGATATTTAGGTTACTAATATTAATATAAAAGAAATTCTAATAAATTGCCTGTGGGACCTGATGTTCGTTGGTTGATTCACATGCTTGTTGTGAATGTTATACATTATTCTATCTCTTTTCATTTTGTTAATCCAGGGGATCTGTGGTCGGGTTCAGAAGGAGGAGGTATAAAAATATGGCCTTGGGAGGCTGTTGAAAAATCTATTCATCTTACTAAGGAGGAAAGGCACAGTGCTGTCATATTCGTGGAGAGGTCCTATGTTGACTTAAGGAGCCAGCTATCTACAAATGGCTTCAGTAACATGCTAACTTCAGATGTAAAGTACTTAGTATCTGATAATTTGAGAGCAAAGGTGTGGAGTGCTGGCTATTTTTCATTTGCTTTGTGGTGAGATTTTCCCTTCAAAACTCTCATGGTGTTAGCATTGAACATTAGTATGGGTTGATTCTTTTATATTTAGGCATTCAAGTATAATTAATTATTTTAGGATTTTTCCTATCTTGTGTTCACGACTTACTTTTGTAAAACTAGCGTACCCCATTGCCCAGAGGCTCTTCGCTATGCGAAGGTATAGTAAATAGTAAATACACATTCTATTATTTTAGAAAGATAGGAAATATGTATATACTGCTAGTGTATTATTATATTAAGAAAGTGCCTTAGCCTTTTTAATTTACGGACAGATATTCTTTTAAACTTCTATGAATTGGCTTGAATCTTGCTAAAAATAAGACTTTGGTTCTATGATATAAATCCTTATAAAATATTAAGGATCATATGACAATGTGCATGGGATGTATAAAGACATCATAAATAGACTGAGACTTCAGTGTCATATGATCCTTACTCTTTTCTTTTTGCATTACTTGTGTGTGCATATTAATAACTTTCACTTTAATGTATGCTAGTGCTTGTTAAATTGCAGGGATGCTCGTACAAGAGAGCTACTGAAAGTTTTCAATTCAGAAGGACAGATTGAGAATCGGTTGGATGTGTCCTCAATTCAAGACTTTTCAGTGGAGCTTGTTTCAAGTTCAAGGAAAGACAAAACACAAAGTTCCATTGGGTTCTTTCAGCGTTCACGTAATGCCATAATGGGGGCAGCAGATGCTGTTCGTCGAGTTGCAGCAAAGGGAGGCTTTGGGGATGATCACCGGAGAATTGAAGCACTAGTGGTAACAATAGATGGAATGATTTGGACAGGGTGTACAAGTGGCTTACTGGTGCAATGGGATGGAAATGGAAATCGCATACAAGATTTTCTTTACCATTCATCTGCCATTCAGTGTTTTTGTACTTTTGGCATGCAAATTTGGGTAGGCTATGTGTCTGGCACTGTTCAGGTATTGGACCTCAAGGGTAATCTAATTGGGGGATGGGTGGCTCATGGCAGTCCAATTGTAAAAATGACAGTTGGCGCTGGTTATGTATTTGCATTGGCTAACCATGGTGGCATACGTGGATGGAACATCACCTCCCCAGGACCCCTTGATAGCATATTGCGTTCAGAATTGGGTGGCAAAGAATTTTTATATACTAAAATAGAAAATATAAAAATATTGAGTGGCACTTGGAATGTTGGACAAGGAAAAGCATCTCTAGATTCCCTTACTTCATGGCTAGGTTCTGTGGTGTCAGATGTTAGCCTTGTTGTTGTTGGGCTGCAAGAGGTTGAAATGGGTGCTGGATTTCTTGCAATGTCTGCAGCTAAAGAAACTGTAAGTCATCATTTTCTGTAATAATACTAGAAAATCGGTAGTGTTATTATTAGACAACTAGTAGTTGTAAGCGAAGTAGTTGCTGTGTGAATTATGGTTAGTTTTTTCTTTTTGATAAGGTTTAACTTTTATACATTTGAATTTACCAAAATACTTGTGGGATATCATGTTGGCAGTTAGAGCTGATAACTTGCATGCATGGTTCTTATTCTCTACTCTACTACCAGTATCACCTATTTTCATCTTTTCAATGGTTAGGAATGAAATGGTGATTTTATGTCATGCCTTTAATTGGTATCACAAAATCAAGTACAAATGAAATGAAAGAACAATTTAATGACTGTAATACCCTTGTTCTGTAAAAATTTTCTTTAAAGCTTTTTAAAATTGTTGTAGTTACTTCCATAACTACACTTTGAGAAAGACTGACTTTTATCTTATTGCCCTTTTTCAAACTTTTTAGCTTTCACTTCCAAAAAATTTCCTGTTAGATTATGTTCACAAGGAAAAATAATAAAGGTTACGGAAAAGGGACCCTGTTTAGGCCAAATAATCTAAACCTTTGTCAGGTGGCTTACCTTCACAGTACAGTCTTCATACTTTCAACTTTGAGCACATCAATGAGTCCCACATGTCCTTTGAGACGACTTGAGTACTAGATCGACATGGTCATTATAAAAACTGGACAAGAGAAAAAGAGCAATGGGATGGGAGGGAGGGGATCGGGTGAAATTTTTTTCTGTCAGAGCTATGGCAGGTTATTGTGTAGCAAGAGTGACATGCAATGGTTTAGAAGGGGAGACACAAAGGAACCCACAGGCTATGGTATTATGTAGTAGTAATTTGGAAATTTTGACTTTTCAGGTGTTTTAGATATTAAGAATATATTTTCTTAATTCTTATTCTAGGGGGAAAAAAAGGATAAATTACTTGTGGGCTATTTATCTTGTCTCTTTTACCTGGTTAAAAATTCAGGAAACTATGCAATGAAATCATTGCAGCCGAAACCTCCTTACGTTTTTGGCCACGAACACCATTCACTGCTGAAAATGATTCTTCTCAATTATGCTGCATTAAATACTAAATCCTGTATCCTTTTATCTGCTCGTAATCCTGGGCTTCTTCATTCTATAATTCATCCACTTGATTTTGAATCCATGATATTGCATTAGGAACTCAGAAATGGTTGGGGAGTTTCTTGGATTGATCAATTATAATAGAGCTCCACATCAAAATGATTAAGAATGTCTTGTATTGAGTCTTTCTTCTGATTATCATATGGATTACTGAAAATCATTATAGATTTCTGTTGTAATTTTCATTCAATGGGAATTTTATGGATGGTTGGATTGTTCATGCATCATTGTCAGTATTCTGTCATGATAGTCATCATGTTTTATGTATATAATATATATAGTATAATGAATGGTTTTGCCTAACTTTTCTTGCTCATAACCCTCCTCTAAGCCCTCATCTCACAAATATATAGGTAGGATTGGAGGGAAGTTCTGTTGGGCAGTGGTGGCTGGATATGATAGGCAAAACATTAGATGAAGGTTCAACATTTGAACGTATTGGATCCAGGCAACTTGCTGGCTTGGTCATTGCTGTGTGGTGAGTATCTATGAGTAGGAGTAGTGTGAGCTGGTGAAGCTTTAATACGTCAGAAATAATGCCTGTTGTTTGTTAAGGCAATATGACATTGTTAAATTTAAGCAATTTAACATGCATCGGTCTGTTAAATTGCTTGTGTTATGTCAGATTATTGTCTACTTTCCTTCCTACTTGTTATGAATTCTATTTTGGTTTGGTAGATATGGATATGGATCACTAAAGATTGGGTTCCTAATTGTATCCTGAATAGACATATAAACTATTTTCCTCCTTTGATTTTAATTTTTGTCTTTCTTATCTAAATTCTTCCTTGCTGCTCTCTTTGCCTATAGTAGTTGAAATTTTCTTTTTCAGGGTTAAAACCAACATTAGATTTCATGTTGGGGATGTTGAAGTGGCAGCAGTTCCATGTGGCTTCGGACGTGCTATTGGCAATAAGGTGGGCCGGTACTGTCTGCTCTGCTGTTTTGCTTTGCATATTAGTTTTGACTTAGTTTCTTGTGTTTCTATCTATGATTCTATCACTATTTTTTCTAACAAAGGGTGTATTAAGATATGGCAGTTGGTCATGATCATGGATCTCGTAATTGTCAGCTTTGGTTTTGTTGAACAATCTAACATGGATATTTAAATATATCAGGCTGTTGCTAGATTCTCTACTAGATTTTATGGTGTGTTGCAATTCCAAGTAAAAGCAAACAGAGTCAAAGATTTCCATTCTACAAGTTTCGTAATGCAAACCCATGACGTAATTTGCTTCTGTGTGGTCTGCAATTAACATATTGCATAACGATTAAAACTGTCTCTAATTGTGTCTACGTAAGAGGGATAGCCAGTATGGTATTAGTTGATGACTTTGGCTTGAGTTTCATCATTATGCAACACACACATATAAAGCCAATAGGACCTACAAGTCTTCTCATAGATATTGGAAATATGTGTTTCAGTTATGACATGACATGCTCTGGTGTACTCATTATTAATTTGGTCCAAATATTGAAAATCACCATTCAGCAAAGCACTACAGTGTTTTCTATGGCATATGGATGTCAATGGTAGTAAGTGTGCACCATAGCACATGGCATGCTAGTTGCCATATTGAAGCATGGAACCATTTCATCCAAAAGAAAAAAAAATAGAACTATGAAAAATTGAATATAATAATAACTGAAGAACAGGAGGAACAGGGAGAGACAAAACACATAGCAATTTTCTATGAGATTTCAGCAACAAAATCAAAACATTGGAAGAAAATATAGTATGGAGTAGGTTTGATACTTTAATGATGATTCCGACATTGTCAGTGAAGGTTTCTGTTCTAAAGATCTTTGAAGGAAATCAAAAGCTAGGTGTCATGCACTTTTCAACCACTTTGGTATCTCATGCTACATGCCATGGTGCCACGTTGAATGCCATGCCATGGAGGTGCTATTGGCGACACCGTCACCTGTTCTATAAATGTGGATTTTGTTTTTCCAATTAACAATAGTTTTTTTAGGTATCTTCTTTTTGTTTCAGTTTTTGTTGTTCTGACCATTGACATGGGAGGAGATGTTTGTTTCACCAGGGAGCTGTTGGTTTGAGAATTAGAGTGTATGATCGGATAATGTGCTTCGTTAATTGTCACTTTGCTGCACATTTAGATGCAGTTGGTCGTCGCAATGCAGATTTTGATCATGTATACCGAACAATGTCCTTCAGTCGGCCAACAAACCTCTTAAATACTACAGCTGGTAATTTGCTGTGCCTATTCCTGTTTTTCTCATTTTCCTTATCTATGTATATATTTTGGCCTGTTGATAGATCTGGCTTGCCATTGGTCCTTGCAGCTGGCACTTCATCTTCTGTTCCAACGTTTCGTGGTACAAATGTATGTACATGCTGTCCACTTTATTCATATAAGTAATGCTTTATGATGCACTCAGATTGTTGGATGAAGCATTGATTCTTGAGATTGGTTTCCAGTCCGCAGAAGGGATGCCCGAGTTATCTGAGGCAGACATGGTTGTGTTTCTTGGTGATTTTAATTATCGCCTTGATGACATTTCTTATGACGAAGCAAGAGATTTTGTTTCTCAAAGATGCTTTGATTGGCTTAGAGAAAGGGACCAACTTCGAGCAGAAATGGAAGCTGGGAATGTCTTCCAAGGAATGCGTGAAGCAGTTATAACATTTCCTCCCACATACAAGTTTGAACGGCACCAAGCTGGTTTGGCAGGTTGGCCCCCTGCCCAAAACAAAAACACACAAATGGTCTCATGAACTTGCAAGGAAACTTTAGCATTAAAAAGTGAGATGGAAACAGTCAATTATAAAAGATGTGGGTTGGGTTGCTAAATTTCTGCTTTAATCATGACTCCAGAATAGAGCATTTCTGCAAATTATGCAGTTCCAATTCCATTTTTTTTATTTGTAGACCAATAACATGCACAGGGTACAGTACAGGGTAGGAGAAAAGAACAATATATATCTAGATTTTTATGAAGTGAAAAATTCCAACCACACCATAAGTAATGATTTTCACAGCCCTCTTCACAGATGGCTATATATGAATTGTTAAAATTGTAGAACACATAGGGAAGAGGAAAAAAGGATATCAGAGACTCTGAATAATAGGATTTAAATTTTTCATCTTTTTGGGTGCTTGTAACTTGTAGAGGGAGAGTGAGGGAGGTTGGAGAAATAATACTGTAATGGGATAACTAAATGGCTGTCTCCCCATATATTACTAGGTTAAGACTGCAGTACAATGAAGCATGGAGTACATTTGGATTTTCAATAACCTAATGCTAACACGACACAAAAATAACTCTTTTAACAATTCGATATTGAAAGGTGAATTGTTTCAAGTTAAAATATTGCTGCTTTTTACACAAAAAAAACATTGCTGCTCTTATATTTGTACTTTCATCGATGCTGCTTCAAAATTTGTAAGGGTATGACTTCAGATTGTGTGACCTCTTTCTTGAAGGGTATGATTCTGGTGAAAAGAAACGCATCCCTGCTTGGTGTGACAGAATTTTGTATCGTGATAGCTGCACTTCTTTGGTGTCTGAATGCAGTTTAGAGTGTCCCATTGTCTCCTCAGTATTACAGTGAGTGCTCTAATAGCTTATATTTTATTGTTATTTGGGTATATGGAGTAAAACACCCTGCCAGAAGGACTGTATATATTTTCCTAGATAAGTTTTATTTTTCTTGGCAATTTGTGCTTGGGCTCATCCTAGATAAGTGAGGGCTCGTCCTCTCTTGTAAATACTTTATGTCTATATAATTTAGACACACGGACCCAATTCATGTATCTCTGATTTTCTTTTTCCTCAACATATTATTTATGGTTAGATGGGAGGCAATCCTATTCCATGTATGACACCCCCCCCCCCCCCCCCCCCCCCCCCACATTTCATTTATGGATACCAATTTCAACTCATGAGATTATGCAAATGACACTTAATTTGTGATCATCAACATTGCCTATTGCCTCCTATTCTGTGTTTCATCATGAGACTAGAAGGTCTCATATACACTCATCAAATGATCAATTGACAGAATAATGGAGTGAATAGGCAATTTAGTCCCTGAGATTGTACCCATTTTGCATATTAGTCCCTAACTTAATATTAAATTCAAAATAGTCCCTATCTTTGCATAAGTGTTGCAAAATAGTCCTTCCGTTAAGTTTTAAAGTAACGCCTTTAGTGAGGTCAATTTTAGTGCCACGTGGACTATCCACGTGGCAATAAAGGATGACGTGGCATGACACGTGGACGTGTCTGATGCCACGTCATTTGATGATAACAAAACGAGTACATAGGTAATTTAGTCCCTGACTTTGTACCCCTGTTGCATATTAGTCCCTAACTTAATGAAAAATTCAAAATAGTCCCTATCTTTTGCATAAGTATTGCAAAATAGTCCCTAACTTAAAAGATGCCAGAAATCATGCTTAAAGTGTCCATGCATTGCAAAGGTTGTGCCTAGCACGATTTCTGGCAGCGCATATTCCTCCTTGGATTCCTTGTCATCTTTTGATTCCTCTGGTTTTTTCTCTTCTTCTTTCTTTTCTTCTTCATTTGCTTTTTTCTCATTCACTTTGTTTTCCTCTGGTTTTTTCTCTTCCTATTCAAAACACACAAAAAAAATCAGAATCCAGAATGATACATTGATGGTAATTGAAGTAAAAAAAAAAAAGAGGAAAAGAGAATGGTTATGCAGACCTCGCCCATTGGTGTTAACAGCTACAGAGATAAGGTTGTTGCTGTGGATTTTTGGTTCTTTTTATTTGTGTAAGTGTGTGTGAGTTCTTTTTCGTATATATGTCTCAATTGGTTCAAAACCATCAAATTTGAAGAAGTCACTCATTCTATCATCATCAAATGACGTGACACTAAAATTGACCTTACTAACAACATTATTTTAAAATTTAACGGAAGGACTATTTTGCAATACTTATGTAAAAGATAGGGACTATTTTGAATTTTTCATTAAGTTAGGGATTAATATGCAACAGGGGTACAAAGTCAGGGACTAAATAGTCTATTTACTCGTTTTGTTATCATCAAATGACGTGGCATCAGGCACGTCCACGTGTCATGTCACGTCATCCTTTAGTGCCACGTGGATAGTCCACGTGGCACTAAAATTGACCTCACTAACGGCGTTACTTTAAAATTTAACGGAAGGACTATTTTGCAACACTTATGCAAAGATAGGGACTATTTTGAATTTAATATTAAGTTAGGGACTAATATGAAAAATAGGTACAATCTCAGGGACTAAATTGTTTATTCACTCCAGAATAATGTAAACATGACCATCCTTTCATCATTTATAGTAGGTATTTAGGATATTTGTGTTAGAACATATGTAGTCAAGCCTCTGTTGTGTAAACACATGGATTCAATCTTGTCTCTGATTTCCTCCTTCCCCAACAATTGTACATATAAGGACTGAATTGAAAACTTTTTGCATTCAGGAATCAGGACCCAATTAAAATATAGGGCCAAAATATAATTTAAACTTTTCTAATTGTTTAGCATTGCTCTCTAAAATATTTTAGAAAAGCATAAGTGGGAAGTACCATCTTTTTCTTTCATTTTTTGTTTTGATTAATGTCATCTAACCTTAATAGGTATGAAGCTTGCATGGATGTCACAGATAGTGACCACAAGCCTGTCCGCTGCATATTTTCTACAGATATTGCTCGAGTAGATGAACCAATCCGGAGGCAGGAATTTGGAGAGATTCTTGAGTCTAATGAGAAAATTAAATATCTTCTGAAAGAATTATGCAAGATTCCTGAAACTATCATTAGTACAAACAACATAATTCTTCAAAACCAGGACACATTAATTTTGCGTATTACAAATAAATGTGCGGAAGGCAATGCTTTGTTTGAAATCATTTGTGAAGGTCAGTCCACTGTTACTGGGGATCAGAAGGCTACTAACCATCAGTTGAGAGGTTCCTTTGGCTTCCCAAGGTGGCTTGAGGTGATATTCTTTATTTAAAATAAATTTCTTTTTGGTACATATTTATGGTTATAGAAGGAACTTGAAAACTAGAGAGATTTGAAAGCGGAAACTAACAAGTAATTTTTATTTCTAATCTAATGATTACGATGGATAAAATTGCTCCTATATATACTTTATCACGTTTAATTCAGGAACCTCAAGAGTCTAATTCTTTTTTTAATTCTCAAAAGCTTAACAATCTGTACAGGCTAATTAAAGATAAAATATAAATTGTATTAATTACTATAGATATAACCTCAAGTGTGTAGATAAGATAAGAATGTTAAAGCTGATGAGTGCACATATAAGAAAAAGATAAGATTAGGAACAAATATATCTGGGAGAGAGAAGACAAAAAAAAAACTTTGTATGTGAGGAGACTAAACAGAGGCTCTAGTGTAAAAAGTGGTTCAATGTGGTAGTTATAGTGGCCACTGCGGCTGAGCTGTTAAAGCCGCATCATGTGATGTGGTCTGCAATTTAAAAAAGATAACCAAAATCTCCTCTAGAAAAAAATGGCTCTGGCTATTGGATATTTTACAAAAATGTGTACTCCTAGGACAAAATTCTTTATGTGGATCAACATGATACTTTGTTTTTTGCTTCAAATAGGGCATCTCTCTCCTTTGCAATTCACCACACGATAATTACTTGCTTATTTTATGATTCAGGTGAGTCCTGCAACTGGTATAATAAGACCAGATCAAATTGTTGAAGTATCAGTGCATCATGAGGAATTTCAGACTCTAGAAGAGTTTGTTGATGGTGTCGTACAAAATTCTTGGTGTGAAGACTCCAGAGACAAGGAAGCTATTTTGGTTGTCAAGGTGCATGGCAATTACACTATCCAGCCAAGAAATCACCGAGTCCGTGTTCACCACTGTTATTCATCCCAGAAAAAATCTCTGATTGACTCTCAACCAGACGGCTCCAGGCATATCCAAGGAACTGTACTACATCGATCTGATTTCCAACCATTCAGCAGTTCCTATGATGTGGTTGACCAGCTACAGAAATTGCATAGCCCTTGAAGCCGCAGTTATCGTAAGTGCCTGTAACTTAGTTTTTTAGTGGAGCAACAAACAAAAAATCGATAGATGGTCTTGTAATAGGCAATAAGTTTTGTTGCTTGCTGCTATGATAAGCACATTGATTATGTTTGGTAATGGCTTCCTTTTCTTTTTATCATAGGGAGCTTGTGGTCCAACTTGTAATCATCGAGCCGATAGAACTGTACAGAAAGAAATCAAATGCAAGGCAAAGTAGCGAGACAGCTTTTTACTTGATCCATTATTTAATTTATTCAGAAATGAGCCCAATTGTAAATGACTATGTACCATATCAACCAACACAAGCTTCGATTTTAAGGGAAAATCCAGTGACCTATAGTTGATTGTGTCGTTTGGATGATGATTGCTCCCAACAAATATTCTAATATTTTTAACTTTCTATTTGTCTCATTATGTGCCTGGAATTTTGTACAATGGAAGTCCATTTTGTTAATCGACTTCCTGTTATATTTTACCTTAGTCAAATACTACTACATAAGAAAGATTGATTAATGAAAAAAATTTCTGAATTTATATTTTCATTATTTTGCAACATTTCACAAGTTCAAATCTTTGAGCCGTAAAAAAAAAGTTGAGTTATAAATGTAGTTATTCGAATAACCATCCGCAAAATAGCTAAATATTCTCAAAGTTAACAGTAGAGAAAAATATCTAAATATTTCTATATGATTTTTCATGCACATAAAATAAAGGAAATTTTGGACATTTTAATGCATCTCATTATGAGTCACTTTTCAATTTTAACTACTTATACATTTTTCCAGTGGCCTTTTAAGAACCAGAAGCACTATTTTTTCTTCTTTTTCATTTGTAATTCTTCCAATGGCATTAGCAATTCTACTCCAAAATCTCAGTGAACATTTAACGATAAATCTTGAATATCTGAGTTACATTTTCAGGATTGGTTGAATAATCATAATAAAAACTCAGTTTTGGAGGCGACATAGTATCGAAACCTAAGATGAACAACATCCTTTTTTTGACTGGGCAGCCTCTACGTCCCCTTCCCCTTGTAGTACAACAGTCTTTCCATTTTCAATTCGGGTAACATCCTGTTTGTTGAGCTCTTGAGAAATCATAACCTTCCGACTTAGGATGTTATAAATTTCCTTTACGACAGTTTCAAAAGCAGCTGCTACATTTGATGAATCAAGAGCTGATGTCTCCATGAAGAACAAACCCTGTGCCTCAGCTAAGGCCTTGCCTTCTGCGGTAGCCACCTCCCTTGCATCTTTAAGATCTGACTTGTTCCCAACAAGTATTGTCACAACGTTCATGTCAGAGTGAGCTGTTAATAAATAAACCAGTCCATTTAATACTTGTATTATAACATTCACAATCAGAATATGTGAATATATGTTTTTGAAGCAAGAAAAAACAAACATACAAGTGGCCTATCAATATATGTTCATGACTAAGGTCCTATTTTGATAAACTAATCCACAAGTACTTAAAAAAGAAAATAAGAAAGTAAATTGAAATGAAGTTATCTCAAATTTACCTTATGGATAAACTAGTTTGTATAAACTCTTTTATTTAGCTTTTCATTTTAACCTACGTATAAGTTAATTTTAGTTTATGGAGAAGGGTTTTCCAAACAGGCCTAAAAACCAAAATCACCATTTTTTACTAATTAATATTAAACCACGTTTATTACAAGGTGTATATTTATGCAATAAGATAATGTTCATTAACTAATAAAACAGAATCATCTTAAGAGAAAGACTAAAGATTATAATCTTGTTTATTTACCAATAGAACCATATTAAGAACCAATAAGCCATTAAATTTCAGTATCATAATCGCATAATGTTTTTCTAAATTGTACCAATACCAAATTGAAGAACAAGTTAACATCCTAATTCAGAAACCTCACAGAAAATAAGCATGAGAAAAACTGCAAGATGGTAAAAAGGGTTCAAACATAATTGTAATTCTTACTGTGAAGTTCATTAAGCCATCGGCCTATGCTATCAAACGTTTGGCGCCGACTGATGTCATACACCAGAAGAGCTCCAACTGCACCCCTATAATATGCAGATGTAACAGCTCTGAACCTCTCCTGCCCAGCAGTGTCCCATATCTGTGCTTTAACTTCCTTTCCATTAATATCCATCTTCTGAGTTTGGAACTCTACTCCTATAGTTGACTTCGAATTAGGATAAAACTCATCCCTGGCAAATCGTGCAAGTAAATTTGATTTCCCAACAGCTGAATCACCAATTAAAACAATCTTGAAGAGGTAGTCCTCAGTCTTCTCTTCTTCATTATAAAAAGCCATCTGTCAGACCTAAGGATTGCCAGTGTGTAGAGGAAAATCAAACATCTATAATCATCATGGACTCTGGCCCTTTCCAATACTAGAATGTCACCTTCACCTAAGATGAGAACAAGGATCAGAAAACAAAAGAGCGACTGCTAACAAAGAATTACAGAAGACAGGAAGGCTATATTAGTGAAACACATTGCAGTTCCACAAGAATCTTGAATATAATATATTTACCTTATGAAGCCACTGTTGACTGTTTCTAGCACATACAACTGTATCCAACATTGGCATCAAGCCCCCCGATTCAAACAAATCAAAACTTTATTGAGTACCTGAAAGCATCAGTTTCCAAAAAGCACCACTGTCAATGAAGTATTATGTTTAATTCTATGACTTCTATTCATATCTAGGGAGTATTCTCAACGGTAAATTATTTCCAGTTCTTTTTCCATTACTGTTTCTTGAGAAAAAGAAATGCTACTTCAAGTGAGAGTCAAATCAAAATGAAATTTGTTTCCAAAAATGGAAACAATTGTCCATTAAACCACAGATCTGGCAATACAACCAACAAGCAGATAAGAGATGGGCAAGTTTAAAATATCAGAATTCTCAACCATAAAAGTATCTCATATATAATGACAATTCAACTGTACCATAATTTAACATAGGGTCAACAGCAATTGAGGTTTTGGCTTGCAAACAAGCACTTCCCACAGCCCAATTAGATTGGTAAAATGGCGAGTTTGATGGAAAAGAAGGGAAGCAGGAGAAAAAGATCAGAGATCAGAGACTTTCTAAACATATTTCGATCCATCCTTTGTTTTAGAGGGAACTTATTTGACCCCAAAAAATAATTGTTGGCAAAGGACAGCCCATGTGATGGTAAGTTTAAAAATTTTCAAGGTAAACTCTAAAATGATGGGTTCTAAATCATTTTCGATAGTTATTTTCTTAGATATCTAGATAGAAAATTATGCAAAAGGTAAAGTCAACAAATAAAAATACCTCAACCTCCTTCTCTTCTTGTATTCCCCTCAACTCTTCAACTTTAGCTTACCCTTCCACCAAGTCTTTATAATCTCAAACCCTGGTATTGATTAAAAATGAATTAGATAATTCTTACTGAGAGATAAGGTGATTTTCTTAAACAATACAAAAGGGTAAAACTTAAACATTAAATAAGAGATGTCAGGTAGGCCCATATCTATAACCAAAGGCAATATGATTTCAAGAATCAATTAAGATTATTTTTATGTTGTTTTGATCCGGGAATGATACAATCTAATAGGATAAGGGATGGTAGTTGTTGTTGAAATCCTCAAATATTGTCATGTCTCAGACAATGATGCTAACGTTTGCAGAGTGCAGTAATTTTATGGAGCATAAAGGATGTAACCAGCTTTTATAAAAAAGAGACAAATTATTATAATTAGTTTTTGGGTGGAAGGACAAAGGATAATATTATTAGAACAAAGAATGAAAGATTACAGAACAAGAAAAATCCATCAAAACACAGGCACAAAAAAGATAGAAAAGAAAAACAAAAGTCATCAATAGTCAATATAGTATGTCCCTCCGCATTTGTTATGAAAGTTTCCTCGAAGAGAGTGTACCAAACACCAAAGAGAGGCCACAAAAAAGATCCTGTCCCATCCCATGCCAGATCTGAGAAAATTACTTCAAAGTATTTTACTCAAGCCACATACACCAAGAAGTAGCATAGCATAGATGAAACGACCCTTCTTTTACGGCTATAACAAATAATGTCCTCTAATATTCACAAAACATTTTCCTTTTTATCTTTAAAAAATTCTCCTAAATAACGTGATCCTCATATAACATGTTGAGGCAAACCAACAATAACTACCTAACAAGAATTCCTCTCGAATCTTTGAACACCATTCTTAGAAACAGCAGTGATAACTATTCTCCAAACAAGTCTTCATCTCATTATATTAAAATCATCACACTGATTTTCATTATTGCTATGCCATAGACAATACATAATCTAAATGAACACTTAACATGTTATAGTAATGAAGGAGACAAAGGAAACCTCCTACGAACTCATATGAAGACATTAAGGGCATGCTTGATTTTCTCCTCACCTTTTGGTTTTAAAATCTCTTTTCTAAAATCATTTCATACTACTCAACAATCAATTCCTCATCCCAAAATCTATTAATTGTCTTTATAAAGACAACTCCTCTTTAATTATGTCTTTATAAAGACAAGTCCTACCCGGTGCCTTGCACTACCATCCACCAAGTGTCTAATCAACCTTGTTTAGTTATGACAAAAAACACATGCATCCTAACCCTAACTCTTTCAATCAGCATTTCTCTCTCTAAAATTTGTCTCCAAAACAAACACACCCATTCCACCACACACACAATACAAATATTAATTGACCTTTCAATAAATGAGTGGTCCCTACAACTCCTTTTGAATCTAACTGACTCATTTTAAAACTCATAGCTAATTGTATCTAGTTGTGTAGCAATCACTACTCAAAACAAAACAAAAAAGAAAAAAATAAAAGAGAATGAACTAGAAAGTAGGGGTTCAGTTAAACCATTCACAATCAACATTCTTATTTCAATTCAAATTTCAAAATAAAACTCAGCAAGTAACGGCAACATGCCATGTAACCTGCGCATCAATCCCAAACCCTATGTTAATTGCCGCGTGTCCAGAACGAAGAAGAAGAAGAAGATGATGATGTATCATATGGCTACACACTCTCTTTACCCAAACACGAACAGATAAACACGCAAACCAAGGGCACGGAAATCGAACTATTACATTATATATGCAACAAGTCAGGCAAAGTATAAATAAAAACAAATAATAATATAATAATATACAAAAGCTGAAGCATATAGAAAACTGAATCAAGTTCAGATAAGTTTGCAATGTAACTGAAATTTCTCCTGATGCGTTAATCAATCAATCAAATTATTCTTCGCGGTGTAAAACACGTAAGAAGAAGAAAAAAAGAGGGGAAAATGAAAAAGAAAAGGGAAAATTGCGAAGGAATTGCAAAAAAAAAAAAGAAAAAAAAAAGGAAAAGCGTGATTGAGGAATTGCCTGAGAGAAGAAGGGAAACAAACGGGGAAAGGAAGAAAAGAGAGAAGGGATCTACCTTGTAATGTTGGGGCAGACGGATGTGTTTTCAACGTTTGCGTCTGCGGGTTATTTTGGTGAAACTAAACTAGTACCTTCTCTGCATCAATTCCTTTTTTCTTTTAGTTCCTTTTTAAGTAAATTACTTTCTCGTGTATTTTTAGAAAGCATTTATTTGACAAGCCTGTGAAGAGATGTTGTACTTTTTTTAATATATTTTTTAGTAAATTAACCATGGATTGCCAAGTATTCCATGAACCGGCTTGGATCAATTGTTCCAATTTAACCAGTAAATCATATTCTTGGACTGACTACTAGTTGTTTCTGTCTCTTTCTATTACCCACTTTATTTTAAATATTGAAGTAAATTTTTTTTAAATGTTAATAACACTTTTCAAGGTACTTAAACACTGTCCTTTGTTAATTTTTTTAATCTAACTCATCTATATTTACTGGAAAGATCTTGATGAAGTTAGGAATATTATTTGGTTATCAATGACATCTCTTGTCCTTGTCATAGTTTGACTTATCTAAATCATCCTTTTATATTAGTTTTTTTTAGAAATGTTAAGGAATACATTTTTAACACATTCCTTAAATTATATTTTTTTTCTAATTGATGAAAATTTATTAAAAAATTTAAAATTAAGAAAGAAAGTCATTAAATATGATATGGGACTCATCAATTTTTATCATTTTCAATAATTCCAAAAAATTAGAGATAACATGTGTTGAAGGAGTATATTTCTAATATTTCTCTTAGTTTTTATATATTAATTTATGAGAGACTAAAAATATAATTTAAAAAAAATGCATGACTATCAATATAATTAGCACATCATCATTTTACACACTTGATAATAAAGACTAAAAATATTAACAAAAAAAAAATAATAGTAATGCTAAGTTTTTTTAAGAATAAAATAAAATTCAAGGAAAAAATATATTTAATCAAAATACTTGATCAACAACTATTTAATTAAACTATTGACCTTCAGTCAAAAAATAAATAAAAATTAAACTATTGACAAAAAACACACAATTTGTGCACAAATTAAATTTTAAGTTGGCTCCTACAATTTAATTTTTTGAGTAGTCAATTTTCGACCAAACAATCAATTCTTTTAAAGTTTCCCGTTGGAATGCACCAATGATATTGCGATGGAAAAACACGAGAAAAATAATGAAATAGTTAGACCACTTATATATTATTTTATTTTATTTTTTAATCTTATTGGATAAGAAATATTTACTATTTTATTGACCACTAATTTCTGTTAAAAAATCTTACTGATCAACTTTAGTGAGATTCTCCTCTCTTAATCACATATTTTTTTATCCACAAGACTCAAACTCTAGAACTTGCATAAGAAAACCGAGTTCAATATCACTTAAATCAATGACTTATTAGTCATCTCATACATGCTTGATGTGTGTTGAGAAAAACAAGCTAAGTGCTAACCGAAATTTTATACTGGCAATTTCTTACATGTGCTTCTTGTGTGCATTTTTCATTCACTCATACTTTCATTATCTTACATGGAACCGTAACGAGATTTGGCCGGCACTAAAATTCTGAAAACCCACGCCAATCATCAAATCAATGCAATTGCAAACCTATCATAGGGTGACCATCACCAACGGCTGCAAGGCCCCATATATGATGAAACACTTCTTTACATCCTCAAGTGTCTTACTCCAACGGTTAAGATAACTTAAATTAATCTAACAGTTCAAATTTAACTGCATTGTCACATGTCATAACTCAAAATCTGTGACCTAGAATAACGGAATGCTACACTACACGCAGGGTGTAATACAATTTTCCAAATAAGATGAGCTAGCCAAATCAGTAACTTCTTTTCTCTTCTATTTCTTTTTTGCTTTTCCCAATTACATAAGGAAAATTAATATCTTTGCAAAACCGAGAAAAGTGATGGCCTAGTTCCACAAGCTTCAGCCATTGTGAAATATTCCTAGGTCCGGACTTATATGGAACTGTGAATCTGGTGCAATGCTATCCTCATTAACTCAGTCACCTTCAAGTTCGGCACCAAACTGCTCCAGCCGAATGGCATCTTCTTCCAGATCCCGGACTAAGGCATGGTTAACTGAACCATCATCTTCACTGGCATGTATCTGTCTACCACCAAACCTGATAAAATAAATGAGGAAAAAAATGGCTAGAGTTCATATACAAAGGAAAAAGGTAAATGAAAATATAAAGGAGAAAAGAAAAGGCAAAAGCAACTGCAAAAATGAGAAGAAAAGATTCTCATAGGAAACTATAATCTAAGCACTTATAAAAGAGCTTGCAAGTGCAAGGTGATTCCAAGAGAAAGTCTAACTACACAACATGGGTTCTTACTCCTTGATGTTCAACTGAAAACAAAAAAAATCAAAGAATCAAATAGTGACAGGCAGCTTAAGGGAGATAAACATTTGACTTTTAAGAAGAAAATTACAGAGGATGATAATTGAGAATCACAAAGTAGTGCTAATCTCATTTGGGATAAGATGTTTAAGAAGGTTGCTAAGCCAATCTCAGGAGAATCAAAAGGTTTTGGATTGAGAGATAAGGAAGCTAGGTGGTAGAATGGAAGTGTTTTAAGGTAGGAAATAAAAAGAAATAAGACTTTATCCAGGTGTAATAATTCTAAAAATTGAACAACTTTTCATAAGACTAAATGAGTGTTTAATACAGTAGTTTCTAAATTTACAAAAAAAAAAAAAGATCAAATCATATAATTAAACTAAATTATACGGGTTTTTTAATAACCACCTACTAAATTATATGATTTTTTTAACCACCTAAGTTTCTGCCCCTGAAACTTTCAACTATTTTACTAGTACCTTTCCTAGTTGATGATGAATGCCTAAAATCAGATTTGGAGATGGTCAACTACAGAAAGTCATAAGGCCAAGGTTGAGCATGCTGCTTATATGATGCAGTAAGTTGCTACTACATGAAGGTTATGCATATATTGAACAAGAAGAAAATGGACAAAACGTAGATATAATTACCATCTTCCATTCATCAATTCTATGCACTTTTGGGCATCCTTCCTATCCTTGAATCTTACCAAAACAACTCCCTGAGGATGATTCTCACATATCTACAGGAGAAAACCAGCAGGAAACATGAAAAAGCAGAGACAAAATTAGGGAACACAAATACAATAGTTGCTTGAATATGAATATATGATAGGTATGAGTAGTAACACTACTACAGTACACGCTCAGGATACAACAAAATTTCTAAAAACTAGGGCAAGGGTGTGGGAAGATAAAACACAAAATTATGGAAATATATAAATCAAGTAAATGAATTAGAAGATATATATACAATTTGCATAACAGAATGTAAATGAGTTACAAGATATCAAGAGTTGCATGATAAATTGATAATATTTCTAAAATTCATCTCCCCTCGTTTTAAAACACTCCTAAACAAGGGGTAAGTTTACTTAAAACCTTCACCTCCCAAATCCACCATCCAAACATAGCCTTAGGAACACCTATAACATCACAGATTTAGTAAGGACTAAAGGAATTATAAGCAAAGGAAAAATAAACATAAATGTATTTTTCACTCAATTGATTTAATTGGTAACAAAATATTTATTAAAAAAGAAAAAAAGATGGAAAAAGAAAAGAATATTCATTTTTTAAGGCACATAGATCAACTACCTTGACTGAATCTAAAGGACCAAGCTTTGTACACTCCTCTTTAACATCTTCTTCTAGTTCTAAACGCAGATTTTCATCAGCCTGCATAGATTGGGTAACATCAGCAAATGTCCAACACGAGAAATAGTAGAGAGATAGCAGTGATTTCTGGGAGAGCAAATTTTAGTTCAACAGTTGTATGAGAAAAGCAGGAATCCTATCATAGTTATTAAAAATGTACCAACCATATCTCATTCAAAAGTAAACTAAGGGGGAGAGATTGCCTGAGCCCACAAGGAGTATCAAGTCTAACTCATCCCTAAACTAGGTCATGGGGGAGAATATTGTGCAAGCCTTGTAAGGAATATTTTGGTCATATTTCTAGCTTATGAAGAAGTGGAAAATCACAATAATAATCATTATCATCCCAATAGAAAAAAAAAAGATTAATTGGGATCACATAAAGTACTTATTCTAAGTATGTACGTTAGAACTTTTAAAAATGTAAAAAACTTCAATAGCAGTTTGTTTCTGTGGTCTATATAACCATGTCCAAATGCTGCAAATAACAGGATGAGAGAGATGATTGTTGCTCAATAGAGAGAGATGAGAGAGAAAGTGAGAGAGAGAGAGTCAGAGAGGGGGTGGGAAAGAGTAAGGAGTAACAAGGAGAGGAAAGAGAGAAATACCGAGAGAGTGAAAAGGGAGCCCCATCGGAACCAACCTCGAAACAGAAATGGACAACACTACGTTCGAACCAACTGGAGGATCGGACCGTCATAACTTCCTATTATTTCACACGTTTCTCCGACGAAGTAAATGAGAAGGAGCTGAGGAAACACTTCAAGAAGTGGGGAGATGTCAGAGAGGTATTCATAGCCAAACAAAGAAACCATGAATGGCAGGAGGTACAGGTTTGTCAGATTCAAAGGTGTAGAAGACGAGAGCCTGCTTGAGAGGCAATTGGACAACGTCATTGTTGAAGGTCTGAAGTTATATGTTAATCTCCCACACTATGGAAGGATGGGGGGAGGACAGCCGAAGACAGAAGAAAAAAGACAGGTGCTAGGGAACCGAAAAAGACAGAGGAACAGGACCATATTCAAAGAGGCGTAAGAGCAAAGCAAACCTCTTACGCGGAGGTGGTAACGGGGAAGAGGAGGGAAGCACACAGTGGCGAGCGTGGGTTATCGTCGGTATACTTCGAGCCCGCAGAGGAGATGCTGAAATGGCTGAACGATGCGTGGGTCGCTAGGCTGTCAAATCCGGCAAATTTTGATAAGGTGGAAGATCAGCTGCGGTGGGACTATGGAATGGATATCTCAACCACGTATTTGGGGGATGATATGATCCTAATTCTTGGACTCACTGATGAAAGAGTTGAACAACTAATGAACGAAGTTGGCCACAGTACGTTTCCCCTGTTTTATTCGTTGCAAAAGTGGTCGCCGAGCCTGCGTCCGGGATATAGGCTGGCTTGGGTACACTGTTGGGGAATCCCAATCCTAGCATGGGAAGTGGCGGCCATCAAGAAGATTTTGGGGGTAATAGGGGAAGTACTGGAGATTGATGAGGAGGTGGAGGAACGACGGCGGATGGATAGAGCCAGGGTGCTTCTCAAAACACCATGGAAGCCATCTATTCAGCACACTGTCGTTGTGCATATCGGCTCAGAGGTGCACGAAGTCCAAATATTGGAAGAAAGAGGCCCAAACGTCGACTTACGGCAAGGAACAACATGGACAGGGGCAATGTCATCAGAAGAAATAGATTCCAACGGGAGCTTTATGGAATCTCCGACATCGGATAAGTCACAGGCCCGGATCGAAATCGCTACAAGGGACGAGGAGGAGCAGCCAAATGGTGTCGTCCGGGATATAGGCTGGCTTGGGTACACTGTTGGGGAATCCCAATCCTAGCATGGGAAGTGGCGGCCATCAAGAAGATTCTGGGGGTAATGGGGGAAGTACTGGAGATTGATGAGGAGGTGGAGGAACGACGGCGGATGGATAGAGCCAGGGTGATTCTCAAAACACCATGGAAGCCATCTATTCAGCACACTGTCGTTATGCATATCGACTCAGAGGTGCACGAAGTCCAAATATTGGAAGAAAGAGGCCCAAACGTCGACTTACGGCAAGGAACAACATGGACAGGGGCGATGTCATCGAAAGAAATAGATTCCAACGGGAGCTTTATGGAATCTCCGACATCGGATAAGTCACAGGCCCGGATCGAAATCGCTACAAGGGACGAGGAGGAGCAGCCAAACGCTGTCGTTTCGTGTTGATTGAGCTCACGCACACACGACGACGGAGACGCTGGACATGCATGGCCTTTACCCAGTGGTCGAAGCGAATGTAGAGACCCAATGGGTAAAGGTAATGACCTGCGGTCACACCTTGACAGCCAAAAAGGAGGCGCAGTGGAAGCCATGGGAGGTAATGTTGCAGAACGGGAAACGGG
This sequence comes from Glycine soja, assembly GCF_004193775.1. Lineage (NCBI taxonomy): Eukaryota > Viridiplantae > Streptophyta > Magnoliopsida > Fabales > Fabaceae > Glycine > Glycine soja. Next base: position 42,080,401 of record NC_041011.1, on the reverse strand, counting down.
AATCTCGAGGGGGAGCGGAACTTCCTTGCCATCCGAGGTTGGGCACCAACGAAGATCAGGGGATGTCGGGAAGGGGACAGGGTTTGCAGACCAGGACAGATGCATAGAAAAGGAAAGTGGGTCAGAGGGGAGAAAGGGGCAGAGGGTGGAAGAGGGCAGCGGAAACCAGAGGGGATCACAGGAGCAACAATTAAAATCAAATGACTTGGGCCTCACTACGCACCCCCCCTAGAACGTGCACCCCCCCTAGAAGCCCATTAAAACAGCTTGCCAACGCACAAAATAATATTTTAGCCACAGCTACCCCCTGGAAGGTGTTTTCCAGAACCAAGAGGTGCAACAAGCAAAGGAAGGAGAGCATGGGAATTTCGGAGACCCAAATTCCGGACACATCACCACAAAAGAAGACATTCCAAGGGTGGCATGATACCAATCAGCAAAAAAAACAGCAGAGCATAGACAGCAATGAGGACCTGTCACAAGACCAACAAGTGAAGGGCCTTAGTGAAAACACAAAGAAACAATATGATGGGGAGAACATGGCCTTAGGAGAAAATAAGAAGAATGAAGCAGCAACCATTTGGGCTATAGCAAAAAAATTGGGGGTAAATGCAGAAGAAGACAATGGGAGGATGGAGGAGAAATTTATGGCAATGGAGGAGAGAGACAGGAATGAGGCAGAGAAGTGGGGAATATCAGCTATATCCCATGAACATTGTCACATACAATGTGAGGGGGTTAGGGAGGGGGGTAAAATGGGCAGCAATAAGGAGGTTGATTAAAAAGGAGAATGTAGATATGATATGCATCCAAGAAACCAAAAAGGAGATAATAGAGAAAACAATGTGCCAGGCATTGTGGGGGGATCCAGCGGTGTCCTGGGAGATGCAGCCAGCAGTCAACTTAGCTGGGGGACTCCTATGCATGTGATGTGACAAAAAATTCAAATTAGAAAGGAAGGTCAGCGAAAATGGGTTCATTTGGATGACAGGGCAGTGGATTAAAGAAGCAGTGCAGGTTAACAACGTATTCGTATACTCACCATGTGACATACAGAACAAAAGAATGTTATGGGATGTCATCAAGCAATTGAAATCAGCAAACCAGAGGGGCCTATGGTGCATTTCGGGGGATTTCAACAACATCAGAGATCCTGCGGAAAGGATAGGAGTGTGCCAAAAGAAGATAGAAGAGAGTAGTATAAAAGAGTTCAATGAATGGATAGATGAGTTGGAGGTGGAGGAAGCGCCATGGGTAGGAAGAAATTTAACGTGGTTTAGACCCAACGGAGCTGCAAAGAGTAAGTTGGATCGATTCTTTGTGTCTCCCGATTGGCTCACAAAATGGCTTGGAAGCATCCAACAACCACTGGATAGAAATTTTTCTGACCACTGCCTAGTTGTGCTTCGGTCTAAGTTTGTAGACTGGGATCCAAAGCCATTCCGGATCCTTGATTGCTGGCTTGCGGACAAATCCTTCAGTTCGATTGTGCAGGAGTGCTAGCGGACCCACCAGCAAAGTGGATGGGGCGGATTTGTGCTGAAAGAAAAAATAAAGAGATTGAAGAAAAGGTTGAAGATATGGAACAGAGACCAGTTCGGTGATACCTTTAAGAGATACAAGAAGATTGAGGGAAAACTGAATCAGATGATAGTGAGCACAATACATAGACAGCTATCTACTCAGGAGGTGCTAATCAGGAAACAACTTCAAGAAGACTTGTGGGTAGCTGCACAGTCTCATGAATTTTTATTACGACAGAAAGCAAGAGCCAGATGGGTGAAAGAAGGGGACTGTAATTCCCGCTATTTCCACCTGCTGGTTAATGCAAGCCGAAGGGATAATACTCTACAGGGACTATGGATTGATGGAGAGTGGGTTGAAGAACCGGCAAGAGTAAAAGAGGCAGCCCGCCTATTCTTCCTACAAAGGTTCCAAGAGGAGGATCATAATAGACCCCACTTGGATGGTATTGAATTTCAGTCTATTGACCACCACCACAATGACATGCTAACAGGGAGATTTTTGGAGGAGGAAGTAAAGGAGGCAGTTTGGGGATGTGGGAGTGAGAAAAGTCCGGGCCCTGATGGAATTAATTTCAAATTCATCAAGAGATTATGGCACTTAGTAAAACCGGATGTTCTGCGGTTCTTGGATGAATTCTATGTCAATGGAATTTTCCCTAGGGGATGTAACGCATCTTTCATTGTGTTAATCCCTAAGGTGAGCAATCCGCAGTCGTTGGACGAGTACAGACCGATCTCACTCATTGGATGCATGTACAAGATAGTAGCCAAGCTATTGGCCAACAGATTGAAGAAGGTTATGCCGATCATAATAGACGAATGCCAATCTGCATTTATAGAGGGGAGGCATCTACTACAAAGTGCAGTGATAGCAAATGAGGTGATGGAAAAGGCCAATAAAAGTCAAAAGCCGTGTTTAGTTTTCAAAGTGGACTGTGAGAAGGCATACGACTCCATCTCATGGGATTTCCTGGTCTATATGTTAAGGAGATTGGGATTCTGTGCCAAATGGATTCAGTGGATAATGGGATGTCTAAAATCCGTCTCTGTATCGGTACTGGTAAATGGAAGTCCCTCGGCTGAGTTCTCACCACAAAGAGGCCTTCGACAAGGAGATCCATTAGCACCTTTCCTTTTCAATATCGTGGCAGAAGCACTGAATGGACTGGTGAGAGAGGCTATCAAGAGAAATTTATACCGAGGATTCTTAGTGGGATCAAACAGAGTTGATGTAAGCATCCTTCAATATGCGGATGACACAATATTCTTTGGAGAGACCTCGCAGGAGAATGTTAGGGCAATTAAAGCATTTCTGAGGATATTTGAACTTGCCTCAGGCCTTAAGATTAATTTTGCAAAAAGCTGTTTTGATGCATTTGGTATGCCGGAGAGATGGAAATCTGATGCAGCCAGTTGGTTGAATTGTAGTTTGATGTCCATTCCATTTACCTACTTAGGAATACCTATTGGGGCAAATCCGAGGCGGGGTCAGATGTGGGATCCCATTATAAAAAAGTGCGAGAGGGCATTAGCCAAGTGGAAGCAAAGACACCTGTCTTTTGGGGGGAGAGTGATTCTTATAAATTCAGTCCTAAATTCTATTCTCATCTACTTTTCGTCTTTTTTCAGGATACCTAAGAAGGTGGAGGACAAATTAGTCAGCTTGCAACGCAGATTTCTGTGGGGAGGAGGTCCAGACAAAAACAAGATTGCCTGGATCAAATGGGAGACAGTCTGCCTACCAAAAGAAAAAAGGGGCCTGGGAGTGAAGGACATAAACACTTTCAATCTTGCTATGCTTGGCAAGTGGAGGTGGCATTTATTCCATCATGAAGGACAGCTGTGGGCAAGGGTACTGAAGTCCAAATATGGCGGGTGGAGGGGACTGGATGAAGCAACTGGGAGTAACAAGGAGTCATTGTGGTGGAGGGACCTAAAGATAGCTTTTCAATCTACACCACAGGGAGAGGAGTTCAAAAAGGGGATACAGTGGAAGGTGGGGAACGGGGACATGATAAAATTTTGGAAAGATGAGTGGATAGATGGAGAGGCATCACTGGTATCATAGTACCCCAGATTGTTCTTAATCTCGTGCCAACAGAACCAATTAATCCAGCATATGGGAGGATACAAGGATGAGGAGTGGGAATGGAACTTATCATGGAGGTCACTATTCAACAATGAGATAACAATGGCCACTAATTTCCTAAGAGACATCGAGAGGAAGACAATACAAAGAAACAGAAGGGATGAGTGGGTGTGGATCACAGATCAAAGTGGACAATACACGACACAGTTTGCATACAATCTAATGAGGGGGGCAGAAGTTGAAGGGATACAGGATAAGGTTTTTGAGGAGCTGTGGCAATTAAAGGCACCAATCAAAGTTGCAGTATTTGCTTGGAGGTTACTAAGAGATAGGTTGCCTACTAAAGCAAACTTGCATAGGAGACAAATAGAGGTCACGGATAGGAGTTGTCCATTCTGCGGTAATATGGAAGAGGAAGTAGGGCACTTGTTTTTTCATTGCAGCAAAATTCTCCCTATTTGGTAGGAATCATCATCAAGGATGAATATCTCTGAGCTTACCCAAAAGACCCAAGGCAACATTTCCTCCAACATGGCTTCATCACATTTGGTGGGATAAGGATGACTAGATGGAAATGTTGGTGGCTGGCCGTAACATGGACCATTTGGCAGCAGCGGAATAAGATCATCTTCTCCAATGATTCCTTTGATAGTAACAAACTGATTGACGAGGCATCCTTTCTATTGTGGACATGGCTATCGAATTTGGAGAAGGATTTTTCAATACCTTTTAATCAGTGGTCTAGTAATATTAGAGAAGGGTTTTGGTATTAGGAAAGTCAATTCATATAAATTAGTAGCAGCTTAATGGTAGTATGGCAGGGTAGCCTGTTTTGGTTCCACTCTAGACTCTATTTAGTCTGATTAGGAACCATGTGAAAGGCTATCCAATTACATATGTATTTCAGTACCTCTGGAACTGTGTTTCATTAATATAATTACTTATCTTTGCTGAGCAAAAAAAAATATATATATATAACCATGTCCAAAATGATGTGCAGGTATGGCCACTGTTATAGCAAGTTTCTAGTGCAATAATTGTATCAAGAAAACAAGCAAAGTTAAGTAACACCAACCCTCATTTCAGCTGGAGCAAACATATAACGAAGGATAACAGTTGCTGGAATTGAAACTTTTGCATCATCACGACCACCTGAGCCATACAATGAGAAACACATTACTATCAGGGATGCATGCTAAACAAGAAAATCAACTGAAAATGAATCTAAAAATCTCAAGTCAACCAAAATAATCTAAACTTCTCACTACTGAGGTTGAACAGGATTTTGAATATGAATGTGAGCATAGCATGCTTTCTAGATCCACCATCATCAAAAGCAGACAAGACAACAGAATACATTCTAGTAAAAAAAAATTAAATGATTCTCAAAATTTGCAATGGCTCTACTATTCAAAGAATAATATATTAGACTTCAATGAAACATCAATTAGTTAGCTCCAAAATGCACTCAGTAGTCATTTCATTGCTTCGTTTCCAAATTTTCTTCTAAGATAAAGGCTTCACAAACTCAAAAACTCAAATATAACTAAATAACTTTGTTTTATCAGACTTATGGTTAAGTTGTTTTCTCTATTTCTAGCATAGTTATTATAATCTTTCAATTCACAATTCAAATCCTACAATTCAGCTACCTAGCAATTCATATCATATGATAAATCTCAAATGACTTTGTATCTTACAATACATGAATGAATCTGTACAATTTCGTATCATTGATAATTTGATATGAATGACACAATTCAACAACTCTTATTTTTTTTTCTTTTCTTTCACCAATTCTCACGAAAAAAATTGACATGTCATATAAGTTTAAATTGTTAAATGATAAGGAATTGAAGGGGCACTAGTGCCTATTTGACTATGCCACTACTTTATTTGTCACACACATTTAATGCATGCACTCTATTTTGGCTATTTCTTGCTTCCTTTCCATTTTTCTAAAATAAAGGCTTCACAAACTCAGATATAACTAATAATTTTGTTTTATATGACTTATTGTTAAGTTGTTTTATATATTTCTAGTTTATAAATATTACATTGAACACTATATAACATCTACATGATATATTTGAAGTGATTTTTTATTGCCTCTAAATCTTATAATTTGATACAAATTATGATTCAAAATTAAAAAATTAGCTTGGTGATTCACGATTTGAATCTCAATCTGATAACCTTTCTCAGTACACAACAAAGGACCTATTGACACAAGTAAAGACTTGACCCACTTACACCATCTAGAAATTTTTGGTAAAAATATTTCCCAGCAGGTAAATCAATGTTGCATTTTAATTCAAAAAATAAATGAAATGGGGAAATTAGGCTAAATTAAAGATTGAGGGAATCAGTCATATTCCAGAAACATCAACTTGAAAATTTTGGGAGACCAAACATACCCCATCCAAGCATTTTGTCTTCCACCTTTTTCAATTTCTTTTTCTTTTTATTGTCTACTTGCTTGGATACAAACTTGTCTCCTGCATATTTAAAAAAAGCTCCATCAAGCAACAGCAGGCATAATAAATACTAAATTATCAATTTAATACATGGATTTCCATATGACCATATCTAACAAAAATTATCAGAAGTTGTCATAGGAAACATTAAGAATTCAGTAGCAGTTACCTTTCTGCTCAAATTTAGCCTGGCTGACAGACATAGGGATCTTGCCATTAGGGCGAAGAGGTGCTCCATCTAAAATTTGAATTGCCAGAGCCACGGAAGGTTCCTAGTAAATGAAAGCATAATTGAAACCCTGTTACATCACAACTTTATGTCACAGGCAGAACAATAAGGGAAACAGTTACCTTAAGATATGTAACCAGAGCATCTCCCTTTTTCCTTCCTGTCCCTTTATCAACATAGAGCTTCACACGAGGCTTTTTGGTTTCCGGGTCCTATTATAACCATGATCATGGATTCATAAGAAGCCAGTGTGAGTCACGATACCCTCAAATAGCTAGTCTTCCATTTTTACAATCTTAGAATGTGTGTTTGGAGTTAACTCAACCCAAAAGCTAACTCATAGGGTGAAGGTTGTCTCCCACTTATATACTCTATCTTGACCTTATCTCTAGCCAATGAGGGACTTGGGTTTTTCCCAATACACCCCCTCACGCCCAATACTTTTTGAGCTTGATGCGTGGATAACATTGTGGGTGAGGTTGAATGAATCTAGAATAGGCTTTGATACCATCTTAGAATGTGGGTTTGGATCTAACTCAACCCAAAAGCTAGCCTCTTGTAAGGCACTCTTAGTGAGAACAAATTTGTAAAAGTTGCTAGGCCCTTGTGATTCACTTATGGTTAGGACATTGGCATGTGCATGTGCCCAGAAATGTTAATTCATACACGATATGCAACATACTTTGCTCTTCCATATGTAGAAATGTTAATTCATGCATACTTTTGGCAGTATTGAAGAGCTACTGTATCATTAGTTTATAGAGTGGCAACAGTGTTTTCCTTCCCCATAAATATAACATTTTTAAGACACTTCCAATCGTGAAAAACTAATGGATGACATGAATTATAGCTCAATTGTTTATAATTTTACAATTTACCATTGAATAGATAATATATAATGTAGGAATAGAAATATACCTCCTTTATAATTCCACATTTGGAAAATACCTCCACAATCTGCAATACATTACCCATGTCATGTTAATTATAGCAACAAAAATTACATTCAGGCAAATTTGGGCGAAAAGTTGATACTTACTTCATCAGTGGTAACGTCCTCAGGCAACCCAGTGACATAAACATGTGTATTGATCTTTAATTCAAACCAACTATCAGGGGGTTTATTAGCTTCCTGAAACAGAATGAGATCAATATATGCGCCATTTGTCTCCCAAAAGAGGTACTCATTTCCAAGTCAAAGCAAGAAATAAGAAAATGGATCAGGGTGAAACCATTGATAGACAAGATGGAAAGAAAAGGGGCACCTTCTTGTCAGTTTGTTGATCTGAAAGCTTCCTTTTTTCACCTGATACCACATTGGTATTATTTGCTTCATTTGTTTCTTCCTTTAAGGGAGGCACAGAAACACTCAATTTTGGACTATCTTCAAACTTTTCAGAGGCATCAGAAATAGGTATTGTAGGAAAAACTTCCTCTTCTTCCAAGAAGGTCATCTCTTGAACCCCATAAGGCTCAGTGCTGCCAGTTGGATGCTCCTATGACATAACAACTTCATTAATTACACTAAAAAAATTCAATTAAAAATACATTCAATAAACAATCAACAACCTTGGCCCAAAGAATAAATAAAAAGGCATCATTGAGATTTATAGGGATACACACAAACACAAATAAGTACAACATGCCTCAAGGTTGAAAAGACAACATTCTGATTTCTGGGTACTATAATGAGAAGGGAAATGAAAACACCACATAATTCACAGGAAACAAAATGTGACTGGCAGAAACCAAACCATAAAGAGAAGTAATCAAATCCAAGTAAGAGAAAAAAACTACAAGAGTATCCAGAACAGAAACACTTTGGCTTAATTCAGTTTTTTAAAATATTTAGATTTAACACTTTATAAAAATTAAAACTTGTTAATGTATTAAAAAGCAAACAAAATAATTTACATTTGAGAAACACTTATTTATGTTTGCATAGGGAGGTAGTTCTCAAGAAATTTAGAGAAAGAGGAAGTATTGATTCCCTATGAATTAAAATTATCCTAGAACTAGAACTTGGTTTTAAGATTAAGATCTAGTGCCCAACAAAAGCCATGAAAATTCAATACCTAACAGCATTGTGATCAATGAACAGCAGCCACAATCTACACCAATGAAGCATTGAATAGATTCAAAGGAAAGACGAAAGGTGCACAAATAATTATTTAATAATTGTGTTTTGACAAAAAAAAACATATTGAATAGATTCAAAGGAAAGATGAAAGATGCACAAATAATTATTTAATACTTGTGTTTGGCAAAAAACATATACACAGTAAATCTCACAAGTAACTGCAACTCCTCCGAATAAGTAATTCATATGTTATCCATTAAAATTTTAATTATAAAATTGATAATAAAATAAATTCATTCATATTGTTTGGGCAAACATTTCCTTACAGACTGTTTCAGATTCCATTAGAGCCTTATAGTTAGTGTCTGTTTGGTTTGAATTTTTTATAATTGATTTTAGAAGTGTACACTTGTATTAATATTCTCGACCAATATCGCCTGTGGAAGTGCCAAATTGCCAAACATGGTGTATTCTATTTATTTTGGATGTGCACAGTATTAAATTGACAAATTAATATTCTATTTTATATCCATTTATTGGGATAACATAATCCCATCGGCATGGCAGAAGCTTCTTTTTGTTTTGCTTCTGCCCAAGGGGGATTGTGTGTGCTATATGAAGAATAAGTTCTGCTGGATGCCAAACATGAACTATTACAGCAATATTTGATTATTGGGATTCATTGCCCATTTGGCTTGTGCAGAATCTAAAACAAAAGACCCATTTTTTTCCAAAGCAATGTGTTATTAAGTCATCTCTTTCAGATGTCAACGTTGTTAACAGGCCATAATAGGCTCAAAACTGGAAACAAATACAACTGATCAGTTTGACAAATGTAAAATCACCCCTTTGAAACCACATAAGCCTCAAAAAACAGTTCAAACTTTAAGGAATGACAACTTGATTATGGCTAATCTAAAATCCTGGGCATCAAAATTTAGTTTAAGCCTTTAGCCTATCTTCATTTAATCATAATATAACAAAGAACATCACTGGCCACACAAAGTATGAGAGTAAAACAAATATATTATGATGATGATAATAATAATAATAATAATAGCGATACACATGTCAGCACCAAACCTGGGGAACCCAAGCCCTAAGATTCCTATCCCACTTATATACAGTTCCATCATCATCAGTAAATTCTTCTTCACCCTCAGGTGGTGTCGAAGGTCTCTCAGAATCTTCTCCTGCCCCAGTACTGCCGGCATTGCCAGATAAGGATCCAAATTCCGATCCTTCCACCTGTGCCTCTGCCTCCTGAATCTCCTTTTGCCATCTTTCAAACTCATCAACATCAGGAGCAGACACTACATAACAGGTCACTCTCTAAGCTTCACGAACAACAACAACAACAAATAACAATAATAATAGTGGAAAATTCTATGCGAAAGAGAAGAAAAGTCATACCAGTAGTTGAAGAATCAGGTCCCTGCTGGTTAATTTGAGCCCACAGGTCAGAAACTGAGGACAAGGGCTGCCACTCACTCCTTCCTTCAGACCACACAAATGTATTTTCGGAGAGGTATCCATTCAAGAAATGCTCTGTCCATGCCAATTTCCATTTAAATATGACAAATAGAGGTTTCAATTTCAACATAAGACAAATGTGCTCAAAGTCTGAAACAGTGCTGCCTCAGTATTCACTTAATTAATTGGGGAACAAACATCAAAAATCAAAATATACAATACCTAAATACCTAACCCTAGCTCCACTCCACTCCACTCCACTTTTGTTCATTCAAAGGTAAAAAAAAGGAGTATCAAAGAACTCACTCACCGCGCAACTCTGAGAAGGCGTAAGGGCCAATCTGTTGCTGATCCTCGCCAAGAACGTACCATCCCACTTCAGTAATCTTTTCAGCTGCGAGAAACCAAATTATTATTGAAACGAAATCGAATAAGGAAATTAGTCAAATTAGTGGAACTAATCGTTTTTTTTTCTGCTGCGAATTAAAGTTGAGAAATGAAAAAAAAAGGTAAACGGAAACAAGTGTGCGTCCATGAGTACCTTGCGGTTGCGGTGGTGGGTGGTGGCTCTCGTCACCATTTAGCGAAGTCATCGATTTTAGGCACAATTTCGCGGTTTCTGCGTTTGTGCTGTCTATACAAGATTTACGATACAAATGACACTCTCTAGAAAGAACAGAGAAGCTGGGTTTAGGAAATGGGAAATAAGAAAAAGCAATTGGGAAAATCAATTTAATTAAGAAAATAAATAATAACAATTAAAAAAGTGTGTTTCAGAAATTGATATTTAAAAAAATATTAGGAACGAAAAATAAAAATAATAAATGTAAATGGAAAAATTTTATTAAAACAAATTAAAAAAATATGTGAGTTTTTTAAATGTTGACGTGACTTTATATTTTGATTATTTATATAATTGTTTAAATTTATAATTCTTACATTTTTTAAATTATGATTATTCTCATTATGCATGTAGCATAAATACCTATAGATCACACATAAATATATTAAATATCGTAATGTTAAATAAATACTATTGTATTGAAATAAAAAAACAGTAAACATTAAATTATTTTAAATGAAATAATTTATAATAAACAAATTAATAGTACTTTGGAATAAATTTAAAATAATTTAATTAAAATATAAAAATAATGTACGGATTTTTTATATAATAATTTAATTATAACTTGTTATATAATAATTAAAAATACGTGATAATAAGATTTAAATCTAAGATTTAGACAAATTACACAAATCTGTCTATACAATTTTTTTCAATAATTATTTTGAAAATATTTTTTTAAAAAAAATTATAATTAAATAAAAGTATAAATATTTTTAGAATAATAATGTATCAAAATTTAATTATTTTAAAAATAGAATCCTGTTTAATAAGAGAGGTAAAGTTTGACTATCCGATCAAGTAAGTTATGCATAATAATATTTTTTATAAACTACATATATTTTTCACTAATATTTGAATTTGAGATTATTAATTAAAATAAAAATTAGTTAAACTAAAACTATTCTACATCAATAGGCTGGTTAATTGTGCATGACAATATATGACTGAGTTAAAGTACAATTATTTTTTTAATAAAATAGTTATATGTCAGACTTGAGCGATTTCATAACATTTCCTTTTAACCATAAACCCTAATCTCCTGCAGCATTTGAGATTCGTTTTTAATTTGAAAAATAATTTTAAAGTTCCCTTAAGATTTTTGAATCCTTCGATATGTAGCAAATTTCGTTCAGATTTCTTTACTATTAATTTAATTTTAGCAACAAAAAAAAAACATTCAAACGTAAATTACTTTATTTCAAAACTAATTAGTTTCAACTTAAATCAATTTTATAAAAATAATTTGTGTTGGCACTAAAACTATTTGAGTCAGATTTGGGCCATAACGGTTGAGGGGACAGATTGCAATTGAGTCTAAAATAAGATAGCTTACAATTATTTAATGTATCCCATTTATTTATTTATTGCTTAATATACCTCCAAGAAAGTTCCTGATATCTTTTTTCTTACCCTTCCTCTCCCAAACAAACCCCTATCTCTCCCCAAACATGTATGACCATCGCACTCCACCTCTATCCAACCACCCAACACCACAGTCACACCCAAATATGGTACTGTAACCACCCACCATCACCTTCATATTGCACCAAATTCACCATCGCACTGCACCCTCGTATAGTTTTAGAGTGAGTAATATGTAATACATACAACCGTGGAGGTCCTAAGTAATTTTTTTTATAACATGTTTATTGTTGAAGTAATGTCTCTTTAGTTTTATTTTAGATAAACATGCTATTAAAAAAATACTTAAGGAACCATTTTGCATATTTTAAAAAATAAAAGATCAAATTATAACTTATAATAAAGATAAGAGACCATTTAGCATTTAAAAAAAAGTTTAAATATATTTTTAGTCCTGTAATTTAATATTTTTTTATTTTCATTCTGATAATAATTTTTTTATTTTAGTCCTTACATGTAAGATGTGTTTTTTTTGTTCTTAAAGTATTTTAGGAGCTTTGAATAGTAAAAAATTACTTTGAATAATAAAAAAATGTTATCTAAAATATTTCAAAAATAAAAAATAGAACAAACATATTTTAAAAGGTAAACAGAAAAAATATTTATAGAAAAAAATAAAAAAAGTTAAATTATAGAGATTAAAAATTGTATTTAAACTTAAAAAAAAATAAAGAATCAAATTAAAAAAAAAACAACCGAATAATTTAGCCATTTTTAATTTATCCTCTAAATTCACAAGCATATATATAACCACAGTTGGCAGAATAGGTGAACAAGAGTAATGATTTTTTTGAAAAAAAGGTGTCAGTCATTGCAATATTGCATGACTTATTGTTTGTCTGCAGAAGAAAGAGAAATAAGTATCGATCTTTCTCAGTTTCAGATAGAAATAGAGAGTCCCGTTTGTAGCGGGGGAACATTTGGATGATTAAGACTACGTACCAGATAATAGTTAAATAGTATGTGTATGGATGGAGGAGAATGTGAGAAAGTTATGGGTGTTAATTTGATCGTTGCAGAGGGTCTGACATTAGATGTGACTAATGCAGTAATGTTCAAGAGCACTTCAATGGGTGTGGCCTGCGGAGAGGACCCGCGTGTGTGTTTTTTCTCACATTATTAGCTTGTCAGAATTCAGATACTACTATTTCTGCCTGCATTCCATCTATTACTCAATATATATTATCCCAGTATCTCCATAAGCTTCGATTCTCTAACTGGATATAAGACTATAATCTTTGTTCTTAAACTTTAGTCTTATTTAAAGTTTTTTCATCACATCAAAGATGTATTTATACGGGAATAGAACTCAAGTGTTTTATAAACATAATATATATCTTTTATTTTCTTTTTCAAATTACTGTAGTTCATATATTTTACTAGATAAATAACCTATTTACTCATTCATCAAATTATGTATTCTCTTATAGTTCGGTCTTTATATTTTCAGAATTACCAAATATGTAAATATTGTAAAAAATTATGAGTTATATATATGTTGTGGATTAATTTGTTAGTAAATAATATAATTTTAAGATCTGTTATTATATTTAACTGATTGAACCAATCAGTTGTAATATTTATATATTTATAAACTAAATTAGTCATTTAAAAAATATAGGATTAAATTGTCAAGTTCAATAGAGTAGTTTAAGAAAAAAATAATTAAAAATAACATAATTTAGTGAAGTTAATTAAAAATTTTAATAAGTATAAAATATATTTTTTTATAAAAGAGAACGAAGAGAGATTAGTAAGCTTTTTTTTTTATCTTGTTAACTAGTAGCCTCATGCCTTTGGACATTAAGACATTGTTTATAAAAAACAAAGAAAAAAATATTATGAAAACAATAAAAATATATAAAATAAATTATAAATATAATTTGATGTATTTTAAAAATTTATTTATTTTTCTTTTAATTTTTTAATCAATAATCCAAGGAACTGGTTAACAATTTTTTTTTATATAGAAAAAGGACGAGTACGGTGTTAAGCACTTAAGCCCCTGTAATCTTGTAGCAATTTCCGATTCAAAAGATCCCAACGCGTCATATAATAAGACGCGTCCCATTACTTTATTATGTTTATGTATGTATGTGCATACTATAGTGAAGAAGAAAGAGAAAAAATATAAAAGTTTGTGCACTATAAATGCATTCTCTTCTCTACAACCACTACAAGAAAACGATTTTCAAATTTTTGTTCTCTTCAGAAATTTTGACCTTTCTTCTTCTTTCACATAACTCTTGTATACCTACGGGGGAATCCATATCCTTTTCTCACTAGCCGCACTTATCGTACATGCATGAACTGCTGTCTGCTACTACTTTCCTATATATACATACATTAACTTCAAAGCTTAGTGATATCTTTTTCCTTATAAGAGTCATAGTCCCATAGATCATAGATGGCGTCAATGAACTGGCTGGATTTCTCTCTCTCCCCTCAAGAACTTCCATCACAACCTCTAAATGATGAAGAAGATCACTCTCAAACGGTGACCCCTCTCCTTGGTTTCAACTCCCACGAAATCTCAGTCACCGAATGCTTTGATCTCTCTTCATTTGCCTTAGTAGAAGCACCCAACAGAAACAATACTCATCATATAACTCCTCTAGGTTCCATTTCTTTCTTCTCAAAATCATAACTCATTATGCTTTACCATTTTTTCCATTAATTGTTGAATTTCATTAAATCCACTACATCGTCACGAATATATCACCAAACTAATTTTTTTTTTTTAAAAAAATGTATATATATAGGATTACATGTCCCGTTTTTGTTTTATATTTGAACTTTATTCTTGTTTTGGTTAGAAGAAGTACATGTATAAATAAAGTTTCTCAATAATCTCAGTACTAAATCAAAGAGACACGTTTTTTTCCCCTTTTTTAGATTATTGGAACACAAAGGGTTTGGGAACTTCATGCAGCAGTAACCAAAACATGGACAATAACCAACAACACCCGAAACTCGAAAATTTTCTTTTGGAAAAACCGGCAACCGGGGGTGGCGGTTGTCCAAAAAACACCAACTCTATAGGGTTGTCCATGATAAAGACATGGCTGAGGAAACAAATGTCATCACAGTCAGATGCTGCAAACACATCACTTTCCATGAGCACTACTAGAGTGTCAGAGTCTGGCACAGTAGCATTGCCCCTTCTAACAGCGGGTGAAGAGAGTTCCTCCTCGAAGAGTAAGCAAAGCGGAATTCTTAATGTTGACACTGTGTCCAGAAAATCCGCTGACACATTTGGAAAGAGGACTTCCATATACCGTGGTGTAAGCAGGTTTGAATCTTCAGTTAGTTAATTTTTAAACATGTTTGTTTGATTTTAACTAGTTGCAAATGTTTTTAATTTAATTAAGAAGTTGTTTTAGGTTCTTTTTATTATTATTTAGTGATCAATTTTAGATGACATTACTCGATCTGTTTATATAATATGAAATAATGGAGTTAGGGTTTGTTGATTTTGAAGGCATAGATGGACGGGTAGATACGAGGCTCACCTGTGGGACAATAGTAGTAGAAGAGAGGGGAAAACTAGCAAAGGAAAGCAAGGTGCGATTAAACTAATTAATTACCTGGTACATTGCCAAGATTTTTTTGTTCAATCCTCTCTATACATTGTATTTTTTTAAAAAGATCTAATTAGATTCATTAGTATTAACTTGAGTTTAATTTTTTGTTGTGTCCCTAATCTCTTCAATGGGATATCGCTTTCGTCGACACTTCTCGTTTTTGCAGTTTACTTAGGTGAGTACAAAAACAAATTGACATATTTTGGATGTTTAATTAATTAGTAGTAGTCATGTATAGTATTCTAGTATTTTTATTGAAATTAAATAAATGGCACTGTGAATGTATATTAGAAAAAGAAATAAAAACATTTTTTCCTCATCATAATATTAATATCACATTATTTTAGTTGTTCTTCACAAATACCATTTCTTCTTGTATATTTGCAGGAGGTTATGATAAAGAAGAAAAAGCAGCTAGAGCGTATGATTTGGCGGCACTGAAATACTGGGGAGCAACGACAACAACAACAAATTTTCCAGTAAATTTTATGTTCTCACTCTGATGCGCATGCTTATCATCGGTGAATCAAGTGTTGCATTACATAATTCCAATATGTTGGCATTAATTAGAAATAACAAGCAACAATGCCAAGAGAAGGCTGAATTAACTTGGGAGACACCAGTTGTCTTAGGAAAAAGAAATGTGTTTGTGTTTCAACACAATCTAATTCATTATTTTTTTAATAATTACTTATTAACACTGCAGATTAATTGTGACCTTAAATTCACACACCCATTTTTATCCCATTGCATATCTATTTCGTCCCTGTGCTACAAAAAAGTTTCCTCATTTCATGGGTTGTGTCTGTTCACAAAAGAAACTAATAATTTATTGTCTTACAAATATAAGAATTCAACTATGCCCGTATGTGATTACTTATTCTGATGCTTTTAACATTGGGTACTTTGTGTCTTCGTGAATAATCAATGAATTATAGATTATCCACTATGAAAAAGAATTAGAAGAAATGAAGAACTTGACAAGGCAAGAGTACGTCGCATCACTGAGAAGGTATGTATTTTACAAATGTCATTATTAATCTGCACATAATAAGCTTAGTATATTATTAACTAAGTACAGATGGATAAATATATATTAATTTGATTGTACATATAATGATTCACACATATATAACTATAAAAATTATGTTGAGGCAGGAAGAGCAGTGGCTTTTCTCGCGGTGCATCCATTTATCGAGGAGTAACGAGGTACAGAGTTGACTTACCATTGAATATATACATTCGTGTGTTGTTAAGGAACTAAAACTAAAATAATTGTATCAAAAATATATTATTAATATACTTAAGCTGTCCATTGTTGTAAGGAACGTAATTAATTAGTATTTATTAAGCTGCCCATTGTTGTAAAAAAACGTGTCCATTAAAAATTATATTAAAAAAGTTTTCATTAAAATTACATTAGAGATATATTAAAAATCACAATAAAGTACATTAATCAAACTAGTGAGATTTATATTTTTGACGGTTAGGTATATGGGTCATTCGTCCTAGAGACACGTATGTAAAAGAAAATTGTGAAAGAAAATTAATCCACTAAACCAAAATTTACATTAAGTCCTTTTCATCAAGTTCTTCATTTTAATAACAATGTTATATATGTATCTTTCTTTCAATTAATACGTTGTAGACTTGTAGTATATTTTTTTAAAAAAATACATATTATTACTTCATTTGTGAACTTAGTAATGTTGAACACATAAAAACTAATATGAATTTTGTCCTTTTGTTTTATTGCTAAAAAATTACTAAAAATTAACGTTGTAGAATCTTTGCTTTTTGCGTTTTTATTCATTATGTGAAGGTTCATTGTTTAGTGTTTCTTGTCTCTCGCTATGTTGTGTATATCTTAGTCTTGACTCTTGTATAAAACATTTAAATTATATAATTAATATCATGTGCACCCATTGAAAATTTGAAACTGAAATGGGAAGACTTGACATATAATTTATATGATTTAAATGATATGAATCCAGGCATCACCAACATGGTAGATGGCAAGCTAGGATTGGAAGAGTAGCAGTCAACAAAGATCTCTACTTGGGAACTTTCAGTAAGGAAGACTAGTTTTTTTTTTTTTGGAACACACACACACACACACACATATATATATATATATATATCAAATGGTGGAATAGATCAATTCCTTAGGTAACAATCAGCAAAATAAAATAAAATATATATACCAGTATTTTAGCTTTAACAGTTTGTACAAGGGGAAATATTGGACTAGGTCGGTGTTAATTATTTTAGTCCTACCTAAATTATGCTTTACTAATGGATAATGATAGTATAACTTTGGGGGCTAAAAATCATGTTAGATTTAAGAATATGATTAGTTCTCAAGGTACTATATGCATGGTGCATTTATAAGTAATTAATATGCAGTTTTGCACTGCATGCGCATGTGTATGTTTTCTGAAGAATTAATGGACCAAATTGTGCTACATTAATTAATTTTGCAGACACTCAAGAAGAGGCAGCAGAGGCATATGACATTGCAGCCATCAAATTCCGAGGACTGAAGGCAGTTACAAACTTCGATATGAACAGATACGACGTTAAGAGCATACTTGAGAGCAGCACTTTGCCCATTGGTGGTGCTGCCAAACGTTTGAAAGATGCTGATGAACAGGTTGACCTCACCATCATGGATCCTCAAACCCCTCACGTGGATTCTAACATCAATATCCTTGGAGCTTCTCACCATTCTCTTGCATTACATCAACCTCAGCCTTATAGCCACTTGAATTACACTTATGGACAAAAGTTTTGGATTGATTCTGCTTCCGTTGATAATAACAATAATAGCTCTGGATCTAACTATGTCATTTATGGTGGTGGAGATGGTTACGCGATTCCCATGGCTACTCCTACGTTCAATATTGCAGATGATGATGATGTTGTTCAAAATAGTAGAAGCAACGGTCTTGAGCATAATGATGTGAAGATGCTTGGTTATGAAAATGTGCTCAGCTCCAGTACCGATCCTTATCATGCAAGGGACTTGTGTTATCTTTCGCAGCCAGCATCTGGTGATACTGTTAAGGGTAGTGCATATGATGCATGCAATACTTGGGTGCCATTTGTGATTCCAAGTACTCTTGCACTAAGGCATACCAATGATCTTTGCTCCGGAGCTTCACCGTTCACATTGTTGCATGAGTAGTAGGAAATTAGAAAGAAGGGTCATCAAAGATGCATGAGACTAATTAAGATGATGTGTGTGTTAATATATATATCCATATAAATTTCTTATTTTAATTTATAGTCTTGCTTCTGGTCTGGTAGTCATCATAGCATATTATCGATCGACTCGCTATCAATTTTGTGTATTAACTTAAGAATATGTAGACACATCGATCTTTGGGAAGTTTTATTAACACTAGGCTTAGAAGTTTTGGAATATGAAGATTCAAATTAATGATGCAGTTTTCATGCTTGTCAGTCGTTAGTTAATGTGGTATAAATACATAATTGATAGGTATTCATATCTATTTAAAGATGTAATTAAGAATTTGATTTTAGGTCTTTATGTATGACAAACATCTCTTAAGAGTAATAAGCCTTTTTAATGGTGGATCTTTGGTTATCCTTTAAGAGATACTTTGGATTTATCCAAAAATAGAATTAATAGTTATATATGCTTGTTTGATTTTTGTTAAAAAAAAATCAATGATAAAATTCATGAAATAATAAAAATTGAATGGTAAAATTTTAAAAAAAATATAGATGATAAAATTTATAAAATTATAAAAATTTAGTGATAAAATTTATAATTAAACCATTATTTTAACTTAATCGTGGGTTATATGTTTGATTATTAAAAAAAATCATTTGAATGATATAATGTCATAATTAAATAGAACTTGTTATTCCAAGAAAAAATAAATAAAGAATAGACTAATGAAAATTAATAAACTATGCATAATATTAGAAAAATATATATGGAATCTTTTTATTCTTAAAATATATATGGAATATGGTGAAAGGATTAAAATTTCCTCTTAATTTCATGGTAGATAGTGAGATAGAATAGAAAAAAAAAACAATATTTTACCAATAATTTTTTACATATTAAATCATGTTATCTTTTTTTCTATTCTAACTGAATCAGCATATTCTGTACTATTCGGCCAAAAAAGAAGAAGCATATTCTGTACTATAATTTTGTATGAGCATTTTGGAATCTTAGAGATAGATATATATAAATAGATAATACTATGAGATAATAAATAAATAAATATGACTAAAATATATATTTGGTTTCATCTAATTTTTTTATTTGAATTAATCTTTTAAGTTTAAAAATATTTAATTACTTTAGCCCCTCAAAATATGTCTGCTAAAATAAAGTCTCATCTTTTATTTTATATTTTTCTCTTGATTGTACGAATTATTGTATATATTAATTTGTTGAGTACTTTTTATATCTATTTATGTACTTCGTACTTCTCCAAAGTATAATACCTGTTTTTGTATTAGGCTGGCCAATGAATATTGTGCCGTATTTCACCTCCTTGTTGTGGGTACATGACTGTCAAGTAGTTTAGCATTTAATTTGATTAAAACTCTTGTACTTACATAAATAAGGCAAATTCTAAGGAGCAATCACCTTTAATTTCCTGGTTTCTCGTCTAACATGAAATGCGTTGCTTAATTAGCCTCTTATTAAGTGCGATTATTATACACAGACAGGGATGTATGCCAAACGTGATAAGGGACGCCAAACGGGACAAGTAGTGCCGTCAGTCCCACACTAAATTGAAATAGAATGTTATAGTATCATTTAAAATCATGCATATTATAACCTTGTATTGTATTTGAGAAAAATATTTATCTCATAGATCTTATTCAAACATAATAATAAAGGAATGATTTGGAAGGTGTACGTGTAAGAGTATTGTTAATTAGGTGTTTAATTTTAAATAATATTATTTAAGTTTTTTTTACAAGAACATATGACATAAAGTTATTTATTTATATAAGTATTGTTACTTATATAAGTCATTATTGTTTAACCACATTATATTTTAAATAATAATTTTACAGTATTATTGGATCCATAAAATTAATTTAAATACTTATTTTAATATTAAAATGAATTTTTATTTAAATACTTATAAAATTATGATAAATAACTCATATAAACAATAATGGATTGTATATGTTCTAAGAAGACATACACATCCACCAAAACCTTTCATCTATGCTTTATTTGGACGATGGAAAAAGTAAAGAAAAAAGAAATATAACAAAAAGAAACAAGAATAGTAAAAATAGAATAAGGATTTAACTCAATTGATTGCATAATGTCTGACGGTTGTATATCTCTTGATATTATATTTAATTCTTATAAATAAAAATAGTGAATTATTTAAATAGATAATTTTGTTAAAAAACGATCTATTTATATAGATAAATAAAAAATAGAATGAAGAGAAAAAAATAAATTATGCATAAAAGTATTTTTTTTATCCTTATACTCAATGAGGTGTTTTCTATTCTTTATTTATTTATTTAAAATAAAAATTAATGTTTATAGTATTATTTATTTTATAATATTAATGTATTATTTTTATATGTAAAATATACAAATTTACATTATAAAATCTTTTATAATATTTAAGTATCAAATAGATTTTGAAAGTATGAAACTTTTACTTTAATCTTTTATTTTAATACTTTTAGTATCAGATATTTAATATTATAAGTAAAACATTATTTTATAATTAAAACTAAATTTTCTTTTATAAATAATATTTTTGATAAATTTATCAAAAATATTATTCACAATAACAAAAGAAAAGTAATTTGAAATACTGTGTAAACCACATATATAAGAGGAAATGTATTAAAAATGTCTAATTAAAATAACAAGCCAATGATAATGTTCTTTCTGGAGCTTTAACCCCTTTCCCTGACCAAAAAATATATATACTGATTAAAAGTATTTTTTATACTATAAATTTAAATTTTAAACTTAGAGACTGCAACTTTTTTTCCCAATTAGAGATTATCAACTCTGTCTCCCTCCCAGTCTGTCTCTAACGTGTGCATCAACTATGAAATGTTAAATAAAAAAACTTTTTGATTTGATTCAGTCAGTTGTATTTTGATTTTTTTTTAGTAATTAGCGTACATCGTCACACGTAAATACGTAATGTTGTGTTTGGTAAATATATGTTATGTTGTGTTTGGTTTAATAGAAACATTCTCCAACAACATTAAAGAAGAAATATATTTTTAGTAACATTATCTTGCCATATAACAACGTGAACAGAAAAGAAATGAATTTTTATTTATTTTTTAATCATTTTGGCACAATCATTAAGAAAAAGAAAAAGAAGTGAACAGGGATGCAACTCTATTTCTGAATCATATCCCATTTTCTTTCTTCCATTATTTGGTTGGTCGAACTTTTTCTAACTAAGAGTCACATACTGATTATTAAAGAAGGCGTTTCATATCATGTTATTCTATTTTCAGAAATACGAGAGTGACGATATATATACCGATGTTTCTTAAAAGGTTACAAGAATTTATTTCTGAGTGAGTTTGTTGTATTCCCATACATATTATATCTTCATGTTTCAAACAAACTCTATTCACACGATGAACAGTGAGTTAGTGGGGGTATATCATGAAAATAAAAGTTATTTTCTACAATAATTACTTATCTCTATCTATGAAACACGGATACTCTAGTTTCTTGTCATGTTCGGTGTTCAACATGCATCCGTATCAGTGTTTAACACCGATACAACACCCATACTACGTTTTATATTTTGAACATTACATGTGTCCACGTGTTTGTGTCGTGTACGTATCAATATTAATGCTTCATAGATCTCTATTATATTATTATTATCATTCATACATATATATATATATATATATATATATATATATATGACTTTTACTTTTTTAATTAATTATTTTTTTTTACAATTATTAAATACCAATCAAACATGTTTATGGAAATAACATTTCAACACATTATACTTCCAAAAATGTAATTTTGGGGACTACAAAATTATATCATGAAAGACATGTCCCCTTAAGTGTGAAAATCTAGATAAGTTAATTGATATTATTTGACAAATTTGAATTAGATATTTGTAATTTTTTATCAGACACTTAAAAGTTGGTCTATTATCTTAGGAGATGAAGCGGCATGAAAGAATTGTTAACTCAAAAGAAGTCCATATGGCAAGGAACAAGAGATAGAAGAGAAGCGTGCCAAATATCAAAACGAGTAGAAGACGCGTCGTTTGACGTTGAAACAGTAGCAAAGTACTAATTCCATCTGGCATACTGTTAGTCTGTTATTTTTTTTCTAGTTGGTTGGTTTCCCTCATTCCCCCAATAATTACTTTCCACATACACCATTTTTGTATTACAAGCCGCCGAACACGGCAACAACGCCAATGGAACTTTACTTTGTTCCGACACTGCAGTAGTTGAATCGAATCTACCTTGAACTGTGCTGGATCTATTTCTTTCTTTCACTTCAACTCAAGTCCTTAGGCTACCCAATTAATGGATCCGAGAGCTGTACTGATATTAGTGGCGATTCTAGTTGCGGAAATTGGTTGCATTGCCAACGGAAATTTTGTGTTCCCGGTGGAGCGGCGGAAAAGGAGCTTAAACGCTGTCAAAGCTCACGACGCTCGCCGTCGGGGTCGAATTCTCTCCGCCGTGGATCTCAACCTCGGCGGCAATGGTCTCCCCACCGAAACCGGGTTCGTCTTTTTGCTTCTTTTAATTTAATTATGTCTTAAATAAGTTTAAAATATTGATAAATGACCGAATTTTATTTAGGTACCTAGATTTTTGGATTGTTTTTGAGTCCCCATATATTGAAATTAAAAAATTCAAAATAAAAGTTTTAATATATTAGGAACTCAGAACAAGTAAAAATTTTAGTAGGGATCCAAAGCAATATTAGTTATGAGGGACCTTAAATATATTTAAACCTTTAATTATTATTATGATTTTTTAAAATATGAATGACGAAGAAGCTTGCAGTGATTATCTTAATTTCATGCTTATGTTATGTTGTTGTTTATTTGGTTTAGTTTGTATTTTACGAAACTTGGGCTTGGCTCTCCTCCGAAGGATTATTATGTGCAAGTTGATACAGGAAGTGACATTCTGTGGGTGAATTGTGTTAAGTGCTCCAGATGTCCCAGGAAAAGCGATCTTGGTGTATGTATCCATGTTTTGTAACACTTAACAGCTTCAATTCAGCTTCTGAATCGCCATCGTGTTTTTGTCGTTGTCGTTGTTGCAACAGATAGATTTGACTCTTTATGACCCGAAGGGCTCGGAAACTTCAGAGTTGATTTCTTGTGACCAAGAGTTTTGCTCTGCCACTTATGACGGTCCAATTCCTGGTTGCAAGTCTGAAATTCCATGCCCCTACAGCATAACTTACGGAGACGGAAGTGCGACTACTGGATACTATGTCCAGGATTATCTTACTTATAACCATGTCAATGGCAATCTTCGTACAGCACCACAAAATAGCAGCATCATTTTTGGGTGAGAATAATTATTATTACTAATTACTAATGCTTTACAATTCAGATTGTATCATTTATTACTAACTTCTCGTGATAATTTTTAGGCGGATCATGCCTGCTGTCAATGTTCAATATGAGAGAATTATCTTGGTTGTGAATGGGATTTTCATTCTTTTGAGTCAACTGTTTTTGGTTATGTAAATACTTTGCATTCAAGTGGGAAGTTTCAGTGTATTATTTTTAATTAGAAATATTTAGGTTAATAGGTTCGTAGGTTGATAGAGTTAATGAAAAATCTTACATTTTCAACTTCCCCCCGTTTATATCTCTTTGGATAATCTCTTGCTGACAGGTGTGGTGCTGTACAATCTGGGACATTGAGTTCATCTTCTGAAGAAGCCCTTGATGGAATAATTGGTTTTGGACAATCAAATTCTTCTGTGCTTTCACAGCTTGCTGCATCTGGAAAGGTGAAAAAAATATTTTCACACTGCCTTGACAATATTCGTGGTGGTGGAATATTTGCCATAGGGGAAGTGGTGGAACCAAAAGTCAGTACAACTCCATTGGTACCAAGAATGTATGTGCAGTAACCTAGTCTTTCATTCTCATACCATGATATTGGTTATCATATAAATCCAAGGGTAAATTTGGTGATCAAGCAATACTGAAACTACCAGTAATGAAATATCTTTTATATAACCTCATATCATGTTCACAAGATTTTTAGTTGGCTAGGTTGTTCTGTAATTGAAGTAGGGAGCATTACTTATTAATATTATTTGAAGATAGAAAATTTGATAGAATATTGGCACTGCATGGTTTTTTATTTCTCAATCTGGACAAGTGTATTGCATTCATACATTTAGTGTAATATATTTATTTTACTACTAAAAAGATTCAGAAAATGAAGTAACAAAGATATCATTTTAAAGCCAATGTTGTAAATGCTTGACACCGGAGGGGAATAAATCATTCACCTGAATCATCTCTAATAGATTTTCATTTGTATATTACCATCAAATTTATTGTTGTACATCAATGTCATTAGTGCGATTGTATTGAGCTAGACCTTTTCAAGTTTCTTGTCTGTTTTTTTTCCTCTCTGGATCTTGTTGGGATTATTTAATTTTAAAATTGTATTTTTTTTGCCATTTATGAAATTCCATCTGTCTCTCTAGCTAGTAGTTATATGTGTGACCAGGCCACATAATGAAGGTCTTCTTTCTGTTTTGGTTGCTTTTAAGGCCTTCAGTTTTATGAAAGTATATTCATCTGAGGCCTCTGGTTTAAGTTGTGAATTTTTTTTCTGATACTTGTAAGTTATAGTGTATTTGATTTTTTTTGAAAGGCAAACAAACATATCATTAAGAAAGTGCTGAGAGTAAATCAAAAGCTGTGAAGCACTACAGCACTAAAGAGCTACAAAAATTATTAACCCAACAAAATGGACCCATTACACTACCACTTTAGCACCCCACAACCCAGCACACAGTGCATATCCACAACTCAAAAACTGAAAGGCAGCCCTGCACATAACAGTAAAAAAAATTGTTGTATTTGATATTCAGTTCAGATCTTGAGTTTGAAAAATTATGCCTTAACTGTAATTTTTTTTTTTATCTATTATAGGGCACACTACAACGTGGTTTTGAAGAGTATTGAGGTTGATACAGATATTCTACAGCTTCCCTCAGATATATTTGATTCTGGAAATGGGAAGGGGACAATAATAGATAGTGGAACAACCTTGGCTTATCTTCCTGCCATAGTTTATGATGAACTGATTCCAAAGGTAAGTGTATGTATAAAGATTTAACTGAATCAATATTTCCACTGGAGTATTCATGAATGTTCTTTATGATAGGTTATGGCCCGGCAGCCTCGACTGAAATTATATCTTGTTGAGCAACAATTTAGTTGTTTTCAGTATACTGGAAAGTATGACGCGTATCTTTGAGACATTGTTTTATTGAGATTTTACATTTCTCTGTTACATTGGAACAAGTATTGCTTTATTCTTCATTGTTTTTAATTGGCCTACAATATCACATAATTTATCTGAGATACATCAGGTTTATTTTCTTGGTTGTTTTTAGCCCATGGGGTATGATATCAAGTGTCAACATCATATTTCCCTTTAAATATATCTTTATAAATATCCTATCTATGCCTGTTTGATAATATTTGGTAATCCAATATTCTGAAACCTGCCAAGGGAAAAAGATTGTGATAAAATAAAGGACATAATTCAGTAGTAAGTAGGATCAGAGGCTGTGTAATAAAATTTGTGTACTTGAGCAAGGATGGAGTTTTGACATATATTTACTTGGTGACTTTAAAATTACTGATTAGCTTCTTGATGAAGTGGATGTATTGGGTGCTATTAGGACTTTGTGAAACAAAAAAAAGTATGTGAATCCCCTTACTTGGTCCTTTGAATTTTCAGTTTTGGACTTTTGTATTACTTTGTCCTTTTTCTTTGTTTCTGAAGGGAGCTGTTGAGTAGGCTGGATGGTTATCTACAAAGAATCTCATGTTTGATTATTTTAGGTAGAATAGAGATATATAAAGTTTTTGTTGCTACATTACAAATAATTTATATTTCAAAAGAATCATCTGTTAAAAATGGTTTTCTTTTAAAATAGTAATTGGGAATGAATTGTGCAAATGATGTTTTGGTAATTGGAATGCATTTTACTTTTTGATAATTAAATTTCATCACTTCATGAAGACAACAAGTTCACTTTAAGTGTCTAGCATATTCAGCCCTTAGTTTGTTGACCATTGTATTCTTGCAGTGTTGATCGTGGATTTCCAGTTGTCAAGCTTCATTTTGAAGATTCTCTATCACTGACAGTTTATCCTCATGACTACCTGTTCCAGTTTAAAGTGAGTAGGAACTTTGATTGTAGATGTACCCAGTTTCTTATTTGAGAAGCTTTGTAGATGCTAGATACTCAAATCACAAATACGTTTTTCTTTTAAGGGCTTTAATCTTAAGTTAATCTGTTGTCTGAACTGATTTCTCCATCCCTTGAATGCACCTGAGTGTTTTATCATACATGCATATTAAATGCCATGTATAATTATAGAGAAATTTGTCTAATTGTGAATCAAAGGTTCTTATCTATTGTTCAATATCAACTATAATGATGGTTTAAATTGTCATCTGGATAATTTTACTGATATATTGTGTATCCTTTTGAATTTATTTGAGTACCTCAGTTTGATAAATTAATTACTAGAATTTAATTATGGTGTTTCTTAATTTAATTTGTCTTTGATTGTCCCCAGGATGGTATCTGGTGTATTGGCTGGCAGAAAAGTGTGGCACAAACAAAGAATGGAAAGGACATGACCCTTCTTGGAGGTACAATTTAGAATTAAATGGTGCATATAAATTAATCCACTGACTTGTACTTGTAACTTGGATTGTTAAGATATTTGGGTCGTTAGATTATAAGTCTTATTGTTAGTGAGCTTCGACTTGTTCTTGTAATAACATGTTTGGTGTAAATAGGGGTATCAGGTTAGTGCATTATATCACATCCTGTCAATAATATGTTTATTATTGTTGGTTATCTCTTTCTCTTTTCTTTCTTCAATAACCCAAAACCTATAATTCTAACACTGGTTGTTCATGTTATAGCTCTTCAACTATTCATCTATTTGTGTTGAATTAAGTAAACTTTTGTAAAGTTACTTTTGGATCTTTACCTTTTCATTTGCCTCTGTGTGTGTGATATTGGAGCTAGTTTTATTCATTTTGTAAATATTTTCTTGTTAGTGTTGGATCTCTGTATCATTTATTAACTTTGAATTATTTTCAATGGCAGATTTGGTGCTATCAAACAAACTAGTGATATATGATCTTGAAAATATGGCCATTGGATGGACTGACTACAATTGTGAGTACCAAGCCGCCTCTCATAATGTTTTATTTCCTACTTCGTTGTATGTTTTACTATTACTTTTGTTCCTTTTTCTTTGTCCATTTTTTTTAAATTGTTCCTATTTATGTCTTTGAAAAGTTCAAGACAATTTTAGGTACTACCTTTCCAATTATGCCTAATTGTTAAATATTTTACATACTTATCATAAATTAAAGAGGAATAATAATGGAGGTCATATTAGAAAGTTAAAAACAATTTTTAATCAGTATTAATTGCATTTCTCAATTCGTGTGCTATATCATCTTAAATGAATAGATAAAAAGGAACAGGAGTAGTATAACCCCAACTATATATTAATATGCAGAATGTAAAATGCAAGGTTGTTTCAAGTTCATATCACCTAGCTTGTTTCCTTTTAGTACTCTGTAATTTAAACTAATTTCATCATTCTTAGCTCAAACCTACTCCTGCTTACAATTTTTTCAGGTTTATTTTTGGGGTAAATTACACTTCTTTCGCTTGAGAGATACTTCAATTATTTCCCATTCCTTCTAATTTTAACAATTAC
Organism: Glycine soja; assembly: GCF_004193775.1. NCBI lineage: Eukaryota > Viridiplantae > Streptophyta > Magnoliopsida > Fabales > Fabaceae > Glycine > Glycine soja. The sequence continues at coordinate 42,051,883 of NC_041011.1, read as the reverse complement.
ACTCTTCTCCTGAGAAAAGAATGTGCTACATTTTAGTCTATTTTATTGTATACGGATCTCTTAAAGTGGCAAGATAAACAAGTCTCTAGGGGTATTTTTCTTCTCTATGCAACTTTTAGTGTCTACGCCTAGCTAATTTTGAACATGCTACTATTGTTTTAGGAATTTAGACTTGAGAAAATGAAATGAAATTTTAAACATCCTAAGCCCAAATTTTATTTCGTCTTCTAAAGTTGTAAACTTGATAGTAAGAGTTCAAAATTAGTTATTGATAATGCTGAGAGCCGCAAAGAGTGAAAAGTTTGTCCTAAGAGGCTGATTTACATTAAAATATATTAAAGTGTAGCATATATTAGTCTCACGAGGATGCTGTGATTTTTTAAGATTTAAAAGGAGAGTTGTGTAATTCAAGCAATTTACAAGAAAGGTTATTAATGGCTGTTTTTAGGTGGAGACACTACTACAAAAATGGTCTTTTAAGATGTAAGGTTATATAAAAATTGATGTCGTATATAAAATAGTGACAATTTTGTAAATAATTGTAACTTTTTAAAGACGATTTTCTTAAAATCATCTTTGAAAACGCTTTAACGTCAATTTCTTCAACAACCAACTTTAAATATAAGATATTCAACAACCGTCTTCGTTGAAAGGGTTTACCCTTATAATTTCATTCTCTCCGCCTCTCTCTCACTCCTTCCAAAACCTCCCTCAAATCCACCATCTCCACCAACCTCTCTCCACACCCCTAGGGGAGTGTAATTTATTTTTTAATGATTTTTTTTGGTATTAGAAATGTAAGAAAGGTTATTAATTTACTTGAGCTTGATCAAAAGAAGCTTAATTTGTTATAGGTATCTCATTCATATAACTCAGGTTAATTTCTATTGATTTTTAGGGTTAAAAATTTGTTGATATCAAAGCATGCTAGAATAACTTAGCATTGTGGTGTTGTGCTTTTTAGGCTCTTCCAGCATTAAAGTGAAGGATGAAGCGACTGGAATAGTACATACAGTGGGTGCACACAATATTTCTTCAGCTACTACCTTATTTATGGGAAGAATATTGACTTTCTTTTTGTTGCTAACTACCATGCTAAACAATTAAATTAACTTGGTCTTGATATAATAAGTATGTCATTCATTCAATTTTGTTGTACCATAATTCCTTGAATGATAAGGTGTGCAGTGTGGTTGGTATGGTATAGTCAATCATTACTCGTGTAGATAGAATTGAGTCAATTGACAAAGGGGCAAATATATTTTTTTTCAGTATTTTTTTGTATTATTTTTCAAATTGATTTCCTAATGAATGTATTGCCTTGACATTTTATGACGATGACGATGAATATTGTTGTTCATTTAAAAGTTAGTTAAATAGTACAAATATTACTTGCAAATATGAGTTTTACTAATGTTAGCACAATGCATCTTTACCAGCCTCTAAAAGTAAAAAGAGAATCATTTGAATTTTTTTTAGCCAAAGGTAAAGCATATTATTAAAATGGGTACAACAACTATTAAGAGAGTTACAAGCATATAAAAGTATTTATAAATGTCATCCCTCCCAGCCTATTCTCTTCCCAGCAAGGTCTAAGTAGTCATGCTATTGTTTTCAATACCCAATAGCCTCCCCGATATGATAGACCAACCAGCAAATGGCCACCACATGAGGTTTGAGTGCTATAGATCTATAGCAAAAAAGGTTTTTATGATGCACATTTCACATCAGTCATTTGAAATCATCGTAGAAGAATAGATAGTGATATTTTTGTAATTATGATGTGTTTAAATGATGACGATTTTACACAACTCATCTTCAAATGAAGCATATAACGATGAGTCGTATTATAACCGTCATAGAGATGAGAAATCCATGACATTTTTGGAAAAATCATCATGGTATGCATAGTCAATTAAGTAACTAACCCTCATGCCTAAAGTTGCTCAGATCCTCGTGCCCTCAGTCACCCACCTTACGTTTTTTCCTCTCACTCAGCTCACGTCCCCCATCACTCACCGACCGTCGTAGGTGTCTTCCAAAATTGCCCTATCGATCGTGGAATGTTGTGTGCCGCCATGACATTGTCATTGTTGAAGGTTTGTTTTCAAACTCTCATTCTTGCCTCTAACTTTCATGTTTTATGGGGTTGAATGAGAAAGAAAATGTTGGGGGTTGAATAGACCATTACTTGGCCTTGTTCATTGTCCACCCAATTCATATTTTCAACTCTTTCATGGTATTTCAGTACTAGCTCTTGGGAAACATGCGGTTGGTTTTGTGGTGGCTTATTTAGCTAGCTAGAGCTTATACTGTTTCCTCATCAAGTTCAAAATTCTAATAACCGACATAAAATGATCTTTCTACACGGATGAGAATGATTATAACATTGACAAACCTGAGTTACTAGACCATATTACCCAACAAAAAGAATTGAATATTTAATTTGTACTAATGATATGGTGAAAAAAATATAACAAGACACTAAATGTACCAAAAAATATATAAATTAATATATTAATTTAGGTGTAAAAAGTGTTACATGATCGGGACTCAAAAATAATGTAAAAATGAAAAAATATTGATGTAATAAGAATAAATCTTAAGAAATTCTTATAATTTATTGTATATTATATAAAAGAAAATTATTATATTATATAAAAAAACTGAACTTATTAAATTCTACTATTTACCAAAAATGTATGAATTGTACCAAAAAAAAAAGTAACAACTCTAGCTCATGACATGACCCTGATGTCTTAATCAAAATTTTGACAAGTTTATTTGTTTTATCATGCCATGCGCATAATAAATTATTAGAAAATAAATTTAAATTGTTATTGATATATTATTATAGAATTTCAAAATTTGAATCCCAAAATCATCTTTATGGAAATATTTCAATATTACTTTTTTGACAACTTAAAATTTTAATTTTTAATTTATTACATTAAATTTAATTTGTTATCAATATATTATTACGGAATTTCGAAGTTTGAATCTCAAAATCATCTTTATGGAAAACTTTCATTATTACTCTTTTTAACAATTCGAATTTTAAATTTTAATTCATTACATTAAATTTAAATGTTATCAATATATTATTACATAATTTCAAAATATTTAATCTCAAAATCATCTTTATGGAAATTTTTTCATTATTACTCTTCTTCATAATTCAAAATTTTAATTTTAATTTTCTTACAAGAATAATCATTAATATTTTCGTCATTTAAGATAAGAATTAATATTTCACCATATATTCAGACTTTCAAGTCAATTAAAAATATTTAATTCTCAATTATAACTTACATTAATAAAATTATATTCTTATCACTATTTTTTTTGCCAGAGATTAATTTAATTTTTAATACTTTATTGCCTACGTACCTTTATGCATATGATTTCATATTTAAATATTTTATTATTTAATATATTTCATATTTCGTTTTTCTAAAAGATATTGAGTGATTTTATTTAAATTTATTTAAAATATATATTTTTTAATAAAATAAAAAGTTTTATGTTTTTTGATGTATCTGTTTAAATTATTTTTACTTAAAATAAATGATTTATATTTTATTTTTAAAAAAAAATTATATTTGCTTCTTAAAACAGTATTTTTTTTAAAACACTTATTTTAAAATGGCTTCTTTTAAGATTAAACAAACTCATCCATTCTTTTCAGACAAATAAAAATTATAAGAAGGAAACTTTCATATTTTTCATATTTAGCTAGCACTTTCCTGAGGTAATTAAGAGGGGAAGAAGACTATAGGCCATATATTTATGGAATACGAGTCATGGTGGGAGTTGATGTATTTGAAAAAAAAAAATAATGATAATGACAAACAACTTACAATGACACTATTTTTGTTATTTTATTACAATAATGATATATGCTAATATATATAATCTCAAATTTATATAATTTTTATTTAATTAAAATTAATTTTACTTATGCTTAAATAATGTCGTGTATGTTATTTATTTAGCGGATCTCACATAATGTTTAGACTCTTAAGTGGGATAAAATTTGGTTATTGCCATGTATTCTTTAGCTTTAAACTCCAATTCTTGTGCTACTCTCCTTATACAGGACGTAACAGCTTATATTACCATGTACAGTATACACTTACCTTTTAAGATCACTACAGTTTGTGTACAAACTCTATATTTATGTGTTCAATCTCTTGTCAGAGGACTCAAATCCTTTCCAGCAGGATCTCTCTCCAACCCTCTCCAGCCTCTCTATCCCTCTCTTGTTTTTTTTTTCTCTTTATTTCAACTTTAACTCTCTCTCTCCTCCTTACTGCCATGGAAAACAATAGCCAGAACCATCACCATCAACACCATGGTTTCTCTGCCAAATCGAGTAGTACTAAGGAGAGAAGGGGTCTCGACTTTGATTTAAACGAACCCATAATTGATACAAGCTTTGAGACTTCTCCTCCTCTGGTATATGTTCCCCTCCTTTTGTTTTGTCTATATGTTTAAAAAAGGTTTACCTTCTGTTTTGTCTATATTTTTATGGTCTAAAAAAAAGATTAGTCCACAAAAATATTTGTTTTCAATTTTATTTTTATAAAAAACTATTATTTATTTTTGTATTTATATTTAATAAATGATGTGATTTTAGTTCTTCGTTAATTACCATATTTTATGGTTCTTAAGAGACTAAAATTACTCATTTTATTAAATGTTGAGAAAAAATAAACAATTTTTATAGGAATTATATGACAAAAATTGTGATATTTTTTTTGGAAGCTTTAAATATATTTTTAGTCCGTGTAATAAATTTATTTTTTATTTTAGTTCTTTTAAACTTAGTTTTTTTAATATATAATCTCTGTAATATTCAATTTTATTTAGCTTTAGTCCCACTTGCTACTTGGTTATCATAAACTGATGTTATATTTCAGCCAGTTATGTGATTGCTTCCAAACTAATTCATAATAATTCACTTGTGTTAAATGATTGGCGAACACTTATATTCATTCCAAACACTTCATGCATTGGTGTTTATTATTTACCATATCATATAATCGATTATACTTACACTTACGTGTTTTGACTGTTTTCTGTTTCTTTCAGTGTCATCTAGTGTGGACATTAATCATTTTTGTAATTGACTAAAAATGCACGTGTAATTTGCATGTATGAATTTATCAGGTTCCTGCTGATAACATTAATAATTGCCTGGTGGAAATGGAAGGGTGCCAACCTCTTGCTCCTCCCACACAAGACGTTGCTGAACAAGTACACTCCTCCAATGATGCGGAAAAGGTGAAGTTTCGATTTGATCTTAACGCTAAACCTGATGAGGAGGAGGAAGTTAGTGCCAAAGTTGGTGGAGGGAGTGAAACACATGCTGCTGTATCTGAATCAGCTGACAACGTTGGACCTGACAATGGTTTGGAGCTCACTCTTAATAATGATGTTCATCCAACACATGCTGCTGATGACAGTGATTATGAAGAAGACAGAGCCAGTATTGGGGAAGGAGGATCTGACACTGAGAACAGGTTTTACTCTTCAGAAATTAATTATTACATGGTTTGGACTATATAAATAGTTTTGTCTATCTATATGAGAGAATTAACTAACCATGTTTTTCAATTTTAAAAAAATAATATTGTGTCACAGAGTTAACTAGTTAAGACCACACAGTTCAATGTGATAGTGTCTACTTGGTGGTGATGTGTATAACAACAATGAGAATTTTTATGTTTTTGTTAATTGGTGTTTTAATGGATTTTATTAATTTTCTACATCAGGAAGAGGAAGAGATCTTTGGAGGAATATAAGAAAGGGACTGGGAAGTCTTTCCATGGGGAAACAACAGTGGTGGTGCAATTTGAGAGCAAAAACGAGACCATATTGGATGATGGATATAACTGGCGAAAATATGGCCAGAAGGTTATCAAGGGACATACATACCCTAGGTATACTGTTCGATCTCTCTTGACTAGATGCACGTGCAAGTTTGTTTATATTTGTGTACCACATGGATGATATATATCATGCATATGTCATGCTATGGGTTATAAATTGCAATATTGCATAAGTATACACATGGCTATTTGTTCAGTTTCAAATTACTCATGGCTATTTTACTATTTGCATATTTAATTTTAAAAATTACTAACAAACAAAATAAAATTAAAGATTAAATAGGAGGAAAGTTTGATATTCCGTAAAATAGTAAAATAGGAAATAAAATTTTCCATTTCGCACATAATTTATATTTAAAAATAAATTAGACTTTTATAGACACACACAGTTAATATATAAATATTGTACACTTATAACCAATTAAAAATTATCTTTTAAATTATTTTTAAGATAATTATTATACAAATCAATAAATTTATTGCACGCGACATTTTGTAATTAATTGTGCGTGAACCTACATTTTATTTAGTTATTTTCTCATATTCAATTTTAAAATTAATTACTAGAGGAAACAAATTAATTAAATATTAAAATGTAAGATATAAATCTTAAAATTTACTGCTCCATAGATTAGGAAGATATATTTAATTTTTATCTCATGCATAGCATTTAATATCTAAATAATTAATGATTATATCTACTCATTTTCTCAGTCTTCTTTCTATTTTTTCTCTTTTTTTATTCACTTATTACATTCTTTTTTTATTCTTTCTATTTCTTACTCAGAATGACTATTTTTTCAAAGTGACATTTTATCCCTCCCATAACCATTCTTTCTCTCATTTCTACTACACCAACTAGTTAATTACTAGATAACAGCAACAGTAAAAGTTTGTTACTGCTCAGCTTTGTATCCATTCACATGATTAATTAAGGTCTTCACTTTTCACATTAGAGCCTAAGCATTCATCCTAGTATGATATCATATTCATGCAGTTTTGCCAATATATATGCATTAATCTAACGAGTTTTCATGGATCTTTTCCAGGGCCTACTACAAATGCATAAGTGCTGGGTGTTATGTAAGAAAGCACGTGGAACGTGATTCATGCAACAGGAAAAATTGTGATTAATACTTATGAGGGTAAACACAATCATGAACAACCACCCCCCAGAAGGAAACGTCACCAGATACAGCTTGTGGATGATGAAGAAGATGAAGACGAAGATGAAGATGATGGCCTAATGACTTTTCAATTTGCTGCGACTGGGAATTTTCTGAATAACCCAAACCCTGCAGAAACTGATCAAGTTCACACACTTCAACTTCGTAATGACATGAATCCTGATCAATTTGCCAATGGGTTTCTGAGTCCCAATAACCATTTTGGAAGTTTCAACAATAATATAAACATGAATATTGGGTCTTCTTCCTACACCCCCCAAATGCATTATTATTCTTCCTTGAATAATACTAAAGCCATGCCTCAAAGCTCCTATGGACTCAACTTTGGCAGTGATGCTGCCCCTCAACCTGGGCCTTCCGGGGTACCAGGTGCAGGAGATAATTAGTACTAGGGCATGTAATTATGCAAATGCTTTTTATTTATTTATTAGTTCATTGTAAACAGTTATGGTTTTGTGGAATGATTGATTATATTGTTTTCTTGCACCCATAATTTTATCAAGCACCTTTCCTATATGCATTTTTAAACTCTGCTGAATTTTTTATTATTTAAATCTATGGTATCATCCAATCATCAAGTGGATGGACAATTTTGTTTGGAATTAAATTAAAAGGGGCTTAAGCCCAAGAGGAAAGAAAAATTAAGAAGCTATAAGATTAAAATAAGCTTTCTCAACATCTATCATCACTTATAACAACTACTGCTTAAGGATAAGCTTTCTTAACACCTTTTTTTTTCCTGTACATCACAAGGCTCAAGCTTGATTCTTTACTTGAGAAAAAAAAATTAAATTTCATGTCACTTCAACCAACAAACATTGATAACTCATTGCCGATTTGTCTTCAATTTTCTCATGAGTACATTTATTTTTTCATACCTACACCCAAACTATGAATTTGAGATTTTATTTAAGAGAAAAGAATACAAACGGATGATTAAGAAGTAAAAATTTTCTTTATTTTTAATATTTTTTTCTAGTTTTTACTCAACTATTCTTTTAACCAAATAAAAGCTTAATTTTAGACCCCATAAGTCCACATACAAGGCCTACTTATCAAATATTATTTTTACTAACCTTTTATCTTATAAGAATATAAAATAATGATTTCATATTAATATATATTTTTTAAGGTTAATTATATTTTTTGTCTCCAAATTTTTTACAGTTTATGATTTTAGTCCTTAAATATTTTGTTCACTAGTTAACACCCTCCAACTTTTTTTCTGCCATAAATTTTAGTCTCTTTTGTTTATTTTTACCGTTAAATGATGATATCACATTATTATTTAACTAGAGACTCAAAATAAAACTTTTAATATATATATTAGAGGTTTAATGCAACAATTTTTTTATTAGAAAACTAAAACAAAAATTAATCCGATATCAAGATCTAAACATATTTAAACTAATATATATATATATATATATATATATATATATATATATATATATATATATAATACAAGAACCATTAAATATATTAATTATATTTCAATACTTCAATAGAATAATCATTGATTCTCCATCCAAACCAGCTAAGAATCCATTAATATTATTAACATTCTTTATGGAACATGAGTTATGGTAGGAGTTGATGTATTAATTTGGAAGTTAAAAAAAATAGTGAATTAATGATAATGACCAACACCTTACAATAACATATGCTTATATATATATATATATATATATATATATAATTTAATTATAATTAATTTTACATATGCTTAGATTATATTTATAGGAATTGTATATAATAAAATTATGATATTTTAAAAGGTTTAAATATATTTTTATTATGTGTAATTATTTGATTTTTTATTTTAGTCTTTTTAAAAAATTTAAAAAAATTTAATTTGTAATATTTAATTTTTATCCTTAGTTTCAATTGTTGCTTAGTTGTCAGTAGCTGTTGTTTCATTCTCTTGTGCGATGACATGCCACTTTATACAACTTTTATTTAATCACTGTAAATATATTCGCTTTTGTTTATTCTCTTTAATATATTTTTTTAATATTTTACGCTCTTAGTTTTTAACTTCCTCGACAACTAATAGTTATTAAGTAACAGTACAGAGACTAATGAACCCAAAAATATTTAAGTATATATTAAATGAACTATATATTTTTATAATTATTTTTTAAAGACTAATTAATATATATATATATATATATATATATATATATATATATATATTATCGAGACTAGAAAGATAGATCAGATTTTCTATCTAACATTTATTTATTATTTTCTCAGAAATTAAGCTTCCAAACAAATAATCATTAAGTACCGATTGATGAACATTTTTTACTCTAAATACTTTATTAATGTGTACTGTTCATTTTATCTCTTTCTTTATATCTTAGTAAATCACATTAGTTACTCCTAAAGTTTTGTGAAATTACAAGACTTTTTCTATTTTTTAGCATTTACACTTAAAAGCACAATGTAATGTTTTTTCAAATAATTAAATAATTAGTGTGTTCTATAACAAGTGTCGGTAAGTATTTTTTAAAAATTGAGAGAGGTTAGTGTTGAAATAAATAAAAGCAGGGGAGGAATTTGTGTAAATTTACAAAATCTCATAACGTGCGTCTGTAAAGTGGATTTTACTTGTAAGTGATTTTTCTCTTTTCTTTGGCTTTCACCGGTGTCAATAGTGGACATTTAATATCTTCCTTTAAAATAATAAATAAACTAGAGTGGACATTAATTGTTTTTGTAATTCATTAAAAACGCACATTTATTAACGTATATGAATTTAATAGGTTTCTGCTTTATAATAGTAGCTTGGTGGCAATAGGAGGGGTACCAACCTCTTATGCTCAAGCGATGGATTTCTCAAATGCTTCTCCTTCTCCAACACAAGTTGATCAACAAAATGATGAGAAAACAGTGAAGGTTTCATTGTCATTTGATCTTAATTCCAAACCAGAGGAGGAGGAGGAGGAACCAATTTCTTTCTCGGAGGAAGCCCGTGCCAAAGTTGGTGGCGGCTGTGAAACCAGAGCCGCTAGTGCTTCTGAACCAGACGATCACATTCAACAAGTTGCTCTTCCTACCGATGCTGCTCACAATCACAGAGTCAACATTGTTGATCCGGAATCTGACTCTCAGAATAGGTTTTGTTCTTCTGAAATTATTACTACATGGTCCATGGCAATATAATTTAATTTATACAAATGTTAATAAGTGTGTTCCGTCGTTGGTTAAGAAATTAAAATAATTTCTTTATTGAAATGTATAAAATAATATTATTAATGACTTTTTTTTTACGTTTTATGATTTTTATAATAAATATTTTTTCATTTAATTTTTCTAAAAATATTGTTGGTTAGCAACATTCTTTAATTTTGTCAATCTCTTTTTTTAAGTGTGATTTTATCAATCTTTATGTGACACATATTATTTAACGTTTTACATAAAATTAGTCATGACCACGCCTACTTGGTTGTGGTGATATGTGACAAATAATGAGAATTTATATTTTTGTTAATTAATTTGTCTGTTTTGAACCATTTTATTTTCTATTATTACAGGAAGAGAAAAAGATCTGATAATAGAGGGATGGGAAGCGTTGTCCGTAGGGAAACCTTTGTGTTGCCATTTGAGACCCAAAGTGAGACAGTAATATTTGTGGATGATGGCTATCAGTGGCACCAATATGGACTCAAGACTATGAAGGGAAATTTATTCCCTAGGTATTGTGCTCTCTCTTTACTCGGTGCACGTTTATATATATATATATATATATATATATATATATATATATATAATGCTATCTGTTATAATTAGATTGCATACATAAGATGGAGAATATTGACGAGTGCTATGCTCTTTGTTCAGTTTGAAATTACTCATGGTTACTTCACTTAATTAAATATCAGTTTATCATTTGAATAATGATTCTTGAGTGAGTAGAGAAAAGGGATAGCTAGAGAAGAAAATAATAAAGAAGGAAAGAAAAAAGTAAGTGATGTAATTATTAATTAATGAGTAATGGAATTCTTTTTTTCACACATTTTTTAAGAAAAAAGATTCATGACCCGATGACCGCCTAAGCTTTCACCCCATAGTATGAAATATTATATATATATATATATATATATGCAGTTTTGCCAATATACATTGATTTAACGAGAGTTTTCATATGGATCTTTTTCTATAGGGTCTACTACAAATGCGCAAGTGCAGGGTGTTGCGCAAGGAAGGAAGTGGACAGAAATTCAGTCAACACAAAACATGTGATTACTACTTATGTTGGTAAACACAATCATGAACCACCCACAAATTAAGAAGAAACAGCGTGTAGATGACGAAGAACAAGAAGATGATGGCGGCGAAGAACTTGCGGCAGCAGTTGCTAAGGCTAATACCATGCCTTGACCGTGATGCTTCCCCTCAACCTGGTCCTTTCAAGGCATCAAGTGCAGGAGATAGCTAGTACTAGGTAGAGAAAGGAGATCAATAATAATGAATAATGTGTGCAGGGCATGCAAATGCTGTTTATACTTAGTTCTTATAATTCCTTTTTGTCCTTTAACTTCTGGTTTTATGGAATGTTTGATTGTTAATTTTCTTGCACCAACAATTTTACCAAGCCCCTTTTCCCTCTTACTGATTTTGTTGAGTTGCACTAATTAGTGGAGGCGTGTTATGAACCCTTTTCGAGTAACGAAGCTCCACAGAAGAAGAATAATATATAGAGAAGAGAAAAATTAGACTTCATTCAACGTTATCCATAATAGGTAATTACAATAGAATTCATCTTAGTCATTCACTAATAACAGAATCTCATAGTAAGTTCTAGAAACTATTATTCCTATTTTATCCCGCGAGCCCCATTTTTGTTTAACAATTCTTTTCAACGTATCATTTTGGGCTTCCTCAATTGTGCTCAACAACAGGACGAGTTTCCTATATGCATTTTTAAACTTTTTATTTATTTATTTTAGATCTTTTGGTATATATAATCCGATCATCATCAAGCTGGGTGAATTTATTTTTCCCTATTCTTTTTGGAATTAAAAGGGGCTAAGCCCTGAGGAAAGAAAAAGAAACTACAAAGCAAACTATAGGGGGTAATCTTAATAACTCCCCCATAACATTATGATCACTTAACAAAATATGTTTAAGTTAAGCTTTCTCAACACCTATTCTTTTTGTATCCATTTGAAGAAAGTTCTCTCGACACTTATTTTTAGCATTAAATTTAGTTTGTATTAAATTGATTTATATATATATAATACCTCTTAGGCAATTCAGACATTAAATTGTGTTTTTTTATTTTTATATTTGCATGACTATGCGTTTGCAACAATTATTTATAGTGAATATATGTGGGGAACATAAGTGACACGTTTTAATTTGGTGTGTAGAAAACACGATTAATTAGGTTCTACTTGGAGGCAACAACGACACTGAGATTTCTGGTTGATAGGGAAGGGGGTAGGGACAATCTTGTAAAGATAAAGAAAAAACAAAAAAAAATTAAAAGAAAAAAATCTTAACCTTTGTTTAAAATCTAATAAATCTAAACTATTAGTTTCTCACGATAGGAGACTGCTTTTCCACCTTAGAATCAGTCTCAAACATATATCATTTAAACATTGTGGGACATATGAGTAACAAATAATCTTATCTCTGGAATACTTAGTCAAATGTTCTATCTCTAATACTTGTGTATGAAAAAAAAATATTGGAAGAGGTCCTTAATTAAATAGATCTCAATACCAAAAGTGATTATCAAATCATATGCCTCTTAATAAACATGTGGTCAAGTATTTAATCTTCTGGTGTATAAAAAAATTGATATTGAAAATTTAGCCTCTTAAATAAATCTCAACACCTCGAGAGATTGACTCTCCACAACCAGCTATCCATTCATATTTTTAACATTAATTAATTAATTTAATTTTGACAGATAACTAATTTAATTATTAATATTTATGATAAATGTTAATTGGTGTCCTGGTTAAGTAAAAATAAGGTCTTCGGAAAAAAAAAAAAGTAAGGAAAAGGAGAAAATTTTAAATTGGGATGCGTAAACATATGTTCCCCTATGATTTTTAAATGCTTTCCAATATGATTTTTAATATTTTTTTTAAAATTCCTTAACCAATATTCTTAGCACATTAGTAAGCAAGATTCATATTTTATTACCTACTTATATTACCTTTATATGCGTATAATTCTACATTTAAATATTTTTATTATTTAATTTCTTTCTCATTTAATTTTTTTATTTGCAGGAATAAAAAAGATAATATTAGAAGGATTATGATAATTTATGCACCCAGCTCAATAAATTCAACTAGATCAAGAGTTGTTTCATTAAATTTAGAGACAAAAATAAATAATTTCTCTTTTCGGGATTCTATTTTAAAAAAACTATTTTTAATTCATATAATACACCAATTTTTTTATTTTAATATTTTTAAACATACTTTTTTTAAAAATTGAAAAAAATATAATACAAAAACTAAAAACATTGATGAGATTTCTATCGAACACGTATGTATTTATTATTTTTTTTTAATATTTTTAAACATACTTTTTTTAAAAATTGAAAAAAATATAATACAAAAACTAAAAACATTGATGAGATTTCTATCGAACACGTATGTATTTATTATTTTTATCAGAAATTAATTATCCAATATGTGAATGCTTCCAAACTAATAATTACTAAGTAATTAATAATGGGTGAAAACTTCTCCGCTCTAAACATTTACTACTTAAATCTCAAAATGAGTATCACATTTGGAAAAAAATCTCAAAATGAGTATCACATTTGGAAAAAAATATTAGGTGGTCTTGAGTTTGAGTGCTATCTATTTTCATTTTAAAAAATAACAAAAAATAAAAGTAAAAATATGTTTAATTAAAAAATTTGAAAATATTTTAAAAAATAAGCCAAAAAGTGAAAATGGGTAGGCAAGATGATAAATATTATCTTTGTAAATCAAAATAAACATTTGTTTTTCTAAATCATGATAATTTGAAAATGAAAACTATTTTTAGAAAATAAAAACAAAAATAAACATTCAAACAAAGTTTATTGTTCAATGTAATATTGATTAATTTTTTCTACTAATATTTCTAATAAGTTTCACTTTGATTTTTTAATGTAATACTAATATTATTCTCTTTTATATATTTAATAAGACTAGATTTACAAAATTATTACACTTTTCATTTATTTATTAGCTTTTTTATGTATAAAAAAACTTAAAATAATACTTATTTTGAGATGAAGAAAATATTTCTTTTTATTTATCACAAGCGAGAAGTATAATATTATAAACAACCTAAGATGAAATTCTTTTTTATTGATTGAAATTAATTAAAAATTACAAAATTAAAAGAAAGATACATGCATAAATAATACAAGACTCACAAAATTTTATACTTTTAATAAATTTTAACCAATAAAAAATATATTAAAAAAATTATCTGAGTGTTATTAACATTTCTTTAGGTATACTTATTCTCTCTCTTCCATCTTTCTTTCATTAGGTGAATCCTTTTTGCATTTTACTTAAAATGCACATGTAATTTTCAATATATATATATATATGAGTAGTATATCAGGCTTCTTGTGATCATAACAATTGCTTCGTGAAAATGGAAGGGTGCCAACCTCTTGCTGAACAAATGCAGTCCTCCAATGATGTCGCCAAAACGGTGAAGCTTCCATTGCCATTTGATCTTAATACTATACCTAATGAGGATGAGGAAGCAAGACCGGCAACTTCTGATGAGACTTGGCTCCCCGATTCTGAATCCGATGACAACTTCCGACCCTTACAACAACCATCATCTACTCCAGATGCTCCTGTTGACATTGATGATGTTGAAGACCGAGCTAGTATTGTGGAGGGAGGATCTGACTCTGGGAACAGGTTTTTCTCCTCAGAAATTATTACATGGCTAGATTATATATATAGTTTTTGTCTATTAATTTCTGTGTGATTAACCACATTTTTCAAATTAAAAAAAATTAAAATCGTGTCATATAGAAATTGGTTATGACTAGCTACACAGTTCAATCGGATAGTGTCTACTTGTTGGTGATGAGAATTTATGTTTTTGTTAATTGATTGATTAATGTGTGTTTTGATGGATTTTATTTTGTACTGTAGGAAGAGGAAGAGATCCTTGGAGGAATCTGATAAAGGGACTGCAGGGAGGTCTTTCCATGGAGAAACAGAATTGACAGTGCGAATTGGTAGCAAAAAAGAGATAGATGATGATGGATATCGCTGGCGCAAATATGGCCAGAAGATTATGAAGGGATGTCTATACCCTAGGTATACTGTTCAGCTCTCTCTTCACTCGCTGCATGTGCAAGTTTGTTTATATATATTTCTTTACAACATGGATGATATGATGCATATGTGATGCTATGTGTTATAAATTGCATAACTCATGGTTATTTGTTCAGTTTGACAATATTATACTCATGGCTATTTCACTTATTTGCATATCTGCTTATCATTTGATTAATAATGATTCCTTTTATTCGTCGGAAAGGGTATGAAATGAGTGTGTAGATGAGAGGGATCAATAGAGAAGAAAATAACAAAGGAAATGAAAAATTAAGAGACGTACGATGACTGATGAGTAATGGAATATTTTTTTAAAAAAATTAACACATATGTACTGTGAACCTGTAATTTTTTTACATTGATAACCAATTAAAAATTGTCTTTTGAGTTATTTTTAAGATAACTATTATAAAAAAATAATAAATTTATCATATATCATATTTTGTAATTAAGTGTGTGTCAACCTACATATATTCTATTTATTAATTATTGCTTCATATTTAATTTTGAAATTGATTAATTACGTACTAGAAGAAACAAATTAATTATTAAAAAGTAAACTATAAGATATAAATCTTAAAATTTATTGCCCACCAATTAGGAAGATATTTAATTTTTATCTCATGCATAGCATTAATATCTAAAAAATTAATAATGTTTTATGTCTATATACTCATTTTTTATTTTTTTACATTACTTGTGACATTTATTATTTTTTTCACTCTTTATTTTTCAATTTCTTGTGACAACTCAGAATGACTATCTTTCCGAAATGCTCTTTTCTCTCCCCTCAACCATACCATTTGTCTTTCTATCTCTACTAATGTCAACAGGTTAATTATCAAATAACAGCAAAAGTAAAAAAAAAAAATTGTTACAACCCAACCATTTATTGTTTATTTTCTACCCAAGAAAAACTATGTATTGTTTTGTTTCTCCCATCCTTCGATCAACATGCATAAACGCATCCTCATTAATTATTATAGTCATTGACATTAAGGTCTCTTCACACTTCACAATAGAGACTAAATTTTATTCATCCTAGTATGATATATATATCATTCATATGCATTTAACGAGTAGTTTTCATGGATATCTATTGTATAGGGCATACTACAAATGCGCAAGTGCTGGGTGTTTCGTAAGGAAACACGTGGAACGGGATTCGCGCAACAATAAAAATGTAATTATCACTTATGATGGAAGGCACAATCATGAACAGCCACCCTCATGGATAACTAACAAGAATAAACTTGTACTGGATGATGAAGGTGATGAAGAAGATGAAGATGATGGTGGTGAAGAACTTGCACCAACCAATAATGCTCTAATAACTAGGAATTTTCTGATGAATACCCCAAACCCTGCAGAACCTCAAGTTCACACACTTCAACTTCGTAATGACATGAATCCTGAATTTGCCAACAGGTTTATGAGGCCCAACCATTTTGGAAGTTTGAACAATAACATGAACATTGGGTCTTCCTCCAACAACCCCCACATGCATTATTCTTTCTTGAATAATACTAATTCCATGCCTCATCGCTCCTATGGATTCAACCTTGACAACCCTTATGCTACCCCTCAACCTAGGGGTCCTTCAATGTTTCCCCAGTTGCCGACTTCACCACCATTTAACAATATCAATGTTCCTTCTTCTAGAGGGTTTTCTTCTCAGGCTTGGCGTAATAATGATAAAAATGGGTCTAGTTCGGTGTTTCCTTCCAGGGAAACAGGTGCAAGGGACAAGCACTAGGTTCCTGAAGCATAAACAGGAGCAAGATGATAATAAGATGTTTGGGGAACAAGCAAATGCTTTTTACACCTTCAGCGTCATCGTGATCCTCTTATCGACCTCCTTTGTAAAAGTTACTATTGTTGATAGTTATCTTGTCTTTGAATGTTAATTGTCAGCAACTGAACAGTTTCTGTTTTTTTTTTTTTGAAACAATTTCTGTTGGTCTTCATTTGGGGTTGATTTATTTTGTCCGGTAGTTGTTGTCTTGGTTATTCGGATGTATGAGTCAAACTATGGTATGAGGAAGTAAGCATGCACATGCACTGTGCATGCTAAGACTTCTGTTGAAATAAAATTTTGGTTTTTATATGAAAGTTTTAATATTAGTTTTTGTATGATTAGTCTTTATCGTTATGCTGAAATTGTAATGATGATATATGATGTTGGTTGAGGTGTAAGTATTTCTTTTACATGATGATCGATTGGGCCGGGCATCTTGACAATACTAGTATTTGTCAAACTTAATAAAGTTTGTAAATACTTTCATGTAGAAATTAAAATAACTATAGTGTTAGGTATAAATATAAGGATAAAGATTTTAATTAACTTAATTTTTATAACTTATTCTTTGTAATTCCTTTTGTCCCTTTAACTGGATAATACAGTTGGTGGTTTTGTGGAATGCTTGATTGTCATAAAAAAATAATTAAATAAATAAATAATACAATAATAAATAGATAAATATAATAAATAAACAAATATCTTAATTTGTCAATAAATAAATGCATTAATATACAAAATAAAATAACAAAATCACAAACATTAATAAATAAACAAAATCAATAAATTTAAATAAAAAACTATTCCTTCTAAAAAAACAAATCAAAAAGTTAAAATGACCACACAAATAATTAAAAAATCATAAATAAATAAACTAATATATATAATTTTAAAAATAAGTATATAAATAATATCTTTAAATTAAATAATAAATAAATAAGATAACTATAATAAATGGTTACAAAAAGAATAAATAATATAATAAACATTACAAACAAATAATTCAAGAAAATACCATAAATAAATAATATCATAATGTAATAATAACTATAATACCATATTAGCATAACACCATAAGTATATAATACCATAATAAATAAATAAATGTACCAGATAACATTAAAATTATAATTATACAAATTAATTAAATAAAAAATAAAATAACAAACACACACTAACAAATAAATAATAAAAAAACAATTCAATTATAAAATAAAAACTTGAACAATTACAACAATAAAAAGTAAACATAAATCATCAAACAAATAAATCTCTACTTAATATCATAAATAAATACAAACATAATATATTAAATAATTCAATAATATAATAAAAATAATAACTATAATAAGTAACTAAATACTACAATAATAAACATAACTAATTAAATAGTAAGTAAATAAATAAATAAAATTATTAATAAATAAATACATTAAATAAATAAATAAATCAAATTTATAAAATAACAATATAAATAATTAAGTTAATAAGAAATAAACATAATTAGATATAAAGATATGTATACATACATCGAATATCATAAATAAATATATACATAATTTATTAATTTATTAAATAATATAATCAATAAGATAACATTAATTAATTAATCAATAAGATATCATGAATAAATATATACATAATTTATTAAATTATTAAATAATATAATCAATAAGATAACATTAATTAATTAATCAATCAATTCATAAATACATAAATAATATAATAAATAACTGTTAGTTGTTATTTATGAGTTAGTTTTGTATTGAAAATTTGTAAGGAAATAGCACTCTATTTTCAATTTATGGTTCTTTCTGTAGGAATTGTACATATTTTTCTTTATTGTGTGATTTTATAAAGTTGAAACTTCATTTTTGTGACTTAATGTGAATCCAATTCAGTTTCAGGTCAAAGAAGAGAAGGTTAAAACTGCTAATGACTCGCTTAGCGAGACAGATTAGCTAAGCGAGATGTATCCGCTTAGCGAGGCATCCAGCTTGCTTAGTGGATGAGAAACCCTAGAAGAAAATAAGTCAAAGATATGTCCGCCCACCGCGCAGCCAGCCCGCCCACCGAGAGCGTTGTCTTTTCTCACGCTCAACGCGCCCATGCTCGCTAAGCGAAATTCCACTTACTCTCGCTCAGCGAGACATGTTCGCTGAGCGAGCCTTCGAAAGCTGAAGAGTTCAAGAGCCTTTAAAACACCGAGGTTGACGGAGTTTCAAAAGAGAGACGAGTTTTGAGCAACAAAGAAAGCTTAGTCCAGAAAAACAGAGAAATTTAGGGTTTAGAGGCTAGAGGAGACATCCTCCATCATCTTCTTCCAATTTCTTTCACCAAAAATAGTTTCTTTCTTGTAGTTTTGAAGCTTTGCTTGTAATGGAAAGCTAAACCTCTTTGTTGGGAAGTACTACGGAACAATCTTGATGTAATATTCTCACTATCTATTTAATGTTATTTCTCTATGTTCATTGCTTCTATCTATACTTATTTTAAATGCTTTAAAACCTTAGAACTTGATAGAGCAAGCTAGAAATCTATATGTCTAGGAATGGAGTGCAGTGATCTAGTCCATTTTATACAGTAGGCTTAGTGCAACTCTTTACAAGTTTGTTGAGGAATCAAGGACAAAGTCTAAAGAGAGTTAGGCTCATTCATGTGAGGAAATCATGATCTGAGTAGTTTCTCAGTATAAGAAACAGAACTCAACATTTGCTTTATTTCAATCCTTATAAGTGTTTACATACTGAATATAGTCTAGGTGAAACAAATTCCCTGAAGATACGATATTCGGTCTTATCGTTTTATACTACTTGTGCGAATCGGTACACTTGTCGTTCCTACTAACAATAACATAACCACAATTAATAAACAAAATAAAATACCACAGATATTACATTATGTTATTATTTATTTATTTATTTATGGTATTTTATTTTGGGATAAAATATGTTTGGGATTCTTATAAAGTTTGAAAAATATTAATTTTATCCTCATAAAATTTTTAGTATTAATTTGGTCCATGTAAAAATAAATGGTCTTTAGTAGTAACTTTGTTATACGGATTTTTGATATGCCTAGTAGACTTAATTACTTTCTAATTCTATCATTCGGAGAACATTCAAAAGAAACTTGAACTCAAACCTACTATTACTTCATTTTTTCCCTTAATTTTATCAGAAAGTACGAAAAAATCACCTAAAAAGTGGCAAAAAATTGCAGGTCATAAATTGTTTAATTCATGTTGGGGGATTTTAGCCGACACATATTGTTTAATTCATTTATAATCAAATTGTGCGTATAAGTCTATTAGCTACATCATATTACCATCTAACGAAATTACTATTGACGACTAATAAAAATATTTTATTTTTATAGAAACTAAATTAATACGAAAATTTTTATGAAAACAGAATTAATATTTTTCAAATTATATAAGGACTCCAAAAATATTTTACCCTTACATTTTTTTCTTACCAAAGTATTAGTACAAAGTATTCAATATTAAAAGCAATAACTAATCTTTGTTAAATATCGTGAGAGCACACATGATGAATTTATTTTATAGTTAAAGTCAAGATTCAAACCTCAATAACTTAGTTAAGATATATAGTTGTTATCACTTTCACTTATGTCAATAGTTATTGGTATCATAATACCATATAAATAAATAAGACCATAATAAATATATATATATATAGTAATAAATATGTATTATAAATAAATAGATGCATTAAATAAGTAATCAGATAACACAAGCATTAAATTTAATTCAAAATTATAAAACAACAACCATAATAATTAAAATAATGGAGGAAACTAGTTTTAAAACAACAAAGGTTATATCCAAGAACGGGTCCATGAATTCATCAAGAGGCTGTTTTTTTATTTTAATTATTTAAATATCTAACTTCAAATAAATATTTAACAAATAATGATTTTTACAAAACTATTTATTAGTTTTACATATAAATTTAAAATTAATTTTCATTTAAAATCATAAAGAAAAAAGCACGTTTATTTATAACTCATACTAAATTTGTATTTTAAGTTTTTTTAAGACTTTTTGATTTTACACACAAATAACAATTAAACAGGATTCACACCAATAATTTTACAATCAAAAGTGTAGCAAACTCATTAAATATAATTAGATATAAAGATAGAAAAATAATACTTACGATAATACACAAAGTATAAAAATTGATGAAAAGTCATAAAGATATCATTTTTATCATATTTATTAATTACTAATATATATATATATATATATATATATATATATATATATAAGATTTTAAATCCGTGCATTGAATTTCATTAATATTTTTTAAATTTTATATTTATTTGTATGTAATTAAATTGATTTTTATAAAATAATCAGTGATATATATCATCTATTTATATATATATATATATATATATATATATCAAAATAGATAATTTTTCTTAAAAAATGAATTTTGTTATGATTTTGAAAAAATTAAATAAATTATAGATATTTAGAATATTATTTATTGATAAATTATTATAAAAGAATATTCAGTGTGAAGTTTATTAAATATAAATTGAACTCATTATCATAGAATACTGTCACACTTTCTTACTTGTAAACTAGAGCAACGATTAATATCATCAATTAAAATCATATGTCATGCATTAGACATAGGAAATCCCTGCATGCAAACCTCCCAATTTTTACAAACTCAACAACAACAAGCAATTCAAGAATGAATTTGAATAAGCTTTAAGACACTAGTCCTTGGCCAACTTTGTTTGAACTCCAAGGCAATCACCAAAGTTGTTCTTAAACTCATATTTACAACACAAAATTGAAGCTCAATACACATCAAAAGTGAAAATGGCAGTAATTTAAGCAAAAAATATATATATAAAAATATGAGATTGAATGCCATAACTCTTATTTGTAGTTTACTTCTTATTGGTGCTGTTGGGAAATCTGCACAGATAGGATCGCATACAGAGAGTGGCTTACCCTTAAAGACATCCATGAAAACCCCTGAAAGTCTGTCTTCTTTTAATGAATGCCCTAGACCTTCTTCGGACGGTAGTTAGAGTCGGTGGCTCTCCTAGGGTTTCCTCATTTGGGATCCTGGGGAAGAGGATCAAGCTGTCCATCTTGTTGTTACTCGAATTGTTCACCTTGGTCGGAAATCAGGGTGGTTGTTCTGCACTTTCTATTTTAAGCAAGAAGCTTCATCCTTGATGATGGCCTATGGTGGTGATGAATTCGTTCATCCGATGAATTGATTGCTGTACGTCCTTGGGGTTTTAGTTCTCGACCATGCAAGCTCTGCTACATTCGTTGGAAGTTCACTTGTAGGCATGGGGATCAAGCTTAAGGAAGTGAGGAGGTTCAATGTCTCTGAGGAGTGATCCGCATTAGGTGTTGTGTCTGAGAGAGAGAGTGATATGGTGGGTGTGCTGAGTGAGGGAGCTTTTAGTTTGTTTTGTTAATTTTAATTAATATATTAAAAATCAAATTACAGTGAGTTAAGTACACTAAGCTATAACCCTTTATGTAAATTACATGGGGTTAAACTCCCTGTAATCTATATCTTAATTACTGTGGGCTTAATATAACTTTTATTTCAATTACAATCGACTATATCCACTAAAAAAGTCGTCTATAATGACTTTAATCAAGAAAAAATAAATTAATAATTTGTAATGGGTAAATAGAGATGGTAAAGTCTTTTGTAATTTTATTGACAACTAAATTTATTATACTTTCTTGTTATTATGACGGACAAACCGTTTGTAATTTATCAATGACTAAATTTACTGTAATTTGTTTATATTGTAGACAAATTCTTGACCCACTATAATAAGCCCACTCGAATAAACAAAATTCTTGTATTAATTTATAAAAAAATTAATAGTAAAAAAGTCTTACTTCTTTATAGTGTTGTTGCATGTAGCTTTTGTTTTCTAATCATTGTTGCATGTAGCTTTTTTTTTCCTCATCATGGTTAGAAGTAGCCATATTTGATAAAAACATGTGCAGAAAATAGAAGGAATAGTATTGAAAAGCAGTAAGGAAATTGCAATTTATAAAGCCATTTGTGTTCATCATCTTTGTTTCATATTCTTTTCGTAATCATAACTTGATAATTGCAACACTAATTGTGATTGAAATTCTTAAAACCAATCAACAAATATTGGTTAGGAAAAATAAAATACTACTCAGTAATTAGTTTTGTTCTTAGGACCAGATTAATGCTAAAGAAAAAAAATTACGTGAGATGATAGGAAAAAGAGAGCAGATAGCAACTGCATAATTAATACTATGTTATTAAAGCAAAACAAAAATGTCACATTAAATTTTAATTGCGATTATTAATACGAAATGACAGTTTCTTTTCTATCAAAAGAAAATTGAAATGGTAGTTATAAGTATTTAAAACAAAAGATAGTCATGTCATATGGTTTTTGAAAAGTCATTAACTTGTCCATGAATATTTTAAATGAGTTTTAATTTTATTTAAAAAAATATAAATTTGTACATAAAATTTGTGTTTACTCAAATCAACGATTGGGAAATTAAAATTTCAATTTAACGGCTCACAAAAATTTAAGTTTCTTTTAAATATAATACATAGAAAATCTTGAATACTAAATTAATTATTAATTTTAATCATAATAATTAGTAAAATTTTATTTATTATATAATTTTTTAACTTAATATTTTAGTATAGAAATTAAATAAAAAATTATTATATATATATATATATATATATATAGTATATCAAATCAAAGAATTCTAATTCACCTGATAACAAACTTTTAAACTTTGTTTACATATAATATATTAAATTAATAATTGTTGACAAATTAAAATTTTAATCCAACGGTTAAAAAACATCAAGTTTTCTTTCCATACAATAAATCATATCATTGACAAGTTAAAAATTTGATCCATGTTAATGAAAATTCAAGCTTCCTTTGCATATTATATATATATATATATATATATATATATATATATATATATATGGGGGATTAGATTATATATTAGTTATAACATATATTATCAGATTTATTAATTAGTATTTTTTTTACTCGAACTAATATATATTATTTTATCTAGAAATATATTATTAATTAGTATATTACTTTTATTTATTATTATATAACATCTAAAAGGAGTTTGAGGGGACTAAAGTCCCCGCGTGTCCCCACAAATCCGTCCCTGGTTATATCAACAATCTATTTACGTACATACTTGAACTTAATTATTAATTAGTCCATTAATATATTGGGACTCAATCTACAATGGATCAACTAATAATCAAAATCACGTTCAACTGAAAAACGATTTTTCGTTCATGTTTCTTTAATGACACTCCTTGAGGGGAAAAAATGATGGATATATATCATAGTATCCAACTATATATGTCGATGGTGGTAGGTCGACAAAAGTCATTAATATCAGAAGATCAGGAGGATGATTGGCCAAATAAATAGATTAATCATGCATTGACTAATGATTTAAGTTGATGAACAAGAGGTAACCAATATATTAGTTTTTTTTTTTTTACCAAATATATTAGATTTTCTAATTAATATTACTTTCAGCTTTTAGATTTTATAACTAATTTTACACACTAATTCTTTGAATAACTTAAAGGTAGAATTTATAATTCTAAACTCACTAGAATGAAAGTTAAAATTCCAAATTATAATTCTAACTAAAACAATTCAAACATAAGAGAGAGAGCAAGGACAGACTATCTCCAAACAACTAATCAGCTATGGTATCGAACATAAAAATTATACCACAAAAAAACCATCTCTTAAGTTGATTTCAGAATATATATATATATATATATATATATATTTTGGAAATGTATAAAAGTGATCAAAAGGATAAATGAAAAAATAAAACAATTGAATGTAACGTCACATAGTGTGTGATCAAATTTTGTGTTCAAATAACTAATGAACAGCTCCACTAAAAAGCTAATTAAACTGATGTTAACTGGGGCTTGATTGAATTCTCATCTCTATACCGCAACCTCAGCTTCTTTGAAGCATATCCTAGGTACTGGTATATGATGCTGTTAAGACACTGTCTCAGGCTTAATAAGTCAACTGTTTCTATGAACCTTAAATCTGTTGTCCTATATTTAGCACCAGCAAATCGCTTGTACTCCTCAAACACAGAAGATAGACACCAACTCTGCAATTTTCTCAAGCAACCAACAACGCAACCAGTTCGGTGCTGCATAAAACAATACAGCATCAGAAATTCAGAATCTTGAAATCAATCTTTATAATTAATTAAGAAAATAAAACCAAGTAACGATGAGAAATAAATTGCTATAGGTGAATATTGATATATACCTTTCCTTGGTTGCAGTGGATTAAAACTGGATGATTTCTCACATCTGAAACCGCAAAAAATGAAGTTAGAAATAATATCTATATATATATATATATATATATATATATATATATATATATGACAACAAGAGATAATAGTTGAATAAAGAGTGTTATGGTAATTAGAAATATTTTTATCCAAAGATAACTCTTAAAAACACTCTTGTTTTAAAGAAAAATTGAGTACCAATTAAAACTTTAACAGCCTCCAATATGTTATCTCTAACGGCAGACACAGAGAGATCCTACAAAAACATAAAAAAGGACTCAAAATTAGCATGAAATTGAACGTCTTTTTTAAGTTTATAATGCAATCATATATTCATATATTTCATATCTTGATAGGATACAGATCCAAGGTAACCTATATAATTAATTGGGTTGAGTAATAATGTCATCTTATATTCTCAATTTCTCATGCCCCTTTTCGTCATTAATATACGAAAAGGTGTTGTACTTTGTTTGGAGTTCAAGTTGTGATGGCTAATGTCAGTAGGAATAGTTTTATACAACATACGTACGGCTTCAAAGAAAAAGGTTAAAGAAGACTTGGTGGATGGTGTGGTTGGCCTAAGTTGAACAATATGACTGCATAGAATGATAGAAATATACAATATAATCTTTAAAGGTGAGGTTGGATCTAATAAAGTTTAGATCTTGTGATCACGGTTAAATGCAGGAGAAAAGGGTTTAATTTTTATTTTTTCCTGTATGAATGATCAATTAATCCTATGTTATGTATGAAATGCCTATAGTTGAGTAAGAACTTTGTTTAAAAGGGTTGGATATCCATTGTACCCATGTCATATAATATGATTTCTTGACTGATAAAAGAAAAAGAAAAGGATGTTAATTACGTACCGTCTTGCCTTCAATACCAAAGTGAAAGAGCCGAATATTTTGCGATTGAAGAAACTCTAAATTTTCTTGCGGATAGGGTTCGGGGCACAAGTATCTGCATTAGTCACCAAAACGGTACCCCCGTGAGTTTTCATATAAAGGAAAGCGAACGAGAGAAGCGTAAATTAAAGAAACGTTACACAATTACATGATGGATCGAAGATTGAGAGATTCAAGAAAGGAGAAATTTGAAGAACGAGGGAAACTAGAGCGATAAATTCCCTCTTCAACCATTGAAAAGTTAGTTGGAGCAACAACAACTTCATCTTCTATCACCACTCCCACCATCGTTATTCTTTCAGCCTTCGCTAACAACTGTAAGGTTCAAAAGGGTATATATATATATATATATATATATACACACGTGTGTGTGGCTTCTACTTATATAATAGATATCATTAAATGAATAAATTGTCGCGTGATATATCATATATAATATATCTTTACGAGTTCAAGTTTCGCGGTTATCTTTTTTTATCTGTAATTAAATAATTAATTATCCTGGTCGAAAAATATTTTAAAAATATACTAGATGGATACTTATCACGTTATGTTGTCATAGTGGACCAAATCAACTTGGAAAGTTTGAAAATGATATAGATAGATGGCGGCTTACTAAAAAGTTACCCGATTTTTTTGTCATTAAAAAAATATTAAATATTACGAGGATTCGTGGAAATTGTTTTTTTAATGTTTACCTCTTTGCTTACGTAGTATTTTTCTATTAATAAAAAATAACAATTGTAATCTTGAAAGAGTTTGAGATTTAAGAAATAAAAAAAAAAGAGCCCGAGATTCAAAAACAAGAGTAAGATTCAAGTGGGTTCATTAAAGTAGCCTCCATCAATATTTGATTAAAAAAATAGATTTGGATTTGGACTTGTGGACAACTCGAGCCTCATCTTCCTATACCTTTTCCTTACAACTTGGTTCTTATAATGATATTTTAGTTAGTATATATATATATATATATTCTTCTTTTATATAAGCTATTGATTAATTATTGGACTCAAATATTGATTTCCTAAGTCTAAATTTAAATTATTTACAAGTTTTTTCGCTGCACATGTGGCAGATGTAATACATGCTTATTTGGTTTTAGATGGGATCGTACAATTTATTTTTATCTAAAATTAAATAAATAGTCAATCTATACATTGATAGTATAAAGAATTTTACAGTGTTATTCAATTATAAATTAATATTTATGATAAGCTTGTTACAAATTAATATGCATTATTACCTTAAAAATCATACTACCATAAGATTTTTCATTAATTGATAATGTCAATTTATAATGTATACAAATTTGCTAAAGAACAAAAAAAAAAGTGTCGTTAAATGAAGAAGATTCTGGGCAACAGTAAGGCCAAGAGTTATATAGTCTTTCTCTTTTCAATTATGAATATTTAATATTATGTAGTCAAAAGAGTTCCATTGCATGGTCAAAATCATGTGCGTAAAATAAAACAAATTAAACGTTCAAACTGTTCTAAATTCAAAAGGTCAAAACTGAAAAACGCTCCGTTGCCGAGTAAATGGATCAAGTCTAGACGACTTTAAAAAACGATTTCGACTTTAAAAAACGACTTTAAAGATGTATAAGAAATGAATTTAGTTTTTAATAATTTTTAAAAAATACATGCTATTCTTTTATTTAGTTAGGATTATAAGGGGGTGTTTGGTTTGACTGTTTTTCATTTTTAGTGAAAACAGAAAATGATGATAATAATATATTTGGTTGGATTTTTGAAAACATTTTCAATGAAAATGAAAATAGGAAACAATCAGAAAATGAAAACAATAAAATTTCATTTTTCAGTTCAAAACAGAAACTTCATTTGGGATAAAATGAAAATGTGATGATAAGGAAAGTAATTTTAAGCAAATTTAAAAATACAAAAAAGACAAGAAATTAACATAATTTTTAGTGTTTTTATGTCCTGAGAACAAAAAACAAGAAGTCAAACCAAACATATTTTCAGAACTTTAATATTTTGAAAATGAAAACAATTTTCAAAAAATGAAAACAAAAAATAAAAACAGAAAATGAAAATGCAAACCAAACACATCCTAAGATGCTTTTATTTTGAAAGTTAAGGAAAAAAAATCATAAGGTATCGATCCAAAGCAGCTTCTCAAAATAATTAGAAATTAGTTTTTTATTCTTTTTTTTTCAAAAACTTAAATTAAGTACACAATGGAATTTTTTTAAAAGTGATTTTTTAAAGAAAAATAATTTTTAAAAGAAAAAAGGTTAAAAAAAAGAATTCAATATTTAATGGAATGAGCTCTTTCTCAGTCAACCTAGAAATGATTTAACCAATAAAAAAAAGTTGATCCACTCATTGGAATCTTGAAAGTTGAAAACTCATTGACCGATTGGAGTTGATATTGTCCCCATTGTCATTGCTAATGGCCATATCAAGGGTTGATAGTTTTTGTTTTAAAAAATGTCTTTTTTATGGAAATATAATTTTATTGTGTGTAATGGAATCATGTTTTTATCATGTGATGGAGGTGCAAATAAAAAATATACAACAAAAATACGATTTTGTTATATATTTATTAATGAAATCATATTTTTGTTATATTAAAGGGGTGGAAAATAAAGTTAAAAACAAAAATACAATTTTGTTGAAACACTACAACAAAATTATATTTTCGTTGTTCATTAGGGGTGTTAAAAAAATAATAACAAAAATATGATTTCGTTGTATTGTTTCAACAGAATCATATTTTTGTTATTATTTCAATGATGATGGTGTGTAACTTGGTGGAATAGTGCATGTAGGGTGGGTGGCTGGAAGTGTGCATCAGGGTAGTGGTGGTGCAAGAGACTCACAAAGGATGCATGGCTTGTGGAGGGAGTTGCACAGGTGGCACGGTGGTGGCTGGACCGTGGTAGAAGGGGTCACATGCAAATTTGGTGTTGAGAGCAATGCATAGGGGTGGAAGTAGGTTAGGCCACTGGTTGGGAGCCTATGGCTCAGCCTGTTTAAGGCTTAACTTAATCCAGTTTATTTAGAAAAAAAGTCAATCTCAAACTTTTAAAAAAAATTAGTTAAATAGGTTAGGTCACAAGCCTTAAGATGAGTCTATTAAGCTTGACGAACTGATATGTTTAATAATAATATTTTATAATATAAAATATTATTAATATGATATATAATATTATAATTATTTTATTTAAATTACAAAATTATTTTAGTGGTTTGACAATTTGAATCATTTTAATTAATGTTTAAAATAAGTTAATTCATATAAGCATAGATGGGTAGCAAAAATGTGTACTCTTTTCTTTTGGCGAGACTTAAAAGACATTAGTAGCGTGTCACATGTAATGTTTATAGACAAATTTTTTCCATATCTTGTGGTTTAAAATTGTCTTATTATTTTTAATGAAAATATTTGGTTTTGTTTAAAAAATTATATTTTTTACATTTCTTTGTATGAAACATATCTTTAAATGGACTAACGAGCCTAAGAAACATTTACAAAGGTTGGATCCAAGCCTAAAAGTAGGCTCGTAACAAGTAACAACCCTAGGCTTGGGCTATAAAATAGAAAATAAGTTAGACTAGACTTAGGTAGGGCTTAGCCCAGCCCAACTCATTTTCACCCCTAGCGGCATGCAATGCTGTTGAAAATATGGTTGTGCTACACACAATCGTCATGTGGGTCGCTAGGGCGATGGTGATGAATTGTTGGGAAAGGGGAGGTAAAGGAAGGGGTTGGGGGCACAAGGAAGGGGAAAATGGGTCTGTTCTCATATTTTTAGGGACCAATAACAAAAAGGGTAAGGACCAACGGTAGTTACCTTGACTGGTTGACATGGAGGCTCTAACTCAAAGATTGCATGGTACCTTTCCAACTTGTACAAAGTGAGCCCACTACTTCATATTGAGCAAGTGCCCCATAATCCTATAGGATAAAGATGGTTGTTAGTTTCATGCACTTTTACTAATGCTTCATGCGCTCCTCATTATTTTTCATTTTACATTTTGAAAATCAAAATGGACTTTCTAAAAAAAATAATGGGAAGCACATGAAGCAATAACAAGAATGCAAGAAATACACCCCGGTAGAGATTGACAAAAAGAAATAAGCATAGGATATGTATAATTCTTAAGAATTTGGACTCAGTCTAGTAGAATCCAAAATCTAGCTCATGAAATAAGAGTTGAGGTTAAATTATATCCAAGTCTATATACTATAATAAAATAATGCCTTCAGCATAGGCATGTCATCTTTTGGTGAAAAAAGTTTCCCTAAAAAATTTTCTTTTTCTCTTTTTTTTTATATTTTCTTTTCTCTTTTCTTTTGTAACTTTTTTGTTTTTTTTTATATCATCTATCAATTCTATATAGAATTTTATTATTATTATTATTATTATTATTATTATTATTATTATTTATCCTACTCAAATTTTCTTTATTTCTTCTTTTTCAATCTTTTTTCTTTTAACATTTGTTCTTCTTTCCTTTCTTTTTTATATTTTACATTTTTCTATCATTTTTATTTCTTTTGTGTGTGTTATTTTTTCTTTCTTTTAATGCTTTCTCTTTTATTTTTCCTTCTTATTTATCTATAATAAAATAATATATTTATGAATTCAATATCTATATACTATTTATATCTATACACTATAATAAAACAATGTACTCCTTGAACACATGTCAACTTTTTGTAAATAATTCCTTCCAAAAACTCTCTCTCTTTCTTTCTTTTTTTAAGTTATTTTCATCTATATCAAATTACAAATTAAAGTACAAAAATATAGCAAATGACCATAAAATAATTAAGCATACATTATTATTTAGTCACACAACGAATGAATGGTTTAATCAAATTAAGCTTATACTCACCAAACAACTGAGGAATGTTCTTGAAACCCTTCAACAGCCTATTGAAGCCAAGGGATATGTTAGATTTCAGGACATCCGCGTGAAACCTCAGCAAGTTCCTCATGCTTTCATCAGACAAACTTTCTGAAATATTTTTGTCATCTTTTGGTCCTTCTGAATGTATTACACAATAATTAATAACATATCTGATTGAAATGAAGGAACATTTAAATGAAGTAATTAAGCCTTGACTCTTTGTTGGAAAAAAAAAGATGATACCAAATTAAGAGACTGACTTGTTGCTGCAACTGGTGAATTGGTGTCTGATATTGATCTTCTTGGATGAGGACTACCTACAACAACACTGACCTCAGAGACACAACCGAAAGAGAAAGGAAGAATTGTTGATGTATGTTGTAATTCAATTAGTTAGTGATTCATTTTGAAGTTAGTTTGACAACTATGAAGTTTGTTATAACTACAAGTGCAGTGTGTATAAAAATAATAGTGATCATCAATGAGAAGCATGAGAGTGTAGAAATTTTTTTAGAATTCTAAGTCCCCTCTATTTTCTCTCAATCAATTCGTTCATCATCTTCTTTTATTCTTTAACATAGAAAAACAGTAAGTGCGTGTGAGAACTTTATTGTTCCAACAAACTAGTATTCAGAGTTGAGGTTCAAGATCCCTGGATACCAAAATTGAGATGGCTTCCTCGAATGGAAATTTTCCAACATCTATGCTTGTTCTCATAGGCAAGAAGTATGATGATTGGTGTGCTCATATGAAGGTAATTTTTTGATTTCAAGATGTGACAGAAGTGGTGCAAGAAGGGGTTCAAGAACCTAAAAAGAACCCAACTGATGCACAAAAGGTGGCTCGCTATGATTTGATGAAAAAAGATGCAAAGACATTGTTCATTATTCATCAGTGTGTAGATGCAGATAATTTCCAGAAAATTAGATCTGTTGATACTGCAAAGAAGGCATGGGATACTCTAGAGAAATCCTATGCAAGGGATAGCAAACTCAAGAAGGTGAAGTTGCAGACCTTGAGAAGGCAGTATGAACTTCTACAAATGAGTGATAAAGAAAGCATTGGTGAGTTCTTTTCTCGAATCTTGGCAATTACAAATCAAATGAATGCTTATGGTGACAAGCAATCAGACTTGGGGATCATTGACAAGGTATTAAGAACCTTGACGCCAAGATTCGATCATACAGTGGTGGCAATTGAGTAAGGCCAGGATCTTTGAAGATTGAAGAACTGCAAGGAATACTTGAAGCTCAAGAGATGAGGCTCAATGAAAGAAACTCACAAAGATCAGCTTAGCAAGCTATGCAAGCCCAAACAACCAAAGGGAACAACTATGATGGTGGCAAGAATAAAAAGGGAAAGGGAAAGTGGAAGAACAATAAGTGGAAGGGGTCAAGTGAGGGCTCCAGCAGTTCTGAAAATCATAACCAGAATAAAGAAACTGACAATAAAAGTGGAGGGAATCACAAAGTGGGCGAGAAAAAATTTAACAAGAAAGGGATTCAGTGTTATAATTATCAGAAATGGGGACATTTTGTAGATGAATGCAGAAATAAAAGGGTTCCAAGAAATGTAGATGAGGTTCAATTGGCACAAGATGAGGATTTTGACTCTAATAAGTGTTACTAATGACAACTACAAACTCAGAAGAAGACAGTGTTAATTTGTGGTATCTTGACACAGGCTGTTCCAATCACATGACGGGACATAGAAAGTGGATTATAAACATTGATGATAAGGTGAAGAGCAAGATCAAGTTTGCAGATAACAGTTCTGTAACTACAGAAGGCATTGGAAAGGTGATGATTCAGAGGAAGGATGGACAACACTCATTTATCAATGATGTGCTATATGTTCCCAATATGAAGAATAATTTACTGAGTTTGGGACAGTTGCTAGAAAAGGGCTACTCAATGTAGATGGAGGACAATCAAATGAAGATGTTTGATAGCAATAAGAGGTTGATTCTAAAGGCCCATTTGTCAAGAAACAGAAATATTCAAGATTGGAATTTAGATTGCAGAATTTCAATGCTTGGCTGCTTCTATAAGTGATGAAAGCTGGATGTGGCATCACAGGTTTGGTCATCTAAATTTAAGGAGTTTAAGTGAATTGAAAAGTAAGAAAATGGTTCATGGTCTCCCTCAAATTGAGATACCAAAACAGTTATGTGTTGAGTGTTGTGTGTCAAAGCAACCAAGGAATTATTTCAAGTAAAAAATTTCAATCAGATCCTTTTGAAGTAAAATCCCTAGGAGGTAACAGTTACTTTGTGTCATTCATTAATGAATTTACCGGAAAAATGTGGATCTATCTCATTAAGCAGAAAAGTGAAGTGTTTAACATCTTTAAGAAGTTTAAGCTATTTAGTGAAAAATAGAGTGATAAGGTAATCAAAGTGCTTAGAACAGATGGAGGTGGTGAGTATAACTCACATGAATTTCAAGTATTTTGTGATAAAGGAGGAATAATTCATGAATTGACATCTTCCTATACACCTCAGCATAATGGTGTTGCTGAGAGAAAAAGCAGAATCATTCTGAGCATGGCCAAGATCATGATGAAAGGGAAGGGAATGTCTCATTACTTCTAGGGAGAGACAACTTCTACTGCTGTGTATATTCTGAACAAATGTCCCACTAAGAGATTGCAGGGATACACACCTGAAGAAGCATGATCATAAAAGAAGCCTAGTGTGAGTCATTTCAGAATATTTGGTTCACTGTGTTTTAAGCATGTGCCTGAGCAAATCATAAAGAAACTTGATGACAAGGATGAACCAATGATACTCATTGGATATAATCCAACCGGTGCCTACAAGTTGTATGATCCTAGAATGAGGAAGGTTGTGATTAGCAGAGATGTCTTGATAGATGAACCCAAGGGCTGGAATTAGGAAATAAATGCTACTGACATTGGTGAAAGAAAGGTGATTGTGAACCTTGAAGACAAACAAAGTGAAGATGATTACCATCAGGTGGAGAGCAACTCAGAAGGTACAAAGAGGGAGACAAGTACCACAAACACTCAGAGAGTATGAATTGTATCCTGATATAGCAATCACTGCAGAAGGGGATTTTGTGCACTTTGCTCTACTTGCTGAATCAGAACCAATGAGTCATGATAAAGCCTCACAAAGTTCACATTGAAGAGCAGCTATGGAAGAAGAATTGAGATCAATTGAGAAGAACCAGACTTGGGAGTTAGTCCACTTACCTCAAGGAAAAAGATCAATTGATGTGAACTGGGTCTATAAGACTAAAGTAAATCCTAATGAAGATGTATCCAAGTATAAGGCAAGATTAGTAGCAAGGGGATTTCTGCAGAAACATAATTTGGACAACAATGAGGTTTTCGCTCTAAGACTTGAAACTGTTAGGCTCATTGTGGCAGCTGTTAGTAATAGAAACTAGACTCTATATCAACTTGATGTGAAGTCAACATTTTTTAATGGGCCAGAATAAGTCTACATAACACAACCACCTGGTTATGTAGTGGCAGGTCAAGAGGATAAAGTTTACAAGTTGAATAAGGCACTATATGACCTTAAGCAGCTCCTAGAGCCTGGAATATGAGAATTGATAGCTTCCTAGTCCAGTAGAATTTCACCAAGTGCATTACTGAGCATGGAGTTTATGTCAGAAACACAGATTTTGGTGAGTTTTTGATAATATGTCTTTATATAGATGATTTGCTAGTGACTGACAGTAGTAAAAAAGATATGAGAGTTTTCAAAGGAAAAATAATGGAAGAATTTGAGATGTCTGATCTTGGTGAATTATCATACTTCTTGGGTATTGAATTTGTTTCTACTAGTAAAGGGATTTTCATGCATCAAAAGAAGTATGTAGAAGACATTTTGAAGAGGTTCAATATGATGGAGTGCAATTATGTGATCACACCAACTGAAACTGGAATCAAGCTGCAAATAGATGGGGATGAGAAAGAAGTTGATCCTACCTTGTACAAGCAAATTGTAGGCTCATTGAGGTACCTATGTAACACCAGACCTGACATTGCCTATTGTGTTGGGTTGATAAACAAGTTTATGGAGAAACCAAAGACACCTCACTTCCTGGCAGCAAAGAGGATTCTGAGGTATGTGAAAGGAACATTGGATCTTGGAATTTTATATCCTTACAGTCAAAAGAATATAGAAGCAGAAGTGTTTGGTTATAGTGATTCAGATTGGTGTGCTGATAAGGATGATAGGAAAAGCATTGCTGGGTATGTTTTCAAATTTGGAACAACACCAATCTCTTGGTGCTCAAAGAAACAGAGTGTAGTTTCTTTGTCAACATGTGAAATAGAAAATATTGTTGCTGCTATGGAAGCTTGTCAAGCTCTATGGCTGGAAACTTTAATGGAAGAACTGAACTTGAGTGATTGCAGTCCTATGAGGTCGTTGATTGATAACAAATCAGCAATTGATTTAGCCAAGCATCCTGTGACACATGGCAGGAGTAAACATATTGAAACCAAATTTCATTTCTTGCGTGATCAAGTGAGTAAGAAGAAGCTTGAATTGGAGTTTTGTAGGTCTGAAGATCAAGTTACAGACATACTAACTAATTCATTGAAGTCTATCAAGTTCAAGGAATTGAGAGACAAGTTAGGAGTGACATCCTTGACAAATCTGAATTAAGGAAAGATGTTGATGTATGTTATAATTCAGTTAGTTAGTTAGGAGTTAGTTAGTGATTCATTTTGAAATTAGTTTGACAACTATGAAGTTTGTTATAACTACATGCAGTGTGTATAAAAATAATAGTGATCATCAATGAAAAGCATGAGAGTGCAAAAGTTTTTTCAGAATTCTAAGTCCCCTCTATTTTCTCTCAATCAATTCCTTCATCGTCTTCTCTTATTCTTTAACATAGAGAGATAATGAGTGCATAGTGTAAGTGTGTGTGAGAACTTTATTGTTCCAATAAGAATCAGAAATCTTTCTATTTTGTCTCCCATTTCTTTGGTATCTATTGCACGGGATGAAGATTATTGGAATTGGAACTTAATTAAGTGATATTGTTATGCATAGAAAGTCAAGCTGGTTGAAACTAACGAAGGAGATACACATAACTCATATATAAATCAATGCACCTCAGGTAACGAACATCACCTTAAACACAAGTTGGTGGTGGAGTAGTGAATGACCAAATACCAAATTTAATGTCGTTTCCTTCACTCACTGGCCTCTCTTGTATAGTAAGTCATCAACAACAACTTTTTGCATTTTTTTTCTTCTATTTTTTATCCCTATATCTCTCTGGTTTTGTTGTGGCCGTTTTATATTTAATTATGCCTTTTTTTATGTAAAACAAAATAACCATTATTTATGTTGCTTTTTAATTTAATTGTTTTGGACTCTAACTAGAAGTACTGCTGAAGTAGTATATCCCAACCGAACTTTCCGGTGGATCTCTCCACCTCGTGGCATTGGGGACCAAATCCAGTGTTTCTTGAATTTTAAGTAACAAGCAACATTGGTTAGGATGGAAGCTTAGGGGAGTTAAATGAATTTTGATACTTTTTTTTATAAATTTTATAATCTACACAAACTAATTAATGAACAAGATATTGTCATACAATATTTGAAGGCTGAAGCACTATAATGTTATCTAAGCACCCCCACAAAATTATGATTTTACTTTTTACAAATTAATCTAAAATGGTAATTCAAATTTCAATTTCATGAAATTATTGTATTGAATTGAGTTTCATTGCTTAGAAATACAATAGGAGGATTTTAATAGGTGGCGAAACAAGTTACTCGGCCCATTGTAAGTTAGTCTGATGCGAGATATTGGCTACAAAAAACTCGGCCGAAACCCCCAACTTCAATTTTGTCCTAGTCCTTGCTATTTACACCTTCTTATTTTACTAAGTACACTCTCATTCCCCCTTTTTATATTTTTCTACCAAATTTACCCTTTTAAACCCTTATCTTACACCTCTCATGTTTGTACTCTTTAAAGTCTTATTTTTATTATTCTTTAAACCCTGATTTTGAGATCATCTTCACCCATATTCATTATATAATACTACATTTTCTACCAATATTACATGTAATATTGTGCATTTTTCTTCACATGGAATTGCATTTCAAGATTTGTATGTTCATCGTTAACTACATCTATTATACACATCAATTGCAAAATAAAACATTGGATGGTGAGTTCTACGTAGATTCCAAATTTTTCAGCTCAACTTGATATTTTATCTTTATTTGGCTGAAATTATAGGATGTTGTTAAAGTAGTTCCTAAAGTTAAAAAAAAATATCAAAATAAATTATTGAAATTTTTAATTGTTTATCTATGTTCCTAAATTTAACAATTTATCATATCCCTAAACTAAACATATATTAATATTATTAGTTAATTTATAAATTGGGAATAAAGATGACATAAAATAAATTAAGATGCTAATTTGCTCCTATAGGGTACATCAACTATTTTTTGTCTCCATTATCATTGGTCTGAGTAGTGCTGAACTCAATTATTTTAAGTAAGATTTTAAATTCGAATTTTGTGGATGAAAAAAATATGATTAAAATAGGAGAATCCTACTAAAAGTGATCAATCAGATTTTTCAACAAAAATTAACTATAGACAAAATCATCATAATTGTTGAATTTTTGGAGAATTTGTTTCTATATAGTTCAAAATCACACTAATTATTATTTTATCAATTATACACTGACTTCTCTTTTTATCTTTAATTAATTTACAGATAAATTAATTGTGGAGTGGGAAAAAGGGAATAAAATAAAAAATTCCACAATTATTTCATGAAAATTAAAAAAAATTGACTGTATCTCTTAGTTTTTACATAAGAATGATGGTAAAATTAGTTAAGAAATTTTGGAGGCATTTGTTTGGAGGTATGCATCAAGATTCCTATTAATATAGATTCTGCAATATCACATTTTCATATATTGTCAACAATAATTGATTCCCCCAGAAATCTAAAATATACATAATTATCTTTTTCTTATTTCGATATAAAATGGTGGATAAATTAAATTTTCATGTGAATAAAAATTATTTTCTACAATAACTATCTATTTTCACGTCATTATTTCATATTTTTTTATTTTATTTTTTAATTAAATAAATTTTAATCTTTTTAAAATTGCAATTGTCAAATAAACATGTGGGAAAGTGATTCCCGAGAATGAAATTTCATGTATTAAAACAAACGCCCTTAGATTAGTAGAAGAAAAAAAAGGAAAAAAAATATTGGGAGGAGAATAGAAACTAGAAAGAGTAAAAGCAGTTGATGTCGTGTTGCACAGAAGTGAAAAACCGTAAAAAGGCGGAGAGAAAGAGGGAAAGGGGAAGAGTTTGTGGTGTGAGTTTGGCGGCACCAATAAAATAAATGCAAGATAGGAAGAAGACAAAGTAGCGCGTGTGAGGTGAGGTGAGCACTCACGTTTTAAGTCACAAATTATTTAAGTAAATTAAAAAAAAATGTTTATTGGTTAACGAGACGACTGAGGCGAAGGGAGAAAAGTCAAAAAATAAAAAAAAAGATGGCACGTGTGGGAGAGAAAGAAAAGACGAGAGTTGTGGTGAGGTTTGTGGGGAGGAGAAGTTTCTCTTTCGAGGAATGGGGTGGTGGAGAAGGTGGCAAATGACAATTCAAGTGAATAATGGAGAACAACAACAACAACAACCACAACCTCATCGTCCCTAATCCTCAAGGTTCTTTTTTCTCTTTCAAATTAATTAATTAATTCCTCATCGCTTTTTTTTTAAAAAAATTCACAATCTACCATCATCATCATCATCATCATCACTCATCCTTTTTGCAAGTAAATGCGGAAAATAATCAAAAGCAACTATTCGTTTTCCAATGCTGTGCCTTTGGACTTGGTGTTGATGTCACGTGTTCAATTCAGATCATAATTTAAGTCCTATGACTGAATCAAATTCGATTTCAATCGAGCCTCTTTTTTTTTTTTGTTTTTTTTTCAGAGAAGTTATGAAAAGTAAAATAATTATAATTATATTATCATAATTTAAGCTTTTTCCTAACGGCAGTTGCACCGACAATTTTATTATTTTTGTGATTGAAGGTTTGGAATTTTGTAGACCAAGTCAGCCATTGTGTACATTGATGATGTGATTTCAGTTTCAACTTATGTTATGCTGTTCACACTTTTATTTGTGATGTTCTTTCAGATTCACTGTGGATGATGAATTTGAGGACTGGGGAAACAATGGATTCTGGATCTTATCCGGAGCGTCCAGGGGAGCCGGATTGTTCATATTACATGAGAACAGGCCTTTGTAGATTTGGTGCAACGTGTCGATTTAATCATCCTCCTAACAGGAAGCTGGTATAAATTGAGCTATATGTATAATGTGTTTCAAATTGGATGTTGATACATAACTCTCCTTGTTCTTTTTGCAGGTGTATAGCACATTTTTTATGCATGTTCGCATGTCAATCTGCACATACATGCTCTTTTCAGTCACATGAATGAATTTCCTGTAGCTGGGACTATATAATGTTGAATCTTACTGTGCTGTTGATGATTTTTATTTCGATATCATTCTTTTATATGAAGAATATAAATACCTGATATGTTTTGTCGATGATCTTATCAGGCTATTGCCACTGCAAGGATGATAGGCGAGTTCCCAGAAAGAATAGGGCAACCAGAATGCCAGGCATGTACTAGTTTCTCAACCTTTTACTGCAGTGCAGAGCACTAATTTGTAATTTTGTATCTTGGCATGCATCTTTATTTAAACATTCACCAATCGTCATAACAAAGTGTTTTTTTTCCCCTGTCTTTCCAGTACTATCTGAAGACAGGAACATGCAAATTTGGAGCCACATGCAAATTTCATCATCCTAAAGATCAGGCTGGAATTGCTGGAAGAGTTGCCTTAAATATTTTAGGCTATCCTCTCCGCCCTGTTAGTTATTAATATTTTCCCCTCATTCATTTATAATTATGACTACAATAGTAGTTGCTCATAAATTTGTGGCTCATTACTGTATCTTTGTTCATTTGTTAACCATTAAATTGTCAGACCTGCTTTCAGACCTGCATAGATTCAGATGTTATGGTTATATTTTCCAAAATTTGGTGTTATTGCATGCAGATATTTAATATCTGAATCCTGAACCTTTCATAGATATTTTGCTTGCTTTCTGGTTGATATTAATGTTCTCGTAACTTACAATGTATTTCCGATGTTTCCTGATTCTGCAGAATGAGCCTGAATGCACTTATTATTTGAGAACCGGACAATGCAAATTTGGGAACACTTGCAAATTCCACCATCCTCAACCAAGTAATATGATGCTCTCATTACGGGGTTCTCCTGTTTACCCTACCGTCCATTCTCCAACTACGCCTGGTCAGCAGTCATATGCTGGAGGAACATACATTCCTAGTCCTCGATGGCAAGGTCCTTCAAGTTATGCGCCCTTAATTCTACCTCAGGGAGTGGTTTCAGTGCCTGGGTGGAGTGCATACAGTGTAAGCTCATCCATTATTTTTAGAGGTCATAAACAACACCCAGAAGATAGTTTTATTCTGTGTTGTGGACTTGTGGCTGATTCTAAGGCACACGATAGCAGGATTATTATGTTAAACGTATGTAGAAGGTCATTTATTTCCGTCATCTATTGCTCCCATTGGATTTTGGACAGTCCTTGTTGCATCATGGATGTAGAGTGTAGACTAGATTCTTAACATCATAGTGCAAATAAGATGTATTCCCATCCCATCCCATGTACCTGTCTCTAGAGTCATTATTCCTCTGTAAAATTGAAGTTGTACCTGTGTTGATGTGAAATTTCATGGTATTTGTCTTTCAACAGAATACATTGGCGATCAATCCTTTAACTTTAGTAATAATGCAACATGGTACATATGCACACACCTGTTTTGTTGAACCTGACATTGCTGATGTCCTAATGGAATATTTCTTTTGCAGGGTCAAATGGGGTCAATCTCTACTTCAGACAGTCCACAGCAAGCAATGAGAAACGGTCAAACATATGGAACTTCTCGTCAAGGTGAGCTTGCAGGATCACAAGGGGCATATTCTCAATTCCGTTCTGGCACCGTTCCTGTAGGGTTTTATACATTGCAGAGGGAGAACATATTTCCTGAGAGACCTGGTCAACCCGAATGCCAATTCTACATGAAGACAGGAGATTGTAAGTTTGGCGCAGTCTGTCGGTTCCACCACCCACAAGAGAGGCTAGTTCCTGCTCCTAACTGTGTCTTGAGTCCCATAGGCCTTCCTTTACGTCCTGTAAGTTGGGTTTCTATCTACCTAGTTGGTTTTTCATAGGCTTAAATTCATTATTTCTGAATTTATTGAGAAGTTCTGAATTTAAGAAGTATCATATCATTAAGTAATGGAAATGGTGTGATTTTCATATTATTTTTTTAAAAAAATTGTGTGAAGTCTGCATAGTATCATTTTGTATACTCTTCTTTCCCTTCGGTGAAGTGAATAAACGTGTAGAGAGGTCATTTGTTTGTGGTAATCGGAGAAAATGCGAAGGTCTACAAATATTTGTGTTTTTTTTTTTTTTTCACGTTAGTTTGGTCTTGTGAGTTGTGATTGAATTAGTGCAATCTGATAGAGGCAGTGTCCCATTTCTTACAGGGAGAACCTTTGTGTGTCTTCTATTCTCGTTATGGCATATGC
Organism: Glycine soja; assembly: GCF_004193775.1. Taxonomy (NCBI): domain Eukaryota; kingdom Viridiplantae; phylum Streptophyta; class Magnoliopsida; order Fabales; family Fabaceae; genus Glycine; species Glycine soja. The sequence continues at coordinate 42,009,801 of NC_041011.1, read as the reverse complement.
AAATTTGGCCCAAGTTGCAAGTTTGACCACCCAATGGAAATTTTCTCTCATAATATCTCTGCATCTCCTTCAGCTGATGCCCCAAGCAGGCATCTGTTAGGATCTTCATCTGGAACTGCTGCGTTAAATTTATCTTCCGAAGGACTTGTTGAGTCAAGCTCAGCAAAGCCCAGACGGCTTTCATTATCAGAGACAAGACAGATTCCTTCTGGTGATGATGACATCGATGATGATGGATGATGATGTCTCTTGAAAATGGGTCATTTGGCTTTTACAATTTTTTTCTGAGGGGGGAAATGATTAATCTGTAAATTGATTTTCCCATTGCTGGAGATGTACAGAGGTCATGTCAGGTTGATTCTGTCATTCTGAAATTAAATGCAGTTGACAGATTCAATTATTCTGGATTTCATGTTACCTGGCTGATTTGATAAATTTAAGCAAATGTTGTCACGTTTGGTCAATCCCAACGTGAACAATCCTTCTGTCCTTAAGCCACAACTCTTTCTAATTAACTTTTCACATTATGTAAAAAACCTCTTACTGGAAATCTGTAATGACCAAATTTTAACTCTGAATATTTATTGGGTGCCGGATTGAAACTTGAAACTCATTTCAAATCCTCTCATTTCTCACTGCAGTTGGGTTTATGCTGTCTACTGTGCATGTATAGAATTCTTTTCAGTGGCAAGCCAACAGTATCGCTAATGCCCTTCAATTTTTCATATTCTTGTACATTGTTACCAGAATTTAGCAGACCAAGTTAACTATGCTTTTGTATATCCATGTAAATAACAACTGCTGGAATGTAATTTGAATCTGTACCTCTATTTTCTCCTGCTTTATAAACTATCCGTGGTGATTGTCCTTGACAGATTTTGTTTGGCAGAAGTTGAGGGGTAAAAAGTCTTGATTATGAAAATGTTGGAGGCAGTGAAAGCTGAACCTCTACTAATGTACTTTTTCCAATATGCCAAGCCTCAACATGTATGGTACTTTTGTTCTTGTAGAGAATGCTGTGGGGCTCAAAGCTATATAAATTGCATGGTCCCATTACAGGTGGGTTGATTGCTTTGTTGCAGCCTAGATGTCTTTTTCTTGCGTGGAGTTCGCTTTGCAGTTCACATGCATCAATTCATAAATCTGGAGTTTATATCTTAAAATGGAGGCTTTAGGAAGTCGCATTAATATCGCCGAAGATAACACGTGTCGTATTGCGTACCAAATCTCGTCAATGTTATGACTAAAATGCAGGTATTGCTAAACCAAATCTTTCTTTTTCATAGGTTAACATTGTCCTGAGAGTTTAGTATACTAATCCATCCGTCCCTATTTTTAGACTCAAATTTAAAATAATGTTTTTCTTTTTGTAAGATCTAATTTATAATATTTCTTATATTAATTATTTTTAGATTATAAATATTTTCATTAAAAAAGAAAGAAAATGTATTGTCAAATTATTAAAAGAGAAAGAAGTATTAATGATAAAAATAATTTTTAAAAAAATTATAAATTTAAGATGAATTTATTGATATCAACTAAATTAATCATTTTTTTAATCTTAATAAATTAGATAATTATATCTATGTATACGAAAGGAGGGAGTAAGTTACAGCATATCCGAAAATAAGACGTTATTGGATTACCCCTCCTACAGTTTTAATTTGTCCTTGAAATAATATAATTCGTGCATTTGCTATTTACTGCAGAATAGTTGCATCAAGCACTGTTATGCCGAGTGACGGAGTGAGGAAGGATTTTCTATTGTTTGCAGCGTTTCCCTATTGTTTGGGGCTATGTTCCAAAAGCAAAGGGGTGTATGTCAAGTTTGTGAGGAAAGAACTTGAATTTGATGTAAAATATATTTTTAGAAAGATAAGAGAAATTTTAAGTGTAATTAAGATTTAAATTGATGATTAGTTTCATTGATGACTCAGATTAAGTCTATGAAAATATTGAGCTCTCTTCTGAGAGTCAAAGATCATAATTAAGATAGTTGAAAAAAAAAGGCTAAAACAACCACTAGTGTCGGTATTAGATCGAGCGTGGGTTGACCGCTGTTAAATATGTCCAAGCAGGTGCTGACGAAAATACATAATGGAAGTTGTGGTGAAGAAAACAGGTTAAAGATGAAAATTGTTCTGTGTGACCGACAATCTCATCAACTCTAGTCAAATCAAATTGAAAATGAAAACACGTACAGGGATAAGACCATTCACGAAAAAAAAAGGGCGTAATCTAAAACTTGATTGTTAATTAAAGTGACAAAAAGAAAGAAAGAATAAGAATAACAATCAGAGGAAAAGCAATATTTAGTCTGTAACAATTCTTACTATCTTAGGATCGTTTGTTTTCCAACGTGAGCTCTGATGTGATGTGGTGAGTGTCACCTGATGTCTTTTTAATGAGAGGAGGTTCCTAAACTTTCAGAAATTCTTGCTCTCATATAATGTAGTTAACAACTTTCCAGTGAATGTGTGGTCTTAATAAGTTATGTCGAACAATTTACATAAATTAACGCATTATTATTATTTAAAATAAAAATGATGGTATATCAATTTGTAATTGTTTATATACACTGCCTACTAAGAAAAGAAAAAGATTACGCTTACATGCGACTAATTGATGGAGAGTCCCCCTCAAATAAAAATGAATCACGAGTACAAATGTTAGCATTATTTAAAAAATATTATGCTGATAATACTATTCTGTTTGAATTTTTATAAGTATTATACAATTTTGCAAAGTGTAAGTAAATGACTATTATTTGGCAAATTCTAACCGATAAGGACACTCCTTAAGAAATCTAAATTATTTTTTTATTAAAATACATATTTTTATTATATTCTATAATTTTTATAAAATATTTTTTCATTTAATTCTTTAACCAATATCCTAAAAATACATTTTTTTTAAGAGCCTTATTATTTTAACTTGGGCTTATAAAGAGTTTTGAAGATAATAGGAAATTGATGACATATTCAATCAAACTTCATGGGATTACAACTCTAGACTTAACTCTAGAGAGTAGGGAGCATAGAGTAGAGACAAGAGGGGTCACTCTTCATGGACTCTGATTTCAAAGGAAACACTTGTCCTTGTCCTTCCTCAGGTTCCAACAACTCAAGAGAGTCTGCAAAGCTAGCTATGCACTATGCAGTTTAGTTTTCGCTTAACAAATTAAACTCTCCACTTTCCACACAAACCTAAGAAGAAGCACTTGTCAAGATGCCCTCTTCTGCTCATGCTCATGCTCATGGCCTCATCATCATCTCTCTCATTTTGGTGTCTATTTTTTTACCCAATGTGAATGTGAGTCTTCTCTCCTCTCCCCCTGAACTAAATCTCAATGAATGTGCAGAAAAATTGTAGCTGAATTTTCTTAATTTTCATTATTAGCTGGCAAATGGTGGTGCAACTTCCATGCAAATGATGATGATGATGAATGAGAGCAGAAGGAAATTGGGAAGCTTCCAGATATGTGCACTATGCAACTGCTGTGGTGGAGCCAAAGGGATCTGCTTGCCCTCTCCATGTTGCTATGCCATCAATTGCAACATTCCCAATAGACCTTTTGGCTTTTGTTCCTTCACCCCTAAAACCTGTAATTGCTTTGAATGCCATCTTTAATGTTTTCTCTTGTAAATGTCCAGTTGAGAATATTGGACTTAATAATAATTTTTCACCTTTCAATCAACATACTAATGAATTCAGGTGTTTAATTTGGTGGGGTTGGAATAGAGGACAGTTAAGCCTTAGCTACAAACCTGCTAGTATATCTGTAATAGGTTTTGCTGTTTGTTTCATAATGGATCATGTATCAATGCATGAGCCTTGGTATGTGTATTGTTCTCTCTTTTCTATGTGTTGTATTATGATGCTGATACCAACGTTTCTGTATTGTTAAATTAATAAAGCATGGATATTGCACTTACATATCTGTATTGGTAAATTTGTGAGACAGAGGCGTTTGGCTTTAGGCTCTGGTTTGGAGAGTTGCATATAAATTGTGTATCTTGAGAAGAGTGTTTGAGAATCTTTCTGACATCACTCATACCTTCAAAGTTTGGCAAGCTAGTTTGTTTGTTTTGTTGATCTATAAGGCAATGTGTACGGGTCATACTCTCCCCCGCACATACCATTTAATTTAGGATAATGTTAACCAGTCCCTGAGGACATTGGTTACGGATTTTAAAAAAAATAAGTGTTCATTTTTAAAAATATAGGTGAGTATCAAAAAGTCAGACTATACTCCCTCTGTTTTTTTTTTTTTTAACAAAAAAAGGAACTTCATACATATGAAGAAAATTAATTTACTTCGTTAAACTGTGTCATTCTAATTAGAACACAATTTTTTTTCTTAAACTATCCTCGTGTGAAACTTAATATTAAACATAAACCCGCTATTAAAGGATATTTTAAACATAATTTCATTAAATAAGATAAAAATAGTTAAATTAAATAGTTAAATTTTACCTATATCTGCGAACAAAAAAATTGAATTTTTTTCCTTGAGAATGGAGTATTACAATTTTACACTTACAAATAACTTCTTTTTTTTTTAGTTTTTAAACGGACATTGATTAGTATTTATCTTTTTAATATCACCAATTAGTAACGGACATTGTACTATTAAATATTTCTATTTATTTAAAAAATAATTAATAAATAATTTTTTATATTTCCTTTATTGTTAACCTAAGAAGTAAGAACACTTGTTAAGAGATTCGTCTTTACAAAATTGATATTGCTATATTATTGCAGTGATTTTTTAACGCTATTGAAAACTGCCAGTGGCCACTACCAGTTTGTTCGTTTTAGATATTAAACTGTATCAAATGCTTCTCCTCTTTGCTATCTTTAATATATTGTGACTCAAAATTTGTGATTGTCATATGCATGCTAGGAAGGAAACAAAATGCAGAGTATTATGTGGGTTACGGAAGAAAAATGTGGAATCAAGTGATCATCCAAAAAAAAAAAAAGATAAAATGAATACTCAAAAGGTAATTAAATCAATAATTATAAACTGTCTTCAAATGCACTTGACATCAATTAATTTTCTCAAATCAAAATCCAAAAAAAATAAAATTGACAGTAAGATGTTTAGTCAAGAAAAACAACGCTTAGAGTCTAGCTGATTTACGAGTTTCTAACTACCCTCTCATCATCTTTTTATTTACCCTCAAAGCTGATCCAATAAAGGTGAAAATTTTTCCACTAAAATGCACCTTGCTTATTTAAGATAAAACTTTATTCCAGGAGTCATGTTGTCCTTGGGATCCTCTTAAGCTTTCTGTCATACCCATGGTCAACACATGCTTTAGCTGCCAGTAGCACTTCTTCTCTTTACATAAATGACATGTTATTTTTTTTGTACAAAGTTTACATAGAACTTATTTTACCACTCCAATTCCTGCACTGGCTATTGAAATGGATCGACCCAACATTTATCCTCCTCAACTGCCTTTTCCCAACGTTTTCTAAAGACATCTAATTCTTGGTAAGAAAGTCTCCTCACCTGCATCACCCAGAAAACAATGTTAGTAACAACAGAACAAAAAAAATTAAAGTATTAGCTTCAAAGGTAACCAGTGACTATTTCGTTGGCTATTGCACCAAACATCAGAGGGGACCCCCAATTTTTAACTTTTTTTTTCTTTTTTATCAAACAAACTGACAAACACAATCCAAGTATTAGCCCATCCATAGGCACAAGTTTTGCAAATAATCTGACTGGTACCAGACTATGATTCTGAATTGGACAGCAAAATGAAACATGCTTTTAAGTGAGGAACATTCAGAGAATACTTCAATTGACAAATCATGACAACATGGTAACTTACATCAACTCTATGATCCTTTTCCTGAGAAGAAACCTGCAAGTCACAGATAAGTCTCAGTTTTAAGGAAGACAGAATAAGCGACACACATGCTAAATAAGAAGTGTGCTAAGAAATTATAATCTTTAAAAAGTTAAAACAAGTCTTTCTTCATAATTAAACTCTTTAATAAAAATGGCACTTTTCTGACCATAGTATTATCTATGCCTCCAAGGGTGGGACGATTGTAGTGGACAATGTATTCAGCATCCACAACACCAACGTTTTTTGTTCTATCACCCTGTATCCATCAGAAATAAAGGTCAGATTGAACTAGAAAGCAAAAATAAAAGGAGATTGATAAAAGGACAAAATTTAAATACAGTTTCATGAATGTTGTTGGTGTTATTCTCCAATAAGAAATGGCATTTCATCTAGGTGTCAGTATTGATTTTAGTTACCATGATTATCCAGATAAAAAGTTGATTTTGATTTGAGAACAGTATCAACAATCTATGGTATTGCATATAGAAAAATGGAAATCAAATTTAACCAAAACATAACTCAACTTGCCTGAGCACAGTAGCCAAGCTGTATGTCTAGACCCCATGCATGGATCAAGTCATTCTGTAAAAATTAACCACAGATGGTGAATAAATATGAAACCATTATAGAGCAATGCTTATGGTAATGCTCCACAGCTGCATTAATACTTAATAGTACAGAGTGGTGCACCTGAATCATATACCAAACACAACGCCAAGCAGCTCTTGAGAAAACAGGAGCCATCATTTCTATCCACCTGAAGCAAATTAGTTCACCTTTAATTTCTTGAACTGTGTGGAATAAAGGGAAATCCACGTTAAATTTGTTTACCACAAAAATACTTACCCTGTACAAGGTGGGGCAGTGCTGCTTTTATCACACCCTTTACCATCATTACTAGCTTTATATGTCCTTCTGCAAGCACAATGACCAAAAGCATGCACAAATATGCTTTAAAGCACACTTATCTAGTTACAACACCATTAGAAGGGAAACACAAGTTCTCTTTTAGTTTTTTCAATAAATGTTCATTACCACATATTGAGGGGGTTTGAACTCAAAATGTCTTTCTCAAATTAGGTGTAGAGTATACTGTTTGGTTAACTACATTAAAGTTTAAACCATAAGCAAACCTTAATTGCTATATAATCAATCAACCTCCAGAGGATTTCCTTCTTGACATATAATAGCAGGGCCTAATTCTAAAGAAGTACTTATTGAAATAGTGAAGACTGCTATAATGATATAATGAGAACTACATAACTTATTGTTGAGAACATGAAGAGGACATATGGGTGAACCTGTGCACTGATGACCTCCTCCCACGTGCAGTAATCTGATGATGCACTTCTGATTTTTTAGGATCCAGTGCTGGTTGTGATATCTCCAGCCCTTCACGTTTGATAATAGAAACATACCTGAAAAGAATTTAAGAAACATGGAAAAATACATTTCAGACATAAAACTTATAATAGTTCCATATTTGAATGAAAAAGCAAGTGCATATAATTAACAAAAGTTAAAACGGAATTCTACTTACTTATCTGGATGGAAATGCTCAACTCCTAGGTCCTCATCCCAAAGGAAAATATAATCATATTCTGTAACTATGTCAGGGTGTAAGAAACGTTTGGCAAACCACCTAGTCAATGAAAACGTATTTATGATATATGAAACATGAAATGGTTTAAAATATGGATGTGAACGGAATGTAAAATCACCTAGACACCTACCATTTGCTTTGATCAATTGCCGACACATGAATGACAAGACTACTCCACTCGAGATCCTTCCATTCGTCAACAATACCATCATAGTGGAAGAGCATCACGACGAAATTACTGTCTATAAACTGTGATATAGGGTAGAAAGACGGTCATGACCCACAAACAACATAGAGTATAATTTGCAATGAATAATTTGTACAAAACTCATTAGAGTACCTTTTTAACCATCTTGCTCACAAGATCTTTCTGTTTTATCCCAACTGCCATTGCAAACAAATTGGTTGATGCATTTACCTTAAGCTGTCCAAATTTAGCCAATTTTAGTACATACCATACCAGAAGCAAAGAAAAAATAATTAGAACCATTTGACTCAGGTGGTGATGATATGTGTTCTATGTCAATAGAGTGACAATTGAAGGCTACATCAATAACCTACAAAAAAAGTCATGTTGAAACTCACTTCTATTTTGTGATGGCCCTTCTTAGTCACGGGAGGATTCCATAAAGGCCGCAATTCCAAACTGGAAGTGGTGGAGACTATGCCTGCAGGTAATGCTTCACTTCCATTAGGCCTGCACTGGTTCTACTAAACAATATAAACAAATATAAGCACCAAAGTTCAGCACTTGAAACAGTGCAATGATTAAGAAAAGCATGCAAGTGAGAGAAAGAACCTTGCATTTATCAATTACTGTGTCCACTATTACATTCTGATCTGCGTCCACTGCTGTATCCATTTTCCAGCCTGGTAGTTTCGGCTGCATGAAATTTGGAAGAACATGAATCCTACTTAGTCAAAGTCAAATTCTTCATTATGAGACAAGGATTTTATGTATACCTCGTGTGTGAAGGACGAGGTCATGAAAAATAAAACAGCACAAATTAAAGAAGCTGCTGGGAAGATGGCATAAAGACATGATTTTCTACTCTTTGTATCAGCACCAGAAAAAGCCTGGTCCAACATAAGACAAGGTTTAGATAAAAGCAAAAGCACAATAATTTTATAGAATTGAAGACTCTTTTAATTCCTCTTTTCATAATTTCTTAAAATTCTGATTATGTTTTTCATCTTTAATAATTCCTTACACAACAGAAAACAGGCAGAGCCCCTATAGGCATAGGCCATGCAAAATCATGAAATCATTAAAATTTAAAACAAATAAGAACATAAGAAAGAGCATGGTTATTGGTTGGCCATATTATTTGTTTTAGAAAGAAAAAAAAAGAGGAAAATATGAATTGAAGCAGAAGGGAGGAAAGAAAGAAAGGGTACTCGAGAAGGTGACTTCATAATATCTGATTTTCAAAAGCAGAGAACGGCGTTGGCGTTGTGTTGTTGTGATCAAAATCAAAAGCAGCAAAGGTCATGGAAAAGTGTTTGATTAGCCACAAGCAATATGCAATATTTGAAAAGGAGAACTAATGGAGAAGATGGTGACGGTCATCGTGGACGTAATTGTAATTCAAATACGTAAGGTTTGGAGAAAAAAATTGGAAAAAAAAAAGGATAAGTTTCTTTCCTTTAATTTTTGATTTTAGATATAGTTAGTTCACGTAAGGAGCGGGAACCGAACAACGCGGTGACACAAACAAACAAATTAACATATCAAATATTATTGCTCCAACATATTCATCTAACGTTCTTGTTATCTTTTCTTTCTTACTTGTTTATTAAGAAAAATTAAGGTTGTTACAAATGATATACACACCTTTTGTCTTGTCCTGCTTGTTCAGTTCACTCCCATTGAATCTCTAATACGATATTATTTTTAATTTTTTTTATAGGATATGATATCTTTAATTTAATTCAATGGCATTTTATGATTGATGATTATTACGTATGTTGCGTGTTATAAGTTTATTCAACTGATTATATTATTCCCGTGCTATATGAAACTTATCCTATTGGTAGGTTGTGGCGCAATATCATGTGCTTATATTTCAAGCCATTGAAAAGGTAACAAAGAAGAGCATAATGGCCATATTTGTTTTTCTCTCCATTTGGTTATTGACTCTCTTTTTCCCCGGGAGTTATCACTATCAGTTATCAAATATAGCCTCATCAGCGAAAACAAGTTGGCTTTTCCTAACTTGCTTTTAGAGTTTTATCTACTATCAAATATGCCTCATCCAACATTTTTACTTAGATAGTGACAGAATTTAGACAGGTTTATTTGAATAATTGGCTGCGGAGAGATGCTACTTGCACACTTTATTTTAAGGAATTTTTTTTATGATTGATTAGAATTTATTAAAAATTATTAATTTTTAGTAGGTTTTGTTTCTAGAATATCAAAAAGAGTGTCGTTACCATTTTTTCATTGGGTGTGTGTACAAAAATATTAATGAAAAATTAAATAATTGGATGAAAATTAAATTAAATAAATTTAAATATACTTTTAGTCCTTTAAATTTGAATAATTATTTTTTTAGTCCTTAAAAAAATATTTTTATTAGTTCCTCAAATTTCAGAAAAGTTACTTTTAGTTACTTTTTGTTTATTGTCATCATAGTTTCACACGTTGTGGTAGTTTTTAACCATAATTTTTTTAAAATCATTTTTGGCGATTTTGAAATCGCCAAAATATTTTTCTCATATTGGTGACTTTTGTTTTTACATATTTTGATAATTTTAGAGAAAAAAAACAAAAAAAAACATGAGTTTGAAATTATTTCAATTGTTTGCATATTCTTATAGTTTTAAATTGACATAAATCATTTTAAAGATATTGAATTAAAAAAAAAATATTTATGATGATGTAAAACAACCATAAATTTTACTTAACACAAAGATGACAGAAACTAAAAATAACTTTTAAAAAATTTGAGGGACTAATAAATTTTTTTTTTAAGAACTAAAAAAATAATTACTTAATTTTAAAAGAATAAAATCTTATTTAAGCCAATTAAATATTTAGATCATATATTTATATTAGTAAAATTAAATAATATCTTTATTTTACTTATCGTATTTTTCTCTCATTTATTTTTTAATTTTTTATCTTTTAATTTGAATTTAAATCGATTTGAATTGATGATAATTTCCTTATCATAATTACTTTAATTACTATATTTATATAAATTTATGAATTAAAAATAAATAAAATTTAATAATGTTTTTGGTGTAGGACAATAAATATCCCATCCCCATTTATAGTTATACATAAATCGGGAATATATTTGTTTTAAAAAAATCAATAATATCTATAATATATTTTTGGTTTTAAAGAATTTTTTTCTTTCTATGTATCAGACTCAGATTTAAAAAATTGAATGAAAGAGATAAACTTTACATTAACTAAAATGTCTTTTTTTATACAATTAATTAAGATGGTATTTTTTTTGGGGTACATATAACTGTAAAAAAGTACAGTATTTAAGGATTCCTTTTATTTTATTTTTTTATATCTTCAATAACTGACAAAATAATAACTAACTAATATAATCATTTAAAAAAATACCAGATTTTTTTATTATAATCTCTCTTTTTTTATTTCTATATATATATTAAATTTGATATAAATTGTATTAACATAATTAATATTAAATATTTTAATAAATTTATATTATTTTATTTGTATTGTCCATTATTTGTCCAAACATATATATATATATATATATATATATATATATATATATATATATATATATATATATATATATATATATATGATACAAAATTGTCCAATAACTTATATCTTTGTATTGCTTATATATTTATCCTATACTACTTTTCTTATTTTGTTATATATCATATTTTTAATAAATCAAACTAAACCAAGAGATAAAATCAATCAAAGATAAATTATTCTCTCCCAGTCATTCTCCATATACAATATTAAAGATTCAAAGTCTTAATAACTTTTGCATAAAAAAAACTTTTAATAACTTGCTTAAAAGATCAGAGCTCATTACTAGTCAAACGGCCACTTATTGGTAGTTGTTGACATGTCAAAATTCATACATTCTTTTTTATAATTTATTCATCAATGTAATAAGATATTTTATTTTATTTCTTCAACTTAACTTATTTTATATAACAACTTTAAAAGTATACATGGTTATTCTTTCTTTTTCTTTACGATATATATGCTTATATATATATATAATAAAATAAAATGTTTTATATAATAAAACTATATCCTATTCCTTTTATAAAAAAATCCTATTATTTTTTATTTTTTTTAAGAATGAAAGACATGTACTGTGGGGTTTATAATAATTTATTTAGGTACCTATTTAATCAATTAAGTTGCATCTTTTTTTACTATTTATCTTCTTCTTAAGGTTCAGTATTATTATTTAATTAATCATAAAGTTAAAATTACGAGCCAGTATATGGATGCCCAACTCTCCTATGGTCAACACTCAACAGAAATCATAATTGTGGTTCACAAGTCTACTTCAACAGGCAACAGCCAATATACTTACTAATTTTATTTGTGGATGGCGTAAGCATGTATGCGCAATAATTAGATGCATCAATGAGATAAAGCTATGAATTATTTCTTTCTTATCGTTTTTCCTTTTTTTAATTATTATTCAGTCTTCTCTTTATTCAATGAAACTCAAAACAATTATTATTACTAAAATAAAGTTATGATAGTCATTTATAAAAAAACGAAAAAAAGTCTAAATATATCTCGTCACCAATTTAAAAATATCACAAAAAATTGTAATTGAGAATATATTACAATTACAATTCATGCATATACAAATATTTTCAAAAATAAATAATAAAACACCACATACAGTCTAAAATTAATAAACAAAAATATACAAAGGTTACATACTGAAGTCATGTGGGCCTAGAATTCATAGATACTTGGGAACTGCTAGGCGCACCCAGCTGTTTTCCTGGTACACCCAGAAAAACAGTGAAATGTCTATTTTGCCCTTCCGCACGTCCTCATACTTATGAAACCAGTATGGTCCATTCTCTGAGAATGAGATAGTGATGGGCTTAGTTTTCGAACTGTATGTCAATGATCGTTCATCATTCTCCTTACTGGTTTGGCCCAGAGAAGGAGATAAGGTGGACGTAATCTCTATTTTCTCTTTGTCATTATCTTCTCTCACTCTTCCATCTTCAGATTATATGGAAAAAACAAATATTAAATAATAGCTGCTAAAAACATTTCCATTTAACATGATTATTCTAATTTATATATACATAGAATATCAAAATTTAAAATTTAGGTTAATTAAAATTTATAACGAATACAAAATTAAAAACACTTCTTTTAAGAATGAGAATTTATAGTGAGATTTGTTCTCTTTATCCACTCCTATAATTTTTTTTATTATACTATGGACATATTAAAATACTAATTCATGATATAAAGATAAATTATAAATACTAGACAAAGTAGAGTATATATAACTTAAAATTAAATTTTCTTGCACACAAATACACAAAGTAGGAATATCTATCTCTATATCAATATTTTTCTTGTTTATTCTTTAAAATTTAATTTTATGTATTATTTTCTAAATTAGAAAAATAATTCTTTCAATCATCCTTTGTTTGTTTTTTTTTAAATTACCCTTATATTTAATTTTCTTAACATTTCATTCCACTAGATATACTTTCTTTTATCACAATTTAAATTATTCAACATAAATCTAATATTTATTTCTTATTTCTAGAAATATTTATTTATTACAAATTTTAATTGAAATTAATTTATATATTATAAAAAATTATTTATAGTTGTTCTCTTAAATTAAAAAAAGGAATTATTGAATAATAATGTGGTTTTGTATATATAACTACAAGGTTTAATTAGACACTTAGTCCGTATAAAATCCTAATAAATCCTAATAAGTGAATTTTTTAATCTTAAAGTTGAATAAATAAATTTTTTAATTTTAAAGTTTATATTTTAATTTCCAACAAATCTTTATTGTTAAATTTTTTTAATTATGACAAAAATATTTTAGAAATTAAAATCTAAATTTCAAAAACTAAATCATTCACTTATTAATTATAAAACTAAAAAATAAATTTTAAAATTATAAAAATTAAATGAATAATTTAAATCTTACTATAAAAGTATAAATCCTTAGCAGTGGAACGTGGAATAAAAGAAAGGACTGGAATTACATTTACAGTGCAAAACCAAAACCTTAACCCAACCGGACCGGGGCTATCAAAGGCAGAGGAGAGAGTAACGAAGGTAACTTTTTCTTTCTTTCGTGTCGTTTTATTGCGAAAACGATTCATTCTCAGCGTCGTTTCATGTTTGTATGCGGAATATTTCTGGTTGCCGGAGAGAAGATTGGGAACAAGCAAGACAAAAAATCAACTTTGTTTTTGAAAAAATCGTGCACCTGAACCTGAGTTCCTGTTCCTTTTCTTGTTCGCAGGTTGCTTCTAACTGTTCAGAATCATGTCTTGGTGCACCATTGAGTCCGATCCCGGTATGCAAAGTTCATGAGTTTTGTTTTTGAGATTAATAATGGTTAGAGTTGTGGCTAGGGTTGAGAGTCTTGTTTGATAGAGATGCTGTTTGACTGGTGCTCTCTTTTATACTTTGATTTTGCTTCTTTTTCTCCCAGGTGTGTTTACAGAACTTATTCAGCAAATGCAAGTGAAAGGAGTACAGGTATTTTTATTATGTTGGATATGTATTTTTTTCATATTCTTTAGCTTGGTTTTGGTGTGGGATATTGGTTTTTGTTTCTTGTTTAGGAGCTTTTGCTTCCCTTGGGGGTAGGGAGGGGACAACAATTGTTTTATTTTTAATAAATATTCTCTATTTTGGTAAATTTTTAAAATAAAAACATAATTTATTTATTTTTATTTATAAACGTTGCATAACTCTCTAAACTTAAAAATATAATATCACCCTCCCTTTCTTATCTCTCTAAAACCTAACTCTCAAAGACATATTGGGGATGATTGTTTCAAGCTATAATATTGCATTCTCAGGAATATTATACCTAGGAATTTTATTCCCATGAACAGGGTTGGTTAGCATTTAGTATCAACGTTACAGGGATATTTAACTGTCAAATTTTTCTGTTTGTTAGTGTCCTAACATTCATAATAATGTAAATAACTCTGTTGAAGAGAAGAGAGGAAGAATACAACTAGGGGGCAACTAAAAAATACCCTCCAAGCCCGTTTAATTGAGATAGAAGAAGGTGAACAAAATAAAGAAAGCATCAAGTCTGCCCCGTCACTTTGCAGATGGTAACTCCCTTGAAGCAACCACAAACCTATGAGCTGAGCACAATGCCAATAAGAAGAGATAAGCACAACCTATGCTGTCATAATTCTAGTAGTATGAGACTTTCTAAAGGATGCAAGCATCTGATCCAACCAATCTCACAAAAGAACTATATAGACTGCACACCCCCTGACTTGATAATGCCAGCCTTCTTGTCTTCTCAAAACCCAATATAATGAAGTAAGGAATCATCATAAGCCCCGCCAAAGTCTGAGGGCACTCTCTGTGCTCACACAGAATCTTAAAATATTGTCCCATGGTACATGAACTAATATAATGAGTCAAAGGGTGTAGGTTATCTTAATAGCACCAAAAAATGATGGAGGAAAGGAAGCTGTACCACCTTTTTAAAATTAAAGGGTTTGTGAGGAAGTGAAATACCTTAATCTGAAGTTAGTTTTCACATAGCAATGCTATTGGCTGGGGTTTTCATTTTCAGGCAAGAAAGCATGAACCATAGATTGAGAATGGAAAATAACGCTGCTGAATGGAAAAGAGACTTTTCCTATAGAGTTGAGAGAAGTACAGAGAAAGTTATCTAATGGATGGGATTTGGATCATTAGCCATGGTTAGCCTTTGAAGCTCTTGATACCATAAAGAGTTGAGAGAAGTCAAGAGGAAATGATCTGATGAAAATTTTATTGAACTGTAAAAATGAATTTATATTACAAAGAGAAATTTTTTCAAGGCTCATACACACAGACACACTCAAAACCAAGATAGCTTCTGCTACAAACTAAAAAACTAAAACCTAACTTGACCTGTAGTAGACTCCAGCTATCAAACTGAATGTTAGTGAGCTAACTAATTCTGACAGGGCACTGACGCAAAAACTGACAAGGTGCTGATTCAGCTCAACTCACAATCTGGTGCAGCCACCAGAATATACATATACAGATAACAGCCGCACACTAATTACATTATCACCCTCTAAATGCCCTCAGGAAAAGCTTGGACCTTGTGCAAAGGGATTCTTGTTCCTGGGCATGTGTTAAGCAAATTGTTGTTTACCTTTTCTTGCCAATTCAGAGCATGACTGTTTGGAACTAATCTGGGTTTGTCACTACCAAAATGGAAAACTACCAGAAAATTATCAATTTGAATTGTTCAACTGAGAATTTTTCAATTTATTGACCATGGAAATTGTTCAATGTTGTTATCCAAAATAAATGTGGTAAATTCCCGGGCTCAGAAAAAACACTTACTTTTGTTTTTTCTGGTTCCAGTTTGAATATTTTTATGCTTGCTATCCCAAATTCCTCACGCCTAGATATGCCTTGGCAGGTTGAGGAACTTTATTCATTGGATCTTGACTCTCTCAACAGCCTTAGGTCAGTGTACTATATCAGCTAGTCTTGAACTTGTAATGATAGCCCATATGTTATGATAATTGATTTGTGAACATTTCCCTGCTCTCTTTCTGTGGGATTTTGTCCTCAATTTCAGGCCTGTTTATGGGTTGATTTTTCTTTTCAAATGGCGTCCAGGAGAAAAGGATGACCGAGTGGTTATCAAAGATCCCAACCCTAACTTGTTTTTTGCTAGTCAGGTTATTTTTACTTTAATAATTAAAAGCCAATATCATACTTGTTTTGTCGTTGTATGGTTTTACTGATCTAGCCGTCCATTTGTAGGTAATTAATAATGCTTGTGCAACCCAAGCAATCTTGTCCATTCTTATGAATTCACCAGACATTGACATTGGTCCAGAGCTGACGAAATTGAAAGAATTTACCAAGAATTTCCCTCCTGAACTCAAAGGTTTGGCCATCAATAACAGTGAGGCCATACGTACAGCCCATAATAGCTTTGCTAGGCCAGAACCTTTTGTTCCTGAAGAGCAAAAGGTTGCTACCAGAGATGATGATGTTTACCACTTCATAAGCTATCTACCTGTTGATGGGGTACTGTATGAGCTTGATGGATTAAAGGAGGGTCCCATCAGCCTTGGTCAGTGCTCTGGTGGGCAAGGTGATATTGAATGGTTGAAGATAGTGCAGCCTGTGATCCAGGAACGCATTGAAAGGTATTCCCAAAGTGAGATAAGATTCAATCTCCTGGCAGTCATCAAGAACAGGAAAGAGTTGTATACAGCTGAGCTGAAGGAACTTCAGAAGAGGAGGGAGCGCATTTTGCAGCAGCTAGCAGCATCAAAGTCAGACAGACTGGTCGACAATAGCAGTTTTGAGGCACTGAACAATTCTCTCTCTGAAGTGAATGCTGGGATTGAAGCTGCGACTGAGAAGATCTTGATGGAGGAAGAAAAATTCAAAAAATGGAAAACAGAAAATATTCGCAGGAAACACAACTACATACCCTTTTTGTTTAACTTTCTAAAGATTCTTGCTGAGAAGAAGCAGCTGAAGCCCCTCATTGAGAAGGCCAAGCAGAAAACAAGCAGCCCTCGGTGAAGAATGTTTTATACAACCTTATGCGTGGATTTTTTTCCCCAGATATGAGTATGCCCATATGTATCACGTTGCACTTAATTATTATTTTTAGCATTCTCTTAAGTACTGATGCACACAAGCTTCTTCTGATCCAAGGATATAACTCTACCCTCTTTGGTAAGGATTCTTCATTAGTTCTCTTTACTAGTGATTCTGGATTCAATAATATACTGTTAGAGGATGAATTTAATCTTCAAAGCAAATCTTTAGCTCCCTCCCGTCACCCCCCTCCTCGGTTTGTCTCTCTGCAGATGAAAGGAGAGACGTTAATCAAGTTGTGATTGACCTGATCTTCTTTGGTTAATGTTTGAAAAACACCATCTCATTAATCTTGTTTCATACAGGAATTCTTTAACATTCAGCGGAATAGTTAAAATGAATGCCTGTGCTGAAAAATTGACCCGAGAAATACTAGCCTTTTCAATTTACAGATGATTCTGTGAGGTCTTGATTCCTCTTTTAGTGGACCACTCATCCTCAAGTTTTTGGTTGCTCCCATTTCAGTTGCATCATATCATCTCATGTTAAGGAACATGTCTATTGTCTGATGCCTTTCTATGGTTAAAATTTGATCTTGTTCATCAAATTAAACTTGCGTTTGCGTGAAACTCTTCCATTTCAAAAAACGCGTCTATAAAGTATAAATTGCATATCACTCCACGCTGCACCAACTTTGCTCTTTTATTTGGGAGTATTCGGAATTCTGTGGTCGTTATGTCAGGGATTTACAATGTGATTAAAATTAAACTTCTTTCATGAGCGCAAGAGTAATTCATATTATTAATTCGATTAAGGATCCTTAAAAAATCGATTAAGGGGATTTGACATTGTCTGCACGATCAACGAGTAAACGTACTAATGGACGAGGAGAAGAATTTAAATTAGCGAAACGCTCAATTTGTGGCTTGTAGAGAAAAAAATATCCATACTTCACAAAGTCACGAAATAGATTTATCGAGTGCAATGCCAATCAAATCTTTACAACTATCTTGGAGTACTAGGAGTTTTATATTAGCACACTTCCTAAATGGTAGAAGCAAAATCCTTTTTATTTCGAGAAAATCATTTTCATAAGGTTAAATTAAAAAAAAATTATGTGCTTAACCAAATGATTAGATGGTATCATGTCATGGTAACGGTGGTTGTTTACTTGTTTTACAAGAATCTATTTTTGATAAATTCGTAAAAGAACAACAAATGATTTGGACAGAGAAAATCAAACCCGAATTAATAATTTATCCAATTAAAAATAAATAAAAACGATGAAAGTTAACATTTGTTTATGGCAAGATATAAGAAATTAAAAAGCACGTTTAAGCAAAGGTTGTCTGAGAAAGAGCATTTGCATTTCCCTCCTCCATGCTAGTAGCTTGGCTTGGGACTGGTTGGCGAAGAATCCAATTTCTCTTCCTATTGTATGCATTACGTTGAGAAAGAGTGTTTCAGATCCCGAACCGTATCGTACTATAGTTATAGGTAGTAGCGTTAGCGTGATTGATCAGTGATCACTATCAGATCAGAATTGTGATCGTGGATCGAAGCAAGCAATGTTCAAATTCTTGAAAGAGGTGGTGAGTGGATCTGGAACCGGCCTCAAAGATCTACCATACAATACCGGTGAACCTTACGCTTCTGCTTGGGGCTCTTGGCTTCATTTTCGCGGCACATCCAAGGTAACTAGCTCACTCTCACTTCTTCTTCTAATTCGTATACTCGTAATTCCAACTATATGTACATAAAAATTCATATTTATGTCAATGTTACCTTCAATCTGGAACTAAACCTAAATAATTTGACGTTGATTTGGTTTTTGTTTCAGGATGACGGTTCTCCTGTGCCAATATTTTCTCTGTCTGGGAGCAAAGCTCAGGATGGGCATTTAGCTGCGGGGCGTAATGGCGTTAAAAGTCTTCGCACTGTAAGCTTAGCTTGTCTTGTGTTGCTGCGGGGGTTTCAATTTTTTTTGGATGATTTTCTCCTTTTGATGGTGCAATTTTTCAGGTTAGGCATCCGAATATTTTGTCGTTTCTTCACAGCACCGAGATCGAAACCGTCGACGCTGGTTCTCCCAAGGTTACAATTTATATGGTGACCGAGCCGGTGATGCCGCCGTTGGACAAGATTAAGGAGTTGAGTCTTGAAGGTACACAAAGGTATCAATGGAGTTCCCACTTCATATCATGATGTATTTGGGTTGGTGAGGCATCATTTGACAGCTTTCATTGTACATGAATGGATTAAGTAGTATTCTTTTGTTATATTTTACTCCTTGTTGGAGTTGTAGGGATGAATATTATGCTTGGGGCCTGCATCAAATAGCAAAAGCTGTGAGCTTCTTAAATAACGATTGTAAACTTGTGAGTGTTCATGAGCTAAATATAAATATGGTTTTTATGCTCACTGGTTGCTTTTTTTGTGTTTTTTTTTCTGACCAACTTTGCGTGTTGCAGGTTCATGGTAATGTTTGCTTGGCTAGTGTTGTTGTCACACAAGCATTGGACTGGAAACTCCATGCTTTTGATGTTCTATCAGAGTTTGATGGGAGTAATGAAGCTTCTTCTGGGCAAATGCTGGTAATTTAGTGTTTGGCTGCAATACCTTGTTTTCTTGTTAGCTTTAGCATAGGTTTCTTGGTATGAGGTTAAAAGGTCATGAATGTCCTTACTCTTTGGCCGACCAAAGTGTGATTTCAAAAATTATTCTCAAGCTACAGCCTTTTGTTGCTTCACTTTACTGGTCTTCAGCATTTGAGCATCTATTTATAAAGTTTATGGCAAAATTGACTGACATTATGGATGCTCTCTTGAAAGGAGTCCCCCCCCCCCCCCCCACGGTGGGAATGGGGGATCAGCAATATGCATGGCTTGTTGGATCACAATACAAATCAATGGAACTGGCAAAATCTGACTAAGCTTCAAGCACTTGATTAATTATTTTCGTAACTCAATACCTAAAAAGTGTAGCATGAGTTCAACCACCCAATTAACCTTTACTAGTTAACTAGTGTTTATTTCACTTCTTTTTTGTGTATTCTAGCTGTAGATACTCCTTCAACAGCACCTGTTGGTGTAAGCTCAACACCAGATTTTGCTGAACACCCTGTCCCTACATCCCCAACGTCAACAGATGGCTGGGGGGAACTAGAGAATGGACTCGACGAGGAGCGTGAAAATGACAAGGATGGGTGGGATGATCTGGAACCACTTGAAGAAATAAAACCAGCTCCAGCTCTTGCAAAAATTCAAGCAGCTCAAAGGAGGCCAGTTCCTCAACCTGATTCGCAGCTAAAAACAAGGTATTGGTTATTCAACTATTAGTATTTTGGAAGGGATTTCCTCATTTCCTTGTCTGCTAGTGTTACTATTTAAAATTTTCCGATGTCAGATTGGAAGTTATTTATCCATGTACTGGCATTATAAAATACTTATATGTCCATGCCTATGATTAATTACAAAATCATCACAAAGTGATTGATGCAAGTGTATGAATTACTAGTTCAGGTTTGCAACTAATGATTGAATTTGGTGTTTAATAAAATAGTATACTCACCTTTCGCTAAGGCATGAATTTGGTAATTGTTACCGAAAAAATTACAATTATGTTTTCGAGATGCTGGCCATTTTATTTAGCTTTTGATCTGTGCTTGAAACGTGAAAGCTTACAATCCCTAGATGCAAAAGGAATATTGCCAATCCCATTAATTAATTTAAATTCATTTACTTGTGAATGTTATGTTCTCGTGTACCAATTGGAAGGGTTTTCTTTTATTTTTTAATTTTAGCCTCAAGTTTGCGATCCAAAAGTACACCAAAGTTGAGCAAGGATGAAGATGGTGATTTGTGGGGTTCCATAGCAGCTCCTGCTCCAAAAACATCAAAACGTTTTATTGAACAAGTGGTCTCAATAACTTAAAAAAGGATAGACTTAGAATGCAGAAGAAAAAGACGAAACAATCAATTTAATAATGTTCTTTTAAATGGGTAAGATAAAATTGATTGTAATAAAATAAATGAGACAAGGGAAGAGAGAAATGCAAACTTGATTTAGACTGGTTCGGTCACTTTCTGTGCCCACGTTTAGTCCTCAAGCAACTCACTTGAGATTTTCACTAATTTTGTATAAAATCTTTTTACAACTTTTGAACACCCAAGGAATCCCTTTCCCTTGCGTTCAGGAAACTCACAATTCAAGAGACAATCAGTCTCTTGATTACAATAGACTTTTTGAGAAAAATATAAAGATTTATCTACTTTAGAGTGGATAATACAATTTGAAGTTCCTAGATGAACTTTTCAATAGATTTGCAAGTGTTTGTCCAAGAGTTGTTGATAGAGTATTTGATAATGAAGTTCTCTTAGAATATCTTTTTTTTGCTTTCTCACACACATATATAAACCCTTCATGTCTTTTCAAAATGGTTTGAAGAGATGTGTCTTTTTAAAAAAAAAATTCTGAAATCTTTTACTCGTAATCGATTACAAACATCTGGTAATTGATCACACAGTTATATTTTGAAAAATTGAATTTCAAGAGTTCTGTTGCTTGTAATTGATTACATATCAATGATAATCAATTACAACTTTTAAATTCAAATTTCAAAACCTTTCTAAAAGTTATTTTCTCAAAATTTTCCTCTGGTAATCGATTACAAAGAGTCTTAACATGTTGGAAACAATACGTTTTAAGGCAAAAACTGATCTTGAAGCAATGTTTGTTTGTTGAAACAATTTTATCTTAATCTTGAAACGATGTTTAACCTTTGAATGTTTGTTGAAGTGATCTTGAAAACAACCTTATTTGATTATAACTGTAAATGATGATGATGATGATCCTTGGGCTTCCATTGCTGCTCCTGCACCCACTACTAAGGCAGCATTAGTTGAATTATTCAGGGCAACAAGGCTATGGTGTAATTAGTTTCATATTGTTATAGGAAAGTTTTTTGTCTAATTATTTCCTTAAACCTGTTCTATACTCAATGGTTCTAGTACTGTACACTTGCTTGTGTATTTAGTGGTGCAGTAATTAAGCATATAAACGTCAACTGACTACTGAGAGCTTCTTAAAGGCAAAAATAATAAATAACTAATTGCAATTGGTCACATTGGAAGACGAATTGCAATAACAAAGTTGGTTTTGATTTTATTTTTTATGTATTCCGATCTAGCTGGTGAAGTTAAAACCCACATGGATGATGATGACACAGCGGAAGTTTCCATGACACGAAAAGGGTTTGAGATCACACTCACATGTAATATAAGCATGGTATTCAAAATTGGGCTGGATTGATCAGTTAGATCAGGAACTAGTTAAATCATTGATAAGGACAATTCAGAAAACTAATGAAATAAAAAATCAACAAAAAAAATGCTCGAACCAATCTAGAATTTGTCAAAAGCATTCAAACTTGGATGATAATGGAAGACAAAAAATTTACTTGAATTGGTTTTTAAATATTATTTTTTCTTAAATTTTTATTTAATATATTTTTAAATTAATGAAGGTTCATATATGATATTTATATATATAATATTATTACTTAGCTATTTCTTATGAATTTTTTATTTTATAAAACATGTAAATGGATTTTTATATTAATTTAAAATTGATATTTTTTATAACTTTATATTAGTTTGTATTAATATATTATTAAATTTTAAATATTTTTATCGTTTCAACTTTAGTCTACTCATTATTTAATTAATGAACAATAAATTAATATCTTTGTTGGTTTAATTACTGATTTAATTTTAAAAACATTGATTATAAGTTTAATGTGTTTGATCCTTTTTTACAAAGTAATGTCGGAAGAAAAAAAAAGCTAGGGAAGGAAAAGTGTTGCATTTTTCTTAAAATATATTAAATTTACATTATTCACAGGTGTTGATGCCAATATTTATATATTCAATATAAAAAATTAGACAATAAATTGCATGATTATTAAAAACAACATTACTAAAAGAATAAATATATTTTTGTATTATAAATATATTGTTTAGGTACAGACAACTCACTTTGTTTACTTTCTCCAACTTTTAAGTTTTATTATTATTATTTTCTTTTTATCATACATTACTCTTTATGATTAGCTGAAAACTGTTTTATCATCTCAAATTACTCTATTTTTTTTTCTATTTTTAAATTTATCTTCAATAACTAATTTAGTTGGTATACTGCACAAGTCAAATTTAACGCGCAAAATTTATGATTATAATTATTCATCATAAAAAAATTATTCATATCAGAAAATTAATAAAACCTCAGAATTTTATTTATAGAAGAATATTAAATATATCTAAATATAATTAGTCAACCTAATAAAATAAAATAATTAAAATTCATTAATAATTCTCTGTTTTAATATATTCAAAACATGATAAATGTGGTCCAGATTATGAGATATGTTAAAACTAAACTAAGCAAGAAATAAAAGAATTTAAATTAATAAGAAATAAAATAATTTAAATTAATATATAAGTTAAAGAGATAAAGGTAATTGAAGAGATAAGGATAATTTATCAAAAAAAATCCCGGTGAAATAAAAAATGGAAGAGGCAAATTAATTTAAATCGTGAAAGAATTCAAATCAAAAGAAAGAGGATAGTTAAAAGAAAAAAAAAATTAAACACGAAATTCAACATGAGAGAAAGTAAAGATTATACAATATAACTATTCTATTTTTTTTATAATGATATTGTTTTTGCGAAACATTGAAAATTTAACTTATTATTAATTTTTATTAAAAAAGCAAATTGACTATTTTTAGTCAAGTTTATCATTTTAATCATATTATTCTCTCCTAACATTAAGACTTTGAATCTAAGTTACATTAAATATTTAAGTCTAATTTCATTCGAACGAATAAAAGATTGATAATTATTTAAATTTATGATACAAATATTATTTTTTAAAAGAAAATAATGATAATTAAAAATATATAATATTATAATTTAAATTATTATTATAAATTAATAATAAAAAAACCTCATACCCACAAAAATAATAATTTAAAATTCATTAATCTAGAGGGAGACCTGTAATGTATTGTCTTCAATATTTATCTTTTTAATGACGTTAACTTTAAAATTTAGATGGATAGTTTTGAATCGTTCTAAATAAATAAAGGATCAAATAAATTTGTAAAAAGAAAATGTCAAATTCAACAACAAAAATTAAGATAAAGTACTTCAAAAGTTTCAGAAAAAAGGACTACAAAAGTCATTTAGTCATTTATTTATTATGATTTTGAATTTTGGTATAATTTATAATTATTTATAATAAATTTTAATTATATAAAAACAAATATTAATAATACATGAACTAAAATATTCATCTATTTTATATTAAGAAAGATTACCATTTAATTTTTTATTTTATTTTTACAGTTTTAATAAGGGGAAATGTAAAACTAAAAGGATATTTATGTTTGAGATAAAAAAGAAATAAAAAAAAAAGTTGTCATAAATAAATGAAAAGAAAAAGAAGGGGGCAACTCCCGTCGATTGAACAAGTCTGAAGCTGAAGTGCAGGGTAGGATACTTCTTTCAAATTTATGTGATCGGGAACCCTAAACCCCCAAAGCCTTTGACTTTGTTCAATCCTTCGACATGAGTATGACCCAATTCGCCATGGTATGCTTCTTTGACTCTCTCTCTCAACATACGTGAATTATCTCCTCACGAATTCCAATTTTTTGCTGCCTTGCGCTCCCTCTTTCTGGGTATTATGTTTTTCTGGGTTGTAGCGGATTACGTTGTTAAACCTCAAAGTTAAAATTTTTTAGAACCCTTGGACATGTTTTAGCACCAAGCTTGTTCCTTTTTCTTTTCTCATGTTAATTGAAGGATTTTTTTTAGGACAATTGCTTCTATGATTGGTGTCAATTTAATATCATGATTGTCTGATGATTTGCTTTAACTTAATGTTATGTGAACTAGCATGGCACTAAGGAGCATCTCTTTAGAAGGGCTTGCCTTGCAGTGTTTAAAACTTTAACTGGGTCTCAGTACTGACTGATGTTTTTGTATTTAAGGTTGAGGAATTGGCTTTTCTTGTCAAGGACAATCTTCCTTGCAAGCATCTAGTTCTCACAATGGAAGAATCCCTTGTTAACTTTCTTCAGGATGATGACACTAGGTAACATTTATGAGATAGTTTGAGTGGTGTTTAACTTGAGTATTAGTCCAAGGTTTTAGCATCACAGTTCACTTATTAATTTCAAAACCGTATAGGGCATTTCTTACATTCATGGAATATAAATATTGTCTTAAGGACTTAATGTATATTGATCAATGTGTAAAGGGGGCCTCTGGAGAATGGCTCCAAGTTTCGTTGGTCATTTAGTTTTTGTGGCAGTTGAGCATATGCATGTTGTGTTAAATAGTTGTTTTACAATGGTTGGAATTTTTTTCTCTCTGGTAGGATGGTATCATATAATTATAATATGCTTCTTAATATCTGTTTTTACTGACTATAGTTCAGATGGGATCTTGGAATTGGAGCCAATGAACTCTTACAATCGTCTTCTATTGCATCGCCTTGCTGAAATATTTGGGTATTTTTCTCATGACTTTTGTTTTAGTCAATTTCAAAGTTCCTTTCTGGTTTCATTTTGAATGTGTTTACTGTTCTTTTATTTGATGGTTTTATAACTGGTGCCAGGTTTGCACATGAATCTGTTGGCGAAGGAGATGATCGCCATTTGATTCTGGAAAGATGTCCAGATACGTCCATGTAAATAAACTTCCCTCTTTTATCTCTCCTGGCTCTTTTTATATCAAGCATAATTTGGATTACTTTATTTTATTAATATATCAGTAATTATTGCAAGGTTTCTTTTGCAAAATAACCTTTATGTTGGATGGATTGCAGACCTCCAGTCCTTGTTAGTGATATCCTATGGAAGTATGATGATGAACCTCAATCTTTGGTTACATCCCACCAAATATTAAGGAGAAGTGAATCCTCTCCAGGTAATGCATGCTACTGATTCTTCTCTCAGTCAGTTACCATAGCACATTATGTACAATATTGATCCCACCTACCTTTAGAATCTACCATTATAAAAGACATAACATATAATGCATGAAGTGAATGAGATTTACTGTTTACTATTTTATTTAAAACTTGGGAATACTGTGGGAAATTTTTTGTATGCTAAAATTAGTTTATTTTTATATAACTAATTATAATTTTTTATGCAGTAATTATTGTTAATTTTTAATTGTATACATTGAACTTCTCATATGGAAAATAGTAATTTTCTTAATGTCTTCTTACCATTACATAGACTGAATGTCTTTTTCTATGATATAGATTCTTGTTCTGTGTTAACAGATTAGCAAGTGTACCAATTTTATTACAAGTAATAAAGATTAAAATGGGAGTCCAAGTGTTGAATCCACAGGGATGCAAATCCAATTATTAAGCAATGAGAAGAAAGAAAAGAAGACAGAGACAGAGAATTCTAAATGTGAAATTTGGAGTAAGACAAATAACAAGAAAGATAGCAAGAAAAATAAACAATAATTTAAAATGCAAAAAAAGATGAAATAATAAACAAGAAAACAAAGATAATTAAAAGATGATATTTGAATGCAATTATGTTAGGGCCTAGCATGTCTTATTTGCTTAAGACGTATGATTTTAGATTTTTATCTGTCAATTTGGTGAATTTTTTCTACTCACATCTATTAATATGTTCAATCCGGATCCCTTACGATGAAGAGTCTAATTTACGTATTCTCTCTCCCAAATCCCTTTGTAAGGATGGAATCATAAACAACATTAAGTATAAAGATGTATGCAGAGGCACAACAAAGTCACTCTATCCCTAGCAATTCAATGTTGAGATGTACTTTTCCAATTCTTTAGACATTACCATTTTTCAATGAATAACCCCTAAAATTAATGCATTTAAGACCTTTCTTGTATTTCTATTAAGAATTACTCTCTCCCAAACGATTAACCCTTAAAGATGATACAAGAATGAATGATACATGAAATTAAAATAAGAATGAATAATAGGAAAACAAACACCTGATTGCATTGATAGATATGAAACATTACAATACATCTGTTGGCTTTTTAGGTCTGTCAGACCCTAACTAAGGGATTTAGGGAGTTGATGTGGATGGAAGAAGGTGATGGATGACTAAAGAGAGAGGGTTTCCCCTAAGGAATAGACCCAGTGTGTGGGGTGTGTCTTTTTCTTCTGTTTTCTCCTCCTTATATAGGCACCAGATAGCTTACTTTTCACGCTAACTTCGGGCTTAGCGCAGGCTTTCGTGCTAAGTGCGCCTTTGGGCTTCTTCTGGGCCTTTTTCGCACTAAGCGTGTGTTGCATGCTGAGCGAAAGTGCACACTGAACTTGTCTCGTGCGCTAAGCATGCTTTCCAATTCTTTCCATTTTTTTTTCAAGGCTTTTTTTTTCTTCCAGTTTTTGCATCAATTTTTCCTCTAAAGTACTTGAAATCTTCTTCTTTTAAATTTTGCTAATAAAAAATAGCAAACATGTTAATTTTTTCATTGTTTCATTAAAAACAATAATAAAGTAAAGAAATCACACTCACTTATTAATCCAAATTAACTATCAAATTAACTTGTATTTTGCAGTTATCATTTTGTTTTCTGGGCCTTAATTTGTGTGCTGCATCTTTTAGTCTTGCAGAAAAACACAGCATCCCTTTCACAGTCACTTGAGGAGAGAAAAGCAGCTTATTTAATTGCTCGTGAGCGAATTTTCTCTATGAAGTTGGAAGAGGTAAAAGAGCCTGGTGAACAAAAGCCACGGAGTGTGCCTGTGGTTGCCCGCAGAATGATTGCCCATGCCCTAGGTCAAAGAATCAATACAAAGAATCAGAATGACTTGGCTAGTGATAGTATGAAGGATGGAGTCCTCACAGATGAATTGAATGCTCAAGATAAGAATATGGAAGAGTCCACTCTCAAGAAAGTTTCTGAAGAGTATTCACACCTAAGAGGGAATTCAAACAACAGCATAAGAAACACGAGCAGTTCTAATGCAGCCTCACTTAATAAAAGGAATGATCAAACAACAGTTGACAAAGATTTGCCAGAATTCTCTCAAGAAAGAAAACAAGGGCTTAGTGTAAGTAAAGACTACATAAAAAAGGAGCACTTGGGAGCTGCAAAGAGAATGTTTGCTCATGCTTTAGGAGTGCATTCTGGGAAGGATGGTTCTGTTCCTAGAAGTAGAAGTGGAGAAATAAAGAAGAATTAGATGAAAAGGTTGTGAAGTATTTAAAAGCAGAATGGTATTCTGTTGCTCCAAATGGACCTGGATAGGTGCTCCCCAAGTTTCAATCAAGCACGAAGATGAGTAACGAGCATGCTTTACTCAGGAGATTCATGCGAAAGACTATCGTAGTATAAAGTTGGTTGCCTAGTTCTGTGATTGTGCTGTAGTAAATTCCCTAGCAGTCAAGTGAAAGGGAATTCTTGAAAAAAACTATCCAGAATCAAGTTTGACCTGATTTGGAGTGAACAGGTTATGGTGTTTTGGCCCCTCGTCTATATGTTGTTGTAAGACATGTAGTTCCAGTTTCATTCTACTGTGTTTAGTCTATTCTGTCAACCTGATGGTTTTTGTTATGGCTGTTCCCAGGGGATGATTTCCCGTCATGGTGGGTGTTATGTATATAATATGTAAAATCACAAATTTCTTGTGTCGTGTTTAGAAATTCCAAATTTCTTCCTCGTTTCCCTTCTATGGTTACAATTGTGTCATTTGTTACAGAAATTAAGGTGTCATCAGCTAGTGACTGTTAGATTTGAGAAAATATTAAAAGTCGTTTTTACTGTTTTCTATACAAACTTTGGAAAATGGGAAATAAAGTTAAAATAAGGTGATATTTTTGTAATTTAATAGTGTAAAGATAAAAACTGAAAATGTTCTCAAATGAACGATACTGTGTTTTTTGTCTGGATGTGAAAAGAGTATCAAAATCCTTATACATCGTTTTAGAGGATAGAATAGGAAGGAAAGAAAGCTAGAGGGGCGGGAAAGAAAGTTAATTCATGCTTTCTGCTCACTCCCTTTTCAAACTTTACATAATTAATCTAGGTTAAATTAGATTTTGTTTTTCACAGAATCATTGATGACCTTGTTTGCATAATTAGCCGATCAAAGTATAGGTCACTGATTTTTTTTGAGAGAAAAACTTAATTTCTAAAAATGAAAAGAGAAGACATAATTTACTTTTTTTTAATACTATTATATTTAGAATTTAATAGTGATACACTAATAACATAAAACAATTTTTATAATCAAATCATAAATATTATTGATATTATTTTTAAAATAATCTATAATTATTAATAAAGACAATTATATCTTCAGTAAACATATTTCTTATTCTTAAATTGCCTTTTAATATTTATGATTATTTTTATTTTTTTCATAAACCTTTAAAATATAGCTATTGTCACTACTTTTTCAACTATTTTTTCTTTTTTAAAATAAAGATAAAAACACAATGTTTCTCTTTCAACTAATTATTATAAAAATCATCAAAATTATTATACATAAAAAGATATAATCGAATGACAATATAAAACATTTTTATATTTTCAGTACATAACTTATTTGTTCTTATATTTAAAATTAAGGTCTCGCAAAATAATTCAAAATGCTCATCACTAGTTGAATATTGAATGTTTCCATTTGACCCTGATGACGTGAGTACATGATCTATTTTTAATTTCAGGTAAAATAAAAAATACCAAAAAAATATTTAAATTTTTAAAAAAATTATACATGCATAATTTAAAAAAAAAATATAAACGCAAAAGAATTAAAAAAGACACTTACTTTAAGGGGAAAATATACAAAGATATTTAACCACTCAATAAAGTCTGATGTAATACTATGAATTTTACACTAGCATTGTGTGGTTTGTAATACAAGACCGCTAGGATTACTCAGGGACTGTTGCAACTTGCAACATCAGCTGAGTATTTAAGAATAGTAAAAAACAGAGAGAGCCATGGCCAACATTAACATGCTTGACCAACATTGTCCATCACATCTCAATGTCTTCAAGATCAGGGAGAGGAAACCGAAGAATCGCAGCAATGCCACTTATCTGGGCTAGTTCTGTCCATCAACATAAAATTGGCAAAATTCAATTAAAAACAAACAAAATTAGAACATAAATGTTTGTGAAGAAATTTTATTCACTTCCATGAAGCAGCTCTAATAACAAGGAGGAAGAAAAACAAAATGTTTTAGTTTATTTCCCATCTTATTACTTCTACCTTTTTTCAATAATTGTTCACCATTCTTAGTTTCATGGATTTCTAGGATTAGTAAATATCCCACACGACACCCACCCCCCCAAAACAGTAAACAATAATGAAATAATGAAAGCAATAAAACTCACGTTCTCCAGAGACATGCATGGACGAAAATACATGGACAGAGCCCCCTGAATCCTTAACAGAGTTGACCAAGTTAACATACTTTTTTCTTGTTGCTATATCTGAATTCCTATAACCAAAAGCAAGTAGTGAAGTCACAACTCTATCACAACATCAAAAGGAGCATTTTCAGGATTACAACACAAATTCCAAGCTAACAAATAGGATGGTAAAGAAAACGCAAATATAAAGTTCAGTTATCATGATGCTATACTGGCTCAAAAATCAACCAAATATATTTCTATAAAAACAAAATTGTCTGAACTAAACAGTAGTTTACAAAGAAGTTTGATCAAAATTCTAAACCATTTCCAAGGATGGAAAAGTGATAGATAAGACATGGCTGAATTAAACAAAAAAGTAGGATACATGATTGTCAAAATGGGTGTGAATCAGATAGAACAATCCAGTATGCCATCTTTGATTCAGAATATTTTAGGGCTATATCATACAAACCTGAAAAGCTCATCCGTAATGAGAAGCATTTGTACAGCTAGTCGTTCATTGGCAACCTCAACATGTTTCATTCCATAACAAGCACGTGATGGATCCTGTTCCACACCAAAGATATTTAACAGGATTTCCTAGATTTCTGAAAATGCAAAAATATAGGTAAACCATTTTCAAATTTGTCATTATACCAATTCATCATGCAGCTGACTAAAAGTCTATAAGATCAACACTCTTCTTTACACATATGACTATGAACAAATAGAAGTTATACAAGAACTTATTGATCCACCTAAATTTAGTGTCTCCAATCGTATCAAATTCTTAAAGTCAAACTAATTCCCAATGGAATTCAAAATAGTGGAACGACATTCCAACCATAAAAATAGGCAAGGCAAGATAAACAAAATGATTTCAAAAATAGAACCTGACATTTGAAAGCATGTCGTAGAAATCCTTCATAACTCGAACCTGAAGGAAAACAAAGAATAAAGCTTATTCCAGGCTCAATAGTCAATAGAAGATAAGTAAGCAGAATATGAAAATTATTCAGCATATTCAGCGGGTGGTGCAGGGCCAAATGGAAAAGTAAAAAAGGTGCACTGCTTTGGTTTTGATGGTACCTCTTGTGCTGCTTTAGTATCTTTTATCAAACTCATGACATTTGGAGCATCCAAAACCTCCTTTAAACTATGCCTACAGATAATAAATAATAATGCTGAAGAGATAAGATAAATCAGATACTGCAGTACCCACAAGCAATTGAACTACAAAGTTAATCCTAAAAACAACAGTGTGTTGATCTATGTTTGCTGCCATGTCTGTTTGTTAGTTTTTTTTCATTCTAAATAAATGGATGTCTTTGACAGGAACGCACATGAGACTTCACATTCACTTAAAACCCATGTACATGTAGCAAATACAATGCCAAAACATATTCTAGTCACCACCCTCAAACAATATGGGCACAACTTTGTTAAATCAAGTGTTAAAGGAAGGCACAGCATATCAGAAAAATTATGCTAGTGCCAATTCTAATTATCTAACAAAGCTTTTGTAAAGTCCTAGAACTTGCAAATAAAGAAAGCAACCATACTTATATCCTGAACTTGTATGCACAAGAATGATGCGGGATTTGTTTTCAATAATAGGTCGCAACTGTCTTCGTTCTGCTTCCAAAAATAAGTGACGGTGAAACTGATCCTGAAACAGAAACAGAACCAGAGATTTAAAATATAAGCATTATAAACATCTCTATACCAAAATCCTGTCTGCACTTACGTACGTAAAAATATTAAAGATAAATATTTTTTATTATTAATAAATAATAATACACACATACAGACACACTTGCACTTGTATCAAATTTGTAAATATTCACCACGAATAAGCCCAAATAACACAAACAGGGAATAATTACTTACCTTTGTAAATCCTGGACTTGCAATTACAGCACAACGAACCACATTGAAATCTATATGTTTCAAGAAAGCCTGAAAAGATTGGTAGAATCCAGTATATTTGTAAATGCCCCTTTTATGCTTTCATTTGATAAAAGTACAAATATAATATTATTAAAGATAAGAAAGAAAGACTACAGCAACGATCACGATATGTCTTCTAAAGTAAGGAGCAAGGAAACATAGAAAAGACAATTTCATTTATACAATAAGGACATATTTGGGGCACACGCATCCTCATCCAGGCATCTAATATTATTGGACATATTGGATTCTTCAGCAAGATGCCAATATTTGGTACATGGGTATGATATTACCATGGGCATCTCATGTTACCATGGGTATGGAAGTGGCTGTAAGGAAGTTAATAAAGAACATCAATTCAAAGCTAACATATATAACATAACACAAATCAGGTTATAGAGATTTTAGGGGTATTTCAATTTGCAGTATATCATTAGCATTCATTTCATAAATTTCATAAACACCCTCTATTGAAAAAGAAGTTTTATAAATCAGAGTAAATCCTTTTCAATTTTTTATATGGAAATGTATCACTAATGAGAATAAATGCTAAAGATAAGAAATCAAAGTCCTTGGGCTGAAATTACCTGCAAAACATTCTGAAAGAACTTATCCAAAGCCTACAAAAAGGAGGAGGATGCTTTAGATTTGTGTCACTCAAATTATTGAATTCATTCACCGATATCTTACAATAGAGAGAGATCATACTTTCTCATAACCAGCAATTGCAGGCCCATGTTTGCGAGGAATTGATGTTTCTATCCGCGAACGAGTAACAGTCATACTATTTTATTAGACAAAAATAAGACAAATTAATTCAAATATCAACTAGAAGATCATGTATTTAATTTCCAGTGTTTGTGGTTACCCACAGAAATCAGCCAAATATGACTAACACCAACCATTTTAACTAGTATAGAGGGCTGAGCAAATTATCTTATGCATAAAATGCTATTTATATATATAAATGAAGCATATCGAAGTGAAAGTTAACCTTCTACCAACAAGGAGGATATGGGCTAATCCTTCTTGCATCAACACCACTGCTAGATCAGCACTTGCACCAGGATCTGCAAAATGTGCATGGAATTTTTATTCACCATTTTGACTACAAAAATTTACACCAACTGACCAGATGAGGAATATTAATTCCATTTTTTGCTTTATAAATATGACTATGATTCTAGATGAAGCATTTATTTCATTCTTTCCACCATTTTTGGTGTAAACTGCCTGCTTAAATGTGTGCAGGATTTAAGACATCACATAAAGTAGAAATTCAACAATTTGATCAATTGATCATAGGTACATTTGTCAGATCTAATGTCAGGAAAAATGCATATGCAAGCTAAAACTTGTACTGTTAAAGAAATATCTTCATTCTTCAAATTAGCAGATTTTGTAATTTCCATGCACACAGATTACGCTACTCAAATTCCCATAAGTATAAATGTCTATAAAAAAAATTGGGAGATTCGTATAACTGATAATGTACCAGAGGCCTGCTGTAGTACCTCCAAAGCCAAAGAATCCCAAACATCCTACAAAAGGCAAAATGTAATCTTCAGTAATCATGGTTCTTCACAATAGTATAAAAAAAGGAAGAAAAAAACTATCACAATGCAATTTTCTTAAATATTCGCCTCGGCTCCTCCCCAATTTCTTTTGTTACATTCATAACTCTAACCATAATGGCACAATGATACATACAAGCAAAAGGCCTAGCTTGTATGCATGGGAAGCATATATTTAACAAACCAAAAAGGAACAGCAAGTCAGTAACAGGAATCATAATGATTTAAGAGAAACACCTTTCTGAGCACAAACGGCCGCTGCAGTTCGAGTTCTAAAGTATGAAATGCTCCAATCTGCAGTGAGTCACAAAGATGAGAAGTTAAGTTTAGCAGTAAACAGTTTGGAGTTAAAAAGCAGGATGACAGTTGCAGTTTCAGTTAAGTACCTTGACATATTCATTCTCCAAAATGTTCTTTCCACGTACACGCAAAATAGAACCTTCTTTGTCATAATCAGAAAGCTAGTATAAAAACAAAATCACGATGAGACAAAAACTGAGAAAACTAATAGAAATCCTATTGAAGTGGCAAAAAAAAAACCTCTTCGACTTTAATTTCCAATTTGAGCTTGACGCGTTCTGCTTCCCGTCCGCCATTAGCAGCTTCTCTTAGAACCTTCCTGTTACAATGAAAATTGAAAATTGAAAAATGAGATTAAAGGATGGAAGGAAGCGAGAATTGAGAGAAAGAGTACCTGACAGTAACGGCCATGACAGAGTCTCCGGGAGCTATCAAGTTATACGCAAACCAGAGATCATCCGAATCCACTGCCACCATCTGCATGCCATAATCGTAAGCAACAAATTTAACGGAAAAATTAAACGAATCAAAGTCTATAGAATTGGAATTGCACCTTAACGCTGCCAGGTCCATTAGGTACTAGGTCTCTCCGAACGATCTTCATGGCTATTGATTTCACTTGGTTTTCCCTTGGCTTCTCTCTCTCTCTTTTATTTAAACGCTTGAAATTACGGCCGTACAGAACAGCAATCCCCCGCACGTCACTGGCTCACTGTCACCACACCACAGCTTTCTCAGGCCCAATCCTTATGCAAGTAATCACAGCCCGTGGCCCAAGATAGAAAAATCAATAATTATAATTTCTTTTCCTAGACTATATATATTTTTCATTAGTCCGAGTCAAATCCAATTTTAACAATCTTATATTAATTGAACTTCAGGCTTGATGGTTAATTATATAAAAAAAATTATCATCTTATTTATTTTCAAAATTTTTTCCAGCAAAAAAAAAAGGTTGTGTTAATGAAACAAATTAAAAATAAAATAATAATTATGCAATTAAAAAGAAAAAAAACTAATAAACATATCTTTTTATATGTTTAGTTTTCAATTTAAAAAAGAAAATATCTTAAAAAACATTGGTTCTCAAATTTCAAGAAAACGTACTCTAGTATATTTCACATGGTTCAAATTCATTTTGATCCATAAGTGACATGGAAATGATTTAATCTATTTATTTTGTTAATTAGTGGTGCATGTCAAAATTAAAAAAAAAACAAAAGAAACATTTTTTTAGAGAAATTAAAACAAAAACATATTTTACCCGATTAATAATCACGCCAACATGGATTAACTGATTAAGAACCTTAAACATCAATTTTTTTTTGTCTATTGGATGATTAATGCTTACGTAAATCTTGATGCATGTTTGAATGCTGCATGCAAAAGAAACCGAGGTAGCATTCTCCTTACCCTGCAGCTGTCAACTCATCCCTCTCTTTCTAGCACGTGTCATCAACAATCAGATGCGAATGATGAACCAGACACTCCTTCATTATACCAAAATTAATCACTGAATTTAGCCTTGCCAAAGAGAAGTTGAAGCCGGTAGCATATTAGCTCTTAGAGGTTAGAAGTTTGAAGTTTATTTATCTTCATTCGGTTCAGGTAAAACTCCGATCCACCTTCTTTTTCTGTTATCTTCCCTCTCTTCCTGGGTTTCATTATATAAGACAATTTTCACTCTTCAGTTTATTCACTTTGCTAATTAGTAATGCTTTTGAAAGAGTCAAGGCATATTACAAGTTTTGTTTCAACTTTCAATGACATTGCTGTATATTATAGAATGGAATTGGAAGAAACAGAAGATGAAGAATGGTATACTAGTAGTTATTGAAACTGTAAAGAAATGTCATGAAGAAGAGGAAGAGATAGCTTGTGAAGGAAAATTGAGAGAATACTTGATTACAGAGAATGATTCTGAATTGTTATTGAAAGAAAGACCAGAATACAAAGTATATTTATATACACTCTATAACTAACCATCTCTAACTAACTATAACAGAAATTAGTTACTAACTAACTTTATCAGAACTTAGTTAGGATGGTTAATATGCCCCCTCAAGCTGAAGAATGTATGTCTGACATTCCCAGCTTGCACCGAAGAAAATGGAAAGTGCCTGGTGAAAGAGCTTTAGTATATATGTCTGTAAGTTGTTGAGCAGAAGCAATGGGTAGCAATTTGATAAGGCTGGAATGCAATTTCTCGCGCACAATGTGACAGTCTATCTCAATATGTTTCGTATGTTTATAAAAGACAGGATTTGCAGCAATGTGAAGAGCGGAGCGATTATCACAAAACAAAAGAGTTGGTTGAGTGTAAACAATTCCAAAGTCATTAAGCAAGTGGGTTAACCACTATAATTCACATGTAGCACTGGCTAGTGTCCGATACTCAGCCTCGGATGAACTTCTAGACACTGTGGCCTGCTTTTTGGATTTCCAAGAAATAAGGGAATTACCAAGATAGACTGAGTAGCCAGTGATAGATCGCCTTGTATCAACGCATCCTGCCCAGTTAGAGTCGCTAAAAGCTTTGAGCTGCAATGTGCTGGAAGCAGGGAAAAATATACCAGAACCTGGTGCTGCTTTCAAGTATCTGAGAATCCTATAAGCTGCTTGTTGATGAGCTGAAGAAGGATGAGCTACAAATTGACTTAAATGTTGCACCGCATATGTGATATCAGACCTTGTGTTTGTGAGGTAAATGAGGCGACCAATGAGCCTACGGTATGATGAAGCTGTTGTATCATCAAGTGGAGTTCCAGATTGTTGGTGTAGTCTTACAGCATAGTCAATGGGAGTAGAGACAGGCTTGCTTCCTAACATGCCTGCATCATGCAAGATATCAAGAACATATTTTCTTTGACAAATATTGATCCCTTGTTTACTTCGAGCCACTTCAAGTCCAAGAAAAAATTTTAAGTCACCAAGATCTTTGATTTTAAAAACTTGATCCAGAAGCTGAGTTATGGACTTAATTTCTAGAAGATCATTGCCTGGCAAGACAATATCATCTACATAAACCAGTAAAGCAGTAAAAGATTGAAGATACTGCTTAATAAACAAAGAATGATCAGAAAACATTGTCTATAGCCATGTGAGATGAGGAAAGTAGACAACCGAGCATACCACTGTCTACTGGTTTGTTTAAGACCGTACAAAGATCTTTGCAATCGACAAACTTGATCAGATTTTGTTGAGTGCATACCAGGAGGCAAAGCCATGTAAACTTCTTCATTAAGATCTCCATGCAAAAAAGCATTGTTCACATTTAATTGTTGTAAATGCTAGTTGTTAACAGCAGCTAAAGCAAGCAATAATCTCACAGTAGTTATCTTGGCCACTGGTGAAAAGGTATCAAGATAGTCCTGACCCTCAATCTGAGTATACCCCTTTGCCACTAAACAAACCAAATCTTTACCATAGTCATAAATGGTAGGATAGGAATGTACATGGAAACTAGGAAAAGATTGAGGAAATATCAAATGTAATATACCCTTTTTAGTGTGAGGCTTGAAGCCCAAAAAAATGGAAGCAGAGGCTCTAAGATCAAGTTTTTTTTCTGTTATTAGTGAGAGTGTTGATGTAGCATAAGCAACCAAAGACTTTCAAAGAAGAAATGTCATATGCAGTACCATATAATTTTTCAAAAGGAGACTTATTATTAAGAAATGGAGTTGGCAAACAATTGATGAGTAAAACAGCATGCTGTAAAGCAAAAGACCAAAAGATTGGTGGTAACTTGGACTGAAAAAGAAGGGCTCGAGTAACATTTAATAAATGTTGATGCTTTCTTTCCACAATTCCATTTTGTTGTAGGGTTTAAACACAGGAAGTCTGGTGTATGATACCAGTATTATGATAAAACTATTTCATAATAAATTCTGGACCATTGTCTGATCGGATAACTTTTACTTTTGTATTGAATTGCCTCTCAACATAGGAAACAAAGGCTTGTAAATGAGTTTGAGTCTCAGCTTTTGAAGTCATTATAAAAATCCAAACAAATCTAGTATGATCATCCACAATTCTCGTGCAAAAATAATGCTAGAAAAGGTTGCAAGGTGAAGGGGTGGGTGCTCAAAAGGGGACTCTGTATGGGAAGGAAGATCTTTGTGGCTTCTTTCGTAGCTTCTGCTGCCTCGGTTGTTGTTCCACCTCTTGTTGTTGCTTCTGCTATTGGCATGGCTCTTTCTATGCCTTGTGTTATTTTCTTGGCTAGCCATGTTTGCACTCTGAGTTTAATGAGTAAGTTGCTCCCTAGGCCTACTCCTCATGATACTTTGTTGCATGAAGAGATGTGTTTTCGGCCAGGTAATGATGTTATACACACATATAAAGAGGTTGCTCCCTAGGCCTATTACATTGCCCAATGAGAAGTTAGATAATAACAATTTTGACTTTGAAAATCAAGAATCACAGTTGCATGAATTAAATGAAGGGATGTACCCGTTAGATGCAGAAGCTAGAGAAATTGCTAATGAAAGTGCACTTGATTTGTTTGATGGAAACCAAATAGACCATGACGAGTATGCATACATAATTGATTTAAATGAAGGTTAGACCACAGAATATGCTTGCCATTTCCATTCTGTGTCTAGAGGGCTAATATTTATTTGGAGCCCTAATATCTGAATCAACTTATATGTTTGCAGGCTCTTCAAATGTTGTAAGGCATACAAATTCTATGCAGGTTCTTGTTTCGTCTGTAGAAAAAGAGTCAAGGCCATATAAATGTTCCTCTGCAGAAAACCATGTTTGCCCTTCTCAAGAGGTCAGGATCTAATTTAAGTGTATTTTAAGACAGTTTTTGTTACTACATGATGAAGTGAATATCTAATTATACCTTAGGTACTTGTGATAATTGTTTTAATATTAGTATCAACCATAATGGAAAGACATAAATATGTTTTTACTTTTTAATAAATACTTAATTTTTGTATATGTTCTTTACTAAATTTTTATTGTGATGAATTTCTAATAAAATAATAATTTTTATATTTGTTCTTTAATAAATTTTTATTGTGATGAATTCTTAATAAAATAATAATTTTGTTTTGATTATTGATAAATGAGTGAATTTTGTGTTTATTCTATAATAAATTAACAAATTTTGTTTTAATTTCGACTAATTACAGACGAAAAAAATTTCAAACATAAAATTTATTAATTTATCTAAGACAAAAAAGTGTCAAGAAGAAAAATTATTATTTTATTAAAAATTTAATCCAAAACAAAAATTTATTAAAAAAACAAACGAAAAAAATTAAGAATTTATTAATCATCAAAACATATTTAAGCCTAACAGATCATAGTATGGAACTAAAGCTAATTCAGCAATAACAGAGACATGTCAAAGTGCATTCAGAACGCTTAACAAGTAAACTGCCTAATGTTAGGAGAAGTTCTACCCACATGAATTTGTCACAGAAATTTGTTTGTCTGCATGTTACCACGTGAATTTGGATATATAGATAAACTTAAAGTTTTATTGCCACATATTTAATTTGTTATTAACAGGCTATTTACTTTAGCTATTGCAGGTTGTATTGGGTGAAGAGAACATATGGAAAAAGATGAATATGATACGGAAGATAGTAGGATATGAAGGTAGAATGCAAGCATCATGTTCAGATGAATTAAAAGCTCTCTACATGTTCACTGGAGTTGAGCCCCCAACTTGTTCTCTCGCTGAAATCAAGGAGAAGCTCCACTTCCTTATGTCCATCCCTGGAATTAAATCGAATGATGCTTAGACATGTCACACATCTTTGTACTGTTTTTTACATATTTCCGTTAACATGTAATGTGTGTTCTTTTTATTCTCCGTGGATTTCCCTGGGGATATGGAGACCCAAGAAAAGGAAAGGAAAATTATTCAAAACTTTCTTCACTTGGGATGGCCGCCAGTCTTTGATTTTTAATTTTTAAATACAATTTTCAAAACAAATTGCCTTAGATAAAAATGGAGTTGAATTGCTTTTAATCCAATTTTAAAATATTTTTACATCTGTTTTAGAAAAATGTGAATTTAAAAATATGAAACATTTTGGAAACAATAAAAGTTCATTAGATAACACTAATGTTTAAATAATCGGATAGGTTGGTGCAGTGGTTAGTCATCTTGTGTTTGATATCTGATGTGTGTAAAAAAAAAAATTGGACCAATGATAATCACTTCAAACGGATGAGAGTTTCTTTTAATTAAATCCATATTTGAGGACAGTGACAGAACTAGAAAATATTTTTAGCGGAGACAAAAAAAATTATAATATTTTATAGGAAAATTATTGTAGGTCTTTTTTTTACTGTAAAATATTATAAACCTTTATAAACTACATAATTTTTATAAAAAAATATTTTTTATCTTTTGTAACTTTCTACATTTTATTTTAAAAAAAATATACTTTCTATCCATTCCTGTTAATATACGTCTATCACTTTTTGAGGATGATACTCATGTTTTATATTAGGTTTCAAACATTTTGTCATATGTGATAATTACTTTTGGCCGAGTCAGGATGTAACGTTAAATCAAACATGCAATGAGAAAGAATGGAGATAAAGTTATTTTTTTCTTCATGACAGGCAAGTTCAACTTTCAACTTTGACTTTTTAGATGTGTTTGTAAATTTCTTGGGTCTTGTTCAACTTTCAACTTTGACTTTGACGTGTGTTAGAAAACGAGAATCGTCTCAAACATATATTTTTTTATCATTATTTATTCATGTTATAAATATTATTACCTCTGTTTTTTATTTATCTTTTAAGTTGTTTTAATTTGTAGAAATTAAGAGATATAATAATTTTTATTCTAATAAAATACTTATGAAGTTTTTTATTTCACTCTTTTTTTTCATTCTATAATAAATATATGTGTAAATTAATTAAAGATAAAAAAATAAGTAAGGATATAATTAATAAAAGAGTTATTGATGTGATCTTAAACTTTGTAAATGATAGATAAATAAAAACAAAAATTATCCAAAAATCTATCAATTAAAAAGGAACAGAGGAAATATATGAATAAGATTGCACATGTCCTTTAAAAAAATTGCAAATATGGAATTTTGTTACAATTAAATGGAAAATGAATAAATACATATGAAAATTAATTAAAGAAAAAAATAAGTAATAAAATAATTAATAAAAGAGTTATTGATGTGATTTTAAGCTTTGTAAACGACAGATAAACAAAAACAAAAATTATCCAAAAATCTAACCATAAGAAACAGAGGAAATGTATGAATAAGATAGCAAATATGTCCTTTTAAAAAAAAATTGCCAATATGAAATTTTGTTACAATTAAATGGAAAATGAATAAAGATAAAGAAGCAAACTATACATTTATATTTTAAAATAATATGTGCTTACATTTATTTGTAAAAAAAATTAAAAACTAGGTTTGAATTAATCAGAATTTTAATTTCTAAATTGAATGTGTACATTAAGGAATAAAATGTGCTTACAATGGTTAATTAGAAAATTAAAAATTAAGAACTATAATAAATTCAATAGTTAAATAACCTTTTATTTCTACAAAATTGGGTGTTTTTTAGTTCTTTAAAGTTCTTTTAATTCTCTATTTCTTTTAATTTTAAGAATGCTAATTTATTGATTTCTCACATCATTAAGGAATTAAGAAGTTTGACGCTTAAGTGTTTTTTGTTAATTTATTTTTTAGATTTCTCATCAATTAGTATGATGTTATTAGTCATTTTGGATAGATGATGTAGAGACCACTAAAGTAAATGATATTACTTGGTTGTAGGAACTAAAATGAAAACATTTTTTTATTCATGGAATTAAACACAATACAAAAAAATTATAATATTGATATCATGCTCAACTAATTGAGCTAAATTTTACGTAAAATGTTTTTTTAAAAAATAAATTTAAAACAATATTCTTTAAATGACTAAAATAAAAAATCTCTTATTTAATTAATGTATAAGGACAAAAGGTTATTTAAGCCTTAATACATATATAATAAATTCTAAAATTAATTACAATGTTAATCATTTATTTTATAATCAATGATTATGAGTGCACTTTATTATGTAGATTAAGTACACTCCCTTCACTTTTAAAGAAAACAAATTCTAATTGACCCACCACATGTTACATTACTAATACAAATAGATAAAATAAAAAGTAATTTATATATAAAAAAAAGAAGCTATAAACCTTACAACTAATTTTCTATTATAATTTATTAATAGAATATGAATAGTAAAATAAGGTCTAATGATAATGATAAGGTGTTTGAATAATATTTATGAGATTATATATTCTAACTACAATACAAATATTATACACCAAAAAATATTATAAGTAAAACATTTGACAATTTTTTAAACATTAATTAATGCCAGAAGATTATGTGTTTAGAATCAATCCTTGATTATCAATTTTATGGTCAAATATTAATTCTTTTCATCTCTCATATTCCCACCTAATACACTCCTAGTTATATGTATACTAACTTATTTAATTAGGAATACTGATGTGGCTATCAAATCACCCAGTTATTATAGTAAATAACTTTGAAACTCCAAGGAATATGAGTTGAATATTGAAACTCAAATTTAATAATAATTTGAAAGTGGTAATAATGTAATTTTTTACTATTTTGTCACTTCCTTTTATATATTTCTATATGAAGTATATACATTTGAAAAATGTTGTGACTAAATTAAAATATTTCCTTTATATTATTTGTTTATCTGTTTATTTTATCACTTTCCTTAATAGTTCCATATACTCATGTCCTTTTTGTTCTATATATAAGATTGGCATAAAAGAATAGTGAGGAAAAGAACTAGCATTTTTCGCCCAAAAGGTTCTTACTCCATCTCTCTTTTTCTACCTTCGATTTGCTGAGTAATGTAGATATGATAGCGTTTTAAAACCCTCTGACAGTCTTAATATTTTTTTCTTAGTTTCTCCGGCAGTGGCTGTGACAAGCTAGCTAGCTATCAATTTTATGAACCACTGCTATCTGTAGTACTTAATCATTTTCAAGGATGTCTCCATATTTATCCATATGGTTAATTTAACTATTCTTGCTCAAACTTTTTTTTTCTTCTTAATGTGTGCAGGTACGGAGACTTTCTTACTCAATTAAAAGATTTCTCCAACGATATAAGGTCACAATAAACTTATATGTTTTGCCCTTTCAATTGTGATCTCTCTCTCTATATTTTATTGTTGACAAGTGAATTTGTCTGACTTCAATTCCACTTGATAACATTTTTTTTTAAAAAAAAAACCCAACGGGATTGGATTACTTGATGTACTTGATTAATCTTCTAATTATTATGACAAGAGTATGACTATAGTTCAAATCCTAAAATTCTTATATGCAGACCAATACTTTTTTTAACCATAGTAGTTAGGAGTAGTGAGGACTTTGTGGGATTGAGGTATTTTTACAAATTTGGATCCAAAAAATCAGTGATGAAATTAATCTTTGATGTGGAGTTTAATCATATTTAGAGTTTTTTTTAATCTTTTTTTATTGATATATTAAGTAGGGATCGAACATAAATGATTTCCTACAAACTGCATTATCAATTGAACTACATCTATTGAGTGTTATTTAAATAATTTATTCTGCTTTCTTACAAACTTGTATTTATAGTTAAATTCTTGAGCTTGAATGAAATTAACTAGTATTTTATATATGATTTTTCTGCACGTATGTTTTAGGAACTCGCAGGCTTGCAGCTATT
The DNA here is from genome assembly GCF_004193775.1 of Glycine soja. NCBI lineage: Eukaryota > Viridiplantae > Streptophyta > Magnoliopsida > Fabales > Fabaceae > Glycine > Glycine soja. The sequence continues at coordinate 41,965,534 of NC_041011.1, read as the reverse complement.
TCAGTTCATTATGAAAAACGAAAGAACTTATGCGCGTGAGGTACTACCTTGTTTAATATGTGTTTCAGTGTTTGATTAAAACAATTGGATGAGTGAAATATTTGGGCATTTGAATTTAGTTGTGATGATATCCATTATAATAATTTCATGAAATATTCATCTAGAATAATTTATTATTGTTATTATATATGTTGTGAAACATAAGGTCCGAACCGGGAGTCCTACCAAACGGCGTATTTTTATTTTCCGACATTTTTTTCACACGGGTCGTTTTTACACTACTTTAAAAAATAAGATGAATTGTAATAGGTATTATCACTTTTGAGTTATAAGTTGTATTATCTATTATAATTTTTTTAATTAAAGTTATAAAACTATTTATGAGTTCAGTTAAATTTTTTTTTATGATTTTAAAGTTATTAGTAGTGTTTTTTTATTTTACGATTTTGAAGTCGTAAGTTTTTTGTCATATTTTATGACTTTGAAGTCGTAATGTTTTTTTTAATGTGTTTTAGGTTTTATTAATTACTTGTGTTTTATTTTCTTTTGTTTTTAATTTTTAAAAATTGTAAATAATGTTATTTATTTAATTATTAAATAAATATTTTTAATTTTACTTATTATTAGTTTTATTTAATATTTTCTATATTTTTTTAAGATTTTATTTAATATGTTATATCTTTTTTAAATATTTTTTAATTTAAAATATTTATATATTTTTAATATTGTTTTATTTAATATATTTTTATATTTAAAATTTAGATAATCTTTTAATAAAAAGATATACTAAATTAAAAAGAGATATTAAATTTTTTTTAAAAATATAATAAAAAATATATAACATGTTAAATAAAACAGTAAAAAATATACACGATATTAAATAAAATCAATAACAAGTAAATTTTAAAATGTATTCAATAATTAAATAAATAAAAGTATTTACAAAATTGAAAACAAAAGACAATAAAATACAAGTAATTAATAAAACCTAAAACACTTAAAAACAATATTACGATTTCAAAGTCATAAATAAATCATTAATGACTTTGAAGTCATAAATAAAAAAAAATTAAATTGAAACCATAAATAATTTTATGACTTCGGTAAAAAAAAAAAGTTATAATAAATATTATGACTTATACCTAGAAAGTCATAACATCACTCATGACTTATTCCATCTTTGAAAATAATTTAAAAGTGACCCCATTTGAAAAAATCGAAAAAAGAATTACCCCTATTTAATAAAATTCTCGTCCAAACCGTATTAAATAAATTTATTGTTTTTTATGGTGTTGGACCTCTTATTTTATGGTGTATTCTTATCTTGTGTGCAATAAAAGAGATGTGTATTTTTTTTCAATAAAAAAATTAAATAAGTTAGAAGTTGACTTGTATTCACCTTGCAAAATACAATCTAAATTCAAAATGCACTCGTTCTATCATATATAGGAGTAATTGATGTCTATTGTCAATCTACATGTACATCACTTAATAAATTTTTTATAGAATTGAATTGAAAGTTCTAATGAAATATATTAAGTTTATAAAATTTGATCAAATAAAATACTAATTAACATATCATTACAATACTTTATTTCCATTGACAATAATATGGCATTTAAATAAAAGTAAATGCTTGTTAAATAACATAGATTATCTTCAGTAAAACTAACTAAAAATTAACTTAAGATAAGAGTTAGCTGGTAATTAATAGTTAGAATCTGAAAAGTTAATTCATCAAATTAAAAATGTTTGGTAAAAAATAATAAAATTATAATTTATTTAAAAAAATAACAAGAAACATGAATGAATACATCAAAAATATATAAAAGTGTAAGAAAATATAAAAAATTAGAAGTTAGAAATTAACGTTTTCAAAAATACTTTAGAAGTTATAAAAAATCTTTTTTACCTAATAGTCAAACAAGGAAAAGGAATGAATATAGTGAAGATATATAAAGGTGAAAGAAAATATAAAAAAATTAAAAGTTAGAAGTTGTGTTTGAAAAAAAATATTATTTTAAGTAGAATTTCAAAAAAACTTTAAAAGATACTAAAAATTTTATTTATTGAGTAGTCAAACATCTTCTTAATTAGTAAAAAAAAAATAACTGAAATATTTTATCGAGCATAACTATACAATAAATAACTAATGTATGAAAAATTTGATATAAATAATAAAAAATAATATCAAATAATATAATAGTTAGATTGATTAATTTTGTATTTTAGGAAGTAAAAAAAAATGTATTTTATAGAAAGTTATGAAATGATGTAATTAGTGTAAGAGTTTAAAGCACTGATTGATATCAATTAATTTATATAAAATATGCATACATGTGAAATTAATCCGTAAATATTTTACTTTTGGTAGGAGCAGCGGATGAATCAAGGACAAACTACCGGAATATCAACCGCCAATCGTGCCTTAGGTGGAACTAGTGGTTTTGGCCTTGATGAAATTATCTCAAACGCTCCTTACCCTAGTGCATCTTCGTCTAAAAGGTATTGATTAAAATGACAAACAAAATATGCGTGTCTGATATATACTTGTTAATCTGATAGCTTTGGAGCTAAAAATTAAAAAATTTAACTATAGGTCGCGAGCTATGCTTGAATATGATGTTGGGGGCCCTGTGGTTAATAATGCTTTACACCAACAAGAAAGACCTTCAGCATTAGCAGTACCGAAGGTTTTCCCTCCTTTTGCTGTACGTATTATACATTGACACACACATGTACATAGCTCTAATTAATTATGCAAATGCACGTTATTAGTTTAATAATTTTTTATATATGCATGTACATATATGCCTTTCAATCAAAACAAGCAGGGAGAATTCGCGAGAGACTTCCAAGCTCCAGATCAATCGAGTTTGCTCAATGTATCTCAAAACACCCTTCACCCTGAACTGTTCTATCAGTAAGTTATAGCTTCTTTAGAATTTACACAAAGTTTAAAGATAAGAAAATAACCATACTATTATTCGTATAAGGTTTATTATTATTATTATTATTAGGAGCATAATTTAATGAATTAGCTCTTATTGGTGTGTGCGTTTGTTGAAATTAAATTCAGGATTGGGAATATGGAAATGGGACCAAACTATGGAGATTATTACTTTCCTGTTGCTTCACCAACTGCTCAAGGCACTATAACTACTGGTTTGGGCAATGGTAATTACCATCTTACAGCACAGCTGCTTGGAGAGTCTTCTTCAACTGTTCAACTGCCCCCAACTCAGGAATCATGTCCACAAGTTGTCAAGCTTCAAGTACGTATGATACTAAAGCAAAAACTTATTTCTTTCTTACTCTTTTAGAAGTTTTAAGTAATCAAGCAAACTTTATAATACCTCTATATATATATATATATATATATATATATATATATATATATATATATATATATATATATATATATACCATCAAAGATAATTTTTATCTTGTGTTTTGAAATCCACTTTTTCTATATTAAATGAGAAAATTAATATATAATGACAGTGTAATTTTTTTTTAATATTATCAATTAATAACAAATGAACATTTATGATAATTGATAAATATTTAATTTCATAATTAATAATCTTAAAAGTAATATATTATAAGTTAGATGACTGAATTGGAAGTATTTGGTAATATAAGTTAATTGATAAATATAAAATAACATAAAAAGATACAATTAATTATTTGATTAAAAAAGTGATAAAAAAACTCAAATAAATTAATGAAGATATAAATAAAAATGAATAAAAAATTGATAACTTATAAACTAACTTATTTTTATAATTTTCTTTGAAATAAATTATGAAAATAAACTATAAACTATTAAAATATACTTATATGTGTTGAAATTAATTTGATTAAACTAATTTATAAGCTAGTTAAAAGTGTTTGTAAAGTTCCTGGAGTACACTCCATAACACTTTTTTTTTTAATTACTAATTGATAGTATAATTTTTTTTATAAGAAATGCATATAAAGTTTTTTTCCAATAAGGCATACAAATTAAGCTTTAAAAACTCAAAGTAACATGAACTAAATAACATATGCTAGCTGCCTACTTGATAATAAAAACCCTATGTCATTTCAAAATCAATTTTCTAAAATACTATAAGGTGTCAAGATAAATCTTGATTAATTTTACCATTTATATATCCATAAGACTTTAAGATTTCTCTTTCACATTTTAATTAATTGTTGTTCGTTATTCAGAATCCACTTGGAGCTGCAAATGGTGCACCACCACCTTTCAGTCCGACGACACAGTGGGCCAATAATCCCAATTTGCAGTTGCCACATTCTCAACTATCCACTGGCCTGGGGTAATGAAAACGATTGTTCGTTATTATATGTGTATTTAGCTTTTCTTTCTCCCATAAGAATCAGATATATATCCAGACTAAATCATTAACTTTAAAATTAGCAATATATATATATATATATATATATATATATATATATATATATATATATTCAGTAGTAACTGTTCACTGTATACTTAAAAAGGCCAACCCCGGAGATGATGCAGTTCAGAGGATTAAGCAGTTTCTCTTCTGGTGGAAGGTACTCCAATGGATCTCAATCAAACACTCAAAAGGTATGGTTATTCTTTTTTCCTTTCTTCTTTAAGTTATTAAAAGATGCTTTTAGCTACAACAGGACGTAATTTCATGAAGAGTAATGTCTTTAGAAACATGTTAGTGCTTAACTCGCTTATGATTAAGAGTTCTATGGATTCATACATACTATATTATGGAAAACTAAGTTGTAAATAAAACTAGGTATTCCCGTGGTAATAATCATTTTCATCGAACACGAGCAATGAACAATCAATAATAGTTGCATAAAGAAAAAAAAAATTTAATGCACGATATGTCTAAGTACACGTACCTTCAAACCAGCTCCATTAGTATCTTCATACATGCAGTATTTTTGTAAGTAAATATCGAACATAACTAAATTTAATATTATAAATTTATGAGTTTTTATTTCCCTTATTTAACTTTTTCATTATAATTTAATATGAGACTTAACTTTTACATTTATAATTCAACATGTTACAACGCATATGTACAAGTCTTTAATACCTTCCAATGCAGTTATATAACTGAAAGTATCTACAAGATGCTTTTGTTTAATTTGTTTAATGTCTTTCATTCTCTTTTTCCAATTTATTCTCAGCAGCGAGGACCCAAGGGTAATATTCATCTTATTCCCAAACTACGTGAAATGGGAGAATCATCATCAAGCAGGAGTGCTAAGGTACAAGTTACGAAATGATATCTGATTGCTTTTGGTGACAATCACTTTGATTATTGATCGATCCCGCATGCTTCAAATTAATAAATTTTTTTCATCAGTCATTAATTAATGTTTTTGAATATAGATGAAAATGACTTTGCCAGACAACAATCAGCAATCAACTGAGCTTCAGCTGGGTACCTTGCTTAATCCAACTACTCAACGCAATGGAAACCCTCAGCCGCCAAGGTAGAGTCATGATCTTAATTAATTAACTAATTAATTATAATACATGGTTACTTTTTTTTATATATATTTTCATTATAATTAAGGCTTGTATGTTTCTCTACCCTATAGGCTTATGAGAAACTCACTTTATGATCCAATATTCGAGCAAATGGGCCTTCCCATAGATCCCCATCTGAGGATGTTTGTACGTAGGCAGGAAGCGTACACAATGTAAGTTTTGATTCTAATATGCTAATTCTTTAAGAAATGTTTTTTTTGTTCTAGGATATATATAATATATTGTAGTACTCACCTGTGTGTGTTAATTATGTGTATTCATGTTTTCAGGTAACATGTAGGATTTGCGTTGATCGAAGCAATGACTTCCTGTTCGCAAGAGAGCTTCCATATACAACATATTGCTGAGATTTTAATATAGTTTAATTTTTGTTTTGATAATTGGCCATCGAACTTTGGACATGGTACAACTTTGACGTATGTTAGGAGATTTTATCAAGACTTCGTAGAGTTGCATGTTAATTTTGTGGTTTGATTTTGTTTGATTGTTAAATACTCTTCTGCTCATTTTATCAAATCCAGTAATTGCGGGTGAGTATAGAATGATTTTTGCATCGAATATTTGAAAGAAAAAATGGAGAGGGTGAGGAAGTGCTATATATATATATATATATATGAATCATTTCTATCGTAAACGTGTTAAAGCTTCTACGGGAGAAAATTTGAAGAACCTAGGTTTTGGAGAATGTATTTGGTGAGCACTCATGTGGTTTAAGACACATATATGTTCGTGGGCTTCAACTGGGTGAGATATTACTATACAAAATCCTATCAGTATTGTCTATGTCAACAAATCAAAGCCAAATTGAATGGATGAGACTAAGTAGTACGTGCATAAAGTCCTTTAAGGGGTTGAGGTTTGTCAGCAGAAAATAAGCAGGAAAGAATCTGGGAATTGTCTCAGCTGTTTTGAATGGGACAGCAACGAGGAGGAAACTAAAAATTAAATATGGTTTGAAGCTCCGATCGCTCTATCCATTAAAAGTGGAATGTGCAATTAGACATATGGTCTGAGTATGTCTGGGAATTGATTGAGTAATTAAAGAAGATGCATGTTAATTACTATGTTGTCCATTCTAAAATGATTATTAATTAATAAGGTGCTATCTCTAAAATTATTTAGTTGAGTCCTACATTTTTAAACATCTCATCTTATTTTCTAATAAAAATGATATATGACTATGACAGAATGGTTTAACAACACAAAATGTTCTAGGTCCACCCGAATTTTGGGTGGATAGATGCAAAGAAAAGAAAGAGATAAAAGAAAATAAAAAGAGGGAAAGTGAAAGATGTACTGTGTAATATGATAGAAAAAATAGGGAATTTTAGAAGAAAAAATGGCATAAAAAATGAAAGAGAGAAAATGGGTGTACGAGTATAATTACCCATTAATAAGCATTATTTTATGGGATGCCTCATTCATCCAAACTATTGAGTGTTTTTTTAGTGTGGGCATTCATTCAATTAAGATTGGGTGAACAAGGATATCTTTGGGCAGTTTAAAGGAAGCATGAAGGAGGAGTGGATGTATCACTTTTGGAGTTGGAACCGGGACACTTTAGTAAGGTTCAAACGTCCAGTACTAGAGAACCTTTTCAGTCAGTCTAGTCATAACAAGTTGATTTCTTAAATTATTCTGTTCCCTTTGTTTGATGATCATGTCAAAATGGAGAAAATGATTTTCTGGAAGTCCTTATCTCATAATGTCCTCAAGTTGAATGTATAATAATGGATCAATTCTCGCTGGTACTAGGATGTCTGCTTGTGGAGTTTTTCCCATACTCTCAAAAGACTATGTTGAAAGTTAAGGATATATTAAGCCAAACTAATTGAAAAGTTAATTAAAAGTTCAAAAATTAATTAAAAATTGAAAAGTTAATTAAAAGTTCAAAAATTAATTAAAAATTAAAAAGTTAGTTGGAAATTGAAAAATTAGATTATTAAAGTAGAAATGTTTAATAAAATTAGTTGTTGAAATAATTGAAAAGTATAAAATAACTGAAAAATAATAAAAGTATGATTTATATAAAAAAAATAACAAGAAAAATGAATAAATACATAAAATATAAAAGTTAATAAATATAAAAAATTAAAAGTAATGTTTCAAATTTATTTATCAAATAATCATATGAATTTTTTCACTAACAAAAAAATTATAAACTAATTAAAATGCTGTGTCGAATATAGCCTAACTCCCGGACATTTACAAAAAGGCTAAAATATAGGTTTACTTTGTTTGGCAAATTTAACTTACACGACTTGTCGTCAAAATAATTGTTCCACCGGCTGTGATTTATTGGACATTTGGACATCAACTTGCCCTTCGCCAGCGTTTACGTATATATAATTTAATAAAATTTGGTCATTGTACACAATAATTTATATATTTTTCATTTTAAAATAAAGATAACAAGAATGAATATTAAAGAGGTTGTTTTTATATCGTTAGAAGATCTCGTGTGACTGTATGTTGTGGAACATATATTTTACTATGTACACACATAATAATGCTGATCCGAGATGCGACAGCTACTTCGATCATTGCTATTAAATAAGCCAAGGGAAGCAGACTCATCGACAAAAGACATGTTTGATGCCTAAAATCAACCAAATTAATTCACCGATACCAAAGTTTTTGTCCTTATTCAGAATTGTTCTTCAAATCCTTCTCAAACAACATTATACAACAGCTGTCTAATATAATATATGGTCTATCCTTTGAGACTAGCCGGACAAAGCTATAGTATTGGAACAACATGAAATTACAAACTAGCACTTTTATTTGTATATTTTGGGGGGTCCCAGAGAAGATGTGATGGCCACAAGAAGAAGGAACAACAATTACTCAAACTTGAACTCATGCAATTTCACTAGGTGCCACAACAATAGGGCTTCTAACCGTACGTGCATCACCATCTCCGACCCAAACAATGTCCCCAAATGAGATGTTTTCCTTCTTGTTTCGTGTGTACTTTATAATAACAGAGTAGCTCTGCTTCTCATTCTTATAGCCAAATGCCAATGTCTCAGGTGACACCTTAACTACAGAGCCCTTGGGTTGTGTCACCTTGACTTTGTATGTAGCAGCACCATCTCCAACATTGGTCACGGTCCTCCTAAACTCTCGGACTGTTGCTGATTTTGTTTTGTTACTATACAAAACAATAAACGAAGGATAGTTAAGATCAGAAGATGGTTTATTAGCAGGACAGTTATAGGACTTTGATCTTGTGATGGTTAAGATTTGGTTGTGTGTGTATCCCAAAGCACAAAGGAGGTTAACATAGTCCTGTGGGGTGGCATCATATATGAGACCAGGATCAAGTGCTCTATTAGGATCAATCTCACCAGCTCCCATGGCAAGAGGAGAAGCATATTGCAATGGGTTTCCATTATCCCTAATTGGATTTTGAGTATTATCAAGTGGATTAGCAGTTGTAACCAATGCAGATCTTATAGCAGCTGCACTCCAATCAGGATGTGCTGCTTTCAAAAGAGCAGCAACACCAGACGCATGAGGACATGCCATGGATGTTCCAGACAAGAAATTGTAGTCACTTGACAGAAACACATTTGTGCCAATTCTAGCTGAGGGTTTATTTGGAACAAAAGCAGCCAGAACATTGGAGCCAGGTGCCATTACATCAGGCTTCAAGATCCCCGGGTAACTCGGTGAAGGACCTCTTGAAGTGTAATATGCAGCAGCTGGTGCTGGCTTTATTCCAACAAATGTTTGTTGAAATTTGATGCTGGCAAAAGGTATTTTAACACTTTTCGCGTACTTGATCACCGATTTTGCATCGCTTGGGCTGATCACAATGCTTGGAGTGAACAAACGTCCTGTTTCAATTAGTTCTGGATCCTCAGAGATAAACACAGCCCCATCCACACTAGCCGCAGTAATAGAATCTATTTGGGTTAAGACAGAAACTGAATCCAAGGCATCACATATAACAATCCCTTTTGCGGCTACTTGGGTTAATAGTTTGACCGAGTCGCATGCTGATACAGTCTTGTTGTAAATGAGTGGATAATTCTCCACTATTGAGTTAGCAGCAAACAAGGTCCAACCCACAATGGTTTCACCATTTCCTAGTGTCAAGCTTCCAAATGTGCGGTCTATGGTGCCTGCTGCAACAGTTAGGACCCAAGGGATTCCATTGTGCAAGGTACCAAGTGTAGGACCTTCGTTTCCCGCTGAAGATGAAACCAACACCCCTTTTTCCATTGCTGCAAAAGCAGCTATTGCAACCGGATCCTCATAAAGTGGAACACTATCAAAACCCATTGAGATTGAAATGACATCAACACCATCAGCAATGGCTTGGTCCATTCCCGCAAGAACATCAGAGCCTTGACGCCCCTCGTCCCAAAGAACCTTGTACATGGCAAGCCTAGCTCTTGGTGCAATACCTCTTGCTACCCCTTTGGCGTAGCCAAAGAAAGAAGCACCATTAACATAGTTTCCAGCAACAGTGGATGACGTGTGGCTTCCATGACCCTCAGTGTCTCTCGCTGAGTTCATTCTGATTGTGATGTTCGGATTCGCCGCTTTCACACCCTTGTTGAAGTACCTGGCTCCAATCAATTTGAAGTTACACATGGAGGCGTTAAAGTCTTGTCCTGGCTCGCATGTTCCTTTCCATTTGTAGGGGATGTTCCTGCTCATGCCATCATCTTTGAAACTCTCACTTTCAGGCCAGACACCTGAGTCAATCATACCCACAATGACACCTTCTCCCAAATTTGAAGCATTCCATAGGCCATTGGAGGAATCCAAAGAGAGAAACTCAAAGGTGTGTGTGGTGTCTATGGTGGCAGATCTATCAGGGTAAGCTGTGACAAAACCTTGAGTGTTCTTTAGAGTCTCCAACTCCTCTGGTGATAGCACTGCACTGAATCCATGCATCGCATCATCGTAAGTGTACACTAATTTCTGTGATTGTTGTTGCTCAGAGGGATCATCAGCTGTTGCTAAGTTTATGGAATGAATGGTGGATTCGTACCAATCGTGATGGCTTGCAAAGACTTGAGGCATGAGGGACTTGTCCATGTGAACAATATACGTGGAACTTTCAGTTTCAGCATTGGCATGATGGTGAGATAGTGAAAGCCAGAGAGTGATTAGAAACATCAAGGGAAGTCGAACCACAAAATGAGGCTCCATTGACTTTTTTGGAGATTTAAGCAGCTAGTTAACAATAAGAATATGACATCTTTGCCTTTGAACAAACAGCTTATATAGGCTTCTCATGTCTAAGTAAGGCTAGATTGATGTTGACATAAAAATTATAAAAGTTAGAAGGATATTATTTGTGCAATAATTTGTATTGTTAATTAATTGCTTGACATTAATGAATTCAGATGGTCGGGAACAATGAGGGAAAATTACTGTAAAAAAACATCTATAACTAAATTTATACTATAATAACAAATAATCGACAAGAATTCATCTTCCATCGAGAAAAAAGAAAAAATTAATTATATAATAACTAAAATTAGTTAAATATGATATTCAGATAATATTTCTTTCCAATCAAGAAAGAGATAAAATTATTATTCATCTTATAATTGAAAGTGTTAAATTATAAGAATTGATGGTATAATAACTAAAATTTGATAAAATATAATATTTAAATATATTTATTTTTCAGAAAAGGATAAGATTGTTTCTGATTTTCTAGTTTAGGTAAAAATAACAAAATTTAATCATAACAAAGAATTTTTAGTGATTATATTTAATTGAATAAAATCTTAATGATTTACAAATAAATAGTTGGGTTATGTTCATTGAGTTTGTATTTTAAATTATATATGTAAATCATTATAAAAAAACATTGTATATTGAGAATCTTTACGAAGAAATTAAACTTCTATTATTAATTAGACAATGTCTCGTTAAAGAAGAAATAGACTGCATCCGGCCGGTTGATTTAAAAACTTGAAAGTAAAATTGGTTTCATTTCGTAGTTACCAATAATAAGGTTGTTAATTTCGATTGATTGTTCTGTCAAAAAAAAAAAATTGATTGATTGAAACAACTTTATTAATAAATATTTTTAGGTACGGGTGAATCACGCACAGCCGTTTATGGTAAATAAAATAAAAATGTATCCATATTATACTCGTACATTAACGCGTTTGGGCCGGGTTGACAACTTCCAAATCTCTGCATAAAAAACAACTTTCAAATCTAAAAAAATTGCAATAAAAAAGATGTATGCATTGATTGGTAAAGATGTATGCATTAGTTGGTAGAGCTCCGCTCTTACAATTGGGTCGTTGCGATTACGGGTTGGATGTTTAATTATCCAAGCGATAATGATATTATCTTGTGCCTGAACCGGTGGCTCATTTTTTCTAAGTAATGAGAAAGAGGACCGAAACATGTCATTGTACTGAGACAAAGACAGGCTATCAAGAACATAGAGGAGATAAGATGGGCAGTTGGTCAGATCTAGTATGGATCGTACATGAATGGTAATTGGAATCAGTGGCTCTCCTAAGATTTCCTCATTTGGGATCCTGTGGAAGAGGATCAAGCTGGTCCTTGCGAACAGCTTGATGCACTATCTCCTTTCAACCCTTTGAATGAAATGCGACAAAAGGAAAAAGAATATCCTCTTCACCCCATAAGAACTACAAGATCACCAAGAGGAAGAGAAATAAAATAATAATAATAAATATATTAAAAAAAGAGAAATATAAATAAAAAAATAAGATTATTTAAAATTTAATATGACACTGGACACTAGATTTAATTAAATGCAATATGCGAGATAAGTGTGTAGGGATAATAACATCACAGGCGCGCTTTCCTCCTATCTATACATTGCTGGTCAGAAATTTTCGGATGCCTTGACTGCACTATAAAATTTAATATGGTATCAGAACCATATTCTGCTTCTGTTCGGTGGGTGCCGCCAGCCCTCGCTTTGTGGTAATGAGCCCTGGCTCGAGGGGGCGTGTTAAGAATAGTCCCACATCGGGTAATTCATGAACATGATAAGTGCTTATATAACTGGGTAGACCACCCCCTTATGAATCGGTTTTTAAGGGGACCTTTCGGATGCCTTGGCTGCACTATAAAATTTAATAAAAATTTTCTTATATAATAAGCGAGAAAGACAAAATTCTTAAGACACCATTTTGTATTAATTAAAATAGAGATATTTTTCAAGGATAACTTTTTACACGCAAATCTTATTTGTGTACACTGAACTTAATATCAATACATATTTTAAAAAAATCGGATTTCCTTCCACTCGAAAAGATAAATTATATTTTGTAATAAAATTATAAAATGATTAATGAAATGGATATCCAAGTATCTCCCACATTGATAGGGAAAGGGTGTAAAATATTAATCTTCTTAATCCAAGAAAAGAATAATAACCTTCCAATGGAAAAAAGGACGAACTATGTAATTCATTATTGGACTTTGGAGGTTACATGTACATGCTGCCAGTTTACACTTTATTTTCTCCGTAGATCTCATATATGCACAAGCACTACGCATGCAACTTCTTGTAAATTTCGATCACCACCCCCACCACGTATATATCCATATCATTTGGTGTAATTGCATTGTTGAAGGTAATTGGCCTGCACCTTTGTTGTTCTGTTGACCAAAAATAGAAACTAATACATTGTCACTGTCTACTCAATTAGTGTATTTTAAGAAGAATCGATGATACGACTGATAACAACATAGGAAAGGCATTCAGAAATTCAAAGCTCACGAATAAAGCCAAATTAATTAGTAACAATTAATCGTAAAAGATATATGTAGCAGTTTATCGGTGGCTCAATGCTAGTATTAATTAAGATTTATACATAAAAATTAAATTAGCACTCAACTTTTTCAAAATAATAATGGTACCTAGGATAAATTAATTAGTTATCTGATAAAGTATTAAATATTGATAATAAAATAAAGAAACTATTAAATATTTAGTAATTTACTTCAACTTATGGTAATGATATATATATATATATATATATATATATATATATATATATATATATAAGTAACATGTCAATTGCTAAAAAAAAAAAATACACGATATTAACAAACAATTTTATCTAGATCAATGTTGGACTGTAAGGAGATGTTTCATGCATACTTATTGACTCAAATTAGAATCTTGTCTTTGCATCATTGTCCAAATAAAAAAAATGTTTCGCACTATTAATTGTATCTATAAATATCCCACTATAGTTTAATCTATTATCATATATCTTATAAATTAGTATTAGTATCAGGGAAACAAAAAATTCAAGGTCATCACATGCTGCCACATTTTGCTACAGTAATAATGTGTTACTATTTTATTTGTTCTGTGAACTTGTGTAGTTAGAATAAGAATGCAAATGAGTTTTTTTTATTCAAAAATTATTATATTTTGATCCCATATTATTATCACTTAAGTTTCTATACTAGAAACTAAATGAGAAAAATATATTATTTTCAGGGACTTAAATTAAACACAAAAAAATTTAAAGATTTTTTTTAATTTTAATGACAACAATGACAACGAAATATATATTCAAATACTAAATTTATCATTTACTCTATTTTTTTTCTTTCTCTTTTTTATCACTCATACAACTCAAAAACAAGGTATAGGTATTATTGTATTAAATTAGTCATCTAAAACTTTATCTACCAAAAATTGGTTAGATGAAAAGATTCACAGTAACTTGTAATTCAGAATATCTGTACCAAAAACTCAACAATACTTCTGTTTGTATTTATGTTCATTCTTTTTCTTTTGTTCACTTTGAACAATCCAAAACTACCCTTGCTTCTACATGTTCACATGAAAAAGTGAAAAAAAATATCGTCCAACGTGAATAGAACGAGTTTTCAAACACACCCTAAAAATCATGTGTGAGCATCAGTTATTTTCTTTAGCAATTGAATGATGAGTTTAATTTTAATAAACTTTCAGTAAAAAAAAATATCATCAATTAATTAAAAATTTGTTTTAAGTATAGTTTTTAAATAAATTATTGTAAAATTTTATTACTAAAAAAAATTCATAAATAAATAAATATGTAAATAATATATTTAAATTAAATTTTTAAATAGCTGACAGAAAAATGGTTTTTTCAATTAAAACACTTAATTGTAATCAGAAAGTAAAATTATACATTTTTTGTGCACCGTTTAAGACGACATTTTTTTGTGGTTTTCTAATGACAAAGGGGCCATAGGCCCAAATGGAAAGAAACTATAAGACATTTTTCTAGACATCTAATGACCAAGAGGCAAGAAGTATCACGTATTGGAGGAATTAATCTTTTTTTTTTTTTGTTAAATTTTTATATGACACAGTTATCTGATAATTTGATGTTTATATCTTATTCACACAAAGTTATAAATTCTGACAAAATCATCCCTACTTTAAGGTTATTTAAAAAAATGAAATATAAAATGTTTACATTATCAACAAAGATAATCAGTGGTCCAGCATCTCTGCAGCATATCTTCATTCATGTGTAACATGACATGCGTCCATATATATATACTGGAAGGAGCACATGAACTGACAAGCTAATCACCGAATCGGGTCCAAACAACACACATTATTATTCAGTAGCATGGCAACAATTTGGTTTGGTCTCGGAAGCTTCAAAAACTGAATAATCATTGAAGAACAACATTGTGGACTAAATACGTGACAAGAAGCATTTTCCTTTCCTTTAATTATTAAAGGGAGTCTTTCCAATCACCACTCTTGATCTCATAAACACCCATTTCCACTTGCTTGTCCTCTTCTCCATCGTTGAAGAACTCTCCCATCTGCTCTCTCCTTTGGGTGCTGAAGATCGACACTATTGTTATCTTCTACAGGGACAAGGAAGCGTGCACGGCGAGGAACAACCTCCGTCTTCTTTCGGCGTCCAAGAATACGGTTCGCTTGCGAGTCTCATCGCCGGCTATTCCAATGGACACTTCCACTATGCAATTCCATTTTACCTAAACTATGCTCTATCATGCACAAATAAGATACGTGCATCTTATAGGATATAAGATATGTATCCTGATGAAAGTTTACACGTTCCCACCCCTGTTAATAAAAACTAAACAATAAACATTTTGTATGATCATTCTAAATGAAACAAATTAAAGTATGGATACTTTTATAGACTATGCTTAATCAAATAATTTAAGGATGTTGTGGTTATGATGTTGTTTTCCTATGAGAATTGAAATTTCATCTCATCGATCGAATAATGTAAGGCTTTATAAGATAAATTGTGGAGGTAAAATTGCAAGAATTAATTAACAGTATACTAAGTTCATATTGAGAACAATATATATTAAGTAGTTAAGAAATTGCAAAATTGAATAGCAGTATTGTAGTGGTTGAAATGATTGATTACCTGGCATCTGGAAGCGAAGTCCAGCGCCAATACTTTATCCAGTTGAAAGCTCAGCATCATCATGCCATTTCCCAAATTAATAAAATATTGCAAAATTAATCTCTTCACCACAAACAATCTTTTTAACGCTCCTTTTTTAAAAAGAGATTAGAGGAATATTTGTTTAGGTACCATTTTACCGTCTATGAGGAGCGGGTTTTGGTAGAGATAGAGATAGAGGTCCTTCTAAGAAGGAGGAACAAAGGAGGAAAGTATGGTGTGTAATTAATATATACATACTCATCTAAACATGCAAATGACATTTAAATACATTTACATGTTTATATCGAACCTAAAGACAATTTTGTTTTTTCAAATAATTTTGTTTTTTCAAACCCCTGTTCATTCTAAATAGATGATATATTTTTTAAATAGAAAAGTAGATTTGATGATACAAAACTAAGACTACTCCATCTTATTTATAGAATCTATCCAGAGTTCAACCAATTTGTATCAGAAATGTGAATTTGTTAATAAACGTGACTGAGATAAGGATTGAAGGTGGGAAAAAAATTGACTAGATTCAGAAAACAAATTCTCAAAAAAATTACAACAGAAAAGATAGTGGAAGGAAAGGGTGGACTCATCTGCCATTCCATCATGGTGTGGAAATCTGAAGGCAAAAACTTGTCCCAGACAGCGTCGGATCTGAAAATGGAAGAAACCAAAGAGAGCCTACGCACATCCCGAGGAGATGTGAAGGAGAGAATGTTTACCATGCAACATTCGTGCCTTCTGCCATCGTAACAATAATAACATAACATAACCAATTTGCGTTGTGTTGAATTGAAGGAGGAGTGAGGGGTGTCTAGGTATATGACCAGAGAGAGGAGGATTCGTTGAAGAAGGAAGCTTAGCGGTTAAGTGTCTACTACTGTCACGCATATCTGCCACACGATTTGTTCAACTAAAGTAAGCAACAAGCATAGCAATAGCAGAGATGGATAGTGATGAGTACGTAAGGATCTTTAACTTCATCGGATTTTCTACATCTGTTCATATCGCATCACCCGTCTCTTTCATTTTTAAATATTTTTTATTATAAAATTCCATTTCCAATTCCATCTCATCGCACCGAATTAGGAAATAATAAAGGTTACATTACTTTTCTATCCTTCTTTTTATTTTAAAATTTAAATTAATCGATTTCATATTTCTATTTTTAAAATGTTTAATTTAGATTTCTGATTTTTTTAAAAATATATTTAATGTTAACCTTTGACAAAATAAAAATAACTTTATACGAACGATCAATCTAAAATCATCATAAATATTATTATTAAAATAATTAAATTCACATTACATGATAATTTATAATTAAATATAACAAGGATTTTGAATAAAATTGGACACATGTCTATTTTACACTTTTGATTTTAAATATTCAAGAACATAACAAGGATTTTGAAATTGTCATTGCAATAACTTAACTTTATTAAAATTTAAAAAATTACAATTAATAATGTTTACTTATATAATGTTATTAATTTTAATATTTTAAACTCTATTAAATATTTAAAAATTATAATACTATATACTATTTTTTAAAGGTTTAGGGTTTTCCTAAAGCCCAAGCAATGTCAATGGGAAACTTAGCTAGCATGACATGACCCGTAACCCGGTGAATGCATTCATTTATTAAAACCCAGCAATATGTTATCTATCTGAAAGATAAATCATACCGTTGATCAGAGGTGGTTTATGGGACTTGGCTGCTTCCTACATTTTTAGATCAGGAATAGGCTAATTACCAGAAAAAAGTCACTATGTTTTCTGGATCTGTGATCTATGATTTGGACGTGTATTTCAATTTAGATTTTGGATCTATGTTTAATCTTGATCTGATTCCGAAATTTGGGTCTTAAAATCATAACATTTGCTTTTATAGGTGCAGATGCTGTTGCGAGAGGGTGGGAGATGGAAGGTTTTCATCATTGAATTCATATTTTCATTCCAGATTCTTGATTTTTATGACATTTTAAATCGTGAAACAATTAGCTATAGAGAAGTTGAATGGAAAAGCTTGGTGTGCAGTTTGTGTTGATTGGTGAATCTAACCATGGGGTTTATTTGTGTTATGTTGTTGAACAATTGGGTCAGAGGTGCCAGAGAGATCGGCGACGGCACATGTCGGAGATTGGTTGAGATGCCACAAAGACTCCGGGAGAATGAGTACAGAGAAGAAGGCAAAGTTTTTATTAGGTGTATAATAAAGTTGTGCACTTAGATTTATCTAAAGGCCGTAACCATATTTACTTTACTTCTCCACGCTAGATGCCGTCACCAGATATTGAAAAATGACAACCAACATACAAATACTAATACAAATAGTTACCTCGCTCATCACTCATCAGTCAAAAGAATTACGACAAGCAATATAACTTACGCATATAGTAGTTCAAGAGAAAAGGGCAACAGTTATGGCAAGAAAAATACATCACAAAGTTCAAAGGTTGAACGTTAAAATAAGCAGCATTCTTGCCATCTAAGACGCAAGACTTTATGCATATAGTTCTGTGAATTAAACTAAACAAGATATTTGCTTAATTCTCTTCCTTAGGCTTAACTTCTATTCCTTCAATAAAGAGGCCACTCTTCCAATTACCACCCTTAGTCTCCACGACACTCATCTGCACTTCATCATCTAAGCCTGTATTGAAGAACTCCCCCATCTCAATCTCCAACCACCCATCGCTTCTTGCATTTGGACGTTGCAGTCCCTCGACTCTTCTGTGTGGAAGTTCTTCATTTGGATCCAAACAGACAATTTTGGTACTACCATGGCCACCAAAGACATTGACCGATAACTCCACAGGACGGTTATGAAATCCACGGGCATCAATCATCTTGAAAACAAGATAAGCAGCATACTGAGTATTTGGGGACAAGACAAGGGTGTTTAGCACCCCACGAATTTCAAGCCAACACACATCTCTAAGTTCAGCAACTTCCGGGAACCTGTTCAAAAGTTTTACACAGAAGTTACAAAGAAAGTAATACATGAGTGACAATGATGTGTGTCACGGAAAAACAAAACATAAACATCCACAATCAGTTCACTAGTTAGTAAAGTAGTTATTGAAACAAGAAACAGAAAAATGCTGATAGATGGAGTATTTATGCAGGTGTAGATATATTAACTGTGATCTAAAAATAGTCAGGTGAGGACTGAGAGGCATGGACACATACTCAGTTTATTAATTTCAGGTCTAAAATTGTTAAGTATGATAACAGACAATAGTCAACTGTCTTTAGAGGGAATTATTAGACAGTGGAACACCGTCACTATTATTGAGTTTCATATTAGAGTCCGTTGAGGTGATATATAGCACTGATTCAGGCCTTTACCTATCAAGATCCCTTGAGTTTGAACTGAGATAACAAATAATTATTTAATATTACAAATTGAAAGTGTTGCCGTTCAAAAAAAAAACAAATTGAAAGTGTTAATCCAACTTATCTAAATAGCTGCAGTAGAGATAATTTATTTCCCCCGCCCTCTTTATTGTCTTTTATAGGCATGTGTTTCAGCATCACTAGTGATGACATAGTCAATTCAAGAGTAATTAAGTAATGGCTTGATTCAACAAGCACAAGGAGGCTTATTGTCAGTCTGTTCTTCCTAAATGGCCATGAATTTAGTGAAATTCAGCTGTCAAAATCATAAGAGTGAATTTGGAAATTCTCACTCTCGACGGAGACGGACCTTCGTGCTCTCGACGCGGAGCCTCGCTCACTTGCTTTCGCGTGCAGAGCCTCACTCTTGAACTTCTCTCTCTGGTTCGTCTTACTCTATTGTTTACTTTTGTTTTTGATTGAGGTTTGGTTAAAGGGTTTCATGGTTTTGATGTTGTTCTTCTGTGATAATTGTTTTGTTTTATTCTCATTTTAATCTGAATTGCATTTTACTCAATTGAATCCCAACCTAGGGTTCATATATTTTCCTCAATACTCTTTCCGCAGACCTGATCCTTGGCCTCAAACTTCTCTCTCCCTGCTTCATCTTGCTCTATCATTTGCTAGGATTTTTTTTTTTTATTGAGATTTGGTTCTAGGGATTCATGATTTTGATTTTATTCTTCTGTGATGACTATTTTATAATTGTTGTGTTTTACTCTCATATTAATCACATTTTACTCCGTTGAATTTCAATCTTAGGGTTCATATATTTTCCTCAAGTATGTATTGTTCATCCTCAAGTGCTTTACACATTAATAATTTGTTTGCGTTCTGTTTTGGATTCAAAGCAAAGGTTATTGTATTCTGTTTTGGGAATCAGATACCAATCCTGCAATTGAAAAACAAGTGATATTATTCCTTGATTCACAGTTTATTGCATAAGTTTCTCTTACCACTCTTAATTTACATAGTTTCAAATTCAATCCTTTTACAAAGGTAAAAAGAAAAATAGCTATTTAAATTTTCAGTTTCCATTAGATTTAATATTATTTAGCAGTGAAAGGGATCTCCACTAGTAGGTGCATAAGAGGAAATTTGCAGCAAGCAATTTGCACCTTTGTTGATTTTGCTGAAGCAATGATCTTTATTATATAAAGTATGTTTGTACACATTACAATAGTTTATAGGTTAATGATAGTCCTTGGATATATTCCTTATTATCATCATGACTTTAAGTGCTCTATAAGATTTATCTAAATGGTTATACCTTTCATCATGCCTGCCACCATGTGTTTGCTGTTTTATGTATCAATGCTGAGAATTGGTAGCAAGTACATTTTTTTTCCAATGTATAGTAACTTATTTTGAGTCCCGATTCACTGTTCTTATGTAATGTTGCTATCCTAAAGATTAGGCTGAGCTAATTTCGAAAGCTTTTAACTTGTAGTTAGGGAGAACACACAACTGCATTATACTTTTCCAGCGTAGAAGTAATGTGTAATTAATAATACCTCTGATTACTTTGTTTCCCTTGCTCCTTGTACCCTTTATTTTATTAGGTAGCTAATAGATACCAATCACCATATTTGAAAATGCAGAGGGGGAAGGGGGTAGGGTGGGAAATTAGATTCTATGGAACAGAAACTGAGTTTTCAGTTGAACCATACTGTTCTTAACCAATTGGAATGTTAAAACCACCATGGCTTTAGATGCATCTTCATCCTTCAGCAAGTCCATTTTCAGTTTTATAATTTTTGGGTTTGTGGTCATCAATGTGAAACTTTTCAGCAAGAGTTGAAGTTCTATTTTTACTCTTCTTACTTACCATAACATGCCCTGTTCGATATCGTTATGCTATGCCAATTGCCCGGACACTCACTAGTAGTAGTAGTAATTAGTACTGTTATAAACACGGTGCTGCATTTATGGTTTCAATTGAGTGGGTTTGCTAGGAGTCACTCATAGAATGCTTACATGCTGAAAATTTGATGTATGTGTTGGTGCCTCGTTGATTCTAATTGTGGTTGGCATATTCACGGTGCATTTTTTGGGTCATTTGGAAAGCAATGGTTTGATTATTATATGCAAATACACTATCTACATTGCGTCATATTATTTGTAGTGAAAGTACTGGATATTTTATGTGTGCAGATCTCATATAGGATGAATAAGTTCCTATATCTTCTCATATTTATGTACTATGCTATATAAAATATAATATATAGAAATCCTTCATCATTTTACCTCAATTTATCACTCTGGCCTTTGATTGTTTTTAGGAATGTGTTATATGTATAACACATGCCATAGTATTGGCTTTTTATCAGCACATCACATAGTATTGTTGTTGCCGGCTGGTTCAAAATTTGAACTATATGTACATTTTATATATACTTATTTAACTTAATATATTCTTCATTTTAATTTGTACTTCAGAGGATGAAAACTCCACACCAGTTAGTAATTCCATCTAGTTTTGGTCCTATAATTTCTTTTCTTGAATATAAGCCTCTATATTTTCTTATGGTTAATTATGTTTATAGGTTTGAAAACTCTATACCAATCATTACTAATACAATGGTTTTTTGTTGATTTGCAGGGATAAATCGAGAGAATGTCTTTTGGCTTATCTAGGGACTACTTTTTTTTTTTTAATTAAGCTTTTCAAACTATTTTGATGTCTTAGGTTGTATTCTGGAATCAGTAATGTTCAAACTATTCTCATTTTTATATTTTTTCATGACCCTGATGATGATAAAATGTAGAGGAGGTACTTTATATATGCTTTTTTTTGTTTTAGTTGTTCTTGTTGGAATATATATTTTTTATGCTTTAGTTCTAAATTTATATTTTTAAAATATAATTGGACAAGAATATATATAAATTATTATAAAAATAAATTTTTTTATTTATATGACCATTTATATTTTTTAAAATATAATTGGAGAAAAAATAAAAAAATGAAATATAATAAATTGAAATTATTTAATTCAAACAAAGAATTCAAAATATAAGAAATTTAAATTTTTTTTATCCAAACAAGAAATTTAAAATTCAAGATTCAAGGAATTTAAATTGGTTTATCCAAAGAAGGAATTTTAAAAATCCAAGAACTTAATTGATGCATTTTAATTTCCCTGAATTTTAAATTCCCTTGAAATTTTAAAATACTCCGTCCAAACACACTAAGACGTTTTTTTTTTTAATTTAAATTTTGCTAGAATAGTTCCTAGATGGCTAGTCAGATATCACTGGTAACATGACAGTTGTAATTGCTATTATCTCGTTGCAGAAAAAATTGAATATCCCAGAAATCATGATAGGCAGATACACTAACCATGATCCAAAAATTACAATAGAAAAACTGAAGGGTCTGACCTGGAATTGGGATCGGTTGTCCAGTTCCAGTATTGCTCAGTGTCACCCCAAATAATGCTGAGAGCTCTAGCAGCAAGCATGTAACACTTCTTCCCACTCTTTTTCTCCAATTGAAAGCTCTGCGTTCCAGACATCAGAGAATTAACCATCAAATTAAACCAACAAAAAAGGTTTTAAGGGATGCGAAACACACAACACGCTACCTACCTTTTTACCCTGATCGATGACGATAGGGCGATCGGAGAGAGCGAGATAGAGCTCCTTCTTGGAAGGATAGTTGAGAGGCGAAGGAGACTGGGAAATGATGGAATGGTAATCGGAAGGGAGAAAACGTTTCCACACAGCGTCCGATTCAGCGGCCGAACGGAAAATCTTTGATACGACGGAAAACCTACACACGTCCGCCGGCGTAGTGCGAGAGAGTATACTAGCAATGCAACCTTCCGGTAACCCTTGAAACTCCATTCTCACTACTCACTTCTCACTTCTCTAACACCCACACTATTAAAAGTACTAGGATTTCACGCGGTTACCGTGCATCAATTACACCCGTTAGATGAACATCAAACGATTCATAAAAATCTAAAATGCAAGCCGTCCGATCATCATCAACTGTCGAATTCATGACAGCGTTGAATCATGAAATTCATTTCCCTCTTCTGGAGCCCCCGCGTCTTGCTTACGCGCATTCACTATGTATGCTTTCTTCTTTCTTTTCCTTTTTTGTCCTTCGGTCAACTCCGTGACGCGTAAGGAACGATTTTGTCTTATCCACCGTTTTATAATCGCCTTAGCTAACATAATTAAATATAATAATATATTTTATGAATTAAAAAAATTTGATAAAATTTAAATGCAAAGAAGAATGTATATGATGATTTCACATAATATATGCTTTTACGATAAAAAATTATTTTTATAAAAATACTAAACTGTCATTCGTTTTATTTTATCCAGGACCTCTTTGCAATCCATCTCAAAAGTGACATAAAGCTCTTGAGTCTTTACACCAAATGTCTCCCACAATCATCCCTGACACAACGACCCATCCCAGTACACAAAGATTTTTATCAACTTTAAGAAAAGAGAAGAGATATAGAGGAGAAAGTTGACAGTATTGATAGCTGAAATTGTGAAACTCGGATGGAAGAGAAAGTGTACGTGTAATAAATAAAAAGAATAAGAATAGTAATATCTAAATACTTCATTATTATTCTAATTTTTTTTTCTATTTCTATTTTTTTTTATTATATTATGAATTCTATCACCTAGTTTTTTTAGTGATTTGATGGCATGATATGTGAGAGTATCAATATTCCATGGCTTCTAGGTTATAATCCGGTTCTCTTTAGTTGATAATAAACTTTGTTATATTTTATAACTTTTTTCTCTTTTTCTCTAAGTGTTAAATAGTATAATGAGTGCTTACATATATTTTTCTAATGATGAGTATTATCCATTCTATATATCCTTTTGATCGTTTTACTTTTATTTTCCTGTTATTCCTTCCGTGCACGCGTTGCGACCTATCTCCTAATCTAATTATATGCTGACATGTGGTCTTATTTAAAATTTTAACTAATCTAATCTTATTTAGATTTTTTAGGAATCTAATCGTATTTAGATATCATCTAATCAATTTGAATATTAAAAATTTATCCTTTTTAAACTAATCTAATCAAATCTTACATTACATTTTGAGTGTCAAAATCGAAAAATAAGTAATAATAAATAAAACTAATGAGATCAAATATTTTTATTTAAATTTAAATATAATTTAACATAGTCAAGAAAAATATTTTGCTTGGTAAATTTAATATAATTCGTACTTAAGATATTTATTTTACAAATATATTGTCTTATATATATATATATATATATATATATATATATATATATATATGTATATATATTAATTTATGGATTAAAAAATTTAAAAAGTAGATATATATATATATATATATATATATATATATATATATTAAATTAATTCTAAATTTAACAATACTTCATAGATTATTTTTCTAATAAAATATTTTATAATTCATAAAGTGCATAATTAATTTAATATGAAATAAGAAGTATAAAGTTATTTTTGAGCAAAATTTAAATTATTTTATTGACTAAAACTAAATTATTTTTTATCCAAAAATTAAATTATTTTAAATTTAAATAAAGAATTCAATATAATTATTTTTTTACTTATTTTTTTTATTTTGTCATTCTAAAGATAACCTATGTTATATAGATTGTTCAACTTATATTTTGACACTCAATATATTTAAATATGATTTTATTAGATAAGTTTAAAAAGAATAAGTTTTTAATTTTCAAATTGATTAAATAATATTTTACAATATTAGATTAGATTAGTTGAAATTTTTAAATGAAACTGCATGTTAACATATGATTGAATTAAGTACATTGATGATTTTCAATAAATTGATTTGATCATCTCATTTCAACAACGATCATACAAAAAATCAATGTTGAAAAGTTCTTTCTACGGAAATTTTTTAATAATCAATGTCAACAACTTAAATTCAATTTCAAAGATATCAACCCGTTAATTTTGATGACGATTTTTGTTAAACCAATATTGATGGAGACTTGTAGAAAAGCTTTTTTATAATAGTGATTGGTGAACATTATTCAAAATGTGCAACAAAGGAATAATAGCCTTGTATTTTTTTTATGAGATTGAATTATACTTCTAGCACATGATGAATTTAGTTTTTCAAGAAATGATTTTTTTTTATAAAAAAAACTCTAAAAATATAGACACAAAAACTAATCAAAACACACATTCAATAAGGAAATAATAAACAATAAGTTGATTTTTTATCTCAAAAAAGCCAAATCAGAAAAACAATTTATACAGATAACAAGTCTGTATTATTCCGGGTCTCCCTCCACTGTAGCAAACACCACCATCCATTCAGGTTAGGCCTAAGTACAATCATTTGACGGATCAAACATGTTTAGGCCTAACTTCTATTCCTTCAAGAATGAAACCGTGCTTCCACATATCACTAGTTTCCCTGACATTCATATAGATTTCATCTTCTTCCAAGCCTGAGTTGAAGAACTCTCCCATCTCAATCTCTAACCACTTATCTTTTCTCACATTAGGACGTTGCAGACCCCGAAATCTGTCATCAAGATCATTATCTTCTAAGTTGGGATCCAAACAAACATATTTGGAAGTTCTACTGCCTCCAACATTACTTACTGATAACATCGCAGGATGGTGGTGAAATCCACTGGCATCGATCATCTGGAACACAAGAAAAGCTGCGTACTGAGTATTTGGGGACAAGACGCGGGTCTTTATCTGCCCAGTGATGTTAAACCAGCACACAGCGTAAAGCCTCGCAACTTCTTGGAACCTACTTGTACAGTAAGACAACTCAAAAATAGCTTATTTGATTATTTGTGGCACAAATTAAAGACAAGCAAAACATTTGAAAAAATCAATTCATCGATAAAAATAAAAAAAGGGAGAGTGAAATAAAAGTTTACCTTGACTCTGGTAGGCTTTTCCACTCCCAATATTGAGAAGCCTCTCCCTGCGTTGGAGCTTGAAGAACAAAAATAGGAAGAATCAAAATAAATTAGAATTAAATATAATAATTTTAAGATTTTTTTTATGAGTAATTTTAAGTATTGAATGTTATTATTTAAATATTAATCTTTCTTTATTAATTATCCTCAAGTTTTTTTTACGGCTTTTACTCTTTTGTCAATGGTTACAAAATTATCTGCAAAATCTGTGTGAAAAGATCTACAATACAACATTAAACTTTTTATACAAAATAAAAATTGTATGAGAATATCTAAAAAGTATTTGAACTTTGGATAAAATTCTCACCCCATGTAATAGAAATATCCCTAGCGGAAAGCATGTAGCACTTCTTCGCAGTTCGCTTTTCCAATTGAAAGCTCTGCAGGAATTTGAGTGACGCAACGTACACAACACATTTCATTTCAGGTATTCCATAAAAAACATCACTACATGCAAGGAGAAATAATGTACGTACCTTTCTACCCTGGTCGATGATGGTGGGACGGTCGGAGAGAGTGAAATAGAGATCCTTCTTAGAGTTAGAGGAAGAAAGTGGAGAAATGGTAGAGGAGAAATCAGAGGGTATAAAACGATCCCACACAGTGTCGTAATCAGCTGCAGAATAAAAGGCCTTGGAAACGAGGGAGAGCCTGACTATGTCTTCAGGAGTACAAATGTACGACAATATGTGTGCGACGCATCCTTCCGGCAAGTCTTGGGACTTCATCACTTGATTTCTGTTGGATGGAGATACTATCAACTACGAATATGAAGAACGAATTATTTATAGCTCAACCAATTCTAACATAGTTTGCGTGTATTAACTGTCTTATTAATTATTTCTCAGCAGCGTCAAGTTGTCTTGGTCAATTACGAAATTGCTTGGAAGCTTGCAACCATCCGGATAGTAAGTAATGTAACATCAGTACCCTTTAGTCGGTAAGGGACCCTCTTCGCTTCGCACACGCTTCGTTGACTTATTATTACTGTTGAATATTCTGCAAATTCCTAGAATTATCATAATAGAAATTTTCAAGAAGAAAAAAACTATGCTAGAGAAAACTCTAGTTGAAATAGATTATCAGTCTAGAAAGTTCATCTATGAAAGGTCCTAGAAACTGAGATCTTGAAAGAAAATGAATGTAAGTGATAGATAAATCTAGAAGTGAAAGTACTTGCCTCAATATCAGAATTTTTTATTGAATCAAAAATTGATCTTTAGATATTTTAATTGTCAATCAAGATTTGACATCAAAAGATTCAACATTACTTAAGATCGCTTCAAGTCTATTGTTTTAAGCTATTCCTTCTGTCATTAAGCTATTCCTTCCGTCATTTTCTTAAAATTTAACTTTGTTTTAAGATTTAACGCTTTAACGATTTTTTGTCACATAATTAAAACAAATCTTTCAAAAAAATAAAATTAACCCAATATACAAGTTATTTTTTATCCAAAGAATTATATAAGTCTAATTTTTTCATTACATCTGAAGCAAGATAGGTGCAACGGCAAATCTTTAGTCGACTTAAAAAATTAAAAAAACATAAAATTCTTTTTTTCCTAAAAAATAAAATTGCACTTTCTTTTTTCTAAATAAACAAAAAATATAACAAACATAACTCATGTTCTCAAGGGAAAATAAATATTTGAAAAATCACTTTATTTATAGTACACTCGATTAAAGGTTGTGGTCTTCATGACGAGCATCTAGAGTACTATCACCTTCCTCGCACGTAAACGACTCTCGAATCTTTTTTCTCAAACCGTAGATCATTCCTTATTATTTTTTGTTTTCTCAACGTTTTTCTTAAATAAACGTTGATAGCGACTCGTCCAATTTTCCCTTTTTGGAAGACATTTCTCTATATTTTTTTATTGTCATCCCGTCATGACCCACGTTGCGAGCGACTAGGGGTGGAAATGAGCCGAGCAACTTGTCAAGGACCTTTGGCTCGGCCTATGTAAGGCTCGGCTTGGCTCGGCTTGTTTACTATAAAGGTCAAGTTCAAGCTTTTTAAAATACTTTTTTAGATAAAAAGGTCAAACCCAAACTATAAAAAAAAAACTTGTTAAGCTTGACAAGTCGGCCTGTTTAACTAACAATAATAATAATAATGATAATAATAATAATAATAATAATAATAATAATAACTTTATTTTATCAAATCCTATCTTATCCAGATTTTATTCCATTTAGCTTTTATTTCGTCCAGATTTTATTTCATCCAATCTTATCTTATTTTATCCAAATTTTATTTTATTTCGTTTATGGGCTTGGACTTAAAATAGATTTGTAAGCTTTAGAGCTGATGACCTAATCCATACATTTTTTAATATTATGTTCTTTTTATTTTGTTTTGATATACTTTGTGCTTTAACGACTTAAATTCAATATGATTTTGTTTATCAATTATTTTTGGATTTGTACATTACTTATACGAAATTTTATAAGTTTCTTTTTTTAGTTAGTATTTCACTAGGTTTTAAAATAATTAATTAATCAAAGATGTCTTTAAGCAAGCTTTTAAATAGGCTCGTGGGCCAAGCCAGGCTTTTATGTAAGCCGAGCCGAGCTGTTAAAAAAAGCCTATGACAGGTGATGAGCTCAAGCCTTACGTATTCAACTCAAGCCAAGCTCAAGCCTAGTAAAGCTTGGCCTGGCTTGGCTCATTTTCACCCCTAGTTGCGACATAATTCATACAAAGCATAAGAATAACAAGCTAAAAGCCTAAGAATAACCTACTTTCTCACGGAACAACCGCTCCAATTCGTGCTGGAATCTCTTTTCATATGCATAGTAGTAGTAGTAATAGGTTTTTATACATTGACATGGGCTTGGGCTTGTCGTGACACCCTTACTTAAGTGGGGCTCCTTCTTTCAATCTTGGTTGCCCACTGTCTTCACTTGCTTAAGTGATGCTTAAACGCCTAAATTGGCTTGCTTAAGCGAGACCTTCATTTGTTTCCTGGCTTGGTCATCCCCATTTAAGCTTCCTAATGTGGGCTTAAGCAAAGGCCTTCAATGATATTAATTGGGCTCTTTGTCTGAGCTTGCTTAAGCTAGCCATTATGCATAATTTTAGCTCTTAATTTATCTTGCTCAAACAACCAAAAAGACTCGCTTGAGCAAAGCATGTTACTGGCTCCTCAAAATCTCTTTGTCTTAACTCACTTAAGCACATAGCAAGTCACGCTTAAGCAAGCATATGCCCACTTGTAATTGTTGACTAATTACTAGCAAAACTCCACAAAAACATCAAGAAATTCTAACTAATTAACATCCTAATGCATGTAAGTGTAATTCCTTATTTAATCTTAACTTTGAGTTGAAACAAGGCTCTATGTATAAAAGATGTCATAATGTGTTGGTTTTAAGCATATTTGGAGATTATCAAGGAACGATGATACCCTTTCCCACACTCTATACATGCATTGTCCTCAATGCATGAAACAAAATAAAAGACAACCTAAAATTGGAAATAAAAACTAAAACTAAAAATGAAATACTGAAAGCGAAAGACAACCTAACATGAAACTAAAGAAATCAAGAAAAAACAACCTAACATGAGACTTAAAAAAACCAAGGAATGACAACCTAGCGTGAAACTAAAAGAAAATCAAGGAAAATGGAAAATAATCTCCCTAAGATGGAGGTGGAATAAGAGGTAGAAAAAGAAAAGAAAAGAAGATTGTTTTTGATTTTTTTTTTACTATGGTCATGCTTGACACAAATTCCAACTTCTTATTAATAGACCCCTAAAGATATATAATTACTTTAATTAGACTACTATACATAAACATTTTAATATGATATTTAAAGATAATTACTTTAATTAGACACACTATAGATAAGTATTCTAATATGATCTCCAAAGATTATTATTTTAATTAGGTGCATTATAGATAAATATTCTGATAAGATCTCCAAAGATAATTACTTTAATTAGATGCCTATAGATAATTTTCTTAATTAAGCTAATTAAAATCATGGTGATATCCACTACATCTGTTTTGGAAAGTCTTAAGATGTTGTAAAATGAGGAGGACTCTTATGATTGACCATGATCTTTATGGTTGACCAGAACCGTTTATCAAGTAAAAATAGAATTAAATGTTCATGAAATTGTACATTTATTCAACTTTTCCAGTTGATTGAACAATTATACTTTTGCAAGATAAAAACTAATATCCAATTTGAGTTATGTTAAGAAAATACTTGTAATAGCACGAAAATCCACATAAAAATATCACTCTAAATATAGTTTATCGATAATCTAGTTTTAAAAAGGTTAGTTTAAACAAATATATCATATTATGTATTTAATTTAATTTTCTATTATTGCCTATCATTAATAAAATATTTTTTTATTTATAAGATGGTCATTTATTACTTCTAAAACAAAATACATAAATTATTATAAAAAATAATTTTTTCAAATATTTTGAGATGAAAATCTCTATCAATAATATCAACATTAGCACCTTGTTTGTTTAAATGGAACTAAGATAAAAGAAAATAGGGACATATGATATAAGTTATTAACATTAGCCCCTTGTTGAAAATTAATGTGCTTTAACTTTATTTTATGTGTAAATTTATTATTATTATTTAAAAAAAAAACTCACGGTTGAAATATTTTTGTTTTAATTTTTAAAAAAATTAAGTGACTTTTTAACATATTTTTTTGATAATAATAATAATAAATAGTTTATGTTAATAAAAAATTTATTATAATAAATTCTTTTAATTAATATAAAAATGTTTTTTATATAATTTATTTATTTATTTCCACTCATCCAAATAAGCGAAGAGAATTTTTTTTTACTGAATAAAAGCGAAGATAATTTTCTGTACTTTTTTTATTTCTATATCTTTGCTGTGTTTTTTCTTCTTTAGTTTACTAAATACAAATAAAGCAAAGGAGATAAAAATAATATATATATATATATTTAAATAAATCTGTAAAAGTATAGTCTCACATTAACCAAAATGTGTGCTGTGGTCATGTAATTAAAATGTTGCAAGTCAAAATATGACCTTAATTAACCAAATGAAAACAAAGGAAATGGTTGGATGCCATCGATGTATGGCCAGGAAGATATAATCACATTTTAATTTAACTGATTTTAACCCATAAACTGGAATTTTAATTCCACAATTTTTGGAATCCATCTAAAACGACACCTCATGATCAAGTCCCGTCAAATCCCCCCCTTTTTCTCTCCGAGGCATATGAGGAAATTAACCTCGTCGTTTTTTGCATGTCTCCAAGCTAGCATGGCTTCCTCTTCTTTTCATCTTTTTCTGTTAATCTCTTTGCCGTTCTTGTAGGCTCTGCTTCCCTTCCGAGGGGGTCCTTCAACGTCATTTGAGGGACCCTCGTCCTTTAATTTTGCTAATTCTTATTCTTACTAATTAATTTAACCATATAGATTATGAAAGATATTTTTTTTGCGTTGTTTCTGGATGGAAATACTTTTTAGAACGAAGAATTCATAAATATCATTTACAAATTTCTTCAACCACAAGTTCTTGGAGGTTGTTTATTTGATATACACATACATCGTAAGAGGCTAGAAGCATGAACTGCTTCCCTTGTTGTGGCCCTAAAAAAAGCAATAGCAAGAGGGAGCATGGGTCTCCACCCCCAGAACTTGTTACAGGAAAAAATCCAGGTAATTATGTGTGCTTTTTTTTTTTTTAATCAGTGGGTTGGTTTTGCAACATTTTCATTTTATTTTAAACTCACGACCTATATATAATTCATAGTAAAAATTGGTTGATTGATAAATAGAGATAAAATGGAAGCTTAACATATATATATATATATATATATATATATATATATATCATAGCAATTTTAATTTATTGATAAGTATTTGTTTGCATGGCTTAAAACATTGCGGTACGTGGGTCCATTGGAATGCAGATATGAAGAAACAAAAAGCTGACGAGCAAAACCAAGCTGACCCTGGCAATATTCAGGCACAGGCTTTCAGTTTCCGTGAGCTAGCAACAGCAACAAAGAATTTCCGTCAGGAATGCCTCATTGATGAAGGAGGTTTCGGCAGAATCTACAAAGGGATAATTCCTTCCACCGGCCAGGTCATAAGGCTTTTAGTTTAGTTATTTTTTAAAAATAATTTTAACTTTTAGAAAAAGAAAGTAGTTGAAAAAATAATCTATTTCTTTTGTTTTTGTTTTTCACTCAATTTGTTAAGTTTTGTTTGGATCCCTCCAGCTTGTGGCGGTGAAGCAACTCGACCGAAATGGGATCCAAAGCAGTAAGGAATTTCTGGCTGAGGTTGCGGAGCTAAGTCTCTTGCACCACGAAAATCTGGTCAATCTCATTGGTTATTGTGCTGATGGAGATCAACGTCTTTTGGTCTACGAGTTATTTGCTTCGCGTACTCTAGAAAACCGTCTTTTTGGTAAGAGAAATCTTAAAATTCAGACTTTTTAACCTCATTATTTACTTTTATTTATTTAAAAAATTACAAAATCTTATAGACATCACGTGTTACTCCGTTATTTAACAATAATCACTCAATTTTATAATTTATACAACAAATTTATTAATAATAAAAAAATATATTAAAAAAATTATTACATGACCCAAGATGATATATAATCTCACACTCCTCCATATTATTAAAATAAAAATATAATTACGTGTGACTTAAAGATTGAGATGCAATAAGTTTTGGTCGAGAGAATTTTGTTAACCTTCCTCTTTTCATTATTACCTTCCCTCCCTTATACATAATATTTCATCAAATTTTGATATAGATATACATAATATCATACAATTCTACCTTGTTCTTTATTAGTTTAGGTTAATATGTAGCTAAAAAATAGGAATTTTGTGGCAGAGAAAAAAGCGGATGAGAGCCCATTAAATTGGTTTGAAAGAATGAAAATAGTAGCGGCTGCTTCTAAAGGACTAGAGTACTTGCATGAGACTTCGAAGCCCCCGGTTATATACCGGGACTTGAAAGCGTCGAGCATCTTGGTGGACAGTGATCTGCTTGCAAAACTATGTGATGTTGGCATGGCCAAGCTTTCTGGTGGAGACAAGATGAACAATGGACCTCCAAGACTTATGGGTACCTATGGTCACTGTGCTCCCGAGTATGTAAAAGCTGGTCAACTCACCTTGAAATCAGATGTATACAGTTTCGGAGTTGTCTTGCTAGAGCTCATAACTGGACGAAGAGCCATTGACACCTCAAAGCCAAACGAAGAGCAGAATCTTGTTTCATGGGTAAAATACTATTAGCAATCTCTTTAATTTGGAAGTTGTTTATGAGAATGATGCATGATATTAGTTATAGTTAAGGGGAAAACTGTGTCTTAAATTCTCAATTTTCAGTTAAAATAGGTATTAATTGTTACTTTTAAAAGGATGACTTTAGTTCTCTTAATTTTTATAATTGCTCAATGTTGCCCCTCTTATCCTACGTTTCACAAAGAAGACATTCACTAATTATTCAAAATAAAAGGACCCATCTTACACATAAAAAAAAGTATGAAGACTAAAATTAATTTTGAATCTTTTGACCGGAAATTAAAACAAAAATAAAACACATTTGGACCTTACAATTTATAGGACAAAACTTATTTACAATTTTTTAGGTGTCGTCTGTACAGTTTTTTTAAAAATGAGAATTGGAGTTTTACTTTGGTAATATACATAAATTCTTTAATCAAATCTTTATTATGCGGATTATTGAGGTGCAACTTCAATTTTGACATGAGAACATTACAAACAATATCCCATGAAATTGTATCCAAGTTCTGTCATCCAATGTCCAATAGCTTCCTTGATCCACGAGCATGTGTTTTTGATGTATAATGTATCAATTAATGTCCATCTAAATTTGCTTTTGTGACTGTGCAGGCAACACCCTTGTTCAGGGACCCCAAGAGATATCCAGAAATGGCAGATCCACTTCTTAATAAGAACTTCCCAGAAAAAGATCTGAATCAAGTTGTTGCAATAGCATCCATGTGCTTACAGGAGGAAGCAGAAGCTCGTCCTTTGATCAGTGACGTTGTAACTGCTCTAGGTTTCCTTTCCGCGCCTCCTCCTCCACCTGCTCATGCTCCTGTCCCCAAAAAGAGTGATGTTGCTGAAAGCGAAAGGGAAAGCGATAGCGAGGGCGAAAGTGAGAGCGGAAGCGACGCAATATCTAGAAAGGGAAGCCGCAGATCATCGTTGGATAAA
The DNA here is from genome assembly GCF_004193775.1 of Glycine soja. Lineage (NCBI taxonomy): Eukaryota > Viridiplantae > Streptophyta > Magnoliopsida > Fabales > Fabaceae > Glycine > Glycine soja. Next base: position 41,930,979 of record NC_041011.1, on the reverse strand, counting down.
AGTCAACATGATTATTGTGATAGCAGCCATCTTCCACCAGTGGTTTCCTCTAAACCAAGCCGCAAAAGCAGCACCAGATCAAGTAAAGGAAAACACAGTTCAGAATCAGGAGATGGGGTTAGCGTTTCTTCCATCAGCAGCAAGAGCAGTAGGAAATCTCGCGGTGATTTAAGCCAGAAGAGCAGCAGAAAATCTTCTGTGGAAGATTTAAGCCAGCAGAAGAGCAGCAAAAAATCCTCCGTGGAAGACCTAAGCCAGCATAAGAGCAGCAGAAAGTCTTCTAGCACCAAAGACTTAAGCCAGAAGAGCAGCAGAAAATCTTCCGTGGAAGACCTAAGCCAGCATAAGAGCAGCAGAAAGTCTTCTAGCACCAAAGACTTAAGCCAGAAGAGCAGCAGAAAATCTTCCATCAGAAAACCTTCTAGCAGAGTTTTGAGCCACAAGAGCAACGTTGCATCTGAGGATGGAAGCATTTCCTCAAGTTGTCGTAGCAGCAGTGTGGGATCAGAGGATGAAGGGGTTCGGTCAGAGCGTAGCAGCATGAGGCTATCACAAGGAAGTTATCGCTCGGACCCCTATGGCAGCAGAAGGACAGAGGATGAGAGCATGAATATTTTAGACCGTGCAACCAGCATTGGGTCTGATGAGGATAGTGGTCACCCTTTTGACCAAACAAGCAGCAGTGGAGGATCAAGTGTTTATTCGCGATAACTAAACTTATCAACCTCTGCTTAATTGTGCCACTTGTGATGATGATGATGAACATGCATGCATGCTCATTCTTTGACATGTTGCTTTGTATTTTTGCCACACAATATGTGGGATTCTTTTAAAAACTATTACTTTAATATCAAGCGTCCTTAATATTTATCTGTTTTGTCTAGTAGGCCTCGTGTATATTTATTCTTTCTCTACCTTTTGTTCAACAACTAGAGTGAAGCTCATCGTGAATTTTCTTCGAGGAATTGTTGCTATTGTTGGGAGTGTATATCAAAACTGCAAACTCTAATTGTTAATTACTATCATTTATCAATGCTTGTTATAACTAATGTTATAACTAATTGTAAATGAAAGATAAATTGTTGAAAACATAATTTTGATTACTTTGAGTAAATGAAACTAGATTTGAGGAAGATTTTGAGTTCAAATTTTATAAATAGAAAAACATGATTAGAAAAGAAGATTTTGTTAAAAATAATGAATTAAATTTTCAAATAAAGACAAGTGATTCACAACATTAATAAATTCTTTATGGCTATACAATGTGGTAAAAGAAAAATCAGTAAAAAGCTTTTTTCTGCTCAAAGGCCATGCGCCTCAACTCCAAATTATCGATGAGGTTATTTTTTTTATGATGACCCATGGACTTAAATATTGTCAAATACTTTAACTCTTTGCCTTTCGGTCGCTGAGGTGACTATGGAGGATCTAGAAGACCGAAACTGGCTTTTAAGTTTGAAACCTAGTCATTACTTAAAAGTTAATCTAATTTTTTCTTATACAAGTTAATTGTCAATTTGTTAATTTATTAATTTTTTATTAGAGAAGTGATTAAATTCATGATTCTTTCTTTCTTTCTTTTTAATCATCTAATCAATTTTATATCTCCTAAAAATGAATCTAATTATTTTAAATGAACTTTGTTTATTTTTCATAACGTCAGGAATTTAAATAATAAAAGCATTTTTGAGATTTTAGTTAATCATTACTCCTTATCGAAATATTAGCCTCAAAGTTATGTACGTGGAAAAATCTGATCAAAGACAAAAGAAAAACGTTAAATATAAAGCAGATATTTAATTAAAAATTGTAATATATAGCCATACATATAGTTATTTAATCTGAGTCTGCTTAAAGAAAAAAAAACCTGAGGCTCTGACAATAATTTATATATATATATATATATATATATATATATATATATATATATATCATGAATGCTTTAATAATAAGCTTTTTTTATTAAAAAATGAACGTTAGCCAAAAAAGAAGCTAGAACGAGAATAAGTATCGAGTATTGTTATTTTCAGTCCAATGCCATGCATGGTGTATCAAATCCGTAAGTATTGTCGTAAGACGAATTCTTTGAGTATTATCTTCATTTCTTTTAATTTTTTTTTTAGGATTTTGAAATTAATTACAAGTGTTTAAAAGAGTGCATGTACGTGTGAGAGAGCATTTCTAAAAAATATATATGATTTGGGGCATCACACGTAATGCTTACAAAAGTCACGCATCTTTAGGTGACGGTGATCACTTGGTCAGAATTCATCTGCTTTTTAATAATGCAGTGTATTATTGAAGCAAAACGAAGAGATTATGGCATAATGTGGAAGTGAGAGTTATTTTCGACCCCCACTCCCCATGATCCTATATTACATTCCTATTGCATTTTTTTTCGATACTTACATTCCTATTATAATCTATCACAGTAAATAGATAAACGGGCACATGTAGCTTATTAGTTATTATTATTATGATATTCCAAAAGTATTATAGATGTAAAAGTCATATTTAAAATTATATCTCAAATTTTGTTTTTTTACTAATAATTAGTTTGAATTAATTTTTTCCAACATTATTTTCAAATTTTCAAATTTTATTTTATTTAACTGTATATCAATTTTTCTAAAATAATTTTTCTAGAATTTAAGTAAAAGAAACGTGCTTTGTAGTCTTTACTTAAAACAATACAATAATCAATTAATCTAGTACCTTTTACTTCATTGTGCACAACTTTTTTCTTTCTTTCTTTTCATTGAATAAGAACACCTCCAACCATGGTGATTGGGTAAAGTGATTTTGTTAAGCGTTGTGTTTAATAAGAGTTGTCTGTCTATTTGCGGATGTGTAGTTTAGCAAGTTTTGGTTGATAGTATTGGTTTTTTTTTTTCTGTATTTTTTTTTTACATTGTGAACAAACTAGACGTTTGAATGATTTACATAATACTGGACGTTTGAATGATTTATACCACTTTAACTGAATATCCTAAAATATTGCACACTAATCTATCTGTTTTAGTTAGTGTCTGCATGCTAAGACATTGGAATAAATTCTTCTTGTAACAAATCTTGTCAACAAGAATTGTTAAAAATATATTGAAAATTATATATAATACTAAGATTGTAATAATCTTTTCAATAAAACTTTTATTGTAATTTTTTAATCAATTTGAATTCAATTTTAAAACAAGTAAATCCTTGTAATTTTTTCTACAGAAAACAAACAAACAAACAAACCCTTATTTGTTCCAAGAAATGAAAGGTACAATACAAGGGCTGGCTAATTGACTTGACGAATCTGAATTAAAGGATGAGATCCGGCATTCCCCGAATGAAATCCATTCAGTGTTCTCCAGGGCCCATTGAAAAAGTTAGCCAAACTTATATATATATATATATATATATATATATATATATATATATATATTGACTGTGGCTGAGTTTGGCACATAGACACAGAGATGGGCAAATGGCGCAGGCATTTTGAAGTGCAATAAGTGAGAGCAGAAGACAGAGTCAACAGTGACAGTTTGGCAGCAGCCATAAACATTCAAATTCCAAGCTTTTTCAGATTGGTCATACTTCTCCACAGTAACACACACCCACTTTTCTGCAACAATTGCTCGGTTACTAAATGCCCCAGTTCTAGCCATAAGGGCACGGACATGGAGGGTCCCTATCCCATACCTGTACTTTGCTGCTCCCTCATTCAATTGGCCGCTTCATTCAACATCAACCACCGCACCACACTTCGCAAAAGAAAAAGTAATCAAGTAAGTAACAAACAACAACCATCTTCATTTCACCCTTTATTTTAACTTATTATTACTCCCTTTTCCTTACACTACAAAATATTAAAATGTCTGTGTAGAAACTGATTCATGGTAAAAAAAAAAAAATGGTCTGTGACGGCAGTGGGCTGGGCAGGCCCTTTATTAGTGGCACCCTGCACTGCACTACCTGCTTCTGCCACCGTTCATTCTCTGCATAATCATAATTCAACCGTGTAAAAAGGCTTTTACCATTCCACTCCCTCTCCTTGTCTTTTCACTTTTCAGGCTCTAAACCCCTTCCCCACTTTCTCTAACCTTTTTGCTCCCAATTTTGTTTGTGGCTTCGATTTCACAGCTGAACAAAATGGATGTAAGCTTCTTTAGTTGGGGTTCCTTTTTAGTCACTTATGGTGCAGCAGGGAATTATATTCATATATAGTTATTAACTAATGATTGGTTTTTTATGATGTAGGAATGGAAGGGAGACGAACACATTCCAGCGTTTGGGAACTGGGATTTCACCAATGAGTTTCCAATCACTCGTTATTTCGAGTGTGCCACACAGGCCCGTCTTCATAACAAACCTCGTCATCTCCGAAATCATATCAAACAGGTTCTCTTAATTTCATGCATGATGATCATACGAGGGCATTTAAGATTAACTTTTTAAAAAATGGTTTCAATTTGCAATGGTCATGGTTCATGATGCAAGAACATATGCAATTTGTTTCAATTCCCACGTTGTTTTTGTGATTGTGAGTGTAGGAAACGAGGAACAAGGAGAGGAGGTGCCGACATGTTAATGGTAATGCTAACAAAGGAAAAGTGTACGACGTAAGGGAACAGCAGAGGAAGCCAAATAGAATAAGCAAGCATGTGCAGGTGCAGGTACAACAACACGACACCGTTCCACGAACTCCCAAACCTGTTGACGAAGATCTCTATAAGATCCCTCCCGAACTCCTCCACACCACCAACAAACGGGTACCTCACTCGCTCACCAAAATTTTCTTTTTGCTATTCATTCATTTATTTATTTATTCATTTCTAATACTATATACTGTACTATATTTGTTTACGTTTTATATCCCATTTATATGCCAAAATTTTTAATTTCTTGACCTAGTTTATGGATTTGTAGAAGAAATTGCTGGGGTTCATTTCCAAGTGTCTTGTACTGCTTGTGTGTCATGAGCATTCTAAACTGAAACAGTGAAACTCCTATCCAAAGTCAATCGATAACGCCGTCATTCGAAGGAGTTTTTCGAGAGGGAACAACTGTGTTTAATTTTAATAATGCTGACAGTGATGTGCCCAGCTAAATACAGGGTTTAGATGTCGAACATGAATGAATGCATTTTGCTTTTTATTGGCCATGGTTTCCTTCATTCAGGTCAAGTCAGTTTACCATATCATTCTTCTAATAATACTGTTTGTTTGTAATATTTTAAAATATAATACAATATTAGTAATAAAATATATAATATGAAAAAGAAAAACTGAAACTAAAAGAAAAAGAAGAAAAAATCCTTCAAAAAAAAAAAAATTAAATAGAAACGAATTGTTAGGCCGAGCTCACGCTGCCATATATTGAGTGTGTGGCAACTGCAAAAATTGGTCGAAGGTGATTTGGATTTGAAATGCAAACGAGCAGAGTTTTGCATCGGGTGGTTATTTTGGATTGTAATGAAAAGCAATTTATGTAATATTACATACCAAAACTTAATTGATCTTAATTGCATCTTTTAAAATTTGATTAAATTATCTATCATTTTACTATATAAAATAATTAAACTGATACAAGACAAAATGTTTATATATTGAATAAATAATAAAATCATAAATATTATATTAACTTATTTCACCCTTTTTTTGGTGAATTAATTTCACCATGTTTAATACAAAGCGGCAGTACTAAAGATTGAGATTTCTGTCAAAAGAAAGAAAAATAAAAGATTGAGATTTTGTACTTGAAGATATGGACTACAAGTTTGAGGAAAAGTTAAATAGTCAAAGATAAAAGCCTAAAAAAGAGCTGCAAGGAAAAAGAAAAATGGAAGCAATAACTGAAGGTACTTTTTAATTACTGACTCTTTTTTTTTTTTTTACCTTGCACCAAAAATAAAAAGCTTTTTCTTTATTAATATTGACGAACTAATCAGATTCAAATACCAATCAATTCGCATAAAAAAAAAACAAACTACAAATCAATTGTCTTTATATTCTTGGGCCTTGATATACTTTTCGGCCTTGGCAAGCATGTTCAGAAGACAAATCTGATTATGGGCTGGACTGGCTATTCCTGGCAAAATTCGAAGCCCGAAATTGTTAACATATAGTAGGTGGTTGTTTTCTGCGTTCCCCTTTTTTCCAATGGCACCATTCTTTATTTTTTAATTATTATCTTAAATTAAATTGCTTTTATTAAATTATTTTAAAAAAAATAATTTTGAAAGTGATTTAATCTTCCTTCTAATTTTTTAGTTCTGAAATGTATAAAACACTCTTATAGAATTGAATTTCAGAAGAGTATTTACATTTTGAAATTAAATTTTTAGAAAAAAAAAATTAAACATTGAAGTATTCTGAAACTGCAAGTATATTATGACTCACTCCCATAATTAAACTCATTTGAGTAATACAAATTAAATTTTGAAACAACAAGAAAAAAAGGTGGTGTAATCAGTAAAAATGGTGATATAAAATAGCAGGCTTGTACACTTATGCTGAAAAATTGTCGATAAGGTTTCATAAATGGATATAGTTGAACAAAAAAAAAAGTCTTAAAGAAGAATACAATATAAAGGGCAATACATGATCATCATGAATGGTATATTAGTTTGACAAAATGAATTATGTATAGACACATTTTACCTACAGTAGTACAAAGATTTAATATTCTATATTTTGAAGTATTAATATTTTACAGTACTTTTTTCACTTTTTTTCTTTCTTACTTGATTGTAAAAAAAATTTATATATAAATTGTAATAGAAACCAATGGGGGCTTGGCTGAACTAGTCTCTGATAATGTAACAAATTAAGGTTTAAATTACTACTTAAAGAGATATTCATGTTTGGTTTGACTGTATCTCAAACATAATTTTCTGGGAAAGATGATGCATGTGAAAAAAAAAATTATAGAAATAAAAAATTTCTTCTTCTCGTGTTATATCTTGTTGTCGGATATAACCGTAAGGTGAAAAGTGACCATCACGAAAATTCCTTAATTTCCTTCTTTGGCCATGAAAATGGTGGTTTACTATGCATCGTTGCTCATTGTTTACTTTCGAACCAGCGGTAGAACCCACGAAAAAGTCAAACACTTTTTGGAGAGTGTTTTGTTCTGTGCTTTATTATATTTAGTGCCCACGAAAAGGACCTTGAGAATTCATTCCTCTGCATCTGAATTTGTCTTGTTTATAACTTCCTTCTTCACCAATTATACATGTCTGGTTTTTTACTTGACAATCTTCTCGAATTTTGATCATCCACCGAAAGCCTACACTAGTAGGTAAAAATAGAAAGACATTTTGTGGTCCTTGGTCTCGGATGTAACTGAGTGAGCTTTAGCAACTTAAACATAATCCAATAATTAGAATTGGTCGAATGATTACTATTTATTACAACTGATGATGAATCAAACTAAAGCTCAAGGTATGATCGATGAACCCTCTTATATATTTTGGATAACCCTAAAAAAACAAAATATATGGCAAAACCGTACCAACGCATGCATTATCTGAGCTGATGAGTACTCTCTACTTGGCACCTATTTTTAATCACTAACCAAGTTAACTAATAAGCATATCTCAGTATATAATAATTGTACTTGTCCCGTCCAGTAACTATCGTGGTCCAGTGTAACCTAGTAAATGTTGAGGTGAGGGATAACCCTATATATTTATCTATGAGTATAGCGTTATCTCATTTGTGAGATACACCCATCGGTACGGGTACGGTATTGTTATTTGAGTTATTATATTGCAAACATACACAATATTTAAATGCACTTTTGAAATTTACTATCAATAGCGTTATCTCTTTTTTCGTCACATCTGACCAGTATTTATTTTTCATTTTTTTTATTTCTCTCAAAGTGTCTATTGATTTTGGGTAATGAAAGAAACACCTTTTTTCTTGTTATTGTAGGAAATTATTTTTCACATTTCTCAATCATTACTTTTTTTTTTCTCTTCAGCGTTATTAATGCTCCACAATATACTAGGCGTGTGGATGCTTGAAGAAATATTAACAGCTAGGAAAATAATATTTCACTTCCTTTATTATGGATAAGTGTTACCATGCCTTTTCACAAGTTAATTAATTGCTAAAAAGCTCCGTCGCGAATGGCGAGTTGCATCTCACACTGAGCACACCGCCAAACAGTTGTTACATATCGCGATAAGGTAACCGGTGGTGAAGAATGTTTTTACTTCTCTGCATTGATATTGCGAAAGCTTTGAGAGTATCTTACTGAGTAAACTCTTATTTTAAACATTCTATCACTGAATCATTTTTTTTCCAAAATTAAATACATCCTCAAAGTAAATTTCAAAAGTGCATTTTATCGCCATTTAATTTTTTTTTAAAAGACTTAGTATACAATATTTTTTTCCATTTATTACTCTTTATAATTATAAACATAATTTTTAAGATAATTATTATAAAATTAATAAATTTATCATATATGATTGGATGTAATTAAATGTGTTTAGAAATGGACTATTTACTTTATTAAATTTGTGTCACTAATTTTTTTCTTAAAAATATTAAATGAAAGAATAGCGATAAAAAAATCCTAAAGAAATTAATTTGATGGCAAATTCAATCTTTAAATATTGAAAGATTGATAACTTGGTGGATATTTATAGAGTTTACATAGTGAAAGTTTTCTTTAACGGATTGATTGGATGCTAATATTTTTTTCAAAATAAAACTAATACAACGACATATATAACTATGAAAAACAGAATAAAAATGTTGATTATTTTTATAAAAGACCTAATTTTCATTTGGTATGTTATAAAATAAATCATTAAATATGAAATAATATTGTATTATGTTTTACAATATACTATTTTATATTAAACATAATGTAATATTAGTTTTTAATTATATATTAAAGTTTTTATCAAACATTATGTTACTATATCTTGTATAACGTGTTAATGTATATGCTTTTTTTTTAACAAACTAAATTTCAGAATTCATATGCAACGTTAATGTATATGAATTTTTTTATTTAAAAAAAAAAACATATTCTAAGACGGTTCTCTGAAAATGGTTTTTTCAAAAGACCGTCTTGGAACCCTTAATATATTTTAATATTTTTTAATGCATTCTAGAACGATTCTCTAAAAAATCGTCTTAAAATGTGTACTATTTTAAAACGATTTTTAACTAAGAATCGTCTTAAAATGGTACCTTTCTAAAATGGTTTTTAGCTAAAAATCGTCTTAGAAAAAGATATCATTCTAAAACGGTTCTTAACTGAAAACCATCTTAGAAGGATACATTTCTAAGAGGATTTTCTATAAAATCGTCATAGAAAGTATAAACTTTTTACGGTATTGATTACGACGACAGTTAATAATCGACGTAAAATGCACAAAATAATCGACGTAGAAGGTGCTTTTTGTAGTAGTGACATTAGGTAGCAAGTAAACCGGATAATGGGATAAGGCATGAGTTGCATAGGACGCCATCACATCTAATAATGGGCCTGAAGCTGGGTTAGAGTTAGGTTACGTAAAAGAACCCTACATTACCCCACCGTAGACTGGTAGAGTAATAAAAACACATACAATGGAATAAGGAGTCATCAATTTGTTAAGATTCTCAAAAGTGAAAATTAAAATAATAATAATAATAAAAGATTTTCAGAATATTGTGAGACTGGGAGTGAGTCATTTTGAAATTTAATGTTGGCTCATCGACAAAATACAAAGCACATCAAGCTAGCTATAGTCTCATAATGAGATAACTTTTGAGAAAGTGGCTTTGGACTTTAACTTAACCTTACAAAACCAGCTTATAAGGTGAGGATTGCTCCCCACTTATATAGTTTATCTTGACACTATCTTTATTCGATATGAGACTTCAACATGTTCCATTTTTCTCATGGCTACCCGCCATGTAAGACTTCCAAAACACCCCTTTATCTAGGTGTGACCACACTTTCCCTTACGCTCAAGGCTACCTGCCTAGAGTGTGACAAACATAAGAATCCATTTAGGATAAACTCTGATACCATATGAGAAAATGAATTTGAGATTTAACTTAATTAAACAAAAAATCAAACCAAAACTTCATAAGTTGATAGAGAATAAAGCTTTCCTTTAGGAAGAAACAAATATGAATCCACTGTCGCACATAATGTGCATATATACAAGTTTTCTTTCCAATTCTCAATTTGCATTTACCAGATATATTTTGTACAGAACACAAGAAACTAAACTCATGTACAAAGAGGTGATTTACAATTTCCAAGGCCTAATTTCACCAAGAACTATTAGTTCGGTATACCCTTTCTATGAGAAACAGGGGATTGATATTTTGTTGTACTTTTTTCACATAAAAGATTTTCAAACCAAATAATAGACACTAACTACGGCTAGTAGAGGATTGAGCTATGTCGAGCATGCCAAGAATAGCGCGAGCTTTCCTTTTGGCCCTTGAATTCCCGCATTGTGCAAGCTTAGAAATGTGTCAGTGACCATTTCATCCTCCCTAATTTCCCTCCTTTTTTCTCTATTATTGAAATTGATTATGTAAAGAATCGCAATACAGTTCTCCTTGACGCATTCTGATGTTGTGTTTTCCTTTTCCCTTAAGATATCCAACAAGAAGGGAACAACATCATGGTTCACCAATGCTTCAACAGCCTTGGGATGTGTAGAGAGAAGTGGTAGCAATGCCAACAACTCATCAACTAAAGCATGGTCAACGATCTTTTTAAGAATAACTTGCACTGCACCTTCCCTCACTATTCTCCCTTTGTTTTCATGCATGTAACATAGTCTGGACAGTGCTGAAGCATCATCTTTCATAGTTGGTGGATTACCCTCTTCTAATAAATCCACCAGTATTTGATAACTCCAGATCTTCCAATTATGTGTTTGTTAGCATCAAGAGTTGACATTGAGAAAATTGTTGCATCTACATTGCTCTCGTTTGAACTATTCCTCTGATTTAAGGGATTCTATAAGAAGTGAAATGACTTTTTCATCCTTTGCAAAGACCCTCTTGTTGTCATTGTGAATTGAAAGATTAAGAAGAGTTGTGATCAAGTCCTCATGGAACTCGGAGTCCACAAAAGCCTTGCCGGGTGATTAGGGTCTCAGCAATAGATGAATCACTTCTAAGTCACCAAAGAGTGTTCGAAACGCTAACATTCGCCTTATTAATTACTGTCGAAGCTCTTTTGCGGCTTCTTTATTTTCCGAGACATAGAGTGATAGCTTGAAGAGTAATGTATGCAAAGGGAGTCTATGAATTATTAGAATACAACTGTGAGGTGAAGTCTATGAAGTCTCACATCAAATAAAAGTGAAAAAATTAAGTATCATATAAGTAAAAAGAAGACGCATAAACTTAAACTTGAACCTTAAAACTCATTTGGAGGAAGCAATTAGGAGCAAGGATGGAGTGAGATAGGATTTACTGAGTTTAAGGACATATTCTGTGGATCTCATTCAGCCACCTCTGATTGAATGGCCAATCAAAAGTATGCACCATTAATCAACATACATTAATTTAGTAGTACAAATGTACAATGAGGACCAAGTAACAACATGCATGTAAATAATCTTTTAGGCAATAATTAAAACCACATCCTATAACAACTACTACTTCTCAATCTTCATTCTCTAAACAAGAAGCATTAAAAAAAATCCAAATAAATGTGTTATTCATTGTGCATCAAATAATACAATGGACAAAAAAGTTGTCTAATAACTCAAGGATTTGTGTTATATTGTTTTTGTGTTGTGTCGGTGTACATCAAACGAACCTATAAAGTGTGACCAATTCTATCAAGATAACAACTATTATTACTATATATAATACCGATGATTTTTTGGATACTTTATTCTAAACACCTCATTTAATTAACACAATTTTTTTCTCTATTTCTGTTTCTATTACATAATAGTATCAATTATCACCCCTGTATTTTTTTTTCTCTTTAATTTCTTACTAAATGTCAAATAGATTTTTGGGTATATTAAAAAATCCCCTTTATTGTTATTTTTATAACTATATTAAAAGCGTAATGGTCGATAGACGGTTCTCTACACTAAACACTCCAGTAACACTTTCTTTTTCTTTTTCTTTTTATCAAATGAGAACATCATATATATGTTACTAGCTAGTATATCATACTTATATCAAATAGTTTCTTGCTACCCACCAATCACTTTTTATGTTGAAACCTTACGCAAGGATGAAAGAATTGATCTTTATTATTAGAAGGGAAAGAGAGAGAAGTCAACCTGTCCAGTGGCCAAGATAACAGGATCTGTCATTAAGTTTCCAGAGAGAGGGCAGCGAAAGTGTGGAGGAACAGTTACATTGTCCAAGTTGCGAGAGAGAGAGAGGTGGTGCATTTCAAATCCTTGAGAGCAGAAAGAGCATCCATGGCGCATACGGTGTAGTCATCACTCTCCACAATAGTTCACCAATTCCCGCAACATGTCTTTGAGTGCATGTACTTGCTCCTCGGTCGCCATTGAAGAACAAGAACTGCCACGTTCACGCGTGCCTTTCCCCTTCTCTGAAATTGTTATGAGGTTTTGACAAAGATGAGAGCGAGTGAGTGTTGACGAATCTTGATAACAGAATTTGTCTGCGGAGTGCAAAGGCGAAGAGTGTATTAAAGCCACCCAATAAGGGCGTGTCAGTCTGACTCTATGGTGTTTATGTGTTCAGTGCACACGAGTCCCGTCCACGGGCCATGCACTTTCCACTCATATCACCAATGAATCATATTAAAAATATATATGAAGTGCACTATTTTTCTTTTCTTTTTTAGTAAGAAACTCGAGGGAGGTTTTGACTAATCTATAGTTGAGTTGTGCGACTACTATTTAAGTCATTAGGTTGAAAATGTAGGTTTCTAAATGTTGTTTGAGTTCCAAGTCTTGTATTTTGGAGTGATGATCCTTAATTGTGCTATATTAGTTTAGTATCATTTTTTTTGTAATTTCTTTGTGTTTTATTTATATGAACTAGTTATTTCCTGTATTATTTGACAGTTTAATTCGCATTAAAAAACATTTAAACATAAATTTATGTAAAAATGAAATAAATAATCATTTTTTTTATTAATCATGTACTTTTCAATTTAGATTGTAGCTGTTTTACTCAAACTTTTGAGGATGATCAAATGTTTCGCATAGGTTGGAATCAATGGTTGTTGCCAGGAGGTTTTCAACATCGCAGTGGACTTAGGAAGTGTAAGAGATTTACTATGTACAAAGACTCTAAAATCAAGTTAGTGAAAGAATAAAGTCAAGACGTCGGGATTAGAATGAATGTGTAACTCAATGTTAAATTTGAAGTATTTGTATGTTATTATGTTAATCAACTACAATTTGATGGGGAATGCAGCTTCAACGTCCTTAACTATTTTCAAAATATTCAAAAGGATGTTATAAAGTCGTTAGGTAGTTAAATTCCGTTGAAGAACATTTATCTATTTTACATGCTTATTAATCAAAGTAGCATCCATTAAAAGCTTAAACATTAAGTTTACTTGTTTTCTAACCTCTGTTAAAAATACTTTTATGTGCAATATAGATATAGGTGAACGCCTTAACTTAATTTTAGTATTATTAAAATTAGATTTGAAAACTTTTATTTCAAAAGACTTATATTAGGCTAAAATTTTCATCCCAAGTTAACACAAGTTGCAGTTATTTACTTATACTCAAGTAGTATATTTTTAAAAGCAAACCAGATTTCAATATATTGTACCCAAACTTGTTTGTACTGATTAACAGACTAAAGTAATCAGAATAAACAGTCAGGGGATAGTTCCTCAGTTCCTTTATTATCCCAAACTAATTGTAGCCTTCGCGCTAAAGTAAGATATTATTCCATAAAATTGTACTGCATTGCAATTTAATGCCCGATTAATTTTTTTTGTTGTGCTCCTACGTTTTTTTATGTGGAATGCCCAATTAATTTAATTATAGAACTCAGTAATCAAATTATTTCATGTTACTCTTTAAAAGTGATAGCAAAAAACACAAATGGAAAACGAGTTTGCAATTTGCACAATTTTAAGAAGTAAATCATACACTAGGCCAGGCTATAGCCTACAGTTGTCACACTAGTTTCCCTCCTCTTTGTATATGGCATGCGCAAGGGTTTACTTTATCAGAACCTGACATCATTTTTGTTGAAGTCACTTCATCACAGCTGGATCTCTTCTACTAAACAAGGAAGAAACCTAGTGAGACAATTGAAGAATCTGTCACTCTGAAGAAGCAAGTATTTAAAAAGAGCAGAAGAATTCAGGTAGAAATTGAAAGATTTTGTTGTTTCAAGCCATTCTGAAATCAAAGCACAAAGAATTAGACGAACCAAAAGCATTAATGCTCAAGACATTTTCTTGCAATAAAATAAAAGGCTAAATAATGACAAAGCTTGACCAACCTTGGCAAATTCTAAGCTAAGATTAGGAGCAAGTGAGTGGAAGAGAACACAACAGGGAAATTGTTGATTAAAAAAAATACTTGGAAGTTCAAACAGGTTCAAAAACAATCACTCCTAAGTGAGACACTGACAGATATAAAATTCATTTCCAAAAAAAAATAAGACATAATTTTCAGTGGCCTCTACAGCTGCTTCACCTTAATACCTAAAGCCTTTGTAAGATATCAAAACTATATATAATTGATCTAGTAGTAGTTAAATGATTCAATATCCAAAGTAAAGCATTATTCAAACTGTTTCATTTCTCCTAGCACGTCACATGCATAACCATAATTGATTCAAAAACTATCTTTTTTTGTTAAGTAAAACAATCATAGAGTAAACTACAAAAATCTAGCGATGTAATAGATTCTAATGTGGTTGACATAATTGGTATTTTATTACTTATTCTCTAAGACACTAATAATATTAGTAACGACAACAGCAATAAAATCACTCCAAGGCAAGCTTGTTTAGAAGCACTTTCACAATCAAGGATACAAAGGAGGATACATTGATAAATCGCTGAAGCTTGATAAGTTATTACTGCAAAGTTATGCAAAGAAACCACGTTAACAGTAGAACTTCACATTAAATTTATATATGTTTAACCTCCAAATAGGAAATGTAACTAGCAAAACTTACCCAAAAGCCACAACAGGTGTAGTGTCTTCCCAGTTCTGACCAAGACAATGCTAATAACCTTCCTTGTCGTAAAATTTATCTGACTTGATATATTTAGAGTCCGAGGAGATATCATCCTCACAGATAACAAGAGATTCTGAAGGATCATATCGATCTGAAAATGCATTATTGGGGAAAGAATCTGAAATATGACTCCTGTGAGTGTCCTTTTGCCATCCATCCTTGATTCTAGATGAGTTGTCATGCTTCTTTCTATTTGAGTAGTAATCCTGTTTGTTATGATGACTACTATGCTCACGCGATCGACTATAACTTGAGTACCTTTCAGGGCTTATAGAACGACGGTCTCTATGATATTTTCCTTGGTCAGCATTCTGTTGATCTTCTCGGCAATAATGGCTCCTATGATGCTCATGTTTCCGTTGTTTGTAATCTCTAGAAAATGCATCCTCCAGACTTTTACTTTGATCACAACAGTTAGAGTCTGATTGTTGCTCACTACAACGTAGGCTACTGATTGTAACTGTAGGAGAGTTATTACAAATCTTTCTTGAATTATTAGCTTCCATAGGAATGTCACGGTCAGGAGGTTTAGATGGAAACAACCCACTCTTTTCAGACATCTTCACATGGCTCTCAAAATCCCCAGCCTGCTTGATTTGGTCCATGAAATCCTCTATCATGTACCTCATTACCTTCAAGGAGGAATTTAAAATTAAGTATAAATTAGCTAAAATTAAGAAATTAAATTGCAAAATGAAAATCTTACTTCAAATAATTTTGCTAAAATAGTGATATAAGACGTATAAGCCAAAAAGGTATCCACCACCTCTGATACAATAGTAACACCAAGTCATCAACTAGGTGTATGTTTGGATTGGCAGGGGCAAAATTGATTTTGAATGAAATTGATTATGAAGTAAATTAGAGAAAATCTACCATTATTTTTTCCATTAAAATTGCTTCTACTAGAAGTGAGGGGTAAATTAGACAAAATTCAACTAGAATTGATTTTGGTAGAAGTAGAAGCTAGCTACTCCTCCTACTTGCTTCAACTACACCATGATTTTTTCCATAAAAATTCAAAATCAAGCTTGACCCACCTCACCATGCTCTACCATGATTTTAAAGCCAGTCCAAACACACACCTAGAATAACTGTGATAATTACAAGATACTCAAGATTATTCAGCTTTAACGGAGCAATTGGAAAATGAAACCAGGACTAAGTACGTGAAGTTACCATGGTTCAAGATATAAGTAGAAAATTTCAATAACTACAGCAGTACTTCTAACCTGCAGAGGTGATTGATTTGTTTTCTTGCCACGATAGGACATTCTTCGACGTTTGTAATCCCTTTCTTCAGCTAGCAACTCCTCTCGTGTCTTTTCTCTTGATGTTTCCTACAATTGATAGCAGATAGACAAAACGTAATTACAGGTAAAATAACAGAAAATATAATATTCACTTCATGGTCAAGATTCATTAGGGTGTGTTTGTATATGTTTTTAATTTTAACTATAAAATTGTAACCTTGTTTTCAGAAGCTTATATATGAAACAGTGAAAATAATTTTTTATTGTTGTTTTCACTATTTCCTACCTAAAGTTTTGAAAATATGAAATGAAGAAAATATAGAAAATGTTTCCTCAAATAAAACGGCCCCTTACATAGCTTGACTTAGGCACAAATTTATAACAAATTGCTCTCATGCTATTGAATGCAGACCAAGTAAGGAAAACAAATAGAATGTGGATTGAACAGTCATTTTCATTTTTGGGTGAACCTAGGGCATCTCCCTATCGAGAGACATTAACTAATCCCCTAAGATACCAAGATTCATTTAAGAATTTGACCTCTCCTAACATAACATATAAAAATACCTGGTTGGATGATTGCGGAAGATGAATGCTATCATGATCAATTAGAGGTCTATAATCAGGACGCTTTGCCCGCTCTTCATTTGCTTTCTCAGACAAATAAGAATACTCAGCAACCCTAAAGAAATAAAGCTCCATGTATTCAGATTAAGCCCACAAAATTCCAAATCATTTGATTGTAAATGACTATCAGCCAAGATAAAAAACACTATTCGTATCTAATAAGTTTCACCAAAGACACATTTCTGAAAGAAAATATACACAATTTGAAGAGTATATAAATACAACATACAGCTGATAGTTACTTGGCTGCTGAGAAAACCAAAATCCCTTAATTTTTTGTTCAAGCAAAGATCGTTCGTGCAGTGCCGCAACCGCCGCTGCAACTTGGGACACAGAAATCTTTCTATTCAGTATCCAATTTTTCTTTTCTCCACACTGAGCACCAGGTTTCGCTTCTTTGGGGTCTCCACTCTCTGTACCTAAATTTTGGGACTCTTGCTTTGAAGCAGCATTGTCCCCTAAAGGAAACAACAACAGAACCGAAGCACCAACCAGAATGCATTTTTTCACGAAATTAAGAACAAAAGCCTTTCCGTTAGCCGCACCGTAAAGAATCGAAACCTGAGACGCTAACCACGTCAAAGCCTGGTTCGTAACGGGGCAATCCACGAGCGAATTTTGGTTGTCCACGGAAACGGAAGCTTCTCTCAGAATTGACTTGAGGCACATACAGCATAGTAAAAATATATGGTGCTGCATAGAGGAATCAATAACGACGCCGTATCGAGGCGAATTCGCTATCATCCAGTCCGTTAAGTCACGGTCGTTGGCAATTCCGAGACCTAAAATTGCACGAAGAACGGAACTGGAGTAGGTAGCGGGAAAATCGTTCCAGCAGTCGAGTTCACGCGCGATGGAGAAGTACTGAGAGGGAAGAATGGGCGCGTGGAAAGAAGCGCTCTCGGGGATGGAGTGAGTGTATGTGTCGGCGCATTGGAGAGATAAAAACGAGGGAAGGGTGAGGGAGGCGGTTCTGGTGAGGGAGTCCGCATGGGAGAAAGCAACGACGGCGGGGGAATCGCGGTAGAAGAAGTTGGAGAGAGAATCAAGATAGAAAGAGAGTTGATCGGAGGGAGAATTGTGGAGGGTTTTGGGGTAAGTGAGAGAGGGAGAGGGGTTTAGATCGGGGAGAGGGCGAGGAGAGGAAGGGCAACGGAGGTGGTGAAGGAAGAGGGAGGGAGGGGGAAGGAGGTGGTGGGGATTGAAAGGGCATTGTATAAGGTTGGAGTTTAGGGTTGGCGGTGATGGTGTGAGGGAGAGAACATGGTTTGAGAGAGTGATTAGGTTGTTGAGGGATGTGAGGGTGGAAGAAAGACTAGAAGAGCTGGGAGATGGATTCATGGAAGAACGAACCCCCTGTAATCTAGATTGCCGCCGCACCAACTCCTCCAAAATCCAATCAACCAAGGGAAGGCCACCCGCATGCATATGTGAGAGACACTGGTTATTTTTGTTGGCTCTTGCTAAATACGCCTTCCGGTTTGTTAAGTCAGTCCCCTTTCTTCTAATTAAATTTGTTATTACCCATTATATCCTTTTTCGATACCCTCTCCCTCACTTGTATTATTCTTTAAACTTCTTTCACACCCTATCTTTTTGTTATAGACAATTTTAATGGGTGGTAATAACAATTGTGATTCCATTGTATTTTTTTTTTCACCCCCACTAGTGCAGCAAATGTGTGTTTCCTTTGAACATATGGGTTTGTGAAAAATGTGTACAGTGGAATTATGATTTTGTTGTAAAAGTGATAGTCAATTAAGCATGCATAATGGAAGTATGATTCCACTGCACAATGTACACCGAAAATCATACTTTCATTGTACAATGTTCATAAATTGTTACACAATAAAATCTTGATTTCGTTGTTACATAGGGGACAAATTTGCAACACAACAAAATTATGATTTTATTGTGTTACATAAATTCTTATACAATAGAATTGGCTTGCCAAAAACCTAGGAAAAGGTGAAATCATGATTTCGTTGTGCATATGAAAAAAAAATGGATTGAACAAGGAAGAGTTGCATGAGGCAAAGAGTGAAGAGAGAGAAAGAGAAAATGAAGAAGGAATGAAGAAAGGGAAAAAAGAAAGGAGGGAAGAAATGAAGAAAGGGAAAGAGGAAAGAGTGATGGGTGGGAAAGGATGGTGCCAATTATTGGAAAAGGTGTTTTGGTCTTTACAAGAATCTGGTAGGGATCAATAGCAATTTTGTTGGGACAATAACAAACCCAGTTATGTAAGATCTAGCTTGCATTCTCATATATGGCCCAAAAACATTTCGCCCTAAATAACTTCAAGAACAAAAGATGGGCTATATAACAACACACAAAAAAATAGTTTTTTATTTAATTATTCCTGAAATAGTATAAAAGATGATAAAACACGGAACATTAAAACTCAAAGGACACGCATTTGTTATTATGAAGATAAACATACTCAATTTACCTTTTCATTATCCTAAATCCTAACTCTCCTAGACATTAAAACTACAGTCATATGTAATCATCACTACCACTTTGAACGCCACTATCATTATCTCCATCATCTTCATCTTTATTTTTTTTATAAAGATAACTTTGTCGTTTTTAAGAATTTAATTATTATTTTCCAAGTTATTCGGTACACATAAAATAAGCCTATATATTATAGGCAATTTTTCATTAGTCCATCTAATACTTATGCGTATCAAACAATATCATTCAGTGAAAGAAAAATATTTGTGTTGTATTTATAGACTGATCTAGCTATTACACAACTATACCATACAGTATTACAGTTCGGGAGTGCATATTCTATTTCTCAATAAACAACAAACGTAGTTGTTGGTTTTGAGTGTGAATTTTCCTATTCGCCTAAGACATGGAGGGGAAAATAAATGTATGTACATTCTGCTTGTTTTCTCAAATGCTGACTGGTTAAGATATTAAGAGTGGGTATAATATTTGTCCAGAAGGATAAAGATAAAATAAAACACGTTAATTATCCTTATGATTTTGCAACTGTAAAATATAACAAGGGAGGAGAAGGATCACAATTTTACCAGTGGATATTCCAAGTTTCATAAATTAAAATGAAACTCAGATTCATAAATTTTGAAGTCATTGTCATGAAACTCTTTAATTACCTGCTTTGTAACAACTTTCTTGTTGGTACCATTACTATCTTATTCTTGTCCTATTGCATGGGTAGAAAAAAGAAAAATATAGGGAAACAAAATAAAAGAGAGAAAATGATAGATATGATACATGATTTGATGAGAAATGAAAAAAGAAATAAGAAAAAATAGAATAGAAATGACATGGAATTGAAAAATAAATGTTTGATAATGTATGTTTATATATAATTACTCTTTCTTGGGTTTCTACCAAATCTGATATCTTTCTTGGGTAGGAACTAGGAACCATTCATTTACGTCACTTGTGTGAGTGAGTCATCTTCAAACACTGTAGTGCGTTTGAAATCCTTTGGTAGTGTAAGAAAACAAATCAAAGCTAGGATGCAACTTAGTTATTCCCCGGATAGAAATCTCGGATCAAAGACTTTATGGACAAGATAAATATACAAAAGTGGACACTCGTTTCTTTCAAAATATAATTACGAGTTGATACATATTTGAAAATTTAATCAATTTTTTTGTCTTAAATAATTTCCATTATCCTCCACTTACTCTATACGATATCTATACCGCAACATGAAGGACCAATTAAAGACTTTGGCAAAAATAAAATAAAACCATTGAGGTGTAGCACTAGTTCCGGTCTTCTAAATGCTCACAAGATTTTAATTAGCCGCCGGGTCTCAAAATTAACATGTTCTAAATCATGCACCAGCTCCCATTATAAAACTAAATATTTCAGGCACAGGTAGTGGATACGTACAATGTCGAATGTACACTGTAATACTGAAAAATTTATCATGACAAGCGTGCAGACATTAAGAATGCTTCCACCATCAAATAGTTTACTAATTCTACAAATGCTAAAATATCTATATCAATGGCTCCGTACCCTATAAATAGCTAGCTTCCCATGCTACAAAATACACATCTCTCACACACTTAGAATTAAGTTAGTAGCGAGGAAGAAAAATGAAGGTTGTTTACCTCTTCGTTGTGCTGATGGCTTTGGCATCATCTGTTGCCTTTGCTTATGATCCAAGCCCCCTGCAAGACTTTTGTGTCGCTATCAATGACACCAAAGCTGGTGGTCTATACGGTGGTATGTACTGTATTCTTATATGAGCACCACTATTTAGTACGAAACTTTGATGCACAAAGCATACGTAATACATGTGTTAATATATTATTGGTTAAAAGAAAAAATAAAAGATAAGATACTTAATACAAATCACGGTGAATTGTCTTTATATATATATATATATATATATATGTACAAAACGAATTCGTACTCCATAGCATTTTCCATTCTTATATACGTAAATTTTGTAGCTACAATATTTTGTGTCAAGAATAATCATCATAAAAGTTACATTGTGATTTTATGTATGTGTAGTGTTCGTGAATGGAAAATTTTGCAAGGATCCTAAGTTTGCTTATGCTGATGATTTCTTCTTTGGTGGATTGGGACCCGGAGACACTGCAAACGCACAAGGATCAAAGGTGACAGCTGTCACAGTTAATGAAATATTAGGGCTCAACACACTTGGTATATCCTTGGCACGCATAGATTTTGCACCAAAAGGTTTGAACCCTCCTCACACTCATCCTCGAGGGACAGAGATTCTGGTAGTCTTGGAAGGTACCCTCTACGTTGGTTTTGTCGCGTCCAATCAAAACGACAACCGGTTATTCACCAAGGTGTTGTACAAGGGTGATGTGTTTGTGTTCCCAATAGGGCTGATTCACTTCCAGCAAAACGTAGGTTATGGAAATGCCGTGGCCATTGCTGCTCTTAGTAGCCAAAACCCTGGAGTTATTACAATTGCAAATGCTGTTTTTGGATCTAAACCTCCTATCTCTGATGAAGTTCTCGCCAAAGCTTTTCAAGTGGACAAAAACATAGTCGACTACCTTCAGAAGCAATTCGGATACAACAACAAAGTTAACGGGGAACATAATTAAATTGTGATACCATCTCTGGCTTGGACCTTGGATAAATAATTTTCTCAATTTCGCTTCCCAAGCCATTACTGCAATATTATGCTTAGTTGTTTTGTGTGGATTTGAACTTGTAAGTGTAATAAAGGACACAGTAACGTGGCTAACATATGTGTCTTTACAAGATCTTATATATATCAATATTGATACTGTTAAGTAAAAAAACCTAAGAGTTCAAAAATTTAAATAGTATATATATATATATATATATATATATATATACCTTCTTTAATTTCATATATTTTTCAATTAAATTATTACACATGACAACTTATAGAAAGAGATCTGTTTTCTTACTTGAGTTGTCCATGTAAGATTGAAAATAAATTAAATCAACTCGAGACTCAATTTAACAATTAATTTATTGAAGTGGAATTCTTGGATTAGAAGAGTTTAACTTAAATTAAAAATTGAGTTCATTAAATAAATAAATTAAACTTGAGAAATAATTATTTTGGCTCATTTAATTCATGAACAATTTTTGGATATAATTAAATTCATAAAATTAAGTTTCTAATTAATTTTATATTATAAAAATGTAATATAATCATAATTTTAAATTAAATCAAGCTAATGATCTAAACTAAATTAACTACTTCACAAGTTTGAATCTAATTGATCGAGTTTAAAGTGAAAAAAGATCATTTTAAACTCAAATCAAACTTTGAGTGAATCAATTCTTATTAAGTTTAGATAAATTAATTAAGTTTAATTGGATTCAACTCATTTTTAGTCTTTATAGTACCATTATTCAATAGAAATAAGGAATGATATAAGAAAAATAGAATATATATATATATAATCCATGCTATGAAATAAAATGTGAATTTTGTCTTAAATTGGCCTTTTTTTATCCAATCTCACAAGTATTTATCTCCATTCTATATATTTAAAATTTTTCCCCTTTCTTCTCTTTTAATCTTTGTTATAAATAAATTATAGATTTCTTATTTTTATCATTTTGGTAGTATTAATTTGTTAGAACAACAACTCTAATTGGTTTGCACAACTTTTATGGCATGTTTGGTTATGCTTCTCCCATTGTACCATATTTACCTTCAATTTATTTTTTATATATAAGAATCAAATGTTAAAAAAATAAAAGGAACACCTGTATAAAATGCCTCCCTCCAAAACACGTATTTAATCAATTAAAACCTATTTAACAAAAAATAATAAAATTAAAGCCTATTCCTAATTGAATAGATGTTTTAATTATCTAATCAACTAAAAATGTTGGAAAGTTTCTAATCCATTAGAGGCTCTCCTCTTTTTTTTTAGGACTTTGAATTTTTTGGATACACACAACTTTAAAAAATAAGACCATTAATATAAAACTTTAATTTGATAATATATATATATATATATATATATATATATATATAATCATATCATAAATAAATGATCCTTATATTATGGTTATCTTATGCAAGAAATTCCAACTAACTTTTATCTTTGTTTATTAATTGAAAAACTTGTTTAATTATTCGACAAATAAGTTTTTTAGTATCTTTTAATTTTTTTATATTTTTTTCCACTTTTATCCTTATCATTTTTCTTGTTACTTTTTTAAAAATAAATCATGATTTTATTATTTTTCTATCATTTTATATTTTTTTAATTATTTCAACAATTAATTTTATCAAACACTGATAACTTAATAAGTTAGTTTTTCAATTTCCAACAAGTTTTGGCAAACGTGTGTGCGTGTGTGTAAAATGTCAATTTTGTCTTAAATTGGCCTTTTTTAATCCAATCTCAGTATTTAACTTCATTCCATATATTTAAAATTTATCTTTCTTTTCTTTTAATCTTTGTTATAAATTAATCATAGATTTCTTGTTTTTATCTTTTTGCATTATTTCAAGAATTTGATGTGAATATTAAAAGGAAATCATTCTGTTAAGAAATAAAAGGAACATGTGTATAAAACACCTCCCTCCAAAACACGTATTTAATCAATTAAAACCTATTTAACAAAAAAAAATTAACACCTATTCCTAATTGAATAGATCTTTTAATTATCTAATTAACTCAAAAATGTTGGAAAGTTTCTAATCCATTAGATGCTCCCCTCTTATTTTATTAGAAGGACTTTGGAGTTTTTGGATACACACAACCTACCCTATTAGAAAAATGCATTTTAGCGACATAAAAGAGCAACTGAAATGTATTTGTGACAAATAGAGACCGAATTAGCCACTGATTAGCAAAATTAGCATTTGCACAAATCAACGACCACCTTTGTGACCAATGTACTCATGGCAACACAAGAATAAATGAAAGGTTTAAATTTAAAATTTTTTGAAAACTCCAGCGACTGATTTTGTGACCAAGCTTAGAAATAGCAACCGCATGTCTTTCAATTGCGCCAAGGTTTCTTCTTCCTTAGCAACCGAGTTTGTTTCAATAGTTGTTTTGAATCTCAAGATAGCCACTGAAAAGGGAATCCGACACTAGGATAATATGGAATTCATACCAATTTAGCGACCGATCAAATTTTTAATTATTAATATTAATAATATTGTATACATTTCATATATAACTAAATATAAATAATAATAACAACAACAACATAGTTACCATAAATTATTTAGGATGTAATTTTTTTTAAGAATACCTAACTTAAAAATAAAATTGTCTTAAAACATAATTTTTTTTAAATATAATGTCACTTTATATATATATATATATATATATATATATATATATATATATATATTATCACTTTACATATTGTCTTGTTAATTGTGGATAAACATTATTGATATAATTAAAATTATAAATAATAATAGATCTATGTTTTTTGGTACAAATATAAAAAAAATATTTCATATATTACAAGTAATAAAAAAGTATTAGAATATAACATTAGAAATACAATATCATCCTATAAAATTCAAGTGTAACACTTATGATTTAAATAAGACACAAGTGTAACATTTATGATTGATCAATAATCAATAAGGCTTAAGGATAAAAGTAATTGACTAACCAAGGCCCAATACGACCCAAATGCAGAAACTAATAATTTACCAAGGCTTAGGTATAAACTAATGATTGGTCGAGGTTCAATATGACCTAAGTGTAACACTTATGATTGTCTAGCGTCCTAAAAGATTGAAGTATAAAACTAATGATTGACTAAGGTTCAATAAGGTCCAAGAGAAACATTGATAATTGATTATGGTCCAATAAGGTCTAATTGTAACAATTATATAATTAACCAAGGCCTAATAAGGCTCAAGTGTAACACTTGTGATTTACAAAGGTCCAATAAGGCCAAAGTATAACACTTATTATTGACCAAAGTCTAATAAGGTCCAAGAGCAACATTGATGATTGACCAAGGTCCAATACAACACTGATGATTGATCAAGGCCTAATAAAACTCAAATGTAACACTTATGATTGACCAAAGCTCAATACGACACCTAGTATGACTGACTAAGGCCTAATAAGGCCCAAGAACAACAATGATGATTGATCAAAATCCAATAAGACTCAAGTATAACACTTATGATTGACAAGGCCCAATAAAGTCCAAATGTAATCCTTATAATTTACTAAGATTCGAGTAACACTGAAGATTGATAATGTTCAATAAGACTCAAGTGTAACACTTATGCTTAACCAAGGCCCAAGTGCAACACTAATAGTTGATGAATGGATGTTGATATGTGTTGGTAGCTTACTAGTTGTTGAGTTATGAAAAGTGAGGATGAAGATTAAATAAGTTGCTTGTTGGATACTTACAAAGAGAAAGCAAGAGTTTTCCCTATGGCACTATTCTATTTTTCCTAATCTCGTGACAGCAGCCAAAAACGAATTAGGATTAGGATTTGTGCTTTTATAGAACAACAGTTTCAAGTGTCCTCTAATTAACTGAATTGGTTTTGTAATTTTTGGAGTCCTGTAGAATTTTTAGCAAATTTATTGGCAGAACATGAGAAAGCTGTCTAAGTGCAGGATTTTACTACATATGGCTACTAATTGAGTGCTTTTTTAATCGCTTAAGAGTCCTTACAGATAACCTCTGGATACTGGTCTACCCATTAGGAAAATTTCTCAAACATAATGCATTACATACTAGTTAGAACCTTTGAATACTTGTATGCCCATTAGGAAAATTTCTCAAACTCAATGCTATACATATTAGTATAACCAGTGGATACTTGTCTGCCCATTAGAAAAATTTCTCAAACCTCTGGATACTTGCTATAACTTTAACCTTTCTGTATTTAATTTGTCCAAGAGCCAAATATGCTTTAAGGTTCATTTCACTTCTTTTTTTTTCAAAATTAGAACTGCCAAATAATCTTTTCCTTCACGAGCAATTTGTTTTGTGTGTGTATAACTCGTGAAAGTTGTGATTCTGTTGTATTAAATTGGCTTGTTTTTTCTCATTTCTCATATATAAAGTTTATGAATAGGGTCAATTCAATCAACAAATGTTATGCATTACTTGTTGGACATTTAGGCTGATTTTCTATGTAATAGATTCGGCAAAAAAAGACCATATATTCAATGCGGATGATTTAATAAATGAAATTTTGGCTGATTCATAACTCTTGAACTTATCTATATGTTTTATTACAATTTTTATTCATATGAATGAATGTTTTATCCTATCTGGATACCTTTTTTCTCTTTAAGGTAGGTTCATTGTGCCTTCTAGTTGTTTCTACTTAAGCTAGCAATGTACTATGTTTTTTTATTGGTTGCTTTGAAACTTACTAGTGTGGATTATATATAATTTTTTTCTTCATTTTGTTGTGATTTCCTTGAATCCTAAATCTTACTAGCTTGTGATTTTCTACTTAAGATCTGTGATGGACATATTTAACTTTATTTTTTAGATAGAATTTCAATAATTGCAGCAAGAGGTCGTGGAATGTGTCACGGAGGAAGACTCATCTACCCCTTCTTCCTCTGTCAACGACAATGGCATATATTTTAATGCTATTGGAGGCAATGTCAAAGGGAATGTGTATGGCCTAGGTGCATTAAGCAAAATGTTCACCTCAAAATCTGCCTAACCTTTTGTGATTCAGTTTAAGGTGGTAGACCAAATACAGGAGACGCGTGAGAGGATTCAAAACTTGAACGTTGAGCTTACAACAAATTCATCCGCAAAAGGACTAGATGCAACTTATATTAGGGAACTTAAATATTAAGTCTCTCATGTCAGGTCCTACTACAACTACTCCCAGTGTAAATGACATTCAGAATGATGTTGACGATGTGGTAGTTGATTGGGCCGGAGAACCGTTCATTGCACCATATGACAATATTTAGCACCATGTTTATTTTGATTTTATTAGTTTCATAGTTGCACTACATGTCTTTCTTGTTGGTACTTTTTGAGTTACGAATCTACACTTCTAAGAATTAAGTTAGTTGCGAGGAAGAAAATTGAAGGTTGTTTTACTTCTTCGTTGTGCTATGGGTTTTGGCATCATCTGTTGCCTTTGCTTATGATCCAAGCCCCCTGCAAGACTTTTGTGTAGCTATCAATGATACCAAAACTGGTGGTATATATTTATATTCTTACTCTTACATAAATATTGTTGCTACTTGTTACATTATTTTGTGTCAAAAATAATATTCATCATAAAAGTTTCTTTGTGATTTGGTTTTTAAATTAAATGTGCAGTGTTCGTGAATGGAAAACTTTGCCACTAGGATCAAAGGTGACAGCTGTCACAGTCAATGAAGATTTCTTCTTTTCTGGATTGGGACCCGGAGATACTTCAAACCCACTAGGATCAAAGGTGGCAGCTGTCACAGTCAATGAAATATTAGGTCTCAATTCACTTGGCATATATATCCTTGGCACGCATAGATTTTGCACCTAACTCACCCTAGAGGGACAGAGATTCTTGTAGTCTTGGAAGGTACCCTCTACGTTGGTTTTGTCGCGTCCAATCAAAACGACAACCGTTTATTCACCAAAGTGCTGAACAAGGGTGATGTGTTTGTGTTCCCAATAGGGCTGATTCACTTCCAGCAAAACATAGGTTATGGAAATGCTTTGGCCATTGCTGGTCTTAGTAGCCAAAACCCTGGAGTTATTTCCATTGCAAATGCTGTGTTTGGATCTAAACCTCCTATCTCTGATGAAGTTCTTGCCAAAGCTTTTCAAGTGGACAAAAACG
This sequence comes from Glycine soja, assembly GCF_004193775.1. Taxonomy (NCBI): domain Eukaryota; kingdom Viridiplantae; phylum Streptophyta; class Magnoliopsida; order Fabales; family Fabaceae; genus Glycine; species Glycine soja. The sequence continues at coordinate 41,902,636 of NC_041011.1, read as the reverse complement.
TAATCGACTACCTTCAGAAGCAATTCTGGTACAACTATAGTTGAGTGGGAATACATGATCGAATCGCGATACCGTATCATCTTGCTCGGGCTTTGGTTGGATAAATGATTTTCTCAATTTCGCTTCATGCAATAGTCAATTACTATACAATATTAAATAAATGAAATGCATGTAGCTATTATGTCTGTAAGAGTTGTTTTGTGTGGAGTTTACTGTTTGATATATCAAATCTAATAAGAAAGGACAATAACGTGCCAACACATTTCTATTCATCTAGTTAGACCAAGTCAAGTTTTTTCTTTTTCACAAAAAAAGAAGCTTGGGCAATCCTTTGAAATTTTCTAACGCAAATATTTTTATTTTTTTAATATAAATACTCTAGGAAGAGTTAAAATTAGATAATATTTTACAATACGTCAACAATGTAACTCAATAGCGTACTTTTACTTTAAAAAATAAGGATATATACATTCCCTATATTAAAGCCATATAATTATTTATCTTTTTAAACATTAAGCATGTTGATACATACACATGTATAAAAAGTTAAGCCTTTAAACTTATTGAATGATAAATTTATGTCTTATTTAATATTATTTTTAAAAGGTAATAAAAATATCACATTCAACCTTGAAATAAGTTTATATTATTTAAACAAGTTAGAGTAGGTTCTTATACATTTTAATCTACTTACTTTCATCCTCATTCCATGCTTTGAGTATTAGTAATTTTAATTTTTATATATTTTTTGATAATTTTTTTTTCAATTAGTCGATTATTCTACTCTGGGACATGTCATCTAAAAATTTCAACACAAAATAAATATTTAATAGATGAAGTCAACAGTAAAAAGAAACACCTTTAACACAAGTCAATTTAGACCTTGATTTTTTTAAATAAGTCAAAATTATTTAATAAAACCTTGTTTGCCCAATCTATTTCTATATTCATGACTGATACCGTCACTGCTGTTGAATAAATTAATAAAACACTGAATGTTAAAAATTTAAAATCTTCGTAAAATACTGCCTCAATTCATTATATTTTATCGTGTATCTACAAAATAATGATTACAAAGGTAATCTATACAGCTCCAATAAAATTTCATTATTAAACAAAAAATCAGATTAACTAATTTCATTTCATATTAAAATTCATTCATTTTACTTGAAAACAATATTTTAGAATGTCTATTGTTTTAAAAAATCTCTAAATTTAATGTCCAAACAAGTGATGTTTTTAAATTTGCTTATTTAATGCATATTTTAAATTCACTTTGAAACTAAATTCAACTCAAAATTCCTCATCGAAACACAATCATCTCTTAATAACCCTAATCTTGGAAGAAGAAAAAAAGAGAGAAGGCAGAACACCAAAGGCAAACATTTTCTTTTATAAATAAAAATACGTCACATTGTTTTACTCTTTTACTACTACGAGGTAATCCACCGACGGTGAGTACACATCACAAATTTTCTCTTTTACTAATACAAGATAGGGGTAGTACATCAACAATGAGTAACTAAATAACCCATCAACATTTGAGTAACTACGTCTCAACAATGCGACCTTCTCTTAATTTTCTTATCTACATTCCCGTCTAATTCCTATGCTACCTGTCGTAAGGGCATTCGAGATCATTTTCAGTGACCTTAAAATGCTGAGGACGTTGACCAGAGCAATGCAGATTCCACATTTTAAAATATGATCTCTCAAGATTCCTCACCTGCAACATTCAGTGCAGCAACTTAAAGAACTGAACAGGCAACAGAAATACCATAAGATTGTATAGAGGGTTTATATAATTTCGAAACTCACCCAGCGGGCAGTGTCAAATAGAGGGCAAGTCAAGCGTACAGCTTTAAGCTTATTAGTAAGAGCTTTAAGCTTCGGCCGATTCAGAGCCAATGAGACTGCTCTATCTTCATACTCTTTCATGCTACATGGTTCCACAAAAGTTGAAAATTAAGTAAAAGACAGGAAGAAGTTTACAAAAGTAAGCAACCAAATCAAACAAAAAAACAAACTGGAAAGTGCTAACCTGCTAACAATCATCTCGTCCCCTAGTCCAGTGGCAAGACAGAGTGAGCCCGCAACCCTAGTAGCCATTTTTTCAAGAGGCAGAGTAACCATTGGCAAACCTGCCCAAAGTATATCTGTTCCTGTTGTATGTGCATTGCATAAAGGCCTACAAGAAAACAAAGTCCACGCACATAAGACGAAGAAAAACTATAGAAGCAAACAATTGTAAGGAAGGGGGAGAGGGCCAATTGTTTGCGAACAGGAAAATGAAGATACAAATAAAATACAGGTCAGTAATTACGAGTCAAGGAATAAGTCTGCTAAAGAACTTCTTCTGATGTGTTCATTCTTCGTGGCAACATCTGTGAAAATAATTTGATCCGGTTGTACCCCTTGTGCAGCAGCATCTGAAAGAGGTCCAGTACTCAATACAAATAGGATAATAATAACTTAAAAAGATCTAAATGCGTATTCACATGGACAAAGCCCATTGGAGAACTAATGAAAATGAAACAGATATTACCGATCAGAGTCTTAAAAACATATAATCAAACGACAACACATACATGCTCTCAGTCTCATTTCCCCAGCTGCAGGAAATCTGAGGAGCCAGAGTGCACTGTTGGGTACACGTTTAAGAATATTACACCTAAAATAATACAAGCATTGTCAGACATGTAAAGAATAAGATGCCAAATTTTGGATAAAAAGAAGAAATATGGAATATAATTGAGGGATATTATATTTTATATAAACAAGCAATAAAGTCCTGACTGACATTACCATGTATTAAATATTTCAGGATCCATCTTGTACAGTTGATTGAAGCATGCAAATATAAATTTATCCTCAGGTAGACCATAATCTGATCGTTTGTGTGGGCAGTTGGGATCTAACACATCTTGATTTTTCTGAACAAACAAAACATGCAGGACAAAGACACTCAATGCCAAGCATACAAATACATTAAAAAAACACAAACAAAATTAAGCCCAAGGTTATCCATTAAAAGTTCAAAAAACATAACCTGTTTATAATCATTTACAAAGTAGCAATGGGGGAGATGTACAATCTTCTCTGAATATATATTTGCATACCCTAGTGGTGAAACAAACTGCAAGAGAAATAATAAGAAATCAGGAAGCAAGTAATGAGTTAATAAAAAATCGTTCTCTCACTTATCTGGAAGCATCAAGTTTCTAACCTCATCAGTGACTAAGTAGTCTATGTAAGTAGCCCCAGTTGTTCCAGGGAATCCCATATATGAAACTTGAATTGGTGCAGGTTGCATAGCAAATATCTCATTTCTGGCACCCTGAAAAATAATGAGAATTACACCGTGCAAGAAAAAAGAATATTTGAGACTTAGGAGGAGGAGGAGGAGGAGAGAGGGGCTATGAATTCCAAGCATAAAATTTACCAGGTCATGATACAATTACAGTTTCAAACAACAGGGGAAAAAAGTCACTCCCAATACTATAGTAAACAAGTAAAATAAAAAGTATAAAACCAACCCCGATATAACAAAATTGAATTAATTATGAAGCTTGAATACTAGAAGGAACATAAAAGAATTACTCCCTACCTTAGTATAACCATTTAGGTTGACAAGGATATGTATCTTATCCTCATTAATCATTTTTGCTATTGCATCTGATGACATGGCAGATACATCCACAAAGTGCTCTGCTTCAGACTGAATACGTTGCCTCCATTCAGTACCATCATTAGCACTCAAGGCATAGCAGAACACCTACATATATAGATTGATAATAATACATTGAGAACAGAAGGAAAAAAAATTGTAAGACAAATAGGTTGATTGAAACCACATTAAATACCTCCACATTCTTCCTGTTGTGCATACCAAAAACAGATCCCATGAGATGAGACAAGGGATGATTACCAAAGTCACTACTCACATAACTGCAACCCAAAAGTTTCCCACACTTAAAAAAAATATAACAAAACTTTTTGGTACAGATAGAACAGAAGGAGGAGAAAATTATTTAGAGATTTAGCTACAAAATTATGACATACCCAATCCTTAGTCTTTCATATCCTCCCTCGCGCTTGATTGGAATAGGAGAAGGATGGTTGAATGGAGGAAGAGCAAAACGAGATGCAATTACCGAGCAGTGTGCAGCATATTTACGGCTGCAAAGAGAGAATGGAAAGGATATTATAAACAGAATATACTATAGAATAGAGCATTTCATATTTTAATTGGTTGTGCCTCCTATGAACAGCAATATTCATACCTAATTTCCAGAGCAAGCATTGGATCAAGAGGATATGCTATGGCATGGAATGGCTGGACACTAGGAAGAACAGACATCTGAAAGACAGAAAGGATAATAACTGAAGGACATTCAAACAAAAGCATGGTTGTACATATCATTATATTTTTAATAGAAGAAAAGCAAATGGAGTATTCATTGCTACTGACATTAATCTGCCTCCTGATTATTGATTCAACTTCCTTGAACATTTTATCGCGATCCTCCCAACAGCAGACACACTGCAATATGACAAAAGATTATATACTGATTGATGCCAAATGAAATTACAAACTACACTAAATAATTTTAATAGTACTACCAACACTTGATCATGAACTAGCAGAGCAAAGCATTGTGATAACCAAACAATGGAGAAATGGCATTTAAATACATTACACACGCCAACAGACGGGAATTAACACCGTAATTCCTTTTTAGGTTGTGGGAATGGGCAGAGCATCATCACAAGACAATGCTAAAGATAATAGTAAACAAAAATGAGAAAGAACATTGTTGCATTATAACATATAGAGCATCATTTTAATCATGACTTCGGTCAATTTTACTGGAAAGCATATCTAAAACCCAAGTTTATGATATAGTCCAATCAGCTCTAACATACAGAAGGCTATACTATACTTATTATTCATTCCAACCACATGACCTGACCAGCATCATCTATCTGAAGCCCATAAATGCAATAGCCACTTAATCATATGGGTGGTACATTGGTGTAACAGCCCATAAATGCAATAGCCACTTAATCATATGGGTGGTACATTGGTGTAACAGCCGTGCCTTTTAAGTTTTCCTATAAATAAATAAATTAAATAAATTAGGTCATAATTTTCCAAAACACTTTTGTTCCTTTTTTCTTCTTCTAACGCACAAGAACCCTAATAGAGCAACCGGAGGAGGAGCTCTAGAAAGCACCAGAAACGCCACAATTGCTAACGCAGAATGCTTGAGCGACTACATCGAGGTAAGGGATGAGCTACTCACACTTGGGGATTAGAAGAAGCATGTATAGGGATCCTTAGAAGAAGCCGTGCCTTTTAAGCATGTATAGGGATCCTTAGAGGATCAATTCTCTAAAATTAAGTTCTGTTTTTTTTAATTGTTTCTCTTGTCATTGTGATCGAATTTTACTCGTGCAAGATTTGTTTTTTTTTTATGTTTCCAGCTTTGAATTTTACATGAATCATTTACATGTTTCAAGCTTTGATTTCAAATTTTGAATTGTATAATATACGCGTTAATTCCTTTTTTTTATATACGATCCCCTAACGTGAATGGCCAAACCTCAAATGGATATTTTTTTTTGTATGAATGATTCTTATGGCCTGGACTTTCTGAGTTTGGCATTAAGCAGCATCGCACCCCTATGTCCTTTGGTTATAATAATTAACTTTGTGAGAAGATGGATATAAGAGTGGCTTTCCAAATGTTTACTGGTCTAAAAAGAATTGCAGCGGGTAAAGAAAAAAGAACTGGTACGTTAAGGTGCAGTATGTATGTTTAATATGTTAATGAATTTTTAATATTAAATTGATAAACGGATTGTGGCAGGTGAACATTCTTTCAAGGTGCAATAATATATGTTAATCATTGGAAATATTAATTCATAAACGGCTGTGCAGTAGTGAAGCTTTAATTTACATATATATATATATATAAAGTAGATATCAAGCTTTTTGTTGAAAGTGCCCTGTACGTGATTCCTTGTGGCACTGTTTTTGCTGTTTGAGATTTCCTATAGCAGTTTAACATATATATTGGAGCATTAAGAAACATTTGAAAGTATACAAAATGGTTTGATACAGTGTTTATTTTTGTCTTAGTGTATTTCAAGTATGCATCTTCACTATGATGTGTAATAATAATAATAATAATAATAGGAATAAATAAAATAAGATTATAGAAATTATTGTTTCATAGTGATTATTTTTTTTACTTTATAAATTATTTGTTGTAGAAGTTTTTTTAATTATTTTGTTGAATTAATATATTTCAATTTAATTAATTTTTTTTTTGTTTTGTTGCGTCAAGTAAATGTTACTATTGAATGATATGTGTAGGATGCATGGGATGTGATAAATTATTTTATTATGAAATTGTGATTGGGATTGTGTGTAAGTGATAATCATTTGGTACGTAATGGATTGTGAATTACATGATTGTTGAGATGGTGTATGTATTGAGTTTTGAGCTATGAATTATGTAATCACACAACTGTAAGACCCTTTAAGGGCGACGAGTTAATGTGCAATGAGTTGTGAGTGTGAGAACCCAACAAGTTTAATCACTTGAGGTGCGATGAGTTAAAATAGTTTTTAAAAAAAATTGAAATTTCGAAAACAATTGAGTAGTTGTGTGCATTGCATAATTCATAGGTAAAGTTTATGTGTTCAAATGTTTTTTTCTGGATTGGACCTGAATCAGGAAGGAGAGGCCCTAACGGACTCTTTGGAGTGTAGGCTTTGGGGGTCACCCGATTTGAGTGCTCCTTTAAGCCTGTGTCGATCCCATATGGTTGGAGCATTCTTGCAAAACAAGCATGACCCTGACTGATCTCCCTATGATTTTACTTAGTGAGCATGACTTGATATACCCATTGCGTGGTGTTTCTTGTCATGTACTCCTAAGCGTCCGACGAGGTTTTTCACCGAAAAATGGTACCACATTGCATGTAGGCTTGAGTCTAGAGTATTTGTTGCATAACGCATGTGTTTGACATTCATTGAGTTAACAATAATTGTGGTTTGATGTTATTTTATGGAGTATGTGATTTTGTGAAGTGATGTTATTTATATAAATTCAGCTTTAAGTATTATATGTTTTAATGCTCTAATATTTTATTATATATGAATGTGATAACTAATTCCTGGTGTGTGTTTGTGTTTGAGTTGATTGTCATTTTCTTTCAGGTGAGCCATCATATGATGAGTTCCATGCTAGAGATGGAGAGACGTAGTCTGTGATAGGGATATGCTCTAGTAAGTGTGACATTAGGACATAGGATTGTACTTCACATGTGATAATTTCAGTAAATGATATGATTGCGTTATATTTTCTATTTTAGCTTTTTTATTCAGAATGGACAGCCTTGTTTTGAGCCAGGATAACTTTTTTTTTTATTCGAACAATTTCTACTATGTTTTTCACTAATTTCTACTATGTTTTTCACTAAGTGAATGTGAATCCTTTATCTTTTGAAATTAATTTAAAGTCGATGTGTTTTAAAAAAAAAAAATTCACATGATTGTATTTCCTTTTATTTGTTATTTGTGTGGGTAGAGGGTGTCACAATTGGGATATAGGATAATGAATTCATGTAACACATAAGCAACAGGATTATATCAAAAGCTTCTCTGCCAAACTCAGAAAATAATAAATAATATTATAATAAAGAATGGACAAAACCTGAAGTGTATGAAGGAGATTGCAAGTTGCTTCAGGGAAGTCTGGACGAAGAATCAATGCTTGTTTATAGCTCTTCACAGCAGCCTCTACATGTCCACTGAAATAGGTGACATAATTTAGATTAGCTTACAGCTATGACCAAGTATCTAGAGAGATCACATTGTTTACACAAACCACACAAAGGTTCTGCAAGGGCAATGCAACGATATGAAGTCTAGAAAACGCAAGAAACTTAACTAATAATGCAGCCAACTAGAGTAAAAAAGAAACAAGAAAAAAATTCCTAAAAGATGCAAGTTCCAGGTTCAAATTCAATATCCGACTAAAGGATACTTATATTTCATGCTCGTGCTGCTAAGAATGTAGTTTGACTTATTCTCTAAAGTTTAAGAGTATGCTGTGGGCTTCACTACCATGAAGCAAAACTAAAAATTAGCGTACCTATCTTTATAAGCAGAAGCCAAATTAGCATGGGCTTCTGCCATGGTGGGCCTGACAACAATTGCCCGTATGTAATCCTGGATAGCATCACTAACTCTACCAATCTCCTTATATGTATTGCCTCTATTTACTAGTCCATCAGCTGCCAAGGGGTCAATGCGGAGGACCTCATTGTAGCACGATATGGCATCTACATAATTCCCCTGCAATAATTTGTCCACAAAATATCAGTAATGATATATTTTCAACAACAATTTTTTTGTAAAAGCTTCTGATCCTTACAATATTTTTATCAAAGCCTACATAGAATTAACCCAACTAATGCATTAACAATTAAGACATACAAGCACTGTATTCATAATTATATTCACATCAGAGCTACCTGCTGCTTATAGATTATGGCAAGGTTGTTATAAGGAGCAGACAACCCAGTTGTTACATTCAGTGTAGCTTTATAATATTGAGCAGCAGCAGCTACCATGTTCCTGCATTTAACCAAGAAAACTCATTCCTACATGTACAACACAAATCACTACCATTAACATGATGATACAAGGGATCACATACCATTCCATGTATATATTTCCAAGATTGGTCAATGCTTGTGGATGGTTGGGCTGTAATGTAAGGCATTGCTTCATCCCACAAAGAAAGTACATTGAGTAGGAATTTTAATGGCATTAAAGCATAATGACTAGAAATATATGTATTGCAAGGCCACGGGATAAGGAAAGAACATACATTATAGCACTGGATTGCTTCCTCCACTCTGCCAACATCTTTTAGAGCATTACCCTATAAGTAAATCAAATAAAATATTATATAATTGCACATAAAATTGCATGTTCCGGTTTTTTAAACCAATTATGACACAAGAAGAAACCAACCAAGTTATTGTAAGCTTCCAAAAATCTGGGGTCACATGCAACAGCTTGTTTATAGTGTAGAATTGCCATATCCAGTTGACCTTGCTCATAATATATACTGGCCAAATTACCTGTGCACCATTTGAAGTGATAAGTATAAATTGGGTTCAATATATCAGTAATCGCAAAGCAGCATAATTTGAATAAATGGAAAGTAAATTTGGATTTTGCCAACAGGCAATAGTTATCTGCATATAGGACACATTTATTCACTGTTTAACAATTTTCAAAATGTTATTTTACATGAACAGCAGGATATATAAACCAATTATGCTACAAATCTACAATATATCAGTGGCCATTTGAGACAAGTCATTGATAGTGATTTTAGAACTAGATAGATAGTACATCAGTTGCACAAATATCAATTTTGCAATGGTTATACAAGTGATTATGAAAAATGAGTATTAGATCTTCATTAATATTCGAAGTCTTTGCACTGATCTTGTACCAAGAAAATAAATTAGTAGCAAACAGATAAAGAAATAAAACAACAGAACCCACCATAAGCCATGCCATAGTTTGGTCGTGTCTGAAGAGCATGTTGATAACATGCAATAGCTTCTTGAGGCATCCCTAAAGCCTGATATAGGGAGAATAAAGAAAACTTTCAGGTTTCCAACAACAATTGAAGTACTAATCCTATCCAACCAATCATGCTAAACACCATACCTTGTATACATTCCCAAGGTTCAGATATGCATCAGGGAAGGAAGGTTTTAGTTTCACTGCTTCCTGAAATATTTTTCAAAAATAAAAGTATGAGAATATATAATGACAGAATAGTGTGAGCAGCATCAGAGACAATTCTAAATATAAATATATCAGGACTTCACAAGTATGAAGCAAACAGCACAAATTTAAGGAAGACAAATGCACCGCACATATGTATGATATATCAAAACTTACACAAGTCCCTCTTGCAGGTAAACATCATTTAGTAATGAGAAACGAAACATCACAAGCAAATTCATCAAAATTAATCAGAGAATCTGATGCACCACTGACAATCTGACATCTATCACAAGTTTAAGAATTTCATTCGAGCATGTAATGTAGTAAAGAGACATACCTTGTAATACTGAAGGGCTCTGTTGAAATCACCAGACTCCATGAACAGGCCAGCAAGATTTGACCATGCAATAGCGAAGGTAGGTTGAATGCGCAATGCCTCAAGGTAACAACTGTATGCCTGCAAAAAATGTTAGATTCTGACTATTTGCAGTCTTGGAGATGGAAGTTACAACAAGAGCAACCATCATCTGAGCCCTGGCTTGAAGACAACAACTTGATATCTGTATCGAACTGTGTATTTGAGCACAGTTCCCATGCACGAATTACTTAAATCAGTAACTAAATTGTAAAGAAAAGATGTAGGGTACAAAATACAAAGCACTGAAGGAGCCCTCCAGGCTTCAAGGCCAGCACACAGCCAGTTTTACTACTTTTATGGGGCTATACAGAAAAGGGAAGATGAATTTGACCAGCATAATATCCAATGCTGACACTCATTCAGGGGAATCCAGTAGATAAGCATCTCAAACTAGAAGCCACATTAGGGTAAAGAAACTATAATGGCTCTGACAGCATGATGTGGTACACCAAGATCTGGGTAAGTAGCATTATGGCAGAAAAGGTCTTCAAAAAGTCAAATCAAGTCAAATCTCACATAAAACAACTAATTCAACGCGATGGAATATAACTCATACTTGCAAATCAAGTAGAGCATAGTCTAAAACTAGGAAGTAGAAAGCCCAATTCCACTTTAGAGAAACTATACAGGCTAAAGAATCAGGAAAGTGGTACAACAAATCCAATTTCAGGGATGTCCCACTGTGGCAGAAAGGTCATTAAGAAAAGACTAACTTCCTATGCGGTAAGAATTGATAGTTCAAAAAAACAAAATTATAGGTCATAGAAAAACCTCAAAACTCAAAAAGAATACCACTTAAACAAGATAATACATTATCCAATGTTAGGACTTACTTCTTGCACCAAGCCTTGAGCTTTCATAAGATTACCCAAGTTGCTATGGGCATCAACCTGTAGTAGTACAGTAGAAAACAATCATATAAGCCACATGATAAAACAGAATGTAGAACAAAAGTAAGAGATTACACACTATTCTTTCTGAATAACTACTACTTAGCATGAGAAACTATTGTCATCAAACAAGAAGTAAATAATACCATTAGAGGATTTATAGCAAGTGCTTGACGACAACACTGGGCTGCTTCAGTGAGTCTTCCTTTACGCATGTATGCACTAGCTAGATTTGACCATGCATCAGCAAAATTGGGACGGAGCTACAGCAGCAAAACCAAGAGGAGGCAACGGGTTAAATAAACCAATCAAGGATTGCACAAAAACATTACAAGAAAGTACATAAGGAAAAATTGCATTAAATGAAAGGGGAAATGACTAACTATTGAAAGATATATAACATAAATAACAGTAAAGCATTATTCTCATAATAAGAACGAGCACCAAAGAATTTTATGGTGAAGCTTATATGGTTGTTGGACACACAACGAGAATTTTGGTTGGGAAAAGGTTACTACCATATCTGAGGGGAATAATAATAATACAAAATAAAATAAAACTAAAACAAAACAACAAATAAGCTCATAAAACATTCACAAAACAAACTACAATTATTAGTCAAGAATTGCATACGGACCTCTATGGCAATCAAGTAGTAGCGAATTGCAAGGTCAATGTTTCCTTTCTCCTGCACAAAATAAAGCTCTACTGATTCTGGAAAATGTATGATATTCGCCTACTGCACACAAAAAATAGTATAACAAGCTCCATCACAGTCATACTGAATTGCCGGCGGTTACTAACCTTCCATGCATTTGCCATATTCCCGTAACACTCAGCAAAGTGTGGCTCAATCCTCAGTGCTTCTTCATTTTTTGCAACACACATATCAAAATCATGCAACTGCCAGTACAAGAAATCAGCACCGGATCATAAACAAAACATCCAACAAATGACAAGACTAAGCAACGACAATAGAAGAAGAACAAACCTGATAATAAACTGCACCCAGGAGTAGTAAGTTGTCAGTACGGAGCGGATTTCTCTCATAGACAGTGTTGCTGTGTTCTAGGGCTTGCTTATAATTGCCAGTCTTGTACATTTGATGTGCAAGAGACAAGTACACATCTTCATCAACTGCATCACGGAGTAGTACAAAAATCATTTCACGAAATGCTAAGGATACATACAAATGCTTCAATCAAAAAATTGTGACTTTACTTCAAATGCTCACACACTTTACCAACTAAAAAAAAAAAAACAAAGGGCAAGCAACTACGAATAGGCTATCCTTGCTCACCAAAACAAGCCACGAGATCGAATAACAGAAAAATCAATAAACAAATATTCCCAATTAAAAATTTCCTAATAAAACCTAATTATGAAATAGATGAAGCCAGAGTAAAATTAAAACTAATTTCAAATGTATTTGGCGCGAAAGAAGTGTAAAACCTCCTGAAAAATCCGCCACCAGCTGACTTAACTCCATCAAGAGCAATCAATAAAATGACGCACCGAAAACACAAACCATAAACATAGAGCAAGAAGGAAAAACAAAAAAAGTTGCAACACAAAATCAATAATGAACTGGATTTACAGTGAATAGATTAAAGGGAAGAAAAAAAAAACCTTCACTAGAATCATGACCGCGTAACGGCAGAAGAGTGAGCGACGCGGGTTCCTGCTTGACGGAGAAGGGCTCGACGCGATCCGCGGTGAACTGCTGCCGAGAGGTGTCGGCGGAGCCGGGAAGCTGCGGCTGGTGGTGGTAGTGGTGGTGGTGGCGGTGGTGGTCGCCCTGCGCGGAGATCATGGTTCCGGCGGAGAGGTGCGGCGAGAGAGATCAGAGCCGAATCAGAGGCTGCGGAAGACGACGATCATTAAAACGTGTGCGATCGGAACCAGATCGCGTGAGGTGAAGTGGCGGAGAGAGAAGATTGCTCGAAAAATCCAAACCCTATGTGAGAAATTTCTCGAGTGTTTCTTCTTCTTTCTCTCCTCTTTTGGGGCTTGGCTTCGTTTCTGTTAAAACTGTGGGAATGGTGACACGACGGAGGAGTCTTTTATAGTTGATGAGGGTCTCGCTCTGGAGTGATCTCGGCCGTTGATGTCAGACAGCAAGAAAATGCCACCGTTCGGTAAAGGGAGATCTCATTATACAGTGACACGTAAGTGCTGATATTTAATATTATGTGATTTTGTTATCTTTCTTTTCTCCTCCGACAAACCATGATGGAATTTTTTCACCTTTTTTCTGCTTTTTTATTTTAAAAAAACAAACTAGTAGAATTTAAAATATATATATATATAATCTTTCATAAATATATGAAGAAATAAGAAGTAAAAACTATATTTTTTAAATCTTTATGTTTACATCTGATTAAAGAAATAAGATAAGGTTAGGAGACTCTTCACATTTATTATGAGTTTGAATGAGAGAAAAAGAGAATAAAAAAAAGGAAAGTTTAAAATTTGAATTGAAATAAAAAAAAGTTGAATTCTTGTTTCTAAAACTCAACTTTTTTTATTTTTTATTTAACTAAAAAAAGAAAATACATTGTTATTTGTATTTTTTTTCTTTTGGTTTTGTTTCCTTTTTACCAAACGTATCATTAAAGTTGATTTGGTGAATTTGAATTAATTATAACCTAACTCAATTTATAAAAATGTTATACAGTATAAATATGTACAATTTTAAGTGCGAAGAAATATGTTGAAACCCTGTATTGATTATAAATATGAAAGAGTGAGAACTTTTTATACACTTATAATTAACTAAAAATAAGTTAAATTAATTTTTGGTACTCTAATTTATTACTTAAATTCGATTTAGTTTTTTAATTTGTTTGGGTTCAATGGTCAATGACTAACTAGTATTAGTATTAGTGTTAGTGATTATGATAACAATGGCACCGATAATAATAACAACAATACCAACAAAAATAATGATTAACTAATGACACGAATAATAATGATAAGTATGATAGTAATAATATGAAAATATTTTAAAAGATAAAATATACTTTTTATTTTAGACTTATTTGGTGGTTAATTAAATTGATGGTAGGATGATGGAGCAGTGGTGAAATTATGACAATGACAAACAATGATAATAATAACAACAAAAATAATAGTTAGGATTATTTGGAGTGGAACAATTATATTGATAGTCTATTTTCAGTTAAGGACACCTATCTCAGGTTATCAAACTCCCATAATCTTAAAAGATAATAGTTTATTTAAGAACATTTGGCAGCAGGATGTTATGAAAATTGGTAAGAAGTTATTCCAACAAATGAGTTGAGATATAAATGGCATATGACCACTCATGTTAATTGTCCTTTGTGTAATGAGAAAGTGGAAGATATGTTGCATGCGTTCAGACACTGCAAATAATTGGACAAATAGCATGGGGCTAGTGATGAGTGTTTGGGCTTGTTCGTGATATCAGTAGGAGTAAGGTAACTCATAAAATCTTAACTCCGGAGAATCCTAAAGACAATCGTGATGTATCTAGGAGATGGAAGAGTGAAAATGGTGAGTGTTTAAGAGCAAATATTTTGACTAAAGAATGAATATGTTAACTATCATTTTATTGATGCATATGCACTGTATTTCACTAGCTAATACAATCGAAGTAGGATTAAATATGTTATATCACTTATATGTGATAACACCATTTGTAAGAGATTAATAATACTAACTTGCCACGTGTCAATCAACACAAACCAATATGCTTAGAGGTGGGGAAATCATGCACAAAAAAGTAATTACAAGGTTCCTACTTCTCAAAAGTTGATAATTAGGTTTAAGCTTGGAAAGTATTTCAAAAGGCGACTTATCGTTTAGGATAGTCTGTTTATTAAGTACATAGTAGTAGTAACTAGTAAAAGCATCACTCCAAAAATGTTTTGATGGGGAAGAAGATGCAAGCAAGACATGTGTGTATATGGGCTATTTGGTGTGAGATGATAGGTTGTGAATTCTAAGAGAGAAGAATATCAACATCAGAGTAATGATAGATAACGCATGCAGATCTAGTTATGAGCCAACACTGTTTCTTTATTGATGAATATAAATCCACATTACAATCTTCTTTAATCTGTACAAAACAAAGTCTATTTATAGACAACTAAACTTAACTAACATTTTAAGAAATAGCAAACAGTTAGTCAGTTAATAACAGAATTGCATAAAATTGAATAGAATTGAACAGGTCAGCATAGCTGACTGGACCAAACCTACAAATCTCCACCTTGGTTCAGTAGCTATGAATTTTTGAAGGATCAACAATGTGGCTGCTAATTTTTGACAAAACAGTGGACAAGGATCACTTGAGTTGAATCAGATCCAAACAGTAATAGAACTTACTGCTTGGTAACACTTTAATGATCATGTCAGATGGGTTATCTTCAGTAGCAACTTTCTGAATAGTTACAACTCCCTCTGAGATGACTTCTCAAACAAAATGTAGCTTGATGTCCACATGTTTGGTTCTCTCATGATAAACTTGATTTTTGGACAAGTGTATTGCACTTTGATTATCACAGTGTACTATGATGATTTGATCTTGAAGTTTGAGTTCTTGAGCTATTCCTCTCAGCCAAAGAGCTTCCTTTACAGCCTCTGTTAGTGCAATATACTTTGCCTCTGTAGTGGATAAAGCCACCACCTTTTGTAGGCTTGCTTTCTTGTGAGTGATTTCCTAGTGTCAAGGCAGCCATCATAATCAGAGTCCACAAACCCTTCTATGGCAGCTGAACTGTAACTGTTCTTATTAGTTCCACCATAAACCAGACCCTTCCTAAATGAACCTTTGATGTATCTCAAAATCAACTTCAAGGCTTGCCAATGCTCCTTCCCAGAATTTGACATGAACCTACTCACCAAACTCACTGAATATGCTATATCAGGTCGAGAACACACCATGGCATACATCAAAGAGCCTACTGCATTTGCATAAGGAATTTTAGCCATAAATTCCATGTCTCTTTCTGAACTAGGTGCTTGATCATTGCTTAGTTTGAATTGTTAGGATATAGGTAGGGTTACTTTCTTAGCTCTAGACATTCCAAACCTGTCCAATACTTTCTTTAAGTATGACTCTTGAGATAGGAACAAGTACTTCTTGTTTTTGTCCCTTTTGGTTTCAATTCCCAAAATCTTACTGGCAGCACCTAAATCTTTCATTTCAAACTCCCTTTTAAGTTCAACCTTTACCTTTGTTAACTCACTCTTATCATTGCTTGTTAGCAAGATATCATCATACAACAATAAGAAAACAAAGGTATTGGGTGTGATGAATTTGAAGTAAACACAGTTGTCATACTTACTTTTGTTGAACTTAATTCTTGACATGAAATCATCAAATATCTTATTCCATTGTTTGGGAGATTGTTTCAGACCATACAAGGATTTGTTCAGCTTACAGACATGATCTTCCTTACCATTTGCTTCATATCCTTCAGGTTGTCTCACGTAGATAACCTCTTCCAGCTCTCCATACAAAAAAGTTGTCTTCACATCCATTTGTTCTAGCTTCAAATCAAACTTTGCAACCATAGCTAGAAGTATCCTGATAGACCTGTGCTTTACAATTGGTGAGAAAACATCATTGTAATCAATGCCTTCTCTCTGTGTGAAGCCTCTAGCAACTAGCCTTGCCTTAAATTTGCCATGTTCAACTCCTGGAATTCCTTCTTTCATCTTGTAGACCCATTTACAACTTACTAACTTGGCATCAACTGGTTTCTTCACTAACTCCCATGTGTGGTTGTCATGGAATAATTTCATTTCCTCATCCATAGCTTTTCCTTATTTCAACTTTTCCTTACTTGCCATTGCAACCTTGTAGCTTTTTGGCTCATCATCCTAAACTTCACTAGCAACTACAAGGGAGAAAGCCATTAGATCAGCATAACCAACTTTTTCTGGTGGTTTGATCTGTCTCCTGGTCTTATCTCGAGCCAGCAAGTAATCATTTGTCTCATCTTCAATATCAGGTTGAGTTCCTTCTAGGCATTCTTCCTCATGGGGTATGTTGTCATCTTGTTTACTTTGAGTTGTATCAGGAGGCTCCACCTCAACCATTGGTTTTATTGGAGCTAGATCCAATTGTCCCTTGTTAGTATTTGATGTTGTTTTGTAGGCCATTTCAGACTCATTGAAAACCACATCTCTGCTTATAATGCATGTCTTATGTCCATCTTCCAGACACCATGGCTTATAGCCTTTGACACCTTCTGGATACCCTATAAACATGCACTTCAAGGCCCTGAGTTCCAACTTGTCTTACTTTATGTGCACATAGGCAACACAACCAAACACTCTAAGTCTGTCATAGGTTAGAGGATGACCAGACCAGACTTCTTATGATGTTTTCATGTTCAAGGCTGTAGATGGACATTTGTTTATAAAGAAACAAGTTGTTGTCACAGCTTTTGCCCAAAAGGTCTTTGGGATAGTTGCACTCGAGAGCATGCATCTAACTTTCTCAAGTATGGTTCCGTTGAACCTTTCTGCTAGGCCTTTTTGTTGGGGCGTTCTAGCAACTAATTTATGCCTAGCAATTCCTATCTTCTTACAATAATCACTGAAAAATCATAATAGAATTGAAGACCATTATCTGTATGAAACCTCTTGATTTTCCTTTCAGTCTGATTCTCAATCATTGTTTTCCAATTCTTGAAAATCTCATAAACCTCATCTTTAGTTTTGAGAATGTGAATCCATAACTTCCCTAAGAAATCATCTACACAAGTCAGGAAGTATCTTGCACTAGAATGAGATAGAGTTCTAGAGGGTCCCCATAAATCAGCATGTATCAAATGCAAGGTGCCTTTAGTTCTTTGTTGACCAACTCCAAACTTTACTCTACAGGCCTTACCATAAACACAATGTTCACAAAAATTCAGTTTCTCCACTTTGTCACCACATAGCAAACCTTGTTTACAGCGCTCCACCAGACCCTTTTCACTCACATGCCCCAACCTTCTATGCCACAACTTAGTTCTTAACATATCTCTTACCGAAACTAAAGCTACTGACCCAGCTACTACCTCTCCTTCCAATGAGTACAAGCCTTGTTTCCTCACACCCCTTCATTACAATTCTTGAGTCCTTTATAACCTCCAATGTGCCATTTTCACCTCTAAACAAACAACCTTTTCTATCTAGTTCGCCAAGAGAAATTAAATTTCTCTTAAGATCAGGAACAAATCTCACATCTTGGATAATCTTTTCAATCCCATCATGTAATTTTAATCTGATTGATCCAATACCTTGAATTTTACATGGCTTATTGTTTCCAAGTAACACTGACCCTCCCTGTAGCTTAGTGAACTTCTCAAACCAGGGCTTATTTGGTGTCATATGGAATGAACACCCAGAATCCATAATCCATTCTCCATCAGATTTCCCAGAGCCTACCATTAAAGCTTCTGTAGATTCATAACCATCTTGGACTATCGCTGCATTTCCTCCTTCCTTTGATCTATGAGAATTGTAACCATTCTGCCTTTCAAGACAAAATCTTCGAGTGTGCCCTTCCTTTTTGCAGTGGTAACATGTTATATTAGGCACATTTCCACTATTTCCAGAATGCGGCTTTGATTTCTTCTTTTCTTAATGTGATATTTCTTGGTTCGTTTCCCTCGGACTATTAAACCTTCACCACTCATAGAAGCCTTTTGTTTATTTCTTTCATTCAATTCCTTTGAGTTTAGGGCTAATTGAACCTCTACCAGGGACAAAAATTCTCTCCCATCCAAGAGAATTTCTTTAAAATGAGAGAAAGACTTTGGTAAAGCACACAATAGTAATAGGGTCTGATCTTAGTCATCAATAGTCACATCTATAATTTCTAGATCAAGAATCAGTTTATTGAAGACATCTAATTGAGATTCCATAGTTCTATCTTCTTGCATCTTGAATGAATATAAGGCTTGTTTAAGATAAAGATGATTTACCAGAGATTTGCAATTTCGACCAAATTCCAACTGTTATCTTCTCCTTCGAGACCTGTCTTGGTAACTTGTCTCCAAGACTCAAGATGATTGCATTGTGAGCCTTATCCATCAAGATCTTCTTATCCCTTTCCTCCAACTTTGCATTAAGAGCGGTTTCACCTTGCAAAGCTTCTTCAAGACCCTGATGAACAAATAATGCTCTCATCTTCAATCGCCATAAGCCAAAATCATTTTGGCTTGTGAATTTTTCAACCTCATAGTTCACAGATGCCATATTTTTTCGTTCTGCGCTCACTGCACCAGTTTGTTGTGAATTCTGAGAAAGAAGAATATGAAGATCAAAGTAATGATGGATAACGCACGTAGATCTAGTTACGAGCCAACACTTCAACATTGTTTCTTTACTAATGAATATAAATCCACATTACAATCTTCTTTAATCTGTAGAAAAACAGAATGAACAAAATTGCACAAAATTGAACAGGTCAGCATAGCTGATTGGACCAAACCTACATAGGTTCTAGAGGGATAAGATTTTTGTTGGTGGTGATGTGTGATGTTTGGTAAACACAGAGTCAGAGTAACTCATGCGACCAACACAAAAGTATTGTTGAGGGAGGGTGTTGAGTTAGATGATTAAGCCATAATAGTTCTAATGATTAGAGACCTAATATAGCAATACCAGGTTTTGTGGCCAAATTTTTCAGACATGGAACCATGATCTCTGTCCTTATCAGATTTACCATGATAATTACCACCAAAAAAATTCCCAAAATTACCTCAACACCTTGCAGTGTAGACATGACTAGAAGCATATTTCTTTTATTGGAGAGAAGTAGAGAACCAACATTTTTTGTACTTCTCTAAGCTTTCGAGTTCTGAGGCCGTGTAAGGCTATTTTAAAGTCACAGAATTAGTGAAAGCATCAATCCATCAAAGATGCTTCTAAATGATCTATAGAGTCTACTGCTGTCAGCATATTTATCAACACTTAATTACTTGATTTTCAACATGGATGATGTAACATTCCAAAAATAATTTAATAATTATTTAGATGAAAATTATCTAAATATATCTTCTAATAAATAAAGGAAAAGATAGATTAAATCGTTTTAATATATTAAATTGTTATTTAAAAAAATATATTAGTATGTATAATAATATATTAGATTGATTAAAGATAATAATAAGTAAATATAGTAAAAATAAGAGATAAAAAAAAGTTGGTGAAACAAATCTTAAAATATATAATTTTAAATTGTGTATAACATTTATATATAAGAATAAATCGTTATTTTTCTTAAAATCATATAAATAAATAATTTTTTTTACATTAGTGGGTTGCTCAAGGATTGAGAAGAATGAAAAAACTGAAGAAATCTTGTTGAAACAATTGATAGAAAAAAAAGATAATGAAAAACTCAAATTAAAGATTCAAGAATTGAGCAAAATATTTATCTTTTTAAAACTTTCATGGTATAGTTTTTAAAGAAAGTGTTTTATATTCTTGATATAAATAAATTGGATCGACCAAATTGTAAGTGTACTACTAAAGTTCATAAAAAAAAATCCTTAGGTGCAATCTACTAACAATTAAATTAACCAAGGCATGCTATGCCGACATTTAATTTGTGGTGATGATACTTGCTTCTTCTTGTTTTTGTGTACAAATTGAAACCTTGGAAAATACAGATATGCGGCACGGGTGTTTAAAAATACAAAAGAGAACCCGAGTAGTATCAATTCCTTTCAATTGCTAAAGGGACCCCCCTATTATGATGACCTATATTGGAGTCTTGCCTTTAAAAATCATGGTGCTAGTAAAGGACAAGAATTTGGATGCTATTGGCCTAAATTTTGTAATATAATAACAGTAAGTTAGAATACATGACACTAGTAAGGGAAAAGTTAGAGTACGAGTAATATATACTCATTATGTAAATTAATGTTACTTTATGATATTGTGTGTGTGTCTTGTGTTTGAGTGATTGTATTGGTATTTGTATATTTGTATGTTTATTTAAGTATATTTTGAATAGTGTATTGTTTATATCATAAATTGATAATTTTGAATTATATGATAGATATTTTTATTTGGGATAATGATGAAATTATTATAGATAACTCCATGTGGGATGAGAAAAAGATTTCAAATACCTTTATCTATGATGGGAAAAACACTAAGACATCATTCTATAAAATATGAGCTCATAAATTCTTTAAAAAATTTAAGATCCATACTGATTTCAAGAATCAAAAAATTGAGTCTAATGATTGCGATTATGAGAATCACCAAGTTAGATATGTTATATTTATTTGAATGCATTGAGGTGTTGTTGTTTATTTAAATATTTTATTTATTCAGAATGTCATAAATTGTGATTGTTTTAATCTTATTTTTATTGGAGTATTTGTATATATATATAATCTTGTTTTCAATTTATCGCAGATGTTATGGTTTATTTTTTGGATTACTGTGTCAATTGAAAATAATATTATTTATAAACACTTTAAGTTTGTTTTATTCACTGAAATTATCATCTTGTTAAAAATGTTATTTTTGGACCACGAGGAAGAAGATGTTAGAATTGAGGATAAGACTTAGTTACCTTTAAATACATTTTTAACTTTGTTAATATTCAAAATAATATACCAAATGTGGTTGATTAAGTTATATTTTTAGTGAGTTATTTTTAGATGTTCATATTTAAGAGTAATATTTTTATTTATGTAAAGACTTATTTATTTGACTTTATTTATTATACATGAGATATTTTTCTACCAATATAATTTTGAAATTTTATATTCTTTACCGTATGGGATGTTATTTTAATAAAGAATGTTACATATGAGTTCTTACGGAAATTAGCCAACTCAATTTTCAATCTACAATCTATCGGAATATTCGAGGAAGGATCAACTAAAATTACTTCATCTCATTTACCTTGTTTGGGCGTTGCATTTGCAAGGCAGCAGGTGTAATTTCCATTGTCAACTAGAACTCCTAGTAAAACAAAATGTCTACCTTCAATGCTATTTCACGTACCTAACTAATAAGTAATAACTACAGCACTTAATTATACTTTTTCGTCAACTTTTTTAATTTTGGCAATTTTTTTATCCAATAAATTAATTTGATTCATTTTATCCTCAACTTTTAATAAACTTGAAAATTTTATCCATCAATTTATCCATTGATAAGCACAAAAGTTGTGGTAAAATTTGTCAATAATAATTCGGGGTAAAAAATATAATTATGTTAGGAGCAAATTAACATATTAGATAAAATTCCCAAATTTCTTAAAAATTGGGATAAAATGAACCAAATTTAATACCAAAAATAAAAAATTAAGAATAAAAAATGTAATTAAACCTAACGAAGTCCTATAATGCTGTCATTAGTTTCTTCAATAAATGTTATTAAATTCCTTAAATATTTTACATGAAATCTACTAGTACTAATCAACCAATGAAGTTTTGTTGCTGAAAGGAAGGGAGAATCAACAAATAAAGTGGACCGGGTCTTGACAACCCAATCACATTATTATCCACCGTGAAACCCGAGTAATTGGTTGTTGGTGACGTTAAATTTTCCACAGCATCATTTCGTGTTGGTGGAATGAATAAGCATCGTCGTTGCAACAGTAGGAACCTTCCATTGCTTCATTTTCAAAACACCCTGATCAAAACAATAGATTGTGGCGGAGTCAAAGAGAACCGAAAAACTCGGGAGAGGAGAAGAAGTGCTACCAATTTAAGTAAATTTTCAAGGCTTGATACTGTAAATACATACATTTGGCTCAGCACAAAATTTGCACATATGTGCAATGGTGGTGATTCATTAAACATCAACCGCTAGCTATACCAGTCCGAAACATTACAACCATTACAGCATGAAGGTATAGTTTTACAATCCTGCATCCCTAATGACACCATTGGAGGTATTGTCAATCCTCTGTTTGGCAGAAATCACCCTATCTAAAGTGTGGTCTGAAACTGAGATCCCTGTGGTTTCCAAATCTGCAACTACAGCAACAGCTGCATCTAGTTCCCCAAGATCAACGCAGAGAGAGATGGTCTCATCATAAAGAGGACTGCAACATGGCATGGGGGAAAACAGGGAAACAATAAGCTGAAAAGCAACAGATATGGGATGGCAGAAAACAAAAGGTTGCCTTCATTTTGCAGCTCTTAATCATAGTGAATAAACTGCTGCATAATCTAATCCAACCCAGTCGAACAGTTATGCCTTCAACCATAGGAATTAAAAAAAATAGCGTACAGAAGTTAAATACTGCATCTCAATTTTAAAAAAAGCAGTAATACACAATTTTTTCACTTATTCATTCCAAGGTGGAACTATGTGGTCCATTATGCTTTAGCTCCAAAGGAACCATAATGACTAAATTAAGCCACAAATTGCAAAAGAGAGTTTCTTGAAATGTAAGAAGATAGAGTTAAGGAGTACCTTAAGGCACTTGTTAAGAATTCAAAATTGGAAAATAGTAATGAAAAGTAAAGCTTTTTAAGTTGACAAATGCATCATTAAACACTTTCTATTTTTCATTTCTTAAAAAGTGTCCTTCGTGCATCCATTGTCAGGACCCAATGTAAAATAGTGAACTTCTACAAATTAGAGAGGAACAGTAAATTCATATGATTTTGAAGAATGTTATGCTTTATGTACTACAGATATGACAGTTTCAGGTGCCAAATTTAGGAGGGTAATTCTTTCCTCCGAAATCTCAGTTGGTTTAACTTTCTTTACCCCTGGTCAAGCACATAAAATGTCTAGATTTTTGTTGACTGGGTTGGGAAACCCACACTAGAAAGTCTTTTTATATGAAGAAAATAGTTACCTCCCAAACTTAAAACCAAGAGCATGAGTTGTTTGCAAAATTGTCAAGAAAGCTGAAGGTAGAGGTGCCCTTATAGCTGCACGCAATATCATGGCACAATCTCCTATAGTTGGTCTCCCTCCCAACTCTATGACCTGTACCATACAGCCCAGAATCTCATTCAGCAAAGACATGCATATTACAGAAGAATGTTGTTAGGTTAAATACATCCAAAAAGACCAAAATAGTATTGCTATTTGCTAAAAAATATTTATTGAATGTGCTGGCTTCAAAAATCAGAGGGAGCTTCTAACTTTAAACAAAATTAGAGGAAGTTTCAGAAATATTTACAAGGATGATGAATATATCTCTACTCCATTGTAATATATAAGCCAAATTTCCAAATTGAATGAAATATTACACTATGCCTGAACAGGAATGTACAAGCGGATAGGTAGACAACTAGACATCAATGTAGTCCTTTTCTTTCTTCTTTGATGCAAAACAAAAATAAATATCACTATTCAGAGTATTTATAAGTTCATTTGTGACATGCCAATAATGTTTAATGTCCCATTGAAGGGAGGAATGAATCAATAGCTTAAGAAAACAAGAGCAACATATCCATGTATCCCTGTAAAAGTTGAACCAAGTAAAAAAAAAAACTTGTCACCAAAAAGATTGCCAACCAGTATGTTCCAGTAAATTATTTTCACAATTGACAACCGGAAGACATAATCTCAAGAGTATCCCTTACATTTAAGAGATAAAAAAATGTAAAGTGATATCCTAGATATGCTAGTATTCAGAACATAAATGGAAGAAGTGCTCCAATGAATCTTTCTCACAATATATTTCATAGAAATTCCCTTGGTTTTATGATCTTCAGTCTTCACCTCAAGTGAATGAATAAACTCAGAAATGGAACTAAAATAATTTACAGATTAAGCAACTTCACCCAAACTATTGGAGCTTCTGGAGACTGACCATTACCAGTAGAAAGGAGAGAAGATACTAAAACAGGGGATACAATATCCCCCCAAATATGGGTATAAAAAAAGGCAGTTGCCCAATAAAAGCATAAAATATAATAAAATAAAGCACTCCAATTTATTTGTCTATCTGCTACTTAGAAAACCAAAACACGCTCAAGTAGAACTAACTGATGCCAAATTAAATTACTAATCCAAAGGCATAAAAACATTTTTGCTAAAAGTTCCAGCATCAAAATTAATAAACACTAAAAAACACTGAGGAATAAATTTTTTATAGTGGCATCAAATACACTGATGTTTGAAACCTGTATGAAAATAGATGTCTTAATATATGAGCAAATCAATCAAGAATACAAGATAATTAACACTATCAAAATCAAAATACAAAATTTAATGTCATTCAATATCCTTTTGGATCTAAGTTTACTTAAAAGTGGAGTGTGAAAAAGTATAGTTTTCATTTTGTACATGTGAAGAGGCAGTAGTCATGTTCTCTGTCTACAAGAAACAGAGGAATTTGATCATTTAAAACCATTTCAACAAGAAGCAAGTTTGCAGTTAAAAGGAAAAAACAGTTAAGGTTTAGCTATTTACCTTGTGCATAACTTTGATTGCCAACTCAACTTCCCTTTCCTGTGACCATCTACGAGGAGGTTTGTTCTTGAGTTCTCTCTCCCATGTCCATCCCCAAGCATCTGCTAATGTATACATGTCTGACACATCAAAAATTTTCCGTTTCCTCATTTCCTTAAATGCCTCAAATAGGTTCAGCGGAAGCCAATCATCATCATCATCATCCTGCAAGCAAACAATATTAGATTCTCAAAGAACAGAATGTTCAGAATGTAAAAACTGCAACAAAGGTTGAAAGAATGTAATGTTAACAGTGAACACAATTTATGGTCCAGACATGGCTCTCAGTTTCTCATGAATCACTCTCACTCAAAATCTCAGGCTCCTATATTAGTTTTATCATATTTGTTGACACATCCCAACATTTTACGATCTTTTGTACAAAAAAACTTGCCTGACTGACCAAACAAGTTGCTGAATCTCACTATCCCACCCAAATTTACAAAGGAAAAGAAGAATACCAAGGAATCATCTATCGTACCTCAACCTGCACTCTGCGAGATCTTTTAAACTTTTTTGATGTAGCAGTAGGTTGATCAATATCTTTCAACAACTGGACTCCAATCATTTGAAGAGGCCTTTTAGCTTCAACTTCTTTCTCCTTTATCCTGTTTACATCTTGGTTCTCTGCTGGTTCTACTTCCTCTTCTGCCTGCTCTGCTTCCTCCTCCTCATCATCTGCTTCATCATCTTCAACCTCTTTTGCAGCATCTTCAATAGCATCAACATCATCCAAAACTTCAGGGACATCTGATTGAACTGCATCCGTTGGCATTTCTTGATCACCATTTAAGCCTTCTCCTAAAAAGCGACGTTTCCAGAACTCTGTATTTCCTTCCTCCAGCTTTATACGTGAAATTAATGCATCCAGCTCTTCGTCCACCTGGAATATGAATCACATTTAAGTTTAGGCATTATATATTAAAGATCCAGATGGAGAGAAAAGAAAAAGGTATTTAGATGAAACAAATGAAGAAATCAACCTCTTCTTCCTCCTCTTCCACGGGAGGAACCCAAAGGGGCCTACCACGAGATCGATTTATTCTCCTTGCTTTCTGTACACGCTGGTAAAGAACATTTCTAGTTCCATCAATAGGCAAGCCTTGTGCATCTAGTTCTTCCTTCAGTTCAGACACGAGCATTTTACTAGCAGCCTTAGGCTTTAAAACATTCTGTTCAGGCCCCTTCATGAGCTTTTTTAGCCTTTCCTGCACTCTAATATAATCAAATTCAGATACATCATCCCCTAAAGCTGCAAGTCCTTCATTCTGCAAGGTCTTCAGAAGCTTTTTATTGTGCAACTTCAACTCCTCCATGCATCTTTGCTTGAAGGATGTCTCCATTGGGTTTGAATAAATAAATCCATGAGCATCAGGATCTAGAGGTGTTTTACCTCTTCGAGGCACCCACCGCTTACGCTCCCCAGTTAGGCCACCCTCATCAATATATCTGTTTCAATTAATAGCAATCAACACATCAACAAAAATAAATCAATACACAATAATAAGCATGAGTTCATTAAGGTTGTTAAGAAAAACTCAAGTCCCACATCGGCTAAAGATAAGGCCAAAATAGAGTATATAAGTGGGAGACAACCCTCACCCCAAAGCTAGTTTTTGGGGTTAAGTTAAGTCCAAACCTACATTCTAAGATGGTATCAGAGCCTATCCTAGATCCATTAAACAGGTCATCTACCAAGTTATCCATGCACCAAGCCCAAAAGTGTTGGGTGTGAGGGAGTGTGTTGAGAAAAACACAAGTCCCACATCGGCTAAAGATAAGACCAAAATAGAGTTATAAATGGGAGATAACCCTCACTCCAGAGCTAGCTTTTGGGGGTTGAATTAGGCTCAAACCCACATTCTAAGAAAGGTCATCAACTAATATATACTAGATATTAAATAAGAAAGAAAACCAAAAAGAAAAAGTAAGAAACTTTTCTAACTAGAAAACTTACAGGAGATTCTTAGGACCGCTGCTTAGATTTTGATTTGCATATTTCGCCAATATTGGCTACTACTGGTATTTTCAAAATATTTAAGTTGCCCCTGGTATGCAAACTAGGATGCACACAAACACAAACTATAGAAACACAATTTATGATCAAGAGGTAAAATAACATGCATTTGGTATGCACACTGCTCTTGTACAGCATAAACACAATTGAAAAGAAAAGCCAATTGAAATAAATAAATAAAAGACAAGTCAAATCATTATAATAATTTCAATTCTCCCTAGCCGAGAATAGATAACTGTTGACAACTGTATGTCTATATTAAGAAATAATTAGACAGCTGGATGTTTATTTTTGGAATTAATTTTCTAGAAGATTGAATAATTAGGATCAAGATCAGATTATTCCGATTTGATCTGATTAGATTATTATTTTGGATCAGAATCAAATCTCTTTGATTTGATCTGATCCCTTTTTATTTACTTTCTTTTCTGCATTTATTATTATGTAATTGGCAGCCTTGCCTATATATGTAAATCTTTTATTCCTGAATAATATACAAGAATTATTCTTCCTTTCCTATTGTTTTTCTCCCCAGCAGTCCCTAAAATCACATGGTATCAGAGCTTCGGCTCTGATCTTGTGGTATCCCGCCATGGAAAAAAATGCTGCGACTGGAGAAAATTCCTCCACCACTTCTACGAATTCTGGTGGTAATGAAACTGTATCATCCCCTATCATATCTGATTCTCTGTCCATAGGTACCAATTTACAGCTTGTGATTCAAAAGCTGAATGGTAAAAATTATGTTGAATGGGCTCAATCTGTGAAATTGGCCCTTGATGGCAAGGGAAAGTTGGGCTACCTGACAGGAGACACCTCTCAACCAGGAGTGACCGACCCCTCTCTCCCAAGATGGAAGTCAGAAAATTCACTAATCATCGCATGGCTGATCAACTTAATGGACTCTTCCATTGGGAAGTCATACTTATTCCTCCCAACTGCGAAAGATGTGTTGGAGGCCGTCCGTGATTGTTATTCTGATCTAGAAAACTCTTCTCAGATTTATGAACTTAAGACTCAGTTGTGGCAGTCCAAACAAGGAGACAAGGATGTCACAACCTTTTACAATCTCATGGTTACTCTCTGGCAGGAGCTGGACCAATACTATGAGGATGATTGGGAAAATCCCAATGATGCAACTAGGTTCAAGAAGAGAGAAGAGAATGATAGAGTTTACATGTTTTTAGCAGGCTTAAATCAAGAATTGAATGAGGTGCGTGGTAGAATTTTGGGCAGAAAATCACTGCCGTCAATGCGAGAAGTGTTCTTTGAAGTTAGGAGGGAGGAATCCAGGAGGAAATCATGCTGCGAAACTCTGATGGTACAAGGATGCAAGAAGCTGAAAGTTCAGCCCTGGTTGCAAGGGGACACGAACCAGAAGGAGAAAAAAGAAGCGACCTTGGTGTGATCATTGTAGAAGACCATGGCACACTAAGGAAACCTGCTGGAAACTCCATGGAAAACCACCCAACTCCAAAAAGAAACCAACTGGAGGGGGTCAGGCTTTCCAAACCTCAAATGCTGAAAATGTGGAGTAGAAAGGCAACTCCGAGTCATCTCCGTT
Source organism: Glycine soja (assembly GCF_004193775.1). Classification (NCBI taxonomy): domain Eukaryota; kingdom Viridiplantae; phylum Streptophyta; class Magnoliopsida; order Fabales; family Fabaceae; genus Glycine; species Glycine soja. Next base: position 41,873,485 of record NC_041011.1, on the reverse strand, counting down.
CACTAAGGAATAACTAGAGCACTTGTATAAACTCTTTACCACAAAAATGTCAGTGACTCCATCCTCTTCTTTGGCTCAAAAAGGTATCTCTTTCTCTGCTGCTCTCCTTAGTTCCAAACCTGATTCCAAAGCTCCATGGATCATCGATTCTGGAGCCTCTGACCATATGACAAACTGTTCAAAATTGTTTTCCACATATAGTCCTTGTGCAGGTCACAAAAAGGTCAAAATAGCTGATGGTACCTTTTCTACTATAGCCGGTGTTGGTTCTATTCCTATATCTAAAACTTTAACCCTTCACAATGTCCTTCATGTTCCAAATTTATCATGTAATTTTTTGTCTATAAGTAAATTAACACAGGACTTAAATTGTTTGGCTATTTTTTATTCCTTTACATGTAAATTTCAGGAGTTGAGTTCAGGGAGGATGATTGGCAGTTCTAAAGAGGTTGATGGTCTCTATCTCTTTGAAGATGAGTCTGGTCCTAAGGAGAAACTCCAAAAAAATTGTCTCAATTCAATTCTGATTCATGAAGATGAAGAAATAATGCTATGGCATTATCGGCTAGGTCACCCCAATTTTTTGTATTTGAAGCATTTATTTCCTGACCTCTTTAAAAATAAAAATCCAAATTTGTTTTCTTGTGAAATTTGTCAATTTGCAAAACATCATTGTTCTTCTTATTCCCCTAAGGATTATAAACAATCTAGTTCATTCACCTTAATTCATAGTGACGTTTGGGGACCTTGTCGGGACCCTACACCAAATGGAAAAAGATGGTTTATTCACAGATGCAGACTGGGCAGGATCTATTACTGATCAGAAATCAACATCCGGTTACTGCACATTTGTTTGGGGAAACTTGGTTACTTGGAGGAACAAAAAACAAGATGTTGTGGCCAGGAGCAGTGCCAAGGCTGAGTACAGGGCAATGGTCCAAGGTGTTTGTGAGATTTTATAGCTTAAAAGGATTCTAGAAGAATTGCAGCTTCCTATGACTCTTCCAATGAAATTGTATTGTGATAACAAGGCTGCAATCAATATCTCCCAGAACCCTGTTCAACATGACCAAACCAAGCATGTTGAAATTGATAGACATTTCATAAAGGAAAAGGTGGATGCCGGCCAAATTTGCATGCCTTTTATTCCTTCTTCACAGCAAGTTGCTGACATTCTTACAAAAGGATTGTTTAGGCCCAACTTTGAGTTTCTTGTAAGCAAGTTGGACATGTTGGACATCTATGCACCAACTTGAGGGGGGGTGTTGACAGCTATATGTCTATATTAAGAATTAATTAGACAGATGGATGTTTATTTTTGGAATTAATTTTCTAGAAGATTGAATAATTAGGATCAAGATCAGATTATTCCGATTTGATCTGATTAGATTATTATTTTGGGTCAGAATCAAATCTCTCTAATTTGATCTGATCCCTTTTTATTTACTTTCCTTTCTGCATTTATTATTATGTAATTGGCAGCCTTGCCTATATATGTAAATCTTTTATTCCTGAATAATATACAAGAATTATTCTTCCTCTCCTATTGTTTTTCTCCCTAGCAGTCCCTAAAATCACAATAACAATCATATATGCAAACATAAAAAAAATAATAATAATAATAACAACAACAAAATAAAATAAAAAATGCAACTATTGCTGAAATAGAAACAATACCTAGAAATATAATCAATCTCATAGCCAATTTCAGCCTCCTCTTGTAATGGTTCAATCCATGAGCTCACTAATGTCCGGTATTTTCTGCTCAAGATCATTGCCCGTGAGGGGATTGGCTGGTTATCTTTGGCCATAGCTTCTAAAGCTTCAAGCATTTCAACAATTCTTCCTGAATTTAAAAATGACAACTAGGTTGAGGCAAAGCATTCCAAGAGAATTTTGGTCATAAGATTTTATGAACTATAAATTGAACTCCAGAGAGAAGGCAATACCATGATGGTTATCTTTAGTAACAAAGTTCTTGGTCTCAACAGGGGCAACAAAATATAAGAAAAATAAATTTTAAAAAAATGATTATGTATTGTGGAACCAGATCTTCTACATATAATGGCAAGGCGGGTTACCCATCAACTACTCTCCTATAAAAGGATTTCAGAATCGAAAAGAGAGAAAAAGCTTAAACTCAGAAATGGAGTTTTTGATATTAACTAACTCAACTGAAAGTAGTTACATCTCTAGTATTTATACTAGAGCTAAAGGTTGTTACAACTAACAATAGTAATTGTCAACTAACCACTGTCAACTAACCTAAGGTTAGTTGAGAAACTAACTCAGTTAACATAACTATCAATAGTTAAAAGACAGAAAAGGAGTAATTCTGCTCCTATAATCTAATACCCCCCGGCAAGCTCACGAGGGGTTGACAAAGTGTTTGTCAACAACTCTGAGCCTGTCCCTAAAGATAGTGAAGTTGGAAGGGGAGAGAGATTTGGTGAGAATATCTGCATATTGATCAATGGCAGGAACATGAATCACTTGAAGGCTTTTCTCCATGACTTTTTCTCGTACAAAAAATAAGTTCAGTTCCATGTGCTTGGTTCTGGAGTGCAGAACAGGATTATGAGCCAAGGAAACTGTGCTCTTATTATCACAGAACACCACTGGAGTAGAGTGTCTCACATGTAATTCAGACAGCAAAGTCTGAATCCAAGTTACTTCAGCATAGGCAAGAGCCAGGCTTCTATACTCTGCCTCAGTACTTGATCTAGTCACAACCTTCTGCTTCTTAGACCACCAGGACACCAGTTTTGGGCCTAAGCAAACAGCTACTCCTGAGGTTGACCTTCTGTCATCTGGGTCTGAAGCCCAGTCAGTATCACAGTATGCTTGAACAGAAAAACTGGATGATTTAGAAGCCTGTAGCCTTAATCCCAGGGTAATGGAACCATTCAAATATCGCAGAATCCTCTTAACAGCCTGCCAATGCTGCTCTGAAGGATTGGACATAAACAGACATACTTTATTTACAGAAAAACTGATTTCTGGTCTTGTGATAGTGGCATACTGAAGTGCACCAACCACTGATCTATAAAGAGTAGGATCTGAGAACCTTTCTGAACCTGACTTGGATAGTTTGCACCCTCCAACCATGGGAGGTGCAATGAGATTAGCTTCATCCATATTTGTTTTGGCTAGTAGATCCCTGAGATACTTGGATTGAGTGAGAGTAAGAGAGCCATCAGCCTGATGAGTACTTCAATCCCTAGGAAGTAATCCAAATCCCCAAGATCTTTTAAAGAAGAAACACTATTTAACTGAGAAACCAGTGTTCTAATGAGTTTAGAGTCACTCCCTGTGATTATAATATCATCCACATAGATGAGGATGTAAACCATAGAACCTGCCTTAGAATAGACAAATAGAGAAGGATCACACTTGCTGGGAACAAACTGAAACTGCAGCAAAGTGTGTTTAAGTTTATCATACCATGCTCTAGGTGCTTGCTTAAGCCCATAGATTGCCTTATTCAGTCTACAAACCAGCTGTTTGTTAGAATTTTCAAAACTAGAGGGTTGTTGCATGTACACTTCCTCTTCCAGCACAACATTGAGGAAGGCATTGTTGACATCCAGCTGTTGAAGGGGCCATTTATTGGAGATAGCAAGAGTAAGAATAATCCTTACAGTGACAGGTTTTATCACGGGAGAAAAGTTTTCATTATAATCATGACCAAGCCTCTGATGAAAACCCTTGGCAACCAGGCATGCCTTGTATTTGTTGACAGAACCGTCTGGATTTTGTTTTAACCGAAAGACCCACTTACATCCAATAGCTATCTTGTCAGAAGGAAGCTCAACCAAAGTCCAAGTTCCATTTCTATTAAAGCATCATATTCAGACTGCATGGCTGCAAACCATGTGGGATTTGAGATGTCAGTTTTAACAGATTTGGGTTCAGCATGAGTCAACAGCAGTGTAGGGTTAAGTCTGGGTTTTACTATTCCAGACTTGGCCCTTGTACACATGGGATGAGTATTTTCTGGTCTAGATAAGGAGGGTTGAGGTGGGGAAGCAGGCTGTAAAGGTTCAGGAATTGGGGAGGGAGGGTCAGGTGGTAAGTTTTGAGAAGTGGGGATAACAGGATCAGAGGGAGTGTAGGTGTAGGGGAATGCAGCTGTGAAACAGAAGCAGTTGTGGTAGGAGAAGAAAGGCTAGGTTCAGGTGTGGGATGATAAGAAGATTGCTGCTGTTGTATAGAAGCAGTGGATAGGGATAAGGTTGAGAAACAACAGAAGAAGCAGGGATAGTTGGTAAAACTGTGAGAGGAGTTGGATTTGATTGGTCAGCAATAATAGGGTTAGGCTTTGAAGAAAATAGGGTAGGATAGGGAAATTTTGACTCATTACACAGTACATCCTTTGAGATGTAAATTCTGCCATCAGATGCTAGACATTTGTAACCTTTGTGTGAGTAAGAGTAGCCCAAGAAAACACATTCTTGTGATGTGTATTGATGTTTATGGATGTTGCAGGGTCTTAGAAGAGGGAAACAAACACACCCAAATATTCTGAGAAAAGAATAATCTGGTGTTTTGTGAAACAATTGCTGAAAAGGAACCTCATTTTGGATGGATGTAGATGGAAGTCTGTTGATCTAGTATACTGCAGTTAGAAAGGCCTGACCCCAATAATGAAGAGGCATAGCAGCCTGAGATAACAGTGCCAACCCCATATCAACTATGTGCCTGTGTTTTCTTTCTATCACCCCATTTTGGTGATGGGTATGAGGGCATATTAATCTGTGCTGAATGCCCAAATCACTCAGAAACTTGGTAAAGGGTCTGAATTCACCACCCCAGTCAGATTTCACAGCTTCAATAGGAAAGTTAAACTGAGTATTCACCATAGCCTTAAACTGCTTAAACACATCCAGAGTTTATGACTTGTTGTTAAGTAGATAAATCCAGGTAAATCTGGTATTAGCATCAACAAAAGAAACATAATACTTGGTACCAGTACTCGATAAAAATGGTGCAGGGCCCCACAGGTCAGTGAAAACAAGTTCAAAAGGACTAGAATAGGCAGATAGGGAAGGAGAAGGCAGTCTATGTGACTTGCCAAGACAGAAATGGGAAAAGAAATCTGAGATATTCTTATTGATTGTTGAAATTTTACAGATTTGGGATACATGTCTCAAGACATCAACACTAGGGTGTCCTAGTCTAGCATGCCAAGTGGCAGCAGAAAAAGGTTTACAAGTGGCAGAAGTGCCAACAGAAGTATTATTCTGAGTACTATTTACAGAATCAGAACTAGAACTTGAGTAAACAGTAGTGTAAGACTTTGACTTGGGAAGTTGAAGCAAGTCAGGAAATTGGTAGAGACCATCTTGTCCCACCAAGCCCTTGAGAAGAACTTCTTTAGAAACCTGTGATCTCACCAAACAGAAGGTAGGGTGAAACTCAAAATAGACCAAATTGTCCTTACAAAACTGACTCACACTAATCAGATTTTTAGTAATTGAAGGAACAAAGAGAAAATTATTAAGAATGAGAGAAAACTTAGGGTTTAAAGGAGATGGAAATAAGGTTAGACTTGTGGAATTAATATCAATACCCTGCCCATTACCAATGGTTATTTGATCTGGACCTTCAAATGGTGTCAACAGCTGACTGTTTTGAGAAACATTAGTGACATGATGGGAGGCACCAGAATCTGGATACCAACTGTTTGAAGGAGCTGAACCAGCAGTAGCAAGGTTAGCTTGAGGAGGGGCTTGAGGAGGAAGAGTTGCTTGAACTCCAGTATCATGCACATATGGCATTTGAGGACAGTAGTAAGGAAAAGGACATGATAGGCATGTATTGCTGAGCAGAGGGAAGTTGTTGTGTTACAGCTTGCTGAGTGGAAGGTTGCTGAACTGAAGACGTGGTTTGTGTTTTCATAAACCATGGGCTGTGTAGCAACATAATAAAAACTTCATAGCGATGGTAGCAAAATGAAGCCTCATGACCAAATTTGTGACAAACTTGGCACTGAACATTTGCAAACCTACCATCACCACAGCCATCTCCTCTACTGGCATTGCTTCTCCCTCCATTGCAACCTCCATAGCCACGTCCACCTCTACCAGAATTAAAAAATCTGTTACCATTGTTTGCATTGCTTCCATTGTTCGAAACATTGGAATTATTATAATTCCCTTGAGTGAGGTGAGCTTGAGCATTAACAGTTTGAGTGCTTGAGCTACCACTGGAGGAACTTGGCAAATTTTGTAGCACTTGAACTGGTTGGACATAGGCAGAACTGTTAGAAGTTGAAGCTCCTTGGGAGAAATTAACAGCAGAGTTAGTAGAAGCCCCTTGAGTCAAGTTAACACTGATTTGGGAGTCAAGTTTCTGAAACCTATTAAGCCTAGCTTCATGACCTAGCAGTAACATCGCAACCTCATCAATGGAAAGTGGTTCAAACTTACTGCAGATTAGTGGCATAGTGGACTCATAATCCCTGGGTAGCCCCTCAAGAATAACATCAAGTCGCTCATCAGGAGAAATTGTGACTCCAATTGAACCAAGTGAATAAACAATAGTCTGAATTTGTAGCAAGTACTCAGATATAGACTTATTTTGCAACTGCATACTACGAAGCTCAGTTCTCAGTTTACAAGTTTTTGCACGAATTAAAAAATGAAAGTGAGAATGTAGCCTATCCCACAAATGCCACGAGGTGCGACATCCAAGAAGCCTAGGAAGTCCTCAGGAGAGATTGTTGCTTGAAGACAGGACAGCAGCAACTGATCCTGTGATTCCCAAGCAAGGTACTCCGGAGAAGAGATTCCAAGATCGTGATCTGCTAGGGTTCTGAAACGCGGAGGAATAGTAGGATTTACCAGAAAGTGATGAAGACGATGACCTTTCAATACAGTTTCAACTTGCAGACACCACAGCAATTAGTTCAAGTTTGTAAGTTTTGCCGAGATCGCATGTGAGAAAGAGTAAGGCTGCGAAGACAAAGACGTTGAGGCTTCTGGAATCGCTGCCGTCGGAGTAATTGCCGCTGTTGGAGTAGGGATCGACTGAAACGGTGTTGCAAACACTGGAGTCATCGTTGGAAACTCTGTCGTCGTCAGAAAAGGCTGAGTCACCGTTAGAAACGGTTACTGAACCGCCGTCGCTGGAAACAGTTGAGGAACTGCCATCGCCAGTGTTGAAGCCATAGTCACCGGAATAGAAGAATCCGCCACTGGAGCTGAAGAACTTGGCAGTGGAGGAGAAGGAGGAGGTTGAAAATTATTTGCGGAAGACATTGTTAACAACACAAGGATCGAACAAGCTCTATGATACCATAAAAGGATTTCAGAATTGAAATGAGAGAAAAAGCTTAAACTCAGAAATGGAGTTTTTGATATTAACTAACTCAACTAAAAGTAACACATCTCTCGTATTTATACTAGAGCTAAAGGTTGTTACAACTAACAATAGTAACTGTCAACTAAACACTGTCAGCGATCCTAAGGTTAGTTGAGTAACTAACTCATTCAACATAACTATCAATAGTTAAAAGACAGAAAAGGAGTAATTCTGCTCCTATACTCTAATATCCTAAAATTCTTCTTTGAGCTGAAATTTTAGTACAACTGTAGGATACATGCCTCAGATCTCCTTACATTTCACCCAGAAGATGGGATGACATTTTTTTAGGGGGTACAAAATTTTTAGGTTAAGGAGATGGTGCCCCAATCCAACGTAGGGAAAGCTTTTGAGTTCAAAGAATACTTATGGAAGATTTACACTTCACTCCATGGAGATAAGTGCAGGTTCAAAATTATGACTAGTGAAATGCAACACATGCACACCATGTGTTGCTTCACTCAACCAACCCCTTAAGGTTGATTAAATGAAATTTTAAATTCTTTATTAATAAAGACAACATCTTTAAGAATAAGAAAACTAAAAATACATAGCCACTATAAGCATACCTTCCCGACATAATGCCCGAAGGTACAAAGAAAGTGGATCTCCATGGTTCCCTTCATTATGTAGAACTTCTATACCCCCTTCAAAGTTTTTAAGAGCACGGAAATGCCTAATAGCTTCTCGTACCACACAGTACTTGGTAAAACACTCCACCAACAGCCTGAAGAGACAATATGGGACAAATTAGATCAAGATGACACTTCATAGTCATATATTACAAGATCCTTAACCAATACGAAATCAATTTTAATTTAAATAAAACAGCTTAATGAGTACCTACCTATCTGGTCCCAAAAAATTACAGGTCATTATTCAGTTTACCTGATAATCTAAGGATCCTTCAGAAAATAGAAGGAAAACTTCAAGTTAAAGAATAGCATAGAAGCACTAAAAAGTCAACATATAGTTGACTGTAGACTACTTATAGCATGTTTATTTTTCTGATTAACAGGTCTGAAACCCACGTTCATATGAAAGCTACTCCCTCTATTCCAAAATAATAGTCTTTTTAGTCTTTTTAGCCTTTTTAAGCTATTTTTTTCCAACAATACCCCTAGATATGATTAAGAAGATATATTAATACTTGCATTAAAAAGAGACATCAGCCATAAAAATAAGTTGGTGGTAATAGGATATTTATGACAAGAGTAGTTGAAAAACTAATTGTATTTTGCCTAAATTTGTGCCAATTGAATATTTCTTAATCAGTGTTCCATTACCTTAAAGGACTATTTTGGAATGGACTATGGAGGGAGTACGATTTTTTGCTTCTCTGTAAACGGAGCATTGGAATGTGAGCCTACAGAGTATAATGCATACACATACATGTTATTAGTCGTTGGTGCAATGTAATTTCCTTGCTGTAGGCAGTATCACTAAAACCTATATATTAAACCAGGATTCCAGAGGACTTCTGAGTTCTGATCATCTGAATTTAAACTCCTGGTTTTTCTGTCTAATAAAGGGTTCTGTGATTTAGTAGCAGATTAGCAGCGTCAAGTTGTTGTGCTTCTCAGGTGTATTTAATTGGAGAGCAATGCCCATGTTTTCAAGGGGACTCAGCCCATATAATTGTTATGCTATAGATTCAGTTTTATATTTTCTCTAGGAAGCTCCCTCATTGTTGTTTTAAGGGAATTTCACAACCGATATGCAGACGGCTTTGTAGCAATGTTTAGCCTCACTGCTGCCTTCCTTTGGTTTGGGAGGAATCTCTTCATCCCCCCCCCCCCCCCCCACTCTTTCATAATGTTTCTTCTTTTTATACACATACAGACTCACTAAAGCTTCTTTGCAATCTATTGCTTTGTCACAGGACTTGCTTCAAATTTCTGTTTATTACTGTTAAGATTACTTATTATTGTTATAATTATAACTGTTACTATTTTTTAAAATAACAACAACAACAACAAAGCCTTATCCCACTAGGTGAGTTCGGCTACATGGATCACACGATGTCATTCGGCACAATTAAAAACCAAAGGCTAAATTATATACTAATAAATTCAAGACTTAAATATCTTTTTAGTCCTTACAATTTAGCATTCTTTTGTTTTTCGTCCTTGCAAATTTTTTTTTCTTAATCCTTGCAAATTATGCTTGTTTCATTTTTCGTCCTTATAGCGCTTTAGAAAACATTTTTTACTGTTCAAAGCTTTATCTAAAGTGTTTTAAGGACTAAAAACAAAACAAACATAATTTGCAAGGACTAAAAACAAAAAAACAATTTTGTAAGAATGAAAAAGAAAAAAAAACACTAAATTGCAAGGACTAAAAAGGTATTTAAACCTAAGTTCAAACAATTTTACATCCAACATGTTAGTCAGGTTTGTAAAAGAAAATTAATACGTGTCTTACGCATGGGTCTTCGCATTTGGCTGTATACGTTTGTGATCCTCAACCATCATGCCAAGTAACTCAGCAACATCTTGTACTCTATAAGCCACACACAAACAAGTTTAATACAATCACATCACCTAATAGCAAATTTAACTCAATCCATGAAATAATCAATTTAAGAATTCCAATGGGAGGTTTCACAGCTATTTAAATGTCTAACCTGTCATAAGATTCAGCTCTAGTATAAGCTTGAATAACCCAATTGTATGTCTCTGTATCAGGCTTCATGTAATCTGTTATGTAACAAATTAAAGATAATTTACCTTGCATAGAATTAATAATGAAGAAAGAGAATTTAACAATTTAGAAAAGAGCATCCCACCTCCACCACACACAGAAACAAAAAAGAAGAAAGATACCATAAGAATTGAAACATAATTGTGAACCCAGTAAGAGTATAAGAAAAAGAAACGAGATTCCCTTAAAATGGTAAATGAAATCTTTATAAGTAAACAAATATAAGCATCAGAAAAAGAAGAAAGAGGAAGAGAAAGCAGATGTGGAGGGCAAACCTTCTCCATATTCCATGTTCTCAAATGTTGCAAAAGCTATTTCAGGTATTCCGCAGGTAGCCTAATGAATTTGTAAGATAATATTAAGAAAACATAATGCAAACAGAAGAAGATCACACAAGCTCATAATTTGCTTTAACAAAGCTAATTGAAATTTGATAAGTTTTAAAAAAACAACAACTCAGCATTGTTTGCCTGAAACCTGTAAAACTGAGGGTCCTTTTGATATGTACCAAGGTATAGCACATAATAAATACTTAAGTTACAGAACATTTTTTTTATCCTGTAGATTGTTTGTGAGACAATGGACAACACAATCAAAGCAAAATAATGTGAAATTTACTGCAAAACCCTTTTTAATAATATTAATTATAAAAAATGGTGGTAACGGTGGCGAAGTTTGTGCCAACGACAATGATGACAACAATCATGGTTTTAAATTGCAGTCCGCAACCGCAATGTCAAGGTATTTTGACACTCTGCAATCACATCATGACCGCAATTGCAGCCACATCAGATGCATTTTCTCGCAATATAAAGGTTTTCAGGCTCACCGCAATGCGACCGCAACCGCAGTGGTGGGAATAGTGGCAACGGTGATGGTTACAGTGATAGTGGTGCCAACGACAACAATAGTGGTGATGGTAATAGTGGTAGTGGCAACAATGATCATGGTGGTTACAACATTGGTGGCGTGACGGCAACAGCCGCATTAATGGAGGTCGCACATTAAATGAAATAAAATTGGGTATTTTTGTCTTATGAGTATTTTGTATTTGGGACAAAAAGTTGTCCCATGGTAACAAAAAAATTAAGTTTTTGTTTTGTCCTTCATTTGATTTGTTTGTCCCATGATCTTTTTATAGATCAAACATGGGACAATTGTATTTGTGTTGTCCAGTACCATGCTTTTTAGCAAATGAAACGGACCTAAAGTATTATTGTATCATAATCCATATTAGTTACCTTCACATCTTTTCTAGTCACAAAGAGAATGAAAAAACAGGAAGCAAGGATTTGATTAGTGTTTTCATAAGGGAATTTATCCTTATGAATCATTGCCAAAGATAGGAGTCACTTAATTGCCACAATATATGAATCATTGCCACAGGATAGAAGTCACTAAATTAGCACCAATAATCGGTTTGATTTGATGTACAGAGAAAAAAAATAAGGAATGAGATATGTATGAAAGATTATTTTTTTTAAGAAATACAGAACTCTAAATATTTTCACCCCTATTTTTAAGGTGATACAAAACCAACCACTAATAGTTATAAAAAGAACCACCTAATCTTGCTTTCACAACACAATTTCCCTTGCAAAATTCATGGATATGGGAAAAAATTAAAAAACATGGCATCTACAAAATTATAATCGAAAGAAAAATGCTATATCTTCCTAAAAATCCTCCTCCTATTTTATAAAGAAAGTGTTAAATGAAAAAATTAAATACATAAAATGTCTAAGAAAATATAAAACGTTTTTAATACTTACCATACAAGGGAACTAGGGGGATTTATAATTATTCTAATTGAAAACATATCATCTGACAATGAAAACAAAAGACTATCCAAAAGTCACCTAAATGTTTCCACACCTATTTTTTCAGCAACACCAAACTGACCCCAAGAACACAACATTTTGACCACAAAAACCAGATTGAGGAAGGTAACCTGCACACTGAGGAGGCAATTGAAATGAAACGTGGTTGCCATCCGGCCAGCCGCCTCCATCTCATAGGCAATGTCTAACGCATTAGAATGGTCCCCCACTTTGCAGTCTTCCTGGATCAGAAGATCATAAACCTCATCAGTAGCTTTAAGCCCACCCTTGGCACCCTTCAAGAACACTTCGTTGGCATCTTCTAAATGCATGTTACGAACAAGTTCCTCTACACAACACCACAATTACAACACACCATAAAGGAGACACCAAAACAAATTAACAATAAGTAATCTGCTATACGATAAAACAAGAAGGCAATATGAATTGAGTTCCTCCTATAAGTTAAAATAAACTTGTACACTAAATTATGTGAGAGAGCTTCTACAAATTAGTTAATGGAGGAGAACTAATTTTAGTTTATGGAGAAACTCATTTCATTTTTTTCTTCTATTAGAAATGTTTCTAAAGAAGCTCACCGAAAGAGGCCCTTATATAGAAACTAACTTCTCAAAAAGCTGAGATGCATAAGGTGATTATAGCCAACTCGATTCATTTTACTTTCTTATTTTCTTTCTCCTATAACTGTTTACAAAGAAGTTTATCCAAAGGAACATACCAATGAGAATAAGCCAAGCTTGGCGAATATCATAATTTAGCTTTTCCATAGCTGCAAGTATTTCTAGACCTCTAGTGGCGCGACCTTTAGACCCGAATAACCTTATCAGTGCCAAGAACGTCTCGTGAACCGGTCGAAGACCTGCGGCCAACTCTCTTCTCAACGATTCCATCTGCGTAACAAAGACAATAATCAGTTAAATTGAGACGGCGTCGTCGTGGGGCAATGAATTAACATACCGCGGCTTCTTCGTCGCCGTTGAGGGCGTGCGACACCACCAAGCCATGAAACGACCGAGGACCGGGGCTGAGTCCCGCGGCGATCATGTCGTACATGACTTCCGAGACGCCGTTTGAGTCGCGGTTCCTGGCTCGGTCCATGAGCTCCTCCATGAAACTGAACCGGAGGCCGTTCTCGACCGCACTTTCGTCATCCTTCGACTGCTTCTTCTTTCTGCCTCGCTTGTCCGGAGCTGAAACCGCGGCGCGAACCGTCACGGCTCGGGGAGAGAACCGGTTCAGTTTGAAGGGGAAGCGGGCGTAACCGTAAGTGTAAGTGTAAGGTAAGATGAGTGAGGACATGAATGCATGTATGAGTTTGTGTAATGGCTTCAATTCGAGGGAGTGACTCAGTGACAGTGTCCACTGAGTGACGCACCAGGGTGGCGTGTGATACACCGATGATAAGGCAGACCGCGAATTGAAAAATATAAACAAAAACTAATAATGAAGATATAAATCGATCTAAACAAGAACAGGATCATTTATGTAGTAAAGTTAAGAATTGGATTAATTTATAGATCCCATCAAAATTAAATTAAAAGAATTAAAATTTGTAAAGTTATTTGATTTGATGGTTAATATTAGATATTATTTTCATATGTATTATTATTTGTTTTATTTTTTAATTATATTTATATTATTAATGGATCATATTTTATTTATTTGTTTCAGTAAGTCTAGTTGTAACAAATCTGTTTATAATAAAGTTTATTGTAATAAATTAATTTTTAGAGAATAGTTATGATTTAGATTATTATAATAAATTTTATTGAAAAATATTTTATTTTAATTTGAATTAGTCTATTTTATAATATTATGTTGATAGTATTAAATGAATCAATTTTGTTATTATAATATTGTTTTAATTGAATTAGATATTTGAATAAATTATGATATAAAATAATAATTCTAAAAAAAAGATCAAATTTAAATAAATAATTGGTTGGTCTGTGAAAAAAAAATTGTTTACATATGGGCTGGGTTAAAAAAAACGGTAAAAATCAAAACAAATCAAACCGATCAATTCTAATTGAGTTGAGTCATAAATTTGATCAAAGTCGACTCAAACTTCCTCTAAACACCCTATCTACAAATTTATAATGATAAGTTGTTTCTTGCACCTCAATATATGTAGGTTTCGTGCGCCTAATCCTAATAAAATGTATAATCACAATTTAGATTAGCCTTTCTGAAGGATTAAAAAAGTGCAAGAAGCTACTTCCTTTTTTATGCCATGCAATTCAATTATTTCTTATGGATAACAAATGGAAGAAGATAAAATATATTTAAAGGATTTAAGACATAATAAATATAAGATGTAAATTAGGGTTTAAAGAATAAAAGAAATGGAGGTAAAAAAATTAGGATGCAAGAAATTATAAAGATGAAGGGTTTAAAGAATAATGTTGTTAACTAACAAAGGTCACCTTAGGAAAAAAAACTTTTTTTACTGCACTAAGTCTAAATCATAAACAATTTTGCCTAGTTAAACTACTTAATTAATCTTTCCGTATTAGGAAATTTCTTTGTGTATCAACAAGATTTTAGTGATGCAAAAAATAATTGAACCTGCATCAAGAAGAAAAATAATTGATCCGACATTTTCTTTTTTAACTTATCAATCATGTTTATGATAATGATATCTATTTTATTTCTTGTCTTTATATTTTTTATATTTATTTACTTTTTTGTGTTCTTATCATCCGCATCATTACCTTTTTATGAATTTTTTGAAATTATATTTTTTTTATAAAAAATGGCACGTTTTTTTTATAAAAAAAACAAGAGATCTTCATAATAATAATATTAAATTATTAATGGATTTCTTATATACACTTTTACAAATCACAAGAGATGTTCTAAAAATTATTTACATCACCACTATAAGAATAGGATGAAAGTCACGATACAACTCAAAATGTCGTATAAAAGAGTGCCACATGAAGATTCAAAATCAACAGTTTATCGAAGACCACCAAAAACCTCACTTTTTTAATAAGCAAAATTTCAATAGACCTCACTTTTTTAATAAGCAAAATTTCAATAGATTGGAGAGTACAAGGAGTACTCTAAGCCATTAACAAGATACAAAGAGTGTCAACACTCACAGATACAACAGAAAGGGTCAATACACCAATCTTAATAGTAAGAACGCTGTAATTTTTTTCTCAAAACTAAAACCATAACTAGACCTTAATAAGATCTAAGATAGAAAGTTAATAATATCTATTGACCCTCTCCTAAATACATTCTCATTCCTCAAAATCACACAAAAGAACTTACTTCTATAGAGAGGAAGGTACTGTCATTATTCGATGGACCGGAACAACATGTATATTCTGCAGTTTTATTCTGTAGTCTGTAATGTATGGAAGATGTATGCATGATTAGTATTTCTTGGAATCCAAGGCCAAAATGGTGCTGAGATTCATTGGGTGCATGTACTTTGAAGTTCCTGACATAATCTGCTGAACGATCAATTTGCTAGCCTTTTCCGATGGATGGAATGCATCCCAAAACGCAAATTCGTCACGGTATGGACATAAGTTGGACGCCACCGTGCACAGTCCAATACCATTAAAGGGTCCTTGACCACAACATGCTACTTTTGACGTAATAAATCCTGCACCAACAAATTGATTATGCAATCATTTAAGTCTCCTTTAGTTGTCAGTTATTTATTGCCATCTGGATTATAAGTTTAAGAAAATAAATATTTTAAAAATTATTCTTAAGAAAATTAATTAATTAAATTAAATTGTATTATTTTTAATTAATAAATAAATACTTTTTAAAGTTATTGTTTATTGAAACTTGATATATTTTAGAGAGAGTCTAGTTAAATTAGACCTAGTTAATTGAGATTTATTTATATTTAAGATTAAAAAAATAAGAAATTTTTTGTTGTTTATGAAGAGAGTAATTCATATTCAAACTATCTAACTTAGAATAAAGGCTTAAAATGAATTAATTACCATATGTTTGAGGATTAGTGACGAAATCATTGTGCATGAGTTGTGTGTTGGCTGCAACGAAGACATCTGAACCAACTTCCTTATTGAGTTGTTTGATCATCTCAACAAGTTGTGGGTTGTACAAGGAAGCAGCTTGCTGCAGCTCCTCTGAGCATTCACCATTTCTTCCTCGCAGGGCTAATTCGGCTGGAACACAACCTAGTGGACCAGTTCCTGTCACCACCACCCTTCGTGCTCCAAGATCATATAGCCTCTGATCCAATAATCAATTAATTGCATTCCATTGATCAAACTCAATTGTACTATTTAAGGCGTAATTATATTATATATTATGAGAAAACTGAAAAAGTAGAGTGGGCAAAGGAAAATGTTAATTAATTTATTGTATGTACCAGCTTGAACATGATCATCACATGAGTGACACAATTAGTTTTAAAATGGTCAACTACTCAACTATAATAATTAGAAAGACTAAGAAAGAAAATTAAGGATAGTAATGGGGGAATTACCCGTAGAACCTTCTTGTATTCAGAGATCACAAACGTGACATAATCTGGCAAAGCGAATTGACGGGATCTAGCAGAGTTAGGCACCAAGTAGTAGTTATTCACAAAATCATTACCTCCACAGGTGATGAGGACTAGTGCTCCATTTACTAATTCCTTTGTTTTATCATCTCCGATGAGGGAACTCACCCTTTGTTGGTATTCTTGGAAGTATTCTAGTTGTCTTGAGATTCTGATGATGTTTACCTGAAATGGCAACAACATATATACATGCCCTTAATTCAACCGAATCAATTGCACATATATATAAATGGTCCATATTATATAGATACTAATTCACATACAAATTGGACTCCAGTGTCATTGAGGACTCCAATGCCAGCAGAAGCAAAGTTGGCACCAACGAACAATCTTTCCCCGTTGAGCTCAGGACTTAAATATGGCAACGTGGACTCTGACCCAAGTTCTTGACCTGCAAATATTAATCACAAATTAACTTACACTATATGGCATAATAAGTCATATTTTTTTTTTTTGTCTAAACCACAGATATTCTGTGCACAGAGACAATTCTGTCTAAACAGGATATGATCACTATGTATAATAAGTCATATAGTATTAATTAAACAGCACAAAATAAATTAACGATGGAGAAATCAAAATTAGAACTGAACTGATAAAATCAGGAATGTTGAGTCCATTAGAGAAACGGCCAGTGGGTCTGCGAGTTGGATAATCAATGCCATAAGGTGGAGCGTCTGCTCTAGCTGTGGTGGCTAAATAGTTGTTGTTGCCATTATCAACGAGAGAATCACCAAACACAAAGAAGGCACGTGCTGCCTCTGACCCTTTGAAATTGAAACCGCTAATTGCTAGTGCTATCACTAGACTCAAAAAAATGCAAGACGTGAAAACTGAAGAGCCAGCCATAATTTGGAATTGGATGAAATTGAAGGCTAAGAGGGTTATTTGTGATCAGTGGTGGCTACACTTTAGAGCTGTTGCCCATATATATATAGATTGATGTGTCAAGTGCAAGCATGGGAAATAGTCGATTTTACATAGTTCTGTTCTGACTAGGTGGTTGTGCCATTTTAAAAATAAATGGCCCACGTACTGATAGTTGCATTTTGATTTTTGCATATACGTACGGTTACATGAATAGCATAGTTGTATTGGAAATTAAGGTCGCGAGAGTTGGGACGTTTTATCTGACAACTGCACTGGTTATGGCATGATTTAGCAAATTCATGCAAACACATGCATGCTATATTGTGGGTAGATTTGATCATGCTTATCAAACTCAACTCGTTAATTATTAGAAGTTTACGTACGAATTCACTTATTATTTATTCTTTGTGAATTGATTTGTGTGTAAATTTTTTTAAAACTCTGGATAAATTTAATAAACTCTAAGTAAAATTTTTTGAATTTACTATCGAATCAATGAGATCGAGTTAAAAAAAATTAAAGCAAAACGTGAGTTATTTTAGATTGTTTTCTACTAATTTAGTGTTCAACATACCTCCAAATCGAAAAATTCTCATATCTAATAACATTAAACTCTTGTTTTCTAATAGCATTAAGTTTTCGATGATAAGAATGTTCTATCACTACTTCATTGTTATTTTATTATTATTTAATCGATATATTGTTCATAGATATTTTGTTATTATTTTTACATGAGGTGGACTTACAAGTCTAGGATTTAAGTTGATGAGTCGAGTTTATAAAATTTTTTTAGTCCATTTACATATTTGATCACCTTGGATTTGACCTTTTTTGGAAGCTACATTTAAGACTTAGTAGATTGTAATAATGTAACTAAAGTTACTAACTAAACTAGAGAAAGCATTGGTAATTTGATTCCATCCATGCGTCTGCTGGAATTTCCCCGTCAAATTAAAAGAAGAACATGGGATACTTGAGCATCGTTCGTCATTTTTCGTTTTACTCTAGCTAGCCAGCCCTACAAAAGTTTAGAGTTAGTTTTTCGGGAAAAAAAATGCTAATCCCAGCTTCTATTTTACTTTTTTTTTTATAGGAAAATTTACCTTTTCTTTCTTCTTCTATGCTTCTTTATCTTTGTTTGAGTCTTTATCTATTTTTATATCATAAAATGATCGATTTAAATACTTCATCCACATCTGAGTGTAAGACTTTTTTAATTAATTTATACATTTTAAGAAAAATAATTATCCTATTAAATTTATTAATTATTTATATTATAATTCTAAAATTATTCTTTTTTTCTCTTTACCCACTTAATTTTTTCTCATTAATGTTTGGAGATATAATAATTAAGTAAAAATATATAGCAAAAAAATTAATATATTAAAAAAATAATTTTATAAAAAGGAACAAACAAATTCTTAAAAATGATCTTACAAGTAGGAACGAAGAAAATATATTGTTGGTTCACCTAAGTTTACACTTTTTTTAATTTTGATCCCTTTAAGTTTTTTTTTTCATTTTTGGTTCTTATAAATTTGTGTTTTTCAATATTTATCATTATAATTTGTTTTGTTTATCTTTAGTCCCTATAAATTGAAGTCTTTCCAATTTTGGTCCATCTATTTTTGCATTTTTTTCAATTTCAAGAACTAATTAGAAGGACTAAAAATTGAGATTTTAAAGGGACTAAAATTTAAAAAAAGTAAATTACAACGACTAAAAGCAAAAAAAAAAAAAAAGAAGCTTACAAGAACCAACAAAATTAAAATACACAAACTTACCAAAATAAAAATATATTTAAGTAAAAAAAAAATTTAATATTTCTTTTATGATTTTTTGTTGTTTCAGACACCAAATATGTAATTTTTTATTACTTTTTATTTTTATAAAAATATCAATTTAAAATAAAAGCAAATTACACTTCTCTTCTTTATACAGGAGATGTTTAATTAAATTGCATGTCATCATTTTTTTTTAAAATATACTCTCTACCTTTTGGCATTATTAATTTAAGAAAGAAAGTGAGAGAAAAGAATGAAAAAAAAAGAAGAAAATGAGATAGTCTTACAGATTATTTGGTACCAAAATATATAACAAAATAAAGATATTTTTTCTATTTTTTTAGTTACATAAAATGTGAAAGAAAAAAATTGTATATAAAATTATATAAAAATTCCTGATAAAAAAGAAATATTTAAAAATAAATATATTTTAGTCCTTTTTTTTTATATACCAAAACACTTTTTTCTCTCAAACTGGTCCCACGTTCTTTTTAATTCATCTTTTCCTGAGTTGACTCCCTCTCTCATAGTATGTATCGATCCAATGAAAAAATTAAGACTAAATTGTAGTTCTAGTAAAAAATCACGAAAAGAAATAAAGGAACAAGAATTGTGGATCAATAATTAAAAATTGGCTAAAAATTATAATTTAACCAAAACAAAAAATGTATTTTTTTCTTTCTTTGACCAATCAATCCCTCCCTCTTTTCTTTTTAACAAATAAACCCTTTAATTTTGGAGATAAAAAATAGGACAAAACTTAGATACAAAATTTTAATTGTTGTTTGTTGTTGTCTAATCAAATTCAAGTTTTTTTCTCAATAATCTATCAAATAAATATTTATATTAAAGGATTATGTGATTACCAAAGTAAAACTTCAAAAATAATGTGCAAAATGTATAGCAGTCATCCATATGCAGGAAAACTGAAAAGGAGAACACTGGGGAGATGGAGAGTCTCACTTTCCGAGTTGTAAATTTTAATTTTACAGTTTTTTTTCTATTTTTTTACAAATAAAATTACAATATAAGAGTAAATTGATGTATAATAAAAAAATATTAAATATTTTTTATTTATGAGTAAAGTACGGAGATATTTACTACAGGTGTATGAAATTATGAATGATCAAAGCGTGGTTATCGACGTAGAAAAAAGTACTATCACGCCATGCATACATTACTATAGCTACTTCGTTAATAATCAATGTTCAAAGACTGGATGCATAAGTAATGTGGACATGTGGTTATCAAACGTAGAATAAGAAGGTACTATCAAGCCAAGTATATATAAGGCTTTTTTACTACAGGGGTATTGGTATTTTTAAAAGTAATTTTCTAATGGGTGAGTTTTAAAAAATTATACAAAAAGAATAAGTCATTACAAGTGTCATGATTTTCTACTTCTTTTTTAACTGATCGTAACAGTTAATTTTTCTTTTTTACGATTTTAAAGTTATAAGTAATTTTTATTTTGATTTTAGGACTTTAAAGTTATAAAACCTTTTTTTTTTATCATAAAACTTTTTTTTAATGTTTAAGTTTTTTGTTTTTTTCAAAGTTTATAATTTTTTTACGGTTCATTTTTTTCTAATTTTTAAATTTTTCTAAAATTATTTAAATGTAAAATAAATAATTTTAATTTTACTTATTAATAATATATTTTTAATTTTATTATGTATTTTTATTAATAAATTATCTAAATTTTAAATAAATAAAAACATTTAAATAAAATAATATTAAAAATATATAACATATTTTAAATAATAAAACATTAAAATAAATTAATAACATATAAAATAAAACCATACAAAAATATACTATTAATAAGTAAAATTAAAATTATTTATTTTATATTTAAATATTTTTTAAAAAATTTATAAAAGTTAAAAATAATAAACCGTAAAAAACTTATAAACTTTGAAAAAAAACATTTAAAAAAATTATGACTTTAAAGTTATAAAAAAAATTTAACTGAAATTATAAATAATTTTACCATTTAAAAAATAGAAAATCGTAATAAATATTATAATTTTTAACTCAAAAGTTGTAACACACGTGACTTATCTCTTTGGATAATTTTTTAAAATTCACTCTCGAATGAAAAATTAAGTTTAAAAATACCCTTTTACTAAAAAAAGTCTATATATAAAATTACTAGCTACCCTGCTAATTGACTCGTATAGCTTAGTGGGCAAAATTTCTTGAAGAAGTACTGGTACACATGACGTTAGGTTAATTTTAAATGAGTCTAAATACTTGCACCTACATATCTCCATTTTTTTTCCTATTAGATACATATTTTCTTTTTATTTGCCATATTCCACCGCCTGCCAATTATAGCTTCAAACATAAATAGGGGGACATTGGTAAAAGGAAATGTGAAAGTAAAACCAGTCGCATTAAAATTCGTTGACTTTCTAACCATAAAATATAAATAAAGAATACAATCAACCGTTAAAAGAATTTCAATGCCTGTCTAATATGAAAGTGCTACTTCATTAAGTAAGGGTTTCGGAAAAAAAATTATTATTAAATAAAAATACAATTATCCAACATAATAATAGTTTTAAAAATATTTCATACCTTTTAAATAATAAATATAAAAATATTACTTTTATTCTTTAATATTTTGCAGGATCCAACTTAATTAAGTCTTTATATTTGTTTATATGGAAATATAGAAGAAGAAAAAAAAAAAGAATATGCGATAGAAACATCAAATTTGTAGTCTTTGTTTTTTCGATGCACTTAATATGCATTAGGAAGAAAGTGGTCTGAATCACTTTAATAATCTCCCATATATATATATATATATAAACTACATAGACGAATATTGTATAACATAAAATAGACTATTACACTTTAAGTAGCTAGAGAAAATACTTGTCTTGTGAATACAATATAGTTAATGAACCTTACCCTTAACCTTTACTTAGTGAAAAATGGTAGAAGCTTAAAGAGGCTGACTTTGTGTGTAAAGAATACGTAGTTGCTTGGAGAAACAAGTTAAAGAATACTTGTGTTTGAGCTCAAGAGGCTTTGGTTAAATAATACTACTTATAACAATGTTTTTGTTGGTGAAAGTCTTAGTGGGATACTAAAGTCTGGATATAGATTGAGTTTAAGACGAACTTCTAAAATTATGAGACTTATTGCCCCTTTCATGAAACTCGATCACCTCTTCCAGGTTAAAAACTATGCATTTGCTCTTGCTTATATGGTCATAAGCATCACAATTAAAGCAAATCCAATGGAGTGATATATTTTGTTGTTTAATTCAAACTTTTATACTATTGTTCTCGTGAGGTCAACTCTAATGCAAATCTCGTCCTTTGAGTTATTGAATTATCATCTAATGCATCTTCATGTTTAGACAAAGTGTTTGAATCCACCTTGACTACCCAATCCATTCTCAATTTCTAAGAGGATATGCCTACCATAATACTTAATAGGAAATATCTCGACTGCAATTGGTTTTAACTTATTGACTTGCGTACGTATGAGACTATAATTGCATTATTGAATAATCAGAATTGAGAAGGACTTCGACTATGATCGTTATGTTCATCACGCGCATTATCCATTAAAAATACATTCTAATCATAGATTTCTAAATTTTTAGGAAGCACATAAAGTTGAGAGCCATGATCACAATTACTACTACCATTCTCCACTACACACAAAAATTCTCACAACGATGCAATCAAAAGAATACTACATTTTCGAAACCACAAATGACACTAGCTAGAGGATTCATCAACAGATAACAAAACTTAGGGAGGGCACATATTTAGAATATGGCTTCACACTTATCCTGTTGCATAATGTATCAATCAAACCCTGGAATCTAGGGCCATGATGGTGCTAAGATTCATGGGGTGCATGTACTGGTCAGAGCCAGTCATCATCTGTTGGACTATGATTCGGTTAGCTTTCTCCGATGGGTGAAATGGATCCCAAAACGCGTATAGGTCTCTATTTGGACACAAGTTGGAAAGGGCTGTGCAGAGTCCAACCCCATTAAACGGGCCTTGCCCACAACAAGCTATCTTTGATGTAACAAATCCTGTTGGCCCAAGTCCATAGTAAAAGTTTAATATGCTTTCTTAATTTCTGTCCTAAAAACTAAATGAAATGAAATAATAGTGCACGTACGTACCAAAATCTTGAGGGTTGGTAACGAAATCCATGTGCATTTCATATGCATTTACAGCAATGAAGACGTGAGCGCCAATCTCTTGATTGAGTCCTTTGACCATTTCAACAAGTTGTGGATTAAACAAGGACGCAGCTCTCTGGAGTTCCACGTCACACTCACCATTTCGGCTTCTCAAAGCTAACTCTGCTGGCACACACCCCATTGGTCCCGTCCCCGTTACAAGAACCCTACGACCTCCCAAATCATACAGCCTCTGCACTCGTTAAGTATATGCATGCATTAAGGATGTAATGAATTTATACGTGTATCAAACCAACATTGGGTAAGATCGATGTCAATGCAACAAACAAAATTGCAAATGCTAATAAGTATATTAATATTTTTGAGATACTGGTTAGGAAATTGAATAGAAAAGGCTTTTATCAAAAAAATGCTATTAATGTATTAGACCCAAAAACATTTTTTGTTTATAAATTATGTTATGAATTATTGATTCCTTGGAGGAATACCGTCAAAGACCCATCAAAACAATTTCAGTATGGTTCACCTACCAAATTTTTTATGTCTCCTGCATGGTCACACTCATTTGCTAACTTGAGGCATGTAGGGCCCTTCTACATTTCCATGAGCATTAATTTTATAGGATCATTATTACCCTATAAACTAAAGATCTCTGCTATTTAATTTCGTCAACAAACTGCAATGTCAAATTCTAA
The DNA here is from genome assembly GCF_004193775.1 of Glycine soja. NCBI lineage: Eukaryota > Viridiplantae > Streptophyta > Magnoliopsida > Fabales > Fabaceae > Glycine > Glycine soja. The sequence goes on along the minus strand of NC_041011.1, from coordinate 41,849,486 downwards.
GCAATTGAACTATATATACGCATGAAAGGGCATGCATGGGTGAAAGAAATATAGTATTTATTGGGAAATTAATACCCTCAAAATTAGTCGGTACTCGGATATGATATAGGTCACGTAGTCTGGGAGAGAAAACTGGCGAGATCTTACTGAATACGGGACCAGGTAATAATTGTTCACAAAATCGTTGCCTCCAAGTGTGATGAGGATTAGTGCTTGGTTTACATGCCTCCAAGCTCCCTCCTTACCAATGTGTGCACTCAACCTTTGCTGGTAATGTGCGAATAGCTTCAGTTGCTTGTAGATGTGAATGATGTTCAGCTGCCAAAACAATTTGCATAAGCTACTATTACCTTTGGTCCCGTATATTGAACCTTTTTTATAGTAAAATTAACATTAAGTAATTGTACTTACAAACTGAAATCCGGTATCATTGAGAATTCCAATCCCCGCTGATGCAAAATTTGCACCAACTAGGAGCCTCTCTCCGACAAGCAGAGGACTCAAATACGGCAGAGTAGGCTCCAAGCCAAGGTTCTCACCTGTCACAACATAACATGAAACTAATTACTTTCAGCCATGCATGCATGCAAATGGGAGACTAGAAGCAAACAAGCATTGTTATAACTTGTATAAAAATTAAAATTAGTGACTGAAAAATTTATATGTAATTTTTTTATATTTAAAAATGTCACTAAATTTAGTGATTTTAGAGTTAGCGAGGAATAAACAATTTTTCGTCACTAAATTTAGTCACTAATCCATTCTACTAATTTTCTAACATGTCACAAAGTCATACTGATTATGTCGGGGATGTTAAGGCCGTTAGAGAAGCGTCCAGTGGGTCTGTGTGTTGGGAAGTCAATGCCATAAGGAGGGGCATCTGCTCGTGCAGTGGTAGCCAAGAAATCATTGTTGCCACTGTCCACGAGTGAATCGCCAAAAACGAAGAAAGCCCTCCCTTGTTGAGCAGAAGCAAAACTTAGAGACATAAACAAGCTTGTCACTATGATACAACACACTAAACAACTAGCCATGGTTTTGGATGGATATTAATTGTTGCAAGACTTTAGTGGTGATTATATTAGTACTTTATATGGATCTCTCAGTGTGACACTGGTGTGGTGTGGGAAGGGCTATATATAAGGTCTGATCTGAGATGTTGATCTAACGATTTCTCGAGTGTGAAATGAAGCTAAGAGAGCACATTGATAGTTCATAAATGTGGTTTTCTACCACCTCTACAAAGATTAAAGCAACCGCCGAATGAAGAAGAGAAAGTACCTAAATTAATTGCTCCTGGTTGTTTGTTTAAGCAAATGTGTGACTTTTTCCTCAGATTCCAAAACATATCCTTCGTATCAAATGAACACTACATTGTGGTCCGCCAACCCCCGCTACTTGTCATTACTAGCAGCCTATAAAGCATGGTAAAAAAAAAATGGGGGAATGATGCGTCATTAAAACCACATGCAACTTCAAGTTAAATATTTTTACTTTTACCCACACATCTTGGTATAAGTACTTCACTTGTCGATGCCATATCTATGTTACATCACCTGTGATTTAGATCGATTATTCAATTCTTTGAATTTATTTTATATGACTCTTAAATTTGTTTTTACTTTCATTACTAATAAAATAGATTAACATTATGTAGCATCTAATAACTATACTTGAGAGTTTTGATGTGTTTTTGAAAATAACAGGTGTAACTTAATTTGCTTCAGATGGGTTCTAACAATATAAACTAAAAACCAATTCTAACTAAAAAAAAGGGGGCTTTCTTTTCTTTCATTTTTTCAGTTATTTATTTGACCAAAATTTATTTAATTTTTTACTTTTTGTTTATATTGGTTTGGAAGTTTAAAATAATTTCATTTAATTTTTAACACTCCTCGTGATAATATATTCTCTCCATTTCTTTTTACTTAAAGTATTGTTTATAGTACACAAATTAAGAAAAATAGTTAAAATTTTTGTTTATCTTAATTTTTTTAATTTTTTAATAAGTCTTTTATTTCATTTATTTATTACTTTGGCATATTATATATTAATGTTTCTCCCTCTATTTTTGGTATGAGTAAAACTGAAAATATAATAATTAGAGCTATCTTATAAATCTTAATTGATAATTAAACATTTTTTATAAAAAAGAAACCAATATAGTAGTGAGCAGTGTCAACGAATTATTAATAATCTAGAAGTGACTATTGATATGAGGATATATTAAATTATACTTCATACAGTTGAGGTAGATTCAAACGCAGCTGAAGTCAAAGTGAGCTGATAGTCGATAGAATGCTATTATGTCAGAGTTTTAAGAGTTATGCTCTGCAGTTTTGGTGTCAAGCTAGATCTGGAACTTGTTTGTTGCGATGTCATTTGAAAGATCAAACTGAACCCATGTGCACCATGTCGCCATGCGCCTCAAGTTAATTGACTTGAATCTTGTGTTGTTGCGATGCTTCTTCTAATTAATTAATCTCACGAAGTCGGGTTTACTTTAAAGGGTAATCAATTAAGCCATCATAAATGGTTTTCAGCTAAAACGTGTCCTTAAGCCTCTCGGATCGACATGCAGGATAAAAAAATTAATAAAAAGGTAAAATAAGTTAAATAATTTCATAGATTTATATATAATTATTTTTTGTAAGTTAAAATTAACATGTACACTATTACGAAAAAAGTTAGATGAAGAAATTTTTAAAACAGTTAAAGTGACTGAGTGAGTCATGAGAAAAATTTAATTATTTTGTTTACATGATTCGTTTTATTTTCTTCTGATAACAAAATCTCTAACTTGCATAGCAGAAACCACAAACTTGCCCTTGCGGGGATACTGGAGAAAGGAAAGAACGCATATAGTATAATTACATGAGAGAAAAAGACAGGCCTCCCGACAGTGTTATTTTCCTGATATTCAAAGTTCATTTATGAAATTATGCTTAATCAATAAATTCCCTATTGTCACAATCATATCTTGGTTCATTTGGACCAAGATAGCAAATGACCAAATGCTCTCTTTCTAACAAAACCCCATTTAACGAAGTACCTAACCTTGTTGCTTTCCTTCTAAATAAGGATTTCAGTCAAGGGGCGGGGACCAATTAAGAGGAAATATATATACATGTGATCAACATAAATAGGGTGGGGTTTAGTCACAGCAACCTCTTCTAGTATCACTGACTCATATCTTTGAGTTAATATATAGCATCACTTACAAAGCAGAACTTTGCAAAAAAAAGGCATGTGAAACCGCCTCAACCAAAAAGACTGATACATTAGATAGATGTTTAAAAATCAGGTGACAAAAATGTGTTTAATGTAATTTTGCAAAAGAATCAAGATCCTTTTGTTTTTATTTTTTTAGTAGTTAGATTACATTGAAACGGGTATCACAATCATTATAATTGCAAACCAAACATGCACACAATCGGCAAACAAATTCTTTAAGACCTTTCTTATTTTTCTCTCCAACTATGCAAACCAATTCTTTAAGACCTGTAAGACCCTGCTTAGTGGAAAACACACATACACAATGGTTTTCCAATTAATAAGATCCATCGCTATAAGTACAAAAATTTACATAGCCAGAGGCAGAATGAGAAGACTCTGCTTTTTTACAGTCTCTTGTACGTAGTATATTCTTTACTTCTACCAGCATTTAAGCGATGACACGCTAATGTATGCTGCATGTTTATCTTAACATAGACCATGGTTAATTCAGCTTGATTATCTTGTAACTAGAGTTAATTTAATTAATTACAAAGTAGTTACTCTTATAACTAACTATATAATGCTAACATTAATCATATAAAAACTCAATATATTTATGTAAATAATGATTTGATCATTTGAACATTATTAAAAATAATATTCAATTTCTTTTTTCTCTCTTTTTCATCTCTATACCATAGATTCTAACATGGTATCACAGCAAAACCATTTTCTCTCCGTTGCCACCTCATTTCCTTATTCCCTCTCATTCTTCTTTTTCTTTTTTTTTTTTTGCTTTTCATCTAATTTCTCAATTTCTTCATCCTTGTTTCTTCATTTTGTTTCTTGGTCCCATTTTTTATTCCACATTTATCTCCCTTTTTCTTCCACCATTTGCATCTTATGTCTACAACATATCTCATTTATTTGCGTCTTCCTTTTTTAGAACCATCATTTTTTTATGAACCCTAACCATCGCCTTCACTTCTGATTTCTGACCACCACCGGTTTTATTTGGAAAAACGAAACGAGAAACAAACTCTCCCAACAATCCACAACAAAATGCCTTTGTTTTTGGTTGCCGCTGTCGTGAGGCAATTTTTGGCCGTCGTGCGCAGCCTCCCTCCGCCGTGAGTGGCAATTTTCGGCAAGGATGCATATGAAAGTGTCGTCTTAGGCTTGATGTTGGATTTGATGCCCTTGAGTTTGGTAGATCTCGATGTTCTCCCCATATCTAGCATTGCCCAGTTTTACCTACAAGGTGTTTGATTAAATGCTTCTGAAGATTTTGAAGATATATTGACTACTATTTGAAGTTTTGTACTATTTCAAAAAGGTTCACACCAACTGTTTGGTGATTTATCTTTTCATTGTTTCATTAATATTTGACTTGTTTTGGCTTATTGTTTTCAACCTTTGAGGCTTGTTTTGATGATTGCAGCTTCTGCCATGTGTGGTGGTTAAACATTGTTCTTTTGTTTGCTTTTGTCCATGGTGGTTAAATACTATTTTAGCTTCTGTCATGGATGGTTTGGTTGCTTCTATCTTGAATGGTTAAGCATTGTTTAACTTCTGCTCTTGATGATTTGAGCTTCTGCCAAGTGACCTTGTTGTTGCCTTTGCTTGGTAGTTAAGTTTTGATTTATTTATTTTGACCTTTGATGTTTGCTTTGGACTCTTGAAAAAAGATTAAAAATGTCGATGCTGATCGAAGACTTCTAGGAGCTATGCACCATGGCCGCACCTACATTTTGATTTGTTCCTAAATCATTCTATTGTTCCAGCATGTTTATTTTAGTTTTAAAGATTACTAGTGTTACTAGCATTAGCTATATTTTCAATTTCTGTATTCCAAGCTAGGAACGCCAAATATTCATTCCTAGCTTGAGGGGGGCTCTTAGCATAGACCATGGTTAATTCAATTTGATCATTATGTAATTAGAGTTAGCTTTTGAGATTGAATTAGACATAAATTTACATTCTAAAAATCTAATATGGTATCAAAGTATATCTAAGATTAATTCAAAGAGTCACTCACCATGTTATCCACACACTAAGCTCAAGAAGTGTTGGACATGAGAGGATGTATTGAAAAAAAACTCAAATCTCACATCAACTAAAGATAAATCCAAGTTAAAATATATAAGTGAGGAGTAATCCTCACCCCTTGATTTTTTTTATTTTTGCTATTAAAAATACAGTTTAATTAACTTTTGTTTATTTACTTTTCACCCAATAACCGCGCGTGCATGCATGTAGGAGGAAGATACACGCGCAACTCATGCCAACAAACGGTTCTATGTAGAATGGAGGGTAAATAGAAGAATCCTGCCCCAGTAAATGGCTCTACGTGGAATGGTGGATTTTGGTGATCACAGAAAATAATGTTTCACTTTCCATGTATTGGTGGGGACAACCTCCCTTCTCAGTTCTCATAGATTATATTTATGTATCTACTCTCTATTTTCTTTTACATTACATCACTTGTTAAATTTTACATTCACTACATAATACGGTGATTTATTAAAATGGGTTAAAAATTAAAACTAATTATTAAAATGTGTTGGTCAAGAAAGTATTTATTAAAATGAATGATTCTTGTCATGTAAGAAATAGGAGGTGCTGGTGCCATCTTGTATTTTTTATTTGTCCACAAGATGTGTCAACTTGGTAACTTTTATTTTATCCCGTATTTAATGTCAGTCAAATCAACACTAAATATTCATGTTTATTAACTAAAATTGTGTAACATTTTTACTCAATAGAGTCAACTAAGCCGACGCAATATACCTATAAAATAATTTAATTATATTAATGAGATTACTTATAATAAGTATAAATGTATAATTAATTAGGAAAAAATGATATGTACTATTAGTAACAAAAAATGTAGTAATAAGAGGGTGTATGTTTATTTCTTTTGGTAACCAAGAATGAAGTAATACAAATATGTATTTTATTATTGTTATAATGTACTACAAATCATGATAAATAAAAATAGTTATATTCTTTTTTCTTCTAATACATCTTTGTATATGTTATTGTCATCTAATACTGAACAAAAGTTTTGACTTGAAAAAAATAAAAAATATCTTGAGACAAAAAAATCATTTTAAACCTCAATTTTTTTTATATACATAATATCTCTTTTTAAATTCATTTGTACACAATTTTTTCAAGTATTCCAATGACTTGTTTTTTATTCTTCAATTTATTTATATTATATATTTGTGTTATAGTAAAGGAGATTCATTTAGTCATAATATTACTTGATCTAAAATATCATTATTATTATTTTTTATTCGTAGGAATTAATTAAGAAGATTTACAATAACTCACATTTTACTCAATCAACTCAATTAGACTCTTTTGGTAAAATATATTATTTTATTAAGCAAATATATTTTTTGAAAAAGAAAAAATTAAAATTGTAGTTCTAAAAATGTTTGAATTACTGTTTAACCCTTCATTATATAATTATATTTTATTGTAAATTTTATAATTATAATATACTCTTCATTTTATACTTATATTTTATATTCTTAATTAAAAATTGAAATAAAGATTAAAAAAGTAAATAGGAATGAAAATAAAATATGGGTGAGTTTATTTAAATTTATTTTTTTAAAAAATATATGTTTTTAATAAAATAACTAATTTCTGTTTTTGGGTATGCCAATCTTAAAAGGGTGTCTTGTGACGGCTTGAATTTAATTTTAATAAGAATTTAATTTTTTTAATATTTAGTTATAAATTACATTTTAAAAATTTGTTAAAATGATGCTAAATTAAGTAAAAATGTTATTAAATTGAAATATTTAATATCAATTAATTTGACACTAAATACCTAATAGGAACTTTTAAGGAAGAGACATTCAGTTATATGACAAATAAAAAGTACAAGGTATCACTCAGAGTTATACGTCCTATTTCTTATGTGGCTAAAACTATCTTTGTATTTTAAATTTAATTTTTTTAAATAATATAGTACAAGTTTAATTTAATATTTTATTAAGGCTAAAATAGAATGTTGTTTTCTTATCTATACTTTTATCTTAGTTTGATTTTTTAAATAAAAAAAGTTTTACTTTAGTTTTAAAATATTTTTTTATTAGATTAAATTGGTCATTCCTTTAATGTTTTACATTAATATTGTTAATTTTGATTGATGTCATAAATATTAATCTGATGTAACATTTCTCGTATTTTGCTGCGTGTTATTAAGTTGACGATTTATTAATATAATAAATAACGAAATAGTTAACCTAATCTAATAAAACACTTTGAAAAAAAATATTTTTCAAAGCTTAAAAAACTCAACTAAAACAAAAATATAGATTTGTTTTTTGGTAGTTAAACAGAATTATAGATAAGCCATCAAATTTGATTTTATCCTTTTATTAAATATTCATATCTTTCGTGACTCGAAGGATTAGTGGCACGAATTGTCTTCCCTGCGACAGCCATGTGGCACTGATTTGAACTTCCAACTATCAACCTCGAACTAAACAGAGTACCTGTCTTGAAGTATTGGCAATGCAGGCCTCAAGGACCTAAAAAAAGCCCACAGAAATTCTCGGGCTTGTAGCAAACCTAAGGCTAACGAATTGCCAGGTGACTTTTGTAACTTTAAGGCTTTTGCTATATTTTTTGATAGAGTATTCAATTAAATAGTTATGTACTTCTGTTGGTTTTTCTTTATCTTTGACAAATAAACAACTTTGAGCAGATTATATTATGATTTACTTCAAATGAATTTTCACTTTCAAATCATATTGAGTATTAAAGAAGAGTACAGTGGTGGGACTATTATCTTCGGGAAAATGATTGATCGATCTATAAATTTATTGGAGATCAGACGACTGAAAAATCATTTTAGTTATCGTGCAAATTGGTCCCTTGTTATTTCCTTTACTCGTACTTGTCTCGCGTTAATTATTAATAGCTGTCAACTTGTTCCGTCTTTGAGACCAACAGTTTAATATTTTATATATACAATATGTCATGATAAATACTGTTCAGATGTCACGATAAGTGAATTAGACAAATGTGTGCAAGTGGGCACAAATGCTATCTCGCAATATAGAAGGAAAATTATAATAGGGGCGTAGTTTGATAGATGATTGGGACAACCATGTTTGCTTGGGTTCTCTGACTACTATCTGCACTGCAACTTGTTGAATCTGATTGGAGTTGTTCTCACCACCAACAATTTAGTTCACGTTAATTGTCATTAATTTATACAAAACATGGTTATTTAATTAATTACAGAAAAACGCGACGAGGAAATAAATAATGAAGTACTAGTATATGCATTGCATGTGTACGAGCTGAATAAAATTATTACTATCCCAAATTAAATAGCTTTAACGATGGGTACCAGTGGAAGCCATGAGGCCAATTGTTGGTGGCTGCTGAAGTTTTCTTGATTTGCTTTCCTTCTCCGTTAAAGTAAATGAGTGATGGTTGGTGTGTTGTGTGAGATCAAGCATTCAAGCCAGTAGCCACGTCTTATCTGAAGGGAGAATAGAAAGAACCTTTTGAAAGCATTTGAATACCATCTCACACACGTATAATTAGGTGCCGTTTTTTTAGTAATGATCACATATATATCTTTTACAGATCAAAGTAATTAATCTTATTCAAGCCAAATAAAACTGTTATACTGTAGATAGTAATATTTTATATGTCAAGCGGAATAATAATTTGGCGCTGCTAGCTGATCTATCTCAGTTTTCAAGAATGATAAACAGGAACTTGATCACATTACCCATCAGCATTAATCCTATATTAATCACCGAGCTCACTTCATATTCATAATGACTAGATTGCCCTCGATCACCCAACGTTGACCTGCTGCAATTATCAAATCTAATATAAATAATAAATAACTATCCAGGTACTGTATGCCTATATTCTCCTGCACCATCCTTTCTACCACTACTAGAAAGAGCTGATTTTATGATTGTTCTTTTATATTTTTGAACACGATTTTTAACTGTTGTTGTTATTGTTGAATGTGCTTAGACTTAGGAGGATGGTTCGTCAATTATCTTAGAAGCATTTTCCTCTAACATTGTTGTGAACGTCGTTTTAGAAGTGTACTATCCTTTTATGGTATTTAATAAATATGTTTTATATTTTTAAGACATTAAATGTATTTGTTTTTTATTAAATATTTATTATTAAAAGTTGAATGAAGATGCGTACGTAAGAAGATTTAATAAGAGGATATGATATTACTTCGAAGAATTTATATATATGTGAACTTCAATATTTTTCATAGATCAAATTGACTCTTAATTCAAAATAAAATTAAGATGGATAAAAATGAAATAAAAGTAATATAAAAATTACAGATAAGATGCATCATGCATGTATGCATGTACATGTGATCCTTAATATTCTACCTTAAATTAATTAAGGCATCATTCCAATCATATTTCATTGTTCGTTGAAAATTTATTTATGCTTAATTATCTTACATTTGTTTTTTATTGAATCAATTTAAAATTTAAAGCAAAATTAGGGTTGATATACAGTGGTGGAAAATAATTTGGAAATTTGGCATGAACATGGGGAATTTAATCAATATTCCTTCAATTCGTACCAAATACTCCCATCAACATATGCAATAAGCAAATCTTTTCGTTCTCAACTCCCATCAACGTACATGTAGGCAGAAAGATTCCTTATTAATGATTTCTCAACGTAATTAAGCCAAATTCCTTTTTGGATTGTTGATTTTTTTTACTTAATTCTATTTGAATTGGATAGAACTATTTTTTTTTGGTAACTAATAGATAAAACACAATTCCACAAAAAGAAGAAGATAAAAACACAAAAGCTAGCTAAATAAATGAGGTAAACTACCAATTTCTGGCTTGTGTATACAATGTATATGTCAATTATATATGTGTATGAATATGTGATCAACCGATGATGAAAACGCAAATAGGAGTTCATCCTGTTTGGAACCATTTCTGGCTAGTGTATACAATGTATATATCACTGCTTTTGAATGCTAAAGTATGAATAGATGTTACCGTGGTATTGATTGAAATAAAGAAAAAACCTATGACCTTGGATTGTGTATGTTTTGGCCTAATAGGGAGAAAAGGGAACTTAAGTAGGTTTGATTAATTTAATTGGGTGAGTTAGTGATTTTATGAGGAGTCTTATGTATTATGGAATTGTACGTTAATATGACTAAGTGAGGTAGTGGCCTATTGTTCTTTGAAACCGTACGTGATAAGTAATTTTTCAAGTTTAGTAATGAGAACAAGTAGTAATTAGGAAATAGAAAATATTGAATAATATAACTAAGAAAGCTACATGATGGATAAGTTAGGAACTAAAGGAAAATAAAGTTAGTCATTAGGAAAATTAAATATACAATCTCATTTTTACAACTAACAAATGGAACTAATATATGGTGAGATTAACTTAGACGCTAAGAGTTAGTGATTATTAATATAATTGTTCTTGATCCATTGAGTAGTAGACGAATAAAAAGAAGACATTAATAAGAACTTAAATTCCACAACAAAATGTGTTTGATTTTATACGAGAAATAAAATAGGATATAATGGAAAACTAAGCTAATTTGATTGGTTTCCTTCTCTTGGTCCTCGAAGTGAAATTCTATAATGAAGTGATACTTTTGCATATAATTATATATGTTTTATTGCATATATATATATATATATATATATATATATATATATATATATATATATATATATATTGTAACTATAATGAAATATCACGTGAATTATATCGACTAAGGACATGGGCCACAAATGTACTTTAGCATATAAAAAAGAAAATATATTGAGAGGTATATATATTACTAGTGTGACTATATCAACATGCCACAACAATGTCTCAAAATCTATCAAAAAATTTACTTTTTTGAGATGGAAAATTTTTCTACTACAAAATTTTGTCTCAATTTTATTTTTTCCTTGCAGTGTGATGAATTCATTCATTATTATGTATATTGGTTTAATCTTTTAAAAAGTATAGTAAATGCATTTTGCTTAGCTAGCTGCCATATTTATATAATAATCAAAATTTATTTTATAATAATATTTTTCAGAAAAAAAAAAAGAATTCTCATACAAAAGTTGAATTATTTTAAAATTGTATCACATGATTGACTGTTCGTTTTGAAACACATATTCAAACAGAAACCTTAATATCCACAGACAAATTGCAGAGAAACAGAGACCTTAATATCCCAAGAAATCAAACCTATCAATAGCAAGCTCCATATTTGCATAGTTAAATAGCATGACGATGTGTGTGTGTGTTTTTAAAGTGACGAAGTGTTTTTTTCAATAATGAATATTTTGTCTTTTTTCCCCTTCAAGGAGACAAAGGGCAAGTTGGCCAAATGTATATTTGATAAGATATAGTAATAATTAATTTGATTGGTATATTCGTATAGGGTTATCATGAGGGGAAAAAAATTAAAATACCAGCCATAGAATTTATGATCATGCTATATAAGCTAGATGTTCCTCTAACATGTTTTTAATTTGTGTGAATTAGAAATCTAGCATGTTGAATCGACATATATACTTTTCATAGAGGAAAAGAAAAAAAAAAAGAGAAATTGTTTTTTTTTATGAGTTGAAGACATTAATATATATGATATTTGGTGTGACATGAAAAAAGAGAAAGATGGGAAGAAAAATGAGGTGAAAATGAGATAAAAAAAAACTGAATATATGTTAATAATAATAACTTATGTTCTTGATAAAAAAAAAATATAACCTATGTGAGTAGAGAAATCATTAATGCAATGGTACAAAATTGTGTAATTTTAATTAATTTTTTATAGATACGCCATTAAATCTTTCATAAGGGTCCTAATAATTATTATTTTTAAGACATTAGTTAAAAAATCAATAAATAAAAAGATATTAATAGGAGCGCATTAGAAGTCACAATATGCAGTTAAAAAACCTAATACCCTAAAGATAATAATTAAAATTTTCATTTTGATAAATATAAAAAATATATTAATATATCATGTGAAGATGAATCCTGATCACGTTGTCTCTATCATGTAATAATTTCTTGTGTTAGCGGACTAATGCTTAATTATTTGAAAACAATTATTTTTTTTTTAGAAAATTCTTTGAAGAAACGTATAAATTAAATACTTACTTTTTCAGAATAAACTAATTTAAGACGCACTGGACTCTACATTATGCATTCACATAAATTCGGATACACCTACGTCGTCGATCTAGGCGATGAAATTGAAAAGTAGGGCTGCCCCCCACGTGGAAAAACCAAAAGGTTAAAAGCACACATTTCTCCACCAATTGAGTGCTATTTAATTTGTCAGAGTTTAAAAAAAGGTTAAGCAAAGGAATGGAGAGACTGTGAAGGAAAGCAAGCTATAGCTATCGAGGGAGGGAAGGTGTGCTTCAAGGGAAATATTAATGGCAAAGTGTATGGTGGCAGATACACATTGAAGAAGTGCAATAAAAGGTGGATTGTTTCAGTTGGGTAGGTCTGAGTTTTTATAATGCTTTCATTAAGTTTTCAACTTTGAAATCAATCTAACGAATTCAAATCACCCTATTCCTCTCTAACCTCACAAACTCTCTCCTATGGTTCAAGGTTTTTTGTGCAATCACAATTCACAAACAACACCAGAAATTAATCTCCAAACTGCATGTGTGGTGCTTCATCATCATGCACCATCAGCACATAAATCTAAAGCAGGCAATCATGATCTTGATGCTGAAGGTTCAAAAGGGTCTCTGAGCTGCAGCAGCTTAATTGATCTCAACTACTCCCCTTCTCACCATTAATACTATTAAATAGAGAGAGATAGCTAGGGAGAGTCTTCCTTCCTTTCTTTTTTCTCTTAACAAGTCACTTTCCAACTTTCTTTTCTCGGTTTAGTGTTTGGGCATGGAAATAACCATGAAAGTCAGATTTTCTTTGTGCTATTTGCTTTGCTAGTAATGGCTTCCTAGCCTTATTACGTTTTTGTTTTTGCCCATTTTCTTTCTTGGCGCTGAAAGAGATATGGGTATTATTATTGGGAGAAAGAGAAGGTGCTCCTGTTCAGCTCCTCGTGAGGACCATCATCTTCTCCTTCTCACTTTCTTTGTTGCCATACTTCTACAAAAGGCTGTGGTTGAATCCACGACGCTAAATTACACGAGGCATAGGCAAACCAGTACCCTTAGACTTGAAAGGATTAGTAAGCACTTGAACAAGATCAATAAGCCTCATGTGCTCACCATAGAGGTAACATTATTACTATTAATATTATTTATGTACTATAGTTTTCATTGTACGTTGATCAGTGGTTGAGATTTTAATGGCCACATAAATGTTGGTTTTTGCCCTTCTTTATTATATGTAACAGTAAGTATTCTTTTGTATTGCAGAGTCCAGATGGAGATCGTATAGATTGTATTCACAAAAGAAAACAACTGGCTTTAGATCACCCCCTTTTAAAGAATCACAAGATCCAGGTATATATATACATGTACATACAACAACCTAATTATTTTCACAACGTACCTCTTTGCTTTCCTTGCACTTTACTCATGGCCCAAAAAAATGTTGTTTGGTTTTTCTTTAAGTTTTGTATTATTTGATGGATGTAATAGAAAATGCCAACGGAGATGCCAAAAGGGATGAAAGTGAAGAAAGAAGAGAATGATAATAGTACTAGTGAGGTGGCATGGCAAATGTGGCACCTAAATGGGACACGGTGTCCTAAGGGAACGGTTCCCATACGGCGGAGCACAGTGCATGACGTGATGAGAGCAAAGTCTTTGTATGACTTTGGCAAGAAACGGTCACGAGTTGATTCCCTCTCTCGCCGCCACGATGCACCCGATATTCTCAGCGGCAATGGCCATGAGGTGCGTGCGTACCTATAACATTGGATAGATATACTTCAAAGTTCAAATACACTATTGCACCTTCCCAATGAATATAATGTTTTTTTTTTTCAAGCGACAATGAATATAATGCTAATGGCTAGGTATACACACACAAATTAACTACAGCTGCAGGCACGTTGTCAATAATCAATTTCTGGCTACAGATGAAATTATGAAGAAAAAAAAATTCTGCCTCTATGGGTTGACTAATGGCTGCTACTACGTATACATACCACAACCCATTGCTTTCAAGCTTAATTCCAAATATATAAATAAATGCTGCATCAATTGTTTATATAAAATCTTTTTTTATTCATGGGTAATTCGACTACATATATATGTAAAATTTGTAGTTTGTACCCCTTAGTGTTGGAATTCCTTATATATATATATATATATATATGTCTGTCTGTCTTAAAGTCTGTATCATCTATTCTCTATTATCAATGAAGAGAATGATCCAAAATACAATAGTACTTTGTTTTATAATATAATTTTTATCTGTAAGCTTACCTATTACTACAATCTTACAGTGAAGTACTGTACTAATATACCATATTAATCAGGGATACGATTTTTTACATGATTTTCCCCATGAAGGTATTTTTGGGAATAAAAGATTAACAGATAATGATAAGTCATATGTGCAAAGGTCGAAATGATATAATTTTTTACTCTACGAAAATGTAACTTTCAGAAATAGATCTAGCAGATGTTGCTTGCTGTTTGACGTACAACACCGAATCCTTTTAAATATTACTTAATTTTAAGATTGAAAGCCTATCAAGATTGCTTCGTTCGTACTTCAACCTATGTTCTCTTTCTCGTACAATAATTCATTAATTCTCAACCTTAATTAGGATTTTAAAAAGAAAGGTTTTGTCATTAGAATTAGTAATTGTTGTTTTTAATGTAAGGAGACTTTGATTTTCTCTATTAATTATAAATTTGCGGTATGCAGCATGCGATCGCATATACGGGGTCATCGCAAGAGATGTACGGGGCAAAGGCAACAATAAACGTATGGGATCCATCAATTCAAGTAATCAACGAGTTTAGTCTATCACAACTTTGGATCCTTTCAGGATCCTTCGATGGCACTGATCTTAATAGCATCGAAGCTGGATGGCAGGTACTCCTTACAATTTCAACACTCTCTCAAGTTGATCCCTTCTCTATTATACTATCGTCATGATGATATATAATAATACAAGTTGACAAAAAAATATTTAATTCATTGTTAACTTTAGAAAGGGGATGAGTTCCCATAAAACATAATTAGATAAAATTTATTGCAAGACAGCGAGTTTCAATCTCCATTCACGTAGCCACACTTATTATTATTATTATTATTATTTAAACTTCATTTTCATGTTGGTTCCTTGAAGTAACCGAACATGTCACAAACTAATTAGAATGCATGTGATACACGGCACATTACATTGCACCGAATGTGCATGCGTGTAGGAACATAAATACTAATTTTATCAAATAGTCTCTGAAGCTTTGATCATTCTACTAGTCAGGTTAGTCCGGAGCTCTATGGTGACAACAGACCCAGATTGTTCACTTATTGGACGGTTAGTACTTCTTTATTTTTCCTCCGTCTCGTAAATATATATTCTTTTGTTTCTCTTACAACATAAGCATCAACAAGAAGAAATGCAATATTTTCATTTTTTGAACTTGAATCTTCTCATAATGTTCAGTAACATAACATGGTTATTTTAGGGAGAGCAAGACAATATTTTTAATCAAATTTAATTAATGAGTCATAAAGTATTACTATAGATCCTCACTAAAAAAAACTTGCAATTTATAATGTCGTAAAATGTAATTTTAACAGTTAAAAACTGATTTTGACATATTTTAAAATAGTTGTCAAAATCTGATTTTGACATATTTTAAACAATTGCTAGTATTATTGTCAGAAAAGTCTCAACATTTCCTAGTAGTTAATAATCACCACAAAAACATTTAAACAGCGGCACAATATATTCTATTATACTAAATTTAAAAGAACGATCTCTATAAAAAAAACACCATATTAAAAGACAAAAGAAAAAATTCCAAATTGCAAAATGCTAAGAGTCAAGAAGTGTGAATAAAATCAGAAAGTAAGACCTCAAAGATGTCAATGTCAAAAAAACTTAACTTTCACCATTACCCAGCACATATAATATACATGTCCTGTTCCTTTATTAGTAATACAATATCCTAGATCCATTTTTTTTGGGTAGAGGATGAAACAAAACTAAAGAACAAACAAAGAATCCCGAAGACAAGCTTCCAAAACTACAGGCGGAGGTTGCTGCCACTCCCTAACCAGAACGTGATTGCAGAAGCACCATTTGGCTAAAATGTCTGCCACAGAATTGGCATCCCTGGAAATGCAGCTGATGGAGACCTTCCAGTAGGAGCCCACGTATATCTCTAATTACCTCTCTGTGTCTATGAAAATTGATACTGTACTCTCATCAATCAAAATATCTACAACAGATTGACAATCTGTTTCACAAATAATGGATTTAACTCCACAATTCCAACAAATTTTCAACACTGGAGACTTTATTCCCTACTATATCAGAAGGAATTACTTTACTAGTTTTGCTATTTTTCTTTAGTTAATTTTCATATTAGCTACATCTGAAAATCAGCTAAAGCAAAATAGTAAAACTAGTAATTAAATAATGACTTGTGCATTAATTAGTCTAGCCGGCCGGTAACAATTCAAGACACGTCAAAGATTGGCTTTAGGAACTTATTATGACCTACTTAACCTTCAGTTGACATGAATTATTTGGGTTGTAACTTGGGACTGATTTTTGACAAACAAAAGGCATAGATGTAGTTAAAAATAGTAAATGGTTTTCGGTGCTGTGAATTAATACACTACATTATGAAAATTATTTTTTGGGAAGTTAGGAGGTTTATCGGAGAAAAATGGATATATGGAGAACCATATATTTACCAAGAAAAAAAAAACTATAACTTGATAGAGAAAAATGTAGTAAAAGAATTTCAATCTTTTACATAATAAACCAATTTATGGTCTCCTAATCCAGCTGATAGCTTTGCTCGAGGGTGAAATCAGTCAGTACAACTATCTATTGATGCCAAATCCATTATGCTGCTACTGTTCATTTTTTTAACGTACTAGTGGTAAAGAAGAGAACATTTAAATTCAGTTCTAATTATGTAGCTACAATTAATACACAGCTGCTAGGGGTATTCATGGACGTGTTTATATATTCTTATTCTTATTTGATCTAAAATTTTGACAAAAATCATTTATTTGAATCCAAATTTAATCTATAAATTAAATAAGACTGGGTTTGCTTAATTTGTTTTATAGTATATATTTCAAAATAAATAATTTTTGTATTAATATAATATCATGTTATGTAAAATAATATCCATTAAGTTAATTTTTGTTTTACAGAAAAATATCCATTAAGTTAATAAATCTTATTATTACTGTATAATTGTTAAAAAACATATAAAACACTTAGTCAAGGTGAGACGACATGAAATATAATCTCAACTCTTCTTCGAAATAATTTAAGTTTAATTTTTAAAACTCAAAAGTCAGTGATTAAAGTTAGTCTGGGACTTTGAGTAGGGCTACAGTGAAGCAGAAGTGCAATTAAGTTGCAGAAGTGCAATCCTTTATAAGTATCTGAAGGTTTTTCTTTTGGCAATGCAGAGTGACTCGTATCGGGCAACCGGTTGTTACAAC
Source organism: Glycine soja (assembly GCF_004193775.1). Lineage (NCBI taxonomy): Eukaryota > Viridiplantae > Streptophyta > Magnoliopsida > Fabales > Fabaceae > Glycine > Glycine soja. Next base: position 41,831,606 of record NC_041011.1, on the reverse strand, counting down.
CTTCTTTGTGCTGGCTTTATTCAAACGAATAGCAGAATAGCCATTGGAGCTGCCATTTCTCCTGTCTCTTCTTATGATGGCAACCAATATGACATCACAATCGTCATTTGGAAGGTCAGTATTTCTTCCACGCACATACAAATTCATGACTGTGCATTTCATACATCTCAAAGTCAAATAAAGGATTTAATACAAGAATTTAATGACCATGTACATGCCAGAGTCATACAAAGGAATATTTTTTTATTAGTTGACAGTATATATCCGTCAGTATGTAACCTATTTTTCTTTCAATATAAAAATGCTTCGCATGAAAATATATTTTTTTGACAATTTGTTGTTGTGAATATGAATTAGGATCCAAAAGTGGGGAATTGGTGGATGAGTTTTGGCGACAACACATTGGTAGGGTATTGGCCCGCAGAGTTATTCACACACTTAGCAGACCACGCCACGATGGTGGAGTGGGGAGGAGAGGTGGTAAATTCCCGGACCAACGGCCAACACACCTTTACCCAAATGGGCTCTGGACACTTCGCCGAGGATGGTTTCAGAAAAGCAAGCTACTTCCGGAACCTTCAGATCGTAGACACGGATAACAGTTTGAGTTCTGTGCAGAGCATCTCAACCTTGGCCGAAAACACAAACTGTTACGACATCAAGAGCTACTACAGCAACGAATGGGGCACTTACTTCTACTATGGTGGGCCTGGGAACAATCCTCAGTGCCCCTGATTATAAACTATATACAACGTATATATATCAATGTACTTCAGTTTCAAACAATCCTTCTACTCTAAATGTTTCATTCTTTCATTGTACGTAATTATAGAATTAATATTGTGCTATATATTTCCATTCTTGTTTCTACCACTTCCACTGTTTTGTTTGTTTCGATCGATGAAAGGGCCGGAAAAGGAAATTTTGAGTTGTAGTCAACAATAAATAAGGAATTTGCATATATATGAATGCAAAAAAACACGATTGGAAATTGCTAGTTTTGACCGGCTAAATATGATGTCTGAAATTTTACGCATATCGATTTCTTTTTATTCTCATAATTTTTTCTTAAGAGAGAGTGATATTAGACAAACTTTGCATTAGTATTATACACCAAAAAATTTAGAAAAAACCCCAATAATTTTTTGTGCAAAAAAAAATTGCATTATACACCAAAATTTTTAGAAAAAAAAAACCCAATAATTTTTTTGTTCACTTAAATTTTATTATTTAAGGGATATTGTATTGAACGAAGAATGCTTCTTTTGAACATTCTTCTGGGTAAAATTTACATGTGAGTCACGAATAGAGTGTGTGATTAACATTATTTGTAGATCATGCCACACCTACTGGTAACATGTGAAACGGTAGCAACAAAGTATGGATGAAATTGTTCTTTATTTAATGAATATCATTTATTAATTAGTGAAACTTATACAATTTTTTCAAGTATTAAAAAGATTGTTAAAAAGAATAGATTGAGTAATTAATAGGTTATTAAAATACATCTATACATTCAGGTGTTTTTTTCTTTTTTCCTGCACTCTTGAAATTGCTTCCAGCACTTTCCATTAACAATTCAGGAAATGCATAAAGCAATTTGCTGATTGATTACCGTCAGGGAGATTGAGAGCTCGCGGAATGGACAAGAAAATACCCATTAATGGAGAAGAAAATACCCATTAACAAGTTTGTTGAATTTTCATCATTTCTTATATTAATTTAACACAGCATTCTCTTGAAGATCACTCAACGTGTATGTCAATATATATATATATATATATATATATATATATATATATTGTATAAGTGTTATGCAAAATTCATTATTAAATTAAATTTTTTTATAACATTTTAAATTAATCTAATCTTTTACTTCACTAACATATTCCTTGGAATACATGAAAATAAAAATTTATTTAATTATATTCCTAGTAATTATTAGTTTAAATACATATTCGTTGAGGCCTTGAGGGTAAGTGTATCCTATGAAGTAACAACTCTAGACTCAAAAGTTAGGATATCATATCCTAGAGATTATTTATATTTTCAAATAATCTAAATCATATAAACTAAATAATTTTGAGTTTTTATCTTGAGTTGGAGATTACTTGTGTTTACAGTCAAGAAAATAAAAAAATAAAGACAAGCAACAGATAAGAAATATGTATGAATAAAAGTGACTTAATTATGATTTTACATGTATCATTTTTCCTAATTCATATTTTAATTAAGAATTCCTAGTTGCCTATTAACTATCTTATCTATTATTTTAATTATTAGCATATATGGTCAAGGTCTCAGAATACTCTCCCCCCTAAATCAATCTTACATTGTTCAGATTTAACTTAGGGTTAAGAATGAATAACAGATAAGTTTGTAAAAAGGAGATTCATGTCGTGAGTTTGGTCATTCAAGCTTTATAAACTCTATCATTCTATAAGTCAATTAATTATGAGAAGATAGTAAAAAATACACAATTAACTAATAATTAGAGTGACCAATTCTAATATGGAAGTGAAAATGATAGAAAGATACAATTAATTGAATAACATTGAAGAACTTTATTAAAAAAATAAGAATTAGAATACATGAATACAACTACATCACAATCCAAGTTCTAAGAGGTTTAACCAACCATAGCCATAGAATAACGAAACAATATACAATATTGCATTATAAAAATAAAAGAGATAAAAAAATCCTTATATATTCATACTTCAATGGCTCCTAGTACAATCCTCCTCTCAAAAGCTCTTAATATTCATAAAATGAATTTTGAATCCATCAAGTACAAATTCTAACTTCTTATTTATAGACTCCTAAAGATAATTACTTTAATTAGGCGCGCGCACACACACACACACTATATATATATATATATATATATCTATTCTAATATGATCTATAAAGATAATTTTTCTTAATTAAGATTACGATGGTCATGGTGATATTCACCACGATCATTATCGGAATCCTGACGTCGAAACTTGAGTTATTATGAAATGACAAAGACCCTCATGATTGATCGTGATCTTCTTGGATGACCATGACTGTGATCAATGTACCATGACCGTTATCAAGTAAAAATAACATCAAATCTTCATAAAATGATGTATTCTTCAATTTTTTCACTTGATTGAATGATTATATTTTTGCAAAGTAAAAAATTAAAGTCCAAATGTAAATTTTGTAAAAAAAAAATACATAAAATAACATAAAAATTCATATAAAATATCACTCAAATTATAATTTATCATTCCCTTTTTTTATAAGATTGGATATAAACATATAGATAATTATGGATAACTATATTTTCCAATTCAACGGATGAAACAATGATAAGAAATTAGACGTGATTTGATCTAATCCAGCCTAAGAGCTAATGATGAAGATGGCTACTGACTATCCCTTGCCTAGTATAAATGGGGGAAGGAGTCATCAAAGTTGCTATCACAAAACAGTTATTGACAAGCTGAAATCATGGGAATACACTCATTACATGAAAATAATTATTTTGCACATTCCCCCACAATTACATATGCTTAAAAAAAATGATATTCATTACATAACTCGTTGGAAGCTCTCCAAGATCAACATTAACTTAATTGATTGAATGATTAATTATGACATGAGGCTATTGGGTGGTCTGTCATCTCAAGCTTTTCGAAGGAACGTGACTGGAAGGTCGAGGTCCACAAGAATGGCGTGAGTGAGCATCCTCCATTTTTTTATTTTAAACTAGTTAAAAATACACAGTTGAATCTCCTTGTTAAAAATAACTTGAAATTCTAAATAATATTAGTGTCTTATTAATTTCTTAACTAACATTTCTCCTTTTCTATGCTTGCCCCAGCTTATAGTCTTGCTACATTGCCAGGATACGTACCCTGATGTGTTGGACTAATGTAATAGTTGAGAAAAAATATAAGAGATAAAAATCTTAGTTTTTTTTATAGGGTTTAGGGTTTAAGGTAACATGAAAAAATTAAAACATATATGTATATAAGGAATTAATTTAAAATAATGGAACAATTTTAAGCATCTCCATATATGTGTGTGTTAAAATATTGCAAGCATGTAACTTATTAAAACATTTCTTCTGAAAAACTGTAGGAATATGTGTGTGTAACCAAATTCGTAATGCTACGTACATTTTAAACCACGGCTTTGTATAGAGTTTTCCTTGAATAATTTTCTCTTAATAAAATAATTAATACTTACACATTTTCTTTTTAATACACTCTCCTTACTTTTTACTTTAACAAAAAAAAAGTGTGTAGAAAAAAAATGGCGTGTAAGAAATTCTGTTCATCAATATATATTATCCGATTTAGATTGTGGTTTATTAATTAATTGGTTAGCCAGAAAAATAATGATGATAACATGCAAATGTCTGTCTGTCAATATAAAATAAATTTTTAACTTCTCCTTTCTCTTGATTAATTTCAGTCTTGCTTTCTCAAATGATGTTGTGAACTTTACAACTATACAAATAAAGCTCTAAGCGATAAAAGATTTGTCACGTTGATGAGTTGTTGACTGTTGAGATAAAACTGTATGCATTGTTTTTTATTTCTCACCAAGATCGTGACAAAATATGAATTAGGTTCCTATTATCCTATACTCCTTATTATTTACTTGCGAGAATTAATATTGAAGTGTACAAATATGCATGTATTGGAAGCACAATGAACTTCAAAACCACAAAACAAATATATTTTTTATGAAGTTTCCATAGTTAGGCCATAAGATTTTCATGTACAATACTATTCAAATATTAAATTATAGTTATTTGCTTTTGATGCTCCTACACTGTCGGTCTTCTGTTATGATGAAGTATCTTATTCTCTGAGAACATATTTCAAGATACCAAGCTGAGATGGATGGTACTTGACCTTCAGCTATGATATTTATTTTATCAAAAGAAAAAAATGTATGTTGAAACACTAATATCACAAGATTAGCAAAATCATAACCTGCATTAATGCATTTAGTATATATAATATATCACTATATATCAACTAATCAGTATACAATTACAAGCAAGTTATTCTGCAGCAGGATACAAACTAACGTGATAACAGTCGACCAAACTAGTCTTGGAATTCAAAGATGAAAATAATAAACCAAGCCAACAAACATTTTAAAATGTACAGTAACTCTAGAAGACATTTCCTAAATGTTGACCCCCACGCATTAATTTTTATACTTCATATATGCATCCCTTGTATATGGTTTTGACTAGGCTAGCTTTGCCCAGAGCTATGTGCAGGTACGAAACTAAAAAACGCTTGAAAATCATAAACCACATTTTGATTAAACTTGTGGTGCAGCGGGGGGAGAGGGAGTGGTAATAGCTGCAGGCTCAATTCTACGCAGCATGAACCCTACTCCCCTGCTTGAACCATCTTCATCATCATGGTATGCATAAGCAAACCCACCATGCCTCGTCAAATCCATCCCCGCAGTCTCATCATCCCTCGAAATTCTCAACAGTTTCATCTTATGAAGCCCATAGAACAACGGCGCCATGGTCGCCGTAACCCACCCGCACACCACCAATATCTGAATCACCTGCGCCGCCAGCAGCCTCCCTCCGCCACCCATCAAAGCCCCGAACGGCCTTCCACCACGGTAAATCTCCTCCACGTACTCTTTCTTCGCAAACAATCCCGTGAAGAAAACCCCCCACGCTCCGCACCCGCCGTGAAGCTGCGCCGCCTCCAACGGATCATCGTACTCTACCTTCGCGGCAAGCTTATTAAGCCCAATCAAAACCCACGCCGCCACAAACCCACACACAATCGCGGCCCACGGTTCCACAACGGCACAGCCCGATGTAATGGCAGCGAACCCGCCAAGCAGGCCGTTACACACGTCAATCACGTTCCAGTGGCCAGCCAATAACCGCTTGCTGAACAACGTCGTCAGAGCCGCAGTGCTCCCAGCCAATGTCGTCGTGACAGCTGTCCTCCCTATAGCGCTCCATTGACCATAATACCCTCCACTTCCATACCCCTTGGCTATTGTCAGAAACGAACCAGGGTTGAAGCCGTACCAGCCGAACCATAACAAAAACGTACCAAGCACAACTAAAGACGCGCTGTGGCCACGTAAAGCAACCGACCGGCCCGAACGGTCGAACCGGCCGATTCTCGGGCCTTCAATTAAAGCCCCCCACAGGCCCGCTATCCCGCCAACCATGTGAACAACGCCTGAGCCCGCGAAGTCGATGACTCCAGACCCGAATAAAACATTTCCGTCAATACGAGTCGCGCTGGCCCAACCGTCTGAGGACCAGAACCAATGCGAAACGATGGGGTAAACGAAACCGGTTAAGAAAGAAGAGTAGATAAGGTAAGCCACGAACTGTGTTCTCTCGGCGATGGAGCCGCTGGTGATTCCTGCGGCGGCGATGGCGAAGGCCCACTGGTAGAGGAAGAAGCTGCCGAAGGGAGAGATGGTGATTCCTGCGTCGGCGATGGCTAAGACCAACTGGTGGAGGAAGAAGCTGGAGATAGAGGAGCCCATCGGGTAATCTCGTAGGCCGAAGTTTTGGCGGCCGATGAAGCCGTTGGAGCGGCCGCCGAAGGCGAATGCAAAGCCGAATAGGTAGTAGGAGAGACCGCCGGCGGCGGCGTCGAGGACGTTGGTGAGCATGATGTTCATGGTGTTTTTGGCTCTGACGGAGCCGGCGCAGAGCATGGCGAAGCCGAGCTGCATGGCGAAGACAAGATACGCTGAAAACAGAAGGTAGGTGTTGTCGACGGCGTAGGTTGTTTCGGCGAGCTTTCTAGAAATGGAATCGAATTGTGCGCAGAGGTAGTTGGCGGCGGCGGTGTCGTTGATGAGTGGGGCAAGGTCGTTGGCGGAGCAAGAGAGAGAAGCCATGCTTTGGCTGTTAGAGTGAGACAAGAGTATGGAGAAGAACTGATGGCGGCAATGATTTAATATATATACTTAGAATTGATGAGGGCCACTTGCTGTTATTTTATCTCTTTGGAGTTCAGCTATTAGGGTTAGTGGTTTTGAGAGCTGCAGAGGAAATCTTTCAATTATAAATCACATGCGCGAATAAATCCTCCTCAAATATTGTGTTGGAATCCTACAGATTGAGTTCGGGATTCGTTGGCTCCTCCTCAACCCTACGCATTTAGATATCTTTCCTCTCCTTTTTTCTGGCTCACTCACTCTGCTACAACTCTTCTTCTTTGCCTTTCTTAGTCTTTGACAGTGAAATTATATATATTTCAATGGATGATAATTTTTTATTTTTTAAAATAAAAAATATTATAAATTTAATGTTTCGCTGCTTTGTTTGTTTTTATAAATATCAGATAACTCTCTAAACGTCAAACATATATATTTTTAAACATTATGGTGAGTACATTAGTTAACAAATCAATAAATAAATTTTGTATCAAATTTTTTCATGGAGTTGGCTGCGTAAATATTATGTTTCTTATGAAACATTTTCACTTTTATTTCTTAAATAGTAATATATATGTAAGATACGAAAAGGATATAATTGAAAAATAATTAATATTATCTTAGTCTTTTAAATTAAAAATTAAAAGTGGATAAGTAAAATAAATAAATAAACAGATAGAGAATATACCTTACATTACAACCATTTTAGCTAAACTAATATATATATATATATATATATATATATATATATATATGTTATTAATTGTTATATATATCAAATAAGTATTATATGTTCAGTATATTAATGTTAATTAAGCTTTGGATGGTTGATTTTTAGAAAACTGAACACACTATATGTTTGTGTAATAATAAAAAGTGTTTTACCTACATTTCAAAATCCATTCTTTCTCCTTATAGCATTATACTTTATTTCTTCTAAAACTCTCTCCTTAATTAAGCTTTCAATTTAACTAATAGTTTTAAATTTAAACTTTAAATATACAGTTTGAGATTAAATATTTAAAAAAATTGTCACCTGTAATAAAGATATTTTAAGTCGAACAATATTATTCTGGTGAAAGATATTTGCCGCCTCGTACTAAACAAAGCTTCTAGATACACCCATCCTTATTAATATTCTCTCAACAATTTCATATCACAGTTCTGAGACAGCAATAATCTATTGGGAAATAACCAAAGTCCCACATCGACTGCCTCAATCCTTGGAGTGCGGCTTATATATCTGTTGGGCAACTTCACTTAATGCCAATTGGTTTTAAGATGAAATCTAACATGATATCAGAGCAGGTTCTGACCTTGGGACCTCATCTTCGTTTCCGTTGCGACACGCACCAAGCCCAATAAGGGTTGGGCGTGAAGGGGATCCTTGGAGTGCGGGTTGGGCGTGAAGGGGATCCTTGGAGTGCGGCTTATATATTTGTTGGGCAACTTCACTTAATGTCAATTGGTTTTAAGATGAAATCTAATATAATCTTTGAGACCCCTTAACAAGCCAAAGCCATGTTGATAGGTGCATGGAGACTTACTAGCCGAATATTAACCCCATGTCCCTTAAATTTTATATATATTCCGATATTTAAGCAGGTTGATCTCCATATTCACACTAGATGTAATTATTATTAATTTATTTTGGTTAAGGAAAAATTAGGATTTCAGGATAATTACCCCAATCGAAATAGTGCAATATCATAATATTAAACAAATTCAAACTCCCATCATGTATATATATTATGAACAAAAATAACAAGAGTTTAACCCTGAGACTCAAAATGATCATATAAAATCGTTTTATATATATATTATCATTTAATTATAAATTATTAATTTTATGATTTTTAAGATAATTTTATAAAAATCAATAATTTATCATAATTTTGGGTCAAAGACTACCGATTTTCTATATATATCAGTTAGCTTCTATTAACTGAAAAAAACATAAATCTACTTTAAAAGAAAACTTTAAAATATTTATCATATCTAAAAAAAGTAAATTATTATTAATTTATTACTTAAAATTTACTTTTTGTTATTTATGTATATTTGTTATGTTTCAATATAATCTAAGTTAGTTTCATTAAGTTAAGTGATAATGTAACAAACAAAATATCATATTATCAATTAAGTTGAAGTTATATTATTATTTATTATTTAATTTATTTTAAAAATTTAATTATTATATTTTATTAACTAATAAAATTAAAAAATAAATAAAAGTCACGTTTTTTTTTTCTTTTTTTTTCTCATTATTTTCCCATTTGACCCTAATTCTCTCTTCTCTCTCATCACACAAACTAAGTTACCGTTCCCAACTAAACCTTTAGGCCACCTTCATCCTTTTCTACCCTTCATCTTAAAATTCCAAGAGTTAAAACAACAGAACAGAGAAGGCAAAGCACAAAAAAAAACCAAAACAAAAAAAATTTCATAATGTATAAAGTTTCTCAGATCTGAGAATCAATACAAAATCAAAAACAAAAATGTACAACACGAGTCTTCAATAAACAAATCTGTATTTGAATAAAAAGAAAATCGAAACTTGAACCAAAGTGAAACCCGCAGCACCCACCAATGTGGCAAAACCAAAGGCCAACAAAACGAAAGCACCACGAACCACCGCAACATCACCACGATCCACAATGAAACTCACCGCAATGCGAAACCACCGCGAACCTCCGAGGAATCTCACTGCCGCGTTCGCGCTCAGATCACTCTGTTGTTGGGTCTGTTATTCATGAAGATTCATCTAACAACTCCGCAGACACCTTAAACGACGACGTCGTTGAAGCCGTCATGACAAAGATGGAGACCCAGCTCTAGCACCTCTTCGACCGCCTTCATGCGCCACCGACGTTCGTCATCAGCAACACGTTTCTCTTCTGGGTCGTCGCCGTCGGGAAACACGGGCACGAGTGCACCATAAAAATTAGGGTTATTAGAAAAAACGAACGTTTTTGTGAAATTGAGGCAAAAGGGTGAAATGGGTCAACCTTGGAAGTTCAATTTGAGGAAGCATCGGAGGAGTCTGAGATTTTGGGGTTGGGAGGAACAACAGTGTCGTCTTCTTAGATCTGAGGCTTAGATCTGAGTTTTCTGAGAACGAAGAAACCGGAGAGCGTTGTCTGCACCAAACCCTACCTGGTCGCGCAGGTGACGTGGCTCGAGGACCGCCCTTCTCCTTCCACCGTTAACGGCGACGGCACCGTTTACATGGCATCCGCGGATGGGAGGATTAAGGTTTGGAGGACGGAAGGCGAGGCGAAAGGACACAAGTTTGACGGAGGTGGTGGCGCGGTTGGACGGTGGTGAGAAGTTGTTTTCCATTAAAAAATAAAGAATTGAATTTTTTAAATAGTTTAAATAATAAAAAATAATATATGGGTAATTAGGTTTGATTTTAACAGAATAAAATTAATTATAATTAATATCAAAAATAAATTTTAGATAATAAATTAAAAATAACCTATGGAAAATATATTTTAAAAAAAGTAATAAAAATATAAAATAGGACACTGTCAATAATATAAACGCGGGTAAGATCACCAATGAGTCAATATTTCGCACAACTCGTTATGCTTTGCATGATAACTCTTTTGTTTTGTTATATTTTTAACTATAAGCAATCATCTATCAATTGTTCAATTGTAAGTATTCAAATAGTAAGTTATATATGACCCAGTATAAATAGATGCGGACAGTCAATGAAAAACATTATAATTTGTTCTGGATCATATATATAGTTTAACTAACTTAAAAGATCCAGCTCAAATGTAATATCCATTGGCACAAAAATTTAGTTTAACAGATAATAACCAATTAAATAACAGTATAATTAATGAATTAACTATCATCCTAAATGATTAATCTTACTCGTGATAAAGAAGCTTCCAGATCTTGTATATATTTTAAATTTTGCATACATCTTAAAAAGAAAGCAGAAACAAGAGAGATTAGTATCAAATGTGAACTACACCCATTGGGTCAGCCAATATAAAAGGGGTTAACTGAGTTGGGCAAACAATCCTATTGACAAAGGCATTTTCATGCATTGCACCGTATTTGACAAGCCAGTTCGCGCATGCATTATCTTCACGAAGAGTATGCCTATAAGAGATCGTCCACTGCAAATTCATGATAATTAAGACCGATCGTGAATATGTTGAATCAAGCTGGCAGAAAGGAATTTTGTCCATACAACCTTCAATTATCTAACAGAAATAAATTACTAGTGTATAGATATAGGAAATGGTGAAAGGAATTTTTTTTTTACCCAAAAGTTTAAGGAAAAAATATTGACCGATTTCAGTATAAATAATATATCACGATTAAAAGACAACTTCTATGAGTTTTTAAAATGTAATTTGACTTTAAAAGATTACATGATATCAAATATAAATCGTCTATATATGATTATATAGACAAAATTTATTCTTCTCACTCTTGTTTATATGAAGTTATAATATTTATACTAAAATATCAATTTTCTTGATAAAAATTACTATATATTATTAAAAACAAGTAAAATAACAATCATCCTCTTCTGTTGGTAGTTTTCTTAATAATGAGTCAATGAGATTATTTTAGAACTCAATTATCATTCGCATAAATAACTGTTTTGTTGTCCTAATCCAGCTGATAGCTTTGCTCGAGGGTGAAATCAGTCAGTACAATTATCTATTGATGCCAAATCCATTATGCTGCTACTGTTCATTTTTTTAACGTACTAGTGGCAAAGAAGAGAACATTTAAATTCAGTTCTAATTATGTAGCTACAATTAATACACAGCTGCTAGGGGTATTCATGGACGTGTTTATATATTCTTATTCTTATTTGATCTAAAATTTTGACAAAAATCATTTATTTGAATCAAATTTAATCTATAAATTAAATAAGACTGGGTTTGCTTAATTTGTTTTATAGTATATATTTCAAAATAAATAATTTTTGTATTAATATAATATCATGTTATGTAAAATAATATCCATTAAGTTAATTTTTGTTTTACAGAAAAATATCCATTAAGTTAGTAAATCTTATTATTACTGTATAATTGTTAAAAAACATGCAAAGCAAGCTACTTCCGGAACCTTCAGATCGTAGACACAGATAACAGTTTGAGTTCTGTGCAGAGCATCTCAACCTTGGCCGAAAACACAAACTGTTACGACATCAAGAGCTACTACAGCAACGAATGGGGCACTTACTTCTACTATGGTGGGCCTGGGAACAATCCTCAGTGCCCCTGATTATAAACTATATACAACGTATATATATCAATGTACTTCAGTTTCAAACAATCCTTCTACTCTAAATGTTTCATTCTTTAATTGTACGTAATTATAGAATTAATATTGTGCTATATATTTCCATTCTTGTTTCTACCACTTCCACTGTTTTGTTTGTTTCGATCGATGAAAGGGCCGGAAAAGGAAATTTTGAGTTGTAGTCAACAATAAATAAGGAATTTGCATATATATGAATGCAAAAAAACACGATTGGAAATTGCTAGTTTTGACCGGCTAAATATGATGTCTGAAATTTTACGCATATCGATTTCTTTTTATTCTCATAATTTTTTCTTAAGAGAGAGTGATATTAGACAAACTTTGCATTAGTATTATACACCAAAAAATTTAGAAAAAACCCCAATAATATTTTGTGCAAAAAAAAATTGCATTATACACCAAAATTTTTAGAAAAAAAAAACCCAATAATTTTTTTGTTCACTTAAATTATATTATTTAAGGGATATTGTATTGAACGAAGAATGCTTCTTTTGAACATTCTTCTGGGTAAAATTTATATGTGAGTCACGAATAGAGTGTGTGATTAACATTATTTGTAGATCATGCCACACCTACTGGTAACATGTGAAACGGTAGCAACAAAGTATGGATGAAATTGTTCTTTATTTAATGAATATCATTTATTAATTAGTGAAACTTATACAATTTTTTCAAGTATTAAAAAGATTGTTAAAAAGAATAGATTGAGTAATTAATAGGTTATTAAAATACATCTATACATTCAGGTGTTTTTTTCTTTTTTCCTGCACTCTTGAAATTGCTTCCAGCACTTTCCATTAACAATTCAGGAAATGCATAAAGCAATTTGCTGATTGATTACCGTCAGGGAGATTGAGAGCTCGCGGAATGGACAAGAAAATACCCATTAATGGAGAAGAAAATACCCATTAACAAGTTTGTTGAATTTTCATCATTTCTTATATTAATTTAACACAGCATTCTCTTGAAGATCACTCAACGTGTATGTCAATATATATATATATTGTATAAGTGTTATGCAAAATTCATTATTAAATTAAATTTTTTTATAACATTTTAAATTAATCTAATCTTTTACTTCACTAACATATTCCTTGGAATACATGAAAATAAAAATTTATTTAATTATATTCCTAGTAATTATTAGTTTAAATACATATTCGTTGAGGCCTTGAGGGTAAGTGTATCCTATGAAGTAACAACTCTAGACTCAAAAGTTAGGATATCATATCCTAGAGATTATTTATATTTTCAAATAATCTAAATCATATAAACTAAATAATTTTGAGTTTTTATCTTGAGTTGGAGATTACTTGTGTTTACAGTCAAGAAAATAAAAAAATAAAGACAAGCAACAGATAAGAAATATGTATGAATAAAAGTGACTTAATTATGATTTTACATGTATCATTTTTCCTAATTCATATTTTAATTAAGAATTCCTAGTTGCCTATTAACTATCTTATCTATTATTTTAATTATTAGCATATATGGTCAAGGTCTCAGAATACTCTTCCCCCTAAATCAATCTTACATTGTTCAGATTTAACTTAGGGTTAAGAATGAATAACAGATAAGTTTGTAAAAAGGAGATTCATGTCGTGAGTTTGGTCATTCAAGCTTTATAAACTCTATCATTCTATAAGTCAATTAATTATGAGAAGATAGTAAAAAATACACAATTAACTAATAATTAGAGTGACCAATTCTAATATGGAAGTGAAAATGATAGAAAGATACAATTAATTGAATAACATCGAAGAACTTTATTAAAAAAATAAGAATTAGAATACATGAATACAACTACATCACAATCCAAGTTCTAAGAGGTTTAACCAACCATAGCCATAGAATAACGAAACAATATACAATATTGCATTATAAAAATAAAAGAGATAAAAAAATCCTTATATATTCATACTTCAATGGCTCCTAGTACAATCCTCCTCTCAAAAGCTCTTAATATTCATAAAATGAATTTTGAATCCATCAAGTACAAATTCTAACTTCTTATTTATAGACTCCTAAAGATAATTACTTTAATTAGGCGCGCGCGCACACACACACACACACACTATATATATATATATATATATATATATATATATATATATATATATATATATATATATATATATATATATTCTAATATGATCTATAAAGATAATTTTTCTTAATTAAGATTACGATGGTCATGGTGATATTCACCACGATCATTATCGGAATCCTGACGTCGAAACTTGAGTTATTATGAAATGACAAAGACCCTCATGATTGATCGTGATCTTCTTGGATGACCATGACTGTGATCAATGTACCATGACCGTTATCAAGTAAAAATAACATCAAATCTTCATGAAATGATGTATTCTTCAATTTTTTCACTTGATTGAATGATTATATTTTTGCAAAGTAAAAAATTAAAGTCCAAATGTAAATTTTGTAAAAAAAAAATACATAAAATAACATAAAAATTCATATAAAATATCACTCAAATTATAATTTATCATTCCCTTTTTTTATAAGATTGGATATAAACATATAGATAATTATGGATAACTATATTTCCCAATTCAACGGATGAAACAATGATAAGAAATTAGACGTGATTTGATCTAATCCAGCCTAAGAGCTAATGATGAAGATGGCTACTGACTATCCCTTGCCTAGTATAAATGGGGGAAGGAGTCATCAAAGTTGCTATCACAAAACAGTTATTGACAAGCTGAAATCATGGGAATACACTCATTACATGAAAATAATTATTTTGCACATTCCCCCACAATTACATATGCTTAAAAAAAATGATATTCATTACATAACTCGTTGGAAGCTCTCCAAGATCAACATTAACTTAATTGATTGAATGATTAATTATGACATGAGGCTACTGGGTGGTCTGTCATCTCAAGCTTTTCGAAGGAACTTGACTGGAAGGTCGAGGTCCACAAGAATGGCGTGAGTGAGCATCCTAGCCAGGAAGCATCTTTTGGAAAGGGTTAGAGAGATCGAAAACAGGAAGATAAAGGGAATTTTGAGGGCACAAAATTAAACTTGCTAAATTGAAGATAATTGAAAAAATCTCAACTTTATATGTTCATGTCACAGACATCCCCAACAACATGAAGTAGAGAAAATATAAAAGGAAGAAAATTCCCTCTCGACAAAAAATAAAAATATGGAATTTTTGCCTAACAAAACAGAAATTAGTACATTTTTTTTGGTGGGGTGAACCCAACCGATGCAGCCTCTTCTTTTGCTGGTGCCTCTATGGTGTCGTCATCAGGGGCTACTGCTTTGATTATTCTGGAGAACTTGAGGGGCTTCGAGCGGGAGAAGGAGAGGCACGGCGTTACACGAGACTGAGTAGGGTTTTATTGAAAATATATATATTAAAACAACGACGTGTTTATGATAGGACTGTCTTAAATCATCTTTCATTTAATTTCAAAAATGCCACTAGACCGTGCTTTCTAAGACGTCTTTAATGCAACCGTCGTAGAGTTCATTCCAGAAATGCTTATATTTACGGTAATGCCACTGCATTATTAATTAAAGCGGTTTTCTCACGACCGTCGTAGAAGGGACGTCGTAAAAAACCTATTTTTTAGTAGTGACTCTTCCCCTTAAATCAATCTTACATTGTTCAGATCTAACCTAAGGTTAAGAATGAATAACAGATAAGTTTGTAAAAAGGAGATTCATGTAGTCAGCTTGATCATGCAAGCTTTATGAACTCTATTCCTTCTATAAGTCAATTAATTATGAGAAAATGGTAAAAGATACACAATTAACTAACAATTAGAGTGACCAATTCTAATATAGAAGTGAAAATGATAGAAAGATACAATTAATTGAATAACATCGAAGAACTTTATTAAAAATAAGAATTAGAATACATGGATACAACTACATCACAATCCAAGTTCTAAGAGGTTTAACCAACCATAGTCATAAAATAACTAAGCAATATACAATATTGCATTATAAAAATAAAAGAGATAAAAAAATCCTTATATATTCATACTTCAATGGCTCCTGGTACAATTCTCCTCTCAAAACTCTTAATATTCATAAAATGAATTTTGAATCCATCAAGTACAAATTCCAACTTTTTATTTATAGACTCCTAAAGATAATTACTTTAATTAGGCGCACACTATATATATATATATATTCTAATATGATCTATAAAGATAATTTTTCTTAATTAAGATTATGATGGTCATGGTGATATTCACCACGATCATTATATTGGAATCCTGACGTCGAAGCTTGAGTTATTATGAAATGACAAAGACCCTCATGATTGATCGTGATCTTCTTGGATGACCATGACTGTGGTCAATGTACCATGACCGTTATCAAGTAAAAATAGCATCAAATTTTCATGAAATTATGTATTTTTCAATTTTTTCACTTGATTGAATGATTATATTTTTGCAAAGTAAAAAATTAAAGTCCAAATGTAAATTTTGTAAAAAAAAAAAAAAACATAAAATAACATAAAAATTCATATAAAATATCACTCAAATTATAATTTATCATTCCCTTTTTTTATAAGATTGGATATAAACATATAGATAATTATGGATAACTATATTTCCCAATTCAACGGATGAAACAATGATAAGAAATATTAGAGGTGATTTGATCTATTCCAGCCTAAGAGCTAATGATGAAGATGGCTACTGACTATCCCTTGCCTAGTATAAATGGGGGAAGGAGTCATCAAAGTTGCTATCACAAAACAGTTATTGACAAGCTGAAATCATGGGAATACACTCATTACATGAAAATAATTATTTTGCACATTCCCCCACAATTACATATGCTTAAAAAAAATGATATTCATTACATAACTCGTTGGAAGCTCTCCAAGATCAACATTAACTTAATTGATTGAATGATTAATTATGACATGAGGCTATTGGGTGGTCTGTCATCTCAAGCTTTTCGAAGGAACTTGACTGGAAGGTCGAGGTCCACAAGAATGGCGTGAGTGAGCATCCTCCATTTTTTTTATTTTAAACTAGTTAAAAATACACAGTTGAATCTCCTTGTTAAAAATAACTTGAAATTCTAAATAATATTAGTGTCTTATTAATTTCTTAACTAACATTTCTCCTTTTCTATGCTTGCCCCAGCTTATAGTCTTGCTACATTGCCTGGATACGTACCCTGATGTGTTGGACTAATGTACTAGTTGAGAAAAAATATAAGAGATAAAAATCTTAGTTTTTTTTTATAGGGTTTAGGGTTTAAGGTAACATGAAAAAATTAAAACATATATGTATATAAGGAATTAATTTAAGCATCTATACAAAGCCGTGGTTTAAGCATGTAACTTATTAAAACATTGCTTCTGAAAAACTGTAGGAATATGTGTGTGTGTAACCTAATTCATAATGCTACGTACATTTTAAACCACGGCTTTGCATAGAGTTTTCCTTGAATAATTTTCTCTTAATAAAATAATTAATACTTACACATTTAATTTCTTTTTAATACACTCTCCTTACTTTTTACTTTAACAAAAAAAAAGTGTGTAGAAAAAAAATGGCGTGTAAGAAATTCTGTTCATCAATATATATTATCCGATTTAGATTGTGGTTTATTAATTAATTGGTTAACCAGAAAAATAATGATGATAACATGCAAATGTCTGTCTGTCAATATAAAATAAATTTTTAACTTCTCCTTTCTCTTGATTAATTTCAGTCTTGCTTTCTCAAATGATGTTGTGAACTTTACAACTATACAAATAAAGCTCTAAGCGATAAAAGATTTGTCACGTTGATGAGTTGTTGACTGTTGAGATAAAACTGTATGCATTGTTTTTTATTTCTCACCAAGATCGTGACAAAATATGAATTAGGTTCCTATTATCCTATAGTCCTTATTATTTACTTGCGAGAATTAATATTGAAGTGTACAAATATGCATGTATTGGAAGCACAATGAACTTCAAAACCACAAAACAAATATATTTTTTATGAAGTTTCCATAGTTAGGCCATAAGATTTTCATGTACAATACTATTCAAATATTAAATTATAGTTATTTGCTTTTGATGCTCCTACACTGTCGGTCTTCTGTTATGATGAAGTATCTTATTCTCTGAGAACATATTTCAAGATACCAAGCTGAGATGGATGGTACTTGACCTTCAGCTATGATATTTATTTTATCAAAAGAAAAAAATGTATGTTGAAACACTAATATCACAAGATTAGCAAAATCATAACCTGCATTAATGCATTTAGTATATATAATATATCACTATATATCAACTAATCAGTATACAATTACAAGCAAGTTATTCTGCAGCAGGATACAAACTAACGTGACAACAGTCGACCAAACTAGTCTTGGAATTCAAAGATGAAAATAATAAACCAAGCCAACAAACATTTTAAAATGTACAGTAACTCTAGAAGACATTTCCTAAATGTTGACCCCCACACATTAATTTTTATACTTCATATATGCATCCCTGGTGTCTTGCTTGTATATGGTTTTGACTAGGCTAGCTTTGCCCATAGCTATGTGCAGGTACGAAACTAAAAAACGCTTGAAAATCATAAACCACATTTTGATTAAACTTGTGGTGCAGCGGGGGGAGAGGGAGAGGTACCAGCAGGCTCAATTCTACGCAGCATGAACCCTACTCCCCTGCTTGAACCATCTTCATCATCATGGTATGCATAAGCAAACCCACCATGCCTCGTCAAATCCATCCCCGCAGTCTCATCATCCCTCGAAATTCTCAACAGTTTCATCTTATGAAGCCCATAGAACAACGGCGCCATGGTCGCCGTAACCCACCCGCACACCACCAATATCTGAATCACCTGCGCCGCCAGCAGCCTCCCTCCGCCACCCATCAAAGCCCCGAACGGCCTTCCACCACGGTAAATCTCCTCCACGTACTCTTTCTTCGCAAACAATCCCGTGAAGAAAACCCCCCACGCTCCGCACCCGCCGTGAAGCTGCGCCGCCTCCAACGGATCATCGTACTCTACCTTCGCGGCAAGCTTATTAAGCCCAATCAAAACCCACGCCGCCACAAACCCACACACAATCGCGGCCCACGGTTCCACAACGGCACAGCCCGATGTAATGGCAGCGAACCCGCCAAGCAGGCCGTTACACACGTCAATCACGTTCCAGTGGCCAGCCAATAACCGCTTGCTGAACAACGTCGTCAGAGCCGCAGTGCTCCCAGCCAATGTCGTCGTGACAGCTGTCCTCCCTATAGCGCTCCATTGACCATAATACCCTCCACTTCCATACCCCTTGGCTATTGTCAGAAACGAACCAGGGTTGAAGCCGTACCAGCCGAACCATAACAAAAACGTACCAAGCACAACTAAAGACGCGCTGTGGCCACGTAAAGCAACCGACCGGCCCGAACGGTCGAACCGGCCGATTCTCGGGCCTTCAATTAAAGCCCCCCACAGGCCCGCTATCCCGCCAACCATGTGAACAACGCCTGAGCCCGCGAAGTCGATGACTCCAGACCCGAATAAAACATTTCCGTCAATACGACTCGCGCTGGCCCAACCGTCTGGGGACCAGAACCAATGCGAAACGATGGGGTAAACGAAACCGGTTAAGAAAGAAGAGTAGATAAGGTAAGCCACGAACTGTGTTCTCTCGGCGATGGAGCCGCTGGTGATTCCTGCGGCGGCGATGGCGAAGGCCCACTGGTAGAGGAAGAAGCTGTAGTCGCCGTTGGGAGAGGAGTCCATCGGGTAATCTCCCATCGGGTAATCTCGTAGGCCGAAGAAGTGGCGGCCGATGAAGCCGTTGGAGGGGCCGCCGAAGGCGAATGCAAAACCGAATAGGTAGTAGGAGAGACCGCCGGCGGCGGCGTCGAGGACGTTGGTGAGCATGATGTTCATGGTGTTTTTGGCTCTGACGGAGCCGGCGCAGAGCATGGCGAAGCCGAGCTGCATGGCGAAGACAAGATACGCTGAAAACAGAAGGTAGGTGTTGTCGACGGCGTAGGTTGTTTCGGCGAGCTTTCTAGAAATGGAATCGAATTTGGCGCAGAGGTAGTTGGCGGCGGCGGTGTCGTTGAAGAGTGGGGCAAGGTCGTTGGCGGAGCAAGAGAGAGAAGCCATGCTTTGGCTGTTAGAGTGAGACAAGAGTATGGAGAAGAACTGATGGCGGCAATGATTTTATATATACTTAGAATTGATGAGGGCCACTTGCTGTTATTTTATCTCTTTGGAGTTCAGCTATTAGGGTTAGTGGTTTTGAGAGCTGCAGAGGGAATCTTTCAATTATAAATGACATGCGCGAATAAATCCTCCTCAAATATTGTGTTGGAATCCTACAGATTGAGTTCGGGATTCGTTGGCTCCTCCTCAACCCTACGCATTTAGATATCTTTCCTCTCCTTTTTTCTGGCTCACTCACTCCGCTACAACTCTTCTTCTTTGCCTTTCTTAGTCTTTGACAGTGAAATTATATATGTTTCAATGGATGATAATTTTTTATTTTTTAAAATAAAAAATATTATAAATTTAATGTTTCGCTGCTTTGTTTGTTTTTATAAATATCAGATAACTCTCTAAACGTCAAACATATATATTTTTAAACATTATGGTGAGTACATTAGTTAACAAATCAATAAATAAATTTTGTATCAAATTTTTTCATGGAGTTGGCTGCGTAAATATTATGTTTCTTATGAAACATTTTCACTTTTATTTCTTAAATAGTAATATATATGTAAGATACGAAAAGGATATAATTGAAAAATAATTAATATTATCTTAGTCTTTTAAATTAAAAATTAAAAGTGGATAAGTAAAATAAATAAATAAACAGATAGAGAATATACCTTACATTACAACCATTTTAGCTAAACTAATATATATATATATATATATATATATATATATATATATATATATATGTTATTAATTGTTATATATATCAAATAAGTATTATATGTTCAGTATATTAATGTTAATTAAGCTTTGGATGGTTCATTTTTAGAAAACTGAACACACTATATGTTTGTGTAATAATAAAAAGTGTTTTACCTACATTTCAAAATCCATTCTTTCTCCTTATAGCATTATACTTTATTTCTTC
The DNA here is from genome assembly GCF_004193775.1 of Glycine soja. Lineage (NCBI taxonomy): Eukaryota > Viridiplantae > Streptophyta > Magnoliopsida > Fabales > Fabaceae > Glycine > Glycine soja. The sequence goes on along the minus strand of NC_041011.1, from coordinate 41,810,258 downwards.
TAAAACTTTCTCCTGAATTAAGCTTTCAATTTAACTAATAGTTTTAAATTTAAACTTTAAATATACAGTTTGAGATTAAATATTTAAAGAAATTGTCACCTGTAATAAATATATTTTAAGTCGAACAATATTATTCTGGTGAAAGATATTTGCCGCCTCGTACTAAATAGAACTTCTAGATACACCCATCCTTATTAATATTCTCTCAACAATTTTATATCACAGTTTTGAGACAGCAATAATCTTTCTTAATCATTGCAAATTATGCTTGTTTCATTTTTCGTCCTTATAGCGTTTTAGAAAACATTTTTTTACTGTTCAAAGTATTATCTAAAGTGTTTTAAGGACTAAAAACAAAATAAACATAATTTGCAAGGACTAAAAACAAAAAATTAATTTTGTAAGGATGAAAAAGAATAAAAAAACACTAAATTGCAAGGACTAAAAAGGTATTTAAACCTAAGTTCAAACAATTTTACATCCAACATGTTAGCCAGGTTTGTAAAAGAAAATTAATACGTGTCTCACGCATGGGTCTTCGCATTTGGCTGTATACGTTTGTGATCCTCAACCATCATGCCAAGTAACTCAGCAACATCTTGTACTCTATAAGCCACACACAAACAAGTTTAATACAATCACATCACCTATTAGCAAATTTAACTCAATCCATGAAATAATCAATTTAAGAATTCCAATGGGAGGTTTCACAGCTATTTAAATGTCTAACCTGTCATAAGATTCAGCTCTAGTATAAGCTTGAATAACCTAATTGTATGTCTCTGTATCAGGCTTCATGTAATCTGTTATGTAACAAATTAAAGATAATTTACCTTGCATAGAATTAATAATGAAGAAAGAGAATTTAACAATTTAGAAAAGAGCATCCCACCTCCACAACACACAGAAACAAAAAAGAAGAAAGATACCATAAGAATTGAAACATAATTGTGAACCCAGTAAGAGTATAAGAAAAAGAAACGAGATTCCCTTAAAATGGTAAATGAAATCTTTATAAGTAAACAAATATAAGCATCAGAAAAAGAAGAAAGAGGAAGAGAAAGCAGATGTGGAGGGCAAACCTTCTCCATATTCCATGTTCTCAAATGTTGCAAAAGCTATTTCAGGTATTCTGCAGGTAGCCTAATGAATTTGTAAGATAATATTAAGAAAACATAATGCAAACAGAAGAAGATCACACAAGCTCATAATTTGCTTTAACAAAGCTAATTGAAATTTGATAAGTTTTAAAAAAACAACAACTCAGCATTGTTTGCCTGAAACCTGTAAAACTGAGGGTCCTTTTGATATGTACCAAGGTATAGCACATAATAAATACTTAAGTTACAGAACATTTTTTTTATCCTGTAGATTGTTTGTGAGACAATGGACAACACAATCAAAGCAAAATAATGTAAAATTTACTGCAAAACCCTTTTTAATAATATTAATTATCAAAAATGGTGGTAACGGTGGCGAAGTTTGTGCCAACGACAATGATGACAACAATCATGATTTTAAATTGCAGTCCGCAACCGCAATGTCAAGGTATTTTGACACTCTGCAATTACATCATGACCGCAATTGCAGCCACATCAGATGCATTTTCCCGCAATATATAGGTTTTCAGGCTCACTGCAATGCGACCGCAACCGCAGTGGTGGGAATAGTGGCAACGGTGATGGTTACAGTGATAGTGGTGCCAACGACAATAATAGTGGTGATGGTAATAGTGGTAGTGACAACAATGATCATGGTGGTCGCAGTGGTGGTTACAACGTTGGTGGCGTGACGGCAACAGCCGCATTAATAGAGGTCACACATTAAATGAAATAAAATTGGGTATTTTTGTCTTATGAGTATTTTGTATTTGGGACAAAAAGTTGTCCCATGGTAACAAAAAAAAAAAAAGTTTTTGTTTTGTCCTTCATTTGATTTGTTTGTCCCATGATCTTTTTATAGATCAAACATGGGACAATTGTATTTGTGTTGTCCAGTACCATGCTTTTTAGCAAATGAAACGGACCTAAAGTATTATTGTATCATAATCCATATTAGTTACCTTCACATCTTTTCTAGTCACAAAGAGAATGAAAAAACAGGAAGCAAGGATTTGATTAGTGTTTTTATAAGGGAATTTATCCTTATGAATCATTGCCAAAGATAGGAGTCACTTAATTGCCACAATATATGAATCATTGCCACAGGATAGAAGTCACTAAATTAACACCAATAATCGGTTTGATTTGATGTACAGAGAAAAAAATAAGGAATGAGATATGTATGAAAGATTTTTTTTTTAAGAAATACAGAACCCTAAATATTTTCACCCCTATTTTTAAGGTGATACAAAACCAACCACTAATAGTTATAAAAAGAACCACCTAATCTTGCTTTCACAACACAATTTCCCTTGCAAAATTCTTGGATATGGGAAAAAAATTAAAAAACATGGCATCTACAAAATTATAATCGAAAGAAAAATGCTATATCTTCCTAAAAATCCTCCTCCTATTTTATAAAGAAAGTGTTAAATGAAAAAATTAAATACATAAAATGTCTAAGAAAATATAAAACGTTTTTAATACTTACCATACAAGGGAACTAGGGGGATTTATAATTATTCTAATTGAAAACATATCATCTGACAATGAAGAAATGCAATATTTTCATTTTTTGAACTTGAATATTCTCATAATGTTCAGTAACATAACATGGTTATTTTAGGGAGAGCAAGACAATATTTTTAATCAAATTTAATTAATGAGTCATAAAGTATTACTATAGATCCTCACTAAAAAAAAACTTGCAATTTATAATGTCGTAAAATGTAATTTTAACAGTTAAAAACTGATTTTGACATATTTTAAAATAGTTGTCAAAATCTGATTTTGACATATTTGAAACAATTGCTAGTATTATTGTCAGAAAAGTCTCAACATTTCCTAGCAGTTAATAATCATCACAAAAACATTTAAACAGCGGCACAATATATTCTATTATACTAAATTTAAAAGAACGATCTCTATAAAAAAAAAAAAAAAATACCATATTAAAAGACAAAAGAAAAAATAACAAATTGCAAAATGCTAAGAGTCAAGAAGTGTGAATAAAATCAGAAAGTAAGACCTCAAAGATGTCAATGTCAAAAAAACTTAACTTTCACCATTACCCAGCACATATAATATACATGTCATGTTCCTTTATTAGTAATACAATATCCTAGATCCATTTTTTTGGGTAGAGGATGAAACAAAACTAAAGAACAAACAAAGAATCCCGAAGACAAGCTTCCAAAACTACAGGCGGAGGTTGCTGCCACTCCCTAACCAGAATGATTGCAGAAGCACCATTTGGCTAAAATGTCTGCAACAGAATTGGCATCCCTGTAAATGCAGCTGATGGAGACCTTCCAGTAGGAGCCCACGTATATCTCTAATTACCTCTCTGTGTCTATGAAAATTGATACTGTACTCTCATCAATCAAAATATCTACAACAGATTGACAATCTGTTTCACAGATAATGGATTTAACTCCACAATTCCAACAAATTTTCAACACTGGAGACTTTATTCCCTACTATATCAGAAGGAATTACTTTACTAATTTTGCTATTTTTCTTTAGTTAATTTTCATATTAGCTACATCTGAAAATCAGCTAAAGCAAAATAGTAAAACTAGTAATTGAATAATGACTTGTGCATTAATTAGTCTAGCCGGCCAGTAACAATTCAAGACACGTCAAAGATTGGCTTTAGGAACTTATTATGACCTACTTATTAACCTTCAGTTGACATGAATTATTTGGGTTGTAACTTGGGACTGATTTTTGACAAACAAAAGGCATAGATGTAGTTAAAAATAGTAAATGGTTTTCGGTGCTGTGAATTAATACACTACATTATGAAAATTATTTTTTGGGAAGTTAGGAGGTTTATCGGAGAAAAATGGATATATGGAGAACCATATATTTACCAAGAAAAAAAAAACTATAACTTGATAGAGAAAAATGTAGTAAAAGAATTTCAATCTTTTACATAATAAACCAATTTATGGTCTCCTAATCCAGCTGATAGCTTTGCTCGAGGGTGAAATCAGTCAGTACAACTATCTATTGATGCCAAATCCATTATGCTGCTACTGTTCATTTTTTTAACGTACTAGTGGTAAAGAAGAGAACATTTAAATTCAGTTCTAATTATGTAGCTACAATTAATACACAGCTGCTAGGGGTATTCATGGACGTGTTTATATATTCTTATTCTTATTTGATCTAAAATTTTGACAAAAATCATTTATTTGAATCCAAATTTAATCTATAAATTAAATAAGACTGGGTTTGCTTAATTTGTTTTATAGTATATATTTCAAAATAAATAATTTTTGTATTAATATAATATCATGTTATGTAAAATAATATCCATTAAGTTAATTTTTGTTTTACAGAAAAATATTCATTAAGTTAATAAATATTATTATTACTGTATAATTGTTAAAAAACATACAAAACACTTAGTCAAGGTGAGACGACATGAAATATAATCTCAACTCTTCTTCGAAATAATTTAAGTTTAATTTTTAAAACTCAAAAGTCAGTGATTAAAGTTAGTCTGGGACTTTGAGTAGGGCTACAGTGAAACAGAAGTGCAATTAAGTTGCAGAAGTACGATCCTTTATAAATATCTGAAGGTTTTTCTTTTGGCAATGCAGAGTGACTCGTATCGGGCAACCGGTTGTTACAACCTTCTTTGTGTTGGCTTTATTCAAACGAATAGCAGAATAGCCATTGGAGCTGCCATTTCTCCTGTCTCTTCTTATGATGGCAACCAATATGACATCACAATCCTCATTTGGAAGGTCAGTATTGCTTCCACGCACATACAAATTCATGACTGTGCATTTCATACATCTCAAAGTCAAATAAAGGATTTAATACAAGAATTTAATGACCATGTACATGCCAGAGTCATATAAAGGAATATTTTTTTATTAGTTGACAGTATATATCCGTCAGTATGTAACCTATTTTTTTTTTCAATATAAAAATGCTTCGCATGTAACAACCAGATAAATATAAATAACTGTTTATCAATTTTTTGACCTTTCAAACTGAGTTGGGTAGTTTTGTATTCATACGTGATGAACGTGCCTTGTATTTAGGAGTTTAGTTTTCTGTTTAGTTATTTTTCATTCAGGTGTATATATATTCTGCTATTATAATCATGTAACAGAAAATATAGTGAACCTTCTTTCTTATATGGTATCTAGAGCCATTTTTTTCTGCCAATTCTTCTTTCCATGGCCACCTCAAACCCTTCCCTTCTAGCTCTAGCAAACACCACCACCTCTAATCTAAATCTCCAACTTCCTCCTATCAACATAAAACTTGATAGAGATAACTACTCTCTTTGGCGCTCTACAATCATTTCTGCCCTTGAAACATTTGACCTTGAATCCTTCATACTGAATCCTTCTCCACCATTGGAAACACGTATTCTAACCACCTCTGATGGCATCATTACTACCGAAACCAACCCTGAGTTTATTCTGTGGCGCAAGCGTGATCGTTTTGTGTTACTGTGGCTAAAATCTACCCTCTCTGAACAAGCTTTATCATTGGTTGTTCGTGCCACCTCTTCCCATATGGCATGGACAGCCATCGGGAAAACCTTCTAGGCCCAAACTCGAGCCAGGCGCATGGCAATGAAGTCTCAGCTTCAATCTCTCACTAAAGGATCACTCTCTATGTTAGAATATATTGAATGAAAAAGATCAATTTCTGACTCTCTTGTTGAAAATCTTCATCCAATTTCGGATGAGGATCTTGTCGGATACATCCTGAATGGCCTTGATCCTTCTTATGGCCCTTTTATCACAGCTTTTATGATGAAATCGGAGGATGTTTTGGTTGACGATCTTGCTGGTCTTCTTCTTCAAGAAGAGGCACGATTGGAACACGATCATGCTCATCAACCTGTTATTGTCACCCAACCTCCCGTAGTTGTCTCTCAAGCTCCAAATTCTGCTCCTCTACTTCCTACCCCCACTGTTTATACCACAAATCGCTCTACCTCGAGGCCCACTTCTAACACCTATCAGCCCCATAGCGCTGGCCAATCTTTAAACCACACCTTTGACAATCGTCGTCGTCCCAACATTCGTCCACTATGCCAAATATGCAACAAATCTGGGCACGAAGCCATTGACTGCTGGCATCGTGCAAACCAAACAGCCTACCCCTCTCGCCGTCCCAATCCACGATTCTCCAACCGACAGGCCCACATTGCTCATACTGGCACCTCTTCGACTGTCATGGATCCATCCTGGTATTTTGATACGGGTGCAACTGACCATGTTACTCCTGATCTTCATAAGCTAAATATCATTGATGACTACACTGGAGACGACAAACTGCAAGTTGGCAATGGTAACAACTTATCAATTTCTCATGTTGGTTCATCTTCTTTCTCTGATCTTACCTTACCAAATGTCTTCCTTGTTCCTGAACTCACAAAAAGTCTCCTAAGTGTGTCAAAATTAACCAGAGATAACAATGTTTTCATGGAATTCTGGCCTTCTCATTGTTCTGTTAAGGATTTTCAGGGTCAAACACTTCTACGCGGGGACGTTAAAAATGGTTTGTATCGGTTGCCATCTGTCAAAAATCACTCACCTACAACTATGGCATTAACTGGTGTGCGTACTACTCTGCATGGATGGCATCAACGCCTTGCTCATCCACATGAATCTCTCTTGCGGCGTCTTCTTTCCATATTTCAGCTTCCTGTGTCCAAGAATAAATTTCCCAACGTCTGTGAATCTTGTCAATTTGGGAAGAGTCATCGCTTCCATCTTCCTACCTCCCATGTTACCTAAACTAAACCTTTTGCACTCATGTACTCAGATGTTTGGGGGCCCTCCCCTCATTTTTCTATTAATGGAAGTCGTTACTTTGTTTTGTTCATTGATGATTGCACCAAGTTTGTGTGGATTTATTTTTTGTCTCATAAATCTCAAGTATATCCAACATTTGTGCAATTTCGTAAAATGATAAAAACACAATTCAATTGTGCCATTAAATCAATGCAAACTGATTGGGGTGGTGAATATCGCAATGTCTCTACTTTTCTAAAGCAACATGGAATAGAACATCGCATATCTTGCCCTTACACATAGGAACAAAATGGTGCTGTTGAGCGCCGAAATCGTATCATTGTTGAAAAAGGATTGACACTTCTTGCACAATCTTCCCTACCTCCTATCTTCTGGGAACATGCATTCAAAACCGCCACATATTTACATAACCGCACTATTACTCCCCTACTTCAATTTCATTCTCCATACCAAAAACTTTATCACAAAATTCCAGACTATGGCTTTCTCAAGACCTTTGGATGCTTGTGTTATCCCTTCCTTAGACCATACAACAACCATAAACTAGATTTCAGGTCTCTACCTTGTGTGTTTCTTGGTTACAGTGTTTCCCACAAGGGATATTTGTGTTTTCATAAACCTACATCCAGGATATATGTTTCCAGACATGTGGTTTTTAATGAGGACATATTTCCTTATGCCACCCCATCACCACATTCGGTTCCACCTTCCACTAACTCACCACAACCCACTAGCCACCAAATTCTCGAACATGCAGCATCTTTAGATTCTCTCTGTCCACTACCTACCACACCTCCCGTTTTAAGCAATCCTCCCTCATCTAATTCGCCTCCAGCAACACCACACTACCAACAACACACCGTCAGCTCACGTGCACGCCAAACTCAACCATCTACCTCCCATTTACGTCCCGCTGACCATAGCACACACCCCATGACAACTAGGGCACGCACCAATTCTCTCAAACCTAAGATTTTTACCACAACCACCATGACCTCTACATCCATGGAGCCACGCACCTTTCATCAGGCCATAAAACACACATGCTGGCAGCATGCTATGCAACAAGAATTTCAAGCCCTAATGAGGAACAACACTTGGTCTCTTGTTCCATGTCCTACTAATGCTAATATTGTTGGTTGTAAATGGATTTTCAGGTTAAAAAGACGCGCCGATGGTTCCATTGAACGTCACAAAGCTCGTCTAGTTGCACAGGGTTTTAAACAAGAGGCTGGAATTGATTATTTTGACACATTTAGTCCGGTCATTAAACCTACTACCATTCGGTTAGTGCTCTCCATAGCTCTTTCACGTGGCTGGTGTCTTAGACAACTTGATATCAACAACGCTTTCCTCAATGGTGACTTGACTGAGACAGTGTACATGCAACAGCCTCGTGGTTTCGAAGACAAATCCAATCCTTCACATGTGTGTCGTCTTCACAAAGCAATTTATGGTCTTAAACAAGCACCACGTGCTTGGTTCAACAAACTGAAATCCTATCTTATACAACACGGGTACAAGGCTTGCCATTCAGACACATCCTTGTTTGTTCACTACTCTTCCAATTCCATCATCTACATTCTTGTCTATGTAGATGACTTAATTCTCACAGGCACCAATGCTGCGCACATTCAAAGTTTCATCACTAAGTTGCATGTTGTCTTTGCTCTCAAGGATCTCGGTTCTCTGCACTATTTTCTAGGTCTTCAAATTCACAGAACATCAACTGGGTTAACACTATCTCAGGAAAATTACATTCATGACATTCTCTGTCGCAGCAAAATGTCAGAAGCCTCCTCCATTTCTACACCAGCTGACCCAGGTTCTCGGCTTCATAGTGAAGGAGCACCTTTTGAGGATCCAAAGCTCTTCCGACGAGTCGTAGGTTCACTTCAATATGTCACTATTAGTCATTCGGATATCGCTTATGCTGTCAATAGAGTATGTCAATTCATGCATTCACCCACTACTCTGCATTGGCAAGCGACCAAAAGAATACTCAGGTATTTGAAGGGTACTTCCACTCACTGCCTTCATTTTAAACCTACACAAGCTCAATCTCTCTTAGCTTATTCGGATGCTGGTTGGTTATCGGATCCTGAAGATAGCCGGTCACAATATGGGTATGCAATATTTCATGGTTCCAACCTCATCAGCTGGACATCAAAGAAACAAAAGGTTGTAGCCCGATCCAGTACTGAATCTGAGTACCGTTCTCTAGCATACACTGCCGCTGAATTGATATGGATTCAACAACTGCTAACTGACCTCTATATGCCTCTCATTCGTCCTCCTTTACTGTTATGCGATAATGTTGGTGTTATTTTTATGACAAAAAATCCTGTCATACAAACAAGGTCCAAGCATATTGCACTCGATTTTCACTTCATTCGTGAACTTGTAGAATCTAACTCTCTTCATGTTCGTCATATATCTTCAGTTGATCAAATGGCTGACATATTTACAAAGGCATTATCCAAGGATCGGATATTTCAGCTACGTTCCAAGCTTCAAGTTCATCCTTTCCTTGCGCTTGCGGGGGGGGGGGGGGGGGGGGGTAACAACCAGATAAATATAAATAAATGTATATCAGTTTTTTGACCTTTCAAACTGAGTTGGGTAGTTTTGTATTCATACGTGATGAACGTGCCTTGTATTTAGGAGTTTAGTTTTCTGTTCAGTTATTTTTCATTCAGGTGTATATATATCCTGCTATTGTAATCATGTAACAGAAAATATAGTGAACCTTCTTTCTTATAGCATGAAAATATTTTTTTTTGACAATTTGTTGTTGTGAATATGAATTAGGATCCAAAAGTGGGGAATTGGTGGATGAGTTTTGGTGACAACACATTGGTAGGGTATTGGCCCGCAGAGTTATTCACACACTTAGCAGACCACGCCACGATGGTGGAGTGGGGAGGAGAGGTTGTAAATTCCCGGACCAACGGCCAACACACCTTTACCCAAATGGGCTCTGGACACTTCGCCGAGGATGGTTTCGGAAAAGCAAGCTACTTCCGGAACCTTCAGATCGTAGACACGGATAACAGTTTGAGTTCTGTGCAGAGCATCTCAACCTTGGCCGAAAACACAAACTGTTACGACATCAAGAGCTACTACAGCAACGAATGGGGCACTTACTTCTACTATGGTGGGCCTGGGAACAATCCTCAGTGCCCCTGATTATAAACTATATACAACGTATATATATCAATGTACTTCAGTTTCAAACAATCCTTCTACTCTAAATGTTTCATTCTTTCATTGTACGTAATTATAGAATTAATATTGTGCTATATATTTCCATTCTTGTTTCTACCACTTCCACTGTTTTGTTTGTTTCGATCGATGAAAGGGCCGGAAAAGGAAATTTTGAGTTGTAGTCAACAATAAATAAGGAATTTGCATATATATGAATGCAAAAAAACATGATTGGAAATGGCTAGTTTTGACCGGCTAAATATGATGTCTGAAATTTTACGCATATCGATTTCTTTTTATTCTCATAATTTTTTCTTAAGAGAGAGTGATATTATACAAACTTTTTAGGTAAGATGCATTAGTATTATACACCAAAAAATTTAGAAAAAACCCCAATAATTTTTTGTGCAAAAAAAATTGCATTATACACCAAAATTTTTAGAAAAAAAAAACCAATAACTTTTTTGTTCACTTAAATTTAATTATTTAAGGGATATTGTATTGAAGGAAGAATGCTTCTTTTGAACATTCTTCTGGGTAAAATTTACATGTGAGTCACGAATAGAGTGTGTGATTAACATTATTTGTATGTGAAACGGTAGCAACAAAGTATGGATGAAATTTGTCTTTATTTAATGAATATCATTTATTAATTAGTGAAACTTATACAATTTTTTCAAGTATTAAAAAGATTGTTAAAAAGAATAGATTGAGTAATTAATAGGTTATTAAAATACATCTATACATTCAGGTGTTTTTTTCTTTTTTCCTGCACTCTTGAAATTGCTTCCAGCACTTTCCATTAACAATTCAGGAAATGCATAAAGCAATTTGCTGATTGATTACCGCTCGCGGAATGGACAAGAAAATACCCATTAATGGAGAAGAAAATACCCATTAACAAGTTTGTTGAATTTTCATCATTTCTTATATTATTTAATTATATTCCTAGTAATTATTAGTTTAAATACATATTCATTGAGGTCTTGAGGGTAAGTGTATCCTATGGAGTAACAACTGTAGACTCAAAAGTTAGGATATCATATCCTAGAGATTATTTATATTTTCAAATAATCTAAATCGTATAAACTAAATAATTTTGAGTTTTTATCTTGAGTTGGAGATTATTTGTGTTTACAATCAAGAAAATAAAAAAATAAAGACAAGCAACAGATAAGAGATATGTATGAATAAAAGTGACTTAATTATGATTTTACATGTATCATTTTTCCTCATTCATATTTTAATTAAGAATTTCTAGTTGCCTATTAACTATCTTATCTATTATTTTAATTATTAGCATATGGTCAAGGTCTGAGAATACTCTTTCCCTTAAATCAATCTTACATTGTTCAGATCTAACCTAAGGTTAAGAATGAATAACAGATAAGTTTGTAAAAAGGAGATTCATGTAGTCAGCTTGATCATGCAAGCTTTATGAACTCTATTCCTTCTATAAGTCAATTAATTATGAGAAAATGGTAAAAAATACACAATTAACTAACAATTAGAGTGACCAATTCTAATATAGAAGTGAAAATGATAGAAAGATACAATTAATTGAATAACATCGAAGAACTTTATTAAAAATAAGAATTAGAATACATGGATACAACTACATCACAATCCAAGTTCTAAGAGGTTTAACCAACCATAGTCATAAAATAACTAAACAATATACAATATTGCATTATAAAAATAAAAGAGATAAAAAAAATCCTTATATATTCATACTTCAATGGCTCCTGGTACAATTCTCCTCTCAAAACTCTTAATATTCATAAAATGAATTTTGAATCCATCAAGTACAAATTCCAACTTTTTATTTATAGACTCCTAAAGATAATTACTTTAATTAGGCGCACACTATATATATATATATATATATATATATATATATATTCTAATATGATCTATAAAGATAATTTTTCTTAATTAAGATTACGATGGTCATGGTGATATTCACCACGATCATTATATTGGAATCCTAACGTCGAAGCTTGAGTTATTATGAAATGACAAAGACCCTCATGATTGATCGTGATCTTCTTGGATGATCATGACTGTGGTCAATGTACCATGGCCGTTATCAAGTAAAAATAGCATCAAATTTTCATGAAATTATGTATTTTTCAATTTTTTCACTTGATTGAATGATTATATTTTTGCAAAGTAAAAAATTAAAGTCCAAATGTAAATTTTGTAAAAAAAAAAAAATACATAAAATAACATAAAAATTCATATAAAATATCACTCAAAATTATAATTTATCATTCCCTTTTTTTATAAGATTGGATATAAACATATAGATAATTATGGATAACTATATTTCCCAATTCAACGGATGAAACAATGATAAGAAATATTAGAGGTGATTTGATCTATTCCAGCCTAAGAGCTAATGATGAAGATGGCTACTGACTATCCCTTGCCTAGTATAAATGGGGGAAGGAGTCATCAAAGTTGCTATCACAAAACAGTTATTGACAAGCTGAAATCATGGGAATACACTCATTACATGAAAATAATTATTTTGCACATTCCCCCACAATTACATATGCTTAAAAAAAATGATATTCATTACATAACTCGTTGGAAGCTCTCCAAGATCAACATTAACTTAATTGATTGAATGATTAATTATGACATGAGGCTATTGGGTGGTCTGTCATCTCAAGCTTTTCGAAGGAACTTGACTGGAAGGTCGAGGTCCACAAGAATGGCGTGAGTGAGCATCCTCCATTTTTTTTATTTTAAACTAGTTAAAAATACACAGTTGAATCTCCTTGTTAAAAATAACTTGAAATTCTAAATAATATTAGTGTCTTATTAATTTCTTAACTAACATTTCTCCTTTTCTATGCTTGCCCCAGCTTATAGTCTTGCTACATTGCCTGGATACGTACCCTGATGTGTTGGACTAATGTACTAGTTGAGAAAAAATATAAGAGATAAAAATCTTAGTTTTTTTTTATAGGGTTTAGGGTTTAAGGTAACATGAAAAAATTAAAACATATATGTATATAAGGAATTAATTTAAGCATCTATACAAAGCCGTGGTTTAAGCATGTAACTTATTAAAACATTTCTTCTGAAAAACTGTAGGAATATGTGTGTGTGTAACCTAATTCATAATGCTATGTACATTTTAAACCACGGCTTTGCATAGAGTTTTCCTTGAATAATTTTCTCTTAATAAAATAATTAATACTTACACATTTAATTTCTTTTTAATACACTCTCCTTACTTTTTACTTTAACAAAAAAAAAGTGTGTAGAAAAAAAATGGCGTGTAAGAAATTCTGTTCATCAATATATATTATCCGATTTAGATTGTGGTTTATTAATTAATTGGTTAGCCAGAAAAATAATGATGATAACATGCAAATGTCTGTCTGTCAATATAAAATAAATTTTTAACTTCTCCTTTCTCTTGATTAATTTCAGTCTTGCTTTCTCAAATGATGTTGTGAACTTTACAACTATACAAATAAAGCTCTAAGCGATAAAAGATTTGTCACGTTGATGAGTTGTTGACTGTTGAGATAAAACTGTATGCATTGTTTTTTATTTCTCACCAAGATCGTGACAAAATATGAATTAGGTTCCTATTATCCTATAGTCCTTATTATTTACTTGCGAGAATTAATATTGAAGTGTACAAATATGCATGTATTGGAAGCACAATGAACTTCAAAACCACAAAACAAATATATTTTTTATGAAGTTTCCATAGTTAGGCCATAAGATTTTCATGTACAATACTATTCAAATATTAAATTATAGTTATTTGCTTTTGATGCTCCTAGTCGGTCTTCTGTTATGATGAAGTATCTTATTCTCTGAGAACATATTTTCAAGATACCAAGCTGAGATGGAAGGCACTTGATCTTCAGCTACGATATTAATTTTATCAAAAGAAAAAAATGTATGTTGAAACACTACATATATTAGATTTTCACAATATCACAAGATTAGCAAAATCATAACCTGCATTAATGCATTTAGTATATATAATATATCACTATATATCAACTAATCAGTATACAATTACAAGCAAGTTATTCTGGAGCAGGATACAAACTAACGTGACAACAGTCGACCAAACTAGTCTTGGAATTCAAAGATGAAAATAATAAACCAAGCCAACAAACATTTTAAAATGTACAGTAACTCTAGAAGACATTTCTTAAATGTTGACCCCCAGGCATTAATTTTTATACTTCATATATGCATCCTTGGTGTCTTGCTTGTATATGGTTTTGACTAGGCTAGCTTTGCCCATAGCTATGTGCAGGTACCAAACTAAAAAACGCTTGAAAATCATAAACCACATTTTGATTAAACTTGTGGTGCAGCGGGGGGAGAGGGAGTGGTACTAGCAGCAGGCTCAATTCTACGCATCATGAATCCTACTCCCCTGCTTGAACCATCTTCATCATCATGGTATGCATAAGCAAACCCACCATGCCTCGTCAAATCCATCCCCGCAGTCTCATCATCCCTCGAAATTCTCAACAGTTTCATCTTATGAAGCCCATAGAACAACGGCGCCATGGTCGCCGTAACCCACCCGCACACCACCAATATCTGAATCACCTGCGCCGCCAGCAGCCTCCCTCCGCCACCTATCAAAGCCCCGAACGGCCTTCCAACACCGTAAATCTCCTCCACGTACTCTTTCTTCGCAAACAATCCCGTGAAGAAAACACCCCACGCGCCGCACCCGCCGTGAAGCTGCGCCGCCTCCAACGGATCATCGTACTCTACCTTCGCGGCAAGCTTATTAAGCCCAATCAAAACCCACGCCGCCACAAACCCACACACAATCGCGGCCCACGGTTCCACAACGGCACAGCCCGATGTAATGGCAGCGAACCCGCCAAGCAGGCCGTTACACACGTCAATCACGTTCCAGTGGCCAGCCAATAACCGCTTGCTGAACAACGTCGTCAGAGCCGCAGTGCTCCCAGCCAATGTCGTCGTGACAGCTGTCCTCCCTATAGCGCTCCATTGACCATAATACCCTCCACTTCCATACCCCTTGGCTATTGTCAGAAACGAACCAGGGTTGAAGCCGTACCAGCCGAACCATAACAAAAACGTACCAAGCACAACTAAAGACGCGCTGTGGCCACGTAAAGCAACCGACCGGCCCGAACGGTCGAACCGGCCGATTCTCGGGCCTTCAATTAAAGCCCCCCACAGGCCCGCTATCCCGCCAACCATGTGAACAACGCCTGAGCCCGCGAAGTCGATGACTCCAGACCCGAATAAAATATTTCCGTCGCTACGACTCGCGCTGGCCCAACCGTCCGAGGACCAGAACCAATGCGAAACGATGGGGTAAACGAAACCGGTTAAGAAAGAAGAGTAGATAAGGTAAGCCACGAACTGTGTTCTCTCGGCGATGGAGCCGCTGGTGATTCCTGCGGCGGCGATGGCGAAGGCCCACTGGTAGAGGAAGAAGCTGTAGTCGCCGGAGGGAGAGGAGCCCATCGGGTAATCTCGTAGGCCGAAGAAGTGGCGGCCGATGAAGCCGTTGGAGGGGCCGCCGAAGGCGAATGCAAAGCCGAATAGGTAGTAGGAGAGACCGCCGGCGGCGGCGTCGAGGACGTTGGTGAGCATGATGTTCATGGTGTTTTTGGCTCTGACGGAGCCGGCGCAGAGCATGGCGAAGCCGAGCTGCATGGCGAAGACAAGATACGCTGAAAACAGAAGGTAGGTGTTGTCGACGGCGTAGGTTGTTTCGGCGAGCTTTCTAGAAATGGAATCGAATTGGGCGCAGAGGTAGTTGGCGGCGGCGGTGTCGTTGAAGAGTGGGGCAAGGTCGTTGGCGGAGCAAGAGAGAGAAGCCATGCTTTGGCTGTTAGAGTGAGACAAGAGTATGGAGAAGAAGTGATGGCGGCAATGATTTTATATATATACTTAGGATTGATGAGGGCCACTTGCTGTTATTTTATCTCTTTGGAGTTCAGCTATTAGGGTTAGTGGTTTTGAGAGCTGCAGAGGGAATCTTTCAATTATAAATCACATGCGCGAATAAATCCTCGTCAAATATTGTGTTGGAATCCTACAGATTGAGTTCCGGATTCGTTGGCTCCTCCTCAACCCTACGTATTTAGATATCTTTCCTCTCCTTTTTTTCTGGCTCACTCACTCCGCTACAACTCTTCTTCTTTGCCTTTCTTAGTCTTAATTTGACAGTGAAATTATATATATTTCAATGGAGGATAATTTTTTATTTTTTAAAATAAAAAATATTATAAATTTAATGTTTCGCTGCTTTGTTTGTTTTTATAAATATCAGATAACTCTCTAAACGTCAAACATATATATTTTTAAACATTATGGTGAGTACATTAGTTAACAAATCAATAAATAAATTTTGTATCAAATTTTTTCATGGGGTTGGCAGCGTAAATATTATGTTTCTTATAAAACATTTTCACTTTTATTTCTTAAATAGTAAATATTATGTGTGTGTTATTAATTGTTATATATATCAAATAAGTATTATATGTTCAGTATATTAATGTTAATTAAGCTTTGGATGGTTGATGTTTAGAAAACTGAACACACTATATGTTTGTGTAATAATAAAAAGTGTTTTACCTACATTTCAAAATCCATTCTTTCTCCTTATAGCATTATACTTCATTTCTTCTAAAACTCTCTCCTTAATTAAGCTTTCAATTTAACTAATAGTTTTAAATTTAAACTTTAAATATACAGTTTGAGATTAAATATTTAAAAAAATTGTCACCTGTAATAAAGATATTTTAAGTCGAACAATATTATTCTGGTGAAAGATATTTGCCGCCTCGTACTAAAAAGAGCTTCTAGATACACCCATCCTTATTAATATTCTCTCAACAATTTTATATCACAGTTTTGAGACAGCAATAATCTTTCTCCCGTAATTCCTAGCCATTCTTTTGTCACATCTGTTCATTCGGATTTACTTTCTTGTTTGCTCTTTAACTGGCATGCTATCCTGTCACAATTTCGTGCCGCAAAATTGAGACCCCTTAACAAGCCAAAGCCATGTTGATAGGTGCATGGAGACTTACTAGCCGAATATTAACCCCATGTCCCTTAAATTTTATATATATTCCGATATTTAAGCAGGTTGATCTCCATATTCACACTAGATGTAATTATTATTAATTTATTTTGGTTAAGGAAAAATTAGGATTTCAGGATAATTACCCCAATCGAAATAGTGCAATATCATAATATTAAACAAATTCAAACTCCCATCATGTATATATATTATGAACAAAAATAACAATAGTTTAACCGTGAGACTCAAAATGATCATATAAAATCGTTTTATATATATTTTATCATTTAATTATAAATTATTAATTTTATGATTTTTAAGATAATTTTATAAAAATCAATAATTTATCATAATTTTGGGTCAAAGACTGCCGATTTTCTATATATATCAGTTAGTTTCTATTAACTGAAAAAAACATAAATCTACTTTAAAAAAACATAAAGATATTTATCATATCTAAACAAATAAATTATTTTTAATTTATTACTTAAAATTTACTTTTTGTTATTTATGTATATTTGTTATGTTTCAATATAATTTAAGTTAGTTTCATTAAGTTAAGTGATAATGTAACAAACAAAATATCATATTATTAATTAAGTTGAAGTTATATTATTATTTATTATTTAATTTATTTTAAAAATTTAATTATTATATTTTATTAACTAATAAAATTAAAAAATAAATAAAAGTCACGTTTTTTTTTTCTTTTTTTTCTCATTATTTTCCCATTTGACCCTAATTCTCTCTTCTCTCTCATCACACGAACTAAGTTACCGTTCCCAACTACACCTTTAGGCCACCTTCATCCTTTTCTACCCTTCATCTTAAAATTCCAAGAGTTAAAACAACAGAACAGAGAAGGCAAAGCACAAAAAAAACCAAAACAAAAAAAACTTCATAATGTATAAAGTTTCTCAGATCTGAGAATCAATACAAAATCAAAAACAAAAATGTACAACACGAGTCTTCGATAAACAAATCTGTATTTGAATAAAAAGAAAATCGAAACTTGAACCAAAGTGAAACCCGCAGCACCCACCAATGTGGCAAAACCAAAGGCCAACAAAACGAAAGCACCACGAACCACCGCAACATCACCACGATCCACAATGAAACTCACCGCAATGCGAAACCACCGCGAACCTCCGAGGAATCTCACTGCCGCGTTCGCGCTCAGATCACTCTGTTGTTGGGTCTGTTATTCATGGAGATTCATCTAACAACTCCGCAGACACCTTAAACGACGACGTCGTTGAAGCCGTCATGACAAAGATGGAGACCCAGCTCTAGCACCTCTTCGACCGCCTTCATGCGCCACCGACGTTCGTCATCAGCAACACGTTTCTCTTCTGGGTCGTCGCCGTCGGGAAACACAAGGGCACGAGTGCACCATAAAAATTAGGGTTATTAGAAAAAACGAACGTTTTTGTGAAATTGAGGCAAAAGGGTGAAATGGGTCAACCTTGGAAGTTCCATTTGAGGAAGCATCGGAGGAGTCTGAGATTTTGGGGTTGGGAGGAACAACAGTGTCGTCTTCTTAGATCTGAGGCTGAGATCTGAGTTTTCTGAGAACGAAGAAACCGGAGAGCGTTGTCTGCACCAAACCCTACCTGGTCGCGCAGGTGACGTGGCTCGAGGACCGCCCTTCTCCTTCCACCGTTAACGGCGACGGCACCGTTTACATGGCATCCGCGGATGGGAGTATTAAGGTTTGGAGGAGGGAAGGCGAGGCGAAAGGACACAAGTTTGACGGAGGTGGTGGCGCGGTTGGACGGTGGTGAGAAGTTGTTTTCCATTAAAAAATAAATAATTGAATTTTTTAAATAGTTTAAATAATAAAAAATAATATATGGGTGATTAGGTTTGATTTTAGCAGAATAAAATTAATTACAATTAATATCAAAAATAAATTTTAGATAATAAATTAAAAATAACCTATATTTTATATATGAAAAATATATTTTAAAAAAAGTAATAAAAATATAAAATAGGACACTGTCAATAATATAAACGCGGCTAAGATCACCAATGAGTCAATATTTCGCACAACTCGTTATGGTTTGCATGATAACTCTTTTGTTTTGTTATATTTTTAACTATAAGCAATCATCTATCAATTGTTCAATTGTAAGTATTCAAATAGTAAGTTATATATGACCCAGTATAAATAGATACGGACAGTCAATGAAAAACATTATAATTTGTTCTGGATCATATATATAGTTTAACTAACTTAAAAGATCCAGCTCAAATGTAATATCCATTGGCACAAAAATTTAGTTTAACATATAATAACCAATTAAATAACAGTATAATTAACGAATAATTAACTATCATCCTAAATGATTAATCTTACTCGTGATAAAGAAGCTTCCAGATCTTGTATATATTTTAAATTTTGCATACATCTAAAAAAGAAAGCAGAAACAAGGGAGATTAGTATCTAATGTGAACTACACCCATTGGGTCAGCCAATATAAAAGGGGTTAACTGAGTTGGGCAAACATTCCAATTGAGAAAGGCATTTTCATGCATTGCACCGTATTTGACAAGCTAGTTCGCGCATGCATTATCTTCACGAAGAGTATGCCTATAAGAGATTGTCCACTGCAAATTCATGATAATTAAGACCGATCGTGAATAAGTTGAATCAAGCTGGCAGAAAGGAATTTTTGTCCATACAGCCTTCAATTATCTAACAGAAATAAATTACTAGTGTATAGATATAGGAAATGGTGAAAGGAATTTTTTTTTTACCCAAAAGTTTAAGGAAAAAATATTGACCGATTTCAGTATAAATAATATATCACGATTAAAAGACAACTTCTATGAGTTTTTAAAATGTAATTTAACTTTAAAAGATTACATGATATCTAATATAAATCGTCTATATATGATTATATAGACAAAATTTATTCTTCTCACTCTTGTTTATATGAAGTTATAATATTTATACTAAAATATCAATTTTCTTGATAAAAATTACTATATATTATTAAAAACAAGTAAAATAACAATCATCCTCTTCTGTTGGTAGTATTCTTAATAATGAGTCAATGAGATTATTTTAGAACTCAATTATCATTCGTATAAATAACAGTTTTGTTGTCATATTCTTCATAGCTGACTTTAAAATTTAACATATGATAATAAATTAACTATTTAAACTTCTAACTTGCAAACAATATAAAAAATGAGTTAGCTTATGTAATTATTTTAATTAATGACTAACGTACTATTCTCTTGAAGAAAAATATCTAGCATTATAGTTAGATCTATAAGATAATATTTTCCTGTGCGTCATATGATACTGACAAAAATAAGTGAATGACTTAATACGAAAGAGAAATATGCAACCTTTGGCGATTATTAAATTTATTGTAGGGTGTATACCCTAATAGAAGTTGTCTTCTCAGTGAAGCTGCCGGCCATTACAATCATTAAAACATCCCACCCACAGTAGAGAAGGCTTAATTATATGTTTTATTCTCTCAATTCTAAAAAATGTTTATATATATATATATCAAATAAAAAAATTATGTTTTTTAGCTCCTTAAATTCTGACGGAGAGTCTATTTTTTTTTTAATTTGAGAAACTAAAAATTTTATTTGAAAGATTAAAAAATAAACCCCATAATTTAAGAGACCAAAAATATAATTAAGTCTTCTAAGAAATTAAGTTAATATAGATGATAAAAATTTATTAGTTTATCTTTTAGTTGAAATTAATTTAGTTCTTTAAAAATATAATTGTTATGTTTCGGTCTTTTAAAATATGTGCAACTGGTGTGTGTAGAAAAGAGCCTAACATATTCACACACACACAAAAAAAAAAAAAAAAATTGCCTAACATAAGAGTAATGTATTTTCCACACCCGTTTGTGAGTAGGAAGCGAATCAAAGGAAAAAAAATGAAGGAGAATGTAAAAGATGTAATGAAAAAGGAAAAAAAAAATAGGCAGTTAAAAAAAGGATATATAAGAAATATAAGAAAAAATGAGTGTGAATAAAATCAAAACTCTTCTTTATTAAAAGTCCCTAGAAAAATATACTGAAAAATATGATGGAAGTGTTGATGATTGATTAATTGTATTTGGTAGATTAATTGTCATTATTAGCCCAAGACAGCGCGAGCACGGACCATCGATCGATGATTGGTTAAGTTTTTATTTTGATGTGTAAAATGTTATTTTATGCCCTCTTGAACCTCCAGTCTAACCCCTCTTCCCTCCAACCAAAAAAAAAAAATCACATACGCAAGTGTAGAGTGGACTTCATGCAATATACAAATCCAAATTATTACGACACTAGGAATCTGAGTATTTTAAACATGAATCTTGAGATTAGCGGCGTCGTGGCTGATCAATTTGTGACTGGCAACTACCAATAGTAATTTTAATTTTGCAGAGAAGTAATATATGATTCTCTCATTCAAAATAAAATAAAGCAATTTGGCCATGTCAACGAGCATGGGTGAATGTGCATGTTGCCGCATAATCTCTTCAACAAGGTGCAACAATAAGGAAAGGTAGAGTGAAATTCACACTGATAACGAAACTTTGCAAGTATTCCACAATTATGCAATTGTAAGATGTAACATTTCTAAGAGTCTTCACCAAATGCTAATAGAAAATGCAATAAGTTCCAAACCGCTGACGAATGGTGTGACGACCCTAATCAAAATGCTAACCAGTCATAGCAAGGGGGAAATCGACAGCATTTTTTTTTCATATATAATTTAATAATCATTAATTGATGATCCTGTACAGTTTTACCACTGGATCTAACCTCTCGTTGTGTTCCCACATGCATGGCAGCATATAAGATTCCGAACATTACCTGCTCTGCTTTGATTTATTTATTTATTAATTTTTATACATCGATCATTTCCATTAAACTTGCTATTCTCTAAATAAAAGAAATTAGTTCTTTATAGTTTACACTAGAGATGACGAAGAATCAGTTTTGTCCGCATAAACCAATTTGCCCTAATCGCACCGGATGCCCTTATTGTTCCATGTATATGACACCAAGATATGGGTACTTCCTATATTCCAACTCAAGTCACGTATTAGTTATCCAAATTTCCAATGTATGACACCAAGATATGGACTATAGCTATAGCTATCTAGGAAGTATATTAGATTCACCAACTGCCTCAACTTTGTCGAAGTTGTTAGAATTGATAACTTATTTGAGAAAAAATATGTGACTAATAAATAAATAAATAATAATTAATAATTAAATTGTAATTGAATTAAATATGAAAAGTTTTTAGAAATAACCATTAGGGATTAGCGATTATAGAGGGATTAATACCTACTAACGTGAAGCAATGTCATCTTTCTGATAGACAAATGTTCTCTCCAATCCCTAGCTATCACGAACTTAGAAAGACAAAAAGAATAGTAAAAAAAAAGTAAAATTTTGTTTCTCTCTTATTTCAAAAAATCAAAGTGTACGGGAGAAAAGTTTTGTTATAGAGAAAGATATACATTGTTTATCTATTATTTGTGAAAATCATATATTTCAAGATCTTACTGGTTTTTTATAATTATTAATTTAGTAAACCCTTAAGATTTACATATGATATCAGAACACAGGTTATAAAATTTATAATTTTTCAAAAATAATTTATTTTCTCTCAATTATGCATGAATTCTAATTATGAAATTTAGGATTTTAATTTCCGTTGGATGTACCTTCAATTATATGTTTGAATAATATGTTTTTGGTGTTGATTTTGTTTTCCACTGTAAAATATGAAATTTTGTATCAAAAAGGAATATTATACGAAACTTCAATGGCATTGGCCTGCACAAAAGGTTTGAACCTTTGTAAAGTTTTCATAGTGTGACGTGTTCAATGTTGGAGAAATTATTGACATATTTAGATACCCTATGACTTACGCACGAAGGACGACTCTTTGGTATGAATTCGGAAATAGGACAAAAGGAAATAAACAATATTGAAAACCATTACATTACATTACATTAAATAAAATTCATTTAAGTGAAATAATTCATGTACGTGAATGTGATTAGAAAAGTTTATTTTATGAGTTATAATGGGAATGTATGATATATATTATGGTTTGGAATAAAATTAATAAAATGATTATGAATTGTTAATAATAATAAGTATGTGTAGGTCTTATATTTGATTGGAATTAAGTGTATGATGAATTTGTTAGTCACCAAAGTGGTCAAATATATAAGATTATTTAATTTCAAATTAATGATTATTTCAATTAATCCTGCCTAGGTTAGTTTTGCTATTCTTAGCCGGTCCCAAGCCCGGATAAAAGGAGAGGGTTGTGTTAGGCTTTCGACAGCCAACGTTAAACTTTGTCGAATCTTTATGATATGGATCAATTACGTAATAATGTGAATGCTAGGTCGTTGCCCGGAAGCAACGCGCTGTATGGCTCGAGTACAGTGTCAAAAGAGCAAGGGCCGCTGCATCGCCGCCCGGATGTAGTGAAAAGTAAGCAAGGGTTCCCACATTTTCGTGAACGGGTGTGGGTAAAGAAGCTAGTTCATGACAGGAGGATTCGCTTTGGTACATGGAATATAGGCACACTTACTGGAAAATCTATGGAAATAGTGGATGTTATGGTGAGGAGGAAGATCAATTTTATGTGCCTACAAGAAACTAAGTGGACAGGTGAAAAAGCGAAAGAATTAGACAACTCGGGATTTAAGCTGTGGTATACGGGAAAAATCAGATCAAGAAATGGGGTAGGGATTATTGTGGACAAGGAGTGGAAGAAGGATGTCGTGGATGTAAGAAGAGTAGGAGATCGTATAATAGCCTTAAAATTGGTAGTGGGACAGGACACCTTTAATGTTATTAGTGGGTACGCACCTCAGGTTGGGTTAGCAGAACACTTTAAGGTAAAATTTTGGGAGGATCTAGAAGGGGTACTTCAGGATATACCCCAAGGAGAGAAAGTTTTCCTAGGAGGGGATCTCAATGGACATGTAGGTAGCGTGGCTAGAGGTTTTGAGGGGGTGCATGGGGGTTTTGGCCTAAGGGAGATGAATGGGGAGGGTAAATCCATCTTGGAGTTTTCGGAGGCTTTGGATCTTTCTATAGCCAATACATGGTTTAAGAAAAGAGAGGAACATCTTATCACTTACAAAAGTAGAGGGACATGTTCTCAGATAGATTTCTTCCTTATCAGGAAGTCTGATAGGAAGTATTGCTTGAACTGTAAAGTTATCCCGGGAGAGAGCTTGACTACCCAACATAGAGTTTTGGTTATGGATGTAAGAATTAGAGATAGGGCAAAGAGAAGAAGTCCTATGGTAGCACCAAGGATCAAATGGTGGCACTTGAAGGATGAGAAACAAGGAATCTTCCAACAAAAGATATGGGAGGGATGGTGTGGACAATCACAAGGAAGTGCAAATGATATGTGGAACAAGATGTCCCAAGAGATTATTAAAGTGGCTAAAGAGACGTTAGGTGAATCTAGAGGTTTTGGACCTAGGGGTAAAGAATCGTGGTGGTGGAATGAAAATGTTCAGAGCAAAGTTAGAGTAAAAAAGGAGTGTTTCAAGGAGTGGTCTAGGTGTAGAAATTCTGAAACTTGGGATAAGTATAAGATAGCTAGAAATGAAACCAAAAAGGCGGTGAGTGAGGCAAGAGCCCAAGCTTTTGACGGACTATACCAAGCTCTAGGAACCAGGGACGGAGAAAGATCTATATATAGGCTTGCTAAGGGTAGAGAGAGGAAGACTAGAGATTTGGATCAAGTAAAGTGTGTTAAGGATGAAGAAGGCAAAGTCTTAGTGCATGAAAAAGATATCAAGGAAAGGTGGAAGGCGTATTTCCACAACTTATTTAATGATGGATATGGATATGACTCTAGCAGTCTAGACACAAGAGAAGAGGACCGGAACTATAAGTACTATCGTCGGATTCAGAAACAGGAAGTAAAGGAAGCGTTGAAAAGAATGAGTAACGGTAAGGCGGTGGGGCCAGACAACATACCTATTGAAGTGTGGAAAACTCTTGGAGATAGAGGTCTTGAGTGGCTCACCGAACTCTTTAACGAAATTATGAGGTCAAAACGCATGCCGGAGGAATGGAGGAGAAGCACGTTAGTGCCAATCTATAAGAACAAGGGGGATATACAAAATTGTGCAAATTATAGGGGAATCAAGCTCATGAGTCATACCATGAAATTATGGGAAAGAGTGATCGAACGGAGATTAAGAAAGGAGACTCAAGTTACTGAGAATCAATTTGGTTTCATGCCGGGAAGGTCGACCATGGAAGCGATTTATTTATTACGGCGGGTGATGGAGCAATATCGCATGGCCCAACAAGACTTGCACTTGATTTTTATTGACTTGGAGAAAGCGTATGATAGAGTGCCTAGAGAGATTTTGTGGAAAGCTCTAGAGCAGAAAGGGGTTAGGGTTGCATATATTCGAGCTATCCAAGATATGTATGATAGGGTATCGACTAGTGTTAGGACACAGGGTGGAGAGTCAGACGATTTTCCCATCACAATTGGTTTGCATCAAGGGTCAACCCTTAGCCCCTACCTTTTTACCTTAATTCTGGATGTCCTCACGGAACAAATCCAAGAGATAGCGCCGAGATGCATGCTTTTTGCAGATGACATAGTCCTCCTTGGAGAGTCGAGGGAGGAGTTGAATGAGAGGTTGGAAACTTGGAGACGAGCTCTAGAAACACATGGCTTTCGCCTAAGCAGAAGCAAATCGGAGTATATGGAATGTAAGTTCAACAAAAGAAGGAGGGTTTCTAACTCAGAGGTGAAAATAGGAGACCATATTATCCCTCAAGTCACATGGTTTAAATATCTTGGGTCTGTAATACAGGATGATGGGGAAATTGAAGGGGATGTGAATCATCGCATTCAAGCAGGATGGATGAAATGGAGAAAAGCATCGGGGGTGTTATGTGATGCAAAGGTACCGATCAAGCTAAAGGGAAAGTTTTATCGGACTGCGGTAAGACCGACGATTTTGTACGGAACAGAATGTTGGGCGGTCAAGAGCCAACATGAGAATAAAGTAGGTGTAGCGGAGATGAGGATGTTGCGGTGGATGTGTGGTAAGACTCGACAGGATAAAATTAGAAACGAAGCTATTAGAGAGAGGGTTGGAGTAGCGCCTATTGTAGATAAGATGGTGGAAAATAGACTTAGGTGGTTTGGGCATGTAGAGAGAAGATCGGTAGACTCTGTAGTGAGGAGAGTAGACCAGATGGAGAGAAGACAAACAATTCGAGGCAGGGGAAGACCCAAAAAGACTATAAGAGAGGTTATCAAAAAGGATCTCGAACTTAATGATTTGGATAGAAGTATGGTACTTGATAGAACATTATGGCGGAAGTTGATCCATGTAGCCGACCCCACCTAGTGGGATAAGGCGTTGTTGTTGTTGTTGTTGTAATGATTATTTCAATTACTCATAGAATAATGGATGTTAAATTATATGATTATTGGTTTATAGGTAATTGAAATTCATTGTTATAAGGCATTTATGATCACCCAAAGGTTCATTAGTTGTTCTTATAGTTAATGAATATAATTGTAGACGATTTGTGTGTATAATTAGTTTTATTTATATATCAAAGGTAATAAGTACTACTAATTGGTGCATATTTAATTTTCAAATAATGGTAAGAGTTTTATTAGCATCATATTGTTTGTATGTTTCGTGTTGGTGTATCTCCCAAAGGAGAACATCTATATGCATTGATTGTTATATCAATGAATTATATGTATGACATGTGTTTTATGTCTCAAAATACTTATGTGAAATTTATTATAAAAAATACTTGATCCCAATTCACTGAATTTTCATGTATCATTTGTGCCAAATTTTTAATGGGCTTAACTTCTTTGATTAGAATGAGCAAGTCCAATTTCACCTTGGTGTATTGGATCTTGATCTTGCTATATTGGAAGAGAAGTTTGTTAATATTACTAATGTCAATAGCAATGAAGAGAAAGCTCATTATAAAGCTTGGGAAAGATCTAACAAATTTAGCTTAATGTTCATGAGAATGACTGTTACAGACAATATTAAGACAATTCTCCCTAAGATCAATAGTACTAAAGAGTTTATGAGATTAGTGAAAAAACACTCTCAAAAAACTGATAAGTCTCTTGTTAGGACATTTAATGAGTACATTGACCACCATGAAGTTTAATGGTTTGCGTATTATGCATGAGCATGTAATTGAAATGACAAACATTACAACAAGACTTAAGATCTTGGGAATGGTTGTGAATGAGAACTTCCTTGTTCATTTTATTCTAAACTCATTACCATCTGAGTATGGCTCATTCCAAATGAGTTATAATACCCTGAAAGATAAATGAAATGTGCATGAATTGCACAATATGTTAGTTCATGAAGAAACAAGGCTTAAGAATCAAGGAAGCCACTCAGTCCATTGTGTAAGTCACCAAAGGAATCAAGGAGCTGGAAAGAAATTTGTGAAGAAACATGATAAAGGCAAGGGGCTATTAAAGATCAATGACAACCCTATGCAAATCCAGGAAAATGCATAAAAGAGCAATAATTTCCATTTTTGTGGGAAATCTGGACACTTCTAGAAGGATTGCCTAAGTCTTGGTTCGTAAAAAAAGGTAAGTTTAATGCTCATGTATGTTTTGAATCAAATTTAATGAAGTTCCCCATAATAAATGGTGGATTGACTTTGGATGCACGACTCATGTTTCTAATACTATGCATAGATTCCTTACAATCCAAACCATAAGTCCAAATAAGAAGTTCAGTTTCATGGGGAATAAAGTGAAAGCTCTAATGGAAGTTTATCTAGGAATTTAGTTTCATTATCTAAACTTGATGTTACTGGATACTCTTTTAATTTTGGTGATGGATGTTTTTCAATTTTTTTAAGCATAATCATCTCATTGGTACTGATGTCCTTTGTGATGATTTATATAAATTGAAATTAGATGGTTTATATGTTGAAACCGTTTTAAGTATGCATCATAATGTTGGCACTAAACATAGTTTAGTGAATGAACAATTTATTTTCTTGTGGCATAAACGGTTAAGTTACATTTCTAGAGAAAGGATGAAAAGATTAATAAAGAATGAAATTCTTCCTGATCTAGATTTTACGGATCTTAATATTTGTGTGAATTGTATTAAGGAAAAATAAATAAAACATACAAAGAAAGGAGCTACAAGAAGCACTTAGCTTCTTGAAATTGTGCATACTGATATTCATGGGCTTTTTTATGTTAATTCTTTCGGAAATAAAAGATATTTTATCATCTTTATTGATAACTATTCACTTTACGATTATGTCTACTTACTGCATGAGAAATCTTAGGCAATGGATATCTTAGAAATTTATTTGAATGAAGTAGAAAAACAATCAGACATAAAGGTGAAAGTTGTTAGGTCTGATAGAGATGGTGAGTATTACGGAAGATACGATGAAACTCGACAACACTCATGTCCATTTGCTAAGCTCCTTTAGAAACGTGATATTTGTGCGCAATACACAATACCTAGTACAACACAACAAAATGGTGTATCAGAAAGGCGTAACAAAACTTTAATGGATATGGTTAGGAGCATGTTAAACAATTCAACTTTACCTGTATCTTTGTGGATGTATACCTTGAAAATTGTCATGTATTTGTTTAATAGGATTCCTAGTAAGGCAATTCCAAAGACACATTTTGAATTGTGGACGAATAGGACACCTAGTATAAGGTACCTGCATGTTTGGGGTTGCCAAATAGAAATAAGGATTTATAATCCACAAGAAAGAAAATTGGATGCAAGAACAATCAATGGATATTTCATTAGTTATCCAGAAAAGTCAAAGGGATATATGTTTTATGATCCTAATCATAGTATAAGAATTGTTGAAACTGGAAATGCAAGGTTCATTAAAAATGGTGAAATCAGTGGGAGTACAGTTCCACGATATGTGAAAATTAAAGAAGTTAGAGTGCAAGTTCCTTTAACTTGTGCCTCTAGCAGTAAGGTGATTGCTCATTTAGTTGTTGTTCCAAACAACAATAAAGAAGAACAACACAATAATAAGTCCATGATACATAATGAACCTATTATGGAAGAACCACACGAAGTAGCATTAAGGAGGTTTCAAAGAGAAAGGAGATCGGCTATTTCGAATGACTATGTGGTATATCTACATGAAACAAAAACAGACTTAAGCGTTAATGATATGATCTAGTTTCATTTTCACAAGCTGTCAGCTATGAAAATTTTGAGAAGTGGTTAAATGCCATGAAATAAGAGATAAATTCCATGGAATATAGTGGTGTTTGAGACCTCGTATAATTGCCAAAGAGTTATAAGAGAGTTGGTTGTAAGTGGGTCTTCAAGACTAAGCGTGACCCTCATGGCAACCTTGAATGTTACAAAGCTAGACTTGTTGCTAAGGGATTTACTCAGAAAGATGACATTGATTATAAAGAGGTGTTTTTACCGATCTCATGAAAGGATTCTTTCAAGATTTTCATGACATTAGTAGCCCATTATGACTTAGAGCTACATCAGATGGATGTGAAAACTACTTTTCTTAATGACAATTTAGAGGAGAATTTTTATATGGACCAACCAATGGGGTTCTCAATTAAAGGAAAGGAACACATGATGTGCAAAATTAAAGAAATCAATATACGGTCTTAAGCAAGCTTCCCACCAAGAATTGTCGACAATATTGCTACAAATTCAACTTCCATGGTAGATGCAACAACAACTTATGCATACGAAATTGCTTCCATTTGTTTTCGTTCCAGATCATTTCTAGGACATTGTACAAAACTAAATTTGTCTCCTTTCTGAATTGGAATGGGTGATGCTGACCACTTTTCCATCTTGAATCTTTCTAGTACTTTATTGATACATGCTTTTTGGGACAAACCCAACAATCCTTGTGATCTATTTCAAAATATTTCTATCCTTATCACATAGCTTGCCTCACCCATATTTTTGCATCTACGGAACTTTATTTCAAGGCTTTGAATTGTCGACAATATTGCTAGGCCGCTAAAAATGTATTGTGATAATCCCGCAACAATATTTTTCTCTAAGAATGACAAGTACTCTAAGGGTGCTAAGCATATGAAATTGAAGTATTTTGGCATGAAGCAAGAAGTTCAAAAACAAATAATGTCAATAGAACATATTAGCACAAATCTCATGATAGTTGACCTTTTAACAAAGGGATTACAACCCTAGACATTTATAGAACATGTTGAAAGTAAGGGCATTATTGTTATTGATAATCATTAACTGTAATTTAACTTATGCATTTTACAGACACTCTGAGTTCATTTATGATATGTTTCTGATTATTTATTCTCTATGTTTGCATGCATATTTGTTTTAGAGTAATGTTAATAGGTTTTGTCTTGAATAAAGACATTATGTTGGACTAATTCTGTACTCCTAACTAATGATCATATTAAGGAGAAAACTAGTGTGTAGTACATGGAAGGGACTATGTCGATTAAGTGATGTACAACCGCCATGACTCAAATTGGTTTCTATTCTTAATTATGAAATTATGATGTACACAATGTATAGAATGGTTTGGTCATTTTAATGCACATTATGTTAGTTTAATCTATTTATTTATTTAGTCCATAATGTTTGGTAATGTCACATGAGTCAAGTGGGAGAATGTTAGAATTGATGTTTCATATGAGAGGCATGTGACTTATGTAAGGACTAATAAATAAATAATTAAGGACTAAATTGTAATTGGGTTAAATAAAAGAAGTTTTTAAAGATAATTGCTACTTGACAAGAGTAGTTATTATAAAGGGTTAATACCCACTAACGTGAAACAAGGTCTTCTTCTTGACAGAAAAGTGTTATCTCTAACAGCTAGCCATCATGAACGTAGAGAGACAGAAATAATAGTCCAGGAAGCAAAATCTTGTTTCTTTCCTCTTCCAAGGAATCAAAGTACATCGGAGAAAAGTCTCACTATGCAAAAAGATACACAATGTTTATCTATTATTTGTCAGAATCATAATATTTCAAGATCCTATTGGTTTCCTATAATTGTTAATTTAGGAAACCCTTAAGATTTATAGAACTTTCTCAACACATACAAAATGCAAATGAAACCATAGATAAAGGAAAATAAAAATTATCTAAATTAGTCGAGTGCTCGATCCATTCAATCCAGAAAATTTTGATGGATCTCAGGACTAATAGAGAAGGGGGTTGATATTGGTACCACCTAATTGTTATTGGCACTACCAAAAATGTTGGAAATTACTCGATTACCTTTCCTCACACTCCCTCCCCTCCCCCTCTCTTCATTCAGAACCATTTTCTCACCCCAAACAACTCCACCACTGCACCACTCCAGATCTAAGCACCACTGTGTCGCACCAGTCCAAGTTTGAGTACCACTGAGGCCATCCACACCCTATCCATGTCCAGATCTATAGCGAGCATCCCACCCACAGTGCAGATGAAGGCGGACAAGAGAAGGAGAGCAGGAGTTGCAAACGATGGTGACAACATCGCTGGAGATGAGGCAGGCAAGGGAGGGGGAGGAGTGGTTGCACTAAGGGGTGGAAGGATTGGGATTTTCAGTCAACAATGAAAATACGATTTTGTTGAACAAATCTACAACAGAAACATAATTTCATTTTGTAAATTTTCAAGTGTGCAAAGAAAACGTATTTTTGTTACATAAATAGGGGTAAAAAAACAAAATACAACAAAAACATGATTCCATTACACACTTAAGCAACAAAATTCTTATTCTACTATGTTTTGTTTTTTGCACCCCATCTACGTAACGAAAATATGTTTCTATTGTTCTTCTAAGGGGAATTTAGGAATATAGCTAAAGAGCACCCAAATGAGTAATGCCAATAGCAAAAGTGGTAGGACTAATAGAAATACTCATTAGAGAATCCTTCAAAAAGTCTAGTTGAACGGTTATCTTTATTTTCTTTTGTTTTATTTTTTAACTTTTTAATTCAACCAAAAACTCCTTTTTAGTTAAATAAAACTAAATGTCAAACTATAAACGTTCTCATTAGATATACTATATTACTATAGATTGTTAGTATTTAATATTAATATATTATTATTGATTTTTCACTTTAGTTGACATATAGCATAGTCATTAACACTGTTTAGCATTGAGTAAGATTACTTTTGATGAAAAATACTTAAGGAAATAATTAAAAAAATACATGGCAATTATTTTTTGTTAATTTAAAATTGAGTTTAATCATAGTCGGTTCAAGTATAAAGTAGGACAAGTTCTTATTTTAGGCATCTCAGGAATAATTTTTTTTTAGTATTAACACTTGAGTTTAATGACAAAGCAAAGAACGAAATGACTGATGGTACATGGGGAAACAAAGAAATTATAGAATACGTTACGATATTCTACCTCAAGTTGAACCACAATCAGCAACAAATTAAGCAGGCTTCCCAGGTCTAGACAAATTCATAAACCGCAACACAAGTATTTCTTAGTTTTTTATTTTTACAGAAGCTTCATTCATGATAGTCTGATAGATACATGAAGGAATATAATGGAAAACTTTTGAGTCTATTCTGGTCTATTGCCCTCCTTGCAAGAAGATGAGCAACAAAATTAGCTTACCTCTTTACAAATGCTACTCTATAGTTAGGATTATGCACAAGGACGCCTTTACACTCTGAAACTATACTTCCTATTTCAGTCAAATCTGTAGCAAAATTGTTGATTTTATCTACAACTCAGTATTTCTTAGTTAGGGAAACAAAAAAACAATAATGTAACAAATGGTATTCTGCTTACTTACCGAGAATAAAAAGCAGAAGTCGTTAAGTACACATACCATTCCACGTTAGAACTTTGGCAGGAAAGATGAAGAAAAATCGAACCTAATCTAGATGCTTAGGGCCAAGTCGAACAAAACTACTGTGTGTATCGTTTTACAACCATGTGATGAGTTAGATACTTTACGACAATAATATACAATTATTAATCACAAACGTAGACCGTGCATCTACTCCATTTACAAGCAAAACTGAGGGAAGAGCACACCTAGAACTCAATCTTTCTTTGATTTGAGCTGTAACCCAAGTAGAACAAGTCCCACCGAGGTAATGCAGACAAGAACGTTGACGAGTAGAAAATAGCAAGCAATGCTCCCTTTAAAGACTGCAGCCAAACATTTAGCGAGGATCAGAAACAAGTTGAAGTGATGCAAGTGAGAAGTTATGTCAAAGCACCTTAGCAAGCAGCAAAGCATTGTCATTTGCATACTGCAACGAACTGTCAGGAATGTTTTGAATTCCCTGCGCTACTTCCCAAGAAAGAATCATATGTTCCAAATTAAAACAAGAATTGAGTTTTCCTTGTTTCCATCCTCTTATAAGAGTCAAGTTTAACTTGGAAAACTTACCCAAAAACTAATCCAATTACAGCCCCGATATTGGCCTTATCTGGTGTTATTTCAACCTGCAATTCTCCAAACTGCAATTGGCAACCATGTTACTAATTTTGCATTTCCATACTAATAGTTTCTTCTTACATAAAACTTGTCAATGCCAGAGACAGAATAATTACAGACTTTCAGCACCCTAGTTTCCTCTTTCAGTTCTTCAACTATCACTGCTGACGTTGAACTAGCAGACAGAGCTCTACCAGCTGCAATCACTGCTTTTGCAATCTATGATGGTTAAACATTGCAACATATCAATATTAGTAAGATAAAAATACACTATTTCAACTATGATGACATAGATTCTGTGTATTTATGTAATTGTTTAGCCATTTTTGTGTAGAGTTGACCTAATTAGATTCCTACCTAGTGTGTTTTGTTGATGTCCTGAGATTAGGTAATCTTTGGCCAAGCTTTTATGGTGTTCTCTTCTCCTTAAAAGTAGAAGCTTCTTCAATTAGCTTCAATTGACCAAATATTAGTTGTTTAAAAAAAAAAGTTACTTTTATTTTTAAGAGTTTATCCAAAACTGAGTTTCTCCTTACTTTTAAAAAGAAAAGTCCAAAAATAGCTATGTCAAATGCTACCTAAGTAATCACACTTTAAGCTATGAAGCAAGTATAACACCTAAAAAGTGATTAAAGTGAAGTACTTTATGGTTCCTCAGTTCCTCTTTTGGTCCTAATAATAGCTTGACATCCTAAATTTGTTTCAATACAAGTTTTCAAAGAGAAAAAATAATTTTGAAAAGAAATTGAAATCACATCCCGGGTATAGGAACAAACAAGAAAAAATCAGAACCATTCATTCTGAACCGATAACAGTTAGTTATTCCCCAAAAAAAATCAATTATTTTCTCATTACATCAAATTAACGGAAGCTAGAGAACCACCGGCACAGATGGAGTAGAGGAAATACCTTTTGTGGCTCACCTTGGCCATACTGTCCCATTGATTGAAACCTTCTTCCAGCAGATACCAAATGCTTTCCAAGTGCTAAGCAACAAAATGAGCAAAGACATCTTAAAGCTAAATCCTTTATAATTTTAGGGGAGGGGGTTGTTTAGAGGAGGTGTTCTATTAAAAGCTCATTATTGATTACTTTCACATCGGTTTACCTGATTTGGCAGAACCCGTCAACTTGACCTCAATCAAAGGGAGCTTTTTCACTAAAGAGTGGGAGGTTGATGTGTCAGCTAGTTCCCATGCTCGAGAGAGATTCAGCAAAGTCTCTCCCAACTCTTGGCCACACTGAGAAAGTATATTCATTTCCATTAAACAAATATATATCCATTATATTTGAGAATGAGGAAAACACCAGAAACACATAGTAGAGACTACAGACATCTTGAGGAAATAAATGGATTAGCAGTTAGCACTAGGTTACATACATGTGAACCTCAAATGAAATGCTTCAGGATAACTTCCATGAATATATTGATTGTGATGAATAAAAGCTATCTCATAGAAACCACCTGTGAAGGGACTATTTTATAGGAGAGCTAAGAGGGCCAGGCCAATCATTAGCAATTTAGTACTGTAAGTTGTAACCCTCAATCTTAATTGGAATCTGAATTGTACTTGCAAATTGTAGCTAGTATTAGTAACAACTAACAAGTACTAACCTCATCTAAAACAGGTCCACTTGAAAGGTGGAACGCAGCGTCGTTTAGCTTCACAAAATTTAAAACAGAGCCATGATTCAGAGCAAAGAAGAATCTTTAATTTGCTATGGATTAACAATGGAAACGAGTGCATGATAATGCTGAGCATGGAAATAGCAAAGGATTGTACTGCACTTACATCTAATCGAAGATCGCGGGGAAGCTTTGCAAAGTAATCAGAAGGAAGATCAAAACTGTCCTGCAACGTAAACGCACATGAACTCTTGAATAACCAAATTTACAATAAATAAAAAAGAGGGTAATTTGTATTTTCAGATGAAATTTGCAACCCACCCAGAAGGTTTAAAGAAGATAACGTTAAATTTGAAACATGGGAAATGAACGACTTACAGCAATTTCTTGGAGAAGAGTTTGAGGGTCAGGTCCTGGATTTGGGAGAGTCGGACTCTGTTAGAGCAAAATGCACAGCGAGAGGTTTGGGAAGATAAACTGTATTGGTTGAGGATATAGGAGTGACGAATTTGAGTGAGGTTAGAGAAGCGAATCGATGGGTGTAACGGTGGGATAGAGGTGCTATCGAAGACCAGAATTGAAGCGAAGCTGAAGCCATTGTTTTCTTCCCAACTTGGTTTGAAGCTCTATGCAACTCAGTGTCAGCCACTGATATTCCGACACAATTTTAAATTAGCAGACATATCTATTAGTGGATAATAATAATAATAGGTCTTTTTAATTTTTCAGTAATAACAAAACTCAATTATTATTTTTGGGACGTTTATATTTAACTAAATTATCATCTCCGATCTCTAATAATTAAAAAAAGGACAATTTTCATGTTTACTGCTTGGACCTTGGAGAAAGTGGAGAATGGCTTGCAGTGAGCCTAGATTCGTGCTCAAACGAGGCCACAATTTTGGGGTACAGATCTTAGACAGAAGAGTTACAATTCACAAGAGATTGGCTTGTAGCTGACTGATACTTAAAAACTCAGCACTTATAATAAAGGAAAAAAATTAAGCATTCTCCTTGCGCAAATCTTGACTTCAACGACGCACTAATGAAGAACGGATGGAAAGTCAAAACCCATACTCTTACCCAGAAAGTTATGGAATAAAAAGTGATATATATGTAAAATGATACAGAATTTATAACGGGGTCAATTGATTTTAATGAGAATGAGAAATTAGAGTATGAAAAATTAAACTTCCACTGCATAATCAGAGTCCCTTAGAAAGACACGCAAACTGAGAGCTAAATTACACCAGATAACGATGCAATAATTTGGGCTCTTCGAGTACTTCTAAAACATGAGACCAAAGACAAAACATTCAATACAGTCATCAAAGATACGGCTCAATCCTGCTATAATCGTGATCCAAGTATCTTCTGTTTTTGCTTCCTTTGCAACAACAATAAAATATTGCAGTACGAAGTAAAAAGGATAACATATAAGATGCAGCAGCAATCCACTAAACAAGGTCCAACGTGTTGAGAAGTTCATATGCAAGACAGCAACATTTAAACTATTTTTTAACTACTAGTTCCATTCAAAGTTGAAAATTGAACCATGTCTTAAAATGACAGTAATCAATAGCCTTAAATTGAAAAAATACAATGAAAAGTAAATAAAATCCTGCTCATAGCACGAGTGAATTGAAATCCCAGGTTTGTGATACTTTATAAGTAGGCCAACTTGCAATGTAAAATACAAACTGGCTATAATTTCTCACCCTAACAACAACGCATGTTAGTCTATTTCTACAAAACAGAACAGATTCCAGCTCGATGAAGTATTCTAGTCAGCTTGCAGCCTTTGCAACCTTTCTTTGCTCAATTTGACCAGTTAACGGGCACTGCATCTCTGTCCAACTTACTGGAACCATAGTTGCACCTAAACAGAGAATGTACAACACATTTGAGGCACATATTGATTCAATCAGGTATTTTCTAGGAAAGGACAAAATGATATGCAATACATCATTCCAACATGTGTCATAGTTACATATGCTTAAATGAAACAACCCATTTCAATATTGCTCAACATTGATGAAAATCCCTACCTGATAAGTGCTCAGCCGATGAAAGTGTACAACTTATAATGCAATTATTAGATTTTATTCAGCGCTTGCTATAAATAAGATGAATCAACAATAAGTGCATAAAACATATTGGAGCAATTAATGTGAAAAGGCACTAAAAGCTCAACAGCTAAAGTTCAAGCTGTGTTCACCAGACTAAAGTTGAAGTAAAATCTAAAACATTTATAATATCATCTCAAATGGGGTCCTTTCATTCATAGCTAATTCAGATTTCAATTAAAATCTTCACAAGCCCAAAGCCCTATTAAGGTCAAACCTACCCACATCACTAATGACTAACTTATTCCTACATACTCAACGATAATTGCTTAACAACTACTGCTGTTAACTGACAAACTGATGCAATTTAATCATATCTGGGACACATTGTGGGGAACATCCAAATAATTCTCATAAAATTTAAATATGCATTTATCCCCTTGGGCTTTAGCAACACTAGACCTATCATCCAAGATAAAATATTCCATAAAGAGAAGTCCAATGAGAAACATGCAGACTTAGATGGAGATTCCTTCAAACCCAAATGTGCTTCCTTTGTTCTTATTGTGTCCCTTCCCAAGGAGAAACATGCAGAAGAAAAACTAGAGTCCCTGAATAGACAGAAAAAGGGAAGAACAGATATCTTCCAGAAACTATATAAAGCAATCACACAAGTCACTAACATGAACATAAACTAGAGGGAACTATCAATAAACTACAACCACAACCACTTATAAGGATTTATCTCCCAGAATATGAGTAAAATCTCACCAGCAATGCTTTCTGCAGAAACAACACCAAGTTCATTCTTTGCAGTAGACAGAAAGTACGCCCGTGCATCTCCAAGAGAAAGCTAACAAAACCAGATTGAATTAAGGCGCTATTCAAGTAGCAAGTGGCAACCAATTGATTCAAGAGCATCATGGAAAATTTGAAATCGACTTAATAAAACTCTTAAAAGCAAGTAATAATACCACAAGGGCTCTAACAATGTCACCAGGATGAAAAGACAAGTGCATGTCTACTTTATCAATCTCAGTCGCTCTAACATCTTGCTGCCTGTCATCAAAATAAAAATTATTAAGTTATATATACTAGAACATTTGTAGACATAAAACTCTTGTCAGAACCCCAAAAGTCAAACAAAATGAAATGCATGATATAGAGATTACCATGCATATATAAACTAAATTAGTTCAATCAAAAGACGAAGAAACTCTAAGCATACAAGATCTATAATCAATAACTACAATTCCGCCAATCCATTGCTTCCTCTTTTTATTTCCCATGTAATCGCTAAAGTCAAACTAAATCCACAAATGATAACTTAGAAGGTAGTAGTATAAGAATAGCAAACCTAATGATGCCAGTAAATTTTTCTCGAACAGACTTTGGTCCAACACACATAATATCAGCTGAAGCGGACCGAGCCATCACTTTGGTGACCTATCAAAGCAAAATGCAGCAGTTGAAAACAAAGAGCATAATGAAAAGTGTATTAGACGACACGTGGGCATAGCCATAGACATAGATATTATACCCGAGCAATGACTACAGATCCAGGCTGTGGAACAGGTCCATGGGCCTTGTGACCAGTTACTTCAACAGTCGGTCTCTGCATATAGTCACTATGATTTCAGTTCAGCTTGCCTCAAATTAAAAAAACAAATAAAGCAGATAAGTTGTTCGGTGGATTCATTTGTTGTATAATATAGTTAGCAAATGAATTGAAAACCCTACCAGGTCGGAAGAGTCGGGGGCGGGAGGTACGGTGTGGCGGAAGCCGGTTAGGGAGGCGTATACGGTGTTGTTGTGAAGCGCCGCGTATGCTCCTCTTCCAGCTTTGACATCGCTGGTTCTACCCAACACTTCTCCCGGTGTTACCATCACTGCTTCTTTCTCTTCTTCCATTAACGACGTTCTTCGCCGCTACCAACCCAAGTGCCACCACCCTTCCACTTCTTCTTGGGCTAAACCACTCCAAAATAACTACTTCATGGACCGGCCCTTTTTTAAATTTAATACTTCTAAAATTAAATTAATTTTATCCGATTCGCGTTAATTCATTTTTTTGGGCAAGATTACTTTTAGGTTTAAATGCTTTTTGGCCGGGATAATAATAAGGTTTAGATATATTTTTTTCATGTATTTTAGTGTTTTTTATTTTTGTCTATGTAAAAAAAATTGTTTTAGTCTTTTTTTAATTTTTTGTCCTTAAAATGTTTTAAATAATATATTTTTTATTCATCAAAGTACTTTTTTGATTATTTAAAATATTATCTAAAATATTTTAAAGATATAAAATAAAATAAACATATTTTACAAAAACTGAAATAAAAAGAATAATTTACAAGGATGAAAATGAAAAAAAAAATTACACCAAATAGGTAGGTATTTTTTTCCTGCACTTTTTTTCCCGGAATGACCATGGGAAGTACAAGAAATAATTAAGGGAATGTAGAAAGCAATTGCCAAAATAGGCCGAGATTGGATAAGCAATCACAAAAGGTTCAGTAAAAAAAAAGGGCAGTCTAGGTTAATGAGTTAGATTTAATGGGAAGTCTACAACTTCTTAAAAATTTCACATGATTTGTGTATTTAGTTTTGATTATTTATAATAACATGCGTGTGGCTTAACCAATATTTTTTTCTAATAAAATACATATTTCTTGTTTTTAGTCCTATATATTTTGTTTCAGTTCGATCTTATAATATCAACTTTTTTTTGTTTTAATCTCTATCATTACTTAATTTTTGTTAAGTATATGTGACTCATGGAAGGTCAAATTAACAATTAACAATGCACAATTATAATAAGACACTAAAACAAAGAAAAAAAATATTACTAGGATCATTTTAAAAAATATTATAGGAACAACTTGAAAAAAATTATAAAAATAAAACTAAAATATAAGTATAGAAAAATTGATCTATAAAAACAAATATGGATTTATAAGGTTAACTTGGTAGTAAAGAGAGAATGAATGAAAAAAGTCATAACTCTTACTAATAAAATACTAATAATTAACATATAACATTTATCGGTAAAAAAATATATAGAATTAGAATTATACCTTTATTTTAAGGATAAATGATAAAAAAAAATTTCTTATCTTATTTAAATTGTCTAAAGATTCAAGATTCAAGCACAACTATCAAAAATGTTAATGTATAATAATGTGTTTTAGTGTTTTATATGTAATTTTTAGAATCTAATAATTAGAACTTTTACATCTCAATATGTTTAAACTCTTCTATTTTGTGTTTTCAAACATACGAGCAGAGTTTTTTGTGAATCACATCACAAGTGAACAAAAACTAATTAATAACATAATTATAACAATAAAATTTGATATTGCTTAACTAATTTAAGTAAAAAAAAAATAGAGAAACAAAAAAAGGTGTATCTTATAATAATCAAAATGTTAATTAAAGTTATATATCGTTGGTTCAAACTTTGCTTCTCATTGTTTTATAGTTAAGAATCGGTCAAACGAGTTTGACCAAAGCAAGAAATATTTATTTTGAGAAAATTGAGTTCAGAGTGCTTCCTATTTCATGTGTTTTTCCAGTTTGCAGTTCGTGTACAATCTAAATCAAGTGGACACGCAAAAGAAAGAAATCAGCACAGACCATTAAATTTTATCTGCAGCTTGAATTTTCCCATTTCAGAAGGCATCCATTTGAAAGGAGACCCTAGTAAAAAGAAAAATTAAAACACATTTCTAGTCCTAGAGGCATGTCATCGTTGAAATCAAAGACAATTTTTATACACCGGCAAATAACAAATAAGCTCAAAGATGCATATAGATATATATGTATGGATCAAATTAGACATCAGCGGTGCAAATCTGGGTCAGCACAATGAGCATGATTCGTAATCAATAAAGAAGACGCGCGCAACATTTGCCTCGTATATATATTTTTGCACATATCATAAAGCCTTGGATTTTTAAGGTCGTGGTTGTGGAATCACATGCAAAAAGATCGAAACTAAAGGAGGAGCATCGTTATTCGTTATGCAGTTCCAAAGCATCTAGTTCGGATAAACTCCAATCGTAGCTACTAGCTAGGATTCACATGTTACCGAACCTCACCACCTTAATTTTTCTATGAACCAAATTACTTCGGGTGCTATTGAATTTCCCATAAAATAAGGCAAGGTAAACTTTTCCTTGCATGAGGGGTAAATAACAGTATTAGTAAATGACCTAAAAATTAAAGCTGACCGGTCAAAGAAAGCATTCGCAACATGGAAAATGTATGCATCCTGAAACACAAGATGCAAATGCATGGTCCTTCTGTCTTTCCTAGCTAGTTATACATATTTTAATCAAATACACAGGCTAGGTGAACTTTGAACGTACATTGAATTAACAAGAAGTATTAACATTATAACCCTAACATATATATATATATATATATATATATATATATATATATATATATATATATATATATATATTCATTTGAAAATCTATCTCTCACAAACCAATAGTAAGTAGTAACTAGCTAGCCTTTATTTTAGAATTTCTTTTCCTAACAAATATTAAGCACGATAAAAAAATAAAAAAAAATTCAAATATTCTTTAGCTAGCTCTATCATCACAATCATTCGGAGGATGGTGCAGTGGAAGAAGACTCGAACTTGTAATGCTTGTCCACTGCAATTGATACGTCCCACGTGCAACTAATTCCCTTGGGTATGGTGACAAGGTCCCCCGCAGCAAATTGTACAAACTCAGACGAACCTTTTGGGTAAACCTTCACTTCCCCTCTCAGCAAATAACACGTCTCTTGAGCATCGAATTTGAGCATGAATTTCCCAGGAGGACAACCCCATCTGAAGAAAAAAAACAAATTATTTCATTGGATCCGTTGATTAATATATGCATATAGTTAAGAAGAAAGTACCTAACAAAGGGAAAGGCATTCAATAAAGAAAGAAAAAGACTCTAGCAATGATCTATTAAATTGATATATATATATATATATATATATCTTGTTCACTCACTTGGGCCACGAATTTATACCCAGCTCTGATAGTCGTGATTTGGAAGGATTGTGTTCAACGGAGATAGTTAGTTCTGAAGATGACCCTGGAGTTGATGTCGATGCCATGGACATAAAAGAAGTTGAAAAGAGGAAAACTAGAGAAGAAGAGAGAAAAAACACAGAAGTCGAGAATCAAACTGTTGGTTAAAGAAGTGGTTGGTTTGCTACTCAGATTTTATATATATATATATATATATATATATATATATATATATATATATATATATAAAGGGCACTGGTCAGAGGTAGAGAAATGGAATTTTAATTGATCAATTAGTACATGATTCCTGCTGTCGTGTTGGTTTTTATCCATATTTTAAAATAACTCGCGAATATACTAATAAGTTTATGTATTCTAACTTTATTATTGTAACGCACGTCCATTAATTAGTTTTTTATAGGCACACCCATTAATTAGCTAGTTTAGTACGTATATATAAATCCTCAATTTAGAATTTATCATATAATTAAGGTTTTTCTTCTTCTCCATGATTTTTTTAGTGGAAATTTTTATTTATTATACAATTATAGTAATTATAATCATAACTATTCAATTATGTTATTCAATTTTCGTTGTGAAAATTTTAAATTATTATTTTCTACTTATAGATTTAAAAATTATAATATAATTAAAATATAAAATAAAAATAATTTTTAATACCAAACATGTAAATGAACAGAGCATTGATAAAGATGTACTAAAATAAATTAGAATAATTTATCATTATTATTAATTATTATTATTATTATTATTATTATTATATAAGGTATTTAAATAATTTTAAAGTAAATAGATGTACTGCTTGTTTTTGAACCGTCAGTCAGTAGATATCATAGAAGTGTTTATACAAAGAAAGAAGAATATTTTTATGGGGTTGTTTTTGTAAATATAAAACTTTCTGTACAGTGCTACACATGGAACGGAACCGTTGATTATGATTTGAGATAGTAAACAATTTTATTTCTAAGTTCAAAAATATTGTATGCATGAACACAATGATAGTTCCCTTATTAATGTAGTACAAATACAAAGGGAAAGAGACAGCGGAAAACGTGCTCCAAACTGCTATATTCTATGAATATTTTTTTTTTCAGCAAGTGTGCACTTATGGAATAAGAACTTAAGGCCCCATTCCAGACTTATTTTCTGTTTCCAGTTTTTAAATTATAAAAAATTAAATTCAGTTTCTTTGAATATTAAGTTTTAGATTTGAAATTTTAGAAAATATTATAAATTAGAAGTAAATAAAATAAGTTCGTTGTTATATTTTATCGTGTATCATTATCAAATTATGTAATATAAAAAAATAATTAAAAAGTACTAATACAATTTTTTCTTAAAACTAAAAAGATAATGACACTAACATAACATGAATAAGAACATGTAAAATTACACAATATTAGAGTACAAGTGTGAGGTGAAGTCTCACATAGAATAAAATTGAAAAAGTTGAACACCATAGTGAAGAGAAAATCCATAAACCTAAATTTTAAGATTTTAAGTTAAAGTGTGGTATCATGTTTTCTTAAAAATTACCTGTCTAAGACAACTTTTTGGTTCAAATATCATGCCACTGTGTTTGTCACTATGAATAACACCTTTTTGGTTCCAAGACAAAACAGTGTTGCAGTTAAAAGATTTTGGTGGTATAGATATTTATCCTATCGTTACATGTCAAAGGACACTCCCAACATTTTGGATTCACAGTAGAGTTAGGACGACATGGTTTTTGCCTTGCTTTAAGGGGTTTTCCAGATTCAACAGCCATCATCTCACCATTTTGGGTTTATTCCCAACCTTGTTGGAAAACCAAAGACAAAACCATCTGCCGCGGGAAGTTTAAAAGGGTTAATGATTGGTACATCACTCTTTGGGGGTGCTCTCAGCCTAACAAGCTCCTCAGGTGGCAGTGTCTGAGGTACCTGCTCATAGGTTCAAATGTTCAATATAGTCAGCGTTGCATCTTTTTCTACAGAAAGAAAATTAAAAACCAAATGTTCAATTGCCCTCTTGAAAAGGAGAATGTGAACA
This sequence comes from Glycine soja, assembly GCF_004193775.1. Taxonomy (NCBI): domain Eukaryota; kingdom Viridiplantae; phylum Streptophyta; class Magnoliopsida; order Fabales; family Fabaceae; genus Glycine; species Glycine soja. Next base: position 41,765,830 of record NC_041011.1, on the reverse strand, counting down.
GGTTTTTGCATCCCCTTCTAGAATTTAGAAGGAGCAAATCTGGGAAGTCTTATTCATACTATGATTCATAGAGACTAGATGACTTTGTATTAAATTTTGATAGAGTTGATTTTGAATCATTGAAGATGATTGAAATGTGTGTCCAAATTAATTAAAGTCACAAATTTTGTTACATCAAGCGTTAAGGCAGGAAAATTTGATTTTTCCCTAAATGAATTATGTACTAAAACATATAGCAAAACTTAGGACATGAAATTATTAGATCAGTTAAGGGCTTAAGGCCATTGAATTCTCCTGTCAGAAGGCCATTGTAAAATATGGTTATAGTCAAGGAACCAAGCCAACAGAAAAAAAGTTTGAATCTAACTTTGTAACATTTAGATCAGATGGCAGCAACAAGTTTAAAACTATTTTATCAACCTAATGTAGAACCAGGCAATGGGGGTAATACATGCAGATAATTTTCATGAAATTTATCTGCTCCATAGAGGCACAGGGGAATAAGGCTTATTAGCATTGGACTTGTAGTTGCTTACTATTTTCAATTTTATGCTATAACTAAATAGAATGTATTGAATTAGGAATTGCGATAAATGTAACAAATATACATACATGCCACAGTATATTTCCCTAGCTAGTCTTTCCACATGACCATACATTGAGTAATACCTGCAAAAACAAATAAAAAAAAATTGTTTAGTAAGTGAAGCTCCACCTCTACCCGCACGAGATCCCTTCTGAATCGCACAACCGAATCGAGGCTAAGCCAAACTGAGAAACCAACGCTCTGTTGACGTTGCGATATTGCGAGTTCCACGGCCGCAGTCCTCTCTGACTCTTCTTCACCTGTGTTTGTGGGGGAGTGATTCTCTACTCTGACAGAGCGCCGACCTTCGACGACAAATCCAACCACGTCGGTGAGGCGCCCAATTCGACCACCGGAAAGAACTGGATGGTGTGAACGAAGGATTCTCCGGCGGCAACAAGGGGAAGTCCATCGAAGGTGGCAGCATCGTCGACGACAGCGGTGGTGTTGGAGTTGAGGATGCGAAGCTGTATGTGACAGCATAGGGATGAGGAGCGTTCACATAGATAGAAAACTTAAACAGAAAGCATAACACCTTTTTTTTTTTTTTGGAAATTGGTCCAAAACTGTTGCAAAACTGGTGAAAAAACAAATTCGATTCCAATTTTGTCAAACACGTTTCCATTTTGAAAATGCATGGTAAAACTGAAAATCGTAAACTTGTCACCATCTTCCGTTTTGAAAATGCATGGTAAAACTGAAAACCGTAAACTTGTCACCATCTCGAACGGGGATCATGGCAACTGATAAATTTGTGAGAGTTTAATTCTGTTTTGGTGTGATGTAGATTTAATTGTACTTTAGATATAAGAGAGAATAACAGAATTTTAAAATTCGTTATAAGTGCCTAGCCTAAGTGTGAAGGATTATTATTCTGTTGTTGCTTGTATAAAAGAGCATACATACATCTTAATAAAGTGAATTATTCATTCTATCATTTTTAGTCTCTAGTGCTATTCATAGTGTGTAGGTGTGCAATTCTTTGCTTGAAAACAGTGAGTGATACACGAGTGAATGTGTGAGGGAGTGAATTGCATCTCTTGCAATTGAGTGAGGAACAGTGTGTGTTCCAACAATTGGTATCTAGAGCATTGGTTTCGATAGAAAGGGCAAGAATCGCAAAAGAAAGGTTCTTGGAGGTGTTCTTGAAGGAGTTCTTTGATGGCTGCAGTATCTGGCTCAATTCCTGCAAATCTACCAGTTCTCACAGGAAAGAATTATGAAAATTGGAAGATTCAGATTAGGGTGGTGATGCGATTCCAAGGGATTTGGGAGTTCATAGAAGAAGGTTATATACCTGTCGGAGAGAGAGCAACAGATGAACAAAAGGCTGCTATAGAGAAAAAGAAAAGAAAGATTGCAAGGCACTTTTCATTTTGCACCAAAGTGTAGATGCTGCTAACTTTGAAAAGATAGCAATGGCTCAAACCTCCAAAGAAGCATGGGACATTCTGCAGAAATCTCATGATGGAGCCACAAAAACCAAGAAGATCAAGCTGCAAACTCTAAGGAGACAATATGAACTACTACAAATGGAAAAGAATGAATCAGTTGCTGAGTACATCACAAAAGTGCAGACAGTGGTGAATTCAATGAAGGGCTATGGAGAAAAGATAACTGTGCAATCAGTTGTAGAGAAGGTGCTTAGAACCATGCCACCCAAGTTCGACCATATTGTGGTAGCCATCGAGGAATCCAAAAATCTTGAAGAGCTTAGCCTAGAGGAATTGCAAGGATCTTTGGAATCTCATGAACAGAGAATGAATGAAAGGATAAATGAGAAGAAAAGTGAACAAGCCTTGCAAGCACGGTCTAATCCAAAGAAGCATGGTGATAGATGGAAGAAAGAGAAAACTGAAGCAAAGAGCAATAAATGGAGGGGAAATCAGAACAGTGATAAGGACCACAAGAAAGGAGGGGGATCCAATTCCCAAAACTCTTCAAATAGAAAGAAGTTCGACAAAAGAAGTATTCAATGCTTTAACTGTCAAAAGTTTGGGCATTTTGCTGATGAGTGTTACAGCAAACCCAATAACAAAAGAGAACCTAAAGGTGATGATGCAAAATTGGCTCAGGAAGAAGATGATGACACTGAACAGGTACTGCTAATGGTAACTACTCAAATTGAAGGGGCAAGTGATAATTGTTGGTACCTAGACACAGGTTGCTCCACTCATATGACAGGAAGAAGAGAGTGGTTTCTCAACCTTGATCAATCTGTGAAGAGCCAAGTCAAATTTGCTGATGATAGAATCTTGACTGCTGAAGGAATTGGGAAGGTCCTTATCAAAACAAAGGATGGAGGTCAGTCTTGCATCACTAATGTACTCTTTGTACCAGGTATGAAAAGTAATCTACTCAGCTTAGGTCAATTATTAGAAAAGGGCTTTATGACTAAGCTTGAAAACAAGATGTTGAGAGTATTTGACAGAAATCACAAGCTCATTTTGAAGTCCCCTCTTTCAAAAAATAGAACATTTAAAATTGAGATTGATGTGATAGAACAGAAGTGTTTTACCACTACAGTAAACAGTGAAGAGTGGTTATGGCATTACAGATTTGGCCATTTAAATTTTAGAGATCTGATTAAGCTAAACTCAAGAGAAATGGTGTTGGGTTTGCCTCAGATCAAGCCTCCTAGTGAAGTATGTGATGGTTGTTTACAGTGTAAGCAATCAAGAAGCACTTTCAAACAAAATGTACCAATCAGGGCAAAAGAGAAACTTGAGGTGATTTACTCTGATGTGTGTGGCCCTATGCAAACTGAATCTCTGGGTGGAAACAAATACTTCATATCCTTTATTGATGAATTGACTAGGAAAGTATGGGTTTACCTAATAAGAAGGAAGAGTGATGTCTTTGAAGTCTTTGAGAAGTTCAAAAATATGGCAGAAAAGCAAAGTGGCTCATTGATCAAGATATTGAGAACAGATGGTGGTGGTGAATATGTTTCTGCAAAATTTCAAGAATTTTGTGATCAAGAAGGCATAATTCATGAAGTGACTCCTCCCGACACACCTCAACATAATGGAGTTGCAGAAAGAAAAAAACAGAACCATAATGAATATGGTAAGGAGCATGTTGAAAGGCAAGAGTCTGCCCAAGTACTTGTGGGGAGAGGCAGTGTCTACAGCTGTCTTCATCTTGAATAGGAGCCCTTCAAAGAGACTGGAAGGAATAACACCTGAAGAAGCTTGGAGTGGTGCTAAACCAAATGTGAGCCATTTCAGAATCTTTGGATCACTTTGTTTTAGGCATATCCCAGATCAGTTAAGAAGGAAGCTAGATGATAAAGGTGAACAAATGATCTTACTCGGATATCACTCAACTGGAGGCTATAAGTTGTTTGATCCGAAGAGTAAGCAGATAATAATCAGTAGGGATGTGGTATTTGATGAATCTAGAAGCTGGGACTGGGAGCAGAATACTGAAATGAAGGGACCTTCAATAATGATAAGGTCAGAAGAGGAAGAAACAAGTGAAGGGAATGGTAATACCACTCAAAGGGAAGTGAGACCCCAGAGAAATGCACCCAAACCAACTAGATTTCAAGGTTTTGAGATGTTGTCTGATGCTGATGTAAGTGCAGATGGGAATCTTGTACATTTTGCTCTGTTTTCTGAAGCAGAACCAATAAATTTTGAAGATGCTATGATTGATCAGAGGTGGGTTGAAGCTATGACAGAAGAGCTTAAATCTATTGAGAAAAATCAAGTGTGGGAGCTGGTATCTCAACCAAAATCAAAGAAGCCCATTGATGTGAAGTGGATCTATAAGATTAAGACAAATCCAGAAGGCAAGGTGGTCAAGTATAAAGCTAGACTTGTGGCTAGAGGATTTTTGCAGAAAGCTGGGATTGACTATAGAGAGGTGTTTGCACCAGTTGCTAGAATTGAGACTATTAGAACAGTAGTGGCAATTGCTAGCCTAAAGAATTGGACAATGCACCAACTAGATGTGAAGTGTGCTTTCTTAAATGGTCCTCTTGATGAGGAGGTCTATGTGACTCAGCCACCTGGATTCTCTATAGTTGGCCAAGAGTCAAAGGTTCTCAGGTTGAGAAAAGCTCTTTATGGACTTAAGCAAGCCCCAAGAGCTTGGAACAAGAAAATTGACAGTTTTATGATGAAAATTGACTTTGATAAGTGTAGCTGTGAGTTTGGAGTCTATGTAAGATTCAAATCAGTAGGTAATATCATTATTGTATGCCTCTATGTGGATGATTTGTTGATCATTGGTGGTAATGAAAGTGAGATAGCAGAACTGAAAAGGGAATTGATGAGTGAGTTTGAAATGACTGATATGGGGGTTCTATCCTATTTCCTTGGACTTGAATTCAAGAAGACTGAGAGAGGTATTTTGATGCACCAGAGCAAGTATGCAACAGAAATATTGAAGAGATTCAACATGGTTGAATGTAATTCAGCAGCAACACCAACGGAGGCAGGTCTTGTACTTGAAAAGGAGGGCAAGGAAGACAAAGTTGATGCAACTGAGTTCAAACAGATTGTTGGTTCTCTCAGGTACTTGTGTCATTCAAGACCTGATTTGGAATTTGCTGTTGAACTGGTAAGTAGATATACGAAAGGACCCAAAATTCCTCATCTCCTAGCTTCCAAGAGGATTCTAAGGTTCATAAAAGGGACCATCAATGCTGGAATTTTATTTCCAAATAAAGACAATAGCAACTCAGAGGAATTGATGGGATATACTGATGCAGATTGGGGAGGAGACAGAGATGACAGAAAGAGTACCACAGGTTACATATTCATGTATGGTGCAGCACCAATATCGTGGTGTTCTAAGAAGCAATCCATAGTGGCTCTATCAACATGTGAAGCTGAGTATGTTGCAGCGGCAATGAGTGCTTGTCAAGCTGTCTGGTTGGACACATTACTACAGGAATTAAAAATCAAGGAGAGTGATGGAGTGAAGCTTTTTGTGGATAATAAGTCAGCTATAAGCCCGTCAAAGAATCCAACCTCTCATGGTAGAAGCAAACACATAGAAACAAGGTTTCACTATCTTAGGGATCAAGTGAACAAAGAGAAATTGAAAGTGGAGTACTGCTGCACATTTGATCAACTTGCTGATATTTTAACCAAACCCCTCAAAAGGGAGATGTTTAAAATGTTAAGGGACAGAATTGGCTTGATGAACTTAGGAGATCAGAATTAAGGGAGGGTGTGAGAGTTTAATTCTGTTTTGGTGTGATGTAGATTTAATTGTACTTTAGATATAAGAGAGAATAACAGAATTTTAAAATTCTGTTATAAGTGCCTAGCCTAAGTGTGAATGGTTATTACTCTGTTTTTGCTTGTATAAAAGGGCATACATACATCTTAATAAAGTGGATTATTCATTCTATCATTTTCAGTCTCTAGTGTTATTCCTAGTGTGTAGATGTGCAATTCTTTGCTTGAAAATAGTGAGTGATACACGAGTGAATGTGTGAGAGAGTGAATTACATCTCTTGCAATTGAGTGAGGAACAGTATGTGTTTCAACAAAATTAGGTCAAGGATTGACATAGTGGAGGCAAAACACGGGTGAGTGACTGAGAAGAGTGTTCTAAAATGGAAGTATGAGAAAGTGCAATGGCTACAATTAACATGACCCACCCATGTGCCTTTTGTAATTTATCTTGCTTGGAGGCCGGCGGCATCCAAATTCGGTGGTGGACTGGGAGGCCACTCAAATTAACTGCCACGAATCGTCTTTTTCTTGTATTTTACATTCAGTCATTAACATGTTTAACGAAACGTTTACATGCTGACTTTGCTTAATTTTGCTGGTTGTCATGGATTTTTTTTTTACCTAAAGTTTGTAAAAGGGTATAATTAATCCAAGTTGGATAAGTAAAACTTGATTAAAAATTATTTTTGTTTAGGATTAAATTCACCTAATATTTAAACAATTCAATTTTAATCTAACACATTAACTCGTTGTGTCCAATTAATTAGTTTTTCATGCATGTTTGTATTATGTATTAGTTTCCTTTAGCAAAATATATTTTTATAATTTATTGAGAGATGTAGAAAATTCTTTTTTAAAAAGAAATAATTGTTTTTTTTTGTTGATCGATAAGAAACAATTGTTTTAATCACAGCCATTCTGAAGCTTTTCCTTTTTAAAACCTTTGCCTCTTTGAACCTTAATATGTCCTTTAATTAGTTTATAGAGTTGGGGATCAACATCTTTCACTAAGCAATAATAATAATAATTCATTATCAAAAGGTTTTACTTTTTCGTTGAGCAATGATAATAAATATAAGACTGTTTGAATATATATCATATGATAAAAAAATATACACAATAGAATAAAATAAAATTTTCATATCAATGTTTGAATATTTATTACTAATAAAATGTAAAGTTGTCTCAAATGCGCTAAACCTTTAATTGAAAGACATAAATATAATTCATAAACAGTTCCATCTCTTTTGATCTCATTTTTATTCTATTCCATGAGTACATAATTCCATTCCATCCTTTTTTGTCTAAATTTTATTCTATTCCGTTATATTTTGAAAAAAGCTAAAGCAATATAGCACTATGTTATTCCATTCCATTAACTTCCTTTTCAAACAAGGTCAAAAGCAAAAGTATACCACGACTAACTGAAAAATGGAGTATCTTTTGGGGAAAAAAAACCAAGTTGTGCTCCCAAACCATTTTCATCTTCGATTTTATTCTAAAAATAACGTACAAAATATAGCTTTAGTTTTTGCTCTTGGGGATAACCTAGGGGAAAGGGGAAAGCCAGGGAGAGTTTTTTTTTTTAAATACTAACTGAATTGACCAAAACATCCATGTGCTTATTTAATGAATTTATATTATCATTGTTTTCAATAGTTCTCTTCAAACAGTGAATGTTGGTCAACATAAGGATATGTTTCAGCTATGGAGGCTTGTTGCTGGTTTCACAAATGGATGGTTATTGATTATATATTGAATTTCCTACAGAAAAGAAATAAAAAAATCTTCTTGGAAAGCATTTGCTATGTATGTGATATTTAACTTTTTTGAACTTTGGTAGGGTTAGTAGGAATTTTTGTCAGTAGATGACTCTGAAGTCTGATCTGCACTGATCATACAGAATCTGAAGTTTGGATAACTACCTTTGATTTGAGAGCATATTAAATGTCATATGATAGAGGGAAATTGATGAACCAGAATTGATTCCTCGTATTGCTGAAGCCAGCTATGTTAAATATCCATGAGGTTCTGTTCAGGAGCTTGCGATTTGCGAAAGCTGCTTATGTCCTGATTCTGCTACTTCAAAGTACACAACAGTTCTGTATGCCACTAAATATTGTCACATAAAATCCCTAATGATATGGCTAAAACAGTCATTTCCTTATTCACTTGTTTCTCAAACTAAAAAATATGCCACTAAATATACAAATTATAATGAATACTACAACAAAGAATTTGTCTCTGCATTTTACACATATTTGTCAATTACTTTTTCTGTCTTGTTGAATTTTATTTCCATCTCTTTAATTTCAAGTGTACCCATACGTGTGTGTGCTCACAGCTAGTGTACAACTGTATATTACAAAATGGTGGTCCAGTGCTCAATGCTTCCAAGTTCCACCATTGTGGGGTTTGAGGAGGTTCCTCTCAAACTTACCCATGTGAGCAGACTTTGGTTGTTAAAAGTTGGAATTAGTACTAGTATGTCATTTTGTGTAGATATTTCTTGGACAGTCTAAATATGAAATTATTTTGCCTTCACTCTCCAGTCACCTTCAATGGCACAACAGCTAAAGGAGCCTTTATCAAAATTCTATCTATATATAGATATATGACAACTGACTTTAAGTTAATGCCAAGCAGTGGTAATATAATTTTCTTATGTTCTCTCATTATAGAATTGATTATTAAGATGAGGAGTTATCATCTACAACTCCACAGAAGCATGCCTAATTATGAGAAGGCAATCATTCGTATTTTTACTTTTATAAAGTTTCTAATTATTTTTACTTCCTCTCTCACTTAAAAATCAATTAGTCATTATTTTTAATCAAATAGATTGTCTCTCAATATATCAATACTCAACAATTTTAAAGCTAATTAGTCATTGGGGAGGCATTGTTGGACCCCCTTAAAGCTGCTGGTCCTGTTCAGATAATTTCACAATGATTAATCATTAATGAACTTTGGTAGTTTGGTGAGGTGTAGGAGTTTGGTGAAGGGGACCTTCCTGATGAAAGATGCAAAGGTTAGTCTATATGAATGAGGTAAATGACAGCATGCATGACCCTGAAATTTAAATCAGCAAAGAGCATTTTGGTATGAGTGTGAGGACAAATGATTCTGTGAAAAATGCCAAGATCAATTAAAAATTTAGAGACGGGTCTGTTTTACCACCCCAATTAGTTTGGACTGAATAAATTTTCTTGGAAAATTAGACCTCCACCATTGTTTTGAACTGCTGAAAAATAGGTGGTGTTTTGGACTTCAGCTTAAGTGGATAAATCCAAGAGTGATGTAGGCCAGGGGCAGGACCCCGCAAGTTACTAAAATTTAGTTCAAGAGTCTCAGTATAATTAATTAATTAGGAGTAATTTAGTACTAGCAGTAGAAGATGATGAGGGCAAGCGATGAGCTTTGACAAAGAAGAACAAAAGTCAACATCAATTTTATTACTGAATGGTGTATTACAATTTACAATGATGAAAAATAGATTTAAGAACTACTAAGTGAGGTTGACCCAATTATCTGTAGTGTCATGTAGTGTAGGAACTGGGGGTTGTTGTTTCAGAAACTGAAAAGGTATTATGTACATTAGTCGAGGAAACTTTAGAAACTAAAGTAGGTGATAGATACACTTTATTGCAATTTGGGTAAAGAGTAAAGGCACGCTTGTTTGAGGCTGTGAAAGATTATGAAATCTGTAGGGGCCATCTGCATTCTACACGGACTAAGTTTTTTGGTAAAGCACAAGGGTTATGGTTTTAGTGGTGAGGTGAATGTGGAGGTGTGCCATCATTGATACCTTGACTATTGGTGTATTTTCCTTTAAGCTTAATTGCAAATTTGATCTCCTATTGATGTATTTCTCAAATTGAGTCTCTCATTTTTTTTTATAATTTTAGTCCCACCCCAAATTTAAATATATCCATTTAAAACTAAATAAAATTAAATGAAAATCCCAGTAAATAAACCCAGGCTTATGTACAGTTTAATTAAACATATCAACTTTATAATAATATATTATCAAATTTTACTACTCTAATTTTCATTTTCCTATTTTTTTCACTTGTATAAAACACAACCAACTATAATTTGACCAATCAAAATTTAGATTAAATATTTTTTATTCGTAAAAAATAAATATAAAATAAAATAATTTATAATAATTAATATATTTTGTTCAAACCATCTTTCACATGTTAGTTCTTTAAAGGAAGTTCCAAAACAAATTAGGGATAAGAACCATAGTAAACAGTAAAATATTATCCCAATCATTAAAAAAATGATATTGTTATATATAAGCATTAAAATAAGGGAGGGACCTTAATTCTTAAGGAAGCTACACCCTATTTATATAATATTTCTTAGAGTAGCCGTTATAAGGAGTTGTAGTGGCTCCCTTTAAGTTTAAAATAATCTATTTGATTTTTAACAAAAATAATAATAAACTGTAGTATTTGATTTGGTTATCTTTGTAGTATTTTTTTTATAATAAATGCTTAAAAAGTTGTTAAAAAATATATTAGGTAAGAGTTTTTAAAGTATTAAGAAATTAAAATGAAAACGATTAATTCATTAAAATCTAAATGATATTTATTATTTTAAAGTAATTTAAAACTTAAAATGTTTAATATTTTTTTTGGTAAAGATAGAAATTCTTTTGGTAATGTTTAAAATATTTAATATATACAGTTAATGTAGTAAAATACAATTACTATTTAGTGCAAAATCCGTCCGTATATATTTTTGTATGTACTCATATTAATGTGGATTAGTCGATGCGCATGAGAAAAAAAAGTCTAACTTTTTTGGTGGTTAAATATAATACAGGGAATTATTATAAATTCTTCTAACACTATTTTTTATTCTAACGAAAAAAAAAATACTAATGTGAATCATTAAATGATTTATCATTTATTAATCCATTTATAAAAAATTGTTATAATATTCAGTAATTCATTTTAAGTTTAACAATTATTAATGGATTTGGACGCAGTCAAATAAGAAAACGTGTAAAATGAAAGGAAATACATGCATGTCAATTTATATTAAAATAAAATTAATTATCTTTAAATTAATGATAAATATATTCTTGTATCTTATACACTTATTACTTCAAATAAAATATGTTTTTAAGATAATTAAAAAATGTTAATTGTTAAAATATTATATACTCTCATGCTTTAAAAAATATTATGTACTCTCTTGGTTACATTATAATTGACATCCTATATTTTTTTACACAAATTAAGAATTATCAATAAATAGATGAAAAATAATAATTTTATAAATTATCATTATCATCGTTAATTTATTTATATTTTTAGCGTATATTATTAATATTATAAGAAATATAAATGAAAAATAATTAATATTATATTTGAAAGATAAAATAACAATTATCGAAGGATAATTTTTTTTCTTACGCAATAATGTTATGGAACGAAAGGAAGGATATATTGTTCGATTTTTTAATTATGTTATATTTTAATATTTATAGTACATGTAATAGATATATCTCATGATAGTGTAATCATATAATGAAAGTTATGTCATTAGTTGTAAGAAAGAAGTCGAAAATCCTTGCCGGACACTTTATAACACAGACATAGGGTTCTATAAGTCAAACATAGGGTGATAGGAAGTACTCGAGGAATTATGCAGAGCACAGCCAAGCCACAGAGCAACTGTACGAGGAACTGATGCTGAGGTACTTGGGTTCAGCCTCCTCATGTTCAGGAACTCAACTTTATAAATCTCTTCCATGCTTGGGTCCCACTCTCTAAACACTATACATACACTCTCCTTTTCTTTTTCTTTGTTTTCTTCCTCTTCCCTTTTCAAACACAAGAAAGAAAGAAAAGGGAAGATCTCAAAGGGATTTATTTCTGTCTGCTTCTCTGCGCGATCTGCATCCTTCTCTTATCTTTGACGCGTTGATTTCTGCAGATTCGCTCAACTCTGGTATGGTCGGTGAACCTTTCTTCTGTTTTCCCCCTCACTTTTGTCTCATGTTATGAGATTTGCCAATACAAGCGAATTTTTCTTGGGTGGTTTTCAAAGCCCTCTGACTTGGTGCCATGGAAATTACTCCTCCTCTTCTTCATCATCTGTGGTTTTTGTTGTTGCTGCTGCTTTGTTATCTTGTTCTCTGTGCTTCTGCCACCGATGTTGAATTTGACAACTGCAACTGCGATGACGGGGAAGGTATTTGGAGCATACATAGCATACTCGTTGGCCAAAAAGTCAGCGATTTTTTCATTGCCGTTGCGTATTTTTCCATACCCATTGAACTCCTTTACTTTGTTAGCCGTTCAAACGTTCCATTCAAATTGCTCTTCCTTCAATTTATTGCCTTCATAGTGCTCTGTGGCATGACCCATTTACTCAATGCTTATTCTTATCATGGCCCTCCCTCGTTCCAATTGCTGCTTTCCCTAACCGTTGCTAAATTCCTCACCGCTCTTGTTTCCTGTGCAACTGCTTTAACCCTTCCCCCTCTCATCCCTCTTCTCCTCAAAGTCAAAGTTAGGGAGCTTTTCCTGAGGCAGAACGTGATGGAGCTTGGCCAAGAGGTTGGGATGATGAAGAAACAGAAGGAGGCAAGCTGGCATGTTAGGATGCTCACTAGGGAAATTAGGAAGTCTCTTGATAAGCACAACATCCTCTACACCACCCTTGTTGAGCTTTCAAAGGCGTTGGATTTGCATAATTGTGCAGTTTGGATGCCGAACGAGGACCGACGAGAGATGCACTTGACTCACGAGTTGAAAACCAACTCTGCCAAGAATTTTCAGAATTCTATTCCGGTGAACGACCCTGATGTGTTGGAGATAAGAAAGACCAAAGGGGTGAAGATTCTGGGGCCCGAGTCTGCTCTAGGAGCTGCGAGTAGTGGTGGCTCTGTGGAGTTGGGTGCTGTGGCGGCTATTCGCATGCCGTTACTTCATGTGTCAAATTTCAAAGGAGGGACGCCGGAGTTGGTTGAGACGTGTTATGCTATACTTGTTTTGGTTCTGCCAAGTTCAAGCACTAGGGTTTGGACCTACCATGAGATGGAGATAGTTGAAGTGGTTGCTGATCAGGTGGCTGTTGCCCTGTCTCATGCATCTGTTCTTGAAGAGTCTCAGCTGATGAGACAGAAGCTGGAAGAGCGGAACCGAGCACTGCAACAGGCTAAAAAGAATGCAATGATGGCCAGCCAGGCACGGAAGTCGTTTCAGAAGGTGATGAGCCATGGAATGCGGAGGCCTATGCATTCTGTTCTGGGGATGCTGTCATTGTTTCAAGAGGATAATTTGAGGTCTGAGCAGAAGATTATTGGTGATACAATGTTGAAAGTTGGACATGTGCTCTCCAGTTTGATTAATGATGTAATGGAGATTTCAGAAAATGAAAAGGGAGGCTTCCGGTTAGAGATGAAACCTTTCCTTCTGCATTCAATGGTGAGGGAAGCTGCTTCCATTGCCAAGTGCTTGTGTGTTTATGAAGGCTTTGGTTTTGAAATTGATGTCCAGAAGTCTTTGCCTGAAACAGTTATGGGTGATGAGGCAAGGACTTTTCAAGTAATTTTACACATGATTGGCTATTTATTGAACATGAATGACAAAGGGACTCTCAATTTTCGAGTTTTTCTTGAAAGCGATGGTGGAGACAGGGATGATAAAAATATTGGAATATGGAGGTCAAGCAATCAAAATGAATATGTACATATAAAATTTGATTTTCAGATAACTGAGAGTTCTCAGTCAGATGAAGCAATTTCAACAATACATTATACTGGTAGGAGGCAGTACTACAACAATGAACCTAAGGGGGGCCTGAGCTTCAGCATGTGCAAAAAGTTGGTACAGGTAGATGCATCATTATCTATATCTAATTTATGTACCATCATCTATTTGATTATAGTCAGATGTATAATTTCCCTGTTAACTTTTTAGCTGTAACTTATAAAGGACACATTCCCCATCCTCTAGTGAATTTATGTGGTCATCCATTAACTGTATAAATTGTTAGCAGTTAGCTTTAGAGCTTAGAATTGTATTGGTTAAATTAAACTAATCATTTGGTCCTTATTGGTGACACTCGTTTATGAATCAGTTCCTGTATGAAAAAAATTGAAGTTATAGTCCACTTACACTCATATTACTTATTGGTACACATTGGCCCCTACTTTTACTATATTTCTTAAGTTTTAGTCCCTATGTGCCCTTATAGGGACTAAAACTTAAGGTTTTTGCATACAAGAATTGATTCTTAAGTGAGTGTCACCTATAAGGACCAAATGGTTTGTTTAACTCACTACATTTTATGCTTAAAGAATGATGTTTGGTTTGACAAATTTGCTTGCTGACCTGAATTTTCAGAATTATCCAATGTAGAATTGTTTATGATGTTGGAAATGGGTGGTGAAACTATCATAATAAGTTAGATTGGGTGATATTGCTGACAGATCAGATTTAATAATACTTAGGAAGCTTTCTATTTAGTCAATGCCTCAACAATTCTTGTGCTTGGTTATGTTCTAACCAATATGCATATTATCATGGTTGCTAGTGTTACAAAACACAATTTTGCTTTGAAAGTTTGCTTGCCTCTTGTCAGATTCTGCTTTTAGCTCTAATTGGGGGAAATAATTCTGGGGATATCAAGTTGAATTCCAGTTCTAAAACGGCTATTGACATCTGCTGTTTCACTTCAATGATTTTTTGTGTCTATACAACTCTTATTTTTCTAGAGATGAATTTGAGATTCGATGCATAAATATTGAACCCAGAAGAAATAAAATATCACACAACCTTTTCACCTTCTACATGCCTCAAAATTTTTGGTTATCACCTTAGCATTTGGAAGTTATATATAGAGCATGGTGCTCAGTAGTGGAATCATTGTTCCTTGCTTTTCATGTTTGCATTAAGCTAAATTTGGCTCATATGTTACTGAATAATAGTGGCACCCTAGGATGCTCAAAGGGGATGTTCTACTCCAAATTGACCACGCACTGATCTATCACTTATGCTGCCATTTTTTTCATTAAAATTTTATGAATTAATATGATAACTTCAACTTTAGCGAAAGTATTTTTTAATTTTGTTTCTTCCAACAATTCATTAGGAAAGTGTAATTATGGGCAAATCTGTTAATACAAAATAGCTGATTACTTATATTTGACACAATTTTGCATAGATTTCTCTCCTTACGGGTTTCATCTAAGAGCTGACATGCTGTTTCTGTCATAATCTAACTCAAGTCATGATGTCCTTGGCTTAACATATCGTTGCAGAGAAGCTATTTTCCCCTGTATTGGAAAGATCCTTTTGTGTTTACCTCACATATATGTAAACATCACTTATCCTTCTTTGGGAGCTTATCCTAGATAACTCTGAAAATACGGATTCCAGCAGGCTGACAACACAGGCATCACAGGAAACATGGAGATTATATTAGCAGAAATAAATTGCAATGATTACCATTTTATTTTTATTTGTAAAATCATCCAATTAGTTATAGAATTTTCCTACCATAAACTAGACTAGAAAAAATTATTTATTTCTTTCATCAGTTGGATTAGGCGACCAATAAGAAAGTTCATGCATTTTGGGGTTAAGTGGGTGAATAGCTCTAGCAAATGCTGAAGTGTTTTGCCACAAACCCAAATTTCTTTCTCTGAACTTGCCTATCTGCTAATTTGTTCAGCAAATGAACCTTATGTAATGTTTTTTAATTGATCATTATATGATTGTTTTTGTAACTCTGACTTTACAATGTGGAATAATATGCAGATGATGCAAGGTAATATATGGATATCACCGAACTCCCTTGGTTTGGTGCAAGGCATGACACTTCTTCTCAAGTTTCAGATAGGACCATCACTTGAAAAATCCATATTTGCACCTAAAGATTATTCAAGCTCACAGTTCAGAGGCCTTAAGGTTGTGTTAGCCGAGGACGATGGTGTAAACAGGACCGTGACCAAGAAGCTACTTGAGAAGCTTGGTTGTCAAGTAATTGCTGTTTCATCAGGGTTTGAGTGCCTGAGTGCTGTAAGTGGTGCTGGTAACTCATTCAGAATTATCCTGTTGGATCTTCACATGCCCGAAATGGATGGCTTTGAATTGGCAAAGAGAATCCGGAAGTTCCATAGCCGTAGTTGGCCCTTGATTATAGCTCTTATAACAAGTGCAGAAGAACATGTGAGGGAGAAATGCCTACTTGCAGGAATGAATGGATTGATCCAAAAACCTATCGTACTTCATCAGATAGCAGATGAACTTAGAACAGTCCTACAAAGAGCAGGTGAAAAACTGTGAGAACAGTTTTAAAAGCATGCTTCGGTTTAAGAAAATATGATTTCATTAGTAATTACAAAAAGGTCATGTTATTTTAGTTCTGTTTCCTATTTTCAAGCATTGCGGGCTATGCTTTTATTATTTTGTGAACAAATTCTTGAAAATAAGAAACAAAATAAAATAATGTGTCTTTTATAATTACTAATGAAAGAGTGACTCAATTTTCTGAAGTTGCTCAAAACGGCATTGTGAACTTGGGGGATTTCTAACAATATCAAATAATAAAAGTAGCCTTTTGTCCAACCATATGTTATGGCTTTATACGTTACTACTTGCCTCCATCCAACTCCAACCGAGAGAGACGATATTAGGAGATGAATCAAAATACGGGTTCATCACTTGATCTTGAGTGTTTGGAAAATTTTCGATCAAATTAGTTTTGGCTATTGTTAATCTATTATTGCAATGTCAATCAAGTGGCCCTGCAATGACTAATCATTTAGCAAAGTTGACTTATATTTCGCAATAATATCACCATGATTTTGCCACATAAAGTAAACTAAATAATTTTAAATCTTTTTTATCTTTAAAATATACCAATTAAAATATCATATTATATAAAAAAATTTCTTCTAATCCCAACCTTTTATCTTACAAATTTCTTCTAATCTCTGAATCTTACAAATCGTTTTATAATCTGAATTTGTCTTAAATATTCAACTATTTATCAAAGAATCTAACTATATAATATGTGAATTTGATTGTTATGGATAAAAAAATCTCAATTATTTGAAAATAAAATAATGATTTGATGACAAATTTCCAACTTTAAAAATCTATGATTAATTCTTAACTTAAAAAAATCATTTAGTTAAGATCATTTTGTAAACAAATTAAATTGAACGAAGTCACCCAAAAAAATCATTTAGGAACGGAACGAAGAGTGAGTGAAAATGAGTAGTGAAGGCGAAGCAGAAGCAGAAGCAGAAGCGCAATACTTCTGCAAGGACTTCGACTGGGAAGACCTAAGAGCAGAGATCGAAGCAAACCCTTCCTTTGCCTACCACTTGGAATCTTCTTCTTCGTCATCATCAGCACCACCAGAATCAGACGTACAAGCATGGAAGCAATTTCACCTCCGTCACGCCTCTGGAAAATTCTTCAAGGTTCCTTCCCTTTCCCTCTTCGCATTTTCGCATTCACTTTCCCTAACTAGCTGCTTCGTTGCATTCAGGAGAGGCGCTATCTGTTGAAGGAGTTCCCCGAACTTCTCTCCTGTCCCCCAAACTCTATGCTCTTGGAAGTTGGTTGTGGCAATGGCAGCACCGCTCTTCCTATTCTACGGTTCTCTTCTTCTCTTTCTCTTTCTCTTTTCCTATCTGTGTGACGTAGCGGCTACTTATTTCAGATTAAATGTGTATGTGGAATTGCCTCGAATCATGTTTAAATACCACTTAACATTATTTTAGGTCAATATTTATCCGTTTGGTTAATTGATTCTGGACTAAGTTGATGCAACTCTAGGTAGCTTTAACATTTGCCATTGGATATTATTCTGATGAAACTTTCCTGTGTAGGGCCAACAAAGATTTGATTGTTTATGCATGCGACTGTAGTGATGAGACTCTTGAGAGGGCTAAAGAGATTATAAGTGCAGCCTCCACAGATGCATCCTTTAAGCATCGATTCCGCACATTCTGTTGTGATCTTTCCACTAATGGATTCCCGAACTGGTTGGCGTGCAATCCTTCCCAAGATAATTTTTTACAGAAACAGTCATACTGCTTATCAGGTTGCTTTGCTTTACCTTTATGCTGCTGATTTGTACTGATTTATGCAATGGCTCCATAAGAATTTGTACTTGGTTCTTTATGTTTTTCTCCAGGTGTCAGAGAGGATAATGGGCTGCATTTTACCAATCTGTCTCCCTCGGAAGAATTTGAATGTTGTGGTGGTGGAGTGGATTTTGTAACATTGGTCTGAGCTTTTCTTCTCTAAAATTATCATAAGTTCAATGATATGGTGGTTCAAGACCTTGAGCATATGTTAGATCCATAATCATCACCATGGGTTGCTTAAACTAATATATTTCAGATGTTTATCTTTGGAAGTGCTGTCTCTTGACACCATATTCCTAATCCTAACAACATGTGTCAACAAATATACTCTCCATTTCAAAATATTAGCCTTTTTTTAAATAAAAAAATGTTTCAATTTATCTGTCATTTTAGAAAATTAAAGTTTGAATTTTTTTTGTCCCAACTATATCTTTGTCTCTCTTATCTCTACCAAGTGGAATGAGAGATAGCAATGGCATTAGTGGAGTCAGGAGTGCCAATATTTTGATAAAAAGGAAATAAATTATATTTTATGATAATTGAGACTAATTAGTGGCTTTCTTAATCTTTGTGCAATTATCTTGAATGATATATTCTGAAACGGATCAAGTATTATAAAAGTGGTTTGAGTGTTAGACTGCAAATTATCTTCTCATTATGTTGCAAATGTTCCTTTTCTCTACATTTCATTACTTTAATTTGGAAGATACATCCATTCAAGCTTCTAATCTCAATAATTTTCCATGCTTAGTTCTAATCTACTTGTGGCTCTAATTTTTCAGTTGCTCTATTGTTTATTACAAGTTTCAATACACTTATATGATTTATGGTTATTTTTGTGTTTATCCCAGATTGATAAAATATGAATTGGAAAATGTGTGTTTGCCAAAATAAGTAGTTAGTGAGATGGACAGGGTTGTTAATGAGAGGGCAGCTCTGTTAAGTAGTTAGGTAGGTTAATAAGTAGAGGAAGGTTGTGCAGAGAAGTCATTTGGTGAGATTGTTTGCAGAAGTGGGTCTTGGAACCCAGTTGAGAAGGGTTTACCCTTGTGAAGGATTATTTTCCTTTTTCATTCATTCTCCAATAACAGATACTGCATTATGTCCTCTTCTATATTCTATTCATATTGCATTTTGCTACCTATTGGCATTTTTCTAAGCCGTAGAAGCAGAGCATTTTGCTCTAGTGATGTTTACTTCTTTTCTTATGTCAGCTCTATATCTTTTCCTCATTTCCTTATGGTGATAGTGCTCCATATTTCTACATCACTATAATTTGAAATATACATGCATTCATAGTTTAATCTCAATGGTCTCATATGTAGTTTTTAGTCTACTTTTGACTATTATATATCAGGTGGTTTAGTGTTTACTTCGACTTTCTAAGACTCATTGTTTATGATTGTTCAGCCTTTAGAGATGTTTAATCTTTCTATATTAGCTTCTCTAGATTCTTCAACATACACAAATAACAACTTTATCTCTTATCTATTGAGTATATAATATATCATAGACTCAGTTGAATATTGTAAGTTAATGACCTCTCATTGTGTAAGTTTCTTTTTTTGATGCGTCATGTCAGATATTCACTCTATCAGCAGTACCACTGGAAAGGATGCCAAAGTCCGTCAAGGAATGTTTTATTGTGTTAAAGCCAGGAGGCATGGTTTTTTTTCGGGACTATGGTAATAAACAAAATAGCCAACTTATTATGTCCAGAGGTTTTGGGAAAATAAAATTTTAGCTTTATGTCATAATTGTTCTTTAGAAACCTAAGGTGCTGGCAATGACTGAACCCTGTGTAACAGGCCTCTATGATATGACCATGCTTCGATTTGAGCCAGACAAGCAAGTGGGATTCAGGGAATACATGCGGTCAGATGGAACACGATCATATTTCTTTTGTTTGGATACTGTCCGGAGCCTATTTTTGGGTGCAGGCTTCACCGAGGTACTTTTCTTTTTTAATTGGAAGACGAGCTTTTGGGATTGGTACAAGTTGACTTGTGCTCCTACATGAAGTTTAATACTTGTTTGCTGGTTCTCATGTATGAATTGGGGTTAGAATCTGTTTACTGTTACAGTGTTTGTTCACATAACCTCCCATTTGTCAACCTTCCTATAAAATTTTGGGTGTCTCCAATGTCTGTGGAGTGTTTCTGACGCATCATTTTCAGCTGACTACCTCTAATTTGTTAGTTTATGAACTGTGCAGCTCGAGCTTGATTATTGTTGTGTTAAGTCTGTAAATCGCCAGAAAGGAAAGTCCATGCAAAGAGTGTGGGTTCACGGGAAGTTCCAGAAGCCTGCACTGAGTTGTCAATAATCTCCCTTGGTGTGCTGTGTGAAGTCGGATGAAAAAGTACACTTATTCAAGTTTATCATTGATTGCTTTCAGCAACACAGAAAAGTATAAAAGAGAAGCAGGTAGAAAAGACAAGAACTCTGATGTTTGTGTTGTCCTTTTTATTTAGTCTCGCGTCAGGACCATGAATATCTCACCATCCATTAGGTTAGCGACTAATTCGGTTCGGTTCATGGTGCATGGCTGTAGTCCTTTATTTTCACTTCTAAGTTTTGTAGTGCTGGAAATCTGAATGGCTATTTTGGATAATCTATTTCTGACTGGTTTACGTTTGTGGTATTCAATGAGAATTTGGGAAGCTACAAATTTCTTTTTCTTAAAATTATTTTACTAATCTGGAAATTACAGTCAAGATTCATGCTAGTTTTGCACTAAATTACAAATAAATAAATGAACACTGGGTTAAGCAATAGCTGTTTTAATGATAGCTAGAATCAGGAATGAGATAAGCCATAAGCGTGTCTTGGTGAACCGTCTGGAAGAGTTTTGAGGAGTTTTCATGGAACGAGAGTACGTCTTAAACTTCATGTTGTGGACCATTATATGAATGAGAGTGTCTTTTTCCCGATCGTCTTCACTTCTCGGGCTTAGTGCTCGAGGGATAAACATTAACATAACATGGAATTACATACATAACCCGTAAGCCTATAAAATCATTAGGGTTCAATTTATTACATACTCACTTATTACTAAGTATAAATTTTTAAAGAATAAAGGACATTAACATCCAAAAATTGTCCTTTATGAGAACAGAAACCAACTACTATAATCAAGTAATGAAACAATACAAGTGTGTGTTGGACTTGATATATATATTATATCATGCGGTAAATAATTCATATTCCTTATTTTATAACTCAGTTATATACCATATCTTATGTCAATAGCTTAACCAGTTAACAAACTCTTCCAAGTTCCAACCAACAACCAACAATGCTATGCGCCTGTTGATTCCAATGACCTTGTTCAGTTTAATAACATTGCTGTGTCACGTCAAACAAGGTAACGCTGGATACAATTGCACTCTAATTTAATTTGCTAGACATGATTTAACTTTTTTTTATCTTTGAAAATTGAAGACATATATTAAATTTATTTGCAATAACTCATATCTTATTCAATCAACTTAGACTCTCTTAAAATGGTAAAAAAAATTCCTTAAACATTTATAAGAAAAAAAAATTAAACTTCTCTTTTAAATTAAAATTAATTTATAAACCTCAACTTTTGGAGAAATTAAATATAAAACTTTTATAAAAGTGAAAGAAATTCTATAAAAATTAAATTTATTTTACTTTCTTATTTTTATCCCACCATTACTTATGAAGAAATTTATGTAAATAAAATATATGTCTAAGACACATGTCCCTGTTACTCTTCCACAATGGTGAAGGTGAGATGTGTTCCAAATCTAGCTTTCTCTTACAGTCAAATTCCAATAGTGAATTTAAGAATTTTATGAACAACTCTCATTATATATATATAGAGAGAGAGAGAGAGATACAATGCTGGATTGAATAGTTAGTACTTAATAATTACTCAAATTTAAGTTATTCCAAAACTAGTTACATTATTTGTATAATGAATTTTTATAACATTTATAATGTTACCTTTTGTTTTTCTTTTTTTTGACTGCTACTTTTTATTTATCTTATACTTTTTTTCCTCCCTTCTTATCTCTTAAACTTTGGTCTTTGCATAATATTATTTATCCACTTTTATTATTTGAAAATTACATAATATTTGATCTTGCATACGTCGTCATATACAATTTTTTTTTTCTGTGTACACACGTTTTAAAAATACTTAATAAAAATTAAACGAAATAAGTCAATGTTTCTTTGTACACAAAGCATTTTCCATATTTATCAATTGATTGTGTTACGACCCTCCGAGTATATAACACTATAACAGGAAGCTATGAAGCATTAATCCACTCAAACCCAATTAAGATATGTGTTAATGTGTTATTTAACAGAATGGTTTATCCTTAATTAAATCAGCGAAAGAGTTGGATGCTGAAAACTTACGATCAGCATTTTCCCTGAAACAACCGTCTATGTTTCTCTAGCAATAAAATATAGCTTATTCCTATCCTGATTATGTATAAAGTTTTTGTGCTGTATTGCTCCACTTTTAATGCATTAACAGCTACTACCTTAATGTCAAACCATCATAGGGTTCCTTTCCTTATCCCCTGGATTACGTCTATCCCGTCATGATCAAACCAACAGTAGAATGATGCACGTGATTGGTGTAGCTGTTCTAATTATTGTTTCTAATTAAATATAATATATGTAATTATTAAGTGAGTTTATTTAAATTTAAAAAATAATTTTAATAAAAATAATTTTTAAAGAAGTGATTTGTTGAGAAACAGATAAAATTTGTTTCTTAAAAGATATATATTTTTAAAAAATTATTTAGACAAACAATTGGTAAATATAATATTTATTAATAAAATGATATATATATATATATATATATATTATACCAAAAAATATTTATTAATACATTTAGATTTATGATATTTCTATTAATAATTTAATTTTCGTTAGATAGAATCATAGAAGTTTTTTTTTTTTTTTGCTGAGTGATAAAATCATATATAGAAGTTATATTGATAGAAATAAACTTGATTCTTAACCGTTAGTATATGATTATTGTTGTAGTAATTTTAATACGAATACCTTTTCTCTTTCTAAAATATATATAGATTTTTTTTGTACAAAAAATATATATAGGTATATGTAGATAAGCCAAAAGATTCTATACTAAAAGAGAAAAGTTTGCTTTGTCTACTATAAGTAATAAGTAATTTTGGACGAGCCAATTGATGGAAATGATTCGCCCAGGCGCATCTTTGACACATAAATAAATGCATTAGAATGCTATATGCATGTTTTTAAGTCCATGCAAATGCTATTAACGCATTTTAAATAAATGCATTTTAATGCCTCTCATTACTAAAAGCTTTATTACCTTTGGGTTAACTTTGAATGAGAATGGATTGAAAGATAGTATATTTACCTTTTAAAAAATTGAATCTATAGTGAATATTTTAATATTGATATTTTGATTTTTAAAATTGAAAGTATTAAAATAAGTGCTAATAAAAAATACTATCCTATTAAAAATGTTAAACTATAACATATAGATTATATAATTTTTAAATATATGGTTTGTTTTATTGTGAAAGATTAACAATGTCAGTATAACTATCTAAAACAAAATTTTTAAAATTAAAATTGCTTAAATCTCAATTGATATTAATTATGTTTTAAACTAGATTCACTGAATTAGTTATATATTTGATCTAATCATATGATGTGAATGTTTACTTTTATCCTAATTGTTTGATGCTCTAAAATAGATAATTAAACACGCCAAACTGAGACTAAAAAAAAATCCTGTCATTTTATATATAAGTGTTCTATTAAACATAATGATCAAAATCAAGCAAAGAGATAATCACATCATTACTTTTTGAGAGTTCTTCTGAAATATTTTAAGTAATTAACAGTTAAAATTATCACTACAAATTTTAATAATGATATGACAGTGGAAGATATAATGATGTACATGGATTCATGCATGATTAGTTTCAAAATATGAAATAATAAGTTGCATATAATTTCATTGTCATGAGTTGATGCTATTTTGTTTCAGTTCAATTTTATGTGTATGCATCGGCCGGGATGAAAGAAATGAAGAGGAAAAGTATGAATTCTTTGGTGGGGAGAAAGTGGAAGCATATATAAGAAGAGATTTAAATTATTGCGAAGATTTTGGGGAGATCGACCAAATTATTTTCTAAATTTTACCCATCTCATATATATAAGAAATTAATGATATAAATTATTTATTACTTTTTAGCGTAAAAATATCTATAATATTATATCATTTTTTTATCTTGCATTACGTACCAAACAAGTGAAAAGAGAATTAAAGTTTTTTTCCTTAATTCAAACAGCAACAAAAATTGACACAAATTTTGCACTCTATTTTCTTCCCTATTTTTACATCCAAATATAACTAAAAAATTTAAATATTTTTATTAAATAACTCAACAGTTTAATTTGTATACATTATCATTGTAAGAAAAAGTTATACTTTCAATAAATAAAAAATTATGATAATTAAATGTGACTTATAATGTAATTATTATAAATGTTAACAATTTCTTACGTATAAGTATTTTTGTGATTGACTTAAACTTAAACAATATTATTTAATTTTTTTCCATTAAAATAGATGATTTGAGAATGGCGTTTACTTCATTAGTTCATACCAATAAAATATCATTTTTTTAGTCACAAAATTAAGTTAATTAACAATTATTGTAACAATCTTAAAATTAACGAATATTTTTATATAAAGTATATATCTAAATTTATGTGGCATGTAGGTCCTATATAAAATTAATATAAATAACATATTTAAATAAACATTTATTATGGAGACTCTTAGACAATATAAAAAATCTTTACACAATTAATATATAGTCATAACTTAAACTTCTTAGTGTGTTATATTAATTCGCTTATTAAACAAATTCCATGCACATGTGCATACAAACTTATAATACATGAACACCCATCAACTTCAAACACTTAATTAAGAGGGCTTCATTTTTATTCTTTATCTTTTTTTATCATATCACATAACTTTTAATTAACACAACCCTCTTCTGTCTCTTTTTCTTATTAAGTGTCAAATAAAATTGTAGTATTCACATATATTTTTTAACTACTTATAGGCTGATATCCCTATTAATCCAGCTAGAGCCGTGTACGCCACGGCTAATTCATGTTGTCAATAAAAAAACATGTTAAAGCGTCTAGTACTTTGACAATGAACTACGGACATTCACTCAATTTTCAATTGATGATGAATTGCTCTTATATAAAAGATGTTTGTGAAGCACTATCAAATTTTTTTATATCATATTAAAATGCACTCTTGTGCTCTAACAAATGGTTCATGTTTCATAATGCTTGTTCTACGAATTCCTATTAAAGTATTAGTAATTAGTTTGTTTTGTACACTTTCAAATATCATCATGGTACTTGATGAGATCCTGGTGGTGGCGAAATTCCACCTGAAAAGAGCAACAATTTGGAGGGAAAAAAAATAGGATAAAGCATTCGTTGGATAGTCTTTATTGAAGTGTTATCGTTACTTTAAGCAAATTGAATATTGAATTGTCAGACCTAAATGGGCTCCAGCAGCGCATAACTACACACTTTACCCTTAGAATGTTGCAAATGAGTAAGCAAATGAATAATATATTAGGGTTTTCATGAACATCGACACGTGATTCCTTGTGAATTGGACCCTCCATGTTCGCTTCTCTAGGTCCTTTGGGTGTATAAAACATCCTTCCAGATTAAGCACACTGCAGATTTTGCCTTTAATTAGCTCATTTTTCCACCGACAAATTTTACAATAAAATAAAAGAAAATAATTATACATGCATATGCATGCTCAGTAGATTTTTGTTTTGACTTTTAAAGAGTTAACCGCCACACGCTAACGAAGTAGGCACATCTGGGGAAGTTAGTTGGTGAGATTTTGTTCTAAAGCAATTGTTGTTAGCAAAAGCCCCAGAAGCGGCTTCTGATAATGAATTGGAACTTCGAGTTTTTCTAGACAGTAATTTCTTTGAATGTGGTATTGGTTTTGAATTATCAGTATGTATGTATGAACATCAAGAAGGAGCTAGCAAGATGCCACAAATTAAAATCCAACATGACTTTAATCTTGCCTTAATTAAGCACGGCTTGCATAAAAGTAAAAAATGATTATGTAACTTTAACCACTCTTTCTCCATTGCTTGTGTCTGCTAGTGAATATGTTTACCCCAAGAGTCAACATCAAAGAAAAAACAAAAAACAAAACCTTGCGAAATGCTGAAAGATTGGATTAGATCATTCACGATCCACTTGCCAATTTTGTCGGCCTAACTTTTTGCTATGACGGATCAATGTCCTATTTTGGGACGTTTAAAAGAGCATATATATAAGATTCGTAACTTTTAGATATATCAATATTACAGTCTAATTCATCTTTTCTTTTCTTTTTCCTCTTCTTGCTTTTAAATAGACGGGGCATGTGTTTGTTCTTGAGTAATTACATTTGCTTTATTTTGATTCTCAAAAAATATATCTGTTATTTCAATTTAATCATTTATTTATATAAAAAAATCAAAATCCAGTATTTTTATACACAAATAACAAATTAATTATAAGATTATTAATAATAAATCGAAAGAATTGGTATGATGATGTAAGATCATGTTTGAGAACGATTTATTTATTGAAAAATTTGTATTCAATTTTCATCATATATAAAATTTATTTGGACCAACAAAAATTACACACCACGAACAAAATTAATCTCTAACTCAATAAATTGGTTGGGTCAGATCCAGACTAAAATATGAGGGGGATCAACCACAAAAATTAAAAATTCATCTAGACAACTTTATACCATCAATTTTATACAAAAATATTTATAATTTTATGTTTCAATATGTTAAATTATATTAATAATCTATCAAAACATAATATTTTTATTATGTCACAAAAATAATCAATAGGGTTTATATTAATTTTTTAACAATTTTTTTCAATGTATATCAACAAATAGTCAATAAAATTTCATCTTTCATCTTATTATAAAGAGTAGTCTTATCACTAAAATATTAAATAAATATATTTGCCTCTTACTAATATTACAACTCGTGATTAAAATATTATTATTGGATCTAGACTTTGTTATCTTAGCTTATAAGATGAGAATTACCCTAATTTATATATTGTATTTTGACTTTATTCCTAACCAACGTAAAATTTGAATTTTTCACAATATTCATAAATCCAATAACAATACTTGTTTATATGAGATTTAAAAAATAAAGACTCTTTCAGTCCAAGAAAATGGAGTTAAATAATTAGATATTAACAAAGTCAAATACAAAATTGATTATAATAATTAAATTTGAATGAAATGTAATATTTAGATAAATTTCTTAAAAAAGATAAAATTATTATTGATTTTATAATTTAAAAAATTTAGGAGATAAAAACTTATTATATAATAACTAAAAATTGATAAAATATAAATAAGATTTTTTTAAAAAAAATATTACTATTGATTTTATAATTAAAAAGAGTTCAGGGATAAAAATTAATTATACAATAATTTAAATTTAAATAAATATATTATTCAGTTTCAAATTGGATTTTTTATTTAATGAATAAAAACAGATTTCTTTAAAATAATTAAATAATAACCTATTAAATTTTAATTTTCTAAAAAGAATAAGGGGGCCAAGACCCCCCTCCCCCGAACGTTCATTCGTCCATGCGAACATTCGTGGTCTCTCAAGAAATGTAATTTGAATTTGTTTTGAAAGAATTAATATGGTAGATGATGGTGGAAATCCTAAAAATTGAAAATATATTGATTAATTAAACTAGTGGTATTTGCAATCATTAATATATTAAATTATTGGCATTTCAATGATTAAATTGATCTTTCAAAAAGTAATTTACATCTTCTGTGTGTTTGCGACATGAATGACTAAATAATTGCAAATATGCACAAAAGTATTCCGAGCCGCTTACAAGAGCATCTAATGAAAGTAATTTCATAAATTATTTAACTCTAAATAACGTTATTTAATATTCTTTTCACTAAAGCAGAAATTTATACTATAAATAGAATATTTTTCAGTTATTATAGGATCCATAAAATTAAGTTCATCACTCATTTCAATAATCTTAACATTAGAATAAATTTTATATAAAATTATAAAGTCTCACAAAATTATAATAAATAATCCATCTAAATAATTAACTATGTATTTGTTGATACTCTACCAACTAGAAAAATCACATTCTTAATTATATTTTCAATCTCATCATACTTTCCTTTTTTGTAGTAGATCGATACCAATTAGCTATAGAGGAATTCATTGACAATTGCTTGCTAGTTCACATAATTTAATTAATTGTGATTTAATATAGAACCTACTATATATTAATTACTGAGATGACAGCTGAGGTTCATTCATAATCGCTATCACCGAAATAAATATTTGGACTTTCGGGACGCAGACAATACAGGGATTTGGGTCGCACATAATTAAGTTTAGATATATTTAAAAAACTATATATAAACACTATAAACAAATTAATTAAGATAGTAGACTTTTCTTCAGAAAAATTTCCCATCCTCATATACTTTGAGAACATACAAATAATCCTTTTCCGTTACAGATGAATATGTTTTGTTTTCTACAAATGGCAAGTTCATCTGTGCTAGGTTCAAACCTTCACCCCCTTGTAAAAAACAATTTGCTAATCACTGTGCGCCAACCCTTTCTGAATATATAATAGATTAATTGAGAGATGCTACCTGGAGTTAGATTGGATAAATTTTAAATTAATCATAAAATACTTGTTAAAAATAATTTATATAATGAATTTATGATATTAATTTTTATGTGTAAATTTTTTTACACTCTTAATTAATAAAGATTATTGTTTATATATTTTTTAATATAATTATTATAAAAATCAATAATTTTATTATATATATATATATATGTGTGTGAGAGAGTTTATAATTGGATGATAGTGTATATATATTTTTATAAATTATTTATTATAATTCATTAAAAATATACTAAAAATCAAATAATTAATGTATTTAACTATTTTATTATGTAGATGATGAATAAACAATTTACTCATTTAAAGTACATCATGTCTTACTTTTTTAAAACAAATATTTTATAAAATGAATTTATTATTTATCCACATTCTTGTATCTAAACTCTGTAAAGTTTAAAACTCATTTCTTAAAGCTTATGGACTTAGCTTAAACATTTAAACAGTTAACAAATATATAATTTCAAAACAATTATCATCATCATTAAATAAATATTACTAACGAAGGCATAGATCAACTAACAGACATAAATTCAATTGTTTTAACCTAATTAGTAGTCTTAAAATTGAATTTTAAATATACATGTAATTATGTTAAATACTCAAAAGCAGAGATTTATTGTCCAAAAACAAAGTTGTCTCCTATAAAAAATATTTTTCTTTATAAAAAATATTAGCCAATTAAATCTAATTATAAGACTTTTTTATCTTTTGAACTAAATACAATTTTAATAGAGATCAATCGGCCTAACTTTTGTAAATAACCTACAGGTGTCATGACTCATGATGAGACCATGTAAGTAATAAGAGTTAGTTTGTCCTAACAAGTTGCGTATTTTATCTCTATCTTTAGTAATGTACTAGGCTACTAGCTATCGTGGGTCTTAATTTTTTACACCCAAAAATTTCAAATACCTAATTAATAATTTTTCTCAAATCATATCATTTATCATATTAACATTCCTCTCCCTTTTCTCTTTTTTTCTGTCAAGATGTCAACTAACTTTGGTTATCAAATAAAAAAATAAGATTGTTAACCTAAGTGTTTAAAATTGTGAGTCTCCAAAAATAACACTCCCTAAAAAAATGTTACGCACTCACATACATTCACTAGCAGTTATAGGTACTGGATTTGCTTTCTTTAGTACAAACTTTTGTTTAACTGCAAAACAATGATGAGTACGTATAAATATTGCAATTCTATATATATTAATAAGTATAATCTATCATATTTACATGTAATTATGCTGGTACGGAAATTGATTTATATTACCAATCAATCACATTATTAATATATAATGTGGTAAAAAAAGATTTATAGAGAAAAATGTGAGGTGAAAGTAATTAAATTATAAGAGAAATTGACTATAATAATATAAAAACTTCATATCAATAGAAGCATGTCTAATTCCTTATATATATATATATAGAAGCATGTCACCTTTTTTTTATTTGTATATAACATAGTTTGTCATACTGTCATACTCATAATAGGCAAGTTGCACATGTAAGTTACAATTGTATAAAACGAAAATAGATATTTTTGCAGTTTAATATAAAGGGCTTTGTTTATCTGAATAAAATTTAATTAACAAATAACATTAACCAATGATTAGCTTCAATATATTCTAACAATAGATCAGCACAAGGCCAAATAATAATATTAAGAAATCTACATGGGTTGTCTCGTGTCTGCAGGTAAGGTGCTGAGTGTGTTCACGAGAGTTAAAAGCATATTGCAAATAAGATAATATTTTAACCATCTATAATTGAAAAAGAGAAAGAATTGAGGGTAGTTTATACCTCATTTGAATTTACCTCGTGATATAAACGCTTACACTATCTTATTCAAAATATAGGAGAAAGAAAAATTAGTCCAGGTTCATATGTTATATATATACATTTTTTTAGAAGAACAAGTTAAGATATATTCAAAGGGAAAAAATTTATGGACATACTCAATACTAAATGACATCTGCAGAGAGAAAGTGAGAAATGTATGTATAAATATGTGAAACTAAAAGAAAGAAGGTTTTAATAAGGTGATAGTATATATTAATTAATTAGTTTCTATACGTCATCGTTCATGCATTACTCATATTCAAATGGAATTGTGCTGCATAATACTAATATGATTTATTAATTAGCAATCATGCATCAAAGAATATATATATATATATATATATATATCGCCTCTGAATTCTGTTGTCCTTGTATTTATTCTTCTTTAAATTAATATCATCCATCAAATTAAATTGCATAATACATGTATAATAAAATTAATATATTTAATAGTATTGTTTTTCGGCAGTCTAGTCTAGTCCAGTCCCTTTCTTGTGCAAGAACAACAGTAGAAAGGAAGGAAATAGAAGCAGACATACTTGAGCCAAATAAAAAAAGAAAGAAGCAGACATGGCTAGAGTGATAGAAAACTAAAAAGTCACTCAAGAAATTACAGAAAGAAGCAACGCCCATGGCCACTGTGCAGGTTGCTTATTAAGGTGAGACCAGATCGGAAGCGGTTGCAGTAAATTAAATATACAAATACACTATGATTAATAGCATATCATTATTATTATTATATAAATCAAGTCTCGAGCTAATTAATTAACTTACTCATATCATAATATTATGATATGATCCTTCTATAATAATATATTAATTGTTGCCATGTAGCACGTTCAATAATTAGAAAGGAGGTCTGGCATGAGGAGAATGACCCCAAGGAGAAGAATAAGCTTCATGGTTCAGATGTTGCCCATTCGGAAGACCTAAACTCGGAGGAACATTATTGTTATAAACCGAAATCGACGACGACGCCTCGCCGGGACCCCCGGTTTTTTCCTGCGGCGAACCTCCTCCGCCTCCGCCGCCGTGTTGTTCCTGATCATCATCCTCTAAAGGCAATCTTTCATACGTAGCATTGGAAAAAGTAGCCGCCATTACCAATACGGGGCCCGCCGCCACGAGCGGGCCCACCACTCCGCCGCCGACGATCTGCCCCTGGCCTCCGGCGAGGTAGATTGTGAGCCCGGTGGCGCCAGGAGGGGACGGCCCAGGGAGAAAGGAGCCGGTGAGGGAGAGGATGTCGAAGCGGCCGTGGAGCGCCATGACGGCGCCGGGTGCCGTGGGTTGCCGGAGATTGACGTTGACGACGGTCCCGCTGCCGCTGAGAATGGAAACCCCGCGCTGGCGCCTCCGAGCGAACTGCGCCACGCAGTCGGCGATGTCGGCTCCGACGGCAATCTCCATGACGTGGCTCCGCAGCGCGTTAGGGCTGTCTCGGGTGACGAATATCGGCGGTTTCGGCTTGTTTCTGGAGCCCGGTGGACGTCCCCTAGGGCGGCGCGTGGTGGCGACGTCAATAGCTCCCTCTCTTGGCTCGTCGCTGTTTTCTCTGTCCTCATCTTCTTCTCCTATATGGTTCCCCGTCACCGTACTCTCGTTCATGGAAAACCCCAGATCCGGTTTTTTCATCGAGTGGCCAGAGTTCTCTAGACCCACCGACCCGGTCCACCACCGGTTGGCCATAACAAAAGTTGAAGTTGCAGGAAAACTAATTAACTCTCTCTCTCTCTCTCTCGTTATATGGAAGAAATTAAGATCGGAGGGAGATGATTGATTAATGGTAAGAGTGATAGATATAGTATTGTTTTTGAGTCAACAGAGAAGAAAAAAATAATGAGAAGGGTTGGAAATAAGGTGATTAGGGTTTGGTTTGTAACTTTGTGTGTTATATATATAATATTTATATATGTGATTGTGTGGGTGGGGGAGAAGGTGGGTCGCACGAACTTGCTCGCTCCCCGACAATATTGATATATACGAGAGAGATTGATGGAGCAGAAAACTGCTAGTATGCTACTTGCTATTCACTCATACACTACAGCTTCAGTTTCATGTTTCACCATGCTGAATCCAACACTTCTAATTAAAGACTGGGAAAATAATATAACAAGTATTAAATAATTAATATTTTTAAAATATACTAGTACTATTCAATATTGTGGTTTTTAATTGTTTAATAATTTAATTTAATTTATGTTTACTCTTTGAGACTTTGACTAATGTTTTGAATATTTATTATCCTCAAAATCCTACATTAAAATATAGCTACGACTTTCAGTTCATATCTATGACTAAATTATTGAATGGCTCAAGGGATTGTTTGTTTCTTGTTTTACGCGAGAACAAATTAAACAGTTAAGTGTAAGAGCGGGTGTTTAATTCTAATTTATCAGGGAATTTTGATATGCTTTTTTCTTTAATTTTTATCAACACGAGTGGAATAGTTAATTAAGGATCTAGCTAGAACTGCGTAAAGATAGAGTGAGATATTAATAACGTAGAAAATAATGGTGTGTTGCAAGTTGGGTCAAGAAAGACGAAAGAAATGCACATAATACAGGTCACCCACCATCTTTTGATTGTTGCTTGTCACTGCTAGTAATTTGGGTGCGAGTATGATTCCTTGCTTAATTTGCGTATCGCTATTTGTCTTTTCATATGTGAATGATTATGTATATAGTATTATTTAATTAACGTCATCTTTTTATTTTCCGGTGGATTCCATTCTGTGTTCTTCACGCAGAATTATTTTCCACCCGCTTCTGACGCGCGTCAACGTAGTTCACTAAGACGAGTCTGCGTTTTTCAGATTTTAAATGCAATATTGCATGCAATAAATTTAATTCCTCATTCATTTCTCTCGGTTAATTTAATTTAAAAAAGCGTTTAGTAGTCTAATTTTTTAGACTGTCAATCAAATAGAAGTAATTTTTTATGATTTTTAAAATTATTATTATTATTAAAACCAAAAAAACTATGATACGTTTATAATTGCATTAAAAATCTTTATGCTATGGGTACATATACGTTTTTTTCTTTTTTTTTTAAAAAAAATATAACTAATTAAATATATTCTTTTGTCTCTCAGTCATTTTTATTTTCTTCTCTCACTCCTCTGTAACTTTTCTCTCTCCTAGAGAAAGAAAAACTTGTCAACTTTTGTGATATATTATACCCTTTTTTTTTCTAATCTACAGTTTTGTTATTTCAGTTTCTTTATTACTTGTTTATTCGACTCTGTTTGCATTCTAATTCATGGATTCAATTCTCTCATTATGACTATAATTATTGGCTTTTTTATTTTATTTTTATGGATCATTGAAGTTATTTCAAAAATAAGATTAAAAAAAAGAAATAAGTCTTACATTACTTAACAACAAAGTTTATAAAAAAAATTATATATGGAGCATAATAAATATGTTCTATCAGCATATAAAAAATATTATTAATTCATCAGAAATTATTATTAATAATAATTTTTTAAAATAATTATCATAAAATTAATAAATTTATTATACATGAATATGAATATTTATTTGTTATTAGATGATAATATAATTTTTTAACAATATACGTATTACTTTTTTTAGAGAAACAAAATATGTATTACTTATTCTTATAGTAGTATAACATTGAATTTGAAGTTATAAAAGAGACTACAGAGAATTTAACCGATGGTTCAAATTGGTGGATTAAATTGGCAGATTTCTGTTGCCCTCCATGGCTCCATGCGTGTATACTGCATGACTAACATGACTTTAAGTCTTTTTTGTCACTTCAAATTCTGAAATTGGGATTTGAAATACAATTAAATATTTAGAATTGAGAGGTATATGTAAAAGGATTTTGACTTAGTCGCACAAGTTTAGTAGATCCTTAAGAACATTCATTTACATTTGTTAGGTTGTGTTTCTTCTAAGATATAAAAACTATTTTTAGAAAAGTGAATATGAGAATATTATATTTTCATATTTAATTTGATATAAATTATGAAAAAATATATTTCAAGATATTATCAATTCCTATAAATATAAAATATTTATATTTATTTTACTTTTTACTTTCCAGGTAAAAGATGAATATTTTATATTTTTTTGAAGATGAAAGTTACTTTTTACAATAATCAATCATTCCAAATTTATTCTATTATTTCTTTCACTTTTATTTCTTCAGCATTCCATGAAAATAATATTTCTAGACATTATTTTCTTTATATTAGAATGTGATTCCTAAACAAAATAGATATATACTTATTCCGCTAAAGTGTTTTTTTTTTTCAAACCTAATAACATAGATATATACTTATTTTTTCATAAACAATTTCACACGCACTCTTGCACTCTTCTCCTCCATCCTCTTGCCTACGTACATTAACAAAATTAAATTCCATTATCTACTAAGTACTAATTGATCTTCGAAGATTAAAACATGGCACCTCAGACAATCTTGGCTATACTGTATACTTGTGATTGCAGGTTCATTTTCTCCTATAATTCTTTCCATTAATACGTAGCTGAAATGTCAAAGTCAGGGATAATTTTGGTTACTCTGTTAGTAAAACATTTTCTAGTGTACATTAATGTCAAGGTTTGATCAGATGGTTGAATTCTCTGTGAATAAAGTATTCAATGCCCACGTAATCATTTTGCGGCGACTTTGATAATTCAACGTAATTAAAATAACTGATTTCATTCACATCAATGATTCAATGTGAAGGCATAATAGCCACTTCACGTTGATAAGGTCTAAGGGGGATGGTGGAACCTCTATAGCCTTGTTTGTTTTGATTTTCCTATCGTTTCCGTTTAATTTTATACCGTTTGAAACTTAATTAAAGCTTTCCAAGTTTGTTTTTTCTACAATTATTAGCCAAACAAATTGAAGAATGATCTGCTCATTTATTCAATTATCTGTTAAACTTTACTTTCAAAAGAGAGTGAGAGATGAGAGTGATGAGTAGGGTTGTGTAGTCTTTGCTAACGACTGCTTTGGGAATTTCATTTCCCCCTTCTTGAATAAGTATAAATCCAAATTGTACTCAATTTCTGTTCGCTTGAAGGAAATTAAGTTAAAGTGGAAATGATTAGGGCTGAAAATCATACCTCCTTGAATTCTAGCCAATGGAAATCAAACTTCAATTCAGTACTCATGGATTCTATAGAATGCCACTGGTCTGACGGTGAACGAACGTCTTGGACAAAACTCTCAAACTCCTGGAACTTTTGTACTCAAATACTTTATTCTTTATTTTGTAAAGCTGTTGTATTTTGGGTTTAACTTTCATATTTTCACGTTATGAGTTGATTCATTGTAATCTTAGTTTTTGTGTTAAATAATACTTTAGTCTGACAATTCAGGATTAAGATTGTTATTTGTCGTAGTCAAAAGTCACACTATTGTAAAATTAAAGGAGAACTTTGAGAGAACAAATATAAAACTCGTGTTTTTATGTTTGTTCATCCCTTTATGTTTTTTTTTTTTTATGAAATATTTGCTAACTTGTTTTATAAATTGTGGTTTGCGAAAACCTTGCAAAAAAGTTTTAAACTTCACACACATACTGTTCAATCCTCCATTCCTCCTTAGTGTTTCTATTATTTCCTTTTTTACAATTGGAAATTTATTTTAAAAATATTAAAAATAAATTTCAATATAAAAAAGGATATAGTGAAAAGAGATTTCAATTAAAAAATATATGAAAAAAAATAAACTCAAAGTTTCTATAACAAAAAGTATGGAATATCCATTGACTTTGTTGATGATTAATTGTCAAAAAACCTAATTGATCATTTTTATTGAAATTTTCTCCTTCCAATCATGTTTTCTTCATTTATAAGATTTGAATTCAAGATCTTACTTAAAAGAATCTCAGTACCACTAAGATCAACTATTGTTTGACATGTTTAAGAAAGAAATTTTTTGGATTGCTTGTTTAATTAAATTGAAATTGTGAAGTGTATTTAAAGAAATAGAAAATAAAATAAGTAATCAATACTTGACTTAATGAGAAAAGTGTATTTAAAGTACATAGCATATGGAATACATTGTGTTATAAGGAAAATACTCACCTTATATATGTCGAAGATCTTCGACGAAAATTTGTCATTATTTTCCATGGAAATAACTTCATACCAATATTATGATTATCAAAAGAAAAAAGTATATTAAAATAAAATACATGTTTTAAGAAAAAAAATAAGTGACTCAATGAGAAAGATAATTTTATAATAACTCATAAAAAACTCTTAATTTAAGATTAATTCATAAAAATGTTCTTCTTCAATAATAATTTATTGGCTTAGTTTCAATTTTTATTCTAATTTTTTTTTATTTTTTGACAAATTTCACTCCCAATAAATTAATTAATTTAAATAAATTTCACTCTTAACTTTAAAATAATTTGCAAATTTGACCTTCTGTAGTTGATGATAAAATTTAAAACTTTTTTTAGATATTAGGAATAAAATGCACTAAATTATTTTATTATTGATAAAATTTACTGAAAAAATAAAAAGAAAAAGTGTAATTAAGACTAATTGTAAAAAAAAAAAAGAATATGGGTGGTTCAAGCAATCCAAGAAATCGATTTTAACAATTCAATAAACGTCAGTTTAGTCTTCGGTTAGTTTTTCAAAACATTGTTCAGAATTCAGTATTTGGGGTTCCAAAGGACCAAAACCATGTGTATCATGAAAGTTGGTCACCAAACCTTACGCTGGCACTTCTTTTAGGGACAGAATACCTAATTGCAAAGAAAACTAACTAAGCTACTAACATCCTTGTGCTCGCATGTGACTTCATCTTAATTATCTGATGCTAATTAAAAAGAAATTGCGTGATTTTTTTTTCTTCTTTTCGTCATCATACACAACAAATATATAGCAACCTCAAGTTATCCGAAATTCCGAATATTCATAGATTGATGCTTTTTTTTTTTTATAACCAAACTGAGGTGATTCAGAAGGTGACATATGGAATTAGATGGCAGCTGACAAACTGAAATTGAATTGTGATGCTTCGGTAAGCTTGGATCAGAGAAAAGCCACAGCAGGTGGTGTGTTCAGGAATCATTTGGGTTCTGTGATTTTCACTTATGCTGCTAATATTGGTTTTTGTTCAGTGTTGCTTGCTGAGTTATGAGCCTTGTATATTGGTATCTCCATAGCTTGGAGTAAGGGCTTCAAGACTTTTGGTTGAGAGTGATTCTCAACTTGCTATTAGAATTCTGAAGCAAGGTTGTGATCCTTCCAATCCGTGCTATAGTCTGGCCCTCAGTCAGAGGAGGTGGTTTTGAGTTGCATCAAGCAAACCAAGTGGCAGATAAGATGGCCAACCATGGAATGTCTTTAGATAATTTGGCAGATAAGTTTAATGTAATAACGGTTTTCAACTATCACTATAATGATGATTTTATTTCAAAGAAAATGGTTTGTGAATGGTGGTAATTTATAATTGTTACTATGTTAAAATTAATTATTTTAAACATAAAACACTAATAATATTAATTCTACACTGACTGAAAGACAACATGGACTTAAATTTAAAGAATAAATAATTAAAATGAAAATTTTAAAAAGATAAAGAATTAAAGTAAATTTGACTAAAGAGGCAAGATCAAAATTCAGAAGTACAATTTATCATATATTGAATATACTCATTTATATTATTTAATAAAATTTGACGAAGAAGGAAACCAAAAAATAAAAATTAATTATTTTTAAAATAAAATAAAAAATGTGAATACAATTTAAATAGTTTTAAAATTTGACCAAATGAAAGCGGAAAGAGGGATGCTGCAGAACTGTGTCGTTTAATTAAAAACGACATATATGCAGCGTGTTTTTGACTAGCTTGAAGGCTGAGTTTCCCAAGGCGAAGAGAGAAAGCATTTGTGATGGCAGACGATCTGTTTGATGGATTGCCCCCTCCTTCCTCAAGCACTCTCATTCTTCCTCAACAACAACAACATAATCATGAGCCAATTCTTGTTGCTACCAACAACAACAACCCTGAATCCTCTGCAGTTCCGGCTCCAAAGCCAATCCTCAAAAGTGCCCTCAAGCGCCCCAACCCTACTCAACCCGACACCCAAGGTCAATTCTTCTTTCCCCCCCTTAATCGGTTATTTCCAGTTATGTTTTCAAGCTATTTTGCAATTTCAATAAATACCACCCTAGGGTTACTCGAATTCAAACCAATTAATAATTAATTCTATTAAACTCCTAGTCGTTGAGTGTTTCCTTTT
This sequence comes from Glycine soja, assembly GCF_004193775.1. NCBI lineage: Eukaryota > Viridiplantae > Streptophyta > Magnoliopsida > Fabales > Fabaceae > Glycine > Glycine soja. Next base: position 41,726,999 of record NC_041011.1, on the reverse strand, counting down.
TGTTTAGCTTTCTCGCGTGAACCCTAAGGTAGATAACATAGGTTTTCCAATTCGCTATCTCGTTCCTTCGCTTTTTGTGCTGCAACTCTGAAACCAATTGAGGGGGGCGCGTTTTTATTCTACACTGTTTATGACATGGACTCATGGAAAGAATGTGCACATGCAAGACGGTGAGAAGAATGGATAACAATCATTAACATACTCATTCACCATTTAATTGGGCTGCAAAATTCAGCTTCAAGACCCTTTTTTCTTGGAATTCTCTGATTTTTCTTTTCACACTGCGAACTTCAGTAATTCCAGTCTTTAATATTTAGTGGGATAAAACTTTGTTGTTGTTTCTTTTATTAATGAGAACTTAAGTTGAATTATGAAATGTATCCTAATTTAAGAGTTCCTTATATTGTTTTTATCAAAACTAAGAACTCTATTTGAGCTTGCCTTGGTTTTTAGTATGAAAGGTATCCTAATTTAAGTGTTCCAAAACAAACAGAAATCCAATAAGTTGCAAATTCAAGCCTCTACCTGTCTTTTTGGAATGAGGTAGACGTAAGTTCCTCTGGTAAGTGTTTTTTGGAGCCCAGATGCCTTGGGCTGGGGCATCATCCCCTTTCCCTAAATTTAGTTTATTTTTCTTTACATTTGCTTTTTTCTGAATTCTGAATAATCTATTGTAATTTCAGCTGCAGCACCTAAGAAAAGCTTGAAGTTCAAAACCACAACGGATGCTTCTGAAGCACAAGTTATTGAGGCCATGCAGAAGATAACTTCACACATCAAGAACCCTGCAAAGTTCAGCAAGGCTGCAAAGCTTGCTATACAGCTGATTCAGGCAGGAAGTGTAAAGTCAGAAATTAGTGATTATTTTTTTGCCATATTAGAAGCTGCAATGTCATCATCCATTAATTCTACAGATCCTTCAGTTCGGGCAGATTATCATTCTCTGTTCTCCGTAGCTCAAAACACCAAAGAGGTAAGATTAAGAATCTGTTCAAGATATTCATAATTCATCTTTCTTGGATAGGGTATGTGGAAAATTTCTTGACCCTTGACCTATCCTTTAATTGCAGCACCTCAATAAGAAGCAAAAGAATCAACTGGAAACTTGGACAATTAATGCTGTGGTGGCGAATGATTTATATACAGATGACAGCTTTGTGGTATGATTCTCACCAAACTTTTATGTTAAACTTGCTGACAACTACTGCAATGTTCCTCCTATTTGAGACAACAAAAAAATATTGGAATGATATGCAACTTGTTTTGACATGTAATGCTGTTTCAATCATCACAAAATGAAAAGTATGCTGTCATTGATGTACTGTCCTTTTCTTTGTGCATTTTGTCAAGTGGATGACTGATTGATAAGCACCACCTTTCCCAATTCAGCAGCCATCTACTGTGTTCACCCTTGCCATACTATTTTGTGACAGGTGAATAATGGAGCATAGAAGTGCACTCATGCATGGCTTGTGTTACCTCTTGAATGTTAACATATATACACTCACTCCAGGGACAAAGTATTCTTGTTTTGGGGTAGTGGAAGTTTGTCTTGGTTTCAAATAGCAGTATTTGTCACTTAAGTGGAATGTGGGTTCCCGGCTCAGCCCTCTGCTAGCTGATACTTTGACTTTGTGAATTTTTGGAGGGACTATTAATGCATCAAATTAACTGCTGTGAAAATTTTGTCTGGATTTTTTCGTGTAATGTTAACTTTTGTCTACTCACCAGATTTAGAGTTGGGATATTGTTGCCTATTTTAATCTTATTCAGTTTACCTTGAATACTTGGATCCATAAAGATTGTCTATTTGTTACTCATACTTTGTTTCCTACTTTCTATACAGTTTTCTAAAGCAGCTGGGCAAATCAAGGAAGCTATATCTAATCTTCCTGTTGCAACAGAAGAGGAGGACACAGAGGAAGCTAAGTCTCTGAAAGATAGCACAGTTATAGCAGATGAAGGTGGTAAAACACCTGCCACTGATAATGATAATGAGGGGGAGGAAGCTCAAGCTGACCCATTTGGACTTGATGCTCTGATTCCTAATTCCACAAAGAAAGGTGAAAAATTAAAGGCAAAGAATGAGGCATCTGTGAAAATAAGGGAGGATGAGGAAGAAACCAATAGATTCCTCAAGTCACAAAGAGAAGCCCTGATAACTTGTTTAGAAATTGCTGCTCGGCGTTATAAAACACCCTGGTAAATGCTGGTGCTGTTTTCTATTGGATGTCTTTTTACACGATTTATCTTGTTGACATTATTTGTTGTCCTTTCTCTATCCAGGTGTCAAACTGTAATTGATATTTTAGTGAAGCATGCCTTTGATAATGTGGCAAGATTTACAGCTCGTCAGAGGGATGCTGTTGGGAAATTGTGGGCTTCAATACGGGAGCAACAAACTCGTCGGAAGCAAGGGAAGTCAGTTAATGGAAAACTTGATGTAAATGCTTTTGAATGGCTTCAACAAAAATATGCTGGTGAAAAGATTAGCATTCGTCATTCTGTTGGAGCTAGTGGAGACCGTCGTGCCCAACAATGGCTTGGTTAAATATTCTTGTGACCTTTCTATTAAAGTAATAGAGAGGATGATGGCAACTGCAAAATAGTTTAAAGGAGGGGAGAGGATGCGTCCTCGTCATTTCATTCAGTGTTGTAACTTAGCTAGGTCTCAGACGTCGCTCTTGATTGAATATCCACCAAACAATTAGGAAGTGACTTCAAAAAATGTGATTTTTTTTAATTTTTTTATTTGTGCAGATATAAGTTGTTGATTTGTTTTCAAAACACGAAATCATGTTTTGCGTAGTGTGCTCAGACATCTATTAACTAAAACAGTCTGAATGGGATTTGATTCCGAAATCACGGTGGTTGAAACAAACTGTTACATGACATTTGAGAACTTCTGGACAGGGAAAATTTTATACTTTTTGTTTTTTGGTGAATAAACCAATTTTATACTTGATCTAAGCTATTAACGTTTCATCTTCAGGACAGGCATCTATTAAGGGTTTTATCGTGATAAGAAATTAACATTTTCAGCTTCAAAATTTATCAATGAATGACTTAAACTTGATTTTGAGCTAAACCCTTTTCACTCTTGGCAGAGCTTCTTTGGTTCAACGATAAGCATCAGACTTAGACCAAGGTACTGCTTTGTGGCCTCCGTCTTACTTCTGAACATTTTCCTTTTCCCAATCTCCAACTGTGTTAAATTTTTCTAAAACCACATAATTTGTATGAATATTCCTAAATTCTGCACAATAAAGATGTGCAGACGCGCTTAAGATGAACCCTGTGAGCTCAAAACTTGTGCCGATTCGTTCTTCATCAGCTTTATCAGATCCTCTTGCTCTGCCTATGCTTGCGGATTTTTATCTTTGTTGATGAAGCATTCGCAACCTTATCTATTCTGCTTTGATTTATTTTGAAGTTGTTCTTTTTTATTTTTCCCCTCGTAAAGGTTCATTCAACTTTTTAAAGAGAAGCATTTTCTTTTGGATGGTTTATTTAACACACTCTGTGCTTATGGACGGTCCTGTGCTGATTTTACTTAATACATCAGGACATAACATAATCATAAGCTACATCTGCTGTTGCCCCCTTGTTTGCTTATTTTTAGCGAAAAGCAGCTTTTCTGAGGAAAAAACACTACTACATTGCAACAAACATTGTGATTTTTGTGTGTACACAATGATATTTATACTCTGGTTGATTATTTATGAATTAGAAGTCAAGTCGGTCAGTCCTTTGATGCCATCTTTGGTTGTAATCAATTATTTTATTCAATTTTGTAATTTCAATCCAATGTTCGCTATGCAGCCCCATGGATGTGAGGAGCCACCTTCCCTATGATAACTTCCGTTGTATGGATTGTGTTGTCATCTGTAGTTTCACGGCCAATTTGGTTGTGCTGGGGAAAATGGGAAGTTATCTCGTAGAGATCTGTGTTCTGGAATTTTTTCACATTTGGTCAAGTGTGCCAAACACAATTATACACCTTGACCACCTCTAACTTAACTATGTATAATTCATATACTGCAGTGACAAAACTGTATGACAGATTGAATGTTGCATATACTAGTTAAATAGTTATGCATTCTAAAGATCAAATGGTTATCGAACACAATCAAAGATTTAAAAGAAACCACTCACTGTATTAACCACATGAATATAACGTACAAAGAGAAAACAAAAACGATTAAATCCTTCTATTAAGTATGGAAAACAAAAGAAAGTTGCATGTAATCCCAAATTAATAGAACCTTATTTTGCATGACACAAAAAACAAAGGCAGGGGATTGAGCTGAGTTAACTAGCAATTCTTGAATTGAGAAAACCATATATATATATATTGTGGTGTTATCGCTATTCTTTAGCAACTCAATCATTCCCTTCCCTTTGATTTGAGTTCACTCCCAGTCTTCGTCACTCAATTCATCATTTTCTTCTTTGGGAGGTCTAACAACCAATAACACAGTTCCTAAACTCTGAGTGAAACCCTTTTCCTTCAATCCCGAACCCCTCTCGACCTTCAAACCCTCACCATCAGCATTCACAAGATAAAACCCATCATCGGCACCCACCTCTTTTTTACTCCTGTCAGCCACCACCAATATAGGCTCCTCCTTATACCACCTATTCACCTTCCACGGCAAAACCCTAGCATCGGGAAACGATACCACAACACCCCCTTTTCCTAAACCAACCACTGGGTCCCACGAAGGCAACACCACCCATTTTCCCCATCCCTTCTCCGCCACCACCACACCAAACACCCCCTGGCTCCTACTCTCATACGGCGCCTCCAAAATCTCCCTCTCCTCCGCCGCGGAGACCGGCAACACCACCACCGAACTCGCCTCCGCCACCTCCCCAATCCTCAGCCTCACCACCGGAACACGCACAGCACCCTCCCCTGCATCCACCTTATCCCCCTCTTCACCATTCCCCTCCAACTCCTCCAAAATCATATTCCTGGCCGCCTCCGTCTCCGCCACGCGCAGCGCCTGCTCCAGCGCCGAAGTCCTCTGCTCCGACGGGTTCCTATGCTCCCTGCTCTGCCTGTAATACATAAAAGAAAGACAGTCCCCGGGGAGAGTGTAGTCGAACCTCGCCCATCCTTTATCCCCGCGCCGGCTAGGGAAATCCTTCATGGAACGTGCGAGCTCCTGCGCGGCCTTCCCGTCGCAGCGATTCTCGACGAGGAAGCGCGCGGCGGCGACGCGCTGCGAGGCGCTGAGGAGACGGATCTCGTAGAGGAGCTCGGCGCCGCCGGTCTCGAAGGCAGCGAGGAGGTCGGGGTCGGCCTTGGAGTGGACGAGGGAGTCGCGGACCTGCGCCCCGACGATGAGGCGGTTCTGCTCGACGCCGGAGATGCCGGTGGTTTCTTCGATTGTCGGAGGGGAGAAGCCTTCGCGGATTAGGGAATTGATTAAGGGCGCGTACTCGTACCAGAGGCCGAGGCGGTTGGCGAGGATGTCGATTCGGCCGGCGATGTCGAGGGTGCCGAATTGCGAGGGGAGGGGAGACGGGGGAGGGCGGAAGGGCTGGTAGACTTGATGCTGCGGCAGCAGAGGCTGCTCAGGTTTCTTGAAGGAAGATGAGTTGAGGACGGCGGAGATGGGTTTCACGAAGTAGCGACGGTGAGGTGAGGGAGAGGCTGATGAGAGAAAGAGGTCATTGGGTGTTATGGGTTTGAGGTTGAGAGGAGGGACGGAGAGGGAAAGCATTGTGCAGAGTGCAGAGTGCAGAGTGATTCAAGATTGGAGTTGCGTGCCTTGCCTTACCTTATCTCCTGTTTCTGGCTTCACTGTCTTACTCACCAGAAACAACTATACCAAAAATATCTTATCCACTTTTGTTTTCAACTTGTATAATTATGAACTTAATATCTTACAAGAATAAATAATATTCGCATCTAGTAGGAGGAGTTGAGCATGCACAGGACTAGTCTTCGATTCTCATTGCTCACACTCAACTAATATTGCCATCTACTATGTAAAACTTTCCTATCTCCTTTCACAAATTGTAATGTACTTACGAAAGAAACAATTGAATTTTATAATAATCATTCTACTCTACAAACAATTGTAATGTAAAACTTTATTGTTGATTAATAATGTAAAAAAAAATACACTTATAATATTAAGCTATACAATGACATGGTTTTGCTATCACGAGAAATTATATTTAATATTACATAAGTTGAATAAGTTTTTATTTTCAAAGAAAAAGGGTTTGTAGCATACATGACATGCTTTTGATATCACGAGAAAGATTGAAGTGTTGCATCAAAGGATTCAGTTATTTCTGTTGTGCTTTATCGGGCGACAAGATGGTAAAAATGTAGATTCATGAAGAGACATTAAAAGGTACTATTACTTTCTGCACTCCTTTTTTGTCATCCAAAATGGTGAATCCAAAATCTAAAATTACATCCCCAAATACACTCCTTTTTTAGCTTTTGACATGACCAATCCAAAATGTAAAAAAAAAAAAAATTACAGAAAAAGTGTAAGTAGCAATTTGAAAGTGCAGGAAGCAATTTGAAAGTGCAGGAAGCAACAACCACTAAAAGAGAGAGAAATTAACTATAGAAAAAAAAAGAGTTACAATGTAAAGATAAGTTTGTTGATTTTTATAAGAGAAAAAAGATTATACACTTATAGTATAAAATATTTTACACCTTCATCAATCACAATCTATCATATACAGAAAGATTGTTAACTTTTATAATAATTATTTTAAAAGTTATACTAACGATGATTTATGATTAAACAACAGTGTACAAATATTTTTTTACATGACCATTAAACTCTTTATAGTATTTATCTTAAAAATCATACAATTAGTTGTTTGTAATTGAATGATAGTTTAAAACTATACGTAACATATAAAATTATACATAGTCATTAAACTCTTCATTAAAATATGGTTTCATACGAGGAAGACACCTTTGAAGAAAAATATCTAAATATGATTGCATTTAGATAATTAATTAAGAACATTCCTCTACATTATCTATTATGAAAGGTTTTTTAAAGAAGAGACTTTAGTCATATGACTAAAAATGTAAACAATATTGGAAATAAGACATGTTCTACATCAGTGAATAGTTGTGAAAAAATGGGTTATATAATCCAAGTCATATAGTTGCTTTGATATCTTCAAATTTGAGTGAACAACTATTTTAACCTCTAAGAAGTAGACTTTCTTACATTAGTCTTTGAAAAATTAACAAAATGTTAAATAAGTATTTGGAATATCAAATAAATCCTTAAATTTAACTATTTGCTGTAATTTTATTCTTTATATATAAGTTGATATTATCACTTTAATCACACTTGTTTTTTTTTAAAAAAAATAGACTAATATGATTATCAATTTACATTTTCAAAGATTTTTTTAATAACTTCAATTTAAGGACTAATATGAAAACGTTCTACAAATTGAGGGACAAAGTGTATATTGCCTCTTCCTATTAAGTATGCATCTTCCTACTTACCAACATACTCTCATTATGGTGTGTAGCTATGGTGAGTTCAAGATTCGAAATCAAAATTGCAGACTAAAGCAAATGACTTGAAATTACAGAAAACTTCTCGGAGAGAGTAATAAGAGAGAATAGATTGCAAAGAGATGAGGGTTCATCAAACAGGGAATTGTGAGTGTTCAGTACTTAATCTTTAAATGAGAATGAAGGTCCAATAGTAGATTAGAGATTAGGATTAGGATTAGGATTTGCGTATTACAGTTCCACTGCACAAATGGGGATTAGGGTTCCAGATTCAAGGAGAGAATATGTGGGAATGGAGAGGGTTCGATTTGTCAACAGTGAATGCAAGCTGTGAAGTCCGGTTTTGATCCGGGTTTTGTAAAAGAGAAATAAAAGTAATCTCTGGTTTAAAAAAATGAGCCAATTTATCTGGTTTTAACTGTAATCTGATTTATTTATTTTCTAATGTGGATTGAGTTTATATGTGGTTTGGGATAAATAACTGGATATTTTGAACAGCCATGTACTGTTGTACAAATGGAAATCAGAGATGGCAATATGTGTTCTAGATGGATACTAACGCGGATTCATTTGTAACATCATGCAGCACGAGTCTGAATGCTTGGATGCAATCCATCACCCCATTGTCTACAGACTACAATCTTCTACTACTAATGATACATGAACCTAAGCTCAATCACTCAGACACCGAGAAATGACATAAAATTATAATAGTTTAGAGACTATAAAACATCAAAACAATTTCATGAGAGCAAACCACTTCCAAGCTTTATCTCAGCTTCGTAAGTTACACTTCGTTATGCTACAAATACACATTCAGACTCCAAGTGGTCAGACTCCTTGCACGATCAGTGCCTCAGGCCTTTCAACGCAGCAGCAAAAATCTAATAATGAAACAAGCATAATTTAATTATCTGTTATTGTATTTTATTTTAGCAGTATATTATCAAAACTAGTGTCCTAATTTTAAAGCAAGCAAAGAAAGTGACTCGTATAGTCATATTCAGATTTTTGTTGTGATGTCCTAATGCATTCTTTTCTACAGAACTTAAGTTAAAACAAGACAGATACGTGATGTAATTGTGCAAATAAAGAAAGCCTCACTCTTGAAAAGCATGTCTTTCAAGAAGCTATGAATGACAAAAGATTCATCATTTGAGAATGTGGCTTATCCCTTGAGTTGCTGGAGCAACTTTGCATTCGTTCACAAAACAAGGTAATGGATACATGCATAAATGAGCAGCTTCAGTTTGACCACTCCATAACATGGATCAAAATTAGATACACAATGATGAAAGAAACAGATGGAAGGAGCTAAGACATTAAACACGATTTGTGTATGTTAGCATAACAAAGGCAGAGCCTCAACTTAGATGGCTTTGATGGGGTAGATCGGATGACAAAGTCACCACATCTCTCAGGGTGCTTTGTGGCTAGACATGACCCTGCATTTCCAAACCTGCCCTCATCCTTGCCAAGAATGAAAAATGGGTACCCATCCTTTTCCCCATCAAGGGCGACAGAAATCCTCTCACACTCTCTACTTTAATAATATATAAAATAGATATTAAGTTTTAAGAATTAAGTTAAACATGGAAGCCATATTATTAATAGAAACATGGAAGCCCGGCCTTATGATTTAACTATTATGTATTAGATATATTCTATTCTGGATAATAAGCAAGTAAACCCTAATGTTGAATGATCCCTTGGTCCAAATGACTACATAAATCAATATGAATTAGAGCAATATACTACTGACATAGTACATAAACAAGTCATATCAGCATTAGGCATAATTTATGTACTGTCCCTTTGGCAAAAGAAAGGGGTGATACAATTGATATAAACTGAGAGTTACACCAAATGAAAAAAACCTTTTTTTTTCCTCTCTTTCTTTAAGTTTTTTATTTCCACTGTGTTTGCTTTAATTAATCATATAAAATGAAGCAGAATTTTCCAAAGAATGATAGAACGTACATAAAGACACCATTTTCAGAAAGAGATACCTTAGACGGTGGTTGAGGAAACTGTCTCAAATCTGCTTCTGCACCAGGAGATCGATTCTGCTTACTGCTTCCCTCACTCCTATTTCTACTGCTTTTCTCTTCGTGATATGATGGCAATGTCAGATCATCAAATGTCTTACTTAACTTGGTGGATGATATATTGCCCTTTTCCATAGACCTGCCTTGTGATCTTAGATTATAAGATGTTGCAACTTCTGTGTCCTCATTATTAGCATTCATGTTAGTAGGTGCATTGTTCTGAGCAGTACTATGGGAATTCTGATCCTTCTTTGAGAACTGAGTGGCTGCTGCTTGTGCCCCAGCTATGGCCAGACTTATACTTGATGATTTATCCACTTCAGTTGCTTTTAAGTTAGGAGTAAGCGCAGAGATGGAACCTGGCTTCAATGAAAATGGGTTTTGTGGATCTGGAAGTGGAAATTTCACCGGCAACGGACTATTAACTGGAGACAGACCTCTAACTGCAGCTTCATAAATCTTTTAACAAGTAGGAAAAATCAGCCTTCATTCCAAGAAAGAAAAAAACAGAAATCAAGACAGAGACTTGGAACCATAATACCTTCTTTTCCAGGTTATAAACACCTTGGTACCCCCGCATCTCAAAAGGAATCAACAATTTCTGAATTAAGCACAGGAAAAAAAAACACTTAACACTTGTTCAACATACACACAAACAGTTCTTAATCTGATAATCATAGGAATCGCACAGCAGTAGAAAGACACAAACCTGTGGTCGTTCGCACAGCCAGCAATAATCAGTTTGTGCTTCCACCCGCACCTAAGGAATAAAAAAACGGGCTTAACCGCTTAAGTGAAGATAATGTGTATAACTAGGAATGAATAGTTAAAAACAAAAGTATAGTAATTGACATGGTACCCCTTACCCCTTCAGGAACCATCTCCCAGCATGCTAGCTCATCACGTGTTAAGCAGCCAACAACTTCAACACATCCTGTTATCAAGCATTCAAATTGGTGAGCGATGAATTGAACTGAATTAACATTTAACAGAGAACGAGGTTGAGGTATTATACCCAAAAGCCTAGAAACAGGGTAGTGCTGAGGAAATTGGATATCAGTGATGCCATTGAGTGCATAAATCTCCTTGTAGAAGTATTCCATTGCTTTGATTGTAGACTCCTCTGGGACTTTGCTGGCAGCATGAATCCAAAGACGACCTTAAAAAACAAAATCAAAACATAGGACACGTGCAGGTGGTCAATGATGTCTTTGTTTGTTTGTTTGTTTGATACAATAATAACATTAAACACAAAAAAGAGAAACCTGTGATTGGAGCGGGCCATGACCTGCCCTCGACGCGCTTGATCCCGTAAACGAGGAGAGAAGCCCAAGGCTGGTGCATAGTTAAACATGGATTCCGGTAATTGCCCGAGTTAGAATGGTTTCGTCTCATTGCTTCGCTTCGCTTCTCTTCACCCCAAAATCAAATCTTTAGTTCGCCCTCCTTCTCACACCAACAATTGATTGCTCGCAGTTGGGTTGGATTCGCCGATGCCCAAATCACTGTATCATCTAACTCACCAAAGCGAACTCAAAGTTTAAGTCATGATACACTAATGACAATTCTTAATTTATTTTGACCAAATTTATCGCGAAATTTATTGAAATAAAATCAAAATAACTTATACAGTAAAAGATATTACTTTATAAAAGATAATATATTCTCTCTTCTATTATCTTTCATAACCTTAACTGCATTTAAAAGATAAGATAAACTTAAATAGATTTCGTAAAAATTCTTCTAGTTTAAATTAATATATTATTTACTATTTTAAAAATATTACATTGAGAAATCAGTCATCACTCATCAGTTACTTCATATAAAATGTACGTTTATTGATTTAACTATTTTAATGAATATAAGTGTATAATTAAAACTTTTTTTTATATTTTTAAAATAATATTATGACAATTTTAAAACGTGGAAATTAAATATTAAATCATTTTAAACTAAAATATGATCCATATAATAAGAATTTATAATATAATATTGTTTTTTTTATGTACGAAATTATTGAATAGAAGGTGATAATTTGTGTAAGAAATTTCTAGCCACCTGACACTACAACCATCAAGGCAGGCGAACCTTAAACAAGTATTTTCATTTCCAAGTTCTTACCTCCCTCAAGAAATTTGTAGGAAAAAACTAGAAGTCAGAAGTACAAAACAGAAAAATATAACACATATTGGAGGTTTGTTGTGCCGTAAAAAAATCACTGCCTTGAAAGCAAAATTCGGCTAGACCTTGATGCAATCTAGTTTGCCGATTGCTCCCCAAGGTTAACACAACGAGCCTATGAACACGTGTACTCGTGGCCTTAGGCTATGGAAATCACAGAACAATTGCCCAGAATTTTAGAAATAGATAATAAGAAAAGAATTGAAAATTATTTTCTCCCTGTGCAAACCTCTGCAAGACTATGACAGTCCTCTTTTTTAATAGCAAAACAATGAAAAACGTCTTTTTCTTTTCCTGTCCACAAATCATAATTATTAGCTACACATTTAACAAATTGACCGTTAGAGAATTGCTAATAAAGTGGAGGTTATGCTATTTGGTTTATAGCTAATCAAGAGCATTAAAAAATATATTTGTTAAAAGAATAACAATCAAAACTGATTAAAATCAGTTAGGAAATTTGGAAATAAAGAAAAGGAATATTATATTTCCGATGTGGGACATCACAATGAAACAATTGTGGCTTCAGTTTGTCATTGTCCAACAATCCCCCACCAATGGTAAAGCTGGAGTTAAAAAAAAGAGCAATTTCTGGGCAAAAGAGAGAGTAACATTTAAGTATCAATATCATAATGATTGAATTGATACATAGTGAAGTAAGGCAACAATTGTGTCTAGGTAGTGAATTACTCTTGAACTACCAAGTTTTCAAATGAGACCCTTACAACACATGTATTTCTCTAATATTTGTGATTTCCGCGATATTACAAACCAGCGCTTTTAATGGCCATGCGCACACCTTGGATACTAATGAGAGCTCTAGAAAGAAAGCCTAATTCTTTCATAGAAGGCGGCCCACCTTCACTCTCACGAAGTTGAATCCATCAAGTGCGTCTCAAAAGCACCACCAAAGAGGCTATGGATTCATTAAGAGCAAAAAATTCTCATCTTTCAAAATAACAAGCGGTGAGTCCATCAAGTCCAATTCATATGGACCACCTAATAATTAAGGCTATGCACTCATTAAGAACTGAAAGTTCAACCTATCCACAATGTATTACCACATGTCATGGAGATGAGAAATGTAATACAATAGAGTAATCATATGGTTTCGTTTGACCATTGATGGTATCCACCATACTTTCCTCAACACAAAGGCTTAAGCCCCATCCCCCTCGACGATTCAAGTACAACTTTCTTTGTTAGACCTTTAGTGAACGGATCTGCCAAGTTGTTCTCTGATCTAACAAACTGTAATGAGATCACATCATTTTTTAACAATTCTCTGACTGAACTGTGTCTAATGCGTATGTGTCTCCTTTTTCCATTATAAACATTGTTCTTAGCAATTCCAATAGCTGCTTCAGAGTCACAATGAAGAGAAACTGGTATAGACCGTTTCCCCCACAATGGCACATCTGCCAACAAGTTTCTCAACCATTCAGCTTCTTGACCTGCTAAATCAAGAGCAATAAATTCTGATTCCATAGTTGAACGTGCTATACAAGTTTGCTTGGAAGACTTCCATGATATGGCACCTCCACCTTTAAGATACCTGAGTAAGCGACGAAGTGCAGTCCAATGTTCATTACCTGAATTGTGAGTATATCTGCTTAGTCTACTCACAGCATATGCTATGTCAGGTCTAGTACAATTCATGAGAAACATAACACTCCCTATGATTTTAGCATATTCAGTTTGTGAAACACTAGAACCATTGTTTTTCTTAAGATGTATGCTAGGATCATAGGGAGTTCTCACAGGTAATTCATCATAACAGTTAAATTTTTTTTAAGTATCTTTTCAATATAATGTGACTGACACAAGGAAAAACCATTATCACTTTTTTTTCATTTTAACTCCAAGAATCACATCAGCTTCTCCTAGATCTTTCATATCAAAATGAGAAGATAAGAATAATTTGGTCTTTTCCACTACAGTCACATTAGTACCGAAAATTAACATGTCATCAACATATAAACATATTATCACACATTCTTGTCCAAACAATTTAGAGTAAACACAAGTGTCAGATGAATTCACAATATAACCATCACTTACCAAAGTTTGGTCAAATTTTTCATACCATTGTTTGGGAGCCTGTTTAAGGCCATATAATGATTTTCTCAACTTACACACTTTGTTCTCTTGACCTTGAATCACATAGCCCTCAGGTTGTTCCACATAAATTTCCTCTCTCAAGTCACCATTAAGAAAAGCTGTCTTTACATCCATTTGATGCACTATAAGCCCATGAATAGCAGCTAAAACAACAAGAGAACGAATTGTGGAAATTTTAGTAACAGGAGAATATGTATCAAAATAGTCAATTTCTTTCTTTTGTGTGTAACCAACAACTACTAATCTAGCCTTAAATTTATCAATGGTTCCATCAGTTCTTAATTTCTTTCTAAAAATCCATTTGCATCTAATTGGTTTACTTCCCTTAGGTAAGTCAACTAAATCCCAAGTATGATTAGACATGATAGAATCTAATTCACTATTAATTGCCTCTTTCCAAAAGTTGGCATCAATGGAAGTTACAGCCTCATTATAAGTTTTAGGATCTTCCTCAATGAGAAAAGTAGATACAAATATATCATTTATTTTATCGACATCATTGTTTTCAACCACGAAGGCAGTAACAAAATCTGGTCCAAAACTACTTTCTATTCTTTTCCTTTTACTTCTTCTAGGTTCATTAACTTGTTCATTTGTTACAGAGGAAGAAGTACGCAAATGTAAAGGCACTGAAGTAGTATTACAAGAAGAAATCAATTCATTAACATGTTTTGTTAAAGGAAATTCTTGTTCAAAAAATTCTGCATTTCTAGATTCACAAATAGAATTATCATTCAAACGCAAGAACCTATAAGCAGCACTATTTTGAGCATATCCAATAAACACACAATCAAAAGTTTTGGTACCTACATTAGTCCTCTTGAAATCTGGTAGAGCTACCTTAGCAAGACATCCCCATACTTTTCACAAAAATTTAAATTTGGCGCAAATCCTTTCCATAACTCATAGGGAGTTTTATCTAGTCGTTTATGGGGAACTCTATTTAGTATATAACAGGCCGACAAAATGGCTTCCCCCCACATTTGGGTAGACATACCAGAACTTAATAACATAGCGTTCATCATTTTTTAAGTGTTCTATTTTTTCTTTCCGCTATGCCATTTTGTTGAGGAGTATAAGGGGCACTAGTTTCATGGATAAACCCATTTTTAGTTATTACTACTTTGTCAGCTTCAAAAACCAATTTTAATCCAGCTCTATTTAGACAACTACCAGAAATTAGGTTCCTACGCAGAGAGGGAACATACAAAACATCACTCAAAGATAATGTTTTTCCCGAAGTAAGTTTAAGGAGAATCTTTCCTTTACCAAGCACTCCAGCTGTAGCTGAATTTCCCATGAAAACACATTCTCCGTCATCAGCATTCTCAATCTGGTGAAAAAGCTCTTTGTTGGCGCATAAGTGTTTAGAAGCACCGGTATCTAGAATCCAGTCCACCTTGTTGTCGACCATGTTTGCCTCCACTACCACAGCAGCTATCACTTCTTCATTTTCTGCTAGATGTGCTTGAGGAGCATGTGGTGCAGCAGGTTTCGAGTTGTTAGATTGTTGTCCCTTCCTCAGTTTGCACCCATAAGCTTTATGACCTGTTTTGCCACAAACATAGCACTCACCCTTTCTTTTCTGAATCTTGTTATCACCTTTGTTGATATTAGTGTGTGTTTTCTTTTGTCCTTTTTTCTGAAATCGTTTTTCTTTTCCTTTTGACTTGTGTTGATCAGCAAACTCAACAACATTAGCATTAACTGAATTTACAGAATGTAAAACATGCTTATCTTTAAGTCGGTTGGTCTCCTCTGTCTTCATATGATTTATTAATTCTTGAAGTGAAGTCCCTCTTCTTGTGTTTCAGTTGGTTGCGGTAGTCACTCCACGAAGGTGGAAATTTTTCTAGAAGCACATTAGCCTGCAATATCTCACACATCTTCATTCCTTCATTTAGTATATCACCAACTAGATTCTCATACTCATGAATCTACTTCATGATTGGTTTGTCATCCATCATTTGGAAACACAACCAATTTCTGTTTAGTACTTGATGCAAGGAAATAATAAACCATTATGCTTTCAAATTGTAGGAAAAAACTAGAAGTCAGAAGTACAAAACAGAGGTTTGTTGTGTCGTGAAAAATCACTGCCTTGAAAGCAAAATTCGGCTAGACCTTGATGCAATCTAGTTTGCCGACTGCTCCCCAAGGTTAACACAACGAGCCTATGAACACGTGCACTCGTGGCCTTAGGCTATGGAAATCACAGAACAATTGTCCAGAATTTTAGAAGTAGATAATAAGAAAAGAATTGAAAATTATTTTCTCCCTGTGCAAACCTCTGCAAGACTATGACAGTCCTCTTTTTTAATAGCAAAACAATGAAAAACGTCTTTTTCTTTTCCTGTCCACAAATCATAATTATTAGCTACACATTTAACAAATTGACCGTTAGAGAATTGCTAATAAAGTGGAGGTTATGCTATTTGGTTTATAGCTAATCAAGAGCATTAAAAAATATATTTGTTAAAAGAATAACAATCAAAACTGATTAAAATGAGTTAGGAAATTTGGGAATAAAGAAAAGGAATATTATATTTTCGATGTGGGACATCACAATGAAACAATTGTGGCTTCAGTTTGCCATTGTCCAACAAAATTAACATAGGATAGCTAAAACCACAAGACACTTATGTGAAATATAGATCTTTTTTTAAGGAAGAATAAGTGATGACACTTCGTCTTAGTGGCTTAAAAATCTCACTTACACCACTATGGCCTAGGTGAATAAGCATAAGTAAAGGAAAAGACAACCAAGCAAAGGAGGGAGAAAGAAATAAATGAAGGCAAGGAACATGAATTGAATGGAAAATCAACTTGGGCAAGTCCTCTACTGATAAAAAGAATTTAAAAGAAGCAAATATTCACTTACTTTATAAATGAGCGACCTATGGATACAAACCAAAACATTGAACCTAACCCAATAAAAAGTGACCCAAAAAGGACAAGAATACTAATGGACGATGCCTAAACGAAGGAAAATGTTAGATAATCACTAAGTCAACACCTCGACTAACCCAAGATACTAACTTGAGAGGGAATTGTTTTAGACCTATCCCACACCTTGTTATGTCAAAGAGACTAGCTTGTATAAAAAAGGCTCAATACCCTAACGCAACCTAGACTCATTGAATGACTCATTTGGTTGAACCTTGACACTAACATACATCTTGAATGCTAGCCTAAAGAATTCTGAGAGTAGACTAGCCATCACACAAACATGACATTTTTTTTTAAACACATCTTATTTACGTTTCTTTTTGATTCATATCATTTAATTAACTGACTTAAAATTTAAATCCTAACTTTAAATATAAAATAAAGGATAATATCTCATCTTACATCTTATATGTATTCTTAATTTCATATAAAAATTAATTATTACTTTTGAAGACATATTCTGTATCAGTACAATAATGAAAAAATAAATAATATATTGTCACATGACACCAAACTAGGCAATATATATTGAATAATTGATAATTTATATAATTGACTACATTACACAGTGTTACGAAATCCGTTTCCTTCCTCTAACCTAATCAAATCCTCTCCTCTCAAACCAATTCCCACTTTTCCTCTCTTCGCCTCCCCTCAGAAACCAATGTCCATAATCACCCCACGCCGTCATCCTCAAACGACACCCTTCCGCTAGCAAAACGACTGCGGTTTGGTCGTCGTCTTCCCCGAGGCATGCTCTTGGGATATTATTATTCATCATCGTAATCACACCCTACAGAGACGTTGACTTTGTGCTTTTTCTGGGAGGGGAACAAATGGACCAAGCTCTTCTGGACGACATAATCAATCGCCTTCTCGAAGTTCGCAGCCGGCCGGGGAAGCAGGTGCAGCTGTCGGAGTCGGAGATCCGCCATCTCTGTGCCGCTTCCAGAGAGATTTTCTTGCAGCAACCTAATTTGTTGGAGCTTGAAGCACCCATTAAGATTTGCGGTAATTTCTGTTGTCTTCTTCTTTTTGAACTGCATATTGTCATTTTTGTTGCTTGTTAGTTTTAACCCTAGCATCACCCCCTCCCGAAACGGCGTCGTTTCGTGTTTGAACATAGGGAGATCTGTACTAGGATATATATGGCATCTGGATTGATCAACTGCGAGGCTTTTATGTTTTCTCTTTGTGTATGATCTAGTGTTTTGGCTCTGTTTTGATTCCTTGCCACATGATTTTGATTATGGGGTTTAAAGAGTTATTTAAGTTTAGTTTGCAAATGGTGATTTAACTCAAGTACTATTCTGCTGTATTTGGTTACAAATTTGTTGCATGTTGCTTGCTTATTAGTGAGTATGTTTTAGAGTGGATCAGTAATGTTCAGCATCAGTCCAGAGTGGAGGAATATCTGATTGTAATCTTCTCAGGTATGCACTTCTGGTGCTGTACTTGCAAGGACTTCAACCACACTCAAGTCAGTGTTTGCAGTACGAGAACGAGTGTGTGACTAAAAGTTAGAGAGCGAGGATATCTGAGGCCTGTATAGCCTATTTATATTATTTCTCTGCAGGCAACAGTGATGTTTCTTATATGATGAGACGTGGGAAATGTCTCTAGAGGATGAAATTTGTTGTGCCTACTAAACAACGCTAGAGTCTAACCTGGTACATTGCTGGTGTTGCACCAGAAGGTTCTTGACCTGCAAGCCTTATGGGTCAGCTATTGCGTCTGATTGTACTGGGTCAGCAGCCCAGCACATTCGCTCAATTCATGATTGTAGGCCTGAATCCTTTTGTAGGGTATAGAACAAAGAGTGATGCAGTGCTGTCACGCAACCGTTATGGTGCTGCCATAACAGCGTTATGAACATGTAAAGGTGGACGCCACAAACCATCAGCCATTATTTGATGTTTTGTAATGGGTTCCGCCATTTCTGATATGGTGGCTGCCAACATGGCCGTTGCGCCATAAAACACTATTGATAACCTTGGAGTGGTGTTGGAGTGGTGTTTGTGGAAGATAAATTTGACCAAAGTTTCCCTGATGTGGCCCTGGTGTTGGTAATATATCAATTGAGATGTACAATTAGTCCAATATTAGTACTGATAGCCTATTAGCCCATTAATAGGCATGCCGTGTTATCTGATTTTTAATGAAAAATGAAATGGATGAAAGTTCATATATTATATTAGCTAAAGTGGCTGAGGCAAAGCAGCTTCCCAGCTTATTATCTGAGGTGAAATCCATTGATTGTTGCACTTCAGTCTGCCTTGACCTAATGCAGTTGTGGACCTGTGTTCTCTTCCTTGTTGAAAGTTGAAGCATTGGTGGCCTTCCTCATTTTCATTCTTTTTCTGTCTGAATAAAAATGATCAAATAATTTAATCCCCTATTTTTTTTATGTTCCTCTATCAAGGCTTATTGGACCATGATCTCTGTGTGTCACCCCAAAGTTAGTTCTCTGCTAGTGGGATAATGTTTAGTGATTCATGCTACGGGGGTTTATTATATAGAAAAAATAAAGCCAAACCTTAAACTCAGTATTTATAAAATCAAATAGTTTACTACTTTAAAAGAGTTGTACTGCTTTGTTTTAAATAATATTGGAAACAGAGGCAGTATCAACTATGCTCAAAACTCTAACTTCTCAGCTAAACAGTTGTTTTACACTGAAATGTCATGCAGAGCAAGAACAGCGTTTCTTCAGTGGAGGAAATAATAATATTAATTGCAAATGGGGAAATCCTTGAGATCAAGTTGTGAATTATTATCAGGGAAGTGTAAGGATGGATGCAGCATTACTAACCTTTTTATTAGGTTTTTTTAGTCATTTATCAGATGTCTAATACATACTTTCCATGTGGGGAATTAAAACTTTTAAGCTGTGGTGTGGAATTTTGGGTAGAAGATATGTTTATAATCAGAATAACATAATTGATCTCTCTGCTGATATATAATTCCTTTACAGGACCTTAAGGTCCTGATTCAGTTGTTTAGGCTTGACCAAGTTTATTATTGTTTCTATGAGTTGAAGTGTTCAAGCTAACTTAAATTTGTAAACAGAGTTTGTGAAACAAGCTGTTCAAAGTTTGGTACATAAGGAAAATTTTCCATGATATGTAATGGTGTTTGCTCCAGCTTTTGTTTAGTTTGTCATCTCCTTAAAAGAAATTGTGCCAAAAAGAATTTTAACAAAAAGAGCTTTTAAAAAGTAGTTTTTTATTTTATTTATAAATTAGAAAACTTTGGGGAAAAAATGAGCTTTTAAATGAGTTAATTTTAGGAGCTTTTGACGCATATTTTTCTTTTTCATTCTTTATTTCAAGTCCCAAGATCCAAAAATACACTATCCAAGAAATTTTAACTTAAAAGTAATTCATTTTAAAAAAATCTAAATTTACCAAACAGCTTTAACTTTAACTTGAAGTAGCATTTAAGCTCTACAAAAATTGGGTCAAACACAAATGTTTGGAATTTCCTAGTAAAGTCTTGTTGAGATAAAAGGTTTTATATGAGAAGCTGTTTCAAGTGTCCTTAAAATGGCAGTCTTATGAGAATTTACATTTAATAATAATGTATCATAATCCTTGCCTATATTGTCTCAATTTTCCATCTTACTGTCTCAAGGTCAAGGATGTTGTTGTATCTGCCTTTATAAGATTGTCACGTCAAAGCTATATGAATCTTATGTTTAGCCAGTTAATCCAGAGTTTACATTGAAGAACTTGGAAAAATTAGGAGTGTTACTGTTAAATTTTAAGGTTGAAACACAATCTTAGAGATATGTTCTCAAATAGGGCTTCAGCTCAAGTACTGTATTGTTTGTTCTTTGTAGAGGACCAAATTAAGCAAGAAGATCTGTTTGATGAATACCTTCTACTAACATATGTTCCTAGCAATGAATAATAGGATTAAAATCAAACTTAAAAAGCTATTTTGTTTGTAACTGTGAAACTTTTCTTCAAAATGGTAAGATATATTCAGTATCCATGTAAAACCAAATATGTAGTATTGGTGGTTGAGGAGTTTATATTCATGAACTCTAATAATGATTCTGCTAGAAGCAGCAATTTGAAACAACAAAACTTTAACCAAAATATCCAGAATCCATGTAAAATCATTTACTTAGCATTTGCTGATGCAAGAATTCATATTCATGAATTCAAATAATAATTCTGCTGAAAGCAATTATTTGAAACAACAGAATTTAATCAATGTCAAATAGGACCTAACAATATCAAATGTTCCTTGTTCGGCATGAAATTTTTTTTCAGAGATCTTCATTTTTTAGAGTTTAGACACAATTTGTAGTCCTTTTGTTGATCAATGTCAAATAGGACCTAACAATATCAACAGTTTTGCAATTGCTACATAGTACTGTATTATGGTTTACAGAGAAAAATGTGTGATTATTTCTTAATGTCCTTTTGTTGATCTCTCAGGTGATGTACATGGTCAATATTCTGATCTTTTAAGGCTTTTTGAGTATGGTGGACTACCTCCCGAGGCCAACTACTTATTTTTGGGGGATTATGTAGATCGAGGGAAGCAGAGTTTGGAAACAATATGCCTTCTCCTAGCATATAAAATAAAATATCCCGAGAATTTTTTCCTTTTGAGGGGTAACCATGAATGTGCTTCTATTAACCGTATATATGGGTTTTATGACGAGTGTAAAAGAAGGTTCAATGTAAGGTTATGGAAGACATTTACAGAATGCTTCAATTGCCTTCCTGTGGCAGCACTAATTGATGAAAAGATTTTGTGCATGCATGGGGGTCTTTCTCCTGACATACTTAATCTGGATCAGATTAGAAATCTACAGCGGCCCACTGATGTGCCTGATACAGGTTTGCTTTGTGATCTCCTCTGGTCAGACCCAAGCAAAGAGGTCCAAGGTTGGGGAATGAATGACAGGGGAGTTTCATATACATTTGGTGCTGATAAGGTCTCAGAGTTTCTTCAGAAACATGATTTGGATCTTATTTGTCGTGCTCATCAGGTTAAACTCCCTGCCTTTGGTGTTCAATGTGTTATGCCAAGTCTTCTGGGTTGAGTTTGTATCCCCATATTTAATTGATGACTAAAAGTACTGAGACTTATTTCCACCAATCCTTATCTATCTATCAGGATTATAACAATTGCTTTACTTCATGCAAACTTGGTATTGCTGTTTTCGATGTAAATTCTGACACAAATCTGAATTGAGGCTAAACTTCTCCCTTTCAAATGCCACTTATTAGCTTATGATGCTTCATTCTTTACGTTCCTGCATTTAAATTGGATTAATGTTGAGTTTTGACCAGGTGGTGGAGGATGGGTACGAGTTCTTTGCTAACCGGCAGCTTGTAACAATATTTTCAGCACCTAATTATTGTGGAGAGTTTGACAATGCTGGCGCTATGATGAGTGTTGATGAGACACTAATGTGCTCTTTCCAAATATTAAAGCCAGCTGATAAAAAAGCAAAGCTCAACTTTGGAAGTACTACTACTACTAAGCCAGGAAACTCTCCAGCAGGCATAAAGGTATGGAGATATCTTAATCTCTGCTGATGCAATATATAAACAAAATTGAGTGGTATATATTTTATTGTATATGTAGATAGATATTTATGAATTTCAACCTTCACAGTGAATTGGCAATTTTTTGGTAGCAGACTGTTTTTTATCTGTCTAGACTTGATTTGTGAATCTTTTGCGGAGATCAATTAAATAAGCTTACGGTGGTAATTGCCAAAATCTGCTTTATTTCTAGCCTTTTGAAATAGGTGCTTGTCATGATTACACTGAATTTGGAGACATGGTGTCTTGGCTTGTTGGACTAGACTTCAACTTGGTAGTTTTGTGAGATTTCATAGATTTAACCATTTCTGATCTAATTTAGGATTGTTGGAACTTGGAATGATCTGATTTTATATTGATTTCCTAACCTATCATGTAATTTAAGTTATTATACCACATCACTTAGCATCACTAGTGTCAATGTTTTGTATTGTTTTGTTGTTCACATTCAATGCATTAAATACATTCCAAATTTCTCTTGTTGCCTTTCAGTCCTTCCTGGGTACAAAAGTATGAAGTTAATTTTGGTGAAATTGATGCCACAACCGTCAGCTTGGTCTTGAAGATGTAATAGTTGAAGAAAAGGAAAGTAGAGTTCCATTTAATCATGATATTTTGGAATTGTAAAAACAAAGGGAAACACCATCATGAACTATGTAGACTGTTGTTTTCCACTGGTACAAATTTGCATTTTGAGGTAGACAGCCTCTCCTTGTTTTCTTTTGTACACTAGTAGCTGGTATATGTCATTCTGACTTATAAGGTTCTCAAGCATTGATGGATACATCTGCATGTGTTCTGCAAACTAATTAAAAATGCTCGTACAATTGGTTTATGAATGGCAGTGAAGCCAGTAAAAATGGATATGGTCCTCACTTTGGATGTCTCCTTGTTATTTTTTGGTAGTCATTTTGACTTTGGTGGAAATCCTCTGTTAATGCGGGATCTCTAATAAGTCCTTTTACTTGGATACCTCTGAAACCTGATTCAACCCTTGGGATCTACCATATGAGACAAAGGTCCTCACGCTTTTTGTGACATTGCATTGCTATATCAACTCTTGAATTCATGTTTTCAATATGTGCCTAGTCTTGTGTTTTCTATTAAGAGGTGAAGGTAAAGTACGGAATTATAACATTTAATTGGAAAATCAAGAAAGTAAAAATTAAAGTAGTTTATTTTGCATGTGCATGTATATTTGATAATCCTAACATATAAAGTTTGCACTTCAATCATTTTGAAGTAAGTAATCCCTGTGTCTCTTGTTATAGAAGTAGAGTTAAATAAAGGACAGGAGAAATATGACCTAGCCGACAGACTTGAGTTTGTTTGTACCGGGTGTGCGTTCACAGCTTTTATTTAAGTTCCTGTTTTTTAACATTGTGAGTTTTATTTTTGTATTATTTTTTCTTTGTGTTGCATCCTATGCTTATTTTCTGTCAAGACTCAAGTAATTATTTTAACAGAACACAAATAAACCCGTGTTTATTCTTAAAAAAACGTGTTTACTGTTCTAACAGTATAAAAAGCAAAATGTGAGTAAGGACTCTTGTGTCTTCCATGACGGACCTGGCCTGGGTGTACTTGGACCTTGGAATTGAGTCCTGAACACCTTATGATAAATTGAACTATTGACAAATGTTTAAAGTAGGGGTAAAAAAATTGTTTTCATCTTCTGAACCTTGATCGGTTAATGATATCATTGTTCTGTATGATCTTTAAGGAATAAGAACGTCTTTCAATTATCAATAAAGTGAAATTATGAAGCATTTAAAGGTTGTGCAATTGAAAATTTATAAAGACTAAATGAATTGCTAGATGTAGTTGTACACTAGTTCATTTACTTATCGTATTAGCAAGCTGCTTCATTTTAAAGCCATAGTATCATGTGCTTTCCTAAAAATAGAGTATTAATTGCCGAGCAATATTAATATCGAAAATTTTAGGTATGCAAATACGTTCAAATTATTTATTAGTATGAGTATAAAATTCTATAAACTATCAAACCTAAAATTTCTACAACAATGGATACTAGTCACTTTGTTGGGCGTTTATATAGAGCTTAACATATATGTATTGTCAGTATATCTTGCGTATACCTTTTGTAACTAATCTTAATTACGAATAGCAGCCCATCAAACAAATTTCATATTTAATTTTTTTAATCATGATAAGAAGTATTTATTGATTTTGCCGATGATTAATCTCCGTTCAAAAACTTGGTTGGATCACTTTTAGTGAAATTTTTCTCCCAAACACTTTTTTATCTAGAGAATTTGAATTTGAAACATTACTTAAGAAATTGAGTCTAATATTACTTAGACCAATGTCTTGTTATCACGTTTCAACCTTGTAAATGAAATTAAAAAAAATTAATAAAATTGATTGAGAGAGATTCTATTAAAGATAGTCAATTAAATATTAATTTATCAATAAATTTAATGAATACTTTGTGAATCGTGCAGGTTTTGATGATGTCAAAAAGAATTTGTTTGATAATGAGTGTCATCATAAAAAAGGGGGAGAATGTGAATCATATATGTTTTGATGATGTCGAAAAGAAATCACTTGATTGTCATCATCAAAAAGGGGGAGAATGTGAATGTATGCATACATGATTTTGATGATGTCAATGAAGAATCAAACAAGGCTGCTTTAAAAGGATAAGCACTGCTTCAAGATTAATATAAAATTGCTTCAACAAAATAAAGTCTTGCTTCAAGATTTCTTCAAGATAAAGCATTGCCTCAAAACAAAGGGTTTCAAAGTCATCCAAGGCTCTGGTAATCGATTACCAGGCAGAATAATCAATTACCAGAAGGGAAGTTTGAGAAATAGTTGTTGAAAAAGGATTTGAATTTGAATTTTGAACATGTAATCGATTACCATATGTCTGTAATCGATTACTAGCAACGAAACTCCTGAAATTCAAATTCAAAAGTCATGACTCTTCAAAATATAACTGTGTAATCAATTATCAGAAACCTGTAATCGATTACCAATGAAGAATTTTAGAATTTTTTTTTTTAAAAGACACATCTCTTCAAACCATTTTACAAAGACACGAAGGGCCTATATATATGTGTGCGTCTGACTTCAAAAAGAAAAGAGAGATATTCCAAGAAAACTTCATTACCAAATGTTCTCTCAACAACTCTTGGGCAAACACTTGCAAATCCATTAAGAGTTCATCCATGGACTTCAATTGTAATATCCTTCTCTTAAAAAGAGAATTCTTCTTATTCTTCTTCTTCTTAATCAAAGAGATTGATTAAGGGATTGATGGTCTCTTAAGTTGTAAGGATTCCTGAACACAAGGGACGAGTTGTCCCTGTGTAGTTCAGACTTTGTAAAAGGATTTTACAAAGAGAATGAAAAATCTCAAGTGGGTTGCTTGAGGACTAGAAGTAGGCACGGAAAGTGGTCGAACCAGTATAAATCGAGTTTGCATTTCTCTATTCCCTTATCTCATTTATTATTGCAATCAATTTTGTCTTGCATGCTTAAAGAACATTATTAAATTGATTATTGTTTCTTTTTCCGCATTTCGAGCCTATCATTTAGAAGGGGGTTAAAAGTTTGTTAGTGGGAAATTAATTCACCCTCTCTTAAGATAATTGAGGCCGCTTGTCCAACAAGTGGTATCAGAGCAGGATTTTTGTCTAAAGTTTAAAAACTTCAAGAATAGATATGACTTCATCTAACTTTTCATTTCCTGAGGGAAATTTTATTAATAGGTCTCATCTAACTCATGTTCAATGGCAAGGGTTATCACTATTGGAAAACCCGAATGCACATCTTTATTGAAGCCATAGATTTAAAGATATGGGAAGTCATTGAATTTGATCCCTTTATTCTTACAATGGTAGAGAGAAAAATAACTATAAAAAAAATCCTAGAGAAGAAGAAGATGATGATTTCAAATTTTGTGAAAAGATTCAATGAGTTTATGAGAAACAAAAGATCAAAGGAAATCAAATATCAATCCAGAGAAGAAAGAAAAAGATTCCTCCTTAGCCCCAAAATGCTATGAATGTGATCTACCTGGGCACATGAGATTCAATTGTTCTGTCTTTAAAAGAAGAATGAAAAAATCCGACAAAAGGAATTTCAAAGAAAAGAAAGACTATGAAAGTGGAGAAGAGGAGATGCATCAAAGTTTATTCATATTTCTCCAAGATAGTGAATATGTGATTTATGGAGACAACAAACAAAGGTCACTTGATCAACAAGCCCAACAAATGATATCAAATGATACCAACAGGTCACCTGTCTTTGATTGTTTTTTATGATTGTTCTTTATTGAGTTTTGATTGTCTTTGATTATTGTTTTTAATGATTGTTCTTGATTGAACTTTGATTGTCTTTGATGATTATTTTTTATTGTCTATGATGATTGTGTTTAGGAGTTATTATGATCATTTTTTATGATTGATTTTGATGATTGTGTTTGAAGGTTATGTTTATTATTGATTACTTTTGATTGTTTTATAGTTGATATGTATTTTTGTGGGTGCAAAATAGTTTGTTTTAATGCCTTTTGGTATCGCTTGACTCTTATACATTGCAACAAGTGATTTTCTCCTTCCTGCTTATGATTTGTTTTTTATGTTGACAAAAGGGGAGAGATAGATAAAAAAGATAAGAGAGTAAGGGAAATTATTTATTCTTTATGAGACAACTTTTTATATATGAAATCTATGACATCTTCAATTGTCTCATATAAGCAAACATTGCAAAACCAAGGGGGAGTAAAACTATATACAAATAGATATTTTTTGTTGTTGTTGCTCTTAACCTACAGTGGTCGTCATCATCAACAAGGGGGAGAATGTGAATCATGCAAGTTTTGATGATGTAAAAAAGAATTAGCTTAATAATGAGTGTCATCATCAAAAAGGGAGAGAATGTGAATCATGTATCTTTTGATGATGTCGAAAAGAAATCACTTGATTGTCATCATCAAAAAGGGGAAGAATGTGAATGTATGCATACATGATTTTGATGATGTCAAAGAAGAATCAAACAAGGCTGCTTCAAAAGGATAAGTACTGCTTCAAGATTAATACAAGATTGTTTCAACAAAACAAAGCCTTGCTTCAAGATCAAACCTTGCCTCAAAACAAAAGGTTTCAAAGTCATCCAAGGCTTTGGTAATCGATTACGAGGCAGTGTAATCGATTACCATAAGGGAAGTTTGAGAAATAACTGTTGAAAAGGATTTTGAATTTGAATTTTGAACATGTAATCGATTACCATGCGTCTATAATCGATTACCAACAACGAAACTCCTGAAATTCAAATTCAAAAGTCATGACCCTTCAAAATATAACTGTGTAATTGATTACCAGAAACCTATAATCTATTACCAATGAAGAATTTTAGAAAAAACTTTTTGAAAAACACATCTCTTCAAGCCATTTTGAAAAGGCACGAAGGGCCTATATATATGTGTGTGTCTGACTTCAAAAAGCAAAGAGAGATATTCTAAGAGAACTTCATTGTCAAATGCTCTCTCAACAACTCTTGAGCAAACACTTGCAAATCCATTAAGAGTTCATCCATGGACTTCAATTGTAATATCTTCTCTTAAAGAGAGAATTCTTCTTCTTCTTCTTAATCAAAGAGATTGATTAAGAGACTGAGGATCTCTTAAGTTGTAAGGATTCCTGAACACAAGGGACGGGTTGTCCCTGTGTAGTTCAGACTTTGTAAAAGGATTTTACAAAGAGAATGGAAAATCTCAAGTGGATTGCTTGAGGACTAGAAGTAGGCACGGGAAGTGGCCAAACCAGTATAAATTGAGTTTACATTTCTCTCTTCCCTTATCTCATTTATTATTGCAATTAATTTTGTCTTGCATGCTTAAAGAACATTATTAAATTGATTGTTGTTTCTTCTTCCGCATTCCGAGCCTATCATTTAGAAGGGGTTAAAAGTTTGTTAATGGAAAATTAATTCATCCCCTTAAGATAATTGACGCCGCTTGTCCAACATACTTTATACCTATAACTTATTAGTTGAAATAAAAAAATAATTTTTAATAGAGATTAATTATCAATAAAATTAATAAATACTTTCAACCTATAACATGTCAACTAAAAGAAAAGAATATGAAAAAGTAATAAAGAACATACTTCTATTATTTTATTTTTATCTATCAAGAATTTTTTTATTTGTTTTAAAATTTATAAATAATAGTGTATTACTTGTAATCTTTATAATTATGTTTTTTCTTTTATAAATTTTAATCAATTTACTCAATGTTATAAATTTTAAATGATAAAGTATTCTAACTCGATCGAATAATATGTGAGTTCTAGTATATTTTAAGTATTTGAGTTCAATTCTTATAAATAAAAGAAAATGTTAATGAAAGGGCATGTTAGAAAACTGAAAATCACTTTAAAATAAATAAATATATTGATTGTACTTTTTTAATGTATTTAATAATTTTTGAAGTATAAAAAATTAAAGGAAACGAAAAGAATGTATTTCTTAATTCATATATTATTTTTAAAATAGACTAAAAGTATAAAAAAAAAAATTTGGTTATTTTCACAAGTGAAATAAAAAAATAAAAGAGAGAAAATAATGGAAAGCGTTGTCAATGCGACAGTCGACAGTACTTGGTTATAAATTAGAAAAGAAGGGCATGGTTTTCTGAAGCCCATGGTTTCAGTGACATTATTTTATAACTTAGCAGAAATTGTTTAATGTTGTGTGTTTGTCTATGATGCCTCGTACAGAAATTGAAATTGACGAGAATGTGTAATGTGTCTTCTGCTTTGCTATGCTGGAGCTTTTTGGAGACTACACATGTAACAAATTGAGTAATGAGTACGAAAGGGATTGGTGCTTGGTGGTGTAGTTTCGATATTGTTAAAGGTTGAATTGAATTGAATGAATATTATTCACTTCAGAATATGAAACGTCGAGACATTAGCAACGTCATGAGTTTTGAATTAGCAAAAAAAATACAAAGCGTAAGATGACGTGCCTTTCACTGTCTTGTGCAGTCATAGTGAGAGTAACCTCAGCAGCACAACTCACAACTACCAGCCAAACCTAAGATGTTTGTTGTTTGATTGTTCTCTATTATTGAATTTTGGGGACCCATATAATCAATTTATCATCCTAAATTATTCTAGACAAACTGTTCCATTGCTCTTAATAATAATCCTATCCACTTTGGTTGGACTCAAATATCACATTACTAGCAATGAGAGTAATGTGTCACATGGGTAGGACCATGTTTGGTGGTTCGGACATGTGGTGGGTTGGGTTTAGCATTTGGTACTTTGGTGCAATTATTGCTGTCAAAACTAACAATTTTTTAATGGTAGAAATAACTGGAAGTTGAATCTTTCTCCGCAACCCAAAGAAAGAGTTAAAAAAATTGGGGGAATCACTTTGAGGCACCCGATGTGGGCACACTTGTTCTGGTTTCCGAGATTCTCATGTAGATTATTAGTATTGTTTCGGTATAACTACTTTTTATTCTAATAATATTTCTATTTATTTACTATTGTTTTTTTCTAAAACACATGCATTTTTTATTATATTTATTAGAGATACTTTTATTTGAGTCAGATATAATTAAAATAGGCGATAATTAAATGAAGCCGAAGTACAAATTAAAGCTATTTGCAAGTCGCAAGGATGCCACCACCGCCTCTTTTTTTTTTTTTTTGTGTGTGTGTGTGTTAGTAAACGAAAAAAACTATTATGCATCTCTAAATGTTACTGCTATTTGAGAGTCGCCGTCTGTCACAAATTGAAGAAAATTATGTATATATATGATTTATAGTTTGCCACCACCACTGCCTAGTTTTCTTTCGTATTTTTTCTTTTAAAGACTACAAGTATCTTTAGTTTTAAGGGAAATAATTATACTTAAGTGGTAATAGAGAACTATTGAACAGTAGATTTTTCTTCAAATTAATATTTAGCACAAATACGTATTCTTTCATAGTTATTAAGTTTAGGTATTTAGCATTATTTAATATATGAAATTCGTAAAGCCACGCATGACATATGAAGGTTCTGTAATGTGCGTCAAATTGAAGTTGAAATAATAGAAATATATTTTGAGATATCTTCCCCCGCTGCGTGAGTGTAAGGTGTGCGTGTATTTAATTTTTATATTGTTACAGTGAGATAATTTTTTTTTGAAAATCATTATTGTGATATAAAATTATTCACTCCTAGATTTAAATTCCAAAACTAGGTTTCGTAAGCATACTCAACCTCTAATCAAATGCCTAGTAATTGAATCAACGAACATATCTTTTTTTTATCAATGATAATTGAGTTATCTAGTTATATGGAATTGTGAGTTGGGCATATAAATCATTCATGTGAATGGATGAAGACACACGGCAAGCTTGGAAATTTTAAACGAAAAGAAAAGAAAAATAAAATATAGTTAAAACAACTTAATTGAGATTCGATCCATAGTAGAATCTCTTCCTACAAAATTTAGTACCACATTTATTGTTATATTGCAGCGATGATATTACTGCAGAAATGGTGATATGCAAGCGCACACAGCAAGAATACTAAGAATAGAGGTGGTAAAGAAAGAGCAAAACAACAAGAATATTATCGTGGTTCAGGGCAATTTGAGACCCCTACATCCACACTATAGCCGATTCTTTCTTCATTACTTGATCACAATTGTAGAGCATACAACAGCAAGACTTCTAGGGAAGTTTACAATAGCCTCTCTTCACTTGCACTCAGAGTTTTGTATTTGATCATAATGAATCTAAAGAATATGTCCTACAAGAATTACATTAGCTGAAACTTATATACACCAATTCTAGTTACAAAAAAGAGTATCACACAGCTAATAGGTTTACAACAGATTTCTGTTACAAGGCTAGAGCTTAGCTAACTAACTATTGTTGATCCATCTTCATAACAATCTCCACCTTGGATCTTCAATATTAGGACCAGCAAGCTCTCCTCCCTTCAGTCTCTTACAAAGACTTCAAGTGTCACAAGTTCCAATGTTCATTAAGTTTAAACAATGAGTAAACTTTGAACATGGAACTACTTTTGTCAACATGTCTGCAGGATTGTTTGCTCCAGCCACTTTCCTCACTTCAACTTCACCTTGTGCTATGATGTCTCGGATGCAATGCATCCTAATGTCAATATGCTTTGTCCTCTCATGAAAAACTTGGTTTTTAGAGAGATCAATTGCGCTTTGACTATCACACCATACTTCAATAGGACCAGTCTTTCCTTCGAGCTCATGAACAAGACCTTTAAGCCATATGGCTTCCTTTATAGCTTCAGTGAGAGTTATATACTCTGCCTCAGTGGTAGATAGAGCCATAACTGATTGCAAATTAGCCTTCCAACTTATGACACTTCCATACAAAGTGAATAAGTATCCTGTTAAGGACCTTCTTTTGTCAATGTCACCTGAATAATCAGCATCAACATAGCCTGACAGACCATTGATTCTTTCTGAATTTCTTCCATAGACCAGAACAACAGACTTTGAACCCTTTAGATATCTTAAGATCCACTTTACGACACTCCAGTGTTGTTTTCCAGGATTTGCCATGAATCTACTTACAATGCTAGCGGAGTATGCTAAATCTGGTCTTGTACAAACCATAGCGTACATAAGTGAACCTGTAGCATTCGAGTAGGGGATTCTACTCATATCTTTGATTTCATCTTCGGTTTGTGGAGAATGAGTGATTGACAATTTAAAATGTCCAGCAATAGGTGTTGATACAGGTTTTGAATCAAGCATATTGAACCTTCTCAGTAGTTTCTGCACATAGCTTAACTGAGATAGATATAACAGACCTTCATTTCTTTTCCTGATAATATCCATTCCCAGTATTCTCCTTGCAGCCCCTAAATCCTTTATTTCAAACTTGGATTGCAACAGATTCTTCAATTCTTTGATGGCTTCCATATCTGCACTTGCAATCAACATGTCATCTACATAGAGCAATAAGTAGATAAAACAATCAGGCTTCAACCTTCTGAAGTAGACACAACTGTCATAGGAACTTCTGTTAAAACCATTTGACACTACAAAAGAGTCAAATCTTTTGTACCACTGCCTTGGGGATTGTTTCAGTCCATACAGAGATTTCTTCAGCAAACATACCATCTCCTCTTTCCTTTTTACCTCATATCCTTCAGGTTGACTCATATAGATTGTTTCTTCTAGATTCCCATGTAAAAAAGTTGTTTTTACATCCATTTGGTCCAATTCAAGGTTGTGAACTGCAACTAGTGCCAAGATGATTTTGATGCTTGTATGCTTCACAACTGGAGAAAAAAAATCTCATTATAGTCAATTCCTTCTCTTTGTGTGAAACCCCTAGCCACAAGCCTTGCTTTGTATCTGTAGCTATCCATTCCTGTTTCTTCTGGTTTCCTTTTGAAATTCCATTTACACCCTACAACTGTTTGCTTTGCTGGCTTTTCAACAAGTTTCCAAGTATCATTCTTCATTAAAGAGTCAAACTCATCTTGCATTGTTGATCTCCACTGATCACTGTCGGTTCTGGAAATTGCATCTTTGTAAGAAATTGGTTCTGAGCCTTGATTATCAATTTCTATACTCAAAGCATAAGCAATGAGATCGGCATAACCCAATCTTACAGGAGCTTTAATCTGCCTTCTTTGTCTGTCTCTGACCAGGTTATATGAAGTATCAACAGGTTCAGGAATTGATGAAATCATAGGTTCATCATGAGATGCTTCATTTCTGTCCTCTACTGGACTTGATGTTTGTGCTAGCTTCTCCACCTCCAACCTAATTCCTTGATCAGAGTGTCTGTTTTGCTCAGCTTGAACACCCTTTCGAATTGAATCAGACTTCTGTTGATAATCTGTTATCATGTCTTCTTCTCTAAACAAGACATCCCTGCTCATAATAGATTTGGGACCTTCAGGATCCAATAACCACACTTTATATCCCTTCACTCCTTCTGGATAACCTAAGAAGATTCCCTTCTTAGCTCTAGGTTCAAGTTTGCCTTCATTAGAATGAACATATACAGTGCATCCAAAAATTCTTAAGTTTTCATAGCTTGGAGCTTTTCCTGTCCATCTTTCCTCTGGTGTTTTGAATTCAATTGCACTTGAAGGACATCTGTTTATTAGATAACATGTTGTATTCACAGCCTCTCCCCAAAAACTCTTTGCCAATTTTGCATTGGACAACATACATCTCACCCTCTCCAAAATGGTCTTGTTCATCCTTTCAGCAAGGCCATTTTGCTAAGGGGTCAATCTAACAGTTTTGTGCCTTCTTATTCCATTGTCTTTGCAAAATTCATTGAATTCCTCACTTAAGTATTCAAGGCCATTATCAGTTCTGAGCAGTTTCACATGCCTACCAGTTTGATTCTCAACAAGCAATTTCCATTGTTTGAAACACTTAAAAGCCTGATTTTTATGTTTCAACAGATAAGTCCAGACTTTCCTAGACCAATCATCAATGAAAGTTATGAAATATTTTGCTCCTCCTAATGAAAGTACCTTGGCTGGCCCCCAAACATCAGAGTGTACATAATCTAGGATACCCTGAGTTGTGTGAGTTGCATTATGGAAACTAACTCTCTTTTGGTTTCCATATACACAATGTTCACAAAAACTTAGCTTTTGATAATTCCCATTATCGATCAATCCTTGTTTATGTAGTTCTTCTAGCCCTTTCTCACTCACATGACCTAATCTATAATGCCAAAGCTTGGAAGCATTTGGTTCAGAGATAGAAACTAGGCAAGCTGAGTTCAAGATAATGTTACCTTGCAGTTTGTAAAGGTCATTCTGCCTTGTACCCTTCATTATTTGTAATGAACCTTTGAATACCTTTAAAGTTCCACCTTCTCCTTTGAATGAACATCCAGATTGATCTAGTATTCCCAAAGAGAGCAGGTTCCTTTTAAGCTCAGGAACATGCCTTACATCAAGGAGCAACTTTACAGATCCATCTTGCATCTTCAATTTAACAGTTCCAATGCCAATGACATTACATGCCATATTGTTTCCCACGAGAACCTTCCCTCCATCTATCTCCTTATAGGAGCTGAACCATTCCAGATTGGGTGTCATATGGAATGAGCAACCCGATTCTAGAATCCATTCCTCACTGTGTTTTTCAGTTGAGATGGAGAGCACTTCTGCACTTTCATATCCATCAGCCACCACTGCTATATCAGATTCATCATTGTATTTACCATTGTTCTTCTTCTTCCTTTCAGGGCATTCTTTTATGAAATGACCCTCTTTCTTGCAGTAGTAGCAGGCCTTCTTGTTCCTGGATTTGGACCTCTTCTTGTTCTTGCTCTTTGAATCCCTCTTTTCTAATCTTCCTCTAGCCATCAATGCCTCGGGATCTCCACCTTCACCTTTATTTTCAGTTATCTTTTTCTTTAATTCTCAAGAATTCAGGGTAGCTTTAACCTCCTCCAAGGTGAGTGTATCTCTCCCAAAAAGCATAGTGTCCACCAAATTTTCAAAGGATGATGGAAGAGAACATAATAGCATTACTGCTTGATCTTCCTCATCTATCCTCACATCTACACTTTTCAAATCAAGAACTGCCTTTGTGAACAAAGAAACATGTTCTTTGATAGAAGAACCTTCTTCCATCTTCAGCTGATGTAGTCTTTTCTTCAGCTACAACTTGTTAGTTAGGGATTTGGTCATATATAGGCTCTCAAGTTTCAGCCAAATCCCTGCTGCAGATTTCTCCTCAGCTACCTCTCGAAGAACCTCATCACCAAGAGAAAGAATGATTGTGATGTGAGCTTTACTGAGCAAATCTTTCTTCTCTTTGTCTGACAGTGTAGATGGAAGCTTAGAGGCTCCTTGTAGTGCATCATCAAGCCCTTGATGAACAAGAAGAGCTTGCATCTTGATCCTCCTTAGGCTGAAATCATTTTCCCCTGTGAACTTCTCCACATCAAACCTTGTCCCCATCGCAAGATCCCTCTAAGAACCTGGCTCTTGATACCAATTGTTATATTGTTGCGATGATATTACTGCAGAAATGGTGATATGCAAGCGCACACAGCAAGAATGCTAAGAACAGAGGTGGTAAAGAAAGAGCAAAACAACAAGAATATTATCGTGGTTCAGGGCAATTTGAGACCCCTACATCCACACTGTAGCCGATTCTTTCTTCATTACTTGATCACAACTGCGCAACATACATCAGCAAGACTTCTAGGGAAGTTTACAATAGCCTCTCCTCACTTGCACTTAGAGTTTTGTATTTGATCACAATGAATCTAAAGAATATGTCATACAAGAATTACATCAGTTGAGACTTATATACACCAATTCTAGTTACAAAAAAGGATATCACACAGCTAATAGATTTACAATAGATTTCTGTTACAAGGTTACAACTTAACTAACTAATTATTGTTGATCCATCTTCATAACATTTATAAACTATTAGAAACTCTTAAATAGTTAAAGTAGTAGGCTGTGGGAAAACAGTGCCATCTTCCCAGTGTTTGGGTGGGTGTAAAATAGATAATTCATAGTAATTGTGGTTGTGGGGTAATATATATATATATAATGAGTATGTATTTTTGCTTGGAACGAGGAATCACATAAAGTAAAGGCAAAGCAAAGACTCTGGTGGGCTCCATTATTATATTCCGTAACAGAATAGCTAGCAACTGCCAAACGTGGGTTGCTACGACTGTTTGGGTCCCGTTCCAAAATAAGTGCTCTCACTCATCATTCATCATTCATCATTCATCATTCATCATTCATCAACACTTTGAATCCTCCTTCCCCAACCTAAAAAGTCAATGCCTCCATCGGATGATTTCTTAAGCTTAAAGGGATTATTAAAAGAAACTGTCTTTTATGATAAAAATCATTTTTGTATTTATAGTTAAAATTAAACTTTTGTTAGTATTTTAAGAAATATAATTATATTATTAACTGTGCCAACAATTAGTTAATAAAAAATTTATGTAAATGTAGCTTTTCGTTAACCAATTTAGCTGAATGGTACTATAAAGTATACATATTCCATGTGAGATTCCTCACCAAAGAAATCAAGAGATGTTTGGAGTAATAAATGTTTACTTTATATAATTAAAATATAAAATACATAAAATTTTTTAACATATAAATTATATTAAAATTAAAGTTTAAAATGACTAAATTTATATTGTGATGTTATTTTTTAAATTATTTATAATTTTTTAAAAAAATGCAATTTAAAAAAAACATGAAAGACCAGATTGAAAGAGATAAGAAATTTCTAAAAATGTTCTTTAATTCAGAAAAAAAAATCATAAAAACACTTTCAGTCAAAAAATAATTCCTAAAAATCTCCACATTCACGATAATTATTCTAATTTATATAAGTTCTTATAAACATACATTTTACTCGCAATTCATTTTCATCCTTATTTTCCAATCCCTCTCCATGTTTTCTATCACATCTATTACTTTCTTTCTTTACTTTTTATTACTTGTTTTTATCCCTTTCCTCTCTTTGTCTCAATTCACCCAAAATGAGGTAAACGTTTATAACCTTTCGGTTTGCAGAGGGTTTTATAAAAAAAAAACATTTTTGAAACACTATTTAAATTTGATAATATAAATTAAATTAAAAGTAATTTATATATACTGTCCATATAATTTTTTTACATCTTTCAAATTAGTTATTATAAAAAGACTTATTGTATATATGATAAGTTATAGTTGCATGATAATGTAACAAATATTTATAATGTTAATATATTTTAATTATATTCTTAAATAAATTTATATTTAATTATTATTTTTACTATAAAAAATTATAATGTTTTTATAATTTATTTTTATTTCTTTATTATATTAATTCTTGTTCATTTTTCTCTTTAAAAAATAATAATAATAGCTGGCAACCACAAATCCAACGAAGGTAAATAAAAAAACAAAAGAAGCCCATCCAAGGCATTGTTGGGCCGAAACACGATCACGTGCTGTGGGGATAGCAGCCCCGACCGTACAGTTAGTTACTTTAAATTAAATTTGAAAAGGAAATAAGTATACACGTGTCACGGATTCCAATACGAAGGTGTACGATTTGATAAGCATTCAACACCATTGAAAGCTTATCACATTAATCTCCCCCACCTACCTATTTGCTTCACTCAAGACACCTAATTTTAGGAGGATTTATTTTTTAAAAGTCATGGGAAAAGTATAATTATAAACATTAATTCAAAATTTAGTAGTTAAAATTATAATAAAATATAATTATATATAATAAATATTTTTATTTTTAAATAAATGCATAATTATATCTAAAGTGTACTTTTTTTCAAGAATAACTGAATAAGTGGGATTTATATCAAGCTTTAAATATCATAAACTTAATGAATCACGAAATATAATACAAAAAAAAACTAAGAATTTTTTAAGACGTCTTTTTAAGGTATGGTTATACCATTTTATGTAAGCGTATATACATGTATGTAGAGAGTATTACTACTGTAAAACTATTTTAAAAAACAGTTTTTAAAAAAAAACAATTTTTTTAAACAAACATTTTAAAAAGGTTAAATTATTTATTTGATATTTATAATTTCACGATTCTTATCTTTTTAATTGAAAATGAATTTTTTAGTCTATATGATTTACATGTTAATTCTCTTTTAGTCCATATAATTTGAAAGTGTTTTTTTTAGTCCTTATATTTTGCATTTTAATTTTCTTTTAATTCCTATAATTTGAAAATAATATTTTTAGTCCTTACATTTTATATTTTAATTCTTTTTTAGTCTTTACCATATGAGTAATATTATCAATTACAATTAACTAAAAAAATATTAACAAGTAATTTTTAACTAATTTATCGCAAGATAATTTGTAATAAAAAATAGTTGATAATTTATAACTAATTTATAACTAATTATTTTTATATATTTTTAGTAAGGACTAAAAGGTAATTAAAATAAAAATTATAGAAATTGAAAAAATCACTAGGAAAGAATTAAAATATAAATTATAAGAACTAAAAAAATGTTTTTAAATCATAGAAACTAAAAGAGAATTAAAATGTAAATTATATGGACTAAAAAAATCACTTTCATTCTATAAGGACTAAAAAGATAAAGATTGTAAAATTACATGAAGTAATTTAATTTTTTAAAAAACTGTTTATAATAATAATAAAAAGTGAAAAAGGAATAAAGCAAGCCTTTAGTCTTTGCGTTTTTTCTAAAATAAAGTTCAAAGGTTCGGT
This sequence comes from Glycine soja, assembly GCF_004193775.1. Classification (NCBI taxonomy): domain Eukaryota; kingdom Viridiplantae; phylum Streptophyta; class Magnoliopsida; order Fabales; family Fabaceae; genus Glycine; species Glycine soja. The sequence continues at coordinate 41,688,362 of NC_041011.1, read as the reverse complement.
TTTGAAGGAAAAGAGAAGAAGGAAATAGCATGATATAGAAGTACCAATTTTCTTTCATTCTTTGTTTCTAAATTTCAGCATTAAATATATTCGCATGTCACTCTCTATGCAGATTATCCTAATAATATGCTGTTGCTGCATAGCTGGCGTGAATTTTCCGGAGTCTGGTGCATTAATTCTATGGAGCAAGTTTAGTATTGCAACCATGTGAATGATGTGATTAGGCATGGGAAGAAGAGGAGGGTGATACTGTACGGAGAGAATCTAGGGTATAGAAGAACCTCGTGCTTGGAGCCACTGGATTAGTGGATGTGGTCTTTAACATTAGATTCCAAGTTAGGGGAAGTGAAAAGTAGGATTCGACTCATCAAATGAAACTAAAAATGGGTTAGTCAATGTTCATTTACTTTATTAAAAATATAGACTTGGTTTGGTGTCTGAATGTGTTTTGACATACCCTTACCCCCTTATCATGCATTTTGTAATAGGCAAGAGCATATGCCATGATCGATTCTAGAAGCTCCGGGACCAGATACGTTCTTCAACTTTGAATACAACCTTTGGCCGTTGCATCTTATTTTCTTCCTTTTGACATTTCACATCCAATTTGGCCCCACGCTCATCTAAAGACTAGACTATGGACACCTAACGTTTTTTCAAAAATAAAATAAACTTGGGAGTTTATTAAAATAATGCACTGACGGAGTCTTTGTTTCAAATTGGGTTTCTATATCTCTTTTTTTAAAACTACTGATATTTTTTCAAAATTAAAGGTTAGTTTTTGTTTTATATTTTAACTATAAAATATATGAAGTTTATACTTAAAACTCAATTAATCATCTTCTACTAATTCGATTCATTTTGAGATAATTAATTATTTTCATTATCATTACTTTGAATATATTATACGTGTACAGTGTTCACATAGTCATTTTAATTTTCAATTTTTTTTACGAAGTATGCTTTATCTAATAATAATACTAAATCTATATATAGATTTATTAAATTTTTAATATACACAAACCAAAGTATACCTTTTTACATAATTTTCTACAAATAAAAGAGTGACGACTCACATTCACATATGTCAACAAGATTATTTGATTTATTTTAACTTATGTGAATTATATAATTTATCTTTTAATTTTAGTTTTGAGTTTACTATTGAATATTGAAAAATAATTTATAAACTAGTACTAAAATAGCAGCAGTAAAATTAGTAATTTACTCGACATGAAGGTGGTAAAACGTCTTTTGAGGCTAAATTTAAAAGGGAACAAATGAGGGGGTCACATGTGAACGCTGGTCCCAAAGACAATGGGCCACAATGAATTGATATTTGATAAGGGTATCAATATAGATACCATGGCTTATCTTAAACTCACCATTTCCTACTTATATATACTTAATATGACATCACTGCATACATACGCCTTTCGATTGTGAAGCAGATTTTTAGTTTCATTCCCTTCACATTTGCGTACTCCGTAAGTCATAAGCAACACTATATATATCACTTTTTTCTTCATTATTAATTAAAATTTATTTAAATTATTCTTTCAAAAAATATATTTAAATTATAAAATGTAAACATAATTCATTAAACTTATAAATTTTATCATTTAAAATGCATTATTCTTTTAATAACAAAAAAAAATATGTTTGGTAATATGTTATTAATATTTCTTATCATTATGATTATATGTTCTTATTAGTTAGTAATTTAAAGATCTTAATTAAAAATAAAAATTAATGCTAAAAATGCATTTAAAACTATGATAAATGTGTATTAATATTATTTTTAGTAAAATATGTTTATTTTATTAATACATCTAAGATACTGGTCAACAACGTATTTAAGTTATTAAGTTAACGTATTTTCAAAGTAAACTTCGTAGTCATTATTTTCTCCCAATTCAAATGAATCACTGTATAGTATTATGGAATATATGAAGTTTGATCGGAAGTGCATGACCCATCACTGTATCACGTTGCTTGTATAAAGTAGTAGTATAAACCTAAAACTCATAAGCAAGACTACTTTTCTATCAACTTATACTCCCTTATTTTAATGAATGGCACAATAATTGAGGAGGAATATGATCTTTTAAGTCTTTAACAGTTAAAAAAATAGGATAATATTATTTTTACTTAACAATTTTATAATATAATGACTTATAGTATCAGTTATAATATATTTTTATTATTTTTCCATCTTATTTTTAGTAGAAAAACACCGTGGAAAAGTGTTACTGAAATAATAGTACTCACCCAAAATTATTTCAAAATATTTTTACACATATTTTATTAAGTTAGAAATCAAATTTAACAGTTGAGGTCCCTGCAGTTTGTGTTATCTGTTCCTTTTTTCACTCTATTTGTTTCTTCAAGTCAGTAAGAAGATTTACAAAAGTTCCAGTAGTCTTCCAGAGACACCACTAGCCCACTGCTTTAGAAAAAGAAACATAATAACATCCTACTTTATAGTCAGACCTAATAGTTGATTTAATAAATACTAGAGTTTATTATTGACTGCAATTTTCCCATTTGATAGTTCTTTCGTCGTGCTAAACACTCAGTCAAGTTGATTGGTGCAATTGTCAAGTAGAAATTTCAAGTGTGACAAACCCCTTCACAATGAAAGGATATGACACAATTTTACCTTCTCTTGTTTATGTCCACACACATTTCAATAACTATTCGGTATCTTAAGAGTTTTCTTATTTTTCTCTATTTAAAAGGACCCTTTCGATATACTTTATATCAATCAGTATCCTAAATTTAAATAATAAAATAATATCTTCATCTAAAGAACATTTTAAAGATTGAAAATTTAAATTATTCTTACAACACAAAACTTCAAACAAAATGAACCTATATTCTTTACTTGTAATTTATTTTCAATAACAGTTCTTCCCGTGAATTAAATAAAATTTAAAATATGCACTTAAATGTTCATTAAAAATTCATCTAATTTCACCTACTAATAAGAATCACCCTTATTAAATACCTTAAAAAAACAGAAATCAAAACCACAAAATCAGAAAGATTAAATTAAACACCATTCAAAATTATTGTTTATTTATGATTTACAGATACAAAAAACCAGAAGGATATCAGCAAACAAACTCCTTTCTACTAGGGGGGAGAGAGTCTGGGAGATCACCCACTTTCTCACTTTCTACTACACAGAGAGAAAATCACCGAGAGTGGAAAAACAAGATTCTCTCGACTCATACAGAGTCTCAGATATAAGATTCCTAAAACAAAACAAAAATCTACAGAAGCGTGCTCTGTTCCGTTCCTTCCTCTGCCACCACGAGTAGACCACCTTATTGAGACAGTAGAGAGAAAAGACAAAAGGAGCAAAATTAGCTACACTGCACCATGTAACTTAGGTCATGTCTCTCTCTAGCTACATTCTCAAGTGAGTTCAGCCGTGTCACCCGCACTCAAGATCCAAGGATGTCCTACAAAAACAAAACATCCAAAAATTCCATCAACACAAAACCCCCCAAAAATTATATCAAACAAGAAAACAGAAGCAAGTAGTAACTTACTCAAGGCTTGTTCTGCGGAGAACCTTCTAGAAGAATCCCTACAGATCATTTTTCGCAAGAGATCCTTGGCGGCGGGGGACACAGTCCGGAAGATTCTAGAAGGGAACCTAAGATTAGCCCTAACCACAGCCTCAAAGATCTCCGCCGCAGAATCTCCGTAAAAAGGGGGAATCCCCGCCAACATTATATACAAAATCACCCCACAGCTCCACACATCAACCTTCTCATCGTACTCCCTCCCCAACAGAACCTCCGGCGCCACGTAATACGGCGTCCCCACCACGCCGCTCATGCTCCTCCCATCCCCAAACCACTCCGCGGAACCGAAGTCCGCCAGTTTAAGATTGTCCGCCGAATCGAACAGAATATTGTCGGGTTTAATGTCGCGGTGGGCCACGCCGAGGCGGTGGCAGTGCGCGACAGCTTCCAGAAGGTTCTTCATGAGGGCGGCGGCTTGGGACTCCTGGATGGGACCATCGACCATGCGGTCGAAAAGCGTGTGGGGTTGGCAGAGATCCATTACTATGGAGAGATATTGGTCGTCCTCGAAAACATGGAAGATTTGAAGGATGTTTGGGTGAGGTGAAAGGAGGGTCATGAATTTGGGTTCGTTCTGGAGGCAGTCGCGGTCGGTGGAGTCATGGAGGAGGGATTTGTCGATGAGTTTGCAGGCGTAGGGTTCGTTGGAGAGTGGGTGGAAGCAGCGGAAGATGGTGCCGAAACGACCGCGACCGATCTCCTCGCTAAGCTGGTAATTCGTCTTTAGGGCTGTGCACATTCTATCTTCGTTTCTTCTCTTTTCTTTCTTAGCTTTTGGGATTTGGGGTTACTCTGTTTTTTATAGAGAGAAAAGTCACCCAATCAATGCATATTGGAACCGAATATTCCTTCGGTGGATACCCTTCACTCTTACACCACGTTTCACGCTTTGCGCACCGCGATACACGCCTTCACTTATACTCCTACTTCAAATTTTTTATTATAGTCCATTAATTAATTTATAATTAAAACTTCAAAGTTTTCTTACCTAGTTTATTAAATCAAAAAATATAACCATTAATTTATTTAATAAATATAAAGTTACATCAAAATAAAATATTTATTTTTATTTTTATTTTTCTGTATAAATTTTATTTTAACTAAAATGATATTTTTTTAAACGAGTCAAATTTCATATATAAATTAGGTAAATTTATACAGAATTCGAAAATTTGAAGACTCTGACATAAATTCAATTATGCAAATATATATCAAAGATAATTAAAGATATCAATTGACATAAATAAATTATTATCACCGATAACTATTTTTGCATCAATTTTAAGTTACCGAACACCTTAACGGCTACAGTACAAGGTTGCATTGCGAAAATTTAGAATGACAATCAAATTATTTGTTTCAAGCATCAATTCTCTTTAATTAGCTGTTGAATAAAAGTAATCAATTTCGTTTCTTCTTCTGCAAGTTGAATCTCTTTCTTTTCTTTAGTTGTTTTGCAAATTGAAACTGCGTATTTTAATACTTTTCCAAAGGAGGATTCTCGTTTATGCCTTTCCCTTTGCAGCTGAACATGTGGAGCAAGAGAATTGGAATAAGCAAAGGCTATCCTTAGAATATACCTTCTGGAAAACCAAACAACTTAATTTCTTGAATAATCCCAAATTCGCTAAACATTTTTTATTGTCTATAAGAAACACATTTCTGTAAAGAGAACCACGTTCATGATCATCCCTTAAGTTGGGTAAAGTAACTGAGATCACCTTTTATGGTCTATGGAGTACTGATACCTTGAGTTTGATTACAAGCTGACAACCTAACTTCTCATACTAAGCAATGTTGCATATGTTACCACCTTTTTTTTACTTTCAATTTCTGATACCTTCCTATTCAGAGTAAAATCTTATCAACATGTTTTTAACATTTTAGTGTCAAAATATATTCTAGTAACCAAATATTTATATTCTATACTTACTTTAAAATTGTTTTTTAAATTTTCACATAAGTTAAGGATATTTATTTCTTTGACTCATCCCTAAGGACTAGTAAAGAAAGATCGTGAACATATTTAAGATGAATATTTTATTTTTAATATGATTTTTTTTATCCTTAAGAACTAATTATAATTAAGATTAGAATCTTAAGGGACATAAATCATTATGTTAACCGTTATTGATTTTCTTTAGTTGTCTTGCAGTTGCTTTATTTTAATGCTTTTATAAAAGGCGGATTCTTCTCCCTTCCTTTTTCTTTGCAGCTAAACCTGAGGAGTAAAAGAATTGGAATAAGGAAAGGCTATCCTTAGCATATACTTGGGAAACCAAACAACATAGTTTCTTTAATGATCCCAAAATCGCAATACATTTTTTTATCAACTATAAGAAGTACATATCTGTAAACTATTTTGAATAGTTTATCATAAAAATTAGCTGTTTTTTAAAAGTTATTTTTATGTTTGTAAACACACATAAATTAGCTTATATACATATATATAAGTCTATAAAAATTACTAAATTAGTTTACATCGAAATAACTTTTGTTTTAATGTGTAACAAATTCAAAATTTCTTTTTAAGGGTGTGTTTGATTCTATTTTTAAAAAAATATTTGTAGTTTTCAAAATATAACAAAATAAAGTTGCTCAAACAATTGATGGAAGGTAGTATAAAGCACACACACATAACAGAGTGTGAAATTGGGAGAGAGATTGAACCAAATTAAAATGATAAAACATATCCTATTTTTTTTTGGGTATGTTTTTAAAACTTTTGTTTTGAAAATAATCTTCAAATTTAATAGTAGATATTATATGGGAGATTGATTTCTAAATAGTACGTAATTATCTTTAAAAAAAAGGTGGGAAAGGAATCAAAACAGGTTTTAAATTATTACACAGGTATGAGAAACAGTCTAATAATAAAAAGAATATATTAACAGCATTTCTTCTTCAAAATATGATAGTGAATCTAACTAACTGAAAAAGGGAGAATGAAGTTCTCTCGAATCTATGAACTCTAACAATCAGACGTCCACAAAAATTAAATTTCAGTCATAGAAAAGTGTCCTGGATATTTTCTTTCAGATAAACAAGTGGAGGATTTGTGGGGTACTCAGTTAGTGCTCTCCACCATGCCAATTTATTTTTGCCTAAATCCAAGAACTGAATCGCTTCCTTTGGGGTCAATTTTCTCTTAAGTTATTAGTGCAATCTATTTTCTTTTACTACAATAAAACAAAAGCTATTAACGTGGGGTCCAGCGTAAAATCATGATAAGGATATGGACCTAAACTTTTCCGGATATGTTGCCATTAAGAAAAGAGCACCTTAAAAAAGGTCATGACTTTTTTTTTTTCCTAAATGGCTGGCCCCGTATGACTTGCCGGACAGTGGAAGGTACAAGCTAGGACAATCACTTGAGATATTAGACAGAACACTACTCTTGGCAACACGTTGCATACCTTTATGCCAGTCCAATTTTCCTCTTTCTACGAACGGGTAGGATTAAAAGTCTATTGGTTAAAGTGAACTGGTTTTGAACCAAAGTTTCCCTTTAACGCCACTCGAGATAAGTGAGAACGGCTACACAGCCTACACTAGAATTTGACGTTAAATTTGACTTATGCTACCAAATTAATATTTATTCTATAATTTTGAGTATAACCAAATGCACTTATACAAGTTGAAATAGGATTCAATAAAGCTTGCGCCTTATGCAATCGAATTATTAACAAGTAATCAAAACTTGCCCAAAATATTGACTATAAAAAGTTTCAATAAAATTACCAAGCATTCAATTGATAAATCCCAAACCTATCGATTGACCTTAAATAGTCTCGATAAAATCATCCAGACATCTTAGGCTCCATTTATTTTTTAAGTCACACAGAGTTTTCATTATGTCCAATACAGGTTTCTCAAAGCAATTTTTTGTTCACTGCAACCTAAACTCCGTTTTAGGCCTAATACAAACAGCAACCTAGCCACGATAAACTCCATCTGGATTTAATATTAGTATAAGTTAGACAGCAATAACGCTGGATATCACTAAAGCTTTCTTTAAGAAAATATCAGACAAATGCAATGTAGAAAGCAACTGGATGGAAAATATATACCCCCATCAGCAGTTCAGCCCACCGCCCTCCAAAAAAACAGATGTCATTAAATAGAATCCTTTGCAGAAGAAGGTGCTAACATAATGCTGCTGCATATATCTTGAAATATAAATCTAATTATCCAGGAAAAAAAATGACATTTTATGTGTTGCATTACTCTTTAAATTCTTTAATCCCTAACAACAAATAAATTTCACTGAAAGACAGCAACCAGAGGCACAGATGATGAAACAAATGTGTCAACGGATCTGGGGCAAAAGGGAGTTGATCATGGAAGCATATTACTAAAAGATCCAAAGGTGAGAAAATGTTGCTATTTATGTTCCTTAACAACTTGGGTGCCCCCAAATAACATACTGATGTCAACATAATTCAACCGGGCCAATCACTTCTCACAAAACATCTTCACTTTGCATGGATAGTGATACAAGGCAACAAAACTTCCACGATAATGGCCCCAATGTATACCACTACCAGCAAATCAGAATATTGTTGCATCTTGTCCATCAAAAACACATTTTCTTAACTTGGAATTTCCCACTCTTTGAAGCAAAGTTGGCACAACCCCACTTAAAAGCTGATCCTGAGCCCAGTGTCTCTGAGTAATGGCCAGTCCATCAGTTATGGGACATTAATTTCATTTCATCCCTGTACTAATATATAATGCCCAAAATAAGACAAGTTTAGAAGTTTTAATTTTTAAAAATGAAGAAAGCAGGGAATAGACACTGCAGTGAACAGAGATCTCAACTTCCTTAATTCATTTTTGAGTAAAATAAATCAAACTTCTAAGCATGTAGCAGGCTCAGAAAAAAGTCTTGTTTCAAAAACACTTACCAAAAATATCTTTAGAAGGGAGCCTCTAGTGATTCATCCCAGACTTCTGCACTTCCATTAGAGGCATCTTCTACATCTTCTTCCATTGAAAGCCTAATATATTCTCGATGAGCAAATCGATCCCACTCTGTCAATGTTGGGTTCTCACGTTCCTATTCACACAAGATATGCATACCAATTACCAAGGAAGTCACTAACAGTAGCCAAGCATACATACTAACTCAAGAATGCAATAAATTTTATCAAATATTTCATGCACCTGACGGATCAAAAATGGGTCACGAGTTTCAAAGGCCATGAACTTATTTAGATTGAACAGGATGTTGAAAACACTTCCTGAAAGTTTACCACCTTTCAGGTCCCGCAAAGTTATAACACTCTCATCCTGCAAAGCAAAGAATTTCAAATGATTAAAAAATGATAATAAATCAGTAATGACATTATACTGACCAAAGATATAATAAGAAAAGGGGGACAATATGTTTGGGATATGCTATATTCCAGAAAAAAAAATAATTATAAACAGCTCACTAGAGTTGTACTCTCTTTTCCAGGTAAGATTATTTCTGTAAATGTATGAATACAGGTTTTGATGATGCCAAAAGTATAATCAAATAAGATTGTTTCAACAAACATTTAAGGTTAAACAAACAGAGATTGATTAAAGATTGATTAAAGGTCAAGCAAACAAGATAAAGAAAAAGATAAGGCCTTAGAATATTTGTTAAAAGAATATCACTGGTTGATCAGCTTTTTCCTTAAACACATTGTTTCCAACAAAACAAGAGACTGGTAATCGATTACCAGACAGTGTAATCGATTACCAAAAGACAAGTTTGCAAGTAAGCTTTCAAAAGGGTTTTGAAATTTGAATTTTGAATCTTGTAATCGGTTACCAGATGTTTGTAATCGATTACTAGTAATGACACTTCAGAAAATGTTTTGAAAAGTCATGACCCTTCAAAATATAATTGTGTAATCGGTTACCAGAATCCTGTAATCGATTACCAATGAAAAAATTTCAGAATTTTTTTTTTAAAAAACACATCTCTTCAAACCATTTTGAAAAGGCACGATGGACCTATATATATGTGTGTCTGACTTCGAAAAGAAAATAGAGAGATGTTCTAAGAGAACTTAATTGTCAAATGCTCTCTAAACAACTCTTGGTCCAACACTTACAAATCTATTGAGAATTCATCTAGGATCTTCAATTTGTATCATCTACTCTAAAGGAGAGAGATCTCTCTGTTCATCTATTGAACTCAGTTGTAATCAAGAGACGGTGTGTCTCTTGGATTGTGAGAATTTTGAACACAAGGGTGAGGGATCCCAAGGTGTGTTCAAAGTCTGTAAAGGATTTACAGAGATAGTGAAAAATCTCAAGTGGGTTGCTTGAGAACTGAACGTAGACACGGGAAGTGGTCGAACTAATATAAATCGAGTTTGTAATTCTCTCTTCCCTTATCTTATTTTTTTTATTGCAATCAATTTTGTCTTGCACGTTTAAAGAACATTATTAAATTAATTGTTTCTTCTTTTACATTCTGAGCCTATCATTTAAAAGGGGGTTAAAATTGTTAGTGGAAAAATTTTGAAACTTAATTCATCCCCCCCCCCCCCCTTAAATTATTGAGGTCACTTGTCCAACAATTTTACAACACCACAATGATAGAAGATCAAACAATCATCAAAAGAAATATGGAAAGGCAAACCTCAGGTTTAATCATGTCAATTATCTGACACAATATGTCCTCAAAGAGCACAGGCTCTTGGGCCATGCATTCCATCCGATGCAATTGCTCCTCATAAAAAAATTGCAGTTCATTCCTTGTTAGAACTCCATTTCCATCCAAATCTATGCACTTGAACCTAATAGTGACATTTTCAAGTCAGCTCGTACTTTGATGACTTAAAAACCAGAAAACAAGTCAACCACGATGTCAAATATCCACTGTTTACCAAATAGCATGCTTTCTGGTGAAGTAAGACACTGCCGAGAGCAGTGACAATGTAAAGCATTTCATTTCACCCTGACATTTAGTACAAAGATTGGAATATATTCCAACTTCTAAATTAAAAAACACAGACAGAAATGTGAAAAGGTTCATCTCATTGTCAATTTTCCTTCATTAGTTCCACATAATGCAGCCTAAGTGTTGTTGACATTACACTTGATAAGCATAGAATGCAGTTACACAAAAACTTACAATAACATATTCATGCACTCAAGGGCATGGGTTACTTGGCACAAAGGACTGGATCAAGAATTTTTCAATTAGAACTGTTCTCTTTGCAACTTGCCTACGATTATGTACATAACATTCCAGACTTCCAGTAACAAATAAATAAATTAATAAATTAACATAAGTTTCATAACCATGGAAGCACATGCATGTGCAAAATTATGAAATCCAATCAAATAAAGCACACTATAACCATGCATAATTTCACAAAGCACCATCCTTGAGCAACTAATCTGTTAACTCCTTTCAGAAAAAGAAACTAACGAATGAAATGGATAATGAATGAGAAATAAATACCAGTACTCAAGACTTGGTTCAGATGATTTATCCTCTTCTGATAGTATGAAGTAAACAAAATCTTCATATCCCATCTTTCCCTCAACCTTGCTGGTAAACTTTCTTGTGACCTGAGACAATAATAAAGCAAGTCAGAATCTGCATCTTCTATAAAATGATCTGATAAAAAAAAATGAATGGACACTGAACCAAACACTTCTTGCGTTAGAAAGAAAAGGGGTATAGGGTCTGTTGCTGAAGTCAGAAACAGTTAAATCTCAAAGACAGAAGCAACAAGTAATCCACACAAACCTGAGAAAATATTCTATCAACAATTCGATAGGTAAGCGCATGGTTACCATATCTGATAAGATTCTCTTTGTCTATTAAGAAATCGTGATCTGTATCCAGCTCCCAAAATTTGCAGTATATAACATAAAAATGCTCATAAGAGAAGTACCTACAGACAATTATTAGGTAAAGTAAAAACACTCAATGCATTCTGGTATCAATATATTTTGGCTGAAAAACAGAGTCATTGTGTGAATTTAATGATAATGATAGTATATCTACCTCAAAACTTTGTTGATATCTTCTTCTTCATCGGCATGCTGCATTGCATCAATTATGTTTCCACGCTTCAGCTCCCTCAGGGTGAGACGACCATTTCCAGATCTATTAATGTAATAATAGATTCTGTATATTACAGTTTCAGCTGGGACATTGAAAAAACAAATTAAGAATATTGCACTCAATGCAAAAAAAAAAAAAGTATTACACCAGAAACCAAAGACCAGTTGAAAGAAAACTAGCATAGATTTCAAATTTCAACGATCAACTTTAGGAGGCATTTGGAAAAGCTTTTACAGAATTTATTTTGAGTTATGAAAATGGTTTATAAGCTCTTTTTAGCTCATTCAAATAAGTCTTATGGTCAAATTTATGGTATAAGCTATCATGTGATAAGAACTCATAAATAAGTGCTTAATTAATCTATTTACCCAATTAGGGGGGGGGGGGGAGATTTGGAGAATTTAGAGAGAAAGAGAGAACTTAGGGAATGAAACAGGTTCTTATTTAGTAGAATGTGTAGTACATAAGTTCTGCACATCATCCATATATATAGTACCTTAATATCTTAATAGACTTGGTAGGGACTATTTCCTAGGCTACAATATATTAAGTGCAACTGTAAACAGATGAATCGATAATTTTGGTCTCAATAGATTATGGTGGCAACATAGTGGTGAGACTGGTATAATAGATGGCAAACATCGGTTGGAATCATTTCAGAGAATGAAGATGAAAAGCAAATGGATCAGGCACAAAAGTAGGTTGCTAATTTGGGAGAAAAGCAAATGTTTAGATATCATATAAACATATAATCTATTCAGCTTTAGAGAGACTCAATATGAAAAATCAATTGCCCAACCCCATTGGTTATTGTCTATAAGCATCTGTGCAGCTACAGCCAATGCCCACTGCTTTCAATTGGTGAAATAGTTAGTTATTTAGGTATCATGAGAACCCTGAATAGAGTATGAAATATAAGAATTCTCTTTCTGCAAGAAAATCCCCAACCAATCTCACAACTAGAGTTCAAAAGCCTATTATACAAAATTACACATTGCTTTAGCCTTTAGGAATTAGGATACCCCACAACGAAGCTCATTTTTGTCCAACCAGCTCTACGACAAAGAGATGCACCTCCAAATCCAATGTCATTTTTGTTTTTATTTTGAATCACCGATACAAAATGCCAAAATAATCAGGAAATAAATGCCTATTTTTTAGTACCATTTATGCCTTCATCTTAAACTCTGTTTCTTTCTACTACAGATCATAAATATATGCTTCGTATATGCATGTTCTTACTCTGTTGATCCTACTTATTTTAATGCCTGCAGTTATCCTTATTATCAGGAACTAGGAATGTATCACAAAGATACCATCTGAAGTCATAAAAGGACCACGCCTGAGTACATCTCATGGAAATTGATGATTCGTAAGTGAAACAAAACTTCCTCAAGTAAAATAAAATATTAAAGAACTATGTACTAGAAGAATTTAAACTCATTAGCATCAATATACAATTACAAACCATATCTCTCTTGAAACTCAGGCGTGCTCTGCAGGAACTCCAGCCCTGGATGAGTAGCTAAAAGCTCATGTAGAACAGGTTTAAAATCATCCTGACATGTAGTAGTGTTGCTCTAATATAAGAAAGATGGATATGAACATAATATGAAAGCCAAGGAGATGAATAAGCTGGGCCACCAAAAAAGATAAATCTTCCTAGAATGAAACTGGAATTGAATAAATGACATATTTTTATAAATATTAGGCCAGGAATGAATGTACCTTTGGGAAGAGTAGAAGGAATATAAATGAAATAAAAAGCATAAAGAAAGAAATAGAATTTTTTTTTTTATAAAAAAAACCTGAGTAAGGTAATTCAGCTGCGGTTGCTTTAATATTTTGAATATTAAAGCTGCTATATCCATCGCCAGCATGTTGCCATTAATCCAATATTCAATAAATGCTTTCCTGTAGAAACATTAAATCACAAATTTAAGCATAAGTGAAAGGAAATAATAATTACAAGGCACAAGACCATTCATCAATAATCGCCTACATCATGGGAAAGGAGAGAATCAAATTAACCATATTTACCTTTTTTAATAATACAAAAAAATTTCACACAATAATTCAACCTACATAACAAATGGTGCCAAAAGACGGAAAGTTAAATGCATAAAAAGTAAAAAGATTTGCACTGGAAGAATTGGTAAAATTTGAACAGAATGGCTAGAAACATACTGCCCAACTAAAATGGCAATTTAACAAGGACATTTCTCGTGTATTTCCATCCATGACAATAGGCACCTTTCAGCCAAACAACAACAAAATTCTTATCTCACAAGGTTAGGTTGGCTACATGGATTGCACAATGTCATTATACTCAAAGACCAATTTCTCAAGGATATTATTCACCATGAGACACCTCTTACAATTTCCTTTAATGTCCTTTTCCTCCCCTCCCCTTTTTCACCAAGCTAAAAACCATACATTTTACTCTTCTCAACAATGCTTCTAGTGGCCCTCTTTGCACATGTCCAAACTACCTTGAACGCTTTATTGTCATCTTTTCCTCAGTCGGTGTCATGCCAATGTCTTCTCGTATACAATCATTTTGTATCTTGGCTGTTCTTGTGCAGCCACACATTCATCTTAACATTCTCATTTTTGCTACTTCCACCTTTTTTCTCTTGTTGTCTCTTTAAAACCAAACATTCATTACAATAGAGTATAATTGAATGTATAACAGTACAAAAAAATTGTGCTTTGATCTTGGTAGGTACTTTGCAATCACAATTAATCCTCGATGCTTTTGCCTCTTTTAAGCAAGCAAGTTGCATCTTGTGTGTGCCATCTTCATTGATTTACCAATTATTTTGTAATATTGGTTCAAAATATTTAAAACTAGAAACTTATGGTATGCATCTCCCATTTTCACTTCCCATCCATTTTCCTCTTATTTCTTGCTAAAATTGCTATGCATATATTTTGTCATACTCCTATTCAAGCGAAAACCTCTTGATTCCAAAGTTTGTCACCAAAACGCTAGTTTAGAGTTCACCTCTTCCCTTGATTTCTCAATCAAAACTATACCATATGCAAAAAACATGCAGTTAGGGATAATCATTTTTACATCCTTGGTAAGTATCTCCATGACTAGATTAAACATCCTTGGTAAGTATACCCAGATGTAATACCATTCTCTTTTTTATATGGGATATTATGGGTTGCTTCCTCCTTCACTTTGGACACTCCTCTTTAGTGTTCATCTCCCCCTCCTTTCCTTTCAGCCTTGGACGATTCAGTGTCAGATATTGTATTATAAACATTGGTGCAAAGAAAAAACAAAAATTCTCACTATAAAACAGAAGATTAGAAAAGGAAATATAAGGTCTGTTAAAACTAAACTTAGTATAAAAATGAAATCAAGAAGCATGAAATATAGTGAAGCATTGAGGAACCCTTAGGCTTTGGACAATCTTCAAGCTATGATGGAGATTTCATTGAGCAGCCAAGCATAATAAACATGATGCTGGTAATTATTTCAAACACAAACTTGATTGTATTTTTGAAAAAAAATAAGGAAAAGAAAAAAGTAGAACAAACTAGAGGGAATGGATAACGTAGATAACAAGCCATGTAAAGGGTCAAACTTCAAAACATGCTTTTACAAAATTAAATAATGCAATAATCAGGAGCTCAGCTGTGAAAAATCTTTCTGAAAGATTTATGATAATTGTAATGCTACTCCAGCACCTAGACCTAAAACTTTGAAATGCCCAACAGCTCAAACAAGAATCACCATCCATGACACAAAAAAGTTAACAAGTTCCAGAAAAATAAATTACACACCTTGTCACAACACCAGTTCCATTGTCAATCTTTTGGAAAAGGGAAGTGGAAAAAAAAGATGGCAGCTTGCAAACTTCCTTAGTAATTGATTTGAATTCTGACATTCGAAGAAAAAAAGTAAAATGATTCTCAGAATTGGCTGTTACAACTCTTTAATATATTAAAAAGTGTATTTTATAAAGATTGTCAGACAATATTTAAATCAGTTATTTTTACTCAATTTAAAGAGGAAGTAATTATTTAGAAAACTAGAATATCAAACTTGTTTAAAATCACTTTTCACCAGTTGCAACAAAATGGCCCTTCAGGCTATCAGCTACTTATAGGTGTGATATCTCACCATGCACCTGCATGCCATCCATATGATCATGGAATAACCGATCAATTTTAAACAAGCATTCTTCTTTCAGTTCATTTGGAGGTGGAGGTCCATGTTGAAAGTAGAACTGCAAGCGAGAAAATATTTATATTACACATTAACATGGCAGGAATCACAAGAGAAAAAAGAAAGCATAAACACACAAGAGAACCAGGTACAAGATAAAAATGTCATCAAATAAAATACTGAGAGAACTAGACAGCCGTCCTTATTACTTGTTAGGATCGATATAAATTATTTGCTACAAGTTCATGGGGGGTTTTGGCAGCAGGCATTGGGTGTGTCCTTGGAACAGCTTCTTGTGATTAGGTGACAAGCATGAGCAAAACAACAAGGTAAAAGTTTTGCGGTAATCTGCAGTTCATGCAATTCTATATGGTTGTAGTTGTAGTGCAAAGTCACACATTTAAGGGTATCTCTGTCCCTCAACTAGCTATAGGTCTACGGGATAGGATGGTGTATGGCCTTTCTTTGGTGCTCTGCAAATGGCTGTCTCGAGAAAAGTTGCCATGTCATATTCTCCATGGGATTCGGTAACTTGGCTGAACTTTTTTTTCTTCTTCTCTGATATATTTTTCTTTTCCTGTTCTGGAGAATATATTATCCTCCTTTTAGATATACTTTACTTCCCTCTACTATAAAAAATTATACTAATTAAAAGAAGAAGAAAATAAATAAATAAATATATATATATAAGACTGCCTGAACCTGAGGTATCACTTCTTTAACTGGCTCGCTAACAACTTTCAAAGGAGAACCCAAATTAGAAGGGCCAACTCTATGCTTCACAATGCGAGGGGAACCAGATGTACTTCTTGGTGAAAGAGGCGGAGCAGTGCCAGCAGGAAACATGGAAGGCAAAGAATTACTTGAAGCATTTGGACTAGAGCAATTCCCTGGGACAGTCAAAGGAGCACCAGACTTTGCTTCATTGAGTAATGATGTTACCTGCACAATTAACAAAGGAGATATTAAAACAATATCACCAACTTTGCATGAGATATTCTGTGGAGTGTTCAAGGAGAGCAACATAACTAAGAACTTATTTATATTGCTTGGGAGTATGTAGGATTTAAAAAATAAATGATTACTACTTAATAATATGGTGAATAAAGAAGCACACAAGCATACTTGAAAAGTCATAATATGGTGAATAAAGTGTGTGGAATGCTATCAAAACCTGTTGTAATCTTTAATTACAATTTTTTTAAATCTGAACTCTTAAGTGACAACAGCATTCTCTATTGGCAACAATATAATGTAAGAACCAACAAGTCCTCAATTCAAGTGGTATTGACTCAATTCCCTTAAGCAAGGTCTCAATTTCGAATCTTGTGGATGGAAAAAATATGATTGGGAGGAAGATCCCACTGGAAATGGTCAGTCAAATCATCTATCAGAGATTAGTCATCGCTAAGGTTGGTGGATACTCCTCAGCAATGTCATAGTGACCCAAAACGTAATGTAAGAATGATGCATCTTTCCCTAAACCTTAATTATCTACAAACCGTTGCCTGATAATCACGGATAATACCTCACCCCCTTCAACACCACATGTGGTTTCAAATCATCATTCTTCATTCACACGTATAAATACAAATATATCAACGAAGAGAATAAAAGCAAGCTAAGGAGAGTCCTCAAATTACGCAATGTAGCAATGTTCAGATTCCGAAACGGAATGAAGCGTACCAATCGATTACTTTCTGGAAGCGACAACCACTGGTCGAAGAGCTTCTCGATGAAATTGAGGTTAGACTTGAGAGCCAAACCGGAAAACTCTGGAAGCTGCAACAATTCGAGGTCCAACGACGCCGCATCAGTGACGACCTCCATGTTCATCTAAACCAATCTCGTTCCTCTATCTCTCATTCACAGACCAAATCACTCAGCACGAAGATCAACACGAGTCCACAATTTTATTTTTCCTTTCTCCTTTAGAAAAAATTGCAGCAGGTTGAATTTCAATGCCTCCGACGAATCGAAGCCTATAACAAAAAGATACTATACCCAAAGGGAACAAATGCGGTTGAGATATTCGGATTGGGAGTTGCGGATTCAGCCTGAACCCTAGATTTATTCGTAATTATAATTTCGAATCAATAAATTAACAACAAATTATGTACGGTGATGGTGATCTGGTGAAAGATGTGGAATGGATAGAAAGTGAAGGAAAATGAGAGAAAATTATTTAGAGAAGAAGAAATAATTGTGCAGAAAGAAAAAAGAAGAGAAAGAGAGGAATATGTTGTAGGTAATTTTATTTATTTTTGCAGAGAATAAATGAAAACTAATACAGTAACAGAAAAATAATTGATATATAGTACAAATTAATTTGTATTATACAAAATATATTCCACAAATTTATATTTATTTGTATTTGTATTGCGGTAGATTATTATACTTTGTTTGAAAAGTATTTTTTTATTTGAAGTTGTCAAATGTCAATAATAAATGTTGCATAAAATTAACGTCAATATATAAAAGGAATTAAAAAAAATAAAAAAAAATATGCAACTCAGCCAATAAAATATTTTTTTTTTGGCGATAATATGTCAAAGTATGACACAATGTCATGTTACTAATATATAAGCTTGAAATGACCTTGAAAAATAAATTAAATCTAGCATGGTTTGACCCACTAAACACCAAAGGTAAGTTAATATCGAAAGTCAAAATAAAATCCATGACCATTCACATTTAAAGTGTGCACATGACAGACTTGCAAGGTAGTGAGTAACTTTCTACTTGTTATGAGCAAAACTTTCCAACATCTTCAAATGGGGTAGTGACCTTGGCTTTGGGACTGAAATTGCCTAAATGTCTCTTATCCCATAAGTTACCAATGGAGGCCAGATGAAATCTCAATAGTCGCGATTCTTGTAGTGCTGACAAATAGATATACACGAGTTCGTGAAATTAATATTAATCATTAAAGGACAAAGCAAAACAAATGAAGTGATCATATCGATGAGTAGATGATTTCAATGCTAAATATTTTACCATGTTATATGCAGAATAAATCAAGAAGTTCATTTGTATTTTATACTTAAAAACCATGTTTAAATGAAAAGAGAATGAAGAATAAACTCAAGTTGTAACTCGTAAATAAAAGAAACCCAACCATCTCGATTTTCTATTCTAGATTTTCTAAAAAATACGCAATAAAAAGTTGTCAGGTTGACAAACTTATGTGCACATTAAAACTTCAATACCCACAAAAAGTTGTTAAATTGACATTTCGAAATAATTGCCAGTGACCTTCAATGGTTCCAGTTTTTCTTGCCTACGTTTGGAACTAGGAAATGCTATGCATAAACTCTGACTCTTGCGTCCTGAAAAGAAAGCATCATAAAAATTAAAAATCTTCTCTTCAAAGCTTAAAAGGAATAATAATAAACCAAGAATGATAGAGACTTTTCAATCAAAAAACATGAAAGGCACCAAACCTATAGAACTCCGAAAGAAATGATACTAAAATGTAGAGTAGCACCTTGAGGGTTATCCATTCCCAATACTAATTAGGAAGTGATTTAAAGAGAAAAATCTACAACCAAAACGTTTAGATTATGAAAAATGCCATCGGTAAAAAATGAAATGATACACAAATCACTGCACTATATATTCTGTGTAAACAATCCCTATACGCAAATCATTGATAACTGAAAGGGATGGAAAAAATTAAATTACAAAAGCATAAAGCTTACCATTCCTTACTTGGCTTCGTAAATGCTAGTTGCACATCCCTTGCAAATAATTCGAATTGGGGGAGAAGCAGATTTTATATTTAAAATATTACAAATTCCGTTTCCTTCACTGTTGCAGAGTCCAACGAAAACCTCAACAACCTCACTTCTCATCCCTATGAAGCAACGCAACGACACTTCGCATGACAAAGCATCTTTGTTGGCACTTCAAGTAACGTACTGTGTTCCCAAACGCTGGTTTTAGCATTGGAATAATCACACCCCATGCAGCTTTCGATGGAAAATCTTCAACCATATTCATCAAAACATGGGCTTATATATGCTCCAACCTAATACAAAACAATAAACCGTTATTATTATTACTACCTCAGCATCTCACACCGTTCTTTGACAAATCAATGATAAGAGACCCTTCTTGAATCGCTGAAGCCTACATGGACGCGTGGCGGAAGAATAACGGACCAAACAATCTAAGCCTCAACGCAATCATGAAAAATAAAGACAAATAATCATTTTTTTTTATAGTATTAGACTCCCCTGCGTCAAACAGAAAAATTATCAAACCTAAAATAAAATTATAACATTGGGTTTTGGGAGGCAATTCAGCAACATGGAAGGAAAGGAATCAGAAAAGAATAAACTGGATGTAGCCTTTTCTTGAAGGAATTATGGGATCAGACAGACAGAAAAATGAAAAAGAAGAGGATGAGAGAGAACATGAAAGCAGGAGTGTGGGAGCAGTTTACAAACAAGTTAAAATAAATGAATCCGGATACAAAAACCTCCTCACACCAAAGTTAACCATGCAAAAAATTGTGAAGGGTACATAATTTAACTGAAATTTTTTATTTGGGGGTTACGCAATTAACAGAGGGTAGAATGGTCCTAATAAACGTGTACATCAAAGCAGTTACTAAAAGAGATGTTTCTTTTATATATTGATATAGATTGATATCAAAGTACATCTCAAAAGTTATTAAACCAATGATAGAAATTATTGTTTACGGTGAGAAATCGATTTTTTTTTCAAAATGATGTCTCACTTCTTTCTTTTTTTTTTTAGTTAAGAAATTAATTTCCTATAAATCGATTTCTTAACTAGGTTTTTTTTATAACACATTAAGACATTGGTTCCCTAGATCTGATTTCTTAACCTTTTTCTTCAAAAAATCATTTTTAATTGGTTTTTTTAATTTTTTTATTTTACTAATGTATATATATTATTTATAAAAAAATTATCTAAAATAATATTTTTAAAAAAATTAATCCTTAAATAAAACTCAATGTAACTAAAAAAGAGATAAAATCAAGTTCATCTTATACTGAAGTAAAAAAAAACTTAGATAAATAAATAAAAAGTTTATCTAGATTATGTGACTTTTTGGACTAGATTGAAGAAGACAAAAAAAAATAAACAATTTATTCGTATTTATGATGTTTTATTAATCGAATAGATGAAAAATATTTTTCTCACATCATCGTCACTTTTGAGTTCCATACAGTCATATTCAACATAATCATTACCTATGTAAATTGGTTGACGATAAAAAAGATCAAGTAAAATTATGCAACCTTTGATGGTGTCAAAAATTATTTTCCTTAAGACATCAAGCGTCATGTCCTCACTTATTGTGATGACTTTAACATTAGTAGAGCATTCAAACATTATCCCTTCATATGATGGAATCATGTCACCATCGCAATACACAAAAATAAATATACTCTCAATGTTTTTAAGCAAAATGGTGAATATCAAATAAAGGTATTGAGTTACATCTAATCCTTACTGCTATATATATAAGGTGATCAAGTGTTCTCATGTGACTCATACCAACGACTAAGATCACATTGACAATATAAACGGTTTAGATTGAGTCTTAATTAATTACATTTGGTTTGCATAATTTGAAAATTAGTGTTCAGTCAAATCATCTCGTAAAAAGCATCTTTCAATCACATTGTCTTGAAACAAGCATCGTGAGGTCAAATTTTATGGGAAAAAGTAATGTGAGGTCAAATCATCTTGAAAAAAGCAATGTTCAATAAATTCATCTAAAAAAAATGCACTGCTCAGTCAATTAATGCATTGTTTAGTGTTCAATCAATTAAAAAATCGACAATCATCATAATAGGACATAATTAACTAGGGAAATTAACGTCGTTCGTGTCCACCAGTTCCACATCTGGAAGGATTCCTTTTCTTGTCGACTGTCGACGTACTCGTACATGTTCTTGTGGTGAAAATTTTCATCAAGAAGAACAAGTTGCTCTTCTTGAACAAAGTCATTAGTGGAAGAATTGTTGGCAATAGTTTGGTGAAAGGATGCAAAAGAAGGTCCGAGCTTTGTAACATCTAAAAACCCAACTTGAACCAACAAAGATTCAATTCTAGGATCTGGAGAAAGGATAGCTTGAACATATGACTGGATTACATCATTTGTTACCTGCAAAAATCAAAATAATAATAACATCAATATTTGTAAATCATAACATAATTAACATTCAATTAAATAAAATGTATTACATACTTCTCTAAATCTATGAAGGTGTTGTTTCCAAAGAAGATGAGCAGTTGTAGATTCGATGGTTTAGGTTTTGGTACTAATGTCAAGAAGAAGTTAAAAAGGGATATATGAGAACGAGAGAAAGTGAGTCTGTAAGTGAGTGTATATGATGACAATACAAGCATCATATTTAAAGAAAAAAGTTAATGGTAACACGATTTATTCGGTGGGATTTTGTTCGTTAATTTTGTGGGTGAGATCTCGGCTGTTCAATATGTATTGCTCCAATCGGTGATATATAGGCCATTCATTTTGTCGGTGAAATCTTGGCCATTCTTTTTTAAATTTGTGACAAGTCATTAAACATTATAAATATAGTCTACATTGAGGCAGTCTGATACATCACCTCAATCAAAAACCTTACTGCTACCCTAAACCCTAAACCATAACTTCATTATCAATCACTATGATTGTGTGTTACAATGATGTCATCATAACAACTAAACATGGTTCAACGTTTGTAAGCGGCTCACCAAAGATCATTCAACTTGACAACAAAATGTCAATAGATGCCTTGAAACAAGCTATTAGAAACAAGATTAGTCTAGAAAATGGTAAAGTAGTTAAGGATATATACATTTTTTATTATCTGTATCATTTGTTGTTGATTGTGGCCAGTATGAGGCATGCATACTGCAAGATGATGAGGACATAATTACTATGTTTTCTATATTCATGAAACTCTCCAACCTCACATGCTTTGAGTTATATATTACCGCCGCAGACACACTCGCACAAACATGTGTGCAACCACCACCAATCTATGCAAGCTCTTTGAATTTGGAGGGTTTGGATGAATACCTCAATGAAGCAATGAACCTTGAATTGAGTTTCGAAGAACCTCTCTCCCCTATTTATTTGATTGTTATTTTATTATTAAATGATTTGTAGTCGTCATATGTATTTTTCATTGTTGTATTACTCAATTGCTATCATGAGTGTTTCAATGCCAAAAGTTTGAAGTATGGAATGAAATCTTGAAGTTTTAGTGATTTTTTCTTATTTTTGGCCACTTCATTATTGTGTTTTAGGGTCGAATTGAGACCCAAAAGTTATCTTAATG
This sequence comes from Glycine soja, assembly GCF_004193775.1. Taxonomy (NCBI): domain Eukaryota; kingdom Viridiplantae; phylum Streptophyta; class Magnoliopsida; order Fabales; family Fabaceae; genus Glycine; species Glycine soja. The sequence goes on along the minus strand of NC_041011.1, from coordinate 41,665,190 downwards.
GTTTCATTGACATGAAACTTACAGGAATGAAATATTATCTTAACCAAAATAATTGATACACATAACACACTAAGTGTCAAAAGTTTTTCTCATGGATTGAAATCTTCAAGTTTAGTAATTTTTTCTTGTTTTTGGCCACTACGTTAAAATGTTTTAGGGTCGAATCAAGACCTGGAATCTTAGTGGCTTCATTGACATGAAAACTACGTGAGTAAAACATTATTTTAATCAAAATAACTGAACTTAAGCCCCCAAAGCCTAACCTTAACCTTAACCTTAACCCTTGGTCAAGAATCTAATGTTTTAGGTCAGTGCATCAGAGACACTTTTATTTTATGCTACTGGGTCAAGGAGTCCAATGCTTCAAACCCTAACCATAAACCTAAATCTAGGTGATAAAACCTAATTCTTGACCTTAGACCATAAACATGTATCATAAAACCTAACCCTAATATAACAACTAAACATAAACCCTAAACACTAACCCTGACCTGGTCATAAGCCCTAATTATTAACCTTAGACCATAAACCTGCATCATAAAACCTACCCCTAATATAACAACTAAACACTAACCATAACCCTATGTCCATAACTTGTGGCCACTAACCCTAACACTAGGTTAGAGACATTTTTGTTTTTTACCAGTGTGTCAGAGACACTTTTGCTTCAAACCCTAAACCTAACCCTAGGTCATAAACCTTACTTTTGGATCCTAAACCCTAACCCTACATCGTAAAACCTAACTCTAATATAATAATTGAACTTAAGCCACTAAACCCTAATTCTAGGTCAGATAATCCAATATTATGCTAGTGCGTCAAAGATACTTTTTTTTACGCTAATGCATTAAGGATCCAATGCTTTAAACCCTAACCCTTAACTAAACCTAGGTCATAAACCCTAACTTTTTTACCCCAAACCCTAAAACATGCACCATAAACCCTAACCCTAATATAATACATGAACTTAAACCTTAAGGTCCCTAAACCATGGACAATAACCCTAACCCTAAGTCTATGAGTCATGACCACTAACCTTAACCCTGCATGAAAGACACTTTTGCTTTACGTTAGTGCATTGGAGACACTTTTTCCTTGTGTCAGTGTGTCAGGGACACTTTTGCTTTACGTTAGAGAAACCATTGCTTCAAACCCTAACCCTAACCCTAAGTTGTAAACCATGAACCCTGACCCCTATATATAGAAGTCATATTGCCCTTCATTTAACACATTCGCACAACACTTTTTTTCACTATTACTTTCTTTCAACTTTGCAAACATAATGCACAACATGTCTTCCTCATCTCTTAATTGGTTAGTGCACTACAATGGTCAAATAATCAAAACAGATGAAAGGGATACATTTCAATGCCTCCAATCGACGTTCTTTCAAACAAGGCGAGGTCTTACACTTGAAGCCTTGAAAAGAAAAATCCATCAAAGGATCCAACTTCAACCATTGGACCAAGTATATGATATTTCATTTCGATACCCATAACTAATGGGAAACGAAATGCTTAAGTTTTCAACAGTGAAATTTGTTGACGTCAAAAGTATGATTTTGGTTGTTCACCAACATAAGGCTCTTGCATGCATTGAATTGTATGCAAACATTCAGCTACATACATTTCTCACCCCAAACCCTTAACCATTATCTCATGAACCTCAATATTATCCATAGTTCCATTATTCACATACATCCAATGCAACTCAAGATATTATTGCTTTAACTCAACCACAACAATATTTATTTGAACCAAACAAATCTTTTACTCAACAATTTTCCTCACCATTTTCCATCAATTTGTTAGACTAAAAAATATTTGATGTTACTAAGGATGAATCTCACCCATATTGGTGTGGCTCTGCAATAGAGCCTACCTCATCAACCCATCCAAATGAGTCTAAGTTTACACAAAAGCTTAGCTTACCTAACGAAGAACTCGGTCCCTTTAGTGAGGACAAAGACGAAGTTCTTCTACACAATCAACCCTAGAAAGATCATGAGGAAGAAGCTGAGCATGTTTCAACAAAAAAAAAAAAACTATACCACCATACTACATGTCATCACACATGCAATAATTTTGAAGATTCTGAATATGGTCATATGGTGGATTGCAAATAAGTCCAACATTTGGTGGGGACTCTCTTTGAAGGGATGTGTTTTATAACAAAAGAAGAAGTACAACATGCTTTGCAACAATATAATGTGAGCAAAGAAGTTTAACTACAAGACATAACTATCGAACCCAACAAAGCTAATTGTCATTTGTGATGATAATACTTGTGCTTGGAGGTGTAGGGCAAAATACTTCCTTGACAGTAAGTAGTGAGAAAAAAGAAAGCTCTATGAACCCTATACATGTTCAAACCTAACAATCTCACAAGATCATGCAAATCTATCTTATCTACTCATCAGTAAAAACACCCACATGTTGATTAAAAAAAATCCATCAACTTCAATGTCAACCTTGATAACACATGTCAAAATCACTGAAGGATACACTACCATGTACTGTAAAGCATGGTTGGCAAAGCAAAAGGCCATTGAAAACATCTATGGCAACTGGGAAAGGTCGTTTTGTGATTTATCAAAATTGTTGCAAGCTATGCACCAATTTCTTCCTGGTATGGTCATGGAGAAGGAAACACTGCCAATGCCACCACAAGGAGGTCAAACAGTAGAGGGTTTCGTGAAATTCCATCGTCTTTTTTAAAGTTTCAAACTATGGGTTTCAATATTGCAAGTTTGTGGTTCAAGTCGATGGAACATGGTTGTACGACAAGTTCAAGGAGACCCTCTGTATGGCAGTTGCACAAGATGAAAACAATAAAATCCTTCCAATAGCCTTTGTCGTTGTCGAGGGTGAAATAGCAGAAACATGACTCTTCTTCCTCAAAAATTTTAAAAGGCATGTCACCTCACAATATGGTTTATGTTTGATTTTAGATAGATATAAGTCAATAAAAAGTGTCTACTCAAGACGTGATAGTGGGTGGATGACACATAATTCTATGCATGTATTCTGCATTCGACACATTGCACAAAATTACATTAGGATGTTCAAGAACAATAATATCAAAAAATAAACTATCAACATGGGTGAGTTTCAAACTTCTTTCTCTTTATATTAAATATCACCTTATTTTGTATTATTCACAATATTGAAATTATATGTTTATAAATTCGCGACATATGCAAGAATATAGCCTACGTTCAATCACTACTACAACAATCTAAGGGAGGAAGCAAATGGTAATTGAGCAATTAATTGGCTTAACAAGATTTCACGAGACGAGTGGACTCTCGCATGGGATGGTGGTCGACAATGAGGATACGTGACCACCAATCTTGCTGAGTTGATTAATTTGATACCCAAGAAAACACAAAATCTGCAAATAAGTGCATTGGTAAAACCAACATATATAAGGTGTAATGCATTGTTTAACCAAAGAGGAAGAGAAGTCACAACAATGCTTACATCTAGTCAAGTTTATACGCAAGTACTAAACAAGATCATGAAAGATGCACAGATAAAGGCAAACACTTACATTGTTCTGGAGTTCGATTGATGTGACATATGATTATTAGTCCAGGAGATAATTAACTGAGAAAGGTTTGACCTACTAGAAATTTCACGATTAGGCTGGATGAAAGGTAGTGTGGATATGGCAAATTCCAAAAATTACACATGTATTGTTCTCATGTTGTTGTTGTTGTTGTTTGTAAGCATGCTCAGCATGAGTACAAAAACTACATACATCTTGTATATACGTTAGAAAGTGTCTCCAATGTATACAGAGAATTGCTTGGAGAATTGCGCAATGAAGTATGTTGATCACCGTGTCACGAGCCAAGAATTTGCCTCAACCTGGAGAAGAAAAGAAAAAGGATCATCTTGTCTCCTTTCATGTACATACTGAAATGAATATCTAAGAATTAGGTCAAACAAAGTATTGTTTCACGTATCACATCCCATGTCATTCAAAGAAAAATTGCCCCCAACGTGTAGGCTCTAGCCACCAATATTAAATTTATGTCATGTTATTTGTATTTTAAAAATTTTATTGTATTGTTTCATATTCTTTGTAATTTTAAAAATTGTTTTTTTAATTTCAATAAAACCATGTTTATTTTTGTATTCATATTTTTTCAAATCATCAATATTTCATTACTCACTTTTTAAAAAGATTTAAATAATACAAAGGATTTCAACTCTTCAAAAAATGATAAAACAAAAAATATGCAAAAAATTAACAACATATACAAAATAATTTTTTTTTAGTTTAAACAATTTAAACATAAATATAGATAATTAAAAAGGAAAAAATAAATATTAAAAAAATAGAAAAAAATTAAGAGAAATAACAAAAAAATATCAAATTATAGTAGTTAGGAAATTGGTTCCTAACTGATTTTTTTAACTACATAAAAATAAAATATAAAGCAAGTGAGAAATCTATTTAGGAAAAACTGATTTCTCACTTGATAGAGTAGTATTTGTATCATCCATGTAAATAATTTACTCGATGTATTATTTGGATAAATTTTTATTTTTTTATTAAATAGGTAAAAAAAAGTATATTCATACCCATAAAAAAATTATGCATATTAATAAATAAGTAATGATTAAAATATTATCAATGTATTTTAATTAAAATATATTTATAATTTAAATATATATTATCATTCATAAAATATCATTAATTTAATCTTTTATTTTTTTACCTTATTTAATTACAACTATCAATTTATGGTGATAAAAATATTTTAAAAATTATAATTTAATAAAAAAAAATATTGATACTATTTCATTTAATTATATTTATATGGGTTAAAAGTATTTTAAAAAATAGATAAGATGACCAATAAAAGTTGGCATGTGCTTGTCATATGTAAAATACGGATTTCCGAATCTAATTAGTCATACATGTTGAATGATCCTAGGTAAAGTCAACAATACTAGCATCGCGCCTTTTATTTATCTTTTTTCTTTTAAGGATACAAACTTTATACTTCTTCTTAAAAAATAATTAATTAAAACAGGTTGATGATATAAATATTTTTGCTTTGTTATTTATAAATATCAATTTTTGTAATAATTTTAAAAGAGATATATATGATAACTTTTATTTAATAGTATAAAAATATTTATGTTGATGATGTATGAAAATTAAATTCTTTTTTATTTTAATAGAAGGTGTTATATATTAGTAGATAGTCGAATAAAAAAAAAATCTGATCATCAAGTTCAACTATAAAAAGTTCAAACTTACACCAGGGTCACTAACATTGACATTTTGAATTTGCATCTCAATATAAAAATTTCCAAAGATCCTAACCACATTTATATCTTCATGCACTTAGAAAGACTTTGACTACTATTATACCTTCTGTTTGGTGTGTAACCAACTCTCTCCTAACCTTCCTATTATGTAATATGATCCATATAGGTGTTAAGCATGTACTCATGAATGCAATTCATGAGATCGAACTTAGAGGCACCCACTTGCATATTCACACAAAAATAGCATCATAGCTTAAGAAAAGTCTTATAAATAAGGCTAACATGCTCAAGGTAAGTAACTTTCTCTAACATTACCTTCTTCGTATTTTCTGATAAATATTAACCTAAACGTTAAAGTCTTTATAAGTATTTCTTCAAAACTTCTCAATTTTGCTTTGAGCATTAATTGTCTTGGGCTGGTGTTGAATAAGTGTGATATTATGCTTAAAAAAAAGCATTGAAGGATGTCGTTAATATTTCTTCTATTAGTTTTACTCCTTATGTGTATTGCCGAATAGTTTAGGTTTGAGATGGTTGTTTTATCCCTAATTTTGTTATGTGGTTGGGTTTTTCTCTTTATAAATTTGGGAGCAATTTGATCCTCATCCTCCCTTTTCTCCATAGTGTCTTTCCTCTCCATTATTATTTTCTTCCTTGGATAATTATGAATATATGTTGACTTTTTCTCATATTTTGTTTCCCCGATTTTTTTTATTTATTTTCCACCATATCACTTGTTACATAGACATAAAGGTTTATAAATTGACAATTGTAATTTTTTTTTTACATAATCATTCGATCACAACTATGATAAGTTTATTAACTTATAAAATAATTAAAGTAATTAAAATAACGATTTATGATTGAATGACAATATATAATTATTTTATATTATCAATATATAAACGTTTAACACTATTATTTATATATATAATTTTCCCTCTATTGATTTTGTTTTTTTTCTTTAAATCTTCATTTTCTCTCTACCAACATACATCACAAAATGGGATGTATCCCCACAAGTTAAAGTACACTTTAGCTTTTGAGCTGGTGAAGCGCTTTCCTTTTGGATGGATTGCCCGTACTCGCTTTCGTTTTTCCTTCTCTACTTTCGTACGAAGCTTTGGGCTGGGTGTGGGCTTCGTTTTCTCGTATCCTCTGGGCCGTTGGCCCCTTTGTGCCTCTCATCCACGAACACAAAAAGAGAAGATAAAACAAAATTAAATGGAAAATTGAGATCTTGATACCCTTGTGTTGGATTCTTGAGTCTTTCAGCATTCATCCCACAACCCCTTATCCACAAAGCAACCTTATGAGTACCGAAACAACTGCAACCAACACCATCCTCAATGACGACAGTTTCAACCGAATTCCTGTCGCATACCCTCCCATTTCAAACCAATCTGAAGCACGCGTGGCATCCAAACCCCACCAATACCGTCATCACCTGCAGCAACCGAAGGCTCAACAACAAGGGACACACGAAGGTCACTTCCTCGGACACAAGACCCCATCAACATTACGACTTTCGAGACACCAATCACATCAAATCCCTCAACAGGCTCTGCAAAACTGGCAAGTGCACCGAAGCCCTCTATTTTCTTGAGCAAATGGTGATGAATGGTTACAAACCCGACGTCATTCTCTGCACCAAGCTCATCAAGTGCTTGTTCACTTCCAAGAGAACCGAAAAAGCGGTGCGTGTCATGGAGATTCTGGAACAGTACGGTGAACCCGATTCTTTTGCTTACAATGCTGTCATAAGCGGGTTCTGCAGGAGCGATAGGTTTGATGCTGCCAATGGAGTGATTCTCAGAATGAAGAATAGAGGCTTCTCCCCTGATGTTGTCACCTACAACATTCTCATCGGAAGCCTTTGTGCAAGGGGAAATCTTGATTTGGCTTTGAAGGTTATGGATCAGTTGCTGGAAGATAACTGCAACCCCACTTTGATTACTTATACTATCTTGATAGAAGCGACTATTATACACGGCGGCATTGACGAAGCAATGAGGCTTCTGGATGAGATGATGTCAAGAGGGCTTCAGCCTGACATTTACACTTACAATGTCATTGTGAGAGGCATGTGCAAACGCGGGTTGGTGGATCGAGCTTTTGAGTTTGTTAGCAACTTAAGTATCACGCCGAGTTTGAACCTCTATAACTTGCTGCTCAAGGGTCTTTTGAATGAGGGCAGATGGGAGGCTGGGGAGAGGTTGATGTCTGATATGATTGTGAAGGGCTGCGAGCCGAATGTTGTGACCTACAGCGTTTTGATTAGTTCGTTGTGTCGTGATGGGAAGGCTGGGGAGGCTGTGGATGTGTTGAGGGTTATGAAGGAAAGGGGGTTGAATCCTGATGCTTATTGTTATGATCCGTTGATTTCTGCGTTCTGCAAGGAGGGGAAAGTGGATTTGGCTATAGGGTTCGTGGACGATATGATATCTGCAGGGTGGTTGCCTGATATTGTCAACTACAACACGATCATGGGGTCTCTGTGTAAGAAGGGAAGAGCTGATGAGGCTTTGAACATCTTTAAGAAGCTTGAGGAAGTGGGTTGTCCACCAAATGCGAGTTCTTACAACACAATGTTTGGTGCGCTGTGGAGTAGTGGGGACAAAATTAGAGCATTGGGGATGATTTTGGAGATGTTGAGCAACGGTGTTGATCCTGATAGGATCACATATAACTCACTGATATCAAGTTTGTGCAGAGATGGAATGGTGGATGAGGCCATTGGGTTGTTGGTGGACATGGAACGGAGCGAGTGGCAACCTACGGTTATTAGTTACAACATTGTTCTTCTTGGATTGTGCAAAGCACACAGAATTGTAGATGCCATTGAGGTGCTGGCTGTCATGGTTGACAATGGATGTCAGCCAAATGAAACTACTTACACGTTGTTGGTGGAAGGGGTTGGTTATGCTGGATGGCGAAGTTATGCAGTGGAGCTAGCTAAATCCCTTGTTAGTATGAATGCTATTTCTCAAGATTTATTCAGACGTTTACAGAAACAAAACCATTTCCGTGCCTGATATGTACAAGTACAAAGACCTTGCTTTATTAGATTACACTAAATTTTCGGGCACAAAGCTGATTTATTCAGGTCCTCTAATTGAGATTTTTGTTCAGCTCAATTTGATGTGTTATTTCTAATTTACTGTTTTGGGGATGTAGTTTGAAGGGAAGGAAACATCATACGGACTGTCGTTACTTCTGATGAAGATGTTATAACTCATTATCAAGTCTCTGTTTTTTTCAAATGTGCAGAGTTTGTACCTCATTGTTATCCAATGACTTGTAAAGGAAACAATCAGTCAAAATTTATACCTTCTACAAGTATCATTTCATGACCTCAAAAAGATTTACGTACGCAATAATTAAAATAATGTAATGAAGTGAAAAAGAAAAATCACCAAAAGCATGACGGGTGTATAAACTTAAGAGAAAATGCTACAACTATATCGTAAAAATCAGTGCAGAAAGGAAGGCGCTTGGCTGGGCCAAAAATAATTAGGACGATTGCTAAATTAATAATGCACTCTTTTTTAAATAACTCGAGAAGTTTAGGCCCCAAAAAGATTGAATGCACCCTTCTTTTTAAGAGAATAGTTTATGCAAACCAGCATTCAATCACAAATTAAGATGTGTAGTAAATTTGTTGACTATTACAATTACTTAGGATCATACTAATTTTTTATTAATTGATACTGTAAACATTTTTTACACTGAAGAGCATAGCCATTAAATTCTTTTTTTTTTCTTATGAAATAAATGCACTTTTTTCAATCTTTCCCTTCCTCTTTACATATTTAAGAGGATTCTTAGCCCGATTTCTCTAAACGAAAATATTATCATAACTCTATAGAACCTTTACTTGAACATCTATTTTGTATCAGGATGGATTGATGAGTCACATACCGCACAAGTCACAACTCCAATTTTCAACCAAAATCACAAGTTCTCATGTTTCTTCTGCACAACCTTTGCCGCCTTTGAACAAAATTCTTAAGACCGAAAAATAAAATAAAATAACTCCCGAGCTCAGATGGTTGTCTGCCGCATAAAAACAAACTTCAATCCCTAAAGTTAGATGGTAAAAACAAAAAAATGCTCATAGATTGTATTATGCAAGTCAACAGAAACGAACTTATAACTACCAAAACTAACACAAGGATCAAAACTTATTGTTTATCCTCATCAAGTTATCAAAAATCTACAAACTTGAAGATTAGATTGACACGAGCACATGTTCATGTCAACTTCAACTACCGAAATTTTAGTTCTTGCTGAGTGAGAGTAGCCAATACTGTTGGACCTTGCAGTCCCACGCAAGTATCTGTCAAAACTTCCCAACAAGCTTTCCTACATTGGAAAATACCCACAGTAAAATTAGCAAGTCTTAGGCATGCAAGCTACAATGTTACTTCCAGTTTTCTATGAGAGAAAGAGAGTGACTATGATTCATTAGAAATTAGATGGAATGTATTCCCTTCCATGACATCCAACACCCCTTTTTTCATCCCATCTAATCTTAGGGTATAATATGGAAATGGAATTAGTCTTCTTTTTTTAATTTCATCATAAAAAATCCAAACACTAGAATCGTAATTTTATTTTTATCTATTATACTCTATTATATTTTGTTCCATCTCTTTTCATTCCACTTCATTCACCAATAGATATTTAAACATAAAAATATGATTACAAGAAACTCAATTCTCTAGCAGCCTCATGCCATGAACTAGAAGCAAAAAACTTATGGAGGTAGAAGGTAGCCATTACTACATTCAATAGACAATTAACAGATCTCACAAAGAAGAAATTGGATCCTCTTCTATTCAGGGGAAGATCTGTTCCTCAAATTCTTTTATCTCACTCTAGTTTCTACCATGATTAGACAGAAATAGAGAGAACTTGGGGAATATGACACCCTTCCAAACAGGAAAGGATCAAAATCCCACAATTAAAAGGGATCAAAAGAATTACCTGTACATGGCCAGAAGTATTAAATTTGCCTGGCCAATCTTTACGCACAAACTACAACTAATTCAAAATGATTTCTTTTTCAGAGTCTTCCATTTGATCAATGTCTGATGTAAATCATTATCCTCTTTTAGCATACCCCCATCAGCAACAGCTTTAATTAAAGCAGAATATATTCTCTCATCAGGATTGCATTGACTTTTCACCATCAAATCTAGAACTTGAATTGCAATATCAACCTTCTTTTGTCTGCACAATCCAAGGATTACACATCTATAAGCAGTATTTTTAATCCTTTCTTTCATAGACATCTCCTTTAGTAGCTCCGTAGCTTCCTCAAGTTTGTCTGCCCGACAAAACCCCCAAGTCAAACTACTGTTTGTAATTTCATCAGGAATGATTCCTTTGCCCTCATCATGCAATTCTTTTGCTGACTCCATAGATCCCAATCTAGCCAACCCATCAATTACAATATTATAGGTGACCAACCCAGGAGAAGAGCTAGTACCTACCAATAGGTTAAGTAACTGGATGCCCTCATCTATAAACCCCTCCTTGCACAAACCACTTAGAAGAGTATTGTACGTTATAATGTCTGGTGAACAGTTCTCAGTAACCATTGTGCTGTAGAAGCTTATGGCAACATCCAAAAGTCCAGATTTACATAAACCATTTAGCAGAATATTGTACGTAACATGTGTAGGAGGACTGGAAGTCTCATTCATAATCTTCATAATATCTTCAACTTCATCCCAATATCCATGGTTAATTAGAGAGTGAATGAGAGTATTGTATGTCACAGCATTGGGCTGCATTCCATGGGATAGAAGATTTAATATAACCAAAGCAGTATCCTCATATTTCCCTTGTTTAGAAGTCAAATTTACAAGAGAGTTATCCGTAACGATATCAGGATAACAGCCTTCCATTGCCATATCTTCCAGTACTTCTAGGGCTTGAGAAGCCCCACAATATTTGCAGACCAGCTCAATAAGCACCGTATAGGTAATGAGATAAGGAGGGGACCCTTTTCTCAATTGGTCCCTCCAGAAACTAACAGCCTGGCTAAAATTTCCCTTGCCAAATAGGCAGCGAATTATTGAATTATAAGTAATCACGTCTGGGGAGCAACCACTCAAGGTCATATCTTCTACCAGATCAAGAGCAGATCTTACACGACTTTTTTACACAGGCCACCAATAACCATGTTGTATGTAACTGTGTCGGGAACGCCACCAGACATGACCATTTTATTCAATGTCTTGCAAGCTTCATCTACAAAACATTTTCTAATAAAACCTCGGATCAAATTTGTGCAAGAAGGGAAATGAGGTATTTGACTTTTCCGTGCCATGACATCAATCAACCTTGCCGCAACTGTTAACTTTCCACGACTGCAGAGCCTCTGGAGAATTTCATTGTTGGTCATTTCATCGTTTTGAACAATCGGTGCCTCTGGTGACAAAGTTGAAGAGTTTATAGACTTGTTTGAATCCATGAGTTCCATGGAATTTCTCCTTCCACCAACATAATCACTTCCAAAGCCCCAATCTTCATGGCCAACTTCATTAACTCTATCAACTAAAAAACTTCCCTGAAAACTTCTACACCGCAATCCTTTCCACGGAAAAAAATATTTAGTTGTACAAAAATAATGACCAAAACAAATTCGGTGTAGGGTAGGTGGTTTTTTTCTTGAACTATGATCCAAAGCAGAACTAGCACCCAAAATACAGCTCTTTTGTTTGTTACAACGATGCAGACCATTCAAAGAATGGGAGCTGAAAATATTATTTTGCAGAGTAGCTATATGTCCCATCTTAGTTGCTCAGGTATATTGATTGGACTCTCTCAGGCTATAAAAAGTGCACTTTTCATTCACCTATCCTCTTTTCACTAGATATGAATGAGAGACTCAGCTGTCAGCTGTGAAAGTTCAAAACAATAAGATGAATCTTTGTTACAATAAATACATACAAAAAAGAAGAAGCATACAACTAGTGGGAGACGGGAAACTATAGTAATCATCACATTCAACATCTAGTAACAATCTACTAAACATCATTTGTTATCATCCTATAGAGGAAAACAATTGCAAAGATGAAATAACAGAAGCTACACTGCTTCTTCGCACATTGCAAAGTAATGAAATATATATTTAGGGATTATTGGTAGAAAATGAAAGTTAATATTTGTCTATGTTGGACGTGGAAAGGATAAGACAACATTACATTATTCTAGAGGAAACAGAGTGAAGAAGGACAATTTTGATTGGAGTAATAACAAGAGATTCCTAAGAAAAGAGCATATTCGCGCAAATTAATTAATTTATAAAGAGTAGAAATTTGAAAATTATGGTTCAAAGTTAGCACTTGAATCTCAAGGCTAGGAAATTTGAAAAGCAGACTCACACTCAGCAGTAGAAGCAAAGGGGTGAGAGAGAACCGTCGATAAGTGCAGAGACTTTAGAGGGAAGCGCGTCTGAGGTTGAGATTTGAGCGGCATCAACAACATGAAGGTGTCGGAGGTTATGAATTCTTAATTCTTACATGTTAAATTACTCGTTTAATTTTATAACTCTTATTTTTTTAGTTTAGTTTTTTATTCTTTATAATTTATATTTTAATTATTTTTTAATCTCTATAGTTTAATAGTATTTTTTTTAATATTTTAATTCTTTTTTAATCTTTATAGTTTAAAAGTGATATTTTTAGTTCTATGATTTGTATTTTAATTACTTTTTAGTCCTTGTTAAAAAAATATAAAAATAATTAATTATTAATTATTTTTTATTACAAATTATCTTACGATAAATTAGTTATGAATTACTTAATATTATTTTTGTAATTAATTGAGTTGATAACATTGCTCATTATAAGGACTAAAAAGGAATATAAAGACTAAAAAGATTATTTTCAAACTATAAAAATAAAAGAGAATTAAAATAGGAATTATAAGAATTAAAAAAAATTATTTTTAAAATTATAAAGACTAAAAGATAATTAAAATATAAAGTTAAAAAAATTATTTTCAAATTATAAGGACAAAAAAATCCTAAAATTATAAGGACTAATTAATTTAACCATTTTTATATCTAAAAACCCAAAAGCCTACCCCTGCAATGCAGGAAGTGGCGGAGTTTTTTTTTTATTTTTTTTAAATCTCTATTTGGATCAAGTTGGCTTTATTTCGTCTATGAATATAAACAATGCCCAAATAATACTAAGACGTAATTAGATGTAATACTCGTCCTTGAATTTATTTGATTGTAAAAAAATATTTTAAATAATTAAATTATACCAAAAAATGAATTTTTTATTAATATGTAATTGTTATAAATGATTCATTATACGTAATATGTTTTAGATAATATATGTAATTTTATGTATATTAGTAAATGTTAATTATCGATTTACTTAATGAAGTTATAATTAAAAGATAAATTATAATTCATAAAAATAATTTATTAAATATTTTATTATAAAAACATATTCTTAATATAATTTACATATTTCTTATTTTACACAACAATAAAATGTAAAACTTTTGATGATATTAATATTTATATTAATTGTGTATGCCAAAATATAAGTAATGGTAAATTACACAATCATCTTGAGATTTTATGAAATATCACTTGTTACCCATGTGTCCCCTTAATGAAATGGCCTTGGCCGTTAAGTTGCCATAAAAATGTCAAAAGAACTAAAATACCCCTTTATTTTTGTGAGAAACCAGTTTTACCTTTTTCACTTAACACACTAATATTTCCTATAAAAAAAATAACAAACAAACGTAACTCACCAAATTAGGTCTGGTGAAGGGAATAGAAACACATGAGTGAGAAAGGGTTAGGGTTAATAGAAAAGGGAAAAGTTCTCTAGAGAAATTATGACCAATTGCAAGCTTTTGAGTGAAAGGGAGATTTAGAAATGAGATTGCAAATGAGGGGTCATTTAATTACAAGTAGAAGTAACAATCTCAAAATTGTAGATGAAGTCGTAAATTGGTTACTATTTGAAGAAAGGCCACATCATGAACATGACCTCTTTTAGTGAGAAACATTATGGGGTGAGTTGTCAAGGTAGGTTTCTTTTTGTAAAACACTTGTATAATTTGATCGACTAGTAAAAAAAATCTTAACCAATGCTAGGAGACTCGATGTATGTCACAATTGAGGATATTGCTTCCCACTATTGCTTCCTCCTGCGTCCCATTGCAATTGAGCGTGACAGGGAACAATAGTGGGCGTAAATGAAGTTTTAGGCCCATAATTGATAGTTGAACTTGTATAACTTCTTGATGCACCCTTCTCTATCCCATTGCCTTATTGTTGTGCTTGCTTGGATGATAGTTTCCTATTATTATTGTTAATTGAATTGTTTTAGGTTTTCTCTTCAACTTCTATTTTAATATTCTTCACGATTTAAGAAAAAAGATTTTGATAAACTCAATCCACCTTTTGAGTTTAATTAAGTCCAGACCCGCATATAATCTTACTTGCAATTGCAAGAGTAATCATGATATGAACAATGTGCGTGAATTTTTCAATGCTTAGTTAACGGATGACAATGTTATCTTGTCCATGTTTCAGCCTATTTTGCAGGCTGATGATAACATTCTAAAAGAGATGAGAAGACAGGAACATTTTGCAGAAGATAATGCAAAATAAAAGATTGTTATTTTGAATGTATACACACGTTATAATCTTTTTGTTTATTTGTTTTTTTTTACACAAATTATAATCTTTATGTATGAAACTGTTACCAAATTAATGTAAGTTATTATTTTATGACCAATTTGTGGGTGTGTTTATTTGATAAAAACATTGGAACTCAACGTATAAGCGCTGATGAGAACCACAGGCAAATCCAACACACAAAGCTGGGAAGTGCATTTATCGAATTAATTACCAATGATATGGGGGTGGGGTGGTACTGGATGGCATCGACAGATTGTATTTCTGCTACTCCACCAAGTACCAACTTGAGCACACAATCTATAGTTTTTCATCAATTAAATAAGCCAGTCAATCAAATTTTATACATTTTCTGAGTTCCTTCCTCAAGCTGTATTAAACGACTGCCACAAATTCCTGAAATGTAAACATAAATAAGGTTTTTTGGTATTGGGCATACATCATACACTTTAAAATAACAACTATAGTATTTTGCAAACGGGAAAGGAATGTCTTGGGGGGGCTTTTTTCGGTTACATGGGAAATACCTTTCAGATGGAAAAAAGAAATAGCATTTGTAAAGTGTTCTCTACTTAGTTAACCTGATTTACACAGATTCCAGCCTGTCACTTGTGCAGCACACCTTTCCTTGCCATTTTCGGTTTCTTTTGAATGTGATTCTGCCATGTAAACAATAGAAGAATTAAGTTGGTCATACAAAAGGTTACATTTAACAGCACAATTTCAAATCATCGACAAAGAAAATTGCTACCTTCTGTTTCTCCAGTGCTTCATAATCTGTCCTCTCCCTCCACTTACTCTTGCGTAGTTTTATAGGACGGTTTCCAACATACTTACCTGAAATCAAGACATCAAAGTCAAAATACACAATTTACTGCATTTTCTACAAATATTTTCTGCATATGTTGACAATATTCAGTGACAAATTGGATAAGCCCTATAAATACATTCATGTATAAAATAAACAATAATCCATCATGATTATAGTTTGAGATTGTAAAGCTATCAGTTTCTAGTCAATATTATCTGGCATAAAATATTTATACTGAATCAAAACACTAGTCAGAAGAGTAACAGATATTGCAGAGTAATAGTCAATATGTATTTAGACATTACAGAGTAATACTTAAAAGAGAGGCCCATCTGAACTGACTAACCATTCATTTCTTTAAGAGCACCAGCAAGGTCAGAAGGATTGGCAAAGCTCACAAATCCATAACCTTTTGTTTTACCAGTCCGCTTGTCTCTGACAACCTAGTCAAGATAAACATACCTTAATCACAACACTGTCAACTCATTACAAGGAAATACATGCACCACAAACACTTAAATAATAAACGTTAAGTTTGTTTAGAGATAAGTAAAACAAGGCAATTGCAAATTACAAACAGACGACTATAAACCTCAAGTTCTTTAGATGGAATTAAATGTCTCCACTATTAAATAGCATGCCCTCATTTCCAGCCACATAACTTGGATGTTGGAACAAATTTCACAGTCTCAATGAATGAGAACTACTAAATACATATTTATTTTGTAAATAATGGACATACATAAAGCAAACCATAAAAACATTCTAATTTAGCTTTTAATTTCCACTAACTTAATATAATATCCAAATTATTCATTATGCACAAAATTCTAGAAGGTAGAGGAATGGTCTTGACCAATAGTAAGTTGATACTTAATAGACAGAGCTATTACTACTTTTCAGTTCATATTTTCAATAACCACTATTTAAGCAATTTTCTCATTTCAAGTGAATTAAAAAGAAAAAAAAAGCACTGATGTCTCTGGCTAACATGCAAAAGAGCTGAGTCTCTGCAGCCCTCCCTCCTGGGTGGGAACTTTCCCAAGCCAAATTCCAAAGTCCCTTTGGTAGTCCGTTATTTTCATCCACAAACTTATCCTCATATATTGTTGAAAGAATTACAGTTACTGACATTAGCTTCTTCAGGAAAATTACTATTTGTGTCTAGACTTTATACCCCCAAAATATAAAGGTTGAAAGAATTCTGAATAGTTAGAAAGCTATATAGGTTAAGGAGTTGAGTAGAGCAGGACTGGACAGGACAGGAAAAACAAACAAAATCTAGTCGAAATATTCCATGTTACAATCAACCTGATGACTGATGTCAACTATTCAAACTGGTAACAATACTCAAAGGCCAACCTGACTCCAAATAATGTTGAGATTGAGATCTCATAATACTACAAAATAATAATAGTCACAACGCTAATTTAAATGAAGTGATTGTTCAAATTAAGGTGCATTATGTCACCAGTATATAATTTCAAATGCCCTTGATTTGTGAATAAGGAGCAACAACAAAGTGGACACCTGAGATGACAAAATAACATATCAATTTAATCATAAAAAATGTCTAATGGAATGTAAATTATAAAGCAACACCTACCTTAAGATACATAAATCATTAACAACTCCGTCCCTTCAAACAAAAATCTGAACAGGAAATAAAAAATGCTCACACTAGCACGACAATCATAACTAAACATATAGAGAATTCGAGTTAGATGAGAACCCACTTACTCGTGCCATGTTAAAGGAAGGAAATCGTGAAAATGCTTTTGAGAGAACATCATCATTCACCTCGTTACCAAGATCCCCACAGAAGAGCCGATAATCATCTAATCATCCAAAAATGAAAAAAAGATAAATCAATTCATGATTAATTATCTAACTTCAAAATCACAATCACAAATTCCATATAGACTAAACACACATACAATCCAACTCACTAATATAAAACTGATTTAAATTTTGAAGAATAATAGATGATCTTTAACAACACAAGCAAATTTTCAATGTACATAAAATTAAATACTGAATAGGAATGAGTACATCATAATCATAATGATCATACCTTCTGGCCACTCTGCAAGGATAGGATCCTCCCAAGCGTGGCCAGCAGCTTTGCGAGGAACCGCTTTCTTTTTGGCATCGGTTTTGTGCTCCACGTCGCTGCTTGCAATCGCTGCCTTGACATTCTCGAGAGCCTCCGGCGTTATTATCTGCGCATCCCTCTCAAATAACTGCTGTGCCTGTTCAATCACACAACAAAATTCAATCAACTTAAATCCCATTTTTATTAATCAAAACAAAATCCAATCAATTTACGCCACTTTCTCGAAAAGAAGAAAACCACGGACCTGATATTGCGGCACGGCGGAGTATACGCCGGGTACAGGGGCGGGCGCAACGGGGCCGACGACTGGAGGAGCGGGGATTTGCACGGAGGGGGCGGCGACGTAGGGCGCGGCGTAGTGAGTGGTTGCGGGTTGCTGAAGGTGAAAGGGAACGGGGAAGTAGGAGGAGGAGGAGGAGGGGTTTGAATAGGCGAATTGCGATTGCGAAGCTGAGGAGGAAGACGGTGGTGTCGTCATGGATCGCAACGATCACTGTGCAATGGGAGATGAAGGGAGGATTTGGGAATCAAAGGCTTAAGGCAGTGTTTGGATTTGATAGGGTTCTGTTTGTTTGGGGTTGCGCCATTTTTATTGATTTAATTCCATGACTTTCTAGTGGGTTCCTGGTAGGCCCACCCCAACACGGAAAATCTGAAACCTTAAGGCTTATGTTAAATAATGCAGTACATCTATTTTTTGCTAAGTACACTCCCTGGCCCTTCTCTCTATAATATGATTGCTAATTATACCCTTTTAGCCTTTTTTTAAAATACAAAACAACCCTATGCTGGTGTTATTACTTTTATTTGGTGAGAAGGAGGGCCTACGATCCAAACAAACTAACCAGGAACACTATTGGGCAAAGACAAGCCCATTACATTATTCCTTAACAAAGTTTTAAACCCTGTTTTACACCTCTGTCTTTTAAAAGTGTAAAAACAAGGTTAAAAGGGTATAATTAGCAAATTTATTAAGAAGAGAAGGTATTGGTATACTTAGCAATAATTAGGATCTATTTAGGAAGAGCCAATCTGAATAGTTAATCGGCGGGGTTATGACTATAAGCCTGAAATTGATGGGAGAAGAATATATCAGCCCAGTGTTTGGTTGGCACCATCTTGTATGGGCTAATGGCTATATATTATTCTGCTAGACCCAGTTTGAAATAGATAGGGTAAAATATGTTTTTTCCCTCAAGGCCAAATTTTCTATTGGTCTTCTAAGTTTAAAAGTGATTATTTTTCCTCTATTAAAAAATAGTCCACTTTTTATCCTTATCAAGGTGACCAAATATGATCGGGAAAAATCATCTTAAATATCAAAAGTGAGTTATTTTTAAAATATGGGACTAAAAGAATCGCTTTTTTTTTTTTTTAATTTGAGGGAACCGAAAATAAATTTGACCTAAATTTAAAGGACTGAAAGAATGTTTACCCAATAAATAATAAGATTATTCCTTGCTTGAGAACAAAATAGGATGAAAAAAGTTTAATTGAAATTATTTACTTACATATCATTTTATTAAAATAATACAAAAGCTATTTAACATAGTAACATTTGTTTGTTTTTATAAATTTAGAGTGAAAGTGGAGATAAAAATTATCTTTCCCATTTAAAAAAGGGAAAACGTAGAGTCTTTCATAAATGGTTTCTATCTTGTTTTCCTAAGCAATTTCAATTAGGTTATAGTTTATAAGCTCCTTCTGTACTTCTTGTTTTTCACACTAGTGTATTTGAGATATCCTTTTATATATTTTTTATTATTTTACATTTTCATATTTAGGGAGGATTGAAATTCATCAAAACTCCGCCATTTCTTGATAATATGAAACAAAATATTATTCTAATTTTAACAATGGTATGCTTTTAGAAATAAATACAAATATTGAAAGTGATACCTACACACAATAACTTTATTTTTATAAGACTCGGCAAAAAAAAAAAACTTTATTTTTATAAAACCTACACACAATAACTAAATATGTCTTTTTATGTTATTTAACATTTATCAACTAAACTCATTTTTATCTCAGCACATTGTCAATTTGTCATGCTTAGTTTTCAGAAGTTACTTTTGAATTTGAGTCTTTTTATGAGTTATTAATATTTTGAGCTTGCAACTCATCATATATTAAAACTGTATCTTGTTCTGTTCAATCAACTCTTTAGAGATTACTAGGTAAAAATCATTTTTACCATTAACGTATACACTATTTAATCTATGATTTATGTATTTAAAAATAATCATTATAATCTCAAGAGTTCAATGCCTATAAATTATCGGAAAACTCTTAACCTATTTTTATTTTTTTTTAATTTTAAGTGTTTAAAAACAAAAAATCATCTTATCCATTTCAGGTGCTAAAATAATAGTGATATATATATACAAAAGGAGCAGGTGGCCACTATTTGCATGGAGATATGGTCCATTCCATTGTCATGGAGCCGATAAAAAATACTTGGTGATTGAAGTTGAAGTGCCCTAAACCAAAATGGAAAAAGTTAAGGAAAGCAGAAGAAGGAAAATGGGAGCATCTTATGATCCACGTGGCTTGGAGAGGAGGCTCAGTAATCGACGACGAGAACGCCCATGGCCATGGTGTTGCCTAATGCCGACATTTATAGTACAGATGCCACGCGCCTCGTGGAGACCATAGGATTTGCACGTGTCATGTGACCGGCGATTACGGGGATGTTTGTACGGTGCTCATTACTCATAGGATTATGTGTCCACCCAAACACTACTTTAATTATATCCTTGCTACTGTTATTGTTATTAACAGCCCAACACCTAAACAAAACCAAATCCTCATTCCTTTTTTATTCGGTGGAGTCACTACTCACTCCAGTGCCAAGGTCGAGGTGCCTAAGGGCTCATTTGGTTCCCTGTGGAAGATCAAAGAATTGAAAACTAATATTTGAATTAAAACACAGACAAAGAAATCTGGGATTCATATCATTTTTTGAAAAAAATCATCTCCTTTTTTTCACTTTTAACACAACCAAAACACTCCCTTATGTTTGGTTTTAAGAGAGAACATAAGAGAATAGGCAACAAGAGAAATAGATAAAAAATAAAAAGTGATTTGGTTGAAGGGAAATAGAAATATAGGATTTATGAAAATATCTTTTAATCCTTTTAAAATTAGTATGTTTTTTTGTTCAATTAATGTAAGAGAGAGATTAAGGACAGCAAGGTAAAATGCCAAATTTTTACACAAATCTTCTCGTATCGGAGTGGAAATCTGCAGTGGTGGGTTCAGGGACACATGCAAAGGGGGTGGGCAGTAGCCCTCCTCCCTTACACTTCCTCATAGTTGTGATTAGGTAATGCAAAATTTATTATTTAGATGTATAATAATTAAGATTAGTTAGTGTAAAATTATGTGAAATTAATGGTGATTGTTATTATTCTTGTAACGTTTAAGGTGATAATAAAATTATGTAAAATTAACTGTATTTTTATTATTTTTATGATAATGATTAAATTTATTATCATTTAAAATAAAAATTAATTTTAAATTCATGCTTAAAAATGATAAATATTTTTTTAAAAAAAATTATTACTTATTAAAATTTAAACATTTAAATAATTATGAAGGAAGAAAACAAAAATTCAACCCCTTGAATGTGTTTTTGGATCCATCCTTAGGTGGAAGCCATTTTTTTTTTTATAAAAGAAATCTCTCTCATGCTCAACCAAATCACGTGCTCACTCTCGCTTCCCTCATTTCCTTTTTTCCACATGTACCAAACCATGCCTAAGTTGTGAAGAGAGAAAATGAGAATGGAAGATAACAGTGATAAGAGAAAAAAAAAATCAAGTGGAAATTAATTTGGTTAAGATAAAATATAATAGAATAAAAGAGATTTTTTTTAATTAAAGTGAGTTAATAAGAAAAAAAATAAAAGTAAAGAAATTTATAATTTATGAAAATACTAGTCTGCCCTTGCAACTAAAATACCCACGACTAGCTACGAGCACACTAGGTGTCATGAGAGCTATACTAGAAAAAAAATGTGCAATGTTTATTTCATGGCAAATATCGTCACTTTTTAAAAGAAATTTTATGTATTGGAAGTTGGAACCCGTAATTTTTTTAAGAAAAAAATATTTTCTATTTTTTTTCTATCAAATCACTCCCTCAATCTTATTTTTTCCCTTCTTTCCTCCTTCTATCTTTTCTCTCATCCTTACCAAATCACTCCTAAGGATATATTTAATTGTGGAAAAATAAGAAACAAATAATTTTTTTATATGTGTGAGTCTCGGACCTTTTTCATTCAATTTTAATTTAAATATTTATTTTTAATTTTTCTTATTTTATTATCTTCCACTCCATCAAATCAACCCTAAAAGAAAAAAGAATTTTACACTTATAGCAAGTCATATGTCCCACGTGTCTTCAGCTTGTTTCATTTTATTAATATCTTTAACTTAACTTTTAAATTTGGCAGTTTGATGTTTATTTTATTTCAAAAGAAATTGAAATAAAATAGAAAAAAATATATGTTAAGTTCTGTAGTTTTAATGAAAGAAATATATGTTTTGCTTAGTCAACGCTAGTCGCTACATTGGTTGCTTGTCCATTTTTACTGGCTCTCGTTGATTTCGTTGTCTAATCACTACTTTTTACCAATTTTTATTTAACCTTGCTTTTTGTTTTTTTTCTTGTGGGCTCCACCTATGTTTTCTTATTGGTTGATTATATCGGGTTTATATGCTTTAACATTCTTATTAATAAATATTAACCATTGTCTCAGAGTTTAGAAACAAAAATAAAATAAAAATTATCAAAAAGGTGTTTATTATTTTAAAATTGGAAAATATTTAACGTATATTTTTAAAAATATTTTGACTTTACTGCAACTAAGAATAAAACCCAGCATACAAGTGTCATGATTTCATACTGCCACTTCGTTTTCAAATTGTTCGTTGTTATTTTATCTTGCAAAATCAATTATTAATTTCCTGTTAAACATATAGTTTAAAATGGTGCAAGGTACATACCCTTAAAAAAAAGGTGCATAGTAAGATAAGATCGAAATTCGAATTATTTAAAAGATATCTAAAATATCATACATGGCATACGTATATGTACAAATTTGATTTCCACATGTTTCATTTTACCAATTTCAATTCACATATATGATGAAATTTAATTATAAAACATTTTATCTTGCAACATGCGATATGCCATGCTTTCAGACTACCACTTCGTTTTCACATTTTGTTCGTTGTTATTTTATCTTGCAACATCAATTAGTATTTTCCTATTAAAAAGATAGTTATAAATAGTGCAAGGTAATATAACATCGAGTCATTTAAAAGAAGTTTAAAATACCATACATGTCATACGTATATATGGAAATTTGATGACCACATGTTTCATTTTATCCATTTTAATTCATATATGCAATTTAATTATTAAACATTTTTTTAACAGATTAGCATTCAACGTCACGACATATATAAAGCTATTTGAATTTAGTTTTAGTTTTAAAAATTCGTTAACAAAAAATCTAACATATATATACACACTATTTTTTATGAATGGAAGTCTAACATGTATATAATATAATGATCCGGTTACTTAATAATGGTTGATGGAAATAAAAGTATACTGCAAATCAATACATACTTTATTCAAATCTTGAAGTCACGTGAAAAAATTCTCCCTAACCACTATTATTTATTCTCAAATTAATCACAACTATGCTCGTAGATTGAAGACAAGGAATAGAGAAAATATTTTGATAGTGTTGCTTTCTTGAAGTTTGTCATGCGGATTTGCTCGTGGGCGTTGTTGGAAAATCCGAAAATGCAGCAAGTGGTTAAGAACATGACCTACCTGTGATAGGATGACATTGGACATTAGACATATACATAGGCAGAAACGTATCGGATGTAGGTTCCATACTTTCATCCTTTATAATATATATATATAATTCCAAATGATTATTTTTTATTTGTAAGAATAAAAAAAACATATACAAAAGAAAATTTATAACAAGTCACATATTTTATCATCGCTAAAACAAACCATAAGCTAACTTAATTTCATAAAACAAATTAGATTTTAGATGGGTTAAATTTAGATTATTTTTTTATATCTCTTTATTAAGTTAGCTCAAACAAAGACATGTAATTTTTTAACGGATTCATAATGAAGACTATTTAATATTGAGAAAAATAGCTATATATCATCATTTAATTCTGTCCATTTGAAAGTCTAAAAGAAATAAAGTTGTAATAAAAGTTGCCTGATCGTTTAAAATCTACTGCTCTCTCCGTATGATGTTAATGAGTTATATATATATATATATATATATATATATATATATATAGTGAGAGTAAATATGGTAATAAAGGAAGTTTTTCTTAATATTATCAAACACGGTGTTAGTGGTATGTTATTGGGATAAAAAAAAGTGGGCAAAAGACTATTAAGGGATTATGACACTTTTAGTTTTGTCTTGTCTAATAAAGTTATTCAACTAGTTCGTAAAAGTTGAGAGATTTCCCTGTAGAGTGTCCAATAATGCAAGACTTTTAAAATTAGTTCAGGAGATTTCAAATGAACCCATCACCACCGGCGCGTACCATGCCGGGTGTATTGGCGATTTTTGTAAATATTATTCAGACGTTTTGCTTTACATTGATGGGAAATGAACTTTAGTTTTAATTGGGAATCTAAGAATACTTGGTCATACTATAAATAAATAAATAAAAAACACTTGGTCACTTGGGGCAAACGATACTCTTTTTAGTGAGAAGTTGATTTGGAATTTTGGTTACGCAAGAATTTTTTTCGTTCCCAAAATTAAATATAAAATAAAATTATTCCTCAAATGATCTGGGGTGATTATTTTCATTTCTGAAACTAAATAAGTTTAAAAAAAATTTAAGATTTGTAATTCATCGATCAAATTAGTCCAATTGTTACATATATGTGACTTGAGTTGCTCTCATGTTGTTAGCATTGTTTTTTTCTATTTTTTATTGTTTGTTTTTGTGTTCACAACTTTACGCGCTCTCTCTATGTTTACGTTACGTTGGTAGGCAATGTATTTTTTTTTTATAAAAAATAATAATAGGTGAATTGAATTCTTAGGACTCATCGAATAAAGATAGGCTTCAAAGATAAAAAAAAAAATGATTGTAGAAATGCTTATATATCGCCTACCAAAGTTATCATATCTTGAGAATATATTAGTCAAATCCTTTCAAATCAGACCAATTTGTGTTGGCTTCATTATATTTGCTCTCTATATTTACATTTCATTGTTAGTCAGTGTATTCACATATCATTGGAAATTACTTGTTTATGTTGTTAGTCGTTGTATTTACTACTAAAATAAAATCATGGATCAGAGAGGAAATATTCACTCATAAATCTATCGTTAAAATTATTTGCGAGGGAATTATGACATATTTGCAATGAAATATTCTTTCGCTGAAATAGGGTTGCTAATTTGTGAAAAAAAAAATATTGCCACTCCATCGCAAATCTCTTGCTACTAGAAGTCATAGACTAATGTTAGGCAATTCCCTTGCAAGTTAGAGACAGAAGTCCCACTCAAATTCCTCTCAAAATGCCCCCTTGTTAATCCCTTCTTGTCTCCTCTCACTAAATTTTTCTTGTTAAATTAAAATTCTACATTTATGAATTTCATTAAGTCTTTAATGAGGGATTTACAAGGGAATATAATCACTTCACTAGTTAGCGAGGGATTATAAATATATAAGGAAAATTTATCTCGCTAATCTGATTTTCATGTAGTGAATAACTGTATTTCCATGTCATTGTTAGTTACCATCATGACTTTCTACAAAGTAAAAAAAAATTAAATACGCCATAATTAATTGCCCATGTTTGCATTAGTTTCTAATTTTAAAAATGATAAAAAAATTATGTTTGCACTCTAAATGTCTACTCCACGTGTCACATTGTTTGCACTCTGTGTTGATGTATATGTGTTTGCAATTTATGTTCATAATACATGGAGACACTTTAAACAGCTAATTCCGGGTCATACAATTAATTTACCCTCAAGAAAGGTAGGCATGATACTTAGTTGAAGAAGTTGATCCTTATTCATGGTAGTGGCGAAAATAGATTTCCTATTGATTTTGATCCATTTGAAAAAAAAAAACACAAATGTCAATCCGACAAAAGTTGAAGAGTTTTGATACAAAGTTTGCTGAGCATCTTAAAAAATGAGGGGATCACATAAAGGAGCGTGCGTGTGAATAGAAGATTAGGCAGAATGTCCAAGTATGAGACTTGAATCTATATTTGTAATTAGTAATTTTTTAACTTCAATTTATTTTTTGTTATAATTTACCCACAATATTTTAAATTATAAAATGCTATGAAGTACCAAAAACTAGTTCAATATGTAAAGAAATCCTGAAAGGTATTAAGATCAATTTAACCAGTAGTTACATCTCTGGAGATTTTCTTGAAGAGTATCCTTTTTCGTGATAAGGATATACTTAGGATGTTTTTTCGTGATAAGGATACACTATTTTCACTTTTATACAAACCTCACTAAATATATGTATTATATACCCATCTTCACACGAAGCAAAGTCCATAATTTGAATTATCTAATAACTTTTAATTTATTCATGTAGTACTAAAATAGTAATATTTAATTAAAATGTCTGTCATTGTAGCAAAATTTCCTCCTTATCTGCAAATATTTTATAGATGCCTGCATATAATTATTTTATTATTAAAAAATTAAAATAATGTTGATTAAGAATAAAATATATATTTTTATTATTAAATATTTTAATTACTAGTTTACTCCATAAGCCTATTACGCAAAACTCAAAAAGTTTATTGATTAAGTGAAGTAAGGCAGGAGTCGTACGTATAATAGGCTACTTGCATGTTAAAGGCTTCACTCATCTCTCTATTGAGGCAAAGTAAATGAAATTGGTGCTCTAAATTAATACTTTCATTTTGTGTAAGTTTATTTCCATTTCTATGTTTTGTATGTCAGGGAGTCCTTTTGTCTGAAACTTTCAATTTTTTTTTATATAAATATTGTTTTCCTCTAACCCTAATTACAGCAGCACGTTCACGTATTTACTCAAATGAGAAAGTCAAATGTTAACAAAAGAAAATCCACAGTTGTAGTTTCACTGCATCAATATGACACAGTAATTGTCGTACGTTCAGACATTTAATTAGCGAAGAATCTTTACACCTAAGGTGGGTGGTTTCGTTTCCTAGCCCCTGCACCTGGTAAAAATCCTAGTCAGCAATAAGCCAATTCTCATGTTTAATTATGGGTTAGAAAATTTGTTTGAGGAAGAAACAGATTTCCTGAAAAGAAGCATTATATATATCAAATCAAACCTAGCTTTTACTCCCGTTTCTATATATATAGGCATGAATGCCTTCCACTGTTCCACAGACTCTCGTACATTTTTCTTGTATATAAATTGATTAATTAACATTTCCCTAGAAGCCCTAGAAGGGCTAGATATATAAATGGTCTATTAATCTCTGATTAATTATGGTTATCGAATATTTCTTCTGTTATAACTGTTTTCCTTAAGTTATTTTATATAGATAAATAATAATAATAAATAAATGATTCTTTTTATAAAATTAATTTTATTATTATTAATTTTTGTAGTCCATATCATTAGTTTTATAAGAAAAATATATAAGTAAGAAAAAATAATTAATATTACATTAAAAAATTAAAATGACAATTATATGTTACGACAAAATTTTCTTTTTACACGATTCCTATGAAATGGATGAAATATTAATATCAACTCACATATATTCTTTCCACAAGATAAATTGAAAACATGAGAGATTTTAATTATATACTCTCTCTTTCTTTCTTCTAGATTATATGATGTTTAAGAGGAAACAAATTATTCTAAAATATATGTCATTTTACAAATTCAATACTACATTAAATATATTTTTCAAGATTATCCATAATTAATACTTCATTAGAATAGTATAAGAAAGGATAAGACATTAATTAGAGAAATGCATGATATATTAGGAAATTATTGGCTAAATATTTATTTAAAATTCAACAAATTAATTGTCTATCTAAAGTGTTTTTTTTCCACTGTTTAAAATATTTTTTTTTCTGTTCAAAGCGTTATTTAAAATATATAATAAAAAAACAAAATAAACAATTTTTTAAGGACTAAAATCATTTTTTTCAAGGAAAAAAACTAAATTATATGAATGGAAAAAATATTTAAGCCTATAATTTACTTAGAATTCAATCCAGCTAGCTTTTTTTTTAAAAAAAAAAAATCCATCCATCTAGCTGATTAATTAGAACTGTTCATGTGATTTCTTTTTTACCGAAAAACATACTCATGATATCATTAGATAGCAAAACGTTGATACAATGAGGTGAATGATTACAAAACTGTGGACTAACATTGAATCTAGACGCCCTAGCTAGTACATAAGTGACTTGGTTCGCTTGTTTCTGGAATGAACCGTTCACGTGTGATTTAAGACCATTTAGAAAATTACTACATAAAAATAGAAAAAGACTTACAATCAAATGACTACAATTCGTCTAGCATTTAAATACAGTTAACTGCAAAGTTAGTTGTTACTTTAAACGAGAAAATAAAAAATAAAAATAATCATAACTAGTTGAAATAAGATCTTGAAATTGAAAGTTAAAAACCTTATATTAAAGAACGAACGTTGTTTATGCCATTTTAATTGGTCGTAAATCTAAGTATATATTCCAGTATAATGAAATTAGAATTTAATCATGATTCTTGTTTATAAAATGTGATAATTAGAGTAAATTCCATTTTTCAAATACATGTAACGATTCCTTAGTGATGCAGTTATTTACAGATAAAAATTAAGCAATTGTGTCAATTAAAAATATATGCAAGAAAGAAAGTCACGGCTAATTAAGTTGCTTGGGGATAAAATGGCTAATTAGTCACCAAACATTATTTCTATAATTGCTGTATCCTGTCAACAAAGCCTTTTAGATGACATTGGTACTTGCAAGGTAGGGCAAAGTAAATAAACCTTAATGAGTAGTAGTTAAGAATTTCAAAGTTTCTCTATTATTTTATTGGCTTATGCAGAATCAATGAAAGTTACAATCATCACTATCTGTCAAGCTCTCTCCATTTTAAAGCGTAGTTAATGTAAGCTTTTTCCCATTCAATCAACAAGCTAACAAACAATATATTAGGTTTTGATCTTTTACTGATAATTTGAATAAAGGATATTTTTTAAGCCAAGATGACCTAGACAACTATTTAACATGGAGACAGTCCATCATCAAACGCACCAAAAAGAACCACTTTTTATATCAAAAAATGGGTCGTTCTCCGAACTACAAGGGGATTAGGCGAATAGCCTACCCCGGTTGTCAATACACCAAAACTTAATCATCCATAGCCATATCCAAATCCAATTACTTTTTACATACTCGATCATTTTTAGCTGGCATCTATAATAGAGAAGACAATCTAAATTTGTCTTATTTTCATCTTTAATTAACTAATGAACTGCATTATTAGACCAATTACATTCTATGCTCGTGAGTCCTCTCTAGCTACTTAATGCTTTGCCTACATAATTTTAGCTAGTTAATTATTTTTCCAGCTAGTGTGTACATCCTCAACGTTTTAATTATTATATATTACCTTCACCATATTTCAATTCGAGATAGATTCTCAAGAAATATATAGTTATGTTTCTAATAATTAAACTTGTGTCCCTCTGGATATGCATGGATGCAGAGAAAGAAAGCCACGCAAAAGGGTGCAGCAGCTATTAGCTAAAACTCTCAATGAAGAAATCAATATATATATATATATATATATATATAGACACACACACCAGCTTATTCAATATCCACACCCAATTAATTAATCCCCTGTAAAGTTCAATCAACATTTTGAAAAAAAGCTCTCACGTACAGGAGAGAGGGTAGAGATTCAAGTGCATGCTTCATAAATACACTAGATGATGAACATGATATATTATATATTAATTTGAGTACAAATATGATAAGATATCTTCTAGAGTAGTAGTTGGCGGCAGGGTGGTGGCACTTAATTACCACTATCTACTTCCCCGGACTCCAGAAGCGAGAACAATTTAAAGGGCATCATCATCTCAACACGTCTTCGTAGAGACAACAAAAGCACCTTAAAATTGCAAAAAAAAAGAAAGCAGCACAAAACATCGACGACTTGGTTTACTAAACCCATCATAAAGGATCAACATACAAAGGACAAAACACAAAACCAAATAAATAAAAACACACACACACCATATAATAATATACGATTCATATTTGATACCTGTGGTGAAACATTGGTAGCAACAAGCTTCTCAATTAAGTAGGAGTGGGAGTGACCTTAGGCTTTGGCCTCTTCCTCTTCTTCTCGTAGCTAACACCTCTCGCCTTTGCCTGAAAATCGCGAACATCGCGAAGGTAAATCCTGACGGCGCGTGCGCCGAAGGGGTTGGTCTCCGGGCGGCCGCCGTTCTCCTCGTAGGCGGCGCGGAGGCGGCCGATGAGGGCGTCGAGGCTGCCCCAGGCTTGGCGGAGCGGGCAGGGACATGGGGCAGGTGGGTTGGGGAGACCGAAGAACGGGCAAGGGTGGTTATGAACCTTAGTCTTCCCGAACTGGTCGAGGTAGTGGAGGAATTCCAGCACGTGCGCACCGCTGCACAAGGCCAAGGAGAGTGGCGGACGGTGGTTCCTCAGGTACTGGCAGAACGTGTTCCAGTCCCTTCGCTTTTGGTTCTCGTAGCGGCTCGGAGTAGTAGTGCTCCCGCTGTTGTTGCTTCCCGAAGACGGCGACGACACTGCCGCCGCCGTCGTTGGATGATTCGTGGTGGTCGGGGTGGGTACTGTCTCCATCTTGTACCTGCTGCTGGGGTTTGTAACGTTTGAAACGACGTTTTTTGATTCAGAAACTAAATCCATGGATCTGATATGCTTTTCTTTAAACCCTTGGATCTGCTTTAGATCTTGCAGAGCCTGAGACTAATATGATGCTACTTGGATAGCTTTGCTAACGAAAACTTCTTCTCGTTCTTCCAAGGACTAGGGTTTTCTTTTCATAATAATATTGATGAATATTGATATTGATGTGTGGTAGTGATATTTATTAGAAAAAAGAATATAATATTAATATCATGCAGAGAAAGAAAGATTGCCTGAGATGATGACTAGGGTGTGGCTGGAAAGGGAAGACCGAGAAGACAGCAGCAACCTGGGCAGTGACAGATGAAAGCTAGAACGGTGAGTGGTTTCCATTATTTTTCAAGAGAGAGAGAGAGAGAGAGAGGAAAGGAAGGGAATAAGGTTTGGTTAATGTTGGCTCGGAGTGTGAGAGTGGTAATTGGTGGGAAATGGAATGATTCCTGGGTAAAGGGTAAAGGGTAAAGGATGGGATCAGGGACATCAGGTATTTGTTTCCAGAAAAGCGCGAGAAACTGAGAGTTATGTAATGTCGTACCGGAACTGAGAGAAAGGGTGGGGTGGGAGAGTGGTGAAGAACCGAGGGTTAAATGAAGGAGAGGAGAGTGTTGTGCCGAAACAGGACAAAGTTTGGCAGTAAGCAGTGATGATGGTGACCAAAGATGAGCAGACATTTCAAATTATGCACATTCCTCACTCTACTTTTCAGCGCGTGATTTACATCTTTTTAACCCTTTTCGTATCATACCACTCCTTTCAAAAACATTAATCCTCTTTTACTTTTTAATCTCCATTGCTTTCCATTTTTATTCAAAAATAATATATACAAGGCTTTACATGTGTATATATATAAAATGATTAAGGTAAGATTACATTTAAAGTTTTAATTTATTTTTTCCTTAACTTATTTTTTTATATTTATTTTGCATTTATTCTTTCTATCTATAACATCTTTTCACCCTAATCAAAACTTTGTTTTGACCAGCATTCTAATTCATCTTAGTTCTTCTTCATCACCAATTAGTCGAAAGTATAGAGGATACGACAATGATGGATATACCAATGAAGAAAAAATTAATGGTAACCCAAGGATAGTTATAGAGATCCAGCATTGTTTTCATTGTCCTTTGTAACAGGTTTGATGTTGGTGGTGTTTCTACGGAGGTAGCTAGTTTTAATTTCTACTATTTCCTCCTTTCTTTGTTGTAATAATGGACAAATTTGAAGCTTTGGTGTCTATATATGTTCTGAGCTTCTAACTTTTGATGTCCAATGAACAAGAAAAGGCCTGCCATTCTGGGTTTTATGATTTGGGGTTGGGATTTTGAATTGTTTATTTACATTTTCTAATTAATTTCAGCTTTGTTGTTTGTTTAGGAGTTTATCAGAGAGGGGAACCAAATTAAATAATGAGAAATATTCATAATGTACTGGCTAGCTAGCTAACGAACTAGTTAATTAAGCTATGAAAATCAAACTTTTTACATTGTTTCATACCAAGGGTAGTTTTTCTGGATCTACGATTGGGATGCAAGAAACTTTTACAAAGTTTGAAGTTTAATGATGTTCAGAAACACAAGTTATGACCTCGTATGAAGATTTTGTATCGATACAATTTTGTAACTTGGGGAGTACAAGCCAGAAGCGTCATGGTTCAAGTAATGAATGCAAATGCAAATGAATGAATGAATGAAGTGAATATGTATGTGTTGTGCGTGAGGATATTTTCGGTCACGAATTAACGATAGTTCACACTTCACACAACAAGAATAAATTGAAAGAGGAGAAGAAGGAAAAGAGAAAGAAGTTTACCAAAAGGACGGAGACTCAACTCAAGCAAATAAACAACAATTTTACTAAATAAAATACGATACGTAAAAGGTGTACAGGTTAAGAGTAGTAATTAACAAATTAAAAACGTAACAAAATTATTAAATAATTTTACTTCTTATAATTATTTTCAACTAAAAATGTTGTTTTTAATTTCATTTTAAAAAAATTATATAAAACAGTAAAAATATTTTTATATTTACTATTTTCTATATAAAATTGTATTTTTACGAGCAGGAAATGAAATAGAAACTAGGAAACATTTTCTCACGATTTATACAATCTAAGCTGTGCAAAACAAAAGTTTAATATATTTTTTTTGTTTAACATGTTATAAAAGCATATAAAAGTAATTAAATAGTACATAAAAAAAGATAAGGCTCAAAAGTATAGTCATGTACTTTTCGCATTTTTTTTATTTGCATTGTAAAGCTTAATGTTTTTTTTTATAATATTTTCTAAAAAAAATATTTCTTATCTTTTTTAACTTTTGTAAAATATTTTTAAGATACATATATACAAAAAAAATAAACAGTAAAAATAAATACATAATATCAAATGTAATGTTGAAATAAAAAAAAAAAACTCATTCGCTAAAAATTAGATTTATATGTACTTATAAAAAATATTAATACAATATTGTGCAAATTCAGAAGTTAATGATAATAGTACTAAATTAAGACTAAATTAAAAATGGTAAAAATATCTAATTAAAAGAGTGAGACTCTCGTTGTTTAAATTATTTTTTTTAATTATAGTATAAGAGTAAATTATTATAAATTAGACTATATATATATATAAAATTTGCACTTTTATGCTTTTCACCTTCTATCAATCAAATCTAGACAGGAGGGACCGGGTGCTGTGGCGATACCCAGAGATTTCTTACTCTTCTGTATAATTCGCATATACGGTTCTTTGGGACGGGTCGAAGTGTAAAAACACTTTTAAAATATTGAGATTTCTTTTGAAAAAAACTAATCTTAAATTCATAATAAAGACCACTTTATTGGAAATCTATAAACAGAAGGAAAGTGTCGTATATATCTAGCGATCCGTTCAATCAAGGGAAAGATAATCTTTTATGTAAAAGTTATTAACTATTTATATAACTGCTATTTAGCAAGTTGTGTATAGCATCATCCAATGTATATAAACTGTAAAGAGTCTTTATTTTTTCTCTGGCTGTGCTACAATATTGTCACTGACCATTGTGATGAACATTTAAGTTTAAAACTTACACTAATTAGGGTTGGGATATTCTTTGTAGTGCTATGTTAGTCAATTGGTTTTTATATATTTAGATAAACCACTGTTAAGCGATATACTTGCTCAATCATAATTAATCCTACATACTATTACTAGCTAGGTTGTATTAACCAAGGTAATTTGCATATGCAACTTGATCTGGTTTTCTTTCTTTGTTGACCCAGTAATTAAATGTTCTTTTATATGGGAGGTTGAATTTGGTATTGCCACTGTTATATATAAATGGTATGAGTCTTGGCATCTGTTGTGCTCCACTTAGGGTAAGAAACAGATCTCCTGCATTTGTAATCTCAAAACCTACAAATAGGGGCAGGCCAGCATGGGTTATTTTGGGATGTCCAATGGATTCGCCCTATAAGCTAATGTGGTTGTGGTAGGAACCAATAAATAGATAGATCTACGTTTTGTAGTTAGAGTAAACTAGCTTTGCACCTAAAATGGAAAGAATAAAACATTTAAATACCCATACTATGGTTATGGTCCCCGCCTTCATATCTGGGGAACAAAAGGGCTCTCAAGTATGGTATCCTCTGTTTCTTATCGTTGCTACATTTGCTTTGAGGGTGGCAAAATTTGTTAGTGCCTCATCGCATCCAAGCAAATACTACTTTCTCGATTGCTCTCTCAAGAACAATTCCTTCTCATGTTCTCAGCCAAAAAAACTAAAAATAAATAAGATTACAAACGGTAAAAATTAAATACAATTTTTTTTATTAAATAACTTATTCTCTCACATATAAACAAAATGAAATTTTATATTATTACCTGAATCTAGTAAGTTATAAGATCGTGTATATAAATGTATTAATATGTATAAATGGTTATAAGATAATTGATTTGGCGCCAAAGGTGGCTTCTTAGCGCGTGTAGGACCCAGTTGTTAATATTGATGGAAAATTAATTAAGGAAACTTGACAAAGAATTCGGTAAAATGTCCAGCAGGAGGACCACGTGCCCCCAAGAAAGTCATGAAAATGACTCATCTGAAATGAAGCCTCAATAAAATTATTATATTTTAGAATGAATGATTTTAAAAATGAAGTTCATTGCACCGTGGATTAAAAGAGGTTGGTTTAGATACACTAATGACACCATGTACATTATTCGTCAGTGGGATAAGTGGGACAGGACAAAATCCCTGGTGGGACCCACTCTATTGTCAAATTGAACATGGAGGCATGGAGCATGATTGGATAGCACACGTCTAGACCCTCCTAATAATCTAATAGTGGATCTGTTATTAAAAAGAAAATCTAATGGATCATTGTTAAACATAAAAATTATATTTAATATGTAAAATTTACGACTGTTTATATATATTAATGCTATTTTATTTATTATTTTTAATGCACTCTTTTATATTTTTACTATATTATTCATTTTATTTCACATTTGCCTTTATTGTAAAATGTGTTGTAAAAATATCTATTTTTAAAATAATATTACTCTTAAATAAATGTGCTTATACATGGAGCAAAAAATATCTAATGAGAAAGCCATTCTTTTGCAGCAATGCCTTATTGTGCGAGTCATACTGCATTCTACAGTTACATCTTATGTCCTAAAATCTTTTGTCCACTTCATTGGAGACACAGTCACGTATTGCATTTAAAAAGCTTTATTCTTTTTTTTTCAGGAGTTAAATATAATAATTACTGAACTAAGTAAAATGGAATGTTCTTAAAAAAAAAAGAAAGTAAAATTGGAATGAATGGTAACCTGGTCATAAGTAGACATTTTAGTTTCATTTTAAAATTAAAACATTCTATTATAATAGTAGTATTATAAAATAAATGTGTCTCATCAGTTTTATAAAAAAATTAAGTTTATTGTCATATTTATTCTAACTTCAAAACCGGAGAGCTTGATTTTTCCCATTTTATATATTAATAGAGTTTTTTATAACAGTTTTATGTATTAATAGCTAAGATGCCACAATCAGGATGTCAGTGCTACTCTAATACACTTGACATTATATATGATTTGTTTTTACTGAGACATTGTATATGCATAGGGAAAGGATGAATTGATAACAGGTGTGAAGTTTTCACACTTCCAAATAACTTTATGCAATATGTGAAATTATTTAATATAATCTTTGAATAATTTGATATTATCTTTATAATTATGTATATTTGTATTATTTAGGACCCACAAAAGATACAAGACATTCTACATGAAATTACGAGACACGTGTCAGACATGTAACAGGAGCATGAACACTTGCCCTTAGGAGTCGGACTCTTAAAATGATTGATTATCTCTAATCTATTAATATTTGAATATCTTTATCTATCGGTAGATAATTAATTATCTACAAAATCATACATTATCTACAAGGTACAATTATCTTCTAACTTTTATCTATAAGCTACAGTTTATTTCTAATATTATTTGCAATCTACCAATTATTATCTATAAGTCGAAAATGATCTGCAAAGACTATAATGATCCGTACAAGCAATGACCCGCAACTCTTACTTAATCTTATAAATATTAAGTTTCATCAAATCCTGAATACAATCCCACACACTTTAGCACATGAGCAACAAGCTTGTGCCTCTCTCTTTGGCTCACTTGAGCTTATACTTAAACATATACTTGATTTATCTCCTAACTAATATACTTACTCGAGCGTCAAAGTCATTTGTTTTGCAAGTCTCCCTCTCTTGTCGTCTCGACAAAGGCCTCTCTCAAAGTCAACATGTGAAATCCAGAAGTCCACTTTGGCCATGTCCACCTTGATGTGTCATAGTTCCGGATTTTGGTAAGTTCATTTGGTGTTCACCATGGGGCCGTGATAACGGCTAATTATGAGTATATTTTGAAATTAAATTATATAGGAATTTATAATTTTTTTCTTCTAATCTTTCCTTTTTGAGCAAATAATTGTTAAATTAATATCATTTAAGTTTTTGTGTAGAGAATATTAAAAGTGATGGATTTATGAAGCTTAGTGAGTAAAATAAAGCCCAGAAATGCATGAATAATTAAGGAAAACAAAGTAATTGAGGAAAGAAAGACTAATTAAGGAAAGAATGCTAATTAAGAAAAGAAGACTAATTGACGAAAAAAAAAAGTATAATAATTAAGGAAAACAAAATAATTAAGGAAAGAAAGACTAATTAAGAAAATCGAACTGATTCAGAAGCAAAATATATTCCTTATAAAAGAAGAAAAGAGAAGAATGAGAAGACACACAGAAATTCCAACAAAATATAATTCTTTATAAAAGACAAAAGCTAGAAGAAGGAGAAGCAAGAGAGTCATTCCTACCCTCCATTCCCTTTCTTATCTTTTCCCCTTTTACTAAGTATTTCCCTCTTGCAGTTGTAAAGTCTCGATGACAATGAAAGGCTAAATCCCCTTTATTGGAAACTTGACAACCAATTACTCTTGATGTATTTTTTCTTTCTATCTATTTATGAATATTACTTTTGCTTTATCCTTTCTAGTGCTTAATATTATTACTTGTGGCTTTATGACCCATTTGCATGGCAAATTTTAGGAGTAGTACTGGGAAAGATTATTTTCTAATAAATCTGGGAAATAGTATATAAATAAAGTCATCACCAGGAATAGGTTGATATTTGTTTAGCCCATTATACATCTTTATTCTTAATACAATTTACTATTTTAGCTCTGCAAAGATATTTGAAAGAGAAAATAGATAAATCAAGATCTTTCGTGCGGGGGACCAAAGTTAGAGTATAATACTAGATGTAGGTGTAAATTGAAATAATTATAAATAGAGAAAAATCATTAATATTACATCAAGGAGTAACTCTAATAGGCTAATTTTTCAACATTCTCATCTTCTGAATTTTCTTCTACAATATTATTGGGTTTTCTCATCTTTATTGTCTTTAATTAATTAATTTAAATCCATGTTTAATTCTTTTTCTTGTTTGATTTAATTTTTAGCAATTTAATTTACTATTTTCTATTACCTTTTCCAAATCTTTTTTCTTAATAAAATATTCATCTACCTAAATACAAACAAATTAAAGTTCCTGTGAGACGCATTGGTACACTTATCAATCCATCAACAAGATCTCTCTTAAAGTTGACTTGTGAAGTCCGAGAACCCACTTTAATCACGTCATCCTGACATGTCATAATTTCAGATTTTGATAAGTATAATATCAAGTTTTACATAATTTAGACATTCATTAATATGTTTAACAATTAACATTTACTTATATTTTAAATAAGTACATAACACATCAACCGTCAAAAAAGCACTTCTGGTTGAATGGATCAACGTCCGTGTTTGATCGGGTGTTAGATGTGAAGAGAGGGTCTATGATTTAATGTTAAATAATCCGTTTCAAAGACGCATATACATTACTTTCTTACATGCAGTTTATGAGGAAATTGTGTTCAGTTTTTTAGACTTTAACGACGATTCGTTTCTTTATGTCAAAAGTTTGATACCAAACAATGATTATTACTCAATAATACTTGTTAAGGGTTTATAAAATATACTAATTACTTTTTCTTAAACCTCATTTTCAATTCATTTACTCTTTACTTTTTTTTTATATTATATCACTTATCATATTCATCATTCTTTTCATCTACATTTTTTTTTCTCTGTTTCTATCAATCTCTTTTTACCACTCAAATCCGTCCCAAAACGAAGTTATATGAATAAATTTTGCGAATTTTTTTTTACAAACCAACACACCACCATGAAACCGAATAAAAAATAGGCAAAATGACGAGATACGGTTCTTGTTAGAAACTTATTCCCTAAACGGGTCTCTTTTCAAAGAAATTTCGAAGGGGGTCTGTTTTTGAATGCTTTTTGCCAGTTTAAATGGCGAAACACCCTATTTCGCCAGCACCATCAGCAGGACAGCAGTATCTCGTCAGTACCATTAGCAAGACAGCATTGTAGCTGTGTCAGGTGCATAGTGGGTTTCGCCAGCCCCATGGACGAAACACACATGCATTTATTCACGTGGACATAGTGTGTTTCGCCAGCCCCATTGGCGAAACACACTCATGCATGAAGCGCCATCCTCCATCCATGCATGCATGCATGGCATGCATCCAACATAGGTTCTGCCAGGGCTGTTGGCGAAATGCGTTGCCATGGGTTCCGCCAGCCCTATTGGTGAAACGCGTGCCATAGCCTTTCAGAAAAAGCGCAGTGGTCAAGCATAGCCTGCAGTGTTGAAGACGTAGCCTTTTCAAAAGCTTTTCAGAAGGTGCAGGTTAGCCTGTGGGGGGGGGGGGTGGGGGACGACGAAAATTTAAATTTCTTCCCCCACCCACCCTGTCCCCTCCCCTTTATATGACCCTTGTATCTACAATTCGAGATACACAAACTTAAAAAACTTATTTGGTGGCGAAAAACTTAAGGGTTTCTACATTTTCTACCTTCAAAGGCCAAGGCTTCAATTAGGTGATATAAGTTGTAAATGATGTGAGAATTTAAAAAAGAGAGATACCACTAATATTAAAATGCGACACATACCCGAGAAATAACAAAACTTGAAAGGAGGCAATTTTCAGTAACTAATTTCCAGTCAGGAAAATTTCCACTAACCAAAATTTCCAGGATGCAAGAAAACTAGAAAAATCTTCAAAGGGGGTGTCTTTATTCTTCACCAACATGCTGTTATGTAAACAAAAGGGGAAGAGGGTGGGGGAGTTGATTAATTTCAATGAAACAATCTACGCCTGCAAATTTTGAAAAGGCTAGATGCTTTAATAGTAAAAGCTTTTGAAAAGTGTTGGCTACGGATTTAGTATATCTAGAGTCTAGGATTCACGGGTTTTGCTGACCCTCTTACCATAATGGCTTCATGCACTTCATCTTTCAACTATAATAGTAGTTCTTTCTCTCTGTTAAATATCAATTTGTTTTACTTGAGAATAGTAGCGTGTTTGAAAACTCGTTCAAAAATATTGGAGTTTCATTTGAGAATTGAGATATGGAGTTTCATTTGAGAATTGAGATATGGAGTTTCATTTGAGAATTGAGATACATAAGGTATAATTATTAACTTCTGCGAAAAATCACGTTTGAAACTAGAACCCAACATGTTATACATTACTATACTCTGAATTTTAAGAAAAGTATAAATATCTGATAAAGAAAATTGGGAATTGAATTATAAAATATGCAAAATATGGGGGCATGTGTGTTTCGCCAATAAAAAAAGCAAAACCCTACATGCATGTGCCATGCATGTGTGTTTCGCCAATAAAAAAAGCGAAACCCATGCTGGACACGCGAAACTATGCTACATGTGCATGCATGGCCATGGTGGCATGGGAGGATGGCAGTGTAGTGTGTTTCGCCAAAGATGATGGCAAAACCCACTAACACGTGAACTTTTGTCCTGATAGGGACAGTGTTGTTTCGCTGTTGGTAATGGCGAAATAGTATTGTGCCGTTGATGGAAATGACGAAATAGGGTGTTTCGTCAGCAGGAATGACGAAAAGTTTGTAAAAACAGATCTCTTCTAAAAATTGTTTAAAAAAAAACCCATTTAAGGAATAAATTTCTAAAAACAACCCTATCTCGTCATTTTGCCTACAAAATAATTAACTGGAAGCTATAGCTAATGTTAACGCATGCAGTTCTTAAATTTGATTGAAATATTGAAGTAACTGAAAGAAACAGAACAGAGTTGGTTCAAACTTAGCCTCTGACAACTTTATGATGACACATTCATTATGTGGGTTAACACACGTGAGTGGGATATAGACAATGATATTTCATTCACACAGAGCCAAGTCTCGGCATTTTGGGCAATTAGACCCCTACCCACAAGTCCCTGCATTTGTTTACCTCAAGAAAGTGACCTAGGAAGAGAGACACCACAAACGGCCACAAACACCAACACCTGAGCCAGGTTAAGCGTCAGAGGTAAATCGCAGCCGTGTGAAGTGAAAATGAAAATATGAAAGAAACATGACAAAGAAAAACAACAAAAACTAGTTCAGATTTTTTTTATAATACTGCCCACAAATTAACATGATTATAGCCACCACGGGACTCATCACTTAGTCTTTCCCCACCAAGCCACCACGAAGACAAAGGAGAGACCTCAAACTCGATCATTCGATGTACATTAACAGCAAATCAAATAAAAATACAAGAGGACCCAATTGAAACCAAATTTGATCTTTTTTTTTTAAAAAAAATTAGAACATGAAAAAAAAAAAATGAGACCATCTGAACTTATTTTTAAAAAATAAAGGCTCTAATTAAAATTTCTAAAAATAGAAGGATATAATTGAATTATTTTTAAAAGTTAGAGGATTTAATTGAATTTTTAATAATAAAATATTAAATTAAAGTTTAAAAATAAGTTAGACATCAAACTAATAATTAAGCCTACTTTTTTCTATAACAATTTATATTGTTGAAATATACTACTATTCATGTGTTTGGAACTATGTTTCCACGCTTCATTAACGCACAAGTTACATATTGTATAGGTCAAGGTTTATAGTTAGCAAATCATGAATAAATCTTTACTAACAGGCTTTGGATTTATAAAAAGGAATCATCTCACATAATATAGTGAATAACTTTAAATCTCAATCGAAAAAGATGCTCACATTTAATATCGAATCATGTTTTGAGTGAGATTGTCTAAAAAAAAATACATAAAAAAATGAATTATTCTTTCTTTTACCATTTGTTATAAATTACACATTAACTAACAATGGAATATTGATCAAGTAAATAACTTTTGTACGACTCATTAAATTGTTAGAAATTCTTGAGTCAAATTTTGTAGTGTTATGTTTGTATCTTGGATACCACCATTCCCCAAGTTATACGAATTTTGTCCGGACATTATATTTTCAACTAGCAATATAATTTATATCCAAGTATCTTTGATAAAGTTTCAGAAAATCATAGGCTACAAAGTTATAAAAATTGCAGAAATATAATTCTTTTGGGATTTAAATGCTTTTTCGTTCTTGAAATTGAGCATTTTTCTCACTTTCGTCATTGCACTTTTTTTTATTTTTATTTTAGTCTTTGTTTTTCTTTTTTAAAGCACTTTAGATAATATTTTTTTTACTATTAAAAACATTTTATTTACTGCTCAAAGCGTTATCTCAAACGCTTTAAGAAGGAAAAATAAAACTTATACATTTTGTGAGAATTAAAATAAAAAATTAGAAGAACAAAACTATAAAAAAAAACATTAAATTTTAAGAAGGAAAAAAAGCATTTAAGCCATGCTTTGGAAACTAATGATATAATTTTAAATAAAGAAATTACTTCCTGCACCTCCCTATTACTCCATGCACTTAATCTAGAATATAAAGTTACATTCCAGAAAAGACTTTTTGGGAATATAAAGTTTTACATTCCAGATATGATGTTCCAGAAGCTTAAAAGGTTGCAGGAAGAAAAATTGGAGGTGCAGGAAGTAACTGCTCTAAAACAATTGAAAATATGGGCCCATCCCTCCTTAGCAATAAGTCCAACAGCTCTTATACAGCATTTGGTCCAAGAAATAGATTTTTTTTAACGTTTTTGTACGTCTCTCCGATTATTATCATTCAACTAATTTCTGAAAATTTTCAGTCTTGGATTATTTTAGTTAGACATTTTGAATACGAATCATAGCGGCAATCAGAACCAAAAGGAGTAGTAATACTAATACTACTTCTGCTCAGTTGTAGAAAAATATCACCTCAATACTTATAAAAGAGCTCAAGCTCTTTTATTTTTTGACTGAAAGCTTAAGCTCATTTTTTAGCAGGACCAATATCAAATTTACCTAATTGATAAAAGATATATTAAAAATATATTGCTAACGTTGCACAATATCCTATACATGCCTAATAATGGGACAGTAAACAATGAGCTAAATTAGCAGGGGAACGACGATGATAGTCAACATAATTCATAACAGGGAACAACATCAAAGATGTAAATCTTTGCATGTTCTTTAGGGTACATTTAAGAAAATCAAATGAGCAAAGGCAAATGGAACACGGAATTCCTTTTTAATGACTAATATGGCAGCAACGTGCCATATTCAAATTCTTCCACTAGTTGCCCATTTCATTTTGTACTCCCTTGACAGCTAGAGCTTGCTGCAACATGTAACAAAAGCAAGTTTCATCTTATAGCATTCAGTCAAAAACATATGCCAGACGAAGGAAAAAAAAACAATGCATATTGGATACATCAAACAAAAAGAGTTTAGTTGATTTGTAGTCATCATCACCTGAAAGCACGACAAGGCATATTGCACATCACTTGCTGATATTTGGTGGTGGAGAACAACTCTCATTCTGGAATTAAACAGAC
Organism: Glycine soja; assembly: GCF_004193775.1. Taxonomy (NCBI): domain Eukaryota; kingdom Viridiplantae; phylum Streptophyta; class Magnoliopsida; order Fabales; family Fabaceae; genus Glycine; species Glycine soja. Next base: position 41,621,913 of record NC_041011.1, on the reverse strand, counting down.
ACTATCATCAGTCTCTTGCTAATTAGCACATTGTCCACAAAGTGCAATAGTTATCTAATACGAACTAATTAATTCACATATATACAGAGTAGATAACAAGGGCCAAGCAGCAAGCTACATAAGATTTTGGAGGACATCAATAACATTTTTAGCATTTAGAAAACGTTACTCCTGTTCCCAAGCCCGACTTAGTCCACCAAACATGTTAAATACATAACAAATATTTCATTTTTTGTTAAAAAAAATCATGTATGTAATACATTATATATCATCATTAATATTGTAAGTTCATCCATTGACTCGGTAACATAAAGAAAATACAATATATACACCCGTCAAAATTGAAAATATTGCAAAATACGAGTGAATCTTAAGCTTAGGGAAAATGTTCCCGTACAAAAATTATTCTAAAACTGATGCAGAACAAGATTTCTCCAACATTTGAATAGTGATAACTTATAAGATGGATAAACATTGACACATTGACAGAAGACATTATGCTGACAAAGAAAAAACAAACAAATAGAAAAGATCAGCATGCTGATTCACTTCTTACGTTTGGACACACAAATAAGGAGATAGTAGTCAACAAAAACAGCAATTACTGCATTAATCCTCAGAAAACTAATAGTACTAACTTGACTTCATTGTAAAGTTTTCAATTATTTATAACAGACTGAATGTTGCTGAGGGAAAACAAGACCTTGATGAACTCTCTTGCATCACAAGGATACCACGTTCTTCCATGTACTTGCATATCTTTTCTGCCCTAGTCTTTGTACCCTCTTCAATGTCAATAAATACCTAGCATCAGGGAGAAAAAACTTAGTTATTCCTACATGATATACAAAGAATTGTCATTTATTTTGTATGCACTTGGTATTGTAGGCTCAATATTGGGACAGGAACTAAGATAACAATGTAATCAAGACAGAGTAATTGTTCAAAACAGAAATAATCAGAGAAATAATGCAGTTTCACTATTGTAAACAATTTACACCACACTAAATTCTAAATACTCACCATATTGGTCTCCACAGAACCAGCATCCACTCTCAGTCCTTTAACTTCTTTTAATCCATCTGAAATGAAGGCAAAAGTTATAGTAGAAAAGCAAGTATAAAAGAAAAAGGATTGTGAGTTTTAAAAAATTATAATTCCTCAAACAGACTAGGACTCCTTATGGAATCATCTAAAACTGTGTGACATTTACCAGCCAAAAGTCTAGCTTTCTTGTGATCACTTTCCAGCTTCCCAACATTTTCCTGCAAGGCAACAAGTGCAGCGGCACAAAGGAGGCCAATCTGTCTCATTCCACCTCCTAAGGTTTTCCGGAGTCGTCTAGCCTAAAAAAAATAGATAAACTAGATTTCAACATCAGTCGTTCAGGAAGTATCTACCTGCTATTAATTTCCCTGTAAAATTATTGAACTACCTTGGCAATAAAATTCTTGGAACCAACAATAACAGATCCAACTGGAGCACCTATACCTTTAGATAGGCAAACCTAATTCATATTTTCAAAGAAATAAAGTCAGTTCACTTTCCTATTTTGATTTGAAACAGGTAATAAAATTAGTCCTCTGGAACTTTCTTCAATAAGATAGATAAAAGTAAAACTTCAAATGCCAAGAAGATATACTGAATTTTAGGCAAACAGGAAAAGGAAGAGAAAGCGTACGGAAACTGAATCAGCCGCCTGGACAAGCCTATCCACTGGAACACCAAGTGCCTAAAAAACCAAAGTTTTCAGTAATGCATATGTTAGCAGGAAGGAGAAATAAAAAGCAAACAGGAAGCAAAAAACTGAATATACAATTAAAGGCATGATATTATTCTCATGCTTCACTCTATGGCAATGAGAAAAAGTAATAAGATTATACACTCAGTGGAAAATAGGCAGTGAAGAGGTCAGATCATATTTAACTGCTTATGCCTCTTCTTACTAAACAAATGTAGAAGTCACATGTAATCATTCAAATGGTAACTAACCATTTCATTCAATTTTATTTTACTGTAAATTCACATTGTCATATCCACATACTATGAATGAAGTCATTATACACATAAATAAACTGTAGCCACGCACTGAGATAGGATGGCAGAAAGTAAAGTCACAATAGGCTTTTCCACAGGACAACAACTACTAGCCCATTTTATGTTGTGGGACATTGGCAACCAACATATTTCAGTATTCACAATGCTCAATGTAGATATAAGGAGCTAAAAAGTGTTTGATCATTATGAGATTCTAGAAGTAGACATTTTTTAAGTATTGCAGTTAAAGATGTTTCATTAAGTTGTGTATAAAAGGAGTTCATGTTATCCAGTTCTGTTTTTCTGTTGGACACAGAAAACCAACATCCGAGACATTTCCAGCTGATCTGTCTCAAATCCTGGTCGTGGTTATTCACCCCTGCTGTACTGTGTTATTAAACTTTAAAATTCCCCCCAAATATTCACACTAGCAAAATGCACATGTTGGGCATTGAACATTTCATTGCAGTTAACAGTGCCAGATCAGGACATGATTCTGCACATTTTATGTTCATTATTAATGGAGATCATTTTCTGTGAGATAGCTTTTAGACAAAATGTATGTATTTAGTAAGTAAACAAATCACATGTGCCACTATAAAGCTTTATTGTAAATATTTTTAAGAAAGCATAAGTAAAACACAAAATTTCTTACAACTGATGCGTTAAAAATACGGGCCCCATCAATGTGAAGCTTCAGTCCATGCTTCTTAGCTAACTCTCCAACTCTGTCTGTATATTCAACTGAGAGGCATCTGCCACCAGAGCTGCATTCAGGTAAAATACGAGTCATGATGCTGCTATAAATTTGAATCAATTAACAACAAGATGGGACTTTTAAAACCTAAAGAAAAATTAGCAAATTGCCAGGCCTGAAATCATTCTAGTAGCTGTATGGTAGTCATTACGCATTACCAGCAACAGTAAACGGAACAAAGAAGTGAAGTCACTGCATTACGAAAACATGCCCCATTTCTTGATTAACATTGCATGGGGTAATCATGCAGTGCGGGAAAAACAAATAAAATGCTCTGCTGTGATCACTGAAGGCTTTGTAATAGGAAGCATTTCTACTCACCAACCAATATATACAATGAAAAGGTTATATATGTTTGCAAACAAAGAGCAAATTCACAATAGACAATTTGGCACTATAAACTAAGTTCTTTTTTTTCTCACAAGAAGAATAAATTATCAAAATCTTGTAGAAAATGTAAAATGTAAACTATTGTGTGGCATTAAGATCACTATAAGAGCAAGTCTAAATGAAATGTTCTAAACCAAAAAATATTGCTTACTTTGCATGAGTGTTTTCCAAGCAAATAAGCTTGGTGGTTGGATAGAATAGCTCCCCCATTGGGTCCCTTATAGCAGCCTCAATCAAATCAATGTCTATGGTTCCATCATCGTTATTTTTCACTTGTCTTGGATGCACTCCCCCAATGGTTGCAATGCCTCCATTCTCAAAAATGTTGATATGGCAATTGTCTCCAAGAATAACCTCACTTCCCCTGACATCACAATGAACAAGTACAGATACAAGGTTCCCCATAGTGCCAGATGGAACAAAAAGAGCAGCTTCTTTGCCCATTGTCTTTGCCATCTCTGTTTCTAAGCGAAAAGCAGTTGGATCATAGCCTAGAACATCGTCATCAACTTCAGCACTTGCCATAGCAGCTCTCATTGCTTCAGTTGGCTTTGTAACTGTGTCTGAACGAAGATCCACAATTCTAGTTACCATCTTCTCTTGAACTAAAACAAGCCAAAAGTTAAAAAAAAAAAAAGTCAATCCCCATTCTCAGTCTCTCATCATTTCCACAAATTTAATTTCAAAAGAATCAAATCACCAATTTTAAGCAAACTGATGCTTACAGTGGCATTTCTCTGCAACCATTGTTGGATTCAAATTCAATGATTGAGAAGCACTTATAAATTCAAGGGACAAAAAAACAGGGGGAAAAAAAGTTTCCTAAGCTACAAATGATTTTTTTTATTATAACAGCAGCTTTCACAAAATTCTAGCAAAAACAAATTACAGACAGAATCACAGGTATATGTATCATTGCATCAGTAGTAATCTCTGCAATCCACGTTATTAAATAATAAACAAATAAAAAAATCATAAAATTCCCAAGAATTTCGGAGTCGAATTGAACAATTCTACTAAGAAAAAGCAAGGAAAAAAGAAATCACCGAAACCTTTCCCGCAAAATGAGAGGAGTGATGGTGATCTTGAAATAGTCTCCACTCAGAACGAAATTCAAGAAAAAATACAACAACAACAACAATAATAATAAAGGTATATCACGAAATAGAGCATTACACGATAGGCTGTTCTCGGAGTCAAATTGCTGTCCAATTTCCTATTTTCGGAAAAGCTAGTTACTCTCTCTCTCTCTCTCTCTCTCTCTCTCTCAAGTTAAGAATGAAAAACCACAGTTAAAGACACTATAGTAAGGACATGACGCATGCAATGATGCAAGACAAGCCATGAAGTACAGAAATCAAACTCTGTTTCGTTCTCCTTTTAAAGCATTTTGTATATTACTTGGTTTCAGTGGCTGAGAAAGGAACAACAAGAACGTGATGATGGTGTGCGATGAAATTTCAGAGGAGGAGTTGTTAATTTACCAGAAAATCCTCCAACAAGATAGCAAGCAAAGCAACCCTAGCTGATTGAGTTGTTGTCGCTGGTTGCTGTGGCCCAGACTCGCTTCAAGGTTCTTCGAGTGAAAGTGCATGCAGCACCCAAGGAAACAAAACAAAAACCCTTTATCGTATTATTGCGAGCTTAGGACACTCGAGTTATATAGGGACCATTTTGTACTTTCTAATTTCTATTAATTACTTTGATTTTATTTTTTTTTAAGAAAAAAACGTCATGCTTTCTAACGATCGTTCCATGAATGAATATGCCCATCCTTCGTTCGGTGTTTATCTCCAACTTGTCTTTTTTAACCTTTTGGAGAACGTTCATCTTAGCCATTATTTAAAATAATTATTATTCATGTTGGCATCGAGTCAGCTCTATATATAGCTCTAATCTTCCTATTCATTTTTAAAATATGAATTATCATTTGAAATTCGAGTGTTAACAACACATTTTTTTTAACATTTTTAATTATTTATTATTAATATTTCTTTTTAAATTATAATATATATTAAAATATGAGGAAAAAATAATTATTTTTTTATTATTATTTAATAATAACTCATTATATATAATAAATTTATTATTTTTTATGATAATTTTTATAAAATATTACAAATGATCATTTATAATTAAATGACAATACTACCTAGTTTTATATTATTAGTGTATGATGATTAAATTCTTAAAATATATAATTTTTTTATACAATTATTTAATTAAAATTTGCTATGTATGATTTTTTTTTGTTAACTTTGACCACAATTATTTTTTTAAAAATCATATTTATTATATTATTTCTAGCTTTGCTCATTCAAAAACGTATAATTTCTAAATTGTTGATAATATAAAAAAATTATATTGTCTGTCTAAAGAAAACAGGAAATTTTTTAATATATCCTTTACCTTTTTTTGTTGATCTAATATTTTTTACATTATTATTTCCTTATCTTTTTGGATAAGTGCAATCCAATATTGCGGGTTCCTTTTTAAAGGAGGTGGCTCATTAGCTATATTTATGTGAGTGGGGGCTGTTGAGTGTTGGGATGAAAACATCTACTTGACTACTTGAGTGTTATAGCATAAATAATGAAGGTACCAGTCATCTCAAACTCAGATTCCTATCTTTCTAGAGACTAGAGAGCAGCCTTTTAAGTAAACAACTTTTGGCGGCTAAGACATATAAATAATACACTGTATAACTTTGTCACAGGTCTCGTGAAGAAAAATCTCAAGATAAACCTTAGGAAAAAATGTATTTGATTTCGAATATAAAAATAAAAGATAAATTTTTGAATTAAAATTGAGTGTAATAAGTATAAAAATCATAAAAAAATACAATTTTTTTATTTAATATTATTTATCTCATGTCTACCAAACATGCCATTAATGAAGCTAACTGTTCATATAAGCTAAAGGAATTTTCAAACACAACATATAGCAATAAATGCAGTTTGAAAAAACAAAAATAGTTGTTGGGACCTTCAAATTCACAAGAAATCAATAGATGACAATGACGAAATAAATAAGAAAATACTCCAATAGGTGGTAATATCTTACACTTTTTAAAGTGACACAAACAATTTTCTCTCTCTAAATAACAAATAAAAAGAAACAAATGATGTATTTTGTGTATGTCTCATTTTGAGTTCCATCAGGCCATTATAAAATTGATTGAGTTACATTTAAAGTAGTCTTTAAAAATTCATAAAAAAAACATTTCATCTACTACCAATAATTTTATCTATCTTTTAAAAAAGGGATGTTTTTTCTGTTTATATGTTTTTTAAAAAAAATAAAGATAGCATTAACTATTCTTCACTCTTGTCTTTTAAAATTTTATCTCTACACTGATTATTATTACTCTTTGTTTTTTTATTTGACTTTTAAGATTGTTTTGTAAAAATAAAAAGAAAATTAAAAACTTTAATTAGTCAAATATTTGTTCAAAATTGAAAGCCGAAATTTCAAAAAAATTAGCAACTAAAAACTTAATTAACCTTTAATTTTGTTAACAACTGTTAAAGTTAAATATTAAGAGGCCTAATTCACACAAAATAGAATTTACGAGACCAAAATTATATAATTACGATTCCTTAGGAAATTGAAAATCTAAATTGAAAAGATATGTCTATTTTTTTTAGAAATAATTCATATAAAATATTTATAACTATATATTCTAAATTTTGTTAGGGGCCAACCCCCGACCCAATATATAACTTAAGTCTGCCCTTAGTCTTGCTATTAGTAGGGATGAATTAAATCCAAAAGAAAGTATTTAATCACGCTATAAAGTATAAAAACATTGTGCGCATTTTTTTTTGTATATGTACAAACTTTCTTTCTCCTACTTCATCTTCTCTTTTTTGAAATAGTAATGTGTATGTTTGTTTACCTACATAGACCAATAAATAATTTATGTAACAAATATAGTACACAATTTTACAATAGTTACCGAGCTCTAATTCATTGATATAAAATCATGTATCATTCTTAAAATGTAAAGAGCACATTATCAACATCCATCATATGGAAGAGGACAAAAATTCAGAAAAAAAAAAATACGGTCAACCATCTCAATGCTCATGCAATTTATCAGTTCATAATATGTTCCAAACTTCGAGTAGGGATCATTACAAAATCTTGGCATCAACTAAGCTCTTTAGCTACCTTCCAACAACGGAGGACTCACTATCCATGCATTTTATTCAGTTAAAGCATCCAGTCTAACGTCCCCATACTTAATCAGAACAGGCTATGCAGTGTCCGGCCTAATTTGTCTCCTCCCCAACAGCATTGGTTTCTTCCATGCTGTTATCATGTGAGTTTACAGCATCCGCAACTACATCATGATTGGGGCTGCTACTTACTTCCACTGCAGCACCCATTTCTAGCATGGTCTTCCCATCATCAGTATAGCTGGCAGTAGCAGTAACTTCCAGTTTTCCATCGACATTCTCTGCAGCTGGTGTAGGATTAGCCAATTTATCAGAATCTACATCCATGTCATGGCTAACGCTAGAAGTAGCCTGGTCATGCACAATATCTACTTGCTGGTCAGCAGTTCCATCATCAGATGACTCAACTGCTAGAGCATGTCCATGCTCTACTGAGTCAGGTACAGTTTCACAATTTTCTGTACTCTGTACATCAGTTTCACCAGCCTTGCTCTCAATGATCTCAGTTGACTCACGAGCATGGTTGTTTGCTTCAATTTCTTCTTGCTGTTGTGCTAGTAATCTGCATTGGTCCATGACATTTTGCATCTTTTCCAGCTCTTCAATTAGACTCCCATACCTATTTTGCAAAGTTTTCTCAAGTTCTTTTTGCTTCTGTACTTCACCCCACAGATTGTTTATCCTATGTGATGCTGCCAATTGTTCCTGCTTTTGCAAAGCTTTAAAGCATTCTAACTCAGTTGCAGCTACATCCATCTGCTTGAAAGTGGCCTCAATTTGTGGCCACAGGCTTTTCTTTACTCTCATCTGAAAAATGCAATAACCAAATTACAATATACTCAAGATTAAGTATGTAAGCAGTCAGGCAGTCAGGCAACATGAAGAAAAGAATATCTAGAATTACAAGAAATATCTATTGTCCAAAGAGCAAAACAAAACCAAAGGAATTCTGCTTTCTTCATGTACTCCCCCACTTCCCACCATTTTTGACATAAAGTGTCCCACTAACGAGTTGATTTCCAACTATTTTCATTCACAACACTTTTCAGTTTGGTTTATTTATTGAGGCAAATACAAACCAACTTTACATAGGGCGTTCAAGCAATGAAGATTCTCAAATATTGATAACAAAATTAATACAAGCTAGCTAGAAAGCTCTTAAGCAAGAAAACACAACCAGCAACAGACTATGTGCTTAAAATAGCAACATTAGTGATAATTGAAGGTGATACGGCGAGAAACAGAAATGTAGCATTCCACATACAGCATATCAATAACATACCTCATAACCTTGCGTGAGAACCATCACCTTCTTCTCAAGCCGTACCATCTTCTCCTTACCATCATCCAATTTGTTTCTCACATTCTCAAACTCATTCTGCAAAGCTGCTAGTTTTTCCATGTTTCCAGCAACACTAGAGAGACCATATGCATTACGGGTAGGAAAGTACATAAGATCATTGAGACAGGTTCTGTGTGCTTCAATAAATTCATCAAGGGGTTCATCTTCATGACCCATTGCTGCACAAAGATACAGGGCCTCTTCCTTTATCAACTTATCAGCCTATCACAAACAATATGCACATAAATATGCAAAATAAGTATCATCAGCACTGCTTACAAGGTCATCTCCAATGATATCATAGTCAAGATAAACGAGGAGCAAGATAATTTAGCAGCTCATTAGATAGAAAGATTTGCTTTATCAAAATGGAAAATGAAAATAAACACAGAATATGCATTACACTATGAAATCAATTTATACAGTGTACCACTTGTAAATGCAAGGGCAGAACTTAGATAATTACATCTGACTCAAAATAAATCTATCAATATCTGGAAACATAACACCATAAAATTCAGAGAAAAACACACTCAATCCAACTAATTAATTGAAGGAGATTATAACCAAAAAAGTGTGAGCATTTCAGATCCAATTAACAAGTTATTTTCATACCACAATGACATTGAAGAATCACTTCACGAGGGAGCAGCACAGCAGAGTCATAAACAACTAGCAGATTGTAAGACCTTTAAAATATAATCACACAAATTTGTAAATCTAAACACTGGTGTAGAATGGCTAGTTTCAAAATATTCACAAAGATTTCATGGAATTCAATTTTCAAAAACTACACCTTCATTTAAATCATTACCAACTCAGCATTGACAAAAAAAAACATGATAAAAGAACTTGTAAAGAAAGGATGGCAATATAATGGGAGTACAAGGAAATCTCATAATAGAAAGAATCAACACTAATGCATTGAGAAAAATATAAATTATGATGGAACATTGGCAGATCCAAATTATTCCTATTTCATTAGCCTGTGCAATGATTCTTCAAGTGTTTATTTTGGGAGGGCAGTTGTGGAAGGGGAAATATAATTTTTAAAAAAATCCGAGTAATAAACAGATAAGGTCATTACAGTCTCAGGGTCTGCATAAAAAGGGGAGGGTATCCTTCAAAACGAAAAAAAAAGTTACTTGTGTGTATCAAAAGGGTGAGAGTTAACCAAGCTACTTCCTATCAACTGAAAAAAATGAGATGTCATCCCAACGGGAAATAAAGAAACTAAGAGCACAGACAGATAAGTAACGACATACCTCTTTCATTTCATCTTCCTGAAAATCTTCTATCACAGGGACAGCAGACCCATTTACAGCACGCTTGGCTCCTTTCTTTTTCTCCTTAATCACTTTATCATCAAGTGGATACTTACCATTGTCATGCTCCAGCAAAGTTAGAAGCTCCCTTCTAATCATCTCGTCAGCTTGCTCAATAGAGGTTGGTGGAACAAAGGAACTCTTGTCCCCGTCAGTTCGCATCAAGGAATTTCTTATAAGCTCCAATGATGCTGTAGGAGGCCTAGGAAGTTCCCGTTGAAGAACTTTTGATCGCTTTCTAAGCAATGCCTGCTGCCTTGCCTCTTCTTCCGCTTTTTCTCTAGCTATTCTATCAGACATATCCTCTTCAATTTTCTCCTCAGGCTCTTCGGCATCTTCTAGAACAGGTGGCATCACTATCTGGTACTCATTTTTGGGCTGTGGAAGGCTTCCTAAACCAGAACGCAAACTTCTTCTCATATCAGCCTGTCTCTGTAGCTCAAGTTTAGTGCTGTCATGCATATTCATGTCCTCATTAATATGTAGCTCATCCCTAAGAGGAGTTCCCTTTGGTGTCATGCTAAAAGAAAAACCATCTCTTGTTGGTGTCATGCCAATTCTAGGAGTGAGACCTGCAGCTCCAGGAGTTGCAGAAGGAGTCAGCATTGGGTTTGGAGTCTGAATCTCCTTTTTCTTAGGAGTGACACCGGAAAAATCTGAAGGATGCAACTCTGGGTTCTCTCCTCCTAACAATGGTGTTTGAGACTCCCTCAGCCTGGCCAGATTTTCAGCTTCCATCATGATAGCATCACCTTTACCAGCCGGTGTTCTCTGAGGGGTTCGCAAAGGAGTCATTCCTTGGCCAGGTGTCTGTGCATAATTAGTCAGAAGAGCCTGTGTTGCACGACTACCTTCAGCAAGTTCCTGACTTCCTGCAAGGTCACTAGCATAACCCAACTTTGCAATATCATCCAATTCCTGATCTGAAATCTGCGGGGGTGGAAGCATCAATTTTGACCTCTTTCTTACTGTTTCTGGGTCATTCAGCTTGTTGGCATGCAATATGGCAGATGGAGCATCTTGCCTTTGTGCAATTTTATTTTTTGCAATGTCCTGTTTTCTTAATTGTGCCTCAACATCAACCCTCCTTTTCCCTTCAAGTTCTTCAATTGTAGTAGGGAACTGGGGCTGTTCCACTGGTCTATCTTCATCTGTAACATCAAAAAACCCTGGAGGGGGCCTTTTTTCAAAAGGAATTTCTGCATTGTAATCTATTCCTTTCCTTTTTCTCTTCCGCTGCCTAATATCAATTCCAGCAGCCTTCAATTCTCTCTTCTTTTGTAAAGAAGCAAGCCTCCTGGCTTCCTCAAGCTGTTTCTCCCTAGCTTTCCTTTTTGCTTTCTTGCCCTTTGTGTTGGCTAACCGGGCTCGTGCTTCAGAAAGCATCTCCTTTTCATCTTCATCCATATCAACAGGATCGGGGCGTGCAGGTTTTGACTCAGGGTTTGGATCAATCTCCCCAGGACGCAGTTTCCGAGGATCATCACCGGGCTCATAGTTCTCATCCTTCACACAGGCTACATCAAGGAGCTTCTCGTACCGCTCAAGACACTGGGAAGGGGTACGGCCAACAATTGGAGCAATTGTTCTCCACTGTGTGGGCATAAGCTTAGCAAGATGAAGTAGCTTCTCATCCTCTTCTCTCGTCCACTCAGTCTACACACAAAAAGCATCAATTGAAAAACCACTCATTAGGAAACAGCTAGATAGTAAAAACTAAAAAGAGGTAGACAAAGGCTGTAGATGGAAAAATGCATTAAAAAGCATAATGTTAGGTTACAATTAATAACATAATGGCATCTTATTAGGTTGTCAGTTTCACACCATATGAAAGGTTAGGAGAATAAGAGTAAGACCACTAAGCTAAATATCACAACAATTACTACTCTACTATGTACTACCCAATTCATACAGTCATGAAAAAGCATAAACTTAAATTAAAATTCTCTCTCAGCTTAAAGCATAATACATAACAGTAGGAAATTGAGAAGAGTGGTACCTTTTTTATGGAGGGATCGAGCCACTCATACCAGCGAGCTTTGCATTGCTTGGCAGATTTGCGAACAAGGAGAGAAGAGATTCGAGCCCACTGGTTCTTGCCATATTTCATAACAGCTGCTTTTAGGATTTCATCTTCGGTGTTTTTCCAAACACCGCCCTTTATCATAATCCTCATTTTCGCTTCAACTACAGACAGCAACCAAACAATTCAAATGCTTTCAGAAACACTATTAGATTTAGTTTTGCAACCCTTTTTAAAAATCCAATCCATATCTATATTAAAAAATAAGTTTGGATTTTTTGAAATCAAGTCCCAAAAAACAGTTTTCAAAACTGGTTTTAAACCAAAACACTGATTTTAAAATCAATTTAAACCTAGATAAATGCATCATTATACCAAAGTAAACAGATTGTATCCAACAGGAGAATGGAATGAGATCCTGTAGTGAGTGCAATACATGAAACAATAAGATAATAAATTACCTTCCAACAGATGAGCTGTATTGAGCTAAACAATTTATTCCATCTTATATTTTAAGTGTGAATTTTTACAAATCTCGTTATTGTCTTGATCATAATCTACCAAGGCTATAGCATACAAAAGAATCCCATGGAAGACAAAAAGGTATTATCTAGGTATACTGAAGCAGGTCAACAGGTTGTGCTTGCATTATATATGGTTTGAGTCGTCATACAGTATTCTAAAAATGTCAATGAAATATGAAAGAAATACACCTAATGCCTAATGCAAGACTTTGCACTTGCAGCACCCTCCAAAACAACCAAACATCAAGTATAAAATCAGAGTAATTCCAATATTCACAGGAACATAAAAATCAATAATCATATCTGAAAATCACAAAAAAAAATAAAATAGTGAAGACAGAAATGATATTCTCACACCACCATTCATGATTGCATTGATCTTCTCAGTTCTCTCCTCACATAAACATGAAAAAAAAAAGGAGAGTTAGGCTGATTTCCAATTCTAGGGAGACATGTGCTACTCATCAACCATCTTTGCATCTACACATACTAATCCACATACCTCATTCCCAGAAACATTCAACAATGTTTTTCAGGAAATCACTGTCATGTGTATGTTGTTGCGTGATTTTCATTCACGATGCTTTTTTTAGGGTTTGTGTAGTGCTTCGTGAGAGACTCGAGACTGAGAGAGAGATTTGAGACTGAGGTGCGTTTCAGTTAATTGGGGCATCTTGCGTCGTTTGGTTTTGTTTTCTTTTTTTCACAAAAAAATAAAAATAAAAAAATCGTGGAAGTCACCAAAACCAACTTAATCAAAATACTACAAACTAACCACCACAATTTGCAAACCCCCACCTATCCAACACATACAGACTAACCGGTCAATCAAAATCAAGCACCCAATCCAATCAACACCTTTATAGTTCATTCAAGCACCCAATTAACAGCTCAACAGTTTAAAATTTAGCAAAATATATAAAGTTTCATTCGAACCTTATGTAGAAGAATACTAGAATACAAATGCTGAAAAACCACCTTCGTCAACTTTGTGTTGTGTCTGCACTAATTCAAAAAACAAGAAGAAAAAGGAAAAAACGAAGATGATTTGATGTGACAAATAGGGGGAAAGAAAAATAATGAGAAATCAGGGTTTAGGTTAGGGAGAATCAGAAACGCACCACAAATCATAAACCGCAGTCGCGATTAGGGTTTGAAGTATGGATTTCGCGATAAGGAAGAAGAAGGATCCGTTCAGGTGAGTGAGAATCCAGAGCGAGCTTCTTCGTCTGAGGCGGAGCCAGAATCGAGTGTGTCACTTAGGACCGTAAATGAAAGAACTGGATTTGGATCGTCGCCGATTTTTGTCCATCTTCTTAAAAAAAAAAAAATGGTGGAGATACTAAAGAGTGTTGCTAGGTGCACCCAGTAAATTTTTTAAATGGTAAAAATGCCCCTGGCTTCTTTCTTCATTATAAATGTTTATTTTTCTCGGAAATGCACTGTACGCCATTTTTGTTGCTTTTGTTTCTCTTTTTTTTTTGTTTTTGGTGCGGCATTGTCTTCGATTCGTCGGTTCGTTGTGAACGGTTAGGTGCGATGAAGGTGAAGATATCGGTGTTGAGCGTTGTCGTGGTCGTTCGACAGCATACGAGGTATGCAGATGGTGGTGCCTCTGTCGGGGACGTATGGAACAGTTACAGATCAAGTTGATCCGTAGGTTGATAAAATCCTATTACGGATCAAGTTGATCCGTAAGAGTAATTTTTTAAAAAAATTTATGGTTTTTTAATTAAGTTTCCTTTTTTTTTAATTATTAATTTGTTTGTATGGTCAATTTTTATTTGAGTTGGTTAGATGGACGAAGATCAGTGAATGTATGAGAGTATAATGTCTGAAGAAGCGGATATGGATTATCAAAATGAAGAAGCATGTGGTGCGAATGAATCACATGTTGATTGTTTCGATGCGTTCAATACTTCTCAGGTTATAATGTTCATGTTTGTGAGTGATTTAATAAAATGAATACTGGTAGAAAACTTAAACTTAAATTATGTTGATTGCTTTGTAGGTGTTTGACAGCCGAGAGGATGTTTTGCGGTGGGCTCGATCCATTGCTCATGAAAACGGATTTGTGGCAGTGATTATAAGGTCAGACACAAACATAGGTAGTAGAGGAAGGACTTCGTTTGTGTTAATTGGTTGTGAAAAGAGTGACGAGTATAGGCGTAAGAAAAAAACATTTATCAGAAGAGACACTGGGACTAGAAAATGTGGGTGTCCCTTCAAGCTTCTTTACAAGCTAGTGCTTGGAGGAGAAGGCTGGATGGTGAAGTTGATTTGTGGAGTGTATAATCATGAATTGGCCAACTCATTAGTTGGACATCCATATGCGGGGCAATTGACTAAAGCTGAAAAAACAGTTATTGCTGATATGACGAAGTCCATGGTGAATCCAAGAAACATTCTGCTCACTCTGAAGGAACACAATGCCAATAGTTGTACGACTATTAAACAGATATACAAGGCAAGAAGTGCATTTTGTTCTCCCATAAGAGGAACCGATATTGAAATGCAACATCTGATGAAACTTCTTGAACATGATCAGTATATTCATTGGCACAGAATAAAGGATGAAGACGTGGTTCGTGATATCTTTTGGTGTCACCCTGATGCAGTGAAGTTAGTCAACGCATGTAATTTGGTGTTTTTGATAGACAACACCTACAAAACAAACCGGTACAGACTCCCACTACTCGATTTTGTTGGGGTGACACCGACTGGGATGACATTCTCTGCCGGTTTTGCATATGTGGAGTGTGAACGCGTTAATAATGTGGTCTGGGCTTTATAACGCTTATGAGGCTTTTTTTTAAAAGCGTGATGCCCTCCCTGGAGTTATTGTCACTAACAGAGACCAAGCATTGATGAATGCAGTGAAGACTGTATTCTCTGATTGTACAAATTTGTTGTGCAACTTTCACATAAACAAGAATGTGAAGGCCAAATGTAAATTACTAATTGGGCAAAAAAAATATTTGGGATTATGTCATGGATTGTTGGGGATGTCTGATTGATTGTCCTTCAGAACAGCAGTTTGATAAATGCTTGAAGAAGTTCGAAATGGCTTGCTCACCTTAGCCAATGTTTGTTGACTATGTCAAGGAAACATGGATAATATCACACAAGGAAAAATTTGTTTCCGCTTGGACTAATAAGGTGATGCATTTAGGAAATACAACAACAAACAGATATGAAATTGTTCAACTATTTGTATTAACGTTGATGAATTGATGAAATTGTATTATTATATATGTTTATTGTTATTTGTGTATTTGAAATGTAGGGTTGAATCTGCTCACTCGTCTTTAAAAGGATTGTTACAAAATAGTCTTTGAGACTTATGCAGTATGTGGGATGCCATGAATAACATGATTACGTTGCAGCACACGGAGATTAAAACATCATTTGAAACAAGTACACATGCCGTTGGACATGTCTTAAAAAAAACCTTATACAGGAGGCTTCTTGGAATGGTTTCAAGGTATGCTTTAAATCATATTGCTGCTGAATTAGAGCGTGTTGACTATGCTGGCAAGAATCCTTCAAGTTGTGGTTGTGTGGTGAGAACCATGTTTGGTCTTCCTTGTGCTTGTGAGCTATCCAAATATGTTGGTGGTTGCATCCCACTGGATTCAATCCATATGTTTTGGAGGAGACTAAGTTTTTCAGACCAAGGGTTATCTAAGCCCGAAGTGAGCATCAAGGCAGAAATAGAAACAATATCCAAAAGATTCGAAGAACTTGATGTTTGTGGCAAGTTTACTATGAAGACTAAACTTTGGGAAATTGCATACCCTAATCAGAATTCGATGTGTCCTCCTCCAGCAAAAGTTAACACAAAGAGGGCACCGAAGAAACCTATGAGCAGGAACCCAAGGTCAACAAAGCGCGATCCATCTTACTGGGAGTATGTAGATGCCTTTGAATCTATGCAAAATAGAAATTCATCAGTGAGGCGTACTGCATCATCCTCTGAGCAACCGAATCGAAGAACGATGATGCCCATGTTGGATCAGTTTCAGCCATTTATGCACGACTTCATTGATAAGATTGTTGATGTCAAAGCTGATGGTAACTATGGATATCGCTCAGTTGCCAATTTATTAGGTATGGGTGAAGACTCTTGGTCGGTGGTCCGCTACCATCTTCTTAAAGAACTTGGGAAATTCTCAGAAGACTATACTCGACTCTTTGGTGGCACAGAGAGATTTGAGGAATTAAAGATGTCACTACATGTTGATGGGTTAACCAAGGTATGTAACTTATGTTTTTGCTTTTTAATACTTAACTTTACAATTAAGTTTGGCGTGTATATTTGTTTCATTTAGGTGATCACGGATTAGTGGATGAATATAACGGACATGAGACATGTCATTGCATCAAGATATAATGTAATCGTTATATCCTTGTCTAAACAACAAAGCATGACATTCTTTCCTCTTAGAAGTCAATCGCTGGCAAATTCTTCATTGCATCGTATAATTTGTATCGGTCATGTGTATGACAATCATTTTGTTGAGGTATATTGTAGATATGAAGTGTTTTTTTTTATATTTATGCAATGAGTTTTGTAGCATTGAGTTAACACTTTTTTCGCATGTACAACAGGTTTATTTAAAAGAACGTTGTCCTTTATCGCCTGTAGCATTGTTATGGTCTAGCAATTATCATCCTCGGGCAAAGTAGTGGTCAACTCCATATATTAGTAGAATGCAACATTACAAGAGCTTCGTGATGTTCAACAGAGACTATCTTGACATAAATGATGATTGAACATGTAATTTATAATGAATGATCGTTTTGAATTGGATTTTCACATTACATTTATGTGTCTTTGTATATTTGTTACGTCCACAACAAAATTATTACTAACAACATATGGAGTTGTCTGAGTTGACAACACATTGTGAAAAAAGCATGTATGATAAATTGTTGTATGAGTTAACATAAAACGCGTGACAGGACCTTGCACAACATGACTACACATGCAAATCTGATGCAAGATAAAGCGTGCCACATCACTAGTGTAGTTGACAACACATACAGAAAGCATGTGCACGTGTATTTTTAATTTTTAAAAAATGCAGCACTGATATTAAAACTCATCTATATATCTGACACCGCCTAACACTGTAAAAAACCACAAGTTTCAGTCGTAACCCAACTCTTACAAAAAACTATGACATTCTTGGGAGAGACAAGAGCAGTCAGACAATTGTAAACTCCACATTAGGTTTTATTTTTCCAAATGGATCCATTGTTCACAACGACAGTGATGTTTGTTTTCAAGCTTCCACTCCAGTTCCCATTCGAGTATCTAACGGTTGTGATTTTCAAACGTTAAAAACCAGAATACACAATACCCTTAAGTTAACCGACAAGCAATTTTTGGATGAAATTTACTACCGACAGTCTTTCACATATGCAAGTAATCAATTTTTGTTTGAATGTATGCAACTGAAAAATGATGTTGATGTTAACACAATGTTAATGTGTAATCATCAATTTTCATTTGTTGGTTTGATTGAGTTATTATGTACCATTGCTAAAACACTAGATGATATTTTAAACTTATTTCAAGCCACTATGACTCCTACTTATGATGTCCTGCTATATTACAATGGGAGGTGGAACATGTCATGCCAAAATGAGTTTGTTGGTGACTCGTTCCCAAGAAAAAATCCTAAAAAGTTTGACATTCCTTTTGGATGTACCATGGATGAACTGAAGGATTTGATCAAGCAAGTTGCACCTCATGGGATTCCCCCTTATGGTATTCATGAAACACAAATGGTAAGGCGATTTTTTTTTCGGAAACCAAGTCACCACGAGTATTCAGAAAAAAGTTATCAAATTCGAAATAATTGAACTCAAAACCAACGATGACGTGATGAAGGTGTTAATTGAGTTTAACTACTGGAAAAGGATTGGACCAATAGAAATTTTAGCTGTTTTCAGTAAACCTGTAATGCAAATGGAAGACGAGTTGTCCTTTTCACAAAATTAGCATGAGTTAGTTGTAGTATTTGCTGCAAATTTAATTTCGTTCGACTATGTTGAAGTTAATGTACTGTTTGAATTCATGTATCGCACAATCGTTCTTTTTTTGTTTTTCTGGAAATGGAAGACGACTTGTCGTTCTCTGTTAAATTTTATTTTTAATACTTTTACTTTTTTGTCGGTGTTGCAAATTTATTTTAAATATATAAAAAAACAACTACAACAAACGAAAAATAACAATTAATTATAAAGATTGCAATTAGACAAATTATTTAAACTCGAGTAGTTCATTTTTTTTAAAGAAACTACTATAAAATTAAAATTTAATTAAAATGTATTTTGTCATAAATTAAAAATAATTTAATGATTTAAAATATTTAACAAAGTATATTTAATTCTGATGCAAAATATGGAAATCAAGAAAATAAATAAATTATATGAGTCAATTATTAATTTAATATAATGTATAATGCTTCAACTATTGAATGCATTCAAAATGACTCTTCTACTTTCATACATTTTTCTTCTATATAATATAATATTAACCCTTTCATTTTGTTTAACCATGCTATAGGGTCATTCACTTAATATTTTAAAAATAAATTTATACATACATATGATTTTGGGGGAAAAATGTTTTCAGTATATTTTTTTTATTCCTATATTATTCTATCAATGAATTTGATTTTTAAACTTTAAAATATGTGATTTAGTCTTTCATTTCTAATATTTCATCATATTTTAAAAAATTTAAAGAATAAATTCATCAATGTAAAAGTAGAGCCGTAAGTAGAAATAGAGACTAAAACACAGTTTTTCTATGGTTGGAAATAAATTAAATTCAATTTGAAAACATATTTGAAAATAAGTTATCTAGATTTTTTCTAATATAGAATAATTTTTTTTTACATAATTAAAATTATATAAAACATATTTTTTTAGAATTTATAATAATTTTATACTATAATATTTTCCATATTTATTATTTTTGTTCATTAAACTTTGTAAAGATTGAACAAGGTCTTTGAACAACAAAAAAAGAAATAAATAAAACTAACATTATTAATGAAATGGGCTCAAGTACAATAAAAGTATATACATCGAATTTCAATATAAAATGTGTAAATAAACTACAACTGATCTGTGCACCGCCTGTGTCGAGACCTAACATATTTGCAGCCATATGGTCCGAATAGTGCATCCACCTGTCGTATATATCATCAAACGAAACCCATGAATCGACGGGCGGAACAGGAATGGTCTGGGTGTATCTAAACTGCCACATGACCCTCTCTGGTCGGTAATACACAACAACAGGCCCCCAGGGCAGCAGACCGGAATAACATGAAATCATATGGAAGTCCCGGACCGATCGGTGCTCCCCATATGGGATCCAACAGACATCCGGAATCTGAAGTCGGTCCAAGCGCTCCCTGTACGTCGGTGTACGTATGCTCTTCACGGTCTTCTTCGTAGCAATCCACCTACAGGCACGCGGTGAATCCTCGTTGTAGTCCGGATCAGCAGTGGACTCCATGACTGAGGGAAAGTGCTCGTATATCCAGCACTACAGAGGTAACATGAAAATCATAAAAATTAATAATAAAAGTCTAAACAAATTTCAAGTTAAACATTGTTGAACCTCAATGAATTAAAAACATGTTTGTTACCTGCAACGTCGTGATGTAACCACCAAGTTGTTGGCTGGTGCTGATAGAAGCATCATTCAAGTGGTCGTACATATGCACCAGCTACTCCCCAAGCGTACCTCCCAGTCTGACTGAGGTCACGAAGGGCCCTAAAAAACACAATATGAACATGGGTTGCACTCTTGTTAGCAAAAAGAGTGCAACCCAGAAGATGAAGAAGAAACGCGCGAGCCGCAACTGTCCAATGTCCTGCCTGACATCGACGCTGATAGATATCATGTACCCATTGCAGGCGTACGTACGGTCCACGATATTGTCCTGTCTCAGCCCTGGTAGCCTCTGCAGTGACCATCAATAACTCCACCAGCATCTGTATCCCATCATCCACATGCATGAGTTGAAAGGCATGCAAGTCGCCAACCACAGGCAGATGCAGAAGAAATGCGACGTCGTCCAACGTGATCGTCACCTCTCCCACAGGAGATGGAAACTAGAAGTCTCTCGGTGCCACCGCTCGACAAACGACGACAAACGTCCCCGATTACCAGTGTCTATCGAACACACGATCAGAGGACTTAGTCCTGTCCCAGTAACTAGCCTCTCAATGGCAGGGACATGCCTGCCTAAACTATGCACCTTCCTCCGGTGAGAGGATAACTTCAACTCAGGACGCTCCTGAACTGAAGTATAAAGGAACACACAATTCTTTAACATCATCTTTTAAAGGAAAACAAATTTCAATGATAAAGTATAATTAACAACTAACTAAAATTCAATATTATAAATACCTCTCCCATCCATACGCTGCCTGCAACGTGATCCGCATACTCGGTCAACATGGATGGGTCGCCCGGACCACCCGGAAATCCCTCAGGCTCATCCTCAGCAGCTTGTGCGATGGTGTCTGCATCATCCTCTGCAGCAGTGTTTGCACCAGTGTCCTAAATGTCAGCTTCTACCATCAGCTCATCCGCATCTAGGCCAACCTTAGTTGAGGCTAAGTCAGGACCAGGTACGTCAACCTCAACCACAGGTACGTCAGTCTCAGTCACAGGTATGTCAACCTCATCCGCAAAAGTCATAGGTACTCGTTGCCTATGTGCGGATGCGGTAGGTCTTCGACGCTGGGGAGCATCGTCAGAATTATCATGATCACCTTTCCCCAGACCTCTACAACTAACCGTACCTAAAGCACGGCCTAGGCCTCTAGTCCAAACCATGATTTGCAGATCCTAAATGACGATGCAAATCTACTAAGAGGCATCCACAAAGTGAAAATCATTGGCTTATATGAATCACTGGCTTATATCAATCGAATTGAATCATAATGTTAAATGAAAGGGAAAGTGCAAGTGCATGAGCTAGTCCTGGTGCATTACCAGCAACTACTATTGTCCACTCTTGCTTTAAATGATTAATTTTGTTCCATTGAAGCTCAATATTCATTTCAAATCATGATTACATGCTCTTTAAATGAATTATTGCATAAACTTTTGACCATAAAACATAACCAACTATGAGCATGAAAGCACACATCCAATTACATGTTATCTACTCATGCATTATATAGTACAAACCAAAAAAGCCTACTATTTTCAACAATGTTTTAGGTGTGATTGGTTTGAGGGTGAAACCAACCGAAATGTATCAATTGTATGATTTTCTTGAGGTAATAATCAGTGATTATTTTGGCTCCATAAACTACTCATTTTCATTGTGTTCCTATTGGTATTGAAGCTATTAGTTTCAGGCTATGATAAATTGTAGTAACTGAATGCGATTGTTAGGGAAGCAAACCCTTTTAGGTACAATGAACATCAAAGACAGAACACACTAACAAAACCATCATAAAATAGAAATATGGGAAAAACACATCAAAGGATAAAAAACACTAACTACAACTCCATAAAATAGAAATAGTAGAACAACACAAATTTAACATTTTCAGTACTTCTTGCTTATGTCCACAAAAATATCTTAATAAATATTCATTATCTCAAATAAGTTGAGAGAAACTTCATCAAATAATGAACACATGATTTCAAACTTTTTTCATCACTCAATCATACTCTACTTCAGCCTAAAAGCCTCACAACTAACCCTAAATCTTAATAAAAATAATTTTCATTATTTATAACCTATTTGGCATTTTTTAAAATTAAAATTCCTTCTTACAAATCAAATTGATTCGTACACTAACGTCTCTACTTATGGATCAACATACTACCCTAGCGGATCAACCTAACTCCGGCAACAATGAACTAAAAGACATGGTTATGGCGCTTACCTCGATGGTGGACGGTGATGAAGCTCCCTCGACGGTGGATGATGGCGTTGCTCTTCACGGAAACCTCCTCAATGCACCTCACGACAACCTCTTCACAACAAGCTCCTCTTCATGGCAACAATGGTGGCTGGAGAAGAAGAAGAACCTCTTCCCGGCAACCTCCTCTTAACGACAACAATGGTGACAAATGGAAACGCCGGTGAGGTGAGCAAGAAGAAGACGAAAATGGCTGAGGTGGGGAAGAAGAAGAACAAATCGAGCTGAGGAAGAAGAAGCCGGAACGCGGGCGGGAGAGAGAGAGAGTCTCGCATTTTTTTTAAAAAAAATAAGCCAGGGGTATTTCGGGCTTTTCACTTCAAGTGCTGGGTGCACCAACAAAAATGTTGGGTGCACCTAGCAACACTCGACACAAAATCACTTTAAATGGGCCAATTATATGAGGATTGGACGGATTTAGTCTTGGCAATGATTAAACATATTGAACATTGGGATTTTCTTCGTGTACCCCGTAGGAATTTCTTCTACACCCAATAATGTTTTTAAATTTCCAACATTACCTTTGTTAACTTCTTCTTCTTCGTTGGTTGTATTTTATCTTCATATTTGTTTTCTTTTCGGCTGAGGTCTTGCTTGTTGTTGTGTCTGGTTTGATCGAGGTCGCGGATGTTATTCATAGTTTGTGGTTATCACCGTGATGAGTGTCGTGGTACAACGACGGAAGAGGTAAGTTTTTTTTTTAGTGTATGCGAGTTAGATCTGTTTGGTAATAAACATATGAATTGACAATCTGTATGAATCTTACGGATTATCAATCAATGTGTATAACTTATACAAATTATAATCAATCCATATAACCTTTTTTAAAATTTTTTTTTAAAAAAAAAATTTAATGTTTTTTTTATAAATTTAGTTATATTTTTTTATAATATGTTTAATTACTCATTTGTTTCTTATAGTTTCATAATTTGTACATTTTAGTTCTTATAGTTTGAAAGTGGTTTTTTAATCCCTATAATTTACATTTTAATTATTTTTTAATTCATTTTAGTTTAAAAGTAGTCTTTTTAGTTCTTATAATTTGCATTTTAATTATTTTTTAGTTCTTATAGTTTGAAAGTGGTCTTTTTAATCTTATACTTTATATTTTAATTCTCTTTTAATCCTTACCATCAAAATATGATTAATATTATCAATTATAATTAACTAAGAAAATATTAGCAAATAATTTGTAACTAATTATTTTTTATATAAATATTTTTTTGTAACCAAGACTAAAAGGTAATAAAAAAGAGTTGATATTTTTTTAGCAAAAATCAAACGAGTAATTAAACCTTTATAATATTTGTGTAAATATGATTATGTTAACTACTTTATACAAGTAAAAAAATAATAAAATTATGTCATATATTAGTTTATGCAGGTCTAAATTTTAATATATATATATATATATATATATATATATATATATATGCTTATCAATTTCAATGTATTATATTATTAAATGCAGTAAAAAAAATTATGTGATAGTATATGTTATAAAACATATTTATTGATATATCGAGGGAGAGCGACAACAAAAGTAGCAAAGGAGGAAGGGGATGGTAGTTTTTAATTTTAAGTGAAGGACAAATTCGATAATTCACCTTAATTGTTGGGTGTAAAGGAAGTTTTCATGGTGCACGAAGAAAATCCCTTAAACATTGTATATGTATTGAGCAACGCCTCTGAATTGGAAGATTATGGGTTGAGTTCCATCATGAACGTCTTTATATATGCTAGGGGAAACATAAGTATTGTTATATTGTGTATTTGCATTTCTATTGTATTATCATATTTATTGTACTAAAATTTATATATTGAAATAATATTTCTTATTATATGTAAATTGATGTGTATATTAGTTTTAGTTTAATATGTTTTGTAATGTATATATAATATCTTTTATTTTGATATTTAATTATCTTTGTATTAAGGATTTTTTTTATATATTTCAAAGTAGGATATGTGGTGAAGAGAAAAATAAAAGAAATGAATAAATATATAAAGTAAATAAAAAATGTGTATAAAATAAAGATTATCTAAATATTTTTATAATTGTAATTGCAAAACAAAAAAAAAATCATTCAAATCATGTTTCCTTTGACAGTATTTTTTAG
Source organism: Glycine soja (assembly GCF_004193775.1). NCBI lineage: Eukaryota > Viridiplantae > Streptophyta > Magnoliopsida > Fabales > Fabaceae > Glycine > Glycine soja. Next base: position 41,597,239 of record NC_041011.1, on the reverse strand, counting down.
TTTGTTATCATTTTCTAAACATTTATATCCGAAATTAACAAATTATAGAAATATATCATGGTATTTATTTTTTTGTTAGATGTTAAAGTCATTATAGGAATACATTAACTTAAAGATAAAAAAAATTTATGTTTTTTTACATATAACGGAACATTCATGTTTTATTGACTTAAACACATTCAAACAATTAATCAATAATGAATTATTTTTTTTATAAAAAAGAAAGAAAAAAAAGAAGATCAAGAAGAAGACTTTGAATCCTTTAGATGTAAGACAATAACATAATGTTACATGAATTATAATCACATCTTTTCTATGTTGTGTGTTACCTTCAATTCCATCCTTCCAAATGTTATCAAAATGAATATGTAAACATTATGTAATCCAAATTTACACAAGAAACAACTATACATGAAAGAAAAAGTTAAAGAAGGAGAAGAGAAAAATAAGAAGATGAAAAAAAAATGTTACAGAAAAACACAAAATTACACAAAGTATGATTCATTACTTCATTATACCTTCTTACCGCAATTACCAATCCTTCATTTTGTTTGAAAGACATATATAGCTCAGAACTAACAACCCTTTCATCAAAATTAAATAATAAATAATAATAATAATAAAGCAAAATGATACGTCAACAACAAAAGGGAGTGGAAAGCAGCACGAACGAAATACAACAACACCAGCACAGGAAAAATTATATATAGATTAGGAACCTGAAATGTTATCGTAAGAACAGGAAACCTCCAAAGTGTTTGTTCTGCGGCGCATCATCGTTGACGAAACAAAAACCCGAAGGCTCTGCGGTTCCCGAGACACACCCAAACGACATCTGTTGGGTGGTCTTCTCCCAATCCTTTCAGGTTGAACCACTGCTGAAAGTTATAACCTCTGTGCAACTTTAACATCCATTGCTCAAACCACACAATTTTTTCCTCAATTGAATCCAAAAAGAACAAATCACTAAATTGAAGTAACAAACAGTAAAGAGGAAGTGAAGAAGAAGAAGAAGGTGTAGAGAAAAAATAAAAAAGGATGGAAGCAGAATCTAATAGTAATTGGAATGGAGGGTGAGAGAGCCTAATTGATATTAATGTTAATATATGAATGAATAATAAAATGGCGTCAGAGTAGAAAAATGAGTGTGATTGTTGGGTGGCTATTTGGTTTTTGTTTTTAATTAAAGGATAAAATTGTATAGAAAATGTGGAGAAAAAAATAGTGATACATTCCCTCTATTTATTGATATAGATAAAGTCATGTTAACTTATAATTAATTATTTTCAATAATCAATTATTATTTTTAAAATTAATAATTATTGGATTAAAATTAAAATATATTATTTTAACTTTATTGTATTATCAATATAAAAAAATTAATTGACAAATCATTATCATTGTATTTTTTTTATATTACCAACCAATCAAAAATCATCTTTAAAATAAAATTTAATGCAATTATTATAAAATTTAACTATTTTCTTATACATAACAATATGTAATAGAATGATACTAGCAATATATTATGTTTGGTTATGAAGAAAGAAAGTCAGAAAATGAAAGGGAATAAAAGTTTGATTGAGGTAAAATATAATAGGGTAGAAGATAAATATTTAAATAAAAGTTGTTTAGACAAGAAAAGGAAAAAAAATATTTATTATAGATAAATTTATTGGTGTACCCTTACATTATTAACATGTTTTTTTTTCTTCAATTTTTTAATCGTGAGGTTCCAAGACTCCTCCAGCTTTAGCAGTTTGTAATACCTCCTTTAGATGTTCTTGACGTTTAGCCACAGTAATCTAATTTCTTGTTTTGATTCTATATTTTTTCTTATTGTACAAAAAAAAAAAAACTCAACATAACTAACATGAATTTAGAAGAACATTATCTCACCAAGGCATTGAAGAGAAACAAAATGGAGGTCTACCACGAGAGGTAACTTTGGTAAATATTTGAGCAATTACTATTTCTTTTATTTTTTCCACTCATTTTTTAAGATGAAATGTTGGCACCTGATCAACTTTTTTTTCTTCAAAATTATCCATCATTTTTTTCACTAAATCAAACAACTCAAATCTACTAACTTCTCGTTTCTTCCCTCCTATTCCTCTTTTCTCCTTCCTATTTTACAGCAACAAAACAAATTGTTAATGTCACATAGTCTCACTTTTTTTTTCTTTTCAAAATTATGCAACCTTTTTTCACTCAACCAAACAACTTAAACACAGTCAAATTTATTAACATATCTTCCCTTTCCTCCTATTTCTCTCATTTTCATCCTATTTCACTGGCCAGTCCAATTTTAGCTATATTTTAATTTGTGCAATACACAAAATAATTATGTACAAAATCATCATTTTACATAAGCGCCATGCATGCCATAAATAAAATTTAATTCACGTCTTTATAAAAGAAATACCGAATACGTACACTATACAAACTCGAGAACTTAGGAATCAGGATACAAGATGAAACAAAATGTCACTATTCCTCCTAACTATACATAACCTTCTTCAGCCTTTGTTACATTTCTTCCTTGCCAAAATCAAAGTGAAACTAAGTAATAAAATTTTGCACACAAACACAGCTGAAGCGATTATCAATAAAAACCCTATAGAAAGCGCCACAGTACTCAGATCCATACATATTTATTATGCAACATGTCTTACATTTTCATACCCTTGTGATGACTGTTCATATACACATTAGACCGAAATTCCAGTTCTTTATCGATCTGACGACTGTGAGAACTATTGCCAATTATTTGTCCTAGAATATCAGAAGAGGCAACACCATAAAATCCTAGACCTACAATAGGTGGATTTCTACTAGAAGAAGCACCCGAAGCTTCCACCGCTACTCGTGGAACACTTATTAAAGTCCTTGCACTAGAAGCTGTTTGTGCCTCTTGCAAGGGATTAGAGTAGGTATTTATCACTTTACTTCTCTCAAGCCTCTTCTTCAAATGGGTGTGCCAAAAATTCTTTATTTCGTTGTCGGTTCGTCCTGGTAATCTTGTCGCAATAGTAGCCCATCTGAGCATCAAGCCCGGGTTCACTAAAATTAGTTTCATTGTTTAATTTCAGCAAATGCAACCACATCACATATTAAACTAGGTACGTAATTACGTATGGTACACCTGATATGATATCTTGAAAATTGTATGACTTGTTATATGTATGGCATCTTTAAGAGTAATACTATTACTCAAAAAATTTGCAAAAATAAGAAGAAAAAAAAAGATAAAAACAAAAGAGAGATGAATATATAAGATAAAATGAATAATGATATAAAAAAGTTTTGTAGAAAATTTGATTAGGAATAAAGTTTATCTTATAGTTTATTTACCCCCACCTATTTCCAAGAATTCCATGTAATTTGAGGATGATCTCTTCTTCTTCCTTGCTGAATTTCCCTCGTTTAATATCTGGACTCAAATAATTTATCCAACGAAGTCTACAACTCTTACCACACCTTAACAGACCTAAACAATCATAATTCGAATAAGTCATCTATTAAAAAGAAAGTAAAAAACATGCAACAACAAAAAGCATTTGTTTAAGTAGCACGCACCAGCTTGTTTTGGAAGGGCACGCCAGATTCCATGGCCATATCGTTGAATGTGAGAAATCAATATCTGATCTTCTTCTCGTGTCCAAGATCCCTTCTTCAAGCCCATCTTCTCACAACATGGAGTTCTCACCATCGTCACTGCTCTGCAAAGCTCAATTCTATTTCTCTGCACAAACCAATTGGTAGCTCTAGCTCTTAATTTCAGGATATGTAGCCATTGGGTTCTAATTAATATCCTCTATGCCAGTAGTGAAAATATAATGTAGATGCGGTCCAAATAAGCTGTGTGGTTTTCAAAAAGGTACTTGATACTATTCCTTTAATTGGTTTTCTTATTCCTGTTTTTCTCTCTTCAAAGCACGCACGCGCATTTGAATTTTAAGATAGGGTGATCTGATCACAATTTCACAACAGAGATGGGCCACCAAAAGAAATTAACTTGTAGACATAATTTTATATGCAACAAAAGCGACTTTATATATCAACATAACTCACCTTCTAGGTTGCTTCGACTCTTCAATACTTTGGCTTCTGTATAGCCTAAATAAATCATTCTTTTGGTCCATTAGTCAAAAGTAGTACACGGGGCAAAATGGATTCGTGCATGTCTTACTACTGTTATGTCATCTCCTTCCGTTATACTCATTGCCGTGAAGTGCTAGAATAGTAGAATGTTCAGTCTTTTATATGGTTCTAGGTTAAACCATATACTCTATCAATGAATTCAGAATTTAGCATGTAAATTTTTTTGGCATTATATTTTCATTTCTCAATCTCTCTCTCTCTCTCTCTCTCTCTCTCTCTCTCTCTATATATATATATATATATATATATATATATATATATATATTATATTCGCTTGCTTCCATTTTCGTGATGTATATTTGATTTAGAAAGAACATGAAAGGCTACATATATACAAATTAATTAGTTTTTTTTGTCAAAAAAAAAAACTAAAATGATAACTTCATGTCAAGAAATAAAAGTCATACGTACATCTTAAATTGGTAAATTCTTGATAAAATTAATCTATAAAGCTTTGTTTTATATGTTTTATGCTTACCTTTTTGTTTATATAATTGATCACATGAAAATTTAAATAAGACACAACTTGTTCTATTTTTTTTAAGAATTGCTTGGCAGAACCAAAACTCCAAAAGTGAGTGTACGAGTTGATATGAGAACTGTATAGAGCAAATATACTCCTTCATTCCAAATCCCTTAACCTTTTTTTTCAGTTTAATTTTGTATTTATCGAACAAAATGTTCACACATGTTTCATAAAGAATTGGTAAAATTGTGTGTGTGTTCGCAATAATTAACACTTAAAGAAGTAAAAGTCCAAAGTAGCATACTTTTTTGGTCGCAATGTAGCTGAAAAAATACATCCGGGGTATTCATCTACCGCAAAGATCTTCAAACGAGACAAAATTTCCATAGAATTACAGGGAAAGAAATTGTGTACGAAAAAACGGGCCCAAACAAAACCATTTGTCTGAAAGGCGCAGTATAGTAAAGAAGCTCGTGCATGATGTCATGTATACACTACAGTATATTATTTTTCCAAAACATGTGTTTGAATATTAGCGTGAGAAATAACCATATTTTAGAAACATGTAACAGTGATTTATAAAAAAAGAAGAAGGAAAAAGAAACATGTAACAGTGATTCGATTCACCCAAAAAATAAAATGTAACAGTGTGCGGGCATGTCAAACTAATGAAAAAATGTGACTAACAAAGGTCCACATAATCATTACTCTCACCAATCAAGATCTAATTATATAATTTTTTAAGAAAAATAAATTAATTGATTTATTTAATACTATTAAATTATTTATTTTTTCAAAATTATCCTTAACATTACATAATCATAATCTTATTATTTTAATGTTTCTCATTGGTAATACTATTTATAACTTTAATTTTATTAGTTATGGATGTGGAGAGGTAAAATAATCACTATACTAATTTTTACGTTTTAAAAAAGAATTAATCTCACAATGCATGTTGGCTGAGAATCCTCTTGTATGCACGAAACCAAAATGAAAATAAAATAAAATAAGAGCACTGCAAGATTTCCAACTAATATCTCTCCGTGACTCCAAATATATATTTTCGGTCTTGGCCCAATTGTTACTCAAACCATCGTAACCAAGGTTGACTATGCTGCGCAAAGGGATCCTCTCCTTTTACTTTGGTGATTATGCTTTCAAAAAGTCTAATTATTTCATGAACTAAAGATTCAAAATATGCACATCCCAATTCCCAACTTCCACCTACATTGAATTTGACCATGATTGAAAAATACAAAAGCAATCACATTAATCAGGAGGAAGAAAAAAACCTGATTGAAAGTATGATATTAGGACGATTGTAACATGAGGGGAAACTTCATAGAAGTTACCAAATTTGGGGAAAGACCGAAAGTAAAAGAAAATGTATGTAATTTTCTGTAATTTTGACAAAAAAAAAACAACATTGATATATAGTATGAAAGAGGAAGACTTTAGGTTGATATGTAATATAGACCAAGATCATTCGGTATGGATCGGATCAGAGCCCACGGCACATCCTATTCTGCCCCCCGTGAAATTCATCATCATAAGTCACAAACATTAAAAAGTAAATTAATAGTACAATTATATTGTGATTTATTGGATTTGAAAACAAGATAAATAACCTCATTGAGTGAAAATATACTTGTCAAATTGAATTAAGTTCTTGAGGGGCATGAATTAACTAGCACAAAACTATTTTAACTTAATCAATATTTTTTTAAATTTAAGTTTTGAGTATACAATGTTAAATACTTAAAAAGGAAAATGATATTGTTATTACCTAACTTGATTTAGTATTGTTCACTTAAAGAAAAAACTTGATTTAGTATTGTATTATTAATTACCTAGATTTGACGGTTTTGCAGATGTTAAGCTTGCTAGTATCAAATTTGATACATGGAAAGTCTGTTTGATTTGTTAAAATTATGATATTAGATATAATAAATATTTTTATTTTATATTTGATTTTAAAAAAGAAAATAGAAGATAAAAAAATCAAGTAGATGAGGATATGATAAAATCTCTAATTTTAGTTACTCAGAAAATCATTGGATAATTTTTTGTCCTAGGTACAAAATATTAAAAAGAATACTAAAAAAACACATGTATCTCTATTTTTATTTCTTTAATAACCAAAAAAATAGTAACTAAAGTAATCATTTTAAAAGGAAAATATTGGATTTTTTATATATTATAACCTCTCTCTTTTTATTTCAATAAACATATTAAACTTAATATAAGTTGTATTAAGATAATTAATATTAAGTATTTTAATAAATTTTATGTTATTTTACTTATGTTATTCATTATTTGTCAAAAACAAAATAAAGGATAAAGAATTATTTTTTTCATTTGTATTTTTGTTTTGTGTTATTCTTCTTTTCCTGTTTAGTATTATATTTTTAACAAATTATTTTTAACTGATCCACACATAACTTTATGTTATAGAGAAATAGCATAAAGAAAATCGCTGGTGAAGAATTTTACTTACATCTCTTAAAAAGTTCCACTAAGAAGACATTTTAGCTTTTAACTCAAGGTTACAATTCAAAAGATAAAATATAACATACTAATATATTTTCAAAGTTCGGCCTATCTCTACTAACCACTTGGGATTTATTTGTAAATTCATTTTTTTATTATGTCATAGAATTTTCGATATATATTCTTCCTAGTTTTTTTTTTCATTTTCTTTATTATCTTACTATTCGAGACTTATTTCTGAGTTTTAGGCTATGTGGGATAAAATATTTTAATTAGTTTCTACATTTTTTTTACTAACTAAAAAAATTTATTTGACTATTCAGTAAATAAGTTTTTTAATAGTTTCTTAATAGCTTATAATATTTTTTGAAATATTATTTAAAGTAATGTTTTTTTAGAACACTAACTTCTAAATTTTATATTTTCTTTCATTTTTATCCTTAATATATTTATCTGATTTTTTGATTATCTTTTTAAAATAAATTATAATTTTATTATTTTTATGTCATTTTATACTTTTTAATTACTTTTCCAGTTAGTTCTATCAAACACTTATCATTTAATAAGTTAATTTTCAACTTTTAACTACCAACTAAATTTTTAATTAGTTTGACTAAATATTTAGTTTATAATTTTTTATTATGGTATATAAGATATCTATCAATTTTATTGTTGGCTAATATTTATTAGGGTATCTAATAGTTGATCACTTTTAAATGGAATACCCTCTCTTAACTATCTTTTTCTTTTTACAATACTCAAATGCTTTATTTAAGGAATTCATTCCATCCTCATTTTTTTATTCAATAATTGTGATTGTAATTATATTTTATTCTTTAAATTAAACTATTCATTTTAGAGGAATTAATAAATCTCTACTGAAATTGTTTGTGATATGAAAACATGATAAAGATATATAATTTCAAAATTTTGCATTCTCCAAGTCCCTCGAATGAAGCTTATATTTCATCAATCCTTTCAATGTAGCTTTATGTTGGTTTTCCTTCTGTCATAAAACCCAGTTTGGGTCAGCAAAGACATTCATGCAGATCATATGTCATAAACTTAAAATACGGTGATAATATGAAGGAGAAAAAGTTTGTGTATTTAAGTAATACTGGTGTAGTGGATGAAACTTGAAAGCTTAAAGATGTAACTTTGCTAGAAAACGGAAATTCGTAATTGAAAATGATTCTTATAATTGGCCAGGCAACAAAAATTAGACGATTAATCATATATGATATAATAAATGTTAAGAGAGTCTATCTAAATTAGTTAAATATGCTACACGAGTTATTGTAAATCTTCTAATTATCTTTCATTCCTATTGATAAAAAAAAATATGATATTAGAAATTAAAAGTTGTAACTTGTACTTGCTTTGATGTTATTTGACATGAGACATCCTTGGCCCTGCTACTTAATTTGATTCTAGGTAGTCTTCTTTAGCATCGTATTTTGCCTCAGTTGGTGTTGGGAGCACATGTTATAACAGTTGTTCTAGTTTCCACGGTTGTTCAAATCGATCCCTTCAAACTACTAATGCAGTTTGTTTTTAGCAAAGATGGTCAAGGAGTGCATCATTCTTCTAAAGCAACAAAAGCACAAACAGGGAAGCTTGTAAATTGTAATAATGCGCTGCCAAAAGAAGAGAATCTTTCTAAGAGAAAGCAACAAAAAGTTGTGTAAGTTGAGGATCTTCTTGTGAGATGCCATGGGACGCATACAGTGTGTCAGTGTGATTTGAAATGGGCTACAATGAAATGTAATAATGTAAGAGCCTATGAATCAACATGAAGGCTTGAAGTGCGGACGCAACAAAGACTGTGGATATTATTCACCATTCTAGATTAACTGAGGAAAGGGGTGGGGCCATCATAAATCCAATTTAACCAGTTAACTTCATCCAACTATGTTTAGTTTGATGTTACAAAAATAATTTTGCAAATTCTAATATAAAATTGTGCATTTTAATCACGATTTTATTGTGTTGTTTTTTTAAAATAATAGGTAATAGTGATTCATGATTTTGTTGTGACTTTCTTAATCCAAAATAATAGGTAATAGTGATTCCGTTGAACACAAATTTGTAAAAAACAAAAAGATAGGAAAGGAGAGGGAGGAAAAAGAGGTTGGGAGGAGAAGGGGGGGAAGAGGGAAGAGAAGGGATGGAGAAATTCATATGGGGAGCATAATAGACTTTTCTCCTCTAGGTAGGAGTCAAGAACAACTAGAGTAAGGCCAATAGCAACATTTTTACTGGGGTTATATATTTTACTTTCAGATGTTAGGCCAGCCCAATAGCCTAAGACAACACTGCTACAGTTAGGGAATTGTTACGCGCACCATTCATTTTGCTGGTACACCCAGCACAACAAATGTAATTCCCATATTACCCTCAACAATCTGTATGTGGCCTATACGATTTTTTTAATTTTTTATAAATTAATTTAAAATTAATGGTTCAAGTAGGAATCAAATCTATGACTTTCAAGTTATTAGCACAACACTCTAACCAACTGAGCTAATAGGTTAATAATATTATAAAATAATTAATATCAATATATATAACACTAAAATTTCTAATGTATATTTAATGTACAGGTAAATATATATAATAAATTTTATGACAATTAATTTTGATCTAATAATTAATTTCTTTACATATATAAATTGTAAATGAAACCTATGATTGTTATTTAATATATATATATATATATATATATATATATATATATTATTAAATCAAAATTAATTATAATAAAGTCAAAAAATATATTAGTAGATTTATGTTAATAATGTATTTTTTTACATATATAAATTTTTATTAAACCTACGATTTATATTTAAAATTTTTATATGGAAATAAATTAATTATTAGATTAAAATTAATTATCACAAAATTTATTATGTAAATTTACATGTGCATTAAATATAAATTAAAAGTTTCAGTCTTATATATATTGACATTAATTATTTTATAATATAATTGATTTATTAGTTTAATTGACTAGAGTGTTGTGTTAATAACTCGAAAGTCACAAGTTTAATTTTTACTTGGACCATTAATTTTAAATTAATTCGTAAAACATATTTTTTTTTTAAAATCATATGGCCAACATAGGCCATACGGATTGGCTTATATGAATCCGAAACCAATTCTCTTAGACTCGTTTTTGTTTTGTTTTGTGCCTCTTCCTTTCTTAATTTGAGAACTTTGGTTCCAAAATTATATGTAGTGTTTTTCATTTTCTAGGATTGGGGCGTTAAATTTTTCATTACAACCGATCATGCTAATACATGTAATATGAAGTCGAAATAATTTTGAAACTGGTAGGACTTATTATATTATTTTTCACATATGGTTAGTCATGTCTCTATCTTTCTTGTCATAGATTCTCTATTTTTTTAAAACAAAAACCCTTCATTTTTATCTACTTTCACTCATCCATTTTATTTTTATCCATCATATTACTCTCTTTTCTACCAAATACTTCAGTAAGAAACAAGATTGGTATTGCCCACCAAAATTCTTGGTTTCTCACAGCCAACCACGCCTGGTATGTTAGTTAAGTTAAATTCTATTATGCTTTCATATTTCAATCAATGGGTATTGATATCTTTCTCAAGTAAGATATCTTTCTTAAATAAATCAATAAATTATAAACACGTGTACTTATAATATTCACTTTATTAATAATATAAAGTGAATGTCACTCATTAAGGATGTTAAACTTAAGAATTTTTATATAGATTTATGGTTGAAGTAACTGGCATGACAATTTTTACATAAGTATAGTTTGCTCATATATATATATATATAAGTAACAATATAAAGAATTGCAAAACAATTTTAGGTTCTTAAAGATGATACTATTAAAAAAAAAAAACTAGTTGAAATTCTTAAATGTAACATTGTAAGGTAAAAAACAAGTTAAATAACTCCTCCACAATTACACTTCTCGAGAAATTCTTACACATCAAGATCAAGTTACTATTATTGGCCATTGCCAAATATCTTTATCCAGGTTTCCATTTTGTTGCTTGCAATAATGTACATGGGAATTGGCAGGGCAGTTAAGAATCGAGAGCCGCGTAGAAAGGAGAAACAGAGAATGCCTCTGAAAAATTATGAAAGACAGTGACTAGTGAAATAAGTCGGTAAATACTAACTACAGAATGAAGATAAAAATCCCGTGGCGTGTACTATTTATTTGTCCAACACAGAAATACAATTAAGCAAGTGAAAAATGAGAACTAGGAGCTGCTAGCCTAATACTAGTAACTAATAACCCTTTTTTAGAATAATTACTAATAACCTTGAGTCACTGGTAATGTAATTTATCATGTATGGCTAATGCCAGGCAGTGCCGGCATATTTTAGGTTAAGTGATAAATGGCCGACTACTATATAGATTTGGTTAATTGATTGATTGAATTGAATTGGTTCCTTGAAATATGAATATCCTTTTAAAGCAAGTGCAGCACTGAACACAAACATTTAATAAAAAGTGATATGGAGTAATTAATGAAGACACCAAATCCAAAAGCAAAGGTGGGGGCACTCACACTCACACACACACTAGACTAGAATTATAGTAGTAGAATAGTAGAAAGATCCCCAGCCCGGAGAGACAGTAATAATAAGTAGAGTGAGGGAGCAACGATGCTATCTCTGATCTCTCTGAGTGTGAGAGAGAGAGAGAGACCGTGTTTGTTCATGTGCTTTTGAGTTGTGTGTGTCAGCATTAGATCCAATCTCTCTCTCTCTCTCTCTCCCAATTCAACCCTAACTAGCCCCAAACCCATCGCTCTCTCCCGATTCCCCTCCCTTTCATAATTGATGCACCTCGATCTCCTCACTCACTCGCCAAATTTCCACAATTCTAAAAGCAAAAACATCACTCTCTGCTCCAAATCTTCCTCCGCCATCACTGATTTGAATCCAGCTTCGCCAAGAAAGGTTTTTGGAGCAATAACCGATCCCAATCTTAAAATCGATTTGATTTTTGCTTTTTCCTTTTTCCTTCTTGCGTCTATTACAGTGATGACAGTAGCAGCATAGAGAGAGAGAGAGAGAGAGAACAGATGGAGGATATATCGAAATACGCGCACAGTCCTGCACACGTGGCAGTGGCGAGACGCGACCACGCCGCGCTGCGCCATCTCGTGTCCACCATCCCTCGGCTCGCGAAAGCCGGGGAGGTCAACACCGAAGCCGAATCCCTCGCCGCGGAGCTCAAAGCCGACGAGGTATCAACGGTCATCGACCGGCGCGACGTTCCTGGAAGAGAAACCCCTCTCCACCTTGCGGTGCGCCTCAGGGATGTCGTCTCCGCCGAGATTCTAATGACCGCCGGCGCCGACTGGAGCCTCCAGAACGAGCACGGCTGGAGCGCGCTCCAGGAAGCCGTGTGCACCAGAGAGGAAGCCATCGCCGTCATCATCGCGCGCCACTACCAGCCTCTGGCGTGGGCGAAGTGGTGCCGCAGGCTCCCCCGCATTGTCGCCTCCGCCGCTAGAATCCGTGACTTCTACATGGAGATTTCTTTCCATTTCGAGAGCTCCGTTATTCCCTTCATCGGCCGCATTGCGCCTTCCGACACTTACCGCATTTGGAAGCGCGGCTCTAACCTCCGCGCCGATATGACCCTCGCCGGATTCGACGGCTTCCGCATACAGCGTTCCGATCAAACTTTTCTGTTCCTCGGAGAGGGTTATGCCTCTGAGGATGGGAAGTTGAACCTCCCACCGGGTTCTTTGCTTGCTCTTGCTCATAAGGAGAAGGAAGTTACGAATGCTTTGGAGGGAGCGGGTACGCAGCCTACTGAAGCTGAGGTTAATCATGAGGTTTCTTTGATGTCTCAGACTAATATGTATAGGCCTGGGATTGATGTTACTCAGGCAGAGCTTGTTCCGCATTTGAATTGGCGGCGGCAGGAGAAGACCGAGATTGTGGGGAATTGGAAGGCTAGGGTTTATGACATGCTTCATGTGATGGTGAGTGTGAAGTCCAGGAGGGTGCCCGGGGCAATGACCGATGAGGAGCTTTTTGCTGTGGATGATGGGGAGAGTATGGTGAATGGAGACAACAATGATGATCAGTATGATGATGTGTTGACTGCTGAGGAGAGGATGCAACTGGATTCCGCGCTTCGAATGGGGAATTCTGATGCTATTTGTCAAGATGAGGAGCCTGGAGGAGGGTTTGATGGGCATGAGAATGGTTCCAATGGTGGTGGGGTTAAAGAGAAGAAGGTATGGTTTGGTTGGAACAAGAAAAACATGAAGGGTGGTGACGAGCCTGAGGATTTGAAAACCACGAAGAAGTTTTCGGGTGATCAGCAGAAGCCGCAGCCGCAATCTGAGTTTGTGAAGGAGGATCCCGCGGAAACAAAGAAGGGGAAGGATAAAAACATTAGAAGGAAAAAGAAGAAAGGAGGAATTAATGAGTCTAAGAATGAGAGTGAGTTCAAGAAGGGCTTGAGACCTGTCCTGTGGTTGACACCGGACTTTCCTTTGAAAACAGATGAGCTTCTGCCTCTGCTTGACATCTTAGCAAACAAGGTTAAGGCTATTAGGAGACTCAGAGAACTTTTGACAACTAAACTTCCTCTTGGAACCTTTCCTGTTAAGGTAACCCAAATACCGTCGTAACCTTCAGTGCTTAACTTTTTTTTTTTTTTTTGTTTAATGCGTTGTTGCTTTGCTCTCTATTCTTGTGGTTGCAAATTACAATATTGACATATGTAGCTTTGGAGGACAAAAATGGGAGTTAGTCTAGAGTTGTAGTTTGTCTAAACATGCTTCCTCCTCCTCTTCAAAATTCTTGTTTTTGGATTGGGGGACCGGGTTTTCTTTGATTTTGCATGAGTTACAAATACTTTTTCTGCTATCACAACACAAGTGAGTGCAATACAATTTCTTTGATTTCGAGTTGATGCTTAACTGTCGCTTATAGAGATTGATGAATAAATTGATCGTTCTCTTGAAATATGCTACTATCGTTCCATTGCAGTATTGCCAAATATGTGGCTTGGAGTTCACACCATCAATATTTAAGATGTTTATGGTTTTTAGTTTTTTTTTTTCCTTTGGATATTTGTTCTATAATTGAACACTTGCATTGGGGTTGTGTTAGAAGAACGAGACTTTTCCCACCGGCTTACCCCCAGTATTCTTTAGGCCGATACATGTAGTTGCCCTTCTGTGGATTAATTTGTGAAGATGTATAGTTCTTCATCATTTATGCAGAAGTATCAGAACTATATATTGCAAAGCAAATTACATAATATTGCCTTAAATTTATCAATATTGCACTAGCTTCTATTCTGTTATTCATTTTAGATTTGTCTTCTGGATATGAATACACTAGCACTCCAAGAGTGGAGTCATGTTGGTGTTCTAAATGTAATGGACATAAACACTAAGAACACCACTTTTAAATGCAACTGTTGTATGTACATTACTGAAACCAGCCACCTTGACCTTTTTGAACATTTTAAAGACACTTTTAATCATGTCGAGTATATATTGGATATGTGAAAAATATGTTGGTTAATATTTTATATACAAAACTAACTAATTTATCATATAATTGCACATATCTATTTCGCACTGTACCCTTGTAAAATGACATTGTTTGACTGTTTCTCTGTTGTGGCATACTTTGCATCAATGCATCTTTTTTTATAGGCATCTGGTTATGCACTGCTATGCAGGTAGCTATCCCTATAGTCCCTACCATACGGGTCCTTGTCACTTTTACAAAATTTGAAGATCTTCAGCCAGCAGAGGAGTTTTCAACTCCACCCTCCAGCCCAGCATACTTCCAGGATGCCAAATCCAAGGAATCAGAAGGGTCTACGTCATGGATTTCATGGATGAAAGGAAGTCGTGGTACGCAGTCCAGTGATTCTGATAGTCATAAATTTAAGGATGAAATGGACCCTTTCAGTATACCTTCGGACTACAAATGGGTAGATGCCAATGAGAGGAAACGCCGTATGAAGGCAAAGAGAGCCAAAAGTAAGAAACATAAGAAGCAGACAGTTGCTAAAGGAGGAGATGGAATGCAACTAGGGAGTGACGATGTGGAAGAATACTAATAGCATGTTATCTCTGTAATTGCTGCTTTTGTTAATCGTTGTCAGAGACAAAGTGTAAGAGTCATTGTGCACAGCTGACTTTACTTTTCACATTGGATCATCTAGCCAAGAATTTACTTGAAGCTTTTTGGGCGATCGATTGTTACTCTTTAAGAAAAGGGTGCCACTATGTTTTTCCCCTTTCGCGATGTTGGATTATGAAGACTTTGCGTCATCTGGAAATAATTGTATTGTCATTTGAAGAGAAAGCGAAGAGAAAGATATAGCCTTCATTTACTTGACTTCATTCTGATTTTGCCCAAGATACATTACCTGTATTTGTATGTACATCTGTATCTCTGATTGTTGGTTTTGCATTTTTGTGAGTGGTATTTGTGTTTTCATTGTTCGTTCATGAAGTTTTTGGCTATTCTTTTGAACTGACTTTGGCCTAGCGAAATTTGTTGAAATATGTATCTACATCATTGAATACAAGGAACTTCTTTCTTTTTTCACTTTTAATAGTTTTTTTTTTATACATTTTTCACTTTGATATTAGCTAGGATCTTTGGTGTTTTTTTTTTTTGCAACTAAGTGCATAATCTAAAATTCCTTATAAACATGTTATATTTCCTTATCTAAAGAAATCATTCAGTACCATTTAATCGGTATTTGTCTACTAATAAGCTGGTAACAAAGTGAGACAAAGTTTTTAATGGACAAAATTAAGATGTACGTATAAAATTTTGTAGTCACTAATTCTTTGCTTTTTAAGTTTTTATAGTTATTTTTTTAAATAAAAATATAACATGTACATTATTCTTCATCCACTTTTTTTCTCTTGTATCAATTCTTTGTATTTGAGATGTACAGATAATATACATGTCATATTTTTATTGTAAGAGCAAAAAAAATATCATATACACAAAATGTTCAGATCAAGCCTTTGATAAATTTTCAGTGTAACATGCAATATTTTAAAATCTTGGGAGTTCATGAGTGAGTAAAAAAATGTATTTAATAATTAATATATTTGGTGTTGAATATCTCAGGTATTGGTTATATGGTTATAGAATTTGGAATTTTGGATAGTATACATATTTCTTAATAGTCAGAATATACGTCCATTGTTTATCCCTGCTAGTAAAATTTTGAAGAAGGAAATATTCCATACCCAAAGCTTCGACGAATTGCCTAGGAACTCCACATGAAACAGAACAAGAAAGAACAATGCAAGAAATTACAGACTCTAAAAACAAGGTGCAAGCATTTTGATTGTATCGTCATCACTCTATCAATAAGAGATCGCGTTGTTTTATTTTGTTTTTTGCATATGTACAATAATTATACATACAGAGAATCATATTGCTATGGTAGCCTAGCCACTGATGATTTAATTTACAAACGTGTAACTCTCTACCAAAATCTGTCTTTATTGACACTCAAAAACCCAGCCATTACCTTTCCCCCAGTATTTCTCATTCCATCTATAAGAAAGGACCAGGAAGAACCCAATGCCCCAACGTAAAAATCTGAGTCAGCAGCCATCAAGAAATTAACAAGTGGATAATTTGTGCTGGTCTCCCTTCCCAGACTGGCTTCGTAGGCAGCCATTGACATGTTAATCTTAGCTTGGCGTCTTACCTTTGTATAGTAAAAGTTCCAATGAGAATATTCTCTGGTCTTGTCAATTACATCCTGAATCAAATAAGTCTTATGTCAGTGTATAACAAACTACTACTATCATCTAAAAAGATGACTCCAAATGATTACCAATTAAAAAGCGGTATATATTGAATGTTTTGGTATCTCGGGATCGAGCCCAGTTCGTATGATCGAATTGTAAAGACAATTACCATGCGAACTGAGCATCCCGATGAAAGCTGTGTATGTAACAATCATAGTACCTGCATCTCAGTTGACAGCCAAATGTTATTAAGGTGAGGGAAGTGTCTCCGAGTCCTATCCGCAAGCTGCATGTATTCTTCAAATCCAACTACCTTCATTTCGCATGCTTTGTCTCCCATCCTTACATGCATACATAGAAGAGGCCTAGGGACCCATGGCTTGTGATTGGACCAAACGTATTCATCAATATCATTAGACCTTGCCCTGCCACTACTTTCCTGAGACATAGTAGTAAAGGAAGGTAATTTTCATCAATACAATTTTATTTTTTTTTGAAAAATATACTACTACTACCGTTTTATCCAACAATGAGAGTAGCTTGAGGGGGAAATTAGGTAAATAATAATTTTTCCAATAGTAGGACACTAGGACCTACTTTCTCTCTCTTCTAGATTATATGACTTTTAAGATTTTGACATGTAGTGGGAAATACAATTAATTTATTGAATTTCAAAGAAAAATATTAGGTAATTTTCTAATATATCTTTTATTTTTCTAATTAATGACTCATTTACTCTTCCTTCCTATATACTACTTTCACTAAGTATTTTGATTAAGGATAGTCTTCATAAAAATATTTAATACAACATTGATTTTGTAAAACAACATCTATTTTTGAATAATTTTTTCTTCTCTAAAACGTCATATAATCACAAATGGAGGGAGTATTTGTATTCTTCCCGTGTTTAGATGCAAAGCATGGATAAACTGTACTACTTCCACTCTTTAATTCTTTCATGTCCAGCAAAAAAATAGTGCAAATTTAAGTACAACCTTTGGCCAATCCCCAGCAAGACTTTGAAGGACCATTTCTGCAGCTAATTTTCCAAAGCTAGCATGGCGGGCCTCATTCATTAAATTGCATGTGTATTCAGTTGGGAACCTCATTAAGTAGCGTACTGCCTGAAAACAATATTTATGGCAACTAGATGAAATCATTAACTATTACTAAAATGAGGACTTAGCATATATAACTCCTTTTCTGCAAGTCTAACAGAGTCCGGTACCTGTGCTCTCCACCACCGTATATCCATTTTTCTATGAGAAGCTAACAGAGTCCCATTTATATCAGTAGTAGGTTGCAAATAATTCCACTGAAGACCCCATTTCCTGATATTGACATTGGAAGAATAAAACTCCTACACGTTCAGTTTCTCAGCATGGAAAGAATCATAAATATCAGATTGCAGTTGAGAGGTTGGTTACCTTGGAGTAGGTCCTGCCCATATATGCTTTGTTGTATAATTTTCTTTTGTGGTCACAATTCCCTTACTCCACGCATCTTCACTTTTCATGAGTTCAAATGCATGCCGCCGACATTCCAGGGAGGTTTCAGGAAAGAAGTAACAACTCCAACTAGAACGGGAAGACCCTACATATAAAAAAGGAGTGTACGCTTTCAATATTATCAGAATCACATTGGTTTCTTGTAACAATATTTAATACTATTTTAAGGTTTTTGTTGTGAGCATAAGTTCACATTATACATAGGTTGTTATAACTGAAATAGATAATACAATAAGTAATGGCATGGCTTTTAATTATTTTTTCACAAAAAATATACCTTTGCAACCCCCATGTTCAGCTCTGTTGTAATAGTTAGTGACAAGGACTCTTCCTTCGTTGATTGCAATACCAAGAAGTCCACACATGCCAGCAATCTGAGCCCCAATACCAAATCCAGGTAATCTCTCCCAGTCAGTGACAAGGAACTTGACATCCGGGCTACTACAGTTTAAAGGATGCTGATGGATCCATATGTCACGCTGCACTTTTCTAGTCAAGGGATAGTTTTCTTCATCGGACCCTGCAATCTGCAAATGCTTCTATGTGAATAAACTTCACAACATTCCATCTAATTCTTTAATCATGAACATTGTAAATGTCATTTTTATGTTCTAAAGAAGTTCACAAATCCTCCTTAAGAAGAACCTATATGCTGTTTTTCTGTAAAAATTCTAAATGTTGAAATCATGCATTAAAGAAAAAAGATTGAACTGGACAATATTTAATTAGTGAGGAAAATACTAACCATACTTAGCTCTGCTTGGAAAAAGAAATGTGTTTTAAGAAACAAAAAAGCTACATAAACAACATTTGGTTATGAAATGATGATTGTTATGGAAACAAATGCCATTTCACTAGTATATTTGGAGGCAACAACAGACCAAATATTGATACCAACAATTTGTAGGTGAAATATTTTATGGTGAATCCAAAACACTAGAGAGATAGTTAAGAACACACCCATGGTGGATAAGCCCCCTCAGAGACTGCATCATGCCTAAGATTTTGCATTTGCTCATTGATTGCAGCGACAGGGAATGTCTGCAAAGATCCCTTCCAAGTTGTCCATGGTGGGAAAACCTCATTTCCTTTACGCTTATCAAAATAGTCATATAGCTGTGTTTTCACCTTGCAGTTTTCCAAATGTGGGGCATGAGGCAAACTGGACCCACTAATTCCATGTTTCTGCAAGTGCTCTTTACCGCCACTTGTAGGTTCATTCAACACAGCACTCCATGCTGAATAAAGCAATGAGACTCTCTCATCGTTATTTTGCTCTCTGCTGCTCTTAGAATCCTCTAATCTCTCAGTTTCCTTAAGCTTAAACTGGCAGTCCGAACGTGTAACCTTGTCTAAGTAAACAAAGAAAACACATTCAACTGTTAATTACATTCAATCTTTTCATCATAATCAATCGGATTAATCACAGTATTACTCCATCATTAGGATCAGTTCTACGTGTCTTGTTGTGCAATAAATAGTTATTGTAGTCAAGAGAGGGTATAGCTCAAGTTGAACAAAGCACACGAGTTATTGTAAACTCCTTGACATTGTTTTTGAGCGGATAAAAATTAATAATTATTATAAGCATGTCATAATTGTAATGCTGATTAGGCAAAACAATGTATATACTATATACTCTCTGGAATATGCAGTCCAAAGTCAAAAAGAATGGTTATTAGAGTATGCTTAACGTAAAGCCAGCAATTACTAATTAAAGTATCCTTTAAAAGTTGCTTCATGACCAAGCCTAACAAGTTCTATCAAGTTCGCTTCGCAGATAAACGTCCTTGAATACATCAAACTTTTAAAAAAGTTGGAACTCATAATAAACCCGGTTCTTTTTCTTCAAGAAAAGAAGAAAAATAAAATAAAAACACGAAGAAGAAAAGGAGAAATAAAATTGGTTCCCCCACTTATTAAGATTTTAAAATTAAATACAGTAATTCTGTATAACCCAGTTTCAAAGTTTCTTTCTTGAATTAGCTAAGTTCTATCAAAGAAGTAAAAGTCATATGAAAACAGAGGAAGATGCACACTGCATCCACAACCTCATTACCATAAAACAAAATATAAAAAATAAAAGAATAAACAAGAAATGGTTCAAACAAAGGAGAAAGAAATTGACTCACTGATATCATTAGGAAAAGTAGAATTCCCTGATGAATTACTAGCCATCGACATGGTTGAAAACAAAATGGGACTAAACTGAAAGGAGCCAAAGGAAGTGAGAGCAGCCATGAACAGAGAGGTGAGGCATACACCGCAGAGAAATCCCACCACACAAATTTGACAAGGAAACGAGTTTCCCATTTGCAAGGCTTTCTGGGAAACCACTCTCTCAAAAGACTTATGATTCAGTGGCTCCATTTCACTTTTTTTCCCCTCACAACGATTCTTTCTTTCTTTCTTTCTTTATTCAAAAAGCTTCCCCCACAGACCCTTTTCCTCATCTACTGTACTTCTTCTAACAAGTAACAACACTGACTCGTGACTGATCCACACTTAGCTTCTTCTTCTTCTACTTGTGACTCCTTCAACCACACTACAACCACTCCAAGGAAATAGAAATAAAGAAACTCAGAAAATCACACAATTATTTGCACCTGTCTCCTTAAACACCTTTGTGGGACCACCCTTGTCATCCCTTGCAACTGTAAAATTAATGCAAAGTTTCCATCAGAATTTATCAAGGCCACTCTCAAACAGAAATAATAAAATATAAAAAGAAATCTACATATCATCATAGATACTTCAGCAGCCAGAATAGCGTCATAATAAAAAGTTACAGAAAATGTAATTCACGTATTTTTTGTATATACAATACAATCATCGTATAACAAAAATATTAATAATACTATGAACAGTAGAGAGAAAGTGATGGGTTAATAAATTTAAGTTGAAAGAAGAAGAAGAAGGTCTAACCTAACCCAACCGAATTATTAGAAGCTAATGACAAAAATGTAAATTTGGAAAACTGTTTCGAAAACAATTAAGGCTTTGTGAGTTATGAAAAGACATGCAAATGCAAGGTGGAGAGGAGATAAACACACACATGTGATGTAATGAAAACGACAAAAGTTCGAATCGGGGGATGAAGAAGATAAGAATAAGTGGCAACAGCTTTACCAGAACCACTCAGAAACAGTGACACGGATTTTTATCTGAAGTAAACACCGCGCGTGTATAAATATCTGTTGTTATATAAAGTTAGTTTGATGAATAAGAAATAATGAAAGAAAAGAAAAGGATGAGTGGATTCGATCTTTTTTGTTAATAAAAATTAAGAAACTAACATTTAATTAACGTTTATAGATAAAAAAAAAACATTATAATATATTACTAGTTGAAATTTAGAAGTGATAAAAATAGAATTGAAAAGGGTGAAAAGAATAGGACATTTGTCCTGGCCAAAGCAAATGGAGGAGAAAGCCTTGGGAAGGTGAAGATCAGGAACAGAACAAAACATGTATATACGAATGAAATGAAGGTTAGGTTGAGAATCGTGAAGTGTTGGTGTTGGGGGAGGTTACCAATGGAGAAGAGGATCACATTCTGGTATAGTTGCCACATATATTCTTCATTTCATTCTTCTTCCCTATTATCTGTGGTCCCCTCTTCTAATGTTTATCTATCTGTCATTTATTAACCCAAAAACCTTGGGTCAGTAGGTTTTTTATTCCAAGTAGAATTTTTCAATTTACATTACCGAAAAGAAAGGAATCAGTGCACTTGTCATGACTTGTGAAATGTGGTCATGGAGGTGAAAAGAACACGCCACGAGAAAGAGAAACTTTCCATGTAATGCTTTTACTATACCAGTGAACAGACAAATGAGGTATAATTAGGTTGGAGAAACCTTGTTACTGGTACTAGCATTCCATGCATCTACTTTAATTCGCCAACAAAAAGTGTCATTTTCTTATTTATTGATTTTTTTGTAGAATTATTTTTCAATTGTTAGATGGGATTATAACATGACTTTAAGTTAATTTGTCGCAAATTTTATATTATAATGCATGTTATGTTACATAAATAAAATATTGAATACTAATAATAACCGATCTAAAAAAATTTACGTTGTTAGAATAATATTTATATACATAAATTTGTTAAAATAGTTTTTTTAAGACTTAAGTCAGTTAAGTTCCACTTTAATTATTTCTATACATCAAATAAATCAGCATTGGGATACTTTGGTGCAAAAAAAACACATTTTAATATACACTTTTAAAAAAATTAATATTAGGTAAGTTTACCAAATAAAAAATAAATTTAATTTTTTTAGAAATCAGATATATCTTCTAATTGAGGCATATAGAACTCAACATCATTAGTTAAGTTAAAATAACCTCATGCTCAATGACATACCTATTCTTATGTAAAGATAGATAAATATACCTCTTTATTTTAATAAAATCTAATATATTTATCTTAAAATTTTATATTTTATATCCCTAATTTTATGTGTTTGAACCTTACATATTCTCATGTGATGATAAATAAATGCACCTCTTTATTTTAATAAAATCACAAGTATTTATCTTAAATTTTTATATTTTAATGCACCTCTTTATTTTAATAAAATCACAAGTATTTATCTTAAATTTTTATATTTTATATTTCTTATTTTTATGTGTTTGAACTCATTATACCTCATTTTTCATTTTTATGTTAATGTTTTTTTTATAAAAAAAATAGATTGTCCCAATGACCTCGAGTCCTAGTCCGACTTTACTCACCAATTGTTCCACGTGGTTCGTGGTTTAAATTCGACAATTTTATAAGAATTTATAAATTTAGTTTCATTTAATAACAAAAAATATAAAATACAAGGGATTTATTTAGTGATAAAGTCTTTTTATATAAAAGTGAGAAAAATAAATAATGATAGTTAATATTATCATGAAGGATAAAGATTAAAACATAATATTATGTGAGTCTTTATTTTTTAAAAATTACATAATTTTTTAAGTAATTGTATGACATTAAATTTTGATAATGTTTTTATCATAATTTTAACTATTTGTATATAGTTGTATAATTCATATTTATTCCTCTCACTCTAAGAATTACTAGTCATCTCACTAGTTACCATAAATTTAATTTAGAAATAAAAACAAAAAAAAAAAGAAAAAAAGAGTAATTTGAGATAATTAAGATATTTATCTATTTACTAACTGCATATGCAATGAGTGAATGCAAATCCAAAGAAAGAAAATAAAATGTTAAAAAAGTCTGATTCAAATATGGTACTCTCTAAATTGTGTATTTTCATTTATAGTATTATAATATATTATAAAATTAGATATACCTAAGTTTAGAGAAACTGAGAAAAAATTACAGGTAATTTTATTAAAATATTTTTCTGTCAAGAGAAAAAAAAATTTAAGCAAAAAGTAACCTGAAAAAGACTTGCTCCGCCAAACGAGCCGTTAGCAACAATAAAAAAGGCATGACATGTGACATGTCAATGTTAATCACATTCGCAATCGCTTTGAGGGAGCAACTCTTATCAAATAAATTGGCAGCATATTAGACACCTGGCGCAATGATAAAAAGATTGTCAAATGAGAGGGTTGCGGTGTATCCAAACAATTTGTAGAAGGATATGGGGAATGGAGCTGCCGAGTTGTTGTAATTTATTGCTGAATCCGTGGATAAGCTCATTATGAACTTAATTCAACGCACTTTTTCTTGATTTCCTCACACATTAATCTTTTGTTATAAAATCCATTTTAAAAAATTATTTATATTTTTGATAAATAATTACTTTTATTTGTGAACCTGATTGACAAATACATTCCTATAAGATAATAAAAAATTTAGTTTTTGAAAGTATAAAAAATATAATAAATATATCTAACGGTTAACTTCCGTCTATCACTGTTAATAAAATAACATACATGGCAGAAAGAGACAAATTTGTTAATGAAATGATTGCTAACATGATCATCTTTAATTGTCAGCATATGAACATATTTGTTGTAAGCTCTCTCTACAAATCCTTCTTCCATGGTTGTCCACTCTTGTTCTCCCTTCTCAAGGATCACCATCAACCCAGCCATCGGCCATCACTGGTATTGCCACCCGCCACTGTTTGCCCCATTGCTAGCCGTCACCACCATTTTCCTTCAACTCTAAAACCTCACGTCTCACCAAGTCTCTCTCTCACTCGCGACCCTCAAACCCAACTTGTGTATTGTAGGTGAAGAGAAGGAAAGGATGAAAACAAAGAGAATGGGGCATAATTGTTATATAACATTATATTGATTTTTCGTCTTCCCACTCTTTGGGGGATATGAATAGGGTAAATTGTCGCTTTATGTTTCGCTGACAAATGTTTCCTGAAAGATAAAAATACAAAATTTAGTTTACAAAAGTGTAAAAAATGAGACAAATATATCTGATCGTTAACTTTGGTTCGTCACCTTCAATAAAATAGTTAATATTCGAAGAAGTGAAATATATGATATATTTATCTTTTATTTATAATAGATTGTGACTAATTATAATTTGGAAAATTTTGTAATGATTGATACATCATTACAATGTTTATTTTGGATAATTGTTATTGTGATAGAAAAATTATGATTGATAATCAATATTATCGTTATTATCATGTTTGTTTTAAATTATGTTTGTCAATATATTTTTTTAAGTGATTATTGTAATGTTATGCGTGTAACGATAAAAAATGACGAAAATTTATCCTAAAATTATATTTTACCCTTAAATGAAATAAAATTTGGGGTCTTAGTCCATAGAAACATATTAATATTTAAGTCAAATAAAAAATTATTGATATTTTCATCCAATAATAGTAATTTATTGACATTTTTCTCCAATAAAAAATTATTGACATTTTTGTTCAATCTAGTCAGCATGATCATGTTGGTAATCATTTCAGTGACAAATTTTGTAATAGACGAAAGTTAATGGTCGAATATATTTGTCGAACTTTTTACACGTTTGAGAATTAAATTTTATATTTTCATCTTTTAGAGACTCATTTGTCCAAGATTACACATTCACGAACAAAAGTGACTATTTACCCTTATTTGTTTATAAGATTATTTTTTAATTTTTAAATACATTAATTATTTTTTTTACATATTTTAATTTTTTTCCTAAATATTAATGATGAACAATTAAGTAGATAAAAAGATAGAAAAAATAATTTTAGAATAATAGCACACATAATTAACATATTCAATATGATTAATTAAATTAACTATTTTTTATGAGATATAAATTATCTAAAAATATCTTATAATTAAAATTAAGTACAAATAATTGATGACATGTTGAAATTAAATCTTAGTAAGTTTTTTAAAGCATTCGTAAGTTTTTTTTAGTAGTAATGTGTTTGTTTCAAGAGAATAAAAGTTTATTACTACGTATCCATGATTGTTATAGGTTTTGAAAATTTATTTTTGGATATTGTTGATTTGTAGGAAAATAATAACTTCCATTTTTATCATTTTTCTACACTTGTATTTCCATGAGGAAAGAGAAATATTTCCATTGGAATAAAGGAAATTATATATTTGCTAAAATATCAACTAAAAAATCTTAAAATAATGATGTAGTTTTCTAATGCATTCATATTGTTTTTTTTTAATACATAATTTTTTTAGAAGTCATATAAATCCAACTAATGATTTTGATAATTCGGGTATTAATAATTGTTTTCGTACGCAAGAAGATTTACATTTATCCTGTGTATGGAGCAATTTAGCAGGAAAATTCATTTTTTCAAAGAATTTAAAATGATTCATGATAAAATAACTTGTTTGGATAAAGTATTTGAAAGAAGATTTAATTTCTGATATTTTTATGAATCATTTTGATTGACTAAAATAGTGAGATTTTAAATTCTCTAAAATAATATATAATTTGAAATTCTTTTTTTGGAGATGCTTACTTTAACTCACGTTCTTGCTCACGACTCTTCTTTGCTCAACACTCACAACTACGGATGACCAAAGTTTTTATGGTCGATATCGACATAAGTTGTTTTTCATTGACATTGACCGAGATTTTTTGGGTAATAATTTTTTTGTATGATGTCAATCAAAGCTATTTTTGTCGATATCGACTAAGATTTTTTTTTAGATAATATTGGTTAGGGTTATTTTCTCACTGATGTCACTCTTGGAAAATTTTTGCTAATATCAGCCAAGGATTTTTTTGGCCTTTGTCATCCAGATTTTTTCAGTTGATGTTGATCAATAATTTTTTTTTTTGCCAATGTTAGCTAGATTTTTGCTACTGACATAAATCATAATTAACTTTTGAGTAAACACCTGTTACGATTTTTCAACGTCACGTCAGCTAGGTTTTTTTAGCCAACATCAACCATAGCTATTTTTAGCCAATATCGGTTAAGGTTATTTTTTAGCCGATGTTAGCTAGGATGTTTTGGCTGATGTAATTTTCTTAGCCAACGTCGATTAGAATTTTTTTTGCTGACATCGACTAAGGTTTTTTGGTTGGCTGATCAACCAGAGTTATTTCTTAACCACATTAGTTAGGTTTTTTGGTTGATGTTGACTAAGGTTTTTTCTGCTAACATTAGCTAGGTATTTTTTATCAACATTGAACATGACTATTTTTAGTCGACATCAACTAGGTTCTTACAGTCGACATCCACTAAGGTTTTTTCAATCGACATCGATCAAAGCTATTTTTTAGCCAACATTAGCCAAGGTTATTTTATATCCGATAAGTAGGGTTTTTTATCCGACATTGATTAGGGCTATTTTTTTAGCCAACTTCGACTACAGATTTTTCGACCAATGTTGACCAATGATGTTTTTTGGTCGACATCTTGGTCAATGTCGTTCGAAAAGACCCTAGTCGACGTTGGTAAAAAAAAATCTAGTCAATATCGCCTAAAAAATAGTCTCAACCAAATGTTAACCAAAAAATAACATTGGTTGATTTACAAATATCACTGGTTGTATTTATAAAATTATCAATATTTTATATTTATAAATTATTAAAAAATGAAAATATTTTTTTATTAATATTTCAAAATTAGATTGTGTTTATTTTTTATAAAGTTTAATATTAAAATTTCATCAATTTAAAATATAAAATTGAAATTTTACATTTAGAGGAAATTAAATTACCCTATTCAAACAAAGAATTTAAAATGAAAAAAATTTAAATTGATTTATCCAAACAAAACATTTAAAAAATGAAAAAAATTAAAATCAAAACAATTCAATTACGGATTTTTCAAGTAATCGCATACAAATTCACCTTCTCCTTAATTTGTTTCCCTAACTAAGTATTTGCAGGAAAGAAATCGTCTATATGACCAGCATTCGCTGCTCCAGCAAGCATATTAAGATACTTGAAAACTTGTACTGCTGACCTTCAGCAGGTACGTGGTACCTGAAAACAAACTGCGAACAAAGAATGCCAAAGTGCCACCAACTAGCTACTCCGTCTGTGTGGCTTGTATCTCCTTGAGTGCGTTTAATCTAGTTCCTGCCAAATAAATTAAGTAATAAGCAGAATCTTCTATAGCACGTAAATAAATTTCTAAAGATAGATCCAAAGAAATCGTAAACTGCTTCACACGCACATGACATCAGAGAGAAAATTTAAGGAGACTCATAGTTTATTCTAGGAAGGCTATCATAGAACATTAGTTTTTGATACTTTGCGGAGAATTTTTATTTTTTAACATCCCTGTGTCACTTAGAAGTGTAATTATGTGAACATGTTAGTGATACATCCACACTCCATTAATCAATTAGGGACGAAAAATAAGATTCATCGTTTCTCCAAAGAATGAATAAAATACATTAAATTAATTTGATGAGAATGAAATTTATTAAATAATAAAAAATTAGAGGCACAAAATGAAATGTAATAAATCAAAGTAACAACTCAACTCTTACATTGGTTTTGCTAACCATTGCCACTACTAAGGAAAGGAGTTAGAAAATTAAAGAAAATATATTTTATGGAAAAGCATAATATTTAATGTTACAGTTCATGTTTAATGTGATTTCTAATAACTTTTTATTTATTAATTTCTTAACTAATATCCTTAATTAAACCAATGGTTAACAAAAACACTTTTATGTTAGTCCAAATAACCTAATATCATTTTAAACAGGCACAACCTAATATTTTATTATTAGTTAAATTTATTAGAAATTATAAATCATGGTTAAGGGCTCACTAAATAAAGAATGAAACCAACACAATTTATGAATTTAAAGAAATTTTAGCTAACAATAATGTGTTAAAAGATATGTTATTAATATTTCTCTTTCTATTATTATTAATTTAACATATTTTTAACATAAAACATTTTTTAAATAAATATGGAAATTATTAGAAAGAAGAATGGAAAAACTAGGATGATAAAAAAACACTACAATAAATTTAGCAAGTTGATTACTAATATAAGAATTGAACAAAGTTTTACGTTGGGTATCAACTACCAAACACAACCGAGCTGATCACCCTTTATTCAGGAATCGGCAATATATATATTTGGAGATTGCACATACAAGTTTTTATTCATCATGCAAGTTTGATCGAGAATAAGGCAGTTGACATTTGAAATTGAATTAGAGCTAGATGCCTAGATCCAAAAATTAAAATGGATCAGGTGAAACTTTTAATCTACCATTCATGCAATTCTTAAACCATATAGACAACCACTTCAGGGAACAAAATAACAACGAGAAAATGCAATAAATAAAGCACATAAAGAATAAGGTTAAATTCTGACATGAGATAGCACGACTAAGACCAAGTTATCTGACTGACCTTTTTGTTTCTTATCACGGCAGAAGGGACTTCCACAACAACAATTAAATGCTTTAATGGGGTGCTCATGATCATCGAAGTCAATACCATAGTCCTGCAAATAATTTCTGGTGTCTTCAGGAAACTCAAACGACTCATAAACATTAGATGAGTGCATGCAAAGCCAAACTTTTTTTTTTTGTGTGCATCAAGTATAGGATTACAACACTGGTATCTAAGATGCCTATAAGATATTATTCCTAGAAAATTGCAAGCATTGCTTGTATGTCCAACGTGAAGCGAGACTTTTAAATTTATTAGGTTTAAATAAATCTTGTAAGGATTAAAAAATAAAATAAATATATTTTATAAAAACTAAAAATAAAAAAATAATTTTATAAGGATTAAAAAAAATACTAAATTACAGAAATTAAAAAGATAGTTAAATCAATTTATGATGAATAATTCTTTTAAAAAAAACTACTAGAAAACCATTTTTGTATTGTTACACAAACACAACCAAAAGCATTCTTTACTAGTCAGTTCTCTTGTTACCAATTTAAAGCAATCATTTAGAAGTAATATGCAAATAAAGTATAAGCTTAAATGTGTTTAAAGTCCTAATAAATGAACCAAATTTTATTAGGCACTCAATAACAAAAAAATCTAAAAATATATTAGAGATCCAAAATAAAATTGTCATTTACCAGACAATTTCACATATTTAAGCCTAAAATATTTAAGAAAAGTGTGTTCAATTGTTTCAGTCTGCTTACCCATGTAAATTCCTCGTATGCATTCACGTTTCTGTTTGTGAATAGAGCAAGCTGCAAATAAGGATCGAAACAAACAATAAATATATGACCAAAAGTTAATTTTCATTGTTTTCCAACAATAATAAAATGAATGTAGAATCTAACACGTTTATACATGATAATAGTGACGATCAGGCGTCTCTACTTCAACTGGAATGTCTATCAGATTTGCGTCCGAGCATCTGGAAACAAGAAACACAGAAACCATACTAGAAATCAATAGATGAAAAGGACGGAAAATAAAATATGATACAAGTCATGAACTCGGGGGTACTCTTGTATGACGACAAAATAAAAAGAAAACAGAAAAAAAAAATGTTGTTCCATGATGGCCATTGACAATTGACATAGATGGAAGTATGGAACAACAAAAATCCAGCACACTGACAAACACATAAAAACAATTCTGTAGTTCTCCGATCATAGTCTCTTTCATTGTGTATTGAGTTTGACATTAATTATCAATAAAATCAGTAAATATTTTATACTGATTGGAAAAAGAAATACCACCATAATGCTTTATGGTAAATCATGTCTATTGACAAACTTTTACATGTCTTAAATCAGCCTAGTCCATGGTAATTGGACTAGCCCAAATTTTGGCCGGAACTGACAATTTCAGCCAAATAGTAATTGGGCTGGCTCGGTTACATCGTGCATAAAAAATATGGTTGCTGAATTTTGAAACAGCACCTATGATTGATAAACCTTGCAACATTTCCATTATACGTTGCATCTAAGCATAGTGCCTCCTCATCCTTTAACACCCCTTCCGAGCCCCAATCTGCATCAAGGGTTACAGGATATGTATGTCTGTCATTGCCGCTTTTCTGCATAATCCTTTCATATAATTCTGTATTGGTTAATATTTCCCCTGCATATTCACATACAAAACATCCCTTAGGCAAATCTTCTAGTGTTCTGACGCCCCATCCCTTTCCTTCTTGAGTCAAAAACACCTGAAGAATAAACAACAAGACTTGTCATATATCAAATACAAGAAATGTAGCAACAACAATGGCTGCTACAGCTACCTATAAAAAAAACAAATGTTAATAAAGACGTTGACTTGCATCGGTAAACATATTGCAATTTTCACTAATCATAACTACATATAATAGACACAATAAAATAAATTGAAAGATTGTCCATATAATACTTTACCTGCAATTTACATCTTAAACCCCGTTGCACTACCCGATTTCCACACTGCATGTCACAACCACATTTCCTCCAGCATTCCTTGATAAACTTCCTAACCAGATGTCCCTTGCATGGTTCGGGAACGATGTCATTCCTAGACCTCTCCAATGGACATTCTTGGCAATACACAAAATGATGATCTAGAGGTTCCAATTTCATAGACATGCAAGCTTTTAAAAAATCATCTTTCAACAAGCCTCGTGGAGTGTAAGCAAACTCTCCACCTGTTTCTTGAGAACATGCACAAGGAAGTGATAAGGAAAGACAGTCGCCAGCACAATCAGCACAGCAACCCTCATCCGCAATACGAGCAAGTGAAATATTTACATTAGCATCTTGATATATTACATTATAGGGTATGTAATTAAACTGTGGCACGTCCTCACTTCCAGTTTCATCTAACAATGATATTTTAACATTCTCTGAACCTTTTGTTATGTCATCAAGAAAGTGAAAGGAATTCTTGTCATCTTCAGTAACAGTTTGCAGTGGCAGACATGTCACATTGCGTGAATTAGCAAACTTGGAAGTTGACCCGTTTGGACTTAAACTCAAGCCCAGCTTCAAGTAACTTCCACATAAATCATCTAATAGCTTCACCATAGATGATTGAGGCTCGACTATCATGTGAGCCTTCAGGTATTTCTCCTCAATGGATTTCATGACAGCATCTAAATCAGGAATACGGAAGTTTGGTTGTCCCAAAGCAACTTCACAGTTTAAAGAAATTTTAATTTCTCCCAAAGGTGAAGAGGCAATGTCAATATTACCCTTCTGAGTTCTTTTGCTATTATTGCATGCTGAGGTAGCATCTTCCTTGTGCACATTCTGATACAGAGCTGATAGAGATTTGGCACGACAATTTCCATTTGAAGCATTAGATGAGACTATAGAATATCGGCAAGAAATTCACTAAACAGCAGTTATATATCAAAAAACCTCTAAACCAATGTTCAAGTGTAGAGCAGCATATGCTTTTCTGACGCAGTGGAGCAAATGTGAAGAAAATAAAGAGGCAATTGTAAATTGGTAGATATAATCTAGTTATGGTGTACAAGACATCTATAACAGCTCCTTTTTCAGACAAATATGAGAAGCATTGATAATACAAATCAATAGTTTTCAGGATCTCCACTCTTACCTTTTATACAGAGGAAAAATAAAAGAAAGAAGGGAGACCTTTTAGGAATCAAATTGAAAGAAGGTAGATCATGAATTCATGATTGATGCAAAAACAAACAAATACAAAATAGGGGGGCGGGCTGTAATTAGAAAGGCTTTTTTAATTACCATTGTAACTCGTTGAAACAGGTCCAAGATGCAACTTAAGTTTCTCAGTTCTTGGTGTCATCAGCTCCTTCTGATGATGATCACTTGATATATTTTCCCTCTGGATACGAGGATTGCTTGTTTCAACAATTGGATCTTCACAATGCCCTGCAGCTGATGCCTTCCCACGATGCAATTTTCTATCTCTAGCAGCCATGCAAGGTAAAGTTGAGATCCCGTCTACCTTACTCGACACTGTTTGCAATGCTTGTGAACTGGTTGTGGGCTCCATATGTCCAATGGAGGTTTGAGAAGGTTTAATGATTTTCTGTTTAAAAACGTTGGGAGGTATTTCCGTGTCTTCTATAGACAACCCTTCACTTGAGTTGTCAGTTGCTGAAGCTTGGATATCTCCATCTACCAAGTGCAGTTTATGTTTTGGCTTTCTCCCATCAAGATAACTGATTGGAGCCTTTCTCTTACCTTCTGTTTGCTATTATAAAAAATATTACAAGGTTTCACCAAAATATACACAAATAGAAACAAAAATCAAATCCAAAGAAGCTGATCAATGTACATTCAAATGAACCAATCACAAATACTGATAACACAATATCAGTAACACACTCACTTCACATGTAAATTCTCATCTACCCTATAGGAAGATAAGCACATAAGAAATAACAGAACAACAAATAAAAAACTTACAATTTAAAGGACAATTGATCAAATCAATGTTTAAATATATAAATAAGCACAAGATGGACAAACCTTATCTTCCTTTAACTCAAAGTATGCATCTATAAGAGTACGATAGTTGTCTTCTTCAATAAGTTCCCAGTTTCTATCATACAATTGTAACAAATTTTTCAACACCGGTTTCACCTCTTCATCAGAAATTCCCAAGGACCTCATAGCATTATAAGCCTTGATGACTCTTGGATGAGGAGCCATGATATTCCAAAAGTAATTGTCTTGCAATTGAACACTAATGTAGAAGCCAATTGAATGCCAAGACTTTGTGCCCCTCCAAACGGCCTTTTACCAAAACTCGCAATCAAATTGAACTTTATATGCCCACGCAATTAACCTTTTTCCCTGCATATAACAAAATAGAATCACAGTACAACACCTTAGAGAAGTTCAATGCATCGAGTAGAAAGTTATCTTAGAAAAAAATAACGCAAATATAGGTATATAACCATTACACTTGAAGGGAACTCTACAAGCATAAAAATAGAGGGAAACATCAATGAACAAGAATTAGGGACTAACGCAAGATCCAGGCGACATCTTCCTCAATATTCCATATATATGATATTACTCATAAAGCAAATTAAAGTTTTTATTCCAGTGAGTCCAATATTTTAATGATAAATTTTGCTTTATGATGATTAAATGTTAATATAATAAAATGCATAGGAAATAGAAATAGCAACAGTCAGAGAACATAGGAAGCATTTTTCTCCTACATGGCTGCCATGCCCAAATATCCAGTATTTTTTTTATTCGTGAGAATCAAAGACAGCGTCAAGGAAATTTATAATAACACATGCATCCACTCAACCAACTGAGATAAACTCCCTTTATAAATAAATATCAAGTATAGATACAGTATAATTGATCTTGGCATTAAATCCTTTGCAAACTGTTTTCCCTACATTTATGTTTTGTAAAATAAAATTTTAGGGCAAGAGGACTTGTCCCAATTTAATGTTAGGGCAAGTCGTAGCCAGCAACCTTCCAAAGAATATCCAGCCAGCAGCTGAAAATAAAACCCTACTTCTTTTTGTATTATCGGACCCGACCCATTAAGTTTTCACAGCAGTGTATCTCTCTCCATCGAGGAGGTTCACCTCCTTTGTAACCAAAATTTCCTACTAAACCGTAAATTCCAATGTCTGCAGCAACATTTTTATCCTCAAAAGAAACCAAAAAAAACCCGCACAATGCATACAACTAGTAAGTAGTAACCAAAATAATTGTACAAAAATGGACAAATGAATTTGATTGAAAAAAATCCTCTCCATTTCCTTTTCTCCCCCATTACTTTTACTACCAAGATTTTAAAAATAATAAATGTCACTCTCTATAAAATGTGTATCATTCCTATGTTTTTTTTCCCAAAATAATAGAGAGAAAAAAAGGAAATGGAGAGGATACATTTCCAATTAGGCTCAAACCACCAGTATCGGGATTTCACGAGGAAAGGAAGAAGCTTTTTTCGTGGTCAGTTCAAACCACGGATAAATTCCTTTTTTAACTTCACGCACTGATTCTCCCACAAAGTAATTTTTAATTCAATTTTTTTTTTTTTACAATATTTCACTTATTATTTTATGAATCATATATATCACTCTCGATTTGAGATGACATGTTCAGCCTTGGCTCGCATTATCACGTTCAACCTTAAACAAAATATTGATTGAATAATCAAAATAGCTAAGGAAGCATAATAATAGAAACAGCAACAAAAAGAAAACGAAAGAGGTTTTACTTACAAAATCAGACGATGGAGCTATATGGTGAAGGAGAATCTTCAGTAATGTTACATGATTTTCTCTGGAAGCTTCGAAGAAGGTGCTAAGCTATGGTGGAACTTGCACAACAAGTTACCTAACGAAAAAAGGAAACGCGTTTTGTTCATGAAAGCAATACGCAGAGTCCAAACTCAGAAACCCTCAGAACAGAGACTGAGAGTGTGCGTTTGGTTTGCCAAGAGAATGTTAGGAAAATACAATGCGTGACTGCGCTGTTATATGAAGCGGAAGCCGAAGAGTCGCCGAGTCTGTTGGGTCGGGTTTGTTGGGTGAGGGATTTATCCAGCGCGTGTACCGGGTGACGTGTAACATTTTTATTGGATGTAATTTACAGTTTGAGCTTTCTGTTATAGATTGACTGCGACTTTCAACGTTTTTCCGTTGTTATTGGACGGGATTCTCAAGAAAAAGGAGCCTAAAGGACCCACCAACATCTCAAGGCCCAAATTAATTCAATATACTCTTTTAAATACACTCTTTATCCCTATTATAGTTGAAATTATAGAAAATATTGTACAATTCTTTTGATGAATCTTGCTCTTTATTTAATTCATCTCTCAATTTTTATAATTTTTAAATAAATTTTAACTAATAAAAAATATGTGTTTTTTTACATGTGTTAAAAAAATGTTATTTCCTTCATTTAATTTTATCTATCTTTTAAGATTTTATGTAAAAATTAAACAATACAATCAAATTTCTTGATCTTAATAAAATAGTTATGAAATTTTTAGTTCTATTCCACAAAAAATACATGTGTGAATTAATTAAAAAATTAGGTAAAAAAATAAGGATACAATTGACAAAAGAATAATTGATATTATCTTAAGTTTTGGAAACGACATAAAAATAGAAATACTTTTTTTACCATCCGACAATTTAAAAATAACAAAGAGAGTAAATAATATGTTAACAATGTCTCTCAAAATATATTATTTTTTTAACAAATGGAATAAACTGTTATCGAAAAAAAATAGACATATTTATATTAAAAATTTATTAACTCAATCAAATTTTTCCTTGACTTTTATTTGCTTAATCAAGAGGTGTAATGCCCAAATCGAAAATTGAATTTTAAACCTTAATTAAAGGACTCAAATGTAGAATCACTTGAGTCAATAACTTTTTGATTAATAATAATTTTTTCTTGACTGAAAATCTAATGCTACTTGAAATGTATGCAATAACTATTTTCCTTAGAATACAAAATCTCAGTCAATTTAAATATTCCACAGTCAGATAAGAACCTATAAAAAATGAAAACTAAGAAATGTTTTCAACATTAGTAATATAGATTAAAAAAAAGTACTTCAGATACAAAGTTTTTAATCACTATTCATAATCGTCTTTTCTAAACCGAGAGTTAAGCAGTGATAAAAAAGCAAAACCCAAAAACAGAGTTGCGGCCCCTCCAACAATTATTGCTGCCAACTTTTCGGTGTTGTTATTTCTTCTTGCTCCTGTATTCATAAATTTCGTACATAATTAATGAGTAATTATTATAACAGTTATTTTTTTATACTACATAAAAAAATTTAATTATAGAACAATACTAAAAATATCTAAAATATTATGCTAGTATCCAAGTTTTGTTAATAACCATTAGGACAAAGAAAGCTATGAATAGTTTAAAGATGGATTAGTATGACAACCAACAAAGTAAAAAGAAAAAAAGAAAAAATGGTCACAAACTATTGTCGCGTGAAAATCAGTCGACCATAAGATCGACTATAAACTTTAACAAAATTCCAAAGTAAAGATCAAACAATGAACGTTAAAAAGGAAAATTTGTTCTTCAGTAACGGATCCTCATTCCTAGATTACTAAAATGTTTGGTGTAGGTGAAGGAAAAAAAGTGTAAAAAAACTAAACAAAAATTAACTTTAAAGGCAATAAACAGTAAATGCGATAAAAAAAAAGCAAAAGATAAAAAATAAATTGGATTTGAATTTGAGTCGAAGGTAAATGCGATAAAAAAAGGCAATAAACAGTTGCTCCATATTTATTCACAGAAAAATCATCCATACAACTGCCTATAATTGACGAATTCATCATCTTAGTGATTTGCTCCATGATCTCTATGTCCTCTTAGATTTTTGGCTTTTACTTAATCGTCAAGTCTTCTTCAGTTTTGACTCCATATCTAATTAAATGAATTCTTTTAAATAATTATCAAAGCCACCAAAAATAATAATATGGGTTTTGTCCCATTTTTTGACCCAATAAGACCTTTAACGAATTTTTCGAATTTCGGTTACCAACACAAACATTGGAAAAGAACATCAACAGAACAAGAAATCATCAATATAATAAAAAAGTATTCACTGTAAAAATTTAAGATATAACAAAAGCTATTGATAAAGCATTAAAAGATAATTATGCCTTAAGTCGAAATAAAAAGAAAATCACACAAAATTATTTGACACCTAGAGAATGAGAAAAGCATGAATATGATAGAATTTATTGATATGATAAGAACAGAAAGAGAAATAAAATGTATTAAAAGAGTGTTTAAAATAATAAAGTGTTTATAAATTATTACTCCCAAAATATTATAATATTATATTTTTTATGCATCCACAAAAATATTCTATTTAAATACTACTTCTTTCTATGACTCTTAGTTTTTAGATTATATTTTATCGGGATAGAATAATAAGGCAAAAAGAAGAAATTCAAATATTGTTTCAATATAATAATTTCTTTCAAGAAATAAAAAAATGCAAATACAAGACTTGGTTCATGATTCAATTTAGTAGTTACCTGGGACAAAGTTGCGAGGAATGTTATAGTAGCTTATGAAACACTTGTCAAGATATATTCGTGCCGAAAGTGAAGTTCCGCATTCTTCCTTTGCAACCTGCACTGCATCGCTCACGCAATTGCTACAGTCACAAATATCTGAATCCCCTTCACACTGCGCCATCAATTTCACTGATTTATAGTTCATTGCATAGTACCCATTACTGTTTAGGATCCCACTTTCCAGATTCACAAACGCCTCGTCCATCAACTCTTTAAACTTGATATAATCCACAACCGGTTCCCCACACTCATTGTGAATAATCAAATTTCTACTTTTAGATTCACTTTTTGTTTCTGGTTCGGGAAGTTCCTCTGTCTCGTAGTGAATGTAGCAACCGTCAAGCTGAACCCGTGCTGATATGGATTCACTGCACAAGGTGTTTGACATCTGAGGCAGCAAGTTTACGCAGCTGAAACAATCTTCATTGCTGATATCATCTCTACATTGGAAAAGGCCGGAGATGGCTGTGTCGTCGCTAACGGCTTCCGTGGTTTTGAAGAACTTGTGCTGGGAGGATTGTGTGATGAGTTGTTGGAACAGAGAGTTGAGTGTTTGAGATAATAATTGGTCGTTGAAGGTTTGGCTTGCACAGGTTTTGTAGACTAATGTGCTATAATCGGAAACTGGTTTGGAAGAAGGTAGGAATAGCAAGAAAGTGAAACTGATGAGGATTGTGGAATGGGAAACATCCATTTCGGAAGTGATTTTCGGTGCAACGCTATAGCATTTGGTGGTTTTGAGACAGTGATTTGGAGAAACCACATTGGAAATATGGGTTGCGCTTATTAGATATATAGCTGATACTTGCTTTTGGGCATGGTGTTCTGGTGGCTTGGGGGTTGGGATTTTGGTTTGTTTTTTTTTCATTCCTAATCCTATCTACCGAATAAACTGACAAACATTTCAACTAGCAATACGTCAAAGAATGGGGAAAACGAAAACACCCCTGCCTCAGTTCATTTTAAACCTTGTGTTACAAGTTAATTATTCTATCTAACGCGCAATATGCCTACGTACGACTGGTTTGCTTGGTTTGAAGGTAGTGAAAGTTAACTTTAAATTATTACTTATAAGTTATAATCCTTAACTTTATTTTTGCTAGCTGCTTGAGTCACGTCAAAACTAAATAATTAATGAATGAAGTTGACAATTGGTGATGTAAAGAGAAAAATGGGTGAACTACATCCCATTTTGTTCTAATTGCACGTTCACTCCAAAATAAGAAAAAATGTTAGATGATTTTGGATCACTATCACTATGAGTAAGATTCTTTTCTATTTGAGACACGATTAAATATTATTAATTGTTTTGTGTCATAGAGATATTAGTAAGGATCATAAAAAAGTAATAATTCATGACTATCCAATAATTTTTTCTGAAGTATGGTGGAATTAACTGGAAATATAGGAGATAAAAAAAATACCAAAAAGATAGAAAGAGAATCTAAATTTCACAAGTTATTTAATAAAAGAGGAAGTGATAAAATAATATGAAAATAAGATAAAAGAGAAATTGATGAAATGAAGAAAAAAAATAGAAAAAAGAGAGACAAAAAGAAGAAGCAGTGATACATTGACCATCCAATAGGAGCACACATCCCGTTTTATATAATATTTTATCATTTAATATTTAATAAAAAAGGAAATTAAAAATAAAATAAAATTTGAGAGAATTAGGTTATGAACGTGTTATAAGTTGTGTCATTTCTTCCTCCTTTTTTTCTTTTCCTCTCCTTCTTCTTCCATTTATTTCGGACTTCCACATCTACAAGTTTTACTTTTAATATTATGAATGATGGAAGGTTTGATTTCTCCTTCTTTTTTGTTTGTGTTTCTTTCTTCTTCGTCTTTTTTTCATTCTTCTTGTTGTTGTTGTTTAGTGTGTTATTGATTCTTATTATTCTTCTCAATTGAGTTTTTTTTGTATCGTTTAATAATGATTTTGCTTACTCTTTGAGGGTAGTTGTAATAGCATATGATATACTACATTTTTTCCCATTTGAACATTGGAACCCTAAACCCATATTGGGTGCGCATCCAGTTATAGTGCTTTTATTATGAATATTCTCAAGAAAATAATGTTATGCTTGAACCATTGTTTCTCCCCTTCCCTTAACGTTGTTGGAGATGAGGAAAAGAACACATACACATGCTTGAGAGAAAATAACAGGAATGATAGAAAATCTTATTGATCACACAATCATTTGTGTTTACTATGTTACATATAGGTATTTATACACAAGTCACTTATATCGAGTCACATAACAAAATTTGTGTTTACTATGATACATAGAGGTATTTATACACAATTCACATAACAAAATCTACTTAACTAATAGTGTTAACCACTTATCAGTAAAATTGTACTTAACTATATACCTAACAAAGTTAACCATTAAAGATGCATGAGTTAACACTTTGAATTACTTTGCAACACAAACAAGCTACCCCACACTCAATTGCTAAGATTATTCAAGCAATGGTGGAAATTATTCTTGGTTTGCAAGGAGACATCTGCGGAAATTCTAGAAATGGGGTTCCCTTTGTTGCTGGAAAGTAAGATTCTAATTGTTTCTAATTGATAGTTATCATAAGATTTATTGCATTTATAAATTGTTGTCCTTTCACTACTTACATAAACATGTTTCAATAGATGTTGTGGGTGAGACCCCAAGTGCGATTTAGTGATTTTCATTGGTTTTGCTTGCAAATTTGGAACTTTTTGTTTGATTTTGTGACTTGCATATCTTTGTTTGCCTATGAATGTTTTCATATAAAATTTCTAAAGTCCTTCTAATATTTTGATTTAATTTTAGGTGTTAGGGATAAAATTGAGCTTATAGATAATGAAAACTTATCCAAAGTTAGACTTATCTCACACTCCTTCAATTTTATTGTTTGATTGATTTTTTATTCTATCTTTTTTCTTTTTGAAGGTTTCCATTGTTATTGTCTCTTCACCACCTATTGTTGTCATTTTACAGGTTTGTGCAGTGTTGTTAAAGAAGACCTACTTTTTTAGGATAATGATATTGATATTAGCATTGAGAATCTTGAAAGTGAAGTTGCTAAGCTTTATGCAACCAAAATGGCCCAACAATTGTTGGAATGGTAAGAAGGGTAGGGGGATTGTGTCAACTATGGTAGTTGGAATGTGTTTATTGTTTTTTAGTTAAGATATTGTATTAACTAATTTAATCTTAAACTTGTTATCCATATTTGTTGACTTATAAACAACAATTAAGGAAGCATTAGTCTTGGATGAATTTTCTTGTTTATTTATCTTTTTGTTTATTGTGCAAGGTCTTAATACTTTTTAGGAATATTTGTGATCACGTTATACATTTGTAGTTAATTGAATGTTATTTTGAGGATAACCGTGTGCATAGAATGGTAAAATTAGAGTAAAATTAAAATTAACCGTTGTTAGGTCATATGAGGGGAATAATTTTACTTATATTAAGGGAATCATACAAACTACATTTATTGATTAGTTATGCACAAAGTCAAGGTTACAATAATAACTTTAAGTGGTTATATTCGATTGAATTTCATTTTGCATCTTAACTTTCATTAGAAACTACAAAATGATGATCCTAAATTATTTGATAAGTTTATAATGCACATGTTAACTCTTACTATTGTTTTACATTTAGACACATAATATGATGAAAATTTGTATTGATTCTATGAATAAGGTGGTTAAGTCTATCATAAATAATGATTAACCTTTTATCATTTGTGATTAACTTTAACCATTTTAATATTATTAATCAAAAGTTACATGTGAATATGATTTTTTTTTCATTACATACCTGAAAGTTGAATTTGTATGAACAAAACTTGTGTCACGTCATGTAAGAGAATAATTTTACCTATACCAAGGGAATCACACAATCTATATTTATAGATTAGTTATGCTTAAAGTTAAAGTTATTTTATAACTTAATTTGTTACATTTGATTAGATTTTCTTTTACATCAAACTACAAAAATTGATGATCCTAAATGATTTAATTAGTGTATAATACATATAATAATTCTTTTATTTTAAATTTAGGCGAATGATATGATAGAAATTTGTATTCATGTTATGAGTAAGGTGGTCATGCCAATCATAAATTATTATTAACTTATTCATTAATGGTTACTAATGTTATTGAGCGTCAAATGTAATTAATTACATATATAAATATGGTCAACTTTGAGTCCCAATAGTTATAAATATATTTGACTAAATCAATTGGCACATCCAGGGTTATTGGCCTTGCTTCTTGGTGGCGATTTTGGCAAAAACTTGGTAGAGATAAGGACTGATGTTGTTCTTCTTTCAAAGTTTTTTGTCCTCATTCTTTTCGAATCACAACATCTTCACCATTCGTCATTGCTTATTTGCATGTTACTAACACTGAGTGAAGGAGGAGGAGGTTGTGCGTTGTGTTGTATTGTGTAATACGACTAGTTTCACTTGTATACACCGACACAAAATACTGCCGAGAGAAGCATGAAAAATAGGGAGAAGAGAATTTGGATTTTTTTTTTTATCTTTTGCCCGTTTTCCCTCTTTTCATTTATTTTTTTCTTCTATTATTTACTTAAATATTGAAGAATAAAATAATATTTTTTATTGCAGGTCAGCGATGTGAAACGGTGGTTGAAGGATGTTTGTTAAACATTTCTCAAAAAAGAAGATATCAATTTCCATCGCACGACATGCAAAGTTGTTTCTATAATGAGTTATTCGCAGCCCGTATATCCCTAACCAATTATCTGTCTTCTCTGTGATGCCAGAATGGCCTGCATCTGGGCCAAATATAAAAGCTCCCATTCCTTTCCAATACATAACACGTTGGATCTCCCTGGTGCAGAGAGCGTGGTGGGCGAGCTAGCCCCCCTCCCCATCAATTCAAACTAAAATGTCTATGCTAGCTTCCCCCTTCCAGCTCCTGGAACTGAACATCATATCCGCCCAAGACCTCGCACCCGTCTCCAAATCCATCAAAGCCTACGCAGTGGCATGGCTTAACCCGGAGCGCAAGCTAACCACCCAAATAGACCCCAACGGCCAAAACAACCCTACCTGGAACGAGAAATTCGTCTTCCGCGTCGACGACGACTTCCTCACCTCCGACGAATCCCTCATCATCATTGAAATCTACGCCTCCGCCTGGCTTCGTGACATCCTCATCGGCACCGTCACCGTCCTCGCCTCCAACCTCCTCCCCCGCTCCATCAATACCCGCAAATCAAAGATCCGCTTCGTCGCCTTGCAGGTTCGTCGCCCCTCCGGTCGCCCCCAAGGAATCCTCAACATCGGAGTCAACCTCGTTGACTCCACCATGAGAAGCATGCCCATGTATTCCGAA
This sequence comes from Glycine soja, assembly GCF_004193775.1. Lineage (NCBI taxonomy): Eukaryota > Viridiplantae > Streptophyta > Magnoliopsida > Fabales > Fabaceae > Glycine > Glycine soja. Next base: position 41,554,059 of record NC_041011.1, on the reverse strand, counting down.
CTCAGCGCCTCCGCTGTTGGCTATTGGGACGTAATGGACCCCAAGAAACCGAAACTGCAGCAAAATGAAACTAATAATAATGATTCCAGTTGCAAGCTCTTGACGCTGCAACGCTCTCAGAGCGAGAAGAATGACTCAACCATCAATGATTATGCGTATAACTGTTCGAAAGAAAACGGTTACGACGAAGGCGGGGATGATTGCCAGGGTTCGGAGGTTGGGATGCCGATGGCAAAAAAAGGAGTGATTATGAACATGAACGGGTCGCTCTGCTCGGACGTGGGGCCCTCGCCGTCGGTGGTGGCGGCGGCTATAGCGAAGGGGTTGTATCCGCTGCCGATGATGACGGCGCCGCGGAAGCCGGGGAACTTGGTATTTCAGGATTGGCCGGAGGAGCGTGGTGGGTTGACGGCGGTGTACGATCACCTAGGGAAGAATAATGAGAATAAGAAGGTGAGGCATGTGCATAGTATTCCGAAGGGGAAAGGTCAGAAGCATAGAAAGGGTAGTAGTGATGGTGGGTTGTTTTCGTGTTTTGGGACTGCGATGGGGTGTGAGTTTTCTATTACTTGCGGAGGGGGTCATGGGAACAGGAAGAAGAGGTACGAGGGTGGTAGCAAGGCTCCTCCCACTGCAGAGTCTGAACTCACCTATGATGAATCCTATATTTGAGATGCATTCATGCATGGGCTGTGCCTTGTCCCTCGTCAAATGAACATCATTAACTCATGATAGTTTGGATTTAGAATTGTAGAATTGGAGTGCTGTTCCATTATGCTAGACTTTCTCCTCCGCTTCGTCATTTTTTAAGTTCTTTTTTTGCCGACTGTTTTTTATCTGGTGAAGAGGAGATTATGTATATTCACATCATTAATGAAAACTTACACCATATGTGGGATTGTATGCTTTATATATATGGGACAGGTTAGAAAACATGGTTTTTGGACACCCATAATTTGGCACCTAGCTAGGAGAAGAAAATAGATAAAAGGAAACAAAATAGAAATATGATAAATAATAGAATAAATTATATTGTCAATTCTTGTGATTTATTGAGACTGTACACACAATTCTCAAGCTTTTTAATATTTATAACACAATCTTTTTATAAGGATACATGGTATAATATTTTTTAAATAATTACAAGAGTTCATGTAACTCATAAAAGGTTTCAGCATAATGTTTTTTTATGTTTAAACAGAGATGTGTTAATATCAGGGTAGAAAAAGAAAGATACAGGGGGAAAATTTGATGAAACTTCAAATAATATCAGTGCAATTTAGTTAGGTATGTATAGTTCCACTCAAGCTTGCTGCACTTTGAAATGCCATGCAATATCTTGAGAGCTGTAGCTGGTATATCAAATCCTGATCGACTTCCAACAAAGATTAATTTAATTTTATGGTGGGTTAATTGTGGCTGCCAATAGTTGGATTAATTTGATCCATCTCTTTATATACTATCTGAAATGTAGGTGTGAATTCAAGAAAAACCATGGTAATTGGGTTCGTGAAGTCAAACCTAATTTATGTCCTGAGATTGCATTAAGTATGGAAAAGGCCTTAGAGACAAACAAATGAAGAGAAAGTTAATTGGTATTTGTCATTCTATAAATAAGAAACTGCGTGATTCTTTTACTGATCTTCTTGGGGTGTTATTTCTCTCTGTCATACACAAAGACATGCATACAGGCCGGGCATAATAAGATCTTTGAAATCTACTTCAGCTGTTGATAATAATAAATGTTAGTTAATATATGTTCATGAGATGAGACCATATGTGTGTGTTCTCGAGCATACATATATAAGCATAAAGAATTTTTCTTAATACTTCAAGTGTGGTTTCTTAAGATGATCCACCCCCCTTACCTCCCAATCTGACTCGATAAGCTAAGGCTTTTGCTGTTTATATATATATATATATATATATATATATATATATATATATATATATATATATATATATATATATATATATATATATATTTTTAATGCGAAAACTGAAAATCACTTATTTCTTACAATGCCAAATAGCTCAAAATTGCAAAACCAAACAGAATGTGCCATTATTATCCTTCTCTTCTGCAGGGCCGGCCACCAGTGAGCAAATGAGGCTTAAAACAAAACTTAAGAGAAATATTTTACTTTAAATGTATTAGAAATATAATAAGCCTTTTTTTCTCAACATCGTGGATTTCTTGCTAGCATATGAGGTCTTTTTGTTTTATAAAAATTAATAATAAATATTTTTTTTTTGTTGGTGGACCTAAACTTCTTTAGTTGCTTTAATTTTGGACCAACGTGCTGTTATCGCTAATGCTTGGGTTGCGATATTATCCTTTATCCATTACTTCATATCTTCCCGAAGAAAGTTCCCACTTCCCAGTATCATTGCTTGTTTTTCATTCTCTTACTTATTCCTGTTTTAGTTGTCTCCAGAATTATTTTCTGGAATGCATTTAAATGTATTTCGGACTGTTTTTCCAGTTCCGTGTGTTCTAGAAACTATGATTATGTGAACTTCCTGTAAACGATGCTAGCGAGGCTGCCATTGGGAAGAAGAACCCCTTGTGTTAAGTTGTTGCTGAGAATTGTGTCAATTTTTTTAATGGTTGTAGTTGTCTTTGATGTTGGGTGGATGAATGAACATTGTAGAAGGAATAAAGCATAAAATCTTCAGAGACAACATTCCCAGTTAGGAACTCTGTTTTCTGGTTTAACAAAAACTCTGGTTATGGTTTGTCAGATAATCAGATTGTTGAAATGAGAGGTCCATTGTAGAGTTTCCAAGAATCTGTTTCGCCAATACTAGTGGTGTGGTTCCTCAATTTATTTTTGTATGAAAGATTCAAGTAAGGAGCACAAGCTTTCACCATCAAAGTCATTTGGCAGAGGATCTTATTTTTTCTTGCTTACAAAGAATATACAAAAATTATGTATAAATATAACTCTTCTAAACAAAGGCCCTGAACCAAATAAGAATCAATACAATTTAGATTATGAAAAATATAAATTTTGATTTAATTTTGAATATGAAAATAGTACGAATTACGTTTTATGTACCATTTAATAATAATAAATTAGTTTATGAAATTTACTATTTATTATGACATTTTTAAACATTACATCTTAATCATATCATATAAATTTAACAAAAGAATTTATAGTATTTTTTATATATTTATGAATTAAACTAAAATTTCCTTCTTTCAAATTTTGAATCAAAATGGTCTATTTACTTGATAAAATAAACACATAAAGACTAAAATATTAAATTAAAAAATGCCAAATAAAAAAAATAAAAAATGGTGAGACTGGTGGACTTGATGGAATTTTATACAAAAATAATATAAAAATAATCAAATTTAAAGAATTTTTTATTGCATAAATATTTGACGTGGAATTGATGGAATTTAATATTTTGACATTTAAGTCTAATGGGGCGGCGGCAGGCCACTCTTGGGTATGAATTGCCCAAAGGCTCAAATTCAATAACGTAACGTTTATTCTTTTAATTGGAGATATGAATACTGTTCTTTATGTACTATAAAATTCATCCACATATTTTTTTTTAAAGAAGAATAATATTTAAACACCTCAAAAATATTAATTACTAATACTACATTGACATATTTTATTTTTCTTTATTTTTCTCTTCTTCTTAACGTAACATATTGGATGGATTTGTTTAAACTTAAATAAATATTTTATTTATAAGGAATCATCTATATAAATAATAAAATACATTTGTTCATTACATGAATCCATAAGAAATAGAACACAAATATATGCATGTATTAGTTCTAAGACATTTTTATTTCTTTTAGCACCTGAATTCTATTTTATTTTTTTATTTTTTCCTTTATATACTCAAAATAGATTATAAGGTCCAACCAATATAAAAGATCCAAAATTTTCTATAACACAAACATCCAAATTCTCTATTAAGAGATATCACTTAAGCGCTTATGTTATAAAGTAAAAAATTCTCATTTAATTTTAAGTTTTGTACCACCCAAAAAAAATGTTTGCAATAGAAACACTCAAATATCCATAAAAGAACTCATAACTTGAAACTTTTGAATCATACGAGAGACTAATTTTATTATTTATAATTGAAGAAAAATAACTGAATTTGTCCAAATTAGAAATAGAATTTAGTTTAATAAATAGCTCAATATATGTCTCAACCAAATTCAAATGAAATTGAGTCTTTTAAAGAAACATAAAAGTTCTCATAGCTTCAACTATAATTTTATGTCATCGTTCACATAAAAGAATCTTTCATTATCACTTGGCGGATGACTTCATAGGTAACATCTTATAGACATATTTTTGTGAGTAGTAGAACCAAAATCTATCCACTAACATCCTTCGGTACAAAATGAAATTAACTTTAAAATAAACAAAAATGAGAAGTTTACTATTTTCACACACTAAATAGTGTAAATGGAACCCTTTTTTTATAAGTCTCATCCTACAAAAGCAAAAAGGAAATTTCTTATCTTGTTTTCTTGTTTCTTCTCTAGAAAAAAAAAATTATGCAATATCTTGAACTCTGAACTGACTCTTCTCAAACTCTAAATTTTATACATGCAACTTTGGGATTTAAATAATATGAGTAATTTAAACCAATAGTAATAACAACAACAACAATTAAAGGAGAGAACAATAAATATACAATGCTCAAATAATCTTTATGGTAAATTTCAAGACCCAAACAAGATACCTAGCGCATCATTAATCCTCAATCTTTGGATTGAAAAAGACTAACCACAAGTGATACTCTCAACACATTGATCAAACATTGGTGATAAGTCCTGCCAAACAAAGATTGTCTTTGGACACTCCATTGCTCACATGGAAAACTTATATGATGATTATTCCGGTCAAATAATGATTGTCTTTGAACATTTCATTATTCACATGGAAAACCACACTATTTATTTATAATCGCCACATGTTTACCATTGCAAACATGTAAGTATTCTCTCAAATTATGTCTTCCTTTGGGTCAAGCACAATTCGCATGAATAATTCCATGCAACATCCATGTAAATTCAATCAAATCAACTTACGCAACAGATGTTACTTTGGCAACATGTTGTTTCAATCAATTTAACCAAAAAATATAAGATAATTTAATATAATAAATGTGAGGTCTTAAAATTACATAACTTTCACATATAATTTAGTTATATAAAAATATATATAACAAAACATGCAAATATTTTACAAAACAGACCCATCACAAGATACCCAGAACAATATTAATTCATAGTCTTTGGACAGAGAAATTAATTTGTAATTGGTACTCTCAATGCAATGATCAATTATTGATGATAAATTTTGTCAAATCATAATCTTTCTTTGGACCGGCTATAATTCACATGAAAATACCTTATAATTGTCACACATTTATCATCAAAGGTACAAACTTATTTGGCCAAATTGTGTCTTCCTTTGAGCTGAGCACAATTCGCATAAATAATTTTATACTAATATCTATGCAATTCTAATTAAATTAATTTATGCAATAGAGATTGCTTTGACAATATATCATGTCAATCAATTTAATTAAAGATTACTAGATATGCAAATAGATGGGAAAGATCTGGTATTGCTAAATTAACTTCAATCATGATAGCAAAAAATATAAAACATTAATTACGGCAAGTAAATATCATATCCTTAAATTATATTTAATGTTATCATTGATTTATACTTAGAATACCATAAACATCTTTCTTTTGTTTCTTTTGCTTAGAGCAACCTTGGTTTTCCTTTTTTTATTCTTAGAGGTTAAGCTTAAATGAGCACTTTCAAATGTGGCTTTTTATAGCCTCTCTTCCTCTTGCACACAATGAGATATAAACTCATTAATGGACCATTTATCCTTATGAGTGTTATAGCTCACTTTGAATTGCCCAAAGTGTACAGTAAATGAAATCAAAACTAAATGCACGAGCAATTCTTCACCAAGCTCTATCTTAAGTGCTTTCGGTTTTGATGTCAAGTTAGACATTTTCATTATGTACTCCCTTATATAACTTTTCCCCTCTTTTTTTTTTAACAAATAAAAAAAAAACAAAAACTGGATCCACAAAAAACTTCCTTATATATATTATGAACAATAGCCATGAAGAGAAGTCGTTCACAAATCCAAATAACGATGTTAAAAAAACAAAATACACCCGAATTTAAATCAAATATCCAATTCACCAACAATCAATATGTGTTGTTCCAAAAAAAACTTGGGTTCATATAACCAAAGCAATCCAGGTATAATTGAAATCAAATAACTTTAAATCTCAATAATCTAATAGTAAACCTGACTCTGATACCACTTGTTAAAATTTTAGGAGATCCTTATAAAATACCAATAACCACCAAGAACACATTACATTAGATAGATTATTAGGAAGAATTTTAGGAATACCTGAATTTATAATGATTGATCAACAAACGCAGCAGAATTTGAATCCCTAGATAATCAGTGACTTCATGGTTCTTCCTCGACCAGAACCTCTTTATTCGACCTTCGTAACTCTTCAGATGCGAGAAGAGAAACTATATGTGACAGCTTGATATATTGGAGATCATAATCTTCTTATAATGTGTTAACCTAATAAGATTCTCATTATCCCCTAATGGACCAACACTTACATCTGTTCAATTAAATTCATATCATTTAATTTAGTTGTCTAATTATCGAACTCACTTAATTTAATCACATAAAATAAAACCCACTAATAATAAATAACTAATATAATTATCTTATAATATTAATCCACATTAATTATTAAAATAAAAAATTCCAACAATAACTTCTCTAAATCTATATACAAACACAAACGTGGGGTTTACATCTACGTCACATTTTACAAAACTACAAGTATAATATTTTTTTCCCTTCATAGTACAAGTATAATATGTTATGTGCTCCTATTCAATTTTCTTATTAAATGTAGGAATGCTCACACGATGAAATGAATGAATATTATAAAAAATGCAATCACGTACCATATATATATATATATATATATATATATATATATATATATATATATATATATATATATATTACTAACTACATCCTTCTAATTTTCTACCTTAACGAATATTGTAATGTTCACACAGTGAAATGAATGAACATCATAAGTATACAATCATTTACCATTGCAATTGTCGTCACAAAAGTTTCGGTGGGGGCAACCATAAAAGGGGGAGATGCAATAAACGACAATCTTACCAGGAAGCATGGCATGCTATAGCAAGTGCCTTATCCAATCATTTTTCTATATGAAAATGACTTGCTACGGAATATTCAGGCTTCGTATAATTTGATTCCAAGATTGATTGAGCTTAGTTTCAACTTCCAAATTTAATTATAAACTAAATTAGGAAAAAATGAATACTGAAAAAAAGAAAAGAAATGAAAAATGAGAGACTCCTCCCAAGTGTCAATAATTTTGTTCCTTAATTAAACAAAAATAAATAATAATATTTTATGCGTGTATCTAACGTCTTTCAACTTGAAAATATTTGTATTTATCTTATTTTAAACTTAAATTACTATTAAGTATTAAACTTTTCAATTTTTTATTTAAGATATTTCTTTCCCAATCTATCAAATGAGAAGAGTGTTTTTGTATAATTAAAAGTTTTTTTATACAATTAAAATTTATTTAATAATTACACAGTTATTTAAGAAGCCACAAAACTTTATATTTATACTTTCTTAAAAAATAATAAAAGTATGATTGAACTGATCCGATTTAAATCACTTTAGATTGGACTGAATCAAATTTAAAATTTTAGATCAAATAAATAGAATATAAAGAAAATTTAAATTATTAAATCATATATTTTTTTCTTCTCAAAACCAATTTAATCCCATCTATAAACACCCTTTATTTTTTTGGTTATATGTACTCTATAATTTTTCTTTACCATAACACACATTCTAATATAAAAGTTATGGTTAAGATTAATGTAAAAATATATTTGATTATGTTTTGTTAGTATATTCAAATTATGTTTAATACTTTGAAATTATTTTTTATCATACAAAATATTCTACTTACTCTAAGATAAAAAAACCTATAATTGAGTACTAAACAAATTTATTTTGATTGATTTTTCGCTCCAACTTTAATATATTGTCTCTATTTTTTTTATAAAAAAATTATATATTCCTCACTATGAAATAAATAAATACCTAGAAATTTGAATATATATATATATATATACTATTTTTTGGTACAGGAATATATATACACTAAAATAACCTTACAGCGTGAATAAGTAGAGTGAATGTAGAAAGATTTAATATATGCTTGTGGACTATGCGTAGATGTAAATTTGAAGAAAGAGAGAAATGTGTCTTAATCAACAACAACAAAGGTAATAATTGAATAATGAAGATGAAGGCGTGTTTTAGAACACCCACGAGGTGGCGAATGAACATTGTTTACGCAAAGTCACTGCAGGTTATATTAGATTTTTTAATTATGAATTAATAAATGATAAGTTTGGAGAATCACCGAACTCTGAGCTTCCAAATTACTAAAGGCAACATCAAAAAACTCGAAACTAATTAAAGTTAAAGCAGAGAAGAGCAGAGAATCATCTCTCTCTGCAAGAACAAGAAGAGAAGAGACGAGAGGGAGGAGAAAGTTGAACACTTTTCTCCTTTATTACTATTGCTGGAACAATCTCCTTCTCTCTCTCTCTCTTCTTTGAAGGCAAGAAGAAGAAAAGAAAAGCGCTCTCTTCTTCATCTTGTTGCTTTGTGAGAAGAGAAGAGAGATGTTTGGGTGCAATAGTTTATGCTGGGATTCTTCTGTCCCTGAATTCACTGACCCTGATCCACTTCCCTTCTCTCTGCCTTCGCCCCTTCCTCAATGGCCACAAGGTATCTTCTTAGCATTGACTTTTTAAACAACCTTCTGGATTTGATTGATGGGCTTTTCTTTTTCTTCTCTCTCTCTCTCTCTCTCTCTCTCTCTTCTTAATAGAATTGCAACGATTAGGCACTGTTTTTTCATTCAATCAAACGAGAAACCAAACTACTTTATATATTATATCATCTTTGAGAAAAACTGTTTTCGGTCTATTAATTTCAAGCTACAGAGGTAATTGGATCAGAATTGAGATGGGTTGCTACTTGCTATTTATACGTCATTTTCTTTTATCAATCTCGCGGTATATTTTGAAAACAATTAGTTGTTTGCGAATATTCCATCACTATGAGCACAGAGAAGATAGATGCCTTGTTTATTTATTATAATTTTGTTTGGATGTGAAGTAGTGGCATTAATTCCATGGTTCTCTCGTTTACCGTGTTCCATCACGTATTGCTTCACTTCAATAGACCGTTAAAAGAAAATGTTTTTATAGTAGGAAAAGGGTTTATGATGTTACCTTTTTTGTAACTCTCCAACTGGAATTTCTTATCTTGACTTAACACTATAAATGTTTTGTCAAATGTTGTGCAGCTTATTGATGGATGTTTGTTTGCCTTAGAGAATTGAACAATATTAATTCATTACTGCAGCACTTTGTGTAGAACTTCCAGTCATCCACATTTTTCACTCATAAAATGCTAAGCTTAGTTTGTTCTTTTGCTTGATAGTTGAGCAATTGTGCATCAAGTAAGCACTTTTATTGTAGTATACATCAAAATTGAATCCTTTCTACCGATAATCATTTATTCTGTTTGGTTCAAACTATATGATCTTCTGTGGCTATGCTGTCAAATATTTGTGGCTTAATTATCTGATTTATCTAAGCCTGTGAGTGATCTGGTCAGGTGGTAGTTTTGCAAGTGGAAGAATATGCCTTGGAGAAATAGAAGTTGTAAAAGTAAACAATTTTGAGAAGGTTTGGAGATGCACAAGTTTGAATGGGAAATCGCTTGGTTTCACATTTTATAGACCTTTGGAAATTCCTGAAGGCTTTTTCTGCCTTGGTTACTACTGCCAGTCCAATCACCAGCCATTGAGAGGATATGTTCTTGTGGCCCGTGAAACTAGTTTCGATGCCTCCGTGTTAGAATCTCCTGCTCTGGAAAAGCCACTTAACTACTCGTTAATATGGAGCCTGGATTCACATGATGAGTGTGTTTACTTTTGGTTGCCAAACCCTCCAACAGGTTATAAAGCCATGGGCATAGTAGTTACTAGCAGTCCTAAGGAACCTGAAGTTGAAGAAGTTAGATGCGTGCGAGATGATCTCACAGAAACTTGTGAGACTTCTGATCTGTTACTGACTGTAAAGTCAAAATATGCAAAAGATTCATTTCAGGTTTGGAACACACAACCCTGTGATAGAGGTATGTTAGCTAGAGGTGTAGATGTTGGGACATTCTTCTGTGGCAGTACCTATTTTGATTCTGAGCAAGTGGTGGATATCGTGTGCTTGAAGAATCTTGATTCTTCCTTGCACGCGATGCCAAATCAGAACCAGATTCATGCACTTATTCAGCATTATGGTCCCACTGTATACTTCCATCCTGATGAGAAGTACTTGCCATCATCAGTGCAATGGTTTTTTAAGAATGGAGCAGTTTTGCATGCAGCAGGCAATAAGAAAGGTATAGCTATAGATTATCAGGGCTCAAATTTACCTAGTGGAGGAACAAATGATGGTGCATTTTGGATTGATTTGCCTACTGATGGAGATGCAAGAAACAATCTAAAGAAGGGAAACATAGAGAGTGCTGAACTCTATGTTCATGTGAAACCAGCATTGGGAGGAGCCTTTACTGATATTGTGATGTGGGTTTTTTGCCCCTTCAATGGACCTGCCACCCTTAAAGTGGCATTGATGAACATTGAGATGAGCAAGATAGGAGAACACGTAGGTGATTGGGAGCACTTTACCCTTCGTATAAGCAACTTCACCGGAGAGCTATGGTCTGTTTACTTCTCTCAGCATAGTGGAGGTGGATGGATACATGCATTTGATCTGGAGTTTAATAAGGGGAATAAGCCAATTGTTTATTCATCAAAAGATGGCCATGCTAGCTTCCCTCATCCCGGGACGTACCTTCAGGGATCATCCAAACTAGGAATAGGAGTACGCAATGATGCAGCTCAAAGCAAATTTATTGTGGATTCGAGTGTCAAATATCAGATTGTTGCGGCCGAGTATCTTGGTGAAGGAGTCATTACAGAACCATGTTGGTTGCAGTATATGAGAGAGTGGGGTCCTACCGTTGTATATGATTCACGGTCTGAGATAGAGAAGATAATAAATCTGCTTCCACTATTTGTTAGATTTTCTGTGGAGAACTTATTTGAACTATTTCCAACTGAGCTTTATGGTGAGGAGGGGCCAACTGGTCCAAAGGAGAAGGATAACTGGCTAGGAGATGAATATTGCTAGTTCTGCTTCCTCTCTCGTTTTAGCGGGAAAGGAATGCAAACTGATTAAGGTAATATCTTTATGTCCTGGTATTAGTATGTGTTATGTATGTCATTGTGGGAGAGGTGAAATGGAGCAAGACATCAACATCATCATCATCATCAATCAATTGTAAAGGGGGTGTACCTTACATAGTAGCAACTTATGTCATTCTTGGTGACCTGAAGAACTATAGTTCTCTGATGTTTGAGTTGCTTAAAACAATATACATAGCTACACAAAAATTGTGAGTAGAATGATAGCAATATACATTCTAATACACTCTTTGTTATTAGCTGAGAATTATTTAGACTCACAAATGATGTGGGGCTCACTTCCTATTGGATGAGTTTCTCTTATTATTTTGTGATTCTTAATAAATTTTAATCAATTACAAAAAGTGCATTAGAAAGAATGTGTTCCTAGCTTAAACTATAAACTTGTATGAGCTAGAGTTCTCGGTTGTATACACATTTCTGATCTCTTTGTATGATAATCTTGTTGCCAGTGTTTAGTGGGAAATATGAATTTTTTTTGCTAGTATTCCGAGTGTTGCTATATCTTTTATTCAATAGTTCACTTGCGTTCGTTTGATTGGAATTGGGAAGTTTTTGTCTGATCTGTTGTATCTTGAAAGTTTACCTGTCATTTCATAAAATAAAGTAACTTTATTATTGAAAGAAATTGTTATTTTCGCAGAGGTGTTATAATTTTGTGTAGGCTTCGTCGCCAAACCCAAATTATTATGCTACAGGCAATTGAACGTTATTTTTTTTTAATAATAATTATGCCAATGGGAAATGTGAGATAAAAGTGAGGAAATGACTAGTTAGGAAAAATACTTGCATATTCCCCTGATATACCACCTTTATGTAAGACTATAATTTTTAAAATCATAATAAAAGTAAAGTAAGTTATCCAATTTTTGGTAGTAGTGAATATTTTTTCTTATTTATTTGAAAAATGTAAGAAATGTCATTTTTTTCTCATAATAATAAAGTGAGTGATTCCTCTTGTGATATTATCTTAAAATCTTAAAAATTAAGGATAAATGAATCAACAAAAGTTGATCTAATTGGTAAGAATTAAATTTATATTCTATAAAAATATGGGTTTGAATTTCAATACTGATGTAAAACTCTTGTTAGTAAACAATCTATATTGAGACATCCTTTGGGCCTAGTGAATTTCCAAAATCCAACTCATGTTGAGTTTGGAAAGAGTAATTATGCAAGTAAAGCCTCAATGTTGCCTAAGAAGCAATTTTTCTTTTGACACTGCATTATTGCAGATTATTGCCGGGAAGTAGGCCACGCCTGATATTCCACGAAGCTTGATTTTTACATGCCTAGCTAAAGAAAAGCCATTAACTGCTTACAGCAACAAACGAAACATTTCTATTTCATTTTTATGGGAGGAACATTTCTGTTTCACCCATAAAAGATTTTAGCATGGGGAATAACCATTTACGACAAAAAAAAAAATAGATTTAATCATATATATAAACAGATCAAATTGTGTCATCCTTCATGTTGCCACATTCCTATCTCTTCTTCAAGTCTTCCCACCTAATCTCCTGGGCGCATTCCCCACAGACAGTACTGCATCCAAATTTTGTTCCTTGACTTCTAAGTGTCAACATATGCGCAAGGTTGGTGCATTTCCGTATCGTGAAACGCCTGCTTAGTTTAGTTGGCAAGATGCTGCAGCTTTCTGAAACATTTTGGGGCATCGCAATTGGCATTTCTGGCTTCTGTTCGGGCATAATAGACTCACCAAGTGGTACTCTCTGCACTTCTTCCCATTCCAACGATTTCTGGTAAACCTCCCAAGCCATATCTTGCTCCTCTTTCGATAGCTTTTCCTCTTCATTTTCTTGTAACAGGGATTCATGTTCATGATAATTGGCAATCCACCTGTTACAAAAAAATAGATTAGCTTATGTGTAAGATACATCCTACTTATTCTAAAAAAAATTGAGAGTAATTAAATACAAGCATCCATATTTTTTACAGATCTAACTCTAGCACAAAATCGTTAGTCTATGTACTTATTACTTAACTAAAATCTTTATTGATACTATTGCAGCATAGCAGAAATCCAGCCACTAAAATATCCGGTTCAGCTAGTGTCCTAATCGTGCTAAACTCAAGATCCAGACAGCACATGTGACCTGGATGCATATGCAGAGATATGCCCAAAAACATGATTCACATTATTTAGGAATAACTGAATGAGTGAATAACTGAAACAGACATAATTTTTGGTTGGGTCAGGTGTAGGACTGTCAGAAGCAATAACAAATACAAATCATTTAGATGCTTATTGCTTCCATCTCCAACTTTCTGACACACCTAGTCCCAATTGTTGAAACTAAAAGGGTAATTAAAAAAAATTAACATCCGATTTTGGATTTGTCTGTTTAACCAAAAAAAGTCAAAAACACTTTAACGACACTTAACAAAAACCTTTGTAATGAATATTCGTTCCCAATTTAAAATAATAAGTACAGGCATAAATGTTCATCTCAACAACTTATATAACCTAATAACTAAACTAACTATAAATCATTTTCACCACAGAATGTTGCAGAATAATCGGACTGGGAAATAAAACTGCATCAGATTTGCAGAAATATAAATTACAATCAGAGGAATGGGAGGATTCAGCAACAGATCTGAATCAATAATACCTCTAAATCAACTTCTAGATTATCTGTTAGTTGACAGTGAAATCATGAGTCAACTAATAGATGTGTAGCATGACATTTAAGAAAATTATTTTCAACACATTCTAATTTACCTTGAAAATTGCACAAAAAAGGAAAATTTGAAGTTACTTGATTCAATGCTTTTTTGGTCTAGGATCACAAGTATCTTCTACAAGAAACAATCTTGTTCATACAAGGAACATCCCCAACATTGTGGACCTAACTCTCCTATCAGAGATTTTATCTATATGCAACCAGGAATCAAACATATACAACCAGAATCAACCACTCACTTATTCCAAGAAACTTATTCCTCTTATCACACTCAAATTTAAAATCAATGCCTATTATTAGTTTCTTTAAAAATATCTTTCTAAATATACCAATTTATTTTTAGAGTAGCCTTTGAAAAATTGTCTAAATAATTTCACAAGAAATCAATAAATTTCTAGGAACACAAAATATTACAAATAAGCTCGTACCACAATTAACACTAGCCTGAGACTTTTAAAACAGGTGTGATGATGCAGAGATTCAATCCTTCATTTGGCCAACTATTCCTATCCTATACTTAGGTGCTAGCCCCTCTTACATACAAACTTAGAATATAAATTGCAAACCATGAAACAAGTGAAGATATATTGAAATATAAAAGAAACTATAATAATATTGTGTACTTTTTAGTCAAAGGTGAAACGAAAAAATGCAACTCCTTCTAAAAAAAATAAAACACAATAATATAATACAAATGCATCTCAGACATGAAACTTTGGGATACTAGAGTCCAAAATGGAAAAACATACTTTTGGTAAAAAAAAAAAAGCTAAAATATGTTTTTCGTCCCTATAAATATCGAAAAGCTAGGAATATGTCTATGCAAAATTATCGGTTTGTTTTTCGTCCTTGTAAAATTGAAATGTGTTGTGTTTTGGCCCGGAACTAGGCTTGGACGAAAGCTTACGTGACATTTTTTAAAACTTAAATTATAGGTCAAAATATCTTTTTGTCCATATAAATATCGAAATGTTCGAAATCCGTCCATGCAAAATTTTCAAGTCTTTTTTCCATCCTCAAAAAATTAAAATTTGTTACTTTTTGACCTAAACATATGTTCGGGTATCTGAACCTACGTGTTACTCTTTCATTGGTTCCATTGATGGTTATGAAAGTGAGTGATTTTTGGGGGTTAAAAATCGCCACAAAATGCAAAAACAAAAAACCCCAAAATTTGTAAATCCCTCTTTGCTAACTTCCTTCCCTAACTTCATCTTCTTCGAATTTAAATAAACAATTTTTTTCTTCTTTTTCATTCTTAAATGTTTTGTCCAACTGCAATGGTCAGCACCACCTTATTGACCCTGTCATCTTTTTCTTTGAATTCCCCTTTCTTCCGAAAACCTAACATCTTCACTCTCAAACTCAACGTTACGAATACCAATTTCAATGTTCTATCGTCAAACATCGCTGACAAACTCAACAACCTAACTTCCGAATTCACCTCTCTATCAAATTAGCCTGGTGGACGGAGAAGTTGAAGAAAGTTAGGGAAGAAGGAGGTTAGGGAAGTGAAATTTACAAATTTGTGGGGTTTTTTTCTGCATTTTGTGGCGATTTTCAACCCCCAAAAATCACCCACTCTCATAGCCATCAATGGAACCAATGAAAGAGTGACGCGTAGGTTCGGATTTACTCGAACCTACGTTCGTGCCAAAAACTAAAAAATTTCAATTTTTCACAGACTCAATTTTACAGGGATGAATTTCAAATATTTCGATGTTTATAGAGACGAAAAACAGATTTTAGCCTATAATTTAAGTTTTAAAAAATGTCACGTAGGCTTGGAGTCGTCCAAGCCTAACTCCGGGCCAAAAAATAACACATTTTGATTTTACGAGGACGAAAAACATACCAAAAATTATGCAGGGGCGAATTTTGAACTTTTCGATATTTATTGGGACAAAAAATATTTTAGCCAAAAAAGTTTTTTCTGGGAGAGAAGGTTGCCCAATTTCAAGGTAAAGGTACGCCGCAAAACATGACCACCAGTAGAAGTCTTGAACCAAACCCAAAACCTTTTTGATTTTGGTTTCCTCTATATCATTTGAGTTCATAAGGAAAATAATTTGATAAAATTTTTGCTATAAATTTGCAAATGCACCTGCCTTGCAGTAGCTTGTCAATTATATTTGTCATGGACTAATTATCCCAAAATGATTAAGCTCTTGGGGGAAGGCTCAATAATGATGTTATATCTAACATGCCTCCTCATTCAACAACCTATTGGGCTTAAAGCATGGGTAATGCACACGTTCATTGTATCTTGGGCTAAAACTCAACTTTTATCGAGAAAAATTGAGCAGCAATGATCAAGTCTTGACTACTTGGTCATATATGCTCTAATAGCACATCGTGAATCAACTATCCCAAAAGGTTAAGTTGTTGGATGTAGGCTTATGAGGGGATTTTATATCTAACAATACTTAAAATAGGACATCGCCTTCCATTTTTTTTGTCAATGAAAAAGTATGATGTTGACAAAATAAAAAATGCTCTTGTTCACTTCAATACTACTTGTAGGAAGTCCAGGGTAAAAAATGTGAAAAGATACCAAAAAGTCAAACTGAGAGAGACACTATAATCATGAGAAGAGTCTCAAATGAAATAATAACTAGTGTAACTAATACAAAGAGAGCAGTTGAGTAACTTGAACTCTTGCAATACTCTAATAGTCCAGAAGTCAAGAGAACCTACCTTGGATGATGCTTGCTAAGTAAGCTTTCCATTAACTTATCAGAATAACTACTTCCATTTGAATGTGGTGCTGTGTGTTTCAGTGAATGCCCAACCAAAATTGGGTTGTCTTGATGTTCATTATCTTGACTTAGATCAACCAAAGTCTCAGGGTTGTCATCATCACCAAACTCAAACAGATGCAGCATTTCTTCTTTAGAAATGGTCCTATGCACCTGCTGTCTATCAACCACCCTAGCAGCAAGCCCCTCCTTTGTTACCTATTCAAATCATTTCCAGGAATTAGAAAAAAAATTGACAAATTAACAATAGAAGCACATCATGTTGTATTACCTGGCGCTTATATATCTTCTCCTCCATAGTTCCATGAGCCAGCAATCGATAAGCAAACACAGGCTTTTTCTGCCCATACCTACAAACATGAAAATTATTTTGATTTCAACCACATTGTTTGTCAACTGATACAAATTAAATAATTTGTAAATGATCAAATATAAAACATGTATCCTTTTAATTTTTAAGGGTCTATCCAGAGTGAAACCAGCCAAACTAGTAAAATTCAAGTGAAGATTTTGATTTGCAAATACAGTGATATCAATTGTGTACAATACTGTATCAACAAAGTACCTAATTTCCCGCACAATGAGCAAATGCTTTTGCAAGAATAAGAAAATATTGGTGACCGTAATTAAGAGTGTAAGTCTCAACTTTCACATCTTATTGTTAGATATAAGGGAAACCCCTCTAAAAAGGCAATGAGCTAAGATACTGCTCACTGAAAGAATTCTCCGTAAAGGAGACAGTCACATCAAATTCTAAACTTTATATTTTATAAATAATTTTTTAATCAGAAGAAAACTCATCTTGATTAAGGGAAAAATTAACAGGATCTTACCTCCATGATCGATAGATGGCCTGGAGATCATATGTTGGATTCCAAGAACCATCAACTATAACAACACGATTAGCTGCATGAAGATTAATACCCAAAGAGCCTGCTCTAGTTGAAATCAGAGTGCACTTTACCCTCTTATTCAAAGGCTCATTAAATCTCTCAACAAGCTTCTGCCTCTCAGAACTCTCAGTCCTTCCATCCAACCTAGAGGTTAAATCATATCAGAAAATTCAGAAAATAATGAATGAAATAAAATTTTAAAAAAACTACTTAAAATAGAACCCATCTAAATTACAAAGTATTAAGATAACGGAAGTTCCAAGATCGAACAACACATGTGCATTCTGAGATGAAACGAATACAGGAGAGAAGAAACATGAAACAATAAAAAGCATACAGATTATACAAGTCCTGAATAACACAATCAAAATTCATAAAAGGGAAAGTAAGAAATAACCAGAAGAAACAAAACCTTTAACATGCAGAGACAATTGATCCAAAATCCCAAAGTATGCTTAATTAAGAACTCCAGTGAAAATGATACATTAAATCCCATGACAAGTTCTTGTCTCCTTTTGTGGGATAAGAATAAGGTTTAAATACATTTCTGGTCTAGTAGACTTTACCTTGATTTTGGTTTTGGTCCTCATACTTTAAAAGTTTGGTTTAAGTGGTAAAAAAATTGGTTTTAGTACCTGCTATCAACAATATGCCAAAACACTAGCTAACGCCTGGTATAATACGGGGAGCAAAACCTATATTGAGTAAAAGCAACGGGGACCAAAACCTAAACTTGTGAAAATAGTAATTACAAGGTCCAAAAACAATTTTTAAAGATAGGGAAATCGAGCTAAATAAGGACTACAAGTATTTAAACCAAAAGCTGGTTGGCAAGTCTCATTTCAAATTTTTTGTTTGTTTATAAGTTGTCAGCAATAAAATTGTATGTCTTTCCAAACACAATACTAGACTAAACAACTTACTCACTCACAGTATATCGAGTAAAAATCATATTTGTGGTTTTATAAGAATTTTTTCACAACACTGACTCTCTGAAAGATATCCTCTAATACTACTTGCTTGAAAGAGATAAGAAACAAATCAGAAAATTTGAAAAGTATCAAGAATAATTTGAGCAAGCCAATAAAAAGATCAATACAGAAGGGTGTTAAGTAATTAAACATTAATCCAAAATAATTTAGAAAATCTAAGCAACAATTAACACACAAAAAAAAAATCATCCCCAGACTGTTAAAACAATAATGCCTTCAGATGAGTGTTTCAAGAAAGTAAATGAGCATTTAGAACCACAAAATGAGTTTAAAAAAACATAATAAAAAACAAATTAGAAGATTAAAAAGAGTAGCATCAAGTTGAACAGGTTTTAAAAAATCAGGACTCACCTATACCAATCTTTTCCTTTCTTCCAAAACTTCTCTCGTTTGCTACGTCGAGGTATCCTTGAGAGATAAAGTTCAATGAGGTCTAGGGTTGGTATGCTCTGACTGAAAACTAACACCTTATCACCCACATCAGAACTCATAGTTAGTATTTCCATCAGCAAAACCATTTTGCCACTGTGATCAATCTCTTTATAAATTTTTCCATGAAGAAGATCATTCCACCAACCCTGGAAGGTGAAAAATAAGAAGAATCACCACCGAAAGCATGCTTGTTAAAAGCACAATTCATACCAAGCGATTCAGTTTACAATTCATGCAATGTAATATCACTTATATCAGGACAGGACAACAAAAATAACTAACACTGAATCTCATTCATTACCGTATTTTGTTTCTTTTCATACCTTCAGGAAAAAGCCATTATCATCTTTCCTTTGCAGCAAGTCATTTGCATATCTCATCTTCTCTGCAAGGTAATGAGTTGTTAAAAAATACCATAAAAAGTTAAATTCATGATATGAAGAACAAATGACAAAACAATAAATAAAACTCAAAATAGTCAATAGATTATATATTACAAGAAAAAAATGTTTTATTAAACAATAGTAAAATTCGGAAATCCATCCAAAAAGAAATTTGACCAGTTCTTATTGTGCCTCCAAAACAGAGAGAACGTATTTGTTCCATCATAAACTCGATGGCACTAAAGACAACTGAACTATGTTCACACATTTCAGAAGTCAGAACCAGTAGTTCCTCAATACAAGTCCCTGCTAAGTGTATTATCTCAATATTTAATACAGAAACAAATGCCACTTTCATCACTTACAATAAAACTAACAATAATAATTGATTTAGCAAGTACAAAAGGAAAAAATATCACTGAAATTAGACAGTTCGATCAAGTAATAACTATATTAATCAATAACGAAAACAAATATTAGAAGCAGAAAAGAACAGGTACCTATGTATCCTATTCATGAAGACTTACCTCCAGCAAGTACATTATAATCAGAATTCTCGTCACTGGAACTATCATCCACAAGAAAATTCTCAACAGCATCTTCGTGTTTTACATAATCCTTGACTTCTTTAGTCAACTGCAAGATCCCAGGGTGATTCCATATCTACTACAGACAAATTTATTCATCACCATCATAGTTAACAAAGTTATTTAAATATTTTTAGCTTATAGTGAATTTCAACAAACTAATAAATAATGATTGATATTTTTGACAAAACAGTAAAGCTAACCTCCTTTTAGAAGAACTAACTACAAGAAAGAAAGAAAAAGGCACAACTTTGGAAAATAGAAGCTATGAATTTACGTACATCAAAATCAGTTGTTCGTTTTGAAATAACACAGGACTAATTGATAACTAGGGAGGAGATATAAGCAAACTAGCCCATGCAAGAATTTATATTTATTGAATTTTTAGTGTTTTACCCAAATCAATAAAACAGCCAACAAAAAACTGTAATGAAAAACACCTTGGCTTCCTTAACTCCTTCAACAGGTTATTATAATTATAATATATACTAACACTAATATTGCTCAGACACTTAAATTGACTACTAACTACTAAGTTCCTCAAAGGCATACTTACCCGAGCTAATGCCTGGTACCCAGCAAAAAAACATCTCTTCCTTAACATTTCAGGATGCACCTGAGTAGTGAACCCATGCACATCAAGGAACCTCTTGTACAATTTTCTCTGCAAGGGAGATAGCTTGACAGTTATCACGAAGACAGTTTTGGGTGGTAGATCCTTCTTCACCACATTCATGTCCATTCTTTGAACAAATCCTTTTAACTGTTCATAGAGGATATGAGACCTCTGGTTCATAATTTTCACATCGGTCAGAGTTGAATTGGTGTGCTGTCCATTCTCTATAGGATTTTGGTAGCTGCACATAAATAAAAATATTCTGTTAGAGACTCAGATTTAATAAATTCCAGTAAAAATCAGTACAATGAGAGAAAAGAAATCCTTGCCGGTTTCGAAATTCATGGCTGCTTCCAAGAAAACCTTCTCTTACAAAATCAACCATCTATTTCAGATAAAATGCAAGAGTCAAAGACTGCATGCAATAACTTAATGAACATCCAATTTGTAACTTATACACAAACTTACACAGTAATATTCCATTAGATTGTTTTGAAGAGGTGATCCAGTAAGCGCAATTCTTCTCTGGCATTTTACTTGTTTCAAGGCTTGAGTTACATCAGCCTTAGTATTTTTTATCATATGGGCTTCATCACAAACAAGAATGTCAGGTCCATCCTGCAGCAACATACCAAAAATGAAAAAGGAATGCAATTGCAAATGGCACAAATTTGAATATTAGGATTATTCAAATTTTAGGAGTCCTAATCCATTTACTGCTCTACTGCTGCATTCCCAAAATGTACAACTACATTACTACAATATTTAATACCCTCTGTTTTAACCCAGTGTTAGTTTTAAGTGGCTGTCTCCTTTCAGTGTCCTTGTCCTCTCTGATGTGGCTGCCATATCTACTTGTCTTTTCCCTGTGTGCAATCCATTCCACCAATAAAACCAGCAGGTGCAGATCTGTAGGACCTCAGTTTCAGGTCGTCACTTTATACATGCTACCTACATAACCCATCCAACAGCTTTCTGGTGAAATTGTGACACATCTTTCCACTATTTCTAACCATTTCTTCTCCGGACCCGGTCAACTGACTCATTTTGGTCAATCCCCTTTTTCTAACCAGAAATCCCTCTCTCCAGCAGTATCCAATGTTTGGGATACCTTATTTAGTTGTGTTGCCTCTAGCAATGCTATATTTCTATATAGATTATGAACCCCACTTTAATTTTAAGTTAAATTGCACAATCTCCTCTGTTTTTTCACTTCTTCAAATAACTCCCTTCAAGTCTTTCTGCATCACTTTAATGACATTTTTTGTTTATTTTACACCTTAACCTTGGGGGTTTAACACTTTCTCAACCTACATCCCTAAATTTTATTTGTCATCATCAAACAATCTACAAAAAATAATAATAATAATTTACAGGGGTAGACAAAAAAAAATTATCGTTGAAGTTAATTGAAAGTAAGAAGCGTTTTGACATGATGAGGGAGGCTTTATGTGAAGGGACAGAGGATACAGCTTTTGAAGAATTGTGGAAGGTAAAGGCACCTAGTAAAGTATTAGCGTTTGCCTGGAGGTTACTCAGAGATCGACTACCCACAAGTATAAACCTCCACAAACGCCAAGTGGAAATAAATGATAGGAGATGCGTGTTTTGTAACAGCTTGGAGGAGGACACAGGCCACTTGTTTTTTCGTTGCAGCAAAATCAGTCCATTATGGTGGGAATCGATGTCTTGGGCGAACACCGTGGGCCCTTTCCCGCAAACCCCAAAGCATCATTTCCTCCATCACATATATGTATCGGTTGAGGGTGTAAGGGTCAACAGGTGGAAGTGTTGGTGGCTAGCTTTGACATGGTCTATATGGCAGCAGAGGAATAGGATACTTTTTTCCAACGATACATTCAACGCCAACAAAATCATGGACGACGCAGCCTTCCTACTTTGGACTTGGCAGCGTAACTTTGAGAAGGACTTCGGGTCAAGTTATAACCATTGGTCGAGCAATCTCAGATTAGGTTTTATTTGTTAGAGGAGGATTACACATTACAGTAATTGCACAAAATCTGTTATATAGATTTCCAAGCACTGGTTCCTATCTAGACTACTTCAAGTCTGGTATCGGAACCTTGTGTTTGGCACCCTTAATTGTAAACTTTGTACCTCTGGTACTCAATTAATACAAATATATACTTTTGCTGAGCAAAAAAAAAAATTGAAAAAAGTTAATGTTTTCAGTTAGTCTAGGGTGTATTTTGATAAGCCTTGAAAAAATGCTTTTATGAAATAGATTTTTTCATGAGCTATTCTTTCTAGATTTTGAGAAAAGCTCCTTTTTTAAATGATTTCGTTTTTTGTTCAAGAAATTTATTTAATTATCATACAAATTTGTAATAATGCTTTTAATTTTAAAAAAAAAAACTTTTATTATTAAAAACAACAAACAAATGGGCCCTAAATTCACCAGCATATATTTAATAATTTAGTAACACATTGAATATTAGTCAAATATAGTTAGTGCAGTCAACATTTAAAAATAGCTATGCAATTGGTCCTTTATTAGCTCTTATATTTAATGCACTCATAATACAAATTACGAGAAATTTAAATACTCAGTTTCTCTCAAACACCAGATGTTTCAAATACTCTTAGACTTCCTAAGTAATATCAAGATAATTGAAATTAATGCCTAATCATTTGTCACTATGCCTAATCATTTGTTATGAGGGGATACAAGATAGGGCTTTTGAGGAGCTGTGGAAGTTAAAGGTGCCAATCAAAGTTGCAGTATTTGCTTGGAGGCTACTTAGAGATAGGTTGCCTACTAAAGTAAATTTGCACAGGAGATAAATAGAGGTCACAGATAGGAGCTGTCCATTTTGTGGAATTATGGAAGAGGAAGCAGGGCATTTATTTTTTCATTGCAGCAAAATCCTCCCTATTTGGTGGGAATCATCTTCATGGATGAACATTTCTCGAGTTTTCCGGAGAGACCCAAGGCAACACTTCCTACAACATTGTTTCATAACGGCTAGTGGGATAAGAACTACTAGATGGAAATGCTGGTGGCTGGCTATAACATGGACCATCTGGAAGCAGAGGAATAAGATCATATTCTCTAATGACTCCCTCGATAGTAATAAATTGATTGACGAGGCATCCTTTCTATTGTGGACATGGCTATCGAACTTGGAGAAGGACTTCTCAGTACATTTTAATCAGTGGTCTAGTAATATTAGAGAAGGGTTTTTGTATTAGGAAAGAAAAGTCACAGAGATTAGCAGTAGCTTTATAGCTTGGTGAAGCCTGTTTTGGTTCCTTACTAGACTCTATTTAGTCTGATTTGGAACCAACTGTATGGCCATCCAAATACATGTATTTCATTACCTTTGGTACTCAGATCTATTTATATAAATATATATCTTTGCTGATAAAAAAAATAAATAAATCAACTGATTCACAAGTAGACTTATCTGGCCATGGCAAATTTCAAGAAGAGATGCTATTTCAAGAATTTTACCTGCAAAGCATGGCAAATTTCTCTGGCCATGTGTCGATCTTTCACATGCTTCCCAAAAGACAAGTTCCGGAAAGCAGTATAACCAATCAAAAAGACACCACCTTTAGATCTCCATTTTGCAAGCAATTCTGGCCTTCTATCTCTGGAAAAGGAAATTATACTAATAAGATGACTTTTGTGTTGAAAATAAGAAAAATTGAAGGGTAGCCAAATGGATCTTGCAATTAAACTGATGGTATTACAGGTTTGTTCGTGTCAAATAGGCATAGTTGGGCCAAACCAGCCAGTCCTACCAATGAAAAACCAGCTAACACCAGTTCATTGGGGTGGGGTGTTATTTTTTTATTAAAAGAATCTATTATTATGATTGATAAACTTTAGCCTAATATTAAGATGATTGATGCTTATATAAATTATATTTGTTTAGATTTTTAATTGTAGATGTTAATAAATGTTATTGTATTTTTGTTAAACAAAACAAATAATTAAATGAGTATTCATACAGCATTCATAGTACAAGACATATAAAAACTTTCAACAAACACAAAATTGAAAGATTCTTTATCAAGAATTAATTTCAACATATGGACAGATTTGACCGAGCCACCAAATTTAAGAATTGAGGTTGTTTTTACAAATATGCAAATTAAAACTGACGTAATTAATGTGAAGAAAAAAAAAGGCAAATTTACACAGAATGGCACTTTATATGTTAAAAATGCAAGGCCACCACTGGATTAGTTTGTATGATTATTTATTATAGAAGGAAGTGTAGGACAAATAATTTTTAACTTGGATAGGCTAGTATGCTGTTACACATCTTAACTCTTATGAATAACATAATGATTTCAACAAAATAATAAGCAAACCTTGATACATCTTCCAGCATGAAGACCCTGAGAGGCTTTAACTCAGATGGTCTCCACTTGATGAACTCTTGACGCCAATTATGTAGCACGTTGACAGGTGTGACTATAAGCGCAGTTCTTAACCCCAAATCAACACATCTCATTGCAGTGTACAAAAAAGCTATCACCTATAAGTTCCAGCATAATCAGTCATCAGACCAAAATCATCAAACAACAGAACAGCAAAAAAAAAAGATAACCTATCCAAAAATGTTGCAAATTATTCACAACAGAAGAACAGAATAAAAAGAACGAAAATAAATTATCCTTTTAATCTTTGAATTTGTACTTATATTTATTTATAATTTTTTCTTATCTTTTTATATTTATCCTTTAGATTGAGTAATTAATACTGGCCATTTTGAAAATAAAAACGAGAGGCTGTTAGACTGGTAGCAAAAGCAAACAAAACTATTCTCTGGAAAATGTTGATTAAGTCCTGGCCAAGGTGACAAAACTGATCAAGAATTACAATAGTCTCCTACTATGGCTCTTCAAGAGGCCAACTCTCCCTCCTTATTCTCCATCCCTCATTTCCATTTTTACAATTCAGAGAGAGAGAGAGAGAAGAGAGAGATTGAGAAACAGATTGTTATTCAGCCTAACTGAAAACAGTTACAGGATATTAGAATATTAGAGCATGCGTTGTATAACTGTATAAACAGTTTTGTAATTGTGTGTACTTGTAAGGGCTGTTAGCCTTTGCTAACAGCACTCTCTAGCATTAGATATCTGATAACAGAATTAGTTTTTTTTTTTGGAAGGCGAAATATATATTATATTATTGATTTAGATAAAACAGTACAAGTGGTACTGAACAAAGAAAATACAAAGCACCTCTGGTGCTGCCTCCCAAAATAACCCAAACTAACCCATCAAGAGAACATCACCACATAGGTTAACCAAAGGACTCCGATATATTAGAGGACCAATGGTTGAAACTACTGTTGAAACCTTTCTCTCTAGCTTTTATCCAAGACCAAGCTGTAAACATAGCCTCCTCCATGACTTTATAGTAATCAAAACGTTTTCCTTGAAAGATCAAGATATTCCTATGGTGCCATATGGTACTAGTTAGAGCCACCCACCACCCACACCATCTGCTTTGATTTATATTAACACCAAATCCTTCACAAAATTGAGCTAAATGGCTTGCTGGGGAAGCTGGAAGAGGTCCTACAGCCCTGACCCATCCCATGGATTCCCACCACAGGGGCATAATCCTTTTACAATTAAAAAAGAGGTGACCCACTTCCTCCTGCTCTTGACCACAGAGAGGGCACCCTTCATCTTGGAGAAGCACATTTCTTCTTAGCAAATTACCCTTAGTGGGTAACCTGTCCTTAAGAAGTCTCCAAGTGAAGACTGCTGCTCTTGGAGGAACTTTCAACTTCCAAATTAATTTGAAGATGCTGACATCCGAACCTCAGGCATTGTTGTTCAGCATTAATCTATAAGCTGACTTGGTGGAGTACACACCACTAGATTCAGCTTTCCACCTCATAGTGTCCTGCAAGTATCTCTGGATAGGAATAGAATTAATCTCCTCCATAAAGTTGACTGCCAAATCATTTTCATGGTCAAATAAATTCCTCCTCCATTTAAAATCCCATCTCCAGCTATCTTCATAGAAGGTCCCCATTTTTGAAATGATACTATGCTGCTGTCTGCTAATCATATAGAGTGAATTATACTTCTGCTGCAGATTGAATTCTTCCCCTAACCAGCTGTCTGTCCAGAAGTGTATTCTATCACCCCCACCAACACTCCATGCCATGTTTTGATGAAAAATGCTGTGCTCAGGCTGGTGATAAATCTTCCTCAGATCCCTCCACCAATATGAGCTTCCCCTCTTATCTCTGCCCATCTGGAACTGATTCCAACCTCCATATTTGGAATTTATGATTCTAACCCATAACTGCTGCTGATCAGTAGCTAATGCCCAAATCCATTTGCCCAGCAAAGCTTCATTGAATTTAGGAATATCTTTAATCCCTAAACCTCCTTCCTCCCTAGATAGGCAAACAACCTCCCATTTTACCCAAGGGATTTTCTTGTAGTCCTTATCTCCCCCCCACAAAAAATTTCTCTGCAGTGCTACCAATCTATGAACTACCTTTTGGGGGATCTTGAAGAAGGATAGAAGATATATTGGTAGAGCATTAAGGACCGAATTGATTAGGGTCACCCTTCCTGCCATGGATAAATTAGTTAGTTCAGTTAGTCTGTTAGTTAGTACAGTTAGTTTGTAAGTTAATTTAGTTATCCTGTTAGTTAATTCAGTTAGCCTTTACTGTTAGTTGGTTAGATTCTGTTACTGCTAGTGTTTTTTTTTTTTGCTCAGCAAAAATAGATAATTATATTATATGCAGGGTCGTGGATAAGTTAGTCAGAATGCAAAGAAGGTTTCTATGGGGAGGAGACCAGGAGCAACACAAAATAGCTTGGGTCAAATGGGAAACCGTTTGTTTGCCAAAGGAACATGGGGGACTAGGAGTTAAAGATATCCATTTATTCAATTCATCACTGCTGGGCAAGTGGAAGTGGAACTTGTTTCATAGTCATGGGGAGTTGTGGGCTAGGGTATTAGAATCGAAGTATGGTGGTTGGAGGGGTTTAAGTGAAATAACTAGAGGGAAGGGTGAATCAGTATGGTGGAGGGACCTAAAGCTAGTGTTTAATCAATCGTATAATGGAGAGATGTGGAAGAATACAACTGCATGGAGGGTTGGCTGTGGAGATAAGTTCAAATTTTGGGAGGATGTATGGACGGGGGGAGAGGAGTCTTTACTTGAAAGGTTCCCTAGGTTGTACAGCATTTCTAATCAGCAGCACCAAAGAATACAGCAGATGGGGGACATCAAAGAAGAAGGTTGGGAATGGGACTTTAGGTGGAGAAGACCATTATTTGATAGTGAAGTAAATTTGGCGGTGTCATTTTTATCAGTCGTTACAAGCCACCCAATTCAGCCTCACAAATCTGATCAATGGGTGTGGAAGGCGGAACCGGATGGATAGTACACGGCTAAATCTGCTTACGAAGTGTGTAGGGGGGACTCACTTGATCAGCAACAAGATGGAGTGTATGAGGAGCTGTGGAAGTTCAAGCTTCCGTCTAAAATTATCATATTTGCATGGAGACTAATAAGAGATAGACTACCAACTAGAGAAAACTTGAGGAGGCGTCACATTCAGCTTGGAGATTCAAGATGTCCATTCTGCGGAATTGAGGAGGAAAGTGCAGGTCATTTATTCTTCTTTTGCAGCAAGATTCTTCCAATATGGTGGGAATCTCTATCATGGGTGAACTTATCGGGAGTTTTCCCAAACCAACCAAGGCAGCACTTTCTTCAACACATTTATGGAATGACAGAAGGGATGAGATCTAGTAGATGGAAATGGTGGTGGATGGCACTGACATGGACCATTTGGAAGCACAGGAATACTATTATCTTCTCAAATGGCTCACTCAATGCCAACGGAATTTTAGATGACGCAATTTTCCTACTATGGACGTGGCTTACAAATTTGGAGAAGGGGTTTAATATGCACTACAACTACTGGTCTTCTAACATCAGAGCAGGGTTCCTAAATAGAATAGCAGTGCAGACTTCTGTATTATTTAAATGTTTTTCCAGATTGGCCAAACTATGTTAAGACCAATTCTGGATTGATACTTGTACTGTTAGTACCTCTGGTACTCAATTAATATATATTATTGAGTTTGCTGATCAAAAAAAAAATATTATATGCAGAGTACCAGGGGTACTGAAAATACAAACGATAGAGATATACACAGCTGGTACCACATACTTTCCTAGAGGTTCATATTAGGGACCAGCTGGACCCAAGCCTAGGATTACACCTGTGGTGCATCTACTACAGAGAATCCTAGCATGTACCCTCCTTTCCTATTTACCCAAAGGCATCTCCCAGCTGAGAGGACCACTGGTTGTAGTGCACTGTAAAGTCTTTCTCCATAACTTTAAGCCATGACCATAATAGGAGAAGTGCATCATCCAACACTTTACTTGTGTTGAAAGGCTGGCTCTCAAATACTGTTTTATTTCTCTGTTACTGCTAGTGTAAAGGTTCAGAGGTCTATATATACCTCTCATTGTAACCAACTAAGATAAACTTTCAGTCTAGGAATAATATCAGTCTTTTCTCTCAATTTTCTCATCTTCTCAAACACTTTCCCACCTTCTCAAACACTTTATCACTCAGTTTTATCCAATACAGGAAGAGTTTATATAGTTGACAGTGAGAACTGACAACTATAGTTAACAAACTAACAACACCTAACTGTAGTAAGTAAAAATACTTGAGGTACAGTATACACTTATACCACCCTGCAAGCTCATGAGGAGTTGGAAGAATGTCTTTCAACTACTCTAAGCCAGCAGGAGAGTAGGATTAGTTCTGGGCTTAGTAATACCAGATTTGGCTCGAGTACACATAGGATGTGTATTATCAGGTCTGATAGTAGGTTGTGAGGTTGCTTGTGTGGGAATCGAGGGAGGATTTTGCTGAGCAGGTAAGGCTGTACTGGTAGGTAAAGGCTGGGTATGGGAAATATGTGATGAAGGAGGTTGCTGGTCACTGGAAGAAGAGGAATTCTCAGTGGCAGCAGATGATGACGTATTGGCGGGGTTAACAGATACTGTAGAAAGTAAAACAGTGAGGGTAGATGCAGTATCAGGGACTTCAGAGGTTAACAAGGATGGTTCAGGGAAAAGAGAAGGATAAGGAAAAGCTCTCTCATTAAAGGTAACATCTTTAGAGATGTATAACCTGCCATAAGCAGCAAGGCACTAGTAACCTTTTTTTGAAGGAGAATATTTCAATAATACACATTCTTGAGATCTAAACTGTAACTTATGTTTGTTATAAGGTCTCAGCGAAGGGAAGCAGGAGCAGCCAAACACCTTGAGAAATAATTAGCTTGCTTGTTGAAATTTCTGATATGGAATCTTATCGCCAATAGCAGAGGAGGGCAATCTGTTTATAAGAAACACACCAGAGACAAAGGCATGATCCCAGTAATGAATAGGCAGTTTTGCTTGATACAAAAGAGTGAGACCCAACTCCACAACATGTTTGTGTTTGCGTTATAAGTCTCTGCTGAATACCATGATCAGTTAAGAACTTAGTGAAAGGTCTGAACTCCCCTCCCCAATCAGACAGTACAGCTTTAATAGAGGAGTTAAACTGATTTGAAACCATAGTTTTAAATAGTTTAAAGTCCTCTAAAGCATCAGATTTGTTCTTGAGTAAGTACAGCCAAGTGAACCTTGTGTTAGCATCAACAAAGGAAATATAATATCTAAAACAAGAGGGTGATGCCAATGAGCAGGGCCCCACAGATCAGTGTAAACAAGGTCAAAAGGTTTATCATAGACAGTAAGGGAAGAAGAAGCAGGAAGTCGATGTGACTTTCCAAGACAACAGTGATTTCAAAAATCTGTTGAGTCTTTATTAATATTTGGAACATTACAAAGTCTGAGTACAATTTTCATAGTGGCAGCACTAGGTGACCAAGCCTAGAGTGCCAAATGGAAAAGGAATTGGAATTACAAGTAACTATATTTACAACACCATCAACTACAACAGCTTTATTAGAGGAAAAAGTCAGATCGGTTGGAGGAAAATTACATTCCTACGCTTCTAGCACCAGCCTATCTTGCTCCTGCTTCTACACATACTTCTGCTGCTGTGCAACCTGCTCCTGTACAAGTTCAATATGCTCAACCTGTGCAGTATGTATATGCTCAACCTGCTCATTCCCAAGCTACTGTACAACCTCAATATGTGTACATTCAACCACCTCAGATCACTCAACCAGCTTCTAAACATCCTCAAGTTTATCTAGCTAGTTCCTCTCACACTCCAACTCAAGGGCAGAGTTGGTACCCTGATTCTGGTGCTTCTCACCATGTGACAGGGTGTGGTAGTACAAACTAATCAGCAAGATAGTTGGGGTTGGGGGGTGGATCCCAGCGGGAGATACACAGTGGGCACTGCTTACAAAGTGCTCAGTAGACACTTATCCAGGGGAAATAATGATGAAGTGTTCAATGAATTATGGAAGCTCAAAGTTCCAAGTAAAGTGTCACACTTTGCTTGGAGGTTGATTCAGGATAGGCTACCAACAAAGGTCAATTTGAGGAGGAGGAATGTGGATTTGAATGACGTATATTGCCCATTCTGTAGATCTAGTGAGGAGGATGCGTCCCATTTGTTCTTCAGCTGTGATAAAGTCTTGCCTCTATGGTGGGAAGCACTTTCTTGGTTAAACATAGCTGGTGTTTCCCCGGAAGCTCCCAGAGACCACTTCCTTCAGCATTCTCACGGATATCTCAAGGGTATTAGAATTCAACGATGGCAAATGTGGTAGATTTCCTTAACTTGGTGCATATGGTATCATAGGAACAGGATTGTGTTCTCAAATGAAAGATTCAACAATCAAAAGATGATGGATGACGCCATATTTTTCTGCTGGATATGGCTCAAAAATATGGAAAAAGGATTTGACATCCCTTTTCATTCATGGGCTAGCAATATGAGGGTCGGGTTTTGTACTTGGGGGGATTGCTCTATAGGTTACTTTTTGTAGAGGGGTGTCTAGATAAATCCAGACCTATGGATGCTTAATTCTTGCAATACAGCTTGTATTAGGACTCCATAGACTTACACATAGTATGGCAACAGTGTATATATAATAGTACCACTTGTACTAATCTTATTATCATAATACAAATTACTTTTGTTGATAAAAAAAATGTTGCAGAATATAC
The DNA here is from genome assembly GCF_004193775.1 of Glycine soja. NCBI lineage: Eukaryota > Viridiplantae > Streptophyta > Magnoliopsida > Fabales > Fabaceae > Glycine > Glycine soja. The sequence goes on along the minus strand of NC_041011.1, from coordinate 41,522,045 downwards.
AGCAAGTGACACCTTTTGAGGGCCCTGATCAGATCATTATTGGCAATGGTCAAGGTCTCAACATTAATTCTTCAGGTGTTTCATCTTTTTCTTTTCCTCTTAATCCTAAATTCTCTCTTGTCCTTAGTAATCTATTGTTTGTTCCTTCTGTTACTAAGAATCTCATTAGTGTCAGTCAGTTTTGTAAAGATAATAATGTCTTCTTTGAGTTCCACTCATCTTTGTGTCTAGTTAAATCACAGGATTCTAAACAAGTTCTTCTAAAAGGGCTTGTGGGGAGTGGTCTCTATCAGTTCCCTTAACTCCTTTTGTCTGTGCCAAAGTACAAGCTTCCTACAAATGATTTTGAAGATCGGAATTCAAATAAAGTCAGATTGGTTGGAGGAAAATTACATTCCTACGCTTCTAGCACCAGCCTATCTTGCTCGTGCTTCTACACATACTTCTGCTGCTGTGCAACCTGCTCCTGTGCAAGTTCAATATGCTCAGCCTGTACAGTAACTTGGAAATGAGCAGGTTGAGCATATACATACTGCATAGGCTGAGCACATTGAACTTGCACAGCAGCAGAAGTATGTGTAGAAGCACGAGCAAGATAGGCTGGTGACTTTATTTGAATTCCGATCTTCAACCGAAGCATATTTAGGAGGAATTTGAGGATTAATGATGTAGCCTTCAAGATGATGACTGTGAATAAGAGGTTCCACCTGTTGAATCCAAAGAAGATAGTTCTTTGCACGCAACTTCTGAGAAATTGATTGTGTGAACGTTTTGGAAGAGCTCGCCGATGACGATGGCGGCGGTGGGGAGGAAGGACGATTTCAGTAAAAGACTACAAATCTACCTACACTAGACTAAATAGAGTCACATTGTTGAGTAATATTTGTTCAATTTGATTTAAACTTCAATTCAGAAAAGAACAAATTATCATGATTAAATATTGCAGAAGGACAATAATGATAATTTTTTTAAGAGTGAACGGAAGAGAGATGAAAAAAATATGTAAGGTGTACTAAAAAAAGTGCAATTTCGCAGAAAAAACACTGATCTGTCACATGGATTTTCAACAAACAGATTTCACTCTTAAATTATATCTACATAATAGCTTATCATAAAAAAAAATCTATCTACATAATAAAATCTCCATAATGAGTATAATACCTGAAAAGTTTTACCAAGGCCCATGGTATGAGCTAGAATACATCCAAGACCTTTATCCCCAGACTTCACTTTTCTGATTGATTGTATTATATTTTCCCACATGAATCTTATTCCAGTAATCTGCAAATGTGAAACAAATTAAACTGTAGAAAAATACCAAATCCAAAAAACCAACAAACACAGTGTAAAAACTTCAAAGATGAGTGAATAAATGGCAATAAAAAATTCAAATGAAGAAATTGAAGATGTAAGAATGGTGAAGAGTATGATTCATTCATACTCCATACAACTATTGTATCCCCAGTTTGCTTATTTAGCAATTAAACCACCTTTTGTGCATGTTTGGTTTGGCTTATTTTAAAGAAATAATACCTTTTTTACATGATCATGAGAGTTATTAAAAACGGTTATTTCCTGATAAATAAGCTTCCCCAAACATGTGCTTTATGCTAGTACCAAATGAAGGCATATCAGCTTCCAAGATGAAGAATGTCCATGTTGACTGATTATAATTGCTTGGCATTGTGCAAACAAAAAATTAAAGTCCAAACAAGTATTCAGAGTTTCCTAAAATCCTCCAGTTAGAAGTTAGAATACCGAACAAAAAGGTGCCAGTCAAACAGCCAGAAGTACCAAAGTGACATGCAGCATATAGGTTTTTTTTAATTTACATCCAATGCTATGCAACAAGCAAATAACAGATCTTATGATCTAAAGTGTATCCTAAGAAGGTTCATTATCCCAAAAAACAAATAAATCGGGATAATCTTATAGAAGACCTTATGCTAAATAAAGAACTAGGTACAATGAAAATTCCAAGCAGGAATGAGAATTTATATCCAGAGAAGCAACTGTCCAAAAAATCAAAAAACCTGATGAGCCTTCAGTTTAGCGGAAATGCTAGGAGGAATTCTAACAGCTTCTTCACCTTTCTCCCTCACAACATTCACTATGTAACCTGCTAGTGCATCACCAAGAACTTCAACACTTGCACTTTCTGATAAATTCCCATTACAGCCGTCAGAGCTCATTTCAAATGACGAAGCAGAAAACTGTCCTCGCAAAGACTTCAGGCGTTCCTGACGTTCCTACAGAAGTGGGGATGATAATGAACAATTTCGACCAGCAAACCAGTTTTGGCAGAACAAAATCTCAAGAAAATCTCACCTTTTCAATTGCAATTTTCCTCTTTGTCTCTTCTCCTAATTCAGCATCATCGAGTATCCTCCGAATCTTCTTTTTGTGTCTTCGCTTGGAGCTGTAAAAAAAAGATAAGATCTGATAATGAACATCTCTACAATTCATATGTGGAGATTATTGATGATAACTTGTAGTAAATTGTAAAGTTAGAATAGTGCAACAAAAAAATGCCTGTGAACCTGAGAATGCCATGCACATGACTTCATATCAAATGAGACAACTACAAGAAATCTTATAAGGAATGACTAAAAGAAGATCCAAGATGAAAATGAAACAACAGTAGAGACAATAACATTCAACAGAAACCCATTCAAATCAACAAATAAATTTTCCAAATTGAGATGTACATTCCAGAAAATCAAGAGAAAACAAAAAATAAAATGTTTTCCAAACCACCTTCATTTTCTTAATCATCATCAGAACGTGTTAATGCAAGAATAACCACATGGAAAAAGTATATACAGATTTAAGCATCACTAACCATCCGTCAATATCATTAATAGCTAAGTCTCAACCATAAATTGTCAATAATTACAGTTAGAGAGCATAAACAATAAAAAAAGAAAACTACATAAGCCACAATGTTGGAGGAAATCAAATAGTCATATGCAGCACAGAAAGACAATCAGCAATCTCAGGATAAGAAGCATGAGCATGAGGCAATTAGATATTCAAGAAAATGACCACACCATAGAAGTGCTGTCAATGAATTAAGCCTGTAACGATGACTTCACCTGATTGTAACATTAACCTTTGCATCTGAATCATCTGAACTATCTGAATCATCTGAACTATCTGAATCACTACCAGAACTGGAAACTATTATATCAGCAGACCCCACAGCTTTCTCTAGTTGCAAGGACAGTTTTTGCAAAAGATTTGGATGGCAAGAGCAACAATGCCAGCTAGTGTCCTGCATTCCAGCATACAATTCTACACCAAGATTCTTCTTTAAACATTTGGTGCAGAATAAACCCTTGCATAATTTACAACTAACTAATTCATTGCTTCCTCCACACCATGTACAGTAACCCTCCGAACAATCTTGTCCCATATCCTGTGACAAGTAAGCATTTAAATTGCGTTTTGAGCCTCCTTTGTGGACATAGAAATATTAACTTGAGATTGAGAAGCTGTGGAAGATCAGCCTAGCTCAAATGAGGGAAACACCATCTATTTCATAAAACACATTACTTTGAACAACAATATTTTTCAGGTTGCTTAAATGAATAGCTTCTTCCTCCAAAGCAAACACAGACAGAATTTTACCAATTTACAAAACCGAATTAGATGTTTGTCCTAATTTCTCAAATGGGATGACCAAAATCTTATGGATTCAAACTGAAAAAATTGAATTTTATTAACAGTAAAGCTCAATTTTACTAATATACTAAAACAGAAGTACACAATTATGCACCAAATATCCCACATACAACTTCCAAGCAAAACATTAGTAGATTTAGGCTCATACCTTTTTGTGTGTCTTTTCTTTTAATAAGCAATTGCAATCTCCACAAGTAATCACTTTCAAGAAAGGGTGTGGATGCACTTCAAGGGCCACTTTATCACAAACTGTGCACCAAAATTTTTCATCCAGACACTCCGAAGGAAGAGAATCACCACCATTGTCACATAAATCTTCTTTTACCTCTTGAGTATTGCAATCTAATTTATTTTCACTGACCTCTGCTTCATTACCACTATCAATAATAACAATTCTACACTTTTTATTGTCAGCATCAAGCTCACCACTTTTTACACGTTTGATTCCTCTCTGTTCAATGTCATCTGACAAACCACCAGTACTCGTAAGTTTTTCTTTGTCAAGATGATGGCTGGCATCAAAAACATTAATGTTATCGGCCCCCATAAGCACACATGTATCCTTGCCATTGTCAGACACAATTTTCCCATCATTGCTAGTTCCTTCCTTCATAGCAGGGCTTAAAGTATCAACAGATGAAGGTTTCTGTATGTGGTTCTCCACCAAAAGGATAGGTGTGCTCATTTCTCGCTGAATTACATTTCAAATTAGTAAAACATGACAATGTCAAAGGAACAAAACCAAATCGAATTCAACCATCAATAAGTCATACAATTCCTATAATTAGGGGCCAATTCTCAATTATGAATACCAAGAATCATTTTTTGTTTAACCTATACACAAGATCATTAACTGGGGTAAATGATACCAAAATAATCATAAATCATTTGAGTAAAAGATCTCAAAAATAACATCCATAACAAAAAGACACAAAAGAAATGTCCGACAGTTTCTGGGTCAAGCAAAAAAAAAGGAGAATGAAGTCATAAAACTCACTTGTTTACTTTTCCTTTTTTGCCTCCTATGTTTCAAACGGATTTGAAGTTTCCTATCAACAATTGCATCATCCTCTTCTTTGACCTGTGAAGAAAGTGCATGAAAATATAATCAACTTCCTAAACAAGGGCAAACATATTGACATGAAGAAAAAATAGATACGCAACACATTTATTAACATGGAATAACACTATATGAACTAATGTATCATAGCATGTTTGGTACATGTTAGCATATCAGTTGGTGCTTGTGTGTATCTGTTCAGAATATGTATGAATATTCAAAATGCCAAATGTCAAACACCATAACTAATTTGACAACTTAGAGATGACCGCAAGATCATATGCCAGTTTTGTAGTCATATCATAGTTATCAATCTTACATGGCACTTTAGCAGAGTGCAGCAGCTGACCCCAAGCGTGCTAAACTGGGGTTCATAGTTCAGAACAGAGAAAATAATGGAGTGTGATGTCACCACTGAAAATAGTGGCAAAGATGGCTGGGTGTTGCTCACACAGCAGAGAGAACGGAGAAGTGTGGGAAACTAGCATCCAACTAGGGTTTGTCTGAGTTATGAAAAGGGGAAGGGGAAAATATGTTTTCCAAAATATCTCACTCTAGCACTGCTATAGCACCACTAGGGCTGCCATTCAAAAACACACTTCTATTCAAATATTTTTGTGGCACATTGTTGAATAAACTGAGAGAGAGAGAGAAAGAAGAGAAAACTTGTAGAATAGAAAAGCTGATTTTATTGATCATCAAAGTTGATTTCAGAAGGTTAGAAAAAGAGGTATATATAGACCTCTGTTCTGTTATTCTAACAGATAGTAACTAACTAACAGAACCTAACCAACCCTAACAGACTCTAACCAACTCTAACAAGATACAGCTTTGAATATTAATGAGGTGCAGTTAGTTAAAACTAACTGCCCTTACAATTAGATTACAGAACTGTTTTCACAGTTGATTGACAGCATACTCTAATACACATTGCCACTCTGCACCTCTATGCTGTCATAGCGCCTCTATTGTGTGATATCAATAATTCAATAACTGTATTAGAGTATTGTATACCCATGATACATTGACTCCGTTTTGTAAACAATTAATATTGTTATTAGTCTGTTAGTCTTATTAGACTTAGTTAGTCTAATTAGTCATCTGTTGTAGACAGTTATATATAGCTGAACCTCCTCTGTATTGCCTTTTTCAGAAATACAACTCAGTTTTCATTTTATATTTTTCTCTCTAACATTTCTATTATGGTAATCAGAGCAGGTTTCGAACCCTAGCGACCTAGCCCTTTTTCTTTTTGCTAGTGCAATTGAGATCTTGCGATCTCTCTTGCAACTTCAATCTTCTTTGTGAGATCTTCGTGATTTCAGTTCGTGATTACAATTTGTAAATTCTGACTGGATCTTTCTCTTGTTCGTGATTTTCTCGTTGCAATCACAATTCTCTCTTTTCGTGATCTGTCATCTCACTTTGTGGTTCTGGTCATGATCTGTGTGCGATCTCTATTCACTGACTTCATTTGCAATCTTCATCCGATTGCAATTTCTGTTTGCAATCTCAAATTTCACCTTTCCGATCTAAGTCTGATGTCTCTTCGTGGTGTCGCTTCGATCGTAAAGATAATTTTGAGATCACAAAAGGAATGTAATAAAGATAATAGACATTTTATTCATAGAAGACAATATTAAGAAAACAGAGAGACAAAGAACAAGAGATTAATAATAATGCCAAAAAATGGAATCATAAATACTTAACTGAAACAGGACATACTACACCAAACAAATAAATCTATATAGAAATCAATAAGCAGTTCATTCCAAATCAGAAATATTAAAAAAGGTTGTTCAGTAAGTACCAATGATAAGCACCTAAACACTTAGCCAACTCATCCTTAAAAGCCTGTTGTTAGGGGGGAGAACTAAGCACTTAAATACTCCACCAAGCATCCCATACTACTCGATGTAGACACCCCATAATACCCAAGTCCTTGTCATAGCACCACCCCTGAGAGCTGACATCTCGGCAACTCACACTCTACAACACTTGACTTGGTGAAAATTCACTCAACTTCATTGTCGGTCAAAACCCTCCATAAATAACCCTTTCCGAGATACTGACACAACCAGCTATAATGCCAATTTATAAGCACCCAGGCACTTAGGGAACCATCCTTAAAAGCTAGTTGTTAAGGGGAGAGAACCAAGCACTTGAATATTCTGCTGAGCATCCCATACTACTGGATGTGGGACTCAAGCACCCCATAACACCCAAGTCCATATCAATCAACCAAATTCAAAAGAACTCAAGACAAGTAAACATGGTGTCTACAATGAAACCAAACTAAAGAGTGAAAAATTATAAATAAAATCTCCAGTTGGGTTATTCAAGGAACAAGTTAAGAAAAATAGGAAAGAAAACAGAAAATTAACCAAGACATTAGCACCCAAGTCAATGACTATCAGAGTTGAATTTTTCTGCTGTTCAAATACACAAAAATATACAGCTGGCTTATTTGATATTCCATAAGGATTAAAACTTTTTCATGTAAATGCATGATTAGTATATTAGATACATTGGAAATGAATACAGGATGTCCCACTTTGTAACAGATAAAGGAAAATCCACAAGACTGTCAAACAATATCTAGAACAAACATCATAGTTTCAGAAACATTGATTATCAATAAACAAGAAGTATTAAACTGTAGTCATATTGGTCCATGAAAAATGCACTACATTAACAATTATAATTTAGTCTCTCATTTACTTAATTATACGATTTAGTCCTTAAATTGTTCAAACTCATTTCATGTTATTCATCAAAACTCAAAATTGATAGCAAGAAGACTAGCATGAAACATGTTTGCATAATTTAAAGACTAAGAGAGAATGAAACATGTTTGCAAGAAGACTAGCATGAAACATGTTTGCAAGAAGACTAGCATGAAACATGTTTGCAAGAAGACTAGCATGAAACATTTTTTTAAAAGAGTAACTTGAGAGATGAGAGAGAATGAGAGAGAGAGAGAGACAGAGTCAGAGAGTGCGAGAGAGACAGGGAGAGAGACACAGCCAGAGATCGAGAGTGGACAATTGTGAGGAACCGAAAGAGAGAGAGGCATCGAGGCTGGCAACACTCGACGGAGGGCCCCGGACAACACTACGGCGGACGGCGACAACGACAGAACGGACAGCAACGCAACCACTATCCAGTAAACTGGCGTGACAGACCTGATGTCACGACGTTTTATTTCACTAGATTCCCGGAATCGGAGAAGGAGCTGTGGTACCATTTCAAGCAGATGGGGGACGTGAGGGAAATTTTCATCCCTAAACAGTGAAACAAAGAAGGAAGGAGGTATGGGTTCGTGAGATACAAAGGAGTCTCAAGCGCGAGTTACATGGAAAGAAAATTAGATAACATTATCGTAGGGGGTCTCAAATTGCACGTGAACATCCCAAAGTATGGGAGAGGAAAGGAGGAAAAAGAACTAACCGCAGCCAAACAAAGGGGGCATAAGGAGGGTGATAATCTGAGGTGCAGTATGGCAGCAGAGCCAAACACGAAGAGGTCGTACGCGGAGGTTGTGACTTCACACGCAGAGAACAAGGAAAGAAGAAGACGTACCTCCTCCTTGACGATGGTGCATGGGAGAACACAGTCCTCGATCATACTCGACATTTCGGAGGAGGCAAAGAAAAGATACGCAGACACATGGGTAGGAAGACTGAAGAGACAACAGGTGTTTGAACGAGTAGAAGACGAACTCTCGTGGATCCTTGGCTCAGAAGTATCGCCCAAATATCTCAGAGATGACATGGTTCTCCTTATCGGGCTTTCAGACACAAAGGCTCAAGAGTTGATTAAGGAAGAAACCAATCACGGCACATCTGCGTTCTACGGCTTGGAGAAATGGAATTCGAAGACCAAACCAGGGAACAGGTTGATTTGGGTGCAATGTTGGGGTATCCCCTTAGTGGCGTGGAGTATTGATCACTTGCGCAAAATCGTGGCTGCAGTGGGCGATTTGGTTGAAATCGACGACGATTTCGAAGACATGCAAAGGCTTGATAGAGCTCGGGTTCTGGTCAGAACTCCATGGACGCCGACAGTAGAGCACATAGTCACAGCCCAAATAGACGGAGACGTCCACAAAATTTCAATCGTAGAGGAGAACTGGAACGCGGGGGTAGTATGCGCGAGAAACCACCGGAGTGTTTGAGGGTCAACGGAGGAAATCTATTCCGACGTTGACGACACTGACACCTTCCAATCGTGGTCGACTGATACTTCGCCGCCATCTACCACCTCCGTAATGCACGGTGACACCACATTCCAGCAAAGCTTGGTAAAAACCAACAGTCAAAGCGGTACATGTAGTCCACTGGGTATTGCCCATAGCAAAAGGGCACGTGGTCCAAGTAAAGCACTTAGCCACCCAGGAGCTGAAAAAGGAAAGGAGATAAACCTTGAGGAATGTAACCCGACATTACCAGGAGCAGAGTACAAGGAAATGGAAAGTCAACCTGCAGGGGCAGCAGGTCAGGTTACGAAAAAAAGGGAGGATAACCTACAAGGACTATCGGCCAGCACAGGGGAGAGCCCAAAAGGGGAGCCAGCTGCCTTGGACCAAGGACATTTGGGGGAGAGCTTTCAAAAACATAGCAACGGACCTCTGGGGATTTTTTAAATAAGTCACGTGACACCAACGTGAACTTAATTGGGCCTAACCTTAATATGGGCCCTTACAGACCTACAACCCCAACAAACCAGCAAATTGCTCAACAGAAAAAACCTGTAAGTGCTCTGCAGGTTTATTCCAGGAAAAAGGGGTGTTCAAAGAAATGGGCGGGCTCAGGATAGGGGAAAAGAGATCAACCCAAAGACACTGGACTTCGCAGACAAACCCATTAACCACAAGGACAGTGCTGTCTCATGTGGTTCGGATGAAGCCTTGGTGTCTCCAAAACAAGACAACTTTCATCAAAGCCCTTCCCTTTCAAGTAGCTTCAATAAAAATGACATGGAGGATAAGAATGATGCTTATAGGGACTTAGCCAGAGAATTGGGAGTCTCTTTCGCAGATAATAAAAGTAATGGTGCAAAGCTGATGACTGATATGGACAACAGTGAAAATCCTCCAACATCAGCAACTGTGTTGGGAAATGTAGATAATGCCTCATGAATATTTTGTCCTATAATTCTAGAGGGCTGGGGAGTGGTGTCAAATGGTCAGCCATCAGAAAACTGACCTTGGCAAACAACATCAACATTCTTTGCATTCAAGAAACCAAAAAGGAATCTGTTGATGCAAAGTTATGTCAGTACCTGTGGGGTGACAGTAGTGCTTCTTGGGAGTGTGTTCCTTCCTCCAATGCTACTGGAGGACTATTATGCATTTGGAATAATGGATCATTCTTGGTAGATAGGCGGGTGCTGGGGAGAGGTTTCATAATGCTGGGGAGAGGTTTCATAAAGAGAATAAGAGGGTTTTCATTATTAATGATATGCTCCCTGTGAACTTCAAGGGAAGAGAGAGCAGTGGGCTGAGCTATTGCAGTTGAAATCATCCTATCAAGAAGGCCTTTGGTGTGTCTTGGGTGATTTCAACTCCATAAGGCATCGAGAAGAGAGGTTGAGTTCATCTCAGACAGTGGGTACATCATCCAGCATATCTGAATTTAACTCCTGGATTTCAGATATGGCTCTAGAGGAGGTTAGGTCTGTTGGGAGAAAACTCACTTGGTGTAGACCTAATGGCAGTGCTATGAGCAAACTGGACAGGTTCTTACTATCTAACGAGTGGCTGTCCCAATGGCCGGATTCTACCCAATTTGTGTTGGAAAGGGATTTCTCTGACCATTGCCCTATCCTTCTGAAGTCTAGAACCATTGATTGGGGGCCTAAACCTCTCAGAATTATGGACTGGTGGTTAAAGGATAAAGGGTTCCAGAACTTGGTGAAACTTGAATGGGGTAATTATCACCCTCAGGGATGGGGAGGTTTTGTTCTAAAACAGAAAATTAAGTTCATCAAACAGCGAATAAGGCAGTGGAGTCTATCTCATGGTGATATCAGTGCTAGAAAAGTCCTTAACTTAAAAAGGGAGCTGAATGCTTTGGAGGATGATCTCACCAACAGAACTTTATCTCAAGATGAAGTCAACCTTAAGAAATCACTCCAGGACCAACTTTGGAATGCAGCCTATGCATTTGAATCTATGCTGAGACAAAAGGCTAGAGTGAGGTGGCTAAAAGAAGGGGACAGCAACTCCAACTATTTCCATAGATTGATCAATCATAGAAGGAGACAAAATGCTTTTCAAGGGCTCTTCATAGATGGTGTGTGGGTGCAAGATCCTAGCAGTGTTAAAAATGCAGCTCTTCACTATTTCAAAAATAGATTTGCTGAGGAGAATACTAGTAGGCCAACCCTGGATGGTGTACAGTTCCCTTCTCTTCCCCAAAGAGAAAAGGAAAGTCTTGTAGCTAGATTTTCAGAAGTGGAGATTAAATCAGCTGTGTGGGACTGTGGTGGGGACAAAAGTCCTGGTCCGGATGGCCTAAATTTCAACTTCATTAAGCTTTTTTGGGAGACTTTGAAACCTGATTTCATAAGGTTCATGGATGAGTTTTACATTAATGGCTCCTTTCCAAAAGGCAGCAATGCATCGTTTCTAGCTCTCATCCCTAAGATCAAAGACCCTCAATCTCTTAATGATTATAGACCCATATCTCTCATAGGATGTGTCTATAAAATTGTGGCCGAAATTCTGGCTAAAAGGTTGGCTCTCGTGCTGTCTCATCTTATTGATGAAAGGCAAACAGCGTTTATGAAGGGGAGGCACATTCTCCATGGTGTTATGATTGCCAATGAGGTTATAGCTGAGGCCAAATTAAGGAAAAAACCTTGCATTGTCTTTAAAATGGACTTTGAAAAGGCATATGACTCGGTTTCTTGGGGTTTTCTAGATTATATGTTGATGAGGATGGGCTTTTGCGAAAGATGGAGGAAATGGATTAATGTCTGTATGTCTACAGCAACAATATCCATTTTAATTAATGGAAGTCCTTCTAAGGAATTTGTCCCTAAGAGAGGTTTAAGGCAAGGTGATCCCCTTGCACCTTTGCTATTCAATATAGTAGTGGAAGGCCTTACCGGGTTGATGAGGTCAGCAGTAGCAAAAAATCTCTTCAGCAGTTATCAAGTGGGAAGGAAAAAAGAGGAAGTTAATATACTACAATATGCAGATGATACCTTGTTCTTTGGGGCTGCCACTAATGATAATGTTACAGTTTTAAAATGTATTCTGAAATGCTTTGAGTTGGTTTCTGGGCTAAAGATAAATTACAATAAAAGCCAATTCGGGTGTCTGGGTAAATGTGAAGGCTGGTGTAGGGAGGCAGCTCTTTCTCTCAATTGCAGTCAACTGGAATTTCCCTTTTCTTACCTTGGAATTCCAGTAGGGGTGAGCTCTAAATGCAGGATTGTGTGGCAGCCTATTATTAGGAAGTTTGAGGCCAAGCTTACAAAATGGAAGCAAAGAAATCTATCAATGGGGGGTAGAATAACCCTCATTAATTCAGTCTTAACAGCTTTACCCATCTAGTTGCTGTCCTTCTTCAAGATTCCTAAACATGTGGCGCAAAAGATTGTCTCTATTCAAAGAAATTTTTTATGGGGAAGTCATCAAGATTCCAACAAGATCCCTTGGGTGAGGTGGGACACAGTCTGCCTACCTAAGAGTAAAGGGGGGTTAGGGATTAAAGATTTGACTAAATTTAATGAGGCGTTGCTTGCCAAATGGGGGTGGGAGCTGGCAAATAATCAGAATCAACCATGGGCCAGAATTCTATTGTCTAAATATGGTGGATGGAAGGAACTGATTTCTGGTAGAAACAGCAGTGTATCCTCTCCTTGGTGGAAAGATCTCAAGGTTGTCTTCCAGCAGCAGAACAGCAACACAATTTGTAATCATCTGAAGTGGAAGGTGGGCTCTGGTGATAAAATTAGCTTTTGGAAGGACAAGTGGCTGAATGATAATCTAACTCTCCAACAGAAATATCCTACTCTGTATCAAATCAGTAGTCAACAGCCTTCTACAATCAACCTAATGGGGGAATTGGTAGAAGAGAGATGGAAATAGAAGCTAAAATGGAGGAGGCATTTTTTTTACCATGAGATTGAATTGGTAGTAGCTTTCTTAGCTGAGCTTGAGAAGTCCACATTAATCAGTCCAGCAGGGATTCCCTAATTTGGAAAGCTGACCCTAATGGTATTTACTCTACAAAGTCAGCTTATACACTACTGCAGGAAGCTGACAGGGAGGTTCTTGAGGACAGTGCATCGAAGATAATTTGGTCTTTGAAAATCCCTCCAAGAGCAATGGCGTTCTCATGGAGATTACTCAAAAATAGGATACCCACCAGGGCTAATTTGAGAAGAAGACAGGTGGAGATGCCTTCATATAGTTCCCCTTTATGCGAATCTGAAGAGGAAACTGCTAGTCACGTTCTATTCAGCTGCATTAAAACGAGGAATCTCTGGTGGGAGCCTATGAATTGGGTTAATAGAGTGGGTCCTCTCCCCATAGAACCAAAGAATCATTTCTTGCAATTCTCACACTGGAATGCAAAAAGAAGCACAGACAAAAGATGGGAGGCCTTATGGATAGCACTGTCCTTGACCATTTGGAATCACAGAAACAGCGTGGTCTTCAATAACCAGCTCTTCATCCCCGAAAAAGTCATGGACGAAGCCTTATTCCATACTTGGTCATGGCAAAGGTGTATGGAGAAGGGTTTTAATACTCATTTTAACCACTGGTCATCTAATCTGAGGGAGGAATTCTCTTAGGGGGGTCTGACATATCTTGTCAGTTGTACTGCATAGTACTCGTTTTTTATTTGGGCATTGGTTTTCACTGCCTATGTTATCTGTTGTACACTTCAGACCCTTATTTATAATATACATTATCTTTTGCTGTGAAAAAAAAAAGACTGAACATTTTGGCAACAACTTAATTACATGTTTGCATAATTTAAAAACCGAACATTTCGGCAACAACTTAATTTTACGAAATAATCAATTATTGAAAAGCTCTTTTACAAGGCTAACAAGAGGAAAATGATCATTTCTTCAAATTAAGTTAATCCAAATCATGGTTATTGAATCGGAATTTGAATCATAAATCAGAAGAGCTATTTTACGAATCATGAATTGAATCGTATTATGAATCATAAGATACATGATCAATAAAAAATATAACATTTTAAGTAGAGTGACATAAGAAAAAAAGGCAGCAACCTAAATCGTAACTCGTAAGATGTTTGTTTCTTTTTTTTTTTGCATTGCTCCACTAAAGCAAGAACATAGTAGCAGAATATGTGGGACACAAATTAGAATTCGTTCCAACATTGCAAATAGATCTCCGGTCTTCCAAAAGAAATTTGGAATAAGACAAGTAAATGGGTATTTGAATAGGACAAAGGAGGGGGTTACTTAAATATTTCATATAGGATAAAGGGGGGTTTGATCTTTGAACCAAAGGGGGTCCCACAATTAGAAAAGATGTGCACAGTGCAAAGTAAAAGGCTAAAGCTTAGCCACCGCATTGACACACAGAAAAGGCTTTTCAGAATTCTGAAAAGGCACCACAGATGCAGTGTCATTTTATATAATCTGAAAAATGAGAAGGCTCTCTTCTTAAGACTTAGGAGGGAACTTTTCGTCATTTTCCCGGTTTCCCCCTCTTCTAAAAAATATTGAAAAAAGAAAACACCCAAAAATCGAAACAACCACTGCTTCAGAATCATGAAACATGCGATTCAACTACGATTCGCACAATACAGAGTACGATTCCGCTCAAAAACGATTCAGCCTGCAATATATATCGTCATCCTTCAATTTGGTATCGAATCAAGATATTACTCGTACGATACATATGATACTAATAACTATGATCCAAATACACACAAAATCATACACTTCATTTTAATCAGGTAGTTTGTCAATGTAGAACACTTTCAAGGATCAGCATCCTATTTTACTCGATAAATAAATAATGAGTTGATAACTACCTTTTTAAATTGCCTCCTTTGCTCATCAGAAAGATCTAATTCTCTTTCATTTGCAATGGCAGCTGCAATAAATGGATCCGTAGAATTGCCATCAACATCATCAATCTCCTCCACCTAAAGAAAAGGAATTTCCAAAAACAAAAAGGTAATTAACATGGTGAGCATACATCACCTATGGTGAAGAACATGCTTTACGAAACAGCTTCTATAATGTATTAAATTATGTAAAAGCCTACAATTTAAGAATGCATTGAAAAGATCAAAATCCCAAATACCAAAAAAATTAACCAAAATTCTACTTATAGAACAAAACCAAACAAACAGGACTAAAGATAATTCATGAATCCTCAAACAACAATTCAACAATTATAGGATCCATGCACACAAGGGCAATGCCAAATTATGAGGCAAACTAACAAATTTAAACCAGTATTCAAGGTAAACAAGGGCATGCTACATTCTACAATGTTAAGGACGGTAACTGAGTAAAACCTAACAAATGATTTTTACAAGGAAACATGAGAACGGATGAAGTACTTATGCCATTTTTTCATTGGATAAAAATAACTGCACTAACATTACCCCAGCCATTTCCTGACATTTACTTATATATATTTGTATAGCACTACATGTAGTCCAAATCATTAAGAATCCAAATTCAGGGCATCTCAAAGTCAAGGGTAGGGGTGAAAAACAAATGATGAATAGAAAAAATTAACAACAACTAGCTCCAGTAATTATTCTTTCTTCCTCATCATTTGATTCTTTTGACATATACATCAATAAAATATAAAATCAAATAAAAGGCAGTAAACACAGTCAAAAATGTATTTTCCACCTCATCAACTCCAGGAAATTTGAGTCCCATCAAGGCAGCTTGCTGTGGAGTGCTGGCCAAATAAACAGACACCCAATGCTTACTGCCAAATGAAGCATCAATGCCACTCCCATCAGAAACTATTTTATTGAACAAATCCCAATCCCCCTTAGTTTCAGTCTTTATTGGCTCCTGGGTTTCATCACAAAGCTTTTTTTGGAGAAAGCCACTAGCACCCTCTTCCAATAATTTACCATGTCGCCTGAACCAACACCAAAAACCTATAAGATGATAACATATTTAATTCTTTCTAGATCCAATGCCATATAAGAATCATACCTTCTAACAGGTCTGTTTACTTGAAGATGTTTCTCAGCATCAGCAATTGACTCAGCAATTTCAGCAGTTGCCAGAGAGCCAACCCAATGATTCCTCTTTTTCCATGCTTCAGTGGAGCAAACATTAGGAGCTTCTCTTTCAATCAACTTATAAAGGCTAGGAAGCTCAATGCCAGCCCCATCAAGTTGTTCCTACTCAAGATCATATCAATAAATAGCAGAAGAAAAACATAAGCACATTTCAGAGGCAGAATTTATAACAGCTCCAAGAAAATTGCCACAACAACCAAACAAAAATCTTAGCAACTTGGAATGTTAGAATCTACCACAATTTACAAAATGGAACAAAAAAAGAAAAGCATAAGCACGGATAAATAAAGGGCAGCCAGTTACACAAAGCTTTGACCATTGTGGAGTCTAGGGAAGGTCAAATGCATGCAGCCTTAATCGATGAAGAGTAATAGAGATCAAGGAAGGAATCCAAACAAAGTTGAATACACAAGTGATAAGTTGGAGGTTCACGGTGGCACAGTGGCAAGACCTCAAGGTAAGAGAGATAAACAGGTCATTATAACCTAATTGCTTGAGTTCATAACAAGGCACCAACTTGAGTCTACGTGACAAAATGTGAAAGAATTTTTTTTTAAATGTGTTTGAGTGTGTTTTTCACACACTAGCATTGACTGTTTATATTTAAGAGTACTACAAAGATAATCAATACCTAGCTATACCATGTATCTACGCTACTTAGAAAAATAAATATTAAAGAAGCTCTTATCTCCTAAAAATATTCCTATTTCCACCAGTCTAGAATGAACCTTTGAAGAAATAAATTAAACAGAGCCTTTAGGGCAATTAAAAAGTGCCAGAAAGCATAATAACAGGTTGGCATTTATATGGAAATTACATGGTCAATAAGACCTAACCTAAATTAGGCTTGTAATAGTTAAGGGATAATTTTATTAGCCAAATATGAATTTTATGTTAGTTTACATATTATGCGATTGTACTTAAGACACAATTGTATTTGATGATTTTCTGCTTTTATACGGTGAGAAGAACATTGACTTCGGAGTTGATCATTATTTTGAATAAGAATTTTTCAACTTATCTTCTCCATAAGTGAGAATCTTTTCTACCAAGAGGTTGTACAATCCTCTACTAAACAGTATGAAGAATTATGTGCAAATGCTTATGGTAAATTACCCTCCTTTGACTTCACAATTGCAAAAATTCCCAATAGGGTTAAAGTTTTTGGATTTTGGTTTACAGGTAAGCAAACAATGTTGGGTTCAGATTTCAGAAGCTTTGCTCATACATAGTTAGACTTAGATTTCAATCTGTGGTTTACTTCCGTTTCGGCTTTTTAATCATCATAGATGCTATTTCGGTAGCTAGAACTTGTGTTGTGATTACCACAGTCAACAACGAAACAACACACCATTGTGCTAAAGCTTAATAATAATAATAATTAATTATGGTGATGAATGAATTTCAGCATGTATATGTCAATTAATCTCAAATACAAGGCACAAGGGTGAGATCAAAATCATAGACTTCTATAAACATGGCATTTTATATGCAAAACTATAAAGCAAAGGTAATCACTAGCATTTTTAAAACTCCGAAGCTCCTGCCCACCGCCTGCTCAAATAAAAGGTTAGCATAGCAGGTTTAAGATCACAGCTCTATCTGACACCACTCTCCAGTGATCTGGGTTATTGCAAATTCAGACATATTTAGATCAAGTTCGGTGTGAACTTATCTCTGAGGGCTATTTTACTTTTTAAGTATCATAGCCAAAAAGAAATAAAGAGAAAGACCCAAATCAATATCATAAGAAGCAGAATACAGATTAGACCAATTTTTAAGTATTGATAGTGATAAAAATTGAAGACAGCACAAAGAGAAAAGCAAATATTACTAACAAAAATATCTATTGAAAATCAAAGATAAAACCAAACCAGTAAGTGGGCACTTTCGGTTTCAAGGTCATCCAGAACAGCTTCCCACTCTTCTTTAAAAGTGGCCATCTCATCAGCAACAGCAGTTTCCAACTACAGACAAGATACACAAATCATACGTAAAAAAACAGAAAGATTAAAAAAAAAAAGGGGACAAAGGGAGAAACCAACATCATCCCCCTGAAGATTTTGCTTCAATTCTTGTCTAACTTCACTCTCCACTTTAGAAAGAGACTCCTCTTCAAGAGCCTCTTGAGCCTCTGCAGCCTAAAAAAATGTTAGAAGACCTCGATTGTTGATATGAAATTGCATAAATTCATGTATCATAAGATACAAAGTCATTTAAGATTCATCTTATGATAATAATTGATAGGAAGCCAAAACATATCAAATTATAGGATTTGAATCGTGAAATGTATGATTTTAATAACTATGACGTCAGCATCTCAATTGCCTTGAGAGAGGTATCAAGGTGAAATTTCAAAATTTGCAAGAAATTGACAAAGCTTGTGACCCAAGTACAGGCTCAATTTGTTGTTTCCAGACAAGAAAACTCTTGTCAAAAAGTTTTTCAATGAGTGGGTAGGAGAATTGCACCCAAATTATTGCAGGAACCATGGGACTCACATGAGAAGATGAATTTGGATATTAGGTCCCTGGACGTGGTGCAAATGTTGATGCATGCAGCGCACAACTTGCCAGAGGCTGTGAAGCCATAGGATCTGATCGCAGTGGTGGCAGATGAGATAAATCTGGCACCTCATGCGGTGGAAAAGGTAAATTTTGTAAAGTCAGGTCCAAAACAATTGATTAGGCTTCAAAAGCTCTGGATACCATAAAGAATGAGCGAGAGAGAGAGAGAGAGAGAGAATCTTAGAAAGTATTTGTGAAAATAAAGTTGATTTTGTAGGCACTGATTTAGTGTGGGTTTGGCTTCACGTTAGATTCTCCAGAATCATATTGAAATACCAGTTAATGTGTTTTCTTAGGTAAATTTTCACATGATCTAAAACAAAAATCGCAAAAATAACCCCAAAAATAGGTTGAGCCTCATGCCAGATGGGGATTAAAGGGGGGACATTTCCATGAGGCATAGTTGCTGGAATGGCTGGCCTTTTCCCATGATAAAGGGCATTTTTTGTGGGTGCAACTCCAACTATGCAAAAATGCAATGCTATTTTGTATGCAGGTAGCCATCGAAGGTCATGATGCACCATTATAGCAGAACGACATGTTGTGGTATTTATTCCTATATTTAAAATCACTTAGATAGTAATATCAGCTGACAAAAAAATCAAACTCTAGCCTAACAATCAACGATTGATTATTCTAATGATCTAATAATTAGTGAATATAAATAAATATAATCAAATTTCTGACATAAAATGCTAATATTCTAACAACTAGAAAAAAAAATCTTAGTAGAATGTTTACGTATTTAGAAGAAGAAGAAGAAAACCCAACTAGATAGTGTTCAAAGAGGAGTTAGTGAGCAACCACTAAGTTGGCTGGTTATTCATAAACTCGTTAACTAGAATTAGTTTTTTTTTTATTTCCTTAAACAATTAAATAACCCTAAAAAATTCAATAAGTTAGCAATTATTACTAAGCAGGAAAGAGACTACAATTAAATTATAATTAAAAAAACATAAAGTAAAGATACAACTTAGGATGTGGAATAATACCTGATAAGAGATCATGAAAAGCGTAAATAGTGTGTGTTAGTATGGTGTTGGGAGGGGGGTAGCTATCTAGCACATTGCATGCTTGTGTCTGTATAAATATAATTATAGTACCTTACTCTCCACTTCTAACAACTCAGAAATAAGATCTTGTATTTCCTCTTCTGTTAACGGCTCCTGCATTATATGCATACAAATGGAAATAAAGTACACTAAAGTTTATATCAAAAGGCTAATATAGACAGCTAGGTTTTTATGAGTATTAAAAAAAACTATCATTGATAATCGAAGAGAGAGTGAAATAAAATATCTAGATGACTGACCCCAAGATGCATTCCATCATCTTTTTCAGGAACTAAAGATTCCTCATCATCTGAATCATCATTGAAAGAACCACTAGAAGCACTCTCAATATCCACCACTTCATCCTCAGTTTTTCCCTCCATCTCTAGCAAAAGTTACATCATGAGGACATACAAACATACAAGACAGCATGTTAAATAAGAAGAACTATGTATGGAATGTATAACAGTTCAACCTTCTAAGAGAATGATAAAGAGGCCAACAACAATGTGGAAGAAAAGTACAACAGTGGGAAATACTAGAACAACAAACAGTATTCAAAAATATTTTGAAATAATAATATCATGTCCAAAGATAATAGTTTCTCTTCCCATGATAGATAAACCAGATTTTTTTTTGGTCAGCAATAGATAAGCCAGATACATTAACCAGTGGGTTTTGAATCATGGTAGTTGGATCGGGATACAAAGTGTGAATCTGAAAGCCCATTTTACGAATCACTTATCGAATCCTATCGCAAATTGTAAGATTCACAATCAACAATAAAACTTAACATATATATATATATATATATATATATATATATATGCACACACACACACACACCAACATAAAAGCACAAATTCATGATCAATAGCAAAAAACATAACTCTAGGATCATTTTAACAAACATGAGAAATGAAACATAAATATATATATATATATATATATATATATATTATCATTTTGAAGTCAAATAGCTAGCAAAGTGTAATAAAAGCTTCAAAACAAACACAATAACAGCCACAAGGCCAACAAAGAGGAGACAATAAAGACCACCAGCACCAGTAGTTAGAAGACGACAAGAAAGACCAACAAAGACGAGACAAAAGCCACTCATGGGTCACTCATGTTTGGTGGCAACAGAGAAAGAAGAGCTGAACTGTAAATGTGAAGGAAACCATAAAAACGTAAAGAAAGAATGAGAGGAGATGCTAAAAACGTGGAAACCAGCAAGTGGACCACAATGGGTCTAACGGAAGGGAAAAGAACAGTGCATTCCTTCTCATTTCTACTTTTTTTTGGGGGGGCGAGGGGTATTTTTTAGGGTTTTACAGAGTTGGGGTCATGCATGACCTGAACCAGTTTGGGGAGTGACCCACTGCACCAGACTCCCGCAATTCAGAAGAACTCACGATCGATGCAATTCTGGAGCGATTCGCTTGTGATTCATACCCAAACACAATTCAACCTTCAATTCAAATCACCAGCCATGAGACTCATATCATACGATACTAGTACTACCATGTTTTGAATCCATTATTTCACCACCATCCTTCTTTAAAAAGGGCAAGGCAGAAGTCACAAATAACCATCAAGTTCACACACAACAACTATATCATAGACCTTATTTGACACGTAAAAAAAGCCTATTTCTATTTACTGATTTTGATTTACACAGCCTGAAAACAGGAAAACAATGTTCACTCACACAATTAAGCTAACGCTGCAGTAGTACCTAAACGAGCTTTCAAATAGAATCTAGACAACATCTGTCAAAGTCATCTATCCCTCAGTGCCCACAAACCCATAAAAAAGTTTTTTCTCCAGTATTACTCATAAATAAAAGAATCAGCATTGCTTGATTGAGTGTTTAGCAACAAGATCCGAATCATCTTAGCCACCTAATTTACTGGCATTCCTTGAGAATATTGAAAACCTTGACAACAAGCTCGATCCAAATTTTCTAACTTAGAATTGGCAGCTTCTATCTTGGCTTGGCTCTTCATAAAAAATCTACCGCGAAAAAATGAAATAGAACCATATCAAATTTGAGTAAAAGTACAGTCAAATGTCAAATAAGCAGTGCAGTAATGACGCCCAAGCCCTAAGGCAAACAATAAACAAAACATTTAATTACAAAATTTGTCGGAGTTATCCAAAATTTCTCAACACGTTACACGTGAAAAAGTACTCTGATTCTCTCCGTTTACAATTTCACGCTAATGTTAAACAATAACAGTCCAGTGGTTGGTCGGGGATAAACACTAAACCTAATTAAGTAACACAAAATATCTAACGCTGCAGCAATCAACATAACCAGCATTTTGCGTAATGCTAATTATTGATTGAAAGCAAATATTCTGAATCACGCTACAAAACGAAGCGCAGTACCTTAATCGCGGAAACAGAGGAAAGTAGAGATGTGGTTTCGGAAATGGTTTCTGGATCTCTACGTTAGCATAGAAAAATGAGAGAGAGAGAGAGAGTGAACTTGGTAGCAACCTCCAAAGAGAATCGAGATTATTCGATCCTTCTTCCGAATAAGGGTACGGAAAGAAAGAGGTTTATAAATATGATGAGTCGGGTAGAGTGTGGTGTGTTCTCACGTGACACGCTGTTTCGGGTTTTGGGGCGAAATTTGAAGAGGCTTCGTGACGCGCCGTGAATTTGAAGGAGGGAGAACTGAGAAGGAGAGAAAAGACACAAATATCAAAATATGGCAGTACCTTATAAAAGCTTCGTGATGAAATGAAACCAGCAGCGACTCGATCCATTCACCGAACGTAGATTTTTTTTTTTCCTCCTTTCTTTTTCGACACTCGAATTCGATTAATTAGTAGTAATTCTCAACCATTTTTTTCTTTTTTTATCTATAACTATTAATAATACAAACTATTTCATTTGATATACACATTTTAGTAAATAATTTTATTATTAAATTAATTTTTAAATTTCAAATTTTTCTTTTAACTTGTATTAATTTTTCACTACTTTTATATTATTAATTTTTTAATTCTATCATTTTTTATTAATTATATTTAACTTTTATTTTTGTATTATTTAAAAATTTTAGAGAGACACTATCCTAGTAATAAAGAAAAAAGAGAGAGGGGAGAGAGTAAATAATATAATTGATGTGATGTAAGAACAAAAAATAAATTCTATAAAAAGATGAAAAATAATAAGTATAAATGAAACTAAACATGGATTGATCAATTTAAAATCTTGTCACTAAGAAAGATTGTTTTTGGGTTAATATATTGTCGGTCCATAAATATCTTACTCAACTTTTTCTTGAATGTTAAATTGTTTCCTAATATTTCATATACCAGGTGAGTATTGTTAAAGTCAAGGATAAACTGTTGGAGGGATTTAAATTTAAGATTGTTAGAGACAACAAACACATCAATTTGGTTTGGTGGGTGGCAAATTTTGGACACATGTGTTAGAATGTGTCATTTGTCTCAATTCATGATGTTGATCTTTGTCTGCGCGATATTATGATTGATAATAATGGGTACGTCAATGGTCTTTATACAATTCTCACAAACAATTTTCCACACGAAGCTTGCCAATATAAACTATACTCTTGTTCCTAACTTTTAGGATTGTTAGATTTGGAAACATAATTCCAGTGGTATCAACACTGCAAACTCAACCTATTATTGATCAAATAATAGCAATGTGAATTCTCATCTTACATCCTATAGATGGTTTTGTTATCGATGAATGACGTTTTATTTCAAAGACATTTTGGCAGCCTCCTCCTTTTTTGTTGTGCTTGCTCTCGTAATTTGGAAGATACCCTCCATTGCATCCATGATTGTTCACATGCCAATGAAGTGGGGTCCAAATTTGATTTCTTATCCCAACCTGACTACTTTGATCCTAACTCTCATATATGGGTTCATAACTGCTATCATGTGCCAAGAGTTACCTTTTCATGGTAGCCTTTTGGTAGATTTGGAAATGGTGCAATGATAGAATATTTGATGAGCAAAATTGGGACATCCAGCAAGTCATTCACCACATTATGATGTTGCATGATGACATGATTTTAATTATATGTCCAAGATTAGGACGTTGATTCAGACCCACATTTATGCGTATCAAAGTGGTTTCCTCGTCTTACGAACAACTATATACTCAATGTTGATGGAAGTTTCAACCAACAAAACATATTGTATTGGGTCGAGTGGCCTTATTCGTAACCATGATGTGGGTTACTAGCTTTCCAACTTATGAAGTTATGATGGTTTCAAAGATGTTTTAAAAGACTATTTTTGTGGCTAGGAGGTCGCATGGGATAAAAGGCTTCAAAGCTA
Source organism: Glycine soja (assembly GCF_004193775.1). Lineage (NCBI taxonomy): Eukaryota > Viridiplantae > Streptophyta > Magnoliopsida > Fabales > Fabaceae > Glycine > Glycine soja. The sequence goes on along the minus strand of NC_041011.1, from coordinate 41,498,075 downwards.
TTTGTTGTGAAATGGATAATTTGAATGTGATAAACTCATGGGAGTGCCATATTTTTGCATCGGTATGTGGTGTTAATGACCCAAATTTTTGGTTTTGTTAATGGTAGTATGAATGTTAGTTTTACTCATGTTAATAGGAAAGCAAATTTGCTGCTAATTTCCTTTTTGTTGTTGTTGGGCTTAATCCGACCCAATATTTTTTTCTCTGATTTAATCTTTTTCCCTCTCTTAACATTATCATCCTTTCTTAAAAAAAAAAAAAACACTATCATCCTTAAGCATGGGTTAAGATAGTTATTTTTGTTATCCTTTTCCATAATAATAAAAAAAACTTGGTATCCGCACTATCAACAATTACAAATGTTTTGTTTTTATAATTTTTTTAAAATTGAAAAGGAAAAAACCCATACTTTAAGACTTGTAGTCAATCAATTATTAATTATGTCATTATAAAAAAAATATTTTGCCACGTGTGCATATGTTTTTATTTTCCTGCTACAACGTTGTTTAATTTTTTAATTTATAAAAATACATAATCATTATAATTTAGGTGATGACAACAAAATATATAAAATTAAATTAATTAAATCATTAAATCTTATTTAAATTTTAATTTTACATAACACAATAAATAATTTATCATATTTTATGAAAAAATTGTGCAAATAAAATGTTGAGATTTGAACATTCAAAACTTTCCTTCTAACAAAAGCTTTATAAGTATTAAAAATATTTTATCATTGAATGACAAGTTTGCAACAACTTCTTTATATATTGCATCGTATCTTTCAATATTAATTTTATTTTAAACATTTTGTTAGACTAATTGTGTCGCATATAATTCATGTGGATATGTGTGAGTTTTTACAAAGAATGAACAATTGTGTATTATTGAAGCTTCTTCAATGGTTTTTTCAAGGGTATGGTAAGCGCTTTGAGACCTCCTCCACAAGGAAAAACTACACGCTCCACCTCTTCCATGACATATGTATGATTAAAGAGGCTAAGATCCATGGGAGGTTAAGAAGAACACCCTCGTGCATAAGGATCAAATGTGAGGCTAAGGAACATAACAAGGTGGCTTTTGAGTTTTAAAAGATAAAGTAGCGCTTGATAGAAAGTAGCACCATGCTTAAGGTGACTTGTGAAAACTCTTAACCACACCTGAACTTGTAAAAAATATATTTGTAAATTGTAAATTTTGAATTTGAACGAAGGAACAATGTATGAGTCAACTACAATTTTCTTTATTTACTTGCATGCATGATTAGGTGTAGGTTTCAACAAAGTTATTTTTATCCGCACACTCACCCAACATGATTTGCACTATTATTTTTAGTACTTTTTTTTAATCTAATACCCATACATAGTCGCCTAAAAATGCACTTTTGGGATAGTTTAAGTAGCTTATGGCTAGGTTCCCTATTTTGCCCAGTCCTACTACCCATTTGTGACAACTTATAGACAAAATGAAGTGTCGTGAACTCATGGAGACAATTATTTTTTTTTGAAATTGATCAAATCACATAGAAAGAGAGCATAAGCGTTCAGTTTTCAAGGTGAGATTGATTTACAAAATTAAAAAAAGAACAAGAGCACTTAACATCTAGCTTAACTATACAATTACTATCAACTATCAATAAGTGCTTAACTTTTATAATAATGACTCATTTTGTTGGTGCAAGTCTTTGTCACCCTTTTTACACATATCAAACGCATTGTTAAAAATAAACTTTTTTTTATATTTTTTTAACTTTATGCTATTTACCTATGTAATGTAAGCTTTGTTATAAAAAAATGCAGTTAAAATGTTTTTCAATAAAAATGTTTTTATTAAAACAGTCCAAATGTAATTATAAACTCAATTCATAGGAAAAAAATAATCCTCAGCTTATCAAGTAGAAAGAATATTATTCGCATCATAACTAAAAAGATAACTGAATAAGATAAATAGCTAATATTTGAATAATATTATTAAATATTTAGAATACTTTATAAGAAATAATAAAATCAAAAAAATTATATTTAATTTATATATTTTAATCTTAATTAGTTTGGTTATTCCAATTTTGTTTATCTCAAGTTCCACCACTGGTTGGAAAGTTATTTCGATCATTCAATTTTCATTTAAATAAAAGTGAAACTTGAAATTGTTTTATTTGAACATGAATTCAATTTGCATGTTGTGCCATAACAAAGAAATTTAACCATAGTGTAAAGTTGAATTGTTTTAAAATATGTTTGGTGTAGAGGAAATTTGAATTAATGGTGTATGAAGAATAACCCTCTATGGACGAGTCTAATAACCATTCTCAGGCCACCTTCTTTGGCATAGGTAGGCTACTATCTTTGGAATGACTACAACAATTTGTTTTTTTTTTAAGGTCAATAATCTCCCCTTTAACTTTTTGCATCAGATCTCAGTACCTTTTGTTGATAATGATCCCCCATGCTGGATAATATTAGAAATGTGCATCCTAAAAGAACTATTGATGTGGCATTGTGTCCTCCTTCAAAAGGTATTTTTAAGGTTAACACAGATGGCTCCTATCATTCCAGCTATAATAAGGCCGCTTATGGAGGTATCATTTGTAACTAACATAGTGTTCTCTTAGCTATGTTCCACATGAACTTAGAATTATGTAATGCTATCTAGGTTGAATTATGGTCTTTGAAGATGGGTATCAAGATGGCCAGAGAGTTGAATCTATATCATCTTGTGTTTGAGATGGACTCTCTAGTTGATGTGCATATTATTCATAAAGGAAAAACCAACTTCGTTTTACTTTAACCTCTGGTTGCTACGATCTGCAGTCCATTGATGCTCGTGGATTAAAAGTCGTCTCTTCATCATGTTTATAAAGAGACCAATCGTAGTCTGGACTTCTTGGCTAACTTGGGTTATCACAAATCTTTTGTTTTGACCGAGGTTTCTTCTCCTCCTCCTCTGTTGTGTATTGTCTTTGATTATGCTCGAGGTCTTGCTCACTCATGGATTATCATGTTAGTTGTTTTGGTTCCTTCCATTTGTAATAAAAAATTAAATAAACAATTTTATTATTTTTTGATGAGTTTATTTAAATTATTTTTATGTAACATAATTTATTTTCCTCTTTTTAAGAAGCAAATCATACATGCTTCTTAAAAAATATTTATATAAAAATATTTATAAAAAAACATTTTGAACTAAGAGGACAATGTGTCATTAGTCTAGTTTAATGTTGTCTACAAATAGTATCTAGGGAAGTTTTAGAGAAAAGCTATTGAAAAATGCACACACTCTATATCTTAATTAATTTCGGAATGAAAATTTTCTATGAAATAGAAAATGTGACATCATAAAAATCTTATATAATCAATTTGCACGTTCATACTAAATCTTTCTTGTATGCTTTATATTTTCCACTCCTCTCACAACCAATTAAAATAAATGAGGTATTTCCTTCTTTTTAGTATTTGTGTCTGATCTCATTATCGCAGTCACAAAATCAATATTACATGCAACAGAACGAGCCTAATGCAAAACGTCATCACGGATAACAAACACCTACAAAAGGGATAATAGATGTCTAATCTTCAAGAGACATTCATTTATTTACTTTAACAATATCTAAGAAATATTGAAGGCATAAGAACAATTAATATTTTAAAACATACCAGGTTTCTCTCCATTGGCTTCATTCATTCATATTAATTTCTTGAGACATCATATTCTTATATATCCACTAATCTTCATTTATCTTAACAAAACATTAAAAAAATTCAACGACAAACTAACGACATTATACATAATTCTAATTATTTATAAATAAATATATTTTTTTAAAAACTTCCATGTGTTCAAATTTATTTTAAAATCTTCTACACTAAATAAGTTTATAGATATATCAATAAATATAAACATATACTATCACACAGATTTATAATTATTTTTATTACATATACTAATATATTACATTAAAATTTATAAGCATATATATGAAAATTTATATCTAAATTTTCATATTCTATATACTTGCATAAACTAGTTAATGTAATAATATTTATACAAATATATTAAAAAATATAACCAAATTTATAAAAAAATATTAAAAATAAAATTTATTTAATTTTTGAGGTTATATGAATTGACAATTCATATAATTCATACGATTAATTATCCATAAGTTTCATACAAATTAATTATTAAAATAATTTAATTTTTAATACTATCTCAACATCAACAAAAAAAAAAAAGAAAAGAAGAAGAGACAAAGCAAAATAGTGTAAAAAATTTCTACACTGATTACTCACTAATGTACTAGTAATTTTTTTTTTATTAGTAAGAATTAAACACATTGTTTATAACAATAATCAGACACCGTTCAAGTAACTGACCTAGATGACCTTGTACCAGCAATCTAGTTTATTTCTATAACCCATCTATCTTACTATCCATCCCCTCCGATGCTGTTGCAGCAGCTCTGGTGGTAGGATAGATAATCTCTTACTTCATTCAATTCAATTTCAATGTCTATCTCTTCCTCTCTCACTCCTCTTCCCTAAACTCAACCATGACTTCTTCTCCACTTCACTCACCACTTCATTTCCCCCAGCGTCCACTTTTCACTTCCATTCGTCCCATTCCAAACCGAACATTCATCTCCAACAACCCCCGCCGAACACCACGAACCCCACTCTTACTCGCTCCCATCACCCTCACTCCACCAATCACCTTCGCCGCAAAGTCCACACCCACACCCACACCCTCCCCGAACGACGACGTTTTCTCGAAACACCTCGTTCGCGCATTGTTCTGCTTCGCCGTTGGTTTCTCCGCGCTCGGTGCATTCCACGCTCCTCCTCCTGCATTCGCAATTGCAGCTCCATGGACTTATTGGGCAAAGAGAGGCACCGAGGAGAAAGAGAGAGCCAAGAGTCACCAGTACTCAGACTGCACCGATAGGCTACTTGAGACGGTATCGTTTCTGTTGAAAACCGTGGACGAGGTTCGGAACGGGAATGGTGACGTGAGCGAGGCGGAGGCGGCGCTGGAGGCCGTGAAATCGAAGAAGGAAGAGATGCGGAAAGAGATTAACGGGAGGCTCTACCCGGCGCTGAAGAGGCTCAGGAGGGAGAGGAAGGCGCTGTGGAAACGGTCCGGGGAGATCGTCGGCGAGATATTGAATGCAATGGCGGAATACGATAAGTTGAAGGCGAAGGTGGCCGCGAACGAGAAGGAGAATGAGAATGCGAGGATGAAGGAGTTGGAGGAGAGTGTGGGAGTGATGGAGGATGAGTACAATGGTGTGTGGGAGAGAGTTGGGGAGATCGAGGACAGGATTTCGAGGGAGGAGACTGTGGCATTGAGTTATGGAGTGAGGGAAATCAATTTCATAGAGAGGGAGTGCGAGCAGCTGGTGGAGAGGTTTAAACGGGAAGTAAAAAATAAGGACTTCAAAAGGTCACATTTCCTTGATAATTTGAATCAAAGCGTTTTTGTATTGTGATGTGTTTGTTTATTTGTGCATTCGTTAATAATCGATGATTCTGAGTGCAATTTTATGTTCTGGTTTTGTCTGCATAATTAGGTGAGTGAGGAGGTTATGGTAGGATAGCATGTGGGTGAGGATTTTGTGTCACTTGAGTAAAATGTAGTAGTTAAGGACGGTTGTTAGAATTTTTAGGGTGTAACTTCTCTACCATTTGTGAATTTTTGTTGCTTGGAGCCTCTTCATACTATTATTAATTTATTTTGTTATTGTTTTTTTGTGTTTGATTTTACCTGGCCGAGGGACTTAATAGAAGAGGGAAATTGCCGTTAAATTTTGACAGGGATGAGACTTATCTCTTGAAATTATTTTTGAATTGGTGCATCTTACAAATAAAGCCATATAACATTGTTGTCATGCAATAACTTTATTGGTTGCATAATGTTCTGTCATGCAATTTGGTTTTGGTATGGTGCATTTGAAATTGTGTGTCATTTTGCAATCATCTTGTCATGTGGTTGCAGTTTGCCTACTGGCTCAGTTACCAGGCTCTCGAAATCTGTCATTCAGAAAGATTTGGAAACTGTTCATAGAAAACAAGCAGAACAAATAATTCTTCCTAGTATTTTGGATGTCGAAGATCTTGGGCCATTCTTTCATGAAGACTCTATTAATTTTGCCCAATGCTTAACAAGAAGTCTTAAAGACTCTAGGGAGAAGCAAAGGAATTTAGAGGCTCAGATAAGAAAAAAAATGAAGAAGTTTGGCAAGGAAAAACGCAGTATTATTTATTCACCTGAAGAAGAGGTGGTTAAGGGTTTTCCCGAAGTTGAGTTAAAGTGGATGTTTGGAAATAAGGAGGTTGTGCTTCCCAAAGCTGTTGGTCTCCATCTGTACCATGGTTGGAAGAAATGGCGTGAAGAAGCCAAGGCAAATTTAAAACAGAATTTAATTAAGGATGCAGAGTTTGGCAGACAATATGTGGCTGAAAGACAGGTTCCATTTCACTTTTCCATGTGTATCTATATTGATGCATAAACTGCATAATATATGTGATAGAATACCAATAAAAATTGATGTTTATTATGATTAAACACAGATTTTTACAGAAACTACAGCAAGAATGCTGTCTCAGAGTTGAGACTCCTACAAAGATTGCACTCTGTCCAAACTTCCTCTTAACTCTACTCACATAATATACTAGGGATACATAAGTGCTACATAACTATACTGCATTGTTAAACACACAACTGCCGATTAACTGTCCTGCAGAGTTAAATACATAACTATTATGCAACCATCCTGCATAATTAAATGCATAACTGTCATACCACAACTGCCACATGATCAGATTTCTACATCCTATGTCCCCTCATAGAGTATACCTTCCAAATAGGTGGATTTTTAGACTCTCTAGTCCCATCAATATGTTTATTATGCATGCTTGTAGATTTCAATTGTTTTTATTTGATAATTTAGATAGTAAAGGACCTTATAATGGCTTCAGACTTTAAATCATTGAGTTTGTTATTTTAACATTTGATGTCTGGTTTCTCCAAGGACATTGTAAGTAATGTTATTGGCATATGGCATCAAATCATAACTAAGGGATCATAACCAAGTATTGTACCAGTGATTATGGATGCAAATTTTGAGAGAACTTTACATGCACAAAACAAAATAAAACAGTATTATTTACTCATCAGAAGTGGTGGTTAAGGGTTTATTGATTTTGTATCTTCTTTGAATGATTCTTTGGAATTGTAGAAACACAAATGTATCATAAATACTGCTAACTCACTAGAAAGGCATTGAACAGGTCAAATTGAGATGCAATTGATTCCCTTGTTTGATAATTATTAGTAGTCTTTATCTTGCTAAATAGATATCTTGTATGTTGCAGTGGATCTTGTCGTGTGCCTTTTCTCTACATGTCAATAGAGTACCATAAAATCAAAATTTTATGTGTCTGTGTGTGAGGTGTTGATGATGGATATATTATTGTTCACATGTTTTTGTGCACGTAGTTGGATTTGAACTTTTTGTTGCTTTCTGTTATCAGGCATTAAGTGGGAAAAGGCTTGATTTTTTTTTTGCTCGGAAAAAATATATACTTTGTATTAGATGAGTACCAGAGGTACAAAATTTTACAATTAATGGTGCCAAACACATGGTTCCGATATCAGACTTGAAGTAGTCTAGATAGGCATTACTGTTTGTCATCAGGCTTGACAATTTTACAAAAGGCTTGATTGTTGTTGTTTGTCATCAGGAATTACTGTTTTCCTTTCACTACTTACTGCTTGTCCATTGCAGGAAAGAATTCTTTTGGACCGTGACAGAGTAGTGTCAAGGACTTGGTACAATGAAGAGAAGAGTAGATGGGAGATTGATCCTGTGGCTGTTCCTTATGCTGTCTCGAAAAAGCTAATAGAGCATGTCCGCATTAGGCATGACTGGGGTGCCATGTATATTGCATTAAAGGGGGAGGATGAAGAATTTTATGTAGACATAAAGGTTGTAGCTGTATATATATTCTATTTCTTATTGAGAAATCAATTTTTGGCTTTATTTCTTGTATGGTGATTATTAAATATGCTTTCTTTTTTCAGGAATATGAAATGCTTTTTGAAGATTTGGGGGGATTTGATGGGCTGTATATGAAAATGCTTGCCTGTGGTATTCCAACAGCGGTTCATCTGATGTGGATTCCTTTCTCAGAATTGAATATCCGCCAACAGTTTCTATTGATTTTAAGAGTGTCTCATGGGATTTTGAGTGGCTTGTGGAATTCTGGAGTTGTCATGAATGCGAGAAATTGGATCTTTAAGAATATTAAGGATACAACTGATGACATAATGGTGGTGATAGTGTTTCCTATTGTGGAACTTTTAGTCCCTTACCCGGTATTGTTGAATTCAGAACTTGCCATTTGCTAATTCAGGTGTTTGGTTTTAAATGATAAATTTGTTAAACCTTTGTTGTCATTATGATACAGGTGAGGATACAATTGGGGATGGCTTGGCCAGAGGAAATATATCAGACAGTTGACTCCACATGGTACTTGAAATGGCAGTCAGAAGCAGAATTGAATTTTAGATCCAGACAAACAACAACAGATGATGATGAAGAAGTTCCATGGTTTTTTTGGTTTTTCGTCAGAGCTGCTATATATGGGTTTGTTTTGTTTCATGTTTTGAAATTTACAAGGAGAAGACTTCCTAGTCTTCTTGGGTTTGGGCCTTTGCGAAGAGATCCGAATATGCAGAAGTTGCGGCGAGTGGTATAAGTTTGTTCTTGCATCTTGTGCATGTTATTTTGAAATTTCTGCATAATTTTCTGATGGTTATCTTATCATTGTTTGGAGAATTTCTAAAATTCTACTCCTAGTTTATTGGCTACCACTTATTTCACTGTATTGTGGTATTATATCATGCCAGTGTGTCACAGTAGTATTATACACCCTATTTAAACTGATTTTTTCTGTTGAAAATGAAAGTCTTAAAAAGTATTGCTGAAACCACTCACTATCTTTTTGGAGGCTATATTCGAATTTAGCTCACTGGACTGATAGTAAAGTTGCGTTTATTTGAATTTAATTAGCTTCGGGTTTTAAACAAATCCTTCTAATTTGTGATATAAAAAGTCTACTGGCTTATGTTGATAAGAATGTAGGTTTTACTTTTGGTGGTGATACATCATAGGATTATTGAATTATTTCAATTCTGAAAATGTTCAATAAGTCTTGTGTTATATCACTAGTTCAGAACTGCTTCAGGTAGCTTGAACGCACTCATGTATACATAAAATTTTGATCGCACCACTAGTTGTTGCTTTCATTAATTTACTTCTGTTAGATGGAATGATGTCCTGTATACAGATCTTATGTTACCATGGTGGAACTTTTAATTAAATATTATTACTCTTTTTTATGGCTATCTTGCAGAAGTATTACATTTCTCAAAAATTGAAAAAAATCAAGCAGAGGAGAAAGGATGGCGTTGATCCCATAAAGACCGCTTTTGAACAGATGAAGGTTAAAACTCTAGAATTGTTTATTTTCTGTTTTAATACTGGATAATACTCTCATCTAGGAAAAAACTGATACTTGTAGTTGTTCTGCAGAGGGTGAAGAAACCACCAATTCCATTGAAAAACTTTGCTAGCATTGAGTCTATGAAAGAGGAAATCAATGAAGTTGTCACATTTTTACAAAATCCAAAGGCATTTCAAGAAATGGGTGCGCGGGCACCTCGGGTATGATATTGCATGAAGATTTTTTAACTTGACAAGGCATTGTTTTTATTTTTTTAATTCTAATATATTCTTGCAAAATTGTGATGTAATTTTCCTATCAATTTTTAGGTTCTTCCCGCTCCCTTGAAAATTGATGCATGGAGATTTTTTTTTTTTTTCAATAGAAGAAACCTTGAAATTACCCGAACATACTTAAGTTAACCCTATTTATTTGTTTCAATTAAGGGTGAGAAAAGCTATGGGATTTTAAGTTAATAATTCTTATTAGCTTTCTTTCACTCAACAAGCAAAATCCCCCATCCCCTCCTCTGATTAGAAAAATGGGAAAAAAAATTAAGTCACCTTCTTCCATCCTTAGCTCACCCTGCTCTTGGTGTTGGGCCATTTTATAGATGTCCAATCCTTCAAACTTCACTCTTGATGTCCAGTCTTTGGCAATCCTCCCTTTTTGAGCTAGCTTTTGAGTTGAATTAGACATAATTTGTTCTTAATTCTAATAACTCATTTCATAACAATGTAAACTTGTAGTTGACCATGTTTCTAACATTTTGCTGAACTGTTCATCGTATAACTAATGTCTCATGCACTTTGGTTTGAAAATACCTATATCAACTCCTAGGAACTGTTTTCTATATTGCAGGGTGTTCTTATTGTAGGCGAGAGGGGTACAGGTAAGACATCTCTAGCATTGGCTATAGCTGCTGAGGCTAAGGTGCCCGTTGTTGAAATTAAGGCCCAACAATTGGAGGCTGGGCTGTGGGTTGGACAAAGTGCCTCCAATGTTCGTGAATTGTTTCAGACAGCAAGAGATCTGGTTATCTTCTTTAAACCACTTTAATATTTATTTTCTATCTTCTTATCTTTCACAGTTTATATCTTTATAATTGAGTAAAACAAGTTATTAATCATAAGTATAGTTCACAAGATTAAAAAAATGGTCTAGATATCTACTAAAATGAACTTCATAATTCATATGGTTCAGTTTCATTTGGCCTTTGTTGTTACTGTGCCATGATACAATGAATTCAGTCAATTTGTTATACATTTGTTCTGGTAGTTATATTAGTCAAATACTCAAATTATGTTTATATGTATGTTCATGCCAGCATTCTTGGAACTGGACTGGAATGGCTGGCCAATCACTAACTGGCCCCACTTTTGGTTTGGTTACCTCCCAAACCTGGTCAAAGACAGGTTGAACCGGAATCCAGAAATAATAATAAAATATTCGTATTTTGAATTCTTTCACAAATCATTATGTAATTTTTATTTTAAAAATATGAGTTTGTATGTTAATTTTTTTTACATACGTTTTACATAATGTTTTGCTATTTCTCATCTATTTTTCCTTTTTATTTTTCTGGTTGGACCACTGGTCAAACCGTTTGGACAGTGAACCACTTCTCCCAGATTTCATGTCCTGTTTTATTTATTTGTGTATTTTTTTAAACTTGGTTTCTATTTATCCATGCTGTATACTTGACTGGTTGAATGACTTTGTTGATCTTTTGAGTCCTAGATTATGTCTCCTCTTCTCCTGATTTGTTTGTTGCTATTTGTAGGCTCCTGTGATAATATTTGTGGAGGATTTTGACCTGTTTGCTGGTGTACGTGGTACATATATTCATACCAAAAATCAAGACCATGAAACTTTCATCAATCAACTGCTTGTGGAACTTGATGGGTAATCTGTAGTTTTTGCTTCTTTTGACTGTCTGAGAATGAAGATATGTTCTTATGTAAGTAATAACTGACAACTGGTTGTTATACTATGCAGATTTGAGAAACAAGATGGGGTTGTTTTGATGGCTACTACTAGAAATCTCAAGCAAATTGATGAGGCCTTGCAGAGGCCAGGTCGCATGGATAGAATATTTCATCTTCAAAGACCGACACAAGCTGAGAGAGAAAAAATATTGTACTTGTCTGCAAAAGAAACCATGGATGATCAGTTTATTGATTACGTTGACTGGAAAAAGGTTTATCCTACTTTCTCTTTTTTAAATAGAACACTTTTTCCCCCCAGAAAACAGTGAAAGTTCAACTAGGGGGAGGATAAGACATCCCACAAAAGAGAAAAGCAAGGTACAACAAAGAATATGAAACATGTTCAATGCAGTAAGACTGCTCAGTCTCTATATATTGGAAATGAACCATGAGTAGAGCACAAAAAAAAGTAATAAATAAAATCCCATGCTTTAACAAGTGTAAGGGAAGAAGGACACTGTTGAAAGTGTGAGCATTTTGCTCCAACTAAATACACCTAAGAACCACATATTTACATTACTAAAAGGTTTAATCCTCTCACTGTTCTTACTGAAAACCTTTTTGAAATTACTCCAAAGAGCAGGACATGCCCAATCCCCAGTGCCTACCAAGAAACCCAAAAGATTTTTTGATTAGAAAGTAGCTGCCTTACATTGTAAAAATAAGTAGTCTGCTGTTTCTGAACTAGAATACACATAGATTTTGGGAGTGTGTGTGATGCCTGTGAATCTACAGCAACTGTCATTTGTATTAATCATTAGAAAATAACAATGTCCAAACAAAAAATTTGACCCTCTAGGGGGCTTTTGAATTCTAGATATGCTTGTCAAGACAGATCTTTTGATGATATCAAGATAGTGAGTTAGAGACTCAAAATTACATGCATAAAACACACCTGAAGATCCAATTTTCTTAGGTTAGTACATCTAGTTTAAAATTTTGTTTTCTCTTATCAATAGAAATGAGCTCTTGCTTGTAATATGCCATTGTTGAGGCCTAGTTTTTTCTTGGTGTTTATTGTTTCCCTAGAATTCTTTTCTCTTACTACGATATGTTAGACTCAAGAGATGGGACAACAAGTGGCTCAATTTTATTTATAACAATTCTGGAATAAAACCAGAGTCTGAATTACTGAATTGCTCACCCACGCGATTGCCCTAATAAGGAGTCTCCTCCTTCAACACTGCAGAAAACAATAAACCACACGTACCCCCTCTAACTGTTCTACTTTCCTATATCTATACTCTATATTCCACAAATTAATAAATGCCCTACAACAAAGAAAAACCAATCAGATAACTGGCACACCTATCATATAAGTGTCCTATAACATTTAAAATAAAAACCACTCAGATAACTGTTGCACCAATTACATAACTGGCCTATAACATTTAAAATAATTAATCAAGCCTTGTTAAGGTCTTTGGTTGTAATTAATGCTTGTTCCTACCTTTGGACTCAAAAAGCTGTTCATTTTCAGGTTGCTGAGAAGACAGCTCTTTTACGACCTATCGAATTAAAAATTGTTCCAATGGCTTTGGAAGGAAGTGCCTTCCGGAGCAAAGTACTGGACACAGATGAATTGATGGACTACTGTGGTTTGTTTGCGGTAAGAATTTGCTAATTGTGTTACTTTTTTTCACAATAACTAGAATAGGAAAAGTTAAACTTTTCTGTGTTGGGCCTAATATATTTTAGATAGAGAGAATTTAGATAGACAAAGTGATATAAATATTATTTATTCATATGTCTCAAGAGAAATGATACAGTATTTAACTATTTATAGAGTACAGGTGGTTTGTGTAACAAACTGGGCAGTCTAACTAACTGACAGCTGTAACAGCTGTCAGAATAACTGAAGGTTATGTCCAACTGACTAACAGAACTGGTAGTCTCCAGAAGACTCCAAGAGAGACATCTGATATACACTATTATGTCCATGGGTATGGGTAACACAACAGGAGTTAGTTCTCGTGAATTGCCTTCTCAAGTTAAGAGGAAATGATTCTTAGGTTTGTTTATAGTAATAAGATAATCTGATAATGAATAATTCTTCATTTGACACGTCATTCTCTCTCTCTCGCTCTCTCTCACAAATTTCCATTTATTTAATTTTCGACGAGAAGTACAACAAATAAGCAAATTGAAAACATTATTGCATTTGTCCCTTAAACATGTGGTCATGGGTTCGATCCCTAACCCGTGTGTATGGAAAAACATTTGTTGGGAGAGGTCAACCCCTTAAATGGATCTCAGTACCTCGAAGGATTAGTCTTTGGCTTTTGGCTGAGGAGTATCCTGCTTCACCAAAAAAAAAAAATATTATCGCATAACTGTTCTTTCTACTTTTTGTTATCTGGAGACTGCTATGGATCACTTTCTTTATACAGCCTTATTTTGTGTGTATTTAATTTAATATTCATATAGTTTTTCCTGTATGAAATGAAATATATTTATTATTTTTGCTTAGACTTTCAGTTCTATGATTCCACAATGGCTGCGGAAGACCAAAATTTTCAATAAGTTTAGCAAAGGATTGGTGAATCATCTTGGACTGACATTGACAAAAGAAGATCTGCAGAATGTTGTTGATTTGATGGAGCCATATGGGCAAATAAGCAATGGGATAGAGTATTTGAGCCCTCCACTTGATGTAAGAAACTATTATCTGCATAATGCTTATTATGTGGTCAAAGCACAACTTTGCCTTATACTTATTTTCATATGTATAATCACTGAGTTTGTTCTTCCATTTATTTGAACGTAGTTGCAGTCTGAGTATTTTCTATTTCAGAAGTTGAAAAATAATTGACTTGCTACAAAAAATAACTAAATGAAGTTTATTTGTTGTTCAGTGGACGAGGGAAACCAAGTTCCCACATGCTGTCTGGGCAGCTGGTCGTGGTCTTACTGCTCTTTTATTACCAAATTTTGATGATGTTGATAATCTTTGGCTTGAACCTCTATCCTGGCAGGTTAGTCATACTCATTCCTGGTCTGCTATATGTAACCTGGCAATATTATAGCAATGCTTTCTAGTTATCTAACTTTGGCTTTTGTTATTGCTAATTTGCTATTGCCCCATCAAGTGATGATGATTGAATGCCATGAGATCTACATTATAAGTATATAATCTGGAGTAACTGGCCAAGACAAATACTGATTACTGGCAACACATTCTTCAACACACTGATTATTGGGTAAAATTCATGTGAGGTTTACTAAATGATGTGGGTCCCGGCCTCCATTTCAGTACTTTTGTTCTTTATTTAGTGGGACCCACATGAGTTTCACTCAATAGTGAAGAGTGTATTAAAGAATGTTTTGTAGCATTCTTTGACTAGCCAATGCTTTGAATGCAAATATTTAGCAATATATATATATATATATATATATATATATGTGTGTGTGTGTGTGTGTGTGTGTGTATGTATGTATATATATATGTATGTATTTATATATAATGATTTTGGAAGCGTAAATTCCGTAGCAGAATTTTTGGGAAATGAAGTATTTCTGATAAGAGCTGGCTTTTGTATTCTATATATACTGTGACCTTTAAATTTAAAGACTCCCATAGAAAAACACTTCTTTCTTATTCTAGGATTTCCTCCATTCCTTTTATGCTTCTTTAGCATTGCTTATTTATTTATTTTTTAACTGTAAAATATGGTATCTTTGACTCCAACCTTTTATGTTTGCTTTCAGTTGTCTAGCCTGCCATTTGTTACTAGAAGTGGCCTGTCCCTTTATGTTGTGATTTTGCTGTATACCAACTTAATAAAGACTACAGTAACCTGATTTTTGACAAAGTGGCTCTATATGAAGCCTATTGCTAGCCTGTATTCTCCAAACTTAATTACTAGTCATTGTTACAGTTCTGTTATTAAAGGCCAATAGAGGAAAAATATAACTGACTTATTTAATTACCAAAAAAAGTTGATTTGTCATATTTACTTGATTAATGATAGATTCTTGACAATTGTACAGGGAATAGGATGTACAAAAATCACAAAAGCAAGAAATGAAGGTTCCATCAATGGGAATTCAGAATCAAGATCATATCTTGAAAAGAAGCTTGTGTTTTGTTTTGGTTCTTATGTTGCATCCCAAATGTTACTTCCTTTTGGGGAAGAAAACTTACTTTCTACATCTGAGATACAGCAGGCACAAGAGGTTGGTTTATATTTTACTTAATATCTGCTTTTTTTTATATTATAATTTCCTTGAAATAATAATATTAGCCAAAAAATGTTGCAAGTATAAAATTCTGATCATTGTTTTCTTTAAAACAGATAGCTACACGAATGGTCATTCAGTATGGGTGGGGACCTGATGACAGTCCTGCAATATATTACCGTAGTAATGCGGTATAGACCTTTTTACATGCATCTTAACTACTATTGTTGAATTGTTTTTTTTTTTCCATGTTGATTGTGTGGCATTGAAAAGTTAGATTGAATTATTTAGTAGGGTGTTGCTTGAAGCTTACTTTTAACATAGCACGTCACTAACGTGTCTGTGTTTCTCAAATGGCGTTAATAATATATTAATATTCAAGATGGTTAAGAAGATTATTATTTTTTGAATGAAAATAATTTGTTGAACTGCTAGTTGAGCAAGTGCTGCTAGTTGAGCAAGTGCTGCCCAACTTATAAATGAGGAAAAATAACATAAAATGATAGATAGACAATCTCCCAAAAGAGCTAGGTGTTGTGGAATCTGAGATTGAACTAATGTAGTCCACAAATTCTGAATGCTTCAAGCTCCATGTGAAATTTGGTGAATCCATGATTTAATTGCCACATATAGACGTGTCATGCATTACTTGTTTGTCAAATATCTCATTAATCTAATATTTTTTCATGTGCCATTAAGATGTCTAAAAACTAAGGTGCAACATACTTTTCAAGTAAATGAAAATACCAGCATACTTTATTGTCATTTATATTTTTCATAATTTGGTGTAAGATGGGCATGAATAATGATAGTCCCTTATAGCTCCATGGTTTTATTGACGAAAACCACTTTTTGTGAAGAGTTATTGGATGGTATAAGTGTTTCATACCTTTCTACAGTGTCAACTGATCCCCTCACACACATTTAACCATGATCTGTGAACCGCTTACTCTTCTGGTTTGGCTAGTACTAAGCAGTCCAGTTTTCAGAATATTGGCGGAGATTGTGATTCTTTAATCTGCCCCCCCTCCCCCCTCATGAGTAGAGAGCACTGCCTTTTGAATCTGATAAGCAAAACTCTATCTTGAGGGAGTTATGATCAAATGAACAAATGGAAGGTTTCTGTACCAACTGCATAATAAAGGAGAAATGTTTATTGGCCTTGGTTTTTTAATATTAGTATATTGTAGGTCTTTTCTTATGTTTTTTTTTTTGTTGACATAGGTTACGGCATTAAGCATGGGGGATGACCATGAATATGTGATGGCAGCTAAAGTTGAAAAGGTAGCCATATGTTAATAGAAGTTTAACTTCTTTTATACAGAAAGATCTAATGTAATCTTTTGTGATATTCCTAGATGTTTGATTTGGCATATCTCAAAGCAAGAGAAATCCTGCAGAAAAACCGCCTTGTACTTGAAAAGATTGTGGAGGAATTACTCGAGTTTGAAATTTTGACTGGAAAGGTAATGAGTGTTGGTGTTTGAGATGCTGTATTTAGTATTTTGTCTACTTGTATGCCATACAAATTCTTTTAATATCTTAAAGAACATGAGCATGTATTTTCCAAATTTTGATGAAAGTGCACATTTTTGTTGTAATTTCAGTATGTCATTCCAAATACAGAGAATGCAGTGACTAAATTATTTACCACAAATTGTGATTCATTCTGACCCCTACGAAGGTCTGTTTTTATGGATATAGGAAAAATTACCCATCTGAAAGCCTAATTTCTTGATCTTACGTGGTTTTTGCAATCTCTTAACCCCTTTCTGAAATCTATTATTGAGGTCTGCAAGACATGATACAGTACTTTTAAGTCTGGTTTTATTTATTTATTTTGCTAAATCCAATTTTTTTATATTTGGTGGGAGTATTAACCAACCCGTGTTACTCATAAGATACATTCTTTTAGTTTATCTAAATATTTTTAATTAACTAATATACTAAAATATATGTTCAATGAACAGTTGGTTCCATTTGTATAGTTATTATCAAAATTTGTCTGATCTCTTGATTATAAATATTCATTATGTTGTGCTTAAAATACTGAAAGTAGCAGTAATGTATCATATCAAAATTCCAGTTATATTGAAGTGCCTGTGCAATGAGTTCACTTGGTGTTCGTCTAATTAGGGATATATGGCTCTACTGCCCCCCACCCACACATTTTGCTCTTGCAATCTGTTATTTCATGTTGAACCTGATGGAAGTTATTTCTTGATTGTTCATAACATGGTTGATCACCCCTCTGGCAGGATTTAGAAAGAATTACTAAAGATAACGGTGTAATCAGGGAGCAAGAGCCGTTTACTCTTGGTGAAGTTCAAGCTAGTGAGGTATATGAGTATTATCTCTAAATGAGTTGAAAGAATTGATTGAATGAGTAAAATTTTGAAATTCAGTTTTAAGAACTTTATTCTGAATACTCTGGATCTTCCAGTTATTCTGGCAATCTTACTGGAGTGTATACTCTTGTTTTCCTACTTTACCTTGTCACTTTATATGAAAAGGAGCCAATATTAACTTTTACAAGGTTTTGGTTTTATTGGTAGCAGTTGGGTTTAGCCTATGGGTTCTTCGGATGTATTGTAGTGTTATTATGGATTGAATTGCATGTCAACCTGAGTTTTCAAACCCGCATCCATATGTACAATGATATTTTAAATTTTGTATGCAAACATATAATTTTATTTATAATGACTTGTATTTTACGTATAGTTTAGCCAGTATTCCAATTGCTCTGTACATATGGACCAATCTCACTACTGTTTCCGTTACTGTTTTCCAGCCAACATCTGGCAGCTTCCTTGAAAGAGGAAATGCATCAGGAAGTGCTCTATTAGCATCCTAGATTAATGGGATAGTATTGGATATGGGACAATTTGAGGTGAGACTCCTGTTCTTTTTGTTTTTTGGAGGGCAATCTGTTCATTTGTACTTGGATAAATGTGTATAGTTTAGGATACAGGATACACTAATATCATGCTCGTATTTGTTGGGATGAGAAGAGATAACAGTTTTCCTTCTTGGTCTTCCTTTCTTGATGTCAGCCAGATCCCAATATTTTTTCCTTACCATTGTAACACGAATAGTTTAATTTAATGTCATTGTACTTCTTATCTTGTACACTTCTGCTTGATTAACTTACTTTTCTTACTTTGAAGACATGAACTTAGCAGCGGAACTGTATGTAATGGTTGTGATTGCATTTTCTTCCATATTATTTGGATTAACTCGGAGTATCTATAAGGACACATTCAGAATTGGAAGAAAAAACAACAAAGTTAGATAATCTTTCGCTTTTTTATTTTAGAAAATTTTACAACTTCGAACTGAGTGCAGCTTAATTTTTGTTATGGAGTTGTTTTCTTGTCTCGCTGCCACATGGTAGGCATCGAAGCTCTTTCTTCCGCCATTTAGTATGCGACAATTGAACTAGTTAAAAAGGTATAACTATAAATAACTAGCGAAGAAAGAATATTGAGCTGAGAAACTATCGGTGCAGTAAGACAATTGTGAAAGAGAATAATCGTGTTAACAGTGGAAATTGGAAAATGGCCGGAAAAAAAGTTTGCAAATGCTAGAGATGTCTTTGCTGAGATGGCAAACGGTAATTAAATGGTGTTATAGTCGATTACTCATTATACAGTCTTTATGCACATTTTGGCTACTTTTATTGAGGATGAATTGATTATGATTATAAAAATCACCGTTTCTTCCTCAATTGAAAAGGAAAGAAACAAAATGTTATCTAGAATACATGTATTACTATTTGATAAAAATTTGGTCGACGTAGGCAAAGCAGACGTCCAATTCAGAGGTTAAGGGAATTCAAAATTCAAAATATATTGCTAATTACTAAACAACTTGTCACAAAAGACTGATTACTGGGGAGGTGGTAAAGATCGTTGGCTTTTCCACGCTACTGGTGTCTTGTCCCCCATTATGGCAAACACTTTTCCTTCTTGGCTTTGCCTCTCCAAGCATTGTGATGATGTCTCTCATGGGTGGTCTTTCCTTGGGAAGCTTTGCAGTACACAGAAGAGCAATCCGGAGTACAAGCAGCATCTCTTCTTGGACATGTTTGCACTGACTAGCTATAGCAGGATCCAGTGCTTCTACCAAGGCTTTGCTGCTTTTCTTCTTCCTTATCCATTCGACTATGTCAATTGATTCTTCAAACGAAGGGTCTAAAGGCGTTTTGCCAGTTAGGAGCTCCAAAAGCACCACTCCGTAGCTGTATATGTCAATCTTCTCGTCAACCTTCAGAGTGTATCCATATTCTAAAACCCAAAGACATAAGCATGATGTTAATCATCTTTTGCTTGCACAACATAATGCGTAAATGAACTTCTAAATAACGAGAGCTAAGTACTAACCTGGTGCAATGTATCCATATGATCCAGCCACCATGGAAACTGTCTCATTCTTTTGAATCATCATCCTTGCCAACCCGAAATCTGCTATTCTTGCCTCTAAATTTGCATCAAGGAGTATGTTGTTAGACTTGATATCCCTGTGAATAACTGGTGGGTGGCAATCATGGTGGAGATAGTTAAGCCCTTGTGCAACACCAAGAGCTATGTTGTATCTTGAGACCCAGTCAACAAGCAACCTTGCAGATTGTTCACCATGCAGTGCTGTTCCGAGATTCCCGTTAGGCATGTACTCGTAAACCATCATCACATTCCTTTCATTGTGTACATACCCCAACAGCCTAACAATATTCCTGTGCCTAAGTCTCCCTAGGAGTTCCACTTCTCTCAACACATCATTGCCATCTTCTATGTCTGTCCGTGACCTCCATAGTTTCTTTACTGCTACAGTAATGTGAGGTCTATGGATTTCAGCTTTGTAGACAATACCAGTGCCCCCCATGCCTATGACATTTGATTCCTTTATACATGCAAGGATGTCACTACTAGTGATGGTGATCCTCTGGAATGCTACTAACCTCCAGGGCCAATCCTCATTGCTTTGCTGGAACCTATCATGGAAGAAATTGTTATACAAGTGCCATCTCTTGTATAAACATCTGCCACCAAAATATACTGCACCAAGAGCTAAAATCACTGAAATGCCAGTCACAAAACCAATAATGATGTGTCTGATATGTGAGCTCCTTCGATGGCTTGTCACAGCAAAACTTGGAGAACATGGATGGAGAATGCCTCCACAAAGACCCTCATTGCCGATAAGATCATTAGGATTTATAGTCACCAACATCCCATTTGAGGGTACTGGACCCTCAAGTTTGTTATAGGACAGGTTAAGCATTTCCAAAGCTGGGGAGTTGCCAAAATTTTCGGGTATCCTACCAGTCAGTGAATTATTGGACAGGTCAAGAACAGATAAGGTGGGCATGTTTGTGATCGATTTTGGGATTTCTCCTGTCAAGTGGTTATTTCGAAGGTTAAGGTTGACTAATTTTTTACTAGAAGCAATGCTTTCAGGGATTGTGCCGGATATATGGGTGTTTGAAAGATCCAGCACAGAGAGAGATGGACAGTCCTGGAACTCATCTGGGATATTTCCTCCAAAATTGTTATGAGAGGCAATGAAGGTTTGAAGGGATGGAATAGAAAGAATATCTGAGGGTAGAGAGGACTGAAGGTGGTTCCAAGATACATCAATGAAAGAGAGTGATGTGGATGAGGTAATATCAGTAGGAATTTTCCCAGTGAGGTTGTTCTTTGCCAACTCCATCCGTTGAAGGCCAAGGAGGCTTCCAAAGCCAACTGGAATAGTTCCAGAAATAAGATTGTTCTGAATCCGAACACGTACCAAAGATGAACAGTTTGCAAGTCCACTTGGAATGAAACCAGTGAAGGAATTGTTAAAAAGGATTAGTTTAGTGAGATTGCCTGTAGTACACAAACCTGGAGGGATCTCCCCGGATAGTGAGTTGGAGGATACATCCAACCACTGCAAAGGAGAGTTCTGTCCAAGGTTGTGTGGCAAAGGACCATGAAAAGAATTTTTCCATAGCTCAAGCACCTGTAAATTTTTCCATTCACCAAGCTTCTCTGGTACTGGACCAGTTAATTTGTTGGTCATCAGATTTAAGAGCTTCAGGTTTTCCAATTTAGCAAGTTCTTCTGGAATCTCTCCAGAGATCTGATTGTCAGAGAGGTCCAAAAATGCTAGAGAAGTAATGTTGCCAAGTTGAGGTGGAATTTTTCCTGTGAAGTTGTTATGGTACATATAAATTGTGGTGAGTTTTGTCAGCTTACCCAATTCAGCTGGTATTTGTCCACTTAGACTGCCTACAGCCAAGTCAAGGTATTGAAGACTGGTGAGGTTGCCAAACTCTGCAGGGATCTCACCTTCAAACAAATTGTATCCTATAATCAATGTCTCTAGAAAAGCGAGTTCCCCGAGATATCCTGGAATCTTCCCTGTGAAGTTATTGCCTGAAAGGCCTAGAAACTTGAGCTTCTGCAAATTCTTGAAACTCCTGGGGATTGGACTCACAAAGTAGCTCCCTCGAAAATCAAGGCTCTCGAGCAATGTTGCATTTCCAATATCCTCAGGAAGAAAACCCAAAAATTCATTGCTCGATGCATTGATTGATCTCAAGCCTGCAGCTCTTCCAAGACCAGTGGGGAAGCTGCCAGTGAAGTAGTTCTGGCTCACATCAAAGCTCTTGAGAGAGGTGAGGTTGGACAGTGATTTGGGCAGTGATGAAGAAAATCTGTTACAGCTTATGTTGAATGAAGACAGACTTGAAAGAGATTGGATGCGGTCTGAAACATGACCGCTGAGGTTCATGTTGGAGAGTTCAAGACTCTCTACAAAGCCTTTAGAGTTGCAACCAACTCCAGTCCAGTTACAATGAGGTGAACCTGGCTGTGTCACATTGCTTGGTAGTTGCCAATCCTTCAGATGCTTCATTGGGTCAATGAGAGTGGATTTGATTGAGAGAAGAGTTGACAATTCATCATCTGCTGCAGCTTTAGTAAAAATAAGTGAAAGGCCAATGTAACAATAGAAGAAGAACAGCAGGTGGCTTTGCATTTTGGTGGTTGTTCTCTTTGCTTTGGTTCCTCTTAATCTTGTTGCATTTTTCATAGCAGGGAACAAGGAATGAAGGGGACGGAAGGGAAGGTTATAGGAACTAGGAAGTTCTGAGGGACAAATTAGTTTATAGTTAATCTAATGAGTGACAGATACATGATAAGCCAAAGGGCAATTATTTTATTGGATATATATACGTGGGTACTTGGGATCTGAACCACCTAATCATGTGCAACTGATCACTGTCAATCTTTGGACTCATTTGAAATCTCCTAGACATCATAACATGCACAGAATGTGTTCCAGAACTGCTTATAATGTCAACCGAAGTGAGTAATTTACCTTGTCCAAATATT
Source organism: Glycine soja (assembly GCF_004193775.1). Lineage (NCBI taxonomy): Eukaryota > Viridiplantae > Streptophyta > Magnoliopsida > Fabales > Fabaceae > Glycine > Glycine soja. The sequence continues at coordinate 41,475,025 of NC_041011.1, read as the reverse complement.
CTTTATTTAGGCATTCCACAACTTTGCATATGCAGTTCTTTTTTCTCTTCTTTTCTTTAAGGTACTTCAAGACAGTGTTCAATAGTAAGCACATTAATGAAATAATGATTAACTTGTTAAACCCATAATTCACTCTTCTATGTGAGAGACAGATGATTAAAGAAATGTTGGTTGAACTTTAATTGGTCCATTGCCATAGCATATTGGCAATTATGCAAAAGTAATTTCTTATGTTAGTACTTAGTATTACTGAGATAAGGTATGTTTTAATATAAAATCATGAATGGATATTGTATTCAGGGGTGGCAGCACAGGGAAGTGGGGGTAGGTTTCGCCTTTCCCAACCCTGATTTCATCTCTTTAAACCTTTTCTTGAATCCGTCCTCACCCACTCCTTTTATTTTGTTTTGTACATTTTCACATTTTTGCTTAAATAAATTATACTATGTATTATAAAGTAAAGTTTGAACTAAATAATGCACAAAAATAAACGTTATGATCAAGAAAGAAAGTTTAAAAAATAATATCTGTTTAATTTTATAATTTAATTATTGCAATAAATTCATTATTATCATGTGTAATAGAGCATCTATATCTCGAATTTGCCTAGTCAAATTGAGTTTTTCATATCCCATTTGAGGTAAGATAAGATGGGTATGGGTATAGTTTTTTTCTTCTTCTAATTATAACAAGACGAAAGTCATATACTTATATGCATTGGTGAACTGAGAAATATTACCAATGGTACAATACCACTTTTTTAACTTTTAAGCAAATATTGTATGATGGACTTCACTAAGTAAAAGGAGTTGAATTTTATTAATTTTTCACCACTTAGCATAAGTGGTCAGACATAATAAAAATGCATGCAATTAACATTTTTTTTGCTTTATTATTGCGAAATTGTATCATTAATCACTTAAAAATTAAACTAGTTATTTATCTACGACAAGCTAATATAGATAGATAATATTCAGTTAATCATAAAAAAAGGGATTGCTAGTACTCCGTATGTAATAAATCCACCGCGGAAACAACACAGTTTGGAACTTTCTCTTCTCTAGTGTGTAACGGGGTTATAGAGATGTGTATTTTAATAGGGAATGTGTCATGTGACAATCATTGTCTGCAACTACCAAACCCCATTCCCTGTCACAAAGCAATTGTGTCCCATTCAATGGCCACCACATGGGTACATCTGGCTATATGCTAATTATTATAGATTATGATAGATATAATGTATAAAATTTATGAAGGTGTAACATAAAAAGGATATAACATAGTATTAATGTATTATTCATTCTGCTTTTCCAATCAGGTTAATAATTGGACCCATAAACAATGAGAGGTGAAGGGCTGGAAGCCATGTGAAATGGGCAAATTCCTGAGGGGAAGAGGAATAGTACTTGATTCCTCATTATTGGAACTGATTTATGCACCAAAAGAAAAAGGGAAGCTGCTTAATGCTTACAACCATGTCATACACTATTATTTTTATTTTTATGCCCAATTTGGAATCCACGAAAGGGTGAAAGCTTAGGTTCCCCACATGGCTCCACAACAAAGACTTAGGCCCACCACCGCCATTAATCATATTCATATCCTTACTGCATAATTAGAATTTATGGGCAGCCAACTCGAAATTTTGGCTACTCTTGTAGCTCGTACAATATATTTCAATAATTATGACGAATACGTTAATACAGTTGTATTGTTTTAGAACAATATAATCACAAAAGTAATATAAACGTGACTGAGTTTGAAAGTTATTTCATAATCATAAGTGTGAAAAAAAAAGAGAGAAACTATTAAATTAGGCTAATTCATAATAATGTTTTAATAATATGAATTTAATTTATGTTCATCGTTGGAGTCAAACTTTTTTACAAAGACATCTAATAAGAATTTATATTGTCGCATCATCTTATTTATTAGGATTTATTTATTTTTTAAATGAGAAGGTGTATTTAGAAAATAAAGTATACTCTCAATTATTGATTAGAAAGTTTAATTTCTAAAAAAAATAGAAAATTTACTGCTAGTGCATGTCAATCAAGAGTAAATATTTTTTTTTAGTAAATAATCATTTTTGTCTTTAAAAGTGTACGGCAAATATGTTTCTAAAAGATGAAAAAAAATAAAATTTAGTCATTAAAAATGTAAAAAGTGAGACAAATTTATCTTATCTTTAACTTTCATCCGTTAACATTAAGAAACTCGCCTACGTGATATTTAGGAATGAAAATGTCATGAAATTTATGCTTATAGTCCTAGGAACTAAAGTTTCTGACAGATACGTTCCTAGATTTAATAACTTATTGACATATTCCTCCTTCAAACAATACAACTTACGGGCAAATATATCCACGAAATATATAAACATAATTAGTTGACACTAGTAACAATATACATGCACCAACAACGTATTAGACTTATAAGTTTTTGATATTGTAAATATTTATTATAATGTATTAAAATTATAATTATATTTATAATGTCAACTTATCACAAAGGAACCAAGACTCAAGAGGATGCAAGGAAGAAGTATGTTCTCAAATAAAAAAATAGTTTGTCAAATCTTAAACGGATCATCCATAAGTAGAATAAAATAAACATGAGAGGTCTAGTAATCAAAACTACAATGCTTTTATAGGTGGTCATTAACTGAGCTTGAGAAATCTATAAAAATATTGTAATTCTGATTGCTAGATCTACTACAATGCTTGTTTTCTTCTATTTGTGGATGATTCATTTAAGATTTGATAAATTGATTTTTTTTTATTTGAGAACTTATTCTTGTCTTATTTTCTCTTGAGTCTTGATTCCTCTATGATAAGTTGACATTATAAATATAATTATAATTTTAATATATTATAATAGATTTTTGCAATAACAAAATCAAAAACTTTTAAGTCTAATGTGATGTTGATGCATGTATCTTATTACTTATGTCAACTAATTACGTTTATATATTTCGTGGATATATTTGTAAGTTGTATTTTTGAAGGATGAAAATGTCAATAAGTTATTAAATTTAGGGACTATTTATTAGTAACTTTAGTCCTTATTATGTCCATGTGAGCATCAATTTATGATATTTTTTGTTCCTACGTTTTACGTGAGTTTTCTAACATTAACTGATGAGAGTTAATGGTGACTGATGATAGTTAATGGTGAGACGAATTTATTTTACTTTTTATAATTTTGGGAATTAAATTTTACTTTTTCATCTTCCAAAATCAAATTTATCCGTGTTACATGTTTTTAGGGATAAAAATAATTATTTATCGTTTTTTTTCCTATGGATCAACAATGCAACTATATTAGTAACCGGGGACAAGTGATACCCCAAAAACTGATACAATGATAGAAGAAAAAGCCAGCAACCCATAGTGACAAGCAGTTTTTACAATACATTTAGGTGAATAATGCCACTAAAATGCAAAATAACCTGAAAGGAAAAAAAGAAAAAAAAAAAGAGAAAAAAGTAGAGGAAGGAAAAGGAAAAAGGGGAACGGGTGTGTTGCTCGAAATAGGCCCTAGCCCTTAGCGTTGGGCCGTTGGCTTAGCTGACATTGCTATTTTTTATTTTCAATCAGCTTAGTTGACATTATTAAACAGGGAGTTGAAATTGACTCTTACCAAAATTGTTATTGTCCCTTATAAAACTTTAAAACCCCTGGAAAATATTATTTTATATTTCTGTTCAAACATTTCATCTCTCCTTCTACCCCTTCCTCTTTTATCCTCCTTCTCCTCATCTCTGGCTAAATATACAAAGAAAACACAATTTTATTGTAATATTCATTCAGATACACAACATTTCATTTTGTATTTTTAAAACACAAATAAATACACACCAAAAGCACAATTCCGTTGTGATCTTTATTGAGACACACGACAAAATCTTTTTTCGTTGTGTATTTTTATTGTTTTAGGAAAAACACAACAAAATCACATTTCTGTTGTGTTTTTTTTTTTGTTTTTATGATTTTTTTATTAATTTATGTAACAATAAATTTGACTATAATTAAAAAAGGTAATGTGTGTCATCTTTAATATAATTTGTATCAAAATTAATTCAAGTAAAAAAAGTAACTAAATTTTGAAATTATTTTTTCATGAAAAAATAACTAACAAAAACATGTTTCCATGGTATAAAAAGAGGTTACGAAAAAATTACACAATAAAAACATGCTTTTATCGTGAATTTTATATGCAGTTATACAACAAAAATTATGATTATGTAAAAATGACATTTTTGGAATAAAAAAGTGTCAATACCTTAGTAGGGGCCAATTGGGGAATGTGACCAATAATAACTTCCTAAACATTACTTCTTTAAATTTTTTGACTGATGCAAAGTTGCAAACATATTACTATCAACTTAAAAAAGATGATAGTGACACACTAAAATAGCCATTATCATCATCTAAAATTTGTATTTTGATGAAGACTAGCCTCGAAAGGTAGAACTTGGTAGGTGCAAAACAAAAATATTGTGTAATGTGATACATTAGATACAATCAACATTTCAAATAAGTGAGGATTACAATATACATGTTTATACCGGAATAAATTAAAAAAGTAGAATCTGTCCTTGTCCTCTTCTAGTCTTCCTTTCATCTTCTTCGTTGTCGGTGATGTTGGCACTGTTCATGGTCAGGTGCGTCTCCTTCTGTTTCTTGCTTTGCATCTTGTATTCTCGTCAACGGAAAAGATCAAACCTCATAGCGGCATCTGGATTGGCATGTTAGAATTAATGTCTCATGTGAGAGATATATGACTTAGTAGGGACTAATAAATAAATAATTAACAATTAAGGGCTAAATTGTAATTGGGTTTAATAGGATAAGTTTCTAGGTTAACTGCTACTTGATGGGAGTAGTGGTTATAAAAGGGGCTTAATACCCACTAACGTGAAATAAGGTCCCCTTCCTGACCAGAAAGTGCTCTTTTCTCACCCATAGCCATCACGAACGGAGAGAGACAGAAAAGAAAGGCCAAAGGAAGTGAAATCCTATTTCTCTCAAGATCAAGGAAATCAAAGTGCACCAGAGAGAAGTTCCTATGGAGAAAGGTACACATCATTATCTATTATTCTTTATTGATTGTTTGTGAGAACCATAAATTTCAAGATCCTGTTGGTTTTCTATAATTGTTAGTCTAGGAAACCCTCAAGAATTTTTTACATGGCATCGATTCTTCCCACGTGAGATGTTACTAGACATTGGAGTTTTCTGAAAATGTATTTTTACCTAAGGGTTTGGCTCTTGCCTGACATTGTTCTAAGATGCTTGTGAGTCGTCAAAGAGGATGAGGGAAAAGGCGAGCATATGACGAAGAGGAGAGGAGAACCTTTGTCACTTCAACTAGATTTGCAAAAAAAAATAAAACTAGATTTGTGCATCTGCTTCAAATTAGTGTCTACGCCTTGTTCTGTTTGCAACTTGAGTGCCATCGAATTTGAAAATGAACCCGAGGCGGGTGGTCCAATTTCGATACCGGGGGTGTTGGAAGCGAGTGGTTATTCTACAGTGACGATAATGACTATCTTTCAGGTTGCGACAAAGGGTTTTGTGGTGGCGATGATGGGGTGGGTCAGAGAGGGAGGAGTGGTTGCAGACTGTGAGGGAAAAGTTCCGGTGAGAGAGAAAAAAAACAAGGAGTTTTTAAATTTTATCTAATGTGGATTCTCCCACTCTGATCTACACATATTTTTAGTTTTGCATACCCAAAACATACTGTTGGATTATTGACAAGTAAATTGAACAACCTTGTTAGTTTTTGCACCTACCAAACCGAGTTTTCCCTTAGCACCTTAGAACTTGTCTAGTTTCATCCAATATTTAATGAATTAATGGAATTATTTGACATGACAAATTGAACATGACATGACAAAATGAGTAAATATAACATTCCAACTAAAAACACATAAATTTGAATTTTGAACTAAAGATCAAAATGATGCTTTGATTGTATTGACTTAGTTGTGTTGATAATGCTCATGAACAATAATAAACACGAGAAGAAATGTCTTGGGCTTAATCTGCAAGTACTAGCATAGAGTTATTCTTACTTAACTAACAATCTCAAGTTCGAATTCTAGATATGTATCATTGCATTAAATTAATACTTAGAAGAAAAATTTTGTCATCAATAATATTCATATCCAATTTGAATAAAATTATCTAGTGAATTAAGATACATATGATCTATACAAAAAAAATATGATAATTTATGATTTGATGACTAAAAAAAAATTCATTATCATTGCATATCTTTTTTCCCCTCTATTTTTAAAATTAAAATTGTTATCACTTGCAGCTGATGGGGGGCAAGCAAGGAGCTTGACCCTTCTTCCCTTGGGATCTTTTATGTATACATGGAAAAAAATTAAAATAAAATAATATAATTTTTTTTTTATAAAAAATAGGTTTTTGAGTTGATATTTACTTAAAATTTTTCTATTAGTAAATCACATCTCAAATTTACCCATAAAATTAATAATAAATATTTTTTAAAACTTATTATTTATTAAATTATATTCGAAGTTAAGTATTTAAAGAATTGTGTAAAAAAAATCAATTCATGGATCCGTCCTTCTCACTTGATATATTTCTTATAGATAAATATGCTTACTTGATATATTTCTTATAGATAAATAAATGAATAAATAAATAGATAGAAATGTTAGAAAAAAGTCATAAACCGTATAGTCCTTGAGCAGAGCCAAGATAAAATCAATTTGAAGCAGGTATTGCCAAGGGTAAGACGTATTCAAAATTTTGCTTCCTTAATCCTTCATCGCATCCACACGAAAGTTTAGTGAAAAATTATGTCCGAACAAATTTTGCAATGTATTAAATTCATCCCGCAACTATGTATGTACTGAAATAATTACCTTTTAACTAATTTACATGATTACGAAAGAATTGGGAGAATTAAAAGTTAATTAGCTTGGGATGTGACTGTGAGTAACTTCTTTTAGCAAAAGAAATTAAAATATGGATTTAAAATATTAAGATGGAGCTGCTAGATAGCCCTATATATTAATGTGGGACTTCTAATTATAATGCAATTCATTTTTATGCCAATATATATGATTTCTCTCTCTCTCTCTCTCTTTAGGCATTTGGAGTGATTATAGGAAGGAGATAGCACTTTGAATCCTATGGGATAGGGCTCCAATGACTACATGTTTAGAATATGATTTCTCCTTTGCTAAATTAATTTAAAGGACATGCATGACATAAAAATTTAAAAAGATCGAGGAAAACCGTGGCGAACTTATCCATACTGGTAAACAAGATGACAGCTACGCGTGGTTGATATGATTTAAAATCATAGCTTTGGATAGGGATATAAGAATACAAGAATACAAGATTATATCGCTGTAGTTAGAATTCATGGACAAGAAAGAAAATGGATCGGGCTTTGTCTCATATTCATTATGTTGTAAAACTTAATTTTGTGTAACACAGCTCATTCTATTATGACAAAAATCCAATTCACTGTGTCTGAGATAAATTGGCGCATATATAGACAAGTATTCCTAGTAGGAATGAAGAATATAGAGCTTGGTCATTATCTTCTCTCTGTCACCATAACTCAACTCTTTCTGAATTTGTTGATTCAATACATTTTTGTTTTTCTTCCTCTTTCCTTTAGTGGTCTGTTTATTCTTGCTTCACATGTAGGATATATGCTGAAAGCTTTTCTATGGAAGGTGGCATATTAATGAAATCAAGTAGATGAATGAAAGTTATGACTAGAAAATAATTAGAGAAATGAAACCAAACCCAACAAATAAATAAAAACTAGCCAACACCAAGAGGCCTGAAAACTGAGAGATATTCATGTAACTTTGGTACCAAATTTCATATGATCATAGTTCTATATATATATATTGTATGACTTTGTCATATGTTAAACCAAATGATCATACAGATTGAAGACTAAATAAAAAGAGCCAAGAACCAGACTTGCCGTATGTAGACAATTGGTCATTTCACTTTACTTGCCTCATGGCATGCATTTGCAGTAGATTGCAAGCTTCAGCGAAAGACATATAAGTATTAATTGTGGATGGTACGTAATTCTCCTTTGAGCATCTCTAAAACAACAATCTTAGCGTACCTCCAAAGCCACATGCTTTGAGAAACCATAATCTAAAAACGTTAACGTTCTAAAAAAAGAAAGGAAAAAGGAAGGAAAAAAAAGAAAGAATAAGGAGGAGAGGAAGTTTACAAAGTTTTAAGGTGTATTTATACACAAGGGAATTGAAGCAAGTAAATAGATTTCCTATTTTTTTTATTGGTGTCTTTGTGCGGCTTGACATAGTGGTGCAACTATTGAGGGGAGAGGGCCTACTGTCACTTAGTTTGCCAACTCTTGGCAATAATATCCTGTAAGTTTGGAGGGAGAAACTTGGCGAATCTCATCTAATTAACCCCAATTCCAAACAGACATGCATATATATTTTGTTTTAATGGCATTTTTTATTGATAATATATATATAAAATCTAAAACAGTACTAAAATTTCAACTATTTGTATTATCGTGAAAGTAGATATTTTATGCATTAGTTAATGTAGTTTCAGTTGGGTAGAGCAGGCACTAATATATAGTGCATCATTAATAATATTATGATACCATTAAATACGGAATGCATCAATGTGAGGTTAATACACTAACTTAACCGATAGTTTTGAGTTCAAACTGTGTTAAATATGAGAAGATCATCAATTAATATGTGTACGTAACAATTTTAATGAGCTATCGTCAGATCAATTTTTTTTATTAAACAAACATATATATTAGTTACTGATTAAGAAAGTAAAAATAATTTTTTTTTATTGAGATGTGTAGAAATATGCTTCAATGATTTTTAAATGTGTTCTCACATAATTTTTAATAAAAAAAATCCCTTTTTAAATTTCTTAATTAGTGTTGTAAGTTAACAATATCCTTTTTTTGTTTAATTAAAATTAAATTGATGGCATGGATACAATTATAAGTCTATAATAATAATATGATATATATTATATATTAACAAAAAATTTCTGTCAATATAAAGATAGATATTGTTTTTGGGTGAAAAATAAAGATAGATATAAACCAACAATATGTCCTACTAGTATTATTGACATAATGCATTATATTTTATATGCTAATAATTTGTTTTCTATTAATTAAATTATACCAATTAAAATATACTTGAGGTTTGTTTGAAATGATTAATTAGTTCATAATAAGTTAGTTAACTGTAAATTGAAAGTTAATAAATTAGTTTATTGAATTAATATTTGACAAAATTAATTGTGGAGCTAAATAAAAGGTCATATTTATTGGTCATAACATAAATTTTGGTAAATATATATATTTTTAAATGATTATCATTTTCTTTCAAAAAAAAATACTTATCATTTATTTTATTTCAATTTATTTCGGAAAAATCATTAAATGAAATTAAATAATATATATATATATATATATATATATATATATATATATATATATATATTTAAAAAAATGATATTTATGAAAGTGGAAGAGTGGGAGAGAGTGATTATTTTTGTCTTAACCCCCGATTTATTAAGAAAAAAGACTCTGACTATCTGAACCAAGAGATAAGTAATTAAATTAGACCGGGAGAGTAGGAGAGAGTGATTAATGAGTTTTTGAATAATTTTAAGTGTAAAGGAATTTTTTAATAAGTTAATAAAAAATTATTTTTGAAAAACCAAGTGAAAATTATTGATATTTAAACTTAGAATAGAACATAAGGTGCCCTGTATAAGATAAATTGTGATACCAATGTAAGCAAAGATAATGCAAAATAAAAATTAATAAGTTAATCAGGATAAAAATTAATAATAAATTATGAAGTTATAATTTGGTTTTGTTTTGATAAGTTGCTCAATAAATACTTATACAGGAAGAAAGTAAGGAGGTAAATAAGATAAATTTATTTCATAAGTCAAAATAAATTTATGAACTTCAAATTTAATAAAAGCTTCTTTTATCTAACTTTTTCAAAAGCTGAGGTACATAGGTTGATTTTAATTTGTGGAAAAAAATGATTATTATTTTTATTTTCTTCTCATGTAAATATTTATTGAGAATCAAAGCAAGACCTTAAGCTTAAACTCTACCGCATTTTAAAAAAATGTTAAAATTAGTGAAATAATTTATTTTACTAAACAATTATATTTTTGTTAACCAAGTATTTTAGTTAATTAAATAAGTTAATAGCTACTTTATTTACCTTGTCAAACGCACTTTAAATATCTAACATTTTTTTTCATTAAAAAAACCTTTTATTATTAGTATACACTATTTTTTTTAAGGATTTTTATTATATTTTTAAGCTATAAATATTTTGTTTTAATATATAGTTTGTAGTTCGTTAAAGGGATAAGGAAAAATGAAAAAAATATAAATTTGAATCTCTTTCACTCACAAAAATTAATATATTTTATCCATAAAAAAATACAGTTTGTAGTCCTTCAACGGGGAATGTAACAAAAAAAGGTTCTTCAACGGGGAAGAAAGGTCAGCCACCACTCGCCAACTAGCAGATCTTCGATGACATGAAAGTTTATCATGATTTTGTTTCCTTCCACAACTATTTCATACATTATATTTTGGAATTGAAAGCCAGTTACAAAATAGTTATAATTTAATAGTATATAATAAAACAACCTTTGGCATTAATTGTTCAAGTGTGAGAGGAGCCAAAGCGAGCTCTTTGCGCTTTTCTCTTGCTTTCTTTTAAATAATCAACTATTGAACGTCAATTTCTTTTCATAATAAACCTTCAATAGATAGTCAGAGTATAAAAAATAATTAAGGATAATTGAAATAAAATTTTATGTTTTTGGGAAATTTTTTTCAATTATATAATTTGAAATTTTGCCAATTTAAAGATTTTAAACAAAATTTAATAAATTTTCAAGTTATTTATTATTTTATGTGTTTTTTAAATCACACTAACTTTTTTTTAAGGGAAAATCTCAGTAACTTACTAGAGTTGACATAGTAATAAGAGGATTTAAATAATTTATACAAGGTCCTAAGTTAAAACCTTATTACCACTTTTATAAAAAAATATCTTACCAATAATTATTCATTTTTTTTCGCTGAATGAATAATTATTCATTTTTAGCCGGCCCCATAGTTAGGTTGGCATAATTTTTCAAGACAAATGGTTACTAAATCTATCAGACTTCTCTAAAAAAAAAAAAAAACTATCAGATTGATAGCATATCATTAAATATGATTTATACGTATAAAACATATATATGGTTAAATTAACATGTAACTCTTCATATTTCTCAAAAGATATTGAAATAAGTTTAATTTATATATTTTGAAAATTTGAAATTTGATTGCTAATTTTATTTTATTTTTTAACTTTCAGATGTGATCATTTACCATTGTAGGAATGTCATAGTGAGAAAAGAGGCCAAATTTCAAACCTAGAAGCTCAGTTAAAATTTTCTTATAACAATATTGACTTTTTTTTACAAGCTTGACTTAATTATATAGATACATGCTTTTTATTTTATTTTGTTTTAGAATATTTAGAAATTATTACTTCATTTGCTTTTATTTATAAGACTCAATTAGAGCTAGATAGTAGGTAAACATGCCCATTTAAGTTCACACCCACAATTTGCACAACCCATCTCACAAAGTCCACATTTTAAATGAGTTGTATTTTAGTAAGGTCATAATCGCATCATTTAGCCCGTGAGCTAAAGTCCAGGTTCAATTTTTTTTTTTAAAATATGAAATTTAACCTATTTTTCAAACATTTTTAAAAACAAATATTTGTTTAAAAGATAAATTAAGAAAGTGACTAAAAATCAAACTAAAAACCCTTTTTATGTATCCTTTGTTATCATTTTATAGTCCAAATTAATCACTCAATGTATGAGAATCATTCTTTATGGTTTTGGTTTGTTGTTGACTATTTAGAAATGTAGTTAATTTCAAGTAAAATGACCCATGCTGTTTTTATTTTATTAGTCTAGTTATTATTTTTATTTTACTTTTATTAAACCATAAAAAATACATTTTTTAAGATATAAAAGCCCATGGAGTGAGAACAGTCCATGAAGCATGTCGTTAAGCTAATTAAATGGATTGAGATAAAAAGATTACAGTTTAAATGGACTCAAAAAGTTAAAGTTCATATACAAAAATATCTATTGATATCATTAATACTTTTTTTTATGGACTCTTGTCTTTCTTCTGATCATTTGTTTATTAGTATAATTAGTTAAGAGTATTTAAGTTGAAATTAATTAATAGAAAAAATAATATAAATTCATCATTTTGGATCTTATAATTAGAAAATGAGAGAATATATATGTTTTTTTTAATCATATCATTAATAAAAAAATATCTATTAATCATATCAATAATTAATTTTCGTCCAAACAATTTTATTTACCACTTTAGTGGCAATCTCCCATCCTAACCAAATTTTGGATGTTGTTAGGTGCACCAAGCATTTTAAGTGAATGGACGAAAATGTCATTCACTTAAAATATAAAACCTGTACATCCAACATTATTCACGCGTTTCGTACGTTCCTCTTTCCTGTGTCGTTTGGTTGTTTTCGTGACGACGTTCGAGCTTCTTCTCCTCTTGGCACTGTTTGCTTTCCTTGGAGGTTCGTTTGCCGTGCATTGGGTGGTTCGTTGTGGACATTAAAGACCTGCAGTTTCGTTTTGTTGTTCCACCGTCGAGGTAAACTTTGCGTCTCCGTTAATGGTTGGGTTTTCATTTTTCCTTTTGTGTGTTCGTACAAATCAATATGATTCGTAAGTGTTATATGATTCGCATAACGCATACGGATCAAGTTGATCCGTATGAGTCATACGAACCTTTTGTGCATTCATACGGATCAACATGATCCATAAGTGTTATATGATCCGTATAACGCATACGGATCAAGTTGATCCGTATAACTCATACGAATCAACATGACCGTATGACTCATACAGATCAACTTGATCCGTATGACCTTTTTTAATCCAAATAAAAAAAATTAAAAATAGGTATTTATGTTTTAAAAAATGTTTTTAAATAGGTAGTTTATTTGTTAGTTTTGTTTTAAAAATAGGTATTGTTTGCGTTTTAAAAAATAATATGTATGATTGCATGGTGTTATGAAATAGTTATAAATTTTAATAGTAAATATATGAATTTTGTAGTTGTTTATTTTATTTCAATGAAAAATTGTCATATATTATTTAATTATGTAGTTGTTATTTTATTTATGAATTTTATGTTTTAATTATGTAGTCATATGTGTTGTTACGGAATAATTATAAATGGTGTTATTTTATTTCAATGAAAAATAATCATATATTATTTAATTATGTAGTTGTTACTTTATTTATGAATTTTTGTGTTTTAATTATGTAGTCATATATGCTGTTGTGAAATAGTTATAAATGGTGTTATTTTATTTCAATGAAAAATAGTCATATATTATTTAATTATGTAGTTGTTACTTTATTTATGAATTTTGTGTTTTAATTATGTAGTCATATATGTTGTTATGAAATAGTTTTAAATGGTGTTATTTTATTTCAATGAAAAATAGTCATATATTATTTAATAATATAGTTGTTATTTTATTTATGAATTTTGTGTTTTAATTATGTAGTCATATATGCTGTTATGAAATAGTTTTAAATGGTGTTATTTTATTTCAATGAAAAATATTCATATATTATTTGTAGTTATAAATTTTGTAGTTATTTATGTTTATTTTAATAGTAAATATTGAATTTGACAAAAAAATGCATGTGTGTCAAAATTTGTAGATTATGATTAGAATTAGAGGGTTAAGCCGTGCCTTATACAGGGTTATAGGTAGAGTCCTAGGGAGAGAGGATCATCATCATTCAGATGATGTTCTAGCAGCAAAGGCCTACAACATCCACACGTAGGCAATGGGAAGCTGCCCTTGTTGCTGAGGATGCTTCTAACGTGATCGAAGACATACATGCACATGCTAAAGAAGTTGTTGATGGTGCTGAGGGATTTCCAGGTGAGCCGCGTGACCCATCAATGCTAATTGACTACGGTGACCATGTTGCAGTCATCGTATGGAATGAAGAGGTATTTAAAATTTTTAATTAAATTTATATTGTTAAGTATTTGTTATTATTTAAATTTGTCATAATTTTAATTATTATTTTTATAAGTTGTTGAAACATTTAATTTTTTTTGCAAGAACATCCTGAATTGGAGTTATCCTCCCATGGAAGGAAGGTTCAGAAATTTGGGAGGCTTGCTCCTGAAATTGAAGGACTAGTCGTTGCCACAGGATTAAGTCCTTTAATCGCATGTTCAGTGAACACTGGCGATTAGGGACTTATATCTGTTTTTGTGGAGATGTGGCATAAGGAAACTAGCAGTTTCCATCTTCCTATTGGAGAGTTGACCATCACCCTGGATGATGTGATCTCTCTGTTTCATCTTCCTATTATAGGCACATTCCACAGCTTCGAGACTCTACATGTCGACGAAGCGATCTTAATGTTGGTGGACTTACTTGAAGTCTCTAGAGAGGAAGCTAGAGCTGAGATAACACAATGTCATGGGGCATACGTACACCTATCGTGGCTATGAGATATTTATTAGAGTAAATGTGAGGTTGGACATTGGACTATTGCAGCTTGTGTTTATCTGTTGCATTTGTTAGGTTGCATTCTTTTTGCTAACAAGAGTGCAACACATGTTCATGTCATTTTTTTAAACGCTTTCCAAGACTTGAGTCAAAATGGAAGCTACGGACGGGGAGCTTCTGCCCTAGTTCATATGTATGATCATTTGAATGATGCTTGTAAGAGCGGTAACCGACAGCTTACTGGTTACATCACCACGTGTCTGTCGGTGGATTGCTACGAAGGCTTCTTCGAAGTCATTACCAGCATCAACGTACCAGTAACGTCTAGATGGACTGACGATTGCTGATGTTTGTTGGATGCCTTACGATGACCACTGTGTAGTGCAGGATTTTGATTTGATTTCATGCTTTTCAGGTCATATATGATGGGATCCCGTTGTCGTCAGACACGAACCAGAAGGTGGTGTCATATCAACAATAATTGTCTTTTCATCCTTAATCAATTGTCCAACGTATGGATGCCCAATTAATGACTTGACTAATTCATGATTATGACTCCCACACATTAACTTCACCATCCAACCTTGCCCTACAACCACTGGTTTCCCACGAAGCCTTAAGGGACACCCACATTTCCTACTCCTAGTATCTCTTCTAACAAAATCTTTCTTCCTAGACCTATATTGACCACTCCTCTCACAACCAATTAACATAAATGAAGTCTTTCCTCTAATACTAGTGTTTGTGTCTAACCTCATAATTACCGCCACAAATCCGTTTTCATGAGCTACTGATTGAGCCCACTGCAAAACATCATCTCGGGTAGCAAACACTTACAACACAACTCACACAATTTTAGTCTTCAAAGGGATATTGATTTTATCTTATCAATTTAATAACAATAATGAAGATTATTACCTGATAAGTATTGAACGCATCCGAACAATCAACATATTGTTCATTCACACCACATTCTTGTTCATTTTCATCATCCATATCAACTTCTTCAGACATTATACTGTCATACATCCATTGATATTCGTCCATCTTAACAACAAATTAAAAATTTCCACATGACAAACATACAACACCTAACCGCACTATACATATAATATCATATAAAACTCAACATAATCTTTTACTGCATACCATTATATAAATACAACAATTCATAACCATATATATTAAAAACAAAAAACTCTATATCAATCTACATACAAATTATTTCAAATACACGTATAAACAAATATTTTTTTTTACAAATTTAAATATAAACATATTTATAATTAAAAAAATTAAATCATATGGTTTATACAGATCAACTTGATCCGTATAAACCATATGGATCAAGTTGATCCATATAAATCTTATGGATCAAGTTGATCCGTATGTTGAAATTAAACATACGGATCAACTCACTTAGGAAAACTAGCAACACCAACTCGCGTACTTGATGTACCTTCGACGACGAACCAACCACCACAACAATTACCACCCACCAGTAACACTTTCACCTCCACCCAAACAGCACCTCACTCAACTAAAAAAACCAACGGGGCAGAAAACGAAGCGCAAATGCCACAAATCAATAAAAACAACTTAAAAAAAAAAGAAAAAGACTCAAGGGTAATTCTGGAATTACCAAAAAATGCTGGGTGCCCAAACAATAATGCTGGTGCACCTAGCTAGCATCACCCCCAAATTTTTCATCCACCACCGAGACCTAGGGAATCAAATTTTATACACTCGGATCAACGTTTTTTTTATGGAATAAAAACATAATTAAAATGTGTTTTCTTTTTATCTGCACGATGTCATGTAAGCTTGGAATGAAAGGCGAGGAGAGTTAGGATGAAATTGTGTCCGAGTATATGGTTATGGCTGATACTTTTGTTGGCTTCAGTTCAATCATTGGGATCTGAGAGGACTGATGTGGCATACGTGACTCTACTGTACGGAGATGAATTCCTGTTGGGCGTTCGAGTTCTCGGCAAATCGATACGCGACACTGGATCCAACAAAGATATGGTCGTTTTGGTCTCTGATGGTGTCTCTGATTATGCCAATACCCATCTCCAGGTACTCTTTTCCTTTGCGAAATGTATTAACGAGGAACCAGAAATGAAATTTTGTGATCACTTTATATTAAATTTAATATCAGTGTTTCATTTTATATGAATCCTAGATTTTGTTAGTTATAACTTATTATTAAGTGATACTGTTGATTATAGACCTCGTGGATAGGGTAAAGGGTTTTATGATTGGTTTTTGTGTAGGCTGATGGGTGGATAGTTGAGAAGATTAGTTTATTGGCGAATCCTAATCAAGTACGTCCAAAGAGATTTTGGGGTGTCTAAAGAAAGTTCAAAATATTTAACATGATTGACTACAAGAAAGGTAAAGTATTTATGTTTTCTTGTGTCGAGTTATGGAAGTTGTGGAGGATACTCAAACTTTCCATTTAGGTTATTGCCTTTCAAATGGAATGTAGCTTCTCATGTTTATGCACTATGATTTATTGGCTGTCTTGAATGTTTTCCTGCAGTTGTTTATTTTGATGCTGATACTATAGTGGTTAAGAATATTGAAGAACTTCTCAAATGTGGAAAATTCTGTGCTAATTTAAAGCATTCTGAGAGGTTGAATTCGGGAGTCATGGTGGTGCAGCCATCTGCTACCATTTTCAATGACATGATGAGCAAAGTAAAAACTCTGCCATCTTACACTGGAGGTATTATCATTTTTCTTTTTTTTCTTCCTTTTTGTACTAATATTATATGCATTTTGTATTAGATGAGGATTTGAACCTGACATGTTTGAACAATTTGCATCATCTATCTTCCTGCTTTCACAGGGGACCAGGGATTTCTCAATTCATATTACTCTGGATTTCCCAACGCACATCTTTTTGAGCCAAATTTGTCCCCAGACATGTTGGATACTAGACCAGTTCCTGAAATGGAGCGACTTTCCACACTTTATAATGCAGACGTTGGTCTTTACATGCTGGCTAACAAGGTACTGGAATATAGGTAAATAAGAGGATGGTTCCTTACTTTTACATAATAAGGGGCAATACAACAGTGATACATCTCCCTTTTTGTTACTTCCCTTTGTAACTTCCTTATTTGAGTTTTGAGTTCAGATGGATGCCTGTTAGATCCAGTTGCCTTATCTGATTAATGTTTAACCGCTAATAGTCCTACATGTTCGTTGTTTAGTTTATGCTCCAATTCACATGATGCAATTAGTTTAACACCTACTGTCTTAACAGATATTCTTTGTGATAGTTGGAAACAATATTTTAATTGAAGTAATAAAAATTAAGATCATGATGTTTGTGATAGAGAGATTGAATGAATTGGAAGAGAAACTGGAGGGGATGGAAGCCATAATTGAGGCTTGGATCAATGTGGACGAGAAATTGGTAAATTTTGAGAAGATTTTGTTGGAGATGCAAACATTGATGGGCAAGTATGCAGTAGGTAACCTTTGCCTTTCAATCAATTGAAGCTGATTTTGAAATGGTGGGAGGTGGATGAACATTTCAGGAGTTGAAACTCAGATTCTTGTACTTAATTTTCTAAGTTTGAATATTTCGCACATTCTCTCACATACATACCAAATATATGCATTTAAATATGTCTTTTTTATTCATTGCAACTTTTACTTCAATTATATAAATATTCATTCTGATTTGTCCAGTGGATGGTGGATGAGAATGAACTCCGTGTAATTCATTATACACTAGGTCCTCTTAAGCCTTGGGACTGGTGGACATCTTGGCTTGTGAAACCTGTTGATGTCTGGCAGGTATTTGTGCAACTTATTATCCTATTTTAGCAATATCTCAAAAACTTGTCTTCCAGTAATTTTTTAAAAGGCCATCTTGCTTAAGTAGTCATGTGACTAAGTTGAAGTTTGTGACAAATGTTAAATAATTTTCTTTTACCTTGTTTGTGCTGCAGAATGTAAGGGAACAGCTGGAGGAATCCCTTCCTGGAACTGGAGGGGGCCAAAATCCTAAAGATAATTATCTTGTGAAGTTTCTTTTTCTGCTACCATTTTGTGCTGTGCTGTTCTGCTGTTGTCGTTTGTTTCTAAAGGTCAGTACTTATCATGGATTGATTTTATTCTTTAAGCATTAGGAATTCCGTGTGCCTCATAATGTTGTATTTTCTGCAGAATCAAAGGTACTTTGGTTCCTGTTGTAGAAATTCATTATGCGATCATGTCAGACACCTTTATTACAGGATTAAATCAAGGGTGCCACTTGCATATACTACCATTTCTACCTCAACTTTCAATTCCCCTCATAAGGTCATTTTTTGCTTCTATATCTTCTTATTTAGGGATTTGGATCATGTGAGGCTCTTGCATACTCATCAGATGACTGGGTAATGTGATGTCCTCACATTAGAGGATCCAAATCCTGTGGTTGGATATTCATGCTGCTTATGCTTATGCATTTTTTTATAAGCAATACTAATTATTATTTATGGTGTTAAACAGCTCATAAATGGTGTTCAGTACAAGGTGCCTGCATATTTGGGCAGTATTTCTGTCTGTGGCTGTTTATTGGTTGCAGTGGTGTCTCTTGGATTATCTATCTTTATAGTACCACGACAAGTGGCTCCATGGATTGGTTTGCTTTTGATGTATGAATGGACATTCACAATCTTCTTTATACTATTTGGAGGTTATCTAAATTTGATTTATCATCGGGGAAGGATTATTGCATCACAAATGCCTTCCTCGTTGTCTCATCCTGAATCTTCTGATGATGATTCTGAAAAAGGTATGTTCTGCCAGAGTAGAGCTTATTTGGGGGGTTTTGTCTTTCATCTAACTGTTCCTCAAGACTTTTTTTTTTTTTAAATTGTCGTCCTTAATTTTATCTCATCTGCATTAGCAGTTCATCAGCGTCAGATGTCATCATGTGATGCTGCTACTTGGTTCTATGGATTAGGGATGGCCTTCTTGGCCATTGCTACTCCATCTTTGCCTTTTCTTTTTGGGATCACTGCATTGTTTTTACGGTAATTTTCCTTTGAATTTATTAGTAAAGATATCATATTGAAATATGCACTTTTGCCATCATGCTTGATCTTGTTATAGACGTTCTGTTTATTTTAGGAATTTAGGTGTGATTTCATTATCCGTCTTCATGGTTTAAATTTTAAAAATAGCACTCTGTTCTCAGTATGTGTTTCTAATCATTGACTATAGTCTGTTATTTAACTTCAAAATCCAAATTTAAAAGAAACTACAGTCTGCAATGGCTTCTTTTGAGTGGTAACATATAGTCACGTGCATGGTGCATCTGATAGGCTTTCAACCTGTGATTTCATCCACCCTAAGAAACGGAGGTGCAATCATGAACTGTAAGGTTATTTGACCATTTCATTGGTCATTCTTAGCATATTTTTGGCTCACATGTTAATTCAGTTCTTCTTCTACCTCATTAAGCTGGAATGGTGGTTTGGAGACAATTAGGGATTTTAGTAACTTTGTTTGCTGTTGTTTTCTTGTTTACTTAAGAGGGAGGAAGAAGTGAAGTAAATTCTTAACAGATAGGTATGTGTTTTTGGAGAGAGCAACATACTTGAATCAGGAGGGTTTCTCTTTTTCTGTCTTCTGTTGTATTCTGGTGCTTTTTGTTGCCTATTTTTAGCACATAGACTGCCACCTCTATAGTACCCATGAAATTGAAATTTAATGGAACCTACCAAAATAATCTTCTCTTTTTGATATGCTTTCAGCTTGAAGTGGTGTGTTCTGTCCTTTAATTCTAAGTAGTTTTTTTAAGAGAAAAAACTTTTTTTTTTCAAATCTTTCTCTTTGAATTTACACTTATATTTTGATTTATATTTCTAACAGGTTAGCTTTGATGGTTGTTGGGGGCGCAATATTAGCATGTTTCTTGACATACTCCTCCGAACGTCTTGCAATCAGATCATTTCTGAAAGGGCTTGAAGAGAGGGATGTTGCACGCAATGCAAACTTCTGTTGTTGATTGAATTCTTTGATCTGGTGCAAACTCTGGTAGATTTTTTTTTTATTCACCTCTACTTCAAGAAAATATGCGTCATTGAGGATTGGGATACGTTGCCATACACAACCGAGCTTGGGCTGCTAATGCAAAAAAAGCATGATATTAGGCTGCACAAAAAAATCTTAGGAAAAACTCTTAAAGCTTAGTTTTTGATAAAAACCCAAAAACATTTGAATCATTTGATTCATCTAACTTATCTCATGTTGAGACTTAGTGATGGTTATTATTGTATTCAACTAACGGGTAACGTTGTTCTAGTGACCAATGTAACATTAATTTTGTCAATGAATCATAATGTATTTTTCCTTGTTTCCATTTTGTTACATTTTTATTATAATTGTAAAAGATGGCGTCGCTCCTTTGAAATTACAACTGAGTCGCGAATAAGATAAACGTGTTTTGTTTTTCAAAGAACGTGCTTGCTTGATGTGAAATGGCTGTCGAAATTGCGCGTAATAAAAGTAGGCACCTATGTGATTAGTGAAACTTGTATTTTTGTTCTTGAAACATCCTTTTCTTGAAGGCTAGGAAGAGAATGCCACTTGCACAGTTGTCAAACTACAAATCGAACATTTTTGCTCGAGTTAGTTTCATTTTTGTTCAAGATTATGAGGTGTCCTCATAGGCTTTAATCACTAGATATTTTATAAATTCGGAACTCTTGCACTGTTAGTTGAATTTGTTTAACATTAAAGATTAATACGTTGTTTACATAAAATTTAGCTTGCTAGATGATTTTCTCTCTTTTTTTTTTCTTGGAAAAAAATTGTTAAGATTGGAGAGGCATCTCCAATACTGTTAGCAGGGTGCTGATGACATATAGTGGTTGTCAGCAACTCAGCATAGACCCACCTAAAGAATTAACTACATAGGCTTGAATTGCAAGAAGTTTCATTCAATTGTAACTATTCAATTAGTTCTATGGCACCAGAAAAATTCCTTGTGAAGGGTTATCCACTGAGCGAGGAAAGTAATGCCACAGGAATTCAAACTCACGCCTACGAAAAAGGTGAGAATTTGTATTGAATCTTTAATCACTTCTATCAATTCGCATTAACAATAATTTCAATTTCTGCCGTGGATGTTGAATGATGCCAATTGCCCATTGGCACCGAGTTGAACTCAGTATTGCAGTAAATATCAAGGCACTGACCAAGTCTTGACCAAATAATGAGAGGTGCACAGTGGTTACAACCCAGAACCTTTTTAAGTTTTATACATTATCCATATCTTGCACAATAAAAAGAGGGAGAGATATAAAGCTCAAGTTTTGTCATTTTCTTCCTTTTCATCTCTCTTCCTTGCTTTTCTTAATAATAAAGAGAGCCGATTTGTGTCTTTCAGTATACTTTTCTTTTCGTCCTTGTCTTCGGTATGGGATCCACTTCTATGAGAGATGGCAATTACTAGAATGATATCTTCACTGTTTTTTGTGTTAACTTTGTTAAAATAGGTAGCAATGGCATCCAAGGAAAAATAACATTTTACACCCTAAAACAGGTAGAAACATCATATAAACATTTTTTTTTTGTGACAGAAGATTGAACTAATGGTTGAAGAAGAAAAAAAAGGAGGAAGAATGGTGGGTTCGAATCTCCCTACTGAAATTTCTATCACAACTAACAAACTAACATTTATTAGTAAAAAAAATAAACTATTGCTCCATAAAAGCAAAGCCTAACTCAAGACCAAGTTCTATGCTAGATTTCATAGCAGTCTTGACTTGCCATACCTGTTCCCAGTGATAGTGGAACTCGCACAAGAAAATCTAGTTGTGATTTTATTCATAGAAGATCTATTTTCTATTAGAGTGTAAGTAGCACTTATAAAGAGACAAACTATTTAATTATTAGTCTGTATCTTTTTAATCATAGTGGTTAATTACTCAAAAAAAATAAATTCACAATGGACATAAATTTTTGCCACTAGAAGCCAAAACAGAGAATGGAAAATATCAAAAAGGTAGAAATTGATTAAATTGGAAGCAGGTGCTACTCTTAGGTTGGATTCTGGATTTTCTCAGTATAATTGAACTATCCTCGATAACTAATCAAAGTATCAATTATCAAACAAAGTTAATCATATATATTTGGCTTGTCGTTTTTGCCCTTGATGACTCAAAAGCCAATACAAATTTATTTATTTATTTAGGCAGGTTATAGTTATACTTGTTGGTGCGCATCACTTTCTTCCAGGTGGGACACATGGCGACTAACTCATATTTAATAAAGAAAAAATAAAGTTGATAATGGACAAATTGAGGTTAGACTTGACGATAATTATTATGCTTATCCTAAAGTGAAAGTGTGGTGTGGTAGATGAAAACTACTAATTTGCTCAATTTATATATTTTATTTCCCTCCTATGCATATAAGTTTTGAGTGGGGCATGATATGCACATTCTAACGTTAAATCCAATGATAAACTTTGATGAAGATTTACCACAGATTGTTTGGGGCCACTTAATATGAACTCAAGTGGTATAATTGTTAGAAGTTTGACCAGGTAAACTAGTTTGATTTTTGTCCTAATCAACATCTTGAATAAGAAGAAGGAGAATGATGATTATAAAGACTTTCATGACTTCAGTTAAAGATGCATAATACCATTCAGGTATACGCTAGGACTGTTGATCAAAAAGTGAACGTGAAACCAAGTGCACTCTTGACCGTACTTAGTAGTATGTAATAATATGAAGTATCAAATTATTAAAATAAGACATACACATGAAATTTCAAACTGGGTCAAAAAACTATATAGCATTTATCACAGCAATATATTAGTTGCAGCTAACTTCATCAATTGGATACTGATGGAACTAAAAAGCCTTTCCTGCAGCTGCGAATTGTAGGCAAATGTTCAATACATTTCATCCACAAGAATTAATATTTCCAGTTTCCAGCTGTTTGGAGAGTTTAGTCCTCCGTCAACAATCCAATTTTTCCTTTAAACTTAGAATCATCACATTATTTCATTAGATCTGAAACAAGATGTAGATGCATGATACATGCTTTATATTCATATATCATTGACATATCTGTGCGTGCTGAAGAGTCTGCAATTGGAATAGCATGGTTTTTAACCTGACAATTATTAACCAATATACATATAAGTCATGGCCGGCTGCTTGAGTAATATATTCCTTCTTTTCTTCTTCTCCTAAACATGTTCTCATTTTATTACTTTGCTTTAAGTCAATCATCATTTTAGCTTGTACAATTGAAACACTAATCCCTCGCCGTTAGAAGTGTACACACACTGAATATCTCATATGGGAAGTAGCAGTTACTTTCAATAATATAAAGTCAGAAAGGATCATGTCATGTGGTTATATTCTCATTGGAAGAGCTATGATAAATCCAGCAAATAATATATATCTTTGATTAATTAATTTAGAGAAACCAGTAAGCTTTTTTTGTTCTTTTTCTTACCTGGCCATGCCAGTTGCACATAATCAATACAATAAACTAAGAATCCAATTGAACAAAAAGAAAGGAAAAAAAAAATGAGGTATAATAAAGCTTTCATACAAGTAGTATTACAAATGCAGCTGCTGTAGAGCAGAGAAAGATATACATAACATATCATTGTCCCAGCTGGGAAAGGAAGGAGGAGTGGTAAACAGAAAACTTATAATAATATCAAACAGATATAATATGCTAAATAATCTCATGAGATGAGCCATGCCTTATTTGATTCTCAACAGCAGGGATGAAAAGCCAAGCATCAGACTTGCCTAGAGGGCAGGTTTCCTCAGGTCAAATGTCCTGATCAGGTTTCTAGTTCCATTCTTGTAGCATCATTTGGCCATGGCTCCAACAAAGGCGTGAACTTGGACAAAATTGGTGTTGTTCTCGTCTTTAAGCCCCTCATGATGATCTTCTTCTGCAGGACTAATTTGGAGAAGGAGATTGTGGGAAAAGAGGCTACAGAGTTGCTACTTATTCTTTCAAGAGGATATATATTTCTTAGAACACGAGAGATGGATGGAACAATATTCTATATTAATACACACAAATGCCAAGGGTCTATCTAGTTCACCCGTGTCTTGGATTTATTCATAATTTCTTGTACGAATATTGACAAAGAAGGAATATTCTATTACTTAAGATTTTTCAAAAATTACTATTGTGGAATCAGATGTCACTTAAAGAAATTATTAATACTGAAGAATAATTTTGTTTGTTGTATTTGTGCGTAGAGCATTGAGTTGGAGGGGTTTTGTTTATCTATATGGTGGACCTAACCAGCTCTTCCATCAATAGCAGGCTGATGAACAATGCAATGTTTATATGACACTAATTTCATTTTGTTAGCATGTATGATTAAAAAAGATGGGTTATACAAGGTGGGTTTGAATCTCTTTGTCATCTATTGTACCAAAACAAAGTCTCACAGAATAAAGAAACTCATTGAGCTATGGCTATCAAAATATTCGTGGCCTTAAAACTTTCAATCGTAGACTTGAACAACCAAGTAGTTTATTTCCTATAGCTAATTAATTATCAAGGTTATCCAGTGTTGGCAGTTAGTGTATGTTATTAATGCTTACAATTTGAGTTGTCACAAGGCTTGGAACCAGGACAAAATTCTATTAATTGTAAAGTAAATGAGTCCAAATTATGCAACCTCGCATTAATCCTTCCTTTTGAAGTAGGTCAAGTGAGGTTGTTTTTTCTCTTTAATGAAAAAGTAAAGCTTTAGATAAAGTATGAACTAGGGTTGTTGATTAGGTTGATAAAGTCGTTGGAGATGATTGTGTGGTTGTGTTGGGTAATCAACTCTCTCACAAATAAAATTATCGACCCCCACAAAGAGGATCGTGAGAATACAACAAAAATTACATTATAAGAAAAATTACAAGATTGTAACTCACACCAAATAGTGTATCACTCTACAAATTCGAGTATCTCACTCAAAGATTACAAGAAATGATGATAACACTGTCATGCAAAGATATTTTTCTCTCAACAAAATGACTTTATTTCACAATCTCTCTTCTCACATACTCTCTCCTCATGTGTTGTGTTTCACTATTAATTATCTTCTCTATTTATAGTGAAGATAGCTATCAAATATAATAAATAAACTCTCTTGGAAGTTGAAACAAAAACAACTTCCAATGCATCTATTTAACTAAGGTTCATATATTAAAATGCAATCTTACACTTTATATTTAAATCACCTAAACCTTAGTGATAAAAATTCAATTCTCAATATACATACATCTTATCTTTTTACTTGAAAATCTATAATTGGTTGTGCCCATGATTTTGGTGGATGCTTTCCAGGTTCTTCTATTGTACTCAACCATATATATCTAATATCTTGTAGTTTGGGAAACAAAGAATTTTCGCAATTAACCGGCCCAAATTTCAAGCTAAAACTGTTTAAGAAATTTGTTAGTAACTGGAAAAGAAAGCAAGAGCACCCCTTGTCCCCAGTGTTACTACCTACACAAAAAAGTGTACGACTTTTTCTGTGTTTTGTATTATTTGGTGAGTGCTATTCACACAACTGTGCGACCACTTTTGGTCACCATTCTCGAGGCCGAGGCTCAAGCCTCAAGACAAATTGACTCAGAAATTTTTGCACGCTTTCAAGGTTTAGCAAATTCAATTTTACATGTTACTACTGTGTTTTGTTTTAGCTCATGAGATTACTCCTACAGCACCAAAAAATTTTCTAAGTTGTGATACTCTGCCTCAAGACAAAAATAATAACCACAACTCCATAAGCCATTGCTTAAATTCAATATTATATAAACTATAAAATTATTGATAAATTTAATACTACTGAATAAGTTATTTAAATTCTTTAATTCTTGTGAAGTAAGGGGCATTTAAATTTTAGCCGGCATTATAATGGATTCTTTTTCAATTCAAATACAGAGCTAAGCACCATAAACTAAAGTTACCCTGTGGTAGAAGTTAACTAATCTCAGAAGTGTAGATTTTATTTTAGTCAAATCGAGTACTGTAATCCGAGTGTTAACTATTAAGTGCATGCTTGTATCCACGTCCAGTCCAAGTGAACGCCAAAACAAGTCTCTCCTGGCTTCTCTGTTTTGCATGAGAAAGTGGGAAACATCCATTCAACGTAGTTGGAACGGTTTTCCCAACGCATCCAACATGTTTGGTTCCTTTGGTTTTGGATCAAGTTGAACAAACTCGGGTTAAACTTTCTCAGTTCACAGCAAAGTTGCTTGGTATAGTTTCTATATTTTCACTTCACGTTTTTTATGCACTTATTGTCATCTCATCATTTAATAAAAACATTTTTTTTTGTTTTTAACATAAATGGAACCCACACGAAATGTTATCACTTAAATTAGTCAATTTTAATTTAATTTTTTAACTGAGAAATATATAAAGCTTCTATTTACACCTAACTTCGAAGGATTGAACCACTTTGGGTGTAAAGTGATGTCTCTAATTGTAATTTCATGTTCAAATTAAGAATCAAACTTACATTGATCAAGGGACATAAGTATCAAACTACTTGTACCAAATGACTTTTGGTATCTTAATTTAAATTCTATGTTTTGCATAATACTATATATCTATTAAAGTAATTTATCTTTATTTAATAATACCAGTGATGTTTTATATGTCTTATAGTCTCACTATAATTAGGATGCTCTTATTCTTAATGTCGAAGTTTTCTCTATCTAGTGCATTTTGAGGCAGAGGGAACTATTATACAAAGTTGTATATTATATGGCTAAAATTGTGGATTTAACAGGTGATGGCTAGATGAATCAGCTTCCTAAAGTAATTAGTTTTCTTCTTTCAACTGAAAATTTATCTGTTTTGTTGTTATTAGACCTCACTTTTATTTTCTTTTAAATAATGTTACTTATAATTTTTACAATGCAATTTTATATGAGAAAATAGGTCATTTATAAATAGTGAAAAATAATTTTATATTATAATTCAATCATAAATAATTATTTATGATAATTTTATTGATTTTTATAATAATTGTCTTGAAAATAATTTCAACGGTGATTTGCACTCATTTAGAATTATTATAACTTTTTTAGCTCTATTTATTACGTCATTTATTTTATATTTCATTCCCTTTTTTTCTTTTCTTTTTTCATTACTTTAAAAATTCTCATGAAAATATTGCTTTTTAGTAACCTAACAGGTTGGTTGATTGGACTAAGACAAGGCTTCAGGCTTCTCACAAGTTGCAAGTTGGTATCTCTATTTGTCTCTTTGGGATGAGGTAAAATTATTGAGTCTAGAAATTTTCCCTATTTTTGACTTAGCATCATCCTCTCCCCCTAATTTTTTATTACCGAAGAAAATACTATATTACTCCTTGTTTTCATCCCAATTTCTCGGTATACCCGTACATCCCAAACAAATGCAACACAAATTTAATAAATAAACACTCTTGTTTGACTCTCTTCTGTGCAAACGAGACAGTGTGATTTTGTGGAAACGTGCTTATTTTCTCCATTTGAAGTCCCATCAAGTTTATTTGTTCAATTGTGGGAACGTGATCTTCTTCGTGTGAGCTATAAGAGTTTTCTTGACAGTTGATCAAGTCCGTGACAGTTCTTTTGAAGAAAAGAAAAAAAAACCACTTTAAAAGAAGAAAAATAATATCCCAATAAAATAATGAATTTTTTCGACTTCTTATGTTAACTTAGCAAATAAAAAAGATTCCTTATGTGGATGCACTAGAATAAATAAAAAGAAAGCATTTGTCCCACTTTAGTGCCCCCACCAAGTAAAGGAAATGCGGAAGTGTTTAATGTGTTTCATGGAGTTTTAATTTTATTTTATTATCCACCAAATAAAGGGAAACAAGATATAAGTTGAAATAACAACTTTCATATACAAAAACCCGATTTTATAAAAAAAAAACGATTAAATATAAGTGATTAATTTGTTTTAATTAAAGTTAAATTATTCAGATACTACTTGAATTCAATTCTTGAAAAAATAATTCTTAACTAGATTTTATTTATCTCTCAACTGAATTTTAGATTAGTCATGACTTGTTTTCTCTAATGAATGGAAAAATTAAGAAAAAAAATGCTAATTTATTCCCATTATCCCATTTTGTTTCTGAACATAATCCATTTTTTTATTTCTATGTTGAAATCCTTTCAGTTTGAAGGTACAGCTAACTCATATCATTTTCTAAAAATTTAAAAGGTTTTAAAAAATCAGTTATCTGTATATAAAAATAAAATAAAATAAAAACTTTCTATTCTATACAACTCTTTAATGATTATTAAGCAGATAGTGTTTCCCCACATTAATTCAAATGATGTATCTTTCAACTTTTCTTTCCTTTCTCCATTTAGCTAACCTTTTCTTCTTATTCATATGCAAATTAATTCCCTCGAGTTTGATAAATTATGTATTTTCAGAACATACATAAAAAGGCCATCAGCTATTGCATTCTTAACCTCCCCCACATATTTAAGAAAAACTTCATAAATCTGCCAAAAATTATTTGAAAAACAATCAAGTAAAATAAAATAAAACAAGTGTCCCAATATAAACATGAACATCACTTCTGCATGTGCATTCATAAATGATCAAGGAGTCAACTGAAAATACACAGGATCTCTGCCGAATTCTTAAAATTATGGAACGGCAATAGCCTACAAAATACCAGTACAACACTTCAAAACCTGAATTGATGTCCTGATCTAACAAGCATTTGTATTATTGCTGTCTGGAATTTCTCATACCTGACAAGATTTCAGGGGAAAGAAGATATCAATAACAATGAGCAAACACAAATGTCAAAGAAACACATGAGAAAAGTCCAGGAAATCGCAGATACCCTGATTACAGCATATCCACTAATCAGAATGACACCATATCTCTGAATTGCAATATCCTGTAAGAGAAATATGAGACAGCAGATAATCTGTGGCCGCTTATAAAATTAGCCACCTGCTTGTGTATTTGTATTGCACTATATATATGTTTCTTTCTTTTAGCCTAGCATGAATTTGGGTGCGAGAGACACAAAATAAGACTAGCAACCCAAAATAAAAGCATGCACTTCAGCCCAACTAGAGACTGTGTAAAGAATGCCAGATAAACCCTTCCAATCAGAAGTGCTTCCTTCAACATATTCTTTCTGTTTCTTAACCAAGCCAGAATACAATGGGACAAATGAAATACCAAACTGCGTCCCTACACTTCTAAGGCTTGAACTTGAACCAATCACAATTCCTACATCAGCTTCAAGTAGGCAAAGTAAATCACCCACTGAATCGCCAATGTAAACAGTTAATTTCTTTTTGTCATCATTGCAATTTTTCAATATGTTACGAAAAGCTTCAACCTTGTCAATGGGAGACTCCACTTTCTTAACAATTTCACCCGTGGAAACAGATCCCTCATAAGTGAACTCATTAGCATGAACATTCAACTCATTTAAATCAGCTGCTCAAAAATTAGAAAAATAAAATTATAAGACAATAGGAAACTAAAATATAATCAATTTGGTAAGTTCTCAGCAAAAAGTACACATAAAGAATATAATATGAAACCACAAAAGATATAAACTACTTGAGTAAACAAGAAAGACATCAACTATTAAAATTATAGAGAGAAAAAAAAAGAAAACATCAACTGTTGTTAAATCACTGAAAGTTATAAAAAAAATATCAAAGTAGCAAAAAAGAAGCTAGCTAAAGTGGGTCAAAAATTCCAGCAGAGCTTTCCACTTTTGTTACATAACAGTAACAAAAGTTCCCTTACCATAACCATGGGTAGAGCAGGAATGAGAAGCATTCAAAAGTTGTATCCCCTAGTAAAAGTAATGATAAAAAAACAGAAAACATGGTCACTCTCCAGCAAAATGCATCAGAAAGTTGCATAAACCTCACAATACCATCTGTGTTCATCAACAACCCAAGCAATTTACTCTATGCAACACAGCATGATTAGGAGGACTCCTAGTCCTAGAGTGCAAACAATAATTGATTCACATAGAAGTCCCAACAGAAAAGGATTTTAATTCCAAATGCAAAAGTTGCTGAAAATTAACAACTGGAATACAAGTGATAGCAAAGAGTACTGAAATTACAGCTCATGCAAAGGAATATGTACCGGAAGAGAAAGTAGACCTAATGAGGTCACCACACCAGCAGTATGAAAGAACATGCACGTTGGCATTCAAATTTTCATTCTTAACAATGCTCTGAAAGAAGTTAGGGCAACCATCTTGTAGTATCAGACGCTCTCCAGCACGCTTTATATCTTCTAGACTTATACCCTTGAGTACCCCTGACTCGATAACCCTATTATTTGCAGTGTTCTCAAATTTTGAAAGTTGCTCAAGGGCCATCGACAATTCTTTGTAATCGAAATTGTTCACTGCAAAACACAAGATCAAATCCAATTAACTAAGTCTGAGGAAAACAGGCTCTGCCTAATCATTTAAGACTACTGTAAAGAAAACACAAAAACACCATACATCTATCGGGAGGCATAATGCTTTCTATACATTGCTCATACTCCTCCGTATACTGTTTAGATAGAAAACCCCATGTATTCCTGAGGTCAGAAGATAACATCCGAACAATTTGATCTTCAGGCTGATTCTGATCAGATTTTGGTGCCGTCACTATGGCAATTTCAGCCAAGATGGCGGACGAATCAACTACGGTGCATGTTAAATCAAAATCAGAAAAAATAATGAGATGATCTTCCACAGGCTTATGTCCTTTAGTCAAGGGTACTATAGTTGGCTGGAAGAGTGGCTGAGCAGAGAAGAACTCTATTTCAAGCTTCATTGCTTGGTAATAAAGCTTTTCAATGACATCAAGTTCTTCACCAGTCAAAGAGACACTTAGTTTGTCGAGCAAATCTTCAGTTTGCAGAGTAGTAGCCTAAATTAAAATATAAGAATAACTGAGTAGTTGGGGTGCAAGAATGCCATGACTAAAATGTATATTTGACCAAGATTCAAAACAGTATCCAAGCACCCACAAGGGCAATATGGTATGGCTCTACTGTCAATATGACAAACCTGGAAACCATCAGAGGAATAGTTGTTGATCCACTTGTTATATGGGTGAGTACTTTCATTGGAATCCAAAAGTTCCTGGAACTTCTTTCCCATAACGGCATAAAGCCTCATGCAAGGAGTCATGGCACCTAAAGTATAAGCAGCAATTTTTGTTTTCTCAAATGGTGTAGCAAGTTTACCAGGACCTTTTAGTCCTTCAATCTTCCCAGAGGCTGTAGCCAGCAGGAACTCTGTGTACTTAACAGTTGCAGAATTAATACCATGCTCTTTGGCAAGGTCCAACTCCCGTTCCTACAAACCATTAGCGAAAAACCAAAATAATATAGGCTAAATGGGTGGTAAAAGGAAAAAAAATTTAAGCATGTGAAGTATAAATTGGCAGTTTGAAAATTTCATGAAGTTAGCACAATATGATACATACATCACATACATTTGAAGTTCAAAGATTGGCTTAATCTCACACACATTGTCATAATAATAATAGACTAACTGAGGTGAAGTTCAGGCAAAAATCATACATTTTTTTCCTTCCCAGAAATAATTTACAAGCACTCAGTTCCCTGTTCCACTGGAATGGATGTCCCACGTAATCAAGCTCCAACATATAAAACTTAATTATTATGCATGCAAATTGCTCGAGTTTTTTAAACAAGGGATCCAATCAGCATATAGAAGAGATTTATTTCCTTTACTACTTGCACACAAAGCCTACGATACTAATCGCGAGGCCTATTACAAGTTGAGAATCATGGAAAATGACATTCTTGCCCTGGAATGCTTCATAATTAAGTCACAATTCAGAAATATAAGTTACAGAATCGTAACGAGTAAGATCTGAGGACCCTGATCTAGTCCATGCCTACACTACGGGGAAAATCGTCTTACCTGTACCAGCAAGTTGTGCATCTTCAGCTCCTCTAGAACTGCCTTCCTCAACTCACAGATTCCAAGTTTCGCATCGTCGTCATCAGCACACTCTTCAGCCAACTCATACCTGCGAAACAATAATTAAACACAAAGAAGAACCTTTAAACAACCAAATTATTTTGCACAACCTTAAAACAATTTTTTCTTATATTTAAAGAAAAAGAAAGGGTAGGAGGAGTAGAGTAGGTCTTGCACGGCGTTTTTTGTTTCTTTCTAGATTTAAAGACCGAAACTCACCTCAATGAATGCATATACAATTTGACCAAATAATCTAACCTTCCAGTTTTGGTTGCTGAGAAAACTGACAAAAAGGAAAAAGACATAAAATAAAATTCCAAAGACATGAATTGAGTGGCACTAACTTGGAACAACCATAAATTAAATTAAAATTAATAATAATAGAAGATAATAATTGTTCTATTCTAGTTGTAAAGTTTCTCAGCAACCAAACTGGGGACAATAATAATAATAGAAGAGAAAAGCAAAGCAAGGTTAAGGTATTGAGGAGGAGGAGGAGGAGGAGGAGAGTGAACTCACGCTTGAGCAAAGGCGCGTAGGAAATGAACGTCTTGGGCGATGTAATGGTGGAAGGAATCAATGTGCAAATTACCGGAGGCCAAGGCGATGGCGAAGGGAGTGTACATGGCGAAGATGGATTCACGAGTGAACTTGATCCAAAACCGTCTCGCGAGTCCGGTTTCGCTGTTGCTGTTGCTGTGGTTGTGGATGGCCGCCATTGACAATCTCGAAGAAGTGAAGGTCCTCCTCGCCCAGTGAGGTCTAAACGAAATTGGAGGGCTCAGATTCAGCAGCGAGGTTTTGATGATTGGGCTTCGGAGGAACCACCGCATGCGCATCAATCAAATATCAACAATTACAAAGACGCCGATGCCTCTCTCTCTCTCTCTCTCTCTCTCTCTCTCTCTCTCTTTCTTGTCCTGTGTGTTTGTTTTACAATCTACACAGTGAGTGAGACTGAGAAAGAGACGAGTGCTACTCTTGTTCCTGGGCTGGCTTGCCACCTCTCAGTTTGGGCCAAGCCCAACTAAAGATATTCATGGCCCGTAATAAATGTGTTTTTTTGTTTAATCTCATGAATACTGATAGTATAAAATAATATATAAAATAATCATTAATATATGATATTTAAGATAATTATTATAAAATTTAAATTTATTATAAATGATGAATTATAATTGAATAATGTTTAAAATTATTTTAAACCATCATACCAAATACAAGTAATTACACCCAAATTGAGATTATTTATGATAAATCATATTATGTTATATTTTTAATATCAACTTAACTGTTAATAATTTGTGATCAAATATAAAAAAAAATAGTTATATATATATATATATATATATATATATATATATATATATATATCATCTTAAAAATTGAAATACACTCCTAAAATGTATTTAAATTGTGATTATGCTTTTAATATCAACTAAGCGGTTTTTAACTTAACTTCTTATTTCTTTCAATTTATTAGTTTCAAAATCTTTACTTCTAACTTTAATTTGAATATTTTTTTAAATAAATCGTTAATAATTAATAATGAAAATATGCATAATATAAATTATTTATCATAAACATAATTTATATGTTGAAAGTATTTATTTATTACAAATTTTAATTATAATATAATTTTTATTTTTTAAATATTTATTTATTATAAATTATTTTAATTATAAAATAAATATTTATTCTGTACAATATTTTAGTATCACTATAATTCTTGAAATATCATTGTAATTTTGAAGTATTGAAATTCTTTTAAAATGTTTATATGTTCTGAAACTAAAATCTAGAATATTGATAATTTTTTTAAAATTATATTCCAGATTTTAACACCCAGTGTGCATTAAATTATATTTGGAAATTCAATTTCAGAACAGGATAATGGTATTTTTTTAATAGAAAAATAAGAAGGAAGGATGGTGTAAAATTAAAAAAAGATGTTGCAAATAGTAAAGCATACCTTAAATTTTTCATCAAGCCTAGTAGCATTGGATGAAGCCCGTCAGATTTTCTGAGAGACCGATGTTGAATTTTAAAAAAAAATAAAATTAATGATCTAACGTGTACGGATCTTAAATCATGATAGGGGTATTAGAGGTTTAAAAAATATTTTTATTTTTACACACATCCTTCTTCCTTCATCTTCTCTATCCATGCATATGCCTCAGTCTCGAGCATGCATTGCAAAAAGAGTAAGCTTTGAAACTGTTCGGAATCTTACCAAATTTCAACTTTGAAGATTCAAATATTGATTGAGAGCAGTTTGATATTTTGTTTACAAATTTTTAGCTACATGGAGAGACCGAGATATATTTGGCAATTATATGAGGTCCCATTCCACGAAGCGATGAGCTAGTAATTAGTAAAGATATCGTGGGAGGTGGATTCATTATTCGAGAATTTTGTACTGATAGGATAAAGTAGCAAACTCGAAGTCGAAAGCAATGAAAATGCACGACAGAACAAGTCCAAATAAAATAATGAACTTTTGTTGCCACATATTCTGACGGACTTACATTCACCACTATAATTTAATGAAATTCCTATAATTCTTTCTAGATACAAAATCTTATTCCAAACAAAGCGTTGTGCTCAGAAGTAACAAGGTTCGTAAAAAAATGAGTGAAAACTTCATAGAAAAAGGCCATATAACAATATTATTCCTTTTACTGTCAGCCCAAAAATCTACTTGCACGACGTGATGATCTATCTACCTTTTGTCATCCATCACTGAGATGTAAATTTGGTATGTTTAATACACTGACTTGTTTTTGACACAACCAAAGTCAACAATTTCAAGCACTGACTTGTTGTGACTTGGTAATACCATGGAGGTGGGTAAGAATACCGGTGGATCAAATCTGCACCAAAAGCTATCAATCTGGGCGTGGCAACAAAAAGCTAAAGCCAGAGTTTTCACGAATTAGAGGCGGGGGCTCTATATCTGCGATATCTATCTGCTCCATTGATTTCGATATGTCATCAACAGAAAACGGAATGCTGCACCAAATAGATGCTTTCATATGGTTAATGTTACAATATCACGATATAAATTTGCAAATAAGAATACAAGCTTCTCAAACTGGTATTCAAGTCAATTTGGATAAACTTTTCAACAAAATACTTGTAAGTGTAAAATATAAAATGAATGTATAATAAATTAAACTTCCTACATAAAATCAACTTATGCAACTATCACTAATAAAAAAATATATATCAACACTAATAATAAAAAAAATTTAATTACTCATCTAGTCCCTATAGTTTTCAAACTTATCTTTTTTAGTCCCTATAGTTAATAAGTGAATTTATTAGTCTCTGAAGTCTAATAAGTGAATTTTTTAGTCCCTGAAATTTACATTTTAATTCTTTGGTCCCTCCCATTAAATTTTTTTAACTCCATTAGTTAAAGAATTTTAACAGTAGGGACCTTTTGAAAATTAAAATATAAACTTTAAGAACTAATAAATCCACTTATTATCTATAGGGACTAAAAGGGATAAGTTTAAAAACTATAGAAACTAAATGCGTAATTAAACCTAAAAAAAAAACTTATGCAACTATAATTTTTCAGAAGCTCCCTTGTCCAAATTGTTCATAAGCACCAGTAAATTTATCAAAACTTGGCATTATTGCCTTTGAAAAATAATAATAGTAGGGTTTCTTAATTAAAAAATTCCCACAAGTTAATCCAAACTAGGCATTGGTCTTCACTTACATGTCCAGATTAGCATATTGTGGAACTTGATTTTTTCTTTTTCTATAACTTTTTTGGAAAGAATTTTTTTTTCCTGAATATAGCTTTCCCATGCTTTTTGTCTCAGGACACAACAATGTAATCTTGAAATGGGTTTAGTCCAATGAATGTGGTAGTAAGCTTGGTAGGTTATATAGAAACATGACAAAGCTGCCTATATTCTGTGTGAGCGTGTGCGTGTTATTCTGGGAAAGTCAGGGATCACAAATTTGAGAAGAATAAAAGTCAGGGATCACAAACTGAAAACAGCCCTGAACCTCTAAGGATTGCCACAGGCTTATTTCAGTTTTTATGTTTATTCTGTATTTGGTTGTCATGCATCATAGTTAAACAGTTAAACTAATTAGTAAGAATTATTCGGTTGAAGCACCCAATAAAATGTGAGTGAACTTAACTATTTGCAAGAATATTAAATATAATAGGACAATTATCACATGAGCTATCATGATATCTGGCTGACCTTGAATCATCATCCAACAGGAAAGAATTACTAACTGCATTATTTGAATCTTCAGTCATCAACACTCTCATATTGGATATTACCTAGATGAAAACATTAATATGGCAGAGCTCAGCATAGTTTTTCTGCACATCTTATATTTGAAGTTATCATACTGCTTTCTAACATGGAGAGTTTAAGTAAAACTTTTATGTAAAAACTTACATCGGAGGACACACTATGCGTTCCGTATTTGTCATCCCAATACATGGTGCTTATCCGATATAGCTGCTGTATACTAAGGACCTGTACACAGAGACAGAATGGTAAC
This sequence comes from Glycine soja, assembly GCF_004193775.1. Lineage (NCBI taxonomy): Eukaryota > Viridiplantae > Streptophyta > Magnoliopsida > Fabales > Fabaceae > Glycine > Glycine soja. The sequence goes on along the minus strand of NC_041011.1, from coordinate 41,437,814 downwards.
TATTCTAAATAGCAAATCTTTCAATGAAAAAGATTTCTCCTACTTACTGGGCACAGGTCATGGCTTATTTCATCCAATGTTTTCTTTGGTTTCTGATGTATGACCTACACAAAGGAAAAAATCAGTTCTTCATATTTTCTTATCTAGGACCATTAGGGGAAAAAATAGTGTCAGATGTTATGTAGCCAAAAATAGATAGATACCAGAAATCCAATAGCTTGTCTAATATGTTTGAGCTCATCCCAGGCTGAACCTGCATACTGCAATTTTTTTTTTTTTTTTTTGGAGAAGAGAGGGTTAGTATATGTGCCTATTAAAAGAACTGAAGAGAATAACAACAGCAGTGCAAAGTTAATACACCTCATCAGTTGCCTTATAACACCAATGCTCCAATTCAGCCAAACCAGCTTTGACATATTCTCCATTACTAAATGAGCAGCACTCCCGTCTTAAAAGAAGACTGTAACAAAAAAAATTGAGATGATTACAATGAGACTTCCAATTTACAGAACAGAAGACAGCCCTTAAAACGGAATATTAGAAGTGCAGAACAAACCAACCTATTGAATAATTGTACATTGATGAAAGAAAAAATTTGTGTGAACACCTTACGAACTAAAAATGGAGGAACCTGCCAAAATTAAGCCAAAGTTGGAGAAATCACAACATTACAACACTAAATAAATGGAAACATAACAACTAGCCAAAGAAAGGCAAATAAAATAATTTGGAAGAATATAATATGAAGACCTTTCTGAGGTTTGGCCAAATTATGTAGATCAACCTTTTCGTTCTCAAATTTATAGAAACCCCCCATATTTAATTATTAATATAAATCCCCCTTTATTTAAAACCAAAATAAAGAAAATATATGTAACTTGAGAATCAATAAGGGAAGTCATGTAATTTTATTAAATTTCGATAGAAGTGTATACATGATTTATTACAACAATATATTTAATGTAAATGATCCAAAAATATATGTAAAGAGCCAGAATTGTTATTGACACATATTGCAATACGGAGGCAAAAACATAGAAAGAAAGAAGCCAAAAGAGATTATACTAACATGATTTTCTTTCAACGCATTTAGAAAGTTTCCTAAGCTCTTCACTATTCCCTGCCAGTGAGCAATCAAAGCGCGTTGGGCTTCGGGGTTTGCAACTGAACGTGATGATCCCTTAACAAGGCTTGCTCTGGATGTTCTCGGTGCCTATCTCGTCACATACCAAATAACAGTGACGTTTTAAATGAATGAATTTCTATGAAAATGTATAAATTGGAAAAAAAAAATTGATCATTTTTAAAAAGCATACATAATAGACCAGCTTGTAGAATCCTACTAAAGATTAATGAATAAATTGTCATACCTGGATGCATAATCCAAGCAAGGGAGAAATTTCTTTCTTCAAATTATCACGAATCATTCCATATATCTTTTCCACATATGCTGTAAGCTGTTGTTTGAACAGCAGAGCTGGGTACTTGGCCTCAACTTGTCTTAATGTATCTACTCCTCTGCTTGTGTTACCATTGATTAGGGAAACATTGACTCCAGCTGGTGCTCCACGGAAACTCTGGGAAAAAAGGGGAACTTGCTTATCTGAAGAATAAAAGATTTTCATTGGGAATTAATTTGTTCATATCAGAAGCTATGCTTTACTTGAGTCATCCTCCCAAACAGGGTTGCTGAAGAACGATGGCGTTGTGGAGCCATTCCAGCAGCACCACTAGCCTTGAGTGTGCGCTGGAGTAACAAGAGAAGTGTAGAGGCATTGGATAACCAATAAGCCAAGACATCATTGTTATCCTGGGTCTGAAATCCAAATTGAAATATATCAGCAACTTGAAAGTATGACGCTAAGAAAGAGGTGTAAGAAAAAGAGACTACTAGCATGAGGAAGTTGCATTTTTCAGACCTCAATTGCATGGCCAATAGTTTGGATGATACGGTCAAAAACACTAGTACGCTCAACTTCAAATGATCTCCAGTGCAAGAGGCATTTGTATATGATAAAGGCAGCAATTGGTCTGTTCCCAGCAAAGCCTAGATGTTGCGCAATACATCTAATGAGTAACTCTTGATTCTCCTGTTGTTTTTCATTTAGTGACTTTTGTGGTTTATCGTCCAAGCCGTCAGAGGGTTCCCTCCGGTGCATTGATTTGCTGTGCATTTCCTGATTAGGCTATTAGGTGACCAAGAAAGAGTCAAATCCATATAGACATATCCAAAAGCAATAATTAAGAGTATAAAATAATAGATTTAGTTACCAGAGTTGTCTTTGCTTCCTGTACAATATGACCACTTTCAGTTCTCTGTTGACAGACAAAAAACTCCTTTAAACCAATGTCAAGAATTATATTGTTTTCATGCATATAATATTCATTATTGAGGATTACCTGGATAATTGATCTTGAACGTCCTGAAAGGAACTTATTAGGTGCCATGGACACAGCTTGTTGACGTAGAACCTGATTCTCCGATTCTAAATTAGTGATCTTCTCCTCTAGCCTAATCATAGAATCATGAGATTTCAGTCAACCATCTCAGTGAGCTAAGAGCAGGCATAATATGATGAAATTTTGAATTAGCTATAAATTATTGAGATGTCAAAAGAAGATAAAGAAAGATAAAGTTTTAACAGCTAGCCAATGATATTATCACACATTTCAAGAGAAAGAAAGTCTCTACAACAAGGAATTTGGCACAGAAGTTTACACAAGTCATCCAATATTTTCAAAGCAGGTCATTGTTGATTTAAGGGTGACCCAGTGGCCAGTGCACTAGGCTCCCACCACCAAGTAGGGTCTGGGATAGTAAATGTACACCGCTTTTTTTTTGGTGAATCGTAAATGTACACAGCTGTAACTCCATAAGCAGAGAGACTGTTTCCAAGATTTGTACTAGTGACCTCTTGGTTACAACTTACAAGTAACAACCTTAACATTGTGACAAGGCTCTCCCTTGCAAGACATCATTGATTATCACGGGAAAACAATTACATCAGGACATACTTTTCATTATTTACATATTACCTAGTCAATGATTCTTGAAGCTGACGTGTCTTCTTCTCTGTGTCCTCTAGTTTTTTACCTCTTTCTTCGCTACAAACTTGGGTTTCGTTGTATTTTCTTTCAAAGTCATCAGCTTTCTGTTTCTCTGACTTGAGTGAAGTCTGTGTTGATACAGCCAAGGCAAAATCACTTAAGATGAGCTAAGGTGCATAAGTTGATTTTAACTTTAAGAGAATTTTAATTCATTTTATCTTCTCATTTTCTTCTCTTATAAGTACTCAAGAATAAATTTATCCAAGATAGGCCATAGTTCTGTTTACAAGCTAGGTTACATAACTGGATACATGTTGTCCAGAAAAAAATACTATTTAAATAACTTCTTCACATTGAAATTTTTTATGGTCCTCAATCTGATATACCAAATTCCATATCTGTTGTCTTTTTTTTCACCTTTACGAACTAATCAATGAAGGAAAAGAGGCTACAAAATTAATGTACCATTCTAAGAATGATATAGGTCATATATTAGTGAAAGAAATATTGTCATAAAAGCTATCAATTTTAAAAGAAGCATTTTATATAGAAAGAGACGCATCTTTGAAATAAGTTCACCTAATAGGAGATTTGGTCTTGTATGACTGAACTTTCTTACCTTTAGGCTCTCAACTTCAGCGTTCAGTTTCTCGATCTTCTGTGTATCTTCAACAATAACCTGTGTTTCTTTAATGACAGGAGGTGCTTCTTCAACAACTTTCTTCGCATTCTCTCGCTCTTTGATGAGCAGAGCATTAGTTTCTTCAAATTTGTTCTGCATCTCCTGCAATAAATTCTGCACTTTTGCTATCTCCTGTGCTTTGGATTCTTCCAGATTGGTCTGTACATGATTCCACATGGCTTACTTTAGGCCTTACCAGTTGAGAGGATATTTAATAACTTGCAAACATTGGTCTTTTAACCTTCTGTTTATTTCTTAATTGTGCAAAAATGTTTTTCAAAATGCATGGTTGTGTAAGAGATCAGAACAACAAAATCCTTCCAAATTATTTTATCCACAAAACATGTATCTTACCCTTAAACCTTTTTCTAGTTGGAGACGCCAAGTGAGTTCCTCCACTCGTTTTTCTAGTTTATCCTTTGCTTCTTGAAGGGCACCAGTTTCTCTTGCAGCCTAAAGCAAATGGAAACATATGTCAACTTAGAAAAAAACAGAAAGATAAAATGAAACCAGGAAAACAAAATTAAAAAAGTGAGGTTCAAGCTACTTATATATTACAGAATGAGTCAGGTACAAGCCACTTAATCAGTTGGATCAAGGTGGGGTTAGTTTTAGATTTGATCCATCATACCACTAAAAAGGAAAGAAACATCAAAGAAAGAGAAATATTGCATGACTATCAATTTAGGCCATTCTGGATGCAATATTCTATTTTGTAGTTTTCTCCAAGGTTTATTTTGTATCTACTTCATTTCTTTCAAAATAAAGATATGGTAGTGGTTTAAGAAATCAAAATAAAAAGGGAAGATTTTTTTGTCTTCTGTTATCACAAGTGAAAAATTAAAGCCAATTGCAATCTTTGCAAATCAGAAGAGAATTTTAAGTTCTTCTATTGTTTTTCCCTTCATGAAGATAATGATGATGATGAAACAAAAAATATGAATATTGTTTGTATATATGTATGATTTGAAACTCAATTCTACAATTAAAAAAATTATCAAATAGTATCTTTTGCCTTTTGTGCCATAAGTTATGTAGGATGAATGTGTTACATCTTTTGTCATCTATTTCTTAAGGATCTACTTAATGTATAAGAATCATGGTAAACATAGAAACATACCATTTTCAGTTTCCTAAGTTCTTTCCTGGCTATGCGCCCCCTCCATCTGCATTGTGTAACTATTGCACCTTTCTTAAGCCTCTTATGATATAAGGCAGCTTTGTGGCACTGCCACCGAGCCTGCAATTTTTTGAGAGGGAATTTGAAATACTGAATACTGATTTCCCTAGAGGATAATCCAAATCATATAGTACTTGACCAAAACCTGAATAATAATGGAAGCTTTAGTTTGCTTCTTAAATCTGAATTTCTTGCGGGCAGCAACGGCCCTTATAGCTGTTTGCAGTGTAAGTGCTGACACATGAAGTTCTTTATAGGCTTTCCTAGATTCATATCTGCGTACATTCTTTTGAATTTTCCTAGCAGCAGCCTCCCTTCTCAAGTGCTCATAGAGTTTACATGCAAGTCTTCCTACAGATAATATATCATATATCTTAATATAGAAAAAGGAGAGTTATTAAGTAATGAGATCTCCTACAGATCTGAGATACATTATTCTAACCAGGGAAGTCATGCTCTATGAAAACTTGACAGCATACTCTAATCAGGTTATTTCACTTTTGAAAAACTTTACCTCTCCACCGAGACTGCACATATATGCTCTTCTTTCGCAATGCAAGATAATGTTTACGAGCTTGATGAGTTCGTACGCACCGTTGGATAACTTTTGCTGCATTACCAAGTACTTGAGCTCTCCGTGCATCTAGTTCAGCCATCTGACCTGCTCTCAAGAATACCTTTGTTTTTCCAATCTACAACATTTGAAGCCAACCAAATGAATTTTGTGAACATATGAGCACGGCATAAATATTATACACATATGCAAGTTATAAGACCATACAAGTTCCCTGTTGATATTAGATCATTAAGTCTGAAAGAGCTGTTATAAATTCATGCTGCAATGTGCATGGGTTATAGTTGTTGCTAAGGCCTTAAGAGCTTTATAACAGAGTTATGGACAACTGAGCAAGAACACGAGCAATAATTATGCTGGTGAAATATTTCAAATTACCTGATATCCATGAAGCCCCATCTTTTCCAGAATCTTTTGGCAACCAGCCTTTTCATCACAGCTACTCACAGGTGAAAATTTTGACATATTAGCACCATCCCCAAGTTTGGTACGAAATATTTGAGCATATCAAGCCAAAACTTTTCTTCCTCCCAGGCATAGAAGATAAACTAAAAGAGTGCTTACTTTGCTTCCATGGCCTCTGTAGCAAGGATGCCAAATCTGTTTATAAATTCAAAGAAAGCACGGCGAGTAGGGTAGCCAGCACAACTGATTCTGATTGCCTCCAAAACACCCTATAGGAACAAGAGTTAGGAACAGCTGAAGAAGGGGTGAAGACTTGATGAAACTATGAATATACTTTTGTATAAACCATCTTCCAAAGAATGAAATAAAGGAAGAACATAAAAGCATACTCACACCACAGCGAAGTTGTTGCATAATATTGACATTCTCAAAAATTGCAGGCTTAAGTTGGTTGTTTGGTTTCACACATCTAATGTAATGGGGTTCTGTAGAATTTAATGTCTCCATCAGGCTTTGTAGTTGTAGCTGCACCATTCAAAATTTCATTAGCTTCTTGATTGTAAGAATGCAGTTCAGTTTTTGTAGGTTGTGAGGTGAGCTTGTTCATATATTCATTATTTGAATTTTTAGTCAAAGTCCTAAAGTTTACCAATAAAGACTTGAAAAAGAATGATACCTTAAAACGAGAACCAATTGAAGAAAATTTGGAAGATTTTGATGTCTCTTCTGGAAGTGGAGGAAAAAGGCCAGATACAAAATAACATTTGGAAGCACTCAATAAATCTTGATGTTCAGGAACCACATAATCCTTGTTTTTGTCTAAGAATTGGTCAGACTGGTATAATACCTGCAGATTTAGGAGGGTAAATTTGAATAAGCAAAGATATCGCATTTAAGCAGCAGCTAATGCTATGAGATTAGTCGTACCTCCCCAGCATAATGAGCAATTGTGAAATCTGTTCGAGACAGTTTTGGCTTAATAAAGCGCTTGTGATTCTTAAATGTTTGATAAAGCTTATTTGCAAATGTTTCATGAGTTGACTTCGGAAACATGCTGAAAGACAAAGGGAGAGGGTAAAGGCAAGAACGATGGACATAGATTCAGTATGTTATGTAACAAGTATTAGACTAAGAAAGTTGCAGATGAAAAACTGTGTTCTCCATTGGAGAATTCTGCATTAAATAATGCTCATACAATTTGATTTCTACATTTGTGCATTAAATAGCCAATCTGCAATAAATGCTATCCTACAGTTGGAATAACTAATTAAGTATATAATTATAGCTGCATAATAATGTAAGATCTGTTGTTTTGAATGGCCAACAAATGTGTCAATAATAACAAATATTCTACAATTTGTGCCAATTAATAACTAATATTTTGCTAATCAATTCCATTGACACCCCCCCTCAAATTGATGTTGGTAAGTCTAAAGGCATCAATTTGCTGATTAGGAAATTATTGCGCTGACGTGTCAAGGATTTTGTGAGAATATCAACAAGTTGAACAAATGTAGAAACATGAGGCAAGGTGATAACTCGATGGTCATACACCTCCCGGATTGAGTGACAATCAACCTCTATGTCCTTTCTTTCATAGTAAACAAGATTTGTGGCAATTTGAATGGCACTTGTATTGTCAGTATGCATTGGAGTTGGTTTTGCTTGCGAAAAACCAAGCTCTGAAAGGAGACCACGTAACCAAATAATCTCTCAGCATGAAGTAGACATGGTGCAGTATTCTGCTTCAGTGGATGATTTGGAGACTGAGTCTTGTTTATTGCATTTCCAAGAGATTGGAGCTTTCCCGAAGAACATACACCAGCCAGTAGTGGATTTCCGTGTGTCTGGACATCCAGCCCAATCAGAATCACTGTATGCTTGAAGTTGTGTTGATGCACCAGTAGGGAAGAAAAGCCCACGACTAGAAGTACCAAGTAGATACTTAATAATATGGTGTACTGCTGAAAGATGCAAATGCCGATGAAATTGCATGAATTTGCTAACTGTGTGAACAACAAATGAGATGTTTGGTCTAGTGATGGTTAGGTAAATAAGACTTCCAACCAGCATACGATAGAAAGTTGGGTCTAGTAGAAGGTCACCATCTCGTCGCAATTTCAGATTAATTTCTATTGGAGTGTCAACAGGAACAGAATTAGTGAGACCAACTAATTGAATTAGATCTTGAATATATTTGTGTTGATTGACGAAAATGTCTTGCTATCGAAAGTGTACTTCTAATCCCAAGAAATAAGTGAATTGGCCAAGGTCTTTCATGCAGAAAGTTAAATGCAATAGTCTCTTGATTGTATTGATAGCCTCTTGATCAGATCCGGTGATCACAATATCGTCCACATAAACAAGAAGTATGACAATTACTTTTAAGCTCCTTTGTATGAAAAGTGACAGATCATACTAGCTTTGTATGAAGGAAAAACCAAGTAGTGTTGTGCGAAACTTTTCAAACCATATTCTCGGTGCCTATTGGTGAAACTTTTCAAACCACTAGCGGTAGAAGGACCAGCCGCAGCAGTAAAGGCTGTTTCAATTTTCCTTGGTGATCTTATGGGGCATTCTTTAATGATATGGTCATCCTTTTTGCAGTAATTGCAAAACTTTTTAGGACAGTGTGAAGCAAAATGTCCAAGTTCTTTGCAATAGAAGCATTGGATAGCACTCAAGTCTCGACGTTTAGGTTTTCTTTGTGCAGCATATGCAACTGGAAAAGAGTCAGATTTTTGTTGTTCAATGGATGCTTAAGTTAGGAGACGTTGTTTTTCACAAAGAAGCTGATTGAGCTCTATTCATGAGATTGGACCAAATACCCTCAAAGTACGATCTCAATTCCATAAGAAATTGATCTCTTTTTGTAGTCTCATGAACTTGTTGCACTGCAATTTGACCTTCATTTGACAAATCTTCATAGACAATGTTAGTGTATTCAGTCCAACGATTCATGAATTGAGAATAGAATTCAAAATTTGAGAGACTATCCTATTGAAATATGGCAATTTCATGTTCCAGCTAGAACCTTCTAGCAGTATTATTCTGGTTATAAATCTTCTTGAGATAGGCCCACATCTTCTTGGCTGCAGTGCTGAATGGTCAGAGATTGAGAACAATATGAGGATCAACAAAGCCTATGATCCATGCCATGACTTGGCCATCCTTGACTTCCCACGCAGCATATTCGTTCGGCTGGTTTTCTTTGTTAGGAGCAGAACTAGTGCCATCAACATGACCCCAAAGGTTCTTACCTTTGACAAATATCTGGAACTGGAATGCCCAGGCAAAATGATTTTTGCCATTAAGGCAAATGAATAAGACATCATACTTGTCACTAGACATAAGGTTAAGGGGAAAAAAAAGGTAATCACGAGAGAGAAATCACAAAAGAACAAGGAGCAAGAACTGGATAGTCTTGCAAAACCAAGAGGCCAGGAATTTTGGACAGAACTATGATAGGATTGCAACCTAGACTAATACCATATTAGCTAAGAAAGTTGCAGATGAAAAATTTATGTGTTCTCCTGTGGAGAATTCTGCTTTAAATAGTGCTCATACAATTTGATTTCTACATCTATGCATTAAATAGTCAATTTGCAATAAATGTTATCCTAAAGCTGGGATCACTAATTAAGGAGATAATTACAGTTGTATAATCATGTAAGATATGTAGTTTTGAATGACCAGCAAATTTGTGCCAATAATAACAAATATTCTGCAATTTGTGTCAATTAATAACTAATATTCTGCTAATCAATTCCATTGACAACAAGGAGCTTTGGATTTGAAGAAACCAGACAAAAACTAGATCATGTCTACTTTTACCAACCTAAAGTAGATGTAGAAAGTTAAAATCATCAAGCAAGCTGTGAAAAGGAAGTAGTTCATGGGAAAAATAACAATTATTTACCAAGCTTCATCGAGGAGAGCAATGATTCCTCCAGGTTTCTGCAAAAGCAAAATCAATGTAAAAGAATAGTACAAGAACAAAAGGCAGAAAAAGCCTAACTAGGGATTGAATTAGGCTGTAAAATGGGCCCAAAATAATAACTTGGTGGAAGACTACTCACTACTCAGAAATGGAACTTGCTTGATTGTAAATTTATATTCATCTAAAACCCAAAATATCAGATTGTGTATATTAGACACAATAAAGGTCTTGTGGTTCAATTCCAAAAGAAGCAAGAATTAAACTCATTAATCAATTTTATTTTCATCACAAGTTCCTGTTCCCCTGCTTCTCTTCCTTTCTACATGTATGTAGTTGTTCTGTATTTTTTGTCAACCTGGGAGGATTGGGATCAATTGAAAATTCATTATTAATAGGCAGGGTATAGTCACACTAAATAGACTGTGGGATGAACCTATATTGGATGATTAAAAACAACAGCAATGTAAATATCATCTTTAAGCATATCAAACGCACACTACCTTTCAGTTTCATTAAGGTTTTGACCATCTATGTTGAAGGCTTCCAACTAAAAATGAATAAATTATACTCAATTCCTTGAAGAAAGTAGGAAAAAGGAGAGAAAGAAAACCTTCTCAATAAGGTCCAAAACATCTTGGTTGTCAACAAATTCAATGTAGCTCCAGTTGATCTGCTCCTTTGTATATTCTTCTTGTTCCATTTTAAACACGTGCTGAAATTCATCATCACCATCATATTAATAATGGAAATAGCAAACAAACTTGAAGTGCATAATTTGTTCTTAGACTTTGCCTGATTGAAATGTTGCTGCAACTTCTCATTTGTGAAATTAATGCAAAATTGCTCAAAACTGCAGAGCATGACAAACTGAAAATAAGTTACAAAAGATTGAAACTTGAGAATAAGTAGAAGTAGTTGCTTTCAATATCTCCAGTAATGCCCTCTTGTGGACATACTTATGGATATATATGTTTATTCTTCAAAACTATATATTACCTGTTAGATTTAAAGCTTTCGAAACCATAGATATCAAGGACCCCAATCAAAGATTTAGAATTGGGGTCTTGTCCAATGGAATTATTAATCTTGTCCACCAACCTGTTAGTAAACACATAAATGATCCAGGAATAAAAATCAGAACCCTGTATCCTCATATTCAATATTTGTGACACTAATTAGAGATTTTAAAGGTCTTTAAAATGAATTTGTTTCCATTTTTAGTATCTTACCAGTCAAATAGCCGAGAATAGATTGTTTTTGCTAATCCATCTCTACTGATTGCTGCACTTTGGGGGTCAAGGCTCCGTTTTATAACTTCTTCAGGGGTGATCATGACACGCTTACATAATGCGTCTTCCAAGGCATCAGCATCACACCTGATCCAATATTGACAATTATCTTAAGGAAACTATAAATCATACAGACATGAGTAATAATACAACAATGCCCATACATGAGAAGCTCAGCAGTTGTTTTCAGGTGGAATTTGGATTTGTCATCTTTTGGAACTGATGAATCAATGTCTTTTCCCTTGGTAAATTCAATATTACCAATATGAAGAATTGAAGCAACAACTCTGAAAATGGCTTCCTGAGAACAAGACAGCAGGGCAAAACAGAGAGGGAGAGAACAATCATTCTATATTCTAGCAAGAAAAAAGCTGGCTGCATTCATACTTGTGGAAGAAATACCTGATCTTTTTGGCTTATCCCAACAATATCCATAGCTCTCCGGGTGGCAAGATATTCACGAGCATCACTTACATCAGCCAGTTCATAGCATTTTGACTGGTTAAGGTAGTGAAATGATCTAGGATTTCCTAATTTGTATTTCTCAATTTCCTGTTAGCAGAATTTTCAATGAGTTCATATAATTAAAAGAATCAATAATAAGTAGATCGTAGCCAGAAATCCACCTCCTGTGGTGCAGCACAAAGAAGATAAAAGCAATGGTAGTTCCTTTCAGGATCATTAATTTGGCAAACCCGAGATCTCTCTAGAAGATATGTTCGGATGGCTGCTCCTGATATTCTTCCACTTTTATCGAATTGGATCTCAACAAATTTACCAAAACGGCTGCACCATTAACACTAGGAGAATTTGAAACCAACTCTTTGGTATTAGCTTAGACATTAAGTATCATGTAGCAGTTTATGTTAGCAAAAAGAGAAATTCCTTTTTGGAATGAAAATTTGATAAAGAAAGACATCATTCTAACTGCCCTTCTTAATATCGGAATGACTTTTGACAATATAATGTGCTATTAAGTTAATGAAATGAAACAAAACTGGAAACAAAGTTAATCTATAATTTCAGACTAGCGGTAAGAATGAAGCACAAGGAATTCTTTGTTGCCCACATGTCAGGAAGACTTATAAAAAGTTAACTTACATACCAGAAATCATAGAGAATAAAACCCACAGAATCCTTTATTTACCACATATAAGAGAGACTCACCTAGAATTGTTATTCCTGACAGTTTTAGCATTCCCAAATGCTTCCAGTACTGGATTTGACTGCACTCAGATCAGTTAATAAAGAAATCTTGAATGAGTTCATATTAAAAGATAAGAAAATGGAATGTTATTCATTGGGAGGGGGGCGGGAATTCTGTTAGAATTCAAAAATAAGTGTAATTAATTGGATCATACTTCAAGAACTTGTTGCTCAACTGTTCGCCCTTCAGTACCAGCCCTACCACCTAAGAAGGCAAGGTATTGCATAAGCATTTTTGTAGTTTCAGTTTTCCCAGCTCCACTTTCCCCACTGACTAGAATTGAATTGCTTTTCTTTTCGTTAATCATCGCCCTGATATTAATAAAATCATCAATTTAATATTTGCTTCACTTAGAGAAATGAAACTTGGATCTTACGAAAAAATTAGGATTACCTATATGCAACATCAGCAACTGCAAACACATGAGGACTTAATTCTCCAAATGGTGCTCCCTTGTATTGTTGCATCATGTGCGCACCATAAATATGAGGTAGTCTTTGGAATGGATTTATTGCAATCAGAATATTTCCAGTATAAGTCTGCCAAAACAATAGGTAACAACTTTTTCACTGATAAAATATGCTGAATCTCATCTCATTAAAGGGAAGAAAGCCTTACATATATTTCATTCAATTCATATCTAGCTTTTAAGTTCTGCAGGACTCCAGGCTCGTGCAAATAGGAAAGTTTTGTCATATCATCCACTCCACCAGGAGGAGCTTCCATATCCTTAGGATATATTTTTGATAAATTTGCAACAACCTTAAAATAGCAATTACAGGTAAATAATTCAGATTTAATCTTTGGCTTAATAAGTTACTGCAACATTTTGCACATTTTCCAGTTAGCAATACATGCATGAGAAAGAACAAGTGCTGCATTAAGAAATGAAGTAAGCAATTAAAATAATAATTTGCTTACTGCAGAGTTTAATGAGTTAAGATAAAGCAGGAATACAATGAAGAAAGACAGTAGTAAATTTGTTCAAGACTCCAATGACCTCGACACTGGATTTTCAGGACAATAAACCTTAATTAAATAATTTTCTATAGATCATAATGATGACTTGAATCCCAAGCAGGGACATTCAATAATGAAAGAAAGAACTCTTGTTTACGGATCTCTTCCCTTTTTACTTTTTAGTGTTTTCTTTGTCCTTCTTTACTCATTCCATAATCTACTTGAAGCTCAGATACAGCTGACCAGCACTCCAGCAGTTCTTTTTCTTATTTTAGTTGATAACCATGTAAGTAGTTGCTATGTATATAAACCTAGGATGATCACAAAGGAGACTGGGGACAAAGCTAGAATAAATAAGATGGGGGACCTAATATGAAAATTACTTTATTGAAGGGGGCAAATTAATTTTGTTTTAGAAAAAAAGCTACATGGGAAGAAGAAAAAAAATTAAAGGGGAAAAAAAGGATGGGAACAATCCCCTCCTCCAAGCAACATTTCACATCCCCTAAATGAGAGGTAAATTATTACCAGTCATTATTATTTTATCTTTCTTCTGTATTAACTGTTGTCATACGATAAGCCTATGTCAAATGTTTAGCTATCCAACACAGTATGGATTGATTCTAGAATGAAAGTCTTATTTTTCAAGATAGGGTACTGCCCATCAATGACTACAGTTGGTCGTAAACCTATCAATCTTCTTCTCAAAAAGATTGGATATAAAAAGGCAAAAAATCTAATACTATAAAATAGGGAACCAAGTAACTGGCACTCTGACAGTCTACAAACCTTTTTTCCATTGGTAGCTTCAATTTCAGCATCCTTTCCATTTATTTTTAATACCTGTCCATCAATCCAAGATACCTCTGGGTCTTCAATCCAGACATGAGAACCCACAACAATATTCACTGGAGTACCCTGCAGATGGAGATATGGAATCATTATTTTTATTACAATGATCTATGTAAGATTTCATTAAGGTTCTGAATATGTATTTTTATATTATCTTGTCTTCAAGAAAAGCTAACAAGAATTGTACATAAGTTTGTCCCATGACATGCGTCTAGTAAGATCTATAAATTCCAAACTAAACTAAAACATGCCTAGTTAGACAGTGCCTGTAAATCTGTAATACTAACAGCCAAATAAAATAAATCAGAATGTTTTACCATAATTCTCAGGAATATTGGCCTACCAACCAACTGGATACCACATTGTAGAAAAATCAGTTTAATCACAGTTTGCTGCTGCATGGCAAGATATCATATTTCTTTCCTAATACATCCTTTTCTAATGTATTATTGACTGAGAGATATTTTGAGTTTTTGAATCTTGAAAAAATTGCAAATACCACATGAAATCAGGATCTACAAGACTACAAGTATACTGATGCTCTTCAAAAGTGGAAGTTCATGTATAAGTATAAACAAATGCGAGTCACAACCCACAACTCAGGACTCTGAGCTCAATATTGTTTTGAAACTTGATATGCCTACTAAATCTATATTTCTTCTACCCATTGCTAAAATCCATCCACTCTATATACAGAACGAACCAAGTGTGGTTTGTCTGCTTTGCATTTCATGATTCATCACTTTCTGTTTCATAATTTATCCACTGTTGGCATCATTATTCTCTGACAATGCTGCCTGAGTTGCCCAACTTAATTTGAATGCCACATCTCCCAAATAAATCATTTGCTTTTAGATTTGAACAAAACTTGGATACAGTTCCTTCGGTGTTTTTAACGTTGTTCTCCAATTAGAATTGGAGTTTCATCTCAATAATCCGTATACTAAATACTCCCCAACATTAAATGTCACCATAGACTCCCAAGGTAAAACTCCAATTCTGATTTGAGAACAACCCCAAAAGCACCTAAGGAACTGCATATAAGTTTTGTCGGATTGATTTTACCAGTGAACTCCAATCCCTTTTCCCATACTCCTCCGAAATTCCAATGCGCATTGATCATGGAGGAGGGTCACTACATAAAACAGCTGTGTGTGCATTACAAAGAATCACTTGACTTCAAAGTATGATGATCCCTAACAACTTCTCTCCAGTATCCAGTTCATAGTTTCATTCAATCTTTCACGTAAGTATTTTCAATTCCAACGCACGTAATTGCGTAAACGAGATCTTATTATTATTTTGAATGGAAAAAGATAAAAATAACAAGAGGCTTCCATTGATTGTGCAAGCGACTATACAGAAAGAAAATCGCATCGCATAATAAATAAATACAAAAAGTAAAGTGAAAATGGCGAGAGAAACGTACCATTATTGCGGTGTAAAGTGGGAGGTGAGGGAGACCTCAACGAGAAGGTTCATAAAGAGAAGAAAATGAGTTAGGGATCTGATGGGAGCGTTATTGCTGAGATTTGAATGAAAGGCGTTAAGAAAGTGGGAAAATGGTGTGAAAGTGAGATGACAGGAACGACGACATTGATTAGTTTTTGGGGGAAGATGAACAGAGAGGGAAATGGAAGAAGTGAGCAAGGGTTTGGATCCATGAAGAGACATTCTTCGCCACGCCCTTCAACTTCGGCACCTTCTTCTTCTTCCCTTTGCTTTCGCGCCAACTCGTGGCTCCTAATTAACTATGTGTCTAACGGAATTTCTTCTCACTCCCCTCCCTGGTGTTTTAAATGTTTTAAATATCCATATATTATTTTTTCTAAACTAAAATGTAAATATACAAAAGTTGGAATTTCTTCATTATAAAGTCACAATGTTCCGGAATTTGGATGAGTCAGAACCTACGTGTATAATGTCTATCCAATAAAAAATGGACACGTATAGGCTCTTTCTCTTTCTCTTGGGCACGATTGAAGGTCGAAGGCGACAGTCAGGGAAAGAAATTCCGACGATGGGAGAAGCGGAGGAAGGAAGAAATTCGTACAAGGAGGAGGAAATAAAAAAGAGCAAGGGGGAAAAGAAACAGAACGACACCGATCTCCTTTTTTTTTCTATTTCGCTTTCCTCTCTCTCGATCTCCTTTGTTTATTTGATGTTCATTTGTGTTTTCTGTTATGTGCGCTGTCTGTGGTGACGGGTAAGGGGAGGAGAAGCGGTGGCGGTGTTGCGTGGTTTATGGTGATGGATTGATGACGACTCGTCCGAGTCGACTCATTGGCTCACTCGGATGAGGGAGGGACAAGGGAGAGAAGCAAGGTGCAGAGCTCAGTGAGCTTGATGCGGAAGAGGAAGACGCGGCGGAGGAAGAAGGTTTCAGGCGGCGGCGGCAGCGGTAGCGGTAGCGGCTCCTCGTCTCCGCTGGAGAACGATGAGGTGGCGATAGTATTTGATCTGAGTTTATTATTGTGTTTGATGGTGTTAGGGAAGACTGAAGAGGCTTCGATTCTGGCATATTTTATTTTCTTTAGCTTTGAAATATCTACCATATAAATTATATATGTGTCACATTTTTTAGATACAATTTAAGCTACATATGTTTAGAATAATGTGAGTTATGTGCACAGAACCATCAGATTCAAGCCTATGAGTTATGTTAACAAACGCAGAGCTCATGTCCTTTGTTTTTTCACGCGTTGCTTCTGTGTTTCGAAATTAATCATAATTGTGATGAAGTTTCTCATCAGGAATTTGTTTAAGTTTGTTTTTCTCTTGTGGAGGTTGTAGTTTGCTCACCAAATTACTACCATTGCCTAAAACGTGCCAAAAAACTTGTTGTTTCAGGAATTGAGTAGGAGGGTTTTGCAAGTTTCTTTATCTGGGTCTGTTATGGTGTTTGACGGTGATGGTACTGTGCTGTTATGGTGTTTGAAAAAAAAAATCTGCAATTTGTGACAGGTTTTTAAGCTTCACAAATTGTATTTTGATTTTTGCTTGTTTTTTTATTTTTTCTGCTATTTGTGAGGGTTGTAAAACCATCAAAAATTATATTTTAATATATAAATATTAAAAAATGTCATGTAGGTTTTAAGGTTTAGGTTCATATGAATCGGGATTTAACTTTCAACTAAAAAATAACATTATGATTTTATGAGGAAAAAAATATAGACAAAATTTTACAAAGATAAATCTAAACTTTGATATATTTAAAGAGGAAAAAATATATTTTTTATTTTTTTATAGCTACCTAATATTCAAGTTACTTTATATATATATATATATATATATATTTTAATTCGTCCATATATGTATGTATTCTCTAACTATTTTTATTTAGTTGGTAATTTGTTAAGTTGTAATAACTTTATTAAGTTGAGTGAATTTTATATAAGAAGTATGGACCATATCCATCAACTTTATTTATCTATTTTTTCCATGAGAAAAAAATTATAGAAGAAAAAAAACCCATTAATTTATATAAAAAAAAAACTAATCTAGTTAACTTCGTATAAAAGAAATAGATAATTTTTTTAACTTGATTGGATTAGAAATCATAAATGTTCATAAACTCGTTAGATTAGAAATTAATCTAATTTATGATATGATTATTTTTTACTTAAGAAAATTTTAAACAATGAATACTCATGAAATTTTACATGACCACATCAATCAGGTATCTTTGAACTTCGTGTAAAAAACTAAAAATTGTGGTGTTAATCATTATTAAAAACTTTTATGATTGTTTATTTACTATAGTTGAGAAGCTCAATAGCTATTAATGGAACATAAGCCTTTAATTGAGAAGCTCAATAACTAATAAACATTATTCTTTTACATATAGTCATGAACGTTGCTAGCTAATAATTTGCATACAAGAATATTTCAAAAAAAATTGTAAATAGGTATTATAAAAATATAATCACTTGAATTTTTTTTCTTTATTAACTATATTAAAATTGACATCTAAAAAATACTACTATCTTACATAAGAAGGATATCTTAATTTATATGATTTATATGCACATTTTTCTTTTGATTTAATAAATTAATTAGTCATATATAAATTCAAATATTTTTCTTTTGATTTATATTATTTAAAATTTGCTTAATTAAAAAATGAAAAGTGCTATGCAGTACCAACCACGAACTACCATGTTGCAAAATCAATAATCAATAATTATAGTTCGCAAAAGAGTTAACAATACGCTTTTTAACATATTCTAACACTTTTTATTAGTAAAATTTATTATAATCAACAAAATCTTGAAAGAGATTTAGGAAACAGAATGTGAATTTCAAAAAATTTAGTGGTTTTCAATTAATTTCATTCAATAAAAGAAAGAGTGTGTCCTTACCATTATTTCATAATGGGTTTAGCTTGTAATTGAACTTTGATGCATCAAACTCCTTAAAGCAGGAACATCGTCAAAATTACATCTGTCATCGTTCACCAAATAACCCTCTTGGCCAACAAGTGTGCATACAGAAACAGAACAGAAAGGGAAGGAACTTGTGACCCTGACATTTATGACTAGAACTTTACACAAGAAAAATAAAGCATGCATCATGTTACTTACTAGTTACTAGTACTACAGAAACGTTAAGGCAGTTTGCCTTTAGCACAAGATTAACAAACAAGATATCTAAGCAGCAACTTTTCCCTTTCCTCCTTCCCTTCCCTACTTAATCTCCATTGCCTAATTCTCATAATTCACTCAATAAACGGCTAAAGGCCAAGGAAACTTTTACCATTCTCCCTGGCTAGTTCAGTTTCCATCACCAGCAGCTTTCAGGTAATTAAGTGTCTCACCACCATCACCAGAGTGGCCACTAGAGTTTCCTCCTCTGCCTTCACCAGAGATTCCAATATCTTGCTTGCCACTACCAATGCGTACAAAGTCCGGAAACCCTCCTCCGGTTCCTATGGTTGCATTGCCTCCAACATTAGTGGCTTCACTTTGCAGCATGTGGAGGCCTTGACTTCCACTGGAGCTCATGCCAAGTTGGCTGTGCATGCCTTGCTGCTGTTGAAGCACTGAGAAAGGCTGTTGGGAGTACAGGAGCGAGGAGCGCGAAGCCATTAGCTGTTGTTGTGACATCTGCTGAGCCTGTTGAGCCTGCATGTAGTGTGCTCCCTGCTGCACAAGTCCACTAGAAGGATACTGTAGTGATATCCCCAAGAGTATGATGTTAAATGAAGCTTATGTTATGTATCATTGCAATATTTCATTGATTAAAATGTATCCAACATCTTCTCAAGTTAGTGCTTTCAAAGTGATTACTTGTATAGTTATAGTGATTACTATTATGAAAATAGGCATGTACCTGACCAGCCAATGGAGATGGTTGTGGTTGAGAATCAGCTATTGCAGCTAGGTACATGAGATTTCTCTGCAGCCTTGATTGGTTCCTGAAATAATGACAAGAGGATCATTATGATGTTTTAGGACCACAGCAAAAGGAACAGAAGAGGAGCGAGAATCTGATGCTAAGATGTTAAGGGCAAAATCCAATAATTGTTTCGGCTTTCTATCTCAAGGCAAGCAAGGAGAATTTTGATTTCTAGAAGAAACTTTTTCATACCCCCCCCCCCCCCCAAAGAAAAAAGTTAATCTATTATGAGCATCCTCTGTCGCCTTCCAACTGCATTGACAACAAAAAAATGAATGATGCAGTTACCAAAAAGGGTTACAACCTTTCTATGAATGATTGACCTTTCAATCAAACGGGATGTCAAATATACATACATAAAGCTACAACTTTTTTGCATCAAGTCATCATGTTTTGCAACTTTCCTTCATAATTGTATAAAACTATTGGTATCCAAATTTTTTAAGTACTGTAGACATGGATTACCTTTGATTTATCATTAGATTGACTGGTTGAGTAGTTTATAACAACAAACAGTAGAATTGCGTGTAAACTATCTGTTGAAATACAAGGTGAAGTCGTCCTATATTGGGTAGGAATGAAAAAGTTTAGCATCATATAAGTGAGAAAATAACTCATAAATTTAAGTCTTAAGATTTTGGATTAAACTATTGTGTTAGGTTCATTTGTATGTTCCAAAGGTATAGATCTCTCAGAAAACTAAAATTAAAATTCACGTTACAACAGGAATTGATATAAGTAATTTTGTAAGTTTTCTATACCTTACAGTTATTATATAACACTAAATCAGCCATATTATTCTTCTAAGTTCTCACACATTATTATATCACATAATGTGTATGGTGTAGCATATAGATATGATGATGATGGGATCAGGAAATTGTATGGTGTAGTATCGTGTCTAGTTGCCAAAGACATTCACCATTAGATGGAATCTAGATATGATCTGAAACTAGCATCAAAATGTCAATAACCCTTCCAACTAGCCACCAGAAGGGGTCATCACTGTTACCAAATTAAGATATGAAAAACAAAATTTTCAAAAGATGATGTTGCAATTAAGTCTAAATCTTACTCGGCACACTCGCTCAGCTTGCCAGAATTCTGGCTTTCAACAATCTTCAGAATCAAGGACTTGTTCTCATCCAGGTACTGCATGTAAAGAGAGAGAAAAATGGTTATATGAGAGATGCCTAGTAAATGTGAGGTGTGAAAAGCAACAAAAAGAAGGACTGTCTTCCCTTAAAAGTCACTATGATTCATGGTGATCTTAATAAATTTCAGAAAATATCTTCGTTGGTTGAAAATAGTCAAAAATATTTTAGGGTGTATTTTTTAAATGTATGTATGCAAAAAAAAAAAAGGATAAAAACAGTTGTATACCATAGTATAAGATTCATTAGTGTCAATTATTTATGTTCCAACAATGCAACCGAGATGAAAAATATTACTAGCATTTTCCGGCATGCAAATTCCTTCCTCTCATCTTACATTAATGTTAATGTGTGTCAGTGTCAGGAAGTAATCAAACCATTTATTCAACTTAAAATCCTTCAAAACTGTCCCCACACAATGGAGGAGTTAAACTAAAACACAGAAGCCAGACACGTACATGCCTGTACCAATCTACAAAAATTGCAAGGACAACACTTCCGAGAAGCTAGTAATAACTTCATACCCAACAACACTTTAATAACTCAATGAAACGAATAAAGAAAACAACAACACACCACCAAGTCTAAAAGTGGGGTGCCACCAGAACAGTGGATATGATGAAAGAAGAACCTTTTTAGTTGTTTTTCTCTGGAAAAAGTAATTAAAACAAAACACAAACTTAAGAAAGGGGCCCCAAGAAAGAGTCTAGTTAAGCTTAATAAATGCTGAGAAGAGGCCTGTGAAGTTATAAAGACAGGGATTTACGTTAATGAGATAATAGTCTGAAGAGAACAACAACACATGTTACGAAATTTCCAAAAAGCAAACAGAAAAAATAGAGAGAGCATTTGCGCGAACATCGCAGAAACTGACAAAGAATAAAAAGAGGAAGAGGGTATTATGATGGAGCGGTAAGTACTGCTAAAAGTGGCACAGTAAGACCCACAGAGCACAAGGGCGCAGAGACGAAAAAAAAAAAAGGTTCCCCTGAGCAGGGACATGAACGAACGCGAAGGAAAGTAGAATGAAAGAAGCGTGAATATGAAGAAGAAGAAGAAAGAAAAGGGTTGGAGAATGGATGAAGGAAGAAAGTAAAGGACCTGTTGAATGTGATCAGTGGTGACGTTGTTGGGGTAGTAGGCAGCCATCATGGGCTGCATCTGCATCAGGTGCTGCTGCATTTCTCGAACGCACTATGTATATATATATGACACTCACTCACTCACTCACTTGGTCGCTCGGAGCAGAACGGGAAACAGATGCCCCTGCCTGCAACGCAAGAGTGCAACTGCAAAAGAGAAACAAAACCCTCTGTTTTTTCTCTTTTCCCGCTTTTCCCTTCTCTTACAAATGATGCTACTACACCGAGAAAGATATTATTATTTATTGGACACGAGAGAGAGAGAATGGTGCTTGCTTTAGAGTTGAGGTTGAGGGAACCTTGTTTGATTTGGCTCTTTCTTCTCTGCAATGGGGTCCCTCTCTAGAACTGCGTGTCCTTTTTTCTCTCTCTCCAAAAAGTAGCTCACGTGATGGACGAGAGAGAGAAAGAGAATAATAAACTTAACACAAAAGATGTTGGAAACTAAAGACCATCTATAATGAAATAACTCTATAAAGTTATTTTTAATGGGATTCGTTTGTATACGTTATTTATTTTATTTTTTTCCAATATAAGTACTTTTAAGTACTAAATGTCTATAATGGAGTAACTTTCTTTGGATATTTCTAAGGTCTCAAAAAAAAACTTAAATCTATCATATTTTATTATTAACTTATTTATTAATTTATAATTATTTTATTTATTTTTTAATTGTAATTTTTAGTCTATTATTATTTAAAATATTTTTTGGCACAATAAAAATAAAAATATAATTAAATTATATTTTACTTAAAATAATAAAAATAGTTAATCTCACACAAATAGCACGACATCAAATACACTAATTAAAATAACAAAAGTATATTTAAAATAACAACTAATTTTATTGATTATTCCATCCAACACATTCTCAAATATACTTATAAGATCCGCTTGAATTTGATGATGACGTCCCCAATCAACAACATAATTAATAAAAGTTACATTACAATAAATAGCACAATTACTAAAATCCATATTTGTCTATAATATTGTTCACAAGATTTAATTCTTTAGTTGTGCGACGGTCATATCAATAGTATTCTTATAGAGAATTTGCATGTCGGACTCTTTATTCCTCAACTTGATCTTCTAATGGTTTTGATTTGGTCTTAAAAAACTCTTTCATAAATGTGAAATCAACAACATCAAAAGATTTTGCCTTTGTTTTTTCTTTTACAACCCTCTTTGTTGCTTACTTTTGTCCCTATTGGACGATCCATGATAGGTGATGTTGGATCGTTACTTGGCAGCGTATCCGGATTAGAAGAGGATGAATATGCTCCATAAGCAAAAACCTTTGTTCTCTTACTAAATTGTTCAAATTGTGTCAATCATTTAGGTTGGTTCCTCAATATATGCCAACAATTTTCTAATTAGAAACTTGCCTTTGTATCTTGCAAATAAATCGCATGTGCATCTCATATGATGTCAGACTTGGAGCCACAATTCTTTTTTCTTTGACAAGTTTGTTTGTAGCATGTTAAAAATTGCTTATATCTTTCATTGATCTTTTGTTGTCGATATTTTAGTTGTGATCAATCTTTCTTCTTCAAATGTTGCTCATGATATTTATTGCAATTATCTTCGATATTTGTCCAAAAAGTTAACCTTTTTTGGATCCCCTCAATTGAACTCTTCAAAATATTTAGTCATGCGTTGGCCAGACATCCATCTTCCTTTGCAAAAAAGCATGATCTTTGTTGTCTTTTGGATGCTTCTTCTCCTCCTCCTTCTTGGTTGACCACAATATATCCAACTCAATTTGGGTGAAAATGGTGGAATTTGAGACTTTGATGCAAAGTCGGATGGTGTATCGTGCTCTTTTTCGTTACATTGGACGTCACTAGTACCCATTGAAGATTCTCGATCCATGGAAGGGTTAATTGGTAGTGATGGATACATGTAAAATTGATATGGATGAAATGAGAGTGTAGGATATTGAAAATCTGCTATATTCGGATTATTTTGTAGGTTGGATAAATTTGAAGAATTTTAAAAATTTGGATTTGTGGGTTGTTGATAACGTGACATAATATTAAATACAGGATTCATATTGAATGAATTTTGATTCGGATCCATTGAATGAAAGCAAATTAAAGAAGAAGTTGAAAAATTTTGAGAGAAAGAATGAGAAAAATTTGAGAAGTAGAAATACAAAATGAGAATAAGAATGAGAGAAATAGATGAAAAAATATGATAATTTTGTGAGTGTTTGATTGGAGAAAAATAAGAAACAAGTACAGAAATTAAAAAGTTAAATCAATTTGTTAGTTTTTTTAATTATTGATTAGATTATTTAACTATTTGAATAAATTGGATCTCTTTGGGAAGTTATAAATTGTGTGTCACAATTTTTATATAATTTATAGGTATCAAACAACTTTACATGATGTCGATTAATTTTAAGATATAATCTAGTATGATTGGGAAGAAAGTAGAAAATGATAAGGGACAAAAATATTTTGAGTATGAATAGGAAGTTTTTAAATTTCATCTAAATACTAACCTAAGAATTTAGCAATAAAGCGTGCACACAAATATAATATATATATATATATATATATATATATATATATATATAATTTTAATTTTATCAAAATAAAAAAAATCATAAATTATTTTAAATTTGAAAATACCAAAATTTATAACAAAAGACCTTTATTAAAAGATAAAGTACGTGTGTATGAATTAATAGTAAATTATGAAAATTGCCTTTATGGTAAAATATGAGATCTTGAACGTAAAAAATGATAATTGTAAATTCTAAAATACAATGAGAAATCAACTATCCAAGTGAGTGTGAGAGACGGCGCTCCCAAAATGAGAAGTAGTGCACCACATGTGTATTGGAGTAATCTAAAAAGTACATTTTACTTGTTGATTTCTTGTATAAAAGAGATAAACAAAAACATAATGTCTACGGTAGGAAAATTAACAATTTATGCACACAGATTGACATTAGAGGCTTATTTTTTGATTTTTTTAAATCGAGCATATTAAGAGAACTTATTATTTTCGAGGGACGATTGCACCCATTGGCTAAAACCTGAGTCTGTTCCTGCAGTATATGGTATTGATACCAAAATCTATAACTCATCTTAGTAAATTATCGATTCTAATAGACTTGTTTGTTTTGACATATATCTAATTGTTTTAACTAGGTCTGTTTGAAAAGCCTCATATCATTTATCTCAATTCTTGACATATAATTTATATTTTTATTAAGTGATTTCCCTTCATCATGTCAATTTATTTTAAGAAGAAATCTAATTATATCTCTACATTAGATTTTTAATTGGGTCTTTTTGTCAGATTGCAATAATTATTAAATAGTTAATAAATTATCAAATTAATTTAACTATGAAAAAATTGTTGCAAGTAAATTGGACAATTGAATTCATACTTATATCCATTATATTATTTTACTTGCAAAGGCTATAGACATCCATGTGACACTAGAAAGAACAATGTTCGGGTAACAATGCATAGTTATTCATTTAAAAATTTGCTTAAATTACAAATAAGGTTCACGCAAAGCATTTCTTACCAGATCAAGAATTCCTGAACTTGGTTAGGCATCACATATAATTTCATGACTGTTTGTGCCAACAATATCAACCCGATGCAAACATATAGATTGAATCCTTTATTTATAATATGAGGGACCTATGTCGATCAAGTGACATTGATCAGGGCCATGGCTTAGGAATTAGATGAGATTCGTTTCAAATAAACATTTCATATACATAATTAAATAAGTATTAATTAATAAATATTTGTATAGTATCAACAAATAGTAGTTTAACTACATGAGATTCTCGAGCGGTGAGGTTAGACGAGAACATAGTCATCATCTGCTCCTCCTTCATGGTGGCTACTTGTTGTTGTAAGTACTCCTCTCACAATTACGTTCGCATCTCTTCCATTTCATCTCTTTTAACCATTGCTAGACTCGAATGGTGTGCAAGTTCACCAATGTATTGTTGGATGTTGACTATAAGGAGATTTCGATCTTTCTCTCCCTATAGTCACAAAGAGTATGTTGTTGTGTTTGCATTGGATGGTGGTGTTCAGCTTCCCTGAGAGCATTATTTTTTCAAGAGAATCTTATTAACATGCATGCAATTAATTAACAAATAGCATGCATTTCAGCAAAAATAATAATAATAATAATAATTTACGTTTATTACAATTCTCTCCACAACAAAACGAAACTCATTCAGGTATACTCCCCACAAGCTCTTTGGCATGCCTTTCTCCCTTTTTACTTGCTCCTAATCAAGATTGGAGAAGAAATAATATCAGATAGGTGAAACTCAGTTGTTGTTTGTTGTTCAAACTTCTCCTTCGTCATTTTTCTTCAAACAATTCATACCTCCAGTCCCCACAAAAACAAAAAAATTTGTGGAAAAATAAATCTTTACTCGATTCTTTAATTTTTCTTTTCTTTCCTTTATCCTGTCGTTTACTACTCTCACGAAACATTATGTGGGAATACAACAGAGACAAAGACAGTGATATTTAAAAATTAATAAATATCAATAATTTTTTTAAGATACAACTATATTTAAGTAAATTAATTTTTTAGTTCATTATTCTTATCTGAAGTTATACATAACAATAAAACATGGAAAATATAATTTATAAATGATTAGTATTTCTATTTTTTTAAAGAAAAAAAATTGATCTCGTGTTTGATTATCTTTCTATATATCTAAAAATTATTTTATAATTCTTTTATAAAAATAACAGGCAAAAGTGATTGATAAGCTTTTTGAAACAGTGTTGAGTAACAACTTATCTTCAATTTCGCCATGTCAGAAATTTAGTCAGTGTTTCTGAAATCAGCCCTCCGTTGGAGCAACACTCTATCTTTAATTTCTAACATGTTTGTCGCTATTAGGAAGCATTATATGAAAGAAGTAAAGCTATGCATGATTGAATAAATGATGTTGAAATCTAACATATCGGTGACCAGTGAAGAGGAGGAGGAAGGGCATCTTGAGGTGAGAAGGTGGAAGGAAATTTAACGTGTTTTTGAAGTGTTGGGGTTTAAGAACGTTGAGAAGAATAAGATACATAAAATATAAAATTTGTAGAGTTGCAAGGTAAAATATAAGGTGTGTTTAATATACAATCGGAATTGAATTTTTATCATTGGTTAGGTGATTTAAATGTAAAGTTAAAAATTACATTTTATTATAAGAAGACTATTTGAATGAATATATTGAAAGTTATTTTTATTTCAACTTTCACAATAAATTATTTATTATAGTTAATAACAATCTTCACTATAAATAGAGAAGATAATTAGTGGAAAAGATACATATGAAGAGAGTGTATAAGAAGAGAGATGGCTAAACAAAATAATTTTGTTGAGAGAAATTTTTTTTTATGTGTAAGAATATTATTATTTTTTATAATCATTGAGTCGAATTTGTAGAGTCATACATAATTTAATTTAATATGAATTACAATTTTGTAATCATTTTTGTAAAAATAAAATACTTTTGAGATGATTTCGTAAACTTAAAGAATGTCAAACCATATTAAATTGTTGTTTACGTTATTATTTTTCATACCATATAATTTTTGTTATCTTTTCATAATCAGTGTAACATTGATTAACAACAAAATTGAACCTTTCTATGTTTTTTTGGATTCTTGTTTTAATGGCTAATTCTTTTTTAAATTAATCATTAATAAAATTCTTTGTCAAATAAGTTTTTTTTTTAATAAAACTATATTTGTCGAGACATGATAATTGTCTTACAATTTTTCCATACAAACTAAATTTGATTTAGATAAAAAAAAACTATATTTTAAGATAATAAATATTTTTTTCTGTCTCAATTTAATTATTTGTTATTTAGAGTAATATACACATATATTATCGAGGATATAAATTAATTGATATGAAACTGTTTTAATTTATCAGATATTTCTAGTTGAAGTTCTAGATGTAATTATCTTAAACATTTAGATTTATTATTTATAATAATCTTATTTACATGAAAATTTTGTTTTTAATAAGTTTTTTTTTATAAAAATCTTATTCCAATTGAATAAAATTTTGTCATGAAAAATATTTATGATAAAATAAATTACCACCATTTTTTATGATAAAATATTTTTTTGTCGTGAATAAAATAAATTATTTTGTATCTTACTAAAATGTTATAATTCATAAATGAGTAACTGCACCTCTTTGCTGACTAAGTGACTATTACTAACTAGTGTATTTATTTCTTGAAAATATCATTGAAAAAGCAATAAAAGAAAAAGCATTTCCTTACTATTTTAAGGTAACAAATAATGCCAGAGAAATACTCTAAATTGTAAAAATGAGAAATAAAACAAGACTAGGAAGTCCATCTTTATTTTCCGATCCCTTTCTCAGAAAAACAAGCCAAATTAATAAATTATAAAGTGAATAAGTGATGGGGAAGCATAGGAATTTGAATCCAAAAATCTTCTCTTACAATAAACATGACACACTGTGCAGAGGGTTATAGGTCTCACACTTATTAATGTTTGATGATGACGTTGGACTTGTGTAAGAGATTCCCACTATTGCAATTTGCATCATGCGCTCCTCCTTCTTTAGGAATCACCGCTAATTAACCTTCAGTTCTTCACCTTTGTGCAAATCATCGCTAACTAGCCATAGCTTCCTAATACTTCATCCTTCTCATATGAATTCTACAGTTTTATCTTTTGAAAACAATATTATATTTTTTAATAAAATATTTTAATTTTCACTCTTCCATAAATAATATTACTATTGTCTTCTGAGACTTAATAACATATTTATTAAAATAATTACAAAATGTTACTTTAAATTTATAATACGTGAATAGTTTTAAAGAAAACCAATTTAAAATATCAATAAATGTAATACATAAATATTCTTTCTATTTCAAAATAAATATCTCACCTGAAGAAAATTTTATCCAAAATAAATGTTATAGTATAATATTAATTATTTTTATCAATATTTTTAATAAATATTAATTTTTTAGTATAATATTAATACTAAAATCTAAAATAACACTTGCTTAAAAAAATAGTATTCTCCTCTTTTAATATTGAGTACTACTACTATGGTTTCATTCTTAAAGATGCTAATTTTTTATCTAGTCAGACCCTTTTCTTCTTTAATTCCATGCAGATGTTTGTCCGTTTCATTCATAATCTCGAGTTTTTTTTTATTTTGGTGAATATTTTAATCTTGAGTTAGTACTACTTTAATCAATTCCCTTTCGCCGTTCGTCAATGGTTAAACAAGTATATTTGAGCGGTGATTAAGAGGCCTCGATAATTGGATTAATCAGTGCATGTATGCTTACTCAGATTTTCTTGGGAGAATTACTCTAATACAGAGTAAACCAATCAGAAACACATACAGAGAGTTATTCGAAAATTTTAAACAATCTTAATTATTTTAATTAGAACATCATGGCATGCTTTTCTTATAATATTTACTTTTATCGTATCGATGAATCACTGTCGCAATCCCCTCGTGCAGTCATGCTTGTTAATTTATTTAATTAATTTCCAGGAACCATTGTATAAATGAATGTAGTGCGGTGTTTTACTCCTCCCGACTCAATTATAACTAAAAACAAATAAATATTTCATATTTCTTTAAAAATTAATTAATTTGTTAAATTAAATCATTAAGTCTTTTTTAAAATTGATCCTTGGTCAAAACTTGATAACAAGTATCATTTTTTTTACCTTATTAAATAAAACATAAATACTTAAAATTTATTTCTATTCAAAATAAAAATATTTTTTTATTACTTATATCCGTGATTGAGAAAGAAAAAAATAATACTACCAATCGACAGAAGATACAGAATATTACTAGCTTGGTGAGATAGGTAGTCAAATAATTAATGTGTATGCACGTGTCACCTGTTCTCCCTCTTTCATTTTTTTTTTTCCTTTTCTTGTCAAGCGAAAAATATCACCAAATATACAAATTAATAATGTAAAAAGGTGAAGTAATAGATCCCTTTGATTTCTTTTAAGAACTGATTATTAAAATGAGTCTGATTTAAAATATATTATTGATATGGGCTTTTTTTTTTTTTTCTCAAAAGATTGAGTTAAACTGATAATTTGACAAGAGTCCAGATCAGCTTCACAATTACTAAAAAATATTAAAATTCATGTGCTTCTCTGATACTCAACAAGAACCAACAAATACAAATTGTTGTTTCAACTAGCAAATCCACTTTTTCATTGCTGCCACGTGCTGAAACAGCAAATAGAAATTTCTGGTCTCTCTTCCGTTGCAAATAAATTATACTAACAAAAATTGATTTTATCTTATGAATTTTTAAAGTAAATACTGAAATGTTTAGTCTTAAAGGGAGAAAAATTGACTTTTTTTAAGGAAGAAAAAATGGCTTTTAAGAGGCTTGTTATACTAAAAGAAATTGAAATATAATATATATTTTTTTAAATAAAAAAAAAGTGGCCCGAAAAGATAGTCGGATGAGTAAGAGCTATCTATAACAGTTTTTTTTTAATAATTGCTTTATTGTTTTTAGGGTTAATTAAGTTTTTAACTCTTAAATTATGAGAGTTTTGAATTTTTTATTTTTAAATTGTTTTTTTAAATAGTTTGTCATTAAATAATATTTTTTATTATAAATAATTTTTACCGTTAATAATAATCTTTGTTAAGTATTAAATTATCTATTTAAGTATCATAAATTACTCACAAATGATAAATAAAGAAGATAAATTATTGTTTCATTTCACAAATCTTTTCATGAATGATTATTATATGTTCACGGATATTTCAAGTAATAAGGTTAACAATATTTCTTTTTTTTTTATTTTAATAACATAATATTTAAATTATTTATCTAAATATAATGAAAATTTCCTCATATATATGTGATACCCCATCATTTAAACATTAATGATATAGACTATTTTTTAATAACAGTAAATTCTTTAAGGGTTAAATTTTTAAAAAAAAATAATATAAAAATAAAAAATTCAAAAATATTAAAGAGAACTAAAAATTTAATTAACTCTTATTTTTTATATATATATTTTGCTTCGACGTTCTAATCCAAACTTGCACCCGTAAAGATTAATATTTTGTAATGTTCCCCCAAACAGTAGAGACAGCCAGTGTTGTGAAAAATGTCCAATTATTAGTTAATTATATATATACATATATATTAAAAAATAAAAATATATATATACTATAATTAATAAATTATAATTAATTTATAATTTATAATTTAATATTATATAATTATTTATTATTAAAAGTATTATATTGGATATTATATTAAATTGTTACAAAAACTTTTGTTATTTTTCACAGTTAAATATAAAAATTCTCAAATAGTTATAAATAAATACAATAAAAATATATAAAACACATGAATATTAAATCTTATCAAAATTAAGATAATAATTAGTAGTTTATCATATATTATTATTAAGATTAAAATAATATTATAAGAATATATTATATATTAATATTTTATAATTAATTATTAATAGTTTAACATATTTTAGAAAAGAATTGCAAAAAAAAAAAAAAAAGTTGATTGATCGGATCAAATCACTTCAAGGTCATCGATTTTGGCTAAATCTGCGCATTTTTTGTTTGATAGCTTAAGCAGACTTGCTAAACCATCGATCGGTTCACAACTTTGGAGACAACAATACATTTTAATGATATAAACAAATTACTTTAATATTAGTATTAAAATTTTCCTTTTTAATTAACGGGTCAAACAAGAATCAACAATTTATCTTTGCTGTTTCAACGCATACCGTACTAGACGTAACTGAAAAGGTGGATTTGCTTGTTGAAACAGTAATTTATATTGTTATTTGTGTTTTAAAATATGTAATATTAGTGTTATTTATATTATTATTTAATTATATAATGTTAGCGTGACTTATATTGGTAAAGAAAAATTATTTAATTTAATTTAATAAAATATCATCTAATAAATTCTAAATATATTTAATAAAATAATATGATCTAATTATATTTAATAAATTAATATTTTAATTATTTTTTATTTAATATTAGAATAAATATATCTTTTATTTATATTAGAACAAGTATATCTAACAAAATTTGTTAATGTGATTATATTTGATTTAATTAATATGTAATTAAAAATATAATTAATCTTTTTACAGTGTAATTATATTTAATATGATAATAAATATTTCCAAAAATCATAATTAAAAGCATAATACTACATATTTAATGTGTAACTAAAAATATAATTAATCTTTTTACATAACTTTAATGTAATTATATGTAGTATGACACTAAATATTTTTTAAAATGATAAATATATATATATATATATATATATATATATATATCAAATACAAAAATACTAAGTACATATTTTAAAATTTATAATGTAATTAAACACATGCATGACACAAATATAAAATCTACTATTTATTTAATTTGAAATCCTATAAAATCATTTTTACTTATAAATCATATAAAATAATTTTATGAATAAATACTATTTCTGAATAATATTTATATTATATAGTTGAAATATTTATGCTGAAAATTAATTTAAATCTAATTAGTTAATATATTTATTATAAAATAATATTTTATCTCTATGTTTAATTAATAACTTTATATATGAAACTTTTGTTAACTAATATTTATAAAATAAGGTTAAATATCTTTTTTATAGGATTATATAATAAATTATAATATTAATTGATTAAATATATTTTTATTACAAAAATATTACATACGGAATAATATCATAAATTAAATTAATTATTATAGTGTTGACATTTTTTACATAAATACATTTAAATAAATTACATAAGATTCGTTTCTCATTTTTTTCCTTTTATTATAATAAAATATTTAAATATTTATAATTATCATAATTAAAACATATACATGTGTGATAATAATTAATTTATTCAAATTTTAAATATGAAGATATAATTGCTATAATTACCTTGATTATATTTAAATGATTTTTACGAACTAAAAAATAGAAAAAAATATTTATATTTTTCTAATAAATACATAATATTTTCCTCTTTAGCTTGTTTATTATAAAAAAATAAGATAAAGATAAAATAAATAAATATTTCAAAATTTTATTAGATATATTTATTCTAATTTTGATAAAATATATATTTGTTCTAATGTTGTATAAAAGATAATTATAATATCAATTTATTAGATATAATTAAATCATATTATTTTTTAGATAAATTTAAAATTTATTAGATAATATTTAATTACAACTTATTAATTGAAATTTGATTAGATAAATGATCTTATGATGATGTGAGTCAACGTGATATTATATTATTATTGAATAATATATAAGTCATATCAAAATAATGCCGTTTGTGATAATGATAAAGTTGACTTGTATTGTTATATTGTCAAAATTTCAGTTTGACTTGATTTGCAGAAGGAAAAAAATAAACAAACCATACAAGTAATATATTTTAAAATAAATCCATTTTAGTAATCAATTTCTAAAAGAAATCTAGAAGGATAATCACTCTAGAAAAGTGTTTGAAATACTAACATAAAATAATGATGTAGAAAGGAATTCATTATTTTCATGGACGCCATAAAGTAATATTTTAATTGAATTTCGTCCATAGTTATACTATTATCTAATTATGAATTATTATACAATTTAATATTTGTGATTTTTATGACATTGATGTTAAGAATTTAATTAAAAATTAATAGTGTATCAAATTTATATAATATCGTCTAATTATTAATTTTTATACGTGTTAAAATTATTATATTATATAATAATTACTTTAATTTTATTTTATTTTCATTTTAGAGACTCTTCTACCTATCTCGTTACTCTCTTTTCAGAAACTTCTTAGCCTACTGACTCTGATACTTTCACATCTTTTGCTCTAACACACATACATGGTGCATCCTCGATTTAGAGTCAACGTTGCCCCAAGGCTAATAGGGTGACCTTAGGCTTCTATCATGTTTTTAATTTTTTTATATATACATTTAAAATATTTTAATTTAAATTTTTCGACAATAAATTTTTATTATATTATTCGTACTTAGCTTATTGGTAAGATTATATGATTTTAAAGTTATTAATTATTTATTTTTTACATCCTGATTTAGTATGAATTAATCTATCAATAATACGTCCAATCATATTTTTTTATGAAAATAGATACATTGGTCTATTAACAGTGAAGTACTCCCTTCGGTTTTTTACTATGCATGAAAAAATTAATTAACTTTATATTATTTAATAAAATTATCTTTAAAATGTTTTTTATTTAATGGGACCAAAGATTATTTTTATATTTGATATCAAGTTTTAATACAAAGTAATTTAAAAAAAACATATTTTTATTTTGAGATTAACATAATTAAATGAAACTAAATAATTTTTTGATAAGTGTGAAAACATGTTATTCACTTATAACAGAGGAGGTATTTATTAGTGAAAAAGGTATTCCTTGAATCAAATAAAATATAGAGTAATTAAATATACTTAATGTTTTAAACTATACTGTGATTCAATAGATACTTTTAGAATACAATTTTAAATTATTAAATTAATTAATTAAACTATTTTTTTTATCAGTATTGATAAATGAATGATTTGCTTCTTTATGTAAAAGATGGGAAGAAGTATAAATGAATCAGTAGAGTAATTTTGAATCATTCATTTGATCCCATTAATTGATCCACATTCCTCGAGAGGGTTGGGACCCAAGGGCGAAGGTTCACATGGCCTATATTGAGTGTTGTCCAGTCCATTTCCAACTGTCATTAGAACAGGGCCCTCATTACGACTACAAAAGGTCAAACTGACCTTATCCTTATACCCACACGCACACACTCCTAAGCTATGTGATGTAATTGTAGGTCACATAAATAAAATCAAAGGGAGACACCATGCCAACATTTTTAAAAAAACTACTGAGACTCATTTGAGTCCTAACATCAAATTAATTCTTTAGGACCGCAACACAATCCTAATTAAGATCACTTCCCATAGTATTTATTCATAATTTACCGCGATATTAATAAATACAACAACAACAACGTATCTGTACCTTCCCACTGTAGCTTTTGGGCTGCCTTTCCATTTTAACTAGAGGCGAGGGTCCACTTCTTAAGATTCCCAGATCATAATAATGGATCATTAGAAAAACAGAACGAAAAAAGGACTTGGAAAAATAGTACATATAATATTGGGACAAATTACATGAGTTTGTCTCGAGAAGATAATAAATAAAAAACCTAGTTGTGCCAAAATAAATAAATAAAGTACACCAAATGTGGTAAGATATTTTTTTCGTGGATATGCCAAATTCAAATATAATGAGAGAATAAATACTACTTGAAAATATCTAATGATAATAGGTGTATAAATAATAAGTGGGGTATTTAATTATTATTATTATTATTCTAAAAAATAGAAGTACGATTACTACTGTATTGGTTATGAATGGAGTCAAATAAAAAAAAAAAAAGCAAGAAATGTGGTGCTCCCAGGTCTTGAAACATGATGGGTGGTTAGGGTGTCTCAATTGATTTTATGTGTGCATAAATCCCAATCCTGTCTTTTCATCACCCTGCTGCTTTCCATCCTATGTACCTCTCATCTCTCTTTTCCTTTCATGACGCGCCCTCCAAAGAAAGAAATATGCCAACCTTGTTCATTTCTTACATTAGATTTTGTTTACATTTTTTTTTTACCTTGTAAGAGAGAGGGTGTGAAGCAATAATTTACACTACTTGTTTTCTTCAATAAATTGTCTATCTTATATAATATATTTTTCTTATAAACATGAAAAAATATACATTATCATACATAATAAAAAACTATTTATTTTCTCCTTTCAGTTCAATTAAATAAACGTAGAAATAATTATTTTTAATTTAAAAAACTTCTTTTTTTTCTCTGACTTTTTTCGTTTACTTTTCTTTCCAATGTTTTTGCACGTCCTATAAGACCGTAAATATGTAAAGCTAATAACTTATTTTAAAGATATTATAGAATAACTTATTGATACATTTTTTTCAGTTAATATATACTAAATTCAAAAAGTTACAAAAAAGATCCATACTTTTTTTTTCTGTGAAAACGAAAAAATATATGATATACTATAGCATTTTGTGGATGAAGATAAATGTATGACATGTTTCTAAACAAACAGAATTTAATCCTAGAAGCTTTCTATATAGAAAGTAGGTGGAAATGTATGACATGCTTTTTTAAAAAAATAAAAAACACAACATTACTTGTATTATTTTATGAAAATGAGTAATTAAAGACCAACTCCCAAAATTTGAACCTCAGAATATTTGAAGTATAATAAAAAGAAATAGCTCCCACAAAATAGTACAGTATTTTACAAATCAGAATGCAAGGAAGTCTATTGAATCACCCGAAAAGGAAATTAATAATTAAATTAATGCAGTCAGTACTGTCGGTTGCACCCAGAACCATCATCACAATGAGGGGATAATACTCCAAAGCATGTAGAACATTTTATTTAAAAAAAAAGTGAAAATTTGAGTATTTAATAACTAATTAATACTTGTAACAGATCTAAATTGATTAACCAGTTTGAATATCCATCCCTTTTTCACGGTTCAGATTGAATATTTTTCGAGTAAGTCATTTTTTTCCCCCCAAAATCATACAATATACGTATAATAACGCGTGGGTTTGGTAGTGACAGCTGCTGCGAGAAAGGCTTTGAAGAATTATACAGTATAGTTTTAGGGGTACGTGTTGATGAGACGCAATTTAACGCGTTTGGTGTTGGTTACAATGGCAACAACATCAACCCATGACCTTTTTTGCATTAGTTACTTGCAGTGCACCTCCCAAGTCTATAGCTCTTTGCCTTGCCTTAAATGACTTTGCAATTATGTGTGGTACCATCGTAACCCCTGTCTTTGACCATGTGACTTGTTCATACAATTGCCCCCACACATTTTTGTCATTTTTCAAGTCTATGTTTCCATGTTACTTTGACGGATTCTACTGTGCCTAAGTGAATATATTTTTTTCTTTTTCTCTGTTTTTTCGGATATCTCTCACATTCTAATCATCCAATTTCAGTCAAAACTGTGCAGAATCGCCATCAATGACAATACCTCCACCCCTTCCTAATAGTAACACCGGCGGACCACTGCAATCATGCCACCACTATCAAACAACAACTTTCTTCAAATGCACACTTCTAATTTTAAGAATAATGGTAGTTTAAAAACAATGCACTACAAAGTAGATTCAAAACGGAGGATCCAAAAGAAGAACAATGACAGATCCAGAAATTAATGCAGATTCAAAAGAACAACAATGGAAGATCCGAAAATGAATTACAGTGAGAAAAGATCCAAAAGAACAACAATGACATGTCTGCAAATCAATTACATAGCAGATTCAAAAAAATCCAAAAATAAATCACATGGCAGATCAAAAGTAAATGGAGAAATAATCAAATTCAGAAAAAATCCTAACCAAACAAATAAAAAAAATCTGCTTGTTTCGTTTCTCAGTAAAAAAACGACGACGCGACATTTTGCTGCCGTGCTTGTAGGATCTCAACCCAATCGTGCTCACACCCAGAGGGAACCTCGACGATGCTGCACTCGCTCTTGCAATTACATCTCAAAAATAATTTAATAATTATTTAAATAAATATATATTTTAATAAAAAAAGATAAATTAAATTATTTTAATATATTAAATTATTATTTTTATTTTCAAAAGATGTTACTATAATAATATATTAGATTAGTTACAAATAATTATAAATATCGATTAAATAAATTTTAAATTATGTGTCATTTTTATATAAGGATAAATAGTTTCTTTTCCTTAAAATCATATACATAAAAAGTCTCTTTTATTATTAATGAGTTACTCAAAGATTGAAAGAAAAAAAAAAGTAGAAATTTTTTTCAATACAATTGATAGAGAATAAAAGAATAACAAAAAATATAAATTTCTTATTTTAAGGGATAAATAAAATAAGAAAATATGTCTTCTTGAATATTACTAGTTATAAATTAATACATTTATATTTGCATAAATTGATTCATGTGGTGTTTGCAAGAATTTAGGTTTCTTTGTTATTTTTATTTATATATGTCAGCGTACATTAAAAAGGAAGAATTTTAGATTTAGTGTTAGCGATTCCTTAATTGTGGTGAAAGGATAGTTAAAATTCATTTATATAAATGCATTACGAGATTCATGTCCACCAACATATAATTATCTTTAGATATTACATATATGTTGACATGTAAGATGCCTTAGAATTTATACATTATATATGCTATAATGTACTTATGTGTATGCATGGATGTTCATATATTTGCATTTTTAATCAGAAAGTATGAGGTCACATCATTGTGATGACTTTGAACGAAGTTGTTGAATTTACTTGATAGTTATTTAAATGATATTATTTTTATTATTGGGAAAGTTAGTTATTACTTTTTGGAAAGAAATGACATAAATATTTTATTCTAAAAGTAAAATAATAAATACCTTCATGAAAGAGATTATAAACATTTTTATATATTTATGATGGAAAAGATAATCAGACATTATTATATAAAATATAAGTTTATAAATTCTTTAAATAATATGATATTTATATTAATTTTTAGAATTAAATAAATGTCATTAAATTATATTTGTTATATTTATTTATATGTGTTAAAATATTGTCATTTATTTAAATATTTTATTTATTCAAAATGTTATGTATTATGATTGTTTTAATATGTTTTTTTTATTGATATATATATATATATATATATATATATATATATATATATATATATATTTAAAATTTATTGTAGATTGTGGATATCATGACTAATTTTTTGAATTATAGTCTCAATTAAGAATAACATTATTTGTAAAATAATTTTAGTTGTTTTATTTATTAATATTATCATCTCATTATAAATATTATTTTTAAAATATAAAAAGAAATTATTAAGTTTGAGAAGCTATTTTTTAATTATATTTATTTTAGTTTAATTAATGAGACTACTTTTATTATATTTTTAGTATTTATTTAATTTAGATATTATGTTTTGATGGTAATTTTTTTTATAAAAGATTTTTTTATTTAATTTATTTTATTATACATCAGATATTTTTAGATTATTATAATTTTAAATTTTGACATTTTTTAATATTTTATTACGGATTGTTTTTGCAACAAGGGTGGTACACACGACGCACCTCCGTGCTCTCATGGAGCCTCGATGTTGGCGAACTTGCGCTTACAGGGAGCCTTGATGCGGCCATAAAGTTCGCGCTCGCAAAAACCTTACTGTCACACCTCTTTGGGTTCCTCGACGAGCCAATCACGTAGAATAATGAAGCTCCTCCATGTTGTTTGGATCTTTGTCTTTCATTCTCAAATCTAAAAAAAATGCATAGATCTAACTAAATAAACTAAGTTTTTCACGGCATCTCCACACCAAGTCGCTTCTCTGGGCCAGCAACCCTTCGTGCGGCACTTCGAGGTCCGTCGCCTGCCGTGGAGAGATGATATTGCCGGATCGAAGAGGGGAAGAAGATTAAGGGAGAGAGAAGATAAAGGTAACAGAAGAGGAACAAAAAGGGAAAGATAATCAAAGAAAGATAAAAAAATAATAAAAGAAAAAATTTAAAAATCAGAATTGTCACATAAATACTAAATTAAATCGAACACTCAAGATACACCGTGCAAAAAATGTTTAGCTTTCGCACGATAAAATTGTCTGTTACTCAATAGAACTTTCAAAAACTGATAAAAGAAATAGAACTTTCAAAATAATAAAATTTTATATTTATTTATGGAACATTTAGATGGCCTAGCCCGACAGCTATATTCAGATCGAACTTACATAAGAAAATATAAAGATCGGGAAATTCTAGTCTTATAGAAAGAAGCATGAGAGAATAAGTAAATGTTAAAAAAATGCAACACTATACTATTAATATGATTTAGCGTTGGATTATTCTTTGTTGATATAGATTTTATGTAACGAAAAATAAATTATTGATACATATATTGTGAATTTTATTAATAGTAATATATATTATATTAATAAATAATTTATTGATATAAAATATTGATATATTTAAGAATATATGGTATATTTATATATACTACTTACTACTTTATAGATATTGTTAGTGCAGTTCTATAACAATTTATTTTCCATGAAAATTATAGTACTACTTAAAATAATCTCAATGCTTAAACAGTTTTTTACATGTTCATAAATGATTTGTTTTTAGTCAAATGAAACCTAGCTGGAGCTTCATCTTCCGTTTTGTGGAAGGGAAATTGGTTCCAATGAAAACAACGCATTACTCTATAGTTAGAAGTGTGCTTTTGCTGTCAAAGACAGTGTTATTAAAACTAGTTCCAACCTGTCCGAACTAGTTACACGATCCGCAATGTTATGGAACTGACATAATTTTATGTGATTCGTTAGGTTTTCTTAGTGAATTGATGGTGAATTTCTTTGGCTTCGGATCTTGCTTAATTTCAAAAGTTAAATTATAGTGACAATTGCTTTCTTTTATTTTTTACAAGAGAGTGAGAGTTCTTAAAAGAGAGGTCCTACTCGCTATTCAAGCATGATAATTTCTTTGGTCCAGTCAGAAACTATTTTAGTTATGTCACTATATATATATATATACTTCAATCGATTGAATCGGTTAGAGTAACCCAATATTTGTTTTCGAATAAAGTGGTATTGTAACTTTTTAAGTTTTTTTAAGATGTAATATGAGTTTTATTTATAAATTTTTAAAATATGAATCTTGTAGATTATGATTCTTTTGAAGAAAAATATCAACTTGTGCCATTCAATCAATACCTGATTCAACCAGTGACCTATCATATCTATATCGTGAGCGTAGGTCTGATATAATATTGGTCAAAGACTATACGAGATTATTAATAGAAAAAATTGTATCTATTCCTTAAAAGTGAGATATAAAATTCATTTTTAATTATGAGTTCATTTTAATCAAACAAATAAGTTTTGACTTAATAAAGAATTATTTAATATTTAATATTAATTACAATAATAATTTCGATAAACATATTTATTTTAATTATAATAAGATTGTAATTCATAAGATAATAGAGTACCTTTTGATAAAACTGTTTTTATTCAATGATTAGTTTCTAAATAATTTTGATAATAATAAAAAATATGAATTGAAAAGTCAAGTTTTGAAAATAAATAAAAATTAAAAAAATAAAAGATTTAAAAATGTGTACTAAAATAAATAGATATTAATTCACAAAAGTGAAAAATTGAATACATAAAATGAACTAAACCTTTGTAAATTTTGATATTAAGCTTGTTTGCTGGAAATTAATGATCAACAATTTTATTTATAGATTTACAATACTAACACTTAAATTATATTATTTTAACACGTGTTTTGGCATAACTTATCCATAACCATGTACTTAGATTTATTAAAAAATAATTTGTTTTTCTGTACTTTCCAATTCACATGCGTGAAATCATCCAAATGAACAATTTCAATCCAAATAAATTTCTTTGATTACACAATTAAATTTCTCAAATTTTTCTCAATTCTACTCGTTTTTCAAATCCATTCATCTTTAAGTAATTACATCAAGATTTCCATAATTTAATCAAAATTTAGATAATAACAAAAACAGGAATATGAACAAGAAGTAGAAGGACAAACTCAAATGACATCCAACGAATTCAAACACTTGGGCCAATTTGTGCCACTAGAAACTAAAAAGTGTCTGATTTTGTGTTTATTCGTACTATTCAAACGGACAATCCAAAAACTATCGAGTGCTCCAGCAGAAAAACAAAAACATACTATTATATTAGTTTTGTATTTTTTTCAGCTTTGTAAATCTTTATTTTTACATGATTAAAGTAATAATAATATATATAAATATTTAATTTATATTACTATATATTATAATTAAAATTTATTATCAACAAATATTTTTGAGTAAATAATTTGTATTTTAAATTTATAACAAATAATATAAAGTTATTTTTAATTATTAACAATTTTTTACAAAAAAATACTAAAATTCAATTTAGATAAAGATCAATTAGGTTAATTGAAAACGATAACAATTAACTTGTCAAGTATAAAGAAAAAGATATAAGGAGAGTGTTTTAGATGGTTGACAAATGTTTGTCTAGCTAGTTGAATAAATAGTATGTGAATTGTATATTCAAATGAGAAAGAGAGAAAAATACTAAAGATGTCTGATTAAGAGATTATGAAGAGTGAAAATCTTATTCTCTAAGTTGCGTATTATATTTTATAATATAAAAATAAAACAAATAAGTAGATAATTATATCTTTAAAGTATGTTTACTTTTTTTAAAAAAAATTGAATTCGAAACTTAAACAATAAAAGGCTTAAATATGCTTCGAATTCTTATGCTTTACTCACTTTCTATTTTTTTTTATTTCTTTTTAAAACACCCATATAATGTTCTATTTGATTGGTCTTTCTGGTTAAGAAGTATTGATGTGACTATTGAAGAATGATGTTGTCAAGTATTACATTGTGTAGTGTCACGTTAACAAAAGTGTCATGGCACCAATTTTGTATTATTATTTTATTTTCCAATTATTTTCTTAATTTATTTTTAAAATACAATAATATATTGCATAAACTAAAAGTATTTTTCTAAAGGAACTAATTTTTTTAAAATAAAAACTACAAGGGACTAAAAACAAACAAATAAAATATTTAAAATGATAAAAAAAATTAAACCTTAAACTAAACATTAATATGAAATAAAAGTTTAAATTGTAAGAGGATATTCCTATTTGGTATGAGAAAT
Source organism: Glycine soja (assembly GCF_004193775.1). Lineage (NCBI taxonomy): Eukaryota > Viridiplantae > Streptophyta > Magnoliopsida > Fabales > Fabaceae > Glycine > Glycine soja. The sequence continues at coordinate 41,395,079 of NC_041011.1, read as the reverse complement.
GTTTCGTACGATATCACGAATGCGTTTATTTCAGTTAAAATTCATTTATATATTTTCTTCATATTTTAATTAAGATGTATTTCAAAGAAGATTGTTGGTCGTAATTTATAATTCGAGTGTTTGGTCCTGCTATTTGGTTTCGTACTAAACAAAACTAGCTGATCTGAAAATACCTCCTATATATCCCCTCTCTGGCATTGGGCCACAAGAAACACTTTTTTGTACTTTGGGTTACAAGAATTGAACTTTAAGGCCTTGTAAGCTTGTTTGCTGATGTTTTTGTTTTTCGTTTTTGAAAATTATTTAATATAATTTTTTTATCTGTGAAAATTAAAGATAATACTATCAGATTTACAACACTCTGCTTAAAAAAAATTGTCATGCATCAGAATCCTCTTAAAAAATATTAACCTTTTAGCGTACTATTGTTTACGTATAATTCAAAAAGTAAAAATCTTCTATAGTTTGTATGGTAGTCTTCTAAAATGTTACAACATCTACAATACATAATTACTACTTAATGAGTTATTTATTATAATTTTGTAGGTCTTACAATTTCATATAGATTTAAATATTTTAAATAAAAATTTATTCTAATGTTAAAATTATTAAAGTGAGTGCTTAAGTAGGTTCTACAATGTTTAAAAATATGTTATTTATAATGTAATGTTGTCTATGTTTATATAAGCAACTCCACCTCACCTCATATGTTTTAATGGAAAAAAAAAACTTACAAGATTACTTGAAGCTAATCAACTCATATAAACATCCTCATTAGAGATGTTGTTACTAGTATTATATTATTCTTTCAAAAATCCATCCCGTCCCCATAATTAATTTAATCTCTTAAAAGACATTTAATTCATTACTTAGTTAATTCCTTTTAATGCCATTAGCTACTTTATCCTAATTATATAATAAGAATGAGCATGGTAATAATTTAGAATTTTCAAGAACTAATGTTCTGGTAGCATATTAAAAAAGAATTAATAACATAATGACATTTTATATATTTTGATAATCAGCAATCATTTAATGTCCAAATTTTATTAAAAAAATTAAACTCATCAAATGATGTGTGTAATTTTGAAAAAAAAAACAACTTATGCTTTTCCTGATATATACAAGAGTCGTGTATGAAAGGTGGATCGATGTTTTATGTTAAAGTCAACGCCTCTTTATTTAATTAAAGTAGCGAAAAACTTGATAGTTGTCAAAACTTATTCTAGGTCAAGATCAATTAGAATCTAACATGGCATGCATGCATGGCAGCCAGCAAATTTGACGGCAAGATCTATGGATGTAATGAAGACCACGGCACAAACAATATAATCAATAAATGTTAAAATAAATTAAATCGAGCGAGAGAAAAAAAATAGAATCAAAGTGGGAAAGCCAGAGAGCTAAGCAAATTAAAGAATGAAATTGTTTTATTTCAGTTAAACCAAAAAATTATTACATACAAATCATCCATAAAGAATATGGTACGTATGTATACATTCTATATTGTGAATGGAAAAAAAGAGAATTCCATAAAGATGATCAAATTCTTCAATAAAAATTAGAAATCAACAAAAATTAATAATTATGCCATGTGAATGTGATGGTAACCTAAAAAAATATTCTATATTCTATATATATACATACACACAAACTTTGATTTAATGAGAGAATTATCATAAGATATCGAGGCCTAATTCGATCAATCAAGAACTTGAGACATATTTTTTAGTCTCTCACGAGCTAGCAGTATATATATATATATATATATATATATATATATATATATATATATATATATATATATATATATATATATATATGAATCATAGTGTGGAAGAGGGTGCTGATCCGAACTAATTTGCATCTTCTGGTGGTGGTGCATGAGCAACATAATCGACAACGTTGATTTCAGAAGTGCAGCGTCCATTACTGCGCCCAGGAACGGTGGAGCATGGATTTCTTTCGGAATGTTGCACGGAGCCTCTTTGTAGTGATTGTATTACTAGCCTCTGCTTCAACCATTGATCCTCTTTTAATGGCCTAAATGCCCATATTTGTTGTAAACCCAATAGCAATATTGTTGTGAACACCATCATCTTCGAGTAGCGACCCATTAATTGGACTCCTATATGAGATTTTAGCTCTTGATCGATGGAACAAAAGTAAAAGAATTAAGAAGGTTTCTCAAATTCAAAAGAAGAGAGGAGATTTGAATGGTAGGGATGTGGCAATGACGGTGAAGAGTATTATGTATGAAATATGAATATGATGGAGTTTACAGATAGATGTTTGTATATATAAGGACACAATAACAAAGTATGTTTTGGTTTGTTGAACGTAGGTTTGGTTTTGACCCAAAACCCCAGGGTTTCAAGATTATCAGGAGAGTAAATTATACGGTTCAAAACCAATAGATATTTAAAACCAAACACATTAGCCCGAAATTTCCTTGAAATTTGCAAGTGCCAAGTCCTAGTTGGGTAGTTGAATGAGTCCCCTGATCCATAATTTAGTTTATTCACGTTCAACATCTAAACTTTTTGTCATGCTACTTTATCACGCTACAAGTCTTCGTTCGCCACGGACCCTACGACCAATGACTATGTCAACCAGCCAAGATCATTTTGTTCCCGCAATAAAAACGTACGTGAAAAGTTGGGCTCGGGCTTTTGTTTTATATAGCCCTTCATGGGATTGCCTCCATGAGACGAAACAAGAAAATGTAAATGTTTCCATTGTACAACTCATATTTACAACAACAATAATAATTGTATTTTCCATTGTCTTAAAAACATGGTTAAAGAATCAATCAATAATTCTTCTTTTTTTTTTTTAATTATTTGAGATCGCTGTAAAGATGCATTGATAACGTTATAATTTTTAATAAAAACCTTCGTTTGTTAGCAAAATAAAATAAATTTACCCAATAGGAATGCCTTGTGGTAGAAGTTGAGTAGTTTGCATAAAGACATGGGTTTTAACTTTATTGTTGCCATTCTAAAAAAAATAAAATCTAATCAGTACCTATTGTTCAATTTCAATCTTTTTTCCCTGAGATTAGGCTCCTCTAAAGTGTAGGCTACACTTTATAGGGTAAAGTGTAGAGATCCCAATCTTTTATTTTATTGACAGCTTAGATCATTCCATGTCATTAAAAATTACCACCTAGATTTATTTTTTAAAATATAACATTAAAATAAAATAAAAATAATAAAAACCAAAGAAATCCTTTTCTCTTTTTACGTTTACACCTTTTCCCGCGCTTCAGGTTCGTCTATGTTCTTGTTGGTTTGCATTAATAGGGGTGGGCATGCCTCAATCATACAACAATGGAGAACTAGTTATCAACGTTCTCAATCATACAACAATGGTGTCGTGTATTCAATAAATAATTACAAACTTCAATTGGGCAAGGAAGGAAGATGGATCCAGTCTGAAATGTAAGGAATTACTTCTACCGTCACACTCTATTCAATCATCTCTCAAAGTTCTACTTCTTTTTCATATTTTGAAATATAAATGAACTAGCTTTATAGTTAGATTTCATCTATTAATTAGCAAAATCCCAATCTCTTAGTATTGGTTATGCATATGATTTCCCATGCTTTATCCTTTTTATTTTGGTATTTTGAAGTCAATGGTCTAATAGTGGTGTTGGCGTGCTGTTATCTAATTAGTTTAATTCTTTTTTAATTTTTGTTGGCTACCTATTTGATAAAAGGCTTAAGCCATTAATGTCTTATTTGGAATTGTTCCTGAATAGAATAATGTGATGTTTCTTTTTTGCTTTGTATATTTGTGGTGTAATAGAATAAAAGAAGTAAGCTAGTATATAAGCCTCACAAAAAAAACTTGTCTTGGCTTCAACCTGTGTGTCGTATGTGTAAACTAGATGACAAAATGAACAAGATAAATGATGGGTTTGGGTTACCGGTGGAAAACTTGTTTATACTTTTTCACAATTTATAAAAATATAATTGGTTTTATAAGTTGTGTAAACTTTTCTTACTTACTATATTTATATTTGTTTTTTCTTCTTTAGTCAATTTCATTTTACAATTTGTCTGAACGCTTTCTTGTGTTTTTCCCCTTCTCCATAAGCCTTCTATGATTTCTATAAATATTTTAACTTGATTTTATTTAAAAGCTCGACAAGATGGTCTTTCAACTTTCAAGTTCATTATATTTGGTTATTTTTACTGTGCACGACATTTTGATTTTTCTACAATAAAATCCCTAAGGTTATTACAAGTCAACGTTGGTTTGTCCAGAATGTGGCTTGTTACTTGTTAGTGCTTCTGTGATTGCAATAAGAGAAACAACAAGAAAAACATTTATGAATTGTGGCTTGGTTGGAATCAACTGGAATTGGAATTTGAACTAGGTTGGCTTGGGTGAGTGAATTCCAAAAGATATATGAGTATCTTTTAGTGAGCATAAATTCTAATTGGATTTTAACTTGCTTTATAAGGATGTAACTTTTGTTGCAGGACAAGTTTGCTTAGGGGTCTCTAAAATTTTAAAACAAGTAGTGAAACTTCCATATTGTGGAACCATATGTTCCTCAATTCAGAAGAAAATAAAACATTGTGGACATTATTTTTTTTATCCATAGGTTGCACATCATGGGTCTGATGCCTATGTTGACTTGAAAAACCTTTTTTTACTATACTTACAAAGTTTAACATGCCCACATACATTTTCATGTTCTAGGAGTTTGCAGAAGAGGAGCTCAAATGGCTATCCAAAAAAGATGCATTTCCTTCTATTGAAACGTTTGTTGACCTGTCATCTATTCAACCTAGCACAACCAAGAACCAATAAACAACCCCAGTACTTGAGTGCAGGACAGGTAGTAGCAACATTAATAACAACACTAACAACATTTCCCTCCTAAACACCTATGGTCCCCTTAAGGTCTCAGTCTGTGCACGGAGCAAGAGTTGCAGTAGGCATCGCCCTAGCATTGCTGATAACTCTAGTCAGCTAGTTTGGTGAAGACAACCAAGTAACAAAACTTCCAAAGAAGACGAAGGGATGAAAATCTCACCCATTAGGAGCAAATGATGGGCGGTCCCCTTGGGCTGAAAACACTTTGTAATGCATGCGGGTTAGGTTCAAGTGCAAAATGACTCACAAATATTATAGCCTAGTGTTGGATGCAAATAACTTAGCTTTTACTTGTAATTTACAAAATAGTCCATTATTTTAATTTGGTGAACATGGTTGTAATTGACAAAGAAATGCGATTGTGTTTCATTATTAGTTGATTTATCAATGAAAAATGAAGTTTGTTTTCTTCCAGATTTGTGTGATATGATTCCTGATTATAATAAATTCATGTAATTTGGTTCTAAGAATAAGAAGCCTCAACTGTAAATAAAAGAAAATAACATTTTTGTTAGGCAAATTGAATTTATTGGATATGACAGCAAATGCAAGCACAAAGAGTGCCAAAACATAGCCAAGTAAAGAGTACACAACAATTGCACAGAAACACTGTATCAGCAAGAGTGGCCTGAGGCCTAAGTAGATCGACCAAGAACTCGAGACATATTTTTGAGTCTCACGAGATAGAAAGCCATTAATATATATAATGTAATATAATATAGTAGAAGCTGCTAATTGGCAACTTCTGGTAAGGTTGGTGCTGCATGAACAAAAGTGCAGCTTCTACGACTACTGCGCCCAGGAACGGTGGAGCATGGATTTCTTTCGGAATATTGCTCGGAGCCTCTGTGTAGTGATTGTATTACTAGCCTCTGCTTCAACCATTGATCCTCTTTTAATGGCCTAAATGCCCATATTTGCTGTAAAGCTAGTAGCAGAATTGTTGTAAACACCAACATCTTCTTGTAGCCACCCATTGTTGCCATGAGGGATTTCATAATGTTTCTCAAATTCAAAAGAAGAGGAGATAATTTGAATACCAGGTATGTAATATCTATGAATGAATATGATGAATTTATAGACGTGTTTCTATGTGTGTAACCACGTAATAAAAGTAGATTTTGATTTTTTTTTAATAAATAGGAATCAAAAGATAAATATCGAAGTTTATAATAACTTATATATTATGTTCACTTATAAATCTATATTGATAGGTGTGGGAATAATTGTCCTCACAAGATTTTTTTAGCAAAATATTTAACAACTTTTATTTTTGTTCTCATAAAAAAAGTAGTTTTCCCATAAGAATTTTAAACAAATATATAAAAGTTTGAAGAGATAAAAGAGATAATAAATTAAAATTTTATCATTTTATCTTTCTAATTTTTAATAATATTAACAATGAAAAAATATTCGACATTTAAAAAATAAGAAAATGTGTAAAGAGTAATTATAATTTATAAAAATATAAGTATTTTGAAATTTTTTTCTCATGACATTATGTAAATTATGTAAAAGCTTGTGATATTTTTTTCTCAAAAATATTATGAATTATTTTTTTCCTCACCAAGAAAAATTTATGGATTCTCTTTTAATCATGTATAATTAAAATTTATGGTTATATTAAAATAAGAAAAATATTTTATTTTAAATGGGAAAATTATATATTGAGTCTTTTTATTAACCTATATGACGTTTTTTTCGAATAAATATAAGCTTTTTATTGGTGAATCTAAAACTTTGGTTTAATTGTTTTACCCTTACATGATGTTGTTGATAGTAGTCTGGGATTAGATAAACGTTTTGAAGTTTGTGAGCAAATTAAGGCGCAAAACCTGTACATATATATTTTAAATCAAACACCCTTAAATTTGTTTGCAACAAGTCATAGTTGAAAAGTTTATTCAGATGAATTAACATCGTTATATTTCTTTGTCGTCATGCTACGTTATCACGCTTAAGTCTTCGCCATTGACCCTACGACCATGACTAAATCAACCAGACCAAATCATTCTGTTCCTGCGAGATGAAAAAAGATAAAGTAATTGTCTGATCTCGCAGTAGCGCGTGTTTGGTTATACATTCACGTCCATAAATGTAGAAGCTACTCACAGTAGTACTTTTTGCTTCTTTCTAATATTTGATGTGGAAATTAACAATTTAACATCGCTCCATTGTACACGTGATGTTAACTATAACAACAATAATCTTATTTTCAATTGTTTGTACGTCTTAAAAACAATGGTTAAAGAATCAATGAATTTTTTTGTTAGACATCACTATTGAGATGCAGTGATAAAATTAAATGTTATAATTTGAAAAGAAAAAAAACCCTTCAATGGTCAGCTAAATAAAAGAAATCAATATTGTACAATTTCAATCTTTCTCCTAGACGCTGCTTTGGTTTCACTGACGGGTGATGAAAATGTCAATTAAATAATGGCAACAAGAAATTTTGTTTGGATAACATATATATATATATATATAAAGAAAATAACAATAAATAGTAAAAAAATAAATTCATAAAAAGTTCTTTTGCTACTTAATATAGAAAAACATAAGTCATATTGTTATGGGTTTGTGACCCAATTTAAAAATTAAATAAAAAACAAATAAAACAAAATAAATAAGGATGAAGTATTTTAATTGGTAATGACTAAGGGTGTGTTTAGTTTAAAGGTGAGAAATAGAGGAGAGAGAAATGAAAATAAATTTTTAAATTAGAGTATAAAAAGTATGGATTCCATGAAATAAAATAAAAAATTTATTTTTATCTTTTTCTACATTATATTTGGAGGCACCGATATTTTCGGGATAAAAAGAGAGGTTGAGTGAGGTTGGGGGGGTATGATTTTTATTCTTTTGGGGTTTGAAAAGTATCAGGGAGACACGTTTTGTCCATTTGTGCACGTTATACTCAGCCACTCCCTTCTTACTTTTTCTTCTATTCATTCACACACACTCTGCATTAGGATGATAACAGGTAGGATTTGAGTAGAGCATGACACTAATTCTATAAAAAGATTACAATTATTTTTACAAGTCTACGTAAATTTTATATAAACTCTTCAACACTTGCTGGATTCGTTACCCTAAAAGCACATGGATACCCGTTATTAGTCAGGCCAATGTTTAAGGGTATTTTTTTTCTCATTTAATACTAACGAATGTTCATAAAATATCTAAGTGTTCCACTTTTCAGAATCTTAACTGAATCAATCTTCTAAAAAAAGCAAAAAAACTGAAACAATAATTACATCAACAAGCACCGAAACTGCATAGCCGAGTGATCCCATCCGTTGATGCTGGAAATCTATGTTTGAATCAGCGGCGAAAATAAAGTCAATTCAATCGCTTTATAAAGTATGCCAAAACATTTGCCAGAATGGCTCTTGCTCAGTGTCAGTGGACAACGCACTACAATGTACATGTAACCAAGCACTACCCAAGCTAGAGAAAGCTAGCAACTTTGAAAATGAGAAGGAAAAATAAAATCCAAGTCAAATAATAACCGGAAGATTAACATTTTCAGTATGTCCAAACATCAATACACAATGAAAGTTATGATTCATAAAACCAACATTGTGGATCAAAAGGAAAATATAAAACCAAAATTTGTTCTAAACTTAATCTAGCAACCAAATAAAATACAAGTTGTGCATTTTGGCTCATCATTTGCTTTCCAGCTGGTCAAATCGATCCCACGACACTGACAGGGACTTATTTTGATAACAGTCAATATCAATGTGAATACAAGGCTTTTCTGCCAGATTACACATTTTTCCTCTCTTGCTATGTTAGCAATAGAAAATAGAAAGCCTGTTGATATAGGTAACAAAACATATAGCTCGAATTATTCTTAACCTACTTATTGATACCCTGGGTCTATACACCATCCATGTGAAATCTTTTCTATCAAATTTTGTAGTTGACCAAAAATGAGAAACGAGCCTACAAAATAACCACCAAATTAATGGGGATAATTAACTATTGTTTAAGTAGGATTTCCAACCATGTTTTTCTAACTTATCTCCTTTGTCCAATACGCTTTCCTTTTGGTCCTCTTGATATCGACTCATCCTGCCCAATATTGTAAATGGAAAGTGAGATAATGTTTCAATTTCTTTTATTAAACTTTACTTCAATGAACAAATTTTATATCACAAATATACAGAAAGGACGAGGGGGAAGGGGAACCTTGACAGAAGATCATCATTGGCAACACCCAACATCCTCACCGCCAGTAATCCAGCATTAGTTGCATTATTAACTGCAACAGTGGCAACGGGGACACCTCTCGGCATCTGCACAGCAAACAAATGTATTTGTTAGAAAGAAAAGACTATGGTAGTGTTTGGTTCAATCTTTTTTACCTCTAATTTTGAGCTTTTGTTCATTATATATATATATATATATATTCCCTTCTTTTTGACTCAACTTTTTTCTTTTCTTAAAAGAAACTCAAAAACCTGAGCCAAACACTATTTCCTAAGCCCTACCCAATTGATGCAGTCACTGGCTGTTAGAGCCTAAACCAATTTATAAAGCCCAAAGGATCATCTGGTTGACTGGTCCAACAATTGTTACATGGACCCAAGGTTTGGAAGGTTTACACTAGGAGATGAAAAAGGAAAGTCAGGAAGGTGTGAGGTGGGGTGCTGTGTGGTAGAGAGAGAGAGGAGAGTAACTGTTTTTGGTTAACATATAAGCTGTGGGTGTGGGAGATTGTGTTGGTTGTGGATAGAGAGCAGTAGCTCTCTGTAGGAGCCTCTCTCTGGCCTTACTCATTAGGAATACTCTTCCACAGTAATTCCCTCATTTCATGAATAATACATCTTCCATACCTCTCTTGCATTTTTTACTGTTTAATTGATTTGGTGACTCTGGTTCACTGACACTGAATTTGGCAATGATTCCACTTCTTTGGTTAATTCATATCAGATTACTCAAAACAGATATAAAGCAAGGCAAAACAAGGGTAAACTTTGAAGATGGACAAAAGGAAACAAACTCTAGCACCAACAAGACTGAACCAACTTACCTGGACAATTGACAAGAGTGAATCAATCCCATCCAAGGTAGAAGCACGCACAGGAACGCCAATAACAGGCAAGGGAGTAAGAGCAGCAACCATACCTGAGATTTGAGGCTTAATTAATGGCAAAAAGGCACTACCTAAGGATAATTATATAAAGCAAAATTTAAATAATTTACCAGGCAAGTGAGCTGCACCACCAGCACCAGCAATAATGACTTGTATGCCTCGTTCATGAGCAGATGAGGCATAAGAAAACATCAATTCTGGAGTCCTGTGAGCTGAAACTATTCTTACCTGAAATTTGATACATATATACATTATATTTAAGGATAAACAACTTCATACACAACAAACCACCTCAGGGTAATTAGAACAATTTTACCTCGTGAGGCACACCAAACATCTCCAAGATTTCAGCGGCACTTTTCATAACAGGTAGATCTGAATCAGAACCCATTATGATCCCCACACATGGAGCAACTACAATTATAAAACAAAACAAAGTATAAAGTGTGAGAATAACAAAATTTTAACTTCAAATACAGCTCCTCTCCAGTTTTCTTAATTATAAGAGAATGGTTAACGGTAGTTTCCGATCTTCGTCAAAGAGTAGATACCAAAACAAAGAAAGGATGACTGAAAGCAATATAAGGATGAGACATAATAATAATAAAAATAATGTTTTTTTGATAATCTTATTTTATTCTTTGTTCATTAGCCACTAACAACTTTTTAGTGAAATATGAGGAAGAAACAAGTAATTTGTCTCATCAGAGTCATAACAAAATGCAGGTAACATTCAAATTTGTAAGATTTCCTTAGGAAAGTTTCACTAAGATAATAAGACATAATAATGTTTCCTCATAGGCTAGAAAATCAAAAAGAAAAATGTCAGAATACCAAATGACTAAAAAAGTGAAGAAAAAAACACAACTATATGCAAAAAGACTAATTTTGCTTTAATAAGACAGAAGGGGGCAAAGTTCAATAAAAAAAAAAGTAATCAACCTATTTTCTGCAATAAAAAGATATATTTTCTTTTAAAAAAAGATGGCAGTTAAGAAAACGAAAACTTATTTGGTTGGACAGGTAGTGCTTATTTTGATTGACTAGTGGAAGAATTGGCATAACTACAAATTGATAAGAAACACAAACTCCAACACAGACACTGGACACTCCAACATAGCTAATGTCCAAAATACAGGACACAAATGTGTGCGGGTGCATGTGTGGCGCACACTCAAGTGTGTGTGACCAAAGATCTGATTTGATAATCAAGATTTCATAATTCATATTCAACTTCTTAAGATAATGAGCCTCACCAAAAAGAAAAACAACTCATTATTTTCAATATTCTATACAATTTAAGCTGACCTCTCTGAATGTTAAAAAGAATTGATTTTTTTAAAATACCAGTGTCTTGAAGTGTTTGGCTGTACGGAGGTGTTTGCTCAAGTGTCCAAGTCAACAAAATATAAATTTAATAGGATGCCTAGTAAGAAGTGTCCAACAATGTCACATAGGTGTTGGGGAGGTATGTTAGAAGCATGTCTTCCACTACAACATCTAGAGCAAGAAGAGTGTTCGTGCTTCGTAAACTGATAGATGCTTCAAATATTACTCATATCCTTAGTCTAACTAAAGCAGTAATGTAGCTATGAACTACTCATTGTACATGTGCAAATTACTACATGAGTCGATTAAGATATTAAATGGAGTTGACTGTGAAAACCATCTTCCTTCAATGGTCTAGCACCATAAGATAAATAACTACAAAGATAAACTATAAGGGAATAAAGTCTTTGTCACTAACCTGCAGTCTTGTCATCTAATCTTTTCCCTTCCACCACTACAGCAAGATTGCTTTCAATATTGCTAAGGGAAGGCCCAACAATGGTTATATGGCCCATCTTCCGTTGCTTTCTCATTTCTGACAAATTGTCATGATGTGTTATTTACTAGTCGTATAAGTGATTAAATAAATGCCTTTAAAAAAAATACAAGTGATTAAATGCCTTTTAAAAAAATACAAGTGATTAAACAACAAACAAGAGGGGAGTAATCAACCAAAATTGCTGCTTAGCTAGAAGTTTACCTGGCTTATCATACCAATGAACAGTAGCCCCAGGGATGGTCAATGCCCTTTTGATCAATTGATGAGCTAATTGAAAACCAATATCCCCCTAAAATCATTTAGCAAATTTAACAGACTAGAGTATGAAACAATGGTAACTAAATAGAACGATCTTCTCAAATCAAGTAAATGAATTAAAGGGAGCACTCAGCAGACAGCAGCCTTTAATTGCATAACCATCATCCAACTATGAATCAAATATATAACACGAAAAAAAGTCAATCATTATTTTTCAGGTTCATGACAGCAGAAATAATAATAATAATAATAATAATAATAATAATAATAATAATAATAATCATAATAATAATAATAATAGCATCACCTCAACACGTATAGGAGAAAACCAGACTTTTTTTTCAGATTAATGACAAAGAAGGTGAAAGGAATGGAAAATGGGGAAATACTCTATGCTGATAGTACCTCTTCTTCACCTAATATATTGTACATGATAGCAGCTGGAGTTTTCAGTGATGGATCACCAAGTGGAAGACCAACAACAGCCCGCAAATGTTGCTCATATTGTGAGGTATAGCAAGATTCAATTGTGTGATGCCCACTATTGTGAGGTCTAGGCGCCACTTCATTTAATAAAATCTGTGAAGAAACACAGGCATGGTCACTATCAGGGGATTAACAAACAAATTTACTTGTAAAAAGAACTCAATACAGCAGTCAAGAAAAAAAAACATTGAGGCATATCCAGAGTTGATGAAGAAAAAAGTCAGAACCTGCCCATCCTTAGTCAAGAACAATTCAACTGCAAACACACCAGCACCTTCTAGAGAGTTAACAGCATTGAAAGCAACTTCAGTGGCAAGCTCCCTAGTCTTCCATTTCACATTAGCCGGAGCCTTAACTATGTGACATATGTTGTCCCTAGAACAAAACATAAATCTTAAGTAGTATATAAGGAAGCTGAAATGGTACATTGCTGATCAGAATAGTCAATAGTGAGATTACCATAACCGAGGTTTTGAATTTAATCTGTGGGAACTCTTTATTTAAAATCTTTCAAATTAATAGAATGTATGTGTTCTGCAAGTTACCTGTGTATAGTTTCAACAACAGGATAGCATGAAATTGAATTGTCTCTTCCTCTCGCCACAATAACTGCTAGCTCCTGTCATTATTTTGGGAGAAAAATATGTAAGGTCCATAAACTCATAAATAACATGACAAAATTGGGAAGTTTTAAGAAATAAAAGACATTTTTTGAACAATTGAAAGACATGTTTTAGATAAGTAAATTGCATGAAAGCACTATGAAGTATAATATAATTCTTTGAAAGGGAGGAGATTTAATAGTAAGAGAATTTTGCAAGTGAAGCAAGCATATTATGGCATTGGGAATAATTTACATTCATGAAAGGAAAACAGTTATCAAAGGTAAATACAGTAGAGATTATTATTGAAAAATAAAAAGAAGAGGGCATTATTATCTGATCAATAACCATAGCCAATAACAGAAAGAATCCTTTCAGATTCATAGAACTTAATAAATTGACCACAATATACAAAAACTCAAGATTTGTTAGCTTAGCACCAGCAGTATTGCCTCCCAACAATTAGTGAATCATGGAATAAAAAACACTATCAGCAGCAAAAATATATAGACTTTACCTTGACAAAAGGCGCCCATTTTTCAGCATATAAACCACGACCAAATCCTCCAAGAGCTGCAAAATCGGGGGGGGGGGGTACAAGAAGAAGTGTGAAACATGAAAAAGTGTGCGCATATCAAATAGGCAGGGAGATGTTTTACTTTTTTCTTTTGGCAAATGAAGGACAAGTATGAATTCAAAGATGAGTTTTTCCCTGTTTTCCCTTTATTGAGAAAAGAAAAAAAAAATACACCAGATAAAAAAACCAATTACCATCCACAGCAGAAGGAAGTTCCTCTTCACTTTTGACAACAAAATTTCCTCGCCCGTCATAAGCTAATCTCCTACTCTTGATCATAAGAGGATAGCCAAAGAGTTCCCCTACTTTCTTAGCACCTTCGTGATCATCTATCTGTTCAAAACATATTCACTTATCCTCAATTCGTATCCTAAAGATGAATTTTCAATTTTCAAATACTATTATAACCAAGATAAACAGTACAAACCTTCATAAATTCAGGAAGTGGAATGCCATGCTGGGAGAAGTGAACCTTTTGCTGATACTTATCCTATAATATGTTGAATAGTCAAGTCAAGGAAACCAATCAGATAGCATTACTCTTATCTTTAAAAATATTGAAATTATCAAGTCTATGTAAGGTGAAAATTATCCTACTACAATGGGCAGGCTTTGTGCATAAGGTGGAAATATCTAGTTATTCATTTTCTCAATTAATAACACATGCGAAAACCAGAAAAATAATCACCTGAATAATTCTTACTGTAGAGGCTTTGGGCTGACAGTCAACTCCTTGTTTCTCAAGTTTTTCCAATGTATCAACATCGACATGTTCAATTTCAACAGTCAATACTCCACATCTGAACATCATACTTTCCAGTAAGTCACATAGAAAATGACAAATTCAAAACAACATCAATTGCACAAAAAATTGAACCTCTTGGCAAATTCCTCCACTGTAGTGCTGTCATCAAAGCTTCCAACCATATGATCATAAGAAAGGGAACTAGCAGGGCAATTCTCCTGTGGATCCAAAACCATGACTTTAATGGCCATCTGAGAAGCAGCTTGACATATCATTCGACCAAGTTGCCCTCCTCCCAGAACCCCTACAACCACTTCAGTTAGTCCATGAACAGGTGACTCATCATTCCTGCACACACCAATACCAAATTTTGGGCTTTTCATGAGATTTTCAGGTTCAGAAACTTCTAATGACCAGAAATTTTACATTTATCTTCCTAAGTTGAAGAAAGCTGAGAAAAGGGTCAAAACCCCTACAACTAGAAAACAAGCGCCAAAAATAAAAATGCAAAAAATAACCTTAGAGAAACTGCATCATCCTGTGTTGTTGCTTGACAAGCAAGATGGGGTTGGTCACACTGTTTTAGCTTTAAAGGAGGAGACTGTTCCATGTATAAACCGAGTGAAGAGGTTGTCTTAATAGAGGGATTAGAAGGTCTGAAGGCAAAAGCTGAGATGGAGGTGTGCCCTGAAAAGACTAGGCGTGCACTGTGAAGCATATTCAAACCTTAGTTTTTGTCACAAACACCTTCCTTGTCTGTGTGCCTTGTCTTGAGCTGACTTTTTCATATATATAACACAAACCAAAAACCCATTTGGCTTAGAGGGAAAGCTGAAAAGTGATTCATTCCAAAATAATAATAAAATTATATTCTCTTTCTAAGTTCTAACTAAACAGGATTGTTAAGTTTCAACTTTATTTGCTACTGCTTACAATGATAGCAGATATAAAAGAGAAAATTCCATTTTCAAATACAAAGAGCTTTTAGTTTTTAGGCAAGCCAATGCATATAAATTTCCTTTATGATACCAAGCAAATTTAAGATTTACTAACAGGATCTGCTTCTATTACCTAAATAAGTAGTAGGCCAAGGCTAAGCAATGGCTGTAGGAATATAAACACAGAAGAGGTGGGAGGGAGACACGTAACTGATTGAAGTGAAGAATGTTACTATTGTTATCTCATGAACTGCATTAGGTGTATCTGCAAACAAGGGGAAGGCTTCAGAACCCTGTCAGTGGTGCCTGAAGTAAAGAGCGACATTATAATTAAACAAAATAACAACAGCTACATATATGTACCCAAAAAGAGGGAGGCTAAGACCTTGCAAACTACCATCTTATTAGAAACTATAAATGAGAGCTATGAGTTCAAGCTGTTTGTTGCAGCAATCATATAAGCCCTATAAATACTAAGACAACATGTTCTCCAAGTAAAGCCATTCCTTTTATCATTGAGACTGGGTGGGGAACTAGTAACTCAATCATCCAACTTCCTGCTGTAATATGTTCCTTTGTAGTTTCTATACATAAACATATCTAATAAACCACACTTGACTTCATCACTAGATTGAGAAAAGAAATTAAACTAGTACCAATCAAAGACATGGATTTGGCTCATTTAAGGATGAGAAAGTGTACTTCAGAAGATAAAGTGCACTTACAACAGTTGAGAGTTGTGATAAAATCAAACGCATACACAACAAACTCTGAAGTTAGTTACAATCTCATCTGTTGTGATTATTAATAAACTCCACTCCACTACACTCACATTAGATGAGTCAAATCCAAAGGTAAAAGCCCAGTTTCTCACTTCCTAGCATACAGTGTTTCAATAGGATTACTAAGTAAACTGCTTAAATCTAAAATAACATAACGTTGATCTCAAACTGAAGCAACCTACCCCAACCCAACTTTTCTTACTTGGCACAAGAAGAGTAGAGTTGCTCCTGTGATGAAAACGAGTTTTTATTAATCAAACCATAGTTTTTGCCTCAAACACCATTTTTCATATATCTAAACTACACAAACCAAAAACCCACTTGGCTTAGAGAGAAACCTGAAAAGGGATTCCTTCCCCAAAAAAAAAATTAGGGCATTTTGATTACTACCTTTAAAAATAGCTTTTAGTTTCTTTTTTAAAATTAAAAAAGCTTTAGACGAGAAGGTGAAGCCGGAGAGAATCTCCGGCGAAGTACCTGCAGGGGCAGCGGTCGTCGGCGATTAGGGACTGAAGGACGTAAGGTGGTTGGTGATGGGCAACGACGACACCGTTTGGTGACCGGTTCCAATTATATTGGGAGTTTATCACTTGCAGTCGCAGCAGAATACAACATTTTCTTTTTAAATAACCTTTTCTCAGCTCGTCAAAAATATTTTCCAACAAAGAAATATATATATTATTTCTATTATTTTACCTTTAGAATGATGCGTGGCTCAACTTGAGAGCTTGGCAACAAAAACAACGATTCCGTCCCTTCCCGCCAAGCTTTTGGTGTCCTCAAACAACGTTAATGTGGTGGTAGCTCTGCCTCTTAGCTGTGTTCACTTGTTTCATCGTAAATAATAAATAAGAATCTTATTATTTAATTATTTAACGTCCCTGATTCATTAAAAAATATTCGGAAAACATTGTAATTCACATCTTTTTTTTTATGATTCATTCTTTTTTAAAATAACTTTTGTTAACTATAATGAGACTAGTATTTTAGAATTTAGAATTTGTAATATACATGATAAATATTTTTTTATAACTGAAATTTTTATAGATAAACATTTTTAATGTATATTTTTAAAAAAATCAAATTCAATTTTAAAAATAATGATGAAAAGGATAAATTAAAATATGAGTTTAATTTCTATGCATTATTTTTTAAAAGTCAATAAACTTATTTTACATGATGGATTATGATTAGATAAATATATAAAACTTTTTATAATATGAGTGTATAATTATTTTTCTCTTAAAAGATATAAGCGCTAAATATATATGTATATATATATATATATATATATATGAGCTCAATTTAAAATAGCAAAAAAAATAGTTAAGCTAAATTAAATTAAAAATATATATATTTTTTAAAAATAAATATAAGAAATATATTGAACTAACATAATAACATTAAGGATAAGACAAAATTATCACATCATGATTCAATTAATGTAACAAACAATTAATTACAACATGATAAGATGGATAATTATTTTATCATATTCTAATCACACCAAACAAACATAATAAGAGACTCACCTTATAATGTTTCTTAACTCAATTCCTTCTCAAAAGGATATGAAAAAGTTTAAAAAAATTATCATATCCTATTGACATAACAAAACTCATATTGAGGGGAGTTTATTATTTAGATGTTGTCAACAATTATTTGTTTTGCACTTCGCAACTAATAGTGCATCCTTCCCGATCCTTTTGTATTACAGAAAGGTCCTCTCAATTATGGAATGCCCACATCAAATATGGACCGAATTGTTCCATGACATTTTGAACCTAGTTCAATTATTGTCTTAATGTGTGAACAACCCAACAATTGAAACATATAACAGCCTCGAGTAGTTAATGTGACACTCTCTACCTCACACATGTATGTATTAATAATAAAAAGAATAAGAATGTAAAATTAATTAAAATTTTTTGAAACACATTTAAATAAAAGTATTTCAAAAGGGTAAAAGATTCACGTTCATCTTTCTAACATCATAATAGAATGTGCCCAAATAAATAATAAAATCATCTCGGCTCAAAACAAGATCGTCCAATACTTCATGCAATTAATATAGAAACCTATATGCTCCAATGTCATATCCTATCAGGGCATTGTGTTTCAGTGTCCTCTAGCATGAAGTTTTCTATAGCCATCCACCTAACCATCTCCTCCTACAAACACAAAGTTCGAGATTATCATAGGATCCAAACACAAATAACACATAGGGAGTGAATATCACATTCTTAACTAATAGAGAGAAACAAAACAACATATATATACATATCATATAAATAAAATACAATTTACTTAAACACAACTCACGTCATTTCACCACTTATCGCGTGACATCACATCTCAACACTACATGTCTCACTCATTCTCACATTATTCATGTACTCATGAATTAAACACAATATCACTCAACCAATCAATATCGATCAATACACAAGCGTTATGCAACAAATGTACTAAGACTCAATCCTATATTCAATGCAGTATCATGTTAATGAAAAATCTCGTTGGGCACCTAGGAGTACATGACAAGACAAATCACACATTGGTATGTTAGGTCATTCTCACTAGGTAAAATCATAGGGGGATCAGTCAGGGTCACTCTGTTAAGCGAGAATGCTTCAACCATATGGGATCAACATAGGTTTCAAGGAACATTCAAACCGAGTGTATTTACCCCCAAGGCCTACACTCCGAAGAGTTCATCAGGGCCTCTCCCTCCTGATTCAGGTCCAACCCAGAAAATATTTTATCACACAGACTCTATTTATGAACTGTACAAAACACACGACTCCTCAATTATTCTCAAAATAATTTTATCTCGTTGCGCTTGTGATTAAACTCGTTGGGTCCCCACAATGGTTCCCATCACAATACTCATCGCGTATTAACTCGTCGCCCTTAAAGGGTCTTATAGTTGTATGATTGTATAGTTCATAGCACATAACCCAATTCATACAACATCTCAATATACATGTATATTACAATTCAATACATACTCAATTTATTAGATACATTCAATCTCAATCACAATGTCATAATTCCAAAGCAACATGTTATCACACGTCATGAATCATATACACATCACACAATATTAATATATACATGATACACACATAGACTTTACCTATGAAATATGCAATACACACAACTACACAATTGTTTTCAAAATCATTTTAACTCGTCGCGCTTCAAAGTGATTTAACTCGTTGGGTTTCCACAGTGGATCCCATCACAATACTCGTCGCGCAAAAAATCGTCACCCTTAAAAAGTCTTACAATTGTGTGATTACACAATTAATAGCTCATAACTCAATACATACAATATCTCAATACACATGTATCTCACAATTTATCACATATTCAATTTATCACTTACTCACATTTTCAATCACAATTTCATAATCCCAATATAATAATTTATCATGTTAATCCAGTAAAATCTTGTCCAAAATACAAATAAATTATACAAAAATATTTCTCACAACATGGGGAGTAAAACCCCTCAAACAATTTCACATAATTATATCAAAATCAAAAGAAGAATTATAATACAATAAACATCCCAAAATAAGTTCCAATTTGATCCTCTAAGGATTTCTACACTTGTTCATTCTAACCTCAATTGCGATAAACTCATTCCTTGCCTCTAAGCAGGCTCACATGTGTAGTCCGACAATTATAGCAACATCTCTAGCGATTTCCTAAGATTCTTTAAGTTTTTCCTACGGTTGCATCTGCTAGGGTTTCCAAGCATTATGGGAAGAACATTTCTCCCTCCACAGATATTATTTTGCAAATTCCAATGGTGGAGTTGTGCGTAAATGAATTCTAAACCCGGTATTCAAATTTCATGATGATCCAATAGTTAACGAGTGTGGGATATTAGTTTTACTAGGATAGATTGGAGTGCTTGCGTGAAAAAAGAGAGCCTGGTACGAGGGACATTTCTCGCACCACATACATTATTTTACAAATTCCAAACAGTGAGGACGTGGGAAAATGCATTGCGAGCCTCGTGTCCAAATTTCACAATGATCCAACGATTAACAAGTTTGAGATCGTAGTTTTACTGAGATAAGTTTGAGTGTATGCAGGGAAAAAAAGAGGGATTTGGGAGAGGAAGAAAGAAAAACGAAATTGAGAGGAAGAGAAAGCGTAGAGACGTATCGTTAGTCTGAAAACTGATCTAATATGTCTCTATTCATAGTTAGGGTACTCTCAACCTATTATTTACTTTTTTTTTTATTTTATAAACAAAAACTCTATTTTATTTCTATCAAATAAATAAATAAAATATCCTTTTTTTTTTCCTTCAAATCAATATTTTAATTAATAAATTTATTTCTCCTTATTTATTTAATTATAAAAACCTTATCATTTTTCTAAAACTATTTATTTTAAAATAAAAATCATTTTAAATTTATTTTACAAAAAAATGGGTGTTACATTTAAGAGTCGACACCAAGGTGCCAAACCTTTGATACGTGGTTGTTGCTAGCTAAGGAAATTTTGCACACAAAGACAATTTTTTCCATTAAATAAATCATTCTCTCATTTGTGAACGCAATGAGATCTTATATCATTGTGTCAATTATATAGATTTATCTTTAATTTAATTTGAAACTGAATAATATTTATTTATTTAACTCTAAAAACCCTTAAAAATCAACAGCATGTGGTATATCAATATCCGTAAAAGAAATTTGTATGATGTAGACTTTCTAATAACTTATTTAATTCAATTTTTTTATAAGATTAACAATGTGTAAGGCTTTGCAAAAAAAAATGTTTAAGGTAAAATAAAATTTTAAATAATAATATACAATTAGGCTAAATTTTATATTTTATATTGGACTTAAATATATTTTTCATACATGAAAAGTGGCTCATTTTTAGATTAATACCTCAAATTCACTTTTGATAAATTATGTACCTGAAATCCTTTTATGTTTTAACGTATTACCTACCGTTAGTCTCATTTTATTAAGTAATGATGTGACGGACAAAGTGTCACGTCATCAAGTCTAATCACTAACACGTCATTGTCATGCCATCTCATTCTTCCCCTTCTCCAATGAAAACCACCACCATCGTCGTCCAACCTAGTGCCATCACTATTGGTTGCCTTGTCAATCACCACCAACGAAAACCTAAGCATATGCTGAGGGAAAATTAAAAGAAAATAGTGGATAAATTGGATACTATTGGGGAACGTAAACCGACGTAGTAAGAAACCTAGTCAGGGCTTTCATTCGTTCATAGCCACAAGGGTGGAGGTTCGTTCAAGTTGATGAGGATGTTGTGCCTAATGAGCCCCAAAAACAACGCCGTTGGAGAACTCTCCATCACCTGAACTCCACCGCCAATGGGTATAGCTCTGTCGTGGGGATTTCGACGAGCAACAACAGCGATAGGTGGGAAAGGTTCTTGGGGCAGGTCAATATCTCCAAGAACAGTGGTGTGGAGGAAGTCATTAAGGACAAGGTTGCATGGGGGATGTGGTGGGGCTAGCAGTGATCAGAGGAAGGGACGCTGAGGTTGAGGTAGTGGGTTGGTGCCGGAGGGAAGTTTGTCTTGGCCTTGGCGCCACGAAGGGAGTGGGTGGCGCCGTCCTAGGTGAGGGTGACCTCCTCGGGAGTATTGAATGTGCCCAGCCAAACACGTGCCTTCTTCCACGGGTCTTTTATTTTTGCGGCATAGCATCCCTATGGTCGCTTCCTAACCCCTTTGTAGCGGTGGTGGCGATCGACGGCCCGGTCGGCGGCGGTGGCGTTGGCTTTGACGGTGCTGGTGGCGCAATGGTGGTGGTTTTCTTTGGAGAAAAGGAAGAAGGAGATAACATGACAATGACATGACACTCCGTCTGTTATATCACCACTTAACAGAATGAGACAAACAACATGTAGTACATTGAAACATAAAAAAATTTCAAGTATGTAATTGACCAAAAGTGAATTTGAGTTAATAATGTGAAAATGAGCTATTTTTCAGGTATGAAAAATATATTTAAGCCTTTATATTATTATAACAAACTAAAAAGGTTCATTGTCTTTCATCGATGCAACACTTGTGCCAATATAATTACATTTACAAAGACATCAAGTTCAATTCCATCAAGGAAGATGATGTTATTGGCAAGACATATATGGGAATAATTCAAATATTCAGGTTCTACTTTAAATGCATTAGTGCTCAGCTGAGGTTACATTCAGATTGTGTGGTTGAATTCGGTGCGACAGAAATTTTGAACCTTGGCGTGAAGCTAAAAAGATGGGAGGAGAGATGCTATGAAATCGTTGGAGAATAGAACCCCAAATTCTTAAAGGATGAGATGAAGCCAATGAATGAAGTCTAGCCATGCAACTGTCACTGTTGATGAAATGTTGGAGGCTCTGCAGCGCACAACACCTGACAAGGAAGAAGAAGATGAAGCTATGATAAATCACTTGTCTTTCATAATTCAGAATGTTATGTCAAAAGAATTCGTGAAAAATATATTGAAATTGAGGAGCAATTGAATGGACATGGCGAAACATCTAATTCTAGTCCAAGCAAACCCACTGACACTTTCACAAAAGCTACTCTGGATGATTATGGCAAACAAGAAAATTCATAACGGTGGAAAGCTTTATTCTTTAATGAAGATTTTTGTCATTAATAAACCGTCGACTTATAATGTTTAAAGTCCTAAAGAGCCACAACCAATATCATCTTTGTGTCGAAACTATGGAAGTGATGATGAGGATTAGTAGTCATAAATGTTGAAAGACTATTTTGTTTTCCATGTTGCTCTCATTGGATTGTAATTGCAAGAAGTTGTTTTTTTTATATGTAAGTTGCACTTGCAAGAATGAATGTCTTGTACATTTTTAGGAGTTTTCATCAAGTGATTCAATCCCATAAAAACTAAAAATCAAGTAAACCAAGAATCAAATGGATAAAAAATTTGAAGAATGATTTTTTATTGTATTGGATTAGATGAAATTTCACATTTAATTTTTAAAATTGATCTAATCTAATCAATTCGAATCAAACATGCACATATGTGTATATTTTTATTCATAATTCGATAATATCATTCAAGTTTATATTATAAAAGTACCACACAACTTACATCTATTTATAAAAAAATATATTTAATTAAAAATATTTTTATTAACTATTTGAGTTAAAATGCTTAAATAGAATAGATATATAATGACATATAAATACTTGGATATTTTAAGTTAATTTTATTATAATTCGTATCATCTATTTAATATTTTATCAAAAAATAAAAGTATGATTAAAATAAAAAATTAATGAAACTGAAAACGCTTTATATTGGATTAGGTTAAAATAAAATTTTAAACAAGATTAAAGTAATTAAATCAAATGATTTTTTTCATTGATCCAATTCAATCTACCAAAGACTCCAATTTATTATGACTAGAATAGTAAAACAAGGCTTGTTATCTTGTTTGAGAGGAAGGAGAGAATGAAAGAAAAGAAGCATAAATAGGCTGATTTATTTTATTTGTAAAAAATTAAAAAAATTAGAGATTACTACTACTAGTGTGGAGTGGGGCAAAACAGTAATTCGACGAAACAGAAAAAAAGAAGAGGTTGAATTCCTTTGACCTAAATACCCTCTTTTTGTGGATAGCCCCAAACCTGTATTCCCTTCTCAGCCCTCACAAGCGATGCTTCTGCTACCCCTCTAATTCCCAATCTTCCTCTCCTCTCCTTACCCTTCTTCTTCTAATTCCGATTTATTCCACTTCCCCGCCAATTTTTCTCAAACTCTTTTCAAATTTCTCTTCCTTCTCCTTCAATTCACAAAAACCCTTCGATCCGCTCTGAACCCTCGCCCCAGTACCCTTACGAGCATTACCCATCTCCCTTTTATGTTTTTCCAGATCCTAAGGCCATGGTTTCGCACCCTTTTGGGAAAAGGTGAAAGCTTTCAGGTAATTTTCCAATATTATGAATCTTTAATCATCTGGGTAGGGAAATTCTTATGGGTATTAGTAAATTCTTCTTTTTTTTTTCCAGTCAATTAAATTGTGGGTAATGGATGTGATTTTATGTTTTCATGAAAGCTTGTCTCTTTTTTGTTAGTTCACTTACCTGTAAAGCTGTTCCACATTACACTTCTTATTTTCCCTGTTCTCACCGTATCCCAATGAGTTACTATAGTCCAACTTAAGTTATTTGGAGTGTTGAGTTCAATGGATATTTTGTTTTTCTTGGATAGTGTACTTGATTTTAGTTTTTCATGAATGTTACACACATTTTCTGTAATTAAAAGGCGGTGATTTTCGTTCTGTGGCTTAGGAATTTAGTTTGTGTAATTTGGACTTGTTTCTGGATGGTTATGAAATAATAGAAGCGTGGATGCTTATGACATGGATAGCAACTGGATATCGATACTATTTCTATGTAACCATAGATGATAGATTTGTGGGTTTGCACCCCCAACTGTGCAAATATAATTGTAAGTGTGTGTGTTTTGGATGAGCTTACAAAATTGGCTTTAATTTGAATTGGTTTTACAGAATTGATCTTGAAGTGATGTGATTTATGTTTGAATGTATTTACTTAAAAAGCAAATTAATAGTAAAACTTGGTATATAAAATTTCTGATCCAACACAAAAGATACCTAAAGTTGTTTCAACTCAAAATCAGTTCTAGAATCAATTCACCCAACATGTGAACATTTACCTAAAGTTGTGTTCTCTGGCATTTCAATAATTCAGTGTGACTATGTAATTTGTGATTTATGATGTGCGATGGCACTTAAACTTGCTAAGGGCGTACAATGTTCCCCTTGTTTCATTTGAATTATTTATTTGCTGCTGTTTCAGTGTAGAGACCCGACACAATTTAGTTGATTGTAGCTGTCTAACTGTACATTTGTTGTGTACTTGAGGTGGCGTATTCGAAGAAAGGATAGAAAAGTGAAAACAAGGAGAAATAATTGGTTTGTTTCTGGCATGCTTTGTGACTGGTTGCTGAGATGATTTTCCATTATTTCTTTGTTTCTTTCTAGTGATGCATACAATTTAGGACTTTTAACTTTAATGGGCTGGACAGAGGATTAATATCTGACTAATCTTTTGTTATTGTAGGATCTTGCAACAGTGTCTCATCCATAAAGCCATTATTTAAGCTGAACAGCGGTTCTTCTTGTTGTTGGCTTGTCGCTATATATAATGATTTTATATCTTTGATGGCCAACCATGATTTGATACTCGGTCAAAGTCACAATTTAGCACTTGGTCATGATCAGCAATTGGTGCTGGGCCATGACCATAATTTGGGCCTCAGCCAGAACCATGAATTGGAAATGGGATCAGCCCATGAGCACCATTTAGATCTGGGACAAACCCATGATCATGAACTAGGCTTGGGGCATGCCCATGATGAATTGGGATTAGAACAGAACCATGAACATGAAGGTGATGATGGTCACACTTACGAGCATGAGCATGAGCATGAGCTAGCCATGGATCAAAAGCCCGAACATGATGACCACGACTTGCCCCTTCCTGGACAAAATCATGATTTAGTCCTATCAGAGAACAATGATTTGACTGTTTCAGAGAACCAAGATCTTGATGAGAACACGGCCCTGTCTGTGGTTCAGAACTCAGACATGGGAATTGATTCTGCAAATGATATGGATGTTCAACATCCACAGCTTGTGGCTGTTTCTACACCCCCTATAATTCAGGCTCGTACTGCAAGTCCTAGTTATGAATTGTCAGTGGGGCAAGAATTCCCTGATGTCAAGAGTTGCCGAAGGGCTTTGAGGGATACAGCAATTGCTCTGCACTTTGAGATGCAGACTATAAAATCTGACAAGACCCGCTTTACTGCTAAATGTGCTAGTGAAGGATGTCCCTGGCGCATTCATGCAGCTAAGCTCCCAGGGGTTCCAACTTTTACTATTAGGACAATCCACGAGAATCATACATGTGGAGGAATTTCTCATCTTGGCCATCAGCAAGCTTCAGTTCAGTGGGTCGCTAACTCTGTGGAGCAAAGGCTGAAGGAGAACCCTAATTGCAAGCCAAAGGAAATATTGGAAGAAATTCATAGGGTTCATGGTATCACCTTATCGTACAAACAAGCATGGAGAGGCAAGGAGCGTATCATGGCTGCAATGCGTGGATCTTTTGAAGAAGGTTATCGCTTGCTTCCACAATACTGTGAACAGGTGAAACGCACTAATCCAGGCAGTATTGCATCTGTTTATGGAAATCAAGCTGATGGTTGTTTCCAACGTCTCTTCATCTCCTTTCAAGCATCTATATATGGCTTTTTAAATGCTTTCCGGCCACTATTGGGGCTTGACAGAACATATTTAAAGAGCAAGTATCTTGGAACATTGCTTCTTGCTACTGGATTTGATGGTGATGGGGCTCTCTTTCCTCTGGCATTTGGAGTTGTTGATGAGGAGAATGATGATAATTGGATGTGGTTTCTGTCTGAACTTCATAACCTGCTTGAGATTCACACTGAAAACATGCTAAGGCTTACTATTTTGTCTGATAGACAGAAGGGAATTGTGGATGGAGTGGAAGCAAGTTTTCCCACTGCTTTCCATGGATTTTGTATGCAACACTTGAGTGACAGCTTCCGTAAGGAATTTAATAACACCATGCTTGTCAATCTTCTATGGGAAGCTGCTAATGCTCTTACTGTAATTGAATTTGAAGCAAAGATTTTGGAGATTGAAGAGATATCACAAGATGCTGCATATTGGATTCGAAGAATTCCACCTCGCCTCTGGGCCACTGCTTATTTTGAGGGGCATAGGTTTGGTCATTTGACAGCCAACATAGTTGAATCTTTAAACACTTGGATATTGGAGGCATCTGGACTTCCAATAATTCAAATGATGGAGTGCATTAGAAGGCAGCTAATGACTTGGTTTAATGAGCGCCGGGAGACCAGTATGCAGTGGACATCGATACTCGTACCATCTGCCGAGAGACGTGTAGCCGAGGCTCTTGATCGTGCACGCACATATCAGGTTCTTCGTGCCAATGATGCTGAGTTTGAAGTGATATCTCACGAAGGAACAAATATAGTTGATATCAGGAACCGTTGCTGTCTTTGCCGTGGCTGGCAGCTCTATGGTTTGCCCTGTGCACATGCTGTGGCAGCACTTCTCTCCTGCAGGCAGAATGTTCATAGATTCACAGAAAGCTGTTTCACTGTTGCAACTTATCGCAAGACGTACTCACAAACCATACACCCAATTCCTGATAAATCTCTCTGGAAGGAGTTGTCTGAGGGGGATGCCAACGCTAGCAAAGCTACAGAAGTTGTTATCAATCCACCCAAATCACTCAGGCCACCTGGGAGACCAAGAAAGAAGAGAGTTCGTGCAGAAGACCGTGGACGCGTTAAGCGAGTGGTGCATTGTAGTCGTTGCAATCAAACAGGCCACTTTAGAACCACATGTGCAGCTCCCATCTAAGTTGCTGAATTAATAAATTGGACAACCTTTAGTTATGTTATGTTCTCTTTATTATTTATTTAGGCTTGATAGCTTAGACTGGCGAGTAAATGATCTCTGTTATTTACTTTACATTAATGTGAATTAATTCGTACAGATGCTCTATGTGTATATCCTTCAGTAATTGGCATTGTTCTTCAATAACGCATATAGTAATTGCATAATTTTTGTTCTTACAGTTTTGTAGAGATGTTAAAAGGTGGAACCTTAATTGTTTTGGGGCTCTTGGAATAAGGCTTATAGTGAATGATCACTAAGCCGAAAGCCTCGTGACTTTTCTTAGAGCTGTTTTACTTCTGCTACATTCAATCCGTGAACTTTGTTCCTTTCGGTCTTTCAATATAAGTACTTGTCTGCATCAAATTGGTCTCTTAATATACTTTTTTAAACCAAATTAACCTTTAAAATGGTATGCAGCTGGTCTCTAAAAGCAAAATTGTTAGGATTAGGTTACTATTAAAAGAATTAATGTGTTATCACATGTAATTTAAAAGGATCAAAAGGATTAGTATTGACTTTGCTTTTTAGGTCGGAATCGTTATTTATTTATAATTTTTTTTTCCGTATTGAAGTTATGTTGATGCAAAAGAGTATTTAGGAGTTTCAATAAATAAAAACACGTCGCGTGCAATGATTCTCCACTGATAAAGCCAATAACCCAAATTGTGTGTTACCGCTTGCTGCAATAGGAAAACAATTGCAAATTTCTAACTGTATATTTTTATAATAATGCGAAAAAGTACATAAATTGTATAACCATTTTTCTCCAATCATAAACTGTTTTGGTAAATAAAAGAAGGCTAAAAATTTATCAATGTGGAGTATATTGGGCTTTTTTTCCTTCTGCTCCTCAAATCAGGATTAGAATAAGAGAGTTACTGTTGGCACTCACCAATGACTATTTAGATCCTCACCTCTTTAGAAATGAGTTTTTTTAATGAAAATATCTGAAGTTGGATACCTTGTAAGTTGTAACACAACGGAAACAAGTTTTTGTGATATATACTGAAAAGATGCAAAAAAAAAAAAAAGTTTCTGTTGTGTTATGGGAGAAATTATAGTTATATGATTTACTATTTATTTGTTTTTAAGAGTTTAATTAAACAGTTTCTTAAACTATGAAAAATAACTTGATAAATATAGATAAGGCGAAAATATATAATGAACCAAATTTAAATCATCATAGCTACACATCGCGATGTTGAATAACAAAATACAACTAAATACAAAAACGTAAATCATCGGAAAGTCTTCCTCCTCCGCTATGTGCATACTACTGAAGTGTTCGCCTATGTCGGCCTCAATACCCTCTCTAATCTCTATATCCTCATAAGTGTCAGTGCGAAGGTCACTTTCTGCAAATCTAATATTGTTTGAAGATCGCAAGTGATGCTTTCAAACATCGGCCACAAAAAATAATATAAGTACAAAGCAATAATATAATACAAAGAGTAGAGATCTAAAGATACTTTTATGAAATCATGCTGATCGTAATAAGTTTTTGTCAAATTCAAAATATGTATAAAAAAAAGCTTCAGAGCCCACCTGACGGAGATCTCGAACGAGCTCAAGGAAGATGACAATGACGAACAATGATTGAACATAACAAACTCGAACAAGCTTCAAAGAGGCATAACAATGAAGGCGACGACGGTAAGGGAGCTTCAAAGGAGAGAAATTGAGATATTGGAGGGTATGGAGGTTAGGGGTATGTGACTGTTGGTTTTCTAAAGGAGGGGGGTGTAGGAGAATGCGTGGGGATATATAAGTCTTTTTAGTTAGTTGGGCGGTTTGAATTGCAAAGATGGGGTACTAATAGTAGGATCCCTATATTTATGTTACGGGATTTGCTATGTGCTCAGCTAATGTCTGTTTCAAGAAGAGTAAAAAAAAAAAAGAGAGAGAGAAAAGATTTCATATATACAAATTGGGTTCGCAGCATTCTTTATTTTTTCTCGTTCTTGATTTATTTTGCTTTGTCTCTGTTTTGAGGCTGTCTTCTTATCTTTATAGATGCACTTTCTCTCCTTTTTCCTTTAATAAAATTCTTTTGCCTTAAAAAAACATTTCCCTTTTAGTTTGTGCTTATTGAGTAATTCAAGATTGTTACATGCAGTTATACTTATGAACAAATGAACAATGTTACTCAAAGAGTATATTAACAATGGTATTGGTAGACGTGTTAAGTATGAACAATGTTGAAATTATTAATCCAGAAAATCGTGTGTTAAAGAGTATATTTGTTTATAAACGAGAAAAATTAAAATCTGTATCACAGGCAAACTGCAACAGAATTATGTTCGCTTTTTATTGGTTGAGTTTACGAGATGACTAAATGAGTGGTTTCGTTTATTTTTGTTAACGTAAGCTCACCTCTAAAAAGTGATTAATGGGAAAAATCGCAGATAAAGTGGAAATCTCTGTAACACCTCAGAATAAAAAAAGCAGGTTGGCTGAACTGAATAGGATAATGAGCGAGCTTAAGAGTCACCCACCAGTCATGTACTCATCATCACAATCATATATGTGCAATGAAGAAATACATTCTAAATTGATGATGAAAATATGTGCTCTACAACTTTGACCACACACAATGCTGCCTTATCATTGTAAATTTACGACCCTTTTCTACTCCCCTATTTACGTCTATGAATGCAAACAGTACAAAAGACTCAGAATGTAAACTACAACAGTTTTACATTGACTGGACTGTCTTATACTTGTCACTCTTTTTTGTCATCATCATCAGCTGCTGCTTCTTCTGATTCAGTTGGGGCAGGAGGAGACATCAGATTGTCAAACTTGTCAGATTTCCCCAGCACAATTTCAATCTAAAACATCAAGAAAAAAGAAAGAGATAAAGCACCCAAACAAAGTGAACAGCTTAAGCCTTATAAGTAAGTAAACTAAGTGTGTGTTTGGTTAAGCGTTGAAACCACGTTCAATGGAAAAACAGGCATTCCAAGGCACACAATAGATAAAGCAATGTGAGGGAAGCTTTTTCTTCAAAGCGAACGCAACTGGTTCGCAAACAGACCCAAATGTCTAAAACTCATTGGGAGCTCACCTTTGCCTTCTGTACCAGACGACCTTTGTTCTCATCTTTCATGCCAACTGTAGATGTCAATACTTCTGTTCCATTGCAAGATTGATATTGATTAGAGTGGAGTAGCTACAATCATCATCATACAGATGTGAGTAACAGAAAAGAGGAAGAAGCCTTACTCTTCTCAGTGGCAAGTCCATTGTTCTTCAAAATCTCTGCAATTGTGACAACGGTAGCTATAGCTGCACACATACATGTCAACATTTTTGCAGAATATTATATCAGTTTTGGACTTGGAGTGGAAATAGATGAAGCAGGGAACATTTCATTTGTTCAATTAATGGAGGATGTTATATCAGTATGACAGAATGTGTGCAAATTAACTCATATTTTCAGTGTTTTAGTATCAAGCAAAATAAAATAAAATCATGTGAACTCTTGGACGTTATGCCAGCCATGTGCCATGATTTTGAGAAACAATTACAGTGAGATGAGAGGGTACAGATATAACTCCGAATGCATAAACATTGGACACAAAGTACAAAACAATACTAACACCGTGGTAAAAAATAATGGCATGCATGATAATTTAATCAACTCGATGAATGCCATTATTAGAGACTAAATCCCTTTTATTACATATACAGCTGAGCAAAACATACCGAGAGACTGCATAGACTTTTCAGCTTTAAAAATGCTTAAGAATGTAATAATATGTACTAAGTAACAATCAACCAAAAAGTCCAATAATTGGGCGTGCAAAATATCTCGCATGGGAAAAAGTTTTTTAAGAAAACAGTCTGCCATCGTGATTTTGCTCGCAAATTCAAGGATTTCAAGTGTCTGCATTTGCAACACGGTCATAATCATGGCCACATTAATCACATTTGTACAGAACTGCTAGCCGTATCAATAAATGAAATGAAATTGTGACCATAATTGCGACTGATATTTAAAACCTTGGCCGTAGGATTTCAAGCTCAGCTTTATTCAATTCCTCATATTTGAGTCGCTTACAATACGAAATTTATACAAGGAATGAGAAGCATCTTTAATTTTGTGTTTTGTCCAAAAGAAGGGAAAGGTGAGTTTGAGAAAAGAGGTACCCATTCCAAGAGCAGAAAGCTCAACCTCATTGTGCTGCTGTATGTACCTCTGCATAAAAAAAAAAAAAGAAAAATCATTTCAGCTAGCCATTAAATTGATCATAATTCATAACTCTAAATTCATGTACGTAAATGAAAGAAAGAGAAATGAAATTTCGATAAACATAAGAAAGTGATTACCTTGGCGAGATTGACGTAAAAGAAAAGAGGTTTCTTAGTGTTGGAAACCTGAATTCTGTTCTTCTTGTGGGAATCGTTTGCAGTTAAAGCAGGAACAGCAGCTACAGTCGCCATTGTAAATTGTACTTGTATTTCTAAACGGTAAAGTAGCGGAATGGGTTAGAGACTCACTTATATAGGTGACGATGACACAACACGTGGCGGCATATTAGGGGGGCGTGGACGGAGTAAGAGTAAACTGTAAAATTAGTTCCTTGGTTAAATGGTAGCAATTGAGACGCGAAAATCTGCATGGTCGTTATTTTCTTTGTCTGGGTTGCCGAAAATGCCCCTCACCCCAGTGGACCGATTCTTCTGCTCCCTTCTCCTACTTCACCACACAAGCATGATGGAGCCCTTCCACAGTTCCACCTCACCCTATTATCTTTTTGGTCACATTAGCATTATTCACGCAATGTTGTTTTGAAGAAAATATATTTTGGCATCATATATTGCAATTTGATAGATTGATACAGAAATTTATTACACCCATTACTTGTTTTCTAATTTATCTTTTTTTTTCTTTTCCTTCTGTCATTATGCGTGTCTTGCATGGTGTGCATGGCTACACCTAAATGACCATCAATATAATTTATGGACATACTTCATCTTTTACCAGATCCAAGATGAAGAATTATGTGAAGATGAAAGAGTTATTATTATTAAATAACTTTAATTATAGGAGAATATGAAATTGTTTTTTTTAAAAAGCAAGTAGGATTTGTTTCTTTAAAAAAATATAACAGTTTATTTTAAGTAAAAATAGTTTAGGTCGTTACAATCAACTAAATCATTTCTCATTTTATTATGTGATTCTAGTTCGTTCCTTATTTTAAATAACAATTCTAAGATATTTTTTTTCATTTTCTTGTTTTATTTTGTGATTCTACCTCGATATGAGTCATAAGGAAATTAGAGTTGTATTAGGTATGGTGAGACATGACTTAACATAAGTGTTTATTTTTTTTTTCTTTTTCAATTAAGTGAATTTTTGAAAATAGAAATCATTCATATCCTCAATATTGTTTTCCTCTTTATAAGAGAGTCTAATTAGTCAAATAATTGAACAATTTTTATACATAGATATATTAGTTGCGTAACATGATTAAGATCCTTTTCTTTTCTTGCATGTAAATTTTTTATTTTATTTATTGATAATGTGAAAAGAATATTAATCAATTAAATGATGCCATCTATTTGATTATAATTTTATCGACAAAAAAATTGATTATTTTTTGGTTTAAAAATATGATTATTTTAATTTTTATTTTTATTTTCTAATATTTATATTCGATAAAAATGTCTCCTTTTAAATTCTTTATTAGGAACTGGAATTTTCTAAAGACTAAAAGTAATAAAATAGAAATATAAATTAATTTATAAATGGCATGTTTTTAAGGATCAAAACACGTTTAAATTAAAAAATAATAATTACGATGATATTAGAAAACTTTATTTCTTAATAATAAAATAAATCTAAATTCACTTGAGTGAATGCGACATCTTCTTCATAATAATAGGCACACGTGCATTTTTTGGTAGAAAACACGTGCATATTTAATTTCACTCTTAATTTGCAAAACCTATTATAATCTTTTTGACAACTGTACATGCATGTAGGTCGTGCTGCCACATTGGTATGGTGGTCCAGACTACCTAAAATTATTCGCAGTATATCCATCACAAAAGAGTAGCGTTGTTTTAAATAGTTGAACAATATTTTTAATCCACATAATTGATATTTGTTTTTTATTTACTATTTACAAAAAATAATTAAACTTTTATATGCATAAACTTTTTTAATGTAATTCTTATCATTTATTGATGTAATAAAAAAATTAAAAACATATATTAAATAGAAATTATCTTATTTTCAAAACTTTTTAGAGACTAAAACTGAACTTCAATTTTTTTAAAGGGATAAAAAAATATTTTATCTTATTTTATAAAAACAAATTAATAGAAAATCAAATACATCTAATATATTTAAAATGTAGAAAAATAAGTATTAAATTTGTGTGTATTTATAATAACTTTTAAGATTTGTTCTTAACATTATTGTGACTTCATTCATCTTCTTTAATCTCCATAGGAGAGAATGAGAGACAATTCAAGATATTTTGATAAAAAAAAAACTAATGCAGAAGATAATTAAAATGAAATCTTATTAAAACATATGAAAAAAAAAAAATCAAAACTATGACTTGTAACTTGTAAGCAAAAAGATTTGACGGCAGAGGAAGATTCATAAATTGTTCAAATGTAGGGAGGGAGAGGATCTATTTCCACACGTGCGATCAATAAATAAATAGGATTATTGTAAAGCTCAGTTCCGTGGAAGCAAAGGCCTTTTTGCACTACTACTAGTCCTTTTCTTTGTGACAATTCCTCTATCTAACGAAGCTGACTACTGCATGAACATCGCCACCAGCTACCTTCACCATATAATTAAACACAACAACAACATATAGCAGAAAAAGTCAAATTTGGTAATATCAAAACGATTTGTCTCTCCCATATCATGCATAAATAAATTAAAGCCATTAGATATATGGGTTAGCTTAATCATGTCTAGCTTAATCATATAGCATGGGTTTTTTCCTTTTAATTAAACTTCTCAACGTGCTTGTTTGTTGATGGATAACCCAGTCAACCCACCTAAGCATAATTAAAAATGATTATTTGTGATAGTACTTAGACTATATAAGAGTTTCTAACGAAATCTTTGTTGCATCCTAGTAATTACACTCCTTAGTTTTTTTTTAATAAAATTAGTTTCTATTTTTCTTGTAATTGTTTATTTGTTTTTTTTTTAATATTTACTATAGGTATTGTTTGTGTAGAGATGGGTTGGTACTTTATCTTTTATATTATACCAAACTGATTAATACGGATTGCAAATAATGTTCCTATATTAATTAGTTCCCTTTAACATCAACACCTAATTGTGTGATAATTCATATCTTTTTTCTTATTGTACGTGCGATTGATTAGTTGTACGTGAGAAAAAAAACTGCTATTTTTTTTTTTTAATTTTAAGGACAAGTTTGATCGATCATTAAAATTTTAAGGACTAAATTGATTGATAAATTACAATTTTAATATTATTTTACCATTTTATTTATTTGAAGGATCAATTTGAGTGTTTATTATAATTTCAAAGTCTAAATTGATGGTTAATGTACATTTTTAGGGATTATTTTATTAATTTTAGGAACCAATTTGGTCTACTGTTATAATTTTTAGAACTAAATTGGCAATTCATTCTTATAATTTTGGAAAATATCTATAAGAATAAAATAAAATTATAAAAATTTAAGATTAACTTATATTTAACCTATTTATATTTTTTTTGTCTAACATTAGTAGCGGAAATCAAAGGAAAAATTGTATTGTTTGAGAGGTCATGCTTTAAAAGCAAAAAATTAAAAGATAATTTCTTTATTGTGAACTTACACATACAAATATATTAAAAGAAATTTGAGGTGGCTAAAACCCTTCCTTACCATTTTATTATTTAACTACACGTAATATTTATTTAACTTTTTCTATAAGTGTCTATAATTAAGAATCGGATATTTATCTCAAGTGAAAAACTTTCGCAAGTTAATTAGAAAATAATTATTGTCCATGATTCTCTTGAGAATTACATCTTTTCAGTTGAGCGATAGAGACGGTTGATCGGCTAAGACATCAGCGTGGGATACCTTGTTGATGAAATTAACTTGACAAATTAATTGCAGGAAAATTGATTGGCAATGGTTCCATCTTATAGGTTTGGCATATGTAAAATTTTATATCATTTTCCACAACTGTATAATCATTCATCGGTTAAGCTTTCATGTCTCGTCCTCATGATTTTCTAATTTACATATAAATATTAAATACGCATGTTTACGGGCATATATGGAGTACTATAGTACATGTATCATAGTATAAGACTAATTCGAGATTTAAAAACGTGTTATGACGACGATTGATATGATGATCCTCCAAAATAATGCATATTATCATACAATATTTTTGT
Organism: Glycine soja; assembly: GCF_004193775.1. Lineage (NCBI taxonomy): Eukaryota > Viridiplantae > Streptophyta > Magnoliopsida > Fabales > Fabaceae > Glycine > Glycine soja. The sequence goes on along the minus strand of NC_041011.1, from coordinate 41,358,943 downwards.
TTGTTTGCTTGGAACATGCAGGTCAACCACAGCATAAAAGGTTTTTTTTTTATTTACAGTAACAACAGCATAAAGGTAATCTACATATATAAAATCAGGCTTTTTTATATATACAATAAGAATTTAACTACATAATACTCCGTATAAAGAGAAACCCAACTGTGCACAGATTAATTGAAATAATTATTCTATGATAAAACCTGTCCCTAATCTGAAACTATCATAGGGTGAGGGGTTAATTAAGTTACTGCACTAGCTAGCCTCCTAAGATCTCAAGGCATAGAAAATTGATTGAAAATAACATGTGTTGGGTGACACTTATTTGTCCATAAAATATTAAAGTAGTATATACAATTAAAACCCACGCGTTCCATGTAATTATTAACGAATAATGATGCGTTAGTATGCACTAATTAATTATACTCAAAATAGAAAAAGGAAGTGTCGGTTGCTTAGGAAATTCATTTGGAAAGCTAGTTGTTGTTGGTTTTCTATACTATTATATACTGAACTTTTTTTTAATACAGAGCATTTAGTGATTTTAGTGATAGATTTTGATAGAATTTACATAAAAAATTCTGACGCATCACTTTTGGTGTATTTTTTTTTCTTATTCACATTTTTTTCACTTACAAAATTTAAATTTAAAATCTTAGAGAATAAAATTAAGTAATATTTAGACCAACTATTTATAAGTTATATATAAAATGAAAAAAAAATTATATTTAATTTGAGTTACTTAAAAATACAATAAAATTATCTATTACTTTTTATATAAAAAGTATGTATAAGAAAATGTGTACATATATTTTTCTATATAGAAAAGTATTTATGCGAGAACAATTAATTAAAAAATAATATTATATTCTCCTACAACACCTTTTTATTAATCTTTAAGTACTATTATTATAATAAAGTTTTAAATAAAAAATGTATTTAATATCATTAGAAAATATTTAACATTTTCTTTATCAAGTAAATTAGATATGTGCTTGAATGTCATATTTAGCTAGTTTGCTTGTATTTGAGCGCTATACTTTATAAATAAAGTACATCCAGTGTTGTCAAGCAGACTGTGTTTCCGTATTTACAGATACTTACGTACATAATCTGATTAATCTCCTTTAAAACTCAACACCATCAAATCAACTTGAAGATTCACCATGCTTGTAGAGATGCCAAAGGCTCAACTATATGATCTCATACTATTATCGTAAACTTTGCTTGGGATCCAATTTGCTAAATACTGACCTCGCTCAACACTCTTACTTGGGCACAAAAATGCTACAATAAACCTTGAAACAAAAAAAAAAGTATATATTGGTTTGGAGTGAAGTTACATTTCCACTACACCAAAATAGAATAATATTTCTCTTTAGAATCGTTGAGTTCTGGGTTAGGAAATTCAACTCATTTCAACCTTCTCTCATTATAAATACAACAAATATCAACAATGTTAGGTATCTAATTACTATACACGATCAGTCTAATAAAAATTATTATAATTTAGTGTTGGAATACTTTTGCAAGTACTTTAATCTTTGCCACAATGCCATATCATATCTCACACGCTTTGGATATTAGAATTTTCGTATGTACACTTCACATCTTAATCACTGAAGGACGTACCTCGATTAAAACAATTACACAATTCAATCAAAATTAATCATTGTACCTCGGACATAACAAATAACATAGTATGTACATGCCATGGATCGTGAGGCTTAAGTTTATATATCAAATAATTTAAAACGTATTAGAATTTTAGAAGTTAATACTTAATAGCAATCGAAACCCCTGCCTACTTCTGGTTGATCTTCCAACCCCTTTCAGTCATCCATTCTATTGCTAACATAGACTCGTTGTTTATGCCATTAGTTTTGGGTGCAGAAAAAAATAAAGTAGTTCAAAGAGATCGTACATGAATAATTGAATCAATTAGCTTGTAGAGACAGAGGAGGTTCCATAAGATGGGAATTTAAGTAAAGGGAGCCATCCTATAACCTATAATTAATTCCCCATGACAACTTACACTTCGGAATTTTCTTCAATTATTTTCACACCGTCTAAACTGCTGTACATCACTCAGCAATTAGCCAATAAGTCATGTAGTTTGAATAGATTAAGGATAATTAAGTGGAAACGTCTATTAAATACAAACGAATGGTTCAACTTTTTTTTACTTTGTGGAAATCATGAAAGGAGAAAAAAATTGGACTATTATAAAGTGAGGGCCAAAAAGTAGGCTCGTGTTTGAAAATAAAGGTTAATTAAATTTGGTCAATACTTGTAAACTTATTTATAATATGCATTACTTTATACTATTAATATATGTTGAGAAAGGAATTTTTTTACGAAATTAAACGATTAAAATGTAATAGTATCAAACATTAAAATAATGAGTACCATATGCGAGGAAATAAAAAAGTAATAGGACAAAGCATCTTTTCCAAGTCTTCCTTTTCCTCGTCGGTGCAAAACCAAAGAATAAGCAGCACGGTAAAGCAAATCTTGGCAAATCATAGTATAGTAGCATACTTCATGTTCAAAGTTCAAAGGTTCTACATTGTTCCTAAGCTAGGAACTAGTTACGAAGAGAATAGATTCCCGTAATAGATAGACATTAAACAATAAGACACAAGTCTCTATAAATGTTCACAAACCACAACCATATGTAGAGATGAGGTACTAATACAAAACCATATCATAGATCAATAAAGAATGTCTAGAGACAAGTGACTGCGAAGAGTGTCTCATTGCCTCTTATTACAACCATTCTGACAGAAAGTTATATATTCGGTCTTTGATCAGTAATTTTGACCCTCTCTAGTTCAAAGATGATATACATATAGCAGCCGGAGGTTGATATTGGTTTCAAACTTTATGATGGTATATAACAATGTATGCAAGGCATGAAGTAAAAGCTCTTAGAATATAGGTAATGAATAATTTGGTCAATTAATTTAAGCCAGTGCAAGATGTTATCCATGATTGATACAATTTTCTACCATCGGGTCGATTGAAGTTTTTGAAGATCCACATTAAATAACAATATTACCAACATTATGCTATTATTAAACAAACAATTAATACGTGGGATTCGACTCATACTCTGCTGCCAATAAGGAACCTCCTTTTTTAAGGCTTTCCTATCTACCTACAAGTGCCGCAGTATGGTTACTAAATAATATGATCAATAAATTGATAATGAAATTATTATTAATAGTTCCCACTAACTAAAATCCACAAAGTTTTTAATAGGGGAATTTGAAATGGACGAGTATCAGTATCAGATAGATACAGTTACCTCCTTTGCACCTTCAAATTCAAAAGGAGAAAGGCGGTTTAGAAGATGAGCAAAACGAGAAAAAAGAGAAAAAGTGTCCTTGCTTCTGTGCTGCAACTATATAAGAAGGTGTGGGAGCAAGTTATAATGAAAAAGCGCAGAAGTTACCAATTGAGCTAGCTCATATTCAAAAATTGAACATACCTTGCGATATAAACTGCTTTGTTGGCATTTTTGTCCTGTGATTTTAAGGCAATGATGTAGAATGTTCATTTCAAATTTTCTTTTTACAAAAGCATCATTGTTTCTCATACTATATTACTTTTTCAAGGAACCAAAGTAAATTTCCAGTGTTAAAATTGTGTTTTTATAGTGAAGTATAAGATTAATTTCTAGAATTGATGTGTTAAAATAGTTTCGCATATTATTAAGTGTGTGAATTAATTGGTAAGATTATTTTAACTTAATAATTTTAAGTTTGAGTCTTTAAGTATATAACTGCGTCAAATAATTGAATATGTTAACTTATGTATAATTGTTATATATTTTAGTCAAATTAATTGCAACACGTACCGGTATTAAGAAATAATGTAATTAACAGCAAAAGTATTGTAGACTGATAGTGTATTAAAATCAAAACTCTTGAGAAGTAACATTCACCTTGATGATGCTTTGTTAACAATTATCGCAGAGAAGAAAATGTTAACTTTTGTTTACATTAATTTGGCAAATATCTTTCAACGTATACTCATCCGGAAGAAAACAAAATGGTGTGTATTTTTCATTGATTGATTATATACCTAACTAACATTAAACATTACATTTTCAAGACGTTACTTTTTATCTTAAGAAAGAAGCTTGGGATTTTTTAAGAGATCAAGAGGACTATGAATCAACCATCAATCATATATATACATGGAATGAAGGTTAACGTGCACTTTTCTATGGCAAACAGAACTACTGTCATATTTTTGTGTCACATTTCTATACATATCTTCTAAGGCTGGAACGCACGCATCTTTCAATTGATATCACTTGAATGACCATGTTAATGACATCGAATCTTCAGTTTAGTGGCAGGGTCGTTTATTGAGCATGATGCTTAAGTAGCTAGTAAGTGTCACGCAAATTTATCAAGCCTCAACCTTGTCCACACCCAGAGAGACACATTAGAGGGAAAACATAGGAACAGATTTCAGGTCCATAATAACAATACTCACGAGTTAGAAATGAAAGTTACATTTAATCTGTCACGTGATTTTACAATGTTGTTCCACGGTAGCATCCAGTACAAATTATTGGGTCTGAATTGCGTGAAAATGGTTGTAGCGGTTGAGTTGATGAGTATGCATCATTCTTAGTTAGTAGTAATTGGGTGCCTAACGTAACCTTTTTTTTTTTATTTTAATGTTTGGTCAAATGGCAGGACAGTTATTAAACAGAAAGAGAGAAGAGAGGGGGAAGTAGAACAAACAAACAAACACCCCACAAAAAAGAAGGGAAAAGTAAAAAGAAGGTTGATTTGCTGTTACTGTGGCCACCAGCTACCATTTTTTATCCCTTCCGAAACATACTTATCTTAGACAGACTGAGAGATTGTTGCTTAAACCTGTCCCTGAATATGATGACTTTTAATCATTATGATCGTCCTATCAATTCGCTTTACTTTCAAGAAACAAGGAGGTAGAATACCCAAACAAGAAATCCACTTCCTTCAAGTTAAAAGAAATATCTATTTTCTTTTGTTCTTTAATGTTATAAAATAATATCAAAACAATATATATCTAGAAAACTGAAGGATTGACGTATAAGGACCTGTTCATCTAACAATGATTTATTTAACCAGAGCATTACTTGTGTTTAATTTTTTCATCATATACAAAATTCTTTTAGGACAGTGGTATATGATCTAAGAAAAAATGAATATAAAAGAAAAATTAAAAAAGAATTAATTAATAAACCATAATTGGATGTTTATTCAAGTTTCATATAATGATTAGATTATTGTCAAAACTATTTAAAAGTAACTTCACATTTTAATGAATGATATACTATATATGATATAAAACTGAATTGAAGTTTATGTAAATGAAATACATAATTCTAATGAAAAATAAATAATTCTTTCATATATTAGTATAGTATAAATGTTTGTTTTTAAAAAATTATATTTAAGATTAGTTATTCAACGGCTTCATAACAGAAAATTCATTTCTCCTTTTCAACTACCTTTTTCTTTGCTCACAATTGATATCCTGTAATCACGGTCTTATACTTTATGTTATGATGTTGATACGACATTAATTTGAATGCCGAGTAAAATATGAAAATATAACATAACATTTAAATTGGGATATATCGCTTTTTTCTTTCAGATGAGCTGATTGTATTATTGAATAATCAAATAGGGATATATAATTAAGAAAGAAAAAAAAAAGCAAATCACATTATAAAACCACCTAACATGGGCATTAACTAATATAAATTTATTTTAACCTAACTCATTATTTGAATAGAATTGTTTTCAATAAAAAAATACACATTATCTATATCGAAAAATCTAATTTTACATAAATATAAAATGTCAGTCCCGTAAGATTCGGTATTTTTTAATGTAAAATTATGATTTTGTACTTTCCTCTCTAATAAACAGATTTAATTGTCTAAAAAAAACAATTTAATTATGTAAAGAAATCTACACTCTCAACCAAATAAGTGTAAGCATGACATTTTAAGAAGTTGTTATAAAAATTAATAAATTTATTATATATGTCAATCTTAACTAATAATAGCAAAAAATATTTACATTATTAATACATTTTGAATATTTAATCATAAATATAAAAATCTTTTAACTATAGACTCAAATGTCACATGGCATTTCATAATTTTTTATTTTTGTTATTAATGTGACAACTTTGTTTTTTTAAGAAATATGAGATCTTTGTTGATAAATGGTATACAAAATATCTTTATAAGTATGAATATCTTATTCTTAATGAGTTCCTCAGTCTTAACTCACCTAATGTTTCTACCTACTAAAAAATGGTATTTCATTGCTTTACAACAAAATGAGCATATATAAAACTAATATTTTTCAATAAAAAAACTAATATTTTAGTTTATTATTTTTATCTATGGGAATGAAACTTAGGCATTAGAAAAAATATAATAATTTGTGCATATTATTTAACTAACTAGACTTCTTTGGTACCAATATTTTAATTTAACTAAATATTGAACATATAACTAATTTTTTTTAAAAAAATAAGTTGATCGAGGTAACCATTATTAAGTGTGGAAAAATGTAAAAGAAATTGGAAGAAAGGATAGTGCATTATTTTTGTGCAGATAATGGTCTACTAGTCTATAATTGTTTGGCTATATCTAGGTATATCTATAAGACTTGAGCATAGATAGTTAGATACCTTATCTGTTTGATGACTGTATCATTCGTTTCCCTTTTACTCTACATTTTAATTTTCATTTGACTTTAACCTCACTCTGGTGAAAGTTCACCCCCACTGTGACACTGTCATTTAACGCCGTCAACTCCTCGGTTCCGACAACCAACAACGGAGAAAAGTGCCTCGGTGAAAAATCGCCGTTAAAAAACCATCTATAAATAACCTTAAACCAACGAAGGAACAAAAACACAAACGGACGGGGGAGAGTGAGAATAAAAAAGAAAGAAAAAGAAGGGTTTTGATAAAGCAAAAGAATATTATTGAAACATAAATTTTGGACTTTCTTTGCATTTGGCACCCACCCCACAACGAAATAAAACAAAACAAGCACACAACCAGAGACACACACACGCATATAGAGAGAGAGAGAGAGAGAAGAAGAAGGAAGCAGAGGAAGAAGAAGGAGGAGATCTTGAGAGATCAGGTCGCAACTGTAAGCTACATTTCTCACATTCTTAACTTATTCTGTTACCGTTTTCTCTTTGGTTTTATTCTGCTTTACAATGTGGGTGTCGATCTCTGTTGCACTTAACTCTGCTTCGCGCTACTGTGGACAGATTTATCTGCCATTTCCACTCTCCTGCGCTTGTTTCTGTGATTTTTTCGATGTGGGTTTTTTCTCAGCGTGTTTCCTTTCTTTGATCTTTCTTCTGATTCGTTGTTTTTGACACTCACCAGTACTTGCAGCTCCCGAGAACCTCATCTTCTTTCACCGCCAAAGTGTGGCCTTTTCCTTTTCAAAATGGGGATACGCGTATTGGGTCAAAAGTGGAATTCGATTTCCTTTTTGCTTTTCTATGTTTTTATTTTTTCACCTATTGTTATTTCTTCGGTTGATTTCTTCATTTGTTGGGTTCATGTTGTTTCATTTCTCTTAAAAAGCTTTGATTTTCAGGTTTATTTTCTAACTCGAGTTATCAAAACATGTAAATGTTGAATTCAGTTTATCGAATTAGTCCTTTTGCGTCTCCCTTTCTGTTCTTCCGACCAAAGGGAAACGGTTTTATTTTTTTTTTTCATTTTCCATTCACTTGATTACTCTACAATGTAAACATGTGTTTTCTTTTTCCTTTCATTTGAAGATCATGTTGGAGTAGCTTCTTAATTTTCTTTTTGGCTCTTAACATGAAATTTAATTGCGTTCTTCTGAATTGTTATGCAGTTATTTCGTAGAATTATGCCTTATAATGTCTCCTCTTGCCGTTTACTCTTGTTCCACGTCAAAGCTCATTTAAGATGAGGAGTTTTTGTAAAAAGGAATGGAAAAAATTAGCTCAACATTTGAAGGTTATAGGGCGGTTGATAAAATTATCTAAATCACTAATAATAGTGAAATATATTCATATGAACAACTTTTTCTTATTGAACCGGGTTCATTCCTGGATCTGTTTATAACTTATTCAGAAGCAGTAACTTCTATCTGCCTTTTAATTTTTTAATCTCTATAAAGATATTCAGTTCATTCCTGAATCTTTCACCTTCGCTTTAAGGGCGGTGTACTAAGCTGACCATAAACATATGAAGTAGCTTTTTGTTTGGTTTCTGGCAGGGCGTGTATATATAGTCTTCTGTTTTAATTGTGTAGTATTTCTTGAACTTTTAGTGCTGATAGAAGAAACCTATTCCTTTACAAGTAGAACACTTCTACAATAATCTTTGTCTGAGTCTTGTGTTACTCACCCTGTAAATTATATCATGCAGGATCATGGGGAGAGAAGTTACAGGAATGCAAGTTGTGGACAAGAAGCCAAATGGCGTAATACCAGCTTCAAATGGTAGTTCTAATGATAAAGTGTGCATTTCTCCTAAAAGGACAGCAGCTAAGGTTCAGGCGAAGGATCACGAGGTAAATGAATGTACCAAAGCTAACTCTTTTGTTGAAAAAAGCCAAGAGAAGATGGATGGTTTGAGTGCCAAAGCAACAAACTGTAATACTGACTTGCCTGAGGAGGAGATTGAGATATCTGAAGTGCAGAAAATGGGTGACAGTAAAAAGTTAAGCTCGCCTGCTGCAAGAAAAGAGCATACTAGTCACCTTGTTACACATCCATCTGATTTGGTTACTGAAAAGCATGGATCCCACACACAGATTGTTGATGCTGAAGCTGATGCAACTGGTCTGAACTTATCACCAAACACTAACAACATGCTCTCACCTATCTCATCAAAGAATTCACAGGTAATTGATGGTCCTGCTTGTTGTCATGCCATCACATGTTGATCTTGAAGCATGAATCACTTCAATTCATAAGTACTCTTTTTGACAGAGCCATGGATGCTTAATGAACCTAGCACATGTTGTGCGTTTAAGTTATTAATAGGTTGTTTCTAGTTTTACTTTTGGAATGAGAAGGTAAAGTTGTTGGCGAAATACAGAACTAGGATCTTCCTTTTTGTGTGTGATATGTGTATTAGACAGAGGATTAGTTTCTCCACCTGTTGTCATTTAAACAAGTAAGCATGCTAAAAGAATTTTTTTAAGCACAAAATGAAGATAATTTATAGGCCATTCATTAAAATTTGAGGCATGCATTAAGAAGCTCAAAATACCAGGCCAAACAAATACATAAATGGTTTTATTTGTAAATATTGCTAATTTGTTAAGGTTTATGTTAACAGATTTACCTATTTATATGTTTTGATGTTTGCCATGGTGTCATGCAAGTTGCCGTTGTGGCTATTTTTTTTTTTTTTTTTATGAGATTACTGACAAAATAAAAATTCCATTTTTTCAGCCAAACTCTCCTTTTTCATCAAGAAAGACTTTGCAACATGACAAGAAGAACTATGATGATGAAGATAATTGGTCTGTCGCCTCCTCGTATCCTAAATTTGGACATTTTGATGGCTTATTGTTAACAAAGCAAGTTTTACGTGCATTAGAACCATCTTTGATATAGTGACGCTTCTAAAATCTCAAACATTTAGCACTTATTTATGAGTTTTAATGGAAAATTTGGATTATGAAACCATCCAAATGTAGTCAAGACATTACCTACACATAGTATAATACAACTGTTATTCCATCATTATGTGTTCCTTAACCACAAATATTAGTGCTATGTCTATGCGCACAGCTAGATCTAAGGTAACTCATGGTTCAGCCCCTACATTTAGATGCTCCGAACGTGCAGAGAAACGTAGGGAGGTATAAAATTTACTGACAAGTTAACTCATTTCTATATTCTTTTAAGACAGATTATTGATCCATGTCTGATGTATCTTTCCAGTTTTATCTGAAGTTGGAGGAGAAACACCGAGCTCTTCGAGAAGAGAAAAACCAGTATGAGGCGAGGTTTAAGGTGCAGTGGTCTTTCTCTTGTAATTGCAGGACGCATACTTGTTTTATGTTTATCCTCCCATGTTACCTTTTGTTGAATTGATCAAACAACTTGTTTACTGTTATATTTCGTAATTAACAATGATAGGAAGAACAAGAGGCAGCCATCAAGCAGTTGAGAAAGAACTTGGTAATTAAAGCAAATCCAGTACCAAGTTTCTACTATGAAGCGCCTCCCCCTAAGACTGAACTAAAGAAGGTATGCATTTGTTGTCATGCATAACATTCATTTTGGGTTCATTCCAATGTGAAGAGTTTTTTGATTTAAATGATTCATTGAGTTTGGCGTGGTGAGTGACAGCTGCCACTGACTCGGCCAAAATCACCAAAGCTAAGTCGGAGAAGGAGCCTTGGGGATGCTCTGAACCCATCTCCTGAAGTTTGTAGTCGAGGGCGTCACAGCACTGGAGCTGTAGGTCACACCAAGGGTGGTTCAAATGCCTCTTTCCCTCACAAAAACAACATTCGACGCAACAGCAATGGCGTTTGCAAACCTAAAGAACGAACAAAAGAGGATAAGGAAACAAAAACGGCTCCTCCTAAGATCACCGACCACGCAAATGCAGACATTCCAGTTCAATCATGTCCGTTGAGACCGAAATAGCCTTCATCACTTCATTTTCATGGGGACTGACTTTTGTGACTTGCAATGGTGTATATGTTTTGTAACTTATAATATTGCTACACGGTATCTCTTCCTATTATATAATGAGAGTTATTGATGTAATATGATGATGATTATGATGTTTCCCAGACTAGTCCCATAAAGTAGCTGCTTTCTGCAGGAGCATTAGGGTTCTTATTATACGGATTTTTCTATGGTGCTAAAATTGGGTGTGTTTTGCGTGTTCTTATCATGTGATTATGATATGCACCTTTGTTTTTCCACAATTGGACATTTTCTTGTTTTTATGTTCTACGGTTTTAGTTTTGTATTTTCGAACAGAGACTAGGATTCACAAGAAAAATTAAATGAGATTACGTGTTCGAATCTTAGATTAGTATTGCTATTAAAAGAATATCACGGACTTATGAAGAATGAACACACACTGGCACATAAAACTATGCATATGCACTGGAGCTTGGGATGGGACCCCGCCGATACCAAGATTAATGACAAATGATGGTTTTTAATTGATCTTAAATAAGTTTTTGCACGGTTTAAAATTTAATCTCAAAATTATTAAATGTCATTAAAAAATAAAATGTATTTATAGTAATATAAATTAGAATTTTAGTTTATTATTATATAGGATAAATATTTTTTTTTCGTATAATTAAATTCACAATATGTATTGTTCAATAAATAATTTATATTTTAAATTGTTGCACAACTTGTGCTATGAGGTGGTTTTAATAAGATTTCTGGTGGCATTTTAAACAAAATCGTGATAACAATTTTAAAAAATTGTTTTATTTAAAATTAGAAATTGTAGATGAATTAAAAGAGATGGACGTTTATGATAATAATAAGTGAAATAAAGAAAATATTTTATAGTAATTGATAAGCAAATTTTAAGATTTAATTATTTCTAGGATAAATATTCAAAACAATTGATAACCGAAATAGTATTCACCAGTTGGTCATGTACTCTATTCTATTCATAGTATAATATTAAAATCTACATTTTTTTACTGGGAATATTATTAACAAAAAAGTAAACGGGCTACAAACTAAAAAAATACAGCAAACAGGTTGGGCAACAATGTTCCACTAGTTACCAAACGCTGCGATATTTAAGCCAAATATTCCTTGTCATCACCGCTAACCTTTGAGAGAAATTGTACACATCTTGCTTTTACGCTAACTTTTCTGAATTTCTGTTGCGAACGCTATATCTATTGCAAGATTAATTAATTCCTGCTTATGCCACCTGACTGCATAAAGCACATAACGAATAAATAACATTTGACTGTATTTTTTATAGTTTAAAAAATAATCATAACTTCAATTTATCGAAAAAACCATCATGTTTATCGGGGCATTATTGCGAACAATTGTAAATCGCCGCACACCGCTACTAAAATGCAACAAAGGATCAATTGGGTAAATCATAGATAAGCCTTCATACAACTTGGACGTAAAGAAAACGAAATTGTATTCAATGCAAACAAGAACACTTGTTGAATTTCTAGAAAAAGGAATTTACATCAATACTCTTCTAAAAATATATTCACCTATACTACTACGAATGAACCCGAAATGCATAACACTATAACGCCAAACCAAAACCAAACCCCAATCCAATTCATCACTTCTTAGTCTTAGCCTTAGTCTTCTTCGCTGGTGATTTCACGCTCTTAGGTTTCTTCACGACACTCTTGGGCTTCTTCACGGCCTTTACGGGTGTCTTCTTCTTAGCTGGCTTAGCAGCGACCTTCTTGGCCGCGACCTTAGCGGGCTTAGACTTGGGCTTGGCAGTGGTGGCCGCAGCTTTGGACTTGGGCTTGGCAACAGCCTTTTTCTTAGGAGTAGCAGCTTTGGGCTTGGAAGCGGGCTTAGTGGCAGCTTTGGTTGGCTTTTTGGGAGCAGCGGCCTTAACCGGAGCAGGCTTAGTCGGTGCGAGCTTAAAGGAGTTTTTCACCTTAACAAGCTTGCCAGCAGCAACAGATTTCTTGAGATGAACGAGGACAAGCTTCTTGTAGGTTGCAGGCAACTCCTTGTGCTTCCCTTCGATGTATTTGGTTATCGCGTATTGGCTCGAACCGGTTCTCTCTTTCAGACTCGCAATCGCCTCTGCTATCATCTACAGAATAATCACATTAAATACAATTGGAAAAGAAATAAACTAAGAGAATTGATTTTGAAGGAGAGCATTTTGGGAAAGTACCACGGCGAAGGGAGGGTGGGAGAGGGGCTTCTTGGACGACGCCGTTTTCTTGGCCTTGGGTTGCGCTGCGGTAGACATGATGATGGCTTGATTGAAACTCAAAACGAAAAAGGAGAAACCGTTGTTGAAATTGAAACAAGAGATAGATAGAAATTCTGAGAGAGAGAGAGAGGTGTGGATGAGGGGGATTGAGGTGCGAGGCGTTTATATAGAAAAGGATGAGAGGGAAATGGCGAGCGCTGATTGGTGCAAATCGGGGTTACACGGATCGGGAACGTTTCGCCAATTTTAAATGTGGGCCGTTTGATTAAGTCTTATCTACGGTCGAGAATCTTAGTCAGCGGTGGCACATGGATTCATAGCGTTAACTCGGTTAACCTCGCTCCAGTTGCTTTGCTTTTAGGTTTTGGGGTTATGGGTGTGTTTTCCTCTGATTTTCATTGCCTAATAACATGAGATTTAGCCCATGGATTTTAACAACATTTTTTATGTTCTCCTAGCGTTGCATCTTAGCTTTTTAATTGTTATCTGTTTGCCCTATCTGCTTTAACAAATTGGGAAAAATTTTCCCTGCAATTACTCGTGTTTCGAACATTAGGTTTTCTGTGAGAGTGGATTGTAATTCTTGATTTAATTCCTTAATACAAATCAATGTGATTTTGATCTATTTTTCTATTTTGCAACCCATTCAAATTATGCACATTCGCATGTTTCTAAGATTGAACGTCAATTGGTTCTATGAATTCCCCCCCTATCAAACTTCTGGATTTTGTTCACAACTGATCCTAGCCACTTAGTTTCACAAAAAGTATACGGTTGCTGCCATGGTTTTTTTATTTGTTCTTTGTGGCTCTTTCACGTGATGTTAAGTTATATTAAAAAAAATTTGAATTAAACATTGAAACCTCGAAATTGTATTCAACTCTTAGATATGATTTACTGTGTGTCTGTTTTACAGTTCACCTCAACATGACCCATTTTCATGAATAGAACGTATCAAAACACTTGTAATTAGTTTATGAATTGAACAGATCACAAATTTTTTGGTGACAATTAATGCAGATTAAATATCCAAATGAGAGTAAAAGGATAAAAATAATTGTTTATGATTTAAATTTTTATGTTATTAAGGAATAAGTATTCTTTATCGTCAAACAAAATATCAGATCGCTAAGCGTTCTTTAATAATAATAGAGATGTTGTTTTGATTGTCTCGTATTCTTGATTCTTGATTTAAACATACTTTTTTGTTGAGAAGCAAAAGGTTTTTTATGGTCATATTGGTACTTGTGATTATCCAAAATGAATTTCTTAACCAAGTTCAAGGATCTGACTTTAGAAAGATGTACACCATTCTCTTATCTATTTATAAGATTATCCAAATAAGTCTTTTCTTCGTAATCTCATTGGGGTATGATAATTGATAGGTAACATAATAATATCGAAACACAAAAAAATATATATTACTTGCATTTTCAATGCTAATATATTATATATTTTAAGAAAATGATTTGATGTTGAACCATGGTGAATATTTTTTTATTTAAACCATAAGTATCATTTAATTATTCCAAACACATCTAAACTTCATTTCCTATTCATTTTCTCATAGAGTAGACTTTAGAAAAGAAAAAAAAAACTGTCATCGAACTACCTTCAAATATTTCTTTCTTCATCTTAATTTTCGATATCAATTGCAAGAAATGATTTTTTTGCAACGTAAGATGTATTGTTTTTTTTACCAGTTAAGATGTGTTCAGTAATGTGAATTAACATGTTACTGTAATTATATAATCTTATTGATAAAGTTTCCATGAAGTCGACTTTAATGATTTTGAATCAACATGTATGGTGTGATACGAATGTAAGTTTAGATTATAAAATTATTACAAGTACATTGAATATATTGTAAGTGGTTGAGTGAAATTATAAATTTCTCTGTGATATATCTATTGTTTGAGTTTCTTACGTCATATTGTAAACTCGTCAAATATTTACTCATATATATTGTTTTTGTTGATAATGTATATTATTTCTTAGTCTATTTGTACTTGGCTTGCACAAATCCCACTCACTTTATTTTCGTAAAAATCATTAAAAAAATGTATAGATTAGCATAAGCAAGCAAGCTTTATGTCAAATTGCTTTGGTGGTATCAAGTTCAATTAATGATCTTTTATAGGAGTACTAGCACGGTATCTGTGCATTTGCACAGATTATTACATAATTTTGTATATTATTTAATTATTAATTTATTTAAATGTTTTTCTTATAAAGATTTGATAATTTTATACCCACGATAATAATTAGTAAGTGAATTTTTTCAACCAGTATTAGTAATTGATATAAATTTTAGCTCTTATAACATAGTCATTTTAAGTTGTCATAAAATCAAATAAGTTACAATCACACTTAGAAGAATAACATTGTGCGTTCCTAATCCCTTTAAACAGGGATGACAATAAGAATCCAACATGCATATACAGGCAAATTTCCCAGACTAGGGTTCATTTAGAAAATATTTTTCAGACTAGGGCTCTTTTTAAACAAATACCAGAGGGGTGCTGTTTTTTACGTAGGAACAGTGGGATTATTCATGCAAATCGCTAGCATGAACAGCGCCACACTCAGGCACGCGACACGTGGCTGTGTCGCCTCTGCCACTGGCGACAACAGTGATGTCGCCACCTGCAATGGCGCTTTGGCCATGCAGGGTAGAGTCGCTGGTCAAACCAGCGCTTCCCTATGCGTAGCAGGTGCAGCTTTTGCAGGTCTAGTGAAGGTGCAGTGCAGCAGGGAAAACGCCAGGGCCTTTGGCGATTTAGGGTGAAAACGCCAGCTGCCTTGGCGATTTAGGGTCTTCAAATATTTCGTTTTGTGCTTATTCCTGCAACTGGTTCATTTCATTTTTCTTGCAAACTACTTCATTTTCCTTTTCTTGCAATTGCCAGAGGTTTCATTTTAAAGCTATTATCCGTGTTTTGTGCTTATTCTTGCAACTGCTTCATTTCATTTTTCTTGCAAACTGCTTCATTTTCCTTTTCTTGCAACTGCCAAGGTTTCATTTTAAAGCTATTAGTCGTGCCTTTGAGATTGTTTCTGTTTTGTTTTGGTGGATTTAGCTGTTCAAAAAACTGTGTGGTATGAAATTTTTTTTAAGTTATTTTGTTAGGTTGTAACTTAATTTTTGTATATAGTATTTATTTATTTTAAAATTAAATTAACGTTTATATTTGATATGCTTGTTTAAATGTGTGTTTAAATGTCAAAAATAAAAGAAAAATTGTGTAACAATATTAATTTGAAGATAATTTTTTGAGTGAAAATAAAAATATTTTGAATATGAAATTTGTAATAATTTTTTAATTAGATTAGGTTGGTGTTGATAATTTGTACAGAAATCGCGTTTAATTGCTTCTATTTTTTCTTCCGTGAACAATTTTCGTGAAATAAATTTATTTACATCTTTGTTAATAAATTTATTTGGTTATAACTTTTTTTTTCCAAAATAATCATAGATGTTGATTAAACGTGTACATGAATTATTTGATCCATAACTAAATTCTTGCATCGTCCCATCGGATATGTCATATAAATGTGTTCTAGATTCAAAATTTGTTAGTATGTTAAAAATTGATGAATGTTTGAACTTTGAATAAAAAAAATTTGTAGATTATATTTATTTAAAGTAAATATTTTGAGTATGATTTTTTTTAAGATGAAGTTGTAGTATTTTTTAATTAGATTAAGTTGGTTTTTGGTGTGTTAAAAATTTATAAGCGTTCAACTTGAAAGTGTTAAATATTTTATTATATTTTTAGCAATTTTGTAATTAGTTTTTTCCATGTTAAAGCTATTAATGTTAAGATTAATTATTTATAATACTAACTTCGTTCATGAATTATTTAATTTTGTGTTAAAAATGAGTATCTTGAAATTGTTCATTTTTTTAAGTGTGTCTCATGAAAGTAATTTGAAGTTAATTAAAAAATTTTAAAAGAGAAATTGAATGTAAAGTTCCAATAAAGAGATATTTTGGGATTACACTTTAAAAGAGAAATCTAGTGTTTTCGTGTTAAAAATGACTATCTTGTAATTTATTTGACGTGTTAAAATATTTTTTTTGTAGGTACAGGATGAATTCGGTTATAACAGTGTTGTATTTCAATGGAAGTGTATATGAAGATAATGATGGTGTAATATTTGAAGGAAGTAAAAAAGCGATTCAGATTAAACGTGGAATTAGTTTCAATGCCTTGAAGAAAAAAATTGGAGATAAGGTAAAGTTACAAAATAATGAAATTATTTCAGCTATCAGCTGTAGATTTTTAGTGTCAGGAAAATATATTGCCTTGCAAATTTGTGATGACGAAGACGTTGAAACGATGTTAGAAAGTTTTAAACAACAAGACCAAATGTCAGTTTTGGAATTGTACATAGAAAAGGATGTTGTTGGTGGTTCAATGTTTCATTCTGCAAATTCGCTTACATCATGTGGAAATTATTTATCTAATGATGAGACACAACCGGCAACAAATATGAGCAATTTACATATTGACGAAGACGATGATGATGATGATGATTATCTTGTGTCTAACTCATACGTTGAAGAGTCTGTAGACGAAGATGACAGTGTTGACGGTATATCTGAAACAGACGATGAAGTCACCGACATTCCTCAACCAGTAAGAATTGTTCACCCAGCAGAAGGTATAATTTGCTGTATAAAAAAATTTGACAATACATTTATTATTTGATGACAATTGTATTTAATGGTAAATAAGTATGATTTGATTTTTTATTTTGAACTGTTAGGTGCACAACGAATTGAAAATCCATTTTGGAATGATGCTTTTCATTATAACAATATCAACTGGAGTTATCCTGATGAGGAGGACATTTGCGGTTTGGAGATGCCGTCGACCTTTAATGTTGGCCAAGAATTATATGTTGGCATGGAATTTGATAGTAAAGATGCGGTCAAAAATGCAGTCAAACAATATGTTATGAAGGTGCATCAAAGTTTCAAAGTTGTTGAAAGCAAATCGAACAAGTATGTGGTTTGTTGCTTGAATAAGAATGCAGAGTGTCCTTGCCCTTTCTATATGAGGGCAATTTTATCTAAAAAAACAGATACGTGGAAAGTCACACAATGGGGTGGACCACACACATGTCTGAATATGAGCATGACACAAGATCACGAGAAACTTGATTCAGATTTAATTGTCACTTGTGTAGTAGGTACGTATTTTATGTTCATATTATGTTCATTTATTGTTAATTGTCATTTAAATTTTGTAATGTTATTCACAGGCATGATCAGAGAAGACCCATCAATAAAAATTTCTTTGATTCAAGAGAGGATTAACAGTGAATTTGCGTACAAGGTGTCGTACAAAAAAGCGTGGTTGGCGAAACAGAAAGCCATTGCAATTGAATATGGCGATTGGGATGAGTCATATGCGAAACTTTCGTCGTGGCTAAGACACATGCAAAATCATTCTCCTGGATCATATTTTCAAGTACTACATGATGATTTTATCGTTGGGAATACGGTTAGTCGCGAACACCGTCAGTTTCATAGAGTTTTTTGGACTTTTGGGCAATGTAAAGAAGCTTTCAAGTACTGTAAGCCAATCATACAAGTTGATGGCACACATTTGTACGGCAAATACCGTGGGACCCTCTTAATGGCCACATCACAAGATGGAAATGGTGGTGTCCTTCCTCTAGCATTCGCGGTGGTTGAAGGTGAGACGTTGACAGCGTGGTCATGGTTTTTGGCACACTTGCGTGAACACGTCACAGATCAAAATGGTATTTGTCTGATATCTGATCGACACGCGAGTATAAAGTCCGCTGTCGCTAACGAAGCCCTTGGTTGGCAACCTCCCCACGGTTATCATGTCTACTGCGTGCGACACATAGCAAGCAACTTCAATCGGAAATTCAATAATGCCAAACAAAAAGAAATGTTGAAAAAATTGGGTAAGATTTCCTATTTGATGGTGACGTTTATTTAAGTTTCCTATATACTTAAAATTGTTATTCATAACTATTTTTATGCAGCCTACACTCCTTGCAAGCACATTTTTTATCAGAATTTACAAAAATTTCGTGAACTGAGTCCAGCCATAGCCACATGGGTTGATCGAATTTCAAAGGAAAAATGGACGATGGCTTATGATAGAGAAGGACGTCGATATGGCCACATGACAACCAACCTTTCAGAATGTATCAATAAGGTTTTGAAGGATTGTCGAAACATTCCCATAACAGCATTGGTCAAATCAACGTACAGTAGGTGTCGAAAATACTTTGTTGAGCGTGGCCGCCAAGCGCAAAGACAGTTAAATGAAGGCCAAGTATATTGTTCAAAGCTTGTTAAAGAACTAAGGAAAAATCAAGAACAAGCTTGTACGCACATCGTTCGCGTGTATGATATCCACTCCACACGATTTGAAGTAGAGGAGAGCTTCAACCCTATAACGCAACGTGGCGGACAAAAGTGGGCAGTAAACTTGAATGGTCGTCATTGTCAATGCGGAAGGTATTCTGCGCTTCACTATCCATGTTCACACATTATTGCAGCTTGTGGTTACGTGAGCATGAACTACTACCAATATATAGATGTTGTTTATACAAACGAGCACATCTTAAAAGCTTACTCCGCACAATGGTGGCCTCTTGGGAATGAAGCGGCTATTCCTCCTTCTGATGACGCATGGACACTTATCCCTGACCCAACTACAGTTCGTGCGAAAGGTCGGCCAAAATCAACAAGGATAAGAAATGAGATGGATTGGGTCGAACCATCTGAGCACCGAACAAAATGCAGTAGATGTGGAGCCGAAGGCTATAACAGGCGTCGCTGTCCAATGCAATCTGAGCATGGGAGTTGTTCAAATCATTGATTTATGTATGTTAGTCGAGTGACTTGTATTTGTTTACGTTATGTTCAATGTATTGAATTTTTGGGGTTCAATGAATTCGGTACTTTAAGCCACTAACCCATAACACTAACCCTAACTCATAACACTAACCCCTAACCCCTAACCCTAACTAATAAACCCTAAATTTAACCCATAACACTCACCCTAACTCATAACACTAACCCTAACTCATAACACTAACCCATAACCCCTACCCCTAACTAATAAACCCTAAAATTAACCCATAACACTAACCCCTAACCCATAACCCTAACTAATAAACCCTAAACTTAACCCATAACACTAACCCTAACTCATAACACTAACCCCTAACCCCTAACCCTAACTAATAAACCCTAAATTTAACCCATAACACTAACCCTAACTCATAACACTCACCGTAACTCATAACACTAACCCCTAACCCCTAACCCTAACTAATAAACCCTAAATTTAACCCATAACACTAACCCTAACTCATAACACTCACTGTAACTCATAACACTAACCCTAACTCATAACACTCACCGTAACTCATAACACTCACCCTAACCCTTAACACTAACCCTAACTCATAACACTAACCCTTAAACCCCTAAGCCCTAACCCAAAACCCTAACCCACCCCAAATCAATAACCCCTACTCCAAAACAGTAACCCTTCAACCCCTAAGGCTTAGCCCCAACCCTAACCCCTAATCCAAACAATAGACCAAAAACCCTAACTCCATCCCTAACCCATAATCCAATCCTAAGTCTTAACCCTACCCCAAAACCCAAAACACTAACCCTAAACCCTAACAACTAACCCTAACACTAACACTAACCCATAATCAAAAATTGATGTTTCTTATCCCTAAAAAAAAATGATTCTAAAATCATTCGAGGTTAAAATGAAAGTGTACTTCAATATTATTTGTTTTGTATCATGTAATCAAAATCTTAACACTCTTGTTAAAAATTAGTTTACCCTCAACCCTAAATCCAAACATTTCATAACACACCCTTTTTAGTTGAGTATATTTAAGAATAAAATGATATACAAAAATAATCTGATTGCATTTACATTTTTTTGTTTTAATTATTTACAAATCTAAGTCAATTCATATATAGTTAAATTTGAGTGCATTCAATTCTACTTTAGTTTAAGGATTGATATTTTTGTCCTAACTGGTTAAAAACCCTTTCACCCTTAACCATAACACCTAATGAAAACCCCTAAGTCCTTACCCTAACCTTACCCCAAAACCCTAATCCAAAACAGTAACCCTTAAACCGTAACCCCTAATCCAATCCCCTAAGTCCTATACATTAGTAAAACTACTTACTTTTTCGTTTGTGTACTTTACTTTTATTTTTATACTTTGTTTATTATTATACTTTTATGCGCCACATAAACTCTATACATTAGTAAGGCATAATAAATGACATGCGATTGATTAATTGTCAAAATCAAATGTCTTACAAACAACAAAAAATTTACACAGAGACATAAAAATCAGTCATTATGGTGTCCGCGATGTCGTGAGGATGTGCCACACGGTCGATCCCATCTTCGTGCTTGACGATCAGGATTTCTTCTGCCGCGTTGTCTCCCCGCTTCTGCTTGCTCAGCCTCAGCAGAAAACTCCTGACGCAAATCAACACCTAATAAGTCGCCCATATCAGGTATTACTCCGGGTACATTCCATTGCGGAGCAAATGGGGCGTTAGGTGTTGCCATGGGGGCATCGTGCTGCTGCGAAGGAGTCATAGTGGGCCATGAAAAATGAGCTTGTGTTTCCGCAACACCACCGAACGAATGTTCGCTCGCAGAAGTATCAGTGTGATGACCTTCAAAGGGATACTGATACATCTGTGAAGGATATTCGGAAAATGTTGCTGGCGTGTAATACATTCCATGACCACGCTCCATCATTTGTTGCGAATATTGCTCCGCTTCAACAGGCTCCCTTCGTCTGCCTAACCCCCGAGTTTCAACACTTGACTGAAGAATGTGAAACTCTGGTGCTGGGAATTCACGCTCTGATGCTGGACCATGTGACACTGGCTCAGTGACTCTCTCTTGCTCTTCTGATATAATCGCCAACTTATCCACGTAAGGCACGAGATCATCAACTGTCCATGTGTTCCTCCCTTGTGGTGACACCATATACTGTAAAGTCTCCACAACTTCACCCTACAATTATTAGCGTCAACAAATTAATGCTCACGCTTAAGAAAATTATTAGAAGTTAAACATTGAAAAACAAATAAATACCAATGCAGCTGTGTTTGCATTGTTTGGGTCGACAAACATCTTTGTTTTACGCCTATACCACACCATATAGTCCGAGTTAAAACCTAGTAAGCCCTGCTGTCGAGGATAAACGTCGACCCTAAACTGCGCTGCATTGTTCCACTGACTAATGATTGGGGCCAACAGGTGGAACCAATTCTCATCTTGTTTGCCTTTGAGCGTTATGCCATGGAGATTCTGCGGTTGCGAAGGACACCCGGGAATAGGTTGTTGCAATCCATATTGTCGTAAAACCCTATCGGGTTGGTGCCACTCAACAACATGAAAACAAATCAGTGGCACCACCGCGAACCAGACTACACTTCCAACCACACAAATTTGAGGCAGCGCTGCCATCACAGTTGGTGTGTATGGCTCCCAGACAAACTGCATATAACAACAAACTTGTCAATTTTCAGTCAAACATAACATATTAAAATATAATTTAACCATTACATTACAATCTTCTTACCTCATGTCGTTTCATCAGATCCAATTTGCGACGGAAAACTCTAAGATCATCATTGCCGATATGCTGATTTCCACGTCGTAGCCACCTACAATAAAAATGAAATCATCATTATCAACATGTTCCATCATTAAATATTTTCAATTCAAATGTAATTTTTTTAACGACAAACCTGTGTCCAAGTGGTTTGTTTTCTATGACGGGAGGTGTCCTCTTTGGAGCTAAAGTGGTGCATCGTTCCCATGCCCACATTTGGATTAAGATGCACATACCTCCGATTGATTTAACTTTGTAATCGGTGGCGCTGTACATCTCTCTATATAAATACGCAAGCACGGCAGGTCCCCACGCATACGTGCTGCACTGTTCAAAGTCACGTAAAAATTGTAGGTACCTTAAGGAAACTCTGCTACTACTTTTGTTAACAAAGAGGACACCTCCTATGAATCGAAGAATCCACGCACGGGTAAACCTTTGTAATTGTTCAACGTTACCCTCATCAATATTTATGTGAGAAAAATGGTGAGCCAGCCAACTTAATTTGACCACACTGCCTTCAATTTCGCCTTCCTGTGGTCTGACTCCTAATAATTCTTCACACAAATTGGCCCAATCAAGATTTGTCGAACCAATTAATGGTGCCCCGTCAGTACGCAGACCTAATAAAATTGACACATCTTGGAGAGTAATGGTAGCCTCTCCGCATCTCAGGTGAAACGTGTGGGTTTCGGGCCTCCATCTTTCAATGAACGCACTAATTAAGGCCGCATTTATCTTTAGGTATCCCATCTTCATGATCCAATAAAACCCACATTGCCGAAGTAGAGGAACAATTTCCTCTGGTATTTGTTCTTCACCTTGATATGTCGGCACTGCTCGTCTAATGTGTAATTTTCTATCTGGTTCCCCATTCCAAACATGTTCTGAAACATGCTTGGGTTGCATCCACAAGACGTCACCATCAACTGGACCAGACCTAGTTTGTATGCTCGATGAGCATGACGACGAAGATGCCATTGATCCTACAAAATAAAATATAAAACAATTCATTAACGATAAAATTTATACATTAATTATACATACACAAATTAAGTATATTTACAAAAAAACTTAATTAAAATAAGGAAAATTTAAATGTATTATACAATCACGGAAATTTAAATGTATTATACAATCACGAAAATTTAAATGTATTATACAAAATAAATTAAATTACATCCAAAGACAATTTTACATAATTAATAAATTATATTTTTTTAATTTCAATAACAAAATATATTATACAAATAACCTAATTCATATATATTCTATAAATAAATTAAATTACATACAAATATAAATTTCAATATATAATATAATATTTATATTTTCGACTAAAAATTAAAATAATATATATACAAAATTAATAATTAAATTTTCGACTATTAACTAACGTAATATAAAAAACTAAAAATTAATAACTAAAACTAACGTAATATAAAAAATTAAATTCTAACCTAATTTAAAATTAATAATTTATACTACATAAAATTATTCTTAATCTATGAATAATTTACCATATACAAAATTAATGACTTTAAATAATTACGAGTAATATAATTTAATATACAAAATCAATAATTTTAAATACGTAAAACTACTATAATTTAAACATAACATATTTTGTCTAATAATTACTAAAACTAACGTAATATAAAATATTTCATTCTAACCTAATTTAAAATTAATAATTTCCCGTACATACAATTTTTCTTAATCTATGATATTAAATATTTAAATTAAATGTAATCTACCATATACAACATTTAAACTAAAGCTAATCTATAATTATTTCTAATCTATTTTAAGGAAAATTTCAACTAAACTTAATCTATCATATCAAAATTAAAAATATTCCTAATCTACCATATCAAAATTAAAAATATTCCTAATCTACCATATAAAATTAATAACTTAGAGTATGTAAAAGTATTCCTAATTTATCATATAAACCTAAATCTAATCTACCATATAACATTAACAATTCAAACTATAATCTTATACTACCTAAAACTATTTATTTATCAAAATATAATCTAGCATATATAACATTAACAATACAAAGAGCCCTATACAAAATTATTATCTTATACTACCTAAAATTATTCATTTATCAAAATATAAACATGTACATAAATAAAACATATAAAATATATTGACTTATACTACCTAAAATTATTCATTTATCAAAATATAAACATGTACATAAATAAAACATATAAAATATATTGAATATATAACTTACAAGCTTTTATAAAATGGAAGAAGACAACAAACTGATCAGCACCACTCTCAACACTCAAGCAACCACCAGCTACCTCTCTCTCAACAGCAACCACCTTCTTTTTCACCTTCAACACACAAATTTTACAATCAACCGTGAACTGGAGCCTCCCTTTCAACCACCTTCTTTTAAATCCCACTGAAGCTGAAAACGCCAACATCACTGGCGCCTCCCTCTCACCCAAATCGCCACCTCGAGTGGCGCCTTCCAGCTACGACCGCAGAGCTGCAGCTGCTGCAGCCTACGTTTGCAGAAGTGCAGGTGCTGAAGTCGCTGGTCAAACCAGCGCTTCCATGCACCTCTGGATGCGCCAATAGGACCTGCGATATGCAGTCCTTTGTCGCCAGTCACAGTGGCGACATGCCACGTGGCTCTTCCCTGTTGAAGGCGCCATCTCCACTGGCGCCATGCACTGCTGCTACGTAAAAAACAGCACCCCTCTGGTATTTGTTTAAAAAGAACCCTAGTCTGGGAAATAATTTCTAAATGAACCCTAGTCTGGGAAATTTACCTGCATATACACGTTAAATCCATTCCAAACTTTAACGGAAAAAATAACCTACTTTAATAAGGGACGGGTTCGGATACTTGATCCTTTGTCCATGCCTCCATACTCCCGAGCTATACATTCACTACAATAATATTATTATATATATTATATATAATTAATTTCATACTTTTTTATAATTATTAAAAATCTAAATTAATCATTTCAATATTGTAATAATAATTAAATAAAAAATTAAAATTATACAGTTAACTAAAAATATAACTTAATTCTTAAATACAAGTTTTTAATTTTTAGTAAATTATATATAATGGTTATATATATCGTTTTAATTAAAATGTAATTTATAATTTAATTTATGATTTATTTCAAATTTAAAATATACAAACAAACAAAAAATTAAAAAGTGTAGGATGTGTTTCCACATGTTTTTCTGGTCAAACACAAAACATTTTGGACAAATTTGAATATTGGACGAAAATAAGGATTTTTTAAAAATAAAATGATTAAGTAGTCTCTATTTTTATCAAAATTATAGATTGAGCCAAATTAGGGAACCAAAATTGTATCTAGAGCTAGACATTTGGATTTGGGCTTGTGAACAACATGAGTAACCTGAAATTTGCACAGTATATGGCCGTGATTTTTTTTAACTCATTTAAATTGTAGGAATTTTGCTCCGACTTGCAAGTTAAGCAAACTTAAGTGCGGCTTTAGTGAAACTTAATGTAAAATAAAAATGGGCTAAAAATAGAAACTAAATGCCTTGATTTAGTATTGATTGAATAGTGTTTGAGTATCCATGAGCTGCTTGTTAGGGGTATATGGTTCGGTCTATTTAAGGCTCGACTCGGTTTGCCTTGTTTGCTATAAAGGCGAAACTCAAATTTTTTAAAAAGTTTTTTTAGATAAAAATGTCAAAGTCAAATTATAAAAAAAAACTTGTTAAGCTTGACAAACCGACTTGTTTAAATAATAATAATAATAATAATAACTATTATCTATATCATTCTTATGGCATTATGAATGACAAGGATGAAGTGACATAAAGTGCTTAGAGAGTTCACTTACATGTGGACAATTTTCAAAAAGAAAAAAAGTTCAAGTTAAAAGGATAATGCAATCAGATTAATACTTCTAAAGAAAAGAATGTTTTGTAAAGACATTTTTAGACAATTTAAATATTTTTATTTGGCTATATTAGTATAAATGATCTCTAATCCACATATTTTTTAATATTATGCTCTTTTTTTTCATTTTCTTTTGATATACTTTGTGTTTAAATAACTTGAATTCAATATGATTTTGTTTATAAATTATTTTTGGATTTGTACATTACTTATGCAGAATTTTATAAGTTTCTTTTTTTAGTTAGTATTTTACTAGGTTTTAAAACAATTAATTGATTAAATATGTCTTTAAACAGACTTTTAAATAGGCTCGTAGGCCAAACCAGCCAAATCGAGCCTTTAAAAATAGCCTATAACAGGTAATGAGTCAAACTCAAACTTTGTGTATTTAACTCAAGTCGAGCTCAAGTCTAGTAAAGCTTGGTTTGACTTGACTCATTTCCACCCTAGACTTTATGTTAAGATTCACAAATTTTCACTGAACATGCAACGTTGGAGATATCATACGGAAATTTACGTTGGAAGACATCAAGTCGCAAATTTTTCTCTGGATACTAGCAAATTTTACATTATGGATATCTTTGAACTTATTGAAGATTAATTGCAAATTTATATTGGGTAGGAATGAAGAAGACTATCATGGTGTTTGTGAGATCTTGTGACATTTGTCAACGACTAAAATATATGGGCACGTCCCCTGATGGTTTATTATAATCCTTACCTATCCCACTATTTATCGACCATCTTGCAATGGGTGTTCCTAATGGTAAACAGTATTTTGTACGCAATGAAATGTGAGTTTTGGCACTGAAAATGTTTTACTATCTTTTGGAAAAACTCACGTTTTTTTTCCCAAGTGTGTAACAGGAATGCTCCACAAAAAATAAGCATGAAAAGGACATCTCGAAGAATATTGGAAGAGCACTCTAATGCTGCCTCTGCTACACGACTTGCTAATTTCTTGCATAAATTCATCATTCTCATTATTTCATTTATATTCTTCATTATCAGTGAGCATCAAAGATGTGAGATATCCATGAATTACAAACACATTTGCAATGAATAAGCAACTTCACTGAAACCCACAAGATTTCACTTATCAGTTCTTGAGGCAGATGGACGATCTAGTTTGTGGTTTTGGTAGAGCTGGCAACCTGCCTCCAAGCATGACCAAAGTAGGTCCACAAATTGACAATTGTGTGCTGCATCTCGACCTGCACCTGAGGCATGTAGTACCAAGGTGCTTCCAAAGAAGGGATATGTCATCCATATAATTTCATCTTCATGCACCTCTATCAAATTGATTAGACTGTAAAAGGTAACTTCAGGCACCTTTGCCTTTTAGTGTTCTTAAGTATTGCTTATAAATGATCATTGATTTACAGGCGTCAAAATTATTTGTATTATTAGTGTAACCTAATGTATTTTATGCGGAGAGCGGACTGACTATTGTATGAGTCAATAATGTTGTTACTTTAGCAAATACTGCACCATTATACTTTAGAAGATCTACACTCTTCTTATTATTAGGACCAAAACATTACCCTCATATATTTGTTTTTTTTTAAAGAAGAAAAAATAATATCATATATCATATATATTACTTTTTCTTTTCTTTTATTTTTCTATTCCTTTCATCCAATCCACCCACAAATATGATATGAAAGTATAGGTTTTAACTCTGTCTATCCTTCATCTTACTTTTATGTAATTGTTTTCTTATATATTTTTTTCTATTCCATTATTACTTATTACATTTTTGTTTTCTCTCTCTCTAACTTTTTTTCCTAGTTCCTAGCACAACTAACACAATTTCAAGTTGTTTATATTTTTTTCACATTTCAAGTTGAACTTAGGCAAGCAAAATACAAGAAATGAAAAAGTAGCGTTACCTACAATTCTACCACAATTTACTTGATGGAGTGATATAGATTAAGAAGGAATCCGAATTCCCAAGTTCTTTCCATTATTACAGTTCACATATACATAATCTAAATCCTGACAGTGCTGATTTTGCAGAAACAATACTGATTCTGATAAACTGTAAATGATATTATATATATCAGCTATATTGTACATAACAAGCAGGGTGAGCTTGATTTTTCTGCCTTTTTATACAACAGGTTGCTATTATGTTATACACAACCAGACTTAATAAGCTATTTAACGTGATAACAAGGGGGAAAAACAAAGAAGAAGAAGAAGAAGAAGAAGAAGAGGCAATAAATGGAAAGAGCAATAAAACTCTGTATACTCTTTGTAATCTTGAATTCCCTGGCTTCCTTAAAGCATGGAGCTTTTTGTTATAGCAAAGCGATCATTTGGAGCATTTGTGATTTATCTTCATCGTCCTTTTGGATTGGCAATTTGCGAGAAGATGGAAGCATGGTTATCACTACTGGACTCGTGGCTAAGGTCATGCTCACTTCCAAGGCTAAGGTTTTTGTAGTGAGCTGCCATGTCATTGTTTTCCAAGTTTACTTCTTCAAACTCACTTTCATCAAGACGCGGTTCGTGAGTTTTACCATCGGGGTTTTGTTG
Organism: Glycine soja; assembly: GCF_004193775.1. Taxonomy (NCBI): domain Eukaryota; kingdom Viridiplantae; phylum Streptophyta; class Magnoliopsida; order Fabales; family Fabaceae; genus Glycine; species Glycine soja. The sequence goes on along the minus strand of NC_041011.1, from coordinate 41,329,839 downwards.
CACATTGAGAGCAAATTCGAGATTCCACAAGAGATCATTCATGGAGGGGCGTTCGAAACCAAGATCAGACACACACTTCTCAGCTGCATCAGCAAACTTTTTCAAGCTTTCAGGGTTGATCTGTCCTTTGATGTTGGGGTCAATGATGTCCTCAAGTGTTCCTCTTCTTTTGTTGTACAATGCCCATTCCGCAAGGCTTACCTGTTCCTTTGCAAGGCTAGGATTGAGAGCAGGCCTTGAACAAAGTGCCTCAAACAAAACAACCCCAAATGAGTACACATCCGATTTCTCAGTCAACTGTTGCCTCCTAAAATATTCAGGATCCAAGTATCCAAAGCTACCCTTCACCACAGTACTAACATGACCTTGGTTCATGTTTGGACCCGTTTTGGAAAGTCCAAAATCTGAAACCTTGGCAACCCAATTTTCATCAAGGAGAATGTTGGTTGTTTTGACATCTCTATGAATGATGGTGTACTTTGCACCCGTGTGAAGGTAGTGAAGGCCTCTTGCAGCTCCAATGCAAATCTCCAACCTTTGCTTCCAAGATAGTGTGTCTAATGGCTTGTTTCCCTTGTAAAGGTGTTCCCTCATGGTGCCAAGTGCCATGTAGTCATAAACCAAACACATCTCATCATCCTCCTCGCAAAAACCTATCAAGGACACCAGATGCTTGTGTCTCAACTTGGACAACATCTCAATCTCAGTCTGGAACTCGTTCACTCCTTGTTCTGATTGCGGGTTCGATCTTTTGATTGCCACTTTGAACCCATTATCAATAACACCCTTGTAAACCTTTCCAAACCCTCCTACCCCTATCACATTGGACTCGTCGAAATTCTTGGTCGCTTCCTTCATCTCTTGCAAGGAGAAATAGCGACACAATCCTTGAGCCATGGCTGATATGTTGGCACTGCCAACACTCTTCCCTGACCCTGTGGTTTTGGTGCCTGCGGTGTGCGTATTCCCATAAATAGGTAGCCAGCTTGATGTGCTGTACGATCCCGGAGCTCTCTTTTTCTTTTGGTGTTGAACAACAACAATTATTGCAGCCATTAAGGCAAAACCTGCAGCACCCCCTGCAGCACTGCCAATAACAAAAGTCTTATTACTACCATGTTTGTTTTGGAAAGTCTTTGCATGCTCCTCATGTTCAATCAACATCTCCGAAGGTTGAGGATTGGGACCAGATAAATCCGTGTCATTGAGCTTGAACACCTCCACCCCATTAAGTAACGAATCATAAAATTCTGGCTCCGTTTCAGGTGCAGGGTGCAAAGCAAGCCAGAGTTGATCATCACCTGCCTCATCTTTCACATATATCACATAATCTTTATAAGTTGCCACTCCTTTACCTCCTGTCCACCCAATCACATCAGCTTCAGCCTCCGCTGTTTGATTGTTGATGAAGATTTTGAAAACAATTTCATTCACCTTGGAATAGTAATAGTCACAAAAATGCAATCGTGTAAGGTACATCGAACCCGGATCAACATGGAAGATCCACGTGAGATTGAACCCCATGTTGACGTCCTTATTGTTCCCCATGGATCTTGAAGTAGAGTACACAATAGGAGGAGCAATGTTCTGTGGCATGGTTTTGTAGTCAATTTTGACATCCTTGGTAGCGTGGTTGGTGACACCAGTGGCAGCACCGTATAAATAAGGTGTATCATCGTACCACATTCTGCTTAGACCAGAATCTTGTTTCGGAGATATAAATTGTCCACCAACATTTAATCTGAACATTGTCTGAAAATGAAAACTTTTTGTATCCATGGTTTGGTCGGAGTACCCCACCATAGGAGCCGAATCAAACAACTCCGGCATTTCAATAAGTTGAATCCCATTAACAAAAGCGAAAGCACCATTCTGTTTCCCAGAGGGTTTGAAGGTAAGGGAGAGAGTGTCCGAATCCAAAGGCGCGAGGGAATACTCTCTGTCGAGGTAGGCTTGGGAGAGAGCTTGGCATGTGATGGAGGCGCTGAAATTGGAAAGAAGCGTAACGCTGTTTGCTGTGACGGAGAAATATGAATTGACGGGGTCGAAGGTGTTGTAAACTGCAGGGTAGAAATGGAGCCTGAGCCAGTAACGTTTGTCGAGTTTAACGGGGAACTTGTAGGTTGCTTCGGAGGTGAAAACACGAGATGTCATGTACGGAACCTCGGACAAAAGCGAAGGGTCTTGGAAAGAGGCTTTGGAAGTGACGGAATTGCCACCAGAGAGGTATTTGTTGTCGGGCGTCCATTGTCTTCCGTCGCTATCTTTGCCTCCACCTTCGCCTAATCCACACCCCAACATCAAGGAATCGCCGCCACCTTTGTCGGGGGGTACGGCGTTTAAGAAAACAGGGAAACATAACACCAACCAAAGACACACGTGGATGTACATGGTTGAAAATGAATGGAAAAGTGTAAAAGAAGATCACACACGATGGGGCGTACAGGAAAAGATTATGGGTGTGATGTGACGAGTTACGAGACGAGAATGAATGAATTAAAAAAAGGGGTTTTTCCTTTCCGTTTTCCTGTACGCCGGCAATTAACAACAAGCTATGGTTGAAATCAGAAGCATCGATCGTTCACGCAGGTGTGAAACAACCTACCTGGATTGGTGGGAACGAACCAAACCAGGCAAGAGGAAAAAAAGGGTTGAGTTTTATGATTTTAATTATTTTTATCTTTTTGGTACTACGAGGAGTTACTATGGTTTTCTCTTTTGTTCTGAATTCGGATTTTGGAAGTTTTTTTTTGTTTTGCCCCCTGTGACGAGTAACGATAACGTTCATGGATGAGAGTTACGACAGGGAGTGAGAATAGTAAATGGTTGTAAATGATTTGTTACAATTTGCGATATTCTTTGAATCCAAAACTGGCGAGCCTGAGCCATATTTAGCATTCCATTTCCATATAATATGGGGGAAGGAGTGACAATCTATCATTTCCCGCTAGGATTGGGATTCTCTTCATTGATGAGATTCAACGCTATAGTATCAATCGAATATATACTTCAATTCATTTATTATTTGTGGACATTATTTTATAGCATTTTTTTTATAAAATAAACTAAATGATTTCATTGGTTAAAATCTTATCCAACGAAATATGTCACCGGAAAAGACCTTAATCTTTACCTCACATTGAATATGAAAGAAACAAAATAACATACCTAAGCTTCAACAGTACTATGCAGTTTTGAAAATGCTTGATCCAGTATAACAGGAGTAGCTATTAACAAATTACCTAATGATGAGCTTAAATATAAAGTACAGTAATATCAATGTCTAAAGAAACGGAAAAAAATGAAAAAATATAGGATATATAATGTGACAATTAAAAAAATATAGAGAGAAGAACTAATATGAAATAAAATGTTTGTATAAAAAAGAGATGTTTATGCATAATTACTGTAACATATATAGACTTATTTTAAAATTGATAGCTAGCTGAAAGAACATTACAAAATAAATAAGTATATAAGTTATTATAGAATGTGACACTTTTTTTTTCCTATAAACATAATTTACGATATAATACTGTGACACTGTTTTTTTTCTTTTTTGTGTGTGTATGTGTGAAAATGGATATAATAAGAAACTAAATTCCGAGAGGGAAAGCTATAGAAAAATAAGACTTAAAGGGATAAACTATATATTTGGCAACCCACAATTATTTTTTTTCCATCATAATTTTTTTAAAAAAATTGAATTAAACAACATTAGAGAATAGGGGTTTTAATTTCATACTATAATAATTGACTTTTCGGACGATATAAACTATGTATGGTTTTGAATCCAAAAAAATGTATGGTAATTGGTAGTGATAGAGAGTTAAAAGTAATTTAATTATAATTTTAGGTAAATCATTTGAACTTAATTATTTTCATGAAAAGTATAAATAAAAGATTGAAGATAGAATTTAAGCTTAATCTTTAATGTATAGAACTAACAATTGGATCTGATTGCATGAACAGAGAATCGAATGACATGTTCTGTTTTTTTTTTTCTTTCTAATTTTACATGCCATGTGCTGAACATGGAATTTGCGAAAATATTAAGGTCCAATTCCATAGAATTTGACATGTTCAAGCCTGGCCTTGTGGACTCCTTTTGATCTAAAAAAGAGAAATCAAAAGTGCTTGCTACAATGATTCCATGCGCCAAATGGGGTATGTTTCCTTCCTTTATTGTTCGACGGGTATATATTTCCCTACGTGCATGCAATTTCTATTGCATCATCATGCACGTGTAGACATAGTTAGAGACATCTTGTGCTTAAGCGATAACAACACTAAATCAGTCGAAGCACCATTAGGCACGAGTGGAATAACGGAAACCCTATTAATTAATTATTGTTAGTACATCCCAAAGATTTTCACCCGAATGTAGCTGTACCCTTCAATAATGAAGCACAACGACACACAACATAGCCTACTAAATATTGCACACCTTCTTCCTACAATGTCGTTGCTGACAGTTACAAATGGACGGTGGAATCTCAAAGTCACAACTCAAACCCCCCAAATATTAGAACACACTATCCCCTCCCTTTTCCATGCATGTTCCACACTTTCCCTCCATTATTTCATTAATTATCCACCCTAACCCCATCATTCCTTCACGGCGAGGCAACGCAAGGTGGGTCCCCCTTGCTCTGCTTCCGCCGTCACCTACTCATCATTTCAAAGAATATTATTATTCATTGACGCCCCTTTGTTAGCTATGAGCGAGGAAAAGCATCAACATCATGACACCGTGTCTTCTTCTTCTTCTTCTACTACTACTTATTTTTCTTCCTCTTCTTCTTCTTCCTCGCCGGGCGAGTCGGAGGAGGAGCTGCAGCACATGCTGTTGGCGCCGCCGTTGTGGAAGAACAAGAAAAGGTTGTCGAAGCAGTTGTCGATGTGCGAGATGCCTCGGGACATTGCATGGGAGAGAAAGCGCATGCAAGAGCAGAGAAGGAGTTCGACCGTGTGCGATAATGATCTCACGGATGAGGACCTGCATGAGCTTAAAGGGTGTATAGAACTTGGGTTCGGATTCAACGAGGAAGATGGTCAGAGACTCTGTAACACCTTGCCCGCACTTGACCTTTATTTCGCTGTTAACCGCAGGTTGTCGCCTAGTCCTGTCTCCACCCCTCAGAGCCGTGCCTCTTCCCTCGGATGCCGTTCTTCGTCGTTTGGAAGCCCTAGAAGCGACGCTGACTCCTGGAAAATTTGTAGCCCAGGTTTGTTATATATGTTGTTCAATCAATGATGGTTTTTTTTTAACATAAAATTTAGATGAGTTGGATCTCGAGAAAAACCCAGATTTTAAGGTTCAACTAAGGCCTAATTCAATCAATGATTATATATATAAGATACGATGTTGTGTTTTATCACGACAATCTTAAAATTAGTGTTTCATGTTGATGTAAAATCGGCCTAATCTTAAAACTTCAATTCTGATCCGAGAACAACTTACCAAAAGTATATTATAAGTAACTATATTTTTTGTTATTTGGTTAATGTGTTTGTGTGTATGTGTGTGATGCAGGGGATGATCCTGAACATGTGAAGACCAAGTTAAGGCATTGGGCTCAAGCCGTTGCTTGTTCTGTGATGCAGTCTTCTTGAGAAAAAAGTGTGGGATGTTTGTTTGTTTTGTACAGAGAGGGATGGAGAAAAACCAGAAAAAAAAAAGGGTCTCCGATTATTCCTGGACAATGGTCTATACTATAGCTAATTAAGCACCTCATTTTTCTTCACATTTTTTCTCTTGGTGTTGTTTTAATCTCAAGCTGTCTGTCTCTCGCAGGGTGTATTCGTCGTATAGTAATTAATTTTTGGGTCACAGGGTAAAATATAATTGCATTCGGGTCGGGGGGGTTAGGATATGGCCTCTCCTTAACATGTATTGTCAAGATAATCAACAAGAGACGTCACATCAATCATGAGTATATATTGTTTAGATGAGTTCTACCCATCTTTAGCTTAGGACATCATTTGACTTGTCGTGACTTGACTGTAAAACTTGCAAAATGTAATGGCTGATTGTTTCACTCTAATTCTCTCTCTTTCCCCATCCCTATCTCATTATCCTTATTTTTGTTTTTTGGGATTCTTTAGAATTGGTGGTAAAAAGAAAATTTTCTTCTTGATAAGAAAAATGAATTGGTAGTTGAGTTAAACTCTTGATTTTTATTCACATTTATTTTCAATTTAGTCCTTACATATTTTTTTTTTTAAAATAAAACAAACTCTACGTAAAATTGTTTCAATCCACTCTTGAGCATTTTATTTTATATATAGTCACTTTGATTTGGTTTCACTAGAGTAAACACAAATAAGTAATTTTAATTTTTGATGAAAAAAATAACTATTGACATTCTAGGACACTATTTGCTATTGTAAAAAAAAAAAAAGCATTTGCTTTGCAATATCAAGACGGTCAATTCTCAAAGCATATGTATCGATTTTTTATAGTATAAATTTGAATAAAAATTCATACCATAATTATCAATTCTCAAAATATATCATCCCAAATTTCTAATATGAATTTGGCTAAAGTTCATATAATAATATCATCAAATCCATCAATTATCAGTGTGATAATACTATTCAGATTTTTAAGTATGAATTTCAATAAAAATATATAAGGTAAAGATGAGTTTTATTAATTTTATTAATAAAATGAAAAGGAGGCTGAAAGATAATTCAAAAGATGTGATATATGACCACCCTAACAAACAAACAGAGAGGATGACACAGTAAACAGAAAACCTTATAAAACAAAACCAATCCAGTAGAACAAAATACTAAAACCCCACATACAATACAAACTAACATAAACCTATAGCGATGAACATATTATCAGAATATGGAAAACCCCACATGTTATGTCATCTTTGAGATATATTTTTTTTACTACTTTTTAATGTTTATCCGAATAATGTTGCAAATCAAAATAATAAACATTTTGTTTCTTCAATTAAATATTTCAGTTTTCAGTAATTGGAAAAAAATCTTTTACTTTTCTTGTTTGCACTTTTCTTTCATCACCATCAAATTATATCAATGCCTCTTGTTAAAGTCTATGACATATACGCATCACACTTATTTTTATCAAATATTTTTTCTTTCAGTTTTTGAGAGAGTGATTAAAGTTAATATATTCGTAAAAGAAAAGATTAAAGTTGATGTATGACAGCACATGAATTTTAAAAGAGATTTCTTTTTATCAAACTTATTTAAATTTATAGAAAATAGTTTATAATACGTAATTTTTTTAATTTATTTTAATAAGTTTTATGATCAAATTTATTTTTATTTGATAAGAATTTACTGAATATATACTTAAACAAACCGTTGATTCAAGTCATAAAGTTCAAATATTATGAACGTAAACAAAATGTAATTGAAATAAGAAATTTCATTAAATTTATATAGTTAGATCTCCACCTAATATTAAACATTAGCCGTTAATAAAATTGATATTTCACATTAATGTCGTAAGTAAAAAAATAAAATAAAGATAATATATATTAACCATTATATATATATATTTTTATCACTACAAATAAAAAACATATTTCCAATGGCCAAAATCCATAAAAAATGTTAAAAATTCGTTGGTAATTGAACATTTTCGATGGATAAAAATCCATCGAAAAAATGTTCGTAGATTCACAAAAAGTTATAAAAAAATGGTAAATAATTTCATAACTAACCTTCAATTGGATTTGGAATGGCATGATAAACAAACTGGCCCAGTGTCATACCATAGCGTCCCCTCATTTTTCATCAAGTTATGAAGGAAATGCTGGGCAGCACCTACATCTACAAGCTGTGAACGACACCGGAAGAATTTGAATAATCACATAAAGTTTTCGTCCGTCGACGGCACAAATGGGGGAGGAGGGAGAGAAGAAAGAGGAAAATACCAAGTGTTTCACATACGGCTAGGGTAGTCGTCTTTAGTTTCCAACGGATCATCATTCCTTTGCTATACTCCGTCAGAAATATGAACTTTTTCGACGGAAATTTTTCCGTCTATAAATTTCGTGAGAAAATTTAAAATTTCCGACAGAATCTTTTTTGTGAGAAAAATTCGGTCAGAAATAAATATTTTTCTTGTAGTATCATTAAGTTATTCAATTAAATTATGAAATGTAGATATTTTTTCTATCAAATAACTTTCTTTAAAAATGAGTTGTTGAATCAAGTATATATATGCATTTCTATTACCTTATATATATATATATATATATATATATATATATATATATATATATATATATATATATATATATATGTGTGTGTGTGTGTGTGTGTGTGTGTGTGTGTGTGAGAGAGAGAGAGAGAGAATTGAATGAAGGTTCTTTCAAATAAATTTATCATGTATTTTCAATTAAATTATATCTATTAAACTTTTTTTACCTTATATACCTAAAAGTGATTAAAATTTGAGGTTATTATAAGAAAAAATATCATGAATGTGAAAATAAAACAAGGTATTTTACTAGCTTTTGGTAACATTTTTATTTAGTGCAGTGTTTGAGTTTTTTTTTCTTTCTATTTTTATCTTCACTGTTTGATTAGAAATCCTCTCTCAAACCTTTTATGTTCAAACACATTGAAATTCCTTAAAATGCATAATTTTTCTTACTATCATCAATTATCATTTTTCTACAATTAAAACCGTCAAAATTATAATATAAAATCATTTACATTATCTAAATTATTTAATAAAATTATTTTCAAATGAAAATAATTTTTAAATAAATTATAATAATCCAGGTTTTAAAATAGTAAATTATTTACAATAAATAAAAATATAAAAATAAAGAAGGTATTAAATTTCTTTAAGAGTAAATTTAAAATTAATTACACTTCATTCGTACCATTCTTTTCTCTTAATTCAACAATAAAATGTGAATTATTTAATGTAAGTACTATTAAAATTTAAAAAATGAAATACAAAAATAAAGAGTAATTCTTTTAAAATTAATTTTAATTTTTTTATTCTTCTTCTAAAAATCATTTAAAATACTATAATCCAACTTTTCAGCAATTGTCTTTAACTTTCTAAAAAATTTCTCAATCACATGTCCTAAAATTATTCTAAGTCAAATACACTATTTCGTAAGTGCTGGATTACTATCCCTTAAAAAAAAAGTGACGGATTACTAAAATGTTAAAACATTTTATTGTTATAAGTGATATTAATATTTTCCTTCAAGTTATTCTCCCAATTGCACCAATAGATCATCTTTAATAGTAAACTAGCTTAACAATAATATCTTAAAATAAATAACTCATTAACCAATAAACTTGTTGGTGTTCTTTGAAATCAACTGTTATTATTCCAACATATTTGATTCTTTATTAGGAAAATAATAGAAAAAGGCCCTATTTTGAAATAATGAAAAAAGTGAAATGGGGGGCAAAGCAAATTAAACAGCCCTAAAGAGAGAGAGAAACCCGGCCATCAGGGCAACACCATTCCTTGGTCTCTGAATCTCAAAATCTCAATCAAATCGCATCCCATCCATGTACAAATTTCAGATCTAACCAACACTCCCAAATGTCCCACATTCCCACCGCCGGCTACGGCACCCTCGCCGGCGCCACTCCCACTGGAACCACCACCACCACCACCACCACCACTACCTCCTTGGTGACTCCCCGTCCATGGCGCGAGTTTCTAGACCTCTCAGCCCTCTCCTGCCCCTACTCCTACGACGACGCCATGATCCGGGTCCGAAGAAACCTGAGCCACTTCCGCTTCAACTACGCCGCCATCACGCTCCTCATCGTCTTCCTCAGCCTCCTCTGGCACCCCGTCTCCATGATCGTCTTCCTCCTCGTCCTCGTCGCCTGGTACTACCTCTACTTCTCTCGCGACGGCCTCCTCGTCGTTTTCAACCAAACCCTCGACGACAGAACCGTGCTCTGCGTTTTGGGTTTGCTCACTGTCGTTGCGCTCGTCTCCACTCACGTCGGCCTCAACGTCTTGCTCTCGCTGATCGTCGCCGTGGTTCTTGTTGGCTTGCACGCCGCATTTAGGGTTACCGAGGATTTGTTTCTTGACGAGGAAAGTTCGTTGCTTTCCGTTGTGGGAACTCAGCCTCTCAGAACAAATTATACCCCCATTTGATTATATTATGTTCGGTTCCGCAACCATCATCGAGTTTTTGAGTTTTTACCCCTAATTTGAGAAGGGAGAGTTTAACTTTCGAAGCTGGGTCACTTGTTTTGAAGGCTAGTCACTTAATGAGGCGGTGTTGTAATTGTGTTTGTGGTGATGCATTGGCCAAAATTGAATTTGAAAGTGGAATTAGGTGTGTTTTATCAACTTATGTCAGAGAGACACGGGGATTTTCTGAGGAACTGAATTCGTCAAATTAGTGACTCACAATGGAACTTTTTTGCTTGTTCATAGTGTTGTTTTTCAGTTAATAAGTTTGAGTCTCGCTGCATAATCTCATTTTTTTCTATTGCTAATCTGTAGTGTAGTTAATGTATCTCACTGATGATTCTGTTTTTGTTGGCTGCTGTGTTGCCCGTGGTAATTTTGATAATTTGCTCGACCTTGGATGGATGGAATTCATTGTGAAATGCTGATTGTATTTTACACTTGTAGTTTTGTAAATGTTCATTTTCTCAAATCTGTTACAGCGGCCCTAGCGTGTGGCTTAAGCTGGCTTGCCCTCTGTTGATTGCATAGCTATTTATATGTCAATTTTCTGTAACAATTTTCTCAACTTCAACTACGCCGCCGTCACGCTCCTCATCTTGCTTCTTTAAGCTAAAAGTAAGAGAAAGTGAAAGTCTTGCTCATCATTGTTGACCGTTGAATGTTGATGGGAATGAGGGAAAGAGCACACAGTATGGGGTAAAAGAGGATTTTGGGATGAAAGCTATAAGAATATTATAATGAAGCGTAGTAAAAGATGGGTGGATGATTATTATATGCGGATTAGTATGTGTCGATGCAATGATGACTGATGAGTAGCACATGTCACCCTAGAATTGGAAATCAGCTTTGCTACCTCTGGGTTTATTAATGTTTATGTGAGGAAAGAAGATCAATGCAATCATGAACGGTGGTGTGAGAATATCATTTTCTGCCTTCAGTTTTTTTTTGTTGGTGATCTTTAGATGTGATTATTGATTTTTATGCTACTGTGAAATATTGGAATGAGACTAATTTTATACTTGATGTTGGGTTGTTTTGGAGGGTGCTGGGCTGCGAGTCAAGATGCACAGCTCTGAAGTGTATGCGTACTCTCGGATAACATGCTTGAGGTCCTGTCCCACTGTAGTAGATATTGGGCTGTCCATTTTAAGTTTCCCAGTTTATGATGAATGCTTGATGTATACATCTATTTGGCCCCTGATTGTGCTCTTGGTATGCTATGGTAACCTTGGTAAATTAAGGAAGAATAGTATTGGCTTTTTGGCTTATTTACGTCTTTGTAGATGGTGATTAACGTATTAAGTGTGGAAACTGAGCCATTGATTTGAGGTATGGACACGATAGAAATGTGTTTGAAAAATGCACAACTTGAACCTATATTTCATGCTGTCGTATCAATGGTCTATTTGCACTTGCTGTGAACTTTCTCAATTGTGGAGGATTGCTTTCAATGATAAATCTATTCCTGCATGGATTAATTTTTTTTTAAAATGGTGACTAGGTGATGCAGTGCTTGTGGAATAAGGTCGGGAGTCATTGAGAATAGAGAATTTGAAATAGAAGGAAAGGGATATTATGTATAATTTTATTCTATGAATATATCTTAAATTTTAACAATGATGCCGAAATGTTTAGTTTCTAGTATTGCACATTTTATAACTTCAAAATAATTTTTTTAGCTTAATTTGCAGGTATTTTCTGAGATGTAATCCTATTTGAATAGGATAAAACTATTATAAATAACAAAATTTTGACACAATTTTCTTATTTACAATTAGAACTTGAGATTATTAATTAAATAAATTAGAATGATCTTGCATTGATCCACGTGTTTGTACAACTTAATTGAAATGGTAACAAATATTTTAAATTTAATTTGTATGGGCTGGGTATTTTAATTACTGAGATTTTTAAAAAAACTGTCATTTGTATTTGTCATTGTAAAGTGTCATTTAGACATTTACCTTGATACTTTTTTATGAAAAACTACATAGAAATAAACTAAAAATTACAAATAATTTATTGCAAAGACAGAAATTAACAAGATTTTTAAAATTTCCGGCACTAGTTTAAAACCCCTGAACTATATAATCTCAATGACTAATATAAGAATTTACTCAAAAGGTAACTTTTTTTTTTTAATGTGTACTCAAATGGTAACTAGTAAAAGAATCGTTTGAAAATCACATTTTATGTTAATACTCAATAGAGTATATTTTATCCTCGAGATAATCATTCTTCTTTTATTAAGTTTCTGAGGTGATTGTAAAGATTTTCTAATAAAGAAAATTGCTATATAAACAAACAACTAAAAATTATATAAAACTATTATCTGTACCCAAAACAATATAAAACTGTTATAGTTTAAACAAAAAATTTATACACCCAACACGCTCTACTATGCTTTTTGTTTAGATAGAACACGCTCTACTATGGTATGCTGTTTTCTCTTGATAGTTAGTATTAGTTAGTTATCACTTGGGCAGCAAAATATCTGTTTTCATCCATTGTGCACTTTAATAGAAGTCAAACATCTTGATATTCTCAAACCAGAAAGGCAATTTCCCCCCTTTCAGGACACAATAAAGGGAAAATGAAATTCACACAAGAAGCCAAAGAAAGCAGAAACAGAGGCCAAGGAGTGAAAGAGGTTCAAGCAAGATAACATACATCCTAAAATCAAATGATAAGAGACAATATGACTCAAAAATGCCAAATGTCCATTAGGTCATATTAACAAGAAAACAACAACTAGAAATCTATCAACAAGAAGAAAGTTACTAATCCTCCTCAAGATTGATCGAGTCATTGAACTTCGCATACAAAATTTTCTTGAGTTCAGCCATCTGAGCAAGAATAGATTCTTTCTCCTCTTCAAGTTTTGCTAATTTCTGGCTTGTCACCTCTTTTATCTGTTCTATCCTGTTCTCAACTTCATCCTTTGGCACATGAGCAAAAACCTCTCCTATTTGAAACCGAATGACCTCTTCATCTGTGAGAATCAACTCGTTGCTTGCATCCTCCAAATTATCATTTGTTTCCTACAAAGATTGAAAAAATAAAACCTTGCTGTATTTGCATCATAATGTGGAAAAAGAAGCCTACAATGGATCTTGCCATAGCAAAGCCTGGATAGCAGCAAAATTAAAACAACAGGAAATGCAGAGCAGATACTTCAACAACTAAATCTCATTAAACCAAACACAGAACCAGAGAGCAGAACGGATGAATTAAAAAACTCTAAACCTTATGTTTGTGTTTAAAGGAAGGACTTGAGTAGCTTACTCAAGCAAACTTAGAATTAATTTGGGAGAATATAATGATGTAATCGTCTTCTATTTTTCCTGTCCTCCCTTTTCCCTCTAATTTAGTGATGAATTGGGACTCAATCTTTTTCTTAACTTCACACATTGCATAAAAGTTCTTTTTAGTCCACTGCTAAAAGAGTGTAGGCAAGATGATTTTTTTCTTTTTTGGCGAATGATATGATTAATTCCAGATACAACTCACACCAAATGTTCCAGTCTCTACAAAAGGCACGTAGCCATGTATATTATGTTTGACCAATGAAAAGCAGCAAAATAAATAAAATCAGGACACAGAGAAGTTTAAGTCTTGGAGCTTGTCCTAAGTTCTTAATCTTAAGCATACAGTGACTTAGGAGTAATATATAACTAAACAAGAAGTAAATATCATTTGTGCATGCCCTAATGTTCTGTGTGCATAATACACTAAACACGAGTGGAATGAAAGGGTTGAATAGAATACCTTTGCGATTTTGATCTCATCCTCAAGCTCGTGAAAGCGATTATTCAACCTTCCGAATTTGTTGATGTTCTGCTGGTCTTCCCATGTTACTTCCGTCTCAGATCCTCCCCCCTTTTCGGATCACAAAAAAAGAAAAAGAAAAGAGATCAGCTTTCACATGAATCCGTCGAAATAACAAAGTGCGATCTCAAGAATTATTAGGGTTTTTCAATACCTGCTGCATGTTGTGTATTCGAATTCAATTTAGGGTTTTCGATCCGACAACAGTACCAGTACCACTACCAGGTTGACTAATAATGGCCCCTAGCGTTTATAGGATTTCGTGGATTTTTACAATGAAGAGGTGTACAAAAACGTTTTGTTTTTCCATTTATTTTTTATTTTTTATTTTTTAAATACTTGCATAAAAAAAGTAAAAAGTTTTTTTGTTTTTATTTTTTTATAAAATAAATCAATAAAATAAAAAATAAAAGTATATTTATTATTAATTTAAGGTATTTTTTCATTTATCTTTATAAACTTGAACTCACATACTTTAAATCAATAAAATAGATTTTTTTTTTAATTAATTTGTCATTGGTTTGAGTCTTATAGAAAAAAGAAAATATCCTATTAAAAATGATTAGTCATTGATAAAAATTAGTCATAATAAAATTAATATATGTTTTATATCAATATCATAATGGTCCAATATATTTTTAAGAGAATTGAAAGTATATTAATTTTTTTAAAAAAAATAATCATAATACACTTTTTTATTTCACCTTACATATTTTTAAATCTGATTTATCAGTACAAAAAAAAAAACGGATTTATAAGCACCAGCGTCAAGAGATCTTTTTGTTTGGAACATGAGTTTTTAAATTATTATTTTGAATGGTATTGAACAAGGAAGAATGATCACTTTGTTAGAAAATTATAAAACCAAACGTTATTTTTCTTACATAATAAGTAGTCAGTAGGGACAAATCCCTTTTAAATTGAAGAATAATTTATTTTGATGATACTTTTCCAACCTAATTAAGCACAATTTTTAATAATTTTTTTAAGAATCAATCACTTTATAAATCTGGAGAAATTGGGCTCATAAGGCCCTTCATTAAGAATTTAAAATTTGATATATTATTAAAATTTTACATCATTATTCAATTCTGTAATGATATTAACACAAATGTAGCGTTTGAAATTTTCTATTTTTACTTACTTATTTCATTTTTTAATTACTAACAGTTCTTCCCTTTTCATTTTCCTCTTGTCCTAAATCCTGAAGTTCCTTTCCCATTTCTGGCGTAAGCATGCTAATTATCAAACAAACGCATTACTCGAGTAGAAAATCATGATGGTTCAATTCTTTTTTCATCAAAATATACATTTTTTATCCGAAACATCACAATTCTCATTTCAAAATAACCTCAAGATTTGATTGTATTCAAATAAAAATAAATTATACTATTAACTATTTAATATTAAGAATGTTTGCATCTTGGATTAGAGAAATTTTGGTAGAGTACTAGTGGTAAACATTGGAAACATCCACAATTCAAAGAGGAAAAGCGTCTTCAAGAGAGCACTATGTGAAATCTGTTGAGATAACATAATGAGTGAATTTATTTAAATTTAAAAATAATAACTTTAAAATAAGTGTTGTTGAAAAAAGTATTTTTTTAATAAGCGGATTTGTTTCTTGAAATAAGAAAAAACTACTTATTTTAAATAAAAATAGTTTAGATAAACACATTAGAAAAACATAAAACTCGAAAAAATAAGCTTAAAGAAACTCACAGAATATCATAAAAATGTGACAGTGTGAACAAAGTTGAGTTTTTTTTTCCCTGATTTATAGCCACTCATTTTGATCAAAAGGAAATGACAAGTGTATCATGATCCAAAGAATAACAGCAAATGAAGCAGAAGTAAGAAAATTGAAAATAGCTGGCTGTACATATTCAGTCATGAGCAAAACAAAATCATATAGATTCCTCGCATGGTACTAAATGAACAAATCTCTAAGCAGTAATATCGGTGAGACTGCTGTCAAAACAGTTGATTGTGTATGTAAAATAGATAGAATAGGGAACTTTCTCAAGGAGGCAAGGCCTTTCGACAATATGATAAAACCATCACAAAATCTTTGGCTGAGGACCCCACTGATGCTGGTATCTTTTTTGAGGTTGATGCTGTCCGGAACCATAGATCTACTAAATTATGCAGTTGTAAAGATGGGAGCACTGGCTGACCCCGGCACATTATTTCCACCTGCGCAAAATTACAAAACAGCATCAATCTACAGCACCATCCAATAACTTGAATTACTATATTTTTGATTTGGAAAGAAAATGTGTTGATTTCATAATTTTTGTCAAAATAGAAAAGTTCACATAGATCCGTGTGATATTAGGAAAAGGGTTGCATTGGAGATGACAAAATTTCCGACCAATTAATGGGAAATTCAGGTGTTGTTTTCACCTGGTAAAGCTTGGACCCAAGGTGAAAGGACCAAGGAGTCATTATTTCAGTACCTTCAATGTTCATTCAGTACCGAGTGCCTACTTGGTGACTTGGTGTTAAAACTTCAACACAATAAATTTGTTTCCAATATTTTCATTTTCAATACATAGCAAATCGGATGGGTGCAAGGGATCGTGTCAGTGGAGACTCTATTTCTCTTCTAGTCAGTTGTTCGTAGTTGTGCATTTGTAATATTTGCTGTTTTCTATTATGTAGAAGCATACAAAGTTTAGAAAAAATTCTCAGGCAGCCCATAAATTCTAGCTTTCATAGTTGTAGTAATTTCTTAAGATAGCCTCAGACAATGTCCACAAGGCTTGCACTATGTTGCTTGGCTTCCTGGAGCAATTTATCAGTTCTCACAAACAACTATAGACACACTAGACACACCTTATACAGCAAAATGATCCAAGGACAACAAATTCTTACTACAACTACATCCTTAAAACCAAAGTAAGAGAAAACAAGAAAACAGAAAGCAGGAGAGAGAAAGTGCCAACCATTCTTATTTCTTAGAAGGTAGTGATTATAATTTACTCACCTCTGCTTCACAGGCAAGATTAAGTTTCTTCACAAGGTACTTCTGAATAAATGAGACAGGCACCGCACCATCCCTGTGATGAGGTAAGAAACAAAGAATTACACAATTATCACCTATAAATTCTTATAAGGGAATATATTGAAGAAAATTAAAAGAGAAAAGAAAGAGGACAAGGAAGTAAAGCAACAATAGAACGAAAGAAGCCAGAAAAATCCAACACATTTCAAATGAGTCAATCTAGAAGCTAAGTTTCCCTTTAATAAAACTGTGATTCAGACAATAATCACCAATGCATGCAACTGCCATCTAGAATAACACAGCAAAATCAAATCAACATATGACGTATAGCCTGTTTGGCTTCATGTCACAAAAGACTCATGTTTAATTCCCACTTAAAGGGAGAAGCTATATAGATTAGCATTGGTTTCTGAGTCTCTTATGTGTGCTGTAGCCTATGAAACCCAGAACCAAACAGGCTGGAAGACAACGATCTAATCTGTGGATTTTTGAATCTATGGTTGTTCTAAGGAAATTAGTCAGTCCAAAACTAAGTTACAAAATATGGAAGATTAAATTTCACTATTTGCTTCCTGGAAAACATGGTGAATATACTTTCTTAGAATGCAGCATGAAAGTGTTTGTTTGAACATCCGTCAGCCATATATTTAAATGCAGTAACACTTTTTTTTTGTCTTATTATTGCTTATTAGCTTAATTTTGACACCAAAATTAGAAAAGTTATATTCTATTCAATTCACAGGCCAAAGTCATAGTAACTTAACATAAAAATCAAGAAAAACTAAAAACAAAAATAGATGAACAGAATGGCAATGAGAGTCAGAAGAATTACTTTATTCTTAAGTAACATGCTGAGATCTGTGGCAAGGGAACATCTCCTTTCCTGAATAATAACATCAATTTCTTTAATAACTGCAGAAGCTCAACATTTTATAATTAGTACAGTTGTTGTATATATAAAAAACTTACTGGTCCTCTGAAGCAACTAATGAAAACCAAATAGGACTGTTTTTCCTGTTGCACTTGCCCCCTGTTGTATCTAGTGGGGCTGGGGAAGAGGCAGACATCTCAGATGCAGCAACTCTTTTCTGACCAGCAGGACGCAACCTTCTTCGCTTCCCTGGTCCTGAAGGCAAGCTGTTTGCATCCTTGTCATCTCCAAATATTGTTTTATGTCCAGTATCCTTATTTTTGGATTTTGGAATGTTTAATTCACTCTTGGCAGAAGCAGGTAGGTCTGTTTTGGTTGTAGTTTCAGATGTATCTTGTCCACCATGAGGAGTAGTTGGGGACTCTAATTTGGCAAGAGGAGTTGCTTGTGAATTTGACCTGGAGGACTTTGTTCTGTTGGCAGCTTCAACAAGACAGTTCAGTGGTGTCCAGAGATCAACCTTCCCTTCTGTATGTTCCACATTGTTCTCTGTATCTTCATGGGGCTTATGCTTCTTAGAAGGTTCAGGCATGGAAGAATCCTACAATATAGTGAACCAATGATTATACATAACCATTATCCACTTATACATGACCATTATATGAAACAGAGGCTTAATTAATGTCACATAGAAACCGGCAAAAGTCAAAACACAAATAGAAAAGTAACACCAAGTCCTGTTGTCCCCATAGCCCACACCTGACTTTCATTTTCAGAAGTCATATTTGATGAATCAGGTAAAATTGAGCATACCATATTATCGTCACCATTTGCTTGTTCCTTCTTTATGGATTCGTCAAGAAGGAAACTGCATCCACGTAAAGCGGCAGCCTTTCTTGTACTGTTTTTTGTTCTCTTTCCTGTAAAGCCAGGTTGCATTGAAACTTTGGGAGCACTGACTACCAATGATGAAAGTGATCTTTCCTTCCTTTTTGCAGGCAATGATATTGAAGACAAAACTTCTTGGGCCTTGATCTTTTTTCTTTTAAAAGGGAATATTTTTGCCCTTATGTCATGCAAATTATGGTCTGGCCTGCATATAATTAATAGGAACCGTTGATTGTTTTGCAAAGATCTTCCTACAGATTTATGACACTGCTGGTTTTTAAAAATCTACAAAACAATTTATGCATGCAACCTCTAAGAATAACTCATTCAAATCTCACATGCTTGAATATGGGGACGACATCACTCTGATTGGGGTTTTCATAATGAAGATCCATTATATAAAAATATTAGTGTTCACCAAAAATCACAAGCTGTAGATGAAATTCACATTTAAGACACAATCTAATTGAAAATGCTAAGCTATTGGCAGTCTTTTAGGCTTAGGAAGATGCCCTCTAAAATATAATAGATACTATTTTTACTAAACAAAATTTTGTGTCTGCATTCTGAAAGGTCAACAGTTAAACAATTATCTGTGAAACAAATTAAGACGGATGCAACAAATAATACTTTGTGATTAAAATTTCTGAAAGTAGGGAAAACAAAAGTAGAAATCTTACTGAAAGAAATAGAATGAGTTTGGCGAAGTACTTCAGCGATACATTGGGAAAGATATTTAAGGCAATGTTATCAATGGCAGATGTCATAACACAGTGGAAGGCAAAAATTCTGCCATATAAACATACAATTGCGGCCTCTAGTGCCACAATAGTGGGCCTCCCTTCACAAATTGCCTATGGCGGTTGGCAAAAAAACCGCCACGCCATTTAACACTGATGGCCTCAACTTTCATTTGCTCATACTAGATAAATATGTTTTATAACAAGAAAGAAAAAGGTAGAGATTGATCATGAGCATTGGTAAACATTTACCAGCATGTCCTCTCATACAAGCAAACAACAAATACTAATGAGAAGGAAGGAGAAGACAGAACAGAATAAACAAAGTAACAAATATTAATTTATCTCCAACCAGAAATTGCAGCTGCATGTTTGTTCAGTCCAGTTCAAAGAAGTTATAAATCGCACAAATTGCAATATTAAGTTGGCAACCGACCTGAGTTTCTCCACCGGAAGGCAGCCTAAGTCAATATTGCACACAGGACAGCAATCCATCTCCTCATCCGAGAGTTTCTCATATATGCATTTCCTGCAAACTGGTGTAGGGTTCATAGTTCAGTGCATTGCACAGAAGATCCTTGAAAGTGTCAACAAATGAACTCAAAACATGAGCAAGCAAGAAGGTGCAAGTGTGTGATTCAGGAATGTCACAAATATCACGCACTGCTCGAATCAGACAACAAACATGTTTGAAAGTCCACTGCATCCTCAAGAAACTTCATAACAGTACACCACCTCAAGACACAATTAAGATGATTCCATTCCTTACGCGTCAAATCACAGAAACCCCACAGAAAAGTAAAACATGTAAGCTCAGCTATCATGTCAATCGTATTGCTCTACCACAGTAACAAAAGAATTGTTTGACCTTCTCTTCACGCAGTAGCAATGATAGGAAACCAGATCATTGAAATCACCAATAACAAACTATTAAGGAACCGCATTGAAAACCCAAATCAAGAAAATCCAGGCAATTGAATATAAATTAAAGAACAAGAACAACGAGAAGCAAGAACGCAGATGGGGGGTCAAACAAAGAACAATGCGTTGCAATTAGCGGGGGTGGATAAACAAGAGCAACGTCAAAATCCAAAAGAGAGAGAATAAAAAAAAAAATCAGAAGCAGCATCGAAATCGAGTGAGAGAGAGACGAACAGGTGTGAAGGCACGTAGAGATGGTGGTGGCATCTTTGAAGAAGTTATGGCAGAGAGGGCATGTCATGCATGGTCGTAGCGTATCTCTTTTCACTTTCACCAGCTGACTTGACACCATCTCTTGTGGCTAAGATGATTATTTGTTAGTATTAATCAATCAACCTTTGCATTCCAATCTTGTCCAATGAATACACCGCACCTCACCACAGCAGGATTCTACGTACCGATGTGGATCTGGGGAGGGAATTCAACTCACTGGGTTTGGGGGGCGAAATCGTCAGATGGGGTTTGATTGTTGCCACAAAAATTACTTAAAATGAAGCCGACACCCTTCAATGTTGTTGTTGGGTTTGGGTGTTGTTGGATGTTAGACCAAGACAAAGAAAAGAAGAGAGCGTGAACAAAGACTTAGAGAAAGAGAAGCGAAGCAATACACACGCCATACATACACTACTAACAAACCCAACACTTCTCTCATATTTTCAACTCTCTTCTTGTCTCTCTTCTCTTCTATTTATTTACTTTGTAGTTACAAAGTTCACCCCAAGATAGCAAAAAATTCTGTGACCTACATGTCTGAAAAACATAGAAATCTTTTTGTTTTCCCAAGTTCTGACATTGACTTTTCTTGTGATAATAAATTGCGTAAAAATAAATAAATATGAAATACTATTCATTATTAGTATTAGACTATTAGCATTATTTTGATTCATTATCAGTTTTTACTTTTTTTACTTATGGATAGTTCTTGTAAAACTGGATGCAAGTAAATGAGTTGTCGTTGGGATGTTTGGGGCTAATACGGTGTAACATATTACTTGATGGATACAAACAGGAGTGTTAGATAGGTGGATCAAGAACATGCAAATTTGGGTTCAAAATATTGATAGAAATGGTCTAAGAATCTCTAACAGAGCAGTTGACATATGAAGGCTAGATCCTATCTATGCATCACGTAGAATAGTTATTTATATATGTGGTCGTAGTTAGTAGACGCTAATTAGCTTTTCTCTTACCCCACTAATAAGGTACTCAACTAAGCTAACGGATTTATTTATTTATTCATTTACTTAATTATATTTTTAGTTTCTTTAATTTCAATTATTTTGATTTTCATCTTTCAGAACATTTTTAACATATTAAATATCTCTATTTTGAGGGTTTGTGGTAAATTTGGAATATGAATTAATTTTAAAACTTATGAAATTTGATAAAACCTGAAGGATTTTATAAGATGTGAGAATATAATTTGAAGATTTTTTTTTTGTGAAATTTCATATTTTAGTTGGTAAGTTTTAAGTATATTAATATTTAAAATAATTTAATCCAGTCATTTTGTGCAAATTTTCAGTAAAAAAAATAATTTGTGAATTTTAAGGAGAAAATATATTGGTAAGACTAAATTGTCCAATTTTAAAAGCAGGGGAGCTTAGATAAACTTAACTGGAAAGATTTAGGAGATCAAAATCATATACAATCAAAATTTAAGGAATCCAAAGTACAATAAAAATTCATTTATACTCCTCTATAAAAAAAACATTTATTTATTTATTATCGTATTAATCAGTACTTCATAAAAAATAAAATAAAAACAAAACGTAGATATGGCAGAAATATATTACAAAACCGGTAATGCTACTGCTTATTAGGCTAAGTTCTTTCATGAGAGGAAAAAAAATCACCCTTTATTGCATTAGATTTATATAATTATATATGGAACAAAATTAATTGACGCCAAATGTTAAATTTTTGCACTTGCATTACCTTACAAGATTTTTTATAATACAAAATTAACCAATTTAATTATTAAATTTAATTTTTTTATAAAATAGATAAAATTTATAAAACTTTATGTTAATAAAAAACTAATTAATTGTGCTTCGTTACACTTTTATTTTAATGAATAGTATGTTATTTGAGATATAAATATCTGTCTGTTACTAAATAATATATAATAAAATGTATAAATTAAGTAAAATTTGGTATACTTAATCAAAATGATAATGTCAAATAATTTAATAATAGAAATTAGAATTGATTAATTTTGTATTTTAATAATATCAATTACTATTAGACTTGTCTCATTATACATTTCAAGTCAGGGTGGTTACTTGACGCATTTGGTTTACTTCTGGCTTTATTATATGCCCTATGAAGGGCAATTTTGTTTTATTTGAAACCATCTTCTTTTACTTTAGTTATTAAAATGTATCAGATGAATTATTGTTTAACCTTTCCTTGCATCTGTGTGTTCTTTGGTTCTGAACCCCACTGAGTAATTGTAAGAAGATTGTTTGGTATTAAAAGATACATACACAATATGCAAGATGTGGTCGTTAAGTATTTCTGCAATCAATTAATGCTGTCACCATTCATGGTGAAGCTAAGGTAACTAATCACATGCAATATATCTATCTATACGTATAATTATGACCATATATGCAAAATGGACCTTTACTCCTTGCCAGCTAACAACTTGGAAATAAGCATATGTGAAACAACATCCCTTGCTATTTCACTCATAAACTTATCAATTTAGTCTTGTTTTATCCAATTAAACTTTGTGCAGAACGTGACCTTATCATTAAGTTGTTTTGGAGAGCAGAATGGCTGAGGGGGGGACAAATAAAAAAGAGAAACAAACAGGAAAAAGGCCAAATTCCTCGCTTGTCTGTTTCTAATATGATGTTATATATATTCTTTACTAAAAATCGTTTGTGGCAACTGATTACAACAGAACAAAGAAAGCATCTTGAATGATCAGATCACAATCATACATACGGCTACAACATAGATCAGAGTTATCATGCATCATTGACATGTCTATATTAAGACAAAAGAAATAGTCGAGTTCATCCAATGAAATTACAAGCCCAGCTCCAGCAAGTCCAAATGACAAATATTATGAGCCCACCTTCATGGCCTCACCGCCTCAACACAATTTTGTCTGTGTTGGATGGGTGATGTAAGACTTATGCATGTACGGTATTCATATTCATATATGCTTGATGTTCTTATAACCACCTCTTTTTCTTTTAAAAAAATTGTTAATAGTTAAAAGGATTATATCAAAATTTTAATTATTCATTATAAATTTAAAATATAATATATATATATATATATATATATATATATTAAAAATATTTATTTATTATAACCAAAATATACACTTTATATATGCACCCGATATATTGCAACTTTGATTTCAAGCTCGAAAAGAGAAATAAAAGGAAACGCTTTAGAGAAATCCACTTTAGACTTTTATTATGAAAAATGCATGAAATGAAATAAAACAACAAACGACAACATTCTTACTTACAATTTCATGCAATTGGTTTGGTAACTACCTAAAATAACTTTATTATGCTCATACTTTTGCTAAATCAAGTAAAAATAAACAATCCACGGGAATCAATTTTCCTGGACTTGCTAGCTAGTCGTTGCAATATGAGCTCAATTAACAACGACATGTTTAGTCAGCACAGTCCACAAACTCATAGTGAACAATAAGATGGCCTTGAGCATTTCCATTTCCGTCAGAGTCAAGTCTTTGGAACACACTAACGTCCAAGTTAAAACCTCCATTTGTGCATTGATCTACAATTCTAGCTATTTGTTGATCTCCTGTTCGAGTGTTTGTCACCTACAACCCCCCATCAACAATATATAAATTATTATGCTTTCTTGATTATTCAAAAGCAAAAGGTAAATAAATAAAAAAGAAGAAAATAATAATTACTTATGACATTTTTAAGTAAATTGAAGTTAGGAATAAAAATTAAATATGATATTATGGGATTTACAACACTCACACACTTGATTCAATCAATTGAATTAAATCCTGATACACATGTACACTATTGGGGAGAAGAGGAGATTGCCTAGTTTGTTTAGTAAGATATGCATGGAGTGGGGCAATATATATATACGTACCATCAAGCACTTGCCACAAGAAGGTGGGCCTTGAGGCCCAACAGGTCCACAAAATGCTGTCCAACCATATTTGCTTCGCCATGAGAAGGGTTGGTCTGCATCCCAAGTGGCACAATATGCACTCACAGCAAGCAAGTCCCAATTATGCTGCTCAGGTTGGTACAAATGATAAGTAGACTGCACAATGCTACTTTGCGCAGTGGCCAAAGCAATTACACTGGCGATGAATCGGTAAGTGCATCAATTTGTCCAAAATAATAAAGTTAAATAGAATATTGAGATTTTATTTGTATTTAGGTAGATAAATATTTTATTAATAAAAGAGATTAAAGAAAATTAATTTGAAAAGATTATGAAAAAATAATAATTTAAATTGATAAAAAATTAAATCAAACAAAAGGAGAAATTAAATAAGAATTTAAATTAATTAATTAAAAAATATAAAGGAAAAAAAGTCAATTATTATAGAAGTTAAATTTAAAAGATGAGAATGTTGGGAGCTTAGCCTACCAGAACTACTTCTCGATGTAATATTAATAATTTTTCTCTATTTATAATTATTTTAATTTAAACATGCATCTACTAATATACTCTAACTTTGGTCCCCGTATGAAAGAACCTAATTTATTTATTTTTCCTCTCTCAAATCCTTTTGTAGAGCTAAAATAATAAATTGCATTAATAATAAAGATGTATAACAGGCTAAAAAAATTTAACTTATCCCTAGACTTTATTTATATACAATTTCCCAATTCTATTGAAAAATAACATACACTAACGCTATCCCTAAAATTTACCCTTCAAATGGGTGATCAAACCACAAATAATAATATTAAGCACAAGAAAAAATAATGCAAATGTAACATTCATAAATAGATTCATAAATAGATAGGAAGAGAAATTACATTAAGAGTAGTTGACTGTCAAGTTCCCAACAAAGGGGGTTTAGTCTCTCATTGTCGTAGAGGCTTTACAATTACAAAATAGAAATATTTAGTAAAGGAAGAGGGAAGGAACCTTTTTCTAACCTTTGCTTTCTATAAGGAATTGTATTCTCTTGAAATTTCGATGTGTTTTTTCCTTTTTTCCTCTTCTTTTACAGTTGCAGATTAGCTTAGTGCTAAGCGTACTTCTCGCGTTAAGTCCACCTTTACTTTCCTGAATTAGCCTATTTTTTTAATTATTCTATATTTCTTAATTAGCTTGTTTTCCTTAATTATCATGTTTTCCATAATTATCCTTTTTTTTTACTTTATTTTACTCATTAAATATCATAAATTCACCACTTTTAATATTTCACATAAAAAACTTAAAAATAATGTTAATTTAACAATTATTTACTAAAAAAATAATTAAAAAAATTAAAAAAATCTATATAATTTAACTATAAAATATACTCATAACTAATCATTATTATAGAGACACTAATGACAACACGAATAGGATAAACTTTGCCATCATTGTTAGTATTTTTGTTAAGCTTGATTACTTTGACACTTTGCCTTGCTGTTGGTTTAGATGTGTGCTTGCATTTATAGGCTTCATTGGGGCCGGCACCCATGAATGATGATAGTAAAAATCAAAGCTTATGCAAACTAATTTTGTTTCCTCGTATAGCATTGGAATTACATTGCAAATTTACAATACGCATTGCATAGTCTTTAACACAATTCATGCCTGACATCTTAATTGCATGCATGATAATAAAATATAAACTAATTAAAAATGATTTGTTGAATGCATCCGTAATTAGTTATCATCTTAGCTGAAAGGAAAATTGTTAACATGCATATGTGTAATTATAATTTATAAAGCATTAATCTATTAGGAAAATGCTCTATTTGTTGATTAAATACTTGTGAAACCATTCTGAATCAAAGATCTTCGTTGAAAATTATGTGGAAGAAACTGATTGATGACGGTCACCATAAGAAGTTTATTTACTTTGAATTTCCGGCCTGTAATAAAAAAGATATGATTTATAAAGCTCAATTCAATACTACATATTATTGCATGCACACAAGATTTGCCTGTCAATGCCCGTGTATTTTGTCCCTTAATTAAATTTCGCAATCACGCACGCACATGGGGCTTGGACAATGTTTCTGCATTAATCCTATCTGCGATTGACTGGTTCCACTTTTTGTACTTTATATTTACTACCTTCTAAAGCATGAAGCAATTCTCAATGGATTGACATTGGACAAATGGTTCAGACAGAGACAAAAATAAATTAGAGTTAGCAGCAAATTACATGGGCTCTTTTTGTCTTTAAAATGAATAAAAGATTTGACACAAACCCAAGGCAATGATGTCTTGTTCAGATATGTGTAGGGGGTCACTTAACCAAATACAAGAGCTTGGATTTTGTTTGCCATATCTGAAAATACTCGACTGTATTAAGGTATCTAAAGCAGGCCTCCTTTTGGCCTTCTTCTAAACTTGTAGCTCATAAACGTTTTATTTTATTTTACAAGACACAGCTGGTTTACAGTGACATATAAAGACAAAGTATGAGTTCGTTTTTTTTAAACTAGTATTTTTTTTTTGTTGAAGAAAGAAATTGTTATTTAGAAGTAAGTATTGCTAACCTTCATTAAAAGACTTCTAGTTTAAGAATCAAGAAAATTACTTTTTTTAAGAAACTTAACCCCTCCTGGAGCAAATAGCTATTCTAGCCTTTAGAGTCTACTTAACCCTCTTAGTCATGCATGGGCCACAAAAGGGCATCATGCTTAATAATTGGGTTCAGTGGCAGCTCAATGCGGCCCACAAAGAATAAGAGAATAAAGAATAAAAAATAAAGTAATCCATAATAATAACATTTGAGAACCCATAAATTGCATTAATTAGCAAAAAAATACAGGTGTCACCACTTGGTGAAGCAGAGGAAAAATTTGCTTTTCAAAATTGTATCTATTTTAGAAAAAATGCTACTCAAAAGCACTCACCAGCGGATGAAAGTGTATTGGTTTCGTTCAGCCCAAAGTTTCAATGGAACAATAATGTTTTTGAAGCCCACTTCCGGTCCATTACATACAAAGCTCATTTTGCTGGCTTGCTTTTGACAAATCACTTGCGATCCTTTGCAGACATATGTTGGTCTGCTTTATTTGCGTGGAGGAGCATAACACACACACACAACAAATAGCAGTTTTTGAGAGAATGACCTTAAAGTATTATCTGCATACACCTACAAGTAGAAACCAACAAGGACTATCACACACCAAATTTTGGAAGAAGGACTATCACGCACCAAATTTTGGAAGCAGAGAAGGAGAGTCTAAGCCTTTAGAGTTTACAGTATCATGTAATTGTCAATTTTGGAGGTCAGCATACGTTAATTGTACAGGGCAAAATTATAAACTGATTTCTAGATCCATTTTTCCCCAGACATCCTAGAAAGTTAAATCATATGGAGATTGGAGAGGAATCCTTACATGATCTAAGAACATAGCAGAGTATTGTTATATCAAGTAGTAAAAAACAAAAACTACTATAATGGAAATTAAATCCATAAAAGTAAACATCCTATTATGTCAATTACAATGTCAATTTTTATAGGAAAAATCACACTATTTCTTTCTTATTTATTACCTAGCTGATGAAGCCCTTTGTTCATGGAAATCAAACGTATAAACATGGCCTGAAAGAGAAAATGCCCTTGCAAGTGAAGTAGTCAAAGATCCACTTCTAGCTCCAGATTCAAGAACCAAACAACCAGGAACAATCTCCAAGTACATGATAACAAAGATAATATCTGCAATATAGAGAATTTGAGTCTTGTGATTCAATACCAGGTCGACAATTCTGGTGTGGGAGATAACAGGAACACAAAACCACCCTTAGTGTCAAATCTGAATGCTTAATACCAAAATGAAGTGAGGGAAGACTACGAATTATGTTAACTTGTTGGCAAGTATACCAAATTTGTCACAAGTAATAAAGTACTCGGAAATCCGAGTGTCGAATCCACAGGGATTTTGTATTGTACTTATCTTGGATACTTTTCAATTTATAAGAAAATAAAAGAAAGAGTAGAAGACAGAATAGAAGACAATAATAGTAAATAAAAAACAGAATAATTAAAGAGAGAATTTAATGGAATGCTAATGTTAGGACCTAGCATGCCTTATTTGCCTAAGATGTATGTCTTTATGATTTTTCTTTATCAATTTAGGTGATTCTATTCTACACACATCTGTTCATTTACTTGCTACTGATTTCTCACGATGACAAACCTATTTTATTCATTCTAGATGTTTGCAAGAATGCATGGGCATAAAATTATCATTCTATTCCTAGCAATTACTTTCTTATGAAATCCTTTTCTTTTTGTACTATTAGAAGTTACCCTCTTTTGAGTGTCTAACCCCTAAAAGGATGTAAAGATGAATAATGCAAGATAAAGACATAAAAGATAATAGAATAGAAAAATCTGAAAAATAATCTTTGATAAATATAAAGTACATCATACATCTCTTTGGTTTTTTAGGCCTACCAGGCTCTAACTAAGAGTTTAGCCACTCATGACCATTGAGGGCTTACACTGGAAGAGGGTGGAAGAAAGATTATAAAAAGAGAGAAGAGAGTAAGAATTCTCAGGCTTTAAGTAGTAGTCAGAGTACTCTGAGACTTGGTGTCTTTTCTCCTGCCTGACTCTACATTTATAGCTGATGAAATAGACTTTGGCTTGATTCAAAAAATTTTCCTTATCTATCTTTTTGATATCTTTTGAAAATCTTATCTTTCTTATATCTACAAGTCATAGATAAGAAAAATATCAATTCATATCTTTTAAGTCGGAAATAACTACTAAATAAATATTTTTAAAGATATTTTCAAATTAGCTCATATTTAGCTGTTATCAATATCTTTTAAATCTTGTAATCTTATCTTTTCACATCTGCAAGTCATAAATAATAAAAGTATCAATTCTTATCATTTAGACAAAAAAATAACTATTAAATAAATATTTTCAAAGATATTTTTAATATATTTTTATTATAAAATAACTCATATTTAGTCGTTATCAAATTAACAGGGAAATCCATGAGTTTAAAACAAATTCCAACTAAGAGAATTCAATAAATGAGAGGAAATTAAGCTCTAACTGGACTTTGAATGGAATGAGTCAATCCCTTCCTTTCAACGCTCTCCCTATTCCTTCCATAATCAAATAAAAAGCAATGCTTACACAAGATTGGATGTGCTCCAAGTGCTTTTCTCAAACTCTTCTACGTGCCACAAGACATTTTCTTAATTTAACTCAATAGCAAAGACGTAACGACAAAATGCGTCCTTAGACGTATTTAAAAAATAAATAAATAAATAAAGGTAATGCAATGTAAATAGAATCAAATTGAAGGAGAAGAACTGCAAGTGAAGGAGTAGCTTCTCAGGCACAAGCAAAAGCTCGGGCTACAGTTCAAATTGGGTTTACCTAGTGAAGTCTTGTTGCGGTTGATAAGAAGAAAGCTTTAATCAGAGTAGATTTCTAAGAAGCTTACAGTGATAGCCAGAGATGGATTTAATGGTCATAGCTAGAGTTTGATCAAAGCTTCGGTTGTAGGAAATTTTCTTAATTGGGACTTTGATATAGATCAACTAGATGAGGGATTCTATACATTTAGATTGAGAAAACAAGGCCAATGGTGACTGAAATCAGTGATGGCGACGACGCAAAGAGAAGAAGAATAGGAGAGAGAGAAGAAAAAGAATATCGATTTTAATGATATGTCAAGGGTTTCTAATTTGCTTTTGAAAGTTGAGACAATTTTTCTTTTCAAATGATGTCCTAAGTAAAGAGTGTGAGAAATACTCCAAAAGCTTTGAAATTTTGGCACATGCGAAGTCTCAAATGCTACATAACGGAGTTTATAAGGTTAAGTGAAAAAACAAAAATAAAGAAGTAGCCCTAAAACAGCATTTTCTGGCGGTTTATGATGGCCACCACTAAACATACATTTTTTAGTGCATTGTAATGAGTGCTTTTAGCTTTTTAGTATAACCTTCCAAATATTTTTACAAATTTCAGTTACTTTGGGTTACAAATGTGTTTACGCTGAAATCTGGTAAACAATCGCTAGTCTAAGTTAATTGCTTGCGAGATCAACTAGTGAATCTCAGGAGCATGTCATTTGTGTGTTTGCTTTAAATGTAAAGCTTTGAATGTTCATCATTGCAACAAACCTTTATTGGTTCTGAGGTTTGCAGAAAGTAAAATTCTTTGAGAGAATCGAAATGCTGGAAGTAAATTAACAAGGGAAAGGTAAATTGCAGAATGTAAAGGAGCAGTGAGTTCATTCGATCGAATGAACCATTTAAAAGACAGGAATTATAAAGTAAAGCGTAAATTGCATTACATTCGAAATGTAAAGTTTACAGAAACTTAAAATGGTTCACAATCATACATTTTCCCTGCGTACTCGTTTCTCTCTGCGCTGGGTACTTTGAGTATATAAGGATTTGTAAAAATGATTTGCGACCCCGAAATCTGACCAAAAACTGCTATATATAGACATTTCGAAAATAAACTGCCCTAACGGTCGAACACTATCCTAACGCCAAGTGTCCTGCTACGTACACCTTGCATGCACATAACTGCTTCCTTAGAACAGTTACCCATATTGCTCGAAGTCGAACTAATTTTGTGAAGTTCTGTCAGAAATTGCGCTAAGTCCAGAAATCTTGCTGCCTCGACTTCGACTCGACCATACGCAAGCTCGATTCGCCCAATGATTCGAAGCCCTTCTTTCTTGTCTTAGCCTTATACTTTCGTAAATACTTCCTTGAACCTGTGAATCCCTTTCCATAGACTCTTCTTTCTCTTCGATTCGAACAGAATCTGACAAAATTCGTATTTAGAGCATATTTTCAGCTTATAAAAAATATGGGCTAACAAATTGCCCCCAAAAAATGTCTGCTTCGATTCGAGATCGAAGGAAGATGAGAAGTTGACATTTTTTCTCTTCTACCAGTTTTCCTGAAACGGCGACATGATGGCACGTTTACTGGTAACCGTCGCCTCGATCTCCCACTACCCATCATTAATTCCACCTTTCTAGGCAGAGTGGGACACGTGTCATGCTGGGGAGTCGGAAGGGAAATCTGATGTGATTGATTCTTGACCATTGATTATTATTATATTGTTTTTCCCCCTTTTTAAAATGAAACTTCATAAATAGCGCCAGAACTTCCAGAAAAAACCCCTTCAGCTTCTTCCAAAACCTTTCTTCTTCTTTGCTTCCGAAACCTTTTCTTCTTCTTTGCTTCCATTATTTCCGGCGAAACTTTCTTATTTCCAGATACTCGTTATTCCTTTTATCATCAACCTCACCGCATTTCCGAACTTCGCCACTGTTCTTTGTGAATCCAAGCTCTTACTCACTGATTCCAACAACTACCAAACCCTTCGCGAGAAAATCATCCCTTTTCAGATTTCTTACAATGTCGCAAGGACAAGCAGTTCCATTTGCTGGGAAGTGGCACCATTTTACAGTCAGGACTGATGGAGAAAAGGTGGTTCCAGAACCACATGGTGACGCCGAACAAACAGAAACCTGGGAATCAGAGGTGATGATTCCTTTCGCAGTGGAAAGAACAGTTTACGCTTTTGGTGGACCCCTGCCAGACCAAGCATCACTTTCGAGTAAAATGAGTAAGGTATTTCCCTGCTACCCAACTTGCGAACCTAGGATTTTTGATAGTGAGCCTTACAACTTTAATTGTTTAAGCAAACCCAACAAACTCTTTCGATCCGCCCCGTCAATAGCCCATAGGGATTACCTACCTTGGCTTGATCGAGTCGAACAAGCGTATGAGGATTTCTGGAAAACATATGGCATCTTTGATTTGATACAATTCTCTCGATCTGGTCCTGAATATCGACCAGAAATGCTGATAGCAGCTATGCACTTTTTTGAGTCTTCTACCAACACCTTTCAGTTTAAATGTGGTATGATGACCCCCACTCTCTTAGATGTAGCCGCCCTCACAGGCCTTAGGCCTAGCGGAGAAACTTATGACCCCACTAATTCTAGTGATAATATCAAGCTAGTATATAAGGAGAACACCTTTTCCAAATATATAGCTGAACACAAAGGACCCGTCGAAGAAGAGGTTTCTGATGAAGAGCACGTAGCCTTCTTAACCCTGTGGCTATCCCACTATGTCTTCTGCACGAAATCCTTGCAAGTAGCCAAAAGATTTATTCCAATGGCATTACAAATTCATGAAGGTCAGAACTTTGGATTTGGACGCCTCTTGTTAGCAGTGCTATACGAATCGCTTGGTGAGGCATGCGATGATCTGAAGAAATCGAAGGATGGGTCTTCCTTCTTAGTGTCCGGGCCTATGTGGCTTCTCCAATTGTGGCTTAATGCCACTTTCGAACAAGAAATGGGATTAATAATCCCACAAGATTATGCTGAAGAAGTTGCCAATCGCTCGATCGAAGGCCAGAGAGCACTTCGACTAACACCCAAGACCTTGGATCAAAGCTCGCAAAAGCTGTTTCTAAAGTATATGAGGATTTTCCTAAGCTTTGACAAGTTTCTTTCCCAACATGCTCCATTCATTGGTCGAGAGGTTGGCCCAGCCTGGTTCACTGACTATTTCCCTGCTGTCGATCCGGACAATGAAGAAGAAGTGAACGAAATATGGTCATTTTACTTGAATCCACAGATCCTGTCTTGTCGTACAGGTGTTCAATCGAACTATTTAGGCCTGGTTGGATACCAGCCTAATTTGGTTTCAAGACAATTTGGCCTCTCGCAAATTCGTCCTAAAAGCTTGTTCGAAGATCCTCAAGACGTCATAAGAGGGGCCAATCTTTCGGAAAAGACTTTTAAGAAGTTTTTGAAGATTTCTCTTGATGAAAACTATAACCTGCATCCTTTTGAGTTCAACCATTCCCACTTCTGCACCATGGGGTTTATTACCTGGTGGGAAAAATATTATTCGACCCGTTCAGTTGGAGACACTACTATCATGATCTCCAGGCTTGAGAGTGGTTTTACACAACCAACGGTCGAGAATATTCGTTCAAACCTTCAAGCTCGAGGTATTAACTTACTTTTGACTTTCTAAATTGATATGTATTTTTGCCTTTTCTAATATTATTACTTTCAGGCAAAACAATCATGACGAAGAAAAGTGCTGAAACGTCTCGAGCTGATGTGAGACCCAAGAAACCCACTGGGGTGAAGATCCAAGAAGGGAAACAAGAAGAGAAGGTAACTCTTCTGAACTTATCTTTTAATCTTAACGTCTTGCCTCATATTTCTTTATTTTTCAGAGTCAAAAGAAAGATGATAGTACTGAGACAACCACGACTTCCAAACGCTCGAAGCATGCGGTCGTCGAATTAGACGAAGAGAAAAATGCAAGTTTTATTTCTAATGTTAATATTATAGCTTTCTTTCAAGTCTATATTCTGACAATTCTTTACCCTCGTAATGCAGGAAGAAGAGGAAAGACCTCTTATAAGAAAAAGAAAGTTACCTGCGACTTCGACCAAGTCTGCTGAACAAACAGAGGCAGGCAATTCCCAGGCTCAAATGCCTAAGAAGAAAAAGAAAGTGAAGCAGGTCGAGCCTGAACCTTCTGTGGCTGTTGAGGGTGGTGAGCCAATCAAGAAGAAAAAGAAAAAGACCAAGCCTTCAAAAGAACAAGGTGACAATCAACCTGTTGACGTCCAACCACCTTCGACCGATATTGACGGCACTGAAGTAGAGGCTACTCCTTCTATTGCTGAGATGGGCAACCCTGTCGAACAACCGAACTTACCACAAGAACAACCTGCCGTCGAGGTATCATTCTCTTAATGTTATTTTAATCATAGCTTATACGAAACTATTTGTTAACCTTTTTCCATGACAACTCGAATCAGGTACAACAAAATGTTTCTGCAGAAAAACTACCCTCGTGTGCTCGAACATCTCCCGCTCCTGAGGCGGATGCAGTGAATGTTGAGGAATGGGGTGAAGGTCAAGGTATTGGATCCAGTCGTCCTCATGGTTGGGCAGAGGTCGATAACCATCATGAACCGAACCAGTCAGATAATACCACTCCTCATGAATCGAGTCAGAAAAGTTCATCTGAAGAGAACTTTTTTGATGAAGACGCCATAAAAGAGGCTGAAGCTGGAGGTTCGGACATTTACCCGGTGTCTTCAACATCTAAGCTTTCCGCTAGCATAGGGATCGCAGAAGATACATTCATTCAAATGCAAGACGAAGACCCTGCTGCAGCCCTTCGACTCCTGCTGAACACAAGTCAAACCAATACCTCAAGTGACAAGATTCCTGGTGCTTCGTCCTCATCTGATGCTGAAATAAACTCTTCAGTACGCCAAGATTCTCTGCTCTTGAAGTTATCAATGGAATACGCACGGAAAGATGTGCTTAAATCCATTGAAGAGAACCCCTCTGCTGCCTTTGGGCATTTGAACTTTTTGAAGAAATTGCACAACCCCCTTACTTCTGATGAAACTTTAGGTAAAGTTATCCAAATCGAAGCCATCATCGACCAGTTTGCAAGTGCTGTGCAGAAAAAACGCGAAAATGGCGCAAGACTAGATGCCCAGAAACAAGCACATACCCTCCTGCTCGAGAAAGCCCGAGCTGCTCAACATGAAGTCGAACGTCTCACCAAAGAAGCCAAAGAAGGATCTTCTGAGATCAAAGAGTGTGATGATAACATCTCCTCCTGGGAGGCAACTATTACGTATCTGCTGTTTCAGGTCGAAGATTTAAGGCAGAAAATCGTGACAGAGCAGGCCAAACGCAAGGAACTCCAGGAGAAAGCCGCTAACTCGATCCAGAAACTGATTGCTGAAAAAGGGAGGGAAGGCCTGAAGGCCTTTAGCGCATCTCAGGCTGTAGTAGATGAGGCAAGGGTTATGGAGAGTGCTGACCAGGTCTTAACTAAAGAGATGTCCACCTTGAAAAAGCTATATGAGGATTTGGTCATGAATTAGTAAAACTAATGATTTTTTATTTCGAATTCTGTATTTCGATTCTACTTTTTGATGTAATATTGACACATGCCCTTTTGTGGCAATTTACTGTTATCGCCATTTTTATGTTCCCAGTATTTCTCTTATTCTATGCTTATTTTAACTTCGAGCAACGTTGGTTTATATTTTTTCAAATATTTACCATTTATACTCAAAGTACGTTTCTGAGGGGTTAGCTCCTCCACTTCATAAGCACCATTCGAATAAATCTGAATTATTTTAAACGGTCCTTCCCAATTTGGGGACCATTTGCCCAAGACTCGATCCTTACTATCCATGGGCAGGATAACCTTCCAAACTAAATCTCCAATATTAAAAGTTTTTGACTTCACTTTCTTATTATAAGCTTTAGCAACTCTTTCTTTTTGTTTAGTCAAAACTTCTAATGCTCTTAATCTCTCCTCATCTAAATCAACCAACTCATCTGACATCATTTTCCAATAATGGTCGATTGGAATGTCCATTTGTTTTTGTACCCTGGCTGATTGCAAATGTATTTCGACCGGAAGTACAGCATCATGCCCATAAGTCAGTCGAAATGGGGTAGTATTAGTTGATTCCTTAGGAGAATTTCTACATGCCCATAGAACTTGATCTAACGTTTTATTCCAATTTCTTGGCTTTTGGGCAATGTGTTTTTTAATCAAGTTAATTACAATCTTATTGGCTGCTTCGACCTGACCATTTGCTTGCGCGTAATATGGTGTTGAGGTTAATAATCGAAAGCTAGTTTCTTTGGCAAATTCTTGCATTTTTCGTCCAGTAAAAACTGAACCTTGATCAGTGGTAATTGTTTCAGGAATACCATACCTATAAATAATATGATTTTGAATGAAACTAATTACTGCTTTCTGATCAACATTTGGCAAAGGGACTGCTTCGATCCATTTTGTAAAGTAATCGATACCAACTATAATATAACGCTGGTTCTTAGAAGAAGCAGGCTTGATTTCACCAATTAGGTCCAAAGCCCATCCTCTGAAAGGCCAAGGTTTGATTATGGAGTGTAACTCACTAGCAGGTACATGCTGTATCCCTGCATGCTTTTGGCATTCCTGACAGCCTTTAGCAAATTCTATGCAGTCTTTTAACATCGAAGGCCAATACAAACCTTGTCGAAATAAAAGCCATTTCATTTTATGGCCTGCTTGATGTGATCCACAAGCCCCACTGTGAACATGGGAAACTGCCAAGTATGCTTCTGATTCACTTAGACATTTCAACAACACTCCTTCTGCAGTCTTTTTAAACAAATCATTTCCCACAATCACGTAATTTAAAGCCCTATATTTGATCTTTCGAGCCACATTACCTATTGGATTTTCCAAATATTCAACAATGGACTTTCTCCAATCATTATCTAACATATTGTCAATGGCCAAAATTTGAATTTTTCCCTGGAGATCATCCATGCTTTCATCTTCATTATTTTGTGGTGTAATTGCCCCCACAAGTTTTGGCATTGGCAATTTAGTACTTAATGGCTCTGGTATCACCAGTTTATCTTTTATTTCGATCAACTGAGTTAATTTTTCCTTCGACATTTTGTACCCTGAAGCTATTTGAGCTAAATCATTTGCTTCTTGGTTTTCTTGTCGAGGTATATGCTCAATGTTAATGTAATCGAAATGATTCAGAAGAGAACTCGCCATAACAAAATATTTTGCTAAGTGTTCATTAACACATTTGTATTCTTGTGTTAATTGCTTCAACACTAATTCTGAATCACCCCTTATGTTAACATTTCTTGCCCCCAGGCTAATTAAAATTTCAAGGCCTGTAATTAGAGCTTCATACTCAGCCTCATTATTAGAACAAAGCCCTTTGATTTTATATTTGAACTTAGTTGGAACTTTATTGGGGGATATTATTAAAACTCCAATTCCAGTTCCATGTTTGTGTTTCGATCCATCGAAATACAAAATCCAAGGCTCTGTATCGACATAGTCTTGCGGCATCTCGATCACTGAGTGATCTACAATAAAATCTGCCACAATTTGACCCTTAACAGATTTCAAAGGCTTGTACGTTAAAGAATATTCTGTTAATGCTAAAGCCCATTTTCCAATTCTACTGTGTAAAATAGGTTTTGACAACATGTGCTTAATAATATCATAATGAGAATACACATAAACATCAACAGGCTTTATATATTGCTTAAGTTTTGCACAAGAAAAATACAGACAAAGACAAAGTTTTTCTATGGCAGTATATCTAGTTTCTGCATCATTTAGTACACGACTAAGATAATAAATTGCATGTTCTATGCCATCATCATCTTCCTGAGCCAACATGCTACCAATGGTCTTGTCAGACGCAGCAATATACAACTTCATAGTCTTATTTCGACTAGGAGGCATTAACACGGGAGGCTTGATCAGATATTCTTTAATTTCATCGAAAGCCTTTTGATGCTCTTCATCCCATCTGAATGGTTCATCTTTCTTGAGTCGAAGTAATGGCGAAAAAATTTGAGCTTTGCCACTTAGATTCGAAATGAATCGCCTCAAGAAGTTGATTTTTCCTAGCAAAGACTGAAGCTGTTTTTTGGTCGAAGGAGGCTTCGTCTCAAGAATAGCCTTTGTCTTGTTTTGATTTATCTCAATGCCTTTTTTATGCACCACAAAACCAAGGAAATCTCCTGCACGCACACAAAAAGCACATTTTAATGGATTCATTTTTAATCCATGTTTCCTCATTCGTTCGAAAGATTGCCTAAGGTAATCCAAATGGCTATCTTCTGAAGAGGATTTGATGATTATATCATCAATATAAACTTGCATAAATGTGTCAATAAAATCATGAAACATGGAATTCATGGCCCTTTGATAAGTGGCCCCAGCATTTTTCAACCCAAAGGGCATAACCACCCATTCATAAGTGCCTAAAGCACCTGGGCATCGAAACGCTGTTTTTGACACATCACTTTCAGCAATAAAAATTTGGTTATAACCAGAATAACCATCTAACATGCTTAAAAATTCGAAGCCAGCTGCTGAATCTACCAACATTTCCGCTACTGGCATAGCATATTCATCTTTAGGTGTAGCATTATTTAAATCCCTAAAATCTATGCATACTCTAAGAGTTCCATTCTTTTTAATGACAGGGACTATATTTGCTAACCATTCGACATACCTGGCAGATCTGATGAATTTACACCTCAGCAGCCTTTCGATCTCTTCCTTAATTTTGGACATGACTTCTGGTGCGAATCTTCTTGGTAGTTGTTTTACTGGTCTTTTTCCTTCCTTAATAGGTAATTTCATTTCGACCATTTCTCTGCTTAACCCAGGCATTTCGTGGTAATCCCAAGCAAAACAGTCTTTAAATTCTCTAAGAAGAGGCACCAGCTTTTCTTTTAGACTTGAGGTGATATTGGCACTGATATAGGTTGGCCTTTTTATCGAGCCATCTCCAATGTCGACCTCTTCCAAAGGATCTTGAGCCTGCATCTTTGGCGCCTCACTTATGGGATTTTTCTCAAAACCCAGTGGCTCATCATCATAAATGCAGTCCAGTCTTCGATCCTTTGTTTCTTTGTTTTCATGATCTTCGATCTTGGCTTCAACTGCCATATTTTGTTGAAATTCAGCCTCAAGGGCCGTATTTAGTCTATTTTCGGCCATATAAGCCGTAATTCTGGCCCATGCAGTGGCCTCAGTCATATTAATCTTCATATATATTCCACCCAGTTGATGGAATGACTCCATCTTCAGAGGAAACAACATCAATTTCCTCTCTCTCCCATATAAACCCATAGGTAGGATGGAGTTTGACAGAGTGGATAACATTGTCATTTGACTCGAAAACAGCCTCCTTGTCACCACAAGGTGCTATGTTAGCCAAATTTTTGTCAAAGGTTTGTGGAGTAACATTATCAACCTCTGACTTATAGAAGCTTTGATCTGCCTCTATATTTTCAACAATCCCATCCTCCCTCCAGATAATGAGTTTCTGGTGGAGAGTAGACGGTACAGCCCCAACTCCATGGATCCACTCCCTTCCTAACAGCAAGTTAAAATTAGCCTTGGACTGTATCACCAGGAATAGGGTTGGTCGAACTATACTGCCTACAGCAACATCTACTTGAATGGCTCCCAAAGAATAGCCAGTTTTGCCCTCATAATTAGAGAGCACAATGTTGTGAGCAGATAGATCAGTGTCATGTTTCCCGATCTTGTAGAGCATAGATCGAGGCATTAAGTTGACAGCCGCTCCTCCATCTATGAGCACTTTGTTGATTCCAACATTCTCAACTTTTGCCCTGATGAAAAGAGGTTTGAGATGACTTTTCATCTGAAAATCTGGCTTTTCGAAATAAGCTAATTGTTCTTCCACACAGCCATTGTTCATAACATAGTAGCACACTGGCTTTGGGTCAGCCATATCAAAATGATCGAACTCACCTTCGATCTCAGTAACCTCAGACTGTACATCATATTCAGATGGCAAGATAGATACCACACAGATGACATCAAAGTCTGGATCAGAATCCAGTAAATCCTCATCTTCCATCTTATCTTCATCCACTGGAGGCAGGAGTCTCTCTTTTACTGGCCTCCTAGACACTTCTTTATACTGGCCCGTTTGCAAATTCTGTTGGGCCAATTTCTTCTTACGCTGGAACCTGCGCCATTGGGTCCTCGTCATAGGATTCTTTCCTCTGTAATTGTTCCTATAAGAGTACCTATTAGCCTCCTGTGGGTCAATTTGCTTCGTTCCACTTGAACCACCTACTTCCATGGCCCCTTTGTTGAACCTTATGAGTCCCTGGTGCATCCATTTTTCGACCGGAACTGAACCAGGAGGAGCGAAAGTATTCCTTCGACCAGACTTCTGATTAGTGTTCGACTGCACCATAACTCTTTTGCCTTTATCGAAACGTTGGTTCTGCATTGCCCCCTTGTTAACAACTTGGTATTTTTTGAGGCCCTCAGTAGCCTCCCTATCACATACTGCACTGCAGCGAGGGCAGAGCATCACAATCTTGTTTTCGAGTTTGCATCTGTTCAAGAAATCAATTAAATCCTCCTCAGCCTGAGGATACACAACCTTCATTTGTTCGTTGTAATCCTCTTCAGATATGTCCTGAACTTGCACCTGAGACAACTCCATTGCCTCGACCATCATTATTTCTTGGGGCTCTGCATAAAGAGTTTCAGCAGCTTTAAATGTTTCAGCATTTGCCTGAGCAGCCTTTGGTTTCTCACCAAATTTGAGCCTCCCTTCGTTGAGAGCCTTTTGAACCAAATCCCTGAAAAGAACACAACGTGAGGTTTTATGGCCAAGGAAATTATGAAATTTACAATAACCCCTTTTCTTCTGTTGTTCGATTGGGGGTACTTTCAAGCCCTTAGGAACAACAATTTGGCCATCTGTGACTAACAAATCAAATATTTCATCACATTTAGTTATGTCAAATGTATAAGTTTTAGACACAAATTTATCATTTTTAGGTTCAACAGGGTTTTTTCCATTGGAAGGTCTAAGGAGTTTACAAACATAAGGAGGTCCAGGTTTTAATTCTGCTAAATCGACCTCATTGTCCTCGATATCTTCATAAATAATATCGAACTCCTGGTCACTGTCATTGGTTTCAACATATGCAACCTTTTCCTTCCTGTGGAACTTAGAATTTCTAGCCTTTTCAGCCTTCAGTCGTTCGAGTTGTCGAACTCTATCAGTCAATTGAGCCATATCCCTTAAATACTGGGTATCTAATTTCTTTCTAATCGAATAGTCTAGGCCACCAGCAGCCATTTC
This sequence comes from Glycine soja, assembly GCF_004193775.1. NCBI lineage: Eukaryota > Viridiplantae > Streptophyta > Magnoliopsida > Fabales > Fabaceae > Glycine > Glycine soja. Next base: position 41,288,451 of record NC_041011.1, on the reverse strand, counting down.
GACTAATTCATGTTCAGGGACTTGGGTGAAACACCTTGCCTTTAAGAGTCTGAATCTGTTCAAATAATCATCAATTGATTCAGGTGCCTTACGTCGAACGCTGGCTAACTCTTTAAGGCTTATCTTAGACTGTCCCATATAGAATTGCTCATGGAAAATCCTCTCCAATTGGTTCCAATTATGTATGGAATGAGGAGGAAGAGTTGTAAACCATGTGAAAGCATTTTTAGTTAAGGAATTAGGGAAATATTTCATTCTTAAATTTTCATTATTAGCCAAATCCCCTGCCTCGACCAAATATCTAGCAATGTGTTCGACAGTAGACTCATTTGTCTCTCCTGCAAACTTAGTAAACTTAGGGATTTTCACACCCCTTGGTAATTCTGTCTGTAACACATACTCAGATAATGGAGACACAACATTCGGCCTGTGTAAGCCCAAGTTCAAACCATTTTGTACTAAAATTGTTTCGACCATTTGGGCCAGGTTATTCTGCCTATCGAAACGGTTTTGTTGAATATTCCCTATTACTTCATCAGCATTTTGGTTTCTATTTACCAATACTATACCAGGGTTTGGTTCGACCTGTTGGGCTGGTGGCTCTATGCGTGCCACTGGTTGTGGTGCTTGAGCCATTTGCATCCCTGGATTGTTAGGCATCTGTATCTCTTGGACAGGCGCCTGTATTTGGATCTGTCGAATTGGTGGTTGCTGTATGGGTGGTGCCCCAAAAAAGTCAGCAATTCGACTTATTTGATTTGTTAACATTTGGTAACTGTCATTTGTATTTTGAATTAAGGGGTTAATGACAGTTCCTATTTGTTGTGTTAACACATTAACCATATCATGGTTACTTTCATCCATTTGCTGTCTGAGTGACAAAACGGATGTATTGGTTAAATGTTGAGGAATTACCCTACCTTGATTGCCCGCTACAGACCCTGATGGAGAGAACGTATTAAGATTCTCTACATTTGGTTGAGAGTTTTGCAGCCCTGCCATCAAAGATGTAGGCATGCCATATAGAGGGTTTTGAAGCGGTCGAAAGGGACTTCCACTGGGATTCCCTAAACTGGGGTTATTCCATGGGACAAAAGCAGACGCTGACGTGGTCGAACTTGCCAACGTCATGCTGGTCATGGGAGAAGTTACCCCTGTCTGATTCATAACCGTCGAAGCGGTCGAACTTATCGTGCCAACAGTTTGGTCAGGAATTGCTCCTATGCCAGAATTTATATTGGCATTACTGACAGATGTCTGCGTTGGTTGCCCCTCCATATTTGGAAGGTCATTGTTTCGATTACTTGGGGGTGGTCTAGTCATCCTTGTACGAGTTTTAAATTCTGTTAAGTGTGGAACAGATTTCCCACTTCTTAAATGCATACAAGATCAAAACAATTAAGAGTGCAATAAATCAAGAACACTGAATAAAACTTTAACAATAATTTAAAGCAGAAACACACAATTGACCGGTCCCACCGAGCGTGCCAATTTGTTTACGCTGAAATCTGGTAAACAATCGCTAGTCTAAGTTAATTGCTTGCGAGATCAACTAGTGAATCTCAGGAGCATGTCATTTGTGTGTTTGCTTTAAATGTAAAGCTTTGAATGTTCATCATTGCAACAAACCTTTATTGGTTTTGAGGTTTGCAGAAAGTAAAATTCTTTGAGAGAATCGAAATGCTGGAAGTAAATTAACAAGGGAAAGATAAATTGCAGAATGTAAAGGAGCAGTGAGTTCATTCGATCGAATGAACCATTTAAAAGACAGGAATTATAAAGTAAAGCGTAAATTGCATTACATTCGAAATGTAAAGTTTACAGAAACTTAAAATGGTTCACAATCATACATTTTCCCTGCGTACTCGTTTCTCTCTGCGCTGGGTACTTTGAGTATATAAGGATTTGTAAAAATGATTTGCGACCCCGAAATCTGACCAAAAACTGCTATATATAGACATTTCGAAAATAAACTGCCCTAACGGTCGAACACTATCCTAACGCCAAGTGTCCTGCTACGTACACCTTGCATGCACATAACTGCTTCCTTAGAACAGTTACCCATATTGCTCGAAGTCGAACTAATTTTGTGAAGTTCTGTCAGAAATTGCGCTAAGTCCAGAAATCTTGCTGCCTCGACTTCGACTCGACCATACGCAAGCTCGATTCGCCCAATGATTCGAAGCCCTTCTTTCTTGTCTTAGCCTTATACTTTCGTAAATACTTCCTTGAACCTGTGAATCCCTTTCCATAGACTCTTCTTTCTCTTCGATTCGAACAGAATCTGACAAAATTCGTATTTAGAGCATATTTTCAGCTTATCAAAAATATGGGCTAACAAAATGTCACCTAGTTTTTTTTTTAGATTTATTCACACTTAAAGTACTATCACTTTTAAATGATGTATTTTATAAAAATCAAACTTAGATCTTTTTTCATAAGTTTGATGTGTATTAATATTGTGAACTAGCTAACCACTCCCATTAAATGTGAAATAGAGTATACTTTAGGGTTTTTGGCAGCTTGCCAAACCGTATGGCTGGAGATCGATGCTACCTGGTAAGATGAAGTTGGAACATTAAGAATCTATATATGAAACTATTGATTGACAACAAATCAACAATAAGCTTGCCAATAACACCCTGACCCTGTTGCTCGTGATAGAAGAACATATATTTAAACTAAGTTTCATTTTCTTCGTGATCAAATCAATAAAAGGACACTTGCAGTTGGAGTACTCTTAGTTCATAGACTAGATTCCAGACATTTTGACAAAGCTAGCCCTTAAAATCTGATAGATTTAGAGTAATTTGGGATATGTTCTGTGTATCATCTTTGACTAATCTTGAGGTATATATGCTGAAGTGTACTTCAGTTTATCTTTATTTATTACTGCTTCTTTTTTCTTTTTTTACTGCAATACTTATTACTGCTAACGTTGGTTCCATTATGACTTATATAGATAGGTCATAATTTTTGTAATAAAAGAAGCTAGACATCAATTAGTGTGAGAAATAAATACCTCACTTCTCTCTTTATAATATTTTTTTGACACAATATCTCTCTCTTTATAAATAGTTTATATAAATCTTTGTAAATGCAAGAGTGTGGCACACAGGCTATATTAAATGGAAGGAAATTAAAAAAATAGTCACTAAACAACATTATAAGTATACCCAATAGTGCAGATTGATTTACTTCACGAGTGTCAATACGTTTTTTAATTAATATAGGAAAACGTTGAATTTTACATGTTAAACTTAATCTATTAATTATTTTTAAAATAGATTATTAACTCATATTAGAATCAATTTTATAAAAGCTATTCTTGATTTACCTTCATCAAATTTATCGTGCCATGAGTTTTTTTTACCAACAAATATTGATTATTACTTCTTAATATTATTAGTTTTTTTATATAGCAAAATTCAAGAACTCATGAATCTTAACCCAACATACATATGCATCCGCTATATTGCAACTTTAATTTCAAGCTCGAAAAGGAAAATAAAAGGAAAAACTTTTTAGAGTTTAGAGAAATTCAAATGACTTTTTACATTTATTATGGAAAATGAAACGAAATATAACAACAGTCTTCCTTCCTTCCAATCACATGCAATTGGTAACTACCCAACATAACTTTATTACGCTTGTACGTATACTTTGCTAAATCATGCTAGTAAAAATAACCCACGGGAATCATTCTTCTTAGACTTGCATGCTAGCTATAGCCCCTGCAATATATATGAGCTCAATTAACAACGACATGCATGTTTAGTCGTCACCGCAGTCCACAAATTCATAATGGACGATAAGATGGCCTTGAAAATTTCCGTTCGAGTGTTTGTCACCTACGTACAACCCCATCAACGACAAATTATTGAACTTTCTTGATAAATCAAAAAGCAAAGCAAAATGTGAATATATAAAAAGAAGAAGAAAATAATTAGAATATGTATGTGTATATATGCATGTAATTATTAGTAGCTAGAATGTATATGCATCTACATGTACAACTAAGGAGCTTGCTTAATTTGTTTATCATAAGGAATGATGACGGAGTGGTGCATAGCATACCCTTAAACACCAGCCACAAGAAGCTTCTCCTTGAGGCCAAACAGCTCCACAAAATGCTGTCCAACCATATTTGCTTCGCCATGAGAATGGCTGGTTTGCATCCCAAGTGGCACAATATCCACTCACAGCAAGCAAGTCCCAATTAATTATGCTGCTCAGGTTGGTATAAATGATATGTAGACTGCACAATGGCACTTTGTGCTGTGGCCAAAGCCAGTATACACATCAAGGACGACACGCATAGGGTGACCTTTACCATCATTAATAATGTTATAATGTTACTTGATTAGTTACCTAGTTTGCGTTGCAGTTGAAACTACATCTGTTTGCATTTATAGGCTTCATATATTGTGGCCGGCACACCATTGATATATATAGTAAAAACCAAAGCTTATGCAAATAAATTTTGCTTCCTCGTATAACCTTGCAGTATATATTACATAGTCTTTAACGCAATTCGTGCTTGACAACTTCGTTTTAGAACAACGGATATTCAATCTTCAGATCGAATATGATGAATGCGGTAATTAAATTTACCAATCCAAACATAAGATAATAAAAGAAAAAGAAAAAAAAGCATCAGAGTGAAATATATTATTCTAATTAATTAATTATTGATGATAATCTTTTGTGTCAATATAAATTTGTTTATTTTTTAAAATTATGTTATGAAATAATTTTAGAATAACAATGAATCAAAACTAAAATATATAATGGTTAAATTTCGCAATCATGCACATGCTGCAATGTTTCTGCAATCCTATCTGCGATTTTTCATTTAAACATTGAATGATTCCAGTTTTGTAGTTTATAATCTCTACCTTCTAGAGCTAAACCTATGACTAAGCATGATGCAATTCTCAAGGGATTGAGATTGGAGAAACAGTTCAGAGACAAAAAGAAATTAGAATTAGCAGCAAATTGCATGCGCATTTTTTGTCTTTAGAAAGCATAAGGATTTGACATGAACAGGTAGTTCTCCAAGGCAATGCTGTCTTGTCCAGTTATGTGTGTATGGGTCACTTAACCGTATCCAAGAGCTAGGATTTTGTTTGTCTTATCTGAAAATACTCGAGTTTATATGGGATCTAAAAGCCGGCCTCGTTTTGGCCTTCTACTAAACTTGAACCCGATACACCTTTTATTTTGTTTTATTTTACAATTACAGTGACGTATAATAAAAAACTTAATTAGTTTATCTTCTGTTTTATTTATTTTTAAAATTAACATTATTTTTTTGTTGAAAAAGGAATTTTTTAAAAAGTATTGCAAACCTGTATTAAAGTCCTAGTTTAAAATAAGAATTATAAAACCTAATTTTATCTAAATGCACATCATATATTTATTATATTAAAATTATAACAGAGACAGCCAAGGTGAGTGCATCAACATCTATTTCTAATATTAACTTATGCGAACGAATAATACAAAGTCCACATAATCCCAAGTCAGGTTTCAATTAATGAAAATTAAAACAAGCCGCTAGATCGCAATGATGAAATTGGCAAATGTTAGTATTTTTATTGTATATCTTAGTATTGGTAATATTAATGTTTAAGTGCTGTTAAAATAAGATTTTCTACAACTTGGGTTGAGTTTGTTTTTTTATTGTTCAAATAAGTGTTTTAACGTAGCATTTTTGTTTCTATGTATTAATAGAATCTCTCAATGGTGAAGAGACATTATTTCCTTCACTGGTGAGCAGTCTAGGTCCTCTTGGTTCATGGATAATCTGGGTTGTAAAGTAGGGAGAGATGATTAATTTATAGGTTCTGGTTGGATGATTGGATAGGAAACGGTTGCTTATCTAGGTGGTATCCACGATTATTTTCCCTTGCGGTTAATAAAAAGTTGCTAGTAATGCAGCTGGGAGAATGACAACAATCGAATTGGGTTTGGAAAATTGATTGGAGGAGATCTATTTTGCCTCGTGAGGAGGAAACTGTAGAACAATTCTTTACTGACATCAATCAAATTCCTGTGAAACAATTTGAAGGGGACAAATGGTTATGGAAGAACAATTTTGAGGGACTATTCACTGCTAAAGATGTCTATTCCTTACTGCATAATGCATCTTCTGGGGTAGTGGATAACTTATTTTCATTATTGTGGAAACTGAAAGCTCCCTCTAAAGCTATTGTTTTTACATGGAGATTGGTTCTTAATAGAATCGAGACATATGACCAATTATTGAAGAGAAACATCATCACTTATAATACTGACTCTACATGCGTGTTGTGTGGACTGATGCTGAAAAGTGCAAATCACCTTATTTTTAGCTATGACTTCTCTTATCATATTTGACAACTAAGCTATAGTTGGCTTGGATTTCAATGAGTTCTGCCTACATGTTGCTGTGGGCATTTTTGGAGTCATTATGGCTTGGTTCAAGGTGTAAAGTCTCGAGGTGTACTTATGCTATTTGGGTTGCAGCAATTTGAAATCACCGAAATGCTGTCATTTTTCGAAACCAACAGCCTTGTGCAGAGTATGTCATTAAAGAAATTAAATCTAAATCGTGGGGATGGATTAAAGCTAAATACAAATGCTTTCATTTTTCCTATTATGAATGACATTCTCAACCTTTCTTATGCCTTCTGCAGGTTGTATAACTGGTTAATTGCTTCCACTTCCAAGTCTTCTCTCACACTCGTTGTGGGCTTGCACTGTTCATTGCAGCATTAAATCTTTCAGCTTGATTCATGTATACAACTTTTTCGAAGTATTATAGATGGTTGGTTTTTTTTTTTTTTTTGGTTTGCTTTTTCTTCTTACGAGTAAACTATTATACTTTAGTTTCTGAATTTGTATGACACTTTCATATTAGTCCTATATTAAATTGAAGGAAATTAAAAGTAGTCGCTAAACTACATTATACATATATCCAATTACGCAGAGTGATTTACTTCATGAGCGTAAATACTTTTTTTTAGAAGGAAAATGTTGAATTTTACATGTTAAACCTAACTTATAATATGGATTATTTTTAAAATAAATCATCAACCTCATATTAGAATCAACTTTATAAATGTTGAATTATTACATGGTAAACCAAACTTATAATATGAATTATTTTTAAAATAAATTATCAACCTCATATTAGAATCAACTTTATAAAAGGTACTCTTGATTTGCCTTCATAAAATTTATTGTGGCACGATATCAAAGCCAAATGCATGAACTCGTGAATCTTAACCCAATATACACTTTGCTTAAAAAAAACAAATATACACTTTATATATGCATCCGCTATATTGCAACTTTGATTTCAAGCTCGAAAAGGTAAATAAAAAGAAAACACTTTAAAGAAATTCACGTAAGACTTTTATTATGGAAAATTAATGAAACGAAATAAAACAACAAAAAAACAGTCTTCCTTCCAATTTCGAACAATTGGTAACTACCTAACATAACTTCATATCCAATTAGTAAAAATAATCGTGCAGCTGGAATCAATAAATCCTCCTTGACCTGATAGCCCTTAGCCCCTTACAATTAATATATTTGCTCAGTTACAAATCAAAGACATGTTTAGTCAGCGCAGTCCACAAACTCATAGTGGACAATAAGATGGCCTTGAGCATTTCCACTTCCGTCGGAGTCAAGTCTTTGGAACACACTAACGTCCAAGTCCAACCCCCCATTTTTGCATTGATCCACAATTCTTGCTATTTGCTGATCTCCTGTTCGAGTGTTTGTCACCTACAACCCCCCATCAACAACATATAAATAATTATGCTTTCTTGATTAATCAAAAGCAAAAATAAAGAAAGAAAGATAGAAAATTTATGATTTGTATGTTAATTAAAGTTAAATCCTGTAAAGATAAGTAATAACATTTTTTATGGGGTCAATTAGCAGTAGAATCTATAAATCAAATGATTGATCCAATTTGCGTTTACATGTGAACGATATATTTAATAAGAGAATTTATGTTTGATTTTTATCATGTGTAAAATTTTAACAATAATCACATATCACAAACAAAATTAATTTATAATTCAATAGATTAAGAAATACTCGTGATTCTATAACGAGGGAGTGGAGCATACGTACCCTCAAGCACCTGCCACAAGAAGGTTGGCCTTGAGGTCCAGCAGGTCCACAGAAGGCTGTCCAACCATATTTGCTGCGCCATGAGAATGGCTGGTTTGCATCCCAAGTGGCGCAATATGCACTCACAGCAAGCAAGTCCCAATTATGCTGCTCAGGTTGGTATAAATGATATGTAGACTGCACAATGGCACTTTGCGCAGAGGCCAAAGCTAGTACACACACCATGGACAAGACAAATAGGGTAAGCTTTGTCATCATTGTTATAATGTTAAGCTCGATTAATTTGGCAGTTTAATTTGCCTTGCTGTTGATCGAATTAAATGTGCTTGCATTTATAGGTTTCATTGAGGCCGGCACCAATCACTATAGTAAAAATCAAAGCTTATGCAAATTGCAAACTGATATTTTGTTTCCTCGTGTAACATTGGAATTACATGCATTACAATATTTTACATAGTCTTTAACGCAATTCGGGACTAATATTTTATATTTTGAAGGAATATTCAATCTTCAGATCGAAAATAATTAATGCGGTAAATTAGTTAATCATTCTAGACAGAAGATAGAAGAAAGAAGAGAAAATATCAAAAAACCGTAAGTGTAAGAAATAGTATTCTAATTAAGAACTGATGTCAATATAATTTTTTTTTTTTGAGTAATTTGACTATATAATATTAGTATTAGGGAGGTTAAACTATACTATGAAATATGAAATGATTAAATTATAATATAAAATAATTTTAGAATAACAGTGAGTATAATCAAAATTAAAACATATAGTTAATTATATACAAGTTAATTTGTAAAATCATTTATTTATTTATTTATTTATTTATTATACAGTTATAATATATAATAATTTATAATAGAAATGTGAGCAACACACTAATGATATAAACAATATATCTTTTGTTATCATATAAAATAATTTTATATCAACAATGAATAATTATAAATTATTTTTTAATATTTGTATTAGTAATTTCTTATTACAAGGGTTAATTGTGGGTATAAGTAACTAAATCTAGTTGTATTTAATAAGAATGTTTGTAGTAAGGTTTGGTTTAATAAAAATTATATTTCATATAAAATTATTAATGATTAATTTCTTTTTAAAGGAATGATCAATTTATTAATGATGCAATAATTAGTATAATTTATACTAGCATGCGGTGCCCGTGCTTTGCATCGAAGAAAAAAAGAAAACACAGTTAAAAAAAATAAAGAGAAAGAGTAAAAGAAGCAAGTAAAAAAAGATAATATATTAGTAATACTAGTCCAACTAGGGGTGGGTAAACGGGTTGACCTGCATCCCATAAGGTCAACTTGTATAAGCCCGCATTGGTACAAATCGAGTCAACTCATCCCGCACTCTTAAATAGATTTAAAATATTGGTCTGTCCTTATCCGGGGATCTTACGAGCCAAACAAGTTGGTCTGAGGACCTATTTTTTCTTTAAAAAAATGCAATTTTAAAATAAATATTTTTTTCTCTTAAAAAAAATCAATTACACTCAATTTTATATATATATTAAAAAATTTTAATAAATCTTTAACAAATACTTAATTACAAAAATTTTAACACAATCAAATAAATTTTTAACATAAATGTAAAAAAAAATTGGACTGAACTTTTAAGATTAATTGGATTTAAAATGGACTTAACTGGTGATTGTAAGTTTGCGGGCTAACCCGCGGGTCAACTCGCAGGCTAAATCCGCATAACTGGTGGATTGTGTAGGCTGAGCCCAAAATTTTATATAACCATAAATTTTTAAAAACAAAAATTCGTTCATAATTGGCGTAAAACATAAATCCCGTGAATTGATCCATGGACTTAGCCCATTTACCCGCCCTAAGTCCAACCAACAACACATAGATATGACGGGACAGTTTATATAGATAGAGAGAGATTAATCTAACCTACCAAATAGGGAAAGAAAAAAAAGTCTTATATACCTAATATATGGAATAAAATTAAGGCGAATAATAAGCTACACAAGTGTTAAGCGGGTGATTATGATAAAAGTATGTAATGGTGGTTTTCAATACATCTAATTGTATTTGTTTGCCCATAAAAAGACGCACTCGCATGCTGCTTACTCTTTCTTTTTTAGATTGAACTGAATATTGAATATGATATTAAAAAACTTCCAAATCAGTGAGAAGCTTTTGCTGTGAAGACAAACCATCATCGGAGTAAGTTCACCCCTCATTCCTTTGTCTTAAAAAAAACACATGCCTAATAAGATGCACGGAATTCATCTTGTGCTCATTTCATTTTTTTTTTAATTTTGACCCTATTTTATAAAATTTATAATTTTCATCCGACTCTTAATATTCCATTCATTTATTTCTTTTGTTTTTTATTTATTATTTTTATAGTATCTTAAATGAATATGTTAAGTTTAAAGTTTAACTGAACCAAAATAATATATATATATATATATAATTGAAGATTTCACAAAAATTATAAATTTTTTAAAATAAAAATACCAAAATCTAACAAAAAGAAAGATTAAAATTATGAATTAAGGATTGTTGAAAGATTAGAATTATAATTTAACCTTTTAAAATTTAAGCTTGTAAGATATCACTCTACTTAGACGGGTCATTCTCGTTTATTTGCATGCCGGAAATATATAGGTTCATAAAATGAAAAATTCTTTCACTAAATTTTTTTGAAATAACAGAAAGAATAAAAGAAAGTATTTAAGTAGAGGACATTTTTTTTGTTACAGTGCTTTTTTTTCTATTTTATATATTTTTAAAACAGTATGTTATAAATTTTGATTGATTTCGGCCAATCTTAACTAAGTTAATTTTGACTGATTTCGGTCAACTTCCTTTATACAAAAATAAAAAATATTATACTAAAATATATATTTGAATTATGAGAATTAAAGAAAAAAAAAATTCTCATGGACCGGTCCTAGCCCATAAAACATTGTGGACTATATGGTCCTAATCCATATGGACCAGGGATGACAGCTCTACACCTGAGTATGTCTTTTGATGGATAAACAAATATAATCATGTGTGTTAAAAGACTATTATTACATACTTTTATCCTAGCCACCAGCTTAAATCTAACATCTTTTGTTATTTGTGCACGGTGTGAGACCTACAACACTTGTACACTCTAGAATTTGTCTAAATTTAATTGATAAGCTATCTTAAAGTTGGATTTTTTTTTTTTTACTGAAAGTTGGAAGTTCTTATATATGTCCACTTATTTAAATTAAAATGAGAATAAGATATTACATATTGTTGATTAATACCAGTAAAACCATTCTTTTTTTTAAAAAAATTCCCATCTGGATCAAAGATTGTGGTTGAAAATTTTGTGGAATAAACTGAATGATGGTGATCATATTAAGAAGTTGATTTACGTTGAAATTTTCAGCCTAAAATAGAAAAGATATGATTTTTTCCCTTGCACGCAACGACTATCAATATATAACTCTCAATTCAATATGTGCTTGTTTGGATATAAGTCATAACTTCTTTTTGAGAGCTTCTCTACTTAAAATATAGAGTATATATCCAGTAGAAAAACTCTCAAAAGAACTTATCACTTGTATGTCAATACCTGAGTATTTGTCCCTTAATTAAATCTCACAATCACGCACATGCAGCTTGGACAATGTATATATGTTTCTGCAATCCTATCTGCAATTTCATTTAAACATTGATTGGTTCCACTTTGTAGTTTAATTATAATAATTACTATCTTCTAGAGCTATGCCTATGACTTAGCATATGATGCAATTTTCACTGGATTGAGATTGGACAAAAGGTTCAGAGACAAAAAATTAGAGCTAGCCTAGCCGCAAATTGCGCATTTCTTGTCTTTAGAATATGAATAAGGAATTGACACAAAAAAGAGTAGTTCTCCAAGGCTATGTTGTCTTGTCCAGTTATATGTTCATGGTCTCTTAACCATATCAAAGAGCTTGGATTTTGTTTTTCACATATGAAAAAACTCGAGTGTATTATATGGGATCTAAAGCAGGCTTCATTTTGGCTTTTAACTAAATAACCTTGTATTCTGTACAGCTTTTATTTTATTTTATAAATAACTATGTTTGAAAACCTGATCAATAATGTAAATATATTTTTTTGGGTAGGATGTAAATATTACATTGATACCTATCATCTTGTTTTATCTTTCTTATATTGTTATTTTTTTTGGGCTGAATATCTTTCTTATATTGTTACGTTAGATCATCTATCACATCTACATTATTCTTTCTTTGTTGTTTTTTTTCCTTTTTGGGTCTCTTTTAATTAACATGAAGGTTCATAATTTTTTTTAGATTAAATTATAATTTTGATCCTCTTATAATTTTAAATCTATAATTTTGGTTTTTCTATTTTTAAATCAAGATATTTAGTCATCTTATTTTTCAAAATAAACAATTTTGGTCTAGAAAAAAGATTAAATAAAATGAAAAATAAAAAATATCTTAATGAGAATTGAACTCATGATCCTTTATTCATAGACAAAATAATACACCACTAAGAGACTTGTTTTGTGACACCCTCTATCCCCATATACATATAAATAAGAAAAACATATAAAAAGGTGGAATTAACTAAAATGATTTTATTCAATTAAGATAAAAGAGGTAAAATAAAATAAAATAACATCATGCAGTTAAAATAAAAATTAATCTTTAATGTCACATCTTATTAGAGCATTGTATCCTAGACTCTTTGCAATGTTAGAGTGGTAAATGAACTTGGAAGAGGGACCTCACAAGCTGCAAAGTTCTCTATAGTTGTGGCAGTGCTTACATCATTTGCAATTGGATTTATCTTATTTGTTCTTTTTTTTATTTTTAAGAGAAAAAAGTAGCTTATCTCTTTACTTCAGACGAAGATGTGAGTATTGTTGTGAGGGATCTGTTTTGTAGTTTTTGTTTGCTGCCCCTCCGGTAGATATTGATGCTATTCGTGAGTCTGTTTCTCGATGTCTATTTTATGAAAACAATGTCATTCCTTGTGTCATTATTCCTACTTCTATGGCTATAGGTTTGCATTTTTATGTATTTGACTTTAACTTTAACTTTATTTTGCTATTAATCAATGTTTGTAAACTCGCTTACCAAATAATCTGTGCATGTGTACGGGTTCGAGACTAGTAGACATATATTTTTGTTGGCATCCCAGGTAGAACAGTAGGCACTGACAGTGAGCAAGTTCCAAACACTCTTGTTGTTAGCATCATCACACACCACACCCAATAACCTTAAGCCGCTCTGCATTCTCTACTCTCTACAATTCTCATCTTGTTCTAGTTTTTGTGTGTAAAAGAGTTGAGGCTGTTGTACCTATATATAGCAACAGAGCACTTGCCGCTAGAATACTCGATCATTTTTGTGTGTAAAAATATTTGTAATGAAATATATTTTATATTTTTCTTTATTTTGGAGTTTAATTTTTATATATTTCCATATATGAAATTTTATACTCTCAACTAATCACAAATTATTCTGTATTAATTAATTTTATTTTGCCGAATAATAATTATTTAAAATACGAGTAGATGTCTATTATTGATAATAAAGCAACAAATATCTGAATCAAGTGAAATTTGATGTACTTAATTAGAAAATAGTATTAAATGATTTAAAGGTTGAATTGATAAATTTCGAAATGTATAAAAAGTTATGAAGTGTCATTCAAACTTACACATTTATATTACTTAATAACTTTATAGAATAGGATTTTAGTTATTCAATTAGTTGAATTGAAAGTTTTTATAAAGTATATAAGATTTTTAAAAATATGCAAAGAAAAATAATTAATATTTTATCACACTATTTTATTTTTGAAAAACAATAATTATTTAAGTATTCATTGATGAATTAGAAACGTTAGGAATGTATTCTTTTAAAATATTCTATCTTATTAATTAATTTAGTTATTAAAAATTATAAAATTTTATAAGTCTCATCACTTCTTACGATGAATATCTTTCGTAATTTTGTAATAAATTTTAAACAACAGTAAAGAGTTGTTAGAAATATTTTATTAAAAAGTGTATTGATAATATTTTAAATTTCTTTCCAGATAACAAAGCAGCAATTGTTTGAATGCAAGTGAAATTTGACAAACATGATTAAAAAGAAATGTAAAAGAAAATTAGTATAGGGTACACGATTTTTTTTATTAAATTCTTTATTTTATCCAGAAACGCACTATTAGAAAACAATCTCAACCCAACGAGATTAGTACGTAAACAAATCTAAGCCACTGTGGGTTGGGTTGGATGATTATAAAACGATGAGGCTGCCAAGACTTCTGGTCTCATGCCCAATTTGTCACATTTTGGCGTACTAACCACTCAATCTCCGTTCATTTTTTCTTGCCGTTAAATTAATCTGGTTCATCTAATACTCCCTCCTTAATTTTCAGGTCAACTTTTTACCCTCTCTATTTCTCTTTGACTCTCTATTTATATATATAAAAAAAGATCAAATTATATATTTTATAATTATTATATCATTTTATAACTTTCAATTTCATAATTTATTTTTTAAACTTACCATTAAATTGAAAGTTCATTTCACATAAATCACTTAAATGAAATTTTATTTTAATCTAAAATCATTTATTACATCTTTCATATAAATTAAATTTAACATAATATAAATATTTTAAAATATATTAAAATATGAATCATTTAATTACTTTTTTCTTATTCAATTTTGATAATGCATAAATATAATTTAATGGTTAAATCAATAAAAATTAATAAAAATGGTATAATAATTATCAAAGTTATAATAGTATAATTTGATCTCTTATCTCTCTCTCTCACACACACACACACATATATATATATAGTATTATTTTTATTATTATTATCTATAACCATTATAATAATAAAATATGAATTGCATCAAAATAATTAATAGTGAAAAAAATATATAATAAATTTGATATTGTTTTTCACTTGTGATGTTCATTATCCCCAAGCAATTCACAAAATAAAAAAGGTTGTCTTGTAGATCAAACAATTAGTTTATGTTACTCTTCTTGTGTTTTACCTTAATAAGTATTAAATGGACCTGATTGTGTTATTTTGTGCAATTATGTCATACTGTAAAAAAAATAAAAAAAATTGTTAGGTGTAGGAAGAATAAGGGAGAATAATTTACCCCACTGCCCAACAAAGCCGAAAAGCCCAAAATTGAATTGGGCTAACTTGCGGTTGCCACGATTACCTTGTAGCTTCTTCCTCCTCCTTTCTCATCCCGTTCTTATTCACTCTGAAACCCTAATCATGCCGCCATTAGCGTCTCTGCAACTTCGGAGGCTCTTACTCCGTTCTCGTTCCTTACCATTCACATCTCCCTCTCCGATTCATCACCCTCCTCTGTTTCCCCGACATTCCTCTTCCCATTTCTATTCTCGAACTCTCTTCACCCCTTCGTTCTTCATAACAAGACATTTCTCATCGGAAACCCAAACGGATGAGATTGCTAGCTCCCTCTCCTCAGAGCTTCTCAAAGAGCCAGACTCGGACGCTCTCTCCGTCTCGCAGCGCCTCAACCTGAGCTTCTCCCACATCACTCCAACCCCCAATTTAATTCTCCAAACCCTAAACCTCTCCCCTCAAGCTGGCCGCACTGTATTAGGGTTCCACCAATGGCTCTCTTCCAACCCTCAATTCTCCCACACCGACGACACTCTTTCATACTTCGTCGACTACTTCGGCCGCCGCAAGGACTTCAAGGCCACGCACGACGTCCTCGCCGCCGCTTCCCCCGCCGCCGGCCCCAAAACCCTAGCCTCCGCGATCGACCGCCTCGTCCGCGCGGGCCGGTCCAGCCAGGCGGTTCAGTTCTTCGAGCGAATGGAGAGAGACTACGGGCTGAAGCGTGATCGTGATTCCTTAAAGGTGGTCGTAGAGAAGCTGTGTTCGGAGGGTTTCGCTAGTTACGCGGAAAAAATGGTGAAGGATTTGGCGAGGGAGTTTTTCCCCGACGAAGCCACGTGTGATATGTTGATCAGAGGGTGGTGCATTGATGGGAAGCTCGATGAAGCTCAAAGGCTCGCTGGTGAAATGTATCGTGGAGGATTTGACCTTGGTGTAGGGGCTTACAATGCCATGCTTGATTGCGTGTGCAAGCTTTGTCGCGAGAAGGATCCGTTTCAGCTTCATTCGGAGGCGGAGAAAGTGCTGGTGGAGATGGAGTACCGCGGCGTTCCAAGGAATACGGAGACATTCAATGTGTTGATAACGAATTTGTGTAAAATTAGGAAGACTGAGGATGCTTTGGGGTTGTTGCGCAGCATGGGAGAGTGGGGGTGTTACCCTAATGAGACTACTTTTCTTGTTCTGATTAGGAGTTTGTATCAGGCAGCTAGATTGGAAGAGGGGGATGAAATGATTGATAGGATGAGATCTGCTGGCTTTGGTGAGTTTCTTGATAAGAAGGCTTACTATCAGTTCCTCAAGATTTTGTGTGGCATTGAGAGGGTTGATCATGCTTTGAGTGTGTTTGCTATGATGAAGGATGATGGGTGTGAACCCGGGGTTATAACTTATGACTTGTTGATGGGGAAATTGGGTGCCCACAATCGTATTGATAAGGTTAATGCTCTATTCAATGAAGCAAAGAGTAGAGGGTTGCCTGTGATACTCAAAGAGTATGCTGTTGACCCGAGGTATTTGAAGAAGAAGAAGAAGGTTGTCAAGGGTGTGAAGAAGAGGGAAACCTTGCCTGAGAAAATGGCTAGGAAGAGAAGCCGCCTGAAACAGATTCGGCTGAGTTATGTGAAGAAGCCCAAACGAGTGATGGGTCGTTGATCATTTTTTGTACTTTAAAGGTTTTGGAATATATTTCCCTATTTAATCATCGTTTTCTTTGTCTCATTGTTAGTTTTGCATATTCAGAGATAAATCTTTGTATGGAAATGGCTCCTCTCTAGGACATATATGCCGCCACATATTCAGAAATAATTTTTTGTACTTGCTGCTTTATGTTGGTTCTGCTTCTGGGAGATGTATGATGGGCTTCTTAATGAATTATTGACATTTACATCAAGAAAGGGTACAAACTAAACGATAAATTAAATGTGTGCAACAATTAGCTGTTGAGAGAATTCAGAGTTTGGAGTCAAAAGCTGAAAAATTTAATCTATTAAGGTATGAGAGGTCTTAATGCCCAAAGTAGCAGAAAAAACTGGAATTGCTAATTGAATAATCAAACGATGTCTCAGTTTAATCTGATTTTTGTTATGTATTTGTCTCTTGCCATAGTCTGTCCCATTCATAAGCTAATATCCAATGCTTTGCTGGAAGGTTTATTGCTGAATTTTCAGCATTTGAAACTGAAAAGGCAAGCATAAAGCTTAAGCGCAGTGCAGATTGTAACAACTCACTTTGTAGTATATAGAACAAGAAGCTGCACGTCAGATTATAGTGTTAAACCAAGATGTTATTCTGCACCAAATGTTTAAAGAATCAGGCGAAGTAATCATTACAGGCTTAATTAATTGACAGCACTCAATGTGCTATTTTGATCCAAATTCCTATGACTTGGTCATTTCCTTGAATGTCTAATTAGCAATCGTGATGTGTACCACATGGTCATGCTTCTCATCCTGAGATTGCTGATTGTCTCTTTGAGCCGCATATGACTATTTTGATTTCCTGCAACACCATGGCTCATATGTTGTTTTTTTTTGTTTTTTTTACTGATGATGCTCATTAACTGTAATCATCGACCATTTTATAGTTGAGACTTAACAACTAATGCCAAGGACTGAATGTTAGTGATGCTTACCTCTAAACATACTTTTTCACTATGGTCATTCTTGTATTAATATGTTCAGATAATGATTAAGAAAATAAAGGTGGTTTGAAAAGCATCTTACTTTCCGTTCTCTCTTGATTTTTGGAATGTGTATCTCAATTTCGCAAACTTATTTGATGATTTGTATGGGTTTATTGCCATTTTAAAATCATCTTTGAAGTTCTTACATGGAGTTTGTTTGTCTCTTTGGATTTGGATTTTTCTAAAATTTAATTTGTTTCACATTTGCATATTGTTGGAATATGATTCATGCGCGAAAATGCAGTCAATCAGAAAAGTGAAGTCGGGAGATAAAGGTCTTGGATGTATTCTAGCTCATACCATGGACCTTGTTGAAACTTTTCAGGTATTGTACTCATTATGGAGACTTTATTATGTCGATATAATTGAAGAGTGAATACTGTTTTGTTGAAATTACATGTGGCAGATCAATGTATTTTCTGTGAAATTGCCCTTGCTTAAGTACACCTTGCATAATTTTCTTTTTTCTTTCGTTCATTTTTTTAAGAATTATCGTTATTGTCTTTTTGCAATATCTGATCATGATAATCTGTTATTTTCTGTATTGAATATCTAATCAAACTGAACAAATATTACTTGACAATGTGACTCTTTGTGTAGTCTATCATTCTTATTGTTTCTTCCCTTTCATTGTTTCTATCTTTTGTAATTTTAGTAACTTATTTCTTCTTATATTGTCTAATCCTATTTCTTTTTCTAAAGATAGAAAAGCCTCCTTGCTATAATTGTGTGCATTTAAAATTTAAATACATATTGAGAGTATTGCCAACGCCAATGCTCTATGGCAGCATTCTCCACAACATGGTGGATTAGGGATCATTAATCCCCACATATATATAGGATATTAATATATTATCCAGTGAGGTGTAAGAGGAGTAAATCTTAGTCTTTGGATTTAACTGAAAGGTTAAAATTAAAATTTGAATAAAATAATCTTGATTTCTTTAGAAGATACCTGTGATCCTAGAACCCAAAAAGTATGGGAGAAGTAACGTATAATTCTTCGTTTTTGTTCAATTTTCAAGGTAAACTAGAATGTGTTGAAAACGATTTTCTTAAATGTCATGCCGAGCATCTATTAGTTAACTCAGGATTTCGCCGTACAAAGCCATATTTTGCTGTAAGTTATATTTCCCTGTTCGATTATACTGCAAGTCTGTAACATTCTATGGTGAAAATGATGTATAATTAGTTTAGTTATTGGGTTATATAGTTATTGAGAACTTGAGATGTTAATTTAAGCCCGTACTTTTTAATTTTAAACTGCGATTGAAACTTTACTTAAAAGGTTTTTGTTAAGTGTCGTTTAAGCGTCTAAAATTGGATGTTAATTTTGTTTAATCAAGCTTTCACTTTCAACAATTGGGACTGGAAGTTCCAGGACGTTGCAGATGGAAGAGCAATAAGCATCTAAATGATGTATTGTTGCTGCTGACAGTTCTACACCAAAGCAAACTGAAAATTATGTCTGTTTCAGTTATTCCTAACTAATCTGAATTTTATTTGTCTGGGAGCCTTGCCATATGTGCTGTCTGGATCTTGAGTTTAGCACGATTAGTCGATTAGGACCCATGTTGAACCAGATTTTCGAGTGGATTTGATTATCTACATCAATGAAGATTGTAGTAGACTCTAGTCACTAGTCAGGTATGCCATAGACTAGCCATTATGTGCTAGAGTCAGATCTGTGTAAAACATGGCTGCTTGGGTTTAATTTCTCTGTACTTCTTTTAGAACAAGTAGGATCTGTCTTACGTATTACCTATTTTTTTTAAGCACCTACTATAATTTCCAATAACAGGTGGATTGCCAATTATCATGAACATGAAACCATGCAAGGAACCAAGATTTATGACAATCTAACTTGTTTCTGAGTTAGAATGAGAGGCGAGAGAGGAGAGAGACATAGGGGGTGGGAGAGAGTTAGGCATAGAGAGAGATTCCGAACGGGCCCTCAACGGATAGGCACCAGGACGAGGGATGGACAACATCACCACAACAACCAGACAAACTGGCGAGATCGAAGAGGGATATCATCCTATTATTTCACACGATTCTCTGACGACATCACTGAGAAGGATTTGTGGCAGCAATTTTAAGAGGTGGGGAGACGTCAGGGAGGTGTTCATCTCCAAGCAAACCAACAAGAATGGTAGAAGGTACGGTTTCGTGTATTACAAAGACGTAAACGACGAATACATGCTGGAGAGGCAACTGGACAATATAGTGATTGGAGGAATGAAGCTATATGTCAATCTTCCATGATTTGGGAGGCGGAGGGGAGGAAATAGAAATCCAGATGTCAAACAGCAAGAGCAACAACAGGTGAACAAAATTGAAGCATGGAGCCATAAACAGAGAGGTGAAGGAGCAAGTCAACCATCTTACACGGAAGTGGTAGCAGGGAGAAGAATTGCAGCAAAGAGCCGCGAAGGGGGGTCATCCTCAATATACCTCGAGCCCTTCGACGAAATGTTGAAGTGGCTTAAAGACGCGTGGGTAGGGAGATTGTCGAACTCGACGATGTTTGATAAGGTGGAAGACGAATGTGGTGGGATTATGGGGTGGATATCTCAGCTAAGTACCTGGGAGGCGACATGGTACTATTGCTTGGACTGAATGATGCAAAAGCAGAAAATTTGTTGCATGAAGATTGCCATGGAACGCCGCCTCTATTCTATTCGATTCAAAAATGGATGCATAACTTGCCGCCGGGCTACAGGTTGGCCTGGGTGCAGTGTTAGGGAATCCCGGTGATAGCCTGGGATACAATCTCCATCAAGAAGATAGTGGGGGTGCTGGGTGATCTGGTGGAGATCAATGACGATGCCGATGAACGTTGGCAGCTGGATAGAGCGCGGGCACTTGTGAAAACACCATGGAAACCGGCCATACAGCACACCGTTGAAGTACACATAGGTGTAGAGGTGTACGAGGTACGTATTATGGAGGAACGAGGTGGTAACGCAGACAAGTATCAATGGAGGAGAAGTAGCATCGCGTCGTCCTTGGAAGAAATCAACTCCGATGGTAGCTGCATGGGGTCGCCGATGCCGAAGGAAACAGAGCCGTCGGAGATAGAAGATATGGGGAGGCGACAGGAACGACCAAACTCTGATGGCCCGCAACAGGAAGACACAACCTCAAACGACAGAGACAACTACGCACGGGGTGCGACGTTACCCAGTGGTTCAAATGAACCATAAGGACCACTGGGTTATTGGTTGCGACCGACGGATAATTTCGAAGTGCACAAAAGGCACTGCAGAGGAGGTCGGAGAAGGAGGTGCAAAACGGGTAGGGGGAAAATCGAGGGGGACAAGGGAACATAGGCTATTAGAGGAAAGGAACCTAGTGGGTACCTCGAAGGTTGTTGGGAGGACAATGATAAAGCGGGCAAGTTTGCGAGCTTTGTATAGGAGCATGGGTCTGTAAGGAGAAGCGCGAACGTGACAGGGGAGAGTAGTTCGAAGAAAAATAAAAAAGGTGATGACAAAAAGGACCACCAAAGCCCAAAATATAAAGAAAAAGAAAAGGCTACAGCCCCCAACAACCACAATACCACATGCTGCAAGCCCAAACACCACAGGTCGAAACCGCAAATCAAATGACTTTTCCTATCCATACCCCCCCCCCCCCCACAACCCCCAAAATATAAAAAAACAGCGGAAGCTACAGCATACCAGGTGTACTCTAGAAAAAGGATGTGCTAAAAGCAAATGAAGGGAGCAGAGGCACATTCTGAAGCCCAAACAAATGGCTCGGCAATTAAAAGACCAAATACCCATGTGCAAGAAACTGTAATAATCCCTCAACAAGAGCAGATTCGGGATAATGAGGATGAAAATCTGCTCACCCAACACAAAGCTGAGCAAAGAGGAGAGCCAATAGACCAAGGGGTTGTGGACATGCCACGTGTAGCGGAAAACAAGGAGCATGAAGCAAAAATGATATGGGAAATAGCAAATAATTTGGGAGTAACTGGGATTGAAGAACAGGGAAGGATAGTGGAGAAATTCATGCAAATGGAGGATAGAGACAAAAAAGAGGCAGAGAAAGTGGGGAATATGAGTCATAACTCGTGAATATTATCACATACAATGTAAGAGGGTTAGGGAGAAGGGTGAAGTGGGCTGCAATAAGGAGATTGGTAAAAAAAGAGAAGCTGGACATGATTTGTATTCAGGAAACCAAGAAAGAAAGTATAGAGAGATCAATGTGCCAGGCAATGTGGGGGGATACAACAGTCTCTTGGGAGGTGCAGCAAGCAATTAATTCTGCAGGGGGACTGCTATGTATGTGGACTGAAAATACATTCACATTACAAAGGAAAGTAGTGGGGAATGGCTTCATTTGCTTGACAGGCCTATGGATTAAGGAGGCATTGCAGGTTCATATTGTAAATATATACTCACCATGTGACACGCAGAGTAAAAGAATACTATGGGAAAATATCAAACAACTGAAAATAGCCAACCAGGGGGAACTGTGGTGCATTATGGGGGATTTTAACAACATCAGAGATCTAGTGAAAAGGATGGGAGTCTGTCAAAGGGGGATGGAGGAAAAAGTATCAGGGAATTTAATGAATGGAGGTGGTGGAAGTGCCATGGGTTGGAAGAAAATTTACATGATTTAGACCCAATGGTGTTGCAAGAAGCAAGTTGGATAGATTTTTAGTCTCTCTAGAGTGGCTTACAAAATGGCCAGGTAGTTATCCAACACCCATTGGATAGAAATTTTTCCAACCATTGCCCGTTTTGTTTAGGTCAAAGTTTGTAGATTGAGGTCCAAAGCCATTCTGGATTCTTGATTGCTGACTCTTGGACAAATCTTTCAAGTCAATAGTGAAGGAATGTTGGCTGTCCCAACATCAGAGTGGGTGGGGTGGCTTCATGCTTAAAGAAAAAATAAAGAAGTTGAAGGAAAGACTGAAGACATGGAATAAATACCAGTTTAGGGATACTTTTAAGAAATATAAGAAGATTGAGGGAGAACTAAACTAGTTGGAGGTGAACTTGGCTGACAGACAACTTTCTCTTCAACAGATGATAATTAGAAAACAACTTCAAGATCTGTGGATAGCTGCACAATCTCATGAATCTTTACTAAGACAGAAGGCAAGAGTTACATGGGTCAAAGAAGGTGATTGTAACTCAAGATTTTCCCATTTGTTGGTTAATGCAAGTCGTCGAAATAACAATCTGAATAGAGTATGGATCAATGAAGCATGGATTGAAGAGCCGGTGAGGGTAAAAGAGGTAGCCAGACTATTTTTCTTGCATAGATTCCAAAAGACTGATCAGCATAGACCCCGGTTGGATGGTATTAGCTTTTAGACCATTAGCAATCAGCAAAATGATATGCTAACGGCCAGATTTCAGGAGGAGGAGGTAAAAGAGGTAGTTTGGGGATGCGGGAGCCAAAAAAGCCCAGGCCCCAGATGGAATTAATTTCAAATTCATCAAGACATTCTGGAATCTAATAAAACCTGATGTCCTGCGATTCTTGGATGAATTTCACATCAATGGAATCATTCCAAGGGGGTGCAATGCTTCATTCATAGTTTTAATCCCCAAGGTGGCAAATCCCCAGGCTCTGGATGACTACAGACCGGTATCACTGATTGGATATATGTATAAGATAGTAACCAAGCTATTAGCCAACAGACTAAAAAAGATTATGTCAAGTATAATAGATGAGAGGTAGTCCGCCTTCATAGAGGATAGACATCTGTTACAGAGTGCATTGATAGCAAATGAGGTGGTTGATGAGGCAAAAAGAAGACAAAAGCCGTGTATTGTCCTCAAAGTGGATTATGAGAAGGCATATGACTCGATATCTTGGAAATTTCTTTTCTATATGCTTAGAAGGTTGGGATTTTGCTCCAAATGGATACAGTGGATAGAGGGGTGCTTGAAATCCGCATCTATTTTGGTATTGGTAAATGGTAGCCCCTCGTATAGGTTCTCCCCACAAAGAAGGCTAAGACAAGGAGATCCACTAGCACCATTTCTCTTCAATATTGTGGCGGAGGCACTGACTGGACTGGTGAGAGAGGCATGTAGCAAAAACTTATTTCGGGGATTCAAAGTGGGCTCAAACAACGTGGATATAAGCATACTCCAATGTGCGGATGATACAATATTTTTTGGAGAGGCATCAATGGAGAATTTGAAAGCACTTAAAGCAATTCTGAGGTCATTTGAACTTGCATCAGGCCTGAAAATTAATTTTTCAAAAAGTAGTTTTGGTGCAATTGGTATGTCGGAGAGGTGGAACTTTGATGCAGCCAGTTGTTTGAACTGTGATTTGTTGTCCATCCCATTTGTCTATCTGGGTATAACTATAGGTGCAAATCAAAGGAGAGAGCAACTGTGGGACCCTATCATTAAAAAGTGTGAGAGAGCCTTATCTAAGTGGAAGCAGAGATATCTTTCCTTTGAGGGAGAATGACCCTTATCCAGTCAGTCTTAACTTCTATTCCCATTTACTTTTTATCTTTTTTCAGGATTCCCAAGAAGGTGAAGGACAAGTTAGTCAGCCTGCAACGCAGATTCCTATGGAGAGGAGAAACAGAAACAAACAAGATTGTTTTGATCAAGTAGGAGACAATATGTCTTCCAAAAGAAAAAAAGTGGATTAGGTATCAAAGACATACACACTTTCGACCTGACTATGCTTGGCAAATGGAGATGGAACCTATTTCATAATGAAGGACAGTTGTGGGCGAAGATACTGGTGTCTAAGTATGGTGGGTGGATGGGTTTAGATGAGACTGTCGGTGATAATTATGAGTCATTGTGGTGGAGAGACCTAAAGTCGGTTTTCCAAACAACACAACAAGGTGAGGATGTAAAAAAAGGTGTACAATGAAGGATTGGGTGTGGTGATAGGATCAAATTTTGGGAGGATAAGTGGTTAGATGGAGAGACCTCACTGGTAATGAAATATCCTAGACTGTTCCTAATTTCGTGCCAGCAAAATAAATTAATCCAGCAGATGGGAGGCCATAAGGAAGGGGGTTGGGAGTGGAATTTATCATGGAGGAGGCCATTGTTCGATAATGAGATCCCAATGGTTGTTAATTTCCTACAAGACATTGAAGGGAAGACTATCCACACACATAGAAGAGATGAGTGGGAGTGGAAGGCATATCCAAGTGGGAGATACACGGCACAAACAACTTACAAATGGATGAGGGAGACAACAGTTGAGGGGATTCAGGATCAGGCTTTTGAGGAGCTGTGAAAGTTGAAGGTGCCACTTAAATATGGAGTGTTTGTATGGAGGCTACTTAGAGATAGGCTGCCTACTAAAATAAACTTACATAGGAGACAAGTAGAGCTCATGGATAGAAGCTGCCCATTTTGTACAAGTATGGAAGAGGAAGCAAGACATATGTTCTTCCACTGCAGTAAAGTCATACCTATCTGGTGGGAAACATTATCCTGGGTGAATAATTCTGCAGCCTTGCTGAATGATCCAAGACAACATTTCCTACACCATGAATATATATTGAATGAGGGGACTAGGGCTAATAGATGGAAGTGTTGGTGGCTGGCCGTGACTTGGACTATGTGGCAACAAAGGAACAAGATGATATTCTCCAATAAATCATTCGACAACAACAAAGTGATGGATAAGGCAGCTTTCCTGTTGTGGACATGACTGAGGCATATGAAGAAAGACTTTTCAATGCATTTCAATCAATGGACTAGTAACCTTAGAATAGAGATTTTGTATCAGTAAAGATTAGCAACATAGAATGTCACTAGATTTTACTAATATGTACTGTCCTGGCTGTGGTTCCAATCTAGACTCCATTCAGTCTGAGTCGGAACCATTATCATGGGTATTTATACATTTGTATTTTAGTATCTCTAGTACTCATTTATTTATATAAAAAGTAATCCTTGCGGATGAAAAAAAAATACAAAGAACCAAAGAGAAAGGTGAGGTCTTTTCATCACCCCATAATTGAGTTCCGGTGACTTAATATATATATATATATATATATATATATATCAACTAATTCCACCTATCATTCTTAATGTAGACATTGTTTAATTGATATAAGGGAACGTTTATTTGTATTTGTATTATTTTATTTTATTTTTAATTATAAAATTGTCACGTTGTTTTTAATTTGTTTCCTATTTTTAAAATTTGTACACAAAACATTAAAAAATAAAAAAAAAATAACAAAAGTAAAAATTAACCCGTCCATATATTTTTAATTACTTTCCTTTTTGATATCAAATTTCACTAAACGATAATATATTTTTAAATGAAATTAATTAATTTTTTTCCTATTGTATTTGAGAGACCAGAAAGAATAAATAAAAAAAGAGGGAACATGTGAATAAATAGTGGATCCCTCGACGTAGTTCGTAACAGACTAGCAGGAAGCACATGGCCCGGGTCCACCTTATCTCTTTGTTTAGAGATCCGAAGGTACCTAACTCCTTAACCAACTACGCTTCTTATAATTTGACAGACAAGAGAGCTTTGATCATAATGAGAAGGAATCTTGCACAGTACTTAATTGAATGAAAATGGGAGGGGACAAAACCCTGTTAAGATAAACTGGAAACATTGACATTATCATTAAGCAGGCAATAGAATGGACAAAGTCACATATTTTTACCTGGAAACAAAAACGGGATCATATAAACATCTTCTATATTATTTCTTGTCCCTAACGAATTTCCAACTATTTTCTCATTCGTATAATACACATATAAGAAAATTACAAAGACACATAATAATAATAATTATAATTAAACTCTTATTCCTAAAAGAGACTCGATCTTGCTCGAGTACATTTGCTTCCTTGTGACACAGATGAACAACCAAGCCGATTGTTGTGGCCGAACCCTAAAATCACTTCAGCTTCTGTTCTTGCACTTTTCCACGGCTCTTGGTGCTGTGAATAAGAAATAAACAATTTTAGGATAATAATTTTCTTCTGACTTATAGTAATGAATTAAGAGTAAGTTGTATGATGACTAACCAAGGCCGATAGCCTCAGAACCTTTCATTATGCGAAGGCGCTGGCATGATTCAACGAACATTCTGTGAAATTGTGAAAAAGAGTAGTATAAGGGAATGATAAACTAAAGAAAGAAAAAGGGAAATAAGGGAATGAAGAGGGGAACTGACTCCCAGGGCACGTCACCGACGAGCATCCAGTCTCCGTCCTTGTCTTGATAAGTGGGTACATAATCAGAGCCGTTCAAAAGGTCTATCAATTTGGTCTCATTCATAAAGTCCTTCATCCCTTGGGACCCACATTTTTCAATCGTGAAGGAACTGAACATCTTAGCCAGCGCATCTGACAGCTCCTGGTAGCTCTTGTACAACTTTATGTCCACCTTTCGTAGATACGGTGCACCATCCATGCTCACCTTCACGAAAGCTGCTTCCTCTTCATTCTTGTTCCTTTGAACTATGTTCTTTCTAAATGACCTAACTGGTGGCCAACCCACCACTTGTGCCCTGCAATTTCAACATTGATCACCATCAATATTTCTTCCTCTTAATCACTCTTACTAATAATTTCAATTTTATTAGCATTACTGCTTCATCATAATTATTTTTTTTCTTGGATATCACCCAACTCGCTAAAAGACTAATTTCAGCCACCAAATTTTATATAGCAAATGGGTATGTGCAATGTGTTAGGTGACAGGACAGGGGGGCGTGGTGGACTATATTATCCTCTTTCCGCATTATTTTGGTGTTTTTGCTGGAATTCACCCTTTCAAAGAGTTGAATTGAATGGACGGAAAAAGTAAAGATTCCATGTGTCTTGTCCTTTTCCTCTGTCTACCCGACAACCAACCATGCAATCCGCAAAAGAAAAATCAACTTGCTTGCCATTCTATTCCGCCATCCTTCAACACTTTTTCCTTGCTCATTATCAGGATGACAATTTTCTTTTCACACTCCATGACTCAAATGCCTAATTTGCACACCCACTCTACGTTTTATTACTTTTTAATTACTATATAAACTACCCCAAAGGGATTTTAAATAAAAACATCAACGTCTATCAAAATTATGTGCGATCTCAATTCATTATAGTCTTTAAATTAGTAATTTTCATGGTAGAAATCAAATAAAAAAGGTTTTAAAGTCAAGGTTTAATAATTTTAGAAAAAAATATCAAATACGTAGTAGTATAATTCAATTTTAATGTACTATTGACATTAGACAAATTTAGACAGTTATTTAATGGTATGCCGTATCAATTAGACTCCAAGTGAATTAAACTAAAATCTTACAAATTACACTTCAAAATTATTACAAAATAATTTTTCAAAATACTTTGAGAAGCAATCATACTTTATAACATGCAAAAAAAAAATACAACTTCGAATTAAAGAAAATTTACAATCGAATTTTTAGTTTTATTTTCTTACAATCAAATTCGAACATGTTTAAAATACCAAGTTGACAGTAAAGCTAGGCAGAGATCAGCAATAAGAAATATAATAACTAGTTAATTACTCAACTGCACCTTTTCAATCAGAAACAAACTTCTAAGTAACTTACAGCTGCATCTTTGTATTATTATCTTTTTCAATTGAAAGTTAAATCAATCAGTTTCTTTTTCTTTCTCCCTCCTCAAAATCTCTAAACAAGAATTCCTCGTTCTTCTCATAAGTAATTTTCTGTGCATCATCGGTTCAGAGATTGAACAAAATCTGCTAATTTCTTTGAGAGTGTGTTTGGACGTAGAAATTTAAAATTTTGATAAATTTTAAATTTTATGAATTTTAAATGATTCAATTAAAATTCTTTTATTTTTAAAATTTTATATTTGAATAAAAAAAATTAAAATTATAAGGATGAAAAAAATGAATGAAAAAGAAAAAAAAGATATGATTGGTGTATTAGTTATACGTATTCCTCTATGTTCACACCCGATCAATATTTTAGGAGTTCAAGACGATGTTTTTTTTGAAGAATACTTTCTTGAAGAAGAATGTAGGAAGAAAATTTCAATTTCTCACTTTTTAGAAGGAAATTGAATTTCCAGAGATTTTTAGTTGTTTAAAATTCTGTTTTAAAATTCTAAAATTCTAAATTCTTCCTAAAAAACATCCCAACAATAAATTCTAAATTACAGAAATCCAAATTTTCTAATAAATTACTTTCCTCCGTTAAAATTCTCTATCCAAACAAACCCTAATTTTATTTCAAAAACAAGTAAAATATTAAAAAAATTTCAACAGCTATATATTACCCTTTCTATGTCTCAGACAAAATCTAAATATGTATCTAACAGGCTATAGATCATATGACAAGATAAAAGAAAAAAGTCACAGCAAAGCAGAAAACAGATTCCTCAAATTTTAGTCTCAAACTAAAACTTCATATCAACAGAAAAAAAAAGAACCAAATTTTCTATGGGAACATCCATATGGAATTGAAATGAAGGGAAGGCATAAGGAGGAGAAGAACTTACTTTGCAGGTGGTTTTGCAGGGTCGTTGGCTCGAGAAGGAGGAAGAGGTGCAGCAGTGGTAGTCTTCTCTGTAGACGCAGATGAAGGTGAATCTGAGGCAGAGTCATCACTGGAAGAAAGATTAAGCTTCAAATCAACAGAAGCAGTTTCAGGGAAGCCTCTCTTTCCACCACTGCCCTTGACCGTTGTTGACTCGTTGTGATCACTCGCAGACCCGCCAGGGAGGCCGAGTCGCAACTCGGTTTCTTCGAAGTTAATCATCTCCTCGTGCTTGTTTTTCTTTTCTGGTTCTTCTGCGTCCAACACAAGTCAGAACAAGTGCGTGCGTGCGTGCGAATTATGGGTATCTTTTTCTCAGGTGGAGTTGGGGAAAGTGAAGTTACTCGGTGAAAGCGAAACAGAGAATGAGAAAATGGGAAATGGAAAGAAGTCTTGCCTTGAACGATGGTTTTGGTGATAATAATATGGGGTGCAGTGGGGCGAGGGAACCGCGCCGCTAAGATGCTGCCACGTGTTGCGGTTTTCCGTTGTTGGATCATCCGTGGGTTGTCGGGTGGTGACGTCACGGATGATGTAATGATAGGAATGATTGTGGTGCGGGTAGTGGACATCCCAGTTTGGCATTGTGCCCCTGCCTGCCTTTTACTAGTATTTGCTTCCTGGCCTCCACACCACCAATTTACAATTATTTCTTTCCTTTTCAACTTTTTCACTTTCTTTTTTTTACAATCTCAACTTTTTAACTTTTCATCCATTTTTTTTATTATCTTTTTACTTAAAAAAAATTCTGATTAAAATATGGAACTAATATCTTTATTCATATTTAAGTTATTTTTAGTGTCTTATTATTGTATTTATCATTTATAATAAATATTTAAAAATTAAATAAATATAAGGATACATTTACGAAGATAATAATTCCTAATATTTTATCGAATATTTAATCATTGCCGTAAACTAGTCTGAATTTACTAGAGGAACATCATCAATGAGGGAATCTTTTTTCATTATAGTACTAGTACTACTACTCCGTTTTTTATTGGTAGGTATGGTAGTACTACTCCCTTTGAGCTTGTCTATTTGTTTCGAGGTTTTAGAAATATTCTAACAAAAATCACAATTAGTATAAAAAAGGATAGAGTTTACAATTAAGGATCATATGTAATGTGTAGAAAAAGAGAGATAAGCTTTCCTATTATTATGACTAGCATTGAATCATTTTAATTACAGCACTAATGTTTTGTTCACTTTTCGCAGTGACCCTCGAGAGAGGGGTCCAACCCCAGTTCTGCATTAAAAGTTTCGTTGTCTTCGGTTTCATCAACATAGGTTGGTTTAAATAATTTGTACGGAAAAAACATGGGTTAAATAATTTTGTATCGTGTCTCAAATTTTCAAATTAGGTAGAGTATTGTTACTTGCTTTTAATTTCTTCCGAGTCTGCTCTGCTTCCTATTAATTACTGTATTTGATAATTGACATGCTGAACACTGAGTTGGCAACGCAATTATAACAATCTGTCGTTGCGTTGAGACGATTGTCGAATTTTCTTCCATTGTGACTATTCATACGCTATCACAAAACACCATTAATTAGACATTCAAACGAGTTAATGGCTGAAAAAAAGGAAAATGGAAAACTTATGTAACTGATCATGTAGTTAGATCATGCCTAAGGAAGGAGATATAGTCTAAAAATATTTAAATTTTAAAGTGTAAATCTCGTTATCTTTTAAGTCTAATATGAGTTATATAAAGTATTTGAGTTTGATGGTTTAACATTCGAGTTAATTTGAGTTTGATGGTTTAACATTCGAGTTAATGAATCTTAGACGAGTTGATCCAATAAAAATCGAATGATACATTGTCTGATTTCATAAAAGATATGAAAAGATTAAATATGTAAGAAAAGACTAAAAAGATACACAATCATAATCTCGAGTGCATAAATATAAATAAATTAAGATTGAAGGGGTCATCCGGTAGAGTTTAACCCAGAGAATTAGATACGTACAGTAACCATTTAACAAATTTGGTTTTGTTATTTATAATTTTTTTTCAAACAAAAAATTAACATTGGCATATATCTGTGTGCCTATCGTTAGCCAAAATAATATGCTCAAGTCCCTAATTTCTCATTTTTTTTTTCTTTATTCAAAAGTGTCAAGATATAGGTGCTGATATAAAGTTTGTAGAAATGATTCAATATTGGCAAAACCATATGTGAAATGACATTTTGATGAGATTAGGATAAGAGCTTTTTTTATTTGGGACACTGAACTAATCTTGTCCACCGACTCTCCAACCACCAATAGAAAAACAACAATGCAAAATGTGTTGGATGCTCGAAATTTACAAGCTATTAACAAAGTAAATGCAATGATTTTCTCCACATCACGTAAGTTAATTAAATTGTCAGCAAGTAACATTATGCAGTGGTGGAGTAAAGGAATTGCCATGACGGGATACGAATCTCTCGAATGATTTTCTTTATAGCTGTGATGGTGATTTGAATGAAACAGGGGAATCTTGGTAGTTGGTGATCCAGGACTTGCAATAAGGGTGATACATAACCCGAAATGGAGGTGAGGAATGTCCCGAAAAATATGTAAATCTAACGAAATTTCTAGTATTTCTTGTGAAAGTAATGATATATTTTTTATATACATTTATTATTGTTTATAATATTTATTGTAGAGATAATAATATTTTTAGGTAAATATTTTTTTTATCTACTATGACAAATTTGAAGACTGTAAATAATCTTATTTGCAATTAAATGATTATCAGTTGTATATATTTTTTTTTCATCTGTATATTGATTTTTCACTTGAGTGAAATCAAATGGCAAATGCAAGTATGAATATATAATTACTTAGCAAATATATGGATGAGAATTGAAGTTATTACTCAAGTGACACAGAGGACCCATTGGTCCCATTCCTTAATACCAACCAATCCCACTGATTCTCGTGTGGAATTGACCCCATCCATTGGTCCTACGTGCCTGGCCTCCCTGGTCTCTCCTTGTAGGCCTTTATTTCTAAGTACTATTAGTACTATTTAATCCCATGTACCAGCTATTACACCACACGAATGACATTAGTGTGATGAGAGTGCGATGAACCAATAATGTATTTTTACCTCAAAAACAGATCATTTCACTTTTATCATTTTTTTATAATAACACTATATATATATATATATATATATATTCATCAGTATCTTGACGATTATATGTAATACTATCTTTTAAGTTGGTTTTTATTCAAAAAAAAGTTTCAATTTTAATTCCTAGACTAAAAAGTGCTAACAAATTACCGTTTCCTCTAAGTATAACACTGATGTAAAATTGTTAACTAGTAAATATTTGTTAACCTTTCACCCATAACTAAACATAATTATCTTATTATTTGATGTACATATTTATTATTTTAAATTTATCCTTTAATTACTTTTAAAAATCACTCATCGTAAAAAATAGTCACTGTCTAATAGCTTTCTAACATGACATTTATTATCTATAATTATTAATAAAGATAATTATTCCTTTTGTTTATACATTTATTATTCCTAATTTATCCTTCAACAACTTTTAAAAATTACTCACAATTATAAGTAGTTACGGTCTAATAGCTTTTTAACATGACAATTATTATAATTATATCTAACTAAAAACAACAAAAAAGACAGTTAAAGCACAGGGCACGAAGTGCCTGTTTTTCAACTAGTATGTGATAAAGCAAATGCGATGGAAGATAAACCTTAATTAGGACTGTAATTTTTTTTCTAAGGAATGTTTATATAGTTGTGAAAATAATGATATTTTTCTCGTTTTAGATAAATATTGGTTTTTTTATAGTTTTTATTATACAAATAGTTACATTTTTTCTTTTTAGATAAAATTATTAACTTTTATTTGTTTTTTAATAGATTTTTCTTCTATAATCTCTTATGATTATTTTAAAAGTTATAAATGATGTCATTTGTAATCAAATGACATTATTTAACTTCTTTTTGTATTATTTGCTTAAAATTGATTGAGAATTGAAGTCATTCTATTTTCAATCTTTATAAATGCACAAATTTATTAATCAGATGTATATGAGACTTTTTATTTGATATTTGTCTAATTTTCTTTCCATCAAGTCAACTTATTTGAAGGTAAAGTGATACCTATACATGCAACTCAACTCTCGAGCACGAACTTCAATCCTTAATTAAAAAACACAAATATCAAATCACTTAAGTTAATAATTTTCTACTATATTTATATTTTCGTGGTATCCTAAAGTGCCCATGGTGACATATGAAAGGTAAGAATGAGGATAGGTTCGGTGGAGGAAAGGATGTGGCCGAGTTGGTTTATTGTTGTATTATTCAAGGCTATCAAACTCAAGAGTTTATGTAAATTCGTGAGAGTTTCATAGATTTGACTCGCAGACTTATAAGAGTTTACTTCATATAAAAATAATAACAAAATATCTATAAATAACATATTAATGAAATATTTCAACAATATAATAAAACAAAATAATAAATCATAAAGTTCAGAATATTTAAATAATCAAGTTTAATAATAATACATCACTACTAGACAATAACTTGTAGATGTTATAGTAATAGTAGATCATTCTTATCGAAGGTTTGATGTTATTAGAGAACAATAATTTGATATTATTAAAGGTGATAATTTTGTATTTGAGAATAACACGCTAAATGAAAGGTATGGTGAATGTTAAATAGACAGAAAACAATTAAAAGTGACTTATATTTTGATATAATATTTTTAACTTGTTAACGCATTGACACAGTGATAAATTCAAGAGTCTATCGAGTTTACTTAAAGTTTATAGAGTTTACCTAGAGTTTACTAAAAAAAGAGTTTACTTAAGAGTCAACTCGCAAAGTACAAGTGGACTCGTAAACTCATAAGAGCTAACAAGTTAACTGGAGAATTTGATAACCATGATTATCTTTACATTTAAAAAGTCGTATATGCTTATTACTTCTAATTATTATCCCTTACTTATGTATAATTTTAAATTTATCGAATCATAACCCAATTAGGTTCAAGACTATAGTCCAAGTTATTTTAATGTAATGTAATATCAAAGTTTAAAAAAATCAACATAAATGTAGGCTGAATTGGGCTAAAGTAAACCCAACCCAACCTAATTTTTATCACCCATATAATTTGCTTAATACCATTCAATTTTCTTCTATACCCAACCAATTTTGTGAAATTCCCATTTTGCCCTTTTGTGTGTTGTAGAAGGAAATTGGTTGGGTGTGGAAGAAAATTGAATGGTATCAAGCAAATTATATGGGTGATAAAAAATAGGTTGGGTTGGGTTTACTTTAGCCCAATTCAGCCTACATATGGAGTAAACGAAGGCAAAAAAAACACTTATCATCCATGACGCAACGCTACTCATGACGGCGGAGGAGAGGAAACTCGTGGAGAACGATAAGGAAATTGCTGGAGGAGAAACTAGGTAGAAGCCACGAACAACAAACACACACTGTGAACAATTCCAACACCAGCTTCGAGGAGGAGGAGGAGACCAAGGGACGTGCCAAAAATTTCAAATGAACATGCAACACACAAAAGGGAAAAATGGAAATTTCACAAAATTGGCTGGGTGTAGAAAAAAATTGAATGGTGCAGGAAGAATAACCCAAAGGATTATAGTAAACTACACACTATGAATGCATCATTGGGCTAGAAAACAAAAAGCCTTCCATAAAGAAAGCCAAGGTCCAGCAACCTCAAACACTAGAGTTCGTATCCTCAGGCCCAGGAACCCGAAAGTGTGGCTCAGTGGCTGTAGCCTGTAGCAGTATGCCGTGTTTTTAAAAATATTTTTTTTACTGGCAAAAACAAAATATTTAAACACATTCCACTCTCATGAAGTCATGAAGATCATTAACTCAATAACTAACTGATTAAGGACATAATGAACTAATTATCCTGGGTCGTTACAATCAATAACTGCACAATTATTTAGGATGTGTTTGAACTAACTGCAAAAAATTAAATTATTTTACATTATCCTTATTTAATCAAAATCTATTATATACCATAAATTTATTAACTTATATGATAATTATTTAAAAAATAATATCAACGTAATTTATGATCGAATTACTTTATACCATGAGTCTATAATCATTAAACTTAAACGTTACAATCCATTAATTATAATCAAAACAATATTTTGCAAGCAGTTTTGTATTTTACCAAGAAAATAACTCAATTGATATATTATAATCTTTCTCAAGTTATTGATCCTTGAACTTATGAAGTCGGATGAAAGTCTGCAATAATTAGAGCGTTTACATGCTAATCTCTTGAACATACTAATTAGAGCCCCAAAATATTTTTATGGTGGTCATCACCGCCACTGTTCTCCATGGTGATTTGCTTTCATCCACCAATTTCCACCGACTTCGGTGGAGATCCAGCGACCTCATTCAATTCTTGCTCTTATCTCAAGTATTTTTCAAATTTGTGATCGAACAACCAATAGTATTAACTAGCAATTCTATTCTATCATTGAGCATAACTTTAAATATATATATATATATATATATAATATATATTAGTAAGAACTGAGAAGATAAGGTTTTGTTTTGTAAATTAACAAACTGTCATTTTCCACTTTCTCGGCAAGCAGTCGGTTCAGTAATCTCTCACCTAATTTTTTGATTGAATTGATCACTTGTTTTAGAAGCAAACAAAACTCAAAATGTACGATTATTTTAAAATATCTTTAGCTTTTCCAATTGTCAGATGCTTCCAAAACATCTTTACAAGGTAACTAACCATATTTTAATTCAACTTGTATTAAAGTTTTCTCCCGATACATCATGCGTACCCATCCTTTCCTTTTAAATGGTCCCACTTCCCACTGACTAAAAATAAAAAAACTTTGGAAAGAGCTTCCACTACAAATATTTTGGTCTTCCACCACCAACCCCACCTACAGATATTTGGAAGAAAAAACATCAATTAGGCCATTGAAAATATTGATCTTCACCATGAAAAAAGACATTTGCTGGGCTCCTCCGATTTTACTTAATAGGAATAACAATTACTCCTTGTTTGACAAAACTTGAGAAGAGTGAACCAGCTGCACCGACTAGATCCTTCTCCCTCCAATCAGGAAAATTATACAAGAAAGTAGAATACCCTTGTCATAAAGGATGAAGAAATTTAATTATGTAATGTCTGTCATGATACTTTAATTTTGTTTCGGTTCTATCACTAATATCAGTGACTGTTAGATTCAGGTTTGATGCCTGTTGATGCTTCCGATTGAGGCATGCAGAAAATGGATGAGGCTAGAGATATTGGCATGATACAAAGTGCCTTGGACTGAAGAAATTGCATAGCTGCTCCAACATCTTCTTCCATAAGCTTAGCCACCTGTTGTTCTGTGCCATCATTGGACCACTTGTCCCAGGCTTGCTCATTGGATACACCTTCTATGTCCTGATCCCCCTGCTCATAGAATCACTATATAAGTATATAACCAATGTAATAATCAAAATGGAATACACACATACAATATTTAAAGCAAAGTAGACATCATAAAAAAACAAAAGAACACAAATTTACATGTGTTGTGCAGTGGATTGCTATGATTTAATCTGTGATCATATCCCGGTTTAGATACGTACCGTGGTACAAAAATTTTCAAGTGTAGTGTAGTGCAGTGCTTGATGAAAATAAAGTAAAGGTAGATTGACATGATAAAAAGGGTATGAAAAAAAAAAGTAGCATTTCAAAACATCTTTCGAGTATTTATCACCTCCACTGCAGAAAGGGGAACATCAGCAACAAGCTGAGCAACTGCACCAGCTCCTCCCAGTCTACTCATGCTCAGGACCTGTTTGAAAATGCCAACAAAATTTAGTGATATGAAAAGGACAGAAGGCTCTATTTACTTTTGATAATTGGTACAAAGAAATTAAGCAGGTTAAAAAGATCTAGTAGAGATCTCTTATTCAATTGAGATCTCATTGCAATAGGAATATATATCACACACGACAAAATGTGTCTATCATGCACTAACAGGTGAGTATGGATATTTCACGGTATTAACTATTAAGCCTAACAAACATGTATACTAAGTCAAAAAAATAGATTCAGTAAAAGGTCTTATAATGCCTGATTTCAAAAGACACAAATGAAAGTTCAACATAACTTTTCTATCGGAAGAAATTTGGAATATAGATTCAGTAGTTCAGGAAATGAAATAGGAATGCGCATGCAATAGGAGCTTTCATACCTTAACCTGGAGCCTTAGGAACTTCACATAGTCAACAATTTCATCAAGCATCGCCGCTCTGTCCGTCTACAACCACAATTTCATAATATTAAGCACAAAAGAATGCACATTTTTTAACAGTAGATGATCCATTACCTACAAATTAAGCCGTATATTTACTTTCTCTATGTAATCCACTATTTTGAATACTTTATAAGAAAGTACTGGATAGATGACTTTAATTTATAGATAAATAAACACCCATGTGTAGACTATTAAAAAGTTTTAATTTGATGTTTATTTATAAATGGAAGTATCTTATGAAGCATAAAGAAATGATAAGTTCCAAGTTAATAGAAAATGTAAATTGTGTTTATAAATATATAAGTAAACAAAATTCATTTGCCAAAAGTGTTAATATTGTTATAGCATTGCAAAACCACGAACCTTATTGATGCTGGGAACTAATTCCTGCAATGCCTTCATTCTTTCTGCGATTCTTTCACGACGCAACTACATCCAATATAATACAAATGAATGAGAAGAAACACATCAATTAACATCTATAAAAAAACATGTCCTTAATTAATTACCCGCTCAGCAATACTGTGGGGATCTGTGGCTTGTCCTCTTCTTGCTCTCACACGAGGGCGGATCCCAGGTGGTTGTGGCATAGCAGCCATTGATGCTGGAGCTGCAGCTGGTTGGCCCTGAAACTGCTGCAACGGGATTCATCATTAACTAAACAACATCACAAATATAATTCATCCATATCCAAATTATTACTTTGAGCATTATTATTATTTTTAAATAGTAAGCAATTTATGTGCAAACATTACCATATGAGGGACTGATACTGATTAAATAAAAAATTGTTTTCAATGATTTGTATATACTAATCCTTTTTAATGTAGATGAGAGCTAGACTCTGGTCATGGGGTCGACTCTCTCCCAAGAGGTTTTGTAGGCATGCTGCATGCACACGTAAATAATACTTGACACGGGCATAAACACAGCACAGGTACACAACGAGTATTTGATTCGTGCGAATCCACAAGAGTAGGAAACATCAGCCTTCATTGGAGTGTCCGTGTTTCATGACTTGTGTGGACTTCACTAAAAAAAATTGAGTTATTCTACTTTTATTTAAATAATATCAATTTTCAAAATATTTTTTTTTTCTTTTTTATTTCAGTTTCTCAAAAAATAAAATGTTTAAATGTTGAATTTAGGTTAGGGTTCCACCGTTAAAGTCAAGATGAAGGATCCAATATGCAACGTTGATTAATGAAGTCATTTGCTACCATTGCAAAATCTCCACCAAATCTAATATTATTCTTGGTAAGAGTTTTTCATATGTGAAGATTGAATTTTAGGGGAAAAAACTCTTAAAAATTTCATTTTTATAAGAAAAAATTATTTTTAATATTATTTGAGAAAAAAAGAGAGATTTTGTTTCTTTTTTCTGTTCAAATAAAATCTAAAAATTCATATTAATTCTACAATTATAGTAAAAATAACAAAAATTATTATATTTTATATGATATCATGACACCAAGAAAAAAATGATTCAAAGATACAAAATGATTCTTTTACATTGAATAACAAAATAGAAATATGTAAATACGGGTCCCACCCACACCTGGTTAAGGGCGTCGTTGAAATTGAAACGAAGTCAGCTGTTGCAGTGTTGCGCGCCTATTGCGTCTGCCATGGGGCGAGAGCGATACTTACTTGAGATTTGACAAGTTGTATTTGCATAATAGAAATGTGCATGACTTTTTTTTTTATAAACAATAAAGAGAAACATTGGAGATCAGTGGTGTGATTGAAATGTAGTTTTTACACCATCATTCAATTTAATTATATATTTTCATTCAAAGTAAATTTTTTAATTATATATTTCTTTTTAAAAGTATATAATCTACCAATGAAAACGAGCAAAGAAAACGCGTGGTGAAAAGTATACAATCTACCAATTAATGAAAACAAGCACAGAAAACGCGTTGGCGGAAAGTAGTACCAATAACTAATAAGTAGTCTCCATCGCTGATTGCAAAACTCCAAAACAGTAGAGGAAAAAATAAAGAAGAGAGTAGCTCGTAAAGAGGGAAAAAAAAGTGCAACGATATGCTCCTAAAATTGCAAAACACATCCAACAAACTTGGTACTTAAAAAATATAATAACATAAAAAAAAAGAGAGTATAAAACAAAATCTATGAATTTTTAAAATAGGAATGA
Organism: Glycine soja; assembly: GCF_004193775.1. Classification (NCBI taxonomy): domain Eukaryota; kingdom Viridiplantae; phylum Streptophyta; class Magnoliopsida; order Fabales; family Fabaceae; genus Glycine; species Glycine soja. Next base: position 41,248,472 of record NC_041011.1, on the reverse strand, counting down.
AGAAAAAAAGCCAATGATTCTGCGAATGCGAATATTGGCCTTGAGGGAGTGAAATTATAAATCAACAGAATGAGCGCATCCACAGGCAGAAGGGTCAAACTGTAAAGTAAAGCCTCCAAACCCAATACTGAGTTTTCGCTTTAGAAAAAAGAAAAAGAAAGGAAAGGCATATATAATATACGACCATATGATAAAATATTAGTAGTGTAAATTAGTATTTAATATAGAATAAGAAATGAATGAACGGCCATGGATGAAGCACTCAATAAACACCCAAAGGCATCTCTTCTTTATGCATTGTAAAGTGATCCAACTTTAAGGTTAATATAGTAGTGATAATTTGTCATTCAAAGATGGATGTTAAAACGATAAATAATAGTACCTGTTGGTTATTATGATGGTGGAGGTGGAGTTGTGGCTGACGAGGGGGTGGAGGCGATGGCAGCGTGGGGCGGATAGAGTGAGCAAGAGTAGGAGTATGGAGTTGTCCAAACGCGGAAAATAAGCCTCTCATATGCATCGAATCCCTATCCTGCTGCATGCAACAGACAACAAATTAAACAACATGAAAACTAAATTATAATGAAAAAAAAAAAAAAACAAATAGGGTTGTATTTCTTGTCCTCACACTGATCTGCATGGTAATATGATTAAAGAGAAGGAAGCATAATATATGTACATACGGTGATTGGTGCAGTGGAAGAAGGTGATGAGGAGGTGGTGTTATTGTGGAGAGTGAGGTGATGGTGGTGAATGGTGGCATCATCAACATTAACATGAACAACGTCGTCAACGTTAATTTGGTGTTGGTGTCTTAGAAAGCCAGCTTGCTCCAAATTCAAGCCCAGAGGCATTAACCCAGCAGCTCCTCTGAAAGCAGCAGCTTCAGGCACTGCTAAGATCTGTTCGAAGAAATCATCGACCAACCCCTCCGAGCTGCTATTACCTGCCATCTATCTCAACTTTTTCCTATAACCAGCGAGTGTGTAAAATTACATTTAGGGGATATGACACCAAGAGCGGAAAACAAGGAAGCTTGTTGCTTTCTTTTGTTTTGTTTTGGTCTCTAAAAATGCTGGGAATGGAATTTTGGGTTACGCTTCCCTAGAATGTTTTCTTTTGTCCTCGTCTCGTGTGGAATTTGAGAACTGAGAGAGAGAGAGAGAGAGCAGAAAAAGGAAGAAGAAAAAGAGAGTGGTGGGATTGGATTTCGTATAGTGCTTTTGGATGGGTCTTTATATTTCGCAGCAGTATAAGCTTTTCAGCTTTTGCTTCGTCTCAGTTCTTCTGACCACTCACGGAGAACACAAGACAACGCGCTGAGTGCGCTTTGCCTTTTATTAAGAGTAATAACCATACATATACATTAAAAAATTCATTTTCATTAAATCTGATTCTAATTATTTTTTATATTATAAATTATTTTAAGTGCGATTTTTAAATATTCACATAAAAATTATTATATATACTCTTATTAGATAATAATATATAAAATATTTTTTATGTAAGTCCTCATAAATTTATCTAATTTAGATCTTACCGCTAAATCAACTTTAATGCGTTATAAAATAATTTCTATAAGATATATTCTAATTAAATTTTATTCAATAAATTTTATTTCATTTTATCATATTGTTAAAAAAATTATAGTTTTCTCAATTTTTTTCCATTTCCTTTTTAAATTATGAACAAATTTTGTATGAGGTTATTATATAAATAAATTTTCTCTTTTTATCACATAGTATACAAAAAAATATTAGATATTGACTTGAAAAAAAATACTACTATAAGAGATTAAGAGAGACGAGCTGACTCAAAACATAAACGTAGGAAGACAAATAAGCAGGCAATAAAAGAAAGAAGGACAAACGACAATCGTGCTTGTTACGTACACGCGCACGCGTGCACCCTTTTTTTCTTCTCTTGATATAGATTTTGAACCGAATTCACTATGTGAACCCCCAAGTAGATTCAAGTTTGCACGATAACGTGTTTTTTTTTTTTTTTGGAGTATCTAGGGAATTAGCATTTGATGATTGAAGTTCTAAGGTTTAACTCAATATTAAGGACACAATAGTGGATTTTACTTTACTCCTACAGTGTCTACTTTTTTTTAAAGGACTTTACTATCTACTAAAGGATCGAAATCTTATTTACATCAGCTTAATGACACGTATCAATGAACTTCTACAAATATGTTCATAAAATACTACACCTTAAATGGAAATTAATCTTTGTTCATAAAGAATGATATAAAAAAAAGGATATGAAATGAAAGTGGCGTACAACGCATCACACTTTTAAAAGAAACTGGGTCCAATCCGTCATTGTTTTTAACCTACATGCTATTTAAGCTTAGGTTATTAATGAATCTTGAAGTTGCAAGTAATTACATTTACATTCTATGAAATTGGTGTTTATTATTATACCGACACGTGTACTTTTTTTGTCACTTTATATAATGTATTTCCTATGTTTAGTTATTACGACTACTAAGAAGTTGTTGGTAGACAAAAAATTATTAATTAAATTATTGAAATTTTAATAATAGTAAAGATATAGTTTATATCTTAATTAATTATTAAATATGTTATATAATAAGATTTTATTCATTAATTCATGAAATAATCTTTAACTAAATATAACAATTTATACATCACTCTATTGAGAGTGTGAAATATATATGTCCTAATTTTGTTTAAAAAAAACTACGTAAGTTTTTGAGAGAATGAATTCACTGTTTTGTTTATAAGAATGAAGACCACAAAATTGTTCATTCGTAGGAGAGGTTTCTTATAATTCTGCATTGATAGTATTTACTTCTTCCAAATGTTTTTCAGCTTCCTCCTTTTCATTTTCTTTCCACTCGAGTTCATGCAAAATTTATGCTTCATATTTCTTATCTCACTCCCACTTTTCATTTTCTTCAAATACTGCATCCATACTGATTATAATCCTTGTTGAAATTGAGTTATAAATCCTATAATTTTTCGACTCCTCAATAACTCCAAGTAAAACACTCTTTAATTCTTCCCATCTAGCATAATCCTTGTATTGTCATGCACATTAACATAAAGCCATCCGACCAAAGATTTTGAAATAATGAACTAAATGCTTGAGTCCTCTCCAAGCTTCTTTAATTTAAGTGTCTTATCTTTCACAGCCAATGTTGGGTTGTGATTCAAGACATCAATTTACTGCTTCCGGCCAAAACGTTCCTGGCTGTTCTTTACAGATAGGATACTGCGATTAATGGTTCAATTCCTTTTATCTATTACTCCGTTATGTTGTGGCAATTGGCTAATATGTTGTTGTTAATTAGTTGACTCCGTATTCTATGTTCATCACAGAAACTATCAAATTCATCTGATGCAAACTCTCCCCCACGAATTGTATTTTAGGTTTTTAGTGAAGAATTTGTTGCTTTCTCAACGTGCATCGTGAATCTCATAAAAATAGCAAAGGATTCTGATTTTTCTGTAAAAAAAAAAAAAAGAAAAACATGTTTTTATGCTATAACCAACTGTAATGCCTTTTTTTACTATTGGTGGTTGGCTTAATCAGCTCACATATTTCAACATGAACCAATTGCAGCATTCGTGAAGCTCTCCCAAGTGCTTTTATTAAAAATGGATATCTATGTTGCTTCCCACAAGGCAATCCTTGCATAGCTTTGAGGAAGATTCCAGCAATGACAAACCATCCACCATTTTTTTCTGCCCAATGTGTGCAAGACTTTAAAGCTCAACTGTAAAGTAGTAAATGTGTTGAAACAAGTAGGAGCTATAAGCAAAGATAGAGCATATAAAATAAACAACTGATTTGCAGACATATTTTATTTCATAATCAAGTCTTTCTCAGGATGATACACTTTATATTGCCTGTGCTGAAACATTACTGTCAGTACCTTCTCTTGCAATGGTCTAAAACTCTGTAGATTGTTCTTCCATTCTGACACATAAAAGGCTTATGTGATGATGCTGATATTCATCTCCACCCTGATGTTGCCTTTCCCATTAACCACCGTATTGTAGTTATTGTTGAATGTCAAGCTTTACTGAATCTATGAATGTGACATCAAAATACTCAATTATTCCGCACATATGATTACTACAACCTGAGTCAAGAAACCATACATATGTTGAATGGACCACTTTTTCTTCAACATGCCATTAATAACACCTGTTCTTGACTTCCTGTATAGTTAGCCTCTCCTTCTTGCTTAGCTGGACATTCCTGGTGAAAATGCCCAAGCTCATGACGAGAATAGCATTCTACCGTTTGTTTGTTGAAGCTTTGTCTACCTCTGTAACTTCCAACCTTCGTCCTTGCCTCGTCCTGTAGATTGGTGTTCATGAATCACCTTCAAAGCAGATTTTCTTCAACATTGTAACTTATGTATTGGTCATGCACAAGTAAACTGCTCTGCAATTCATTGATTGATACAGTACTTAAAGTTATATGCTTGGATTATTCAATGAAGCACACAGCATAATTGAACTTGGGAGACATTAACCTTAGAATCTTTTTCACAACAGCAGTTTCTCCCTGTTTACACTGGAATTTGGTAAACAACCGCTAGTCTAAGTTAATTGCTTGCGAGACCAACTAGTGAATCTCAGGAGCATGTCATTTGCGTGTTTGCTTTAAACATAAAACCGTTAATGTTCATCATTGCAACAAACACTCACTGGTTCGAAATTTGCAGAAAGTAAAATTGTTTAACAGAAATCGAAATGCTGGAAATAACTAGGCAAGGAAAGGAAAATTCTTTGACAGAATCGAAATGCTGGAAGTAAATTAACAAGGGAGGAAAATTGCAGAATGTAAAGGAGCAGTTAGTTCACTCGATCGAATGAACCATTTAAAAGAGGAATTCTAAAGTGAAGCGTAAATTGCATTGCATTCGAAACGTAAAGTTTACAGAAATTTAAAATGGTTCACAAACAAACATACATTCTCCTTGTGTACTCGTTTCTCTCTGCGCTGGGTACTTTGAGTGTAAGGATTCTGTAGAAATGATTTGCGACCTTGAAATCTAACTAAAAATTGCTATATATAGGCATTCGAAAATAAACTGCCCTAACGGTCGAACACTATCCTAATGCCAAGTGTCCTGCCACGTACATTTCACATGCACATAACTGCTCCTTAGAACGGTTATCCACATTGCTCGAGATCGAACTGATTCGGTGAAGATTTGTTCAGAAATTACGCTAAGTCCAGAACTCTTGCTGCCTCGACTTCGACTCGTCCATACACCAGTTCGAATTGCCCAATAACTCGAAGTCCTCTTTCTTGTCTTAGCTTTGTACTTCGTAAATACTCCTTTGAACCTGGGAATTCCTTCTTAAAGACTCTCCTCTCTTTTCGATTCGAGCAGGTCCTGACCATACTCTTGCTCTGTAATACGCTTCGAACCTCGAGACGATATCCCATGCATACTTAGAGCATATTTTAGCCCGTCGAAAATATGGGCTAACAAATTGCCCCCAAAAAATGTCTGCTTCGATTCGAGATCGAAGGAAGATGAGAAGTTGACATTTTTTCTCTTCTTCTACCAGCTTTCCTGAAATGTCGTCACGATCGCACGTTCACTGTGTAACCGTCGCCTCGATCTCCATTACCCATCATTAATTCCACCTTTCTAGGTAGAGTGGGACACGTGTCACGCTGGGGAGTAAAAAGGGAAATCTGATGTGATTGATTTCTGACCCTTGATTCTTATTATATTATTTTCCCTTTTTTAAAGTAAAACCTCCATAAATAGCACCAAAAAACCTCAGAGAAACCCCTTCATCTTCTTTGCTTCCTAAACCCCGAAACCCTTCTTCTTCTCTGCTTCTGAAACCCTTCTTCTTCTTCCTTGCTTCCATTATTTCCGGCGAAACCTTCCTATTTCCAGATAATCGTTATTCCTCTCATCATCAAACTCACCGAATCTCTGAGTTCTGCCTTTGTTCTCCGTGAACCCAAGCTCTTACTCACTGATTCTATCAGCTACCCAACCCTTCACGAGAAAATCATCCTTTTTCAGATTTCTCACAATGTCGCAAGGCCAAGCAGTTCCGTTTGCTGGGAAATGGCACCGTTTTACAGTCAGGAACGACGGAGAGAAGGTGGTTCCAGAACCACAAGGCGACGCCGAACACACAGAAATCTGGGAATCGGAGGTGATGATCCCTTTCGTAGTGGAAAGGACAGTTTACTCTTTCGGTGGACCTCTGCCAGACCAAGAGTCACTCTCGAGTTCAATGAACAAGGTATTCCCCTGCTACCCAACTTGCGAACCTAGGATTTTTGATAGTGAGCCTTACAACTTCAACTGTTTAAGCAAACCCCACAAACTCTTTCGATCCGCCCCGTCAATAGCCCATAGGGATTACATACCTTGGCTTGATCGAGTCGAACAAGCGTATGAGGATTTCTGGAAGACATATGGCATATTTGACTTAATACAATTCTCTCGATTTGGTCCTGAATATCGACCAGAAATGCTGATAGCAGCTATGCATTTTTTCGAGTCTTCTACCAACACCTTTCAATTTAAATGTGGTATGATGACCCCCACTCTCTTAGACGTAGCCGCTCTCACAGGCCTTAGGCCTAACGGAGAAACTTATGATCCCACTAAATCTAGTGATAATATTAAACTAGTATATAAGGAGAACACCTTTTCCAAATATATAGCTGAACACAAAGGATCGGTCGAAGAGGAAGTTTCTGATGAAGAGCACGTAGCCTTCTTGACCCTATGGCTATCTCACTACGTCTTTTGCACAAAATCCTTGCAAGTAGCCAAAAGATTTATTCCAATGGCAATACAAATTCATGAAGGTCAAAGCTTTGGATTTGGACGCCTCTTGTTAGCAGTACTATACGAATCGCTTGGTGAGGCATGCGATGACCTGAAGAAATCGAAGGATGGGTCTTCCTTCTTAGTTTCTGGGCCTATGTGGCTTCTCCAGTTGTGGCTTAATGCCACTTTCGAACAAGAAATGGGATTAATAATCCCACAAGATTATGCTGAAGAAGTTGCCAATCGCTCGATCGAAGGCCAGAGAGCACTTCGATTAACACCCAAGACCTTCGATCAAAACCCACAAAAGCTGTTCCTCAAGTACATGAAGATTTTTCTGAGTTTTGACAAGTTTCTTCCCCAACATGCTCCATTCATTAGTCGAGAGGTCGGCCCGGCCTGGTTCACTGACGATTTTCCTGCTGTCGATCCGGACAATGAAGAAGAAGTGAATGAAATATGGTCATTTTACTTGAATCCACAGATCCTGTCCTGTCGTACAGGTGTTCAATCGAACTATTTAGGCCTGGTTGGATACCAGCCTAATTTGGTTTCAAGACAATTTGGCCTCTCGCAGATCCGTCCCAAAAGCTTGTTCGAAGATCCTAGAGACGTCATAAGAGGGGCCAATCTTTCAGAAAAGACTTTCAAGAAATTTTTGAAGATTTCTCTTGATGAAAACTATAACCTGCATCCTTTTGAGTTCAACCATTCCCACTTCTGCACCATGGGATTTGTTACCTGGTGGGAGAAATATTATTCGGGCCGTTCGGTTGGAGACACAACTATCATGATCTCCAGACTTGAGAGTGGTTTTACACAACCAACGGTCGAGAATATCCGCTCAAACCTTCAAGCTCGAGGTACTAACTTTTGATTTTTCTAAATTGATATGTATTTTTGCCTTTTCTAATATTCTTACTTTCAGGCAAAACAATCATGACAAAGAAAATTGCTGAAACATCTCGAGCTGATGTGAGACCCAAGAAACCCACTGGGGTGAAGATCCAAGAATGGAAACAAGAAGAGAAGGTAACTCTTCTGAACTTATCTTTTACTCTTAACGTCTTTGCCTCATATTTCTTTATTTTTTCAGAATCATAAGAAAGATGATAGCACCGAGACTACCACGACCTCAAAACGCTCGAAGCGTGTGGTCATCGAATTCGACGAAGAAAAAGATGCAAGTTTTATTCCTAATGTCAATATTATAACTCTTTTAAGTCTATATTCTGACATTTCTTTACCCTCATAACACAGGAAGAAGAGGAAAGACCTCTTGTAAGAAAAAGAAAATCACCTGAGACTTCGACCAAATCTGCTGACCAAACAGAGGCAGGCGATTCCCAGGCTCAAATGCCTAAGAAGAAAAAGAAAGTGAAGCAGATCGAGCCTGAACCTTCTGTGACGGTCGAGGGTGGTGAGCCAGTCAGGAAGAAAAAGAAGAAGACCAAGTCTTCAAAAGAACAAGGTGAGAATCAACCTGTTGACGTCCAACCACCTTCGACTGATGTTGGCGGCGCTGAAACAGAAACTACTCCCTCTATTGCTGAGATGGGCAACCTTGTCGAACAACCGGACTTACCACAAGAACACCCTACCGTCGAGGTATCATTCTTAATATGATTTTAATCATAACTAATACGAAACTATTTGTTAACCTTTTCTATGACAATTCGAATTAGGTACAACAAAATGTTTCTGTAGAAGAAATACCCTCTTGTACTCGCACCTCTCCTGCTTCTGAGACGGATGCAGTGAATGTTGAGGAACAGGGTGAAGGTCAAGGTATTGGACCCAGCAGTCCTCAGGGATCGAGTCAGAGAAGTTCATCTGAAGAACACTTTTCCGATGAAGAGGCCATACAAGAGGCTGAAGCTGGAGGTTCAGACATTTTCCCAGCGTCTTCGACATCTAAGCTTTCCGCTAGCATAGGGATCGCAGAGGATACATTCATTCAAATGCAAGACGAAGACCCTGCTGCAGCCCTTCGACTCCTGCTGAACACCAGTCAAGCCAACACCTCAAGTGAAAAGAATCCTGGTGCTTCGTCCTCATCTGATGCTGATATAACCTCTACAGTACGCCAAGATTGCCTGCTTTTGAAGTTATCAATGGAATACGCACGGGCAGACGTACTTAAATCCATTGAAGAGAACCCTTCTGCTGCTTTTGGGCACCTGAACTTTTTGAAGAAATTGCATAACCCCCTTACTTCTGATGAGATTCTGGGCAAAGTTATACAAATCGAGTCCATTATCGATCAATTTGCAAATACTGTGCAGAAAAAACGCGAAAATGGCGCCAGACTCGATGCCCAGAAACAAGCACATATCCTTCTGCTCGAGAAAGCCCGAGCGGCTCAACGTGAAGTCGAGCGTCTCACCAAAGAGGCGAAAGAAGGATCTTCTGAGATCAAAGCCTGTGATGATAACATCTCCTCCTGGGAGGCAACTATTACAAATTTGCTGTCTCAGGTCGATGATCTAAGGCAGAAAATTGTAACAGAGCAGGACAAACGCAAAGAACTCCAGGAGAAGGCTGCTGATTCGATTCAGAAGCTGGTTGCCGAAAAAGGGAGGGAAGGCCTGAAGGCCTTTAGTGCATCTCAAGCGGTAGCAGATGAGGCGAGAGCTATGGAGAGTGCTGACCAGGTTTTGAGCAAAGAGATGGCCACCTTGAAGAAACTATATGAGGACTTAGTCCTGCATTAGTAGAATTTATAATTTCTTTATTTCGAATTCTGTATTTCGATTCTACTTTTGATGTAATATTGACACATGCCCTTTTGTGGCAATTTTACTGTTATCGCCATTTTTATGTTTCCATTATTTCTGTCTATTCTATGCTTATTTTAACTTCGAGCAATGTTGGTTTATATTTTTTCAAATATTTACCATTTATACTCAAAGTACGTTTCTGAGGGGTTAATTCCTCTAATTCATAAGCACCATTCGAATAGATCTGAATTATTTTAAACGGTCCTTCCCAATTTGGGGACCATTTGCCCAAAGCTCGATCCTTACTATCCATGGGCAGGATAACCTTCCAAACTAAATCTCCAACATTAAAAGTTTTCGACTTCACTTTCTTATTATAAGCTTTAGCAACTCTTTCTTTTTGTTTAGTCAAGACTTCTAATGCTCTTAATCTCTCCTCGTCTAAATCAACTAACTCATCTGACATCATTTTCCAATAATGGTCGATCGGAATGTCCATTTGTTTTTGTACTCTAGCTGATTGCAAATGTATTTCGACCGGAAGTATAGCATCGTGCCCATAAGTCAGTCGAAATGGGGTAGTATTAGTTGATTCCTTAGGAGAATTTCTACATGCCCATAGAACTTGATCTAACGTTTTATTCCAATTTCTTGGCTTTTGGGCAATGTGTTTTTTAATCAAGTTGATTACAATCTTATTGGCTGCTTCGACCTGACCATTTGCTTGCGCATAATATGGTGTCGAGGTTAATAATCGAAAGCCAGTTTTTTGGGCAAATTCTTTCATTTTTCGTCCAGTAAAAACTGAACCTTGATCAGTGGTAATTGTTTCGGGAATACCAAACCTATAAATAATATAATTTTGAATGAAACTAATTACTGCTTCCTGATCAACATTTGGCAAAGGGACTGCTTCGATCCATTTTGTAAAGTAATCGATACCAACTATAATATAACGCTGGTTCTTCGAAGAGGCAGGCTTGATTTCACCAATTAGGTCCAAAGCCCATCCTCTGAAAGGCCAAGGTTTGATTATGGAATGTAACTCACTAGCAGGTACATGCTGTATCCCTGCATGCTTTTGGCATTCCTGACAGCCTTTAGCAAATTCTATGCAGTCTTTTAACATCGAAGGCCAATACAAACCTTGTCGAAATAAAAGCCATTTCATTTTATGGCCTGCTTGATGTGATCCACAAGCCCCACTGTGAACATGGGAAACTGCTAAGTATGCTTCTGATTCATTTAGACATTTTAACAACACTCCTTCTGCAGTCTTTTTAAACAAATCATTTCCCATAATCACGTAATTTAAGGCCCTATATTTAATCTTTCGAGCCACATTGCCTATTGGATTTTCCAAATATTCAATAATGGACTTTCTCCAATCATTATCTAACATATTGTCAATGGCCAAAATTTGAATTTTTTCCTGAAGATCATTCATACTTTCATCTTCATTATTTTGTGGTATACTTGCCCCCACAAGTTTTGGCATTGGCAATTTAGTGCTTAATGGCTCTGGTAACACCAGTTTATCTTTTATTTCGATCAACTGAGTTAACTTTTCCTTCGACATTTTGTACCCTGAAGCTATTTGGGCTAAATCATTTGCTTCTCGGTTTTCTTGTCGAGGTACATGCTCAATGTTAATATAATCGAAATGATTCAGAAGAGAACTTGCTATAACAAAATATTTTGCTAAGTGTTCATTAACACATTTGTATTCTTGTGTTAATTGCCTCAACACTAATTCTGAATCACCTCTTATATTAACATTTCTTGCCCCCAGGCTAATTAAAATTTCAAGGCCTGTAATTAGAGCTTCATACTCAGCCTCATTATTAGAACAAAGCCCTTTGATTTTATACTTGAATTTAGTTGGAATTTTATTGGGGGATATTATTAAAACTCCAATTCCAGTTCCATGTTTGTGTTTCGAACCATCGAAATACAAAATCCATGGCTCTGTATCGACATAGTCTTGCGACATTTCGACCACTGAGTGATCTACAATAAAATCTGCCACAATTTGACCCTTAACAGATTTCAAAGGCTTGTACGTTAAAGAATATTCTGTTAATGCTAAAGCCCATTTTCCAATTCTACTGTGTAAAATCGGTTTTGACAACATGTGCTTAATAACATCATAATGAGAATACACATAAACATCAACAGGCTTTATATATTGCTTAAGTTTTGCACAAGAGAAATACAGACAAAGACAAAGTTTTTCTATGGCAGTATATCTAGTTTCTGCATCATTTAGTACACGACTAAGATAATAAATTGCATGTTCTATGCTATCATCATCTTCCTGAGCCAACATGCTACCAATGGTCTTGTCAGACGCAGCAATATACAACTTCATGGACTTGTTTCGACTAGGAGGCATTAACACGGGAGGCTTGATCAGATATTCTTTAATTTCATCGAAAGCCTTTTGATGCTCTTCATTCCATTTGAATGGTTCATCTTTCTTGAGTCGAAGTAATGGCGAAAAAATTTGAGCTTTGCCACTTAGATTCGAAATGAATCGCCTCAAGAAGTTGATTTTTCCTAGCAAAGACTGAAGCTGTTTTTTGGTCGAAGGAGGCTTCGTCTCAAGAATAGCCTTTGTCTTATTTTGATTTATCTCAATGCCTTTTTTATGCACCACAAAACCTAGGAAATCTCCTGCACGCACACAAAAAGCACACTTCAATGGATTCATTTTTAATCCATGTTTCCTCATTCGTTCGAAAGATTGCCTAAGGTAATCCAAATGGCTATCTTCTGAGGAGGATTTGATGATTATATCATCAATATAAATTTGCATAAATGTGTCAATAAAATCATGAAACATGGAATTCATGGCCCTTTGATAAGTGGCCCCAGCATTTTTTAACCCAAAGGGCATAACCACCCATTCATAAGTGCCTAAAGCACCAGGGCATCGAAATGCTGTTTTCGACACATCGTTTTCAGCAATAAATATTTGGTTATAACCAGAATAACCATCTAACATGCTTAAATATTCGAAACCAGCTGCTGAATCTACCAACATTTCTGCTACTGGCATAGCATATTCATCTTTAGGTGTAGCATTATTTAGATCCCTAAAATCTATGCATACTCTAAGAGTTCCATTCTTTTTAATGACAGGGACTATATTTGCTAACCATTCGACATACCTGGCAGCCCTGATGAATTTACACCTCAGCAGCCTTTCGATCTCTTCCTTGATCTTGGACATGATTTCTGGTGCGAATCTTCTCGGTAGTTGTTTTACTGGTCTTTTTCCTTCCTTAATAGGTAACTTCATTTCGACCATTTCTCTGCTTAACCCAGGCATTTCGTGGTAATATCGAAGGAAGATGAGAAGTTGACATTTTTTCTCTCTTCTACCAGCTTTCCTGAAATGTCGTCACGATCGCACGTTCACTGTGTAACCGTCGCCTCGATCTCCATTACCCATCATTAATTCCACCTTTCTAGGTAGAGTGGGACACGTGTCACGCTGGGAGTAAAAAGGGAAATCTGATGTGATTGATTTCTGACCCTTGATTCTTATTATATTATTTTCCCTTTTTTAAAGTAAAACCTCCATAAATAGCACCAAAAAACCTCAGAGAAACCCCTTCATCTTCTTTGCTTCCTAAACCCCGAAACCCTTCTTCTTCTCTGCTTCTGAAACCCTTCTTCTTCTTCCTTGCTTCCATTATTTCCGGCGAAACCTTCCTATTTCCAGATAATCGTTATCCTCTCATCATCAAACTCACCGAATCTCTGAGTTCTGCCTTTGTTCTCCGTGAACCCAAGCTCTTACTCACTGATTCTATCAGCTACCCAACCCTTCACGAGAAAATCATCCTTTTTCAGATTTCTACAATGTCGCAAGGCCAAGCAGTTCCGTTTGCTGGGAAATGGCACCGTTTATACAGTCAGGAACGACGGAGAGAAGGTGGTTCCAGAACCACAAGGCGACGCCGAACCACAACAGAAATCTGGGAATCGGAGGTGATGATCCTTTCGTAGTGGAAAGGACAGTTTACTCTTTCGGTGGACCTCTGCCAGACCAAGAGTCACTCTCGAGTTCAATGAACAAGGTATTCCCCTGCTACCCAACTTGCGAACCTAGGATTTTTGATAGTGAGCCTTACAACTTAAACTGTTTAAGCAAACCCCACAAACTCTTTCGATCCGCCCCGTCAATAGCCCATAGGGATTACATACCTTGGCTTGATCGAGTCGAACAAAGCGTATGAGGATTTCTGGAAGACATATGGCATATTTGACTTAATACAATTCTCTCGATTTGGTCCTGAATATCGACCAGAAATGCTGATAGCAGCTATGCATTTTTTCGAGTCTTCTACCAACACCTTTCAATTTAAATGTGGTATGATGACCCCCACTCTCTTAGACGTAGCCGGCTCTCACAGGCCTTAGGCCTAACGGAGAAACTTATGATCCCACTAAATCTAGTGATAATATTAAACTAGTATATAAGGAGAACACCTTTTCCAAATATATAGCTGAACACAAAGGATCGGTCGAAGAGGAAGTTTCTGATGAGAGCACGTAGCCTTCTTGACCTATGGCTATCTCACTACGTCTTTTGCACAAAATCCTTGCAAGTAGCCAAAAGATTTATTCAATGGCAATACAAATTCATGAAGGTCAAAGCTTTGGATTTGGACGCCTCTTGTTAGCAGTACTATACGAATCGCTTGGTGAGGCATGCGATGACCTGAAGAAATCGAAGGATGGGTCTTCCTTCTTAGTTTCTGGGCCTATGTGGCTTCTCCAGTTGTGGCTTAATGCCACTTTCGAACAAGAAATGGGATTAATAATCCCACAAGATTATGCTGAAGAAGTTGCCAATCGCTCGATCGAAGGCCGAGAGCACTTCGATTAACACCAAGACCTTCGATCAAAACCCACAAAAGCTGTTCCTCAAGTACATGAAGATTTTTCTGAGTTTTGACAAGTTTCTTCCCCAACATGCTCCATTCATTAGTCGAGAGGTCGGCCCGGCCTGGTTCACTGACGATTTTCCTGCTGTCGATCCGGACAATGAAGAAAAGTGAATGAAATATGGTCATTTTACTTGAATCCACAGATCCTGTCCTGTCGTACAGGTGTTCAATCGAACTATTTAGGCCTGGTTGGATACCAGCCTAATTTGGTTTCAAGACAATTTGGCCCTCTCGCAGATCCGTCCCAAAAGCTTGTTCGAAGATCCTAGAGACGTCATAAGAGGGGCCAATCTTTCAGAAAGACTTTCAAGAAATTTTTGAAGATTTCTCTTGATGAAAACTATAACCTGCATCCTTTTGAGTTCAACCATTCCCACTTCTGCACCATGGGATTTGTTACCTGGTGGGAGAAAATATTATTCGGGCCGTTCGGTTGGAGAACACAACTATCATGATCTCCAGACTTGAGAGTGGTTTTACACAACCAACGTCGAGAATATCCGCTCAAACCTTCAAGCTCGAGGTACTAACTTTTGATTTTCTAAATTGATATGTATTTTTGCCTTTTCTAATATTCTTACTTTCAGGCAAAACAATCATGACAAAGAAAATTGCTGAAACATCTCGAGCTGATGTGAGACCCAAGAAACCCACTGGGGTGAAGATCCAAGAATGGAAACAAGAAGAGAAGGTAACTCTTCTGAACTTATCTTTTACTCTTAACGTCTTTGCCTCATATTTCTTTATTTTTTCAGAATCATAAGAAAGATGAATAGCACCGAGACTACCACGACCTCAAAACGCTCGAAGCGTGTGGTCATCGAATTCGACGAAGAAAAGATGCAAGTTTATTCCTAATGTCAATATTATAACTCTTTTAAGTCTATATTCTGACATTTCTTTACCCTCATAACACAGGAAGAAGAGGAAAGACCTCTTGTAAGAAAAAGAAAATCACCTGAGACTTCGACAAATCTGCTGACACAACAGAGGCAGGCGATTCCCAGGCTCAAATGCCTAAGAAGAAAAAGAAAGTGAAGCAGATCGAGCTGAACCTTCTGTGACGGTCGAGGGTGGTGAGCCAGTCAGGAAGAAAAAGAAGAAGACCAAGGTCTTCAAAAGAAACAAGGTGAGAATCAACCTGTTGACGTCCACCACCTTCGACTGATGTTGGCGGCGCTGAAACAGAAAACTACTCCTCTATTGCTGAGATGGGCAACCTTGTCGAACAACCGGACTTACCCACAAGAACACCCTACCGTCGAGGTATCATTCTTAATATGATTTTAATCATAACTATACGAAACTATTTGTTAACCTTTTCTATGACAATTCGAATTAGGTACAACAAAATGTTTCTGTAGAAGAAATACCCTCTTGTACTCGCACCTCTCCTGCTTCTGAGACGGATGCAGTGAATGTTGAGGAACAGGGTGAAGGTCAAGGTATTGGACCCAGCAGTCCTCAGGGATCGGTCAGAGAAGTTCATCTGAAGAACACTTTTCCGATGAAGAGGCCATACAAGAGGCTGAAGCTGGAGGTTCAGACATTTTCCCAGCGTCTTCGACATCTAAGCTTTCCGCTAGCATAGGGATCGCAGAGGATACATTCATTCAAATGCAAGACGAAGACCCTGCTGCAGCCCTTCGACTCCTGCTGAACACCAGTCAAGCCAACACCTCAAGTGAAAAGAATCCTGGTGCTTCGTCCTCATCTGATGCTGATATAACTCTACAGTACGCCAAGATTGCCTGCTTTTGAAGTTATCAATGGAATACGCACGGAGACGTACTTAAATCCATTGAAGAGAACCCTTCTGCTGCTTTTGGGCACCTGAACTTTTTGAAAGAAATTGCATAACCCCTTACTTCTGATGAGATTCTGGGCAAAGTTAACAAATCGAGTCCATTATCGATCAATTTGCAAATACTGTGCAGAAAAAAGCGAAAATGGCGCCAGACTCGATGCCCAGAACAAGCACATATCCTTCTGCTCGAGAAAGCCCGAGCGGCTCAACGTGAAGTCGAGCGTCTCACCAAAGAGGCGAAAGAAGGATCTTCTGAGATCAAAGCCTGTGATGATAACATCTCCTCCTGGGAGGCAACTATTACAAATTTGCTGTCTCAGGTCGATGATCTAAGGCAGAAAATTGTAACAGAGCAGGACAAACGCAAAGAACTCCAGGAGAAGGCTGCTGATTCGATTCAGAAGCTGGTTGCCGAAAAAGGGAGGGAAGGCCTGAAGGCCTTTAGTGCATCTCAAGCGGTAGCAGATGAGGCGAGAGCTATGGAGAGTGCTGACCAGGTTTTGAGCAAAGAGATGGCCACTTGAAGAAACTATATGAGGACTTAGTCCTGCATTAGTAGAATTTATAATTTCTTTATTTCGAATTCTGTATTTCGATTCTACTTTTGATGTAATATTGACACATGCCCTTTTGTGGCAATTTTACTGTTATCGCCATTTTTATGTTTCCATTATTTCTGTCTATTCTATGCTTATTTTAACTTCGAGCAATGTTGGTTTATATTTTTTCAAATATTTACCATTTATACTCAAAGTACGTTTCCTGAGGGGTTAATTCCTCTAATTCATAAGCACCATTCGAATAGATCTGAATTATTTTAAAGGTCCTCCCAATTTGGGGACCATTTGCCCAAAGCTCGATCCTTACTATCCATGGGCAGGATACCTTCAAACTAATCTCCAACATTAAAAGTTTTCGACTTCACTTTCTTATTATAAGCTTTAGCAACTCTTTCTTTTTGTTTAGTCAAGACTTCTAATGCTCTTAATCTCTCCTCGTCTAAATCAACTAACTCATCTGACATCATTTTCCAATAATGGTCGATCGGAATGTCCATTTGTTTTTGTACTCTAGCTGATTGCAAATGTATTTCGACCGGAAGTATAGCATCGTGCCATAAGTCAGTCGAAATGGGGTAGTATTAGTTGATTCCTTAGGAGAATTTCTACATGCCCATAGAACTTGATCTAACGTTTTATTCCAATTTCTTGGCTTTTGGGCAATGTGTTTTTTAATCAAGTTGATTACAATCTTATTGGCTGCTTATGACCTGAACCATGTTGGCTTTGCGGAAAGTCTGATTCGAGCCGAGACGCGCTAGCCAACATGTGTACCCGGCGCCACTGACTAGATCACCGCCGGAAGTTCCTGAAGGTTGGAGTTAATAGTAGAAGGAGCTTGCGAGGGTGGACTAGGTAACCTTAGTGCCAGCGCATGATGTTGAACGCGGCCTGCATAGCCTGTCGGTATTCCGATAGTGGTAGCTTATTTGAGCTAAGAAGGCCAGGTGGTGGCGTTTGTGACGAGCGTGTCACCAATAGCATGTTATTACTTCGTGTTATGATATGTAGCCGAAGCGATTATACATAGTCTGATCAGGACAGATGCGACCTGAGTTATGAACAGTGCTTTACGCTGCGTGTACTGAAGATGATACTCGGCAATATTGCTACGCGAGTCAGAGAGAACGTGACAACAACGGAGAATATGCTGGGTGTAACTAACAGCTCCGCTGCATTCTTTGTACTGGTTCTTAATTTGTGGTGTCGGGTTAATAATCGAAAGCAGTTTTTTGGCAAATTCTTTCATTTTTCGTTCAAGTTAAAACTGAACCTTTGATCTAGTGGTTTGTTTCGGGAATTACCAAAACTATAACATAAATAATAATTTTGAACTCTTTAATTCTTCCCATCTAGCATAATCCTTGTATTGTCATGCACATTAACATAAAGCCATCCGACCAAAGATTTTGAAATAATGAACTAAATGCTTGAGTCCTCTCCAAGCTTCTTTAATTTAAGTGTCTTATCTTTCACAGCCAATGTTGGGTTGTGATTCAAGACATCAATTTACTGCTTCCGGCCAAAACGTTCCTGGCTGTTCTTTACAGATAGGATACTGCGATTAATGGTTCAATTCCTTTTATCTATTACTCCGTTATGTTGTGGCAATTGGCTAATATGTTGTTGTTAATTAGTTGACTCCGTATTCTATGTTCATCACAGAAACTATCAAATTCATCTGATGCAAACTCTCCCCCACGAATTGTATTTTAGGTTTTTAGTGAAGAATTTGTTGCTTTCTCAACGTGCATCGTGAATCTCATAAAAATAGCAAAGGATTCTGATTTTTCTGTAAAAAAAAAAAAAAGAAAAACATGTTTTTATGCTATAACCAACTGTAATGCCTTTTTTTACTATTGGTGGTTGGCTTAATCAGCTCACATATTTCAACATGAACCAATTGCAGCATTCGTGAAGCTCTCCCAAGTGCTTTTATTAAAAATGGATATCTATGTTGCTTCCCACAAGGCAATCCTTGCATAGCTTTGAGGAAGATTCCAGCAATGACAAACCATCCACCATTTTTTTTCTGCCCAATGTGTGCAAGACTTTAAAGCTCAACTGTAAAGTAGTAAATGTGTTGAAACAAGTAGGAGCTATAAGCAAAGATAGAGCATATAAAATAAACAACTGATTTGCAGACATATTTTATTTCATAATCAAGTCTTTCTCAGGATGATACACTTTATATTGCCTGTGCTGAAACATTACTGTCAGTACCTTCTCTTGCAATGGTCTAAAACTCTGTAGATTGTTCTTCCATTCTGACACATAAAAGGCTTATGTGATGATGCTGATATTCATCTCCACCCTGATGTTGCCTTTCCCATTAACCACCGTATTGTAGTTATTGTTGAATGTCAAGCTTTACTGAATCTATGAATGTGACATCAAAATACTCAATTATTCCGCACATATGATTACTACAACCTGAGTCAAGAAACCATACATATGTTGAATGGACCACTTTTTCTTCAACATGCCATTAATAACACCTGTTCTTGACTTCCTGTATAGTTAGCCTCTCCTTCTTGCTTAGCTGGACATTCCTGGTGAAAATGCCCAAGCTCATGACGAGAATAGCATTCTACCGTTTGTTTGTTGAAGCTTTGTCTACCTCTGTAACTTCCAACCTTCGTCCTTGCCTCGTCCTGTAGATTGGTGTTCATGAATCACCTTCAAAGCAGATTTTCTTCAACATTGTAACTTATGTATTGGTCATGCACAAGTAAACTGCTCTGCAATTCATTGATTGATACAGTACTTAAAGTTATATGCTTGGATTATTCAATGAAGCACACAGCATAATTGAACTTGGGAGACATTAACCTTAGAATCTTTTTCACAACAGCAGTTTCTCCCTGTTTACACTGGAATTTGGTAAACAACCGCTAGTCTAAGTTAATTGCTTGCGAGACCAACTAGTGAATCTCAGGAGCATGTCATTTGCGTGTTTGCTTTAAACATAAAACCGTTAATGTTCATCATTGCAACAAACACTCACTGGTTCGAAATTTGCAGAAAGTAAAATTGTTTAACAGAAATCGAAATGCTGGAAATAACTAGGCAAGGAAAGGAAAATTCTTTGACAGAATCGAAATGCTGGAAGTAAATTAACAAGGGAGGAAAATTGCAGAATGTAAAGGAGCAGTTAGTTCACTCGATCGAATGAACCATTTAAAAGAGGAATTCTAAAGTGAAGCGTAAATTGCATTGCATTCGAAACGTAAAGTTTACAGAAATTTAAAATGGTTCACAAACAAACATACATTCTCCTTGTGTACTCGTTTCTCTCTGCGCTGGGTACTTTGAGTGTAAGGATTCTGTAGAAATGATTTGCGACCTTGAAATCTAACTAAAATTGCTATATATAGGCATTCGAAAATAAACTGCCCTAACGGTCGAACACTATCCTAATGCCAAGTGTCCTGCCACGTACATTTCACATGCACATAACTGCTCCTTAGAACGGTTATCCACATTGCTCGAGATCGAACTGATTCGGTGAAGATTTGTTCAGAAATTACGCTAAGTCCAGAACTCTTGCTGCCTCGACTTCGACTCGTCCATACACCAGTTCGAATTGCCCAATAACTCGAAGTCCTCTTTCTTGTCTTAGCTTTGTACTTCGTAAATACTCCTTTGAACCTGGGAATTCCTTCTTAAAGACTCTCCTCTCTTTTCGATTCGAGCAGGTCCTGACCATACTCTTGCTCTGTAATACGCTTCGAACCTCGAGACGATATCCCATGCATACTTAGAGCATATTTTAGCCCGTCGAAAATATGGGCTAACAAATTGCCCCCAAAAAATGTCTGCTTCGATTCGAGATCGAAGGAAGATGAGAAGTTGACATTTTTTCTCTTCTTCTACCAGCTTTCCTGAAATGTCGTCACGATCGCACGTTCACTGTGTAACCGTCGCCTCGATCTCCATTACCCATCATTAATTCCACCTTTCTAGGTAGAGTGGGACACGTGTCACGCTGGGGAGTAAAAAGGGAAATCTGATGTGATTGATTTCTGACCCTTGATTCTTATTATATTATTTTCCCTTTTTTAAAGTAAAACCTCCATAAATAGCACCAAAAAACCTCAGAGAAACCCCTTCATCTTCTTTGCTTCCTAAACCCCGAAACCCTTCTTCTTCTCTGCTTCTGAAACCCTTCTTCTTCTTCCTTGCTTCCATTATTTCCGGCGAAACCTTCCTATTTCCAGATAATCGTTATTCCTCTCATCATCAAACTCACCGAATCTCTGAGTTCTGCCTTTGTTCTCCGTGAACCCAAGCTCTTACTCACTGATTCTATCAGCTACCCAACCCTTCACGAGAAAATCATCCTTTTTCAGATTTCTCACAATGTCGCAAGGCCAAGCAGTTCCGTTTGCTGGGAAATGGCACCGTTTTACAGTCAGGAACGACGGA
This sequence comes from Glycine soja, assembly GCF_004193775.1. Lineage (NCBI taxonomy): Eukaryota > Viridiplantae > Streptophyta > Magnoliopsida > Fabales > Fabaceae > Glycine > Glycine soja. The sequence continues at coordinate 41,227,197 of NC_041011.1, read as the reverse complement.
GAGAAGGTGGTTCCAGAACCACAAGGCGACGCCGAACACACAGAAATCTGGGAATCGGAGGTGATGATCCCTTTCGTAGTGGAAAGGACAGTTTACTCTTTCGGTGGACCTCTGCCAGACCAAGAGTCACTCTCGAGTTCAATGAACAAGGTATTCCCCTGCTACCCAACTTGCGAACCTAGGATTTTTGATAGTGAGCCTTACAACTTCAACTGTTTAAGCAAACCCCACAAACTCTTTCGATCCGCCCCGTCAATAGCCCATAGGGATTACATACCTTGGCTTGATCGAGTCGAACAAGCGTATGAGGATTTCTGGAAGACATATGGCATATTTGACTTAATACAATTCTCTCGATTTGGTCCTGAATATCGACCAGAAATGCTGATAGCAGCTATGCATTTTTTCGAGTCTTCTACCAACACCTTTCAATTTAAATGTGGTATGATGACCCCCACTCTCTTAGACGTAGCCGCTCTCACAGGCCTTAGGCCTAACGGAGAAACTTATGATCCCACTAAATCTAGTGATAATATTAAACTAGTATATAAGGAGAACACCTTTTCCAAATATATAGCTGAACACAAAGGATCGGTCGAAGAGGAAGTTTCTGATGAAGAGCACGTAGCCTTCTTGACCCTATGGCTATCTCACTACGTCTTTTGCACAAAATCCTTGCAAGTAGCCAAAAGATTTATTCCAATGGCAATACAAATTCATGAAGGTCAAAGCTTTGGATTTGGACGCCTCTTGTTAGCAGTACTATACGAATCGCTTGGTGAGGCATGCGATGACCTGAAGAAATCGAAGGATGGGTCTTCCTTCTTAGTTTCTGGGCCTATGTGGCTTCTCCAGTTGTGGCTTAATGCCACTTTCGAACAAGAAATGGGATTAATAATCCCACAAGATTATGCTGAAGAAGTTGCCAATCGCTCGATCGAAGGCCAGAGAGCACTTCGATTAACACCCAAGACCTTCGATCAAAACCCACAAAAGCTGTTCCTCAAGTACATGAAGATTTTTCTGAGTTTTGACAAGTTTCTTCCCCAACATGCTCCATTCATTAGTCGAGAGGTCGGCCCGGCCTGGTTCACTGACGATTTTCCTGCTGTCGATCCGGACAATGAAGAAGAAGTGAATGAAATATGGTCATTTTACTTGAATCCACAGATCCTGTCCTGTCGTACAGGTGTTCAATCGAACTATTTAGGCCTGGTTGGATACCAGCCTAATTTGGTTTCAAGACAATTTGGCCTCTCGCAGATCCGTCCCAAAAGCTTGTTCGAAGATCCTAGAGACGTCATAAGAGGGGCCAATCTTTCAGAAAAGACTTTCAAGAAATTTTTGAAGATTTCTCTTGATGAAAACTATAACCTGCATCCTTTTGAGTTCAACCATTCCCACTTCTGCACCATGGGATTTGTTACCTGGTGGGAGAAATATTATTCGGGCCGTTCGGTTGGAGACACAACTATCATGATCTCCAGACTTGAGAGTGGTTTTACACAACCAACGGTCGAGAATATCCGCTCAAACCTTCAAGCTCGAGGTACTAACTTTTGATTTTTCTAAATTGATATGTATTTTTGCCTTTTCTAATATTCTTACTTTCAGGCAAAACAATCATGACAAAGAAAATTGCTGAAACATCTCGAGCTGATGTGAGACCCAAGAAACCCACTGGGGTGAAGATCCAAGAATGGAAACAAGAAGAGAAGGTAACTCTTCTGAACTTATCTTTTACTCTTAACGTCTTTGCCTCATATTTCTTTATTTTTTCAGAATCATAAGAAAGATGATAGCACCGAGACTACCACGACCTCAAAACGCTCGAAGCGTGTGGTCATCGAATTCGACGAAGAAAAAGATGCAAGTTTTATTCCTAATGTCAATATTATAACTCTTTTAAGTCTATATTCTGACATTTCTTTACCCTCATAACACAGGAAGAAGAGGAAAGACCTCTTGTAAGAAAAAGAAAATCACCTGAGACTTCGACCAAATCTGCTGACCAAACAGAGGCAGGCGATTCCCAGGCTCAAATGCCTAAGAAGAAAAAGAAAGTGAAGCAGATCGAGCCTGAACCTTCTGTGACGGTCGAGGGTGGTGAGCCAGTCAGGAAGAAAAAGAAGAAGACCAAGTCTTCAAAAGAACAAGGTGAGAATCAACCTGTTGACGTCCAACCACCTTCGACTGATGTTGGCGGCGCTGAAACAGAAACTACTCCCTCTATTGCTGAGATGGGCAACCTTGTCGAACAACCGGACTTACCACAAGAACACCCTACCGTCGAGGTATCATTCTTAATATGATTTTAATCATAACTAATACGAAACTATTTGTTAACCTTTTCTATGACAATTCGAATTAGGTACAACAAAATGTTTCTGTAGAAGAAATACCCTCTTGTACTCGCACCTCTCCTGCTTCTGAGACGGATGCAGTGAATGTTGAGGAACAGGGTGAAGGTCAAGGTATTGGACCCAGCAGTCCTCAGGGATCGAGTCAGAGAAGTTCATCTGAAGAACACTTTTCCGATGAAGAGGCCATACAAGAGGCTGAAGCTGGAGGTTCAGACATTTTCCCAGCGTCTTCGACATCTAAGCTTTCCGCTAGCATAGGGATCGCAGAGGATACATTCATTCAAATGCAAGACGAAGACCCTGCTGCAGCCCTTCGACTCCTGCTGAACACCAGTCAAGCCAACACCTCAAGTGAAAAGAATCCTGGTGCTTCGTCCTCATCTGATGCTGATATAACCTCTACAGTACGCCAAGATTGCCTGCTTTTGAAGTTATCAATGGAATACGCACGGGCAGACGTACTTAAATCCATTGAAGAGAACCCTTCTGCTGCTTTTGGGCACCTGAACTTTTTGAAGAAATTGCATAACCCCCTTACTTCTGATGAGATTCTGGGCAAAGTTATACAAATCGAGTCCATTATCGATCAATTTGCAAATACTGTGCAGAAAAAACGCGAAAATGGCGCCAGACTCGATGCCCAGAAACAAGCACATATCCTTCTGCTCGAGAAAGCCCGAGCGGCTCAACGTGAAGTCGAGCGTCTCACCAAAGAGGCGAAAGAAGGATCTTCTGAGATCAAAGCCTGTGATGATAACATCTCCTCCTGGGAGGCAACTATTACAAATTTGCTGTCTCAGGTCGATGATCTAAGGCAGAAAATTGTAACAGAGCAGGACAAACGCAAAGAACTCCAGGAGAAGGCTGCTGATTCGATTCAGAAGCTGGTTGCCGAAAAAGGGAGGGAAGGCCTGAAGGCCTTTAGTGCATCTCAAGCGGTAGCAGATGAGGCGAGAGCTATGGAGAGTGCTGACCAGGTTTTGAGCAAAGAGATGGCCACCTTGAAGAAACTATATGAGGACTTAGTCCTGCATTAGTAGAATTTATAATTTCTTTATTTCGAATTCTGTATTTCGATTCTACTTTTGATGTAATATTGACACATGCCCTTTTGTGGCAATTTTACTGTTATCGCCATTTTTATGTTTCCATTATTTCTGTCTATTCTATGCTTATTTTAACTTCGAGCAATGTTGGTTTATATTTTTTCAAATATTTACCATTTATACTCAAAGTACGTTTCTGAGGGGTTAATTCCTCTAATTCATAAGCACCATTCGAATAGATCTGAATTATTTTAAACGGTCCTTCCCAATTTGGGGACCATTTGCCCAAAGCTCGATCCTTACTATCCATGGGCAGGATAACCTTCCAAACTAAATCTCCAACATTAAAAGTTTTCGACTTCACTTTCTTATTATAAGCTTTAGCAACTCTTTCTTTTTGTTTAGTCAAGACTTCTAATGCTCTTAATCTCTCCTCGTCTAAATCAACTAACTCATCTGACATCATTTTCCAATAATGGTCGATCGGAATGTCCATTTGTTTTTGTACTCTAGCTGATTGCAAATGTATTTCGACCGGAAGTATAGCATCGTGCCCATAAGTCAGTCGAAATGGGGTAGTATTAGTTGATTCCTTAGGAGAATTTCTACATGCCCATAGAACTTGATCTAACGTTTTATTCCAATTTCTTGGCTTTTGGGCAATGTGTTTTTTAATCAAGTTGATTACAATCTTATTGGCTGCTTCGACCTGACCATTTGCTTGCGCATAATATGGTGTCGAGGTTAATAATCGAAAGCCAGTTTTTTGGGCAAATTCTTTCATTTTTCGTCCAGTAAAAACTGAACCTTGATCAGTGGTAATTGTTTCGGGAATACCAAACCTATAAATAATATAATTTTGAATGAAACTAATTACTGCTTCCTGATCAACATTTGGCAAAGGGACTGCTTCGATCCATTTTGTAAAGTAATCGATACCAACTATAATATAACGCTGGTTCTTCGAAGAGGCAGGCTTGATTTCACCAATTAGGTCCAAAGCCCATCCTCTGAAAGGCCAAGGTTTGATTATGGAATGTAACTCACTAGCAGGTACATGCTGTATCCCTGCATGCTTTTGGCATTCCTGACAGCCTTTAGCAAATTCTATGCAGTCTTTTAACATCGAAGGCCAATACAAACCTTGTCGAAATAAAAGCCATTTCATTTTATGGCCTGCTTGATGTGATCCACAAGCCCCACTGTGAACATGGGAAACTGCTAAGTATGCTTCTGATTCATTTAGACATTTTAACAACACTCCTTCTGCAGTCTTTTTAAACAAATCATTTCCCATAATCACGTAATTTAAGGCCCTATATTTAATCTTTCGAGCCACATTGCCTATTGGATTTTCCAAATATTCAATAATGGACTTTCTCCAATCATTATCTAACATATTGTCAATGGCCAAAATTTGAATTTTTTCCTGAAGATCATTCATACTTTCATCTTCATTATTTTGTGGTATACTTGCCCCCACAAGTTTTGGCATTGGCAATTTAGTGCTTAATGGCTCTGGTAACACCAGTTTATCTTTTATTTCGATCAACTGAGTTAACTTTTCCTTCGACATTTTGTACCCTGAAGCTATTTGGGCTAAATCATTTGCTTCTCGGTTTTCTTGTCGAGGTACATGCTCAATGTTAATATAATCGAAATGATTCAGAAGAGAACTTGCTATAACAAAATATTTTGCTAAGTGTTCATTAACACATTTGTATTCTTGTGTTAATTGCCTCAACACTAATTCTGAATCACCTCTTATATTAACATTTCTTGCCCCCAGGCTAATTAAAATTTCAAGGCCTGTAATTAGAGCTTCATACTCAGCCTCATTATTAGAACAAAGCCCTTTGATTTTATACTTGAATTTAGTTGGAATTTTATTGGGGGATATTATTAAAACTCCAATTCCAGTTCCATGTTTGTGTTTCGAACCATCGAAATACAAAATCCATGGCTCTGTATCGACATAGTCTTGCGACATTTCGACCACTGAGTGATCTACAATAAAATCTGCCACAATTTGACCCTTAACAGATTTCAAAGGCTTGTACGTTAAAGAATATTCTGTTAATGCTAAAGCCCATTTTCCAATTCTACTGTGTAAAATCGGTTTTGACAACATGTGCTTAATAACATCATAATGAGAATACACATAAACATCAACAGGCTTTATATATTGCTTAAGTTTTGCACAAGAGAAATACAGACAAAGACAAAGTTTTTCTATGGCAGTATATCTAGTTTCTGCATCATTTAGTACACGACTAAGATAATAAATTGCATGTTCTATGCTATCATCATCTTCCTGAGCCAACATGCTACCAATGGTCTTGTCAGACGCAGCAATATACAACTTCATGGACTTGTTTCGACTAGGAGGCATTAACACGGGAGGCTTGATCAGATATTCTTTAATTTCATCGAAAGCCTTTTGATGCTCTTCATTCCATTTGAATGGTTCATCTTTCTTGAGTCGAAGTAATGGCGAAAAAATTTGAGCTTTGCCACTTAGATTCGAAATGAATCGCCTCAAGAAGTTGATTTTTCCTAGCAAAGACTGAAGCTGTTTTTTGGTCGAAGGAGGCTTCGTCTCAAGAATAGCCTTTGTCTTATTTTGATTTATCTCAATGCCTTTTTTATGCACCACAAAACCTAGGAAATCTCCTGCACGCACACAAAAAGCACACTTCAATGGATTCATTTTTAATCCATGTTTCCTCATTCGTTCGAAAGATTGCCTAAGGTAATCCAAATGGCTATCTTCTGAGGAGGATTTGATGATTATATCATCAATATAAATTTGCATAAATGTGTCAATAAAATCATGAAACATGGAATTCATGGCCCTTTGATAAGTGGCCCCAGCATTTTTTAACCCAAAGGGCATAACCACCCATTCATAAGTGCCTAAAGCACCAGGGCATCGAAATGCTGTTTTCGACACATCGTTTTCAGCAATAAATATTTGGTTATAACCAGAATAACCATCTAACATGCTTAAATATTCGAAACCAGCTGCTGAATCTACCAACATTTCTGCTACTGGCATAGCATATTCATCTTTAGGTGTAGCATTATTTAGATCCCTAAAATCTATGCATACTCTAAGAGTTCCATTCTTTTTAATGACAGGGACTATATTTGCTAACCATTCGACATACCTGGCAGCCCTGATGAATTTACACCTCAGCAGCCTTTCGATCTCTTCCTTGATCTTGGACATGATTTCTGGTGCGAATCTTCTCGGTAGTTGTTTTACTGGTCTTTTTCCTTCCTTAATAGGTAACTTCATTTCGACCATTTCTCTGCTTAACCCAGGCATTTCGTGGTAATCCCAAGCAAAACAGTCTTTAAACTCTCTAAGAAGAGGCACCAGCTTTTCTTTTAAACTTGAGGTGATATTGGCACTGATATAAGTTGGCCTTTTAATCGAGCCATCTCCAATATCGACCTCTTCCAAAGGATCTTGAGCCTGCATCTTTGGCGCCTCACTTATGGGATTTTTCTCAAAACCCAGCGGCTCATCATCATAAATACAATCCAATCTTCGATCCTTTGTTTCTTTGTTTTCATGATCTTCGATCTTGGCTTCATCTGCCATATTTTGTTGAAATTCAGCCTCAAAGGCCGTATTTAGTCTATTTTCGGCCATATAAGCCGTAATTCTGGCCCATGCAGTGGCCTCAGTCATATTAATCTTCATATATATTCCACCCAGTTGGTGGAATGACTCCATCTTCAGAAGGAACAGCATTAATTTCCTCCCTCTCCCATATAAACCCATAGGTAGGATGGAGTTTGACAGAGTGGACAACATTGTCACTCAATTCGACAACAGCCTCCTTGTCACCACAAGGCGCTATGTTAGCCAACTTTTTGTCAAAGGTTTGTGCAGTAACATTATCGACCTCTGACTTATAGAAGCTTTGATCCGCCTCTATATTTTCCACAATCCCATCCTCCCTCCAGATAATGAGCTTCTGGTGAAGGGTAGATGGCACAGCTCCAACTCCATGAATCCACTCCCTTCCTAGTAGCAAGTTAAAATTAGCCTTAGACTGTATCACCAGGAAAAGAGTTGGTCGAACTATACTGCCTACAGCAACATCTACTTGAATGGCTCCCAAAGAATAGCCAGTTTTGCCCTCATAATTCGAAAGCACAATGTTGTGGGCAGATAGATCAGTGTCATGTTTCCCGATCTTGTAGAGCATAGATCGAGGCATTAAGTTGACAGCCGCTCCTCCATCAATGAGCACTTTGTTGATTCCAACATTCTCAACTTTTGCTCTGATGAAAAGAGGTTTGAGATGACTTTTCATCTGAAAATCTGGCTTTTCGAAATAAGCTAACTGCTCTTCCACACAGCCATTATTCATAACATAGTAACATACTGGCTTTGGGTCAGCCATATCAAAATGATCGAACTCACTTTCGATCTCAGTAACTTCAGATTGGACATCATATTCAGATGGCAAGATAGATACCACACAGATGACATCGAAATCTGGCTCAGAATCCAGTAGATCCTCATCCTCCATCTTGTCTTCATCCACTGGAGGCAGGAGTCTCTCCTTTACTGGCCTCCTAGATACTTCTTTATATTGGCCCATTTGCGGGTTCTGCTGGGCCAATTTCTTCTGACGCTGGAACCTACGCCATTGGGTCCTCGTCATAGGATTCTTTCCTTTGTAATTGTTCCTATACGAGTACCTATTGGCCTCCTGTGGGCCAATTTGCTTCGTTCCACTCGAACCACCTACTTCCATAATCCCTTTGTTGAACCTTATGAGTCCCTGGTGCATCCATTTTTCGACCGGCACTGAACCAGGAGGAGCGAAAGTATTCCTTCGACCCGACTTCTGATTAGTATTCGACTGCACCATAACTCTTTTGCCTTTATCGAAACGTTGGTTCTGCCTTGCCCCCTTGTTAACAACTTGGTATTTCTTGAGGCCCTCAGTAGCCTCCTTATCACATACTGCACTGCAGCGAGGGCAGAGCATCACAATCTTGTTTTCGAGTTTGCATCTGTTCAAGAAATCAATTAACTCCTCCTCAGCCTGAGGATAAACAACCTTCATCTGTTCGTTGTAATCCTCTTCAGATACATCCTGAACTTGCACATGGGACACCTCCATTGTTTCGACCATCATTATTTCTTGGGGCTCCGCATAGAGAGTTTCGGCAGCTTTGGATGTTTCAGCATTTGCCTGAACAACCTTTGGTTTCTCACCAAATTTTAGCCTTCCTTCGTCAAGAGCCTTTTGAACCAAATCCCTGAAAAGAACACAACGTGAGGTTTTATGGCCAAGGAAATTATGAAATTTACAATAACCCCTTTTTTTCTGTTGTTCGATTGGGGGTACTTTCAAGCCCTTAGGAACAACAATCTGGCCATCTGTGACTAATAAATCAAATATTTCATCACATTTAGTTATGTCAAATGTATAAGTTTTAGACATAAATTTATCATTTTTAGGTTCAACAGGGTTTTTTCCATTGGAAGGTCTAAGGAGTTTACAAACATAAGGAGGTCCAGGTTTTAATTCTGCTAAATCAACCTCACTGTCTTCGATATCTTCATATATAATATCGAACTCCTGGTCACTGTCATTGGTTTCGATATAAGCAACCTTTTCCTTCTTGTGGAATTTAGAATTTCTAGCCTTTTCGGCCTTCAACCGTTCGAGTTGTCGAACTCTATCAGCCAATTGAGCCATATCCCTTAAATACTGGGTATCTAATTTCTTTCTAATCGAATAGTCTAGGCCACCAGCAGCCATTTCGACTAATTCATGTTCAGGGACTTGGGTGAAACACCTTGCCTTTAAGAGTCTGAATCTGTTCAAATAATCATCAATTGATTCAAGTGCCTTGCGTCGAACGCTGGCTAACTCTTTAAGGCTGATCTTAGACTGTCCCATATAAAATTGCTCATGGAAAATCCTTTCCAATTGGTTCCAATTATGTATGGAATGAGGAGGAAGGGTTGTAAACCATGTAAAAGCATTTTTAGTCAAGGAACTAGGGAAAAATTTCATTCTTAAATTTTCATTATTAGCCAAATCCCCTGCTTCAACCAAATATCTAGCAACGTGTTCGACAGTGGACTCATTTGTCTCTCCCGCAAACTTGGTAAACTTAGGGATTTTCACACCCCTTGGTAATTCTGTCTGTAACACATACTCAGATAATGGAGACACAAAATTAGGCCTGTGTAAGCCTAAGTTCAAACCATTCTGCACCAAAATCGTTTCGACCATTTGGGCTAGGTTATTCTGCATATCGAAACGGTTTTGTTGAATATTCCCTATTACTTCATCAGCATTTTGGTTCCTATTTACCAATACTATACCAGGGTTTGGTTCGACCTGTTGGACTGGTGGCTCTATGCGTGCCGCTGGTTGTGGTGCTTGAGCCATTTGCATCCCGGGGTTATTAGGCATCTGTATCTCTTGGACAGGCGCCTGTATTTGGATCTGTCGAATTGGTGGTTGTTGTATGGGTGGTGCCCCAAAAAAGTCAGCAATTCGACTTATTTGATTTGTTAACGTTTGGTAACTGTCATTTGTATTTTGAATTAAAGGGTTAATAACAGTTCCTATTTGTTGTGTTAACATGTTAACCATATCATGGTTACTTTCATCCATTTGTTGTCTGAGTGACAAAACGGATGTATTAGTTAAATGTTGCGGAATTACCCTACCTTGATTGCCCGCTACAGATCCTGATGGAGAGGACATATTAAGATTCTCTATGTTTGGTTGAGAATTTTGCAACCCTACCATCAAAGATGTAGGCATGCCATATAGAGGGTTTTGAGGCGGTCGAAAGGGACTTCCACTGGGATTCCCTAAACTAGGGTTGTTCCAAGGGGCAAAAGCAGATGCTGACGTGGTCGAACTTGCCAACGTCATGTTGGTCATGGGAGAGGTTACCCCTGTTTGATTCATAACCGTCGAAGCGGTTGAACTAATCGTGCCAACAGTTTGGTCAGGAATTGCTCCTATACCAGAATTTATATTGGCATTACTGACAGATGTTTGCGTTGGTTGCCCCTCCATATTTGGAAGGTCATTGTTTCGATTGCTTGGGGGTGGTCTAGCCATCCTTGTACGAGTTTTGAATTCTGTTAAGTGTGGAACAGATTTCCCACTTCTTAAATGCATACAAAATCAAAACAATTAAGAAGGCAATAAACCAACTGCAACAAACAAAACTTTAAAAATAATTTAAAACCAAAACACACAATTGACCCGTCCCACTGGGCGTGCCAATTTGTTTACACTGGAATTTGGTAAACAACCGCTAGTCTAAGTTAATTGCTTGCGAGACCAACTAGTGAATCTCAGGAGCATGTCATTTGCGTGTTTGCTTTAAACATAAAACCGTTAATGTTCATCATTGCAACAAACACTCACTGGTTCGAAATTTGCAGAAAGTAAAATTGTTTAACAGAAATCGAAATGCTGGAAATAACTAGGCAAGGAAAGGAAAATTCTTTGACAGAATCGAAATGCTGGAAGTAAATTAACAAGGGAGGAAAATTGCAGAATGTAAAGGAGCAGTTAGTTCACTCGATCGAATGAACCATTTAAAAGAGGAATTCTAAAGTGAAGCGTAAATTGCATTGCATTCGAAACGTAAAGTTTACAGAAATTTAAAATGGTTCACAAACAAACATACATTCTCCTTGTGTACTCGTTTCTCTCTGCGCTGGGTACTTTGAGTGTAAGGATTCTGTAGAAATGATTTGCGACCTTGAAATCTAACTAAAAATTGCTATATATAGGCATTCGAAAATAAACTGCCCTAACGGTCGAACACTATCCTAATGCCAAGTGTCCTGCCACGTACATTTCACATGCACATAACTGCTCCTTAGAACGGTTATCCACATTGCTCGAGATCGAACTGATTCGGTGAAGATTTGTTCAGAAATTACGCTAAGTCCAGAACTCTTGCTGCCTCGACTTCGACTCGTCCATACACCAGTTCGAATTGCCCAATAACTCGAAGTCCTCTTTCTTGTCTTAGCTTTGTACTTCGTAAATACTCCTTTGAACCTGGGAATTCCTTCTTAAAGACTCTCCTCTCTTTTCGATTCGAGCAGGTCCTGACCATACTCTTGCTCTGTAATACGCTTCGAACCTCGAGACGATATCCCATGCATACTTAGAGCATATTTTAGCCCGTCGAAAATATGGGCTAACACTCCCTCATTAAGACCCATGGCTTTCATCTTGTTGACGATAACAAGTGCAAGCAGAGCACTTCAAACTCCTTTTGTAATGCTTGCAAATGAGCACATTTGACTCGTATTGTACCTCGATATTTCTGATTCAGAGTCTCAAATTTTCATTGATGTGTCTTTATTTACTTATGATTGTCTTCAAGGTAGAACTGTCTAATGCTTGAAATGGACAGTTCTTCGCTTTTAGATCCTTCAATTTCTGATTTTCATGATTTGTCACGTGTCTCAGTTAAGTGTCACAATCACAATCCCTATTCCCCGGTAAGCTAGTTTTTAGGTTTGAATTAAGTTTAAACACAAATTCTAAGAAGCATGGTCATATTCACAAGTCATACAACTCTGTTCTTCCTCCTTCATTTGTAAAAGTGCAGCTATCCCATGGTTGTTTCCGATTGATAGTTAGAAAGAAAGAAAATTAAAGAATACTTGCACTACAGAAAACACGACTTGATTCCACTCTGGAAAAGCAAAACTATTAAATGTCAATTTTAGAATAATGTTTCTTTTAAATGTATAAGTCCACCAGGGTTTTTACCAAAATATGTCTGCTCTACTACATCTCATACATTATCTTTAGTAGACACCTTAGTCTCTTGCTCCTCCTGTTTACTCGCAGCAATTGGTTTCTCAGCAGCAGTAGGGTTCTCTTCTGTAGAATCAGGTTCCTTTTTAATCTCGGACTCAAACTCCTTTGCTGCCTGCAAGATTTTAAAATCTATTAAGTAACGACCAATTAAGGGCAATGTAACTGTCTGTTTGTTTGTTTTGTTGTTATATTTTACTTTTACCTTACAGTTTAGACTTTAGAGTAGACACCTATATATGCAGAAAGTCCTCAATAAATCTCATGTGAAATAGACAAATTGTTGAGTTAGAAATTTTGCTCAAATTGAATCCGAATTTAAGTGAATGACAAAAGGACTCTTTTGCAGAGGATAGTCAAGGTTTCCAAGGATCATTAACGGGGGTTGTCACTCTTGCTTTTTTTTTCTTAATTTTATTCGTCTTTTTCCATGAGTAGCTAAATCTCTTTAGTTACACATTGATGCAATTTGGATTATTACTCGTATCTATGGATGAGTATGACTTGGTTTTAAGCCTTTATTACTTGTACAATAAGCTATACTTGTGTTGTGGTGGATGTGAACTGTGAAGTTGTGAACAACAAAAATCTTGAATCCAATCTCACTTTAATTAAGCCACAAACAGGGAGCCAGTTAAAGAAGTAATTCTTCCTCACACAATACAGACTTTATTTTCTTGAATTATGAGTTGTAGTCATGGGCAAGGCATGAGGCTCTTCTAAATTTTTTCAACTATCATGTGCTAATTGAGTGAATGAGGTTTCACAATATGTTACATTGCAACTGCAACTTGCAAGTGTAGTAGCTGCTCTATATACATAGCAAAAACGTGTAACTCAAAACAGAATATGGCTAAAACGGACCTGTTGGAAGCTCTTAATAGTTTTGCCGAGGGAGCGACCCACTTGGGGCAAATTCTTGGGTCCGAAAGCGAGGGCAGCAACACCGGCAATAACGGCGAGTTCGGGCAAGCCCAATCCGAACAAAGCGTTGCAAGTTAGAGCCTTACTTCTTCGGGTGCTGATTCTAGCTTTCCTCGAGTTAGCGTTAGAGTTGGTGGCCAAGGAGGAAGAGGAGGAAGAGTAACCAAGTCTCGAGGTAACTAAAGAAGAAGAAGAAGGAGAAAGAGAAAGGGTCAAATCCATGTTGGTGTGATTCTATTCTCTGGCTTTGGCCAAGAGATTATCAGCAGCAGAAACAAGATTGTTTCGACAACAGAGTCAGGTAGCGGGTGGGGTGGGATTGCTTCAAGAGTTTTTATTGGTTCACCCCAATCTTACTTGGGATTGCATATTATCCATAATATTATTGCTTCCGTGACTGCGTATCAAAAACACTTGGTTGGAAGAGAAAACAATTTCTCTACGTTTCAGAGACCTATTCTCATAACTGTAAAATATTTTGCTTTCAGAAAAAAAAAATTATTAACTCCGATTTTTTTTTTTAAAAAATAAAATTGTTCAAATGCTTTCTGTTGATCGTCGACGATTATCTTGATTGGGAATATCACGTCCAGGAAATGTGCCACAGAATGTGCTAGTTAATAACGCATATCATTAAGAATGCTTGAGAATTGTATATCCTCTTGATGAATAATTTCATAATTTTACTTTTCGGTTTTTTGAAATATTAAATGTTTTTAATTTTATTAAAATTCTGTATTAATTTTTTTAAAATTAAATATTAAATATCCTCTATATATAAGTTCTGAATATAAACCTCCTCACACTTTAGTCAGACACATATTAAGGATATATACCAAAACAATTTGCATGCCATAACACAAAATAGCGAAAAGAACATCATTCAAAACTCCACTTAAAAGAACATAAAAAAAATACTACGAACTGTTATCCAAAAAAATTCTACGAACTAGTATTAAAAAATAGATTATCTAGTATTAAAATGTTTAATAAATACTAAATACTAAATAAAGTTACAAAAAATTGTTTAACAAAAAATTTATGATAAGTTACACAAGTCAACCTTATCCTTTTCTTTTTTTTAAAATAAGTCAATTTTAAACTTTCAAATAGGCTCATTTAAATAAACAAATCAGACTTAAGTAACTCCTTATTTTTGCAAGTCTAAATTTCCAGTTCTCGACTAGATTAGTTTACATCCCTAGTTTCCCATCATAAGACCAAATACGATCGTGAGGGTATTTACTTGAAAAAAATTCGCAGGGATTAAGAATTGTTAAACTAGAAAGAAGGTAAAGTTCATTTTATATTATTTTTATAAAAAAAAAAAAAAAAAAAAAAACGGGGTGCACTAATTGAATCCAGCATCATGTGCTCCATCAAATGATTTACAATGTATTCCAGAAGAATAGGCAACAGAAATAACTGTTTTAGAATAATTTTTTGGCAAAGCAACCTTAAGATCTGGCTACTTAGTTACTGCTCAGATGGAGGTCCACCACGAATCCGCTTCTGAAGATGTTCCAAGCTAGCCACCCGCTGCAGGGATGCTGTTTGACCTATCTTGTTCCCACCTACCACTGCTGCAGCGTTCTGCTGCTGCACATTTTCAATTGAAGAAATGCCCCCCAAACCATTGTTGACTATCTGATCATGACTGGGAATAGGATTATTCAATGTGGGTTGATAGAAGTGATGATGTGGATCATCTTGCACAGGAACAGATGCATCAGCTGAAGTGTCTGAAGGGCTTCTTCCATCAAATGATGGCAGGCCCAATGATGATATATCAGACATGGCATGAGGCATTGGGTTCAACCCAGTAATTCTTTTGACGGTCTCTTCAGCCATCTTCACCTAAAAATGAGAATAACATGTTAGAAAGGGCCAGTAAGTTTAAGTATAAAGTAGAGCTTTACCTTTGCTCTTAATGTTTCAACATCAGCTTTTAAAACTCTGTTGTCAACAGCAGAGTCGCTGTATTTCTGACTAACATCAGTAAGGCGCTTTAACAAGGTAGAATTTTCACCTCTTAATTGAGAAACCTATGATAGAATAAAATGTCAGAAAGCATCAATACTTCCTTCCATGGGAGGACTAACCGTCCAACACACCAAAGGGGGCATAAACAAATCTATAGAATATAATATACACACCTGTGTTTCTAGGTCAGTTAAATGAGCCTGCTTTCTTCTTCTAGAGCGACGGGCTGACTCCCTATTGGATAGCATCCTGAGATATAAAATGTAACTATTAGGCATTGAATTAACCGAAGCATAATTTGTCCCCCAGTTGAACTTGCCACCAGTATAAAATTTGTTCAACTTACTGCATAAATTAGAAGATTCATCATTCATAATCCCTTTAAGAAAAATGCAACAACCCCAACAGATTACGCACAATTTGTTGGAAAAAAATAATAATAGAGTAAGCAGCATTACTCTCACTTCAAAGATCTAATGTGATACTGGATACAACTTTTCTGGCATGCAAATCACTAAGTTCACTTAGCAGGAGCTGGCAAATCCTACTGAGTAAAACAAACTTCTAAATCACTCCGAACACAAATACATGATAGTACATTTAACTCCTGAGTATACAAGAAGCACTGGCATTTTCTAAACAAAGTCAGGTAATTTTGAGAATATTGTTACCTCCTTACTCGTTTTACATCAGCAGGGTCTGTGTTGTCATTCATAGATGTCTCTCCCTCAATGTCCTCATCATCTGACTGTTCTCTTGATGATCCACTTGTAGATGGCCTAATTGCAACAGCAGGTTTCTTTTGTATGGCAGGTATGGAAGGAATCCCAACTGGTGCATTGGTATCTTTATCTTGTAACTTAGATTGATCATTTCCAGAAGGAATAGATCCTACATAGACAGATACATTTGACATAATTCAATAGGTGTTATCCATATAAAGAGAAATAAAAATCAAACCCTAAAGCTACTTAATGAAAGAGAGCAATAGTTTTCTGACTAAAATAAAATGTTAGATATAGATCATGCATTCATCCTACTCATGCAACTGTTGCTAATAGCTACTAATTTATTTTGCATTCAGCATTCAGGCAACTCTACTTTACTTACTGACCCTGTATTGTCATTAAACTTTTTTAATACATGTATGCATAAATATTTACCAATTCAAACCTTTAGAAGTAGTCTGAGATCCAACTAGAGAAGGATTAGTCGGCTGTGATCCACCATCAGAAAAAGGGGACGGGTCTTGAGATTTAGCCAAAGATCCCTATTGAATGAGTAGGGGAAAACATTAGATACTGGCTCAATTCTCAGTGGGAAAATATGAGAAAAAGTAGATGTAAATATAAAGCCGTTTATGGTAGCCATTGAAGACCTTTTCTTTGGATGCTTCATCCTAATTCCTGTATAGCTATTTGTTGAAAGAACACACTGACAATTTCAACTGATTTGTACCCGAGGAAGTAAAAAACAGACAAATACATCAGTATTCAATCAGTATCACTCTGAATTACTACATAATAAATAAACCACCAAATTCATCCTTAAACTATTACTCTCTCTCCTAAATAGTCTCTAAAGTAACAAAACTACTTACAGTAATTACTAAAATATTGAATATTCTTCAGTTTAACCCCTATGAGTTAATGTATTTCATTGAAGTTTGAGGACTAAATTGAAGGATTTTTTAATATTTAAGAGACGACTTATCATGTTTTCTGATACTTGAAGTTCTAGGAGCATTAACTAAGGAATAGTTGCGCATGAACATGTTATATAACATATATTGCGTACAAACTTTATGCATATGGAATTAAAATGGCGAATTGACTTTAAGAATATTGATTTAGGTTTTAATTGAAACATAAAGCACACTTTACAAAAGTTCCATAAGGAGATCCCGGAATGCAAATAGAAAAACGAGGAGGCAAAAAAGAGATCCAAATCGGAAGCATTGGAGGAGGAAGAAAGGGGAAAGAATTACCCTAGTCATGGCGACGGCGGCGCATGCGAGGTTGAGCTTGCTCTTGAGAAAGGCCTGGTATTCCTCGGAGTCAAGGGCCACGGGACCAGGGTCACTGGGCAGAACGCCGCCGTGTGACGGAGGCGGAGGGGTGGGTTTGGGCTGATCATCGATCTCCACGAATACGACGTCGGCGGGGGAGGAAGAAGACGGAGGAGAGGGTGCGGAGGCGGAAGCTTCCTGGATGAAGCGCTGAAAGGCCCACTCGGAGGCGCTGCGGCTCATCTGAGAGGAGGTGTTGGCGCCGGAGACGGGGATCGGAGGCGGCGGCCAGAAATGATCGGAGATATCGTCCACTGAGAATACCCTATCCATATCGTATCGTATCGTACGTCTCCTTTCCTTTGATTCTGTGTGATGCGATGGGGATGGAGGGAGGCACGCAGCTACACAAAAGGAGAGGCCCGGGGCATATTGGTCAAAATGAAAATAGTACAATACCGGGGCCAGGGCATTCCATATTTTCTTTCCTATCGACCAGTAACAGTACTCCTATACACCAATCACCATGCAACCAACCACTAGCTTTTTATTAAACGTTTCCTTCTAAATAATTACAAATATTTAATCTTTTCAAATAACTAAATAAATAAAATATCATAAGCAGATTTATAATTATTCTTATTTTACATGCATGTTGATGTGATGTAAGCTCAAGAATAATCAAAGCTTAAATTTTGTTATTCCGACACGATGGTAAAAGAAATAATGACATTGATAAAAACTAAGATTTCAGAGGAAATTTCTGTCAAAATCATCTTTTGAATGTGAGTGAGTAATTAAAAAAAAAAAGTTTAAGGATTAATTAAAATAAAATTCAAATTTAGGATATTTATTAAAAAAGGGAAACCTAATACTCTTTTCCCTTTTAATTTTATACTTTTATAATTGTATAGTTTATACATATAGTATGTTATGATTAATAATAAATCATAACCATGCTCCATTCTCTCACCAACCCCAAGCTGATTTGGCTAAACAAAGGACTTGGTGATTAGTAGCTGAACAAATTGTGTCGAACTAGTCCTATTTAGTATATTGACTTTTTACTGTGTTAAGTTCAAGAGCTGATTAAATCATATGATCCTATCAATTTTTTTGGGAAAATAAGAATTAAAACAAACTTATCTTATGAATACCTCTATAATGATTTATGCCTGGACCCGTTTTTCAAAGGTGTAATAAGATTGACCTAACGTATATTGCCATTACATTAATTAGTGGATTAAGATGGATTGATATTTTTTTTTGTAAAATAAAAAATGAATGAATTTTACAAGTTTAAGTTTTGTAGATAAAAAATATAATAAAAAATATCTCATAAAAAGTTATGAACGCGATTCATTAGTAGGAATTAATCATTGAGATAAATATTTCTTACCAACTTCTTGATTAACCTAAAATAAAAAAGATCATTTTCTTAATTCTTTAAGATGGATTGATGTAATTTGTCATCTTTAATTCTTATTTTTGTTGTTGGTAATTATAAAAGTATTGAATCACTATTTTATACTTTTTATTTTTTAAGTAAAAAATAAAAATGTTTAATATTTAAAATATTAAATGATATAGAAAAAATATATAAAATTGTTTGTGAATTTTTTTTTCAACAATCATATTTTAAAGCTTGTTTGGTTCCGCATCTTTCCTCTTATATTCGCATTTATGACGAAAAATTTGGAAGCTACAAAGAGTAGGTTTGCAGCGGACACCCAATATATAAAATTGACACAACATTCAAAATTTTAACCAAACACCCAATAAAAGGATCTAATTTTTTTCAATCCAGTTATCCATATAAGGAAGAGGGTTATGTTGTGTCCTGCTGGTGTATGGTAAATTTTCAGTACAGATTTATGAACTGTAAAAATCTGTCTTACTCGCATCATACGATAACTTTATAAATAAGATCAAAACTTTATATTTTTTGAGAAAAAATAAGATCAAAACTTGATAATAGTACTACCATTTTACATTTTACATTTTCAAATGAAAATGAATTTATGAATATGGCTGATACATTTGTCTTATTCATCCATTTTGGTTGGTCTTCTTCTGCATCCTAATCCGAATATCCATCTATTTATATTCAAAGTCATCCAAGCTCAATAGGTCGCTTTCTTCAACCAATTGAGAACTTCGAATTTTGGAATCACTCTACATGGAAAATATTTAATATCAATACCAGGTGCATGTATTTACCTTGAATTACATCACATGTGTTGTTGAATAGCACCATTTGAGTCTTAGACTCAATTAAATTAGTCGAGGTTGAAAGGAATTCTTAAATATTGAAAAATTCTGAAAAAAAATACCACCATTTTCTCCTCTCAAGTTCAACCTAAACGAAACACATATGATTTTCAGTTTATATAATTTTTGCGTTGAAAGTAATTAACTTCTTGCATGATCACAGAGTGAACCTAGTAATTATTGTGTGCTCCTGAATGAATAAATAAATAAAAATGATAAATTAACTCAGACATATAAAAAAGAAAAATAATAAATTGAGCCGGTGAAAGGACAGAAAAGGCTATAGAATAGGAATACAGAAATAGTTGAGCCCAGTGGGTGCTTACAGTGGCAAATACAATGCAATTTGTTTGGACTTTGATCATTGTGGAGTGTGAAATTATGATAAGAATCGAAACAGAAACAGAAACGACTCTTAAAGGAGTGAAGGGAGTAATTTGTTTGGTGGCTCCAAATCCCAATGGGAGGAGGGCTTATACGCACATCAACTTCACTTCACTTCTCTTGAAATCAAAGCTTCTTTCTCATCTTTATTTTTGGCAGCTGTATTGTAGTATTTTGTTCGAAGTTCACAAAATTTTAAACTTTTTAAAATTCCAAATTGAAACTTGACTTTTTTTTTTATATAGTTATAGTAACATGAATTCAAAATTATGCAATACTAGTCTCTAAATTTGCATACTAATTAAATCACATGATACTGTATTTTAATTAATTACAATTTTGCTCACAAAAAAATGGTTTCGAATGGTTGACTGAATCCTAAACTGCATTTGATTAATGTTAGGAGTAGGACATGATGCTTTATTTTTGGCCGGGGACATCACTTTTTGGTGGTGTTTAATGTTTCTTCATGGATTAGCAATTAACATCATTATCATTATAATAAATAAAGATAATAATGACGATGACCAGAAAAGCAAATTGATGTCTCTAGAAGGAAGCCATAGCTCAAAACATCAGTGGCACTACGAGGCAGCCAAAGCCCAAAAGTGAGCTAGGTCAATGGTCATGCGTTATCAAATGACAAATCATCTTTGGATTTGATTGCCTCATAAACGTACTCGATAACAAGTGGACAACAAATATCTCAAGTCATTTTGCTGCGTTTTTAACTTCTAAATACATAACTAAGATAAGACAAATGAGAATAGCTTCTAAATATAGGGTGTTTGATAATTAAAATTAGTTATTATGAAAATACGTTTTGAAATGAAATCGGTTCCTTAAAAAGTTAAGAATTCTTTAGTCTAACTTTTATCATATTTCTTTCAATATTTGATGTCTTTCTCGGTCATGTATATAGTATTTAGTAAGGTATAATTATAGGAATTCTTTAGTCTAACTTTTATCATATTTCTTTCAAATGAGAATAGCTTCTAAATATAGTATTTTTGTTCACAACTTGTAAGTATTTCATGCAACCTATGAATATATTTATAAAATAAGATTTAAATTAAAAATATAACAAAAAATAATTTAATTGAGAAAAAAATATTGTAATGAAATAAACATAAATGTGAATATATTTTAAACTTTAAAAATCTAAAAAATTATTATAATTAAAAAAATTAATATTTTTTTTACAAATTCTTAATCATATTTAATATTGATTGAAAAAATTATGTATTAACAAATGAAATACATAAATTCTTAGGAGTCAAGAACTCTAACCTCTGCCGAACTTGAGTTCAAAACATGTGACTTTTCCCATAGTCTATTGGTTGTTGCTTTGGACACCCAGCAGTTTTGCTGGGGCACCCAGCAACATTGCTAAAATGTCTAAAATGTTCTTCACCATTTTGATATAAAAAGCTAAAGTAACTCATATGTATTCACTTTTCATTTCTCTCCCGTGGCGTTTCTTCTTTTTTCGTCTTCCTCACAGCACCGCTTCTTCTTCTTTCGTCTTCCTCTTAGCCCGACACCGCATCTTCTTCTTTCGTCTTCCTCTTAGCCCTAGCACCGCTTCTTCTTCTTTCGTCTTCGTTTTAGCCCCGACACCGCTTCTTCTTCTTTCGTCTTCGTGTTATCCCTGACACTGCTTCTTCCTCTTTCCAGTGGTCCTTTCGTTTCGTCTTCTTGGTGGGTCATCTTCTTCGAGCTAAGTGGTTCCCTCTCAAGTCGTTATTGTTGATGTTGTTGAATGACTGTATTTGGTGTTGTTTGTTGTTGTTCGTATGAAGCGTTGTCGGAAAAAATGGAGTTTTGTGGGAAAAACCCATACGGATTGGTCATATGAATTGGTAATCCGTATGACCATACGAATTACCGATCCGTATGGTTCATAGGATTATGGATGAATTAGCAACCGTATGATTTATACGGATCACTAATCCATAAGGTATTTTTTTAATTTTGTTTTTAATTGAAAATAATAAACTCGTAATTATTTTTTAATTTTTTTTTGTGTAATTATGTTTCATAAATTTTTTGTTAGTTATTTTTGATAATTTTTTTAGTGTTGGTTATTTTGTAAAAAAAAATTAGTTAACTGGTAAACAAATATAGTGTAGACATCATACGGATTGATCCGTATGTTTTTTATTTTTATTTTTTAATTGAAAATAATAAACTCCAAAATATATTTTAATTTTTTTTTTGTGTAATTATGTTTCGTAAAATTTTTGTTAGTTATTTTTTAGAATTTTTTAGTGTTGGTTATTTTGTAAAAAAAAAATTGTTAATTGGAAAAAAAATATAGTGTAAACACCATAGGGATTATTGATCCGTATGATTTTTTTAATTGAAAGTAATAAACTCCAAAATATATTAAATTTTTTTTTGTGTAATTATGTTTCGTAAAATTTTTGTTAGTTATTTTTTAGAATTTTTTTAGTGTTGGTTATTTTGTAAACAAAATTTAGTTAATTGGTAAAAAAAATAGTGTAGACACCATACGGATTGTTGATCCGTATGGTTTTTTTTTCATTTTTTTAATTGAAAATAATATAGTATAGACACCTTACAGATTGCTGATCAAAATTTCAAATATATTTCAGAATTGATGAAGCAAGAAACATGACATTCAGGCTCTGATCTACCGCCATCACGATTAAGCACCCTTAACGAGGAATTAGAAATGGTTCTTGTGACTCTGCCTAGTAAGAATGTTTACCTTTCATATTGATACGTTTATTCACACATGTGACATGTTTGTAGTTAGTTAGCTTTGGTAGTAGGATGTTATGTTTGATCAATTGTTGTCAAATACCTTAACAAGTAGTAATATGGTATTGTTTGGCTCATCGTCTCATTAAGAATATGTCACTTGTTCTAGAGCTTAGTTTTCATTCACCTACTTTGACATTAATGGTGAAAAAAATTATGTAATTCTGATGACTAATTTTTGTCATGTTTTCCCAATGCTTTAAACTGTTTGATGTAACTATATGCTTTGGAACAACATCTATATGTCTGTTTCAACTTATGTTTTTGCTACTTAACAATTTTATTTGAAATCATTTTTCTTTCGAATATATGTCGAGTTAATAGATTAATAATTATGCCAATTACTAAGAATGAATTGGCGTTCATCATGACTGCTAATTGAATGCCAATTTTGTTATATCATGCTTGAATTTGAATTATGTCAGAATTAACAAATGAAGAGCACGGACAATGCTGCAAAATGGTCAAGATCATGCTGAAGGTCGCGGTTCCACCAGATGCTATTTTAAACACCGTTAACGCCAAGGACGAGGTCATCTTCATTTTGATTTAATTAACATATCATTATTTTGTTATTTTGTGTAACTAACCAACCTTATTTTGTTATATCAAATGTAGATTTACGGTGAAGTTAGTAGGTCATTTGCTGTGAGGTGGAAAGACATATTTGATCGTTTATGGCATTTCATTGACAAGAATGGAAATTTCCATACCGTTGTCTACAACCAAAATTTGGACAAACCAACCATTGTAGCAGGGTGGACAACACTAAGAGATTTTTATCACCTGATCGGAGATCATCAAGTGTCGTTAACTCATTATAGTAATAATGTATTCTTTCTCACCATATTCAAGAGCAGTAGCCTTCCAAAATTATTCCCAAGATAGCACTTATTATACCATCAAGTGCCAAATTCTATCACTTTGAAGATGTATCTCACTCTGCACAAAGTTACCTGCAACAGCCTAGTAAGCAACTTTTCAATTTAGTTGCTAGCAATTCCTTATCTTTCAAGTTTTAAATTTCAT
Source organism: Glycine soja (assembly GCF_004193775.1). Classification (NCBI taxonomy): domain Eukaryota; kingdom Viridiplantae; phylum Streptophyta; class Magnoliopsida; order Fabales; family Fabaceae; genus Glycine; species Glycine soja. The sequence goes on along the minus strand of NC_041011.1, from coordinate 41,203,553 downwards.
AAATTGTTGACATAACATTATTCTTAATATCAAGACGTTCCAAGCACCATGTATTATTTTCTTAAAGACAAAGGTTGGATTCATTTGTATTTGCAGAATGTCGACTTGTGTTCAATCACTGGAGAAAGACAATTAAAATTGGAGCTAGATGAAAATATTTTTGTGAAACCCTGTCCTTCAAAGCTGGCATGAAAATTGTCTTTGAATTTCCTGATCCAGCCGTTAACCATGTTTTATTTTGGCCATATTTATGAATTAAATTCAACATTATTAGGACTTGGAACATTATTACGACTTTAAACATTATTAGGACTTGGGACACTATTCCTTTTAATTATTAGGAATTCCCTAACTATGCTTTTGCTACAAATAATTTGTCTAATATTATCCCTTTGTTACTTATCAGTTTCTTATATAATAGTTGTTTTACTATGTGTTGATCATAATTTTTTTACAATGTTGAAGTAACATTTTGCGACAAATAGTATTTTTCAGTAATTAATTTGGTCATGTTTATGAATTAAATTATTTTTAATTAATCACTAAATTAATTTTTAAGCAATCAAATGTTAGTTTTAGTCATTTTTTAAAAAAATTATATATATTATACTTTTTTAACAATCTAATTACTAAATACATTTGTTTATACCACTATAAAATGATATCACAAAATCAATATTTTTATAATTGCTAAAATTATTAAAAAAAAATCACACAATTGCTAAAATTATTACACAAAAATTGTTTTTAAAATTGATAAAATTATAATTCATATAATTTTATTCACAATTTTAAAAAAAAATTACAAACCTATGAATCAGCAATCCGTATGGTTCATATGGATCAACAATCCATATGGACGTATGGACATACGGATTGTCAATCCATATGGTTCATATGGATTACTGATCCTTATGAGCCATACAAATTGCTGATCTGTATGGACATACAGATTGTCAATCCGTATGCTTCATACGGATTGCCAATCCGTAGGTTTGTAAATTTTTTTTTGCATAACTCTTCTTCTCCGGTGACGAAAACTAACAAAACTTCATCGTATACTCCTGAACAATGCACGTACACCACCAGAGACCAAATACGCTTCGAAACCAACCTTAAGGGAAGCAACGTATACTAAGTGATCAAGATTTTGCGGAAAAAAAAATGACGCTGCAGAAATAAAAAACTGCTCCTGCTATTTATAACTGAAAATACCCATAATTTTATTTCTGGCATTTATGAAATTTACTTGGTGTCCCAAGCAATTCCCTAGTCTATTTGGATACTAAGATGGGTAAAATATGTCATTATTTGGGCCAAAGCCCAAAATCGATGGTTATGCCCAAAAAAGGTAATAACAACATTCGATCCAAAATGACCCAAAAGGAGAATGAAAGGCTATTGCTATTTCTACTTTCCTTTATTACTAATGTACTTCCCTTTTATTTTATTTTTTCCAAAAATATCCTACAATATACAGTCCCCTTTAGGTTGAGTTTTCCTCTTCCATATTTCAAAGCTTAAACAATTGCACTATCTTTGATTTTCAATTGCTCTCATGCATTTTAATTAGAGAAAAACCACACCTTCCTCCCAAAATCATTATTTCCTTCATAGTTCACTTTTCGTTTTCTTCTTTTGCGATTGTTGCATCGTGCTGTGGCCATGAAAAACAAAGATATTGACGTTGTTTAAGCTTTGAGCTCATGAAACAGGACCAGTTTTTGCATTGTTGTTATAGTTTTTCAAGAAGCAAACATAGGTAGTTGTGTGAGTTTAATGGTTTTTCTTGATCTAGGGCAAGCTTACTTGATTTGAGGAATAAGAATTTTATTATAATCTCTAGAGAAATTTCTGGAATGCAACTCTGAGACGCTGGGAGTAATTTCTGAAATGGAAGACTTGTGGATTGTGCAAAGGGTAGTGCATTTTTTGGGTATTTTTGAAAGAAAAAAAATCAAAAGAAGAGTGTACTAGTAACAAGCGGGAGTGAAAATAGGAAAAGCCGAATGAAAAACACCAAGATGTAATCCTGGTGTTCAAAGAACGCAAACAGTTTTAAATTGTTGAGTCCATCTACAAAATTTTGATACTAATAAAATAAATTAAAATACATTTCTTTTATTATGATTTGATTTGGTTTTTAGCTTTTTTATTATTGAAATAATTTTGAATTGAACCAAATCACACTCCTCTTTTAATTTATTCATATTAATTTGTAAAACTATATAGTAGTTTTTGAAATTTTGAAAAATGACAATATTATTTCATGTGTATTGGAGTTTAAGACATCAGCGGTGTGTGGCACTGTGACTAATCTATTATAAATGATTTGCAATGTACTTTATTTTCTTTATAAGAAAATGTAATATAGATATTGATCGGGTTTGATAATATTGTATTACTTATTATTGTGCAAAGGATAAGGATAATTTATCTTCAAGAAATCAGAGAAGACTCTCATGAGATAGAAGATGAGAAGGACAAATTAGTTTAAATTAATAAAGAGACAAAAGAATTTAAATTAAGAGATAAAAGAGAAAGAAGATAATTTAATGAGATAAATGTTTTAAAAAAATGAATATTTGTATAGAATAAGTGTAGTTCATCTTTATTTAATAAAAGAATTTAAATAAAATCAACAATAAAAAAGTGAAACATTACAATTAATCAACTAAATAACTATTCTAATTTGTAAACATAAAGCACAACCATTGCCGTAATACATCCAATTTGATCAGAAAGTATTAGATGCTGAACATCAAACTTTGTATGTATTTCCTACAAGAAAATAAATAAATATAATAAGAACAAGAAAAAAAAGTGCATGATGGGTCTATCCTCTTGTTAACATTTTTAGATACAGAAATTGTATTAAAATGATAAATGTTGTGTGCAATAAAGTTGGCAAGTAGCTTCCAGTTGCATTGCAGGCAGGGGAAAGCAGTTTCCAAGTAGCTTCCTTCCTCTTGTCTCTGGCTTTGAACTCTATTCTATATGGCAAAAATGTTCACTTCAACTTTACTCCACTGTCCCATTGGACCCCATACACTGGCCAAACCAAACATGCCCTTCAATCAACCCAACCTCTACGTCACGGTGTGCTCTCCAGTAAACTACTGACCCTCCCCTTTCACGTTTCAGCTTTCACTCTCTCTACCACATTAGATTAAGATTTTAATTTTGACACAACTTTAGTACTGTTTTACATTATTAACTAAAAATCATCTTATATTTAATATTAAAAGTAATAATTATATGAGTTTAATTTTCATATATTATTTGCATAAATATTTTTATACTATTTATTAATTAAAATGATTTTAAATATTTTTAAAAATTAATTATTATCTACAAAAATAATATTACTATGACAAATTATAATTAGATTACAGGAGTAAAAAAATATCCTTGTTATTGTCAATATATTTTATTTTAGTTTTTTATTACAGAAGTCAACTATATTATCATATATGATAATTTAAGATCGAATAAAAGTATAAAATCTATTTTTACTGATGTTATGATTTAATTAAAATTTTAAATTAAATAACTTTGTTAACTTTTGAAATAATTATTTTAAATTAATTCAGACATAATTATATGATTTTTACACTGGCACAGTCATTCAACTCTTATAATGGGCCAAGATAAAGAGTAAAGCATGACCCAGCTAAACTTTGTCTATAATTCAAAGTATAATTTTATAACTTATGAGAATTTTTAGTGAGTGCTATGATTGTTATTCAAACATAATTTGTGATTGTATGATTTTTACACTGACATAGTCATTCAACTCTTATAATGGGTCAAGATAAAGAGTAAAGCATGACCCAGCTAAACTTCGTCTATAATTCGAAGTATAATTTTATAACTTATGAGAATTTTTAGTGAGTGTTATGATTGTTATTGCTATTGTCATTATTACTATATTATAAGGGTTGCTATCACAAATCATGTTTTGGTCTGCATAAATACATAGACAAAATAACGTGATAATATTTGATAAGATTAAAATTTATTATATTATTATCTCATATTTTTATTTCACTTTCATATCTCATCTCATGCTATCATATTTTAACCACCAAAAGAATTCTTATTGTTTTATTATAAAAGTAGATAAGTTTATCTTATATAAAAATTCATTATTAGATTACAATATAAAAATCTTTTACACTATAAATACATTTTATTCTAATTCTAATTATATATAAAAGGCGCATCAAATATTAGCAAATAAGTCGATAGTCAAGTTGTAGTTTTAAATATGTTGTTGGATTAAATACATCTCCTACCGTGGAGCATATTTGCAATCTATATCTACATAATAATAAAAAAGTTATTATAATTTTGGTCATTTTAATTTTTTAAATTCATAATTTTGATCTTGTAATATTTGATCCTTTATAAATTTTTAATTATGATCCTCCTATAAATTATTAACTAATAATTATAATCATAAGAGCTATTAAGTTAATTATAAATTAAATAAAAATTATTTATTATTAAATTTTTTTAATAAAAAACTATTAATCCTAATATGGAATAATTTTTTATTTAATTTTTAATAATTAATGGTTTTAATTAATTTATAATTAAATTAATAATTCAATTAATCAACATTATTTGTTAATAATCTATGAGGAGGACCAAAATACTAATTTATAAGATTAGAGGACCAAAATTATAATTTAATCAAATAAAAAAGACAAATCAAGAAAAAATATTTCTATTTATAATAGTAAAATATAATAACTAAATTTAAAATATTTTTTTGTGTAATCAAAAGATATTTAAGATTTTTTGTTTAAAACCTAATTAATGATCCTTTCACGCCCGGTTCATTTTGTGTGACGGATTTCATACTAAAGTTGAAAATAAAAAGATTAAATGATTTATTTGATTATTTGTTTTTTTTTCTTCAGTTTGATTCTTTATTTTTTAAAAGTTCAATTTAATAATTTATTTCATTTTTTAGTTCATTTTAGTCTTTTATTTTTTTAAAAAAAAACTTAATTTGATTGTTTATCTTTTTTTTAATTTAATCTTTTATCTTAATTTTTTTAGTTTAATCCTTTGATGTATTTAATATTGATGTAATCAATCATTTATAAATATTTTTTTAATATTCTTTCCTTTCCCTCTATTTTCAATTAAAAAAAAATTCATTTTTAAATAATTAACAGGGTCTATCTTAAATATATTAAAAGATCAAATTTAATAAAAAAGATAAATAATCAAAATATTTTTTTAAAAATAAAAGATTAAAGTGAAAAATGAAAAAGATAAAAAATCAAAATAAGTGATTTTACTAAATAAAATCCTAAAATTTAAGTAAAAAATTTGAAGCAAAACAAGTTTGGTAAATTTGAAGCACTTTCCTGACTCACATTGGGTTTTCAACATGTTAAATGCGTCAGCCGTACCACATTTCTTTTGGTACGACACCTTTGATGATATGATTCCCATTTCCCACCAGTATATTCGGAAAATAATTTAAAAGCAGAGGATAATTGTTTGTGGGTGGAGCAAGTAACCAAAAATGAAACAAACATTGTTTGTGTCTGTGTGTGGGTCGTACTTAGCCAATTATTGTGTTGTGAGCAAAGCAAATAACCAATAAGTGGCTTTCCCTTCTTCTCAATTCTCATCCTATATATTGCATTCCCATCACTCCCAACGCCCTCTCAATTCACTTCCTATCCCCTTCTTCTCTCTCAAACAGGTTTCTTCCTCAATTCCCAACCCTTTTATTCACTCACACTGCACCACTTCTTTATATCAAACCTTTTTTTTTTTTATATAAATTTATCATCTTTGTTTTTTAGGGTTTAAACGTTGAATACTCATTCATGGGTTTGTCTTCAACGTCTCATGTAACGGTTTTGCCTGTATGGATCATTCGTTTTCGTTTTCGTTTTTTTCCTCCTCTTCTCTTCGTATCATTCCTTTTTTTGTTTTACTCTCACCCACTATGCCTGTTGTTATGTATACGCATATTATCCTTTGCTTCAATTCAATACCCTTCACCCAAAGGGGAAATATATATTCTAGTTTAATTTCCCCCCTTTCTTTTGGGAAAGGTGGGTCGGAGGATTTTATTTATTTATTTATTTTTTAATTCTCCATACACCTATTTTTTAAAGTTTTATTTTTTATAAGTGCCAACTATAATGAGTTAATTGTTTTCATTATTAATTAATTGCATTCTAGTACCCCTCATGTGCCAGCATGTGTTGTATCACTTGTATGTCGTGTTTTTCTGCCTCTTTTGTTATTCCTTAAAATGGGGGAATTTCGTCAATTGCACTTTTCTTCTTCCTTGATGTCACATTACCCTTGCCTCACAATTTCCTCACAGTGAAAAAATTGTTTTGTTTATGGAGTATTTGATAATGTTTTGGATTTAATTTTCTTAACCATTTTCTGTTTGTTTGCCAAATTAATGTGGTGTGCAGAATGGGAAGTGCTGGAAGAACTGATTATGGTGCATACACCTATGAGAATCTTGAGAGAGAGCCTTACTGGCCATCAGAGAAGCTTAAGATTTCCATCACCGGTGCTGGGGGTTTTATCGCATCACACATAGCTCGGCGCCTCAAGACAGAGGGGCATTACGTTATTGCTTCGGATTGGAAGAAAAATGAGCACATGACTGAGGACATGTTCTGTGATGAATTCCATCTTGTTGATCTCAGGGTCATGGATAACTGCCTCAAGGTTACAAAGGGGGTTGATCATGTTTTCAATCTTGCTGCAGACATGGGTGGGATGGGTTTTATTCAGTCTAACCACTCTGTCATTATGTACAACAACACAATGATTAGCTTCAACATGATTGAGGCTGCCAGGATTAACGGCATTAAGAGGTTAGCCATCATGCACATCATTTCAATTATTTGTTTTTGGACCAAACATTTATGATGCGGTGTCTGTTTTGATTAGATGATGATGTGTTTTATGCGTTCTGAAAAATATTTTTCCAGGTTTTTTTATGCCTCTAGTGCTTGTATCTACCCTGAATTTAAACAGTTGGAAACTAATGTGAGCTTGAAGGAGTCCGATGCATGGCCAGCTGAGGTTAGTTGGTGATCTTTTGAATTGTTCAATTTATGTTGGTTCTTGATTTTCACATTGGGATTGGGATTAGGATTAATTTGTTTAATTTTGTGACTTTTTTTAGCCTCAAGATGCATATGGGCTAGAGAAACTTGCAACAGAGGAATTATGCAAGCACTATAACAAGGATTTTGGAATTGAGTGCCGCATTGGGAGGTTCCACAACATATACGGTCCTTTTGGGACATGGAAAGGCATGTTTTTCACTGAATTGAAAGCTTTTATAGTTTTGACTTTACCAAATGGGTAAATTGGTAGTCATTTTATATTTTGGTAACCTTTCGGATTTAATAAGTTTGTGTTTTGTTGTTTTGTCATACAGGTGGAAGGGAGAAGGCTCCTGCTGCTTTTTGTCGTAAAGTAATCACTTCCACGGATAGATTTGAGATGTGGGGAGATGGATTGCAAACACGATCATTTACCTTCATTGATGAGTGTGTTGAAGGTGTGCTTAGGTATGTCTTGGCTGATTTTGTGGCTCATAGCTGAATTATTGTGTTCTTTCTATTGTTTGTACGTTGTAGTTTAATATTAAGATTCTGAACTTGCACTTTTCATGATTAATGGAAACTGAGTCTATAGAGTAAATTTTTATGTTAAGTTTGTTATTTTAAGGAGTTGCCAATTTGTTAGTAGATTTCTCTGCAAAACCCATTTATTTAAAATTGGGGCTTTCTGAAAGAAAAATCATTAGCTCATTCAAACTATTTTGGATTAATGGCTGCAGTATGAATTTCTGCATTTACATAATTTAGGATTTTCTTTATTTGGTTGGATAGGGGAACACGATATGGTGTTTATCAAACAATAATGGAGATGTTTTATCCTTTTCTTGAGTTAGTTTGTAATCTTTGATAAAAGTTGATATTATGGTCTATTGTTTTGTTTAGATTGACTAAATCTGACTTCCGAGAGCCAGTAAATATTGGAAGCGATGAGATGGTTAGCATGAATGAGATGGCTGAGATTATTCTTGGCTTTGAGAACAAGAATATTCCTATTCACCACATTCCTGGCCCTGAGGGTGTTCGAGGTCGTAATTCAGACAATACACTGATAAAAGAAAAACTTGGTTGGGCTCCAACTATGAGGTTGAAGGTAATAATATTACTATCATGAATTGGGCGAAAATTATCTTATTTCCACCCTATATAATTTATTCCATGTTCATATTAAGTTCTGTGGAACAGTCATAGCTTATAGGTCAATTGCACCATGCTCAGTTTATGGTACTTGTATAAATCAATTCTCCCTTCTATGTCAAACTATTCCATGAATTCCCCCTTGTGTTGTGTTTTAAAAACTTTTGTATCCAATTTGAGCTCTTTTAACTTCTTCAAGAGGCTCTAATGGAATATTTAGCTTTTCTAGATGAAAATCTTCCTAGTTTTATACCTTGTTCTTTCCCAGTTTTTTATCTTGATAAACAGCGTCAAGATTCTATGAATACTTAACAGTATCTCAATTGTGATGTTGTAGGATGGGTTGAGAATCACATACTTCTGGATTAAGGAGCAGATCGAGAAGGAGAAGGCTCAAGGTATTGATATATCTGTGTATGGGTCTTCCAAAGTGGTGCAGACTCAAGCCCCAGTTCAACTAGGCTCACTTCGAGCTGCAGATGGCAAAGAATGAGGTGGTCAACATATGGCTGTAGTAGGATTCACCTTAATGTTTCAAGTGAAGAGTTGGATTATATTATATATAGCAACTAAATAGCGGTATCTGGTTATGTTTAATTAGCTGCTAAGGATTTCTTATGTCTCTGCTGGTAGTTCATGTCTGGAACGGAAGCCTTGATGTATTTTAATAGTTTTTTAAGGCACTTCGTGGTGCTTAAGATGGTTTACTGCACTAGAAGCTCTAAATTATTTGTTTTGAATTTTGATGTCTAAATAATTGATTACTAAGCAAATAATTTTTTATTCCTTGTGAATATGGTATCTCTGAATGTTCTATGTATTGATTTTACTGTAAAACCGACTAGTGAAAAAAAGGCACCCTAACTGCATTATTTTAGAAAATAAACATTATCTAACTTTGAAATATTTAATTAAAAATATTTTTAAATATAAATATTGATAATTTTGACTAAGTTTTTTTCACGATCACATCTGGTATACCAAAATCAATGGGGACATTATTTTTCGGCCGATGACTAGGGTTCACGAGACATTTTAAAGAAAGATACATGCAACAAAGAGAAGTTTCAAAAGGGAATGTGGACTACACCAGCTACATGTTTGGCCCTTGTCATTCATTCCATCAAAATTGTTAATGGTATTAGACAAGAATGGATTGCAAGGATCAAATTGATTTTTTTTAAAATTAGAATACTAAATTAAATTAAAAAAATTAGAGAATTAAATTGAACTAAAATAATAAATTAGAGGTTTAAAAATCTAATTTAACCAATCCAAAATGAAAGGTTTCATTTATTTAATTATTTTTTAAATTACAACAAAGGAAAAAACAAAACAGAGAGATTAATTGTTTTTTAATAAGTATTTTCGCCTATTTTATTAACTTCACTTTTCATCTCAGAGCATATCCGATGGATGTAATTTAAGTCATTCATTTTGAATTATTTACCTTATGTTAATATTAATTAGTTCTTATAATGTCACATCATAATTAAATAATTTATTTACATTTTGTTCAAATGATATAATTTCAAACAACTCTTAAATTATCTTTCTCCTTAAATGAAAAAAAAATATTTTTTATTTATAAGCAACCTTTACTTATGTAAACAATAAAACTTAGTTATAAGCAACCCTATACATCACCTTCCTATCGGTTGGCTTTTAAAACAAAATTCTAATACTCTCAGTTTTACAAAAATAAAATTATTCTTGTAATTCATGAAAACACGGTAAATTTGTTTTGTCATAGTGAAACGGTAAACTTGACATACACCGTTAAAAAATGATATACACAGCGAAAGGTATTTTTGTTTCAAATTAAACTTGATATAACGGTAATCTGTACCATTATATACACTTCTTGGTAACTATTTGTAGTGTACACATTTTTGGGGCTGAGTTGCCCCTTCAATCTATACCAATATAATAATTAAGCTTCTTTTTTCTACTAATTTTTTTTAGCATCCATGTGCGGTTCTTCTCAGGTAATTTGATTTCTAATTTATGAAAATTACTCAGTTTGTTTTAAATATAATCTCCACTGCCACTATTAAATTATGGGATGAAGTTACTTTCATATTTTCTGTCTCCCAGATTTTTTAATTATATCTTTTTCTGTTTTCATTGATGGAGGTAATGATTATAAAAAAAATTAATATCCACTGAAATAAGGATTTCTTCAAATTCTCTCAACCTTACTCATAATCACGAAAGATAAAGAAAATAGAAAGAAATAAAATTTTATTTCTGTCATCTTAACTGAGAGAAGTTTTACTACAGAAAAAAATAAGTTGTTAATATAAAGAATTATATATTTTAAAATTCTATTTTATTTTTTATTATTGTGATCCTTATAAAAATCATTAAAATTTATAAGTCTTTCTGTCAGTTTATCTTTCAATTTTTTTTATAATTGATATGAGGAAAATGATGTGCCTTTTGTTAAGCAAACGCCCCAATGTCTCAAAATCTAGTTTCGAACAAATGTTTTTTGGTAGTTTTACGTATTCAAGAACGGAATGGTAGTTTTATCTTTTCTCATTATTGTTTATTAACAGCATAATGATTCTAAATTTTGTGAGAAAAATGAAGTCTTTATTTCAAAATGATGTGCTTTGCTGTGAATTGTTTATTCTTCATGACTTTAATGATCTTTTATTACTCTAAATTGTGTGGCAAGAATGAATATTTTATTATAAATTCAATAATTCTCAATGATCCTTGAATTTTGTGAAAAAAATTATTTATGAATTTAATGACCTTCGGTGATGCTTGAATTCTTTATGAATTCAATGATCCTCATAACCTTTTTGACAAGAATAGACTCTCTATTTTGAATGTTTTATAAATTCAATGACCCTAAATTTTATGACAATAATGAATTTTTTATTGTAAATTCTTTATGAATTCAATAATCCTCCCTGACCTTAAATTACGTGACAAGAGCAGAATTTTCTATTATGAATTCAATGACCCTACATTCTTTATAACTCTCGCTGACCCTAAATTCACAGATTTTCTATTTTGAATGCTTTATGAATTCACTAATCCACAATGACCTTAAATTCTCTCACAAAGAACATATTTTTTATTATGAATTCTTTATGAATTCAATGACCATAGGTGAGCTTAAATTTTTTGGCAAGAACGGATTTTTTATTTTGAATGCTTTATGAATTCAATGATCCTTGGTGACCCTAGATTATGTGAGAAGAACAAATTTTTTATGAATTTAATGATACTTAGTGATCTTAAATTCTGTGAACAATTTTGTGCTCTGGCGTTGCAATACGTTCTAGAGGTAGCATGTAGCTGTTTCTGGTTTTTTCTCTTAGCAAGCTGAAACTTTGTTGCTGGTGGGTTTTATAACATAGATGAATCTTTGCTTCTTTTTTATTGTAATTTAATTTTGGGAAGACACTTGATTAGGCTCAACTCCTCTTACGGAGATTTTTCCTAGATTGTATCAAATCTTGGAGGACAAACATGTCTTAATTTTTGAAAAATGGGTAGGAGCAATAACAAGTTGCTTCGAGGATGGCAGTAGCATAGGGAAATGTTCTCTTGGGAGGCAAATATTTTTCTACAGCTGTCAAATCTTTTGGTTATGTTAATATTTGCAGGAAATCAGGAATGAAAAGGATTCTTGGATTTGGCTAGCAAAAAATTGAATATTTAGTTAGTTCAACTTATTTTGTCTTAATTAATCTTCTGCTCTCTAAAACATTTGGAAGATTTTTGTGACTTTGTCCCTCAAAAGGTTAGAGCCTTTTCATGGAGATTGATGACGAACAAATTGCCCTCAAAAGAGAAGTTTTTTTCAACCTCGGGGATAAACTTTGGTCCTTTTGTCACAATCAAGAAGATGTCAGTCAATAATTTGTACTTTAATTGTATAGTAACTTCTCAAGCATGGTATCTCATATAGGCTTGGTCTGGAATTCATACAGTTCTTCCTTCTTCAAGGGGGGCTCACATTCATCAACATAGAGGTCTTATAAAAGGAAAAAAAAACAAAGAAACTTGGTATATTGTGGCATGCAGTGGTATGGTCTTTATGGTTGATTCAAAACTCTAATTTTGGGCAGGACAATTTCTCTGTGACTAAGTTGCTTGACATGATCAAGATTTGCTCCTGGTTGTGGTTCAAATCTTTTATAGGAAGTAAATTTTTTTATTTCTTACGTTGTATGATTCTAGTTTCTTGCATCTCCTCTTAACTCGTTTGCAGTGCTGCAAGTCTCTGGTTGGCTGTTGAACAATCTGTGCTCAGGTGTTGCAACTTGCAAAACGTTCTGGAGGTAAACATGTAGTTGCTTCTAGTTTTTTCTCTTAGCAAGCTGAAACTTTGTTGGTGGCGGGTGTTATAAGATGGAGGAATCTTTGCTTCTTTTTTATTGTAATGCTTTTGCAAGCATTAGCTTCTTTTATGCTTCACTGAGGGATTTATCTATATCTTGAAGTATTGCTTCTTTAGTTGGAGATTTTTACTCTTTTATGCTGGATGGTGACATGTCTTGTGCTACAGTTCAGTTTTCATTTTAATGAAATTCCTTTTGCCTATTAAGAAAAATAACTCAATTTAATTAAATTCATTGCATTCAAATAATAAGGATTTAGATTGCCTTGGCCAACTTTGCTCCTCTCCTTGGCCAACTTTGCTGCAGAGGAACATTTCACTATTCTGTTTTTGAGGGAATTACTAACTATAGATGTTCGGTAAAATGAAAAAAATATAATGGTGTATATAGTAGAACTTGGTAAATGATCTTACCAAAAGGAGATTCTAACTTATCAATTTGGTTTCACTTTTTTTGTTAAGGGGCATGTTGAACTCTCTTCATATACTTTAAAGTAGAAAACAACCTATAAATATTCTCCAGGATGTTAGTAGAATAATAAAGCCTGACAGGTACCAATCCTAATACTGTTGTATTCATTGATATCTCTATGGAGGACAAGACCATTATTAGCTATAGGACCTTTGGAACCAATGCATATAACTTGATTTTCAATTTGCTTTTCTCCAGAATGACATTGCTTTAGGCCCTACAAGTTCTGGGAAAAACATACTCCTGTTGGCCTTGGCTGGAGAACTTGATCCATAATTGAAGGTTAGAGCATTGAGGAAACGTACATTTATTTTGTTTAACGATGTGTTTTTAGTTCTATTTTCTTATCTTTAAAGTTCTAGCTAATTTCGTACCTAATAAAAGCTCTTGCTCGTACAACTTCTTGATCAGTTCTATGGAAAGGTAACTTATAATGGTTATGCGATTAATGAGTTTGTATCGCAAAGAATTGCTGCTTATGTCAATCAAAATGTCTTCAGGAGAATGACACTTAGAGAAACCTTCTCGTTATGCTTACACCCTGAATTCAATATTGAAAACCAAGTGGGGTTTCTTTTTGGCTACTTATGATCTGATGGGGAGGGAGGTGTATAAATGTGGGTGCACTAATTACATGTATGAATGCTTACTTATCATTTATGGTCTATCATTGCTTTAAATGATTTGTAACCGATATATTGACACTTTGCTTTAAAGTGCAACAAATAGGGGAGGAATCTGTTGGTTTTGTTGGTTTAAATTCACCGTTATTATAATATACAAAGACTGACATTTTAGTTTTAGATGAAAACAAAGACTGACATTTTAGTTTTAAATGAAAATTAACTTTTGACTTTGTATACTACGTTTGACATTGCAGACTTTTACTAGTGGAGTTGTCGAAAAGAAAAAGAGGCAAATATCGAGCATGATCCACATATTTATTTTGTGGGGGATATGCATGCATCTGTTGTCCTTCTTTTTGTATTGTTGAATAGCTGGTAGCCTTTCAAACACATGAGAGAAAAAATATGACAACCTTTTAATATCAATAGCTATTTTTTTTTTTAGATTCTATTCTTCTATTGCTTGCTATTTATTTCAAAATTTCTCACCAGTTGTAGGCGATAACAACAAACAGAACAACTACTTCTAAATCTCAGTTTCATTGGCAGTTCGTTATGTTGAAATCAAGTGCATCATATATTTCTTTTCCATACAAAATAGAAATGATTGATAATTAAGTGGTTGTTCTTTTGACTCAATGCTCTTAGGCTCATCTGAAGGCTAGAAGGCAAATGTGATAACAGATTATGTCCTAAGGGTAAAATTTATAATTTAAAAGCCATCATTGATCTTCATGAATTCATCGTAATATTTTATTTTAAAGTCTCTTGTTTCTTTTCTATGCATTTGCAGATTTTGGGACTAGAGATTTGCACTGAAACGTTGTAGGAAATGCAATGTTAAGAGGCAACTCTCGTGGACAAAAGAAATGTGTTACGTCATTGAACTTTTATTTTCACAAATTTTATGATTCAACTATCTAATTTTTGCAAATTTTATCATTATGCTAATCTTCTGTTTAATTTTCAATCAAACTTGAAGTGTATATTGTTTTTTAATAAGTATTTTCGCCTATTTTATTAACTTCACTTTTCATCTAATATTATCGGTTGGCTTTAAAAAAAAATATCCCAATACTATCAGTTTTACAAAAATAAAATTATTCTTGTAATTCACGAAGATACAGTAAATTTGTTTTTCATAGTGAAACGGTAAACTTGATATACACGGTTAAAAAGAAAGGATATACAGGAAAAAAGGTATTTTATTTCAAATTAAACCTGATATAACGATAATGTGAATAAAAGCTATTTCAAATTTGCGCAAAAAAAGCTATTTAAAATATGTGTAAATAAAAAGCAATCTACTTACTTCTACTCTACTTATTACTATATAATAAATCTACGTACAGCGGAAATTACATCTTTACTTTATTTCAAAATTTTGACACATATACTATTTGGCAATAGTGTTGTCAACACCCTGTTTCCTTCTTTTCTCTCTCCCGATCCCCCCTCATCCTTCATGTTTCCTTCTTCTTCTTTTTCTCTCTTTTATTTTCTCTATTTTTTTCTTCTCTTTTTATGTTTTTTAATATTTTTATTTATTTATTTTCTTTTTTATGTTTCTTTTTTTTATATGTTTTTCTTTCTTTGACGTTTTTATTTTCTTTTATGAGAAAAATAGTTATATTACAAAATTGAAATTTTAAACTAAACATTAAATTAATTAATATATTTACTACAAAAATATTATTTTTAACTCTGTTTAATAACTTCATATACTAAAATTCTGTAATAAGTATTTACATTTTTTTTCCAATTTTATTTGTCTCTTTTCATAAGTGGAAAGAGAAAGAATCCAGATTTGAAAAAAATAATATATATTACTAATAAATTTAATGTTACTGCCTTAATTAATTACTTTTTTTAAAGGACATAAGTTAGTTAAAAAAGTTTTATATTTATGGACAAAGGAGTGATAAATATATTAAAATTAATTTATTAAATATATTTTTAACATAAAATACTACTTTCGTTTTAAAATAAGTTTCACATTTTATTTTTGAATATAACATTAATTATTCTTTTTCACCATATTTTTAATAAATGTTATTTTAGTATTTGAATCTAACATTAATCTTATTCTTTTTCATCTATTTAATAAAATTAATTTTGTAAAATTATCATTCTCTTTCATTTATTTATTAGTTTTTCTTTATCTATATAAAATAACCTAAAATAACCCTTATTTTTGGAGGAAGGGAGTAGTTTTTAATTATTTCATCAATAATATAACCTAGAATGACACTTATTTTGAGATGAAGAGAATAATTTTTAATTACTTCCTCAATAATATCATAAATTGAGTTACTTTTAATATATTTTACTACAAAATAATTTTAAATAACTTCATTAATAATTTCTTAAATTAAGTTAATTTTAATTTTTTTAATGGTAGGAACTATTATTCACCAAAGATAATTTTACTTGAGTTAGGTAGGAACATTACGAGTGATAAATATCTTTTCTTTGAGTATTTAACACTATTTCATCCTTAAGATTCAACATTTTTTTTACTTTTAAGTTCTACAAAAAATTAATTAATTATTAATAATGTAAAATAATTTCATAAATAAATAATTTTGTTGAATAATATTTATATTATGAATTTTATATTCACAAAATAGATCACAAATATCATTCACTAGAGACAATCATGTTTAAATTAGGTAAAATCATCATGGATGACAAGTCTCTTTCTCCAAATATTTAATACAACTTCATTTCTAAGATTCATTTTTTTTTTTACTTTTAAGTAATTATTATTAAATAATATTTTGATTATATTTTAATAACTTTATATATTAAAATTTTATTGATTAATATATATATATATATATATATATATATATGTTAAACTTTTCTACATGAATATATAATGAAATATATTAAAAATATTTTCATTACAAAATATTTTTAAATTATTTCATTAATAATATAATAAATTATATTAATTTTTGTTTTTTTTAACGATATAGAGTGCAACTATCGTTCACATTCGAGTCACATAGATCCATTATTGGTGGAAATTTCTTTATCTAATTATTTAATATAGCTCAATTCCTAAAACTCAATGGTTTTTTTTTTTTTTACTTTCAAATCCTATAAAATATTTTTACATAAAATTCATAGAAAACAATTTTAAATTATTTTTTAATGAAATAGTTATGAAGTTGAAATTTTAAATATTTTTACTTATATATCATAGCAAACAACATTGATATTATGAAGTTGAAATTTTTATACTAAAATCTAATTTAAATATAATTAGTTAATATATTTATTATAAAATAGCGTTTTGATTATATGTTTAATAATATTATATTCAAAAATATTTGTTGATTATTATTTATGTAATAATATAAATTTTTCATAAATAAATCATAAAATATATTAAAACTAATTTATTACAAATATTTTCATTACAAAATAGTTTAAAATGAATTTATTAATAATATCAATAAATTAAATAATTATTTTTTAATTGTAAAAACTATAAGTATCATTCATGAGAAAATAATCAAGTCGAGTAGAATCATTAATTTATTATAGTAAAAAAACTTTTTCTACCAGTATTTTTTTTTTGGTGACTTTCTTCATATATTTAACAAAACTTCATTCCTAAGGTTGAACAATATACTTTTTTACTTATAAATTATTAAAAATAATTTTATATAATTTCATAAATTAATATCTTACTAAATAATATTTATTTTATGAATTTGAAATTTTTATATTAAACAATAATTTAAATCTAATTAATTAATATATTTATAATGAAATAATATTTTGACTCTATGCTTAATAATTTTATATACAAATTAGTTAGTTAATATTTATATAATAAAGTCATTTTTCATAGGTGGTGTCTAAAGGAAAATTATAAAATATCGACACATAAAGATCCAAATTATAGCATGTTGAGTGTAACAATAAAACCTTATAGATTGTCAAAGACATACCTATGTTCACATTCATCTCCATCAGCGTGGCTAAACAATAGAAACTTGATTGTTTTTGAGAGAAATTTTGTCCACTTTTTAGGGGACTTTAAGAGAAAGTGAATGAGAAAATGACAGTCATAAGTGTAAATTTGCTTAGTAGGATAACATATTTATAATCTCCTAGTAGTAGATAGGAACCTCTCAAATAGGTTATTTATTAATGATTAACTCAACCATTCACATGATCAATTTTATCTATAATCTCATATCTTATCTTGAATTGTCAATATGGTAGTACCAAAAAATAATATGATAATTATTGATTGATATTAATGTATACCAAATATTTTAACAGTGTCCTTTGGTAATCCTATATATGTGTCCTTCTCACATTGGGTCTTGTAGACGTGGGCCTACAGTCTTGCCAACTCCATATGAGATACGATTGCATTGTTTGTTTGAGACACAGTGTGACGTACGCTTGGCATTGTTACCATATCCTAATGGTATTTGATATGATCTTGATAGTATAATCCTCTTAAGATACTTGAATATAATAATCGGTTATTTTCTAGAGTCGGTTAAGCAACTTATGTGTGGGATAGAGTTCATTTGGGCTTATAGGTCACTAGTAGTTGAGCCATTGACAAGTGTAAGTCAACTCATAGTAGTTATTCTTGGTTGGACGGTTCACAACTCACCAAATTGAATCTCTTGACTGAAGACTAAATGCTTAAGTGTGAGTCAATCTTGGAGAGCCATATTGACGGTCTTAGAGATACTTGAAAATCTTCGTTCAAGTATTAGTTGCCTCTCTTTGCACTAAAAAATATGTGTTCATCTTTGTTGTAAGATAGATGAATATTTGCCATCCAACTACTCTTTCATCCTTTTTGATTTTGAATTATACATATAATATCAGATCTCAATGGAGCCCATAACAATCTTTTCCTTTTAGGTTTATTTTTATTTTTTATCATCCGAAGCTGTGTCGGTCTTTTTCTGATCTCTTTCTTTGTCAATGGACAGAAAGATGGAACAACAAGACTTTGACCATATTCTCGTAGACAAATCACAGCGTCTTTCCAATTTTAACCGGACGGGTTCCACCAAAAGCAATTTCACGTGCGTATTGATGTGTGTCCAAGTAGGAAGATTGAAGTGGCACAAACAAATTGTGATTCGTGAATATGGATATTACATGACGTGGCTACTTTGTGAGGCTAAATATTGACATGAGACTTTATGGAAATCAGTGAGCCACACAAAGCATAGGATTGGGATTGTCCCAAAATTAAGTACAAAGAAATTTGTATTAAATTATAAATTTTAAGAGGTTCAGATTAATTCGTAAATTTTGATCAAGATACAATTACGATATATTTTAAATTAAATTCAAAACTGATACTTGACTATTTCTTCACTTTAATATATATAAAAAGCAAGTAAAATAAGGTATGCATTTAATGTTATATTGATGTAACATTTATACAAAAATTGAATAGTATTATTTATAAACAAAATGATTAAATATCATATTTATGAAATATATGTCATAATTCTAGATAAAAAAATGTCATAATTCATATCTTACTATTTTTTTAAAAAATCATTGTGAGTTATTTGAAAATTTAACCATATATTAAAAAAATATTTTTTTAGTTATTATTTATAAAAAAATGTAAAATAAATAAATTAATAAGCATATTAATTATAGTTTTTAGTTATTCTATTTTTATTTTATGAATTAGTAACTTGAATTTTCGTTGCTGCAAATAATTTAAAAAAGGACTAAAACTATGAACGCTATGGAATTTATAAAATATTTTATATATTAAATAATTAAGTCGCATTATTATATATAGAATAAATAAAATAGTGATATGAAAATTTTAATTTACAAATATTGTGTGTTATTGAAAAAAATATAATAAACTAGTGTATGAGTTAGGTATTTACATGCATGTATCTTAAAAAAATTATGCATCTTAACCTTTTCTACTAATTATCAATTAGGTATCTTATCCATTCATTAAAATTTCAAATATAAATGAATCTTAGGGTTAAAATATAGTATAGCATTAATGGTTTCAATTTGAAACTTTGCCAGTCCATTTGCGTATTGCAATTTTTCTTTGGTTTTGGGTTTTTATTTAGCCTACATCTTTGTCAATCTTTGGGCCTTCGATCGGAATTTAGTTTCACCTAAAAAAAGAAGACTATTGAAGAAGTTGGGCAAATTGAATTTGGATCCTTTTAAATTGAAGAGGACATTCGTTCTCAATCTAAGGTTTGAAAATTAGTAGAGGCTAGGAATATGCAGCAAAAGCAATAGTTCAAACCTTGTCATCTTAAAATCCCATCCTCACACGTCTCTCAGTACTCCTGACCAAAAAATATGGAAAAAAAAAACTTAATAAGCTCCACCAATTCATTTATTATTTTATAGAATTTAGCTCCTCTATAACTTTATATCTCTTTTTTAAAACTGTCTTTCACTTTACAGAAACAAAACTAACTACATGCTATATATTCCACGCAATTCTAACAAAACAGCATATATACATTAATTTCTTTCCCATGATGTGTAATTTCTGCGCCATGATAAGAACAAGCAGAGTGATATGGCACATAAATTGGGCTCCGGCGCCTACACGCTAGACAGTGGGAATCGAAAGTGGGAACTAGGAAAACCATAGAGATTTTCATCAATAGTGTAATGCCACCACTTCACAAAAAAGTCACATGGAAAGACTTTTGGAGATTCGGAACAAAGAGAACTCCCAAATTGTGCTGAAAATAGTGAAACGCTGTTTGAATTTATAGGGTCATTACAGTTTTAGATGATAGATATATGAAGTGTCTAAACTAGTAGAACAATTTAAGAGGTAACTCTTGCTAATCTCATTTCCTACTTTCGTACAATTATTTTTCAATAATTAGCCGGTGGGCATTTACTTGGACGGTTGGTGCATGCATGTAATTAATAACAATCAGAAGTTCCCTCATAATTTTTGAGATAGATTGAGCCTTTTACTTGGACGGTTGGTGCATATATGCATATAAATACCATCGTGCCTTTGCTTTTATTTTTGTTTCATCATTTCAGTGCTCTATTGTTCCGTCTCCTTTCCTCTCGAATTTTTGTGCTTAGGTGTGGGTCTATAACCAGTTAATATGAAGGAGGTGCTGAGTGAAGATTTGATTGTTGAGTTTCTAGAAGCCTTCTGTCTTTTTGATAGAGATGGAGACGGTGTGTATCTCTTTTTACCTTGCATGCTTCTTTTTTTTTTTTTTAATAATTGGATTAATTTTCTCTGTCATTGTTTTTTTTTCTCTTGTGCTTGCTTGTTTTGTCCTTGAATATGTTCTCTTCAGTCTTTCTATAGAAATGACATGTGTATTTCACTATTTCTTATGTAATATATGCTACGTAATGTAAATTTAAAAAAAGGCTGCATAACCATGGAGGAATTAGCTAGTGCACTTAGAACACTGAATCAAAATAATCCTAGGAAGGAAGAGTTGCAAATCATGATGAATGAAGTGGATATGGATGGCAGCGGAACCATAGAATTTGGGCAGTTCTTGAATCTCATGGCCAGAAAAATGAAGGTGCGTATGGATCAAGAAATATATTTAATTCAATTATAAATGATCGTATTATAATGCTGAAAATGGATGCTAATAATGCATTATGTGTATGGATCGATCGAGAAGCAAAGTGAAGCAGAAGAGGAATTAAAAGAAGCTTTCAAACTGTTTGACAAGGATCAAGATGGTTACATATCACCCACAGAGGTTCAGTTAACTTCTTACGCAAGCATCTCAATTAATTTGTTTGACCATAAACGTTAGTGTAATTAATGTTACACACACACACACACCTATATATATATATATAAAATTGATTTTTATGTACAGTTGTTATCTGTGATGAGAAATATTGGAGTGAAGGTCACAGAAGAAGAGCTGGAGCATATGATCAGAGTCGCTGATTTGGATGGTGATGGTCGAGTTAATTATGAAGAGTTCATGAGGATGATGACTATTTAATTCATTGTTATATTAATAGCTATATAGCTCAAATGATCAATAAATGCAAAATGACACTATTTTCTTTTATATGAAACAAATGCAAATGATATCTGAAATGAAAAGTAAAATATTTGCCTTTAAAGAAAAAACAATGTTTATAAAATTAGTTGACTCTATATAACTATTACAAACGTACTAATCATTAAATGTCTAGTTGGACTGATTACCTGGCACAAAATTTCCCTTATATTTTTTAGATTTCAATTTGATCTTTTATCATTACTTTGTATCAAACCAAATATATTATGTTTACAAATGCGAAATCATCAGACTCCATATAATTTCGTTATCAACGTACTGAGATGTTTAACAAACTTTTCATTGATTAATTAGCGGTACTACTTATTGCGAACAGATGAATTCTAGCTTGTACACAAGCTTTTTACTTACTAATGAAGCAAAAGGTTAATTACTTGGTTTCCTAATTGTGTTTATATTCAATCACTTTGCTTGAAAATTAGATAAGGACAAAGAAATAATTTTTTCTATAAAAAATATTGAAAATAAGATAAGGGTGGCTGTATTGGATATATATATATATATATATATATATATATATATATATATATATATATATATTAAATTCAGATCCGGTAAGCGTACTGTATTAGGATTAATGACAAAAGAGTGGGTTACAAACAAGTTTGGATTTACTCGTTGCCGTCCCACTAAAAAAAGGGTATGTTTAGATTTAAAAGAGACATGCTTAAAATTGTAATAATCATTCCATTTCCGGTTGAGTTTTATTAGATATGGGAAAACCTGCGAGTAATCTAATGCACCATTTTTTTATATTTTAATTTATATATTTTTAAATAAATTATATATTAAACTGTTAATTATATTTTAATTTAAAAAATATACAAACACTATAAACAAAATAAATAAAAAATAGATACATCATGTAAGTTCATTTTGTCTTAAAAAGCTAGCCTAAGGTTCTTGCATTGAGTATCCAAACAATTTGCTTGAACTTGAATTGGATACATCCATGAGATTCAGGTTAATAAATTCTTAGAATCTGAAGGACTTTCCAGCAAGTCATTAGTGATCTCGTGCTTTCCTCAAAGGATTTGAGGGAGCAACAACTCAAAAACATAATTAGTTGTCTAATTAAGCAAAACAACTAATAGTGATGTACACAACCTGAATTTTTTTTATGGGCATATACAACCTAACCTGAATGTATATTGAAGCATCAATTGTCTCATTATGGATTTTTAACTAGTGAGTATTTTATAAAATTAAAGAACAATCACTAATTTTCATTTTGATGATAGTATTAAATTTTAGTTCTTAAGTTATTTTTATGGGATCTCAGACTCTAAGTTTGACTTGAATTGTTATTTTTTTATAGTTAAGTAACCTTTGTTAGAATTGACAGAAATTTTCAGTGATGCCTTCACACACTAACATGAAATAATCACACGAGGAAGAGAAGAGAGAAAGAGAATTTTTCTTTGTAACAATCTGATTCACATTCACATTCTATTTTATGTATTACACAGTATTGCTATATATAGTTCTTCAACTAATTTTGTTATAACAACCACTAACTAACATACTAATGATAGAACTAGCTAACTAATTATCTGAATTATTTCTATGCAACACTCCTCCTTAATTTAGATTTCGTTAGAGCTTTTAAGTCCCATCTTCCTCCTCAGATATTCAAACCTCTCCTTCTTCAAAGATTTTGTCAAAATGTCTGCAAGTTGATCTGCAGATGTGCAAAAATCCAACCTCAATCTTCCATTGTACACTTGATCTCTTAAGTAGTAAAATCTAGTCTCAATATGCTTGCTCCTTCCATGAGCAACAGGATTCTTTGCAAGGCTTATAGCAGACTTGTTATCTACCATCAACAACATTCCATTCTCAGATTTTACCTTCAACTCAGTCAGCAAAGCTTCTAACCATATTGCTTGACAAGCACTCATGCTGGCAGTTATGTATTCGGCCTCACATGACGATAAGGCCACAACATATTGCTTCTTTGAACACCAATTGATAGCTGCATTCCCAAACTGAAACAAATACCATGTGGTACTCTTTCTATCAGTTTTACCCCACACCAATCAGCATCTGAGAAGCCAGTCATCTCACAAGAATTGCTACTCAAGTTTGTAGGAAACAGTAAACCAAAACCAATAGTCCCTTTCAAGTACCTCAGTAGCCTTTTCACTGCATTCAAATGACCTTGTTGTGGTGCTTTCAAGAATCTACTCACCAAGCCAACTCCATATGCTACATTTGGTCTGGTATTGCATATGTACCTCAAGGAGCCTACCATTTGTCTGAACACAATCTTATCCACCAATTGTTTCAACCCTGATTGATCCAGCACAACACTAGTTTCAACAGGAGTTGAAACTGAGTTGCAGTCAAACATTTGAAACCTCTTTAGAACATCAGTTGTGTATTTGCTTTGGTGCATAAAAATCCCAGCCTTTGTCCTCTTGAACTCTATGCCCAGAAAATATGATAATTCTCTAAGATCTGACATTTCAAATTCAGATTTCATCTCTTGCTTAAATGTCGAGATAGTATTGAAATCTTTTCCTGTTATCAACAAGTCGTCCACATATAAACACACTATGAGGATGTCTGAAAGACTTTCTCTTTTAACATACACACCATATTCAATAGTGCATCTCATGAATCCAACTTGTAAGAGAAAAGTATCTATTCTCTTGTTCCAGGCTCTGGGAGCCTATTTCAAACCATACAAGGCCTTATGAAGCTTGTACACCTCTCTTTCTTTGCCTTTTATCACAAACCCTAGTGGTTGAGTGACAAAGACTTCTTCTTCTAGTGAGCCATTAAGAAATGCAGATTTTACATCCATTTGGTGTACTTCCCAACAATTGTAGCTAGTTATTTCTATTACAAGTCTCACTGTCTCCAACCTAGCAACAGGAGCAAACACTTCGTCATAATCCAAACCTTGCC
Organism: Glycine soja; assembly: GCF_004193775.1. Classification (NCBI taxonomy): domain Eukaryota; kingdom Viridiplantae; phylum Streptophyta; class Magnoliopsida; order Fabales; family Fabaceae; genus Glycine; species Glycine soja. The sequence goes on along the minus strand of NC_041011.1, from coordinate 41,178,831 downwards.
TCTGAAGAAGTCCCTTTGCAACTAGTCTGGCTTTGAACTTTGTTACTTCTCCTTTAGAATTCAACTTAGTTTTAAAGATCCATTTTACTACTATAGCTTTCTTTCCTGTTGGTAGCTTTGTGAGACTCCATGTCTTGTTCCTCTTAATAGACCTCAGCTCTTCTTCCATTGCTTCAACCCAATGTGAGTGCTTCAAAGCCTCTTCCACACTAATAGGTTCCATCATAGCAAGTAAGGCCATATGGACAAAGTCACCATCAGTTGTAATTGAAGAATCTGGGAATATCTCATAATCATCCAGCCTTGCAGGGGCTTGTCTATGTCTCTGAGGTCTTGTTGATGCCGCTTCATCATGAACAACACTATCTTTTGTTTCTTCATCAGTGTGTAGACCTTCATATCTAGTTCTCAATTCAGATGTGCCTTGCTTCTCACTCCAATTCCAGGATTGACCCTCATCAAACTTCAAGTCTCTACTCAACATTAGTTTTTGAGTTTGAGGATTAAAAACCCTGTATGCACCAGTAAAGTGGTAGCCAAGAAATATGAGTTTCTCACTCCTGTCATCCAATTTTCTCCTTATTGCGTCTGGAACATGCTTATAGCATATAGATCCAAAGATTTTAAGATGACTCACATTTGGTCTAGCGCCTGACCAAACTTCTTTTGGTGTCTTGTCTTCTAATCTCTTTGTTGGACATCTATTCAGGAGATGCACAGATGTTGAAACAGCCTCAACCCATAATTTCTTTGGCAGGTTCTTTGTCTTTAGCATGCTCCTTGCCAGGTTGAGGATGGTTCTATTCTCCTTTTCAGCTGTGCCATTGTGTTGTGGAGTGTAGGGAGTTATAACCTCATGTTCAATCCCCTCCTTAGTGCAATAGGATTTGAATTCATTTGACATGTATTATCCTCCACCATCTGACCTTAGCACTTTCAATTTGGACTCACATTGTTTTTCGACCAGAGTTTTCCAAATCTGAAAAGTATCAAACATATCACTCTTCTTCTTAATAGGATAAATCCACACCTTTCTAGTGAGATCATCAATGAAGGTTACAAAACACCTGTTTCCACCAAGAGACTCCTCCTTAAAAGGACCACACACATCAGTATACACAACTTCAAGTGGTTTAACAGTTTTTGTAGGTATGCTTGAAACAAAAGAATTTCTAGCTTGCTTGCCTATTAGGCATTCATCACATAGCTTCTCAGGAACTCTAATGTTTGGTAGACCTGTTACTAAGCCTTTTCTATTTAGTAGCTCTAAACTTTTAAAATTTAGATGGCCATACCTCTTGTGCCATAGCCAAGTTTCAATTTCTATGGTGGATTGCATACACTTCTGATGACTAATCTGAATTTCAATTCTAAATGTTTTGTTAGCCGAGAATGGAGCTTTTAGGACACTCTTCTTGTCTTTATCAAAAACTTTCAGCATGTTGTCCTTCATCTCCATTGTGTAACCCTTTTCAAGCAATTGTCCAAGGCTGAGTAAATTGCTCTTCATCTTGGGAACATATAAGACATTTGAGATGCATGCTTTCTTTCCATCTTTTCTTTGAATCATCACACTCTTTATCCCTTCTACTGTAATTGAGTTGTGATTTGCGAATTTCATTGTGCTCTTGGAAGTCTCATCAAGTGTTGTGAACCATTATCTTCTTCCTGACATATGGTTTGAGCAACCAGTGTCTAGGTACCAGAAGTTAGCACACTGAAGATCATTTTTGGTGGTAACCGTTAGCTGATAATGATCATCTTTTGGATTCTCATCTTGTGCCAACCTTGCTTCTTCACCTTTCACTTGAAATCCTCTACTGAATCTACAATCAGCTGCAAAATGGCCAAAGTTCCTGCAGTTGTAACACTGCACCTTCTTCTTGTCGACCCATTTCTTTTTCCCTGAGAATTGGCTTCTTGGATTTGACACAGCTTTCTGTGAAGATGATCCAGAATCACCACATTTTGAATCTTCAGTCTTTCTCCACTTCTCATCACGCCACTTTCCTTTGTTCTTTTTGGATTTGTCTCCTTGCTTGTCAAATTTTCTACTTGTTTGGGCTTGTAAGGCTTGATCATTGTGCTTCTCAGGATTCCTTTCTCTTAATCTTTGCTTATGTGCTTCAAGTGAACTTTGTAGTTCTTCAAGCTTGAAGGATGTGAGATCCTTTGATTCTTCAATGGCCACCACAATGTGATCAAACTTTGATATCAATGTTCTGAGCACCTTTTCAATCACTAATTGTTCCTTAATCTGTTCTCCACATCACTTCATCTGGTTGGTGAGTGTGAGAATCTTTGTGAAATACTCAGCTACTGATTCAATCTCCTCCATTGCAAGAAGCTCATACCATCTTCTCAATGTCTGAAGTTTTACCTTCTTTATCTTTTCTGCACCTTCATGACTCTTTACAAGAATGTCCTATGCTTCCTTCGAGGTTGTGGCATTTGCAATTTTCTCAAAGTTGGCATCATTTACACACTGGTGAATTAGGAATAAGGCTTTGCAGTCCTTTTTCTTGAAATCTTTGTAGGTAGATCACTGGGTTTTAGTAGCACTGGCACTGGGTTCTTGATACCCGCTCGTAACAATCTCATATACATCTTGAAAACCCATAAGAGCTTTCATCTGAACATGCCATCGATCGAAATTCTTTTCACCAAGAACTGGGAGGTTGTTCATCGGAACTCCATTGCTCGTCATAGCTCAAGGTTCTTCCTCTGCTCGAATTCATCTTCCTCAAAAAACGTGAATTCACACAGAATCGCCTTTGATTGCTTCAATCACAAGTCCCACCTTTCGCAGGTTGATTCACACAGAAACAGACCCACGAATCCTTGCTCTTGATACCACTGTTAGAACTGAGAATCTCAGTTATATCTTCACACACTAACATGAAGCAATCACACGAGGAAGAAAAGAGAAAAAGAGAATTTTTCTTTGTAACAATCTGATTCACATTCACATTCTATTTTATGTATTATCCAGTATTGCTCTATATAGTTCTTCAACTAATTCTGTTATAACAACCACTAACTAACATATTAATGATAAAACTAGCTAACTAATTATCTGAATTATTTCTATCCAACAACCTTGATTATAGTTGTTTATATAAATAACTTCTGTTAGAACTCATTTACTCTAATACTGGTATTCTAAAATTACTTAAACTTTTAAGATTCAACAGCAACTACGTTAGAGTTGCTCGAACAAAACAAAAGTTTTTCTTTTAATATTAATTGGGATGAAATGATTTTTATTGTTAGTGTATAAAAAATGAATAAATAACAGAAATATTTATATATGAAGAATATAATTATATATAAAAAATGTATGGTAACTCTCGGGTCCTATACATCAAAGCTCGTGATTAATCAATTACATAACAATCTAATGATCCTGATTTCTTCTGTAAAAAAAACTTTGTTGGAAGGAGTGGGTGGAGAATATTCATATTGAAACCGTTGACTAAAGTTTGTACGTTTAACATTTCTTTACATCAACCAGGAAAGAGAGAGATCGACAGCACAGACATAAGAAAAAAATATTAAATAATCCAACTGTGAATTGTGAAGTATATTTTGCGGCCAGAGTGCGAAGTTGAGCTGACTAGAGTTTTTAAATGGAACCTAAAGTGAGTAAAAAATATAATTAAAAAAAAACAGTGACATCTAGCTCCCATGCCCATCAACCAAACTTTGAAGGGAAAAAATAAATCCTCCTCATACCATTATATGCTATTGCTCACCGTCATCTGTTAGATGATTCTGACAATCTGCCAGAGAAGGATAGAATCATTTTTTTTTTAATACTAGTAAGGTTGAAGAAAATTAGGGCAGTGTCTCACTATTCAGGGTCTATAATTAATGATCATAATCTCCATGTCACCCTGGTCAAATGGAAATCGGAACTAGGACGAAAGGTGAAGGACCGACAGAATTTCATCTTGTCATACCTAATATATATATATATATTACTAGCTAGTGTTTTAATTAACATTTATAACACATGGGATAAATGTGTATTTTTTATAATTAAAATTTTAAATAAGTAAATATTTTTAATATATAAATTATCTTAATTAAAATCTGTAAAAAAATTAAAAATTTTAAACATATAAATTATATGTTAGATTTATGATAAACACTTTAAAAATGATACAACCTTATTTGTGATATAAGCTTATTTTTAATTAATGATAATTTATTTTAAGAAAATATTAAAATTTAATTTATAAATAGAGATAAAAATGATAGACTGAATGGGATAAAATGTTAAAAAAATCTCAGAAAAGCTCTAGTTGAAGAATAGTTTCTTAAAATATTTAGTTGAAGAAACTCCAAAAAAATACTCTCATTTAATATAAGTATTTTAATTTATATACATAGGATTTTTTTTTATATATAAAGGATTAGGAATAAGAACTAGTAGCAAGCAGAAAATAAAATTTTACTTTATATAACTAAAAATTTATATTAAATAGATATTTTAAATATAAAATATAAATATATTATAATTAAATTTTAAATATATAAATATTTTTTTCAACATAGAAATATAAAATATATTATAATTAAATTCAAAATTCAACAATGATATTATAAGAAAGTTTGGATCCACCTCAGCACCGGTGAGAGCGATTGATGGAGAAATTATGAAAGCAAGATTTTTCCTTCACGTGGAAGAAATTCAAGTCAGCCAACAAGATCAAAGAAAGTATTTTGTTTTACTGGAAAATAACCTATATTCTCACAATTTTGGTCCACATATGAATTACTCATAATAAGATATATTAGTAAAATTTGTTATAAACTTACAGGGATGATGTGTGAGTTTGAACAATTTTCTGAACAAAATTAATAGAAAAAAAAAGAAACTAAATAAAAGCAATAAATTAAAATTCTCATTTAAGTTAAAATTAATCTATGTATCTTAATTTTGTTCAGAAATTATTTCCTTAATACCTATATATAAATTTAATATAATGGAGTTAACATTTTCACTTTAAAAAGTCTAAATAACAGAGGAAAACTTATAACTTATAAGTTGATATAATTAAACTGAGCTATGCAACCTCTCCACAAAATCTGAATTGAAAGTATATGAGTTCTTTGTTTTCAGCAATGAGACTGTTTAGCAAGTAAATTTACTTGGCACATATCGTATACATGTGAATATCTATATAGATACCATGCGTTTTGTTTAAGGATCTATGAAGTGAGGAAACTTGAAAGTTTTATGCCACTAACTAGTTAACCAAATGCTATAACTATGAACCGCTCTCTTCATGTCCGTTGTGCCTCTTTACATGATACTGTCTACCTACCCAACTTAGATTCAAGTGCCTTTCTTTCATTCCAAATGCTCAATATCTGTGGTCTCAGGTTGCCTTCTTTTGGAAAACAACATTGAGGTGAGAGAAAATAGAGAATGAAAAAACAAGATATATACATCTTTACATTACTGTTTTTTCTTTCTTTCTATTTCTTTTTTATCCTTATTTAGTTTCCCAAACAAATCTTCACCCATAAAATTATAGATAATTTTCACCAAATTAGGTTAGCTGCAGAGTAAGGCACGTAAATAAAAAATTTATAGTGAAACTATATCCTATAGGTATACTAACCCTCTCAATCAAGTCAAAGTGGACCAAGTAATTCATTCCATTTAAATATGGTAAGGACTGAATTAAATGATAAATGATGGTCTTTGCTTGATTTGTTCATAGAATCACATTTATAGTTTTCATGCCATCCAGCAGTAATGGTTTTCACAATATATGATCAAATCTAGAGAAAAGCAACGCAATTAATTTAGTACCTTTGATTGTGTCAGTACAAGCATCTATTACTATGAGTCAAGGATCTGTATTTATTGATTAACTAAAAGTGGCCAAGTTATAGAGATCGAGATATATATATGATAGGGGGTTGGGGAAAGAGAGGAACAATTAATCCAATGTCTAATTGTGATGCAAATCTATATTCAGTTTTTGTAGATCTGAAAGTTGGGCTAAGTATACCCAAATCATAATTGGTGCAAAGAGAACAAAAAATATGCAATTTAGTAGAAGTGATGGTAAGATAAGATTAGTAGACTAATCAATGCATAATTAGATATGCAGCAGAAAAAATTGAACTTAAAAAAACAGTTTTGATTAGGTGACTAATGAAAATAATTAAAAACTAAGTGTCCCCAACCTCAAGGTAGGAGAACGCACCACCAAAACGCGTTAGTGCGTTACTGTCACTGGAATCGTGAACATTTCCAGCATCCTTTCCTCTTTCTTTTTGCAAGAATCAAGCAAACATGAATGCTGATTCAAATAGAATCTCCAGATTTAGCCAACATAAGAATATACAATATTCAGCCATCCAGAAAACATGAATATATAGATATATATTTATGTGAAAAGTAGAATAGAGGAAAAACAACAATGAAATAGTATCCACATCCATCGTATAAATACAAGATGCAAGAATGAATTGAAGAAACCTTTTTTAGGGTTCTATGAAACCGGATGAAAATCTCGAGGAGGATCAGAAAGCAAATTAGGGTTTCTATATGCTTCCATTCAACAGGTGAAGCAGCCACATGATCTGTTCTTACCAATAGAAGGTAAACTCAGATCATGCTGGCAGCTTCAACTGCTGCAGGTGCACAACAATGAAGAGAGTATATATACAAATAGATGACCCTTCTTCCCTCCACGGACCGTAGTAGCTAGCTTATCATCTTCATCTATACATGTTTAGTTTCTTAGGCTATGTATGTATATATACACACACATGTTGTGTCGTTGTTCCTCGTTTCTTCTTCAAGAGGTTGATGAGTGAAGATTGCTTACAGATAAGAGCGATGGGAAGATGGCAAACGTATAGCTAGCAAAAGCATATTAGAAGTATGTGGTTCCTTTTTAGTTTTTTGTCTCCCTCTTTTGTACGTTTTTTTTATTAGGCTACATTTTGGACCATCTCTAGTTCTAAGTAGCTAGTTTTCCTGTTTCCAGTTTCATCTCTTTTGTTTCATATGTGGAAGATAGATCACTGTCTTTCTTTTTTTTTTTTTCTTAATTTGTATTTTTGTGTTAGTCTATACATTTTTTTCTTTTTCTTTTTTTTGAGGGGGTGGGGGTCATGTATTACAATATACATATTTTGATATAGTATTTGTTTTAATTTTTCAATTTTTGAAACTGCATGAGGGGTACTGTCATACTCATGAATTTATCGATGTATTAATATCAAGAAAAATGGAAAATTAAATTGATGTAATTAATATAATATTATCATACGTTAATTAATCCCTCTAGAAACATAAAATGATTCCTTCTCTTTTGGGGAGGGAGAATTTATTGCATGAAAGGGATATATAGCACTAATTAACAAGCTTCATAGGGAAATTTGAATAGAACAGGCCATTAATCACGGGGTGTGGTTATTATCAATTGGCCATTTTGGTAACTTCACAGTTGAATTAGAAGATGATGAAAAGTAAAACAAGGAGAAAAGATATGTGTGTGCATGTGGTCCTATTGTTGAAACGAATTTAATAATATCACGCTCACGCCACCACATGCAGACACTCTAGCGAGAGTTTCTATATGTCTCAACGGGCTTTTAAAACTTTGGTTGGATGCACCCTTTCATGCTTTTTTCTTTCCCTCTCTTTTTCTCATATTGTCTGTGTTGTATGTAAGGTAGGCATCAGTTAGAATGAACCAAATAGAGTATGGGAACAATGAGTATATAGGGGACCATTTTGCGATTTGCGCGGATCCCATTTATCCGTCTAACATAAGGTTCACACAATCACACAAAAAGGAAAATAAGAAAACCAACAAAGGCAACATTTTCAAAACTTTTCTCTTTCTACAAGGGAGATAAAGTGTTCTATACATCATTAAACTCAATGTTTGTGGTTAATAGCCTTTAGCTCCCTACACGATAGACTAATTTCCCTTTTTTTTTGGGACAAAAAGAGATATAAAATTAAGAACTTGAAAATCAGGTGAAAAAATGACTTTCAAGGAAAAGTATTTTTTATATTTTTATCTCTTTGATTTATATTAAAACATATGTCACAAAAATTTTAACTGCATACCAACTGAACAGTAGCAAGTGGAGAATTGGAAATAAATATGAATGGAGGTTGAAATGATCACGAAATGTATTATAAAACCTTTGTTAAATTTTTTTTTAGTGTCACCACTGTTACTATCATTTCATTTCAACCATTATTATTACTAATATTGCTGTCACCATCTGTATCAATGTTGTCACAAAGTGTCACTGTTGCCGAAATAAATTCAAATTTATGTAACTTATATTTAAGTTTTAATATTAAAATTGAAAATTAAAATCACAAAAATAAAAACTAAGTGAAAATTGATTTAATAGTTTTTTTTTTAATTTCAAAACTTAAAATATACTACTACCCCCTGAACAGGTCATAAACTTCTGTGGTGACACCTCAGACTTGACTCAGTAGCACATTTCACTGTTTCTATTGTCTCATTTCAAAATGCTTTCTCTTCCTTGGAGGGAGAATTTGCAGTTGGGATGAAACACTAGTTTGGGGGCACACTTTTAATCACAACGAACCTTGACAGTTCTCATCATGGCGGCGTTTCTTCCCCTCGTGGCATAAAATCGAAACATCAAACTTTTAATCGGAGACACTATCATTTTTTACGAGCCAAACGAACCTCTTTTTGATAATTCTAACACCATGTACACAACATTGGAATAATTCTTATTATCACTTTATGGAGACCAATTAATCATATATTTGGGACAAGGTAAAACGAGATTTTACTGTAGAAACTCCTTTTCTTGGGTTAACAAAATTAATAATTAAGCTCTTTTTTGGTATCCTAAGGCTGGCTGAACTCACTAAACGATCAGAAATAATCGGAGCAATTAATCATACCGAAGTGATAAAGTTTAATAACCCACTAACACACTGCCAAAAAAACTAACCCATTCATTCTCTTTTTGTGGCATAGTTAAGTAATTCTTTATTACCTCTACCCTATATATAGTTGGTTGTTGGAGAAAAAAAAGGTGTTCATGTGTACGCGTGTGTATCGAATCAGCTTGCTTGCATCTCAAGAGTATTCGGTCCATATGAATCTAAGAAGAAAGCATCAAAGGAAAAAGAAATAAGAACCTCCCAAGTCAAAACAGACCCAAATTAATCAAATGTTTATTTTACCTAATTTCTTATCATGTGTGAAAGTCAGATATATATGATGTTTAATTTTGAGGTTAACTTGAGATAACATGGTTGAGAGGAAGTTTAGGTAGAAAAGTTTAAGGCAAAAGCTATCACGTCCCTTTTTCGTAAAGAAGAGAAAGGCACCAATACAAATGCAAGGAAGTTGCAATTATGTAGGTTGCAAAACATCAATTAAAGAATTACGTTGGTACATTGTTTATATCATCTAGAAACATTTAATACTTATTAGTATCCATTTTATGCAATAGATAATATAATCATAAATAAAATGTATTAACCGCAAAAAATAATATTTTTGTGGGTATTAAATTTGTCACTAAAAACAACGGTGAATTACATGCCTTCATATGCTTTGGTGGCAGTTACAATAGCAAGGAGTTTTACTGTTATTTAATACGGCATGTTTAAATTGCTAGTGATTTTAATTTTGATTATTTTATTTCTTAATTCAAATTCTTCTAATAACACATTTGACTCCAAAATACTATTTATTATAAATAAATTGAAATGATAAAAACATAAAAATAAAACACTACATGCACTAGCTTAGATAATTAAGTTAAGCAAACGAGTTAATGTGTTATTTTTCTTAGCAGTTACTTAAAATAGAGGGTCCTAACCCTCAGTGAACATTGTTAATGTTTAACATAACAATTAATAAAGTGATAGTTTGATTTAAATTGGGGTCTACATTTGTAAGACCTTTTATTCTTTAATTAATTTTCATTCAGTTTCAAACCTCTCACACCAGTTAGGCAGTTTCTTCTATTTAACATCCGTCCTTTCTCTTCTTTTCTTTTTTTTTTTCATTTTATTTTAAAGAAATGTAAAAAAAAAGGAAGTACTTTTCTTTTCCCTGCAGGTAAAATATAATGCTGCTTATTAATTTATGCCCAATATGACTAGTTGAAAAGGACATCTATTATAGGAGAGGAAAAGAAAAACCTCCGTTAATTTTATAAGAATACAACACTTGTTACGATAAAGTCAAAATAATGTGTCATCATACTCATCCATTGATGAATTTCAAATAAGAGAAAATAAAAACCAATCTAAACACTTAAAACAAGTGAAACTAAAATGAACGAGTATTTGGGTTACCTCTCAAGTAGCTGATTTAATGTCCCGAGCCTGATGGTCCAAGTTGAGGTTGTTGATTTCCCATTTGTAAGCCCTTCAAATTTTTTGTAATAGCCTCCAATTGAGTAGACATGAGCTTATTCTGTGACATAACACTTTCTGTGTCAAGCTACAATATACTCCTCTTTTTGAAGTAACACATTTGTATTCATTAGAAGCCACGGAATCAATTATCATCCTGATCCTTCACCACAAAGGAATAAAAAAAAATGCTTTTGGAAATGTAGGTTGAAATTGTTTGCACAACAATATAAACATGCGCTATAATTGATTTGATTCTTGAATATTTCTTTTTTAATCCGAACTAACCCAATAAATCAATGAATTAACGTTTAACTTTGGCTAATACATTTTAAAAATTGGTACTTAATTTTGTCTATTTTTATTTTTTTTCCCTCTCCGTTCATTTTGATTTTCTTATGGTTTATCTTATATTACAAAGTGTATTAATTTATTCGTATTTATTATGTAATTCTTATAATATTTTAAGTAAAAAAAATTATGAAATGTATAATATAATAACTATAAAATAAATATTTAGTCATTAAAAAAGAAGACATGTTTTATTTTTTATTTATATAAAATTAAAATTCATATAATATTGACAATAATTAGATATAAAAACTTAAAAAATTATAATCAGTTATTTTTATGACAACCTGATGCTCTATAAAATAGCCTGGTCATTATTTTCCAAATACAATAAGAACAATAATATAATTTTTTGAATTTAATTTATTACACAAAAAATATTACAATAAAAATATTATCATAATAATTGTTAATCTTGATTTTTCATAAAAAGTAAAACAATAAAAAAATATAGAATTTTATAATATCAATAAGATGTTGGTTTGAATAAAATTCTGAGCTTTCCGATAAGAGTGTCAGTAAGATTTTAACAAAAGGTAGTTATACATGAATAATTCATTAGTGTACAACTTGTAAAATAACTATTGCATATCCTAAGAAAAACTAATTTATCAAATTTGAAATTATTAAAATCCTTTTAAAACTGTGACATAAGATAGAATAAAGAAACTTGCTTTGATTTTTATTGAATATAATTATTTAATATGAATAAATTATATGGTAAGCTTTTAAATTTGAAAATTTGTGGCATTAGACTGCGTTGACATATATGGGAAGTTTTTTTTTTTATTGTTGCTAATTTCAGAGAATAATGTATGAATAAAGAAAATGCGTGAAATGCATTATAATAAAACTTACTCTATATTTGAGCACGCGGGATTAAGACTACGATGTATTATAAAAAAGAAAGTGTTATCAAATACCGAAGCAAAATCAAACCCTTTGAATTTTCAAGTTGACGAGCAATTTGACTGGTCAACTAGTATTAGCTTTTGAAAAAACCATTGTTAGGTTTAATAAAAAAGAAAGTGTTATTGTGTGGTGTTGTAGTCTTGTAGAAGTGCAAGCAAAGGTGAAATTGTCAAACAAGCAAAAACTAAACAAAACCATTGTTAGCTTCATTTGACCGCCTGCTTTGAATTTGCATTGGGAATTTTATATATATAGTTGCTCACTTGCTTCTCTTCACATTTTCGGAAACTTTGTATAGTTAATTTTTTAAAAACTATTCATGTCTTTTAATTTGCCATTTTTATCTTTATTTTCAAATTAAATTTCAATCATTTTTAAAACAATTAGTCAATAATTAAAAATAACCTCGTATAACAATAAATTATTTATCATAAATTTAAAATATAATTTATAAGTTCAAAATATTTTAATTATAATATAACTTATTTATTTCAAATATATTTAATAAAAATATATATTTATTATACGGACTTAAATACTAATTTATTCTTATTGGATAAAATAAAATCCTTATTATTAACAATAAAAACATTTGTTGGCATGACAAAGTTTGAATAAACTTCTCAGTAACTATTTAGATAGTAAAGTAAATTAAAATTTTATCATAAGTTAAAATCAATTTTTAAAGGAATTAAATGAAAAAGTTTGTATAAATTAACTTATCCACCATAAACTTTTTCTTTGACATATTGGAAAAGCTTAAATATGAACCTATATATAATCTACAATTTGCGGATTAACCTATATATAATCTACAATTCCACTAAGGTTAATAATAGGAAACACATAAATGTATAATTTTCTGCCGAATCCATTTAAACTGACTGTCAAATATGAGTTCGGCCCGTTGGTTAATATATTAACAAAGGGGCTAGAAAAAGATTAAAATATATTTTGTTATTTATATTTAATTTTTCTTTTTTTTCTCATTCTTTATAAATGTTTTAACATAATTTATTTTTCTCAAGATTCTACTGCAAAATCATTTTTTCTATTTATAGTTTATTTTTTCTTTTTAAGGAAATTTGGTCTACAAATGATATGTTAGGCAAAATAGTCGAAAAATTAGTTAGACGTTGAAAAATTAACTTATTTGATAAATTAGTTTAAGTAAAAAATGAAAAAAAAAATAATAAAATCATAATTTATTCAAAAAAATATTAGGAAAAAAAATAAATACGATAAAAGTGAAATAAAACAAAAATTAAAAATTAATATTTTAAAAAAAGTTATTTGAAGTAATATTTCAAAAAATGTTACAAATTATCAAGACTATATATTAATAAAAAAACTTAAAAATTATTAATCAAGAAATTAAATAAACTTTTTAATTAATAAAAAAATAAAAACTAAATATGTTAATAACCAAAATGTCAAAGCATGCTTAAATAAATAGAAATGAATTGAGCTGGTTTCTTAAAAAAAAATGTCAAGCATGTCACCAAAAACAGGATTCAATCCGGCCTTTTCCATACTGCTTGTTAGCATTTACTAAATAAGACGAGATCCTAAAAGTTGATTTTTTTTTTTTTACTTTTGACCAAAAAATCTATTTTCTTTTAATAAAAACCGATTCTCCATTCAAAGTGTTACTGTGTTAGGTCTATTTTTTTAAAACAAAAAAAGGCAAGTAAAACTTTTATAACTCATGGTGTGTTGCAGATTTCAGCTTGCAGCCAATAAAACCCCAATCATCAACTTGTATTTATTAAAAAAACAATATAGAGACTCTCCAAAGTAAAATAATTGAAAATGTTTTCCTGCCTTTAGTTCTTTGGAACACAATGCAACAATTAAAAATTTATGAGTTTGAAGACGACAAAGTAAGTTTAGTTCATCCATTGTTTCTATATTTTAATTTTTTATTTCCATATTCTTAGCTATCCAGTAAGATTAGGAATAGTTTATGTTTGTTGTAACTGCTTTCTGTTACTAACCGCCAACTTTCTTTCTTTCATCAGTGTATATATATCACCTCATATTCATCAATAAAGCAAGCTGGTTTGGTTATTTTGCTGTTTCGACTTTTCATTCTTCATGGCTTTAATTTCATTTTGTAATGGTATCAGAGCCCTTAGGAAGAGCTCTATTGCGCACTCGATATATTCCCTTTATCCTCTTCTATCCTTTATCAACCATGAGTGAGAGAGTATAGCAAACACCTAGCATGGATAGTTGCCTCTACCTCCATCCAAGCGAGAACCCAACAGTGGCTCTTGTATCCCCAGTTCTAGACTCTTCTAACTACCATTCATGGAGCAGATCGATGATGACAGCTTTGAGTGCCAAAAATAAGGTGGAATTCATAGATGGAAGCGTACCTGAACCACCAAAAATAGATCGAACGCATGGTGCATGGCGTCGCTGCAACAACATGGTCGTATCTTGGATCGTGCATTCGGTATCCACATCCATTAGACAGAATATTCTATGGATGGACAAAACGGAAGAAATATGGCGTGATCAGAAATCCCGATACTCGCAAGGTAATCTCCTTCGAATCTATGATCTTCAACAAGAGGCATCATCAATGAAACAAGGTGATCTTTCTATTACTAAATATTTCACCAAATTACGCATTGTATGGGATGAAATACAAAATTTTAGACCAAATCCTGTTTGTTCTTGTACTGTGCGATGTACCTGTTCTGCTCTTGCCATCATTGTGCAAAGAAAACTCGAAGATAGAGCGATGCAATTTCTACGTGGTTTAAACAAACAGTATAGCAATGTTCGATCACATATTCTACTTATGGATCCATTGCCTACGATATCGAAGATTTTCTCGTATGTATCACAACAATAATGGCAGTTATTAGGAAATAATCGCATGGCAGGTATCAATCTTGAACCTAAGGGAAGCTTGATCAATGCCGTAAAATCCACTTGAGATTTTTGTGGAAGAACTGGACACATAGAGAACGTGTGTTACAAAAAGCATGGCCTTCCTTCCAATTATGATGGGAGAAGCAAAGCAAGCAATATCAAAAATGGAAAGACATGCACTCATTGTGGGAAAAGCGGACACACTGTTGATGTACGTTATAGAAAGCATGGATTCCCCCTGGGATACAGGTTTTCCAATTCAAGGAACACTACAAACAACATAGTGACAGCAGATAGCAAAGTCACAGATGACCAAACGCAACATCACGAGTCTCAAGAAGTTCATTTTTCACCTGAGCAATACGGGGCATTACTTGCTTTAATCCAACAACCATCTCATGGGAACTCAGCGTCTACTTCGTCTAATGTCAAACAAGTTGCCTCCGTTTCTTCATGTTCTATTGATCCAGCATCAATCACGGGTAAACCTTTGCCTTTTGTAAATCACACACACACACACACTCACTTCTTGGATATTAGACTCCGGAGCAACTGATCATGTATCGTCTTCACTAACTCACTTTCACTCCTATAATCAAATCAACCCTCCCATTATGGTCAAATTAACAAATGGTCATCATGTTACTGCTACCCATTCAGGCGATATATATCTTTCAGCTTCAATAATTTTGTCAGACATTCTTTACATTCCTTCGTTTACTTTTAACCTCATTTCAATATCTAAACTTGTTTCCTCTACTAACTGTAAACTCATTTTCTTTTCCACTTCATGCATATTACAGGATACGAACACTCAAGCGAGGATTGGTACAGTTGAAGTGAGAAACGGGCTTTACCATCTTACCCCAAACCATATAGCAGCACACACTGTGCAATCTGTCATCACTCACCCAAAATGTAACATCACTCCTATAGACCTTTGGCATTTTTGCATGGGGCATCCATCTTTTGAGCGCTTACAATTCATGCAGTCCTCTTATCCTTTCTTGCGAAATAATAAGAATTTTGTGTGTAATACATGCCATTACGCATAGCATAAAAAGCTCCATTTTCCTTCTAGCAATTCATGTGCATCACGTTGCTTTGATCTTCTGCATATAGACATATGGGGACCATGTTCAAAGCTTTCCTTGAATGGTCATTGTCACTTTCTCACCATTGTAGATGATCATTCTCAATTTACCTGGGTTCATCTCATGCATACAAAAGCTGAAGCACGTAAAAACATTATAGATTTTACTGCATATGTTGAAACTCAATTTAATAGCAAAATTAAAACTATAAGAACTTACAATGGTTTTGAGTTTTCCATGCATGATTTCTATGCCCTAAAAGGAGTAATTCATCAAACAACTTGTGTTGAAACTCCTGAACAAAATGGAATCGTGGAACGTAAACACCAACATCTTTTGAATGTAACCCGAGCTCTTCTATTTCAGGCAAATCTTCCACACAGTTTTTGGTGTTTTGCTTTACTTCATGTTGCATACTTAATAAACTGCATTCCTACTCCTTTTCTGCAAAACATATCACCTTATGAAAAGCTTCATGGTAACCCTTGTGATATTTCCAATCTTCGTGTTTTTGGATGCTTGTGTTACATCAGTACACTCAAAGCCCATAGACAAAAACTTGACCCACGAGCTCACCCATGCATTTTTCTTGGTTTCAAACCTCATACCAAAGGTTATCTGGTCTATGATTTGCATTCCCACAATATTAATGCATCACACCATGTTGTTGTTTTCTACGAAGACCATTTTCCTTCTCTCCATGAAACACAAACTTCCCACACAAATAATTCTTCTCCCTCTCCAGCACCCTTCACAAATAATCATACCATTTTTAAGCCTTTCCCTTCACCTGCTTCTTCCTCACTCGTACCCACTAACCACATTGATAATCATCAACCCTCGACCTTACGACGCTCGTCCAAAGATAAACACCCTCCTACCTATCTTCAAGATTATCATCGTTTTCTCACTTCAACGACTGCTACTGCCTCGACCAATGTTCGGTATCCTCTCAACTCAATTTTATCTTATTCTCGTCTTTCTCCATCTTATCGTCATTTCATTATGTCCATTTCTGTTACTACCGAACCCACTTCCTATGCTGAAGCTTCTCGTCATGATTGTTGGCTTAAAGCAATGTCAGCCGAGTTACATGCTCTCCAAATGAACAACACTTGGACTCTTACTACTCTACCACCTCATAAAGATGCCATCGGATGTCGATGGGTATACAAGATTAAGTACAATGCCGATGGCATTATCGAACGGTATAAAGCACGCCTTGTTGCCAAGGGCTATACACAAAAGGAGGGACTGGATTTCTTGGACACCTTCTCACCCGTGGCAAAGCTTACTACTGTTCGCTTCCTATTAGCCCTAGCAACCCTCAATGGATGGCACCTACGACAACTCGACGTCAACAATGCCTTTCTTCACGGCGAGCTCGATGAGGAGGTATACATGCAACTTCCTCCTGGTCTCTCTGTTGATAATCCACACCTAGTTTGTCGTCTCCAGCGTTCCTTATACGGTCTAAAACAAGCAAACAGACAATGGTTCACTCGCCTTTCTTCTTTCCTTCTTTCTCATGGTTTCCAACAAGCCTCTGCTAATCATTCCCTCTTCTTAAGCTTCACAGGTAATTCAACTACTGCACTTCTTGTTTATGTTGACGATATTGTCTTAACAGGAAACAACATTGATATTATTCGTCATATCACGACTCTTCTCGATCGAGCTTTCAAAATAAAGGATCTTTGTACTTTAAAGTTCTTCCTTGGTCTTGAAGTTGCTCGATCCCAACATGGTATTCACTTGTGTCAACGAAAATACACCCTAGATATCCTCTCCGATTTTGGTATGCTTGGTTCTCGCCCCAACACCACTCCTATGGACTATGCTACTCGTTTGCATGCCACATTAGGTGATCCGCTATCTGCTGAAGCTTCATCTTTCTATCGTCGTTTGGTTGGCCGCCTCATTTATCTCACAAACACTCGTCCTGACATAGCCCATTCTGTTCAGCAATTGAGCCAATACATGGCTCACCCCACTACTGCTCACTCACAAGCTGCTTCTCGTGTTCTTCGATACCTTAAGGGTACTCCTGGCTCTGGTATTTTCTTCTCCGCCACTGGTCCTCTCCAGCTCAAAGCCTTCAACGATTCCGATTGGGCAGGCTGTCGTGATTCTCGACGCTCCATCATCTATCTCGCCCACTCCATTATTTCTTGGCGCTCGAAGAAACAATCTACGGTGTCTCGCAGCTCCTCCGAAGCCGAGTATCAAGCTTTAGCCTCAAGATACAACTTGCGAGCTGCAGTGGCTCACCTACCTTCTTCAAGATTTCCACATTTCGTTTGTTCAATCAGCCATTCTTTATTGTGATAATCAATCCGCTATTCAGATAGCCTCTAATCAGGTTTTTCACGAGCGCACTAAACGCATTGACTTAGATTGCCATATTGTCCGTGAGAAAGTGCAAAAAGGTCTCATCAAGCTTCTCCATATCTCGTCTTCCATGCAACTTGCTGACATTTTTACTAAAACTTCACCTCCATCTATGTTTAAGAATCTGTGTTCCAAGTTAGGAATAGTTTCTGTTTGTTGTAACTGCTTTCTGTTACTAACCGCCAAAATATATATATATATATATATATATATATATATATATATCACCTCACCTTCATCAATAAAGCAAGTTGGTTTGGTTATTTTGCTGTTTCGACTTTTCATTCTTTATGGCTTTATTTCATTGTTACATATTTAATGTCGTGAATTAAAATAGTTTCATTATTTCACTTAGGAAGTAACATAACTTTCTAAGTAGTGTGACCTGTTCTAAATGCTGAAGAAAGAGAGTAACTTTGGGTCCAACGTTCAAATGTTTTTTTTTTCAATTATTTTAAAGAAGTAAAAGAATATCGAAGCTCAAATACTAATTATATTGTTGCTCTGATGAAGATTTTGAAATTTAAGCTGAATGATTTACGATTGAGTTTTTGAATGATATAAATGTTTTTGAATTCTAATTAAATCATAGATTGTTACTGAATGCTTTTGGGAAATATTTTAGTTTTTGTGATGAAGCAATACTAATATAAATGCTAGGCAAACAGTTCTTCTAAAAAAAAAAAAAGACTAGGCAAGCAGTAAAAAAAATGACTAGGAAAAAATGTAATTAGAGTCACTGTCTCCTCATTGGAAAAAAAATGGAGACACAATATTTATATTTCAAAGAAAAATTTAATATCGTTTTATTTCTGTCAAGTTTGAGAAAACAACAATTTATATTTTTCGATGACTACTAACACTAGTCACAAGAACGGTTGTTGTCACTATATATTTGTAAAACTTTTTTTTATCTTTGATGACGTAATGTTTTCTTCGTAATAAGGATTAATGAGTCTAATTACAATCATGTACCCATGACGCTTTGCAAGTTATTCATATTGTATGTATATTACTTATAAAAAAGATCACTCTTTTAATTTATTTTTTTGGTATTGAGAGCACTCTTTTATTTTTACATTCAACAATATTTTTTATAGAATAAAATGCTTTTTTTTAATGAAAAATCTTGCATATTCTTATATGAATAGTATTAACACTATTCTTTTTACTTACAAACATTATTTTACTAGTAAATTGAATCATAAAAAATGCTAATGTTGTCTGCATTTTTCATTCGTAAAACATCATTAATTTATTTTCTTGTTTTCAAATTGAATGCTATGTAATTCCAACATTCTCTATACATTGCATGAGTTCTTACACTAATTAACAAAAAAGTACAACTTGTTTTTCTGACAGAAAAAAATACAGCTTTTTTATTATTTATATTTTCATTACTTGAATTATATATAAATAAATATATATATATATATATATATATAGTATTTGTGACTTTTTTATCCAAAAAATACAAAAAAAAATATTTACTAAAATAATACAAGTGAAACAATATTTACATAAATAATACAAATTACTATTCACGTTAAGAAATCGATTTTTCAAAAATCATTTTTTCAACGTGAATAGCTAACTTTTTTTTTTATCTTAGTTTAAAGATCAGTTCTTCCCGCCAATTTTGGAATTATATAAACTGAGGTTTTTTTAGGACCTGATTTCATGAAGTGTGCTTTTTTTAAAATAGTTTTTTTAACTGATTTTTTTATTTGTCTTATTTTTTTATTTTACTAATTTATATATATTAACTTATAAAAAATATAATTGATCTAGAATAGTATTTAAAAAATAATAATTAATCCTTAAATGAAATCAAATTCATCTAAATTGAAGTAGACTAAAAAAAAGGCTTAAATAAATAAATAAAGTAAATCTAAAATATGTGACTTAGATAAATAAATAATTATTTATGTTTATATTTATGTTGTTTTGTTGATCAAATGTTAATGTGGTCCCTAAATATAAATTGTGGATTAAAGAAAAATTTTATTAACAAATAAATTTTAATTTTTTTATAGAAAAAAATTATAAAAATAGTCGTGTTTTCTTTTTATCCACACCGAAATGAATATCTGAAAACCAGATAAACAAAAGTGATGTTCCATATGTCACATCCTAAATCATCCAAAGAAAATTTATTCGGTACTCTCAAGCCAACAATGTTAAATTTATATCATATTTTTTGTATTTTAAATATTTTATTTATTGTTGGTAATTTTATATATTAAATATTTTAGTTCAATTCAACTTGTTGGTTACATGTATTTTTTTAATTTTAAATATGTATTTTAATAATCAAATAAAATGAAAATACAACGAAATAAAAACACTCTCTCTATATATTTATCTTAATTTTGGTATAAAATATTATATAGTTTTTATGTGAGTAATGAGATTACACTATACTACTCATAGAATTATGATCAATTAATCAATTATTGCATCAGAAGAACTTTTAAACTAAGAAATAAAAATAGACAATATTAAAAAAAATTAGATATATAGTTACAATACATGAAATGTATGTTAAGGTGAACTACTATCCAATCTTTTTTATTTAAAAAATGTAAAAGTAACAAAATACTAAATATTGTTATTTTTAACTAAATTATTTTTAAATTAACTTTATTTTATTTTAGTAAAATATTTTAAAATAAATCTATTTAATAATTGGAATATGAATTAAAAAATAAAATATATTAAAAAATGACAGAATGTTTGTGAGTATTCTTAATATTTGTAAAAAATTGTTATAGTTTATTATTTCATTATGTGATGTTAAATATTTTATTTCATTTCCTTCAAGTCTTTATTTACTTTCTAAATACATGATTATAAATATACCATTATGAAATGTTTCTATTTCCATGTTGTTATCACAAACTTAAGTTTCTCAAACTACAAAATATTTTCACTTTTAAAAAAGATTTCAATAATATAAAAATTAAATTATTTTCAGTTTCAACAATTTAAACATAAAAATATAAATAATTAAAAAGAAAAAAATAAATATTAAAAAATTAGAAAAAAATTTAAAAAAACCAAATAAAATATTAAATGAAATAAAAAAAACATAAAAAATTAAAAACAAAACCAATTCATAACATTGTTTTGAAAAAAAATACTGTTTACAATGTGAAAAATAAACTATATCATTTGTATAAATATTTTTTACCTGCGTAAATATTTATTTTATTTATATTATTTACGTAAAAAAAGTCTAGTATTTGTTTTTTAAAGAAATATAATATTTTATAGTACGGGAAATACATCTCCCATCATTATCTTGATGTAAATCATCTTTAAGACTCCAAGCTTGATTTCTTTCCGTTAATGCCGTACACTTAAGAGTAGAAGATAAAGAATAGACTATAAAGCATAACCCCATTTTGAGGCCAAAAGCTAGCCAACAATGAATAAAACAAACGGGAAAAAAATGAAAAATTAAAGTAAGACCATCTTAATTATCTATGTATTTCCCGTACTATAAAATATTATATTTCTTTAAAAACAAATACTAGACTTTTTTTACGTAAATAATATAAATAAAATAAATATTTACGCAGGTAAAAAATATTTATACAAATGATATAGTTTATTTTTCACATTGTGAACAGTATTTTTTTTCAAAACAATGTTATGAATTGGTTTTGTTTTTAATTTTTTATGTTTTTTTTATTTCATTTAATATTTTATTTGGTTTTATTAAATTTTTTTCTAATTTTTTAATATTTATTTTTTTCTTTTTAATTATTTATATTTTTATGTTTAAATTGTTGAAACTGAAAATAATTTAATTTTTATATTGTTGAAATCTTTTTTAAAAGTGAAAATATTTTGTAGTTTGAGAAACTTAATTGATTATCTTAACTATCAAATGACATGCCATCCATTAACATCCACTTTCAATCAAAATATAACATGGAAACAAAAGGAAAAATCCATTATACAAACATGAAATAAATTCGTAGATCATTTTTCTCAAAACCATTTCATAAGATCAATTAACACTCTTCATAAATTACGCTTCTAATAAATACAGGTTTAAATTAATTCATTTTCAAAACTAATTTTCTACCATTTAAAAAATGATTTTTTTACAAAAGTTAAAACAAAACATACGCAAAGACAAAAAAAAACCTTGGATCGAAATCATAAATACTTGGCTTTAAACTTGTACGAATGATCTCAAGTGCAAAATGAACATGTGTGCTGTATGGAGGTTAGGGTGCATCTATTATCAACAGCAGCACATGCACACACAAGTGGGATCCTATGCACCTCTTCACCCAATGTTTTGATTTTTATACTAACTTAATTAAACACGCAAATCTCCTTTTATCTTTTGTTTATTTGGTAGAGGATTTTGGGACATTCATAGGTGGCCAGAGGAGGATCTGATTAAGTGATCGATCAGTTCAAGATTTATTTTTCTGGGGTGTTTTGATTAGTAGAAAATAATTCTAAAATTTTGATTTTAATTATAAGTAAATTTGTAATAAGTGGATTTACGTTGTGATATTTTTTACCCCAAAGAGTAATATTCATAAAACGAATATTGATTGAATTATATTAACTAAATCATTTTTAGATATACACAAATTACTTCAAAGAGCATGGTCATGAAAAAGGAAACATATTAATTAAATTTTTGCCCAGGAATAAAAAAGGAAAACATATTGGCTGAAGTTATTTTTGACGCGTGAAATAGGCGCCGGCGTTCATCGTTGAAAAGCGAAAATGGATATACCTCGTCTGAAACTTGGAACCCAAGGCCTGGAGGTAACATTAAGTTTTTTCACTGATCCATACATAGCCTTAGTTGTGATGTGAATCTAATTTTGTCATGTTTTATAGGTTTCCAAGTTGGGATTTGGTTGTGCGGGGCTTAGTGGAGTGTTTGACGGCCCTGTTCCTGACGAGGTTGTCATCTCTCTAATCAAGTATGCATTCAGTAATGGAATCACTTTCTTTGATACTTCCGATTTTTACGGTCCCTACACTAATGAAGTTCTCGTAGGAAAGGTATGTTATATTATATATGATACACAGAGGAATGCTAAGGATGCTTTCTTTGATCATAAAGAGTCTTATTATGACAGTGTCAGAGAGAGAAAGAGAATATCACTAGCATTTCTCATGATTCACATCTATATATCCTAACCCCAATTACATTTAGTGTTAATACAATTAGTGAGTGGATTGATGGGAAAGTGAATAAATAATAAACTGTTGATTCTCAGGCACTGAAGGAGTTGCCACGAGATCAAATTCAGATTGCCTCAAAATTTGGGATTGTGAAAGTTGAGTCCAATGATGCCATTGTAAGAGGTGATCCTGAATATGTTCGGTCGTGTTGTGAGGCAAGCCTGCGCCGCCTTGGTGTGGAATATATTGATCTCTATTATCCGCACAGGATTGACACAACAGTACCAATTGAGGAAACTGTAAGTGGTACAATACAATGAGTCAGACAACATTGGTGTCTTTTATAGTTTTATTTGGTGTTGGATGAGGTTGCTATCGGTTTGTATTTTGAATGAATGAATGAATAGATGGGAGAGCTTAAAAAGTTGGTTGAAGAGGGAAAAGTAAAATACATAGGATTGTCGGAAGCTAGCCCAGACACAATTAGAAGGGCGCATGCTATTCATCCAATTACTGCTCTGCAAATGGAGTGGTCCCTTTGGTCTCGTGAAATTGAAGATCAACTCCTTCCACTTTGCAGGTAAATTTGCTGCACTTTGCACATTATTTGGATTGGATTGGATCATGATTCATATCATACCTTTAATAACTTCTGCCAAACAACAAAATCAAGCTTGTAAATTGAAGCCTGCAGGGTAAATTATGTGATATATTATATCTCTCAAATTTTAAATGAGATAGATATTACCATTAAAAATGTAATTTAATAGTAGACATTTATTTGTATTTTAAATATATTTATGAGTTAGATATGTATGCATAAAGTAATGGGATACGATTTAAATTAATTTTTAAATTAAATGAAATTTTATGGACTATTTTAATAATTTTAAGTTTATCAATTTGATTAATTTTATGGACTATTTTGTATAAAACGTTATAAAAGTGTTATTTCGAAAATTTTAATATCTTATATATATTTTTAGTACAAATTTAAATGTATCTTTCATATGAGATAATTTTGTTCAAAGTCGAATATACCTTATTTGTAAAATGCAAATTTAATAAATATATCCATTGAATCATATAATATGTCATCTTGATAACAATGAATATCAAATTTTAGATAAATTAAAGATGCATAAATGGAACAAGTTCAGTAGACTTGTTAAACTTGTTCCAGCAGGGAAGTAAATCCCTTGTGTGTATTATGTATATATATTGAAACTGGAACCTTTGGATTCTTGGAGAATGTAGCTCAGCAAGTTTGTTTCATTCCTTTCTTCCTACCTGTCCATATCCTTAATAAATCTTCACTAAATAATTTTGGTGAACGGTGACAACTTTTACAGGGAACTTGGAATTGGAATAGTACCATTCAGTCCCCTTGGCCGTGGATTTTTTGGTGGTAAGGGGGTCATAGAAAGTATACCTGCAGACAGTTATCTGGTATGAAGCCAATAGTTTCTGTTTTTTAATACATCACGATATGATATGGATCATAGTTTTGAAAATGTTATGTTGTTTTCCTTGTTTCTCATAACAATATATGGTTAAGCAACATCCTTTTTCATCAGGCAATCCAGCCAAGGTTTCAGGGGCAGAAGCTCGACAAGAACAAGACCTTTTATTTTAGGATGGAAAAGTTAGCAGAGAAGCATGGATGTACAACACCACAACTTGCTCTTGCATGGCTTCTTCATCAAGGGAACGATGTGGTACCCATCCCTGGTGAGCGATTTTTCCATTTTATAATGTACATGTATGTTAGGAAACATTAGCACAATTTCCCTCTCTATAGACTCAAAATAGGCACTTAGCGGAAACGGAAAAAAACAAGAATAGAGAGTAGAAAAATGACACCAAGAATTTTTAACATGAAAAACTCTTTCAATGTGAAAAGTAAAAACCATGAGACCAAGCCAGTAAATATCTCCACTATTTAAAAGTAGGATTACAATGATTCTCTCAATACAAGAGAATACCTCTTAACCTCACCCAACAAGGATGGTTTAAAATTCCTCTCAACTCTCACCAAGTGTGGTGGAAACTAAAACTCTCTTTCTCACCCTCACTCTTGCTTTGCTTCTCTTTGTATGGAATGAAATTGGATGCTCCAACCCTTCACAAGTCTCCCTATTTATAGGAGAGGGGTGTAGCTTCTTTCAAGAGTGAGTGGTGGATGTCAATAAATGAGTTACATTCACAAAGCTCCTTGTAACTCTAATATTCAATTTTTCAAGTGGAGTATGTAAATCTCAAGGTGAAAGGAACCAATTCCAAAGCCTTGAAAAGTGTTCCGCAACTCCTATGTTTGTCTTGGAATGTGCTCTTCAATTTCTCATGTATTTGAATTTGCATGTTTACTTATTTGAACTAGTCTTAATTATGGAAGAATTTCCAACAATGTATTCTTCTCTTTTCCTTTATTAATATTGCTTTGAATTGAGGTTTTCCATACCTTATTGGGTAACACTTGGTATGTCAACTGAACATTTGAACCACCTTCCTCATGATGAGTCATGGACTTCCCTTGTAGTTTGTGTACTGCCTTGTTACTTGTTGTGCAAGATCTAAAACATTTCGTGAGCTTTCAATCTTGTAAAAGTTTTAAGCAATGGATGACAGACAGTATTATTGAACCTCATATGTTTTGTAGGAACAACAAAAATAAAAAATCTTGACAACAACATAGGCTCATTAAAAGTGAAGTTGAGCAACGATGATTTGAGGGAAATTACAGAGGCAATACCAATATCTGAGGTGGTAGGGGATCGGACTGTTGATACTTTTATGCGCTGCTCGTGGAAGTTTGCTAATACTCCACCAAAGCATAGCTAGATGCGGGCAACACCTTTTCAAGTTTTTTTTTATTATCATATTATTGGTACGGAATATTATATTTATCAGCTTTATTAGTAACTAATTTGAGTAATTTCCATAGGGAGCCTTCTCAAGTTATAATTTGCTATGTCTTTCCAAATTTATGGATATCGTAGTGTACTTTTAAATTAGACTTTATTTTACCTACATGTGTATTGGCCTCAGACCTCAGTGGATGCCGATGGAGCCTAAATCCTTTATGTGTAAGCTTTGTGTATGGAAAAGATGATACGAGAACACTTTCAACACCTAACTGACTAATTTTAAGAGAATAGATTAATTTCATCATTATAAGTAGATACAAAAAAAAAAAAGACTTGTTATTCTGAATTTTTTGCCAAAGCAATATTATTTTATCCTTTTTAAAATTTAAAGTAGACGGTAATTTCTGCCCTGCATGACTAAACAACCGAAGAGAGGGCAGAGACAGGTTACATGACTTCGTTGATGAATCTTTGGCATAAAAAGTTTATGGCGGGTGTGGCAAGCGCTGTCTCCACTGTATGGATTAAGCATGGTGTATAATGCATTATTGTTATTTCTTTTATATCATTGCTTTGAATTGAGCATTTTTATAACTCCTTGGTTAACAGTTTGTGGGTCAAATGCACATTTGAACTATCTCCCTCGTGGACTTCACCTGTAATATATTATACACTGCCTTGCTACTTGTTATGCAAGTTCTAAATCAATTTTACAAGTTACAACAGTTTTAGACTATGGATAACATTTTTCCCGAACCTCATCTTGTAGGAGCAACAAAAATAAAATAAAAATAAGAACTTGACAATAACATTGGTTCATTGAAAGTGAAGCTCAGCAATGACGATTTGAAGGAAATAACAAAGGCGATACCAATATCTGAGGTGGTAGGGGATCGAAACATTGAGCCTTTTATGCGGTGCTCGTGGAAGTTTGCTAATACTCCAGCAAACCATAGCTAGATATACCGGTTCTGCACCAAGCCTCAACTCATTTTTTTGCTAGCTCACTGTCTCTTTCAATGCTTTCCAAATTTAATCACATCTTATGTGATCTAATAGCTATGGTGAGATTCTGATTAGTCTCATAACGTCTATACTTTTCAATTTTTTCGTGTGATTAAATGAGGAGACAGACTGAAAATTAGACAGAATGTGCAAGGAAAAAATGTTGTGGGGAATGCTCTGTTATATAGGGAACATCGAGAGAGAGAAAAATAGTTTTGCTCTGTCAATTGCTTAGATTGTCAAAAGTCCTTACCGATTCCTAGTTATCTGATCCATTTCGATTTTAACGAGTAATGTCTTCATAAAGAACTCACTAAATTTTACAAGCAACACTGTCGTTATATTGTATCGAGATAAACTCGCACCTGTTAAACCAGATTAGGGCAGTTTCTAAAGTATTTGATTTTGCCAGAATAGTGACTTCACAAATTTGGCGACTATAGTTATGGAAATACGTCTTGACAACTGATATTGCAAAATGCATCACAGGCTACACTATAGTTGTGTTGTGAAGATAAAATTTATACGCCTAGCTCATTAGCCATACGCCTCAACTACAGTTCACAACTCTTCTGTTGATTTAAGTGATGATGATATAGAAATAGAATAATGGGTAAAAGGGTGAACAGAAAACACAAGCAAGACTCTATTTGCTGCAGGTAGGGGTGATATTCCCAAATCCTAGTGGTTTTACTGATTAGGATGACACCTTCAATGCAATCTAGCTCGTTCCAGATTCAGTCATTCGAGGTATAATTCCTCAATGAAGATTACATGTTTCAAAACATGTAAAAAGACACAATAGATAACCATACAGCTTGAATGTTACCTCCAATCACAAATTGTCACAACCATGTAGATATATTGTGCATCTGTTTTATTTGAAATCAGATAGACATTAGAAGTCATAAACCATCATTCACCAAGTTAACATTACAATTCCAATCAAAATTTCTAAGGAGGGATTAGGAGCAAAGTTGAATCTCCTCTTTCCAGGGGTTAATGATCCTCAATCTTCTTCAGACCCTTCATGTCTGTTGTTTCAACTCTGCAATATCAGAAAATCCATGCATTAATAATACTTTTATATGGCCTGAATAGAAGCCCTTAAGATGTAGATAAGATTGTAAACTAGAAAATTTGCACAAATAAGCCTGCTCAATTTGTAGTTTTTCCACCATCCACCCCTTTTTTCATTCCCTAAAGAAAAAAGGTATAATCCACATGCAGGTCAATAAAATGCGTGTTTGGTTTGGCGGTGAGCCAACCAAACGTGCGTATTTTATGCAAAAATCTTGAAGCAGCATAACGTAACTTCAGCTTCAGCATAATGTAACTTCAGCTTAACCAAACATGCTATAAGTGTTAATTCCAAAATGACAAATGCTTCTGACACAGCAATACACAAAGTAATTTGTAAATTGTAATATAAAATTGCAACTAAAATTAAATGAATATCTGGATCCTGTAGAGTTCCAATTGACAATAAAACTACATAAAAAATGACATTGAATAATGGATGAATAGACAGAAAAATCACAATCCAATTAAGGGGAACAGACAAATAAAATGCATGTGGTAGAGGATGTGATAGTTCTGTACTCATAACAAAGGAAACTTAGAGCTGTATGTGAGAAAGGGGGTAACAGAACGACAACTTCTAGCGTGCACAAGTCAATCCAACTTTGGCATTGTGGACAAGTATTGTGTGCAGTCCATGTGTGTCTAATAAATAAACGGCTGTGGGTTTTTTGTTATAAATGGTTTTTTTAATTTGTCTGTTATGTATTTTCTAATAATACACGTGGAAAAAGAATCAGTATTTTGACCACATGGCCAAACAGTTGGTTCTGGACTTCTTCTGGTGACCTAATTTCATCTTCCTTCTTCTCACATTCTGGTCGACAAGTGGATCCTGGCAGCTGTCTTGCCGTCTGCGCTGCCTCCGTCTGTGGTCACTATCTTCCATTTGTTTTTTTGGTTATTTGCAGTCGGTCACCGTAGTTGTGGACCAGTTGATTTTGCAATCAGCATATTCCTCGCCGGAGACTATAGGCTCTGCAGATCTAGTGTTTGACAGCACATCGGCGACCAGCAAGTAGCTTCCTCTACCGTTGGGTGTCGGTATGTCCTTCGATCTGGCTGTTTGTAAAACTTGGGGTATGATTCCATTCGCAGTATTTTGATTGCACAATTTAACAGTTGGTATGATGAACAGTTTATCGTGTTTGCTTGTGTGTGCAGTGTGTGTATTGGTGTATCTTCATCGGTGAACGGAACCAGCAAAGATGGCAGGACGACCACTGGGCTTCACTCATCAACAAGAATGTGGGATGGTGGAAGATCAAATTAGGTCACATGGACCATCTGTTGGGTCATGCACCTACTAACACAGTTAAAGTTTAAAAATTGTTTTCTTTTCCACGTGCCTACTAATACAGCAGTTAATTTATTGGACCCATATTAGACGGCCCACAATACTACTTGTGCACAATGCCAAAGTTGGAACGACTAGTGCACGTTAGAAATCGTCATAATTGAACTTAATAGATGGTTTATAACTTACGTTGTACCATGCAGCACGATCTTCTGAACTTTTGTGATCTCTGAACCTGACTGATTGTCCTCAATAAAAATTGTCAAGCTGATCGAGTAATTAACATAAATTAGCAGCTACTCCCATGAATTAGATGACACTAACTAAAGGCAGGCACCTTCCAAAACGAAGAAGTTCAGGAAAGTAACATACGACATACCTACGAACATTTTGGAATTTGACATACTTCAAAAGTACCGGTTTCCCCTGTCAGAGAAAAATTAAATAATTGTTACGTTATCCATACACATTTAGAAAAGACGTCTTCAAATTGCTTTAGGGCATACATCATGAACTTGTTAGAAGAGTTATAGAATAACTACCTTAAGGTTTTCTTCAGACAAATTTGCCACATCACTTGGGGGAAAATCATTGACATTACTGTCATTAACAAACAATCAGCAACCAATTGAATCATATGACACAAACAAAATTCGTAAAACTATACCTAAATCCCATGTGCTCCTTGTTAGAAAAGAGCTTCACTGTCTTGGGGCCTAAAACACAACATGAGAACAAGAACAGCAGCAAATAATAAGTGAAGATCATTTATATATAAACCGAATAATCATCTTTAGCATCAAAATTCAACAAATAGACAACGAGTTCAAAAACACAAAAGGGCAGATGTACAAGTTCATCTTTATTAGTGCAAAATTTTGCATCTCAGGTAAAATGAATGAACTAAGTTATGATGCACCGACAGCTCTGATACTGTTACTTTATTAGGTAAAAACTACTGTGAGAGGAAAGCATATTTTAGGCTCCATGTCTTCAATTCAATGAATGGCGTAGTTTTTATGTGTATGAACATGTTACCTTCTTCTTCAGGACCTTTGATAACAAAGGAATAAAGTTTAACGACTTGAGTGAAAGGAATATAGAGCAAAAGCTGCTCGTCTGCATCACTCTCCAGATGCAAACCATCGTCTTCTCTATAACCCTGTTCATTAACAAACACAGTAAGATAACACAGCAAACCCAATTGCAAAAAAGTTATCCACTAAAAAGGACCCTTTTGAAAAAAGCACAAAACTTGACTATCAATCGCAGGAAAAGAAACTTGGGGATTGAAAATAAAAGGGGGAGAAGATAGAAAAAGGAAACCTAACCTGTTTGATAGCATTGGGGAGAGAGTGGGTGGAGCTTTGATTGAGGCATTCAACCCCAGACCAGTCAATGAAGTCTAAGAGATCGACCTAATCACCAAAAAAACATAATTCAAGGTCAGAACGTGGTTCCCTCTGAACGAATCGAAAAGATGATGATAGGGTTTGAATCTTACTTGACCCTTGTGAATAGCGCTGGCTGATTCTCCAGACATTGCTGATACGGTTTTCGCGAGAGAAAAAGAGAGAGAATCGAAGATCAAAGGCCGAAAACAAACCCAGCTCCGAATAAGGTTACGCCGGAACCTCCTGCTTTTATTAATAAATAAATTAAATTAATTAATATAATTAATAGTATTGATCAATTTAATTAATTAATTAGTAGACAATTGAAAGAAAGAAAAATTCGGGATCAAAACGACGACGTTAGACTGACAGCTTTTGCCAGGTCAGCGTACCGATAAAGGATGTTGGCAGTGTGATTTAATGTAATTTTTGCTTAAAATTAAATTAAATCAAACAAGAAAATTAAATAGCATGGGATTTAATTTGACTTAAATTATTTATAAAATTCAAATTAATTTTTTATAATTTGATTGGATTTAGCTATTGTAATTTGAAAATTCTACTAAGTATTAAAAAAATACTTAAAAATTTGTATTAATTCCACAAAACTTGTAACAATTAACGGTATAAATAAATAACAAAAGTTTTAAATAATTGAATATAAAATAAAATAATAATTATTTTCAAATTAAATAATAATCATTTAACTTAAAAAGTAACCGATCAACATAAAAGTAAAAACAACATGTATTAGTTGTTTTCAAGTTCTAACTATTTGAACTTAAAAAAGAAAGTAAAACAATATTCATACTTCCAACTATGAAACTCAATTGGATATCTAATAATAAAACACTAATTATAATAATAACTTTTAGGATGTTCGCGGTCTGATTTGGTTTAATTTGATTTTTACTTATCAAATCAAACTAAATCACATAGTTTGAAAAATAAAAAAAATCAAACTAATAAACATCAATTTTTATGTAATTTTTATTTTTATGTTTGATTTAATTTAATTTTAAACACGACTGATAAGTAACTAAAAAAAAAAAAAATAAAAATAGAGAACAATAGGGTCTTATTCTTTTCTTTGTTTTTAAGTTTTGGAAAATACTTTTTAATTAAGATTTTATTTTAAAAAATTTAAAAGAAATTGAAAAAATGTGTTTATAAAATCCTCTCCCCATTTTTTCCGCACGTTTTCAATAATTTTTAATTTTAAAAATATATGTTAATAAATAGGTATAAAATATTATTTTCATTTATATAAACATTTTTTTAAACAAACCATCTTTGTAATTGAATATAACTTTTTAATGTAAGAAAATATCATAATGTTTTTCTAAAAGCATAAAGATTATGATATGTAATTGGCCTGAATAAAAAAAATGGAAAAATGGAGAATTCAGTAAAAACAAATGGAAAATGAAAGGATCTTAAAAAGTACTATAAAAATATTTTATATCGTTGAATATATGGAAGATGAATAATAATTACCTAGATGATCAAATCTTAAAATATTTCCTTATAGAAAACATTAATTCATATCTAAGTATTGAATAATTTCTATATTTATTTATGTTATACTATTATTTATTAAAAAAAATTAAATAACTTTATTTCAGACAGATAAAGTAAATCTATTTTTATTCATAATCTCTATTTACTGATGTCAATTTTGAACTTATTATATAACTAAATAAATTCAAATAAGAAATTCAATTTATTTATTTATTTTCTCCAACTTTACAATTAATATTTAAAATATTTTAAATCAAAATTATAAAATTGTGTCATGATTTACAATTAATATTAAAATCATCTATATCGTGATTTTTTTTTTTTTTGTCAAAGTCATGATATATACACAGCAAAAGTTGCAACTCATGGTATTTAGTTGGAAAAAGAAAGGTGTGAAGTTCAGGTATTAATGATGAAGCAAGTTTAAGGTGCAACAAGGTGATTGACCAACACTATGGAAGCTTCCTGTACCACCCAAATTCAAGCACTTTCTTTGGAGACTCTTTTGAGGATGCGCACCAACTCGTCATAATTTGCGGGTCCACTTGAATGTGTTTGCTGCAATTCCAATATTGAAAATGAATGACATCTATTCATCTCATGTCCCTACGCAAAGCAAATATGGTTCCATGCAGATTTGTGACAAATTATAGAGAATGAGTGGGACAAGGCCGAGAGTTTCACTACTCTAATCTTTTCTCTTTTGCAGTTTTCTAATGTCCATGTGAGAGAAAAAATTGTTGCAAGCCTTTAGTGTATATGGCATTCATGAAACACCAAGCTTTGGGAGGAGAAGGACATGAGCCCATCTGTAGCTTTCTCACAGGCCATACAAACTCTCCATCAATGGCAGCACTTAAATTCTGTCCACCATTCTCACCAAACCACCACATCGGACAACAACACACAATGGACACCTTGATGCAGCAACTTTTAATGATACCAACTTGTTTGGGGCTGATATATATGCTGGAGAGACAGCAATGACAACTTCTACAAGGCTATGACAATAATCGCAAATGGCAAACCAACACCGAAGGAAGCTGAAGCGTGGGCTCTTCATAAAGCAATTCAATGGACATAACAGTCTCAATATCATTTTTGAGATGGGTTGCAAAACTGTTGTTGATAATTTGATTGTAAACTTGAAAGGCCCTACAGATTTCCATGTTTTATTACAAAAATATAGAGCAAATTTATCTACTCTCACAAACTCTAGGATGAATTTTGTTAAAGAGACAAATTAATCGTGTAGTTCACAACTTAACAAGAAGTGCAAGATCTTATGTTAGTTCTCATGTTTTTTATTATATTCTTTTTTATATCGTTTCCTAATGATATTGTTCCTCTAAAAAAGTATTAATTGAGATGAAATTAATGTTTAGGATTGACCTGTGCCCTGTGGTAGGTTTAAGGTAGATACTTAAGAACTTAGATTCTATCTTCATTTTGATAATAATAAAAATAAATAAAAATATATCCTTGTATATAAGGTGTAACAGCCCATTGTCCAAACAACTAAAACCTAGGAGAGTACTAACACGCACATACAACTTGAATCAACCCATGTGTCGGCAAGCTAAACGCAAACGTGAACAATATTGTCCAAAGTTTTGTTATGACGATGGAACAAAAACCAATGGATGGGTTTTGGTCATTCCTACGTCTCTAAATTCTGTTAAAAGAGTCATGTTCCTTTCACAAGATATATCAACTTAAGATTCACTTACTTATGCTCTAGGAAGTGGGTAACATTTTGGTAGTGTTCAACAGTTAGACTTAGGCCCTCATCTATCAAAATCCTTGGAAGTCTCACTCAATATTCATATAGTGGAATGACCTCGTCTGCTCCTTCTTACAAGTAGGGGTGACCATTGAAACTGGTTTTTCTTTGTTAATCACAGTTTTAACCACTGGCAACATGAAAAAAATTTAGCAAAACTTGTTTAAAGCGTGGGTAAATCATTCAAAAATAAACTAAAAACCACCAATTTAGTTTTTTAAATATTGAATATTCTTTTTTCCTAAATATTGAATCGCAGCAAAATCAAAAGCTAAATGTTTCTATTTTACTGCTTTATTATGGCACAACAAGAGGACTAAAAATGATGAACCAATACAATGAACAGTAATTTACAATTACTGCTAATGGGAGAAGATATGTTATTAATTTATTATACAAGAAAATAATAACACTGCAGTAATAGTATTATCTATGTATAATCCACTAACCGTGGAATATAACTAGTTTATACAAGCTCTAAAGTTCAAATCTCACTCCCTTTATTACACAAAAAACTATATATATGTATATGTATACAGTACATCACACAGTAGTCATCAAACGCCAATTGATGAACAACAATCAAATCAATAATTCGCCAAAATAATTTTGACTATCCCTTTGCGTACTAGCTCCACATAACCATACCCGTGGACATCAACAACATAACCATCCAATGAAACCTTCCTGTGAAGATTGAGGCTGAGCTATCTGGAGAAAATACCAAAACAGACACGCTTCAGAATTCACATTTCTAGAAACTTGTCTGTTTTTATCTTTTACTTTTTAAATATTAATATCACTTAAATATATTTTTACCTCTAATAAATACTAATTTTTTAGTTCATTTTCTATTATATTTTTATTTTACATTGTGTCTTTAATAAAATAATAATTTTATTTTTAACCTTTAATATTTTATTTTAATCCCTAATAAATTTGTAAATTTTGAATTTATTTTTTAATAAATTAACAATTTTTTTCTAATCCCAATTAATTACAAATGAAAAAAATTTATTAGTAACTGACATAAAATTCGTTAATTTATCGAAGACTAAAAATAAGTATCAATATTATTTTATCATAAACTCAACGTAAAATAAATTTTTTTTATTAAGAGATAAACATAAAAATTAAATATTTATTAAAGATAAAATTATATTTAAGTCTATTAATATTATATAAACATATATCAACTTTGCTTAATGTTCTCATTTATGGCACCAAAGAAATTGGTGATTTGTGAGTTGTGCAGGACTTGCAAATTCAACATTAATAACAAAAAAAGTAGAAGAAATAGTCCAATCTCACCTTGACTGCCACTATCAGTGGATGAATTTGCAACTTTGATTCCGAGTCTCGAACAATCAGATCCAAGAGTACCTTGAAAATAGAAGCACAGAACCAGAAGCATATCTCTTTAATCAAATTTTTTTCTTAATATTCTATTATCATTGTCAAGAAATTAAAAAAAAAATTGTTTTGGATCCTTACATTCACTGTAACAAGGAAAAACTGAGATGTTGAGAAGATTATAGTAATTGGGTTGGCATTCGCATCTGTGTGTATGTGTTCTGTTCTTGGTGCATGTACCTTCCCCACAGTACGCCCAATAGCAAGCTATCGTATATTTTTATTTTGCATAGGAAATGATTAGAAAAAGAAAAAATCTATAGACTATAGCCAAAGCTATTGTTAGATGGAGCAAAAATTTAATCGGCTATCAAGGTAAACTTCTTTTTTATGCTATTAAATAAGAAAGTATCATCATATAATTCATTAATAATGTGAACTTTTTAGAATTGATGATTAAATTGAAACTCTTAATGGCAATAATTAATTATTAAGCATGTTTATAAATCATCGATCAGAACAATATATGTAACTTACGATCAAAAGCTGAGAAGTTATGTGGAAAACTCTTCTCTGGAACTGGCGGTGGTGCTGGCTGACAACCATAGTTCAAGCTACCTGCAGATGATACGGCCGATTTTCATTAAATTAGCTTTAGGCATTACCTTTATAATAATAATAATTGTCTCAAAAATTTTGAACACGTTAGTGTATGAATTCTTGAAGACTTTAACCATATTTATAAAATTAGTGGGTAATCTTGTAAACTCCAAGTAATTAATTAGGGAATGAAATTTACATTCGGGAATGACACATGGAAGAAAGCTAGTGGCATATTCATCATCGTCATCTTGGGTTCGCTTCCAGCCAGAATCGCATTCACAAACGAAGTTTAATGGGTAACTTGTGTTTACTACGCAGCTTCCCTTACCACATTCCACTTCTTCACAAACCTTATCTGCAATATTTCATATCCTATGTCACATTTAAAGTTATAGTACACTAATTTACTACCACTTTGTAGCCCTGCATTTACATACATTAGATAAATAGATAAAATAGAAAGAGATGATTTATTTTTATTTTTTTTTGTAAAAGAAAGAGATGAGTTAAGCACCAAAGAAATCAGTAATATTATCCCCTTTGGCAGCCATGGGTAGAAGCACTATGAAAAGCATGGCCATAATACCCAATAACTTGGAGGAACCCATTTGTTAGGGATATAATATAACCAATTATTAGAGACTTGAAGATGGGAGGAGTAAGAGAAGAAGAATTAAAACTTGGAAGGTGTGTGATCGAAGGAGGATTTGGGTTTAGTCCTTATATATTGTGTTTTTGTTACGCGTTTTAGGAATATTGTTACTCCCATGGATTTTTGTTATACAACTTTATTATTATATTCCTATTTTATATACTTCTTGTCTTTTTCATAGGTATAGCCATTCGTATGCTTCACATACCCAGACTTTTTGAGTTAGAAAACGGTGGAAATAGCTTTCCCATGTTCCATTGACAACAGAAAACAATTATATTACTAATTTTTATCGCCAAATTTCTTCTCCTGCTGCCCCTTATTCGAAGAAATTTACGTGTTATTGTCATCTAGAAGAGTGAAAAGTAAGCAAAGGAAGCTTTCTTCTATTCAATCATGGTGTGTGAATTAGTCAAAACAGAGGAAGAGTAGCTGCTTGCAGTTAATAAATCTAAACCTAAGGTACAAGTTAGTTGTTACCTGAATATATATAAGTTTAATTTGTATTTTTTTAAAATACAAGTATTTAAGTTGTCACTGGTGTAAATATAAGTCTAATTTGGATTTTTTTAATACAGATATAATATTATCTTACTCAAAATAAATACATATATCTATAATCAACTTATAATAGATTCGTTAAGTGTGACTTGAAATGGTTTAGAATTAGATTTTGGGTTTAACTCTAACCGGTAATATTACTTAATGTGGGATTTTCGATATATTTTTTTTTTCAGAGTATTAAATATCTTTAACATATATAAAGTTTGTGTGATTGAATACTTGTGTTGTAAGTAGTCTTATAATGACGAGTCTAATTTTAGCACGGATGATTTAATAATAAATCCAACAATAACCATTAAAGTAAACACTGGTATAATTTTAGAATTTTGAGTCTAATTTCGTTATAAAAGTTAAGTTCATGAAGTAAATTACTTCCCCTTTCAAAAAAAAAGTAAGTTACTTTCTATTTATATAAATAGACTATCATATATCTCTATTTAATATGTGATCTACAACAAAGAAGATAACCTTAGTTAAAATCATGGACTATATCAAAATGAGAAGGGTAACGGGAAATGGGATGAAAGTCAAGTCAAATATTTAGTAATTAATTTTGATGCGTCCATGTTCAACTTCAACATTAACTTCTAGATACTGAGTTGAAGTTAAATAGCAGGATTGACCATCTATCCCTTATTTTGCTTCTAGTATGGTATATTGGTATATGAAAAAATATATTTGCCCAAGCCACGTGAGATTTGCGCATCATATAAACAATTCAGAATAATTAGTTACGGTCACACCAGGGTATTACCCAATGACATATACGCGAATATAGAATCAGTGAATCACCAAGCCATTCTTAACGTATAAAGCTGTGTCAGAAGTCAAAAGAACAGAAATTCTTTACAAATTCGGTATGTTAGAAAACATATATATTTTTTGGAAATTATGCTTTCATTAATTTAATAGCATTGAATGATATTGTGTTTGGTTTTATATATTTGGAGTATAATAAATTTGTAATAAAATGTAATTTGGAGTTTAAAAAATTAAAAGTTTTGACGACTCTAAGGCGTCACAAAAAAATTTATGATGTGAAATTACTAAAAAGTGACCCGTGTGAGGGAGAGGTAGGATCTTTCTATTCACTGAAAACAACAACGGCTTGACGACAATGATAGGTCCATTAGAGAAAAATTAAAACCAATGATATAGATAAAAAATTAAAACCAATGATATAGATCAAAACTAGAGATAACTTTGGAGTCCCATTGTAGTGTAATTACTGTTGTTAGAGCTATAGATCAAAACCATTTTAGGCCCTTCTCCTTGGGCGTTAAGCTTTTGGGATACCTTGAGTCTTTTTAACCAAGTGGCTCTTAGCTTGATTTTTACTATTCTCTACTGTTATCGTAATTGAAATTAAAGTTCTGCTGTCAGCATAAGTTAGTTTAGGCTCTTCTTTATTATCCCATCTTTCAACCCTAAATCTTAGTTCAACTTTTGTTCCATATTCCTTTTGTTTTCAAACTCCTTGCTGCCTTTTGTCTTTTACGTTTGGAGGATATCTTGTCATGTATCAAGTTGTACTTCACCAATACCACTTCTCTCATTTTTATTTTCTATTAAACATACTGCTATGTTGCATGGTCCCAGGGCGGAGCCGGGAATAAATATTAGGGGCAGCCAAAAAAAAAATCATGAACTTAATTATAATCAAAATTAGTACTACATGGCTACATAAATCACATTTTTTTTAGGAAAAGTTACTATTAATTATGATCTAAAATCTATTAAATGAGAAAGAATCATGTTACTCATCATACAATAGTAGTCAATAATCGCTGAAAAAGAATATGCTTTTTACATTATTGAAAACTAGAAGAAGAATGTTGTATCATAACGATATCAATACCTAAAAACAAATTTTGACATATTTTTACTACAATCCGATATTGTTAACGTGTCTCAAACCTCAAATTATCAATCTCATACATAGTGCTGGTAATTAAGTTTATCCCATGGATAAATTTAATAAATAAATTTTAATTCTTAAATTATTTATAATCAAATTAATATAAAGGGAAGACTAATAAAATCCTATAAATTTGTTTGCAGCCTTTAAAATAGGAATAACGGATGATAAAAGAATTATACTATTGAAAAAGAAACTAAATCATATTCGAATATTTTGTCTAATAAAAGAGAAAGATACAATTGATTAATTATTTCCATACAAGACTATAAAATAAAATCGAATATTTATCTAAAAAGATGAAAGAACATCGTTATCTTCACAATAAAAATAGAATATTTTACCAAAAAATAAAGAAAATGATACTTAAATATCATTCTCTAACTCAAAAATTAAAACAATTACTTTAATAAAATTGAATATATATATATATATATATATATATATATATTAAAAATTGAAATTAAAAAAAAAATCAGGGGGGCAAGGCCCAAGCACCAAGGTACCTCCGTCCCTGATGATCCCGTTGGTTGTATTTGCAATAGCATAATAATACAGGTTCCCTTTTTATTCTCCTCACCTTTTTCACGGGTGATTGTTCTTGAATCAAATTTTGTGATGACTATTGTATTGGCCTATTGAGGATTCTTCCGTTTCCACCCTTGCCTTTTTAGCCTTAAAATTCTTTGTCATCAAGCTTGATTGCGTACCCCTGACACATATAACTTCCTTCTTCGGTCAATTTAAGGTGACTAGTCAATATAACGGCACTAGTGAGGAGTTACTTCGTAAGGAAAAACTGTTGCACTGTGGAGCATGCGTTTGCGTGGGTTAACGACCATACCATACCCCCATTACATGGCAAGAGGCACAAAGCAAGCCTACGAATTCCAAGGGGAAAAAAGTGATCGACTCACGAAATGTTTCAAGGGAAAATGTGTCCTCAAACTCCCCATGCTTCCCTCATGTAAACCTGGATTAATATTTTAGCCTGTATCCGGTCTTTGAAGGACAGCAACTGTGATTCCTTCAACACCAGCTCGGTGACTCATTATCTTCCACAAAAGAAAAATTTTACCGCCGTATTTTAGATCCTTTTTTTTGGTCTGAGTTTGTTCCCCCTTCCGTGTTCATATATCTGCTAGAGAGGGAAATAATACTTATCATAGAAGCAATTGGATTATAAACCATTAGCCCCTTCATTGTACTATCAAATTGTTTACGGGAAACATGAAGAACCCAAGCTTACAAGCAATACACATGTAACTCGACTCACGCAAATGGTAGTCGATGATACTCACAACCACACGAACAAAATGTACTCTAACTTTCTTGCCTGTTTGGCTGCAAGCTTCCATGACAGTTTTGTAGGTAAAAAATAGTATGCAAATTAAAAGAAGTGCATCTTTCATCTTGCTCGGTAGATCATTGGCTATGATTTTATAACTTTTCTCGCATACTAGTCTCACATTATGGCATGGTTTGAACTGTGAATAACATGCTACGTGCAAGGGGTCAAGTTGCAGGCACCTAGTGAGAGGTGAACTTCTCAAATAAATAAGAAAAGTGTTAGCAATACACTTTCTACTATTGGTTGAAATTTATTGAAAATCACAAATTTTTATAGATTTCATCTCTCATTTAATGATTCTCTTTTTGGCTTTTGTAGTTTTCAAAATTTAACCCATGTGAGGGTGTGTTAGGACTTAAGAGGAGTGTGCTCTTAGCACTTCTCAATAAATAATGAATAATAAGACACTGCATGCATGCATTGATATCAATACCCACAAGTTGAAGTTGGAAGCCAATCATAAAATTCAAACAAATGGCAAAAGTAACAACTGTCGATTGAAAACAGCCATTTCAACTTAAGTCCGTCTTATTAGGAATTAAAATTTCTTGCTTATCCGTTACAAATTAGTAGCAGACTTATAACAACTATTAATTCCTAATACGTCTGAACAAGTGTAACAAGAATGAATAACGCCAGTATCAATGCTCATCCATCTAAAATGTGAGGATGTTGAATGCCTGTATGCTAAAAAAAAAATCTTTTACCTAAGAAATAGCTGCCTGTTCTCTAATACCTGTACTACATAGTGGCAATGTAGCATCTCTAGTCCGTACCCATAATATGGTCATTGCATATTCAAGGCATGATTCATTGACTTTATACTTTATACTAAAAGCATCTTTGCATTTACACTCAACTGGCAGTACAAATAGAAAACACCCAGTAGCACAAGGAAACTAGTTAAATCACCCCAGTAAAATGCGCCCCCCCCCCCACAAAAAAAAAAATAGTTTTCATCTTTGCAAAAATTACTTCAGTTTAACTGACTTTGCAAAAATTACTTCAGTTTAACTGACGTATAGTCTATTCAAGCAAAGAAAAGCGAGACAACATACACACAAACAGAAAGGGTTTTGAGACACCAACCTTTGCAACCTTTCCTCGCAAGGAACAAGAATTAGGATCATGAAAATGTCTATCATCTGCTTCATGGATCAGTTTGAAAATTTGAGTTATTATTCAGTGAGGTGAAACAGGAAAGGGTAAATGAAAAAATTTGATAACCTAAAAAAATCAGCTTGCTAAATTCTCTCGTGTGAGAAAAAACACTGAACTCTAAAAATGACTACGGTAAACATTATAGCAGTTTACATGGATTCTTCTGGGTTGAAAGTGTTCTCTTTGAAGCTCTTACTCAACCAGATAGCAGTTTCCCTTGGGGAAACCTTTCCAGGCCCAAATGGTTTCAACAGAACCCCAAGTTCATCATACCTTGCCTGCTGTAGCAATCTTGCACTAAATTCAAGCAAGCCTTCTAAAGCTTCAGCTCTTTGTTGGAATGATGATGGGTCAAATTGTCGACGGCGCAAGTCAGAAGAGGTGTGGCTTGAAGCACCTGCAGTTGCATTTTGATCAGAGGAACCACTTTTATCCTCAT
This sequence comes from Glycine soja, assembly GCF_004193775.1. Lineage (NCBI taxonomy): Eukaryota > Viridiplantae > Streptophyta > Magnoliopsida > Fabales > Fabaceae > Glycine > Glycine soja. Next base: position 41,136,635 of record NC_041011.1, on the reverse strand, counting down.
CAATCTCCTTTAACATGCTCTGCTTGATTCCCTGCCAAGCATCCATACAACCAGGCTTGTTAGAGGCTGTATCATACACCTCTACCGTGCATTTGTCTATCACAGTTGAATGGTTGCTATAAGATGGGAAGCCTGAGGAACCTCGTGCAGAGGATGATGCTCTCTTGATAGGGAACAAAGAATCTTCATATGAAGTTAATGGGAATTCAGCCATCTTATCAATCCGTGGAGAATTGACTGAGATATCTGGTGAAGACACGTGACTAAGCAAACTGACGGACCTGCAAGGAGGCTGCCGAATACCACCCCTTGTTGGCAGTGGAAATGATGCTCTGCGATTAGTATTAGCAGATTTTGTGGTATTTTGTGAAAGGGGAAGCTGCAATCAGACTTTAGAAAGTCAGACATGTAAAATTAATTTTTGGATACAATAACTTACCTTGAGGCTTGACCAAATATCAAGAAGCTCCTCCTAGTCTTGAATATTGCAATCCACTCTTAAATATATATTATCATATTATAGAAATCTCCCCAATTGTAAAATGGTGTTAATTTCATAATATAGTAACAAACTAACAGTACAACTTGTAAAACTGACAATTACTGTTTTTTTTCTTTTTTGTAATAATGCTTCTTGCAGAGAGAAATCACTTTACTTGTAATTTTTGCTCTCCTGTTTTTTTAATATAAATGGAATGACGAGTTATTTGATGGGAAAAAAAATGTAAAAGTTATACATAGAGATATAGATAAAGACCTATAGTTTAAAAAATAAATAAAAAGCTAATGACACGAAGGGAGGTTTTTATAATGATACAATGAGTTGAAAGCAATATTTCAAACTAGGAGGAAGGTTACTGTCATTTGACTACATATTTGTGTAGTTCAATACAACCACCCCATTCTTTAGAAAAATACCAATACAAGTGTCCAGGAGTTGTCAACTGGGAAACTACCCATTTAACAAAGCCACAAAGGTGACATGCTTAACTCTTTTTAAGAATAAACCACGTGACAAACATTCCTACACTCCCAACCCAAAGATTAAGAAGCCAAAGTCATGTAAAAACATAATCGATTTACAACTTTCCTTACCATCTTATGATTCTTTGAGGATTCCATTGATTTCTTGTTGGTGGCTGAGACTTTTGAGGAAGTGAATTTTGGAGTCTTAACAATAATGCTAGAAGTTCTGGAAACAACAGGCTTCTGGATTGACTTCACTTGATGGCTATTTCCAATACGTAGTTCTGCTAGTCTTTGATTCAAATGGTCAGGAGTACAATCTATTTCTAGAGTAGAACATACAGAATCTTGATCGGCTCCAGATACACTAGGATTTAGAGTCCGATCATTGGTGAAAGAATGTCGCTTATCCCTATAGATGGAAACAGGATAATCTTCTGGCACCAAAAATCTAGTTTTCTTCATACAGTTGGATTCTGGCCAGTGAACTGGCAATGTGCTTTGTCTGGGGCTGTTGAGTTTGAGATGGACCTTAAGAACATAAGGTTGAAGATGTGGGTGCCCAAGCAGCTCCGAAGCCTACCATCAGAAATACACTTCAAATTAGAAAAAGGGTCCATCTGATTAGGTCAGATTTGAACTCAGATGGGTAAGCACATAGCATGATAGCTGCCCACAAGGCCACAAACACCGGTAAAATTTAACATAAATAGTAGCAGATACCAGCCAAGGATATATCATGTATGTGGAGACAAAGGATTGAGAAGCTAGACAAAACATTATAAAAAATGAATCCACACTGCTAACAAGAATCATTACTGTCATGTAGGCACTGGCACCACTCATCAAGAAAACAAAATATGGTGCAAGATGTTGCAGAAATACAGTTCATTGAATTATTCTAGGTCAGAGGAGAATTGTACATACACTGGGCCTCAGCTCTGGATTTTTCCGCAGCATACTTTTAACAAGACCTCGACTGCCAAAAGCGATAAGATAACAAATATGACTAGATCAATCATCAATCATATAGTCAACAGTATTAACATTTGATCACTATAATTAATAAGAAATCCCACTTTAAATTATCTTTGGCTAACCTATACCTGATAAGTTTGGAAAACTTTAGGCACTATATGATGAAAGACTATAATAAACTTACAGCGCAAAACATGACAATGCAATTTGTAAATGGCAAGATTTTTTTTATGTTAGTTTTGTTAGAAATGACAGGACTAATTAATTATATGGTGAAAGACTATAAACTTACAATGAACTAGAATATTTTGTTGGCAGTGGAGCCACTATGGACTTATTAATCTTGTTAATCAATGCCTGTATATCCTGTTCAAAGAAATTGAAAGCATAGTTAGGCAATTTAAAAAAAAAAAAAAAGTTTACAGAAAAGAAACGAAAACAGTAAATATATATTGAATCTGATTCTATATATAAGTATAACATGCAACTAAATGAGTGCTGCTGATAATATATCATGAAAATCTCAGTTATAAAATAATTATATAATAACCATGAGTTCAAAACATTACAAATTGGGATACAGAGATAATGTAAATTAACAGGATTTTAGTCTACTGGTCAGTCCACATAACCCAATATAAATGTCCAACCATGGTAGTTCGATGATATCATGATAGTCAAATGGATTGATAAATGTTTGTCTGATTGATAATAAACTGAAATTTGTTCATCCAATAGCAGATATAAATGTATTAAATATGTTCTATAAAGAAAAGATACAGGAAGTAAAAAACTTATTGAAAAAGAAACTTACAAATGCTTTGAATGCAGGCTTATGTGCTGTCATTTCATATATACAACATCCTGGATAATCGATTTCAAAGATCATACATATATAATAAACCAATAATACAAAAATTACAAAGAACAAAACCATAAAACAAGTATTTACCCAAGGACCAAATGTCTGATTTAGAACCATAAGGAATATCAGCAAGGAGCTCAGGGCACATGTAGCTAGGAGTTCCCACAACCTACATTACAAGACAACCACTCATTGATTATCGCAAGTCGTGTTAAATTTACAATAAGTCAATTCAATTCAAAGGTTCCACATGTCTTACAGAGGAAGCAAGATCATCAGAAGTCAACATTTTGGCAAGTCCAAAATCACCTGCTTCATCATTGATCACTTGTAAACAAAATTTCAATCTTCTATTCCATGCCTAATTTAAAGGAACCATACAATAAAACTTACCGAGACGTATGTCATGATCTTTCGTCAAGAAGATATTTGAACACTAATGGAATCATGTGATTTTCTCATTAGTATAGTTAAATATAAATTAGACAGAAACAGAAATATCACTGTTAAGTACAAAGAGAGGTCTGACACTAACCTTGACATCACGGTGGAGAATGTGGTTCATGTGCAAGTATTCAAGAGCCATAAGAAGTTGAACGAGCCACTTACAAAGTTTCTGCAATCAAATGGCTTTTATTAGATTTTAGATGCAAAATTTTAAATATCACTGTTATTCTAGACCAAATGAAAGGAATTAGAATTTATGCTAGGAGAAAAAAAAAATAACCTCCTCAGGAAACAGGATACCATTAGCTTTCTTTATAGCTTCTGCCCTGTGTTACATCAATGGCATATTTCGAAAAACATTCATACTTCAATTTACAAGAGTTGAAAGGAAACAGAACTATAAATTGTATGGTAAAAGTTAGAGAAACGATACTTACATATCTCCCCCCTCACAATAACCTATAATGATGCAGACATAACAACCCTGAGAAGGAAGGAGCCAAACTATAGATCAAAATTTAAACATCTTCAGAGGTTTAATGATGCATACACCAAGAGGCTTCCAAGCAATCCTATAATATAAGCTTATTTTTGGCAAGCAGCTAGTAGAAGCCATTCATATAATTAACTGAGGAGATGAAGTAAAAATTAAGAAGCAAAATACCTTTTCTACCCATGAATCTTTGTACTCCACAATGAATGGGTTTCTAAATTTAGAGATAAGCTCCATCTATAAAGGCCATAAGAAATAAATGTCAGACGTATGGTGTTAATCATACGTATCCACAAATAATTTTCACATTTTCATGTTAACATTTAAGAGTGGCTGCTAGGTAAATATTTTAGAAAAAGTCATAAGATAATCAGTTAGCGCACTATTTGAATCACTATTTAAAGCACCAACCTCCAGGTGTGCAGATCTACGAGAGCGCTCAGTTTGCCGAGCAAGGCGAATCTTCTTCAACACATATCTATGTAATCAAAAGACACAAGTTTAAAAGCACTACCAGTAATGATTTCAGGAATTGTATACATCGCTGTTTAAACATTAAAGCACTCAAGTGAAAATAAACAGACGAAAAATATAAGAGGTCAAGTAGGTTCCATTCTCACTTTTTCTTTTCATGCTTATGTCTCACAAGAAGCGCTGAACCAAAAGCACCTTTTCCAATTTGCTCAAGTATTTCATACTGCTCCATGTCATCGATTTAGTAAGATAACTCCCGCCCCTGGGTACATTCCAAGTCAAACACGTTAAATCCTTACAAAAGATTAGATGACAAAAAAATGCAGGGCAGATAAATAATTAAACCCCATATTTGAAAGTTACAGAGACAATTACTGTACTGCACTAGCGACTAATAAGGGAAACTATACTAGCAGCGAAGTTACTCAAGAATTGCATATGCTTGCAAGTTAACCTTTCCCCTTTCCCCTTTCTCAAGGTAGGATAGGAAAAATACAATACAACGGTGATTATTCTGCAAAAAGAAACCAACAAATAGTAATCGATAATCATAAGAAGAAAAAAAAAGTAGTCGAAAACCGGGTCCAGTAATGCTCGTTAATGCAGAAAAATAAAGATCGCGCAGTTAAAGAGAAGTAACCACGGATCACACCGAGCTACGCACTAAAGTTGAATAATCAGGACGCTAATTACTTGACAAATAGGTTCCAACACAAAAATGATTCACGTGAAGCATTAGCGTCTTTCCATTCGTTTGTAGATAATAATGTATGTCGAAAATGTTTTGTTCGTTCAACAACGACGAGGTACAATTCATACTTAGCTACTTGAAGTAGCAACAGTTACTAAGATCACTACGCGTGATTAACGATTTGCTGGCTGACCTACATTTCTTGAAAGCACAAGGCTCTACAATAAATAAGCAGCAACAGAAACACATAGCCGAAAAAGCGTTAAAAGCAACGAATCAAAGACAGCGAAGTCAAATGCAGAAGGAAAGAAGAACATCGAAGTGAGTGTGAACAGTGCAACCGACGAAAACGGAGAGAAATCAGAACTCCGAAGCAGGTAATAAGAAAAGGAAGGTGAGTGAAGAAAGAGCAGAATCAGGAGGAGAAATGAAAGGAAGAGAGAAAAGGCACCTGAGTTGAGTGAGTCGGTGGATGTGAGAAGCGAGATGAAGTTGAAGGGATCCGAGGGATCGAGAATGTAGAAGGGAGAGGAGTCACAAAGCGGAGAATGCGAAGTTGTTGAGCATTGGCAGAGGAGGTGCAAAACGACACCGTTGTTCGGGAAGAAGAAGCAGCAGACGAAGTTGCAGGAGAAGCTCTTTCGCCATTATCGCTCAGAGGAAGAAAAGGACAAATCCAGAGAGAGATTGCATTGCAGTGAGAGAGAGCTCAGCTAAAACCACTGTCCCGTGAGGGAGAGACTTTTACTTTGCCACGATACAAGAGAGAGAGAGAGAGAGAGAGAGTAAATGGGTGGGGAGTGAAGGAGGGAACATGATGGGTGAAATTAAAACTGGATTGATATTATTATTTTATATTTTATTTTTATTTTTGCCGGTAATTATTAGGATTTAGGACGCTCTTGTTTCCGGTTTTGCGAAAAGAAGCAGAAACCGAGGGGGAAAGTGAAGAATTGGAAGGTGCCTCACACCCAGGTCAATAGTAATGTCTTTGCAACTGCTTTATTGGGTTTTGTTTCACAAATCACATTATATCTATAATAGTATAATCTACCACCTCCTTCTTTTTTAATTATCGGTTTTTTTTGGATTATTGTTGTTTTAATTTATCTGTCGCTCATTTGTAAAGTAAAAAATCATATTAATTATACCATCACTTATCTCATAATTTTTAATTAATTTCTTGGAAATCTTACGCGAATCGGTAATTTAATAAAAAAATATAAAAATGAGTAAATTTCAAAAATATTTCCGCATATAAGTAGGTCGTGTTTTCCTATAAAGAATTCATGTTTTGGATCACGACTTCAGCTTTTATATATATATATATATAAGAGAAGTCATATTTAATAGAAACAACTTTAGTATTTTTTATTCTTTTTAAAAAAAATAATGAAATCATGTTTAATGTTTTTTTAATAAGATTATGAAAGTCGTGATGGTAAAAATGACGTTAGTATTTTTTTTTTTCTTATTTATTTGAAATATGAAAGTGGTATTATTTTTTATGTAACACATATTAGTATTGTATATTTAAAATATGTTACACGAATAATTGTATATTGTTTTTATTATTTAATAAATGTGATAATTATTTTTGATCCAGTCATGTGATGAAAGAATTAAGAATATCAAGTATTAGTCGTATATATTATGAAATGAATGAATCACCTTCAAATAATCATAAGAAAGGTTCATCTAGTTGTAATAATTATTTATATAGATAATTAAATATGTAAAATAATATGTAATATTTTATTTTTTCCATACTTAAATAGTTAGTTAGTTGTTGAAGTTATATAAAATTCCACTTTCTCATCACTTTATTATTAACATATTATTTTCTTTATATTATATCAATAAATATTATTTACTATAAAAACTCATAAACAAATTAACTTTAAAATGAAGTTCTTTACTTTCAAATAAGATTTTTTAAAAGATAAATAAATTGAAAAGTTGTACATCTACTCATGACTTTACCTGCAACTAAAAAAAATTATAAAATACTAAAGTTGTGATTTACAAAACAACTTCAACATACTTATTTTTTAAAAAATTAAAAAAACTTAGAAGTCGTTAATGAGAATACGACTTTGATGTTTAAAAAAAATAAGAAAAACAAAATTATGTTTTAAAACACCACTTATCCATGAGTGGTAATATTTTCAACATTTATCAATTCCTGTAATTTTTTAAAAAATTCATTCATTCACATAATTTTGCCTATTTTATTCATGTATTTATTATGTAGAGGAAAGAGAAAAAGATAAAAATATAATGTTTTGGTAGATATATTTTTATATTAATTTTTTTTTCATAAATATAATCATAAATTATTATTTTATTCCTACAACTATCTTCACAAACCACTAACTAATTTTTATTATCTTTTTTCTCTAAAAAATACAAAAATAATTAGACACAAAATGTATGTTTCCTCTAGTTATTAATAAAGATAATTATCTCATTTTATGTATGCACTTGTTATTTTTAATTTATCTTTTAACTACTTTTAAAAATCACTAATAATTATTGTCTAATGACTTTTTAATATTACAAACAATTACATCTAACTTGAAAAAAAAGGTAAGACACAATACAAGGAATGTCTATTTTTCAACTAGTTATGAGAATGAGAATTGAGAAAATCACATTTCGTACAGAGATGATTGTAAGAAAATTTAAAAGTAAAACTTAAAAGAGATATAAAAAAAGGGAAAATGTAAAATAAAATAAATAATATAATATGTGTATATAGTTGTCTCTTAAGAGGATCGGCTCCTATGAACAATGATGCACGTTCTTAGAGAGAGAAAAAACAAGAATGCAATTTAAAAGAATATATATATATATATATATATATATATATATATATATATATATAATGATAAGGAACTGTGGTGGCTGGCTAATTAACAAACTAAGGAACTATCTTAATAATTTTTGTTTATTATATATTTTATCACTATATTAAAACATTTAATGGAACAATAAGGAAAGAAAGAGTGGTAACAGACTAACACGTGATACTTTAGTTGAAACTTCATTGGCTATTTTTTTTTTTCCTTTCCTTTATTTTTATTATTTTGCTCAATAGTTAGTTTGTGTGTTTTTTAAAATGTTACCCGTTGGAATTTGATGTGCTTAACTTAAGTCTCAATCCCAGCATACAAGACGAATTCAGATGCATTAATTTATTAACGAGTTGATGTGTCAGCTATCATAATTTTTATACATAGCGTATTCAGATATATAAGATGGTGTCAGATCACTTGTCTCGTGTCTCCTTTGAGATTCTCTAAACAGTATCATTTCTCGGCCTTTGCATTTTTTTCTTATAAACATTTTTATGACCAATCAACTAATGAAGGTATACATAACATGAGGATAAATTTATGAGAATGGGTTAATTTTTAAAAAACATATAGGAAATGATATATTTTGAAAATGTTTTAGTGTATGGGTAAGTCGTGTTTTAAAACATGACTTTATATTAAAAAAAATATTTTTTAAAATATGACTTTAGAATATTGTAATTTTTTTAAAAGAAATAATGAAGTTGTATTTTGGATCACGACTTTGAATATTTTATATTTTTTAATAAATTTATAAAAGTCATGTTAGTAGAAATAACTTTATTAAATTTTTTCTTTTTTAAACAAAACAATAAAATCGTTTTCTAGATCATGATTTCAGACATTTAATATATTTTTAATAAGATTATGGAAATCGTGATTATAGAAATAATTTTAATCTTTTTTTAATTTTTATTTGAAATATGAAAGTAGTATTTGCTTTTTTTATGTGATATGTACTGGTATTGAGTATTTGAAATATGTTACAAGTATAATTGTATATTATTTTTTATTATTTTATAAAAGTGATAATTATTCCCGATCTTATCATGGGATGAAAGAATTTAGGGAGATCAAGCTAAGAAATGTTCGTTATGTCAGACTCAAGAATATAATCATGTTAATTATTCATATATTATTCATATAGGCAATTAAATATGTAAAATAGTGTGTAATATATATTTTTTTCCATACTTGATTAATTAATTTTTGTTGTTCAAGTTATATAAAATTCCACTCTTTTATCACTTTATTATTACCATATTATTTTCTTTTTATTTTTATCAATAAATATTATTTAGTATTAAAACTTGTAAATAAATTAACTTTAAAATGAAGTTTTTCACTTTCAAATACTATTTTAAAAAAAATTGAAAAATCATACATGCACTCACGACTTGACCTACGACTTAAAAAAATATAAAATACTAAAATCGGTGATTTACAAAAAGACTTCAAGATACTTATTTACAAAAAATTAAAAAGAAAACATAGTAGTCGTGAATAAGAATATGATTTTGATGTTTTAAAAATAATAATAAGAAAGACAAGTCGTGTTTTGAAAATGACTTTTTATATGAAGTTGTGTTTTACTAATGGGTTATAATATTTTTAAAATATATCAATTCCTGTAATTTTTTTAAAAAATTAATCCTTCACGTAAATTTGCCTAACAAGAGTTATTAGTATACTACTACTTCAATTTAATTTATTAAATGTAGAATTAAATTTATTCATTTTAACACACTTTAAAATATGACAAAGTTGGTGTTTGTAATAATGAAAAATAGCTAACCAGATTAAGAGAAGGTTAACCAGATTAAGAGAAGGTATATATATAATAGAAAATTATAATTTTATCTAAAAAATATTATTATATAATATGTTACTTCAATCTCTTTTTTAATATGACAGTGTCTATTGATTTGTCTATAATAAAGGATATATGTGTTTAAAGTAGAAGTGGATAATTAAAGTAGAAACTGAAGCATGAGATTATTTGGCTAGAGGGGGAAGTAGCATGGAAAAGCATGGTGGGACACATTTAAAAACATATATATCCCGATCTCTAGTCTCAACCACTTCTTCTCAATCACCATACTTCTTATTCGGTGCCTTCTCTCTATTTTTCATTTATTCTAATAAGAATATCAACAACACTATTGTTTTGTTTATCGTTTCTGTGTATGTTGAATAAACAATTTTTTAGCAACTCTTGTGGCCCAGGGAGGGGGTCCGTGATTTCATTGATGATCTCTCACGCTCTAACATTTGCTGTCACTATATAGATAGGAAAATCAATTATTAAAATAAACATATCTCCTTTTAAAACTAAATAAACAATGAATTCAATATTTCACCAAAAGTTTAAATACATAATCAATAATCGTGTTTCTCTACTCCTAAACATCGTATGCATGGCTTTATTACCATTCATAAGATGAGAGGAAAAAAGAAGAAAAAAACGCTATTGGTTTGCCCTGCTTCGCATCTATTTGCAAAAGTGAACACACATGATGTGGATTGGTATACAGGTAATTTCTTTATTGTAGTTTTGTAGGTGTTGTTAGATTGAGTTAAGAAGGAAGACCTACCTCAGTGTCAGAGGGTTTGCTCTTCTGCACTAAAGATCTGAGTCCAAGGTATCCAAGTCCAGCGTGACGAGATGGCCCAAATTAATAGCTTAATGAATAATCTTAGTTAGGTTCTCTAAAATTATGTTTTATCTTAACTTAATTTAGTCCAGCCTCACTAAAAATTGACTGAATTCGAACCAGTTATGCTTATAGTAATGAATTGGACTGTTAGATTATTAATATAATAGAGTAATTAATTGGAAATTATTATAATATTTTGAGTTTGTTATTCTCGTACTTTATATATATATTTGTTATTCTCTTGTATTTTATTATTTTATTCTTTCAATATGTTATCAAAGAGTTAGGAGTTTAATAGTTAAATTGATTTTTTTTTTATTTTTTGTGTTTCCTCATTATCAACTATCATTGCTTTCTATCTAATCATTGAATATAATTACTGTCAAATTATCAAATGATTTAAAGTTATAACTTATTGGTGGTTATATAAAGATAATAATATCATCTCTTTCATCCGAAATCATTCATAATAGTTAAATCTTTTTGTTTTTATCTTTTTAAGTGGTTAAGTCATTTTTTTTCTGCCTTTCAAGTGGTTAAGTTATTTTTTATTTTTTTTGCTTCTGCCTTATAAATGGTTAAACCATTTTTTGTTTTTGTCATTTTAGGTGGTTAAGCCATTTTATTTATGTCTTTTTCTTACTTTTGCCCTTTTAGATGATCAAGTCTTTTTGTTTCTACCTTATGGTGATTAAGTGTATTTGCTTCTTTTAAGAAGTTAAACCTTGTGTTATAACTTTTGCTTTGCATTTATGGGCTTTAATCGACGTGTGGACTTTCTCCCTAAAGATCTTACATTTGCATGTCACAAATTTATGATCAGTAAGATTCACATTGTTTTTGCCATCACCATCTTGCATGGACGTGTTAGACTATTGATATAATAAAATAATTAGTTAGAGTTATTACAATTTAAATTAAAATTATAAATATTTAAATTAAAGTTATAGATAATTTAGTAGATAATTTTAAATTTGTTAATCCTTTGTACTCTATATATATTTCTGGTACACTCACAATTAGATATGAATAAAATCATAATTATTCTATTCTTTCAATATGTACAAGCTCATTGAAACAACTTTGTACTTTTTTAGGTTAAATTAGTATTTTGGTCCTCTAATTTATTATTTAGGTTCAATTTGATCATTTGATCAAATTAAACCTAAATAATAAATTAGAGGACCAAAATACTAACTTAACCTATTTTTCATTGGAGTATTATTTTTATGATTTTTTTAATCTTTATTCCTTTTAATTATTTTTTCATATCAAACCAAACCTTGATGTCACAAAATAAATAAAAATAGACTATATGAGAAAATTTTCCAAGTTATAAATATATTAAATATAAAACACCATATATTGATTTATGGGGGTAATAATATTAAAATATAATAGCAAATGGATGTTTTAGAGGAATATTATCAACACTTTATTTTTTTATTGGGTGAAATTCAATCATGTGTATCCCACTAAATATAAGAGGACGTTTTATTTCAAGTTATGATATTGCATTTCTATAAATTATATTTCTAGAAATATGATAAACAAAAATGTTATTCCTATGAACATTAATTAAAAATATATTTGGTAAAATTCAAACATTTTTCAGAAATGTTTTTTAAAAATATAAAAAATTGAGATGATAGTTAAAATTGGAGTAAAAATAACTTTCCATATTTTCGAGTGAATATAATCCCTCCTGAGAATAAATATGAAATAAATTATGATATCACTACTTTTTTTTGGGAATGAACAATACTTGTGAATATTTTTTTAGAACTCATAATAAACATGAGAATACTATATTCTTAATTTCATATCACTAAAAATGAGTTATTAATCTGTGAAACAAACATATTCTAAGTATTTCATTTCACATTTGGTGGTTTCATTTTTTAAACTAATGCAACCTGTATGAATGTGCGGCTAGCATTCCTTGATATTTTAATTAATATGAATATTATATGTTAATAATTAATGTTACTCTATTTGCAAAGTAAGTTAAAAGAGAAAAAAGAAATGTGATCTTCCAAAATAGCTTATTTAGTCTATATCTTTTTTTTTAAAAGAGATTTGGTCTATAATTTGTGATGGTCTTTTTCGAGTTAACAAATTTTCAACCTACTAGTGTCTAGTTTGCAGAAATATTTTGTTTTACACTTCCATTTTTTAATATTTATTTTTATTTTTCAATTTATCTAAAAACATGTTAGTTTTGTTGTTTTCATTTTCCATTGATCTTCTTTATTTTTGTTTCCTTTAGCTAATGCCTTAAAGATTATTTGGTTCAATTATGTCCTTATCAAAGGGTTTTTTAAACTAGCTAGGGAATTCATAGCCAAAGTAACATTTAATTTAATATAACTGTAATTAAAATAATTTGATGTTAGCTTTTTGTCGGTATAAATAACGCTTGTAAGCTGTAATTACTGTTATTTATAAAGTGTGATGATATAAGTAGTTAATAAATAATCATAAATATACAACGTAGTTCCATTTGATTAAAAAATAATTATTCATTTATCAAAATTTCAATTCGATTGCACGGTTTGCATTAAATTGAATCAGTTATTAACACCCTATTTTAATGTGAGAGCTTGGATGTCTCAACAGAGACTTAGAATTCAATTAATGTCGCGTATATTATGTACGCCTAAAAGTCTTGATAAAGACAATTTTTATTGTTCTAAAAAGAAGCCATCCCATCATGCTTAGTGCTTACCCGATTTAATAGGGCATGTAATAGACAAGTCTTAACGTAGGCATGGTGTGAGCTAAGCTAACACATGAAGCGCCAATCGCGAGGGACAAGCTAGTAACCATGAACATGAAGAAGCCACCTAATAAGATCTGAATTTGTAAGAAAGAATTTGAGTTTGATCTCAAATATTCTTTTAGAGAGGAATGATGAATTTAAGTGCGACTAAATAATAGATTTATTATCAAGTTTATGTCATGAATGTTTTTTCTTTTTCTTTTTTTCTTTGGGATATTCTTGCGTTTGAAGTATTTTTGAGCATGACTTGTAACTTGAAATAGATTTTTTGATGGAACAATTTTCTGTGAAATATATGTCCAACTTTTCTTTCCAACATTTTCAAGCTCAAGCAAAAACGAAATGTGTTCTTCTCTGGTCCAATGTGTGTATTTCTTGCAAGGAACCGATCGGGATGAGTCACCGGCTAACATGACGCGATTAGACTCCATATTCTAAGGAAGTAAGTGGTGTTGGTGGCTGATCGGCGCATGGACTTGACCAGATGCAATGTCATTGAATGTCTCCTCCGGTGACTCCTGAGACGCAGGAACCCGAGCTATAGGGGCAGATGTAGCAGAAACCAAATTGGCAAAAGTATAAACCCTCTGAGGTGCAGGAGCATGAACTCTCGGAGGGGAAGGAACCTGAACCCATCTAGAAATAGGAGGAGTAACAGGAACAACACGATCAGGAACTCTCTCAGGGAAAGAATCTTCAGTGTCAAGAACCTTCAAGAACTCATCTAAATCTTGCATGTCAAAATCGAAGTCGATTGAATTCAAGACTACTTTTGCTGCGTCTTCTTTGTAGCATGGTATGTTCTTTGCCCACTGATCATCTTTTTCCTTAAACCACTGCTCATCTTCCTCGTCATAATAGAAAGCTTGTTCATCAAGGAACTCAATGACATTCTTGTTTTCTTTGTGAGACATTCTTTTCTTTTTCTTTTTTCCTGTGGTTTTCTTGATTTTCTTTTTCTTATTTCTTTTGTGGTTTTCTTGATTTCAATTGATCCTGTTATATTGAGAGAGAAATTTCAAAATTTGCCGCCAAAAATCAGAGTTAGTTATGATTGATTATTTAATGAGTAAGTTCCTTCAAGACTTTAAGATTTCAAAAGGCGCCTTCCCTTTTTGATACCAGTTTCAATTGGTAATTGACAAATATTATAATGACACCATTCAAACAAATTTATCAAGAGCAAATCAATACCAATTTATTATTAACTAAATCTGCATTTTTTTTAAGTTAATGGAAATAGTTTGAAAATGGTATCTATCCAAAGTAAAGAGAAAAATTTACAATATGAAATACACCCACTTCATATAAAAATAATTAAAAAATATCTATAAATAACATATTAATTAAACATTTCAATAATATAATAAAACAAAATAATAAATCATAAATTTCATAATATTTAAATAACAAAATCTAGTAATGCATCATTACTAGATAATAACCTACAGATGTTATAATAGTGGTAAATCATTCCCATTGAGAATTTGATGTTATTAAAAATAAAATAAAAAATATTCGAGAACAACACTCTAAACCAAGGTATGTTGAACACTAAATCAACATAAACAATTCAAAATAACGTTTTGTTTAATTTTTTTTAACTTATTGACTAATTAACTTGATGATAAATTTGAGAGTCTATCAAGTTAACTTGAGGATTTAATAACCATAATTATTATGATTGTACTTAATAAAAAAAATGCACATGAAGAAGCCTCCTAAATTAAATTAAAATAAAGCAAAAGACGGTGGGATAATTGGATTAGGATAGCGTTGTACGCTACTAAATGAGGGGCCAAAATAAAACGGAGAATCTGGACGACGTGCTTCCCGTAATAATCTGATAACACTAGTACAATACAGTGTACCCACTTACCAGTCAACATTGCACCGCTCCAGAGAGCGACATTGCGCCCTAAACGGGGAAATTTGGGTTCCCGTGGATAAAGAAATGTTGAGTACATAATTAATCAGAATACTAGTTTGATATATTGTTATTTTAAAATAATATTGTTAATTAATTAAAAATGCTAAATGTAAATTTTAAAATAATCATTATTTTACTTTGTGTATTATACAAAATAAGTATTTGTTTTATACAGTTCAAATTTATTATAAATAATCTTCAACATCAATTTAAGTCGAGTAATTTTCACGACAAAATATAATATCTAATGGTCCTTTGCAAGTTTAATCCCGATGCAGTCACCTGTAAAGATTTTTTAGTTTTTTACACTCTTTTTCTATTAAATCAGTAATTCTTACCATACTCGTTAACATTCATTTTTCATAAATCTAGTATTGGAGAGTTTGTTTATACTGGACTTAGGGCTAGCATAGGGTGTCACTTTTGCGGGGCTCCAGAAAATTTTTATTTATTATTGAAATGAAATTAATTTTTTCAAGAGATATAAATGCAGAACTTATATATCCATTAATTGAAATATTAAATTCTAAAAGAAATAAATCATTTCCTAAATTAATGGAGAACTTATGGAATGTTATTAACTATTCCTATTATTATAACCTTATTGCATTTTTCAAACAAAAAAAAAATAGTGCAATTTTAAATTAAAAATAATAAAATCTCATTTGTATTCGAATATTTGTTAATAAAAACTGAATAATCTAGCTGTTTTATCAATTGGAGAAGATTTATTTTATACACTTGATTAGATAAAATATTTAATAGCCCACTTACACCACAAAAGCAATAAAATTAAAATAAGATTTAAGTGATTTTTAAAATATATTTTACATTATTATAATGTCCTGCTGCATTTCCTAATTAATAATGGTCAATTACAATGACAGTTAGCAAAATTTCACTTGCATGTCTAGAATTTGAAATTTTGAGTTGTTACTTTATAGATGACTTTAGTTAACTACCACCTTTAGTGAGTGGGCTAATTTCAAAACTTTGTTTGTGGTGATTCGCAATCAAAGAAAAAAATAATAAAGTAAATTTGGTTGAAAATTTAAATAAACAATAGAAAGATACGTTTGATTTATTTTCTATCTATAATTATAAAAGTGTTTTATTTTCTATTAAGAATTATGTTTAGAAAGTTGTATCATTATGTAAATCTTGCTTAATGGATAACCTTTCTTAAGAATATCACACAAAAACAGGAGACTAGTTGAGTAGTTGTGATTAGGTTAAATTATTCACGATTTAGGATTATAAAATAATTATCTAGGTGAATATCTAGTGATGGTCACAGTATATCATTTGACACCCAAAATGCACAGGATGTGATTATATATATACATTCCACCAGCTTCGTAAGAAGAAGAAAAATGAGGCAAGTAAAAAATGGATACAGATGAAAAGGCCGAATCAATGTTTTTGTCAAAGAGGCCGTATATAAAAGGATGTATTTGGACTATGGGCCGAAGCGTTAGTATAGTGGGCTGGGTTAGGCTTTGCAGAGAAGCGTTGACTTTTTTGAAAACATTGATAATGTGTTGTGGATGAGGGAGTGGGAGCAGCAGATGCACGTGTAAGGGTAGTACTGTTTTTGGACCGTGGAGAGAAGAAGACAAAAAAGAGCAGAAGCACATGTAACGTGATGTGCGTCGTGGCCGTGAGATGTCTGATTGCACAGATGGGTGGTGTGGGGCCATAGCGAGCCTGAGATATGTTTTTGTTCTACTAAAAAGACAACGTGGGACCCTCTCCCCAACAGCAACGTTACGCCATATGCATCCCCTGTGTTGTCGTTGTATTGTGTCGACAATACTTCCTCCGTTCGCATTAGAGATGTCAACTTGAGTCGTGAGGCATGGCATGTGATTGTGAGCAATTTGGCACAACTTACCTCAATGCTGTATTGGGTTAATATCAATTGGATTTTTTTTAGGTTTAAGTGAGGTAGGTCATTTAATTTACAGGTTAAAGAGTATTCAAGTTGGGTTGAATTAGGTTGATTCAATTTAAATTTTTTAAATTACTTAATTAATTTTTTTTTAAAATAAGATTATTATAGTTGGATTTCTTAAATAATTTATAATATTTTGATTTATTAATACTGACTTTTCCCTTTGTTTTTAAATTTCCTTATTTTTTTTTTATTTTTAAGAATCTTTTTAATTTTGATAGCTCAACCTACTATAACTGATCTAAATGTCATGGGTCATGTCAAGTTATGTTTTTTTATTATTCATTTAAAAAGTGAGTGTAATTAATTTTTTTATATGTAAGAATGTAATACATTATTTTACTATATTCATGGATCCTTTTGATAAATGAATAGACTTACTTTTGACATATTTACTCACAGTTTCACACCTACGTAAATGTACTAGAACTTTTTTTTTTAACAAAAAAAAACTAGAACTTTTTTTTTTCAAGATTATTCTCACTGATAAAAAAAAACCTTTTTTCCAAGAAAAAAAAACTTAAAATTTTAAACGGTTGTGGCATTTAAAGGAAGTATTTTGTAATGTAATGATTTTAGCCTTATGAAATCTATACCCTTAGAATACAATAACCTTTTTTTTTACGAAAGAATTCCAATTTTTTGATACTTTTTTCTTATGATGACTTCTTAATTATCACAAACATGTTAGTGAGAATTGTTAACAATATTGCTAATTGGGTTCATTTCATTTAGTCTCCTAATCAATTTTACAAATCATGATCGACACACGTTTTAGTGTGAAACTTGAGATTAAAATGAATTTATATACATGTCTTAATTATATTTTATGGTTTAAAATTAATTTTATTAAAATATCAAATAAAACAAGCAGTCACTTAAAAGGGAAACCAAACATATAAATCTTGTATCCTAGTAAAGCTTTACCATGTTATTTATATGTATAGATTTATTTTTATATGGAAAGTCATTATTTTTAAAACTATTTTTTTAAAATAATTTTTTTTTATGATTATAAGAATTTTAAATATTTTTAATTTTAAAAACATTCATATAAAAATATTTAAACACAACTATAATAGAAAGAGTGAGCAAGAAGTATTTCACCTTGTCTCATGTAATGTATCTTAAAATTTTTTTGTCTCACCATCATCACCATATTCTTCTTATTCCTCGTCCTCCGTCTATTTCTCTTTAAACAAAAAGAGCTATATGTAAAAGATGATAAGTAGCAAGTTATAAGATCGATTTTATAGTTAAGAAAGAAGAAAAAAAAATAGGCTTAATCTCTTTTATTAATAAAAACTAATAAACTAATAATTAACTGATAAAAAATAACAAGTAGAATTGTAGGAACACATTTTAATGAGGTCGTTAAATAATATACTTTTTCTCTACACTTTGATTTTTCTTCAAATGACCATAATTTGTTTTGGTCACTAGTGAGAGCAATGAGATTGGGCCCAATGTTCAACACTTTGTGGAGTCTTAATCCGAAAACGAAGGAGAGGCTAGTGGATTGCATACCGTCAAGAGGAACAAGAGATCTATATTTAGGCCTAGCTAATATGAGGGATTTTGTATGATGGTGAAGGATTTTGTGATAATTCACATGTCCTCGTAGTAAAAAAAAATATAGGACTTTATATGTGCATAATTTTAGTTTATAAAGAAAATACAATTTTTGTATTCTTTTCTTTCTTTTATTAGTAGTTTTGAAGAAATTTATTTAGACAAGACCACAACCTTAACTATATTGCATACCAAATTACCGTCACTGGCAATAGATACAAAATCATGGCTACAATTTTGCGATCTAAAGATTAACAAAGATAAACAAGCTAAGTTTACTCGTTTTTTTATATCAGCCAATAAAAAATAGATTAATAAGGATAGACTTAATTAAGTTTTTCATACCTGAAATATAAGTTATTTTTAGATTAATTATTACGTAACATTCATTCTTTTCAACTAAGTATTTGAAAATTTTTACGTTTCATTTTACAACTCGTCGTTAGTCCCTTTCCGTTGAGTAATGTTGTGATAGACAGAGTGACATGTTATCACGCCTTGTCACTAACACCTTAGCATCACGTTATCACCTTATTTCCATTGTCCTTCTTCCTTTTCTCCCATTCTTTCCTTCTCCAACGGAAACCACCACTATTGATCACGCTGTGCCACCACTACCGTCAATCGCCACCACCTACCAAGCTACATAACCATTATTACATTCACTTTTGTCAACTCAGACAAACAAAACAACAATGATGGAAAAGAACCATCTAACATCATATCACCTATCTAGAGAAAAAATAATCAAAATAACCCAACCTAACCCTAAACCCCATTCCCCAATTCAATGTTTTTCCTCTCAAAACCCCACTTCTCTTCGGTTCGTTGCGGCTCCCACGAGCTACGCATATGAATTCGGACCATCCGAACCACTCAAAAGATCACTAAAGCCATGAAACTTGTCATCGCCACACGCGACTTTCATGCCCAAGAGCCCGTCGTCAGAGGCCGCCCCTTCTCCTCGAACCTCACTACAATGCTCAACGACATCTCCCAACACCTCCAAAATGACATCGTCTCCACCCCTCTCACCCATGCCAGGTCCGTGAAAATCATTGCACTCGTCGTCACTAGCGACCACTCAAAGGTGGTGAGGGTGGAGTTGTGCACGACGATGTGGTGGTTGGGTCATTGTTGTTGTGAGCACACAGAGGTGTATCTGGGAGGTGATGGTGTGCACGCGCGATGACTGGGCTTGGACGTGAGTCGTTGCATCTCTGTTGCACTAGTGCCCTCTCGCTTGTGTTGTTGATAATTTTATTGATGATTTTGTTGTTGTTGTTGTCATTGTTGATTAAGAGAAAAGATGGATCAATGAGGTGAATTGCTTTCTATTGGTGGCATGAGGTGAGTTGTTTTCAATTGGATAAGGGGAAAAAAGAGAAGCGGAAAAAGGGGAGAAAGGGAAGAAGGTGATGACGTGATGCTAAGGTGTTAGTAACAAGGCGTGATAACGTGACACTCCGTCTGCCACGTAATCACTTAATGGAAGGGGACTAACAACAGATAGTAAAATAAATCTTAAAATTTTTTTAGGTACTTGGTTGAAAAATAATGAATGTTAAGTAGTAATCTAAAAACGACCTATATTTCATATATGAAAAATTTAATTAAGACATAAGGATATAAAGGGTACCCAAACCTACTTACAAAGACAATGTCTACAAGATCTCCAACCAAATGGTTAAATTATATTTATACACATTAGAATGCATAAATATTTTGTAACCACTTGTTCCATACAACTCCAACAACAATTAACATAAGTAGTGGTGACTTGTATCTCTTAACCAAGTGATATCGCTTCCGACGAATCATATCAATACCACTGCAAAAAAAAACTTATTCCATACAACTTCAGTCAGCTGGAGAGCCACCTACTAAGTGTTTATTTTTAATAATGATATATGAATACCTAATTATTCTATAAAAGTATGTTTTTCAGATATGGATACAAGTATTTTTTTAAGTAAATATTGATACAAGTATTTGATTTGTTTCTACCATACTACGTACATTTTATTTATTCACACACACATATATATAGTTTAATTTTTATACACGAATCGTATAAAATAATTTTATATTGTCATCCAATTACAAATTATTATTTAAATTATTTTAAGATAATTATTTTAAAAATTAACAAATTTATTATATATGATGAGTTATAATTAAATGAATGTATAAAATAATTTACATATATACTGCGAGTATGTATATATTTTCTAAATCATTCTTAATTGCTAGAACCAAAACATATTATGTATTGATCACTAACAACAACTAGTCGGTGAATAATTAAACACATTGAACTCAATCAAATTTTAAAATAAACTCGGTAGTAGACTCTCTTTTTAGTAGACTCTATAAATTATAAATAAACTCGGTAGACTCTCGAATTTACCACCAAGTCAACGAGTTAACAAGTTAAAAAAATTAGACCAAAATGTAAGTCATTTTGGGTTATTTTTTATCTGTTTAATATTCAATATACCTTCATTTAGTGTGTTGTTCTCGAATAAAAAAATTATCACAATTACTAACATCAAATCCTTGTTCTCTAATGACATCAAATCCTCGATCAGAATGATCTACCACTATTATAACATTTGTAAGTTATTATCTAGTAGTGATACATTACTAGACTTGATTATTTAAGTATTGTGAAATTTATTATTTATTATTTTGTTTTATCACAGTGTTGAAATTTTTAATTAATATGTTATTTATATATATCTTGTTATTATTTTTATACGAAATGAACTCTTATGAGTTTACGAATTAAGTTTACTAGTCGAGTATATGAAACTCTCACAAATTTACATAAACTCTTAACTCTAAGTACAACCACTTTACTCAGATGAACATTTAATATAAACATAATCAAGCATAAAGAAATATAATCATGTGGCCATAATACTGTTCGTTAATTTCTTTTCATTACGTTAGTTTCTTATTTTTATAGCTATTGAATATTATAAAATTTTTATTGTTGAACGATTCTAACATTTTTTTTGCCTATATTAGAAATTAAGACTATTTTTTAACCCATTGAATCAAAAACTAATCCCGCTCACGTATATAGTTATCGTTAATCAGGGAATTTTACACACAGATAAAACAAACACGAATTAACAATTCTAACTTTAAGAATATTGATAATAGAGTATATTATTTGGACATTTAAAAGCATGGAACACTATACTTAATCCTCCTGTGAAATTAAGAAAGAAAGAAAACCAGCATTGGACCTCTAATGATATATTTACAATAATTTTGTAAATTTTTTAATCTTTCGTCATCATACTCATTTCATGGTAGTTAATATTTTCTTCTTTTTTTCTCTTATCCCTCTTCTACATTAAATTGTTATATAAATATTTTGGACAACTAGAATAATTTCAACAACTAATCCATCCATTAATTTCTTTTTTATTCGGATAATAAAATATATTATTCGAATAAAAAAGGTTAATGGTGAATTAAAGGTTAAAAATTATCTACCATGTCCAAATAAAAAATAATTTAATCAATGGATTAGTCATTAAAATTTTTAAAATAAGCAGAAGTAATCAATCAAGCAGCTACAAAGAATAATAAAAATAATTTCGGCATGGAAATATATGCCCATTGACAACTATCAATTGAAATATGTGTAGTACCATTCATTTGAAACAATGATGTCATGTCATAACTCTTTATGTACTGTAAAACATAATCTTGATTGAACCACCATCTTTCGGTAACCAAATGTTTACCCAATAATACTAGGAAAAAAACTAAAAAAGAACTTTTAACTTAACAATTAATTTAATCAAATTTAATTTATACATATATTTATTTAAAAAAATAATTTTGCTGAGAATTACTTTTAAGATAATTGATCATTTCTTTTTGTATGGGTTCTAACTTTCTAAGCGTGCAATCATTTTGTACGGATTGTAATTTTGTAAGCATGTGCCACACTTAAATGGAAAAATTAGATTTTTCTAGGCATCTTTCTTCCTTTGGTTCACAAAAATTACACGTAACAATCACTTAAGCATGATTGAAGAATAATTAGAAATTCATTTGAGAAGAATTAGGAGAATTCTATTGCATGATTTTAATCATAACCCATAATTGCTTGAGTTCTCTGACGGCTAATTAACCACAATGCCTTCAATTTTTGATAAAATCTAAATGATTTAGTTTTATGTAAATTAAATTATATGAGAACACAACTGATCGTTAGAATATTATATTTAAATTTCTAGAGTCCATGATATTACTACTTAAAGTCTACTTTCTAGTAACAAACATTATTTATGCACGTCAACATGCATATGAACATATAAAATATTTTATTTACACAATAAAATTATTTAAAAATTTATATAACTCTCTATATATATTACATTATATAATTTATTTCTTACTTATTTCTCTGGTATTTTTTTTTAAAAATGTGTATAATTTTGTTGTGTAAATACATTTATTTCTGAAACTTTATTGCAAGAAAACTTATGGTAAGTTATTAATTAAAGCACAATTGGTCATATTGTATTAATAAATTCATACAAAACAAACTCGTTTTTCTCATTTCTTTAAAATTTTAAGGATGTGGCACCTAGCACTTGAGTACAAAATTCATTATTACTGGGGGGTGATAAAGTTATCCAGAATAGTAAAATTTAAATTGTCTTCATTATTAGAGATAAAAACTTATCTTGGCTGGACTTTAGCTTTGAGTACCTAAACTTTGTATACTTGGACGAAAAAGACTGATGTTTTTTTAACCTTAGCTTTTATTAGTTGTTGTTCAAGTCCCTAGCTAAAAAAGTGAAGAATGTCCCAAAGAATGTTTTGCTTCCTCTTCCTTTATTTTTTTCACAGGGTCAATGTCTTCCCCATTAAAACAAATATGAAACCATCAATTGATTCTCTCACTAAAATAAAATAAAATAGAATATATATGAAAATAACACTTACACCGGAATAGAAATATTAATAGTTCTCATTCCTCAAACTAGCTATAGCTGTCGGTGCTCGCCAAATTCTAAGTTCTTTCAAATATACACAATCAATTTATATGCTATATTAAAGATAGCCAGCATCAACCAAAAAACAAAAATACAAAAAAGAGGTGGTACACTTCTTATTATGTGACAGAACATGGAAAAATCAATGAATTAAAACTGATCAAAATCCAAAGAAGGTACCTGCTGTTGCTGAACACTGAAACCACTACCAGACCCCACCTGCGAAGAAGACTCATGAGCTTGTGTTGTTTGATCTGGTTTTACTTGCTCGGGATTCTGATCAGGTGGAGTATTATTCAAGTGGCTTTCAGATTGTAGAACGAGTTTTCCTTGATTGTAGAGACTGCTCAACTGATGAAAGTAGGGACAAGTTCTTGAGTCAAGGGACCTCTTCTTAGTAATATCCTTGGTTTTCCTGAAGTACTTGTTTATGTTCTCCCACTTCTCTTTGCACCTCTTTGCACTCCTCTTGTATCTCAACTCCGACATCCCTTGTGAGATTCTCTCCCACAGAGGGACCTTGTTGTTCCCTTCCTTCTCCTCATTGTTGTTGTTGTTGTTCACACTGGTGCACCTCAGGTTTATGAGTGCCAACACTTCATCCTTTGGCCACCTTCTCCCAACATCGTCTTTCTCATTTGATGAGGACCCCTTATTCAAAATCGAATTTTTCTCTACTGGAATATTATTATTAATATGATTATTATTCTGGCTATTTAGAGAACAAGAACTAGGGTTCTGGGGAGGAGCTGGAGCTGGAGTTGAAGTAGAAGAAGTAGAAGGAATCAGTGTGTCTTGTGCAACACTTAAAGTAGGGTTTTCTGTTTGTGAAGGATTAGGGTTTTGTGAAATGTGGGTGTTTACCTTCTTGAGGGTGTGGCTTGCAGGGGACGAAGTAGTGGCTGAGAATTTGTTCAGGATTTGGATAATTTTGGCTTGTCTATCACCTGCAACAGCCTGCTCACGTGCCATCATCTCAAGCTCCTTGTTCATCTTCTCCATCTCTTGCTTCTTCCAAGCTTCCTCTCTGGTGAACTTCTCTTCATCTCTCTTCATCATGTCCTCAAGGAGCTTGTTGTGCATCTCTTCTTGCTGAGTCATCATCTTGTGCACAATGCTCTCGCAAAAACCCTTGAACATCTCAAACCTATCAGACCTCTTCCTCTTGCGGTCCTTTGTGATCTTTTCCACCGCAAGTGCCTCGTCGCTTTGTATTTTTGTCACCGATGCGTCAACAATAACGTTTCTCGAATCCCCTTCTTCCTCTTCCAATTCCAATGCATGGTGGTCCATCCTGCCTTGTTTCTGCAGTGGTGGCTGAGTCATCTTTTCAAGATGATCACCACTACTCCCTTGTTGGTGATAAAGTTGTTCAAGCTCACTAAGAAACCGATAATTGCTGGTACTATTATTGTTATTCTTGGCGTAATTGATGTTGTTGTTGAAATATCTACTCTCTTCTTCAAACTTCTCCTTGCACTTCTCTGCACTCCTCTTATATCCAAGCTCTGCTAGTTTCCTGCGCCCAAACCATAAATTATATAAATCCAAAATAAAAAAAAACACAACCATGGAATGAAAGCATCTATTAGCACCTTTGTCTTCAACACGTAATACTTCCCTTCCTTCCTCTTGGGTTGTGTGTTTTTGTGTGTGTGTGTGTGTGTCAAGGTGTCAGTGTGTTAGCTAAAGTGTAGGTGCACGTGTGCGTTTGTCTACCACATGAAGTTTTTAGGTAGCATACGATGCAACCACACTGATCAAACACAACACAAAGTGCAGCTCATAATTGTTTTTCTGATAACGAATTTATTGCGTTGATTTTTTTGGATGATCGTTGTTTAGAAAAAAAAGAAAAAAAAAGTTAAGGGCACGCAATAACAGTAAAAAAAATTAAGATTGAATTAAGTTAATTACCTTGAGACATGTTCCCAAGTGAGTTCTGGGAACCAACTTTCCATGCTAGATCTGATCCTCAAGAGGGTAAGCACTTCATCGGTAGTCCAGGGATCAATTAGTTCAGGAAGTTGTTGCCTTTGATCTCTTTGGATTTCGAAGTTCATTGGGACGGTGGTTGTGTTTTCTTCCTTCTCTTCATCTTTGTGGTGTAATGGGTGCAAGAGGTTGTTGGGTTGGAGTGGCAATTGATGAG
Source organism: Glycine soja (assembly GCF_004193775.1). NCBI lineage: Eukaryota > Viridiplantae > Streptophyta > Magnoliopsida > Fabales > Fabaceae > Glycine > Glycine soja. Next base: position 41,110,789 of record NC_041011.1, on the reverse strand, counting down.
AAGGGTTGTTATAAGGATCAAAATTGGAAGGGAAGGTGGTATTGGGGGTTCCTGAAGCATGGAGAGGGAAAGGTAAGTGAAGAGGTTGTGAGGTCCTTGGAGTTATGAATTGGTGGAACTGGTCTGGTACTCCATCGAACATGTTTGTGTTTTCTGTTAACACTTCTGTCTTCTTTACCCTCTTCTTTCCTGTGCTCACTGTAAATTAAAATCAGCAAAATGCTACAAGCAAGCACCTTACAAACCACGCACCAACCTCTCTCTCTCTCTCTGATTTCTGTCTTTCTCTCTCTCACATTTATCAAAGAATTTGTCCTTGCATGGAAGGGAAAAGATAGCCCACCACCACACCCTTTTAGAAGAAAGTGAACTCACGCCCCTAGCTAACAAATAATATATTCTATTTAATAATAAAACGAGAAGATTGTTAGCAACAACAAAAATTTATATATGATATGCATACAATTTTTTTAATTTATCAGAAAAAATAATAACTTCAATTATATATCATATAAAGTTAATTGAGATCACATAGTTTCATATTACTCAATAAATTTTTTTCTGATACACACTTTATATTTAGTTAAAATTTATTATTTTTGATAAATTTTAACTAATAATAGATTGAATAAATGTTTAAATTAAGACAAAAATAATTATACACCGAGGGTAATTTTTTTTACACAGATATTTAATTATAATTTATTATATATGATAAATTAATTAACATTTAAAATAATTATCTTAAAAAAATTTAAACAATAACTTATAATGACAATATAAAATAATTTTAAATTATCAAAAACATAATTGTTAAACTCTTAGACTAATGGATTGGTAATTAACATTTCTTAAATGAAGATGTGGCTTCCTTGAACAAGTCAATCAAATCACGTTACAAATAAAAAAGGCACATTGAGTGCTTTTTAGCTCTTTTCCTATTTCCAAATAAAATTCCAAAGTCATCTTTATCAAGCATCGCAATTCCTTCTGGTGAAAAAAAACTTTAAGTAGCCGGGATATATGAGTGTCACCCTCATCACAAATCAGATATGCTTTAGGAGAGAATAATTGGCGCCAGTATATACATCACAAAGGATAAGTGAATCCATAAAACAAGACGATTGTGTGCGTGATGGTGTTACCGGTTTGTATTTAATGGGGAAATGAATGCAATTGCTTCAACAAGAGGGAAAGAAAGAAAGGAAGAAAGGAAGAAAAGAAGGGGTGGTCTATTATATCATGTCATGCATGATTGGAGACTGAAGAGGACGCGCTTGTGGAAAGCGTGTGGTAGGGAGAGGACTGAGGTGGAAAATGATACTTGGAAAAAAGAAAGAAAGAAATAAATAGTTTTGGTTGTCACTGGGCCATTCGAATCCTATGCAGTAGCTGATGCTCATGATGGTGTAATTAACGGCATCAGGATGGCAGGACACGTGAAAACATGCAGAGGCTGGGACCAATTATTTAAGGATGGGAATCTTCACATGGTACAGAGGATACAGTGCTATAGTACACAGCTTCACCACAGTGCAGTGTGTGTGAGTCATGGATTCATGCATTGCCCTCTCTATACTACTATATCATCAAGAAGCCAAAATATATCATTTCAATTTGTTGATGGTTATGTTGGGCCTACTATTACATGTATAGTTTGGATCTATGAACACCAACAATAAGAATATTCCCCCCACCTTCAACGATTTACTTTCCCCTTTCTGCGACCTTGTTGCATCTTTAAGACTCCCCTTATGACCATCACCATGCACTATTTTTCCCCCCCTCCTTCCTTTGGTTGGTTCGTTTCATTAAGATTTGCACCAACACATAAAGAATATGTAATAAACTTTGGTATTTGCACCTACACATAATGGAAATAAAGAAAGGAAAAAAAAAAAAGAATGAGCAACTTAATTATAATAATGTTGCACCCCGACATATATATTATTGAAAGCGTTGTACATGTGATTGCTGGAATATTGAGGGTGAAATTAAGGTTAAACATGATTAAGAAGAAAAAATTAAAAGGAAAGAAAAAAAACAAACTTTCGGATTTGGGAGGAAGGAGGTGAGCTAAATAAGAAAGGGGTGGGGTAAGTGGTTAACCAGCTTGCGATGAGTTGTGGAAAGAGATATGTCATAACTCGCAACTTCTTCTCATTGCATTGGCTCAATCTTGGCCCTTGGTACCTGTCTACCTGCCAGTTTTTCCCTTACTTTTTGAGTTTTGACCTATTTGACTGAAAATGGCTGCAAGTTGTACCAATAGTTCATAGCAGTGAGGGGCTTGGATGTGCATTCATTTTTGTTAAAAGGGTCTCTCTTTCTCTCTCTCTCTTTTAATTATGCACCCAGTCTTAAAGTTTTGGTTCCATGTGGATGTGGGTTTGTCTTCTCTTTCAAACCTTCAATTTTATCTCACAATTGATTATTAAAAGGTGGCGGAATTTATAGGCCGAACTTGCATGAACATACCCAAAACTAAAATAAATGGGTCGTATTTATGGGCCTATTTTATTTTTGCCAAGTACTAGTGGATAATATAATAACTGAGTAGTAAGTACACTGTCATGGGTCTTGGATCGCTGATACACCCTAGGCCGTAAATTACAACTTTACTGGTTTGGTAGGAAGAGTAAGTACAATGCCAATTCTAGTGTCCAACCTCAAGTCCAACTTCTTTTCATATCTACTTCGTAACTGCAATCCGCAAAAAAGAAGAAGAATGAATTTCAAATTGTTTTTTTTTCTATGCTGAGGAAGTGTTTTTGCTTATATTATTTTAAGTTTCTATAAATAAAAATGAGATTAATACGCATACACTATCAAAAGGATTTTACACACAGCCAATCACATCCGTCAATAAATGTAAAGGATAATCCATTTTCACACTTCATTTCATATCTCAATATTTAAGATGAGACTACGTAGGAAATTTTAAATTAAAAACACTTTTTAAGTTTGAGTATTTATCATACACATATATTTTTTATTATAAATATTTAACTTTAACGTAATTGTTAGAATGCCACTGTGTCCTGAAACTAACATATAATAATCATGCAACCACATTTGCTTGTTAAGTGTTACTAAGAGTTGACCTGGAATGATAGAGAATTTATTAAATAAAAATGCAACCACATTTGCTGAAAGCTCCTTTAAACATCTTGTTTTTCAATGCACAAGGAAATTCTTCAATCTTCAATGGATATATTTTTTGTTTACCCTTTGTCTTTGGTTGAATTTGGTTTATTTGTAAGGTTATTTGTTTTAATTATTATAATAATTTAATGTGTATTTATTTATTATTAATTAATTTTTTGGTAATCATGAGATTGTTATCAAATGTTCATTATCTTTGTTAAAAGTTTATCTAGGCTAAGGAATCTTATTCAATAAAATCTTTCAATTTAATCATATTTTTTATTCATTCGTAAGACTCAAATATATTATATCTAATTTAAGAAATCTAAGATAAATTTCACACAAACCAATGTTATGTTGTTGTTTATATGTATTATTTATGATGATTAATTAATAAATACTTACTTGTATTTTAATTAATAAATTTTTGAAATTTTTATGGATTTACAATTAAAAGACAATAGTTTTAATAAAAAAAATTGTAATGAAAAAAAAGTAACTTAACTTTACTTATAAAATAATAAAAATATGATAACAAATTATTTGAACTTTAATAAATGCATTTTTTATTTCATTTTATTCCTCAATAACAATAATTGCATGAAATTATAGGTTTACATATTTATAAATCATTCAACATATTTCCATTTGTTAAACAAATGCTTTTGAGGCATAGATAAACAATTTTCAAACGGAACGATAACCCAGATATTATCGAGTAAGATGCAACTTATTTCACTTTTTCCTATATGATTATTAAACAAGTTTAAGTCATATCAATAAATAGGAAGGGAGGTAATTGAGTGTGTTACAAAAAGTATTTTAGTTAAATTATAGATTTTTTTATCGTCTGAAAAATTTATTTAGTTATTTAGTAAATGAATATTTTTTAATATTTTCTAGTATTTTTATAAAAATATTATTTGAAATAATATTTTTTTAAATATTAATTTTTAACTTTTTTATATTTATTCCCTTTTTTCCTTAAAAATTTATTAGATTTTAGTATCAAGACTAAAACAACTAAAACTTATAACAAGTTTTGTAAGCTTTAGACAAAAAAAAAAAAAAAAACATATTTCTTTTAGTTTTTATAAAAAAAAAAGATAATTGCTATTTCTATTCCGCTTTTATACTTTTACACTTTCCCTTTCTTTTATTTTGGTTTTTTTTCCTCCAAACTACCCTTCGAACACACTCTTCGTCAACGTAACCAAACCTCTCCTCTAAAATGCTAAAATCAAACATAAACACCAATTAATTCGACCATATTCAACAACAAAAACCAGAACTCCATAATTCATTGGAGCAATAACCTTATACCTATAACAAAAATAATAGTGCTAAACTTGAACAGTTATGTGAATATAGCAGTGAAATTCGCGATTGGATCTCTCAAATTATCGTACTCATCCCTAAACCTCATAATCCTCAAATGCTCTTCGGTTGTCAAAATACCAAAATCGCCACAACCACCGCAAAGAGGAAGTGAATCCAGAGAACTAATCATCCAAGACAGCGAGAGGAGCACGACGCACCTTCAACCTTCGATGAGCAGGAACTGCGTCGACACTGCAGTGGAGTGGCTGGAGATTTTGCGGCCGATGGGTTACTATACAAAGTGTTTTACCGAAGAAGAAGGATAGAGAGAATTACGACGATAATTTGGGGGAAATCTGAAAGAAAAAGTAAAAGGGGGGAAAATAGCAACTGTCAACAAAAAATGTCCTATTTATTAGAAAAAGTTGACAATAAATTCAATTTATAATTTTTTAATTTTTGTATGTTTTATTTATCCTTGGATTGGTCTCATTTTTAATCTTGTGTTTAAAGTAAAATTTTATCATTTTAATTTTTTTTACCTATGATATGATTTTCTTATTTTTTTATTATATATGATGATAATAATAGTGATATATAATAAGTATATGTGGGTTTTTTTTATATTTTACAAATAAAACTATAATAGTTTAAAATTAATTTAGTAATAAAGTTATAAATAATAGAAAATATATTTTATCAAGAGAATCAAATTTAAATTTTATAAAAATATTACATAAATATGTCTATTTATGTAATTTTATATTTTTTTGTTAAAAAATTAAACAAATAATTTATCAAAATAAGATAATTTTTTAATTTTCAGTTAATTGTTTAGCTCCCAACTAATTTTTCAACTTTTATGAAGCATATTCAATGATTTTTTTATGATTAAAAAATATAGGGGAGGATAATATATATTAAACATAAAGTGTAATATTTTTTCAAATAGAAGAATTTTTTAAATATCAATATCTTTTTAACAACTGTGTACAAAATCTGACTTTAATACTCCCTTCTTATCTATAAGTGTAAAAGATAATGGCATATATATGTTTTACAAAATACAACCATGATGCAATGAATAATAATAAAAAAATATGTTTGAATATCTTCATCTGTTTTTTTTTTTTGAAGAAAAATATCTTCATCCTAGATAACTGTCATATTAAAACATCAGAATATTTTCATCTTAGAAATTGGTTTGCAAAATATTCCCATCATATGCATTATACTCTTTAGAATTATAGGAATAAAACTTGCACGAGTTACACGAAATATAATACGAAAGGGTGATATTTTTAAAAAATAAAACTCAATTAATAAAGGTTGTGATTTGATATAAATCATGGTTTGTTACTTTTGCACGAAAAAACTTTGATTTTTTTAATGTAAATACATCTTATCTTTCCAGCTTTTTCTCAATCTACACTACTTTACAATTTAATTTCTAATATATATTACTTGAGACTTTTTCTCTCCTTTTTTATTTTTTTAATTTAAAATATTATAAAATATAAATATTATATTATATAATTTTTTAATTGGTTTTAAAATTATTTATTTATTAAATTAAATTTTATAATTTTGTTTTTTATTTTTTTTAAAGAAAATGATATTATTAAATATAATTATTTTTGTTTTATTATTTAATTTACTTAATATATTTTTTAGGTGAATATTTTTATTTAAAATCTGAATTTTCTAATATAATTATATTACTAAATATAATTACTTTGTTTATGTCATTAGATTTGACTAAAAATGAAAAAAAATTGTTTAACAATTTATTTATAGAAGAATATTATATTGCATTATCAATAAAATACTTAAACAATTACACTTTGACTAAGGAAAAATTTAAGATGGATATATATTAAGACAATTGTTTCTATGTTATGACCATGTTGTCGATAAATTTTACAATTTTTGCTACCTTTCTGTTCATTTTCGTTCGTCCAGTAGGAGTAGGATTACGAGTTGAAACAGGACGATTCTTTACCGTCTTTTTTCTCCTTGGATTAGGATCCCCTGAACCTGTTCATATTTTTGCAACATTCATTCGGGTGTGACAGTAAAAAATAATTACTGATTAAATATCTTTAAAAATATTTTTATTATTAAAAATAGCTCATATTTATCTTTTGGATATTTTAATCTTTTCTTTTTATATCTGCAAGCCATAAATAATAAAAATATCAATTTTTATCACTTAAGCAGAAAAAATAACTGTTAAATAAATATTTTTAAATATATTTTCAATATATTTTTATTTAAAGATATTTTCAATAAATTTTTTTTAAAGATATTTTCAATATAACAGTTACTACTCTTTGAAATTTTATGTTTATTGTATAAGATAAATGTATCAATTAATTTTTTACTATATTTTTTAGTTTATTTTAATACTACTAATTAATTTTCTTATTTTTTTAATTAATGAACATAAAAAAAATATTAACAACACATAAATTTAACTATAAAAGTACATACGAAATAACTAAAAAATTATACTCTAATTGTATTCAATTTTTTTATTTTTCTTTATCGGTATATTTTCTTTAAAAAAATAAAAAACAAAATTATAAAATTTAATTTAATAAATAAGTAATTTTAAAATCAATTAAAAAATCATATAATATAATGTTTATATTTTATAATATTTTAAATTATTTTTTTTAAAAAAAGAGAAAAAGTCCTAAATAGTGTATATTAAGAATTAATTTACAAAGTAGTGTAGATTGAAAAAAAGTAAAAAAAAAGGTGTAATTATGAAAAAAAACCAAAAAACTTTTCTTACATTTATCATTTCCCATTAAAGAAGTACAAAAAAGAAAATAGGTTTTCCAACTCGACAATATGTACCTCATTAATAATTAATTAATTTTGTTTCCTATCCCCTATATATTAAATTAAAAAACCTAACAAAAAATTAAAAATTAAATATTTTCTTTCATCCCTCCTATTTCATACAGGCCATAATCGTTAAGATTTTTTTTTGTTTTTTTTTTCTGAGTTCATAATCGTTACGACTTACGACAAGTAAGATTAATTTTATTTTAATACCAAGTGGTGCCTTAAAAAACAAAACATTATATTATAGTATTCACAAAACCCTTTGAGACTTGATCTTCCTTAAACCCTACGCACGCCTTCGTTGTTCTCGTAGACTTGGAATTTTTTCATTCCCAGGCGGCGATGGCGGATTCTTCAAGCAACTCAAAGGATCACCACAACACGCGCGTCTACCACCCTTACCAGGACCTCAACGTCCCCATCCAGAAGCTCTACAACCTCCCCACCGCGCCGGAGCACCTCTTCCCGGAAGAAGCCGCCAGGACCCACCGCTCCTGGGGCGACAACCTCCAATACTACACTGGCTCCGGCTACCTCGCCGGTGCCTTGATCGGAGCCGCCAGGGGCACCGTCCAGGGCCTCCGTGAGGCTGAGTCCGGCGACTCCCTCAAAATCCGACTCAACCGAGTCCTCAACTCGGGGGGCCACGCGGGTCGCAGACTCGGGAACTCGCTCGGCGTGGTGGGCCTCATCTTCGCGGGACTCGAGAGTGGGATGACCTACTTAAGGGGCACCGATGACCTCGTCAACAGCGCCGTCGCCGGACTCGGCACCGGAACGCTCTTTAGGGCCGCCGCCGGACCCCGATCCGCCGCTATTGCCGGCGCCATCGGCGGGATCGCCGCCGCCGCCGCGGTTTCCGGGAAGCAAGCTTTGAAAAGATACGTTCCGATCTAGGAAACAATTAGGTTAACGACCATGGGGATGGTGGTACAAATTAGATTAATATTTTGGAATTAATTGTCTTCCTTTTTTTTTTATCATTATAGTGTTTGTTGCTATTCGTTTCATATTGCAGTTGTAATTTGTAAAACCCTCTCCATAAATTCATGTATTTAGTTTTAAAGCACAGAAGTGACCATGAATTTTTATAATTATTGTTTAATGTGTTTCTTGTCGTCCTCTCTGTTGATTGTCACCGTGGTTATTCTAATCTAGGCTGATTATAAGAGATGGATTCTCTGTAATTTTCGTATAAAACGGTGTCGTGTCAACTATGTATGCTTTGGCTTTGCTTTTCTATTCTCTTTAGCCAGTCTTGTGTAGAAATGGCTTGTTAGTTTCATTTGAAATCTTGCCTTGAGAGTTGAGTATGGTCGATTAAACTCCTTTGCGACAAGTTAGAAACCGTCTTTATTAACGTGTTCATGTGATTACGTATTCAGGATTAAAATGTGCTCCGAGTCATAGACATGAATAGAGAACATGAAACTATGTTAACTGTTAAACAACCATTATGATGAAAATGAGCTAGCTAGTCCTATTATGCAGGGTGTGTTCACCACTCATCCTCGGCTGTTTCAACCTTGAGCATGTTTGGTTTTCATTTGCCAAACAAATCAAGACCTTTTCTTTTATATTTATTTTATTTTTAGTTGTTGGATTTATCCTGGAATACCCATTGTAACATTTTAAACTGGAAATCAAACATACACCCCGTCTAATGTCGTTATTTTCTTTCTAAAAGTATAATTTTTAGAAATAATTATGTATTAATAATATAATTTTTTTAACTTAGTTATAGTTGTATACTTATTTAATTATGCTGTTTAACTATATACATTACATTATACAATCAATTTGACATTATTTTTCTCACACTCATATTATCAAATTGAATTTAGACTCAAATACATGGTTCTATTAAAATTTCAAGTTAGATAAGAATAAAGTAGAATTGCATTCCTCTGTGGAACACCACTACTATTACGGGCCCGAAAACCTTGTGGGCTCTCAGTTTCCATGGGTCCAAATTTCCAAGTACAATTTTTTTTTTACAGGATTTGAATCCTGCACTCTTATATGATATGTGTACCTTGCACCTTCTATTTTAGTATGAAAATACTGTACTACCCTTAATGAGCTACTACCTTCTTTTTCAATCCTAACACCTTCCTCATTTAGAAACCATTCAATCCACGACGGCAGCTCTAGCAACGGCTCCTCTCCCTCCCACGACAGCTCATATTTTTCCCTTGTCCTGCACCACCTCCTTTCCCCTGACACCCTTCTCATAATGTCGCGACTCTTGTTCTTCCAGAATAGGTGTTCCATAATAATAAAACTAGTATAGATTTTCCATAATAGTAAAAAGATAGTTTCTAGAATAGGTGTTCCATAACAACAAAAAATAACTTCCAAAGTAGGTGTTCCATAACAGTAAAAAATAGCTTCCAAAATGTCTGTTCCATAACAGTAAAAAAATAACTTTTGAAATGCTTTTTCCATAATAATAATAACAATAAAAAATATTTTATGTATTCCAGAAACCCTATTCCATAATTCAATGTATAGTCCAGAATGACCATTTCGTAAGGCTATTATATAGCTTCCAGAATTGTGTCTCTAGAATAATGGTTGAAAATAAAATAAAATAAAAACATTATAGAATCGTCGCTTCTGATTACCTTCAATGGTGGAAAAAAATAATACTTTAAATCACAGAAGGTTCATCAATTTCTTTTAGATTTCTCATATTAGTTTGAATTAAAAGTCATCAAAACGAAATACCCATATTGAATAGAACAACGTTATTGGCATATAGTTCCAAAAAGGAGCAAGGCAAAGGCATACATGAGCTCTGATACCAAATGTAAAAGATACACGTACTGATCTAAACATGCGAATGAATTTAAATGACATATTCAAATCAAACAACGGAAGCTAAACAGCACAAGCATACCTCGCAGATCAAACACGAAGTAGCGCAAGCACGAACCCGAAATCAACTTTGTTTTTCTAGACCCTTACTCACTCAAAATAGATGGTTTATTTTTTCGAATAGAGAAGTAGGCTTGGTGATACAAAACTGAGAGCACCCCATCCTATTTATAGAATCTGTCCATCATAGAGCTCAACCAATTTTGATCAAAACATTGGTTTGAGAATAAGGAGGTGAGTTTATCACTGAACGTGGAAGAAAAATAGACCAAATTCAGAAAACAAATTTCCGAAGAAAATTGTAACGAAAAAAATAGAAAAACGTGGATCCATCCGAAAATTCCATCATTTTTTACATGTAAAACCTACTTCACCGGTAACGGTTTCCAACAGGTAGATATTGCCTCAACATCTAGAAGGAACGGAGAAAATTACCTTTCATCCATAGATATAGTCCAAAAAACAGTGACAATGTTAGTCAGGCGATAATGATTGTTTCCTGTGTCATTGATTAATTATACAACACGAGTCCGTAAATGCATTATTGATTTAAAGTTAAAGGCTTAACATTAAACAGAGCAAGCAGCCTAAATGCACTTCTTAATGCAATAATTTCAATCAGCTTATGGGTAATATTACGAGTCCGTAAACAGTAATAGTGAAAGAATGACAAACTATTAACCAAAAAAAGACAAAGTTAAGGTGTACAGCTTAGTTCCGGAACAGATTGACTTTGGTGAGAGATATCTCAAAAATCAACATTAGGAAAAGAATAGTCCTATTGTAAACTGTAAGACACCTCCAACTGTTTTACATTAGTAGGAAAAACAGCCATTTTTGCAAATATAACTAGTCCACCAACATAATCATTAATCAAAGAATATATCCTACACTAGCTATATATTATATTATGTGCAATGATTTAGCTCGCTCCATGGCTGTATTGTGCTGGATAAAGTTAGAATTGAACATCAACACGGGTTCTGATGGGCTTGAGCTTAATTCCTAAACTCTCTGGGGAGAGCAGTTCTGGTGCTATGCATGAATAATGGCTAGTGGGGCTTGCGGGATTTGAACAATTGCTTGATGAGGAAGCAGCATGTGTTTGTCTGTGGTAGCCAAAACCCATTAAGAAACCCTCAAGTGGTGATATCATGGAATTTGGGTGCTCTTCTGTTACTAGTGAGCCACAAGCCTGAACCTGAGCAAGTATTACAAAATGATCATGCTATTTTTGTTTGTCTTCTCAACTAGATTTAAGGAGGCTGCTGAGTATAAGTTATATGTTGACTCATAAAATGAATGTACAACCTACCTCAACAAGTGCGCAGATTTTGTGGTTCATTTTTGTGCTCATGTACACAGATTCAGCATGGAATGGACTACTCTCACCTGCAAATATAAGTGTTCTACATTGCAAGTCCTTCAGACCCTCAGTGAGATCGTGCCTTCTGCAACCAGTTAATCACTTTGGTAAAACATCACGGAAACAATTAACAATTTTGCCAAGGTTTTCAATTTTTCAGAAATTTATTGAAATTATAAGAAATAACATTTTTTTATGTTTTTCAGTAAAATCCCATGGTGGTCTGCCAAAAATCAAACGAGTCAGTAGCCACAGATTAGAATTTGGTTTCTCCCGTAGAATAATGTATGGAATGACAATTATTTCCACGTCGAATTCTAGCAACTTGAACTTCTTAAGCAAATCACCAAAATATGCTATTGAATCATCTGAAGAACATTTAACTTTAAAGTATCATCTTTATAAGAAACCCAACAAGTATCATCTGAAGGTAAGAATATTTGAAGTTTCATCTGGAGAATTTTGTCCTTATGTGGAAGATAGTGTCATAGTATAATATCCTTACAAGAAATGGCATTCTTTTGTCATCCATTCATTTACATGCCCATGTTAGTCTGCCCAAACAAAATCCAAGTCAGTGGCCATCGGATAGAATTTGGTTCTCTCGTAAAATAACAACTATTGCCATTTCAAATTCTAATAATAAAAAAAAAACTAATGTACCCTGGTGCTTGAAGGCTTTCTCTCTATGCAAAGATACGGGGAGAGTTATTGTACGCTAAGAACCCTAGCATAAACAAAAAAAATCGTTTCCGGATTCAAACCCATGACCAACCGTGGCCAAGACACAACTTTACCACTGTGCTACGGCTTGCCCTCTATTTCAAATTCTAATTGTAGAAAAGAATTTTCTTACAACTTGCATGAACTTCATAAACAGACCACCAAAATATACTATTGAATCATCTCAAGAATATTTAAAGTATCATCAATAATAACAGGATTAACTAAGTACAGGAAAAAAAAAACAGGAGCCAAGAGAAAGTAAAAGAAAACTATCATGGTTGTAAAAAACATTATAACTTACACATTAATAGCTTGGAGAAATCGCATGACATTCAAACTTTGCCTTTCATCCAGAAGCTGTAATTGTAGACCAGAAAAGAGGATAAGCAAGTTAGAATCCTACACATTCAAATTATGCATGTACACAAGGCTTATGTATGTTATTTACTAAAATTGATGTGTTAATACCCTTCGGCACGTTAGTATTATATCTGATTCTGCTCCCTGAACACTGCACCTAAGTTCCTATAACAAATGTAGAGAAGTAATGTCATATATAGAAATGATTTTACCTTCATAATGAGGGATGAAGGGAAGAATGTGAAGAATACCTTACTGAAGTAACGCTGCAGAAGACATTCCTTCAGTACACCGCACATACCATAGAAGTATATTAAATTCATCAAGACCTGCATGAATGGATATAAAAAACCTTTAGGGAGGCCTTATGTTTACAAGGGCAATGAATTTTCTGTAATAACTTGGTATGTACGTTCCGGAAAATGAAATGCTCCATCAGTTTTGGAATTAAGAAGTCAAATATTGAATGACTACTAATAAGTAGTAATGGCCATTAATGAGTGGTAATGACTACTAAATGTATTCTTGAGTGGTAATGCCTATTTATTAAGATTTTACCATTTCTGAACTTATTTTTATTTTTCTGCATTTAGTTAATGACCTGTGTTTTGTTTTGTAGTTTGTAACATCACAGGTTAAAAATTTTAATCTAACATTTTCTTCTTTTTATTTTATTGCTTTACAACTTCGAAGGTATCTAAGGAATTGTTATATGATAGCCAATGATGCTGACCTGGACTTTTATTGCTGTGTCAGACACACATCGTAGACTTAAGTTTTCATATTGTTTTATTGTATACAAAAAAGTTATGTATCCTTGTCAGTTAATGAGCTACTAAAAATTTTAATCTAGTTACAGACACTTAGTAGATAGCATATGATAAAAGCCAATGCTGACAGAGATTAAACCTTGTTGTAAAGCCATTCAGTCCATGAAGGAGATTTGCAAATAGGTGAAACAAGAATCAATCCAAGCACTCGTTCTTTGTATTTCATCTGCCAAATTAGGAAAAAGCTCGATGGTTTACCATACTAGATTGTTATGGTGGATTAAGTTATAATTCACAAATGCCAACTTACAGCAAATAGAGTGAGGACATAAGCACCAGCTGTTACACCCAAGCACAGAACCTCCCTTAGCCTAATTTAAGAGGGTTTTGGAAAATGGTTAAAATCCTATTCCAAGTAAGAATATCAAAGAGGCTTGTTTTAGGAATCTAAAATTGTATTCAATAACAAATACTTAAGTTCCTTTACATAGACCTACTAATATATATATATGTACTCTCTTTCCTTGGTTTAAATTATCCAGCAATGCACAAACAATGTGCATGACACCAACAGTTATCACATTCTTCCTTTTAAAACAATAGGGGAATGCTTAGAATAACTGATGCTCTACATACCCAAAGAAATCAAGCACTTCTGCAATCTGGTCAGCAAGGTCATCCACGCAGAGCAATGGTTCATCTGAAGAAATGACATCAGCTCCCAACTGCAATAACTCTTAAAAATTATAAAAGAGTCAAATTATACTCAAGGTCAAGGAGAGGACAGCATCGTTGAGGTCTTATATTATGTTTCATAGAAGTTATTTAACATAACTGTTTAATCATAAATATTTCAAGGAAGTTACAATTCCTCAACATTGAATCATGTTGAAGATTTCAAAATGAAAAGGGATACAGTTACATAGAAAAGCCTAGATGAGCTTTATATGAGTTGGGAAGGAAGGCGAAGAATGCTAATACCGACCTCATGCCCCGGAGCATCAATGTGATAAATGCAGAAGTTATGAAGCAACAAAGAAGCTGCCTCTGGGCAGAATAAAAGACCCTGGAAACAAGACACATCTGCAAAAAAGCCAAAATCAAGTTATTGTAATTATATAGTAATCCAAAACTACAAACACAAAGGTTGCTTTGCTTCTAATTCAAAACATCTTCACTGAATCGCATAGACAAGACATGGAACATTTTGTGAGGAAATTCATTCATATTCATATTGAAAATATATGCAAACAAAAGCAATATAAATAAGAAGGTTACAATTGAGAGCCAGGTCTGGGTAGGTTATTAAAGCGGGTTTTTCTTGATCCCCACAAACAAGCACAGACACGGAACCTTTACTAGTTTTAACCGTGCATTCCTGCAAGAACATAATCTATGATAAGTACATGATTTTGATACCAGTTCCATTACACTATCACATAAACACAAGCTAAACTTGGAGATGAATGGTTCTCTTCAAAAACTTGTAACGTGTTAAAGTGCCATTACCTTTCCTCCCAAAGGAATCAAATCAATGTCAATGGAGACAGAGTCGCTTGACTCGCCCATGGCTCCGCTCTATACATCAACAAATGCCTCACACTGCTTAATATTGATATTCACGACCAACCTCTTCTCTTCTTAGTTCTTAGTTCTTACTCTTCGTATTCGTTGGTGTCAAATTACGGGCAGAACCTCTTTATTTGAAGGGAACCACACAAATGACCTTAGTAAATAGTGACAACGTATGAGAGTACGAGATTTTACGGTCCTTGCACTGTGTCGTGAGTCACTCAGTCAGTGACCGTTGGAGATGGTTAAAAGACAATCAATTTAAAATTTATTTACTTTTTTATTACCTTTGCGTTGCCATTCAGGAATTAGTTGAGGTACCAGTAATTTGGGTCAAGTCAATGTATAACTTCAATTAGGCTAAAATTCTTTGGGTACCAGCTTTCTTCATTTCAAAGATTTCAACTCAATATTTTATTTAAAGAATAATTAAATTCCTGATCATTTAATTAAATAGTAATATTTTATATTTACACATAATGATGAATGATTTGCACTTTTTAAAGCTTTTTAGTTAAAAAGAATACTATAATAGAAGTAATGTTTGAGGAGGGAGAGGATTTGGTTGCTGTGTGCGGGTGCAGGAGAGGAGATGTAGGTTGGTGTTGAGCTGGATTACATTAGCGGCGCACATGTGAGGCATAAATGAAATGGAAGGTGAGGGCTTTCTCGTAATTTTGCTCAAGCATCATTATACAGCTGTAGGCCACCTGGATTTCTGTTCTAGGAGAAAGCTCTCCACTAACATATGATCGGACGCCAGCTCATTTGTATTTTTTAGTACATATATTACAGGATTTAAATCTAATTAAGATTATGGAAAGATACAATACCAAATATGCTGTTTTTTTTAATATAAAATTAAACTGTATCTGCTTCCTCTTTTTAATTGTTTAATGTAATTAATATAAAGATTGAAAATAATTAATTATATCAATTTAAAATGATTTTATTTAATTAAAATATCCTTATTAATGACATAGTTTAGTTGTAACTATATACTATCTATTAAGGTATTTATTTATTGAAGATTTTTAGAAAAATAATAATAATTAATGTTTTATTAATATTTAAAAGTAATAAATAATTTGAAATAAAATATTCTAAAAGTGACAAATAAAATGAGATGGAGGAAGCATATCTTTTCTAGGTTGGTGTATATTTTATTTATTTATTTTGTGAGACTATTCTCGCTAAGATTCTAATCATCCTTTTGGTAGTTTAGAATATAAATATTCGTGTTTTTCTTCACCGAAAGCAAACGCACGATTTGTATAAAACTTTAATATCATTGTTATTTTTCATACGATTTTAAATCATTTTTAGGAACACTTGTTAAAGAACTTCTTTTAAAAATACAGAATAATAATATTGTATAGCCAACAAAATATTCCCTATTTCATATGAAAAGCAACTGGAAGTTATAGAATTATAATTGTATATAGAAGAGCCTCATATAATATATTTTGCTCATATATAATTTTTGTTTATCAAGTTAAATAGTATTTTGTACTTTCATTATGTTTACTAGGGCAAAAACAGGCAAGTGTTCGGATTGAAAATATTAAATGTTCATGTAATTGATATGACTTATTTTAAAAGATGTAATTGAAATTGAAAGTTAAAATAAAACTGAAAAGATGTAACTAAAATAGGAAGTTTATAATTTTTGGGAGTAAAAATGTTCATTAGAAAAATGAAATGAGATTATTTCCTTTATAATATAATAGTTATAGATGAACAAATATACATATTTTAACAAATTAATTAAGGTTGTTAATTTGAAGCGATAAAGGTTTAATTTCACAATTAGTTTACCACGAAAAGTTTAGTAAGAAACTAACAGCCTACTCAAATATAGTAATGTTCCAACAATCACTCCTGATAGGAAGGCGAGACTGGTTAAAGGAGTTTAATAAGAAGGCAATTGAATATTTTGAATAATGATGGCTTAGGTTTATCCTATCATCTCATGAACTTCACTGGGAAATGCTGCTAAGGACATGCATGGTGATTGATTGATCCGTTAAATTATGGAAAGGAATTGAACGCGGCTTTTCTTAATTTATCCGCCGATCACGGACTTCCGTGACAACATCCCCAACACAAATTAATTTAGCAGATGGGTATGGGATGAACAAGCTAAAATTCAGACACTTCTCTTATAATAATAAAATACATATAGCCTTTAGTGGCACGTAAGCATGTTGACTCTGTTATCCACGTCATAAAATATTCGTTACGCCATGCCACAAATTTTATTCAATTCCGATGCCTCGTTTTCAATTATGACTGAAGGATAACGGCATCATGTAAACTTGAAGCACCTCAGAATTTGGTAGTTGGCATGGAATTTACATCCGCCATTTCCTCGAGGAACTCTATTTGCAATATACCATGTAATAAGCCAAATAACAAGTAACATTTTGTCGGAAATGTCCGTACAATTTATGAAAAAGTACTAGTATTAAGATTCAAACGAGAAAGCCTGCAAAATTTTAGGTATGTCGAGTGTGTTGACGTACGAGTTGCAGGATGCAGCTTTCGTGGCGGCATGGACCGAGGCCAGACGCTGTTTGTGTTGGGTGCACGGTCTTCCTTTTTGACTTAAAATTACCATTTACGTAACTGTTTGAGTAGGTTAAATTGTTCTAACAGCTCTCTTTATTGTAGTATTTTTATGTTTGAAGTTTATAATTGTAATCTTCTTTCTAATTAGACATTCACAAAGATTTACGAATAGAATGAATTGAAATTTTATTCTTTAAAATTTTAACAACAATATCAACGGGAGTTGAGTCCAATATAACGTGACAAATAAGGTTTAAATATATTTTTTAAAAGAAATTATCACATTTGATATTTAAATATGTCTTAAACAAGATTACTTTCAAAGGTGATATTTGTAAAAAAAAAATAAAATCAATTTAACTACAAGTATAAGTTTTAAATTGTAAGATATTTTTCTCAAAATGTTAATGTACTCATTAGTTTAACCTTTTATCGGACATACACTGATTCCTTACTCTTTATAGTTTATCATCTATGTTTAACTTTTTCTTTCTTTTTCAAAAAGTGATGGTTTCTGTTAGGTGGAAAATATAAAAAAATAAATAAAAATGCACCCTTTTACGTGCCAATTATAAAAAAAAGTTACTCATGTCAGTTTCTTTTTTCTTGTACCATCCGATCGTTGAAAAAAGAGAGAAATTATATTTTTATTTATATTTTTTGTAATAATAAAAAAAGGAAGAAAGAGATAAAATAGAAGAAAGGAAAATTATTTTATTTTAATCAGGAAAACTTGTAAGAATGTGTAGAAGTTTATATAGGGGTACATGATTATGGACTGTCGTTTGAGGGCTTCAAATAAACATTCTCATTATCATGCAGTAAATGTAGAAGCAACATTCGGCTCCTATTGGAAAAATGTTCGTTTACATGGGAAACTTTTACAAAATGTAGTGTACACGTGTTCATGTATCTTTAATTTTGTTTTGTTTGTTAGCTTCGGGAACTATTTGGATGGAGAAGTGATTAGCAATGTGAGTGGAATGACAAAATTTTCTCAAACCATTATACAAGAGTAGAATTCGTTTACCTAAAGATCTGAACTAGTCTTAGCCCAAAGTCCCAAACTGTGTTAGCTTGTCTAAAAGTTAAGACGGGTTAATAGGTTGGCTCACATAAAATTAAAATAAATAACTCAGTTGAACCTCAATCCATGGTTTTGACTCAATCATGTTGAAATACATTGAAAAGTAAGATAATTGTCACACTATAAATCATTATAAATCATTGTCGATGTAATCTGTATACTTGCATTTCCATATGTAAAATGAGAATAACTTAATCGAGATCTTGCTTTATGTGGATAAGTATACCTTTAGTCTTAGACCTTCAATATCCGAAGGTTATATTGAATCTTAATTAATTGAGTTCAATAATCTCGTTTAAAAAAACAAAACTTTACAAGACTCTATAGGTATCTTTCAATTGTGTAACTAATTGAACCTCACAACTGCGAATCTATTGATGGAATATCAAAGAATGTTCTCATTTTCATCTCAATATCGTTAGCTTCGCAAAGAACCATATTTTATTAATAAAGTTATAGAAAATACTATGTTAGGTCATGTATTATCAGCAATATGCATAAGTGCTTTCATAACACTAAGATTTGGTGAGCGAGGACTTGGGAACTTGTTTATTTTCTTGAGGTCAAAATTAACTCTTTCGCATTTAGGGACCCAACAACCACTAAGATACTAAATTGATAATATAAAATCACTCAAGGACCTCTTTTGTATAACTTGACTAATTGACAAACAAGTTCCACCAAATCATTCATTTCATTTAGCACATTTTTCTTACTGTCACATCTAAAGAAACACTTAACTTTCGGGGTCCGTTGGGAAACAAACAGCGTTGTTAACATCTTACCAAATTTGAAAGTCATTAATACTCATTGGTGACCATTGCAGATTTTCTAGTAAATAGAATCCTTTTGCTGATAAAAAAATACTGCATATTGGCACTGGCTCAAGGTAGCAAAGATATATATGGTATTAATTACCGAAAACTATTTTACATTTTCACATTTCAGAACATGTGACAAATTTCCAAAGGCAGTATACCACAGTAACCGATTTTTTCTTCAGACTAATGTAAGGTAGACGTTACCATATTGCTCCATCTTTATTACCTTACACTCTTGCAGCCGGATCCACAGCTAAGATCAGTGGTAGTTCACTTAGAAAATTAAAGAGTAAAAAACAGAGCAAATTCAGTAAAAAAAACAGTAAAAATACTTGGTGTCATCAAATATAAGCTACTTTTACACCAAAATCAGAATTCTTCAAATCTACATACAAGGAGTCCATGACCTTTTGCAGATTTCAAATCATCCGTGATCATATACATCCTCTATCACTTCCCCTCCTTTAAATTATTTCATGCCACAAATTATCAATAACTGAATATAGAACAATGAAGCAAAATTCAAAAGGATAAGAAAGGAAACATTGTCATATATGATAACATTGACAGAGATTTACTTCTTCCATTAAAGGCCATATACAATCTTCAAAATGACAACACCATGATCTATCAAAAGCAGTCAAAGGAAGAAAAACAGCATAGGCAAACTATGAATTGGGAAGAAGTGAGCAGCTTCTCTTACACATCATCTATACATACATTTCCTCCTTACCTTTACACAATAAAGAAAAGTTCAACCAAGCATTCAAGAAAAATGTTCTTCCCATATGAGCAGCTACAATCATGTTGGATGATCAATACTGCTGAAAAGTTATTTTATGGAATATAGAGGATTAGAGGGAAGCATCTGAGCTGTAAGAAGGATATTATAACATATTACTATCATAGTGCTATTATATAGTAATAAAGAAATGACAAGGTATAAATAAATGACAGTGGTACAGTTTTCTATTGTTGGGATCGTGGAATATTTCTTACATATGAGATAGGCATCTGAAATAGCAGCTGTGTCTTACAAGAAATCATAACTGCTTGTAACTATAAAATTGTTCCTGTTGTGCTATTTGTATGGCAGAATCATACATACAGCAGGCATGGTGCAGGATTAAAAACACAGATTCCTGGATTTGGCTGTGAAAGAGAATAAGAGGTCTGCAGGTAAAATCATAGAACATCAGAGCATAATATAGGGGAGAAAATTAGCTGGCAATATGTCCTTGGGTTAATTTACAAATAATTTGAGTAAAGACATCAGTCACAATCCATGATTCATCTTCATATGGTAACCAGAATGATACCTGGTCTCTCAGCATGAAAATAAATAAACATATACAAAGATAACTGGCCAGAATCTCATACTCATTCATCAGAGTAGGAGATTCTAATAAGGATTAAGGAAAGATTAATTCCATAGCCTGATAATAGTCTCACTATAATTAGTAAAAGCTCTGTGGATTACAATACAAGAAGGAAAGCAAATCAACACTCATTCTAATTCATTGATCTCTTTTTCTCTCGCATGCTACCTTCCTCTTCAGCCTCAGCAGTCAACTCCCCCTGGGCCCTGGCTACTACAATCACACTTTTGGTTAAGAATTGTTATTGTATCTTCTTAGTTAATGGACATTACTAGTTTGCACTTCCTGCCTCACATATTGGTTATGATGAATTCTCAATGCAAAAAGATAAAAAAAAAAATATGACAACCTGAAAGTCTGAAACAGGGGAATAGCAGGTATACATTACTGATAAAAGAATTCAGAGAATATGTACTTGAATATCACAGAACAAACTGTAGACTACTTTTTTTGCAATATGGATATCATAAAATTAACACTTGAAGATAAATATACAGCCAATTGGAGAGAAAAAAATGTCCACGATCTGTTCAAATGCACAGATATATTGAGGGTATGAATTTTAAGGGTGGAAGCGATACAAACAAAAGTACTCAACTCATCTTTTAATCAAGTGTACTAAAACAATCACATCCTTGATAAAATCACAACTCACTAAAAGTTCTGTTAGTATGGTGGATTTCCACAACTTCTAGTCGTTCTTCCACGCATATAAAATATGTGAGAAGCCAACACCTTGCGACTTGGTCTCAGAAAACCTCTGAGAGAAGGACCACTGCACCACATTTGCATCAGAAAGGGGTTCACCAGCCCAAAATTTTTCCGCAGAGATACATGTTCTGAACATAAAGACAGCATTTCCAAGCGATGTTCCACCAAAGAGCCAATTATAGACATCCCAGAAAACTTCCACTGCAAGACCATCCACCAAGATGGTGTGGTTCCCCCTAAACTTCCACTTGAGCCGCTTCACCTGCATCACGGTTTTGCTATCGATTCGAATTATAAGGCACGGATCAGACACCCCAGAGGTGTCACATTCTATGACAAGATCATGAATCTGACCATTGTCACAAAACACAGCCTTGTTACCAAACATTTTCTTGCCAAAGACATGTTCTTTTTTGGCAACAAAAACAGCATTGGATGGTAATGGAATAGCACTGGATTTCTTGAAAGCCTCTTTCCTCAAATCTCCAAGAAGGAGAACCATTTGGCGATCTACAACTACTCCTACATAAAACCCCTCCAAGGGTTCAGGACCAACACCAAATCTAGCATTGGAAAGGTCCCAATACACATCAATCTTACAAGAATAAGCCTCAAGGCTCTTACAACCCCTCCTCTTGGAGAACACCCAGGGTTTGATATCCACCTTACACAGACACTGATTTGAAGAATAATCATCGATCCCTACGCTAAGCCCTTGCCCCATCAAGCTCTTAGTCCATGTGATGGTTATGAAGCAGCACTTACCCCATATCCGGCATTGGTAAACGCAGATAACCAGATTCTGTGCAGTTTTGCTCGAACTTGAAGATGAAGAATCTGCAACCTGAACTGCATTTTCACCAAAGCATGAAGGAAAGTCCTTCATTTTTTTTCTTCTTCTCCGAAACACCAACCTCAAAACTCAACTAAATTTCCGACCTTTTTAGGAGACAGAACAAAAGTAGTAGACAACGAATGTTTTTGTTTCTCTCTGAGGATAAGGCAGAAGTTGCAGAGAGCTAAGAGAGAGTGTTACCTTGATAGATCAGAGAAACAGTACAAGGCATCGGAGAGATGGGGTCTTAGATAGGAACCCATGACTCTATCTATCTATCTATCAATCTGTTGTTGAGTTGAGAGAAGAAGAAGAAGAAGAGTGGAAGAGGCGCGTGCAAGTTGAAGACAAAATTTGGAGGAATGTAGAGAGTGAAAGGGGGTCACAGAGAAACAGACAAAAAGCCGACTTGTTTCACTGTCAATGCCACAAATCTCAAACAAACAATTCAAAATTTTGAAGAAAAAAAAAACAATAACAATAATAATATAGCGTCTATGTCTCTATTATGGTTTAAGAAGTAGCAGAGAGGTAAAATGAGATGGTGACAGGCCACATAAAAGAATGGGACAATGTGGAAGAAAATGGTAACTGGGTTGAACTTTTGGAAGGCTGGTTCGTGAGGGTTACTCCACACTGATTAAAGTTATGGGTGAAAAAGAAAGCATTTTTTTTTTCTTCTCCTATGGTGTTGGTGTGTGTAGTTGATTTTACCTGACAAGCACACATGAACGAACAAGAGAGGAGCCTCTTCATTGTGGCTTCATTCATTCTGAGTAACAAATATTATATTAAAATTAAATAGTCAATAAATGTAAATTCGCTATATTTGGCATGTAGGTATTCAAAGGGAGGGAAGGAGTGAAAGGTTCAGAAGCGGTTCCTCGGAAGTGGAGCCCACACTCTCGTGTAAAAACGCAAGCACGTTCTCACAAATGTGCTTCCATGCGTTACATACCTCACAATAATCACACCACACGACGACAACCTGTATTTTTTTTCCTATAATAATTTTTTTAAAAAAGATAATCCTGGAAAAATTAAGAATTTTTGTTCCCAATCTGGAAAAATTTTAACTTTGTCACTTTTTATCAGCACCATAAATTTGAATTTTTTTAAATTTTTAAAATATTGCTATTTTACTTATTAGTTTTTCTATAAAGGGTATATATTTAGATCTAATTTCACTAAATCCATCACTCCAACTGTCCAACGTATCAAAATATTACGATTTGGGTCAATTTAGTTTGTATATTTTTCTTGTCAAACTCAAAAATGAACTTAAGTGATAAGTAATGGATTAGTTTGAGTTAAGTCTATTGGATCTAAAAAACTAAAATATTGTTTTCATTTTTTTTAAAAATTGAAAAAATAAAATATAAATAACAATTAAAAATAAAGTGCCACATTAACGAGTCAAGGTATTGGATTCCTAAACTTTTTTGGGCATTAAGATATTAATGATTATTTTTTATCAAAAAAATCTTATTGATCACTGTGGTCTCTTATTTCAAATATATATCTTTATCTATAAAATTTAAATTTAAGAGTTAATTTAATGATATGAGAACACCCTAATTTCCATCTTATTACCAAAGTGTTTATTAAATTATTTGTTTAAATTGTTATTTCATATGTATGTGTTGTTGGTAATGATAACAAAATTTCAACTTAAAATCTCATAAATTACTCAAACCCTCCATCACTAAGTCAATACTAATGGTTTATATTATATGTATGTTAATCTATAAAAATATATAAATGCATTTGTAGAATATTTTATATAATAATAAATTTTTTAAAATCAAATATTAAATTAATAATTTTAATATATGCTTTTATTATAATATTAATTTATATAACTGCATTTTTCGATATTAGATCCTATTCAATTGACCTTTTTAGTAGTTCTTATTTTGATTTCGATGATTGATATAATAATTGAGAAAAAAATTATAAAATACTAAAGAGTTTAATGTTATTTTTTCTAAATTTTTTTTTGTTTTTTAATTGTCAAGTACCAATGTTAACGGATAACTAATAACAATATTGACAATTTAGTAACTTGTGATGTTAATTATGCTTATACAATGGAGAGGTTATTGTGAATATCAAACATATAAAAATATCAGAGTGGAAAACTGTTAAGATTCTTAAATGTGATGTGATAGCTCATAAAAAATAATTAAACAACGTGTCTCTCGTTGAATGTGTTAAGCATGTTGATGATTTTATTTATTTATTATAATCATAATTTTTTACCTCAATCTTCTAATAATATACCAATAAATAGTTAATTTAGATAATATATGCATGCATTGACTTTTAAATTTACAATGAAGAAAAGCTCCTATTATACATTTTAACTAGTAAAACAGTTCTACATAATAAATAAATAAAAACTCGTTTTTTTTTCAGTTTATCCATGCATTTTTTTGATTCAGTTTATCCATGCATGCAAACGATAAATTAGCCCAATTAATAACAAAAAAAATTGCTCTATTCCCCCGTAACTCTCAAGTCTCAACTCCTATCATCACTCATTAGAGACACCAATTCCTCCTCTTCCTTTCTTTTCCATCTCCATATCTTCTTGGGGATCACCAAAAAGATCAATTCCTCCTCCTTACATCTTCACATCGTCGTGGGGTACACCATTTCATCTTTATCGTGTTCTTGCGTACGTTTACTACGGAAAAAGACATCTTGGAAATAAGAAAAATCAGTTATATTCTCTGGAAGTTAAATAATTAGCATCCTATGTTATAACGAATAAATTTATCTTTACCTTTTACTATTTATATACTTTTTCTTACATCATTCAATAATATTTTTATTAAATAATGTTATTTCAAGATATATTTTGTTGAAAGTTTTTATGTTTTATCACATGCGTTATATTTGCAAAATTTTAAATTAATTTATAATTATTATAACTACTTTATTTATATACATTAAAATTAATGAAATATATTTTTAAATATATGAAATTAAAAAATATTCTCCAAAATTAAAAGGAGATGTTGTCACTTGTCGCATTCTAGATATACAAAAAGGATTATTGAAGAAAATATTACTTGGCGAAACGGTGTTAAATAAGTTAAACCGAATTTAAATAACATATCATAAGCAACGGAACGCAATCATGGGGACAAGGAGGAAGCAGGAGTAAAAGAGAAGGTGAATGTTATTATATTATATAACCTCATTGATGAGAGGTTACTCTATGAAACGAATTTAATATTAACATTAAGAATTCATTATTATTTTAGTTCTTGAATCTCAAGGTATGCTTTTTTTTAGTTTCTGAAATTTTAAAATATTTTTTAATTTATGAATTTTGATAAATTATTTTTTAATGTTTGACATAATAAATTGATATTTTATATCAATTTTTAGTATTTTGTGGTGATTTTTTAATACTTGGGACATTTTTTAAATGCAAATTTAAAATGAACTAGTATTATAATTAATTTTGAAAATAAATCTATTTTCTTACTAAATTGGTTTCAACAACTTTTAAAATAAATATATAAATTAGCATTCGGCATAAAAAATAGTTTTAAACAAAGTTTAATGACTATTTAGTTTCCGAATTTGAGGTGTGTATTTTGTTCGGTTCTTAAAAGTTAAAAATGTTTTTTTATCTTAAATTTTGATAAATTATTCTTTTTAGTATCTAAGATGATAAATTGATATTTTGTGATGGTTTTAAATTTTCATAACTTAATTTTATTTTTTAGTTGCTTGAGTTTATATTTTAAAACCGATAAAAACACTAAAAAATATCATAAAATATTAATTTATTATGTTAGAGGCTAAATTTTTTTAAATTTTATGAATTAAAAAAGCACATTCTCAAATTAAGAGACTAAAACAATAATTAAGTCCTAATATTAATATAAAAACAAAAGGAAATAAAGCACTGGCCTAGTCATGGTGTAAAATATCTAATATGCGTTACGTGTAAGTGACTCTGTAGTCTGTAATTCCACAAATAATGACATTCACGTACTTTGGAATAAATTTGTATCCTTACGGTCATCTAATTCTAATGAAAGTTTTACGTAACTCCCCTACGAGATTTGTACACTTACTACGGTGCGAGCTTGTGACTGTGAGTTAATTCTGCTCAAAGTCCAAACAAGATAGTTAGTTAGATGAATAGCTGCAAAAATTTCGGGAAATGTTTTTCTCATATACTCACCGATACGAGAGGAACGAAAGGAAGAAAAAGATACACATAGTTAGTTTTTTGTCCTCGTAACATATTTTGATTTAATTGTTTTTTCATTTTATTTTGGTCCCTTGGCTTTTACTTTTTTCAAGGTAGTTTAATTTGTAATATTTGGCTGTATTTGATTGCCAAAATTGTTAATCGTGGTAGCTTTTTACTGTTATAACTTATAAATAACAAATTAAGTGCAGACAAAAAAAAAGTAACAAATTAAGCGCCACAATTGAGAAATTAAACTAAATTCATATCAATAAAAGAAAAATAAAAGATGAAAATGAAATGAAAAAAAGTTAAAGAAAAAAAATATGGGTGAGAAAAAGAAAAACCGAATCTTTCTCTTATGGTTGTCTTTCCTTTTGTAATAATGCCATCGCCACAAAAGTTGCGATCACATAAGCTTATCTGCATACTCTCTGATGCCTCAATGAGAAAGGAAAAAAAGAAGTAAAAAAGGAGAATAAATTATTACATGACAACCTGGATTTGTCCCGATATACATATTGATTTATATATCCTTGATAACGAAGGGACATTGATTATCCACAGTAGCATAATCTACAACCAGAACAATCGTGTTAATTTCTTACTTTTCCATTCTGTCTTGTTTCTTTTCAATCAAAGGGGAAGACAAGTAGCACTTACGCTAATTATACCTTTCATCATAATAAAATAGACGATACCATTATAATATATGACACTGATTTCATTAAAAAATGATCATTGAGCAATTGTCTTAGGTAAACGTTACAGTTTATATCAATTTAAACTATATATACTATTTTGTTTTTGTTTTTACTGAATTCGCGTGGCAGTGAAAGACAAGAAGAAAAATTAAGAAAAAGAAGCTCATGAAAAGAAAAGGAGAAATTGACGGGCACAAAGGGTTGCGGATTTGTCAGTCAAGCTCAATATTAGAGTTTCATCAGGTTAGCAAAATCTGTTGAAATTCAAAAAGAAAGGCATGAAAATCATTACTGTTTTTTGGTATTGGATGGCAGTACGAAACACAAACAAGAACAATGGCAGTGGGATCAGTAAGACTTCTATGTCACCCTGGACCACTCAATTGGGCCCAAAACTATCTACCATCATGACGTTACTGGTAATCTAGGTTTGGCCCAACACTGCTTAAGCACATGGACTAATTGTTTTCCTATGTTTATGTACTGATGTAGACATTCTCAACACAACTTGCAAAGATTATTTTTATCTCCTAATTTTAAATACTCTATTAATACTTCTTATTTTTCTTTATCTCTCTTTCTCAATCAACATTATAAATCCTACCATACCTATACTTTTCTCTCTCACTGTCATAAAACATTTTTCTATTTCGAATATAAAATAGATGTAATACATTACAATTTATGCAATTATTTATTTAATATGAAAGTGTATCAATTATTAATTTAGTTATCGAAACTTTGAATAAATCTAGGCAATTGTTTTTATCTTTAAGAAAAGGATGTTTGTTTTTCCGATTCAACCAAATTCAAACATACCGCCGTAACGGGTGAATTTTAGCAAAAATAAAATAAATTTAGTTGTCAAGTGTAGGCTAGCTAGGTGTTGCTGATAGGATCATGGACCACCCAACATATATACTCGAGTTGTTTTATGTATGCAGAGCAGACACACTAACATACATTGTCGAAGGAGCAACTGTTTACCGTGTCGCTTTCTTGAAGAGAAAAGAAAAGATGTCTAAAATCTCAATGAAAAATAAGACGAGTCAAAGAAGAGAGCTCAGGTTGAACAAAGAGCAAAGTGCCAGTGCTATGAACTTTTGCATATAATATTACTGTAGTGGACAAGAAATTATTGGGTGATATTGGAGTATCACGTCATCTATGGTCATGGATTGCCTAATAATTTTTGTGGACAGTTCAATGCCTGTCATCATTACTAATCTGCTGTTGATATTGAGTATTGACAAATAGATATGTTCACCTATGGTATTAAATATTTGCAGTTCTACTTGTGTTGAGAGCAATACTACTAGTATTAGGAACAAATGGGCAAAATGACTTGAAGGAGTTTGTTTTACAAACTTATTTCTAAAAGGATTTCTTTTGAAACATTTTTTTTAGGGGGTCTATTTTTTAAGGTTTTGGAAAAGGTTTCGTTATTTCTGTTGGTGAAACACCTTGTGCCGCCATTTCTATCAACACATCGTCTCGATGCATGTCAGTCACAAATTATTCACGTGTGTCATGTGGGTTTTGCTATCACCATTAGCGAAATACACTTCGCCGACACCATTGACGAAACGCGTGCCATGTGTCCGGTTTCGCTAGCTCCATTGGCGAAACGTGCATGAATCCGTGTTCACATGGGTTTCGCCAGCACCATTGGTGAAACACATGCCACCCATTTTCTAGCTCGCCTTTTCAGAAGCTGCAGTGGTTGAAGCATAGCCTTTTTAGAAGCTTTTCAGAAGGTGCAGTTGAGCCTTTATTCTTTTGAAGGTGGGAGGGATGACGATAATTTAAATTTCGTCCCCCACCCTCTTCCCCTCCCCTTTATATGACCCTTCTGTGTGTGCAGAATACACACACTTAAAAAAA
Source organism: Glycine soja (assembly GCF_004193775.1). Classification (NCBI taxonomy): domain Eukaryota; kingdom Viridiplantae; phylum Streptophyta; class Magnoliopsida; order Fabales; family Fabaceae; genus Glycine; species Glycine soja. The sequence goes on along the minus strand of NC_041011.1, from coordinate 41,081,584 downwards.
TTATTCTGCTGGTGGTGGTGGGAAAAGCTTCAATTCCGGTTCAAGAGTTTCTACTTTTTCGACCTTCAAACAAATTATTCCGCTGGTGATGGTGGACAAAGGCTTCAATCCGGTAATATGACTTCAATTTTGATATTATTGTTATTGAACAATAATTTATTTAACAGTAAAATTTATATTTAATTTTTATATTATGTAAAACTTTCTTTTTAAGTTAAAAGCAGTTACATTTCACGCGAATAATATGTGTTTAATTTTTCGTAGTTATTTTAGTTAGTAATTATATTTAAAATAAAATATAATTGAATTCAACAATTAAATCATAAATAATATTAGGTAGGTGTGTTTAATTTTTCATAGTTATTTCTAGTGTAAAAATAAACTAATCTTATTTGTTATAAAAAAATTATAGATAATATTAGCTAGGTGTGTTTAAAAAATATGTTTAGAAATGATTAATTATAAACAGTTAAAATTAGACTGAAATTTTTTCTCATGTTATAATTTTTTATATTTTTTAATATTAATACTAATTTTAATTGAGGTGTTGAAATTGCAATCCTCTAAGAGTGCATTCCCACAAGTCTTAGGATGGATATTTGATATTAATATTATGTTTATTTAAATATAATTGAATATAAATATGTTAATTTTTTATTATTAGCTCTGTAACCAATCATTTGAACAATATCTCAATCTTAACTACCAAGTAAGCACAATAAAGATATGCAGCGCACTTTCATTATACAATGGTTTCCTTCGTGTATTAATTGTGTGGGTTGTTTGTTTATTTTCAAATTCTTCGTGTGTTGAGTTAGAAGACATGATTAATATGATTTAGTAAAAAGCATTATCAAGAAATGAAAAATTCGTTGGATGAGTTTTTTCTTTAACTAGTTCGGAGAGGAAAAGGTTAACTCAATTTTTGCTCTAAAATCTTTTAATTTGACCCTATTAACAAAGCAGTAGTGGATACTTGCGAAAGATGATGAAAAATTAGTTTTTTTAACAGAAAAATAATATTAGAAAAAAAATTATATATTTTTCGTAAGAGTACTCATACTTTTTACATTTTATTTTAATTTTTAAAAAAAATATTTTAATTTTTTAAACTAAACACATCCTATATATAATTTTTGTGCATATATTGAATTTAGCTTTTATAATATTTATTGTGTTATTATTTGTTTAGCTTCTTTGGATGTATTTTAATTTATTTGGTATAATATATTTATCGTGTCATTAATATTTTAAATATATATATATATATATATATATATATATATTTAATTTGTATGTATGTACTTAATTTTATTATATTGTCTACATATTTTATTTTGCAGTATTAATGGCATCTTCTTGATCATGTTCATCAAATATAAAAATTAAATCTGATGGTGACGTGTTGTGGATGCAAGATAAACATGTTTCACAACATATTTGGAATGAGGAAGAAGATAAAAAATTACACATTAGACAAGTTATCCCCACCTATCAAGGTCAAGAATAAATATCAGACGAAATTATTCCTCTACTTCGACAATCTGGTTTTTACTAGATTATGAAAATGAGATATTTAAAAATAAATATGGTATTAATTAGCGGCTTGATAGAAAGATGGAGGCTAGAAACATATACTTTTCACATGAGATGTGGAGTGTGTACTGTTACTCTTTAAGATGTATTTGTTTTATTAGGTCTCCGTGTGGATGAGTCACCATTAATTGGTCCAACAAACCTTAATTGGGCTGATTTATGTGAAGAATTGTCATGGTTATACCAGAAGAAGGTGAACTTCAAGGTAGTATAATTAAATTAAGTTGGCTGGCTCAGCATTTTCCACAATTAAATAACCATGATGACAACTTACAAGTAGAAAGATTTACCCATGCATGGATCCTAAGATTCATTGGAGGTGTTTTATTTGTTGACAAAAGGCAGTAGCAAAGTTTCGGTAAGGTATTAGAGAGTGCAACACGTATTCATGGGGAGTTGTCGTACTTGTTTATTTATATAGAGATGTGCAACGTCATCAATTATAAAATTAAATCAATTGGATGTATGTGCGTGTTAATACAAATGTGAGCATGAGAACGATGTACAACTTTGACTCCAAAGAGGACTCTTCCACTGATAGAAAATAAACCACTTGGACACATGTTAGTCGTTTAAAAAATTAGATTTGATTTTAAAATAATTAATAATGTAAGTTATGTTAATTTATAATTGTTTTTAGGTGGCTGCGACGGGAAAATCAACATATTGGTAATGATGATTTGATACTTTTTCGTCGCAAATTAGATAGTATGAAACGACATGAGGTAAGAACATTTAAATGTATTACTTAAATGATAGATAATATATCATATTTCACTGAAATTAAACAAAATTGGAATTATATGCAGTTTGTGTGGGAGCCTAACTCAGCAAATGTTATGTCAGTGTTGCCTCCAATTTTTTTAGTTGGAAGTGTAGCGTGGTGCGCGGTGGTGCCACTAATTTGTTTCCAAGTTATTTAATGGTACCAACCTGATAGAGTGTTGAGACAATTTGGAATGCAGCAACCAATTCTACGGTGTCCTTCACAGCCCTTTAATATTCATGGCATAACATTGAAAGGAAAACATGATGAAAATTGGGGCCAATTGTTAGGCTCAATGATCGATCAATGGAACAATCGAGCTGATTTTAGGGTCAACGGTTATGCTTGACAAGAAGGCTTATTGGGCTTTAACTCCGACTATATGGTGTGGTATAGGCGAAAAACGAAGATGTTTGTTGACCCTAAAAATGCAAACACAGCTACACTGGTATTTTTAATTTTTTTCCTTCATATTTAAGTTCAAATTATTTATGAAATTTGAGTCCATGAACTAAAATAATTAATAATTGCAGACTGAAGTTGCAGAGACATTATAGTACGATGTCTCCACAAGGGAGAAATACATGGACAGTGGATGATCTAGTGCCGTATGTGGAGAAAATAACCATTTTATCTGAAGAGCAAGAGAGAATAATTGAACCTCTGTCACATGGTCCAGCAACAGAACATGAATTTACAGTCCAAGAGTTTAATATTCTCCAATCAAGTGTTCAAACTCAAGACACAGCCAGACGAAGGGAGAGGCTGTTGAAGCGGAACCATATTTGTATCCACAGATGGTAGAGCGTGGCCATGAAATGTACTACGCACCACCAACATTTGCTCAGTATCCGACACAGATGTATCAGTGTCCATTCGAAGCTCACCAAGTGATACTTCTTCAAGCGATCATTCATTAGGTGGTGTTGCGGAGACATATCCCAATTTTTCATGGCCTACTATGACCCATTCACAGCAACATGATGCTTCAATTCCAACACCTAATGCCCCATTAGGTACTCAATGGAATGTACCCGGAGTAATACCTAATATAAATGAATTATTAGGTTATTAGGTGTTGATTTACGTCACCAATTTTCTGCTGAGGCTGATCAAGTTGAAGAAGGGAGACAAGCACGAAGATGGGAACGTCCGTGTGGCACATCCTCACGTCATCACGGACATCATGACGATTGATTTTCATATTAGTATTTAAATATTGTATTGTGTGCTTTTTATTTAAATTTTAGACTTCTATCATCGTTTGTTATGAATATTAACCAATTGATGCAGTTTATGTCACGCACAAAAATATAATAATAAGTAAGTTAAAAAACGAACTGATGATGGATAACTACCATTTCATTCAAGTAGACAAACAAAATACATAAATCAATTAATTTAACAACTTTCACATTTAGATTGCATTGGACATCGACGTTGTTGTGTCCTTCTCTTCCACATCTACTATATTTTTGTCGGTGCTCAGATGGTTCGAACCAATCTATCTCATTCCTTATCCTTGTTGATTTTGGCCTACCTTTCACACGAATTGTAGTTCATGCTCACGTAACCACAAGTAGCAATAATGTGTGAACATGGATATTGAAGTCCAGAATACTTTCCGCATTGACAATAATGGTCATTCAATTTAATTGTTCGCTTTTGTCCACCACGTTGCGTTATAGGATTGAAGGTCTCCTTTACTTCAAACTTTGTCGAGTGGATATCGTAGATGCGGACGATGTGCGAACAAGCTTGTTCTTGATTTTTTCGAAGTTCTTTAACAACCTTAGAACAATATACTTGTCCTTCATTTAATTGTCTTTGGGCTTGACGACCACGATCAACAAAGTATTTTCGACACCTACTATATGTTGATTTAACCAAAGCTATTATCGGTATGTTGCGACAATCCTTCAATACCTTATTTACACATTCTGAGAGGTTGGTTGTCATGTGACCATATTTATGTCCTTCTTCGTCATAAGCCATGCTCCATTTTTCCTTTGAAATGCAATCAATCCATGTTGCTATGGCTGAACCCAATTGACGAAATTTTTCTAAATTTTGATCAAATGTATGCTTGCAAGGAGTGTAGGTTGCATGCATAAAATTAGTTAGCAACAACAATTTTAAGTATATATGATACATAAATTAACATCATATTAGAAATTAAATCTTACCCAATTTTTTCAACATTTCTTTTTTGTTTGACATTGTTGAATTTGCGATTGAAATTGCTTGCTATGTCAGACGCAGTAAACATGATAAGCGTGGGAAGCTTGTCAACCAAGTGTTTCGTTAGCAACAATAGACTTTATACTCACATGACGATCAAATATGAGACAAATACCATTTTTATTTGTCACGTGTTCACGCAAGTGTGCCAAAAACCATGATCACGCTGTTAACGTTTCACCTTCGACTACAGCGAATGCTAGAGGAAGAACACCACCATTTCCATCTTGTGATGTGGTTATTAACAGGGTCCCACGGTATTTCCCGTGTAAATGTGTGCCGTCAACTTGTATGATTGGCTTACAATAATTAAAAGCCTCTTTACATTGACCGAAAGTCCAAAATACTCTATGAAACTAACGGTGTTCACGACTCACCCTATTCCCAACAATAAAATCGTCATGCAGTATTTGAAAATAGGATCCAAGAGAATTATTTTGCATGTGTTTTAGCCACGATGAAAGTTTGGCATATGACTCTTCCCAATCGCCATATTCAATTGCAATCACTTTTTGTTTCGACATCCATGCTTTTTTGTACGAAACCTTATAGGCAAATTCATTGTTTATCCTTTCTTGAATCAAAGAAACTTTTATTGATGTATCTTCTCTAATCATGCCTGTTAATAAAATAAAAAAATTTAAATAACCAAAAACGCAAAAGTAGGATAATATGAACATAAAAAACGTACCTACTACACAAGTGACGATTAAATCTGAATCAAGTTTGTCATGATCTTGTGTCATACTCATATTCAGACATGTGTGTGGTCCATCCCATTGTGTCACTTTCCATGAATAAGTTTTTTTAGATAAAATTGTCCTCATATAAAAAGGTCAAGGACACTCTGTGTGTTTTTATTCGGGCAACAAACGATATATTTGTGTGATTTGGTTTCAAGAACTTTAAAACTTTAATGCACCTTTATAACATATTGTTTCAATGCATTTTTTACCGCATCTTTACTATCAAAATCCATACCAACATATAATTCTTGCCCAACATTAAAACTGGATGGCATCTCCAAACTGCAAATGTCCTCCTCATCAGGATGACTCCAATTGATATTGTTATAATGCAAAGCATCATTCCAAAATGGATTTTGAATTCCTTCTACACCTAATACTTAAAAAAATAAAATTCATGTCAATATCACCAAAATATTTATTTACCATTAAATACAAATGTTATAAATTGATTAATGTATTCAACTATTTTTTAATTTAATTAAATATATCTATTCTTGGTTGAACAATTGTAACTGGTTCAACCATGTGGGTGACTTCATCATGTGTATCAGATATACCATCAACACTATCATCTTCATCTAAAGACTCTCAACGTATGAATTAGACACAAAATAATCATCATCATCTTCATCTTCATCATCATCTAAATTGCTTACATTTCTTGGCGGTTCCTACTCATTATTAGATAAATTATTTCCACATGATCTAACAGAATTTGTAGAATGAAACGCAGAACCACCAGCAACATCCTTTTCTATGTACAATTCTATAACTGACATTTGTTTTTGTTGTCGAAAACTTTCGATCATAGTTTCAACTTCTTCGTCATCACAAATTTGCAACGCAACATATTTTCCTGAAACTATAAATTTGTAGCTTATAGAAGAAATAATTTCATTATTTTCTAACCTTACCTTATCTCCATTTTTTTATTCAAAGCATTATAATTTATTCCACAATTAATCTGAATTGCTTTTTTAGTGCCTTCACCATCATTCTCTTCATATACCTTTCAATTGAAATATAAGATTGCTATAACATAATTCATCATATACCAAAATATAACTACAAAAAAATATTATAAATAATTAATCATAACAACAATAATTTTAAAATAAAATAATCTAATTCTAAAAAATACTAGTTCAGTTAAACTTGAGATTAAATCTTAATTCTACAAAAAAAAATTGTAAATGATGTCAAGATTTAAAAAGGAGAGATACGACAAATATTAAAATGAGAGACATATCGAGAAATAACAAAACTTGAATTGGGGAGGCAATTTCCAGTAAGCAAATTTCCAGCCAGAAGTATATAACCGCAATTAGAAAACTAGAAAAATCTTGAATGGAGTGTGTTTATTTTGCACCACATGCTGTTATATAAAGGGGAGGGGGAGAGGGTGGGGGAGTTGGATTAATTTCAACTAAAGAATCTACGCCTGCAACCCACCTGCAAATTCTGAAAAGGCTAGATGTTTTAATAGCCACAACGGCTGCCTACGGAAGCACGTGAAATGGAAACACATGCATGTGTGTTTCGCCAATGGTGATAGTGAAACCCATGCTGGACACGCTGGTACCATTGACGAAACCCATGCTGGATGGCTTGCATGTATAGGCATGGTGTAACGGTATGATGGAAGGATGCAGTGCAGTGTGTTTCGCAAATGGTGATGGCAAAACTCACATGACACACGTGAATAATTTGTGACTGACATGCACAGTGACGTTACATCAATGGGAATGGCGACATAAGGTGTTTCGTCAACAGGAATGGCGAAACCCTTTGCAAAACCCTAAAAAACAAACCCCCCAAGGAAAATGTTTCAAAAGAAACCCGTTTTGGGAATAAGTTTGTAAAAAAAAACCCCTTTAGGTCATTTTGCCAAACAAATGCAACAGCACTGATTGTTTGTCACATGACCAAGGTACAATTTTGTTATTTGCTGCAAACGTAACAAATCCATGATCCTTCGTATGGTTTTGCATCTCGTTCGAGAATGCTTCAAATTGCTTCTGAATTGAGGCCATGCGAGTGAGTTTGTCTGATAAATGATGTATCCCACAAACTTGACTAAACCCCTGCTGCTTCAGTCAGGGATAGTAGGATTGGTTTAGTTATAGCTAATGCCATGCAGTTCCTAAACTACAATCAGATTCAATTCGCTTGATATGTTCTGAGAAATACATTTTAAAAGTTGGATTCACAAATCGATGATTGATTTCTTTGCCCGCTCCCTGAAATGCAGAAATGTTTAAAGGATTAAAGCTTTGCCCTGCAGCTGAAAAACCAGAAAACAAAATATGCTTGCTCATGGCCTATCTCATAATTTGTGTGTCAAATTAACTTATTTGTTTGATAAATATGGTTCAGTCTTTTATCTTGGCTACTCGTTGATTTAGGCTGTTGAGGGAAATAGTGTCAGCCTTGTGAGTGACCGTCTTAATTTTTCAATTATATGAAACATGAAACATTACACGCGCACACACACACATGGAATATCATTTTAATTTTACAAAAAATTAATTAATAAATAATTGTATTTTATTGTATGGTATTAACTTTTTATATTATTATAGCAGTAAGAAAAACTTTTTATTACAACTTTTTAATTCTTAAATATTTATAGATATTCACTTTTCATATGTTTGTTCGTTAATAAAAAGAGAAACATACGATAGAAGAGTTACCCCTTTTCATGCACTATTACCAACCCTGCACGGATTTGAATATGATAAGTGGTAGTATTTTGTAAACTACATTTTTCTTTTACATAGGAACTGGTTTAATTTGAGAGAAAATTGTTTCAGTTTATATTTTTACAATCAATTAAAAAATATTACCTGATTTCTTATTTTTAAATGTTTTTTATAAAAAAAAATGAAAGCAATACTCTATCCTTTTCTTGTATCTATGGTTTTGGTTAGCAAATTGTTTTCATTTGTCATTATAAAAGTTTAAATTAATATATTAACTACGCCCTTATCTCAATAAAAGTTCTCTAAGTTATAATTTTGTAATTCTAAAAAACATTAATTCCAAAGATGGTGGAAATGTTAGAGGAGCAATGAGAAAGAAATTATTAATAAAAAATGATTGCAAAGAAATACAAATTATGATACTCATCTAAAGTATATCACCTAAAGTATATATCACCCAAAGTAGTAATAACAAATATCCTTTTAGAAAAAAATTATTAATTATATTAGTGAATATATGTATTATTTATATAAAAAAAGTATATCTAAGCTTGTTAGATAATCATTTTAAATTTTAACAGTTAACACCAACTACATACTTGACATAAATGATAGTGATTTGTGTTTTTAATCAATTGGTCCATAATTAGAATCTCGATTCATCTTTAAGTATAAAATATATCATATTAAGAGGAAATTATCTATTTTGTATGTACTTTATGTGCGTGCTCATAATCTCAGAGAGGAATATTACTTATTATTTTAAACAAGAACGACTTTAAACCAAAAATTATAATAATAAAAAAAAATAGTATGCACATTAATATCATTTTTTATGACACACATAAATATCATTAGTTAGCCTTACCGCATTTAAATATTTGCATAGCAGAACTACATAATGATCCACATGTTTAACTGTTTAAGAAAGTCCAGCCACTTAAATTTTCACCCACCCCAACGGCATATTCTTTCCCCAACATCGCAACATGTGAATGTCCTTTGAAGGGTAAAAAAAATAAAAATCCCACTACCACAGGCACATTGGTGTGGTGTGGTGTGGTGCTCTAAATTCTAAAATAAAGGCTAATCAACCATTGGAAACGTGAACTTAGGGCAACCGTTACTTTATAAATAAAACATGCACACATGTCCAGAAGACAATAACATAACTGTTTTCCTCAGACTCAGACCTTATTCTAGCCTATTATTCCAAAAGAGAACAATGAGCGTAGCGGTAGTGAACAGCTTCACCATAACCGAGTTCGTAAATGACAAGGCTAAGTTTGATGGTTTCGTGAACGAATGGTTTGCGAGGATAGATGAGAATGGCGATGGGAAGCTTTCGCGTGACAAAATCCGAGGGAGGTTAGGGATGCTTCTGCCTTTCGGTTCGGAATCGCCGCCGCAGCAAGAGAACGAAGAGATATTCAAGAGGTTCGATGAAGATGGGAATGGTGCACTTGATCTGAATGAGTTCAAGGCCTTAATGACTGAGATTATGAATGCCGCTGCTCGTAGCATTGGTGGTTCTCCCGTCATTGTTGTTCTTGGAAAAGATAGCTTGCTCATGAAGGCTGTTCAACATGAATTGGCAACACCGTCTTCTCATTCTTAGTCTTTTTTTTTAATCTGGTTCTTTTACTTAGATTTCTTCCTGTTATTTTTTGTACGTTTTATTGCATTTGCTATGGCTATACACCTATAAACAATTGAATTGTTGTCGAGGGAGTTTATTTGATTTGGGTCTTGCAAAGTTCAATTTTTGGTTTTGCTCTGAAATTATTATTAACAATTGCGGATCTGGTGATTGTGGTTCAATACTCCTGACATAGATTTTCCTAATTAACTATTGGAAGAAAACCATGCCTTGGTCGATCGTGTTTGAACTTAATTTGAAGTACGGTGGAAAAGGGTAAATTAGCTTTAATGAAAGGCAGGGACTACTTTGGGACGCTAATTCGGTATAATTTCAAGATTTGAAGCATAATTTTGGCTGCAAATCTGTTGGACGAATAAATATCTTTAGGAGAAGATAAATTGTATTTGTATAATTTTTTCATATTTTCCAGTACAGTCAAAAAATAAGAAAAGAAAGAAACATAAAAAAAGAGAGAAACTTGAGATAAGATTGGTCAAATGAATAGAAATAAAAGAGAAAATAGTGTTACAAAAGTTCTACAAAAAAAGTATTTTGTGAATAATAGAAAGTAATGTTGCTATTTTGTACAAAAGAAAAACCCACACCAACACATCACAAATACATGTATATATTTGATTGGTTATATGTAAAAATTATATAAAAAAAAGAAGTTAAATTTAGATATTTCACAGAAGCCACCGTGAATAGTTTATATATAATTGTTCCTCATAATTTTATACTACTATTTAATCACTAATATCATCTAATCACAAATTTGATATGATTCTAAAGATAATTATTTTTAAAACTAATAAAGTTGTCATACGTAGTAATTTGTGGAGAGAAAATTTCTGACTTAGAGCGACATGAGTAAATTAACTCCCTATCCCAGGGATGTTTTTCACAAGAATTGAGTCAGGGTGTCCCTCCTCATGAAGAATCTCCCTCGACACACTTTTAATTGCGCACTTGGCACACTTTCGCTGGACCAAACCCTTTGGGTGTATAGGATAGAATGACAGTAAATTTCCTTTCTTCTATTTGTTTTCATACAAAACAGTATTTCTCAATAGGAAGTTTCACATTTAAATGTTGTATGAATATAACATTTTACAGGAGGGATCGAAAATGAATATAATGTTACATATTTTGGTTTGCAAGCAATTTGCTTATAAATTAAAACCAACCATGAATTTAAATAGATATTATAATCAAGCAATTTACTTGTTATGCAAATAAAACAACAGTTAAAACTATTGATATGGATTTTTTTTTATATAAATTTAACACTCTATAATCTATATGTCAGCTGTTTAATAGAAAAAACTGGATAATGTGAAAAGTCAGTTGTCTTCTCGCCTCCCTTTGCTTCCGTGCGAAAACATATGGCACGATCATTTTATGTCCAATGCTTCTGATATTCAAAGTTGAAACATTATAAATAGGATTTATGACATTTCATTTCAAGCTAGGGAACTGAGAAGGTAGTAATCAATAACAAAATAAAAACGGGTCATGGCATATATAATTGTTAATTCGAATGACTTGGAAAGTTGCAGACCCCCAGTGCAACCCAGCTCACGAGCATACATACTACGAGGGACAAAAGGCTTTTGAAGCCTTGTCAAAGGCGCAATTCAAGGAAACCAACAAACTGTATTTGAAAGGCTAACACAAAAAAGCCTCGTATTCTCCCTCTTTTTCTCTTTTAATATCAAGCAAGCCTTGCTTTCTCATTATTACTTCTACACTTTTGCCAACATCTCAAAAGAAGTCACAACTCACAACCTTAAACATTGAACACAAGTCCAACAAAATTTCCCCCCAACACACATAAAACCAATAACACACACTGACACACTCCTCTCCCATAATCGATACTAAAACAACCTAACCATCCATCCAAAGTCCAAACAGACAAACATTAACTACATGGTTTGAGAAAAACACACACACACACACGTCCAAGAAGGAACAACAAACAACACAACATGATCCCAGCTTGTTTCAGCCAACCCAACACACCTTCAAGCTCAAGCATCACTCAAGTGCCACAAAACCTAGTAACCTGCATATACCAAACTCAACTTTGCAACTCTTCCACGTACCTTACACTCACCTGGTGCAGAACCCTTCTCTCTCACTCCTTAACCATTTATGCACCTCACACCTTCTCCATCACCATTCCTCTCAACCCTTCAACCTTCTCCTTCTTCCGAACTCGACCAGGATCCAAATCCATCTACCTCACTCGCCCCCACAAACGTTCTCAGAAAATCAAACTTCACTGGGACTTCTCTGAAACACTTTTTAGTACTCGAAACTCAGCTGAGCCTGAGTCATGCTTCTACCTTGCTATCTGCTGCAATGGCAGGGTTGAATTCTTTCTGGGTGATCTTGTTCTTGGTCTTCCCGTGCAGCTTTCAACTCACCAACCCAGTGACCAAACTCTTGTGTCGAGAAGAGAACATGTGTTTGGAAGCAAGAGTTACGTGTCCAGGGGCGAGTTCATGGGTTCAAAACACGAATTAGAGATTGAATTGTGCAGTGGAGAAGAACTGAGAGTGAAAGCGGATGGTCAAGTTTGTTTGGTGGTGAAAAGGCTGGCGTGGAAATTCAGAGGCAACGAGAAAATATTCATTGATGGCGTTGAAGTAGAGTTCTACTGGGACGTGTTGAATTGGGTGGTTAATAGTGAAGATGGCAATGGCAACAATGGCCATGGTGTTTTTGTGTTTCAAGTAGGTGATGGTGGTGCTGTGTGGCCTGAAATGGTGGGTCCAGAGAAGAAGTTAATGAAGAAGAGGTTGGTGGGACCCACTATGGCACCATCGATCTTCAGGACATCGCCATCGAGCTCCAGTGTGTTGCAGTGGGCGGAGGAGAGCAGTGATGGTGGCAGAAGTTCGTGCTCTTCATCTACAAGGTCATGTGGGAGTAGTAATGGTGGCTTCTCTTTGTTGCTATATGCTTGGTGGAGAGACTAGAGTCTGAAATTTTGGAACTGGATTAGTTCATTGTTCTTTTCCACATTCATGATTTCACTTGTGATTATTGATTTTCAAATTCTCTGTTTCAATTAATTATTGAAACTATTGTTTTCATGGGGTTTCAACTTTGAATTGCTCTGAATTGGAGAGCAGTTTCTTGTATACTTGCCTGTCTCTCTTGTACAGTTATTTATCTTAAGTTTGTCTTCAAGTAGTAGGAACAAAGTAGTTACATGGTTATCCATTTCTTGCCCTCTAACAAAACTGTGGAACTTCATGGTAACACGTAAAATTGTAATGAAGTAATGAGTTATATAAAAAAAATGTATGGCCCATTGCAACAACTAGAGCATAAAGTTTCTGCATGTCTAAACATGATGTGTATCCCCCCAGAAGAATTGTGCTATTTGTGACTGTAATTTAGTTTCACATGGATGAGTTTGAATCTGAACGAGTTGGTTAGCTTATGGTGACTCGTGAGTTGTGAGAAACCAAATTAACAAATGTAAGACAGAGCAAAATTGCAGCCAGGCACTAGTACCGTAACTACCGTTCCACCTTGGATTCTCAGATTAAATAATACCATAGTGTTGTCATAGACTCATAGACCCCATTTAGCTATCATATGGCAAGCATAATACAGATAGAAAGATAACTATACCTTTCTTGTAAATATCAGTATGGTGGTCGGTGGAGATTCTCTGCAACATGACTGCTTTATTTACTACTACCATTTTCTAATATTAAATCAACTAGGTTGGAAAACCTTGAGAAGGCTGGCCATTGAAATCGTAAGCCACATTCTTAGAGATTGCAACCCCAAATATGTGTTTCATCCAACAATCTTCTGTGCTAAATGAATTCAAATGAACCAATTCTCACATGACTTCCATCCTAGCTTGAACTCCTTGGAATCTATATTGCTATATATGGGATATATTTTGGTCAAAAAGTAACTACAAAGCCTTCTCATAATTCACAAATGCAACTAAAAGATGGTCTACTAAGAAGCTACTCATACCAAATCTGGAGATGGGCTATTAGCCTGTTTGAAAGGAGAAATTTCATTTTGAACTATAAAGACACTAGTAAAAGGTAAAGGTAATCTTGAACTTGATGGCTGTGCTGCAGTAGTCAGAGATAGTGGAGGGAAATAATAATGTAGTGTCACAGAAAAATTGGTTGTGCTAACAGCACTATGGTGCTGTAATTTAGTCTCACCCCATCATTATAGCAACAGACGCACTTCTTGTGGGGCAAATGATAAAGCTGATCCTTCAACTGATAAATGGAATTACTCCATACTTATTACAGACTGCAGGCAAGTATAGGCAGTGGAACAGACTTAAACGGAAAAGGGAATCTTTTGCCTGCTCAACTTAATTTAGTGTATTGTCAACAAGAAGTCCGTTTTCTTTTCTTGTGGCTTGCTTTAGGGCAATTCTGCCTTTGATTTTTCATGCTTTGTGTGGATATACTAACATTCACTTGAAAATTCTCCCAATTAATGCACCAGTAATAAACACTTTTTTTAGAACATACGTATTCTGCAAATACTCCTAGTTATACTTGTGCCTATAGGAAAAATAAGCCAGTCATGCAGAAAAACTGATAGGCTAAATGGAATCTTTAACAACTACATAAATTAAGAATCATTATGAAATATCTGTCAGTTAAATTTACCAAGTGACTCCGTTTGAAAGTGCCAACAGAGAGTGACACATGGATAATTTCATGACACTCGATGTCTCAACCACCTGGGTTTTTAGACTTAAAGGAGAAAATCTGCAAAACTGCTTCAACTGCAGAAATGTTCCAACTCTCAACATGTCTAACAATCTGTCAAACAAAAAAGTTGCAAACACTAGTTAACATGGATCTCAAATCACATCAATTGGTAAAATGGTATACAGCAGAAAGAAAAGGATGTATTGACTGACTTTGTAATCTTCATTTAATTCATAAACTGTGCTTCCATCGATTGAAATTAGAGGCCTCCAAGGAAGCTTTAAGTTGGTCCTGCATATCAGACCCCCAAAAAGTAAATTAACAAAGAAATTGAGAATCTTAAGTGATGAAAACATGGAATGGAGGCCAGGCATGTAACTTCAAATATCCTCGTAGGTGATGTTTCCTGATTAATAGAGGCATTGACACTTTAAAACTGATGACTATCATACTCGTACCGGGCACCTAACAAACCTAAGGAATGCACAAAGACTATAAAATTGACCACACATCTATGTTGTACCTAATTTCAGAACACTTAAGTGAAGCAAGTAGCAAACTCTTTAGGGATCCTTTTAGCGCTTTGTGTTAAAGGCAAAAGGATGCCAAATACAGAAATTTATCTATAATCCAGAACATCACTACCATTTTGCTTTTAGAAGCACTTTATAATTCTTTGAACAATGCATATATAGAGAGAACCAAAATAATCTTCATTGATTCAACACAGGTATATATGTGCAACATATGATCAAATTGTACAGATAAATTAGCATTATACATGGCAAGATTCAAAATCAAGATAAGGCTAATTCTATCTTTTTTATCAACTCATGAAGCTATTGAACTCTATCTCCATTTGCGGAGTTTTCAGTAACTCCTGAACTGAGGGAATACAAAGTGCTTGAAAATAGAAATGCTGATGTTACACGTTAATGCATATAAGGAGTGGGATAAGCACCTTAGTTTCCAAGATGCCAGCACAAAATTTGTGTCAGAGTCAACATCCTGCATGAAGATGAGCAGAACATGAAGATGTGTTTTTTGAGTAAATAGTGTAGCTCAAGAGGCCAATCTCCTATCAGTTATTGTAGAGACTGATTGAAAGAAACATCCAGCAATAAGGTGTGTATGATTTAAATTAACAGAGTCATGAGAGTTGTAATATCAGGACTTTCAATTTGCAGAGAAAAACAATACAGGAACGTAACGGAGAAAGATGACTGATAAGCACATATAATCAAAAGAGAGAAACAAATCTTTTTAAGGGTCTAAATCATAACGCAAATGGGTAAGAAATGGTTCGAAGTATCTAGACCATAGGTTCAAAATTAACACATCTGGAACTGAATTACAAGTTTTATAGACAAACTTAAAAAAGCCTCTCCAAGTTGTGTATTATCCTACAAGCCTAAATCTCTCACTCAAGATTTATAAGGAGTGATAAACATTTTGTCTCTCATAAGAGACTATGTCATATTTCTTAGAATCATGTTCCTTCTGCTTGGGTGCATAACCCCTCTTTAGGTTGGGGTGGTGTGGCTCCATTCATGAATGAGTTGGTGGATATTAAATTATTAATTGCCCCAGCTTCCCAAGAGCCACTAAAAAGTGCAATCTCCTTCATCTAAAGATAAATGTAGACTTCCCATGAGTCAAAGATTGAATTCCAAAATCATAACACTTCACAATGCATTGGAATCTCCCACTTTAGTTAACGTTTTTAGAAATTTAAATTCATTTTCTCGACAATATGGAACTTGAAACTTGGTTTAATACAAACTCTATTTACATCTCTAAAAGTTGACCATTTTCTCAATATAACCATGGAGTATCCAAAGTCCAAACACAAAAGAACCACATTATGGCAATGGTATGATGCTAAGTCCCATGTCCCCCCACCCCCACCCCCCATTTGTACATTCTTCCAGGTGATACTTGAAGAATCTCTACCTTAGTAACAAAGGGAAATACAGTTTTCGGATTATGAATATGAATAGAATCACTCCTAGTTAATGTGAATCTTCTTAATGTATAATCAAAACAAGTGTAAATGGTTTTAATGAGGAAGATATAAAATACTGCACTTTTCTTTTCCACAAAATAGTTCCTTAGACAAGAGTTCCAACAGAGAGATGGTCTCTTGGTGTAGGTTTCTAGTTTTACAACTAGCAAGTATAAAATGTTAATTTACAGAGAATATCTACCTTATCAATCTTTTGTAGTATAATTGATGCAGAGTCAAAGAAGGGAACAAGCAATTTCAAGTTGCGCGCATATAACTCCCTACCTGTATGACCATGCATGATAGCTTAGTTGATTGTATATTATCAAAGTGATGTTTTCTTTTCTTTCATATTTTTTTTCCATGACAGCAATGAGTAACTCGAGTTGCTGATGAAGAGTAAGCAGGAGAAGAGAAGCCAAGCACAAGAGGAAGGGTAGCATACAAGTTGTTATAGGTGAAAGGCGATAATTCTTACCGCGAAATTTAATAGTTGGGTCTTCAAAGATACAGTTCTCAGCATAAATTGAAGAAGAGAAGTTCCCTAGTTGTCAAACAAAAGTGAGAAATGCGTCCATTAATTTTAGCCGTATAATTCATTTCTGCAAGCACGATCCCGCTTCATCATGCATGCAAAAATTAAGAGACAGATAGCACACCACGAAAAAAACAAACTGATATCATTATCTTATTGGCTTAAATATCAATTTGATCCCCAAATTATATTAAATGTTTCAATTTTAAAAATTTGGAGACCAAATTGATAATTAAGTCTTGTTGAATTAGTAAAATAAATGGAAATTAAAAAAAAAAAAGATGCTACCTGTTACGAAATAAGCGTTGTCGTAATCAGACTTGATGATCCTTAGAACATCATCGACGCTCGAAGCTGGGAATTCAATTTGATCTCTCTGTTTCTCAAGGCTGCATATAACTAAGTGGGAGTGACTCCTTAGAATAGAGCAATTAATAGATAGATAAGTAAAAACAAGGTTGGAGATTGTGTTGGCATGGGCATGGACACCTTGTTTGATGGGAAGAAGGAGAGAAAAGCCTCAAGAGTTCCGTTACCCCGCTCACCGCTATTTTCAATATCTGAGGTGTTTCACTTTCTTTTTCTCTGTTCAAGCATGCATATATCTTCCTCCTATTCAGTGTGTTAGTGTTTGAGCAGTTTTGGACGCCGTGATTCCTTCGAAACTGCAATAGCAACGTCAAAATATAAATCAGAGAAGCAGCAACGAATTTGAAAGTCCGAATTCGCCTCTATAGATATAAATCATATAATAGATTCTTAGTAAGTATGTAGTACCTGCTTTTGTAAAGGTTGTAGTGGAGGTGTTCCACTCCAGCAGCATATTTTTGCCATTTCCTATCCTATGTTCATAATTTACATTAATTAAGCTTCTTTGTGTTGCTCCGTTTTCTCTTTCGCAGTACCACCAACGTGGATACACATACATTCGCTCAATTATTTGTGTAATTGATAATTGTGTGGCCAAGGCTTGCTCACTCTCCAAGGGATTTGGATTCATGTTTACGTGTATTTAATTTAGTTTAATTTATATTCATGTCTAATAGGATTTTTTTTTTAAGAATATCAAGAACACATTTTCTTCTATTAGTTAAATTTTATTAAAAATTATACATAAAAAAAGAGATTAATGTGAAACTCACTAAATTTTGTAATTTCTTATAAATTTCAACAAGTATGTATTAAGAAAATAATTTTCTTGCACAGCGATCAATTCCTGGATCATTCATTACCTTGAATTATTTTAATGCTAATTTCAGTTCAAAAGAAAAAAAAAATTGGGGCGTAAGGAATGTCAATGGCTGGATGGGAATCACAATTTATAGAGACCGGATATAAGAACTATAAACAACACTACTTGCTTCGAAACAATCTATTCTGTAATTATTTATCGATTGAATATACATTGAAAAATGTTGCATGCAAAAAAACCAGATTGCTTCATGTCAACATGACCACCTCATGAAAATTTATCATACTAAGCTCAATTCATCTTTAGTATTTGATATTTTTAAGTCGTCTTTAAACTCAGCATCGAGCTTCTTCCGCAATGCCACTAATTCTTCCCCTGCATCGCAGATATAGGCCGAAGCTTGTCTGCCAGACAAGGTTGCACCTTCCATGCTGTCTATGTAGTCCTGAACAAAAAATAATAATAATAAAGTGAGCAACATCAATGCAACTTAGATTTCACTACTGCAGTGAAACTGAAGAAAACATACAGCAATTGCTGAACAAACACAGCAAAATTGTAAGAGCTCATTAAAATATTGCCATGGAGTAGAAAGTAAAAAACAGTTAATAAATAAAAAAAAAAAGGTTGAACACAAATTTGAAAAGGCTAAATTAGTTCGGTAAATTTGAGTTTGAGCAAGTTATATCCCATAGATGTGAGCAAGCATAGTAAAAGCACATACTAATATCTATTGAAAAAACACTAGACAAGTAATCCCATTCAATCAAATATAGCAGCAAGCAGGAATTTATTGTCATGTCATAAAAGCTTCTTCACTTTCTAAAATTTTTTCATAGGTCACACTACAAGCCCAGGAACCAATATAAGAATTTAAAGGTTAACTGACTCCTGTAGGATCTCATAAACCACAGCTATGAAGCATCTAGATAACATGCAATTTTAAAGGAAATATATTATATGCATAGGAGAAGCATAGTCAAGAAGGTGCTACCTGCTTTGTGTAAGAGCCAGCAAGAAAGAAATTCCTCACTGGTGTCTTTTGATCAGGTCTATATGGATCTTTACCAGGCCCCTCACGGTACAGAGATTGGCCAATTTTAACAACAGAAGACCAAGTCACTTCCAAACCTTGAGATGATGGGAACAGTGCCAAAACCTAAAAAATAAATTAAAATCAATGTAATGACAAGAGAACTGAATATCTACCATTGATTAAAACCTCCCAAAATAGACTACAAAATGGAACCTGTGATGTGATTTGTGATGGAAATAATAGAAAGTGCTATGCTGATGATATCAGAAGAATCCAGTCAGGCATCAAATTAGCAGCATGAACAAGCATACACCAAATGAAAAAGTACCAATCCAACCGGTAACCGTCTTTTTCGATCCATAAAGTGATCCCATATTGGTATTTTGTTAAAAATATTTATCATGCATTCACCATTAACACATCATACGACACTGACTGCTGAAATATCAAAATAACTCAACACACTAGCTACCCTTCCAGCTTTGGATGCAAACTTTCATGTCATTACTAAATCAACGGTGAAAATATCAAAAACAGAATAAGAGAAATGGAATTCTTTTAACCAACCTGTTTTGCTACCCTTGCAATAATTTCGTCATTTGGTAAGGGCATGTATGGATCTCCTGGCGTCAGAACACATCTGACAGATATAACATTATATTCTTAGAAGGTCAACACTAAATCACACATTATATGCATGATGGTTACCAAATTTTAATACCATGAAAAGTTACTTGTTAGGCTTGGTAAAGCTTATGCATTTACCAATCTCAGATACAAGTTGCATGATGAATTGATAATGCAATTTCATCCATTGCACAACATACTTAGTCATGCATGATTTTAAGCATAAACTGTTGGAGATGATAACAGTATTTTGGAAGCATTGGGGACATTAAGATCTTAAAGAAATAGTCCAACTCTTCACTACTCTTGCAAATGTAAGTTGTTTTTGTTTTTCCATGTATACATTTATAATTATACTGAGTGCAGAACACTCAAGCAAGTCACTTAATTAAATCTTTCCTTAAAATATTTTCAGGTAAACAACTCATGAATGGAAGTGAAAATTTAGAAGTGCAAGATTACAAACACTTACTGGAGCAATGATCCTTGTCCCTCAATGTAATAATCCTCTGGAGATGAAAGTGCAAGGTCTGCAAAGCAAGAAAAATCTGCATCGGGTGTATAGAGAAGGTTATCCAACCCAACAGCTTTCCCCAGTCGCCTGTCATCCAGATAGTAAGGGTGCATGAAGAAGTTGAACAATAATGATCAAAGGATAGATCAATCTTAACTGTCAAAGCAAAAGTACATCACTTTATAGTTTCTACATGGACCCTAAAATTCAGAGAATTACCTTGACTTTTCTAGATCCTGCAACTCTGTAACCCAACCATTGTATCTGAGTTGCACTGTGACTACAGGAACTCCAACTAGTTCATAGATATTATTGAAAAACTCCTGTTCCCTCCACTCTGATGGAAGTAATCTCTTAATTCCAGGGACATCACAAGCTGGCATTGCGTAAATGACACTAAGGTATTGAAGATTGTTAACACAATAAGGAATAAATACAAAAGCAAAGAGTAACCTACTAACCAGCAACATAAGCATCAGCTTTCACAATTTTCTTGGCAGTGGCCTGAGAAAATAAAAATTATAAGGTATTGACTATAAAGATTTTTGACAATGTCACTTGGATTCTAACCAAGTGTGTAAAGATTTCAAACAAAAAAAACAAATATCACCTTTGACATGGAAAGTCCTGTAACATAAATACTCCCATCAGCAGATTTGTCATAAAGCAGTTCTCTGCATCCCCACCTAAGATGGAACCTGTTCCAGCAATGAATGAGAATCCAAATAGGAAGAAATTTGGATAGTCATGGTGGCAATATTCTAGTATCGAAAACTATACCTGCCCCCTCTGTCCATGATGTACTTTCGGATGGGGCCACTCAGATAAACATCCGGTGAACCCTTCAGCATTCGCAAAAGGGAAGCCTCGGTCTTTGTGGCAAACAATGCAAATATGGTGAGCATGCAGCGAGCACTGATATTATCACAGTCGATAAACCCAAGGGCATAGGCAACTGGATCCCACATTTTTGTAATACTCATGCGTGTGCCACCTTTGGATAAAAACCAATCTGAAAAGCTAATCTGTTACAAATGCACATAATGGTTAAAAGAACAAGATTGGCAAACACAATCAATATAAAGTGAAAGAGTAAACTTAGATTCTAGGGCAGCAAGTATCGGTATTTTTACTTTGTTTGGTAAACAAAGAACCTTCACAACTACTACTATTGTATGTGTGTGCATGTATGTATATGCTGTGTGGATGGGCATGAGCAATTGAGCATGTGTAAGAACACATGGAAACTGAGGGCACAGATAATCAGGAAGCATCATTTGGAAATAGACCAAAAAATAACAAATCCTCTTACACTATCCAAATTCCTTATGTCCCTCAGTGCACCATCTGGATCAACAAGAGCTCTGACAACTGGACTGAGTGCAAGAGCCACAGCATTTCTAGCCTTATCATAAGTCTGTTCATAAAAAATATGTAAAGTTAGGTGCAATGATAGTTTGGCTGAGGAAAATCAAATGAACATATATACTTTTGTTGGGCATTGAAATATATTAGTTTCTAGTTCTGCATAATAGTGATGAATGATGACCAAATAATGTAATCTAAACAAACATGATAATAGAATATACAATGTGATTACATTAAGCTGATTTGTGGTCAAAAATGCCCTTATCCCGTGTATTGGTGCCCCAATTGGGAAGCGAAAATCCAGTTCTGCACCAGAAAACTAAGTTATGAACAATGCACAAAAATAAATGAACAAAAATGAAGCAAGGTATAGCAGCATAAAACATACCACCAATTTGACCCCCTTTGTTAACAAAAGTGTGAGTGTGATCCTTCACAAGTAGATTGTTTTCTGCACCCACCTAGTCATCCAAGTATTGAAGAAGTTATCAAATGCACATGGAAAATAAAGTCAATGGTACAGGTTTCATGGCCAAAAAAGAGAGAGGAAGAGTACAGGGTTTAGAGATGAAGAAGAATGCACACCATGACTGGAAGTAAAAACAGCTTACCTTCTTCAACAATCGGAAAAGATTGTTGTAGCAACCAAAGAAAACATGCAATCCCATTTCAATGTGATTCCCACCTTTGTCAACAAAAGAGCCAACTTTGCCACCAATAAAAGGTCTTGACTCATAGATATCCACCTGAATGATAGAATACATTAGTCATAACACCCTAATGCAAACAACACACCTGAATTATAAAAACAAACTAATCAACGATCAAGGAATCACTCCCCTTTGCTTCAAAAACAACTTTACTATATGCTATACCATAACATCCAATTTCAAAATATTAAAATATCAGTGGCTTATATTAAGAGAAACAGAGAGAGAAGGAGCCAAACCTCATGGCCTTGATCCAAGAGTTCCACTGCAGTTGACATGCCTGCAAGTCCAGCTCCAATAATTGCCACTTTCAGTTTTGGTCCTCGATAATGTTCAGGTTCCGGAGGAAACAACCCTTTTGGCGCTGCCATGTCAAACTTACAGTATGAGAATTATTATTGTCTAAACATTGTGACACATCGCAAACACACAACACTCCCAGAACGAAAATCAATAGATTAAAAAAAAGAAAAGAATACACTGGTAAGATAAGTGTAAGATCGAAAATTGATCAGAAACTGAAATTACAAACCGTTAACGCTCATGTCGGAAACATTAGCATCTAAGGAGCAGCGAAGGCGAGACTTGTGGGTCCTGGTGAAACGGGTAGTGATGGGGACAGCGGAGAGGGAAGTTGCAGAACACTGAATCAAAGAAGCCATGGCCATAGGTGAAGGTGAAAGAAAAAAAAAAGAACCGAGTTGGTCGGCAAAGAAAGAAACGAAATTGTGTTATGAAGCGAATTTAAGGTATCTGGGGTACGAGGCTGGGAGGAGATGCCGGGAATGGAAAATTTGTCGGGTAGTTGAGGGAGGGGATTGGAGTGCTGGCCACACACAATTTGTGAATTATTATTAATTAATATAAATAATTGCAATTGAATGAACGTGTTCCCTTTGGATTTGGCTTTGCCTACTCTACTGGGAAATGCAAAATGGAAAATGGAAGTGCTACTTCCACTTCCATTAACGATAGATAATGGACCAATGCACCTCCTTCGTACACGGTGGAGAGACTCACTTTCCATCTTTATTAAACTTTAAACACTTCACTCCTTATTTTCGCTTAATACATATCTTACGTGTCAGCTATTGGTGGCCTTAAGTTTTTTTTATCCATTTCTAGTTTCTTCTTTCTTGCAAAAGCGCGAGACAGGAATTACAGTTCATGTCAATAGTCAAAACCTCGTCCTAGTTTACACTCCATATTTTATTTTATTTTTATTTTTGGTTTTTTCTAAACAATATCATTTACCAAAACAAGTTTACATTATATATTTTATCCAAGGAAAATAATCTTTGGTTCATATGTAAATAGACAAACAACAAAAGCTAGTTTTTATTTTAGCTTCGATTAATTTATCAGTTAATTTTATCACTTATCTCTTAAACATAATTATTTTTTCATCTAGAGACCAAGTTAAAAATTCTCAAATAATTCAAGTATTTTCAAATGTATTAAAGCTATAAAAAAATCATTGTTTTTTTTTTAAGTAATGGCTTTCAAAATCTCTAGAACATTCAAAATAATCTCCACCTAAAGTCTTCATATGTTATATATGAAAGCATCTCTGATTATTTAAGCTAACTATTCTGAGTTATTTTTATTCTCTGTTAATCGTTTCATACAATATCACACTATAATTAAGTAACTCATACATATTTTATTCTAATAAAATAATTTAAAACAATGAATCCCTTAAAATAATCCTTAAATAGCAAAAAAAAAATGTTATTTTAAATTACAAACAACTGTTTCTTATAGAAGCAACCTAAAGCTCTCATCTATCACCTGTTAACTTATTTACACACAAATCAATTTTATGAATAATTATGGCACAATAATTTTCTCTAATCAAAATTAGAATAATAATTTTAATTTTTATCTTCCTAATTAAATATCATTCCTTAATGATTTTTGCCGTTAATTTTTCTATAATCAAGTCAAATATAAGCATTCAATTCACTCCTTAATATCCCCTTATACATTTGGCATAATCGATTTAAAAAAGAAACTTATTATATTTTATATATCAAATTTCTTCTTTGTATCTGAAGTAATTAATGTAGTTATTAAATATATAAAATATTAAATATGTGTAATTAAGTCAATTATTAAATATATGTAGTTAATGTAATTACTTGTAATTAATTTATATATATAAGTTTTTTTTATTAAGGTTGGCTATGTTCGGAAAAATTAGTTATAGCTGAAACTTGAAAAATTAATTTATTAAATTAGAAATATATGGTAAAAATAGTTGTAGAAGTAGTTAAAAAGTGTAAAATGACAAAAAAAAAATAACATCGTTATTTATTTAAAAAAGATAACAAGAAAAATGAATAAATATATCAAGAATAAAAGTGAAACAAAACATAAAAAGATAGAAGTTAGAAGCTAGTGTTCCCAAAAAACGCTAGAGATTAGTAAAAAAAAAGTTTGCTTATTGAACATGCAAATGCACCCAATAAAAAAAATTAGAAATTAGTTGAAATGTCTTGTCAAACATAACCGTTATGTTTAGCAAAACTAGATAAAAACTAGCTAGTAGTTGAAAGTTAAAACATTATCTTTCTAAATTATAAGTATTTGATAAAATGATAGCTTGCAGTAGCTAAAAATATAAAATTACATAAAGCATTCAATTCAGTCCTTAATGTCCCCTTATACATTTGTCATCATTGATTTAAAAAAGAAACTTATTATATTTTATATATCAAATTTCTTCTTTGTATATGAAGTAATTAATGTAATTATTAAATATATAAAATATTAAATATGTGCAATTAAGTTAATTATTAAATATGTGTAGTTAAGGTAATTACTTGTAATTAATTTTTATATAATTTTTTTTATTAAGGTTGGCTATGTTCGAAAAAACAAGCTAAAATACTAACTGGTAGTTGGAACCTGAAAAATTAATTTATTAAATTATAAGTGTTCAGTAAAATTACCTGTTGAAGTAGGTGAAAAGTATAAAATGACAAATAAAATAATACCATGATTTATTTTAAAAAGATAAAAAAAATGAATAAATATATTAAGGATAAAAGTAAAATAAAATATAGAAACTTAGAAGCTAGAAGCATTTAAGAAAATGTTACTTTAAGTAATGTTTAAAAAATACTAAAAATTGCTAAAAAAAAGTTTGTTTACCAAACAACCAAATGAACTTTTAAGCAGGTAAAAAAAGTTAAAAATTAGTTGAAATGTCTTGTCAAATATAGTTGTTGTATTTGGAAAAATTAGTCAAAAGTTAAAAAGTTAGGTAATAGTTGAAAACTAAAAAGTTATCTTATTGTATTATAAATGTTTGGTAAAATTATATGTTATAGTAACTGAAAATATAAAATTACATAAAGCATAAAAATAATTTTTTTCTCTTAAATAGAAAAGATTAAAAAGAAAATCCAATAAATATTTAAGGACAAAAAGGGAATAAATATTAAAAAATCTATTACAAATCTTAAAATTTTATGATCAACCACATGTCATTTATTGCAAATTCAAAATCAGATCATTTCTCATTCCCAAAACACATTGAACTTAATGACAACCACGACAACTCAAGTCTAGAATTTGAAATTGCCCATAAACTATGATAATAGGTGCACATATATACCCTCCAAAAAGTCCACAAAAAATTGATAG
This sequence comes from Glycine soja, assembly GCF_004193775.1. Taxonomy (NCBI): domain Eukaryota; kingdom Viridiplantae; phylum Streptophyta; class Magnoliopsida; order Fabales; family Fabaceae; genus Glycine; species Glycine soja. The sequence goes on along the minus strand of NC_041011.1, from coordinate 41,055,532 downwards.
TTCAAAATCAAAAGTTAAAAAAAAAACCCAAAAATCTGATCCACACATTCAAAGCCCTTAGAACCCAAGATCAAATTATTAAACCTAACAAATAAACCTCAAACAATGAAACAACAATAGATTAAATAAAATGAGGTTGGGGAAGAGAGAGTAGGCGGTGGTGGTGATCACAACGTTATACGTTGAGACTCGTCACCCCTAACAACGTCTATAGTAACGTGGTCAGGACGGGATGGCGAAATAAAAAATTAGATAAATAAATTATTTTCAAAAAATGGAAAACTTGTGGAGTCGCTCCCGACGTTTATTTAAGAAAAATGTCAAGAAAACAAAAAAGATAAGGAATGGTCAAGGATTGGAGAAAAAGGATTCGGGAGTCATTTATACACAGGGAAGGTGTTAGCACCTCGCGTGTCCATCATGAAAACAACACCCTTTAATCGAGTGCGCTAAAAAATAAAGTGACTTTTTAATTATTTATCTTCCCTTAAAAACATGAATTATATTTTGTTATATTTTTTATTTAGGAAAGGAAATCAAAATTTTTTTTAGAAACAAAAAGGGATTCTTATTGAAAAGTCAAGCAAGTCGGAAACCTAGCATTCGATTCACAAAATTTACTCCCACTTTATTGAAACATTGCCAAGTAAGTCGGAGACTCAATATGGAGTGCGTGTAACATGAAAAGGAGAATTGAATGATCATTTATTTGAGAATGTTACCTTTTTGGAAAAGACTTTAAGTTTGTGGTAAATTTTGTGAACTCAAGCAAGTCGGAAATCCAACATGTCATTCACAAAATTTACTCACATGTTATTGAAACATCACAAAGTAAGTTGGAGACCCAGCATGAAGTGCACATAGTATAAGCGTGTACTAAAGAATGCTAATGCAGATTTGCAAAAGTAAATATAAAATTGACATAGTGCTACGAAATCAGATAAATAGAATGGGAATAAAAAGGGATAGAATTAGAAGAGGGGAGTACACCTAGTAATTAAGAGTGTGAGATTAAAACATGGGGGAAAATAAAATGAATAACGAAATATTTAGAATGCATTATTAATTAAACTAACTAGCTAGACAATGATTAAAAAAATACATTGAAGAATAAAATAAACGATAGAGATCATAAAGAAATAAAATAAAAAAGAGCTATCCACTAATATTTATAATTATTCTTTTTGGTCTTCTTTTTTTTAAAAGTCAAAGGGTTGACTTGGATTTAGTTAACACTGACGGAGTGCTGACATGACAGGTCTAGTCACCATTCTAAGTGGCAGGGTAAACATATAAAGAAAAGAGTGTAACTGTCAATTTTATTTTATTTAGGACTTCACAAAAAATGGGTTAGGCCCAAAATGAAAAAGGTGCATGTGTTAAGAAAAGCGGTGTAAATAGCATTTTTATTATATTTCAAACTTCACAAACATAGACTAGGCCCAAGAAAAGGTGCATGTATGAAAAACGTGGTTTAAGTAGCATTTCCATCTTATTAAATACTTTAAAAAAATGGGCTAGGCCCAAAACATAAAAAAGGTGCATGTATTAAAAAGGCGATATAAACAATAATTGTTTTTTTTTTACGTTTTTGTGTTTTTTAGGGTTGGGTTGGAACCGGGTTAGGGTGACCCGGCCCAACCCACATTTAGGCATCAGGGTTGAAACAACCCTAGATGACCTAGCTTCCCAAACGGCACCATAATGGGAGAAGCCACCACGGAGGGTGGCGTGCCTCCCTGGCGCCATTGGTGCATGGAGTCGCGACGTGAGATGATGAGAATCCTAAAACTGTCCAAATACGGGAACTTATGGCCAGGAGTAAGACCAAATAGTCAATGGATACCTTCCAACATGACAGACGTGGGATAAAGCTTACACTTCTGCATTACTAGCTTAGAACAAGCTTCTAGCAAAGCAACTAGAGACCTTGACTGACACCCTAAGCAAACTTCCCCAACAACTACATTTAGGTAATCATGGTAATGTTTTTGTAATGCAAGCAAAAGGTTGTGTTGTGTGCGGAGGAGCTCATGAGTTAGGCACTTGCATGACTCAAGAGGAAGCCTAAAAAAAGGTCAATTATATGGCCAACCAGAACCGCCAAGGGTATAATCAATGAGGCAATGCGAGTTACCATCCAGGAGGCAATTTAGGTTATCATCAAGAAGGAAATTTATCTCAAAACCAAGGTCAAGCTTGAGGTTCCATCTAGGGAATAATTTTAATAAAGATCACGGGCTTTGTCTAATTGACCCTTATAGTCTAGTATCCTTCAATTATAAAAGCTTTCTAAATGTTAAAAAAATCACCCGGATCATGAACATTGCCAATCATACATTTTCGCAACTAATCCAGGTTCGTTTCTTTAATCTCTATCTGTCGATTAGGTCCCCGTCCTTGTCATGAGTCTTGATGTTGTTTTTTCAACCACTCATGAACCAGATTCTGATACGACAATCTAGTGATTTGAGTATAAGACACACCCTTTTACCTGAACTCAGACTCTCTCTGTCCTTTCCCCTTCCCTCTGAAGCGTCATACACCTTGTGATCCAATTTCCTTCTCCTCTTGAGTTCACTGTCTTCCAATGTTGGGGACAATTCAAAATTCATATTGCATATGATCACTATATTGTCGAGGTTATACTCCAGTTCTTTAGGATTTGTAATGTCGTAAAACCTAACAAAGTCAAATCTCCTCCCTTTTTGCGTTCTCCTTTTTTAGATAAACAAATCTCCAACACACCCCTATTTCCTTAGTATCTCACGCATATGTGCTTCATCAACATCATCAAGGAAATTTGAGTAAAAGAACGATGTAAGATACCCTCTAACACTTAGATGTCTCCCTCCCTTCAAGAAATTAACCAATAAGGGTGATTTTGGGAAACTAAATACCAATGTAGGTTGGTTCACAAAGTATTTATCAATATGGGAGATTCAAATCACGTTGAATTTCAGTGGCATCAATCAACAACCTATCACCTAGGTGGCACCACACTAACTAGCGCCACCCAGTGGCACCACCAAGCCAGTAAAAACACTTGAATTGGTGGCGCTAGTCAATGTGGTACCACCTAGGTGATCAATTGTTAACTGGCGCCATCGAAATTCAACGTGACTTGAATCACCCACATTAGTATGTAAATACTTTGTAGACCAACCCACGTTGGTATTTAGTTTCCCAAAATCATCCTTATTGGTCAATTTCCCCCCTCCCTTTCATGGTCTTTCTGTCACTCTCTCTCCCCTCTCACTAATTCTCTCTCTCTCTCACCATGGTAACTAGCATGACAAAATTTCTAATATACTATACTATATCATGTTCTTAACCATCTTTTCGAAATTGGAATTTCTTTTTGAGATATGTTTAGACAAAGAATTTGAGAACAAAAGTTAATAATTCTTAAATTTAGGAGGGAATATTTAAAAGGGGAAAAACAATATATTTATTCTTAAATTTAAATAAATCAAATTATTGTCATCATATATTTTAAATTAAATCAGTTATTAACAAATATTTTAAATTAAAGCAATAATTAATATACACTGATTTACAAATTTTAGAGATAAACTTATATTGACAGGATCTTACTCAGCTTCTTAAAAGGTTATACACTATATTCTTAGTTGATTAATCAACTAATCATTAAGAAAATAATCACGTAATTAGTCTTTTGGAAGTTGTCATGAGAATCAACTGTAATGATATGGTTTTTTTTCGTGCACGGAATTACTAAGTCTAAGGCTTGATAAAGTTTCATGAATATTGTCAAGCAAAAAAGTTTGGTAACGATTTTTAATATACTTCTTTTAACACATCTTATTAGTGTTTGAAGTTTATTAACAGCATCTTCAACACAAATATTTACATGATTTACTCAACTCTAAGTAATAATATCTAAGTTTTTTTCTTCTAATTGGAACTAAAGACATAGAGTTGTTCGTATACAAGTATCGTTGTTTGTTGCTTATATAAATAATATTGTTGAATTAAATACATATTATAAATAATTTATTTTTTAAATATTGTATGATTCATAATTTTAAGCTAAACTCTCCCATTAACAATCTTAGTATTAAACTGATTGAATTTTGTAGTTATAAGACTCATAAAATTAAAATAATAATTTTTGAAGCAACTAGTAGTAGCGGATGCTCTAAGATCTGAGAGAATTATTAATCTAGGAGCATAATTCATATATATATTTTTGGTAACTTAAATAATTCTTGATTAATATTGAAAAAACATATAATTAACTAGTAACTAACCCTAAAAATGAAAAGGGAGCTTTCCACATCATGGAAAGAAAAGTATAACCAATTGAAAAAAGAAAATTCTCATCCTTATCGACTGCAATAAATAAGATAACGAATCATAACAAGAATTATAATGTAGCTAGCCAGCCACTAAGCCAACCAATGCTTTCTTGATAAACTTTAATGGGAAGCCTTACGTATTGGATGTTCCATAATATTAAAGACATGCATAGCTGGGTGAGTTAACATTAGTGTCACTGCTGGCCACTAGTTGCCTACCCAAGCTTTCTAGGGACCCAATTAATGGCACAGTTTGAGTACATGTACATCAAAGGAGCCTCTACTTATGGATTAGAGCAAACTAAACGTACGTGTACCACGTACACAAGTAACACAGCAGGAGAAATCATGCATGGCAGACATGGTTCCAAATTAAATCCAAGTTTTTTTTATATTTAAGAAATGTTAATTGGGCTTAATTTTGTACAATATTTTATATAAAAAAATAGAGTGAAATAAAAAATATGTAAGAGGAGGAGTGATATAATTAAAAAAGATTTAAAAAACAATATTATAAAAAATATTTACAAATTTATTATATTATATAAATAAATATAACCAATAATTTTATGAGTGAGTTGGACATGAGAGTGTGTGCTAAACTTTTGGCAAAACAAATCCTTTGGTGTTCTTTTGTGCCATACTATAAAGTACTTGGCACTAGACGCATTCGCTGACTTGTAAAGCATCTCATGTGCGCATGTTTCCCGTAGACCGTAGTTGATTTTTCATCATTTTTTTTGGGGCCTTGAACTTCATCACGATTTGAGGGTTGTAATCTTGTAGGCTAACTGCATGAAATCTTAAGCTGTTTGTTGAAGGGACCGTTGAGATTAAAAAACAGACAAAATATAACGCTACTCTAGACTTTGAAAATCACTATCAAAACCCTAAAACAATGGGTGTGCGTGGCAGCACAAGTGATGGCTTGGCTTCCAGTTCCAACACTATGCACCATAACCGATTGAATTTAATAAAATTTAGTTTCCTCGAGTGGTACGTACTTGAAAATGGTCTTGGTTTCTGCTAGACTATAAGCTGCCTACATGTATTTAACTGCCTAACAACTTGTAATAATAATAATAATTATATTTTGGCAAATAACCTAACGCAAAATTAATTTATGGGTTTGGAGTTATAAGTCAAAGCCTTGTCAGAGCTCATACTGATAGATTCTGTATGAACCAACTCAGGCACATGTCAAAATGACAAAATGCTAGACATCTCTGCCGAAATTATTGTCTTTTTGTTTCGTGATACTAAATTAAGCAGTGTAAATATTCAGATGAGGAGAGTTAATTGGTTACGGGCCTTCAATTTGATAGAGCATTCAACCTAACTATTTGGTTTAGGGATATAGATGTTGAAAGTTGTCCTAGCTAGCTAGCTAGGAAGTATATTGGATTGCAGTTTTATTATTTAAACATTCAACAATTTATTCTTGTAAATTTGAATTTTAGTCTTTAATGAAAGTGTTTTTAAAATTTATTGTTGAATAAGAGTATTTTTTAGAATATATCTTTTTTTAAAAAGATATATATATATCTTGATCTTATTGAATTACTCTCATCTTATTTTTATCTATATATTTAACTTTCTTTACCACGTATCTCTTTTAATTTAAAAATATTAATCTTAATTTTAATTATTTATTGTAAATTATAAATTCAATATACAATTTATATATTTAAAAATATTTTTTTTAAATTCTAATTATAATATACTATCAATTTTTAAATTGAAATTTATTTTTTTCATTATGCATTATAGGTATATAAAAACAAAACAAAAACCTTGTCAATGCTTCCTCGGGAAAAAATACTAGTGATTTTCATTCTATAATATCTTATCTCTATTTCTAAATTAAATATAAATATTTTAAAAAAAATCAATAATTATTTAACTGACATTATGTCATAGTTTAAATTATTCCTTAAAAATATAAATTGTATTTTATATATTAAAAAATTATTTATTATAAATTTTAAAATAAACATTTATCATTTGTAACATAGACATTAAAACATAAAATGATAGTTTAAAACAATTTAAGTCATTATTCTTTAGAATTGTACTATTATACGTAATTATCTTAGGGACTTTCATATATAAAATCCTTTTCCTTCGTATCTTATCGTACGTAATTAGTCTCAACTCACTATTCTTAATTTTTCACGCACTGTTCTCTTACGTACTATCTCACCACCGCCACCTTTCACCACCACCGTGAGTCCACGACCCATCACCATTCACCCACCACTATCTATATCTATTTAGAACAACAACATGCAAATTAATAGAAACTGTGTCTCAAAGCGATTGCACCTTCATTATGCTACCCTGCGTCGTTGTTCTACGTTGCTTCAATTCGTGTCGCATACCGTGGCCAAGTCACCTGTCATATTCTAAATACAGAGATCGACGAAAATGATATATATATAAATGACTATGAGGTCTAGCAGCTTCAGTTTCGTTCTGTCCTCCTCCTTCAGTGGTTTTTCCCCCTTTGTTGATCGATACCTTAACATTATTATGATGCGTTTGTTTGGATAATGTTTGTATGGTGCTCCATCAATGATTGAGATTTCAATACATTACTTGCTTTTCATCATTTCATGTGTTTTCAAAAATAACTTCAGCCAATATGTTTTGCCGCCCATTGGTTTTTTTGGTATGAGTTTTTCCTTTTTTATTCCTGGGCAAATTTTTTTTAAAAAAAAAAACATTTTTATAGTTTTTTTTTCAAATAAATCGATTTCAAAACTTGGTCCAATTATTTTTTTCTCCAGAAATCAAACCAATCTCAAATATTTGTAAATTAATATATATATATATATATATATATGTATATAACAAATTATGAATAGTTATAATATTAATAATTGATTTTCATGGTCAGCTAAAATTATTGACTTTAGTTTTACTCACTTTAAAAGAGTAAAATCCTTGGTGTAGATTGATATGCCTTTACAAAAGTTTAGACATTTTCATACATACATAGAGTCAATCTATTTACCTAGGGGATATTTACAACTCTATTATTATTTGAAATTTTAAATATTTATACGTATAATTTTCACTTTTTATTACAGATTTGTGTTTATAATATACAATATTAACATCATGCATATTATAAAACTCATGACCATGCTCTTTGAAGTAATTGGTGTATATCTAAAAATGATTTAATTAATATAATTCAATCAATATTCGTTTTATGAATATTACTCTTTGGGGTAAAAAATATTAAAACTTAAATCCACTTATTACAAATTTACTTATAATTAAAATTAAAATATTGAGAAATATTCAAGTCCCACATCGACTGCCTCAATTCTTGGAATGCAGTTTATATACCTATTAGACAACTTCAAATTAATTTTAAGATGAAATTTAATCCAAAATTTTAAAATTATTTTCTACTAATCAAAACACCCCAGAAAAATAAATCTTGAATTGATCGATCACTTAATCAGATCCTCCTCTCGCCACCTATGAATGTCCCAAAATCCTCTACCAAATAAACAAAGGATAAAAGGAGATTTGCGTGTTTAATTAAATTAGTATAAAAATCAAAACATTGGGTGAAGAGGTGCATAGGATCCCACTTGTGTGTGCATGTGCTGCTGTTGATAATAGATGCACCCTAACCTCCATACAGCACACATGTTCATTTTGCACTTGAGATCATTCGTACACGTTTAAAGCCAAGTATTTATGATTTCGATCCAAGGTTTCTTTTGTCTTTGCGTATGTTTTGTTTTAACTTTTTGTAAAAAAAAAATAATCATTTTTTTAAATGGTAGAAAATTAGTTTTGAAAATGAATTAATTTAAACCTGTATTTATTAGAAGCGTAATTTATGAAGAATGTTAATTGATCTTATGAAATGGTTTTGAGAAAAATGATCTACGAATTTATTTCATGTTTGTATAATGGATTTTTCCTTTTGTTTCCATGTTATATTTTGATTGAAAGTGGATGTTAATGGATGGCATGTCATTTGATAGTTAAGGGGGGGAAATGGTTGTGTGAAATAGATAATTAAGATGGTCTTACTTTAATTTTTCATTTTTTTTCCCGTTTGTTTTATTCATTGTTGGCTAGCTTTTGGCCTCAAAATGGGGTTATGCTTTATAGTCTATTCTTTATCTTTTATCTTAAGTGTACGGCATCTACGGAAAGAAATCAAGCTTGGAATCTTAAGATGATTTACATCAACATAATGATGGGAGATGTATTTCCCGTACTATAAAATATTATATTTCTTTAAAAACAAATACTAAACTTTTTTTTCGTAAATAATATAAATAAAATAAATATTTACCCAGGTAAAAAATATTTATACAAATGATATAGTTTATTTTTCACATTGTGAACAGTATTATTTTTTTCAAAGAATGTTATGAATTGGTTTTGTTTTTAATTTTTTTATGTTTTTTGTTATTTCATTTAATATTTTTTTGGTTTTTTTAAATTTTTTCTAATTTTTAATATTTTTTTATTTTTAATTATTTATATTTATGTTTAAATTGTTGAAACTGAAAATAATTTTATTTTTGTATTATTGAAATCCTTTTTAAAAGTGAAAACATTTTGTAGTTTGAGAACCTATTAAGTTTGTGATAACAACATGAAAATAGAAACATTTCATAATGGCATATTTATAACCATGTATTTAGAAAGTAAATAAAGACATGAATAAAATAAAATAAAATATTTAACATCACATAATAAAATGATAAACTATAATAATTTTTTATAAATATTAGGAATAATTATAAACATTCTATTGAACATATTCCTTCATATATTTTATTTTCTAATTCATATTCAAATTATTAAATAAATTTATTTTAAAATATTTTACTAAAATGAAATAAAGTTGATTTAAAAATGGTTTAGTTAAAAATAATAATATTTAGTATTCCGTTACTTTTACTTTTTTAAAATAAAAAAGATTGGATAGTAATTTACCCTAACATACATTTCATGTATTTTAACTATATATTCAATTTTGTTTTTTCTTAAATATTATCTATATTTATTTCTTAGTTTAAAAGTTCTTTGATGCAATAATTGATTGATTGACCATGACTCCTTGATTAGTGTAGTTAAGTCACATTATTTACATAAAAACTATATAATATTTTATGCCAAAATTAAAAAAATAATATAGAGAGAGTGTTTTTATTCCTTTGTGTTCTTATTTTATTTGATTATTAAAATACGTATTTGAAATTTTTAAAAAAATATATGTAATCAACAAGTTGAATTGAACTAAAATATTTAAATTATAAAATATATAAAATTACCAACAATAAACAAAATATTTAAAATATAAAAAAATATAATATAAATTTAACATTGTTAGCTTGAAACTACATGACACAAAAAAAAAAAGAGGAGATATGATTATCTTTAAAAAAAATTCTATATAAAAAACAAAATTTTTTTGTTAATAAAATTTTTCTTTAATCCACAATTTATATTTAAGAATCACACTAACATTCAATCGACAAAATATCATAAACATAAATAATTATTTATTTATCTAACTCATGTATTCTAGATAAACTTTATTTATTTATTTAAGCCTCTTTTTTTAGTCTACTTCAATTTAAATGAACTTGATTTCATTATTAATTATTATTTTTTAAATACTATTCTAGATCAATTATATTTTTTATAAGTTAATATATATAAATTAGTAAAATAAAAAAATAACACAACTAAAAAAACCAGTTAAAAAAATTTAAAAAAACTATTTAAAAAAAAACACACTTTATGAAATCAGGTCCTAAAAAAACCTTAGTTTATATAATTCCAACATTCGCAGGAACTGATCTTTAAACTAAGATAAAAAAAAAAATTAAAAAAAGTTAGCTATTCACGTTGAGAAAACGATTTTTGAAAAATCGATTTCTTAAGGTGAACAATAATTTGTATTATTTATGTAAATATTTTTTCACTTGTATTATTTTAGTAAATTTTTTTGTATTTTTTGGTTAAAAAGTCACAAATACTATATATATATATATATATATATAATTCAAGTAATGAAAATATAAATAATAAAAAAGCTGTATTTTTTCTGTCAGAAAAACAAGTTGTACTTATTTGTTAATTAGTGTAAGAACTCATGCAATGTATAGAGAATGTTGGAATTACATAGCATTCAATTTGAAAACAATAAAAGAAATTAATGATGTTTTACGAATGAAAAATGCAGACAACATTAGCATTTTTTTATGATTCAATTTACCAGTAAAATAATGTTTGTAAGTAAAAAGAATAGTGTTAATACTATTCATATAAGAATATGCAAGACTTTTCATTAAAAAAATGCATTTTATTGTATAAAAAAAATACTGTTGAATGTAAAAATAAAAGAGTGCTCTCAATACCAAAAAAATAAAATAAAAGAGTGATCTTTTTTATAAGTAATATACATACAATATGAATAACTTGCAAAGCGTCATGGGTACATGATTGTAATTAGACTCATTAATCCTTATTACGAAGAAAACATTACGTCATCAAAGATAAAAAAAAATGTTTTACAAATATATAGTGACAACAACCGTTCTTGTGACTAGTGTTAGTAGTCATCGAAAAATATAAATTGTTGTTTTCTCAAACTTGAAAGAGAAATAAAACGATATTAAATTTGTCTTTGAAATATAAATATTGTGTCTCCATTTTTTTTCCAATGAGGAGACAGTGACTCTAATTACATTTTTTCCTAGTAATTTTTTTTACTGCTTGCCTAGTTTTTTTTTTTTTTAGAATAACTGTTTGCCTAGCATTTATATTAGTATTGCTTCATCACAAAAACTAAAATATTTCCCAAAAGCATTCAGTAACAATCTATGATTTAATTAGAATTCAAAAACATTTATATCATTCAAAAACTCAATCGTAAATCATTCAGCTTAAATTTCAAAATCTTAATCAGAGAAACAATATAATTAGTATTTGAGCTTCGATATTCTTTTACTTCTTTAAAATAATTGAAAAAAAAAACATTTGAACATTGGACCCAAAGTTACTCTCTTTCTTCAGCATTTAGAACAGGCCACACTACTTAGAACAAGTTATGTTACTTCCTAAGTGAAATAATGAAACTATTTTAATTCACGACATTAAATATGGAAATAAAAAATTAAAATATAGAAACAATGGATGAACTAGCTCAATTCATTTCTATTTATTTAAGCATGCTTTGACATTTTGGTTATTAACATATTTAGTTTTTAATTTTTTTATTAATTAAAAAGTTTATTTAATTTATTGATTAATAATTTTTTAATATTTTTTACTAATATATAGTCTTGATAATTTGTAACATTTTTTGAAAAATTACTTAAAGTAATTTTTTTAAAAATATTAATTTTTAATTTTTGTTTTATTTCACTTTTATCGTATTTATTTTTTTTCTTATTATCTTTTTTGAATAAATTATGATTTTATTATTTTTTTCATTTTTTACTTAAACTAATTTATCAAATACATATAATTTAATAAGTTAATTTTTTAACATCTAACTAATTTTTCAGCTATTTTGCCTAACATATCATTTGTAGACCAAATTTCCTCAAAAAGAAAAAAAAATAAACTATAAATAGAAAAAATGATTTTACAGTAGAATCTTGAGAAAAATAAATTATGTTAAAACATTTAGAAAGAATGAGAAAAAAAGAAAAATTAAATATAAATAACAAAATATATTTTAATCTTTTTCTGGCCCCTTTGTTAATATATTAACCAACGGGCCGAACTCATATTTGACAGTCAGTTTAAATGGATTCGGCAGAAAATTATACATTTATGTGTTTCCTATTATTAACCTTAGTGGAATTGTAGATTATATATAGGTTAATCCGCAAATTGTAGATTATATATAGGTTCATATTTAAGCTTTTCCAATATGTCAAAGAAAAAGTTTATGGTGGATAAGTTAATTTATACAAACTTTTTCATTTAATTCCTTTAAAAATTGATTTTAACTTATGATAAAATTTTAATTTACTTTACTATCTAAATAGTTACTGAGAAGTTTATTCAAACTTTGTCATGCCAACAAATGTTTTTATTGTTAATAATAAGGATTTTATTTTATCCAATAAGAATAAATTAGTATTTAAGTCCGTATAATAAATATATATTTTTATTAAATATATTTGAAATAAATAAGTTATATTATAATTAAAATATTTTGAACTTATAAATTATATTTTAAATTTATGATAAATAATTTATTGTTATACAAGGTTATTTTTAATTATTGACTAATTGTTTTAAAAATGATTGAAAATAAAGATAAAAATGGCAAATTAAAAGAGATGAATAGGTTTTAAAAAGTTAACAATGATTGAAAATGTGAAGAGAAGCAAGTGAGCAACTATATATATAAAATTCCCAATGCAAATTCAAAGCAGGCGGTCAAATGAAGCTAACAATGGTTTTGTTTAGTTTTTGCTTGTTTGACAATTTCACCTTTGCTTGCACTTCTACAAGACTACAACACCACACAATAACACTTTCTTTTTTATTAAACCTAACAATGGTTTTTTCAAAAGCTAATACTAGTTGACCAGTCAAATTGCTCGTCAACTTGAAAATTCAAAGGGTTTGATTTTGCTTCGGTATTTGTCAACGCAGTCTAATGCCACAAATTTTCAAATTTAAAAACGAATTCTATTGAAATTTTAAAAAGAAATTCACATTCTCATTTTTTCTCTCTTTCCTGTTTCAAGTATATGTCTGTAGGAAATCCCCTAAACTTTGTTCATTGTGTTTTTCTTTTCCCATTGATAATGGTACGGTATCAGATCGGTTTTATGATTTATGGTGTCCTCAGTGAATTGAGAAAATCATATTTCCATAATTATTTAAATTTTATCCTTCTTGCATTTTTTATGACAAAGTTATTAATAATTTATTCATATTAAATAATTATATTCAATAAAAATCAAAGCAAGTTTATTTATTCTATCTTATGTCACAGTTTTAAAAGGATTTTAATAATTTCAAATTTGATAAATTAGTTTTTTTTAGGATATGCAATAGTTATTTTATAAATTGTACACTAATGAATTATTCATGTATAACTACCTTTTGTTAAAATCTTACTGACACTCTTATTGGAATTTTTTCTTCTAATATTTTTTTTTACTCACAAGATTTGAACTAATATCTTTCTTGAAGAGACTAAGCTCAGATTTTTATTCAAACCAACATCTTATTGATATTATAAAATTCTCTGTTTTTTTATTGTTTTACTTTTTATGAAAATTCAAGATTAATAATTATTATGATAATATTTTTATTGTAGTATTTTTTGTGTAATAAATTAAATTCAAACAATTATATTATTGTTCTTATTATATTTGGAAAATAATGACAAGGCTATTTTATAGAGCATCAGGTTGTCATAAAAATAACTTATTATAATTTTTTAAGTTTTTATATCTAATTATTTTCAATATTATATAAATTTTAATTTTATATTGATACAAAATAAAAACATGTCTTCTTTTTTAATGACTAAATATTTATTTTATAGTTATTAATTTATACATCTCATAATTTTTTTTACTTAGAATATTATAAGAATTACATAATAAATACGAATAAATTAATACACTTTGTAATACAAGATAAACCATAAGAAAATCAAAATGAACGGAGAGGAAGAAAAAAAATAAAAATAGACAAAATTAAGTACCAATTTTTAAAATGTATTAGCCAAAGTTAAAAGTTAATTCATTGATTTATTGGGTTAGTTCGGATTAAAAAAGAAATATTCAAGAATCAAATCAATTATAGCGCATGTTTATATTGTTGTGCAAACAATTTCAACCTACATTTCCGAAAGCATTTTTTTTATTCTTTTTTTGGTGTAGGAACATTGAATTCATGTTGTCGCAATTTCAATGGATAAACAAACATGTACATAAGTGATTTTTAAAAAAGTTTAACTCAATTAGTTGAATTCTTATGAATAAAAAAATTTATTTAGATTTGTAATGAAACACTTAGTCCAATTCAGGCTAATTTTATGTTTTTAGTTTTGAATTTCTTAAAAATCAAAACCAATTTTTTAGTTTTAAGTTTATAATGTAAGTTTATTTTCAATTTTTTAAAAAGTTGTTGCAAATTTAAAATAAATAAAATGTGTCAATTGTTCTATTTTATCTTGTTTGAGTATGAAATAATGGTGGTAAACAATGATATTTGTGGTGCTAAATGTAACAACCACGATGATAGTAATGGAGTGATAACAATAACATTAACGGTAGGGTGACAGTTGTGATCGTGATGGTGAGTTAGAGTGTGTTTTATAAAACTAAAAATCAAATTCATACAAAACTTATTTTTCTGTTTTGAAAACAAATGTATAATTGTTTTGAAATTAAGTTAAAAATCATTTTAGTTTTATTTTTTTCCAACATATTTTGTTCTAAAAAGTGCATTTAATAATAAAAAACTTGTAGCCACCTTGAACATGACCCAATTATCAAAACCAACCTAATAAACTTAGGATTCGTTTGGGGTGATTTTTAGTTTTGAGTGTTAAAATTTTTAAAAATAACCAGTTTTTAGTTTTAGTTTTAAAAAACCACTTATTAAAATATGATTAGTTTCAAATAAATTTGTTTTGAAATTTTTATATCGTATTAAAATTAGTTTGAAAGTATTTTTATGTGGTGGTGACAACAATGATGATAGTCGTAACTTTAGCAATAACGATGACAATAGATACAAGGGATGATCGCAGTGGTGGTGGAAGTGACATTGATTGCGGTTGTGATACAAATGGCGGTAACAATATGGTGGTAGCAACCAATGGTAGCGACATTGGTAGTGGTGGTGGTGGTGATAGAGGTGGTATTAGTGGTGGTGGTAGTTGTATCAATGTCGATGTGTTGGTGTGATGGTGGTGGCTTTGACAATGGTGGTGGTTGTGGTGACAATAGTGGTAATTATGATGACATTGATGGTGGTTGTGGTGGCGATGTCAGAGGTGGTATTATTGGTAGTGGTGGTGGTGGTAGTAACAGTGACATTGATGGCGGTGATGGTGATAGCAGTGTCGGTGACGACGATGGTCGAAGAACCAACTAACTCTAAGTTCGAGTGACATTTCATCCCTAACCACAACTCATTCACTTATTCTTCAACATCAGTCGATCCGAACCTCCACTTAGTTTCACCCAAGCTTCATCCCAATCATGGATAGATCACTTAGGTTCAGGTCCATAAGCAGGGACAATTTCCCTGTGAAGACTTGACGTTGGTGTTGGTGGTGACACCAAGTGGTGACAGTGGTTGTGACAACATTGGTAATAGTTGTGGTGACGATGATAATGATAATGAAAGTGACACTAATGGTAATGGTAGCAATGTTGGTAGTAATGGTGATGTTAGTGACAATAATAATGGTAGTAGCATTGTTTGTGGTCGTGGTGGTAGCAACCAATTATAGTAGTGACAATGATGAATGTGGTATTGGTGATCGTGGTGACAACAAAAAATATCATTGTTAAATGTGAAAAATATGTGTTTTTTCAAAACTAAAAACCAAATTTACAAAATTTTGTTTCTCGATTTTGAAAATAAACGTAAAAGTGTTTCAAAAATAATTTAAAAATTATTTCAGCTCAATTTTTTCCAAAAATTTTGTTTTAAAAATTGAATTTCAAACCCAAAAACTAAAAACTCACCATCACCCCATATGAGCCCTTAATTAATTTAATTTTGATTTTGGTCAATTTGATACAACGAATAAGATACATTGAACTTTGTTGAATTAAAAGACTTTCAGACGACTAAATCGGAAATTCAGAATTTTTACTTCTCCCAAAATGTGTTTTCATTTAACTTAACATTAAACCAAACACACATAGTATTTGGAAGATAGCACACTCTTAGGTGCCTCAAATTTAAGATCAGTCATGCGTTTGTAACGTGTATCCTAAAAGTTTCACCTACACGAGTAAAGCAAACGTTGGTGCATCAATTTTTTTAGCATAAAGAAGAAGAAAAAGCATACGAATTAGTATATTTTTTGTTGCAGTTCGGTTTTGAGCATGAGTCTCGTAGGTCGTACGGACCGCGGCGTTGTTTTCTCACTTAACATTTTTTACTTTACAGGCCAGCTCTGTCTGTGCTGGGTTGTCGCGTGGTGATTTTTTTTTTACGCGTTGTTGTGATTATTAATGTTTCTTTAAGAATAAAATTACAAGATTGAACAAGTAAAGCAGAAAAAGTATCGATAGATTCAATTGGTTAATCTCATAGTTATTATAATTTAAATGGTTAATTAATAGATGGATCAAAATTAAAAATAAAAAAAACATTGGCGATGACCCTGCACGTCTCTCTCCTTGTCTATTTGTCACGTTCCGTCATGGGTTGGGTTGCTCTGTTTGTAGTTTGTATCCTCTAAAAAAATTGTGGCAGAGATACAGTTTTGCTTTCTCCTTCTGTTCAACTCTCCGTTTTTATTCTCTTTCTCGTGAATTATTTGATGGGTATTTTTCTAATATTTTTTATATTAAAAAAATCTCCTCGAAAGGTTGCGGAAAAAGTATTATTTTAAAAAAATAAATATTATTCCCCCCTCTTCCTTCCTTTCGGGTTGTGTTCGTGTGTCATAACAAAAGAGGAAGGACATACGAGAGAAATCTAATCATATCATAGGGAAAAAAAGAGAGCATCAAAGTGCAGCAGATTCAGAGGATGAATGGGGTCACACACCTTGAACCAGATGAGTCTGAGTTTGTTGAAGTTGATCCAACTGGCAGATATGGCAGAGTATGCTACTCTCTCTTTTTCTCTTCATCTCTATCCTTTTGGTTCTCCTTTTTCCCTCAGTTTCATGATTTTTTTTCCATGTTTCTTGCAGTACAATGAAATCCTTGGCAAAGGAGCTTCAAAGACAGTGTATGCTTAGAAACTCATCCTATTTCATTTGTCATAACCGTTTCTCATTTATCTTAAATTTGGACTCTTTTTGGTTCTTCTAGTTTGTTATATGTCTGGCCTAGTACTGATTTGCTTAGAAATTGAGTTTCTGTATGTTTTTCTTTCATTTTGTAGAAAAGGGCATCTGATAAATTTGATTTTTTTTTTTGTGTGTGTGATTTGGGTTCTTAATTGATGCAGATATAGAGCATTCGATGAGTATCAAGGGATTGAAGTTGCTTGGAACCAGGTCAAGTTGTATGATTTCCTGCAAAGCCCTGAAGATCTTGAGAGGCTTTACTGTGAAATTCATCTCCTGAAAACATTGAAGCACAGAAACATTATGAAGTTCTACACTTCTTGGGTCGATACTGCTAATAGGAACATCAACTTCGTGACTGAAATGTTCACATCCGGTACACTTAGACAGTAAGTTCTTCAGTTGCAACTACATTATTTCTGTTCATCATTCACTTTTGTGCGTTTTAGATCTTGTGTAGTTGAATTGTTTCTTCTTCATTCTGATCTTAACTTGTTTTAATTGTCAAATAGGTATAGGCTAAAGCACAAGAGAGTTAACATCAGAGCAGTGAAGCATTGGTGTAGACAGATCTTGAGCGGACTTCTCTATCTTCATAGTCACGACCCACCGGTGATCCATAGAGATCTAAAATGTGATAATATTTTTGTCAATGGAAACCAAGGGGAAGTGAAGATTGGGGATCTTGGTTTGGCAGCAATTCTCCGGAAATCTCATGCTGCTCATTGTGTAGGTATGTTTATTTAATTTCACTAAATATCATGTAAGAAGGTATCAGGAAAAGATGTGTGGCCAGCTCAGAATCCATTAACAATTTGTTCACCTAATCACTTTTGGTGATGCCTGTTTTTTAAATGATTTAGTAATAACAAAGGTCAATTATTCTAGTCGGGGCTTCATCTGTGTCTCTTCTATTTTCCCAGGGACGCCTGAGTTCATGGCCCCTGAAGTATATGAAGAGGCATACAATGAGTTAGTTGACATATATTCCTTTGGGATGTGCATATTAGAGATGGTTACATTTGAATATCCTTATAGTGAATGTACTCATCCGGCTCAAATCTACAAAAAAGTTATTTCTGTAAGTTTGTTCCCTTTCTCTATGTCTTGTTGATAAGGGATTGTTCGGTGGTGGTGAAATTTCATTGGCATTTTCTGTCTCCAGGGGAAAAAGCCAGATGCTTTGTATAGAGTGAAGGATCCAGAAGTGCGGCAATTTGTTGAGAAATGCTTGGCCACAGTGTCTCTAAGGCTTTCTGCAAGGGAGCTTTTAGATGATCCATTTCTTCAAATTGACGATTATGAATATGATTTGAGAACTGTAGACAATGGGGAATTGGATGAATTTGGTCCTCTCATGAGACAGCCATTCTTTGATCTTCATCGAAGCTATAGTAACTTCAGTAATGAATACACGAATGGCTTTGGGTACGAAGGAGACTGGGGTCCTCATCCGGCTGAGATCGAACCTAGTGGAATTGAACTTTTTGAGTACCGTGATGATGATGAACCCTCTGAAGATGTTGACATAAGCATCAAGGGCAAGAGGAAAGATGATGGTGGTATCTTTTTGAGACTAAGAATTGCTGATAAAGAAGGTAGGGAATTGGATGCCACTTGTTGTGTTTTTTTAAACCTGTGATTTGTTTATTTTTTGTATTATGCAATGTAAGCTTAAGGGTATGAATTTGATTGTCACAGGTCGCATCCGAAATATTTATTTCCCATTTGACATAGAGATGGACACAGCAATAAGTGTGGCAACTGAAATGGTTGCAGAGCTGGACATGACTGATCAGGATGTTACCAGAATAGCAGATATGATAGATGGGGAAATTGCTTCCTTGGTACCTGAATGGAGACCAGGACCAGGAATTGATGAGACTCCCCGTTTTGCTAATCAAGGTTTATGTCACAATTGTGTGTCTAATCATACTTCTAGCGGTTCTTTTCTGGATTTTCTTTCAAACAATCCAGATAACAAGAACTTGCAACTTCTCGATTGTTGTAGGCATGGATGTGCTTCAATGCATGGACGGTTTGGGGAGATTACCTTCCAATCTGAAGAGTATGACAATCATGCTAGAGGGGATCTGAACATATCAAGCCAATTAGACAGCTTGCAGTATCAGGAGTTATGGAATCAGCATGAAAGTCGTGAATTGAGTCCGGTAGAGTCTGATCAAAGTCATTCTGATGAACAATATGAGCAATTAGATAAACTGATTCTTGCTAAAGACAAAGCACAGGATGTTTGGGAAGACAAGTTTTCCCTCAATGCAGCAAATTCTCTAAGAAATTTATCAGGAAGTCATGATTTCTCTACTATCCGATCGACCTATTGTGACCTTGAGGATGACTATGAGAAAGAGATCCAAAAGGAACTCAGATGGCTCAGAGCCAAGTACCAAATGGAGTTAAGGGATCACAAGGATCGACAGTTTGGGCAATGTTCGCATAGTTGTAACAGTGAGCACAGAACAGAAAATGGCTTTTTGTCACCTTCACTGACAGAAACATTAAAAGGAGGCAACAATGGGACTCAGTTGAAACCCATTACTACCAAGTGGAATTGTGATTCCAGTAGTCACCCTCATGTCCATGAAAGCAGCCCCAATTCGGACACCCAAAGGGCCCAAAATTGTGTGGCGATTAAATCCCCTGGAGAAGGTATGGTTACTGCAAAGAGTTTTTACACGGGCTCATTGCTTCCACACTCTTTGCACAGGACAGTTTCCCTCCCAGTTGATGCTGTTGATATATAATTTTGTGAGGCACTCATTGGATTCTTTTGTAGATTATATATACTATAAATCCCCATATAGAGGCTATCTGATTTCTACATCCCTCCTTTTTTTCATAGGATTTTCAATTTACCCACATGGAAATCGGTAGCTACTGGCTATAATCCTTTCCCCCCCACAAAGGCATCAACATACACTTGAGTGTTTATTTATCTAGGAAAAAGAAAATCAGATTTTGGTTACGGATGCTAGTGATCGTGAATTTCATAATTGAGGCATGTAAAATATGAAAGTAGTAGAGTCTATGTAAATCTGTCCAAGTATATTATTGTATCTCCCACGTTATGAAACAACTATTGATAGACCTCAGCGTGTTAAGTTGCTTGCTTTATTTATTTTTTCCTCCCTGAAAAGATATGCAATAATTGAGTGTGGCAGCTATGTCAAATCTACACTTAAACATAAGCTAACGGGTCCAAGTAAAGCGCGTGGATGTTCATCCATCTGGCAAGCCATTAAGAGATTATACCAAATCCAATAACATAGTCAAAATTGAAATTCCCTGCCACTCGTTTAGCTGTTTATGGACAAAGCAACTAAATAGGTTGTTGCCTCACTGATTTGATGCACTTGTTGCATCATGATTATGGATATTATCGTGTTAAAGTTAGTGCAAAAGGGGGAAACTAAATTAATTATAATTATATGCATGAGAATAATTGAGTTGATAAGGGATGGGGCAGAAGGTACGTTGACAAGGCAATCAATTATTTTTATTTTTATTTCTTTTGGACCATAAATTATTTGGCATGAGAGTTCTGACTGGCCGGCAGTTGGTGAATGGGGGTGCTTTCTGAACTTTTTGCTCTTCCTCACGGAGGCCCTTTGCTTTTTACTCAATCATAGATGAAGAGGTTGTTCTCTAAAGGCAATCAATTAATTGGACAAAAAAAGACAGCGAGAATAAGTGGAAGAAGGCCCACCAAAGTATCAAATTCCATGTTTCTGCTAACTAAGATGTATAGTTGCTGACTAATATTATTAAATATAATTATTAAGGATGGTCTCATCAGTCCACCCCATGACCTTATTCCAGCTGAATTTCTTCGGTGTAAATTTTGTAATTTTTTACTTTTTTTCGTCTCCTGAATTTTCCTGATTATGAAAAGTAATCTGCTCAATTTATTAATCTTACATCGAAGGAACAACGACCTGACAAGCTATTTAATTGTGTAATAAATGTAACTTATGGCTATTTGTCTTGGATAATAATATTACGAAGAAATACAGGTAGAGATTTTGAAAAGCTTTCTATTATTGATAATTATCCAAAGTTAATGATATTATTAATTATTATTCAGTTGGTTTTCAACAATGTAATAATTATATAAAAAAATAAGTGAGATTTTTATATTGTGAATCAATTAAAATTGTTATACATAACATTTTTATTGATTTTATAATAATTACCTAAAAAATGGTTGTTAACATATGAATTTGTTTATGAATATCAATTTTATTTTATGATTTTTTTTAGATTTTATAATTTTATTTTTTAATTGATTTTAAACTCTTATAATTTTTATTTATAGATAAATTATTTTCATTACTATTGTTAAAATTATTTGTCTAATATAAAACTATTAAGAAAATCTAACATTTGTCATTGTTAATTTTGTGAAGTATAAATGAATAATAAAACCTTGATTTATTATTTAAATACAGTAATAAAAAATAAAATAAATATTTAAAGGATAAAAATGGAATAAGATATATAAAAAAAATAAAAGTTAAAAGCTTAAGTTTTAGAAAATAATACTTTGAGTAATGTTTCAAAAAGTATTAAAAATTATTTTAAAAAAAAACTTATTTACTGGATATCTATAAAATAATAACTAAATTATTTTATATCAAATTACTTTTTCTTTAATAAGTTAAAACTTACCCTTAATCTCCACAGATACAATTAAAATTGGTTCAGTCTTTCATTTATTTTTTTATTGATCATTTGTAATCTTCATAATTTTTTTATCACAATTTAATGATAACATGACAAACATGATACATCCAGACATGTCATGTATCCCCTTAAAATGATTGTTGATATAACATATCTAATGGATATATGTTACATCATTATTAAATAGTGATGAGAATCATATTTTTTTATTTTATTTTTTGAAGATTGCGATCAATAATTTTTTAAAAGATTAAAATTAAATTTAATATTATCAATTCACCCTCTAAGTCTGTATTCTAAATCACATGAACATAAAAAAAGTCTCTAAATTATGTGTTTAAGACATAGTATATTTTACAATATATACATAATGCAAAATGCGCTTTGCGTTTCAATTTTTTTTCTTATTCCTTTTATTTTTGTCAGATTGCGTTATTCCTTATATAGTAATTTTAATCAAAGTCTTGATCATCGACTACTTCTCTTAATGAGTTAACTAGGTTGCAGAGGACAGACAGACTCACAGACATATATAGTTGGATAAAGATATATCAAAAATAATTTTAATTTGTTGCTATCAGTGTACAGTGTCCCATTTTTCAGACAATCAAAGAGTACCCGTAACGTGTTTCTTGATATGCCACTAATTTTTACTCGAATAATAGGGTAGAAGCTGCAGTGGACAATGCCTATTGCCTAGGATACGATAAAGGATTTTATGTTCAACCTCTTGGGTGGAACCCGCCTGCTACTTCTCTAGGATGTTCTGCTTCAGTGCACATTAATTTCATTAATTACTGCAAACGTGTGCATGTTTTGGAGAAAAGCCAGAGCTTGCTAAAATGATTCCCCAATAATGATATGCAGTCCAACAAATCTCTTCCACGTAAAATTTTTGTCTTCAAGATCTCATGCTTTGCTTTGGACAGTTAACACTGACGCAACAACGTTCAACTTTAAAATGTTTAAAGATTGGTTTTTAAAATCCCAATTCATTTTTAAATTCCACATCCATGTTAAAAAAAAAAACTGGTTTAAATTTTTGAAATTGGTATAGAATTGGTCTTAAAACCTAGTTATATACAACTTAGTATTAATATTATTTTAAAATCATAAACTAATTTCAAAATATTGATAAAATATCTTTAACTCAGTCTTAGTTAAAATAATTTCAACTAATCATTTATAAGAGTATTTTTAATTTAACCTTGATGAAAGTAATTTCATTTTAGCTCAGACTATCTTTGCCCTGATCTCTATTAAAATATCTTTAACTTAATCTTAGTAAAAACATATTTGACTCAACTTTGGTCAAAACAAATAAACATCTTCAACTTGATTTGGGTGAAAACATATTTAGTTCAACTTTAATCAAAACAAATAGATAGTTAACTTAAGTGATAAGCGTTTAATTCAAATTTTTATCATCTCTAGTGAGTATGGATTAGATTTTAAAAAATCCCACCAATATTCAATCCATATCCAAATAAATTTATTAGATTTAAAATATAATAAAACTAAATTTGAACATGAAATTAATTCATTAAAATGAATTTAAAGTAGTTTAAATTAGTATGGTTTAGATAATTATATTTTTTTACTAAAATATATATATTTTTTTATCTCGGTACAATACTCAAAGTTTGTTTTTAGTCCTTATAAAAATAATTTGTTCATTTTAAGTTCCTCTAAAATTATAATATATTATTTTTTGGTTTTTAACTATATTTGGAATCCGAATCCGCATGTAATTTTTCCTTTCTCTTGCCTTCGCAAGTGCCTCTCTCACATCCGAAACTCCTCCACCATCCGCAACTCCGCTACCATCAGACTTCACCGTTTTCTGTTTTCATAAGTTGCAGACCATGGTGAGACTAGGTTCTGCATAATTAATTTATTTTTTGTTAAAACAAATAAAAAAATCAATAAAAACATGAAAATAAAATAAAAATAATAATTTATTTGAAATGTTTATTCCAAGATATCATGTTATATTTTTAGGAATCACATCCCGATAAATATTATACCTAACTCGTGACAATATATCTTCTCATTTAATATTTTTTTAAGTAGTATTAAAGACAAACTTATTTACTTAAAAAAAGGTTGATGCAATTTATTTGATTAAATCTACACCAATTGATTTAAGCAATTAATATATTAAAAGAGTATTTAAGGTAATTAATATATTCAAGTTGATAATTAAGTTAATTAATATCACGATTTAAAGATTTCATTGTTTCTTTTTTTTTTAAAAAAAACATTAAATGTACATTATAAATAATCTAAAGGACACATGCATAGGTAATAAAGGAAATTTACCTGTAGTTTGAAATTGCTTAAATAGCTTTAATCATATATAAGTTAAGTTGTTCTAAAATAATTTTAATTTAAATATAAAAATTGGAAATTATTTATTTTTAATATAAATATATATTTTAAAAGTATTTGTTTTATTATAACAATATACTTCAAATTTATTTGATTTGATTTAATTTATTTTTTGTTTTAATTTTTTAACTAATACTTATGAATATACTTGTAAACATATGCACACATACACACACAAACATAAAAACATATATGTAAATATATATTTAAAATAAAAAAATATTGTAAATATATTAAAAATTATAATAATATAAGATTTTGTAAATTATAAACTTAAGATCATTACCAGACATAATCATTACATTAGTGTATATATTATATAAAACACAATTGTATTATTGATTGTACTTGTTAGCACACAGGTGTCACGCTTTGGTAAAATAATGTTTTACTTTTTTTCATATTTTAAAATTACAATAATAAAGGAAGAAAAATATTTTTTTTATCAATGCCAATTATATTAATATATATAATTTATTTAATTAAAAATAATAATATCATTTAAATGTGAATGTATGATAATAATGTATAAAGAAATCAAACACAAAATTTTTATTTATTTAATAAATTATTATTATTTGATATAAATGCTTATACAATTTAATTTATTATTATTATTTCATATAAATACTTATAATTATATCTATGTGATGTATATTATCTAAAAGATAATTGCTAGGACGTTAACACATGTGTCACACTCTAGTAAAAGGATGTCCCATTTTTTAAAAAATATTCAAATTTATGATAAAAAGATAAATATTTATAATTGATATTATCTTAAGTACTAATTAATTAAAAAAATAATCAATTGATTACATGTTAATAAATAAAAAACAATCATTAATTTTTTATTTAAATTTTATATCAAAATAAATATCTATACCATATCATATATCAGTAAATAAAAAGTAATCATTATATTATTTATTTAAATTTCGTATCAATATCAATTAATAATCTATTTTTATTTTTTCATCATTATTTTAATTTGAACTGATAATTATTTTTTAAATTTTATTTTGTCTATCAAAATGCTATTAATTTATAGTGATAAATAAATTTCATATTTAGGTTATGTTTAACATAACGAACTAAAAAATTAGGTAAAAGTTGAAAAATTAGCTTATCAAGTTAGATGTATTAGGTAAAAATGATTGTTAAAGTATCTGAAAAGAATAAAATGATAGAAATAAACATATTTATTTTTTATTATTTTATGTTACATTTTTTATGTTAAATATTCTACTATTAATCTCATATTATTTCTTAAAATATTTTTAATCAAGTTTAAAATAATATAAGAAAATACACTTAAGTAGACATTATATTTTTATTATGTTAATTAGTGTAATAGTTAAAATAAATAATCTAATATAAAATTATTCAAAGAATAATAGACAAAACATAGTGTTAAAATAATAAATTAAATATTATGAGTAGTACAATGATTAAAGTAAATATTGTAACATAAAAAATCTAAAATATAATAATAAAAATAAATAAATCTATCATCTACCATTATCAATGTCTTGATTTATAAGGCTAAATTAATAAGTAAATAATATAGTCATTAAATTAAGAATATAATATAAAAATATCCAAAATATAATATAAAAAAATAAACTAGAATAAACCTATTAAAGTACATCCATAATCAAACCATTGTGTTTCTTTTTTATTACTTTTTTTACTTATCCCTAGGGTAAAATTTTACAATCAAAATATTATAAAAATAACCTATAAAAACATTATATGAGTAGTGAAAAAAAATTAAAAATACCATTATTTTTGGAGAAAGAAAATGAGTGTGCACGTTGTGTGAAAAAAAATAAGGGCGTCTACATGTTGGAGAAAAAAAGAGAGACAAAAAACATACGAATAAGTAAAAGAAAAAAGAAAAACAATAAAATTCTAATTTATTTAAAAAGATAACCAGAAAAATTTGATAAATACATTAAAGAAACAAAAATATATAAAAAGGTGCAAGCTAATATTTTAAAAAACGCTAAATAAAATAAATTTGCTTATGTAACAATCAAATAAGTTTTTTCAATTATTAAAAAAAGCAAAAAATTAACTTAAATGTTTTATCCAACATAATCTTATTTTTATTATGTATTTTTTTATACCAAATTCTCGTTATGACTACTTAAATTCTTTGAAAAGAAAACTTCATTTTATTTCATTTTTAGAAATAATTTATTTAGGACAATAAGTCATGTTAAAAATAGATTTTATTTAGATAATATTTTAATTTAAAATTTATAGATCAAAATAAATTTGATAAGAAGTTATTTTCATAAATAACTTTTGATAAACTGTAATTGAATTACATAAATAATTTGATTGTTTTTATTTTAATTATGATTTTTTAAAAATCCCTTTTTACTATTTCTTTATTCTCTATAAATTGTGAAATTGAAATTGAAAGTAGTAATGCAACTAATTTCTTCCCGCCCCATAAAATGTTTGTAAAATGTTTTATTTTATACTTTTGTTTTTTATAAGTTGAAAAAAAGTATTCAATAGATGATGAATTTTTTGTGATGGATTATTTGAGTATTGTGTATATTATATAATTTTAATTTTTTTTTGTATAAATATATTTTTCACATATTTTATCATAAAACAAAAAATTTCTTATATTCGTTTAAGGATTCAATTGAAAGTAAGTTTTTTTTTTCATACTGAAAAATATTTTAACAAATCAACTAATACTAATAATACTATTAACGAATATGTTTCTTATTGCAAATTTCTCCAAAAAAAGTTTCTTAAAAATTTGATTTAGTTTCATATTTTTAAGTAATATAACAATTTGCAGTTTAAAAAAGTAATATAACAAATTAATAACTTTTTCAATATAATTTTTTATTTACAAATTCACTCCATCCTCAGTAAACTTGTGTATCGCACAGTACTCAAAACGAAATTTATATAGATAAACGATTTAATATTTTTTTTGAAATAATTCAAGTTAAAAAGAAAGATATTCATGCACATTATATTTGAAATTAAATTTTGAAAATAATTTAATAGGAAATAAATTAAATCCTCAAGTATTAATTCAAATAATTAACCTTGATGTAATTTATTTTTTTTCTTTATTTTCAACGGAAATGAGATGACGTTTTTTATCATTTATTTTAAGGTTAAAAGATTTTTAGATGATATTCAAAGTTTAAAAAGGTAAATTAAATAAAAAAGTATTCTATTATAATTAAAAAATTTCATTTAATTTTTGAAGCAACTTAATTAATAACCCCGATATTAATTTTGATTCCAATTTGTAACAAATTTAAATTTAAATTAAGACATTTCAATATTTTTAGTAAATACAACTGAAAAAAATATCATGAAAATACAAAGTTATATTAGTTAAAGAAACTGTAATGTAATAAAAAATATTAAATTAATCATAACTAATATGATTTTCTTATTGAACATTAAAATATATTCTGATTAAAATTATAGAAATTTTGATAATTCAAATAATTCTGATTCAAATATATTTCGATAATTTTTACTATTATTATTTAAATTACAGAAATTGAGGTAATTATATTCTAATTGATAATACAATTATATATTCAAATTTAAATTAATTAATAACACTAGAAAATTTAATTTTAATTTTATATTAATAATTTTTATTATATTTATTTTAGTCAAAGTAATTTTAAAGTTTATTTCTTATGAAAATATAAATAATTTTTTCATTTGTGATTAAAGATAAATATACAATTATATTAAATAAAGTAATCATTCATTATCATTTTTTAATTTACAGAAATTAACAAATTAATAGTAAAATAAAACATATCTTAATAATAAAAAATTATATTTTATATAAAAATAATTAAAAAAATATAGTTTAAACTCAATATCCGTGTATATAACACAGGTATTAAGCTAGTAATGCAATATTTAGCTAATATCTATTGTGGCATTATGAAACAATTCGAATCCAAGAAAGTAGTAGTGCGGGTGTCATCGGGGTCCATGAAGCTTAAGGTTTGTAAGGAAGAGGGATTGATGTGGCAGCAGAGGAATGGAGAAAGAGGGGGAGACAAAATCATCTCCAGAAGTCTAGAACAAGTTAAAAGAATTACAAAAGGAAAGTTCAAAATAAGGGTATTTTGGAAATAAAAAATCATAAAGGAAAGTATATAATAAGGTAGAGTGTAAATAGAAACTTTCATCGTTCATATACATTCAGACCCTAGACGGGCTCAAATTGGACACCCAGCCCAAACGAAAAAGACCATTAAAGTAGGGCCTATAAAACATTAGGGTTAAGCATTTTAATCTTTCTCCTCCTTTGTGGTGTCGAGCTGAGAATACCAGTTGCTCCAGTAGCCGGCACTAAACAACATGGCGGACAAGGCAGTCACCATCCGAACCAGGAAGTTTATGACAAACAGGCTTCTCTCCAGAAAGCAGTTCGTACGTTTTTCTCGTTTCGTCCTCTGATCTTCGCTTTATATCATGCATTTTGATTTTGTAGAGTTCCCTCTATCGTTTCGATTCTGAAAGCAATGTCACTCATTCGAGACCCAATTTGTTGCTGTTTTCATCAAAATATTTAATTTAATCGCATAGCTAGCCGATTTGTGTCATTATGAACTTGAACCACTTGATCCCTATTAGCAGAGATTGCTAGGGTTTTATGGCTAACCTTTTAGTTGTGTGATGCAGGTCGTTGATGTCCTTCATCCAGGGAGGGCTAATGTTTCCAAGGTATTTTTCTTTTTTGATTTTTTTGTGATTGCGGAATTTGTGAAGCTCCTTTTTTTTTTTACTGAAGCAGATGAATGATATGTTTTTAATATTATTATTACTAGTTGAAAATTGTGTTACCTGTTTAATTTGTTGTGTTTGGCTTGAAGGCTGAACTGAAGGAGAAGCTGGGAAGAATGTATGACGTGAAAGACACCAACACTGTATTTGTCTTCAAGTTCCGAACTCATTTTGGTGGTGGCAAGTCCACTGGGTTTGGTTTGATCTATGATTCAGTTGAGAATGCTAAGAAGTATGAGCCTAAATACAGGCTTATCAGGGTGAGTTCATTAAATCTTTCTGTGTCAATTGTCATTATAATTTTTTTGGCTTTGTTTGAATGCTTTTTTTTTTTTTTATATTAGATGGTCTGTTTATAAATTTATAAAGCGATCATTTTCTATCATTACTGCTTCTTTTTTCTGATTAGTTTGATTGCCTTTCCTCTTGAGTTGGGTTAATTGTAAACCATTGAAGGGTTTTATGGAAAACATTTGAACGAGTGTGCTCTGTAGTTGGGGACGGTGATTGTCGTCCATCTGAAATAATAGTGTTTGCTTGCGTGTTTTGTGGGTATTAATGGTTTCTTTTTGGATATTGTATGTGACTAGTGGTGCTCTTTTTTACTTTAGCAGCTAAGTGACTTTGATAGCTGAGTCTCACCTTTGTTCCTTGTTAATTATGACATTTGAGAATTACAACATTTTATTTCCATTTCTTTGTGTTATTTCTGCCTGATTCTTTCTTTCTGCCAACAAAACTTAAATCTTTTATTGCAGAATGGACTTGATACCAAAGTAGAGAAATCAAGGAAGCAAATGAAGGAGAGAAAGAATAGAGCTAAGAAGATTCGTGGAGTTAAGAAGGTAATACAATTGTGTATTGTTGACTATTGTTTACAGCTTATATAATTTTTTATATACTAATAGCCTCTGGCATTTGTTATTTTTGCAGACCAAGGCATCTGATGCTGCAAAGGCGGGAAAAAAGAAATGAGTTTTCAAACATCCTGTCCTGATTTTAAGGTTCTTTTGCTATCGGTATTTTCTAATAGCTTCCTAGAATGAGATATTTTGCTGTAAGTGTTACGTGTTAATTGATGTTCAGTTATAACTAGAGATTGGGTACTGGCATGATCAATTTTGACAATTCAGTTGAACACTTTGTTTTCAAATATTTAGTATTTTGATAATGAATTCTGGTGTTTCTTGATTTGGGATGAACCAGCCGATTATTGTCACAAAATCATTTTAAGTGCCTTGTTATGACTGATAATAGTCTAATATTTTAAATGCAACTTGTTTTGAAGAGTATATATGTTGGGACTGTGTTGAAATTCTTCTATGTTGTGCACAATATTGCACGCGATTTCATTACGTTGTGTAAATATTGTATACAGGTGAGATGATCTGGTTATATGGTTTCATCTTGGTTGAATAATGGTTGACGATCGATCGATCGAACATATACGAGGGCTGTATTGCGGTAGTTTATTTATAGTTCTTCAGTTGCAATTTAGAATTTCTTGTCTATTCTTCTTTTTACTTCAAAAAAGGGACTCATTTATATACAATTAATTATGAGACCAAACACCCCCCCCTTACAATTGAAAAATATGTGATCCAAATCATTCGAGATATTTCTTACTCAAAATTTCGTTTTGATATTGGTAAATAGATTATTGGACTTGGCGAGGAATTATGAAAAGTTAAATTTGTTTATTGGTATTTTGAACCAAAGTAATTTCTGAATTTGATTAATTTTAGGTTGAATATATGAACTTGTTCGTAAAATTACCAGGGATACGCTGATCCCTGAAAAAACTAGTGTCTCAGTTATTTCATTTCAAGAATATATGTTTTATTTTTCCAATTTTTAGTGAATACTTTTTGTTTTTTTAAAAGAGTAAAAGGATTAAATTTTTTAAGTGAATTTTTTAGTGCCAACCTGTATATTCTTCACGTGAAATCATCTTGAATGTGTATCTTAACTTATATACAAAGAGAAACCAAGTTCCGGATGTAAGACGCTTTTTATACTTTCGGTATTAGAAACTAATTCATTTGATATTATATATAGGATTACTCAATATTATGTTTTAGCTTTGTCTTCTATTTATCTTATTTGATGTACTAATGTAATAAAAGAAAATTAAACTGATTGGCTAATGTTTTCTCTATTGTGTTTTCTATAACTAACAAGTAAGAAATTAGGATTAAGTGGCGAATTTATGATTGTCTACTTCAACATTATTTTTTTTCTAATTATATTTGATATTTGATATTTGATAATCTTTAATTTGATACATTATTTTGTGAATAAAGCTAAAAGGTGAGACTTTCATTTAAATAAAACCTTGAAGACCCGATTATGCTACAACTTCTCTGAGAGTTTACCGTCGTAATTTGTGTTATCCAAATTTAAACTATTAAAATATTGGAAAATGAATCACCGCAAAATTCTTTGATAAATTAACCTAATTGAAACTATTAAAATATTGATATAATATCAATAACACCAAAAAAAATCAATAATCAACACATTCTCGTGCAAAATATTTAAATAATTTATGTATAAATCTTTTGGTGTTATAAATATTTAAATAGTTTGATGTGTGTACTGAAGATGTAAAACATTTTTATATTATTGTTATAATTAAAAATCAAAATGTAACTAAAATGGTTTTTGGTAAAACATTTAAGTTATTCTATAGTTTTTTGACGGTTTGATAAGATTTTTTTAGTAATTTTAGTGTTTTTTTGAGACACTCATTGAAATAATATTTTTTAAGATATTAGTTTTTAATCTTTTATATTTATTTATTTTTTGTCCTTTAACATTTATTAGATTTTCTTTTAGTTATCTTTTAATTTTTTTTAGTAGTTAGCTGAAAAATTTGTTTGAATATTTGATAAATAATTTTTTTTAGTAACTTTTAGTATTTTTTGAAATACCACTTAAAATAATATTTGTTAAGACACTAGCATGTAACTTTTAAATTTTTATATTTACTCACTTTTTCTCCTTAAACATTTATTAGATTTTTTAAAATATTTTTTATTTAAGATAAAATTTAATGTCTATTTATATAATTTTTTATTTTTTATATTTTTAAACTACTTCACAATAATTTTAGCAAGCAATTATGATTCAATAAAATAAATTTTCAGGTTCAAACATAACCTAAATTACCCTAAATAGTTTATATGAAATTTTTTTTAAAAAAAAACAAAAAATGACAAAGACTCTATAGGGCAGCGAAAACAGTTTCGTGTTAGGCTTTTGTTGGGATATTCCCAAAACAGACGGGATAAAAAAAAACAAAAAACAAAAAACAAAAAACATTGACATCACTGTCACTGTATTTGCGCGTCCTTACCTTACTTACCTCTTTGTCTGTCTTTCCTTCTCTTTTTAATTTTGAAGGCAAATTCGCGGCCTCGAGTCTTTTCTTTTTCCGTATCGTTTTTACTTTCCACCACTTCCATTTTCCGTCATCATGGAGGATGCTGCTGCTTCTGCTAATGGTAAAATTCTTCATAAATTATTGCCTTTTGCTTCTACTTTTGTTTCCCTTATGCTTAATAATCGACCCTCTTCAATTCTTGTCGTTAGTGTGTTTAACTATGTAGTGTAATATGGAGGCAAAAACAGATCGTGCTTTGATTACGGATGAAAACCAGATTCAATGTTTACATTAACCAAGGATCTGATTGTTTGATACTTTCTTTTACCCGGCTTTTGTTATAGTGTTGGAAGCCAAAGATGAAACTATTTCTGTTGCTTCATCTGGCAAGGTATGATTGATACTTTCTGCTTCATCTGCAACTGTCCAGCATAGAGACCACAAGATCCACACAAGGCCAGTGTTGGAGAGACTTGAGGGGAGTAAACACCGGATAGATTTATCCCTGTGGACCAGGAGGGACCACGTAAAGAAACCTGATATTACACTTTAATCAAAAACCTTAAGACTCAAATTTATAAGTCTTCTTCTTACTTATATGGTGTTCAATCTTTTCACTTCTATTCGATGCGGGAAAAATTGACTTACATTATGTATGAAATATCAAGTTTAATTTATTGTTTTATGTATTGTGATGACTGAATTTTCGTAGGCTAGTTTTTGGTGTTTTGTCTACAAAGTCGTACAAGGAGCCACCGACTCTATAAAAATTTCCACATTTATTGTTTTAAATAATATTGCGATGACTTTCACCTCACACTTGATGCGCAGGCCAGATCTTGAGCTCTTGCATCTCTTTACTTGTTTTTTGTTTGTGTTTGCTTCTCTTTTCAAGTGAAAACCTTTTTACTATCAGTCACTTGCTATTTTCCTTGTCCTCTTTTTCGTCCAATCCTAATACCATCATGGAGGATGCTGCTACTTCTAATGGTAAATTTTTTCATAATTCTCGCTTTTGCATCTAGTCAAAAACTGTTCCTCTTCAATTGTTGTCTATGCAATGTAATATTTGTCAATTCGTCACTCACTTGAGGCAAAAGAGATCGTGCTTTGACTATGGATGAAAAACCAGATTGAATGTTTACATTAACGACGTATAAATAATTGAACAAATTCCAAACGCAAAATACCATCTAATTTTTTGAATCCAAATTCCAAGTGCATATTTTTGCTTCAAAATTTGATCCTAAGTCTCGTTGTTATTTTTAAATTATACACCAATTCCAATTTGCTCTTGTAGCTCACTGAATAGAATATCTGAACCGAAGATTATTTGTTTTCCAAATTCGTTTTCTTCCTTGCCCTTTTTGTAGTTATCCACCATAGAATCCGTTTTCCTTATTGAACATGTTCTTCTGTAGATTACCTTATTTGTGTTATTTTCTCTTGTTATACCAGCTGCAGAGGATAGAGAAAACAAGTTCCTAACTATGGCAATTGAAGAAGCATATAAGGCGGTTGAAAGTGGCCATGGTCGCCCATTTGGTGCAGTTATTGTTCGAAACGATGAAATACTTTCAAGCTGTCATAACATGGTTGTAAGAAATGCTGATCCCACTGCCCATGCTGAGATTACTGCTATAAGAGAGGTTAAATTCACAATTGTTATTTTTTTCGTTAAGAAATTTCTTGTTGATTTGTGAAATCACATGCCTAAAGAATGGATCAAATATCAAAACAAAGAGGTCGCAGAATCAAACCAAATAAGTTGTAGTCTTAGCATTCTTTAATCTTACATTGCAATCATCTATTATCAGCTCTGGTTGTCTCGGACAGATTTCGAACTCAAGCTTCGGGAAGTTTACATTGTTTGCTCTAACATGAAAAATGCATTAGACATTAGTCTATAATATATGTAATGAGGCTATGATTACTTTTATATCAGAAACCACATTTATATTGGTCAAACCATAATGTCATTTTCTATCAATTTTGGACCTCATGCTATAGCTGGATATCATCTGTAGGCTTGTCAAAAGCTGAATCAAGTTGAACTTGCTGACTCTGAAATCTATGCTTCTTGCGAGCCTTGTCCAATGTGCCTTAGTGCAATTCATTTTTCCAAAATTAAGGTGAGCTTGCCACACACTACTCATATTTTCTTCTCACCATGTTTCTCTAGTTTTTATGAAATTGTATCACATTTTTCATTCTGTTTACACTGAAACAGAAACTGGTTTATGGAGCTAAAGCAGAAGCTGCGGTAGCAATTGGGTTTGAGAGTATCATTGCTGATGCACTGAAGGACACTGGTTTTTATGAGAAACTCAACTTAGAGGTAAAAAAGGCTGAAGGTAGTGTTGCTGTAATGGCAGAACAAGTATTCGAGAAGACCAAAGACAAGTTTATTATTCCCTGATTAGTTAGCTTTAATCATCTTATTAAATGTGAGCGCAAGTTACAATTGTTCAGGAAAACTTTTGATTCTTGGACAAAAATAATAATTTTTGTCAGACTTTATTTTGGATTAGTCAGGTCTCATTTTCCTGATAATCCGGAGGATTAGATAAAAAAGAAATAATTCAAGAAATATAAAATTTGCACGTTCATGTTTCTGTTCATTTGTTTGTATTATTTTTCTTGAGTCACTTCAAATGATTTTTGACTTCGTTAAGTTTTGAATGATCTGTTTGATGGTTAATAAATTTATAATTTATATATATAAACAAATTAATTATTAGATCAAAATTAATTGTCACAAAATTTATTATATAAATTTTTATGTACATTAAATATACATTAGAAGTTTTAGTGTTATATATAATGACATTAATTATTTTATAACAGACTTATTAACTTAATTAATTAGAATCTTATGTGTCGTGCTAATAACGCAAAATTCAGGAAGACTCAATTAGAGATCAAAAAGGCCGACGGTAGTGGTGCTGTTATTGCTGACGGTATTTGTGAAGACAAAATCCAAGTTTACTCTGTATTGATTTGCTTGAATCGACTAATTAAAAGTGAACCCAAGATACTATTGTTCTGAAAACTTTCAATTTCTTACTATAACTACATTCATGAATTCAAGAAATATAAAGTTTACATGCTCTTTTGCTGGTGTTTCGTTTGTTCATATTATTTGCTCAAGGCATTGGAAATTATTATACTGATACGTTAAATTTATTGATTATTTGTTCGATTGTTGGAGAGTTTCGTAGGAGAGAAAGGCAGATCAAACCAGAGAACGAGGCAATTGGGGGCTGATAATGCACTGAATATATAAATGACTAGCCTATCATGCACTGAATATACAAATGACTAGCCTATCATGCACAAGAATCCAATCTTGTCGTACACACACATATATATATATATATATATAATTAAGTTTCTTGTCTACTACAAAAACATTACAGAATTGCTAGAGCTATTCTACTATTCATTACAATTGTTGGTGTAGAATAAAGAACATGCTGATTCTGCACATTTGGGAGCAATAAAAAACTTATGCCATCCTCAGCTAGATCGCAACTCTTCCAATCTAGACTTGATCTGATTCTGCAACAACTCCAACCGCTTCACATACACCTCCAACTCCAAAATCCTCCGTTTTCTCCATTGTTCATGGTCCACTTCCCCGGAGCATAGCGGCATTGGGATTGCCTCCAACTCAGGAAGTGACTCTTCCTGTGCTTCATCCAACACTTCCTTCAGCAATGGTGAGAAACAGGACCTCATGGTGTCCTCAATGAAGCCTTGTATGCTATCACCATTGTTCTGGTCATTTGTTCTGTTCATATCGTCTGCATCATCTAGCCGCAACCGCTTTGGCACTCTATTGCCTATTTCATCACTGTTGTCAACTTGTTCAATCTTCACCTTGACGTTGCCAACATGATCATGACTTTCAGGAGTGTGTCCTGATTCATCACCATCCAAGGCATCTTGGACTATTATATTATCTGTGTCATTGGCCCAAATCTTGTGGGAAATTTCAAAAATGGCCTGCTCCTGGGGGTTCCTAAAGGGAACCTCCTTGTCCTTGCCTTTTCCCAAAGCCAACTTGTGTTTTCTCTTTAACCTACGCAGTTTCTCAACAAGCTGGTTTCTGTTGAAATCGATGTTTAGTTTGGGCCTTACGTGATCATACAATGAAACTACGACGTTTTGAAGGGTGGTGGTTTCCTTTCTATGCTGCTTGACGTAATCAAGGTATCCCTTCAACAGTTCCATCTCATCCTCCTTCGTCCACAGCCTTTGGTATTGTCTCACCATTCCGGAATACTTGGCGTTGCGCTGCCCTTTTGAGCGTGTTACTATAGTGGCCACAGTGGCGGTGGTTGGGACGGTGTTTCTTTCGTCATTGGCCGGGAAGGCCACTGTCACGGCGGGGGAGGCATTGGGAACGGCAAGTGCAATGGGAATGGTGTCGTCCACATCGCATGAGTTAAGAAAATGGTCGTTCTTGTCATCTTCTACGTTGAACTTTTGGTCGTTTTCATGGTTAATGTCATTATCTTTGATGATGTCAAGGATTTCTTCTTCTTCTTCAGAAGAGGAGGGCGACAAGATCCAAGAAACCAACCGGGAAAGCATTGTTGAGGAGATATCACATTTCCTTTTTTCGCATATTAGAGTGTCAAGGTAGCCGTTTGTTCGTTTATGGCAGTTGTGCATTTGCTATCAATAGAATGCATGTCTATTACCTCCACAATAATAAGGGAAAAATATATCGTTATAAATTCATATCATATGATCCAAATTCGGATGAAAATTATGAGTTAGACTTTTTTTAAAAAAATATATATACAAAGACTTCTATATCCACCGAACAAAATCAGTCGACTACTCTATCGAACTACATAAGGTTGACACCTGTCAGCATTTATTTTATTTTTATTGTCTCATAGTCATAGAGCACTATGGTTAGAGAAAGCACCTGCACAATGAATGAATCACATAAATATCCTGAAAAGAAAAAAAAATGAAAGATGACTCAAGATACCGTATTTCTTACTTATTTCTCTTTTGTTCATTTATTCTCTTTCATTCTCTCGTTTTCTTTCCTCATCACTCACGTACAACTAAACAAATCATACATGATTTTCACTTCCCTCCACAACTCCCTTGTACACAGCTTCTCCTCCTTCGGTCCCACGAATTTCAACAACACAATCACCCACCACCCTATCCCACCTTTCCACCCTCCCCCACCGACCCAACATTTCAGGATGAGCACTTTCAAAACTGGGGAATTCAAAGCCTACAAATGTAGAAACTGACATTTGTGTACTCTAACACACTTTGGTTTTATTTATTCATTGAATTTGTATTTGGCATTCTTAGTGATTTGTACCTATTCATTTAAAGTGTCAACGTTGGATTATTAGAAAAGTTACAATAGCTGGTGGATCTTGGCAAGTAAAGAACATTAATTAGATGGCGTAAACCCAAAACTATACAAAGAACATATAACATTCAAGCTTTCCACTTAGATGGCATAAACATTTTAATGGCGAACTCCAGAACCTTCGTGCCTCAGGTTGGTAACGAGGTTTGTGATTCTCGTAAACAACACGAGGAAGTGTGCTCTTCCCAAATGCTATCTAAACAACAACTCATTTTTTATTTGAGATTGTGAACGAAAATAAACTTTTTGTGGGTGAGAATCTTTATTCCTTTGCTCTGAATAATCCCAAGAGATTCATCCATGAATAAGGGTTTTGGACTGAAAATTTAGAAAGAGATGACATGGATCTTTAAAAAAAGAGAGATGTGAAACAAGGAATCAATTTGGAAGGAATTTAAAAAAAAAAAAATTAAGTGAATAGTTGACAGGTGTAAGCTTTTGAATGGTTCGGCAGTTATTTGGTCTCTTTGTCTCGGAGGATTTATCATTTCCCCCCCCCCCTCCCATATATATAAATATGTTAGTTGTTAATTAACTAATATGCATGATGCCTTAAAAAAAAAACATGTGTTACTCAATTGTATTTCTATAAACTTTCCGCCATTTATCATATTTATTATTATTTTCTATCTTTTTTTTTCATCTCTCTCTTTTTCTTCCTATATATACCTTCAAATGGGGTGCATGTTTATCCGTGAATATAAAGTTACATGTAGAAAAATCATGTTATCAATAATATATAATTGATGTGAAGCAAGAGATAATGAAAAAAATAGAATTGTATAATGTATTTTATAAAGTTCTTATATGTAATATAATTCTTTTTATTTTGATGTTGTAGCCCTAATTATGTGATAGATGGTGAGACAAAACATCATGGTGTGGAATCACTATTTTATTTATCGTAAATGAATTGGGATTTGGTAGTACATTCTGCTGGATATTCCCAAACACTCTCATAAATTTAGATCCGAGGTTACAACTAACCAGTTGTTTCAAAAAACTGTTTTTATTGAGATATAAAGTATTTTAATATATTATTATTAGTTAAAATTTATTTAAAAATATAAAACTGTAAGCAAAATTCATTCAATAAAGTATAAAACATGTGCAATTATATATATTTTTTTATAAATTTCAAAACCAACAACAATAAATTTCATATTCCTGAAATTTAGCAGCAAAGATGAAAAGCAAGTCCTTGAAAATGATATGAGAAATTTGTTATCTTTGGTGAATTGTTAACTCAAACTCTAACAATTAACAAATCCCATCATATTAGTCTCCCAAGAGCTTTAAGTGAAATTCTTGAGCTCAATAATTTCTATTTATAAGATCTAGATCTATTATTATTTTTTTTTTTCAAGAGTTCTCCATATCGGAGGTTGAATTTTAAGAAAAGAATTCTTAAGAATTCCAATTTTTTAAAATATTCTTTTGTAATGCCATTTGAGAGAAAA
This sequence comes from Glycine soja, assembly GCF_004193775.1. NCBI lineage: Eukaryota > Viridiplantae > Streptophyta > Magnoliopsida > Fabales > Fabaceae > Glycine > Glycine soja. The sequence continues at coordinate 41,016,042 of NC_041011.1, read as the reverse complement.
TAGAGGTTTTTTTTTTTAAGGAAATAAAATCTAAGAATTCAAATTCGATTTTACCATTAAAGTAAAATATGATAAAAATTCGTATATCTTATATGACATCACGTGATCCACAAAAAGTCATCCAAAATGATTTTTTCTACTAAAAAAAAAACTCTGGGTCCTATCTTTCAAATGAAAATGTTAGATGGAAAAATCTTAACATGTAGTTTTTAACCATTGGATTGGAAAAGAAAAAATATTGTTTAAGAAAAATCCCTTTACAACATATTTTTGCATATATGAGAGTATGCTTTGACAATGTAAAACTGTTTTATACTATCATCCAATTATAAATTATCGTTTGAATTAGTTTAAGATAATTATTTTAAAAATTGACAAATTTATCATATGTAACAAGTTGTGATTGAATAATTGTATACATTTCTTATTAAAATTTTCTCTTTTTTATTATTGACTGAAACTTTTGTTTTTTTTAAATTATATTTTTTTTGTTTAACATGTCTCTTTTATGATTTTATATTTTTCAATAAATTTTAACTAATTATAAAGACTATGTTTCTATGATTGGATTGAAACGAGAGATTCACTAAATACAATCGATTAAGTATTTGACATAAATTAATTATCGATAAAGTCATACTTGGTGGCTTTGTCCTGCTGTTGTATTCTTGGTTAGGGATGAAGTGTGTTTATAAACTACTATTAATCTTGATTCAAGATTCCTAAGACATGTAAGAATTTTTGACGTGTTAAAATAAGTTTCATAATCAAGGCTAAGGAGAAAAAGTGATTAATTCTCCTTGTATGATTTCTGTTTTCACCTCAAATATATTAGGATCAATAAAGTTATTACATATACCTATGAGATATTATCCGTTTTGATATTTAATAATTTCATTACAATATTGTCTTAAAAGGGGGCTTGGTGAATCAAAAGAGGAGAATTTTATAAATTACCTTAAACGTCAACTCTTAGGCCTTGTTGGATTGTTGAGGAAAGAAATGGAAATGTGTGGAAAGTTTCAAATTTTGGCATAGTTCCAGACTCCTGTACATTATTTTAACTTCAAATTTTATATCTTTCTTCTCAATTTCATTTTTTTTTTCTTTCCGTTCTATCAAACGATACATTAAGTTGTATGACACTTTATGACATACAAGACATACACATAGACTTATTTTTCTATATTTTTTATCCTCTTATATTTGTCTTTTTTCTAATTATGGGTTACTTTGTTTAAATTTATTTTATTAAAATAAAAATAAGTATTTTTTTTTACTTTTTAGTATATTTCTCTAAATTACTTCTGCTTAGAAAAAAACAGATTTCTGCAATCTTATTTAAGAAACAAATCCTATTCGCTTTTACGAAATAAAAATGCTGATATAAAAAATATTTAATTTAAGTTATTTTTTTTAAAGTTTAAATAAACTCATCATGTATTTATCGTTTTTTCTTGTTTATTTATTTGTTTTCATTCTATCCTATATATCTCGTCCATTAGTGGCTGCCCATTGCTCAAAACGGACCTGAAGTTTTTGTTGGTTCCGAAAATGAAAAAGGATAATGTTACTGTACAAGGCACATGGAGCTGGAAATTTTGTTGGTTCTGGTCTTCTGGAAATGCCCAATGCCCATTATTGAGGGATCAATGGTTGACCATGGAGAAGAAAAGATAAGGGTAATTTGGTACGTGTATTTCATTAAATACACACGTGTGCAAGGCACATGACCGTGTCTGCAATAATTAATTGTGTTTTCTTAAGGAGTAAAACAAGAAGAGAGATCGAGTATAATAAGTCTGAAACATATAAGAAAAATGGGTGTAATTTGTTCAAAGAGAAAGGTATACCGTATACCTCATCATTTTGGAATATGCGTTTATCATTAAACAAAAATATTTAGTATTTGATTGCGTGAACGGAACACGTCAATGGCTCATGAAATGAAACAAACCTAAAAGCAGGGAGTTTCTGCAAAGTTTCAAGGTTTGAAGTTTCAACTTTCAACGACCCTGCTGGATTTAGATAGAGATATACACGCAACGCAACAAATTTAAAATCAGGGAATTCCCTAGGTTTCAAGTTCCATTGGTTGTGCTAAAAAAAATAGCCATGTTGACTTGACATCACATGAAAGTGAAAGAAACCATTTATTATATAACCCAAATCCTGCAACAAGTGAACAAGTAAACTAGTAGTATATTAGCTCTTAACAAAAAAACTAGTAGTATATTAGTGTTCAAATTAGGATAAATATTTATTTTATATAATAACTAAAATTTATAATAAATAGTATTTAAATAAATATAATTTATATTTTTAATTTATAGTAAATAACTTAAATTTAATTTACAGATATAGATAAAAGAGATATATATTTAAAAGATGAAATATATAAATAAAGATAAAGATTAAAGAAAATAAGAATCTCAACTCTCACTCATCAAATCCTTAAAAATATTCTTAAGGAATGATCTTTCAAATAAAAAAAACACACTCTTTTATCATCACATTTAAGTGTTAAATATTTGGTGCAAAATATAATATTAATATAATTTCATAGAAAATAATTCAAAATTCAAATTTTATTCTTCTATAATTTATTATATTTTTATAATCTTATATATTATCTTTTAAAATATAATATATAAGATTAAATTATATTTTCATATAAAATAAAATATGTATATTTATGTATTTTATTTTTTATTTTATATATTATATTTATCTTTTAAAATAATACTTGTGATTTAGTTTTTTTATCTATATTAAGATATTTATGTTATTTATTATAATATAGATAAAAAATAATGTCAATAAATTATATACATAAATATTTTAAAAAATAGAAAATATTGTCATGTTACTTAATTATGTATCTTTATTGTATAATTTAATTCTTTAAAAAAATTTCATTCCTTGATTAAATAAAGTTAATATAAATTTAAAAAATACTATTATAATAAATAACAAGAATATCTTGATATAGAAAAAAATACTGTCATTAAGTCACATATATAAATATTAAAAAGATAATAAAATACTATCATTTTATAAAATTATAATTTATGTTAAAAAATATACATTAAAGATAACATTTATATTATAAATTTACTTTATAAAATAAGTTATGAATAATATGATAAAAATACATAAAATTATAAAAATATAATATATAAAATAAAAATAAAACTTATATAAGTATATATATTTTAATTTATATGAAAATAGAATTTAATCTTATATTATATTTTAAAAGATAATATATAAGATTATAAAAATATAATAAATTAAAAAAGAATAAAATTTGAATTTTAAATTATTTTTACATAAAACTTATATTAATATTATATTTTTCATCAAATATTCAAATGAAAATTAAGTATAATGGTAAAAAAAAAAATTTACTTTAAGGACCATTTAGTATAACGGATAAAATAGAATAACAAATTTTACCATTAAACCTATTTTATGAGTTACGGAAAAGTGTGATTCAAATTGTAACAGAAATATCATTTGATAAGAATATTTTCTATGCAAATAAAGATAGCATACGGTAGAATGAAAGAAATATACGGTTACAATAATATTTAAATTCTATTTTAAAGTTTAAAGTTTGTTTTGTAAAGAGACAATAACCAATTCAACGACTCGTAACCTTGTTGAAACTCTGAATTGTTTGTATGGCTAATTATGCGCTGAAGATCAGGACAAAAAAAAAAATAGTTATTCCTAATAGAATATTTTTCACCGAATGTATTCCATTAAAAATATTTAAATGACCGACAGATAAATTTCTGACGGATTTTTACTCACAGATTTTTGTCTGGCGAAATTTCTGACGAATTTTTCTGACAAAATATACATTCGTCGGAATCTAAAATTTTACCCAAACAAAAGGAATCCAACCCTAGCCTTCTGTCACTCACGTTTGTATCTGGTAGTGATTCCGCCGTCACACAGTCGATCACACTCGCCGCCATCGCACGCTCGTTGCCGTCGAGCCGTCCTGTGACCCACATCGTCGCTACCGTCGTGCCGTCCTGTGACTGACGTTTGTATTTGGTAGTGGTTCGTAATATTTTTCTTGACTCCAGTTTTGTTTTTCTTTTTTACCCATTGGCTAACTCTTTGTGTGTTTTGCGCAGGTGAAAGAAGGGGGTCTGCCTGCAAGGAGAAGAAACGGTAAGCTTCGCCTGCAAGGAGAACAAAAATGGAAGTTTCATAGGTAAATCAATCTACTCTCTCTGTTTTCTATCTCAGCTTGTGGAGAAGAAACACGAAGCTCTCACTTGGAATGTTTTTCTTTCATCTTCTGTCTATGCTTTATGTTCTTTAATTTATGAGGATATGCTGTTATGGAAACTTGGAAAAGAGACTTAGACTAACGGATTTTAATGAATATTGTGGGCCATTGTATATTTGTATTGCAAGCTTTCACTTTTTAGTTTCTCGTTGTGACAATTGGTTTCATTTCCCTTACCTACTCTGTTAGCTGTGTGGTTTCACTTCCCAGTGAACGTTAGCCAAGAAGCAGACCAAAAGTTCCATTAGTTATATTGGTGTGAAATGTTATACAGATTGTGAATAGAAATTAAATTCTTTGAATATCATATGAATGTAGCTCTATGTTCTATGGAGGCTACCTTTTGGATTTCTTCCCACTACATCTCTACTTGCTTGGTGGTGTTGTTATTCAAGAAACTAAGAAAGTTCCTGGACTTGGGGAATCAAATAACATTAAAAATTAAGAGTTGTTGTAGAAATTAGGACTGATTTACTACAAAAATTTTACTGGCCCTTACAAAAATCATATTTCCACGTGCAACAATATTCAATCTCTGTAGCCTCTTATTTGTAGGTACACTTTAGAGGATATCCAAGTAATATATTACTTCCCTTTGAAGCTGAAGATAGTGTAAAGTGGAGCTTTATTAACTCACTGAAAGAGGTCAATTATGTGATTTCTTCTTTGTGTGTGCATGTATTTATGATGGTACTTGTTTGATATATATTATGATGTCTTATGCTTGTTCAACTTTTCAACAAGATGCTTATAAACTCAAACATATGCATTTACTGGTATTTTGCTTATATGAATCTTTAAACGAATCCCCTAATTCCATTACATGGTTTATTGGAATAGGATAGTAAGGAAACATTGATGTCAAGGGCTAGGGTTATGATCTTGGATGGATAAGAGTTGTGGAACTTGGTTAAATTGAAGACTTATTGAGGATATATTAAGGTAATGGTGGTTTGCTGGACAGAAGGGAAGCTTATGGACCAAGTCAGTGTGATGTTTGTCTGCTATAAAATGAGCTTTAATAATAAAAGTTAATGGATTGATGGGTTTTGTGGAATATCCTAGCTAGAACCCACTGCTGCTTTCAAATAAGGAGTTCTCAAATGGAATCTATGCTGTTATATTGGTGTGGTAGTTCTCTAAAGAATGGCATGCACAAGTAGTAATTGGAAAATAAATAAATTGGATTGCCAAGGATTTCACATAACTCCCAAACTAACGTTCATTACTAGTTGAAATTTCAAAGCATTCCTAACAAACTTTTAGCTAGGACAATCACAATCATATACTTATTCGATGACATTAACAGCAAAATCAGAGAAAATTTGTTGTTCATCTAACTATATTTTCTAACAAGCTTAAAATACATTACAATAAAAACTGACTTTAATTTGCTTGTGTAAACTTCTATGGTGTAAGATTCTTCAATTTGGACTCAAGTAAGCTCTTATCATTTTATGAATGTCAACCCAATAGTAGTGTCTATAAGAGTATAAGGAAGACCAATTTTTAGATGGGTCCAAAAAGTTAATGTGTATCTAAGATTAAAACATTTTAGGTTAAAACATCGATGTAAAACATTTTTAAAATAATTATTTTAAAAGTCAATAAATTTATCATAATAGGTTATAATAGGTTATAATTGGATGATTATATTTACAAGTATACAATTCCTTTTCTCTAAAAAATATCATACAAATAAAAAAAATGATAGGTTGAGATATTTGAGAGATATTTTTTTTTTGAATAATTGTGATGATAATATATGAAATGCATATGCAAAGAAAAAAGAATATTGGAATTGAGAATGCCTTTTTTTGTGAATAATTGAGAACATCTAATTATGAGATTAAAGAGAATATGGTTCTTATGGACAGTTTAACAAAACATGTATCAATTACAAAGGATACCCTTGTGGTATTCCACTTTTTGTCTAAAGATGAAATTCTTAATGATAGTTGTATTCACTCATTTTTGCAATAATAGTTTGTTGTATAACAAGGTGAACTACATTTTATATGTTTTGGAACTATTTATTTGTTTTTGAAGGATATTTAAATGTTCATTTTTTAAATTTCAATGAAAAAATAGTTTATTCCATTTAATATCTTTACGGGGAAGAAAGAAGTAAAACAGAAATTAAAAAATAATTTTTTTTCTTAGCTTTACTAAGAATGAAAAATAATTAAAATAATTATTTTAAAAGTTAACAAATTTACCATATATGTTAAATTGTGATGAGATTTCTGTGTAATTTTTTTTACATTATCAATGTATAATATTTTTTCTCTATTTTAATTTATTATATAAAAATATATTATTGTTGATAAATTATAAGTTCTTTTTTCCATAATCTTAGCTTTATATTTATTTTTAAATTTTAACATCAATTTTACTATATATTTAATCGGTTACAATATTTTGTGAGAGATTCAATCAAATAATTTAAAAACTTAATCATGTTTTTAGTCTTATAAATATATTTTTAATTGATTTTATTATATAATGACATCATTCCAAACAATTATTTTGTGACAACATACACGAAACTTGATTGTTAAGTGATGATAAAAATTATTTAATTTTTTTAACAAGGATAAAAAATAATAAAAATATTTAGAAGACAAATCAAATTAAAGTGTAATTTAATTTTGGTACATTATGACTGTAAAAAATTATACTATAAATCAGTTACATGATTTTTAAAGTAATTAATAATATAAAAAATAACAATATATATAACAATCATTAGGTAAATGTTAATTTAAAATCTTTGTCATATGAATATATTATAGTAATTAGATTCATAAAAATATTAAATCAACATTTGAGTCAATAATAATAATTTGATAAAAAGTTGACAAAAACTTATTAAATTAAGCAATAAAGAAAATCATGTGGGGCAACTGGGTTGGTCCACTAACTAATAAACGACCTCCCAGATTCTCATTCTGATTCTTATTGCCACCGAGTGAGTGAAAAGTTACACCAACAAACCCGTGAAAGCAAAGCACCCATTAGACCCTTTGCCTAACCGACTCACTCCCATGGAATCCGATCTAAACGACGCCGTTTTCCCCGAAGAAGATCTCGACGACGACGACGACGATGAAACTCCAGAGGACGAAGAGGACTACGACGACGAAACCGAACCCCCTCCCTTCGTCCTCGCCGTCGTAGCAGTCGCGCCGCCCGCTTCCACCGCCTCCGAAACACTCGACACCACGTTGATCCCGATCTCCGCCGTCGCCGATTCCTCACTGAAACCACTGCACCCGGAGCTAATCGAGGAGAAAAAAGCGCTGGACGATTCGCGGCGACTGTTCCAGCGTCTGTGGACGGACGAGGACGAGATCGGGCTCTTGCAGGGGTTTCTGGACTACACGGCGCAGCGAGGATCCTCTCACCACAGCGATACCGCCTTGTTCTACGACCAAATCAAGTCGAAGCTCCAACTCGGCTTCAACAAGAACCAGCTCGTCGAGAAGCTCCGAAGGCTGAAGAAGAAGTACCGCAACGTCGTCACCAAAATCAGCTCCGGCAAGGATGTCTCCTTCAAGAGCCCTCACGACAAAGCCACCTTCGAAATCTCACGCAGGATATGGAGCAACACCGCTCCAATAAGCGGTCCCGTCGAAGACGACGACGAAATCAACCCTAACCCTAATTTCGGCAATTCCGCGAAGACACCTATCTCGCGGAAGCGGTCGCGGCCTCAGAAGCGCGAGTTGAACGACGGTTCAACATTGAATAGAGATAATAATTGTATTGGCAATAATAATAATAATAGCAATAGTAATAATAATAATAATAATGAGAATTGTAATGGTAGGCATAACTTACAGGGTTTGATTGAAGAGACGGTTAAGAGTTGCGTGTCGCCGGTGTTGAAGGAGTTGGTGTGTGGTACTGGTGGCATGGGATTGGGAAGAGGGTTTGGAGTTGGAGGAGGGCTTGCATTGAATTCCTTGCAAACTCAAATGACAATGCCAATGACTTTATTGAATTTGAGGATTGGGGAAACAACGATGGATGAGAAGTGGAGGAAGCAACAGATTTTGGAGCTGGAAGTGTATTCCAAGCGTTTGGAATTGGTGCAGAATGAGATCAAGGTTGCTCTCGAGGAGTTGCGATCAGCTGGAGGAGTATAACCCAAAATAAAACTGAGCTTTCAGGTGTTTACAGTACTCATAATCCACTAATGGTTGATAGGGGTAGCTAGACAGTTTGTAATTTTTTTTTTATATAGTTTAGCTTTTTTTCAGTATAGCTTTTGATTATTGCATACAGTATTTGTTCAATAAAACGTTCTTATTTTTGTTTATTTGACTTTTGTAAAATTTCTTCTTGGCTAATTAATAATTTACATGTACAGATAGAGTCAAGGAATTGGCGCAAGATGAACGGCCTTGTATTTTGATGTGTTGTTTAGTATGCAATTTTGGGTGAATTTTCTTACGAAATTACATGTATCCCGCAGGGCTTTTGGGTTTTGTACTTTCTGAGCTGTGTTTAGGATAGTGGTATGCAATGGCATATTCCAGATCCTGAAACTTCTTTTGGATGGTCATTCTCGTATCTCTCCTGGTATCTCATCAGTGTGATCATTTGTGGATTTTGCTGTATGGAAGTCCTGAAAGTTGAAGATTTGAGATTGGAATGAAGAGCAATTTCTGTTGTCAGTTATAATGCCATTCGGTAGTTATTACTACTATTTGATTCAGGTAAAGTTGAAATGTGCACTTTATTTCTGCCTTCCAATGATTTGGATCCTCTGATACTCGGAAAGAGGCTGGGGCATGGGTTGAAACTTGAAAGACATTGTTTATTCGGATTAATTCAATTATTAGTTTATCCGATATCACTTTTCATTTCTGCGTACGTGCGATCATACTTTTTCAACTTCAAAATTCGAAATTCCTAAATATAATAATGGCAGTGCCAAATTGCCGATCACATGGCAAAAAAGAATGCAAGGGAAACACTTCGAAGTGTTAAAAAAAGGTAATAAAAAACTGCTGTTTATAAATTTTGTTCTTCTTGAAATGATGGGCTTGAACAGTGAACTTCATACTTTCATGAAAGCTCAGCATAATTTCGCAATAAACTACATTATCCATCAATTTATCTAATTTAGTGTGAAACACGTAGAAGTGTATCTCATGAGTCAAACGCAAAATCCTTTTTATTTTTAGAATCGGATTTTTAAAACTAAAGGCGTTGTAATAAGTGGGGTTTAACTTCTTTAAAATAAGAACTAAAATTTTAAAATATAAATGTAAAATTCTAATTATTAATAAAAAAAATTAAAATAGTAAATCTAAGAATTTCATGCATGTACTAAATAAACTATCAATTTAATCCTTTGAATATTGAAAAACCCTTCAAATTATTCCTCAGAATAACACAGTGCCTTCTGGATGCTTACCTCCCTGATCTCTAATGTTGGCATATGCGGAAGAAAATCATTGCCGACAAAGAAGCATAGAAATACAAAATCGTCCACTATTCGTTCAATGTCAATCTCAAAAGGAGGGTTGGGTATCTCCAATTCAAATTGCAAATATTCACGCAGCACCCAGATGTTAAGAAACTGTGAATACCATGAATTAGTTTAAAATAGAAAATAAACAGAATAGAAAAATAAAGATTTAAATCAAAATACTGGAATCTAATTCTCCAACCTCATATTTCTTCTTGTGAATTGAGCTATCATCAGGAGTATCGAAATCCTCAGCTTGACAATCAGCTGCAAAATGGCCAACTTGGCCACACAAAAAACACTTATCCTGTTATAGTAATTACCTGTCCATGCATTAAGTAATCATTTGAGACAATCCATAGAGATCAATGAGATAACAATATCATAAAAAATTTCATACATTGGAAACTAACCTCCCTCAATACTGAGAAGTGAACCTCGTGTAGCTAAGGAGAGCATAATCAAATCAGCATCCTGGTTTAAGGAACATATCATGCAAAAATCAAGGAAAGGATAAAAACACCTAAATCAGATAAGATGAAAATTCAAAACAGGACAAAAACTCACCATCCGATACAAACAATGACGAGTATTTCGATTGAAACCAGGAAGGTTGCGTTGTAACCAGATGTATTCCATTATTTTATTTCCTCCTTCACCAGGTGCATTTGAATCAGACAGTATAACCTCAAATAATTAATCACCCAATGCAGCCCCATAAATTAATATATAGAGACAAAGTATCCTGAAAACCAGATTTGTATAAAGAAAAAAAAATAGATGGAACTACTCTACAGAAAGGAATCATCCAATCTTGAAGGTATCAAGTGGAATAGAGAATTAATTGGATGAGGTGCAATAGCACCTTTGTATTCCGCCAGCTAGAGTTGTGGTTCAATCTAGTGTGTATATAATACTGGAGAGCCACTGACAGCACTACCATAAATTGAGTTCCAGGGGTAATGACATTTGAGTCTGAAGTCTCAGGCTTGTCTTTAGAAGACAAAACTTTTCCCTCACTCATAAATTTTTTCCTCAGCCTTTCCTCTTCAGCCTCCTATCATATTACACATAAGCACAGTAATTCAAACTTCATCCTTCATTGCAAATAAGGATTCCCTTGTAAGCAAGAGCATATTAACATTCTTACAGCCTCAGCTACATCTTTTGCAGTTCGGAAGCGCCGAGAACGTTGCTGATTCATTTTGGCTCTTGGTGCAACACCATCTGCAAATTTCAAAGTAAGGAAACAAGAGGCAAAAACTGAAGGGGTAACAAAAGTACGTGTAATAAAGAAACAGATGAAATGAGAAAGTGGGTTTAAAGTAAAAACAGAATCTGGGAACTATCAGTTTGAAAATTACATAATAAAAAATTTAGACTCTTAACATTGCAGTCAGACAGAAAGATTGTAGCTAGAGGAAAGTTGGATATACGTAAGTTTTGATTCACCAGGCTCAGTTTTAATGTGGAAACTGTCTTGATCTTCACCTTATACACTTATTTAAACAGTTACATTATAGAGCTCTTGAGCCTTTTCTTATTTCAAATTATCTTATTCTAGCATAGAATAAGAATAGCTTATCAGGATGTTTGCCTTTATTGGGTCTATAGATGGATAAGCTTTTGATTATCACATGATATCGAGTTTTCTTTATTCATAAAATGATTTGAGTCAAAGGAGCACTCCATCTTAGAGGAGTACTCTAGGTTTCTCAGGGGAGTACTAGCCAAGAGGAGCACTCTTGTGTTGTTCTGCGTCATGTGAGTCAAGTACATTTTGCTAGAAAATGAAAATTTACTAAGGAGGAAGAGAAGAGTACAATGACAGGTTTAACTTTAACATCAGAAATCCAACACTTGCGAAACGAATCATGTTAATTTGTTGCATTTACATGACAAAGAAAATGAGAAAATAAATGATAAATTTATACTCATACATACCGATGGCAAGGTAGAGCAGCTTCCTTGGACGAACCAACGAATAGAGATGGTCAATGTAATCAAATATTGATTTGAACACATCATCGTAGGTAGCAGGTGCCAGCTGCGTTTGAAGACATATTAATCACAGTAATGTAAGTTCACCAAAACCACTAAGCAACTCAGAAACAAAGCATCACATCACATCACATCAGTTCACTATATAAAACCTAATCGAATTGAATTAAGAAAATCAGTAGCAGAACTTCAAACGGGAAGTTGAAACGGAAATTCGGAACTTGTTATTCCACTCACGCTCGGAATAATGATGAGAAAATAAGAAACGTTAAGTACTAACCTTGCCGTCAGGGTGAAAGCAATGGTGAATGATGCCGTTCATGTCCAAGTACAAGTTGTCGAACTCCATGCCGTTGGGATTAGGTTTAGACGCGTCGATAGGCAACGGAACGCCGTCTTCGGCGACGGAGGGGTCAACCTCGACGGCATCGGCGATGGAGAGTGGGTACCGGTCGGCGAGCCACCGGTAAAACGCTGGCACTCCCATAGTAGAAGTAAAAGCTCAGCTCCGTCTACGTCTTCGGCTAATGGTAAGGTAAAGAGGGCATCTGCGATAGCTTGAACCAAGTGAGTGCCTTTGAGAAAACAGTGCTTGATGAGGTCCTCCCTAGGTTCAATTAAGGTAAGCAAGGACAGTGTCAAAAATGAAAGAAGAAGAAGAAGTTACCTAGAAAGAGGTGGTTGAGAAGGGAAGGTGTGATAGGAGTCGAAAGCCACGAGGTTACCAAGGTCCACATCAAACTTCTGCTGCTTCTCACCCTCCATCTGCATTGCCTTCAAGTTCAACAAATCAAATGAATAAGCAGCGGAAGTGCGCACAAGGCACTTCAGGCAAATGTTGCGAGATATAAGGTTCGAAACCCCTCCATTGACGTTACTAACAAATAAATAAAAATAAAAAACTCAAATCATGTCGGTTACTTCAAAAAATTAAAAGAAAAAATTTAGATTTTTATTTTCTGAAAATTGTTTTTATTTTGAAAAAATATAGAAGTCTGAAAACATGTTTAGTTTCACTTCTTGTTTCCTATTTTCAATAAATAAAAATACTGAAAATGCGTTTTTAAAAAAAAAATGTATTTTTAGATTTACTTAAAATTATATTTTTTGTCACCGTATTTTCATTTTATCCAAAATAAGGGTTCTGTTTTCAACTGAAAACATTCAAAATTTATTGTTTACAATTTTTAATTCGTTTAGAAAATATTTTCAAAAATCCAACCAAATATATTTTCATCACCATTTTCTACTTTCAGTGAAAATAATAACAAAAAAAAAACAATCAAATCAAAGACCGCTTGCTACGTGTAATTGAGCCAATTCTATTCCCATGAGCACCAAGCTTGATTATAGAAATTTTTTTGTTTTGTTTTTAGTATCTTGGGCTATCTCTTGATTTTAATCGTCTATGCTATTCACACTTCCTCCTTTGCTCTTCACGCTCTCACTTCTTTTGTTGGTTATTTATATTCCCAAAATATCCCACTTTTCTCCCATTTTCACACCCCCTTTATAACACATTAAGGATATTATCCCACTTAAGACTCCACTATTGAGACAAGTTAATCTGCAAAACTCAGTCTGTAAGGCCATATGCATTCTAACGTATCTCTTATTTACTTTTTACACATCTTAAATGACATATAACTTATTTTTACTTTTTATAATTTAAGCCATTTTTGCCTCTAACTCGGCATTTTTTTTTTAATTTTCATTCACCAATGCAGAATTGGTTACACTCTTCTAGCTCCAATAGTTGTTTACTAATAAGCATCTATATTTAATTTAGCACTGAAACTCTTTATTGATGAAGATGACCTAAAAGTAAGTTTTTTCAATACATTTTACGGAAGAACACTCGTGGGATTTGTATCCTTTGTTTTTCCTTTTTCATAACATTAATAAGAACAATCGCTAAAGCAAAGAGTTTGATTGAAATTACTGGAATTTGTATGTGTGACATGAATTTGTATTGATTTCCAAGGGCACAGAGCATGAAAATGATGAAATATATTTGTTGAGTCTCTCTCTACATATTTATTTGTGGGTCTACTTTCACAATTTTCGTCTTCAGTGTATGAAATAATTAAACATCAACAAACATTATTCCTTTGAGGTATCTCTCCCAGATTAAATTGAAATGATTTCTAAATTACAGTTCATGCATCACTTGATGCACTGATAAATGGAATTAAAAGATCAAATATGGATTTAAAAGTGAGAAAACTCAAATTCCCATGTCACAAATTACACAAATTATGATAGGCTAACTCCCATCCCCTTTGTAATAGAGGTCACAAAGCCTTCTTGATAACCTATACACCACAAGTTTGATTTAGTTATAATCTTTGTGCCAATTTGGTATTGGATCGGATAAGATTCAGTAGGAACTTCAAGAGATACAACAGATACAAGAATTACAACCTTGCATTCGAACTCTTCATATTTTGGTTTTAGATCGAGTGCTTTGTGTATATAAACTGATGAATATTATTGTTTGGTTTGTTGTTCTTATTATGTATTTGATGGTTAAGTGGTTAAGCCCCATCAATAGGAAGAAATAATGATATATGGACACTTCTTTATTACAAACACCTCATTAATAATTATTATTATGTTTTATTTATTATTTCTTATCGTACCACATATAGGTACACTTTTATGGGTAAAAAAAAAATACATACACTTTCATCTTTTTTGTCTCTTACCCTCTATCTAAGTGTTAAGGAGTAAAGTATTTATGTATTATTATTGATGGAAAAAAGACATGGAACAAGACAAGATAGCTCCAATTGGAACCACAATAAAGGATTTCCAAAATATTTTTGTAATAGTACGAGAAATTATTTTCTAACCTCATTATAACTTCATTTTCCATTTCTAATTTCAAATATTTTGAATTTTAAAAAATATTTCTAATAATATTAAATCTAACCGAACACGTATTAAAACACATTTAGAATGATTTTTTCTTATTCATTTTTTATGTTTAATTATTTATCTAAAACTTTATTTTGATTGTGATTTTATATACAGGTCGTTAAGTTCAAAATATATGCGTATAAACCATTTTTTATAATTTTTATTTATATTTTACATTGAGGATTTTTGGTAAAGTAAAATGATAATAAAACAAAAACAAACTAATATTTAATTTAATTCCTATAATTTTTAAATTTATCTATTTTGTTCTCTATGTAAATTTTTTAATTGCATAAGAAATAAAAAGAATAAGTTTGAAAACCAAGTAATTATACCATTTTTATATTTGTTGTATTATCTTCACGTTTTTTACGGTAGCCACTGGCGACGTCTAAGGTTTTCTCTTAATCCGTAGAAACGCGTGATGGCTCTTGGATCTTAGCGAAAAAACACCACCATCTTAATATTATCATCATATTCTTAATAAAATAAAATAAATTGTTTGACTATAGTTACGCAATTCTATGAATTTCGGTCCACAATTGGTTGACTGACTTCGTTCTTTTTGTGAGTCTAAAACAGTGAAACATCTTTGTTTTCCACGTTTTATCTTCCTATCATTGAAGACATAATAGTAAGGTTCTAATTGGTAATTCCAATATTTCGATCTCCAAATTCCCGTGCTTTGAGTTTTTGGTTTTTGCTCATATGTGCTCAATGATTGTTCAACTGTTATGGTGCTTTCTTTAGTTGGTGGTTCTTGTTTTTGAAAGATTTTTAATTAACTGGGTTGTTCAGAACTTGTTTAGGGAATCAATAGGCACAGCTTGTCATTGTTGGTGACTAATTATATATATATTTTTTTTTGCTGCTGAATAATTATATGATATGCTTAAATGTCTATTTGCATTTTCTACATGTTATTACCCTTCACTTCGTGTGGCTTGCAGATGTTCTTGAGCAGATAGCATGGAGGAGCCTCAATGTGCAATCAAGAAGGATGCCACTGAAGTAGAGCTATTTCTTAATCCTCTTTTTACCTTAACAGTCTTATCTATTCTACCATTAGCAGTATTTTCTTTTCCCTTTATGTTTAGTTGAAAAAAACATATTAATTATTTTCTCTTCATTAATGTGCAGTTGGTAGGGAATACCCCAATGGTATTTCTGAACAACATTGTTGTCGGGTGTGTAGCCCGTATTGCTGCTAAACTGGAGTACATGCAGGCCTGCTGTAGTGTCAAAGATAGGCATGGAATTCTTTGATTTCATTTTTTTTATCGGCAAATATTAGTTTGTTAGAATGTTAGTTTTTGTTAGTAGAGGAGATTGAACCCTCGACCATTCCCCTCTTCCCTTCTCCCTTAACCTGCAATCTTGATTTCATAAACTAGAGCTATCTAGAACTGTAAGTTTTTAAGATTTTCATTTGTGGATTTGTAATGATAATCTTCTTTTTTCTCAATCAGGATTGCTTTGAGCATGATTGAAGATGCTGAGAAAAAAGGCCTTATTACTCCTGGAAAGGTTAGATGTGTTAAAGATATATTTACATATCTGGATTTTGGAGTGGAGATTCTCTGTGTGGCCTCAGGCCAGTAATAATACAGGCATGCGCACTTCTCAACATGGCTTTTATTTGGACAATATTGTTTTCCCAATTCCATCAGTAAGGGCGTGTTTGATTTCTATTTTCAAAATCGTTTTTAGTTTTCAAAATGCAACTAAATAAGATGCTCAAATAGCTAGTGGAGAGTGGTGCAAGATACAGAGTAGAATGTGGAATTGAGAAAGAGGTTAAACAAGATGAAAATTGAAGAAGATAAGAAGATATCTCTAGGCTGTTTCTATTTTTATTTTTAAAATACTTGTTTTGAAAATAATTTTAAAACTTAATAGATTTTGAGGAGAATTTGACTGCTGAGTAGTGTAGAATTGTTTTAGAAAACAGTTTTTAAAACTAACAGGTGAGAAAGAAATCAAATAAGCTCTAAATGTCCTTCAACTTTGGCCTGTAATAATGTTTGGACTTTTGGACAATTTTTTCAAATTCTTTCAGTCCATAACATAAATTATCCATCATAGTCAGGAAATATGTTTTATTGAGCTTTTCCAATATTACTGCTTATAATATTGAAGAATTGGGTATTTCCACTCCTCAGGCACTTATGTTGTCTGTATTGTTGAAGATACTATCTAACTAAGTTTAATATTTTTGACAAATGGTTGAAAAGACTGTTCTGGTTGAGTATACAAGTGGTAACACCGGCATAGGATTGGCATTCATAGCAGCATTGAGGGGCTATAAACTTCAGGTGACTATGCCGTCTTATGTGAGTCTTGAGAGAAAGATTATACTGCGAGCATTTGGAGCTGAGGTATATCTTACAGACCCTGCCAAAGGAATTGATGGAGTTATTCAGAAGGCAGAAGAACTACTAGCCAAGACGCCTGATAGTTTTATGCTTAACCAATTTGAAAATCCTGCCAATCCAAATGTATTCTCATTATTCACAACACATTCCTAATTTGGTTGCCTTGTGTTAAGAAAAATTACAGCTGTTTAATTTGTCATCCCTGTAGATTCATTATGAGACAACAGGCCCTGAGATTTGGAGAGACTCAGGAGGGAAAATTGATGCTTTGGTTGCAGGGATAGGAACTGGGGGGTCAATAGCAGGTGCTGGAAGATTCCTCAGGGAGAAAAACCCAGATATCAAGGTTGATTTGTTTACCATGCATACTTTCTTTACTGGGAGAGAACTTGGGAACAAGTTTCTTATACTAACTTTATGATTTCTTCTGCCCCCCCCCAAGCTGTATGGTGTGGAGCCAGCCGAAAGTGCAGTTTTGAATGGAGGACAGCCAGGTGATTTTACCATTCTGTATATTTCTCTCTGGTCTATTTCACTGTATAACTATTGGGCTCTATCATCATATTCATGGAAGATTAAAATTCAAGACATCCAAGACTCATGGTTATATTATTTTCATCTCTCTATCAAGATGTATAGAAGAAAATTTGTTATATGCACTGAACAATAGAATTGGAACCGAGTTCAAATTGGAACACAGGGAATAAAACCATGCTTCCAAAAGACCCTTTGTGAAAAAATCTGCTATCTGGTCATACGTGCAGATGAAAAACTTGGACTGAACCTGTAGCTACCAAGACTATGTGCAGGTCTGTCAATTTCTATGTGCTTAGACCTGGAGTATGGCTCTGCATTCCTTGAGAGATAAGTAATAATTAGGATGTACTACAAATAGCAATGGGAAGCCTTAAGTGTGGTGGTTAATTCATGCAGAAATTCTTGAAGTCAACCATCAAGACAAGCATTTTTAACATCAAAACTGTTTATTGGATCATCCTTTGGAAACTATTTGAAATATGCCAAACAGTAGAATTTATGTTCATGAAAATGGCCTGGAAAAAACTACAAACTCAGGCAGCACTATTAGACATTAGCTAGTGTAACATGCTCTCCCATTTGGATATGTCCTGTTAAATTGTTGACTGACCTATATGATGGAAGTTGGATGCTGGATTCAATCCTCCTGTTTATCATTTAACATTAATTGTAATCTAGGTACTAAATATTGTTATTCAATTGAATTGTTAAATGTGTGTTCCTTGAGATGTCATACATAAATTCTTAAAAATCATTCTTTACCTTGAGCAGTTCTTAGGCAACTACTAGAGGCTGCTGTTTGCTGACTATTTTTTTTTCATTTGCACACATGTCAAAGGTAAGCATCTGATCCAAGGAATTGGTGCTGGTATCATTCCCAAAGTTCTGGATGTAAATCTCCTAGATGAAGTTATTCAGGTAGCTCTCAACACTAAAACATTGGCATTCAGTTTTCAATTTTGATCCAAAAACTGGCTACTTCCTTTTATTTAGATTGATCTCTCTCTTTGCCGAAGAGTGACCTCATAGTTTGTTAATGCTTTATCTGAATGTACTAGAATAATACATGAAGATTGTTATATGCACAATATGGAATAGTGGAATTGAATATTCGTTTAGTAATTGTGTATTGAATGTATTTTTCAAACATTTCCAATTGTATTTGATTCAATTGTTATATGCCTTAAAGGACTAGTATTTTTTCAGAAGTAGTAATACACAGGTTGTTATCTTCTTGGGAAATATATTTCTGTTTCTTATGATGTGAAAGAGTTGCATAAAAGGATTCAGATTAATCAATTAAACATAGTAGGCAAACAGATGCAAGGAAAAAAAGAGGAGATGATTAGTTTATCATTTTGTTTCTCAGTATGATAACTGAACAGGACAAAATCCAAATTTAAGCAATTTGGACTTATTGAGCAAAAGTCGTTAATGAGCTTTAGAACAAGCCATCTTAAATCAAGAAAATAGACTTATTAAATTAGCATGCTCAGCCTAAATACAGCTCTTCATTGTTTTTACTTTTGAATGAGCAAGCAAATCAGAGCAGGTAGCCTCGTAGTTAAGCTTTCCATTTTGGTATAAGACGAGACTTTTGCAGCACTAAGTTTACTTTGCCATATCTATTTTTTGTGTCCAGCGCAGTATACAAGGCTGTTTTTTTCCTTTTAGAGGTTGAGTTGAAGCTATGTCTCATTTGGAGCAACCATTTGAGGATGTTTTATAGTCTTAGAACAAAAGAGTTTTCAAACTGTTGAGAGGTCAGATTATCTTAGGACAACTATCTCTTAGGATGATGTTGCTTGATGGTCTTAGAATGATCTGCTTTGGATTGTAAACCCTTTGGACGAGGTAGATATGTATGTCATTTTCTCATTTCTATTTACTCAAATAAAATCATTAGACTACAAGTCTACAACAAATTATTCATCTAATCATTTTTAAGTTGAACCATCTTATTCCTAACAATTTTCTTGGGCCTCATCATATACTTGGCATATATTATACAAATAGAAAAGCAACATATCTGGACTTTATTAGCTATTATATGTGATCCACCAATCTTCAAGGACAGTGAAGCATATTAATGTTGAATCTTTGATACTTGAAACATGCTAAGATGTATGGAAATTACATAATGTTTCCTCTTCTAGCTACTAATATAAGGGATTCTATTTTGATCAACAAGGTTTTATGAACTGCAGGTTTCAAGTGAAGAGGCTATAGAAACTGCTAAACTGCTTGCCTTGAAAGAAGGTTTGCTGGTATGGTAACATAATTTGTGATTCTTGCTGTCAGCTTTACAGAAATTTCACCTGGTTATTCTGATTAAATATGAACTCTGTACATTTGTAATAGAAAATATGTAAATTATTATTTTTTCATGCTGATTATATAAACACATATTTTTCAGATGGGAATTTCATCAGGAGCTGCTGCAGCAGCAGCAATAAAGGTGGGGAAGAGACCAGAAAATGCAGGAAAGCTCATTGTTGTAAGTTTGTAATTTTCAATAAGTTTATTAAATGATAGTTATAGGATGACTATCGTCTATTCATCTGAGTTTCAAAATATTGCTTGATGTTGTTTGGCATTGAATTGTAGATTATTAGTTAATGTCAATTCTGAATTGTTGTTGTACAGGTGATTTTCCCCAGTTTTGGAGAACGTTACTTATCTTCACCACTGTTTGAATCCATTAGGAAAGAAGCTGAACAAATGACATTTGACTAAGGTGCATAAATAGCTTAGGTTAGTACGCACTGAGTACTCGTTAAGCAAGCACGACTGTCGGTAGTGTGGTCTAAAATAAGTTGAATAACATTTGGATTGACACTTCAAGCTTCAATTTTTATGCAAAAGTTGTTTTCACTCATCCAAATGGAATCAAATCAAAATAGTTTAATTTTTATGCATTCATAACGTAAAAACTTTATACTATCAACTATTCAGAAATTGCGGTAAGTATAATTTTTAAGTAATTATTATAAAAGTTAATAAACTTAATATACATGATAGTGGTGACTGAATGACGGTATAATAATTCTTTAGATTATTAGTGTATATATTATTTACTCAAATTGAAATGCTTGTAAAAGACAAGTCCAAATAATTTAAAACCAAAAATTCTTTTAAATGGAGCCAAGGTCAGAAATCCATAAGCACTGGCAATATATGTTTGTTATTGTGCATTTGGAAATTTAACCTAAGCAAAAGGAGATTACTATTATGTTTGGCAACAATTGCCAGACAAAACATGACAATTATCAGTGTGTTAGGAACTGTGTTAAGATTCCACGTTAATGCAAAAGCTATATAATATGTAGCATATGGTTGGACGTGTGTTTCTTTCTCTCAAAATGCGGTTTCAAACAAGTGAAGAGCAAAACTCAAGAATGAGTTTTACGATGGAATCAAACCCTTGAGAATGAGACCTACAGTGTGTTTGCATTTCGTTCGTGTTAATTGTGTCATAGTTAGCTTGATAGTTGATTACACGGAAGTTAGAGTAGTAGTAGTAGTCCACAATTAATGTTCTTGACTTGATCAGTCCGTGTCAATGTCAAAAACAGAACCTTGGCTCAACATATGGCTGACCACACAACATGCAAGTTGATGATTGAGTTTATCTCCTTATAGTGGGTATGAAAATGGTCATAGAAAAGGTTGCAACCTCAAATATTACATGAAGTTGCAGGATATTTTGCACAAACTAACTTCTTTTCCATCCATTAGCAGATACTCGGCTATTTGTGTTTGGAAGGGCAAAAGGCTTGTTGTCTAGGCAAGACAACAATTTTCAAGTTTATAACATGTTTGATTGACATTAATTTAGAAGAAAAAAATCACTAGATCTTTATTATTTTTTTAAAAAAAAAATCCTTAAAATTATAAAATTTACTTCAAAAACTTTAAACAAATCGACCACTATTTTAAAATTACTCAACTTAAAGTTCACAAACTATAAAATTAAATTTGTTTTATACTCCCCTTTTATGATATAACTCCCCTTTAAAAAATTTGTCGAATTTGAATTAATTTTTAAATAACTATTATAGAATTTGTCCACCATTTTAAAATACCTTTTTCATACGAAAAGAAAACTGAAAAAATCGTCTGTCCATATTTCCCACATATCCACAAAAAAGAAAAAGAAAACACTTTGTCTAAAAATAGCCCTCCACTAGTCTCGTTAAAGAAAAAGACATTTAAATGGAAATGGAAAAGACCCTGTTTTTATATTTCTTTTTCCATTCGGAATTGCTCATGTCATATCCCAAGAGTCCCCAAATTTATTTACTAAAGAGAATCTGCCCCTTCACGCTGGTCGGCTAATTCAGACAAGAAATAATTGGAATTGAAATGGACCCTCACTCACAAATTATGAAACAAGTTCAGGGTTAGGTTATTTTTTATATACCGTTTCAAATTTTTTCTACATCTAATATATTTAAAAAATATATATTTTATTTTTTTTACTTCTTTTTCTTTGTTTATTTCTTTTTTTTTCTTCCTATATACGGATTGACACCTCATAAAATAAATCCATATGTGTCTATACAAATTAATAGTCCATGTGAACAAGTTCAACTTTTTATTCAAAATTGACCCATCTAATTCATAAATCAGGTTGAACAAATAAATTATTTAATTACTCTCTAACCATATTTGAGTTAATCTACAAGTTTATTAGTATTGGTGATTTGTATCATACACACCAGTTAAGTGTGTTTGTGTCTTAGTAATTAAGTGTGCGTTTGGATAAATAATAATAAAATTAATTTGTCAAAATTAGTTTTAAAGAGATATAATTTATGTTTGGATGTTTTATTAAAATCAAGTTATAAATAAAATTCAATACAAATTTGTATTCAATGTAAAAATTATTCAAAGTTAATTTAACCAGATTCTACACCTATAATCAATTCTGAATTATTTTCGAATGCGAAATTAAACACGTGAAAATATATTTAAAATTAATTATGGACCGAGAATCAATTCTGTGGACTGCCAAATCAAACGCGCACTAAATTCCACGTCCAAACGCATAAGCTACTTTGTGCACATTTGTATTTTCGGTAGAACTGCGGCCGCATGAAGTCCCATGTTGTTTCACAACTTACAAGGGACGTGAGTCAAGAGGCAGGAGACTCCAATCCGAACACGTAGTTAATTATTCGTGTTGTCTTGTTCGCGTCCGTATAACACAGCTCCTGTGCTTGCAAGACAAAGAAAAGATATTATCTTTCAAGTACATATATTGGATTCTTGTGCCGATGAAATGTGTTATACAAAACTCCAAAGAATTGAAGAAATACAATAATAACTACTTTTAGTTTCACGGTGCACTGTGTCTGTGTGTACGTATGACTTTTTTTTTGGGTGAATGTGTGTATGAGTGTATGACTATGTTTTACGTAAAATACGTTAATTCCTTAACCTTCATCATGTCACTCTGGTTCTGCAACTTGCTGAATTTGGGAACCTTTTTCTTTCTTGGATAAGAAGACTTCTTGGTTTTCGGAATTGCTATTAAGGGCATAACAAATAAAGTTTCCATATACGGCCAAGAATTAATTTTACAAAACAGCTGCTACCACTCCTTCGAGGCTTTTTATAGCCACTAAAATAATTCTTATCTGAAACAACCCATGTCCATGAGAAACAACATTGGTCATTAATAAAATGAAGATAATCTATTTTAATGGAATAACTTGTCCCACTCTGCCCAAACCCCAAACGAATTAGTAGTTTTCTTTTTTCGTGCATCGAGTATTCGGTTTGTACGTGTGCCATAATTGAATTGTTTTGTGTTGTTTTCTTGAACATGATTGGCTAATTAAACCAAAGCTTTGTTTCTGATGAGAAAGACTTTGGCTGGGTTGTTTATAAATTGTGAAACAGGCAGAGCTAGCTAGTCAATTATCTTATTCAGTATTTCTGCACAGCCCTTTTTTTGGTGAATTATTCTGCACCTACACCCCTTGGTGAAGAATTATAATTAAGGTCTACTTAAATATCTCTTTGCATATATATATATATATATATATATATATATATGTGTGTGTGTGTGTGTGTGTGTGTGTGTGTGTATAATTGTTTTCTTACCTAAAGCTCTCTTTGTTCAGTTTGCAGGCCTTCCAATTAACATGGAGCCACAGTGTGCAATCAAGAAAGATGCCACTGAAGTAATATATTTTGTCATAATAACATTTTATTTCACCTATCTTCACCATCTTAATTAGTTATTCTGCCATGCTTGAAGCATTTATCATCCTTCTTTTTCCTGTGCAGTTGATAGGTAATACCCCAATGGTATACCTGAACAACATAGTGGAGGGGTGTATGGCCCGCATTGCTGCTAAGTTAGAGTCCATGCAACCTTGCTTCAGTATCAAAGATAGGCATGACATTAGTTCACAAACTAGAGAGCTTTGATCTAATTTCGGGATTTCAATTTCAGAAATTTTAATTATGATCTTCTTTTTTGCACTCAGGACAGCATTTAGCATGATCAAAGATGCTGAGGATAAAGGCCTCATTACACCGGGAAAGGTTAGTCATGACTAATGAGTCACGTACGTTACAGTTTATATATTCCCTTGTAGAATATATTTAAGGGAAAAGGGTTGTGCCGGGTTGAAGAAAAAAAGAAACTGAACTTAAAAGACTTAACAACGAAAAACTTTCATGCACTTTTTTTGGTATTGAACTGACATGCACTTTGAGTGTTTAAAAGCAAATCAAATTGATTTAACATATGTAACAAAAAAAAATGATTTAGCATATGTATCGAGTAAAAAAAAAGATCAAACTAATAATAAAAACACATTATTTTTAATTTCGATTTAGTTCCATTTTTTCTTGTTATTGTTAAAATTGAACGCAATCAAATCCATATTTTTTTAACATACTTATGTGAGTCTAATAAGCATGAATGATTAATAAATTTTTTTAATTATTAATCAATAAAAAATCATTTTTAATATGATTTTTTTAAAAAGATAATAAGCTTACATGAAAGTTTATAATTGGATAATAATGTAAAAAAAAAACTTTATAATTAATGTATATATTATTTATTCTACTTATATTGTTTTTCTTGTTATACTACACCTCATAAAATTCAATTCTTTTCTTAACCCTGTCAAACTATAGTATAATAATATTTTGAACTTTTGATCACGATAGTGTGTAATTTTACTTGTTAGACATTTTAGTTATATTAAATTATGAAATTATGATATTGATAATACATAAATAATTATCTATAAATCTTAATGAATTCTTTTTTCTACGTAATTAATGAATTTTTTTTATAAGAGAATTTTTTTTATTTATGTGAATCAAAGACATGTATAAAAGATTTGTCATGCTGTGAAGTGCCAAGACAAATTTTAGTCATATATTTTTTACGAAATAGCTATTCATATAAAAAAAATATTCATAAAACTGATAATTGATCTTCGGATCAATTAAAATTAATTCAAGTTGATATAAGGCAGACCAAATTAAACTAAACCAATCCACTTGGTTGGATTATCTACAAAACCAAAACAGACCGACCCCTTCTACTTATCTCAAGGAGACAAATGAAACTGAAACTTACATGCAGCCTATCATATGGGTGACCCTCGTTTAGGTTTTTATATATATATGGTTTTTACTTGGACAATAATCTTTTTCAAATTCTATGCCATTGCATGCTCTTCATGAAGTACATATCATTATGTTATTCATATTGCAAAGTTTTTTTTTGTTTTGTTTTCAAATGATGGTTTTCAAGAGTGTTCTTGTTGAGGCTACAAGTGGGAACACGGGCATTGGAATGGCATTCGTAGCAACATTGAAGGGGTATAAAGTCATAGTGGCTATGCCAGCTTCTGTGAGTCTTGAGAGAAAAATTGTACTTCGAGCCTTTGGAGCTGAAGTCTATCTCACTGACCCTGCCAAAGGAACCGATGCAGTTCTTAGGAAGGCCGAGGAGATAGTGAATAACACGCCCGGAAGTTACATGCTCCGCCAGATTGATAATCCTGCTAATCCAAAAGTATTAATGCTTTCAATTTAATCATCATGCACTCATAATTTAAAGTTCTTTTTCGTTCAATCATAAATTATTTTTAAGTTAATTACTATAAAAATCAATAAATTTATTATATATGACGGATTGTGATAGAATAATAGTATAAAATTATTTTAATTCGGTTTTTTTTCTCTACTTCTTTATAATATGGTCATACATAAATATATGAGCTTATTATTATTATTTTTTGTCATTTATTGGTTATGGTTAAATCCGTAATTATAGATTCATTACGAGACCACTGGTCCTGAGATTTGGAGAGACTCCGGAGGGAAAGTTGATGCTTTGGTTGCAGGGGTAGGAACCGGGGGTACCATAACGGGTGCTGGCAGATTCCTCAAGGAGAGAAACCCCAATGTCAAGGTTTTAATTCTTTTACCTTACCAAGCTTGCTCTGCTTTGCCTAATAGTAATATTTTATGCTAACTTCACGTTTTTGCCCCAGCTGTACGGCATAGAACCAGTTGAAAGTGCAGTCCTCAGTGGAGGACCGCCAGGTAATTTTACCATTACGCTCATTCTTTTAGCCAATTAAACGAGTCGTTTTGCTATCTCAATTCCACAATATAATATTTTTCTTTTTTTATCGATAAATGTTAATTTTGTCGGCATAGTATCGGTATGGAACCTATGACTTTCTCTTGTTTCCTTTTTTCTTAACTATCCAACCCACAGTTATTATGTAAGAATACACTTATCAAGTCATCTTGAAATCTAATTTAGCTGCTAAATGTTGTTATTTGTTGAATTGCAAAATTGAGTTTTTCATTCAGATAGCATACATCAACTCTGAATATCTGTTCTTTAAGCTTTAGCAAGACCTTAGACAACAATATGAGACCGTTTAGTGACTGTTTTGTACACATTCAGGTGATCACCTAATCCAAGGGATTGGTAATGGTCTCATTCCAAGTGTACTGGATTTTAATCTCCTAGATGAAGTTATTCAGGTACCTCTCAACACTATTGCCACTCAATTTTCAATTTTGATTCAGAAACCTATATTTCCAAGGAGTTATGAAGCACCGACACGGACACCGGACACGACACGGACACGGACACGTGGACACCTGTAATGTCCAAAATATAGAACGTAGTATGGGTGTCGTGTCGGTGTCGGACACTGACACATACGCGTGTCGGACACCGGACACGGCAAGGGACTGGAGTGTTCATGCTTCATAGCCAAGGAGTCAATCTATCTATCTTTTAGCCTGGTGTAGCCTCAAAATTTGTTATTTTTGTTTTGCAGAAAATTTACTCAAATAATCTTAATATATTTAGATTTTATGCAGATATATCTCAGACTCAGTTACCAATAAATGACTCAACAGTATGTTGGAGTGGAAGTGAATATTTGTTTAGTAGTTGTAGTGGGTGGCTGTCAAATATTTCAAATTGTATTTTTTCTTATTTTTAAATTCACTTAGATGCCCAGAAATTTCAAAATAAATGGTATTATTTTTTAGAGTATAGTTTGTTGTCTCTGGGAAGATATGTGATCATGCATGGTAAGAAAAAATATACTTGAGAGGAAAAATCAGAAAACGGTTATTATTTTGTTATTTTTGTTTCCTAATCCTACCAAACATGACAAGATCATTTTTAATCTCTTTTTTTTTAATTTATATACTTAATGCTCTTCATTTTTTTTTTATTTTTCATTTCTGACACTTGAAGTAGCTTGTTAATGTCACATGCTTCTAAGTGTTATAAGTGCGGCCATTTTTGTCAAAAGTTTCCTTTCCCATTTTCATGCACTCTGATCCTTAGCATGTTTTTCATATAACCTATTATTTCACATTTCAGAATGAGACATACTGATTCTGAATCTATGATTCATAAAACATGTTTAGATTTTATAAGAATATATAAATTGATATGCTTGAAAAAATAGAAGTGTCACTGAATTGCTAGCGAAAAAGTCCTCCCAGCCTTGTACATTTAATTATAAGCAAAAGAATCACAAATCAGGGCATTAATTGCGGGCTAAGACTGACAATGCTCTACAATTAGTACAAGTTATTCAACACACACATAATGTTTACTCAGCTAGCTACTGTTACAAGGCATTTTGTCAAGGCTAACAAGGTCTGTAAACTGCAGATATCAAGTGAAGAAGCTATAGAAACTGCTAAGCTTCTTGCTTTAAAAGAAGGTTTGTTGGTATGGCAATGATAATTTGTGGCTCTTAGTGATTTCACAGTAGTTTCTATTTGTCAGTTATTCCTGTGAAATCCAAACTCAATACTTCTCTAATCCCAAATATTTAAATTATCAGTTTTCATGCTGATTATATAATTACTTGTTTTTGCAGATGGGAATTTCATCAGGAGCCGCAGCTGCAGCTGCCATAAAATTGGGGAAGAGACCAGAAAATGCCGGAAAACTCATCGTTGTGAGTTTCTAATCTTTGACATTATGTCCTAATCGATAATGATAAAGTAGGATATTTTCTTTGTTGGTGGTCATAAATTCATATATGAAGGAGTGAGAAGATTTGGATCTTCTAGACAATAAAGGTCATTCCATTCTCCAGCATGTTCAATTGTCCTTCCCAAATTCCTATCCTGAAACACACAACAATTGTCATGAACAAACCACATTACATGACAAATCTTGAGTAAGTTTTTGTATAAAGACGTTGGTGGACAACTTTGGAACATGATTGACAATTTTCAAGATCATTGATGGGACAGTTATGAGAGTTCAATCTGCTATAGCAATTTTCTTATTGATGGGGCATGGGATCACAGGTTAATAGGTAGAGCATTGATCATAACCCTTCTTCACATTTGTCAACCTTCCTGTCAATGACCATAGCTAAGGTTTTCAGTTTTTCACTGTTGGAAAATTTAGCATTAGACTCCTAATTTCTTCACTTGGTACAACAACAACTACTTCATTAAATGTTGGTAGCTCTTCTTTCCCCAAGATTTGAATCCTGACTTGATCAAATTCAGGATTCAAGCGATGGAAATCATATTCATAGACTCTCTATTGCTCAATAGACTTCTTGAGAACTGCTACATCATTAGAACATTTGATCTTTATTGGTCAAATTCCATCCATAAGGACTAAGCTTGTTAGTGTACTCAGTAACAGTCTTGTTCCCCTGTTTTGCTGCCAAAGCCTTCATCTTTACGTCATACACTTGAGTAACATCTTTTGCTTTATTGTTATCGTTGCTTGGATACCAATCAAATACACTTCAAGGTTCCAAATTGTGTGTGAATTTGTGATAATTCTAGTTAGAGGTACAAATGATTTGCGTATGCTAAATCATGTCATTTGCTCCTGTTGATGTGCAGGTGGTATTTCCTAGTTACGGGGAGCGTTATTTATCTTCACCATTGTTTGAATCCATTCGGCATGAAGCTGAACAGATGACATTTGATTAAGAACAAAAATACTATGTAACAGTGCTCTGCGAATTTGATAGTATTATAGTTTTTTTTTTTTTGTCTGGTGATCTCCTATTCAGGACGATCCATATGTTTGACTTCAATAATACATAAGAATTTTATAGGAGAAGCCTCCAGTGATCCCTTATTCAGAACGATTAGAAATCTACGTATCTTTTAAAAGGAATAAAAAAATTAACGAAAAATATACAATTGAATGTTCAATGCCGGAAAAGCTATATGACTATGAATAGTTCTTAGAAAGGGTCTTGTTAAAAAATGGTGAGTCGGAAGTGAAATAGTATATTTTTGTGTCCTTTTACTCTTTTAGTTTAGTAGGCTCTTATTAAAACATACTTGATTAACCAAAAAATATTAGGTGTTTTTAAATCAACTATTTTTTTGTTTTTTTATCAACAAACAAGATTAATCTCCTTGGAAAGGATGATGCATCTATTTTGCCTCCTTGAATATATTATATTTATCATAAATAAATTTAAAAACAAGAAATTTCATTGAGACAGAGAAGAAGTGACCACCTTTGTAATCTAACAAACCATCAAATGTACTTGCTAAATCCTCGGGATTACTTGGGACGCCTCTAAACCAACTAAATCAAACACTAATTTTGTTTGATTGATAATTCATGATTGTCACTAGTCTAATGAAATTTTATACAAGAAAGAAAATAAACACATGTTTTCTCTTTATAAATAGATGTTTTTCACATATGAATAATATCTTATTCAAGTGCATTAATCCTATAAGTTAAAATGTATTAAAAATTATAATATTAAAAATGAAACTCATTAAATAATAAATAAAAATTTTTATGTTTTATAATTCTTAATAAATGTTCGAAATAATGTGTGTTAAAGAAGTGTGATACTACTAACATTTATCGTGATTAGATTAGCTACATTGTAACACTCTTCTAAAGGTGAACATCAAATACTGCAACTTCTCTTTCCTGTACATCCTTGCAGAGGCTATTGCTTTTTTTGAAGGCTGCAGAGTGTAAAGGCTATTATTGTAACTGCTAATTTTATTTTGTTTTTTTTTCTAAAGGTAGGGAACTGGAGGTTAGGATCATAAGAGAGGAAGTGTCTCGCTGAGGATCAAATCTTGCTCCTTTTCATGCATATTGATAGCAATATTGGTAATAACAGACCCAAGAGAGTAAGCACAAGGTCAACTTATCTCAATGACTTCATGTGAGCATCCTTAGTGCAGTTGGGCCTCCACTACTTTGCCTGTAGAAGTTTTTTATAACCACCTACATACCATACCATAAATTAGTTATTTCCCAATTCAACACTAAGTGACCTTGATGGGCAATTATCATCCATTATAATCACTTATAAATATAGCAATATCAATGAATAAAGGCAGGAAAAATTACTTATCTCATTCTAATTAGTGCCTTGTAGCTTAGCTTAGCATTAGCATTGTGTTATCAAGTGGTCCGACCTACCCTCCACCACCACCATGCCGGAGCACAATACACGACAGTCCACCACGGAACAATTGAAGGACGCCATCTTTCGCCTCACCTAACACCAGACCACTCTTTCTTAGTCGGATTCCGTGATGAATGAGAAACTCGAGTCCATCTTGGAATGTTTGGTTGTGATGACCGTTATGCCCAGTTCCCCAGCT
The DNA here is from genome assembly GCF_004193775.1 of Glycine soja. NCBI lineage: Eukaryota > Viridiplantae > Streptophyta > Magnoliopsida > Fabales > Fabaceae > Glycine > Glycine soja. Next base: position 40,985,264 of record NC_041011.1, on the reverse strand, counting down.
CTAGCCCCGCAACCTTCACACAATCATCCTCACCTGAAGCTCGAAGTGCCTCACTTCGATGGTCAAGACCCGTTGGGCTGGATATTTAAAATATCCTAATTCTTTGACTATCAAGGTGTCCCTGAGCCAAAATGCCTCACCATCATTTCCTTCTATATGGAAGGACTAGCGCTCTGCTGGTATCAATGGATGACGCACAATGGTTTTCTCACCATATGGCCTACCATGTTCCATGCGTTGGAGTCCCGTTTTGCCCCATCGTATTATGACGACTCCCACGACGTTCTTTTCAAACTCCAACAACGACTACTTGACGGACTTCGAATGGCTAGTTAACCGCATTATTGGCCTTGCCCTGCCGTTCCTCCTTAGTTGTTTTATTTCAGGGTTGAATCCTGAGTTGCACAAAGTTTCAAGCCCTGTAGCCGATGTCCCTGCCATAGGCGGTGGCTCTAGCCAAGCTTTAGGAAGACAAGCTTAGCAATCGCCACAAGGGCCCTCGTCACTCTTATTCCAATGTCTTACTATTTGCCTCTGCCATCATTGCTCCCTCCAGTCCACGCATCCCATTTAAGCAACTATCCTCGAAGGAACTGGTGTTGCACCGCGATCATGGCCTCTACTACCACTGCGAGGAAAAATGGGTGCAAGGCCACCATTGCAAGCCCCCCCTCCAATTGTTCATCGCTGATGAAGACAATGATGTTCCTGACGAAAACCCAACCCTAGTTCTGAACCACACCTCCTTGAGTTCCCCTGACTTGCCCACACCCCAACTTAGTTTAAACGCTCTAGCAGGCATGCCGGCACCGAAAACCATACATGTATATGGTACCATCAACCACCACTGTGTTCTTATCCTCGTCGATGGTGGGAGTACCCACAATTTTATACGATCCCGCATCGCGAAATTCCTCGGCCTCCCGACCACTTCAACACATTTACTACATGTTATGGTGGGGAATGGCACCATGATGGATTGCACCTCCTCTTGTCCACAGGTCTCGGTGGAGATACATGACCATCGTTTCGTGGTCGACCTCTACGCACTTCCCCTCAGCGGCACGAACTTGGTGTTAGGGGTCTAATGGCTCAAAGAATTAGGACTCGTCACTACAGACTACACCCAAATGACAATGTCACTTACCCACTTGGGTTAGCCCACTGCCATTCACGCAAGTGTTCCAATACAACCCAAATATGTCTTAGCCCAACAGGTTTGATGTATGTTCCACACAGAAAGCATCTCGGCCCTCTTCCAACTCTCCTTGCTCCACGACCAGGCCAAACAACCCACACCCCCTACTTCCGACAATCCCTCACCACCACCGGAGCTAACCCAATTGCTTCATCGTTTCGTGAAAATTTTCCAAGAACCCAATACCCTTCCACCTCAACATTCCATCACTTACCTTATACAACTTTTACCCAATTTCGTCCTCGTTAATGTATGCCCTTATCGTTATCCCTATTCCCAGAAAGCTGAACTGGAAAAATAGGTGGCCTCTATGCTCACTATCGATCTTATCCGCCTAAGCCAAAGTCCATTTTCTTCCCTTGTTCTTTTGGTGAAGAAGAAGGATGACACATGACAATGTTGTGTTGATTATCGAGCTTTTAACTCAGTCATAGTAAAGGATCAATTTCCCATGCCCATCATTGACGAACTAGGATGGGCATGTTGGTTTCTGAAGCTTGATCTCTGATAGGGGTTCCACCAAATCCGCGTTTCTAATGAAGACATTCTGAAAACCCTGTTTCATGCCCATCAAGGGCACTACGAATTTCGCGTTATGCCATTCGGCCTTTGCAACGCGTCATCCACATTTCAGGTGACCATGAATGAATTGTTGAAGCCCTTTCTCTATAAACTCGTTGTCATTTTCTTTGATGATATATTAGTTTATAGTCCTTCGTTGCCTTCTCATTTTGACCACCTAGAAGTAGTGTTGGATACTCTCGCGAAGGGCGAGTTCTACCTTCGTCGCTCCAAGTGCCTATTTGCTAGGAACCATCTTCAAAACCTTGGCCACATCGTTTTTGAAAAGGAAGTGGCATCGAATCCAGAGAAGATTCAAGCCATGGTTGCCTGGCCGCGACCATCAACGACCACCGAGTTGCGCGGATTTCTCAGACTTACTGGTTTTTATTGTCGTTTCAGCAAAGGCTACACCTCTATTGCAGGTCCCCTAACAACATTGCTCCGTAAAGAGCACTTTCAGTGGAACCTAGAGGCTCAAAGTGCTTTTGACCGTCTAAAGGAGATAATGACCCAGGCTCCCATATTGGCCTCGTCGAATTTCACAATTCCTTTCATATTGGAAACAGACGCTTCTGGGTCTGCCATGGGGGTTGTCATGCTTTAAAATTGCCATCCTATAGCCTTTTATAGAAAGTTATTTTGCCCCAAACTCTAGAAGGCGTCCACATATGTCCGGGACCTCCATGTCATCACGTCAATTGTCCGAATATGGCATCATTACCTGCTTGGAAATTCCTTTATCATCCTGACTGACCACAAGAGTTTGAAGGATTTAATGGCCCGGGTCATCCAAAGACCTGAGCAACAGGTTTACTTGTTCAAGTTACTTGGCTAAAACTACACGATCGAATACAAATCCGATGCCAGTAACGTTGTGGCAGACACCCTGTCTCGCATTGTTTCTCCTACAGAGGAAAGCTACTTTTCTTTATCACTTTCGAATTTTGTATTCCTTGAACAACTCAAGCAGTCACTTCACTTGTCTGCTAGCTATTCATCTTTGTTGTAGAACATCAAGGAACACCCAGCCAGACATGAAGGTTTCACGGTGGACCGCGATCTCATCTTCTTCCATAGGAAGATATGGTTACCATCAGACAATCCATTCATAACTCGCTTGCTCAAAGAATTCCATACTACTCCTCTTGGGGGACATATGGGATTTTCCAAAACATTACACCAACTTCAAGCAATTTTCTTTTGGGCCAAGATTTACGAGCTTTCATCGCCAAATATACTACATGCCAACAGACCAAGTACGAGACGAAAAATCCTGCGGGATTACTTCAGCCCTTACCCATCCCAAATATGCCATGGGAGGACCTTTCGCTCAATTTTATCAGTGACCTTCCCCAATCATAGGGCTATTATGTTATTTTGGTCATAGTGGACCGTTTTTCAAAAGGGGATCACTTCGATGCTTTACCCATTCGCTACACAGCCCGTTCAATGGCACTACTCTTTCTCGATGTCGTTTGCAAACTCCATGGCTTTTTTAGGAGCTTAGTTTTCGACAGAGACCTTGTTTTCATTAGCTCTTTTTGGTAGGAGCTGTTTCGCCTGAGTGGCATCAAACTCAGGATGAGCCTTCATACCACTCTAAAACAGATGGGCAAACTTAGGTACTCAATCATATATTGGAACAATATCTCCGTTCCTTCGTTCATGACGGACCACGATAATGGTTCAAGTTATTGTCTTTAGCAAAGTGGTCATACAACACTTTTGTGCACTCCAGTACCGGTCTTTTGCCATTTGAAGTCACATACAGAAAACCCCCACCATCAATTCCCAATTACATGCAGGGATCATCATCCATTGAAGCAATTGACGCCCTCTTATCTACACATGCGTTTATCCGCTCCGTCTTACAACTAGCGTTGTTTGCTTAAAGCTCAGGCAGCTATGAAGCAATCTGCTGACGCCCATCAACGCAATGTCACTTATTCAGTAAGTGACTAGGTTTATGTCAGACTCCGTCCATATTGTCAAAAGTCGGTCACCGCAACTTACAATAAGCTTTCCAAATGCTACTTTGACCCATTCCAGGTAATAGAGCGGATTGGTGTCGTAGCTTATCGTCTCCAATAGTCGAAATCATCTAGGATTCACCTAATATTCCATGTCTCATTGCTGAAATTACACCAAGGCCTTCAACCCGGCAGTCTCGGATTTTTACCTTCCCCTATAATGGACAATATGCCTCTCGTCCAGCCCCTTATTATTATGGACTAGAAGTGAAACACTAAGACTTCTTTACCTTCCAAGTTGGTACTGGTCCAATGGTTGGGATTATCTCTTGAGGAATCCACTTAGGAAGCTTGGGAGGACCTGAAGACAACATATGCCCTTGAAGACAAGGACATGTTTCGAGTAAGGGGTGTTGATAGCAATATTGGCAATAACAGACCCAATATCCTTAGTGCAGTTGGGCCTCCACCACTCTCCTTGTAGAAGTTTGTTATAACCACCTACATACCATACCAGAAAGTGGTTATTTCCCAGTTCAGCAGTAACCGACTCTGATGGCAGTTATCATCTATTGTAATCACTTATAAATATAGCAATATCAATGAACAAAGGCATGAAAAATTACTCATCTCGTTCCAATTAGTGTCCTGTTGCTTAGCTTAGCATTGGCACTGCGCTATCACTTGTCTTGTAGCTACTAGTTGGAAAGTAGAACTCTCGAGTCTCAATCATAGATTAAATTAAATTAAAATCTAGGTCCCATGTAATTCAATAATTCCTTTTAAAAAATTTAATTCAATAATTAAGCATGGACTTTGTCAAAAAATAAAAATAAAAAGAAACATGGGCTTTTCAGCTTTTGCGGGACCCCTTATACATATTTTTTTAAAGATAAATATTTTTAATGTCTATATTTTCCATTAAATGTAATTAAGATTCCTATACTTTCATATTAATTAATTTGATACTTAAATTTATAAATAAATAAAAAAGATTTAGTCTCTCTTAGGTCTTAACTTTAAGAAATGATAATTTTTTATAAAAGAAAATCTTGATTATATTTGACCAGAAATATGAAAACTAAAACTTCATTTAATTTTATTTTGAGGCTGAGTTTAGCTACTTCTTGCTTCGAACCAGGTTCTCAATCATGGTACTACATTACACCAGTGTAAACAAGAGTCACAGACTGCGAGACCCCTTATTGTTGCACATTAGAAAAGCCATGCGCCCATATTTTGTGATAAAATAACTTGCTTATCATGTAATTCTTTTCATTTTAAAAGCACAATTAGCTTTTATTAGTAACTAGTAATATTTTAAATAATCTTAAATTATTATTTTATGTATATAAATCGTTATATTTTTTAAATCATCTTCTTTGTCTTTATTGATAAATTAAATTTTAATATTTTTTAAAATGTCAATTATTAAAAATAATATTATATCATAATTTAAATTATTTATTAGAAATTTAAATATAACATTTTTTTAAAATAGTAATTATTATACATGTTAATTATAACATAACTTATATATTAAAATATTATTTATTATGAATTTTTAGCATAACTTATATTCATCTTCTGGACTGAATAAACTAAAATATTAGTACTCATATAAGTGTTAAAATTAATAAAATACAAGTTGTACAATACAAGATTATGAGTTTTCTTAACTCTCGACATTTGATGAATTTGGATCAAAAGAGAAAATAATAAGTTAGTTATTGTGTTTTCTACTACTAAATAAAAATTACAACTGTGGTATTTTTTTTTTTTGAAAGGTACTGTGCTAATTTTTAACTGCAGCATTTTATCATTTTCTCTTTCTTTATTTTATTGTTTTTCTCAATCCAAGCACGTTTATCTTTGTGACAGAAAGACGGAAAGAATGATGTATATAACTCATTATTTATCCTGAGCCATAATTTAAAATGAGAAAAGAAAACTTATGAAAGTGTGAAAAGTTTTAAAAATTAATAATTTATTATATATAATAAATTATGATCAGACAATAATATAAAATTATTTTATACTCAAGTGTATAAACATTAAATTTATTTAATATATATATATAGTCATTCATATAATAATTTTTGTATTTATCTCTTGTTATTCATCGTTTATTATGTTTTAATTTTGTTTTCTTTGTTGTACTATATAATTTATTGTATAAGTATTATAGTATATATTTTTGCCTTAAAAAAAGTATTACTATATTTCTAAAAAGGAAACTCATTATTCATTGCAAAACGTGTCACGGTGGAACTAGGAAAAATAGTATTTAATCCATACGATTATCTCTCTGACTCTACTATTCTATTTCTTCCGAGCTCGTGTCATATGTGCTTCGGCGTAATTTTAATTATTTTAAAAATAAAAAATTAAAATTTAAAAATATTTTAAATTAATATAATTAAAATGTATATTTAAAATAATTCTAATGAAAAAATTCTTAAAAAATATGCATGAAATGAGAAATTGATTCTTAAACAAAACAAATTAATATTTTAGTTGGTTCATTATGCAAGACAAGTATTTATTGTTATATAATTAAAATTTATAATGAATAAATACATAATTTTTTATTTTATATTAATAAATAATAATATATGATTAGATACATCTTATTATAATGAGAAGGTGAAGATAAAAATCACAGGTATCATGAATAATCATATCGCAACAACTTTAATGTTAGGGACTAAAGGGGACATCACACTTCGGATGGCAACGGTTGGGATCGGTATTAGTCTCTCGTATCTCTTAATTGTACAAGTATTTGTTAAGGTGATATTTATGGAATTTTTAAATATTTTCAAATATTTATGTGTATTTGTAAATATTTGTTAAAATATAATTTTTTAATGAAAAGTACAAAAATAAAGCTAAAAACAAATATTTTTAAAAATATATATTTAGACTAAATTAACAATTGTTATATGTATTTAAGGGGAGAATTTGTCTTTAATTCTTTTCATGTGTAAATTATTTTTTTAGTCAAAGGCATAACAAGAGGCAGACAGGACAAATAGAATTAGACTGTAACCTAGTTGGTTAAACAATATTCATAATAGCTGACTAAAAAATATTATTGTAAATTTTATTTTTAAAATTAACTTTTTTAAAAGTAAAAAAAAAGAGTGTACAAATGGGGCACTACTATTTATAGTTACATCTTTTTAATAAGCATAAAAATGTGTACAGACTACATATAGCACACTTATATTTGTAATTACATTTGTTTTAATGTGTAGGGTTTGATATGAATATAATTATTGTGAAAACACTGATTTATGTAAAAACGTGATTACAATTAATAATAATTATTAGATTGTGATTAAAAATAGCAGATAACTGAAATTAAAAAAATTAAATTCAAATATAATATAGTCATTAAATTTTTAAAAAATTTATGAAACAAATTATGTTCTAAAATATTTAATTATTATTAACTAAATATTATTACTTGTTATTATGATTGTTGTTAATGATAATCGTAATAATTAATGACAATAATAATAATAATAGGTGATGATTAATCTTTTATAGATTTAATGACATATTATAATTTAATTTAAAATTTAAATATTTTAATTTCAATTATTTATTATTTTTAATTTTAATCTAATAGTTATAATTAGTTATTCTTATATTTATGTAAGATAATGTTATCAAGTAGTGGTAATTGGTTTGATATTTTATAAAATAAGAAACGACAAACATGATTAATTACTCAAAGAAATGAACACGTGAATCATCAAAGAAAGGAACGCATCAAAATGATGATTTCCAAAAATATAGAATTATTACAAACTAGCAGTGTGTCATGTTCGTGCGGAAAAAATTACTAAATTAAACAGTGAATCAATTAATTATTATACATCTGTGAAAAAGAATTAAAAAGCAAAAAGGACACGACGGGGGGGGGGGGGGGGTAGATAATTTGAGAATGAAAATATTTATATAAACTTTTTGACAAGTATTTGTAAAAGAAGAAAAAAAATATGTTTTACTATAATTTGTATAAAAAACAAACGAGAAAAGACATTATACGAAAATTAGTATTTTTTTAATAGTATGTATATTGGGAACTTACTTGAACTAATATGTTTAAGAGATTCTTAATCTCGTTAAACTAACAAATAATAAATACTGTAAATATATTTAAGAATTAAATTATATTTTTAGCTAAGTATATAATTTTTATTTTTATATAATTAGTCATATAATTATTTATTTAACTATTAAAATAATTATTATATATTTTTATAATTATAAATAATAAAATATGAAAAATACATAATTATATAATTAATAATTACATATAATATATTATAAAAGGAGTGATCCACCACTTGTTCTAAGAATCTCATCCTCATTGTTTATTTTTTAAAAAAATTTAATGATTAATTACTTATTATAACTATTAAATCTTAAAAAAATAAATTATAAGAACGAAAAATAATTCTAAAAAATCATTTTTAAAATAAGTGAGATCTCCTTTATATATATATATATATATATATATATATATATATTAATAATTATAAAAAAATATGTAACACAAGAGTGAGGAATGACATACTAAAACCCGACCCTAACCTGCCTCCCCAGGTTGGGGAAAACTTGACCCTCACCTTGATTTAGACAACTCTTGTGGTAACTTATCAGAAAATTAATTTTTAGGTTATGAATAAATTATTCAATATTAATTTAAAATTTTCATTTCATTTCATTCATCTTTTGCTCTACCAAACACACCCTAAAGAAATTTATACATGGACGCTCATGTTCAATTCCATGCTTATAAATAAACGCTCTGGAGGCACTCCATGACTCACACAACCTACTTCTAGCTAACACACTTAAAACGACCAATAATGGCGTTTGCTCACGACTTGGAGTTGGAATCCTCTTCTTCCCCTCTGGTGTTCTCAGTACGGAGGAGTGAACCGGAGCTGGTGGCTCCGGCCAAGCCCACTCCCCGCGAAATTAAGATCCTATCTGAGATAGATTCTCAGGCGGGTCTTCGTACCCAAATTCCAATCATACAGTTCTACCGTAACGACCCATCATTGGCAGGCAAGGACCCAGTTCAAGCCATTCGAAACGCTCTTGCGGAAGCACTTGTTTTCTACTACCCGTTTGCGGGTAGAATTAAGGAAGAAGGTTCGGATGGAAAACTCGTGGTGGATTGTAACGAAGAGGGTGTCATGTTCATCGAGGCTGACGCTGATGTCACACTTGATCAGTTCGGTGATGCTCTGAAACCTCCGTTTCCGTGCTTCCAAGAACTCCTTTACCAACCTCCTGGTTCAGACGGAATCACTGATGCCCCCATTTTTCTTATACAGGTCCAACTTATATATCCAGTCTCGCTAATCATTCACATATCTTCTTCATTTCTTAATTCCACGCTTTGAATTTTATAGTAGACCACCATATTTAACAAGAAAAATTGTATCTTACAGGACTATTAGGTAATCATGGATGGTCATAAATCTAATGAATGTTGATGGTGATATATAATTGAGTTTTTATTTTAGAAGAAAGTATTAATAAAACCCCGTTACGTACTATATAAAAGTTGATAAGAATCATATATAGTAACCTGAAATTGTATAATAATTTCTCATTTTTAATAAGAAATTATTATATGATTACGTGATTATGTTCAAGTTTCTTTCTTTTTTTTAATACACAAAGAAAGAAATCAAAACATCAAGAAAAAAGTACCACTGAAATTAAATTTAATTTTCTTAAATAATGTATTGAATTTAAATTTTGTAGATGAAAAATGTAATAAGAAGAAAAACTATAAAAAAAATGACTAATCAAATTCTCACAAACAAAGTGAGTGAATATTTGTACGAATAACCTGGATCATAAAATAAAAAAGAAAAACTTTCATATGACATATAATTAAATTTTTTTAAGTTAATTAAGAGAATAATAATACGAAGATTAAGTTGGATCATAATTTTTTTTCTCAAGAATTATTTGAGAGTGAATAATATCTTAGAATGAATATATATTTTGATTTTGGATTGATACACAGGTGACCCGTTTGAAGTGCGGTGGTTTCATCTTGGCAATTCGTTTCAACCACGTCATGGTTGACGGAGTTGGGCTCATTCATTTCACACTCACCGTGGCAGGGATAGCACGCGGAGCCATGAAGGAGCCTCCATTCCAACCCGTGTGGAGCAGGGAGCTTCTCTTCGCCAGGGATCCGCCACGTGTCACCTTCAACCACCGCGAGTACGAACAACTCACAGACTCCAACGATGCCGTTTCGACAGACTTCGAGCAGCGTTCCTTCTTCTTCGGCCCCACCGAAACCGCCTCCATCCGCGCCCTCCTCCCCCGTGACCTCGACCAACGCGCCACAACGTTCGAGGTGCTGACGTCATACGTCTGGCGCTGCCGCACGAAAGCGCTTCAAATCCCTCCAAATGAAGATGTGAGAATGATGTGCATCGTCGACGCGCGTGGAAAGTTCGATCCTCCCTTCCCGGCGGGGTTCTACGGCAGCTGCTTCGCGTTTCCGGCGGCGGTGACGGGCGCCGGAGATCTCTGCGAGAAACCGCTGGAGTACGCGGTGCAGTTGATACAGAAAGCGCGCGGCGAGGTGAGCGAAGAGTATATTGATTCGGTGGCGGATTTGATGGCGAGTGAGGGAAGGCCTTTGTTCACTGTGGTGAGGTCGTGTCTGGTGTTGGATACGACGGAGGCTGGGTTCAGAAATTTGGACTTTGGTTGGGGGAATGCGCTGTATGGTGGAATGGCAGTTGCTGGTGCTGGTGCTTTCCCTGCGGTGAACTTTCATGTGCCGAGTCAGAATGCCAAGGGTGAAGAAGGAATTCTGGTTTTGATTTGCTTGCCTAGCCAAGTCATGAAAGCCTTTGCTAAAGAGTTGGATCATAACATGCATGCTTCAGAAGCAACTTCATTAATTAATTAATTAATTATCACATGACTCATCCAGTGCTGTTTACGTATTATCAACTTAGTTGAACCTTGGAGTATTGTCACTGTGTGCCAAATAAAAATTGTGTGTTAACAATAACTCTTCTATCATAATTAATTACGTTTCTTAATTATTTACTACTGTTAACATATTCATCTAAATTAGCGATCGACATCTTTGTTTAAGTTTTTTTTATAGGATTATTTTTTCATTTAATCATAAATTATAAATTTTATATATATTAAATTCTATGTTTTGTATGGAAAAGATATTCTTAAAAATATTTAAATAATTATATATACAACAGGATACAAAAAGTGTCAATGGAGGAGTTATAGATGTTGTCAACCAACCTTTATTTCTTCTCGCAATTCTCATGAGACCTGCGAATCACACTTCGTAAGTGGGATTAATGGTTAGAACACATTCGTGTCTTTCACTTAGGAAAAAAAAATTCCCATAAGACATGGACCAACCTTTATTCATATATATCGTGCCAAAACCAATATTATTGTCCTTAAACAATATTGAATTTTGAAACAACAGAGTAGGTGAAACAAAACCATCAAATCTATATTACGTAACTAAATCTTTCAATAATTACAGGATAGTATGTTTTAATAAGAGGGGGAAAATAAAGAAAAGAGAAGGTATATATGATACATTCATTTTTTATTTAGTTGAGAGAAAATAAAAAATAAAAAATAAAAATGATTTTTAAAACTAAATATTCAAAATTAATTTTCTCATTCTCTTCGTTTTTCTTCCTCTAAACACTACTATTTTCCGTACATCTAATATTTTTATTCAATAACACATTTATAATAAAAAAATGAAACAAGTATTCCAATTTTTCATTTCATTGTTTAGGTATGTCTATACATATATATTATAATAATAGTAGAAACAATCAATTGCATGTTCAGCCCTTCATCAAATGGTAACTAATTAATTTTTCATCATTCATGTATATGTATAACTGTATGATTTAATTAAATTTGTACTTATTGTTTCCCACAAATAACTGTTTCCATGATGGGAGTCACACTCATGAGATATAATTGTAAAATTACCTTATAAAAAAATAAAACAATTATTACCCCACTCATAAGACGCCTGTAAATATATATGTAAGAATAATCGAAGAATTAAGATGAACGTAAATATTTTATTATAAGGATCATACATTATAATGTCTTAATATAGTCATCGGTGAAATAGATGGTAACAACTTGTATCCTTTGATGAAGTGATTTAGGAAATGAATTTTGGTTAATCATTAGATATAAAATAAATCAGGTTAAAAGAGAAATATTCATTTTATATATGCTCATGATCTCTAACTAAGATTAATCACTTTGTTCGAGACTACAGGAGTTATTTTCTATCAATATAATGAAAAAAAACATTAACCACATAACCAAAGTCTTTCCAAATGAACTAATGGAAACGAGGTTTTTTTTATTCACAAATTTTAGTTTGTTAATTTTGTTAAAAATAATAGGAGTGAGATTTGAATAATCCCTCATTTTCTCTTTCTACCTTCATCTTTAAGTACTCTCTTTCCAAGGTCAATCTTATATCTCCTAAAAAGAAGTTTCAATAGTCAATTATATACTTTTAATTACTTTCTATGGTTTCAAATATAAAAAAAATACAACTTTTGTTTTAAATAAAAAAAATTCAATTAATTTTATTTTATTTAATATTATTATCTTTAAAATATCTTTCATTGAAGTGTTAGATTCAATGATTCTTCCTTATTTTTGAAACCAAATTATAATAAAAGATAAGTTGAGAAAAAATATTTTTTAATTAAAATTGTATGGTTAACTAATTTTTTTAAATTATCATGTCATATTTTTTTTGAGACCAGAGTATCTGTCTAATCTCTTAAGTTAAAACAAGTGACAAAAGAATCGATCAATTAAACAATACGAGCAAAGTTTATTTTCTTTTGCTTTGAATAAAAAAACAATAAAATACTTGTTTAGAATCGGATTATGTCTCAAATAGTACTACTTAAAAAAAACATAAAAAACCAGACAAAAATCACTATATGATAAGCCCATCTATGTTATTATGTCCTGATCAATCCCGACAAAAATCCTCTCTCTTGTCTACAACTGCTCTTTAATTTCTTCCTCCCTATTCCATAACCCAACATCTCAATTGTTCCTCTGCGCAACTTCCATCATATGTAAAACAACCTTTACCCATATAATATTGCCAACTTCACCAACCTATAAATGGACAACCGCATATTATTGTCACATGGGTCCTTAAATAATATTAAAATAACAGAGTAGGTAAATCAAACTCATCAAATCTATATATTATACTATAATTAAATCTGTCAACAATTATACGGTGTGTTATAACAAGTGGAAAGAAATCAAAGAGGGAAGAAAATATATATAATGATATACTATTAAATATTTTATTTGATTGAAAAGAAAAGAAAAATTAGTTTTTAAAAATAAATATTCCATTTTTTCAATTTAAATTTGAAAAGTTTCTCGATCATTCTCCTCATTTTTCTTCCTCTAAACAATACTAATTTTCTTAGCCTTGCCTTGAGAAACATTGGCTTTGTGACAAAAAATTATTCTGTTCTGTTTATTATTCAAACGATGAAATGGAAATTTTGATTCATTGCACTATATAAAATAATCTCAGGCTCTCGGTCTTTTTAAATTTCTCATTGCACTATAAAAGTATTTGGGACTTAAAGTGAGTGTTGAATATTGATTTGTGGGATTTATTTTGTGTACCGTGAAGTTTTCTTTTACATCCAATAATGTAGTGAATTGATGAAATTATTCTTCACTTAAAATTAAAAACATCATCCCCTACCTCTATTGCTGTTATTCTCGTACTCCCTTGCACTGTGACTCCTCCTTCATCCTTTGTTCATCTCGTGATTTGTTGCATTGCGATCTCTCCTCCTCTTGCTTTCATCATCGTTGACGTGGGTACCTATCTTTCTGTTTAAGATTTTCTGTGTTGTGCTAGGAAATTTATACCCGTATAGATTATATGACAATCTGTATGCTTCATACGGATTGACAATTCGTATGCTCCATAAATATGTCAATATAAATAAATATGTTTTTTAACATATACTATCACACAATTTTATTATTTTTTTACTGCATTTAATAATATAATACATTAAAATTGATAAGCATATATATTAAAATTTAGACTTGCATAAACTAATATATGGCACAATTTTATTGTTTTTTTACTTGCATAAAGTAGTTAACATAATAATATTTACACAAATATTATAAAGGTTTAATTACTCATTCAGTTACAAAAAAAACATCAACTCTTTTTATTACCTTTTAGTCCTTGTTACAACATATATATATATATAGCTACAAATTAGATATAAATTATCAACTCTTTTTTATTGTAAATTATCTTATGATAAATTACTTACGAATTACTTGTTAATATTTTTTTATTTAATTGTAATTCATAATATTAACTATATTTTAATGGTGAGGACCGAAAGGAAATCAAAATATAAATTATAGGATTAAAAAGATCACGTTCAAACTATAAGGACTAAAAGATAATTAAAATGTAAATTATAAGGATTAAAAAAATTACTTTTAAACTAAAAATGACTAAAAGAGAATTAAAATGTAAATTATAGAGAATACAAATACCACTTTCAAACTATAAAGATTAAAATATACAAATTATGAAACTATAGGGAGCAAATGAGTAATTCAACATATTATAAAAAAATATAACTAAATTAAAAAAAAACATCAAAAATAATTTTTAAAAATATTTTTAGGTTATATGGATTGACAATCCGTATAAAACTTATGGATTAGCAATTCGTATAATTCATACGGATTGACAGTTCGTATGTTTCTTACGGATTGTCAATTTGTATGAAACTTACGGATTGCCAATCCATATGAAACATATGAATTGTCAATTCATAAGATTCATATGAATTATTAATTCGTATGTTTATTACCAAACAGATAAACTCGCAGACATAAAAAAAAAACTACCTCCTCCGTTGTTGCATCGCAACACTCACCACAACGATAACCACGTGCTGCGAACAACCACCGTGACCTCGATCAAACCAGCCACAACAACAACAACCAGAACCTCAGCTGAAAAGAAAACAACTTGGTGAATGAAGAAAAAATAAAGCCAACACACAAAGAAAAAGAACTTAATAGGGGTAGTGTTGGAAATTTAATAAAATTGTTGGGTGTAGAAGAAATCCACACGGTACTGAAAGAAAATCCCTTGATTTGTTTACTTTATAATTTGCCGCACTTGCTTTTCGATCCAAATATGTGATGTCTTATAACTTCCCAATTATTTTACCTTTAGTTTGATGTATTATAAATATGTGATGGCCGCGGTAAGCCAATGTTTAATCCACGTTGTGAAAAATATATATTTGTACATGAAAGTTAATGAGGGTCCATGTATTTGGTTTTGAGTTTAATTTAACGAGCAAATAAACCACTTAACTAAGTGGATGTTCGGTAAAATGAAAAAAAAATCATTTGACTAAGTATATGTTTGGTAGATTGAAAAAAATATAAAAATTTGAATTAAAATAAAAAGTAAAAGTGTGTTTTACAACATTTTATTGTTTATTTCGCTCATTTTTCATCATCTTTCATCTTTTACCAAATAACCTTTAAGAGTGTGTTATATTTGTTGGCAGGGTGTGTTTCAAGATTGTTGAATGGAGAAGTATGTGAGAGGGGGCTTCTAACTGAACAAACCTTTGAGGTTACTCAACGACAAACCAAACACACTCTAAAACTTTGCAAAAGTTCCCTCCAACAACTTCATGACTTTGAGGTTTAAGTATTGAACAAATAGATAAATTATTGCAACAACTATAAGGTGACTGATTGGCGATGCTTTCTTTCCCATGCAAGTTTCTCTTATAACTAAGGACATGAATTAAGAGACAAAAGCTATGACTTAACTCTGATGCGCCTAGGGTTCCTTTTACTTTGACACACACCATTCTTGTTAAACCTCACATAAAGATCTAACTAACATTGTGACATTCAATGATGCTCTTCTTTCTTGAAAACTAAGTATAACGGTAGACCCAATTTTCCATTCTTGTTATTGGGAAGTGGGAGAATGAAAAGACGAATTGGTTCTTTTCAATAGCTAGCAAGCCTAACTATTGAGCTTGTGTAAACTTGCATTCACATTACTCACATTTTCTCCATACAAAATTAGACATTAGATTTTTTGTGAAATACCCTTTAAGTTGGTGTCATGGCCTCATAGGGTAATCATGTAGAGCACATAATTGCCAAGCAAACTAAAATGTTATACAATCAATTTAATTTTGTGTGTATTTGATCATTCATTGTAGTGAAATGTCACTTTGAGTTGTTTAACTTAATATACTTTTTGGAACAATTTGTATGAGCATATTTTTTCTTTGTTCTTACCCCCTTTTAAATTTTTTTATTTACCTTTATTGTAGACTTATAGTTTCACCCAATTGTTTTTTTTTATAGTTATAAACTTAGAATATGAAAAAACTTATTTCCCATTCTCCTCTATTTTGCATCTAGTTTAGAATGTCTTTGATATGTCTTATGTTTATAGTAAAATGTTTCATATGAATTCCAATCTTGATATAATTATAATATTTTTTGGGAACAAAGATTTTGATTAAGGGCCATATCAATTGATATATTGGGAGTAGATGTGTCAAAACCGATCAGTTTGACCCACAAGGATTGGCTCATCACGATTTGAGCGCTAAACAAGCCGAGTCAGCTCGATTTACCTTTATGTGAGTCATGAAAATACCCATCTGACTTGGTCCACCACGGGTTAGTGGGTTAAGTGGGTTGACTCACCAAATTTATAAAAATAAAAATAAATCCCAAATAAAAAAAATTAAACATTATTTTTTTTTCATTTTTTAAAAAATGATATTTTTTCCATCAAAGACTTTATTAATTCAAATACAAATAATAGATAAATATCTCAAATAATCATTCAAGCATATAGTATTATCATTCAAGTAACCATTCAAATGTCTAGGATACATAAATATCATTCAAAAGACTTAAAATGCCAAAGTCTTAAAATAAAATCTATTGGTCCAAACATTTGTCATAGTTCAACAACATTAAAATATTAAAATAAAAATTAAAAATATCAATTTTTAGTTTAAGTGGATTAACCCAGCTCAACTTGGCTTGAGCCCACCTAGCTCGTGGGTTAAGTGAGTTGGGTTACAATTTGGCCAACATTGAAGAAAAATTCAATTTTTTAGCTTGGCCCAGCTCAAACTTGTGGTGAGTCGGGTTGGCTCACATGGTAACATTTCACTCAATTCCTCCATTGGTTAGTACCTTCTATAGGTAGTCCTTTTTGAGACTTTGACAATCTCTTTCGACTGCTTTTTAGGAGCAATGACTATCCCTACAAATCAACACAAGACTTTTTAGGATACTTTATTCTCAGTCACACGCTTTATGAAAAACTTTTTAGAAGGTCACCCATCACATAACTACTCAAAATCAAACACGCTTAATTATGAAGTTGCTAAGTGATAGATTATCAAAAAATAAATGCTTTTTGTTGGTATATGTAATATTAATTAATTCCTTTAAACCATCTTTAACCATACAGTCCTATATTAGTGACTTGTTAGTTGTTACAAGCTTGATAAGAGAGAATTGTATTTCATTCTTACATGCTAAATAATGGCATTTGTTGTGCAACAAGTAATTACTAACTACTCAAATAGTTAATGTAAACACCTATATTTAGTATATTGATTATATGAGGGTATTAATTGATATGAGTATTTTTTCAGGAGTAATGATATACAAATATTTCATTATTTTAAATACTCTATCAACACTTCTCATTTTTTCTCTATTTCTATCTTCTCATGACAATATTAACACATTCATACCTATACTTTTTTCTTTCTTTCTAGGTGTTGCATAGGGGTTTGGGGTGTTCATTAAACTTTTTCCTTTTCGTAGTAGGGAAATTTGGGGGAAGAGTGATGGTACACAAACACCTCTTTATTTTAAACACCTTTTATTTTTGTCTATTTCTCTCTTTCTATCACATTAAAAATTCTATCATACCTATATTTTTCTCCCTCTCTCTAGGTATCAAATAACATATTGGGTGTTCATGTAACATTTTTCTTTTGGAGGAAAAAAGGTGAAAGAAGTCACAATATGGGAAGGGAAATGTGGGAATATTAAAATTGTGGGAGTACAGGTAGTGAAACGTGTGGTGCAGGAAGCAACAACCTTAACGGGCTTCGAACATGTCTTAGCCCAAAGCTCCTTGTCTTTCCATCGATCCATGTCTTTCAAGCGTAGCGGATCTATGCGGCTCTCCCGAGCACAAGATCTACGTCCCCGTGTGGTGAAACTTCACAACAACCGATTACAGTGAGTGACAAGAGTCTTCACACTCCATCGACTCAATTCCGAGATGGCTTTCATGGCGGTCTTGGAATCCGACCTTCGCGCTCTCTCCGCCGAAGCTCGCCGTCGCTATCCCGCTGTTAAAGACGGCGCAGAGCACGCCATCCTCAAGGTTAGTATCTTTGATTCTGGTTTTAGCTCTTTGTCACCTCCGAGATTCTGTTGCATTGCGATTCGATTATGCAAATAGGAACTGATTTTAAAGGAAGGAAGAAAAATGAGACTATGGATTTCAATTTCCAGTAACAGGCTAGTAGATCATCGCAACTATTGAAATGGCGTAACTGGATTGAACTGTTGGAGTTAGTTTGAAGTAATCTCAATATCCCTCCCCCATACCTTCGCATAGCGAAGAGCCTCTGGGCAATGGGGTACAAAGTTTTTTAATTTTGACTGATGCTCGGATCAATGTCTAAGGAAGCGTGTGCGGCGGAAAATTCTTTGACGCTGTTGTGAATTGATTCTGTTAGATGTAGAAGTGTAACGATACTGATAATAAGCAATTTTAGAAGGATACTTGTATGTGCGTTTTGTTCATTTTATCTTCTAGATAAAAGAATGGCAACTATAAACTCTTTACACTTCTTATTATTCACTTGCAGCTTCGTACATTGTCAAGTCCTAGTGAAATTGCACACAATGATGACATATTACGAATCTTTTTGATGGCGTGCGAGGTGCGGACGGTGAAGCTTAGCATTATTGGACTTTCGTGTCTGCAGAAACTGATATCTCATGATGCTGTTTCTCCATCCGCTCTGACGGAGATTTTATCTACACTGAAAGATGTAAGCTTAGATAACCAGTTCAGCTAGAAAATATGATGGTTTAAAAACATTCAGCTGGACCTTACTATATTTGGTTATAGAGACTTTCAAATCTTGTTACTTCAATTCTATGTTTAGGTTTAATTTTTTAGATTTATGCAAGAGCTAGTACATTATGTTTTAGTTTCATTCTAGTGGGAAGGCTAACTCATGCATCAATAACCTACCCATCTTTCTCTTTCTTGTCCCCTGGCCTGTGCAGCATGCTGAAATGGTGGATGAGGGTGTTCAGCTCAAGACCCTTCAAACAATATCAATAATATTTCAATCACGTTTGCACCCTGAAAACGAGGTAAGTTTCATCTACACGAACTATGTGTGTTATTGTTTACAGTATATAAACTGTATTTTAGCTGGACCTGGAAGTTGTCTGGTAAGCTGACTGTACTCTGTTAAATATAATATATTGATCTTATTGAATGTAAGATGTAATAGACCTAAATAATGATTATATAGTGTGACATGGACTTGTTGGCTTTGATCTGTAAGGTCTAAGGAGATCGAAAACAGGAATCTATCTTACAGGATATAATGGATGAGAACATTGTTTCAAAAAAAATTATAGCACTATACTTCTACCAAAGATGACAACCACCAGTAAAACAAGCACAGCTGCTAAAGCCTTTTTTAGTCCTTGCCTTTTCCAAAACCTTGATGTTGGGCAGTAAGCCTCCTAAGGTATCCCAAAGCTTCCAGAATCCAGAAACAGCAAAGAGTTGGTTCCAAAACTGCTAAGCCAATTCATCATATTAACACAAGTAGTTGCTTGCTTCTAAAATCTAGAACCATACCAGACAAATGTTGGGACAGGGTTTTATGTGGTCTCCATGCATTTGATAGATCATTGGCGTTAAATCTAGTAAGTATTGTGGGCTAGACAACAACTTTTTCCTTATAGGTTATCTTCACCTTAGAAGGAACTAAAATATGGCTTGTAGGATTGTGACTCTCTAAAATGTTTCCAGGAATGACCCTGAAGATTGTATATTTTGCATGTGAAAAAGTTGAAAACCTTTGTGGTTCATTATTATATTCTAAAACCACTGACTTACTGTTAGGTTTCTATACTACTGGTAAGGATAACAAGCTAATCTAAAGAATACTATTGAGGAAAAATACTTGACTGTCTTTCATTACTCATCATTGTGATATTTAAACAAGTACAAAGGCCAAATGATTGGCTATTCGCACTATCAGTAGCAGAATTGGAATATAACAGTTATTCAGGATTGTGAGAATATTAGCTACTACTGGTAGTTGTAACAAACTAAGGACACGTCATTCTGCTCAATTGACTAAATGCCGAATCCTTCATAATCAGACAAAGTCCTGTAGATGGAGAGGTCTCCTTGTATTCCTCTTGGGCTGTGATGATTGGGCCATGTTGCTATCAATACCCACCTCTGGAGGAAACACCTTGTCCTCAAGGTGATTCACAATGCATAAATCATCCCAAGCCTCCTAGGTGGCATCTTCAGGTTGTAAACCGAGCCATTGGACCAAGACCTGTTTGGTCAAGGGGTGAAGTGGAGTGGTCCAGTTTCCAATCCAACAAGGTCAGGGGTTCGATTATGGGGTGATGGTCCCTTGCTTTAGATGGTAAGGTGGCAGTCTTAGTGGGAATGTCCCTGTGGTGAGGTTTCAACAGCGAACAGTGGAAAACGGGATGAATCTCTGATGAAGCCGGAAGTTGAAGGTGGTAGGGCACAACATCAACACTCTCCATAATTGGAAAAGGACCATAAAATCGTTTAGAAAGCTTATGATAAGCACCAACAACTGAGAGTTGGCGATACGGTTTGAGTTTCACATAAACCCAGTCACCATCATTATGCTGCACATCCCGTCGTTTGCTATCGGCAAAGTGCTTCATGGTAGTCTGTGCTTTGGATAATTTCCGCTTCAAACGGTCACAAATCGCCTCACGAGTAGAGAGTAGAGTGGTCGACGGCCTCCATCAGAGAAGAAACCAGCAAATAGTGTGGAATGGATGGAGGGGGTTTGCCAAAAGTCACCTCATAGGGAGGTCGATGGAAAAGCTTTGGGACTGAAGAAGAGGACTCTGTGGACAGAGATGAGTGCAATGTAAGACAGACCCATTACCTACCTTGACGGGTAAGGCGAAGGTGGAGAGGAGTGGGAGATTCAAGAACTTGGTAACCTGCGTTTGGATGAAATTGTGGGTACTACCGCCGTCTACCAGAATAGTGATGCGGTGGCCGTCAATCTGTCCATATAAGCGGAACATCTCCAGTGTTGGCATGCCGAACATGGCATTCATGCTGATTTGTGGAGTGGGCAAGGCCTCCTCGTTAGGGGTGGTTTCAATAGTAGCAGAATCAGGGCACTTGGGGTTTCAAGGCCATCATCATCATCAGCTATAAGGAGCAGAATGTGGCCCTTACAGCGATGCCCTACAATCCATTTCTTGTTGTAGTGGTAGCATAAACCCTGCTCGTGACGAGATGTAATTTCCGTTGACGAAAGGTGTTTGAAGCCTACCTTCGACGTCAAGGGAGAGGGCGAATGAGGACTAACGGTAGTCGGAGTTGGGGATGAAAACAAAGACATGTTGCGGACGGGATGTTGATGATCGTTGAGCTTGTCTTCTTGGAGCTTGGCTAAGGCTATAGCCTGAGGGAGAGACTCGGTTGCAGTGCCTGAACCTCGCGTCAAATCTTGGAAGTGAAGTCGAAAGTGAAGCAACTCATTAGAAATATGGGAGCAAGGCCTACGATGCGATTTGCCAGGCACTCGAATTCAGTCAAGTACTTGTTGACAATGCCGCGTTGAATCAATTTGAACAACACCCCTTGTGGATCATCATAGTAAGAGGGCGCAAAATAGGATTCCAGACCTTGTAACAGTGTAGGCTAGGACGTGGTGAACCCGTTGTGGTATATCCACTGGTACCAGCTTAATGTCGGACCGTCCATGTAAAAGGATGCGACGGTGATACATCATTGTCGGGGGTTCCTTGGTAATCAAAGACTTGGTTGATTTTGAAATCCAACTGAGTGGGTCATGGCCATCGAAATAGGGAACTTCCAATTTAAAGGGTGGACGAGGGGTGAAAGGAGTGCTACGCTATGGGGTGGGGGAGGTGACACTGATGGTAGAAAGGCGATCCAAGATGGATTCAACTTTCTGGGAAAATTCGGAGAGGTGGTTGGTGAGGGTGTTGAGGCTATGGGCGAGGCAGAGGATGGCGTCCTTAAGGTGGTCGGTGGTGGTTTTTTTGGTATTGTGTTCAGTCATGGTGGGCAGGTTGGACTAGTTGTTAGGTTTCCATACTACTGTTAAGGATAACAAGCTAATCTAAAGAATAGTATTGAGGAAAAATACTTGACTATCTTTCATTACTCTTCATTGTGATATTTAAACAAGTACAAAGGCCAAATGATTGGCTATTTGCACTATCAGTAACAGAATTGGAATATAACAGTTATTCAGGATTGTGAGAATATTAGCTACTACTCAGGATTGTGAGAATATTAGCTACTACTGGTAGTTGTAACAAACTAAGGACATGTCATTCTGCTCAATTGACTAAATGCCGAATCCTTCATAATCAGACAAAGTCCTTTAGGTGGAGAGGTCTCCTTGTATTCCTCTTGGGCTGTGATGATTGGGCCATGTTGCTATCACTTACACTATCACGTGCCTTCTCTAAATACAACTCAAATACTATTCCATTATTTATAGTGGCTATAGCAATTTGGGCCACAGGTAGAGACTGTCTGCCACTTAAAGCCACATTTTAGCAGTGGAAATTGCATCTTCAAACTCCTGTCCCAATCCCAAGGACAAATTCTTAGCTATAATCTGATAGGACTGGACCAGAAATATGATCAAAATAGATTTATTGCGGAAATTGCCCAATTTAAGCCGTTGGCTAAATGGTAATCAATTGTTTTTTTTTTTTCGTGTTGATTCTGTATGCTTCTGTCAATAGAAAGACAAAGTATGATGATATTACATCATTATCAAAAGATGGATAGTTTGATTTTAAAGTTAGATTTTTTATACACTTGGGTCTTTTGAGAAATTGGGGGTTGGACACACTATGTGGTGCAGCTTCCTGCCAAATTGCCCCATTTGTTATGTGAATACTGAAAGAAAATGACAGGGAGGGTGGCTTTATTATATTGCTGTCTTAGTGCTGTTCAATTTCAATTTCAAATTTTTTTTTTTCTGAAAGATAAATAGACTGGAATTAACTTTGAATATGTGTCTGACTTGTTATAATTGTATGTTGTTAATTTCAGGATACCATGTCTCAAGCTCTTGGCATCTGTCTCAGGCTTCTTGAAAACACTCGATCTTCTGATAGTGTGCGGAAGTAAGATCTCTTTGTCTGTCTGTCTGTCTGTCTCTCTCTCTCTGTGTGTGCGTGTGTGTGTATTGTGATTCAGCTAACCTCACCTAGTGATGTATATATCTAGCCGACCTCACCTAGTGGGATAAGGCTTTGTTGTTGTATCTGTATGTGTTCTTATGCAATTATTTTGCAGTACTGCAGCAGCTACCTTCAGGCAAGCAGTGGCCTTGATTTTTGATCGTGTAGTTTTGGCTGAGTCTCTTCCAACTGGCAAATTTGGTTTTGGAGGTCAGCTCTCTCGGACAAATTCAGTTACTGGTGATGTTAACCGTAGCATCAATTTGTCTGAGTATGTTCCCCCCCTGTTAATAGAAACTTGCTTAATGCTTTTGTCTCAAGTTGGTTTTTTATCGGCAAATGTTAGTAGTTAACATGTTATGGTAGTGGGGGGATTCGAACCCAAGACCTCCTTATCACTCTATCCCTTATGCCCCTCCCCCCAACCACCAGACCACCTTATAACTCCCCTCAAGTTGACTTCTTAATTCTCAGGATTTGAACTTACGTTTATGATCATTAGATCATGATGTTTACAATTCCATTATGATGACTTTTTCATGGTGTTTATAATCATGCACAGATCATTAGATCATGAGTCCGTTTCTGGAAGACCCCCTGTGATGAGGGAGACTTTAACTGAAACTGGAAAACTTGGACTGCGCTTGCTTGAAGACCTGACATCTCTTGCCGCAGGTGGATCTGTATGTGCTTATTTGGAACTATTTATTTGGAACTATTTGTTGGGCAGTTCAAAAAAAAAAAAAAAATCCATTTTGTTGGAATTTCTGGTATCTAGAAACCCATTAGGTGCTCTCGTTTTTTTTTATTCACATCATTAATGGTGATTCTGATATTCATTAAATGCCATTTCTTACTGGATGACATTAACCTCCATCTATTCTACAGGCAATTTGGTTACGCGTCAATATTCTTCAGAGGACATTTGCACTTGATATTCTTGAGTAAGAAATATTTTTGCAATGTGTGGTTTACTAGTTCATGTCATTTTGCAGATTCTTTGCAATCAGATATTTGATTGGGATACCTGTAGTTGGTGATTTATTCTTTTTTCTCTTAAGCTAAAATGTCATTTAAGTGAAGGACATTGACATATATATTCTACAAATTAGATCATCCCATGCTTTTGAATTGGCTTCACCAGTATGGTGAATTCTATTTAATTGTTCTACTGAAATTGCATGAGTTTGCAATGCTCTTCAATCTTCATCATAATATTCCAAACATGTTTTACAGGTTCATTTTGTCCAATTATGTGGCTGTCTTCAGAACATTGTTACCCTATGAACAGGTCAATATGTCTATTGTAATTCTGAATGCTGTTGCTGGTTTTTACTTGAATCGTACTATACCAGCATATCTTTTGTTCTTTTATCTTGATATATTTGTTCAAAATGTCAGGCTTTACGACGGCAAATTTGTTCACTTCTTATGACTTCACTTCGTACCAATGCTGAGGTAATTAATTCCCTGAAACATGTAGTATGACACTGGTGTTTCACCAGAGATTCCTTCTCCCTGTTTTTGAAGTGCAATATTATACTTTCATAATTCTTTAATATGTTAATTAGCTTGAAGGAGAAACTGGTGAACCTAGCTTTCGTCGTTTGGTCTTGCGTTCAGTTGCTCATATTATAAGACTTTACAGTTCTTCCCTTATAACTGAATGTGAGGTAAGTTTCCTATTTCCTTTTCCATCTAGGCACTCAGCTCATGCCAATTAAGTTATGGAAATGGACAGTGCAGATTTCCCTTTTGGGTTGAGTGAGAGGGATAAATTTGGTAATTGTATGGTGTAATGTAGAATAAGCATAATGCATGCAAAGACTGCTTCCCAACTGAGAGCTAATTCTTTGTCAATAATCTAAGATACCATCCTAATGTTGATCTTTGGTGTCAGTTCCCTTTTATAATTTTGTTGCATCTCAACAAAATTGGCAGATGCTAAATTTTTCTTCTAATTTTCAGGTTTTTCTTAGTATGTTACTGAAGGTTACTTTTCTTGATTTGCCATTATGGCATCGCATTCTTGTTCTTGAGATTTTGAGGGTAATGTAGTTATGTTGTATTATTCTTTTTATTTTTCTTTCGTGAGTTGTTGATTTACTCAGTATGTCTTTAACCTAACAACCAGAAATGGTGGTTTGTAGGGGTTTTGTGTTGAGGCACGGACATTGCGGATTCTTTTCCAAAATTTTGATATGTAAGTTCAATTTTTTTCTTCTTAATTTAATGATGATGTGCATAATGCCAGGAACCATTGGTATATTGGCATGCCTTATAACTATTGTGCTCTTACCAACTAGTATGTGTGTCTTATGAGCATCGCCCAGATACCTTAAACGTTGTTGCTTATTGGTCCCATTGAAAATTTTAATGAATTAGATTTATATAGAATTAATAGGGACATAAAGAGTGATGTCAACCACAAGATTCAAGCAAGATGGAAGTAATGGAAAATTGATTTGAGCGTGATATGTGATAGAAAAGTAACACTCAAGCTTAATGGAAAAGTTTACTGCACAGTTATATAAGACCTGTAGTGATATATGGGACAAAAATTTACAACACAATTATAGGATCTGTAATATTATATGTGGGACAATGTTGGGTGTTGAAGAGCCAACGAAAAAGTTAGCTTATTAATTTTGTAGAAATGAGAATGTTACGATGGATGACTGGGTTCACATGACAAGATAGGATTAAAAATACACCTATACCCCAAGTGATCTATGGTGGTATGTGATCTATGTAGCCAATCCCACCAAGTGATAAAGGCTTAGTTGTTGTAGTAGATTTATATAGAATTAGGGATTCTTTGGAAAATTTACAATACAACTATACCCATCATGTTTGTGTTAAAACTGATAGAGCTTTAGTAAAAGGGTGTAAGCCATAGATGAGGGTATGCACATTGTGAAGCCTTTCATGGCAAAGTGCTGTTTATGCAATTCTTTGGTGCATGTGGCTGGAGTTGAATGCTTGGGTCCAGTCTTTATGGTTGTCTCTTTGCCCCTATGCTTGTTATGGCATTATGGGATAGATTATATGTCTGGCTTTTGTTTGGTGTTCTACTTCTACCCATGGGAATGATTGGATGTTTTAAGGGAGTTACAATTTCTGACATGCAGAGAGGTTGGGCAGCCTGGCTACATGCTATATTATTGTTATTGTTGTTGTTGTTGTTGTTGCTGCTGCTGCTGCTATCATTGTTTACTGTATCCTCTGGAATCTGGATATTCAAACTCTCTTTTCTCTCAAATAAAATTGCTATATCTTTGAAAAAAGATAAATGGGCTGAAATATATGATTCTTTGGTATACTAATTTAAGTTCTTTTGTTCTGTTTGACTGTAAGAATTGGACCATGTCATATTGAATGCATGAAGAAACATAAAATAAGATTCAGTTTTTTGTTACAGAATAACAATTGAGGTATTTTTGGGACTTTCAAAGAGTTTTCTCTGGTTGGTATTTGGTAAGACAGAATTTTCTCTTCAGTGAGTAGTTTTTAATCCCAGACTGGAGACTAATTGATTTTTTGTTGCCTCTAGTATACTTGAAAATATTAAATTATTCCTTAACCTTCCAGATGGTATAAGGGGTCCATTTGTTTAAGATTATTTTTTAAAGTGTTTTTCTTAATAAAATAAGCAGTTTTTCTTTTTTATGTATTTGTCTAATATACTTAAAAAAAACAGTTCTATGCTTTTTTTAAGAAGCAAATTTTTAAATTTATTTTTTAAGTTTAAACAAACTAGCCCAAGATTGCTTTTTAGTTTCCAATGAACATAAGTTTTGATTTTTGACCAGTAGAAAATAAGATTAATTGGTCATTTAAGGACTTTCCATGCATGTGACCATCAACCCCATCCCCCCGCCCCCCTCTTTTTGCCTACTATGTAGCTGTTGTCTTGATGAAACAATCCGACAATGTTGATAGGTTCTGGTATTAATCAGAAATGAAAGGAAACAGAAAATAAAGAGGCAAATATGGAATTGAGAAAGAAGAAAATCAGAGAAGCAATGTTCTACATCTGCCTGAATGGCTTAAGCCACCCAGATGCTCCAATGTTCCCCTCCCAACCCCTCATATTCCAATCCATGGTTCCAGTACCTCACTGCCATGTGTGCATTCGGTTAGACCCTCTGGCCCTTCACAACAGAATCTTCCTCTGCCATTCAACTCATTACCATTTCTACCCTGACCCTCCCTTTATTCCTTCTACGGTAAGCGCAAAATGCCAAATTGGAGGCCCAGTGGTTGGCAGTTCATCACTTATCAAGAATTTATTAGTGAAAGATGGATATAGGAATCTTTAGTCATATGAAACTTCCAGATAGGATTATAATATATTGAGTAATCAGTACTACGGCATTAGTAAATCTTTAATTGTGTTTTCTTACACGAGTTGTCCTGAAATTTCGAGTTAGTCCTGGCCATGTGGTCCAGTGCAAATGTGTTGAAGTTTGGTACCATATCCAAACCTTTTCAATTACTAATTTTGCATTGATGAAGCCATGCTTACTGTGTTTATAATTGTAGTATTTGACAAATTTTAGTGTAATATAGATATATGGATTGCAAGAAAATCACCTAAGTTCAATATTATGTATTCATTGCTGGTATCTATTGGCATCATAGGCACCCCAAGAATACAAATGTTGTGGAGGGAATGGTCAAAGCTCTTGCTAGGGTTGTTTCAAATGTACAGGTATGATTTTAACTGCATATGCTTCCATTCATTTCTGACTTCTGAGTCATGTTTTTGGTCATGGTACAAATTATAAAGAAAAAATTGAATGGTATAACTGTGTTTTACTTTGAATATTGCCACTTTCTTCAGTTGACTTTAATTAATGTATCTTTTCTTCCAGCTGTTACATAGCATGCATATACTTGGGGTGGGGGTTTCTGTCTTTTGTCTATAAATTTTATGGTTAGAAGAGACTTTAAATGATTCTGTAGGTTCAAGAATCAAGTGAGGAGAGCCTGGCAGCTGTTGCTGGAATGTTTAGTAGCAAAGCCAAAGGTATTAATTTTCGTGTTTAGGTTAAAGAAGAACAATTTTGATATCTATATCTCTTTTTCAAAGTCAAATATTTGTTTTGATGCCCTTATTTAGCTAGTGTTTCATATTGAACTCAGAGTAGGAAGTCTGAAACCAATCCCATTGATAGGTTTATCTCGTTATTTTGGTTGATACTTTGTTAAAATCATTTCCTGTTTCCATAAAATGCTTGCAAGATATTATGCCAACTCTTAGATTTTTCTGCTCCTTAGGTTTTATTTTATTTTAGAGTTGTGGTTTCTCATATCTTAAACACATTTTAGCTGATAGCTCTTATGTGCTGGTGTTGTATATTTTCTGCCCTGTATTGTTTATTGTTTGGCATCTTCAAAGATGATTCTCTTTCCTCTATTTCTGTATTCTCTTTCCATTCTTTTGATTTTTTTTTTGAAAAATTAATCAAACTACCAGCACCTATTCGACCTAATGATTCAGAGATCACATCTAGATGCCTTTAGGCAAGTTTAATTTGCTGAAATTATTTTCGTGTAAATGTACAAGTTTACTAAGAGAAAGAATTGTGAAGAGTGATGAGGAAAAAAAATTCTCCTAAACAAAAGGGCTTAATTGCACATTTTGCCACCAACTTTTTTTTGCCTCCCACTTTTCAAAATGTTGCGAATGTTGTCCTTTCATCATATCTTTGTTAAATCCCAAACAGTGCTAACACTTTCTGCCAATTTTGATCACTACTAAACACATTTAAAATAAGTGCTTTTAACATGGTGGCGGTTTTTAACTGCTACTATTAATAAGTTTTATTTTCTTTTACACCCCACAACTCCATAGGTTCATGGCATCAATGGGGCTCCCTTGCTGGTCAACACCTCCATTCTTTTTCCCATGGCAAGGCTCCTCCATGACGGAGGTGGCTCCCAAGAAGGAAAACAAGAGAGAAATGCCTATTGATGTTAATCAGGCTATTTTTTTTACTAACCCTCAAATTTTCCTTGATGTTAATTAGAATTGATCTTCAAAGTCACCATAAAAGAAATATTAATGTGTATGCCATAGTATATCTGATAAGGTTGATAGTTTGTAATATACTTCTGTGCTATTACTAAACCTTCTTGAAAGTTACCAGAAGTCTTGTCTTTACTTAATAGTTAATCTTTGTGGTTATTTAAGTTTAGCAGTGATATGGGACTTGGTGGTATTTAAATGACTCAAGAATGAGATGTTATTCCTCCTGCAGGTATTGAATGGAGTCTAGATAATGATGCATCTAATGCTGCAGTTTTGGTTGCCAGTGAAGCACATGCCATAACTTTGGCAGTTGAAGGCCTATTAGGGGTTGTCTTCACTGTTGCAACTTTAACAGATGCAGCCATAGATGTTGGAGAGGTAATTTCTATATTCTCTCTGTTGTTTTTCCATTTCCATTTCCATTTTGTATTTTCTTTTGGTTATGCTGCTTAATGGTCTGCTTTCTCTATGTCCATTCAGCTTGAGTCCCCTAGATGTGATAATGACCCACCTGTGAAATGGACTGGTAAAACTGCAGTTCTCTGCATCTCAATGGTTGACTCACTGTGGTTGACGATACTTGATGCATTATCCCTTATTCTATCAAGGTTTGTTTTTCTACATACACTTATAAATAAACAATTAAACACGAATAAGCATGGTTGGTATTATGCTAGTATTCAGTCATACAAGAGCCTAAACTTCTTTGCGATTCATCTGAAATTGAGTTTGAACAGCATGGTGGTGGGCTTTAATAATCTACTGGATTTTACGAGTAATTCATCCAATAAAATGTTGTTCAGTGATCTAAGATTTATTTTATACCATGCTGGTTTCAATTAATCTTAATTAACCCTATGTTGTTTGTTATGTTTTCAATATATTCCTCAGAATTTGGTTCACATCCTGACTTCTTTAAGTCTGCTTTTGAACCAAATACCAATTAACTTATAATGTACTTTTCAGTACCTCTGGAACTAAAGCAATATACATACTTACTTTTGCTGATAAAAAAAAAATGTTTTCAATATATTCCTTAACATTTGACTTGCGGTTAATTTGAAGGTCACAAGGAGAGGCCATTGTGTTGGAAATATTAAAGGGATACCAGGCATTTACTCAGGTAACTCAGCTTGGCCTTTAACTCCTTTTTATTTTATTTTATTTGACCGTGACATTTGAAATTAGGTTTGAACTTAAAATGATATATGGATTTACAATTTCACAGGCGTGTGGGATTCTCCGAGCCGTAGAACCTTTAAACTCCTTCCTTGCATCCCTTTGTAAATTTACCATCAATTTTCCTGTTGAAACAGAAAAAAGGAGGTATGACGTTTTAAATCTCTAGTTAGTACTTTCTATTTTTTCATTTATTAAGATGGTTTTCAAGAATTCAAGCTTACAGTACTGAGATTTTAGCTTAAATTTGAGATTTCAGCAGTGCTTTGCCGTCTCCTGTATCGAAACGGTCAGAACTATCAGTTGACCAGAGGGATAGCATTGTGCTCACTCCCAAGAATGTGCAGGTGATCCTTCTGGTTGCAATGTGTATTTTTTCCCCACTTGATTGTAACTTTGTTTTTCACCTGTTCATTTTTTTCTGTGGATTTGTATATTTGATTGTCATTGCAATAACTCATATTTTATCAACACTGATCATGTGAACTAGGCATTGAGAACCCTTTTCAACATCGCTCATCGATTGCATAATGTTCTGGGCCCATCCTGGGTTCTGGTATGTTATATTTTTCTCCTGTTATCTGTGAAGTGAAATCCTACCCGTTGAATGAGTGGTCATGATGAATACCTACAGGTGTTGGAAACTCTGGCAGCTTTAGATCGAGCAATTCATTCTCCACATGCCACTACTCAGGTAATTTTATCTATTGTTATATTATTCAGTGAAAATTGGCTTCAATTGCCTTGCAATATATTTTCAGAAATCATCAATTCATGACAAGAAAGCAATAAAAGTTGAATACAGAGATAACGTTTGAATCCCGTTGCCATTGTTGCTTGGGATATAGGTCAAAACAATTTCAGGCCCTTCTCCATATAGGTTAAGCTTTTTGTATAATTGATTTCTTGAGTGTTTTTAATCAAGTGGTTAGGAGTTTGATTTTCACTTCCCTTTACTGACTATCATTATTGAAAATAAATTTTTGCAGTGAGCACAAATTAGTGTTGCTTTGTCCCTTCTTTCATCCCCAACCCCAAGTATTAGTTCAACTTATGTTCTCTTCATTCCATTGCCGAGCAATATTGCTTACTTTTGAAGTTTCTTTTTGTTTTTTGTCTTCTATTTTTTGTAGGTTATCTTATCCCTTTTCAAGTTGTAGTTTCTTTTCTCTTATTTTGTTTTTCAATAGAAGTTAAAGTTGTACTGCCATGTTGCTTAGTGTTGCTGTTTGTATTTGAATATCATAATACTAGTTCCTTTTTGATTCTTCTCACCTTTTTATGGGTGATTGTTCTTGTATAAAATTTGGTGAGGACCGTTGGATTAGGGGTTTCTCCATCCCCACCGTTGCTTTTGTAGCCTTTCCATTCTCTGTCAATAACAATGCCTGGAATCTCTTATTTCCTTAGGAATTTGTGCAATGAAAATATCAGATAGAGAATCTCTGTTGAAATCTTTCTTGCGAATTCTAGATGGCACAATTGTTCTAAATGAGGCACCACCAACATTAAGACCTTTTCTATTGTCCTCTAACTTCAATAGACGAGTATGGACTCTTGATAGCCCTAGTGAATATTCATCTAAAACCCTTCACTTTCCTTCCCTCTAAAAAATAGAGTGAAATACTCCTTTTGTAATTCCCTCCAAGATTAAGCCTTTCATTTTCATTAGCAGATGTCATTAAACCATATTCTAATGATTTGCTGCAAATTAGGAGGGGAATTGCTAGGTGCACCCAACAACATTGCTGGTGCACCCAACATTCTTTAAAAATGGCAAAACTGCCCCTGCCTTCTTTCTCCTTTTAAAAGCTGTGTTTTTTTTAAAAAACCAGAGCAGCCATTGTTGCGCACTCTTCTTCTCGCTTTTCTCTCTTCGGTGCCGTATTATCTTCGGTTCCTTGGCAACGGTTAGGTTCGGTGAAGGTAGCGCGGTGTTCAGTGTTGCGGTGGTTGGCGGCGGCATACGAGGTATGCATTTTTGTTGCTTGTGCGTTCAGGTGTAGCGGATCAACTTGATCCGTAAAAGCTTTACGGATCAACTTGATCTGCATGTAGATTTTAAAGCTGCGGATCAAGTTGATTGTTACGCATCAACTTGATCCGCAGAAGAATTACGGATCAAGTTGATCCGCAGAAGATTTGCAGATCAAGTTGATCCGTAAGCCTGTTGCGGATCAAGTTAATCCGTAATTCTTCTGCGGATCAAGTTGATCCGTAACAATCAACTTGATCCGCAGCTTTAAAATCTACATGCGGATCAAGTTGATCCGTAAAGCACCACCACCACGCCGCCAAACGCTAGTCGAGGAGAATGCACGAGGAAGAAGCAAAATGAGTTGACCAAATCGCCTTCGGGAATTTGTCAGGGGATTCCCCCTTCAATTTCGAGCGTTTTGACATATTATGGGCCTCAAACGGACATTTCTATCAAAAGTTACAACCGTTTGAAGCTTATTGATCAACTTGATCCGTGAAACACTTCTTAAAAATCAACTCGCGGATCAACTTGATCCGTAAAAGACTTACGGATCAAGTTGATCCGCAAGTGACTTACGGATCAACTTGATCCGTAAGTGACTTACGGATCAACTTGATCCGTAAGTCTTAAAAACCAACTTGCGGATCAACTTAATCCGCAAGCTTCTTACGGATCAACTTGATCCGCAAGTGACTTGCAGATCATCTATATCAACTGCGGATCAACTAAAACCTATGCGGATCAACCTAAATTAGTTGGGTGGACAAAAATATTTTTAAAAATACGCAGGGGTATTTTTGCCTTTTCACGTTAAGTGTTGGGTGCACCAGCAATAATGCTGGGTGCACCTAGCAACACCCAATTAGGAGACCTATAGGCTACAGAACCTGCTCTTTCCTGGCATATAACAGGTGATGCTGTCCTATAGCTTGATCCATCCGGATCAGTTTACTAAACTCAACTTCAGGGGGTTTGTACAATAGATGATGGAATAGTTCTATATTAATGTGCTATTTAGGCTGTTCTGTGGAGTGGCAAGGAGGCTTTTCAACTAACAACTCTGTTTTGGGACAGGACTTTCCTTTTGGCCTCTCTAGTGCTTGGTAAAAGGTCTCTTTAAGGGGTTGTCTCTAGCACATAATGCATGAAGTAATTGGAGACCTTTATTTTTTCTGACTTGTTTATTTGATTTTTCTATTTCTTTTTGTTTGCCTTTGCTAATGAGGATGTCTTTTTGTAAGAGTATATGAGTAGTGTATACTGTTGAGATTCAGTTGAGAATCAGTAGTAACTGAAAAGTAATTAAACCTAACTGTTAACTAACTCAGTGGTAAACTAAACTGAGTTACTCATATACACTACTCATACTCGTTACACTTTTCTTCTCATGTTGTATTCTATTTCTTCTTATTTCTAATGACTTTTTTTTTCAGATGTTTGTGAAATTAAATTTCATATGCTGCATATTTTTGGTGGAAATTTCTTTTGGGTGTGTCTTATATAGAAATTTACTGAGTACATGATTAAATCTGCAGGAGGTCTCTACCCCTGTCCCAAAGTTCACAAGGGAGTTATCTACCCAATCCAGTGACTTCAATATACTCTCTTCTTTGAACTCTCAGGTGAATAAACTAATTTTAGTTGTTTGGTGGTTACAATAAAAGATAACTTTCATCTACTACACCCAACTTATGATGAGCATGTATGGCACTAAAATTGTCCTAATGATAATCCTTTTCTAGTGTTTTCTTTTTTATAGCTCTTTTTCCTTGGAAATCCTTTTTCATGTTCAATGTTGAGAATGCAATTTTGCTTTTATTGCCATCTAAGCTTTGATTCCGTTTCATTCTGTATTTTTCTGATTTTATTGGTACTTAAGAATTTATTTTATTTCTTTCTGCATTTTTCTGTTGGGAATATATTGATCTAACCTGATATTATTTTCTGTTGAAAGCTCTTTGAGAGCTCTGCTCTGATGCATATATCTGCTGTAAAGTCTCTCCTCTCTGCATTATGCCAACTTTCACATCAATGCATGACTTCAAGCAGTTTGGGACCAACAACTAGTCAAAAAATTGGAAGCATAAGCTTTTCAGTGGAAAGAATGATATCCATCCTTGTGAATAATGTTCACAGTATGTAGCTCCAATAACTTTAAGCATGATAGCAAATCTTTTATGCTGGATGCTGTTTAATTGTTCATTCTCATGTCATGTTTCCTAAGTAGATACTTGTGAGGTTCTATTTACTACTTATTTTGGATTTTTTGAATATTCATTCTTGATTTATTTTTTTTGAGTGAAGGTATTAAAATGTTATATTATCCTTTTTCACCACAGGAGTTGAGCCATTTTGGGATCAAGTTATTAGTCACTTTCTTGAGGTTTCCTTTTGTCTCTTGTTGTTTCTTTTGTGGCAATGCTAGTTTCATTTTCATTGCACTTGATATTTTGACTTGCTTTTGCAGCTAGCTGATAATTCTAATCCACATTTGAAAAACATGGCACTTGATGCACTTGATCAGTCTATATCTGCTGTCTTAGGTTCTGACCGGTTCCAAGACTACAAACTATCCAAGTCTCTTGAACCATCACAGGAAGTGAGACCTTCTACCATTTATATCTGGCAATTCATAATGTATTAAAGGGGACTTAATGTGTGTTCGCGATATGCAGATGGAAGTCAATCTTGATAAGTTGATGTCTCTTGAATGTTCTATCATATCTCCACTAAAGGTGCTTTATTTTTCTACTCAAAGTGTAGATGTTCGTATTGGATCTTTGAAAATTCTTTTGCATGTCTTAGAGGTAATGCTGTTATTGATTGGTCAAGTTTCTTTGTGATTTTTATTTCCTCATTGTTTGTTTACATGATATTAATTTATACAATTTCTTTCAGAGATATGGAGAGAAACTTCATTACAGCTGGCCTAATATACTTGAAATGTTGAGGTTGGCCTTCTTATGCCCTTAATGTTCCTCTCTATTGGTAATCCTTTGGTTAATCTAAGTACCTTTGTCTTACTGTAAGGTATGTAGCAGATGTTTCAGAGAAGGATCTTGTTACTCTTGGCTTCCAGGTATACTGAGTTATTTTGCAGCATTTATTGCTGCAATGGGGCTATTGGTATATTCTAGTTACTTATGATCTTGTTTCTGAAAATCATTCTTGCAATTTTCCTTGAAATTTTCTCAATAATCTCTATATCTGTAAACTTCTCATTTATATTTCTTTTTCTATTCAATTTTCCTTTTTAAGGAATTAATGTAATAGTTTTTAGATTAAATTATTTATACCTTCCTTCCATCTATTTTCCTCACTTTTCACATACCTTCCTTCTGTTTTCCAAACCTACTCAAAAACCTCGGTTTTTTTCCATATTTCTCACAACCTTTTTTTTTAAAGCTCCATTGCTTTTAGAAACTTCCAGTGTATTAGGGAGTTTGATGTTGGTTTTGAAAATGATGGCATGCTCTACTTTTAGTTTTTTATTTTTAATCTACGACTACACATAACTTAGGCAAATTGAATTCATTAAAACTGCAAAAAATGGATTATGAATTCTACTTCTAAAGTTAATGAATATCATCATTAGAGCTCTTCTGCCTTGATTTGTGTCTGCTGGATTTCTCCCGTGTTTCTTTACAGATGTTAGCAGATAAGTATGGTGTTATTTTTTTTTTTGGACTTTGTATTTTTCTTTTCTTTATTCTATATCTCTTTTGGCATCAAACTCCTGTGTACTTTTGATTCATCATCTTTTTTTTTTTTAGTTTTTGAACTATTAAATGTCAAAAAAAAATAAATTGTGGGCACACACATCATCATCATGATTTTTTGTTATATACGGCATTTTCAAGGGATGAATTTAATATTCATACGCTGTATATTCAATTTTCAAAACATGAATCTAAT
Source organism: Glycine soja (assembly GCF_004193775.1). Classification (NCBI taxonomy): domain Eukaryota; kingdom Viridiplantae; phylum Streptophyta; class Magnoliopsida; order Fabales; family Fabaceae; genus Glycine; species Glycine soja. The sequence continues at coordinate 40,948,728 of NC_041011.1, read as the reverse complement.
CTGTCATTTTATGTGTCAATTCTCATCTCTTTACAACCTACAAGTTAACTTTGGATTTATTTCAAATTATCGTATTATCATCAGTTTGAATATTTTCTATAACTCCCCTGTTGGTTTAATCTCTTAGTCATGTATCCTTTTCTTGAATCTTATTTTTTATGCTTCATGCATAACTAGCGTACCCCATTGCCCAGAGGCTCTTCGCTATGCGAAGGTATGAGGGAGGGATGTTGTACGCAGCCTTTCCCTTGCATATGCAAAGAGGCTGTTTCCGGATTCGAACCCATGACCAACAAGTCACCAAGGCACAACTTTACCGCTGCACCAGGGCTCGCCCTCTTTTATGCTTCATGCATATTTTAAGTTTTCTTTTAAGACTTGCTGTAGTTCGATATTTGATCTAATAATTCATATGCTCCTGTTTTTTAATTTTTTTCTAGTATTATCCTTTCTCTGTAACATTATCATATGTACTAATTTTCCTGTTTTTATTTCTTTCTAGAACCTAAGAGTGATAATGAACGATGGACTGTCTGCTTTACCTACAGACTGCCTTCAAGTGTGAGATCTCATGTTTCACCTTACCTGCATGCATACTGTATACATGTGTATATATGATTTCTTTTATTTTCTGATTCTATAGTGGGCTGCAATCCTGAGGAAAAAAAACATTTTTGAGTTTCTTATTGAATGTTGTTGTTGAGATCTCACATCGACTATAGATATGAACAAAGGAGAGATTATAAAGGCTCGAGCAATCCTCATCTCATCAACTAGCTTTTGGAGTTGAGTTAGGCTTAGCCCAAATTTAAGATGGTATCATAGCCTATCATAGATATGATATTTGCCACCCTTAACTGTCCAAAAATCCACTTGGTCCCATGGCTTTTCTAGTGCAAACCTCCACCCTTCAGATGTTAAATCCTGGGTGAGGGATGTGTGTTGAGTTCTCACATCAACTATAGATATGGCTAAAGATGGCTTATAAAGGCTTGGGCAATCCTCATCTTATGAGCTGACTTTTGTGGTTTAGTTAGGCCTAGCTCAAATTCTAGAGTTGTATTAATGCTACACATACATACTAACATGCTTGTGTGTGTACACCTGTGCACATAAATACACACATATATTTGCTCCTAGATGAGCTCCTTCTGTTGTTTAATGTGTATTATTACATATTACAGATGTGTTGATGTGACTGGAGCATACAGTGCTCAGAAGACTGAGTTGAACATAAGCTTGACAGCAGTTGGACTTCTGTGGACTATGACTGATTTCATTGCAAAGGGCCTTCTCAATGGACCTTTTGAAGAAAAGGAAGCAGGTTTATATTTTGTTGTCAAGCCTTGTTCTTGACCTGTCATTTTTCTGCAATAATACCAAGCCTTCTATGATGGTTCTACCTTTCAGGTGTTGGTTCCACAGTGAAGCAGATAGACAGCAAAAAGATGGAGGATCAAACACGTATTTCTAATAATGTGAGAGACCAGGCTTCTGTAGATGGTGTTGATTTTGAGAAGCTTCTATTCTCTGTTTTCTCATTACTTCAAAACCTTGGGGCAGATGAGAGACCAGAGGTACAATTAATGAACTTCTAATCTTGCTTTACTTTGGAATTTTCTACTTTTTTTCTCTTCCTGTTCTTGCTTTCTACCAGAAAGGACTTCATGAAGCATTTCTTATGTGTAAACATGGATTCCCCTGTTTCCATTTTGCTATTTAACAATTGAGTTTCATTTAGAGTACCAATTATGTGTGTAAGAATTTTTCTCTCTTAACTTGACCCTTCTTTTTTGAGGTATCACACATTTCAGTTTTTGATACACTTCGAAAGTGTAATTATGGAAGTCTATGGCTTTGTTGCTGTATGTTGATATAAGTAGCATTGATGAGAACATTGGTTGAAGGATTGTCATAAACAATTTATAGTTTTTAGAGGTGACAAACTGACGATGTTTTTTCCCCTTTGGTTTATGTGAATGAGTCCTTTTTCTCTTCTGATAAGCTAAGCCTAGCCTTGTGGGTTGAAGATACTTATGACCTATCATGGTCTAATCATCCCAAAAGCTTAATCCAATGGGGGAAATTATGTGATAGGTTTTATATCTAACACATCCCTAGACATGAGAACCTGTTGGACTTAAGGCAAGGACAATATAAATGCCTATATTACCTTATGCTGAAATTTAACTTTTAATTTGAACAATCTGCAAGAAGGATTAAACTCTAGAACTCATTTCCGTAGAGGCTATAATACCATTTCTGGAATCAACTACCCCAAAAACTTAAGCTATAGGGTGAAAGCACATGAACGGTTATATCTAAAATGTCAGTGTAATATGTTCTTGAATAATGGCATGCTTCATCTAGGGCTAGGTACTGGGGGTGCTTCTCTTCTTTGTATGAAAGGGAACCAGCAGCATTTCAGAATCATTTGTGAGGAATGATGGGGTTTATTTTCCCAGTGAGAAGTAGGGAGACTTCATGTAGTTGCATTAAGCGTTAAAATTATATTTTTTTTCCAGCTTGATATAGCAATAGAAAATTAGAAATTGACTTCTGTTTTGAGTTTAAAACCACTCATAACTATTCTTTCTTGTTTGTTATCATAAGTTTGAGCACTTTGATTGGAAATGGGAGGGGTGGGAAATAAGAATTAAGGTTCAGAGGGTCTGTGTGAGAGTAAGGGAGATTTGCAGATAAAATGAGTGTCAAATAAGGAGCAGTGAACATTATCTGTGATTAGTTTTCTAATTTTGATGGGTTTTAGGGAAGCTTAAGGAAAGGAACTATTGTTTGATGAGTTGGATTTTTACTGCTGTCTACCATAGAAAATGTTAGTGTTGCAGAGAAAATTAAAGAAATAATAAAATAGCAGAAATCTAGGCTTCATTCCTTGGGTCTCTTGTGCATCACAATTGGGTTTCATTGCATAACGAAGAAGACCATAATTCATAAACCTAATGATCTCCCTAAATAAATGTTACAACTTACAACCATTTAAATAGACCTTCAAACTTCCATTTCTCTCTACTACTTCTATACCAATTAGGGAAATTTGGACAATATAACAAAACCCATTTCAATAGACCTTCGAACTTCTATTTCTCTCTACTATTGTTGCTGCTGGATGTTAAAGCTTTCTGGTACTGAGTTTTGTTTTGCAGGTGAGGAATTCTGCTGTCAGGACACTGTTCCAAACTTTAGGAACGCATGGGCAAAAGCTTTCAAAGAGCATGTGGGAAGATTGCCTTTGGAATTATGTATTTCCTACATTGGATCGTGCTTCTCATATGGTATGGATGAAACTACTAGAAGTTGACACGAGATATTATTTTCATCATAAGCTGATGTACTTTGAATTTGATTTTTGATAAGTAGGTTGCTACATCATCAAAAGATGAATGGCAAGGGAAAGAACTTGGAACTCGAGGAGGAAAAGCAGTTCACATGCTCATACATCATAGGTATTTGACATTGACATTGACTCTGTATTACATATTTTGTTTATTTGTAGCCTTAGTGATGTGATATATTTGTTTGAGAAGATGGGGAGACTGGAAGGTGGAGAAAAAATAAGCTTTACCAACTACATGAAGTTCCTAATCTGGAAAAAATAAGGTGGAAAAAATATTAACTGAAAATAGTCTGGAACAGTGTACATAATGCTGATCCCTGAAGTTCCTAATCTTATATTTTCTAATTATACTACACTTATTGTTTTCCATAATGAAATTGAAAAGAAATAAATTATACTGATGATGATATCATAATATGACTAAATTATGGCACTTGTACCCCATGGCCCATAGTTTGGGTGCACAGAAGACTACCTATTTTCTTAATCCTGCAACACTTCTCTAAATTTCCCCATATTGATTGACATTTTTCCTGAAGCTGAAGGTTTTGTAAGTGTTAATTAAGTAAAAACCATGTGTCAGAGTACACAACAGATGTGTGTTTATATAGGCTAATTACATTAATTACACATAAATAGAGGATATTTTTCTTCCTCTAAATCAAAGATAATGTGCCTATAAACCGCCTATTATTAGTAGAATCAGAATATTAGTTCTGATTTTCAACACTCCCCCTCAAGCTGAAGCTTACTAAGCTTTAGCTTGTTACAAAGAAATAATTTATTCCCAACAAATAAATAAAAACTAAAAAAACTAGTGTACCCCATTGCCCAGAGGCTCTTCGCTATGCGAAGGTATGGGGGAGGGATGTTGTACGCAGCCTTACCCTTGCATATGCAAAGAGGCTGTTTTCGGATTCGAACCCATGACCAACAAGTCACCAAGGCACAACTTTTACCGCTGCACCAGGGCTCGCCCTCATTCCCAACAAATAAATAAAAAATAAAAATTGAGCTCCACAAAAAACAATAGTTTGAAAGACAACTCAGGGATGTTGGCGAAGTTGGGAGTATTGCTAGAAAGATAACATTGCCAAAGAGCTAGAATAACCATCAGCCTAAGATAATTTATGGAAACAAAGCAAGTTCCAACCTTCTTAAGAACCACATTTGGAAGCTTCAAACCAATAATATTGGAGACCCAAAATTATTTAAACTGAAAAACTAAGTCCATTGCTTCTGGGACAGAGGCAATGCATCTGGGAGAAAGACAAGGGCCTGTGCATGTAGGACAAAGACAGGACAATGGAAGCCATTGTTGAGAGACAGGAATAAAAATCGCGAACAAAAGTGTGGAAAATAATGCCCAGCAAACGAAGTGGCCCGAAACTGACTGGGCTTTGTGAGCCAGTCACTGGAAACAGAGGCCGGAAATGTGGTGGGACGCGCTACCACACGCCGGCGAAGCACCAACAAGAGGTGCTGTTTGGCATGGCAAAAATCAGTGCATGAGAGCATGTAAAAGGGAGTCTGACGTTGATGCTGGTACGACTGAGAAGATCAGCAAAGGGTGATCCAGATCGAGTTGGTGGTTGTTGGAAACGTTGCTGGAATTGCACCGATGACTGGAGAAGAAGCCAGAAAATTTGTTGGAATGCTGAAATAGGTTGTCGAAAGGGCGACGAGCTGAAAGGTTCACCGGGGACAATAGGTCACTGGTGGGGCACGATTTTTGTTATTCCTATGTCAAGATCTAGATACCATGTTAAAATAGGAGAAAACAGAGAAATTGAGTAAAAACTGTCTGTCAGAGTACACGGCGGATCGTTTTTATCTAGGTTAATAGAGGATACTCTGTTTCCTCTAAATTAAAGATAATGTGCCTATAAACCGCTATTATTATAATATTAATTCTGGTTTTCTACAATAAGCTTTCATCTTCTTTGGAATAAAGTCAATAAACCGAACCTGACAAATTGAAGATTAAACTCTGCCCAAAACAAAGAATCATGACTTGCAATTAACAAATCTACTTGTAGGAGCTTCAAGAACAATTAGCTATAAACTAACAAACGTAGCAAAGAACTTGTAGAGATCAATGAATGACAACTTAACAGTCCACAAATTGCAATGAAATCAATGGATGATAGCTCATGTGTTAAATCATGAGAACGTGAATATGTAATATGATTTTTTGATCCACAAAACCAGCATAGAAACTGAGGGAGGAGGGTAAATAGTTCTAATAAAATGTTGAGGTATAGGGAGACTGAAAAGTTAGAGTAGGATTGAAAAACTCAGAAGTAGTGTATATAATACTGACTTCTAGCCTGTGTTTATGCTGATACCATGACTGCATAAACCTTTTACGGGTGCACTGTAGTTAGCTACTTCAGTAATCTCATAAAATTTTCCAAAATCACTTGATATATGTGTACATTCTAATGAATTTTGCAGTCGTAACACGGCTCAGAAGCAGTGGGATGAAACTCTTGTGCTTGTTTTGGGTGGAATTGCACGTATATTACGGTTGTTCTTTCCTTTTTTCACGAGCTTAAGTAACTTCTGGTCTGGTGGGTTCACTATTAAAAGATCATGTATCTGGTATTTTCATTTGGTGTAATTTACAAGTAGTCCTGATTTAATTTTGTTCCGTGTAGGCTGGGAATCATTGCTTCAATTTGTTGAGAATAGCATTTTAAATGGTAGTAAAGAGGTAGCACTTGCAGCAATAAATTGTTTGCAGACAACTGTTAACTCTCATTCATCTAAGGTAGGGATAATGGTCTGAATTGGAGTTGATCTTCTGTTTGTAGATGAAGAATAGATAGCTGAATTGATTCTCGACCATCTTTGACACTAGCCATGTTGGCTTTTAATCAATTAACAAATATAGGAATCAAGAAAGTAGAACTGGTTGAAATATACTCATTTAAGTACTGACAGAAGTTTTTGAATTAGGGAAATATGCCAATGCCTTACCTTATTTCAGTAATTGATGTTTACGAGCTTGTTCTGAGAAAGCCTTCTAGTTACCGTGGCAATGCTGCTGATAAAGTGACGCAGGAGATTTTGCATGGTCTTGGTAATATATCGATTTTCATTTAATTAAGTTTTTATTTTTCTGTATACATTGCTTATGGATTAACAGTTGTTCCTTTGTTTGTACCTTATGCCCATAGTCAAGTAGCTTTAGATAGTGTTATTCAGATTTCATGAGACTGATTTACTTCATATTTTGATCATCTATCAGGAGAGCTTTACGTGCAGGCTCAAGGATTGTTCAATGATGTCATATACACACAACTAATAGCAATAATAGATTTGGCTGTGAAGCAAGCCATGTTGACTAATGATAACTTTGAAATGGAATTCGTAAGTCCACTTTCTAATAACTTTATCAATGTTTCTTAATTATTTTTTTCTTATTCTCTTGTAAATTGGAACTTCAAACCGTTATTATTATGTTCATTAGTTTTTCTAACAATACTGGGGAATATGAAGCAAGCAAATATTCTTTACATAACATGAAAAAAAAATATTAATCCACAACACATTACAAATATCACATATATGCTTTACAGAGTACATGCTATTTCAACTTTGTGAACCTAACCTATTATGTGCTTGAAAAATAAATTAAATTAACTATGCAATCAAATGTTTTTGTCACTAAATTGTAACTGTTATACTATTCATACACCTTAAATTTTATACATAGTTACCAATAAGTTGTGAACTTATTGTATTATGCACTTGTGATTTCTTAGTTGTACATTCAAAAAAAAAAATTCCTTTAACTTTATTAGCATCCTTAATAATTCTTTATACTAACTTTGCCACAGAGTTTTTTTTTTTTTTTTTATCGGCAAATTTTAGTTGTTAGTTATTTTTTTTTGGTAATAGGGAAGATTCGAACCCACGACCTTTCCTCCCCTTCCTTCTCCCTTCACCACTAACTCAACCTTATAACCCCTACATAGCCGAAGAGTTTGTTGTTGTATAAGTAAAAACACCGCTGGCATTCTTTGAAGTGTTAACTTGGAGTATCCCCGTTCATTGTTCACTTTTGTATTCAGTTCTTCACAGTGGAATAAAATGAAAAGGAAATAATATATGGTCTATACTAACAATCATATTAGAAAAAAATTCATAACTTTTATGAGCGCAAGCTGTCCTGATCAGTTTCAGAGGCAGAGAGAAAATTGTAACTGAATATTTACTTATTTCATCATGAATTGGTTGAAATGACACAAAGGAAAGAGTCATCAATATATAGATGACACAGCACGGTGAACTAACAAGGCACAAGGCCCAAGTGATTTCTTTGCAGTCTTGTTTTACAAAAGCATTTGGTATCTCAAATCTTGCTTTGCTTTAAAAGAAAAAGTTGTCATCAACCAACTAAGCAAAAAAAAACTTAAGCTGTTAGGTGAAAGCATATATGAGTGACTTTACATCGAACAAGTATCCTGCAGTGTTATTCAAAGAACCTATTTAGTAGTTGTAGTTGTAGTAGAATTTTCATTTTTTAGTAGAAACTTTCATATGAATGTGATGTTCCATTTTTCTAGGGGAATGTCCCACCAGTGCTACGGACTATATTGGAAATCTTACCGCTGTTACGTCCAACAGAGCACATATCTTCTACGTGGCCTGTTCTTCTTCGAGAGTTTCTGAAGTATCTTCCTAGACAGGATTCTCATTTACAGAATGAGGATGGTAAAATCGATCAAGCAAGAGGTTATGATCTTATTTTAGTTATGGAAGTGTCTGGTTGTATCTAATCTAGTTTTCAGTTTTCCTTTAAGTAAAAGTGTAAAACCTATGCTTGTGTTTGCAGATTCTCAGGTGAACTATGATGCACCTAATGGTGCTACTCCAATATCACCCAACAAAATAGCAGTATCCCCGGGTTCTGGATCAACTGCAGCCATTCCTAGTTACATATTTGCAGAAAAGCTAGTTCCCGTGCTAGTAGATCTTTTCTTGCAGGCACCTGCTGTTGAAAAGTATATTATATACCCTGAAATTATTCAAAGCCTTGGAAGGTAGTAGTTGCTCTTAATTAATGTCAATTCTGTTTTGCTACTTACAGTTAAGGGGTAGGATAGGATAACTCACTTAAGGGTCAGAGAGTTATTTTTAAAAATTTTAGTTGGAAAGATTTGTATACTGTAGTCACTAGCCAGGAAATGCTGAGACTCCATTTCTGTGGATAGTGGATTCTAGAGTTTATAGGTTACTATAGCTTCAAACATCAGGTTTTCGAAAATGTTTAAATTGGAATTTGGAAACTGGGGTTAAAAATGACTTGGCATGTCTTGCTCGAGATGAATGCTACTCTTGTGTGCTCCTGGAAGTTCTTTTCATAGGTAGGAATTCTCTTCCTTTTATCTGTTGAGATATAAGGAAAAGATTCTGAATATTTTAAGTTTTATTATAATTTGCATGCCTTCAGAGAGATAAAAAGATTTTTGGCTTCACTTAACTCTTCTATTCCCGGAGTTAAAGTGAAGAAGAATGAAACGCAAAAAGTAGTTGATAATTTGTTAAGAGTGAGAGAAAAAAAGAGAAGTACATTCTGCTTCACTCACCAACAACTTTTGAAGTTGCCCCTCCTAAAGCTACATCTTTTACACTTGGAATTGACAGCTGTAAACTTTTTACCATTTGGTCAGCTCTTTTTTTATGCCATAAAATATGCAACCCTAATGGCTGAAGATATTCTCCTGCTTGATACGTATATATATCTTCCTTTTGTCTATAGATTCATGAGTATTGCGCTATAATACTATTATGTTAACTTTTCAGGTGTATGACAACAAGAAGAGACAATCCAGATAATGCACTTTGGAGGTTAGCTGTTGAAGCATTCAATCGTGTTCTTGTTCACTATGTCACCAAATTAACCAATGGAGGTCCAGATTCAACGATTAGCAAACCTGTCAGAACACGAATATGGAAAGAAATTGCAGATGTTTATGAAATATTCCTAATTGGATATTGTGGACGAGCTCTTCCTTCAAATTCCATCTCAGCAGTGGTGCTAGAGGCTGATGAGTCCCTTGAGATGTCCATATTAAATATTCTTGGTGACACAATCCTTAAGTTGCCAGTTGACACTCCTTCGGATGTAAGTTAATCACCAATAATGGGCCAGTTTGTTTAAACTTATTTGTTGAAATAAACGCTTATTTTAATAAAATAAGCAACTTTCTATTTTTTTAGTGTGTTTGCCTAACTGTCTCTCCTTAAAAAAAAAAAAAAAGCAATTTTCTGCTTATTTTGAGAAGCAAATCCTATCTGCTTCTTAAAAAAGTGCTTATTTTAAAGTTGATTTTTTTACGTTTAAATAAACTCATCCAATATTGTTAGTTATAGTTTGTACTTCATGAAGTTGTTATGAGCATGAGCATCCAATGTAATAGAGGGTTGAGTTACGTATTTACTTGCTTGTTTGAGTTTGACTAGGCTGATCAGGCTGCATGAAGAAAACAAAATTCTTGACTTACCAGGTCAATGTTAAGGGGTGTGTTGTTTGTCATCATAATCTCAACCCAATATGTAAGATACTTAAGCATTAAGAAGCCCAACAGGAATAATTTGATACGTAACCACACATGGAGCTAGAAGCAAAAAAGATCTACACTGTCAATAGTTTTCAAGTTACTGTTAGACCTCCTATTACGAAGGTGTGCATTGGGTAGGGTGATAAGAGGATCATGGAACCAACCCACCTTGGCAATGGTGATAGCTGAGAGAAAATTCTATTACAGGAATAACATAATGTCTAAATGGAATCTATATATATATATATATATATATATATATATATATATATAGAGAGAGAGAGAGAGAGAGAGAGAGAGAGAGGAAAGGAAGTTTTTGGTGGAGAGGTTGCATAAGGTATCTTTTCTTTTTCTGTTTTGATGAATTACAGAGGACTACTGTTTTAAGGAGCTAGTCACATTGTTCCATAATTAAGTATCAGTTTCGATCAGGTTCCCCAGCACTTACCCATATCCTCAAAATAAATATAATTTATCTCATCAATGATAATATGATGTACTTACACTTCAAAAATTTTCGTCCAAGAATTGCATTGCTAACTTTTGAATCATCATCCATAAAACTATAAAAGAGGTATTGAAAAAAGTTGATATAGAAGATTCCCACCATAATGAATAATAAAAATACTTAAAACTATTTATAAGTTTTAGTTGTATTTCTTGCAAGATATGACTCTGCCTTGTTACAATGATTATATTTGCACATGGTGGTGCTGCCTCTTATCATTCTGTATCACTGTTGTGGAGAAACTAACATGTAAATTATCTATTAATTTAATATTAAGAGTTCTTATATTTTGTTTATTGGATCTAGCTCTATTATTGAATGACGACACATCCCTTCCTATGCATGACTTTTGAGTAATAATTAATTCGGTTAACGATTATATATTTGTCATTGGTACTAAAGTTGTTTGCTTAGTTTGCTGCGAAAGTCACCGAAATGGACTTGTTTTGAGCTTTTGTTGCACTCCAGATTATGTAGTTGAATGGACCTGCCATTGGCTTGAGGTTTCAGTGGGACATTTTACTTATCCTTTTTAATACTGTTGAAATTATAACATTTTAGGTATTGACTATTGAGGGAGGAAAATGTGAAGAGATTTTGAATAATATACTCTTGTTATTGTCTTGTGTTGTATATGAGATGCAAAACATAAAGCAACAACCTTTATTTATACTAATACTAAACTCTTAATCCTAATCAAATAAGGAAAGAAATTGTGAAATATAAGGAGATATGGAAACCAAAGAAATAGGGAAACTAATCCTACTGGATATTTTTCGTATGTTCTAACAATGTGCATGTTCTCAGATTCTGCAGCGACTGGTCTCCACATTGGACCGTTGTGCATCACGCACATGCTCATTACCTGTTGAGACTGTAGAGCTTATGCCTCCTCACTGCAGCAGATTTTCCTTGACTTGTTTACAGAAGTTATTTTCTTTGAGCAGGTGCCATCCTTTGAAACCTTCTTTAGTTCATATTAGAAAATTTTCTCCAATATCTAAATTCTGAATGTAAAGTATCTTTTAATTGATGTCATGGATGTAGACATGTCTCTTCTGTGAGATATCATGGATGCTTTTAGTAATCTACCTTTATCATGCATTTTTGTATGCAATTGACTGCTTTCTTTGGGAAAAAATTCTGATGAATCCATGTCCTAAAATTTACATTGTTGAGATCTGATCAATTCGCCCTAGCTAAGTATAAGATTGCCACCAATTCCTGACTCCCCCCACCCCCCACGCTCTTGCTTTTTATACGTATTGTTTATTTTAACTAGCTTTGATCTCTAGTCCTTATTTTCTTCTCTCTCTTTGCTTTTTAGTTTTACTATATATATTATCTTGATATGTTGACCGATTTTATGTTTGGTTAGTTATTCTAATGAAGTCAATTGGAATATGACAAGATCTGAAGTCAGCAAAATCTCAATTACAGTGCTCATGACCAGATGTGAATACATCTTGAGCAGGTTTCTGACAGATGAAAATGGCTTAGGTGTGCTTCTATTTTAATGAAAGATAAACAGCATCAATAATCTTCATTTCATCTCCCTGTTTTTGCCTACTTAACTATTTTCTTTTTCCTGCAGGTGACTGTCCATTACCAAAAGCAAGACTTGAAGAAATTATTTATGTTCTCCAAGAACTGGCGCATCTTGTAATTCATCCAGATGCAGCATCCAGTCTCCCTTTACACCCATTCTTGAGAACTGAACTAGCAAGGGAAAAGGAGAAGCATGACAACCGTCCCCATCTGTTTGCGCTATTACCTTCCTTTTGTGAGCTTGTTACATCAAGGTAAAGTAACTATAAATTTGAGCAACCATGCTTTATATGGCATGCACACACGTGGAATCTTTTTGCAAGTGGATGTCCGGGGGTTGGTTGGAGATTGGAAATGAGATTTCATAATATGCATTAATGTTATATTTTCTTAACCTCTATTTCTATTTTTCTCACAGAACAAAATACTAATAATAATCAAGCAAGAAAAAATATATACATATATATATATATATATATGCTTAAAAAGTGGTTGACAATCTCTTTGACAAGCGGGTAAAGAAAACCCCAGATGTCATTAGATTTAAACCCATAAGGAGCCGAAGATACAAGTCTGTCACGGGAGTCAAAAGTCACAAAACCACTGAAACAGACTTGTGAAAAACTTGATATACAAATATAAACAAAAGTTACACGGTTCTTGTTTATCCTATCCATGCATTTTACAAAAACTTGATAATGAGTACTAAAAAAATCTTCTAAAGTAGTCGAACAATCTCAAAACTACCTCCAACAGCACAAGCTAGTTCAAAAGATGCTAGGTCACTTCACAATGGCAAAAGGCATAGTTTGGCCTACGTGTCCAACAATACATATGCTTTTTTTTTATAATCATATCAAGTGCTTGTTTAAACGAAGACTATATAATCTTGGAAGGGACCTTCGTTTCTAGAAAATTGAGAGAAAACCGAGATTTTTTTTTTCCTGTTTTTCATTATATATTTCTTTCTTCTTCCTTTTCTGTTTCAAAATTTTGTTCTTTCGATGGACAGAGAATTAAGAATACGGGAGCTGGTGCAAGTACTGCTTCGATTAGTCACCAAGGAATTGTCTCTGGAAAAGCTCAGCTTGGCGAGTGAAAAGAATACTTCCAGATAAGCCCATTTAATAAGTTGTTTGCTTCGAAATTTTTAAGGTGATGAAATACCTAGCTTTTCTTCTTTTACCCTTGTCTAGGATTGTATATTTATTTTTTTTTTCTGTAGACTAGACTAGAACCACCTGTAGGAGGTTTTCCCAGTCTTTTCTCTGTTGCCTGTCATAAATTATGGTCATCCATACTTTCTCAGCTCCATCAGCTACATGCCCATGATTGGCCTACCTCAAGTTACGACAGATCAAAGTTTTCCAGTAGTCCATTGTTAAACCGTTTGAGGTTCTCCAACCCAATACAATTTATTTGGGGCAAAACTTGGAGAGCCATAAATCTGGGAAAAACAATGGAGCACCTGACAGAATTGTGTGGTTTACCAGATATTCTAAAGACAGGAACCGCTAAGGAAGAGGAAGAAATCCGTTAAAATGGTCCTAGTAAGAGGATCAATATGCCCCTTGCATTGCCAATTTTGTTGTACCAAATCACACTGAAATGAGTCTGACTTTGAGCCCAATTTTTTTAAACTCGGGCCCAGGCCTTATTTTTGTTTGTTTGTTAGTGCTAACCTTCTTGGTCCTTTAAATGCTCAATGTATGTATTAATATCTTATTGATTGGAGACTGAGAAACAAACGGGCATTATATTTCGGAATTCTTGAATTAGATTTGAACATGTCCCCTGGAGAAGAAATAGTTTCAATTCCATCCCCGTTCCTAAATGTTGTTAATTGAGAAAATTATTGTAGGATGAGCGCCCATATGTTTTCAAATTTATTTGAAAAACTACGCTTCATATCAAAACAATGACGTTTGAATTATGATGGTTAACTTTTGGAGAATAATTATCTGTTTTTTACGAAGTGTTCATAGAGCCGAAAGATCAAAGTATCTGGGAAACTCGGAGCAAAAATCATAAGTATTTGGGATATTGCAATTCTTTATTTGTTATATCCTCGCTCGTTTTATTTATAGTCATTGCAATGTATATGCATCTTAATATTCAGCTAATCAGATGCGAAGAACAACTTACACACATTTTAGGTATCTTTATGTTCCTTAATTCTTTTAATAAAAAAAACATGTTTTCCATGATTATACTCCAGATATAATTATTAAACAAAACGAGCATATGAAGTTTCTTAATAAAGACGGTTTTCAATAAAATATTCTTAATAAAATACAATTTATTATATAAAGTCGCTTAATGAAGAGATTTAATAATAAAATAAAAACTATGAATAGATTGCTATAAAGAATGAGTAATTACAGTGACAGGTTTTTGTAAAATTGTACAAAATCCCCTTATTCTTTTGCCCTTACATCAATTTTTTCTAATTGCTTAAATTAATCTCTCTTAATTATTTTAAAAATATTACATTGTGTTCTTTTTATAAGCGATAAAATAACAAGAAGATTTGTGTAATTTCATAAAATCTCAATTACTTAAAAAGTATGTTAAAATCTCAATTACTTATGCTAAAATAACATGAGAGAATTTATGTAATTTCATAAAATCTAATTACTTATAAAATACGTTAAAATAACGTGAGAGAATTTGTCTAATTTCATAAAATCTCAATTACTTATAAAAGAAAAATATATCTTTTATTTTATAGTAGAAGTTCTTATAAAAAATTATACAACTTTATTTTTATGCACAACTTAACTATTAATCAAAACTTGCTTTTTCCGATTAGTTACATTTATTTTTACTTAAACATTTTTACCAACTCATCATAAGTTATTGCTCATATTTTCACTTTAATTACCTTAATATTAATTAAAGAAAATTGTCTAAAAGAACAACACATCATCCTAAAAAGTAAAGGTGTATTTCTTATTTATTTTGTAAACTAGAATTTCATTTCATGAAGTTACAACCATACTCCTGGTTGTAGCGATTCCAAGCAGATGCAGGGGGGGATTAAATGTCTACCTCTACCCATCTGCTTTGGAGAAAACTAGCTAGATCAAAGAATTAAAAGGAAAATGGAGTTTATAAGATTATTGATAGAAAATGGTCCCCTGAAGATACCCCGAGCACCTTAATTAACACTTGGTCATAAGATTTGTTCACTCTCATTTTTCATTCATTGGATGAAAGAAAGTAAAAGGGAAATAAAGCGATAACATACATGGTATGGTATGGTATGGTATATGAGTTTAAATATGATTATTATTATTATTAGGTGTTGGTATTGGTTTTGTTAAGCCTAGCAGCAGCAGCGACGGATGCAGAGACGCCCCCAGGATGAGTAGTGAGGTTTGGATCATTTCTCATTTCTGCACCCGTCACCCCTTCTGCATCTCGCCGAGTCGCTGCTCTGTCTGAAGGTAACTTCGAAGTCGCATCCTGAAAACAACAGCAACAACTTGTGTCTTATTTTTTTTTATCCATAAATATTAATTGTTAGTTTTTTTTCTTTTTGTTAAAAAGAATCGAACCTTCAACTTGTGTGTTATCAAATGATTGAAATTAATTAATCGTGACGTACCGCGAGAATATCTGCGAGTTTGATCTTCTCCTCATCCTTTGTAACTCGAGCATTGAGTGTGGCGGCAGATTGAGCCGCGGCGGCAACACCGCCGGGGACGATGTTGGTGCGTCCAGTGGCTCTGACTTCGGCGGCCTGAATCGCCGCGGCGTCGCTCCACTCGACGGGCTTCTTTCCGGCGGTCAGAACCGTGGCCTCGAGTGCTTCGCCTATGGTGATCCCGCTTCCAGCACCTCCAGCGCCCATTTCTTGAACAATAGAAGGTGGCGTCATCGTATTCAGTGGAGCCTTTTGGTTAAATTGCTTCACCACCTATACATCTCAGTAAGTACGTAATTCCCATCATATTATATTTTTTTGGTTATTACGTAATGTAAATATGAATATATGGTAATTAATCACCAAATAATAACCTAATGTAAAAGAAAGATTAAAAAAAATGAAGTGGAAATAAAATAGGAAACACATGCAATATATAGTAGAAGATTATAATTTTTTTTAGATTAGGCCGGTAGCTTTCGGTTATGCCAGGAAAACTAATTAAGGCGAAAAAAATAATTAAGCATCACTTATAAGTAAAACATACAGGATATCATGATTTGTGTTGAAAGATTGAATTAATACCTCAACCAACTTATTAACTTTCCTTTTCTTTTCCTCTAGTTTGTTAACAACCTACAAAACCAATTAATAAAAAAAGAATTAAAAACAAAAACCTCACTCCAAAATCCAAATAATTAAATGATAATAATAAATTAGAGTTTCTTGGCGTATAATGTGTGAGTATATATATATATATATATATATATATATATATATATAAGGAGAACCTGTCCTGCAACGGACTCCGATATCACCTGGCTCCCCGAAAGATGAGCCTCAGTCTGAGTCACACTAACACCACCATCAGCGGCAACGTTATTCTTATCTTTGTGCCCCGCCATCCCTCCTCTCTCATCTTTCGCCGCCGCCGATTGCATCGCGGCACCAGCCTTTTGGGTCTTACCAGTGGTTTCCGTCTCCGCCTTTTGCATCATCCCCGCGTCCACCGGCGCCTCCGGCTTGCTTTTCATCTCTCCCTTCACATTGAACACATCTCCATATTTGATTCCTTCCTCCTCATGATTCTCCTTCTGAGGCTGTTCTTGACTCATCTTAATTCTTCAACACACTGTTTGTCTATTAGTTTTATTTTGGTGATGTGCATGCAAAGTTGAAAGGGGTGTGGAATGAGATAGGATGGATGATATATACACATATATATATGATTAGTTGTTTGTACGTGCATGGGGCATGCAGTGATGACACGTGGCGAATGTTAGAGAGAAACACGGTGGACTTGCCAGCAACACTTGGCGTGAAACTAATTGGGACTTGTTTTTGTGTGGCTCAATGAAACCATTGGTTGTTGACGTTTGTTTGAGAAAGCGAAGACAAATGTCATTTAGAGCGTCTCCGTCATAACCGAGTCTATTTATCTTTGTTGCCCTTTTTTTCCGAAAATGCTACATGTATAGTAGCAAGCTTTTTCTATAAATATAACACTATATCTCTCCTTTTAATCTCTTTTCGTCCATTTACAACATGCGTGTTGATATATGCATGCATATTTCTTATGTGTTGCCCCATCAAAAGAAAATTGCAACTGATTTATATTTCGTATTCCAGTAATATATATATTAATATTCAATATATTTAATAGAGTGTATATAATGAAAATATTTAGTGTATTTATTTCATTATCAGCGATAACATTACAAGAATAGAAGGACAATTTTTTATTGTAAAAAACAAACAAAAGAATCATTTCAAATCAATTTGAAAAATATGTAAATAAAATTAATTAAATAAAATATCAAAATAAAATAAAAGATCAAATAAATCATTTGACTTTAAATTTTAATTATTTATATTTTTGTATAAAATTAAATATAAATAAAATGTGTAATATAATCACAATTTTAAATTGAATCTAAAACTATAGAATTAAGTGATCATTTATGAAATTAAATTTAATCAAACTCAAAAAAATAAATTTTTATGAAGTGAAGTGGTGTGGATTGAGTCCACTAATTTTGAGCCTAATCTATATTTCTAAACTATTAATAAAAAAATATTTTTATTTAGTGTTCAGATCTCATAAAACAAATTCACGCACCCTTGAATTACTTCATAAGTTTTTCAAATTTTTCTTTTATAACTTATAGTAACTTTCCACTATCTTTATATTATTAATTTTTACTCAGTCACTCTTTTTTATTAATTATATTTAACGTCTGTTTTGTTTCTTTTTCATTTTTTTCTTTTATTATTATTTTAAAAATTTAGAGTTCCCCTAGAATAATGAAAACTGAAAAGATTGAAGAGTCTGTTTGTCAGTCTGTGTCTCATCATTTTCGCGCGTCCCCGTCACGTGTCTTATGCCACCCCAAGTGACTACTACCAACTGACATTGTGTGAGCAAATGCAAACATAAACCCAATTCCCTCTGCAATTTTTTCTTCTTCTTCTTCTCATGGCTCCGAAACGACGTCCTAAGGTATGTCGTTTCACATTCTCTTTTCTCATTCAATCAATCACTTTTTATTTTCTTCTCTCCATGAACTGATTCGTGTTTGTGATTTGCAGAAAGGCGAGTCGCGAATGGAGGCAGCACTCGACGCCATGAAACCCTACGGCTTCCCCAACAGACTCGTCCGAACTGCCGTTAATAGCCTCCTCAAAGTAAAAAAAAAAAAAACTATTCTCTTCATTCAACCTAAATTATTTGATTTTATTTTATCGCCAAAATCATAATGTTTGTGGATTTAGGTTTACGGTGGCAACAAAGGCTGGGTCTTCATCGAAGAATCCGCTTACTCTCTGTTGATCGAAACGCTTCTTGAAGAACAAGCCAGTTCTTCACCTCAGGTAACGCTTCTTCTGTTGTTTCTTACCCTCCAAGCAACTATATGGTCTCTGCGTTCTTTTTTCTGGATTTTCATTTTCTGCTATTGTTATGTCGTAATGTATTGCTTCAATCGTAATAATTATGATTTATCTTGATCTGTTTTGTGTTTATGTTGTGGACTTGTTTGCTGGCTGTGAAAAACCGAGTCAATTTTTGTTGAACAGAACAGTATCATACTCGCACAAAACATTTACTTCAGGAAAATTTAACCAAGATCTGCCTCTTGGGAATTAGATTGCTTATTTTATTCTCTTTCTAGAAACAAATTAGCATATCTAACAGCCAGAACCCAAAGGGTTGCCGCAAGGGTTTAAGGTCCCACTGCGTTCACATGAGTGAGAACGATATATTTAGCAGGAGAACTCGTGTTTGATTCTCACCGTGTGTAAAATTTCCTTGGGTTAGTGGCAGCCACAAATCGTAAGCGAGATTAGTTTCTGACCCAGTGGTTGAGAGACACCTGCGATCTTTGACTCAAGACCAAAAAAAATATCTGGCAGTCAGTTTCTGTCGTTGGCTCGTTTAATTCATAGTAGAATGGTATGAAATATGAATACCTCAGGGTTTTTGTAGGAAAGTTACATTTTTTTTTTGGCTTTTCAAAGTTTTGTTTGTTCTTATCATAAGATGTTTCGTGGTATTTTTCTTTTATTTTAATAAGCCTTGATGTTTTCAATTTGGAGGGTGAAAGGGAGTTTTTGGTTGATCTCATAGCAGCTCCAGGACACTTATCCCAGCTGATATTTTAAGCACCAAGGATAGGACCTTCAAGTCTTACAATCCCAAGATTTTGTTTAATTTACCTTCCATTAAGGATACTGAATTTCACTCAAGACTTATCCCAACTTCTCATGGTGAATGTAGTAATCAAAATCCTGTGATAAGATATCATCCACTGCCCTGGAATTAAAAATCATATTTTGAGAAGCCAGAGCCTTCAAACTTGGGTTTGAGCAGAGACACTGGTGTTGGTCCTTTTAAAATTCCCAATAGAGGGACTCCTAACCAGCGAGAAAATTTTCTAGCCTTATCTGGTACTTCTATGTACAAAGGGACTCTTGGAATGAATATTGGTGATGGGACAAGATTGAATATCAAAGTTGCACCATATACCCATAAGTCATAGCAACCCCAACGATCCTTGTTGCCTTTTTGAAGATCTTAACCCATTCAAAATAAAAGGAACGGGCAAGGCGCCTGTGCATTACAAAACTGTGGAAAATAAACCTCCTGAGCTTAAAAGTACTCAAAACAATACCGTTCCTGGTCAATCCCCAGTGCCATCCATTGATGCGGAAGAATCATCATGCTTACATTGAAGTCCCTAGTAAAAACTAATCATAACCCTAATGGGTACAATTTTCCTTTATTTGTTTCCAACGGGTTCTTCTACATATGAAAAGATTGACATTTAGTTCCAAACTATCTTATAATTCAAATATAACTAATGATGTAAAAGCTTAAACTTTGGTGCAAGTTACTGGTTCAGTTTCACCAACTTCTTGATATTTTTCTGTTTGAAAGTTGTTTTATAGTTCCCTTCACTGAACCAACTTACAAGTTGGGAGTTTCAGACTAAAGTTCTACTCAACGGAAAGAGAATAGAAGTAGTTAGTGTAAAAATTTTAAGAATTTCCTAAATTAATAATTATAGACCAACTTGAAACCTATGATTCTTACAAATAACAAATAATAGATAAATAGTGCGTATCAAAATCTATGATTCTTACAAATAACAAATAATAGATAAATAGTGCGTATCTTTTTTCATAGTGGAGTTTCTTTCCGGTGTACTTTGATTTTCTTGGAAGAAGAGATAAAAAAATTTCACTTCCTTAACTATTTTTTCTGTCTCTTTATGTTCGTGATGACTAGGATTAGAAAGAACTCTTTTTTTGTCAGGAAAGAAACTTTATTTCACATTAGTGGGTATTAATCCTTTTTATAACTATTACTCTCATTAAGTAGCAGTTACTTTTACAAATTTCTCCTATTTAATCCAATTACAATTTAGTCCCTAATTATTAATTATTTATTTATTAGTCCCTACATAAATCATATGTCTCTCATATGAGACATTAATTCTTACATTCTCCCACTTGACTCATGTGACATTACTAAACATTATGGACTAAATAAATAAGTAGTTTAAACTAACATAATGCGCATTAAAATGACTAAATTATTTTATACATTGGGTACATCATAATTTCATGATTAAGAATAAGAACCAATTTGAGTCATGGCGGTTGTACATTATTTAATCAACATAGTCTCTTCCATGTATTATAAATTAGTTTTCTCCTTAATATGACCATTAGTTAGGAGTACATAATTGGTCCAACATAATGTCTTTAGTCAAGACAAACATGTTAACATTACTCTAATACAAACATGCATGCAAACATAGAGAACAGGTAATCATAAACATATCATTTATTTGTCTTTTGCATTTAAGCACGTCCAAGCAAATTTGTAGCATATACATATTTATTGCTATCAACAGTTTCAAAGCATTCACATTAATTTAATTCCAAGACATAAACTTTCAATCCTTTAATGGCATTCAACAATAATATTCGGGGGAAAAATGAGCATGTGGGATTGAGAATAGCAATTCCAAGAATTCCTAAAACCATACGGCTTTGGCTTTCTTTCAATTACCCTAAAATGCAATGCTGACAGACTTCCGCTTTTCAAAGAATAACTTACAACAAAAACATGTACAACAGATTAAATCATGATGGGTTCCATATGTGCAGCGGAAATTGGAGAGATAATTTTAACAATCATAAAATTTCATACTTGCAATAAAAAAAAATCCCTAAATTTCATAATTAAGGTTCATGTATAATTGGGAGAAAATAAATTATTCTTGGAGAATTATAAATTTTATAACACATGCATGTAAAAATTTTAAGAATTTCCTAAATTAACAATTATAGGAAATCAATAGGATCTTGAAATTTATTATTCTCACAAATAAAAAATAATAAATAAACAGTACGTACCTTTCTCCTTTCTCCATAGTGGAGCTTCTCTCTAGTATACTTGAAAGAGGAGAAAAAGAAAATTTCACTTCCTTGACTATTTTTTTTAAGACGACCTTATTTCACATCAGTGGGTATTATCCCTTTTATAACCACTACTCCCAAGCAGCAGTGCTGGGTTACAAGTGTGAAGTGAAGTGGAAAGGTTAAACACCATATAAGTGAGGAGAAGACCCATAAACCTGAGCCTTAAGGTTTTGGGTTGGAGTGTGGTGTCAGGTCTCCTTATGTGGTGGCTCGTGGTCCACAGGTGTACCCCTCGAATCTCCCCAACAATTGGTATCAGAGCCGATGGTTCAAGTTGGTGACCGGCTCAGACGATTATGCAAGTACCGCAGGTGGCCAGAATGGCTAGCGGGCAGGGCAAGTACCGCAGGTGGCCATGGCTATACTCGTGGATGATAAAGACTTCCGCTCGAGGGAGAGACTATCATGTGGAAGAGACTCACACTTGAGGGGGAGATGTGTTGGGTTACAAGTGTGAGGTGAAGTCCCACATCGGGTAGAAGTGGAAAGGTTGAACACCATATAAATTAGGAGAAGACCCATAAACCTGAGCCTTAAGGTTTTGGGTTAGAGTGTGGTGTCAGGTCTCCTTATGTGGTGACTCGTGGTTCACAGGTGTACCCCTCGAATCTCCCCAACAGTTACTCTCCTATTTAACCCAATTATAATTTAGTCCATAATTATTATTTATTTATTTATTAATTCCTACATAAATCACATGTCTCTCACATGAGACATTAATTATAACCGTTAGCCAATCATGTCTTTCCAAATTAAATATTTTAGGATGATGTTAAGTTTAGAAATGGGTTAGTTTTTATATATGTCCTTCATTTTTCAGTCTTTCAGCTTTGGTGTCTTCCCAAATTCAATATTATTTCAATTTCTAGATATGTCATGGGCAGCAATGGCCAATGAGCTGCTGTGTCTCCAAAAGCATATTACTTTCCAGATTGAGACTCTATGTAATATTTTTTTTGAAGAAAGACTCTATGCAATTACTTTATATTAGTTCTTCAAATATGCCTACTATTATGTGATTCACCGTCCCCCCAAGGGAACAATTTTTGTTCTGCTTACACATGTTTGCAAAGGCCATAGCTTCTAATTTGTTATTGTATGATGTTAAATGAGAAATAATGTTTTTGAAGTTGTCAGTGTATTAAATGTTGTACTTTATTAAATACATTTTATTTCTTTATTTTCTAACTAATGACATTCAGACATTAAGATACTTGTTAATAGGATTCTGTATTTAAATTCCTGTGGTTGCTTCTTTAGAATCCTAATTTTACGTGTAAATTAAAATCTTTTCTTTTGAGAGGTTCAGTAGCTCCAAGTAATGGTGAATCATGGGCTACAATTTTGAGAGATTCATATAATATTTTAAAAATGATTGAGATGACATGTAATCTTATCGAGTAATCCCATGAAAACTTCTTTTACTTCTGGAAAACATGGCCTGCAGCCCTGTGGAAATCTGCCGGTGGATCTTTGATCTGATGACCTATATATTCTTATAAAGTTAGTATTAACAAGGGCTAGTTCTGTGGTCTTGTATTGTTTTGTGTGAAGGATGGTTTGATAGAGGCTAATCCAGATGGTCCGAATGAGGTAACACCTGCCGGATGCTCAAACAGTGCCTTTCTAGCTTGCTCTAACACAAAAACTTCTGATGATACACCATTAACTAATCAGGCGATGGACATTGTATCGTCACCCAGTGGAACTGCTATTCAACTTCCCATCAATGGTGTGGATACTGTATCTGCAAAAACTGCTAGTGAACTTCCCATTGAACCTGCCAATCAACTTTTAATCAAGGCTGCCAGTGAAACTCCCATCAGGGCAGAAAAAGAATCAGGTTATCAAGGCAGAAAAAGAATCGAGGCTGCCAGTGAAACTCCCATTGAGGCAGAAAAAGAATCAGGTTATCAACTATCCATTTTCTTTATTTTTTTTAATTGGTTTTCAAGCAAAGGTTCAGAGCATAACTAAACGTATTTGTGATTAATTATCTCGTAGGTTACTGTCTTGCAGAGTTTCAGCCAGATTGGGCTTTGGCCGAAAATCATGTATCGCATTCCCCACAACTTGGGACGGGACTTAGTGACAAAAGGTATAAACCTAGCTATGGCTGGATATCTAATGATGACGAGGAGGAAGAAGAGCTAATAGAGCTACCTCTAGCTCCGTGGTTAAGTGAGGTAAATTAGTGTAAACAAGACAGGGTATTACATATAATTAGTAGAAGAGAACTATACTCTTCGAAAATGAACAAGGATAAAAGGAGTAAGTTTTGTCGTTTATAAGAAAATCAATGGTTAATATCTTCACATACTCGTGATTTATTATACATGTGTACTGAATATGGAACTATATACTTTTCTCTCTAATGATTAATAAAGAGTCTATCTACCATATGTAGTAAGTTGGTTCAGCGAAATATATGATTGTTATAAATTCCTGGTGTTTAATTTCTATAAATAAATAAAAAATATGTAATCAGTAGTAAAAGGGATAAGCCGGTCCACCTTTTAAGTTTTATTTTTTGGTGAATACATTTTAGGTGTTATGTAAGATATAAGATTTTTGTTTTAATGTGATTAAGAACTTTAATTGCATTGTAGCAAAAAAAAAAAAAAAAAAGAACTTGGGTGTTGCTGTGCTAGGTGCACCCAGCAATTAGTTGATTTGGCAAAATTGTCCTTTATTAAAAAAAAATTAAAAAAAAAAGAAAAACGTTTCTGCCCAGCACCATTTCTTCTTTGCGCTTCCTTCCTCTCCTCAGGCGTCCATTTCTTCTCCGCGCTTCCTCCATTGCCGAAGCTAAGAAGGTTTTTTGTTGCGTTTTTGTCACCTTCCACCATCTAGGGTACTGTTCTAACTTCCTTTCTCTTTTAATCGTGTATGCGGGCCTTAGGATAGACGACCTCTGTGTTTTTGCTTGTTGCGCAAGGGAGAAGACGGAGGTTCTTCCGCGTGAACGTGCGGAAGAACCTTCTTCCGTAGGTGAAAGATGGTTTGTCTCCTTCGTGCGGAAGATAGTTCTTCTGTTGGTTCATGCAGAAGAACCTTCTTCCGCATGAACGAACGGAAGAACATCTTCCGCACAAAGGAGACAAACCATCTTTCACCTGCAGAAGAATGTTTTTCCGCATGAAGGAAATCTTTCTTGCGGAAGAACCTTCTTCCGCATCAACATGTTTTATTGTATATTGCTCATTTATTTTGAAAATTATCCCTGAACCATCATTTTATTCATATTATTAGTTAGTTTTTTTATTTATTTGCTATTACAAAGTGCATATGTATATGAGAAATGACAAATTGAATTATTAGTTAGTTCTTTAGAGTTCTGATACAACTTAGATATCATAAAAAATGATAAATACTAGTAAAAACACTCCAATACTTAAGTCAATAAGAAACTCTTCAAGGTGATGATAGACAAGATATATCAAATAGTACCTACTTGCTACAATGACAAAGATCTATGTAACAATGGCACAATTATCATTGATATCATTTTCACTTCTCCAAATTCGAAATAGATTTTATTATGCTCCCTGATCTCCTCTTCCGGGTAAACATCACATAGACATTGATGGAAATCTTGTTGGTATTTTGAGTCAAAAGCTTGGAACTTACGTCCTTTGACTATGATGCTGCATGAGAAGAAAAAAAACTTTTCTCCCTTCTTATTCATTACATTAGCAAAAAAAAAAACTCATGCATGTGCAAAAGCCACTTCAGCTTATTTTTATATCCTTTCCGGTGACAAAAGATACCAATTAGTATTTATTTTGGATTTCTATCTTTTTCTAATAATAGTTTGGATTTCCTGTGAGGAGAGAACTAGATGCATCCCATTTTTTACTTGGAGCACTTCCAAAAATTTTAATATTTCCCTAGCAAACCTAGATATATCACCACTACACACAACACACCATTGTTGCACTCAATGCCACCTCCACATCACACCATCATGCGCACGACTATGACCATGAACCTCCACGATGCATTGACCCACCATTGTGGTGTACCACTTCTATATAATTATAGATTGATCAATCCATAATACTCATGTATGTATTATGAATTGTGTAATTCATAATACATTCCGTAATACATACAAATGTATTTTGGATTGGGTAATCCATGATACAAATGTAGTACAGATTAACCAATATGCAATACATGCGTGCTTATTACAAGTTTCTCAATCCATGGTACACACTTTCTTCTTCAACACCATTGTTGACCTCAACCACTACCTCTCCAACTCATTAGACTCAAGTTGATAGTTGACCGCCTCATGCTCTTTAATCACGACTGCGACATTGGCGGCACCATTCTCCACGATGGTTAGAACAAGAGGGTTAGGTCGTGCCTCAGGAACTGGTAGAGGCAGAGACATGAGTCAGGATGCGCATCAGCCTGAAGTTCCTCAGCGTCGTAGGTCTATTGCTTCAGTACGTAGGCAACGAGTTCATGTGACTGAGGACGTTACTCAAACACCTGAGGATGTACCTCAGTTGAATGAGGATGTTTCTCATGTGTCTAACGTTACTCCGGAGATGACAGGTGTCGTCGATGCTGCGGACGCAGAGGGAGTGGCTATTAATGGTAGTGAGGATTCATCTGCTGTTGATGAGGGATTCCCTGGTGGGCCACGCGACCCATCGGTTTTGACTGGTTTTGCCAAGCATGTGGCACATAGCATCTGGAGTGGAGAGGTACTTACATTTTGACGTTGAGTAATTATATGATAATTATTTATAGTTGGATTGTTTTTTATATAGACATTTTTATAAACTGTTATGTGTTATTCAATTTAGGAACGACCCGAGCTGAAGTTGGTCTCTCACGGTAGAAAAGTAGATAAATTTGGGAGACCAACGCCTGAGATAGAAGACATGATTGCGGCCACCGGATTGAGTCCACTGATCAGGTGTTCGGTAATCACCACTGATCCTGGACTTATATCCGCGTTCGTTGAGAGGTGGCATAGGGAGACCAGCACCTTCCACCAGCCAGTAGGAGAGTTGACGATCACTCTGGATGATGTAGCGTCACTCCTACACCTTCCCATCACTGGCGCGTTGCATACCTTTGAGTCGTTGGTTACTTCCAAGGCGGTCGTGCTGTTGACGGAGCTGCTTGAGGTCAGCTTTGAGGAGGCTAAAGCTGAGACCCGTCAGGCGTCTGGGCCTTATGTTCGATTGTCCTGGCTCCGGGAAATGTATCAGAGCAGGTGTCAGGCCAGACGTTGGGTTGTAGCAGCCCGCGCGTATCTCCTCCACTTGGTCGGTTGCACTCTTTTCGCTAACAAGAGTGCAACACATGTTTATGTCGTGCACCTGGAGGCTTTCAGGGACCTGGCCCAAGCAGGGGGATTCTCTTGGGGAGCAGCAGCATTGGTGCACTTGTATGACCATCTGAATGAAGCGTCGCAGACCCTTACACGGTAGATGACCGGTTACATGACATTATTTCAGGTAAATATTGTGTTACTTATAATTTAAATTGAACTAGGACGAAATACATGTTTTTTTTTATTGATGTTGACTTCGTGTTTGTAGTGCTGGATTTACAAGCACTTTTCGATGATGCATCAGTGCATCGTTGATGATGCTTATGCTGAGGCAAGCCCACGTGCCTCCAGGTGGCTTACGAGTAAGGCTCATATGACGGGGATCAAGGGAATCCCATACCGGGCACGTATAGAAGCCCTGCCTGTCACGGACGTGTGTTGGATGCCCTATGCAGAGCACCGAGTAGTTAGGGGCTTCGACCTGATCTCAACCTACACGGGCCAGCTCAGATGGGGTCAGATAGTCGTCTACGTTCGACCAGAGCGGGTGCTTCGACAGTTCGGGTACATTCAGACCGTCCCTCCGTTGCCTGTTCGTGATTCGTTTACGGGTCCTGATATAGACGACCGATGGCTGCACTTTTCAGACCATCTAGTGCCCGCGGGGGAGATCTGTGTAGTTCCTGGCCAGGTAGCGCCAGACTACATGGATTGGTTTTTCCGGATTTCGCACCCGTTCGTCACGCCGACCGAGGACGGTGTCGTGGTAAGCTAAAATTGTGTAATTTTTCATAATTTAAATTTTTTAAAAATCTGATACTAACTTTGTTATTTTGATTGTGACAGGTTGACTGCCAAGGATGTCAAGTGATTGCTGAGGATTTAGAGCGGATCTTCAACCTCAGGATGGTCACTGAAGGCACTGAGTTATATGACATCATGACTCGTTGTCTCAGGATCGCTAGAGGTGACACCACGATGGAAGCCTTAGGCCGCGACAAAGACGACGCATAGAATAGGATACATATTTTTATTGTATTTAAAGTTTTAATTTTAGTATTCCTTTATATATGTGATAAGACAAATATACTTAGAGCATTTTTAATTTAAATATAAACCACACACACGTACATAGAGAGTTAAAAAGTATTTATCCAAATAAAACAAGATACAGGTAAATAACTAAAAATTATGAAATTAATTTTTTTTCAATATATAAAATAGAGAAGATAAAATAATGAAACAAGGTGATTTACTCCCGCTTTGGAGAAACTAAAAAATAATATTATTTCATCTTGGGAGACAGAAATTTGTAATTTATTAAAAAAATTACATGGGAATTTTTTTTCAAAGATTTTGAAGAACAATTACTTTCTTTAAGTTAATTTAGATTATGAGTTCAAAATAGAGAAAAAAATCAAACAATAAAAATAGATGAAAATATTGTAAAAAAATATAATATTTGAATAAATAGAAATAAAATAAAATAAATGAATAATTTTTTTTTACCCGTTTGGGACAATGGAAAACAGAGTGAAAATAAATAAATAAGTTATTTAGAAATATTTTATACTAATTAAAATATAATTTTTTACTCTATTTTTTTATTAACATAAATTATTTATTATTTTTGAATTATCCAACAAAAAAATGATTTAATTTCTTAAGAAATTAAAAGGAAAAAAGTGAAATCAAGAAAATCACTTCCCCCCACATTTTACGTCAATTTGAGATAAAATAATAATTAAAAAAAACAAAACTTGGCAAACAAACCAATGCATTAAGTTATATATAAAAAAGATTGAAAGGGTTTATCATTTAATTATATAAATTTATTATTCAATTACTATAATAATAACATACTTTAACAATTATACATAATTTTGAACATATTGTTAGATCAAGTGGTCTCAGAATAATTAAGAAGGGGGTTGAATTAATTATTCCTAAACATTTACTAATTAAAAATTTACTCTTCTAAGACTTTTACTATGTTGTTAAGAGAATAAGGAGTAGAAGAGAAACTTAACCAAAAGTAAAAGCGGAAATTAAAATGCATACATCCAGTCCCCAGGCGACCTGCGGTCCTTGAGATTTCTTTCAACCTTGTAAAAATCCTTTTACAAGCAAAGATCCACAAGGGATGCACCCTCCATTGTTCTCTTTGAAACCCTAGTGGATGTACCCTCCACTAGAACTGATCCACAAGAGATGTACCCTCTCTTGTTCTCAGTCAAACCCAAGTAGATGTACCATCTACTTGTACCACAAAGGATGTACCCTCCAATGTGTTAAGACAAAGATCTCAGGCGGTTAAACCTTTGATACTTTGTGAATGGGGATACAAAAGAATTCTCAGGCGGTTAGTCTTTTGAAATCTTTTGTATATGAGAAAGGGAAGAATCAAAAGAATTCTCAGACTGTGTCGTTTTGAATTTTTTGACAAGGGAGAAGGGAGACACAAAAGAATTTAGGCAGTTAGTCCTTTGTTCTTTTGGAAAAGGGAGAAGAGAGACACAAAGAATTCAGGCGGTTAGTCCTTGGCGAATTCTTTTTGGCAAAGGGAGAAGAGATGAAAAAGATGAATAGCACAAGTTTTCATGGTTTAGAAGACCAGAAAACTTTGGAAAGCTTTTGGCAAAAGGAGGAAGAAGAAGTTCAAAGAGACTCAGAAATTAATGTAGAAAATTTGCTTGTGTAAAGAATGAATTGGAGAAGATAGATGTGTAGATTAATAGATTGGATTGTTGTGAAATGCAAAACAAAGTCTTGTTTTTATAGACTATTCATGTCTAGTCAAGAGAACCATTAGAAGAGTTATGACTTTTAGAAAAACTTAAAACCAATTTGAAAAGGTCAAAAACTATTTGAAGAGTTACATCTTTTGATTTATTCAGAAATAATCACTGGTAATCGATTACCAAATCAGTGTAATCGATTACACAAAACTTTTTTGTGAAAGGATGTGACTCTTCACATTTGAATTTGAATTTCAACGTTCAAGCACACTGGTAATCGATTACCAAAACATTGTAATCGATTACAACATTTTGAAATCAATTGGAACGTTGTAAATTCAGTTGAAAGCTTTTTGAAAACCATTTTGCTACTGGTAATCGATTACAAGAGAGTAAAAACTCTTTGGTAAAAGGTTTTGAGAAAAATTCATGTGCTACTCAGTTTTTGAAAAAACTTTTTAATACTTATCTTGATTAAGTCTTCTCGTGATTCTTGAATCTTGATCTTAATTCTTCTTGATTCTTGATTCTTGAATCTTGAAACTTGATTCTTGAATCTTTGCTTGAAACTTTGCTTAACTCTTGATTCTTTGGCATCATCAAAATAACCTTGGAAGTCATTGCTTCCACACATATTATAATTAGTCATAAAAGTTAGAAAAACAATTAATTAGTACCAACGACATTAAACATCCTTTTTTCATATATAATACACATAAGAAATAGGTCACATACAAACAACAATAATCGTAAACAAAGCAATAAAGAGTTGTTTACACACTAACACATTACATTCAGTTGAATATGGTGGACACAAATATAATTCGCATGAAACACCGCGAAATAAAACTAGCATTCAATCCTACAACGACGTAACCACCTCATCCTCATTTTCCATAACCGGTTTACTAAAGAGAGCCAAAATTTCTATTGGCACAAATTGTTTCCAATAATTGGACTCTACCAACACCTTCAGCACGTCATCGTCAGATTTCAGCTCAATAATTTCAAATTTTAAAACTTTGTCAGAATACTCCAAATGAGCAGGTTGTCGAAAAAACAAATGCCTTACAAGTTAGGATTCATGAATCCCATGAGGAGGAATCCCTTTAGGTGCTACTTGCTTCATCAAATCCTTCAGTTCATCTATGGCACATCCTTTTGTAATATCAAATTTTTGGGGAATTTTTCCTGTGAATGCGTAACCTACAAAGTTGTTTTGGTGTGGCATGTTCCACCTTCCGTTGTAATACAAAACCGCATCATGAGTAGGAGTCATAGTGCGTTCAAGTAAGTTTAAAATTTCATCTAGTGTTCTACCAACGGTGCATAACAACTCAATCGGTCCAACACATGAAAATCGATCATTAGACATTAACATTGTGTTCACATCCATGTCATCTTTCAATTGCATACATTGGAAGTGAATTTTGTTACCTGTATCTTCGAGTGGTCACCGGTAATGAATTTCATCCACAACTTGATTGTCGTTTAGCTGAAGGGTGTTGTGTATTCTACTTTTAAGAGTTGAAAAATCGCACATGTTTTGTACTCGCATGGGCATTGGAGTTGAACTTTGAAAATAAACCCCACACTCGTTGTGAATAATGAATTCATTTGGAAAAATGAAGGCCAACCTTGAGTTGACGATCGTCTGAGAGGAAGTTTCTCCTAAGAATGTCATTGTTTGTCGATTTTTTTTTTGACAAAATGTGAATACCACTTGATGTGCGACAGATGGGCGCCTGGCCATATCTCATTTATATACATGGCATGCAGGTGCGTGGCTTCACTTTTAACAGATGCATCACGTCATTCAATATCGTGTCACGTTAGTCATTGTCGTGTCACATCAGTAATTGTCGTGTCACGTCAATCACTGTCGAGTCAAATCATTCATAGTCATGTCGTGTCACGTTAGTCATTGTCGTATCACATCACTACTTGTCCTATCACATCAATGAATGTCGAGTCACGTCATGCAATGCTTTGTGACTTACGACACTGACACATGACAAGCATGTCATTGCTTTTAAATGGACCAGCTCATCGATTTGTTCACGCAACAATTCATTAGTATTTCAATATTGACGTGTTACATCAAGACAAATCCAATCGTAAATACAAATACATAAATGTTACAGCTTCAGTGTTCGTTTAGGTCTACATGCATTGTTTTAATTGTCATTAGGCTTAAGTACTACTACATTCTACCTACGTATGCAATTGACCACTGTTTTGCCTGAGGATATGAATTGCTTGACCACAACAATGCTATAGGCAGTAAGGGACAACGATCTTTGAGATAAACCTGTTGTAAGTGAAATAACAATAATAAGTTAAACGAACAAGCCAAGTTATTGAATAATTGAAAATATTTCAGTAAATGAATTTTCAAATGGACCTGAACAAAATGATTTCCAAACATATGACCGACGCATATCATGCGGTGTGTAGAAGAATCGGGCGGTGGTTGACTTCTGAGAGGAAAAAATGTGAAGTTTTGTTGTCGTGACAACGATACAAGGATTACATTATATCTTGATGCAATGACATATCTCATCTCCGTTATATCCATCCACTTGTCCACACTAACCTAAATCACAAAAACATACATGTGTCAGTCATGTAAACATTATTTATAAAAAAAAAAAGCATAAACAACATACCTTGGATAACCTATCTACATGTAGGGACAACCTCAACTGTTCAAATCTCTCTGTGCCACCAAAGAGCTTTATGTAGTCTTGCGACCATTTGCCAAGTTCTTTAATCAATTCGTTGCGCATCAGTGCCCAAGATTATTCTCCCATACCTAACAAAATGGCAACTGACCGATATCCACAGTTACCATCCACTTTCACATCAACAATGTCCTCAATGAAACCCTGTATAAATGGCGTAAATTGATCCAACATCGGGATCATCCTTGCTGGCTTCGGTGGTTCAGAAGATGATGCATTACGTCTGATTGAAGTGTTTCTATTTTGAATTAAATGATAAGCATCAACATACTCCCAATATGATAGATCACACTTTGTCGATCTTTGGCTTATTTTCATCAGTTTCTTTGGTGCACCTTTGGTGTTAACCTTTGACGAAGGAGGACACATAGAGTTCTCATCGAGATACGCAAATTCTCAAAGTTTACTCTTGAAAGTAACTTTGCCACAGACATCAAGTTCCTCAAATCTTTTATATATTCTATTCATCTCTTCCTTGATGCTGACTTCGTCCTCACATAACCCCTGGTCTAAAAAACTAAGTCTCCTCCAGTACATATGGACAACATCGAGTGGGATGCTGCCACCATCATACCTTTGTAGCTCACATGCACAAGAAGGACCTAGCGTGGTTCTCAAGACACAACCACAAGAAGATGGATTGTTTTTGAAATAGCATACACGCTCAAACTCATACGCAATTTCATTTAAAGCGTACCTCGAAACCATTCCCAAAAGCCTTTTGTAAAAGGTTTTTTTATATACATCTCCAACGACATGCGTGCTTGTTTTGAATGATGCTTTAATTTAAGTGTGTTGCAGCGTGATCATATTGTTCATGGCATCCCAAACACTACAAAGGTCTCTAAGGCTATTATGTAATACCATTTTCAGAGCTCAATGAGCAGATTCAACCCTACATTTAAAACACACAACAGACAAGACAAATTAATAACAATCATGTTCCTAAAAATCATTAAAAGAAACTTGACTAAAATAATAAAACATTTAAATACCTAATTATTGTTGTGTTGTTTAGGTGCATCACCTTATTCGTCCAGACCGTGATAAATTTCTCCTTGTGTGGGACAATCCATGTCTCACATACATAGTCAACGAACATTGGCCACAGGGAACACACTACTTGAAACTTTTGAAGGTGCTCAGGGAACTGTTGTTCCGAAGGACAATCTACCAGAGTACCCCAGCTATCCATTACGTACTCCCAGACATTTTTTTGACCAATTAGCGATTTGCACTTTGCCTTCACATTCTTGTCTATGTGAAACCTGCACAACAAGTTTGTACACTCCGGAAACATAATTTTCAGTGCATTCATGAAGGCTAGGTCTCTGTCTGTGACAATAATAACAGGGAGGCGATCATTTCTTAAAAATAAGCCTCAAAACCGTTCCAATGCCCATACAATATTGCTCACACGCTCACCCTCCAGGTATGCAAACCCAGCAGAGAAAGTCATCCCTGTTGGTGTCACCCCCACAAAGTCAAGCAATTGGAGTTTGTACCTATTTGTTTTGTAGGTACTGTCTATCAAAAAACAAGATGACACACATTACATAACTTAACTGCATCTAGGTGACACTAAAACAAATCATGTACCACAACTTCATCCTTCAATCTATGTCAATGAATGTATTGATCACGTTCAAGAAGCCTCATTAGGTGTTGCATTTCAGTGTCATCTCCTCTGATTGAAGAACGATATGCACTTCTTGCATTGTAGATTTGTTTGATTGTTGTGCAACTGTTGGCGTTGTGCTCCTTCAACGTTAGCAGGATGTTTCTTGGTTTCACATTCGACTTTGTCATATCCACAATGATATTCTTCTCATCATTTGTCAATCTCCCAGCATATGGATGTCCAACTAAGGTCTTCGCCAATTCATGGTTGTAAATCCCACAGATCAACTTCACGATCCAACCTTCTCTTCCATGCTAGTTTCCAACGAAGCTTAAAGGGACAATCACATTTCCTAGTGCCTGTGTCTCTTCTAACAATTTTTTTCTTCCTACATTTGTACTGACTGCTTCTTTCACACCCAATTAACATAAATGAAGTTCTTCCTCTACTACCAGTATATGTATCAAACCTCATAATTACTGCAACAAACCCGTTTTCATGGGCAATCGTTCGAGCCCACTACAAAATGTCGTCTCGGGTTGCAAAGACCTACAACGCAACCCCAACATATTAATTTTTACACAAATCATACATTAAACCAAACGACTGAAACTAATCAACATGATTACCTGAGAAGTATTAAAAGCGTCTAAACAATCAACATATCCTTCATTCACACCACAATGTTGTTCATCTTCAAAATCCATATCAACTTCTTCAAACATCGTATTGTTATACGCCCATTGATCTTCGTCCATCTTAATTCAAACTATAACTATCACCTAATTCAACATTCAACTAAATAATTTGAACAATACAATAACCTAAATAAATTAACTAAATAATTACTTCAAACTATGAATATCGACTAATTCAAGATTTAACAACCTAATACAAATATTTTATCTACATATATAATTTAACAAAAAACAAATTCAAGTTTTAATTACCTAATTTCAACATTATAACTACATAGTTCATATCACCAAAAAATACTTCAACCTAGGCGAAAAAATCAACACTTCAACCAACTAATATAATAATATCTTATGTATTTTATGTTTGACATACATTACAAATAGAATTAACCAATATAACACATACATATACAAAATAATCTAAAAATTAGAAAAACAAATTAACTCACGGAAGAACCTTCTTCGGCAGTTGTTATTTTCAACTGCGGAAGAAGGTTCTTCCGAAATTGTAACATTAATTACGGAAGAACCTTCTTCCGTGCATTCCTGCGGAAGAACTTCTTCTGCAAAAATGCACGGAAGAAGGTTCCTCTGCAGTTGTTATTTTCAGCTGCAGAAGAAGGTTCTTCCATGCACTCTCACAGAAGAAGTTCTTCCGCAAGAATGCACGGAAGAAGGTTCTTCCGCAGTTGTTAATTTCAACTGCAGAAGAAGGTTCTTTTGTGCACTCTCACGGAAGAAGTTCTTTCGTGCCTTTGAAACAGTGTATTCCGACATTCCCGTACCCAAAAAAAACATCATACCCACAAAAGTTATAAAATATGTACCTTGGTTGAAAAATAACACACCAAAGCAAAGATCTCTAACTTCAACACACCCCAAACTCTTTCAAAGCTCCAAATACCACACAACACTACCACGGAGAAACAAAGAAAGCAACAACGTAAACAAAAATGAAATAAACCAGTTTTTTGTAGAAAAAAACACGGTGAAGGGTATTTTGGAAATTATAAAAAATGTTGGGTGCACCAGCAATGTTGTTGGGTGCCCCTAGCAATACCCAAAGAACTTTAGTTACACCGTCTATGATTGAGTGTTGCTAGGTGCACCCAGCACTTAACATGAAAAGGCATAAATACCCTTGTGTATTTTTAAAAATGTTTTTGTGCACCCAACAACTCCCCAACCTTTTGTTATTTCGCCATTTTGCTCCTTCTTTTCGTTCTTTCGTGCATTCCCTTCTTCCGCGAGTTGAGTATCAATCTTCCGCGAGCTTCTGATTCTTCTTCCACAAATACAAATAAGGCAAGGGCAATTTTAGAATTTTTTTAACTATGCTAGATGCACCAGCAATAATGCTGGTTGTACCTAACAACAACCTCTATAATTACTATGAAGATTGCATATGCATTTTTTTTCTTCATAGATTACGTATAGATATAAGTTACATTCTGTTAGAATGACATTTTAATCCTTAGCTCAAAATTATTTTCTACTTCACTCTTAAGAATCTTAAACTTTTGAGGAATATTTCAATTAAAATCTGGCTAGATAAATCTTATTACATATATGTGAGGTTTTTTTTTCCTATCAATAAAAACATGACGAGTATTTTTTATCTACTTTATTCTTTCAAGTCTTATAGTTGGAGTATTAAAGACGACATATTTTTATTGGAAAATGACATTATAAATGTCTAAACCCTTAAAAATAATTTATGTTTTGTGAGTTAATAAGTTTTTCCCTTTTGTGAATGGAAGAGCAACAGTAGAGCAAACATATTTAAAAGTTGAATCGAACTCCCTACCCGAATTGGACAGATTATGAACTTGTCGTGTTTTATTGATTTATAACTTATGTTTCTGATATGATTGCTCATTATTATAGCTGATTAAAGACCAAATTTAACTGGTTAGTAGTTTCAGAAAAAAAAAATTATTTAATTAAAAAAAAAGTGAAATAAGAAATGTGGAAGAAGAGGTAATTATTGTACAAAAATAACTTTCATTTTCATGTGAATGGAAGATACTACTTCCCATGGAAATAGGAAGTAACATAAATATGAACATTTGATATTTTTGGAAATCAATCATTCCTCAAAATGTCTTTACAAAATTTGTACCAAGCATGAGAATGAGATATTTTCCTAAGTTCTCATTCTCGAGAATCTATCTTGATGCCTTAAAATAAACACGCCTACTAAATGGATGAGCTTGTCGACTTTTAATGCTTTTGAAAAAATTAAGATTAAAAAGTTAATTGGATTGAATTTTTCGATCAATTAGTTGGATTGAATTTAAATTAAATTAAATTGATCTAAAAATTAATTTTCTTGTTTACAATTCATTATTTTTCAAGATATTACCAACTAATAGTATTAAATTGAATGCTTACGATTCATTTCAAAAAGGATAAAATCTAAATTGATATGTAAATTAAATTTCATCTTTTTTTTTCAATTATATAAGTACGATGTTTTGATCGACTTTATTAATAATTAATTTCTATCATAAAGTTTAAGGGGTGAGTTTAGTGGGGTCTAACTTTAAAGATATGTTGGTTCATGCTCTTGCATGTGTAAGTACTAAAGCAACTAGTTTTCAGGTGTAGGAATTAAAACAAAGATTGTACAAGTTGTTTTTTGGATCAGCAATAAAAATCAAATAAGTAATTAAACTCAAAAATTAATTATATATTGAATGCTTAATTCGATAGACTTTTTTATGTAAATAAAATAAATATTTATCCAAATAATACAAGTGAAAAAATATTTACACAAATAATACTGTTTACAACCTGAACACACTTTTTAAAAATCAGTTCCTGGAACAATGTTATGAAATTGGTTCCTCATGAACATATTTCTTAACTGGTTTTATTTATTTATGTTTTTTGTTATTTATTTTAATTTTTTTTTGTTTTTCTAACTGTTTTTTCTATTTTTAATATTTATTTTTGAATTATCTATATTTATGTTTAAATTGTTTAAACTCAAAATACTTTTATTTTGTATTATTTGTAGTTTGAGCACCTGCAAAGTTTGTGATAACAACATGGAAATATAAACATTTTGCATACCATGAATTTATAACCATGTGTTTAGAAGCTAAAGAAAGACATGAATGAAATAAAATATTTAACATGACATAATGAGATGATAAGAGCATCTTCAATGAAAATTTCTTAAATTATTTTTTGTGGTCACTATGATACTATATCATTATAAGAAATTTATACACAATTTTGTTCCAATGATAAAAAAAAACTGTAGATAAATTCAAAAAATTTACACTTTTATATTTTTTTTTACTTAATTATAGTTTAATTATAGTATTGTTATATTTTATATAAATATTATTTTTTATTGCTAAGAAATAATTTCTTGCAAAACATACAAATCTTATTTTTAAGAAACTTTTCATGCCACACAAATTTGCTATAATGGAAAAGAAGATGTAAGTAACAGTTTTTTCACTTAAAAAACTCTCATTGAAGATACTCTAAAGTATAATATTTTTTTTTTATAAATATTAGGAACACTTACACGCATTACGTTAAACACATCCCTCCATGTATTTTATTTTCTAATTCATATTTCAATTATTAAATAGATTTATTTTAAAATATTTTATTATAATAAAATAAAGTTGATTTAAAAATCATTTAGTTAAAAATAGCAATATTTAGTATTTCATTACTTTAAAAAAAAAATTGGACAAGAACTCACCCTAACATATATTTCATCACACACACACACAATATTATTCTAGATAAATTATATTTTTTTATAAATTAATATATATAAATAAGTAAAATAAAAAATTGACACAAATTAAAACAAATAAAAAACTAGTTAATTTTTTTTAAATCTTCTTTTGAAAAAAACTATTTTTTTTAAAAACCACATTATAAAAAAAACGTAGAACCAATTTCATAACGCGTGTAAAAAAAACTTAATTCAAGAATCGATTTCTAAAGTAAGGGAAAAAAAAATAGTTGTTCACATTCAGGGATTGGTTCTTGAAAACCGATTTTTCAACGTGGACAATAAATATTTATCTATTTTTTTATATTTTTTAGATAAAAAGTGTAATTCAATATGAATTTTCTAAAAATTGATAGATATTTAATTGATTATTTTTGGGGTCAAACAATGATTAAATCAACAAAAAAAGTTAAATCTTTAGAAATTAAATAAGTTTGATTAAAAAACTTAACCAATAGATTTGTCATTTTATTGATTTGAATTCCCTAATATTTACAATATGTTTTTTATCTTTAAAATCTCAAACTTCCTTTTTTTTTTTTTAACTCTTTTGATTGGTTAATAAAATAACTCAAGATTCTTGTGAGGGATACCACTGAGATTGTTACATTGTACTACAAGTTTTACTTATATTTTTATCCATATCCATATATAATTACAAATACTATCTAATGTATTTTTTGTCTTAGATTAGAGATGACAGATATTTCTAATTTCATCGAATTAGAGACTAATTTTACTCATGGTACATGTTTATTGTTAGTCTAAGATAATTTTACACACGATAAAAATTAAACACGAATTATTTAATTAAATAAATTATTTTTATTAATGTGAAATTATATTGGGCATTTTCCTTTTTGCTATTATTTAAAATCCATCCGAAACTACAAATTTATTATTTTTTTAATAAATTTCAAATATTAAAAAAACGTTGATGTTTGAAAAAACACATAAAAAAGTTTCTTACTACTTACTAGCATAGCGTGTTATATAATTCTTTTTAGTTAAAAAAAGTGAACCATAAATAAATTATAAGCGCCAATTTACTATGCTGTGTAATTATTCTAATATACTATGCAATCCAATATTAACTTTATGATCTAAATCTGATTAAAAAGAACTTTATGATCTGTTCATAATTATTAGTATTTCTTAAACAATATATATATATATATATATATATATATTCTTTGTTATGCTTATAGCCTTATATATTTATTTATTTGACGTTCTTTTCCTTCTTTTACTTTCGATCCTTCTATTTAACTTTTTCCC
This sequence comes from Glycine soja, assembly GCF_004193775.1. NCBI lineage: Eukaryota > Viridiplantae > Streptophyta > Magnoliopsida > Fabales > Fabaceae > Glycine > Glycine soja. The sequence goes on along the minus strand of NC_041011.1, from coordinate 40,908,964 downwards.
TAACTATTTTTCGCAAGCAATTTTATGAAAATATGTACACAGAATTTGAATTATTGAAACAGAAAAGCCATTTGCATTAAACTTTTGCATATGATGATGATGGTTCATAAAGCTAAGAAAGGAGCCACGGATGGTTGTTTAATAAAAGAAAGAAAAAAACATGAGCATGGGAATAACAAAAGTTTGCGAGATCGATCTGAGAAAAAATTATCATTATAAGTAACACAATTATAATCGGAAGAGAAAAATAAGTAAAATTCAATCATTATTATTTATTAAGACATAAAAAAATCAATAATAAAAGAAAGTTAATGAGAATATTCATCAATTGAAGGACATGGATGATGAAGGAAAAATTAAAAAGCGTATAATATAAGTAGAGTTAAGATGTTATGAGTTCCACGTAGACTATTCATGAGACACGTAGGTTCCCATGTCAACATCGAATTGACGCGTTTATCTAGCGCGGTGATCGTAGCGTATCCAAGTGTGCATGTCATTTTCGTTATTTAGCGAATTGCTGAGCCCATTTTATTACCAGCCATTCCAACGCTTGTTCTACTCGCCTAAGTTTTTTTTTTTTTCTTTTTCCCTCCTAACACTTTTTCCCCTTTGAGTCCCTTGCTTGACCCTGAAAGCCACAGGACACAGAAAAACCGAAGAAATTGAAGGGAAAAGAAATCGGGGAGAAAAGGAACCGAACACTGAGCTGAGAATCACGAAAGCTGATTCCGATTGTAGTTTAGAGTTGGAAAGTTACTTCAATTTTCGCTTTGATGAGTGAGAGAGTGAAGAAAGAAAAGCAAACGGGGGAGAAAAGGGAGAGGATGAAGAACATCTTCAAGAAGCTGCACATAGGTAGCAGCCACGATCCTCATCGATCCAATGAGGCTTCACCGTCTGTGCCGTCGCCGCCGTGCGTTGCCGATCAGTCCCAGAGCTCCGCCGCCACTCCGGCGAGTCCTTCGTCGGCGTCGGCGTCGGCGTCCACGGTGGTGGTGACTCCCGGAGGAGGAGGCGGCGGCGCGAGTCCGGTGATGAATCGGCAGGACTTTTTCTCGTCGGAGGAGGAGTTTCAGGTTCAGCTAGCCCTAGCTATCAGCGCTTCGAATTCGGAGTTCCGTGAGGATCCTGAGAAGGATCAGATCCACGCGGCGACGCTTTTGAGCTTGGGAGGCCATCGAATCGATTCGGCGCGGAACAAGGATGATGTGGCGGAGGCGCTGTCGAGGCAGTACTGGGTAAGGTCTTGCACTCTTCTTGCTCAATTGTTGAAAATTCACTTCCTGCAATGTTACTCTTTCGTTGTGATTAATTGAGGAGATGCCGTGAATTGTTTTTTATTTTTACTTGTAGTGAATTCATTTGTGTGTTTGGAACTTTAATTCGTACTTTTAGTGAATTCATTTGTGTATTGGAACTTAGATTTGGGGCTTTATATGTGTCTAGGGCTAGTACTACTCCGGTGAAGTTCGAAATCTGTTTTTGATCAGCGAGGTAAAATATGGTTTCTGCTGAAAACAGACGGAACTTTGCTAGAATCTTAATTCCGATTTATTGCTCCTTAGCATAAGCTGTCATGCTCAGTTCTCTGTTTATAGTCTGGAGTGAAGAGTGATTGATTGGGCAAGAGGTCAAACGATATTGAAGATTTAGTGCTTTTTTTGGAAATGTAATATATCCCTAGAAATTAGAAATGTGGATCGCTTATTTCAGAATCATCAAGTGCTTATTTGTGTGCTTGCTGTTGAAAAAGAAAACTAGAAGGAATGTTTATGATTAAATTGTTAAACTGGTGCACTGGCAATTTGGCAAACATTTATTTAGACAGTTTACATTTTTGCTTATGATAAGATGAATTTTTTGCCATAATCAGCAGTTGATTGTTTTACAGCTGTTGTGTCTGTGATTGACTTTCTATGGCATATCTTTTTTAAGATTGTATAAATGTTTCTTTATGTAAACTTATTATTTCACACTCACCCACTTCATCATATGGTATTGTTTAACTCTGTCACTGTCTTGCACTTTGTCATTTGCAGTAAGTGAACATGTACCCTTTCATTTATTTTTATCTGTTGAGCACCAAGATAGAAATAATCAAATTACAAGTTGTATTTAGTGAACATGGAATGCTCACCTCTTGTTTCAACTATATTGATGCTTCCTTCACCTATTCCGTTTAATGACCATTTCTTTAACTGTACCTGTTTTGATTATCTTGTGTTTCTATTTTGTTGACCAGGAATATAATGTGCTTGACTATGAGGAGAAAGTGGTAGATGGTTTTTATGATGTATATGGGCCCTATAATGATTCAGTAATGCAAGGAAAGATGCCATCTCGAACAGATCTTGAAGCAAACCCTGGAGGTTCTGAGTTGGTCATTGTTAATCGAACAATTGATCCTTCTCTGGAGGAACTGATACAAATTGCACAATGCATTGCATTAGACTGCCCTGTCTCTAGTTTGGTACAAAGGCTTGCTGAACTTGTTACAAGTCATATGGGTGGTCCTGTAAAGGATGCTAGTATTATGTTAGCAAGATGGACAGAAACAAGAGCAGAGTTAAAGACATCTCTTCACACAATTGTATTGCCTCTTGGGTCCTTAAATATTGGGCTCTCTAGGCATCGTGCTTTGCTTTTCAAGGTTAGTATTATGGCTTTCATTGGTGATTAAAGTCTTGTTAGCTGTAGTAGTTTGTTGTTAGGTTATTCCAACTATAATATGCACAAAAATTCCAGACAAAACTACGCTAAAAGAAAAAAAAAAAGTGTAACATGATATTTGCAATAATTATTAAATATTTATATCACTTAAAAACATTTTGAAAAGAAATTATCAATAATAAAAGTAATTCAGATAGTTTTCTTTAGAATTATTCTCAGAGTAAATATTCCCTGCTAATCTAGCCTGGGCATGCATTAAGAAATATATTTGCTGTAAGTATGCTTAACTGGGAAAGTGAGAAAGTGCTGCTCACTTTATCAAGATTGAGTCATCTAACTTATGGCTGACTGTGCTCATCATCAATACTTCTTCTAACACTTCTGCAGGTTTTTAACCTTTGGATTTATAGTTGTAATGTAGTTGCAAAGCTAGTTGCATATGAGATTTGAGAATAGATCTTCTAGTTAAATTTAGTATTTATTGTGTGTATTTTAGAGGATCATATTAAGGTTCGTTATGAATTTTATCAAGATTTGCTAAACTTCTTGATCTATTGGTTGTGTAATATACTTGTTTTTTATGCATTCAGGTATTAGCTGACAACATTAATATGCCTTGTAGACTGGTAAAAGGTAGTCATTACACTGGTGTCGAGGATGATGCTGTCAACATTATAAAGTTGGAGGATGAAAGGTTAAGGCTTTTACATCTTTGTATTTTTCTTGTATTTGTTAATTTACTAATTTATAAAAAAAAATGTAATCATTGGATACAAATTTATATACATGGAAATGATTGATGCGATCATTGGATATCTCTAAGTTTACCCGGAAAGTTTATGTTGTGGTACTGACATCTCCTACTCTGCTTTCAGGGAGTTTTTGGTTGATCTCATGGCTGCTCCAGGGACACTTATCCCAGCTGATATTTTAAGCACCAAGGATAGTGCCTTTAAGCCTTACAATCCCAAGATTTGGCCAAGTTTACCCTCCACTAAGGATAATGAATTTTCTTACTCAAGACCTATCCAACCATCTCATGGTGAAGGTAGTAGTCAAAATTCTGTGGTAAAAGATTATTCACTGCCCTGGAATGGAAAACCATATTTTGAGAAGTCAGAGCCTTCAAACTTAGGTTTGAGTAGAGACAGTGGCGTTGGTCCTTCTAAAATTCCTAATAAAGGGACTCCTAACCAACTAGAAAATTTGCCAGCCTTGTCTGGTACTTCTCTGTACAAAGGGACTCTTGGAATGAATACAGTTGGTGATGGGACAAGATTGAATGTCAATGTTGTACCATATACTAATAACAGCCCCAATGACTCTCGGAACCTTTTTGCAGATCTTAACCCATTCCAAATAAAAGGAATGGGGAAGGCCCCTGTGCATAACAAACCTGTGGAAAATAAACCTCCTGAGCTTAAAAGTACTAAAAACAATGCTGTTTCTGGTCGACCCCCAGTGCCACTGATGTGGAAGAATCGTCATGCTTACAATGAAGACCCCAGGAAAACTAATCATAATCCTAATGAATACAACCCTCCCTTATTTGTTTCCAATGGTTCTTCTATGTCTGAAATTATTGACCTTAGTAGTTCCAAGCCGTTGTATAATTCAAATATAAATAATGATGTAAATGCTCAAACTTTGGCGCAAGTTACTGGTTCAGTTTCACCACCTAATCATGACCAGAGGAACTGTACATATGACAGATTCATGGGAAGCAATTTGAAATTAAAAGATCCAGAGAGTCCTAGCTCATCAATTGATTCCATCACAAACAGGGTTGATCAAATATTGGATGATGTAGATGTTGGTGAATGCGAGATTCCATGGGAGGATCTGGTTCTTGGTGAAAGAATTGGTATAGGTAATGATGTAATGTACATGATTTGTCTTCATTTTCTTGTTGAAATGTCATTCATATTTACTGAAAACTTGATATTGCTCTGATTTACTATTTAATTAGTGGAGCTCTCCATAGATGCAAATCAATCATTAGTGACCTAGATCTAGCATTAATTTCTACCCTATTTTTCAATTGATTAAATTACTTTTAATTTTTATTTCTATTTGTGCAAGCATGGTCCCAAGGTTGTGCCAAGCTCATTTAACTAAAAATTTCACATTTTTACATGTGATATACATTCACAAGGATTCAGAAGTATGTTTAGTGGTAGTTGGGGAGGCTCCTTGTGTGTTTTGAGTGTTGCATGACTGTAAATATGTTTCTGGAGTTTTTTTATTTAAATTTTAATATATCTGTTCATGCTCTGTTTTAAATAGGTTCATATGGAGAGGTATACCATGCTGACTGGAATGGCACGGTGAGTTCTTTAATTCCTTCTCATACTTGCTGGGAATATTATTATTGTAGATTGAATTAGGAAATTTTATATTTTCATTCTGAGTGATGGTAATGCTGTACTTCTATCTGCATGATTCAAATGTAAAAATGACAATGATGATGATAATGATAATATAAATTTCCTGTTCAGATCATTTAGATAACCTTCTTCATGAATGGTTAGATGTTCTGCTTTCTTCCTAATTGAGTCAATTTAACTTCTGTTAAGAACTGAGAAGCACAAGATCAACACTCTGGAAGACCCTTTTTTATGTTTTCTAGCCATTATGAAAGCCTTCTATATTACTGGATAATCTACTCTTATTATGGGCCTATGACATTATAATGGCTGATTCAATTTGTACAAAGCCTACTAATTAAAGAATTTGCGGAACGTATTTACTACACCCTTGCTAAATTACCAGAAAATCTGAAGAAAAGGAAAGGGGAAAAAGATGAAAATGCTCTGATAATCTCTTAGTCTTGCTAGGCTAGTAAAGTCTCAATCATTTCCCAGTTTTTAATTTCAAATGTTTTCCCCAAAACATAAGGATTTCTAGTCTCTGATTTTCTGACTGATGAGTTGCTGTTGAAATATCAGGAGGTTGCTGTGAAGAAATTTTTGGATCAGGATTTTTCAGGCGCTGCATTATCAGAATTCAAAAGAGAAGTACTTTTTTTTTTTTGCCTAGAACCATTATTAATATTCTTATTTGTACAAGAGAAATGGAAAGAAATGGTGTAAAACTTGTGAATTTAAAAAAAAAAAATCATTTTGTTACTTTTCAATTTAAAACTAATCAGAAGATTTGGGCAGAAATACTAATAGGGGAAAAGAATAAGTTGACAGGCAGTGATTTCATGGGTAAGGGTCCACCATGATTATCTTCTTAAAGGCCAAAATTAATCTGTTTAATCCTTTTGCTGCAAGGTGCGGATAATGCGTAGGCTACGTCATCCAAATATTGTTCTTTTTATGGGTGCTGTTACTCGTCCTCCCAATCTGTCAATCATTTCAGAGTATCTACCAAGGTATATAGCTTTTTCCCTTTTTTCATTATTATATTTTTTTACAAAATAATGAGAAATTCTTGTTGGTCATATTGGTCTTTGCAACCTTAGCTATTTTCCATGTTACTCTTTTCATATTTATGAGTCTCACCAGTGTTACTAATGTACCATTTTGCAGAGGAAGCTTGTACCGAATTCTTCATCGCCCTAATTGTCAGATTGATGAGAAACGAAGAATAAAAATGGCTCTGGATGTGGTATGAAATAATTACACTCCTTCCTTTTCAACCATCATTTACATCAATAAACTTTCACATTTTGAAATTCTCCAATTTACAGGCTAGGGGCATGAATTGCTTACACACCAGCACACCTACAATTGTTCATCGAGATCTAAAGTCTCCAAATCTTTTGGTTGATAAGAACTGGAATGTTAAGGTATATGATTGAAAACTCATGCAGGTTATAGTATTTGCTTATTCTTTATTATTGCATAACATGATTAAAGAGCGCCATAAAAAATAGTGCAATAAAATAATAACGACATGATGATGGTGATGGGGATGATGTCTTGTTGGAATCATAGTTTTATGAGTAAAAAACAGATTGTTGGGTTACATAAGTTTTTAAATTTACTAATTTTAGCCATCTTAACTGATATTTGGATTTTGAATCAACCCAGCCTAAAGCTGAAAACGAAACCCAGGTAATAGTTTGAGTTGGGTTGCTCAGGTTTGGTCAGGCTTGCTTGGGTTTTGAACAGTTGTAATCACATGGCAAATGTGTGTCTAGTCACTCTAGTGTCTACACTGAAGGATATTTTTGTCATTGTTTTTTTTTCTGAACATATTTCTTGAATTATGTATACATCAATTTCTGAGCTGTGTGCATTTTATATAATCTTGGCTAAGTTAGTTAAAAGTAAGCCACTCTTTCTACAGGTATGTGATTTTGGGTTGTCACGGTTGAAGCACAACACTTTTTTGTCATCCAAGTCAACTGCTGGAACGGTGAGAATTTGAGAAAATCTTTGTTATTCTGTAGCTCATTTGTTTAGGCACATGCAGCATGTGTCTGATCTGCATTTCTCTTCATTTCACTGACATGATTCTGTCAATATGTTAGCCGGAATGGATGGCTCCTGAAGTTCTCCGCAATGAGCCCTCAAATGAGAAGTGAGTTGTTATTAATTTAAGGTTTTTTTATTCTTGATTTTCATCGTCATTTCATATCTTATTTGTGTAATCAATGTCTGTCCATAATTGCTTCACTCTACTGGGTCTCTAAAATGTGAATGGTATTGAGCTAGTCGCAGCAGCTGACCTGCTCCTATTCTTATAACAATTTCATATCTCACAAGTAAAATAGGTTCTGTTAGTCCTTTTCTTACAGATTTTTGCTTGATGAAAAGCATTTTCTTAACTTGCAAGCTTTTTTTAATCATTTGGTAATTAATAGTGAAGCCCTATTTCATTGGTGTGTTCTATTACTAGATTGTTATCTCCAATCATAAAAAGCTTATTTTTATTGATATTTGTGGTAAAATATTAATGCTTGGCAGACATGGCTACGGCAGTTTGAGAAGCAAAATACTTGAAATTTATGAACTTAAGCAATTTAACATTTGAACATATATTTAGATTCACATATATGCTAGTTTCTACTTTTCTTACAACAATAGCCGTGTCTATTGAGTGCATCTCTATTAATCATCATTTCAAATACAGATGCGATGTTTATAGTTTTGGAGTCATCTTATGGGAGCTTGCCACTCTAAGGTTGCCGTGGAGTGGAATGAATCCTATGCAAGTTGTTGGTGCCGTTGGTTTCCAAAACCGCAGACTTGATATTCCTAAGGAAGTCGATCCTATAGTTGCAAGAATAATCTGGGAGTGTTGGCAACAGTAAGCATGCTCAACTTAAAGTTTGTTTTATTCCTTTTTTTTTACACATACCATTAAATGATTTCAGCAAATTTTGCAACTACACTTCAGTTTCCAGTTTATGACATTTTTCTGGCCCCCCTCCCCGTTTCAGGGATCCAAATTTGCGGCCCTCGTTTGCGCAACTCACAGTGGCTCTAAAGCCTCTACAGCGTCTGGTTATCCCATCTTATCAAGATCAGTTAGCTCCACCTATGCCGCAGGAGATTTCTGTAAATTCCACCCCCTGAAATGTCTCGCTTCAAGTGTGAATAATTAGAGGCATTTTGCATAGTTATGTGCGTATAAAGGTAACATGAACACAATAAAAGGGGAAAAAAAATATCAAAACTTGTAACGGCAAATGTTTGTGTTGAGGAAAATATCAACTGCTACTGCAACCAAACAACTGCAGAGCCATTTTGTATTTGTGATGATAGGTTGTCCGAGGAACCAAAACTCGGTAATGTGTAAATTACTGTACTTGAAAGCAAAAAAGTATATACTTTTGCAAAAGTACGTTTTACCGGGAATGTCTAGAATTTGGCCAAGCAGTATGTGCTCAAGCTTTAATGTGGTGACGAAGCTCGTATACTAACGAAAATGTCTTCAACATTTTATTTGAGTCAAGATTTTACCATGATGACATGCATTTTTATTTTTTTTCTGAATACCTCCCAAAGGATTCCAATCCATCCCTTTCAATGACCTTAAGGGGACCCTCGTTCTCTACGGTAACAAAACCATTTACGCGATATCGCAGCTTTGATGCCGTATACGTCGTTTGTTCTTGTTAAAGTACCTGTATTCATGCGAGTGGAACTGTGTTCATATTAATAGTTTTTCGGTGGAGAGCACAGGTATTCATATTCATATATGAATAATAAAAAAAATCAATTGTGACAATGTTTGACGATAGCTGCGATCAATTTCTTGAATCCAAATATTTTGTAAAAATCAATTAAATTCATCTGCAATCTCATCCTGATCCATATGGAAGCAGTCAAAATAATCACTCCCTGTTAATTAGACATAACGAAATGAAAGTTTTATTGTCACGAAGTAGAAAATTATTGAAAAATTATAGTTTAAATTATTTTAAGATAATTATTTTAAAATAATTATTTTAAAAATTAATAAATTTATTATACATATCGATTGTAATGGTAAAATACTTTTTATACTATGAGTATATAAATTTTTTTCTTAAATTGAAAATGATATTGTGTTCTATTTACAATAACACTTAAAAAAAAACGATTACAATACAACAACCAGTCAAAGTCAAAGGAAACAGAATAAGCACTTCCTGCAGTCAAGTTGTATTGTCAGTCGGATGCAGGTCATGCAAATGCGGGCCCACTACCACATACTACATGAGCTTTTAACTCTCCGTTTAGGGCATGAATACCATTAGCACTTCCATATTTTATTATTTAACCCCCAAACAAAGTGAAAAGAAAAAAAAACATTTTGATATTTATTTAAAAACACTTCTGAAAAAATCATATTTATGTTGATTAAAATTAACACAGTAAAAACAGGTTTCCATTGTTATTTTTTGGGGGAAAAATTAATACAATAAAAACTTGTTTTCATTGTTTAATTATTATTTTTGAAAAATAAGTTAAAAATTTGACACAATGGAAACCTTCATTGTGTATCTTGAATTCAAACCTATTTAATACAACGCAAACAAGTTTTTATTGTATTAATTTTTCAAAAAATAACACAAATTTATTTCCATCGAGATATTTTCAAAAAAGTAAAATAAAAGCAAAACATTAGGGGGTTTAACTAGCAATGAAGAGATCAATAGCAATGCCCCTCCGTCAAATTTTTTGAACTAGGCTCGTGGTCAATAATATTAACCAAATTTAATACTCAAGATCATTCATTCATTCATTTGTAAATAGCAAATCATACCTTGCTTAGAATAAAATTATCCTATCACTACACCAACATTAGACCACTCAAAGCCTAGAACAAAATTACTTATACTAAACCCGCCCTTAGACCACTCGAGCAGAAGAGCTTATTATGTTAAACACTGTGGGGCGTTTATTTCGTGGGTAGATTTTTTAATCCCAGAAATACATTTGGAAAAAATAATCCTGCATTTGTTACAAAATAATAAAATAATTAATTCAGGGTATACTTTTTACCTGGATAAACAATAATTTCACTTTCAACCTATATTTAATTACGACAGAGGAGGTATGAAATATTTATTCTCATGAGAAAAAAATATATACCATCTTCCAATCCACTATCATACTTCCCTTTTAATCTCTAATTGTCATTTTCAAAATTTTCGCTCGTGTCAATTTTTATTTACTACCAATCTCAAGAATTTTAACCAAAATAATTTTTCGTTCATAGTCAATTGTTCATTTCATGTGAGATGTGGCACAAATAGGTATTTTTATATTTTTTTTGTCATACTCTAATGAATAGTAAAAATAATGAGAGATTTTATCATGAAATTGTAAGATATATATATTTTAAGTATAATTTATTTGTTATTTATTGGTTTTATAATAAAGGTGTTTGTTTTGTGAAAAAAATAATATCTTTAACATAATATAAATATTTTAGTAATTATAATATATATTCCTAAAAAAAATTAAACCAAGTATTCCCAGAAATATAAAAAATATACTCAACTAACTTTATAATTAAACAAACACATTTTTTTATTAAATACTGAAAATGTTCTCATTTTATTTTCAAGAATAATATTCTCAGGATTAAAAAAGTTATCCTGAAACAAATACCCTTATGAATATCATAAAGAATCCCGCGCTGGAGAATGCTTAAAAATAGAATAAAGGATCCGACTATGTCTTTTCGCAAGCTGAACCGAAGAAAAACAAATTGCTCTCCACATCATTGTTTCCCCTCGTATATAAATTAATCAGTCAAAACTATTTGACTTGAGTTGTCAATTGTACCTGTGAGTATGTGACCATCAAGAATATAACACCTTCCCAGTTATAGCACAATTCTATCATAATTTTAAGTATGAAGGAAGAACCAGAGATCCTGATAATACATAGATACAACTAAGCCTAAATGTGTCATTTGTTGTCTGGAAGAAAAAATAGGAATAGTAAAAAATTGTTTCCTGTTGGTTTGAAAAAGTTCAGTTATTGATCCATACTCCTGCTAGTCAAGGCTAAATAAGTGTTGTATTCATATAAAAGGTCATGATGACAAACTTCAGTGAAAGTTAGTGGCCCCAAATAGTTACACAATCACATAAGCAAATGACTAATCAGACCCAATAAGCTCAAAAACAGAGAATGATCATGTTAATGAAGTAATTAACAGATCCCAACCCAGAAAAGATCAAGAAAACACACCTATTCATATACCACTCGCTACTATTTGTTACAGACAAATATAAACTGCAAAAAGTTAAACATGCAATCCCTTCACCACATTAAAAAATCTGCAACCAAGATGTCTTTTGAACCTTTAGATCAAATCAGACATCCTTCTTCTGTGACGACCCAATGAAACTCTAAAGTTTTGGTCTGATGATGTAACCATCTTGCTTCGAGGAGTTGTGACTTTTGGTTCCAAATCATTGTTGCATTTAGGCTTTTCTGTGAGAACAGTCTTTGGAATTGGAACACTATCTGCTTCAGCGTACCGAGATTTTCCATTTGAACTTCGCAGTATTGCTTTGATGCGGAAATCTGAATAACTCAATGATTGGGAATATGAAAAATTGATGGAACTTTTAGAGGCAATTGATCTAAAACTTTTCAATCTCACAGTACCAATGTCTCGTTCTGCAGCACTTTGCCTTTGGCGACTTGCAACAGTTGAAGTCATGAATCGAGGCATTGAATTGGTGAAATTTCTTTTAATGGACTTCTTGGATGCTTTAGGGGTTTCAATGACCTCTTTGACATCATCTTTGGGGCTAATTGAGGTTGCAATGTCATCACTTTCCACAAGACTATATGTGGTAAATAAGAGCTTTTTACTCTCATTTAACTTCAACTCAATCTGCTGTATTTGTTCCCTTAAATTCTGGCTCTGTTTTTCGGCTTCCTTGATGTCTTCCTCTAGCTCCATAATCTTCTTCTCTTTTTGCTTCTTCACTTCCTACAGTATATATATGCAAGTAGTCAGCAATCTTCAAACAGTTTCCACTGAGGAACTTGCTTTAGAAAAAAAAATCAGTAAAATTACCACTGGCACTTCTTTGTTGGACTCTATTGCTCTCGCTCTCTTTGCAAAATTTAAGGAACAAACTGTTTCGCAAACATCCTCTTCAGAAGGGCTTATATGCACCAACATCAACACCTTTGAGCCATACCCTTAAGTATTTTTTGATTATAAAGATTAGAGATTTTATATTTTAGATTAAAAAACAACAAAATAGTCAGCACATCATAAATCACGAGCCATCTATGTCAAATAAACTATCAATTTCATTCTTGATTCTTTGAAGTATTACTCTCTCCTAAATGATCCCTAAATTAAAAAATAATAATAATCCCTGAAATATTATATATCATGATATGTAGTCCTTCAAATATTAAAAAACCTTTCACAATGATCCTGAACGTTAATAGAATAAATCAATTTAGGAACTAAATTGATGGAAATTTAATGCTTAGGGAATTACTTATATAGTTTTATTACTTTAGGAACTACTCAAGAGAGAGGGTAATAATACTTAGGAGACTAAATTGGTAGTTCATTCCATCTTATCACATTTACAAATGCATGGTTCATATAGATGTTGACACATCAACAAAAAAAGCTGATTGGGTCTCCCTGTTCTTACTCAATAGTCTAAGTGAGCTAAAGACTAACACGTGTAAATATTTCAAATTGTATGAATTTCTAATTTTGTAAAAGGTTTATCACACTACATTCATGCGCAAAAGTTGGTAGTGTATGCAATCAAAAGAAGAAATAGTATCATACCAAGAGAATCTTTCAGTATTTGAGTCAGCTTGCTATTCCTGCAAGCAAAGTAGCAACAAATCACTAACTATATATACTTTGATTGTCTAGAAAGAAACAATGATAGTACAAAAAACTAGAAGCAGTAAAAGGGACTCATCTCTGAAGTTAAATAGCTTTTTCAGGTACAGATAACATCTAGCAGCTAGAAGGACATAAATTAAAAATGAGAAATCAACACCAGATTCATACCTGTAAGGCACATGACACCTCTTTCTCTTCAAAGCAGCAACAACATCAGCTAAAGCTGAAAGGGAAAGATTAATGGCTCTGCCCTCATCAAGTGTTAGTCCTTTGGCTCCAGTTTTAAGCAACCTTTCGCTGCCTCCAAGATCAATCATCCACAATTTACTTACTTCACTTTTGGCTTCCAATGCATCCCCACGCCGAAATATGCTTATCCTCGTCAAGCTAGATATATGAAGCTAAACAGATAACGTAACTATCAAGCTGAGAAACCCATTAAAATACTTTGAAGTATCTAAGTAAACCTATAACCCACCAGTGTGACCTGCTTGATGCCTCATTCACATTAGTCCAAGAGGTGGATCTGAACCGTTTGCCCTTGTTGTACCACCATTTGGCTTTAGCATAATCACTAATTTGCACTTCTGAGAGACCCTCAATTTCAATCAATCCCTTTGGATCTGTTTGAATATTGAGATTGCTATAGAAGGGGTTAATCATTAGTTAGCTAGAGTTTATTATACTGTGGAATTCAATCTTTGAAATGTTAGTGAAAAGAAAAAGGGAAAAAATGTTACCACTTTGTCATATATTGTTCATGTGGTCTGCCAGACTGTCTTGGAGATAACAAATCCCTGAGATTGCCCATATAAACTTCCAACATGCTCATTGTAAAAGTAAAAGAAGATGAATTATCCAAAGAGGCTTGACGAAAGAGCTCTTCAAGTGCACGCGGAATAATTCCTGGCTCCTCGTTTGTACCATCCTAAAAACAATTATTGCATGGCATCATCATACACTAGCAAGGCTACCACATTAAAAAATACTAGTAAGTAATAAGAGTGTTTAGCACATGCACAAATAGCAACACAATGTTGAATTAACTAACCATGGTGAATGTCTTGCCTGTGCCTGTTTGACCATAGGCAAAAACACACACATTGTGCCCGTCCATTGCAGATCTTAGAATTGGCTCAACCTCCACAAAAACACTCTCTGCAGAGGTTCCAACAAGGGCACATGCACCCTCTTTAGTAAAAGTTGGAACTATAATCAGATAAATAAAATTGGGAGACACACCGACATTAAATACTAGCCTTGGCTTGCTTCTTGGGTAAAAACCTTATCAAACTCAAAATCTTTCCTCGTCCCCCCGAACTTAACCCGAATTTTCTCTGGTCCAGCCGATACCGGTTCAGAAAATTTTCTCTTCTCTGTAACCAGATTCGGTCGAATTCTACAAAATACTCGAATGCTCCCTGAATAGCAAATTACAATTCTTCAACACTTTGTAAACAATTAGCATTAACCTTGATGCTTTTTTAGTAAATATACTATTAGCCTATACCTTTGATGTCCAATATCTTGCTTAATTCTTCTCTCCGCTTTTTATCCAATTTCTTCTGCTTGAGCCTCAGCTCCTCAATTTCACCTACACAAACAATTTCAACCAAGCCAAAAAACATTAACAACATTTATTCCTTAGATTTAAATCCATAAGCCACAAAAAGAAACAGAGAGAAAGGCGTGACTTTATTCATTCATACCTTCTAAATTGGATATCAAGTGCTCAAGCTCGTTCTTTTGGTGTTCTGGGACGACACCCACATCAGTGTAAACGGTGGAAACAGGTGGGGACCCATCAACTGAATCTGGGTTCAAATCCAATGAGGGTGATTTCGAAACCTCACTTGCATTTTCAGTTTCAGGTAACAGAATCTGCTCTTCTCCATTAGGAACAGGCATTTTCATTACCTAAAAACATGAAATGAAAGTATGAAACACAGCCACCTAGTACGGTTATAGTAATAAAAAAAAAACAAACCTTATGTAAGACAAGGATTGGAAAGTAATAGAAGCTATCACTGCTACCTAGTACAACACATACACAGAGATCTGTTTTTTCTTTTTATTTCTCTGTTCTTAATTAGCTAAAAGTCAATCAAAGAAACGAAACTTCTAGACACTCACTATAGATTGGACTTGAACCCCTTAACCTCGAGACATGCAATGGAGCAAGTTGGAACACGCGTTATAATGAAACTGTAATACTGAAGAAACATTTCCCATGATTCATGTAGCGTAAACCATAAACTCAAAAGTAAAAAGTAAGTAAAATAAAAAAAGGGAACTGTTTTGAAGAAGAATTTAGGATCAACACAGAAAAGACTCAAAGCAAGCACGGATTTTCAACTCACAAAGAACGAAGTAAAAGATGTAGAGAAGGAGAGAGTTGGTTATTTTCAATGATTGAACTTGAACACTCCCTGATTAGGAGTGAAAAAAGGAGTTTTGTAGTACAATAAGTAATAAGAAAGAAAAACAATAATAATAATAATGGTGGCGTAAGAATCTTTTTGGTTGGTCCAGATCAGATCTTCAAACTTGAATTGTAGTTATTGGAGTTGGAGGGAGCGGAGTGGCAGAGTTGAAATTAAAGCGAAAAAGATGTTCCTTTTCGTTACGAAACTCACTACTCAATGTCAGTGCTTTTGAGTTAAACTTTGACTATAAGCAACGGGGAACGTGGTTGGTTCATCTCTGTTCTGGCTTTGTTTCAGACAAATTCTTTATTTATGTAAGTTACCTATAGGCATTCAATTAATGAGAGTGAGAGATTTCTATATTCTTATTCTATTTATTGCATTTACTTTCTATATAAAATATAAATGATGGTAGAATGTATGCGGACTCAGATGATGCTGGATTTCTATGTTCAGTTTAGTATTTCATTACATTTACATTAAATAATAAATTTGCTTTCCCTATAAATGATAGAATGTACTATGTGGATTCAGATGCTGCCACATCTTATGAGATGCCATTGGGTTGTTTTTTTTTTTTTCTGTCTAATTTAAATTCTGCTAAGAAAATGAGAAACTCTGGGTGTACCCACCAACTCTTGTAATGGTCCAGAATTTTTTAAAAATAATAACCATGACGTGTATTTGCCAATCATTTTTTTTATAAAGAGTAATAATAAGGAAACCTAGTGTAACGCTTGAAAAATGTATGGAATAAAAAGTTTTATATATTAGATATAAATTTAATTAAAATGCAGTGTAATTTTTTAAAAAGTTAGTATAATTTAAATATAAATATTAATAAAAATTCTTAATTTTTAAAATAACTATTTTAATCAATGTTGACGTATAGTATTTCAAAAATATAGAAATATTTTAAACTTTTAAACATACTATCTCCTTAACCACTTAAATACAGTTTATCTAATATTTTCTACAGTACTTTCTATTCTTTTGACTACCCTTGTTCTTGGCAAACCACAAAAAAGCAATAGATAATCGCAGGATAAACATCCCGAAGGCTTGAGCAGACAGGAGGGTCGATTTTGGTTTCGAGACCTTGGAACTTGTACCTTTATATAGTATATATTTTCTTAACACTTTCTTTATACTACTACTACTACCAAATCACACCAAGGGTTGCGTTGAATTGGTTGGCTAAATTGCCCAGACTAACAAAGTTTGGAGCATAATGAAATACATGAAAAGGTTTGGATAAATTAAAGTTGTTTATCCAATTCATCAAAAACCTTGGTTGGCCTTCCCGAGAGCATGCATCCAACAAATTCTGGTAATATTGAAGAATCATTTATGCCTAATTGAACAACCTCTTTGTGTGAGAAAAAAAGGAAATTATAAACAAGCTAGAATCCATGTAGGAAAGCCACGTTGGATTGGTCATCTAAATTGTCTAGTCTAGACTAATAAACTTAGGAACAAGATGAAAAACATGAAAAGGCAAGGACTAATATTAAAACTATGTTTGTTTGGCCAACTCATCAACAATTTGGTTGCCATTTCCGAGCATGCGTCCAACACATGACTCCATCAGTCGGTGCAAAAAGACAAATTCTGTTAGTAATGGAGAAACATTTACGCCGAATAATTATATTTTGATAATTTCAAATTTCAAATATTCAATTAATAAATTTTTTTTTATCATATTACATCATCAATCATTTATTTTTATCTCTTTTTTTTCTATCAAGATGTATACAACTTAAAAATTATTTTAAAAAAACATTTGTTTCATTTACGTGGTTGCACAACCATTTAAAAAAGTTTAATAATTATTAGAAAAATCCGACCCTACAATGACACGAGTAGGAAAGCAGGAATAAAATTTCCCAAGTGATCTCTAATATTTTCTCTACAACCTGCTTAATACATTATTCTTACACAACATCATTAATATTAGAATAAATAATCACTTTTATCCCTTAATGTGTAATTTGTGTTCCTATAAGATTAAAATACAAAATTTAATTCTTAAAAGTATAAAAAGTGCAATAAATATGTCCTATGTATTATTAACTTCCATCTGTCACCATTAATAGAATAACATACGTGGCACAGAGGGACAAATTTGTCACATGATTGCTAACATGAATTGTCAGCCAAAAGGCATATTTGTCATCATATCTTTTTGACAAAATAATGAATTGTATAAGAGATAAGCTATGAAAAACGAGATTAAAAAATAGTAAAATACAACTTAAGATTTGAACTTTTATACTTTGATTATTTATCTATTTATTCATTTATTAAATTGTTAATTAGTTTTTTAATTAATCAATATAACTACTTATTTTTCAAACTAAAATAAATTTTTTTAGTTTTATGATATAAAAAAATTAAGTTACCATTTAAAAAAATGAAAGCCTTTTATTTCTTGAAATTTTTTGTTTCTTCAATTAATTATTAATCTTTATTATGTACTCTGCCACAATATGTCAAATAAGGTCTGCAGTCCCTAAATCAGCGAGAGATACAACTTTACGTCCCAAAGACAAAGAATAAACCTATGTATTAATTTTTTTGTTTTGTTTTAAAGTTAACATCTGTATTAATTTGAGTATTATTATATTTTTTATTTAAATTTATTTGGATTCTTTACTTGTTAGTAACTGTTTTCATTTAATTCATATTATGTATAACAAATGTTATCTCGAATGGAAGCACATAAGATTTATCCAATGAATTCTTTCATATTTGAGGTGTATATATATATATATTAAGGAAAAAGACTTATAATTTCACTTTAACTTTATCTAATTTAAATTTTGTGAGATTTTTTTTAAAAAAAATTAGTTGATTAAATTCTTTTTTAAAATAAATAAATTTGGTCACGTAACCGGTTGTGTTTTTTCTACTCAAAACTCTCGACATATTATTTTCAATCTAAATATGAGGGCACTTAAATTGAAATTGTGATATGGAATAATTTTAAACATTAAAAGTGAGAAATTTAGTAAAAATTTGATAAAATTATAAGATATAAGATAAAGTTTTTCTTTAATAGCAAAGATTAAGGTTTGATAAGGAAATCAAAATAATAAAAATATATATATTAAAAGGAAATTTAAAAAATATATTGCATAAGTACTAAACGAATAGGAACAGTAAATTATAAACACATAAAAATAATAATAATAATAATAATAATAATAATTAGTTACAATCTATTATTAACGTTCAGATATATTTGTTGCATTTTTTATATTTTCAATGACTAAATTTTATATTTTCATATTTTCCAGGGACGCAGTTGTAAACAGAGTGGGAAGACGAAAAGTTAAAAAAATATTATGACAAATATATCCTTATGCTGAGAATCTACGTTGCCAATCATTTCACTGACAAATTTATCCCTTCGTGTCAAGTAAGTGATTTTATTAACAGTGAAAGTTAACGGGAGGACATATTTATTGCACTTTTTACACTTTCTAGACTAAATTTTATATTTTCATTTTTTAAGATGTATTTGTGAGCGAATTACACACTAAGGAACAAAAGTGACTATTTACCCTTAATATTAATTTTCACCTAATCAACACCCGTATAAATTGATTCCACATTTATATATACATTTTACTTTATTATTTATTATTAAATAAGCTTTTAAAAAGAAAATAATAATCTTCTAACAATTTCTATAGATTTTTAACACGGAATATTTAATTAATAAGTTCAGCTTATATTTTAATTGATTGAAGCAAAAAATTAATTGATTAAGCACCTTAATACAACTCAAAGTTTTTTTGGGTACATACAGTCCTTTTTTTTGGTGCAGATCTCAAAGTTAATGTAATTATATACATTAGTTATTTTATTATTAAAAATCTATGAAAATTGAAAATGATTCAAGCAAAATATTAAATATCTTGAAAGGGTGGTACTACGTGACATGATTTTGGACAACAAAACCTTCTTAATATGTAACAAATAGTAGTAATAGATAGATAGATAATAGATTCATAAAAAAAAATATCAGTCATATAGTGATGAAAAATTGATTTGACTTATTTATTTTTTGAAAAGGAATTTGACTTATTGTTTTCTATAACATTAGACAAGATTTAGAAATGTAGTTATTAGAGTTGTATATGAAAATATCATATTAAATGGTTCAGAAAAATGAAAAAGAATATTCGATTAGAAAACTATTAAACCCTTCTAACAGATTGTAAGCAAAAAAGTTGCACTTAAAATTGAATATAACTGTTAATTAGAATGCAATAAAAAAACGTGATACTTCATGATCATATCAAGATATTGGATATGAAACGGTAATACGATAAATCAGGAAACAAACCTTAACAAAAACATCAAGATCAATTGCGTGGATTTGTTTTTAAACTGAAAAACAATATTGCCCTTAATTAAAGTCAAATTACTTGCCGCGGTAAAATCAAATCCCATCTAGAGCTGCATGCATTCTTCACTCTCTTTTTTCTCCCTTCCCTATGAAACAAATTCCTCTCAAGTTGAAGCTTACGCATTAGAAAAACAAACAAGCACAAAACAGCTGTGTCACACATTCATAATTGATTGAGGTTGGGACTTATTTTTTGTTCCACTTTCTATTATTTATTCGTATCAATTATAGAAAAATTCATGCATCTTATGAGAAGTTAGTTTAGTTCCAGACCACGATAGAATGCTTAACCCTGTGATCGGGTTTGTTAATTTGCGTAATGGTATAAGACTTGCTGGTGTTATTATTGTTATTACTATTTGAGTTTTACGTCCACGTACATTATATCTGGAATGATTTGGGGTATTCAATAGCTTTGACTGGCTCAATTTGTTATCTCTTCTATGGTTGTGTTTGGTTTTAATTCGCATTTAATTTTTTGTGTGTGGATTTGATATCAAAGGTATGCTTTGACTGGTATATAAGTTTGACCCTCAGCTGAATATAGTACTGATTATCGAAGAAGGCTTGCAGGAAAGAAAACAGGTTATAAGCGTGGAATTGCAGAGTTTAGCAAACCGTTGAGAATATTGAGAAATGAGAAGACATTTGTGGACAAATCCAGCAGTTTTTGGGGAAAGTACAAGACGCTAATTTGGAAAAAGCTTTAATGGTGTGTTGTTTAGGCCTCAGTTATGCAAATTATGATTTTGTGTTTTCATGTTATTCGTGATTTACATGATTCCATGATCTTATTTAAGGTTGCATTAATCATGTTTCCAACGTTTTAATGAAATTATTGGTTCTACAATTTTACTGGGCCTAGACGTTTGGCTTTTGAGCTTATTTTCTATGGCATGTGATTTTGTTATCTTGCATTGTACAACTAGACAAACTCACCACATTTTCAATTTGGCTCAATACAAAATTTTGTTGTTGGGCATTGGATGGATATAATTTTGATTATTTCTACATTTGCAAAGAATTAATTGCACTAAATTTATTAAGTCTTTGAATTCCATTATTGTACCAAATGCACTTAGAGTTGTTGAAACAAACACTCTGATCTGACCCATTAGGTTAAAGCATGAAACTAAATCAACCAATTTGATCGTCCCACATTTCCTTTGGACTGTTATTTTTTAGGCCTCGGTCATATGTCTGACCAATGGGCCAAATTCATCTTAAAAATAAATTTAAAAATGTACTTATGAAGTGATTGAAATATAGTTAAAAAACAAAGCTTGAATTACATAGTAAGCATTCACACTCACAAAGGCACAATGGCCTTGTTCTCGTCCAAAAAATGGTATAGCGTGTGTTTGAATTGTGGGTACCGAAAATCCAACTTACCTTTTCAGAAGTAAGGAAAGGCATATTTTTGGATCCAATGTACGTTCAGACCTCGGCACCAGTTTCCCAAACATACACCTAGTGTTTACATTTTGTGCGTTTGCCTTCATTTTGCATATATATTCTCTCACCTTATGACCTAACAGTACATTGCTTGTCACACACAGCTACACAACTACACAAGCATCTCACACAATAAACATTGCTCTTTTGTCACTGCTCACTAACGCACATTGTT
Source organism: Glycine soja (assembly GCF_004193775.1). NCBI lineage: Eukaryota > Viridiplantae > Streptophyta > Magnoliopsida > Fabales > Fabaceae > Glycine > Glycine soja. The sequence continues at coordinate 40,887,525 of NC_041011.1, read as the reverse complement.
CACCCTTTTATTTTCATGATGATAAATAGCACCTGATATATTTCTCTCAACCTCACCACACGTGAGTCATTTTTCACGCACACCTCACCACCTCAACTACAAAACTTACTTGATTTTCACTTTTATTTATCTGTAGGACTAGCCCGGCCTGAGCCCAGTTAACCCGTTGGGCCAAAAAATCTGGTCTATTTTAGGCCACTTTTTATGTAAAGCCCAACCCATCTATAGTTCTTTAGTACATTGAACTATTGAAATTGTTCTTTTGATGAACACATTGTCAACTGTTCAGGATATATTTCGTTTGGTCTGTTCACAATGGGGATACATTCTTAAGCTAGTAGATTGGCATCTGGCAGAAATAGAAGTTAGGTTGTTTCTGATGTGTGATAGCTTGTCTGAGACATATTTTCAAAATTTAGTGAGTATGAATAATGATAAGTTTTGGGATTGATAGTTGAGGAATATAAGTCAATCCTTAGTTCTTCAACCAAATAATTTATAAAATAAAATGTTTAGATCTTGATCCCCATTTGTAACAATTTGAACTGTAGCAAATTATTTAGTTGAGATTACCACCTTGCATCTTGCTAACCACTTTTATATATAAGTTTTTTTTTTTTTTTATGTCAAGGAACTCATGTATAGGTTGACACAAATCATTTAAATTAATTAGTATCCTTTTACATTTTTGTAATTTACTTCTGGATTTGCTATTTATGCTACATGATTTATCATTTATGCATTGTCATAGTTTCAGCAATGCATCGTGTTGGTAGTGCGGGGAACACAAACAATTCAACTCGCCCTCGGAAGGAGAAGAGATTAACGTATGTGTTGAATGATTCTGATGACAAAAGGGTGAGATCATTATTTGTTTATTCTATTTTTTTTTCCAGGAAAATGGATGAGTTTTATGTTTGTTTTTTTGTAACTTGCATTTTTATCCATACAGATTGTTTTTGTCATTTGCCTATAAGCCTGTCAATTGTATGAGTTGATTCTGTAATTCTTAAAGTTAATAAAGCGGTACCCATATTGTTCTCTATCTTTGAACATCAAATGTTTAAAATTTACCCATTATTTTACCTTGTAATCAATGAAAGCTTAATTTATCATCAATAGTTTATTGTACACCATGGTGTTAATTTGTATCATTCTGGCCAGTTACTTGGCTTTTTGCTTCAATCAGGTGATGTAATATACATTATTTGGGCATCAATCTTGCATTTTTTATTTGGAAATCTTTATAAAGTAAAAAATATCATTGGTTGGTGTATCTGAATATTATCTTTAAAGTTTGTTATTTTCTGCAGCACTGTGCAGGCATAAATTGTTTGTCTGTTCTTAAGTCTACTACATTTGATGGATCTGGTTATCTCTTCACTGGAAGTCGTGATGGGAAGTTAAATCGGTGGGCACTAGCTGATGACATGCCATCATGCTCTGCTACCTTTGAATCTCATGTGGACTGGGTAATCCTTATTTATCTTGTGCTTTTTTTTTTTCCTTTTGTTTATCATCATTATGATTGAGTACTTGATAGAACATTATGGCAGAAGTTGATCCATGTAGCCGACCCCACCTAGTGGGATAAGACGTTGTTGTTGTTGTTATCAATTTATTGGAATTTGTATTTATTATGTGTAATTTTCTTGCTTAAACGACATTGATTTAGTAGCAATTTTTTTACTTAACATTGAACTAAGTGATCGATCAGGTTAAAAGATGCATATGATGCAACATGGGTAAGTTGTTCACTATATATGTTATGTGCAAAATTATGTCTTATCCATGGAAACATAAAATCTATTTACTATTTATTTATTTAGAGTGATTCGTCAAGTGCATATCCAATAAAGAAACCTATATTTTACACTTTCCAATAATCTTTCATACTTCAAAACAACTCAATCAATTTTTTTTCTCCAACCAAAAATGTATTATTTATATTTTACAATAGTTCAATTAACCTGTTTCATTTTAATATATTTGAATGCTAATTACTAAATAATAAATAAATATAATATATTTTAATTAAATAAATAATTACTTGAAAATTTAAATCCATAAAAAGCATAATTGATAACATTTAATAACGAGAAAATTATAACATTTGATTTTACTATTAAATAAAAACACCATTATTAAATAAATAAATAGATAGATAAAAGGTGTTTGTGAACAAGAAAAAAGACATATAACATTTGAGAACAATACTTAGCGTCTGTGTGTGTGAAAATAATGGCAAAGCCAATACAAAATAATATTATATTATTATTCTATAAAAATTGAACCTAGAATCATTGCTCAACTTATATACTTTTGGTTTAATCCTAAATTTCTAAGACTCCATGAGTTTTAGATGTTACACCAGTTAAGGAATAAATAGCTTTTTTACCAACCAAACAAATATATCTACACAATTTGCAATGTAAGTTAAATAGATAGAAATTGCTTTTTATTTTTTTATTTTTGCAGGTTAATGATGTTGTTCTTGTTGGTGATAATGTTCTTGTTTCGTGTTCTTCAGATACAACCCTTAAGGTTCGTTGACTATTGATTAGTTGTAGTTGTAATTAATCCTCGCTCTTTTCCCGTGATAACGGTACGTCAGTATCGATTCAATTTTTCCACCCCCTTTTGTTTAACTTGGTGGTTGTATGTTTGTGCTAGACATGGAATGCTTTGTCCACAGGAACATGTACTAGGACACTCCGTCAACACTCAGATTATGTTACTTGCCTTGCTGTGGCAGAAAAAAATGTAATGTGTACTATGAACTTTTCATGCTTCTTATGAATCGCACACCAAGAAAAGTTTTTTTTTCTTCTTGTTTTTATGTGCTCAAATATGACATAGTTTGATTGAATTTAAAGTTTGAATCTTATCAAATCCATTTTCTGATTCTTTAGAAGTGTCGTGAATTTTAGAGCAATGTGGTTGCCTCTGGTGGCCTTGGCGGGGAGATTTTTATATGGGATATTGAAGCTGCACTAGCTTCAGCTACAAAATGCAATGATCCAATGGATGATGATGATAATTCAAATGATATCAATGTTTCTGGAAACTCATTACCAATGACAAGCTTACATACCATCAGCTCAAGTAACAGTATGTCTATGCACACTACTCAATCTCAAGGATACAATCCAATTATTGCCAAAGGCCATAAGGAATCTGTTTATGCATTGGCAATGAATGAAGGTGGAACACTTCTTGTCTCCGGTGGTACAGAAAAGGTAAAATGTGGCATTCTTGTTCAGATTTATGTTCTCCCGTGTGTGGCTTCTGCTAGCTATTACCCTTGGAATATAAGAAGCATTTACTTTATATTATATTAAATTGAATTTCATTAGCTAGATAGTGGGGTGTTATCTCTACCTAGAGCATTATTTATTTTTATTTATTTTTTCTTTTAAGGTTTTGCGTATTTGGGATCCGAGATCTGGATCAAAGACTTTGAAGCTAAAAGGGCATACAGATAACATCAGGGCTTTACTTCTGGATTCTACTGGCAGGTGTGTTGATAGGACTCGTAATTTTTCTGCTCCTCCCCCCCCCCACCAAAAATACTTATGGCATTGCTTCTACTCTGGACAAGTTACTATTTACAAACATTAGCAACATGCTTGATTTAGCTTGATTGGAGAAATAATCCGCGTATTTTTCTAAAGCTCTCTCAAAAAGTAGGTAAACGTAAGCTTAGTTGGGATGTCAGCCCCAATCTCCTACAGGCTCTTGCTCCTTTTTTGCTATAAAAAAAAAAAAAGTTGAGCTAAACATTCACTAAAGTTAGGACTTAATAATTTATTTATGATTTTGAGGGACTAATTAAATTGATGACAAAAATCTTTTTAGCTAATTGAATTGATGATGCTTATATGTTTAGAAGATGAAAAGGAGATAAACACTAAATGTTTTTTGGTTTCTTTGCCATTCCATATAGCCATGCATTTTTCCATGGCATAAGTTATTAGGTTAGAGGGCGAGCCCTGGTGCAGCGGTAAAGTTGTGCCTTGGTGACTTGTTGGTCATGGGTTCGAATCCGGAAACAGTCTCTTTGCATATGCAAGGGTAAGGCTGCGTACAATATCCCTCCCCCATACCTTCGCATAGCGAAGAGCCTCTGGGCAATGGGGTACGAAATTTTTTTATAAGTTATTAGGTTAGATTAAGTAATGCTTTTTCCCCACAAGAGCTGAGATTATTTTAACATTTTTATTGCAGGTTTTGTATATCAGGATCTTCAGACTCTATGATAAGGTAATGCGTGTATATGGTTTTATAATAATTTCTTTTTGTTTTATGGTTTACTAATCTCACCATCTTTCATCATAGGCTTTGGGATCTTGGTCAGCAACGCTGTGTGCATTCTTATGCAGTTCATACAGATTCTATTTGGGCTCTTGCAAGCACTTCAACATTTAGTCATGTTTATAGTGGTGGTAGAGACTCTTCTGTGAGTGCAGTTTTTCGATAAATTTTTAATTATCATGACTTTGAATTTATATGATGTCTCCTTGTTTTGCTTAATTAGTGAAGCTTGTGTTACTGATTCGTAATTCTTTTATTTTTGTAGTTATACTTGACAGACTTGCAAACAAGAGAGAGTGTTTTGCTTTCAACCGGGGAAAATCCTATTCTTCAATTGGCTTTGCATGACGATAGCATTTGGGTTGCATCAACAGACTCTTCAGTGCACAGATGGCCTGCTGAAGGACGCAACCCTCAAAAGATTTTCCATAGAGGCAATTTGTCCTTTTCCAGAGCAAGGGTGTCACTAGAAGGATCTACCCTTGTATGTTATACTTATTTATTTCTCAAAAGTTCAACATACTAACTTTATTATTTTATCTACCAAGTGTGTTGTATTGCTATAGGAACACATTATACTAGTGCATTTGCACAAATAAAGGTGAAGCATAGTTGTGTTATGTATATTTGTGCATGTATATTTCACAGATAAATGTTCTTTTGGTTCTCTGTTTGGGGCACTAATAATTTTCTTTTTATTTCCAAAATTACAAACGTCAATAGGTTCCTGTATATAAACAACCAACTTTAACTATTCCTGGCATCCCTTCAATTGTACAACATGAAGTTTTGAATAATAGGAGGCATGTCCTGACAAAGGTAATCATATGGTGTTTTTTATTCGTGCTATTATATGCCAAAAATGTTAAATTGTCATCTATTCTGTTAATCTTTCTGTCATCTTCTGAGCTGATAAAATGGCTCTTTATAGGATACTTCTGGTTCAGTAAAGTTGTGGGAAATTACGAAAGGTGTTGTAGTTAAAGATTTTGGAAAGGTAAGAATAGATTGTACTTTCATTTGGTTATCGGTGTGGCAACATTGTAGAAAGGAATGAACATACTTGTATTGATTATAATTATAATTTTCGAAGTTCTATTGAGTTCAAAATAGCTCATGCTTTACATGTGAACTATGTATGTAGGTTTCATTTGAGGAGAAGAAAGAAGAGTTGTTTGAGATGGTATGATTACTGATATTAATCATCACCAACTAATTCTACTTACACAGTTACACTTGTTTCGGTTATATAAGATTTTAGCCCTACCTAGTTTTTTTTTTTATGTTTATTTTCTACCCATACTGCTTCAGGTTAGCAATATTCCAGCATGGTTCACAGTGGATACTAGACTTGGATGTTTGTCTGTACATTTGGACACTCCTCAATGTTTTTCTGGTGAGATGTATTCTGCAGATCTTAACATTGTAGGCAAGCCTGAAGATGATAAGGTAAACGCATTTATCCTCATATCCAATTTACTATATATCAAGTATCAACTACCAAAATCAGTGCTTGCTTGTTTCTTAATTAAGATATATGAAAGCAACTCATGACTCTTGACATTACTCTACAGGTTAACTTGGCTCAAGAAACACTGAAAGGGCTCTTGGCTAATTGGTTGATAAAAAGAAAGCAAAGAATGGGAACTCCAGCCCCTCCATATGATAATGCGGAGTTACTATCTGGAAGTGTTACACATTCAAGAACTGAGCTTGATGGAAGTTCTGAGACTGAGATAATGGTTTATCCTCCATTCGAATTCTCAGATGTTTCCCCTCCTTCCATTATTACCGAGGGAACCCATGGAGGTCCGTGGAGAAAAAAAATGTCTGATTTAGATGGAACTGAGGATGAAAAAGACTTCCCCTGGTGGTGTTTGGACTCTGTATTGAATAATCGGTTACCTAGCTTCTAGAGAAAATATGAAGTAATTAACGTTTTGCCTTCCTGTACACTCTCATTGTTTGGTGGAACCCATGCTTGTAGTAGCAAGGAAGAAGACTTGTTTGTGGGTCATGGCAATTGCATTTATTAAGAACTTGGTTGGCTGATTTCTTTCTTTCTTTCTTTCTTTTTTAATCTCCTCTTTTTCTTATCTTAGGCTTATTCTAATGTTTGAACTTGACTGTGGATAATCATATATATGATAGTATTTTACACACATCCCATAAACAAATATGATGATACTGAACATAGTAGTTTATAACACAAATCAATTAAGTAGTTGCGATTTTGTTTTAAGTTATAGTAGTTAGCTGCTAATATTTATCCAGTGCTATCTGTTGCTCGGTTCCATGTATTTTTCGTATCATCTATCTATATATTTTGCACTTTTGATGGTTAGTCTTTTAAAAAGACTGAGTTTGTTTTCTTACTTTTTGAGAGAGGGTGGAACATTTACCAATGGATGAGTTACTGACCTTGATGAAAATTTTATAACTCTGGAATTCTTTATAATTATCATTTCTCTTGGGTTAGTGAATAGTAATTATATACCATTTTTCTTATTAAGATGATATAATTTTGTTAGTTGAATCATATGCGTGAATTTTTGTAAATTCTCTCGATGTCAATTCTGATGGATAAAAAATTTATATAATATTTTTCTTGATACAGATCTTTTTTGGATAACCTTTGCGGATGCAGTTTCTATTTGCATCCATGTGAAGGTTCTAGTCTCCAAAACCTTACCCAAGGGAAGCTAAGTGCTCCACGTATATTAAGAATTCATCAAGATTTAATTTCCTTAGTAATGGACAGATTAGAAAAGAAATCAAGCAATAATTCCATGCGCTTTCTCAATCTTCATTTCTAAATGAAATGAACGAAGTGTCCTGTAGGAAGAGAAGAACGCGTTGTTCCTTTATCCTTGAAGTTGTGAATCAAATTTGAGATATTTCCTTGAACATGGTAGTTAATAACCTATTCCATCTTTGAAAACTTGCAGTCAGGACATTGTTTTTTTCTTATGGAAATGTTAAATTATATTTTGAAATACATTTCAGGTGGTTGAATATATCTTCTCGAGTAGTTAAGCAAATCCATCTCTTTTCCTTTGTTCAATATTGTCCATCGCTGATGTGCCATGATATACGAATAGCCAGATATGGGAGAGGAAACAATGTTGTCAATGGCATGAGGTGACAAGATAATAGATAAATGCACCTTTAATTACTTTTTTTCTTTTTTTAATTTATTTGTAGGTTGAATTTGATCATCTTATTGTCTAAAGGTTCAATAAAATTCTGTAATTTTTTAAAGTAGTCGAATTAGGTTCTTTATTTTTAAAGGTTTGATTTCAGATTTCTTATTTTTTTTTTATAAAATGAATTCAATTTGATCTTATTAAAAATTAATTTGAATTTTAAATTTTAAATTTTTGAGGAAATGAAAAAAAAAACCAAAATTAAATTAAACCCATTTTAATAATGTAAAGATTAGTTGAGACTAGCTATAATAATTTCAAATCACTTAATAATTTCTCTGTTAATTTCAGATCGGAGGAGAATCGTTGTTTGAAGCTGAATGATTGAAGTTTCCTTTTTAAAAGTATTCCTCTCCCTCACTACGTTGTAGCCAAAAAAGAGAATATATTGAATTCCAATAAAGCAGTAAAGTATATGACGATTAAATTAATGAAGTGGCACTCTCTCTGTAGTTGAAGCTTGAAGATTGATTACTCAGTAGTTTATTAATTAAATAAATATATGGCTAGCATAACTTTGTTCATCAATTGAGAGAAGTCATCTCTATCTCCAGGGAGCCCACCTAGCTCACTGATACTCTTTCGAACTGTAGATTTCCACAGATTCTTGACTTTGCTAGCAGAAAATGAAATGGGTTCAGATTCTTTTTATGTTGTGGTCCGTTTTAATTACTTTGTTCTCGTTACTGCGTCGTTGGATTCCATCCAACACCAACGAACATGTTCATTTACATCCAGGGGTAGAAAACGATGCATGTCACTAAAACAAGTGGAATTCAAGCTTCTCAATCCACTAATTGAAGGAATTAATACCATTCTTTACTTTCAATCACCAGAGATATCATCAATATAAGAACATTAATAAAATTCACACCCGTGTATTGTCAATTCCGCCTAAAGTATATAGCATACGATTCTCTTATCTTATGCACACGATAAGTTTCAATCTCCTGCTCCGCATGCATATCTTTAGCTATTTTAGTTGGAGACATTGTGGGCCGGGCATAGTTCAAACAAAAAGTTTCACCGTATTTTTTTTTTCAGCTTAGTTTTAGTCCCTGATTTTGAGTGGGTAATTTTTTTGTCTTTTAAATTTAAAATATTTTCTTAGTTTTTAAATTTTAAAAAATTATTATTTTTAGTTTCTGACATAATAAATTGATATTTTGTGGTAATTTTAAAGCACTTTGTGATAGATTTTTATCACTTTATAATAGTTTTTAAATACAAATTCAAATGGTCAAAAAATAAAAATTAATTTAAGGCAATTAAAAACCATCATAAAGTATTAATTTATTATATTATTAACTAAAAAATATAATTTTCAAAATTTAATAACTAAAAAAAATATTTTTAAATTTCAAAAAGGACTAAAATAAGGACATATATACCTCAAATTCAGAATCTAATAATTAACTTTTTTTTCTTCCTATATAAAAAGAGAAGGGTTTTAAGTTAAGAAGCAAAAGATAGAGGTGGGTGTATGTTTGAGAAGTAAGAAGCATGGCTCAGTATGGTTACGCATACCGAAGCGCTCAAATATCCACCTACAACACTAGCAATGTGAGAAACATTGAAACTGGTGCAAAGCCATTTGCTCCCTACGTCCCCAAATTTAGTAACGGTAATGGTTACTCAGACGGGATCGTTACCAAGAAAAAAATAATTCCAGTTGCTAGCAGGCCTTATTATGAGGACGAGAGTGACAACGACCATGATGACGATGAAGGGAAGCATCCACATCAAACAAGCCCACGTAAATTTGATGACTTCCTCACCAAGGTGCACAATGAAGCTAACCGTAGTCCACCAAGGTCCTCCGGTCACGTGACTTCACCTGATTGGCGCCACTCCTCGCAGCCAAAACCTTACAATGGCGGCTATGCTGACTACGGAACCAACAAGCCAATTGGAGATGCCAATAAACATGATGGTCCTGGTTATGGCAACAACAAGGAAGGGAACAAGCCTTTATATGGAGGTAACACTAAGAGTTTTGATAACCATGATGGTTATACAAGTCCTGCCAAGAAGAACAACTTTGATCATGCTTATGATGGATACAACAAAAATGGCCCCAAGCCCAAGCCCATGTCCAAGCCCACCGGCAGTCCCGTTTATAATAGTAGTTATGGTGGTGACTATGGTGCACCCAAGCCAATTAACCATGACGGTTATACAAGTCCCTATGATCATGATTATGATAGCTATGGGGACTACTACAACAAAGATGGGTCCAAGCCCACTGTCAGTCCTGTTTATAATAGTGGATATGGTGGTGACTACAACAACATAGAAGGGCCAAAGCCCAAGCCCAAGCCCACTGGCAGTCCCGTTTATAATAGTGGATATGGTGACAACTATGATAACTACAACAACGGAGAAGGGGGCAAGCCCAAGCCCAAGCCCAAGCCCACAGGTATTTCCGTTAATAAAAATGGATATGGTGGGGGCTATGGTAGTGGAAGTGCAAGTCCAACTCGACATGGCAACTATGATCATGAGGGTGACTACGGCAACTACCACAACAAGCACGGTGGATCAAAACCCGCTTCAGGCTGGAGTGATTCACCAAGAAAAGGGATCCAACTAACCAAGGCAACGAATAATATCGACGAGGCCATGGAGTTGTTGATGAAAGAAGCTGCAAAATTGCGTGAATATGAGAACAAGGCCCATCAAAATGGGCCAGGCCAGTTTGGGAGCAGGCCCGCGCCACCACCAGCAAGCACATGTGACAGGACCATGAATCCGGTGCGACAACGCTTCAATTTCGGTGATGGGGGGAAACGTCCTGATTATGATTATGACAAGAGACGGGGCTATGGAGTCATGAATCATAAGGAGGCTGAGAAGAAGTTTAATGGCGTCACCCTCGATCATAATTAAGGAGGCTGATGAGGATAAGTTTAATGGCATGCATGTCCATCCAATAAGCTAGCAGCTATAGCTATACATGTATGAAGAATTAGTAACATGTACTCTTGTTGAGTAAGCTCTCAGGTGCATGTGCTTTCAGTAATTACATGGTTTGGCTTTCTTAAGTTAATTAATATATGTATCAATGCTTCTCTATATGTAATAATGATATGACATGTGTGTTGTACCTGATTTTAGAGGCAAAAGCGATGTGTAAGGATTGAATAAATATATGTGGAGTGCTATTTAAATAACGACCCTTGTTGGCTATATCTGATATGATCATTGGCCTGGTAAGATGGTCGATCAATGACATATATTCATGCATCATACTTATATTCTTAACATTTTTCTTTTAATTTCTATCCGTTCATTCACTCCTTTCAACAATTACACTCCAAAAATGAAGCGTACTATGATGATGTTTATTTAGAGGAACAGCAGAATCAATAACCACAAAAGCTGGTATTTTTTCTACACTTGTTATGTTATGAAGAGTATAACTCTGCAGCGAAGAAAGTATCAATATTTCTGACTTAGTAGAATTCATTGAGATACTCAAATCACACGTTAATTATGATAGAAAGATGAAAATGTAATTAAATAACGAGAAATCAACGTGACATTGGTTGGAATGAAATTGGGTTTGAAGTTGAATGTCTTAAATAAATAAGATTTGAGGTTCAAAGTTTTTTAAGCTGGATATTATAAATTCAATAAAAATGAGTGTTTGAACACTAATAAGATTTTTTTTATTCATAAGAATTAAACTCAAATGTTAAAAATTTTAAAATAACTTGTATATGCACATTACTCAATCAATTGAAGTCCTTTGCTAAACACTGACATGATTTGGTCTAGGGAAAGAAACTAATATGTTAAAAAAATGATTAATTTACAAATAGTAGCTGTTGGGAAAAAAATGAATGTCTAAACACTCTGAAATTTATTTATTTATCACTGAAACAAAGCGTGTAGATGAATTTGCCTTGCCAATTTTCAACCATAATGGAATGTTTGTTTGACAAAAACATAAAATATTTTCCATTTTAATACATAAGTTCACTTCACTCAGTCAGCCACTCGCATCAAATTCGCAATTCACTTTCCTGCCAGTTATCTGAACAGGTTTGGTTCCATGTGCGTTTCTTCGTTATCAATGAAAATTTTTATAACTCTATGATTTTCTGGTGCTGTTTTATGAATTGCGTCTTAATGGGGGTATATATTGATGGGTAGTTGCTAGATGCTGATTCAATTTAAGACAGTTGTTGTAAATTAGTTCTATTTAATTCTTGAGCTACTTCGGTTATTGGTGTTTTCTTGTGAAACTATGATGTAAGCACCTTGTTGAAAAAAAAAATGATGGTTCTGTTTGTATCGATCTGTTTATATTATTCCTGATAACTTATAAGGTTTAGTAGAAGTAACATTGGAATCTGTACAAGAAACTATCTTAAACTGCTATAATTTCGGTATTACCAACTTTGCATAGAAATGAATTCAATTTGAGCTTGGCCCAAAGAATACTTTGTTAGTATTTAGTTGTTTGCTATTACCATATCAGCTCATGAGTCATGTTATGAAGTTACTCTAGATTCTGTTAATTAGTTTGCAGAATTAATCTTAATTTGCAAACCTGCAAGCATGTACACAATTAGGAGGTCTATTTGGGCAAAGAGTTTGTCTGATCCTTGTATTTTTGGAAATGGTGGATTATTTTGGAGAATTTGAAACGTTGTTTGCATATTTGTTTGTTTAAACGATTGAAATCTTGGTAGCCTATGTGACTTTCTAGCATAGTTGAAGAGGAGCGTGATGTGTGATCTTAGCATAGCAGGTCAGGCTGATCTGTGTTTTTATTATGCAATCAAAGAGAAAATATAGGGAAAATAATAACATGTTGCTGACTTCTAGTATATAACAAGTTGATAAATTTCTTATATCAAACTGCACTGGGATGAAATGAAATATTCTGTTTATCAATTCAAAACTACATATGTGTGACTTTGGGACAAGGATCTTCTATATGCCAAAAAGAGAAGTGCATCCCACTGGGCGAAGTTTATGAGCTGTTTGAATCTTTTTAGCCATATTTATTCATAAACTTTATCATGAAAATAATCAATTTAAAAGATTAAGATATCTGTAGATACAAGGTAATCATAATCGTAAGTAGTCGTGATCCATGATCCATCATTTTGGATGTGCTAACCATTATCCAAATTATGTTGTACAGATCTTGTTGCATCATGTCTCCAAAAAAAAAAAAAAAAGTAAAGTGTTTATTTACTTTACATTTAGAATTATTTTTTCTCATAATTCCACATTTTAACATAAATCTATAATTAAAAATAATTTAAAAACATATTTTAATTATTTAAAATTAATTTTTTTAAAATAGTTTATGCAGTAATAATATAAAGTAATGTAAAATAATTTTAATTATTCAATCATAATAATTTATTATGTATAATAAGTTTATTGATTTTTTTAATAAATTTTTTAAATAATAAGAACAATAAGAGTAATTTTTTTATTGATTCATAGTGTATTTTTTTATATTAAAAGTCATTGGAATTTTAATTTTATCTTAACTTTAATAAAAAAAATATATGCTAAGTGAAGATAAATATAGTGAGTCATGTGAAACCGAGAAATAAATATTAATTATTAGATTTTATTATGAATTATCAAAATTTAAATACAAAGTCATACTTTTTTAAGAATTACATAATTTTATATATATATATATATATATATAATGGCCCCTACCGTAAGGTATAATAAAATGCATGCATATAAAACAAGCACATCTCTACGAATATTAAACAAGTTAGAAAACTGGTTCGTTTCCATTTTGCACCAAAGGAAATAAAAATAGTAAAATATTCTTAAAAAATAGTACCTATCAATATAGATTCCGGATTATGGATGCGACGCGGAGCAATGAACAGCTCATACTATTAATGATGTTTCCAGTAAAATATTTAATCAATCCTAAAATTATAATTACCTATTATTTCAATACTTTAAATTACAAAAAATGATAAATACTATTAATCGGTACTTTATTAATTAATAAAATTATTTTTCAAACAATACAATAAATATTAATCAGTAATTTATTAAGTAAGCAATACTATTACTGATACACTAATACTATAACTTTTAATAAAAAAATATATTAATTACTGAAATAATACTATTAAATTTTAACAGGATTCAAAAGAAAAAAATAATAATACCAATAATTTTATTTTTTAAGATAATACTAATAATTATCAATCATTTCAGTTCCATTCGTTTTAGTCCTTTTCCCTGTAATTCCCTTTCTTTGTTTTCTTTCTTTATTTCTTTTTTCTTTAGGCACTCCAGTGAAGGGAGAAAAGGAAAAAAAAAAAAAAAAAGCAAAAAAGTACTAATAAAACCGATGAATTTAGGAAGCAGGGAAGACGAGAAATGAGTAGAAAACAAATGAAATGGAAACGGTGTTGTAAGAAAGAGATTTGGAGAGGTTTGACTTTTTGAGAGTTGGAAGATCTCATCCTCTCTATATTCCTCTTCTCGTCTCAGAGAGAAAGAGAACCAGAAAAGACCAAAGCAACAACATCACCAGACAATACAAACGCAGGTAAACAGTACCCACAATTCTCACACAAGACAACAACCTCTTTCTATTTATACAAAAAAATTACTAACCCCTGCTCCAATTACTGTTACTCTAACACTCTCTGCAACATACCACAATCATTTTTTTCATGTTTTTCTTCTTTGCCCCCTTTTCTTTCTCAACCCATCACGTGCTTGCTTGCTTGCTCTATCTGGGAAAATAAAATTAATTTTATTTTTTTTACTTTTTCACTTTCCTTTTGTGTATGTAGATAGATCACTTTGACGCCACCCTGAATCTTGATACCTTTGACCGCAACAAAATTCTTAATTGATCACTGGGTATGTTTTTGATCGTGCACCTTGTGGGCCAGTAATCGTTCAAAACGTGAACAAGTCTTACTTTTGATTCCGAATTCCTCTTATCACTTGATGCTTAAGTTTGCTGCTTTCACCAATTGTTCTAGGATTACCAAGTTGATCAAGGGTAAAAAAAAATGTTATCCATTCATAATCTTAATCATAATAATATTCATGCTCGTGTTTTACTTTTTATTATTATTATTATTATTGGATTAGTGTGGTGATCAGAGACCCTCACTTAGAGAGCCATGTCAAGGGAATGAAGCTTGGATTGGAGGAGAACTAATGGGGTGTGTGATTAGCCGAGAAGTGTCATCGGGAATAGTCTCCGAGGTGAAGGAGGAGAAGAATTTGAGTGTTGGGTCCAACAAGAAAGTTGATGAAGCGTCCACAAGCGGAGCTGAGGAGAACGCGGTAGAGGCTCAGAATGGTGAGAAGGAGAAGGAAGAGAATGGTGGCGGTGATGATCGTGTTCGGCGGCCGAAGGGTGAAAGAAGAAGATCAAAGCCAAATCCAAGGTTAAGTAATCCACCAAAGCATTTGCAGGGGGAGCAAGTAGCAGCTGGCTGGCCACCTTGGCTAACAGCAGTGTGTGGGGAAGCACTTAGTGGGTGGATTCCCCGAAAGGCTGACACCTTTGAGAAAATTGATAAGGTGGGTTTGTATTGACTGGCAAAAAATTTGAACTTTAGTTATTTTTCAGGTGCTTGTGTTACCTTTAACTTGAAATGGAAATGCATTTGATGAGTCGTGCCATATCAGGGATATATGGATGGATGTGGTTTGAAGTTCATCAATGCAGAATTGCAGATTATGATTGATCATTGATGTTGTGATAGTGTTGTCAAAACTCATGATGCATTATTGGATTGATAAAATTGTGGGCAAGGTTAAAAGGAATTGAGTCTGCATTATTTGAGATGTATTATTCTGCTCTTCTCATTCTTTATTCTGCTCTTTTTTTAAAATTTCCCTTTGTATTAGATTGGTCAAGGAACTTATAGTAATGTATACAAAGCTAAAGACACATTGACGGGTAAGATTGTTGCACTGAAGAAGGTTCGGTTTGACAATTTGGAACCTGAGAGTGTTAAATTCATGGCCAGAGAGATTCTTATTTTGCGAAGATTGGATCATCCCAACGTTATAAAGCTAGAAGGTTTAGTTACATCCAGAATGTCCTTGAGTTTGTACCTGGTGTTTGATTACATGGTGCATGATTTAGCTGGACTTGCTGCAAGCCCTGACATCAAGTTTACAGAGCCTCAGGTTAGGCCAGGTTTGGCTTAATAATCTAAGAAATAAAAGATACTCTTTGGTTTCTTTTCAATTGGCTGTATGTGATGTCTCCATATATTATATGCCTCCTACTGCAGGTTAAATGTTACATACATCAACTGCTATCAGGACTTGAGCACTGTCATAGTCGAAACGTACTTCACCGTGATATTAAAGGATCAAACCTTCTCATTGACAATGAAGGAATACTTAAAATTGCTGACTTCGGACTTGCATCTTTCTTTGATCCAAATCGCCGGCAACCCATGACTAATCGTGTGGTTACCCTTTGGTACCGACCTCTTGAGTTGCTTCTTGGTGCCACAGAATATGGTGCGGCCATCGACCTTTGGAGTGTTGGTTGCATTTTAGGAGAGTTATTGGCTGGGAAACCTATTTTGCCTGGTCGTACAGAGGTGAAAACTTAAAATTTCTTGTTTTGTCTTATAGGAATTTTCATTTCCCTCTAAACTCTGCCTAACAGTTAGTGTTGTAATTCAACAAATTTTCTAAAAGAAGTTATATCTCCTAATGGAACAGTCTGCTTTCTAGATATGCATGTATGAACCTTTTAATTATTGCCTTGCAACTCCCCCCTCCTCCAACCCTCTCTTCTCATGGGGGTAAGCCTATGTAAGTTTAATCCAAGCTTTGTGCACTATACTGCCATTTAGAAGGTCACCATTGTGCATATCTGCAATGAATAGGAAGATGTGCAATTAATGAGAAATAAACTAAGAAAAACTGAAAAAGTATGAGAAATATACAAAATAGGAAGACGTGCAATTAATGCAAAAATGAAAACCTTTGGCTTTTTGTCCCTTGTTCAAGCTTTTTAATGTACATGTACTATTGAAAACAAAAACTGGGTAAAAACTAAAAAGGAGATACAAATTTTAGAATACTATAGGAGAGCATGATTATTATAGCTGAGTTGAATGATGGTCCGTAAGATATTTACTGGAAAACTTCTAGAGAGGAATGAAGTGGTGGAGCATAACTGGATGGTTCTCAACAAAAGAATTGCACACCTAGAAGCTGTATACCTGTTAGGCTGCTACCAGCTCAATATGTTATTACTAAAAACATTTTTTCTGGTTGACTGTTATAAAGTCGTAGTTTTCCCATATGATTTAGCTGTGGGTTAATGGTGAATAAACCATTCCACCCTCAAAAGTAGAAGGATAATCAAGACATGCATTTGTAAGGATTTAGCAGTACTAGTGACTATGATGATAGTAATAATAATCTTGGTTCAGTTGCCTAATTATGCAATGCAGACTGATAACTAGAAAACAACATTATCTACAATTTCTGTATTTGTTTAAATGCATCCCCAAGGCTGTTTTCAGCAAATCACTCTTTTAAGTGGTATACTAGATCTTATGTTTAGCTCTACCTTCTCTTACGTAATTTGAGGGAATTTGCGTCACATTAAGGATATATCACTTGCACTTTATTTGCTGGTTATTTGAAATTTCCATTGGATATTTTCTGACACTTTTTCTTGATGACTTACATAGGTGGAACAACTGCATAAGATATACAAACTTTGTGGTTCGCCTTCTGATGAGTATTGGAAGAAGTCAAAGATGCCTAATGCTACTTTGTTTAAACCTCGACATCCATACAAGAGATGCATAACAGAGACATTTAAAGATTTTCCACCTTCAGCACTGCCCCTTATTGACACTCTTCTTGCAATTGATCCTGCAGAACGGAAGAGTGCCACAGATGCTCTAAGAAGTGAGGTGGGCTTTTGAAAATTCCTGATTTGTTATTGATATTATTATTTCATGCTACTTAGAGATCTATTGGATCCAGATCTATTCTCAGGGTACATAGATTGCCTAAAGTACATACACTAGACTCTTACATGAAACATACAAAATAAGCAACATGTTGAACTTCTTGAAGGTCTATGACTTGTGATGTTCTATTGCTGACACAAAAAGTTGGAGAGCATGGTTCTTCAGCTTCTTAGAGTCTTTGATATCTTATACCAAAATAAGTGTGCATGAATGTTGTAAACTGCTGCTATAGGAGAATGGTCCATCAAATCTTGAATGTTGTCTGAGGAAAACCATTGTAGTTTTGTATCAACTAGATGATGTGCCTCTGGGGATGGCAACGGGGCGGATTTGCCTATCCCCATCCCCATCCCCACAAAAGGCAGGGTGGGTTCGGGTTTATTTGGCGAGGGTGGAAAAATGAAACCCAGCCCCATCCCCATTGGGTTTTATCAGGTTTGGGGAAATAAGCGGGGAACTCATCTCACATTTAAAAATGATATATATTTGTTTATATACTTTAAATAAATCATAGACTAAGTTATTAATTATATTTGAATTCAATCATTATATATAATTTAATAAAGAATAAATAACGTAAACATATTTAAGAATTAAATTATATTCTTGGCTAAATGTATAATTTTTAATTTTGTTATAATTAATAATATAATTATAATATTATTTATTTAACTATTAAAATAATTATTCTATATTTTAATAGTTATAAATGACAAAATATGAAAATAATTATATGATTAATAATTACATATAATATATATTAATAGAATTATACATAAATATAACTATATTAATAATTATAAAAATATATGAGTGGGGCGGGGGCATGGCAGGGAGTGACATACCAAAACCCGAACCCAATCCCGCTTCCCCAAGTCGGGGAAAATCTGACCTCGACCCCAGTCAAAGAAGGTTTTCCCCGTCAAAATTGGGGCAGAGTCAGATGGGTATCCACGGGTTCGGTTTTTATTACCATGCCTCTGTGCCTCTCTTGAGCTTTTTTTACTTTAGAATATGCATCCCTTCTTGGAATAGGATAAAAAAGTTTGATTTGATGTAAAATGGTGTCTGGATGACCTTGGAAGTCAATTCACTCTTTCTTGTTTTCTTTGGAATAATGAACAAGTGATGGAATGGATGGCATGTTTGAAATGATCACCATAAGTCCATAAGGGATGTGGATATTCCAAAATTTACGTTAATAAATTGAAACTTCTCTTGAATCTAAAGTAGATGTTATCTTTGTCGAATTTAGATGCTCTATTTTTATTTTTCTTTTATTTTTTTAAATCAAACCCACATACATTTACTTTGTTTGACCTTCCTATCAATTTGCAGTTCTTTACCACAGAACCTTATGCTTGTGATCCTTCTAGTCTTCCAAAATATCCCCCAACCAAGGAAATGGATGCTAAACGACGGGATGATGAAGCAAGGAGGTATCTTTTCTCTCAAGTTTGCTTGATGCATACTAGAAGTGAGGTGCACATAGGTGTGAATATTTAAGAAAATGATATTTTTTAAAAACAAATGGAGGGATTAGGACAGAAAAATTGGAGACATTGAGGGTAAAAATGTAAGGTGTTGTTAACAATTCTAGTTTATATCATCTGAATTATTCAATGACACTTATTGTAAATATCTTTGATTGAGTAACTTACAGGTATGCAAATAATAATGATGACACTTTTGAAACAAAGAGTGGATACTGAAAAACTAGTTACATGTTTATTGACAGTAGAAATTTAATCATATGACTGAAAGCAGATAAAAGAGAGTCTGCTTCAACATACACACATACAATGACATACACTTTGTTTATAGAGATCAGTAGAGTGAAGAATGTTCCTTTTGATTAACATCTGTGAGTTTTAATTTGGTGATCATACTATATTTGACCGATATTCCCTGCAAATATGAATGGTCAGATCAAGAGCTGCTGGCAAAGCTCACGTTGATGGTGCAAAGAAGCATCGTACGCGTGATCGCGCTGCAAAAGCTGCTCCTGCTCCTGAAGGCAATGCTGAGCTTCAATCCAACATTGATGTATGTTAAAGAAATTTACTTCTATTGTTTTATGCCTTTGAACTGCTGCTTTCCTTCTAATAAAATTCATTATCATTTTTATTATTGAAAATCTGTATAGTTGTGATTGAAAGTATAAAACTAACGTTGATTAAAATTTGCTGCAATGATTTCATGTGTAACAGAGAAGGCGTTTAATCACTCATGCAAATGCTAAGAGCAAGAGTGAAAAGTTCCCTCCACCACATGAAGATGGACAGCTTGGCTTTCCTTTGGGATCTTCTAATCATATTGATCCAGATATTGTTCCTTCTGATGTTTCTTTCGGTTCAACCTCATACACCTTTTCAAAGGAACCATTCCAAGCTTGGTCAGGTCCCATTGGTAATACTGCTAGCATTAGTGTCACAAAGCGGAAGAAACACACTGCAGGTGATGCACTGGATTTATCAAAACCATATAAAGGTGCCCTCAAGGATAAGGTTAAAGGAAAGAAAATCATAGCTTAGATATTTAGTACATTCTTGTAGAGTCAAATGAAGAAAGAACCTGTCCCTGCTGCCTCATTTTTTGGTGTTGGAGTCCAACTGCTTAAAAATATGTCATGCTACATGCTTGCTTCTTAAAGTTAACTCCTTTCTTATCAAGGGGTAGAACCATTTCCCCCCATTTTAAAACCTTCATTTTTGTTTCATAGTTTTGATCTATTTATTGGATTTCATATAGATAGAGGTTTCTCTAGGGGGGGGCTTGTTAAGTCTGTTGCTATTATAGAGAATTACTGTGGTGTACATCATGATTTTTTGTTTTCATACTCGTGTCAATATCTGAATTCTTTTTAATATGTTGAGAATTGCAATAAAATTTGAGTTGTTTTTTAGTCCTCATTTATAGATATAGGTGCTTGCAACTCCAGCTGCACCAAAATTAAAATGATAGTAACTTGTTTTGCTTTCGGTTATTCTGTATTGGATTCGCTTTTCTTTTTTTTACTTTCCTCATTTACTTTTTTTGTATTGATATCACCTTAATAAAGTTATTATCATTCATCCTATTTTACTCACAAGAGACAATTCACACCTTCAGGAAAAATATAAAATTTCATATTTTAAAATGAGTAATCTATACTCGTTTTACCACTTTTTTTCCCTTTTGAATCACATGTTCTTTCTGTTTTGTTATTTTTTTCTTTAATCGAATTTTCAAATGTATTAAAAAAATCCTCTTCAATTGGTTCTCCAATAGTGGATGTTTAATTCTTTATATAATTTAATTTTTATATACTGTTAGTGTAAAGATTTTTTACATTAACCACTAATTAGAAATCATTTCATTTTATCACTTTTTAAAATATTCTTGTAAAAGTGGCCGTTATAGTAGATAAACTAAAGGGTTGAGTTTAAGTTTAATTTTTAGATTAAATAAATATAGATAAATAGGATTTTATATCAAAGTTTAATTTGCATCTATGTCATTTGATCCTATCTTATATATATATATATATAATCATTTTTAATTGAAATAATTAATTTTATATTTCATATAAAACTAGTAACTATTTACTAAAAGGGGCTGTTTTGAAACTATTTATCGAAGGGGTCTATTTTTATTTGTATTGCACCAAAGGTAGAGGCGCAATTCAACGGGGAGCTGACAAGTGGTATTGATTTGTTGTGTCAAAAACTTTGCACAATGGATTGCTACACATGCAGTGGCACAACTACTTTTGGACAGGTTATGCAGTGTTGACTGCTTTGGACAGCGCGTGACCAGCTGAAAAGGTGTTGTGGCATGTCAGTTGAAGCAACCCTTTGCTCAAATTACCTAAGTACAACGTATTGCGTCATTACTATCAGCACAATACATGCCTATATAAACGAGACACTTTCTGCTACATTTCTACATCTCTCCAATTTTCTTTCTCTGGTACATTTTCGCATCTCTCCAATTTTCTCTTTCTATATTACAGCTTTGTTGATATTTCTTCAGTGGGGTGAAAATCGATAATATATTTATTAATTTTTTATTAATTTGTATTATTTTTTTATGTTATTATAGTTAATGAAAATTATTGATGACATTATTGATTTATTTTGTTGGTTTTATTATAAAAATGAGTTCTTCGATTATTGTTCTGGTTTATTTGAATGGAAGAATATTTTAAAGTGACGACGACATCAGATTTGAAGGTTCTAAAAAGGCTATTCAAATTAAACGTGGTGTAACTTTTGATGGGTTAAAAAAAAGAATTCCTAATAAGGTAAAATTAGATAAAAATGAAAGTATATCTACTATGACTTGTCGATTTTTAGTTGCATGTAAATATATTGCACGTATAATCCAGACTGCTGTAACAGAGAAATAATTTCTGTCGGTGGTTGTTCTATACCCTGATAAGTTGGAATCGCTCGCCTCATTCTTAATTTTCTATCTGCATCCCCGTTCCAAATATGTTGGGACACATGTTGCTTTTGCATCCACAACACATCATTTTCACGTAGTCCACATACCACATCAAAACTGGATGTGGAGGATGATGAACTTGTCATATCAAATACACTGCATATTACAAAAATAATTAAATTTATTTAAAACCCTATTAATAACAACAAATATCACAAACAATTTAAAAATTTCATTTACAATCTCACATATAATAATTAAGTTACATAACAACTTAAAAAAATCTCAATATCATATATTACAAAAAATTGTAAAAAGCTAATATTCCAAATAAATTTCTAAACCAAAAAAGTTAATAAAACCATTTGGTTACAAACTACACTTATTTATAATTTTTTTCTATTAATTTTTCTGTTATCATAACATGCATCAAATGTCATCTTTATATATAAATCAGAATAGTCATGTTAAACGAGAATAAGGACTTTTTTACGAGAGTGTTTTTAATTTTTTTTTTATAAAAACAAGTATTTATTAGATTTTTTTTAACTTTTTATCTCTTTTGATCTATTTTTTATCTTTATTTCTAAATTTAATTTCAATAGTTTTTTTAAATATCAATAATTATAAATAACCTTATCTTAATATAAATTATTTATCATAAATTTAAAATATAATTTACAAGTTTAAAATATTTATTTATTATGAAATTTAATAATAATATAATTTATATATTCAAAAATATTTATTTATTATAAATTTTAATTATATAAAATAAATAATTATTTTATATATTAGACAAACTAAAACATTAATTATCTATCTCTAAATAACTAACATTTGATGTCAATTAATTCTCCATCCATATATAATAATGCATCCGTGTGAAGACTCATTTTCCTTTGTATCTATAACAATATATAATGAGAATAATTTAATTTGATCTCCACACTTTGGCACGATTATTTTACACTCATTAATTATTCTGAACACTATCCACTCCTCCCTTTTTATCACTTTTTTTCTTCTCATTTTCTATTTATCTTTCTCTTTTATTATATTTTATTTTAAATATACACATAATGTTACCTATTTTAATATATGTAAGTGTCATTAGCAATAATAAAAAATATGAGCTAAAATTATTATAAGAGACATATCAAACTATAAGAGAGAGAACAAGTTGGGAAGAAGGAAGAAGGAATATGCTGGAAGAGTGTTTGCTGCAAGTGAAGAAGTGAGCGAACAACATGTATTTTTACTTTATAAATGGGGAAGGAGTAAGGAGTATTACTCCACGAGGTTTGGCGCAACACACCCCTCACATGCGTACTTGCACCCTGTGTAGCACTACCCTGTGCCTATGCTGATCAAAAGTGGTGGTTGCTGATCAAAAGTGGTGGTTGCATCACTGCATGTGTAACAACTCATTGCACAAAGTTTTTGGCACAACAAATTCATGCCACTTGTTGGCTCCCGATTGAATTGCGTCCCTACCTTTGACGCAATACAAATAAAAATAAATCCTCCCGATAAATAATTTTAAAATAATCTCTTTTATAAATAGTTTTTAAAAAGATTCTAAACTGATGCTTTTTTCGCATGTATCTATCTGCAAAATAACAAACAATCCTGGCTAACCATCAATCCATCACTATTGAGTACTGACTGCGACTAATTTACAAAAGCGTGATTTCATAAACAGTAGTGATTAGTGACACTTATTTCTGACTAAATTATAAACATAAATAACTATAATGATGACTCTATCACATTTGATCTTATCCTTAAAAGGCCCTTTAAACGACCTACAAAATAGAGTACTAGGCAGCTGATATAACAAACAAGATAAGGAGTGACTAGACTATTGCATGTGATATCTGATGTCTACACATTTGAAAATCAAATGCGTCACAATTATTTCATTTAGGTAGGTTGTTTCTAACTAAATTCATAAAACAACACTGATTATTTGTATCTGTTCATTGACATGGCATTGAAAAATGAAAAGGGTCCCTGGTCCCTACACATTGGCTTAGGGCATTGAATGAGAATTCATTCTCATGCATGTTAATCAAATATTTAAACTTAAGAGATGGAAGTACAAAGCTACCTTCTTAATCACTAATTATCTGCTTAAAGCCTTACATTTTATTAATTCATTATTTATTTGACTTCATGCATGCATGGTTTATACATAAATTAAAAGAACAATATGTAATATCTTAAATAAGAAAAAGGTGTTAAGATATAAGAATACGATACAGTAGTGTAATTTTTCAAAGATGTAACAAATATACGAATTTATGTAAAGAAAAAACAAATATAAGAATTAACATCAAATGAAGTAAGTCGTTTGTTTAACTTAGAAAGAAGCAAAAAAAATTGTTTCTATTGTACATTTTTTAAAATTGTTTCAAAATTTCTTATTTTTATACTATAAGAAGTATTTAAACATTTTTATTATATTTTTTGTCTCTTTTGAAAAGAAATTCATAAATATTAGTTAAATACATTTTAGTTAAAAGTATTTAAGAAAACAGTTAAATTAAATCATTCGATATGATTCCTCCAATTATAATCCATTATGAAAATGCCATTTTTTTAAAATCTAGATTTTATTGGAAATTAAGGTCCTAATTGAACTTTACCTACCATACTTGTTTAAATTTATGTGTTTTAATTAGCGTGCTAAGCTAAAACATTTAGTAATTCGTAGTGCAAAGAAAATGTTTAATTAGTGTATGTGTTAGTCTCCAGTACATTGAATCTAATCGCTATACAAGATACTGCTATTCTTCTCTGATGGTTATGGCCAGTGAAGTGTTATAATTAATGATGTCTTTAAAAGGCAATCTAGCACTTAAACTTTAACCAGTTCAATTTCGACATAATGATGCATATCTCAATCAAGTGAGTCTGAGTCTAAGCGAAAATGGGCATTTTGGATATTGGCCTGGTTGTGACAATTTTCTCGAGACAATTAAAAAACAACTCATTCTGGTTATCTATATATTGTGGTAAAATTTAGTTACATTTTTTAATTTTGATGACATTGAATATTGTAATTTTATGTTAAAAGAATAAAATAAGTGAAGGAGAATTCATATTAATTAATTTTAATTTCCATCAAAAATTAATTTTAATTTACAAAGAGGAATTTGTTTGATTTTTTTGTATAACGATGATAATTAAATTTGAATTTAACCTCGTACAAATTATACAATCTTTTATCATTAGGTTGACTCAAGTGAGTTTCTAAAGTTTGGTATTTTCTTTTTAAAACAAAAAATAAATGCCAAAAGATTTTTGTTTTGCTGAAAAGGCACCTTACTTGAATTGAATTATTTAGATTTTAAAATAATTTTTAAATAGCAAAGATCTAACATTTTAAAAAAATACATAACATAAAGTTTATTGAACTTGACAAAAAGTTCTTCCACGAAATTTAAAGAAGAAACAAAAGTAAATCAGTACCCGTGCAAACTAACCAAAAATAGTATTAGTTTTTTTTTTGTACAATGACAAATTCAAACTTAATTAAGACTTATGTATATACTCTAAATGTCTAAATCATCCCATTAGACCGATCCTAATGGTTTAAAAACTATTAATTTATTCCTTGTATTTATCCACAAATATTACTAAAAATTATAAAGTAACTTTGAGCATTAAAAATGATAAGAATTTGGAAATATAAATCTAAAACTAATTATTAACAAAGTCATTAGTTTGATTTGAATTGAAATTAGTTTTTTTAAATAACATCTCTCGAATTTAAATTTTATAAATAAATAAAAAATCTCCCCACCAATATTATAGCGATAAAAAAAATAGAAAGTAATATCAACTATGCATGAGGTATAAAAATATAATAATAAGGTATAATTAACAAGCACCCTTCCCTAAAAAGACAATGAGCCTTATCTACAATTCCTCCATCTCCAATAAGTATAGTTGTTTAATTAGGATTCAAGATAAAATATTTGTTTCAATCTAATTATAAAAACACGTGACGGTTTGATTTGAATTGAGTTTTATATAGTGTTAAATTTAATTAAAATTGGATTATAATAAATTTGAACATTTAACTTTTATATCTTCATTTCTAAAAATTAAACAATTTATAGTAGTATAATTAGAAGATCTCCTCAAAAAGTATAATTAGAAGATAAGGAGTAAATCTTATTTTATTAGCTCTTCTATATTTCTTATTAAAACTTATATATAATAAATGAAAATATATATAATAAATGAGAATGTAAGACTATAACGACATCAAATTAATTCAAAAGTCAAAACTAATAAGTTTTAAATAAGTTAAAATATTAAAATTTATTTCTAAAAATATCATGAAATGAATAAATACATATTAATGAATATATAATTACAGTATAAGTGAAATGTTTTGTTCATAAATAAAATTGTTTGTTTTAATTTTAGAATATTACATTAATTCTAATCATTTTTTTTGTTTTAACTTTTTGGTAGAATCTTGAGTAATTCAAAATTCAGTGAAAAAATAAGTAAAGTTTAATTAATAATTATTTTTGTCAATTATCAAACTTAAATCATATCCAAATTATTTAATCTTAATTTTAATGTATTAATCACTTATATTCAATTACATATAACAAATCAATTTATAAATACACCCACTTGCAAGTAGCATAATCAGTTTATAAATACACCCACTTGCATGTAGCATCCTCCCTCCTAGTTAGGTAGTAACTACCCTGACATACAATTGGCAAAAAATGAACTCGTTATCTATAGTTAAATGGGTGGAGTTCATCGTCTTGTATATATTATTCGGTAAAATGAAAAAAAAATTAAATTGAAATAGAATATAAAAATATGAGTTCTATCTTATTTTAATGTTTATTGCTATTCTTTTTAACTTTCTTTTTCCCCAAACGAACACACTCAAGGAGTTATAATTCAAGGGTTTACAATGATGATTTTTAATTTTATTTTATATTTAATTATTCAAAAAATAAACTACATAAGGTCGTGATCCACAAATAATATTTTAGATTTAGCTCCTCTAAATGCCACATTAGAGCTGACACGGCAACATGCTGGTTCCATTTTTATAGTACCAATTTATGTTGTTGACAAAGTGATCGAACGTGCTCTACAAGGAAAAAACCTGTGTGGAGGTCCAAAGCTTTTTTTCTCTCCGTTCAACATACATTCTCTTTCGGAAATAAATAAATAAATAAAAGTTATGCTATACTGGATATAATAGAATTTGAAAGGAATGATTGGAAAAGAAAAGGAAATAAGTTAAAAATAATTTGTTCTATTATTTAGAACCTCTTTTAAAATTGAAGGAATGAAAAATTGAATTCTGTCTGGTAATAAAAATGTGTTTCCTCTTATTTGGACAGAAAGGAGGCAAAAAGAAATATAATTTATGAAGAAGACAAAATTATTCACATTGTTGCGGACTTGCGGATAGTGGTATCGATTTGCTGCCTTGCTGCATAACAATAGGCCATTATTTGCAGTAATCTATAATTACACTTACTATATATTATTTCTATCTTATAAGAAAAAAAACTCTTTTCTATAGAAAAGTATTTTTCAAAATATGACTTTTACTTAAAAATAATTATTACATTTCATTCCTTAATCAAGGTATTCACGTTACTTTTATATATCTCTATTTTATTTTTATTCATTTTTGTACACAACTAAAAAAAAGTTTCTTTTCTTTTATTAAACAACTTAAAAAATTGTTTCAATTTTTATTTTGTTCTTTTACTTGTTCTCTATTTTTTTATTGGTTAAGAAAATCGGGAATTTTTGCTAGGGGTTGAATGAATGAAGAATGTTATGTAAACCAAAAATAACTAGGAGAATGCATAGTTTAACAAGGTGAATTTGGTGGGGAGTTTTCAAATAATGGAACCAACTCAATAATATGAAAGGTCTTATCAAATCTTAAATTTTAATTTGATAATACTGGAGTAGCCTCATCTGAAATGAACGGTTAAACTTCATTCACTCCACATGTAAGGAAGTATAAGAGGCAAGCAGGACCGATACAGCGGTAAGAGAGGTTTAAAATAAAAATAAAAAATATTACTTTAAATAAAAATTATATGGTAAATCTTTTTTGTTAGCATATGTATCTTTTGTCAATATACCAGATCTTTTTATTTCTTAAAAGCTAAAAACAAATAATTATTTTATTGATATCTGAGTCTTAATTGTTTTATTCTTAGATCATTCATATCAATTGGTTCACTATTATCTTAACCAAGCAATACTAAGAAAATTATAATGGAAGAATATGAACCAAGAAAAAAAAAGTATAGAATGTTACAATTACCTTTCTAATTTGGATTATCACAATTAATGGAAAAATAAAAGAAAAACGTATGAACCAAGAAAAAAATATAGAATATGTTACAATTTGTTTGGTAATTTGGGTTATAACTATCAATGTAATATCAAACTTTTTGTAAAAATAAGTTGTAGAAAAACAGAATATATATAAAGAGGGGAGATCAATTTATTCTAAGAATTACTCTTTCGCCTTGTTTTTTTTTTAATGTAACAATTCTAAAGAGTAACTTATATATATTATTTTAATTTTAAAAAAAATATTCACTTTTGAAAATTACATGATTTTTCTTACATTAAATATTTTAGAGTTTTATTTCTTTCAAATATTGTTAATTAAATTTATTTAAACTCAACTTATTAAGTAATTAATATAAAATCATTCTTCTATCTGTAAATTTGAATTTATATATCTAAATTATAATACGGTACATTATATTAATGATTGAGTGTGTGGATTAAGTGATATGGAGTTATTTTAGCTTAATTAATAATTTTTAGTTCAAGTTATAGACATACATTATGTAAATTGAGATGTTAATGGATTTGGATCAAGTCTTAATCTCATTTGACTCAATTATGCTGGGTTGAGTTTTTTAAGTTAACTTATAAACCTGATTCAATTCAATTAAAATTCAATTATATTATTATTCTAAAAAAATTATTTTTTATAAAAAAAAAATTAATTTTTAAATATTCATACTCAATTAATCCAATTTCACTAAATCAGTTTTTGTTCTGATTGAGTTGATTCAAATATGTACAAACCCAATTCAACCTACAAAATTTTGATTAAATCGAATAACCAGTTTAGTAAAAATTTTAAGGTCGTAGTAATTCTAGATTGCATCAAGTAGAAAATACTTATAGGCCATACCAAAAAAATATCATATTAAATTAATAATTAATTTATATGTTCTATTTTATAATTTAATTTTTAAAACCCAATAATTTAATTTTAACTTTTAGAATTTTATCTCTTTAAAATATTATAATATAATGAAATAAAAAATATTTGTAATAAAAAAATATCATTAGATTTTATTAAAAAATATTTTTTTAGTCACTTAAAATATCTTTAAATTCAGTTTTAATTATATAAAAAAATTAATATATTTTCATTCTCTACATTAAAAGTAATGTGATTTAATCTTTCATTAGATATTAAAAACATGTATTTTTATTAAAATATAGAGACTAAAAAATATTAAGTTTTTACAATAAATAAAATCAAATTCCTAAATATTTTTTGGAGATAAAAAAAAAAATGTATTGTAGACTATTTTATTTATTCTTAACACCCCTCTCCTTATTTTTATTAAAATATAGAGACTAAAACATGTTAGGTTTTTACTTGCCGTTTATCTCACCAAATTTGACGACAATATCCAATAGTAGTATTTTATACGTAGTAGTACATTAGAACTACTAATTTATATAGAAGGACGGATACGACAAGCTGAACGTGTTACTGTTTTTCCCATTTACGCTAGTTTGATATCATATTGCAAGTTAGTAACAATGATAAAAATAAAAAATGCAAGTTAGTAATTATTACATGTATTGATTTATATACACACGTACTAGAGGGTTATTCACTTCATAGAGGGTTATTCACCACAATATTAAGTTTTAGATATTTTTACTGTTAAATACACTTTATTGAATATAAATTAAATAAATTTAACTATTAAATTGCATGATATTATTTCAGTTATTATGCATACTAAAATTTAAATAAAATGAATAGTTGTTAGCATGTAAATTTATAATTGTATTTACTTATATTTTATATATTAATATATGATAAAAAGTTATTGTAACAGATAAATATTTTTTAATATTATTAAATTATATAATATATGCTTATTTTTTTAAAAATCTACTATTTTCAATTATCTAAATAATATCACATACTTTAATATTTATGTTTATGAATTTGTATTCTATATAAAAGTTGAATCTCATCTACATACATGTAAGTAAGTTATAAAATTTTGAGTATTGTAGGAATTAAAATATAATTTGTTTATATGTTTTTGTTAAAGTAAACATTTTTTTAATAATAATAATTGAAATCAACTTTCAAATTTACTCCTTTTGTATTGAGTTTTTTTTTTTCCGTTGAAGATGCGAATTTTATTCAAAACAAACAATAATGAAAATACATCATTATTGATAATGAGGTCCAATTGAATAAGGACCTCGTCAATCCACCATCTATTAAAAAAAGAAAGAGAAAATGATTAAACACAAATGTTTAACATGTTAAAATTAAGATTCAACGATTCGAATATTATTTAATTTCCATACTTGGAAGAAATATTTTTTTTGTGAGATTTTATTTACTTTTAGTTAAATTCCAGATTAATTAGAATTTTTTTTCTTGATGAACCGGGTTAAAACAAAAAAAAATATTATTATTATTAACGTTGTTTTTGTATTAAACTAATTTCGTCTAATTTAAAATAGGTTTAATTAGACGGATATTACTTGGCCAATATAAGGTAAGAGAGTATATATCAGGCTGTTTGTCTAGAACTTATACCTGAGTTGTATTAAACTCAGATCAAATTTGATTGAAATAAAATATATTTAATTGAAATTTATTGAAAGATATAAGTTTTTTTCAAGTAATATAATTTGTTCAAGTTTTCTCTAAGTATTTATAAATTTAAAAATATAATCAAACAGTCCCCTCAATTAAAAAATATCTATAAATTATAAATTAATCCAAACTTGACAGTTGACACTGTACTCTTTTTAGATGTTTCTTGGCCACCAGATGACCAAAGTACTCATTCAAATTCATTAGTTGTCGCTTGCCTGTGGTGACCTAACCATTAATATTATACTTTATCATTGCATCAAAATTTATGTGAAAAAAATGAATAATATAAGTACTAGTATATAACTATGCTGAAATCTTCCAATCACGTCCACGCCTGTTATTGATATCTTTTCATAAATAAATAAAAAATCAGAGTAAATTACATTTATTTTTTTCTGCATAGCATAGGACACTCCTCCCCTCCCTTGGCACCTTGTGTATTTTCTGTAAATTGTTTGATGTTATATAAGGAAAATACATTATATTTTTTTAAGATTACAAAACAATGAAATATCAGGTGTAATAAGTGAAAATCTCATAAAAATTTTGTATAATTTAATCATATTTTTAAAAGGAACTAGTAATTTATTATTTGAAACACTTTTCAAACATACTTTTTCTTTTTATTTTTAAAATCACATGCATGATATGATGGATCACAATTCGCAGGTCTTATTTAATGAATCCCCTCTTAATTTTGTAAGGTGTATCTAATTCCTATTTACCGACGCACATATTGTAAATGTTCCATGTCTAATTCGTACATAAAAATTGCAAAAACTAACCGTTAGTTTTTTCCACTTGACTGGATCACTCTCGCTTTTGTAATGTCTCAGCATGCAATCCTTTTTGTTTAAAAAATCAAATCATTTTAATATTAGTGTGATGTGCATCAATGTTGGCTAAAAGGGCACCCAAACACACTAGTGTTTTATATTAATTATAAACAATAAGAGTATGTATGTTAAAAAAAGTATATTCTTAACAGTTATCTAATTTTTTTAATGAAATTTATAATTATTATTCGATATATTATTTTTTTATTTACGCCAATTGTTGCATTCTTCTTTAAATATATATAGTCAGGATTGATATCTAAATTCGCATATATATATATATATATATATATATATATATATATATATAAAATATTTGTTGAGATATATCAGTTTCTTAAATGATTTATTATGCTTCAAACAATTAATCTCTAGACTCTAGTTGCAACTAGAGAATGCCGCAGAGACAAAATAAAACTAAACTAAAATTTTGTTCTGAAATTGCAATTTTTTACCTTCTTATTGAACTTTAAGAAAATATATTAATTAAAAAATGGAAAAGTAATTTAAGATGGATCCCCCGTGATCCCAGAGAGGGAGGTTCATGCATGGTTAGTTGCCGATATTAATTTTCATGACATCTCCGTGGATGACGCTATATCAAGAGTCTTTTGACAAAAAGCCAAAGAAAAATATATATCTTCTATTTTTTAAGGATTTTCTATATTTTTATTAGTAATACTATTTGTATTGTATATACTTTTTCTTTGTTTTTTTCTTCTTCTTCTTTTTCCTCGCAGGAATCCAGCCACCTCTAAGTGAGGTGAACGTTTACCAAAAATAGATAAAATCTTGCACTTGAATTTCAAGCCATTTTGAATCGTTTGATGAAGCGGAAAGAAAACAAAGATAGAAAGCAAATTTGTCTAGGTAGCTATTATGTGTCTTAAAAAACTAATTATATTGTATGCTAATAAAAGACAACGTCACATCATTTTCTAACTAAGGATTAATCGAATTGAGTTTTATGAATGAATAATGTTCAAATGAATAAAAAGCCTATAGAATTAGCTGGCTTTGATTTTTTTTACAATTTTCAAAGCCTATAAAAAAATAATTTGATCAAATTCAGATTAGTCTAGATATAGTAATGTATATTTATATTTATAAATTATAAATTATATAAAAAAAAGTAAGAAAAGATCACGTAAAAGAAAAGACTTCGAAATGAAGCATAATTATAAATGAATGTGTTTGGATGCATGGATGATTTTTGGTGTGTTAGTACTGAACCTACAATGAGCTCATTAATAATGTTGGATCAAGTGACATCGAAATAATTAAGAAGGGGGGTTGAATTAATTATTAACGAATCTTTACTAATTAAAAAATCTATCCTTTTTAATATTATCAAAAGTAAAAACAATAATTAAAGTGCATAGCAGAAATTAAAAGAGTAGGGAAGAAGGAGACAAACACACAAGAGTTTTATACTGGTTCGGCAACAACCCGTGCCTACATCCAGTTCCCAAGCGACCTGCAGTCTCTGAGATTTCTTTTCAACCTTGTAAAAATCCTTTTACAAGCAAAGATTCACAAGGGATGTATCATCCCTTGTTCTCTTTGAATAACCAAGTGGATGTACCCTCCACTAGAACTCATCCACAAGAGATGTACCCTCTCTTGTTCTCAGTCGACAACCCAAATAGATGTACCCTCTACTTGTACCACAAAGGATGTACCCTCCGATGTGTTAAGACAAAGTTTTTAGGCGGTTAGTCATTTGAAACTTTGTGAGTTGGGAAACAAAATAATTTTCAGGCGATTAGTCCTTTGAAATCTTTTGTTTTAGGGAAAGGGAATAATCAAAAGAATTCTCAGACTGTGTCGTTTTGAATTCTTTGACAAGGGAGAAGGGAGACACAAAAGAATTCAGACGGTTAGTCCTTCGTTCTTTTGGAAAAGGGAGAAGAGAGACACAAAAAGAATTCAGGCGGTTAGTCTTTGACGAATTCTTTTTGGCAAAGGGAGAAAGGAATGAAAAAGATGAATAACACAAGTTTTTGAACAAAGAATTTTTCTTGGAAGAAAAAGTTTTGAACAAAAAGCTTTTAGAAAGATGAATAGAAGATGAAATAAGAAAGTTCTGAAGGAAATGAAACAAGATATTGAAAGATAGATTGAAAGATAGAATGGTTGAAAGAGATGATAGATTTGAATGAGATAGTTAAAATGTTTCATGTCAAGGTCACATATTTATAGTTTCTTGATGACTCAAGTCAAAACTTATAACTCTTGGCAATTTCTTTAAAACTAATCACTTAAAAAGATAGACTTTTGAAAGAATCTTCAGAAACAAGTCACTTGAAGAAATGTGACTTTTGGAAATGAATTTTTCAAAAACAGTCACTGGTAATCGATTATCATAAAGGTGTAATCGATTACACATCAACAGATGTGACTCTTCATTTTGAATTTTGAAAATCTTAACGTTTTAAAACCACTGGTAATCGATTACTATGATCTGGTAATTGATTACCAGAGAGTAAAACTCTTTGGTAATGATTTTGTGAAAACGTATGGTTTTTGAAAAACTTTTTAATACTTATCTTGATTAAGTCTTCTCTTGATTCTTGAATCTTGATCTTGATTATTCTTGAATCTTGAAATCAAATTTCCTCTTGATCCTTGAAATGTTCTTGACTCAATCTTGAACTCATTCTTGAATGTCATCATCTTTGTTATCATGAAGTGATATTGACTTTTGAGCTCATCTTTGTTATCATCAAAACTCTTTGAATCAATCTTGATTCATCATGAAGCTTGCTTCTACAAACAAATGATGCATCATGAGATTTTTTTTTATCAATAAAAATTAAACATGATATCAAAAAATTTAAAACACTTACCTATTTTATTAAATCAATTAAATTAAACCCTAACTACACCATGTGATTCTTTCATAATGATGAGAAGAAATAGCTATCAGTGTAATGAATATACTAGGTGGGAGCTATCAAAAAGGAGAGGATGATGACAATGGCAACCCAACTTAATAGAAACAGAAATAGTGATTTGCATTTGATTTATAAATCACTAAACCAAATTAGACATTTTACAGTAGTTTCACATTTCTAGCCACTACTGTTAAAAGGAGAAAGACCAAACATGCAGTTTAGTTACTTTAGTACCACCATATTTACCCTAAAAACACAGCAACTAATTAATAGCACAATTTTTATCTTGCTGTTAAAAATAATAATGGTGGAACACTTAAAATCAAATGCTTCAACAATTAAAACATTTAATGTATTGTTTAAGGTGGGGGAGTTCCTGTGGAATCTTCCTTATATGCACTCCAAGTTGAATATACTAAGATTCTTGACCATTAAAGAACAGCCTTAGCAAGATTTGCACGAACTTTTATAGAGGAAGCAATTACCATTGCACCAATTAAGTCACAACACGATTGTAGGAACAACTCAAATTCGAAGGGTTAAAAGATCCACTTGGGCTTCCATGCATCAGCATGAATGGCTTGAATTCCATCATTCCCAATTCAAACATTCACTTCCATCACCTAACACTATTCTTTCAAGAAATTTATTCCTTCAAGAAATTTATTCCTAGTCTCCAAAGAAATGCCTCCATCAATAAATTTATTCCTATTCATCTGAGCACACCCAAATCATTTTGAACCTCTATCGGCACCTTCCATTTTTCCTTTTCTTTTCGTCAAAAAATCTGAATAATAGAAGTTGATGAATAAAAGAAGGAAAAAATGTGAGAAAGGGAAAAATAGAAAACAAGAAAACAAGAACCATTCAAGCGTGTTGATTGAGACCAAATTTTTAAGGCAGTAAGTGCTCAAGACTAATTTAGAAGTGAGCTCGTTTTTTTTTTTTTTTTTTTGGTGATTGTAGAATTTAGAAGTGAGCTTTTGAAAACATGGCATAATGGTCTCAAATATGTTATTTCCCCTCCTTTTTATTTTTTGGGTTTTAAGTGCTTCAATTTTAAGTTTAAAAAATAGTAGTGTGTATTTGAGTGAATGTTTGTAAAATTAATTTAAATTAATTTTAAATTGAAGTAATTTTTGTTTAAATTTTTATTTTAAAAGCAAGTTAGTAATAAAATTTTGTATAATTTTTTTATTGAAAAAAAATTATTTAAACTCTAAATCAATTTTAAATCTAAAGTCAAATTCAAAATGTGAATAATAAAACGAAACACATAAACATTAATATGAAATCACTATTTTGAGTTGTTATTGGAGGCTATTTTTAGTGTGGCAAAAGTTAATGCATGTCACCAACACAAATGTTAGAAAAACAAAATAGTATTTCGTCTGTTATAAAAAAATAAATAGATTTCGATCGTTTCATTAAAAAATAAAACAATAATGGGAATTAAAAAGGAAAGCTCCATATGGGGTGTGTCCAACGTGGTATTTTGGCAAATTCTATTTGCCATTCAATTTGACAATGAACTCAATAGAGAACAACTCTACTACGCCACTGAGCAAATGATACATAGCCCCACTTATATACGTGAATGAGGTGCCGTATTAAAAATGACAACAAATGCTAAGATCCAAGAATATACTATAACCAAAGCAATTTAAACACAATCACATATCTATTAATCATAACTTATGAAAATATAATTTCTATTAAAATAAAAATTTAAACAAATTAACATTATCTTATTTTTATTAGTTTTATTCTCTTTATTTAATAAATACATTTTCATCCAAAAATCATTCATAAAAAAATATTAAGAAAACGAGTACAGCTAGCTGTGTTTTTTTGAACAATATATTTATGTATCTTTTAAGGATTCGAAAAAAACTGCAAATGGTGCAGTTTGTTATTCATGCAATATTTTATATTTATTATTAATGTTTTTTTCATGAAATATTATTAATATTCTAATTTGTGCATTGTACATGGTAAAAGTATTTGTATACAATTAAAACCAATAATAAATAATATTTTAATATGTAAATTATATTATAATTAAGTCATAATAAAAAATATTTTTGGATTCATAGATTATATTCTGGATTTCTAAAGAGTAATTTAAATTATTAAAAAATATTATTTTAACTATTGAATATTTATTAATAGTTATTTAAATTCAATTTATTGATAGAACTAAAAACAGTAGTTTGAGATGATTCAAATATAAGTTTTTTTTAACTAGTTATGAGAGTAATATGTTATGTGTATTTTCAATTTCAAATTATATAACAGAGGTAATATTAAAAATATATATCTCTAGAAAAATATAATTAAAGGAATGAGTGTCTGATTTATTAAAAAAAATTAAGGTCCACCATTATAATTTATAATATTGGAATAGATCTTTTTTTTTTTTTTACGGTAGAATACATGTTGTATGTATAGTTTATATTTCAACATATAAAATGGAACATTTTTGTGGTTCAGAGGGAATTGACGGAAGCCAGGAAACCAGCCCTACCCATCAATGCACAGTAAGTGGGTAACGAATGAAGAGTAATGATAACTATTTGGTAAGTTTTTATCTTTCTTTTTTTGATAAGTAAGATTTTATCTTGAATGATCGGATGATATAATATATTTTAGATTTTTGAGAAATATTGTCTCTCTTCCTATTTGTCCGTTCATTTGAGGGACAAAAACATTCTTATTGATTTGTTCGGCAACAAATCTAATAATATGGTTACCGAAAAGAATAATATAAAGATAGTATCTCCTTTAAAAAAAGAATATGATACAGTATCAGTTATATATATTTTTCAATTGCATTCTTATATTAACTTTTAAATAGTATCCTTAAAAAAAGTTTTAAATAGTAATAAATGTTACACTATTTAAAACTCCAACGGTCATGATTTTTTAGATTAAAAATAAGAGGGTTTTTATGAAAACAAGAAAATTTTTTTTTAGAGTAATAAACAATAAAATTTAATTAAATAAACAAATAAATGAGGATATACAATGTGTAAAATGATGTTGAAAAAAAAAAAAAACTCATTTCCGTTTCCTATCTCCTCTCTCACGTATAAAACTTTTACATCTAACTTTGGTTGCCTTGGGCCTAGTCTAAGCGAAAATTGCTAGAATGTAGGGCATAAGAGAGACTAAAGTTTTTTTTTAAAGTTCAAATAGCTACATTGTGATTTCTTTTTGTTGTATCGTTCTATGTAGTTTTCATAAATGGATTGTAATTACTATTTCATTTCATGTCTCCTTTTCTATATCAAAAGTTAAAATGTGGCACATGATTAAAAGTAAGCTTAATTGCACTTATGGACCAAGTATTGTCTGATTTTAATCATTTATGTTCTAATTGTGATAATTGGGTTCATTAAATATCATAAATGTGTATTAGTCCTCCTAATTTCAATTGAGTGAATTGCATCTTTCTAATTTTTTATACTAATAAATAGTCCATGTGTATACCTAAACTCAAAAAATAAAAATATTATTTTGTAGGTGTCTTGGACTTGTCCCATTAATCACTTAATCAACTTTTCTTCAATCTATCATTATATTACATCTCATCCCATATATAAGTAACATAGTATAAATCATCAAGATAACAAAAGCTATGATCACATTTAATACTATCATAAATTTAAATTTTATTTCAAAAGTATCTTTAAGTTTAAATGTTATAAGTGATGGTCTCATTTAATGTTAAAACTCAGTTCAATGTCAATGAGTAGATGTCTAAAAAATAAAAATAACAATAAATTAAAGATATAAAAGACATTTAGCTTTGTATAAATTTAAAAATTGATCATTATTGTTTATAATCAGAATTGAAGAAAAAATATTATTTATTGCTTAAATATATAACCGGAGTTAATATAAGACATTTTCACGCCTACATGTATACATTTGAATTTTATTACTCACATGTTACCTTCTCGAACTTCGAAGTTAAAGTGTTTGCGCAAGCGAATGCAAGTTTTGCTGCTCGCTCTAGAGACCGTCGTTGTTGTCGCCGAAAATGCCTGCTCTATTCATTGTGTTTGGAGTTTCCTGAAGAGATATATATAGAGAGAGAAATAATAAATATTAATAAAATGTATATATAATTTGATGCGCGGTATATAATAAGTACCTGATTAGGATCTAATTCTTTATTGTAATTGCTTGCATGCCTTCTAAAAAATATATTAATCAAATGTTTAAAATGGTGAGATGTCTAAAGATAATTCCTCCCATATATTAATTAGAATACTGTTAAATTAATTATTTTTTGAGCCTTTGGTCTTTTGTTAAATCATGATTGGTAAAAAATAAAATAACTAAAGCTTACGTTTTAGGTTCACAAGTAAAATAAGGTTTGTTATTATTGTTGGATGTTGGGGTGATGTGCTATCATCTGGATCTTATGGTGTCAACTTAATGAATTTGTGTTTGAAGAAAAAGAATTTGACAGTAAAAAAGTGTGACATGAAATCATGTTTTTCGCATGGTCATAGTTGAAGGCATTTTAAAGGAGATTTTTTTTATCGCCTACCAACTTTGGCAAGCTGATCCAAGAGTTTCTTTGACAAATTTTAAGTTTGTAAAGTGATTAATTATATATTATGGGGTGAGAGTTGGCCCCTCACGTATATATTCTAATGTGCAATTACTTTTGATTGATGTGAAATTTGAATTATTTTTAACACACCTTCTCATGCCAAACACTTCTTGAGCTTGATGTGTGAACAACAAATGGTGAATGTTTGTCACCACAGAGCGACAGTTAGCGGAAGCGTGCCCCTCACTTATATATTCTCCTTGAGCTAGTTTTTGAAATTGAGTTAGGTCTCTCAGTTATATATTTTAATGTGAAATTACTCTACTTTTGACTGATGTAAGACTTGGATTATTTCCAACCATTCAACTCCTCTTTTGATTTACTTGTTTTTTTTTTTTTGGTGTTGCATTGTAGGTTTTGTAGGGCTGTGAAAACTTTGGAGATGTATTTTTCTTTATACACTTCTTGTGCTATTTAATATACTTATTGTTGCATATCAAAAAGTAAACAAGGGTATGTTGATAATACAACCATTATATATATATATATATATATATATATATATATATATATATATATATTTTTTTTTTTAAAATTTACTTTAAACTTAACTTATGATTGGGTCAGTCCTAAGTCAAATGTGCATAAATATGAAAGGTTGCAAATATTCACACTTCATACTTCCTAAGTGAATGCCTAGAGTTACGACTTGATTTTAGAGATTGAGACTTAGCCTCTTCTCTGATTGCAATTCTCTGATATATTAACACATATTTATTTATTTAAAGAAACACGTATTTATTGTTAAACTAAAATTTATTAAAAATTATATAAAAAAACATTAAATAAGAAGCGATATTCATAAAATTTGGGATTTTAATTAATAAATTACACTTAACACTTAATAATAACTAATCTTAAATATATTTTAGTCACTCAAATGTGAGTCAAATAAAAAATAAAAGTCTATGGCATTTTTACCTCCAGAATTTCAATTTTTTATTTAAAGTATGATTTTTTTATTCCCTAAAATTTGTAAAATGTATTTTTTAGTCTTTGTAAAGTGTAAGTCAAATAAAAAAAAAATATTTACTATCTTTGACATTTTTACTGCCAGAATTTTAATTTCAATTTTTTATTTAAAGTATGATTTTTTTTCAAACTCTCAGAATCAAATCAATAAATATAATTAAAGCAAATTTTATAGCATTTAGTGAGTTTTTAAAATTTTTAATGACATGATTATAACAATTGTTAATCTTTAAAAATGTACTTTAAAATAAAAAATAGAAAAACAAATTTTGTGAATCAAAAGTTATTATAGATTATAAATCTCTTACTGTATTTTATGTTTGACTCGCACGATACAAATAATTAAAAAAGAAATATTTTTTGAATTTTAAATACTAAAAACTACTAAAATTTAAAAGATTAAAAACATATTATACATTATTAATAATGTAAATGTTTTCAGCTATCAATTATATAGAAGTCATTTTAAAATAATAGTTAGTATTATAAAAGTGAGACAACTTAATTAATAGAATAAAAAATTGCATTTTAATTAAATTCAACTTTTAGCATTAAAATTTAAAAGTTACTAAAAAGATTATCTATGCATTTATCTATTTTATCTAATTGAGATATGCGAGTATAAAAAAAAAAGAGAGAGAGAAGAAGAAGCAGGGATTATTACATCAGCATTGTTGCTTAGGGTATTAATGCCCGCCAAACACATATTTTGACACCCCACATGATTAAAAAAATCCCATATCTCACACTCATAGCGTCAACTGCTACAGTTCCGACCAGGCACTCATCTAGTTAACCTGGACACGTCGCACGTTAACAAAACTCTTCCTTCCTAGTTCGTTCGTTCTATAATCTCTTTTTCTCTTGTCTTTGTCTCTCTATCTGTCCACACGCTTCTCGCTCTCTGTCTCTCTCTCTCTACGATCGTGTCCAATTTCCAGACCTTTCGCAATCCCCCTTTTTTCTCTCACTCTGATTTCAATAACTAAGAAAAATTATTCCCTTTCCGATTCCCCAACGACATCCCTTGAACTTCGCGTTTAAACACCTACTTGCTGCGCTGTTAATTTATTCTTTATTCCTTCTTTTTTTTTGGGTTTTTTTTCCTTCGTTTCAAGCTTGATCCCTCACGTAGAGCTAAAAAAAAAAGTGTTCCAATTCCCCAAGAATTCGAACACGAGATTAGTTCCTAGCTCTCTCTGTTCGAGTTCTTTGGACCTTGGATTCGTTGCCTCTCCGCAATGCTGCTATCGTGAGTTCTGGTGAGCATTTTGGTGTATTACTTTGCAGCTTTCTGAAAATTGAAATCTCTTTCCGCGTTTGTTTTGTTATAGCAGGGTTTCATCTTCTGGTGTTGAAGATTTACCAAAACTAAATCATGATCGTTTCTTAAACTGCATTTTTATAATTTCCTCACAGAATTATGTACTAACATGCGAATCTTTTTGATCCTTGTGCTTTGGGATTAAATGATTAATTTCCCTCCATTTTTTTTAATGTCTGCATCTGAAATAGGATCATGTTAGGTGGCCAGGGTGAGTTTTTTTTCCCTTGTTATGGAAAATCTTAAAAAACACGTTTGTTCTCTGATTGCAGTGATTCTATTTGATGGTGAGATCGTGGAGTTCTTAACATGGGAACTTCGGAGAAATAGATTTGTGCAGTAAATTGGCTTTGAACTTGACGACTCAGCAATACTCTGAATTTGTGTAAAATCTGCTCGTGCAATTATTTATTTTGGAGGTTGGACAAAATGGTTTTTGAAATCAGTTCTGTTGTTTCAAAATTGCAAACGTTATCCACCTCAGACCATGCCTCCGTGGTCTCCATGAACTTATTTGTGGCACTTCTTTGTGGTTGTATTGTCCTTGGCCATCTTCTTGAGGAGAATCGATGGATGAACGAGTCTATCACTGCCCTTTTGATTGTAAGTCTTCACTGTTCTTGAGCTTGTTTGCCATAAGCTGTTGTTCTAAAGAATTGGTTAAATTAAAAATTTAGTCCTACTGCTAACATTGTTTGTCGTTTTAGTCCCTTCATGAAAGATCTATATTTTGGTCTATACGGTTAAAAATGTTTACAAAATTATCTTTGATAATATTTTTGCTTTTGTCTGTGTATGAAACAAATTTACATTTTGATTTGGCTCCATCATAAAAAAAATCTTTACATTTTGGCCCCTACAGCTAACACACTTTTTTGATTTAGTTCCTGTTGGAAAAATATTCTAACACCGATGTAATGTTAACAAATGGTGGGGAGTAATTTGCAAAGTTTTTCCATGTAGGGACCAAAATGTAGGATTTTTTTTCATGTAGAAACTAAACTAGAAAATAATGTCTAAGTGTAAGGATCAAATTTTTAATTTAACCTAAAGAATTCAACTCCTCCAAATATTTTGCCATCCTTTAAGAGGCAATTATATCTGTTTATTGATGCTTTGTTTGAGCAATAGTGGGTGCA
The DNA here is from genome assembly GCF_004193775.1 of Glycine soja. Taxonomy (NCBI): domain Eukaryota; kingdom Viridiplantae; phylum Streptophyta; class Magnoliopsida; order Fabales; family Fabaceae; genus Glycine; species Glycine soja. The sequence goes on along the minus strand of NC_041011.1, from coordinate 40,844,834 downwards.
GCTTTTCTTTTTCTTGTTTCTGTTGGATGATGATTAAATTTCATTTTTGTTGTTCTCAGGGTGTTTGCACTGGCGTAGTCATTTTGCTGTTTAGTGGTGGCAAAAGCTCACATATTCTTGTTTTCAGTGAAGATCTTTTCTTTATATATCTTCTACCACCTATAATATTCAATGCCGGGTAATTTTCTTTTTTTGGCAGCATTTCACTGTGTAGTTAGGAATCGATGCTTGATACTATTTATCATTGTCTAATTAAAGAAGAGGAGGTATTTTGTTTTGCCTCTGTACAAATTTAGATTTCTTTGCAGACATCCTTTGTGATAACCTGAGTTGTCTGGTAGATTTTCCTTGATACAATAGCGAATAGCATAATGATTAGTGCTCATCGTTGATCTTTATCTTTTTTTTTTTTTTGGGGGGGGGGGGGGGGGGATGAATATAACATATTTCTTCAGAACCAGTCATAATAAAATAATGGATAACTTTTAGGAGCATATTTCATCTGCCTCCCAGTGTTTGAATTATACCTGATACGGGCACTCTGTTACTTGCTTGTATGAGTGAGTGAGTGACTTAGAACTCTTGAGTCCTAAGTTTTTGAATTTCCCTATTTCATTATTTTGATAATATTGAAAATTTTATGTCTTTATTAAGTTGTATTTTTCATGGCTCTTTCTTGCAGATTCCATGGGTGATTTCATCTCTTTTTGAGTGATAATTATTTACATGACTATGTAGTTAAAAACATAAATTCTGTGTACTCATGATACGAGCATGAATTGTGTTAATGCCATATGAAAAAACTTCAGAATTGTTTTTGCCTCCTAAAACCCTGTTCTGCCTTCTGAAAATCCCTATTTTGTTCTCATCTTTTGACTTCACAATTCACAGGTATGATAGATTGCGGTTATTGTTTTGTTATGAATTTTTTCTCTATGATTTATTTCAGGTTTCAGGTGAAAAAGAAGCAGTTTTTTGTTAACTTCATGACCATCATGTTGTTTGGTGCTATTGGTACATTAATATCATGTACCATCATAACTTTGGGTATGTGTTATTGCTTAAGATGTATTTGTCAGGTTGTTATTTTAGATTTGACATAGTAAGAAAATAATTTGTAATCCAATTCATTACTAACCTAAATTTACCAATTGGAAGTTTTTTTGGTTTAAAGGACATCTTGATCTAGTAAAATATATAATTACTTTGAGCAAACTATCCACTGAGAAATTTGCCTAGTTTTGCTGACTTACATTTGAGGCAATATTTCAGGTGCCACACAAATTTTTAAGAGGTTGGATGTTGGTCCTCTGGAATTAGGGGATTTCCTAGGTATTTTACTTCTCAATCTCATCTACCTAACAACCTCTCATTCGGTTTTTGACTTTCTAATTTATGATGCTTTCCAGCAATTGGTGCAATATTTGCTGCAACGGATTCTGTTTGCACATTGCAGGTTTGAAGCAATATATTTTTTAAATTCTTCCTTCAACTAAGGTATCACTGCTAGTTACTGAACTTATAAATGATGATGCAGGTGCTAAATCAGGATGAGACACCTTTGCTGTACAGTCTTGTATTTGGGGAGGGTGTTGTGAATGATGCTACATCAGTGGTGCTTTTCAATGCAATCCAAAGCTTTGACCTCAACCAAATTGACTCTTCAATTGCTGTACACTTTTTGGGAAATTTCTTGTATCTATTTATCGCAAGCACAATGCTTGGAGTTTTGGTAAATGTCTTTCTCCCTCTTATTCTCTCATGCATGCATCACACAAACTCATAGACAAGATCTATATCAACATGCACATAATAATGATATGACTTGTGGCTTTGGTCTAATGTATCTTCATCACCTTGTAGACAGGTCTACTTAGTGCTTACATTATTAAAAAGCTGTACATTGGCAGGTACCTTCTTGACATTTTTCCATTTCTATTGTCTGTTCAGCAGTAAATGTGATGATATTCTACTTTTTTGTTTTATATATGCAGTTTATTCATTATGAACTAAACTTGTGGACAATTCTATGATAATAAGTAAAGTTCCTGCTTCATCCAATCTCAATTTTTTGTATTTGTTAACTAAACAAAAGTCTACAGTTTAAGATGACTATATTGGACTTGCTTTGATTGTTTGAACTTTGAAGTAGCCTGTCTATGTTAATCGCTTCATTGGAGCTTTTATTCTTCTTCTTCTTCTTCTTCTTATTATTATTATTAACTGGTTCTAAATTTTATGTTGTCCATTGTAAATGACTTCATACCACAAATAATAACCTGATGAAGAGATATCAATAAAAATGAAATTACATGAGACTTGTTAGGCATTGGTTTCTAGTATGAATTATATGAATTATAAAACATTCTGCTTTGCTTAATTCTTCTTGTTGGGTATGAATTGGTGCCATTTTCAATTGTCTTAATTTTTTATTCTTTTTAATGAGAAAAGAAAAGTTACATTAGTTCTGTGGAATTTTATTTACTTGGAATCTCTGTCTGTATTTGTGCATCTCAGTTTGTGTGTTTCTATCTTGAGTACAAGGTTTTTTAGACCCGCTTTTTGGTATGAGACTTGGCACAGGATGATTTGAAACAATCTTTTTTACTGAGGCCAAACAAAATTCTCCTTAATTCCAGGCACTCTACAGATCGTGAGGTTGCTCTTATGATGTTAATGGCATACCTGTCCTACATGCTTGCTGAAGTAAGTTGTAAAGAATTTTAGTAATGTTTTATGGATGCTGTCAACATTTGTCGTTGACATGATGCTGATGTATCTACATCTGCTGCAGTTATGTTATCTGAGTGGCATTCTCACTGTATTCTTTTGTGGTATTGTTATGTCTCATTATACCTGGCATAACGTGACCGAGAGTTCAAGAATCACTACCAAGTATGTCTTCTAAACAGATTTCCTCAAGTTATGTACACTGTCCAAGTCTATGCATACCTAAACATATTTTCACCCAACTCTTGCAGGCATTCTTTTGCAACCTTGTCATTTGTTGCTGAGATCTTTATCTTCCTTTATGTTGGTATGGATGCCTTGGACATTGAAAAATGGAAATTCGTCAGTGATAGGTATTCTTTAGACTAGTGAATAATCATTTATTCATTAATCTCTCTGCACTCATGAAAAATTGCTGAATGGCATTCTTTCATGTCAACAAATCAGTACGATGTAACTGCTTGAAGCAGTCCTTGTATTAACTTGATGTGACTGAAGAGTTCTTCTATAGTGCTGTTTTCTGTTTTCTCTTTCTCGAAATGTTATCTTTCACTCATGAATCTTTCCTCTCAAAACTTCATTTTGTTATAATAGAAAAACAGTTCATTTGCTATACTTGGTTCTTTCTACAGCCCTGGAACATCTGTAGCAACTAGTGGAGTATTGTTGGGTCTAATTCTTCTTGGAAGAGCAGCTTTTGTTTTCCCCTTATCCTTCATATCCAACTTGGCTAAAAAATCACCAAATGAGAAAATCAGCTTCAGACAGCAAGTATGGTTAAATATTTGTCAGTGAGTGCCCTTTTTCAGATTTCTTGTGTTACTACCAAGTTTTACTGATAGGTTTCTCGTTGTTTCTCAATTCTAGGTGATCATTTGGTGGGCTGGCCTTATGAGAGGTGCTGTTTCCATCGCACTTGCATATAATCAGGTAGGATCAACAATGCTGATTACGGGTTGTCTTTTGGAAAATTGAATTATTGGCCACTGATTTCAGTTAAAACCTGATGCTTTAAAAACTTCTACTCTTAACAAATGCAGTTCACCATGTCGGGGCACACTTCACTGCGAAGCAATGCAATCATGATCACAAGCACCATCACTGTTGTGCTTTTCAGCACAGTGGTAAGATATTTGTTTTGTAGTTTCTGACATCCTTAGCCAGTGTCCATTGGTTTCTTTGTTATTAGAGGTTATTTTGTCTTTGTTGCATCACTGATATTCATGCCATTAGATTAACCATTTGACTTGCTTTCTATGATAACAGAAAGATTGATTTTTTTCCACTTAATATGTAACTCCGAAGCTAAATGAGTTGCCCACTTACCCTACTTTGCCATGTGATACTTATCATTCATAAAATTTTCTTCAAATTTGATGTGGTTAAATATTATATAAATATTTCTTTAAAGATGGCACTGACACAACTTAATTACAATGTCTCAGGTGTTTGGTCTGTTGACTAAGCCACTCATAAGGCTTTTACTGCCCCATACTCCACATCATAAAGAATCAAGCATCACGATAATCACAGATCCATCTACTCCAAGTCCAAAATCAGTCACTATCCCACTTCTTGGGAGTGCCCAAGAATCTGAAGTTGATATTGATGGCCATGATATCCATCGTCCAAGCAGTATTCGTGCCTTGCTTACGACTCCAACACACACTGTTCATCGTTTGTGGCGTAAGTTTGATGATGCATTCATGCGTCCTGTTTTTGGTGGCAGGGGTTTTGTTCCTGTAGAACCTGGCTCACCAACTGAACGTAATGGCCATCAATGGCGTTGAGAAAAAAAAAAGCCAAGAAATTTGTAATTTGTATTGTAAACTGCATAAGTTTTGTGGAGATCAAGCAATGCGTGTATAAGAATCCGGTCCTGAGATTTTGCTTAGCTCTTTGGGTAGTGAGAAGTGAGAAGGCTGTGCAATGCACCATAAGCATCTCAACTCATGTCTGCGTCTTCCGTAAAATGTAATATTTGATTATTAGATTTCTTGTACTAAAAGTTTGAATAACTAAAGCTAAATTTTTTTTCCAAGTTGTATTTGTTGGGTTTATGGTATGCTGCTTTTGCCTGTAAAAGATGAATTTTTAGTGCACTTGATTACTAGCAAACGTCTCACGATCTCATTTTATATGTGCAAACATGACAGTACACATTAACCATGAAATTATGAATCATACATTACAGAATTGGCAAAATTTATTCTAAATAAAGAGCTTCCAAAGGCTCATCTTTGTAATTTTTATCCCCTTTTTAATAATATTGGGAAAATAAGATCGTGTTTAGAGCCATGAACAGAATCTACTAGATAAAGAGAGGTGACTGTCAAAACGGAATGTTTTGGTCTCATCTTATTCTTTCTTAGCTGAGGTTGACACTGAAGAGTTGCAAAAACCAAGGGTCTAAATAACACTAATAGACAAAGTATTTCATAGCTTTCCGTTGAATTTTGTGTTCTTTTGTCCTGGGATTTATTTGTACTTCATTTTCACCCGAAGAGGACAAAATGTTACAGCTGAAGAGGAACAATTTGGAAAACTTGAGATGATCCACAAAATGTTAGAACCTTGGAGGTAACAATTTTTTTTATAGAAAAACAATACATTAATTATGTTAAACTGCTAATCATATACGAACTAATAACAAATAATATTGAAACATAGATAAATTGACACATTGTAAGAGGATTTTTAAATTTTAAAAAAAGTATAAATAAAAATAAATAAATAAATAGTACTATATGCTTTCAATATTATGATGAGTATTTATTAAATAAAATATTCAAGAAATAAGAATTTTTAAACTTATTGAGTAAATTATTAAAATTAAAATACATAATCTTTATTGATAAAATATGTTAAAAATTAAAAACAAAATTGATTAATATTATCAAATGTTTTTTTCTGAAGAAGATTATCAATTGTTACCAATACATTTTATGATAATTTTTTAATGCAGATCTAATATACTACTTTCTGTAAAAAAAAAAAAAATCTACTTTAAATTTGTTAACCATTATTCATAGTGCATGATGACAATATCCTAATGATAATTAAGACACAGCATAATTTCCACTTATTAATTATCATTAGATTAAATTAATCAGTAGGTTCGTAAATTATTTGGGAATTTTTAATTAGATTCTTAAACTAAAAAAAAAAAAAAACACTTGTAGTTATGTCTTTGATCTTGTACATTTGTTGATCGATAAACAATTTACAGAAGCCACCCTCTCAACAGAGGCAAAGGGCAAAAACCATCGATGATGTTTCTCTGAGTCTGAGGATTCACGCGTTACTGTTACTGTTACTCAACTCTTATTCCCTTCCTTGATTCCAATTCTCCGCACTTCATTTCATTTGAATTCTGAAAAATTAGGATTAGGGTTTTCTTTCTTTCAGTGAAAAAAGAAGAAGAAGAAAAAAGTGGTTTTGGAGAAATGGTTGAGCAATCGGTGCTGGTGCTCGAAAAGCAAGGGCCAAATCCAGTGTTATCAGAAGGAATCCACGATTGGGTGTTTGAGTGCCATGGGCTTTTGCACAATGCGGTTTTGATCATCGCTTCTTTTCTTTTCGTCTTGTACTTAGCACTGCAAGCTAAAAAGAGCTTCCTCAGACTCTCCCATGGCCGCTCTTATATCATTATATCCTATTACGCTTCCCTCTGGCTTGTCAGCATCCTTAATCTTCTTTGGTGCTTTTCCCAGGTCAACCTATTTTTCCCCCCTATTTCTTTAATCCAGCAAAAATTAAAAATTGCTGATAGTTTAGTTCTCATGTCTCAATTTAGTGTGCATGTTTGGATGATTCGGAATATTCAGAACCGGGTTAAAATATTAGCTTGCGTGATTTTAATTAAATGTTCACATGTTTGGTTTCAGCCTGAAGAATGGATTGATTTTGAGTTGAAAAAACTTACTAACTTTCTCTTGGATATTATAGAGTTTTGCTGCTGACCTGTTTTTAGAGTAAAACATCTAAACATAAATCACATCACTACAAAATCAATTTCATTCAAAATCAATTTTGTAAATGCCAACCCAAAAAGCTTAGCAGTGTTTTTTTTTTTTTTTTTGGCTGAACACTTAGCAGTGTTATCAATGGCAGAATATGGTGGAACCATGGAAGGCCAAAATTCCGCCATATAAACATGCCATTGCAGCCTATAGTGTTGCCATAGCGGGCCTCCCTTCACAAACTGTCTATGGTGGTTGGCAAAAATCTGCAATGGCGCTGCCATTTAACAACATTGACACTTAGTAGGGTAAACTTGTTAGTAATTTGTATAAAGGTACGATTTTCGGATCTAAGCCGCACCAGCTGTCACATTTGGGATCATAATTGGATATTATCATTAACTATATCTTGTTTTGATATTTTGGCTTAAAAAAAAGCTATATCTTATTTTATTGTATAATGGTGTTAATTATTTTCGTGATTTGCTGGTGTTGGTGAATGTTTTATTTTTTGGTTGATGCAGGCATGGGAGTGCTCTCCTGGGAAAGAGTTCGCATGGAACTTGTTATCCCTCTTTACTACTTCTGGAATGCTGTTTCTAGAAGTGAGCTTGCTTGCTTTTTTACTTCAAGGAAATAGTACCAGTGGCTTAGAAGCGTTGACACGAACTTTTGGTATATCAGGGATTATTGTTGGTTTTGATATCTTGTTGAAGGTAATTATGTGGTTTTACTCAGCAAGCTTGCAGCTTGTCCTTATGGTTATTAATGTATGAATTGTTGCAATTGCACCTCTTCCTTGTCAGGCAATATATCTGTTTGCATTTGGGATTCCAATTTTCATCAACAGTGGTTACCCTACTCCTCACGTGAAGTGGAACTTGTGGGTTATCCACAAGCTGCTGCTTACCCTTGTTTATGGTTTCATACTGTTCATGTATCATTCTAGGTGGAGAGAAAGGTTACCTGGTTAGTGTCCTGGATTGTTATATTATTTTATCTTTAATTAGTTTTATGATAGCATAGTTTATCTTCCTCTTTTTGCAGCAAGGCCTGCTTACTATAAGTATGTTACCATTATGTTCATCTTGAATGCAATTGCGCTGTTTGCTTGTGGCATTACTGGAAACGGCGCTGCTTTTGGTTTCTGGTTAGATTCTTCTATTCTATAGCTTGGTAGAAAAGTGGTTCTTTTGAACTTTTTTCTTTGGCATCTTTCTCTAACTGTGTTTTACTTTTGTTCACAGGTTATATCATTTCACGGTTGTATGTTACCATGCTGCCTATCTTCCCCTGCTGTATATAACCTTCCTGGCTGACTTTTTTCAGGTCATAATGGCCTTCACTTAATTCCTGGGGTTCAGTTTTTATTAGTCAAGCCTTGGTATTGTTTGTAGTTTGGACAATCCTCCTTCTTTCATTGATCTGACTAATTGTTGTTATTTGATGATTATAGGAGGAAGATTTGCATTTGGAGAATGTGTACTACTCTGAAATGAAAGATGCTGGTTTCTTTGAAGCAGATTGGAACTGATGTGGTATCGACTGCTAGATTAAGATTAATAAGGCCTCAAAGGTACTAATGGAAGGGCATTCGTTCACGAAATTTGTAAATAAAGTAAATATTTTAGTAGATCGCCTTAGTAGATAAATTTTTAAAAAGAAAAGCTGGTAGCCTCATGTTAGTGTTATATTAGAATGTTCTATGCGTGATTATATTGAATTTAAGTTGTCTGTTAGTGCAATGAATCAATTTCTTAAGAAAGATGAGTACTAGAACAATCAATTACCTTTTAAGCATTTAACGTGTGTAGAAAAATATGATTTTTATGCAAATCTTCTAGATCATAATGATCATATGTTACGTTTCATGATGCATCAGTGGCTACTACGCCAGAGATCTTACATTTGTCTTGCATAAAGTGTTTGGTTGGGGGAAAAAGACAAAAGGGAAGAAAGGGGGAGGAGGAGGTTATAGAAATTGCATGGTTTAAATATTGGGAAAAGGTGGCAAGATGTTTGAAGTTTGTCCCATCCTGATTTTTCTTTTACAACAGAGGATTTTTTTTTCCAAGGTTAATGGAGAGACCAAGTTGGGTGTTGAAGACCAATATTGAGGGGTTTGCAGAGTGAAAAATAATTAAGAGTGCAGATTATGTTGCTAAATTTATTATAATAAATATACTAAACGTGAATTGTGGGTCATTATTACGTTGACGCGCCATCTACTCTATCAAACAAAAATATCATGAAGTAATGATCCTTGTTTCCATGCTATTATGGAATATAAATATATAATGATAGGAGAAAAGAATGATTTCTAAGTAATTTAGTATAGGATGTTAATCATTTTAATGTTACACTATGTGTTCGAATTTTACTTAAGTTAGAACTATAATAAAACATGACATGATTTTGTGAATATTATTTTTTGGGTACAAGAAAATTTGATTTTGTTGGACTCATTGGCCGGAAAGTCCGTCAACTAGCACAAATTCAAAGCGAGATTGCCTGAACTGGAATGTGTCAATACCAAAACTTCAACAAGCATTTAGTATTTTTTTGGGTCCTATGTGAGAGTCAATGGTTGTCCTTTAACTCATTCAGTCAGATACTAATCTTACTTGTGATACGTGACTAGTTGATCCAAGAAATTTTTACACACGATGAAAATTAATCACAAATTTTTTTACTAAATAGATTATTTTCACTCATTATGATTGCAAAAAATTCAGCATTCATTTTTCCTAATTCAAGTACATAAATGAGAGCTTGCTTTCAAGAAGATTGAAAAATCCGAATACTAATAAGAACAAAAGACAAAATCTACTTGCCTGATTTAAGAATCATTGATCAAGGTGGATTCGGTTTTAAATTCCTCTACTTGCTTGTGATTTTCTCCTCCTTTCATGGATCTTAAAATAGTTGAGTCACTTTCAATAAAAAAATTTCCAACAAGTACTTATAAAAAAATATTAAAATAAATCAAGTGAATAAAATTTGAATATAAAATAAATCAAAATTTTCAAGTAAATTAATATCAATTTATTTACTTAAACTTTTTTAAAAAAATCCTCATTTAACTTCTCTATAAACGTAATTTATAGCAAAAACTTAATATTTCTTAATGTAAAAAAGTCTCAACAATAAGTTTTCAATAAAGAAAAGGTTCCAAAAGTTAAAAACTAATCCAAACTAGACTGATGCTCTGATCAACTTGACAGTTGACATTATTTAAGTTCCATGCAGGTTAATATCCTTTCCTTGATTTTTTCTTTTTTTTTTTTATGAAGAGGATTCCCTTTCCTAATTCGAAATCGAACACCACGGGCACAAAATATATTGGGAAAAGGAGCAAAATCTACTTTATTTCTTTGGTTACAGACTTGCAGTAAATATATAAAACACTTCAGACTAAACTACCCCGCAATACTAAAATATATAAAACTATGCATGTCTAGCAGAAATAATTTTTTATCTGGTACATGTTTACTCTAAGGACTCTGCTTATTGATGATCTCCTCGATAAGATCTGCAGCTTCCTGAACTGTTGAGATGCTCTGTGCACTATCTTCTTCTACGGTGATACCAAATTCCTCCTCAAGCCCCATCACAATCTCAACCTAAAGGGCATGCCATGTAAAAGTAAATCAGAACAATCAAATTATTGGCTATTAGTTTATACTCAGATTTGCTAAATAAATCCAAGCGAATCAATTCTAATGTATGGCAAGATGTTCTTTACCGTATCAAGTGAATCAGCTCCAAGAGCTGTGAATGTTGACTCGCCATTGACTTTAGAGTCATCCGATAGAGCAAGTTGGTTCTTTACAATTTTGCACACCTTCTCTACTGTCTCTGGTTTAGCCTGTTCAACGCATTCAACATTATAGTGCAGTTATAACATTAAATAGAAAAACAAAGGTTGAGATCGTAATGAAATACATACACATGTATTAAAAACTGTTAAGTTTTTTACTTTATCCACTATAGTGCAACCCTCACTTTAGAAGAGCTAAACCTTAAATATATCTACCATTTATCTTTATATTTTATTGTTAAGTTTCTGTGAAATAATAACATTTCATCTTTTCCCATCACAAATTCTCTTAATCAGTCATTGTGCCAGCTTCAGATTGTAATACTTTATGATGTGCAGTTCAAATAAATTTCTATTAACTACGGTTAAAAACAGTCTAACATCTAGTAACTTAATGTCCATGCGAGCAAAGTAAAATTTCTAAAAGAAGAAGGCTGAAGCACTTCACTAGTAGTTACATACAGCACAGGAAACTGTAAGGCGAATTGACCGTGGCTGTGAGCTAAAAGAAACATTCCTTCTCCCATAGCTTGAAATTGAGCTATACCTTTGGCCAGCAATTGAATTAAATGCCTGTTTAATATGCATTGAAAGAAACTTCGTTAGAGAATAAATATGAAAGAACGAAACAAGAACTAAACACTAATGCTGCTTTTCTAAATAAAAAGAAAAACTGTGAACTATTACTGAGAATCATTGGTGTTGTTCTGATGCGCAATGCAGGAAAATAATGTACAAAGTATTTTACATGCAATAAATGAAAATTTCATGTTTCTCATTTTTTTTTTCAAATAAAAAAAAAAACAAAAACAAAATGTCAATTATGAAATCAACCAGATTTTTTTTCCCCAAACACATGTTCTACGCATATCCGTACACACGTAGTATTAGTATCGTTGTATTGCATTGACAGTATTCGACAAATTAAATATAAAAATAGTAACAAATCTTAAACAACGAAACATACTCAGTGTTAACGTGTTGTACATCACAAAACATAATTTCCAAATACGAACCTCTGCAGAAGTGGAATACAGAATTGAGAATTCAGATAAAATTTGCACGTAAGAATAATAGTAATAGTGAAAAGGTAACAAATAAACAGACAATTGGAGGAATTCATGAAGCGATCAATCATCAGTTCATCACAGAAAGAAGAGTAAAGCAAAGCGCGGAGTAACAGTTATAATTAAAAGCTTGAAAGCGCGAGGGAGGATGAAACGGAAAATGAAAAACGATACCAATCTCTGATTCAGCTTGAGACGGAGAAAGCGTTCGGAGAGTGAAGCTCCGGTGAACGTGTTCGTCGCCATGGAGGTTTGTGCAAAGATGCAAAGAGAATTGAGAAGGCGGCGGAGAGTGAGAAGAGCTTGAATAGTGAAGTGAAAAGAGCGTTAAAGAAAGAATAAATACCTCCTTCCTTTCGCTGCCTTTGTTTGTTTGGGCTAGAATCAAGGCACGGAGCCCAAATTACCGGACTGGGAGTTGGATTTGCTTTGCATAGCTCACATGAAATTTACAACATTGCATTCTGTTTAACTAATTCAACTAGATCCCTTGGTTGGTGTGTTATCATTTATTGATTCTTCAGCAAGAATGAAAGATGATTTTTTTAGTAGAGAACACAAATAACTTCTACTAGAGATAATCCTATTTACGTTAAGTAAAATTATTATAAGTGACAACTTACGTATTAGGGTAAAATACATGAAAACTTTGGTTAAGATAAAACAACTTTATTGTTATGTTAGTTGATCCATGTACTAAGGGGTGCAAAAGATTGTTAAATAAGTATATAAAAATAGTAATGTTAAATGAACACAAAATGAATAAAACTAAATGTACAGCAATAGCATTAATTTTTCATGCGAATTGTACATATAAGTGCTAACATGAATTGGGCCGTGTTGAAATGGAGGGAAGGAGCCCACTCACGGGACATGATTCACAGGAGATGGGATAAAAGTTAAGAATCGCCTGAATTACTAGTACATAAAAATCTATTTAAGACTATAGTTTTTTCATGTGAATATGACCTGACATAATTTTGATGAAAAAAATCTCACTTTACAAAAAGGGATACGATCACTTTATTACATCATTTTCGTAAATTAAATCAAACACTCTTGCTTCGAAACTGGATTTTAAAATTTCAGACTGTTATTAATTCCAGCGTCCTGATTTTGAATGTAATTTAAAAAAGAAAATTATATGAATAGAATTTCCGACTTGTATACAGTTTTATGACCTGAATGTGATGATGAACATGTGCATGACCATAAGCCACGGCAAAGTTATGAATGAGAGAGGAAAGGGTTCACGTTCGATCAGGGGTGCTTCGTTGTGCAATTTGTGTGTATTCTTTATCATCATTTAATGTGAGTGATAAACGTTTGGCAGAGGTTTAGTGAATTGCCTTGTCAATCATTTATGTAGTTTGAACTTTGAGGTTTGTATGTTGGATCGTTTTCCTTTGCTGTGCGGTAGGCTTCGGAAAAGTGTTGTGGTAGCTTTTAAAAGAAAAATATAAGGAGAGGTGAAAAGTGGTTTTCATTGTAGTCCATTCATTTTTGGCCATCTCAAGTCTTTTTCAGGTTCAGGTTTTTCAGATAATCATCCAACTTCCTTCAGTTTTGCCATTTTGAAATTAATGTCAAAAACAGGTGCACTGGTTGTATCTAGATGTTAACTCTCCCCCTGTCGATGCGTGAGACAGATTTGGATTGTTCTAGGAACTACAAGAAAACAATTTAATATTGATGATAATGACTTCTTAATTGCATTTATTATTAGTTTGGGTTAAATGTTGATTTCGAACACATCATGTTAGATATAAATTTTTAACTACATGAAAATTTATAGGAGAAGGAATCAAGAAGGTATAATAAAATAATAAACTAAGTTTCTCACATAAGTTTAAATCGATTTATAAATTTTAAGTTTTAGAAAAATTAGATAAGAGAATTTTTACTATTCATTTTAGCTTAAGCTTATATCCTTTTTTTCTCCATAATTATTCTTTATAAAAGATATTTATGTTTTAAATGTGGTTAGATATCATAAGTGGGCAGCTTTTTCTAAGAAAATTTGAACCTTAATTTCCAGTCTTGTAAGAGATTAATTTTTTTTTATTGGACCAAATGTCATTGTTAAAAGAGGTAAAAATAAGTTAGACTCTCAACTCTTTGACCTAATCCATTTAAGGCCTAATATAGTTTACCCTATTCAGCAAAAAAAAACTGATATTAAGTTTTTTTTTTTTTAAAAAACATTTTTTAGTTAAGTAGACTATAATTGTGGATTTTCAGAAAAGTTTACTAGTGATATGTTTAAAAATAATATTACTTTTAATTAAAAAAATATATTAATACTTAGTATATAATATAATATCATGACTTTAACAACTAAAGTATTATTGTCTATGTTTTAAATTAGTTTTAATATTTATAAAATACAATACGTTTGTGTGGTTTTAACCATTTTTAGTTCGATAAATTCGTTACCCCGTATACGTATGCTTATTGGTTTGTTTCACAACAAGTCTTCGTCCATATATAAATCTATTGTTTTTTTTTAGTGATAGAGCTATATTAGTTTGTAAGTATATTGGGATATTTAGGTAATTATAGATCCATTAATTGATCTATTACAATAAGCTTTTAAACATGCTAACAATTAACAAGCTATATATACCAAATTTATATATGTCAAGCCTAAAAAACAATGTCATTTTTTTGGTAAGGACAATGTTATGACATACTAAGAGGAGACTTGGGTCGTGAAATTATAAAATAAAGCGGGTTAGATTTAGATAAAGTCTAACTTATTTGGACTTACTTCCACTGTTAATTACTAGATAATTTTATATATTTTCATAAAAAGAACATTTTTCTTCTCATGAAATGAATAGTGATCGATATTAGTTTATTTCAAACATTTAGAATGAAAAATTATATTATCAGCAGACTAACTTCAAATTATCATAATCTTGGTCTTAATAGACTATGGTCGGCTTCATAATTAATGAATAATTAAATTTGAAAGATGAGAAAAGGACTGATCTTATGAAAGTGAATGCTGACAGTAACTTCAAATCTTTTGAAAAAGTATCATAACCCTGATATTAAACGATTGAGGTAAGTTTAATAATTTATTTTGAATAGTGAGAAGAGGGGAAATGGAATGATTGTTGGCAAATTGCGCAACTTAATTAGTTGCATGGCATCCAAAGGTAAAAGTAAAATAAAGATGTAAAAGCTCATCGATGATCAATATCATGTCTTGATTGACGATTCTGTTTGATAATTATTATTATGCTTTTCTCTTTCGCCTTACTTAATTATAATTTCACTTGTATATCCGACACAAAATTATGAGTAAATAAATTACGTAACTTCAATGCTTTTTTAATTATACTCTTATGCAATTGTAAACTGAAACGTATGGTTAATTTTTATTATAAGAGTTTAGTGCTCATCAAAATCATAATGTAAAATAATTTTATATTATTAATTAATTAATTATTAAATAAAATATAAAATAATATTTTGAGAATTTTAATATATATATAATTAAAAAAAATAAAGTCAAATAATCTAGATTGTGAATCATCTAAATTAGAATACCTAAAGATAAAATTAAGTAACAAAATATTTGAAAACAAAAAAGATTTACCCTATCTAATACTACACTTGAAACATTTTTATAATATTTTTTAACTTTTTTATTTTAACTTAAATATATTTTTTATCCTTTAAATTTATGATCTATCTTTTTTAGTATATCAAATTAAGCCTTCCAAAAAAGTCTATCAAATTAAATTTATATTTTTTAATCTCTCAAATTCGTCCTTTTTAAACTATTTTTTATAGTTAAGATGTATAATTTATGATGATTTTTAAAAGCAAAAATAATTAAATAAATATTTCATAAATTTGAGAGACTAATAAATACATATTTTAATTTGAGACATTAAAAATATATAAACTCTTAAATTAAAAAAATTAAAAACATATTTCACTCTTTGTTTTATTTTTCACATATTATATATTTTTTCACATATTATTTTGCCTCTTTTTATCCTTTTCCTTTATCATAAACACATTTTGAAGAATTGTATTACACGAAGAGCATTGTCCGAATCACGTTGAGCGTCTAGTGGACGTCAACATTGAAACAAGACAAATTCTATGTCTTCCTCATGCCGAAAGCTGAGAGAGAGTAAGATGGCTTACTTTTTAGGCTTTTGTGGATGTGAGTGATAGATTATATATGCATGTGGCCGAATAAAAGATATCATCGATCAGCATTAATCAGCAGATAAGTTGGTACGTCAATTTAATCATTTGATCATGGCCCTTTTTCTATATATAAACATTTAGATACCTCAAATGGAACACTCTTTGTTCTCTAGAGTTAATTTTTTTAATCTATATAAGAATTAAGCCAAAATTTCATAAATAAGTGATTTAAGTACTCTTTTAGCTGTAATTACTACTTTTCATTTTGATTTCTATAGCTGTGTTTTTTTTTTTTTCAATTTGGTCCTCTCACCACAAAATCTCTATAACATTATTTGTGCCTTGAATGACGAGTCTCTTTTTTATCCATGTGATACTAGAGGTTGTTTGGTGTGAACTAGAGGTTCTTGAAATTCTTCTTCATCCTAGGTTATTGAATTTGGTCCACTTCGTTTATAGAAGAAGAAACATTGAAAAACCTAGGTTTTTTAAATTATTCTCCATCACAGTAGTTTTCAAAAAAGCATTTTGTGTTTGAGATCTGTGTTGGTATTTATTTGAGTATATAATGCATAATGGGTGAGTGTTGCATGATGCATTTATCTATTGATCAACTGCACAATGCATATTGTGAACTGCACAAGTTTTTATCATTTGACTACATAATGTATATTATGTATTGCATAATGCTTACCAAGTTCCACGCCTTTCAGGTTTTCACACAAACTACATTAACGAAGATTTCATAATGATGATGACCAAATTGAAAAAATAATGCAATTACAATAATCACATTGGCATGTTTTAAATTATAAAGACAAAAATAAAAGTAATTATAACTATAAGGAACAAAAAATATTTAAATCTCAATAAGTTGATATAAAACTTAGCTAATGACTTAAAAGGTAAACAAAGCAACACTTAATTTGTACATAGTTTTTATATATGTGATATGAGAATGACATGTTAAATACTTAAATATGTACACATATGTAATATTTATTTATGGTTTAACGTATGGATACATCCAATGCAAGCATGAGCGTCACCTCCATCCAATAAAAGCATGAGAGGTGAAAAAAATAATCTTCCCCATATAATCAATATATATACATGGATATATATAGTTAAAATTATTTAAGTTAGTTTTACCTTAATCATTAGACTTTCATGGTTAAGTTTCTCTGCTCTCATTCTCTCATTTCTGACCAAATTCCCTCATGCTCTATATTATTTTAGTTAGTTTTACCTTAATCATTAGACTTACATGGTTAAGTTTCTCTGCTCTCATTCTCTCATTTCTGACCAAATTCCCACATACTCTATATATATTTCATTTTTTTAGTTTATTTTAATAAATTGCATGGTAAAAATTATTAAACTAAACACGTATTACATAAGTTTTAATATGATAAAATCTTATTTAATAATTTTTTTAAATTAAATTATTTATACGAGACATTATTTACTGAAAAAATTAGACAAACATTACATATACAGACATTTATTCATCGTTAAAAAGCGTAATGGCATTACTTAAATATAAGTATAAAAATATCTTTAACGTAATTATTATAATTTCAGACATGCTTAATGTTAAATGAAGTATTTATAATAGCTTTATCAGGACTATTTTTTTTAATACCATTCAAATTTAATTTATTTAATTTTAGTTGTTTTTACTCGTATAAATAAATATGATTCTCCAATCCTGTTATTTTTTTTAGATACACATCGCGTTTTCTATTTTATTTATGACAATACTGAAAGAAGTATTTTCCTTGTATGAAAATGCCTTGGAGCGTTAATTCACATGGTGAGAAGTTTGTAGGAATTTTATTTTATTTTATTATAAAAAAAGAAGTTAATTAGTAGGAGATTTAAAGGGGAAAAAAAACTAAAAAGCATGTTGATGTTACTTTGGAAAAGGAATAGATCGATTCAGGAAAAAGGGTATGTAACTGGAAGATATACATCATAAAGTGAGCTAATAATACATATCATGGCTAACTTTCTTTTTTTCTCCTAAACAATGGATAGATTTTGAATATAACATAAAGTTGATCTTAATATTTATGTTCAAGAAAGATTATTTCCAATTTGATATTAATGCAAATTATAATTTGAATAAATTATAACAAGCCTTTTCAAGTTTTGTGTGATTATACAAACATTTTTTTTCTTCTTTTTTTTTAACCATTACAAACATCTTTCTTATGGGATGATTAGTATAACATATAAGAGATATTAATCTAACGTTTTCAAATATATAAGAGGGTATTAATGTAATATTTTTAAATATAGAAAGAGGTTAATGTATGAATAAAAAAAATGATGTTATGTGTAATTTGAGAAAAGCTCAAGAAATATAAGTGTAATTTGCACTTGATGTAGAATTTGTGTTCAATTTTATTATATATTGGTTGGAACTCATTATTTATATTTTATAAAATAAATATTTTCTAATAGATTTTCTTTTTTCTACTGTACCCATCCAGGTCGATCCCCAAATCGACTTGTTAGTTCTTCATTTGCAAATAAATTAATCTCAAAATATTCTTGCAACTTATTTTTTCACCATTTGCACTTGAAATTTGATGATTGTGTACTCTTATAGGTTCTGGACCGATCTCCCAAGACCAATCTCTCTAACTAAGGTCAACTACTCAAAGGAAGACTTTTGAGGTCGATCTCTCTTAGTCCTAATATTTGTAATCGACCTCTCTTAGTATGTGATGATAAATTACATGTAAGAAGCACTCCTATCCTGATATGAGAATAGTCTTTATCTCCTTCAAAATACACAGAACTAACTCTGCATAGTAAAGAAACATTTATTAACATATGTTGAGTATCTACATCTCTTCAGAAATCTTAAAAAAGAAATCACACACTTTTAAATACTCTAGTTAGGTCACCTTAAACCCTAAAGGAAACATATATTGAAACTCCCAACATGTAATAAATCAACAAAACAAAAATATTAATTGGAAATACATTTATTTTAATTAAACAATATTTAAATAAATTCTAAATTTTAATTATAAAACATTAAAAAATAAAATACAATTCAATTTCAACACAATAAAGTAATTATATACAACCAATTTACAAACATAAACATTGTATTAGATTCATGTATATGATGATCATCTCTTGCACTTATTTAGTTATATACTTCGGGTAAAATGTAAAATAATTTATCGGTCAATTTTGAATGTTCATGACTTCATGGCCAGAAACGACCCGGAAATAATTCTATAATAATAAATCACTAGGATTGAATATAGTAATAAACCAAATCATATGGGAGGAATAACATTTGGGAAGTCCTGCGTATGATCGTTGACAACGCCACTACTTGAGCACCGTCCCAGATGTTGAGTGACCAAGAATATAAAAAAGAAGAAAAAAGTGTTCCATTCCATGCATGATCATGCTTTCAATTGTAAATTATTGAATCGATCGGCTTTCATAGAATAGGAGCCAGGCTAAAGAGGAAGACAATTAGCTTAGCTAAAGGAATGAACAACAATTTTTACTAACCATTAAATTAAAGGATGTCAATAATTTTATGAACTACTATGTACTATTTATTTATTAATTTTAAAAGAGAAGTTTCTCTCTTGTGAGTATTCCTATATTTGAAAAAGTAAATATTGTAAGTAGTTATTTCAACATAATAAACTCAAATTATTAAATTAAAAACTTTCAACAAAAAAAGTAATATCATTTTTCATTTAAATCCCTACTACAATTCCTTCATAATATTTTTTTCTTTTAAGTTTTTCCATTTTTATTATTGTTTCGACTCTATCAATAATATAAGTTTTGAAGACACCTAATCCAAAATATGTCAAGTGTGTAATTTGCCTTACTTATAGATCTAGTATGCTTATACAACAGTTCCTAAGAAATAATTTTACCATATTTTATTTTCTTAATTTTTAGGAATAAAATATGATAAGATACGTAATTGCGATACGATTAAGATATAATCAAGTAATATAATTAGGTAAGATATGATCTTTTTAGCTTCAGTAAAGCAAAAAAATAATAATAAAGTAAAATATGATTAAATATAATAAAATATTAATATGATAACGTATAATTATTGGACCCGAGTCATGTTCCTACCCACTATAATAGAAGGAGTATTAGACTCTCAATACCAATAGGATGGTATAATTATCTTTTATTATATATCTGTGTTGATTCACTCGTTTAGTTACAACTTTTTTACTAATTTGGAGTATTTGTTTTTTCAAAATTGTTATCCGTTTTCAATCTCGGTTACATAAGAACACCTCATACAGAATTAAAAATGAATCATGTTTTACATGTAGGACTTTCTTATAAAAATAATTTAAAAGTCGTGAATACACATACACATATGATACAACTTCTCACATAAAGTGACTTATGCTTATCGATAATTTTTCAAAATCTACTCCATTTGGTAAAACAGAAAAAAAAAAAAAAAAACCGTTTAGTTGCCTATGTCACATTTCACTCTATTTTCTCATCTCTTTTTTCTACAAAAGTATGTTTACAGATGCCATATTCCATATTCTGACAGTAGTAGTAGTAGTAGTAACTGTGAAGTGTAGCTGGCTGCGCCGAGCCAATAAAAAGCGGCTCCGTGTCGGTAAAACGTCAGTACAATCAACGTCTTCCATAGAAGTCACTTTCTCTTGGGATGCTACGTGCTCCTCACTTGAAAAAGGCGTGAAATTGAAAATAATATAAAACAATTCACAATATTTCAAGAAAAAGCGTTTTTGTTTTCCACCCCCTCCCCTCCTTTTTTTTTTCCCTCTCTTCTTCTGCAACTCAATAATCGAGGCATTATTAATCGCTCTGTTTTGAAGAAGATCACGATTCACACGCTTATTCCCATTCAATGCATCCACTTTTATCCCAAGCTTGCATGTAAGAAAGAAAAAAAAAGAACATATCCGATTAACCATATAGGCATATCCGGCTAATTCCATTTTAGCGCATCTTTGATCTCTCTCCGTACCCCGTGTTTAAACGCTGCCGTTTCTTCTCGTTTCCCCGCTATTCTTTCTTCTTTGGAAAAAAAAAAGCGACTCATACTTTTTTTTTCTCTCGCTGCGTGGTACTGCACTACTGGTTTGTTCTTGCTGAATTTTTCGACTTCATGTTCATCCACAAATTAATGCTTTTTTCTTTCTTTCTTTCTTTCTTTTTTCCGTTTTCCAATGTTCGAGTTCAGTTGACTTGACTCGTTGATCTGCCACGACTTGACTCGCTCCCCTCTTCTGCGTCGAATCGAACGGCTCCACTGAAACACTGTCGTTTTAGACGTCGATCTCGGTTTCGGGATAATCATGAGTGAAGCACCTCTTCTCCAAATCGAACCCAAGGAACTCGAATTTATTTGTGAGTGCATTTTCATTTTTCGAATACTTCTATTATTTTGTGCGGCCATGCATGCTGATGCTGATGTCATCGAACCTAACATAATTATGCTGATCAATTGAATAATACGTGCCGTGATTTTTCGCCTTTGTAGTTGAGTTGAAGAAGCAAAGTTCATGCTCGGTTCAATTGACTAATAACACCGACCACTATGTAGCGTTCAAGGTCTGAGCACCTTTCTTTTATGATTACTTGGTGTTAGGAACAGGGTTGGAGAGATTAATCGTTTTATATTTGCAGGTGAAGACGACGTCGCCTAAGAAATATTCAGTGCGTCCAAATGTTGGAGTTCTCGCGCCGAAAGCTACTTGTGAATTCATAGGTATAGCTTCGTCTTATGTGTCTTTGTTCGGTATTTTTCCTTTTTGAGACACTTGATATTACGATTCTATTGTAAATATAGCTTTAGTTAGTTATAATTAGCTGTCATAATACACAGAGAGAAGCTTCAAGAGGAAGCAATAGGGGCGGAAGGAGTAACTTCTGATACCATATCAGATATCAAAGTGAAGAATGAAAACAGATTGAATTAATTGGTGAATGTGCTACAAGAAATGGTTTATATACAAAGGATTCAATAAAAATAGAAAAAGAGTAACTAACTAAGTTCATATCTGTCATAACATTTTGACAGCTAATTATAACTAACTAAAGCTATATTTACAATAGAATCGTAATACTTGACTTGTCATTTATGCATTAGTTAAGCTCTCTTGAGAATAAGTTTAGTCATTGTGGGTTGGATGGTTATGGGAGAAGGTAAGAGGGGGAAAGGTCACAGGTTTGATCTCCTCTACTCACAAAACCAACATTTGCCGATAAAAAAAAATGTGGACTTGTAGTGGATGATTTTGGGATACATGATGGCCTGAATTTGGCACGAAACAGTTTTCTTTGAGTGCATAATGTTGCTTTTCAGTATTAAATTGTTGTGATTGTAGCCAGTAATTTTTTAAGGAATGTAGGTTTTCCAGGAACATTAGTTGAAGATGAATCCACACACGTGGAAATTAATTCTAGCATCTTAGTTTCTGTCACCCCCTCTGTCCCCAAATTCAGTTTTCATTGTTTTTATTTGTCATCAAACAGTTACAATGCAAGCCCAAAGGGAAGCACCTGAAGATATGGTGTGCAAGGACAAGTTCTTAATCCAGAGCACAAAGGTTCATGCTGAAACAACCAGTGAAGATGTTACTTCTAGCTTGGTATGGATATTTGTTAGACTGTGATTTTGTACTCTGGTAGATTTTATATTAGTTTATATTTTTTGACTTATTTGTTTGCTGATGGCAGTTTGTTAAAGATGGAAGTAAATATATAGAAGAAAATAAGCTGAAGGTAACCCTGATCAGCCCACCCAATTCACCAGATCTCTCTCCTATTAATGGAGACTTCAAGAATGGGCTTGACCATGAAAAAGTTCAGATATATAGTAAAGATGAAATCCAATCCCCGGAGCCCATGATCAGAGGACACTTCACTAATGTTCGGCTCTAAGTTCTCTTCTTTCCTCCACTTTTTCTTTCATAGATATTTCAAATCCCTGAGAAAGATACTCTAAGAATTTCTTAGTTACATACTTTAAGGGTTTTGTTGGTTTTTATTTCTGGATTGTTATTTTCATAATTTGAAAGGTGCATCAATATAGAGTTGCAGACTGTCTTCACCTTTCGTGTTTCCACAAGTTCCCTTCTTTTCTGGTGTTGTCATCTTTGATGCTTTTGGTAGTCTTTGTGCATGTGTGGATGATCAACTTTACAATTTCAATTCATACTTTTTACATAAGCCATTCCCATTTTTTGTTCTGTGCCTGGTGTTAGGTTCTAAAAAATCCAGACATGGTTCATGAGGTATTAGAGCTAGAAGAGGATATGGAGTTGAGGCAGGAGTATTATATGGGGCACACTATGAAGCATGTAGGGGATCCAAAAGAAGAAGCAGGGTTGAAAGTGTCAAAAAATGAGTTGAATATGCTAAAGGATGTAGAAGAATTGAAACCACAAAAAAAGTTAGAGGTAGAAGTGTCAGAAGATCTGGATTTGAACAAAGTAAAGAATGCAGAGGAGTGGAAACCAGAGAAAGCAGCAGAGTTGAAAGTGTCAAAAGTTCTGGATTTGAACAAAGTAAAGAATGCAGAGGAGCTGAAACCAGAGAAAGCAGCAGAGTTGAAAGTGTCAAAAGTTCTGGATTTGAACAAAGTAAAGAATGCAGAGGAGCTGAAACCAGAGAAAGCAGCAGAGCTGAAAGTGTCAAAAGTTCTGGATTTGAACAAAGTAAAGAATATAGAGGAGCAGAAACCAGAGAAAGCAGCAGACTTGAATATGTCAAAAGTTCTGGATTTGAACCCAGTAGATGATGTAAAGGAACTGAAGCCAGAAACAGAAACAGTGTTAAAAATGTCAAAAGATCTGGAGTTGAAAATAGTAAAGAGTGTTGAGGAACTGAAGCCAGAAAAAGAAACAGAGTTAAAAATCTCAAAAGATATGGAGTTGGAAACTGTAAAGAATGTTGAGGAACTGAAGCCAGAAAATGAAACAGAGTTAAAAATGTCAAAAGATTGGGAGTGGAGAACAGTAAAGAATGTTGAGGAACTGAAGCCAGAAAAAGAAGCTGAGTTGATAGTTTCAAAAAGTATAGAGGAGGTGAAATTATTAAAAGCTATTGAAGAGATGAAATTAAAGCTAGATGGACTTGAGTCAAAACTAAATGAGGTCAGGCATGCCGCCATTCTTTTACTGTGAAACTTTTTATCTGCTTGCATATGTGACATGCTTCCTAACAAGTTGCATGTTGAAGCAAATTGCTTTATAAATTTTCCTGCGATGAGATCAAGAGTTTGATTATGAATGCCTTGTCTTGGCACTTTTTTGGCTTATGTTTTCATTTGAGAGGTTTGAAGTATAAAGTATTATTTAGACCTTTTTCAGCTTAGTGAGATATTTATTAGCATACTTGTTTAAATTATATGGCTTCGCAGACTTTTGTATGATTATGACTATTGATGAATATGCTTGATTGTTATGTACATTACTTTTTCCCATCATTTCATTTGATTAAATTGTATACACATGGTTTGAGACAGCCAGGGGCCAAGGCTGCTCTTTTATACGTCTTTTTGTATGTACAGGTTTGCAATATATGGCATGATTAAGTTCCACAATGTTGTATAACTGCTCTTTTTTACATCCTTTTAGGCTTGATTAGTTGACATCCTATAGACTTAATTCTATGAAAATGTTTTCTTTTTATTGCATATAGCAATGAAGCAATTGTGCCTATGGGTTTCCTCATTAAAATTGGGCTTAAAGTAATAGTGGGTCTTGAGTTTTATGCAAATCTGAACTGATTTAACTAAAGTGATGATAATGTTTCTTATTCCTTTGCAGTCTGGAGTAACAATATCTAAGTTAACAGAGGAGAGGATGCTCAGCAACCAAGAGACAAAAATCTTGCAAGAAAAACTAGTAAGCTTGGGAATTACTGTCACTAGTAATTTTTTTGTGGCCATTATTCATTGGTTTTTGTCGTAATCCCTGAGGAGATGCTTAACATAAATTGTCTGTCATTCTAGAATTTGAAGTATTGTCAATTTATAAATGGTGCACGAGAGAAAACGGGGTCGGGGGCACCCTTATATTTTGATTACAATGACAAAATTGAGAAAGTATTAATCAAAATTTTAATTTAGATTGGCAATTTCACTTTTTTTCTTTGTTGGGGATGCGTATAAATGTTGTTTGCTGCTTTTGAATTCTTCCCCATTTACAGGCTTGAACTTGTGCAATTTTGTACTGTTTGGGTTGTGTTATTTTTTTGCAGGCAGATCTTATTAATAAAGGTCCAAGAAAAGTTCAAGTCGGCTTCCCACTTCTATATGTCTGTATGGTGGCACTTATCTGTGTCTTCTTGGGATACCGTTTGCACTCTTGATACCTGGCCAATCAATCATCTGCAGGAAGCTACTGACATTTTGAATTTCCTCGAATTTGTTAATAGCAAAAGTTTAGGCATAAATCCACTTTATATCTATGAATGTAATAGTAGGGGATCTGTACACTTGAGGGTCAGTGATATTCGATTTAATCTGTCTAGTCCATAATCATGTAAGTCTCCTGATTTGTATATGCAAAAATTACCCACGTGCACAAGCAAAAGTTGTGTACACATACTTTAGACTGTTCTTCACTTCTCTGATCTCTATTCTCTCGATGTTGATCGGTGTTTCTCTGTGGGGTGGCATGAGTGACTACCAGCCGTGATATAGCATGTAGTTTAAATGTTGAAAAAGGTATTCATGATTACTTTATGTTAAAGTGGAATACTTTGATTCTGTCTACCTCTGCAGTAATTATTCAAATTTAGGAACCTGTAGTTTATGCACATTCCTGCTAGATTTTTTTTTCCGGACTGTAACATTTTCATCCATTTTTTTTTTAAAAAAAATTAGAAGCTAGGTTCAGGTTTTCTATATAAATTTTTCTCACAAGATGGGAACTTGTAATAGTTTGGCACAACTAAAAAATATGTTGCATGTACTTCTTATTTATTGACCACGATTGTTGATTTAGGAGTAGTACAAACTAGATTGTTTATCCTCCCAGATCATAAAACTGATGCCATGCGGCCGTGCTTTTTTGTTTATAAAGTATTTTTCTAAAGTTAGTTATAGATTTCATACATTTATATTTAATGAATCTATTATATATTATAAGGATCTTATTTATTATAATTCTCTCGTATGTAGAATTTATTTTGATTCAAGAAAGACATAAATTTTTTAATCTTCTTTGTTCCAGTTTATTTCTTTTTTTTATTATTATTTTTCTTTCATATTCTTGATGATAATTAGAAGAAAAACTTTTATGACAGAGATAGAACTCTTTGTTTTTTATTAACAAACTTTGGTTATTAAAAGTTTATTAACTTTTTCTAAGTTTACTAGAAGTTTATTAACTTCAAAATTTATTAACTTTTCATATTTGTCAATAGATCTTTTTATTTTATTAAATCAAGTTTAGGCCCTTAATTTATGAGTCATATTATTTTAACACCTAACACTTAATATTGTTTATCTATTAACACCAACAACTCTTTATAATAACCTTTTCCTTCAAAGAAGGTGAATCTTACAAGTTACACTGATTGAAACTTGCGAATAACTGGAAGAAAAAAAACCTGGTCATTATTCCAACTTCCAAGTATATCCCTTCATTTTATCATAAAATTGGATGGCAAGCAAAGAAATTTTTATACTTTCATTGGTTTATTACTTTAATTGTTAGGGACTAAACCAAAAAAATAAATAGTCATAGTTAATTTGAATAGCAACTATCTCTATATGAAATGTAGTGAAACAGAGACAGTCATCCTCTATAAATGAATGATACCCCACCATCCATTATTTCATTTCCCATATATTTGCATATTTTCCTAAACAAAACACGCGCACACACTCGTTCAACCTGGTTTCCCCGCGAAATGTCTATCAGCAGCGTAACGGTATTGTTTTCCTCTTAAGAAGAATATTCTGCATACGACTTCTACTTAATTAGAAAGTTCGACCAACATATAATTATCTTAAAATATGATGAAGCTTACATTCTTATTAATTAATCAAAATTTATATATTTTAACATGGTGTGCAAACTCCTGTTCCAGTGGGAAGCTGGAATTCGAAGTGGAGTTAGAAGAAACTCAACACCAATTTGTGCTTCAACAACCGCGGAATGGGTGGAAGAAAAGGTGTTTGAGATGGTGAAGGCAAAAGAATTGGGTGCTGACCTTGTAGAGGCTCGGTTGGACTTCTTGAAGGACTTCCATCCTGCTCAACATCATCAATCTCTAATCAATAACCGTCTTTTGCCCATTTTAATCACTTACAGGCATATATATAAATGTTTTTGATTCATTAATCTGTGCATTTGAATTTGATCAATGCACATATAAAATAAAAAATCGTTTCGATTATATAACGCATGCATGCATGCTTGGCTTGTGTGTGTTTTGGTCTTTGGAAAATTTGGTTGTTTTGGACCAATATGAGAAGGAGGGGAGTCTGATGGTGATGAAAGCCAGCGACAAGATGCTCTACGTCAAGCCATTGAATTGGGGTCTGAGTTTGTTGATGATGATCGAGATAAAGGTAATTTAATTAACTATGCCATACTGTTTTGTCTAACTAACCCCAATTAAATATGGGATTAAACAACTCACCTCACGTGTCCCAATAAAATTACACATATTTGTTTATATATTTTTATGAACAAAATTTCATGTTTTTTATTAGGCCATGATGTTATTTAATTTCATTTTTACTGGAATATATAGTTAGACCACCTCAATAATAATAAATAGAACGATAATATGGAAAATGTTACTAGTTGTATAAAGTTGCTATTGTTATCCGTACGGATATTATCTAAAAACATTTAATTTTCGTTTATTATCCCTCTAATACAAAATTTTAATATAATTTATTATTTAATATATGTATGTTATTATTGAATATAAAATGGTACTATTATAACTTTTAGGAGTTTAAATATATTTGCCTCTTCAAAAAATATTTTTTAATTAATCCTTTAGTTTTTTTTTTAAAATTAATCCTTATGTTCAATACAATATCCTCTCACCAAAGTGTTTTTAAGGACAAAAAATAAATGCTTTCATTTTTTACGCACTAAAAATAAAATAAAAAGTGAATTGATTCAAAAAAATTCATTGTTTTTAATATAGAAAATTTTAAATAATGATAAAAATATTTTTATTTTTTTGTCGCCTTTTATATTTTACAAAAAAAAAAAATCATTTTTGTCCTAATCTAAAGAAAATATATTTGTTATTTTCTATATTTGTATTTATTTTAAACTTGAAATTGGTGAATTCACATTGCAATTACAAACTCTGGTTTTATTTTGCGTACGTGATTATATAGGCGTATTGAAGGTGGCTCATGATCCATTGGAGGGAAGAAGCCTGAGAGTGTGAAGATCATTGTGTCTTCACACAACTTGGAAAGAACTCCATCCGTGGAGGAAATAGGTAACCTTGCCGCAAGAATTCAGGCTTCTGGGGCAGATGTGGTCAAGATTGCAACAACTGCCTTTGACAACACTTAAATTTTAAATTTGTTTCTGAAAATTTTTAAAAAATGATAAAAAAAAGTCATTATTAAAAAAAAAACTAAACATGCATATACTAATTCTCTTAACAAAAGACAAGCAGTCACAATAAATAATGTCAAAGATCACACTAAGAGCACTTGTTAATAAAAAAAAGGTTAAATTAATCAGTAAGTTTTATAATTTTTTAAAAAATTAAATAGATTATTATATTTTAAAATTTGTAATTGAGTCTTTAGACTAAAATATTCTGTCTATAAACCATAAAGTTAGACGCGATCTTTTTTTATTGCAATTAGATATTTTAAAAAGTATAGAGATTTATTTGAAAATCCACGAATAGCTCAAGAACTGTTCTTAATAAATTGAACAATTATAGGTCCCAATGATAGGAATTGCAATGGGTGTGATGAGGTATGCTACTCTGTCTATCGAAATTTCCGATAAAGATATTCTGCCTTCTTTTATTACACATGGTATTTATAGCAGATACACATGGGATAACCATGTCAGTCATTAGTTAGCAAAGAATAACAAAAAAGGATAACAAAATTGAGAGTGGGGAATCTAAATTTGTTGCAACAACCTTGTTGATGTTGTGGTGAGCATATTTTGCTCTATGCATAATCACTAAGGTACGTGGACCTCTTCTGTGTCCTTTTAGGCTGTTACTAAGGCAGAGTTGCTATCATCACCCCCCTCTTGAAAGTTGACCTTATCCTCAAGGTTGTAAGAAGCACATAAGTCCTCCCATGTCGTGTCCTCAGGAGGCAATCCAACCCATTGTACTAGTGCTAGCTTGGTGGGTGGAGCCATTGCCATGTCCTATTTCCAGTCGAGGATTGACAGAGGTTTGATAATTGGATGATTATCAATGGTCATTGGGGGGAGAGGAACTTGATCGACCGGGATGGGTCCTTGGTGTGGTTTAGGCAATGACACGTGAAAGACCGAGTGAATACGGGAAGAGGCTGGTAACTTGAGGCGGTATACGACCTAGCCAATGTGCTCCTTAATCTGAAAAGGGCCATAAATGTGTTTGCTAAGTTTGCAGTATGTTGGAGACAAGGATGTTTGTCGAAATAGGCGAAGACGAATGAACACCCAATCTCCTACAAAAAACTGAACATCGCGACGGAGGAGGTCGGCTTGTAGCTTCATAACAGCTTGTGCTTTTGCTAGGTGACGCTGTAAAGTGTTATGCAACACGGTCTAGGTGGCTAATATGGTGTCCATGGCCTCTATCGATGAAGACCCGAGCAGATAATTGGGAATTGATGGGGGAAGTTTGCCAAACATCACCTCAAAAGGGGAAAGGTCGGTGGTGGAATGGATTGAGGAGTTGTATGACCATTCCGCCAATGCGAGGAATTTGTGCCAATGGGTAGGTTTGTCATGGACGAAGGCTCTAAGATATTGTTCTAGTATGCAATTTAGAACCTTTGTTTGTTCGTCCATCTGAGGGTGGTAAGAACTGCTCATACGAAGCTTCGTGTCACTCAAACGAAACAACTCATGCCAAAATGAGCTGATAAACAAGGGGTCTTTGTCCGGGACGAGGCTTTGGGGAAAACCATGCAATTTGCCAATGATGTCGAAGAAGAGAATGACAATCTTATGTGTCGTATAGTGTTAGGGAAGGGCACCAAAGTAAGCACCTTTAGAGAATCAATCCACCACCACCAAAATAGTGGTAAAGCCGTTTGATAGCGGTAATCCTGAAATAAAGTCCAATGATAAACCTCCTAGGTTAAAGAAAATGTTGGTAAAGGTTGGAGGAGGCCTGTCGGCTTTTTTGTCTCGTACTTTGTTTGCTGGCATACGAGACACTAAGAAACAAAATGAAGGATATCAGAACGCATATTGTGCCAAGTAAAATTATCCTACAAGCGATGTAAAGTCTTGACCACGCCTATGTGGCCCCTAATGGGAGTTTTGTGAAACTCTTCCGACAAAAGAGGTATGAACGAATTGTCCACGGGAGGTCATATCTTTCCATTAAGGAAGATAAGGTCATGGTGGATGGAGAATCCTGGGTGATCCTTCGGTTGTTGTTGGATATTCACGATTAACTCCTGGAAAGCGGTATTATCTAGCAAGGATTGCTAGAGTTGATCCATTAAAATGAAGTTGGGGACTGACAAGGAAAATAATTGGGTGGTAGGTATCTGTGACAAGGCATCAGCAATGATGTTACTAGACCCTGCTTTGTATTGGATCGTACAGTCGTAACCCAACAACTTGACGAGGTATATTTGTTGCTCCGAGGTTTGAATCGCTTGAGACATTAGGTCCTTGAGACTCCGATGATTTGTGAGGATTACGAATGGATGGCCCAACAAATAATGTCTCCATTTCCTTACTGTCGTGGTTATAGCATGAAGCTCCCAGACATAAGTGGATGACGTTAGAAGAGGCGGGCATAATGTCTTACTAAAGAATTTGATAGGGTGTGAATTTTGGAGGAGGACTGCTCCCATGGCAAAACATGAAGCATCAGTTTCCAGTATGAACAAAATCGTAAAGTCTGATGTGGCCAGAACAAGAGCTTCTGTCATTAGGCGTTTGAGTTTATTGAAAGCCAATTGCATTTCGCGGTGCCATTGAAAATTATCCTTCCACAATAGGGTTGTTAGAGGTGCGATGACAGCTGCATAACCTTTAATGAATTTGCGATAAAACCTTGTAAGGCCAAACAATTCGTGCAATTCAGATTGAGAACCTGAAGTAGGCCGATTAACCATAGCCTGAATTTTGACCGGGTCTGGGACTACACCTTGTGATGACACTATGTGACCAAGGTAATGTATGCGATTCTGGGCAAAGATACACTTCGACCGGCGCAAGTAGAATTTCCCTTGAGAGAGGGAATCAAAGACGACCTCCAAATGCTGGCTATGCTTTATGAGTGGTGGACTATAGACCAGGATATCATCAAAGAAAACCGCGATGAATTTGCAGAGAAACAATTTGAACAAATCGTTCATCATCACCTGAAAATGTGGACGATGCATTGCAGAGTCCGAACGACGTGACTCTGTACTCATAGTGGCCCTGATGAGTCCTAAAAGTCGTTTTCAGAATATCCTTTTCCACCATTCGAATCTGATGGAAGCCTTAGTCAAGATCAAGCTTCGAAAACTATGAAGCTTTGCCTAATTCATTAAGAAGTTCGTTACAAGCCCCAAATTTTTTAACCATTGGACTCCTAACACGATGTCAACGCCATAGAGGGATAATTGGAAGAGGTCTAGGGTAAAATGGTGGCCTTGGACGGTGAGGGGAACTTGAGGGCAATTAGCATCACACTCAAGCAATTTCCTGTCGCCAACTATAACTTTCAGTGCCGTTGTGGAAGAAGTGGGGAGGTTGAGAAATTTTGCAACATGCGCTTGAATGAAGTTATGGGTACTACCTCTATCAATAAGGATCATAACCCGGTGGTGAGAGACTTGGTCGTAGATGCGGAAGGTTTCAGGCGCAGGCAATTCGGACAAAGTGTTAAGACTTATCTGGGGCTGGTCATTGGTGTGTTGTTTGAGCAAGGGTATGATAGGCGGGTCCATGAGCAGGGTTTGCTCATCGTCCGTGATAAGGAGGTGAAGGCGAGGCTAACAACGGTGTCCGACAACCCACTTGTCCTCGCAATGATAGATAGCAGAAGCCTTTGTCCCGACGCATGGCCAACTCCTCCAAAGAAAGGCGTTTAGTCGCAGAGGTGAAACAAGGGAGAAACTCGATGAAGGGTTTGTCGGAAAGGGAAATGGTGATCTAGAGTGGCAGGGACAATCCAATAGTTTATCCTCCTGGAGTTTAGTCAAGGCGATCGCTTGTGGAAGTGATAAGGGCTGAAAAGCTTGCACTTCACGCCACAATTCCAAATTCAGATCGGAGATGAAGCAACTTAGGAGAAAGGGTGGGGCAAGGCCCATTATACATTTTGCGAGTCTTTCAAACTCAGTAAAGTAATCATTAACATAACCTTTTTGAATGAGTTTGAACAGGGCTCCGTGGGGTTCTTCGTAAGACGATGGCGTGAATCTGAACTCCAAGGCCTGGAGCATTGCCGCCCAAGATGTGAGGAAGCCATTCCTTGACATCCATTGGTACCAAGAAAGAACGGGGCCCTCCATGTAGAATGAAGCCATGGTAAGGCGCTCCTGGTCCAAAATACCCTGTTAATCAAAGAATTGAGATATTTTAAATATCCAGCCCATGGGATCTTGGCCATCGAAGTGAGAGACCTCTAACTTCATATGAGGATTGGATGAAGTGGTTGACTGAAGAGGTGGTAGCGATTTGGGTGAAGAAGGGGTAATTAGGAGAACAGATAATCGTTCCAAGATGGAATCGATTTTGCTGTTCATTGTTGTTTGGGCCTGGGCAGGGGCGGCGTGGTTCGGCGTCAAGGTGTTTTGTCCCTGCGTGAGGCGGTTGACTGCCTCAAGGCGGTTAGTGGTAGTTTGGCGGGTAGTGTGGTCAGGCATGGTGGGAGCAGGGAAGAGGCAAGTCAGACCAGCTGATAAGGTATGCTACTATGCTACTCTGTCTATGAAAATTTCCAATAAAGATATTCTGCCTTCTTTTGTTACACACTGGTATTTATAGCAGATACATATGGGATAACCATGCCAATAATTGGCTAGCAGGGAATAACAGAAAATGATAATAGAATTGAGAGTGGGGAATCTAAATTGGTTGCAACGGCTTTGCTGATGTTGTGGTGAGCATATCCTGCACTTTGTCTTCTTCTGACTCTGCTCTATGCATAATCACTAAGGTATGTGGGCCTCTTCTGTGTCCTCTTGGGCCTGACTGCTAAGGCAGTGTTGCTATCAGGGTGAGAAGGGATTTTTGTCACGGTACTCTGCGCAAAATTTGGAGGATTTCTCACGTTTGGTTCAGTTGAGGCTGGAGCTATATCAGCTCCAGGGCAACAACTATCAAAGAATTGTTGGATTTGTACAATTTTAGACAGATTGGGATTGGCACCAAAGTGCATGGTGCTGTAGGAAATCCTATTAGTGATAGCAAAAGTCCTCATCTTTATAATGCAACTTTCAAGTCTGTTGGTTTTGATGGAGTTTACTTGCCTTTGTTGGTCGATAACGTCTCAGATTTTCTCAACACTTACTCATCTCCTGATTTCGTTGGATACAGGTGTGATAATATCCTCTTAGGATCTTCTTAACTAATGGAAAAGTTCATTGCATTTTTTCTTATTTTTTTTCTCCCGAATAACCTTACCTGAACAGACCTTATAATTGAATTAAGGGACATAATTTGATGATCTATAGTTTATTTTATGGAGTCTTGCGGTTACAAAAATTTGGCAAGACAGCATTTTTGTGTGTGTTTGTGAAAGTGTCATGATTATGTCAAAATTATGGTTTCAATCTCACGATTGTTTGGAGTAATTCTTAGTCCTTTAACAAAAACAGCTACACAATTCCTCCCAAGGAGAATGGACTTAGATGTTGCGATGAGATCGATCCTATTGCTAAGGTATTTAGCCTTAAAACCTCTGTCCCATCTTTTGTATCATTTGAACTTAATATAGCTTTCTAATCAAATAATTTTAGCAGGCAATAGGAGCTATTAGTTGCATGATTAAGAGACCAAATGATGGAAAACTATTTTTTTATCGGCAAATGATGGAAATCTAATAAAACTAATAGGCTATAATTTTGATTATCTTGGCGCCATTGCAGCTATTGAAGAACGACTACATCTACAAGGTTTCTATGTTTCTGTATATTCTTTGCAGATATTGAGGAAGGACTATACGAGGTTTCAATTTATTCATAGGTCTTCGTTACAACTGTTTGCAGATTCAAACAGAAGATCCATATCTGGTTGTTCACCTTTGTGTGGTAAACTCTTTGTGGTTATGGGAGCTGGAGGGGCAGGAAAGGCAATAGCTTATGGTGGAAAAGAAAAGGGTGCAAGAGTAGTTGTTGCCAATCGTATATATGGTGAGAAAAAAATTTGTTGATTAATTAGATTTGTTTTTATTCCTGAGGATGCAGAGCATGATCTGTTTCTTTTCTTTTGACTATTAATTTATCAGCCAAAGCCAAAGAACTTGTAACTAAAGTGGGAGGAGAGGCTATTACTATATCTGAATTAGAGAGCTTCCATACCAAAGGTTTGGTGTTCGTGCTGCATATTCTTATATTACTAAAAGATCTATAAATAATTCATATGCATATGCGTAACAATCAATTTTTATAACATGTTTCATTATTTCAATTTTTTTAATCTTTTTTTTTAACATATCGCCCATTTTATTTCCCACTATTTTCTTCCAATATCCCTCAAATTGCAAGAATTGTTATGGAAAGTTATTAAATTTAATTAGAATGTTATATATTATCATGTATTATAATTTGTTAAATTTTAGAATAATTTTTACTTAATTTGCACTAAAAAAACTTTAATAATTTAGTCACGTACATATGTTGTTTCTATGTTTTGAATCTGATTGCAAAACAATTATTGACAACTTAGTGATTCATCTGATTTCAAGTTCTATTAGTCAAATATAGAGCACATTTTACATCTATTTTAAACTCTTAAGTGAGTTTTGTAAGAAGACAAATAAATCATATTACCCACATGTTTGCAAGGACATCAAGATTTCAAACTTATAACCATGTTTTTAACAATGTTCCTACTTGTATTACTTCTCTAATTATGAAAGAAATACCATAACTTTATTTTCTCTAATTTGTTTTTTACTATTACTAGTTTAACTATGATTTAATTACTATTAGATCAAGGAATTATGAACCGTTATTTACTGTTTTAATAATTAGTCAACTTGATAAAATAATTTTAATTGAATAAACATTAAGCATATTAAAAATGCTTCTATTGTGGGCTTATACGTGCAAATAAAAGTTTAAGAAAAGCACCAAACCAAATTTTGACAATAATAATAGCATTTGTAAAAAAAATTTAATGTCTATCCACTTACAGATCATGTTTATTTCATTATTATAGTTCAAATTTAAGTTTATTTGAAAAACATGATTTTTTTTTTTTTGCAAAAACTAGCTTATTCATTGCTTATTTTTTCCTTTAATAAACTTCTCGTTGATTTTTCTTAATACTCGAGTATTTAGCAAATATTTTTGCACCGAAAATAAAGTAAAACAAAACTTGTTTTGTATTGACAAAAATTACTTAAGACTCAGAATAGCTATTGAGGAAGAACCTTTTTATTGTAGATTCCATGGTGTATTTTCATATTTGGCCCTTTCAGAAAAATTACGCTGGGCCCAACAATTTGTGTTTGTTTATAAGCCCGTTTATACTTTAGCATGTGGGCTCAAGAATTATTGGGTGTTCAATATTTTTGAAAGACACAAGCATTTTTACCTTCCCTCTCGTTTTGATTTCCACTCCCGCGCTTTGAGGCCTCTCTCTCTCTCTCTCTCTCTCTCTCACAACGGCCAGTAAGTTCCATTCTCTTACTATACATTTCATTTTAGGGTTTTCCCATTTCCGTTTCCTTTCCCACCATGCCACGGTGACTGAGTTTCATCTCGGTGTATTTACTCGTTGCAGAATCATCAACTCAGTTTTCTTTTCCTGAAGCATTGTTACGTTCGGATGTGAAAGTCAATCCCAGGCTTGTTCGATTTTAATTGATGTTTAGTATTCCAAATCAGGTACGTTTTACTAAACTCTTAATTGTCCAATTCAGAATTTGCAGTTTGTGCGTGATTCACACATCTACTGTGTTTTGAGGAATTTACAAGTAAACTCGATAGATGTAAACTTGTAGTGTATGGTTAGCTAAAAGAGAAACCCAACCGAACAGGATGAAGAGATGAATTTTAGAATAAATATGAAATTGATTGTATGAGTCCCCTCTAATTGTGCATACAAATGCTATCTATACTTCTGTTCTATCTTACATCTAACTAACTGACTAGTTAACAGCACCTAAATAACTAGATGAAATGGAAATTTACAATGAATTACAATTAAAAATGTGAAACCCTGTATCAAAGCACTTCATGACATGTTGCTAGTTAGGTTTAATTGCATCGTATAATGTTTGCTTGTGTCATCCAGGTGAAATATCGTGGTGCCTGTGGATTGTGAATAGATACAATTACTGAAGTTGCCCTTTCTACGTTTTAGTGTGAGATTTGGGAGAACTAGGGTGACTGGATTTTGATCTCAGTTCTTCCATGGAGTTCAACAAGGACGAGGCTGTGAGGGCTAGGCAAGTTGCAGAAGCTAGAATGCAAAGAGGTGAATTTGTGGAGGCACTCAAGTTTGCTACCAAGGCCAAAAAATTGTGTGCTGACGTTGTAAACATTACCCATGTTATTACAATTTGTGAGGTTCACAATGCTGCAAAGAAAAAACTCTCTGCCACTGATTTGGACTGGTATGCAATTCTTCAGATTGAAGGGTTGGCTGATGAAGCAGCCATAAAGAAACAGTACAGGAGGCTTGCATTGCTACTTCATCCTGATAAGAACAAGTTTGCTGGTGCAGAAGCTGCTTTCAAGTTGGTTGGGCAAGCTAAAGGGGTCTTGAGTGACCAAGCAAAACGTTCTTTGTTTGACAAGAATTTTGGAGCCTCCGTGAGAGGTGCTGCAGTGAAATCCACTGGTTCCAAGAAGCAAGTTAGACAGAAGACGTTCTGGACATGTTGCCAACATTGTAATGCTAAGTACCAGTACTCCATACCATTTTTAAATGCAACTTTACGCTGTCAACAGTGTTTGAAGACCTTTAAAGCTGGTGCTATTCCTTTTGTTGTCCAGAAAGAATCTCCAGTGCATGGTCCTCCAAAACCAGCCTCAGAAAATACTGGTGGAAATCCCCTTGGTAGAGACCATGCTGGTACGTTTGGGCGGTCAAATCCTGTGCCTATGAAAAAATGTGCTGCTGGAGTTGGTGTTCATTGTGAAGGTGAAAAGAGTAAAGATGGCTGCGTTCCTGCATCCAGAGGCATGGACCCCCAAACCTCTAAAAATGTTGGAAGTAAAAGAGTATGGCAGTCAGCACCAGATTCAGGAGAAAGTTTCAAGGCTGGTAATGGTGATGAGATGAAAGATGCTTATGTTCAAGAAAATGCTGTTGATCCTTCGAGACTTAATGCAGGGAGATCTTCCAGGAAAAAGCAGCATTTTTAATGCGTGGAACTTGGAAGATGACAATTTTGAAATTCCTTCCAAAACGCCACTACAAACTGGATCAGATAATGCTGATGAAATTAAGTAAAAAGAACGTGCCTGCAAAACGACAGGGTTTTTATAGTTATTAGTACTGGAAACACACCTTTTGTGTGTTTCTACTGTGTCACACATTTTTATCGTTCTAAATTTGATATGAGAAATATTAAGGGCACCTTGTTTAACACACTATTTTGAATATATATTGTTATTAGTTGAAATTTAGTGAAAATCATAAAATTTAGTAGATCCCATATTTAATTAAATGATTATATTATTAGTATTTCTCTTTTATATAATCACAGAAATTTACAAAAATATATAATATTAAAACATATAATTGATGATGTCTAACTCAGTTGATTTAATATAATTATTATAATATGTTTCCGATTCATACAAATAAAAAATAAAAAATATATAAATAATATTATAACAAAGTAAGAGGATAACATAAAAAAAGACAAATATGAAACTAAACTTTAATTAAAATCTATTAAACTAGAGCCCAGAAAAAAGGTCAGGTAATATATCGCAAGATTATCCTACAAACTAAAAAATGTGATTTAGGGTTTGTTTGTATTGTTAAAAAACATTCCTTTTAATAAAATAAACAAATTTATGTTTTTTTTTATGTATTTGTTTAAACTTTTTTTTACTTGAAAAAATATTTTTATTTTTTAAAGAAATAAATCATATTGTTTCTTATTTTTTTAAAAACACTTTAATTTTAAACAAATGGGCCCTTAAAATAAGCAGATTAACAAATGCAGGGATAACTATTTCAATATAATTGAAAAAAAAATCACAAATCAACAAAAAGGTGAAAACAAAGAAAAGTGGAAAAAAAATATTGAGATAAATACATGATTTATAATTAAAAATATTGATGTGATTTGTCCTATTTGGAAGTCCAACCCCTAATTAGCTGTCTAATAGATTAAGTTTGGCTTTGAAAATGATTGATTCAAGACTAAATGTAGCCTATAGTAGATACTAGATAATTGTTGGCCTTATGGTGTTATTGGTATATTTTTTTGGTGATGGTGTAATGGTAGTTTAAGGATGACACTATGGGTTAACTCTACAATGAGAATTTGAAGAAAAAAAATAAATTATAATATTTAATATTATTATAAGTGATGGTGTTATTTTTTATCAATGTTAGCCATAAGTTATGTGATACTTTTTTTTCTTCTAATATGTTCTTTATGATTGATTGAAATTGTTTAGAAATTACTAATTTTAACAGGTCTTACTTCTCATTAAATAACAATGATATTTGTATTTAAGTTTAAACTTGTTTAGTTAAACTCATAAATTATTGAATATTTAATAACTTAGTATTAAATAATCCTATAAATTTCAACTTATTTATGCCATTATAAGTGAATCATCAATTTAAAATTGTAATTATCAGCCAATTTGGTCTTAAAAATTAATAAAGTAACAAAGTGAATCCTGAAATTATACATTATTATCTCTAAAATTATAATAAATAGTTAAGTTGGTCTCTAAAATAAAATGAAAAAATAGTTCTTCAAATTTTTTTATATTAAAAAAATTTGAGTAACTCTAAAAAACTTATTTAAACACACGACAAAGCTAAACAAAGTATTATGTTATCAAACTCGGGTCGATTATTGACTCGGTTGGAATACTAAATTATTATTGGGTCAAGAGTCAACTTGATGAGTTACTAATTGATCTGCATGACTCGATTTATGATAAATTTATAAGTTTTATATTAAAATTATTTATATATATTATATTTGTCGTTCAAATCAAAGTTTTAAGACTCGGACCCACTCGGCCGGTTCCACCGGTCGAACCACGACTTGATGGTTGGACTAGGTTGAGTCACAAGTTCGATCGGGTGTGCTTTTGACCCAGAGTGATCTGACCGAGTTTGAGTTCAACCCAATGACTCCTCGATCTAGACCGGGTCACTTATCCTTTTTTTCTTCTAGTTATAATCGAAACGATAGTAGTTTCAATTTAGACCCATTTTAATTTTAGAAACCGTATCGGCCTATCCTTCTTCCTCTTGCAATCTCGCTCAGTCGCTTTACGCTACTGCTCCGCTTGCCAACCTCTCCTTCCTTCCTCTCATCATGGTGTCATGTTGCCGCCACCTTGTTAGATTCACTCAGTTCATCTGCAATGTTGTCTAGAGCAGCAAGTGAGTCCAACTAATTTTTTTTTTCATTTTTGTTTTATTTTAGTTTTTTTGTGTGATTTTGAGTTAATTTGATCTTTTCATTCATTGTTGAGCGTTTTTTGGCCGCAATTGTATTTTTTGTTGAGTTAAATTGACTTAGAAATAACCACAATAACGATTGAATTGCTGCTGAAATTGTGGTCTCAGATCATTTTTTAAAATTGTAGTTTGAAACTTTAGATTTATTTTTTGTATTTTATATTACATTGATGTGATATGATTATATTTTATTTTAATATGGATATTGATATATATTGTTGTTGATACCTTTAATGTTAAATGTTTGAGATAATAGTAATTTTTTTAAGTTATGTTGTTTATATTTTGTTTGTGTTTTTTTAAAGTGAATTTGAATGCGTTACTTTTTAAAACTATGCACTCCATCTCTTACTCATGATTATTCAGTCATCAGTCATCGGGTTAAAAAACACATCAATATTTTAAAGCTTATATGCGTTA
Source organism: Glycine soja (assembly GCF_004193775.1). NCBI lineage: Eukaryota > Viridiplantae > Streptophyta > Magnoliopsida > Fabales > Fabaceae > Glycine > Glycine soja. The sequence continues at coordinate 40,804,636 of NC_041011.1, read as the reverse complement.
TGCGTATGCGTCCAGTAGTGATTATTTATTATAATCCATTAATACCAGAGATTAGACGGATGACTAATTATGAGTAAGAGGTAGAGTGCATGTTCACTTTAAATACAAAATAATCTAGTGCTGGATCAGTCACAGGGTTTATTTTTAAAATTATGATTCAAATGTCAACTATTTTAAGTAGGTTCAATAGTTCTGCTTGCTTTTCTTATCCCTTGGGACAAGGGTTCGAATTCATACAAGTATGAAAAGTCACCGGACCAGTTTTAAAAACTATGATTCAAATGTCAACTATTTCAAGTTGGTTCAACAGTTCTGCTTGCTTCTCTTATCCCTTGGGATAAGGGTTCCAATTCATACAAGTATTCAAGTATGAAAACAATTATTTATCTTTTGTTGTTAATTTTATTTAAAATGAATAGACATTTTGGTCTCTGTCTTTGTAGTCATTTTGCATATTAGTCTCTCGAAATGTAAAAAGTAATCTCTATCTTTGCATGAGTATTGCAAAATAGTCATTGCCGTTAAATTCAAAGGTAACGTCGTTAGTGAGATGCATTATTGATAATTATAGTGTCATGTAAACTATTTGACGTGACACTATTATTGTCAGTGTTGCAAAATACTCCTTGCCAGAAAAGAACCGAAGCCGTCGAAAGAATCAACCTTCTTCCCTTTCATTTCTCAGTTTCAGTGTTCACTCACTCAATCACTGTGCTTCTTCTTCATCATCATTCATCTTCTTCTTCTCCCTCTCCCTTTCTCCCCTTCCCCTATTCACTTGAGGCATTTATACAAGAGACTCTTCTGAAGCCCATTCTTTTCCCTGAAACACGCTCCTTAAGGGCTTCGAACTCGCACTCAGCCAAGTACCTCGTATGATCCTAACACAACTTAACAAACACAAAATGCGGAATGCACCGTATTACATTACTTTGTTAAAAAAATCACTCTTTTATCACAATTCAAACATACCCATCTGATAAACGGTAACCAAACAACGAAGCTCGAAGCTAGATTCGATAATTAATATTGTTTCAAAATGAAAAATAAGAGGATTGAAGTGGGAGAAGAATGGGCTTCAGAAGAGTCTCACTCAACCATTGTGCTTCTTCTTCATCATCATTCATCTTCTTCTCCCTCTCCCTCTCTCCCCTTCCCAATCTCATCTCTCCACCTTCTTCCCGACGCCACCACCGCCCCCAACTCCGCATTCCTCCTCCACCCCCATTCTCCCCTCTTCCCCTCCAAAACCCAAATCCCCCTCTGCCCTCCTCCAGTGGAATCGTAAGCCCGAGCTCTCCGACTCCATCCCCCGCATTGTTGTCATCACCTCTGACAAGGATGGCGTAGGCAAGAGCACCACCACCGACTTCATCCTCATCGTGAGGTTAGTGAAGTTATTAGAAGCACCAATAGAGGGTACCCTCTTGTGCTCAACAAGCCTCCCACTTTGGCCGGGTTGGCGTTCGAACAAGCCGCATGGAGGCTCGTGGAGCAAGATAGCATGCAGATCGTGGTAGTGGAAGAACAGCCCAAACGAGGGTTTTTCTCCTTTTTTGGTGGGTAGGATTTAAACAATGTTGCGTAATGGTGTCTATAACGGACATGGACACATAATTGTCACATGGGTCCACATAAACATTTGACTAATAGAGAAAATTGGATTTTAACAATAGAAACTTATTTGCATAACAAATGTAAAGATAAGAATTATTTTTTACATTTCAATAGGATAAGGACTAATATGCAAAATAACTACAAAAACAGGAACCAAAATGCTTATTCATTCATTTTATTTCTATTGCAATTTGAATTTAAAAATAACGTTGGACAACACTAGAAAACGTGAGACAGGTACATGGAATCGTGTAGCTGGTGCTGGGTGGCGTGTAGCAATCATGGGAAAGTGTGTGTGCATTTGACATTTGTGCAGAACCATAAAATAGCTCAGACTGGTCAGCTGACCCATTTCCGGATCAATCGAGTTAATCAGTTGATCCGAATCAAGTTTAATGACACTGATTTATAGAAATATTTAATATTTAATGACAAGATTTGAACTCAAGTTCTCAATATTTCATTAAAAAAAATAAAAATTCAAATCCTCAAGATTAAAAGGTATTAAAAAATATTAGATAATGAAATTCAAATTCACATTTTGTCCTTCCTAAAATTGTAATAGTGGGTTAAAATGGTTCCTAGATTGGTGGATTTCACTACTATACACTTTTTTTTTTTTTTTATCATCCTTTAATCCCACTCCATGTCTAGCATGTTCTCTACCAAGGGGTTTTCCACCCTTTTCTCAGTATTCCTATCCTTCAACTTGGAGAACCAAGTAAAGCATTGTTTTCAAATGAAAATCCCAAGATCCTCGTACTTCACAGTTCCAAACTAGGTACATTTTGTCTTAGCTCCTAATTGCCCAATTTTTTTCTTTCATAATCGATACATACATTGTGTTTATGGTTCATACAGTACATATACTATGTTTTATTTCAGCATTATTGCATGATATGTGGTAGTTACGTTCGTTTGTGTTAATCAGGTGGTGAAAAATAGTGTGTTGCTTCTGGAATGTGAATAGGTAGAAAGAATTATGCAAGTTGCGCTTTCTACGTTTTAGACTTTTAGTGTGAGATTGAGAGAACTAGCAATGGTTGGATTTTGATTTGAATTCTTCAATGGAGTGCAACAAGGATGAGGGTTTAAGGGCTAGGCAAATTGCTGGAGCTAGAACGCAAAGAGGTGAATTTGTGGAGGCACTCAAGTTTGCTACCAAGGCTAAAAACATTCCCCAGATTATTACGGTTTGTGAGGTTCACATTCCTGCTCAGAAAAATCTCTCTGGCTCTGAAATGGACTGGTATGCAATTCTTCAGATTGAAAGGTTGGCTGATGAAGCAACCCTAAAGAAACAGTACTGGAAGCTTGCACTGCTACTTCATCCTGATATTGATAAGAATAAGTTTGTCGGTGAAGAAGCTGCATTCATGTTGATTGGGGAAGCCAATGGGGTCTTGAGTGACCAAACAAAGTGTACTTTGTATGACATCAAGTTCGGAGCCGCTGCGACAGGTGCTGCACCTAAGACCTCACACCATTACTCAAATGGGAATGTGTTTGATGCAAAACATAATGCAAATGCAACAAATAATCAGAAGAGTTCTGGTTCATGCCATTTCTCTAATGGGAATGTGTTTGCTGCAAAATATGATGCAAAGGCAAGTGTTCATCAGAAGAATTCTTATCCAAACTCCACTGGTTTCAACAACCAAGCTGGACAAATGATATTCTGGACATCTTGCCAACATTGTAATGCTAAGTACCAGTTCCTCATCCGATTTGTAAATGCATACTTACTGTGTCAACAATGTAAGAAGCCATTTAAAAAGCTCATGTTGTTAGTTTTGGATTCCAGGGTGTCTCACCATCAGCGTTTGCTTCAGTAAATATCCAGAAAGAGGCTCCAATGCATGGTCCCCCAAAACCAGCCTCGAAAAATACTGGTGGAAAACTAGTAAAGATGGCTATGTTCCTGCATCCAGAGATATGATGGCACAAACCTCTAAAAATGTTGGAAGTAAAAGAGCAAGACAAGCAACACCAGACTCAGGAGAAATTCTCCAAGCTAGAAATGGTGAAGATATGAAAGAGTTAATGCATGGCGATCTTCCAAGAAAAAGCAACATGTTTCAAATTAATGTGTAACTTCCTTAAAAAAGAAAAACTACGACAAAATGAACCACTTAAAGGCCAATGAAGTTGAGAAAAGTACATTTCCAAAGAGCTAAGTACGGAAGAGGCCAAAAAGAGGATTCAATCTTGGAGTATCAATGAATAATTTCTTGTTGGTAAAGTCTATAAATACATTAGAGGTGTCAAGCCTACTGTTAGTTGGTGTTCTATTATATGGAACCCAGCAATCCCCCCTAAGACGTCTTTCATTCTATGGCTTACTAAAAGGAATTGGCTGCTTACTCTTGATAAAACTGTTTTTTTGAACAAGGGTTCCCTCTGCCCTTTATGTTCAAATGAGGCTGAGTCAAATGCACATTTGTTCTTTTTTTACAGGAAATCTCTCCAAGTTTGGGCTCACATTCGTGATTTGGCTCCTTTTCCTAGGCGTTTCACTTCTTTGCAGCGCATTACTGACTCTTTGATTAGGGGCAGATCCACATCAGGTGTTCAAGGAAAATTTCGTTGTCTGACTATAATAATTACAGTCTACTGCATCTGACTGTCTAGGAACAAGCTGATTTTTGAAGATTATCAATTTTCTGTAACAGAGGTTATTAGCAAGATTAAGTTTCTTATGTATAGACAAGCGCACCTGTTACATTTGTTTTAACATCTTGATATAGGTCTTCTTGTATTAGAGAGACTTTTGATTTTCTGTAGCTGTTGGGTATGCCCTGTTTATTGTTATATCATTTTGGGTTTAATATAATTTACATTTTCCCCAAGTTGAGAAAAGAAACGTGACTCCATGCCTGCAAGTGGAGGATTGTCCAATAACAATATTCCTATCACTTATTGACAACTCATCCGACCATGATAAATCAAATAAATCCTAATGTTCATAAATATTTAAAAAATTATAATTAAAAATAACTTCCATGTTTATATATTATTTATTCTCTTATTTTCTTATTGTTATATTGTTTTTTATTTGAATTATTTATTAAATACTATTTTTTTTTAAAAAAAGAAGTGTTAGTAATACACATTATCATATTAGTTAAAACTTAATAGAATCTATAAAATTATAAGTATGATTCAATAAGGAGTGATATTCACATAAGTTTGTGATTTATAGCAAATTTCAATTAAAAATAAAAAATAAGAAGTGCTTTAAAGAATGTAGGTTGGTATTTTTCTTTTGAAAAAAGATTAAGTATTAGCCTTTTATAAGTTGTTTACATCTCAAATTAAGTGGAAAAATAAAAAACTTTTTAAGCAATTTTTTTTTCTTTCTTGGCCATTCAAATAAGTGAAAAAATTATCCACTTCTATCCTGTTTTTACCTATCCAAATAAAATATACCTTCTACTTTTTTTCTTTTATTCCTGTATTGTTGTTGCTATTTCTTTTTCTCTCTATTTTGTTATCAATCCAAACAAAGTAGAAAAGTGTACCAATAGATTGAATTGAAAACTTGACAGGTTCGTCAATTTAAATTTTAAACTACTTTTGATGTCAACAAGTAGTGACGTCCCACACAATGCTCATGTACGCAAAAAGGATGGTAACTAACTAACTACTACTGATTGTTCAACAAAAAAAAAAAAAACTAACTACTACTGATCTTCCATGTTTTATCTTGTTAATTGTCGAAGATGGTGGCTAAAGATCATTTTGGTGGTTTGCAAAACTCTTTTTCATATGCTTGGGTGGCATAATTTCAAACATTTTGTTGAATAAATTTGACTATTAAATAATATTAATGTTTTTTTTTTGGTTATGGATTTTTTTTACAGCATGTTCTCGAAACTTAGACTTTGAATAAAAGTTAGATAAAGGTTTAATTCAAATTTTCATTATTGTTTGTTTATAAGATTAAACTCGATTGCTTTCTTGATAGACAGGATGCATCAAGTGCACTTCGATGTACTATTATCATAGCAAAAGATATGGAGGTCAATTGTCCACATTGAAGTCTCACGGGGAGACTTGAATGTGATGTTAACTGCAACAAATTTATCTTAAGACATTAAATATTTTTATAAATATTTGAAAAAAAATTATACAAAATTATAATATGTCTATATGTTATTTTTAACGCATTTCAATTAACTCTTTAAAATAACAAAAATAATTTTAACTCTATTCTCTCTTCGACTATAAACAAAATAAGGTATACATAGAATGTTCACATGAGTACTTATCAAATAAGACCGCAAATGAACCCTAAATTGTTTATATCTGTAAATAAAAACTTCCCCAGACAGGCAGTATTTACTGATTATAAGATCAGAGGACGTGCAATGCTTGATCAGTTGACTGACTTTGACGGGTGCATCTTGTAATATCTTCTAAATAATGTCAATGATGTCTATGTCGATCTTTTTCCCTTGACGAGTAAGAGGAACCATGGGAATCGCGATCTGTAAAATCGAAATGTGTTAGGAAGAAAGATGGAATGCTAAAAGGATAACAAATGCCAAACCCATTTTAACACAGATTCATACCATGCGATGAAAGATGGAATGCTCAAAGGATAACAAATGCCAAACCCATTTTAACACAGATTCATACCATGCGATGAAAGATGGAATGCTAAAAGGATAACAAATGCCAAACCCATTTTAACACAGATTCATACCATGCGATGAATGGCGTTTTGACTTCTCTGAATGTCCTGCATCCAGTACAAAAACTTAATAATTTAACCCCCCCAAAAAAACAACAAAAAAGAAACACAAACACCACACACACAAGAAATCTAGACACCTGAATCCTTTGCTCTCTCCCTAGAACGGTGATCCCGATCCTTGAGTTTGCCCCTCTCAGCTTCCTCTCGTTCACGTTCCTTGTCAGAATCCCTTCCTCGATCTCTATCTCTGGATTTTGTTCTGTCCCTGTCCCTATCTCTGTCTCTTTCCCTATCCCTATATCGTTCTCTATCCCTGTCCCGGTCTGCCCTGCGCTCAATGGCCTCTATTTTACGGTCAGCCTTGGACTTCAATATGGGTTCATCTCTTGCCTCTCCTTCTGTACTCATGCCTTTGGATTCATCATCAGACCTTTTAGAATCTTTCAGCTTATCAATGGCTACCTTTACAATTGCACCCTTGCTACCATTGGATTCAATATTAGCTTCTCCTTGAGTTCCCTTTGGCACTGAGTTGTCAGTATCAGCTGGGGGACTATTTTGCGGAACATCCTACAAATTGGCAGTGATTTAAAATGTTAGATCAAACCTTATAGTTGATTGTCAATAATACAGGTTTATTAATGCCGACATTTGTCTTATAAGGTAAATTACTATTTTGTGGAACATCCTAAAAATTTTGTGGAACATCCAACTGATGCGGATTTGCACCACCACTAAGGCAAATTACAATAAATATGGATAAAGTGGGCATCACTTTGGGTGTTGATTGAGACTTTGATTCCGATGATTTGTTGGAGAATGTAAAGTCCCCATCCTTGCAGACTGGTATATATTGTGCCTTTGGAAGGCTATAAAGGTGAGCCAGAACCCTGCATACTTCATCAATCCCAGACTTCTCCCCATCAAATGCCTTCCACCATGGTGGGTTCTCAGGAAGGGGTACTTGGAACCTGCGAGCAGCAGCATATACAACTCCACAAGCCACAACCTCACTCTTAAATCGAACACACAATGTAGTTCTCAAACTGCATGAGAAAAGAGTTAGGGAAGCATAAAGCCATGAATTAGAAAGCATCAGATGAATACAAAGCCACAACCAAAAATACTAGTGCATTGGAGTTGGGCAAGTTTATACTAAAATGTAAACAAATATTTTACTCCACTACAAATTATGCTAGGATCCAATGCTTGCCATACAAAAGATTATAAGCATCAAGGGCTTGCTAATAGCTATGAGATCAACAGCTTCATAAGGTATGATACCCTTCAAAACATCTGTCATTTAATAACAACTACAAGCTGAATGGCTTCTAACAGTTTAACAAGAATCTCATAATTTTATACCATATTACAGCCACACTTTAGGTCAAATCCTCTGCATAGACTGTGGTACTGTACAATATTCTTAAAACTTCTCTTCATTTTTATAATAACTATTGTTTTCATTTTAAATACTTGAAGGCTGAAATTACATTATTAGGTTGTGGGGAAAAAAAAACTACTGGACAATTTCGTGAAGGTTTTGTTTTTTACTTGATGAAATGAATTACCAGGATAGACCTGGCTCTTTAGAGTTTAAACTGTATATTGCATCCAATGAACCAAACTGGAATCACAAACAAAGACTACTATAGAAGCAAACTTTCCAGAGTATAATGGAACAGAAGATACAGTCTAATTCAGGATTCTTGTGGAAGGGAATAAATCATCGCGTCCAGTATGAACATGCACAAAAATACACAAGCAGCATAAAAAAGAAATAATATCTGGAATTATGTACCTATCATTAGCCAGATTCCAAGCCTCTTGCCTCAATTCTGGAGGTGTTTCAAGGGTAGCAAGGTAATTTGATATAAACTTATGAGGATGTTCAACATGACAAATGAATCCCATTTCTTTCAAAATATGTCTTTCTGTTCTGCTCAACTCCATTTTCAAATCAACATATTTCTGTTCATGAACAAAGAAAGCAGAAAACATTCAAATAACTAAGATTTGAAATAAAATAAGAGTCATAGCACGTGTTTGAATCCATTTCAAGTACATGCATTTGATGCTCAAATCACGTTAAATTATCACAAAAAACGTGGAAGCTACTAGTAGTTGCTTCCACTTTTACGCAAGTCCAAACTTGAGAATGTGGCACCAAACATGAAAATAGTATGTCTGTGTACTATAGGCAAAGAAAGGTGAGAATGAGAAGCTTCTGACCTTGGAATACAAGTCTAAATGCTCCATGGGAAAGTCCTCCCTCCTGCATTCCATCCGGTGAAAAACAATAATTACTTGTCTGGCTTTTCTAGGGTTTTCCTCCAGTTTTGAAGCCAACCATACACAGCTTGCAGCAACTTTCTGCAAAGCGATGCTGTGAGCATAGAATTTCACAAAGCACAAAGAGAGAAAGAAGAGAAAATAATATATCACAAAATAGTAATGACCTTGACATTGAACCGTGCAAATGACTTCTTACAATAGAAACGATGGAATAGAACCTGCCCAGTAGCCATGACTGCTTGTGGCCTGTCACATAATTAAGGTAATAATTTGGACCAAACATGGTAATTAAAATGAAAATAAACAGAATCCAAAGGATACAATCTGAGCAAAATGCCACTTTCTTGGATGAGATCACAACCATAGATTCTAAGGCTGGTCTCAGTGGCTTCATCTATGCCATCTTTTCTAGAAGGTGAGATTGCTAGCTGCTCATCTGTGAGGTAGAATGTGTCAATTGCTGTGTAGATCATCCCTTTATCCTTTACCCTAACATAAGAAAGGGCACAATTCTGGTCATGAAAATTGAAAACTTTTGCCAAAACATAAAAGTGAATCAAAAGATTAAAAGGGTGGGAGCATTACAGTAGTGTTTTTAAATATGGACCGGTTGTTAGATGAGAGCCCAGTTCACCATGGCCAATCAGTGATAAAACTAGTATTTACTTTTAGACAAGTAATAACATGCAAAATTAGATAAAATTACGACCTACACATAAAAACAAGTCCAAAACTAACATTATATTTTGAACTTGTACCACATCATCATCCTTCCTCTATATATTCAATATTCTGAACTAACTTGATGTGATGGAGTCATAATTGAAATGTTAATGTTGGACTGCAAGTCCAATTCTGTTTAACTGTTGGAGAAATCTCATTGATAATGGCATCCCATGGTAACTAAAACCTCAGATCAGGGTCAGGGGTCGAAACGAAAGTAAAATGTACTTGTAAAAAAAAAGGATTATGATTTAAGACATGGTCACAGATTCAGAATTCAGAAGTCTAGCAACAAAGAAATTAACAACTAAAAATGAGCCCTTAACGAAATCACCGGTTTAAATGTTATTGGTTGAAATATAATTTTAAAAAAAAATTAAGAAGAAGTTTTTGGCGGAAATCAAAAGCGTTTCACTCAACAAAAATCTAAAAGTAAAGAGGAATAAAGCAGAGAAAATCTGAAAACACAACATTTAAAGAATTAAAAAGAAAAACAAAGAAAGTGGCATTCACCGTCCGTCGGTGCAGAAGTCGCCGGAGGGGGAGGTCCGCGCGTGAGAGAGGAGTTGGAAGCTTCTCGCCGTGGGTCCTTTTTAGGGTTTAAACCCTACAATTGAATTGGGGCAATTACCTTGGAATCAAAGTAAAAGGGTGTTTCAAATCACCTTCTAGAAAGAAAATTCAGGCAAATACCTTGAAATCAGAAAGGAAGGAGCAGCATAACAGAGTAGGGAGCGAGCAACACAAAGTCACAAACAGAATCACCCAACGGTTCGAGGGGAGTCACGAAACTTGAAAGGTTTTTCGCTCCTTTTTTTGTTTTATTTACTTAGCCAGCATCCAAAAAAGGGCCTAGTCCGGCCCAATTCAATTCGCTCTGTTGGGCTACTTGAACGGGGGGAAAACCTGTTTTTTTTTTACTATTTGCATATCTCAATTTACTACCCTTACTCTTTATTTTTAATTTTCTTTTGGGTCGTGAAATTTGGCTACAACTATTTCTTCCCTTTTTGGAATTATCCTAATGTTTTTTATTTGTGTCTCCGTAGTACGGACATATATCTCCAAGGTAAGAAATAGTTGCTTTCACGTGAAATTTGACATGATTATATTTATAAGTAATACGCTGGATTCAGAATCCTCAATCAAACACACACTATATGTTTTTGTATCGATGTGATGATCTCTTTTTCTTCTCTTGGACGGTTGGACCTAAAAAATATATTAATTAGTATGGATTTTGAAAATTTGGTGACTAACGTATACTTATAATTAAATATAGAGACTAACTTGCAGGTACACAATAATTTCGATTTTATATTCTTAATATACTCTTGATACATTATTGTAATTTTTTTATTTGGTTAAAGTGTTATTTAGTTGAGTTTTACATTGTTTGAATATGATGTGATCTTTTTGGTCAAGTCATTTGTTTTGAACTTGGACTTACCTGGTCAATGGTCATAACATAACTTAGCTGATGAGTCATTTTTTCAATTTGGACTTGACCGGTCAAAATTTTGCTAATGATTGAATTCAAATCAAGGTTAACGTGATATTTAGAAAAAAAATACATACAAATTTAAATAATATATGTAGGCAAGTCGGATAAAACTAAAGTTTTGGAAATCTACTTCCTTAACTTTCCGCTCTAAAATTAATCAAGGTAAATAGATTACTGAGTAGTAAACTTTAAAACAAATTCTCCACTTTTTTCATGGTTGAAATAGATGAGAATGACAAAAAATTTAACGTTTATGTACTAATAGGATAATAAATTTATATTTTTATACTGTTATTTAATTATAAATCATTATTTGAGTTATTTTAAGATAAATATTTTTAAAATTAATTAACTTATGATGAATTATGATTAGATATTATATAATTTTTTATATATTGTGGATGGATGCATAACCTTTTTTTCTCTTACAAAAAGTCATATTTTATTAAACTAAGTAATCTAGATCATCTTTACAACAAATTCTCCACTTTGAAAGATCGAAATCTAAAACATAGTTGGTATTATTAAGTAGAATCGATTAATTTATTAAAAATGATTGGTTTTAAAAGATTAGGTGGAGGCAAAAAAATCCAAACTAAGAAAAAGAAGGGATTGAGGGGGCCTAATAAATGTGTTCCTGAAGCAGTAAAGAATTAGTGGGAGGTGGAATCTTGATTAGTGGTAGAGCAATACAGCATAACCATTTGCTAGTTGACACTTGATAGAATTATTATGATGCCAAAATTGTGGAGGTGGAAGGGGGATGTCTGTCTTGGTGGCAGGAACTGATTCACTCACCTTCTTTCCATTTTTATCACGACCCAAAAGAAAAAACCCTGTAAAAATACAACAAAGTGATTCGCCACAGGACCCACACAATAGTTCCATTTGGGCCTTTTCTTCCTCCCATTGGCCCTTCCCTCCTCTATCCCTCTGCCACACTACGCACCGTTTCTTATCCTTCACCATTCCTCCTCTCTTTCTCTTTCCCTGCCACTGAACTCTCACAACTCAATACTCATCTCCCCAAAACTTAAATAAATTAACAAACAATCGATCTCACTTAACATAACGCCATTTTCGTGCTTTTATGGATTTGCCTCGCCAAGAGCTTTTGTGATTGTCAAGTTGCGAAGCGCGTTGCGGATCTGTAATCGGAAATACTGGATCGTTCCAATGGCTGGGAGTAACGAGCTTAACCCCAACGATTCTAAGGTGAACGCACTCTCTGCATCGTACTTTTTGATTCAAATATGTTTTTTTTTTTTATACAACTTTGTATTGTTGAACCGTACGATGTTTCGTGATTGCAATCTTTCTTCTTTCGGTTCTGATTGATTCTCTTTTCTCTTCTGTTCTGTTTTTTTTTTTTTTGTATACTATATTACTTGACTATTTGTGTGATTTTTTTTTGTTTTTTTGTTTAAATATCTTTTAGGTATAACTGAAATGAAACGAAAATCACTCTTGTATTGGTGATTCTTCGTCATCGTTTTGGGATTTGGGTTTGGATATGTTTTGGTTTCATTGAAGAGCTGGTTAAGCTTTGTTCTGTTGGTGTAATGGTTTTCAATTTTGGTTGGATCAATTTCTGGTTCTACCTAACACGGTTTCACTGCTTAGGGTTTGTTACTTAATGTGCTGGTTTTGGCAGTTTGATTCATCAGTTTCCCCCAAACTATGGGGTTTGTTTGGATTTATTCTCTGTTTCTAATTTTCCTCGGTTTTTATTTTTTTTCTTCTTATTATCCTCTATTTTTCATTTAAAAATGAAATGAAATTTGGTGTAGATGGTGGTTCCGCTGAATATGTGGGTTCTGATCTCAAATTTCAAGTTGGCATACAATCTTCTTCGTCGCCCGGACGGTACTTTCAACCGGGACTTAGCAGAGTTCCTTGATCGGAAGGTTCCCGCAAATGCCAACCCTGTGGACAGAGTGTTCTCCTTTGATGTTGTTGTTGACCGTGAAACGAATCTTCTGACTCGAATCTATCGTCCTACTGAGGGAGAAGAACGTTCGGTGAACATTCTTGACCTTGAGAAGCCTGTGAGCTCTGAGGTTGTTCCTGTCATCATATTTTTCCATGGTGGAAGTTTTGCGCATTCTTCAGCCAATAGTGCTATATATGACACCCTTTGTCGTCGCCTAGTGGGTATCTGTAAGGCTGTTGTGGTGTCTGTGAACTATAGGCGTGCACCTGAGAATAGGTATCCCTGTGCATATGATGATGGGTGGACAGCTCTTAAGTGGGTTAGTTCTAGATCTTGGCTCCAGAGTAAGAAGGATAAGAAAGTTCATATCTACTTGGCTGGGGATAGCTCAGGTGGGAACATTGTGCACCATGTTGCCCTCAAGGCCGTGGAGTCGGGAATTGAAGTGTTTGGGAATATTCTGCTCAACCCATTGTTTGGTGGGCAAGAAAGAACCGAGTCTGAGAAGCGCTTAGATGGGAGGTATTTTGTTAGAGTTAAGGATCGAGACTGGTATTGGAGGGCTTTTCTTCCTGAAGGGGAAGATAGAGACCACCATGCATGCAACCCGTTTGGCCCCAAGGGGAAGAGTCTTGAAGGGATCACCTTTCCCAAGAGCCTTGTGGTGGTTGCTGGTTTAGACCTTGTTCAGGACTGGCAATTGGGTTATGCCAAAGGGCTTGAGAAGGCTGGCCAAGAAGTGAAATTGATTTTCCTGGAGCAAGCAACCATTGGGTTTTATTTGCTGCCAAACAATGAGCACTTCTCTCCTGTTATGGATGAGATAAAATATTTTGTCAGCTCTGACTGTTGATAGGCTTAACTTTTGCTATAATACACAACAAGTGGACGTTAGAAGATTGTGTAGGAAATAGGTATGCTACTAAACCTTTTTTTCCTTTTTTCTTTTTGGGTTCTTTGCTGTAGGACTCTGCTCCCGCTATTAGGTACTTGTATGCTACTAAATGTGTCTGAGATTGGTGTAATCAGCATATAGCTGTATGATGCTTTTCCGGAGCACATAATGAGGAAATTGGGTGCTGCGGATAGGTGAAAGCTTTTTAGGACAAAAAGGAGAGGAAGGTGTTATTCTATTTCTGGGCGTGACCTTGATGCCAATCAGGTGGGGCTTGTCGTTGTCTGACAAGTGTTATATATATATATATATATATAACTAATTTTGGAACTCGGATAGGAAAATATCAATAATATGTTGGTGCTGTTAGGTTATATACGTCTGTGCTATCTCCATGAGTGTTTGTTTTAAGACTGTTTACTTTTTTTCTCTATATAGCTAATTTGACATTCCTATGTCTTGGGTTGGGTTTGTCCTTGTTGGATGATGGACACTCCTTGCAAATGTAAATGGATGGATGTCTTTTCCGCAGCAATGTTTAAGGCTTGTATTATGTTTGCTTCTGTATATATAGATATTTTTCAGCTTTTTCTTATGCATTATTGTAGGTTCAATTTCTGCTTCAATGTGCTTTGGTCTGTGAATTTTAGTTCATTAATCATAAGACTAAATGTCCGTTTCATATCGTTTGCTGCATGTTTGATCGAGAGAGATTAATCTTAAAAATGAATTATCTATCAAAACTTTTTCTCAAAAAAATATAATGAATTAGAGATTTGTTTTAAAAAATAAACTGAATTTCCATCACGAGTAATTTTCAAGTATTGATGGCAGAAGATACTATAATTGTCTCTGTTGGAAAAGTATAGGTCCACAGAAACGTGTTAGCACTCGAGCTTCTCTTTTCTTTACGAGTACCCCACAGGCCCGGGGGTTTTCACGTTTGCATCCGTGGCTTTATATTGTTACAGAATAGCCAGCATATGTGCACCTATTTTTATTTTTTATTTTTTTGATGCAAAGACCAGGGGCCCTAAGCCCCCAAATCAATATCATTAATCTAAGAGACTCCAACCCAGTCAGTCAACAAATGCGTAGATAAAAATTCTGGAATAATAAAAAAATTTCAAAGTCTTCCTCCATAGACTGCCCATGCTTTGCAAGAGTGTCTGCAACCATTTTTGCCTCACAAAATGCATGCACAAAGGTAACAGTACGCTCCCTGCAAAGATCTTTAATCTCCTTCACCACTTGGCCACAAGGGTGATCTCTGTCACTTGCATTTTAGTACGCTCTGTCACTTGAAGCCTCCGTAACAACACAGTTTTGATAATCTCCACTTGATTCTCCTCAACCTTCGCAAACAAGAGAATATCATCTGCCAATGCCAAGTGAGATAACAATGGTCAAGAGGCACTCGTGCAGTTAAGGGATGCAAATTGAACCTAAAAATACAAAAAAGGTAAGTGTAGAAAAAAAAAATCACAATGAAGAGGAGAATGTTGAATAAATTTGGATATAAATCTCTATCTTTTGAAATTTATGAGATAAATGTGGATGCAAATATTTGGCTTTATATACTAACGTTATTAATATATGAAATTTATGCAAATTATTCATATCCAATTATGTAAATTACCGCATAGTAAAAATTTGTGTAATTTTTTGTCTTTACAAATTGCCGTATACGAATATATTATTAATATATCTTTAAGAGTGTAAATAGCATATTCTCAAGTTTATAAATATAGATATTTAATTAATTTGTTATTTTAGATTTAAATTTAGTTACTATAAGTACTGAGTAGACATTATGTTTAGTAGTTAACTTTTTTTTTTGGAGGGATTAGTAGTTAACTTTTTATGTTGGCTTTAAATTTAGTTGAATATTTTGTTTGCTTTTGTAATAACAAATATGAAATAATATTTTTATTTAATTAAATTTGTCACCAATGTAAGTTTGAGTTTAAAACGTGAGAACAAGAACCGACACTAGTTACCTTGTGCAATGTGCACCTACGCTAACTGTAGGCATTTTTTTTTTTAAATGGTCACTCTGTTTTCAGATCATGATAATCACTGTTATCGAATAAAAATCATGATATCACTTTAATATTTTTCTAAAATAAAATTAAATAATAATTATTTTGTTACAAATGAATTTTTTTGTTTAAATTTCTTGTAATATTAGCACTTAAGCATGTTTGTCAGCTTAGGTGTTACTTGATGATTTTAAACATTACATTATACAATATTTCTACATACTCTGATTGAATACCATCTTATCTACACTAGTACGCCATTGCCTTTATTTCATTCGACCAGTTTGTTTAAATTAAAAGAAAATAATTTTCAAAAGTATTTAAAAAAAACTTTTTAAGTAGATAAGATTTAATTGACTGTAAATTTTTTTTACCTTTTTAAAAAAGTAACAACTCTTTTTAAGAAATATACGGTTTAAACAAACATAGCAAAAAATAAATAAATAAACTGTTTATTTTATTAAAAGTGTTTTTTATAATTAGTTTTAAAATAATATGATATTTTAAAAACTTTTATTAGTCTTTTTCTATATAAATTTTATTAGTCTTTGATTTAACAAAATTCCTTCAATTTAATATTTATTCATTTTATTTTCTATGTTGTTTTACACCCAAAAAGCACCTAGGTAGATATCATAAAAAAAAGATTTTAAAATTTCAGGAATTAAAATCTCTCAACCGAGAATCCAAGCTTCAATTCAGTATATAAAATCAAAGACCTACACAGTTCAGAGAAACAATGGATTTGACACTCGAAACTTCTTTTACCTATACTCTTTTTCACAGAAATATTTTCAGGAAGGAGAGCACACCTCACACGTATGATTATTTAAGCAAAAAGAAGCCGTTAAATTAAAAGTGATAATTTTTCAGGGTGTACTAAAAAACAAAAATGTTTTCCTTCAGATCTTTTCATTATGCGGGGTCACTGGATGCATAAATACAACTAGCAAAGATATGTGAAAAAATATAAGGCGAAATGATAATCTTTGGTAACATTATGCCAAAACCTGCAACAACTAAGTTCTAATTACCATCCCCGTCCAATCTAAATACCAACTCCAATTATTATCACTTGAATGGAAAAACATCTAATAAAACAATGTTATTTCGACAAAAACAACATTTTCTTTCTTCTGCTTTGTAACTATCTCGAAACACACAGATGTTAACACCAAACAGCATAGCATTAATTATAGATAATTAGCTTGCATATTTCTTCTTCAAGTTTTAAGCTCAATACAGATCAAAATGTTATTCTCTAATAAGGATCAAGATAGACATAGCTCAACTAGTTCAAATTATAAATGGCATATATCTTGATCCTATTACCATAAGTAAGTCATTCATTTCATATAAGTAAAAAAGCACAAAAGGCTCAACTTCAGCGTCCTCTAGCAACATAAGCAGCTAAGACAGCAGCAAAAATTGTAGTTGCAGAGGATATCATAGTCCACAAGCTCTTACTCTTGTGTGCCTCAGCCACAGATTTGTTGAGTGAAACAAGTTGTTGCTTCATGTCATCCACCATCTCATCCTTGCTTTTGAATGCCTTCTTTATTGCATCAAGTTCCTGAGCATATGGCTGAATTTCCTCCACATGATTCCCATTGGACGCCACTTCCTCACCACCCCTTTCCTTGTGTTGATACACAAGTGCAGCAGCAGTAGTCTTCAACAATGCCAGTGCTTTGTTTGAATTGCTGCACCAAACTTCAACCTTGGCATTCAAATCCTTGGATTCCTTTCGAGCCTCGGCGAGCATACCCTGCAATGATTCATTTTCCTTCCTCAAAACACTCACTTTGCCTTCCAGCTTCTTTTCCTTCTCAACTAGCTTGTCTCTTTCGCTTCTCACCTGTCCCAATTCAGCATTGCTCTTCGCAACCACTTTCTCTATCCCTGCAATCTGCAACTGCAAATTCTCCACTTTCTTTTTCTCCCCATCAAACACCTTCTTGATGCTTTCCTTCTCAAGCACAGCTTCATCGACAGCATTTCTATAATGCTTAACCTGCGAAACCAACTCTTTGTTTTCCTCTTCAGACTTTTCCCAAGACTCTTTCAACTCATCCACTTTCCCTAGCAACTCAACAATTTCATTCTCGAGATTGCCCTTGACCTCCTCGATCTCACTCCTCACTCTAACAGCTTCATCAAGCTCGTGCTGCTTATCCTCTAACTCCTTCTGAAGAACATTCAAAGCCTTACGAACACCATCTTTTTCCTCTGTTAACGTTTCAACGCTCTTTTCCACCTCCTTCTTCTCCTTGAGAAGAGCACTTATCTCCACTTTCATCTCCTCTTCCTTCTGCAACGCAAGGCCAAGGTTACCTTCCAGTTCGAGAATCTTTGTACGAGTAATCTCCTCGTCCTTCTTCGTAGACTGGTTGAGTCGCTTCAACTCATTTTCCAGATAACCGATTTTGTTCTCTAGGGCATTGTTTCGGCTTTGAATCTCACTCTTGTCCCTAGTCACCGCTTCAATCTCCTCCCTCAGCGTTTCAATAAAACTAAGCGACTCCTGAGAACTCTTCACCGCGAAATCTCTCTCCGTTTCAAGTTCCGCAATGTCTCTCTGTTTCCGAGACAAAACCTTTTCGCCTTCAGACCTAGCCGTCTCCGCTTCATCCCGAAGCTTCCTCTCTCTGTCAAAGCACTCCTCCAGCCGCTTCGTCTCGCGAACGAGTCCGTCACGCTCTTTAACGAGAGAACTGGTTTCGTTCTCGAGACGGGCGGCGAGGTCATTGAGCTGGCGCTTGAGAACCGCAACCTCGTAGTCCTTCTCTCCGACGAGCGTGTCGAAGCGAAGGTTCATTTCCTCGAGCTGGTTTTTGAAGAAGACAGAAACGACAGCGTTTTGGACGTCAAAGGCGAGGTTGGTGTCGTAGGTGACGGCGGATTGCTGGAGCGCGGACTGGAGAGAGTGAATCTGCTGGCGGCGTTGGGTGGTCTCCTTGAGAAGGACGGCGTTGAGGTTTTTGAGGTTCTGAATCTGCAGTTCTGAGGAGCCATCGGTTGGAGTAGCCATTGGCAAGGGTTGCTTTACGTTTTGGGATTCTTTGGGGTCGTGAGATTGAGAGACTTTCTTTTTGGCCATATTTGAAGGGACGGTGTGACTATTAGGGTTTATCTAGGGTTTTACAGGGGAAGAGAAAATGTGTTGATAGGAAGGATATATATATACCACAAGATGAAGGTAGAGGGATAGATCAGATGTGTTGTTGGCTTTTCGAATTCAAATTTTGGGCCCCAACCCAATCCAGGAATTCAAAACCACGCCTTTCTCTGTGTATTTCTATTCGCTCAGCAGTCACCACGTGCAGCCCAAACTTATCCTTTCTTTTCTCAATATCTAATTTCTCACTTGAATTTGTAATATGCATTCATCATTGATCGTTGGGTCTCTGTGTTATTGAAAAATATTTTTTTTCCCTCAATTTATAAAAATATGTGATAATTCTTTTCATCGTTTATGTCTATTCATCTGTTAATGTAAATGGCCAAACCTATGCGTTACTGTTGGACGAACTTATTCTGTTGAGTATACTGCTAATTCAGATAGACTAATTATCATCTGAAATTTCACTTTTTACTGCTTAGTAATACTTAAAAGGATCAACATTTATTACCCATTCTCACCTATGTCTACTATGCATGTCTTTTGGTGTTTGAGTGCTTTATTATTGTTATAAAAAAAACTAACAAATTAATCGTTAAATAATATTACTTTATGTCATTTAAAATTCTAAATTTAACAATTAAATGTCAAATTAATCCACCACAAACAATTACGTATAGAATCTAGTATTACATTTCATTTCAGTGATTTCTAACAACCCAGACACCACCCCTAAACTAAAAATCACCATAAAATCACAATAATGCAAAATAAAAGAAAAATGTAGCATTTTATAATTTTGAACTGCTTTTGCAGGTCAGTCATCAATTCTCTTCCTCTCTTCTTTCATCCACCTTTCTTCAATTGGATTCACCCAATAAATAAAAAATACATTTCCCAACATCCTGCAACTCAACAATGGATAGTTAATTAATCAATTAAAAAAAATGGGACACCCAAAGTATCAATTAAAATAATCCACGTGGATTTTGGAGATTTTTTATATTCTAATTACACGCATCACAATGCTAATAATTATAAATTGGGTCTTGTTAATCAAAATTTAAAAAAATATTTTATTGAAAATCATTTGGAAATACACTTTTAAATCATAAAAGAGCACATTGTTTTACATCCCAATAAAAATTATTATTCTTTTACTTTTTAAACTAATGTTCTAAGTTAGCATTTACTATTATTAACAATACTTTTTTAGTCAAACAACTAGTGGTTAGTTCAATTGGTGATAGCCTCTAGTGAATTAAATACATTATCAGATTAATCACTGCTTCCTCTATTTCAAAACTTTGAATGTTTAAGGTTGATAGATATAAATTAAGAAATATTTAATATATATAAATTTAGATTAAATTATCTTCATTTATTGTTTTACAATTTTATGTACTGTTTTTAACCGCTCAAATTGTCCTCCTATGACTACTATTTTCAATAAGAAATAACATTAATGCTACATTATAAGTATTTGTAAAATTTTAAGTTATCAACACTCTACTAAAAAAAATACACTATTGATTATTCAACTACATACAAGAGTACAATTAAAAAAAAATTGTAGAATTACATATAAGAATTCTAAAACAACGTCAAAGTTTCGGGAATCCGAAGGGACTTGGGTGAAGTGGAAACATGGGAGTTAGAGTATCGATTGTTAATGGGTTGGCAATGAAGGCGAATTACTACCTTTGATTTCTACTTGGTTCTTTGGACCTTTTGTTTCTGAAAGTGGTCTGATAGTGTCCTTTAGGGATTTTTCAGGCTTCAGCCTAATTTTATGAGATTTAAAAGAGAAACATGGAGTGACAATCCAGAACGATTAAATTTGGGTCATGAAGAACACACTCAAAAAGTAGGAAAGCAATAGTTTCACAGTACTCATCATTCAGTAGCAATATACGCATGATACGCGAGATATGATCTATGTAATGCTTTTTTTTTTTTCATTATTCTAAATTTTATTTATCCAACACTTTTGTAACAAGATTTTGATACTTTTTATACCAAACCTTATCTACAAATAAATTTATTATTCGAATGTTTTTATCTATTTAAATTGTTTTTGTAGTCATCCCATTTATCCTCTTGTGATTAATTGTATATTTATTTGTGTTACTTTCATTATACCAAACTGTTTGTATAATATAACACAACTTTAAGGGAAATTGTTTTAATGTATCTTCTATCTACATTTTGATGTGTATGTATATTCTGTATACATAGTATGCAATGATGTGGTGTTAGTTTTATGAGTAAATTATATTTGATTTTTGTGTTTTTTTAAATTGTATTTGATATTTTTTTTCACCTTATAAAAATCTTTTAACTGTTTAACTTACATTATATTTAGACTTCCTCTCTCTTAAACACCATTTAAATTTAATTGAAAGTAAATATCTTGGTCATATCACTTTTAATGAAAATTTATATTTAAAATATTCTTATCTTCTTCCTCCTCACACTGGTATTTCCTGTGTGTTCTTTCAAGTTGCATCCGACACTCCTCTTTTTTTGCATCCTATAAAAACTCCCTTAATAGTTTAGCCCCCCTCCTAAACACAGTTTACTAATTTAACAGAAAGTAGACACATGTTAGTTACATGACTTTTAATAAAAATTTATGTTTAAAATACCCTTATTTTCTTCCTCTTAACTTCATAAAAGACATGACATCATTTTCAACTTAAAAATATTTTAACACTTCCTCATTCAAATCACCATGTAGAAAAATATTGTTCAATCCAGTTGCTTCATATGCCATCGATTGATAGCAGCTAAAGCTAATAAAAGCCTTACTTACAATGGTCAACTTGGCCCCTGCAGAGAAAGTATCTAAATAGTCTTAATCTTCTATTTGAGTGTAGACCCACTTACATCAAATGACATTCTTATGCCGTGGAAGATCAATAAGAATCTAAGTATTATTAACTTCTAATGCCTTAATCTCTACATTCATAGCTTCAATCCCGTTAGGATCTTTAAAGGCTGCACCAATGAGGTTCAACTTGTTGTGTAATAGACAAGATACTCTTAACGATAATAAATTTTAGAAACAATAGCATATGGAAATGGTGGGGTCCTGAGAATAGGTTCACGTTTTTTTGTTTGGTAGTTGAATCACGGGAAATTCCTCACTCCACTAATACCTAGAGAAGCAGGTGGAACATATTGATAAAAGCAAGAGGTTGTTTCATAATGTTTGCTTCACAATCATAAACTGATTTGATTTGCATGGTTCCACTCTTTGATGGAAGCTTTTAGGTAATTTTAATTTCAAATTAATTCTTTAAACATGAAATATTCGATTAAAAAGAAAAATAAACAATCTAAACAATGCAATAAATAAAACAAGTAGTGTAGTATTTAGTTTGAGGATTTATTTTTACAATAAATAATGTAAAGTTAATGGAGAAATTTTATTAAAATCTTGAAGTTAAAAACAAGGTAAAAAGATTAATATGGGTTGAGTTTAACTTGTAGAAATTTTAATTTCTCACATGACAAAATTTGTTGAATTTTTTGGACACCATTTCTATATGGAATAAAGGCCCAAATAAAAAGATCTCGTATGTTTCACTTATTTAAGTGTAGAGGGTCATGTCAGAGAATGAGATACTTTGAGAGAGACTCATTTAAAAGGAAAAACAGTTAAATCATTGAGAGAGAAAGAAGGAGAGGAAAAATCCATGTGATTTTTGCATACCCACTAGAGAACATTTTCCCAATTGCAACTGTGGATTCGTTCATCCTTGGATCGGACTGATTTTTGGAAGGCAGGTTCTACGCGCGTAATACTTCGAATTGTCTAGTTGAATCGGGAAAAAGATATCTGTAGAGAGAGATAAGTATTTCGCATTATCTGCTTTATATTTTGGGTTTTTATCTTCTTGTTTCTATTTTTCCAATTGAGGGGTTTGTTTTGATTTGACGGTTTGTAGCATGTTTTAGTGCACTTATTGAAAGTTTTCTTGTATCTTCATTGATTATAATGTAATTATTTCTTTGGTCTTAATTTCTATCTCGCGTTCTATATTTTATTGGTGCTCCTCACACGTTCTTGCAAGTTTGAGATAATTTATTTTCGTTACTTTTTACTTTGTTATAGAGTTTGTTATTGTGTTCGTCTGATTAAATTTAATGTCCAATGTATCAAATAGGATTACTTTTAAAAAAAAACCGAGAAAACTAAAAAAACTAAAAAAAATAATAATACAATGAGCTTTAATTTTAAACACTATTTCAAGTATTGTGTGGAAAAATATTTAGTGACACGAATTCTTTTACTAAACACTTTTCAAATTTATATAAATTCAAATAAATTATAAATTAATTACAATGTCTTGTCAGACTACTCATAAAAAAATGTCTTGTGAGACTCTTTGGGTTAATTTGTTTACTTGTGCCGGAATCATCAATTACATTAAGATTAACATTTTGATTACAGAAAATAGAGCAACACAAATGAACAAAATAATAAATGGTTTAAAATTTGAATCTATTTCAACGAATTTGAGAAAAACGAGATTTAGTTCAACAACAAATATTTTAATACACTTCTTATTTTTTGGTGTAGAATGATAGCACAATTTCGAGTTTGTAAAAGAAATTTCTTCTAAAATTGACAACTTATATCATTAACATATATTGCATTCACATATCATCTCTAAATCTGACCTGTCTCTCCTATTTTATTTATTTATCTTATTCTTCATGACTTCTACATGAATCAATCTTCTATCGATGTTGGCTTATATAGTATTGAGAGTGCCTCTTGGTTTTATCAACTTGTTTCATCAATAAAAATAAATAAATAAAACCTTCAGCCATTGTAGTAGCACCATGACCATTGAATGGATCATTTGAGTATATCAAAGACCCTGAAGGGTATTTATTTGAAGAGAAAAAAAGGAAGTACTCCATTAAATTAAAATTTTGCAATATGTTGAAAGCAATTAAATTCGAGCAATTTCATGTTAATCATGTTGGTACCATAAAGGTAATTCTCCATTAGAGGAAAAAACAAGTTTAAATTTTTAAGTCCCAACCTTTCCTCAGTCATCTATCCTTCTAAACCTAAAAACTTTGTTAGAAGCACGTTTTCAGAAGAGATTACTGCCAAGTGTAATTTTAATTTATAGGTGCACATTAATTGATAACATGTAACTAGCTCACTCATGCAGTTTGAATGCTTAAGAGTTTGATTGCTAATGGTAACCACTTTAAAGTTTTAACTAAGAGGAAAGTTAAAATTTGATATAATTTTGAATTGATAGACGTAAACCTCAGCTTTGGAGCAATGCTAAAAACAATACTCCATTTGGAAATCTTACCATAACCTGATTCCTACAAAACCTATATAGTCTGAGCACCACTTCAACTACGTGGGTGAGACTCTTAAGTGACTGTTGAAGGCTAGAACAATCTCAACACTTCAATAATAGAGGCTAGAGCAATTATTTTTTATACAAGTACTACTTGACCTATAAGTACAAGGATATTGCTGACTTGACATTTAGATTGTTAATGATTTGATAGACGCTCACGTTTAATCCTGTTCATAACACGTGCCTGTTATAACGGCAATTAGAATAAACCCTTTATATGTCATTGCGTGGGACAATGTAGCTTCCTTACTCTTATACATGCATGCACCAACCTGTTTTAAATTTTGTAATTAGTTTAAGACATTATATATATGGTCGTACATCAAGAATGCAGGATAAGGCACAAGCAACAAACTCCCTTATTAATGTGATCTGAAGGAAAGTAAAATATATGAGAAATACACTTTAAACGGAATCTGCGCAGCTGGAAACTCTTCGATCGTCAAATACATTTGCTAAGCATTATTAAATTAGATTAGAACATGAACTTCCCATACCAACGTTTTGGATCTTTCACATAACTTCATAAAGAATTCACTCATGAGAGAATTTTTAAATTTTTGAGATTCCTTATCAGAACAGTATCAACTTCTAAACTACTATTTTGGTAGACTAGAAAATTGGACTCGACAAAGCTAATCTATCATGTGTTGTGGAAATCCGACTAAATGCATCGAATTGTTTGGCCATGGGCTAATATTATTGACCTTCAATAGCAAATCAATGTTTGTGGATGTGTAATAACTTGTTATACTTAGGTAAAATCTCAAATATGTAGGTGAAAGTTAAATAATGCCTGTCTCTAACAAGTAACAAACATTGAATTATTATTTATTTTTTACTAAAAATAATGTATCAACTTCCATCATTAGAAATGCTGCTTCTGGGATTGCCTAGATATAATGTTAGCAAACATTTTAACACTAGTACTATATGTTTAGGTAAAAAAGAAGTTATTGATTAATGCGATATGGTTTTGTGTAATTAACAAGAAGAAAAAAAAAATGATCAGCTACTCTGTCATTACTCATTATAACAGCTAGCTTAGCTTGGTTTTGGATCTTGTCTGCAAATGACGTGCTGACCAGGAGACATACCTATCTGGAAGAAGTTGACCTTGTAAAATACACCAATGCATTGAATGTAGCACATTGCTCAGACCAAACAACATAAGACTGGTCACTACATATATTGCTCACACCACATCAACACAAAACACCAAACAACATAAGACTGGTTAAATTACAAATATTGTGTAATTTTTTTCTTTGTTTTAAACGAGAAACTCTTATAGTATACTCCTAGCTTATAACGCTCAGTCTGATCATTAAAAACATTGCATAACTATTCAAGCAGTAGCATTATATTTAAAATAGTATATTTAATAAATTCAAATTAATTCTCAGTCATTCTAAATATTATTACTGTTGAATTACTCTAGGATTTCTCCTTTTCTGTTTCTAACGGGCATATTTGAATGCTGACAAATTGTGTGATTGTCGAAAAACATGCTAACTATATAGATTCTAAGAGCAGATGCATGACCAGTGCTGTGGAACGTAAATCTAAGCAATTTGTATTGAGGGATTCACGTTGTTGCACGTTATTATCAGAACTCATTGTCCTGCACTAGAATGTGCATTATATGGACCAAGACTGCGCATATAACGCTGACAAAAATAATAAACTTCTCAGTATTAACGTTGTTAAGATTAAAAAATTTATGACATCTCTATTAAGGTTAAGGTACCCTTAAGTTGAAGCATTCGAGTTTGGCGCCTTAAGAAAATACTGATAGCATCTAGCCAGCCATATCTATATAGGTCTGTATATTAGTACATAGGGAAGTTTTGAAGTTACTCAAAAAAACATTCTATCATAAGCGATTTCAATTAGTTAATTTCTACTTTGTACTGGTTATTGCATCAAGTGTAAGACAGTTATTCAACCACGCATTCCCTCTATTATCGAAGACAGTTTATAGGCAAAAATTAAGATAGTTAATATTTGAACAGCTAAGAGATCATGGGTTATTCACATTGCTTTTGGACTAAATATGGGCCAACTCTGGCTTAAATGATAAATCCAATTTCACAACCATGATCCACTGGACAAAATCATACACAAAGTTAAAATACAACATAGAAGTGGGGTTGCTTTGTTTGCAGATTGGACATGATTTGTTCTGAGTGTTGTTTGCAAATTGCAATGGCTGCAAAATATCTCTGCCTCGTATCACACTACCCACCTGCAGCCAAAATCTGTTGCTCCATCTATAATCACATAAATAGAAAGACATATAAAAAGATTGTAGATATTAACAGCTTCTCATGATTTTATAGAAAGTACTAGAGATCGAAGATCCTCATGCCCTTACCCTGAAGAGAGTTTCAAGCTTGCTTTTCACCAAGGAATACTCCTGTTTCACCTGTTGCAAGTTTTTAAGACACCTGAACACCAAGCATTTTTTTTTTCTTTCAGAATATGGAGAATTTTCTTTTTAAGAAAGAAAAAAAAACCATAAAAACAACTAGGCCACATGATATTTTGCAAGATTTATAGGCATAGAATATATAAGAATTTTGATATGGAATTGTCAAGAACCTTACCCTTCAACGTTTTGCTCCTCACAAGAGTTTCGGAAGGAAATGCAGACTCTGTGAATTCTCTGTGCTCCAATGCTGCATTTCCCAATAACTTTATCAAACTTTTGATAGTTGTAAAAAGACCAAATCGTAAGGTAAAAGACAAGTGAAAATGTATCCTCCAGAATAGGTTCTAACAAAGGTGAGGTCCATGCCACTATGCTACATGTTATTAGCAATAATAATACAACTGTGACCAATAATGTGGTATTTCAAGTGGATACAACTTCCACCAACTTAAGAAAGCAAAACCAACATGACCAACATAATTTTTTCTGAGATAGATTCTAGTTATGAAGAATTATTTACCTGGAGCTGCTACCCTTCAACTGGTGAACATGAGCATCCAACCTTTTAAAATCAATGCTTGGCTGGCCTCTATTTGAGATGAATGAATCAACATTATTAAAATGTTGAGTTTTGGAAGAGTTTCCAAAAGATACATGATTACTTGGTCTAAAGATGTGTATAATAAAGCAGGAAATTTTGGTACCCTTACAGTGTTTTTGTGAGCTCATTAAGAAGCCTCTCCGCATCTTCAAAAAAGAGAGTCACCACTTCAACCACAAAATCTGGGTTGCTTTCATCTTGAAGTTGCTGAAGCTGGTTAAATTGGTCATCTAGAAAACCCTTTTGATAGACATCACCACAGCAAGAAATGGCAAGACAAACCAGAAAGCAGATGAAGTAAGTAACACAATAAACATAGCTTATGACTTATGAACCTTCCCTTTTCTATTTCATCTTAATGTGTAATGGCAATTGCATAGCATGCTTACTTACCTCATGAAATAGGGAAGCAGTATAATCAACAAGTTGCCTCTGCAGTTGAACTATACCATCCATTATTAGTCTCAAGTTCTAACCAGCCACTCAATATTTTTTTAGGTACTGATTTCTTCTTCTGCCTAGTTTATATAGTGTGGTTTTTATTTTATACTTGAGACAACTATCATTTATGTTTTATAATATATATATATATATATATACATACATATATTTCTTTAATCATATGAAAACAGTTTTCAAAGTCAGTCACTTATTGTGTTTCTGTTCATTGCTTCCCCATCAACCTATCATTTCTGGCCACCTTTACCTCTAATAGTTTAAACTAATAGGACCAATAGATCTAATCTAAAACTCACGCCACGTACCATTCATGTTTCCATCTTTTTCATTTGGTAATTATTGCCTCCCTTTTTTCTTAGTAGATTAGTAGATATTACCTCCATCTTTATCTCTTCTTGCTTTGCATTATTTTCTTAAAAACCTTGCTTATCATTTTAAATTCCACCCCTCAACCCTAGGTGGTGACTTGCCTATATGGGGTAAAGGTATTATTTTTTCTTTTCAAAGTCAAGATCCTAAGCCCCTCACTTCACACTTCCCTGTAAAATTCTTGCTAAAACTAAGCTTAACTTGCTATTTTTTGAACTGCAGAAGCAATAAAGTGAACCTCACCAACTTCCTGATCATTATATCCAAAGAGGTAAAGTTTAATAAACTTGTTAAAACGGAACGAACACAACATTTTAATTTATTTTATGTTTGGTATATTTGAAAAAGAAAAATAACATGATATAAAAACCATAAGGTAGTAGAGTTTAATTTTACTAGAAGGATGATACCAAAAGAACAGAACAACATTTTTTACTCTATTCCGCTCACATACCAAGTTTTTATAAAAATATTCGATTGAGTTAAAAAAAAGTAGTTCTTTGATATGATTTTTCCAAGAAATTGCTAATTAAAAAGTTATAATGATTTTTTAAAATTATATAATCATTACATGTTTTTAAACATATTTAGTTTTTAAATTCTTTTTTTAAAAAAAACTCAAACAAAGAATCGAATGAAGAGTAGGTCAAGTATGGGGCAATATTATTTTTTCTTGGCAACACAATTCACTTGCTTCACAGCTCGCTGTCATGAAGAGAGGGAAAGATAAACTTTCTAGAGGGCATCTTAAGATATTTTTTAATGATTTTGTCTTTTCCAAACGACAAATGAAATGTTCTAAGTAACAGATAATTAAAATTTAACTTATCTATCAATTTTACGCTAATTTAGTATGATATAGGATAGGATTTAGACTTGTAGTTATTGTATAGAATATATATCTGGTGTAATCTTTCTACTCTATCGCTTTCCCTTGAGAAATTCTGAAGTGTGCTATTTGTAATACTAGAGACTAATTATATCTCTGAGTTGCTGCTCTCGCATTTGTTGTACTTGCCGTTGCTGTCGATGTTTGATTGGGTGATGCTTCCCATGAACAACTGTTATTAATTAATTCGAAAATCTCAGAAAAAAAAAATCGAAAAGCAACAATTTACCATAGAATATGGCACCTATGCCCCCACACTTTTCATTTTTCTCTTTGATGATGAGGTAGGAAAATGCTGCTCTGTTTAATTTTATAGTCATCACTCATGATTACTAATACAATTACAGTTTATAAAATATTCTTATATTTATTTTTACTGTCAGATTATTTTTATCTAACAAAAGTAATACTACGTATTAGTTTATATAAATAAATTTAATGTCTAATATATATATATATATATATATATATATATATATATATATAATTAGTCAATACTAGGTGCTAAATATAAAAAGTCATATTTTGTGAGAAATCAATCTTTTAGATAAATTTTAGTGTCTTGAATAATTAATCTTTAACTTTCAATTGAGATACACCACTTTAAAGAAAAATTACCTACTTATAATTGCATAAAAGACACACATACATAGTATCTTTTATTTTTATGAAAGAGGTTTAAGATTTGGACATAATGTTTTTAATTAATTTGAGTGATAACAGTTTGGATATATAAAATATCTATTTTAACATGGATTATTTTTACTTCATTCCTTAAGGGAGCCATCTTTCTTACCATAAGTGTCCGCGGTATGTTCTAACCTTTCCGTATCTGAAAGTCCAAATTTCAATGGTTTTTTTCACAAGCGGCAAAATAGAAAGGGGAGTAAATGTATAATTTTGTTTTCTAAAAGTTTATCTTGTGTATTTTGGTTTCTGAAAGTTTAATTATGTATAAAATAATCATTAAATTTTTAAAAATATATATCAATCAATAAGTTAATGATTCTATGAAAAAGAAATCTGACATATTAAGTTGACATGTATTTTTTTAAGTTTAATTACTCATTTAATTTTTATAATTTTTAAATTTATCTATTTTAATTCGTTAATAAGTAGATTTTTTAGTTTTTAAAATTTATATTTTAATTTTTAATTGTCATTAAGATTCTTTAATTAACGGATTTATAAAATTTTAACACCAGAAATTTTTTAAAAATTAAGATTTAAACTTTAGAAATTAAAAAATTTATTTATTAACTTTAGAGACTAAAATATTTGTTTATTAATTATAAGGATAAAAGAGATAAGTTTAAAAACTATATGAATTAAATAGATGATTAAACCTATTTTTTTGAAAGTATGAAAAAAGTTGGAAGCTGAAGATGGCCAGAGAGATTTTTGAGGGGGGGGGGACCTGAAGTGAAGTGGAATTAGTATACGCGTCTGAAGCTAAGCTGAATTGTAGGGGGCAATCTTTGAACAGTAAGTATCCTTTAAGTTGTGCGTCAGGTATGCACGAGTTGTCTGATTAAGCACACCCAATGAGTGGGGGTGCTTCCTCATTTTATTTATTTTTTATGTCAGAGTATTCTAATTTCTTTTGCAAGTAAAAATCAAACATAAATATCAAGATTTAAAATCAGTTACACATTTTATTTAAACAATGAATAGAACCTCTGACCAAGGCTACTTATATATATTAGCCTCCAACCAAATGCTCACATTGACAATTATATACTTATTTATATTTATGTGAACATCGTTAGCTAAGAATAGAGTAACAAAAATTTGAATTTTAGATTTTTTAACATTTGTGATTAATTTTAGATTTCACATATCATCTTATTATTTAAAATAAAATAAAAAATCTCAATTTTTATTTTAGATTTTACTTTCTGTTGAGCCCACGTTAGACATGAACTTCATCTTTACCCTGTGATTCTACCTTTGTCGGTAAATATGAGAAATACAGTGCTTTTCATTTGAATTTCAAATGCTAAATTATTTTACCATCACAACAATTACCATGCTTATGATTATTATAGGTACCAGAGAAAATCAGCCACGCGTTTGTTCCCGAAAAATAACAACGATAATGTAAACCTTGTAATAAAAAACCAAATAAATGTATTTTTATTCTGAACGGAAGGAGATGTCGGCTGACGGTGCTGGATGAAAAAATCACCAATTATAGGCAGTAAGCATAATCCATAATTCGGAATTCTTGTCAGTTTCAGTTTATACATATTATTGAATAGTTCCACTTCATTTTTATTTAATTAATGGTTTAGAACAAACTCCATTTCCATTACTTACTGATTGTATCAAGTTTCAATCCACTATAAAACATTAAACTTCTGATTCAATAAAGTGAATAAACTAATACAATAAAAAATGATATTTAAGATCTACATCAATATTAAAAATAAAAAAATTATATTTGATTGAGTTGATTTAGTTGATAAAAAATGAAACGAATTCACATCCTATAAGCATGTTGGTTTGATAATTTTCGTTGTTGATTTAATAATTTTGTTGGTGAGTAATTTGATAGTATGTCTTTAAACAAGCTTTTATCTTAACTCTAATGAGTAATGAGTTCAGAGGATTCAATGCATCTAAAATTTCTTTCATAAAAAAAGTATCAAATTCAATTAAGAACCACACCTAAATTTGATTATAAATTAGACGTCAGTATCAATGTCCTGCGTGGTCATTAAGAAGAGCCCACGAGTCCTGTGTGACCCATTTAACAGTATACCTAGAACACAAATCTCTGCAGTGGTCAGTGTGTAGTGACTAGCAAGCAGAGGCAGTGGAGCAAAGTTGGGTCCCTTGTTCAGCTGATGCTGAGGGGCACAAAACAATTACAATTACACAAGGCACCAGAAGCTGAAGCAGAAGCTTAGCTTGCCCATTTTCTTCCACAATCAACAAGCCGAAAGTGGGTTTGGTGGCACATCACAAACTGCATATGCTGGTGAATAATTGGAGGTACAAAAACTGGGAAGAAGGGACCACCCTCATTTGTCTTGGAGCTTTTCCATATCCAAGCCTATTAGTATTTGGTAGATTTCATGCACTTAATGCACCCTTCCCACCACTGCAAGGTTGAAAGAGTACAAAGGTGTAGGATGTCCGGGTATCCAAAGCCCACCCATCCATCAATAAATATTATACTTAAATAACAACAACTTTTCCCCCCCAACGTTCCTTATATATTATAGGTGCCCCCACAAAGTAAAAGTGTACTTGCTTCACTGTTTATTATATTTACTTGATCACCAAATTTCTTAATTGTTTCAAAAATGTTAAATTCTTAAAAGTAATAGATATTCTTTTGTTGAACGTCTTCTGTTTAAAGTTACTACAAAGATATTCATAAATTTTATGAGAAAATAACATTATTGCTCAATTTCGCAATGGCAATTTTGCATTCATGTGTTATCTTTTGCCTGTTTCTCCCAAAACCAAAATAGAAGATTATTCATATGAGTGATTGTATTTGGACATTCACAAAATTTCAAACATCCCATTAGTACCTTTTATTTCTCTCAATCTTTCTTGATATCTCTTTTTATCACACTATATCATTAATTAAATGAATCTTATCTCTCTTTTCTTCCTATCTAACTCAAGGTTTCCAACAATTATTTTCCTATTCGTATATACCTAGATGCATGCATGGTGGCAACTATCTTATCTGAGAGCATATCAGTGTACAATACCGAGTTATTATTGCTATACTGTTTTACTACCTTTTTACTTTTAATTTTTGGTCTTGAACCAATTATTGAGCAGGCAGCTGCCTCCAAATGTTATTCGTTTTTCTTTCAATCCAGGTTGAATAATTTTCTCAGCACCATATCTGACAAACCATTTGATACACAGCACAATTATGTGTGGCTGGGATCACAAACCTTGGCTTCTTCGGTCCCTCATAGGCTCAATCCTCAAACTACGCCACACCATCCCCGTTTTGTTCTCACCCAACCATGCCGAGTATGAACAAACACCTCACACATTCCTTTACACCCACCCACCCACCATGCTTTATATCAAAATTATTGCCAACATTTATAGCAAATAATTGTAGAAAAAATGAAATCATAATTAACAAACAAAAAGTAGCATTTTTGTATAAGTCATTTGGAGAAAACAGAAACTTATCAATTGTTGACAATATACAGAACTGTTACCAATATATTTTAACATTTTTTTTATTTAGATAAATTTTCTATTTATCCTTAACCTTTGATCTTATTTCTTTCAAAAAAAAAAAAACCTTTGATGCTATCCACTGTATGCGGCGTGCTCATTAAAATTACTTTAAATTACTCCATCATTACTTTCACTCATTTTTACTAGTCCATTTCTAGAACATAATATACACAATTAAAAAATGTAATTATTATTAATATTGTATATTATGATGTAAGTGAGACTCATGCCCGTCAAAGTTTGACGTGGTCTGCTTTTACCTTTAATTACAATCCTTGGATTGCATTGCTTCCCTGGCTGGAGTTGCCTCCTAAGTTGTTATTGGGATCCTCTCTAGCTAACTTATTGTGCCTGCAGCAAACATCTAGCAAAATCTCAACATTTATTTCGTGTTTAGTTTTATCATGCAGAATTGATTTTAAGTTTACAAATAAATTTTATATATTTAGTTTCACGTTAAAGAAAATTTTAAAATTGATTATGGATTTAAAATTAATTCTAAATTAAAATAATAATAAATAACTTTTTACGTTGAA
This sequence comes from Glycine soja, assembly GCF_004193775.1. NCBI lineage: Eukaryota > Viridiplantae > Streptophyta > Magnoliopsida > Fabales > Fabaceae > Glycine > Glycine soja. Next base: position 40,770,896 of record NC_041011.1, on the reverse strand, counting down.
TAAAAAAAAATATACTAATTTTACTCCTAGTTTAATTTCCTAATAAAAATATTTAAACATAAATCACGTTACTTTAACATCAATTTTAACTAACTCTTGAAAAAAAAGTCAATTTTAACTAAAATCAATATTACAAAATTAATTCCATTCAGTTATTTAAACACACACTTAGAACATGTTTGATTTCCAATCCAACTTATACACGAATTCCAACATCAAATTGAATTCACTACAAACTAAATGAAAAGGGAAGAATGAAAATCCTTTTACAAATTTCCTTTTACCATCAATATCTATTTGCAACAGATTCCCAAATATATACTTAATAATTATACATCATAAATCAAAGAGGAGAGAAATATTATGTACTCTATGATCCAGATTTATGTAGCAGAGAAATAACTGCTGGAGAGGATCCCAGTGCAGTTTTTTGGGTGTGTGTGCCTAGTTTGCTTTAATATATTTTCCGTTTTATTTATTGAGTGTAATATTTATACACTGATAATATATAAAATAATTTTATATTATTATTCAATCACAAATCTTAAATTATTTTAAAAATCAATAAACTTATTATATATAATAAATTATAATTAAATAACTATTTAAAATCTTTTATATTATTAGTGTATAATATTTTTCTTATTTATTTATTTTTACTAGAAAACTTAACAAAAATATAAAGGATCATCATCAGCTCATGTAAGAAAAAAAATCAAACGATTAACGAACATTTCTGAAAATAATAGCAGCTTGCAGGACTTTTATTGAGTTTAATTAGAATTACATCTTTGTTTGGATATAAAAAAAAAACATTGTTGAAGTGTTGCACTTTCACTAAATACGTAAATGACACATCATATCTAATTAAAAAAAATTCATATGCACCACTTAAAAAAATTAAACTATAGAACAATTCATTAGTTTAAACTTTACGCTTGTTAAATTAAAATTTAATCCTCTTAGTTATTCTTGGCTCTAAAGAATCATCCTTGCTTGAAATTAGTTCATATTTGCTTTTTTTTTTTAACCTTATAAATAACAAGCTATAAGTAGGAAAATGAGGTCATATTTTTAATCTCTATAGATATAATAAAATTTTATTTTAAATTTTCCTTTTTTTATTATTTTTAATCCTTATAATTTTTTTTGACAAGTGTATAACACCTTGCTTTTGTTTTTCGGAAAGTTAATTTAATTCAAAATTCTTCTATTTTATTGGATGATAATATGCTAGATATACGTATTCTGCTCTCAAGCCATTAAGGAGACAAGAATGTAACAGCAAATAGCGTTATTTTTATGTACATACCTTTCAAGAACAAGATACTATTTTCCAATGGACAAATGAATCTCTTGAATTCAGCAAGAGTGTCACGAGAAATATAAATAATCCCTGCATGAATGAGAACAAAAGAGAGCAGAGTAAAACAAACAAGCTATCTGCCCCCTCCCCCTTTTCTCTTTCGCCTGTTCCCTTAGCCTCCAAAGCAATGAACTATGAAGAAAAAAAATATAATACACACATTTAAAGAACCCACCCAGAACCCACACAAATAATTTGTAGTTATGAATTTCAATATACATCATTTACATGAAAATTAGAAGGTCAGAAGAATCATTGAACTGGGAAGGAATCTTGAGAGCAAAGAACATTAAATTCCTTGAATCAATGGTTAGTAGCATTTAGCTTGTTGCAAGGAAATCACCTGCATTTGTCAAATTAATTTCCTTTACATCACCAAATTTACAGCAATTCCAAGAGGGAGACAAGCATAAAATAAAATAGTAGTCTTCAACCTGCATCACAAGCATTTTGTAGTTTTAAGAAAAATAGGAACCAAACAGACAAGATATGACAATCATTATATATATATGAGGAGATATCAATTTACTTCAAGAATAACTTTAAAAGAGTTACTCTTCATCCTAATCATTGATTTTCTTGAAATCTAATGATTAAATTAGCAACTCGTTACCACTATCAGATTTTAAGAAAATGAATGGTGAGAATTTTCTCTCTCTATACACACACACACACACATCTTCGTATGTCACACACAAAGCAACTATAGCTAAACTGAATATCATTGAAATCAAAAGGTAACTGATTCAGATTCATACCTTCTTCAGAGAAGTCAAATACATCACCGAGCATGTCATCATTATCACCATCTTCATCAGATTTCTCCCTGCCACAGGGACTGCTACAATCCACATCAGTAATAACTTCTGTTGATTCACGACAGTCAACTGATGCTTTACAATAACCTTCTTGAAAACATTGCTCAAAGTCTGGTGAGTCACTTATTGACTCCTCGCGAGTGACATTCATATTCAAATCACAGCCACTTAAGCTTGAATTGAAACTGTCACCGGCTTTTTCATGTTTTGATGATTTTAACTTTGCACTTGCACCATCTGCAAAATTTGAGGCACCTGCGGAAACATCATTTTTGTCAACAGTTTTGACTTTTGAGGCTTAAAAGAGGTGATACCAATACAACTACCTCTCTGTTCTTGCAATTAATCTCATTATTAGGCAAGTTAATTGAAGAAAAAATTGCAAACAAGTCTAAGATAATAGTAGTCAAGAACAAGTGAGCTGCATAGTTCACTAAAAAATATAACAGAAGATTTCAGATTGAATTGCTTATCTTACCAACAAATGTCTTTTCAGCTAAGCCAGGTACCATCAACTTTGAATGGAAAATTGCAGCATCTTCTGACAACTTCTCTTCAGTTCCATGTGAATCAGATGAAGAGCTAGAGCATCTTCCCATAACAATACCTCTGACAAAAGTTGTAGAATTTGTTAGCGTGTGCATGGACAGTTATACAGATGTTTTCAAATTTCAGTCACAAGTTAGTACAAAGATGAAGCAACTGTCCAAACATAAATTCAAACGAATGACAAATTAAACAATGCTCCCCTAAACACTCAATATCTTTGGTCAGTAAACACAGAATCAAGTTAAAGTTTAAAGTCTCACTATAAAACTATCCATAGCTAGACTCCATATATAAACCATGTAAAAGCAAGAGGGAAAGGATAGGATAATAGAAGCTTGACACAAACAGGATGTTTCAAACTCATGAGTCATGACTTCCTAGTTATATTATATTTTTCAAACTTAAATAAAGCATTTCCAGATAGCACATAAGATTATAGCTGCATCGCTAATGATAGATAAAAATAAACAAAGTGATAGATATCCATTAGTTTGTTCATTAGTTAGGAAAATTGGTTACAGAAATAAGGCATGTTGCCCAAAAAAATAAGAGGGGAGGGAAGAGAGATCATCTTGTCATTTGTTTTGGGCATTGGGAGGTGCAGACCCTCGAAGTTCCACAAGTCAGGTAATTTTCTTTATGTAATTCTGATCAAGTTTCTATCAACTAGTATCAGAGCTCTGATCTTGGAGCTGCGTGCAAATTGTTCGTAAAATGATGCCAAGATTTGATGGGAAAGAAGCTTAATGAGGGCTGCTCAAATTAGACAGTAGTTTGGAACCATTGGAGTATGTGAGGAGGAGAAAATATTGTGCGTTGCTGAATTTGCATTGAGAGGATAAGCTCTGCAATGGAGGTGTGTTCTTGGAAAAGAGCAACTAGAAGGTTACCAGGTTGACCTTCGAGAAGGTTGTGCTCAAGTGGAATCATATCTTTGGGCTTGTCTTCAAGATTTAGAGGAGGAAGAAAACAGAAGTGGGGATGAAGTTCTTGGGATCAATAGGCAAGAAAAGAACCATGGTAGCAGAGAAAAATCAAAATTGCTGGATGGACCAAAAAAAGAATCAAGAAAAACAACAAAAGAAGAATTGGAGAAAGAAAAAAAGGCTGGAGACGAGAGGAAATAGCTGGTGAACACCCTACCATTGCAACAAAAGAAAGGAAGTGGAAACAGGAGAGTAGCATCTCAGCAAGAAATTGCAAGGATAAAAGAAACGCAGAGCAGTAAAGAGCAAGATCAGGCACTAACTGTAACTTAAAAATTAATCTTTGACAACTCTAAGAGGAGACTCAAACATATTCATCAGTGTAGAAAATCTGAGACTGATATCCCAATTGAATGTATCTAGAATGGAAATTTTTTTAATGGATAGTTACTACAAGACATCCAATGAACCAACAATAAGGAGATAAATGTGATCATTACCTGTCACCCCAAGTAGATTGAATTCTATGGAAATGGTCAAAGATGGGCAACAGATCCTTCTGTTTTATTTCAATCTCGTTAACGGGAATATTCTCTATTTCAATTTCTCCACTTGTATTAAGTTCACATAAATTCAGCTCTCCGGCTTCCGAATGACTCATCACAAAGAAAGACACCTGAAATTGACCGAAAAATAGTTTGATCTTGATTGAAAGAATAAAATAATGTTGAAGAATGTTCAGCACAGAAATCAAATGATTACCTCAGATTCCTGCCAAATTGGTATCCGCCCAGAGCTTATATGTACCTCTACATTTGAGAAGTGGCATTGCTCATTATTAAGTTTTATAGAATTATTGTTCCCGACACTATTATTATCTTCATAATCTGAACTATCCAAGATCATTTCCACAGCTTCCAGTCTAACAACAGTATTCCCCAATATGCCCACTTCTTTTTCTGGCCAATCATATCTCCTACAGACATCCCACCATTGAACAGGTTCAACCTTCACACGCAAATCTTCTTCTTGTATCTGTGCTGAAGGAACTGGGGCTGTTCTTGAAGCAGTTTCACTTGGCTCTGCCACCAATGGTGGCAGTAGTTTATATTGAATTAAATGACCAGAAGGGGTATAAACTAATAAGTGCTCCATGGCATGAATTTTTGAGTATGCATTGTGTGAATTATAAGGAATGGAACTATGAAAGACAGCAGAAACAGCACCAGATGGGATTGAGACTTTCCCTGCCGCAGAAGACGCAGCATTACTAACCGTATTGAGCCATCCAGCATTACTATTTTTTATTCGGCTAACCACAGAAAGAACAACAGGAGGTGGGGGTGTCAGGCAATACTGCTGCTGGTTTACTGTGAAATGTGGAGTGAACCACCATGGCAGAGGAAAAATTGGCAACAGAGCAGGCCCATCAGTGTCTTGATCGTGCATCTTAAGAACTGTCTCACCACCAAATGGGGCAAGAACAAAAATATGACAAGTTCCCTTAGAGGAAATGATGGCAACCCACTGACTGTAATGGCTAAAACAAATATCTTGTATTACCTGTATAATAATATACACAATTAAGTAAAACCCTTCTCAAGTATATAAACAGAAGTATTTAATTTTCATATCCTGTTATTTACACTATCATCCAAGCATATACTGTCAAATCAGTAAAGAACTTTGAACCTAGGAAGTTTAACTCTTTCAATGATGTCAACATATCATTAGATGGTATTACAAAAAGATTTACACTAACAGTTGATCAAAATCAAATCTGGGTTCTAAACATAAAAGGCATTAAAGAAACACTGAGAACAGGAGCATACAGCAGATGTCATGCCACGGTGGAGCTTGTAAAGGTGCACATGTGAATAGCTCCAATCACTGCTTTGTGAACCCGATCCATTCCTTGAGCAGGATGGCATAATTCGAAATATATTAATATTGTTGCCATGAATTGAGGCTGTAACTAAGAGTGTCCCACTTGGGTCAAAACATAATGCAGATATTGGACTAGTATGAGCCCTAAATTGTGCTACAACAGCTCTAGAAACAAAATCCTTGACAACAACCTGCAATAAATGAGTAGTACTAGTCAACAAGCATATAGAATGATTACTTTCCTGTTTCAACTGACATAAAACAATGATTAAAAGAAGGGCGAGGAAAGAGAAGAGACTACAGCAAAATACTCGGTGCTATTAACTACCTTAGAAAATTCTTCTTCTATGGCTAAGCTGAACCAATAGATGGTCTCATTCAAATTGTAATACAGATGCCAATATTACTTTAAGAAAGAAAATATCTAGTCAGGGTCAAGCACATTGCAAAATAAAATCAGATTATAACATGTCAAGTTATTTCCAGAATACTCACCATCCCAGCTGGATCTGTTTCTGTAGAATTTGATGCAAATCGACTAACTTTCCAGCTTGAGTTTGAAGATACAGGAGAACAGGATCCATCAGGTATTAGATCTTGATAGTATTTAGACAATGTTTTGTATCCCATATCACTAAGATTGATCAGCCCTGCAGCCAAATTCTTGCTAGATTCCATGGCATATCGGGCTACCGGGTTTCCACTGCTGGGTGATGTTGATGGGCTGACAGCAGGAGGAGTAAGACTCTGAGGACTCAAGCGACCTGTGTTTGACAACAATGAGCTGTTTGAAGCATAAGCTAACCACCGGGGCCCTACAGCCATTGGACCATAGCCAATATTAACCCCAATCATTCCTTGTCCTCCCAACTGAGGCACAGGGTAAGTGAGAACACTGAACTTATTCTCAAGAGTAAGAGCATCAAAACAATATATCTGCAAGCAAAGTATATAAATGAAGAAAACAAATTAGACAGATTTTACCCATGGAAATAGAAAACTAAGTTTCAACCTTGCAATATGTCAAAGGAAATTGGTAAGACCTGCCCATGATCTACCCAAAACAATCCTAAACTCAACTTCCTCAAAAAAGTAAAGTACATTTTTCACATATAAGTCTAAAAGAAAATTGGAAAACTACTCGAGTCAAAAACTTACTTGAGTAGCTAGACCCACAGCCACTATTCGAGGACTGCACCTAACCATGTAGACAGTTGAACGAAATCTCAGAGCATGAACATAAGTATGGGACCTTAGTGAGTAAAACCGAACTGCTGTAGCTGAGCTGACAATGTTTTCCGCTTGAGTTTCATTATGGCCATCTCTGACATTTAGCATTTTACCAGGGATCTTTGATTTATCACATGCAACAACCAAGAGTAAAGGATGTGATGCTCTAAATCCTTCACAGCCTTCTGATATTTCAGGGACAGGCTGCATCTGTAAAAATGAAACTGGATCATCACGTTTTGAGACAAGCTCCCTTACATTAGAGGCATCTTCCACATCAAGAACTTGAAATCCATTGGAATAGCCGAGTAAGAGGACATTCTTGAAAGAAGATGGACCGAGTTCTAGCCGATCAAAACAAGCCCAAAGCACCTGCTTGACAATAAAGAGGTGAATAACCCTGACTCCTTTGTTCATAAGTGATAAGTTTACAGCTGAAAAGCAATTATGAAGTTTGCCAAAGCATAGTGTTGATCAAAATACAATTCTATCGCTACAAATTGGGATCCGTAAATTATTTGGTAGCACCAGACCACAATGAATGCTTCTAAAAACTAACACGTATATAATGCCTTTTTCTATATTCCAGTTCTACCATATCCACACTTACAAGGCCTATTAGTATTTGTTTAACTACATCATCAAACAAACCAGTCTCAAATTAATTCTGGTCTGCAATCATGAAAAATAAAATAAACAAACCAATATCTCTTTAATTTTTTGGAGTTACACAAATCGCTATTGTTAGTCAGAACATTCCATGCCTCTTTTACTTCGCCCATACAAAACCATTAGAATCGCGTACTAAAAAAATTTGAAACATAGCCATGTGGATTAAGTTCTTAACTTCACTCAATAATCCAGAATAAATGCAATTAAAATGTTAGAGGCAAAACACAAAAAAACGCAATAAACGGTTCATTCCGTGAGATTTGGGACAGTATCTCAGCAACAATAATAGTTATTTACATAAAGACAACCGAGCATTGGCAAGTTTTTGCGGCACTAAATTTTCCTCAACGATCAAAACTCACGCACGTTTGACTTGTCATTTTTTTATCAGCATTCACACAAATCGCAATTTCAGAAGGCAACAACTGAAGAATAGCACTGACGCAAAATGCTACCTGGTCTTTGCGGTCATTCCCGTCGCCGGAGATGGAGGCGGCGACGGAGGCTCCGGCGGAGAGGACGCCGGAGGAGGCGGTCTTAATGCAAGACGATATGAACTTGAAGGAAGAAGGAACAAATCCATTGCTGCTCTTGCTGCTGCAACCGTTGTCCTTGCTCTGATTCTTCATAATAATAAACAACGAAGCGATTTTCCACCGGCCACCGGTGAGTCACCGGGAATTCCGTCGACGAGAGTCGCGGAACGCAGTCGATCGAATATAGCATAAGAAATAAGAGGCGTCGGGATTCGCCGTACGCGGCGGCGGAGAGCTCCGGCGTTACGCTTTTAGTTAGTGGTTGAGGATATTTGACCTTAACGGAGACGGTTCCTCTTTCTCTTTCTATTTCTCTCTCTCTCTCTCTCTCTCTCTCTCTGTCTTCCGTTTGGAGTTTAGACACAGCGCGAGCGACTCTGCTTGTGCTTGGTGCTAATCGCAATGCTTATTTTCCCTTTTGCCACTTCGCTCCCATCATATTTTCCAAAATGCCCGTTACGTCCCCTTCCAATGTTTTCAAACTTCAACTTCGCTCCAAATTACCATCCAACCCTTCCATCTTTCATTTTTCAACTTATCATCACTGCTATTAAAATATTATATTTAAATTTATTTATATTGCAATCGCGAATACAAAGGGGTTTGGTATGATGGGATCTGATACGAACTGATTACGAAGGACGGTTTGGTTGGTAATTTGAATGCTTGGAAGCGAATCATTGGTGGATCAGTGTGAGGGATTGAGGGGCAAGTTCGACATTTGACTTGGTCAGCACGTGTGTCTCATGTGGTATTTTCGTGTTATGAACAAGTTTGGGGGAGAATTCCTATACGCAAGTATGTAGGAATGCCTTGAGGAATTAAAAAAGAGTGTTATATAATAATATTCTTACGAAAAATTTATATTTTTTTTTTGTCATATCAGTTGTTGAATCACATGATTTTATCTTTTTATTTTTTTCTAATTTAGAAAACTACCATATATAAATTTATTAACGACTATAATTTTGGTAAAAGAATACAGTCCACGCGGCATGTTGATTACCAAACGACAAGGCGTGGGAATATCTTAAACTAGATGCCGAACCTAATTAAAATAATTTTTATTGCCCTTCCAACATCAACTTGTTTACCAAGAAAGTGACAATAATAATTGAGTCGTAATTTTAGGGAGAGTTAGAGTAGATGCAAATTCACCCTGTGAATCATTTTTCAATCAGTTTAGCTTTTAAAAAAGTTCACGCATTATTGGCGAAGGTTATGTATAGAATTGGCAATAGTGTAGTCTAAGCCGACGCAAATGCCCCAATTCCTCGCTTATGTTTTCATCATGATTCATGAGTATTTTTATACGATTTCATGAGTAAATGGATATTTATAAATATTGTGTGATCTTGAGGATATAATTCTCATAGATCCTTATAGATGTTTTTTTTTTTTTTGTAATCTATAAGCTTGTTTGATTAATAAAATAAAATAGTTGTTTTTATTTTTTTAGGTTTATATAATTATTATAATTTTTCCTAACTTCTCATTCAATTAAAAAGTGCTTTTTATTTAAAAAATAAAAATCAAAGAGGTCCTACGTTTAGAAATATTTTGCAAAGAAAATCACTAGGCATATAATTTAATTATTGTTACTTTAAATTACTAATAAATAAAATGTTTCTTAATCTTTAAGGAACATAAAAAACAGGATATATTGAAAAGTAATAAAAGTAAAAACCTGTTGCACCGGAAACAATTTCATCCAAGTGTAAAAATGCAGTCAAGTGATGTTACTCATAAATTCAAACAAATGGACCTCTATAGCCTTTTCAAAAACATATAATTTGTATTCACTGAAAAAAAAGGGCTCTGCCTCCTACTTTATATAGAAAGTTAGTAACTCATAAAAAAATCTAACAGATGCTATAATAAATCAACCCTTGATGTTATGTACAATATTAAGAAGTTTACAATATTCACATGTTTTATTCAACCTATAGTAATTTACATAAGCACAATAAATAGTGTACATAATAAGTAACATTGCCAACACAATCTATACAAGTTGCTCCATGGAAATCCAGGTAGCCTTTAATATTTTTTGCATTTAAAACCTGATGGGAGCTAATCGTGCAAAGTTTATGAATGCAATAATCATTTGATTCATTTCCATGGACTTGATGACCCTTAATTACCGAAGTTTGTGCCTCAAGTTTTATACAATCTTTCTAGTCCCAAAAACTAATGATGCCCCTAGCTCTCATTTAGACAATGTTAACTGCTCAAATCGCTTGAGATCTCTTAGATGTTTTGTTGAGTTGTATTCTTGCGCGTCTGGTAGCTCTTCTGAGTATGTTCTTTGTAGAGACCTACTACTTTGGCTTGATTTTTTAGCTTTCAGAACATGGTCTTCACCTCTTAGCAGTGTTACAACCTGCATCAGTCAAAGAAAAATATGACCAATCAATCTTCTATGAAATTACACTCTTCTTTCTATCTTTCTTTCTTTTCACTATCTCTTTCTCCCTTAATTACTGTTAGCATCTCTAAGTACAAGGGTGAACGCCAAGTATAAACAGTTAACAATATATACAGGTATGGCTGCATATTTTTCAATCAGCTTCATTTCATAAATGTTGTCACTTAGCCTAACCAAAATGGTGGTGTCACATTAGTGTTGGAAAATCCGAGGAATAAAAGAAAGGGCAGATTTTCACTAATGAACCACGAGCATGTCACATAAGCGAATTTAACACTACACTTTAACTCAAAATCTTAAACTTCAGTTTGTGAGTCTTTCTTACTTATATATTACTTAACTTGATCATTTTTATTCAATGTGAGATTTCACCTTTAGACTTATACTTTAACAATTAGCTATCATTAAAGACACACAGTACAATAACTGAAAAGATCTTAATTAGTTTCCTTGCATTAATATGATGGTAATTTCAGTTTGAATGAACTAATAATGTGCATCAATCTAGGTCGTGGTGTACTTGCCTGACTCATGCGGGGGCGGAAGATAGGAGAGTGCTCAATACACATTGATGCAGTCAAAACTACACAGCTCAACTGTCCTCGTTCATAATCATCGCCAAGAGAAGGATCAACGAGGTCCTTGATATGATTTTTATCAAGCAATGGTTTTGCCTATGATACACAAGAAAGCACAAAGCGATGAGGCCTCTCGTGTGTAGTGACAATTAGTTAGATAATATAATCTAATATACCACATTTTAGGAAAAATGATTTACCCATATCACAACACTCTGCTGCATATGATCCACCGCTGGACGCCCAGTTATGATCTCCAAAAGTAGGACCCCAAATGAAAAAACATCAGTTTTCTCATCTACTATTCCATGCATGAAATATTCAGGAGCAAAGTAGCTGCCAATCAAGTAATTAGGTGAATATATTAAATCACGAGAACCTACTGAACTCTAGCGTTAGTAATTTTTTATTTGCATACCCAAATGTGCCTTCAAATTTTGATACATTATGGTGAGTCCATTGTTCTGGTAACCACTTGGCAAGTCCAAAATCACATATCTGGAAAAAATCTCAATCAATTAATAAGGGAGTGATATATCAGAAAGATTGCGTCAAACAACAGGGAATACAACAGAGCTTTAAGAGACATGGTCTGCTACTAATCTAATTTACAAGCAGAACATTAGCACAAAACATGACATGACAGCTCAGTTCATGTATTATCTCTTGGCAAAAGTTGAAAGATTTTCACAGGATAAGAATAATAGTGGAAAATAGTATTCTATTGCTTCATTAATGATGATACAGCATATATATATATATATATATATAAGTTTAGCTTAGCTCAGAATATTGGAAAACAAGGTAAGTTGATAACAGTATAATAAGCTAAAATTGTTACACCCGAAACTAATAAGTTAATGTTCCTACACACAGCCACAAAAATTCAGAATATATCCATGGAGCCTAAGTTTCATGTATCAAAGTAATACTGCAAATAAGTTATTTTATCATTCACTCTAATGAAGTTTAGTAAAAACCTGTGGCTCAAAATTCTCCGTGAGCAGAATATTCTCTGCCTTAATATCTCTATGAATGATTCGCCTGTGGCAACACTCGTGCAGATAGAGGAGACCATCAGCTATTCCAAGACAAATTTTATACCTTTTACTCCAATCTAATTTGTTTTTATCTGAACCTGGAATACATTCCATGAAAGAATAAATAGTAAATACTAAATACATTAAACATCAAGTTTTCAGATACGAGGAAACTGCAATGCAAACTAAAGTACAAACCATGAAGAAGAGATCCTAAGCTTCCGAGTGTAGATAGTTGAAAGACAAGAAGCATTTCTCCTTCTACACAACATCCAACTAGCTTTGCAGTATTAGGATGGTCAACATGAGCAATTACACCTAGCTCACATAGAAAGCCTGCGGTTTTTTCATCTGTGGTCCCTTTAGTCAATTTCTTCACAGCTATTAATTGCCCATTTTGGAGACAGCCTTTGTAAACCTCAGCAAAACCACCTCTTCCAATTATATTTTCTACATGTAAAAGGAGCAATGTAAATCTACCTAGTCAGACTGACCACATTTAAGAGTAAAAAAAAAGAGTATTAAAATCAAAGCTTAAATATGTTTAAGATCTCTGATAAATGACTGAATTTTGTTGAATCCCTAATAAATTATCCTGTTGTTTTGAATTTTTGATATATTAAAAGTTTTATTTTGAGTTTTTATCATCAATTAAGTGATAACGTGTTACCTTATCAATCTCAATATTATCAACAACTATGATGGTATCACGTTATTATTTAACCGACGACAATGACTCAAAACAAAAGTTTTAATATACTAAGAACTCAAAATAACAAAAATTGGAATCAATAATAAAATTCGGTCATTTATAGGGACTTTAAACATACTTAAGGCTAAAATCAAATTATGACATAATTAGGGTGAGATTTTAGACCAGCACTAAAATTGTTGGTTGCATGTCTGAGTTTTGAGAGGCTGAAAGTGACCCAAGAAGACCTGAAGTTGTATAGCTTACTTAGAGCTTGGTTTTCTCTGCTGCTTTTGCTTTTCCATTTTGGTAGCTTTGGCACACTAAGAGGAGGGATGGAACCTAGGCGCTTAAAAGACTTTTTCTTCCAAAGTTTGAAGAATTTGGTCCAGTGATAGTGTGTCTTCGTGGTTGAACTAGTGGTTTCAGATTCATGTGATTGTTCGTGATGAGAGTCAACGAAGTCTTTCATGAAGGCTTCCAAGACTTCTCTTGGTGATGATGAGTCTTCTTTCTCTTTCTCCAATTCCAAATGCCTCAAGTCTTGAAGCAAAATTAAAAAATGAAAATCATGAGCAGAGAATATAACCAAGTCTTTTAAGTCTTCGAAATTGGATTGAAAAATGAGGAATTGAGAGAAAAAAAAAAACCATGGGCAGAAGAATAACAAGAAAATAGAGAGGCTTGTCTCTTGGTAGCTCTTTTGGACCTCGAATTGGCATTGGTATTGGTATTGGTATTGGGATTGGGATTGGGATTGGGATTGGGATTGGCATGCTGCATATGAGATTCAAAATTTAAAGCTTCTGCAATTGTAAGCTTCTTCTTCGATTTATTAGCTTGGTTTTTCTTCTTGTCCCTGCAATGCATGGCACATAATCTCAGATATTAGAAAATGATAAAACAAAAATGGACGTGATTTTAATTACGGGAAGAAGGAAGGCATATGCATACATGCATACCATAAATGATAATCTAGTTTATGATTGGCCATGAAAGAGAAGAAAAGACAAAATATAATTAACGGTTTTGGGTTGATGATGGTAGAAAAACAAAGAGGGAATTGTTATTACGTATGGTTATATATAAGGCGTGTTTTGTTGGTATGTATGCGTTAGAAAGGGCAGTGATGTGAAAGAATGTGATGAATAATGGAAGTCAGAAAGGGATTGATTGCATTGCAGAATGCAGATTGATGAGGGTGCGTTGCGTTGTGACAGGAAAAAAGTGGTAAAATGAAAGGTTTGCAGCGACATGTGCTCTCAACCAACGTTTTTTGACAGAGAAAGCAAAGTGAAAAACGACTTTGAAGGACGGTTGGGGTGGAATCGACCGTTGGTTTTATTTGGGATTGGGCCAGTCATTTGGATTACTATTTACTGCTATCTTAACTTATGTGCACTTCCTCTCAAACTAACTTTCAATTTCGGCTTGATTAACAAATTAATGATGATAATAATAATCTCATCATTAAAATGAGTTTAATTATCATCCATATTAAATATTTTTAATTTTTTATATTATCAATCCATTAAAAATCATTCCAGGATACCGTTACAATATATATATATATATATATATATATGTGGATAATTTTAGAGGAGGATTTTGTTAGATTATATAAAAAATTATATTTTCATTTTTATTTCTTTCTTATTTATCGATGAAAAATCAAAAATTAATTTAAATGTTCATATATAAAACTTATTTAATATTGATTAAAAAGAAATAATAAATTTTTAATTGAACATGATTAGTTTCCAATAAAATTATAAATTATTTTTGGTAATATTGTTCTTTTTTTTTAACTTAATTAAATTTTTAATGAAAAAACTATTATAATATTTTGTGGTGAATATAATCTTCACAAAGTTATTGATTCCTTCTAATGTTATAAGAATATGCCAAATATGAATATTAATTAAGCACATTTAAGTTTGACCGACATCAATTTTAAAATTGTAATTGTATATATGTATTTTTTATAAGCTAATTATATATATATATATATATATATATATATATATATATATATATATATTAATTTCATTACATTAGTTACCTAAAGACTTTGCTTTTTTTAACTAAGGATATAGGATTAGGATTTCAAAAGATTATTTTTGTGTAAAAAAATCTTATAAATTTTAAAAGATGTTATAAAAATGTAATCACTTTTAATATTTTTTTTTAAAAAAAATTATGATTAAAATTTTGTAGTTTGAATTTTAATGAAATTATAAAATATGAATTTATAAGATTCGAAAGAACATTATAAATTTTTAAGATTTGAAAAGACTTCTTAAATTTTTAAAATAATATTCAAAATTGTTGATAAAGATCTATGAATTTTTCTTACCTAACACTTTAAATAAAATTCATCATATACAAAGAACCTTAAACATGTTACATAACAAATAAATTTTTCTCATCATATTTACAAGCACAATAAGTTCATTCTCATTCAATCATCAATCATGTTAATTTTATAAAAATTATATATTACAATATCTAGATAGCATGGATACTTGTAATCATTCTCAGAATAACAATTCCACCAAACAAAAAATATGTCCAATAATTGTTTTAAACTCCATGTATATATTTATCCACTTATACACCGCCAACTTCTCACCTTTATTAATATGTATAAGTACGAAATCAAAATGTCTCAATTGTAAATTCAAATAATTAGAAAGATCTCTCATATCACATGTTCTCGGGTATGTTACCCATTGACGGAAAGAGTAACAAAAATTATGAGTGCCTACAACTTTCAACAAAGAAACAAGGGATTATGTATAATAGACAAAAAAAATGTCAATTGACAGGAAGAGAAAAGAAAAAACAAAGTCTCATGAAATCTGAGGGGTCTGGATGAGATTGTTTGATGTGTATTTTCTACTAAAAAGTCTCAGTCTCATATTGGAAGAGAAATACTCATATTTTATGCACTCACGGTCCCCCTACAAAAATTTACCATTGTTTCCAACAGACAACTTTATACCAATACCATAGTGAGAAATTAATTCAGTTTGCCAATATTATATCCTCTCCAACTTGAATTTTAACATGTGATATTCTATTTGAATTTTATTTTTCTCATTTTTTTTTAAAAATCAATTTGTTTGCCTTTAATAAAACATATTGTTTTTTGTTTTAGATATAAGCGATTGTTATTAAAATGTAATAGGCATGACTCGTGAGGGGTCCTAAAAATTAATTGTCTAAAAAATTGTGTATTTTGGATAAAAACGGAGAAAGAAGAAGTTCAAATATCTTTGCAACCATAGCCAAAAATAAAAGTTTAATTGAGAGTCCTAAACAAAAAATACGCAAGACAGAACACTTATCCCATGAAACGTGTCTAACAAACTTATCTAAAGCTTCCCATGTTTTAGCCAACTCAGTAGGTAGAAAAAAGAAAGTGAGGATAAGGATGTCGTTTGAGAATGCGGAAGAAAAATAGCAATGTGCCATCTTGGGAGTAATCATAGGCCATCTCAGTGGGACTCGGCACCATTTGCTAATTGCTAACTTTGCTCCATCACTACATGGAACTCATGTTTCATATAATCATTTTTCATCCTCTCTTCTTAATTTTCCTTTTCCACTCTCTCTTGACCTCATCATTAGCCCACAACTCCTCTATCTTTGGGGGGTGAGGATGTTATTATAATATTCCCACCCTTCCAATCTTCTTAACTTGCTTTTCAAAATCTACAACCACAAAACACATACATTCATCAAACAAGAGTTTATACATATGTTTCTACATACATGTGATGATGGTTTTATTTTTGTATGTTCCTATTCTTCTTTCACTTTCTATCTCATTCCTTATCCATGTGTTTAAGAAGCACATTCATCTTTTCTTATTGGATTGTGTCACCACTTTCAACTCTACCAACACAATGACTAATCACAACTACAAGCTTCATCCCAATTCACCCCCCACCATTATGCATATGCATGTTCCGGATTCTCCTCCACCGCCAAATCAGATTGGCTTTATTGAAGATGTTGGTGAAGGGATTGAAGGGTTGGTGACTTGCACTAAAAGTCTTGCTAGTTTCCAAAGCATTGATGTTAGCGGTGAAATCGATGATAATGACAATAATGATGATGAGGAGGATGAAGATAATTGTTGGAGGAAAACAAGGGTGGCAGAGGGTAGAGGAATCTTTCCTCCACCACTTTCGTCGTTGAATGGGAACGGACAACCTAGTTTCATTCTTGTACCGGTAAGGAAAAATGGAAGGTTGCAACTCACCAAAGTAAGAATAAAGAGACCTAAAATTCTCTATGCTACCCGACAAGATGGACGATTGAGATTGCTCCTTGTTCCAGATCAATGTGTAGAAGATAATGCACAAGAAGAAGAGCATGAACAAGAACTAGTAGATGACACAGAGGAAGAAGACATGAGGCTAGTAGAATCAATGGGGGAAGAGGAAGAGGATGATGAAGTCGTTGAAGAGATTATTAGTTATGACTCTGAGGAGAAAGATGTTAGGATTGGAGAGTTGAAGTTTCCTAACGAAAGGTCTAGGAAGTGTCATGAAGTTTTGAATCATATTCAAAGCCATCATCATCATGGTCATGGGAGTCATCACCACCACCTACATATGTATGGATTTAGCATTGCGTGACATCAAGTTGGAGGTTCATGTGGTGCCCTACTTTTGTTTCATGGAGTACGTGAATTTGTGATTGTATATTTAATTGTGTCTCCTTCATATTTATACTAAACTTGTCACGGAACACACACAAGGATCGATGTTGCATCCAAAGTGTAAATATACGAACATACCGTGGCGTTGTTTCCTTGTTGGAAAAGATAAGTCCTTTATGGTACGAAAATACTAGTGTAATGTAACAATCTCTCTACGAATTTAAAGTAGAGACTAATTTGAAAAATTACACAATCAAATGGAAATTAGTCATTTAATTTCGTGTCTAGCTCTTGTCAATCCATAATTCCATGCAATATTTCTAGAATTTTCTTTGAAAAGTCAACAACAAATTGAGGAGTTTAGTCCTTTGTAATCGTGCTTTGAAAATTTAAATGGTGAGAACAACAGAGAACATGAAAATTGTCGAGGTATCCTTTTGTGATCGTGCTCTAAATCTAAGTAGGTATTTGTATGTTTATTAGTTTTTAGTTTTGAAATTTTTGAAAATTAAAATTAATTTAGTTTGTAATTTTTATTAAATCTAAATGACAAATCATTTCTTATTTCTTAATTTAAGTTTGTTTGAAAATGGAGCCATTGAGGTTAGCGTGGGATACGGGACAACAATGACATGGTGAACTTGTAGTGATTATATATAGTTAAAAATAATGATACTATTGGTGAAAATAGAATAACTTCAACAATATAATAATGATGATAATGATAATAATTTAGGTAATTATTATTGTGATAATGATTATTACTATGGTGATAATAAAATATAACGTAATGAAAAAAATAAGAAATAATAATAATGATCAAAGATTTCCTTAAGTGAAATATGTTTCTCTAGAAATTAAATACTCTATCAACAAAGTAAAAATTAAAAATCATGTCATGATGAGAACTTGCAAGAATTGAAGAGAAAACAATATGGTACCCTAGGGTGCTTTCCCCTCAATCAAGTGAGTTTGAAAATAAATCCTTGTTTCTTGAAAAGAGTATTAATGGAATTTTTAAAGCGTGATTTAGGGGAGATGTGACTTGTGAGAGGGAAATATGAAGGAATTGTTTTTAATATTTGGATGGAGGATGTAAGAGATGAGGTTATTTAAGTAACTTTCAATTAAAGCTATATTTTATTTTTTATTAGTAACCTTTTTTTTTTTTCATTTTAATTGTACTGCAACGGAAGTACCCTTGAACCTTGTTACTTCTATTGTATAAAACCTCATTAAATTCAACAAGTGGCAGAATCTATCTAGATAGTCTCCTTGAACTTTGAAAAGAGTATAATATTAAAAAAAAATAGTCAAAATTTTCAACTGGCCGCTTGCTTCAAAGTTCAAATGGTTGATACTCTTCCAAAAAAAACGTTTATGGATTGGAATTCCTGTGTATTAAGACATTCATTCATTCATTCATACGCAAACAAAATTATCTCCTACTGTCATGGACTAAATTTGTTATCCATGACTTGGAATTCGTTGTACACGTTTACACTTTACAGCTCCTGTGTGTTGACCAGAGGAAGCCGTCGTAAAATCATTTTTTTTTATACGATATCTTTTAATTTATTGAGTTAATTTTCTTTTTACAATATATGATTATTATTAGTCTAAAAAAAATCTCACACAAAACAATAGATCATTCCCATAGGTCACATGTGAACGGGTAACCTTACCTTTGGTTAAAATAATTTCAGTTTAATAATATCATTATTATAATATTCTAAAAAATCAGTTGCAAAAAGGGAGGGTTTGGTTTTTGTGTTCATATACTGCTAAACTTTATATTATTATTATTATTATAAATTGTGACAATGAAAGAAAATAAATGCAAAGAGAAGGAAAAATATGATTGATGTGCTTCCAAAGAGAATAATATTGACGTGGCATGGAAAATCACAGGAGAACCGGGACATGGCGGCGTATACAACCACACCCAACCACAATGTTTAGTTAACGACGTAAGGCATAGCCCAGGCCTTTCGTGCCGGCGAGCACCTCCACCGCGTGATGGGCGGTGATGGCTGCTTCGCTGACTGGCAAGTGTAGTTTTACATGTCCCCTTACGCCCACACCCAGTTGATGTTCCACGAGCTCAGACGATGCTTCTCAAAGAAGATGATCATCGGCATGAGAGAAGAGTCGTGAGTTCGAGAATAAGATTTCGGAAACTTTCAGGTGGAAGAGAAGATGAAAGTAATAAAGGAAATTCACGAATATTTTGAAAGGTTCTTCTATCACTTCCCCAAAGGAGAGTCTGCCGTCAACATTTTTTATCACATTTCAAGTAACCTCCTCCTTCTTTCTCATTGCTCCAAAAAATTTACATCTCTGATTTCACATTATCCTTAACTTTTCTTTCTTCACAATAATATGAATAAATTTACTTTAGTACTTCTTTTAAGAGAAATACTTTAGTACTTCAAATTAATAATATTAATTAATTTCATGTTTGACATTATAAAAAATAAATGTACTTTTAGTACTTGAAATTAATACTTTAGTCAATAATAAGATACTCTCAAACAAAATATAATAATGTTGTATTTATTATTTATATTATTTGAAATAAGATGAAATGGAATGGATTATTTTCTCATAGGCATAGACTATTTATTATTTTTAATATGAGACTTTGCTTGAATGATTCAATTCTAATTTCAGGCAAATCAACATAATATTGGTAGTTTAAATGGAATTCTTGAATTATCTATTTTTTAAAAAATAAATTATACATATGTCATGAAAATGTAAAGATTTTTTAGGCAGTCACAAACTATCTTAATTTTATTAACTTTTATGTAAAAGTGATATTTATTAATGTTAGGTAATTAACACTTTCACAAATAAAATTACTCACACCCCCACAAAGGATCGTAAGAACAAATAATAACAAACACAAGAATTTAATGTGTTTGACACCTTTTGCATGCGTTCACGGAACCAACTCAAAAAGTATTTCACTATCACAAAAATGATTATAAGATTGTAATCCACCCCAAATAGTGTATCACTCTACAAACATGAGTACCTTGGTCAATGGTTACAAGAAATGATAACACTCTCTCAACAAAGTGACTTTGTTTCACAATCTCTCTTCTCATTTTCTCTCTCTCATCTTGTGTTGTATCTCTCTATTAATTCTCTTCTTTATTTATAGTTTATTTATAGTGAAGATTGTCACCAACTATAATAAATAAGTTCTCTTGAAAGTTAAAACAAAAACAACTTCAAATGCATTCATTCAATTAAGGTTCATTTAATAAAATATAATTTTTTATTTTGCATTTAAACCACTGATAAAAATCTAATTTGCAATATACATGCACCTTAACTTTTGACTTGAAACTCTACCATTAACACACCATATGCTTATTAACCTTTTACACAAGTAATATTTATTCTATTGAATTAGGAGAATGGAATAGAATGAAATTAGTTCTTAAGCCACAAAATTTAAGAACTAATTTGACTTGTGGAGATTTAGGCTATATTCGGAGGTATCTAATGGTAGAAGGAATAAAATAAAATGGATAGATGAAAATGGAGTACTAATACAACTAATGGTAAGTACTAATTAGATAGATATATAACATACCCGTTTCTTATTTTGGCTCTTTCATTGGCTGTTATTTTTTGTTGATATATGTTTGTCACTGTTTGATCGGTTTGTAGGTTTCTTTGAATCTCTGTGGAGGGACATACACATGAACAGGCTTCGTCATGATCCTTCCAATGATTTGAATTTCGTAATTGTTTCTCACGGTTTGACATCGCGTGTTTTCCTGATGAAGTGGTTCAAGTGGACAGTTGAGCAGTTTGAGCACCTAAACAATTTTGGCAACTGCGAGTTCCGCGTAATGCAGCTGGAAAGTGATGGAGAATACAGCTTAGCTGTAAATCACACAGAGGAATAAATGCTAGAATGGGGACTCTCTCCTGAGATGATAGCTGACCAGAAATGGCGTGCCACCGCGTGCAGGGGTGACTGGAATGATCAATGACCCTGGTACCTTGATGCTTTTTTTTATCATCTTCCTGATGATGATGTGGAAATTGAAGGTGAAACAAATTCTTTAAGTGTATGTGCATAGTGTGCTTGCTTCCCATATGATTTATGGGTTCATTTTTAACACTCCATTCAAGGTTGATTTTGATTTTTATTTTTATTTTTTAATGTTAGGAGAAGAGATTTCAATAGAATGATAATGGGGAAATCAAGTGGAAGGAAACTAGGAATGGATAAGATGATAGAGTTTACACGTTGGAATTTCTAATAGATAATCTTTTGATTGTAGGCCGATTAAGCAATTGTGTACTGTTTGTAGGGCTTTGTATAATTGTATTCAAACTTTTCATGTTTCCTGTGGGTTATTCGTTATGATTGCAAAGCCTGCATTATCACTGTTTACAAAAGATTGTGATGACACGCTCATTCTGTTATGTATCACTTGGTGTCAAAAAATAGTCTGATACAGCGATACTTGTATTACATTAAATACGGTTTAGCTTTACCATTGTGTATGCCGACAGGAACAAATTCTAAATTGCCAGTTAAGATGGAGTTTTCAAACAAGCATCTAGAATATTTTTAAAGATAACGTGATTGATTGATTTGCCTTGTGAGAATTGTTAGAAGATAAAAGAAAAGAAAAAAAAATAAATGAGAACAAAATACAAAGTCTCAAACAAAATAAAAGAACAACAATAATAATATAACATTGTAATATAACATATCATACAATAAGTAGAAAGAAAAATAATTTTGATGGATAAGTTTTAAATAGCATAGGTTGAAGCGCACAAACGTTATTTTTTGAGATAAATCGTCCTCCTTGTCCTGTAAGAGAATCTGATTGTGCTCTTCTCTCAAGATATAATAACAACTCGTTGGTTTCGATAGTGTGTAACAAAAGGATCCCCAAGCCTTCTAAACATCAATATTTTATCTCTCAAAAAAAGTAATTTTTTATAAGAACAAGAAAAGAAGAAATTTTAAAAAAAATGCAAAATAGGAATTCTAAAAGTAAAATCCTAAAAATAGGAATTCTAGTTTTAGGTAGCAAATTCTAAAACGAATATTTTATTTTATAAAAACAAAATTAATATAAGTAATATATTTTTATAAATTTTAAATTATAAAACAAATATTTACTAACATTTCCCCACATAATTTAAAATTTTAAAATGTTTTAAAAAAACACAATTTGTGTAGAAACATAAAACAAAGAGCATGTGATATTATATTTCAATATAAGGAACTTTTAGGGGTTGAACCTTATACCTAGTCCTAGTGTTTATGAACTTCAACCTTAGAAAAATGTAAAGACTTAATTGTCTTAAACTACATCTTCTTTAATCGGGCTTTAGTACACAATCCTTATAATATTGGTGTTCGTTTAGGTTGTAATTAGTGGATGTGTATTACACGGTCTTGCGCATGTATCTTGTTTCATGAATGTCACTTAAAGATTAACTCATATTTCACAGGGGCAACCTCATCACCACACTCATTAGGAATCCTCATAGAGTGGTTAGTGACCCCTACCCCTACAATAATTTTCATAGGATTTATTAAGATGTATTCTTTTTTAGACCAAAAAATATACAAACTCTTTAAATTAATACTCGATAAATTAATAAGCTCTCTAAAATAATAAATTTGTCCGATCCCGACTTGGGCCAATGTAAAAAATTGAAAAACTCGATAAAATAATAAGATAATAATTTTTCGTGAGATCCCTTTATAATTTTCGGTATCAAGAAAATTATAAATTAATAATTCATAAAAATTGAAAAAAAATATATTACATTATATTGAACACATTTGTTCCTCTTGTTTACATTTACTGTACTTCAAAAGTTATTATTGATTTCCAATGCATATGAACACATTAGTTACTAATTTACGTTGAGTTCCAAGGTTCGCTTTAACGTAATTCTAAGAGACATAGACTAATTTGCTTTTTTATTTGGTATGTACAATATAATTACTTAAAAACTCTTTAAATTAATAATTATTAATTTATCGATGAATTAATAACTCTCTAAATTAATAAATTTCTCTGGTCCTGACATTATTAATTTATAGAGTTTTAACTGTATGTAAATACATCAACCTTAATATTGTCACAATTTACAATACACCTCGCCGTGACAATGATAAACAAAATAACTCCACAAAATTTTATTTTGGTATATTTTAGTCAACAAGAACTCCATTCATGGGATCATTAATCACACGGAGACGAGTGTCTATTGTTGTGACTAAATAATGAGTTTTAGACTCATTCTCCTTGACAACTCAAGTACTTGTTGGCGCATCAACTCTTTTGTAAGTGAATCCGTAATATTGTTTTTTTGACCTGGATTTTAGGATCACTTTAAGATATTTCAGATACACTTCAATTCATGAACACAAGACTAAGATGAACTCATCTTTCTCAAACTGTAAATTCAGACATAGCAAAATGGATATTAAATTTAGTTCATCATATATAATAATTGCATAACATGAGAACAATTAAAAACATTGAAAGAGTGACATTGATGATAGGGTACCACTAAAATTATATATAAGAAGCAGAAACATTCAGCATATCAGGTGTGATTACATGTGCATAATCACTCTTAAATATTTTTACTTTTTATACTTCAACCAAGAGCAATTAAAATTTTTGGCATACTACTATGTAGCATCCAATGAAAAGAAATTCATCAAATATTGGAACACCATACTAATAATAGAAACATGGTGGAAAAAAACTTTGGTACTACACAAATATATTATAACTTATAAAAAAAATACTAGCAATGATAGACTAACAATGTAACATCACATTAGTCAAACATTAATCTATATCAATATCAATTATAACTCATGTATGTAGCCACAAATAGAGGAGTCATAAGTCTCAAGTAAACTCCAAATGCATTTATATTCAAATTCTTTGCCAATCCTAATTAATAAATAATAATTGTACATCATAGAAATATATATATATTTAAAGGTACATGATACCTTTTTGTGAATCCATGTGGCTTAGTAACACATTAAAAAGAATTAATTTTGTCAATTTTTAAATAAACTATTGTCATGACTTTTAATTTAAAAATAAACTAACTCGAGAGATTCTGATGATATTGTTATGTACAAGTAAACAATTCCACCATCTATAACTCATACTCAATAAACATCAACGTTCAAATATAACTCAACATAGATACTCAAAATACCTTCCTATATTTAAACAAATATAACATGTAAATTTTTATTTTATATATATATATATATATATATATATATATATTAATTTTAAGGAAAAGGTTTTACTCACAAGTAAATCCATGGTAGACGCATTATTAATAGAAAAGAATAAGACAAATTTTTCTCTCTAAGACTCTTAGAAAATAAAATAAAATAAATGAGAAAAACATGCAAAACCTCAAACTAAATAAAAGAACAATAGTAGCAATACAACTTCAAATATGACAAAATATGGGTTAACAATGCAATATAACATACAATAAGTACAAAAAAAAAAAATTTTAAAAGAGAAGTTTTAAATAACCTGGATTAAAGCGCACAAATGTTATCCTTAAAGATAAATACCTCCATTGGTAGGAGAATAAACACCAATTTTTTTCTCTCAAAAAAAATAATTTTTTATAAGAAAAAGAAATTAAAAGAAAATGCAAAATTATTTTTCTATTTGTGTCTATTGGCTAAATAAGAAAAATATATATAGTTATAGATCCCTTTGTGCAAGAGTACAAAACTCAAAGTAAAACTATCAGGCCTATTAAATGTTGTGAACGTTGCGAATCAACTTTGAAAAAAAAAAAACCCTAACAAACACGTAATAAATCAAATCAACTTACTAAAAACAAAATCTTAAAAAATAAGAATTCCAATTGTACGAACGTATTCTAAAACAAATATTTTATTTTATAAAAATAAAATTAATATAAGTAATATATTTTTATAAATTTTAAATTATAAAACAAATATTTACTAACAAGAAATTTATTTGTCCCCAAAAATCTTGATCCCTCTCGTTGATTATATTTTAGTCTAGAAACAAACACAGATAGATTTGCACATGACAAAATTGGAGTCCAATGCAAAATTCTATTATCTAACTAACTGTATCACTGTCTTCGGTGAAAGAGGACTTGTGCATTTAATAAGATGGATGTTTGATTACTTCAGAACATAAGTTTCTTTCGATCAAGTTCTCCAAAGCAAAAGAAGCCAAAGAAATATTTAAATGTACAAAATAAAAGAAAGCTAATTGTGGAATTATCAATGATCAAAGAGATTGTTAAGGCTAGCCACAACATTAACACGGGGCTTCTGTATGCTGTTTCGTAACATAAATTATTGACACTAACATTATTACACCCGAAACGTGAAATTAAGAAAAGGAATTGGACTTGTCATCAAGATCAGAACCCACTTTCAGAATTGATCGCGGGGGAGGTATTGGTTCTTCCTCTTGATCCAGAGAAAATGATTTTTGGAAGGACCTGCTCCACTTCCTCTTCAACTTCTTAGGTGGGGGAATCTCTTCCACGTTCTCACTTATGCTTACAGTTTTCTTTATAGACCGCGTTGGTGCTAAACTTGGCATTGGCAATGTTAATGCAGCATTCTCTCCTTCCATCTTATCAACATTCATGCATGGCTTATTCTTCTCTTCAGCTTGCTGTACAGGAGAAGAAATAGAGTCACCAACGACACCTTCAGTTGCTGGAAGCTTCTTGCCATCATCAACTTCGCATGGTGTCTCTGACTGTACCTCCCTTTTAGCTTTAGAATCAGAACTTCTTACAGCAGTTGAGCTTGAACTATCACGTCTTGAACGCCCTAAAGTCACAGTCTTTGACATTTGCAAAGCCAGAGCTTTTGTGAGGAAATGATAGAGCCTGTAACAGATGCCCATAGGTTGAAGATGGGATTCTCTTTTGTCCATCTGCCAAAAATTACCCACAGATAAATATGTGAAAAGGGTGGAAGAAGAGATTTGATTAATCCCACCGTGAACTAAGAATATAAAAGTTTAAATCAGGAAGTAGATATTGAAATATTTGGTAAGATATTCTTTGCTTTTCTTAGAAGGGATGTTATCCAGAAAGCTTACAGTCTTTATAAAGTTACTATTGAATCTGAAAGTAGAAAGCAAGAATTTAAGAAGGCATTGCTTGATACTGCATCTCCCCCGCTCAGATCATGTTTATTGCGTAGCAAGACCACAATTAAGCGATGCAGTTAATCAGGACTAATTCAAATACAAAAAATTTATATGCTTGTTTTAGTGACTCTTTCCAAATTATTATCAGGGTTGGAGAATAGAATCACTTTGCCCATTCTTCCACGTTTACTATTTTATTAATATTTTATGTTGCAGATTTCCTTTCCCGCATGGTTTCCATTGATCGATACATTATTTTCCAGTTTGCCAGCAAGGAAAGAAACTGATAAAAAAAAAAAAAATCCTCTCCAAATGAATTTCATTCGAACAACAAAACTTACATAGGTTTACACCTATATTTGATTTTATTCAGAGGACAAAGCTCCAGTGACAAACAAATGTGAGAATTTAGCTTAACAAAGGAACAGCTAACTATCATAAACTTAGGTCTCTTCTTTCAAGGAAATAACTGTGATGCTTTTGGTGATATCCGTCCACACAGACGCCAGGTTGCACCAGGATGAAACATAGACTTCTCCAATACCCATATATCACGGACAAGAACCTGGAAATCATAGGAAACTAGCAATCAGGGCATAAGGAAGAAGACCTTTATCAAAAATAAAAAGCAATGCACTGAACTTGAGTAAAGAATTGATTTTAGAGGTCAGAAGGGCGCATCCTTAAAACAGTATGAAGTTCCCTTTGCTAAAGCAGCTTGTCATTTCATAGAAAACGAATAAGTGGCCTACTGTATAATTCATCGCACAGAAAATTGATTCCAAACTGCTCTCCTCTATCCTACCAGTGAGGAAGAACATAAAAGCCAATGATGAAAGAATTCACTATCTTTTCCTAGATGGTTTAATGCATTTTGAAAAGTTGGCAGAAAGAAAAAGGAAATGAATATCCAGGAATGCCACAAGAATGGAATGGAAACAAAGAAATTAAGAGCCTATCTGATTCTCTTATCACTTTTTTGTTTTAAAAACTGTTCTCTAAAATAATTCCACACTACTCGGCAATTAATTTCTCATCCAAGTTCTATTAATGCTTTGAAAATTGTTTCCAAAACAAGTTTTTAAAAAAAACAGAAATAGTTAGGAGATGTTTTCTCATCCTCTTCTATTTTCTTCAAATACTCTGCTTAAGTGCCCAGGAGACAAACTTTTCGAAAACAGAAATATGTTCATGGGACAAATACTTTCAATTGTGTTAAGAGACAAACAAATTTTAAAAAACAAAAAACTGTTTTTGAAAACAATAAATATACAAGCTCCAACTATAATTACCTCCTTGCTTTTATCTCCAGCTACTACAGAACCTTTTGAGTCATATGCTTCAAATTTCTGCAATTAATATAACATTAATTCACTGTTCTGCGTTTTTGAAATTCCTATTACTCATGAAACCATGGCATAAATTTTCTGGGATTCGACTAATTTTAATGTAAAGCATACCTGTTTAGCCAAAATCTCAAGAGTAAGCTGAATAAATGTTTTATTTAGGTCTTTCCGATCAACTCCAATCTGTAATTGAAAAGGTCATCATAAAAATCATTATATTGAAAAGCAAAATACTGATTTCAAAATATGTGCGCACGTCTGTGAGAGAGTGACAGTACAATTCAACATCATATATAATCTGTCATCTGCATAAGGCTAGTAGGTTAAAAGGACGTGCATACTAACAGGACCTGGTTGATTAACACTTCTAGAATTGTCACCGTGCTTGAAGGGCGAAAATATCAGGTTAATACAATAAAAAAATTGTTTATATATTTATTCCCATAAAAGGTCTATGCAGCAGAAACTATGAAAAAGCTACATAATTAAGTTTTTGTTCATGATGCCTACAAGACATAACCAGTAACTTCAGGGAGAAGTCCAGAGAAACCATACAAAGATACCAAGAAACAAAAAGTGATTAAATTCAAAATTTTCACTTGTAAACTGGTCAGAACACCTCCAGCAATACATACTAACAAAGCAATACTTAATCCAATGGGACCAGATTTTGATCAGTGATGCCTCAATGTTAGCAAGTTGATATGTCAGCTCTTTGATGTGACCCAATGCCAGTAGAGGCAGATTTTCTTTCTCTTATTTAAAAAATGTGCTACATTTTGAGTTGTCACATCATCTTGACCAAAATTTAAACACAGTGCAGAAGAATACTAACCAGACGTGCACGCAAAGTTCAAATCTTAACAACAGGCTCAACCATTTCCCAGTATACCCTGCTCCAAGCAGTGTCTCTTTGTTTAATATCATTCTTAAGGGCCTTGGACAAGATAATGAAATAAAAGATCTCATAAACTAAAGTATTAAACTATATTCTCTTTAGAAATTATTGATGCAAAAAATGTACAAAACTGTATCAGAGCTCAGATTCACTAATAAAATCACGTAAAGGAACTGAAGCATACAGAAAACATATTCTCAGTAACTGCTTTCCTTAATGTTCTTTTGTCACCTTTAGCTATTAGAGTGTTTATCTGGGAAAAAGAAAAAGAAAACATCAGCATTAGGGCACAAATGATATATCTCAACTGAAATCAAGGAGGAGAAGAAATTCAGAACAGAACAAACCACATACTACAATGCAAAAGAAAGAAGCTGCCAGGAAATAGTGATGATAAATGGTTGTAGCAGGTGAAAATTCAAAACACATCCAAAGGCCAAACATCAATGTCTTCTGTTCTTTTCTTAATTTCTTCGAGGCATTTCTTTAAATCGATTCTCCTGAACGCTATCTGAAGTGACTATATCACTAAAAAATGGCTTCCCTTCAATTTCTTTCACAATGCACTCTCTTAATCTATTAACTTATAACAATCATGCATCTACATTCTGTCATAGAAAGTGCATGCATCAAATCTCGGTACTCACAAGGTGTGGCAGTGGCGCAGAGCCACAAAATAGATGAAGTAAATTTGTTTCTTAAGAAAGGCATCAAATGCCATTTAGATATCTTCTTTACCACACAGATAATATGTTCAATTACACTGATGGATGACAGATGAGAAAATCAAGTATATAAGGATTTGAAATCATCACAATAGTAACTCAACAACCAAAAGAGACTTCAAGTTTAAATAAAGACTGCATGTTCTGCACAAAGTATTCATCATTCACTTGTATCAAATTACATTAATTTAAAATTGATCCCTGTAGTTTTCAACAAATTAAATTAATTAAAAATTGATCCCTGTAGTTTTCAACAAATTGATGTGAAGTAGACCGATATAATATGGCACTCTTGTTAATTTGGAACTGATCCACATCATCACCTTGTCAGTAGAAATAGTGCAACACCAACAAACATGAGCCCCAGAAGCAAAGATGTTGGCATGCCAGCCAGTTTTGCAAATGTGGCACTATCTTGGCTGACAGAGAAATAATGAAGCACATGGAAGACTGAATTTATTTATTTATATCAATTTGAATTTTGAAAAATATGAGATTAATACTATTGAAGTTGGAACCCGGGGGACCAAAACAGAACTTGTTTGAAGTTAGAGGGACCAAAAGAGTAATTAATGCAATATTTTTTTTCTCTTTTTGATTTCTTTTAGTGCTACTGTAGTACTTTGTAGCTTAAACTCAAAACATGCAATTGATAAAAGATCAGTATCAAATGGAAGAATGAGTTGTAAGACAGAAACAAAATAGCGTAGTTTGATTTATTTAGCTGACACCACCTAGTGGGAAAAGACTTTGTTGGTTGGTTGTAGTTTGATCTTGTGACAATGATTTTTCTTTTTTTAAGAAAAAATCTTAGGAAAGGCTACAGAATACAACAGGTACAAACCTCCTTGTACATATTGGCAGCCTCATTGTAGAACTGATTTTTTGAATAACCCTTTTTTCTTAACTTTGCAATAGCATAGGCACTTTTAAGCTGCAACAGAGCAAAAAACAGCTTCATTAAGGTTATTGATAGAATCCATTAAAAATAAAAGGGTCCAGGTTCAATACTTTCAATGTGATTTTAATTTTCTTTTTCTTTCCTAAAAGAGAATATTTAGGAGAGAAAGGGAAGAATGAACATCAAAGAGAGGAAAGGAATTCCTCCTTAAAAGAAAGCAACAATCAGCTGTAATTCTCCAAGATTGGGGTAAAAGAAAAGAGAGAATGGAAAAGAACAATTTGGATCAACAAAAATTATTACATAATAGTTAGGCCCTGTTCTCTAAATTTGGGGGAATAATGCAAACCAAAATTAAAATAAGTTATATACATCATCAACTCAAGAATTATGTCATTTTTTGTTCTTCTCCAACCACTTCTAGTGAACCATCTGATACATCAAATATCAGAGAAATTATACAAAAGATCATGATACATAATTATAATAGTTTATAAGGAAATGTAATGCTATACAAGGTTTGAAGGCATATCAAATTGGTGAAAGAAAATACCTAGCAAAGATGTAACAAATTCTAGGTTAAATATGTTTTTGTTCCCTCTAAAAATTCCAAAGTTCGGTTTTAGTCCCTCTAATTTTGAAATGCACAACTTTTGGTTCTCAAAGTGATTTAGATAGTGCTAGAGGACCAAAAGTGGTGAATTTCAAAATTAGAGGGGCAAAAAACGAACAAAATAGAGGAACTGAAACTGAACTTCAAAATTTTTAGAGGGACCAAAGACATATTCTACCCAAAATTCTAAATGTTAAAATAAACCCATAAACATAAACATATATATATATATATATATATATATATATATATATATATATATATATGAGAGAGAGAGAGAGAGTATGTTAGCATAAAAAGCCATGTATAAACAATGGAGATTTAAAACCACAGAGATCTAACCTCTTCCAAAATGGGATTTTCTCACGAGGTTCATAGGATTCATAGATAAATCCAGGACTTGATATGGATATTTGTTGTCCCTGCATCAATGATATGTCAGCAAAGCATCAAATTATTACCTGATCTGCAAATTAATGCCTTGCTTGATATTTGTTTCTGTTTTTAATTTTTAAAACTGTTTTGAAATTTGTTTAAGATCAATTTTTTAAAATTAGCTAAATTAAGGCTCAAACATGTTTCTTTTTTGTTCTTTTATCTTTAAAACTAAAAACAGAAATCGAACAATCTCTAAATGATCACAGACAGCCATCATAGATAAATTTTGTTTACATTATCCTTTTAAAAGTATTATAATGACAGAGATTTTGTTAACCAGTAGATAAATGCAAATTCAAATAAGAGGGTAACCTGAAATCCATCTAATCATCAACTCTCTAGGTGACTGTTTTAGAGAATCCACAAATGAGGTGCACGTTCTTACATCTAGCATATACAAGTTGTTAAATGATGGACAGTTCTCATGTGGTCTGCCAATTGAAATGCTAATATGCTTCGAATGTTGCAAAAATATTCTGAATTTATTAATGATAAAAATATTTTTAATGCCTTAACTATAGCCATAAACTGCATGTCTTAGGTTCCACTTATCATCTCATCAAAGAGTAGAAAAAACTCTTAATTTTAAAGAATCCCTTTACCTCAATTGGTATTCTGTTTCATAGAAAGGAAACATGGGATATTAAATCCAGTTATTCAATTCAAATAGTCAAATAAATGGCTATATAGCCCAGCACAAAAGAAGGGCATAAATGAGAGACAGTAACAATTCAATTGAAAACACCAAAACATCAGAGTTTCATAACTAAAGACTTATACCTGAAAGATAAAGGGAGCAGGTACATTACTTCATACAACAAAACTCATCAAGTAAAATTTATAAATCCAATACAATAAGTATACATTGGATACAATGCACAATGCATATAGTATACATCATATACCATGAAGAATAGCAGAAAACGTTCGAGTGTCATAAAAATGAAGAAAAGAAACTTAAGAGAGAGTTACCACTTGTCGCGCTTGTGCTGAGGCTTTGACTTGAGTACTTATCCTCCTATTGTTCATGAAAATGGACAACTCAGCAGCCTAAGAAATGTTAGATAAGAAACATATAGAAAAAGACAAGAAATTTAGGAGTCACTGTCTTCATAAGATAAAACATTCAAGAATATTTACCATTGTAGATCGAAGCGTCAAAGATTTTACACCAGCAAAGGGAAAGCCATCGTGACCCTTTAACAAATGGGGATGGAAGCTCCTGAAATTACCCTCAGAACCTGATCAAGCAAAAAAAAAAAAAGAAGTCTCGAACTGTCAACAAATTGAAGGTCAAAGACCAAACTGAATCATTCACATAAATCCTTTTTGCACACAAATGAAACAACAACAAAAAATGTTAAAAGAGATTATTACCGTTTGATAGAGCAGAGGAATAACTCTTGCAGCAGCCGAGCCTGAAAATTCGAACACACCGAAATTATAAAAAAAAATGCATAATGACATTAATTTAAAGCTGGAAAACAAACGTTTGGCTTCATAAAGAAAATTCATTTTCTGAGAAAGGGAGGAAAGTAGTGTTACTCACAGATACGACGAAGATTCTCCAATCTGAGATGAACGATAGAGTGTGCGAACTAAGTGTAAGCGTTTGAACGGCGTCATCATTTTCAACTTCGATTCAGAAACATTGCAGCTACAGTTATACCTTTTTTATTATCACAGATGAATGATCGATCGATGCTGGATTGAACCACAACACAGGTTTCTGGTTTTTCAAGGGTTTAAGCCTTTACTTAATTTAAAAAAAATAGAAAATTATAATTTAGTAAATTTACTTTGAATGCATTCGAGTGGGCCAACAGAACAGTTATTTTGGGCCTTTACAGTTTGCCCATTCATTCTCAAATTGGGCCTTTACAGGAGGCTCAAATTTCCGTTATTTTGGGCCTGGGCTGTGATTGGATTTTTTTCTTGAGACTTTTGTTTTTTGCATTACCACTTGTTACTAATACACTCATTTTTTATTTATTTTTTCTTCTAAAAAATACTCTTGAGACAATAGTGAACAAGACCACATGAAATATTTATTATTTGCAAATAAATTGTAAAAAAAATAATTCTTAAGCGAATAATTCTGAATAAGTTTTTATAGAAGAAAATATTTATTTTTCATAACATATTTATTTATAAGAATATAAGTTGTTTGATCATTAGAAGAATATATTTGCAATAATGTATAAAATCTGAAGTACGAGTTATCACTATATAGGTGTTCCTTTCCTCTTCTACGTACTAAGGCCGATGTTACTTTCTTTGATTTCTGAAATCACTGTATAACATTTTGTTTTTCTTTCAGAAAATCATGTTAGATTTTATTGTTAAATGAGCCATTCATGTTGCGTTTCTGACCTGTTAATTTTCTTGTCCTGTCTTGACAACTTGTTGGTAGGATATAAATGTTAAAATTGAATGAGTTGAATCTATACATGACATGTAAGGTCCAATTCATTTATTTATTGTTCAAAATTAGTCATGTTGATAGATAGCAGTATGGTGCAAATTAATTTATGATAAAATTATAAAATACGCTTATTCTTATTATCTCCTGTGCTTTTTTATATCTCTTTGTTTATTATTGATTTTAGAAGTTTGTGACGAAACAAAATCTAAAATATTTCACCTATTTACTCACACAATGTGCGGGTCCGTAATCAATATATTTTCTTTCATTGTAAGGATTTCAAACAGACAGTGAAAAGGCTAACATATTGTTAATGCTAGTAATGCCAGACTCAAATCTCTTAGTAAGATGTTTAAGTCTTGTGAATGAAAAAAATATTATTGCAAGAGGAGACTTATTAAGTGATCAGTTGGATTTTTCGACAGCTATTAATCAACAAGTGAGTGATTTTTTTTTTTGGTGAATCATTAACAAATGATAGATACTTTGTACTAATATCATGATACTAAAAAAACACCGTGAAAGACCATTCAGCAAATTCTTCTATGCTGTCATTTTTTTTAGAGTAAAGTTAATTTGAATCTTTTAATATTGGCACAAGACAATGCTTATTGTTTTTTCTTCAAAAGAATCTGTCAAATAATTCACGAATCCATTTTTTGCTGCTGGTTTGGCACATTAGCTCACGGGTAGGCCAAACAAGAAATAATTAAACAAAAGGATGAATATGTTCACACTTCACAGCATATAACACAAACCGAGAAACTTGGACTTTGTTAATGCTAAGGCATCTGTCTTTTCACTCTCATTGGATTGCATGGACACAGTTGTGATTGCTAAGTGTAAAGGTTCACGGAATCAATAGTGGTGAAGCAATATTGTCTCGTGGAGATGCAAGTTAAGACAAATCACACGCATCCCAAGGCAAAACCATCTCTTAAGTCTTAACTTATGGAATAGTCTTTTAATATTGCAATAACTATAAGTCTGGTTTTCTTGAACAGCATAAGGATAATAACATGGTAATGCAAAGCAAAAGGAACTGTTTCCTTTTGGATTCAATTGCTTTCTTACTATCATAAGCAAGCTCTTCCTTTGTTAGTGAGACTTCACTTTGAAGCAACCAATTCTGAATTCTGAGTGTGCAATGCAATGCATGCATAAAAGGCGCACATAAAGCTAGCTATAATTGGTATTCGTCTGCCTGTGTTATTGGCGTTTCGCACACATAAAGCTGAGAGTTGCCATGGATTCTAAGAATGTTGTTGCTTTTCAAGTTGTAACATTTTGCATATG
The DNA here is from genome assembly GCF_004193775.1 of Glycine soja. NCBI lineage: Eukaryota > Viridiplantae > Streptophyta > Magnoliopsida > Fabales > Fabaceae > Glycine > Glycine soja. The sequence goes on along the minus strand of NC_041011.1, from coordinate 40,735,658 downwards.
CTTGGCTGTGGCAAATTCGGTTGAGTTCAGTTACCCTGCAGTTTTCAACTTTGGTGATTCAAACTCAGACACAGGTGAACTTGCTGCAGGGATGGGATTTCTAGTCGTCCCGCCTTATGGAAAAAATTACTTCAAAACCCCATCTGGGAGGTTCTGCGATGGCCGTCTCATAGTTGACTTCTTAAGTAAGTTTCTAATCATTCATGAACTTGTTTTATACTTGCTGCAAATCGTAAATAAACAGATAAACTTAGATGCAGTTCCATAAGTGTTTTTTGTGTTATTCTCCAATAAGAATTGTTGAAGCTTTACCTCAATAATCACCTATTAAACTACATATAAGTTTTGTCTTAATCAATAATAATCTTGATGAGTCTCGATGCTCACATGTATTTCACCTTTAACCATTCTTTCTCTGAAGTTTTGGACCTTACATCTAAATGTAAATTCATTTTCTTGGAGAGGACGGGTTACTGACAAGTGACAATGCTTCGCACTGATTATTTTAAGATTAGAGATTGGATTAACTTAATTATTGATAGAGTATAACAATGATATCTTCCATAACAAGTATATGACTTTCCAAACAAACCATTTAATGTTACATATGTGAGTTAACTAAGCATATATAACATCATCCATGCTATGGTGAACATGTAGCCATGATAGTTCCTTGTGTTTTTGGTTGATTATTGCAGTGGATGCGATGAAATTGCCATTCTTAAATGCCTACATGGATTCAGTGGGTTTGCCAAATTTTCAGCATGGATGCAACTTTGCAGCAGCAGGTTCAACTATCCTTCCAGCCACTGCAACATCCATCAGCCCGTTTGGCTTTGGGGTTCAGGTATTTCAGTTTCTGAGATTCAGAGCTCTGGCTCTTCAATTTCTTCAAGGTATATGATAAATTAATCAAGTATCTTCTCGTTACTTTGGTTTCCAAATCTAGTTTTCTGTTTTATCTCATTCATTCATTTAAAGGAAAATTATCACAATAAAGTTTCAGGAAAGAAATTTGATCAGTACGTCCCAACAGAAGACTATTTTGAGAAGGGATTATACATGTTTGACATAGGCCAGAACGATCTTGCTGGTGCATTTTATTCAAAAACATTGGACCAAATACTTGCCTCAATTCCAACAATTCTATTGGAATTTGAAACTGGAATAAAGGTTTGTTTCATTGTGATTTGTGTCTAATAATTGGTGCATTTTAAGTTTCTTTACTTCCATAGAATAAAAATAGTTCTACTGGAATTAACATTCACTGTCTGATCTGTGTGATAGAAACTGTATGATAGCGGGGCAAGGAATTTCTGGATACATAACACGGGTCCACTCGGATGCTTGCCTCAGATTGTTGCCAAATTTGGCACTAATCCATCAAAGCTTGATGAACTAGGATGTGTTAGTTCACTCAACCAAGCGGCCACAGCCTTTAATATACAGCTTCAATCTTTTTGTAGTAAATTTAAGGGCCAGTATCCAGATGCAAATGTTACACATGTTGATATCTTTACCATAAAATCAAACCTCATTGCAAACTATTCAAAATATGGTGAGTGTAACTTAAAATATTTATAGCTGCCTCATCTTAATTCCATTTTGCTATTGATTTTGCTTTATAGTTTGGATGATGATTGTTTCCTAGATATTTAAATGTTAGTTATTTTTTTTATAGATGTTGAATTCCTCATATCATATTGTGATATGCCCTTGGAATCATGTGATGAGCCCCATGCAGCAGCAACTTCTGTTTTACTCATACTTCTTACTATAGTCTTTTAATAACTCAACACTGTGACATGATTTGGCAATGGAAGAATATAAAAGAACGACTTGCACATACACTACATAACACTATGAGAATTCATTTTCTTCTTCTTTTGAGCTTTGTTTTCTCAAGAGTCTCCTTCCTCTTTTTACCCTGTAATCATTTGATCGCAGCATATGTTTACAATCCTTAAAATGCTAGAAGTGTGTCCAAGTCAGTGGTGAATATAGGGATCAGGATAAGCCAAAATGACTTAGTTTCTTTTGTATTTGTTGGGGGCAAACACGGTTAAATTTCTGTGATTATATGTTTGCAGGGTTTGAACAACCCATTATGGCTTGTTGTGGATATGGAGGTCCACCATTGAACTTTGACAGTCGAGTTTCTTGTGGGCTAACAAAGATCTTGAATGGGACCACAATAACAGCAAAAGGTTGCAATGACAGCAGTGTGTATGTAAACTGGGACGGGACTCATTACACCGAGGCTGCAAATCAATATGTGGCATCACAAGTTCTCACTGGAAACTACTCCAACACTCTTTTGGGAGACAAAATTCCCTTCCTTCTCTAGCTCAAAATCCCTATTTGTTTACTGTTATAATAGTTTTATTCTTTCTGTGCTGGTGTAGTGAAACTACCAGCTCATTGTAACCTTGATTGACAGTTAAGATCTTACAAACATTTATGATTTGAGACCAAATCAACTGACTTTATGACATATATCATTTAAGTACTTGAACTAACAATCGAAAGTTTTTGGTTAAAATTATTAAAAGTGACTTATGACCCTCCTAAGTCCTATAAGTTCATTTTAGCTTATAAGATTATGAGGTGGCATTAAAGTATATTAGCTGTGTACATCAATGCAATGTATAAAGCTACGAATTAGGAACCCGTCCTATATTAGATTTATTCCAAAAAAGGACACTTAGGCAAGAGGAAAATGAAAGAGGGGCAAGGAACTAGAACTTGCTCTACCTGACTTAAGATCGCCAACCAGCATATAAAAATGGTCAAATACATATACTTTGGAATAGCATTTACAAGCAAAAACTGTCATCTTATTCTTCTTCAGCTTTCTCAAACTCAATTGTAACATGAGCATGGTTACAACTGCACATTATACATCTGAATTTGAACAGTGAGAATTTGAAAAACAGATCTATTTATATTATCTTATTTTTTGGATACATAGGCATAGTACTGTGCCATAGGAACAACAAATGCAATGACCAACAAACCTCCAACTACAAGAGTGAATTGTCCACGCTTCTCTTCTGTCTCTTCCTTGGTTTTGAAGTTAGACTCACGTTTGTTGTCTTTAACTGTTGGCCCACCAGGATCCGGAAGCCCATCTATGGCAGCCGCTAGCCGTTTAGCAGTGCTAAAAATAGCTTCATTGTACTTCTCATCCGTAGCCAATACTGCATATATAAACCAGACATAGGTAGTACCCCTTCAAAAAGTAAATATGATTATAGCTGTTCCTTACTGAGTAAAGCTTCAGAAGATTGACAAGTTTTATAAATACAATTTAATTAGAAAGCATTCACAGTATAAAGGTTTTTATATTTTCGTTCAATCATAAATTGTCATGATATATGGTAAAAGTGTTAACTTCTGTAATAATTACAAGCTTTAATTACTTATTTGATCTTTATAACTACACAATTTTCATGTTTTACACTTAGAAATTATTGGTTTTAGTGTCTACACATACACTTTTTAATCTCTTTTAGTACCCCTACCGTTCAAAATAGTATGTACTAAAATGGATTAAAAAGTGTTGCATGGGGACGAAAACAAGTAGCTTCTAGGTGTAGAGACTAAAATGTAAAGATCGTGTGCAGGTATAAGGACCATATTAGTAATTAAACCTAATTACTTTAAAAGATAGATTTCTAATCCAATAGTATATTATAAAATTTTTGGTACTAATTGAGTATGACAATTAAACTCTTATAATTACAAGCTTTAATTACGTATTTGATCTTTATAACTACACAATTTTTATGTTTTACACTTAGAAATGATTCGTTTTAGTATCTACACATACACTTTTTAATCTCTTTTAGTACCTACTGTCCAAAATAGTATGTACTAAAATGGATTAAAAAGTGTTGCGTGGGGACTAAAACAAGTAGCTTCTAGGGGTAGAGACTAAAATGTAAAGATCGTGTGCAGATATAAGAACCAAATTAGTAATTCAACCTAATTGCTTTAAAAGATAGATTTCTAATCCAATAGTATATTATAAAATTTTTGGTATTGTGTATGACAATTAAACTCTTATAAATAATACAAACTTGCAAGTACCTGGGAGGTTCTCTGAGACGGTAGCATCAAGGATCTTTTCCCCCACAGCTTCGACAAAAGCCGGGCCACCAGTGACTGCTCCTTCTTTCTGACTCGTGACAAGCACCACAATGCCCTTGTTGTTCCCTTCTTCTACAGAAGGGTACCAACGCTCCAAGACTTGGTCAGCATACTCAAATGCATCAGCTTTGCTCTGCAACCAACCACGTTACACAATCAAAACATTTCATTTAGCATTTTGTTTGGTCCTTTCATGCACCATTTTAGTTCCATGGCAGAGAAAATGGACAAGTTTGCACAACAAGCTCGATGCTTCTTCACAGCACATCATATGAAAACATATGAAAGAAAGTTTCATAATTCATTATTTAAGCACATACTACTCCCCGTCTTAAATTTAAGAAAAGAAAAAATAATTCAAGCTAACTAAGAAAATTAGTTAATCACATTTAATTTCACCAATCTCAATTAAAAATTAAAATTTTCTCCCACTTACCCTTCACTAGAATTTGGTATAAGGAATAAAAAAAAAGTCAATTTTCTTATATTTAAGAGCAAGAAAAATGTGTTTTTTTTTCTTCTTATATTTGAGAGGGAAGGGAGTAGTTGTGTAACTAACCGTGAGTTTTCTAACAGTTATAAAATTGATGCGGAAGTTCTTCCTTGATTCCAAATCAGACAACAACTGCTTTAAATCAGACCTGGTCACCCTACTAAGCACTCCTGCATCATCAAACACATAAGAATCTTTGGGTGGACCCTCATTAAGCACATCAAACTCAGATGCCAATGCATTGCCATTAAACAAAACTGGGCTAAAGTTGAGTGCCAAGGAGATAGCCAAAGCTGCTAGGCCCTGTTGAGCATGAGCCAACCAGCTTGTGCCCGATGAAGGTTTGGGAGATGAAGTTTGGTTCTTTCTGAGACTTGAAACAATGGGTTTGGAGCAAAAGAGAGAATTTGACTTGGGTTGGGGAGAGGGAGCCAAGAGAATTCTTGAGGGTGAAGGTTTGATGTTGAGGAGTGGAGAGAGAGAGTGAGGAGGAAAAATGGTTCCCATGATGAGGATCAGCAAGGTTTCAACTTCAAGTGCTGAAGGCTTCTTCTTCTCTTCCACATCATCCTTTGTTCTCTGATTTGGTTTAGATTTCGGGTGGTCTGGATTGGCTGGCTATGTTTGAAAGTGGATAACGTCTATTAGCCATGAGGGTCTTTTGGTCCACAGAACTAGAAATTTTCATTTTCATTTTTTCCTCTTTTTATTTCCCCCCAGTGAGCCTGCATTTGTTGGATAGATAAATGTAAACAAATCTTTGATGTATTATTTTCCATGATTCATGAATAAAACTTATTATCATCGAGTACATAGATGAATCAATATTAAGTTGTTTTTAGTTTAACCGTAATCTCAAACTAAAATCCTAAATATATTGTGATAAAAGACTCAGAAGAAAAAACATTTTCTCACATACAATAATTCAACCATAACTCTTTTTTAAACCATAAATATTTTTTATCCAAAGATAATTTAGTTTAAATCAAATAAAATTATTATAAATGATAAAAAAATATTTAATATAACTATTTATTCAAGATTTGAATCTAATATTTCTGATTAAATTAAAATAATTTCATATTAGTTGATGAAGCTGTTTTACTTCAAGTGCCCCTAAACTTTAAAAAACTTCAAAAGTTATTTATTTTTGCTGAAACTGATGATAACTGTCTCCATGCACTTTCTTTCATGGCCGTTCTTTTCTCCAATCTCATCAGCATCACCAACAACACCAAACCCTGCTTCTCTTTCACCTCAAAACCCATAATTTGTGGGGCCAAGAACCTCACTTCCAAACGGAGCCTCATCCTTCAAACTCCTCTGGTCTGCATTGGCATTGGCCTAACTCCTCAAGTCTCAGTTGCGCAAGAATCGCCGTCCAAATCGCTTCTTTCTAGCATTGAAAACACGACATCTTGGTTTCAGTTCTACGGTGATGGGTTTGCCATTCGAGTCCCACCGGAGTTTAAGGATATCACGGAACCTGAGGTGCATTTAACCACTTTTCTATCTCAATTTTTTAATTGTAATTTCCTAAATTACTCAAGATTAAACTAATTCTGTATTAGTCATTTTTTTAAATGTCAACTTGATAAATTGTAATTTACTAAATTTGGAGTTACATTAAAAAATGATTTTGAAATGTATAAATAGAAACTTAATGACAGGTTTGTTTAGCTCAGCTCAGCTGAATCCTGTTTCAGTTAGTTGGAGTTTGATGCAATAGTTAGTTAAGTCATCTTTTATGGTTGAAGATAGTTGAATAAAGTTAGTCTTATCAGTTGAAATTGTACAACTATAGCTGATTGATCAACTTCCGTATTAAAAATAATAGGATTGAAACATTGTGAAATTTTCAGTTGAGTGAATTTGTCTTCCATTTGTTTGCAGGATTTGGATGCTGGACAGTCTCTTTATGGGGACAAGGCAAAGACAAAGACTTTTTCAGCACGGTTTGCATCTTCCGATGGGTAATATTTGTATCAAACTCCCAACTCCCTATTTTCTTGCAATGCTCTTGTGTATTTTTAGAAGGAAACATGATCATCTAGTCTTTGATTGAAACAGATCAGAGATTCTAAGTGTTGTTACTAAGCCAACCAATCAACTTAAAATCACCTTCTTACAGGTAATTAGACAGCCAATAGCATTTTATCATACACACACACACATCATAAAATTTTCTCAATGGTTGAGTTATTAGTAACAGACAAGCTAGACGTTTTGCTATTTGTACATCAGAAACCCTTGTCCAAGTCAACGTGATGTGTCTGCACAGGCTTAAGCTCTAGATTCTGTGTTGCATCTTTTCTGTCTCTTCCAATTGTTTTCCTTTTGCCATTTGGCTCCTTTCTATTTCAATGCTGAGTTAGCATTAGGCTCTTTCTCATTGAAAGTTTTTCCTTTTTGTGAACTAGGACTAAAAATAGGAACTTGTTGCTACTGATGATAATTTCATAAAGGATGGAGATTGTAATTTGTTATCACTTCACTTTGGCATGATTTCAACTATTAGAAGTTCTTATTGATGTCTTTTTCCTAAGAGAATATATGTACAGTATATCAACCATCAGGCTTTTGTGCCTGTGTTATGACAAGTCATTGTAACTGAGATTAGATCTAGTCCTATTCTTTATTCTTGATGTGAATTCCTCAGGAAACTTACGTATTCTTCATTGATTGGAACAGGCTCAGAATATAACTGATTTAGGTTCCCTGAAGGAAGCAGCAAAAATTTTTGTTCCAGGTACAATTTTGTTTAAACGTCTGCATGTTTTTGTAGTTTTGAAAAGAAGTTGATTTTGTTCTAAGTTTATCTTTCTGTTACAGATTGTTATATCCCAACATTTAGTTATTTAAATGATATTATGTGCTTCATTGCTCTTTCTGTTTACTCAGTTCTTGGTTTTAGTATTTCATTTTGCCCATGATGTTCATGCAGGGGGCTCAAAAATTTATTCTGCAAGATCAATAAAAATAAAGGAAGATGAGGGTTTTACGTAAGTTCATTTTCAACTTACTGGAACTATATACACCAAAGGTTCCCTCCTTATTTAAGATAAAATACATGAATTAGTTCTTTTTTAGTTCTATATTGTTATTTAAAAAAAAGATTATCTTAGAAAAGAAGGCTATATATATACAGCATTGATACCCTTTCTCCCATTGTTTGATTGGGTACTCAAAATTCTAGCGTAGCCAACTCTGGATGCGTGGATTAATCCTTTAAGCCATTTTTATTTCATCTGGAACCAATATATTAATGTGTCTACTCTCTATGCCATTGAATTTTTCTATTGCATCAAATTCCAATGCATTATTGACTATTATAATTTCAGGACTTACTATTTCTATGAATTTGGTAGAGATAACCAGCACGTAGCATTGATGGCAGGGGTCAGCAGTGGAAAGGTTTGTTACTACAAGCATTTTAAGGATATAAATATAACTAACCCATCCACATATACTTGATTGGATATGCAATTGCAGGAATATCATTGGTCATCAACTTTTGCTAGTTGACCCAGTGCCAATAGAGAACATTCTCATTACTCCGATCTCAAATATAAGCAACAAAAAATTCATATATTTTGGTCTCAAATTTACATAAATCCAAACTAATTTTACTATATTTAATGAGACTGTCTCCAAAATGTCTTTCATTTAATTGAGATTCTATTTTCAATGATCCTTTTCTTGATATCAAGTTCTAATGAAAGGTAGTTTGGGAAGAAAACTTATGTTGTTAGTGGGATTAACAAAATTAAATGATGATAACTAATTTTCTTAATTAGTGTAAACTGTGAAGTTAGTTTTGTATTTTTTGCTTATAATCGAGACCAGAAGGGGCATTTCTTTGGTGATACACGTCAATCACTTTTATATTTTCACCAACATAAATTACAGAAAAGTAAGATACCTGATCCTTATATTCTGTAGGCTTTTATTGCTGGAGCAACTGCACCACAGTCCAAGTGGGACAGCGATGGTGTAAAACTTCGTTCTGCTGCAATATCATTAAAAATTCTGTAGACTGTAGCCATGTACTGAATTTTTTTATCTGGGTATGTCAGCTCATTATTTCAACACTTCAGTGATATGGTTTTTAATATTTTCATGTAGACATGTAGTGTAATACTGTCTTCTATTTTGATTCAAGATTTTTATATAAACTTCATAGAGTATTGAAAGATCATTTGTTTTCCTGTTTCATAGTCTAAATTTGTGTTTGAAGCTGAAGCCTGGGGTAAAGTAATGTTTATCCAGCTGCTGAGAACTAAGGTTGTTATAGCGTTATGCGAAAAATCAAAACTGGCTATGAAGGCCATTGATTTGATAAACGACTTATCATTCTATTCTATGGCAAGAACAATGACTTCTTGTACTACTTTTAACTGCTTGTGTACAACTCTTTCTAGCTTCCATTTAATGGTTTTTTATTTATTTATTCTGATTTGAAGCAGTCCTCTACTTGTCACCTGCATGATTGCAGACTGCAGTAATCTTGACACACAATTCATTGGGTGCTCAGCTGCCTGTCAAAGCTGAAAAGCAGTTAACAATGCATTGGACATTATATAAATATTCTGTCGAATGTTGTGAGGCTACTGCTTTTACTAATTACTGAAATTTTGATCTAAGTATTGACATTTGATTGGATAAAACACATTTGTTATTTTTATAAGTTACTGAGGTTTGATTCTCACTTACTGGTCTTTAAAAGAGAAAATGTATTAAGCTGTTTCTCTTACCAATTTGTATCATAAGCCATAGCCTTTACCTGCCTAATTCTTTCATTTGATAATGTATATCAAGTGTTTCATATGAAAGTGTACTAAAGTTTTGCGAGTGAGGAGAGAGATCAGTAGACATCAAATGCATACATACATGATACTCGGTAAAGAATAATTGACCAACTTGACTAAAAAAACGTTAATGAACGCTCGGCTTAGACTACTTTTAAGTTGCCTAATCTCTTATCTCTTATTTAGCATAATTGCAGCACCAAGATTTAGAAAGCACAAATGCGCTACAAGACATAAATATGATATCATACAGACATGAATTTAGAGATACACAGCACAAGTTTTAAAAATTATATATAAGCACCATAAAATTAACATAAATTACATATCTAAAATGAAGAAAGAGAATAACTATTTTAAAAGTGAGTTATTACAGACATAATAAAAGTATAAAACGTTATAATTCATTTAAATATCGTAATATTCTCAAATCCGTACTGCCATAAAGATTTAAATTAGAAAAATAATAAAATTATAAGATGCATATAGCAGTACCACAGAGTGCATTTTTTTTAGATTTTAGAAGAATTGATTTTAAAATAATTGATTTGTGTTTGGGTATAATATTTTTAAAATGCATTTAGAAGAACTGATTTTGAGCAAAGAGGAATGCAGTAGTACTATCAAATTCCGTTTAGCTGGCAGAGTGATTTTTTTTTTCTTTAATAATGTCTTAGAAAGTGTGTTTTGAGATGCAGAGCTAATAATATAGAAAAAGATATTCCTATCTGTATATATTAGACTTATATTCGGTATAATTAGAAGAAAAAAAATATCCCTGATTGTTTATATATATATATATATATATATATATATATATATATATATATAAAGGACTAGAGGTAATAACGTAGAAGTAACTATTAACCTTAACGTGAAATAATAAAGTCAATTTCCTGCATGAATATTAGGTTTCTCTCATTATTCAAAAATAATTTTTTAAAAACAAAAACATATGACTTGCATTTTGTTGTCACACTCAAGTTAATGTGACCAACAAAGGTTGCACAAGTGATAATGATTTGTCTCTTAATTGAGTGATTCAAAGTTTAAATTCTAATTAATTCTTGAGTATAAAATAAATTATATTAAGAGAAAAATACTTATGTTGGATTAGAATTCCACCAATGTGTGTCATCCTCCACGTTGTGATTTATCATAATTACGAAATGTGTTTAATATTTATGTTGGTGGTGTATAGTATAGAACTAGCTTTTCTTTCAACATTGTGGTGCCCAAACACTTTTCTCTCTACAATGCCCAAACACTTTCGACGGCCAACGTAAAACTTTGTCGAATCTCTATGACATGGATCAATTACGTAATAATGTGAATGCTAGGTCGTTGCCCGGAAGCAACGCGCTGTATGGCTCGAGTACAGTGTCAAAAGAGCAAGGGTCGCTGCATCGCCGCCCGGATGTAGTGAAAAGTAAGCAAGGGTTCCCACATTTTCGAGAACGGGTGTGGGTAAAGAAGCTAGTTCATGACAGGAGGATTCGCTTTGGTACATGGAATATAGGCACACTTACTGGAAAATCTATGGAAATAGTGGATGTTATGGTAAGGAGGAAGATCAATTTTATGTGCCTACAAGAAACTAAGTGAACAGGTGAAAAAGCGAAAGAATTAGACAACTCGGGATTTAAGCTGTGGTATATGGGAAAAATCAGATTAAGAAATGGGGTAAGGATTATTGTGGACAAGGAGTGGAAGAATGATGTCGTGGATGTAAGAAGAGTAGGAGATCGTATCATAGCCTTAAAATTGGTAGTGGGACAGGACACCTTTAATGATATTAGTGGGTACACACCTCAGGTTGGGTCAGTAGAACACTTTAAGGTAAAATTTTGGGAGGATCTAGAAGGGGTACTTCAGGATATACCCCAAGGAGAGAAAGTTTTCCTAGGAGGGGATCTCAATGGACATGTAGGTAGCGTGGCTAGAGGTTTTGAGGGGGTGCATGGGGGTTTTGGCCTAGGGGAGATGAATGGGGAGGGTAAATCCATCTTGGAGTTTTCGGAGGCTTTGGATCTTTCTATAGCCAATACATGGTTTAAGAAAAGAGCGGAACATCTTATCACTTACAAAAGTGGAGGGACATGTTCTCAGATAGATTTCTTCCTTATCAGGAAGTCTGATAGGAAGTATTGCTTGAACTGTAAAGTTATCCCGGGAGACAGCTTGACTACCCAACATAGAGTTTTGGTCATGGATGTAAGAATTAGAGATAGGGCAAAGAGAAGAAGTCCTATGGTAGCACCAAGGATCAAATGGTGGCACTTGAAGGGTGAGAAACAAGGAATTTTCCAACAAAAGATATGGGAGGGATGGTGTGGACAATCACAAGGAAGTGCAAATGATATGTGGAACAAAATGTCCCAAGAGATTATTAAAGTGGCTAAAGAGACGTTGGGTGAATCTAGAGGTTTTGGACCTAGGGGTAAAGAATCGTGGTGGTGGAATGAAAGTGTTCAGAGCAAAGTTAGAGTAGAAAAGGAGTGTTTCAAGGAGTGGTCTAGGTGTAGAAATTCTGAAACTTGGGATAAGTATAAGATAGCTAGAAATGAAACCAAAAAGGCGGTGAGTGAGGTAAGAGCCCAAGCTTTTGACGGACTATACCAAGCTCTAGGAACCAGGGACGGAGAAAGATCTATATATAGGCTTGCTAAGGGTAGAGAGAGGAAGACTAGAGATTTGGATCAAGTAAAGTGTGTTAAGGATGAAGAAGGCAAAGTCTTAGTGCATGAAAAAGATATCAAGGAAAGGTGGAAGGCGTATTTCCACAACTTATTTAATGATGGATATGGATATGACTCTAGCAGTCTAGACACAAGAGAAGAGGACCGGAACTATAAGTACTATCGTCGAATTCAGAAACAGGAAGTAAAGGAAGCGTTGAAAAGAATGAGTAACGGTAAGGCGGTGGGGCCAGACAACATACCTATTGAAGTGTGGAAAACTCTTGGAGATAGAGGTCTTGAGTGGCTCACCAAACTCTTTAATGAAATTATGAGGTCAAAACGCATGCCGGAGGAATGGAGGAGAAGCACGTTAGTGCCAATCTATAAGAACAAGGGGGATATACAAAATTGTGCAAATTATAGGGGAATCAAGCTCATGAGTCATACCATGAAATTATGGGAAAGAGTGATCGAATGGAGATTAAGAAAGGAGACTCAAGTTACTGAGAATTAATTTGGTTTCATGCCGGGAAGGTCGACCATGGAAGCGATCTATTTATTACGGCGGGTGATGGAGCAATATCGCATGGACCAACAAGACTTGCACTTGATTTTTATTGACTTGGAGAAAGCGTATGATAGAGTGCCTAGAGAGATTTTGTGGAAAGCTCTAGAGAAGAAAGGGGTTAGGGTTGCATATATTCGAGCTATCCAAGATATGTATGATAGGGTATCGACTAGTGTTAGGACACAGGGTGGAGAGTCAGACGATTTTCCCATCACAATTGGTTTGCATCAAGGGTTAACCCTTAGCCCCTACCTTTTTACCTTAATTCTGGATGTCCTCACGGAACAAATCCAAGAGATAGCGCCGAGATGCATGCTTTTTGCAGATGACATAGTCCTCCTTGGAGAGTCGAGGGAGGAGTTGAATGAGAGGTTGGAAACTTGGAGACGAGCTCTAGAAACACATGGTTTTCACCTAAGCAGAAGCAAATCGGAGTATATGGAATGTAAGTTCAACAAAAGAAGGAGGGTTTCTAACTCAGAGGTGAAAATAGGAGACCATATTATCCCTCAAGTCACACGGTTTAAATATCTTGGGTCTGTAATACAGGATGATGGAGAAATTGAAGGGGATGTGAATCATCGCATTCAAGCAGGATGGATGAAATGGAGAAAAGCATCGGGGGTGTTATGTGATGCAAAGGTACCGATCAAGCTAAAGGGAAAGTTTTATCGGACTGCGGTAAGACCGACGATTTTGTACGGAACAGAATGTTGGGCGGTCAAGAGCCAACATGAGAATAAAGTAGGTGTAGCAGAGATGAGGATGTTGCGGTGGATGTGTGGTAAGACTCGACAGGATAAAATTAGAAACGAAGCTATTAGAGAGAGAGTTGGAGTAGCGCCTATTGTAGAGAAGATGGTGGAAAATAGACTTAGGTGGTTTGGGCATGTAGAGAGAAGACCGGTAGACTCTGTAGTGAGGAGAGTAGACCAAATGGAGAGAAGGCAAACAATTCGAGGTAGAGGAAGACCCAAAAAGACTATAAGAAAGGTTATCAAAAAGGATCTCGAACTTAATGATTTGGATAGAAGTATGGTACTTGATAGAACATTATGGCGGAAGTTGATCCATGTAGCCGACCCCACCTAGTGGGATAAGGCGTTGTTGTTGTTGTTGTTGGATTTGAGGGTGATGGGCGAGATGAATAGGTCATCATGTAATAAAATTGTTTTGATAATTTCTTTGAATTTTTTTATTTATGCAATGATGACAATGAAGTTTAAATATAAATCTCATATAAGCTATTGAACTCTTCACCAGATCAAAACTAGCAGATTTGTGATTTCTTTTGAAATGGTAATAAAGACTTTTTATTTTTTTGTTTAATATTTTCTAAATGATACAGAGACTAACTGAGTAATCTAATCTTAAAGAAGCAATGGAAGTACACTGAAAATGGATGGGTCATGGGTCAATAGATATAGTAAGCAAGTTTTAACTCTGCATTTGAGTTTCAACCTATAAGAAAGTCATGAGTAAGGATTTGCTTCATACATCTTAATACATAAGTTAACTTTTATTGAAGAAATACACCATATTTTTATGGGAGGGGCGGTAGTATTGTTTATTCTTACGAGGTTTCCCACCATAGCTCTTGATGTAACCACATTACCTAATCCCGTTACACCCGAAAAGTACAAAAGACAAGATCCATCCTCTTACACTGGGGACTTTCTAATGTTTGTAAAACGATTTACCACTAATGAGTGTTGACCAATGTCTATTACTGTTCTAGGACTCAGCTGTAGTTTATCCCTTTGTAACATATTGTTTCTGAGGAAGGGCTCTCCAACCAATATCCCGACGATAGAAGCCTCCAGACCAGTTAACTTTCTCAACAGCTTGATAAGCTCGATCACGTGCCTCTTCAAGATCATTTCCCTTGGCTGTAACCCCAAGAACACGCCCCCCAATTGCAATAAATTTTCCTTCAGAGTCAAAAGCAGTTCCTGCATGAAATATCTTGATACCTGGAGCAGCAAGCTCAGCTTCTTGAAGGTTTTCAATCACAGTTCCCTTCTCATATGATCCAGGATATCCGTTACTTGCCATTACCACAACCATGGCAGACCCAGGAGACCAGTTCAGTGATAACCCACTCAACTCTCCTCTACATGCTGAAAGTAGAACTTGTACCAAATCAGACTCCAACCGAACCATTAAGACCTGTTCAAAATTTCAAAAGGAAAAATGATAAATATAGTGTAAATTGATTATATTTTGTTATCATTGGTTGTACACTTTTCACTTTGTAAATAAACTGATGATTGAGTGTATGTGCTTATGTTAAATAATATCTTCGAATTTGATATCAGTGGACTAGGAAGATGGCTAAGAAAAGTTTTGAAATGGTTGAAGACCAATTTGTCTATTGGCAGAAATATCACTAGACATCAATTTGTATAAACAAATAAAATGACCTCCCAAAACAAGGACAATCATAGCAAGAAATTTAGACATTGATTTCACATGACACATTACCATAACATGAGCTCAATAACAATGGACCTATCTAAATGAAAATTACAAGATTCCAAAAGCAATTTTTGTCAATAATGCCTTTTGAGTTCTAGCATGTTATAACATATTTAACGGGTAAGTTAGTTACATTACAAAGTGAATTCATTCTAACAAACATCTTATGACTTAACTGACCTGGCACTCAGGATCACCAAATCGCACATTATACTCAATTAACTTAGGCATGCCAGACTTCTTCTCAATCATAAGCCCAGCATATAAAACCCCAACAAACTTGCAACCTTCCGCTGACATTCCTTTTACTGTCGGGATGATAATTGAATCCATTACTATAGATTGAAGTTCCTTAGTTATTATAGGAGCTGGAGAATATGCACCCATGCCACCAGTATTTGGCCCTGTGTCACCATCACCAACTCGTTTATGGTCCTGTGCAGATTCTAGTGGAATTGCATTTTCTCCATCAACCAATGCAAAAAAGGATGCTTCTTCTCCTTCTAGAAATTCCTCAACAATGACACGACAACCTGCAGAACCAAAATCACCCTTCACCAGCATTGAGTCGACAGCTTCATTTGCCTCTTCCAGTGTCATGGCAACAGTAACTCCTTTTCCAGCAGCCAGTCCATCTGCTTTGATGACAATTGGTGCTCCTTGTTCTTGTATATATTGCTTTGCAGCAGATGGGTCAGTAAATGTTTTGTACTGCACTAGTAAACCAGGATTAATATAAACTAAGAAAGAAATTTCTTGAAGCAAAGTTGACATAAACAAGGTCAAAGGAAGATGGATATATATATTTGAGGAGGACATGACAGGACAGCATACACATGGAATTAAGAGAAATAAGGACACAACATTATGATTCCACTAAATATCATATACATAATTTCTTAAAGAGGCAAATCAACAACACTCGTTGACTAACAAAGAAACCCTTTCAGCTTAACAAAAACTCATATCCAGAAACCAACCCAATACAGTTTTAACTGATCCATTTACTCATTACTAATGAGTATAATAGTATGTTACAAAATTCACAGAGAAGCTACTTATAAGATGCAATACATGAAAATATTCGCAAATATCATTACAACAGAATAAGGGATAAATGTTGATCTGGTTGGTGAGATTCAGAATAAGAAGACATACCTTGGCAGTTGGAATATCATACTTGTCACACAAATGCTTCATGAAATTTTTAGAACCTTCCAAAGCAGCAGCCTCTGCAGATGGACCAAAAGTTGGGATTCCAGCCTTAACTAACTCATTTGTAAGACCTGCAACAAGTGGAGCCTCAGGTCCCACAACAACAAGTCCCACCCCCATTTTCCGGCAAAAGGAGATTACTGCTGCTCCATCATAAACTTCAAGGTCAGAGATGCAAGTAGCATTTCCTGAGCTAGCAATCCCTGCATTGCCCGGGGCACAAAGTACAGTCTCACAGGATGGTGATCGTTGCAAGGCATGGCAAAGAGCGTGTTCACGTCCCCCTCCACCAATAACCAGAACAGTCACCTTTTCTTCTTAAGCACAAGGAAATTTTAAAAAATAAAAATCAGTAAATAAAATAAAGTGAATAAATACTCATAATGCAAACTTTTCAACTCATTGACCCATTCAGTAAAGACAGTAGTTCCTATTGTCAGCAGGTTACCAATTACTCCAAAACTTTCTTCTATTAATATACCAAGTGCTTGCACTGCACTGGGAAAGAAATTCTGGTATTTAAGACATTGCACAGCAGAGTACAAGTGTAGAATAAATAAGCCACAATGACCAATATTTGGTTGCTAAGTGAGAATTTCAATTAGTATTAATCAAGAAAAGGCTAACCCCAGGCGACCACTTTAAAATTTACTTCACTGATGTGTCTCTTTAATGATTTTCAGAGCCACAGTCAAGAAAAGTATTGGTTAAGCTAATGTAACCATTGAACAATAATGACTTTAGACGACAGAGTATCTGAAAAGAAATGTTAATGACAATATATAATATTGTAATACAAATATAATGGGAATGAAAAGATAGAATAACTGCAGTGCTTACGAGAATTGTTGTTTGTGTCAACGCTAACAGAAGGTGATGATTCTGAATTCTGAGCAAGACATTTAAAAACACTATGGAATGAGCGTGAGGGTGTATCCCGGCCAAAACTATAATAAGTGGAGCTCAAATTCAAGGTCTCAGAATAGAGAAAAGAAAACTTGGGGAAAGTACAGTGATTTCTTGACCCAAATGGCTTAGAAACTGCTTGCTTAGTACGTCCATGAAGATTCAAAGAAGCTGCAACATTGAAGGTGGCGCAAGACATTCTACTCCCTGTTCCAAAATTATCCAGTTTCAGAAGACACGCTGAGAAAAAAGAAGAAGAAAAAAACAAATATGCTTAAAACTTCAAAGGCATCACTCTTGAAATGAAATAAAATCCGTTGAGTTAATTTATCAAACAGTTTGTGTACTTAGAGAAGAAGAAAAAAGTTGAAGTCGCGGCAAAGTCAGAGGGGGAAAGAAAAGAAAAAGTGGGTTGAAACACCAAAAATGCTTTTCAAAGGCAGAGACATATGCAGTGGCAACGCAAGATTAGAGATTAACAGTATTGAAATGAGAGTTATAGTTAGAGAGTGTTTAGATGAATTTTACCGTTGAATCACAGTCCCGCTCTGCACAGAACCTTGTTCCTCGGATGTTTCTTCGACAAAATCTATGTGCGCCGTCTTGTGTTTTTCCCTTGCCCCTTCAAAAGTTACTAGTAGTATAAATATAAATATAAATATATATATATATATATATATATATATATATATATATATATATATATATATATATATATAAACTCAATCACCACCTGTTAACAAATTGTGACCCTCTGTCTCTCTTAAGCAGCATTTAATATAAAATTTAACAGTGGAAATTTCAACCAATTATAAATTATTGATATGGGACTAGAAGATATATTTGTTTTGTTTTTCTTCTTAAATAAATAGGACATTTGAAAATTATGAGATTAATCTCCTACAAGATCATTAAAATAAATTTTATCTTTTTTAATAAAGTATTTTTCATTCACATGATCATAGAATCAATCCCACAATATACTTAAAAAAATCAAACTATTTATCAACTATGTTGAATCTATTGATAGGATTTTTTTTTGTGAATTTATTGATAGGACAATACAAGATAAAGTTAAAATAAGATAACTATAAATTAATTTTATATAATATTTGATGGAAAAATAAATAATATCATTGCATTATTGCGTTATGCATTTGACATGAATTAGATAATGATAAGATATAATATAAATCATATTTAAATGATAAAAATAGTTTTTCATTCAAATTATATACAATTTCTCAAAAGTAATTTATAAATTTATTTTTTAACTTTTACAAATTATAAAAAAAATATAATTTTAGCTAAGTTATACACAGTTTAAATTTTAATTATGTAATTAATTTTCTAAAAAATATAAAATATTAAAATTATAATTATCGTTCAAACATTTTCTTATTGATTTTCCAAATAAAAGTCATTTAATTTTGATATTTTAATTAATGATATATTTTAAAGTCACATGCCAGATTTATTAGAAATATATAATACAATATGTTGAATATAAGTCTTATAATAATATATATAATGATGCATCAATATAATAGTGCGCATTTTACCAAGCAATTCGAATCTCATCAATTGAGAGCTAAATGTGAGTTGTAGGTTAGGCCATTTATAGTCTCAAATAATAATCATGTGATATGTGAATAATTAAATATATAATTATTAAATTAAAAATATATTTAATAATTACTTAATGATAATTAATTTGCTATCCTTAATTTAAGAAATCTTAATAAATTTAAAATATTAAATTAATTACATGTCATATTATTATTGGTTGGAATCATGAATAATGTAATGATCATGAATCATTAAATAATTTCTCGTGATGTAGGCAAAAAAACTAAATTTGATTCAAGCTATTAAGATGAGATTTAAGTCCAATAAAAGCATAATTTATAATTGCTTTTTGGAGGGTCTTTTTAGAGCTTTTTGGAGATCATGTCTTAATAAGATGAATTTGGATAAAAAAAAAAACCTAAATTTATTTTGTGCTAAAAAGTTAAAGTCAAAAGCCTACATTTAATGAAGAAACAAGGCTGAACTTAGACAATTGTAAACATGATGTGGATGTTTCTTTTTATAGTAGACATGATGTGGAATTGTGGATGTTGGTAAGGCCAACAAGTGTAAATTTATTTTGCGAATTACTATTGGCCTTTACCTCATTGCTATTCGTTCTACCAACATTTTCAATTTAAAAAATAATCCCTCCCACATTGTACGTACTTAAGTTGTATTAGTGAGGGTGTAAAAAAATACAACTTGAAAGTTTTGGTTATATATATATATATATATATATATATATATATATATATATATATATATATATATATATATATATATATATATTCACCCTCATTTAATCCAACGAATACATGATTCATTGTGACCAAATATCCATGTGCAAATGTGATTGTGTTATGGCATAGGAGTGCACAACAATTGATGTGCACAAAGACACAATGATGGTGGAGAGGAGTTATGTGTGTGGAGCCTTTAAGGTTGAGGTCGCACGTGCAAGGTATGTTATGTGCAAGGGCTCTGTGGAATGATGCACAACAATGATTGATAGTAGGGACCAAAGGCGTTGCATGACAAGAAGGAGATGGGATAGGGTGGTGGCATAGCACGAAGGTGGTCGATGGTGATGATGGTTGTGTGGTTGTGGTGAAGGGAAGGTTGGAGCCATAATTCTGGATCTGGTTGGGGATTGGGTGAGAAGAAGATGGGGGGCCTAGGGAGTGGGTGAGAAGATTGGGTGACACCCTCTACCCCGACATACATATAAATAAGAAAAACATAAAAAAAAATACAGAACTAACTAAAATGATTTTATTCAATTAACATAAAGGAGCTCATGTGAGTAAAAGAGTCACATTCACTTTAATATTACCAAATAAAACTTATTAAAAACATATCTGGCTTAGAACAAGACCGTCAAAGTTTTCAAAAGAAATTTTGTTAAATCAGTGAGGTAAAATAAAATAAAATAATATCATGCAATTAAAGTAAAAACTCATCATCAATGTTATATCCTATCAGAGTATTGTGTCACAACATTCTCTAGCACGAGGTTCTTTAAAGTCATCCACCTAGTCATCTGCTACCACGAACACAAGGTTTGAGATCATCACAAGATTCAAACACAAATAGCACACTGGGAGTGAATTATCACATTTCTAAAAAAAAGTACAAATAAACAAAGACATGATCAAAATAAATAATGGAAGTATTTATAACATAACTCAACTTAATACAATTTACGTCACTTCACCACTTTCTCATTTGAAATTCATTTTTCAATCACCAATCACATTACACATGAATCACACACTCGGATGAAGACATAATAATACTTATCAATTTCATAATAGACAATTAGCAAACGTTATGCAACAATTATATTAAGACTCAAGCCTATATGCAATGTGGTACCATGTTAGTGAAAAATCACATTGGGGCACTAAGGAGTACATAACAAGACACACCACATCATGGGTATGTTAGGTCACTCTCACTAAATAAAATCATAAGGTGACCAGTCAAGGTCACTCTGTTTTGCAAGAATGCTCCAACCACATGGGATCAATATAGGCTTAAAAAAGCACTCAAATCAAGTGTCTTTATCCTCAAAGCCTAGACTCCGAAGAATCCGTTAGGGTCTCACCTTCCTTATTCATGTCCAATCCCTAAAACAATTTTTGCACACAGACACTACTCATGAATTATACAATACCCACGACCTCATACTCATGTTTCAAACATGTTTAACACATTGCGTTACAATTTAACACTTTAAGTTCCTAACTAGGAATCCTACACTTTTCCTTTAACACTGCGCATAAACATTTTTCTCAAGGTAAACACCATTCGGGTTATTGTATAATTCATAACTTACAACACAAGTATTGTCACATTAAGTGTTAACCACACACTTATTTACAACCAAATTTCATGTCCATAATTTTAACATACCACAACGTCATAATCCAGTATCACATGTTTACGTATATTTTACAAATCAACGCATGTTCAACTTTGCACTTATACTCAATCCCAATAACAATGTTATAATCTCAAAGCAGTATGTTATTTCACAATTCATCACATATTCAATTTATCACTTAGGCACAATTTTAATCACAATTTCATAATCTCAATCTAACAATTTATCATGTCAATCTAGCAAATCTTGTCCAAAGTATAAACAATTTATATAAAAATACTTCTCACAACATGGGGAGTAAAACATCTCAAATAATTTCACACAATCATATCAAAATCAATGAATCAAAATCCTAGGTTAAAAACACAAAAACACCAAAAGCACTCAATTTTATCAACCAATTCGTATCAGGACATCAATTGATTCATCAAACACAACAATATTGTATTTATAATCATAAATAAAAAATTATAATTCAATAAACATCCCAAAATAAATTCCATTTTGATCCCCTAAGGATTCGTACACATGTTTATTTTAATTCCAATTGCGATAAACTCATCCCTTACCTCTAAAAGGGCTCACGTGTGTAGTCTGACAATGATAGCGGCGTCTCTAGTAGTTTCCTAAAATTTCTCAAGATTCTCCTTTGTTTGCTATGTTGGGGTTTTCAAGCGTTAGAGAGAAGAGGAAGAGATTGTAGCCTCCATTTTACTGTCAATGTGCAAGACTAATTTCTCTCTACTAAAATATTATTTTGCAAATCCCAACGGTGAAAATGTTCAAAAATGGGTTCCTAAGGTGGTGTCCAAATTTCACGATTATCCAACGGTTGATGAGTCTGGGATCATTGTTTTATTGGATATATTTTGAGTGTCTACAAGAAAAGAGAAATCTCAGTGTGAGGGACATTTCTTCCATTATAGACATTATCTCGAAAATCCCAACAATGGGTATGTGAAAATAAGTTTTGAACGACGCGTTCAAATTTCACGATGATCCAACGGTTAACGAGTCTAGAATCGGTGTTTTACTGAGATAGATTTAAGTGTATGTGGAAAAAGATAGAGTTTTGGGAAAGGAAGAAAAGAAAATGAATTTGAGAGAAAGAGAGAACGCAGAGGCGTGTCGTAACGTCTCTATCTATCGCTAAGGTACTCTGAGCCTTTTATAAGATGAACTCTATCTTATTTCCTATCAAATAAATAAATAAAATATTCTTTTTATTTTCCTTCAAACCATTATTTTAATTAATAAAATTATTTATCTTTATTTATTTAATTATAGAAACCTTATCTTTTTTTCTAAAACTTGATTTATTTTTAAATAAAAAACCTTCTTAATTTATTTTATAAAAAATGGAGTGTTACATTGGAGAAGAGGAAAGAGGAATAAGGGGGGCAAAATGAACTTTTTTGCATGAGGTTGGGGCCAATAACAAAGTAGGATAAACCAATAATATCTTCCTTTAATTTGGACATACTTTTGTAAACTAAACTTAGTAAAAATGTTCAAATTTAATTCGTGTTAAAAATATAAAGCTCTCTCATCATGTGGACTCAAGTTAAATAAGTTAATTTGATCCTTTTACTGCCTTTAACAAAAACCAAATGAAAAGTAGAAAAATTATGATTTATCATGTGGGCTCAAATTATGTCAAACTCAAGTTTAACATTTTCATGATGATGATAATGATAAAAAACAACTTTTGTCTTAACTAGTATATTTAAGTTATTTTTTAGAATGTAATTAAGTTAAAAAAAATACTTTCATAAAGTATGATTGGTTTATTTTTCTAGGTTTGTGGAAATAACTTCTTATATTTCCATAAAAAATTAATTTTAGTATAAAATAACTTAGTGATTATTTTTAGAAATGAAAAAGTAAAAATTAATTCATGTTTGTTTATAATTATAAAAAATATTGTTTACAAACAAGAAGTTATTTTTTTTATAAAAAACTATTCAAAATAACTTATAATTTAATAAAATTTTAAATTATTTTGAACTTTTTATTATTATGAAAATCTGAAAAGAAAAACTTGAAATATTATATTATGTAAAAGAAGTGAATTCTTTAAAAAGAAAAAAGAAAAACCTTTATAAGAAACAAGCCCAATAGGTGGAGATGGTGGCACTCGCAATAACCTCCGTTCGTAGTCTTTGTTTCCGAATTTTGCAGCGCCATAGTCTTCTCTTCAACTTCAATGCAGAACACACCTTTCTTCTGTTTCTTGTTGTTACTGCATTTTCAGAACACAATGGAAATGGAATGGCCTCTCTCTCTCTCTCTCTACCAGTGCCACTCCTTCGTTTACTTTTCCTCACTCATTCTTCAAAAACTCCCTTCCAAATCCGCTTCACGTGTTCACAAACAACACCAAGATAACATTATTGATGAATCACGATTCATGAGTCGTAGCTCGCGCGTGATCCACTTTTTTTTTTAAAAAAAAACGTTCCGAAAAGTAATAGTATTAATTATAATATTAATATTAATAAAAAGCGAGACTGAGATACGCGCCAGCCAGGTGTAGAGTAGAGGATCACGATGCTGATTGTGAATTTATTATATTACTATTCTCTGAAATGAAGCTTATCAAATTGGATTACTATAAGAATTGAATTTGAGGATCGAGGAAGGTGTTTTGGCGGAAATGGAGGTCATTCACTTATGGTCTGCTCCAAGGTCCCTCAGTACCACTGTCATGTATTCTTTCGCTCAGGTATCACAACCAATCACTATTCCGTGTTAATTTCATTCATTTATGGACTCACTGTGTTAACCAAATTATCTTAGAGGGATGACATTGAAGTGCTTGATGAGCCACTCTATGCTAATTTCCTTCGAGTCACTGCTGTTCATAGACCCTACAAGGAGGAACTACTCTCCAAAATGGTATCAATTTGCCTCTCTCGTCTCAACTACCGTATAGTATATTCAAGGTTTTAAAAAATGGTCCACCACCGTGATTTTGGTTGCAATGTCAAGGTCTCCTGGTGTCTGTCGTCCATGTGACCGTAATTGTGGCTGCATCGGACGCATTTGTCCGTGATTTCACGCGATATCAAGAAATGCAATGAAACCGCGCCTGCAATTTATAACCTTGAGTATATTCATTCCTCAATACTTATTTTTGTTGCTGTTTCGTTTATAACAGGAATCTGATGGAAATAAGGTTGTTAAGGACATAATTTACCGTCCAGGAAACAGCAAGTATAGATTCTGCAAGGTGAGCAGCGTCTCATTTATGTGAATTTGTTTGATTAAAGTGAACTCTATAGAGAGAAAAAAAAAAGAAAAAAAATCTAATGCTTTCATGGCCATAGTTTTGGTCTAATGGTCTCTAACTGTGCCATTTACCGTGACTATGCTGTATTCAGCACATGTCGAAACAGAGGATACTGGGTTTGCCGGAGGATCTAATGAAGAAAGGAAAGCACTTCATTCTGATAAGAAATCCTCTTGACATATTGGTTAGTTGTTTTTCATTTTTATGAATAAGAAAGAGCAAGAGGTCTTTCCTTGTTTATTTATCATTGTATCAAAAGGCTAGTGCTGCACATACTGATTCTCATATGCACTGCAATCTTCGTCAAACCATATGGACCTTTCTGCATTAAAAATTGTTGGTAACTTACACTATTGAAAAGGCCACGAGCTTCATGTTTAAATAATGCTTTAAAGGTTATGCAAATATCATATGATCAGTTTCCATAGACTTACAATTCAGTGGGTCATTGGCTAATGATTCTTGTATGTTACATGTACGTTCTACAGCCATCCTTTGATGAGGTTGTCCCTCCTTCTTTTTTTGAGTTGGGATTGGCAGAGCTAGTTTGTATCTACAATGAACTTTGTGAGATTGGAAAACCACCACCTGTTGTTGATGCTGCAGAACTTCAGCAAGATCCTGAGGTATTTGAGCTCTTTGAATATGCATGATTCTTTCTTATTACTGAATAAAGTATGAAATAAGATCATGATAGGTTGAGTGGAATGAGGCAAAACAAATGGAAATGGGAATAGGTTAAAAGATATATTTGCTTGTCACTATGAGGAGAGAATTTCTATTCCCACAGGTGAGGCAATACCCCTTCCCTCCAAAATGGAAGGAATCGTAATTCCATTCCATCCATGGTTATCTCAGTCACTACTATAGTACTATATGCTTTTGTGTTTATTTTATTTTGAAACAACAAAAGTATCCTATGACATCAACCCCCCCGCTCACCACAGCCACCCACCCCACCCTACCATCACGTCCATCTCCACCACTATCATTGATAGTATCTTGTGGACATAATTATCATATTGTTGTTATATGTTGGCAACAACAGCAACCATCCCTTATCCTACTAAGTGGGTATTGTTGTCACATCATAATGATTTGAGAAAGCTTTATGTTGACTTTGAACTATCTAACACAATCCTCCTCTTTTATCTGGACTTGGGACTGACATGACATGATTTTCAACAAGCACTGCATAGTCAGAGTTATCATGTGTTTTATTGCTGTGGCAATAAAATTATTTTTAGGCCAAGATAATGATTTTATCAAAATAAACTAAAATAATACAGTAATACACATTAAATCATTTGTTAATGTATGAGTATTATTGTCATTAAATCTTTTCCTTTTTAGTTTCCTTTTGCCTTTCTAGTATAGCAATAGGGATAGAATGGAAAACTTCCATTCTTTTTGAAAGTGATTCCAGTGCATTAAATGTGATCGAATTTCATGCTACCATTGATTTTGGTTTACGATTGCTGTTTAAATTTACTTTCAATGTTTAGTCATACAAAAGTTTTTAATTACCACCACCATGATTAATGATTTTAAATAGCTAACACCTTAATTAATTCAATTAATGGCTATGCAATTTGAAAACAATGTTTTTATCAGAGATTTATTACTACTGTTGCTATACATTACTGTAATACTATAAAGCTATTTATGTCATCTGTTAGTTGCTCTATAGAAGTTTGTTTGACTATGAAATCTCTGAGTCATAATATTTGGCATGGAAGCTTTTGTACTAAAAGATATGCATAAAATCATAACATGTTTTAGAGCAGAAAACAATGTAAAAGGTCTCCAATAAAGTCGATTAAACTTTATCAAAGCAGTTCACCTTGATCTTTAAATATGTTCTCAAAATATATTTTTTTTCTTTTGAATAAATTTCAGTTCTATGTTTGCCTTGATACGTCACACTGTTAGTTACGCTTTGCAAACCTCAATTCTAGTTTTAATTTTACATTATGATCTTGCTAATTTGCAGGCTACTTTACGGGCTCTTTGCAATGATTTGGAGATTCCTTTTCAACCTGCAATGCTCAAGTATGCAGAGTTTTCATTTTGCAAGCCCAGGCCTTGTGCTCCTATTTTTTCCTTGTCTTTCTTTTTTGCAATGTTTTCTTGTTCATCTCCTTTGATTTGGAAATGTTGAAGACATTCAGTAATTGAAAATTTTCCATGCAACAAGTTTTATGCATACATACATGAGAAGTGACAACTCAAATTTTGAATTTTCCAGTTGGGAAGCAGGTCCAAAACCAATAGATGGCTTATGGGCCCCTTGGTGGTATAAAACTGTACACAAATCTACTGGCTTTAAGGAAGAAAACAAGTATCCTCAGGTATGCAGTTGTTTTCTGGTGTGCCTTCACTTTAGTTCCTGTTGCAAGGAGTCCAGACCATTAATTCATTTGTATTTTTTTATTGTTTGCACCATTGCCCATAACTAGTATAGTCCTATCTCATCTCTCAATTGGATACAAGCTTGACATTTATAGCTACCCCTGTGCCTTGTTTCATTTTAAAAGATTAAATCCCATAAGAAAATCCGCTATTTGGAGGTGGGGTCGAAAATCCTGGCTGGTTTATGATTTATTCTTGTTCTCTTTTCAGCCATTTCCCTTTTCTCTCTACAACTTGTTGGAGCAAAGTCTACCCCTGTATAATATGCTTCGGCGCCATGTGAAGAAGAAGCCATCCCTTCTAGGCACTCCCTTACCTACTCCTGATCTTCCAGTTCCTGCAAATGAGAAATTGCTTGCCTGGGTTGGTAATGAGATTGTACCACGTGAGAGTGCAAAGGTACTTATCGTAAAACATTTTAGGGGCTCCTTTGAGTAGAATAAGGCATCTGACTAATGTGGTTGATGCTCACAGTCTCAAGGTTTTAATTGCTAATTTGATATGCTTTGATGTATCAGGTTTCTGTGTTTGATTCAGTTGTCCAAGGAGGTGACTCAGTTTGGGAGGGTCTTCGAGTGTATAATGGAAAGATATTTAAGCTTGAGGAACATCTAGACAGGTAACAGTGCAGACTCGGGAAGTAGAATTCAATAATGACCTATACTAACAGCTGATTAACTGATCAATGGAACATGCATAGATTGAATGATTGATATAATACTCTCCATAGATTATATTAATATTATTCTTGTAATGGATTATCAATGGAGCGTGATGCCAAGTCAGTTTGATGGGCTTCAGTGGTACTAATGGTTGGATGGCAGTGCTTCTCTTATTCAATTTTAGGATAATTCTGGCAAACAATTTCTGGCTGATGTAAGAAAAGTCTGACATAACATGCTCTTATTTTCTTGAAAATTTTCTATCGAGCATTATTCAACCTAACTAATAGTTAAATTATTAAAAAAGATAAAATTATGATAAAAAAATTCTAGACTCTAAAGCAAAACTCTTGTGTGTATTTCTAGACAAGTTCTGACTTATGAGTGTGGATATTTTTCAGTAATGTATTTTGATTTTGTTTCTCATGAGTTCAACTGAACTTGTAGGTTGATCACTTATTCTATACTAAATTACTAACAGTATGATTTCATTACTAAAAACATAAGGTCTCTATCAATGAGGTTGATCTCTAAGCTTTCTTGCTTCTTGTCAGGATGTTTGATTCAGCAAAAGCTTTGGCTTTCGAGAATGTTCCAACTCGAGATAAGGTGAGTTTGAAGATGCTTTCTATTCTTTTGTCATGTATCACTCAGAATGTCTGCTTATTTTTTATAGACTCTGATAGTACTGGATCACCTAAGTGCTTATTTTGTCTATGGTCTTGTCTAGTTCTTTCACAATGATGAATGTGTTTGTAACAAATTGCAGATTAAGGAAGCTATTTTCAAAACCCTGATTAGGAATGGAATGTTTGACAATTCCCACATTCGACTTTCTCTAACACGAGGAAAGAAGGTCTAATCTCTTACTCTGTTTCATCAAAGCAGTTGTGCAATCTTTTTATTGTTATTGACTTGGAAACATCCAGCATTACATGGTTGAGGCTGCCAGGTTTTTAGCATAACCTATATGCACAAGATCTCTGAACTGGTTTCTTATTTTTATACAGTTTTTATTCATTGACATGAAAACTTAATATGATAAGAAGATACAAAGAGGTCCATTAGAAACCTATAGAATCAGAATTATGTCCATAGATAATAAGTTGGGTGTTATTGGCTGATAAGGCCAATGAAACTTTACCCTGTGCTCTTAACCAAGCTTTTTCGGCTGGTGTGTGGCTTATCAATGAGCCCATTGTAAAATATGCAATATGCGGAATGATAACCTATTTCATGAATGATGACTAAATTTTATACCATCCACAGCCATAATTATGAAACCATCAATCATTTGTAATTCTTTGGAGCAAACTGTCTTTTCACTGATGTAAAAGTTATTTTCTTCTCTAGGTTACTTCTGGGATGAGCCCTACATTAAATCTATATGGATGCACATTAATTGGTAACTTCCTATCCTTTCACTAAATAACAATTAACAATGATGCCAGTACCAAAACATTCATATTCCTGAATTAATATCTGGATATCTCTGTTAGGAACCTAGAAATGGATTAGTTGAGCTGAAATTAGTTGTTCTTAAAATATGCAGTGCTTGCTGAATGGAAGCCCCCTGTTTATGATAATGAGCACGGCATAGTTCTTGTAACTGCTACAACACGCCGTAATTCCCCAAATGTAAGTTTCTTGATTGTATACTTGTTAGTTGAAAAGAAACAGAGCATAAACATCTCAATAAACACTTATAGAAGAAGAAAATAAAATGAATTGTGCAGATAAAATGAATTAAACTTTTTTCACAAGTTAAAATTAATTTTTATACCGGAACATTTAAACAAGCTTTCTTATTATCTTTTCCATAAGTTGAACTAAGTTGATTTTAGTTTATTGGAGAAGTTTGATTCATTTTACCTTATTAATTAGAGCAAATTACACTCATACCCCCTAAAGTTAGCGTTTATTACACTTACACCCCCTCCCTAAAATCACATTTCTTTTGTCTCCCTTGAAAATAGTAACTGTTACTAACGGTGTTAATTTTTTGTGAAATGCCCTAAGAACCCCTATCACTCTCGTGCAAGTCTGCTCCCAGTCCAAGTTCACGCTGGGTTTCGCTTAAGAAAACACCATCAACTTGCTCCTTACTTGCCTCGTCAACTCAGTCACCTTCGCCAGCCACAACAACTTCACCGTCCCCACCTCTTCTGATGTTGTCTACGGCCTCTTCCAGTGTTGCGGCGATCTCACCAACAACCAGTGCTCTCGCTGTGTGTCGCATGCGATCACCCATCTCGACAACCTTTGCTTCACTTCCTGCGACGGCGCATTGCAGCTTGACAGCTGTTTCATCAAGTATGACAATGCCACCTTCATCGGGGTCGAGGAGGTGACAATGGCGCCACTAGATCCTCACTTCTTTCTCCTTTTTCTCATTATCTTTGACAATGTAAGTGACTCAGGGGGTCGCTATCACGACCCACCCTTGGTCATGACCGGCGCACAAATTATGATTTCCCTAGTCTGGCCAGCCTATCCTATACACAACAACCTGTAAAAAAACACACACTATATATATATCTAGACAAATCCATATACATATATTTCATTTCATCCATTTAATAACAAAGTTGATTATAAATACTAATCATCAAGTGTCTCAAAATATCATAAGCACATCTTCATCATGTCTATAAGAGAGAATCATTTAAATTTCAAAATACAGGAATTTTCTCTAAATCTCTTACTACCCTAGTCCCTATAGCTACATTATACTGGAGTTACAACCAAAAATATCCATTAGACACAATGGGAACCTACCAAAAAGATAATCAAGTTCCTAGGCGTGTTAGTAAGTCCCAGGAAATCGGTTACTCCACTACTGTGTATCTGAGAAAAGAAATAAAATAAGGGGTAAGTCACAAGGACTTAGTGAGAGCATAATATACTAAGCAGACAAGAAAGAGAGCACCATTTAACATGAGTCTTTCCATCCCAAGAGATGTTATAATGACATTAAATAAATAATGAACAAAAATACGCTTGCTTTTAGAAATCAATGTATGCAAAGAATATAAATTTCACAACTTCTCATAACCTGGTATCCAAAATAATTACTTTAAAATCAAACATTCATTCTACTATGTGCACATAGACCACATTATCTCTTCGTTGTAGTGAACGGTAATTATATAACTACGACATTCAGCTCGTAGGCTGCATTATCTCTTCGTTGCAGCGAACGTAACATATAAATATACTATGAGTAATTGACTCATAGGCTATATTATCTCTTCATTGTAGCAAACGACACATATCATTATACTATGAGAAATCAACTCATAGGCTATATTATCTCTTCATTGTAGCAAATGACAATATAATTATACTATGAGAATTCAACTCATAGGCTACATTATCTCTTCGTTGTAACAAACGACAATATCATTATACTATGAGAATTCAACTCATAGGCTACATTATCTCTTCGTTGTAGCAAACGGCAATATCATTATACTATAAGAATTCAACTCATAGGCTACATTATCTCTTCGTTGTAACAAACGACAGTATCATTATACTATGAGAATTCAACTCATAGGTTACATTATCTCTTCGTTGTAGCAAGCGGCAATATCATTATACTATGAGAATTCAACTCATAGGCTACATTATCTCTTCGTTGTAGCAAACGACAATATCATTCATGAACTCACCATAAATAAAATTAAACAAACAGTTCAACATTCATCCTCGTATGTATTATCAAAATCTCAATAAATTTCAAAGCTCACCAAAGATATATATATATATATATATATAATTTGATGTACACATGATTCTCCAAAATGAAATTTTAAAAAAATATCGCTAAGTATATTAGCTACTCACCTAAATGACGCAATCACTGTCTTCCACTACTGTTGGGAAGATCAACCACCGTATTTTCCACAGGATCTAAACATTTAAAATAACAGAACAAGGGATTAGACAAAATCCCCAATTTTAGCAACCTAGGGTTTTGAGGAAACTACAATTAATTCCTAATACTTAGTTCCTAACCCTTTTTCACACAACCCCTAAGTAATCAGTGTTATAACATACTCATCTAACACACTGGGCATAAACATTTACCTTAAAGAGATCAAATAGAAAACCAAGGAAATGCGTAGTGTTTTCCCCTTTTTCCTGTCACCTCCTCGTGCTTGGAAAAACCCAAGGATGCAAAAAGCTTGCAAATTTCGAAACCATGGGAGGAGATGAGCGAAAGGTTGAAGGATTAAATCTTTGGGGAATAAGGGATAGGGTTAGAGAGGGGGTGGGCTGCTTCACAAAAAGAAAATGGAAGTTTTTAAAAGGGGGGGGGGGGTCTCGGGAGTTTTTAGAAAGCTGGAGGGGTGGGTGGGTATTATTATTATTAGGCAAAATTGCAAAATTGGTCCGCCACTTTATCTCCAATTACGGATTTGGTTCCCCTATAATTTAATTTACAAATTTGGTCCCCCAGTTTTATAAATCCTTGCAAAATTGGTCCTAGAAGCCCGATTTGGACGTTGACCGTTAACTTCAGACGTTGACTGCCACGTGTCAATGCCACGTGTCAACGTCTGAGTAGTTCCCTGTAAAGGCTTCATTTTTTGTAGGTAAAATTGCATTTTTGGTCCCCCAGTTTTACTCCAATTCCGATTTTGGTCCCCCTATAGTTTAATTCACACATTTAGTCTCCTAGTTTTATAAATCCCTTTATAAATTGTTCCTGCAAAATTGGTCTTTTGAATGGTTTAGCCACTGGTGCTAGAGACATGGTAGTAGGTTTTGGTAAATCTCGCACTTCTTTTTCATCACAAGTTTTTCACTCACTTGGAACCCAGAGAAAAATCACTCTTCATCTCTCTCCCACTTCTGGGGTTGTTCAACTTGGGAAAGTGGTGCATGAATTCCAATCTGGGTCTGAAATTTTCAAATCTCTTACTTTAACAGGTTCTGTAATAACCCCCTATTTTTTTTCTTTTTTTGCTCCCCCATGTGGTATTATGTGTATACGACTGCCTAAGTGGCCTATGTATGATAATGGTATTTTTGTTTGAAATTTGAAATACAACTTCTCCAGTAATGAAATTTGACTAAATTTATAAAGGGATTTATAAATCTGGGGTACCAAATGTGCGAATTAAATTATAAGGGGACCAAAATCGAAATTGGAGTAAAATTGGGGGACCAAAATCGAAATTGGAGTAAAATTGGGGGACCAAAAGTACAATTTTACCTACAAAAAATGAAGCATTTACAGGGAATCACTCAGACGTTGACACGTGGCATTGATACTTGGCATTGACATGTGGCAGTCACACATGACATTGACACGTGGCAGTCAACGTCTGAGGTTAACGGTCAACGTCCAAATTGGGCTTTCAGGATCAATTTTGCAGGGATTTATAAAACTGGGAGACCAAATTTGTGAACTAAATTATAGGGGGACTAAATCCGAAATTGAAGATAAACTGGGGGACCAAAAGTGCAACTTTACCTTATTATTATATTATTATTTTTCTTTTTCTCCCCTTTTAGTGAAACGGGGCGTTTCAGTCGCAATGTAATGGATGGTAAAAAAATAAGGAAGTCTTGTGTATGATAAAAAAAGGAGTGGGGTTGAGTGTAATAAGCACTAACCTTGGGGGTGCGAGTATAATTTGCTCTATTAATTAATTGTATTTTCGTCTCTTATAAGTGCTTATTTAGAAATTTATTCTGATTCTATTGCTCAAGGTTGTTAGTTTTAATTGTTTATGTTTGAATTACTGGTGAACTTTCTGCCTATTCAAACAATAATTAACATCCAAACTGGTGTGATAGCAACCACTATCCATACTGGTGCGATAGTTTTATAGGAACAAGTGTAGAGCAGTGCTCTAATCTAATTGTAGTTACAAATGCAGAGAAAGAAGTAGAGTTAAGACAGATCTAATCCTCCTCTATTCCCCTTGCTTCTCATGCACCCCTTCTCCAATGTCCTGCTGCCACCTGTCTCTTCTGTTAGACTTCTCTAGATTCATCGCCCCTTCCTTCCCTGCCTATGATTTAGGGGCCCATCATATTGTCACTGTTTAAGAACTAGATTTTTGACATGGATATGTAAGGGTAGAAGAAAGGTTTCAATAGTATAAGAAGTAGAGCAAAGTTATAATCTACAGAAACTAAAATTGATTTTTTCTCCTATAAAACACGTGAGTTTAGTACAAATATAGATATTTGGTTATTATTAGGTACAATTGATTTTGCATACAAACCTTAGTTTGACTAGAAGTAATAGAAAGTAGCTTTTGTCATAGGTTGAAAAATTTACAGTAGAAGAAAGGTTTCAATTGAATAAGAAGTAGAGCAAAGTTATAATCTACAGAATTGAAATTGATTTTGTTGTCTATCAAATATGATTTTAGTAAAATATAGATGTTTGGTTATTATTACATAAAATTGATTTTGCATCCTAGCCTCAATTTTGACTAGAAGTTATAAAAAGTAGCTTTTGCGTTAGGTTGAAAAAATTTCACTATGTTATACGGCAAACTTGCTTTCAAGGTAAAAATATCCAAACATAAATCATTTTACTTAAAAATCGATTTAAACTAAAATTGATTTCATGCAAAATCAATTTTGCAAAAACTCACCCAAACACACATTCAAACCTGCCAGTCAGTATCACTAACTATTTGTGCCCGAACATCAAACACCTTTGTTATCTCAATGTTCTTAGGATTTTAACTTATTTCCTTCCAAAAAGTTTATCTATATTCATGGAATTATGGAGATAGAGAGGAAAAAAAATGAGAGAGAGAGAGAGTAGTTCGTTGTCATTATTATGTTAATGTATCCATAAAGATTAATATGAAGCAAGAGTATTATCACAATATCACCGGCTATATTGTCCCTTTCCTGATACAAGCTACCGGAAAGAGAAAAATAAGTTTTTAGTATATTGTGCTATTTTGTGGAAGAATTTCTTATCATCACTACAGGAACATTTTATGTTCTGTCCTTCCATATACCAATCTATATAAGTCTCATCACCATCAGGGAAGGGAAAAAATGATCATCTATCTATTGAGGGGTTATTGGTATACTTAGATCAGATAGAAGAGAAATTTATTAACTTCAGTATTGAATATACTGATTAATGACAAATGAGATTGATCTCTTGTTCTTGTTTAACACTCCAGTGTATGAAATTCTTCGGAAATTATTTTGTCATTATAATAATTGAAAGTCTCACGGGAAAGCGTCAATATATAGCTTTTAATGAATGAGATTCATTCAAAACTAACTAAATTTCTGTTTGATTGGGATACTAGTGTAAGTTTGTTCAGTTGACGGTCTCTTCCTTTTGTTTGTTTACCAGAATTTGGATTCAAAGATTCATCACAATAACCTCCTCAATAACATACTTGCAAAGGTATTTTTTTTCTTCTCGTGAATTTTTACATGTAATTATTACAGCAAATTGTATCAGGTAATGAATAATATGCAACCATGTGGAAACGGATGCTTTTAATGGCTTTTCATGCTAATATCCTGTCATTCTGAATAATATTTCTTGCAGCTTATCACAAAAAAGTCTTTATTTTTGGTGCAGATTGAAGGTAATAATGCAAAAGCAGATGATGCAATCATGCTTGACAAAGATGGTTATGTATCTGAAACCAATGCAACAAACATGGTATGCTGTCAACTTTGCCTTAACTGTTAGAAGTGTTTTCGTTCTCTATTTTGCTAATAAGCTAGGGATTGCTAGATAGCAAGGAGTTTGTTAGGTGGTTCTTGGAGTTTAAGCCCTGGGCTGTTGATTTATGCACAACTTCAAAACAAGAAAAACAAAATCTAAGCATGGATAATTTTGCATTGATGATATATCAGTCAACTTAATATGTAGCTTATGTAAAATCATCACCCTATGTGATTAAACAATACATAAAATATGTTGGCTGATGTTCATTTGCTCTGTAAGCTTGTAAACCCAAGATGGCAGAAAAATCCCAATAAATTTCATTATTTGAGAATTGAGAGGATCGTAGGATTTTTTTTCCCTATTTATTTTGAAGCAGGGTTTTCTAACAACAGAGAATGGAAGACTGCATGTACAATACAACTAATATGCTTTTCTATTTTGTATAGTTCATAGTTAAAAGGGGGGCTGTTTTGACACCACATGCTGATTACTGTCTTCCTGGCATTACTAGAGCAACTGTAAGTTGTATAGATTCACTCTTTGTTTATTTTGATAGCTTTATCATATGAAATATTTTTTTTATATGAATTTATATTTCATACTTATATACTGTCATAGTTGAGGGCGAGCCCTGGTGCAGCGGTAAAGTTGTGCCTTGGTGACTTGTTGGTCATGGGTTCGAATCCGGAAACAGCCTCTTTGCATATGCAAGGGTAAGGCTGCGTACAACATCCCTCCCCATACCTTCGCATAGCGAAGAGCCTCCGGGCAATGGGGTACGAAGTTTTTTTATATACTGTTATAGTTGGAAGTCCTGTGCTATTGCTTTAGTGTAATAGTAACGAAGGTACATATATAAGTAAAAATTAGCATACGTTAATAGTTTTTGAATATGTATGACTGAGATCTTGTTAAACCGTGCGAATTGGAAAATAAAAAGCATTTAAGGTGTTAAACAATGTGATGTATTTTAATGCTGGGGGACCCCTGATTAGTAAACCACCTAAATATGGGTATGGTATGATATAAAAAATTGTGCATCCTTTTATCAAATTGCCATGAGATTAAGATGTATTGTATTATATATGTTGGAATGCCAGCATACCCAAACACCAATTACGCTGTTGGTACCGCTCATATTCAGCATCTTATTTTATTTATTAGTAAGGGCAGCATTTTGTTAGCATAGAATATTCTTTTGAAGAAAATGGGATAGATAAACTATAAATAAAATTAACTTTATAATTTCATTCAGCAATTTCCAAATTCCATTTTCCTCGTTAAGATTTTATATCATGTTCATTATTTTATTCTGGAACTGATGAAACTCGACTGTTTCACAATTTAAGGTAATGGATCTTGTGGTGAAGGAGCAGTTTATCTTAGAAGAGCGAAGAATCAGCCTGTCAGAAGTGCATACCGCAGATGAGGTTTACCTATAATATCTAGTTATCTACTATTCCAAAAGAATTTTAAATTTTTCTAGATTTTTTTTTCCATTAAACAATATTTGTTACTGACCTATGGAAATGAGGGGTATACACCCAATTCAGTTTTATTTCTATCTAAAATATAATAACAGTAGTGAGTTTCTTGTACCAGAGTGACAAGATTACATCTATTGGGAAATATCTTCTATAATATTGACCTCATTAATATCTTTCTGAATTTTATAGTGTATCTAGGAAGGTCTAGCAAAATTCAAGTTCACTCCAATAGTGGACTTTGTTTTCCCATTTTCGTTGCATAATCGTACATAAGAATCTGGAACTTCTCTGCTCTTTGAACTAAATAGCCTCACTACTATGTTAAAAATTGTTCAAAACCTTCAATATAAGTTTTGGCTTCATTTTTCTCTTTCTGCCTCCCACCCTTTCTCTCTCTTCAAATTTATATCGAGATCGAGTTATAACTAGAAGGCTGCGTTGCAGATATGGACAACAGGAACAATGGGAGAACTAAGCCCAGTAAGTGCCTTGTACCATGTTAATTTTGAAATTTTGGCTGAATTATGTTATCTAACATGATAGATTACTCCATTTGGATTTTCTGTTCCTCCTACTTTTCTCAATCAACTTTTGGCCTACATTTGTGTCTGCCACTAGCAAGTCTTAGCCAATTAATTAGCCAAGATAATATAAGTACTAATTACATTGGTTAAAATAAAAGCACTATTACAAGTTCTAAATAGCCGAGACGTTGTACTCTCATGAATGAAATTGAATTCTTTTAGTTCATCATTAGACCTCAATTCCATATTTTCATTAATGGGAGCCTCAACCTTAAGAACTTGAGCTCTCCATGAAAAATGAAATGTAAATGTTCGACTTAAGCAATCCAACTCAGGATTATTGGTGAAATACTCAGCAATCCTTGGTCTTTAATCCGTTTTCTCCCATGGAACTTGACAAACATGCTCATCTGACCGGTTTGAACTATTAGCACCTTGACACAGAATTGGATGGTGGACTATAACTTGGCTTCTTGAGCTATGTAGCAGTTAGTTATTTTCTCATATGATATGCATAATCTATATCACCTGCAGGTGGTGAAGGTCGATGGCCGCATAATTGGTAATGGAAAAGTAGGGCCGGTAACTAGACAGTTGCAAGCTGCTTATAGAAAGTTGACAGAACAGTTGGGTGTACCTATATCGAACTACCTCGAGGCTTGAAAGGTGTTGTAGAATCTTCTTTTTTTTCCTTTTTTCTGGTGATCTCAGCTATGCAAGCAACATTTAGAATTTCCCATAATCACACTTTTTGCACTTAGTTTTCATAATATTTTTATTTATTTATTTATAATTTCTTTCAATCTGCAGGTGGAACTTGGAAGTGAGCGAAAATTGCTGGTGTGCTATTCCTGAAAGCAACCAATCTTAGCTTTTTTCTCTCATCCAAAATAAAAATGTACTACAGTATTATTTTAAGAGTCGTGGTATTATTTTAAAGACAGTGATTAAGAAATTTGTGCATAATTTTTTTTATTAAAAATGACAGTGAAGACATATTGGTAATCTTTTCCATTAAGTTTTTTCACTTGTTTTTTTATTTAGTTAAACATTCTTTTTTATAATTTTATATTATATTCCCTAAACATTCCAAAAGCGTAAACACTATTTGTTTCGCTGTTTTTTAGACTCTCTAATCTTATACTGCATTGATGTCTCTGTCCTTAGTGGTTCATGGCTCCATAGGAAAATATTACATGCACCAAAGTGATAAACGTATTGGTTTACAAGAACTACTTCTGGATATTATTTGATTTTCTTCGGTGGTGAAAATACCAAAGTGAAACAAAATCGGCACAACCACCGCGAAGAGGAAGTGAATCCAGAGCATAGAGATCCTTTCTTGATGTGTGCGATTGTGGTTTTGGAGAACTAATCATCCAAGATAGCGAGAGGAACACCATCACGGCGAGTGCGGCCAACGAAAGGGCACGACGCACCTTCAACCTTCGATGAACAGGAACTACGTTGACACTGCAGTGGAGTGGCCGGAGATTTTGCGGCCGTTAAGTTCCTATACAAAGTGTTTTACCAAAGAAGGATAGAGCATAATTTGGGGAAAACCGGAAAGAAAAAGGAAAAGAAAGTGGAAATAGAAACTGCCCTTAATAGTTATTTGGGTCCAATTGATTTTGGGCTAATATAATTTTAACTTTTTTTCTTCTGAAAGCCCATGTTCTTCGTTATGGGAATGTGTTTGGGCAAGCCTCACAAAGTACCAAAGAATTTGTCCACCCTTAACTTCACTATGGATTGGTGATTGAAGAACAGATCTTTTAACTGAATCTGCCATCTCCTTGTCTTTATTTTATATTATTGGTATGGATGACTAAGGATAGATTAGGTTCGTTAAAATATGCTCTCTCTCTCTCTCTCTCTACATAAATGATAGTAGATTTATTTTTACTTTATTTCGTCTTTTTAAAGATTTATATAAAATATAGCACTCACAAAAAATGTTGCGATGAGAAGCATTTCGTAAAACTTATTTTATTAGACTTTATATAAATCTTTAAAAATAAAATGAGATTTTAATAAATATTAATAAAAAAAGATTTAATTACACTAAAAGTCTCCGAATTTACAAAATATAGCAGGATAAGATGCAAAAGATACTCTTGTTATTTCCTTGTGTTGAGAAGCGGATGATGATATGAGTAGTTAGACAATTTGAAAACCCTTTTAGCAGTGTCTCATGCGGACCAACATTAAGTATATTCGCTATCACTTTGGTTCCTTTCCTCCAATAATAAGTGTCTTCTTTCTATATCATTTCCTTTATTGGGGTGATTGTCATTGTTTTATTTTAGCCACTTTATACTAATTGATCAAAGAAAGGAAGTCATCTGATCTAGTCTGCTTGGCACTATTTCTTGATTAATTCATGTATGTATGTTTTATGTTGTTGCCACCGAGAAAACTATTGTCATTGCATCTCTTTTTATGTGCTTATTTCTTAGAGCTGCAATCCAAGCCTAATCTTCGTGTCTTGGTATAAGTGGCACTTACCAAAACTTTTGCTTCAACCTCTTCCTTTTTTAACAAGCAAACTTTGGAATAATACAAGAAAGAGAGAGAGAGAGAAAGGGAATTGGAATCTATGAATGCCACACTCCCC
Organism: Glycine soja; assembly: GCF_004193775.1. Classification (NCBI taxonomy): domain Eukaryota; kingdom Viridiplantae; phylum Streptophyta; class Magnoliopsida; order Fabales; family Fabaceae; genus Glycine; species Glycine soja. The sequence continues at coordinate 40,695,727 of NC_041011.1, read as the reverse complement.
CACAAGAGAACAAGAAGGTAAAAACAAACAGGTGTCAAGAGTTGGAATTTTCTAAAATACAACCCTGGAGTTTCAACAACAACCAATGAATTTACATGCATGTTATTATTATTATTATTATTATTATTATTATTACTATTATTATTTATCTTTTGCTTGGCTGCACAAACGGACACTGTGACCCCTGTAGGGTTGTAGATCGATTCATGTGGAATCTGACATTATAAAAACATAAGGGAAGAGAGAAAGCCAAAAGGAAAAGGTCGAGGTGTCTAATTAACATGTATTTCGAAGGACATGTGAAACTGAAAAATGGGTTGTTGATTTTTAGAGTATATATCTAAATTTTCTTATAGTGAAATTTTTGGATGTGAATCTTGTATAGAAAAAAAGTTTCTCTTGGGGAATTATTCTTATTGTGTCGTGGATGTATGCAATCAAACGAATTTGTCTTTAACGAAAAATATCTAGATTAGTAATATTGACCACTGAAACCAGAAAGGAATTTGCCATGCATGTACTTTTTTATGGCAATTTTGTTCTTCAAAGTATAGTTGGACAATCCTTTTCGAAGCATATGTTATGTTTGTATCTTTAGGCATACTTGGATCAGATACAAAAGAAACGTATTAACTTCAGTACCTAATACACTGATTAATGACAATTGAGCTAGATTGATCTCTTGTTCTTGTTTAACTCCAGTGTATGAAATTCTTCTGAAATTATATTGTTATTATAGTAATTGAAAGTCACGAGATTGAGGGAATATATATATATATATATATATATATATATATATATATATATATATATATATATATATATATATAGCTTTTTAATGAATGAGATTCATTCAAAACTAACTAACTAAATTTATGTTTGATTGAGATACTTGCTTAAGTCTTCAGTTGACTGCCTCTTCCACTTTTCTTTGTTTATACCAGAATTTGGATTCAAAGATACTTGCAAAGTTTTTTTTTTTCTTCTCATGAATTTTTAAATATAATTATTACAGCAAATTGTATCAAGTAATGAATAATATTGCTAGTAGATTGTATACTATTGGAAAGGGTGGCTGTTGAGTTTATCATGAATATAGATAGGTTATAGGTGCTTTCAACGGCTTTAACTTTCATGCTAATACCCTATCATTCTGAATAATATTTCTTACAGCTTATCACAAAAATGAATTTATTTCTGGTGCAGATTGAAGGTAATAATGCAAATGCTGCAATCATGCTTGACAGAGATGGTTATGTATGTGAAAACCAATGCAACAAACATGGTATGCTGTAAAAAATACATGGTAGATATGCTGTCAACTTTGCCTTTAACTGTTAAAAAATTTTATGTTCTCTATTTTGCTAATATGATAGGAATTGATATAAAGGAATTAGTCCTAGCTACATGTATTTTTTTTAATGAAATTTCCTTTAATGAAAAATTTTGTAGTCTAGTTTGTCTGGATTAAAAACAATGACAATTGAAACTATAAGAATATTATTCCTACAAGTGTTTTTAAAATGTATTTAATGTCATTTTTATGTGTAATTTTTAATGTTATATGTTATGAGTTTCGAAATTTATATATGTGACGTTTTTAACCTTCATATTTCATATATGATATAACTATCAATTATCATAATATTTATGAAGTTTGATTCCTTCTCAATATTCAAATACATTAACCATTTTAAAAACAAGTGTTTTTAAAAGAACTAGTTAATAAAAAAAAGAATTAGTTAAACTAGCTGAATTATTGATTTTTGCCGAATTATATACCTAATTCAAGACCAAATATTTTACCGGCCTATAAAAAAAAAGAACAATTTTTACGATTTTTATTTGGTTCCTTTAGATAAGATGTCACGACCAGTTATAGTCTAATATTGACTAGTTTGATATGATTTTGATGATCATGGTTAAGGTTAAATTCAATGTGTCGTGAAAATTCTTAAGCACTCAAAATTACTATAATATATTTAACCGTTAATAATTTTTATTACGTCACATTTTAATTTTAACTTAATTAATGAATTATTTCATCTCTTTCTTTTGGTTATTCACTTTTAAAAGAAAATTTTGTTTTTATTTGTTTGTCTTTTTTTTATAAAATTTATTTGTCTATGTAAAAGTTCAAAACAAAATTAATTATTATATTTTCAATTGATTATTTTTTTAGTATAAATCACAAGTATCCTTCTTGTGAAGTCAATCTAATGGTGGAAATTGGGATAAATGCATTATATAAGTAATTTCTTAAATATTGAAAAAATAAATCCTATAATGTTAATAAAATATATCAACTTATTTCATAAAAAAACAACAACTTAAAGACTAAACTGATAGATACTCAATAATTCAGAAACTAGTAATATAATTATATTACTTTAAATACCACTGCAGGTACTTAGAAAAAAAGATAATACTTGAGAAATCAAAATCAAATAGATGCTTTATTCTAAAATAATTCCATTTTACAGGCTGGTACCTATTTTGGTTCTGAGGGCTGAAATCTTGATGCAGCCAGCCAGCCAGGGGCACCGTTGGGTATATAAGGATTTTCTATTGCTTTAATATGTTTTCCTATGGAAAGGGTGCATAATTTTAGTGGAGTAATTACGCAGCATTATGGAGAGGGTTTCATACTTGTTTAGGAGTTTTCTTTTTACCAGAGATTAATTAGGAGTGGCAGAATTCACTTTTATGTAACTTTTGGCTACCTTTCTTTGGTTGGTGGTACTGCTAGTTCAAAAGAAACACATTCAAATACTTACTCCTAAGATAGTTGAAGTAATTTGAGGATATCCTTATAAAATTGGTAAGTATTCCATGAATCTGTCAATTACTGTTTAGGATTTGACCCAAGAGAGAATTTTCACTCAATGGGGGAACAGAACAAAGTTTTAAATTTGAGAAAAGATCACAGAATGAGATCATGGTTGTTGTTGAATGGCCACTAGTTAAAAAGTCATACAGTTTCATTACTACTCGAGCAATCATCATGATAACTCAAACCTCCGATGCATACAAAAAGTTTGAGTACAAAATATAGTATCAATGAAGGGAAAGCTTTTTCACCTAGACAAGTTACTCTATTTGCTCTCAATAACACACCTCAATTCAACAAGTTAACCGCAAAAAAGGAGTTTGCTTTTGCCAATAGTTTATTTTACATCTTTATTCTTTTCATTCTTCTCTTGGAGATCCCACCACCTCAAACCAACCATCCTTTATTTTTATTTTACCTAGGGATTCGTCTTTGAACATAGGACAACCTCATGGGGCCATTATTTTCCCTTCAATGTGCTAATCATTTGCATTTTTTTTTCTGAGTTATTAAAATAATTATAGACAGAGAAAGTGAAGTTGAATCCGTGATTTAATACATATGCACGTACACTTGAACACATGCATCCTGGAATCAGTAGATTCGGCATAGCAATCTTCATGATGATGGTAAGGATGGACCCTTTTATTTTTTGGTTGTGTGAAACACAATGTGCAGAGAAAGGTGAACCCTTTTGAAGCTGTGCTCCGCAGCCTTCCCCTGAATTGCAACTCTACTTAGTACTTGGTACAGACTACGGTGTAGGTGGGTCTCTTTTGACAGTTAGAACCTTTTGCTACAAATCCGGAACAGAAAATAATGCACAACTTTGATTACTATCTCCATTTAATCAAATTTTACACATTAGAAGAGAACCTCTGATTATACATAAGTGTAGGTTAATTAGTTAATTGTGATAACCTTGGAAAACATAGAATCAATTAAAAGTGATGTAGTTTTAAGCCTCTTCCATTCCTTGCATTGGTATCTAATGACATAAAGAAGGCATTGCTGAACATTGAGTTGGTATTTTTGGTATTTCAGAACAAATTTATTAAATTATGACAACCAAATAGAAAAACAACCACATGGACTATTTAATTATATGTGACAATTGCCAAAAATCTTCGGCTCTCACTTTCATTCAATTTTGTTTTTGAGATGTTCTCAATTTCAGCTTGACAATTTGGCTTTGGCTTATGGTTTGAGGTAGACAAGACCTACCAATTTCAAAGCAAGGTAGGCAAAATTGACCAAGCACTAGAATATGTCTCAAGAACAACATACCACACCGCCTTCTCCACCCCTACCCCAGAGAAAAAGGGAAAGAGAGAGAGAGAGAGAGAGAGAGAGAGAGAGAGAGAGATTAAAAGGAGCTCGTGAGCTGCAAAGACATACACAAGAAGGAATAAACCAAAAAAACTTCCTCCAAGGAGCCCACATCAAGGCACCATCAGTAGATTAACAAAGGGTGAAGTGAACAGAAAGTTGCAATAATTAGGTACATCTTGAAAGAGAAAAAAATAGCGAGAGATAATGATCCACCATGAAGTAAGGTCTTGACATGAGGTTAAAAAAAAAAAAAAACCAAGTGGGGCAAGGCAAATTTTGGTCAAGGTCTGATCTTAATTCAACATTGCCTCTTGCTGAATCCTATCTAGCATCTGATACACAGCTGCTGCTATATCATCAACTGATCCCAACTTGCAATCATCTTCTACCTGCAACAAAATTTACAGCACATTTTCACTTTGAAGAAGAAAAAAAAACTAATTAAAAATATCTAAAGTCTAAGGCACCAACAAAGACACAAACCTTAACACTGAGGGAGTAGAGAACAACTTCACCAGTGGTAGTAACATTTAGGTGCAAGATTGTGAGGCGCACGGTATGCAAACCAGAAACCAGCTTCAAGAGCTGCTTGGGGCATTTCTTGGATCTTATTTTGAGATTTGCATGGCTTTCCACCATGGTCACTTCTATGTCAGCAATGCCACACTTAACCTCACTCACGTCTTCACCTATGGCTGCAGAATTATCAGAACCACCACCACCACCACCACCTGTTGAATACTGCGGAAAGGTGAAGAACTCAGAAAAGGGCATGTTTGTTGCACCACCATCATCAGATTTCCCTTCTCCTTCTTTCTGAGCACCAAGAAAATGCAACCTCTGCTCAAGCTCCTTCACAAAGTTAACAGCACCTCCAATTATAGAAGCTTGATCACCCTTCAGTATTCACCAACCAACCAACCAAACCAAAACAAATAAAAAAACAAAATCAGCAAAACCTCTTTATTTTTGTAACAAGCAAGAAAATAAGCATATAAGTTAGTAAGAATGAAGTGAAGTACCCTTTGGATATAAGAGTCTGGCATGAGAGAGCGAAGAACAGAAAGATACTCATTCATCTGCTTTCTTCTATTGCGCTCGACAACAATATGAGTCATTCTTTGGTTCTCAATCTCTTCCTTGTTCTTTCTGCTTTTGGCTCTGCGCCTCTTGGGACGAGTGTTTAAGCTATCTAAGGTGTTACTACTAGTAGTAGTGGTTTCTTGAAGTTCATTATTCAAGTGGGGTAACATGGATGAGGAGGAACTGGTGGTCCAATCTCCATAAGGGTAATTACTAGTCTCTGGTTGAAAAGTAGAGATAGAAGCACCACCTTGTTCTTCTTCTTTGTTGATGTGTTGTTGTTCATAAGTAGCAGCCAACAAGGTGTAGTTGTAGAAGTCCTTAGTATTCACTGATCCGTAACCACTACCAAAAGGGTCTTGTGATTGTGGAAATACCACTGCTTCTAGTGCCATGGCTCTCTCTCTGTCTCTCTCTCCCTCGGGCAAACACATAACAAAACAACTTCAATATATACCTTCAAGAGAAAGACGATGAAGGGAAAAAAACTCACTAGTGTTGTGTTGCGTTGGGTCCTCTTTGGAACCAGTTTTTGCCTTATAAAGCCCCTCTAAAATCGACACTGCTTTGCACGTGAAATACAATTAATTGAAATGTTAGATTAACTTTTCTACGCACGCAGTAAAAAAAAATAATCATGATGAAAGTGTGATAAAAGAACAAATTACTGCTTAAAAGATCACAAATACAAATTTAATTAGTCTTAAATATGAAAAGTGTAACCAATTAATTTTCTTTTAACACCCATTTGATAATAAATTATATTTTGTAATAATTAATTTAAGATTAGATTATAAAATTTAGGGATATGTTTATTATTAAATTATCTTTAGAACTATTTGTTCCACTTTTTCACATTCACATATTAAATTAGAATTTTTCATCTTTTAAAAATAAATTTATCGGTGCCTCACAATTTCAGAAAAAAATTAAATTATTTTAAAAAAGGTAAAAGAATTTATCGAGATGGAAACGTGTTTTTTTATTTGATAAGTCAAAGTAATAAGGGTTTTTTTATTGGTGTTTTAGTGTAAATATAAGATTTAATTTAGAAAGGCAAAATATAGAAAATAAATTATTACTTCCTCCGTTTCATAATCATCGTTTAAGAAGAAAAAAATTATCTTAAAATAATTATCATTTTAAATTTTCAATGTAATACACTAATCACTTTTTTGAACTTATATCCCATATAATATTATTTATATGAACATCAAAAATTAAAGATAAATTAACAATGATAAAATTAATTTTGTAAAGCTATTATTCTCTTTTAACCATTTATTAATTTTTATTGGTAGTGTAAAACCTAAAACAATAATTATAATGTGAAAAAGGAATTATTATTTTTGGTGTCTAAGGTTTTCAATCCAGAGCTAAAAACCAATATCTTGAAATACGAAAATACATTCTAGGATTGTCCTTTTTTAACAAATGTTCATCTAGATATAAACACTTTAATTTTATCAAGGAACATAATTATTTATTAACCACACATAATATTATGTTAGGAGTTATAAGATAGTTATAAGATGCCATACGTTCGAATTTTTCACCGACATAACATATATTACAATTTTGTCGATAAAAAGAAACACAAAGGTTTTCCGGTTCATTAAACTAGTGTTTGAAAGATACACAAAGGTTTTTAGCTAGTATGCGAAGTTCTATTATGCATAACAATAGCATTTAGAATTTTTTTATATATAATTGATTTAGATAGTTTCTTCTTTAAGACAACCTCCGCTATTATTCAATAACACCAAACAAAAAATCCATACCAAATTGAATTCTTTAGTCACTTTAGTTGGAGATCAGGCAATTGAGCATCAATGCTATATCTTTAAACTTCTTCCGTTATAAAGTGACAAAGAAATAACATTTTGTTTATTTATATATTTAATTAAAAAGACATGACAAATTAGGATGGGTTAAAAGAAATAAAATGAAACAAAGTTGTTTCCCTATTATTTCAAAGATGGAATAGAAGTAATTCTATTACCTTATTTGAGAGTTAAGTTATAAAGTAATAAAACAAAATTCTAGTAATTTTTCTTTTTTGTTCCTTAAGTTAAAGTTATAATCAAATACAAGATATAAGTGTCTTTTTCAATATAAATTCCAATCATTGCTCGTCATTTTATAAAAGATTAGTCCTTAATTATTATCATTTTTTTAATCTCTAATTTACTTCTATTTTGGAAGAACAAAAAATTATTCTTAATCCGAGGAAAATAAAGGTAGAAAAGATGCCCTAGACTTAGTACTTAGCAGTTTGTTTTCCTTCCCATTTAATTTCAAACTTATAATTAAAAAAGTTTGTTCAGCTTCTCTTTATTTCATTTTCCAATATTGCTTCCGTTGCCTATCATTCAAACACAAGGTAAGAGAAAGTAAATATATGAAGATCCATATTATAAACACTCATTAGATCATATTTTTAATTTTTCTCTGTATCTTTTTATATTACATCATATCACGAATTTATTATACATATTTACATTTCTCATTTTTATATCTCATCATTTTTCTAGAAAAAAATAATATGATTGGACACCCACATGCTAACTTTTAGAATGAGAAATATATAGATAAAAGAGAGGAAAATATATTATGAAAGGTGATATGGTGAAATAGAAAAAAAATAAAAAAAAAAATGGTAAATAATAATGAGGTATTTATAACAGAAGAGTGTTCGTATCATTATTCTTAAAAAAAAGTTATATAAGTAGGTAAAAAAGATAATGATAAATGAAGGAATTGTGGTGACAATGTGGTGTGGTAGGTGTATATGAACTGAACTTGTAATAAAACAATATAATCAACGTCAAAAGAAAAATAAATAAAACGACATACTCGGCACACTTTTACAACAATTACGGTCATGTCTGTATTTGTAAGAAAATGATATGTCAAAAAACATAATGAGTTAAGTCCCCCTATACACGGAAAAATGTTGGGATTGATGATTGGGTTCAAATTCTGCATGTAGCTAGCTATAGTTTCATTTTAGTAAATAATTTCACATTTTATTTTTAAAATAATTGTTTTAAACTTATTTAAATAAATTATAATATTTTTTATTTACTTTAAAAAAATATAGGTTCATTATGATTTTATTATCATGTCATTCTATTAATAATGATCCCATATTCTCATTTAACAAAAACACTAGCTAAAAGTGAAGATGAAGTTAAAAAAATAATTATATCTTAAATTTATCAAATGATGATTAATTTTATAAAATAAAACTAATGAAGTCATAATTATTTTAAAATAGATGAACTAAATATCACTGTTGCTTGTGTATGGTTTTCCAAATATTACTATAATACCTTTATATCTTGTTCTAAAATATCTTTCACATAATTAAAGCAATGTATGCATGATTTTCATGAATTTTATAATTGTGTGTTTTTGTTTTACAACGCGTTTAACATAAACTTGCTTATAAAACAAAACATTAATTTAACGTAAACTCTACTTTTACATGTCATCTATTCAATGGAATGAAACGTACATTCAAACACAACCTAATTAAATTTCTCATATTGAGAAGTGTCGATAGAATTTTTTATTCCCGTTTTGTTTTATCTATCCACTAATTTTAAAAAAGTTATCTTTTTATTATTTGTCCATTTATAATGAAAATAAAAACACGAAAAGATTGAGTTCTAATTACTTTATCCTTGGAGTGTCCTGCAGAACATCAATCTGAACGTATTATCATAAATTATATGAATGGGAATTCTAAACAAATTATTCTCTCCACTTATAATAATTTAACACGTAAAAAAAAGATTGGAGTACTTAGCGTACTCATGTTTTAATAATTATCTATATTTATAAAAAATATTTTAACATTATTTTTCAAATAAATAAAAATACAAATGCCTCAACATTTTAAGGGGATTAACACAAGTGGATGGAAATTGTTTGACACTACATTAAAAAAATGAATTAGTGATGAAAATTAAAAGCTTTATTGTCTTTAATGAAATTAGAGACAGATTTCATGTGTGTTTCATCTCTAAAATTCGACACTAATTCATTCTTGTATAGTAGTGTGAGAATCGTAGTTCATAGGTTGAATCCCATGTGACTTCATATATAATATATAAACATTCAAGGTATCTAAAAATGCTATATTTTATAATAAGCCATAATTATAATCCTTCTAGCTAGCTAGTCCACTGGTTACTATTATAGGTATGTAAATGGTTACATCAATCATGCACAATAATTAATAGAATAAACAGTATATGCATTAAGAGTATAAATAATTTTTACAATTGTGATTCAATTATAAATTATTATATAATAAATTTATTAATTTTTATGATAATTAATTATTTTAAAATTTATAATAAAAATTCTTTTTATTATATAATAATTTCATTAATTTTTATAATAATTATTTATTTTAAAAGTTATAATAACAATTCTTTTTTATTAGTCAACCGTCTAAATTTTTGTACACTGACAGACAATGTATAAAATTTACACTCAAATTAATCTAAAGTGCATGTGCATAATCTATAATTAAATAATATCAATAAGAAATACTATTGATTAAGAAATTAAAATTCTAATATATCACACACACAATTGGGTGACGCTATATATTAATACAAGCATGCATGGATCCAACGAAATTTTTTGTTGATTTTTTATAAAAAAATTTTATATTGTAAAAAAATATTATGAACGGGTCATGTGTCTAATAACATAAAAATTCGGTTTATTCGAAATTTTCCTTTCACTTTAAATTTATAACTCTCTAATTTATATATGTTTTCTTTAGAATAAATGATCAAATTTAGTATCTGAAATTGCCAATTCCAATTCAGTCATTAAAATTAACAAAATGTAAAAAAAATCTCCATGAAAACTATATAATTCGTTGTAAGTCTCAAAATTAAGAGTTTTTATTTTGATCTCTCAATGTTAATATTATGAGTGAAGTCACACATATTAGACTAATGAGTATTAATGAAGCAAAACAGCATGGAGAAAGGATATGCAATCAGTGAACGTAAATGATTAGCTTCAGCTCTTGGCTTTATTCATTAATGGTGGGAATTTATATACATCTGCAGCATGAATCTGTTATAACCGACTAACTAATCTAACCAACTCTTTTATCACTAACTGAAAAGTTGTTATAGCTGTTCTTATACTGTTAACAGCCCCCCTCAAGCTGGGAATGTATGTTTATCATTCCCAGCTTGTTACAAAGATGCTGGAAGATAGCTGGGGTCAATGCTTTAGTAAAAATATCCGCGAGTTGCAGACTGGACGAAACTGGAAGAAGCTTGATGAACCCTGAAGTGACTTTGTTACGAACAAGATGGCAATCGATCTCAATATGCTTGGTGCGTTCATGGAATACGGGATTCGTTGCTATTTGAATTGCGGACTGATTGTCACAGTACAAAGTTGCTGGCTGAACGAATGTTGCTTGAAGATCCTGAAGGAGATATGTCAGCCATTGTAGTTCACAAGTTGTGGGCGCAAGAGCTCGATACTCAGCTTCGGAGGAGCTGCGGGAGACGGTGGATTGTTTCTTCGACTGCCATGAAACAAGGGAAGATCCTAGATACACAAGGAACCCTGTGGTGGACTTTCGGGAATCTTTGCATCCTGCCCAATCCGAGTCACTGAAAGCTCGGAGTTGGGGCGTACCCGTTGCTGCGAAGAAGAGCCCAGACCCTGGTGTACCCTTGAGGTATCGTAGTACACGAAAAGCAGCCTGAAGATGAGTAGTTGTAGGAGCAGACATGTATTGACTGAGTTGCTGGACTACGTATGTGATGTCTGGGCGTGTGTTGGTTAAGTATATGAGCTTGCCTATTAATCTTCGATAAGAGGAGGAAGATTCGTCCGGAAGAGGGTTACCCGAACTCATTTGTAATTTTACTGAATAATCCATTGGTGTCGAGTGCGGTTTGCAACCCAACATGCCTGATTCAGATAGGATATCTAATGTATACTTACGCTGACATAGGTGAATTCCTTTAGAAGTTCGAGCAATCTCTAGCCCGAGAAAGAACTTCAAGTCCCCAAGGTCTTTGATTCTAAACTCTTGGTCCAAAAGAGTGGTTATAGCTTGTATCTCTGTCAAGCTGTTCCCTGTAAGAATTATATCGTCTACATACACTAAGAGTATGGTAATGGTGGATCCGGTTATTCGCAAGAAAAGGGAATGATCCGAGTTAGACCGCTGGAAGCCATGAGAGGTGAGGAAGCTTGACAACTTTGTGAACCATTGTCGGCTGGCTTGCTTAAGACCGTAGAGAGACCGCTGAAGACGACAGACCAGCTTCGGGTTATCAACTGGAAGTCCCGGTGGAACTTGCATATATACCTCTTCTTCAAGTTCCCCATGGAGGAACGCGTTGTTGACGTCCAGTTGTTGTAAGTGCCATTTGTTGAGTGCAGCCAAAGCTAGAAGAACTCGAACGGTGGTGAGTTTTGCCACCGGAGAGAAGGTGTCGAGGTAGTCTAACCCCTCCGTTTAAGTGTAATCTTTGGCAACCAAGCGTGCCTTGTATCTTTCTATGGATCCATCGGCTCGATATTTGATCTTATATATCCAGCGGCATCCGATAGCTGTTTTGTGAGGAGGAAGAAGCATGAGTCTCCAAGTATTGTTTGTTTGCAGAGCTTGTAATTCGGCCGTCATAGCTTTAATCCAACAGTCATGGCGAGAAGCTTCGACGTATGACGCAGGTTCTATTGCTGATGATATAGTCATTACAAAATTTCTATGTGCAGGTGAAAGCCGTGAGTACGAAAGCACTGAGCTTAAAGGATAGCGAACAACCATTGAAGCCGTTGATGTAGTCGAAGCAAGGCTTCTGTGATAGTCTTGGAGATAGGTGGGGGAGCGTTTTGGTCGTGTTGAACGTCTAGAGTGTGAAGGAGCTTGTTCTCTCAAATGTTCATCACAGGGCGGATGTGTTGGTATTGAGGTTTGAGGGGTGTGTCTCTCTACCGGTGGGTCAAGCTCTTTGCCGGAAAAGGGTATCGGCGATGGTGCTGAGTTATTTTTGCTCGAAAGTTGGGTTTCAGGCAATTGTGGAAAGTAATTTTCGTAAAAAGTAACGTTCCTAGATACTGCAACATCATGTGAATGCAAGTCATACACAAGATAACCCTTCGTATTTGCTTTAAAACCAATGAAAATGCATGGATGTGCCCTGGGATCAAATTTTTGTCGATTTGCTTTGAGTGTGTTGATATAACACAAGCATCCAAAAACGCGAATGTTAGAAATATCACATGGATGTTTATGCAGTTTTTCATAAGGTGAGATACCATGCAAAAATGGCGTAGGGATACAATTGATCAAATACGCAGCGTGTGGCAAAGCATAGCACCAAAAGGTAAGTGGTAAGTTTGCCTGAAACAGGAGTGATCGTGTAACGTTAAGCAAGTGTTGATGCTTACGTTCTACGATCCCATTTTGTTCTGGGGTTTCGACACACGTGGTTTGGTGTACGATCCCTTTAGACGCATAATAATCATGCATGAAAAATTCTATTCCATTATCGCTTCTTATTATTTTAATCCTGCCGTCATATTGGGTTTCAATGAAAGCAATGAAGTTGGTGATGATATGTCGTGTTTCGGCTTTAGATTTCATGAGATATACCCATGTGAAACGCGAATGATCATCAACGATGGTTAGAAAATACTTGTGACCATGCATGGATAATTTTGAGCATGGACCCCATATGTCCATATGCAGCAGATCAAAAGAATGAGATGCATATGATTTGCTTGAAGAAAAAGGCATTTTCTTGTGCTTTGCATAATGGCATGTGTTGCAGACAAAATTTGTATCATTTCTTGAAAGGGAATAATAGTTTTTCATACATTGTAATCTCTCAATTGATGGATGTCCCATTCTAAAATGCCATAGGTCTATGGGGATGATATTGCATTGAGGATGAGTGATGATCGAATTTGCAGCTTTAGTGGGTATTTGGTTTGGTATCAGGTGATAGAGGCCGTGCTTTGCTTCAACTATACCAATCTTCACATGGTTGTTCGTTTCCTGTAAAACACAAGACGTGGAAGAGAAAATTAATTCGTAATTAGTGGAAGATACAAGTTTTGAGATTGAGATAAGATTGAACGTGAATGTGGGTATGTAAAGTACATCGTGTAGGGTTAAATTGGATGAGAAATGTATTGTTCCTGAGTGAGTAGCGTGAACGTGATGACCGTTAGGGAGTTTCACCGGGATTGGGTTGATTTTTGTATACGAATGGAGATTATGTAGTGAGCAAGTGACGTGGTCCGTTGCTCCTGAATCTAGAATCCAGGAGGTGGGGTATGTGTGTGTGGAAGATGACATACCTGGGTTTAATGGTGTATTAATAGTGCTTGAGGACATTGACGCCACCTGTTTGGGTTGATTAGACGCCGTGTTTCCTGCCTGTGGCTGTTGGATTAAGGCCAGTAGTGCCTTATACTGCTCAGGGGAGAAGTGAACAATTTCTTGTGACTCGTGTTGCTGAGCATGATCATCGGTGGTTCTACCTTCTACTGCCATTATGTTGTTCACGGTGGTTTTTCCTCCGTACGGTTTGTAACCCGGCGGATATCCGTGTTTCCAATAGCAAACATCCACTGTGTGTCCTATCTTGCCACAGTGCGTACAAGTTTTTCTTCCATTGTTGTTCTTGTTCCTTCCATCATAAGTTGCAAGTACCCCATGCTTTTTATAGCAAACGCTTTCTACATGACCAACGCGTCCGCAGAAGTCGCAAATGGTCTTTGCTGCGTTAATGGAGACATCTTTGGGTTCGAAGTTGATGCTTGGACCTGTGTTGCCTAACAATTGCCTTTCTTGCTGAGCTACATAAGAGAATATTTTGGAAATGGCGGGTATGGGATCCATAAGGAGCACGTGTGAACGAATGTTAGTATATTGATCATTCAAACCTCGTAGGAATTGCATGGCCCTATCTTCGAGCTTGCATTGTGCGATGATGGTGAAAGCATTACAGGAGCATCTGATGTTGCACGAGCAGATTGAATCGGGTCTGAAGTTCTCAATCTCGTCCCAGATTACACGTAAACGGGTGAAGTATTCCGTGACTGAGAGGGGCCCTTGTTTCATCGTAGATGCCTCTTGTTGAAGATCGGAGATACGAAGAAGGTCTCCTTGTGAATATCTGGACTTCAAGTCACGCCAAATTTCCTCAGCTTTGTCCATCCAGAGGATACTTTGTCGTATGGATGTGGCCACCGAGTGAACTAGCCATGATACGACCATATTGTTGCACCGGCGCCAAGCTCCATAGGTTCTGTCCGTCTTCAGTGGTTCAGGCGCACTTCCATCTATGAATTCCACCTTGTTCTTGGCACTTAGCGCAGTGACCATGGATCTACTCCATGAATGGTAATTGGTTGAGTCTAAGACTGGAGAGACAAGAGCTATGGCGGGGTTCTCACTTGGGTGGAGATATAAGTAGCTTTCTGCGTTATTGATTGAAGCTTCATTCATGGTGGATATTCGAGGATAGAAGATGAATTGTATGCGCAACAGAACTCTTCATCAGAAGAGCTCTAATACCATATTAATGAAGCAAAACAGCATGGAGAAAGGATATGCAATCAGTGAACGTAAATGATCAGCTTCAGCTCTTGGCTTTATTCATTAATGGTGGGAATTTATATACATCTGCAGCATGAATCTGTTATAACCGACTAACTAATCTAACCAACTCTTTTATCACTAACTGAAAAGTTGTTATAGCTGTTGTTATACTGTTAACAATGAGAGTATAAAATTACAGATTTGTGTATTTGTGCTGTGGTCTAAGGGGGATAAGAAACAACTATACTCCCATGTTAATATGTATGATTTGTGGTACCACTGGTACGTACGTACCTTTTACTATACTAATAAAAATATGTTTGTTCGCGGTTAAAAAAAAACGTCCATTAACTTCGGGAACAAGTGGAATTGTTTACTCTTTTATTTATTTTTAATTTTAAATGTGAGACTGAAATAAAAAGTGCTGTAGCATGTGAATGAGCATTGGGCAACTAGACCCAGCTATCTCTCTCCTTATGTTGACATGAAAAAAGATGCCTAGCTAATATAAATGTTAGCTGCAACACCTTATTGAATATAAATCGATCATAAGAAAATTTTATACTCTCCCACCAGAAACCATGAAAATTAATTAAGAGATATAAAAATGTTGAGCTTCCAATATTCTTGGTTTCATGCGACCGTACGTGCACAGTGTGAAGTATGAACCACTAGTTTCATGGAGCGCATGGGCTATCGTCCAACACTTTTTGATTTGTGAGGGAACTTCAATTTTCAATACAAAAAAGAGAAATGGCTTTCTCATTAATTTGGGAATAATCCGGTCAAAATATCAACGTAGATGATGGAAAAGAATTGAAATAAAATATTTAAACTTTAAAGGAAAGAAGGATGAAACATTTTACCGGTTGATTTGTTCACTTCCCAGTACACTTCCCAGTGCCATCGTCAGAATTTTGCAGAGAGATCATGTGCTTCAAATTAAGCAACCACAAAGCTTCCAAAAATACTCAAATGGGGAAAGGAAAACCTATATTTGGGCTTTTCTTTTATTGGTTAAAATAAATCCGTAACTTATGAGACTACAACAAATTACTCTATATATGTTGAATTTCGTAACACAAACTTTGTTGCAAATTGATAGATAGTGAATTAGTGATGATGGTACCGTTAATTGCCCAAATTCTTTGGAACCGGATGTGCCATTCGTTTTCTTATGATTGAAAGTGCATGCAAACTTTCTCAGCCAAATTGCTGACAAAAATTGCTCATAATTAAACTTAAATCCCACCCTACAGGTTAACCCGAAACATGCCAATAGAGGCAATTGGTATATTTCGAAGTTAGAAAAAAAAATGGCATCTCCACACCTAGTTAATTAATTAATTAATTAGCACTGTTAATATTGGCCAACCTCTAGAAACATTAAAAGAAATGTTAGACCCAACTGGCACTCGCTTGAATGATTCAAAGGTATTGTTACATAAATAGATACGTTGAAAATGAAGAGTGTGCTAATTAACAATTCATTCCAATGGATTAACCCGATTTGTTTATTTTTGTCTCACACATACAATAGCTATCACTATTACACTAATATATTATATATAAGTATCTTGTCAGTTGTCATCCCTAATACATTGATCATGTGGTTAAGATGCTTCTAACAAAGGGAACTGTAGCAACAAGAAATTAGGCAATCCTGTCATCTTTTTTTTTTTAGTGGGGGCCTCTCTTAATTAAGTGTGGATTTATTAATTATTATTTTAAATTATAATTAATAGCCATTAGTAGACAGTATAGTACGTTTATGGCTTGTTCTGGTTGTTTTCATGCATAAAAACAACAATAGGAGCATTTGTATGTAATGTATACATTAATGTGTGACTGCTTCTGCATGTGTAAGGTGGAACTGTGAAGACGTATTATCACAATCGAAATCTACTTTACTTTTGACTAGCGAGGTTATCTACAGCCAGTGGGTAGATACAAAGAACTATTTTTTTTATTAATTAATTTTCGGCTTACTCAGGCCGCAAAATATGCATTAACAACCAATTGATAATAGGACAAATTAAACAATGATAAGTCCATACTATATACTATCTCTAAAACAAATTATGCACATGAAATTAACTTAAACTAGTTTTAATTAAAACGTAAATAAGAAACTAAATCATTTTTCGGAATTAATATAGGTCTACCTACGTACCAGCTTTTCTGAATGCGTGTGTGTACATATTGCCAATAATTAATGAATATAGAATCTATGGGATTATATAATCTACATGTTAATCCTTATATCATGTCATTTAAATCGAGTAAAACATCCGAATAAATTAGTGGATTAGTCTGGCTAGTCTGAATAGTTTTTTTTTTCCTCTTTTCGACTCTGTGCACAAAGCTATACTTGTCGTTTTGTACATGCATGGTGATAAATTCGTGCTTAAAACAAAACAAAGTGGAATGGATAATAAAATGGCATTGCTGGCGTCGTAAGTCATGACTTATGTATATCAGATTATTTTTAAATTTTATAATTGGTGACTTCAAACCTCACTTCAATATTATTATTGACTTTGTGTATTAATGCACGAAATGGTTGTTACAAAGCGCAAATTAATCAAGTACCAATATATATATAACACCGTAGAATAAAAGTAAATGGCAAACCACGTACTTTAGGCATACATTAAATTACTTAGGTTGCAAATGCTACCCTGCTAGGACAAAAAAGAAAATCTTATTTATAAATGATTAATTAGCGGTGTCAAGCAAGTACCGTCCATTAGAAATTCAACCCAGAGATCAAAGAAATGAGATATTGATTAGGTAATCCACACTAAATTACAACCATTATTAATTAAAAGTGGATGTGGTTAGGGCTATGAAAGATTATTATTTAGGTATTAGGCCGGTTTGATCAAGAAGCCGGAGACATATTTACACAGGTCAATTCATTAATTTGAAACAAGGCATGGAAGCAATGGTGATGATTTGTACACATATATTAAGTTCATTGGACATGTATATATACTGATTTCTTTTATTTAATCTTATTGAAGACAAAAGTGAAATATCAAGCAAGGTAACCAATTAGGTTTTACATATGAAGATATGCATATTTTGTCATGCAAGTTGGGCAGATACAACGCATACATACATACATCTGTGTAAGTCTTGGTTTGGTTAACTCTAGGGTTCAATTTGGATATATACGATGGATTAGTTTTGAGCAAATGCATGCATGCCGCGTCGACGATGGAGTGGGTAAGATTATCAAATTTGGGCGTAGTTAATTTAAATTACACTCACCGTTGGTTCACAATCACTTAGATAGGATTGATTGAAGACTAATTAAGAATGATCAATGAAAGGTTTGGAATTGGTTCATTGGTCGAATCTAGCTAAAGATACCGGAAAATTTGTCCGTATTGAGCAATAGATGTTTGGACGGAAACACAGAGGTTTAATTTCAAGGATTCAGATTTTGTTGTTGCCGAAGAAGGACGAAACACACATGCCTGTTGGTCTACACTGGCCTTTGTCCCTAATAAATGACATCCTATATGTATTAAAATTACATCCATGGTCATCTATAAATTAATTATCTAATCACATATTTAATCATCACTACTCCTATTTTTCCAATAACTTATAATAAGTCAGTACTACTATTAATTTCTCCTAATGTATAACAGCTCATCCTTATGTCATTGCTTATGAGAGAATTATATTAATTAACAACGTTTTGATCTCTGTACACAGAAAAATAAAAAAAGAAATATTCAAGTTAAGCCAATAATAACAAAACTGTGGATTATATTTGAGATCTATTGTCTAATTTTTTTTCAAGTCAATTATTTAATCAAACTGACGAAGTGTGTTCCAAGATTTTAGGATGTTGTCAGTACAGACTTGTCTTTGTGCGATTAGTGACACTGTTCTGGCGCTAACATGTCATTAGTTTTTATTTTGTGTATAATATATATATATATATATATATATATATATATATATATATATATATATATTGAAATAAAAATGTAGTTGTTGTAGTAGCTAGCCAGCGATGCAAATGAGGTTGACAAAAAAAAAAAGACAATTCAATTCACCCTTTTCAAAGTGACCTGTTGCATATATAAAAACTAAATATTGTACATGCTGGGGAGAAAATAAAATGAATATCATTAATTAGAATATGGAAGAAAGTGATGGGTGAAAAAGGCTTTTAACTGTTTGAAAAGAAGGTTGAATTAATTTGTTTTTCAAAACACGTACAAATTCGATCGGCACGAGCATTGTATTGTTGAACGTGAATATAGCTATAGCCCAGAAATTAATTCATGCAGTGGATCGGAAGAGTGAACTTACTGGATCCTTTTTTTGTCCTATAACTGGCTGTCAATATTAATATGCATAGAATAAAGTGCAGAAGAGGCTTCAAAATCACAAGTTATTTGAGAGAAAAGTCGTTGCTTTATTCTCACTTCACTAACACACTGTGTTGTAACAATAGTTTATGACAAATCGAAAAAATTACTGGCTGAGTCACGGATAATGTAATTTTTTTTAAGACGTTTTGTGGCACTGTCAAAAATTGTGCAAGCAGACTATCAACCACGACGTTCCTAGGATAAAACAGCTCAGATCACTGTATAAGATTCCCACTGCATTGAGGGAACCTTTTCTAGAATTTCATCCTCTTGTATGACTTGAAAAGTCACTCTAATAGCCAACCGAAAAATGTGACTTAAAAAGTCATTCTTAAAACCAACTGAAAAATATGACTTACAAAATCACTCTTAAAGGCAACCGAAAAATATGACTTATGAAGTCACTCTTAAAGACAACCGAAAAATATGACTTACAAAGTCACTCTTAAAGGCAACCGAAAAATATGACTTATAAAGTCACTCTTAAAGGTAACCGAAAAATGTGACTTAAAAAAGTCACTCTTAAAAGCAATCAAAATTTTAGAGCGACAGAAAGAAAGAGGGAGAAGTTTACCGGAAATGCATCGGCTAAAAAATGGAAGAGAGAAAAAAAAGTTGAGAAAATAATTCTCAAATGGGACAAGGAAAAAAGAAAAAATGAGCTCTCTATATATAGGGAGCGAAACATTATTCAAGTGTTTATCCTGAACGATGTAGGATTTGAAGCTTTTTTTCCTTTCTTTTTTTTTCAAACTTTCATTTGTTCTAACAATGATCAGGGACAAAAAATGATTACCCCATTAATCCTTTCATCACACACCTTTTGTGGGTCCTAATAATCAATTAATGCTTCATTCCCTCAAATCCAACTCGGCTCTTTCAATGTAATTAGCACACACAAAAAAGTGAAGTGAGTATATTATTGAGCAAGTTCATACAAAGTTTCATCCAAAAAGAAATTTAATTAATTGATTCAATTCAACTCTGAAATTGAATCAGACCCACATTGGTCAAATTCAGAAGCCAGTTCAGCATGGAAATCAATCGCAAAAGGTATATATATATATATCCTAACGTACAGGGCAAGATCAATTTCAATTTCGTCTACCAAAGAAAAGAAAAAAAACGATTTACTCTAATTCTTGGATCGCCCACAATCCTTACCTACCTTCTTTACGTCTCCATCCAAAATACCTTTGAATAATTATTGTGATTCTTATAGTGGAAAGTTCATTCACATCCAATCAAAATTCTTCTCAAGGCTTTTGGTCTCTCCAGGTGATAGGAAGCTTTCTCCAGTTTTCTAAAACATCATTATACATAGTGGAATTGTCAATTTGAGTTATGGGCTATATAATTAACTTCTTTGATTATGCACACACTGTGAGCACACGTGCTACGTACAAGCAAAAACATGGTATCCTAGTTGGTTTTCACTATACCTTACCTAACATTATAAATTGTGTCATATAACTAGCTAGGGCACTATATATGCGTTTAAAAGTCTATCAAAGTTGAGTGTGAAGAGAACGACAATAGTACTCTAGAAGAGAGAACAAATTATGATGATTCTTTATTTATGAACCCTCCCACACTAAGGAAGAGGTTCTACTAGTACCTTTATTTTGAGGAATGAACACACACATATATAGCCCTATGTTCCCCTATATATGTGTCATGCATCATTGGTTTCTTGGAGAGTAGAATATAGATGAGCTAATTAAACCAATAAGGACCCGGACCCTAGAATGCATGCATGCAATTATTTATTTATTGTTTTTTGATCGACGAAATGCATGCTTAAGCTTTGGAAACACATATGTATATAGATATACAAGGTAGTGGTACTAGTGTTTGGCCCCCATGCAGACCAAACATATCTTAACCTGATTTGTTATTGCTCTGGGGCTGTTTGATTGGACATAAAGGAATTTGTCATTATGAATTAGAATAGCACATGATGGATCCATCATATGGACCATACAATATATTTCCCCAGTTGTGATGGAACTGCACCCTACTACTACATCACTAAACAGTTCCCTCATGCATCATGCAGGGGCAGGGACAAGAATCAAAACAACGGCTAAGGAGAAAAAAAACCACTTTGCCAAAGTAGAAAGCAGTTTCGACCACAAACAAACACGTTCACTCCCCTTCCCTTTGAGTATGACATTGACATCGATAAGGATGTTTCAGAAAAATTTATTTTGATATGTGGCGGAATTTAATCACATAAAGTAGCTAGAAATGCTACTACTATCAGTGCCAAATGGCAACAACAACTATATACAGGCCCTTAGCTCAAGTGTCCATATAGCTATGATCGCCATGATATTTTACCAAATCTTAGACTCCAATATATATAGTAAAAGAACATTGTTTTAAACGACAACGATCAAAAAATTATTCAAAACAATATTAGCCAAAGTTTTAGCATAATTTATGAAGCTGATAGTTTGGAATAATTTAATTGTCGCAAAAAATTGTAAGGATCGATGTATAATATATATATATATATATGCTAGGTTTCACTAAAATTAGAGCGCAAAAAAAGCTTTGTTAATTTTTGTTTTTTTACCGCCAGTTATGCAGATGAATTAAAAATGATTTCTAAAATTATAATTGACAACCTTTTTGTCAAGAAAGAGATAGTAGTACACCTTACAAAAAGAATGAGAAAAAGATGAAGTATAAGGTGGTAGATCAAATTCACACAATGATCACAGTTAATGTTCATGTTTTGCAACTTAACCAATTGAGCTGTAGGCATATTGTCAAATTATTTTTTATGAATTTAATTAAAATGTGTTAATAATTAAAAATATAATCATTTAATTATATATATAGTAAGCTATTAAGCTTATTGATTTTATAGTAGTTACTTTAAATTAAAGTTATCCATAAGAGGATTTTTTATGTGACAATTATATAAATGAAAATTAAACTTGTTTTTTATTTGCTCAAATATGAATTATTTTTCATCAGTTACATTATAAAGTAAATATTATTCTACATGATATTTAAAGTTCTCAAAAAATAAAATTCAATTATGTCTATTAGAATTTTTTAAGATTATATATTTTGCACAGCCATGGCGAAATAAAAAAATGCGCGTGACAAATGGTAGCTAGAGATATGTGATGACTTAATGGCTTTTGGGCGGTTGGACTTTCCGGTTTTCCTTTTAAAAGCCTATACTAAATAAATAAGATATTGCTAATAATCTTATCTGGGTAGCATGAGAGGATATGTTAATTTATTGTTTGCATAGTTGCTCAAGCCTAGCTCACTTGCTTTGCTATAAAAGTTGTAATTTTTGACAAATATTGCGTAAATATATTTAAACTAGGGAAATAAATCTAGGATATATCAGAATGATATATAGAATTAGAATTCTAGATTGAAAATCCAATTTTGATTGCATAGAAACTTATTAGTCAGCAGTAAAGATTAAGAGTATTTTTTCTATTGAGATATATGATTAATTAATAATATATATATATATATATATATATATATATATATATAATAACAAAAACATCCTAAATAGATATCAATTTTAAAAAATTATTTAGGAGTACGTTTTTGTCATTTTACATATATTTTTGCGTCACTTTATTTTCTACGCAATTAAACAAGAGAAGAAAATAACTATTTTTCTTCTCTTTCATTTTGTGTTTTATTAAACAATCTAAAAAATTAATTTATTTTTTTTCCTTTTCTTTTCACTTTCTCATTAATAACATATTACTCCTTTTTTTTATCGGACAGAAATTAAACAACAAAAGAACAGAAAAGCAATTAACTCCTAACAAAAGCAATTTCCAAGGCATCAGCCAAAAGGAGAGTTAATCTGACGAGGACAAGAGTATTTATTAACATACTCCTACTATTTATTAAAATAAAATGGTGTGATAAAATATTATAAAATGAGTATTTTATTTTCATAAATTTTTTTAAACATGATGTATTCTATAAAAGTTTCCAATTTAATAGTCAAATCAGTTAATTTTATACTATTATACAAAACATATTACTTTTATAGTAGTGGTAGTACACATAAAATTAATTCAGCGAAAAAAAGGTATACATAAAATTAAAATGTGATATAATTATAAAAGTTGACACTGTTAATGTTCTAAAAATACTAACATAATAAATCTTTATCAGCAACAATAATTGAAAGATTCTGGCCAACATAACTGGTTAGAGAATGGTAACGGCGGAAGTGGTTACTATTAAGTGGTCTGGCAATCATGTCGGCGACACCGATCAATAACTAAGTACGGTATGAAGTACATTTTTGTTGTGTTCGGTGTCCAACACACGTTCGTATTAGTGTTTGATATCAACACGATATCATGCTACGATGTCGATGTCGATGCTTCATATGGTGCGACCAAGGACAGCTGCTGTTGGACCTTGCTTGCAATAATGTGGCTCGAAAGTTGGTGGCGACCACAATATATATATCGCCGTTACTTACACCATAATTGTTAATTCATGTCAACAACTGTTACTAAAAGAGAAAAAACGTACAAGTTTAGCATTTCACTCTTTTTATGATCTGTTTGGAACAGCAAAACAAAGCACAAGAACAAAGAAAATTTTAAAATTTAAATTGAAGGTAAAGTGAAAGCGAACAAATTTTTTAATTTTGTTATCTTTATAAATCATTTTTCTCTTTTCCTTTTTCAGCATATAAAAGAAAATGTTAAATGGTCAAAGAAAACTAGACTTTTATATTTCTCTTTCCATCCTAAAAAATGATTGTAGTTTTAACTTTTAAAACAATTATAAAGTGATTGATGTTTTTATTATTCAATAATATATTAAAATATTTATTTTAATTTTGTCCTATAATAAATAATACTATCTTGAAAGACTTCGTAATATCTTTATTAAAATTAAGAGAGAATAATACTATTTTAGTAAAATTGTTGCCTAATGTTAATTTTCTTAGAAATCTTGTTTTTTTCATCTACCTGCAAAAACCATAAACATTAAATGAAATTATTTTTCTTGTTTAGTTTGGTATTCATCTTTTAAAAATACTATTTTGATTCTTTATCTTTTAAAAAACTCACTTTAAAAATACATCTTATTTAAATATATTCAAAGTGATCATTTATTTGATGTTTATTTAAAGGAAAATGTTAAATATATTTAAATAATTGAAGGATCATTATGATCGAACCTTTTAAATAAGATGAGGTATCAAAGTAATTTTTTTTAAAAAAAAATTAAGGATGAATTTTTCAAAAGTTAAAAAATCATTTTAAAGACAAATGACCAAAGTAGATTTTTATAAGATAAATGACAATTTTAAACAAAATAAATAAGTAACCAAAATGGTCAATTGAACCTAAAATATGGAGTGAAAAATATATTTAAATGATTTAAACTTAATTCCACTTAAATTAATGTAATATTGATATTTTGTGAGCAACTTTTAATAGACTAATTTTGTTTGTTAACTTTATTTACATACACATAGAGATAGATAAATAGATAGAGACAAATATTATAAAATGTTTAATTCATTTAATTTTTTTTATAAAACATGATCATTAAAATAATATTAATATTTTAGATATGAAAAAAAAAATAAGAATTAGTTACTTGTGAGGATAAGATAGAGCCCCAGTCATGAGCCGAACAGTTCCAAACTTGCGAACCTACACAAATTGGATTTTCCATATTCATCATGTTTATTTCCCTACTTTTCCAAATTGGATTATCCTTCCTCTCTTATAGAAAGCGGTATATTGTAGTATTTTTTGGTTTTTTATAAAAGGACACGGTATTTATACCAAGGCTACGAACCCAACCAAAATATATAACTGAATTGCCTCAATAATTCTGTTTATCCCTAACTTGGACGACATAAAATGAGTCGCTCAATAATTAATTGTGTCTTCTTATAGGTTTATTTAGAGAATGAATCTCTCTTACCTTGTATTAGACCACAACGGCATTGATATTGCAGCGGAGAAGCTCGTTCATAACAAATACCATATTTGGTCGGCATACAATAATTCAATTCATTTCAACTAAAGGAGATAGATATGTAGGAAAATAGTAAATATTACTAGAGTCTCATTGTAATAATTTGCTCATTTATATTTACTTTTCGTAAGATATGGACTAATTTAGAACTATCATGATTAGTTTAATGATACTAATTTCTATTTGATATAATGGATACGACTTGTCTTCTTGTTATTCTATTTGGTCTTTTTTAAAAAAAAAATAAAAATAGTAGAGTCTGCCTGTCAAAAAATATTGACAATAGTGTTAATGAAAATGTATGTATTTTCTTTGTGTCTATTGACTATTATACATTGAAATCACATTTTCTTTATGCAATAGTGAAGACATAAATATATTTTTTTGTTGTTCATAAAGACCTCACCCCCTTATTATAAAAATGTGTATATATATATATATATATATATATATATATATATAAAAGACCTCTCCCCCTAACACAAAGGAAAATACATTTTCGTTATGTGTATTGCATAAAAGAAACACATTTTCGTTAGGGGTATTTTTGGGGGAAAATAAGAAATACAGTATGGGATAAAAAGAGCAATAATAGGTTGGGAATAGCAAAATCCTTTTTCAGATAGGATTAAATGCCTAATTGCACGAAAATTCAAGGGAAATATTTTGCGCATCTAATAATTACTTGTGCACCCAACATTTTTTCACTTTTCCAAAATTACCCCTGACAAACTTAGGGATTCGTAATCCATAAACTTGTGAATTCATAATCAGCAAGCTTACAGATTGGCAATCCGTATGTTCATACTTCATACAGATTGAACATATGGATTGTCGTGTATGTACATACAGATTATAGATTTTTTTTTAATTTTTTTTGAAAATGTTTTACAAATTAATTTTTTTTAATTTCTAATAAATTTTATAATAATTAATTTTATTCTAATATATTTAATGCACCAAAATCAATTGTCATAAAATTTATTATGTAAATTTACATGTGCATTAAATATACATTAGAAATTTTAGTATTATATATAGTGACATTATATATTTTATAATATAATTATCCTATTAGCTCAGTTAGTTAGAGCATCATGTTAATAACATGAAAGTTACATGTTCATGGACCCATACGGATTGGAAATAACCAAAAATATTGGGTGTACAAGAAGAAAAGTTAGGTGCTCAAAGAAATTGCCGCAACTGTATGTCAACGAAGGCCTACGATGATCCATTGACCCAAACCCAATTTGGACACTTGGTGGACTCTGGAGCGTTTGCAGAGCCTCAGCAATCAATGCTGGGAGGTTGCTTTCTGCACCATATTTTGCTACTCACACCTCCTTTAACTTTTACATAATTCCAAAACTACCTGCAGCACCCTTTTGTGTGCCTTCTGAAATAACTATTCCAGGATACTATTTTTGGTTTCCAGAAAAAATAATTCAGAGCAATCTCAATGGAGTTTTGGAAAATAGAACCTGGCAGGGACTGCAGTTTTGATATTTCTATAATTTTTAATTCGTGATTTTAGACTTCTTTGTTTTTTCCACGATTTTGTTCCTCCAATAATATTAAATCTCTGACACTAGCAGCTCCCTGTATGGTGAAGCGGTAAGACACTAGACACTAGCAGACAATTGAAAATGAAGACACGCTCAGTAACTCTCCACCGTGACACTCTCACAACACCTTCTCTATGGCCTACGCACTCACAAAAGTAATGCAAATGTTGGGATTTTCAAAATTATTGAGGTGCAAGGATGCAACTGCCTCATATTTTTTTTTTTAATAAGCCAAATATTTTATAAAAACAGGATTTGCACACAGGGAGTGATACAGAGCAACTGCCTCATTATTGTTGCATCAATAAGGTCCACCTCGTAAAAATAAAAATAGAAAGGCCCATGTGGTGTTGTGGCATATAAAAGATTTTGACAATGACAAAAATCAAGAAGCAATATACTTTTTTAAGCTTTGATAAATAATTATTTAATAAATAATAAGTTTAAAAAATACCTATTTTTAATTTTATGGATAAAATTAGAGATATAATATACTTCTAGAAAATTTTAAGTAAATATCAACTCAAAAATATATATTTTTTTATATATTTTCCTTTATTAATATTTTTATTTTTTTTTCCTCATATATACACAAACATCCTAAAGAGGGGCCTTGCTTGCCCCTGAATCCCGTCCCTGTTACTTGCTATTTGAGGATTTGTTTTTTTTTTTCAATCAATGGATGTCACTTATATTATGAGTAGTCTAATAATTGCATTTCTAATAAATGCATTTACTTTCCTGAAAAAATGAGTGAATGTTTAATTTATAAACTTAGAATAAATTACGGGCATAAAAATAATAATTAATTGATAAACCTACAATCAATTAATGGTATAAAAAATTTAATAATTAATATATTCAAAAGTGGTCTATATTTCCTATAATTAGAGGGAAAATATTTTCATATATATAAAGGAAAAAATAATAATACTAGTAGTACAAGAGGATTTATATATACGATGATATAGCATTGATCATATTATAATGCATGGTTGGAATGCAACCATCGACTGGTGGGTAGACAAACATACGAATCAAGTCATTATTGTTGTTGAGGTATATGGCGTTAACATTTTGCTAAAGGATTACAACATGCATCAATATTCAAGAAAACAAGCGCGCATTTTATTGTACAATTTAAAGCACGAGTGTGAATGATCACGATAACTGAAGTACTATGAAAGATGATAACTGCTTAATTCTTTTTTCAGACACATATCAAATCAACATGGCCACATGGGGGACCTATAACCTTAGGATGCATAAGGGCCAAAGAAGTGTACACTCGATGACTTAAATGTATTAATAGAAAGAAAGCACCATTTTGGTAACCAGTAACCACTAATCGGCTATGGATATAAGAGAATCATTACCCTTTAGTTTTCTTGTACTTGTGAATTGTGACATGATCTCAGAAATGTAAGCCACATATATAGTATACATAAGTACTATCATGCTAGCTGCACATATTTTTTTATCAGCATCTCATATGTTTCCGATTATGCTGATTAGGTTACGACTTCACGAAGTGATTAGCCTAATTGGCACCCAGCTGGCTAGGAATAACTTGACCACGGACATTCTGATCATGTCCACATCATTCGTGTGCAGTATAATTAATTACCACGTAGAATTACCATCTTTCATGCCAAGTGAATGCTATTTAAGAACTTATGCATTGTTTGATATAGGTGAAAGATGATTGAAAGTCAGAAAGTGGATGCATGCAACATGTTTGATTGAGATGGTTTTAAGCTGAAAGTTTAAAAACTCACATCGAGTCCATTAATTGAGCGCCCTTTCACCTAGAAAATTGAGGTGAAACCGGTAAAATTGTCCAGTAAAACTGAGAATTTTTTATTTAAGAACGACTCCTCTCCCTTGTGGCAAGCTTATACCTGTGAGTGCCTTATTTTTTTTCTATTTTCAAACGGCTAGCCATACCCGTGAGTGCCGTGTTAAAAGAAAAGTTATCATAAGCATTTAATCGATTATATGTCTGTTCATATAAATTGTTTTTTTTTTTTGCAAAATTGTTAAAAAGGCATAAATTCTTTTTAGTTTGCATAAATATTTTATTTTCTTATTTTATTTTTTTACCTACCAAACAACTTTAATTTAAATATTTTATCTGTTTTCGTCATCTTTCATCTAAATCAAACAATCTTACTTTATTCTTTTTCATCTCTTTTCATTCTCACATTTTCATTCATATTTATTTCACTCTACTAAACACAATTTATTTCACTCTACTAAACACAATATTAAGGCATAGGTATGATTTAAAATCTCACTTTTCACTCCCCTCAATTTGACATTGACTTGAATGTCGAAATATTTGTAGGTGACAACTATTTTTCTACTCGATTGTCATTGTATGTTGCCAATCAAAAATCCTCATCGCAACGCCAAAGCTCACCTAACTGATCCCAAACTGAATGAATACAATGTTAATTAGCGTTATAAAAAGATTAATAAAAAATTAAAATTAAAGGAAATATAAAAAATGCCACTAATACAACCTTATAATTAATAATAATTTTTAATGTTTTTCTACTGTGATTTTAATATTTTTAATTTATTACGCTTAAGATATTTATTAATAAAAAATTATATTAAAATAAGGCGAGACACGTAAATTAATGTTGCATCACTGCTAGGTCCACTAGAACAATTGTAATTTATAAGATTGCATATAGTTATATATACTTACATGATATTTGGTCTGATTTTTCTTACTTTATTTTTCTTTAAGCAAAAGATCTTATAATGAAATTCATGAAAGTTTGGGTTTTTGAGATTTTTATGTTGGAATTTTCTATTCCAATAATTAATGTAAACTAATATTATAAGATAATTATATTAGTTATTTATTATTAGTGGATTTTATTTTATGTGACCAAATTAAGTGAGTCTGTTAGACAATCAAATCAAATGATATGAACTTAAATGAACAGATGTCAATGTTGACCCATGAGAAGATAATGAGAACTAGGTTAACACAATATAAGAAGACTATGGTCCCCAATATATCGAACCGTCACATATAATTTCTCTTCTCTAGTAGTTACGAAGGTCCTATTAAGGAATAAATAAAGAGGTTTCGGCTAAGGAAGAACAATGAAGCCACCGATTACCTACAGATTCAGATTTTGCTGCGTTTATTGATCAATCATTATGGATCCAGGTATTCCTAAAACTCTTCCTGAATATAATGTAATGTGTTCTTGGTGGTTATTGGTATTTTACAAGGATCCCCTAAAATTACAACAAGTGATATCAGAGCCGTCATTACTATTAGATTATTGGGATTTAAAGTTATTTGATTCCAATTACACCTGGATTGCTTTGGTTATATGAACCCAAGTTTTTTTTTTTTTTTTTGGAACAACGCATATTAATTGTTGGTAAATTGGATATTTGATTTAAATTCAGGTGTATTTTGTTTTTTTAACATCGTTATTTGGATTTGTGAACAACTTCTCTTTATGGCTATTGTTCATAATATATATAAGGAAGTTTTTTGTGCATGCAGTTTTTATTTTTATTTTTTTGTTAAAAAAAAGAGGGGGAAAGTTATATAAGGAAGTACATAATGAAAATGTCTAACTTGGCATCAAAACTGAAAGTACTTAAGATAGAGCTTGGTGAAGAACTGCTCGTGCATTTTCATTTAAGCGTAACCTCTAAGAATATATATATATAAAAAAAAGGAAAACTAAGGCTGCTCTAAGCAAAAGAAAGATGCATGTGGTATTTTAAGCATAAATCAATGATAACATTAAATATAATTCAAGAATATGATATTTACTTGTTGTAATTAATGTTTTATATTTTTTGCTATCATGATTGAAGTTAATTTAGCAGTACCAGATCTTTCCCATTTATTTGCATACTTAGTGATTTTTAATTAAATTGATTGACATGATATATTGTCAAAATAATCTCTATTGCGTAAATTAACTTAATTAGAATTGCATAGATATTAGTATAAAATTATTTATGCGAATTGTGCTCAGCCCAAAGGAAGACACAATTTGGCCAAATAATTTTGTACCTGTGATGATAAATGTGTGACAATTATAAGGTATTTTCATGTGAATTATAGTTGGTTCAAAGAAAGACTATGATTTGACAGAATTTATTGTCAATATTTGACTATTGCGTTGAGAGTACCAACTACAAGTTAATTTCTCTGTCCAAAGACTATGAATTAATGTTGTACTGGGTATCTTGTGATGGGTCTGTTTTACAAAATATTTGCATGTTCTGTTATATATATTTTTATATAACTAAATTATATGGGAAAGTTATGTAATTTTAAGACCTTGCATTTATTATATTAAATTGTCTTGTATTTTTTGGTTAAATTGAATGAAACAACATGTTGTCAAAGTAACATTTGTTACGTAAGTTGATTTGATTGAATTTACATGGATGTTGCATAGAATTATTCGTGTGAATTGTGCTCGGCCCAAAGGAAGATATAATTTGGCAGAATAATTACATGCTTGCGATGGTAAACATGTGGCGATTATAAATAGTGTGATTTTCCATGTGAATAATGAAATGTTCAAAGACTAATTATTTGACCGAAATAATCATCATATAAGTTTTCCATGTGAACAATGGAGTGCCCAAAGACAATCTTTGTTTGACAAGACTTATCACCAATGTTTGATCAATGCATTGAGAGTACCACTTGCAGTTTGTCTTTTTCAATCTAAAGATTGAGGATTAATGATGCGCTAGATATCTTGTTTGGGTCTTGGAATTTACCATAAAGATTATTTGAGCATTGCATGTTTATTGTTCTCTTCTTTAATTGTTGTTGTTGTTACTACTATGGTTTAAATTACTCATATTATTTAAATCCCAAAGTTGCATGTATAAAATTTAGAGTTTGAGAGGAGTCAGTTAAGAGTTGAAGATATTGCATAATTTTTTTTTCTAGAGAAGAAACAAGAGAACAAGATAAGGAATTTCCTTTTTGCTTTTGTAGGATGAGACATATATAAAAAAAAGGGTCCCATTTACACTATTTAGTGTGTGAAAATGGTAAACTTCTCATTTTTGTTTATTTTAAAGTTAATTTCGTTTTGTACCGAAGAATGTTAGTGGGTAGATTTTGGTTCTACTACTCACAAAAGCATGTATATACGATGCTACCTATGGAGTCATCCGCCAAGTGATAATGAAAGATTCTTTTATGTGAGCGATGACACCAAGTTATAGTTAAAGTTATGAGAAGTTTTATGTTGCTTTAAAAGACTCAATTTCATTTGAATTTAGTTGAGACATATATTGAGCTATTTATTAAACCAAATTTTATTTCTAATTTGGACAAATTCAGTTATTTTTGTTCAATTAAAAATAATAAAGTTAGTCTCTCGCGTGATTCAAATGTTGCAAGTTATGAGTTCTTTTATGGATATTTGAGTGTTCCTATTGCAAGCATTTTTTTTAGGTGGTACAAAACTTAAAATTAAATGAGAATTTTGTTACTTTATAACATAAGCGCTTAAGTGATATCTCTTAATAGAGAATTTGGATGCTTGTGTTATAGAAAATTCTGGATCCTTTATATTGGTTGGACCTTATAGTCTATATTGAGTATATAAAGGGAAAATAAACAAATAAAATAGAATTCAGATGTTGAAAGAAATAAAGATGTCTTAGAACTAATACATGTATATATTTGTATTCTATTCCTTATGGATTCATGGAATGAACAAATGTATTTTATTATGTTCATAGATGATTTCTCTTTATTTAAATTATGAGAAGTTTTGGCCTCTAGCCATTCAATCTTTTAAAGATGAAGTTGAACTTTAACTAAGAACAAGAAAGAAAATTAAGGTTGTCAAATGTGACCATGGAGAATACTATGGTATATATGTCATAAGGTACAACGTTTGGAGTCTCCCATATGTTTTTCTTCAATAATTGTGAAATTATTTTACAACATGTAATGTTAGGCAAACCTAGTACGAACAAAGTTGTAGGATGATGAAACTAGACTTGTACAAATATGGTAAGAAGTTTAATTCCTCTCTACCAAAGTCGCTTTGAGGAAACACATTAAAGAACGCAATTTATATCCTTTTAGGATACTAATTAAAGTAGTCACTACCCTATAGGTATGAGTCAGGGAAATTCCAACATTAGGCATATACACATTTAGGAATGTTCAGTCGAAACAATGTCTTATAGGCTGCATGAAGGTAAGTTGAACTTAAAGATAATTAGTTATAATTTTTTTTGTTACATTTAAAGTCTCGCATGTATAAGTTTTACAGTCTCACATTAAGTTCATGTTTGAGACATGCAAGACTCCTTGAGGATATTGAGTTTGGAGTGGAAGGAAACACAAGGAGTGTTGTCTTTAAAGAATAATCTGTTATTGACAATAGATAAGTCTTTGTATTTACCATTGTTCAAGAAACGAATATGGTAATTAAATAATGATGTTACTCCTAACATTATTAAAATACTAGACAACACTAAGATTTCCTCTCAAGCACCACCTAAAGTTCAAACTCAATAACCTCAAGAAGTATCATTAAGAAGATCCACTAGAGAAAGGAAAAATATAATTTGATATGATTATGTCATATTTATTTAAGAACAAGAATATAACATTAGGTTGACTGAGAAGGTCTAATTGACCTTAGTCAAGTCATGTTGTGTTCTAACTCTCAAGTGGATTGATGTCATAAATGATGTAATAAAATCGATGGCTGAACATGACATTTGGGATATCGTCAAATTGCTTGAAAGTATGAAACCCATAAGTTTTAAATAAATATTTATAGTTGAAATGGATTCAATGGGTAATTTTGAGATATATAAAGATTGTATTGTCGCCAAAAGTTTTATAAGAAGGAAGACATGGATCACAAAGAGACTTTCTCTCTGATTTCTTAAAGAGACTTTCTTAGGACTACAATGACACTGTAGATCATTTTGATAATTGTTTTGCATAGATGGATGTAAAGATTACGTTTCTAAACAAAAACATTGATGAAACAATTTATACGGTACAACCATAAAACCTTGTTTAAGATGATCTAAAGTCTATGGTATGCAAACTAAAGAAATCCATTTATTTTTTTAAACAAGTATCTCGTTTATGGTATTACAAAATTCATCAAGATTGTCTCTTATGGTGTTGAGGTAAATTTGATTGATGATTATGTGTGCTAAAAGTTTAGTGGGAGTAAATTTATTATTTTGGTATTGTATGTTGATGACATCCTACTATCATAATACAACTTATTGTTTCAAAGCAGTTATATTACAATTTATCATGTGTGCTTAAGTTTATTTTTTTTATTATCCTAAAATAGTTTTTTGTGAGAGTCCTAAGGTGATATATGAGTAATCTTGGTATGCAACACTAGAAAGTAGTAAAGTGCATTATGCATTAATTGAAGAGAACAAGAAACTACATGTTTTCATATCGAAAGTCTAGAAGTTTAGAGATCATTGGGTATTATGACTTCAATTTTTTTAAAATGTCTTAATAACAATCACTTCACATAAGGATCCACATTTAACCATGTTAATGGAGTTAATATTTTACTATGAGACATCATACTAGAATTTATGATTGCTAAATTATTATAACTGGTTTGCTTGTTATCGCCAACATTAAGTAGCCATCAAGTGTTTATTGGAACAATATCTTAGCGGTCTTATTAAGAATTCAACTAAGTAAAAGTTTGTTGACATAAAATATTTAGTTGTTAAATAAAGAATCCAAAAAATATAGTTTTGTATAGAACATATAAGGACTCATTTCATGCTAACTGATCCACTTACCAGAGGTATGACACTTAAGTTTTTCATGAGCACAATGCTCATATGGGTGTAATTCCTGATAGTACCTTAGTTGAGTGGGAGTCTTACTTATGTTCTATATCTTATGGTTTACAAATATTTTGTTGTTTAGATTTTCTGCAGAAATAAAGTTGAAGTTAATCATTTCATTATAAGCTTGTTTTGTTTGCAATATTTATGTTGTATTTGGATTGATCTCTATAAAGAATAAAGTTTGGACCAATTGGAAATAGGCATGACTAAGATCACATTGCATGTAATTTTCATGTTGTTTATCCATATTGACCTATGTCATTGAGTGTACTGATGTGGTAATCATTGGGGTCTAGTTACATTTGTTGTAGTGACAAAGACGCAATGATTTCATTATTGATGCATGAGATGAACTAGGTTATTAAGGTGGAAGTCTAAAGATAAATAGCATACAGAAGCGTGCTTAAGGATTTTTGATAAAATTGTTACAATATGTAGCCCAAGTGGGAGATTGTTGGAATTTTTTATTCCAATAATTAATGTGAGCTAATATTATAAGACAATTATATTAGCTATTTATCATTAGTGGGTTTTATTTTATGTGATCAAATTAAGTGAGCCTGTTAACAACCAAATCAAATGATATGGACTTAAATGAGCAGATGTCAATGTTGGCCCATTAAGGGATAATAAGAATTCTATTAGGTTAACACACCATAAGAAAACTATGATTCTCAATATACCGAGCCGTCACATATAGTTTCTCTTTTTTCCATCTAAAGAGTTACGAAAGTCCTATTAAGGAATAAAGAGGTTCCGGTTGAGGAGGAATTATGAAGCCACCGGTTACCTACAGATTCAGATTCCACTGCATTTGTTGATCAATCATTATGAATCCAGGTATTCCTAAAACTCTTCCTGATAATCTAATGTAATGTGTTCTTGGTGGTTATTTGGTCTGATTTTTCTTAGTTTATTTTTCTTTAAGCAAAAGATCTTGTAATGAAATTCTTGAAAGTTTGGGTTTTTGAGATTTTTATTTTAAAAAACTACTCTTTTATAATTTCTTTAAATTGTGTTTGATTATCTTTTTTTAAAAAAATAAACAAAAAAGGTTGAATCAAATGTTATATATCAACTCAGGCTTTTAGTCATATTCAATAACTTCTTTTCTAACTTACATGTGGCTAGCTACTTCATCTTCCCGTGTACTAATCCAAACTAAGAATTTAATTTCGGAATATTCAAATTCTAATGTCTAAGCCTTCATATACATGACATATATTTAACTATTAGTTGTTTTCAACAGAATACATTATATCTCCCTAGCTACTCAGAGATGGCTTGACCACTAAAAGGTATAAAGCTTCGCAAGTCCGTCTTTTTTAAAAAAAGAAATTACATTCAACGTATAAAAGTATATTTCTTTTTATTTCTAGTCGCCTAAAACATGAGTTGACCACCATGTTTTTTCTTCAATATTTAGCATTAATTGAGCAGTTTGATCAATCATAAAAAAAAAAAAAGTTGATTTGTATGATATTTCAAGCACTTGAGTGATACTATTCGCACACATAACTTTTATGCATTAAAAAACTAGAGAGGATAAGATTTAAAAGGAAGAGCTTAAGCCAATGGTGCCAATCCACGGTTCTCCATCCCAAGTTATATACGAGAGTTTTATTCTTTGCCCTATAGCGAAGTCTATCTTTTTACTAGCCACCAAAGTCTCCCATCTACGTTTCTAGAATTTGACCAATGTGCGTCTTTCCCTATCTCTCCTTTCAAAATCAAATTCATAACTCGACCAAGAAAATCGGCAGGGAAACCTAAAATATATAAGAGATAGGTCAAATGAAGAGAGAGAGAGAAAATAATTACACAAGTTCACACAATGAAATCATTTTCTTCTAGAAAGGAATCTAAATATGAAATACATTTCATATTGTTATCCACTATTGACTATTAAGATCGAAATGTATAACTCTTCTCTGTGCGTACGTGTATTGTGCAATGTAAGCAAGACG
This sequence comes from Glycine soja, assembly GCF_004193775.1. Taxonomy (NCBI): domain Eukaryota; kingdom Viridiplantae; phylum Streptophyta; class Magnoliopsida; order Fabales; family Fabaceae; genus Glycine; species Glycine soja. The sequence goes on along the minus strand of NC_041011.1, from coordinate 40,659,047 downwards.
TACTCTAAATCAACCTTATATATATTAATACATACATACATATATATATATATATATATATATATATATATATATGCTGAATTGAATTCATTATTAACATTGATGGTAGTTCGATCTAGGGAAGAGCTAGTTTTGGTGCTCATCGTGTTAGAAATAGAAATGGAAAACGCTAAGGCTTAACCGGATTAGATGCATTGGTACTGCTTTCCAATTTGCATGGCTTAAAATTAGCGTGCATCATGCATGGAGCATGGGATTTGGTACAATAATTACTTTGCTGTCCTCATTAATTCTATATATGGAAGCTCTTAATCTTTGTGTGTGTTTCTTAATATGCTGCCATCCAGTTAGAAATAAAAGACTGGCTAACTAATTATTATATGGGTTGTCTGTTTGGCACACACGCATCCTCAAAGAAAGAAATAATTGTGCTGATTACTTTTTTTAGGCCGAATTAGGAGTGTCATGATTCGTGGTTTCTCTGGATCAACATGCCTTGGCCCCTCCTCAATGATTCGGCATGTTACTTCAATAATTTCTTTTCAAAATTATATTTATCCTTTTTTTTTATTTCAAAAATATTTGTTCCGCTGGGTATCCATAATACATTTTTCTTTGTCATCAAAATAAAATTTATTGAAATGGAGTATGTAGGGTAAACGGGTACCCACCGTTACACTTACTGACTTAATTATTACATCATCCAAAACAATCAATTAATATTCATTATTATAAAATTATTTAAATATCCCAATCCGAACAATCCCTCCTTAATAATAAAGATGTATAGAAACTTTAAACAATACACACAAGACCTATGTATACAATTATATACCAGACTACATAATTCGCAAATAATTTAAATAAAATTCATAATTTATATATATATATATATATATATATATATATATATATATATATATATATAAAAGATGAATATTTAAATAAGCACACGCAGATCATAATATGCAAATAATTTAAATAGATATTTTTACTATTTATCTGTTTATTAAAAAAAACAGAAACAAATATGTCAAGATAGTTGTGTTCGTGAATATTAATTATTATAAAATTATATAAATATCTTAATTAAATAATATCCAGTCATTTTATACTATCAACTTGACAGTCAAGACTAAAGAATGTATAGTTATTTAAATTACAAATTTTCACGTGGGTCAAGAGAATCCATTCCAGGGTGTTACGTGAATCATGCAAAATATTTTCCTATTCTTATAAATTAATATGAAAATACTTATTTATGCAAACGAATTGTTAAGTACTTTTTACTTATTATTAGATTTTTTTAAATAAACGTTTTTTTAAAGAAATACTAGAATAACTAAAAATTATGATTAAAGTATTCTTTAACTATCTTTTAGTTTTATTTAAAAAAAAGTTAAATTACTTTTTAAATTCTCTAATTATTTATAGATTTAATTTGATTTTTTAATTTTTAAAAATTTAATTTAGTTTTCTAATTTTTAAAAATGATTCAATTTGATTCTGCCATCAAAATTGAGTCAACAATATTTAAAAATTACAGTTTGTAATAGTTTAAAATAATTATTAATTGATTTTAAACTGTCAAAAAACCTATATTTTCTAATATCGCTAGGTTAATTTAGATGGAAGGAAAAAATGAGTTTTAAAAATTAGAGAATTAAATTAAACTCAAAAAAATTAAAAATCAAAATAATAATTTAGAAAAAAAACTAATTTAACCTAAAAATAATTAGTTGTACCTGCCATGTTACTTGTTGAGTACCCTATATAAAGCTAGCTGTGGACTTTATATATATATATATCCACGTATATCCATATATATTTTAAAAAAAAACTACTTTAACCATTTTTTATGTCCTTTTTCTCTCATAATACAAGTATATAAGATTTTTCACATTTCGAGAATAAAATTATTTAAAACATCTAAAATTATTCTCTCTGAAAAATAAATTTAAATAAAAGTGCAATCCAATGCATAAGTTCTATAGGCATATCTATGTTAATGAAAGGACATTTAACGTACATCAGCGAGTAGTGGATGCGCATGGATACAGGTAATATCGTATTCACCCTTGTCCTCTTACAAACATATAGAGAAAAAGACTCATTTGAATTATCTGTGGTTACTCATTTATATATCCATTTTCTATCTGTGTTGGATTTTACTAGTGATTATATCCATAAATATGAATTTTTTGTCATTTCTAATGGGAGCAGTTATACCGAAAAAAATTATCCAATAGGACTGTTAGCACTAATTACTACCCATTTTTTACTTTATCACATATCATCCTTGCGGTTTAAAGACATTTCTTATTTTCACCATCTATTTTTTTAAAAATTTAATGGTTTATGCAAGAGAATTTCCCTTGAAACAAGATAATGCATGTATTTGATCTTATGATTGATTTTGAACAAATTAAAAAGAATAAAATAAATAACATAATAAACACTATTATTTTTAATTTAATATCTTTATATGTATGGCATAAAAATATAATCCATATATAACTTTTAAGGAATAAAATCAATATATTTATAATTTGTTTGTTTATATCTTTTGTAATTGGAAAGTTAAAATATATATTGTATTATTAATTTAAAATTATGATTAATTCAAGCAAAAATGTGAATGAATACTCTTGTATACATCAAATTCATGACTTTTTATATTAAATTTTGTAAAAATTTATGTATTTGATGTTTACTAAGAATTTAATACATGAACATAAGTCTATCATATTTCATTTTTCTTTACCCTCTAATTCATAAGGAGAAATTGATTCTTATTAATCCAGACATCAATCGGAATATAAATAAAATTTCATTAAAAATTATTTTCGCTAAAGTTTGAACTGTGATAATAGTCAAACAATTTAATTTTAATTTTAATATATTAACCAATTATATCCGATTACTTAGTTTACATAAGCTTGTCATATAAAACCTGAATAAGAAATAATTAATTTCTGATAAACATAATGTTGAAAGAAAATGATAAATTATATTGTAATTTATATAAATACCTGTTTTAATAAAATTTAACGAAAATACATGTGGAATTTTTAGTAAAGACTATACGTATCATTACAGGAAAGTTAAACAAAATTGTATACACAACTTAAACTTAAATAATTAAAATAAAATAATTCCATACTATTTGTCCTACATGACTTCTTTCTTTTTTCTTATTTATAAAATTCAAGTTTAAAAGGTTACTTTTTTTTATAAGACTCAATTTATAATATTATTAATATTAATTATTTTTAGATAAAATATTTTTTTCTTAAAAGAAAAAAATATATATTGACAAACCATTAGAAGTATCTAATGATAATAATAATTTTGAAAAAAAATATAATTTTAAGATAAATTTATTATTATTAATTAAAATAATCATTAACTTTAATCTTAGTGAATAAAATAACTGAATATTAGATATAAAAATAAAGAAAGGAAAATGCATGTGAATTTAAAAAAAATACAATATATGTTTTGATTTAATAGTTAGGCAAATGATGTAATAGATTAAGTAAGAATTATCTAAAAAGAAAAGAGACGTGTGAGAAAGATGGAATTAAATAATTGACCAAATAGAAACATAAAAGTGAAATTAAAAAATTAAGACAAGAGTAAGAGAATTGGGATTTAGTTTGGAAGTTTGTGTGGCATCTGATAATTTAATAGACTTGCATTGATCCCGGTGGTACACCGTCTCTGACCAGCAAGTGACGTAAGTGTAAGACTTAAGTGCGGACCCCACTCTTTATGAAGCTTCCCTTCCTTTTCTCCCCCACATTTATAAGAAACCTCGCCTCCTTCACTAATATTATTGATTTCATTTCTATCCCCAAAATGAATAACCCAAATGGAGGAATCTGTTTCCTTCTCTTTCTCTTCCTCTTTCCTTTTGCGGCGGCGCAACCTGCCACCAACCAAAACCAATCCTATTACAACAAGTTCAGCCCTTCCATGGCCATCATAATCGTCATCCTCATCGCCGCCCTCTTTCTAATGGGCTTCTTCTCCATCTACATCCGCCACTGCTCCGACTCCCCCTCCGCCAGCATCCGCAACCTCGCCGCCGCCACTGGACGCTCACGGCGCGGCACCCGCGGCCTCGAGCAGGCGGTGATCGACACCTTCCCGACGCTGGAGTACTCGGCGGTGAAGATCCACAAGCTGGGAAAGGGAACTCTGGAGTGCGCTGTGTGCTTGAACGAGTTCGAGGACACCGAAACGCTGCGTTTAATCCCCAAGTGTGACCACGTGTTCCACCCCGAGTGCATCGACGAGTGGCTAGCTTCCCACACCACTTGCCCCGTTTGCCGCGCCAACCTCGTCCCTCAGCCCGGCGAGTCCGTCCACGGAATCCCAATCCTCAACGCTCCTGAGGACATCGAGGCCCAACACGAAGCCCAAAACGACCTCGTCGAGCCCGAACAGCAACAGCAAGACCCCAAGCCTCCCGTTCCCACTGAACCTCAAGTGCTGTCATTAAACCAGACGCTGAACCGGAACCGCACCAGAGGCTCCCGGTCGGGCCGGCCGCGGCGATTCCCGCGGTCTCACTCGACCGGTCATTCTTTAGTCCTGCCGGGCGAAGACACTGAACGGTTCACTTTGCGGCTTCCCGAGGAAGTTAGAAAGCAGATATTGCAGAACCCGCAACTGCATCGCGCGAGAAGCCTCGTTATCTTACCGAGAGAAGGTAGTTCGCGGCGGGGGTATCGAACCGGTGAAGGAAGTAGCAGAGGGAGATCGTCGAGGCGGTTGGACCGGGGGTTTAAGTCGGACCGGTGGGTTTTCACCATGGCGCCGCCTTTTTTGGTGAGAGCGTCGTCGATTAGGTCGCCCAGGGTGGCCAATAACGGTGGCGAAGGAACTTCCGCTGCTGCGTCTTTGCCTCCGCCGCCTGCTGTGGAGTCTGTTTGAGTTTTGATTCCCCCTTCTGCAAGATTTCAATATTTTATTGTATTTACCAATTATTTTTTGCTGCCACGATTTTTTTACGCTAGAATTTGTAAGATGTGTATAATATTTGGCACACTTGTTTTGCGTTTGAAGATAAATAACTGAAATCCTGAATCACGATAGATTCTTAAATCAAAATCTTGGTCATCAGTTCAGATATGAATAAAACGGAAATGGAGATATATATATATATATATATACACACAGAAGTGATTCTGATTCCTGTTGGAAAGGGTGGGGAAGGGATGTTTTCTTGTTTTTTTGGTGGCTCAGGGAGATCTACAGACTGCAGAGAAAATGGCATGCACGATACGTGTTCACTTGTTCGGACTATTGATGGACTTCTAATTTTTTTTTAAGAGTAACTTTTGTGGTTGAATTATAATTTGTTGATAAATATGTCTAATAATTTAGTCTCTGAAAGAATATGATATCCAACCGTAAACTTTAATCAATTACTGTTACGTGGCATAGAGACATAATTTTATATTTAATCGTCAATATATTTATTATATAATATTCTTTTTACTTTTAGTCTTCTCATCCTCTAAGAATGTGAATGTTAAATAATCACTTTTATCTCGGATTGTGTAATTCAATAATAAATATATTCTTAAAAGATGAAAATATAAAATTTAGTCATTGAAAATGTAAAAAATATGACAAATATATTTGATCGTTAACTTTCGTTCATCGCCATTAATGAAATAACCAAGATTTGAAGAAGTAAAATATGAGATATATTTATCTTTTAGGGTAATTTGGAAATATTTGTAATGATTGATATACTGTTACAATATTTATTTTGAGTAATTTTTATTGTGATAGACAAATTACGATTAATCAATATTATCGTTATTATTATGTTTATTTTAAATTATGTTTGTCAATATATTTTTTCAAGTAATTGTTGTAATGTTATCCTAAAATAATATTTTATTCTTCAATGAAACGAAATTTTGGGTCTAACAAATTAGTCTAATAGAAACATATTAATATTTAGATCCAATAAAAAATTTCTCATATTTTCGTCTAATGATAATTTATTAATATTTTTGGTCCAATAGAATATATTAACATTTAAGTTAAAAAAAATTATTGATATTTTTCTCCAATAAAAATAAAGATAAAGAAGATAAAAAGAGATAATTGAGAAATTACAAAAGATGAAAAATAAAGCAATTTTTTTTATTAAAATAGTGAAATTAGAAATTTTTATTTTAAATTCTAAATATTCAGATAATTTGACTACGTCAATTAGAGTTTCGTGGCTTACGGTGTTATAGTCGGGGGAGTGCATGGGCGTCGAAATTATTAGGATGGTTTTTTTGACTTGGCCTCCCAATAGACTTGAATTTAGCCAGAAACTCATTCCTATACGTTTGCAATTAAATATCCCATTATTATTCAATGTTTTTTTTATTGGATAATCCTTTTTTGATTTGACACTATTGGCATTTGATATCTAAAAGTGACTTTAGACCCTTGAATAATTTAGATAATAAAAAAGACATGAACTCAGTCATGGAATATAAAAGTCCCTCAAAACATAAGTATCTAAATTTTTTTTCCTCAAACAAGTTATTATATGATTCATAAATTTTGAATTTAAAACGTACTCAAAAGAAATTGAAATTCATGTCGATTGTATCAATAATAATATTTTTATTGAATAATTCAATCGTTGTTGTTAGAGAAGCAAGACAAACCTAACAAGTTATAACATAAACTATGAACTAATGATGATGGATAGGGAGAAAGGAAAAGAGAATAATAGTTTGTATTAATTTTTCAAATACAAAGTATCAAAAAACACTTAATAATGCACAAGCTTGTTGGTTATAACAAACTTTAACCAACTAACTACCTAACTAATAAAATTAACTACCATATGAATTAACTAATTTCAACACTTCCTCTTAATTCATATTGGTACAAGACATTACTCCTAGCCTATCTCTCATTTCCTTAAATTTGATACACTTCAAAGGCTTTGTCAACATGTTTGCTAGTTGATCTTAAGATCTACAAAACTCAAGCTCAAACTTTTCCTTATTCACATGATCTCTCAAAAAGTGAAACTTGGTCTCAATATGTTTACTTCTCCCATGTGTCACTGGGTGTTTTGCCAAGTCAATAGTTAACCTATTATTAATTAACAATCTCATTGTCTTCATTTTGGTTGTATAGACCCACTTTACATTAGCTGGTCTCTTTCTTTTTGGCAAATTAACTAATTCCCAAGTGTCATTCTTCTCTATTGACTTCAATTCTTCTTCCATAGCATCTCTCGAATGAGCACTTTGAGAAGCATTTCCTTGACTTACCGGTTATGATTTAGCAAACAAGACAAAATGGACTAATTCTCCCTCTACATTGATTGTTGTATTTTCATAATCTTTGAGTGTTTGTGGTGCTTGCCTTTCCTTTTGTGATCTTATGATTTGAATGTCAATTAATTCAATAGTTTATACTCCATTATCTGCATTATCAAAATGCATAATCACATTCCTTTCAGTATTATCAGTTGTTGTGGTAGTCCAATCCCAACTCTATGATTCATCAATCAACACATCTATACTAATTAGAAATTTCTTCATCTTGGGATTGTACAACTTCTAGGCACCTATTGGATGATAACCAATGAGAACCATTGATTCTGCCTAGTTATCAAGTTTTTGTCTTAGTTTCTCATGCACATGCTTGAAACATAGTGAGCCAAAGATTCTAAAATGACTCATACGTGGCTTGTGCCCAGACCATGCTTCTTCAGGAGTACATCCTTGCAACTTCTTTGTAGGAATTCTGTTCAGAATATACACCACAGTGGAGGCTGCTTCTCCCCAAAAATAATGTGGCATTTAATTTCCCTTCATTATACTTCTGGCCATGTTCATAATGCTCTTGTTCCATCTCTCAGCAACACCATTGTGTGTGGTGTGTAGGGTGCAGTAATCTCATGCAATACTCCTTCTTTGTCACAAAACACTTGAAACTCATTTGAATTATACTCGCCACCTCCATCAATTCTCAGTACCTTAATCACATTGCCATTTTGATTTTCACATAGCAGTTTGAATTTTTTAAAGATGGAGAACACTTCACTTTTCTGCTTAATAAGGTAAATCCAATTTTTTCTAGTAAACTCATCAATAAAGGAGACAAAAATGACTATTGCCTCCTAAGGATTTCACCTCAAATGGCTCACACACATAAGAATATACCACTTATAGTTTCTCCTTTGATCTATTAGGTGCTTCGGACTTAAAACAGTTTCTAGGTTGCTTTGATTCATAACACTCAACACGTAATTGTTTGGGCAATTCAATTTCAGGTAAGCCATGCACCATCCTTTTATTCTTCAGTTCATTTAAACTTCTGAAATTTAAATGACCATATCTATGATGTCACTTCCAATTCTCATCACTTATCAACGTAGCTAAGCATTTTTAATCACCAATCTAAAGTTCAATCTTAAAAGTTCTATTTCTAGAAAAAAGAGACTTTAAGATCAACTTACCAGATTGATCAAATAGCTTCATGTGATTGTCCTCCATTTGTATTGAAATGCCTTTTTCAAGTAGCTGCCCCAAGTTCAGTAGATTGTTCCTCATATTAGGAACATAGAGAACATCACTGATGATAGCCTACTGGCCATCTTTCCTTTGTATGATCACTTTGCCAATGCCTTTTGCATTCATAGAGTTGTTATCTGCAAATTTAATTATGCTCTTCACCTTATTATCAATGGAAACATACCACTCCTTGTGTCCGGTCATATGATTGGAACAACCCGTGTCCAAATACCACAAGTTCACATTCTTATTTTTAATATTGGTTGTTGCCATCAACAACACATTATTAGAGTTAGAATCTTCATCTTGTGCCAATTGAGTTTCATCAACGTTCCTTGGCACCTTTTTGTCTTTGCACTCTCTTGCAAAATGGCCAAACTTTTAGCAATTGTAGCATTTGAGTGATTTTATATCAAGTTTCCATCTACCCTCTTTGTTGTGTGTACTACATTTTTATTGTTGTCTTTAGAATTTTGTTGTTGTTTAGGTGCAGAATTCAATCCTTCACTTTGATTCTTCCCTTTCTTCCAATTTCCCTTGCCTTTCTTGTTTTTGTCTTTATCACTAGAATTCCCTTTGTAAGTTTGAGCCTGCAAAGCTTGGTTTGAGGATCTCAATGAATTTCTTTCATTGAGTCTTATTTCTTGTGCTTCAAGAATCCCTTGTAGCTCTTCTACTTTCATTCCCTCAAGGTCTGTTCCTTGTTCAATTGCAACAACAATGTGATCAAACCTTGGGGTTAAGGTTCTCAAAATCTTGTCCACTATCATTGCATCTTCTATCCTATCACCATAGTTCTTCATCTGGTTTGTGAGGGTTAGCATTCGAGTGAAGTACTCCATTATACTGTCTTGATCATTCATTAGTAGAAGCTCATACTACCTCCTTAAGGTCTACAATTTCACCTTCTTGAACTTGTTAGCAACCTCATAGGATTTCACAAGAATATCCCATACCTTCTTTGCGTTATTCGCATCTAATATCTTCTCCAAGATATTTGCATCAACACTTTGACGAATGATAAACAAAGCCTTGCCATCTTTCTTATTGTTTTCTTGGTATGCTACCTTTTGCACTTCTGTTGGAGCTGCACCAAGTTCTTGAACACCAGATTTGATGATATCAGAAACATCTCGGAAGCAAGAGATTGCTTTCATTTGAGCGCACCATCAATCATAATTCTTCCCATTAAGAATAGGAAGAGAAGCTGACAAATTCCATGATACAGATACCATTTTTGAATTAGTCATAAGCTCCCACCAAGATCAGTAACGAAGCTTTGAATACCAGTTGTTAGAGCAACAAGACAAACCTCACACATATACTCACATAATATAATAGAAACTATGAACTAATGATGGTGAGGGTGATAATCGAGAAAGAGGAAGGAAGTTATAATAATAGTTTGTATTAATTTTTCAAACAAAGATATCAAAAACTTACACTTAACAATGCACATGCCTCTTATTTATAAGACTTGTTGGTTATAACAAACTTTAACCAACTAATTACCTTACTAGCAAAATTAATTACCATATAAATTATCTAATTTCAACAGTTTCTAGCTTTTGGTGGAAAGGTTTTTTGTGTGTGAAATATTTGGTGGAAAAGTGATAAAAAGAAAAGAAAAACGGTACGTAGTATATCGACCACGCCATAGAGAATGGAATTCATTCGCAATAAATTTTATTAAAAAGGTAGTATCAATGATAAATGACGGGTTGACTTGAGGTATTTATTTCTGAATGCATGCTTTCATAGTTAAATGAGATCGTTTTTTATTATTTTTATTTTAAAAAATATACTTATTTGAGATGAATGCATATAAAGAGAGACAAAAAAAATTAAATGTCTTCACACAAAAAAAAGACAAAAAAAAAGTAAGTGAAAGGTAAAAATAATTGTATAATACTACTATATATGTTAAATACGGTGGTTATTGTTTGATATTTTAATAATGATTTTTTTAGTTTGTTTTCTTTGAAAATACATTTTTTTTGTCAGATTAATTTTAAAATGGTCCGCAGATATCCCAATGTTTTTTTTTTTCTTGTGGTTGTATTGTAAAAACCACATTATTTTTTTCTCTCTTATCTATTTTATCTTTTCAGGTGGGACGAAACATTTCACTTTCACCCGAACTGAATTACTCCTAGCCTTTGAATCCACAATTATTGGAATATTAGCATGCTTATAAATTAGGATGTTGATGCTATGAACAAAAAAAAAAAAACTCTACTTGTATTAAATTGTTTTACAAGGTGAGAAAAGAATATATTTTGTTGTTAACCCTTCCTCTTCTTTCTTTCACACCGAGAACGTTGCATGCAGATTGGACAATATGAAGTTTAATCCTAATAAAAAAATAAAGTTTCATAAAGCGAAATTTTTGGCTCCTACAAAGACTGAATCTTTTTTATATATTTTTTCCACCTACACTCTTACTCGAGTAAAAAGAGAGCGTGTCTATGTTGGTTCTACTTCTATGAATTTTCTGGGTCCCCATATCATATATGTATATATATGCTGGCATTTAGAAGAGATGGAAGAGAATGAGGTGCTTTCAGCGATAACGCGATTTCGTGCCTAGGAGACAAGAACCGAAGCCTCGTTGGTGTTTCTATTACCAAAAGCATTCTTATAAAATTCGCCACGTACAAGTGCAATATTCAGTATTCTCTTGTTCTGCAACCACAACCACCACTCTCTTGTGTACCCTTTTGCTAAATCGAACTATATATATGCTATCTCACTTTCTTGCCTAATGGTTGCTCCATTTCTTGTTTACTATTTTTCATGTGCAACTATATATGCATAATTAGTTTTTTAAGTAACTTACAATCATTTAACAAAAAATGAGTATTTTTAAGGTATAAGAACTCTTTTAAAAGGATATGAATCTAATTACAATTTTAAAATTGTAAGTACTTATTTAAAAATTTTGACCAAATTATAGAAACTTAAAAAATAATTTGTCTAACTTTTTTTAATTACTTAATAATTTGTCAAAAGCCCCTAGAATTTCATAGCAGATGTTATTAACGGTCATATGCAGCAAGCAGGTCAACACCTCATTATAAAATCCATAGCCCTCTAATTTGAACTGAATTTAAAATTCTGAACACTTTTAATTTCTAAACTCTGTTCAAAGCATAGTATTATTATTCGTCGTGGGTGATTACGACTTCCTTCAGTGCATATTATGTATTCTTTTTCTATGAAACTGTTTTCGTTCTGTTCGAAGTTTCGGAGGTATTTCGGCCCCACTTAGTTACCTACCCCAAGTGGCTGTGTCTGTTGCAAAGAAACGTTCAACAAATGTGGTTGTTAACTACTAACTAGCTGCCAAGTAGGATACTGCATGGCGAAACGAATTTCAAAGCCTCTCAATAATTCATGCTTGGTAGATAATGGAAGGGGACCAATTCTAGCAATTAAAGTACTAGTAATTAATTGGACGGAGGGGGCACGTTGCATCAGTGAGTTTGGTGAACGCTTATGGTGGTTCTTCCTCTTAATTAATGGACTTTAGTAGTAGTACTTGCAATTACACCAGTGAGTATCTTTAGTTATTAATTGATTAGTCACTTTGTTACTAGCAACATTTATAAAGTATAATTGTTAAGATGAATTGTTTGTTATAATTTTGTGGATCTTATAATATTTTTAAAAAAATTATTCATGATATAAATTTATTAAACAACAATTATCTACTATAAGTGATGTTATGTCATTTGTTCCAATAATGAATAAAAATATTAAACCATTTTTATTGGAGAGGTATAATGCTTAAAATTTCTTGTGTTAACTCAATCAATTTATCTATCGAAATGAAGCGAGTCATCATGGAGTCCTTTTTAATTTAATTATTGAATTCAAAGTTTTCAACTACTTTTTCACCAGTATTATTTAATAGTAACATACTTACACTATTACAGACCTCACAGAATCCCTATTTCAACACTTGCTAGCAGCCACTCACCTATTCCTTGGTGGTTGCCTTTAATGTAGTGTCTTTCAATAGCCACCAACCCATGCCACTAATAATAGGGATAACGTGAACATCTCGACGAAACTTTAATTTAATCTGTTATATGTTGTAGCAAACATTTGCACTGCCTTGCATTAGTGCAGCATCAGACTTAGTATAATAAGAAAGTTTTTGTTTTGTTTTCTTCATGGGATGAGATGTGGCATTTGTAGTTTTGTTCTTGTATAGATAGATCGCTGAAGCTGGGATGGGAAAGAAAAGGCTGGTGAAGCACCAGTTAATCACATGTTATTTTTTAGTATAAAAAGTATTATATATAATAAAATGTAAAATAAGTTATTACTAATAAGAAAAGCTATTGAATTTTTATAACATATAAATAATACGTGATAAATGAAAATATAAAAGGATACTCTTAATTTTTCATAAGATATTAAATTTGTGCTAGGAAGAAAATGAAATACTTTTGTCCTTTATGTTGGAGCCTGAAGGAGGAAGCATAGAAAATTAATGGTTCTTATCTCATAGCTAGGGTGGTTTCTTCTTCTCAAGATGCTCTATTCGTTGAAATATTATAAAACCAGTCCCTATCCGATAGATAGACTTCAGCTAGGGTGGGAATAACAAGCACGGGTGTAGTGTTTTGCAAGCTACCTTTCTTTTCCCCTTTTCTTAGAAAAAGCAACCTACATCCACAATGACTGAAGGAGAGTCACAGGAGCGTTAGGGATTAGATTCATAAAGAAATCCCACTAGCTTTTCCCCTAAATGATTTTTATTTAATACAAGATAAATCATACAATCACGATGACAAATTATCTTATCCACATAAAATTCTTTCATAAGTATTCATTGTCTTTTATGGGCCCATGAAAATCTTGTTTTTAGAAGGCCCAGTAAGGCTTTAACAAGCCGAATGGTTATGCAAATCAGAGTAGCCATTCAAATTTAGCAATGAACAATAGCTATACACATGAAGCAAGAAACCTAATGATTAAGAAAGAATTTTGCAACCAGAATATGAACTCAGAATGACCTTAACTATGCAATAAATGAATTGAGGAAAATAAATATATAGGTAAATAGCTATTTTGGTTTTTAAAAGTATGTAACACTGATAAATTCGTTCCTAAAAGATGAAAAAATAAAATTTAATTCCTGAAAGTGTAAAAAGTGAGACAAATCCGTCCCACCATTAACATTAGAGAACTCACCTATGTGACACGTAGGGGGGGACACAAATCTAATGAACTTAATGCTCACATGGACATAAGGTGTAAAGTTTCTTACAAATATCTTTCTAATTTAACAATCTATTAACAATTTTGTCCTTCAATTATACAACTTACTGATAAATATATTCATAAAATATATAAACCTAATTAGTTGACATTAGTAACAAGATACATGCACCAACAACACATTAGACTTAGAACCTTTTGATTTTGTTATTGCAAATATTTATTATAATATATTATAATTATAATTATATTTGTAATGTCAACTTATCACACAAAAATCAAGACTCAAAAGGAGGCAAGGCAAGACAAGGGTAGGTTCTCAAATGAAAAATCAGTTTGTCATATCTTAAATGGATAATCCACAAGTAGAAGAAAATAAACATAGAGATCTAGCAACCAGAATTACAATATTTTTATAGCTTCCTTTCTTAGTTAGTGATAACCTATATATTTATAATAAATATTAAATAAAAAAGTGAGATCAATTTGTCCTTGAAAGTATAATCTATCACTTTTTTCTTTTGATGTCTATAATTATATAGGTGGTCACTAATCGAACAGGAAAACTATAAAACATCGTAATTCTTGTTGTTAGACCTCTCTTACTTGTTTTCTTCTACTTGTGAATGATCCATATAAGATTTGACAAACTAATTTTTTTAGTTAAGAACACACCCTTGCCTTACCTCCTCTTGATTCTTGATTCATCTATGATAAATTTACATTATAAATATAATTATAATTATAATACATTATAATAAATATTTGCAATAACAAAATCAGAAATTTCTAAGTTTAATGTGTTCTTGATGCATGTATCTTGTGACTGATATTAACTAATTAAGTTTATATATTTCATAGATATATTTGTTAGTAGATTATATAATTGAAGACAAAAATGTCAATAAATTGTTAAATTTAAAGGCATTTGTCAACATATAGGTATAGGGACCAGGATAGTAATAGATTTAGAGAGAATTCTTTTATTTTGAAATTTAAATGATTCTTTCTTATAGGTATGTTGATGATGTACTTATGATGTTTTGAGATACTTTGATGGTTAGTATTTATAATCAACATTGTTATTAGTGGATATTTTGGACAATATGTTAAGGGTTTGTGCTGTGACCTGAGACCTTGATATTAAATGGATGGAATGAGATATATATATAGATTTGCCTAGATATATCATGTGTTCTTTTACAGGTTATTTAATATAGGGTAGGCTAGCCAGACTAACGAAATCATAGTCTGTGCGCTGGTCATGATCCAAGGGTTAATCGTAACACCTTCACTTGAGCATTGAAGTGCCTTTTGTAGATATCTCCCTTCGCTCTGCCGAATACTCACACACCCGAGACTTTGGCAAGGAACTATGAACAGAAGACCCTTTGGTAGAAGGACAGGTATCTAGTCCATTTGTGATAGGAACACTAATGAAAACAAAACAAGCCAAAATCTGGGGAAAACAAAAACATAGTCAGCAGGAAACGAAGTTTGTGCAGAAGATCAAGGCACAAAATGCAGATAATTTTAAGACCTTTTCAGTCTCTTTGAACTTCCTTCTCTTTTATCTGCCTTTGAAGGCTTCTTCTTGTCTTTCCTTTCTCTCTTCTTTATAGCAGTCATATGGGCCTTTAATATAGTTGCATAAGAAGCTTGAAAGCGCTGGTGATCCTTGGGTCCAACCTTTCCAATGAAAACGCAGTAATATAAAACATTAGAAGTGGTAATAACTTTATGCGTACATGAAAATAAGTGGGAAGCAAAGATAGTAAAAAAATTCTCCGGGAACTCAGATGATATCCACACTTGAAAATTTTTCGACAAAAGTTACAGTAATAAAAATTCATCATTTAGACATAACTCCCATCTTAAATTATTAATCCACATCCGATTATATAATATGATAATTTAGAAGGCATTGACACAGCTAAGTGCAATATGAACTAGAGTCGGCAGGTTATCCTTTTATAACTATCACTTCGTGCCTTGATCTATAATGAAATACTATAAATTAGTATTCCTGATAGTGTATGAAAAATAATACTTAGTCACTCACTGCTGTTTTACAGATCAACTTGTCCTTAATTGATAGATCTGAAAACTTGCATTAATGACCCCACTAATTACATGCCAAATAAGTGATCACTAGAATGTAGCACAAACAACTTAAAGATTTAACACTAAGAAATCTGGCAGAAATTAGGGTAACACATTTCACAACCTGAGCAAACTGCAAAGTTTTCCATGCATCAATTAAACAAGTTTCACAACTGACAAAATCCCCACTGGGTATAATAACATCTCTAACTGTATTGTCCAATCCAATAATAAAAGAGATCAGGTAAACTTCATTAGAATTTAGAACTGATACAAGAAAGATAGATAGGAGGTGCTTGACATATCTAAAACAATATTTAAGTTAATACCAGTTTCATAAAACAATATACATTATAATTGGTTTTAGTGAAATCATGTTGTCTACAAAAGAATAGAGGACAGAAATAAGGAACTTGTATTTCTATACATTGATACATTTTAAAGCCAAATTTTGGATGTGAAACATTTGAGCTCATTTTCACATTAAACGCAATAGAATAAGAACTGGGTTTTCAAATATCTGTAACTAGAAAACATACAAGATTTTAAAAACACCACAATTTTACCTAGCTATCCTGTTTTTAAAGTTTGGAAAACAGCCCCACAGATTTATAATATCAGACAAGGTAACTTATAAAAGAAAACTTAAGTGCAACATCTTAGGTCCCTTTAATGTCATGCTTCGACCAAAATTGGAGTTTCATCTAGATAATCAATGTTGATCTTTATCATCAACCTTTGATTGAACAGGTTACCAAGATGTAACTCCAATTTTGATTGGAGAATAGCACAAAGAACACCTAAAGAATATGAGGAGGAAAAAATTCAAATGACTAAACCCAAGTATCGTGTCTTTAATTCTCTCCTTTTCACTAATCTAATCAAATGCTCTTAACCATTACAAACAGAATAGAAAAATTGCATGTCAGAAACAGACTAGGAACTTAATTCCTAACTTATCAGAAGATAATAATGCAGAAAAGTAGGGAAAGAGAATTAAGAGAAGAGATTACAATGGGTTTTGGGTGCTGAAAACGCAGTCGTCGACGTTGAAGTGGAAAAGAAAAAGGCATTAGAAATTAACAATGACAAGAACCAAACATTAATCTACCGGAATGGGTAATCCGGACAACAACCAAACGTTAAGCTAAACCTTACCTGAAACGGCGCCGGTGATCGGTGGGGAAGAGTTGTGGTGGTCCTGGCTACGCAAAGACGCACAAAGAAACGGGAAAGGGAAAGGTCCTGATGAGTATAAGTGAGTAAAGGGCTTTTTAGTCAAATGGTGTGGTGGGTGCAGGAAGCAACACTCATCTTCGTTTTTAGAAGCCCAAGCCCATTTGACAGTAAGAAACAGAACCGTGAACTGAAAACCGAGTCTGAGCAAGTTCGCGCGAATTGACGAGGAAAACAGAGAAAGGAAGATGGAGAAGCAGAACGAAGAAGAAGAAGAGCAAAAGAAGAAGAAGAAGAGTTCGGTGGTGATAAGAATACCTTCTTATCCGGAAGTGGTTGAAAGTTCGCAGGCGAAATCCACTCCTTCGTCTCTCTTCGTTCCCTCCCAAACCTTTTCCGAAGCTTTCGCCTTCGTCAAATCCTCCGACTTCTACTCTCCTCCTCCGAAATCGAGGTACACACGCTTTCCGTTTCCGCATCTTAAATGTTTACTCATTATCGTTATTAATCTTATCTCTTCGCGTTAATTGATTTTTTTATTAGGGAAACTGGTCAATCGGACGCTCCATCTTCAACATCGACACCATCTCCCGCTACTGCTGAAGCTTCGTCAACAATACCTTCCTCTCAAAATCGCAATTCAATTCTTGTCAGCCACAGACAGGTCCAATCCATATCATTCATATTTTCACTTCAATTTTCGTTTTAAAATAGTTATCATCAAATATATGACAATCATTATTAGTGTATTATTTTGCAGAAGGGAAATCCCTTGCTAAAACACATTAGGAACGTTAGATGGGCATTTGCTGATGTTGTTTGTGACTACATGCTTGGCCAAAGCTCCTGTGCTCTCTATCTCAGGTTATTTTCTCTGTGCTTTTGTTTTTTGGTCATTTTTGTATAAACTTGCTTATTCAGTCGTCGGTGTCAACATGAATAAATAGTGTTTTCTATTTCAAGTTTGTTAGTTAAAATTTGGCTGGATAAAAAATTGTTGAAAATCCATATCAAATCACCACTCAACGCTGGATCTAGTAATCATGCTCTGACAGTATTACTATGGCATGTTTGTAGGATAATTACATGTAATCTCATGATTGGAGAAAATATTCATACCTTGCGACTTGATTATGTTTGTGGAACTGCTTGTTTTTTCTAGATTTCTTGTTACCCATGTGTGGTTACTTGGATATCTCACAAGTTGTTAATGTTCTGCTGGCTGGGTTAAATGTAGTTATATTATGCATCGACTTGACTTTGGTTGATGGTTTAATGCAGTCTTCGGTATCATCTTCTGCATCCAGACTACTTGTACTATAGAATAAGGGAGTTGCAGAAGAATTTCAAGCTTCGTGTGGTTTTATGCCATGTTGATGTGGTCAAGCACTTATTCAACTTCTATATCATCTGTTTTAGTTTGTTTTCCAATGATCTATCTACAAATTTATAATTTAACTATACATGTTCGGCTATCTACACAAAGTGACATTTCTCTGTTGTTTTCTTATTGATTGCAGGAAGATGTAATAAAGCCTCTTCTTGAAGTTACAAAAACAGCTATGCTTCATGACTGTACACTCCTTTGTGGATGGAGGTGCAATTGACTTTACTTTTTACTGCTTGTGAATTATGTGTACTGAAGATATGATTTTAACTCTCAGGAGCATGAGAGTGCTTCCATTATCTATTACACTCTTGTGAATTTCTTATCAAACTCTGATTAGAAAATATCATATGACACGATCAAATCTCTTGTTAATGATGAAAGTCTGTGGTTGTAACTTGATGAAGATTGTTAATGCAACCGTATTTTTTATGTGACTTATAGAATATACATCTTGAAAGGAGAAAAGCTTATTGTAGTTTCTTTTGGAACTTTTGGTTTAGCAGAATTTGTACCATTTAAAGGAACTTGAGATTAATGTAGCATGCATGTGAATTTCAATATATGTTGTAGCATCTGGCAAGATTCCTCTTACCTGTCTAATTGATTGATTTTATATAATTTTATTCTACTGTTATAGCCTGGAGGAATGTGGCCGTTACTTGGAGACCATAAAAGTCTATGAAAACAAGCCTGCAGACATTATTCAAGGCCAAATGGATACAGATTATCTATCACGGGTATGGTTATGCTAATTTATTTTCTATTCATTAATTTATTCTGGGTTTTAATACTTTCAAAAAGCAAAATATTAAGGATGTAGTTCGTAAATTGATTAAACTCTAAGCATGGCTATCATCAATTGTGCTGAAGCTATTTTACTTTCAACTGTAGCTTACTCATTCCCTTACAACTGTCCGACATGTTAACAAGACTGATGTAGTCACCCTTGGTACCACATTTGGGGTATGTTTATTGTTTTTTAGAGAACATTCAGACTTCAGAGGCACACATATATTGTTTGATTTTATTTGCAAAAGCATTTTCATCAAGATGTGTTCTTGCCTTTTCAGTCTCTTTCTAACATTATGGGTGCATCTATGGAAGATCTTGCTCGTTGCCCTGGCATAGGAGAGCGCAAGGTATATTATCAATGGTGAAATTGTGATGGGATAATGATTTGCCCTTATTTATTTGTAGTGTTTGTTGCATGATCTTGATCCCCAGCCCACAGTGATGTATTAGCCAAAAAAATCTGAATATTTTGTACACTTCCTGATAACAGGTCAAGCGCTTGTTTGACACTTTTCATGAACCCTTCAAGCGTGTGGAATCCAGCCGGCAAGCCATTCCAGAGACTTCTGTCCAGAACAAGCCAGCTAGTCCAGAGTCATCGATCAGGAACAAAGCTGAATCTTCCTCCTTGATTGAAGACAAGCAAGAGGATACAGAAGATGTGAGCAAACGTAGGAAGAAAGAACCCGAAGTTACTGTCAAATCTGCCCTTTCTGCAGCTTTTGCCAAATATTCTGGTAGAGTTGGGAAGAGGAAAAGCACTTCACAAGTGGAGGAAAAAGAAGAATCAATTATTTCCAAAGAATCAGAAGCTGAAACATAAAATTACCATGAAGTTTTTCACTGGTTCAATAATTTACCCTTAAACAATATAACCTCATGAGATTATTTAATCTCTATGCTTGTAAAGCCATGGAACTCTATTGGGAGTGTAAACGGGAAACATCTGTAACAAATGAAGAGGTAGTTAGGAGGCTTTAATCAAATGGGAAAGGAAGAGAAAGGAGAGGGGTGGGGTCATGTGGGTAATTGGGTATAACAACAAATTGATGGAAGATTAGATTTTCGGTTGTTGAGAATTGAGATAAGTTGGGAGGGAGAGTTAGGACCTTTGCAATTCTTGATTTGAGTGATATTCTCATCTTTGTACATTCTGTCTACCTCGTTTTCTTGATTCTGAAACCTCATTGCGATTTTTTGTTTAATGTTTCTATTAGTTCTAGCCTATTTTCCAAGCCAGTATCTATCAAGCTCCTCTTTTAGAAGCAGTCTCTGCCAAAAAAATTTATTGGTTTTGGATCTTGCCCTACCTCCGCTTGTATTTTTGAGGATTCTGGAGTAATATAATAATAACAACTACATAACGTTTACTTAGCATAAGAATATAGTAAGTTTTTTGTTATAAGTTATAACCGCCCTTAGGAACTTATGATCCATCTCCTTGGTATTTTCTGCTCATGTTTTGGATATTGCATTTTTCCACATTATCAGGATGGCGCTAGAAAAGTGGTTTTCATCATTTAATGAAAATGAAGAAATATCCGACAGACTGTTATAAAGAATATTTAGTTATCTTAGTCTCTACGTTACATCATTTAGAGTTTTGGCTCTTCCTTTGTTGTTCCCGTTGGTAATATTAATTTTATCTCGATTCTGATATACAGCTGCAATCATTTTGCTGATCTTTTTATCATGAAATATCCATTGATATGACGAGTAGGGTTTCCTGTTGTGCTTACTTGCTTTTTGGGGAATCCCTTGCATTCAGCCATACGCCAGTCATGCAAGTCCAAACAGGTCAGCATTATTCCATTATCCTTCACGTCTGCATGTTAGTATTTCTCCTTCTCGTAAAAGTGAATTAGCTTTCAATATAGTTGTCCTATTGCACCTTATGCTAATGCATAAAATTGAGCTCTGCCAATTGCCAGATGGAAAGAAGCTAGATTCCATCGATCTCCTTGCAAGTGCCTAAGTGGGGGAGCTCCATATTAAGGTCGTTTTCCGTTGGCCAAAAGTAATTCAATCTGATTTGAAGTATGTCACTAAGTTTGTTTTCACGCGGTAACTTATAAGAATTTACAGGAAACGAAACTCTCTAAGTTTCATCATATTTTACAGAAGAAATGTTATGTTCATATATTAGCGACATAATTATTAGAAAGTTCATATTCCTCTTAATTTTGTAACCATGTATCTTAGCTAGGTTGTCATTACAAAGCCAATCTAAATAAGTATAGATATTAAAATGATATAAATAAATAACATCTAGAACTAAATTTGTCCATGACTGCATGCAAATGATTTTATCCTTTAGTCTTTCTGTTTTGCATTTTCTCCCTCCTCTCCGTTGTTGTAGGCAGTAGGGATGAAGGAATTCCACTGATATAAGTTGCGAATTTGATGGTGCCCCCATCAAGTGTGATATTGCACTTGTTTTTTGGGGCCTAATGTTTGTCCAAGCACTATTTTAGTCTAAGAACTAAGTACTTTATTTCTAGGCTGCTTCTGCTTCTGTTCTTCTCAAACAGAATGTTGAAGAAACATAATGCACACCTAATGAGTAGGACTTGGCGTTTGTTTCTGAAATCGTAGGGAGCTGGATGAACTAAGAGAGGATTGGTTCCTAACAAGTGGTATCAGTGATTGTACAACATCTGTCATGAGCGGCCTGTAATCAGCTTCTGGCTGTATGCACATTGCTGCAATGGCAGCTATCTGTAAGTCCCATAGTAGCAGAAAGCAAAAGTTATTTACTTGATGTGAAATGAAAAATATAAGTAGTCCAAGACATCAAGTGATAGTGATGAGAATGAGAGAACAACAATGACTAAACAAAACCAAATTTGACCTGAATTAAATCCTTCTTAGAGTACTGTCCGCGAAGAGCTGGGTCAACCATTTCAATTACCTTTTCTCTGTTTGTCAACCTTGGAAGAGCCTGATGAATAACAAACATGACAGTCAATGTTGCAGCTTAGCTTCCTCACTAATATTTTGGAAGGAACACTTGGCATTTTTTTTCTCCTTTGGTTTTAATATAAACGTAAGTTACATAATCGATTTTATTCTTTTAAAAATTCAAGAGTATTACTACTATTTACTAACCCAAGAGACAAGGACGTGTTCTCCTGGGGCCCTCTTGATATCAACTGGCACACGTCCCGTGAGCAGTTCGAGAAGAACCACACCATAGCTGTAAACATCTGACTTTGTAGTAAGCTTACCCGTGGCGTACCTGCACAATGCCCAATTTCAAGGGACAAATTAAATATATGCTATAAGTTATGAAGCAAATTATAAATGGTCTGCTGTATGAAATTTATACTATATGCCAGAAATCATAAAATTAAAAAAATTACAGCCTGCATGATAGGGACTTGACTGTGACCATGTGCATGGTTCTTTTTTTAACACTGCAGGTTATGTACTGGGAGTGTGGGTTGAGACTGAAGATAAGGCAAGGTGCTTCCGATTATGAAATGGGGTAATAATACTCACTCTGGTGCCAAATATCCAGTGGTCCCCAACACACGACCGTTCCTCTTCTCTGATCCCATCTTAGCCAATCCAAAATCAGACACTTTGGCACGGAAATTTTGATCCAGTAGAACGTTGTTACTCTTAAAGTCTCTGTGGATCACAGGTGAGACTGCATGCTCATGCAAGAACTCCAGTGCTCTGGCACAATCAAGGGCTATCCTCATCCGGGCCCACCAATCCAACAGCTGATATTGATCGTTGGGAGTGTGAAGATGGTAGTGGAGTGTTCCATTGGGCATGTATTCAAAAATCAGTAACCTGTGGTGTTGGTCAGCACAATAGCCAAGTAACTCCACCAAATGAGGAGAGTGCAAGCGACTTAAGAGATCGACCTGTGCAATAAATGTCATTTACTCTTCACACCCATGTGCTGGATTTGAATAAAGCTCACAATATGAGTTGTCAAGTGAGATGGACTCATTGAAAGATAAAAAGACATTTGCATTCCAATTTTTCATGGTCCCAATTTTGGTTGCAAAACGCCACAGATTTTTTATTTTTATTTTAAATAATATTTGGCAGGAAATGTCAGTATTTTAATGACCTAGGAATAAGTTTTATTAATATTTTGATTCAACGGTAGTGCATAATTCTTGATAGCATTCACCAACAAATAGATAACTTAAATTTTTTAGTTTTATGAAGGATTCTCTTAATCATTAACATGCTTTCACAGTTTAAAAAATCTTCTAGGTTAGAAGATGCTGAAAAGTTAAAAGTTAATTTATACCCCTAACGAATACCATTACTCGAGTCAAATGTCATGCCATGAAGGCATATTAAGGTTGTCACGTGATAGGTTGTAAAATTCTTTTCATATTAATATAAAACCGTTCCTTAGGCAACCAATACAAGTTTCAGCTTAGCAAAAGACAAAAACAAAGTCTCTGCACAAACTGGATCTAATACAAGGAAAGAAGACATAGAGAGAGATAGATAGAGCAAGTAAGAACAAGAAATAATTAAATCTTTTGCTTAAAAAAAAAAAAGAGGATATATTAAGTAGATCATTAAATGAAGCAGAGTCACTCACCTCTATTCTGAAGGCACGTTCCCCTTGCTTACCCTCAGTGCGAAGCAACTTAATTGCTGCCAAAGTGCCATCACTTAGAACACCTCTATAGATCAAACCATGCCCTCCAATAATTCCATTACTACCAATGACATTTGCTTCGCTGAATCCATCAGTGGCAATTTCTAACTCCCTATACGTGAACACTTGTACTCCACGAAATTTAGGTGCTGGGGTCCTGCTCAAATTTCCCCCATGAAGACACCCACTTTTCACATCTACAATTTAATGTATCCAAGCATTAATGTATTAGCTTCTATGAATATTAATTAAAGCCTCACTCTTTACTCCTCCAGGACTAGCAACAAATTTGAATTACTATTAATGAATTAATGATATAGTAGAGACAAATTCATCTGATCATCTGGTGCCTGATAAAACTTGAACAGTAGCAATTCCTAGCTAGAAATTAGTAACTCGTCTAAATTTGCATATAGTAATGGTATCTGTATCTGCTTCACTAATTGAGAAATTGTTCGTAATTAATTGATAACATGTGATGTGTTACTAGTTAGTTACCTGGGCTAGAATTCAACGTTGTTGAAGTGATGAGCCTGCTGCTTGTGTCATGAAGCTCTCTGCTGTCTTCTTCGCAAGTTCCATTCTTGCTGGAGGATTTTTGGCGACGGATCAAGAATAGGACCACGAAAATGATAAATAGGACCGTGACTAAGGTGACGAATGCGATGATTATGAGAATGGTTTTGGAGGGGAAATGGCCATGGCTATGGTTATGGCTATGTCTTTCTGAATGTAAGCGGTGTTGTGTGTAAGAATGGTTCCTAGTTGGTGGCCCTGAAGGTACAGTGGTTGTAGTAGTATTAACTTCCATGACAGACAACAGAGAAAAAAAAAAGAAAAAAGAGAGAAAAATTAAATGGTTATTGTTTGAGGTCAGAAAGAAGTTTGGGATGGGAAGGCAGGGAAGTAAGAGAGGGTGTAGGAGAATGGGAAATGGGTTTTGTTTATAGTAATAAACAAAACAATGAGGGGTGCAAGTATTTGCAAGTTTTAAGCCTCCTTTCCTAGGAGGGCAAGTCACCTTCTCTTTCTCTCTCTCTCTCTCTCTCGTGAATATTTAATCAAGTGGTTTTGGTGTACTTCATTCGTCTCTTCTTTTGTTATTTTCTAAGGAATTGTCTCTTTCTTTGTATAAGAAAATCTTGGAAGCTTTTGCACAATCAATCTTTCGCTCATGCTTTCTCTATAATATTTCGCTAATTATAGATTATCTACATTCCACTTTGCTGAAACAAGAATGGATTTGTAGCATGTCTTTTTCTCAGTCTTCTTTGGTTAAAGAAAACAAAAAAAAGAAGATAATTATACTTTTGGCTGGCTGGATCAATCAATTTATACCTGCTGTTGCTGCTGGGAGTGGTCACAGGTCAACCAGTTCTTCCACTAGTGAGACTGAAGCAAAGGGGATCAGTTAGCTCTAGGTGACTGTGCCATCTAACTAATTGCCATTTCCACCAGTCACTGCCAAATAGCAATACTCCAATTGCCACCTGCATAACTCAAAATTGCGGAATTCCAATGCTTAAATTTGTACATGTTTTCTGATTGAGTAAATCATTTTCCACTATGCATCATTCTATATGGTTTAGTTATTTCATTTGGCTATGAAGGCTAGCTGAAGAATGGGACAAAAAGACAAACAAACTTGCTTTTAGATACTGCATTTAGCTAATCTAATTAAGAAACTGATATAACACACATACCCTGATCTTTCCCATGCTTGTTTCTATTTTCAGCATATTTTAATTGGATAGCAACACTGATATTCAAATCTCCTAGAAGAAAAATGAGATCATGACTAAATAGTTTTCACATGAATGAATCAGAACCAATAAATATAAAATTTGGCATTTGTTTTGGACCAATTAGGGTTTGCCACGCTACCTGTGGTTCGCGGTAACTACTTAACCACTTTACTTGCCATTTACCATTTCATGCCTATAAGCACATTTCTAAACCTCAATTTATACATTTCCTATACTTACTGACTTCAACATTGGAGTGTCATTACAAGTATTTACGAGCTCTGTTTCTTATCTGAGGTCATTGCTACTTGCCGAAGTTGTCTTTGTTACCCGAAGCATCCACCAAGTGCAGAGATACCAAAATTCCTCCATAGTCCAAACAACATTCATCTAATATAATAGGTAAAATTTAAAATTTAGTCCATAACATTATTTTTCGTTTTAATGGCTGTATGAAAAAAAAAAACATATATTTTGATTTTGACTTGAAAAAACATTTACCAACATTATAACTATGTTAGATTTGTCCGTGTTTAACAATTATTTTCGTTTTAATTCTTACAATTTGTTTTGATTATAACAATTTTTTATATATATATTTTGATTCCTACTTAAAAACAAAATCTCAAATACAAATACCATTACTATACGAGTGTCCAGTGGCAAGAAGTCACAGACAGATCCCTGACTGTTACGGAAGATTGGCAATCACATGCCTTTCTGTCGTCCATAAAGTTAAGTCGCCAAAACACCACAACAGAAAACATTCTCTTTCAAACTTAAACACATTGCTAATGTTCAATCTTTTTATTATTCCTTAATTTTTTTATTCGCTGCCACAACCTGAGCCTCACCAGTCACCATTATATATTTATCAAACAAGATAGAAATTCATCATAACATTTGCTACAAAGGCAATTATCCAATTGGGTATTCCTCACCTACCAATTTAATTTGCATAACTAATCACGACTTTTCCCTCATCATTCTTCTCACTTATCACAGGATTACCCTTATGTTCGCTCACCAACAGACAAGCACGTCAATAAAATAAATAACAATACTACATAAAATTATTCCCACTTCCCAAGGTAAGAATAGTACTATTCGAGTGAAGCAAATTAAGATCACATTTTGCAGTGCAGGTGTAAAACTAGAAATTGTAAAGGGAATTGAATATTTAGGGAGTAGTGTATAGCGTTTCCCTAGTACGTAAGTGGAACATGTGGTAAAATTAATCTCGCATGCATATCTTTGGTCCTTTTTCCTAAGAATTGGGGAGGGTAAAACTTCAATACCGGCTAGCTATAAGGTTTTTAAAACGTGGCTCTAATTTGTAGGTAAATCCAGCAATTTTAATTCAACTGGAAGATAAATTATTTTGGAATCGTGAAAAAAGGTTCCACTAAACTCTAAAAATGCTTTTAAAGAGTAGTACATGTCAATTTACATTAAAATGGTTTGTAAACTTTATCCATTTTAACTAGCAGGTATATTGGTGACAAGTTTATTCTTTAAAACCTCCAAGTCTGGTTCATTGAGGGTGTGGATCGAAGCCCAGATCAATGGATCCGTGATTTCTGTGGCCCAGTTGCTTATCAAAACATGAAGGTTGTGGTGAATACGAGTATATGTTCTCATCCAATCAATTTTTCACTTTTTGACCAAAAAGAAAAGAAAAGTTTAAAGTTTTATTAAATAAAATATCTTTCAAATGTGACTTTCTTTTTGAAGTTGAATAACATTATTATATAAAAAAAATCATCATGTAATTACATATTTCATATTTGAACTCAAAGCCATTCATATTGGAGTTGAATAAGATTATTATAGCTAAAGAAAATGCTTCCTTCGTGTATTTAATGTAATTATATATTTAAAATTTGAATCCAAAATTTTGATTAAGTTGAAATCCACACAAGTTAATTCACACATTTGTTGATAAGTTTTATTTTCAATTAAAATAACAAGGTCAAAATAAATGAATTGTATTTATTATGTACATAATAAAAAATAAATTACAATATACAAATAGGAGCATTTGAAACTTTGATTTTAAAATTTAGTTTAATTGATTGAAAGTTATTTTACTGATGATTTGTAAATATATAATTATATTTATAATTATTATTGACTAAAGAAAATTAAGCATTCTATATTTCGTGCTATTCTTATGATTTTACTTTCGTGATGAATAACAACAATCTTCTTTAAAAAAATGTAAAAATATTTAAAATAATAATTAGGGTAAAATATGTTTTAAGTGTTTCTAAAATTTAAAATATATTAATTTCATTCTCAAATTTTTTTTATTAGTTTGATCTCTATAAAAATAAAACATATTTATGTTAGGCATATGAGAAAACGGTCTAACAAAATTTTCACTAAAAACTAAAAATAATATATATGTTTAATTCTTAGAGGATCAAATTAATACAAATTTTTTTATGAAAACGAAATTCATTTTTTTAAAATTTCATTTGGACTTCAAATATATTTTACCTTAATAAGTAATTAAAAAAGAAGAAAAATATTAATTTGGTGTAAAAGTTTAGAAGACACCTGAAAACAAAGTGCTCTGAAAATTCATCTCTTATTGAAAAAAAGAAAAGAAAATTCAAATTTATCATATAAAATTTTCTTGAATATTTCCTATTGGCTTGGTTGTTGGTTGTCCCCATTGTTTGAAGAGACATGATGTTGATATCATATTCAAGAAGGCAAAACAATATACGAGTTATATATGTAACAGTGAAATTGGTTTAAGCTCATCGAGGTATATGATCATTGATCAATAAAGCATTTAGACAATACCCTGATATATGATCACATTCATCAGGAAAACCAAGGAATACTTGGCCACTGATGTAGCATCACCTTTGGAGTAAGGGAAGAAGAGAATTCAAATTGAAGTCCATATCTATTTTGATATAATTTGATGGAGTGTTTGAGGATGAGTGCAACACAGATGTTTTCTGTCTCTAAGTTCTGTAGGTAAGATTTAATGATTGTCAAATCAAACCATCATTTACTAGAACAATAATTGATTAATTTAAAGGTTTAACCAAGCTATATATAAAGTCTCAAAACATTTCCCTTTCTTTGAAAGTTTCTCGGTTGTAATTGGGCTGTTAATAAATAAATAAGAAATGTTCCATCATTTCCCTTTTTATTTGGAAGAAGCAGGGGAATATACAATTAAGTCCTATATGATATTGATTCGTAAAATAGCGGGGATTATATAATTTAGTTCAACTCCTTAATTTACAAATAGTTTATCATCATATGTTCCATCCTTTTTTCTGGAGGATGTGGAGCCAGAAAATATTATCATTTTCTCATGTAAGCTAGCTTGATAGTAAAATCTTCCAAAATTCATCGCCTTCATCAAGTTGGCAGCTTGTGATAATATTCGTCACTCATACGATCTTGCTCCCTAACCACATGCACCCTGCAACATTGAAGCAATGATTTCCTTACCCAAGTTTGTTCTAAGGGAAAAGGACATCAAATATCATTGGCATATGACAGCTAACACTCATGAATTGAAGAGTACCTACTGGCCTGTGAGACCAGATTATACATATATATATATATATATATATATATATATATATATATTACCGTTTTATAAGTGAGGATGGATGCATGCAAAAGAGACAAGATGCAAAGTGCATACATGCGCATGATTGATGACAAGTTGACAACAGAAGCTCATCAAAGATGGCCTACAATGCTAGCTAGATAAAAAAAAAAAAACACTAAAGGGAAATAAATAGTTTATGATAAGAATGATAGTTAGCTAGGCGCAAAAGGAAATATCTACTAGTTAAAGCAAAGGAAGCCTTTAGAAATATCTCAATATCTACAGAACAAAATAATAGAATTGTTAATTCTATAGCACCATAGAAAAATGTTTCAAACTTGATGAATTTATCCGCAATTTTCTCCATATATATATACAACCAACCCTAAAGCATAAAGGTCCATATTAATGATGGGCTCGGGTCTCGGGCGTATTGGGACAATAACTCCCCTGCTACAACATACTCCTAAAAATATCTCAAAAATATTCCTTCATCACATTGATCTCACTACGAGCTTTTTGGTCCATGCCAAATATTTAGGTTACCAACTCTGTTAATGTAATCCAGTAAAAAAAACTCTGTAATTTGGTTTTTTTTAACCAAAATTATAGAACATCCTTTAGCATCAGATGCTGTGTAAATCAAATTGTGGGAAGTGATCCCCAACTTTAGTAAATATCCTTTAAGAGATATTCATTTTGCGTTATTACAGATGCAACATAACCTTTTAGGGTTAGCCTATAGGTTGGAGTTTATATAATTATTTCAAAGTCTCATGTTGAAACTTTGTGGTTTTCGTCGTAGATAATACAAATTTTGTAAATGCAATAATTTACCATATATTTCTAGCTAGCTTTTGAAGGCAGAGAGTTAATTGAACCGGAACTGGAAGCACTTTCCAAGATTTTTGTTGAAATACTTTTGTATCTTCAACTCACGGTTCCATTTTCATGAAACATCATCACTAGCTTATTTAAATGTGGCGTTAATGGTTTAAGAACTAGATTGTATTAATCCACATTCGAGGGAACACAGGACCCACGATCCATTTGAATAATGAGAATGTGGGTACATATTTTTGTTCTTGGAATTTGCTGTTCCAACAAAAACATCAAAACAAGTCGTCCCTACGCTCGAAAATCACTTCTTGTTGTCTAATGATTTTTTTTATAAGCAAAATTTTATTAATAAGGCTTAAATTGAGCACAAAATGTACCCAACTCAAGATCAATCATTCTGTTGTCTAATGATTCATCAAGACTTTCATGGTTTACCATTTGGTTGAACTTGAATCTTCCTCAAATTCAAAGAGATCTTGTAAATATATACTTAATAATAATTGTTATACATACTTAATTTGGGCACTTAAATTACACATTAATTACCTAATCTCTTCTCTTTAAATTCTTCTTTTGACCTGAAAGAATAGAAATTTAGTTTCTTGAGTTTTTAACTTAAAAATATTAAAGTTGGTAAATTTAGAATATTTTATTTTATTTTGTAGAGGGTACATCAATAGAGGACTTGAAGATGTATGAAGAATTAGAACAACACACTCAATGTGACAGGCCAATCTGAGAGCTAATTGTACTGTTCATATGCGCTAAGTGCGCATTTGGAGGCTTAACGCATGATCACTTAATACACACTGCACACATGCAAGATTAATGCACATTGATTTTTACAAAAATATGGAGCAAGTGTCATTTTTCACCATTAAAGTGTTTGTTTTTGTTGTCTCTTGAATCTTACTCTATTTTTATGTCCTTTATTATTGTTAAATTCTACCGTGTCTGAATATATCCGCTCTTAGTGAGTCTATTAGCTTAAATTTTAATATATACAAACTGTGAACACACTCAAAATTCCTGTAACACTTTCTTACCATTTAATATTATTTTGACAAATTGATATATTTGTCAAAGAGTTACTACTTATCAACACAAAAATTATTCTTTTTGATAATCAATGCAAATGTAGGACTATTGGAGTATTGGGGGTATAAAACTGCATGAGGCTCCATTGACAAATGGGTACATGAATCTAGAATAAGAAGAAGGGATCCTTCAATAACACAATAGAAGACAAATTAATGTGACAAAAATGTTTAGACAGATTTTAATGGATCTCGAGGAATGTTGTGTTGGAACTTGAGCATGGTTGAAATAAGGACTCATGCTAAGATTCGGACAAAGTTAGCAAAAAAAAATTTGGTCAATCCAATCTTAGAAAACTACACTTTTCTTTTTCAAATCTCCAGCACCGAACTTACGTCATATCACACCCACTCTAATGTGTTTTCAATATGTTGTCCTCCTATAGTATTAAGGGGATAGAAGCAAAATCTCACTAGACCCAACCTTAGCCGCTAGCCGTTAAAATTGTGTGCAGTTACATCGAGTGGATAATATTAACAATTTATGGACTTGGCATTGTACATTTTATTTTGAATCATAGCATATTTTCAAGTGTTATAAAATTTTGAATAGTACATATATTGAAATTTTGTATGTATGAATCATTTGTGAGTTGAGAGAACAATATAGTCTTATTTTTTTCCTTTAGCTTTCCCTTTTCTCTTTTTTGTTCTTCTTTGTTGGGTGATAACTTTTATGTTTTGGCTTGTTAATCATTACAGATGCTAGTCCTTTCATTTACTTACTGCTTCCTGCCACTTTGACTAAGAATCAATTTAGCGGCTGATAAGAGTTGATTTTAATTCGTTGCAATATTCAATATAGTATAGTATTAGTATATATATTATATACTCAATATGTTTCATTTCATTCCCTCCTCATCTCTATCTATCTATGGTCTACATTCCCATTTCCTCTCAATTGCTGAGAATCCAATCAGTCTATGATGACAATGTGTCTATCTTTTCAGATAAGATGGCCATTGGACCCTTCACTGTTATGAGAATGTCTGGTTTTGATGGCGATGGTATTGGTAAGCGAGAAGCTAGGGCGGTGAATATTATAGAGATGCTTTAATTTACCATGTCTGCAGATGCTGATGATGATGGTTTCTGTCTTTTGAGTAGTTTTTTTTAACACTTTTACCAATCTCTGAGTGATATTGATTCAGTTTAATCATCTTTTAAGTTGGCACTGGTGCCACTTGATGTGGACTGTGTTGAGTTTGTGCCTGCATGTTAAGTCTCTTTCTTTAAATGTTAAGTATCTGATTATTGTGGTTTGGTAATTAATTGAAGACCTTGCCAGATGTGTCTTGAACTATCTTGTAGACAATTCTACGAGAGATATGTTTCTTGTTTTGGCTCAAGAGTAAGTGCACAACGGGTGATGCCATGAATTAGGCCCAGAGGCTATGCTAGGCTTTGTCATTGACATGTTACTTGTTACAACAGTATTTTTACAATGTTATTGAAATGTGAACATTATTTGTCGCCTCTCCGAATCTAATACTAATGTTTGAAAAAAAAAGTCAGAGATGTGTTTCACTCTCCTCGATTTTTAATCATAAGATAAGCTATCTATTCCTTTTATAGTTCCTATATCAATAATCAACTAATCTTCAAAATTCATCATGGTTTAGACAGTAGTAGGTTGTAACTAATGTAGATTAGTTCCTAGGATTAAGGCTTCTACTCTTTATATAGGTGCAAATTACAATTATCTTCCTTGAGGTATAGCAATACATATATAAACCCACTACTTGAGATTTTATATAATAGACGTTTTGCTATTAGTTGTTATAATACATGAAAAAAATTGTTTTTTTAGTTCTAATATTTTAAGACCAAATTCTTCAATATAAAAAATATAGAAATCTTGACAACATGGGACAAAAATATAGGGGATAAAACATAATTTTCCCTTACAGAGACTTTCTATATAATCAAACCGAATTACTTTTATGAGGAATGGGAGTATGACAGGGGAGTTTGTAAGCAAGTAAACGTTGGAAACGAAAATCCCAATATAATGGAAGACACAGTAGCAATAGTTGTTCAGAACTTCAAATATATGCATGTAACTTCAATTTTTTATTAGTTTAATTTCAGTATATTCGAACTTGTTTCAGCCGTAATAGTGCGATTTGTGAACTGTGATGTATACTGGTCTTGATAATTGCGTTAACTGAAGCAGGTGAAATGAATGAATATTTGTTAGACTGGTATATTATGGCCTTGTTAACTACTTTGATCAAAGTTAGCAAACTTAATTGGGATATTATCTCTTTGGCACATGGTCTGCACTGTTTCGCTTTCGCATCCATTTTATTGCCACCTCATCCGGGTTCTAACTTCTAATAGAAGATCTAAGAATTATTGAATCCTTAATTAGTTTGGATTAGGTGACCAATCAGCCTGGTCCTTGTGCTTTCTTAGCCTCCTGCATTTGTTTGCTTGCGTTGAAAATTATTTTAATAACTTCACCAACATGTATATATATATGCTTCCACTTATCAAATTATTTTTCCTTGCCTTTTGTTGCTCATACTTGTCTATCTATACTTCAACACAAAATAAAATGGTTCTCGTATATACTTGTCTACTCTTGTGAATATCATTAATAATATCCTCAAATTGCAGTAGGAACCACAACCACTAATAGCATGTAAAATTAACTGATACTAAATTCTTCCAAGCTGAACCTAAATATGCAGTTAGATTAAGATTTTATAGTTTATAAGTCCTATCTAGTTGGAAGCATAATTGTCTTGTACCGAAAAATTTGTTCTTTCGTAAATATATGGCAAAGGAAACTCAGATTTGTTGTGCATTAGCGACAAAACTGTATGGTAGTTATTGTAGGAGAATAGTGATGGAGTGAGTTAGATACATCGAGGACAGAGGAGAGGAGGATAAATTCAAAGCAGTGAATCATATTATGTTACGTTGCATCGTTGTTCGAGAAAGCGAGGTAGTAGTAGTAAACACATGAGTCAAATTGGTCTGTGTCTGTGTGAAGGAGCATTAACTTTGTTTTCATGGCAGTACATGAAATAAACTCTGTGGCTGTGTTGTGTTGTGTCCCCCGCACACGGTCCCAGAAGAATAAAAAGCACAGAGCAAAAGTGGGAATATAGAATATCAGCCGCGACAAGCAAGCGTAAAACCACAGTATCTTTTCTTTGGCATCTTAATATTATTACTACATTAAAGTTCAATTTGGATCCAACTCCGTCAGATATTTCGAATATTGAGGTAAATAAAAGGTACCGAAAGCACAGTCTCAAATCTCAATGTCTGAAAGTCTTAAAGCAACGGACACTATCCTATCCTTCCTTTCTCCTCTTCTTGTTTGTGGGGATTGCTGCTTCCTCCTTCCATCCATCAATTTTAATTTATTAACTATGCTTGTCAAATTAATAACTTAACAGTATAATTTGTCTTTTGGTCTTTGTATTTCACTGAACCCTGACATCATGGTCAACTGGTCATGCATTAAGAAACTAGAATGTCATGAGTTGAGCTTCAGCATGCGTACTGTGTAATGGGTCGGGTACAGGCCTGGACTCTGGACCGACCCAATGGATCCATGATTAGGTTAGGATGTGTAGCATCTGGGTTCCACTTCCACAGACACCCATGGTGTCAGTGTCAACACCTTAGCAGTTAGCAGCAGGATCAATAATTCAATTCAGTTTCTGTACCAACAAGAGTTGAACCTAACACGAGAGATTAATACTTTACATCATAGCAAAGCAAAATAAATTTTGAATGTTTGTTAAGAAAAATACTCAGCAGTTTAATAAAATTGGCCCTCCACTAGTACTGAGGCTTCCTCCCAATCTCATAAAAGCATTTATGACCCTGAAGTGATTAGCCAACAACTCCACTGTACCAACCCTGGCCTTTCTGTTTGGGGTCCCAAGTCCTTAATTTATCTGCCAAATTCATAAACTAGTCCCTGCCTCCCTGGGGCACATGTCCCTCTATGATTAATTAAACCTAAAAATTATTAATATGAATCTAACGACCGGTGTAATCAGATTCGGTGTGAACATGATCACGTACGTCTTAATCTGCTGTAGCAGTGCTCAAGTTGGGTCACGAGTGTTACTTGCACGATTGATAATCGTTTCAACTTTCAAGAGTTTGGTAATAGTGAGTTTGAATAATCATGCAAAATACATTTTCGCATAATCACTAAAGATACAAGTAGTACATTGTCTTGCACAAACTATTGAACTTTATACATGTTGCGTGAATTATTTTGCTCCGACTTAGGGGCTTAGTGTCCAATGTCCAATAGAAGTCAGATTTTGCTCTATACTATTTTGGAACTTCGGTATTGTTAGTTACCCATATGCTATCCTATGAACTGTGTAACCTATCACCAAACCATTGGCCACCAACCAAACAAATATCTTCCATTGAACTCAAAGACGGACCCACATATAAGATTTTTGGGGCAACCGTCCCACGAAGATTTTTTTTTTCTTCTTCTTAGCATTTTAGGTATTATATGTATATGTGTGTCACTTTTAAACTAGATTTAGGTGGAATATTTTTATTCCCATTTTTCATTATTGATTTTCTTGTTTCCTACGAGCGAGGCATAAATCCCTCAAACCGTAATAACAATAGTTACATAATAAAACCTTTAAAACAATATTCAAAATTTCAAATTACTCTCACCACAGTGAATTATGTGACGGTGACGTCTTGATTTCAAAGCATACCTTCAATAAATTTCATGTGCTTGATAGTATTATTCTAAATCCATTGTATTGTTAGATTCTATGGTTTCATTACTTAGCATATGCATGTCCTATATCTAACAATCGAGGAGGTGAAACATCAATTGGAAATTGGTATTAAGTTTAATTGGGTCAGTTTCTGGACAGAAAGGATTAATAGAAAGCGGCTTCTTTAGGCATAAGTTTCAATCCGACGAATTATTTTAGTGTGTTGTAATTGGTCCAAGTACCAAGTTAGTTAGCTGTTAAGAGTTAGTTACAATTTAGTTGGTTAATTTCTAATAAACCAATCACTTGTTAATTGTTTTATGTTTTTACAGTTAGAGTGTTGAAGCATGTATATATAGCTTCAACCAATTCTAGTGGTAATTAGAGTTGATTTCAGTTTCTATTATTGAGAGAAATCTATAATTGTATTGTGAGAGGAAGATTCAACTCTCAAGTGAAATCATAGGTTTGAGAGCATTGTTCATTGGGTGAGAGGAAGAACACATTGTTCTTACTTGAACCAGAAGCAACTGTGTGTGTGATTCTTTCTTTCTTCTTTCTGTTCTGGTTGCTGTGTTTGTGCGTGTGTTTGCTTGATCTTCATCAGAAGATCAAGGATCGTGTAGCAAATCTCAGTTCTTGGCACAACAATGAAACATCTATATACTAAATTCTAGCTAATTATCTAGAAAGTATTACGATAGTTGAGTTTATCATGTGATGATGGGCTATCCGATCCTTTTCCTCATTGTCATTTTACTTTTGCTGGGCCATTTAGCATGTTATATTTCAAGAACAATTCTTACCTCTCGTTTTAAATTTTAATATGTTCTTGAATGTACCTCAGGGTTGGTGTATTAAATGCCAAAGCTCTCCAATTTGGTTGCACGCGATGTTGGTATCTACCACGGAGGAAAGTGTAAAGAATAACATAATATAAGGGAGGTCTTTCATTATAATTATCATGCATTTTAAGCTGCCATTTGTCCAATAGTTATATATTTATGTCACTTGGGTCAGTGGGTCGCTAGACCAATAACTAGTTTCAGGGTCATGCGGGTGATGAGTTAGCTGACAGCCAAGTATTTTATTAGCTTCTTCCTATTAGTAGTGCGTATGATCAATAATGCAACAAAACTAAACAAGTTTTTTATAATATTCAAAATAACAAAGATGTTATTCACTAGTGAAAAATATATTTTAACTTCAATCATGGGTTATTTAAGATATAGTAAAATCTATAACTTAAAGAAGAATTCTTATGTGTCCATGTCAGTGGCAGCGCCCCTAACTAAATGGATCAATAGGCAAAATCTTAAGTGGAAAGCTTTTGTGTAGCGAATCTTCTATTCCTTTCATAATACAAGTTGGTCACAAAATGTTCAATTCAACAATGGGAAGGAGTTGTCCATTAGCTATTAGGCCACTAAAAGAACACAAAGTACAATCCATATAGTATAATTGTACAGCACAACAGAAACGAAGATTGATTAGCATATACACTACTTTTTTTAATTGATTTATAGCATATACATTAGTTGAATAGTCAAGTAGTCGCAAAATAATAAAAGGGAAAAGAAAGAAAGAAGAAACGGAAAGTGGCGGAAATTAGATAACTAAACCAACCCCACATCCAACAAAAACAAAAGCACTTTCAAAAACTTTGGAGTTTTTTTGGAAGGTTTTTTTCCCATGGTGGTGGGGTTGTTTTTTGCAGATTACAGAAATCTTTTACGGCAATTTTTTAAAAATTTGAAAGGATAAAAAAGAAAAGAAAAAAGATGATATGGGGACAGCAAATTTCCACCAGGTTGGACTTTTAATGAAGACAAACAATGATTCTGGTTGCAAAAGCAGGGTCCAAACTCGCAGAAGATCATTGTTCAGTGTTCTCCTACTTTAAAAAAAATTGTGCATTATTTTAGAGTCTAGTCATTGGCTGTATTATAGTGTCAGTACCATCGGGATGGGTTTAGAGAGGTCCCTGTGTTCCTTGCTTTTACACACAAACCCAAATCTCGTCTTTAAATTTCGGAATGACTATTTAACCTTGACTGACAAGTCTTTGGTCCTTGCTGTCTTGCTTCCTTTGTGAATCTCCAAAGCATGTTCGTTCTTATTGCACGGTTTTATTTATAAACACTAACCTGTAAGAACAGGTATACGTTACAAAAAGTAATAATTTAATAATCATTACCAGGTAAACAAACAAAAAGAGAAACATAAACATTTTTGAATATCATGCCAGCAACACCCCACAGCCATAATAACATGATCCAAGTTTCACATGAAAATTGAATGCAATTGTATGAGCTCATTAAAGAATTTGATTTCAATTAATGTAAGTAGAGTATAGAGGAGTACAGGATTGTAACGTAATATACAGCCCAAATTGTCCCTTTGAAGAATTGAATTTCTCAAGTAGTCCATTGACTATTTTTCTAAATGATCCAATCAATAAAGTTGATTGGGATTGAAGAGTGTCCATTCTGCCTTCACGCAAGGTCACATGCACGCTACACAAGCTATTAATATTACAACTCTTTTTAAAGTCTTTTTCTTTTGATCAATTTGGCAATTATCTCTCATTAAACAATTTATTTGAAGACATGAATAGCTTCAGCTTATTTTTGAGAAAAATTACTTCACTTTCTTATATACATGAAGTTGTTTATGGGCCCAATTGAACAGGGCCGGCCCAGAAGTTGATGGGCTGAATAGGTCAAAATAGAGGGGGGTCAAAGTAAGTCATGCTGTCTTCTT
Source organism: Glycine soja (assembly GCF_004193775.1). Classification (NCBI taxonomy): domain Eukaryota; kingdom Viridiplantae; phylum Streptophyta; class Magnoliopsida; order Fabales; family Fabaceae; genus Glycine; species Glycine soja. Next base: position 40,620,408 of record NC_041011.1, on the reverse strand, counting down.
TAGAAAAAAGAAAACAGATATTAAAAAAAAGATAGTTGCTCCTAATTATTTAGCTGCAACAATGGCAGTATTAAGCTGTCAGTGAGACCACTTTGAAAGCTTCACGAGTTTCTTATATATATATATATATATATATATATATATATATATATATATATATCATAAAACATAAAGCCAACTCATAGTCATAACATATAGAGAAGCTATCCTAGTTCCAAGCTGTTTATTACCTTGCATCTTCCGCAATCACCTTCTCTCTTCTTCACTCTTATCTCTTTTTCTCTAAAAAATGTGACTTTGTTGTACGTGAGTGCGAGTGAGCCTAAAACAGTACGGATACTTGAGCAAAGGAACAAATATAGAAGTGTCCAATGCGTACCAACAATACCCTTTACTCTCTCTAAAAAACAAACAATTCTCTACACACTTGACACTACTCTAGTTTCACTGTTTGTTCTCTACTTCACTCACATCTCTGCGCTGTGTGCGTGAACCAGCAGATAGCAAGCATGAGTAAACAAGACACGATGAAAATTCAGGTGCACACTTGTTACTAGCTAGTAGTTTCAGTCTTGTGTTCATAAGTTAATTAAACTAGTTTAAAAAGACAAATCTGGTTCCTTTTTTTGCTATTCTGTTTAGGGGGTACAGTTCTGAACTTATGCTAACTGATCTGTGTTGTGCTTTTTATATCTCTCGTGTAGAATTACCTTCTCAAGGTCAATATCCACTGCGATGGCTGTGAAGAGAAAGTAAAGAAAATCCTGCAGAAAATTGATGGTACGTACATCTCTATTCACCCTCCCTTTTGCTTTTGTCTTCTTTTTAAAAATTCTCATTTGATGTTAATTTGCTTCAAATATCTCAACTTTACCATGTCACTTAAATCATCCCCGTGTTTTTCACCTATTTTGATGTTTATTTGTTAATATATTGCAAGAATCAAACTTTACTTTTTTTTTTCTTGGTACATAGCTTCCAGCTTTACCATGCTGTGAGATATTTTAGTACTGTTTCTGTTTTTGTAAGCAAAGATAAAGATAATTAGATTTAAGATTTGACAGATTAGTATTCTTTTTTTGTCGTGGAGCATAATGAGAGTTATTATTGTGCAGGGGTGTATTCTGTGAACATAGATGCGGAGCGAGGGAAGGTGATGGTGTCAGGGCATGTAGATCCAGCTAAACTGCTAAAAAAGCTAAAGAGGTCAGGGAAGCATGCCGAACTTTGGGGTGGCCAGAGAGGCATGATGTACAACCAAAACTACCCCACCTACCCTCAGTTCAAGAACATGCACATAGATAACACCAAAGGGGGCAGCAAGGACAACAAGTCTCAGAATCACAAAGGTGGTGCTCAGAAAGGAGGTGGTGGTGGTGGTGGTGGTGGTGGTGGTCAACTAGCACACTTCCCAAATGCTAATGGAGGGTCAAAAGTACCCCCCAAGAATCAGAAATCTGTCAACTTCAACTTATCAGAGGATGAACTTGATGAGAGTGATTTTGATGAATTTGATGATGACTATGATGAGTTTGAAGATGATTTGGAAGAAGAGGAGGAAGAGGAAGAGTATGGTAATGGTTATGGACATGGTGGTCATGGTCATGGTCATGGTCATGGCCATGGGCAGCAGGGGCAGGGGCATCCTATGCAACATAACAAGATGATGGCTATGATGGGCCAGGTGGGGAATGGGCGTGGGCCACATGGGATGAATGGGCCTGCTATGAACGGCCATAAAGGGAATGGGGGTGTCAATTATGGGGGTGTCAAGAAGGGTGAGGTCATTGATCTGCCTATACAAATAAAGGGCAAAGGTGGAAACTTCAACGAGGGTAAAAATGGAAAAAAGGGCAATGGAGATGGTGGTCAAAAGAACAAAGGTGGAAAGCAAAAGGGTGGGGGAGATAATAATCATCATAACAATGGTAACAAGAAAAAGAACTCCAAAGACAAAAACGGTGGTGGAGGCTTCCTAGTTCGGTTCCTAGGCTTAGGAAAAAAAAAGAAGGCAGGAGGAGGTGGAGGTTCAGCCGACACAGCAACAAACAAGAATAAAAACAACAAAGGAAAGAAAGATGGAGGAGGAGGAGGAGGAGGAGGAGGTAAATTCGACAAAATTGACTTCGACTTCCAAGATTTTGATATCCCTCCTACCAAAGGTAAAAATGGCAAGGGTGGGAATAATGGTAAAAACAATAATGACAAGGGTCATGGTAGCAATAATGGCAATGTGGGCCACCACATGGGCCCCATGGGTCAGATGGGCCCAATGGTTCAGAGAGGTCCAATGAATCAGATGGGCCCAATGGACCATATGAGGAATATGAACATCAATATGCCGGCGGTGCAAGGATTACCGGCAGCCACGGCCTCAGCAGCGATGAACGGTGGTTACTACCAAGGGATGCAGATGCAGATGCAACAACCTAACCCTTACAACATGCAGCAGCAGCAACAACAACAGCAACTAATGGCCATGATGATGAACCAACAACAACAGCAACAACAGCAAGCAAACATGAACATGTACCCACCACACATGATGTATGGAAGGCCACACCCACACCAACACCAACATCCATCTATGAACTACTTTCCACCCCCACCAATGCCCTCACACCCCATGGCGGATCCTATCACACACGTTTTCAGTGATGAGAACACTGAGAGCTGCAGTATCATGTAAATTATTATTATTAGTGGTGACTAGTAGTTTGTTTTAATTAGGTTTTTCCATTTGTTTGTAGTCTTATTTTATTTTGGGGGTTCATTAAATTTTGTCCTAGTGCTAGAAAAATGTGCAACATTTTAGGACTATTTAGGGATATCATGTGATGTTTGTTTTACTTTGGTCCGGTCTCACATGGCCCTTTAATTTTCTCAAATTTAAATGGAGTCATGCGTCCTGTAAAATTCAATGCTCTAGATTCTGTTGGCTTTACTATTGGCCAAATATGTTCTTTTCACACATGTTGGTCACAATATTCAATACTTAAGTTCAATTTCAATTGTGTGCTCTTGAAACTATTTTTGTTTTCTTCTAACTTTTAATTACTAGAATTTAGTAATGCTATAAATTACAAGGAGTACTTTTTAAACATCTCTATTCAAACGATCAGTTGTTGCCCGTTATAGCTTTTTGTTGAATTATTCCAGTCACACACATTCCTCCATAAATTATAGCATGTTGCTTTGAGGAAGAAAAAAAATTATATACTCCACTTAAAAAATTGGTTACAACTTCCAAACACCTCCTTATTTACCTCCTTATCTGCTGTTCCTTCTTTTTTTCTCCCCTCTTATTTTGGGGGTTGGGAACAGAACTACAGAAGTGCCAACTACACTTCTTAAACTTTCTCCATCGATCTATGGCAGAGCCAAGGGATTTGTGGGACCACAGTCCATGAGGTGAAAACTTTTTTCTTTTTCTTTTGAGCCATGTTTTATTATTTACATTCTTTGAATTTTAAAATGTTTGATATTTTGTTTTTTAAATCAGCATTTTTAACAAATGAAAATAAGAATAAGTGTATAAATGAAAATAAGAATAGCTGTATTTTTAACAAATATTTTCAATCAACTTTTAGTTTTTTTTTCACTAACTGAAAATTGTATTTGACTTTATCCGCGAGCTACTATATGCTAACGAATTAACAATTGTAATATTATTTACTTCTCTTCGATGGCTTGTTCTTGTACCATTAACTTTCAATAAAAGTTTAATTCACGATATTGTGTGCAGTATTAATGGTTTCTCAGATTGATAGCAAAGCATGTACTAGTGTGAGAGATATCAAGGATACATAGTACGTAAAGTATTAACTTTCTCATTAAAACAAGAAAACAAAGTAAAAGAAGAAAGAAAAGAGAATGAAAGAGGATCCATGAAAGTAGCGGAAAGAAAAAGAATTATAATAAGAGAATGCAGATAGTGGTAGAGATTTTTATATAAACGAGTAATGTGGTTAAATTAGTGTATATAAATAAGTGATAATTTTTACCTTCAAATTTAGTTTTTGAAATTAAGTTAAGCCTAAATTTAAAATTTTAAAATAATATCAAAAAATTTTAATAATTGTTATTGGACTTATTGAGCTATCAATTTTTGGATTGTTAACAAAAATGGACTGTCAACAAATGCCTAGTCTTATAAATTTTATATTTGAGATGTTCAAATTCTTCAATGTGAAGAAGTATTAGATATCTAATATGATGAAAATGATACATACAAACAGGGACAATGGACAATCTTCATTTAATAAATTTGTTTTGAGGGATAAGTTGGGTTTAAATTCAAATATTGGCTTTCCTCATTCAAATCTTTCATTATGTTTATATTTTCAATTTATGATAATCTATTTTTTTATTTGTAAGATTTAAACACACTATTAAGATTTATAACACTGGCTTATCATATTTAATCAACTACCTCGCTTATGATAGTTTGTTTAACTTTATTGATAATGAACAAAAGCTACTTTACTGCGTAAACACAGCCCTAAGCATTCAAGTTCTGTATTGGGTTGAGAATTCATCCAAGACCTGGTAAAAAGTAAAAACCACCCGACGTAGTGGACTGTATGATCTGGAAGATGTTAAAATATTCAGTAGTTAGCCCATACATTAATACCCGATGTTGAACATAGGCTTCTATTCGGTTTTACAAACCTCGCAATGTATTAATTATTAATTATTAATTAGAAAGCTTCTTTAAGAAATCTAAATCAAGTTTCTAATTAGAAACTTACAATATTAATGTAAAGTATCATCATTTTGGTTGGTATGACAATTTACTCTTGAAAAGAATGGAGAGAATGAAATTGTTACCTGTAAATAATAAATTAGAATTTTTATTCTTTCAGATATTAAATTTCACTCATCTACATATTTAGTATTAAAATGATCATTTATTAATCACACGATTAAATATAAATGATTAATATATTCTTAAGTTACACGAAAAATGATTTTCTATCATAATTTGCTTTTGACTTGATTGAATTTTAGATTAGTCGAATTTCTTTTTTGGGGTGAATAAGAGGGTTAAGGAAGAAAAAAAATATCATTTACACATATAAGTAATTGAATTTGAATATATGACAAAAATAATAGTTTTTTATAATTCATTTTTTATTTGTTAAAATTTACCGAAGAAGAGTGTGGACAGTAGCAGAGCAGTGGAAGAAAGGAAAAATGCATTCGTACGGTTACAGAGTCAATGCTTTGTTAACCTTCGCCATAACCATTCTGGCCGTTATGTCCGCCATGGCTTCTCTCTCCGATAACCTCAATTCCCCCACTCCCTTTGTGCATGCTCAGGTCTCTCTCTCTCTCTCTCAGATCTGTAATCCACTCATTCCTTAACCTAACATCGTTTAATCGTGTCTCTGTGCAGGTCACCAACATTAACTGGTTTCAGAAACAGCCCAACGGCGACGACGAGGTCATTCTAATTATTGCTTATTTTTTTCTTATTTCAAATTCTAATTATATATATATATATATATATATATATATATATATATATATATATATATATATATATATTATTTTTTTCCTTTCTGCTGCTTATTATGCAATCTCTTTGGGATTCAGGATTGGGCTCTGTTTGAGATAGAATAGAATGTGTTATAATTTTTTTAAAAGAAAATGCGGTATGAGCATGGAAAGGCATTGTGGCAAAATCACATGGAAAAGCTTGGTTTGATTGATAATCTTTTATTTTCTTAAAGGGGAAAATAACTTGTATGAATGTTTTTTTTTTTTTTTTGCAATAATACACAGTTAAAAGGGAAACTATTGGAATGAAATTAATGAAGCGCAAATATATTTCACAGACTGAAGATTCTGTTTGCGTATTTGGCATTCCAGTTTATGTGAAAAACTTTACTTGTAAACAGTCATTGATTGTGTTTGGCTTTTTTAGGGCATTTAAGGGATTATAATTTGAATGTGATGGTAGATAAAGAATAGGTATATACCATATTCAAAGTTTGACATATTTGTAAATGGGTATTTTTTCACAACAAGATTTGCAGTCATGGTCTTTCAGCAGTGTGCTTACAATGGAGTTACTGATGAAACCAATGACAAAAATAGAGTTTCACATCATATCAATTTATTATTATCTAAACAGAACTTAAATTCAAACTAACTGTAATGGTTTAAATCATTAACTTTTTTTAATCAAAGTATCGATTCAATTATTAAATATGGTAAAAAAAAAATCTGGTAAAGAGCTTCAATTAAAGTCACCAAATTCCTTTTAGGTATTTGCTTTGGCTGTTGAATGTCCATATTTTGCATACAATGTACAAGTAATTCTCTTGAATGCTTGAATTGAAACTATTCAAGTACACTGCCAAGATAATTTTAAGCATGGGATGGTTCTGGCCATTGGAAGTTCATTTTTCAGTGGCCAGGCATGACAAAATATTTAACCACCAACGCTATTTTCCATGCAAAAGATCTAGTGGTTACGATGTAATACACTATAAACACCTATACACACATTTCACTCTCCTGTATATTTATCTGCATGTGCCATGAATTTTATACTGCATATGATCTTTTATCATATTGTGCCATAGACCATCTCTGTTTTATGTCTCTGATATTCAAAGCCATCTTAATTCCTAGTTCAATATGTAATGAAAAAGCCTTTCCATTGCAGGTCAGCATGACGATGAATATATCAGCAAATTTGCAGTCTCTTTTCACATGGAACACAAAACAGGTTCTTGACTAGAATTTCCATGATTCATTGTAATCAATACTGGTTTTTTGTGTTTATATCCCTCTTTGCTTCCTGAAAGTGTGGATGCTGTAGGAACTAAATTGGGAAGATTGGATGTAGGATGAATGAAATTTAAAATATTTAACTAGAGTTGTGAAGCATGTCTTCATGTACTGTTAATTTTGTCTTCTCTTCCTTTGATCCTCCCCATCTTAATAATCATGGTGCCTTGCCTACAGTTCTTGCTTCATATCCTAAAATTTATAACCTTGTATTCAGTAGTGTATACATTTCAATAAAACCACTGGAACGGCTTGATGTGAAACTTGCATATGACTTACAGGAATCCTGTTTTCAGATCACTTATTCTAAAAAATTATGAAGTTCAGGGCTTCCTTGGGACTTGGTTTAATATCTTTTTATATGCTTCCAGGTTTTTGTATTTTTAGCTGCTGAGTATGAAACCCCTAAGAAACCCTTGAATCAGGTTTGATTTGATCTGGTTGTTTGCATCCTTCTCTTACATATCAAGCTTTGCAATATGGTATCTCGTAGTTATTGCTTATGCTTTTAGGATGCCAATTTATAGATATCGCTGTGGGATGGTATAATTCCTTCAAAAGATCATGCTAAGTTTTGGATTCATACATCCAATAAGTACCGCTTCATTGATCAGGTACAAAACTCTTCAAGGATATGCAATTGCTAGCATAAATGCCTTCAGATTTATTTATGTCTTAATTTTCCCATTTTTTTTTCATGTCTAGGGAAGCAATTTGCGCGGTAAAGAATTTAATTTGACAATGCACTGGCATGTTATGCCCAAGACTGGCAAAATGTTCGCTGACAAAATAGTTATGCCAGGATATAAATTGCCAGAGGAATACAGATGAAGCTTGCATTTGTTAATGTATTGAAGTAACTTTAACCTTTCCTATAACGGATCTGAAGGTTAGCAAAAAAACTACAATTTGGGAAAGGATAAGTTGTTTGCCAAAAGTTAAAATGAAAATAGTTGGAGTATTATGAAACATTTCCGCGTGTTCTTGTGTTCTATTGCGTTGGACCGAACATTTTCTTTATTTTTTTGAGGAATACTGACACTCTATGATAGTTGGTATTCATTAGAAATTATTAATTTCGATGGATCTTACTTCTCTTCAATGATATTCTCTCCAATTTTATAAGGGAAACTCATCCAAAATTATAAATTTTAATCAATCAAATAGTGTTAGAAAGACGGTATTGGAATGAGTATCATTAGCATTCCTTTTAATTCTTTTATGCACTGTTTAGCCGTTGAAATTCTTTGGCTATTGAATATTTTGATTCTCTGAAAATATTTTCGGTTTATGGCGTATTTTCTCGGCGGTCAACAAAGACACCCTTTTCTTAGTGGAATTTGTGTATTTTTGAGAATCCTTGGTAGAAAATTGAAAATTCATATTTGCCCATAATTTTATTTTTTTTAACAAAACCAGGACAAATTCTCATGCAAACCACTAACCTTTTCTAAAACGTTTAAATGATGAGAAAATTTTAACAAATATATTATTGATATAAAATATTTAATAATTTTATCTATGATTAATTTTCGTCTAAAATTATATGGACTCTTTAGTGAGATCTTATTTTTTAATCATATTATTTTTATTCACAATACTACAACATGATATTTTTTCATTTAAATTAAGGACTTGTTGGTATATTATCTTTACACTTTTATTTAAAATTTAAAGTTTTTATATAATAATTAAAATGGTCAACAAATAATATAAATTTAATAAATAATTACATTTGACTGAATATTTATTACTAAATACTTAAAAGAATATTATTTTCAACTACCTATGAAGTAAAATTAACTATATTTTATGGGACACCTGCATTCCTCTTTATTTAATTTAACTGAGTAGTGAACAAAATCCGATTTCTTATATTAGTATAAACCAAAACAAAAAATTAACTCTGTTGGGGCCAATAAATAAAGAGTTAGTTATTATTACAATAAAAGTCAAAACAGATCGCACTCATCTTTTTTGGTAGTGGCCCGTTCGTTCCAAGAAAACATCATTAATCGTTACTAAAGCTCTGTTTTTTCATATATTCTTATGAAGCCCTTATATTTTTGTCCCCTATAAAAAGATTTGGATCTGTCACCTTACGGAAATAATTCCAAAATGTGCTTCTGGTGTACTAAAACTCGTGCATAATAGATCTGTGAAGTAACAGAGAATTTCTGATCATTTTGTCTTTCTTTTCCTTTTTATTTTCATTTTCCAATCCTTTACAGATTCTTAATATTTGCATAACAAAGCATCACCTCTTAGAGAAGGTAGCAACTGTAGCTGTAGGAATACACATATCTACGTAATTTTGTTAACGCATCTAGGTGTAGTGAAACTGTTTGTCATTATCTATCTTGTTACGGTAAAAATCCAAACCCGGGAATTGGGATGAGTACTTGTGGCCATGAAATATATATAGCATTGTCCTGTGATGGATGTTATGCGGCTCGTAAACTTTTGAACAGATTTACTTCTAAATATGTAATTGAATTGTGTTAAGATCAAGATCTACTGATGAATTTGATATATAGTTTGTTTACTTGTTATGTTTAATGCATGCAGAGAAAAGGGTGTGCCTTCTTTTCTTCCCTCCAGCTCTAGTATCCCCATCCCTCCCTAAAGAATCTTTGGTAGCATGTGCATTGTTGCGCATGTTTGAATAATCGTTCTGGACGTACTTTTGAGTGTTCAATATATACTTTTGGAGAATGATACTCTTTCAATTTTGAACGTAGTTTTAGAAGGTTGGAATGGTTATCCAAACATGCATTTTGTTTGCATGTATATGTTATTGTTTTGGTCACTAATGAAGTGTAGGCATTGATTTGTTTGATTTGACGTGAAGCAGGATGGATCATCAAGGGCATGGGCATGGGCACGGCCAGAACCCATCTATGGGGGTTGTTGGAAATGGACCTCAATTTCCTTATGGTTCTAATCCATACCAGGCCAGCCATATGACAGGTTCACCTGGTATGGTTGTTGCATCACCTGGGACCATTCAATCCACTGGTCAACCACCTTCAACTCAGCTAGGACAACATCAACTTGCTTATCAGCACATGCATCAGCAACAACAGCAGCAGCTGCGGCAACGTCTCCAAGCCTTCTGGGCAAACCAATATCAAGAAATCGAGAAGGTGACCGATTTCAAGAACCATAGCCTCCCCTTGGCGAGGATCAAGAAGATTATGAAGGCTGACGAGGATGTCAGAATGATATCGGCTGAGGCACCGGTCATATTTGCGAGGGCATGTGAAATGTTCATATTGGAGTTAACCTTGCGCTCTTGGAATCACACAGAAGAGAACAAAAGGAGAACACTTCAAAAGAATGATATTGCAGCAGCCATCACAAGAACTGATATCTTTGATTTTTTGGTTGACATTGTGCCTAGGGAGGACTTGAAAGATGAAGTGCTTGCTTCAATGCCAAGAGGAGATGTGCCTGTTACAGGGCCTCCTGAGGCACTTCCTTATTGCTATATGCCACCTCAACAAGTTGGAGCTGCTGGTGTCATGATGGGTAATAAGCCTGTGATAGACCCATATGCTCAACAGACTCATCCCTACAACATGGCACCACAACTGTGGCCACAACCACCACCACCACCAGAGCAGCAACAATCATCTCCAGATCAGTAGCCACTTATTATTTGAAGGATCTTTGACACTATTTCACTCTTGTTAATTAGTTTTCCAAGGTCTGTAATTTTGAATTTTATGTTGGACTGATCATTTCAGTACATCATAGTAAAATTTAATTCTGCAGTTTTTGAATTTTTATTTCCATCTTTTTCTTTATGGAATTTAATATTTTCTGCTACAGAGATTCTTAATGTATCGCAAGTACACAAATTAATTACCAATAATGTTTATGATTTATCAGTTATTAGCTCTAGATGCATGGTTTATAGTTGCGGCCGATGCTGGTCTCATATTGCATTATGATTTTGCTACAGTTATTCCAACCTGACTTTGCGTTATTAGAGAGTGTAAAGAAAATTTCAGAATCTGTCAAACTATAAACCATGCAAAGAAAATTTGTTGTAAACTAATCACAATCTGTCATATATGATAAAGCTATTAACTTTTACAACAATTACCTTAGAAGTTATACTACTATTTTTAATTAGTTAATAGTATAAATCTGACTGTACATAAAAATTAAACTCTTAGAAATATGATATTTTTGTACGTTGGGCGGAGGCAATCTGGCTTTTAGCTTTGTTATTACTTAATCAACAACTTGAAAAAACTGTACTCTCGTGTTGAACATGAAGAAGAGTTCTGATTGAATATTTTCTTTCTCCCTCATGTCCTTTTGTGATAATGCAATTAAAGAGAATAATTAGTAATTAGTGTAGTGATTTCCCCTTGACCATTTTTTATTGAGATTCTTAACCGTTAGTCAAGACTACTCGAGAATTATGCTTAAGCTTAAGTAGTCCTTTCATCATTTTCTTTCTGTTCTATTATATATGAGCCGTAGTTTCTGTTATATTATATATGAGCCGTGGTGACTTTTACTCTTCTGTCATTATAATAACTGTAGCTCTATGATTCCCCTTTTTTGTGTGAACACTGTCATAAAAACTTACACTAGAGTATATTAGAACAAGCTTTACGATACGTGCACCCTAAAAAGCACGAACATATCCACTCCTTTTTCTATGGTAAAAAGGGGCTGGGGACCCAAAGAAAGCAACACATAACTACAAAAAGGAGTTAAATAATACTAGCATGGAGCACCGTACAGCATCTTCAAAAATCAAGGATTTGGGACCCTCAAAAGCAACTGATAGCCTTTGCCTGGGGGTTGAGGCAGTAATATGCCAACTATCAACCAATCTCTCTCCAACCGTGTATTAACTTAACCATCCAATCGTGGTGTTTTATATTTGAGAGAGGAGGTTAGTATATAGGGACAGGATTGGGATCTTACAGTTGTGTGATGAATGATGATGGCCAGCCATCCTTAAAAAATGGAAAAGTGGAAAAATGTCAAAAATCAATTCTGGAACTCTCTCATAAAAAAACTAGTTTTACCATTACCCAATTCACCTTAGGAGTCACACACACCTACCCAAAATGCTTTACAAGGAATGTTGGATGGTCACTGATGACCCAGCTCAACAGAGCATTGGAAGTAAAAAATGTAAAATTGTATTGGCAGACTTCTAACTTGAACAAGAGAGAAGTATTAAGGCTCTCCTACTACATGAATAGGGGTCCTCTTCAACTAAGAGTAACTAAATAGACAGAAATGGTTGTGGATGATATGATTGTGCATTTATGCAGGGCATACAAGCCACCTGCAACAATGTATAACACATTTGTAGTTGGATGGAAATGACCAAAATAAATGGAGTAAAGTTGTGTGTTGAAGTAGCAGGGTCAGTCAACCCAAGGTTAACATCAGCCCTGCTGACTTCTCAAACGAATTTAATATATTCATCTGCAAAGCACTCTCGCATACATCCATAAAAATGGATTAATTAATATTGGCATGATCACTTCAACATGAAGAGAAAGTCAGAGATCATCTGACCAAGAGGATCACTAAATTTCAAAATAAATAAGGCAAAGATAGACACTACAGGATATTGTCAGTCAAAACAAAACCATATCCATTTGACATTTTGCATCAATTTATAGTAACCTTCGTTGGTGCCTGGTGTGGTGGAATAAATGGAAGGACTCTGATTGGACAGAACTTTGCCATCATGTACATTTCCCTTTCATGACAACTCCTTCAAGAATCCCATCAATGCCAAAATTACCTGAAAATTGATGCGGATCTACAGGGCCGGGCAGCTGGAACGAGACAGAGAATTGGCCCGGGGGGCAAAGGTTGCGAGTTTGCATTTCAAATACCTGAGAGTACCTGGATACAGTATTCTCTCCAGTTGTAGTTACTCCAGATATCAACACTTTACCATCAGTGCCAACCTCACAGCTGAATTCCCCTGCAGTCATAAATTCAAGTATTATTTTAGTTATCTCTCTGTAGTGAGATCTCTGAGGCTCCATGTGCAAAAAGAATTAAGAGTTTTTACCCCCCCACCCCCCCCCCCCCCCCCAAAAAAAAATAATAGTAGGATTAGCAACAACAAAAAAATACATTTTGAGGGCCAAGTTGGCATACATAAGCATTGGTTACCACCGTTAAAAGTGCCATTGCCCATAGCCAAAAACAATCCAACTACAAAAAAATAACTATAATAAGCTTCTAAAAGTGTAGATTCCTTCTAAAAAAATAAACAAGTGGAACCCTTTATATATATATAGATTCCTTTTCAACTGGTATGGAACTTAAAGTAACTTTATTTCATCAATCGTAATCTTTTAGCAGAAAAATTTACATCATAAACATCAAAGAGACATTCCTAAAACGCAGGCAGCAGGTACATATAGCTTAAAACCTAAGAATCTGAACTAAATGAATGGCAATTATATTATAGATGAATCCTTTGCAATTGACACTGATTCGCTGAACAAGAAACTTACGTTCATTCCTCTTCACCCCTGGAAGAGACAAGCGAAACAGGTATGCATCTTCACACTCTCCAATGTCCACAAGCCCCATGGTTGGCCCAATCCCCCCTGTAGCCACAGTTCCAGTCAACCCAAAACCATTCATGGTAGCAGCCACAATATCAGACCATTCCTTCTTAGAAGGCCGCGAAGGAAGGAACAACATAGCCGGCCCAACCTTATCATGATCACTCTCATCATCTTCAGTATCCATGTAATCATACATCACATTAGTACCACCACGACACGTTGCACCGCCACTCCTCGATGCATCAACATTCACACGATCCTCAGGCTCAGAAGAACCACCACCACCACCACCACAGGACTCAACATTACCATCAGGCTCAACATTCCCCACTGAAATGTCAGTGTTACTCGGAACACGATTGTCATCAAAACAAATACCCAATTGCAACCTAGCAGCATCTCTGTCCACATGCAACTCCTCCACCCCACTCAGCCTCTTGAACCTCTCAACATCCTCAATCCTAATATAGAAGCTATCAGGGTTATTAATAAACACAACATTATCAACAACTTTGTGCTTGTTTTTGAACCGGTACTGAGGATGAAACCCGGGATGGAACAACTCAGGAAATTGGGGGTAATTGTTGTTGTTTCCATTTCCATTTCCATCTCCACCCAGTGCTTGGCCTTGGAAGAAACGGCGCAATGAGGTTAATTTGAGGATGAGTGACTTTTCAGTGTTCCTGAGAATGTAATAGTAGACACGCTCCAATTCCACGATTTTGATGCAAGAATGAGTTAGTTGGTCCAATGTGTAAGGAGGAAGCCCCTCCGCAACTCTTTGCAAGATTGATTTTTTGGTGGTTTCGCCTTTGATGTCGGGGCCGAAGTAGGTTCCCATAATGAAGTACAGTAGAAAACACCGATCATCGTTTTCTAGGTCAGCCTCAGAAACCATCATCACTCTGGAACAAAATACAATACTCGATTTTTAAGGGATTTTCTTCTTCTTCTTCTTCTTCTTCTTCTTTTTACAATGGCAGCAACCAACGAAGCTCGAACCTAGGAGCTCACAATTTTTTAAGTGACTTGGTGTCACCAAAAATGTACCTGCAATTTGTTTTTAAGAGTGAAACTGTATTGCAACAAAAAAAAATAAAAAATAGACGAATTTAAGATTAAAATAGAAAGGGAAAAGTGTAAGCTAAGGAGATTGACCTGAGGAGTAAGAGGACGCAATCCAATGGCATTGTAGTGTTTGTGCCACACTCACGTTCATTCAAGTGACATGCATAGAGAAGAAGGAAGAAACGAGACTCACGAGAGAGAGAGAGAGAGAGTTCAACGTTGCTGCTATTGCAAATGGGGCTCAACTCAATTTGGGCTTGGGCACAGTGCGACTTGCAAACTTGCACTGCACGCATACCCACTACACTAGTACCTACTCCTGCAGGGTTACTCAACTCATTATTTAATACTACAAAGCCAAATTTATGACTACTAAATACTATTTTTTAACAAAAATCATTTTTACAAATTTGGTGTCTCACTAACTATTATTTTTAGAATATTGATTAAAAAATTAAAAAAAAATCATGAGCAACGTAATTTTTTCTCTCTCAATAAAAATATTTATATTTTAAATTTGTTAATAAATATTCTTAAGACATTGCCTAGCATTTATCAATAATTTATATTATTATATTATTTTTAAAGTACTAATAGTAATCGATATAATTAGTTTCACTTCAACCGATGTTGGATAGGTTCTTATATTTGATTGAGTTTAGAGAGAATATTTATGAGATATGCAATTTCTATGATAATTTTACAAAGATAATAAGGGAATTTTTTTTTTAATTTCAATAAAAAAAATTCAATAAATAATAAGTAATAACAATAATTTGTATGATAATCTTATAGAATATTATAAAAAAAATATCATATTGGGAGATCTTTGTATTATAAACTTTACATTTCATTTGTTTTATCTAGCATAAGGATGGCAAATGAATTTGGAGTAAATAGATACAAAAATATCTTCGATAAATAAAAATTACCTAGTAAATAAATACAACTAAATAGGTTTAAATCTAAGTATAAGCATTTACCTATAAGTTTTATGGATGACATTTATAACTTACAAGTATATCAGTACAATTTATAACTCATCCCTTCCTTGACATGTCATTTTAGTACATTAAATTTGAAGTTAATGTAGGTTGATCGTATGAGTAATTAATGATATGAAGTTAACTATATTTTTTTTTTTATGAATGTGAGTTTAATTCTCTTTGTCATCACTGAAATTTTGTCTAGTGGGTAACTTTTATTAGAAATTTTTCCTAGTGCTCAAAGGCACGCTAGGTCTTTAGTAATAATCTCAGCATATGATTAGCTTCTTACTCATTAGTATTGAGAATATTTTCCCATTTTATCATTATTTAATAGGGACATTCATAAACCGATCCAATTCAAGGTGGACCGAAAAAATAGATCCAAAAAACCAAAAATTAAATAAAATAAACAGATAAAAAAATTAGAAAATCAAATTTTTTTTATTGGTTGAGATGAATTTTTGAATTTAATTTTAGAGACCGATCCAAATCAAACTTATATGCATATGTATATACTTTTATTGATAAGCTTATAATATCACTCATTTTTATTTTTATTTCTTATATTTATAAAATTATCATATAACTTATATCTATTTATGAAAAATATATTTAATTAAAGATATTTTTACTAATTATTTAAGTTAACAAATATTCTATTATTAGTTATATAATGATGTATAAATAAAATATCTGATATTGATATTTGAAATTATTTGTTATTATATTTATTATATATCTTAGCTTTTATTTCGTATTTTTTTTAAAATAAAGTAGGATTAAAATCAAAAAATGATCCAATCAAAATCGCTTTAAATTGGATTGGATGGGATCAAATTAAAATTTTAAATTAAATCAATTGAATGATAAATTAACAAAATTAAAATAATTAAATCAAGTAGTTCTTTTTTTAAATTGATCTAACCCAATCTGCCAACATTCCTACTATTTAATACAAAAAGTATATTGTTTTTTACTGCATTATAAAAAAGTATGTTAATTTTAAAATAACAATAAAAGTAGTCACAACTCGCAATTCCTATCGTGTAAAAAAAACTCAGAATTCCTGTTAGTATATTCTCATGTCAACTACTTTTTTATTAAAGGTATATGATTTAAGTATCACTTTAAATATTTTTATAAAAGGCCTGAACGGACTTATAAGTTTGTTTAAAATATATTATGTAATAATTTAACATCAAGATAAATATCAAAATATGCATGTTAGATTTTATGAGAATCAAACTTAACTTGTTTAAGATTTAATATAAACATATTTTGTAATAAAACTTTTAAATAAAACATAAATTTATATTTCAATAAAGTTAACTTTTTTTATGAAATCAAAAATTTATCTTTTTTAAAAATAAATATAAGATTTAACTTAATATAACAAATTTAATATTTATAAAATAATATTATTAAATTTGTTATATTTTGAGAAAACTTGGTCTGATATGAGTCCAGCGTGTATTTGTATTTGATTTGATGCTAGATAATTGATTCTGAATTCAAAATTAATTTTAGATCAAATTTTATATGTTTAGTTTCATGTTACAAAAGATTTCAAAATTGATTCTGAATTCATAATTAATTTTAGATCAAATTTTATATGTTTAGTTTCATGTTACAAAAGATTTCAAAATTGATTCTGAATTCATAATTGAGTTTAAGTTGAAGTAACTTTAAATAATTTTTATCAAAAAATTTATATTGAATTTTATTTTTACCTTAATTTTATAATAAATCCTAAATTTCATTACTTCAAAATTAATTTTATCAAAGTTAATACACAAGTAGACTAACTTATAAGTCCCTGCCAAGCAACCTAATCTATTTCCACACCTGACCATGCCATAGTGCCATAATAGATAGGAAGAAGAGGACTGGACTGTGTCACTCTAAGGCCAACTTTAGCAGCACTTTCTGTCCTGATTGTTGCTTACCTAGATTGTTTTTTAAAAACAATGTATCCATGTACCATTCGCTGATGATAACAGCAACTCAAAGG
The DNA here is from genome assembly GCF_004193775.1 of Glycine soja. Lineage (NCBI taxonomy): Eukaryota > Viridiplantae > Streptophyta > Magnoliopsida > Fabales > Fabaceae > Glycine > Glycine soja. The sequence goes on along the minus strand of NC_041011.1, from coordinate 40,602,967 downwards.
CATTCTCTTGAACACCTGTCATGATAGATTTCCACCTGGTTTTTATATCTCTACTTCTACTTCTAGCATAGCAGTGGAAGCAAACCTTGATTGGGTTCGTTGCCTCTACTCCCCAATGGTTCATATCAAATTAAGATGCATATACTGTACCCAACAATCCAAGGAAGATTCAATTTTAAATAACATGATGGTAAGTACTACTATTTTTTAGAGCAGTAGTTAGCATAGTTAAGTCCAAGCATCGTTTAGTAATTCACCGAACTATTATTACTCTTGGTTCAATAATATTGAATCAAAGAAGAGAGGATTTTTACACAGAATGCAGAAACAACAAGGCATGTCATTTAAATATTCTCCTACTATTTCTATTTCTACTTCTTTTGATCGTAGTTACAATTTGCGTAACCGGAGAAGACGCGAGTTTGTGAACCCAAAATTTCACGTCCTCTTTCCCCAATCTGGAACTCAAAATCAAAACAACCCCAAAGAAAAACCCTAAAACCCATTCCCTGACGGCTTTCTTCCCCAACCACAAGCGAAGCAACGAAATCCCCGCGAGACAAAACGACAACGCCCTCAGGAACAGGTCAAACTCTTGAATCCTCCACGACCACAAGCCACCCGCAACGCAGACCAACACGAATGCGAACCACGCCGATTTCTTCTTCGTTACCCTCCTGTTGGCGGCTATTTTCCCTCTCCGGCCACCGCCGACGAGAAAGCTCAGAGTCTGAGAATCGCCGCGCGCGATTTCGCCGGCGAGGGAATTGAAGGGCTCCGGCAGGATCTTGAGATTGAACGCGACGGTGGAAGCCAGTTGAAGAATTTTTCGATTGGATGGTTGGGACCAGCCGCGCCTCTTAGCGCATGGGATTGTGGGAGTTGGATGCGATTGCGAAAGGCGAAGAGAAATTGGATTGAGAATGGAGATTGGGAATGAGAGAGGGTGATCTGAAATTGAAAAGGGGTAATGGGTTGTGCAAATGTAGGGTTTCACTTTCAGCATTGTAGTGTGTTTGGTGACCGTTACCAATAGAAGCAAGGTATATTTGGTTATTTCATCTTTCAATGGGAGAGAGAGAGAGAGAGAGAGGCCGTTTTGATTTTTGAATGCATTTGGGCGAATGGGCCTGCTTCTTCAAAGTTCAACCACACCACTCACAATGACTGTATTCTAATTTAAACGGATTTTCTTAAAACAAAATTATTTTAAATATTATATATGTCCTTTTTAGTTTAAAGTTGTAAAACAGTCATTTTATTTTCAAGTGCCTGCAATTGTTTTTATAACAATAACGTTACAATGTGTTCAATATTTGGAAGAAAATAATAATTCTACTCCATTCCAACAAAATTGTGTCCAATAAAAAAATAGTTGTAATCTTAAAAAAAGAAAAAACTCTTGTAGGTAAGAATTAATGAGTGATCATTGTTTCTGGGATGCTCCCTCCTTTTGATTGAGCTTGGTTGAGTTTTTCTTCATTTTGATCTCATTATTTTTTTCGATAATTTTAAATATTCCTAATACATCTTTTTATTTGTTAAATAAAAATTAAATGCTTTATATGATTTTAAAATATTAAATACAATTTTTTTTATTTAATATATATTAAGAAAATTTGTATATATATATAACATTTTTCTGTCTTTTCACGAACCTACAGAAAATTAAGACAAAGGAAATATAGGTCATAAGCTAGAACAAGTTTCCTGACCGCACAATCATGAGGCTAGAATTGTAGGTTAGGAATTGGGATGCGTTATTAATTGGATACAACCTGCAGGAAGCAGCTTCTTTATTGATGATGAAGAAATGTGGTTTTGTATTTCTCAATAAGTGGATGAGATAAAATGTTGACTATCTGCTACCTTCATTCCCTCCTTATCTGTCTACTCTCAAACTCTCCAATATTCCAATTGTTAAAGTGACACAAGATGGCTAAAGGCAAACAAATCATCTTCAATGTCATAAACACTGCAATTACAAATGCACAAACAGCATAGATCACATTAATTAAGGATATATGACACCCTATACTCTTCATCTAATATTAAATGAAAAGCAGGATATGTATGTACACTTTCTGTCTATATATTCTCCACAATAAACATACTGAACCTCTTCATATAATTTCCACCACTAGTACTGAAGCTCTTAAAGCTAGCTAAGAAATATGATGAAGGGGTTTCAGTTTGCAGGGCTTGATAAAGCCACCATAGGATGTAAAACTCTTGACTGTGAAAGTCCCTTTGGAGCGAAGCCTAACCGACGTGTCCTTCTACCGTCTAATGTTCCTATTCTTGCTCATTCCCTAGAACACACCCAACGAAACTGGTATGTATATGCTCCTTATTTTGTTCTTGCATCAGGATATTTACGATCATTTTTTTGTCTTTTCACTCTTTTGGGAAAGCCTACTGGATTTTTTAGATTAATAGATTTGGTTCGATCAAGTATACTTATAATCATTAATCAGAAAACGCTGCTTGACTTTCTTAATTATGCATGTGACTTGTCTCATTTATTTGATGCAGGATTGCTTGGTCAAATTCCCCTTCTGATTTAATTATACAAATTGGTGATTCTAGCTTTCACTTGCACAAGGTGGGGGCCAATCACTCCTTCAATTCTATGGGAAAATTATATATGTACTCTTGTTCCTATAGCTGCAAATCATGCTACTATTCTAAAGTAAAAAATATTTCATTAAATATTCTTAAGACTTCAACTGAATAAGATATGATTGATTTCCAGCTTGCAATTGCCTCAAGAAGCGAATATTTGAACCGGCTTGTATTTCAGAGGGGAAGCAACAGAGAAAAAGCTGGTGACAGCCTCATCATCCAAATTAAAAATCTCCCAGGTGGTAAAAAAGCTTTTGAATTAATAGTCAAATTCTGTTATGGAAGAAAAATTGATATAACCGCAGCAAACATTGTTCCATTATATTGTGCTGCACATTTCTTGGAAATGAGTGAAGATCTTGAAGAAGGAAATCTCATATCCAAGGCAGAAGCATTTCTAACCTTTCAACTACTATCTTCATGGAAAGACACATTTCGAATACTTAAAAGCAGTGAATCCATTTCCCCTTGGGCCAAGGACTTGCATATAGTGAAACGTTGCTCTGAAGCAATCAATAGCTTGGAAAGTGTTCACAAATCTAAATGCATCTAGTTTCACTTTTGAAAATGAAACACCCTTAAGTAATAATAGTGTTGATAATTGGTGGTTCAAAGATGTATCATGTCTACGCATAGATCATTTTATTGAAGTGATTCAATCAATTAGAAAACGTGGAACCAAACCAGAACTTGTAGGTTCTTGCATAGAACATTGGACAAGAAAATGGTTTTCCCAAGTCACATCTGGACTTGATAAGGAAACTCCTATGCCCATAACTCTCCAGTTACATAGAATTTCAACTGAGGGCTTGATTAACATACTTCCTAGTGAAGAAAATTCAGTCACTTGCAATTTTTTGCTTCACCTACTAAAGGCAGGGGTGATGCTGAAGATAAATCCGGAGTTGTTGTGTGTGCTAGAAAGAAGGGTAGCTTTAATGTTGGAGAAATGTCGTGTACCTGATCTCTTGGTTAAAAATCAAGGATACAAAGATTCTTTGTATGATGTTAGTGTGGTACTTAGGGTGTTAAGGTTTTATGTTTGTGGCATGTCAAGCAATTCTTCAGCAAAACCCCACAGTGTTGGAAGGTTAGTTGATGGGTATCTCACACAAGTTGCAAGGGATGAGAATCTCACAATGGAAAGTTTCAAATCACTTGTTGAAGCATTGCCACAAAAAGCTAGACACTGTGATGACAACCTCTATAGAGCTATTGACATGTACCTTAAGGTAATAGTGATACTATATCATTTCTAATTCTAAATCTAGCTCAAAATAGACTAACTTTAATATAGATTGGTTTACCTTGTTTTGCATGACTCTTAGACTTGATCCAATTTTGCAGGCACATCCAAATTTGGCAGAAGAAAATAGAACAGATGTTTGTAGAGTCCTAGAATACCATAGATTGTCACACGAAGCACGTCAGCATGTGATGCAAAACGATAGATTGCCCTTGAAATTAACCACGGAATTTGTCCTTTTTGAGCAAGTGAACATGGCAACCTCAATGACAAGTAAAGGATCGAATTACCGAAGGACAAATACTCAGACCGTCATCAGAGTGAACAAGGATATGGAAAAAAGACAAATAACAAATGCCCAGGAGATAAACATGATGAGAAAAGACGTTGAAATGATAAAGTCGCAACTCTTGGAAGTACATAGCTGCAAAATGAAGCTCCAAAACCAACTGAAGAGATGCATTCGTTGAAAGATAGTTAGTTCATCATGTAAAAACACTTGGAGAAGGACCTTCCCTCGTTTTCTGTGATAGTAATGTAAGAAATTTGAACGAATGGTGTAAAATATGTATGCCTCATTTAACTAGTCCTCCTCCGGTTAAACTACTTCCACTGCATTCCAACCCCATCCCTTAAATCATGTACCAGGAACTAAGTTTCAACTCTTAAGTCGAACTAATGAAACTATGGACATTTATATGGCAATAGTCAAATTTGAGAAAACAACTAACATTTATAGGCTGTAATTTGTAAATGAGTTTTCATTCAATATAACCTTTTTATTAAATGATCACTTAAATTTTACTGAATTAACGTGTAAAATTGTTTTATATTATATTAAACTTGAATTGAATTTATTCAAAATATTAGCAAAACATCTCATGTTAATGAACAAAGTTTAACATTAAAACTAAAATAATGGGTTGATGTTTTTGAAAATAAAAATAACAATTTAGGGATCAAATAGAAAATTTAATAAAAATATAGGACTCGCAAATTAATTAAATCTTTATTTTTTATAAATTACGAATGTACAAATAAAATTATAAAAAATTTATATGCAACTTTTAAAATAATTAATAATTTATCATTACATAATACTCCAATAATTAAGTACTTTTAATTTAATTTTTTTATACAATTAATAATTAATTTTTCCTATCATATATTCATATCCAATATAAATCTGAAGGGTGCAGCAGAGCGAAAATAAGCTTGGAAACGATGGAAGATGACGCAGCGATTGAGGTGAGGAACCATGTTTCCCCAGAACCAGAGCCAGAGTCGGAGGAGGATTCCAGTTGTTGTTGCCCAATCTGCTTGGGACCATTCCTTCAACTTTCCTACCTCGACAAATGTTTTCGTATGCCCTCACCCTATTTTCTGTTGCTCAATTTTCTGTGTTTTTTAATCCTAAAGTTTATAAATTTGTTGCATATGCTATAGACCCTTTATTGGGTTTCATTCATGAATTGGGTTGCATGCTCTAATTTGTAGTCTTGGGAAACCTTTTTGTTTGAAAGTAACTCTCGGTAATTATATATCAACGCAAGATTTGTTTTATTAGAGGATCATTACTTGAGAGTTCAGATTTTAGCAGCAATTAGAGGTAATTGTACTATATCATTCTTCTATATATTTTTCCTAGTAACCATTAAGCTTGTTCTTATGTTGCAGATAAGTTTTGCTTCAATTGCATTTTACGCTGGACCAAGGTGGTTGCTGGCAAGCACCGTTCTCCACCTTCTTCTGTAAAATGCCCCCTCTGTAAGGTTTGTTTAACACCATGACTTTTTTTTTTACGCATTGTTAATTTGCTACTATTATTGTTGTTGTTGTTTTGCCTTATGGACTTTGCTGAAATATAAATTTTCCCCTCAATGATACACCCCTTTAAAAAGAATTTCAATTAGGACTCTTATTTTCTCTCAATTTACTGCAGCCACCTGAATATTTCTTATGGATGTCAATATTTGCATAACTGTATTGGTGATGATGTATGATAAATCAAATGGGGGGTGATGGTATTAGAAGTTAGTATCAGGCTGGATGAAATGAGCTATACTGACTTGGTAGTTTATGTCTAATATGCAGACTGAAAATTTTTCTATCATATATGGAGTTGATGGGAGTTGTTTTCAACGACATTATGTAAATCAGGATTTTGAGGATAGGTTTGTCTTAGTTTTATTCAAGTTAAAATTTTTACTAAAATTATATTGTTATACTTTGCTCTTCTGTTTGTGTGTGCAGTTTTATCTTATCAAGAGCGCACAGATATAGATTACAATGCTATTACACTGAACAAGGTGTTCTACTGCCTTCAGTTTAACAAATTTCTTGCTTTATAGTGGTGTCTGTCTGTCCTTTGCTTTGTGTCAAATATTTGTTATTGGTATTTTATTTACTTTACTTTTTCTTTTAACTTTGTGTGAGCAGGTTTCTTAGATGACATATTCAATATATCACAATATTGGAGATCTCTAAAGTACAATCAGCCAAACTGTTGGCTTGAAAATTGGTTAAGAAGAGAAATTCAAGCTCTTATCCAGGTTAGTAGCTTGTTGGTGCATTCTCTCTCGGGTTTTGCAACCGGAAAAATATCCAATAATATAATGTGCTTTATCTGTTACTGCATATTGATTCACATTTTCTTTCATTTTCTTTAGTGCTACTGCATGTATGTGCCTAATTATAGGTGCAATTTCTGATTATTCCATCTCCTGCCCTCTCTCTCTCTTGTAAATAGTATACCTTTTGCTGAATCTGTAGGAGGAGGATGTTGACATCATTTTGCACCATATCCTTGCTGTGGTCAAAGCAGCATTATGGACTAGGTAAGTTTCTTCATGCATTTCAAGTTGCTTTAACATTATGAGTATGAAAAGGATGGTTAGTATTAACTCTAAAACTTGCAGGAGAGAGCAGAAGTCACACATGAATGCACCTGAAAAGAAACAGGAGGAGTTCAAGATGTCAGTCTCTGAAGCCTCAAGGCCTTTTCTGGCAGCAAGAACGGACAGATTTGTATATGAGATTCAACTATTTCTTGCTTCGGGAATGAATATTGAAGCTTATGATGCTGCTTACATACAACGGTTAGGTTGGAGCTCACCTGGGGTAAACACTGAGGTTTCTCATAGTGAATTGGTTGATCGCTCAACTGTGATTCCATACATGCACCTATTTGATGGTGACTTTGATGAAAATGAGTAGATTCTTTGTTCTGTTTTTCTCATGTATTTGCTGTAATTGCTACCCGAATGAATTGTATAGGAGAAATTTGCTCACACACCAATGAGTGCTATTGATTCTTTCCAGCTACTGCAGAAGTTGCAAATTCTCCACCCAAGGGTGTAAAGTTGTTTAACATATGTTTGTTATCAATATCATATTATATTGGTTAAATTATTTTTTTAGTCCTCTAATTTATTTTTTAGATTCTGCTTGGTCTTCTAATTTTTCTCAAGTTCAATTTAATCCTTTAATTTTTTAAATCTGTTCAATTTAATCCTTCGGTCTAATTGTAAGAAATCATACTTTGTAGCGGTTTGAACCATCACCAAGTGATTTTTAAACTGTCACAAAATAAATATTTTCCAAAAAATGATTTGATTTTAAAAATTAAAGGACTAAATTGAACCAAAAAAAATTAAATGACCAAATTGAACCTAAATAATAAATTAGAGAAAAAAAAAACTAATTTAATCTATTATAGTACAATTTTCGTGGTCTAGATTTTATGCAGTTGTATGTTGGCAAAACGGCAGGGGATCATTACAACATTAATAGCCTGATTCATTAAGCTCTTACTAAATAACAAAATTTGCCCACTTTCAAAAATAATAAATTAGCGAAGCATTTGCTCCCTTAATAGCCTGATTTAATGTGATCCGATAGAGTTTCAAAGTTGTAATCGTTTGAACTCGGCAACAAAGAGCATAAGTAAATAAATAAATAAGAGAGAAGCTGGCCGCTGGAAACACTGAAAAACAGTAAATAATATACAATAAATGATGCGAGAAATTTAAAGTAAAGTGAATAAAATGCGTTTGTTGAAGAGAAAACTCACTGTTGGAAAAACTGAAAAACGGTGGAAGATAGACGATAGAAGAGAAATAAAAATGAATGTATGAATGATGTGAAAAATGAAAAATAAAGTAAAAATGGTTGAAGGTAAGTCTGTCAGAAAAACTTTAAAATAGCAAAAGTAGAAAAGGAGTAAAAAATAAAAATGAATGAATTGTATGAAAAATAAAATATAATAAATGGTTGGTTAGTTGAACACAAATTTGAAATGATGTTGTGTGGCTCATATTTGGATTGGCCAATCAAAGTTTTTAAGTTAGCCTTATCTTTATAAGAATCATAGGGTAAAATGAAATGCTGTGAAATTTATACTGACTTTAGATGCTCTTCAATCATTGTTATTTCTATCAGCAGCAGCATCTGTTAGTGGGTTGAAAACGTTAGAGAGGAACTTTGCAACAAGCATGGAGACAGCCTCAGACTATGGAGCATTCACAGAGAAATTCACTTTACCACCAAATTCTGCACCAGCTCTTCCTCTCAAATCACTCACCTTTGCAGTGAAAGAGATGTATGTACTTCACTTTTCTTTTTGTACCACAATATTCTGATTGTCAAAAACTCTCCTTTGCTGACATCAAAGTCGTCAACTAGTCTTTGAATCCATGCTTCTGCATCTTGAACTTGTTTTGGAAGTGTTTGTGTCAAACAGTTTCGACACGGAAGGATACGTGACCGGCTTCGGGAATCCTGACTGGGCAAGGACTCATCCGGTGGCTACCTCTACTGCTCCAACAGCTCTGGCTCTCCTCAGAGCAGGTGCCACTTGTGTTGGTAAAACTGTCATGGATGAAATGGCTTACAGGTTTGGTTTTCTTTGCTTATTTTTTTCACTCATACTAAAGAACCATTGGTTTTTGTTATAGTCCTAAGCATTATTTTTAAGTTGCTAGGGACCATCTCTATGACTAAATGAAAAGAGTGATAATATATTACTGTGATCATTGTCATGTAAATTGTGGCTTGTTAGGCTAAATCTTAGAGTTGGAAGTAATATAACTTTCAGTCAGTCAGTAGATTATATAGAAAGGACAAGGCTCCTCAATGATTATTTTTGTCTCTAAAGTATTTGCCTAAGGGTGTTTCCACCCTTAAAATTTAGTGTGGTAAGACCACGATGCACTTTAATAATTAAATGGATACTTGCTCAGTTTAGCTCACTTTGGTGGAGCTTTCTTCTCCCTATGGAAAATGTGACTATGAGTGTTGGTATTTATTTGTAATCAGACATGTGTATGTTTTGAACACCTTATTTCTGTTACTCACGTAACTAAGTATTCCAATCTGCCAGTATAAATGGAGAGAATATACATTATGGCACACCTAGAAATCCTTGTGCACCAGACCGGGTTCCTGGAGGATCTTCTAGTGGCTCTGCTGTTGCAGTTGGTGCAAAGCTTGTGGATTTCTCATTAGGTGATATGTTCTTCCATTTCATTAGTTATTTTTGGCACCACTTGTTAATAATTTCGAGTGATGTTATGTTTTTCCTCAATTTGGAGCTATTTTTCCATTCCAGTGAGTTTAATTTTGGCATCATAATAATTTGAACTGTTTTTTCAATCATAGGAACTGATACTGGAGGAAGTGTAAGAGTACCTGCTTCATACTGTGGGATTTTTGGTTTTCGTCCTTCTCATGGTGCTGTCTCAGAATCAGGAGTAATCCCTATGTCGCAAAGTTTTGATACCGTGGGTAAATAATCCATTAGATTGACGACTATGTTAACTCTTCATTTTTAGGTGAATGCATCACTACAGAGGATAGTACAGAATGACATAACACAAACACATCAACATTTATGACTTTACTAATAATATTTTTCATAAGTCTTATTTAAAACAAAAAAGTATCATAGTGAAATTGGGATTAGATAATCTCTTGGGAAACTTACTGGTGAGTTTGTTTTTAGTTTTTCTTAAAACTTCAAAATGAATAAGAGATTCTTTCTTCAATTCAATGCTTTGAAATATACATACAATATGCAAATATTTTTCTTCATGTTTCTAACGTGCTTCCATTTTTCTTCTCGAGATTTATTTTCTTGTTTCTATGTTTATATCTAGGATGGTTTGCCAGGGATCCAATGATTTTGAGCAGAGTAGGAGGTGTAATTCTACAGTTGCCAGATGTAGCTCCACCAATTAGACCTACTTCCATTATCATTGCAGAGGACTGTTTCCAGCTTTCAAGCACTCCATTTGATGTAGTTACAGGAACTGTCATCAAAGCGGTAGAGAAGTTATATGGAGGTGAACAGTTGATATTGCTATCAATTCAATGTTCTTGTTTGTTAATTATAAAACAAAAAATTTAAGTTTAAATTATGAAGAATTCTTGTTCATCCCAATAATGATGTATGGTATGTATTTTGGAACAATTTGATTTTACTGAGAAGGTCTTTTTGTTGCATCCACGATTGCAGGGGATGTATTGAAGCCTGAAATCCTTGGAGACTATGTGAAAACCAATGTTCCAAGTTTGAAACATTTCATGAGTAAAGATAATACAGACCAAATATATAACATTCCATCACTGGCTGCACTTTCAAGTGCCATGCGGTTGCTTCAAAGGTGTAGCTCACCATTTAATCCTTAGCTTTCAGTAAGGATAATTGTAATTTTCCAGCGGGCCGTGGATTGCCTTTGATTGAAATTTGATTCTAGTTTTATTTGTCATTTGTAATGTAGGTTTGAATTCAAGAATAACCATGGTGAATGGATCAGTGCAGTTAAACCTGATTTAGGTCCTGGAATATCAGAACGTGTATCAGATGCCCTAAGGACAACGGGGGAGAACATTGATATCTGTTATTCTATAAAAAGGGAACTACACGATGCTCTTTCGGCTCTTCTTGGGGTATTGATTCTCTCTCAGACTCTCATATGAGGCATGCACACAGACCACCGTACAATCTTTGGAATCCCCATAACCTACTGATAAACAACATAATTCAACATATGAACATATCATTGTAGTGATATGTTCATCAGACCATGCATATGAGCTTATATGCACAAATCATTCCTCCTGATGTAGATTCTCTCCTTGGTCTTCATAAAAGGAAACCTCCCTTCTTTCCGTCCATGGAGAAATAATGTGCAAACATGCTTGTTACTTCATAGATCAATCTTACTTTTGAAGAAACTATTTGAGACCCTCCTGGCTCCTGGTCTGTACATACATTTCAGCAAGCCTTTTCATTTGTCAAAAAGTAACAACTACACTTTAGTTTTATTTTTCACCATCTAGCTTGACCATGCCTGTTTTCGAAACAATCTAATTCCACAAATGAAGATTATAGATTCTCCCTATGAATCTTCTTTGTAAAGATAAAAGTAGTATCATCTAAGCAACCAATTTATCTTTATAAGCTTGCCTTTTGTTTAAGTTAGTGTGACAGTTTTATGTTTGAAAAATTTCAGGATTTTGGTGTTCTAATGATCCCCACAGTTCCAGGTCCTCCCCCAAAACTACAAACAAATACAGCCGACTTAGAAATTTTTCGTGCAAGGGCTTTTAGCCTGCTGTCCATTGCTGGAGTATCAGGATTTTGTCAGGTTGTCCCTTTCTCTATGTTTATGAAGCACTTAAGACTCCTATATTTTTCTAAACCAATTAAATTTCAGTTCATAATGTTATAACAATGTGTTTTTTGCTGACATTATGTAGGTAAGCATACCGCTAGGGATGTATAATAACCTTCCCCTATCAATTTCTCTGGTGGCCAGACATGGTGCAGATAAATTTTTGCTTCACCTTGTTGAGAGTCTTTATGACAGCATTGAAGATAGAAAGCAGCATATCATAGAGCACAAACTTTAATCTGACTGCAAGGATGTAGATGTAAGTTTTATATTTCCAACAAAATCGTGGCAAAGAAATTTATGGATGCTTTGAGATCCTCTTTGCAATACACGTATTTTAGTCCCTCCTTTTATGTGCTTGATCAATCACTTTTGTGACTTGTGAGCAAAATATGAATATCATAGATAAACTCTCTGCTTTCTGTTTCTTTCTGTCTATTCATTCATTTACTTAGGTTTATGCGCAATAATATGTTTCCCATCTTTTGCAGATGCTTTGAGTATGCCTACTATGCCAAAAGCTGGGAGAGAAGCGAATTATGGACATAAATCAAAGAAGGGATATTGTATAAAGGAAATTTTTGCTGATCTATATCCTGTTTCTTTCAGATATTATGAGTTCAATTATTCATTAAATCATATCATTTTGATTGTGCTAGCTTGGGTACGAAAGCAAAAAAGCCACATTGGAATTTATAGTACTTCAATATTACCATATCATGTTCACAAATGATCAGTTGTTGACGCATTTGATATCCAGCTTTGTCAGTTAAGTATTATGGGAACCTCAGATTTGGCACGTCATCAAATGTCAATTACTATTTATAAAATTAACTTTGAAGATTTTGTAATTTCAAACAAAATAATTTAATTAGAATGTAACAACATTGGGACGATGTGAGTCCAAGAGACTGGTGCTTGTTCAAGAAGAATTTATTAAATAAAAATGTAAAATTAAATAAATGGATGAAAAATGAACTGGATGGTAAAAGCACCGGATTGCAATATTGGTTGTGTATAGTGTCGTTGAATCAAGGTCTGCTAGCTGTATAGTATGAGGGCTCAGTCATGTTACGATGGAAACTATTCTTCGGACAACATTTAAGTACAAGATTGCTTCCAAATTGACAATTTATTTCTAACTACACTCTCAACAATATGCTTCCAATCTCTATCCTTGTCGATTATTATATTGTTTTCGTTGTGTTTTGAAGGCATTCAATTATATCCTTGATTTCTTCTTAATAATGACTTAAGATGTTAAAGATTATGTGTGTCGTGTAACTATATGGCGCCTTTGATATCTTTGCGTATATATTGGTTTCATTCGATTATGAAGGTAACACGCACCTCTATATATAGTCTATATAGAAAGACATATTTAAGCCTTAATACATACCGATCTTTATTATATACTTTAACTCTTTTACATATCTTTGGCTACAAAAGACACGTTTTCTTAGGCTAATAACTTGTACATTCAAAAGTGGATAATCCTCCAAGCCCCAACTCTAAAAGTACAGAGAGGACCTGAGCGAGTTACACACCGTAAAACATTCACACAAAACGTAACACTTGTCTACAAGTCACAAAACAACTCTTGTCCCATATATTCATCCCGAATATCATCAACAACGGTTTAACCATTGACAACGGTTCCACCTGAAAAAACATGTCCAGGTTAATTAGTGAATAACGTCGAAATTAGATATGCTTGAGGTGAAAAACATGATCATAATAATTAGTATTACGCTTACCATTGGGGTGAAGGACTTGTCCAGTTATGTAAGAGGAGCATTGGTTGCAAGCAAGAAAAACATAAGACGGAGCAACCTCAATAGGCTGGCCAGCTCTCTTCATTGGCACCTGGGCACCAAATTGAGCCGTTTCTTCCTCCTTGAAAGAGGAGGGTATCAATGGGGTCCAAATAGGCCCAGGAGCCACCCCATTAACCCGAATTCCCTTACTCACCAACTGAAGAGCAAGTCCCCTTGTATAGGCCACAATTGCTCCCTTCGTGGACGTGTAGTCCAATAGTTTCGCATTTCCCTTGTATGCATTCACCGATGTCGTGTTGATAATGCTGCTTCCTTCCTTCATGTGCTTCAAGGCATGCCTATATACATACAAGGACATCATTTATATATATAACATTTCATTTCTACTTAGAGATACATCATATATATCTATATCTATATTTAAGGACAAGAAATCCTGTTAGATGATTTTACCTGGTCATGAAGAAATAGGAGAAGATATTTGTACGAAAGACCCTCTCAAGCCTAGGCTCATCAATGTCCTCCACTGTTCCACACTCGTATTGCTCAGCTGCATTGTTGACCAGAATGTCAATACAACCATAAGCATTCACGACCTCATCAACCACTCTCTTGCAATTCTCGTCGTAACCCAAATCAGCTGGTACCGCCATTGGATCTTTAGCATCCGAAGTCTTAGCCCTCTTGATCATTTCCAACGTGTCCCTCGCGTCCTTGTCCTCATGCCCCTTCACATATGTGAAGCCCACGGTAGCACCTTCTAAGGCAAACAAGTTACACACCGCTCGTCCAATCCCAGAGTCACCCCCAGTCACTAATGCTATCTTTCCCTGAAAATTAACACAATTAAACAAGAATAAATGTTGTGAAGGCTTAATTTACACGAATTTATCACAAATACTAACTAAATAATATAAGGTGAGTTTGAATAGAAAACAAGGTTAATTAGTAATTAGTATAGATTTGATTGATGAAATTGTAGATATACTTGAAGTTTATTTGAAGGCTTGTAGTCAGGGCTAGTGAATTGGGGTACTGGATTCATAGCATGCTCCTTCCCAGGCTGTGTTTGTTGTTGTTGAGGTGGGAATTTCTTTTCACCCGAAGCCATTCTCACAAACAAGCTTTTGGGAACAGATATGAGGATTTTATGAGTTGGTGGAAGAAATGTAGTTGGAAAATGAGTTTTGTTCAACTTTGAGTTGCTTTGTAGGAAAGAAATGTGTGGAAATGCTGCTTATTATAGAACTTGGAGACGAAGTGCAAAATGTGCGGTTAAACATGTATTACGTAGAGGAACACTTGAACTTGGCAGCACGTGGGGGTGATGTGTTGATTATAAAGGGCTGAAGAGTGGCAGAAGGGCTGTTGACGTGTCCTGTGATTCGCATGCACTGGACCCGTCTTTGGAAACGGACATTCTCGACCAACACAAGGTTTTGCTTTTGCTTACATCTTCCCCTTCTATATTTTTAATCAAACACTTTCATTTTGATATTTTAAAGGTTTTTATATTATTGATAAATTAGAAATAGATATAGACTTTTAGAAAAATAATTAGACTAGCTTGATGTTGTAAAATAATATACTATTATTTAATTATAAATTATATTTGTGATGAATACTTTAAAAGTAATATTTAAAGGTTTTATAATTAGGTAGTATTTTATTTAATCTTTTGGAACTTTTACTAAAAGATTGTAATTTTTTTGATTGGGATCGATTTCAAATTATTTTTAAAAATTAATATGTGTTATGACTTTTAAGCTAAAAGTAGTATCATCTATTTTTATAACTGAAGTCGTAAAATATTTTATGGTTTCAGTTTAATTTTTTTTATTTAGTACTTCAAAGTTGTAAATGGTTTTTTTTTTATTTTACAACTTTGAAGTTGTAAGTTTTTTTATATTTTATGATTTTGAAGTCGTAATTTTTTTTTACGTGTTTTAGGATTTTTTAATTATTTGTATTTTCTTTTTTTTTGCATTCAATTTTTTTTTAAAAAAATTATAAATAATTATATTTATTTAATTATTAAATAAGTATTTTCAATTTTAGTTGTTATTAGTTTTATTTAATATCTTGTATATATTTTATAGTTTTATTTAATATGATATATTTTTAAATATTGTTTTATTTAAAATATTTTATATATTTTTTATTTAATATATTTTGTATATTTAAAATATAGATAATTTTTTGATAATGTTATTGAATTTTATTTTTTTTATATAAATGAAATAAAAAAACTAACACAATGATATTTAATATTTTTTGAATATTTGTTTTATTTTAAATACTAAAATTTTAAAATAAATATTAAAATACTTTGTTAATAATATTAACTTATAATTTATGAAATAATATTATTTATTTTGTATAAAGGAATTTACTATTGATATCATCTAATAATTTAGTAATAAAAGTATTTGTTAAATTAAAAATAGTATAATACATTAATATAAAATGAATAATACAAATTAAAGAGAAATATAAAAATTAAAAATTATACTAACCATCTATTTGTTTGTTGATAACGACTAATTATAAGTATATTTTAAAGTTAAATATAGAAGAATTTGTAATTTTTCTCTTCTAATTTTTTCTTTTTGAACAAATAATTGTTAAATTAATATCATTTAAGTTTTTGTGCAGAGAATATTAAAAGTGATGGATTTATGAAACTTAGTGAATAAAATAAAGCCCAGAAATAGAAGGCTAATTAAGGAAAGCAAACTAATTGAAGAAAGAATGGCTAATTAAGAAAAGAACACTAATTGAGGAAAGAAGGAAAACAAGATAAGTAAGGAACGAAGGAATAATTAGGAAAGAAAGACTAATTAAGAAAATTAGGCTAATTCAGAATCCTGTTAATTTTGCACCCATAAAAGAAGAATAGAGAAGAAGGAGAAGACACACAGAAATTTCTAATAGAATACAATTTTTTATAGAAGACAAGTTAGAAGAAGGAGAAGCAAACAATGAGAGTCATTCCTTCCCTCCATTTCCTTTCTTATCTTATCTTTTCCCCCTTTACTAAATATTCCCTTCTTGCAATTGTAAAGTCTCCATGATAACCAAAGGCTAAATCCCCTTTGTTGGAAACTTGACAGCCAACTACTCTTGTTGTAATTCCCCTTCCTATTTATTTATAATATTACATTTGCATTATCCTTTCTTTGGCTTAATATTATTGTTTGTGGTTTGATCACTCATTTGCATGGTAAGTTTTAGGGGTAGCGTTGGGAAACATTATTTTCTAATATAACTAGAAAATGGTATCTAAAAGAAAGATATTTGTTTACCTATTATACATCTTTGTTCTTAATGCAATTCTCTATTTTAACTCTGCAAAGAGATTTGAGAGAGAAAATAGATAAATTAGGCTCTTTCGTGCAGGGACCAAAGTTAGAGTATATTGGTAGATGTAAGTGTAAATTGGAATAATTATAAATAGAGAAAAATCATTAACATTACATCAACGAGTAGCTCTGGTAAGTTAAGTTTCCAACATTCTCATCGTCTGAATTCATCTTTTTATCATCATCTTTATCTTTTATTTTTCTTATCTTTTACATTAAAATTTCTTGTCTATTTTATCTTCTACTTTTTTTATCTTTATCATCTTTTAATTTAATTTTTTATCTTACTTTTATCTTTCTTTATCTTCTATTTTAAATTCCTTATTTGTTACTTGTAAATTAAATATTCATCTACCTAAGTACAAACAAAGTCCCTATGGATATGATACTCAGACTTTCGTTTTAACTTTATAACTTGGGACGCATTGATGCATTTGTCAATCCATCAATATTTGTATGGACAATTACTACGATTATGTCATTCACTTCTACACAATAAGCATTTATTAGGCCTATTTGGAATTGGTTCATCATCTCATTATGTATACGAGTAATGGCTGGGCTTCCCGATGCTTGTTGTCATTTTGAAGGATCAGGTATAAAATATGAACCTAAACTCGTTCTGATTGCAAATCTGCTAACAAACTAGTTCCTCTATCTGATATAATATGCAAATTTGGTTGAGGTGTAACATATCTCCTCAAATAATGCAAGAACTACATCCAAACTTCTTTGGTCTCGCTCTCAACAATTGCAAAAGCAAGTGAAAAATTGTTTTTACTGCCATCTTGTCCAATGGCAGTCAACAAAGTACCAAGATATTTTCCAGTTAAAAATGTCTCATCTACTTCATAATTGGATTGCAATATTGAAAGTCTTTAGTGCATGGCTTAAAAACTCAAAATACACGATTACAAATCACCGTATGAGACTCATCCTCACCATCCTCCATTGAAAAGGAAGTTTTGTATCTTACAATTGTATCTGGTACAAAGTGTTAAGCAGCTATCATCCATACAAGCAGATAACTGTATGATTGTTCCCAACTTCCAAATGTCATTTCAAGAACTTTTTGTTTAGTTGTCCATGCTTTTTTGTATGAAACACTATAACCAAACTGTTGTGGCATGTCTACAATCAAGGTTTTGATTTCGATACTAGGATTTGTTTTCACTAAATAAAAAATATTATGAGCAATTACAGATGAGTATAACCTAACATGATCTTGTGATATGAGATTTTGATCAACCAGGTTGCGGCAAAATTTTCAGCAACTTTCAGTTGATGCTGATGATATTGTCATTGTACAACATGCTAGAGCTCATATCATGATGCTGATAGGCAGTTGTTTGATGCCAGATACATCAGGTGCAAGAGTTCATTTTATGTATCTTTTTTTATTATCAAATTTGATTGAGGCAGGTCATTATAGTTGGGGTGCAGCAGTATTAGCATCCCTTTTTCAAGCTGTAGATCGGGCTGTGAAGCCTAAACAAACGGAAATCACTGGATATTTGTTGCTGCTACAGTCATTAGCGTGAGACCACATTAAATATATTGTCTCAAAGATACATCACCTATCTGTGGAATAAGTACTTGGATTTCCTCTTGCACAAAGGTGGTCTCGTTCGATAATCAATAAATATTCCCACCAATTCAGTTAGACTGATACACATCATATTTGATAGACTACATATGAATGAGGTTCATTTCTTAATTTTCATGTTAAGTATTTTTTTTCTATTTCCTATTTGAACTTAAATATGTGACAATAATAATGTATGTCTTGCAGTTCTTGTGAACTCCTTATGACACACCAGAAATAAGATCATTAATTAATAATGTTAAGGCATTAATGATTATTCGTGCAAAAGTCTCTTTCATATGTTTTGCAACTGTGGAATGACATCCAACAGACAGGGTCATGAGACAATTTAGACTGCGACAAATTATTCCAGATGACCCACCATACCTAAATCAACTCCACAACATAGATATGAGAGGAAGAACATATATTTTTTTGTCTCACCATCATCGTCACTGGATTGCCAAATGGAATCATTGGAATGATTATATTGTTCATGGTGAAATGGACCAAGGTCTTTTGCATGAAAATTCAGAATACATGCAATGGTATATACATCAAACTAGACAATATATATCACGTGAGGGGACACTACCTATTGAGGTTGTAAGTTTAATTTAGAATTTTAATAAATTATTGTTATTATTATTCATTATTACTTCTAACATCGTAGATCTTAATTCACAGTATTATCATGGGCATCACCAACATTAATCATATGTTGAACCTAGTGTACCTCCAGTGCATGTTTCTGGGTATATGCCCCAACATCATCAATCACTGGCACAATATCAATTAGCAGGTTTTTCTGGATAAATGCCTTAAGGATGTCAACGAAGTTTTCAACCATTATGGTTCTCATCATATTTGTCTCAATACTCATTTCAAGTTCCTTTTGCCTCAAATGTTTTTTATGGAGTCTCACAAAGGTTTAGCACCATTTTCAACACTCCGCCATCTGCATATAATTTACCACCATTGAGCTCTCGTTATCCTTCATTATTACCTACTCAAATGCATGACATGGGTCATGAAGATAAGGAGAAAGATGATGATAACAACAATACCATCAATAACGATGATGATGATCATCATGTTCCTCAACAACAACACATAATTACATGTGTTCATACTAGAACGAGAGGAGATAGAAGTCGTAGAATAAGAGGACAACAATCACCTGCAAATCTAGTACTACAACATGAGAGACCTCGATATCTAGAAGACCTCGTTGTGGGGCATCATCTCATTATTAATTTTTTTTGTTAAAAAAATATGTAATTTTCATTTAAATGTCTTGGATTTTTAAGTTAAAGTGTTTTAAAATTTTAGATTTTAAAAAATTAAGTATTTTGTATTATTTATTTCATTTACAAAACAAATCAAATTCAATAACATTATTAAAAAGTTATCTAAATTTTAAATATACAAAATATATTAAATAAAACAATATTTTTAAAAAAATATTTTAAATAAAACAATATTAAAAATTATATAACATATTAAATAAAATTGTAAAAAATATATAAGATATCAAATAAAACTAATAACAAGTAAAATTAAAAATATTTATTTAATAATTAAATAAATAAAATTATTTACAATTTATAAAAAAAAATTGAAAGGAAAAGAAAAGAAAATATAAGTAATTAAAAAAGCTTAAAACACGTAAAAAAAGAAAAAAAAACATTTATCACTTTGAAGTCATAAATAAAAAAATTAAATTGAATTTGTAAATAGTTTTATGACTTTAATTAAAAAAAATTATAACCAATATTATGACTTCTAACTCAAAAGTCGAAACATATGTTATGACTTATTTTATTTTCAGAAATAATTTGAAATCAACCCCTAAAAAAATCGAAAAAAAATTACACCCTTTCCCCATTTTTTCTTATGGAAATGTTGAATCAAACACTTTTTATATAAAATATATTACTTAAAAAATAAATAGATTATGTTTAGAAGAAATTATGAGAGTAATGAACTTCTAGAAAAGTTGATTGGATAAAGTCTAAACTTTTGGAGAGTTTACGAGGAGTTTTTTTTTGACGTTGCACCTCACTTCAAATCATATGTATCTATATTTTGTTACTTGTTTTTTACTATTGTATCTATTTTTTTTCCTTTTAAAAAATGCTCATATATTTTTTTGGATTTGATCGGAGTTTGTTCACAACTCGTATAGTATAAGGCTATAAGCAATACGAAATCTATCTAAAAAAAATGATATGAAATCTTGTAAAAATAATTGCATATGTAAAACTACCTAATAGAGCTCATGCTCATTTCTTCTTTTTGAACATTAAAACTTATTTAAGTGTCCATTTAATTTGTTTTGCGCCCATGTTTAATTTTAAAAACTTCTGGCAGTAGGGTTCAAACCCAAGGGCACTTATGTGAAGAAGATCTTAAGTCTTCCCCCTTTACTTCTCGGGCAAACCAGCTAAGTTAACTAAAGACTACTAACTTAATTAATGACTAATGTATTTTATTTTAACGATAAATTATATTTTTAATTCCTAAATTTTTATTTGACTGATCTTAATCCGTAATATATTTTATAGTTTGATTTTTTTTTCTTGCCGTCCAGTTTATCCGTTAATGGTGACAATAGTTACCATTTGTGACATTTTTTCTAACAATTAAGGAAAAAAAAATTAGGAACTAAAAATATAAGAGGAATATACACATATACTTGTGTTCTTTGGATTTAATTATAAAAATAATATTTGATGTTAAGAAAGTTATTTAATATTATTTAATTTAATTAATTGAAATTAAAAATAAACTTATTTTTTTAGTCACAATGACATTAGTGTAAAATATATACCAATTTTATTAATAATTAATCTTTATTGAAAAATATAATTAATTATATTTTAGAAGCATAAAGTTAAGATGAACATTGGAAAAACATGAATGATTATTTTAAACCTTTTAAAAAATACATGAAGGAACATTCTGAACAAGACTAAAAACATGAGGGACCAATGTGAAAGTTATTTCATATCATGTCTGAAATTTTTGCTATGTTACGTTTAACAATGCTAATTTGAAATTATTCGAAAACATTAAAGATTAGAATAAAACTTTTAAAACATAAATAATTTTAAAAAAAAACTAAAGGATAAAGTATTTTAACCTTATATTATATATTTATTTATTGATTGATTGATTCTCTAATGAAAATTGACAAGTAAAGGGGAAAATTCCAAGTATATTATAATGTGCTTTGATATGATTTAAATAATCTTAGTATATTATATATTTTTCTTCATTGTCCAAGTAATAAAAGGAAAATTTTAAAATCATTATAATGATGTTTTATAAATACTTGCGATAAAAAGTTAATGGTGTCGTCAAACTAGCTGAAATATTTCTTGATTGTTCAAGTAAAGGTAAAAAAAAAAATTGAAAATTTTTAAATCATTATGATGATGTTTTGTAAAATATTTGCAATTAAAATTAATGGCATATATGGTCAAACTAGCTGAAATCCATTTGCAAATGTAAAGTGTGCGAAAAATAAAAGGAAAACATTAGCCAAATTTTGAGCATGAAAAAGAAAACAGAAAATATGTCTATTCTGAATTCCAACGAAATTAAACTAATTAAGTTTTTCAAATCATCGATTCTTATCTTGTTCATAACACTTTTCCCATAAGCAAAAAGAATAATGTGGCGAAGAAGTCCCCCTCTTTACAAGCAAGGTACCAAAAAAGTGAGGAGGATCTCCCTCTAATGAGAAAGCATAGGGAATGATCCAAGAAGAACACACTCCTTTACTCATTGTTTTTGTCTTAAATCTCTCTATACAGATAATATATATAACTTTACAACAAATTTTTATACATATTTTGAAAATGCGTTTTAAAAAAATCAATCACTAAAATTCTTTAGTTAGTTTAAGTGAAATCTTACTAATATCGAGAGAGAAATCTTTTAATTTCAAATGCTTTTAGCACAAGAAATGACTGAAACGTATTGTCATTTTTGCTATTCTTATTCCATTCTCCTTATCAAAGTCTTTCTTTTTTTTTCTCCTCTTTTTAGTCCTACAGTTACAGATATTTCCTCCCCTCTCTCTTATCGTGGGGACTTATATAAGTCTATCATAATCACATGAACATATTGTTACTTACACCCTCTCTCCAGTGCAATCCAACAAGAAGTTCTGTTTTTTCTTCTTTCTACACTCCATTAACTTAACCATGCTCTCTTTCAAACTTAGTCTCTACCTTCTTATTGCCTCTGTCTTTGTCTTCCAGCTGCTTCCTAGTCCTGTGGTCTGTAACGGTAAAGTTTCTCTATTCTCTTTGCCTCTCTCCCTAGCTACATACATGAACATGTGCTAGTTTAATGTTTACATGATTTAAATCAAAATGACACTTTTTGCTAGTGACTCAACCAATTAATCTATAAACATAGTAAAACACCTAACATTTTTTTTATCGGCAAATATTAATTTGTTAGTTTTAATAAAAATATTATTTGAGAGATTCAAATCTGCAAATTCTGCCTCCTTCCTTCACCTTACCTCAACCACCGGATCAACCTTATTATATCTATCCTTAAAACACCAACATGTTATGCATGTAGGTACATTTATAACATAGAGTTTAAATTTTATACACGTAAAGTGTGAACCAATTAGAAATCATGGTACGCATGAACTATAGAATAACTATTATAAAAATCAACAGACTTATTATACATGATAATTTATAATTAGATAACAATGTAAAATTGTACATAGACTATGTTTCTGATATATTCTCCTTTGCATGCTTGTGTGGTTTCCCTTGCAGATGAGGAGGATCTACTTCATGACATCAACGTATACAGAAAAGTTTTGAACCTTGCTGTTCTGGATGAAAATGAAAAGGCTTCATGCTTAGCTGAAGAGATAGCAGAAGATCTAGAGAACACGAAATGCGAAGACTTTCGTGACTACTACCCTCTGCCTAGTTACACCTCCAGAATTCCTAGCTTCCAAAAGAGTGTAAACAAATGCAAGATCAACATCAACACAACAAAAGATGGGGTCATCATGCCTGTTTGTGTGCCAAAGTTGGACTCCGATGCTTTGTTTTCCAATTATACCAAATCTAATCGCTTCTCTAAGTATCTCAATAATTCCAAGTACAAGATAGCAGGGATTGGTTCCGAGGACGATTGGATGGTTCTTATTATCAGCACCAACACTTCTTCTGGAGATTTCTCCTCTGCAACTTCTCTGCTTTCTGGGGCTTTGAAGGGTCACTACCTTATGATGGCATTCTTCTTGAGCACGCTTATTGTTCTCCTCAATTAAATTGATTGTTTTCTTTTCTCCTATGATTCATTCATTTCAATCATTTGGTGAAATTTTCTTTTCCCTCTTAATCATTTGCTTTTTCTTTGCTGCTATTTGGAACAATTCTTTTTTCTGTAATTTTGTGTATATGGGAGTGTACTTTGTCGAGTTCTTGATTCAGGATTTGCATGTGATAACATCACGATGCACCTACTTGTAATTGATCGTGTATATTGTGATTTAAGTGTTAATATGTTTGAAGAATAAAATTAAAGTCTGTCGGTTGTATGCATTTATTTATCCTGATTTTTTTTTATATCATATCAATTTACATCTTTAATTTTGCATACTTTGTAAAGTTGACACTTATTCCTCTTATGATCTAAATTAGTAAAGGAGTCCTTGTGCAGATCAAGTCTCGTTTTCTTTTGTAACACTTGTCTGAATTGAGGCTATATAATTGTTTGGCTGCTTGTTTTTTCACAGGGACCTATATATGGCTTGAGTAAGAAGGAATTCTTTGGTGAAAAAATAATTTCTTATACTTTCAATAAATGTTTAAGATGTGAATTGTGATAGTAAGAAAAAAGGAATAAAAAGAAAAGTAAACAGTGTGATATACAATGTTATGCCATATAAGGAGATCGGAATATTAAGAGGTGAAAGCGGGAAGAAGGTACTATGCATAAATATATGAGAACTATTATTATTATTATAACGTTTATTTTATAGATACTAATATTATTATTTAGTGTGTATAATTTTGGTCTTTGTAAACCTTTATTTTTATTTTTATCACTCTAAAATTTAATATCATTGTTTTCAATAAAATGAGTGAATTTTTGTTTTGGTTCTATAAAATCTTTTTACTCCTCAAAATTTGAAATTATTATTATTAGTCTCCAGCATTCTTTTTAAGATAGATAAATAAAATTTATTTTAGGAATATAATTTTTTTTAGAAGTATCACATACTCATAGGATACAATAAATACTAGTGAGTGTCATTTAGAGCTTAGATGATCACTTAATCTCTCATTAAACACATAAACAATTAATAAATTAAGTAAAAACTTATTTTTTTTATAGAAATTAAAAACACATTTACACTTTTATTAATTATATTTTAAAATAATTAAAACAACTTTTCCTATGAATTAAATAATATGTATAACACAAGCTTCCCATATAAGGACTCGTGTTGAAGATAGAAGTAGATCATTGTCATCTAAGTCATTTTGTTTTGCATGAAAAGTGGGTTAGAAGTAATACTACTAGAAAAATATTTCCTGTGATACCAAATTCAAGACGATTCTTCAAGATGTGTAGTATAAACCAAATATAACAAGTGTCCATGTGATTTTTAAGTTCAACACTTCAGAGGTTGTATTTTTTTATCAAATAGGTCAATAGTAAGTGTTGGTGTCTTTTAGGTTTAACACTTAAGAGATTATTAATTGAGATACACAAAGTAAAGAGGAGTAATTATGTATGGACACCCTTATAAAATATACCCCTATTTGACAATTTTGTTTCCTTTTTATATCTTTTTTCCCATCAAATCATATTGCCGATAAGATTTGCACTCAGTGTTATGAAAACCAACTCGATCATGATTCGATTGATGTACTAGGTCAATAGGATCAGAGGTCCAGTCAACGGGTCGCTTTATTGATCCGGTTGACCTGATATATATAAAAAATATATGTAATATACCTAATAAAATGTGATCAATCTATATTTTTATACTTCGAAATTAAATTCATTGTCACGATCAAACTATAAATATGCTATAATAATTTATTATTATAAATTATTTGGTAGGTATTATCATTAAATAATTAAGGAAACTCTTATTTTTCAAGATTAAATATAAAAGTTATTGGATGATCATAAACAAGTATGATAAAGATGTATAAAACACATAAATATTAAATCACATCATGATCAATATGATAATAGTTAGTTATTATATATTGTTATCAAGATAAAAAAATAGAATTGTAAGAACGTATTATATGTTATTCAATAATTAGTTATTGATAATTTAACATGTTATAAGAATTATAAAATAAAAAATAAAACAACATAAAGAAATTAAAAAAAAAAAACTTTTCAACGAGGTTAAATTGGATCAACTTGATCTGGGTCATCAGGTTTTATCCAACCCATTTGGGTCAAACTGAATGGATTGCTTTTCCAATCTTACATCCTAACCAGATGGTCTTAGTCAAGGCAGGTTGGTTTTTATAACTATGCTTACACTATATTTCTCTTTATCTTTTTTTTCTTTCTCAAGATGTCAACTAGCATAGGAGTGTTTATGCAACTTTATCCAATAAAGATTAAGCCTTTGCAAATACTTGAGTTTTTAATGATTGGACCCGTGGAGGTAATTGAGTTTATAAGGATGGTTGATAGAAACTAGATTACCATGTTGTGGACTGCTTAATAGGCCACTAAAACCCACAAACTAATCATAATGTAATAATTAAAGAAGATTCTCAAATTAAAGGCATAACTTATTTAAATGATAAAAATGAGTCAAGTGTGGTGCTAATAAATGTTGGTCCATATGGTAAAGAATAAATTGATATTTCAAAATGATATGCGTTTGATTTTTGTTGGTGATGAGAAAATTTTGTTGGTAGGTAATCTCTAAATACCTTTGTAAGCTTTCCACGAGTAAAGAAACAAATAAACATCTTATTTTATTTTTATTTTTAGACAAAAAGTCCTAATTAAATATATATTTTTTTAGTTTTAAATAATTTTTGTTTTTGAAAAATTTTTAAAAATTGACTAAAAATTATATATGTTTTTTAATTTATATTTACAATTTTTTCAAAATAAAATCACATTAACTAAAATTACATTAAAAATAAAACTAAAAAGAACATACGTAGTTAAAGTTTCATTTAAAATTATCAAATGATTGACCTGTGTGATGTTGTGTTCATTCTTACTAATACAAATAAAACTTTTGTTTAAAATTAAAAAAAGAAAATCCTGATTGACCCTTGTATAGAATAAATCATTTTGAGAATATGCTCACCATTCCCGATAAAGATCAGTTGCTATTTTCCATGAGATTACTTTATATTAATACCGCATAAAAAAATCATTCAATACTTATAAGTTGTAAATCCTCCAAATATTTTATAATTTTTTAGCTTAAATATATTTAAGGTCTCTAATAAATGATTGAATTTTGTTTTAGGTCTTTAATAATATTATTTTTATTTTGAGTCCATTTTATCACTTAAATGATTATATGACATCATAGAAAACTCAAGATAATAAATCTTTTATTTGAAATTAAAAAAAATCAATCATTTTAAAACAAAGACCTTAAACATATTTAAGACATTTTAAAAATAGTCCAATCCCTAGTGACATAAATCCCAATTGTTTAACTAGGTGTAAGGAGATGGGAATATTAAGAGGTGAAAGCGGGAGGAAGGTACTATGCATAAATATATGAGAACTATTATTATTATTATTATTATAACGTTTATTTTATAGATACTAATATTATTATTTAGTGTGTATAATTTTGGTCTTTGTAAACCTTTATTTTTATTTTTATCACTCTAAAATTTAATATCATTGTTTTCAATAAAATGAGTGAATTTTTGTTTTGGTTCTATAAAATCTTTTTACTCCTCAAAATTTGAAATTATTATTATTAGTCTCCAACATTCTTTTTAAGATAGATAAATAACATTTATTTTAGGAATATAATTTTTTTTAGAAGTATCACATACTCATATGATACAATAAATACTAGTGAGTGTCATTTAGAGCTTAGATGATCACTTAATCTCTCATTAAACACATAAACAATTAATAAATTAAGTAAAAACTTATTCTTTTTATAGAAATTAAAAACACATTTACACTTTTATTAATTATATTTTAAAATAATTAAAACAACTTTTCCTATGAATTAAATAATATGTATATCACAAGCTTCCCATATAAGGACTTGTGTTGAAGATAGAAGTAGATCATTGTCATCTAAGTCATTTTGTTTTGCATGAAAAGTGAGTTAGAAGTAATACTACTAGAAAAATATTTTCTATGATACCGAATTCAAGACGATTCTTCAAGATGTGTAGTATAAACCAAATATAACAAGTGTCCATGTGATTTTTAAGTTCAACACTTCAGAGGTTGTATTTTTTTATCAAGTAGGTCAATAGTAAGTGTTGGTGTCTTTTAGGTTTAACACTTAAGAGATTATCAATTGAGATACATAAAATCTTTATGTATGGACACCCTTATAAAATATACCCCTATTTGACAATTTTGTTTCCTTTTTATATCTTTTTTTCCATCAAATCATATTGCCAATAAGATTTGCACTCAGTGTTATGATTCGATTGATGTACTAGGTCAGTAGGATCAGAGGTCCAATCAACGGGTCGCTTTATTGATCCGGTTGACTTGATATATATAAAAAATATATGTAATATACCTAACAAAATGTGATCAATCTATATTTTTATACTCCGAAATTAAATTCATTGTCACGATCAAATTACAAATATGTTATAATAATTTATTATTATAAATTATTTGGTAGGTATTATCATTAAATAACTAAGGAAACTCTTATTTTTCAATATTAAATATAAAAGTTATTGGATGATCATAAACAAGTTTGATGAAGATGTATAAAACACATAAATATTAAATCACATCATGATCAATATGATAATAATTAGTTATTATATATTGTTATCAAGATAAAAAAAAATAGAATTGTAAGAACGCATTATATGTTATTCAATAATTAGCTATTGATAATTTAACATGTTATAATAATTATAAAATAAAAAATAAAACAACATAAAGAAATTAAAAAAAAAAAACTTCTCAACGAGGTCAAATTGGGTCAACTCGATCTAGGTCATCAGGTTTTATCAAACCCATTTGGGTCAAACCGAATCGATTGCTTTTCCAATCTTACATCCTAACTGGAGGGTCTTAGCCAAGGCAGGTTGGTTTTTATAACTATGCTTACACTATATTTATCTCTCTCTCTCTTTTTTTTTTCCTCAAGATGTCAACTAGCATAGGAGTGTTTATGCAACATCCAATAAAGATTAAGCCTTTGTAAATATTGAGTTTTTAATGATTGGACCCGTGGAGGTAATTGAGTTTACAAGGATGGTTGATAGAAACTAGATTACCATGTTGTGGACTGCTTAATAGGCCACTAAAACCCACAAACTAATCATAATGTAAGAATTAAAGCAAGATTCTCAAATTAAAGGCATAACTTATTTAAATGATAAAAATGAGTCAAGTGTGGTGCTAATAAATGTTGGTCCAGATGGTAAGAATAGATTCATATTTCAAAATGATGTGTTTGATTTTTGCTGGTGATGAGAGAATTTTGTTGGTAAGTAATCTCTACCTTTGTAAGCTTTCCACGACTAAAGAAACAAATAAATATTTTATTTTATTTTATTTTTATTTTTAGTCAAAACGTCTTAATTAAATATTTTTTTTTTGGTTTTAAATTATTTGTTTTTGAAAAATTGTAAAAAATTGACTAAAAATTATATATGTTTTTTAATTTATATTTACAATTTTGTCAAAATAAAATCACATTAACTAAAATTACATTAAAAATAAAACTAAAAAGAACATACGTGGTTAAAGTTTCATTTAAAATTATCAAAGGATTGACCCGTGTGATATTGTGTTCATTCTTACTAATACAAATAAAAATTTTATTTAAAATTAAAAAAAGAAAATCCTGATTGACCCTTGTATAAAATAAATCATTTTGAGAAAAAAATACTCACATTGTATGTTCACCATTCCCAATAAAGATCCGTTACTATTTCCCATAAGATTACTTTATATCAACATGGCATAAAAAAAATCATTCAATATTTCTAAGTTGTAAATCCTCCAAACATTTTATAATTTTTCAGCTTAAATATATTTAAGGTCTCTAATAAATGAATGGTTGAATTTTGTTTTAATTCTCTAATAATATTATTTTTGTTTTGAGTCCATTTCATCACTTAAATGATTATATGACACCATCATGATCATTGATAGTATCATAAAGATCAATTTATAATGTAACATATTATCACTTAATTAACGACATAAATTCAAAATAAAAATTTTAATAAATAGAAAACTCAAGATAATAAATCTTTTATTTGAAATTAAAAAAAATCAATCATTTTAAAACAAAAACCTTAAGAGTGCGTTTGGATAGAGAATTTTAACTAAGGAAAGTAATTTATCAGAAAATTTGAATTTATGTAATCTAAAATTCATTGTTTGGATGTTTTTTTGTGAAGAATTTAAAATTTTTGAATTTTAAAACAAAATTTTAAACAACTAAAAATCTGAAATTTTAATTTTCTTCTAAAAGGTGAGAAATAAAAATTTTCTTCTTCCTCAAGAAACATTGTCTGAGCTCATGTAACATCTATCGGTGTGGGCATAGAGGAACACATATAACTAGTACACTAATCATATCTTATTTTTTTTTTCATTCATTTTTTTCACCCTCGTAATTTTAATTTTTTTTATCCAAACACAAGAGTTTTAAAATAAAAGAATTTTAAGTATTTAAAATTTTAGAATTTAAAATTTCTCAGACTTTTAAATTCCCCTATCCAAACACGCTCTAATCATATTTAAGACATTTTAAAAATAGTCCAATCGCTAGTGACATAAATCCCAATTGTTTAACTAGGTGTAATTCTCAAATGAATTATACAATATACACACTCATGATGGGTTAATAAGTTCATTTATTAAGTCAAACAATAATTTTCTAATAAAACAGTAAAAAGCTCGAGTTATCTAATCAAATTATTTACGCATTGTATTTTTCTTCAATCTATGATTAGCATTAATCAAATCATCCACACAAGTAGTGTACAACACCAAATATCCACATCATACGATAGCTAGTAGCTAGCTGTAGTAGTGCCCCTTCCATTACATTACATTACAACACGTGATAGTTATCACTTAACCATATACCAATTTTTTCTCTAACTCAAAAAAAGGCAAATACGTTATTGAGTATTGACACCGAACGAAAGAAACGCAACAGCGTCTATCTGTGAGCTATGGCGGAGGAGGAGGAAGACGACGAGAGCTTCGGCGACTTCACGTTCGCGTCGTTTCCGAGTCAACCGACCTCAAACGACACCAATCCCGTCGACGACGACGACGATTGGGGCGACTTCATGAACCATTCCAATCAGATCAACGGCAAACCCTTCGACGCGTTCGGGGTTCCCACGGATCCCACGAACAAACACGTAAACGACAACAACGGCGTTGCCGTTCAGGCCGAGGCGGCGAAAAAGCCTAAAGGAGCTATCCCGCTTTCGATCTTCGGCGAGGAGGAAGAAGAAGAGGAAGAGCAACAGGAGAAACCCGCTTCTGCCAATGTTTTCTCCAACGGTGGTGCGGTGAAAAGGGGATCCGATTCGAACGGGTCCGTTGGAATCAGCGATTTGATTTCGAGTTTGTATAACCAGCAGCGCCCTCAGGTGGATTCTCACAACAACGGATCGGTTTCGGTATCCAATGTTGATGCTCCCAATTCGACGAACTCGAACGGAAGCAAATTGAATTCGGATGAGGTGGATGAGGATGATGATGGATGGGAATTCAAGTCTGCGGAATGGGAAACTGGAACCAAGAGCCAGGATGTTAAGGTAATAGACCGAATTTATTTGAGGTTGTGGATTATTGAACTTGAAGCTGAAGAGAATGCTGGAATTGATAAGTATGTTTGATCTTACTTTCCTTAGTTTCAGAGTTTTCGGTGGATATTTTCTCTAGCTTGTTCAATGGAAACCAGGTTTAGGAAAGCTATGTACTATATGAATTGTGTGATTGTTTTTAGTACTTCCCTGTGAGAAGCAAGGGCTAGTTGATTAAATTGTATTGAAATGAGAACAGAAAAGGGTAGGAAAATAATGCTAGTGGGTATCGATCAATTGTTATGTATGCTTAAATTTTGTGCTGATGTAGTAACTTTTTATCTTGTAGTCATTTTTGGCATTGTCTGTCAGGAGGATCTATGATTTGAAGTACATTAAGGGGATATTATTGGCTTGAGCGAGAGATTGATTTCATCTCATAAAACACGTGCTTGCTAAATATGTCATTGAAATCATTTTGACTTGTTTTTCATGTAATGAGTCTGGTTTGCCTGATGATATGTATTCTATTTTAAAGGCTGAAACGCCAAAACATGATAGTGGTGCTCTTGATGTCGGTACTGTGTTGGATTCATCCAATGGGATTTCAGACAAAGCTGGTGGATGGCACATGGAGTTTGAGTTCAGTCCACGTTTTGCATCGCAAGATCATATTAACCCACAACCAAGTCCAAAAAATGAATCAAATGACATTGGAACTGGGTTTGCCATGTTTAATCAAAATTTTGGGGAGTTTAGTTCAGGGTCAGGGCCAGGGCCAAATCAAAATTTGGTGAGTTGTTTTTACATTATTTCCTCATTTTGTGTTACATTGTTCATTTGGATTATTGAGGAATGTCCATTCACACAATCTGATTGTGGATTTGTGGTATTAGGAAGCACCGAAGAAGGCTGGCATTTGTGCCACTAATATGGAATTACTCAAATTCGATGGTGCAACTCCCCATGGTACTATTGATTCATCTCTCACGTCAGAATCTCATCAATCTGATGAATGGAACTTCGGATTTAATTTCAATTCTAGTTATGTGGGTGAAGACAATCATAGTTCAGATTCATATTTCAAAACCAAAAACAACCAGGATGATAACAACAGAAACCATGCTTCCCCAACTAATATAGATGTTGATTCACATGTCAATTTCTTTGACTCAGAGAGTGATGTTACACAACATGAGGTACTGAATCAGTTTGATATCATATTTTATATATCATGTGGTATTGTTTCGTTTACCACTCAACTGAGTCTTCATACTTTTTAAACATATTGTTGTTATTACTATTCTTTCTATTTCCAGAAGCCCCTAACAAGCCCAGAGAATCGTAGGGAAGCCTTACCTCTGTCAATTTTTGGTGATGAGACACCAGATACTGATGAACATCCTGTGTCTCAAGATTCATCTCCCTATACACCATCATCCCCAATAAGGAACAGCTTCACTAGCCCTGGTTCCAACTTTTCTATCAATGACATATGGAATTTATATAATCAAGCTGAAAACCAAAGTTCTTCTAATGTGACACCAAAAGCAAGTGAAAATCAGATTCATGCCCCCCCTGAAGTATCGGGATCCAGTTTGGTTACCGGTAATGATGATTTAGATGATGACTTCTGGGACTATAAGGATGCCGCAACTGAAACAAGATTTACCAATGAATCTGCACAGAAAACTTCTTCACCACAAGTCAATGAGAATGGGTTGCAGTCTTCCCCAACATTTTTAAATTCTGATTTGACCAACGGTGATGATGATTTTGAGGATGATTCATGGGAATTTAAGGAAGCTACCTCTGGAACAATTAATCAAGATCACACATCTACTCTTGATCACAGAGGTTTACCACAGTTATCAACAAAACTAGAGCAGGTTGATTATGCAGAGTTTTATAGCAAAGTGAAGGATGAATTGTGCAATTATGTTCTGTTCCATCTTCAGAATCTGAAGGTAGCTAACCTTTGTTGGTCTTTCTTTGTTAGATAATGCTAATACTTACTGGCACTGAAATTGTTCATAAATTAATATTCTTAGAAAACTCAAAATGTTGCTACTCTCTCGGGTGAAGATGCCAAAGCAAAAGCTCTTCAGGAGGAAATATCGGTCAGTATATGAACTATTTTGTAATCTATTTGCTATCTAATATTGTTATTTTGTGCTTTTGGCTACTTATTTTCCCCTTACAATAGTAAATGTAAAATCCTGGGAAGGGGATTCTCTCTATGGGGGTAATGGGAGAATCTGGAGGTAGGTCTGTCAGGATTTGGCACATAGCTAGCATAACCCCAGATCTAATGGCCTGCTTGTGACTTGTGTTCATTGGGTCAAAGGCCCCCCCATCAAACATGATTGAGTTGAGCTATTAGCAGTATGTTATTGTGAATTTGGTTTTCTTCTGCTGGTGTATTTGTGTATGGCTATTATTTCCTTGTTATTAATCAAATACACAAGCTATTAATAGTTTGAGTATCGTTTCTAATCAAATGGCTATTATTTGTTATTAATCAAATCCTGGGAAGGGGATTCTCTCTATGGGGGTAATGGGAGAATCTGGAGGTAGGTCTGTCAGGATTTGGCGCATAGCTAGCAGAACCCCAGATCTAATGGCCTGCTTGTGACTTGTGTTCATTGGGTCAAAGGCCCCCCATCAAACATGATTGAGTTGAGCTATTAGCAGTATGTTATTGTGAATTTGGTTTTCTTCTGCTGGTGTATTTGTGTATGGCTATTATTTCCTTGTTATTAATCAAATGCACAAGCTATTAATAGTTTGAGTATCGTTTCTACTCTTCTTTTCTTTTATAGGAATTCTCCAAGATACTGCATCAGGATACTATGAGCATCCCCAATGAATATCTCTCTGAGGATTATTGCCCAAGAAATGTCCGCTTTAATGAGCTTCTTGAAGTTTTGAAGGAACCTAAGTTCCAACCTGTTGAGTCAGAATATCAACTAGCATCAAGGTTGTCGATGGTATGTCTATTTCTTGAAAATATTGAGTGTTGTATTTTTCAAGTTTTATTCTTTTGCACATGCAAATAGTACTGTAACTACCGGAGGATTTTGATAGTTTCAAACAGAATATATGATTGCATAACTGATTTAGGAATTTTGGTCAGTAGTGATGTACATGTACTGATATTTGTCCTTATTTTCCTTGAGATCAATTTGATGGATAATAGTTATATTTTCTTGTTTTATTTGACAACACTTCTACATTTGTATTTGAATAGGCTGAGAAGGATATTAAATATGGTATGGAACTTTTGAAAGATACAGTATCAACATTAAGAATTCTCAAGCTGGGATCAAGAGAAGAACAATCTAGTTATCTTACCATATGGTCCAAAATAGCCTTTGTTTGTTCTCAAGAGCTGAAACATGGTGCTTATGTTTGGAAGCAAGCTGTACTACAGAATGTTCATGACCAGATATTATCTAGCCAGAAAGGTAAGCTACATGATTATGTCATGCCTCATGTATATGCTGCTGATGTTGATGAACTTAAGCAGTCTGAAATAATCTCTTCCTTTTCTGGTGTGGTGGGTTGGAATAGGTGTTCAGTATATCCTTGCACTTGGAGAAATTTATAGAGTGGCAGAAATTATTGAAGCTTCAGCCAAACTTCATAAACCTTGGATGTTGTCAGGTGCCATAGATCATAAAAGTTTATGTGCCCTTTTGAATGAATGTTATAGCATATGGTTGGCTTCAGGACTTGAAGAAGCCCTTTTGAGTATAGCAAATCAGAATAATTTTGAGCTAGATGGCATTTCAAGGGAATTAGTTGAATCCATTAAGTATATTCATGAGCTTGATGAACATGCACTTCAGAGCTTTGTCATCTCTGGAGAACAAACTACTTGCCAGTTGTCAGCCTTGCCAGCTGGTTTCATACCAGGTATGTTCACTATAATAACGACTGTCTTTGAATGTAAGTCATAAAATTTGATTTAAAATTAATTTTTGATAGAATTTTTTCCTTACTATTGGTCACTATGTATAAAGGTGTCCAAAATAAATACCCTTTATTAGTGATTAGGAAAAACAAAATCTTTTGAAGTGTGAAAATTTCTTAGCTCCTTTGGCATTGGCCATTTGCCACATGGAGCCCCTTCAGTGAAATCTTAATATGTTAGCTAAACAGATATGAATTATGATAGCAGTTGAGCAGTTGAAATCTCACTTGCTCCCCGATGATGTTATCATGGAGTGGACCTGCAGCACTAAATTACTGAAAAACACCTCACATAACCAAAAAGAAATGAAACAAAATAAGAGCAGATGCTGCAGGATCAATGTTGGAAAAAGTCTTTCTGCATTATGCTATAGTAGTTGTATCTTTTTAACGCAAATTTACATTTCATTGGTGTTTGTTTGGGTCAGTAGCTACAAAGCTATGCTTTGACTGCTTTCAATTAATAATGTGGGAATAGGTATGATGTTTTTCATTTAAAGACGAAAAGTGCAAATGTCAACTACCTACCAGTTTTGGCTTGTAATTTATTTCCCACATGATTTTTATGGATCAGGGTTAAATTTGGTGACATGGAATGGGAAGCATTACATTGTCAAACTTGCAAACTTGTGGATCAATCTAATAAGTTCAGATCCACCCAAGAAGTGACACCTGCAAATTCTATTGTCTCT
Source organism: Glycine soja (assembly GCF_004193775.1). Classification (NCBI taxonomy): domain Eukaryota; kingdom Viridiplantae; phylum Streptophyta; class Magnoliopsida; order Fabales; family Fabaceae; genus Glycine; species Glycine soja. The sequence goes on along the minus strand of NC_041011.1, from coordinate 40,567,030 downwards.
CACAACAAGTGGAGTTTTCAGTCTGTTGTTGAGTTGTTTTCTCCCCAAGAAAAACCAGTGCGAGATTGTGGCGGGATCCATTGTTTAGTTAGTGGGGTGAGGCCTTTGGCGCACTGGCAGCAGTTGTAGTGATAGGAGATTGTGTATGAGATGAAAATCATTCTATTGAGTCGGGTCAGGCAAAGTCATCAATTGAGTTCATTCTTTCTTCAATAGGTTACCATTCTTTCGGGGGAAGCTTTAGAACAATAACCGGATGTTTTTCGATCCAGTTCTCTGCAGAGGGAGTGATATTGCGTAGTTATCAACTGATTCTGGTGTTGTAAAGTAACTGGGATTCTTCCCTTAACAATTTTACACAGTTTTTTTTGGCATGATTTAAATTATGAATATTTTTATTTAAATTTGAAAACGCAGTATAATACTCGTCTCCTGTACCTCAACCTTACCTGCACTCTCCCTTGTCATCTCAATTGGAAAGGCAAAACCGCAGCAAATATTATAAGGTTGTATTACTGCTCCTTAGCAATGGCCAGTGGCCACTAATTGTCGCTGACAAAGGAAGTGCAAGCTGTACTGCATTTGAAGTGACATAGAATCAGTCATTCTCGATCAATACAGAAAATATTTTGGGACTCATTGATTTGATGTATCCCAAAATAATTTATTCCACCCGAAGAACTTTAAATACGTAAATAGTAAGTCACTAATCTTGGAACTTTCAACATTTGTCATGAAAGATTTAGTTTCCAGGGCGACCCATGTGCCAATAAAGCGACCGATCTAACTAAATAATGTGAGTCAAAGGAGGAATTCTTTTTGGCTATTTAGTTGATTTGTAACTTATTAATTTTTTTTATTAAATATGTTTTTGGTCAATTTTAATTTTAGTTTTTGTAAGTTTGTGTTTTTTAATTTTGGTTTCTGAAAGATTTTTTTATTCATTTTTAGTTCATATAAATATATATATTTTTTATTTATAGTTTTCATAAGTTCGTTTTTATATGGATTAAAATTAAAAATATGTAAATTTAAAAGGAATTAAAAATGTACAAAATATCTTATAAGATTAAAATTAGAAGAATATAAACTTACAGTGACTAACAATAAAAAAAAATATAGATACCAAAATCCAAAACATATGAACTTATTACGATAAAAAATATTTTAAGTATTTTCTTTACGTTACAGGCTTATAGTTTTTTTTTTTTAATTGAAGATCAAATATTTTCGTTATGAATTTAAAATTAATTGCAATATAAAAAGAGTAATTTTATTAAAATAACCAATATAATATTAAATGAGGCACTGAATGAGAAGTTTTATTAGCATTCATTTCATAATTTTTTATATAAAAAAAATCAACTGAAGAGTGCGTTTATCCTTTTACTATGAAAATTTTGCAAACACTAACAAAAAATGATCGGTTATGCAAATTTTTTTTAAGAAGTTTGGTTTTAATCGATATTTTAATTGAATATACTACAAATTAAAATATATTTGTGTTATAATTCAAATATTCAAATCATAAAAATCTTACTAATAATAATTACATTAATTAATATAATTAATATAGTTCTAATTATATTTTTATGAATTATAAATGAAATCGATTGATATTGATATTTTATAATCCACATTGATTGTTTTTTTAGTAATCCTACTATTTTTTTTTTCAAAATTTGGGAGCCAGAAAGTGAAGTCAAATTTCATTAAGAAAACACATAAATTATTGCTTAATTATTATTTTAGTTCCTAAATTGAATTTGGGAATATAATTTTTTTATTTTCTAAAATTTAAAAATAATTTTTTAGTTCCTAATTTTTGATAATTTTTTTTTTAATTTTTGACATAATAAATTGACATTTTATAACAATTTTTAATATTTTGTGATAGTTTTAAACATTTTATCATAGTTTTGAAATGTTAATTTACATGACAACTATGATCATAAAATATTAATGTATTATATCAGAGACTACAAAGAATAATGCGTCGAAATCTTGAAAAAAATAGTTTTATATTTTAGGAACTAAAAAATATACACATTCAATATTTAAAAACTAAAACAATAATTATGTTTTGTTTAAAACTAATTTTAATATCAAATACTAATTTTTATATTTATTTTAAATTTATTCAAATCAGTTTGAAAAGAAAATAAATTGACTTTTCAAATTAAATCATAATACTGATTTATTTTAAAATTTACATTTTAAAACTGCCATAAAATATTAAAAAATTATCACAAAATATTAAAATTCATTAGAAAATATCAATTTATTAGGTTAGAAAAAAATAATTAGTCAAATAATATTTTTAAATTAAAGAAACAGATGGTAAGGGATTAAAGAAACACATATTCCAAAATTTAAGGATTAAAACAATAATTAATTAAGCATAAGATTATTTATTTTTTGGACTTTTAAAGAAAGGAAAACAAAAAAAACCCTCTTGTTTTTAAGTTGCGAAACCCTGTTCTGACTCCCTGATTCTTACATTCAGTCGTTGCACAAGTGAGAGAGGTTGAAGGCGGCGTGAGAATGTTGGACATCAACCTATTCAGAGAGGAGAAGGGCCACAACCCTGAACTCATACGCGAATCCCAACGCCGTCGTTTCGCCAGCGTCGAAATCGTCGACGAGGTCATCAATCTCGACAAAGAATGGCGAAAACGTACTCTCTCTCTCTCTCTCTCTCTCTTCACTCTAACAATGTCCCCAATCGAATCTCGCATCAATGCTACCTTTTATTTTATGCATACCTTTTCAGGTCAATTCGAGTTGGAGAATCTCCGCAAGGAATTCAACAAGATCAACAAGGAAGTCTCCAAACTCAAGCGTGTAAGTATCTTCATTTCCGCTATTATATTCTATTACAGATTCTAATTCTGAATCAATTCATTTTGAATGTTGTTCTGCGCGTTAGGCTGGGGAGGATGCTTCTAAGTTCATTACTGAATCAGAGGAGACCAAAAAATCGATAGCGGAGAAAGAGGTTGAAGTGCGGGAAACTCTGAATCTCTTGAATTCCAAGTTGGAAACTATTGGAAACCTCGTCCACGATTCCGTTCCAATTAGCAACGATGAGGTTTGTTTGTTTCTTTATTTTATTTCATGTTTTGTTTTATTTCTGCTAATGCTTGTCTGAAAATTCATGGGGTCTTCCATGCTTTAGGCCAACAATGTTGTTGTTAGATCGTGGGGAGAGAAAAGAGTGGAGCCTAAGCTGAAGAATCATGTGGATCTAGTTGAGCTTCTCGGTATTGCAGATACAAAGAAAGGTTTGAATTTGTTCATCTAGTGATTGAGTGATAATTTATTTATTCATTTTTGTGGGGTGCGGGGCATTTGGATGACTTTTAAGTTTGGAATTTTGTGTTGTGATTTCATTTTCTGCCCATTTTTCACCTCTTAGTTTACTTCCTGAACCATTTCATTTTGTATGATTGGCTTAGCTATTGCACCAGCTCATGTTTTGCATAGCATAGTGTCTTTCTGACACAATATTGATTTCAAAATGTGGAGTATTTTGATTTGTAATGTCATTTGGCTTGTGGTACAAAAATCTAATATCACAGAATACAATGGAGCACTGCTGCATTTCAATTGTACTAGTCAATGCTTTCCATAGTTTCTGCATTTTTTATCCTATCTTCTCTACATGCATCCTAATCTTTTATCAAGTTGCTTGATACATAATAGGAGCTGATGTAGCTGGAGGTAGAGGTTTCTATCTCAAAGGAGATGGTGTTCGCCTTAATCAAGCTCTAATAAACTTTGGGCTTGATTTTTTGGATAAAAGGGAGTATACTTTATTGCATACTCCTTTCTTCATGAGAAAAGATATAATGTCAAAGTGTGCTCAACTAGCCCAATTTGATGAAGAACTTTATAAGGTAAAATTGTTAGATAGATTCCATTATCTGCCTGCGTTTATATACAATTTGTGATTGTTAAGACCTTGATGTTGCTTTTGTCTATAATTTACATTTATATTCTATGACAAATAAATATGTGCATATGGGCTTTGCTAATTAATATCCATAATCTTTTAGTGCCAAACTGCCAATAGCCTTTTTCTATTGTATCATTTAAAGTTATTAATGCTTAGGGTAGTGTTTGGTTTGTTTTCTTGTTTCCATTTCAGCTGAAATGTTTTAATTTTTAATGACAAAAATGACACCTTGTTTTCATTCTATTTCCATTTAAATAGTTTTTGAAGAAAAATGGATAAAACAAGGCCATTTTCTTCATAAAATTTTGAAAACAGGTAGCACAGTAAAAAGGATGTGGTGTTTTTGAATTTGTTATTATGCTAGGTAAATAATAACAGATAACAAAACAAATATCACCTTAACTATTTTTTTGAGTTTATCTAAGAATTTATTATGTTAGGTAACTGGTGAAGGAGATGACAAATATCTGATTGCAACAGCAGAGCAGCCACTCTGTGCATATCATTTAGATGATTGGATCCACCCTACCCAGCTACCAATAAGGTAATATAATTTTTTTTTGTCACTTGTTAACAATGGAGCTTGGAAGACTATGTTGCCTTTAACTTTGGAAATATGCTTTCTGCAGATATGCTGGATATTCATCATGCTTTCGTAAAGAAGCTGGATCTCATGGTCGAGACACTCTAGGAATATTCCGAGTTCACCAATTTGAGAAAGTGGAGCAATTTTGCCTCACTAGTCCAAATGACAATGATTCATGGGACATGCATGAGGAAATGCTGAAGAACTCTGAAGATTTCTACAAAGCGGTATGATACAGCCACTCATTAAAATTTTCATTTCCATTTTTAAAAATGGGACCTTGCCTCCTGTAAAAATATCTTAATCTGCATTGAAATTTCTAATATCTTACTTTTTCCATGAGTTTAGTCTTTCATTGAAATTTTAGTAGGCAGACAAGTAAATTTATATTTTGAGAATAATCACAGTGCCCCTCATTAAGCGACTAATGTTTAAGGCCACTTTGTGGATGTGTTCAAATTTCAAATAAATATTATACAATTTAGAAACAGTTACTGAATCCCAGGGTACTATTAATTGTTGGGGATAATCATGTGTTCTTTGACATGCCGAACATATCTAACCATGGGGAAGTATAGTGCATCCCTTTATTTCTTTCTAAATTTTTTATATCTACAACTTCATTGTACTTGTGATGATTGTTTGCACTCTGTATTGGCCAAGTGATGACTTAAAGTTACCACATTATATTTTTGTGGATGCCATTGTGTGTAGATTGATGTATTGGTTGGTCTGACTTAAATTGACTTCTTTCTCTCCCCATGTTTTTTGTTTCTCATGTGATTAAATTTTATTTACTGCAGTTAAATCTTCCCTATCAAGTTGTTTCCATTGTATCTGGTGCATTGAATGATGCTGCAGCAAAGAAGTATGATCTAGAAGCATGGTTTCCAGCCTCTCAAGCTTACAGAGAGCTAGTGTCCTGTTCAAACTGTACAGACTATCAGGCCAGAAGATTAGAAATTCGATATGGTCAGAAAAAGGTTAGTAATGCCTAATGTCATCATGTTGATGGCTTCAATAAGCATGATTCTTAACTTGATGAAAATTTTCATTTCCATTTTTAAAAATGAAACCTTGCCTCATGTAAAAATATCTTAATCTGTGTTTAAATTTCTAATATCTTACTTTTTTCACAAGTTTAATCTTTCATTGAAATTTTAGTAGGCAGACAAGTAAATTTATGTTTTGAGAATAATCACGAGTGATGATGGTGCTTACTTGTGTTAAGAGCCTAAGATGTTTCATAATTAAGACTTTTAATAGCTCAAAGTGTGATGTTGGGATTTTGCCGTGATGTTTCACAATTAAACTTTTATTTTGGCTTCAACTAATTTTAACCCCATTTACATGAATGCTTTCATAAGTTTTAACTGTTGGTCTATGCATGTTTTTAACTTTCGCAGAGCAATGAGCAGATGAAGCAATATGTTCACTTGTTAAACTCTACTCTAACGGCTACCGAGAGGACCATTTGCTGCATACTGGAGAACAACCAGAAGGAAGATGGGGTAGAGATACCAGAAGTCCTCAGACCATTCATGGGTGGAAAGACTTTCCTGCCTTTCAAGAACCAACCATCTAATGAAGCCAAAGGGAAGAAATCGAAGGCCTAATTGCATTTTAAGTCAGTGATATTTATGAAGAGTTGTTCAGAGTTGTAGGTTATGATGGCCCTGATATTATCCACCACATACTGTTTCCCTTTCTCCCTTATATGACTAAATAGTAAAATGATTTGTAGGAGCACGCACAATTTTTGGTCAAAATACACAGCATGACATTTTCTGTAATTCATTACCCTAAAAAATTTGTGCTTTTATAATTGCATTTTGGTGCTTTTATCCATTGCGAAATAATTAACAATATAGATCAAATGTCCTAGTTTTGCTTGAAAGGATGAAACACGTCAGGAAATTCTGGGTGAATTGCCATAGCAGAATCCTGTGAAATATGAATTGCGTGCCAGTTCAATTTGAGGGCAATACAAGTGCAAGGAAATTCTGGGTCATGGGATTAGAATTCTGAAGTCTGTATTGGTTTGTCTTGCAGGGCATTGAACCACATTCAATTTAATCGAGCTGCTCATATGCTAAATTCAATTACGAATTTCATTGGAAAGAGGAATGCGTTCTGGAAAATAGCAACTAGAGTATTCAACCAAGTTTTGTAGTGGGGAGAGGACTGTGGGGGTTTTCCCTGGCAAGCCAACCTTCTAGCTAATTCTTTACATTGGCCCTTACGGTCTTAGGTTTTACGCTGTGGATTGACTTGCATGTTTCTGAATCTCTCTATTATTTGGTCGACTGTCAAAGCAAATATTTTATGAAATTAGTTTTTTTCAGAACCTCCTACGGTTCCTTTTTTACTCATGAGTGCCCATTGGCTTTCATCTTTGATATCCACATCATTTCGAAGTTAATCACTAACGAGCTCTTTTTTCTAAACAACTGAATTCTGTTGTTAAGGTCATGTTATATAAATCTAACAAACCCACAGTCACAAAAGGGGTTTAGTTCATGAGCAAGATGCTTTGAGTATTATAAATTCTTTGGTATTATTTTTTATTCCTATTGATAAAAAGAAGTGTACACAGCCTTTTGAAGAAGTGGGGAGCCTGAGGAGGAAGAATATTTCAATTTTTTAGAGAATCAAAAGGAGAGTCATGATTTCAAGTGGCTTTTAGTCATAATTCGGCCAATATAAGATAATTCCTGTAGCAAATGTAAAAATTTAGAGAGTAGAGGGTAGTGGGAGATGACTATATATGGTAGACGCTTAATCATCCATTACTGGGATACATGGTATTGCAAACCTAATTAGTCTTAATCCATGTCAACATTCAACAATATAAAATGCATGCCATCGTAGTTAATTTCCATCAACACACAGAAATTTGAACACTTCCACTTTCCAAAGGTTCTCCAGGCAGGTAATTCGAGTAACCTTGTTTTCAGCTAAGAATCTGAAAATTGTTGTACATACCGTACTTAAGGAGTGTTCTTTTTGGAGGCAATGTACTTTAGGAGTGTTCGATAATGAAATACAAAATAATTGTATATATGCAGAAAACTCTATGCACAAGAAAAATAAAAATAGGATAACAACTTAGTAACAATGACAGTTCTTCAAAAACTCGTCACTCATCCCACGATCGAGAAGCACTGTTTGTATGCAGAACAGCTCTTTTAAGGAGAGAGGATTCGGTGAATTGAAGTAACTACCTACCTGTTGTGTAAGGGGTCAGGAGAGGAGGGTACTTCTCTATTAACTGTCTTGTAAGAGCCTCGAGCTGTTTCATGACTAAAGCTTTTCCACCATATTGTAAACTTGTGTGTATGTTCCACTTCTTTTCCATGTCTAGCACCTAATGCTCCATGGTTTAAACAAGAACTGCTTAATAATACTAGTATGAGCACCAAGAGACACCCCATTTGAGAAATTGACATGATTTTCCCCACTATCTTCAAAGACCATACTATTCTTCCTTAGTAGCTTCTCTGAGCAAAAGATGGATAATGAAGATCAAGATTTGAGACACCCCTTGATGTTAACACACCAGAAAGTTGAGAAGAATGCTGAGTTTAAAATAGAGATATCTGTTTCTCATTCTTACATGTGTAAAACATAGGTTTGTTGATCACAAAGAAGAAAGATCAAGGAGATTTAGTGAACCAATGCTCAAGCTCATGTCCCAATCAATTAGTAATGTCATACAGTACACCGTCTGAGGTTTAAATCAATAATTAACTCGTGTAGCATCGTTTAAGCCATATTAAAAATCTATTGATTTCTAAAATAATATCTTTACACACATGCTCACTGTTGATCTAAGTGCTTATAATAAACCTAGTTAATAATTACTCTGAATCACGGTTCATGTTAGACAATCTTTAAATGTCCCACAGCTAATTTTCATGTAACTATACCAGACATACAAGGACGATTCATAAATCAGAGCTTTGAATTTGTGCATTATGAAATGTACACATTATTGGATACCAACCAACTCTTTATCTTAATGGCAATTCTTGCCGGTGGTATTCTATTGGTCAATTTTAACTCTTAAAAAAATCCAGAATTAACCTAACCTTGTCCGTACGTGGAATCCTCAATTTCAGGATTCCTTTAGTTGATTTTAGTTTGCCCTTTTCACATACTTAAAATAACCTAGAGTGTTAATGTCTTCATTATTTGTCAAAGCATATTCCTAGGGCTACTAGGATTTCCTTTTACCTTATCTCCGGTATCTTCTTTTTTCATACAATGTAAGTGCCTCTCAAAACCAACATATTTGGCTGTTGAAGAAGCAATAGATTCAATAAGAAGCATCTTTTGCTAGGTTTTGCTAGGTTTAAGGTTTCGAGCAACGTATTTTATTAACAAGGGCTATTTCTTCTTTTGGACTGGCATGTGGCATCTTTCCATCCTTAGCCTCCTTTCTTTTGCTCGAGCAGTTGCATGAGATCTTTGTTATTACTTTTAAGTTGATCTTGTGACTTATGAGTTGTTATGATGAACATCATTTCCAATTAATTTATTACTACGTTTTGGTGGGTTCCATAGAGTAGTAATCTTACCAAGTAGTGGTATTCTGCCAAAATAAAAATAGGTCGGAGATAGGGGCATTGCATTGCCTACAAAACATAAAGTTATATTCTTTAGGTATGGTTAAATAATAGGAGTTCCTTTAAATTATAAATATTACTTTCAATCAACTTTTTACTGTTTAATTTTTAGTTATAAAAATCTATAACATTATATTATTTAATTTTTCTATATAATATAGATGAACTCTGTCAATTTTATGCATTTATGTTGATATCCGGTACAACTGATGCACTGACTTAACAACCATTTCTGTAAATTTTAGAGTTAAATAACCCTCCTTTAATATAAAGAGTTAAATAGTTTAATGTGACATATTATTTACATTTTGCAATCTGTTCCTTTCTCGTTTTTCTTTTCTCCTTTTTTTTTTTCCAGATCTCAGTCATTTCATCTCATGTACAGTTCTTCTAAAATCTATCAATATGATAAATCCTTCTTTAAGCTCAAAAGGGAAAAAATTAATAGTTGATGATTTTTTTTTTGAAAAAAAATTGATATAAATGATCTTTCAAAAAATTTATTTGTAATTATTTTATAGAGAAAAGCTCAAGGCCAAAGGTCCAAACTTTAATATCCATCTATGCCATGGATGTATATTTACAAAGTTATTCAGTTTCATTGATTGTGGAGTGTAAATATATCGAAATAAGTAATATATGTTGGCAATAAGTTTGAGGTGGGAATTAGTGCAAAGATTTCCTATATTGAAGAGGCTGTGATGCAGATTTCTCTTGGTCAATCTTGCATATTTCGCCGCCAACTAGTTTGACCATTGCTTAAATCGATGATTCAATCAAAATACTGCAGTGCTCATGTGATTTGGCAACATATTTTGAGAGAGGCTAAAAATAATAAGTGAAATTCACAATGTAGTTCATTATAGAATACTTTGCTAGTACTTTCACACACAAAATTTTCTCATGTATTTTAGCACAAGATTGGTGAGCTTGTATCCGTATGTCAACTCTAAAGGGTTCTTGCAAGAAGGACATGTTAGACATGTAATATAACAAATGACTCAAACATTTGCCTGTAGTTATCCAACGTACAAACTATTTTTATTTGCCTCTATATCGCCATGAATGAATTAAATGACAGTTTAATCTGATAACCGCATTTCACCTACAAATTATATAACTAAATTTAAAACAGCAAAAAGTTCTCTCTTCGTTATCTACAATTCATTGATGCTGAATGATGATAATACTACTTTCCTCTCATACTGTTACTGTGAAGAGGCAGACCTTTAATGCGACAGCTAGAGCCAACTGCAATACAAAAATGCTAGCAACAATCAAAACCCATCTTTCACCTGCTGACATAATATGTGCTCGGAGGTTTAGTGCCACAAAAGTTGCTGACATGAACCCAGCCACACCAGCAACCATCCATCTGAATATCTCCAATGGCACAACAGACATACACTGCACCAAACAAAGGAAAATGTTAAATTTCATATTCTTTTTTAACTGCAAATGTTTGTTGTTAATATTGTTAATTTTTGTTAGCGGGAGATTTAAACTCACGACCTCTTCTGCCTTTACCACTAAAACAATCTTATATCTCCGCCAAATTTCATACTATATTGAAATAGAGAAACTTTAAGAAGCAATAACTCACCAGTGCTGGAATAAAGACAAACAAGGAATATCCATAGAGACAGAGTAGTTGGACAAAGCCCGATGGTACAGAGAAGTACTTGAGGATTACATACAAACAAAGAGGAACAATGGTGACATAACCATAGAACAAGCCGGCAGACCAAGTCACCAGATTTATGTCATAGTTCCATTCCTGGTCCTTCAGTTTGTGAGCTATGTATGTCACAAATGTGCCAATAGATGCTGCTACAAATATTAATGTGGTGCAAATCCAGAACGGTCCATACCTGTACACATTTATAGTGAAATCCAAATCATGTGTTGTCACACAGATAAATACTTTTTATGGCAAAATAATAAGTATTTGTTCTCCAAAGTTCAAATATATTAGACCTTGGTATTTATAATGTGTTTGGTTTGGCAGTAGAAAATCATGATGAGTGCAAAAATCATGGTGAGTTCACCATAAAAGCAACCATTTGCTGCTTCTAAAAATTATGGTGAGATCAACTCACCACCAATCCAAACACACTCAGAGGATACTACAATGAAATAACATGAGAAATGAAACAAAACCATCACACGATTAAGTGGAGCACAAATTATTAGAAACGAATCAACAACAACCAAGTTGGACAAAGGGGGTTAATGCTAATGTTAACCATTAACTTCACTCTTCCCGTTAATAAATATCAACTAAAACATAAGAATTACCAAAGATGATGTAACTATATATCGTGTTGGTAGTGTAATGTTAATAACCACTAACCTGTCAGTTAAATAAGCAACAATTACAAGGAATCAAGCGAGCTTACAAATCAGGGTGGGAAGCAGTTTTTTCATTGAATGTTCCATTGAATGGATAGAGTGAGTCTTTAATCCTGTCTAGAACATCTATAGTGTCAACATCAAAGTATGGTTTGTAAGAAGCAAGTGAGAAAGCCTTAAACCAACCACTCTGCTGCTGGGGTTCATCAGAACCAGACACTGGTTTTGAAAACGTATCTACATAACACAAATAAAAAACAGTGACACAACTCTTGTTGCAATTATAAGTAATCAATTACAACATAACTATATGTATAAAACATAAACAAACAAGATCATCAAATACCATCAACATCACGTGGATGTCTCGAGCCACCACCAATCTTGCCCTGTGCTCCAGATGGAGGAAATGTCTGAAGATTTGAATCTACACAAATCAATACAAAAGTAATTGACAAACCAAAAAAATGATAAAATCAGTGCTTAACACAGAAAAACAAATTGTTAGTTTGGTTAGAAATGCAACTTAGAGGGATTCGAACCCACAACCTTATTTTATAAGCACCAACCACTGTATCAATCTTATATGTCTAAAGAAACCCGAATTGTAATTTATAAATATACACTATAACTTTGTTTAAGAACCATGTAACATAGTTTTATGATTTTGTTTGTCCAATAACAAAGACAAGATTATAAATTACTATGACAGTGACCTGAGAATTGGAAGGGTGGAGGATCAACAGCCTGCATGAAATTGAGAATAAAAACTGTGATGATAATATAATGTATAGAAATTAATGACAATGGAAGATGAATTGAATTGCAAGAAGGATTGATGATGAAGACTCACAGGTACAGATCCTGAAACCTTTTGGCTATCGATGGAGGTGTAATTTCCTGACATCATTTTCGTGATTTTCAATACCTCCCTTTCACTTGAACGTTGTTTTCTTTAACTCATGCTCTCTTCTCTACGTTGATTATTTCTCATGCACGTGTAGACGCGATTGTGTAATTGGGCCCGCCTACATATTTGGACTAGACCACGATAACTGATCCGTTAGGCTCTTTTTTTTTTATATTTTTATTAACCTTTTTTTATATTAAATGTATGGGATTCTAATTATTTTTTTATCTCTCCCAACCCACTGAATTTGAAATTTATAATACTGTTTAACCAGCTGAATTAAACTTCCTTAGTTATAAGAAATGTTACAAAGAGAGATAAAATTGTTGAAAATCATGAATGACCAATTGACTATTTAAGGTAAAAATTCATCATTTCATGTAATATAATAGACTCAATACAAATAGGACTTAAATCAAAGACGTGAGTCGACTAGCAAAAGATCTAGATGTACAAAATTAACTTATCTACGGATGAACTGTTTCTCACAGTTGTTTAACAAATTCTGAATATCTAGGCAGCGTCGTAGTGTATCTCCAACTTCATTGTTTGTGAAGTGCCTTTTGATTAAAGCCTCCACGTTTTCTTTGCAATCTGTCTCCACTATGATAAGTGCAAACTCGAAATCCATTTGAGAGCCAATGCTTCTACTTCTTGAGGTGTCAGATCTCCTTGGTAGACTTGAGTTCTTGCAGCAATAATAAACCTCCCTCAGGAGTCCCTTATACAAGCTGAAATGCCAAAATTTGTTGTGTCCTTCATCATTTTGCATCTTCATTGCATTTCAAGTAATGGTCTGTGGGTGGAATCCAGAGATAGTTATTTCTGCTGATGCTAGCTTGCTGCGTGTGCAGTGGTGGTTCTTTACAATGAATTTGCTTCCAGTCGAGGTAATGTAAGGCAAGTTGTGTAACAACATGGCTGGGCTTTTGGACTCCTTCCCAAAGCTTCTCGTTCCTTTGTCTCCAAATACACCAAATGAAGGCAACAAATTTGTCAATATTGGCACTGCTATAGGAACCCAGAATGTGAAAAATAATCCCCTTTATGTCATCAAAGTTGTTGGACAAAGCTTGAAGAAATTGCCATAAGCCAGATTCCATCCAAAGTTTCTGAGCTTGATCACAATCCACGAACGTGTGCCAATCTGTTTCGATGCAATCATCACAGAAAGGGCCATTAGTTTATTGTTTTGCACTATTTGTGTAAAATTCCTTTTTTAAACAATTCACTGCTAATATATTTCAAAATGAGCAACATTTATACCATTTTATTTTTCATTCATATATACTTGCATAAAAACTATTAGTATGAGGCATCAAAGAAAAAAATCAATGCTTTTTTATGGTATGAAATAAAGTATACCTTAATTGATAGGTAAAGACTAAACTTTTAAGAGGTAAAAATTATAAAGTAAATTCATGAGTAGATATATTTAAAAGATTGATTAGTATATTTAAAAGATTGATATAACATGATGTGATATGATTCATGAGTTTAATCACTTATTAGCAAATATGAATAAATATCAGCAGTAGAAAGATGTCAATCCATAGATCTAAATATATTAAGTGATTATTATTTTTGTTAAAAAATAATTGATTCATCCAAAATAATATTGGAAAGACTGAAGTATCCGCTAACTAAATTAAACTTCATTTAGTACATATATTAAATAATATTTGGTACACAATTATAGAATATTTCACGTTAATTCATTATAAATAAGGTAACAAAAGGCCACAAGATGTATATAAAAAATATGTGAACTCAATTATAGTTAAAGGGTAAAATTCTGTAAGGTTATAAGATTTCATATATAATCATTCAATTTTGTTAAAAGAAACATTACTTTATTATTAGTATTTTTTATTTTTCTAAAGAAGCTTGCCTTTTTTATTTTGTGTGTATATATATATATAACTTGAGTTGAAGGAAAAAAGGTAGCAGATACACACAAAGTTAGCGTAGAAACGACTAAAAAGTAATGGTACTTGGTAAACGACAGTCGTTTATTGAAAAGGGCAATTTCGTGCTAGTGTAGTGTGGGTACCCTTACCCTGAGGTGCAAGACAAGTAACGTAACGGTGCTTACAAATATTAACAGCGGAAGAAGTGAAGGGCCCAGACGGCCACCGTCTAGGGTAGGGTTAGGGTTTTAATTTTCGCCACACAACAACAACAGACGCTACCTCACTGCTTCCGTTTACGGATTTCAATCGCTTCGACTCGCAGCTCCCATGGCAAAAGCTACTTCCGGAACCGTCAATCCTCACAGCCGTACCGGAGTTCGGATTGTCGTCGCCGGAGACCAGGGCACCGGAAAATCTAGCCTCATCATCACGGCCGCCGCCGAAAACTTTCCGGTGAATGTACCACCGGTGTTGCCTCCCACGCGGTTGCCTGAAGATCTGTATCCGGATCGCGTGCCTATCACCATCATCGACACCTCTTCCCGGTACCGAACTTTAACTCTCTGATATTTTCATACTCCTGAGATATTCCTTAGCGACGGACGTGCGATTCGTTCGAGTACGCTAGTGCCTTTTCTATTTCAAGTTAGGATTCGAGTGGAACGTTTTGAATAGCGGTACTGGGTTTTGTTTATTGTTGTGATTCGAGTAGATTTATTTATTATTGGAGTTTCGGAGTTGATGTTTCACTTTGGAGCTAGCCTTTGTTCCCGAATGTTCTTCCTTGAAAGTTGAAACTAATTTGGCTATTTGGTTTTTGAGCTGTTTACTGATCAGTTATTGCCAAATTAAAGTACAAGTGCATTTTATATGCATTGTAATCTCTTAGAAATGCAATTTTATGCTTATATATTGATTCAGTTTATTTCGAAACTTGTTGGTCATGGGTTCGAATCCGGAAACAGCCTCTTTGCATATGCAAGGGTAAGGCTGCGTACAACATCCCTCCCCCATACCTTCGCATAGCGAAGAGCCTCTGGGCAATGGGGTACGAAGTTTTTATTAATCTCTTTTTTTTTAAGGAAAAAAAATTCGTTTCTCAAAATTAATCTTCAGCTAAGCATGCACAAGTTATCTTTTGCTATGTGGGATCTGAATGTCTTCATCTGTCCATTCTATTATGTTTATTATTTATTGTTGTTGTTGTTGTTGTTAATGCAGTGCTGAGGATAGTGATAAAGTTGCTGAAGAATTGCAGAGGGCTGACACAGTTGTCCTTACCTATGCATGTGATCGGCCTGAGACACTTGAAAATCTTAGTATATTTTGGCTTCCACATCTTCGCAAACTAGAGGTTCTGCTCTTTTTTATTTTTGCCTCTCCAGTGGCTATATGTTAAATTGAGGCTCCTTTTTTTATTTTTTAGAAATTGAGGGGAAAAAGGATACAAAAAATAAAAATATTCATAATGAATGGTAGGGGAAAGATCCAAATAAATTATTGCAAATTGTTAAAACCAGTTATGCTCTTTTATCATGTGAAAAAATCTACTCTTGTGCTCATGCTTGCATACATCTCTTCATCTTAGTGTTTATATGCATGATGTAGATTTTTGAATTTAATGATCAGGTGAAAGTTCCAGTTATAGTAGTTGGTTGTAAGCTTGATTTGAGAGATGAGAATCAGCAGGTGAGCCTAGAACAGGTGATGTCACCAATAATGCAACAGTTCCGAGAGATTGAAACTTGCATTGAGTGTTCAGCATCTAGGCATATTCAGGTATCTTTTATACTAACCATTGCAATCAAACTACTTGTTTTGACATCTTATTTTAAACTTCTGATCAATTATATTTTTTATTTTGTTTCATACAATTTGCTATTATATTTTCTTGTTGAAGGTCCCCGAAGTTTTCTACTATGCACAGAAGGCCGTGCTTCATCCAACAGCTCCATTATTTGATCAAGAGTCACAAACTCTAAAGCCTCGATGCGTGCGAGCCTTGAAGCGGATTTTTATCCTTTGTGATCATGACAGAGATGGTGCCCTTAGTGATGCTGAGCTGAATGACTTTCAGGTTGCATTTCCCCTTTTAAGATGACATTATTAAGCATCAAAATATTTCTATTATGTTATGGTAAGGTAGTTTGTTTATATGATTTGTGAAAAAGCTAACAAACCATTCAACAGGTTAAATGTTTCAATGCTCCTTTGCAACCATCTGAAATTGTGGGTGTAAAGAAGGTTGTACAAGAAAAATTGTCTGAAGGGGTGAATGAACGTGGACTTACTTTGACTGGATTCTTATTTCTTCATGCCCTTTTCATAGAAAAAGGGCGTCTTGAGACAACATGGACTGTGCTCAGGAAGTTTGGATATAATGATGATATCAAGCTTGCTGATGATCTAATTCCACCTATAAAACGTGCTCCTGATCAGGTATTTCTTTGGAGATGAATTGTGACCTGACATGTTATGTGCATTGTGAGTGACAGAAATTTTTTTATACCTGTCTGAAAATAATCTGTGGATGATTAGGAATTTTGTCGTCTTCTGATCAAGATTGACTTTGATGTCTGCAGAGTGTGGAGCTGACAAATGAAGCAATTGAGTTTTTGAGGGCAATTTTTGATGCGTTTGATAGTGATGGGGTATGTCAATTCTTATTTTCAGATATTTACTCAGATGATTTTTTTTTTATGCAAGTTACAAATGGTACCTTGCCGAATTCTTCTTGAAATTGGGCAATACTTTTTGTTCCTTCAGGATGGGATGTTGAGACCTCGTGAAATCGAAGAATTATTTTCTACTGCCCCGGAAAGGTAGATTGCTTTCTGTCATATTATTATCCACCATTCTATGGTAGATTGCTTTGCATTAGTTTCTTCTTGAATTGGTAATGGGTGCATTGTGATGTGGAATTTATCATATTTTGTTATTTTTCAAATCCATGTATGCTATGAGGATCTGTTATTTACTGAAGATGCAGAACTGATCACAAGAGGGGTTGAATTGTAACCCTAGGTAAATTCAGCAACCTGAAACTTATGCTCCTGGGCTAGTTCTCAAGTATAGCTTGAAGGTCAAAAGAGCACTAAAGAAGATTACAAGTACTGAGAAGATCGAGTCTTCTCCGGTTTGAATAAAAGGATACTTTTAATATTTATAAGAATATTCTGAACCTTAGGATATCTTTATACAAGTTAATCAAGAAACATTTTGAATAATTTTTTGAATCATTTAACATTTTACTTGAACCAATGTTAAACAAGAGCTTTCAATTATTTTCAAATTATATCAGATATAAGCGACTCCAATCAGAATTGCTTTTCAATCAACAAAGAGTAAAGATTGGGAGGTAAATAGTCGGAAGATTTTAACACTGATTCATCCTTGTCCACCTGGCCTATGTCTAATCCCCACCTACCTGGTGGGATTTTCCCTATCTTCAACTGTCTTTTTACCATGTAGGAAGTCTCTGCATGGTTACAACTGTACTCTTTGTTCATAATAGACTCTTCAGGGCTCAGGCCAAAAGCATAGTGTTCTTTTATCACTAGGTCTCTTCTGGGTTATTACACCAGTATTGATTGCTATTTGAAAGCCTCTTTAGGCTAACGACTTTCACACAAATCTAGCACTCACAGTGCTTACAATGGGTTACAGAAGATAAAAGGTGTTCACTTTAAGAATCACTCAGTGGATGAACTTTGAAGAACTTGGTATGTCAACGAGAAGATGTTAAGAGAGATTATTTCATAGTCGTATTTGTTTATGACTCCTCTGGCTTGAATCTTTAAGTGCCTAGACCTTTTAAAGATGCATTTTATTTCTTTTCAGTGATGAGTAGTCATTATTTCATCCTCTTTGGCATTATTCTTTGTTACTCATCTCTGCACACATATTTATCTAAGCTTGTACTTCCTTGTAGCTTGTATTTTTTTTAAATTGGGGCCACATCTTCTGAGTTTCTCTTGGTTTACTTCAGAAGTTTTGAAGTCTTCTGAATTGTTCATAGATTATTTGTTTTAAATATCTTATCTTCTCAACACTCAACCCTCTTTGGAGTTTATCCGATGGACTGCTTTATTTCTGTTGGGGTTTGAGTAATAGAGTCTGATCTAACATTTTCTCCATTAAATGTTCTATTTTGATCTTGAAACCTGCTATTTGCTTACAATATAGTAAAACACTCAACAGTCAGGTTAGATAACTTAACAGTGAAAATAATTTGGCTCATATTTGGCTTTGTTAATCAGTTAAACCAGGCCACAAGTCATGAGAGAGTTTGAACTTAGCTTATACTTCTAATTTTGGTTCTTCAATGTTCTTACAAACTCTAGCTATGACATTTTTCTATTTATGCATTTCTCGAGTCTGAATGTCCATAAGAAACCTTGCCAGTGTTATTTGATATTTTATTGTTTTGAATTGCAGTCCTTGGACTGGAATTCCATATGAGGACGCTGCAGAAAAAAATGCATTTGGAGGACTATCACTAGAAGCGTTTTTGTCAGAGGTGCGCAAGTCTCTTATCTTTATCTCTCTTCCCTGCATTTTTTTGAATGTTAGTTTTAGAAGAATTGCGGGCTTTGCTTGGGAGTTTTATCACTCAATTAATTTGTATGCATTGAGAATCAAGGTTGCTTAAGTTTTATGTGCTCCATTAATGTTATCTATTCCTGTAATATGTATGTATGACTATATATCTGGTGTGTACCTTTTAATTGCATATAGTATTTTATTTTCATTGAATTGTCATTATTGTAACAAATATATTACTTTCTCTGGACAGTGGGCACTTATGACACTTCTAAACCCAACTTTTAGTGTGGAGAATCTGATATACATTGGTTATCCTGGTGATCCATCATCTGCTATTCGTGTGACTAGGAGGCGACGCATGGATCGCAAGAAGCAGCATTCAGACAGAAATGTTTTGCAGTGCTTTGTTTTTGGGCCTAGGAAGGCTGGAAAATCTGCATTATTGAATTCTTTTATTGGAAGGTATTTTTCTTTTATGTTACCTTGAAGCTTCTTTCTAATATAACTTCCAACACCATATACCTTATCATTGTTGAATCAATAATGCAGGCCATATTCTGAAAGTTACAATCCAACCACTGAAGATCATTATGCTGTAAATGTAGTTGATATTTCTATGGTAAGTGATACTTGATTGACATTTGACAAATGCTACTACTTATTGTGCAAAACCAGTTAGCCTCTCCCATGTGTTCCAGTACCAGCCCCTGCTTCGATTGTATTCATTTTATGTCTTGGCTTTTGTTTCTTCTCTAAATGTGTTTTATTATATCATTTGCAGGAAAACAAAAAATATCTTGTTCTGAGAGAGATTCCTGAAGATGGAGTGAGGAAGCTCCTGTCCAATAAGGAGTCTTTGGCCTCATGTGACATTGCAGTTTTTGTTCATGACAGGTGACCACTGATATTAAAGATCATTATATGATATAAGTTATAGATTATCCTTGTTACAGAAATAGTATGAAAAATACTTTGGTCGCATTTGTTAAGTTTCCAATGATCCACATATTTATTTTCTGTTTTCTTTTAGTATATGCATCAGTAGAGGATAAATTTCACTGTTAAATAATTTGTTTAAAATATTTTTAGCTTATATACTTACTATATTTCAGCATCATAATTCATAAGCACATAGAAGAAATCTGTTGTTCATTGGATGAACTTCCTAAAACAGCTGAAAGAAGCAATTTCTGGGTTCTTTATAAATTAACATTTGCGACTTACAAACATTAGTTTTAAACAACATAAAAGTAGGATGCTCAATATTTGCATGATATGTATTAAAAAGTCACTGATTAAAGTGGTGACTCGTCAATTGTATTTTTAATTAACTATCATTTCATGATCATGTGGTTTGGACAACTCATTACATGCTTGGAAAATTTTGTTTGTATAATCGCTGACAAGATGTTCATTTAAGGTCTGATGAATCCTCATGGAGAACATCGTCTGAACTGTTGGTTGAAATTGCTAGCCATGGAGAAGATACTGGCTTTGAGGTGCCCTGCCTGATAGTTGCAGCTAAAGATGATCTGGATTCATTTCCAATGGCTATACAGGAGTCAACTAGGGTATTTTTATTGAATTTTCATTTGCACTGTTGTGTGCATAATTGAGGGTGATATACTGTACATAATTATTGGATGGTTAAATAAGAAACTATTAAAAGTGAATATGGCACGTTTTGAAATTATGATTTTATTCAAACTCTGAAAAGCAATATATAGCAAATTCAAAATAGTCTTATATTCACACTGAATTATTGAAAAGTATAGCAACGAGTATTTGAACAGATTATCAACTAAATATCTTATTCTGTTATCTTAGCATATGAAATTGTAACAAGTGTGCTTGATGCTGAGAAATTTTCAAGCAACTAATTTGTTATGGATAAATTGCAATGTCACTTGACATGTCAATGTATTTTGTAGGTTAGCCAAGATATGGGAGTAGAGGCTCCTATACCCATCAGTGTGAAGTTAGGAGATTTCAACAGTCTTTTTCGTAAAATTGTAACGGCTGCTGATCATCCTCATTTAAGCATTCCAGAAACTGAAGCTGGAAGAAGCCGCAAGCAGTACCACAGGCTTATTAATCGATCTCTTATGGCTGTTTCAGGTATGTCATTTTTCCATTACACTTGTATCTACAGTGTTTATTATTATTTTCCATTATTTCTTTCTTTTTTTTCATTTTTCATCCGAGCTGTTCAGTTTCATGTTATTGTGATTTCTTGTTCGGTAGATTGTTGCTTGGAATTTAGGGATTATTTAGCCAATGAATCATCAAAATCAAATTGTAGTAATTGAGTAAATAAATGGGAGTTACCGAAGCCATACATTTCAAGCTTGCCTTCAGAGCCACTTTATGTTCTTGTCATTCTTGTTTCATTGAGTATTGTATAGACTTGTCAAAAAGTAGAATAGGCTTTTATTCGGAGCTTTGATTTAATAAACAAACTGTCATCTTTCTATTTTATGCTTCCTCAATTTTGTTTCAACGTGTAATGTTACTTCATTACTTCCTATTGCAGTTGGAGCTGCGGTGGTCGTAGTTGGGCTGGCAGCTTATAGGGTATATGCTGCAAGGAAGAATGCGTCTGGTTAAAAGACAGATTTTGTGAATGGATCAATGTCCATTAGTTTGATCTGAATGCAGCCTGCTCCTGGCTAGATATGTCAAGTTCAACATTCAGTTGGTTTTTTTATGCCATCTGTTGTAGAGTTTGCTATTTCATTTTTATAAAATCACTATTTCATTTTTCTTTGTCGAGGTTGAATTGAATTAGCATAATTTTTTTCTTCTTCAAATTACCGTAGTGTTGACTCTTGGCAAACATACCAATTCGTACAAGTAATGTTAAGTTTTTACTGTTTTAACACAAAAGAAATAATAAAAAAAATTAAATAATTATTACATAATTTTAATATATGATTTTAATATATAAATAAGGTATGCATAACACTTATCATATATGTATATGTTTCTTCTTGTTTGTTTGGGGCTTCGTGGTAGTAATATACACAATAATGAGATATACTGTCAGGTCCAGTTAATTACTCTGAAAGAATGAAAGCAAGCTCTGTATTGAAGATTGCAATTGAGACCCTTTATCCGTGCGCGAAGTTGGCGTTCAAGTGGTTAGAAATTGTTTTCTCAGCTTTTAAAAAGCGTCGTTTTTTTTTCTTCCCGTGTGTTTGAATCAGCAATTATGGGCAGGTTCTCACAATATTCACAAATCATATATTCAGTGTAATGATTGTACACATTATATAATTAAATTTAGTGTCAACACGTTTTGATTCCAATAAAATGTACGAGAGAAAAATTTACTATAGTTTGGATAAATTTCTTAATGAGCACTCAGGCAAAAATTAAGGAGGTAAAATAAACTTATTATTCAAGGTGAAATTAGTTTGTGTATTTCAACTTGTGAAAAAGTTAAACGAGTTAATTTTTACAAAGGCTGTATAAATTAATTTGAAGTTATGGCTGAAGTTTGATTTATTTTTCGTCAAATGTATCCGGTACGAACTAACAGTTACACGCAGGTTTTGCCAATGCTTTTAGTGCGTAAAATTTGTAGTGAAATGATCGTACATAATGATTATTAAATTTAGTCTAATAATGATTTGATTATAACGAAGTGTAGAGGAAAATGTTAATATATATTATAAACTAACTATAAATTTGATTATAAATTTCTGAATTGAATGAATTACGGAGGTTAATTAAATTAAATTTCTACTAGTTAAAATTAATTTAAATTAAATTATAAAAAATTGTGTGTGTGTGTGATTAGGAGTTTTAAAAAATCAATATATATATATATATATATATATATATATATTTTAAAAAAATTATAAAAAAATAATTGTATTTTTTAAGTTACTTTAAGAATAATTCTTAATAGATATTTTATTCAATATATCTTTGTACATATGAAAACTACTAATCTATAATTTTTAATAAAATTTTAAAACTGTTTGATACTTTATAAGAAAAAATCTATTTAATGTGTAGCATATTTTTATAAATATTTATTGAGAACCTTGTTTAACCCTAAATCGTATGGTAATTGTTTTATGATAATGGCATAAATGACTAGGTTGGAGTCCATAAAAAAGAACATACATAAAATCCTTAGTTCATGTCAATCACATGTCATCTTACTGTGTCAATATTTACAGTTGGATTTCTAACATGAGATTGGATTATTGGTGTTCACAACATGCACAGCAGGTCCAGGAGGGAATTAATTTTGCAACAAATTAGTTAGCAGGTTATAATCAGCAATTTTGTGGCGTATCATGCAGGTACATCATATGAGACCAGTCCCCCTAAGAAATAGTTACGCATTATCAAACAATTGCCGTCACTTGTATGCACTGTAATTTTCAGCCACAATATTTACATGTATTATTTCGAATCAAACAAAAAATTTCTCCTATAGAAGATAATTATCATCTAAACCAAAGGAAAAGAAGCCTCCCTTACCCTTCTTTCAAAAGTAAAAGAAAATATTTACAATGTTGGTGACTCTTTTATTTTTTTAAAAATGGTCTGTTTAAAGTTGATGAAGATGTTTTATATGAAATCAATTATGGTTACTTAAAATGTAGCGGAAAAGAAAATATATTATCAATGGATCATGATTCTCTCATAGTCTCATAGCACATGATTGGGTGTGAAATGGGTGTAGAAAAAGAGAGGGAGAAAGGGAAGAGAAAAAAAGAAGAAAAAAAAGAAGTGAAAATGTGATATTTAATGAGTAATGTGATAGAAAAAGGAAAAAAAAAAGATAATGAAAGAAGAAAAACTGTAATTGGAATACGTTCTCTAACACACAACACACTGGAACTGGTTAGTACTTATCACATTTTTTTATTTTATCAAGAATACATCAATAATTTTAGTTATGTCAAACAATCTACCCATACCCTGTAACAAAATAGAATCATTCCGTAAGGATTTTTTTGTTCATTAATTAATAAAATATTGTGTGCACGTGTCGATCATGAGCGTGACAGAAAGCACCTCTAAGTCTAACATACTGTCATACAAAAGTTGGATTCAGATTATTTTTTTTCAGGGTATCAGCCGAACGATTAATTTCTTAAAATAAAGAGATTCATTTAAAAGATAAACTTTTTTTTTCAATAAATACTCTTTTATATACACACGAAAATTAAATCCATAACTATATACATAATTATTTGAGAAGCATATCACACACTTAATTAGTTAATTTGGATTTAGAATCTGATGAATATAAATATATATCCTTATTATAGAACTTCCACAAATGCAAAACTTGGAACGAAATTATGGCTTCCAAGTCTTCTTCCTCTTCTCATTTGTCTAAGCAAAAAGCGTTTCTCATTCTCTCACTCTTCTCCATAGGCCTCTTGCTCTCTCTGCTTTCAATGAAGCCAAAAAGAGTCTCCAATGTCACAAGCAAATTTGAGGTAGATAAAAGAAAGCCTTCTTGGTTTGAAGTCATAGAGAAAAACTATGCTAGCAAGAGGATCAATGTAGGTCTAGTTAATGTTGATACAAGAGTAGATGGTGGTCTATATGAGCAGCTACATGCACTACACCCACAAGTGGAAATAGTGTCCGTTGATTTTGATCATGTTGATGAGAGCTTGAAATGGAAAGACTTTTTCCCTGTGTGGATTGATGAAGATAAAAAATGGGGTGGTCCAAAGTGCCCTGATTTGCCAATGCCAACTTGGGAAGAGTACCGAGATCTCAATGTGGTGGTGGCAACAGTTCCATGTGGAAAAAGGGATGTGTTTAAGTTGCAAGTTAATTTGGTGGTGGCTAATTTGGCAGTGGATAGTGGATGGGTGAATAATTTGGATGCTTATGAACCTGTATATGTTGTGTTTATTGGGTCATGTGATCCCATGATGGATATTTTCAAGTGTGATGACCTTTTGTTGCATCAACCAGGTGAGTATTGGGTGTACAAGCCTGATTTGTTCAGCCTCAGAAACAAAATGCTTATGCCTGTTGGTTCCTGCCTGATTGCTCCTGGCTATGCAGAAACGGGTATATTTTCTTTCCAATCAATGAACTATATACATAACATATCTAATTTATTTATTTTGGTCAAATTTTAATTAACTAATTTTTTTTTCAAGACATAATTTCAAAATGAATTGATATATATTTTCTTCTTGTCATTTCCCCACATATACTCTAGAGAAAAGTATAAAAAAATAAAGAAGAACCTTATATATTGTAGAGGATTCTATTTTCCTATGTTCCTTTTTTATTATATATGAATATTAATACGATGAATTCTGCTTGACTTAAAGAAGAAGTATTGTAGATGGTTCGTAACAATAAAAGTTTAATTAATGAAGAATTAAGGCATTTTGGTTATTATCATTCTGGTTCCAAAAAATTAATAAAGAATTAAGGTATTTTGGTTATTATCATTTGCAGGTAAGGAGGTAATTAGGAGGGGCTATATGTCACAATCACCAGCGACATTGAATTACAATTACACCATTTCAAAATTAGCCTATGTGACAGTTCTCCACTCTTCAGAAGCTTATGTGTGTGGTGCAATAGCTCTAGCACAAAGCATCCTTCAACACAACAACAACAACAACAACTACACCAAATTAGACCTACTCCTCCTTGCTGATGAATCCATTGGTTACAAATCTATAAGGGGTCTAAAAGCTGCAGGGTGGAAGATCAAACGCATCAAACGTATCTTAAACCCCTATGCCCAAAAGGGTTCATACAACGAGTGGAACTATAGCAGGTTACGTATATGGCAACTCACCATGTATGACAAAATCATTTTCCTAGATGCTGATCTTCTAGTTTTGAAGAGCATTGATGGTCTCTTTGCTTACCCTCAATTATCTGCTTCACCTAATGACTTCTCCTTGTTCAACTCGGGGTTAATGGTCATTGAACCATCCACGTGTATGTTTGAGGACTTGATGAAGAAAAGTTTGGAGGTGAAATCATACAATGGTGGTGACCAAGGTTTGGTCAACGAGGTGTTCACGTGGTGGCACAGGTTGCCAACAAAAGTAAACTACTTGAAGAGTTTTGAAGAGAGAGAAGGGAATGATGTGAAGGAGGAGATTCCTGAGGACTTGTATGTGATGCATTACTTGGGTTTGAAGCTGTGGATGTGTTATAGAGATTATGACTGTAACTGGGACATGAATGAACTTCATGTTTTTGCTAGTGACTTGGCTCACCACATGTGGTGGCAGGTTTATGATGCCATGCCCAAAGAGTTGAAATCCTATTGTGGACTTACTGAGAAGATGGATGAGAGGATAGTGCAAAGGAGAAGAAGAGCAAGAAGTGCCAATTTGTCTGATGGGCATTGGAAGATTGAGGTTAAGGATCCTAGAAGGACACATTATGAGGATTTGAATTATAGTAGGGAGTGACTATATGAGCATGCATGTGTGTGAGGTCATTTGGGACTAATTAAACTCGAGGTTTCTGGCAAGAGCTTTAGCAATAGCATCTGGCCTAGCTATCATGTTAGAATTAAGTCAATTTAATTAATATACATAATTAAAACTATGTAAAAAATAAACATTTTCTTACATTTCATTTGATTTGCATGTTTTTATATTCAAAATAGTCCTGAAAAGATTTTGTCATCAAATACTTGATGTAATTATATACTCACTTCATGCTGTTGATTACATGTTAACGTTTAATTAATTTAGTTATTATTATTATTATTATATAGTACTTAATTAATAATATAAAATATTAATTATTATGCAACTACATCATCAATTAAAAATGAGAAAAATAATTGAAAAAGTGCGAGGAAATTAAAAATAAGTGAAAAATAATAAAAGAAAAAAAAAACTCGTATTCAATTATGATCATTATTTAAACATAATAAATAATCAGAAAAAAGTTATGCATTACAAAAAGTTTTATACAATCATCCAATTACAATCAATTATGTATGATAAGTTTATTCACTTTTAAAATAATTATTTTAAAGTAATTTAAATGATTATTTGTGATTAAATGACGATATAAAATTCATAAATAATCTATAAAAATATCTCCAATAATTTTCATATAAATAATCCATTTTATGTCATCTCATTTTTAAGAAATCCAATCAATTTTTCATTTCTATTATTAAGTTGCTTAACTAGAAAATATCTTCTCTCTCCAAGATTTTGTATTGTTTATCCTATATTTAATATAAATATTAAAGAACTTATAAGAAATAGTTGTTTATATAAATAATTGTCTCAAATCTTAGCAAATGGAAATCACATGTGATATATTAAAATAATATTTTTTAATAAGGAGGAATAACTTATACCAAGATGAATTCTCATAGAGTTACACTTTATTCTTATCATTAATTGAAATCTAACTAATAAAATTGATGACTTATTATAATTATTAGATTGACAGAAATAGAAAGTAAGAATAAATGAAGTATAATTCTAAAATAAAATTATTCTTAGTGTAAGTTATCCCTCCTCATTAAAAAAATATTCTTTTAGTGTATCACATATAATTTTGATTTCATAGAAATAAATGGTAAGAATAGAGTGTAATTTAAAAAAATTATTGTTAGCATAAGTTGATCCCCTTCTTTTTTAATAAACAACCTATTAAACAATTTCTACTTTAGATGCTATAAGTGAATATCTTGTTTTTATCAGTAGTCATTGAATAGCAAATTGATACCTGGCTTTTAACATCTCTCCTTATAATTATGGTTAAAATAATATAAAAAATATGAAAAAAAAGTAATATACTAATGTATAAAATATTGATTTAAATATATTTTTTTTATCTTTATAATTTAGGTTTTTTTATTTTTTGTCTGTAATTTTTTTTATTTTAATCCTTATAAAATGTATTTATTTTATTTTTTATTCTTAAAATACTTTAGATAGCATTTAAACAAAAAAAATTAACATTAAAAAAATATTATCTAAAACACTTTATGAACAAATAATAAAATAAATACAAAATTGTAGGACCAATGTATTTAAGCATATTTTAAGCACATTTTATTTGGACTAAAATGAATTCTTTTTACAGATCAAAAATGAAAAAAAATACTAAATTACTAGTATCAATTTATATAAGTCTAAAATATTTTACGGAGTATCTTTAAATTCGTTATAAAATTTTCAATTTTTTATTTGAATTGTTAGAAATATTTAAAAGATGTTCATTTTAAACACCCCAACCCAAGTAAGGATAATCTGAAACGCACAAGTTAACCCCATCCATTTATGGCGAGAATTGATTGAGACGGATCCGAGTTTCGTTGAGATGGGCCGACCCGACCCATTCTTTCTTCCTCACCTTCTAATTTACAATATTTATTTAAAAGCATAAAAACTAGATTGAGAGCGCGAGTTTACGCTAAACCCTAAACCTCACAGCACACAGAGGTTCGCTTTCGGTCAGTTTCTCCGCCGTCGCAGTAGCACTCACAGCTTCGCTAGGTCAGTTTTTTTTTCTCCGTTACCGATTTCGCTGCACACACACCTCACTTTTTCTTTCCATGTTCTGTGTTCGATTGGATGTGTTTTGTTTTTTTTTTTTTTATGGAATTATTTATGTTTTCCTGATTGTTACCAAACAGTGGCGGGGTTGGAGTGGTTTTCCCGAAACCTCATGTATGTTTTTCTGGTTAATCATCAAAAACCAATTCTATTAGCATCTACAATTCTAAACAAACGATTAAGGTTGTGCTTGTTTAATTCTGTTTGCTTTTGTCATTGCCTTTTGCGCGAGTCTAGATGAGGTTAAAGCAGCTAAGCAAGTTTAGGGTTTAGGGGGCAAAAGTTATGTAGTACTCTTCTTCCCTTTCTCTCTCTTTGAGGGGGGAGCGGTTGAGGTTACTGGATTTAATTTTTATTTGGGACTTTTAAGGAAGCTCATCAGTTTTTCTTCTCACTATATTCAGCTTTTAATTACTTTTTGTCCTCAATGCTTGATTGAATTTTCGTAGTTTAAAATCTTGGGCTTTATTCCATTTGGACTCTTATTTATATGCAAATAATCAGATCAAGAGCTATACCACCATTACATTCAAGGGACAAGTGTTTCTCTCCTGCTCTTGCGCCTTGTTGTTGTACTTCTGACATTCTTATCTTTCGAATGTAAAAAGAAGTTGCCATGTAGTTTGTTCTCATTTGTTGTGTTATGAGAGCCTGGTGAAAGCAAATTAATGTTAAGTCAAAAGGGCATTTAGTTTTTAGGTTCTTGGTTACAATACTATGTTCTTTTGCGTCCTATTTTTTCTTGAAGCATTGAGATTTTTGTATTAAAATAAAATGAATTTTGATTTATGCATTGTTGATCTGATATCATGTCGGTTATAATTTATTTGTTATGCATATAAATAAGTTGATCTTTTTGAATTAAAAGAAGAAAATTTTGATTTTCTCTTTGTTGATCTGATATTATGTCAGTTATTATTTATTTATTATTAATATATCATTCGTATAATTATGTTGATTATGTTAAGGGCTCTGCCTATAACATTATTTCTGAAATATGGTTTATTTGGCTCATGTATCCTAAGCTATGATACTCCTTTGAATGTATCACCTCCTCTCCACCTTTTGGCTGAGAAATCTCTGTCCCTTAGATGTTCTTTGTCTCATGTATCCTTAATGAAGTTCTGCTTAGCACATGAAATGATGGTTATAAATGCTAGACTCCACTATTTTGGTGTAAATTGAACTTTTTTTTTCCTTTTAATATTTGTATAGGTTAAATGGCAATGCCTGTTAATGATGATACACTGGTTGAGGCTGAAACTGAAGATCAGAGTGAAGAAATGTCATCATCTGAATCAGAGCAGGATGAAGATGTGAAATTAACTGAACCATCTAAAAATGCAGTGTATAACAGAGATGCTCTACTAGATAAACTTGGAGACATCAGTTGGCCAGAGAATGTGGAATGGATACACAAACTCTCTGTTGATGTTGATCAAGAGCAAGAAGTAGATGTCAATGATGACTTGGCACGAGAACTTGCGTTTTACACACAGGCATTGGAGGGAACTAAGGAGGCCTTTGAGAAATTTCAGTCAATGGGTCTCCCTTTCCTGAGACCTGCAGACTATTATGCAGAAATGGTA
Organism: Glycine soja; assembly: GCF_004193775.1. NCBI lineage: Eukaryota > Viridiplantae > Streptophyta > Magnoliopsida > Fabales > Fabaceae > Glycine > Glycine soja. The sequence continues at coordinate 40,536,998 of NC_041011.1, read as the reverse complement.
AAGACAGATGGCCACATGGTAAAGGTGAAAGGTCGGCTATTAGCAGAGAAGCGAAAGATGGAAGAGGCTGACGAGAGAAGAAAGGCTAGGGAGGCCAAGAGATTGGCCAAAGAGATTCAGGCTCAGAAATTAAAAGAAAGGGCTAAGCAGAAAAAGGAGGACATTGAATCTGTTAAGAAATGGAGGAAGCAGCGGCAACAAAGTGGGTATGCTGACAATGGCAAAGATGCAGATATGGGTTTTGACTTTGAGGATGGAAAAGTATTTGAGAGGTCAAATAAGAAAAGGCCAGGGGTGTCTCCAGGGGATCGTTCAGGAGGGAAGGCAAAGCTAGCCTTTGGTAAAGGAAAGAAACAGAAGAAAAGAGATGGTAAGAATTCCAAATTTGGTTTTGGAGGCAAGAAGGGAATGAAAAAGCAGAATACTGCTGACACCACCGATGATTTTGGTAAATTTAACAAGGGTGCTGTTTCTGGAAACAAGAGAAAGAGGTAAAATGCAATCTTCTTTGATCTGTTTTGAGGACGTGATGTCATGGAAGAGCCTAAGGATGTATCTTAGGAATTTTCATATACTTTTTTAATTTTATTATTTGGATGGATTTATGGTAACTTCATAAGCTTTATCGACAATTATAAATTCTTAAATATCTACTCCAATCTTCGTCGTTTTGCTATATGATTAGTTGCTTTATGTTGTCCATTGCGCATAAGGTATACGTCGTAGTTAGGGTAGCGTAGACATATTGGAGTACTTATTTATTTATTTTTGGTTTAAATAATTTTTAGGTATGCGATATATATCTGATTTTTGTTTGAGTCCTTGATATTTTTTTTTTATTGTCTTGGGTTCTTAATATATTAAAAGTTTTGTATTAAGTCTCTACTGTCAGTAAAATGATAACATTATTTCAACGGTTGATATATATTGAAAGAATAATTGAAATGATGCTATGTCATCATTTAATTTACGATAAAGATCTAGATCAAAACTTTTTAATACGTTAGGTAATAAGAACAACAAAATTATTAGGGGCTCAAAACAAAAATTGGATATATACCAAGGATTTCAAATATATTTAAACCTTTATTTTTTCTAATTCATGTGCTTGTTTATTTGAATAGACTAATATAGGTATGTGTCCATCTTGACCATGCTCTTTATGTTTGGATTAAAATTTGATAAGTACTTTTGCAAATTTCAATGCATAGTAATAAATTAAATACCAACAAGTTATTGGTTGTTTGAGTATATTAGACTTTGTTGTTAAAATTAAAGGTTTTGTTCGAAATTAATAGACATATTAAAGTTCTCTATCAAGTTTTTAAAAAAGATTATTCATACAAGAGCAATTTGAATTGAAAGTTTTTGGGATTTGAAGGTTTCATTAAACAATGGAAGTTTAACATGAACATAGATTACCCATAATAAAAGGTTAATTTTGTTTCAATCTCTAACTTTTCAAAGATAATGTTAAAAAGCTGTATAACTATATGAGAAGAATAATAATCAACAACAATTGATATAAGTGATAATGATTTGTGTTTTTTAATCAAGAGATCCTTGTGTATAAAAAAAATTGTGTTGGAAAGGGAATATCTATCTATTCACTCAAAGTACAAAGAATAGTAAAAAAAAAAAGAAGAAGAAGAATAGGTCTATTAAATAAAAAATTTAGAGCAAATTATATAAATACTCCCTTTAAGTTTGGACATATGACACGTGCATTCTCTTTCTTAAAATGCATTTCTTTTGCACCCTTGACCAAATTCGTTAATTACCATTGTTAGTATGTTTGTGAAAGATCGAAATTATCCTTCATATTATGAAACTTATCATTTTGTTGCTCTCTCACATGTTTAGAAACCTCTAAATTAAAAATCCCCCAAAATGTGTTTCTGTTAGAGTTTGAGCTCTCTCTCGGGTTCAATGGCCACATTTTATTTTGGATTGACTACATTTTATTTCCATTAGTGATCCGCACACATAGTACTTTTTTTTGTGTTTCACAAATACCACCCCCCATTAACACTGCCAGAAGATGCAGCCCTTGAATGAGACATTTTGTTGAACCCCTACAAACAAAAAACAAAAACCTTAAAACAAAAATATAATGATATAACATTTTGAATTTGGGAAACAATGAACAACAACAACAACACCCAACAACCCACAATAGAAACCTTTAACCCAAAAAAAAGCATCAAATAGGTACAAAAAGGAAACATAAAAATGCACCTAACTATGAGACACATTGTGATTTGCGTCAAACTGTAAAACCTTCAATACAAAAGCAAATGAAACCCACGACTCACGATCAATAACTCACGAACGTATGAAGAAATCGAACAAGGGTATGAAGAAATCAATTTTCCCAATAGGAATCGAACAAAAACAAACACACACATGAAGAATCCCTAAAATGTATGATTTAAACTGTTGGTAGGGGAGAAGACATGGGTGTTTTTGTCATAAAAATTCTCTTAAAGGACCATGTGACTAACACGTGACTATTCTGGATAAACAAAATTAACACTATTACTAGAGAATGGATATTAGTGTAACTGGAATCTCAAAATAATGGGTGTTTTTGTAGGGATCAAATAGGAGGGGATGCACATATAATATATCCAAACTTAAGGAGGTGTTTATGTATTTTGCTCAAAATTTTAATTTGATATAAAATATGTAATGCACACATGTATTTAATATAAAAAAACTCACATTGATATCTAAGATAGTATTTAGTTTAATTACACTTGAACGTATTTGAGATAGAAATTTTAAAAATTAGTGTGAATTTTACACATCTATATTTTACTTTACTTTTAATTTTTTTTATTTCAAACGTCTCTTTCATTTCTTTGAACTAGATAGATTTAAAGGTGTTGTAAGTACAAATGTGATATAATAGCTTTGTGTGCTCCAATTTTGATTGACATTTCTCTAATCTAGTGATATATTGTGTTTTTCAATTTCAAAAAAGAATATAAATTATAATTATAATTATTAAATATAATAGATTTTAAAAATTAATAAATACTCATTTTAGTATATGTTTTTCATATATATACTTATTTTAAAGAGTTTAATGCATATGTATTGACAATGTAAATTAGTTTTACATTGTCATTCAATCACAAATAATCATTTAAATTACTGAGATAATTATTTGAAAAGTCAACAAACTTATCATATATGACAGATATTGAATGACTTTTTACATTGTTAGTATATAACCCTTTTTCTCTAAAATAAAATGTATTATCTTTGTCCTAAAATAAATGTCGTATTTGACTTTTCAATGTAATATTAAATGTTATTTTAGTTTTTGAATCTAATATTGATATTATTTTCTTTCATATATTTAATAAGGTTAGTTTTGTAAAACCGTCATTCTCTATCATCTATTTATTAGATTTTCTTGATATATGTAATACAACTTATGACAACCCTTATCTTGAAAAGAGGGATTAATTATTACAAAATCATATACACTTATGTATTTGATCAAATAAATGATATTATTTATTATAATTCTTAAATATAATACTGTATACAATTAATGTTATTAATATACTCCATCTAGTCTTAACTATAAGAAGAAAAAACATAAGACACTAACTAAGAGCATTTTTAATGAGAATTTCTTAAGTGAGTTTCTTAAATTACTTTTTGTGATTCCTAAAGCATCATGTCATTATAAGAAATTCAGTCACAATTTTGCTCCGATGGTAAGAAACTTCAAAAAACTCACACTTTTATATATTTTTTCACTTAATTATAGTATTGTTATATGTCAAATAAATATTATTTTTGATTGCTAAGAAATAATTTCTTGCGGAAGATACATATCTTATTTTTAAGAAACTCTCCTTATCACATATAGATTTACTCCATTGGAAAAGAAGCGGTAAGAAATAATTTCTTCACTTAAGTAACCCTTCAAGAAACTCTCATTGGAGATGCTCAAAGAAAGTTACTTAATCACATTTAATTACATCAATTTTAATTAAAAATTAACTTTTCTCCAAATTTATCTTTCATTGGAACTTAGTATCAACAATAAGAAAAAAGTCATTGAAACTAACATATCAATTAAATGAAGGATATTTTAGAGATAATAACATTAATAAGGTAAAATTATTTCAAAAAAATATATTTGAGACTATGAAAAAAAATATTTTTTCCCTTAAATTTGAGACAAACAAGAGTAATATACACAATTTATGTATTTATACAGTGTATTTAACGTAATAGACAAATAAATTATTTTAGAATAATTTTTTTTGGATAACACCGTTAGTATTAGTAAAGAAAAACATTGTTTTAAAATAATTTTCATTTTAATTTTTCAATATAACATTAGTTAACCTAAGTAAAAAAAGTTTAATGATGCCACAAAGTTAAATTTGTTAAATTACTACTCTTTTATCTATTTATTGTTTTTTGTTTACTTTGGGACGGAGGGAATACAATATATAATTAATATCACACACACAAATGTAAATATTATATATTATTGGTTTAAATATTTTTTTTTCTGTATTTTAATATTTTTTCATTTTTATTATTATAATTTTTTCTTTATTTTGTTCTTTGTAAAATGTGTTTGTTTTTGTATGTCTTTAAAATATTTTAGATAATGTTTTTGAATAGTGAAAAATACTTTAAGAAAGAAAAATAAAATAAACACATTTTATAAAGATTAAAGTGATTTTTTTTACAATGAAAAAAAATAAAAAAAGCCTTAAATTACACAAAAAATGGATTAAACATATTATTTGATGTATGTATTTATTAATTTTTTTAAAATATATCATATTTCATAAATATTATTTCTTATATTCCAAAATAAATGTTGTCATAGATTATTTTATACAGATTTAAAAAATTAATAAATAGATAAAATAAAGTAATAATTTTATTAAACTAACCGTAATATATTAAAATTAGATTAAAAAACTAAAATAATATTACGTTAAAAAGTTAAAAAACAATTATTATGGAGTATTTATTTTGGAACAATTTTGATTTCAATTACTGACACTTATGAAATAGAGGAGCTATTTATTAAATAATCAATACAGTATTAAACACAAACGCATGTATTTAATGTGCTGTATTAAATAGTTAATGCATGTATTGAAGAGCACAGTAACATCTCTAGCTAGCGCCTTACAGTTATTTTGGAAGTGAGGGTGGATTCTAGCGAGACGAGAGAGTGAGTGAATATGTGGATACTAATCACACTATCGAGTATCGAGGGCAACATTGTCAGACAGTTGTATAGAGAAATAACACGTGTCTCTTGTGCTCAATTAATCACGTCATGGCTCACTACTAGAAAGAAAGTGAAAAACACAGTAACAAGCCAAGTAAAGGTCAAGTCAATGAATGAATTGAAGTTTTAAGTCTTTGTGGTTGGTGTTGCTGTTTGCTTTTTCCATTCCATCCTCCAAGGCCAAGCAATGATGGCCAAGACCACGCTAGATTCGGGATGGCTTGCAGCTAGGTCCACCGAGGTTCATTTCACAGGCACTCAACTCACCACCACGCACCCTCCCTCTGCCTCCACCCAACCATGGATGGAAGCTATTGTCCCTGGAACGTAATCTCTCTCTCTCTATATATATATGTGTGTGTGTATAGATGCAATGCAATGCTACATGCAAATTGTGCTTTCTTGGTGGAACTGTGGAAGTGACTGTTTATTTAAAGTGTTGTTTAATAATTGGCAGTGTTCTTGCTACCTTGGTGAAGAACAAAGCGGTGCCTGATCCTTTTTATGGACTAGGAAATGAGGCAATCTTGGACATTGCTGACTCTGGAAGAGAATATTACACCTTCTGGTTCTTTACAACCTTTCAGTGTAAGCTGGTACGGTTTTAGCTCCCTCTTATTTATGCAATTTTTAGAGTTCAGAGTAATGTGATTTTGATTTTATTTTGATTGAGCTTAATGCAAATGAGAGGCTTTGAAGTTTGATGATTCTGTTTTTGGACTTTGCTAACTACTGGACCCTTTGCAGTCAGGCAATCAGCACTGTGATCTGAATTTCCGAGGAATCAATTACTCTGCCGATGTCTATTTAAATGGGCACGAGATGGTCCTCCCAAAAGGAATGTTTCGGAGACATTCTCTTGATGTCACTAATATTATTCATTCTGATAGTAGTAACCTGCTTGCTGTTCTTGTTCACCCTCCTGATCATCCTGGGAGCATTCCTCCTCAGGGGGGACAAGGTGGTGATCACGAGGTCTGAAATTAAATTAATAAATCTGATGTGTTAACTTTGTCCTTCTTGATTATTTAAAATTATCAATTTAATTGGTCGATGACTTCTAAAATTTATTGAATTTTAAGAAAGAGACTAGGAAAAAGTGAATGTTACGTGCAGAGTATATAAGTCATGATTTTGTTTTTGTTCTTTTGTGTAGATAGGAAAGGATGTGGCCACACAATATGTTCAAGGTTGGGACTGGATGGCTCCTATAAGGTGAAATTATTAATACTTGTGTAGTAATTCATTTTCTGTTTTCCTGGAATATAATCTTTTTTGGTCACCTAGTGTCTAGGTTATGGTAAAAAAACTAGCAGTATCCTTGTCATTCTAACTAATATCAAATAATAATCAATGAATTTTATATTTTTATGTGATAATCAGAATGTCTATTCCTTCAACAACATGGAGACAATATTACTTTGTCATTAAGTTCTATTCACAATTGAAGTTGATGTGAAAGAGGACATAATGTTTAGACCGAAAAGGAAAAATAAGGCATCAAAGTAGAAGCATACATTATATCATATGACACTGAAATTTCCTTTGGATTTGTTGTTTAAATTTCCTTTGATGACTTTATGATTTCCTTCTATGCACAGAAAAAGGAAAAGAAAATGAAACAAAATATAGTGCATTTTGGGCATTGGTTGTTGACGGTCTGAGTTCTGAAGAGTTTCTGAACTACAAAGAAACAAAATAAAGCAAACTAATGCAAGTGTTAAATTTGATTGCAGAGATAGGAATACTGGAATATGGGACGAGGTTTCCATTTCTATTACTGGGGTGAGTTGTATTAAATTAAATGCTTTAGAGTTTAGATCCTTTTAAAGCCTCTAGTATTTTTTTCCCATGCACTTAAAGTTTACCAATTACCATTGAGACCAATTATCAAAGCCCTTCTTTTGTTTTCATTTTTCTCTTTTCAATATACTGTCTTTGCCCCTTTCTCTTAACCCCAAAAGAAAAGATTTTTAAAGCTTTTCATATATTCTTTAATTCATAATTAATGTTGCTGAACTTCTCTAGATCCAACCATATATATTCTGTGTTTGGTGCAGCCAGTAAAAATAATTGATCCCCACTTGGTGTCATCATTTTTTGACAATTATAAGAGAGTATATCTACATGCCACAACTGAGTTGGAAAACAGGAGCTCCTTGATTGCTGAGTGCTCTTTGAGTATCCATGTGACAACAGAACTTGAGGGGAACATTCACTTAGTAGAGCAGCTTCAAACTCAAAATCTTTCAATTCCTGCAAGATCACGGGTGCAATATACATTTCCTGAGGTCAGTCTTGAGACAAAGTTTAATCCACTGTCCTTATGTGCATGTACAGAGTTTTAAAACATGTAAAGAACTTAATCATTAATTAATTCAAGATATCTTTATAGAAAATTTTGTAGTTTGAGTAATTTTCTTATTCCGTACCTTATTTTGTCTTGGTGTATGTATCATCTGTTGGTATTGTGATTGGATCTTGGGCTGCTTTTGTGCAAACTTGTTCGTATGACTTATGTCACATTTCTTTTTTCTATGTTGAGAAACTTTGCAATCCTGGATTATTAATCTTTTGTAGCCTTGTTTTACTATTGATCTTGTTAACTTGCATAATTTGGGGTTTAAGTCTTATCTCTTCCTTTCAAGTGCTAAAGATTTGTATTGGCAGCTCTTCTTCTACAAGCCGAATTTATGGTGGCCAAATGGAATGGGGAAGCAATCTTTGTACAATGTTATTATTACCATTGATGTCAAAGGACATGGTGAGTCTGATTCATGGAACCATCACTTTGGATTCCGCAAAATTGAAAGCCATATTGATGTTGCTACTGGTGGAAGGTATTATGGTTTCTAGTATTCCTTCAATGTTGTGATATATTACTTTTTCATTAGTAAGATTAATTCAAACTTTAAACTGCTTTTTATATGTTTTGCTGTATGTTTTCATAGATTGTTCAAAGTCAATGGAGAACCAATTTTTATACGAGGGGGTAACTGGATATTGTCTGATGGGCTACTGCGACTTTCAAAGAAGCGATACGAAACAGATATCAAGTTTCATGCGGATATGAATTTTAACATGATTCGATGCTGGGGTGGTGGACTCGCTGAAAGGCCCGAGTTTTATCACTGTTGTGATTATTATGGTCTTTTGGTAAGATTTACAAAACACTTATTCTTTTTTATATGCGCTGCTCAATATTCTTTCTTGGTTGTATTTTCTATGCATTTGCTGCATTAGTGCTGCTTTGCAGTGTGCCTATGTAGTTTGTTTGTGTTCTTTCTTTTTTGAGTACTTTTGTAAGGATGTAGAAGTTTGAAATAGCTTGAATGACTCCAACGTCATTATTAAAGCAGGTTAGATTTATGAGACCTGATTATTACAATATTGGGATATCTAGAGCCTGAGTACAAATCCTATCATGTTTTTTTTTTTTTTTTAAAAAAAGTTATAACTTATAAGTACTGCTGCAGCTAGACCAAAGGATCACTGCATAATTTACTGGTTTACATCTTACACATATTCACCAGATCACCACTGGTCCCACCCACTAGGTTAAGTTCTATATGTCTTATGTTACATTAGTGTTAGTTTTAGTTTTGATAATTGATCATATTGCTGGTAAATCTTGTAGGTATGGCAAGAGTTCTGGATTACTGGGGATGTTGATGGACGGGGTATCCCAGTATCAAATCCAAATGGTCCACTGGACCATGACCTTTTCTTGTTTTGTGCAAGAGACACAGTCAAGCTTCTCAGAAATCATCCTAGTCTCGCCCTCTGGGTGGGTGGAAATGAACAAACTCCACCAGATGATTTAAATGTTGCCCTGAAAAATGATCTGAAACTTCATCCTTATTTTGGACATGCAGAAGAAAAAGAAAAACCTGTAGGTGACTTGTCCCCAAGATTGGGGGATCCTAGCCAATATCTTGATGGCACACGAATTTACATACAAGGATCATTATGGGATGGGTTTGCAGATGGGGAGGGGAACTTCAGTGATGGACCTTATGAAATTCAAAATCCCGAAGATTTCTTTACGGATAGTTTTTATAATCATGGATTCAACCCCGAGGTTGGTTCTGTAGGAATGCCAGTTGCTGCTACCATAAGAGCCATAATGCCTTCAGAAGGATGGCAAATACCACTGTTTAACAAACTTCCCAATGGTTATGTAGAAGAAGTTCCAAATCCCATATGGAAATACCATAAATATATTCCTTATTCAAACCCAACCAAGAAGGTTCATGATCAAATTCAGCTCTATGGTGATGTAAAAGATCTTGATGATTTTTGTTTGAAGGTAAGAAAACTTTATCCAGGTGGTCATTCATGATGCATTTTCAATCCTCCTATCTTTTCTGTTCTGTTGTTAATTTTTATTTTTTTTATGCTATAATCTTCTCAGGCTCAACTAGTTAACTACATACAATATAGAGCTCTTCTGGAGGGATGGACTTCGCGCATGTGGAAAAAATATACAGGAGTATTGATTTGGAAGACACAAAATCCTTGGACTGGTCTGAGAGGTCAATTTTATGATCATCTTCTTGACCAAACAGCAGGTTTCTATGGCTGTCGATGTGCAGCAGAGCCAATTCATGTACAGCTTAATCTGGCTACATATTTTATAGAGGTAAACATCTAAATTAAACTTCTACTTTTATGAGTTGGGAATGAAAATAGGAATATCCTTTAACAATAGGAAATACTTTTCTGGCTCTATAAATTGAAAATTGAGTCAGAACCAAAGTAGCAAGTTAAAAGGATTACAAGAGTACTGAACCGGTGAAAATTGGAATAATCACAGTTTTCTCTGCAAATTATTTGATGGTCCAGTGATGAATAGTTTCTTAAAGATTTTATATCATTTTATATTTCCTCTTAAAACAGGTTGTTAATACTACATCCGAAGAATTGTCTAATTTAGATATGGAAGTTTCAGTGTGGGACCTCGAAGGCACATGTCCACACTACAAAGTTCATGAAAATCTCACTGCGCTGCCAAAAAAAGTAACACCTATTGTTGACATGAAGTATCTGAAGTCAAAAAATCCTAAGCCAGTCTACTTTCTTCTTCTCAAACTCTACAAAATGTCAGATAATACAATTTTATCTAGAAACTTTTATTGGTTGCATCTTCCTGGTGGAGATTACAAGCTATTAGAGCCGTATAGGAAGAAGAAAATACCTCTCAAGATAACATCCGAAGTTTTCATTGAAGGATCCACTTATATACTTCAAATGCATGTGCAAAACACATCTAAAAAACCAGACTCTAAAAGTTTAACAATGGTACACAGTTCAACAGCTAGACAAAGCAGTGGCTACTTTGTTACAGACTCACTGGAAACCGTAGATAGTGGGACTGGAAAAGAGCACGAAGTTGGTTGGTTTAAGGGGATACACAAATGCTTTGCTGGGAAAAGTCATGGTTTGAAGGTTTCTGAAATTAACGGACAAGATATAGGTGTTGCTTTCTTTCTTCATTTTTCTGTTCATGCTTCAAATAAGGACCACAAGGAGGGGGAAGACACAAGAATTCTTCCTATTCATTACTCAGATAACTATTTTTCACTTGTGCCAGGAGAGACCATGACTATTAAAATATCTTTTGAGGTCCCTTCTGGTGTCTCTCCATGTGTTACTCTGCGTGGCTGGAATTACCAGGGACAAACCATCCATGAAGCTCTTTACTGATGTCGCAGGCAACCTTGTGAACTGATCAATTCAGTGTACTTAAAATGCATTAGAGAGAACTTCATGAGTTTTTCTTTCTCCTATAACCTGTGAAACTTAGCATCCCCAGACAACATTCGAGAATTCATATTTCCCCCTGTTTGTCACAGATAAGACCAATATTTCTGGTGACTTGTTTTTCAATTTGTGCAATAAAAAAGGAAAGGTGAAAATTTTAAACCACTGCGGAAATTCTTAAAATGCATTGGATAGAGGTCCTTGATTTACAATTTTTCAACTTAATGTTCAACTCGGATTAATGTAACTTTTTCTAATCTTCAACTACACCCAATTAAAGAAAAATGCAAACTGTCTCAATGAGACTGATCTTGAGAGCTAAGGCTCTTGGGAACGGAGTGAAGATAATGCGGTGCCTTAGATCACTAGTAATTTGATAATGATTCAATTTTATCTGTGATTGAAAATCCCCTATTCATCTGGGATTCTAGCCAATTGTTTTAAGGAATTTGGCAAAACAAAAACATTCTTCAATAGAAAGTAGGGATCAACACTTGACTAACAAAAGTGACAATCTGGCACATATCCAAATACATCATAATATGTATACACGAATTGTAGTATACGATAAAAGCTGTAAGCCTATAACTGTAAGGTTTCTAAAATTAATTTTGAAGGAGCAAACATATAATTGACATGAATGGGGGCAGGATGCACTAATGATGAGAACAAGTATGAAAGATCATCATCAATCATCATATAGACTTCATCATCCGGCTAATTGAAGAGAATATGCCTGCTGCTTTGTCAAGCAAACCTTGCCCTTGCTCTGACTTCTGATCTTCATCAGCAAATAGAAGCTGCACCATATAGGATACCCAAGAGATTAAAAATTGTCATGTCGATTTTAATGATGCAAGCTTATCAAGGAGAGTGACTAGATTGGGTTCAGGGTCTCTTCACTATGGGTTATTCACCAACAAATTTGCTATCTTTCCTTTCTCTAATGATAATTTTCCTACTATCCAAATTCTTTCTCTGAAAAATTTACCAACAGGAATAATAGGTATCTTAACCATGTACATAGAAAATGGTTGTATCCTGCAATGTAGTTTAAAATTGAAGCTATTAACCTCGATGTCATCAGCATCAGGACGGCTCTCGAATTCCTTGGCAAGCAAATATCTATCTGGTCTTTCCTTGTCGTCACTGAACACTTTCCACAATCTGAGTAGAACAACTCAGAACAGGAAGCAAACAACAAATCATAAGTAAATTCATCTTTGCAATTAATATTTGCAAAAGACAAATACGGTAAAACCAAAATCATATTTGCATACTGATACGTGACATGCATACGTCATTTATATACTAAAATTATATAATAATTATCTCATTTTCTTCTCTTTTATTATTTCTTTTGTATTAAAATAACAGGAACTTAGGTTCAAAATTTTTGTAGTAATTTTGGTTATATTTTATGTAGAAATGTAACAAAGAAATGAAAAAGGATTAAAGAATTGAAGTGTCGTGCTCAGCGCGACCTCCTCGCTTAACGAGTCAGAATCGCTCAGCCCAAACAAGCCGCTTAGTGCAAGAAGCCACATTGGAAGACAGTTGTTTCGAGCAAGCACGCATCCTGCGGCTTGACACGTGGCCACTTGATTAAGTTGGACATGCACTCAACATGAGTGTCGCGCTAAGCGCACAAGAAAATTCTAATTTGGTCAATCAATTGATGAAGTATATAAAAAGAAAGGAAACATTTGAATACTTCAGCATGAAGGAAGATAGCAACAAGCAAAGGAACAAGAACAGAGAGGAAAACAAAGAAGCCAGTGTGCAAGGAAAATCCGTTTCCAGAGCTCTGGCCGATCCGTTTCATTCCATTTCTCTTCCATTATCTTCCATTTCATTTCACCTTTTATAGTTGTAAGTCTCTCATGACAATGAGAGACTAAAACCACGAAAGCTCTGCCAAATTTTCTTTGATGTAATGATTCTAAACTATCTATTAATATGATGTCAATATTACTGTTCGTCTCTATGCTCATTCACATGTCTTTGGTTTGGTCATCCATTTTCATGAACTGTTTTAGGATTTATGCATTGGGAAATGTTTATATGCTAAGAACTTGGGAAGAACATCTAGTCAGTCCATGTCTAAGGGATAGAGTGGTATTGTCTAGCCGATTTATGCATATTTACTCGTAATGCAAATTATTTAATATAATTCTTAAAGGATTAGGAGCGATATTAGATGATTTAGGCTCTTTAACTTGAGGGATCATGGTTAGAGTATGTTATAAGGTGCAGGTAATAATCATATTTATGTTAAAAAGAGAAAAATCTATTAAGATTACATTAAAAGTAGTTATGGTACGCGGAGCCCCCAACCTCAACTCATCACAACACCATCTCACAACTTCGAGTGTTGTTTTCTTAACCTTTCAATGTTCCTTGCACTGTAGTTAATTCACTTTAGTTGTTTATACTTGTATTTAATCAATGAACAAGATTCAATTTGAGTCACAAATTGCTTAAACATTATATATATATATATATATATAATTTTGAGTACAACGAAGTCCCTGTGGAATCGATTGATACTCGATCTTACCATTTTAATACTACTTGTACAACTTAGTATGCTTGTCAAGGAATCAACACATACGACATAATTTCAGAACAAAAGACCTTACCCTGGATAACACCTAAAGATTGCTCCAAACGGCATAGGTCTCATGAAATAGACAGTTGTAAAAGTGCTGTACAACAAAAGATCAGAATTTAGTAGTCTAGTCTGATCAGAATAAACCAATTTTACAAAAAAAAATTGCAATAAAGAATGAAAAGCACTCAAGGAACAGATAGTAGCAAAAAAAACCAAGCACACAAATCCAAGTCCACTATACGTAAATTCTACTTGCGGTCAGGGTCAGTTGAAGCTAAAGAAGTAACCATGCAATGGCTGAGAAATCGTACCTTAGAAAGAAGCGCCTTAACTTTCGGACATTAAACCCAACTCCAACATCCTCACTAATCAGGCGTGGATTCCACATGATGAGGGGCGTAGGCTGCCAATATATGGATAGTTTGAAAGTAAGTTATTATAAATATTAAAATACAAGCATACAAGGCAATTTCTAAACTAAATGCAAGGTGCTGAAATGGCATAATGAGGTGACTATCTCTTAGTCTATGGCGACTTTCAGGAATGACAAATATGAGAAGTATCATTAGTTCTCAACTCAACCCCTTGCCATTATAAGAGGCTTTCACATTTTGATTTCCCTCTTGATGAGGAAAGCTTTTCACATTGGTTAGTAGATGGATGTTTAAATTTCAAGGGTTCACATTTTAAAGGTATAACAGGAGAGTTCAGGGATTTACTTCAGGAACATTTGAGAGATTGGATGCAATTCTCTCTACATACTCTAACATCTGATAATCAGGAACAATCATAACCACGATCTCATCGTCACTTTCTACAGGCTTCCGGTCACTTAAGCTGGATATACATCAAAAGTAACTGCACATGATATAACTATAGCACGACTATAAATACAGAGGAAAAAAAAAGAAACTTGTTATAGACAGAATTGTAACAACATAACCATCAAGTCAGAATAAAATATATAGTTGCATCCCATGACTGTTTTGCCGACAGAATAAAACATGAAGCATTAGGCTATGTGCTGGAAGTTACCTTGCAAATCTAAATAGAGCATCTTTCCACCGATATTTCAGAAGGGCTGCTGCACCAGCATCTGGAAATATGGCTTTAACTCTCTAACAGTCAAATTCATGAAACTTAGCAACCAAGTTTACAACTAGCAAAATAAATGCATTGATACACATATTGTAAAACCTTATCGAATTCATCATGAAGCACCACAGCCAATGAAGATAATATCAGGCAATTCAGTATTCATAACATGAACATTCTATTTTGTGGATACTTATATCATGTGGAGAAAAGTCGGTAACCATAGCACAACCATCTCATTTTTGGATCTTCATGCCAAATTCTAGTATTTTCATTTAAAATTTGCAAGTTCTATTTTTCACCACCTGACCTAAACAATTAACAATAACTAGTATAGTGACATACTAGCTGCCTCCTGAATTACAAAGGAGACCATGCATTAGGTTGGAATGAAAGTAGGACAGTATAGATGGCATAAATATTTTTGTTCATCCAATCCAACAGTAGGAAAACCACAAGGGTGGGTTATGATCATGATTCACTGGTGTCTCTAATGTTCATTGCATGCAAAAGAAACCAATTCTATTTAAATCAATGAACATAACAACACATGCAATCACATCAGGAGAATATATTAGAAGATCAAAGATACGGAATAAAAAAATCATTATGAATTCAGAAAACCCTTCATACATTTCATGTGCTAACAGTTTATAACTCCTGGAATACATCCCACTAACCTGGGATTTTGTTTTTTCAATGAGTGTATCCAAAAAAATCCGTGACAATTCCCAGAGTTCCCCTTGCGCGCCTTCGTCATCTAAAAATTGCAGTTGGGGGATTAAAAGTTCAACCTGTAAGACAGTTAACATGTTTTATTGTAAGAAGCATGTCACGCTAAGCAACTGAAAGAAAACAATTATTTAACTTTGACAAACCAACCCATCCACCTATTAAGCTGCCTTCTACATAGCAACATTTTCTAACACTAAACTGCCTTTTTTTTCCTGCAAATGTTAGTTGTTAAATTGTTGGAGGGATTTGAACACCTCTCCATCCTCCCTTCTCCTTTCAACCACTAAACTGCCTTGGCTTAAACATTTAGTTACTTTTGGTCACCTTTAACATGCTAAATTTAGAAAGTTATTGATCTTAACCAGGTTAAGATGGGTAAGAAAAATTAAATCCCCACCCTCCAGAAAAAAGAAAAGAATATTTTTAATTTGGAATTGTTTCACCTAATAACAACCAGCAGTGCAGAACTTGGAATTAATAAATGGCATTTGGATGTGTGAAATAAATAAAGGAAATGAAATTCTGGTACATACTATGGCTCTCATCCCTCCTGAAGATACAAATGCGGCCGCGGCCTCGCTTGATTGCCGCACTGCACCCTCCAAGTCTGAAGGCAAGCAACTGAAACAGAAAGCAAAAAGAAAACAACTTTTTGATACCCATTGGAATGTATATCTAACTTCATCAATCTACCAACTTCCTATTCCCAAATGAAATATGGTGTGACTCAAAATTGATGGACATACTCAAATATTATGAAGCACAAACACCTCTCTTGTTCAGTGTTGTCGTGTCTTCCGGACACTATCACTTGTTCGATACTTTTTATTAGATGTTTGATTTAAAAATTATATTTTGTTGGCTTAAACACTTTAGTTATTACCTTTACACAACTAATATACTTGAAAAAACATAGAAGAATAGTTTAAAAAGATAAATACTATCCAAGATATTTTGTTATTTTACTCATATTTCATTTCATTAGAATCTCTATCTATCTGTTTGTGTTTTATGTAAAGTTCTTGTGTCTTATATTTTAGACATTAATTGTGTCAAAGTGTAGGTGTTCATGTTGTGTTGGTGTCCGTGTCAGTGCTTTATATAGCTCAAACGGAACAAGCATGGTGAATATGGCAATATCTATCCACTGTTGTATGAGACTTACAACTTATAAATTGGGGAAAAAAGCAACATAATTTACAAAGTTCAAATTGTAAAGTAGTACAATACCTGTCATCTTCCTCATCATCCTGGACAGAAGTTTCTGTGGTTTCTTCTAGTGAGGGTGAAGGGTCAGGCTCTTGGGATTGGGAAGGTTGGCTTTGGAATTTCTCAAACTTGGCAAAAACTCTGAAGCTGGAGCTTGAAGGGTGAAGGGAAAGGCCATTGTAGGTGCAAAGTAGAGGGTGGGAAAAAGATAAGGAAAAACGAGTGGCTGAGGTTGGAAGGGATATTGAAGGATGGAGGTTACAGTGAAAGGTGCAGGTTATGCTTGAAGAAGCCATTTATGTTGTTGCCCGTTAAGTGTTAATCTGTTCCTTTGCCATAGGCCATGGATTATTGATGAATATTGCAAATTGCTTCCAACTTGGTATGATCAAATCAAATACAACGTAAAAACTGCCTTTGTGTCATGGCTTTTAATTTAATTTAATTCTATTTCTTTCTTATTCTTATGGGATCCCTTCCCGGACAGCCTCATCCTTACTCCAATATAAATCCATATATTTGATTGGTCACTTAACATTTGAACCCCATTGTCACTACAAATCTACAACGAGTAAGTAGAAAATTTGGTGTTTAATTAAAATATATGAATTTATACATTATATATATCGAATTAATTTACAAGATTTAAAAATCAAAGGTTATTTATAATACATTTTTCAAGATAAACTTTATTCACAAATTTTTATCAAGTCATCATGTTAAAAAATATAATATCATTATGTGCAAAATAGATATGCGAAAGGTGAGGCTTGAAATTAAATTGCTCTCAACACCACATTAACAATATAAATATAAGGAGAAGAAAAACAAGAAAGAACAAAGAGAGACGAAGAATTATAGTTCTATTCCAATAACGAAACCTGCATATACACTAATAAAAAAGAAAACATAACGATAACAAGTAAACATATTTTAACTATTCTCAAAGTGAGTGAAAACAAAAAATAATAAGTATAGAAGAACTTATAATCTAACAAAATTGACATGCTTAAAGGAGTTTTAGTAATCCTAAATTTTAAAGGCAAAAATTATTTGGGAATTAGGGTTAATGTCCATTAAAACTATGGTACTTCCTAATTTTTAATATTGGTCACTTGATTAAAAAAAATATCTATTTGAGATTACTTTAATTATTTACGACTTGCATTTTTTAAATATTTATATGCTATTTTTTATTCATTTACTAGTTATACAAATTTTAGTTAAGACTTATTATTTAAAAGATGATTTTTTATTTTTTTTTATTTTGAAAGGATGATTTTTTTAGTTTATGCATGTCAAATTCCTATTTTATCCTTTTACTAAAAAACTCGTATTTAATCGAACTAAATTTTCTTAGGATTGGATAAAAATGAACCGTCAGATTTTAAAATAAATAAATATATAAATAAAACAGCCTAGCCCATTCTAACGAGAAGGTCGGGCTTTTGAAATGTGAGCCCAATATCAAGGTCGGTGACGTGGACGCTCCGGGGAATTTGATATATCAGCATATAGCCGTTGTGATTTCAAAGTTTGAAATTCTTACAAAGTAAAGAACCCTACATCAACTTCACCACTATTCTCTCTCTCTCTCTCTCTCTCTCTCTTGCGCTCTCTCTGTCGATCAGGAATTTCGATCTTGGAATCGTTGCGTCACTTCTCAGACAAACCATGAACGGTACTCTCTCTCTTTCTCTCTATTCACCGATCAGTTCAATTGCCTAATTCTTTAACGCAACTCACCGATTCTTGGCTCTTGCAGATCAATCCATGCAAATCCAAATGCTCGCTGAAAAATTCCACCGATTCGTTCTTGACTGCGAACTCAAGCAACCATCAATCGCTCAGTGCTCTGGTAGGGCTCCCTTCCTATTCTCGATTCAATTTTCCATTTCGATTTGGAACGAAACGACAATAAATGAAATTAAATATTGTTTAAGATGATTTCGCTCAATGATCTTAATCTCATCCAAAACTACGTCGTTAATTGTGTTGTTGGATGGTTTATTGATTTTTTGGAATTTCGTCAGATATTGAGTCAAAGAAAGTGAACGAGAACTCTGACTCCATGGATGAACATAGTTTGTCCAATGGAATCCATGAAGTTTCTCCGGATACGGGCCACACGCTTCCCATATTGAAGAAAATACTTGATCTCAGTGCTAAAGTTCAGGTAAATCTTTAACGTTAGTTTAAAACCACGTGTTCACATTTGCGTAATTTGCTTATCTTTCTCACATTTTACTTTACCTGAGTTTTATTGCTCATGCATTAGGATTTGAAGAAGCAGCATATAACCATGTGCGATGAAGTGAAACTCACTACTCAATCTTTTCCTGGCACTGATATTATGAAGTCTGTGCAGCTTCTCGGTATGCCTCTAGTTGAAACTACAAAAATAAATGGAAAACTGAATATACTCTTTCTCTCTTTCTTTATGGTTAGTTTAGTTATAATTGCTAATACTAATACGATAGGTTTTGGGATTTTCTACTGGTATTAGGTGCTGAATATGAACTCCTAAAAAGAAAGTACTCAGAGGAGTCCTCTGAGCGGAGGCGGCTTTACAATGAAGTAATTGAACTCAAGGGAAATATTAGAGTTTTCTGCAGATGTAGACCATTAAATGAGAATGAAATTGCTAATGGGTCTGCATCTGTTGTCAATTTTGAGTCGTCTTCAGATAATGAGCTTCAAGTCATTTGTGCAGACTCTTCTAAAAAGCAATTTAAATTTGATCATGTATTTGGGCCAGAAGATAACCAAGGTACGAGAAAAGTTGCATCTTTTGTTTGTATTGAAAGGTTTTATTTTTATGGATAATTATTTTGAACCTGAATGCATTTTTTGTTATGCAGAGGCTGTTTTTCAACAGACCAAACCCATTGTTACATCAGTATTGGATGGGTACAATGTCTGCATATTTGCCTATGGGCAAACTGGAACTGGGAAAACATTTACAATGGAAGGAACACCAGAACACAGGGGAGTTAACTACAGAACCCTGGAAGAATTATTTCGGATAACTGAAGAGAGACATGATACAATGAAGTATGAATTGTCTGTTAGCATGCTGGAGGTCTACAATGAGAAGATAAGAGATCTCTTGGTGGAAAATTCTGCCGAACCTACTAAGAAGTGAGTTCTCAGATCTCTTGGAGTAATTAGCATTGTAGGTTTTAGCTCTTATATTTTAGAATTTAACAACCATTTGCATATGATGTTAATGAAAACAAGATCTGGGAATTCCTGTGACATATTGCTTTGCTGGATAAAGATTCTGAAAAAAATAAAAAGAAACATGACATTGTAGTTTCATGGTTCTAAACAAGGCATTCTTTTGAGCTGCATAGTTTTTTATCCATCTCTACATTTCAACTAAATTTGCAACTAGCCATTAAACTAATTAAAATGTAGTGCCAAGTTTTTCTTCCCTCTCTACCAAATTGTGTGCGTGAAATTTTGATGTATGGAATGTTTCTCAGGCAGAATCACTAATGAAGAGAACAATTATTTTTTTGAACAAAAAAAATTAGATTGGAGATAAAGCAAGCTGCAGAAGGAACCCAAGAGGTCCCAGGACTTGTTGAAGCTCGTGTTTATGGAACAGAAGACGTGTGGGAAATGCTCAAGACTGGAAACCGAGTCAGATCAGTTGGATCCACCTGTGCTAATGAGCTTAGCAGCCGTTCTCACTGGTACATCTTGATTTTTACAGATTAACTCATTATTGCTTGTACTTTGTATGTACGTATAAACTTGTTGGAGATCTTAATTCTTAAAAGCTTAATCATATTAAATAACAGTTATTTTCCTTGAATATGTCATTTTTTAAGCTGAGTCAGTTGCTTTCTTTGCATCAGTAGATGTAATTAAATTATCTCTATGAAACTATTGCTCTTGGTAGAAGTTATTGCACATTATAGATAGTGACCAAGAGTTGGTTTTACACGCAGCTTGTTAAGAGTAACTGTAATGGGGGAAAATTTAATCAATGGCCAGAGAACAAAGAGCCACCTTTGGCTAGTAGACTTAGCTGGCAGTGAGCGCCTGGGAAAAACTGAAGCCGAAGGAGAAAGGCTGAAGGAATCTCAGTTCATAAATAAGTCACTTTCAGCACTCGGTGATGTTATTTCTGCCCTTGCTTCCAAATCATCCCACATCCCTTACAGGCAATTCTCTTTTCCTCTCTTAAACACATGCTTACAGAATGATTTTTTTTTCTCATTATATTTGTATCCTCTGTTTGAGACAGGAACTCAAAACTCACTCATATGCTGCAAAGCTCTTTAGGTGAGATTCCATTGCAGCATTATAAATTAAATAACTCCTTTGTGATTTGATTTAACTAATATGCTTGAAATTTTTTAACTACTAATGTTTGATATGGGGTCAAATGCAGGAGGAGACTGCAAAACTTTAATGTTTGTGCAAGTAAGTCCAAGTTCGGCAGACTTGGGAGAGACACTTTGCTCGTTGAATTTTGCCACCCGTGTCCGTGGGATCGAGAGTGGCCCAGCTCGCAAGCAAGTAGACCACACTGAGCTGTTTAAGTACAAGCAAATGGTATAAGTTTGTGTAAACTTGTTCCTCTAATAAGAATAACCATGATTTTTCATTTCCTGAAACTAAGAATTTTTTTGTCATAATTAAAGGCTGAAAAGCTGAAACAAGATGAGAAGGAAACAAAGAAATTACAGGATAGCTTGCAAATCATGCAACTCAGGCTTGCTGCAAGAGAACATCATTGTAGAACCCTTCAGGAAAAGGTATAAATATAATCTTCAGCAATCCAAGTAACTTTATAGACAAAGATGTCTTTTTTCTTTTCAAAGTGATTCACAATTTCTTATATTCCATGACAGGTCCGGGAACTTGAGAACCAGATTGCAGAAGAAAGGAAAACCAGACTAAAGCAAGAAAGTAGATCTCTTGCAGCTGTTACAGTTCAACCTTCATCAGCAGCAGCTCATAAAACCATGACAGACAAGAAGCCTCCACTGAATCCTTCAAAACTGAGAATGCCACTGGGAAGAATAACCAATTCATTGCCTCCACGGTCTCCTCTAAGATCAAAGAGTTACACTGCCTTCATGAGTGGAAAGGAAAACTCTGTCAGAAGGAACTCAGTGGTGACGAGTGCTGTAAGGCCAGCTTCATCATCAACAACAGCACAGTTCCTTCAGGCAAGGAGGCGGGTGTCCATTGCTGTGAGACCGCCTGCACCATCAACAACGCAGGTCCTTCATACAAGAAGGAGGGTCTCCATTGCCACACTACCTTCTCAGACAACTTCTGACATTACTACTCCACTCCGTACCTCAGCGTTCCGTGTTACCGGTGGAAGCAGCCAACAATCACGGATAAGAAGCCAAAGGAAAGATCGGTACTCAAGTTTGTTCGCCCCATTGCCAGAGTTGAGAACATCAGTTGAGACAACTCCAATGACTGTAAGGAGGAGCAGCAAGTTTATGATGAGCAGTCCGGTAAGGGCAGATTCCAGGGAGGGATCCGCTAGGCATCCAACTCTTCTTGCACTTCAGCGCAAGCCTGTGGTCTGGAGTCCCCTTAGAGGTTTGAAAAGTAACAGAAAGTCATCACTCTTGCCATATCGCCCAACCCAAATGCAATAGTTTCTCATACTATGTGACAGACAGTGGAGTTTTTTTTCAACTAATGCACACGTGTATAAATTAGTGTATTGTGATTGGTTTATGAATCAACTTAGATTCAATTAAATTTTTCTCAACATTTCATGACAAATAATACAGTTGTGTTTGTTATTCTATCAAATTTCTGATCTCACATTTAAATGCCAAATTCTTTGCTTTTACTCATTTTTTCATTAATCAATTAAAACTAGCAATAATTCAAAGTGCCCGTAGTGATTAAACCTTGTAAAGAACTAAAGGTGTGCAAGAATAATTCCAAAGGTGCAAGAATAGTAAGTGCGTGAGTATATGATGAAAAATATGAACTTCAATTTTAAAATTACAGCAATTTGGTAGGCAAAATTATTCATCATTGGACATCTCAATAATCTCATGACAATCACTTGTGAGTTATGAGACTTATTTAACTAATAGAGTCACAAGTACATATAGATACATTTACAAGTGGATATTAACCATATTTACAAGTGGATGTTGAAAGAAAAACTACTTGTATGTAATCACATTTAAACTTGAATCCATCTTTATCTTTATTTAGTTAGAATGTGTGGAACGGATTTTAAACACTAAAACAGACACCCTAAGATGAAGTTAAGATTTTAAATAATTCTAAATCATGTTAATAATTTATTACTTTTCTTGGTTACTAACTAAAGGAAGTATGGAATAATTTTAATGTATTTATTTTTTCATTTAATATTTTTATTAAATTTTAAAAGGGTTATTTGAAATTAAACTAATTTGAATAGATCGTAGTCACTAACTTAGAATGGAGAAAAATATTGAAAAGCCCACGTCAAGTTAAAAAAGAAATGATATATGATAGTGGCCTTCAGTTCAGTGGCAGGTCAGGGTAATGGAGGTAATTGCTACCACAAAATAATTTTTTTATTTAGATATATTGAATAAATATTTTTTTTAGAGAAAATAAAGTGATACTAATTTTACTCATTTTATTTTTTAAAATTTTACTGTTTTTAATTTTTTATTACTATTTTTAATAAAGTTTATGTAATTTTTTGTTTCAAAACATATTAGACTATTTTTTATCTCTACTAAAAACAATTTGGATCCACCACTGCTTCAATTGCACAGAAAATCAGTTAGATAAAGGTCAAACACCCTTACCTAACATTTCAAAATATCAAAATTAAAACTCTTTAACTTTTCAAGTAAATGAAAAACTCATCCAACTTTGGAACATAACATTTTAAAGTTTATTTATTAGCATTAATAGTTAAGATGGCCTCGTATGCTTACTTTTTAAATATTTCAAATATATATTACTTATTTTTTTTATCGAAAGGAAAGCAACTTTTAAAGTAAAGTAAACTTTATAGCATTTGGTTCAAAAACTTTATTGTCGCTTAAAAAAGAAAAATTCAAAAACTTTATTCACTAATGGAAACATACCCACGTAATCAACCCAGGGCCCAAGCAAAATGGGAAAAAAAAGTTGCATATAGCCGTTGGCGTTGAATTAGCTTCCTTAGTTAGAGTGAAAGACAGATATTTAGTCGACCGTTGGAGAAAAAACAAACCGTTACAGAGTTCGTGTTTGTTCGACATCAACACTTAGGAGCCAAACTCTGCAACAAAAAGCAAAAGGTTAAGGGACCGTGTCTTCGTCTCAGAGAGAGAGAATTCAGATCCAATCTTTGGTTGGGTGGGTGGACACTAGGTACAAGTTAGATCCAATCTTTCGTTTGAGTGATTAAAATTCTTGAGACCCACTTCGTGTGTGTTTGCTTTCATTCCTCGGAGGATATTCTAAAGATGGTTGCGAGAACCCCACCGAAGCAGAGGAAGCTGTTGGCCGC
Source organism: Glycine soja (assembly GCF_004193775.1). Classification (NCBI taxonomy): domain Eukaryota; kingdom Viridiplantae; phylum Streptophyta; class Magnoliopsida; order Fabales; family Fabaceae; genus Glycine; species Glycine soja. Next base: position 40,512,803 of record NC_041011.1, on the reverse strand, counting down.
TCTCAACCCTGTTCTGATTAAAGAAACACTCATCAAGGTAATCCACGTTTAATGCCAGTTTAACCTTCCCTAATGAAACCATATAAATTTTGAATCTTTGTGAGTGATTTGTTGTGGGTGTTTGAAGGTGGATCAGTGCGTGGCTCGGCTGCAGGAACTTCAGTACACTGTGACTGGTGGAACCAAGGTGGTGTCTGGGGTGAATCTCAGCCCTCGCAGCACCAGAGGTTATCTCAGAACCAGTCTCAGATGCAAGCAAGAATCACTCAGGTAAGCTTTAGATTCTATTTGAATTTCAATTTCAGTTCATACTCACCGTAGATAGCTTTGATATGACTTATAAAAGTACACAAACTTGGTATAAACTAGTATGTTTACCCCGTGCATGCACGGGCTACTTTTTAAAAATAATTTATGTATAATAACAAATATAATGAAAGTATGATTACTTATATAATTAATGTGTTTTGGTGAAATCCACTTAGGTTTTATTAAGAAATAAAACTAATATGTATTAACATAATTAATTGTACGTTTTGTGTCGATGCACGGACTGTGTATAAATAACGATTTTGTGATTGAATAACATTACATGCATTATTTATTCTTAAACTTCAGTTAATTGTTGTTGCAAGTTGTAAACTCAAATGCTTTGTGTATTCTTGTCATTATGAAGGATCAAGAACGGTGCCTCAAGGAGATCTCCTGTGGGGAAGTTTCCAGCAAACACAGGTTTTGTTTGTTCTCTCCATTCACCTTCGAAAGAAATTGTTACTTGGACATGATCATGGACAACATGGGTAATAATTGGCATTCCTTTGAGTTAATATGGTCCTTGTGCAGGTGAATGGAAGAGAATGTCATTGCCTGCAATGCTTGTAGGCGAAACTGTTGGGGAAATTCTGCAGGCAAGTCAGTTTGCTAGAGAAATAGTCACAGCAGTTGGTAAGAAAACTCCCCAGGAGGATCCAAAAACTCCAATGTCTCAAAGGAGCAACAAAAAAGCAGAACTTGAAAACACACAACTCAGGGCAAGAAGGAAGAAAGAGAAGCAAACTAAAGCACAAAACGATGGTTCACCATCACTTCAAAGGGCTCGTTCCAGAATCAACTTCAAGGTTTCTCCTCCTAAGGTTAGAGAATTTGATAAAGAAAGCAACAGGTATATGGCAAATAGGGTGTCTCCAAGGAATAAGCCATGGGCTAGAAAAACAGTACTATTCCCCAACCCTTTGTTCCTGTCCACTCATTCCTCTTCACAGCAACAATTTTGCAAGACAAGGTCACCTATCATAACAAGAAATAGAGGAACAACAACATCTCACAAGTTTTTGATCAAGTCTCCATCTTTGCCGTCACGGCCGCAACAGTTTTGCCAGACCAGGTCTCCTGTGATATCAAGAAATAGGGGTGGAGGAACACCACACAAGTTTTTGATCAAGTCTCCAACTTCAGCCACCAAAGTTCAAGTCCAGATCAAAAATAGTCCACCAACTGTGTCTATTTCACCAACAAAACCTGCAAGGTTGAGCAGAAGTCCTCCCAAGAGATCCACTTCTACTGCATCTAAATTCCGTCGATCTTTCTCTCCTTCAAGAATAGCATCCAGATTAGTATCACTTTCACCATTAAGAACCAGGAAAACTGTACAGAGAAATGATGGGTTTGTGAGTGGACTCAAACAGTGCCCAGCATCATCATCAGTGCAATACCCTGCTAAGAGGAATTTGAGAACACATCAATAGTGCCATGCTGCTCTCTCTGGCTACTTTGTTGTATTTTTACAACATCACCATGTCAATTCTTAATGTTCATAATTGTGCTCTTGTGATTTTTCTTTTTTGGTGGTTTCAGGTTGTGTGTGACTGTGTGAGGAGATTTCTCTTTAATGTTCATAGCATATTTTTTCATTCATTCAAGGAAAATCACAATTCAATGCCAACTATTCTTTGTTCCGCACAGAGAAAAAAAACTAGGTAGTCCTTTTATTTTGCAAAAACTCACCTATTTTCAGTGTTTATGACAATTTCCAGGATATTTACGGGTCAATAATCACCTATTCTATCAAAATACAGCGACACCCCTTTTTCTGAGTAAACTTTTCGTATTATAAGAATTTGCCATTTTAGCCGCTGCTTTTATAAAATTTGAATAAACTGTCAATTTAGTTCATGAATTATCATCCTTTCTCCCAAATTATCTTTAAACTAATCAAATTGTATAAGTAGTTTAGGAGAGAGAGTGTCCTTTAGAGGAGATAATGCTAAGGATTACAAGCATGAATGTCACTCAAGGGCTCAAGCCAGACTTATGAGTTGTGTTATAGCTATAGTATTACTATAGTCTTTTTTTGTGCAATTAGTGTAATCAATATATGTCACCTTTTTTAAAATATGAATTAGGGGTGTTTATCGGTTTGGATCAATTCGACGATTCAAACTTAACTAATTCAATTGGTTTAGATTTTTATTTATTTGGGTCCAATCCAAATCGAATCAATTAATACTCAATGTTAATTGGTTTGAGTAGGTTTACATTTTTTTCAAACCCAAACTAAACCAACTATTTTATTATATTTTTTAATGCTTATAACAATGTAACTTATTGTTGTTTGTGTCATTTTGATTGTGTTTGAGTCTCAATTACATTCTAATATGCTGTTTACATTCTTTTCCGACAACATTATTTGTGAATTTTGGAACAAACTCATGTTATCTTAGCATAGAACATTGTAACTAGAGTTGGTTAATTGGTTAATCTCATGTAACTACAGTTAATGGAGTTAGTTGAGAGTTAGTTAAGAGTTAGTTATTTATGTAAGCCAATTAATTCTCTGTTATTCACTTGCTTCCTTTATCGTTTTCTTTCTTTGCAAGCTTCTTCCATAAGCTTAGCATTCATCCATGGCCGACATGGAGTTTATGATGGTATCTTGAAGACCTTTGCAGCGCAACTCTATTTTTGTTTTTTCTCTAGCTTCCTTTCGATTCCTTCATCATGACAGACAATTCATCACTGCAAGATCAATCTTTAAACATACATAGTCCATATTATCTTCATCCAAGAGAAAATCCTGCAATAGCATTGGTTTCTCAAGTGCTTGATTCAACAAATTACAATTCATGGAGCCGATCAATGCTTACTGCATTGAGTGCAAAGAATAAAGTTGAATTTGTCGATGGATCAATTCAAGGATATCCATCGAACCACACACTTCATACAGCTTGGAAGAAGTGTAATAATATGGTTGTTTCTTGGCTTGTTCACTCATTCTCAGCTTCGATTAGACAAAGCATCCTTTGGATGGATGATGCATGAGACATATGGAAAGATTTGAAATTGAGGTATTCACAGGGGGATATGCTGAGAATCTCATAATTGCAACAGGATGTGGCATCCATCAAGCAAGGTGATCAAACCATAACTAATTACTTTACAAAATTACGTGTTATTTGGGATGAATTGGAAACTTACAGACCTGATTCAGTGTGTTCATGTGATCCAAAGTGTATGTGTGATGCTCTCACTAGTATTATGGAGAGAAAGAAACAAGATCGGGTTATGTAGTTTCTTAAAGGTTTAAATGACTAATTTAACATTGTTAGGTCCAATGTATTGATGATGGATCTGTTAACTCGTTGGCAAGTGTACCAAATCGTCACAAGTAGTAAAGTTCTCGGAAGTCCGAGTATCGAATTCACAGGGACTTTGTTTGTACTTAGATTAATGCAAACCCAATTTAAAAGCAAGAGATAAGAATTTAAAATAAAAGATAAAGAAGATAGAAGATAAGGTAAAGAAAAGATAAGATATTTAAAGATAAAATTAGAAGATAAAAGAAAAAGATAAAAGATTGAAAGATCAAAATAGAAGATAAAATATTTAAATTGCGATATGATAAAGATAACTACTCCTACGAAATTCAAATAAAGGCAGACTAAAGTCTAAATCTATTAAGCCTAAATACTTACTCCTAAATAGAGGATAACTACTCCTAAGAAAAGCCAACAGTAAAATAAGGAATAATTACTTCTAAGGAAACAAATAGGAAAAATAAGGAATAACTACTTCTAAGAAAAGCCAACAATAAAATAGGGAATAAAATCTATATATTAAAATCGCTAAAACCTAACAAGTCTAATCAACCTAGATATATGGATTCAGGATTTGTCTGTTATCAATACCAGTGAACTAATTCTGCCTCACATCTATCCATCTACTTGCCCCTGATGCCTCATGATGACAAGCCTACCTTAATTACCTATCTTCCAAATGCCCTTTGCGAAGACTCAATAACTAAGATGCATTAAGATTAAATTCTAGATGTTTGCTAAAGCATGGGCATCGGGTCAATGCGAACCCTATGATTTCTTTCTTTTATTGTTCTATTAAGCGTTGCCCTCTCCCGAGTGGCCTATCCCTTAAAACTGATTCACACATTCATTCCTTATCCCTAATTAGGTTTTACCCTCTCCCGAGTGGCCTAAAGACTAACAGAAAATAAAGTCCGAGATGCAGAATAAATAAGAAAGAAAAGCAGATAGAAGAACCTGGAAGGAAAACCCTCTAAAAGATAACCCGATAATTTCTTCCTTTTAGTGTTCTATTAAGCGTTACCCTCTCCCGAGTGGCCTAACCCTTAAAACAGATTCAAGTATTCATTCCTTATCCCTAATTAGGCTTTACCCTCTCCCGAGTGGACTAAACCCTAACAGAAAGTAAGGTCCGAGATACAGGATGAAAAAGAAAGAACGGTAAATAAATAAAAGAACCTGGAAGGAATTCCTCTTTTTATTGATAACTCTTGAAATGCTCCATACATCATTGACTTTTTAGGCCTATCAGACCCTAGCTAGGGGATTAGCCACTCATGGTCATGAGGGGCTTTACAATGAGAAGGGGGGTGAAAGAAAGAAAGGGAGTAAATGAAACCCCTAGGAGAGGGGGTTCTGTGGTGGTGGTCCTGTCCCTTGGACTGGCTCTCTATTTATAGCTGCTGAAGTGGGCTTTGGGCCTTCATAGGCACGCTTAGCGCGTGTACTTCCTGGCCCGCTTAGCCCGTGACGCGCGCTGAGCACGTGTATTGGGCTGGGCCTTCTTCAAATTTTCTTCTTTTCTTCAATTTTTCTGCCCTTTTTGCTTGTTACACCTCCAATTTTTATATCTGCAACCAAAAATTCAATTTAATTAATTTTCTAACTTTTAATTACAAATAACTGCTAAATAATTAATTTCAGGCCAATATTTGACTAATTTTCTACTATCAAAATACAATTATTTAGCAGTTATCAGGATCCCCTGCCTAGCACTACTAAAGTTTTCTCATATGTTGTTCAATAAGAAAGACAGCTAACGAATAATGATGCAATGGGAAACATGAGGCTGATAAATGCAGCTAACACCAATTCATCCAATTCAGGTAGATTTGGCAGAGGCAACTCAAGAGGAAAGGGAGGCAAGCTTTGTACACAATGTGGTCTCACTAACCACACTGTGGATGATTGCTATAGAAAGCATGGTTATCCTCCTGGACACAAGTTTTATAAGTCCCAAGGATCTAACATAAGAAGAAGGTGATGGCTCAACTCAAGAAAGAAACCAAGAAACACAAAATGAGGATGTGAAGTTAACCTCTCAACAATACAAGGCTTTAATGGCACTACTACAACAACAAAACATGAATCACAATAATTCACATGTGAATCAAATTAGTACTATCAACAGCAAAGGTAGTTAACTATCCATTACTTGTAGTGTAAGCAAGACCAGTCAAGATGAGTGGATCCTTGACTCAGGTGCCACAGACCATGTCATAGCCTTTCCACATTTGTTTTCCTTATGTAGAAACATAAATCCTATGATTGTTAGACTCCCTAATGGTCATAGTGTCACTGCAACTCATACATGCATAATCCAATTTTCTCAATTTTTATACCTAGAGGATGTTTTGTACATGCCTAGTTTCCAATTCAATATCCAAATTGATATCTTCTTTATCTTGTAAACTAACTTTCATGAATGACAAATGTTTCATATAGTATATGCAGAACCTGCAGAGGATTGGTACAATTGATATGGTGGAAGGTCTTTATAGACTCAAGATGGTTCCACTCAAGCCTCGTAGGGAGTACAACTCAAATTCCATTGATGTTTTTGTTAGTCCTAGTATTTCTACTATGTTAGCTTTTTCATGTAATAGGACACCTATAGATTTGTGGCATTTCATACTTGGTCATCCATCTTTTGAAAGATTGTTATTGTTAAAACAGTTTTATCCCATTCTTACTTTTGATAAACAATTCATTATTGAAACTTGTCATCATTCAAAACAGAAAAGATTATCATTTCCTAGCAATGATTCTCATTCTTCTTGTGCTTTTGCTCTTATACATGTTGATATTTGGGGTCCTTGCAATGTAACTTCTTTGAATGGTTACAAATACTTTCTTACTTTAGATGATTATTCTAGATTTGTTTGGATTTTCCTCATGAACTCAAAAGTTGAGACATAATCCCTTTTAAAGAAATTTGTTATCAATGTTGAAAGACAGTTTGAATTAAAAATAAAGGCCATTAGATCGGGCAATGGATCAGAGTTCATGATGAAACAATTTTATGAGGATACTGGTATTATATATCAATGTTCTTGTCTTGAAACTCCCTAAGAGAATGGGCTTGTAGAAAGGAAACACCAACATTTGTTAAATATAACTCAATCCTTACTATTTGAGTCCAATTTACCTTCTATTTTTTGGTCCTACACCTTACTCCATCTTGCTGTTATTATTAACTATTTGCCTACTCCTTTTCTTGGTAATAAAACTCCTTGTGAAAAATTGTATGGAACCACCTATGATATTGAATCCTTGAGAGTTTTTGGTTGTTTGTGCTTCTCTAGCACTTTAGCAGCTAATAAAAGAAAGCTTGATCCAAGGGCTACCACTTCAATCTTTTTAGGTTTCAAGCCACACAAAAGGTTATATCATTTTTTACCTTAAAACCAGAGTCATTTATGCCTCTAGGAATGTCATCTTTTATGAGGTCTGTTTTCCATTCACAAGTCAGAATAAACCAAATCCAATTAATGTCCTGCTTGTGCCTACTTATTCTTTTCAGGTCACTAATAAGCCTGATGATTCCCCTTTAGAGTCAACAAGTGATTCTGTCATGTCTGTACCCAATGATAATTCTAATTCTTCAACTCCTCAGCAGACCATTCATACACCTAGAAGGTCCTTGAGACAAATACATCAACCAAGTAAATATAAAGACTTCCATGTTACATATCCATCATCAATTGCTTCCAATCCATCTATAGGTAATAATATGTATCCTCTTAATTTTGTCCTTACTTATCATAGATTATCTCCCTCCTATCACAATATTGTTTCCTCTATCGCACAAAGTGTTGAACCACAATCATACAATGAAGCATCTCAAGATCCTAATTGGATTGAGGCCATGAATGTAGAGATCAAAGCACTAGAACTCAATAATACTTGGGTTCTTACTGATCTTCCTCAGCACAAATCAACAATTGGTTGTAGATGGGTGTATAAAGTCAAGCATAAATCTGATGGTTCAATAGAGAGGTATAAAGCTAGATTGGTGGCCAAGGGATACACTCAAGTAGAAGGACATGACTATTTGGACACTTTCTCTCCAATGGCTAAACTTGCCATAGTGAGACTTTTACTAGCTTTAGCTGCCATCAATCAATGGTATCTCAAGAAATTGGATGTGAACAATGCTTTTTTACATGGTGATTTGCATGAAGAAGTGTACATGTACATTCCTTAGGGTTTGAAAGTGGCCAAACCAGGGCAAGTTTGCAAGCTTCAAAGGTCTTTATATGGTTTGAAGCAAGCCAGTAGACAATGGTATGCTAGACTCTCATACTTTTGTTTATTAGACATGGTTCCAACAAAATTGTTGTCTTGTTAGTCTATGTTGATGACATTGTCTTATCAAGCAATGACTTATCTAAGGTTCAAAGGATTACCCATTTGTTGGATGATACTTTCAGAATAAAGGATTTGGGAGATTTAAGGTATTTCCTGGGCTTTGAGGTAGCTAGAAGTTATAATGGTATCAATCTTTGTCAAATGAAGTATACACTGGACATTCTTAATGATTCTAGCATGATTTGATCTAAGCCAATGTCTACTCCTTGTGATTACACATCTAAACTACATCAACACTCAGGACTTCCACTTTCAATAGAGGAAGCATCTTCTTAAAGGAGATTAATTGGGAGATTGATTTATTTGACTAATACTAGGCCAGATATCACTTATGCAATGCAACATCTAGGTCAATTTATTGTTAATCCCACTTTTGATCATAAGCAAGTTGCTTTTCAAATACTCAAATACCTCAGGGGGACTCCAGGTGCAGGGATTTTTTTGTTTGTTGCCAGTACAATTCATTTAAATGGTTTTAGTAATTCAGATTGGGTTGGTTACATTGATACTAGACGATTTGTCACTGGCTATGTTGTCTTCATTGGTGATTAATTAATTTCATGGAAGTCTAAGAAACAAGCTACTGTCTCTAGAAGCTCCTCTGAGGTTGAATATCGGGCTTTAGCAAGTGCTACTTGTGAGCTACAATGGCTTACTTACTTGCTCAAAGAATTTAAGATCAAATTTCAAACCATGTTGTTCTATGTCGTGATAGCAAATCTACTCTTCATATAGCAGCTAATCCTGTTTTTCATGAGAGGACCAAACACATTGAGATTAACTATCATATTGTTCGTGAGAAAGTGTTGAATGATCTTGTGAAGCTTCTTCCTATTTCTTCTGCAAATCAGCTAGCAAACATTTACACTAAGGCTCTCATGCCTGGTGCATTTCAATTTTTGTATTCCAAGCTAGGAATGTCTAACATTCCTAGCTTAAGGGGGGTCTTAGCATAGAACATTGTAACTAGAGTTGGTTAATTGGTTAATCTCATGTAACTACAGTTAGTGGAGTTAGTTGAGAGTTAATTAAGAGTTAGTTATTCTTATAACTAACTATATAATTTGTTGCAATAACCAATTTTTGTAAGCCAATTCATTCTACGTTATTCACTTGCTTCCTTCATCGTTTTCTTTCTCTGCAAGCTTCTTCCATAAGCTTAGCATTCATCCATGACAGACATGGAGTTTATGATGTTATTTTTTATTTTTTTTAAATAGTTTTTTTAATAGAAAATCTACTTGTTCTTCATCGAATTGGTTTGGTTCGGGTTAGGAGAAAAGAAAATAAAAATTCAAATCAAACCTAATCACTGAAAATCAATTGGTTCGGATTTTATTTTCTCTAAATCTGAACCAAACTGACCTATAAACACCTCTAATATGAATAAATGATACCAGCCCATATAACAAGAAGACTTACGAAGAAAAAAAAATGAGAATAAGAAAGGTGGATGAGGATCTGGTTCTTCAAAAATAAGAACAGGTAACTCATAAAAGTGTACTAAACGACCAAAACAAACACAGCAATAAGGTTGCAAAAGTCGAACTATCAATCCAACTACGTTTTTTTTGGTATTCAAAGCCCAAAAGAGAAAATTACATTGTTATAAAGCATGGGGCAGAGATCTCATTTACATCAAAACTAATCAACAACAACAACAAAGGATTCGGTCATATAATCAACCTTCATATCACATGGAAGACTAGCCATGGCATCTGTACACCTATTAGCCTCCCTATATATATGAATAACAAAAATTGACTTCAATTATTTCATCAATTTTGTTATTGCTTGAACCAAGGATGCTCCAGACATGCATCCAACTTTGCCTTCTTCAATGCTCCTAATAACAGATTCTAAATCTACTTGCAGCAAGATATTTTGCACACCTTGATCCCTAGCAATACACAAGTCCTGTAAAACTCACCATAACTCAGCAACAAAGGTTGTAGTGCACCCCACTTTTTTCGCAAATCATATTTTCCACTTGTCATGATGATCTCGTAGAAGGCCTCCACAAGTAGTCATACCTTGTGATGATTCTCAAAGATCCATTCGTATTCAAGCAAAACCAACCCTCAAGAGGAGAGTTCCAATTCACATGAATTTCCTCTTTGATAGAATTTCTAGAGGCATCAAATTGAAAGTGGGAAAATTTGTGGTTCTGCTAGTGATGATAGATTTATTCCCAAGGTTTGCATGGATTAATAAAGGAATTATCGTGTTGTTGTATGTTCTTCCAATACCGAAAATAATAGTAAGTTGTGGCCCATAATTCAGGCCAAGGAGAATAGCCTTGGAAACAAACTACTTAAGCTCATAAAGTAAATTATTCTCTATTATGTTATGTTTCGATATACTATTTTGAATACAATTGTTTTCATGTTATGTTATGAAATACTGTGAAAATTATACAATAAACGTTATATGAATTTTCAAAGAAAGATCGAACTATCAATCCAACTACTTAAGCTCATAAAGTAAATTATTAATAATATATTTTACTTTAAATATAATAATTAATAAATAATGTTATTGAGCATACTGAGCACATGTATATAAATGATCTTCAAATGAACATCTCAGACAACATAATATGCCTACAGACGCAGAAAACTCATTAACAAATACCTTGGACAGACCAATCAACCATGCATCCCTAACTTTAGGAATGATTAGAATATGGGTAGGAGCTTGTGGATCTATGTCCCTAAAGGCAAGGACCTGTCAAACAGAAAATAAAAGATGAAAGGTTATAATACATCTTTAAATAATATTTTAGCTAGTTTCAGAGTCTCATTTTACTTATTTAAACGAATGTTGTCAAGGCATTAAACAAAACAAGAATATAAGAGCAGTAGAAAACTAACATAGGAGATTACTGAGACTTTGGAATATCCATATACGTACAATAATAAGCAAAAAAATTTAGAACTTGGCTATATGCCAAACAATCCATCAGACCCCTCTTAAGGGAATGGGTGAAAGTCCCCCAAAACCCTATCATGATTCCACCAAGTGGAATTCATGTGGACGCTTTCAGAGACCCGCCAATACTGAAATGTTTGAGTGTCCAGATTTCTTTGCAGTGGACATAAGTGGCTCAAAGAGTAGGGTTGAGCGAAAAATTTAAAACACAACGCAAACCTGTGAAAGGGGGGCTCGCAAGTCACAGAACAGTCACGGCACTGAAGCTACCACGGCACACACAACCACGGCAGGGCAGACTAGGGCACAACAGATGTTGCCTTCTCGGTCAGCTTTGAGGTCCATCAACTTCAAGGTTCGCTTCGCTCAGAATGCGTAGAGAACAACAAATGTTTTGTGTAAAAAACCAATGAAAAAACCTTTTTTATTTTTTTTAAATAACAAAATTACGGAAATGTCATCACCCGCTACTTACAAAGACGGGTCTCAAAAACCGCCCTACTTATATGACCATTAATTACAAAAATGCCACCAATATACATTCTACATTGATTCTAAGAAACCGCCTTAGATTGTATGTCGTAAAAAGAGATTTTTTAGTAATGATTCTTTATGTTATGTTTGGATATACTATTTTGAATCCAATTATTTTCATGTTATGTTATGAAATACTGTGAAAATTATCCAATAAATGTTTATATGTATTTTTAGACAAAGCCAAAGGTACTAAACTAACTGGTGTTGGTGGTACATTAGTACCAAAAGTACGTAATAAACCAATACCATTTCAAGGTAGCCAGGCAATACCAGGATGAACTAATCAAACTGGACCAAAAGGAGTGACTACCAAAACTCCAAAGGACACACTAAATAAACATAACTAACAAATCTCATAGGACACTTATAAGTCTTCAGCCATTTGAAATTCTTTAAATACCTCTAGTTATTTATTAATAAGTTGTTATAATTTTTGTAGTATAAATATATATTTCAAAAATATTTATTTTAGTTTTTATATTTTAATAAATATTCATAGATATATGTGAATACCCATTAATATTCATAAATTTCATTAATACTCACTTAATGAGTATGAGATAGATATTAGGTATATTCTCGTACAATGAGCTGAGTAACAAGAAGTTTATACTTGTGTTTGTCTAGTTTTATTGTCATCTATGACACGCTGTATAGATGTGTTATTGATGGTACCATGTGTCTTAGGCTATGTTTGGATTAATGGTAGAGAATGAACCAAAATATAATGGAGTGAAATGAATTAAAAATATCATTCTATTGTCTGGGAAAAAAATAAATAGAGCGGAATAAGTTATTACTTTTATGCATGTTTCTATATTACCCTTATCTAAGAAATATAAAATCTATAGCCGTTTAAGCCTACGAGATTGGTCTCTTTAGAAAATGTTATCCAACATCAATGTCATTAGAACATTTTATGGGAATAAATATATATGTCCAAGATCCAATCCATTATGTTATCTATTTTAGTAAATAATTATTCTTTATTTTATTGTCATATTTATATTTTTATTAAATTGTTAATTTGACAAGTCCTCTATTAAAATTAGAGGCTTGTTATCATGAGAGGTTATGATAACGAGAAACAAATCATTTATAATTTTAATCTAAATTGTTCTTGATCGTATGATTATTGTGAATAGAAAATCAATAATCTAGATAGATCAATATATATGTAATGGTCTTTAATTCTTAATAGTTAATATTAACTTGATATGTCAATAGGAAGTTCTCAAGAAAAAATATAATAGTTTCCTTTGACATGAAATTATCATAGTAATTAACAATTAACAAGTTATTTGTTATATCTTAATTTCGGACACCTAATGTCTCAGAGAACTAGTTGAATAAATATTGAATATAATTAAATACTTGTAGAGTTAATGATTAATCAAGAAGAAATCTATTAACTCTAAGTAATGAGTTTGAGCTAATTAAGACATTGATTAGGGCAACTGAAAGAAGAAAAAAGTTTTTAAAGTCACTCATGGATTAAATGTGTTAGGTTATTAGAGTTTGATGATAATAATATACTCTAAAGTTAACCTTGAGTTGTGAATGATGGAAAGAAATATTACATTATTCTTCTATTGGTTCTTGAAGGTAAAAGATATGTTACTTCATATTATCCGGACGTTAGAAAGTATTGCTAGACGCCTACCTTAATTAGTAAATTAATTATTATTAATTTATTGTCGATTTAGTATTGAACCTACAGGGGTTACATACAAAGTGTGTTCCAATCTTTGCAAAAGAAAATAAGTTATCTCATAATTAAATTAGAGAATTTATGTTTTAGTGGAATATTAATATATTTTTTGATAGCACCAAGAATATAATTAATATAAAAAAGGAGTATTATTTTATAGATGTGAAAGTTATCCATAAAATAAGAATAATATTATATTGCTACATATCAGGATCAGATCATGTGACTAATTATCGTAATTAGTAATGTGATTAACGGTGAATTATTTGTCTTATATTAGGTAGCTTCTTAAGATAAAAGATATGAGATAATTTTTATTTTTATAAAGATAAGGAGATATGAATTTATTTTAAATAAATTGTTTTTTTCTTTGAAGAAAAACTCAAATCCATATCTCTTTAATATTATAAATAAAAACATTTATCCAAGGCAAAATGCATCAAACACAAACTAGAAAAGTTCAAACTTAGTTTTAGACCTAAAAAGTAGAAAGAAAATTTAAAAATTGACCGTAGAAATGAGTCTCAATGTGTGAATACATGTAAAATTTTCACATTATTAAAGAAAAAAAATTATTATTTCAAGAACGCACATTCAAATACATAAATTTATTTTTCTTTATCTATTATTGTTGTATATTTTTTTAATACAAAATAAATCATAATTTTTCGTTACATTGAAACACTTCTATTATATATATATTTGTCATCCACCCTTTCACCCTTTTAAGTTTAAACCCTCACATTCACTAGTCACTATGCTACAATTGAAGTCTAACCACAATTTTTGTTTTGCCAACCACATGTTAGTCTTAGACAAGAAACCCCATATAATCAATTTGCCATTAATAGAGTCCGATCATCATCTGAGTCACAATCAAAATGATAATTTTCCACTTCCGAAACCATCGAACCCCATCATCACCTAATTTTGCATATCTACCTTTTCTTTGCCACAAAAGTCAGAACTCATCCACACCTTTGTTCTGCTTATATTATGTTTAGGTAGAAGGAGTAAAATGAGAAATTATTCTTAAATAGAGAACAAGAAAAATCATTCCATAGAATGCACCCCAATTTGAGAGGTAAGAAAAGAGTCTCAAATTGATAGAATAAAAAAGAATGAGCTCTATCACTTTCCATTATGTTCCATTTTTTATTTTATAATCCAAACAATAAACTTTAGGTCCATTCCATTCCACCCCACCCCTTGCCATCAATACAAACATATATTTAAGCTCGGTTTGGAGACAAAAATGTGATTTGCGGGTTTGGTACGAGAGACTTGTGGCAGAGTTAAGTTCAAAGTTGTGAAGTCCATAGGGTAATTTTTGTCTTCAACGTGGTTGGTGGGAGTAGATAGGCAATGCGATTTTGGGTGAAATGTCATGTTTAACCTTGCTTTTATTTTCTCTTTGAAATAATTTCGTACCAATTTGTTGTCTTCAACGTAGGTACGATTTCTAATGTTGTGTTGGATAGAGTTGATGGATGATTGCGGATGAAAATAAAGGAGATATTAATTGATTATTATTTAATATCATAAAAAAATAAAATAAAATTTAGATTCTTAAATAATAATGATTTAAAAAATCTAGGTTCATTCGTTGTGGACATACGCCAACATCGACCGCAACTTAACTCCACTCCCATCCGAATGGGTTGTTGTTGCGACGAAGACGACGGTGACATTTTCAGGCACCTCATGAATTCCAATTTCCCCTCATCTTCCTCCACCTCCGCCACCACCACCACCACCTCTTCTTGCACCGTGATTTCACCGATGAATTCTTATTTCTCGGCGCTCTCCTCCACCGACATCCTCCGCCTCATCTTCGACAACCTTCCAATCCCCGATCTCGCACGTGCCAGCTGCGTGTGTCGTCTCTGGAACTCCGTGGCCTCCCAGCGGGACATGGTAACGAGAGCCTTCGTCGCCCCTTGGAAACTGAACGACGTCGTCGGCAACCCACTCTCTGGAAGCTTCTGGAGAGACAACTCCCTCGCCAAATTCGCCGTCTCCCATCACATTACTCGCGGCGACACCGTTGCCAGTCTCGCCGTCAAGTACTCCGTTCAGGTAAGGCTTTAACTTTTCATTATTAATTCAAGTCTATATAGTCTATAAGTGCTGTATTTAGAAATTTAGGATTAGAGTTTCGGACTATACATAATCCCTTAATGCAAGCCTTTTTTAATTGGAGAACAACACATACAGCACTTATAGAACTGCATGTAAGTTTTGTCCTTTCTTTTTTTCACCCATCCTGCATTGTAATCCTAGGCTGCTAGTTTTTCACTTGTTAATTGAAAAACCGCAATGCACGGTTACTGTTTGTGACTTGTGAGGCTAGTATACTTTCAAGAATTTGCCTATTCTCAAGTGACACGAGCATTTCTGAAACGCAATTTACTGAATTATAAGTTTATAACCAATGATTCCTTTAATTTTTCAATCAATACTTGTATGAACCTCTTGAAAGCCAAAACCTATTTTCAAATACCATTTTTGCTGTGAAATATTTCCAAGCAAATAGTCTATGTAGTATGTACTAACTGGCAAAAGTTAACTCTCATCCTCCTCATGGATGTGGATTCGATTCCATGATGCCACTAAAATCTCACTTGGTGGACAATTCTTTTCAGGGAAATCCCTAGATACCAAGTAGCTGCAAGTGGGTAAATCTGCATTCGTGCAGTAATTCTCTAGGTAGGTCTTTGCTGGCAGACCTGAATGCCATTGACACCCTACTCAGTAGTATTGGGGCTGCCTCCCCATTCTACCACATTTTATTCACCCAAGAACAGTTCAAAGTTTTTACATTATCATCCTATTACAAGTTGACATGTATGATAATTGATAAGTTTGTCGAATTTTATAATTACTACCTTCAAAATATATCTAACATGATTTCTGATTGGTGGAGACCGGAGAGTGTAAACTTTGGCAGGGCATAGAAATTAAACTTAATATTTTCCATTTTTTTCTCAAGGCTTTTGCTGGTTAACTGCATTGGATGATATCTTTTATGTTTTGACAGGTAATGGATATAAAGCGCTTGAACAACATGATGAGTGACCATGGCATATACTCAAGGGAAAGGTTATTGATCCCTATTAGTAATCCTGATATTCTTATTAACAGAACATGCTTTATTGAGCTGGATGTCTATGCAAAACGAGAAGTAGCAGTGTTGTATCCCAATGATTTACCAGACAGGAGGACTGCCTATGTTTCAAACAGAATTTCCTCAGAAGAAAGCAACAAAAAAGTGCTTGAATCCTTGAAGAGAAGCATGCATGTTGATAATGAAACTGCTCAATATTACTGGTCTGTTGCAAATGGTGACCCGAGAGCTGCTTTTGCCCAGTTTTCTGCAGACCTTAAGTGGGATTGGCAAGCAGGGCATTCCTAGCCTTTCTGAAGGTTCTACCTTGTCTGTAATGTTTGAGAGGTTGGTGGCAAGTGGATAACAAATGATTAAGAGGTTAGTTGGCAGGCAAATGGATAATAAATAATTAAGAGGCTGTGTGGCGGGTCAGTGTTTGCTTCAACAGGTTTACTCTTAAAAAATCTATTCATTCTCCTCTGATTGAATACTGCTTGAGTTGTTAATAGACTATCAAATTTGCTCTTCCCCATCGGAGATATGAAACTAAAGTCATATACTGCTGTGTGAAAGATTTCAGCCACTCATGTGAAGTGTGTTTGGAATCTGTGTAACTTGTAATTTATTATAAATTTATTTATAAAAGTTGATGCATTCTTTCAAGCTGGTCATTCTATTATGCTTAGCACCGAAAGGTTTGATTTTATTCACACTTTTAAGCATCTTACATTTACCACTCTGGATCAGAATTTATTCCAAGAATAGGCAGTTCAAACAAAACAATGGATACGAGGATGCACTATCTTGTCCTTGGATGGACTTTTTTCTCCTTTTTTCATTCGGTACTTTGTTATGAAATATGATATTTGTGCAAGAAGAGATTGGGCAGACTTTGAGCCTTTCAGAAGCTTCATTAAGATTATCCAGTGACTTCATACATAAGAGTGTGTGAGGAATCAGAATCTATTTGTGAAACGAATGTTTGATATTCTATTCTCATCTTGTCTTTTTGCAACAGTTTATGTCTTTGTGAATTACTGTCTTTTGCAAGTCTTGCGCTGTCAGTTGCAAGAACCTTTGAATGGAGAATGTTGGATCGGTTGTACTGTTACTTCATATTCTCCAACGGCAAAATGATGATTTGATTTATTTCAAGTCAGCCTCATGGGATTCTAGTTCGAATGGTAATGGCAGAACATTTTCTCAGGCAACTTGCAATCAGTGTAAAATTCGAAAGCTTTCATCTTTCTTGATTGGTCGGCTGTGAAAATTTTGGAGCTTCGCAAAGTATTCATGCTATTGATTTGCAATTTTAACAGGAGTTTGCTTTAGTTTCAAAGAGGAACCAGGAAAGAGATAGAATTTCAAGCACCTCTGTTGAAAATGGCTGGACAGTTGCTTTCAAATAGCAAGTTAAACAAATATTTGATTATATGTAGAGCATGCATTCTACATCTTAATTTTATTTCTTAAAAGTTGAAACATTTAAAGGATTTTCTTAGAAAGTTTATTGACTTTTGTTTTTATATTTGATTATATTTTTTTACCTAGCCATACGTATAGAAAATATTTTGTTGGGAAAGAAAAAATATTTAAATGATTTCTACGTCTTGAAGGTTAATCTCGTGACTTTCAGTTAGAAATATTCACAGATTGAATCTGATTGGTTTTGAAAGAAAAATTTATCTGATCCAATCACTTCATTTTTTTTTTCAATTCATCATCTAATCGGTTTTTTAAAAATGTTAATATGATCTCATCCAATTTAAATTGATTTGGATTGGAAAGGTTTTTAGTTTTAATCTTTTATTTTTGTGAGAAAATATCAAAAAAACAATAAGATGTATAATAAATTTAATAAAAAAATAATTTAAAACATCAAAGATTTCATTTATATGTTATTATATAACTAATAATAGTATAATTTTTTAATATAAATTATATTAAAAATAAATTTGCTAAACTTGATAATGTATTTTAACTCAAATAGTTAATAAATATTATTCTTAATTAAATATATTTTTCTAACTAGGTATATGTGATAGTTTTATAAATATATAAAAAATAAAAATATAAACACGGTGATATTACTAAAATCATATAAATATATATAAGTTTCGTTGGTATTTGATTGGTCTTGAAAATGAAACCCGACCAAATTCAATAAGAAAATTCGATTTTCCTAAATTTTGATCGTTTGATTTTCAGTTTTTTTTTTGTTTTCAATTATTTAAATTGATTTTTTTTTCTAATTTTCATTGAATTGGATCAGTTTATCTATATGAGGATAACTTATTTCCGGAAAAAAAAAAGATTTTTTACAAGTATTTAAGTAGATAGGTTAATAGTGTGTTTTTCGGTATAAAAAAAATAAAATAAAGGTTAATAGTGTGTTTAGCTTTCATGTTAATGAGGGTTGGATGTGAGTTTGAGCGTAGTTTCAAACATGTTATTTTTTATTTTTTTTTATCTTTCACACGCGAGCATAGTTTCAAACATGTCATATTTTCTCTTTTACAGTTTCGATTTGTTTAAGATGAATGTTGATATTTGATACATACACTAACATGCATTTTCTTCTTTTGTCTTTTTATTGTTTGGACGTGTAAATTAACATATTGTAAATGAATACATTGACCTTCATGGCTAAAGCTATGTTAAAATTAACACGAACGTCATATTTATTTATTGACCTTCATTAATCCTTAATGCTATTGCTTTAATTCCTATAAATTTGTAGATTTTAGTTTTGATTTTTTTTCGATATATGGATTTTAGTTTTGATTATTTAGAAAACATCAAGCTTGTCCTTTTAATTTTTCTTAGTTTAAAATAAAATAGAAAAAAGAATATTATAAAGACTGAAACAGATTTTTTCTTAAAGATGATCAAAATGAAAACCACTATATATTATAAGAATTAAAATGTTATTTGGCCTTACAAATATATATAATTATGTATTTTAGGGTCGTGTAAGCCACTAGGTCACTGAGACAACGACTTTAGCTCTTCAATTTTTTAGGATCTCAATATTTTTATGTATTTTTTAAAGAAATATTTGTCATTAATTTTAATTATTAAATAATAAATTAAGTTATAGTATGATATATTATTTGGTATTATTTTTATTAATAAGACCACAAATATTAAATATAGATGTAAGTATTATTATAAATAATTTAAATATATTTTTCTTATTTATTTTTAAAAATTAATCAAATTATTTTATATTTATTTTGCATCCTATCTCTTTCCTCTTTACAAATATATCTATTTTGTATTCTACCTCTTTCCTTCTGGATTTTTGGATCTAACAAATGATTCTTATCAATGATTTTACAGTTAAAAAAGTTAGAAGATTAATATAAAAATTGATATTTTATATAATATACTAAGTTTCTTTAAAATTTTTCTAAAAAAAAGATTTCTTTTTAACATTTTTGTTTTAGGTTCCAAAATATTTATACACAACCCTGGATGTGTTAATGGATGAAACCTAAGATGCATCGTAAGAATGACACATAAATTAGATGAGACTCGATAATCAATAGCTGGACATGATCTATATTTTTCTTTCTCTTTGCTGCATTCAATAGCTGGACATGATCTAGATCTAGTCTTATTTTTAGGTTGATAACTACAAGCAAAAGTTCTTAGGAATGAGAGTTGACTAACTCGTAAGATGACCGACCATTCAATTCAATACGGGATATGTCAAGTCTTTTTGGGTGAGTTTTTTCAAGTTGATTCATATTTTAACGTCAATAAAAATTTCTCAAGATTCATTTAAGTACCTCCATAATTAATGCTAAACAGACTTAATAAATTAACTTGCTAAAAAAGAAACAAGAATCAATTAATTGAAATTTCCATTAAATTATTAGGTCCATTCTTTTCGGTGTTAATGCTAAGGCATGGAAGGAAATTTGGTAGGAAGCAAACTTAGCGCGTTATTGAAACCCACTCACGAGCACATAATTTTATTTTTCTTAAATCGGCTTGATTGTGGAACTAATAACTTAGTAAGGCTTGGTTTAAGTGTTTATTTTTTGTTTTATTTTCTGAAAATATTTTTTATTTTTAAATTTTCAAGATTTATAAAATATGAATTGAGAAAAAATTATATTAAAATATAATTTTAATTCTTGTGATTAATTTCAAGCATTAATCATGTATTCTTTAAACGTTAACTGTGTTTATTTATAATTCCCATGACCATGTTTTTTTTAAAATTATTTAATTACCAACAAACTTAATTTATTAAAAAAAATACTCTAATGTGTTATCAGGTTTTTATTTCTTTTAAAAATATTTATTTAGTTTTCAGTTTTTTATTTGTTTTTAAAAACATTTTAAAAAATATATTTTTTAAATTTTAAACAAATGTATTTTCACCTTTTTAAAAAAGAAAATAAAAACAGAAAATACTCATTTTCATCTCAGTGAGTTATTAGGTACATAATTTAAGTTGTTTAACCTCCACTCTAGTAGATAATAGTACAGCGTTTAGAAAGATTCAGAATTTAATTCCAGCATTAATTCCGTTAGGAAAAGAATATTGCTAAAGAGCGTAGAACATTGTAAAGTGCGAAGATCACTACAACATAAAATAAAAAAGTATCACATGAGAATATTGTAAAGAGCCAAGTCTGGGATATCGTAAAGTGCCAAAATCAATATGTGAAATAGAGGCACCAAAATCTAACGATTAAAGAGTAAAAACAAAAGGATTAAAGAGTTATGAAAAAAGTAGCATGTGAGAATATTGTAAAGGAGAGCCAAGCCTGGGACACCGCCAAGTGGGAACATCCAAACGCGGAATAGATGTAGTGCATATTTAGAAATCGGAATTTTGAGCCAAAAATATTTTTATCAAAAGATTATAATTTTTATTTTTATTTTACTTTTATTATTTGAATTTGTATTGAAATATGTGTATAATATTTCTAACTTCAATTCATATATGCACCTAGAAATAAAAGAACCAAAAACAAAATATATTAGTTCCGAAAAAATGCAGAACAAAAGTTACTTCAAAACTATGTGCTTCCCGGTTGGGTTCATATTTTCATTTCCCTATTCACCATGGTAAACCGATAACTGAGTGAATAATATTTGGGTTAAAATGTATTTTTTTCTCTTTCTATTTTTTAATATATATAATTTTAGTTTTTCTGTTTTTTAATTGACACAATGTGTCTTTCATTTTTAAAAATATGTGATTTTAATTTTCATATTTTTTAATTAAAACATTTTATTTTCTTATTTTTAAAAAAATATATGATTTTAGTCCCATCAATTATAGACTTGGCTGTGTATTTTTTAATTTTTTAATAAATTAAGTTTATTAGCAATTAAATAATTAAAAAAATATTTATCAAATAGATAATAAATAAATGCATGTTAATCAATGGTTACAAAATACATCAATCAACTCTCAAATTTACCGCAAAAATTAAAATTATAAATTTTTAAAAAATAAAAAACGATATGTCTCAATTAAAAAATATAAGATAAAATTATGAATATTTTAAAATTAAAAAATAAAATATTTCAATTAAAAAATAAAAAATTAAGATCACATATTAAAAAAAAAACAAGAGAACAAAAATTATATTTTACCCTAATTTTTTTAACAGGTAAATAAAATACTCATTATACGAGTATACATATTACAACCAAACCAAATATAGATGTTCAATAAATATTTACAAATGTCATAAAATATTTTTATTATTGTCTTTTTTTTTTTTGTGGTACAGAAAGGGGCTAAACGACCAACCTAAAAGCCACGAAAAAGGAAAAAAAAAGCAGACATATCTGCTAACGAAGTTAGACGGATCCATGCAGGGGGTCTATGAAAAACATGAACTTCTGGAGCCACATGAAAGACCACGTTTTGCAAGACTATCAGCAACCTGATTTGCTTCCCGAAATACAGCTATGTATATTTTTATTATTGTCTTTAGTCTTAGATAACTCCACATATGGTTTTGTAACTCTACAAATTCACCCATTTTTTTCATGTTCAGATCGACTTTAACTTTTTAGATGGTTCGAACTTTTGTTAATTCGTGCACTCTATTATCCATAACTGAAGACGATAAAAAACCGAAAATTTTATCGTATATTTCTTAAATTTATAATTTGCTTACTCCGTATTCATTAACTTTTTTTCCGGAAAATGTTCTGAACGTTAACGTATGCATATGTAGGATATAATTTATTTAATACTTTTTGCAATAGAATATTGTTTTTAACGAGATTATGACATCAAATTATATTTCAAATAATAGATGTGATGTCAGGTTAAAAATTTAACTTAAACCTATGATTAAATTAATAATTTTACTAATATTTATTTATTTTTCTTAGTGTCTATATTTTAAAAAAATAAATCATATATGTTAAAAAAAAATACAGCTATCTAACTGTATATAATAAATTTATCAAATTTTATAATGAAAAAACATAATAATTAATTTTTATTAATTAACACTGTAAAAAAAAATCCTCTAAAAAAACACTGCAAATTTTTTACATTACTAGTGTTTTGAACTCTTTTTAATAAATACTATTAACTAATAAGAAATTATCATTAAAGGGACTTTTACATGATTTAAGTATATTTTTGGATGAACCACATATAATCGACTATGACTTTGAGAATAGACTGTTTAATTGTATGAACCACAAATATAAGATGATAACGATTTTTAAATTATTAGCGTGTTAGTTCAAGTTATGATCTTTGGATTTTTTTACTTATTTATGATATAATTTGGCATCTTTTACAATTTGTATATTTATTATGTTCTTTATTTTTTTATCAATTTATATCACCTAATTGTTAAAATAATAAAAAACGGATTAAATAATTCATAATGTAATTTTAATCGACCTACATAACGAGTCAAACTAATTAATTAAAAAAGTAGGCCATATTTTTACAAATTAATATTCTTGTGTTAATCCTAACACATAAGACCGTTAAGATTAATCATGTGAGTCTTTTCTGTATTGAGAGTTTCATTACTTAAAATTTTTAAAATATGTTGTTATTAATGTATTTTATCACGAATTTTAATAAAAAAAAAAGTTAATAATAATAAACTAAAAAGTAAAGGAAGTAAAGAGTGGGTTAACTTGTGCAGTAAGTAGAAGTTGTTCTGTCTATAAGACAGGATGTCGGTTAACATTGTCCCAGTGTGTACGTCTATATAAAGCACAGAACATTAGTTGCTTCTTCACAATTACAATTCACATAACGAAACAAAGTTAGTTACTGTTTCTGCTGCTTTTCGATTCCTGAGAATGTTTCAGAACATCATGAACGCTTTCACCACCACCGGAGACGACGACAACGGGCCAGGGCACCGAGTGAAAGGGACGGTGGTGCTGATGAAGAAGAATGTGTTGGACTTCAACGATTTCAGTGCTTCGTTTCTTGATCGTCTTCATGAGTTTGTGGGGAAACGAGTTTCTCTTCAGCTCGTAAGTTCTGTCAACGTTGACCCTGGTCAGTTCCACTTCCCACCTCTGCCGCTAAATTTGCAATATAATAATGTCTTCAACAAGAAAACTAAAATCTGGATCTCTTCATTTTTTTTTCTGTCATCTTTTGTCTTCAAATCTTACATAAACTCTTTCTATTCAAAATATTTTTTCTTTTCTTCAAATCCTTTAATCAGAAGCATAGAGGGAATCGCAAGCCTAGTTCTGATAGCAGCTCTGCTACCCAGTAAACACGGTTTTTCTAATATAGTAGTGTTTCCAAACACTTTTTTTTTTTTTAAAAAAAAAAAGACAGTGAAATTATGAGTAGAACTTAGGTTTTATTGTGTTTTTATTTTTTATACTTTATAAAAAAAATTAAAATTAGTTTTTAGATAATAAAATCAGAGGAAGATGTTACCAAAAAAAAAACAGAGGAAGAAGATGACTCGGTGCATGCAAGTAAGTAGGAAAATAACTGAGAAATATTCTAGCTTTTTCTTTTAAAATCTGAAAAGAGGGATTTTTTAAATGGTTTTTTTACTATTCATATATAATAAGTTTTTTTAAAAAAAAAAATGGAAAGTAGTTTTGAAAAATAAAAATAAGCATTCGTAAGTTGTAATTTCATTTTTCAATTTCAATAACATAAAATATCTACATAAGAAATATTAGTTTTATTTACTTAATTCAAAAGAAACAATCACTTCTTATTTTAAAAAAATATTTTAAAAATAGATTAAATTATTATTTAACAAATAAAAAAACTTGCATTAGATCATATTCAAATTGGGTATGTACACGTTCTCAATAAATTATAAATAATATAAAACAAGTGACAACAGATGAAATATTAAGGTTGTTTATTTAAAGGTATAAAAAATTATTTTTGAAAAAGTAAATTTGTGAATATCGTAACAGTTACATATTTTTACTATTTGTTCTTTCACTTTATTTTTTTGAACTAAATAAATTTTATTTTTTAATTTTTTTATAAATACCAATCAAATATGCTTAAGATAATAATATTTTAAAGCATACTATTTTCGATAATACAATTCCTGAAAATATAATATTATTCCTTAAAACAAACTGTTCGAAATACATGTGATTTGGAATTGCTGACGATTTCGTACGACTCCGGAATAAAGAATGATTCATTCATAGTACTAGTCAACATTCATAGTCTTCGGCCAATGACTATATAACAATTTATCTTATGCTTAATAATTTAATATTATTATTATAAGTACATTCCACAGAAATTATATATTTATAGTCATCCGTTAACAGTTAACGCCAACAGATTTTTCTAGGTAAGCTTCCTTACTACCTTTTTTTTATGTATAATTTTCGTATTTATTCTATTATGTTCAATTATTCTACTGGTATTACGAGTCCATACCCTGTCGTTTGTCACGTTGAATTTAATTTGTTTGTTACGTTTCGTTTTCAATTTTAAGTTCTATAGCATTAAATCTCAGGAGTCACTAGTCAAGACCCGTGCTATGGAAAATGACTTCCTAGTTCCTAGTTCCCACTGACTACTACCACCAGCCAATTATTTAAATCTATTATTTCTCTTTTTTAAGATTAAGCAACCTGATTAGAAATTATCTATATTGTTTAATCAATTTACATCTACTACTTAAAAAAAACTTAACCATGTCTTTGAATATGAATCATATCATTACTAATTTATTCTTTACAAATAAGATAATATTATTTTTAGTCCATCAAAAATATATTTTTAATCTATTTATGAAAATATGTTATATATGATATTTCCAGAGGAGAGATTGAAAAGAAACAATTATTTGTAAAGGGATAATGAACACGTCTGAAACATACTAGCATCAAAATAAGAAAAATTATTTTTTAAAGGACTAAAAACAAATTGTCGTATTTAGTTTGTCAAAACCATATTTAACTGTAACATTGATCACTGATTTAAATTTTTTGAAATGATATTTGTGAATATTTGTAGGGAATGGCAATGGGTTGAAGGGGAAACTTGGGAAGCCTGCTTATCTAGAAGACTGGATCACAACAATAGCACCTTTGACAGCAGGAGAAGCAGCATTCAAGGTCACATTTGAGTGGGATGAGGAGATAGGAACACCAGGAGCATTTATAATAAGGAACAATCATCATAGTGAGTTCTACCTCAAAAGCCTGACACTTGAAGATGTTCCAGGCCAAGGTGTCATTCGCTTTATCTGCAACTCTTGGGTATACCCTGCTGATAAATATGAAAAGGATCGCATTTTCTTCTCCAACAAGGTACAACTATAAACACATTAAACAAAATGTGACAATTTTTAAAGTTAGTTACTCCTACAACAAGTTACATGTTTTATACTAATTGCAGACATACCTTCCAAGTGAAACACCAATGCCACTACTCAAGTACAGAGAAGAAGAGTTGGAGAATTTAAGAGGTAATGGGAAGGGTCAGCTCCAAGAGTGGGACAGGGTCTATGATTATGCTCTCTACAATGATTTGGGAAATCCGGATAAGGGTCCACAACATGCTCGTCCTACTCTAGGAGGGTCTAAGGATTACCCCTACCCTCGTAGGGGAAGAACTAGTAGACCACCGGCCAAATCAGGTAAGGTTTTCATATTTGTTGTTTTGCTATTCATTCAAGTCTGCTTTTGAATGTTTTGGAAAATAACATGAAGATGTAGTTGTGATGTTAGTGGAACTTAAAATGTGGCGTTGTAGAAGCACTAGAACAACTCAAGGATTCGGTAGAGGACATAAATTGCATGTTAATATAGTTTGTGTTTCCATTGCCAAGGTATATTGTAAGCTGCTCTTGGTGATTGAGCCTACGTGATGTTAGTAAGTAACTTAGCAAGTCATATAATTAATTGTTAGACCTCTTTCATGTTTAGTGAATCAAATGTGTTATAAAGAAAGTAACCCAATTAGCAGTTTTGTACCTCCCACAACCCTTGTTTGTGGAACATACTATAATTTTGAGATAGGTATCGTTGTATTTGATCACTGTCATATGACTCATATCTTATTTAGTTATGCTTCAGGTTAACTGAAAAGCTTACACTGTCCTTTTGAGCAAGAAATGTTATTCATTTGTAAGCTTAAGGTTCTACTTTGTTGTAACTTGTAAATATTTTATGTGGAGTTGTCAATTTATTCTGTTATATTGTTGGCAGATCCTAAATGTGAGAGTAGGCTGAATATTGCCTCGAGCTTAGACATCTATGTTCCAAGGGATGAAAGATTTGGTCACTTGAAAATGGCGGATTTTCTTGCCTATGCACTGAAATCCATAGTTCAAGTTCTCAAACCGGAGTTTGAATCTCTATTCGACAGCACCCCTAATGAGTTTGACAAATTTGAAGATGTACTTAAACTCTATGAAGGTGGGATTGAGGTGCCTGAGGGTATACTTACGGAAGTTAGGGATAACATCCCTGCAGAGATGCTTAAGGAAATTTTCCGATCTGACGGGCAAAGGCTTCTCAAATTTCCGGTGCCTCAAGTGATTGCAGGTATAGTAAAAATGGATGGGTAATTCAACATGTTGTTTGCATGCAAAACCAAAGCAAATCATGCATTTTTTGCATACCATTCCTATTTAATGTTGATGTTCTTAATGATTTGAATTTTGGCGCAGTGGATAAATCGGCATGGCAAACTGATGAAGAATTTGGTAGGGAGTTGCTGGCTGGTATAAACCCTGTTGTAATTCGTGGTCTCCAAGTAAGCCCAAGTGTTTTTAATTAATTGATAATAATTGGATTCAAGTAAAGAATAGGATCACTGTCATGATTGTCAAATTCACCTTTCCTAAACTTTTTAAGATCAATTTCCCAATGAAGAATTGTCTATGTTGATTGCTTTCCCCTCACAATTGTCCTATATAACTGCAGGAGTTCCCACCAGCAAGCAAGCTAGATCCCAAAATCTACGGTAATCAAACTAGCACAATAACCAAAGAACACATCGAAAGTAACCTGGAAGGATTCACAGTAGATGAGGTGATATTCAAGATTGATAGCATGCTGTGTTTATTTTTTTTTCACAATAAAATTTTGTGAAAGCTTTGTAGTCAGTGTAAGTTTTTTTACTGTTACCAAATGTGTAATACATGCTAATTATTTGCATTTGGCTGAATAGGCAATTAAAGAAAGGAGGTTGTTCATTTTAGATCTCCACGATGCATTGATACCATACGTGAAGAGGATAAACTCTACTTCTACAAAGATGTATGCAAGCAGGACAATTCTGTTCTTGCAAGATAGTGGGACTTTGAAGCCACTAGCCATTGAGTTGAGTTTGCCTCATCCTGAGGGAGATCAATATGGTGCAATAAGTAAAGTTTACACGCCCGTGGAACAAGGCATTGAAAACTCCTTCTGGCAACTGGCCAAAGCTTATGTAGTGGTAGCTGACTCAGGCTATCATCAACTTATCAGCCACTGGTATAACTTTGTCAGATAAACCAACCACAATCTTAGTTTGTCTATATTATTCAAATTAACTTCAGATATATCATGTGTGTGTGTCACAGGTTGCATACTCATGCAGTCATTGAGCCAATTATTTTAGCTACAAATAGGCACCTTAGTGTGCTTCACCCTATTCATAAGCTATTGCATCCTCACTTTCGTGACACCATGAATATAAATGCACTCGGACGACAGATTCTCATTAATGCAGGTGGTGCTCTAGAGTTAACAGTTTGTCCATCTAAGTATTCTATGGAGTTTTCATCTGTGCTTTACAAGGACTGGGTTTTCCCTGAGCAGGCACTGCCTGAAGACCTTGTCAAGAGGTAAACCATTCAAGCAAAATGCCATTGCTAATTATGGATTGTTTTTATTTTCTGAATATGGTTGAATTCAACAGATCATGCAATATTTCAACTTGTCTAGTTTAAACAAGTATAACCAGAATAACTTGGATGGTATCATATTAATATAAGTGAGAGGAATTTTGTTGTTGATCAGTTGTTGTATCTTTGCTTCTTTCAGAGGAGTGGCTGTTAAGGACTCAACTTCCCCGTATGGCCTTCGATTATTGATTGAGGATTACCCTTTTGCAGTTGATGGGCTAGAGATTTGGTTTGCTATCAAGACATGGGTTAAGGACTACTGCTCCTTTTACTACAAGGAGGATGACACTATCAAGAAAGATACTGAACTTCAATCTTGGTGGAAGGAAATAAGGGAGGTGGGTCATGGTGACAAGAAAGATGAGCCTTGGTGGCCAAAGATGCAGACATGTGAAGAGCTGATTCAGACTTGCACTATTATCATATGGATTGCCTCAGCTCTCCATGCTGCAATCAACTTTGGACAATATCCATATGGAGGCTTCCCACCGAGTCGTCCGGCTATAAGCCGGCGATTCATGCCAGAAAAAGGAACTCCTGAATACGATGAACTTGTGGCGAATCCTGATAAGGCTTATCTGAAAACAGTTACTTCACAGTTTCTGGCTGTTCTTGGCATTTCACTTGTAGAGATCTTGTCCAAACATTCTAGTGATGAGGTCTACCTTGGGCAGAGAGACACTCCAGATTGGACATCTGATGCTGAGCCATTGCAAGCCTTTGAGAAGTTTGGCAAAAAACTTGCTGATATTGAGGAAAGGATCTTGAGAATGAATAGTGATGAGAAATTCAGAAACCGGTATGGTCCAGTTAAGATGCCATACACCTTGCTTTATCCTTCTAGTAAAGGTGGACTAACTGGCATGGGGGTTCCTAACAGTATCTCAATTTAATTTAAAGGGGGCTGTAACCAGAGTCTTGTCTTTAGTTGTATCAAATAATAATGGCCTTAAAGGACCTTGGTTATTTTGAATTATGATTTTATAATGGCCAACAAAGACTTCTCTTTTTCATTTTAGTGTGCAAATCTGTTGTAGATTATTTTTCCTTTTGCTTTGCCTAAATGAACTTTTTGAGTTATTTTGGACTATGGCAAACTGCTTTCAAAAGAAAAAAAAAAAAAAACTAGATAACAGGAGGTACTTTATCCTCGTTCAATCCACTCATCCTCATTGAGATATGAACCATTTAATTTTTCTTTTTCCTTTTCATAAACAGAATGATAGTTAGGTAGTAAGTATTACTAGCCTCATTCTAATACACACCTGATAATTGATATCCCAAAGGATAGATAGAACTATATTCAGAAGATTACCTTCACAATATATCACTTGAAAAATATTTGTCTACACTGAATCTGCTTATCCCTTGGAGTTCGAACCTTTAAAAGTTCGATATTCAAATCCCAATTTTGATGTGTCCCTTGAAGAAAAATACGAGTTTAAATTAAGGGAAAACATTATGACATTTATGAGACTTTATCTTTCATTATACTATTAAGAGATAAAAACTTGCTTCTATCACAAAAAAGTTAAACAGACTTAATTAATGTAAGCTGCAATGTAATAAACATAATTACGTCAACAGATTAATATGAACAAAAATAATATTTTCATCTTTACAAATCAAGGTCTTTTGCCTTTATGTTTTACAATTAATCCAGTCAAATTGTCAAGATCTTCATTGAATTTCCTTGTTTCCTTTTTCTATTTTCACTTTTTGGCTTTTTTTATACTTGTTTTATAGGTTTAAATGAATTAGTTATAAAAAAAGCTATTTACCATCAAAGAAAACATTATTTACATTTAACATATCTCAATCAATTTTGAGCTAAGCCAAAATTTTGATTTGAAGTGATGATGGCAATGGTCTCATTTCTGAATTCTGATAACCAAGTACTAGGGATTGTCCTGCTGCTGGTGATGATGGCTGGAGATTGTCTAGCTCAAGATGTTAACAGGAAGTACTTTTGATCTAAGCCAAAATTTTGATCTATGGAAGGAGCAAAGTGGAGTGTCTACAAGGCTCAAGTAAGGCTAAGATGGGGTTATGAGAGAAATAACTCAAATTTACACACTTGAGATTCTTGGCCTATCTTCTATAGAGGAGCGGAATTTTTTGTTCGGAATCTTTCTCCTTAAGTAGATAAAGCTAATGGGTAACTGTAATTAGATAAGGTCAATAGATAATTGTAGTTTTCCATTTCAAGATGGAGTCTCCTTACAAGGAAAAAAGGCCCTAGAATAGAAATTATTGAGGATTTTGTTCTCAAATTAATAAAGGGAAATAAAATCTTTTCAATTAATCAAGTATTAACTATGTTGAGCCTTAAACCAAATTCAACTATGTTGAGCTTTGAGCTCAAGACGATGTTTGATAAATTTAGCCTATAAATCGGTTGGAAATTAAGCTAGCTAAAATAGCTTACAAGTTATTAGAGTGATTTATCAAACACACTCATGAAATCAATTGACATATTTTTTTTTTAAAATTAAACTACTACAACTTCTGTCCATATATAAGACTATTTTAATTAATTTATATTTTTTAAAAGTTGGTTAATTTAATTAGTAGCATTAAATTTATTGAATTTGTATTATTTTTTTAAAATTATCCTTAAAATTGTAAGAATTCATTATCATCTTTCTCTTTTCAATAAATTACATTCTACATAATCAATTAATGAATCTTGTTCATCAATCCTCATAAAAGAGAATGCATTTATTTTTTAATTCATAACATTTATTGTAAAGTAATTAAGAATATTTTAAGAAAAAATAATTAATAAAAAAATAACTTGAAAACAATCTTATAAAAAGAGAACAACAAAATTGGAAAAAAAAAGTTTTATAGTAGTTAAGGACAGAGACAATAGCTTACAAGATTATTGAGAATTCAAAGACTAGTTTGTTTGTTTGTTTTTTTTTTTATATATATAAACTCAAAGACCAGTTAAACATTTTTTTTAAAATATATAAGTTTCTATAAATATTAAGAGTTTTGTCAACTAGTATTTTTAATCCATGAATTAATAATTTCATTTGGAGAAATGCTAAGAATCCTTTATATAACATGCTATTTTGACAGGCACATTTTTATTGGTTAAATTTTATTAGAAATGATAAGTGTTTTTGGTCTCATATTACATTTAATTATTTTCTATCCTGATTTTATAATTTTTAATAAATTATAATTAATTAAAAAAATGTGTTTAAAGTAGAGTATTCCTAGTGCTTTTTTTTTAACTAATGGTGTTTATGGTCCCATTTTTTCTTTTCAAAATTTGGTTTTCATTCTTAATTTTTAAAACATTGATTTTAGTTCATATGCTTTTTTGAAATACCTAAATTTCGCTCCTTATACAGCGGAAAATATTAGTTTTAAGAAATAAAATTTGGGTACTTTTAAAAAATATAGGAACAAAAACAATTAATTTTAAAAGTTAAACAAAAATAAAAAATTGGAATTTTTAAGAAATAAAAATATGATTAATTCAAAAAATATTTATGGATTCCTTAATTAAGACAATAATGGATGATAAAATGAAATATCCAGTATCATGATTATAGATTGTAGATAATAATGGATGATAAGTTGATATATAATTTTTTACACTAACCATAAATTAAAAAACTCAATTCAAATTTACGGAAAGTGACAGGGAAACATGTGCAAGATTCTCTTCGAAATTTCAAATATAATCGGATACAACGAAAAATTTGGATCCTCAATGCGGCGCAGCACGTGAACCGTCGATGGGAGGTGGCCGATGACGTGTACGGTAGATGATTGGATAATACAAATCCGTATTCTCCCTCCTCGAACGCGTTCGTGGCACTGCAAAAAATCTCATTTGCCCAGTGCCCTCGTTATATTCAAGTTTCGCGGCAATGAGGTGATTTTCACCCCTCTCCGTGTAAACCCTGCCACTCCTTTTTTCCTCTTCTTCTCGTGCTTCAGTGGAAATCGGCGTAACTCCACGACCGGTGAGTGCTACGGAACCACTTTCACTTTCGGATCTGTAATCTAGGGTTTGAATTCGAAGAGGAAAACAATAATTTGTTTCATCTTTTTTGTTAATTTGAACGAATTTGTCCTTTTCTGCTTCAATCTCCGTCGTTTTCCTTAATAATGTTCTTGTTTTCATTGTTGTTTCTTTTTCCGGAAGACAAGCTGGTTGGTGCCGGTTGGCTGATTCTGAGAATTGTTTCTATGGTAAATCTTGAATCGGTGTTCCGTTTTTTCTTTTTTAAAAAATAATTTTGAGGTGATGAGGGTGAAGGGTTTAAGTTTTATCTGGATGATTTGAATGTTGTGTTTTGTGAAGCACGTAGTCAATTGCTGAATTCGATGTGATTGTGCGAAGTTCAGCTTGGAAAATGTGATCTTTGTTGCTAATTAGTTATGTTTAGCTTGCAGCGATTTCAATTTTCTGTTTATCCTGTTAGTTTGGAAATGTTTCAGGTGCATTGTGAATTTCTCGTTTATTTTGTTAGTTTGCCGGTGATACTGATTTTGAAGATTTAATTGATTCTCTCTGTCTCTCTCTTGGGGGTGGGGTTCAATGAATGTAATTTCCTTATTTGTTTTGGATCGTGTCATCTTAAATAACAAGAGTAGCAATATGAGAAACTATATAAGTATCTGTGTTTTGACATTTTTTTTTTTGAAAATCTGAATGGCAGCTATGAAGCAGTTGAACTTCTGGCCTCTAATTGTTTTCATTCATGAGAAAGGCAGGAAATTGGATGTTAATTATTGGACTTCATTACTTGTGGACGGAAAGTGGAATAATAAAAGGCCAAAAGAACTTGCACTGACCTTAGCTTCCATATTAATTAAATATCCCATAAGAGAAATTTGTGTGTTGTGCTTCTATTATGCATTATTGATTAGTTCATTAGCTGATTTTTGACTGGTCTAACATTGTTGATTGCGGCTTTGCTTTTCGGTTCAAAGACATAAGAGCTCAATGGCACCAACAAGGAAATCTAGAAGTGTAAATAAGCGGATGTCAAGTTCAAATGACAATTCCCCTGAGAAAGATGGAGTTAATTCAAATAAAAGCAAGCAACGGGTATGTCTTGATCTGATGACATTTTTTCCCCAAAACTGGAGCAGGACGCATCAATTAAAATACATTAATACGATGCTCCATCCTACTTGGTATCACATTTTCATAATAGTTTTATAAAGGTTAAAGTGAAAGTTCTTTGGTTTTACCCTAAGTATAATATTGATGTTAATATTTGTACATTTCACTTGTAAAGTTGTAATCTACATTGCATAGGTACCAATACAAGTATCTGGTAAGACATGATACGCGAATATAACAATGTTTTGAAAGTTATGATATGAGCACAGCAATAGTTTGCTATTTTTTCTGATAATTTTGAAGAAAACAAGACTTAAAGATTCAGATTATGCTTTGTGGGAGGTAATCATAGAGCATGGAACTTGAATTTGTATCTTAGATTTTTTGAATAACATGTTTTCTAGGATGGTGTGGGTATTCACGGAACACACACACACAAAATAGGGATATGCCAAAAATACAAATTCAAATGTATCATATAAGTATTGATATCAGATATGGATATATAACCAAATTTCAAGTATTCATGTATCAAACCTAGTGGTTCTTGTCCATCAGTGTATGTGCACTGAGCATCAACAATATTTCATCTATGATTTAGCCTCAAATTTTTTACTCCTGGTTCACTTGTGCCCTTTGCACAGAAGAGAAAGTTGACTGATAAATTGGGATCTCAGTGGAGCAAGGAGGAACTTGAGCGATTTTATGAAGCATATAGGAAGTATGGGAAAGATTGGAAGAAGGTGTGCTTTTGTCATTGTGTTATTTTCTCTCCTTGTCCTGCTTGTTCATTTGGACATTTGAGGACAATTTGGCTTGTTCTTTCCTTTATTGTTATCATAATCATTGTAGTTAGAATTCTTGTTATTGTTCTCCATTCTTATGAATTTGGATTTCCAGGTGGCTGCTGTTGTACGCAATAGATCCACTGAAATGGTTGAAGCTCTTTACAATATGAATCGGGTAAATCAATACTACTGTAGTCATATGTATTAATTATTATGTCATGTTTCTTATTGTGTACATTCTACCTTTTGTTTAAGAAATTATATGTTATTTGTGTGCATGCTTTTTTAGCATAACTGAGTTGACTGAAAATTTAGATGACATTGATTATGGACTGGTAAATAGATAGATGTTCAATTTTACCTATGGAACCTAAGACTTTTGTTCTTCCTCTTCTTTTTCCCCACCTCCCTCTACCTTTCCAATTCTTGCTATTTTTTTAAATGGAATCTTATTGGATATCAAGCCTTGTCAGTTCAAATTGTAATGGTTATGCCCCCGTAAATCCAAAAATTTCTCCATAAGGCTATTTAGCACATTTAGGCCCTTGCTTATAATTTCTTACTTCAAGCTATCACAAATTGACTTATTAATGTTGTGTAGATCATTTGTTTTAAGTGTCATTGAAACTACAAGTTGTAATTTACAGGCATACCTCTCTCTGCCAGAGGGGACGGCTTCTGTTGTTGGCCTTATAGCGATGATGACGGATCATTACAATGTGATGGTAAGGTCAAAGCTAGTTCGCATTGGTATACTTTTTATTTTCCTATACAAAATTTGCAAACAGCTTTTGGTGTAATAACCCCTTTTAGAATTTTTTTCCCCAGAAAGAAGGGTAAAACTGTTCTATTGGAAACTAAATTAAAAACCTGTTCTGATTATTTGCCATGGTATCCCTTGTTATATTATAATGTAATATTTCTATCTCTTTTTCCTCAGCAAGTCTGCAACTATCATGGCATACATTGCAATAATGTAGTTCATGCCTACTTTGGATTTGCATTTCTCTTTATATTTATTGAGACAGATTAATATTTGTGAAAGCTGTGTTCTTTCTGTCTGGTTTCACCGTGTTTTTTTTGCCCCATCATGATATGTTATATTGGCTTTGACTATGTATTTATGAGTTGTCATTTTCTGGGCTTGAATTTGACAGGAAGGGAGTGATAGTGAAAGGGAGAGCAATGATGCACCAGGATCTCGAAAACCTGTAAAACGAAAGCGTGAAAAAGTTCAGCTTAGTATCTCTAAAGATCAGTCTCATTCAATTGCTTCTAGTGATGATTGCCTCTCTATATTGAAGAAGAGACGCTTTGATGGTAAAGTACCTATTGTCGTACCACTCCCTCTGTTTTTTCCTCATCCAGAGAGCCATGTTTTGGCATGCCTTTCTACAAATTGCTTTTATTCCCCCTGCATGACATAAGTTGCTGTGGTTTAAATCCTTGCAACTAGAAAGTTGACTAGTAGTTATATAACAAATGGAAACTTGCAAATTTCACCCATATTACACAAGAACTCCGATAAATATTCTTTTGAAAGATTTGTTTTAGGTGTCTGTGCTTTATTTCTGTTCTGATGGAAGGCCAACTGTTAGATATAAATATTCTTATGCAAATTTCAAGGTGTAATGTTTTTCTGACTGTTAGAATTAGTGGTAGAATCCCTAATTATTAGCTGATTAGGCTTAGAATAAGCATAAATTCAGAGCTGTGTGTTGTGTTCTTCGTGGAGGAAATTTGATCGCATGGAGAAGTAAGAAGGCAGAATACAGCTGCTAGATCCAGCACCGAAGCTGAATACCGTGCCATGGCAGTAGTTGCATGCGAACTTACATCGCTTAGGCAACTTCTCCAACAACTACAGTTTGGAGACACTCAGGACACTAAGCTTATTTGTGACAATCAAGCCATTCTCCACATTGCTTCTAATCCGGTCTTCCATGAACGGACTAAACACATAGAGATAGACTATCACTTTGTAAGAGAAAAGGTGTTGTCCGGGGAAATCATGACTGACTTTGCTGGATCTAATGATCAATTGGCTGATATTTTTACTAAGTCTCTTAGAGGACCTCGGGTTGAAACTATATGTAACAAGCTTGGTGCATATGATATATATGCTCCAGCTTGAGGGGGAATGTTAGAATTAGTGGTAGAATCCCTAATTATTAGCTGATTAGGCTTAGAATAAGCAATCACATTTATTTGTACTCATTGTAAATATATTATAAATTCAGAGCTGTGTGATCTTGTTCAGACACATTCAGTAACAATTAAGGGGGTTAATGTAATTTTAAAAGGAATGTTAGTGTAATGTTTTTCAAACAATTAAGGGAATTAGTGTAGGGGTAGAAAAAATAGGGGGTTTGTGCAATCTCACGAAACCTTAAGGGGCAGTAATGTAATTTACTCTAATATTTATTACGCAATATTATAATTCATGTGTCTGCTATCTTCAAGTCTCCCCCCTTCCCCCAATTAGAATAAATCAAATTATCTCCTTCATAAGATTTTGATCCAGCTGATATCAAGTCTTATCTTCAATATAATTTGGTATACGGTGCATTACTTTCTCAATGTGCTCTGGTATTTGAGAATGATCTCCAATCTCCATATATCATCTGCCTTTGTTTGGATTTGCTTTCCTATCTGTGAAAAATCCTTGTTGTTGAAATTTTGAAATTAAATATTAGTAGTGATCAAATTAGACCCTTCTTGAACTGTTCCTCCTTTCCAGTGCATTTCAGTTAGAATAAAATGTTCAGGTACAATATTATCCTATTTCAACTTCATTAAACCCAAATATTGAACTATGAGTAACATGGTTGATTATTCTGAATTGTTAATCTTGCTCATATTCCTTGCATCATAATATGCAAAATAGTCTGCAGTTGATTGCAATATTAATGATTATTTAATTTACCAGGTATCCAGCTCAAGCCTCATGCGGTTGGTAAAAGGACTCCTCGCGTCCCGGTTTATAAGAAAGATGATACAGAAAATTATGTTTCACCTTATAGAAGAAGCCTGAAGTCGACTATTGATGCTAATGATGATGAAGTTGCACATGTTGTAGCTTTGGCATTAACTGAGGCTGCACAAAGGGGAGGCTCTCCCCAAGTTTCTCAAACACCATCTAGAAGAGTAGAGCAAAAATCCTCTCCCATTCAGAGCTGGGAAAGAAAGGTATAAACTGTTCACTGGATTCTGACATTATCTTGCACTTGTTGGTTATATTATTACTTCAAGATATGTATTCTGAATATGTAATAATGTTCAAATAGAATCTAATGGAAATCATTGTGAATGATATACTTGTGTTTTGATACATTGCATTTTAAAAAGTGTAATTATTTTACAATTTGTCAACTAGCACCAAATGTCAAAGACAGCTCGTGCAAAGTTTCCTGATGTTTCTGTGGATAAAGAGGTTTTAGAAGGTAGTATAGAAAGCAGGGGAGCTGAAAATGAAGAATATGCAAAAGATAATAGTTCATTGATGGATACAGAAGGAATAGACACTGCTGAAGTTTTTCAGAAAGAGGGACAATTTTATAGAAAGAGAGAGAGAGTGAAAAATGTGGGAAATCATCAACTTGATGATGGTGGGGAAGCATGTAGCGGCACTGAAGAAGGACTTAGTTTTAATTCACTAAAGGAAAAGGTTGATATTGAGGTTACTAATGAAAAACTTGAAAAATTCTCTCCAAAAAGTCACAGGAAAAGAAACAAGAAACTCTTCTTTGGAGGTAATTGTTACTACACATATATATATGAAAATTGTTTGTGCAACTTTTAGTTCCTTTTCTTCCTTAGCTTTGGGTCAGGTGAGGTTGGACTTCTGTAAAATTAACTTTTTTCTTTTCTTCATCTCTGAAAATTTAATTACTTTATCCAACAGATGAAACCCCTGCCTTGAATGCGTTGCAAACTTTGGCTGATCTGTCTCTAATGATGCCAATATCTACTATGGAATCTGGTAAGAATAATTTGATAAATATAATAGTATACTTGTAAGAGACTTTTGCATGTGCATGTGTGCTCACAGTAACACCGACAATAGGCAAACTGGAAAAAATTTCATTTTTTAGTTTTTTAACATTCAACCGCACTACATAGTTGAGATTGATTTGCCTCATTTTGGCCAATCTTCGTTGAACATTGTTAATTGCAATTTTAAGTTTTAACTCTTTATTTCATATTATTTGAGCTGCATTTTCACTTTTTCAACTCAAATGCTCAGACTGGAGTCTACTTTTTGTCGCTGCTGTCATTCATGTTTGTTGCTGTAGTCATTATTGAGATTTTGCAAATTTTTCTTCTCTTTATCAGACAAATCTAAGGTCTTCTAATTAATTTCTCAATGTTTCCCCCTTACCCATCTAGAATCATCTATCCAGTTGAAGGGCGAAAGAATGGTTGCTGATAAGAATAATAGGTCTGCTTTACCCGAAGCAACATCAACAAGCCATAAGAGACATAAACTTAAATACAGTGTGGTACCTAAAATTGAGGTTTCGACCTCCAAAGAGTCTAAGATTGGAAAGGAACCGACAAAGGATACTAATGCTCTCTCTGAATCGAAAGAAAAACTTCCATTTGCTGATACAGCATGGAAAAGAAAGCGGAAGTCTATGGGTTCAAAGGTAAATACATTCCTGTATGCTTTATTTAACAGATTTTGGCATTTTGCATCGAGTCTGTTTTGGTTTTGCTTAATTTTTTTCTCCAAAACAGTTTTCTACTCAAGAAAGCATTTTCTCTTGCAATGACTTGGATTAAAAAAAAGCTGTTGCACGATTTTTAATAAACTGTGACAGCTTTTTGAATAAGATTAATTTTGAGCCTTAAAATTAATAGTGGTGTGATAGTACAAAGCAAAAAAAAAAAGAAAAAGAAAAAGAACAGCCAGAAGTTTGACTGAATTTTTTGTGGTTGTTGGATGGAATCATGGAATAGTGGTGGGGATCTCTCCCCCTTCTAGGTGTCAACAAGCATGCTAGACCATTCTTGCAAAAAAATTCTAGTGCTCTAGCATTTTGTCAAAAATCATTGCTGAAAGTGATTGTTTAAAATTAT
This sequence comes from Glycine soja, assembly GCF_004193775.1. Lineage (NCBI taxonomy): Eukaryota > Viridiplantae > Streptophyta > Magnoliopsida > Fabales > Fabaceae > Glycine > Glycine soja. The sequence continues at coordinate 40,473,224 of NC_041011.1, read as the reverse complement.
TTCAAAAGTTTTGGAAATAATTGCCATTTTATCCTCGATCACATTTTTTCAATCATTCCATATCTCATCTGATAATTTACTTCATAAAGCCAATTCTATTTACATAATCTTGTTGAACTTTGGGTTTTTAGAAGTACTTGGAGAGAATAAAGAGAAAAAAGGCTTTGAAAAATACTACTTCCATCCCTATATATAAGACCCTTTTAACTAATTCATAGGAATCAAGAAAGTTAGTTAATTTAGTTAGTGACATTAAATTTGTTAATAATTTGTATTAATTTTTCAGAATTACCCTTATGATTATTGAGACTCATCACATCACTCTTTCTTTCTAATTAATTAATGTGTGGAAAGAGAATATTGGTCATGAAGTTTATCTTATATTATTAATTTGTAACATCTTCCACAATCCTTACAAGAGAGAGAAAGAATCCCTGTTATTAATATGCAAACCTTTTTAAAATGTCATGCTGTGATGAGAGATATTAGCTGAGTGGGCGATGTCTCTTACATGGCCAATCATGTGTCTCATACATGACTGATAGCAGCTTGTGACACTTTAGAGTCTGATTGGAAAATGGCTCTGAATCTGTTGGTGATGTTACTGCATTGGAAAATGACTCTCGAACCCAAGTGAATCACTAGAAAATGCCATTAGTGGTGCTACTGCATTGCTGGGAACGAGATGTTAAATTACCATATTTTAATTAGTAGATCCCATCCCTGTCTTCAGCTTGATTACTAAGAACTGAGAAGCTATGAAGCATGGAATTTCATATGGACACAACTTCATGGCTAGATAGCAAAATTTAGTGTCTAGGTGTTTTCTTGAAGTGCGTCATATTGTCATAAGTTTATCTTGTTAGAAATGGTTTCCTTTTTAGATGTAGGTGCTTCATAGCTAATAGGACAATTCTAGATAATTGTGAGTCGTGAGTTTTTAACAGCTATCAGGGCATTCGAGAATGTTGGGTTGTGTTAAATTTGTCCTTTTCATTCTATTCTTTTAAATGTTTTATCTTTAGTAATAGAAGTGTAGCCTTATAAGTATCAGATACTAATTAGAAAAGTCATTTGGTTTTGAAGCTTATTATATTTAGGGGTGGGCAAAATACATGAACTGAATTGAATTGCTATAGAACTGAACTGAATTGTAAAAGTGGTTCGGTGAACTGAACTGAACTTGTAATCGTTCGGCTAAACTGAACAATGTATTCTTTTCCCAGCACTTTCTCAATTTTTATTCCGACCCAATAAATTCTGTTCTGTTCATCTCTGTTGTCCTGTTTTGAATTTGTCAATTCAATGATATTTGCAACAACTCAATTAGTGATGAGAAGGTTTGTTTGGCTGTAGGTTGCAAGTGCAAAGCTTGATTCATATCCAAGTGGTCCCTTGAAAGATGAGGTATGCAAGTCTTTTTTAGTTTTTTGTTATCCCTGGAATGTGTGTTAATCTCTGCAGAATTGAAGCAAGTTTTATTGTTATTGGCATTTTATTCTTCCCTTTAGAATACATGGGATTCTGTTCATGTGATAGAAGAGTAGCGTGAATAGTATAGATAACCTTGTCAGTTCAAAAAAATAGTTCCAGGAATTATGCATTCTATCTGTGTATGATTTGTAAATGTTTTAAACTGTAGTTTGATGTATTTTTGGTCTGTTTTAACTTTGCATCAAAATATGGTTGTGTTAACTGGATCAAAACACCCTGAATTGGGGTAAATTCGCAGTATTATTCTTCAATTAATTTCGGTACCAATATATTGATGGCAGTACCAGAACTACAGTATTACATAAATGAAAGGTAACACAGGGTCAAACACCCTTCACTCTCCCTTACTTTCTACTCTTGCCTTTATTTCTTCTCCCAAACTCCTTATAGCTATACAGGTCAATTTCCTCTCCCGATTCCCCTTTGTTGCCTTGCATAAATCACTCAATTCTCCTGATTCCTTTTATGGGCATAATTGCAGATAGAGCCCGGAAAGAGTATATAAGTGGGGTGAGGGGGGCAATAGTCACCTTACAAGCCGGTTTTGTACGGATTAGTTAGGCTTAAACCCACATTCTAAGATGGTATTAAAGCCTATTCTAGATCCGGCCACCTACCATACTATTCACTCACTTGTTAGGAAGTCCCACATCGCCTACCTCAGTTCTTAGGGTGCAACTTATATATTGGTTGGACAACTTCACTTAATGCCAATTGGTTTTAAGTTGAAATCTAACATGGTATCAAAGCCTATAGTCCATCTTAGTTCTTGCCTATTCTAGTAGGCTCACCTATATTGGCAGGCATTTGTGGAGGGGAGGTGTTAGGAAGTCCCACATCGCCTGCCTCAGTTCTTGGGGTGTAGCTTATATATCTGTTGGACAACTTCACTTAGTGCCAATTGGTTTTAAGTTGAAATCTAACATCACCTACCATATTATCCTTGAAAAACCTAAGTTCCACATCGGCTAGAGATAGAGCCTGAAAGTGTCACCTAAGTTGTCACAATGTCACTTGATACAATGAAAATTCACCTCAAATTTTGTTGTTCTTATGCTACAAAGTGGCATTGTATTTAATTTTGAGCATGGCTGGAAGCGTGATCCAACTTGGCAAGTTTGCGATGTGACTTGGCTAGAAATTTTCCAGGAGATTATGTAGTGGAAGCAGAGGGAAACTGCTGATATTACCAGGGGCACATCTACCACCTGCATATCATAAAATCAGTAGCTAGTTCATAAGATGTTGAAAATCTCAGTGACAGGGTGTTTGGGTGCATTTGGATTGAGGTTTAATTGTTAAATGGCTATCATTGACCAGAGTCTTCTCTGTTTGGCCTGTTGATATAGGACTATGGTTTGCTGTAGGTTAAACCACAGAGTTTGGTGTTCATTTCTCTTATCCCCATCGTTGCTCAATTTAGTGTATGCCATATGAACTGATTGTTCCCATAATTCATTGATGGATAGCCGCATTAAGTTTGGTATCATTAGTCATGCTCACCATGGATATATTGATAGATAGGCACAAATTACTATCATAAGAAACTCATGGATGTGTAATAGAACATGCACATGAAATTGCTTTCATGTGAAGCTACACATCAATCCTTTTTTTTTTTTTTTTTTACATTATATAATAATGTGTCCAATTATTGTACTCATCAAAGTTGTCCATTCCCTGTAGGCCTTAGATGATGGTAACAAACCGGTGGTTAAAGGAAAACACACGGATCAGGCTTTTACCCTACCAAAGCAATTGAAGACAGTTAAGTCGTCAGAGAGTTCCTTGTGTAGTGATCAGAAAGATTTAACAGTATCAACGGCAGAAATTCCACTTTTGAATGAAGTTAGTTTACCAACTAAACAAAGAAAACGAAAGATGATTTTACAGAGAACTTCCTTGCCTAAGGAAAAGTCTTCTGATTACATATTGAAAAGTCAATCTAACAAGTACTCCACCCTAAAGGTACAAGCTTTTTCTTAATTTAAATTGATTTTGTGCTTTTGAAGCTTTGAGGGGCTTCGAGCTTTTGGTTTACAACTTATGAAAAAAAAGATTTTTGTTTAAAAAATAATAACTTCCTTTATAACTTGCAGGAAAAGCTTTCTAGTTGCTTGTCATCTAATATGGTTCGCAGATGGTTTGTTTTTGAATGGTTTTATAGTGCAATTGATTATCCATGGTTTGCCAAAAGGGAATTCATGGAGTACTTAAATCATGTTGGACTAGGGAATATCCCAAGGTTAACTCGTGTCGAGTGGAGTGTCATAAAAAGGTATGAAATTCAGTTGTGGTTATTATGATTTTCTTGCGTTGTGCTAAACCTTGAGAACAGTAAATTATGTAATCATCAAGGATGTATTTGAAATTGTCATGTTGTACTTGTTTTTGCAGTTCCCTTGGCAAACCCCGCAGGTTTTCTGAACACTTTCTATGTGAAGAAAGGCAAAAACTTGAACAGTATCGGGAATCAGTGAGGAAACATTACACTGAACTGCGGACTGGTATTAGGGATGGACTTCCAACAGATTTAGCCAAACCATTATATGTTGGACAACATGTAATTGCTCTTCATCCAAAAACAAGAGAGATTCATGATGGTAGTGTGCTTACCGTTGACTATGACAAGTGCAGGATTCAGTTTGACCGTCCTGAATTAGGTGTTGAATTTGTAATGGTAATATGATTTCTTATTATCCTGCTGATTTTAAATGTTAGTCATTCTTCAATAGGTAGTTTCAATCAGTATGTTTGTCACATTTGTTTCAGTTTAATTTTGGAATAAAAAATGTTTTTTCTTTTTTCTAAAAGCTTTCTCTGGAAGATCCCAGACAAGGTAATTATTTCCTTAAAATAAATTGAACCAAGTGTGCATGCCACATGCTGAAATGTTATAATTATATTAAACAATAAAAAGAGCTACCTTGTGCTGTACAGCTCCTTCTATGCAGTTTGTCTAGGGTACGGTTGGATCCACTGTGTCTATAGAAGGCAGCCTTGCATTTGCAAGAGGGTGATTTCTAGACTTGAATCTATGACATGCTGTAAATAAACAGTCAAAGGCTTAATATTTTTTTCCAGTTGAATATATTGGCTTGATATTTTTGAAGTCTGAAAATGATTTTCACATTTTCTTGTTTGTAATGATCGAAATTTTTGGTTCAGGACATTGATTGCATGCCTTTGAATTCATCAGATAATATGCCAGAAGCTCTGAGGAGGCATATTGGTTCCCCAATATCCTCTTTCATGAATAAAGAGCCACAAATTAGTGGAAATTCAAATTTTGGGGGGTGCGAAATGAATCATTCCTCACCCGTGAAGGTACATACCCCAAGTGATTTAGTAATGCATGGAAAAAGTTAGATTGCTAACAAGTATCAATATACTAATATTATGCCTTAATTTGGTGCTTACATTTTTATTTTATACATTCCATCTCTACATGACATTATAATTTAGATTTAATTTGATTCTACTATCTGTCATGTATTGTCACTTCATTAAAGAAGTTTGACTATAGTAATAGCAACTTGCCTACTTGAAAAGTTAAATTAATGATGTGTTAACACATGATTTGATTAGTGTAAAATGTGAAAAATATTTAAATCAATAGTTGATCAAAATTAAACTCTTAATACCAACAACAATTGGCACAAGTGGTAGCGGCTTGTGCCTCTTAATTAAGTGGTCTAGGATTCGAATCATGATCGGTTCTTAGGTTTGGATTAAACCGTGTTGAGAGGGAAATACTCATCTTCTATGCACTCATGGTCCCCGACAAAGATTAATCACTACTCCTGGCGGGGGCTACTTCATCCCAATACCATGGTCAGCATAAAAAAAAATTCAACTCCTAATTTTTTCATTGGAAGTTAAATATTTTTCTGTCCTTTTTTCCTGACATAAAATAAGCTTGAACAGTTATCTGTCGAGCTTCATAATTAGTACTTTTAATGATTGACATAGGTTTTCTTTCTGTCTTTTGACTAGTGGACAAACATTCACATATATTACCACTGTTTTGCACTGATATGGTTAGCTGGATGAATTTAACTACCCAGTTTTCTCAACCTAGGAAAATTAGCTGAAGGAATTCACGTTAAAGCTGTCATAGTGGTTTTCTGAATTTTACATCCCTTTTGCATGGATTAGTAATTCAGATTTCTACTACCACTAGTGAAACGCTGATGCTAGAAACTTTGAATTATTATTTGTTCTAAAAGTTTTTATCTCAATTGTTAAAATCTTCTTACATTGGTGTTAATTATGTCGATGCCCAGGCAAAGGTTGCTACCGTTGATAATCTCTGTGCACAAGCAGGTTGTGCTCAACCATGTAAAGTAACACACCATCAAGCTAAGGAAGCTGACATACAGGCAGTTTCTGAACTAAAGCATGCTCTAGATAAAAAGGTTTATAGTTTTTCACGTGCACAATTTAATACTTTTGTGCAGTTCTTTTTGGAAACTGTTTAACTTCTGTTTTCATGTATGCTTGTGCTTTACTTATTTTCTAAATACTAATTGCATTATTTACCTTGCTGTGGGTGGTCTTGCACCTACTTTTTGGGCTGCTCTTACAGGAGACATTGTTGATGGAGCTTCGAAGTGCAAATAGCGACATATTGGAAAACAAAAATGGCATAGACTGCTTAAAAGATTCTGAGGTTTTCAAGAAGCATTATGCGACGGTACTGTTACAGCTAAAGGAAGCCAGTGGACAGGCATGTGGCTTCCAATGGATTATTTATTTATTTCATTACAACATTCTATGTTAATCTTGAACAAAATATGATCGGTTGTAATTTTCAGGTTTCTGATGCTATGCTACAACTGAGGCAACGCAATACTTACAGAGGAAACTCTCTGCCATCCTGGATGAAGCCACAAGCAAGTTTCAATGTTCATGATGATCTTCCCAGTATGTTGGATAGTTCTCTGACACAAGAGTTAGGGTCAACTGTTGTTCAAGTTATTAAAGGATCCAGGCTAAGGGCACATGCAATGGTAGATGCTGCATTTCAGGTATGGATGGTCTATTGATCATCTTCTGACCCCACCTCTCCCTCCCCTGCTTTTGCAGTTACATAAAGTGGTTTTTTGTACTTGTTTTCTCTCCACTGTTCTTGATCCAGCACTGTATTATCTTAAAATATCTCAAGCTCTAACCTTTGAGAACTTTTGGCACTTTTTGATGCGATAATTCAGGCATTGTCTTTGGCAAAGGAAGGTGAAGATGCTTTCATAAAGATTGGGCAAGCATTGGATTCTATAAATCATCAGCAGTTAGCCTCCCAGTCTAGGTTACCCGTGATCAGGTCTCAAGAGCAAGTGAACGCGAATGGCAGTTTTTATCATCTTAATCATTCAACTAGCGGTGTATCAGAACCTATACTTAATGATCCATCGCTTCCAAAACCACATAATTGTTCTGACAAATTTGATACTGAACTTCCATCAGATCTTATCACATCGTGTGTTGCTACATTAATCATGATTCAGGTAATTTCCCCTGGGTGATTGTAAACATAATGAGTTCCTTTTATGCTCTTTTAAGTTCTAGCAACAAGTTCTGAATTGCAAATCTAGGTTTTTTTTGTCTGCATCTTGCCTTTCAACTAACTAATAGATGTTTATAATCACGTTTTAGTTCCCCTCCGCCATCTTGAGAATGCAGCCTACATTGGTTTCCATTTGTTGGAAACTACTAAACAATAAATCCGTTTCACTGTCCTGTAGCCTAAATTCGTTGTGACTAAGTGAATAAAATTAGAATTTCTTGGTTTTTTTCTCCTAATAAATTGAGTTCTCAATTCATTATTCTGATTATTTTGCATGTACTTATTGATTTGGCCCAAGTGTGTTTTTCACTATAAAGCATGTCAGAAATATCCTCTCCTTTTTTTTTTTTTTTTTTCTTTAAGTTTATTGAACAAATCTTGCTAACCAAAAATTAATGTTCTTTTAACTTCCAGACTTGTACTGAACGGCAATACCCTCCAGCTGATGTGGCTCAGATATTAGATTCTGCCGTTACCAGTCTGCATCCATGCTGTTCTCAAAACCTTCCTATTTATAGAGAAATTCAAATGTGCATGGGAAGAATCAAAACGCAGATGTTAGCTCTCATCCCTACTTGACTTACATCTTTTCTTCTGCAGATCTCTCTCTAATGTAGCTGCTGCTGTACATATGATGCTGAAGCTGAACTATTAGTTCAGAACTTCAGATCACATACGGGCTCGTCGCCTACCTTGTAATGTCTTTATTGAGAGGTACAATAATTTATTTCTTTTACTCCACACCGATAGGGTCAAACGGTGGTATTAGAAATCATGTAATTCACTACCGTGTCTTTTTTTATCTCTGGTGTCAAATGGTGGTACTTAATAAAAATGATTATTTAATATTTTGATGATTCAAAAATTAATAAAAAGCACTAAAGGTTATTTTTTGTTTCTTATCTGTCTTTGAGAGAGAGATGACAAAGCTTGGGTTGTAGATAATTGGGTATTCTAAGCACGTTGACAGTATATTTTTTTACTGTGTGAAAAAAGTTATTATAAAATCTATTTCTTTGTAGTGGAGAAATAATAAACCTTTGGTTGTCAATTAAGGATATACTTGGGGAGTTGGGTTGGTATATATAAAGATATAGATGAAATACAATTTTCATTCAGCTTCATCAATTGTTGGATTGTAACCAAACATGTCCTTAGTTGATTAAAATGCATCAATTGAAATTTTTATTAAAAATCAAAATGTGACTGGAAGCTTTTGCACACATTAGTGCCTTGATGTTTTATGAATCAAATTTCAAATATTTAATAGATTATCTTGCTATTTAACAACCTTTTGAATATCAATACCTGTCAAATATTTAACTTTTTTTTTCTTAATTCTAAATTCAAAATTTACCAAATCTTTTTTCTGCTAAAGTAAAATCTAATTTACCAAATATTTGGGGGAGTGGGTTACGTTGTATTGTTAAGGCCATTTATGGCTAGCTGTTTGCCCCTGGTTACAATTTATTTATTTTTCTTATGTTAATACTTGGTAACCATTGGCTATCTTTGGGCAGCTTTCCTGTAATCTTGTGAATGGTTTAGGACTCCCAGTTGTGTCCTTATTTAATATAATTTATATTTTTTTCTGAAAAAATCTAATTAAAATAGTTTAGAAATTAAATTCAAATATTTTTCGTCTATTGGTGGCTTTTAATGTTGTCTGTTAGCTTTTGTAATTAAGCGCATGATACAAATATCTTGTAACATTTATTAGCGTGTCTAACTGTCGAACAAGTTATACGAATTATGAATTTTTATTTGTCTTTAATTCTTATAAATTAAAAAAAAGATATCTTATAATATTTGAACCAAGATGGATAATATGTTCTAACATATAAGTATCCCTTGACCTACTCTAGAGAGATGATAATTGTATTATTTTAATTGAATAATATTATTTAAGTTGAATGCCTTCAATCGAGTAAAAATAAAATTATATCGTATAGGAAGTAAAATACAATAAAAAAATATCATATTTAAACTCCCTTTGAATTCTTAGTAGAAAATACATTAATCAATTTTCTATATACACGTTATCACATTCTTTCAAATTCATTTCATCCGAAGTCTAAACAATCTCAATACTGACCAAATCAACTTTTTAATTAACATTGCATATATAGACTTTATGATAGCTCTTTCAACTTATCTAAACCTTAAACAACATTACATTTTCATATCAAGTAAATTTACAAACCTTTCAAAATTTTCACTAAAGTTATTATTTTATGCAAACGTGAGAATGATATAAAAAAAATTTTTAGTGATACTACAAAAGACTCGAAAAATTAAACACATACATTATAAACTTTTCATGGTCTTTCTTTAGTTATACGACTCCGACGTACAATTCAATGCCTCGCGGGCAAATAAAATGTGGCAAAATATTTTAAGTATCATTAATTGTAACTTTTACTCAAAATAAAAATAATGAATATTATTCAAATGAAAACCATAAATAGCAAAATATTAACTAAAGTATAGAATTATTTTTTAGAGTTTTTATAAAAGAATGAATTTTTGGAGAAAAACATGAATTTGAGAAACTCAATAAAATTTAAAATATGACTGTACATTAAATGAATGTGTGATATATCCATGCATTAGAAACTCTTAACAGATGAATTGAATGTTTACTTAAAATAGATATCAAATGGATTAAAAGTTTTCAAAAGTATTAATGGATAATAAATATATTAACTATCATGTTTAACTAGCATTATGGTCCTATCCATTTGCCTTGGCAGGCCAGGCAAGTGATGCATTAGGAAAAGACGAATTCATTCAAATGCAAGTACAGCAACATGAAGTCATGAACTCGCCAGTCCTAAGAGAAAACTAGAATCATAATGGAACCCAAAATACCTTTTACTATTCCAACCAACCAACGGTGTGCCGCATTACCCTATCAAGTCCATTCTTTTTTTCCTCCTTGATTTCTTCTGTTAGCACAGGACACAAATATTGCATTTGTGCCGGCACAAAGGAGAAAATCATGATATCATCAAGTTGTTTAAAGGAGAAAAAACTAATCTCTCAATTTACAGACTTTTCTCTCTACAATTTCTATCCTATATATAAAAAGCAGGCTGGCCATGATGGCAGGGCAATAACTCAGATAACTTGTTTTCATAGAACACAAGTCTTTTCCAGGGCTACCCCTGCAATTCCCTTCATGCAAAATGATAGCCATATATTCCCAACTAACTTAACAAGATCCTGAACACGTTGCCTATAGAAATGATACCTTCCACAAGCCTGCTGCCAGCCTCTATGACCACAAGCTGTCTAACACCTGTAATGTAAAGAGAAGAAAATCGGTCACCGAATATTTATTGGTTTTTTTCTTCTTTTTCTGCCAAGAAAGGGGAAGGAGATTGCTAGAATAGAAGAAATACCAGGATTTGCCAAGCGCTCTTTGTGCAATGAATCAGACCTCAAACACATATGACATCTCGGTCCATTGTGAAGCCTGCAAGAAAATCTAGCATCTCGTCCCAAAAGCAATGCCTACAACCATAAAGTGCAAAAATATGTAGATTCAACTTTTGCTGACAAATGAAATCAAACAACTGTTAGGAAGAAGATGCTCTGCCATGGAAACCTGTCATAGGGGTAGTTATCATTCTAGTAGCGGTTATTGTAGTGGGGTGCGGTTATTGTAGTGGTTATTATAGCGGTTATTGTAGTGATTATTATAGCGGTTATTGTAGTGAGAATATAGACATGCAATTGTGTATAAAAGCTCTAAGAATCAATGAATAAGGCGGAAAGAGAAGAATTTAGAAAATTAGTTTGTAAGGAGGTCTTGGTCCTCGAAACCAAGTAGTGTAGTTTTCTTCCCCTCCCCTCTGCTCGGTCTTGGTCCTCGAAACCAAGTAGTGTAGTTTTCTTCCCCTCCCCTCTGCTCCTAACAACAACACTTGGTATTGATTACAAAAGTCATTTACGTTGGTTACATTATACATATAAATAAGAGCCTCTAAAGGAGCACATACTCAAAAAAGATAACTTACTAGCGTGGTGCATCTACTGAAATGAAGAACCTAGTAGACATTTTAGCACATATAAAGGATCACTTACTCCACAAAGAAACACTACCAGAGTTATCTAATTGATGAGTGCCCAATATTAGGATTGGATAGGCTCTAATACCATATACTAAGAAATAAATTGGTCAACTCAACTCCAAAAAACAGCTCAAGAAGGGAGGATTACCTGTCTTATAAGGAGGATTTTGAACATATTCCTAGCCAATGAGGGACATCTTAATAGGAGTTGATCATCGGGGCTATTTTTTTAGCATTTGTAAGTATGTGGACCAATTTGAAAAGGGAAAAAAATTATAGAAACAAAATTGAAAATGAGTGAAACCATAGATAGTGACTAAAATTTTATTTAACCTAAAAGATTATTGCATGCTACACAGTTGAGGCATCATAACCAAAAAAAAACTACATTAATTAGCTTTTCATTTCCTATTTGTGCAATACTATTGGTTTACTATTGTTACAAGTTTCCTCTAATCAGCACAATATTTCAGGATAAGTTACCAATACAGAGCCCCACAAACTAGAGAGAGAGAGAGAGGAATTACCTGATGGATACTAAACCCACTCAGACTTATCCTTGCATACACTTTATCTTTAACCAATGCAATAATATCTCTGAAAAGAAAAATCAATACATATCACATAGACACATATGCTTGAGGAACATCTTCTCCCCCTTTTTAAGTATAAAAATGAGAATCACACACATGTGGACACAGGAGAAAGAGAGTTCCTACCTTCTTGAATTTATATCAAGTAATGAATCATTATTGTCCACAATCGGTATTGAGCTAACTTCAGCTGCAAAAATGAGTTATAGAATAATTAATATGAATATGATTTGCCTCTAAGTTCTAACATGAATACCACACTACTATGTAATAAATCCAGAATTATGAAGTTCTAAGTTCCCATTGCAAAGGGGGAAATTATTCATGTATCAAAGAAAGAAACACTCCAATTTTGCAAATACTGAGGTAGAAATGGTATATCATTTTCTTTGCCATGCTGGATTAACAAAAACATACAATTGATTTGACATTTTCAAATTTGAGTCTCATCATGCAGTTTTGACCAACTCACTACTTGTTTCTATAAGTTCAGACATTCAGTGCATAAATGAATGGTGCATCATATGTACCTATCCAAGAATCTATCCTTCAATTTTCTGTTCTCTTCCTTAAGTGATACACATTGTTTAACATAAGGCTTTGAAAGAATTCCTTTTATTGAGAAGGAAAAAGAACTGCAACTTGCAGCAACAAACTTAAGGACCATTTTACGTCTAGCCAGAACAAAAGACTTGACCACAACTTAGAAAGAGAAGAACGCTCATCTTGAATCAACAGAGACAAAGCATCACCAAGAGAAGCATTTGGCCTTAGCATAGCAAGTGGCTTTTTATTGGATTACCCGACTTTTGATACCCATGTACCTACAGGTATTGAATCAATTGGTAGCTGAAGAATGGGCAAGCAATGAGAAGAGTGCTCAAAATGCCTGTATATACCTGAGAATTAAGTCCATACATTAGTTCCAAACAATTTATGCTTAGTCAATAAATCTAGAAGCTTACATTTTAGTATTTCTGAGAGGGAAACAAGGTGTAGCAGCTGAGGAAATGAATCATCCTCTGAAGAATGGATAATAGGAACTGTTGCCACTTTGTTTTACAAAATTTTTAAAACAACATCTTTTAGACACTCAAGGGGCCCAGCCTACAGAATAAATATAAACATAGCATAAAATACTATACAATCACGAAAGATAAACATAACAAGAAATCAAGATCAGCATGAAGTACATGGCTAATAAGCAACATCTTCAAGACATAATGTTGAAATCACATTTAATCTATCTATGTATGAATTTAATATTCATCAATCATGTTGGGGAATCCCTGATTAATTTAATGTGTGGAAATTTTGTCACAACGCTCAGGAGCACTTACATGAACCATATGTTGTGGGTATGTTCTCCCATTACTATCAGTTCTGCATTCTTGTGTCTCTCTCCATACTGCTATAGTATGTGTCTCAAGTTGTTCTTCAGTCAAGTTTGATCCATGAATCCCCATCTGAAATTAAGCATGTTAGATGAGCCAGAGAGTTTGCAGAATTATTGTATGTATTTCTCTATAGGAGTGCCCTACAAATCATAGATTTTGAAACAAAGGGTACTTTGGAGAGAACTGTATGTAAGGGCTGCAAACTTGATCTCTTATTAACAGCTTGAGGACGATCAATCAATGAAGAAATTAAGAAGCTAATCAATAACCATTAACCTAATCACTAGCTAATGGTCATCGACAGCGGCAGATAGGATAGAATGAGAAGCCAGAACATAGGCCAGAAAGATATAAAGGGAAATTGATGCAGCAACAAGGACACTGCGAGGAGAGGGGAAGAAAAGAATAAAAGTTCCAGAAGAACAAAGTGTCAAGGGGATCCAGCAGGCACATATTCGATGTCCTCCCTCATAAAATTCTCTTTAAAACATTTCAGGATCTTAATAGTCTTATGTGAACCAGTTTCACAAATGATAGGTAATTAATCCACTAAAGTACTAGTCTTTCACTTTTGGAGGCGTTGTCAATTTGGTCCCTGAGATTTAAAAGAGGTCAAAATCATCGTCAACTTTACATTTCATTTGCAAGGTTTAGTTCCTGTCGTTAGTAGTCTCTTAACACCGTTCAACATAGTAAATGTGACGTGGCACGTTAAGTGTCACCTGGACGTACACGTAGAACTTCCACATCATTTCTTCTACTTCCAAGTAAGGAGGAACTAAATTGACATTAAAGGGACTAAAATGATATTTTTCCTCCTACTCATACTCTCATTCAATTCTTATTTTTCTCCTATTTATCTTTCTTCATCTTTGTAGTTCTTCTTCAATTATTTTGTGGTCTATCATGTCTGCTAATTCAAGCACAAAGGGAAACGTCACATCAAATCGTCTTTGCTATTGTCGTAGAAGAGCTACCTCTTCTGAAAAACACCGATTGCGTCAATCAACACTGGAGGGTGATGATGATGACGTGAAACATACAAAAACACTTATTGCGTCAATGAATAGTGAAGGGTGACGAAGAACGACAACCATCAACACCACCACCACTGGAAGAGCAATGATCGACATGGACCTAGCACAGGAACGATATCCTTCAATCATAGGAGGGAGAAAATGGTGAGAGAGAATTCATCACGTTTTCAATTAGACCGAAAACTATTAGGGATCAATTTGACACTATATACAAAAATTGACTCTTATTTTCCATGTGACACTTAACGTGCCACATCACACGTCGATGATCATTTTGATATTTTTTAAATTTCAGATACCAAATTGACAACGTCTCCATAAATGAGGGACTAATTTGATACTTTACTCGTAATTAGCCTAAAATGATGGTAACAGGGTTTACTAATCATTACACAATCTATTTATCTATTTATAATATATAAAAGTTAATATCTATCATGGTGAATAAAATTAATAATTTGAAAGAAGAATAACATAAGCTGAGTTTTGTAATATCATGTATCAAGTTAGTAAAACTATTGATTTGGAAAGTATTATTCAATTCAAAATAACACCGATAATAATTTAAATTATTTGTAATATTTAATTTTAGATATTGAATGAATATGAAAGAAAAATTATTAAATAAAATAAATGTAAAAATTTAAATTAATTTAATATTATCATCTATGCACAAATTTATTTATTTTTATAATTAATAACTTTAAAATATATTTCTGGAAAAATACTAAATTAAATTCATGACTTTAAAGTTATAAGATAATATAATACAATATGAAAATAAAAAATATAAAAATTATATATATATATATATATATATATATATATGTTACAAAATTTATCGTAGGACAAAGTTAAAAATATTTTTTAATTTTTAATTATAAATTTTAAAATAACTCTTTGTTCAGTGATAAAAATATGTATTATATTTATATTATTTTAATACCATATTGAAGTTATATAATAAATACCAACAAGATTTAAGGATTATATATATTAAAATACTGTTGAATCATATCAAACAAAATTAATAGGAAATTATTATATATACATGAATAAGTTTTAAAATTGAATTTTATGTGAAATAAATAAATCTAAACATTAAGTTAACTTATATGTGAAATATAATTTTTAATTAAGTTCATCCATAATAATTTAAATGTATTAACCCTATATAATTTTAAATAATAATTTTACATTAATATTAAATTAAATAATATTTGACTATGCTTTTTTTTTTTAAAAAAAAAAGGTACATTGAAGTATATATTTCACAAAATAACTAAAAATATTGTTAATATTATATACGCTAAAATAATATATATTAAAATTGTGTAAGACATTATTATTATATATAATAAAATACTAGACATTATTATTATCATTATATATTAAAAAGTATAATATATTGTTTGTTTCTTGCTTTTTTTCACTTGGTTCTTTATAAAATTCTAGTATTATTTAAAGCTATTTAATAATGAAATTATTTATAAAATTAATAATATTTAGTCATTGATTATAATTAAAAGGTTGTAAAAATGTAATAGTTAATCTTATTGGCTTCACCTTTATATAAAAATACTTATATGTAAAAATATATCTTACAACATTTATTGTATGATAAAGTTAACAATATTTTTTAATTTTAAATTATGTTTTCTAAAATGACTCTTTGTTCAAAGATAAAATAATTAATTATATTTTAGATAATTTTAATATCACATTGAAGTTACACAATGAATATCAATAAGATTTAACGGTTATATGTATTAAAATAATATAATATAATATCCATTTTTACGTTCATCATCAAAATCAAATTGATGATTTCATTTTTTATATAAACTCTATTTTAAAAGGTTGTAAATATCCATCTAATTTCTTTCTAGTGTGCTTTTTATCTTCTTTTTTTTTCTTCTTCTTCTTCTTCTTTTCAATACTATAATATCATTTCTTTTTTTCTTTGTTTTTATTTTTATGCATGAAAAAAGATATTTGAATGTGTTATTGATCATCGTCAAAATTGAGAATTTAATTCTTTTAGATCGACAAGGTATAAGGTGGATCAATATTCATAGTTGATAAAAATTCATCTATTTCAATTTTTATTTTCAATGTTATTTATATTTATATTTTGATTTTAGGTCTAACTCTTTCTTTGAATAATTTTTATGAGATTGAATAAATATTTGAATCAATATCATGTTTTTATTAAAAAGTTCTTATATGAATCATTTATTCAATACATTTTGTGAGGAATGATAAATGGAAATAGAGACCATATTTGATGAGGTCTATCATCTTACTCTTTGTATTTTATAATTATTTTTTTCTTGCAAGTATCATTTCTGTTTTTTTCTTCTTCATTTTATTGTTATGCTATTATATGTTTTAATATATATCATTTTTTTTATTCTTCATTTTTATCTATAAAATGATACTTTGAATGTGCTATCGATCATCGTCAAAAATTAAAATTTAACTTTTTTAGATTAGTAAGGTACAACATGGATCTATATTCATCATTGATAAAAAATAAATTTGTTTATATTTATATTTTTAGTTCTTTAAATAATTTTTGTGAAATTGAATAAACATTTGAATCATATCATACTTTTATTAGAAAATTCTTACATGAATCATCTTTCTCTTTGTCTTTCATTATTTTTTATTTTTTCTTTCCAAGATATGTTTCATGTTTTTTCTTCTATAACTATTGTATTATAAATCTTACTTTTACATTATACCGTGACAATATTTATTTATAAAGGTCAATAATAAGAAATTATAACTTAATATCCTTATATATTTAGACCATAAAGGATAATAAACATCAATTAAATATCATTAATTTGAAATAGCTAACTTATGTAACAATATAATTATTATTACAAAGAAACAATAGAATTTAATAGTTAATAAGATATTAAAGGTTAGTAATAAATACAAATAATTGGTGACATCTTTAATAAGTTCATAAATATATAAATAATAATATTTAGATTTTGAAACATATAATTATTTTTATAAATAAATTTCAAAAATTAGTAAGCAATGAAAATAAAACTAAAACTAAAGGAAAATAAATATTAATATTAATTATTATTATTAAATCGAGATTATTCAATTTATATTACGTGATAATGAGATTAATTAATTCAAACTTCAAAACATTTAAAATATTATACAAAACTAATATATTTAAAATAAGTAAAATGATAGTTTTCAAAATAATTAATGACCACACATATTTAATAGAATTCATACTATTTCAAAAAATTTAAAAAATATTTAAAATTTTATTATAAATGTACACTCAAATTTAAATAAATATTATAAATTATATATATATATATTATTTATTTTTCTTTAACTTGTATGTTTCATATTGGTATCACAATAATATTATTATTTGGAGAAAAAAAATAAATTATAGTAAAATTCAATAAAATTAATAAGCTTAAAGAAAACATATGTTCATTAAAAATATAATATTTAACATTATTTTTGAATTTTAATATTTATATATTTGTTTCACTGCTAAAAATATTTAAAATGGATAATTTTATAAAAATATTACGTCATCATTATTATTTGAAAGAACAGAAAATTACGTATACTTAATTTTTAAGATAAAATTAACTCAATTAAAAATATAATTAATCGATTTTTTCATTAATAATATAATTATGTTTAACATAATACAAAATATTTAAAAATTATTTTTTTTATTTATATAATTAAATAAATAAAAAATAATATATATATATATATATATATATATATATATATATATATAATTTAAAAAAACCCGTGCATTGCACGGGATCAAAGTCTAGTTACAATTAAGATTTACAACATTAATGTATGCCATAACTAAACCAAATGGATAGATCAGCACCTCGTAATTTCTTTCAACTTCACTATAATCTAGGCCTCGATGATGATATACATTTTGGAAATTTCAGTTTTTCATTATTTACCATTTGGCAAGTTCTCATTTTTCAGTACTACTGAAAGCTGGTATAGGATATTTTATTAAATATTTTATTCCCCACAAACCTCTTTTAGTACTAGAATAAAGTCCATCGCACTAAGCATTCCAACAAACTGGCACTTGTTAGAATCCCATAAAGGAGCCATAGATATTCCCTGAAAGCAGATAAACATAGTATCATACATTGCTTGAGCATGGGTGTGTTATCTGATGTGAAAAGAAAGATAAACACATGCTCATTTTTAGTGTAATGAGGGGAAGAAAAAGCATACCTCTCGATAAAGAGCATGGAATGCTTGCTTCACTGGTAAAGTTATATCCAAGGCAACAACCTGAAATTATAATAAATCAAATCTAAAGTAAAATAGCTTCACAAAAGAATAAATAAGCTATTATTGAATGGAAAGTTGGACACATTAAAAAAATTAAGAGATAAGTATTCAAACCTTGCCCGACTGAGGAAGACATCCTCGGATTAGCTTCCTGAAAAAGTTTCAAAGTCAAGGTAGCTTCTTTTTGTGTAGATTCGATTTAATATTGTTTTTAGTAGCATCATCAAAGTCTTAAGCACAAATGCATTTAGAGTCCTCAACGCACAATGCATTCCTTCCTAATAACATCCCCCCAAATTTGTGACAATTAGTGGTTATTATTCATTTTCTATAACTAAAATTTACTTTAAGGATAATAAATCTAAATCATTGCATTGGGAACTTCAATGTAGGTGATCTTGATCCATTTATCCTCTTGTCCCACTAATATTAATATGTCGATTTATTTTTTGAATTTATATTTCAATTAAATAGAATACTTGGCATTTGGAAAAATATTGAGCACTAATTACTAAAAGACTGCCCTTATAAAAAAAAGGGTATTGAGGCAATCTCTCTCTACACACACATGGGCGGAACATATAAAGTAAGAGGTGTGAAGAGTTAATCTTGATCATTTAATCTTATATGGATGGTCAACATTGGCTAGTCTCACATCTAACACTTTCCTGATGCACTACCAATATGTGTGTACTGTGTAGTGATTGTTTTCCTTATTCCTTTCTCTTATGGAACGCTAACTTTTATCTGTTTAACCAATGTTCTTCCTTATGCATCCTCTTTACCTGGGCATGTTTACTGACTTAATGATGTTCAAATAACTTCTTTGACTTATGATAAATTTTCTCCTGATTATAGACTTTGCAAAAGACAGCAAGATCAGAAGTTGATAAGATGATTCTTACAGATGCACCAGTTTTATTTCCTTCTAGGCAGGTATTCTAAGAATCATATGCAAATATGGAAAGTCCCTTGTAGCAGAGTGTTTTTTGTTACAAGCAGCACCCAAAAATTCCTTGTTTTGCCTTGCCTTTACCAAGGATTTGAAAATAAAAAATTGGACATTTTCTAATTAATTGATGTCAGCTAATCAGCTGAAAACAAGTAATCCATGTCACAAGTCACAACCTAGGCTAGTGAAAAAAATGAATCAAATTTCAGAAAGGAGAGGTCCACCATTAATCACTTTATGTAAATTGATTAACCATTTTTTTTTTTCAAATTTTAGTTGATTGTTTCAAAATTGGAAATATGTTTGCCAGGGTTTCCTAAATCATCAGAAATACAGAAAACCTAGGCCATACTTCTAAATTACTGATTTAAGACTAAACATTTTCCAATCAATTCAATATTCTAGTTCAGCTTTGTTTTAAACCAATTGCTTCAAAATCAAACCTACCTGTTTGTGTCTTTTGATGTAGTTGGCTTTGGCTGCTTTCCGCAACTCAAATGCACTTCATAAAGTCATTAACTTTGATAGGTACTTATTATTGCTTCACATGTCTCTTTGCTTCACATTTTTCCTTTTATTATTTGTTCCAAAATCAGGTAACAAAATGGCCTGCCTGGGGTGTGATATTAAAGCATATTCTTTAACCCAAATTTATGTATCTGCTCAGATATTCACTCTTTACACTGACACTTAATTGCAGTTATCTTAGGAGCATTTTTTCCCGTGAGAATTCCATGCATACAATGTCCGAGTTTTCGGAATCACTGAATGCAATTGATTCTTTGGTAATTGTTTCTCATTCTAATATTTGTCATTAAACTGAACAACTGATGTGAAATTCCAAAGCAACCTTTTGTGTAATTCTTCTGTTTTACATGAACCATTGTGTCCTTGGTTATGTATGCAAGTAAGAAAATACAAAAGTTCTTCTAAGGAGGAAAGGGAGCATCTCGACGCAAAACTGAAGTCTTGTTGGGGTCTTAGCTCTCATGATGAATACTTCCTTTACCCCTATATAGAATTTATCTGCTGGTTCTATTCTACACATCCACAAAAAGAAAAGAAAGATATTTTTTATAGAGAAAATTGTGTTATATAATAACTTTGGTTTGGTTTACAGGGGCGAGAAGCAGAAGAAATCAAAGCGCAAGTCCAAGCAAAAATAGCTCAAATGAAGCACAATATATGCCATCTCTTGTCTAGCTATTTATTCATTTCATATGTATTGATGAACAAAAAACATAGAATAAGACTGAAAAACAAGTGTGTATAGAGACCTCAAGAATTCTAGTTTATATAAATATATAGAGGAGATAACGTTTCCTCTAAATCAGGGATACAGTTTTCATATAACCATAAATTGTAAATATTATTGCCTGATATTTAACAATATGGATGCCAATATTTTAGTTTCTATTTGGATACGAAGGATTACCTATTTTAGGATAACGATTTTCTCATCCTAGATGCAAGAGCGTCACTGGCCAAGGAATGTTTAGAAAACCTCTTCCACTAATGAGTCTGATTGTGTTGCTTGTGCCCAAATGAACATATTGCCTCTAATAATCTGGGGCTTGAAAATGCTACAAATCAAATTTCATGCTTGTGTTTTTAATTTGCTTAAATATTTGCCGTTGCCACATTTCATATCTGGAAATGATCTACAAATATTTCTGTTCAAACTATAAATACAAAAATTAATAAATTAATAATTAATTTTTATTTGTAAAATATTTTTTTAGGCGCATAAAGCATCTTAGTCCGTCATCAAGAAATATTTTTTCATTTGTACTAATCCCGAAATCCTGATCCCACATGTTCAAGGAAGTCTAGTGTCATTTAGACCAATTAATTGTAGGTATGCTTCATAAATTAGTTTTCCAAAAAGAAATATATTTTTAAAAAAATTCAAAAACACAAAGGAGAGCAAAGAAAAAAAAAGAAGAACATAGTAAATTATGTGTTATGTCTAGCTCTCTAAACTTAGTAGTATTTGAATTTGGTTTCTCTAGAAAAATTGCATTATTTTGGTTCCTATAATTCTGAAATGTAACTTTTTTTTGTTTTATGTGATATTTAAATCATTTTTACTCTTATAAAGTGTTATCTAAAGTAATTGTATGAGATTCATGTGGGTTCATACCTCCCACGTTCTACTTTAATTAACAAAAAGTGATACATTTAAAATTTAGAGGAAAAAAATAAATTTCAAAATAATATAATTTTTCTAGTAACCAGATTAGAACATTAGTAATTTTAGGAGACCTAAATCATAATTTACTCGTAAAATTACCTACCCTTTGGTGTTTTAGCACATGAATTGGAGGGCTAGCTAGTGGGGAGGCCGGGCCAAGCCCAAGGCTACATTGGCCAAGTCTAATATTAAATTTGTGCCAATATATTATCATAGCTTAATTAAGTTTTTCATTTAAAATTTATATTTTTCAATCAAGTATCTCAAAAAAATTTATGTTTCATTATACTACCGGCCGTTAATTCACATCCGTTAAGTGATGACGTGATAAATGAAGTGTCACATCATCATGTGTTGTCACTAAACACGAAAGCAAAGACGTCCATGTCACTAAACACGTAACCACCCACACCTGCATGACTTCACCATGCCATACCACCACCCACAAAATCATCGCACTGCCACAGATCTGCAACCTTTCCCAACCACCTAGTATCCATCACAACCAATTTGTGTCATCACCCGTACCCACCTCATCTGCAACTGCACTAACTGTCCTCTCTACGCCCTCAACATCTCACACTCCCTCTCTTGCTGTCACTCCTTCGACACAGTCTCGCTTTCGCAATCGTCGCTCCTCTAGAGTTTGTTCTCTTTTTCACTTTTTCTCCAACAGCCACACTGCACTAGATTCCATAAATCTCTCTGCGTTACCACAACTGATCTATGTTAGTTGATGATTTCCAAAAACCCAAGAGTTGTTCTACTGGTTTGGAATTTGAGATTTGATACGACGCACCACCAACAAGAGGAAGAGGATCTGTGTTTCATATCTGATTTTTTACCTCTATTTTTTGTTAGATTTGTGATCATTTCATCATTGAATCTATATTTTCATTTCAAGTTCTTCTCTTTCCCAACCACCTAGTACTGTGAAGGAAAAAAGGAGAAGAAAGAAAAATGAGAAAGGATTGGATGGCATGATAGTAACAATTGACGATGGTGGTGGTGGTTTCCATTGGAGAAGAAAAAGAAAAGAAAAAAGAAAAAAAAAAGAAGGGAAAAAAAGGTAATGACATGACACTGATATGATTTGATGGGATAATATTTTTGTCTAACACATTATCATTTAACGGAAAAAGACTTGATCACATATAATAAAATAAAACAAAAAAAATTAGGTACTTAAAAAAAAATGAAAGTTAGTTAGTAATATAAAAACAACCAATTATCAATATTTGATTGGGCCAACTTAAAGAGAATGGGTGCGAAGTTAAAGTCTTGAAAATGGCGTGTGCTTAGTCTCCTCCACCTTTACCCTTCCTCTGCAGATGTGCGCTTCACCCCTCATCCACAACAAGGTACTTCACTTTCTCACTTTCTTTCTATACTTCCAACTTTCCCCGCATCAAGGGCAGTGAGTCAATATCCACTGTTTTCGTTGGTGGACGCTAATTAAAACTCTAAATGGAAGAATCATTCAATTTCTAATTCTCTGTGATATTGTGAATAGATTAATATCAGCAGCTTAAATTTAACAATTCTACTTGCGTCACAACATTTTGCTGCATATGAAAAAGTTTCTCTTTGTATGTCCGTGTTGAACGACTAATTACTATTTTTGATGACTTATCAGCAGGGAGTGCATCAACACCAATTGTATTTTCCCCTGGATAGATTTTTAAGCAAAGCAACAGTTCGAGCAGGTTTTTCCTAATTACCATGTGCTTCTCCCTTAGAAGCTTGATTTATAGAACTGTTCACTCTTTTTGTTCATAACTTTGATTTGATTTTCTATACCCACCGCAATTTGAGATAGGTTGTTATTTGTTAATATCTTATACTACTTAGCTGTTTAACTATAATTGCTCATGATTGCCTATCAGTTATTACATTAATTCAAGCTCACTGTCAGAATCTTGGGATACTTGCCATAGTAATTGATTGATAGAATGTGAAATTGTAAGGCTGCATTATTAATATTTCAAATTTAAACTTGCAACCTATGTAATCTTTTTGTTGCTTCATACTGGCTTCTTGAAAGTGAAATAGTCGTTTTTAGGGTGGAATTGCTACAGCCATTTAATGGTTAGGTTGGACTAGATCACTAGAGTTTGGATTCTGCATCTTAAATCTTGAATTTGATTTATACCTTTAGATGTGAACCAAAAAGAAATGACTGTGGAAGGTATTGTAAATTTCCAGTTTATATATGTAGGGAGACCATCCGTGAGGAAGAAGGTGAATGAAATGAGTGTAAAAATAAAAGCCAAATCTTGTGAATAAAAAGGTGAAGCTTACCTACCTCATCATTCTCCAGCACTCTTAAAAAACAATGTAGAGGACAAACATCTTGGATTTTGTAACCTGTGTATTATATATAATGGTTTATTACATAGATTCTGTGAAATATACAATATTACAAATTTACAATGCTCTATGCCGCATGCTGGGTACAGAATTTTGTCTGTTTGGTGTTATTTTTATAGATTTGTTAATTATATAGTAATATTTCTCATGCCATGGCTTCCTTGGACATGAATTTATTTCAGAATTCATAATTAATCTGGGTCCATTCTTAGTGGGGTTAATTTTCCCTTCTATATTTCTGTAGTTCTCTGTCACCTCCATCCACTAGGATTTTATATGTATACCAGAAAACATGCATGGGGAGATGCTGTGATGAATATGATAAATTATAAAGCAAAAATGAAATCTGAATAATCTTATCATGGTTAGTAATGTTGGCTACACTACACCCACACAACCATGTGTATCTAACTGTCTATCTTTATCATATATATATATGTGTGTGTCTTCAACTTCAATTTAGGATTCAAACATACACAACTTTTGAAAGTTATGTGGAATTTTATTTGGGAGTTTTTTGAGTAATTTCATACTTATCAATTTTAATCTGACAGTATATATTATATTTGCAGCTCAAAAGATTCTTGGATCTTGCCGTTCAAGTAAACACACATACTTTCCACGAAAGGAAGCCGTCATCGTCGTTTGATGTCATGTACAATATTTCTACATGAAACTTACTCGTATAATTTGGATGTGGACTATTGCTCTGAAATAGTTATATCTGGATATTGGGTGGGACCTAATGCTGATGATGGGTGGGGATTTCTGGAAGCTGTAATTAATCAAATGAATTGATCTTGATTCTTCTTATTATTATTTTAGATAAGGGTTAATTTTTTGCTTCATTTTTATCAGAGATTAAATGTCTGTGAGGCAGTTTCTATTCTTGAAAGGCTGCATAAACTAACCGATCTTTTGGAAAATTGAGAGTATCATATATAAAAGAATACTGGAGAGGTATATCTATTATTGATGCAGTTAGTGAAGGCTTGATGAATGGTTTTTGCGGTGTGCACTTTTGATTTGTACGTGAACTATTTTAGGTATCTTGAATCTGTAGTTGACTAATTGCATATTTGAATTAAAGTTAACCAACCCAAGTTTGAATTAGAGTTTGGGTTAAACTTAAGTTTGTAAAAGCAATTCAATTCATGCTTTTACAAAACTGAATTTGTAGACCTTTTTTTATGTGCAAATGTAATTTTGGAAATAATCAAACATGTTATCAAAATGAGTTTGCATTCCAAATTGAATTTGGAGTTCCTCAAAGGGAAAATCAAACATAGTCTAAGATTAAACTTTGTGAAAACAATGTCTTGTCTCTCGGATAGGATGTTAAAGAACCTGAAGTTGACTGAACTTAAATCTAGTGAAAATATCAACTACTCTTCACTATCACTATCAATCTTCTTTATCTCTAATTTTAAACGAGTTCAGTTGAAGTCTCAACCCCAGGATTGTATTGCAATGGAACATTCGCAAGAATCTAATAACTTAAATACCACATTAAGTTTTTTTATTCTAAAGTAAATAGTTATTTTCGTATATGAATATATAGAGTGTTCCATTAATTTCAGTTTGTTATCGTTAATGAAAGAGTTTGTATGACACGTTCATGGATAAATTTGTTAATGCTCTACGCATTCAGGTACGGAAATTACTATTTATCTAAAATATAATTTTATTTTATTTTTCTCCTTTTTAATCATTACAAGTATAACATTATAATAAACAATTATAAAATAGGAAAAAAATATAAGTTAGAATAAATATAATAATAAATATAATATTGATTAATAAGTATAATCTATCTATTGCTTTGAAATTTCTAATGTGATAATATCTTATCCAAAATATGAGACTCAAACAAAACTGTCATTAAGTTAATCCTTAAAAAAATAAGATTCAACTTGATTTTTTCAACAACTAATGTTATCACAATAACCTTATTTGAAATTATTGTTTTTTATTAGTTATTTCTCAATTAACATAATATATAAATCTTTCAACCTATGACATCCACTCGAAGGGCAAGTCTACATCTAATTCATGTATAGTTGTACACAAATTAATTTAAAAATAAATTCAGTAGTGAAAATTCTATAAAAAAAAAATGGTGTGATAAAATGACTTATTGCATTAATAAAAAAGTCATCGCAATCATCTTAAGGGAATCGTTATCATGTACTGTATTGTTAGAATGCAGTGAATCTGAGGGCTTGGAACACATCTGGATCTGTATAAACAATGTTAACTCAATGAGCACATCTGGATCTGTATAAACAATGTTAACTCAATGAACATATCGATGCGTCTATATATGGATTCTGTTTGTAAATCCATAAACTTTTATCCTGAGCTTTCTTGTGCTGTAACGGAGTAAGAGAAAGAACACATGTACGTGAATCTTCTCTATCGTCCTCTCCTTTGGTTATAAGATTAAATTATTTATTTGGTTCTCATAGTTTTACGATTCTTACCTCTTTAGTTAAAGTGATTTTTTTAGTAATTATAATTTACATTTTAATTCTCTTTTAGTCTCTATAGTTTAAAAGTGTTCTTTTTAGTTCTTATAATTTGTATTTTAATTTTTTCTTAGTTTCTATCGTTTGAAAATGATCTTTTTAATCTCTATTATTTATATTTTAATTACTTTTTAGTCTTTACTAAAAAATATATATATAAAAATAATTAGCTACAAATTAATTATAAATTATCAATTAATTTTTTATTACAAATTATCTTACGATAAATTAGTTACGAAATTACTTGCTAATATTTTTATAATTAATTGTATCACTTTCAAATTATAAAGGTTAAAAATGAATTAAAATATAAATTATAAGGACTAAAAAATCACTTTTAAACTACACAGAGTTAAAATATAAATTATAGAAATTAAAAAAATCACTTTCAAACTATAAATAATAAAAAGATAAAAATTATGAAACTATAGAGACTAAATGAATAATTTAACCTCTTTATAATTAATTTTCTCTTATTGTAAGTTTCAGAACTCTCTTCCCTTTTAATTTGCATTTACATATATTTGAGCTTCAGAGTTTAGCCATGGAAGAGGCTTAATGATTTCATGTTTCATCTAATTCGATTTCACAATTTCAGCGCATGCTCAAAATCCTTTGTAATTTCTTTAACAAATATTTATGAGATTAGAATGAGATGATTCAAAAGAGGAGAAGTGAATATGGGATTGTAATACAGCACATTATGTTCTGAAGATTGATGAAAACCGTATGAAAATTAATTGCATGAAAAAAGTCACCAAAAAATTAAACTATGATTACTAAAAATAGGTTTGCATCGATCAACACAAATGCGCACATTCCCCTTCTGTATTCTCAGTTGTCTTCTTTTTTTTTAAGGCAAAATTATGTACGTATTTATATATGTGGACACTGCACAAGTTGTGCAGTGGGGGGTTGTTTCATACACGATTACAGCCAAAAAAAAGGTTCGTGTAAGAAAGCCAAAAAATAAAGTTCGGACATTATGAACCCAAACTAAACTGAAATCAGCTGTTTAAATACAAAAAAAGATTAATACACCAAGATAAATAGAGGAGAAGTGAGTTTGTTCTTCTTAGAATTAATATAAAATACGAACACAAAATAGTTGCTTCGGCATATTCCATGGTCAGAGTAGAACTTTGGAGTCAAGTTTGAAAATTTGCTTGATAAGATTTTCTTCATCTATATCTTTCTGCACTTATATTCAACTTCTTTTGGAAATTGTTGTCTTTCTTAATTTTCTCTTTTAATCTTATTGAACCAAAAGATTCTGTGAGTAACATAATTATTACTTTTGTTGTTAACTTTGATTGGTTTCAACTTTCACGAGTTAGAGTGTGAGTTGAATCTAATGCAAATCTACATTCACACTAAGGCTACAACATAGTTGTTTTAGCATTTTGGAATATATATCTAAACACACTCTAAGTTTTCTATGCTTGTCAAGTTAATTTACTTATTTCAAGGCTTCAAACATAATGGGCAGATAGGTCGATGTCAAGACGCCAACTGAAAGATGATTTCAGGGCATTCATGATCATATGATTCAAAATAATCATATTAAAGAACAATATATTGGGGGTAATTAACATCCCTTCGCTAAATGCTCTTTACATAATTATAATTAAAAAAAAAAAAAAAGCAAAGCTTAAGATATATATAAAAGTTAATATTTTGTATAGTTCTCACCAGTTCGACCAAAACTTGCTATTTAAAGTTTTGAACAGCAGCTTATTAACTGAACTAATTCCTGTGCTGAAAACTATAATCATAAAATTTAACTAATTACTTAGTACTGAGCTTCAGTTAAAAATAAACTTGATGACAATGATCACATTAGTTTTCTCTGAAGTCTGAAGTCTGAAGTCTTGTATTTCCAAAACAAAAGGACGAAAAAAACCTAATTATATGCAAGACATCATTAATGAGTTTCAGTTTCTCGTGGGTTCCTAGGTAGTTAGCCTGTTCACGAATTAAACAAAGAATTAATTAATTAATTAATTTTCATAGCTAAATTCCATCAGCAGAAACATGAACAGTATATCATAATTAACGTGAAAAGAGACTCGTCAAGAATTCATTTTCTCATAGGTGGGAGATCAATGGAAGAAAAGGGACATTCAGACTCATCCTTGAAATACCATATTGGGGAGGATGAATATATATTGACAGCTCGAATATATATATTAGAGAAGCCTTCAGCTTGAAATTTTGGTGTAAAACTAATTAATATGTGCTGATGATGTAACTTATTGGTAACCATAAGGATTCATAACTCAAATTGATATATTTAATTAATGTCATGTTACAGCCTTTAACAACACATCTAATTTTCAGAGCTCCAGCATGGAACAGTGCTGCCAAGGCCACAGGCATTCACTAAATTCCATGGAATATTAATATTGATTTTGATATATTGACAATGTGCTTCACGGAAATTAAATCGCTATATATTAATTTGAATATATATAATACACGCAGTACTCTACTAAAAGCTTTGTGGTGTTGAGGTTCTGCAACTGATATGGACTACAACCCCCTGATCCTGAAAAAAAGGCACATCTGACGCGGTTTGCCATATTGGTTGATAAATTGTCAGTCCCCACTCCCTCAAAAGGAATGCTATGCAGCAAGCAAGGTTATGAATCTCGATGCTGCAATTTCGTGGTCGGAGCCACGGGAACACTGTTCATTTCAAAGTCTTCAACTATATGCAAAATCATCCCGAGACTCATAACCCGTTACAAATTTTAATGTGTACAGTTATTCTATCAAGAAATCAAACCATATCCTAGTGTTGGAGTACTGGTGGTATACATATAGGTAGTCTTAGTGATGATGATTTACTGTTTTCAAAGTCAAATGGTCAACTACATCATTGCATTGGTTATAGATAGTCCAAAAAGTTTTGCGGTTTCTGATCCTTCATAATATATATATTTTATAAACAAAATCAATACAAGATGGACCTTCAAAAATATTATTTCTAAACTTATGTAAATTATTTGATTTTTAGATTTTTATTCTTCGGTATAAAATGCCAAATGTAAAAAATCAATATCATGGTTTCCCTTTATTTCCCCCTCTAATGGATGGGAAACATATATATTTCTAAGTTAATGGTGAAGTTTATTATGTGTGTGTCAGAAGAGATGGTGAGAGAGACAGTATAATCCATTAAGGTAATATAGTTGAGAAGTGGTCCCAAGGGCTTGTGTGAAAATCTCAGGCCATCGCTGAAACCCTAATTCTGACAGAAGTTAAAATTGAGAAGGAATTTACTGTCAACTTAATTTAATGGGACAATATGTCCTAATAGTTCATTTGAAATATAGTAGAATGCAGGCATGCCTGGGATGTGATTCGACTTTCACGGTTAATTATGCACATGTAAAGCAACGAGATAGTGGTCCCCGATTCTAGGGTTAGAAATTCAAAACCTAGTACATTTATGTCCCAGTTTATTTTATATATATAGCCTTTTTCACTGTGTTACTGGCTAAAAATTTACTTGCATTTGGGTAACAATTAAACTTATGGCTGTGGTTAAACCCTCATTGTGGCAAGACTATATTAATTTCATGATGTATAACATCAGTTAATTATAAGGAGTCAACATATATCTATTTGAACTGGTCAACTTCTTTCATTCCCTTCATAGTAGATGTCCAATGGAGATTTTGGTAAGGACTAAGGAGTAAGGACAATTTAATTAAGAACTGCTCAAAGCCTTAAACTAAACTACTAATATATGTTCTGTATAAACAATTGATGAATGTTCTAAATAAATTAACGTCACTAGTACTGCATAGGTTGTAATTCTGGAGCAAATGATATGGATTAATGAAGGGATCACGGATTAATTCATTAATAAATTAACCAGATAGGGAAGTTTTGCAGTGCCAAAATATACAAGAAATTAATGATAAAAAAGATGAGAAGAATTTCATTTATGAATTGACTTGGTCCTTTCAATCCAATTCAAAACTTTTCAAGATTTGAACTATATATGTGTTAGCTGTCAGTTACTACTGTTACTAGTTTCCATTATTGGTTAATTTGTTGAATTCAGTTTCTATGTCTTCTGTATATAAGATCTCTTGTGAAGAACATCCATTTCTAAATGCATGAAAATGTTAAGTGGTAACTAACAGCTAGCTAAGCTGGATCTAGCTAGAAACTAAATTCATCAACCCTATATCTTACTAAAATTTCCCCTTTAGTCTTGAACACGATAATCATGTTTTGGTAAGGATCACAAGAAATCTGCTGTTCCATAATCTTCAAAATAATCTCAAGGAAAAAAATAATTAGCCCAAGCTTTCATTTCAAAGTAAATACCTTCTGCTAATTAAACCAGCCTAGCCCAGTTTTATTTTCTATATATGCTCAGATGAATCAGACCATTTTAATTTATTAATGATTATCGCAGAAAATTAAGAGCTACTACTCTTAAAACCCTTATAATATACAACATTGCAGAAGCTCAATACAGTAGTGATATACTATTTAAAGCAGATATATAGAAGGGGAAGTCCCCTTATTTGACCAGATCATGTATAGTTGCAAAATTACCTCATCACAACATGCATCCAACAAAATTAGAAGTGTTCGTTCTTCTTGTCATCACCTTGTTCAATCTTCATTACAGAAACTACGTACTCATCCAGATTGATTAGGAGGAGAAGGAGGAGGGTTTTCAACCTTGTCACGAGTAACCCTAGACAGAAGTAGTGGTGGTGGTGGAGCACGGTTGATATGAGGGTTTTCATACTTTTTGTCGTGATTGATTTTCTCCCTTTCAGCTTGCCTGTATTTATGCAAGTACCTTCCTATGGCCTCAGCATAGTTGTCAAACCCTAATGAACTTAGAGCCCAACAGATGTCATCCCCATTAACGGTCTTGCGATTCTCCTTGTGACACTTGTCAGATGCCTCGCCAGTCACAAAACTTATGAACTCTGTCACACACTCTTGCATTACTTGTTTACCTTCTTTGGAGATCTTTGCACTAGGGGGAAGGATTTGCTTCATGATTCGACTCACATTTGCAATCGGCAATGCTCTATCTTGCTCATCCTGATCCATTATTTCCTAAAATCAGGATCGACAACACACCTCAGATTTTGATCTATGAACAAATACTTATATGTTTTAAATAGATTATCTGTTTATTTTACACATGTATGCGTGTGTGTAAGTGAAGGCAATATTTTGTGAAACACGATACGAATGTCACATGTGAAAATGCTGGTATGTTTATTGTAACGCATCATATTAATGGATTTAATTAGGTTTTTTCATATAAATCATGACAATAAATTATGTTAAGAGAAAAAAAAATTATCCTAATATTAATAAAAGATGAATAAAGTTTACATAAGTAATGATGAGTTTTTTGATTTGACAATAATATTTGTTGTTTTTATTTAGGTTATGTTTAGTAAAAGTAGACAAAAATAAGTTGAAACTTGAAAGATTAATTAAATACTAAAAAGTTAATTGATTGTGAAAAATTGTTAAACTAACTTATTGAATTTCTAGTATTTTAATTGAGACTAGAACTCATAGGAAAGAAAATAGATTAAGTGATTAATAAAATTATTGGTTAAATTAACTTATAAATGTAAAATTATAAAATTAGACATTCTAATATGAAATTTTTATATGAATTTATTTTATGGATAATTATATATTTTGAAAATTATAATTTTAAGTTTTTTAATTAATTTTAAACTCTTGTAATTTTTTACATGATGATGGATTATTTTAATTGTATTTCTAATTTAATTTTTCATGCTGTGCATTGATCTTATATTTTATCTTATATAAAATATTCCAACCAAATTTTAAATAAAATAAAAGAAATAATAAAACTCTACCTTATGTTAGAACAATAAAATCTTACTTTATCTTAAAAGGATAAAAAGTAAATTAATTTACGATGAAACGCTAGAATTTAAAACATTAATTAAAATATATTTTTAGAAAACATTACAATCTATTAAAATAATTTTGTTTACAAAAGAATTTGTTTAATTTTAAGACGTTAGAAATATGAGAAAAAGTATAATTTATTTATTTCAATGAAATCCATTAATGCATGAATTAATCAAATCGCGTATATATGTGATTGTGACTGCAGTTTTCCTGGGGAATTCCGCTTAAAAATATGGAAGTCGGCCAATATTTACTTTCTATTTTGGGTGGGAATAAAGCTGAGTGACAGACCTTCAACCATATCTTCTACACCTGAGCCAAGAACTATACTATTGAAAAATTTCTGTTGTAGAATCAAAGGTTTATTAGTTAAGGTACAATTGCTCCCCCACTGACCTTTTATTTTATATCCATACAAAACACACACACTCTAATGCCCTTAATTTAATTATTGGAGAATAATATAATTTTATTATTCGTACAGCTCACATAAGTGGAGCACATTTGTGCATTTTCATGTTCTGGGACAGATCCGACCTAAATGTACCTAAAAAGAAGTCTTTATATATACCATAATGTTTTAGCATAGCTCTCACTTTAGGTTAAATTATGTTTTTGACAACCTTTTGTGGCAATAGCATTTCTTCTTTTATAAATTCGAATTCGTTATCAAATTCTAGAACTCTTTAACTTTCGTATTGGATATTAACAAAACCTAATGGATGCTTAATTAGATTCTCAACATTATGATACAGATATGAAAAGTTTCGATTGCATCTCGTCATTTTAATAGGAAATTAAGAATACAATATGTCAATATGATATACTTTTGTTAAACATTTTTAGATTTAATTATGTTCTTATATACGTTTTTATTGCAGTGGTTAGTGATCTTAATTTTTTTATTTATGAAAATTAATTAAAGTGGGCTTGTCTAATGGTTTTTAATAAATTATGAAACAATACAAATTCTAAAAATATAAAATGAATATTAAAGTATTTCATTGACTAGTTAAAATAAGTGGTGTGGTTTAAAATTAAGATAGAGAATTAAAGTGTTTAACTCAGTTAGTTAAACAAAATATATAAGTATTATGTTTAATTCTAATCGATAAAAAAATTAAGGTAGAGAATACCATAAAATAGAACGAACAAATTTTAATTATGTAAGAATTTGGTAAAGTTCTTAAAAGTAAAATATATTTATAAACGGAGTTTAATCTAATGTCACACTACTGGAATCAAGAAATGTTGAACCTCTACATAAAGCAAATTCCTGACTTCAATATTTTTAGAAGTATTAAAATTAAATCAAATGCTAACCAGTAGTACACCAGTGTAAGCGTTATGCTGTAGGCTTTCCATTTAAGTGACCTGTTTATCCTGAACTGAAGTATCTCTTAACATTAGATTTATTAAGTATATATAACTTGTGGCAAAGAATTTAGGCAAGCAGATGCGTAATATTTTTACATGAATATAAGCTCGATCGAGTGGCAATAGTATAACATCTATATATGAGTGCTGTTTGCATTTATCTATAATTTGTTTAATTTGTAAACAAAATCAATTTTAGCATAGTGATTTTTTATTTTTTTTATAAGCAAAAAAATATATTGAGACAGAATACAAGGGATACTCTAACCCTTTTGCAAAGTTAAAAAATTAACGCTTTGAGGATATAGAAGAATACGAGAGAAGGTATCAATACACCAATCTGAAAACAAAAACATAGCTCCCTCCTTTAACCCTCAATCATTGCTATTAAGATCCAACTTTAATAAGTCCAAAATAGATGTCAAATCATACTTTTCTGTTTTGTCCATTTTTATTTTCTTTTGATTAATTTTAAATAATAAAAATGAACTAGACAAAATTGGTAAAAAAAATTGAGAGACTAAATATTAACATCTAAAAAAATTGAGACTAAAATTTAATTAATCATATATATATATATATATATATATATATATATATATATATATATATATATATATCATTCTTCGAAAACCATAAGGACCAAACAACCACATGCCAAATTAAAAAAAAAAAAAAGAGAATTCCCTCTGTTATTTTGTTCTAGCTGACGGCTGATAAAATGAATCAAATTCTCTGTACCTATGAAGAGGGCAAGACAAAGGAGAAACCCTTCACCCTCATTTTAGTATAGTGCGTGATTATGCTCCTCAAAGGATTTAACTAACACAAATTACGTTGAAAAATAGAAATTATTACTCTATGACAGTTTAAATCCAATAAGGTACTTTCTTTCATGAATAAAGCTGTATAGATTCTTCATTCTCGTAACTGTTAGCATATAAGTGTTATGTGACTTGTAAACAAAATTCAAGTAGTTGTTATAAGGTCTTTATTTTATATTATTAGTTTTTGATGGAGAAATAAATAATAAAATAATAATTATATTTTGAGTTTTAAGAGAGGATTTCTTGTCTTGTCTTATAAAATTTGTATTACATTGATTTATACACCTTAAATTAAGACTAAAAGATATTTTTATTCTTTTTCTTTGTTTTGTGAGTGTAATGAGATTCTTAAGTTCTTTTGCTTGTAATAACAATGGTTGAAAATGGGATATGCTTTTTCTTTATACTCTTTAATTAATTTTATGTTTAAAAGTTTATTTTATTCTTACTTTGTATTAAGGACCAATGATAAAATAATAAATATATTTTGATATTCATGATAAGAGGTCTAAAATTGGTATTATAGTCTTCTTTTGCCTTGTTATTCAACAATATTATTTATATATTTTAAATAAAGTATATATATATATATATATATATATATTATTCTTTTTTTATTCATGTTACATATGTCGTGATTCTATCTTAGTTTAGCATATATGAAGAGATATTTATTTTATAATGGACCTAATCGCGAGATAATTATTATATTATAATAATGATCATATGTCTTATACCAAATCAATTATGTGGATATAATATCCTATTGGTCTTATACGTACGTGGATTGGTTGTTTTATATTGCTCTCTAATTCATTCTTTTTTAATTAATTCAATTGTCACCATTTCTATTTATTCCAGTAACATTATTATATTAATCTTAATTGAAGTTTTATTAGGAATGTGACGTTAAATGTTTTAAATGGAATTTAAATTAATTGATTTAATTGATATTCTATTTTAATTATTTTCTATAATTATTATTGATTATTGTGTTTGCTATTCCATGCGAAAACAAGAAATTAGTATAATTTGATAAAACTATCATTTACTACTATAAAGGATTTTGTCTCCGATTCATTTATGTAATTAGATAGAAATTGGAAAAAACAACTTTAATTTATGTTATACATTGCTACTTGGATTGGTTTAAAAATAAAACTTAGCCTACACGTCTTTATGTTTACGACACTTATGGCTTTTATAGTTTAATTCGGACACTATATATTTTGAATTATTGTACACTTAAAAGTTATGAATTACATATTTAGGAGTGGTCATAGCATCCTAAGCAATGTGATAAAGAAATTGTTATTTGGTCCCATAGGAAAATAATAGTTAATAAAGATCAAATATCATAATATTTGTATACCCATAGGCATGATTTATTATGATGTTTGCATATAAGATTTGTAAATTCTATGCATGTGTTTGCACCTTTGTCCATAGGAAGGTGTGAATTTATTAGTTTATTTTTTATTTGTAGCATTAATGTATGTATTTCTTATATATAAGTTATTCCTAGAAATTTGTTAGAGTTAGGAATCCCAATGTTGATTGATAATAATTTTGTTGATTGGAAGGATCAAATTCTTTTGACCTTGGACTGCATGGAATTGGACTTGGCACTATGAGTGGATGAACCATTCATTCCTACAGTAGAAAGTGCTCAAGTAGATAAGGAAAACTATGAGTGATGGGAGCAATCAAATCGCTTGATTTTGATGCTCATAAAGTCTTACATAAACAAAAACATAAAGGGATGTATTCTTGAAAGTGATAAGGTTAAGACTTATATAAATGCTATTGAAGAGTAGTTTGTTAGCTCCGATAAGTCCATGGCCAACACCCCAATGAAAAAGCTTTCAAGCATGAAGTATGATAATATCAAGGGTGTGTGTGAGCACATTATGAAAATGAGGAATACTGCTCTAAACTAAAGTCCCTTGAAATCGAGATTTTTGAATCATTTCTT
The DNA here is from genome assembly GCF_004193775.1 of Glycine soja. Taxonomy (NCBI): domain Eukaryota; kingdom Viridiplantae; phylum Streptophyta; class Magnoliopsida; order Fabales; family Fabaceae; genus Glycine; species Glycine soja. The sequence goes on along the minus strand of NC_041011.1, from coordinate 40,436,566 downwards.
GTCCATTTCATTCTCAACTCACTTCCTCTTGAATATGGTCCTTTTAAAATTTCTTACAATGCACACAAGGATAAATGGTCTATTAATGAATTATTGACCATGTGTGTTCAAGAGGAAGAGAGATTAAAGCATGAGGCACCTAAAAGTACCCATATGGTGACTCATAATAAAGGAAATGGAAGAAGAGGCAATGGTGTTCCTGGAGTCCGCAAGACTGTCCAAATGAAGCGAAATGGACAAAGATGAATTGCTTTTTCTGTAAGAAGGTGAGACATATGAATAAGGATTATCTCAAATACAAGAAATGGCTCAAAAAGAAATTGAATCAAATTTTAATGAAGCTCCTAGAAATACTTGGTGGATTGATTCAGGATCTACAATTCACATTGCTAATAATGTGTAGGGCTTTCTAAACCTGTGGAATCCAATGGGAAGTGAACAAAGCATTTGTGCGGGAAATCGGATGAGTTCACATGTTGAGGTTGTTGGAACTTTTAAACTTGTTTTTAATTTTGGTTTCTGTTTGTTATCAGAAAACAATTTTATGTTCCATCTTTTTCTAGAAACTTGATTTCTGTTTCTAGGCTTACGCGATCTGGTTTGTCTTTTCATTTTCGCGATGTTTCTTTTGAATTGATTAAAGATAATAAAGTTGTTGGTTGTGTTTTTTTAGTTCAAAAATTATTTAAGTTTTCATTAAATCCTATTTTTGAAACAATTCTCATAGCCTTACATACCAACATTGGAACTAAGCCAAGTATTATGGATGAAAATTCGTCTGTGCTTTAGCATAAGCGTTTAGGTCACATTTCTCTTGAAAGAATTAAGAGATTAGTAAAGGAAAAAATTCTTAGAAATATTGGCTTTGCTGATTTTAGTACTTGTATAGAATGCATAAAGGAAAAGCATACTAACAATACTAGTAAAGGTGCCAAAAGAAGTAACGAGCTTTTTGAAATTATTCATACAGATATCTATGGACCATTTCCCACACCTTGTTTAAATGGTCAAAAAATATTTTATTTCATTTATCGACAACCACTCAAGATTTATGTATCTCTATCTTCTATACTAAAAATATGAAGCACTTGATGCTTTTAGAGTTTTCAAAGCCGAAGTAGAGAAACAAAAGGAAAAGAAAATAACGATCGCAAGATCTGATAAAGGTGGGAAATATCATGGTAGGTACATAGAAAAAGGGCAACAAGCTGGTCCATTTGCAAAGTTTCTTCAAGAGGAGGGTATTGTTTCCTAATATACTATGGCAGGTACATCACAACAAAATGGTGTTGCCGAAATAAGAAACAGTGCGCTTATAGAAATGGTTAGAAGCATGATTAACAACATAAAGGTATTACCTGTGTCCTTATGGGAGTGAAGCTTTGAAAACAACTATACATATATTGAATAGGGTACCATCTAAGGTTGTACCAAAAACACCATTTGAAATTTGGTATGGATGGAAACCTAGTTTAAGGCATTTACGCAAATGGGGTTGCCTAGTTGAAGTTAGGATTTATAATCTAAACATTGGAAAATTGGACTCAAGAACCACTAGTGGATATTTTATTGGATATCCAAATAACTCCAAAGGCTATAGGCTTTATTGTCCTTCTTATACTCCAAAAATAGTTGAAGCTAGCTAGAAATGCAAAGTTTCTTGAAGATCATGAAGTTAGCGGGAGTGGAAATACTCAACATGTGGAATTTGAAGAATTAACGGAATTACCTATGAAAGAAATAGTTTATTGATATTCAAAATAATCAACATAATATTATTGAACATCAACCAACTAATCAAGAACCACTTGTTGAGGATATGCCACATAAGGAACTCATTAGCATAGAACTTATTGATAGAGAAGCAATAGGAATAAAGAGAGTATTGATTAATGTTGAAAGATATAAAGCTAGACTTGTAGCCAAAAGATTTACTCAAAAAGAGAGTATTGATTATCATGAAACCTTTTCTCCTATCTCTAAGAAGGATTTATTTAGGATAATTATGACCTTGGTAATTCATTTTGAACTAGAACTACAACAAATGGATATGAAAACAACATTCTTAACTGAGGATTTTCAAAAAAAAATGTACATGGCTTAACCTATGGGATTTGAAAGTGAAAAAGGTAGTCACTTAGTTTGCAAGCTTAGAAGATCTATATATGCACTAAAACAAGCATCCCACCAATGGTATATAAAGTTTCATAGTGTGGTCTCCAAATAAGGATTTGTGAAAAATGTTGTAGACCAATGCATATACCTTAAAGTTAATGGGAGTAAGTTTATTTTTTTAGTTCCATCTGTAAATGACATTTTACTTGCAAGCAGCGACTTGGGTCTTTTGCAAGACACTAAATTTTTCCTCTCACAGAACTTTGATATGAAGGATATGGGTGAAGCTTCCTATGTCATTGGCATAGAAATTCATAGAGATAGATCTCTAAGGACATTGAGATTATCCTAAAAGGCCTACATAGAAAAAGTTTTGAAAAAAATTAATATGCAGAATTGTTCATCCATTGTTGCACCTATAGTTAAAGGGGAAAATTTAGTCTCAATCTAATGTCCCCAAACAATATTGGAACAAGAAGAGATAAAAATAATTTCTTATGCTTCAGCAGTAGAAAGTTTCATGTATGCTCAAGTAAGCACTAGGTCTGATATTGCCTTTGCAATAGGAATGCTGGGAAAATATCAAAAGGATCCAAGCATGGAAGATTGGAAAGGAAACAAAGAGGGTTATGAGATACCTTCAAGGAACCAAGGATTATAAGTTGACATACAAGCATTTTGATGATTCAAAAATAACAGGATACACAAATTCAGATTTTGTTGGATGCATGGACTCTAGAATGTCCACTTCAAGCTATATCTTCTTTTTAGCTAACGGTGTTAGTTCTTGGAGTAGAAAAGACAAACAATTGTTACATCATCCACTATGGAAGCAAAATTTATTTGTTGCTACAAAGAAATTTGTTTTTGGTCTTAAAGTTGTAAACTCTATTGAAAGACCATTGAAAATATTGTGATAATTCAGTTGCAGTATTCTTTTCAAAGAATAATAAGAGTGGAAACCAAAGTAAGCATATAGACATTAAGTTTCTAATTGTTAAAGAAGACCTCAAGAAAGAATTAATCTCTATAGATGACATAGACACAAAATTCATGATTGTTGATCCATTAACAAAAGGATTGTTAGCTAAAGTGTTTCAGAATCATGTAATTGATATAGGTCTTACTAGTTAATAATAATATTTGTCTTCTTTTATATGGCATGGTGTGCATTAAGCTATTCATGAAAGGATTCAGATTGAATCAATAAAGTTAGGATCCTATATTTCACTAAGAAAAGGTTACATATTGTAATTCATGAAAGGAAATATTTAATCTAAAATATAACCGTCATGATTCATGTAAAATTAATTTTTAGTGACAATATTAAATTTAAGTTAAGTTATGATCATATTTGTTTATCAAAATAAAGATTATATTATATACGTCAAGTGGGAGAATGTTAGCATATAACTATTATGTAGCTCATAAATAGAATTGAAGTAGTTATTACAAGATTTTTATCTTGTATTATTGACTTTAGATAGAGGAGTCAAATAATAAAATAACAATTATATTTATTTATATATATATATATATATATATATATATATATATATATATATATATATATATATATATATATATATATATAAACAAATAAAGAAAATTGAGTACAAGAAGTACTACTCGACCCAATAAGTATTTGTATATGATAATGTATCCATTCCCCGTGATGTATAATAGTTGTAATGTTCTTTGTAATAGAACCAACGGATAGGCAAAATAAATAAAAAATCCCAAAACGAAAAAATGATCGTGGTTTGCTGTACAGTAGTTGTTTCTATCAGTTGTTGTTTTACTTAATTTGATAATCATTAATTCAGGCACGCACATTACCCGAAACTGCACGTTCCAACCCACTTAATAAATACTACATTAAACTGAATTGCCATTTTGTGCACGAGAAACTTCGATTTGGACTGTAGCATCTTACTTCATATTCGGTTCTCTACCTTGATTCTATATATTCCGGCCCAGGATTGATAAACCAATCTCCATTTGCTAGCTGTCAGCTAGCTACATTCATGTTTGCCTAGTGGTGGTGTTTGCATGGTTGCAGTTTATAGTTGATAAGAGATTTTTTTATCAAAAATATGAATCCAAGTTTGAAGAAGGGGGAGTCCTCCACACAACAGGAGAATTTTTTCAATCACATTGTTTGAGTTCTTAGAATATGGCGTGTTTGGATTTTTGGGGTTAATGAGTTCAGGAAGTAATAATTCCCCTGTATAGGCCTATTTTGTACCTTTTTCTATATCTATTATAAGGCTATTACTTTCTGTACCTTCCAAGTTGTTTCCTGTACCTTCTTTATGGCTTCTTGGTTAATCTGAAACGTGAAATTACACTAATGCACCCTTTTTTTGGCTTCCAGAATGAGCAATACGGAAAGGTAAAAAAGATTCCGGAAAGGATGCAAGAAGCAACTTGGAGTGCAGGAAGTACAGCCCTTAAAGCCAGACCTTATTGGGTCTTAAAGGAAGAAATGCCCATAACCATTGATGAACAAGGTTCATATTGGGTGGTTGATGCTGAATTGCTGACTTGAATACTTGTTCAAGGATATGGCCAATAAAGATTACATGTTCTGGTGACTTTCTAAGGTGGTCTGCGCCAATTCAATGAACTCGACCGAGTCACCCGTTTAATGTAACTCGGCGCTATTTAAAACTCGAGTGCATAACTGTATCAAGTGTGCTTTGTTTTCTTCGTTCCCTCTTCTGAGTCTCATATTCTCTAATTGCCTGCGAATGAATTCACCCCTTGAAGCCCCTCTTCGCAATTAGGTACTCATTTTATCTCTTCTTCCCTTTAACTTAAATTTTGTAACACGTATATATGTGCAAATCATCTCGAAATATCGCCACTCATTTTCTTGTATACACATACACTAAAGCTAACAAATGTTCATCCATCTTTTTTATCAATCATCAATCGTCTAGTTCAATGTGTGTCTATGTGCGACTGTATGTGTGTATAATAATGCTAATGATATCATAATTCATAAGATACCGAGAAAGAACCTTTTAAATTATTTTGGTTGTGACTTGTGATCTCATGTGGACTTGTGCTCAATATATGTATCATCATACTCATAATTCATAGGATACCGAGAAAGAACCTTTTAAATTATTTTGGTTGTGACTTGTGATCTCATGTGGGGTTGCTCAATATATGTATCATCATACTTTTTATTTTCTGGTTTCCTTGATTTCATTTAATTTTCCTTAGTTATATACGTCTGAGAGTCTGTTTGTTGTATAGTTAATTATTTAATCTCCTTGCACGCTCTCTCGGCTTTGATTATGAACTTACATTACATATGTAAGAGGATATGGGGTTTGTAATCTTATAGTTGGTTGGTAATCAAAATTCTTCGGGTTCATGTCATTTTTTCACAAAGGGTATTTTTTCCCCCTGCTAAGATCGCATACACATGATGGTTGGTTATCATATTCTGAAGCTGTGTCAACCTGTGAATAATCTTGTATTCGAGAAGGAGTAGGATAGGCAAATTGAATTTGCTTTTCCAGCAAATACAAGTGATAGGGTTTTATGAGTGCTTTTGGTAGCCAATAAATGGTTTTAATTTTAGCTAGGTTCTAATTGCCTTGGCGCAGAAATTACTGATCACTGGATTTTATTTTTTTTTGATAGGCAATTACTGATCATGAATAATTCCTAAATTCTGATCAATGAAAAATTGTTTCCCAAAAGTTGCTTCTTTATTACTTGTATTCTAATCATGTGCTGTACCTGAATGATTAAGGTTGTTTTATTGAAATTTACTCCTTTCACACTCTCATCTCTCACTTGATATGCTTACTATTTATATTCAAATTTCCACACTTTACTAGTTTCAACTCTTTCTGTACAGTAATAAAATCCTGATCTTGTATGCTGCCTTTCAAATCTGCCAGTGTGTTGTTAGAGGTTTTTTATTTCTTAATACTCGAAAAGCAGTGCATATAGTTGATGGATATTGTTTTGAGTTTTAAGAAAAGGTGTTGTCTAATATTTTATTAGATAGCTAAATATGCATACATATATGGGGTTGAAAATTTAAAAAAGCAAACGAAGGGATTAAATAGTTTCAATACATGCATACTACTGAGAATCAAATCTGAATTCCTTCAATAAGTATGATGCCTTGCAAAAATGCCGGCAAGGAAAGTTTGAAATGGCCGGTGTGTGACTAATGGAACTCCCTGTCCATGTTCTAACTCATTTGTGAAGCATGTTCTTGAGCATGTTATCTAATCTACATTTTCTTTTTATTATTTGTAGTGTTGATTGAGTTTTAGCTACAAGTTTACCAGCCTATGCTGCTAGGGAGATGAAATCAATTGGCAAGGATTATGACAAAATTATGGAGCATGCATCTAATCGGAAGCTAATTCCTCCAAGTTCTCCTGATAAAAGCAACATAGCTGGAGCCCCAAAGTCAAATCCTCGAATTGGTTTTGAATACGAGGTGGAAGTTCCTTCCATGATAAAAGAATCAAAACGGCTTACACTTCTAATGAATCCTGCTGATTCAGAACTTGTACATAAAGAAGTGGAGGATAATGTAGCTACTTTGAATAACTCATGGAGTGATACTGATGGAAAAAGTTTTCTCCTTGGTTTGTTTATCTTTTTGGGAAGAATTTTGTGCAGATAAAAAGATTTTTAGAGAACAAAGGGATGGAGGAAATACTGTCATTTTACTATGGGAAGTTTTATAAGTCTGATGAATATCGTAGATGGTCAGACTGCATGAAAATTAAAGGGAGAAAATGTATAACAGGACACACTTTTTCTGGTCGGAAGCAATGTGAACTTTGTCTCGCTTAACTCTCCATGTCTCTGAAGAATTTAAAGATGTTTTGAACAGGTATTCAACCTTGCTTTCTCTAAGAGTCCCCTGTCTTCAGTGTTGTTTATGAACTACAATATGTATGTTTCAGCTACCTGATTATTAGCTTAGCTTATGTACATGCATTCTATGATGCCATATTCTTGTATTCTCCTGTATTAATTTTCTGGTTTAGTCTTTTGTAAATTGCCAGGTGGATTTATTCCCTTACAATTTTAAAGAAAGCCTTCATTTGATGCCGTTCTTGGTGTTGTGTTTTTTTTTTTCTTTTTTTACTGAATAATAAATTTGTTAAGGATAATCTGGTTTATACTGTACATGTGTGTGTGCACTTACATGTATTGACCATTTAGAATAGAAGCCATCAGCAATAAGGGCCTTACTTAGTGGCAGCAGTACTTGTTCATTAGATAGGCTTTACAAAAGAACTCTATATAATGGGATATCCTGACATAGTTCTGGCTGCAGTACTTGTCCTAATGTATGTGTGTGCGCGCTCACATGTGTATGACATGATCAGGAAGAACATCAGTTTTTAACCTCATCATCATATGTATGCATTAGGCATCAAATCGGTTCTTTTAATATGGGTTATCTAGTTTGCATTTCCCTAATCTGATTAATCATTATTACTTAAAAACTTCACTAAGTTACCAAGGATTTTATTACTTATTTACTTATTATTTAGATCTTTATTGTCAATGAAATCTTATTCCCTTCAGTCCTCCTCACTTTTCTCATTAATCAGGTTTCCAAGTCATATTAGAAGGTGAGACTTTCTCTAGAAGAATATGTCTCTTCTTTGAAGTCTAGTGTTGGACTTGGTGTTCTTGTGGAAGCTGTAGGCATTGGTAAGGGGAAGGAAGACCTTAAGCTTGCAGTAGAAGAAACTAAAGTTGGTGGCTGCAATGAGGAAGAGGCAGAGAAGGGATCCTACAAGGTTCATGACAAACTAGAAGAGATATATCCTGATGACGAACAGGTTAACGATGCTGTCATCGAAATCCTTGAAAAAAGGTCAGGTCGGCCCTCCCAATTAGCAATGAATTTAGAGGCCAATCTGAATCAACCAACAACTAATGAAGAACTGAAGCAAGCTCTGAGCAAATTTCGAAGTTTGGCTTATGAAGAAAGCTTCAAGACTTGTTTCGACAGGCCGAATTACAAGAAAGAATTGGCAGAAGCAATTGATGAGCTCATAAAGTTCAAGGATACGATGATCGAGGAAGATAAACATGATCTGGACGCATTCATAGAGATTTTTGACCAAGCATATCCTCTCAGTAAGTAGAAACGTAAGTGCAGAGAGGTGCTTGAGAAGATCGAAAATGATACTAAGGATGACAGATCCAAACTTGAATCCTTGAAAATGAAGACAATTGATCTGAAATCCAAATATGTCAAGCTCAAGCCGTCTCTTGCAAATTTAGAGAAAGAAGAGAAGGATTTAGAAGAACAACTAAAAACAATTCAGGATAAGCTTGTGACTGTTCGAAAGCAAAAAGATGAAACTATTGCAGCTAAAGCAAAAGTGATCAAAACTCAGGAAGAAACTCTTGCAGCTGCGAAAATTATTGCTGCACCTTTAGTAGAACAATTACAGAAAGAGATCTCTCCAAGAAAATCAGGCCTAGTTATTTGCAGACCCCAAAGTTTTGATCAAGAAGCACAACAAAATGAGACTTGTCTACCTGCCTTGAACATTTTTGCTTGAGCAAATTACACTCGCATCCCCTGAGGGCTAGCGCTTATTACACTCAACCTCACTCCTTTTTTTTTTTATCATATACAAGACTCCATTGTATTTTTACCATCCATTACACTGTGCCCCCTAACCCACTAACACTATCAACCTTAACAAGAACTAGACATGTGATTTGTAGCGGGTGCCAAGTTAGGTGACTGTACATGACATGCAACGAGAGCACCAGTCGAGGGTGAGGTCGCTGCGGCACTGGAAGAGGCTGTAGATGGTGTCGGAGGAGGCGAGGACGGTGAATTTGTTGTGGTTGTGGTTGGCAAAGGCGACAGAGTTGACGAGGGATGTGAGGAGCGAGTTGACGGTGTTTTCGTAGGTGAAATCAGCGTGAACTAGGACTGCAAGTAGACTTGCACGAGAGTGATAGGGATTCTTAAGACATTTCACAAAAATCAATAGGTTCAGGAGAGACAAAAAAAATGTGATTTTACCAAAAGTGTGTAGGTGAAATAAACCCTAACATAAGGGGGTGAGTGTAATTTGTTCTTTTTTCTTTGATTATTATTTCCAGCTCTTTAGAATGCTTTGAACAGGATTCATACCTTTGCTAATTGAGTGGTATGTTTACTTCCATAATGGTTGGTTTATATTGCTTTAAATATTTTCTGTTTATTGATGCAATTCAAATTTCAAAGTTTACTTGGTGAATCGAGCAGGCCTTATTAGAATAAACCGTTTTGATTTCATACGGTCCCTCCCAATTTGATGACCACTTTCCATGTATTCTCGATTTTTTATCAATGGGCAAAATTACTTTCCAAACTAAGTCTTCAACCTTAAAATTCTTCAATTTCATGCTTCTATTAAAAAATCGAGAAATTATTTCTTTCTATCGAACAATATTTTCCAACGTGACCAATCTTTCTTCGTCTAAGTTATTTAATTTGTCAAACATTAAGTCCCAATCATCCGACGACTCATTTTGTCTTTGTTCTAGAATAGTTTGTAAGTTAATTTCAATTGACAACACTGCTTCATGACCATACACCAATCTAAAAGGAGTAACTCATGTAGCACCTTAAGGGGAATTTCGACAAGTCCATAAGATTTGATTTAACGTTTCATGCCAATTTTTGGGTTTTTAACCAATATGTGTTTTAATAAGACTTATCAAAATCTTCTTTATAAAAAAGGACTTATCAAAATCTTGTTTATAGCCCCGCCTTGTTCATTAATTTGGCCATAATAAGGAGTTAAAGTGAGTAACTTGATATTTTTATACTTGACATTTTTTTAAGAGAAATTTTGAGACTTGACATGCTGAAACATTTTTTGACTAGTAAAAATAGTTTTTTGATCAGTAGTAATAGTCTCATGACTGCCAAATTGAAAAAACAACTTGGTATTTAATAAAATAAATGACATGGCGTCCATGGCATTCTAGCAATGAGTTACGCTAACCAAAAGTTTTAATTCCATTATTTTAATCATTTAATAGGATTTCAAGACTAAAAAACAAATTTTTAAAAAGTTTCGGAATATCAATCGATAAAATTTTTGTATAGGAATTAAAAATCATACCAGAAAAAGTTAAAAGACATTAGTCAAACTTTTGTTCAGAATTAAAAATTGAATTTAAAAAAAATTGAAACAAAAATTTAGTTAATCCAAATTTAAAAAACAACTTAAAATGATAGCATTAACCTATATTTTGAGACCAAAATATCAATAGTGATTTAGATGAAAATTTTAGAGACTTATTTTTTAAAAAATTAATTTTAAAGACCAATATAACAATGTGTTACACATTTAGGGAATGATGGTTAACTCGTTTTTAAATCTTGAGATTTAAAATAAAAATTAAGCTAAAACTCAATTACTCTTAAAACTTTTTTTTAACAAACTCATTATTAATTTCTTTTAAAAATCATGTCAACCCAAATTGTCATTTTTCAAGAAGAATAGAGCCAAGGATTATCTTGTTCCTTTTGTTCTCACGACTTTCAAATTTGGTCAAATCAGCGCCAATTAGATGAACTCGGCCGAGTCACTCGTTTAACGTAACTTGGCGCGTTTAAAAACTCGAGTGGAGTGTGTTTAACATTATGCTTTATTTTCTTTGTTTTCTCATCTCTCTCGTGGCCAGCGAGTTCACCCACTGAAGCCCCACTTTACGCTCAGGTTTCTCATTTTACTCTTCTTCCTTTGCGTCTTTACCTTGTCTTTCTCTTATCACAACACCCTTCATAGTTTCACCACTCATTTTCTTGTATAAACATACGTATTTGCATGCATGCTTTTGACGTTTCCAGCACTTTCACTGAGGCTGTTAACAAATGTTAATTTCATCCATCTTTGTTATCAATCATCTTGTCCAATATGTACGTCTATGTGCTGTTGTGTGTGTAATAATGATATCATAATTCTTTGGATACCAAGAAAGTGTCTTTTAAATATTTTTTATGATAAACAATGTATCCATTAATTCATAGCAATATATGTTTTTTTATGAATGGGAAAATAATTAGCAATATATGGTTGCGATCTCATGAGGGGTTGCTGAATGTTGTATAATAATGATAATCTGATATCATAATTCTTAGGATACCAATAAAGAATCTTTAAACATTTTTGGTGATAAACATGCGTCCATTAATTCTTAGCAATATCTCAAGTGGGGTTGTGCTCAATCTCTGCGTCATTGTACTTGTTATTTTCTGGTTTCCATGATTTCATATATTCTGCCTTAGTCACATACGTCTGGCTGGCTCTGTTTCTTTCTTGTATATTTAATTATTTAATCTACTAGCACACTCGGTGGCTTTGATTATAATAATGGTACATGTAAGAGGATATGGTGTATGTTATCTTATAGTTGGTTGGTAATCAAAATTCTTGGCGTTGACATCATTTTTCACAAAGGCTACTTTTTTCCCCTGCTAATAATGGATACACATGGTGGTTGTTATATGGTGTAATCATATTCTGAAGCTGTGCCAACCTATGAAGAATGTTTTATTCGAAAAGGAATAGGGTAGGAAAACTGGCTTTGCTTTTCCGGCAAAGAGAATTGATAGGGTTTTATGTGAGTACTTTAGGCAGCCATTGTTCAGGAATCAGGATTCTGTTGCTTTACCCTTGGTATAGAAATAATGGTTTTAATTTGAGCTAGATTCTAATTACCTTGGTGCAGAAAAAAAAAATTATATTTTGGAATTACTGATCAATGAAGAATTCCTTCCCCCTTAAGTTGCTCCTTTATTACTTGTATTCTAATTCTGTACAATACATTGACCTCTAAAAGCATCAGTGGCCAACCAGCCAACTACAGATTGGGGTTTCGGGAGATTTTATATATATAACCATATATGAATGCTTATGATTATATAGTTATATGATTGAAATTCACTTCTTTAACACTCATCTCTCACTTGATACGCTTAATTACTATTTAAATTCCAAATTTCACACTTGACTTGACTAGTTGAACTGATTCAGCAAAGTGCCAACAGCTTGATCTTTTGTGCTGCCTTTCAAATCTGCCACTGTGTTGTTAGAGATTTATGATTTCTTAATACTCAAACAAGCAATCCATAATAATATTTGAGTTTTAGAGAATTTAATAATAGTGACATTTTTTTAGGAGAATAATTGTGACAATTTAAAGCTAAAGACAAGTTGATATCTAATATTTTGTTAGATAGACAAATATGCATGCATATATGTGGTTGAAAATTTAAAAAGGAAAACAGAAGTTAGCAAAGTAGCCTCATACTAGTGGTTATCAATTCTGACTGCCTTCAACCTATGTTGTTTGGCAGATGGAATCAATTGGCAAGGATTATGACAATACTATGGAGCATGCATCTAATAGGAAGCTAATTCCTCCAAGTTCTCCTGAAATAAGCAACATGATTGGAACCCCAAAGTCAAATCCTCGAATTGGTCATGAATACCAGGAGGAAGTTCATTCCATGATACAAGAAACAGAACGGCTTCAACTTCTAATGAATCCAGCTGATTCAGAACTTGTACATAATAAAGTGGAGGATAATGTAGCAGCAGCTAATTTGAATAACTCATGGAGTGATGCTGATGCAAAAAGTTTTCTCCTTGGTTTGTTTATATTTGGGAAGGATTTTGTTCAGATAAAAAGATTTTTAGAGAACAAAGAGATGGGAGAAATACTGTCGTTTTACTATGGGAAGTTTTATAAGTCTGATGAATATCGTAGATGGTCAGACTGCATGAGAATTAAAGGGAGAAAATGTATAACAGGAGGACACCAACTTTTTTCTGGTCAGAAGCAACGTGAACTATTGTCTCGCTTGACTCCACATGTCTCAGAAGAATATATAGATGCTTTGCAAATGGTATTCAACCTAGCTTTCTCTTAGTGTATCCCTTGTGCTAGGTGTTGTTCATGAACTACATACATTATGCATGTTTCAGCTACCTGATTATTTGCTTAGCATGTATGAGCAAAGTAGCTAAAGTGATTATTAATTAATGCCAAATATCTGACTTACCAGTTATTTTTGTGCTAATGATGGACAAATGATATTATTTAGACCTTTATTGTCAATGGACTCTAATTCCCTTGAGTCCTCACTTTGCTCATGTCTATAATCACTTAATCAGGTTTCCAAGTCATATTCAGAGGGGAGAATTTCTCTTGAAGAATATGTCTCTTGTTTGAAGTCTACTGTTGGACTTGGTGTTCTTGTGGAAGCTGTAGGTATTGGTAAGGGGAAGGAAGACCTTAAGCTTGAAGTTGAAGAAACTAAAGTTTGTGGCTGCAATGAAAAAGTCGTAGAAAAGGGATCCAACAATGATGGTGAAGAACCTGGTTATAAGCAACATTACCATTGTTACCTAAAACCGAAGAGGGCCATTGGGGCCAAAGACCCATTGGAAGCACTTTCAGAGAAGGAGGCATTGCTATTCCAGGCCAATGAAGAAAAGGAAAATGCAAAGAAGAGGCCACCCTCATGAATGAGAAAATTGCTTGGCTTCAGAGAGAAAAGAACTTCAACTCCAAACTCCATCAGCTGAAAAACATGCTGGAAGAAGTGGTACAGGGACTGAGTACCATGTTAAGTGAATTAGGTGCAATCGCCCCCTAATTCATACTAGGTTTAATTCCATATTTTGTCCCTTGCTTTTGTAACCATTTTGCCAATTTTATTACAACGTTTTTTTTCTTCTCCCTCACACATTCGGGAAGTTTATCCCTCCATTAGTTCGATTTATGTTGTGGTTAGGTCATTAATCACGTGATATTGACATGGATTGTTGACATAGTATTGGTGTGCTCACATGCAATTTTAAATTCTAACCCTTGCTTGCTCTGCTGTGCTATCTTCCTATTCTAGTAGCAGCAAAGTCGTTGCATCATTTGACATATTTAATTTATAGATAAAAATAATATTTTACATATTTAAATATTTTATATCATATAAGACTAAAATCTCGAGATCCAAATTGATATCTCTCAACAAATATTTTTTTATATACACAGATTAAAAATCGAACATATGAACACATGTCTAAGAGATAAGATTATCTACCAATCATATCACACTTTATTGGTAAAAAAAAACATGTTTAATTATAAATCGAACACATGATCACACGTCTAAGGGATAAGATTAGCTATCAACTATGTCACACTTTATTGGTACAAAAAAATATGTTTAATTATAAATCATGTCGTGGTTTACTCCATGATTTATTTAAATCATCATTAATTTTTATAATTTATTTAATTATATAAAATATACAATTTGTTTATATAATTATAAATATCACTAATGTTGTGATTCACATCATATATTATTTGATTACTTAATATTAGTGTATAGTATCTATTAATTTTTATTGATGACTAAGTTTTATCATCTTTAGTAAAGTATTTTTTTTCTCACATTTTTTATTAAAAGAACTCAAACTTAGTTAAGACTTTGGTTAAAAAATCTGAACTTAATTTCATTAACCCTAATGGCATGTTAGTAAAATATAAAGATTTAACAATAAATAAAAATTAAATTGCACTCACAATTATTCATAGTTTGAGAGATCAAATTTGCAATTACCAAATGCAATAGTATAGTGTTAGAAAATAACTTTTTTATATTAAAATAACTTTTATTTATAAGTTAGATAAGTTAAATAACTTAATAGCTTTGATGGTCGTGAAATAGGAAAAAGGTAAGGGTTTTAGTCTTTTCTCTAACATTGTTTTTATCATTTATTATTTTCATGTATTTTATCTTTATTTTTAAAATTTTGTATATTTTATCTTTATTTTTAAAATTTTGTCTATTTTATCTTTAATTGTACATTAATTTATGTCAATGTCATGTTAGTATATTTTCATGTCAGCAATCTACTAATGACACTAAACATTCAATATAAAATTCATGAGATTTTTTATAAAATAACAAAATATGCAAGAAAAAATAGTAACAAAAACGTGTAAAATATAAAAAAAGTAAAAAATAAAATGTACAATTAAATCTTAATACTATATATTTCTTGTTATTGTTTTCTTTTTTCATTTTAAGATGTGCTTGACTTAGGAAGAGCAAGAGAAATAGAAAAAAAATAATATAAATTTCATGTGGACCACACATCACTTACACTCTACTTTAATTTAAATATTTATCTTTTATTTTTATCCCCTACCATCTATATTTCCACCATCTCAACTAAACATAACATAAATTTTAATTTTTTCCCCATTTACTAATACATAGCCAGCCCCTTTAGACTTTAACGTTACAAAAAATTACCAATGTCAATAAAATTTTTTATACTAGTAATGAAATTTGAACATTCATTTTTATGAAACATTTAATTGTACCTATCATTCTTTTTATATATACATTATGTTTAGTAGAAACTTAAAATGCATACAATAATAGTTTTTTATCTATTAAAAATATTTTAAGGTATTTTAAAACTTACAAGTTGTCTTTTAAAAGAGTTTAACTCTCTTGATTAAACAAGATATATAAGTGTTATTTTTCTGTTTAGTCAATTCCTACGAATAAAAAATGAGTTTAATTCAATTGATTAAATAAAATGTATATAAATTTTGTAAATTTTCTTCATACCTATTTTGAATTGTTACCGATAAAAAAGAAGAAAAAAACTTACAAGCTATCTAAGTATTATTATCAAATATTGAACTCTTTTTCTTTCCTTCAGTTTTTGTCTTCTTTCCACGCTTACATCCGTTTTCTATCTTCAAACAAAGACAAGAGAAGGCCAGGACCTTTAGCAACGTGCAGTACGTGTTTTATTTTAGAATTTTTTTTCCCTTAGTGTTTGTAGTAAGTGATCTTTTTCTTCTTTCAATTATTCTAACATATTGTTTTTTCTTATATTAAGATCCAGTTTTTTTTTATTTCACTTTATAATTTTATTTTATTTTATTTTATTTAGGAAATATTGAGATTTTATTTTATTTCCTATACATTATAAATAGATGTTAGGCAACACCGTAATAGTTTTAAATTTGGATTGCTTTTAAGCTTTAATTGCTTTTCATAAATATACAATATAGAATTTGGATTGTTATATAGAAAAAAAATAGATTTTTTTCTTCTAAATTACAATTTTAATCCTCCTTTAATTTTTATCTGCAATTTTAACCAGCTATATTATAATTTTGATGGTAGTGAAATAGGAAAAAGTCAATGATAAAATAGTCCTTTACTAGAACACGTGGGAAAAAAAATCTCAATTCATCGATTAGAATGATTATAAAAAAAATTTATAGGCAAATGTTAATTTATTAGAATATAAATTTTATTAACCGAGTTAATCGAACGTACAATCTTTCCATGGTTATAAAGCCTTTTAAAGGTTATTTGGAAACACTACTACAAAATTTAAATTTAACATCGTTACAATGATAAATAACGTGACTTTCTTAACATCAGTTTTTCAAATAATCGATGTTAACATGATTTTGATAACGTCCGTTTTTTCAAAAATTTGAAGTTGGAAAATGATAAGTTAACATTGGTTTTGTTAAAAAATCGATGTTAAGGTTAACATCACTTCCTTAACATCGATTTTTTTAAAAAACCAATCTTAATGACTCGATTTTTAAAAATATTATTGGCTTCACACCCTAATTCACTCATGTCTTTGCCACAACTCTAGTGTCGCCCGCGCCATCGTCTTCATCGCAACTTTGTGCCTCCGCGTATGTCTTCCTTTAGCGACTCTTCGTTCTCACTGCCAGTTTCGTTGCCATTGTCGTTGTTGGTGTCGAGGTAAGCTTCATGTCTTCATGGTTCCTCTTTGTACTCACTTTTTCTTGTTGGGCTGTTTTTCTATTTTCGTTCCAAATGGATGGTTAGCTATTCAGTCTCATTCAATAAGCACGCCCAAGTTTGCAGTTCTCTTCGAAGCATGTTTCTGATCCCATTGTGATTTCTTCTTATGAAAACTAGTTTCTATAGTGTATTTTTTTTAAGCATGTCGAGGTCATGGATTTGACATTTTTTAATTAAGAGACGAACAAAAATAAACATATGGCTTCATTCAGCAATGTATAAATGACCAAAAGCACATGGAAATCAACATGAATGCCAAAATAAGGAGTGCTACACAAAAAAGTGTGCTACTAGTATTTTCTCAAGCCTAAATTCACAACCAATAACTTGATACGACTTCAACTCCACAAGGAGATACCTAGTGGAACCTAGTTTTCTAAGCTAGTTGCATTAATCAGTCCATACCAACTCTATTCTACTATGTCGTTGCTGCTTCTTTTTAATTTTTGTTTTTATTTCTGCTATCTTAAGTAACAAATTAGTACTAAGTCTCAATTGTCTGTGCCTCCTATTCTTCCATGGTTGGTGATTGGCCCTTCATTAGCGATGAAAGTGAAGTTACCGCCTCTCCAACAGTCAAGAAAAGGTAATCTTCTCGAACAAAATCATAAGTTTCATCTACTTTTTGCAGCTTTTCTATGACATCAGCTAGAGGATTCATCAACACAAGTTGTCATAACTCACAACTCATTCAAGTTAGTCACAGTTGAGATTTAATTCTTATCTGTCAAGGTGTGTAAATAAATCAAGTTTGTCTGTGTTATTTAATTATTATTCATGTATAACAATTCAATACGTAATGTTCTTTACTCAAATACATGTAGTACAGAGGATTGGTTTGCATTGCTGGTGCATCTGGTGGTTAGTGCTCTAGTGCTCTTTAATTTATAGCTTGGTTTTGCATTGTTGGTCAAACTTGTGCAGAACTACCTTATCAATTATCTATTGTAGTTATTGGGAGGAATTAAAGCCTAGTATTTTTGGTGATATAAGTTGGTATAGAATAGTAATATTGCTATATAGTTTAAACTACAATATTGGGGGATATATAGTGTTATGCTCTTGTGTGGGGATGTCGGGTTAAATTTGGTTATTTAGTATTTATTGTTGCTGTTATAAATACTTCATAACCTTAGAAATTATCCTTTTATACCTACATGCTATATATCTCTGGTATCTTATTAATGATATACTTTCTTTGCCTTTTTTTAAAAAAAGGCAATTGTAATAAATTATGTCTAAATGTTAAGTTTAAAGTGTATATAGCATTTTTTTAAAGGAAGCGTATAGAATGTTAACACTATCGTAATAAAATGATTTTGATTGCAGATATGTTAAGGATAGTGAAAAATTGAAAAGAAAATTAAAATATATAATATTATTAATATACTTCTACGGTAATTCTTATAAAAATCTTTACTTATTAATATTTAATCCTTATAAAGTGATAGTTAGTATGACAAATTTTGTGGTATAATTCTAAATCTTTCTAGTACTAGCATAATTATGATTGATACATCATGATTATTGATGTGTATTACTAAATGCTATAGAAGACTATGTTTAAAGGGTGCATAAATTGTAGTTGTTGGCTGCACTTATTTGTATCCAAACTCTATCTAGTATTTATGCTATTAACTGTTGACTTGTTTTTACAGAGTTATCCTGGAGCAGAAAATTCAACTGCATTGGCTACTCTTCAAGGATTTCACTCAGTAAGTGATATATAAGTTAATATATGTTGTTGTCATTGTTGGTTTGTGATAGAAACCTAGTATCCAATCACAAAGAATAGGGAAAAATTCCCTGAATAAATACAACTAAAATTATGTTGTAGATATCTCAGTTGGCCATGCTTATGCTGACAAGTCAGCCAATGTCATGCTAATAGCTATTAGAGTTGTTTTATTAACAATAATGTGGAAACAACTCAATTAGGTGTTGTTGGCACGAATTAGAGGCTCAAAGATTGCCACTTGAATTCAATTCAACGAATCAACTATAAACGTTTGTCTCTTTTTTTCTTCTGTACATTGACACGAATTATATTTATGGTCTTTTTATATTTGTTATTCATTGTCAGTCCTAGTAACTACTATAATTCAGAAGGTAATCACATACACATCCTTTCTTAGCCATTGGCCATTAACATTTTTAAATATTGTAGACTTAGCTTTCACATTGTGAGCTAGTACCATGCAGCAATTGTGTTGTCTACTCTATGCCATTACTTTGGAGAAAGACTCCAGGCTCACCAACTTATCTAACCTCGTTTTTCATGTTGGAGGGCACCAACTTGATTGGGACATTGGCTGTAGAGTTGTTTCTCTCAACTTTAATAAGTGGAAAGTTAACTCCAACAATTACAGTTCTTCAACTATTTTTAAGTTCGACTAAGCTAGTGTTGAGATTTGTTGTTGTCCGCACCTTCAACAAGGTAAGCCAAGCTTTAATTACTCAAATTTCACTAAACTAATTTTTATGCTGTCGTAGAATGTGAAATAAAGAATATTGAACATTCACGTGGCCTTCTTTATTGTACAAAAATCAAATCCTTTACAAACGTAGGAAATTTGTCCTAAAGTCTAGCATACATATTGTAGCAGCTACTAGCTATTTATAGTAGGTTAATGTGTTATAGATAATAAACATGTGAAAAATAATGGCTACAACCAGGCGTAATAGTGGTTCCAGACAGTGTTAGTTTAGAAAATTTAGGCTTGTCACAATATATCTATGCATGGTTAAGAGAGGAAGTGCTAGTGGTGTTATTATATATAGTACTACCACTTCATGCATGTGTGAATGAATAGAGAGAGAGAGAGAGTCCAACATGTTGCATGGCAGAACATGTACCTTATACTCCGGACCTCTAAAGCATAGGATTAGTTTTGCTAGTTGGTCAGTGTAGTGACCTACACCACCTGTAGGGGTGGGAATAGGCCAGGCCAGACCAGGCTTTAAGAGGCCTGAGCCTAGCCTACGATAAATTTTTTAGGCTTGAGTCTGGCCTATAGCCTATCAAAGGCTTTTATTTTGGCTCGGCCTAGCCTTTTTAAAAGTCTAGCCTGGCCTGATAGCCTTTTTAAAAGTCTTTTTATATTTGTTTGCTTTGAGGTAGGAACGTAATAGGAAAGTTAATGGAAAAGAAAACATTAACCAGAATAGGAAAGCAAATAAAAATAATGAGTAATATAAAGGGGCACATGACTCACACCCCTAATTTGAAATTAAAGTCTTACTTAATTATAAGAATGAAAGTTATGGAGTAATAATGTGTAATGAAAGTCTGTTGGTTTAAAAAAAAATTAATTGTACCCAAAAAATAATATAAGTATAAATTGGTACCAAAAAATAATATAAATATATATATATATATATATATATAGGTCGACCTATCAGGCTTATAAGGCTTTTTAACAAGCCTAAGCCTGGTCTATTTAATTTAATTGGCTTTTAAAAAAGTCTGAGCCTAACCTTTTAGTTAAATAGGTCAGTTCAGGCCAGACTTTATGTAGGCCAGGTCGTAGGCCCCTGTAGGCCAGCCTGGCCTATTCCCACCCCTAACCACCTGAAGCAGCAATTACTAAAATGTTCTTGAGCTGGCCAGTCCCATCAATGGCATAATTGGGGCTCACAAAGCTAAATTTTATAATGTATTTAGTGTAATAGACAAAAAGGAAGCACTGAGTGTGGGTATTACGTCATACACTGAATGTCAACTATAATCTTAGGAAGTTTCAAGAATAATTGAGAAACAATAATTGTTTAATTCA
The DNA here is from genome assembly GCF_004193775.1 of Glycine soja. NCBI lineage: Eukaryota > Viridiplantae > Streptophyta > Magnoliopsida > Fabales > Fabaceae > Glycine > Glycine soja. The sequence goes on along the minus strand of NC_041011.1, from coordinate 40,415,764 downwards.
AACAAATTTCATTTTGTTATGATTGATATTATATTATTAACTTATGTTTAATTATATCATGCAGTATTTCAATGATGCTAGACCATTGGAATCAAAGAGATTGAAGGCGTTTCGCATCTAGTGGGCAAAGTATTATTTGAAAGTTAAAAATGAAACCTAGGATGTTTAGGCAATTTTGTAATTATAGTTTAGTTACTTTACATTTTTTACAATTCATGTGTCTCCTTAACATTAAATATTCTTTTAATTCAGTAATTAATAAATTTTTGATGGAATTTCTGATAAAAACTGTTTCAAAACAGAATGAAAATTATATGTTGTGTGGTCCGCTTTTAAAATTTACAGGTTAATTTTGGAGTTATTAAAAAAAAAACATACATCATATTAAAAAACAATCCTAAAAAACAATATTGGTTTTTAAAAAAATGATGTTGTATGTTATTTTAAGATCAGTTTTTTAAAAAATCGATGTTAAGTTTCATTAACAACATCGATTTTGATAAAAACTCATGTTGATGGTAATAAAACAACATCGGTTCTTACCAAAAACTGATGTATGTTATAAGTAAATAACATCGGTTTTGATTACCAGCAACATCAGTTTTTATCAAAATCGATGTTAATATAGACATACAACATCAGTTTTTACTAGAAATCGATGTTGTCTTCATATATTAACATCAGTTTTGGTTAAAATCGATGTTGATATGAAGATATATAACTTTTTTTTAAAATTCTTATTATATAACATCGGTTATTTAAATAATCGATGTTGTAATTTTATATTAACATTGGTTTTGGAAAATCGATGTTAACGATAATACTTTTAATGTCGATACTTTCAACATTGGTTAATAATCGATGTTGAAAGTCCTTAATAACCGATGTTGAAACTCTATTTTTTAATAGTGAAAACAAATATAAGAAAAGTGGAAAATAGTTGATTGCAACTTAAGACTACAATTGATAGTATTTTTTTAGATAATTTTTCAAAAATATGCTAGAAAGTGATTAAAGTTAAGACTTAAAAAAACAGGGACAATTTTATTGGGTTATTAAAGCTTTTAGCATCTTATAATAACAAAGTTGTTATAGTTGTGTTAGAAAATTCTCCACAAAATTATTGAAGAAGAGATATTGTAAACCATTGATGATTATGTACGAAGTGTTATTAGGAAAAAAATGATAGTGTTAAATTTTGTATATTTGTTGATGAAGCTTGAGATGAGTCAAAGAGAAAGAAAATGACTATTATTTTATAATTTGTTAACAAATATGACTTTTCATTTAAGAGCACTATGACGGTGCTAGTAATTTGCAGTAAATGGAATGAACTACAATATTTAAATATTCTTATGCTTATTATGTCGATTCCACGACTCAAATTACAATTGGCTTTGATTACATTATGTATAGAAGTTAAGAATGTTCATCAATTTTTTACAAGTTTGACATTATAATTAAGAGCTAATAGATGATGGCTGAGAACCACTACTTAATAATGTCACCACTTTTTCTACTAACAATAATATTAATATTCCTTATTAGTTAATATTTAAGAGCTCGAAGTAAACCTCTTCCAAAGAAGCATTTGGAGACTAACATAATTCTAAAGGACACACTTGGCCAAGTACAAGTAGTAAGAAAATGAAATGCATGTAGACATATGCCTCTAAGCAAATTATAACTAACACAACTTTGAAGAAAGTCAAAGAAATTAAATATTATAAATATTAGGTAAAATTACATTTTTGGTCATTTAGTTCTCTTTAATTTCGATTTTAGTCCCCCTTTAAATTTATTCATCAATTTAGTCCTTCAATTATGTCCAACCTAGTAAATGTGGTCCCCAAGTCGAGATTTAAATTGACTGTTGCAAAGGAATATTGACTGTCATGTGTCACGTTCTGATTGGATGTTGACTGTCACATATTACGTTCTGATTAGATGTTGACTACCACGTGTCACATTCTGATTGGATGTTGACTGTCACGTGTCATGGTCTGATTGAATATTAACTGTCACTGTTACGTTTTGATTGGATGTTGACAACAACACTACATTTTTATCGTCCAATCAGAATGTGACACATGACAGTCAACGTTCATTTGTAACAGTCAACATCAAAATCTGGATTTGTGGACCACATTTATGGGATTAGACATAATTGGAGGACTAAATTCGTGAATGAATCTAAAGGAGGACTAAAATCAAAATTGAAAACAATTAGGGAGACCAAAAATACAATTTTACCTAAATATTATCATTGTGTGGATTTTTTTCTTCTCCTTTTCTTTTAAATTTCTACACCAAGTCATCTCACATAGTCACTTCATCTATGTTGATCCAAACCTCAACATTGTTCAACCATGAGTCCATGACCTAGACAACGTCACTCTACCATCCCTTCTTCTTTATACTTGCATTGCCATCGACTTATTTGTTAATTATTAATAAGGAGCTAAGGAATAAGAAACTTGCATTAAAATGTGAAAAATATGTAAGCTTATCCTTCTAAAATGTTGCCTCGGCTACAATCAACTTTTTTTGCAAATTAGGACACTTTTTCATAGCTAATTTTTTGTTTGTCCAACTTATATCATTTGAGGTTATGTTAATTTAGGACAAAAAAAATTCAAGTTATATTTTTAAAGAGTAGCACAATTTTAGTCTATGAAAATATATAACATTATCATATTAGTCCCTAAAGCTTAGAGAATTCTAAATAAGTTTCTGAAAGAGCAATTTATCAATTACATTAGTTTAAAATTTAAAAATTATGTGATTTAAAATGATAATATTAACATATGTTTATGGAGCAAAATTCTAATAAGTGATTAAGACTAGACTTAGTCGAAATAACTCCAAATTTTAAAATGATATTAATTTTAGGAAATAAATAAAAGTGCGTTAACTTTCAAGAAATGGTGGTTTAGTCATTTTTAAAATGAAAATTAAACTAAAAGTCAATTACTTAAAAAAAAAATTCAGTTGGTTAAACAAGTGTATGAATATTGTGAAGCCTTCTTGTATCAAACAAGATTAATCTTCATTTTAGTGAGTTGGAACAAACTCATCTTCTCAGGATATAAAAACCTAAAATTCTAATTTTTCAAGAACAATATAACCAAAGCCCAAATTACATTGTTGTGATGACTTTCTAATCTGGTCAACTCAGCGCCAATTTCATGAACTCGGCCGAGTCACTCGTTCAATGTAACTCGTGGCGTTTTAAAACTCAAGTGTATATCAGCATGCTTTATTTTCTTCGTTCCCTCTTCTGAGTCTCTCATTCTCATATATTCTCTCATGGCCTGCAAATGAATTCACCCTTTGAGGCCCCTCTTCACAATTAGGTTCTCATTTTATCTCTTCTTCCTTTAAGTCTTTACCTTGTGTTTCTCTTAGCACTACTCCTTTCAATGCTTCATTATGTTGTGTTTCACCAAACTTATATTTTGTAACACGTATATCTCAAAATATCACCACTCATTTTCTTGTATACACATACACTAAGGTTAGCAAATGTTCATCCGTCTTTGTTATCAATCACCAATCATCCTGTCCAATGTGTGTTTATGTGCTGCTCTTTGTTTATTGTATAATGATATTTATAATTCATAGGATACCAAGAAACAATCTTTTTTTAAAAAAAAAAAATTGATGAATAATGTTTCCATTAATTGTTATCAATATATGGTTGTGATCTCATGTGGGGTTGTGCTTAATCTGTGTGTCATCGTGCTTGATTTCATTTACTTTTCCTTATTTATATATGTCTGAGTCTGTTTGTTGTATGTTTAATTATTTAATCTGCAAGCATACTCTTTAGCTTTGATTATGAACCTACATGTAAGAGGCTAGGGGGTTTGTTATCTATATAGTTGGTCGGTAATCAAAATTCTTCGTGTTGATGTCATTTTTTCACAAAGGGTATTTTTTTCCCCCTGCTAAGATCGCATACACATGGTGGTTGGTTATCATATTCTGAAGCTGTGTCAACCTGTGAAGAATGTTGTATTCGAGAAGGAGTAGGGTAGGCAAATTGAATTTTCTTTTCCAGCAAAGAGAATAGATAGGGTTTTATGTGAGTGCTTTTGGTAGTCATTGCTAAGGATTCTGTTGCTTTATCACAGTAAATTAATGGTTTTAATTTTAGCTAGGTTCTAATGTCTGATCAACGAATGTCTTTTGATATACAATTACTGATCAATAAATAATTCCTAATTACTGATCAATGAAGATTTCGTTCCCCAAAAGTTGCTCCTTTGTTACTTGTACTGTAATCATGTACAATACATTGACCTCCAAAAGCATTAGTGGGCAACCAGCCAACTACATGGGGGTTTTGGGGGATAGGATTTGTGTGTGTGTGTGGGTGCGCACATGTGTGTGAGAGTTATCTTGACTGTAGAACTTTATTAGTTCTAATATTAACCATACATTTTAATTATATGGTTGAAATTTACTCCTTTCACACTCTCATCTCTCACCTGATATGCTTACTATCTGTATTCAAATTTTTACACTTGACTAGTTTGAACTGATTCAGCAAAGTGCTAACCCTAATCATTTTTGTGCTGCCTTTCAAATCTGCCCGAGTGTTGTGAGATATTTTTTATTTCTTAATACTCAAACAAGCAGTACATACTACATAGAGTGTACATATAGTGTTTGAGTTTAAAGAATTTAATAATCGTGACAAATTAAAGGTGAAGTGCTCTAAGTCATGTTTGAAGCACATTATCTAATCTACATTTTCTTTATAATATTTCAAGTGTTGATTGAGTTATAGTTACGAGTTTAACAGCCTATGCTGTTTGGCAGATGGAATCAACTGGCAAGGATTATGACAATACTATGGAGCTTGCATCTTATAGGCAGCTAATTCCTCCAAGTTCTCCTGATATAAGCAAGATAGTTGGAACCACAAAGTCAAATCTTCGAATTGGTCATGAATACCAGGTGGAAGTTCCTTCCATCATAAAAGAATCAGAACAGCTTAAACTTCCAATGAATCCTGCTGATTCAGAACTTGTAGATAAGGAAGTGGAGGATAATGTAGCAGCAGCAGCTAATTTGAATAATTCGTGGAGTGATGCTGATGTAAAAAGTTTTCTCCTTGGTTTGTTTATCTTCAGGAAGAATTTTGTGCAGATAAAAAGATTTTTAGAGAACAAAGGGATGGGGGAAATACTGTCGTTTTACTATGGGAAGTTTTATAAGTCTGATGAATATCAGAGATGGTCAGATTGCAAAAAATTAAAAGGGAGAAAATGTATAACAGGACACAAACTTTTTTCTGGTCGGAAGCAACGTGAACTGTTGTCTCACTTGACTCTCCATGTCTCAGAAGAATTTAAAGATGCTTTGCAACAGGTATTCAACCTTGCTTCTGAGAGTCCCCTGTCTTCAGTGTTGTTGTTGATGAACTACAATATGTATGATTCATCTGCCTGATTATTAGCTTAGCTTGTGTCAATGTATACTATGATGTCAATGGACTCTTTTTCCTTTCATCAGCCTGATTATTAGCTTAGCTTGTGTCAATGTACACTATGATGTCAATGGACTCTTTTTCCTTTCATCTGCCTGATTATTAGCTTAGCTTGTGTCAATGTATACTATGATGTTAATGGACTCTTTTTCCTTTCAGTTCTCACTTTGCTCATGTTTATAATCAGGTTTCCAAGTCATATTCGGAGGGGAGAATTTCTCTAGAAGAATATATCTCTTCTTTGAAGTCTACTGTCGGACTTGGTGTTCTTGTGGAAGCTGTGGATATTGGTAAGGGGAAGGCAGACCTTACCCGCCCAGCTGTGGAACATGTGAAGAAAACCCAGGTGCTTTCAATACCAACTAGCAAAGCTTGGTCTTCTCTTGGGCCCAGTGATATAATCAAACATTTGACTGGAGGATATCGACTGAGCAAAGCCAAAAGTAATGATATCTTCTGGGATGCTGTTTGGCCCCGTTTACTGGCAAGAGGTTGGCACTCGGAGAAACTAAAGAATCAAGGCTCTCTAAGCTCCAAAAATCTTGTGGTCTTTCTTTTCCCTGGTGTTAAAAAGTTTTCAAGGAGAAAACTTGTGAAAGGTGATCATTACTTTGATTCTGTCAGTGATGTCTTGAGCAAAGTGATAGCTGAACCAAATCTTCTTAAGCTTGAAGTTGTAGAAACTAAAGTTGGTGGCAGCAATGAGGAAGATGCAGAAACGGGATCCAACAAGGATAGTCAACCTGATAATCATCACCATCGTTACCTCAAACACCGAGCTTCTACTAACAATGCAGACCATATGAAGTGTGCAGTTTTTGATACTGGTTTGGTGCACAGAGGGAAGACATCTGATTTAAGGGAATTGAAATCTTTACCTGCCAATTTGGTAGGTAAAGTTGAGGTAGATGCTGATGATATGGTATATAATAAAGGGAACAAGCATGTTAGTAAAACAAAACAAGGGAAAGGTAAGCTTGATGACATTTCACCAAGTGGGACAGAAACTGCTAAGATATACAGTAAAAAGAATAGTAGTGATGCTGACTGCCAGAAAGGTAAACACAATAGAGATGCTAGTGGCCAAAAACAAGTGAATGTTAACCCTGATGATGCAAACAAGATGGCAGAAAACTGTGAAAATCAGAAGACCTACGTGCCTGATGGAAATCAACCAAAGAGAAACGTAGAGAATCAATTCAGTCAAAGAGCAAGATCAGGTCATTCAGATGTTGCAGTTCCTCCCATCAAACGGCAAAGACTCACTTCTTGGGCTAAGGCTGAGACAAGCCACATTCTTAAGAACTCCTCAGGAGGCTTAGGATCAGAAAAACTGGGACTCTCCCAGTCATCTTGCTTTCCAGATGCCAACAAGAAGGCCGGTAATCCACTTGATCATCAGCAGGATGTGACTTTAATTTCTTATTCAGCTGAAGTAAGCATGGAATTGAAAAAAGAAGAAAGAAATTTCAATAGAGTCTGTCTTGACAATGGTACTTCTTGTGACAAAGTTGAGAAATGTGAATCACAACATTCCATCAACTTCAATGCACCTCAGGTTTCACTGAAGTTTGAAGATGGTGAAATGATGGAAATGGCAGAGGAAGATGAGCAGGGCCCAAAGCCCAATGACACAATTCCAAGGAGGAAGAGCACAAGAAACAGACCATTGACAGTTAGAGCGTTGGAATCTTTTGCAAATGAATTCTTGCATGCACAAAGGAAACAGAAAAGAAAACACACCCTGACACTTAAACACCCATTCAGTGCTTGCAGCCGCAAGGCTCGCACCTAAGGTCTAAAGAATGTTGCATAGTCATAGCTCAGGGTATGGGACTCCAGATTCAATAGAAGAACATCATTTGAATGGAGATTTTAGTGTCAATGAAAACATAGCTAGCCTTTTAGATTATATTAAATCGTAGTGGTCTTTTTATTCTAGGAATTTCAGAAGTTACCTATCATGGTGAGGTTTTGACTTTTGGAAACTTATGCTTCTCCTATCTGCCTTTATTGCATTCTGAAGTTAACAGACATAATGTACATAATTTTTGCCATATGGGAAATTTGATGATTTTAAAGGGTTTTTTGTTTTCTGGTAATTGTAAGTTTCATGAAACATGCTCAGAGGTACATAGCTATCATAATTTAAAATAACAAAATTTGTTCACTTCTATGATAAAGGATTCAAGTATTCAACACATTCTCCCTCGCTGGGTAGCCATTTTGTGTTACTTTTCCTGATCATATACCAAATTAGAGGCCTGTTGAAAATGGCTTTTGAAAACATCTTCTTCAAGCTCAAAAATGCCGAACACTTTTTTTGCTTAACTGACTGAGTGAATTATTATTAATATAGTAAGCTAGATAAAAACATATCTTGCTTTTCAGCTTGTTGTGTATATTTTAAAGTTCAGAAATCCCGCTCTTTCTTTCTCCCTTTGTTTTGTTTATTCGTGTTCATGCAAGCTATAAAAGCCGTGCATGTTTCTTCAAGTTTTATTATATTTCAGCTGTTCAAGCATTATTTTTACTTCTCAACTAGCTACGTCTATGATCTTTAACATATCATCACTTGAACTTTTGAAACACGTAAACACTTAATGAGTGTCACATAATAGAAGGGTGCAAAAACAAAATTTCTAATTTTTTAGGGATGAAAAACTAAGAAACTTTTTATAAGGATTAAAATCAAACTCACTAATTTTACATGGATTAAAAATATATTCAAGTCATCTGATAATTGTATGGGCGAACGTTAAGAATAAAATTGTTTTGTGCTCCCAGCACAATACGCCCTAGCAGAACAACAAAATTTCAATTTTACTCGTCCATAAAATTGATAAGGATGGGTTAATCCGTAAGCCTCATACGGATATAATAAAAATTTATATATGTAAACAAATTAATTATTAGATCAAAGCTAATTGTCACAAAATTTATTATCTAAATTTACATGTGCATTAAATATATATTAGAAATTTTAGTGTTATATATAGCGAGATTAATTATTTTATAACATAATTGACCTATTAGCTTAGTTTGTTAAAACATCGTGCTAATAACGAGGGGTGTACCAACAATTGTGCTGAGTGCATAAAGCAATGCCCAAGCAAAAGTGAAACTTGAGAAAGTATCATATTTGGGATACGGGTGTTGCTAGATGCACCTAGCATTATTGCTGGTGCACCCAACACTTAAGGTAAAATGACGAAAATACCCTTGATCTGTAAGCCATTTAAGTTGATTCGTAAAAGGCTTACGGATCAACTTACCTTTTACGGATCAACTTAATCCGTAAGCCTTTTACGAATCAACTTGATCCATAGAAGTCTTACGGATCAACTTGATCCGTAAGCCTTTTACGGAACAATATGGATCAAGTTGATTCGTAGAAGTCTTACGGATCAAGTTGATCTGTATGCTTGATATCAACATACGGATCAACTTGATCCGTATCAACCTTACAGATCAACTTGATCCATACGATTTACGGACCACCCTCACACACACCCATCACAAATGCGAAAAAAGCATAGGGACAATTTTGGTATTTTAGAAAAATGTTGGGTGCACCAGCAATAATGCTAGGTGCACCTAGCAAAACCCTGAAAGACTTAAACAAGTGAATTTATGGTTATATGTGTTAGGGGCAAGCATGGGTTAAGTCGCATTGAACCCTTGACATTTTTTTATCCGATCAATTTTAATCGGTTTGATCAGTTTGGATTTAATTTTGTTTAGTTTGGGTCTCTAATTCATTCCAAACCAATTCAATCCAATCATAATCAATTTAGATCAAATTGGATTATCGAATTTATCATCAAAAGTGAAAAAATTTTAAAAAATAATAAGAAAGTCATTATGATAGTATGCAATTTTCTACATTTAACAAAAAATCATTTTTTATGCACTAGTTTAATATGAAACTTGTTCCATCTTAAGTTAAAAATTAAACAATGTTTTACATTACAATCATAATAATCATTGAACCATTGCTCTAAAATGAAAACTACAATAGAATTGGGTTGGACTAAAAGAGTCCAAGCTCTAAAGATTAAAAAAAAAACATTGTAAATAATCATGTGGGTCGGATTGGATGGAATTTTTAAAATCAAAATTTGAGATCCCGTTAACTTATCAGATTTGAATTTGTTCAATCTGAACCGAAACAATATGAATTTTTTTGTTTGAATTAATTCAGAATCACAAGATTGTTGGATTGGTTTGTATCCTTGACCACCCTAATTCATACGGGAAAAAATTGCTTTGACTGGGGTTGGGGTTAAGTTTTTTCCAACTTGTAAAAGTGGGATCGAAAATGTAACTCCCCCTACCGGCCCTAGCCTTGAACCTGCCCTGCTGCATACATATTTTTATAATTTTTTATGGATAAATTTTATAATAGAGAGAAGAGATAGAGTATAAATCAATAAGTATGAAAAACATTACGTTGAATTGATTTTGATTTTTTTTATGATTGATGAAAAAAATAAAAACCAAAGAACACAGTAAAAGCAGCAGACTATCTCTGCCTCATAGAAGTTACTCCTAACAAATCAGTTAGAAGGAAACTATGAAGATCAGAAGGACATGATTTTGATTAAGTGTTAATTAGATGATCTGTTAGATTTAAAAATAAAAGATTATAGATTGTTTTCGTAAAAAAAAGAGAAAAAGAAAAAAGAGGATGGATTGCTATCCTTTCATTTCATTAATTATATGATCTATCCTTTTAAGTTTGGTGTACATGTAATGCTTGATGGGAGCTTAATGTTATGTTACTGTTTAGTATATATATGTCCTATCTCCTATGGTGTAGGTGCTAATCAAGTGGAAAGAAGTAGAAAAATATCCATCTGAGTCAATAGCGAATAGGCTGGCTTTTTGTGAATGGAAAGAATTTTTGGCGAACAGGTGGTGGGCACAGAGATTGTAGTATGGCTGTGGGGAATTTTACATCAAGATTAGTAGTTGAATAATTTAGCAGTATGCTTACAGACTCAATAGCATATCTCAGTTTCAATAGCATTTACAGAGAGGTAGTATGATCAAGTTCCACTGGAATATAGCTTCAAATTTTATGGAATTTTTACCACTTCCCCTTTGTTCTGAGTTGAGAAACAACCTAGGAAAACAATCTTCCCAAAATAAACATTTGATTTAGGGATGCTCTTTGTTGGACAATGGCAAACTGAAGCCACAATTGTTTCATTGTGATGTCCCACATCGGAAATATAATATTCCTTTTCTTTATTCCCAAATTTCCTAACTGATTTTAATTAGTTTTGATTGTTATTCTTTTAACAAATATTTCCTTTTTTTTTTAATGCTCTTAATTAGCTATAAACCAAATAGCATAACCTCCACTTTATTAGTTATTCTCTAACGGTCAATTTGTTAAATGTGTAGCTAATAATTATGATTTGTGGACAGGAAAAGAAAAAGACGTTTTTCATTGTTTTGCTATTAAAAAGAGGACTGTCATAGTCTTGCATAGTTTTGCACAGGCAGAAAATAATTTTCAATTCTTTTCTTATTATCTACTTCTAAAATTCTGGGCAATTGTTCTGTGATTTCTATAGCCTAAGGCCACGAGTGCACGTGTTCATAGCTCGTTGTGTTAACCTTGGGGAGCAGTCGGCAAACTAGATTGCATCAAGGTCTAGCCGAATTTTGCTTTCAAGGCAGTGATTTTTCACGGCACAACAAACCTCCAATCTGTGTTATATTTTTCTGTTTTGTACTTCTGACTTCAAGTCTTTTCCAACACTTTGAAAGCAAAATTTATTTTTTCCTTGCATCAAGTACTAAACAGAAATGGCTGGAAGTCTGTCAAAAATCACTCCGGATATGTCAAAAATAGAACCTCTAGATGGCTCAAATTATAGGAGATGGTCTCAAAAACTGTTGATTTTGTTTGAAGCCTTAGAGGTTGATTATGTGCTATTTGAAGATCCTCCCGCTGATGTAAACGCTTCTGAATCATCTACTCCTGAAACTCCTGCTACCCCTGTCGTCACACCGCTTCCTGCAGAAACCAAGAAAGCTGACGAAGAAGCAAAGAAGAAATATGAAAAGGACAACAAAACTGCTAGAGGTCATCTGCTAACTCATATGGCAGATAATCTGTTTGATCTTTTCATTAATCAAAAGTCTGCGAAAACAATATGGGACACTCTGCTGAAACGTTACGGCGATGACGATGCTGGAAGAAAAAAATATGTGGCAGGAAATTGGCTGCGTTTCCAAATGATGGATGACAAACCAATCATGGAGCAGATTCATGAGTATGAGAATCTAGTTGGTGATATACTAAATGAAGGAATGAAGATGTGTGAGATATTACAGGCTAATGTGCTTCTAGAAAAATTTCCACCTTCGTGGAGTGACTACCGCAACCAACTGAAACACAAGAAGATGGACTTGTCACTTCAAGAATTAATAAATCATATGAAGACAGAGGAGGCAAACCGACTTAAAGATAAGCATGTTTTACATTCTGTAAATTCAGTTAATGCTAATGTTGTTGAGTTTGCTGATCAATACAGGTCAAAAGGAAAAGAAAAATGATTTCAGAAAAAAGGACAAAAGAAAACACACACTAATATCAATAAAGGTGATAACAAGATTCAGAAAAGAAAGGGTGAGTGCTATGTTTGTGGCAAAACAGGTCATAAAGCTTATGAGTGCAAACTGAGGAAGGGACAACAATCTAACAACTCGAAACCTGCTGCACCACATGCTCCTCAAGCACATCTAGCAGAAAATGAAGAAGTGATAGCTGCTGTGGTAGTGGAGGCAAACATGGTCGACAACAAGGTGGACTGGATTCTAGATACCGGTGCTTCTAAACACTTATGCGCCAACAAAGAGCTTTTTCACCAGATTGAGGATACTGATGACGGAAAATGTGTTTTCATGGGAAATTCAGCTACAGCTGGAGTGCTTGGTAAAGGAAAGATTCTCCTTAAACTTACTTCTGGAAAAACATTATCTTTGAGTGATGTCTTGTATGTTCCCTCTCTGCGTAGGAACCTAATTTCTGGTAGTTGTCTAAATAGAGCTGGATTAAAATTGGTTTTTGAAGCTGACAAAGTAGTAATAACTAGAAATGATGAACGCTATGTTATTAAGTTCTGGTATGTCTACCCAAATGTGGGGGGAAGTCATTTTGTCGGCCTGTTATATACTAAATAGAGTTCCCCATAAACGACTAGATAAAACTCCCTATGAATTATGGAAAGGATTTGCGCCAAATTTAAATTTTTTAAAAGTATGGGGATGTCTTGCTAAGGTAGCTCTACCAGATTTCAAGAGGACTAATGTAGGTACCAAAACTTTTGATTGTGTGTTTATTGGATATGCTCAAAATAGTGCTGCTTATAGGTTCTTGCGTTTGAAAGATAATTCTATTTGTGAATCTAGAAATGCAGAATTTTTTTGAACAAGAATTTCCTTTAACAAAACATGTTAATGAATTGATTTCTTCTTGTAATACTACTTCAGTGCCTTTACATTTGCATACTTCTTCCTCTGTAACAAATGAACAAGTTAATGAACCTAGAAGAAGTAAAAGGAAGAGAATAAAAAGTAGTTTTGGACCAGATTTTGTTACTGCCTTCGTGGTTGAAAACAATGATGTCGATAAAATAAATGATGTTTTTGTATCTACTTTTCTCATTGAGGAAGATCCTAAAACTTATAATGAGGCTGTAACTTCCATTGATGCCAATTTTTGGAAAGAGACAATTAATAGTGAATTAGATTCTATCATGTATAATCATACTTGGGATTTAGTTGACTTACCTAAGGGAAGTAAACCAATTAGATGCAAATGGATTTTTAGAAAGAAATTAAGAACTGATGGAACCATTGATAAATTTAAGGCTAGATTAGTAGTTGTTGGTTACACACAAAAGAAAGAAATTGACTATTTTGATACATATTCTCCTGTTACTAAAATTTCCACAATTCGTTCTCTTGTTGCTTTAGCTGCTATTCATGGACTTATAGTGTATCAAATGGATGTAAAGACGGCTTTTCTTAATGGTGACTTGAGAGAGGAAATTTATGTGGAACAACCTGAGGGCTATGTGATTCAAGGTCAAGAGAACAAAGTGTGTAAGTTGAGAAAATCATTATATGGCCTTAAACAGGCTCCCAAACAATGGTATGAAAAATTTGACCAAACTTTGGTAAGTGATGGTTATATTGTGAATTCATCTGACACTTGTGTTTACTCTAAATTGTTTGGACAAGAATGTGTGATAATATGTTTATATGTTGATGACATGTTAATTTTCGGTACTAATGTGACTGTAGTGGAAAAGACCAAATTATTCTTATCTTCTCATTTTGATATGAAAGATCTAGGAGAAGCTGATGTGATTCTTGGAGTTAAAATGAGAAAAAGTGATAATGGTTTTTCCTTGTGTCAGTCACATTATATTGAAAAGATACTTAAAAAAACAAATTTAACTGTTATGATAAATTACCTGTGAGAACTCCCTATGATCCTAGCATACATCTTAAGAAAAACAATGGTTCTAGTGTTTCACAAACTGAATATGCTAAAATCATAGGGAGTGTTATGTTTCTCATGAATTGTACTAGACCTGACATAGCATATGCTGTGAGTAGACTAAGCAGATATACTCACAATCCAGGTAATGAACATTGGACTGCACTTCGTTGCTTACTCAGGTATCTTAAAGGTACTATGGATTGGTGTTTGCATTTTTATAAATTTCCTGCTGTGTTAGAAGGATTTTGTGATGCAAATTGGGTTACTGATAATGATGAAGTAAGTTCCACTAGTGGATATGTTTTTACTTTAGGTGGAGGTGCCATATCATGGAAGTCTTCCAAGCAAACTTGTATAGCACGTTCAACTATGGAATCAGAATTTATTGCTCTTGATTTAGCAGGTCAAGAAGCTGAATGGTTGAGAAACTTGTTGGCAGATGTGCCATTGTGGGGGAAACGGTCTATACCAGTTTCTCTTCATTGTGACTCTGAAGCAGCTATTGGAATTGCTAAGAACAGTGTTTATAATGGAAAAAGGAGACACATACGCATTAGACACAGTTCAGTCAGAGAATTGTTAAAAAATGGTGTGATCTCATTACAGTTTGTTAGATCAGAGAACAACTTGGCAGATCCATTCACTAAAGGTCTAACAAAGAAAGTTGTACTTGAATCGTCGAGGGGGATGGGGCTTAAGCCTTTGTGTTGAGGAAAGTATGGTGGATACCATCAATGGTCAAACGAAACCATACGATTACTCTATTGTATTACATTTCTCATCTCCATGACATGTGGTAATACATTGTGGATAGGTTGAACTTTCAGTTCTTAATGAGTGCATAGCCTTAATTATTAGGTGGTCCATATGAATTGGACTTGATGGACTCACCGCTTGTTATTTTGAAAGATGAGAATTTTTTGCTCTTAATGAATCCATAGCCTCTTTGGTGGTGCTTTTGAGACGCACTTGATGGATTCAACTTCGTGAGAGTGAAGGTGGGCCGCCTTCTATGAAAGAATTAGGCTTTCTTTCTAGAGCTCTCATTAGTATCCAAGGTGTGCGCATGGCCATTAAAAGCGCTGGTTTGTAATATCGCGGAAATCACAAATATTAGAGAAATACATGTGTTTTAAGGGTCTCATTTGAAAACTTGGTAGTTCAAGAGTAATTCACTACCTAGACACAATTGTTGCCTTACTTCACTATGTATCAATTCAATCATTATGATATTGATACTTAAATGTTACTCTCTCTTTTGCCCAGAAATTGCTCTTTTTTTTTAACTCCAGCTTTACCATTGGTGGGGGATTGTTGGACAATGGCAAACTGAAGCCACAATTGTTTCATTGTGATGTCCCACATCGGAAATATAATATTCATTTTCTTTATTCCCAAATTTCCTAACTGATTTTAATCAGTTTTGATTGTTATTCTTTTAACAAATATTTCCTTTTTTTTAATGCTCTTAATTAGCTATAAACCAAATAGCATAACCTCCACTTTATTAGCTATTCTCTAATGGTCAATTTGTTAAATGTGTAGCTAATAATTATGATTTGTGGACAGGAAAAGAAAAAGACATTTTTCATTATTTTGCTATTAAAAAGAGGACTGTCATAGTCTTGCATAGTTTTGCACAGGCAGAAAATAATTTTCAATTCTTTTCTTATTATCTACTTCTAAAATTCTGGACAATTGTTCTGTGATTTTCATAGCCTAAGGCCACGAGTGCACGTGTTCATAGGCTCGTTGTGTTAACCTTGGGGAGCAGTCGGCAAACTAGATTGTATCAAGGTCTAGCCGAATTTTGCTTTCAAGGCAGTGATTTTTCACGGCACAACAAACCTCCAATCTGTGTTATATTTTTCTGTTTTGTACTTCTGACTTCAGGTCTTTTCCAACACTCTTAACATGATATATTTTTATGATTAATTTTAATGCTTGCGGATGGCATGCAAACCTGTAGGATGGATATTATAACCAGTATGAAATTCAATGTTTTCAATTGCCAAGCCTCCGCAGAAAATACGAAAGGATCGGAGAGGTGTCTTTTGCCTAACACTGTTGGATTCGCCTGGGAAATTCAAACTGGCACTTACTAATTGATATATAATTTACTTATAATTAATTAATCAGTGTGTGAAAATGTTGAATCTTCGGTTTAAAAGAATTTCCCTGGAACCACGTTGCATTCTGGTTGTGGGATATAATAAAAGAAACACCAACAAGATCTGATAGGGTTGAAAATTGATTAAATAGTCGTATTTCTTCAGCATGCTCACAGAAGTTCAATTTTTAGATCATGTATATGAGAAAAACTTTGTTGGAAGAAATAAAACCCATACTTTAATCTCTACACATCAATGCTGCTTGAGGTTTATATGGCCCAAAGAAACTGGACCTAGGTGCACCATAAGATAAACGTGTTTTGGATATTTTCCTTCATTTTTTTTTCTCTTGGCCTTATTAATCTTGACAATTTGAGCTCACAACAATGACAACATTGACTAACTGAATGGTTCAGACTTCAGATATATTTTTTATAGGCTTTTTCTAAATTTTATGTAGATTTATTATGTGCAATAAATCTATACTCCAAAAGAAAATACAACGTTGCATCTGCCTAGCTATATAACTACTGTAAAGTGTAAATCACTAAATCCCCCAAAAAAGCTTTTGTAATGGATGACACTAAAAATGATTTCGCCATTCATTATGCCATTGTTTTTTACACAAACATGTTGGTCCAAAGTTGAAACTAGTAAAGAGTCAACAAAAGTTTATTCAAGTAATAAGATTAGATTGATATTTTATAAGAACGCACTTGAGATTAAACTTTCTTGTCAATGTGAGGTTTTATTGGTAAATAATATGCAAGTGTTTTTGTTATTCTTTAAACCTAGCTTAAGGTCTATTCTAACTTTAATGTGCATTGGTAAATAATATGTAACTCAACTCACTTAATATTTAGTTCCACGCTCTATCATGCAAGCTAATTTTGTATGATAATTATGCATTTTTTTACATCAATTTAAAATTTCAAATTACGTTTCAATTTCCATTAAACATTGATAACTTTGAATATTCAAGTCTGATCTGCTTCCTGTTAACTCCTTTTTCTTTGTGTAACTAGGAGTTGTATGGTTGCACGCCCCTAAAATGTACTTTTCATTGAGTGTAATTTGATGGGCCTGCAAAGTTTCAAATCAAAATGATTTTAAGTTAGTTGCAGATAGAGACAAGTATCTTAATGAAGCCAAGTGGACATCAAAATCATGTAACTAATCCTATTCAAAAACCATTCTTAGAAACAACAAAGTAAAACATTTCGTGGAAATTTCACACACTAGGTTCCCGCCCTAATATCTCACTTTCAAGATTCAAGTGTGAAGTGAAGGACATGCATCATGGGCTCCACCTGGCAATTTCGTTTGGGCCCCATGTCCTACATCTACTGACCTTCACGGGTCCAATATCATTCGAGGTTTTACCAACAAGGGAATCTATTCGGATTATCTCCTCTTCCATTATTAGTTTCTTTTTATTATTTATCGAAATTTTAGAATTAAGAAATTTGTGTGTGAAGATGCAACCCTTTTACTATTACCTTTTTCATTGATATATTTATGAAACACGTGAATGACATAAAGAAGGATTTTTGTTATTAGATTCTGTGGGATAACAAGTATAGCTGAAAGTTTGCTACCCCTTTTCTTTTTGTACGTACCAGAACTTTACATAGGCGCTTATATAATCTTTTAGCTAATATTTCAAAAGCTTTAAAATTTTATTATAATAACAATAATTAGTTAGGTGATAAATTAAAATTGAAAGCAAAATGTCGGACATAGAAGACAAGTATATCATGAATCATATCCAAAAGATAAAAAAGGATGACTCAGATGACGTGAACTTTGATAAATTATTGAAAGTAGTTTAATCAATAATATTTTACATACTTATAATTAAATTTATAAAATATAAAAGACACACCCTAGTTTAGGGGTTGCTGCGTAGGAAATGATGAGGAAATTTAATTTACTAAATTTATCTTATTAGTAAAATGCTCATTGTTCATTACATAGTCGGTATTTGTTTTTAGTTCCGTATAGCGTGCAAAATGCATCCCGTTGTAGCTTTTGAATAGCAACAATCGAAGTATAAAAATCGAAGACTTTGTCGTTGTCCATTGCATGTGTTTCATGCGAATGGAATTAATGTAACATTAGCAGTCAGAAAACATCTTACAACATCATTTAACGGTAGAATGTACTATAGTAGTTGGCTTTTAAGTGGGCTCACTTTTTTCTTTAAGGATACACAAGAGCGTTTCTTAAATTCTTAAATTTGGCTTCCATCTCACACTAAACCAATTTTGCAACTTAATTATAATAGCAATATATGGAATAATTAATAAGATGCTCTTTAGAGCTTAAATGCTAATACTCTTGAAGCATGATTCAGATATAGCAGGTATAATGAAATTTGTAAAAATGCCAACCTGGCATGCTTGTGAGTTGATGTATGTTTGCGGCAAATTGACCCCAGAGAGTTAGTTTTACAAACTAATTCTCAAAGTGGATATCTTTCTGGGGGTCTATTATTTACAAAGGGTTTCGCTATTGTCATTAGCGAAATGTGTGTGACGGTGTAAAACTAATTAATTTAACTTGTAAACTTTAAACGGGTGTAACTTTTGATAGAAATATCTGTTTGAGGCCCATAATATGTCAAAATGTTCGAAATTGAACGAGAAATTTTTTGGCAAAAATATCACACGCTAGTTATTTTTGTTCAAGTTTTTTATTCTCTAATAATGGAAAAATTTTGTGGTTAAATCTTAAATCCTATTTTTCAGCTACTTAGAGACGTTTTTTGGAAAAATGAATTGACCACATCCTTGGGGATTTTTTTTTGGGAAAAATGTAAATTATATTAAATCCAAAATGATACAACAATAAACGGGGCATATCCCGCAGCTAGAGAAAATCAAAAGCCTCCCTAATACAAGAAGGCCTATATCAAGATGCTAAAACAAATACAACATGTGCGCTTGTCTATACATAAGAACCTTAATCTTGCTAAAACAAAATTGATAATCTTCAAAAATCAGCTTGTTCCTAGACAGCCAGATGCAGTAGACTGTAATTGTTATAGCCAGACAACGTAATTTTCCTTGAACACCTGATGTGGATCTGCCCCTAATTAAAGAGTCAGTAATGCGCTGTAAAGAAGTGAAACGTCTGCGGAAAGGAACCAAATCACGAATGTGAGCCCAAACTTGGAGAGATTTCCTACAAGAAAAGAACAAATGAGCATTTGGCTTAGCCTCATTTGAACATAAAGGGCAGAGGGAACCCTTGTTCAAAAAAGCAACTTTGATCTCAATGACAAAGATGTTTAAGAATGCTAAAACTGTAACTAGATAGATTATGCAGAGTTGGGACTCGTATATGAATGATTGAAGAGAGATGATGAAAGTATTATAACATCCTTGGGGATTTGCCAGGGCATTTCATGTTCAATTTTGAGCATTTTTCCAGGGGATTCCTCATTCAATTTTGAGCATTTTGACATATTACGGGTCTCAAACGAATATTTCTATCAAAAGTTACACTCGTTTAAAGTTTACAAGTTAAATTAACTTTCCGTACATGCATGTATCGCCAGTCAAAATGGCAAAAACACCACCTATTTCACCAGTGACAATGGCGAAACGCCACGTATCCGCGTCAACACCACCTATTTCACCATTGAAAGTGATGAAACGCCACGTGTCCGTGTCACATGCATTTCATCAATGGCAATGGAACCCTTTATAAATAATAAACCCCCTCCATGATTTGTTTTGAAAGAGACTCAGTTTGTGAATTAATTTGTATAACTAATCCTTTGCGGTCAATTTGCCTATGTTTGCAATAGTACACTCATCCACTCCACGTACTACAGAAATCCACGTTAGCATTTGAAAGGTCCACTCAGAGTTGTTTGTAATAATCAGTGTACTGAAAGCATTTGCTCGCTGAATATATATATATATAGTAAGACTGATCGTGACCAGATTGGATTGGGTTGATCTTGTTAAAAGAATAAAAGTTGAACTGATTAAATTTAGTTTAGTTGAGTTTGATTTTTTTTTTTAACTTAGATGATCGACTCGGATAGGGTGATCCTATTATGAAAAGAAACCAAAATGGGTGTTGGTCTTTATATTAATTTTTCAAACAACTAAAATAATAGTATTATTTTATATTAATTAAAACTTCAAAATAAATATAATATATTAATACTTTTAGTACAGACATATAGTAGGTTAATGTAATCAATATAATCTTTTAATTTTATATTTTGCTAAAGTATTGTGTATAATTACGTGATGCTTATGACTTAAAAGGGTTAAATCACATTTTACTTGATTTTTAATTACAATCTTTCAAGTTAAGCTATTTGATTTCAGTTATACTAAGTTTCTCCTTTTATGAATAAATAAATTTAATTTATGATTTTCATAATCCCAAGATAGAAGCTCTTTTAATTTGACTCGCTCATAAAATTCATTAATGTTTAGCGTCATGGAAATAGAAATTGATGATTAACTAATTATTAGCTTAGGATTTTCAAGCGTTTGTATCAATTATCACATATGTAATTGGGTTTTGTCCTTCCCACACCAAAATATTTTCCATACACATGATCAAAGACTGACTACCTTTCTCCTAAAAAAACAAACAAAAAACTGACCACATTAAAGAATTTGTCATGTAAAATAAAACGTGATCATAGATATGATAGGTTACAACTTCAAGGTCTTACTCATTTTCTTTTTAATTTGAAATATAGTAAATGTAAGTATTCCAAAAGTTTTTTTTTATAGTTAGAGATTTTTTATTTATTTTAAACAAACAGAAATTACATCTCATCCTTTAAATTTTTTAGTTACCATTTTAGTAGAAGAGATTTTGTGTTGTGTTCAATGTTCTCACAATCATATTGGTCATTGAACTTTGAAGATACTAATTCAAGAATCAATGATTCAATCCAGATCAAGCTAATTTTAATAATATATATATTTTTCTAATATTTTAATATAATATCCTAGTAATATTGAACAAAAAATAATATAATATGCATAAATTAATAATAATAAAAAGTAAACTTCACTTAAAATTATTATAAGTTATAATATTTCTTTTTTAAAAAACCAAAATAACGTCATTTTGAATTATTTTTTTTAAAAACAATTTTAAGCGAAACCAATTAATCCATCGAGTTTATCGATTTCGACCGATTTAGCGGTTTTGAACCGAGTTAAGGACACACCAATTTTCAAGGAGTGTTGGACCAAACACATGATTGGTTCCTGTTCGAATTGATCGGTCCATTATGGGTTTCAAAACAATCGGAGTCAACCCAATGTATTTAGAGGCCAAAAGCGAATTTTAAAATGAGGTCTTTTTTAGTCTAATAATTTTTTTTGAACAAAAATTAATATTTTTACTAAATATTTATATTTTAATTGAAAATTTATTTTTCAAGCTTTTAAGGATGGAAATTATTTATTAATTTATTATAATCTATTTTCTTTAATATTTTTTTTCAATCAATATTAAAGCTAATTCATTCAATCTTTCACTACTAGATATTATAGATTTAACATCGCTAAGTTAACATTGGTTTTAGATAAAAACCGATGTTAACAAAAACACGATGACATTCTTGTAAATAAGATGAGTTTATTAACATCGGTTTTGTCAAAACCGATGTTAACGAGGTCATGTTAACATCAGTTTTTTGGAAAACCAATGTTAACATTAGTTACTTAACATCAGTTTTTTGAAAAACCAATGTTAAAAACATGACCTCGTTAACATCGGTTTCTAATAAATCGATGTTAACATGACCTCGTTAAAAAAACAGATGTTGTGTTTTTACTTAAATTAAAGATTCAAAAACTATTTTTTGCCCGTGCTTAGTCTCGCAAACCCACCCTCATCGCGACTCTAACCTCCTCAGTGTCGTCACTACCATCATCTCTGACCCCCATGTTCGCCTCACGCTCACCATTGTGTCCGTTGTCACGCTCATTGCCGTGTTTTGGCTAAGTTGTGTTGAACGAAGTTCAACTGCAAGTGAAGGTCTACGAGTTCAAGGAGATACAGTTGAAGTTCGAACGTCACTATTGGTCTACGAGGTGAGGTCATTTTTTGCACTGCTTCCATAATATCCATTGATAGTTGCTTGCTTAAAAAAATCATATTTGCATATATATGCTCTTTAAAAATGCATTGTTTAAGTGATTGGTTTGGGGTCTGAATCACGTTCGTTGCTGATCCTTTAATTTAAATATTTTCTGTAGGTGTTTATTGTGGCTTTCCTTACAACCATTCCACTGGTACCAAAGCATCTTTCTCATAGGGCTTATCAGCTTTGTTTTTTGGGCACTCTTTGTTCTTCTTTGTACTCATTGTACTCGCAATATGGAGTAAGATTTTGTTGTGATTTTACAATAAACATTATCTTCTGAATGTTTTGATTCTTCCATCTCTAATACACTGTTACTTTGTCTTGTGCTATTGCAGAAGCCAAGAGCATGGAATTTGAAGGCCTTGCAAGTTTACTTTCAGTCAATAATTGCTTCAAAGGATTTTATATACTTCATTTACTGCCTTACATTTGTTACATCTCATCTTTGCCTTAAATGTGTGTATTCCTTTGTCAGTTAATCCCATATATTCTTGTTTGCTTCTTCTTAAAGGGAATTTATATTACCATTCCTTTATGTCACTTCCATGTCCTATCTTTTTAATCTGTTTTTGTTATGTTGCAGTTGCTTTGATCCCCATCTTGTGTTGGTCCTTTGAACGTGTTGCCAAGTTCCATAGACGTAATTTAAGTCGCTCTACCTTGTACAGGTGAATGATCTTTGAAAAGTTTGTTAGATTTTCAGTAACATACAAAGAAAATAGTATTCCTAGAAGAAATAACATTGCTCTCATTAAACATGGACTAGTACTGTCTGAAAACAGACTGAAAATTATATGATGTGATTCTACTTTTAAATTTGTAGGTTAATTTGGGATAATTAAAAAAAAATAGACAACACATTAAAAATAATCCAAAAATCAACATCGATTTTTACTAAAAACCGATGTTGATGTTTACAAACAACATTGATTTTCACAAAAACCGATGTTAAGTTGCACTCACAATATCAGTTTCTATAAAATTGATGTTATTATTGAACATATAACATCAGTTTTTACCAAAAACCAATGTTGGTTATCAAACAAAAACATCATTTTTTGTTGTTGGATGACAACTAACATCGGTTTTTACAAAAACTGATGTTGTATGTATAAGTTAACATCAGTTTTGGTAAAAATTGATGTTGATGTGAATATATAACATTGATTTTGGTAAAAACCGATATTGATGTGAAGATATTTGATTTTTTTTTTTATAATTCTTACTATATAAAATCAGTTTTTTAAAAAATCAATGTTGTCATTTTTATGTTAACATCGGTTTTAGAAAATCGATGTTAACGGTATTACTTTCAATGTCGGTACTTTCAACATCGGTTAACCGATGTTGAAAGTCCTAAATAACCGATGTTAAAACTCTATTTTCTAATAGTTTTTCTTAAGACATTGTTGATCTTAAATAAGATTTAACTAATTTTAGTTTTGAAAAACTTCTTTTCATCGAAGCAGCACTTACCGAAATTGTTAACATTATTCTATAAACAATAAAAGCATTCAAAAAAGAATCAATTATTTTGATATAATTAAGTATGTCAATCGATGTATCATTTTCTACTTGTATAAATTTTCTTACAATTTTTAGTTCTGTAAATAAATCTAATCCACCAATATTTGAGTGATTATTATGTTTTAATGAACGTTCAAGGTTAAGACAATAATCTTTTAAATTATTACTATCCAAAGACTTCAATTTCTTAATGCTAAATAAAAAACAAAAAATATCTTTATATATTTTAAATTGTTCAAATCTATTTCTTAATGCAATAATTGTTTGATCTATTATATACAATAAGTAATTATTTTTAAATGATTCTTTAGGCGATTTTACAACTTCATTATCAATATTTTCATCAAATTGTTTTTTTCTACGAATAACATATTTTTCACGAAACTTAAGTTCTACATCCATTTCAGTAGCAATTTCTTTGATAGAAATTATAGCATTTTCAAATCCATCTTCTATATATTTTTCAAACAAAAGAATAAGACCTTTTAATTGTTCTAAAGCAACATTCATACCCATATCTTTTAATTGTAACTTTTTATTAATGGAGTTTACAACAAATAATATATCATATCAAATAGTCATACTTAACAAAAACTCAAAATTTTCAAGTTCATAAGTTTTACCTAATTTTAATAAAACATCTCTTAATTATGGAGTTCGAAATCTTAAAATTTTTATACTTTCAATATGACTTTCTTATCGTGTTTGTGACAATGGTTTGAGAGTTAGGCTAGGAATATATGATCTTGTAAAAAAAGAAATTCAATACGACTTTCTCACCTTAATGTTTTCCTTTCATATTTGATCCATTATCATAACCTTGTCCTCTTAAATTACTAATATCAAGTTCAATATTATTTATTTTGTTCATAATATCATCAAAAAGGCATTTTCCAGTTGTATCATCCACTTTTAAAAATTCTAAAAAATATTTAAAAACTTATATTTGAGTTGAACAAACATCTACACATTGTAATACAAAAGATATTTGTTCTTCATGACTTGCATTAGGAGTACAATTAAGTATGATTGAAAAATATTTTGCATTCTTAATATTTTTTATAATATTTGTTTTACTTTCACTTGCTAACAAATTTATCAATTCATATGTCCAAGGTAATGATTATGAATTTTATTATCTTTAATTCGACAAATATGTTCTTGTATTATATGATCAAATTCTACAATCATTTTAATTATACTTAAAAAGTTTTCATTACTTTCTTCGTAAATTCTTTCATTTGTTCCACAAAATGCTAAGTTATTTTTTGCAAGAGTTTTAATTTAACAGCCACAATAATTCTAAATAAAACATTTATCCAATGTTTTCTATCTTTATTTATTTGTTCTTGAACATGTTTGCTAATTGTTTCATTTTTTAGCAACTTTGTTTCTAAGTCAATCCATAAACTCATATTAGCAATGTGCTCATTACTTATCTCATGATTCCTCAACTTATGATTAATATTTCTCCAATTCCTACTACCTTCATTGGTTAATTTAGTTGTACTAGGAACAAGATTAAACAATTTGCGACAGAAATAAAAGACTTTATCTAAATCTTGAGAATAAATTAACCATTTTTTTCATGTTGTTCACCATTAGACAACTTCTGAATGTAAAATGATGAAGAAAAATGCCTTGAGGTTCATCCTTAGGAAAATCTATATTAGTAATTTTAATAGGACCTCTTTTTAGTAATAAATCTCTCAAACTTGTGCTAATATTTGCTCATTGACTTGAATCATATATATTTTTAATAGTTATTTCTTTTAATTTATTAATTTTTTTTCATTTTGAGTTTGGTAATCAATATAATCTTGTTCATTAAATAGTAATTCTTGTTCATTATCTTTATTTTCATCAATTATTACATTGTTAACATGTTCATTAACTAATATTTCTTCTTTATTTTCATTTTCATCAATTTCTATATTGTTAACTTGTTCATTCAATGAGCAATTACTTATATTTTCAATTTTATTTTTATCTATTTTGATAAATCTATTTAGAGCCCCTTTTTGTGATTTAATTAAAGCATCAACTTTTTTAAAAAAGTTTTGAATAATCAAATTCAAATTTTTGAGTTGACATTTTGAAATAAAGCAACTAATGTATAAAAAAATAAATAAAAATTATAAATCAAGATTATGAAAAAAATGTTAGAACAACAAAACCTGATTGCCAACTTGCAAGTGGATTGTTTTATATACTTCTTTGAGTTGAGATACTTAAGTGCAATGCTCTTTGTACTTTGAAACTAATAAATGTAAAATAAAAATATTTTAGAATTTTAAGAAATTATACAAAAATAATATTAGAACTGAATTATATAAAAATATAAAAATTATAATCATATCTCAAAAAGCGAAAAAGAGTATAAAAGATTCAAATGATTTAGCCAAATGGATAGAAGAATTATTTAAAAAAACATGCTTAGTACCTTACATGTAAATCGGGATAGGAGCAACAAAGTCAAGCCACAAACCAAAAGCAAAACAAGGAATATTGAGGAAAAAAATCAATAAACATACTTAATCAAATGAAAGTAAATGAAGGAATAATCCGCACTAACAGAGAACCACATAAAGTATAAATGAGGATAAGAGTGATATTTAAGCTGATTTGGGAGAAAATAGAGAGTGATTTTTTGATTCATTTCGGTAATTAGAGAAAACAAGAAAAAAAATTAGATTAATTTTAATGAAAATTAATATATTCAGATTGAGAGACCTTTGATATAGTCAATCAAGAGACAAACTAATTAATGAGAATTATGATGAGTAATTAATTTTAAGTGGAAACTAACAATGAAATTATGAATTTTATAGGAAAATATGATTTTTATGGGTATTATAAGAAAATATGATCTTATAATTATTAGTACATAATTTTTTGGAGGCCTAAAGCAAAGACTTTAGTTGTTTTATCTTTAGGCCGATCCTAAATACATTGGTTGTATTAGAAAAAATATCTCCAATGTAAAAAAAAATTAAATAAAAGAGTCATTTTGACTTAATAATATCCAAAATCGTTTCCTAATAAATTAAATTTCTATACAAGTATTTAATTGCCTGATGATTTAAAATGTACATGTAGACCTTTTAAAGCCACTCAATTGTCCCAAATCGTCTGTTGAGAGGAGACAACATATATATATATATATATATATATAGAATCTAGGGTTCTGTTTAAAAGTATATCCGCTTTGCTTAATCATTCATTATTTTTTTTACCACTTTTATAATTGAAGTATGATCGATATGGAGGCCAGGGAAGGGGAAAAAAAAATTCAAATTTGAAATAACGAAGAACTAAAGAGAGTGTAAAAGGCTAAAAGCTTTAACCATCATTGCACATCCAACTCAACGCACCGGGGTTTCTTTTTATCATTATTTACCAAACGGCAACAAAAAGAACTCATACTCTCCATGTCATGTGGATCTACCATGGCATTCTAAGTTTGATCATATTTTGCAAAAGGAAAAAAAATCTGAAACATCTCTTCTCTTTCCCCCACACCCCATATACCAAAAGACAAGGGAAGAGAATGATTATCAAATTTATATATATGTAAAAAAGGAAAAGGAAAAAGCCTTGATGGAAAATGTTACTTTTAGCAGTTCAAACAAAGACGTATAAGCAGTTGCACATGACGAGGAGCATAGCATTGGGCAGATTCATATCATTTGCAACGAAGTCAGTCCCACTTGGGGAACAAAAAGAGCCTCAGAAAAGGTCACCAGCGCTATCTATACATTTTTAGTGATCAGTAGTGAGTGTTTTTACTCATCAACTTAACCCTAAATTATTTGGACCTTATTAGGGTTTGGGAATTATTTGCTTGCTCTTTGTCGGCAAATGCACCATCTAAATGATAAAATCATGAATTTAGTAGTTGTTTTTCTATAGTCATATCGTACAGGTTGATGTATGAGATTATATCAAAAAGAAGAAAAGATATGCATCTTCATAATTATAAAACCCGCTGTAAGCCATTCATGCATGTGATAATATATCACTTTTTGTCCCCCTTATGCGTATATATAAGTCCTTTAATTTGACCTTTTCTCTGACAATTATTTCATTTATTACTCTATACTTTTCTTTTGCTTTGAGCTTTCAAAAAATGACCCTATAAACCACTTGGTATCATTTTCTGAATAGCAGGTGCACAAGCCCAACAACAAACAAATTAAGAAAAACTAGTGAATTCCTCCGCTAACAGGGAAATCGATAAGAAATCAACAACTCAGGAGTAGGGTATTAACAAAACATGCTTGATTTGGGTAACTGTCAGGGGGGGACAAAAAAATAATTTAGGGCAGAAACAGCAATAACATTAAGTTGTTCAAGATTTTTACATGAACGGGAGTGACAACTTAAAAATGCATTTATAGATTTTGTTAATATTAGTCTTTAGGATTTGATTTTGAACTATACAAAAAAATGCCATTTATGAAGAATTTCATATATGTTAATATAACTTTTGTTTAACAAAAATTAAAATGTTAGTATTAATATTGTAAGTTTATACTAATATGATATATAATACTAATAAATAATTCTATAGAATATTAATGTATATTATCAATACATTAAACATTTATATATATAGCAAATCATAATATTAGAATAGATTTTCAAAATTTATATTAAAAATTTATTTTTTATTAAACAAAAATTATACTAATGAAAACATTTCTTACACTTGATAATTTTTAAAGTTTAATTTCTATGATAAGCATAACTTTTAAGAAGATTATTTAAAAATATATATATTAGTATGGACAAATATTAGTATAGACATTTCAGTGTAAAATAATAAATCATACTGTTAACTAAAAAAATATGATAAGTATAAATTTTAAGATGATTATTTTAAAAGTTAACAAATTTATTATATAAATTAGTTTGTAATTGATTGAGAGTGTAAATTTACACGGTTAGTATATATATAATTTTTCTTTAATTTTTTTTGTTAGTAAATGATATTCTTTTAGTAGTTTTAAGAAAAACATTGTTTAATATATATATATATATATATATATATATATATATATATATATATATATATATATATATTAAAAACATAAAGTGTAATAAATATTTTTAATAACATATTTTCATTTTTAATTATTTACAATAAATCTTTAATGGCTAATGATGTTAATAAAAGCTACTGTATATATATACACAGAATGTGATCTAGAGAGACAGATAGATCGAGGATGGTACACTGGCTTTAGACATGAATAAAGTTTATCTACATACAAAAAAGAAAATCTCCAGAATTACCCCATATCCCAGTGATACAACCAGACGAATGTCCCACATGTGCTAAGTGCAACTTCCTTCTCATAATTAAATTCTGCATGAGTGAAACTTTTGCTTAAAATGATTGATGAGGATCTTTCATCCCATAACACAAAGATTGCCTTTACAGAATTACAGTGCAAGCAGGATAAGAGCGCATTATACCCTGTACCCTCAACCGATGCACGTGAAAAAACAAAAAAGAAACAGTGACATCACAGTATATACATATTACTCATGCTTAATTTTAAGATAAAATTATAGCCATTTAATTATAACTAATAATATAATTAATTAACAGGACAACAAAATATTGTTAATTACCCTCTACATTAATTGAACAAAAGAATATAGGTAACTAATAATACAAACGGATTAAACACGCAATCTCCTAAGAGGGCACAGCAAGAGAGAAAAAACAAAGCTGCTGGTTTATTTGATACATGTCAAATGCCCTTCTTTGTATCATTGTATGAATTGTACGTGAATCGGAAGTTTCGTTTGGTCATTCTTCCTTTGAATTTATGTTATTGTTTGTATGCATTATATAGATTGAGTGTGCTATTCTATGTCTTCTTCTCTCGCCAGGCCAACGATCATTGATAATAACAAAGCCATGATTTGGAAATAATGACAAAGTATGCGAGCAATGAAACTACAAAATTGCCGTTACTGGTTTGGTATATATGTAGAGAGCTTGACCCCAACTTTTAGAGCTTACCCATTTCTCATCATTCCATTGTCTCATTCTCTCCCTTTTTTTATTTATTTTCTCCCTTTACCATATAAATAACTTGTCACTAGCTAGCTCAATACAATAATGCGCAACAATAGGTTGCGTCAATATTATATATATGAAGTCTGATCTATGCAAACGACAACAACATCGGCTACAGGCTTATAAGTAAATGTAGTCTCTTATATATATTATTGTTGCAAGTGGACGACACTAAAGTTTCAATCTTAATCAACGGGACCTGTTGTTCCAAGTTTATCAGAAATTAGTGGGGACCAATGGGTCATGCCATATGGCTAAATTACAGCAAATCACACCATCAATGGAGAAAATTTAAAAAATTCAATTTTTATTTTTATATAAAACTAAATTTTAATTTGTTTGGATAATAACTGCTAAAAGATCAACAAAATAATGTTTTTCATTAAAAAATAATAAGTTTACCATTGTAATAGTAGTCGTCGGAGTTGTTTTATTTCATTTAATCAATTTCAATCCCCGCCTTTTGCAATTACAATATTTTTTTACAACAAACTCAGAATTTCATTCATATTCAAATGAGCAATACATCGTGGAACTAAATAAAAAAAATTAGAGACTAAATATTAGCCTGCAAATTACTTCAAATTTTCATCATTAATGAGCCTAAGATAACTCATGAAAAATACTATTTATATATTAATTTTATTTAATTAACTTTTTCTTACAAAAAATATAAAGATAAATGATGTGATTAAAGAGATAAAAGTGGAAGTGTTATATAAAAACTACCTATGTTTTTTTATAACATAATCTCATTATATATGTATATTATATCTAATATAAGTCAAAGTAATTATTATTTAATATTCCAATTAAAGCAAGTTCTCTATTCATATAATATATATGGAAGAATTAGAGAAAATTAATTAAACAAGACAGCCATAGTCACTAATGAGTTGAATAGACGTAAAGGGTTTCATTTTGTCAACATATTTCAAGGAAAAGAAGGTTGAAAACAATCCTTCACCTTTTCATTTATTGATAGGAATATTTACTATGTACAATCCATATGTAAATGTCTGATATATTTACTATAAGTAGCTTCTACCCGAAAATCATAACAATAAATTAACGAAGTAGAGGGCACCCGTGGGAATTATAAAGTCATCGGATTGTAAGACGGAGAAAGACAGCAATCCAATGTTCATATATGCAGTTGTGGGCACATGGATGCAAGAAATTAGTGTATGCATATGCTTCAATTATTTGATAGTAGTACGAGCAAAAAGGTGTAATCATGGTTGTTGAGAAAATGTTTAGAAGTTAAGAAACCAATGCTTAATTAGACAGGCAAATCAAAGATTTTATGGGCATTAATTGTGACCGATGTCAATAGATCTGCACCTAAAATTTTGGTTTTGGTTGACTAGTTTCAATTGAACTACTTTTTATAATCAGTGCCATTAATTTTAAATAATATGTTAGCACATCTTATAAGTAATAACGTTTACATTCTATAACAACTTAAAAAGAGACAGTGAATGAAAGAGGTAGTGTTGTGTAATAATCTTTCCTTATTTTAATGAAAGAGAGAGTTTAACAAATTAATCCATTGCATATATTGTTTTAACCTAAAAAATTTGAATAAATAAGGACATTTTTAAAGAAAAAAATTAACGCAATAGACATCTTACTTTGGATCATATAAAAAAGATATAAATAAATTTCTCAAAAATTATACTTTGAAATTAAAGGATTTGAGTAAAATTTAAAATTAATTAATAAAAAACATGAATGAGTCGCTTTTGTTTAATTAATTTTTCTTGAAATTATTTATTTTATAATACATATAATATATTCATTTCATATTTGTTTAAGATGTTATTCAATTTATTTTCTATAATATTATGCTAATTTATTGCACAATGGTGACAATACCATACACACATCATATCATCGTCAATTTAATTATAATTACATAAATTAGTATTTTTCGATTATTCATAAGTATTTATTATCATCATGTCAATTTAATTATAATTCTTAGTCATGTCAGACTAGAGAAGCACAAATTAGTATTTTCAGTGCTTCAGTAAGCAATACAATTTTAATTTAAAACATTATATATGTTACTTATTTCACATGCAATCAAAGTTTAAAATTTTAGTCATTCACAAAAGTCCATAAATATTTCACTCCAACAACTTAGTGACCCAAATATTATATATTACATTGGTTATAATATTATATATATATATATATATATATATATATATATATATTTTATTTTATTTTTGCTTTTTTAGTATTTCTACTTTGGAAATTCAAAAACAGTTGTTTTCTTTTCTTTCAAATATCACTATATAATCATGATATGTACTCGCAAAACACGCATATGAAAAAAGAACGTAAAGGACGGAAGACAGCACGTTAGATGGAATAGTCACTTTCTTTCGTTATTTGAAAGTGCTATTATATGTATTTGTTGAATAAATTAGAATAGAATTTTGAAAATGCTTCAAATTTGTCACTTTCAAACAGAGAAGTGAAGATAGACACAAAAGCAGGAGCCAATAAGTGGTTCAATATTGTTCATCATGTACCAAAAAGGCGTACGTGACGATAATATATAGCAGACCTGCAGTTCCAAAGTCCCATCAATATGATATGATACATATTTTATTTACTTACTTAACAGTTAGCTCCTAAATCCTAAGTGAAAATACCCTCTTTAATCCAACAGTATCATGTATAAGGGGAGCAAAGTTATTGGCGAGTTTACACGTCAAAACTTTAAATAATTTTAATATTATAAAATAATATAACGATGATAAAAAATTGACAGAAAAAATTCAAGCAAAAGTATAAAATATTGTTGTTTTTCTTTTTTGTGTGTAGATAGACTTACGGTATTCTTTTTTAACTTTACAGTATTTCCTGTACCGTCGACAATTAATATATATGCAACGATGGTGTAAGAATTTTTTTAAAAAATGACGATATTATTATTAAATTTAAGTGAAAAGAAATATTCTTTACCCTCTTGCTTTTTTTTTAATTTTAAAATTGTGACAATGACAAATCGACAATACTCACTTAATTTAATAGATTAAATAATCAAACAAAAACACTCCAATTTGCGAACCCAAAAAGAAAATATCAAATTTAAAACGTATATTATTAAAAGTAACTGTAATAATTAAGGCCTTTGTTTTAATAATGATACTATTTTGAATTGATAGTTAGAAATTAATCTTTTCGAAATGAAAAATTATTTAAATATTTTTTCTTTTAGAACATTTTTCATACATAATTAAAAACCAAATTTCATTCACTGTACTTGAAAAAATAAAAAAAATAAAAACAATTAAGGATGCATTCAATTAGGATTTGAAAGGATTTTAATGAGATATTTAATTAATATTTTAAATAATAGAAATAAGTCATATGATATACAATCAAGATTATTATGATTTTTTAAATAATACAATAAAATTTGTTGGTATTCAATTAAGATTTTTACAATTCAAAAAAAGTCTTCTAATATTTAAAAGTATACAAATTTTGATGGATTCATTTTTTTAAGTTGAAGTTTAATGGATTTTGTAATACACCGTGTGAATCACACTGCAATGAGAGTGATCTAGATCTTGTGTAGGTATGGAACTGTACTGTTGAAAATGACTTAAAGAAATTAATTGGTGTTATCTATATAATAAAATGCATCTATTTTCGATAATTTATCACTTAAAAACTCTATAATTAAGTATGTTTGGCTTGAAATACTTATGAGATGAGTGACCTTCTGAAAAGTTTTTCAAAAAATGTGAGTGAGGACAAAACATGCTGAAAAATGTCTGTATTGGTCTGTGAGGACAATTATTGATCATGAAAGCAGCTGAAACAAATTGTTAAGATCTCAAAAAGAGCTACCTACAAAGGTTTTTGACCAATAAGAATATTGAGTAAAATGTCACCATGTGAAATGTCGTAATGTTTGAACCGCCGAGAAGTCGATAATCAGGGGCGTTACTTATTTCATGAAACTTTTTAGTAAAAAAATACACATCAAACAATCTTATTTAAACCCTGGAGATTTCATGAGACTTTATTTTTTATTTTTTTTGTTAATTGACATGTTTTTCTTTTTCATCATACATAATCCATTGTCTCTTTGTTGAAAGTGATAAACATTCATATTTTTTTTTTACTCTTTCAATCAATGGATAACATGGCACAAACGTGTGATATGAGAGATCTTTTCGATTTTTTGAATTCGTAATTGGGACATCTTGATTACGTACTTGTACATGAGAAATATATAATTTTAATGAACATGAATATATAAATAGGGTTTGAAATAATTGTTGGACATATTTTTTTGCTAATTATATGTAAGTGAACGTGAATATATATGAACATGAGAAATATATAATTTTAATAAACATAAATTTATATATAAGTGAACCTCAATATATATGAACATGAGAAATATATAATTTTAATGAATGTGAGAAGTTGGTTAATGTATAAGTAGATAAATATATAAATAGGGTTTGAAACAATTGTTGTACATGTTTTTAGTTTGGTGAGATCGCTATTGTAGAGGTAACTACAAATATCCATGTTACAATGTCAATGCTACTGGTGGACATTGCAGTATATATTTTTTCTAAAATTAACATAATGGATGATTGAAGGGGAATGTATTATTGTACTTGTAAATATGATAGGAGAAATTAGTTTGTTATGTAACGGGTTTAGAGTTCTTTGTATAGGATGAGTTTTATTTAAAGTGTTAAGTAAAAAAAAATCATGAATTTTTATTAATAATTTTAAATGTTTTTAAAAATTCACAAAATCCTTTAAAATCTTAAAAATTCATAATGTTAATTTGAATTCTGTGAATTCATATTTTATAAATTTATTAAAATTTAAACTACAAAATCCTTATCATAAAAATCTTTTAAAAAATATTAAAAATTATTACATTCTTACATAATCTTTTAAAATTAATAAAAAAAATTTACACTAAAATAATCTTTTAAAATCATAATCCTATACATTCCCGTTACGTACAACTTCGTTCATTCATGACGACGATGTTTGAAAATTATATATGGTCACTTGTGAATCTTGATTCTTGACTTTTGCCGTTCAAATAATATTTACATCTAACAATATAATGTTAAATAAATACATAAATTTTTGCATATAGTCAGTTAGCTTATATGAAAAATATAATATTTTGTGTATAATGATGATAATGAAATTTCAACTTAAAATCTCATAAATTATTCAAATCCTTTATTACTAGACTAATTCTAGTGAGTTGGAATATATAATATTGAATAACAATCGCTGAAAAAAAAACATATAAGGATAGTTAAAAATGAATAAACACAACCCAAATCTTTGATCAAATAATGTAAGTAAGCTATGGTTCCTGACATTTGTTTATTGGAATCCCCCACTTCAACTTTAGAAAAAAGATTTAGTTTCGCTAATTACGACTACTAAATAAATGAGTAGCTAATGACGTGAAATAACTCAAAGACTAATAGGAATTGAAATATTGAATATCCATTCATTTTATTAAGTTCCTCACTCAGCTTCAGTGAGAATAATATTATATTTACTCGTTTCATTTTAGTTTAGTTTCGCTCGCCAACGGTTTATAAAACAAAACGTTTTATATATAATGAGACTAAATATCATTCATAAATAATAGAAGAAAGAAAGAAATTAGAGGGACAAATTGCTAAGCATGCTTGAAGTTAGACCAAATTACAAAAGGGCTCTATGTTTGAATCTTAATTTCAAAGTTACCACGGAGTCTGACCCATCGGAAATTACCCCGAACACACGTGAACAGAAGAATTTTTGTATTATTATGGGGTCATTTTCGAGAATGATTCGATCAGAATCAACCCGTGACGGGGTAAGGTTAAATCGGTAACTACATGCTCTAGGCGGCTGAGTCTTCCTCATAGTAGCATTTTTGTGATTTCAATTAAAGGACAGGGGTGTTTTGGGAACAATATTATTCCCTTTAAAATATCCCCAGAAACAGACAAAGTTTCCAACTTGAAGCCCTCGTCCGCTAGCTTCGTCAAATAAATTAAACTTTTAAAAGACAACCACAACTGAAGTACCCATAATACCCTTCCTTAATCCTTATTAAGAAGGAATACTATTTGTTAATATTCTTTATCTTTCTTCTCATACAATTTTATACAATTAACTATTTCAACAAAACAAAAATTGAAGTGTGGGAATCAATTTATGTTCATTTCAGTCCTTTCATAGTATTTTTGGATAAAGTGAGCTTCACCATAGTAGCACACGTTTTCATACACTTTTTGACGATCAATTTTCCTTCTCTCCAATATATATGGTAACGTTGTTAAAATTTAAAAGAAAAAAGAACTTATTCGTTGATATAGTCAAAACAAGTTAGAAGTTGCTATATTTCTCTTTTTTCACAAACAACTAATCTCATTAACATATATTGCATTTAGGTGAGTTAAATTTTTATGCCCTAAATTTTATACTATCAACCAATTAAAGTCATAATAATATAATTTTTAAGATAATTATTATAAAAACCAGTAAATTTTTTATATACAATAATTAATTTTTAATTAAAATAACAAAATATAAATCATTTATACAATAAGTACATACACTGTTTACTCCTTAAGATTTAAATATGTGATTATGCTTGTACTTACACAGCATATTTATTTATGGCCAAGCCAATCTTTAATTTAAGAAAGATGTTGAATTAATGCCGAGTCTTGATCGACCCCCATTTTTCAAACACTTTGTGCGATAATTTATTTTAGGGAAATGTTTGTTGTAATTACACTTTTATTCTTTTTCTTACACGTATATATTTAAAAAAGAAAAATTGAAGCACATTAAAATGTTTATTTCTCCTGATTGATTTAAAAAAATATAAAATAATCTAACAAAACCGATATTAAAATTATTTTTTTTTATTATAACAATACAATGGTATTGCAATTGTCCTTTTTAATTACTTAATTAATTAATCGTAATGAGAATATATACTGTAAGCAGCTAATTTTATACCTGGAAAAATAAGTGAAGGGCTTTTTATTAAATACCAAGCATTGCTGGGGGCATATCTATAGCTACAAACAACAGTGCCTAAAAGAAGTATAATTGTATATTTTTTTTAATTACATTGCAAATCCAAGGCAAGGTTCTTGTATTCTTGTGCCAGCAAACACCCTCATCTCTACACCATAAAAGGAGGAGAGTTTCCTGGTTTTTGTCTTCCTCTAGTTGCACAAATCCCATCTTTTCTGTCTCAATTACCTCTCCTTTAATTTTTTTTTCCTTAGTTTTTTTCTGAACAAAATTCATCTTGCTGCAGCTATAGCAGCTTCAACAAGCTGAGTGAAACAAAACAAACAAACACTTGTTTGTAAAATTGAATAAAGGGAATATTTTCAACAGATTCTTCCCTTTTCTTTGGCTACCTTCAATGTCAAACATCACAAGTTGTGATAGTGGGAGCTTCTCTACAGAGAATACCAGAGAAGATGCAGCAGTTAAACAACAGCAATCTGAGATGCTTGGTCAGTTCCACAGTCCACATTCTCACACTTCAACTACAACAACAAATAATAGCAATGGTTCCAACACAAATTCACAACCACCTGCACCTGTTAAGAAGAAAAGGAGCCTACCAGGAAATCCAGGTAACTTTTCTAGCAACCATCTCAGAAAAAAGTTTACTCTTTTTCAGCCCCATTTACATATATATTGGTGAATATTCTTTGTTTTCTTCTTCTTCTTCTTCTTTTCTTGTCTTTGCTTTCTGAGCGTTACTAGTTTAAGTCACACTTTCTAATTATTGGACTTTCAAATATTTTTTTTCAGATTTAAAAAATGGATAGTCAAATTAAAGCTGCAGACATAGATGAATATTGTTACCCATGGCCAGCACATGCTAATTCCTAGAATATAATATAACAATATCTTTCAATTCATGGAAAAAAGTATATTCAATTTTCTTCACCCATCTCGTTGATTTTAAAAATGAAATAATGATGCATAGTTTGCTTGTATATTTACTAAAAAATGGGGTTTTGTATAATAAAATTAAGAAAATGATATCCCACAAAAGGTCTACATTAAATTTCTGGATGATGACATGCTTAATTAATTTGAGCACATTTAATTAAGATATTTATGTATAGGCTCCATGAAATTAAGAGGATAGGGCCTTGATCTGGTTAGAAGTCATCATCTTTCAAACGGAGACAAGGATCTGGGTAGTTTTTAAGCCAGAATTAGATAGCAAAAATGATGAATTATTGGGGAGTATAGTAACTAGTAGTAGAAGAGGCTCAATTATTGCCATGAAGGGCTTTACAATCATTGCTATTCACTGTTGACTTTGCTTGACTGCTAGTTCTCCTCCTGTTTCCTTTGTTTTTTGTTTCACAACTGTTTCAGGATAAAAGGACCATATGCTTTTATATATGAAATACCCTCTTGCTCTTTATGCGGTGTCTGTTGAGTATTCTTATGTCTTTGTTTCCTTGTGTCTGTATCTGGATATGTGTCAAAAAAAAATATGATCGAAAGGGTTTGTGGAAGAAGAGACAAAGAGAGAGAAAGAAGTCTTGGAGTTTGGCTATAATTTAAATATAAATATTCTATCTTTCTCTCTTTTCATTCTTCTTATCTTGGTGGCTGAAGTGTGAACAAAGAATCAGATAGCACCCATTTTTTCTTCTTCTTCTTGTTGCTCCTTCTATCTCCATTGTTATTATTATTACAATTATACATATTCACTTTCTATGTTTTGTCACTTTCTTCCTTTCCATAATTAATTAAATATCCATTGAAACAACTTGAAATAATAACAAGTATTATCCTTGGTTTGGGTGCATATATATATATATATATATATATATTATTGCACATTAATAATTAATGGTGAAGGAACTAGCTAGAACTATATGCATAGTTTAATTTAATTACTTGTTTTGGCACTCACGTGTGTGCAGATCCAAGTGCTGAAGTTATTGCTCTATCACCGACCACACTAATGGCCACAAACAGGTTCATATGTGAAATCTGCAACAAAGGGTTTCAAAGAGACCAGAACCTTCAGTTGCACCGGCGAGGCCACAACTTGCCGTGGAAGCTGAAGCAGAGAACAAGCACGGAAATTCGAAAGAGGGTTTACGTGTGTCCAGAACCTTCGTGCGTCCACCACAACCCAGCAAGAGCACTCGGAGATCTCACTGGCATCAAAAAGCACTTCTGCAGAAAGCACGGCGAGAAGAAGTGGAAATGTGATAAGTGCTCAAAGAAATACGCTGTTCAATCTGACTGGAAAGCCCACTCAAAAATATGTGGTACAAGGGAATACAAGTGTGACTGTGGTACCATCTTTTCCAGGTTGATACATAGTTACACACATGTATCTAAATTTCTACGTCATATCTTATATATATATATATATATATATCAAATTTGACTCATCAATCTATATTCATCCATGGTTTCCGAGCATAAGTGGCACGCAGCACTTGTCCTTTTATAATTAAAATGTTACATGGGGTCTTTCCTTGACCACACAGCCTTGTTGACTTAAAAAAAAATATGAATTACTTCTCATCTTTGAATTTATTTTCGTATATATACCTTTAAGTTAGCTTATCTGTTTTGAAAATTTTTCTCTAGTTTTCATAAACCTTTCTTTATCATATGCGAAGATAATCAAGGGTATACGCAACCCTCGATTAATAATCAACACATGCAATTAAGCAAGTAGCATCTATATATTAGGCTCAGTCAAAGATTCCACCACTTTTTATTTGATGATAATAATACCCATCATGGTCCTCATGAACAACTATATTGGCATTATTTATATGCAGTTCCCCAAACTCCTATCTCTTTTTTTTGCTTAATGCATGCATCATTATTACTTACTGAATGCTTCATAT
This sequence comes from Glycine soja, assembly GCF_004193775.1. Lineage (NCBI taxonomy): Eukaryota > Viridiplantae > Streptophyta > Magnoliopsida > Fabales > Fabaceae > Glycine > Glycine soja. Next base: position 40,375,934 of record NC_041011.1, on the reverse strand, counting down.
ATATTGATTTAACTTTGCAGAAGAGACAGCTTCATTACGCACAGAGCTTTCTGTGACGCACTAGCTGAGGAGAACAACAAAGCCAACGAAGGACAATTGCCAAAGATAGGTCCAAACTTGCAATGTCAACAAATCCCAAACCTCGTTTCATCATTACCAATCAACACCAACAGCATTGTTCCCAACCCTGCACAAATGGGTGGCACCACCTCGGAGTTCAACCATGCTGATCACAAGCACCCACTATCACTCCCACACGAGCTCATGCCAATGCCTGCACAAAAACCCTTCAACAACAACATGGCTGCAGGAACAGTGTTCACGAGAAGCCTGTCATCAACCTCTTCTCCCTCTCTTCAACTAAGCTCAAACATGTTCGATGAAAACGGGCTCCACCTTGCTGCAGGGTCGCCACACATGTCAGCCACTGCGTTGTTGCAAAAAGCTGCGCAAATGGGAGCAACACTGACCGAAAAAAGTACTTTTGCAACAAACATGGCACCACCATCGTTTGGTGTGCTGCAACAGCATCATCATCATCAACAACCAAATGGGCAACCCTTCACGAACCAGTACATGCACAGTGGCCACCACCACCAACAACAAGAGGTTAACATTTCTACTCAGTATAGTTTCGGTAGTGCAAATGGGATGGGTGGAGGGAGCGTTGGGATGAACGGTGTGGACATGTTCAACGCTATTTTGGACCAAAGCAAGGCTTTGTCGAAGATCATAGAGCAAAACAACAATAGAAGCAGTAGTGGAGGAACAACAAATGGAGGTTCGAGTAGTGCTATTAATAACGTTGCTGGAAGTAAAGGAAGTGGGGATGTTATGACTCTTGACTTTTTGGGAATAGGAGGTGGAGGAAGTGGTAGTGGTGGGGGTGCACATGGAAATTTCTATGGTGGTGCTCAACAAGGGGAAACTGGTGCACCGGATGAGGTTTGGAGAAACTGGTCTAGTAAGAACGCAGGCTTTGAATCATTTTCAACAACGAGCAGCATTTGAAAAAGATCACCCGACAAGGAATAAAAGTCAACTTTTTTAGAGGGTGGAATTTTCAGCTGATTTGGTCGTTATGTGCTTCTTTTTCTTTAACTAATTAATCCTCCCTTTCGGCCACATATATAGAATAGAAATCGTGCGACAAACGACTGAACGTGTCTTTCTAAAGAGGAAGACGCATTGAGTCGTCGACAGTGTGGTCGAGTTTCGCAGCACCAGCCAGTGCAACAGTGTAGACCCATATCCTTAGAGGATCTCATAAATTTGTGTTCAAATGTTAAAATTAAGGATAATGTCAATTTCTGAAACACTTTTTTATAGTTCATTTTTTTAATCTCTCTTTTAATTTAGCACATTCCTCTCAATATATATTGTCTTTTTATCTCTCCACAAAATATATTGCGAATACGAATTATGTGATAGGAAAATAGTAAACATATATCTACCCCCATCTTGGGATGGAATGAGTGGAAAAAGAGAGAAATAGGAAAAAAGAAAAAGAAAAAAAGAGAGATAGAGAACAATAACTAGGATAAATTATGCGATGAGAAAGATAGAGAGATAAAAAAAAGTAAATATATATTTATAATTATTCTCTGTTTCAAACTCTACCATGTTATTAGCTTTAAGAGGTTTTGGAGTGGGCTTTTCTTTCAGACTTCTCATGTTTCTTTAGACTGGATTCTCCTATCTTTAGGGCTAGGGGATCCTTCATTTTGAGCTTGTCCCGTTTTTGAAGATGCACCTCATGAACCTTATGAACTCCCAACAACTTGTCCAACATCAAGGTTTTCATATCATGACCTTCTTGGATGACTGTGCTACTTGGTTCACACACCTTGGGAAGACTATCTAGGATCTTTAGATTGTTTTGAGCCTTCCACACCATTTGAGTTTGAAATCTTCTAAACATTTATCAATGGTTTTGCCCTCCTTCGTGGTAAACATCTCATAGTGCCTCATCAAGGTGATAACTTTTCTCAACTAATCAACATCTCCAGTCCCCTTCATAAGTAATTAATTTGAATGGCACACATCTCCTTTGTGGACTTACAACTACTAAATCTTGTTAGATTCAGATCAAGATAAAGCACAAGTGATAATATACCTTTATCTAGCATAAGCTGAAGGTTGTTGAAGTTGTCTTGAGTATACTATTCTTTAGGTTTGGTGACTAGCTATGGCATCTCCATGGGTGATGATCTTCCAAATATTTTATTGGGTAGACTTTATGTACATCTCCATACATCAAAGTTATGTAATTCTCAGAATAAAAAAAAAAAAGTTATGTAAGTCTCAAGATGACTAAATACAACGCAGATTCAAGAATATTTTTCAGTGTATATACAACGTATTCTTAGTTTGGAAAAGTTAGCGATTACCAAGTCATCATGACACAAATATTCTTCAAAACGGGAGATTCTTGTGATAACTAATTGGAAAGTAAATAATAAATAATTATCATTTACAACCATTTTTTAAATAATAATTAAATTATTTGATAAGAATTAAGTTTAACAAAGCCATGAAGGAAATCAAATATGTACTATTTGAACTAACGAACCAATAATATATTTTACAGAGAGGAATAGAGGGAATAACAGTTATTGAATCTTAACTGCACGATTAAAATAGATAGCTAAAATTAAATATAGATAAAAAGAATTATATTTTCATTCGAGAATAATTTTTTTCATCGTCCACCGCCTTGATAATACATTCGCGACTCTATATAGGCCAAATCTTAAATGAAAGCACAAATTATTTGGGAATTCCTTGTTAAAGTTAAAACACACTTTAATTTTGTATTACGTATTAAAGTAAATTACACTTCTTGAAATTTTGTAAAATTACATAAATGGTGTTAGTGTATATTTTTAAAAATAAATAAAGGAAAGTCAGGGCAAGAATGGATAAAAGCAAGAGGGTGTTTGTATAAATTCATAAAACTTAAAGAATAATTAGTATAATTGACTATATTATAGAGATAGAGAGGTGAAACTTATCATGTGAAATCTGATTTTGACCGTATAAATTTGTGTTCAAATGTTAAAATTAATGGAAACGCATTAAGAATTCTCTATTCATAGGCACTTATTATTATTATTATTATTATTATTATTATAGAGAGGAGAAGCTTATCACGTGAAAGAATTAGATTTTACCATATAACCAAGTTAAATTATCAAAATTGATATGTCTGACATTTCATGTATAATAAAAAAATCTTCACAAATGAAGGCAAGAATTAAAAACTAAGTTTATGCCGTGGCTCTTGATTACCCGAAGGAATGAGAACCACATGAAGCAGATAAGAGCTATCCCATTCCTATAATGAGGAGCCACAAGAATGCCAGCATGGACGACCAACTCAACCAGAATCCACCACTAGATTATTGTGTCTCGGACTTGGATTGCATCCCTTCTCGTGATTGGAACCAAAAGGAAGACGTAAATTAAATTTTGCATCCATATAACACGACAAACAAGTGCCCTGTTATGTAGAACAGCACATGGGTATGGCAGTGCAAGCCAGGTTAGGGGCATGCAACCCAATTCGAATACCACAATGTTCCGGTGATCGTGACGATGGAGGGCGGCCTCCGGCGGAGGAATTTGCACCATTAGCCACCAAATTTCAGAGGCGGCTTCTTGTGGGGGTTGGGTCAGCTTCACTAGTGGCTGTGGGTGCAAACTTTGGTGGCATCACCAGTTTTCTTCTCGGTTTGTCGCCACAAAGTGGGCGTAATCTCAAGCTGGACGTGCTTTATCCCATTGGAGGTTACAGCCGCTGCGTTGACACAAAGGAAGGATTCGGTAATTTGCCTTGAAAATTCATTATATTATTAAGAACCAATGTATAAAAGTAAAGAAAAAAAAAATCATTTTTTTATATATATTTGGATTTGGATTATCAGAATTCATATACCCAGCAAATTGGGTGGGAGATCAGACGCTGCTGTATCGAGCTGCTAAGAAAAGAGAGATGGAACGATCATTGGATCCTCCTCCGCTGAATGAACGGCGGCGTTCTAACATCAATGAACCGGTTGTTGCATTTGGTCCTCCCGGTTCCACTGGAGAACTCAATGTTAGTGTCATTGTTTCATCTGTTGCTCCAGAATTCTCGTGAGTATGAATGAGCTCTGGTAACTAGTAAATTTCTTCAGAGATTCACTTCACTTTATTAGTTATTACCAACCAAATGGCCGACTAAAAGAATTATTATATATATTAATAATAATAAATAAATAAAAAAGATAACTTTTTACTTTTTCCTTTCAGTGCAAAGTGTTGGGTCCAAAAACAGCATTAAAAAAATAAATGAATAATTATAACTAGTTTGTCAATCAATGTCTCATTTGATACTAATTATTAAGAAAAGAAAGATTGACAGCTTGTATATCTAACCTTTTTTTCACTAGGATTGAAGCATTTGGGGGGCCAGATGAGGTGGGTGAAGCAGTGGTTCGAAGCATAACAGGATCAGGGCAACGCCCTGACGTTAAGGGGACATTAATAAAATCAAGTTTGAGAGAGGATTCCGTTACAAATGTCAAATACTACGAACTGGAGTTCAGAGTTGGGAGTCCCTCGTTTAGGCGACACAACGTTTCCGTTTGCTGCGCTCGTGATGGCAGGCTTTTTACATTAAATGCTCAGGCACCTGAATCAGAGTGGCCAGGATTGAAGTCAGAATTCTATAGGATTGCTAATTCATTTAGCCTCACAATTTAAGTGGTTCAAAACGAAGCTTCATTGCCAAATAAGGTCACAAGCCAAGACCCAAAAAAAAGGCTTCTCTTAGGTCGACCTTGTAACTCCTTGGTTTCCGAAGCTATGTTTTTGAATTGCATGGCTAGAGAATGTCCTCTAAACCGAACCAATTTCAATTTTTTGGGTGCGTCTGTTACCATTTCAATGAAAAATAAGGTCACAAGCATTTCTTAACTTAAAGGGCAGCAGACACAAATTTTTAGCTTTGTATATATTACATTGTTTCTTTTCCACATTTTGAAATAAAATCAGATTTGAAGTTGGTCATTACATGATTCTCTAACGTAACTATTATACACATTTAAATGATTACCTAGGTATTTGATCAAAACTACACTGAAAATACCAACCCATAAAATATTGCTCAAATACAACTAATGTACACAATCCCCCCTCTTTCCGGATTCAATGACCGAGTGTGGAAGTTCAAGCACAAGTAATCTGCCTCCGCTTAACCATCTTCTCATAATTCTCGGAAACCATTGCAGTCAAATTAGGATCTCCATAACCGATCTGGGCGCCAAGTCTGACAAAACAACAGTTAAACCGTTTCACTATTTTAGGTAGCAGTAAGAAGATGTTGACATTGGGACAATTATTTATCACAAAAAATCAATAAGGAAACATGACATTTCTGTCAATGGTAACCTTGCAGGACCTAACAGGACAACAGACCAATTCCAAATACCATGTATAATAAAACTCAAAGCCTAGGGATAACTTATCCCGGATAAGAACCATTAGTCAAGCAAAACAATTTATTTTCCATTTTTAAGGACAAGGACATTGGGAGATAGAGAGAGAGAGAGAGAGAGAACTAATGCAATTGCCAAGACAAGTCTGAAATTTGCATACTTTGGGTCAAGTACAAGTTTTTGAACTTCTTTGATGGCTGAACTTGCTGCATAAAGGGAGATCTTCCCAACCTGCATAAATGCCCAAGAAGCATATATCAACACGCTAACAAAAATATTTTTAAAACACAAGCATTTTAAAAGGACAAAATAGGGAGGGACAGGCAAGTGGCAACAAAAAAGGAAGCTTAATTAAATGTAACTCTTCTCTCTTCTGACCTCCAAAACTTGAAGCTTTGCTTCATGTTCATTAGGTACACAGCGAATTTCCTCTGCCAATCTTACAGCATCACCCACGCTTTCCGGAGATAAGAAATCAAGGCCTAACTGAACATTGGACTGAAATATCGAGTGAGCAATCACACATTATGACAAATTTGACCATATTGTTTCCATTAAACAAAAAAATCCACTTATAAAAAGATTATAGTTCAGAAAGAAGTGCAATATATTAATTAAAGAAGCTTATAAAAACATTTCTAATAACTTCCAAAATGTTGATTCTTTAGTTAAGAGAGTTCGTTCAGAAAATTTAGATTAAGGGAGGTGTGTATTGAATTAAGATTTTAAAAGACTATTTTGACATAAAAAAATCTTGTGAATTTCAATCAAAAGACTTTGTAACAACATAATGACTTTAAAGATTTTTTTAAGAGACTTTTATGATTAGGATTTTGTAATTCAGATTTTGATGGATTTACAAAATATGAATTCATAAGATTTGAAAGGACATTATGAATTGTTAAGATTTTAAAGGACTCTGCGAATTTTTAAAAAACATTTAAAATTATTGATAAAAATCCATGAATTTTGTCCACCTAACACTTTTAATAGAACTCATCTTATACAAAGAACCATAAACCTGTTACATCACAAATCAATTTTCCCTAGCATATTTACAAGCACAATACGTTCATTCCTCTTCAATCATCAATCATGTTAATTGTATAAAAACTATATACCACAATGTTTGTCAGTGGTATGGATACTTGTAATTATTCTCACAATAACAATCCCACCAAACAAAAAACATACACGTTTCAAACCTTATTTATATATTTATGTATTTATACGTGAGTCAATTTCTCGCGTTCATTAAAATTATATATTTCTCATGTGAATATATCATATATATTCACGTTTATTTACATGTATAAGCACGTAGTCAAGATATCCACCAAATTCAAAGAATTGAAAAAATCTCTCATATCACGCGTTTTAAGGCATGTTGACCATTGGTCAAAAGAGAACAAAAAATTATGGATATCTACTGCTTTCAACAAAGAGACGGGGGATTATGTGCGATGAAAACAAAAACATGTCAATTTACATGAAAAGAAAGAAAGCCTCATGAAATCTCAAGAGTTTGAATGAGAATGTTTAATGGGTATTTTATCATAAAAAGTCTCATGAAATCCATCTTAAAAGAAAGAAAACATTGAAATTTGTATACTTTTAAATACTAGAAGACTTTTTTAAGTGGTAAAAAATCTTAATTGAATACCAATGGACATAATTTAATTTCTTAAAAATTCCTAATAGTCTTGATTGAATACCACAAGACTTATTTCTATTATTTAAAAATCTTGATCGAATACCTCAAGACTTTTTAACAAAAAAAAAAGTCTTTTAAAATCCTAATTGAATAGACCCCTAAGTTACATTATTTTGACCTCCATATCACATTTAACTCACTTCTTGTTAGTAAGGCAGGTTGGTGTTATTTCTAATTTTATACATCAAAAGGGTGGGTAAGCGTAATTTGGGAAAATGTTAGGAACGTCAGTGTAATTGCTCTAAGAATATCCCAGCTCCTGACAAACCAAAGCCTAGAACTGCCACTACACAGCATTATACTAGAAGCACAGGGTCTTAAGTCTTAACCTGAGATTATAGAGTTCTTCCAATTGATGGGTGGGGGGAGTAACATTAACTTTGGAAAGGAGGGGTCCACAAAACAAAAAACAGCTATTAATGCTAGCAAAGGACTCAAATTCAATATACTCGATAGATTAACAACAGACCAAAGCTCAATAGGAAATGTGCAATTTAACTTTAGATAGTTAGATATTAATAGATAGGAACGTCTGTTTCACTCAAGTAGCAAAAAATACAGCAAAAATCGACAAAAATAAAAAAGAAGGTGCAGTCGGTTACATGGATCAATAAATGTCATATGTTTTGTCATAAATCAGCTCAAATAGGAAACAAACAATGAAGCAATGAAATTGTTTACCATATAATTCAAAATTTCAAAATCACCCGAGTTATATTAGTATCAGCTCTAGAATAAGACCTTAGTAACTCAGTACGTTAAATATTCATAAAAACTAAAGGGATTATATTAATAATGGGTAGACACTATCAGATCAAAATTCCTTTGTGTGGAAAGCGGATATAAAACTATGATGGTCATCAACTAAGCAATTAGTATATGAAATGAACTCACCTGAACATTCCTTGCTTGGAAAGGGCAACCAGCAGGAACAAAAATAGCTTCCCCCAAATTCTGTTCAAATGACCAAGGCTCCACTCCTATTTAGGAAGGATAATAATCACATTAAAAAGGAAGAAGATAAATAAAATTAATTGTTTCAGAAATTCTTAGGGCTACCCACAATTTAGCACATCAGTACTAAGATTCCAATAATAAATAGTACACATGAGAAAATTGGTCTCAGTCTCTCAGATACCTACAATTAGGCCTTATACAAGTACTCACTTATCTTTTCTTATACCAGCAAATTTAAAAGAAAAAAGGCTGTAAGCGTAAAATTTCAATATGCAAAACTAACAAAAAAAATTAAGTAACTGAATGTTTTTTTATATACAAGGCAAAGCTACCCCGCCATCCTCAATTCAAAAAGGGAAAAATAAGAGTTGTTTTGGGCAATATTGGGATGGGAGGTAAGGAAGAAGGGAATGGAAAATTGTTTTCTTAGAATTTGGGCTTAGGGGCCTAACTTTATCCCACAAAACCGGTTTGTATGGTGAGGATTGCCCAAACTTTATAAGCACTACTAAGGCCTTATCTCTAGTTAATGTGAGATCTCAACCCCCTTAAGAGTTGACGTCTCAGTGATTGCACACTACGACGGTTCACTCAGCCTTTCTAGTCAGTCCCTTCTTAGGTAGTCTTTTCCAAGACATTGGCAATCAACTCTCATATGCTGCAATTAAGGAGGGTTAGGGGTGACTGCAATTAAGGCAGCTGTCCAACACCCCTCCTAACACCTAGGGTTATGGGCCTAGAGCAAGGCAATGTTGGTGCCCAAACAATGTACCATTTTAGATTTAGGGTTTAGGGCCTAACTAAACCCCACAAAACTGTCTCATATGGTAAGAATTGCCCAAGCTTTATAAGTACTACTTACGCCTTATCTCTAATCGACGAGGGACCTCAACCCCCGAAAAGTCATTTTAGTGGCTGCACACTACGACACTTCACTCAAGATATTGGCAACCAACTCTAATAGGCAAGCTAGGGGTAACAGCAATAAAAGTGGCTTTCCAACAAATTGACTTATACCTTTGTAGAAAAAAGTTTGACGAAGGAAAAGCAATTAACCCCTTCTTATTCCATTTATACTTCCAAAACTAGGATAAGAACTCCACTCATTTCTGTTACTTAAAGCTTCCAAACAATAATTTTTTACCATTCCTCCCTTCCGCATCAATCAAAAGCTTCCAAACATAGCTCTAGGGGATCGAGAAGGAATTGTCCTCCTTATATTCACTTCCCTTCAAAAATTCTTAAACTCGCAAAAAAGGGGGGAATTATGTTTCCCCATCACACTCATTACCATCATTGAAGGAACTCTACAAGATTTTGTCAACTTATGGGGGTGATGGAGTTCCCAAGGGCAAGGCAAGGACCTATGTAATTCCACCATGTCAAACTAACTTATACCACTTATCTATCTAGCTCTTGAAGAATTCAAAGAAAGAAAGAAAAACATAAGATCTTACCAAATTCTTCCTTCAACTTTCTTTTATGGTGTTTGTCAAGAAAAATAGCTCCATCATAAAGAGGCCATTCAACCTTGAATCCAGAGAGTACCATCAGCAATAATAAAAAAACAAAACTAGTTAGTTAACCAATAAAAAGGGGGAAGCAATGTAAAATTTTAAATGCTTTCTTAAAGACTTACAAATTCATTTCCAAGATCATCTGACTTCCCAAATTCCTTCCAATGTATTTTCAAATATTTAGTCAATATTGGAACATCCTGCCGACGAAAAACATCCCAAAGAACTCCAGGATGTGTTTTCTCAGAGACGTCTCCATTTTGATTGAATGGAAGTTTACAATTGGCCGTATTACCTTCAGCACTAGAATAAATTTCAAACCCTTGATCCATAATTGACTTATTCTGGTTTGAGTCTATTTCCAGTCCACTACTTTTTGTACCAAGTGAGGAATCAGGTGAACTCCCCCTTGAAGATATTTGAGGATCCCCATGTGATTCTTTTGCCTCAAATTCCTTATTAGCTTTAGCTTTTTGCATCATTTCAATTTTAGTTCTCTGCCAGTCCTTCAGCTTTACTTCATTTGTATGAACCAAAAGGTACACCTGTTGAAACTCGGTAAATTAACTATTTGTTACTTACTCATAGCCCCCTTTCTTTCCTTTTCTTCAAATAAATCAAAATTCCATTATTTCACTCTAGACAAGATAACAGGGAAGAGAGAGAGAACTTTAAAATATTAAACACAAATGCACAGTATGTAGCAGAGTTTGGGTAAACATCTGACATTTGAATATGCATAGCACTTATTATTGACAATTGGTAATGAGGTACAAATATCAACCTGCATATATTAATATGGGAAGAACATGATAAATACATAAGCAAACATAAATTAACAATGAAGCATCAAATTGATATTGTTAAGACACTTGAAATTGGAACACAGATTATAAAGAAGTGCAGTCTGTCTAGGAACCCAGATTACCATAAAGTGGCTGTAAATAATAACTTGTATCTGTTCAAACTATAAAAGACCAAAAAAAAAGACCATTTATCATCTCACGGGTTAATGAGGATTAAGTAATATACCATGTCACGCATATTGAAGTGGAGATTTGTCACTGAATCACCTCTACCAAGTTCATCACTAATCCCATAAGATATATATATCTTGGGTCCTACATCATTCTGCAAGGAGTAATGAGGCAATTTAGCTGCAACATTGAGAAGGCCCCACTTGGAGTGAATATACTGAAGTAAAGGTAGTTTGCTGATAAACTCAGGTCTTTGGTACAACAGAAATTCTTCAGAAGCACTAGGTGAAGGCCAATCTTTCAATTTCAATAACTGTGGCCAACCATTTTCAAGAATAAGCCCTTCAAAGTATCCTTTCATGAACTGAGCAAGCTCAATATCAATCTGTCAATATAAAAGTAACAAAAATGCAGCCATAATGCAGAGTAATTTAGCATAAATGATGAACCAAAAACAGTGCAATAGATAAAACCAATACAATTTCAATCACCAAAAAGAGAAGAGGTATAGATATGGTTGTACCTCAGACCCATCTAAGCAATCTATGGCCTTAACCATCCGGTTTTCATCTTTCGCTTTCTCATCTATTGTCTCTAGAATCCCTCTCCATATGACCATTGGATCCCAGCTTGAAATGGATGACCCATCAAATACTTGCTTAACAATAATGGGCTCACCAGTTTTCCAATGCTTTCTAAAATTGTCAATCCCATCAGTTTTGATATCGTCGGATGCTGGGCAATAAAGATAATTATCATCACTGGCTTCTCTGTGAGAATATTGGCAAAGTTTCAGATCATTCAGCCCGGTTTCCGGTGGACCATCGGCATTACTAATTCTGCAGCCACTAACCATTTCCTCTACATTTTTCACCAACTTTGCAACCCAGTTCATCTTGAAAATCCGGCTTAAATTTAGTGAAGAATAACCACAGCCACCACACTCCTTAGGGGGACATGGAATACTTCCATTGTCATTGGATCTCCAATGAGGAAATTTACTTAATATATTTCGATCAGAAGTTTTTGCTTGCTCTGTTTGGGGTTCTTTATTGTGATCTGCAGTTGCTTCTCGAAGATCTCGACAGCAACTAAGGCACAAATCATATGAACAACTTGGACAGCGTCGATGATAATCAGTAATAGGTATCCTACAGAAATTGCTGCAAGAAAACAAATCAAAATAATAATGAACCTTATACTGTCTAAGAATAAGGAACAGGTGCATGATGCTTCAGCGCCCACTAAAACCAACAATTCTACAAAATTTGTTACAAATATACCAGCACATCTGCTCATCTGAGTTCAATTTTATCCTTGGAAGATCTATTTCAGCACCTGAGAGAGAAACCATTTTTACAACATCATCAACTACTTATTCACCACACAAAAAGAAAAACAACGTAGACAACCACAAAACTACAAGCAAACCCAAATAAACCTTACCACGCAACTTCTTTTCAAGTTCAACTTCAAAACTCTGTTCACAGTGGATCTGCTTTACCACAGGTAGCACAGACGACAGCAGCACATGGAGATACTGTAACTTATCTAGAACAGGTATCTCGCGTATCCGAACCTTAAACCCAGCAAAACCAGAAAATTCACCAACAAGAAAAGAAATTACACATGCTAAACTTCAAAGGCATGCCTCATCAAATTTTAAGGCCATCTTTGGATAAACTTCTCCATTAACACTTATAGGAGAAGGAAATAAAAAAAGGTAACTCGAATTGAGCTTCTCCCATGTGCTAAAACTAACCTATGCACTTACCTTTGTAGAAAGTCTTGCATTTAACTTCTCCAAAAGCTATAGCACATAAGCTCATTTTAGCTTATGGAAGAAACTCAATTCATTTTAAGTACCTACGTAGAAGTTCATCTCAACAGGCTAAGTCCATATCAATCAAAATACCTTAATTGAATTATCACTTCGCAAACAAGTCTTGCAATTACATATACCCCGGCAAGCAGGACATATCCTCTGAATTTCATCCAATGAAATGTCCGAGTACCTAAAAACAAGTAAACCATAACTAACTAACTAACATAACAGCCACAACCCAACTGCAAGAATTACCATTTATCATGAGTAAAATTCCAAAAGCTCACCATGTTGATAAACAGCTATCACAATATCCCCTCCTATCACACCGTTGACACCAAGTAACTCGGTCGCGGTCATTCCTCCGGCACTGGTGACAAGTCTGCCCGCCGGTGTCCTCGTCGGAAGAACCGGCGGAGGTTCCGTCCGAATATTCCTGCCACACAACACAACCTTCCAAATTCATCACATTACACTACACTCACATCAAAATCAAAATCAAAACTCAAACACCAACTCACAGTGGTAGCATTAGCTTCCAAGCTCCTCCGCGACCTCTTGCGCGAAGAATCCGGCGGCGAGTCACAGGAGACCCAATTCTCTTCCTCATAGAGCGCCACATCAGCATCCGCATCCCCATCCACGTCGTCGTCATCGTCATCATCATCATCGTCGTTGAGGTTCGAAGAGCGTCTCGCGGACGAGCCTCTTCGCGGCGCGTCGCGCTCCGGCTCGTAGCGGAACTGGTTCTTGGAGAGCTTCTTCTGAGAGAGGCCAATGGAGGAGAGAGGAACATCGAAATCGTCGCTCTTGCTCTCCATATAAACATTATCGGACTCGTTCAGCGACAGCGACTGCGACTTCCTCTTCGCTTTCTTGAGATTCGCTCTCATAGCGGAATTCGCGGCGCGCTTCTTTGCCTGGATGTAGTGCTTCTCGCAGACGGTCTTGTCCGGCATCGACATCGCCGTGCACCGCCACTGCTTCCCGTCGGACCTCTTGCACCGCAAATCGTCCGGGATTCCCGCCGCATTCTCCTCGCCGTTCGCTGATCGGGCGTTATCCATCTGAGGAAGAAACCCTAACCGAAGCAAACCCTATTTTACTAACAGTTGGAATGTAGTAGAAGATAAGCGCGGAGAGACAGGAATTGAAATTTGAAGCAAGTGAGTTGTTCGGAGATTGAGGTTACGGCGGCGGCGGCGGCGGCGGCGGCGCGCGTCGGTTAGTGCGGGAATGGAGACAGTTGTGTTGTGAAAGATAAGAATTCGAAAAGGCTTACATTACATACAGTAAACGATGGCCTGAGAGGGGTGGGGTGATCCCTTCTGCGCCTGCAACTCGAACGGTGAAAAAAGATAATTTAATTAATTAATTCATTGATTTTTAAAATAAAATAAAAAATAGTCATTTTTGTCTATATGAACGTGTTCATATAAGCAAAAGTTTTAGAAAAACTATATCACTCTAGTAAATACATGTTTTCCTTATATAATTTTAAAGCTATTAATACAGGAAAATAAATAAATTTTACCGTAAAATAATAAAAAAATTATTATTTCTATTTAATCAAACATTATTTATTTAATTATTTTTTCATAATAAAATATGGATGTCTATTAGTATATATAACGACATCAAATTATAAATTATAATAAAAGTTTCTTGATTTTTAAATTAATTTTTTTAAAATATACACAATTATTTTTTTAATTGACTGATCATTATCATTGTAATTTTTTCTAAAAATTATTCATGAATCTAATTTAATTATAATGCTTTACAATAAGTATTTTTTTTACTTAAATATTTCATTAAGTATGGGAGTGTAAAAAAATTATTTACAAATTTATAAAATAAGTATTTTTTTTCTTTTAAATTCAATTTAATTTACGAGTTTTTATCATTAATTTAAAGTTAATAAAACAAATACAAAATAATTATTTATTATATTTTTTCTTATTTAAACTTTTTTTTTACTTTCACTTCTTTAACTTTAATTCTATAATATGAGTTTTCAGTTACCAATCAAATTGAAATTTTAAACATACAGTTGGGATGAGTTAAGTTAAAAAAAAAATATTAAAGTACTAATTCGATCATTTTAGTGTAATCATTATAAATTTTTTCTAACATCCGAATATATTTATAGTATTTTTTACACTTGAGAACACTTGAGAACTAAATTTTCAATGACATATTTGTAAACAAATTACACGTTCGGAAATAAGAGTCATTATACAAAAAACATATACAAGAGGGGGACTATGGATTGATAAGAAACTGTGTTAATTTTTTTAAGTGTGATTATTTTAAATAATTACTATTACAAAGTTAATAAATTTAATATATAGGTAATTTATAAATTGAATAATAATGTAAAATTTATTTATTTTAGTTAATCTTTTCTGCAAAATCTTCCAATGAATTTTAATAGTTTAAATTTGATCTTACACAATATTTGTTAAGTTAGTTGGGATTGTAATCTTCTTATCATTTATTAATAACAGTGACAACTTGTCTATGATTGCTCCATAAATAATCACGTATAATTAAATTATAAGTTTTTTTTGTTTTTTTAATGAAAATACTTTTACTTTGTTAATTAATCATAAATCATCTTAAATATATTTTTATTTTAAAAATAAATAAACTTATTATGTATAATGTGGTAAGAGTTTAATGCTTACATATGTTTATACTATCATCCAATAATAAATTATCATTTAATTATTTTAAAATAATTATTTTAAAAATTAATAAATTTATTATACATAATAAGTTTTATTTGATTATTTTAAAATAATTATTTTAAAAATTAACAAATTTATTATACATGATTGATTAGGATTTAGGATTGAATAACTATGTAACTATACTTTCAATGTATAATCCCTTTTTCTCATGTGATAATATGTATTTTTTTTTCTATCACTTTATCATCTTTCATAGAGAATTCCAATTCAAGATATAATTGAATACTAAACATAAATACTTTTCTCACCGAATATTCAAATTTTAGTTCATCATATTCATGAGTTTCTTATACTAAACATAACCTTTCATAATAATTATATGTCAGTATAAAAGTTGTCAATACATTTTTATCAAATTCTTGTATTATTTAAAAATATATTTTTTAAAAATCAATTATATCTTTAAATTTGAAAACTGAAACAAGTTTATTTATAGTGGATATGAGAATAACCATTTTTAAAAATAACTCTTTTAGAGCAAATTTATTTTTAAAATGAGTAATTAAGTAAGGATATATTTGGTTTTAAATTAACAATATCTAACTAAGATTTGTGATATTTAATTAATATTTTTATAAAATTAACTAGACTTAATTTAAAAGTATTTTAAAAACTTTATTGAATATCATAACATTTTTTTATCTTTTTAAAAAAATCTTAATTAAATATCACAAGACTTTTTTTTTTATTAAAAAGAAGACTTTTAAAATCTTTCCAAATCCTAATTAATAAAAAAACTTGTAATGGGTTGTATTCAATAAGGATTTTAAAAGTGTTTTTTTCTTTTTGCATGACTATTCTTATGGTTTTTAATAGATTTTGTAGGAAGGTAATTGCTATTAATATTTTTTTAAAATATTTTTATCATTATTATTTTATAGTTTGTTTCTCAATAAATTTATAAAGTATGAATTTATAAGATTTAAAAGAATTTTTATAGATTTATAAGATTTTAAAGTACTTCTTGATTTTCTAGAAAACCTTTAAAATTACATGAGTCAATGAGAAAGATGACAAATAAATCATAAGGTTTGGATAAAAAAAAATAACTAATGTAAAATTTTCAATATTTAATAGCTAATGGATTCTAGTTTCTTGTCCTCCTATATAGAAAATTTTCACATATCTAAAGCTATATAAGCTAGTCTTTCATGCATTAGTTTCTTCTTGCTCCTGCTCATTAAGAGATGGTCAAAATTTTCATAATCCTAACTTGAAGTTTATAAAAGATAAGCTTTCGTCTAGTGACATCTATATAGCATTTCAAACATTACTATTCCTTTCTCTATCTTTTTTCTTCAGTAAGTTAGATATTTTTTCAAAATTGCCTGCAATAGTCTTGGTGCCAATAGAAAGGTCTTTTAATACTTTGACTTTATCGTTGGTCCCGACCCAGCTAGAACTCCCTTCATGCTCAGATCTATTCCTTTATGATGGCTTGGTTTTTAGCTAGAACCTCCGAACCTAATGGGAAATGGAATTATGGACTACATTGATTAGGTGATGTAGGCTTATACGATAGATTGTAGTGACTTCGTGATATGAACGCATCATTATTAGGATCATATGAAAAGCGTGTAAGATTGAAAGAAAGAGATGGCCAATTACTCTACCAACGTTATGGCCTTTAAGGAAGAAAGAAAGGTATGTGATGGAAAAAAGAAAAGGTCTGAAATGGGAGAGTAAAAAACTCTTTTGGTATAAAATAAAATTATTTTTTTCAAAGTAATTGATTATAAAGTTTTTATAATACTTTCCCATTTCGCACCTAAACTTTATTTCACAAATAAAAGATAGATTAAATTAATTAGTTGCTAAATTATTTAAAAAAAAACAATTAGAGAATTTAAAAGGTTATCTAACTTGTTTTTTTTAATATACTTGTTTTTTTCTTTTTATTATTTTAAACTTCAACACTGTTTTCTTACAAAACAATAAACTTAATAATTTGTATAAGTTTCGTAAGACATTTTTAAATTATAAACAGCTTTTAATAATTGTAAAAATAAAACCGACTAAGCCACAACAACTGCAGTAACGTTCTTGGAATGGCAAGGGAAGACATTCTAGTGTCACCAATATGATCTTCCGCATGCCACATGCCATGCGAGACAAGAGACATGGACGAAAGCGAAATTCTAGTTTCAATTAGCATAATTTAACTTAGTAATGAGCAATAACTTCAGGCCCTACGCGGTATAAAGGAAACAACAATTCCAATACTGTACTGTTTTTCGTTTTACGATATTTGGACCTAAATTACAACAAAATTGAGCCTGTTATAAGGCTTTGTAGGAAACGGGCAAATCAATCAAATACCCTTATTCTTTTTGTGTTTATGCCTATCACTGCTATTTAGGCTATCGCTTCCACCAGTCTTCCTAGCTTTGTGCGGTCTTTTTGATGACGCCTGACAAAAACGTATAAAAGTCAAACAGAATACAGAAATAGTATAACAAAAAAGTAACAACTAATGACACTCTTCGCCATTATCTTTAGATCTGTGCAACATTGTATGTATTTGTACTTCATATTTTATAAGCTTCCATTCATAATTTTTTTAGGCATCCCTTATTTTCCCTCCTCTACACACTACACAGGTTCCTTCTCTTAACCTTCATGATTAAAGATTCAAAATTGGCATAAAAGGTAAAGTCGATGGGTAAAGGTTAATCATACCGTAGCATAGATAGCCTTCAGAGGGTCTCCTTCTTTTCTTAATTTTCTCTTGGATCCCTTGCGGCGATTATTATTTCCCATTGCATCCCTTGCAAGCTTGACCATTTCCCTTGCCTCTTTCGTTGGTTTGTCTAATAGGTACTCAGGCACATCCCGTAGGTGAGGAGGTGGGGCATTCTTGCTCAAAATTTTGTCATGCTTCAGTAGATCTGTTCAATTACAATTTCAATCCTTTAAATTTAACTTCAAACATAAAATTTTAAATAAAATAAATGACAATGGTATTTTAACAATAATATCAACCTATTACATTACCTAGGTCTTTTGGATTAGTTTCGAAGTGGGCTTTCAACCTAAAATAAAAGCACAGTTGTGCACAAATGAATTAGAAAGGGAATGAACTTAGATCATAGTTACAGTTCTCATACCAAATGCAATACCGGGCACTCACTTTTCAGAGTTCAAAATTTCATTCCTCAGATCCTGGGCTCGTGACTCTCGGACAGCAATTCTAGTCACACTCTTTGCAACATCCTGCAAGAAAAAGTCAATCATCATTATTATTTACAAAAGCAGCTAGATACACCAAATCTACTTAGGCACGATAGCATATCCACCTAAAGGCAGAAAAGAGCAGAAGGTGCAAAATATATTCTATACATTATTCATTTAAGAAAAGAAAAACAGATGATAATATGTGCAAGATGCTGACACAAATGACAAGATCACAAAAGGATGTTTCTCATTTTTGTGGTCACAAACTTTGAAAAAAAAAATTGACACATAAGAGAATTAATTAATTCGAATCCTGAAGGGAAAAATATACCAAGTCAACCAAAAAGGCTCTCGTAGATTTGATGCATCAATGGAATCCTATTTTAGTTTTTCATCAAGAGTAAAGGAAATAATACATTACCTCAGCCCTGTACCGTAAAGATTCAACTGCATTCTTGGTGAGGAGGGGAAACTCAGCAATGGAATTTGTGCCTTTGTTTTCATCATCCCCAACAAAAGATCTTATTTCTTCTAAAGTATCCATTTCATCCGTGGAAACCTGAGATGAAACAAACAAATATCTAAGTGACACAGCATTATGCAGTTTGGGCCTTGGTGCCACCTAGGATAGAATACCCAATGGACCAAGACAGGCTAGAGAGCAAAATGCAACTAATAATGCATTTTGGAATTTATGTAATGGGAAAAGGGGGATTTGTTGTCCAAGAAACTCACCAGAGAGACAGAAGCACCAGAATTGTATGCTCTTCCTGTACGTCCAATTCGATGTACATATCCTGCAACACTCTGAGGCATTTCAAAGTTTATAACCTGTTCATCAACAAGAGAAAGCATTAACTAACTGGTTTTGGTGAACAGGCACTCTCCCCATGAAACATGGATATAAACCAGAAGATGAAAATTACCAATTAACATAGTATACAACTCTTACTAAAAATAGCATATGTAGAGCAAAATTTTCATACATATCAACGTTAAATTCAAACATAACAGAAAGATATAAGAGAAGACTTGCGTACCGTGTATACATTTTTAAAGTCAATTCCCCTTACAACTCCAAATTCAGAATCTAATTTTATTTTAGCATGTTTTCTAGACTTCCGTGATCCAACAATACTTTCCTTAGGCACTTCATCCTTTTCCTTTGACTGGCTAAGATCTGTTGCAATTAGATAATCAAACAGGCCCGCATTGAATTCCTGATAAAAATAGGTTTGTCAAAATCATGTGAGAAAATGAAGATCCAAAAATTATAATGAATTGATAATAAATCACTTTTTGAAGAAAACTTGAATTTCTTATGCTTAGTTGGCAAGAAATGCTGTAGCACCAGGTTAAGTAGAAAAGTCTTAGCAATGAAAGAAGGAACTGGATAACATTGCATACCTCAAGAATATGGAGACGAGAATTCTGAGGCAACTCGGGATTTAAAACAGCAGATCTGATTCCAAACTACAAGGATAAAGTGGGGAAATGAGAGAGAGGAAGAAATAATGACTACAAAATAATCCCACTGCAACTATAATAGCCTAGAAGCATAGCAGTAGAAAAAAAAATTAGCTAAAAAATTCAACCTACTTCAGGATATTCCAAAGTTGATTTAAATCTTAATCCAAACATTTGAGCAAATAAATTAAGAGGGAGGGGCGGGGGGGGATTCAAAGCATAGAAGTGTATTATCCATTAAACTGATACAGTATGAAAATCAATACAAATCAAAATATAAAAAAAATCACACTTTTGCTAATTTTGATGTATGTATTGAGTATGACACATTGAAATGCCTTGTTTCACTTAGTGAACTAGGTATTGAAAAAAAGGAAAGAAAAAGAGGAAGCTTATTTTTACAGGAATAAGCCCGCATGGAGGCCAAATATCAACTTTGCATTTGCATTTTCTTTCATCAATTTTTCCTTCACTTCTTACTTTCTGACCCCAAATCTTTGCTTCCATGAGAAGTAAAGGTCAGTAGTTGTTGCTTTGAGTAGTAGAAAGTTAAACCTACAACTCATTTGGAATTCTTATAGGAACTTGCCTATTTGGAATTCTTTGAGATAAGCCTACAACTCATTTGTATTGGAAATTCATTTTATCGAATGCATGGGTAGTGAGTGTGGTTATTGAGTAGTAGAAAGTTAAATCCTAGATTTTATGTGTTTCTTCAAAATTCTAGGAGTTAACTTTCTAGATTTTATAAGTTCTTCCGTACAACTAAATAAATTAGTCCCTAAACTTTGCAACTTAATGTCAAATTAGTCCTTGAACATTAAAGCTTAATAACAAAATGGTCCATGAAAACTTAACAAATTGCCACACTTTTTACACATTTGATTTAGAGACTAAATTAAAAATTTTGTTCTTTTAAGGACTGAATTGTCACTGCTTAAAACTTCTAGGGACGAAAGTAGTCATTTACCCTTTAATAATTCTTCCATTAAATTTCTTCTACTATGAAATTCTATATTTCAAAGTGGTAGTGGTGATGATTTTGTGTACGATTTGAGCAAATATTGATTTTACTTTTAAATTGTGATGACATTGAACTTAATGATGAAAGATTTGAGATAGAATAATAAAATATAGCCTTGATAGACTGATGTAATTTTACTTCTCATGGTATATTTGATTGCGTTTTCATTATGGATTCTATAATGGGACCCAACATTGTGTGCTGAAACAAAGAGAGAATGCAACTTACGAGCTAGATGCCCGTAATCCTATTGATATCGTTTGCCATAACAAAAAGATAATACAGTTTATATGATGAAATACCAGGCTTATGCGTATAGCATGATTAGATATTGAATGAGACATGGACCCTAACATGTAATATACATAAAAAGCTATATATCTAACACATACCTAAAGCTGAAAATCTATCAAGTGAATGTTCATGAATAGTTATATATCAAACATACCTTTTCCAAGAAAAGTTTCAACCTGAAACTCATGTCTATGGTATTTGTGAATATCAGAACTTTCTTTTGGACCAACCCCAATTTCAACACAGCAAGGATGTAAAGTAACTTATCACTGGCAGGACATGAGATCTGACACAAAAATATTTAATGAAAACAGTTAAAACCTGATCAATTCCACAGAAAAAAAATGTTGACTCAGAAAGATACAAGCATAAATGAAAAAAAAAATAACGGAAGAAAAACACGACCTAAAATCTATTGTGCAAAGTGATAGCTTTCAAACATGCTCTAGGGAGAAACGTAACAATATCAAATATTTTAAATTCATAGAAACAAACTTTTTTTAAGATCACTAAACTGAATGACATTTTTATCTTTTAAGTGTTAAACCCTTCTCCCTCTAAATCAAACTTTAGCCAGAATGGTTCATTTCCTTTTAGTATCAATGAAAAAGACAGATTCCAAATATAAAAATGCAGTAACCCTTCCCCCCTCTATAGAGAGAAATTATGCAATATTTTTTAAGATACAATGAACAACTAACTTAATGCAGTTAACTTCATAATGTAAAGCAGGTAGCATTTATTACCCAGAATTGCTGAACATTTTTAGGAATGACCTCATCCTTATGATTTCCCACTTCAGGCAAAGTCAAAATAAAGGGGTTGTGCAGAATCAACTTCTTTAGTTTGTCCACATCAGCACTGCAGACAGTATATTAGAAAAAAATAAATTTATAATAGATGAGAGGTTAAACAAATGGACATAATATATGTAATCCTAATCCTAAAATAATGCCACAGAATGGTCAATGACCATACATGGGAAAACACTTGGCCAGCAAAACTTTACAGAGACAATATTTCATTTTGTCGTTAGCTAGCATAGAATATACTCTTCAAATGTGCAAGTAAAATCGTCATGTTTGTTCTCAGTTTCATATTATCTAATATGAAGAAACAACAAGGCACATTCTAAGAGGACGAAAATGAATTGGTTCACACTAGTGTAAATTTTTTTTAAGCAAGAGCAAAACAGTAGTGAAATGCATCCTAACCAGGTTAGCACCCCAAACAATACCAAGCTCTGCATCACACCAAGAATATATTAAAATAGAAGAACCAATTACAAAAGCATGGGGGGACAAGGGCCAAACCCATGAAGAGAAAACTACCTGAATCTATAACTGGGAATACCCATTCTATTCCTAGAAAAATCACCAGAAAGAAAAGTAGGAATAAGATCCCACCACAAAAAACCCTGTATGTAAGCACCGTAAGAGGCTACCTATGTGCACAAGTGTTGCCCTCACGATAAATGTGACCCACTACAAAATGCAAACTTTTCAGGAAACTATATAAAAATTTTCATCTATTCCTAATATCCCAAGGAACAATGTTATCAGAAGAAAACACTTTAACCACCAGCAGAGAATCACACTCCAACCACAACTTTGGCCAACCATTGTTGAAGGCAAATTCAATAGCCATCATAGCCCCAACTAATTCAGCATAAAGTGTGTGTTAATGCCAAGATTAGCAGAAAAACAACCAAGCATGGCAGCACTACTATCCCTAGTTTAAGTTACACTCACACACCATTTAATAACTTTTTTACTAGATCATTTTATCCCAAGACTCCACCAGATTAAATTATTTTATCATATGGATCATATGTGCAAAATTTTAGATTAATCCAAAGTTATTTGATATCTCATTTAAACACATCAAAATTAACATAATAAATATTTCTTAAAATTTGAGAATGACAGAAAACATGAAAATATCATAAGTGGAAGTAAACACCAGAAATAACACACCTTGATGTTGCAGACATAAGAAGACACTGGCAACTTCTGGGTACGTGAGGTGTTAAAGCTTTAATATCATTTTCATACCCATATGATAATAGAAGATCTGCCTGAAACATTATTTTGAATATCAATCACATCCCAAATGCAAACAAGAAGTAGTATCAAGGATTGTTCAATAGCTACCAAAACGTGAAAATAGCAAATCAATGGCCCAACAATATTTTGGATACCAAGTGGTGTTAGTGCTATTGACACATCTGTAAAATGAAATTGCTCTGGATATAACTCAACATGAATAAAACACTATGATAGTTGTTTCAGAAATAGACAGTAAAATAAATATAGATTTTAAACAAACAATTCACAATATCTGATTTCACCTCATCAAGAACAAGAGTTTCAAGCGATGCATTAATGGATGCCGCCTGAAGTACGCCACAGGACAAACACTTCGCAACACAAGCAGGAGTGGAGATCAAAATATCAGGAGGTCCAGCCAATGCTGCCCGCTGCAAAAAAAAAAAAAACACAATTCAGAGACAATTACAACAATGCACATTCTAAAACAAAAACAAAACAGAAATAAAAACGTTCAAGCGTGTATCAGGTGCAGAAATTAACTTTAACTTCCTCCTAAAATAATGACAACAAACAAACGAGAATTTGGAACAATAACCAACCAAGTCATTAGCAAGCATGTTACTATTCAACTGCACAACTTTCAGCTGAACTCTGCATAATTCAACCAGAGACTTCACTTCCGCATATACCTGAAATAACACGAAATCAATTTCTATCCAAATTAAATTTTAAAAAAATAATAATAGAAATTGAAACAAGTAAATGCACCTGTTGACTTAGTTCGCGAGTAGGAACAAGAACAAAAGCATTTGGCGCGAGTTTCTTCCGATCAGAGTTAGCAGTAAACAGTTTCTGAAGCAACGGGAGAAGGTACGCGAGTGTCTTTCCCGAACCTGTTTTGGCGCGTGCAACCACGTCCTTACCTTCCTGAAAACAGCAAGTGAACTAGTTTAGCGAAAGTGAAGCTGAACGGTGAATAGAGATTGTTGAAGTTGGAAAAAAAAGTGTTACCAGAATGAGTGGAATCGCGACGCGCTGAATTGGAGTAGGTTTCTCGATTCTTTTCTTGATTAGGGCGCGAAGGAGACGAGCGTCCACGCCGAGCTCTTCGAAGCTTTGGTCCTCTTCTTCTTCTTCTTTGTGAACGGTTTCTTTCGGGGTGTCTTCGTGCGTTTCCGCCATCACCACTCGGGAACCGTCGGGGCTTGGAAGGGGTTAATGCGTCGGTGGCGGAAATTTGAATGCGGCGTCGTTTAGGGTAGTTCGAGTTTGGCGCACCTGCAGTGTGTGAATGTACATGAACTGCTTGGCTTTTTGTTTAGGTCTTCGGAGCAGAGAAACAACTCCAAAAGTAATCGATATCGGGCATAGGTGGTGCAACGTGTGACCCGGCCCAAATTGTTGTGCCGCAACACCTGCGTTGAGTAGGGGTTGCTATTGCCCCCCCCCCCCCCACATTTTTTAGTTTCCAAAACTACCCTTTCCCATATTATACAACAAAATCGTACTTCTATTGTGCAGTTTTTTTTAACCCCTACAATGAAATGAAAACTCAATTCTATTTTATTGAATATTAAATAGGAATTGTATTTTCGTTGAGCACCTTTTCGCACCCCGACCCAAACAACACCTCCACTTCACCTAATGCCAGCACACTAGCACCGGCACCAACATTGATATTCATGCCTTCCGCCATGATCGAAAAGGAGAAGTGTCACGGTGGTGTTTGATAATGATGATGCAGGGGTGGTTTTGCGGTGGCCACGAGATTGGAGTCTAAAGTGGCGTTGGGTTCAAATCTAGTCGGTGAGGAGGTCCCACACAAATTTCACTAGTGTGGGGTGGTTTTGGTATTTGGTGAGTGGTGGTGGGGCATGGCATGGAGGAGACAAGGTAGGATGATGCGCAACACCAAGGAGGTCAACGATGAAGATGGCTACGTATGGAGGTGATGGGTTAGGAGAGAAGAAGGTAAAGGCAGGAGAAAAGGGTAAAAAAGTTGTTTGCTCATTATTGTAGAGGCCAATATCAATTCCCATGTTGAGTTTAGCCCTTGTTTGGTTGCATTTTACAAACAAAATATTTGGCCACAAAAAGATCAAAATCAACTAAGGTAAAATTGTTTTAATTTACTTAAGTTTTACCATTCATAATAATTCTATATATTTTTTTGTTTTTCATAATGATTCTATATAACTTAAGCAATATTGCCTCCAAAAATGTTATTGCATTCAAATAATTTATGAGATTGCATGAGTTCTTTTTTGACATAAAATAACAAGTTTAATCCTCATTTCTATCATAGCATTGAATTAAAAATAATAAAGGGAAAGAAAAAATACCACTCCTACTTACAAGATTATTTTTAAAGCATCTTCTGTGAGAGTACTTACATAAGTTATTTAACTTTAAATAACATTGCTTAACCTTTTTTTGCACTAGAACACATGATGTTGTTTATATAAAAATCGTTGCATAATAAAATTATATCATAAACAAAATATTTTTCAAAAAAAATATAAGACCCGCAAAATCAAGTTAATCTTACTCACTTCAACAACCTTAGTATTAGAGTATATTTCATATAGAGTATTCAAATCTATGTAGAATTGTAAGATCCATAAAATTATGATACACAACCCATCTAAACAACTATAAATTGTAGATGTTCTTACTAGTCTCCTACTTACAAGTTTTAACTTGCATTTATACATTTTCCCACTAATAAAAAAACAGTATTAACTTGCATGCATAAATTTTTGTTTTTTATTACTCATTTACTATGATTTTGCTTGCACCGACAGTTTCTTTCAATGAAAAAGCAAGTATCATTATATGGGGAAATTAATCTTGTACAATAAAATAATTATTACATGAGATATTACACTTTTAATAAATTCTATTAATAATTAATAATATATATTAAAATTAATGTTAAGAGAAAACGGTAAAATCATTATATTAGATCATGTGTAGTTTTTTTTTTTCTCCCTAAAGATGATCTATTGCCCACTATCAGGAAAGACATAATAAAAATGTAAAACCCTAAATATAAAGTGAGAAGTCAAAGTCATGTTTTTCTTGAGGAAGGGCCATATCAGACTTACAGACAAAAGAATTCGCATAAATGAAAAATTACAAGCGATCGAGGACCATAACAGTGTGCGGTTACTGAAACCTTGGGGGATTAATGCTGAATTTAGGCTCATTATGGCAGATTTGTGTAGCATACAACTGAGACGAGTTAATAATTACACCTTGCTCACGCCACAAAACGCCACTCCATTTGTGTTGTATTGTAATCTTGAGTAGCAAGGCAAGAAGAAAAACGAGGCATCACATTGATATTGATTATTGATAAAGTGTAGGAGGATCTGAGAATTGAATCGGAGTGAATGAAGATGGCGAGAGCAAGCTCGGGTCTGCAATACCCAGAGCGGTTCTACGCTGCGGCCTCTTACGTTGGATTCGACGGATTCACCTCTCCCTCCAACTTTATCACTTCCAAGTTCTCCAACTCCACCGCTCTCCTCTACAACCTCTATCAGCAGGTACCTACTCGATCTCGTCAATTCTCTTTTGCCGCGCAATTTCACAACTCCAATTCACGTCAATATGTATGGGTTTAATTTTGCATTTTTATTCTTGCATGGAGTGAATTAGCGTAACAGTAATAATAATGTAAAGAATTTACAGGACTTAATTAATTGTCTTATTATATGCCTAGCCTGCAATTCCATAGGTTATGATGAAATGCAGCAAATCAACATAAGTGGATTTTAAAATTAAAACACCTAGGAATGAAATGTTGATTTGCCAATGCCGTGATCCATCCATCCCACCGTTTATGTGGATTTAGCTCCCTCGTATCAAATATGTTTTTGTTGTTTTATTTGATGTACTATTAATATTATATGGGGTTGAAGTAGGGATTTGTTTGTGAGGATTTCGTGTAAATTTAGGAGTATTGAATCAGGATTTTAAAAGATTATCTTTTAAAGATTAGGTAAGAAAAATATAATTTATGAATTTTTTTATAAAATTTTTATGTTAGTTTGAATTTTAATGAATTTATATTATAGGAATTTGGTTTAATTTATTGTTTTAGTTCTTAAATTTAGATTGTGTTTTTTTTCCTTGAAATTTAAAAATATTTCTTTTAGTTTCTGAATTTTGACAAATTATTTTTTTAGTCAATAATATAATAAATTGACACTTTATGTTAATTTTTAATATTTTGTGATGATTTCTTAATATTTTATGATAATTTTAAAATTTAAATTCAAAATGAACCACCATGATGATTTAATTTGAAAAATCAATCCATTTTCTTACCAAACTAGTTTTAACAAATTTTAAAATAAGTATAAAAATTGATCTTTGCCATCAAAACTAGTTTTAAACAAGATTTAATTACTGTTTTAGTTTTTGAATTTGGGATGTGTGCTTTGTTTAGTTTCTAAAAATTAAAATTACTTTTTTTTGTTCTTGAATTTTGACAAATTGCTCTTTTTAGTGTCAAGTATAATAAATTAATATTTTGTGACCATTTTTAGACTTCATAAATTAGTTTTTATTTATTATTTAACCGTTTGAACTTGCATTTTAAAACTATCATAGTGTTAAAAAACCGTCACAGTCATAAAGTGTTAATTTATTGTGTCAAGAACTAAAAAAAAGTAATTCGTCAAAATTCAAAGACTAAAAAAAATATTTTTAAATTTCAAGGACTAAGAAAACATACCCCCAAACCCAGAGATTAAAATATTAATTAAGCCAAAGAATTTAAAGGATTTCATAGGACTTTATAGATTTTTATAAGATTTGAAAGAATTTTGTGAATTTTTAAAAAGATATTTAAAATTACAAGAGTTGGTGAAAAAAAATAATAAGAAATGATGTGGTTTATATCAAAGAAAGTGAAATCAATATAATTTTTTTAATCCTCCTATACTAATATTTCTTACAATAGCATCTTCTCATTCTCATTTTTGGATTTGAATAATGGATTTAAAATTATATGTTGGTTTTCTAATTTTTTTATTATTATAATTATTTCATGATAAATCTAATGACATGTTTAAATGAGTGCAATAACAAGCATGTACTAGAAAGGAGTAGTGAAGATGAAAAATGGGTAGGAAGGTCACTAAGATATATAAATGACAGTCACAAAAATATTGTGTCGAGCATATGACAAACATAGTCAGTGTAAGAAAAACATGATTAGTTTTAGCACATAAGACAAACAATAATTTATAATTTAAAAAACAAAGGAAAAATTCAGAGAAAAGGAGTATATTTGACATTTTTTTAATTCCAAATTAATAGAAAAAATATATATGACACACGCATCTTGAAGAATATTAAAGAGAAAATAGAGTGTGTGATGAGAAAAAAGAAAATTGGTTAAACAATAAAAAATTGCAAAAATACAAGGATTTGAGTGAGATTGTTTAATAGATATTTTATACTAAAAATTCTGATAAAATTCATCGAAATCTTTCTTAAAAAATAATCCATCAAAATTTATATATTTTTTTATACCAAAAGACTTTTATAAGTTATAAAAAATACTAATGAAATACCACTGAATTTTGTTGTCTATCTTAAAAAATCTTAAAAGTCTTAATTAAATACAATAAGACTTATTTATATTATTTAAAAATCTTGATCAAATATTACAAAACTTTTTTATAAATTTCTTTTTTTTTTTAAATTCTTTGAAATCTTAATCCAAAACATTCCCTTAATGCTTCATTTGCTAGGCTAGTATAAGACCTTGTAGCATCCCTGAACCCAGCTCATGGAAACTTGTGGAGCGTAGCAAATGGGCCAGGTTTGTGTGCTTTTAACATTCAAGCTTCCTTTGCTTTCTCTAGTCTCTATAAGTTTTTATATATATATCAACTTATGCACAATGCAAATTTTACCATGCTTCTTTATGCCATATACATTATGCTGATATTTTGTTATTTATACTACATTAGTTTTTATCAACGCTTCATTTTATATTATTCTTGTACTACTGCAAAACAGACATTTAACGACGGTTAATAGAAACATTTAACGATAATTACCAATTATCTTTATATCAAACGTCGCTGAAAGTTGAGACTTTTAACGACAGTTATAAAACAACTGTCGTAGAAAAGTCAAAATTTCTAAAACGATTGTTTGCTAACAACCGTTTTAGGAAGGATACTTTCTAAGATGGTCTTTACCTGAGACCGTCTTAGAAAGTCTTAGATAGACAACTTTTTAAGACGGTTGTTTGTTAACAATCATCTTAGAAAATATCTCTTTTAAGACAGTTCATATCTCAGACCGTCTTAGAAATGATACTTTTTAATATGGTTATTAGCAAACAACCGTCTTAGAAAGTTGTATATCTAAGACTTTTTAAGACGATCTCAGGTAAGGACTGTCTTAGAAAGTGTACACTTTCTAAGACAGTGTAGATGTATCCTGTATATGGTGTAGATGAAGGTTAGTCCAAGATAACACCTATGTAATGGCTTGGACAGGTTAACATGGGTGAAATATATTTTGTCACCAATTCACAAGAAAGACCAGGATCACAATCCAACAAACAACCCATAAGTTGTTCAACAAGTGAGACATTAACATTTATAGCCGCTAGAGTTGAATTTTGTACATCTTGAGTTTCACTAGCGAGCATGTAAAGGGTTTGGGCAATGAGAGAAGCAACAACAACTATAGTTGATGAATTTACATTTGTTGCATTATTTATGCAAAAATAAGAATGCATGTGACATAAGAGGCAACAATTAAGGATAAGACGAGCAAGAAAAAGACAATAATGCTAAGAGCATAGAGTAGCTCACATAAATCATCAAGATGCTATGGTAGAACTTATTGACAAAGACAGAGTCAAAATCTTCTAAGACAACACCAGAGATTGCAGGATTCTTATCAAAAAGAGGGAAAGAACGAAAGAAAAAGATTAATAACCAATGGATTTTTTTAATCATATGCCAATATACAGATGAGGTTATTCAACACAGTACATTCACAAAAACAGTCAATTTATGCCAATAAGAATGACATGAGATTTATTAATAAGAAAATGATTTGATACAACATGGCATATTAAAAATAGGGTAAATAACATCTTCTGCCTAACTTATTGAAGTAGTTGTAGAGTTCTCATAACCTTTTTTTATTAGAGCATGTAATTGTAATCTGTCCACAATACTAGCCCACCATTTAAATATGGGGTTAACACTTACTAATACTACTCAAAATGTAATGCTCAAATGTCTAATATCATGCACATGACTATATTGAGTGCCCAGGTATCCAAATAAGCACAATCTGTGATATTAATATCAAATTAATTTCAACAAAATGTGCAGGAATCTTGCTATATGAATGTTACAAATAGAAAAACATCACTCAATGACACTTAATGATCTCTAATGTAAGAAAGAATAAATAAGAACCATGAGATCAAGAAGGCTCCTTAAGAACTTCTGAAACACTATATTCATAAACTTAGCTCAATTAACCATGTCCTTTCCTTATGAAGAATTTCACCATTGTATAGTCTAAACTTTTAAAATGTTCATTTTAAGAAACCACCACTAGACACTAGTTACAGAGGATTAATATTCTGGTATATGTTTCTATGCTTCCTAGCCAACTCTTTTCACAATATCATTATTTAGGGGGAGAAAAAAAGAGTAATATCTATCCAGCATCTTTTCCAAAAAGGACATCAAAGAGGATGGAGGTATCCCAAGATTTGAGGCACTTGCAGATGCTATCTTTATGTTTTTAGACTCCTGTGCATGTTTCAGATATCAGGTTGATTACAAACCTGTGCTCGAGAAAAAGACAAGGAAGAATGGCTTCAATCAATCTATCTATGCAAAGAAACAACAATATAAATTCAAAGGAACAATGAACAAACCTCAGAGGGTGATGACGCGAGGGAGGGCTTCACTGAATCAAAAGCGCTTCGACGAGTGACGCGCGCTGGAGTAGACATTTTCACTGCACGACGGGAGGCAGACTTCAAGAATCACTTTCACTGCACGTAGGCCGACCGGGAAAGTTGGAGAGATGTCGAGGTAGAGTACGGAGGTGCACGACAGAGTTCCAACTGGTTATAGGGCTTTTAATTTTTTTCAGTTGAATTAAGACAATTTTTTACCAAGGTGATTTTCAATAACCGTCTTAGAATGTGCATCATAAAAGACATTTTTCATTACAATAATTACAAAAATGCCACCAGCTCATTTTTTAAGGCGGTTCCACTAACAACTGTCGTAGAATAGGTGTCGTAAAAAATTATATTGCTAGTAGTGTTGCAATTTGTGTTGTTGCATTCCTTTTTATGTTTCATCATAAAGAATATCATTAAAAGTTGTAGTTGTTGATGCAACTGGAACCAACTTGGAAACATGTCTTGCACAGAAGCCATGCACCTTTTTGTTAAAATATCGAAGGTCATGCTATTAATTTTATTTCACTTTTTTTTACGTGTATAATGCATAGTGGTAGCTGATTTCTTTCATTCTTATTTTACTTTGTTGTGTAGGAGGAAGAAAATCCTGGTAGGTATTCAAGAGCATCTAACTCTGCTGTAGACCCTGTTGTTGATGTGCTAATGAATGTATGTATTACCAAGGCTATATATATATATATGATTCTTCTTTCTTTCACCCACCAGATGTGTCTTCTAGTCATTTGAATAATTTTATTGTAAATCATCTGTTAATTTATTCCTATAATCTTATAGCATTTAGGATTTGATATTTAGAGTTGATTTAATGTAAGAGACATGTCGTTTAGCAGTCACATAAAGAGAAATGCAAAAAGAAACATGTTTTCTTTACTTTTGCTGCTACTGTTAACATAATCTCTCCTCCTTCCACTATGTTGTGATGGTTTTACAGCACAATTCCAAAGTTGATCCAATCATTGAGAATGGAAACACGTATCCAGAGATAAAAACCATTTCCACTGAGAATGGAAGTCAAGTTAGAACTCAAGATAAAGATGTTGTTATTGAAAGCTTTGGTTCAGTCGGAGTCTATGACCAATGGATTACACCTCCAGTACCTGGTCAACGTCCAAAAGCCAGATTTGAGGTAAAAATATAAATTTTAGAAGTTGGGCTTGGTCTAAGATTGAAGCTTAGGTTGTTGAATCTGCTGACTCATCCTTAGTAACATTCCCTTGTGCTGGACATTCCCTGGTTTGTATTGAAGAAGTTTATTTCTCACTTGAAAACCTTGCTTCATCTTCTCTGCTACTTGTACTAATTCTGGAATATTTTGGATTTTAATGATTGAAATTTTGTTACCATAGATTCCATGGGAAAATAAGCTCCTATCAATTGTTGGGCATACAAAAGATCCTAATGAAAGTATACAAGGTATGCAAATGTTAATAATGTTGTATGTCTCATCATTCTGTTGGATGAAATTGATGTTGTGTAAGAAGTTTCCTGAAGCAACCTTTCTCTCTCAATTTCTTTTTATTTTACCTTTTTTTTGTTGGGTGGGGGTGGGTATGGAAGTTTTAATTGATATGTTGGGAGATGTTAATGTTTTAAGGGTGTAAACCAAAAAAAAATTCACAGGTGCAAATTGAAGTTTGACTTTGTTTTCCAACTTACGTTTTTGCTTATGCCAAAAGCTGGTTTTGATGCATGGTAATTATGTTACTCATTTTCATGAGTGTCGAATATGCTATATATTGGTTTTGTATTCCTATATAGAGATGAAAGAATGAAAAAGGAAGCATGTTAATGCTTGATGCTAAAGAAGTCTTAATTGGTAGTGGGGTGCCTCCTTCTCCAAGGTCCGATTATGTTGCGACTGTTCATGTGGAGCAATACTTGCTTATCTTCGGTGGGGGTTCACATGCAACTTGCTACATTGACTTACATGTTCTCGATATGCAAACTTTAAGACCATAGCCTTTTATATTAAGTTGTGAACCAGAAAAATCATCTTCATCTAATCATTTATGTGAACTACACAGATGGAATGGTCTCGACCAACACAATTGGGTGATAGTAGGGGAGAACTGGTTCATTGTTGGCGGAGGTGACAATAAGAGTGGTATGACTTTTTTGCAATTCACATAGTACACATGTCTATTCTTTTAGAGGTCAAATTAAATAAATAAATAAAACTAGTTTTCTGATGGTGGTGTTGCAAAGTTAACTGGTTGGGCATGCCTTCAAACATACAAACATGCTTGTGTTCATGTTTGAGTGTGTCTGTGTGTGTAATAAACCAATTAAACTAGTTTAATCAAATAAATACATTTGGTGTGATTAATTGTGACCTTAGATAAATACTTTATAATGCATTGTTTAATCTGTAAATCTATTAACTTTAAGAAAATGACAAATCAATGAATTACTCCATATGCATTCTCTGGTAAAAACTAACCTTTTATCCAAACATCCCTCCCCTAGGACCCCAACAGAATCTATTACTTGGACAGTTAGAGTAGAGAGTAAATTCAAACAAGCACTTATTTTACAAGATGACTTACTTCTGTTTGCATCTATCTCCCCTAATTCCATAGATGAAGGAGGTTAGTTGCCAATTTTTGTTGTCTTGATCCTTATAACAGATTTTGGAGTTACAGTAACAGGTATAAATTCATGACTTTAAAAAGGGAAGTAAAAATTATAAAGGACTAATCTATCATTTGATTATGAATTGAAGTAACAATAGAAGTGCTTATTTGTGGAAAATTTTAATGCTTATTGTTCATTGTGAAAGAGAGTTTACGAGTAAAAACATTATTGTTTCATTTGGATCATTGTGAACTGTGAAGGGAAACAAAACAACTTCTATTGTAGTTATGACAGAAACCCAATATCTTAGTACAAATAATAAGGAAAATCTTTCCTTCTTACATCATTGTAGAACTTTGAGGGTCTACACCTCCCAATGCTGAAAGGTCTTGATTTTCTCTCAAATGACAAAATGCCTCTCCTTCTCAATCCTTCTTATTTATAGGCAACGACGTACCCTGTATCTTCTGATTAACCCGGTCCAACTAACTCACTCCAATGCCAACATATACCTAATAAGTTATGCATCCATATGGCTTTATCACCTAGGTTGTTGCAAATTTATTGTTGATTTTAGATTTAAGGATATTATAGCTATACATGCCCCGTTTCAAATTATATTCCTTGCTATTCAACAGGGGTCTCGGAGACTGTTGTGGTAACTTCTGTTCAAGGGCGTGTTCCTGTTGCTAGTGAGGTAACTTTAATTGTGTAGGGACATTTTATCATGGGAGAATTCCAAATAATGAATTCTTGTTAAAAATATTAGCCATGTAGAGAAAATAACCGCTTGAACGGATTATTATGTATAATATATTAGTTTAAATAACCCTCTAAGTGGTTATTGTCCCGTGATGTATAAATGTTTTTATCAAGAGTTCTATTTTTTAACTTCTCCCTTTTGTTATATGCTTTTTTATAGGATTGTTTGTGCCATAAATTCTAATTAAATGTTCCTTGTTAACTCAATGCTATCATCATTCATCAGGAAGATACCCATACTTTTCACATAGTTTTTTGTGCTTTATGCTTAAGATATGGCAAAATTTTAGTTTCCCATTGTAGGGCTCGAGTTTGGTTGTAAGCTCATATGATGGTGAAGACACCCTTTTATCATTTAGAGGATACAATGGACGTTACAATAATGAGGTGAAGAACAAAAGATTATTTCAAAATCTTGGCCTTTTCTGCTTTGTTTTGGTGTTTTATTTTTCTCTCTCCCCTGATGTAGTTTGTTGCATTTAGGTCTATGTCCTTAAATCAAGCCACATATCAACCTTGCAATCAAAACTAATAGAAAACTCCATCCCAAATAGTGTTTATGGTGTGCATAATGCCACAAATGCTACCCGAAATCTGGAGTCTGAAACAGGCCACAAATGGATTAAGGAACTTGCCGTGGACAATGTTGATTCAATAGTATGTATCATTGTAACCATGTCCTATTTCACTTGGCTAACTAGACCAGCACATCTAGCCAACGTTGTTGGGCAGATTGTGTGATATTTCACTTCTTGTTGATCTTAAGACCAATGCTAAAATAGTTATGAAAAATCATTTGGAAGCTCATAAGAAACTCCAAACCTATACACTGTACATGCATTTGTAGATAGTGGATTCCTATTTTACTGTTCAACTACTGCAAATTTCGTGTGGATTATTCTAATTACATCATAATTCATATCTTGTATTTGGCGCATTTCATTTCAATACTTACTAGTCACCACTTTCCCATTTTATTTTTTTGTATATTGCTGAAATCAAAAAGTGATCTTATAATTGTCCTAAAGGCTGAGAAAGAAGAATTGAAATCATCGCTCCACAAGGACAAGTTGCAAACTCTTCAACTAAAGCAAGAGCTATCAGAAGCTGAAACTCGTAACTCTGACCTTTGCAAAGTAACTACTTTAATTGTTGAAGCTCCTTTTTTATTTTTGAAACAGATGAAATGGGCTATTATGTTTTTTTTTGGGGATCAGGGGGCTATTATGTTATTGGTACACATTGAATATAATGCATGGGTGAAGTATTAGTAAATGATGGTGTTAAAGTCTAATAATTTCAATATGGCATGACAACTCCCTTATTTATGTAGGGCTAAGAAAGGACTTAAGTTATATGGTGAAAATAGTGTTTCTAATAATACATTAATAAATATAAGTAGAATGCATGAGATCTATAAAGAAAATTTCTATATTATCCTATAATGATATCAAGGTGTCCTCACTTTTATCGCACTGAGAGTGCAGGAACTCCAATCAATACATGGTTAACTTGCTTCTGAACAGTCAAAGTGTTTCAAACTTGAGGTAATCATTAATGCTTCTGACAACCATCCTCTGTTAATCATCATGAAAAAGTGTCTATGAACATTCACTATCATTACATTGAGAAGTGAAACTATGAATAATGAAAGTACATGATGTCTAAAAAGTTAGCCTGATCTCTCCAGTGGACCCAACTCACAGTATGATGTATTGTTGGAGAAAAAGTCATGATGAAATAACTTATGTCTCCTAAATGAAAAATGGAATAGGTTGTGTGGGGTGGGAGTACTTTTGATGTAGAGAGTATTTGGTGATGCATACTTGCACGGGAGAATCTTTGTTATTTATGGTCTAGTTTGTCTATTTAAGGTTGCTTTAGAAGTTTGGTGTTTGTCCCCTTTTATTATTGATGAAAGAATTTGATTATTTATTTTTTCCGCTGAAAGATAGTATTTGGGATGATAGGAGGAGGTTGTTGAATTAAGTCAGAAGCTCCAAACAATTGGGACGCTACAAAAAGAACTTGAACTCCTCCAGCGACAAAAAAATGCATCTGAGCAGGCTGCCTTGAATGCAAAGCAAAAGCAGGGTTCAGGTGGTGTATGGGGTTCAAGTGATCGCGTGATTGAACTAACCGGATAGCTAGCTATGTTCCATTTAGTTTCATTAGCCAGCTTTTATACTCAATACATTTTTTTATTCAATTCTTTTTTGGTGAAGGAAATAAAATTTAGCTTCTGTAATTCTTTCAAAACAGTGCATGTTGTTGTTCCCGCCATTTTTGGTGATTTGCATTGGATCTATTATTGAATGAAAACATAAATATTCTTTGGAAGTGATTTTTTTTTTACTTTTCTCCCACTACAACAATAAGATCAATAATTTGGTTGTTAACTATAAATGATTTCAACAGAGAAAAAAAAGAAGTGAAATTTTACTGTGTTGTGTTTAATTAAACACTATTTTATTTTATTTTTTTTTATAGAAAATATATGAATGTCTATTAGTATATGCAAATGACATTTAATTACAAATTGTAGTTGTTAATTCCTTGGCAAGTGTATCAATTCGTTTTAAGTAGTAAAAGATTCGGAAGTCCTAGTGTCGAATCCACATGGACTTTGGTTGTATTTGAAGTGATGCAAACCTAATTATTGAGAAACTAAAAGAAGTGGAAGAGACAAGAAATTGTAAGTGTGAAAATTGGGGTAAGAGGAAAAGAAAAAGATGACAAAAAAATAATAATTTAAATTCCGGTTTCCACCCACATCTACTAAGACACTTTATCTTTAGTTTGTTTTCCACATGAAGAGCCTAATTTGTTTATTCTTTTTTGCCAAATTTCTTTGCAAAGATAAAATAACAAATCGCATTAAGATTAGAGATGCATAAATTGAGCAAACCAAATATCAATCTATTTCTAGCAATTATTTTATTTAGATACTCTTCCCAAATTCTTTAGAAAAATAATCATTTTTCAATGTATTACCCCATAAACAATATATAAATGATTTACATTACAAGAGTTGGTCTACCAAACTCCCAAGAATGAAGTTTAGTCTCTCATAGTCATAAAAGACTTTACACTTTAGGGGTTAATATGGATGGATGAAGGACTTGGATGGATAAAAGAAAGAAAGAGACGAATGACTATAGAAGGAGGGTTTCCCCTATTAGAGGTGCTCAGGCTTTGGATTTCTTCACTAGAGAGCTCTAAGACTTTCTCTTTTGCTTTCTACTCCATTTTAGGTCCAATGTAGCTTACTTTTTCAGGCTGACTTCGCATTGGGTGCACACTCTTGGACTTACCAAGAATGGCGGTTTAATCACAGACTTAGCACGGTGTTCGCACTAGGCACAACCTTGGGCTTTTTCGTGGGCCTTAGCTGACCGCTGAGCGAGCACACGCGCTGGGTTTGTTTCGTGCGCTAAGCGAGTTGTCAACTTTTTCCTACTTTTCTTTAAGGTTTCTTCTTTTAGTTTTTACATCAATTTTCCTTCAAAGCATTTGAAATCTTTTTCTTTTGACTTCTGCTAGTAAAAAATTACAAAGATATTAATTTCTTCATTATTTCATTAAAAACAACAATAATGTGAAGAAATTATAGTTATTCTTAGCCAAAATTGACTATCAAATTAACTCAAATTTTGTAGTTATCAGTAGTATAATAAGTTTGTTGATTTTTAAATTAATTTTTGAAAAAATCATATACAATTATTTTTTATTGATTAATGACGTAAAATTTCATAACCTTAAAAATAAAATAATAGAGAGCATCATAGTATTATTATCATTCAGCAAAAAAATCACGGTATTTTTATAAAAATTTGAAAATAATGATAGTGAAATACCAATAAAAAATAGGAAAAATTACACTTACTTTCCTCAAAGGTATTCTCAAATGATACTTACATATTTTCTAGTTTTTAAATAAACATTCAAATCCTTATTTGTTTGATCAAGTGACACAAATCCTTATTTGTTTGATCAAGTGAAACACATCCTTATTTGTTTGACAAAGTGTTGCGCACCCCATGCAAGATAGGTGACATTACTTTGGTAACTAGAGGAGACACCTCATGGCTTCTTTCATAGCTCAACACTCAATTTTTTAGAAGGCAAAAACAATTGTATGTTGCAAAAATAAAGATACATTGTATTATCCTATATTAGTAGCAATTCCACCATGCATTATTAGTAAAGTTTGTGCTTTTTTATGTGTGTTTTTTTGTTATTTTGGATAGAAAGAATAGTATTCAAATCATGTACAGATGAAGAAAAATACAATAATTTTAAAAAGATTTTTTTGTTATTTTTTTATAGAAAGATTAGTATTCAAATTATGTATAGATGAAGAAGAATACAATAATTTTAAAGAGTTACTATATGATGTCACTTCAAAGGAGGTGAATGTTTTTTACAAATTAAGGATTAATGTCATCGTAATTGTAATTTTTCCTAAAAATTATTCATGGATCTAATTTAACTATAATGCTATTAAGGAAGTCTAACTCAATTGGTTTAATAGGATAAATAAGTTATTGCAAATCTCCATATACATTTTTCAATTCTTACATATGTTTTTTTTTAACTATAATGCTTTACAACAAACATTTTTTTACTTGATCTTTACATCAAGCTTTGGAGTTAAAAAAAATGAATTATGAGTTTATAAAATGAGTATTCCTTTTCGAGTTTTTCACATTAATTTAAAGTTGATAAAAAATAATTATTGATTATATTATTTTTCATATTTAAAAATATATTTACTTTCACCTCTTTAACCTTAAATCTATAATCTGAATTTTAGTTAACATAAATCAAAATTTTAAATGTATATTAACTTTTTTTTTATTTGAGATGAGTTAAGTTAAACAAAAATATTAAATTACTAATTTGATCATTTAATTTATTTAATTAACTTAAATTGATTCTTTTATTATTTAAAATTTCAATTTATTTGTTTTTTATAATGAATTTATTTATTATCAAAGCTGATGTAATATTTTTTTATCTTAATATTTATATGAAATAGTTTAGCTAAAAGTGATGACTGATGTTCATTGAAAAGTTGAGTACACACAAAATAATATTTTTTTCTATGGATACGATTTATTCCATTAATATTATTTCCTTTAATTTTTTTTTAATTAAGGTGTCTTGCGTGATAAATATGTGTTGTTATTTTTGTTGTATCATGTATACAAGAAGTTGATGTCGTTTTTTGTAATTAATCGAAAAGGATGCCATTGCAATAATTTTAAAAATTATGGGATTAAATTAAAAATTTTAATAATAAAAAATAATAAATTAAATTATTTAATTAAATAGAGGACCAAATTAATATTTTAGTAGAAAATGCTTAACTAAAACTTGAAGCTTTTATTTTAAAGTGAGAAAGAAATGATTTTCTTTTCCTCCGCTATAGCTGATCCACCACCAAGATATGATACACAGGAAAATGCATTTCTCTCTCTGTGCAACAATTAGGGTTTTAAACCTTTAATCCCATCCAAAAACTCACACTTTTTGTGTCTTACTGTGATTTTTCCACCTCGCGCGATATGGTGTTGTCCCTTTCCATTTCCCATTAGCTTCTCCTCACACCCGTTCATGAGTCAACATCACAACAACCACGCCACGCTCACCGTCTCAACCGGCGATGCAAACCCCGACAACCGGCTCCAACCGGTCGATGCTCCCATTTCCACAGCAGAACATGTTAGGGTTAGGGTTTCATCGGAGGACAACGCGGCACCCGCATCCGAATCAGCGAGATTCTCCAACTCCGAGGTCAATTCGCTGCTATCGGAGTTCGACGGTTACGTGGCAGCCGGCGGAGCGTCGAGGAACGTAGGGCACGGCTTCGAAATCGGTGACATGGTGTGGGGGAAGGTGAAATCGCACCCGTGGTGGCCGGGGCACATATACAACGAAGCTTTCGCGTCTTCCGCGGTGCGAAGAACCAAGAGGGAGGGTCACGTGTTGGTGGCGTTCTTCGGTGA
This sequence comes from Glycine soja, assembly GCF_004193775.1. Taxonomy (NCBI): domain Eukaryota; kingdom Viridiplantae; phylum Streptophyta; class Magnoliopsida; order Fabales; family Fabaceae; genus Glycine; species Glycine soja. Next base: position 40,335,358 of record NC_041011.1, on the reverse strand, counting down.
CAGCAGCTACGGGTGGTTCGAGCCGTCGGAGCTCATCCCATTCGACGCGAATTTCGCGGAGAAATCGCGGCAGATAAGTTCTAGAAACTTCCTGAAGGCCGTGGAGGAGGCCGTGGATGAGGCCAGTAGAAGATGCGGCCTTGGATTGGTTTGTAGGTGTAGGGGCCCCGGGAATTTTCGCCCAACCGATGTGGAAGGGTATTATTCTGTTCAGGTGCCGGATTATGAGCCTGGAGTGTATTCTAATGCTCAGATCAGAAGGGCGATGAGTGAGTTTGGAACTGTGGAGATGCTTTCTTTTGTGAAGCAATTGGCGATGAATCCACATGGTGGTGATCCGAGAAGCATTGATTTCACTAAGAATAGGGCCACTGCGTTTGCTTTTCGAAGGGCAGTGTTTGAGCAGTATGATGAGACTTATGCTCAGGCTTTCGGTGTGCAGCCGAGGCGCCCTTCAGATTCTATCGGTAATCGCCTTGATCAGCCTGTGAGGCTTCCTGCTAAAGGTATATTATAATGATCTTCTGTGTTTTCCATTTTGGATGTTGTTATATGCATTTTTTGTGAACATTGTGAGACTCTGGCATGCATTGGATAAACTTTTCCATAAGCAATTACCGTATAAGTGTGAATTGAGCTTGTTGCATGAACTAAAATAAACTTTTACACTTTATTTTTATAGAAGCTCTTTTTATTTATTTTCTCCAAAAGTTAAGGTGGATAAGTTGACTTTAGCTTGTGCAGAAGCTGAATGCATTTTATCTCCTTGTTTTATTCTCCTAAACGTGGTTTTTGAATAAGTTTATCAAAACAGGGTCAGTAAGTTTATCCTTTTGCCCACCTTAGATTACCAATGGTACAGTTCTTTCTATATTTTTCTTCATTAGGTTTCCCTTGTACTAATTATCATAATCATAATCTATTCATAATTACTTTAATTAAGTATTCCTACTATCCTGGCAAAAAAGTTGCGCGAAAGGTGGCGCTTCCTGTGCAGGCTGCAGCATTAAGATAACTAGGCCATTTGCATTTATGAGCTGTGTTGATATGCTATTACATTGTAAGCTCATGAAATTTAATTGCCTGTGAAAGGATGTTAGTTGGTGTGCATTGGATGATATCTCCATGATTGCTGCCTGTCTAGTTATTCTAATAGGGTTAGTATGTGAATGCTACCATTTTTCTGATGCTTTTATGGTTGCATATTCCAGCTCCTTTGAGTGGTCCAATGGTGATAGCGGAAACTTTGGGCGGTGAGAAGAAGAGTGCAACAAAATCTGTTAAAGCTAAGGACAATTCCAAGAAGGACAAGTATCTTTTTATGCGTCGAGATGAACCCAGTAACACCTTCCAGTTATCTTCCAGGGAGACATCGGATGCAGCTGGGAGTTATGTGCTTCAGAAGAGGCCTTTAGCAGTGTCGGCCGTGCCTGAGGCTTTGGAGAAGCATGAAGACACAGGGATTATGAGCCAAGATATTGCAGCTTCAACTGTAAAAGCCGAAATAGCTGTTGCAGACCAGGTTCAATCAGATGGCATTGGTCATGCATCCCCAGAAATGACCAGGAGTATTGAACCAGTTGAAGTTGCTAGTAAAAGCATGGGTAGGCCTCATTTGTCTGGGGAGATGGCATTGCCAAACATAGTTAATGAGACATCTCAGTCTACCAATATGGAGAGCAAAACTTATATTGATGTAAAAAATGATGGAAATTTAACACCATCAGGACCACATGAAGATTTTCAGCAAATAGAGCAGGGATTCCTGGCTACATCTGATGAGGTTAAGCAAGTTAAGCATCACAAACTTAATGTTGATGGTGTGCCAAAGAAGATAAAAGTTCATAAGCGGCCTGCAAATGACTTAAAGTCTGAGACTTCTGGTATTGAGGGGAAAAAGAAGAAAAAAATGAAAAAGGGTTTGAATTTACAACCTACCTCAGGCCATCTGGAGAAGATTTCTACTTCTGAAAAAGCTGTACAGCTATCAGGGCAATCTGAAAAATCTGAACCAATGCAGGTGGATGCTTCTACCAGTAATTTGATGCCCATGGATTCCATGGCAGAAGTTAATATTGAGTTGCCCCATCTTTTGGGTGATTTGCAAGCTCTTGCTTTGGATCCTTTTCATGGTGTTAAAAGAGGGATCCCTGCAGTTACTAGGCAGTTCTTTTTGCGGTTCAGGTCTCTTATTTATCAGAAAAGCTTGCCTGTATCCCCACCCATAGTCACAGAGAATGAAGCTGCTGAAGTTCGTAGACCTCCATCCAGTGTTGGGACATCAGACGGTCCTGATGATCATGCCAGAGCTTCATCACTTATAAAGCCTGTAAAGCACATTGTTCGGCCTGACGATCCTACCAAAGCTGGGCGGAAAAGGGCCCTCTCTGATCGTCAAGAAGAAATTACTGAAAAAAGATGGAAGAAAATCAAGAATATAAAGGCACTGGCTGCAGAGAAGAAGGCAGGCGGCCAGAAAACTTCTGAAGCCCGTCAAGGAGATGGAAAAGAATCCATGGCCCAGGCTCCACCCAAGGTAGTGAAACCAGAATTGACCAGGAAAGTGGAGCGTCCAGCCAAGGCGGTTGAACCCACCATACTGGTGATCAAGTTCCCCCTAGAAACATCACTACCATCTGTTGCAGAGCTGAAAGCAAGGTTTGCTCGTTTTGGGCCAATAGACCAATCAGGTCTCCGCGTGTTTTGGAAGACCTCAACATGTCGAGTTGTTTTCTTGCACAAGGTAGATGCACAATCTGCATATAAATATGCTCTAGCAAACCAATCCTTATTTGGCAACGTTGGTGTGAAGTGCTTCCTCCGGGAATTTGGTGATGCTTCATCTGAAGTCTCTGAAGCTGCAAAGGCTAGGGGAGACAATGGTGCCAATGAATCACCTCGGGTCAAGAATCCTGCCGTGGTTCAACGCCAGTCATCAGCCCAGCAACCTCTTCCTCAGCCAACGATCCAGCTCAAATCTATACTGAAGAAATCTACTGCGGATGAGCCAGGCCAGTTAACCGGTAATGGAGGTAGTAGTAAGGGGACTCCGCGTGTGAAATTCATGTTAGGTGGGGAAGAAAGTAGTAGGGGAGAGCAATTAATGGTGGGTAATAGGAACAGCTTCAACAGTGTTAGTTTTGCTGATGGTGGTGCACCTTCTTCTGTTGCTATGGATTTTAATAGTAAGAACGTTCAAAAGGCTATTTCTCAACCACCGTTGCCTAATACTCCTCCCCCTCCTACTCAGTTTACGAAAATCCTACAACATAATTTGCATAATTCCGAAATGGCACCCAGAAATACACCCAATTTTATAAACGCGACTGCATCAGCTACTGCACCCACCGTTGATATATCACAGCAGATGATAAGCCTTCTGACAAGGTGCAACGATATTGTGAATAACTTGACAAGTTTATTAGGTTACGTGCCCTATCATCCACTTTGATAAAAAAAAAAAAAAATAGCACCGTACTCATCTGTAGACCAAAATCCAATTCAAGAAAAAATGCGGGCTAGTTGGATTGTGAGTGAATGACTTACTCGAGGAAATGCATAAACCGAGAAATATAATCCTTCAATAGCCGCTTAGTTTGAGATTTTTTTTTATCTTCACAATGTAAATGTACTACCATATTGATACTACCATATTGATAGTAGCATCTCATTTAGCTGCCTTTTCATTTCTGTTTTCTTGTCTAACTACTTGAATTGAATCATTTTCGAGGGTGGGGGAGTTTTTTTGGTTACCGGGATGACGGGGCTTGTTCATTTTTTAAATTGAAAACCACCTAATGTACTTCGTACTCTTATTGTCCTGGAAAGTGTATAGCAATGCTAGGCTACCATAGATTGGCCAGGCTACACTTTGGAGCAATTATGGGTCTTGCTCCGTTGAAATTGACAATAGAGTAATATGCTGTGTACATTAAACTAATTTGGGGATAAATATTTGTTATGTTTATTTTTGAAATGTGTGTATAAAAAAGATAAATTAAATGCATATCATGTCAAATATTTAAAACAATAGAATTCTTATTCTTATAAAAAAACATTGCCATCCTTCAAAGAGCGGCAAGTTTTGGTGACGTGTGTAGTGCAATGCCGTATTCTAATTTATTAACTTAAAAAATGTCAGAATTGTGAATAATTACGAGTAGATGTTTATTTCTCTAAATTTTTCTTATTTTGTAAGAGGTTACAATTCATTTTTCATTTATCTTTTCATATTTAATAAGTTTCTTGAGGTGTAAATTTATGCCTATTAGACATCTTATTTGTATTGATGGATAAAATAAAATAAGAATGATTTTTTTTCATTGCCTAATTTTTCTCTTTATTGTATTATTTTTCGATTTCCATTATTTTAAAAATATTTTTTGTTAACATTAAAGATAAGGCTTAAATCCATTTTGGAGGATCAAAATTGTACAATCTTAAAGTTTTAAGGACCGAGTGTGAAATGTCCCGTTTCACTAAAAGGGCAGAAAATAAAAATAATAATATAATAATAATACCCACCCACCCCTCCAGCTTTCTAAAAACTCCCGAGACCCCTCCCCTTTCTCAAAACTTCCATTTTCTATTTTTGTGCAGCAGCCCACACCTCTTTAACCCTAACTCTTTTTCCCCAAAATCTCATCTCTCAATCTTCCACTCATCTCATTCCTTTATTATGAAATTTTCAAACTTTTGTATCCTTGTGTCCTTCCGCACACAAGGAGGTGGCTGGAGAAAACGGAAAACACTACGTAATTCTTTGGTTTTTCTATTTGATCTCTTTAAGGTAAATGTTTATGACCCATTATGTTAGATGAGTATGTTATAGCACTGATTAGTCATGGGCTGTGAGAAAAAGAGTTAGAAACTATGTATTAGAGATTATTGTGATTTTCTCAAAACCCTAGGTTTGCTAAAATTGGGGGATTTTGTCTAATCCCTTATTCTATTATTTAAATGCTTAGGTTCTGTGGAAAATACAGTGGTTGACCTTCCTAACAGCGGTAGAAGTCAGTGATTTCGTTATTTAGGTGAATAGCTAATATACTTAGCGATTTTCTTAAAGTTCATTTATGGAGAAGCAAGTATACTTTCGAACAAATATGTTTTTGGTAAGCTTTGAAATTTATTTTGAGATCTTGATAATGTATAAGGATGAATGCTAAATTGTTTGTTTAATTTTATTTATGTTGAGTTCATGAATGATATATGCCGTTTGCTACAACGAAGAGATAATGTAGCCTATGAGTTGAATCCTCATGGTATAATGATGTATGCCGTTTGCTACAGCGAAGAGATAATGTAGCCTATGAGATAATTTCTCGTAGTATAATGATAGATGTCGTTTGCTACAACGAAGAGATAATATAGCCTATGAGTAAATTCTCATAGTATATTTATATATTCCATTCGCTGCAACGAAGAGATAATGCAGCCTATGAGCTAAAGGCCGTAGTTATATGATTACCGTTCACCACAACGAAGAGATAATGTGGTCTATGTGCACACAGTAGAATAAATGCTTGGGTATTTAAGGTAATTATGTAGAATACCAGATTATGAGAAGTTCTGAAATGTATATTCTTTGCGTACAGTGATTTCTAAAAGCAAGTCTATTTTCGTTCATTACTTTCAAGAATGTTATTTTAATATCTTTTGGGAATGGAAAGATTCATGTTAAATGGTGTTCTCTTTCATGTTTGCTTAGTATATTATGCTCTCACTAAGTCCTTGTGACTTACCCCTTTATGTTACTTCTTTTCTCAGATACCTAGTAGTGGAGTAACTGATTTCCTAGGATTTGCTGACACACCCAGGAACTTGATTACCTTTTTGGTAGGTCCCCAATGTGCCTGATGGATATTTTGGTTGTAACTCCAGTAAAATGCAGCTATAGGGGGCAGGGTAGTAATAGGCTTAGAGAGAATCCTTTTATTTTAAAAATGTAAAGATATGATGATGATGAACTTATGATGTTTGAGACACTTGATGATTAGTAATTATAATCCACTTTGTTATTCAATGGATGAGATGAGATACCAGTATATGGAATTGTCTAGGTATATGTATATTGTGTTCTTTACCGGTTATGTTGTATAGGATAGGCTGGTCAGACTAAGGAAGTGATAGTCTGTGCGTCGATCATGGCCAAAAGTGGGTCGTGACATAGTGGATTTAAACCTAAGCATAAATAGACATTTAATAATTTTTTACTTCATACTGAATATTAAATTAAGAATATATAGAGAGAGATAGATAAATGATGTATCATATGAAAATGATCATTTTTTTGAAAATAAAAATCATCAATCTTAATCTTTAGATTAAAATGAAAGGTGAAGATTAAAATATTTTAAATTTAAATTAAAAATTTATTTAATCATAAAATCTCAAAAAGATTTACCAAATAGAAAATAATATTTTAAAGATTTAATTTATGTCTTTTATAGAAAAAATTAATTTTATGTCAAGATCATCTTAGCAACCAACACTGTGAGAATGATTATCTCATGTGAGGATGAGAATGATTGATATCAATCGTTAGATTAAATCAAAAGATTAAGATTAAAATATTTTAAATTCAAATTAAAAGTTTATTTAATCATAAACTCTCTTAAAGATTTACCAGACAAAAAAATCAAATATCTTAAAGAGTTAATTCATGCCATTTTAAAATATCTCAAACTTATTACTAACATGATCATCACCACTATCATCATCATGATTATTTTCATTACAACCGTCATGATCATTATCGCAACCACCACAATTATGGTGATCGTTATCATAACCATTATCGTCACCACCAACATGATCGTCACAATTGTCATGATTTTTTAAACCAATAAATAATAAATATATGCATGAATGTATTAATGTAATGGTGAATTAGATAAAATTCAACTATAATTGATTTGAATAAAAATAAAGCTACTCATTTATTTTATCTTCATAATTTTTATCATTAAAATTGATTTTACTAAGACAACCAAACATGCAAAATTTTGGTTGTTATAAAATTTGGCCCACCTTATCATGTTCCATCATGATTTTAAAGTCAACTTAAATGCACACTATCAATATCGGAGTACATTTACATTTTAAATAAATTCTGCTTCTATCAAAAGAGAACTCTTATCATATCATGTTCATTATCATATTTTTGTTAGAGTTATAAGATATGATAAACATGATAACAAATTATAATAAGATAGAATAATTATCTTATCTTATTTTTTCCTATCTTGATCACCAAACAAATCCTTAGAGATAAAAATAAATTAATAATATTAATTCAACCTCAGAAAAATCTTAATACATAAAGAGATTAGTTATTGAGTCACAATTGAGGGATATTTGATTTCATCTAACAAAAATATTAAATCATTGATTATGGATGACAAAGGCTGAAACAACATGGCAGTTAATTATTGTTTTCGGTAATTATACTTATTTCTTCACTATTTCAACTAAATCACATATCTTTAACTTTATCTTATTTCTTCCATATTTTGATTCATATTTAACCTTGAAAAATGATTTGAATAAGACGGTGGATTAGTAGTACAAGAGAGAGGTCATAGGTTGTTCACTTAACTGACGACCGTGATTCTGGGCGGAAAACAAATAATTCAGTTGCATTCATCCTTGTATATAACACATCCCTTGCAAAGCACGAAGCCAAAGCCAATCCAACCCAACTCAACCTCCAAACACAAAAACCTTCCTTCAAAACCAAGCAATTCATTCCCAATAATAATGTCTCAAACCCTCGGTTCCGATGAGCCACCCCAAACCACCGATTCCCACACCCCCTCCCTCCTCCACCTCTCCTTCAACCAGGACTCCGGTTGCTTCGCCGCCGCCACCGACCGCGGCTTCCGCATCTATAACTGCGACCCCTTCCGCGAGATCTTCCGCCACGACTTCGGCTCCGGCGGCGGTGGCGTCGCCCTCGTCCACATGCTCTTCCGCTGCAACATCCTCGCCTTCGTCGGCGCCTCCTCCTCCTCCTCCTCCTCCGAACCCCGCTATCCTCCCAACAAGGTCATGATCTGGGACGACCACCAGTCCCGCTGCATCGGCGAGCTCTCCTTCCGCTCCGAAGTTAAAGGCGTCCGTCTCCGCCGCGACCGAATCGTCGTCGTCCTCGCCCACAAGATCTTCGTCTACAACTTCTCCGATCTCAAGGTGCTGCACCAAATTGAGACGATTGTAAACCCTAAGGGCCTTTGCGACCTTTCACATGTTTCCGCCACGATGGTGTTGGTGTGCCCCGGGTTGCAGAAGGGGCAGGTTAGGGTTGAGCACTACGCTTCCAAGAGGACCAAGTTCATCATGGCTCATGATTCCCGAATCGCGTGTTTTGCACTCACGCACGATGGGAGGTTGCTTGCCACCGCCAGCTCCAAGGGCACACTCGTTAGGCTCTTCAATACCCTCGACGGTTCACTGCTCCAAGAGGTGAATGAATGAATAAATTCAATCGCATTTGGCTTATGTGTTTTTAGTGTTTTTTCTGATCGGAATTAGAGTTTCACTTCGGTTATTTATATGACAAAGGTTGGTTTGCATTAAATATCAACGGAGGTTATTGCGATGAAACGTCAACTCTTAGTTGAAGAAATGTAGCTAAAGCTCTTAAGGAATTGCATCTATGTTTAGTGTTGTTTTCCAATCAAAATTAAAGTTTCACTTTGTTAATTATCGAGGGATGAAACTCTAACTTTGATCGAAGAACAACACCAAAAGCATCTATGTTTTTTCCTCTGTTTAATCATTCTACAAATCCTTTGCTTTCTTGCTATCGCACACGGTACCCTCTGTCTTTGATATTCACATGATACCTTTACATGGTTATATGGGTGTTACTGTGTTAGTGTAATGTATTTCAAATAACCTTTACATGGTTACATGTGGAATTTCAAGAAACCATAGGGGGCTGTTAGTGTGATTTGCTCAAATTAATTTGATAGGAGTTGGATTGTTGGAACTTAATGTGTGCTTAGTAACTTTGTTGAGAAATAAATTGCTTTTAATGTTTTGAGATGTTAGTGGTTTCAAAGTGTTTTGGAGGTTTGAATGGGAATGTGTGGGGGTGATGATTTTCAGGTACGGCGGGGTGCAGACAGAGCAGAGATATACTGCCTTGCTTTTTCTCCTACTGCGCAGTGGCTGGCTGTCTCAAGTGACAAGGGGACCGTTCATGTTTTCAACCTCAAGGTAGATTCCGGACTGTTGGGGCATGACAGATCACATGGTACTTCTGAGGCAAATCCTTCTAGCCCCACTGCGGTTTCATCTCTTTCCTTTTTTAAAGGTTTGTCTGCCATGAGTTATTTGCGAATGATCTTGTGTGGAAATTTGGTGCCTTGCTTACTGATTGCGAAAGAACTAGAAAAGCAAATTGTTGCTTTTGAGGTTTTAAATTGTGGTTATGGTTGCAGTCACAATCCTTCAGATTGCAAACAAATGCGATTGATGCAACTACAATTGAGAACTTGGACCATGTTTTAGAACCTTTGTCACTGTAACATTACCAAGTTTAATTTAGTCTGGAAATTAAGAATTTTGTATTGAAAATTGTTCTCACGAGCATCTAATTTTGTCTGTTTTGTAGGTGTGCTGCCTAAGTATTTTAGCTCAGAGTGGTCTGTGGCTCAATTTCGCTTGCAAGAAGGTTTGCAATATGTTGTTGCATTTGGCCATCAAAAGAATACAGTTGTAATACTAGGCATGGATGGCAGGTATGTCAGTAATGAATCATATCTGTGCACTCTTTAGTTTGTCATGCTCTGCTTTTTTTTTTTTTCCTTTGGAAAGAGGGGAAAGGTGTTGCTTAAGAGATATTAGGCATTCATTATGGTGGAATAATGATTTAAGGACTAAACTTTGAAGCCATCAAACTTTTATTTATTTGTATACATATGCATTGCTTTGCTAAAATTGACCAAGGTTGGTGGCTTCATTCAGGTTTTGTGCTTATTTATTTGTTTTCCTTTTTAAAAAATTCAAGGTTAAGATGCTTCTTCAATATTGCCACCAGACGACTAGCTTCATCATTATATTTTTGTTTTTATATATAATTTTTTCCATATGCTTATAATTTATGATATAACCGATAAATGATGCCAGTTTTGGGAAACATTATATCTTAAAACAAATAGATAAAATGATTTAAATGAGGGCATTTACATAGGTAGACAAATAAATAGAGAATGATGTGACAGATTTAACTGTATGCCAAAATGATCATTAATTCCTTGTCTTTGACTTGCTCTTTTTCCTGTGAATTAAAAATTTGATGTGAATCTTCATTGAAATTGTTATGCAGCTTCTATCGATGTCAGTTTGATTCTGCAGCCGGTGGAGAGATGACCCAACTTGAATATTACAATTTCCTAAAGGCAGAGGAGACATTCTAGTCTAGTATGGATGCATGGCACTTGCTGTGAACACTATTTGAATTTTCTGTTTACCTCGTTATTTATAACGTGTAAACTGTAAATATGAGTATTGCTAAATCCACTAATGTTATCCGGTTGGTTCACTCTGTTGGCTTGTATATATTAACACCTTATTATAAATTAGAATGAATTGTCAGCTGCATTCGCTCCAAACTCGTTACACTTTTGCTATATATAACAGCTTTCGGTAAATTTCAATGATGGGCAAGGTAACGCCTTAAGAAACCCTGGGAACTAGTACCGAACAATAGACTCGCCTGAAATTGGTGGATTTGAGGGGACACCTCTACTAGTCTTTTTTTTTTTTTTTGCACAAATAATTTAAAATGAGACATAAGACTCTTCTTAAATTGAAATAGATATGTACAAAAAAGATAGGAAGAGGATAATTTATAGTGATTGACTGATATATAATTTTTTTTTCTAACATATGATCTTGGACTGTTATCTTTTACCTAAACTTTGTTTTGGCTTTTTTATCCTTTAAAATATTCTTTTAGTCTTTTATCTTTTATCTCTTAAATTTGGGTTAATGTCATCCACTTTTGAAATAGTGGCTGTTTTCTATTTTAGGATATGATTTTGTTCCTTTAAGTGGCTCAAGATGTGAAAGTTGTTATAACAAATTCACTTGCATAAAAAACAAGACAATTCAACTAATGCTCAAACAAGAAAAGGGGTTATAAATATGATGACAATTCAATTTAGTCGAGCAGCAATTAGAAAAAAATATAAATTTTTAGTTTTTCAATTACATGAGACTCAATCTTTACATGATTTTTACTTTGTTTATGACTTTTTTTTCCTCTAACATTAGTTAAGTTTCATAGTTTTGATATAGGTGAATTTAATTAGACAACTTTGCCTTTTAAATTAGAGAAAAAAAAGATTCAAAATGATTTTTTCAAAATAAATAAAAAAATATTTCATAAAGAATGGTCAAGTCTCTCTGTAATTCAACATTCTTAAGCTGACAATTTAACCAAAAAGGAAATGGACAGAAAAGAGATTGGAACAATGGATGCCAGCCTAAATTGCCTAATGTTCATACTCATCTAAAATATATAGACCTTACTAAAACAGACTAAATAAACACATACAATTATGCCACGAAAATGGTAATGTGTATGCAAATATAAAGGAAGCACATTACAATCAATAAAGAGGAATTCAACTTCAAGCACCTCTTGAAGGGCCTAAGATCCGTATATTTGTTGGAGTCTGTTTTGACGTATCCAACAGAACATCGATTGCATCGGGGAAAGAAGCAATGATTCTAAACTGAATTTTCCTCAATTCAACTGCAAAGTCCAATGCCTGGTTCATGGTTGCTCGAGCACCCGCTAATGCTTCAACCACCTCTGTATTGGTCAAGTAAGACGCGCATATTTGGCTCAGTATTCTGTCATGTCTTTGTTGAAATCTCACTGCTCTTTCTTCTGCAGCTTCCAATGCCTCGCTAACGATTTTTAGTTTCTCTGCGGCCACTTGTTTCTTCTGCCATTTCTTTATGTTCGGCACGCAAAATAAGAAGGACGAGGAGAAGCCTATTATGGCGAAAACGATCTTGCCCAAGTCCATGAATCATGTTCATTCATTGTTCAACTTGTCCTAGAGCATATATGATCAAGACAATGAAGACCCTTGTGCTTTGCTTCGGTTGGGGGTTACCACGTTACTCATACTTGAATTAATTATCTATTATTCTCTTTCTTTTTTATTGGTGGGAAAATACATATCCTAGTGTTCCACATATTGCCACCTTACCCTCTGTCTTGATGGCAGGGGATAAAATAGAAAAAAAAAACGAAAAATTAAGATTTTGAAGGAAAAAAAAAACCCAGTTAAAGAAAAAGACATTAATTTTAACAAGTAAAATTTTCAAAATTTATGATAATTTTACATATTGTTATTTTCACTAATTATGTGTGTTACAACTTTTAAGTTGTGAACTCTAGACTTTACGGTTCAAAAGTCATACCTCATAACACATAACTCACTACTCATTATTGAATAACAAAAATTAGTGTCATTTTCCTGATTAAGTATCCCAAATGCTGCCATTAAACGTAAATTACAACTTCGTAGAATAAAGTATACCAAAATTGTAAAACTGAATATATAAGGGTGTCAGGATTGGTTTCAAACGCAGACGATAGCAGCGGAAGTAAACAACACATGCTGCATGCCGATTGGTTTCATATGATTTCCCTATGTCTTAATTGGATTAGCTGCCATCCATTTGGATTACAATATTGGAGTATCAGCACGATCAGTGTCAGCGGCCATCCATGTTTTCCTCCGAAGATGTACGTAGGGAAAGAAAAAAATGAAAAGCACATGATGTTAGATCATGACTTTACAACTAATGAGTAAATGGTGTGTTTTAATAGCTAGATAAAAGATCACTTATGTTTTGAGAGTTTTGCTGCTATTGGGACTTCTATTGACTCCATTCTTTCTAGGCGCTGACGATGGATCTAAGGATCATCCCAACCTTTTCCCCATTCTGAAAATGAGGGAAATGGTTTGTTAGTTTTCCTTGCAAGCCACATATCTGCTTCAGGATAAACATAGAAGTCTTGCTCACTCATGGACTTCACAAAATTTTAATGACATTTAAAAATATTTTTAAAATAAATAAAATAACATATATTGAGGGAAAGAAGAAAGAATAATTAAATATATTAAAAAAATGTTAAGTACAAATTGTAAAATTAAAAATTATATAAAATGTATATTAATTATTAGAAAATTGAAGTGTACATATCAATTATGCAACTTAGTAATATGTTTCACGTGTATAGCTAAATATATGACTTGTTTCGATAGGACACACAAGGTCCACAAAATAATTAAAAAAAAAACATCATATGTCACAAAAGTATGGGATAGGAAGCATCACCACTTATTTATGTTGGTAAAATCAAAATAATTGATACATGTTCAAGTGGACATGATTAAACAACCACAAAATTCAACTAGTTAACATGCACCTAACTGACATGTTATATTTGCCTGATTTATTCTTAGCTTATTATATTTAGGAACTTCCTCTTAAGGCATGTTCCTTTATACTATATTTTAAGCTTTTAGGTTTATCTCATTGACTACATCATTGGAAATTTTTCTATAATCAAGGTTGGTCTAAATTTAAGTAAATATGTAAATTTAAATATATGAAAAATTCAAAAATACATCCGAGACATGTATAGGAAGCTGTGGAGCACTTTCTAAGGTTCTGGAATTGGTTCCTTTGATCTTGAGATATACCTACTCCATTTAGGAAATTGAATATTAGAGTTATAAGAAACTTTGTGAATATAACTCATTCATTGGCATTCATCATTCACTCTTGAAGAAAGCTATACCTCTCTCCTATAAATAGGAAGACTTGTAAAGAGTTGAAGCATCTCATCTCATTTCATCCAAAGAGAAACAAAGCAAGAGCGAGAATGAGAAAGAGAATGAAAAACAAAGCAACAATATTTAGTAAGTATCACACTGCTTGCAAGTAGTCACTCCCACACGTTGGATAACCAATGAGTTTTTTCATTTTCAAGTTATATGTATCCTCAATTTACACCTATAAATCCCACTAACTCCCTACATTTGCACGTTAAACAGGTACCATCCTTTTCCCTTAAACTTCTCAATGTGTTTTTTTTCTTTTACATGGACACTTTTTTTTCTCTTAAATATTTGAACAGTAACTCTGTATGCTCCATGTTGGTTCTAAAGCAATTAATCTAGACTATATGTTACGACGTTTTTTTTATTGGGAGGGGAGGAGGTCTTATACTCGTCAAGCAAAATTACATTTTAAAGCATTTTTAATAAATTATGGATGTGTGTTGGGGTGTTTGAATGAACTTCCTGTTAACACGCATATATTTTGCTATTCTTGTTTTTTGTGCTCACTTTGATTGCTCTCCCAACTTATGTGAAATTTGTTTTGTTGCAATGAGATTCTAATAATGATTTTAACAAAATTGTTCTATATGAACAATTCTCTCTCAAGCCAAGTGGTCTTATTAGTTATTAGCAAAATCATTACATATCAAATCCGATACAATAATGAAGCTGAAGCACAACAAAGATTTGCAGTACCCCTTTAACGTACTTATAGTCACTTTTTGTTATCAGTCCATATTTCCAAACCAAATGCACTAGAATACAATATAATGAACTTCTATGTATTTTTCTAGCCTTCATTCAAACCCGGCCCATAGAATATTTACTATTTACTTACCCATTATAAGCGTGACGATAGAAAATTTGATCAAACATGGTCTTAACACTCAACTCCAATGCTAAGTTCATTATGAAGGGCAATCAAATTTGTCTCGAGATTAATTAAAAAATTAAGAATCCTAACATTCAATTTGAACATCAAGATTATACTTTTCAATTTTAGTTTTTACAAAAGCCAAAAGAAATACAACCAATTAGTTTGTGCATTGCACAAGATAAGTATTTATTTCATATAATTTAAATTTATAATAAATATTTTTTAATATAAAAATTATATTATAATTATAAAAATATTTAAATATTTAAATTATATTTTGGATTTGCAATTAACAATTTAAAGCATACAATGAAATTAGTTTTAACTATAATATCATTCTGATTTTAAGGTGGGGGGGGACCTCCGATTTTAAGGTTAACAAGTCTCAACGATATACATTTATGTTAACGTTTGTTCTATTACATAATTGGTTCAAATAATTTAGTAATAAATAAAGTCACCACCCTTTACATAATTAAATAAACAAAAAACTAATGTTTGACTTAACTCTAGTCTTAATATTGACGAATGTATATGGTATCGTTCTTATTCTTATGTTTATTTTGTTAGTTATTATTTTCATTTTTATGAAATAAAAAAAGTGAGACCAGTTTTTTTTTTCTGCCTATTCTGTCTTCCATGTATCAAATTAAGAACATACATCATAGTGTAGAAGAAGGAGGAAAAAAAACACCTTTGGAACAACACTTATTTTAAATTGTAAAGATCTGTCCCTTGGCTGTTCTTAATCATTCCCTAAGAAGAGGGGAAAAGTTTTAATCAAACGAATAGTTCCATATGATTAGCAAAGTCAGAGAATACAAAATCCACATACTCCAAAACTCCACAAAAAATCAAAATAAAGTTACACTCAATTCGTTTAAAATTTTATCAATTCCTATGAACACACGAGACAGTGTTTAATTCTAGTCTATCTAGGATCTATCTAAAGGGAGAATAGCAAGAGGGTTCAGGCTACGTGGAGCTTTAGACCTTCTAAGTTCTTTACACACATTATCTAAACTCCCCAGAAAATCTCTCACAATCACAAATATCCTAAGTGGGTTTGCATCTTCTTTGCTGATCACATCCCCATGAAAATACTCCGTAATTTCTTTCACGCGTGCCAACACTATATCTTCATCTCCACGCAACTCCTTCAAGTTTCCATCAGCATAGTTAAGGAATGACTTCATACACTGCACAAAGTTCATGCTTCTCTCGTCCTTATGCAACTCCTTATCCACTAGATGTTGCAGCTTGTTCATTCCTTCTGATAGGTTTGACACAGAGCTTGCAAGAACGTCCAAGTCAATGGTAGCTGTTTTTTTCACGTTGTATAACTCAGTGCTGAGACCAGAAACAAGTTCTAGTCCCATCCTTTTGTAATCTTCTTCCTTCTCTTCCTCCGTTCTGTTCTTACTTCTTTGGCTGATTTTCCCCATAATGCTGTCTGAAACTCTTATTCCTTCAGAACGAACAATCTCCTGAACAACGAAATGGAGCAACGTGGTTTTCCCATCAGTTCCCTTAACATCTGCAAGCTTGAGAAGTGCATCGAGTTTAAATGCTCTAGCACCTCCTCTGGTTGTTCCAACGTTCATTCGGTTTCCCGTTTTGAGCACTGCTTCTAGTAACTTCAAGAAGAGCCTGCTTGATCTTAGTTCCTTGCATGCTTCCTATAGTCATAGTAATCGGACAAAAGACAATGTCAGAATTCATAAAGCTTTCTTTTGCTTTCAATAGGGTCAAAAAGCTTTGGTTTTATATACTCTCATGCGTCTATCTCTCTTCTAATGGACTTTTACAATAATAAGAGAGATTTTTTTTTTCTTCTTTAAAGTGTTTTATTGTTATTCTCTAATCAAAATGGAAGCTTTACTCGATAATCTATGTCAATCTTTTGGTTCAAATGTTTTTTTCCCAAAAATCTGGTGTTTTTTTTTTAATTTTCATCATTGCAAAAATATATATTTTAATCTCTGTAAATTATGTTTATTTTATTTTTTGTCTTTATAACATTTTTATTACTATTCAAAATACTTTTTTAGATAGCGTTCAAAAGATGAAAAATAAAATAAAATTACAATAACAAATTTTTTTTTTTAAAAAAAAACTAGATTACATAAACCAAAAATATATTTAAAACTAACCTTTTTAATGCAAACATTTGTTATACAGGTTATGGTGATAAAATTTTGATTTTGATTGGAGAATAGAATAAAAAAACATGTAAAAAAAAATGTATCTTAAGTGATGCTCTTGATGGCTACCTCAAGCATTGAAAATGAGTTCCTGAGGTGAACTACTTCATCGTCAAATGTTTCTCTGAAAAGCATGCCTTCTACTCTTTGAAAGGCAAATGGCACATCGAGCATTGCCCTCACGAACCTTTCGGCGGACCCCAATTCATTGATGTCACCTTTATAATTGAAGAGCTTGGACTCTTCCTCCTTGGTGGGTACCATTTTCACTAGTGCCTCTAGTTGGGGCAAAGACAACCCCTTCCCTGGTTTTCAAGATATCAATAAGATCCTCGACAATATTAATTTAACCATCAATTTTCTTCAGCATATGGTATAAATGCACATGAACACTCTAATGCTAAATAAATAAAAGTCGGTGTGCAATTTTACTTAGTGATCATAACACAAATTGTTACATTATTTTAATTATTACTTGAGTAAGATACTACTTTATTTCGTGAGTATGGGACAGTTATCATTTTGTATTATTATTAATTTCCACCATATATATACTTATGACAAGATGCACTTTGGAGTTAGCAACAATTTTAAACAATAATTTAACCTCGTGGAGGGGACCCTCTTTTGAGGCATATTTTCATAATTTAGGAGTTTTACTTTACCTTGCATTAAGGCCTCGCAGACATGCTCAGCTGTTGCATTCAGAGCTTTGGAGAGTATAGTTATGTTCTGCAGGCGTTTTGGCTCAAGTACATGCTTGCCTGGAGACGGGGTTTTACTCTTTGCTTCGTCATTCTTAATTGAATTTTGCAAATTGTAACCAAATAGAGACTCGATCATTTCCTCGTCCAACCTGAATCAAATTCATAATATAAAGATATAAAGTAAATTGGATGGTTAATGAATAAAAAAATAGGAAAAAGTTCGGAGGTTCAACCTCTTCCGTTAACAAAATTAACCGTTCTAATAACTAACATTTAGTGATAATAAAAACCAAAATTCATAATATGCTAAATTGCTTAAACTTTAAAGAAAATAAAATGAAAATAAGTACTGCTATTACTAATGAAGTTGAACTTACTCGAATGAACTTGACCGTAGCTTGTCCCAAACCATTGTGCGATTTGGTGCAGCTCTGACTTTGTCCCAGTGAAGTGGTTTGAGTTTTGGCAATGGTGCACCATCTTTACCAAGAGGGGTAAATTGAGGGAGTTGAGAAGGTGGAGGAGGTGGGGTTTTGACACTATTGCCCTTAAGAAATGGAGGTGGACATGGTGGTGGGGGAATGTTGGGAGGAGATTGTGTAGGGTAAGGTCTATTTGGAGAAGGCAACTCCTTTTCTGGACTTTGATTTGAACACGAGGAAGTGTCTGAATTTACCAGGGATGATAAATTATTAGATGTCAAGGAAAGTGGGGAGTGAGAGGAGAGTCTAGATGAAGAAGTGAGAGAATGCAAAGAAAATAATGGCATTCGCAATGGTGGAGGTGGTGGTGGTGGTGGAGGAGGTGGAGGGGAAGTGAATGTCTTTGGACATTGGAGAGAGGTTTCAATCTCTTTCTCTTGATCATGTTTTGCACTATTTGGTGATTGGTGAGGTTGTATATTTGACATTAAGTTATGTTGAGAACTAGGAAATTGTGGGTTTGGTAATGAACTTGAATTTTGACGGGACAGAGAGTTTGTGTCACTAAGACTACAAGCGGAAGCATTGGAGAGTCTATTACTATTTGAGTGTGAATCATTAACAAAGGAATGAAAACTTTCATTGTCTGATGAATGACAATCTTTAGGGATAATTTTATCCCCAGAAGAAGAGTTGCCGCCATCAGATTCACCTTCACCTTCACCTTCACCTTTAACTGCTTCCTCATCTTCATGAACAGATGCAATATCCTTCGTGGAAGAACCGCTAACAATATCATATTCTAAACCATCCTCGCGAGTCTTTTTGAAGCTGCAAGAGTGTTGCTCTATGTCCTCACCTAAAGCATTAAGATAAAACAGATCTAGTTCAGAGTTTAAACTTACCTTGCTTGATGAACTTTGATAAACACCTCCACTTCCTTTGCTCTTGCTATTATATAGTGGCATTGTCCTTTTGGTTTTCTTTGTATGATTTGAGAATTTCCTCCACACCAAGAATAGCCCACAAGCACCAATCAATATAGCAACTCCAGCAGATACAAGAACAGCTATTAGTATTCTCTTAGCCCTGCCTCTATCTTCATGATGAGTTTGGTGAAGTGATGGATTCTTATGATGTGGTGGATGGTGTGAATGATGGTGCACGTGTGGAAGAGGAGAAGGAGAAGGAGCTGGAGCCTGAGTTTCTTCAATGATAGGTGATGGAGAAGGTGAGGGAGAGAGAAACTCCAAATCACCGTTGAATGGTACTTTGGTGTGGAAACTCTTGAGTCCAAGCAAGGATCTAAACTTCTCCACTATTAAGGCTTGCTTCTTTTCATTCTCATCTATTCCTGAGATTTTCTTAACCAGCTTTTCATCATTCTCTTCAATGAAATACATCTCTGGTAGGCCATGAACCTGGAAGTTTCCAACTGCATTGAATACAGAACCAGCCACAGTCAAAATGTTGGTGCTTTGTGATGATAGGAGGATCAAGATGGTGATGATAAAGATCATGGTAACATGCTCAGAACCACCACACCCCATTTGTTTTTTTTTTTTTTTTGTTCTTGTTCCAACTAAAAGTCATCAAGACATCAATGCAGCTTTCCTCTTATAAAAAGAAGTAGTTAGCTTTCTTTTCTTTTTGTTGTTGCATTGGTTTTTCAAGAATTGCCATTTGGGTGGTGATGTGTGAGGGAAGATCTGGAACAGTGTCTTTAATGCTACTCCAAGGAACCCCTGAACCTGGCAGTTGTGGTTGTACTGGTCCTTCTTTACTTCCCTGTTCATACACTCTTATCTCTTCTCACCATAATCAATTCTAAATTTCTATTCTGCCCTACAAAACAAACACCACTGTTAATGCATAGCATAACACTGGCAAAGGCAAAGCCTTTCCCTCCTTTCACTTTGACTTAATTCTTTTGTCTTATCTGCTATTTTAGGTTGTTTTGTCAGAAAAAAAGCAAAGTTATTGGGCTTTTCTCCCGCTCGTTGTGATTAAACACTTTTAAGATCCTCTTCCTTTTTAGCCTTAAGTTGAGGATTCATCATTCATCATTCATCAAAAGCAAGGTCTCTTGAAAATTTGAAGTTTGGATAAAACTTTTTAGCAGCTAAAAATAAAAAGTCACCTAATCAAGACCATGTAAAAGTAGATAGTGGGGTCCTGTTTTTGTTGGCCTTGCCTAACGCTATCGGGCGATTCTATAAGATTTCTCCAACCCCATTACTATTATAAATAAACAACAGGGATCCGTATGGTGGGGACAAATTCGAGAAATTTTTAGAGAAAACTATGTTTTTAAATAGATCTATTTAATGATTTAGACTTTTATGTGTCTGTGATTGAAATTTAGGAATTTTATATGAGGACTATTGTACTATAAATAAATATAAAACGTTTAGATTCACCTAATTAAATATGCTAATTACCCTCAGAAACTTTTTTTCTCATCATATCACGAGAAGACAAGCATCAACGGCTAAAGCAAGATGTTGATTGTTTAATAAGGAGATGTTAGTCTTCTTCCCACATGATTTTGTACTGATTATTCAGTCTCAAGTGTGTTCTTATTGAAAATAGTATCCACGATTTGTTTGTTGGAAGGGTAATAATAATAATAATAATAATAATAATAATAATAATAATAATAATAATAATAATTTATTATTAATTTAATAGAATGGTTTTTTAGCCTGTCATCTTGTAAATTAGTTTAGACGCTCATGCGCTATAAGTTATTAGGGGAAAGGAAGTATGGGGAAATTAACAACAACATAGACATTACACTACACGTATGAATGTCTGATTTAACCACGGAGAATGATGTGGTCTTGACAGCTACTTGCAAAACTTGCTATGTGTCGCATTCCCATAAATTTTGTTGTTGACGCTGTAGCGTTCTACAAAGTGAATTAATCAGCTGTGCCTGGGTATAAACTGACGTCATTTATTTATATTTTAAAGATATAATAGATTTGAGAGAAGAAGAAAAAAAACTTTATTATTATTCTTGTTAAAATCTACTAATATCGGTCTAGTGGTAAGATTAAAGTTAATATATACGAGATGATTAAAGTTTAATTCTCATTTCTCTCGTTATGTATCAAACAAAATTCTTCTTGTTAAACCTGTAATATAAGCTTTGTACTTCTCTTTTTGCCGTAAATTTGTAATTTAATCCAAAGATGGGAAATAACTTTTTTTGCCCGTATGTATGTGTCAGTGACTGTAGTAGCACCAATGTAATTTAATCCAGAGATGGGAAATGGATTTTTTTTTTACCCGTAAGTGTAAGTCAGTAAGTGAAAGGAACATGATCACCTTAATGGTGTAGATATTTTTAACTTACATTTTTTTTTGAGGTCTTTAACTTACATTTCACTTTATAGTTTAATATATAAAATTTATTTGTTTGTTTTTTGACAGAATATAATATTTTTGAAAGTTCTTTTGTTATTCAACTAATGAATTAGTTCATTAGCCTTCAAGATAAGTAAATTGAACACAGACTAAACAAAAATCAAAACTATTTAATTAATTGGTCAATTTGATTTATTCCATATGCATATTACACAAATCAATGTGAATCGACTTAAACAGACCTAGATAACCCGTATATCCACCTCTAGGTTTAAAAAAAAAAGCTTTAAAAAACTCTTTAATTACTAGAAAATACAAGTTGGGGAAGTTAAAATAACAACTACCATTTGATTAAAAAAAAATCAATTCTTAACTTGTGAGCATTCTTAGGGCGAAGCATAAAAATAAAATCTTACTATCCTTTATTAGGAGAACAGTATTTTTTTTTTCTTCCGTTATTATTATACCTGAAAGGGAAGTGAAGGGCCCATAATGCGGTGAAGGCTCAAATGATACATAATTGAAAGCTAAGAATAAAGAATATCGTATATGAATAGGCAGAGCATTTAGGACAAGGAACAAAGAGACGAAGCAAAGGAGGGAAACAAAATATGAAAAAAGAATCCAATGCAAAATTCTGTCAGAAATGAATTTATATAAGAGGAATTAGTAAATTATTTCTGCTTTATGCTTCTTCATCCTTGTGTCCGTAAACACGGGCTCTTTTTGGTTCGTCGTGGTCTTCTTATTATATTCTTCTTAATTGAATTATTAGCCTCTCCACTATGTATTTTTATATTTTTTTCAGTGACCCACTACGGTTTTTCCCCGTTTCCTGACAGAAAGTGTACTAAAAACTGATTAAAATTTACTCACAACAAAAGTTACAATTAATTAAATACCAATAAAAAAGTTACAATTCATAAAGATGGGCTGAACCTTTTTTCATTACTTTTCTCAGCTGGGTTCTGACTTCATAACCCGCTAGAGACTCGCAAACAGACACGAATGGAATGGGCCTTGAAAGGGTGTTGCTAGGTGCACCTAGCATTATTGTTGGTGCACCCAGCATTTTTAAAAAATACCAAAACTGTCCTAGCGTTTTTTTCGCATTAGTGATGGGTGTGCGTGAGGGTGGTCCGTAAATCGTACGGATCAAGTTGATCCGTAAGGTTGATAAGGATCAAGTTGATCCGTATGTTGATATTAAGCATACAGATCAACTTGATCCATAAGCCTTTTACGGATCAAGTTGATCTCTACGGATCAAGTTAATTCGTGTTATTCTATAAAAGGCTTACAAATCAAGTTGATTTGTAAAAGGCTTACAGATCAACTTGATCCGTAAGCCTTTTACGGATCAACTTAAAAGGCTTACAGATTAAAGGTATTTTCGTCATTTCATTTTAAGAGTTAGATGCACCAGCAATAATCCTGGGTGCACCTAGCAACACCCCCTTGAAATGGGGGTCGTTATTGTTACTATCAACTTTGCTATTGGAACTACCAAATTAAGTAAAATTTCTCTTTTGCCCACTCACCTAATTGTTCTCACCCCCTCTCCTTCCCCTCATCCAAACTGCACTAACCCATCAGTCCTCATCTCCGAAATGCCCAAATGGGGGGTCATGTCGATTATGTGGCTTTGGTGACTGTGTCCAACAAGTGTGAAGGGTGATGAGATTGGGGTCTTGTGTGGATCTTTATGGTTGTTGTTGTAGTTAACAACGAGATTTGGGTGTAGCCAAGGTGGGATGGCATGTGCACAGTGGCACAATGGTGCTAGTGGTATCATGTGCAGATCTGTTGGTGTGGGGTGTTGTTTAGGCCACTATCTGGGGGTGTTGTTTAATTACACAGTGATGTTGTTGGTATGGTATGGCGACACGACGATGACATAGGTGATTGGCGACACCATGGGTGGTTGTTATTGTTTGCGTTGTTGTTGTCAGCTGATTTTGGATGGTGATCGGGTGGTGTTGGGGTGGTTGTTGTTCAACAACGGAAATATAATTTTATTGCCCACATTACAATAGAATCATGTTTCCGAAATCATGTTTGCCTTGCATACATAGGGTGAAAATATAAAATAATGAAAATAAAGTTTTGTTATATGTACCACCAAATTGTATTTCATTCATGTTTTTGTAGCAAAGATAATTTTTAACCAAAATAAAAATTCACCCAATAATTTTTTGGTAGATTTTATATTTAAATTAGGAGATAAAACCGTTAATAATAAATGAGACTCACCAAAATGAAAGACTTTTAATAATTTTTATCTGATCATAAAAAAGTATTGAAAAGAAAGTATAAGAGATTGTGATTAACAATCCTCCATAATTATTGAAAAAAGATCACATTTTATAACAATCCCTCTAAATTATGTTGTGCTATTTTTTATTTACAAAAATGTCCTTAATTACTCTAAAAAAATTTACTCGATAAACAATAACTACTGTTTGTGAATTAAAAAGAAATGTCCCTTATCTCTTTGTCCAAACACAAATTAATTAGATAAATTACACAGTTACTATTTTTTCTTCAAACATTAATTAATCATATAAAAATAATTACGTGAAAATAGTTAGATGAAAAGTTCCAAATATTTAAGAGTAATTTTTAAAAAATGGCATAATTTATTAACAAATTTAATCTTAGTAACTGATTTAATATTTTTATTAGTATATATTAGGATCTCAAACTTGAAAAGTGCAATTTTCACTCATCTCACTTTCTCAATTAGAAATTTAATATTTTTTTTTCTTTCTCTGAGAGGTGCATTTCTAATCAATTCAATGAATTATATATATATATATATATATATATATATATATATATATATATATATATATATATATAAAATAAAATGCGTTGTCAATTTTTCACAATTGAGTAGCACTATAATTTTTATCACGAGTATGTATATTTAGACACTTAATTATTTGAATATTTCTTTTCTTATTGCTTCATAATTATCATACTTATATTTGTTTTTATTCTTTTCCTTTTTTTTCTAGGTGTTAACTAGCATTTGGATGTTCATATATATTTTTTCTGTTAGTCTTTTTTTTATTAATCCATTATCTATAAATAAAATTTTAAATAATAAAATAATGAATTCTATGTTTTAAAAATATAAAACACAATTCAATATTCATTATAAAAAGACAAATGTTAACAAGTTTTCTTAAAACATTGATTAAAAAAAATAAAAGCATTTTTTTTATTAAAATGCATAAAATTGTATTATTCATAAATTTTTTTACGTTTTCATATGATCTCTATATTAAAAACTTTTTTTTAGTTTATTAATCAATGTTCTAAAAAATTAACAATATTCTTATAAAATAAGAAAATTAATAGAAAATATTTTTTTATGTAAATCATGTGTATCTTTCACTATAAATAATTTTATTGAGAGAGATAAAATCATTATGGATAAGATTTGAATTTCAGACTTTTAGATTAAATTAGAACAATTTTACCTGAGTTGATCACTTGATCGACATGTTTGGTAATAATAGAAAATATTAATTATGATATATTATTAAATCTCAAAAAAGGATGAGCTTATTAATTATTAAATCTAAAATCTAATTGATAGTGTTGTGTGGTGTTCAGCGTGTCTGTGTGACGCACACGGTCGTATTGCTTTTGACCGTCTTAACGCGCTTTTACGTCGTCTCTTTGAAGTGGTCATTAGTGCTCGTCATTTTCAGAATCGTCTAATCCTGAAATATGAAGTATAAACCCTTCAAAATTCAAATTCCAACCGAGTAAGTGAAACTCAAAGGTGGAAACATATCTTGGCCCCTTTATATAGAGAGATTCATCAAAGATCATATAAAGTATAAACACACTCATGCAAATTGTGTTTCGCTACGACTTACAACATTAGTGTCTTTTATTTCCTTTATTTCATCCTAACTCCATTGACATTTAGACAACATCCATTGAGTACAACCCCAAGTGCGTGCTTGACTGCGTGGTTCATGTTTCATACTCTTGCCATTTTAACAAGATCTTACAATGTAATGCTCTGTTTGGGACAAAATGTAATGGAAAAAAAAAGTTATTTGTTTTATGAAAAATAATTAATCTAACTACAAATAGTTCAAGAGGCAGAAAATGTTGAATTTCGAAAAGTATACGCGGAATGCTTCAATTTGGAATTTTGATTAAGCTTTCTCTTTCTGACTGTTAATTAGAATTTTAGGGGGGTGGAGTGTGTTTGTATTTTGGCAAATGCTAATCAAATACTTTTTTTATACATCAGAAACATAAAAATAGGAAACTAACACCTAACGTGCATAACTCCCGATCTCCCATTACATCAGAAAAAATAAGGGAAGTTAAAGGAAGAGAGGACAATGCATCAAAGACATAAACATATCTTCATGATTAGCTCATTCTTTACAAGTCAATCTCCACAAGAGTTAACTTCACGAAAAATATGCTTCAAGCATACCTTCCAATCAAGAGCTAGTAGATTCCGAATCATCTTTATTAAAGGAAAATAAAGGGTAGAATTTGTCAGAGTTATTGCGAACTAATTGCAAAGCTATTTTTGAATTGGATTCACAAATAATAAGCTTGTAGACGTCATTCCAAACTTTTTTGAGACCATGGAACATTAGAAATAATTCAGCTTTAATGCTAGTTGATGTCCCACAAGCTCCTGAAAAACCTGAAATCCAATTACCCAAATGGTCACGAACACTTATTTAATCAAATACTTTAAAACGCTTATTTAGAATTAAAAAAAAGTGAAAAATATTATTAGTGCATTTCTAACGTGCACGTTGGTTTTTTAAGTTAAAAATGCAATAAGAATGTGTTATAAAAGTTTTTACTTTTTTTATTTTTAACCATTGCTTTTAAGGAAATAACTAGCAAGTTTCTTATCCCACTAAAATAAGCTTAGTTGTAGAAAAATGAGTAATTTGCATGTAGTTTTAAGTTGAAGCCTCCACAATGCAAAAGTATTCTTAAATTTAAATAAAATTCATATAAAAATGAAAAATAGTAGATCTTTGTTCTATATCAAATAAAACAATGAAGCACTATGACTTCTAAAAGTAAGGAGTAGAAATAAATTATATGAATTAAAAAAATATCATTTTTATTGATATAACGTGTCAAAACTAAAAAACCAAATTAAAATTAAGATTATAATAATATTAAATTTCGGTTTATCTATAAAAATATATTTTTAATTTTATATAATATACTAAGATTTAAAATTAAAATTAAGTAATAATATTTTAAAAATAAATAAAATATTTATTCTAGGATAAGACAATAAGTCACGTAAAAGACTAAAAGTAAAAGTAATTTCTAAAGTACTTTCATTCAATAATAAGAACTCAAATTTATATATAAAATATATTAATACAATCACATAGTAAATATTTTAAATATATATTTTAACCTTTTTTTTTTATCGTGTGTTCATTAAATTGAATACACTACAAAATATCTTAAATCACATCATTTAAAAATAAATATCGAAATCAACCCAAAAACTATCTACTTAGCATACAACAAGAAAGTCAAAGAAATATCTGACGTTTCTCTGTCTTGGTCAGCAACACGATGGTGAAATTTAAATTGCTAATTAATCAATCCGTTCAACGATAAGTCGTAGATAAAGCCAATGGTGGATTAAAGTCAACACTTTATCAAGCGTCGTTTCTTTCATCTTAGAAGTATATTTTAGTTTAATATAATTTATTGTTAATAGGAGGTTCCTTTGTTTTGTTATTTTTCTCTCTCCTGTAACAAAAATAAAATAAAATGGCGTAGTTCATTTTTCTTAAGTCACCATGAATTATCAATTTGTCCAGTTTGTTTACAGTTTATACCCTACTTTCCTGGGGTTATCCTTGACTTCAAGTTCTATTTGGACCAAGTGCTAAAAAGGTTAAGGTACGTGTGTGAATGGGGAAACCATGTACGAAGCAATAACAAGTGCTAAATATTGCGTCTAATTTTTCGATTCTATTGAATGGAACACTCGATTAAGCAACCTCTTTTTCGTTTTTTCCTTGACGTTACTTCTTCTTTTTTTACATTAAATCCACCTGTCTTTTACTCCCCATATTCGTTGTTGACCAAAATCATAATTTATTTTATTCTAAAATCTTGATTACGTTTCTCTACTACTTTCTGTCAAGTTTTTTGGTTTTTATAAACAGCTCCTATTGACTTGTTCGCTTTATAATTTTGGCCATTTCTGTTTAATATAATAGATTTTGGTAGGAGTTTAGTTTTTGGCCATTTGTGTTTAATAATAGATTCGAGGTATATATTAATTTCTTATCATGTTTAGCTTATTTTAAGTCATCTTATTCTCTTTTTTATTTATCCCTTTTAGTTGTTTTTTTACTTGTTTGAATGGTTTAATTACAAGTTATTTTGTGATTTCTTACTATGTGTTCATTGTCTTGCGGATTGAGTAAATATTCAGATTTATTTTGAGAGGGGATAAGATACAATCTTTGACTTTAATTCCATGTTGGTCGTCTTTATTGTCTTTGGCTGATCTGAAATAAAGTTTTTTTCCATGTTAGCTAGATACAATTATTTACGTATTATGGTACGGATACTTTAAATTCAGGAAAAAGATTAAAAGGTAAATAAAAGATAAAAACATTTAAAATTATGAGAGCAACATTCATAGTTAATTAAGGAAAATCTAAAATTTTAACTAAAATATTCAAAAATTTATATAAAACATATTTAAAATAATTTAAATTTAAAACTTAAAAAGAGGAATTAAGAACGGCGCCATATATTTTAAGAAAAAAGTGCACACACAAAAATTCAACTGTTTTTTACAATAGAAACTCTAATAGCAAGTTTCTCATAAGCTGTAATAATAGTTTAAAAGAGAGAAAAAATTATAAACAAGTTTTACTTTTATCTAATCACAATCTATTATATAAGGTAAAATTATTGAATTTTATAATAATTATTTTAAAAATGTTATCAACAGTAATTAGATGTATAACCATTAAACTCATTTTAAAATATAAATAATTGTTTTCAATAAAGTAAATTAAAGATATAGTAATTGTCTTCATTATTGTTAATTTTGATTTATTAAATATAAATAAATTAAAGACATTACAATGTTTTAGGATTTTGTTTTCTCTACATACTCTAAGAGTGGTGCTAATTAACTCCGAAAACGAACCACCTAACCACAACGTTAGCATACAATTAAGGGTTTACTTCAAAGATATGGTTAGGAGAAACAATTAATGACATCTCCTAGATCAAAGGAAAATCTTCCAAGAATAATTGAGTAAGAAGATGGCAATCCTATAAAATCAATGGTGCATGGTGCATACTCAAATTTTCAGGGGCTTTACACTCTGACATAATTCCCTACTTGTCAAACAATTGGGGGAAAATATTTGTTTGCATACCATACGAGAATGGTAATCAAAATATGATTGCGATTTTGTGATCATGGGCATAAGAAATTATTTCTTTATGGTAAAATTTGATAATGAAGATGATCAGGGGATGGTAATGGACAACGACCCATGGATGATCTTCCACCATTTTTTCATGGAGCAAACATGGACACGTGAATTTATCTTAGCAGTTAACATTGACAAGGCATTGGTTTGGATTTGTTTCCTAGGGTTGAATCTTATATATTATGACGACAACATCCAATTAGCCTTAACATCAATTGTAGGGTAACTTATCAAGATTCACAATAACGCATTGGATATCCGACGAGCTAGGTAGCTTTGTTAAGGTGTGTATAAGATTGACATTAACAATCTTGTGGTAGGCAAGGTTTTGCTTTAAGGCTATTAGAATATATTGAGTCGAATACATGGGGTTACACTGAATTTTACAACTTGTGACTGCTATGGTCATCTTGCAAGAGAGTGCAATGCACATAACAACAATGCAAGCTATATCATTTCAAATGAGAACAAATCAATAACAATTGTTAATCAAAATTAAAAATAATAAACCATGGAGATTAAAATCCAATAATAAATAAATTTTATGAAACTACTATTATTATCACAGTCACCATTACTATTATCATTACTCACCTCCAACTCCATCCCTCTTTCATCAAAATATTTTCATTATTAATTACTAGTACTCCATCCCTCTTTCACCAAAATATTTTCATTATTAATTGCTAACACTACTGTCACAACATACTATATATTATGCTATCATGTCATATTTATCTATTATGTTTGCATTTACTTTTTTTATTCCCTCTAAATATTGAATAGGTTGTTGTACGCCAAACTTTTTCACAGACAGCATAGTAAATTAGTAATCATGAATATTAATTAATGCATGTAACTGTCAAACACATTAACTGTAAATAAAATAATTTAATTTAGGGTGCCTTGCGCATGGAAAAGTAGACGTTCAATCGTTGAAATATTATATATATACAAGTATAAATTAAATAGACGTAATATCTAGTCCAACTAGTAACAGTTTCCATCGGTCAAAGTCCAAAAATTCATGTACTAAATGATAAACTTTAATTAATTTATTACAATCTCATGCTAATTATTTTTTTAAGAGAATTAAAATTTATCAAAAGTCATGGGTTCAAGTGGTTATAATTTTTTTTTTCTTAAAAAGGTCTCGAATTCAAGTCTTCTCAAATTCAACAATTTTTTTATGTGTTATGAAAATAACACTTATAATGAAATGATAATTTCAAGGATGTGGTAACTAAAAAATCAATCATGATATCCGTAATGAAGTTAAAATAATATTTTATATATATATATATATATATATATATTTACATACTAATAAAAATCATATTAAAAACTATCATAATTCATGAAATTTTGAATAAATAAAATATTTTAATAAATAAAAAAACCTCTATACATTTAAATAAATATAATGGACACAATTTAGTGATTCTCAAAATCATAAGACTCAATTTTTTTATTCTCAAAATTAATATAGATTTCAAATTCTCCAAAGAGTCTACCAGCTCATGTTATAGTATTTCATTGTCTTCCCATCATAAATAAAGATGTCCATAACCTTTTTCTCACCCCAAATGAACATATCTCATCAATTTCTCAAAATAAAATATATATCATCATTCCTTTTCAAAAAATAATGATCAACAGACATAATTAGAAAATATTATCCCTAAACCTTATAATATTATTAACATCCATTAATAAGACAACTTAGTGTAGAAGTAAGTTTCATGATGATGATGAATCAAGATTTATTCAAGTTGTTTTGATGATAACAAAGATGATGACAAAAAGCCCAAGAGAATGATTTCAAGTCAAAAACAATTCCCAAGAGAATGATTTCAAGATTGAGTCAAGAACAATTCAAGAATCAAGAGAAATTTGATTTCAAGATTCAAGAATCAAGTTTCAAGATTCAAGACTCAAGATTCAAGAATCAAGAGAAGACTCAATCAAGATAAGTACTAATTTTTTTTTTTCAAAACATTGAGTAGCACATGAAGTTTTCACAAAAGCTTTTACCAAAGAGTTTTTACTCTCTGATAATCAATTACTAGTTTACTGTAATCGATTACCAGTAGCAAAGTTTGTTTTCAAAAGCTTTCAAACTGAATTTACAACGTTCCAATTAATTTCAAAATGGTGTAATCGATTACAAGATTTTGGTAATTGATTACGAGTGTGTTTGAACGTTGAAATTCAAATTCAATTGTGAAGAGTCACATCCTTTCACAAAAATGTTTTGTGTAATCGATTACAATGATTTGGTAATCGATTACCAATGATAAGTTTTGAATAAAAATCAAAAGATGTAACTCTTCCAATGATTTTTAAGTTTTTCTAAAGGTTATAACTCTTCTAATGATTTTCTTGACCAGACATGAAGAGTCTATAAAAGCAAGACCTTAACTTGCATTTTAAGAATGATTATTACAATCATTTACAACCTTTGAATCTCTTTGAGCATCTTCTTGAATTTCTTCTTCTTCTTCTTCCTTTGCCAAAAGCTTTCTAAAGTTTTCTGGTTTTCTAAACCTTGAAAACAAAAGTGTGTTATTCATCTTTTTCATTCTCTTCTCCCTTTGCCAAAAAGAATTCACCAAGAACTAACCGCCTGAATTCTTTTTGTGTCTCTCTTCTCCCTTTTCCAAAAGAACGAAGGACTAACCGCCTGAATTCTTTTGTGTCTCTCTTCTCCCTTTTCCAAAAGAACGAAGGACTAACCGCCTGAATTCTTTTGTGTCTCCCTTCTCCCTTGTCAGAGAATTCAAAACGACACAGTCTGAGAATTCTTTTGATTCTTCCCTTTCCCATAAACAAAAGATTTCAAAGGACGAACCGCCTAAGAATTCTTTTGTTTCCCCATTCACAAAGTTTTAAAGGACTAACCGTCTGAGAACTTTGTCTTAACACATTGGAGGGTACATCCTTTGTGGTACAAGTAGAGGATACATCTACTTGGATTGTTGTGACTGAGAACAAGAAATGGTACATCTCTTATGGATCAGTTCTAATGGAGGGTACATCCACTAGGTTGTTCAAAGAGAACAAGGGATGATACATCCCTTGTGAATCTTTGCTTGTAAAGAATTTTACAAGGTTAAAAAGAAATCTCAAGGACCGCAAGTCGCATTACACCTGTGTATAATTAAGTAAACATATAAGTATACATAAATGATTAGTTAAATGCAAGACACAGACCCATTGAAACACAATTCGGTTAGCAATGCATCACACCTGTTTATAATTAAGTAAACATATAAGTATAATAAATGATCAGTTAAATGCAAGACACAGACCCATTGAAACACAATTCGGAAAGCAAGTTCAAGGTATCCCTATACATTTATATATATACATACGTAAAGGATTGGAATTTTTTAGTAGCTTATGCACATTCCATTCAAATGCCAAATTTTATTTAACCACTGTCACCCAATTAAAGTAACTTTGCTTATGAATATAAAAACGTTCTAATATAAATCAATGCACCGATATATATATATATATATATACGGTGTAACAACTTCAGGGGAAACGAACTTTGCTGCATGTAATTATAATTACAATTAAAATCCTTTTAGCCAATCTCGAAAGGAATCGAGACAAAACTTAACGCCATATTTTCCTCCCAGGTTATCAACTCGTGAACAAGAAAAAGCAATAAGCATCGTCTCACAATTTACGATTGTACCGTCAATTAAAAGCCACTACCTTGTATAATTAAAATAACTTAGACGTCGAAGTTATGCCTAACGATTTCTCTGAAATTTATTGAAATACTCAAATTTATATAAGAATTACCAAAATACATTCTTTTAAGAGTCATACTATGAAAATTTTGAAAATAATTTATTTTACTCACTTCTTGAAAACAAGATATTAGAGTTCTTTGTTATTCTTCTTCTCTTCTATCAATTGCATCAAAAAAATTTTCATACTTTTTTTTTCTTAGTCCTTAAACAATTCACTAATATCAAGAGAAATCATTTATTTCCTTACGTAAAAATTATTTGTAATTTAAAATTTGTTTAACTGATATTTCTTTATCTATATTTTTATTATCTTTAATTATAATTATTTTTAATCAATCTAATATATTATTATATTAATATCTTTTCAAAATAAAAATAAAAATCTAATATATTAAAATAATTTAATCTATTTTTCCTTTATTAAAAGATATATTTAAATATCTTTATTTAAATAATTATTAGATTATTTTGGGGTGTTACATTAAAGAGATATATTTGTGATATGTAGATATTCAATTCATATGTTTTTTTAGTAGGCAAACAAAAATATATATTAATATACGGTACCAAGAGTTACATTAGAATTATCTTGATTATGCAATATTAATTTATTACAGATCGATGAGCAATAAATAGCAAATAACCAAGATATAGCCCACCAAAGCATTATAACATCCGTATAAAAATGTATCCACAGCAATAGTGTTGTTAATAGTAATTACTCCCAGTATTTAACTACAAACTCGAATGTTAAGACATGTCTGATATCTGATGTATCCTCATGTTATATGAAATTCGATTCCTCGGTAGTTTTCTTAGCACAAAATTCCTGATGAGTAATGTAGTTAATTAAAACGTTAAATAGAACTTACACACGTGGATCCGGAAGATGATATAATAATTAGAAATAAATTAAAATTAGACTCATATGTCATTGACTTTTAATGTAACCACTTAGTGTTCTAGATAGCCCAGAAGGAGGCAATAATTGTGTAGCTTTCACTCGTCTGGCCTACCGCAATATTTTGTTGCGAGAGCCTATCTTGGCACTTGAAAGTGGAATTTTTGTGCTTCCTTTCTGTTTGTAGTGACAGAATGCACCTTCTTAGCTGTTTCTACACGTAAAAAAAAAAAGTACCGTATATACGATATGATTTGAAGTTTGAAGTTTGAACACACGGAGAAGGCCTTTGAATCCCAACAACTCTCCCTCCTCCACCGTGTCTTTGTCAACTAAGACGCCCTAATTACAAAACCAGCACAACAATATCCATATGCGCCCCTTGATTCTCCTCCCCCATTATTTGACTTACATATCCCACCTCTCATTTACTCCCATTTTATATACCATTTTTCATCCTTAACCAACCTAGCCACGTATGCACCACACGCTCTCTCCTTGCATTATATATACACATACACACTTTCCCCTTCACTCCAATTTCTCAGCATAGCCTCAAACCATAGAATTTCTCGATCATAAATTAATTACAAAAATAACATAGGTTGTAGCAACATGGAGATTCACGAAAACCAACACGAGTCATGGTCGGAAACGGAGAGCACGGGAAGCCGGAGCAGGAGAGTGGGCTTCAGCGGGCCTCTGAGCGGACCACTGAGCGGGCCTTTGAGTGGGCCTTTGGTTTCTTCTAACAAAAGAAACAGCAGCAAGAACAAAAGTGCGAGGTTCAAGGACGACGAGGAGATGGTGGAGATCACGCTGGACGTCCGCGACGACGCCGTTTCGGTCCAGAACATCCGCGGCGGCGACTCCGAGACGGCGTTCCTCGCCAGCCGCCTCGAGATGAGGCCGTCGTCGTTTTCCGATCGGCTGAGACAGGTGTCGCGGGAACTGAAGCGCATGACATCAAACAAGGCCTTCGATAGGGTTGACCGCAGCAAATCCGGTGCTGCGCGCGCCCTTGGTGGTCTTAAGTTCATGACCAAAGCAGGCACTGAAGGTTGGTCACAGGTTCAGAAGCGCTTCGATGAGTTGGCCATTGATGCAAAGCTCCCCAAGACTCGCTTTAGCCAGTGCATAGGTATATATAAAAACCATCTTAAATTCAATATTATCAAACATTGAGAGCGATCAACTATATACAGTATTTGATTAAATATTATAAAAATATATTAATAATACTTATATATATATTTAATGACATTTTTTTCATGCTATTAAAAGTTTTTAACAATATTTTATTAAGTGTTAGGCCTAAAATATTATTAAATATCACTGTGTGGTAGTGTATATCAAAATGATTTTTAATTGTTTGAGAATATACGTACTCCGAGTATATACTAAACTCGTAAATTTTGTTTTTACATCAAGAAATTAACTTTTCTTAGCTAGAACTAATTTTTGGTGGCACCTAGGGATGAACGAATCGAAGGAGTTTGCCGGTGAGTTATTCGATGCATTAGCTCGTCGTCGAGGGATAACATCAGCTTCCATAACGAAGGATCAGTTGCGTGAATTTTGGGAGCAAATTACAGACCAGAGTTTTGATTCACGGCTTCAGACCTTTTTTGACATGTAAGACTAGCTTCATTAATTTCAGCATCTTCTTCTTTTATTTATTTAATTATAATCTCATTTTCATTAGGAAGCTCATGTTATTAAAATATCTAACAAATAATACAATACAGCTCATTGTTTTGTATTTAAAAAATACTTAATCAGGATATGAATGCCAGAAGAGATTATATCCTTTGTTTAATTTAATTAGGCAGCATGAAAGAGACGGGTTGTTTTGTTGGCTTCAACAACATGTAGATATAGAAATATTTCTAAGTTGGACTAATATCTATTGTACGTCTAAGTAGCTAGGGTGCTCAGTTTTCAAATGATGATGGAAAATCGTAACGGATTAATGTGTGGAGTCCGTTTATAAATTTTTCTATATAAGACTTCGAAACCGCGTTTCATGGAATCTGCATGTGAAATCATTTGTCGTATATATACAATACTGTTATTAATTATTTGATTAAAATGTAGCAGGGTTTGACAAGAAAGTCTTATGATGAGTATAGTGGATAGCGATACAAGAATGCTGATCCCGTGCAACTGTTTTGCATTTAATTAAACTATAAATAAAAAGTTAATTTTGTATTTGCTCATAGTTGTTTTCTTTAATCTTCCTTTAGAAAATTAAAAGCATGCATATTATTTGAAGTGACAATTCAATACTTTTTTTTGTTCAATAGGATGAATAGGTTATATATATAGTTCATGTAATTTTTTTATTTATATCATTAGCGTCCATAAAAAAAAATTGTTCGAATTATTTGACCAACTATTCAAAATTCTCATGGTCAAAGTAGGAGTGATATAGCCACAAATGAAGGAATTAAAATAAACAGTGATATATTAACTGATCAATGGTTAGGTTGGTTGACTACAAGAAAATATAAATGGAAAGCAGCTATATTTTGAGGAATTACGTATGCATTTCTTATCCAAAATAAAATCACATCTTTTAGCCAAATTACGTAGCATCATTTAAATAACCTTTGATTAGGTATACATGCACTTTTGGTTACTTATAAACCTAACTCATGTCAGGGTGGACAAAGATGCCGATGGACGAATTAATGAAGAAGAAGTAAAAGAGGTAAGAGTTTATCATCAAATTAAAATTTACTTTTATTATTATTTGATGTACAGTGATACACAAATCCTGATTCTTGAACTTAAAAGAGAAGGAAAAAGCTCAATTATTACTGCCTGAGCGACCATTAGACCATAAATGCCTAATGTCTTCAAATTAAAATTCTAATTTTCAATGTGTTATTAGAGTGCTTATTTTATTAATTGGAGACTTATGGAGGCGTGAACATTGCTGTATGATTCATTTTGCAGATTATCACCTTAAGCGCTTCAGCCAATAAGCTGTCAAAATTAAAAAATCGTGCAGAGGAATATGCTGCCCTTATCATGGAGGAACTGGATCCGGACAACCTTGGATACATTGAGGTTTGTATTTTACACATGGATAAAGTCAAAACAAATTAAGATAATCAGTTAGAAAAAATGCCCTCATAAGTGGTTTGGTGGTGGTGTTTATATGATTAACTTTTGTCATTGTTTTTATATTCTTATATGCTTGGTAGGTATGCTGCATCATTGGCCATTAACATTCGGTGCTTTTTCTTTTGCTTTCATTGTTTCTGGTCAATTCGGGTGGCTTTTCTTTTGCACCCAATTGGGGACATGTGTTTACGGTCGGCCATTTAGCACCTTCGCTGGGTGCAGCCCATTTCATCGTCCAATTCCTAACAGGCTAAGGCCTCATTAAAACTGGACCAGCCTAAGTGAAAAAGGCTGCAACTTTTTATTAATAAATAAATATTTCGGATATATGAAGAAATTATTAACAATACTTTAACCTATAACTATTCTTTATATTTTGGTTCACACCAACTATGATAATATGATAAGTACTGTTAAATTGAATGACAGGAGCTAGAGTACTTTATCCTCTATCTTGATGAGATTATGGTTTTATTCTTAAGAATAAGAGATGAATTTTTATATACTGATAACTTAAAATAACTTTATATTATCATTCAATTATAGATTATTATTTAAATTATTTTAAAATAATTATTTTAAAAATCAATAAATTTACCATAATCTTTTCATTATCAATTTTTTGACGCTTCAAGACTTTTATTTTGTCGGAATAATAATTAATCAACACTAATTACTATTACTATGTTCAAATAACTGAGAGTAATTACTTAATATTCATACCATGACCCCACGTTACTTAACAGCCTCATATTTTGAGATAGTAAATATATATCACGAATTTAGTTTTGTACTTATATTTAATTTTTTGACTGGATATAGTTTTGATAAGTTAGTAGTTACCTACTTACCTAGCTAAACTAAAATATTTAGTTTTTAGTAAAAACTTGTGTCAACTACTTAAGTTTATGTCCTTTGAATGAAAAGCTCAATTATTATGAAACATGTTTCCTAACGTAAATGCATGGTCTCATGCAGTTATACAACTTGGAAATGCTTCTTCTGCAAGCCCCAGCACAATCAACCCACATAACCACAGATAGCAGGGTACTGAGCCAAATGCTAA
Organism: Glycine soja; assembly: GCF_004193775.1. Classification (NCBI taxonomy): domain Eukaryota; kingdom Viridiplantae; phylum Streptophyta; class Magnoliopsida; order Fabales; family Fabaceae; genus Glycine; species Glycine soja. The sequence continues at coordinate 40,297,534 of NC_041011.1, read as the reverse complement.
GCCAGAAACTAGTCCCTACAAAAGAGTACAACCCCATCAAGCGAGGCTTTCGGGCACTGGCATACTTCGTGCAGGACAATTGGAAACGCCTCTGGGTCATAGCCCTGTGGCTTTCCATTTGCGCTGGTCTTTTCACTTGGAAGTTCATCCAATACAAGCACCGTGCTGTGTTCGATGTCATGGGATACTGTGTCACAGTAGCCAAGGGCGGTGCTGAAACAACCAAGTTCAACATGGCCTTGATCTTGTTGCCTGTCTGCAGAAACACCATTACTTGGCTCAGGAGCAGGACCAAACTAGGAGCCATCATTCCCTTTGACGACAACATCAACTTTCACAAGGTATAACTAGAGTAGAGTTAAAATTTATTGAAAACTAATCATGAGTGAAACTTGTTAAATATGAGGTTATCAGACTCACAAAATAACCTGATTTTCAATAAATCTCAACTGATAGTGAAAAGAATCTGTTAAAGAAAGTGTGTTAGAGAGTATGCTATTATTACGATTTTTTTTTTTATTAAATTGAGCTACTATTACTAACTTGAACATTTGAGTAGGTGGTAGCCTTTGGCATTGCAATTGGGGTTGGATTGCATGCGATTTCACATCTGACGTGTGACTTCCCAAGGTTGTTACATGCGACGGACGAAGAATACGAGCCCATGAAACAATTTTTTGGGGATGAGAGGCCCAACAATTATTGGTGGTTCGTGAAAGGGACTGAGGGATGGACCGGGGTGGTGATGGTGGTTCTTATGGCTATAGCCTTCATTTTGGCTCAACCATGGTTCCGAAGGAACAGGCTGAAACTCCCCAAAACCCTCAAGAAGCTCACCGGTTTCAATGCCTTTTGGTACTCCCACCACCTTTTTGTCATCGTCTATGTGCTTTTCATCATTCACGGTTACTTCCTATACCTCAGCAAGAAATGGTACAAGAAAACGGTACGTGCATGGTCTCTCTCAAACCAAGCATACACCTTAATTTATTCTCTGTTCCTTTTTCTTGTAAAAGAAACTTGTTTATTGATGAATTTAATTTGTTACACAACAGACATGGATGTATCTCGCCGTTCCCATGATACTATACGGATGCGAAAGGCTACTCCGTGCGTTTAGGTCTGGCTACAAATCAGTGAGGATTCTCAAGGTACATACATTCTAAACAATTTCACTCCTCTGTTTTATCATCAATTGTTGTGTCACTAAATGAAATTTTAATCATAAATGTTTCGTTCAGGTTGCTGTGTACCCAGGAAATGTGCTAGCATTGCATGTGTCTAAACCACAAGGATTTAAGTACTCTAGTGGCCAGTATATATACGTTAACTGTTCAGATGTCTCCCCATTTGAATGGTATGCACCTAATTTAAGTTCAATTTTTTTGTTCCTATATAATTAGGCACAATTCATATGAGGACAGTAATCATGAACAAAGTTAATTTAATTGTGTGGTATTGATATCTATTTTGTAGGCATCCCTTTTCTATTACATCAGCTCCGGGAGATGATTACTTAAGTGTTCACATTCGAACTTTGGGTGACTGGACATCACAACTGAAGGGTGTTTTCGCCAAGGTGAATTTCGCATGAGAGAACACTTTGTTCTTTTTATTTGGAGAATTCAAATTGTTGTTTTATTAATTAGTATATCAATACGATTGATGCAGGCATGTCAACCAGCAAGTGAAGGCCAAAGTGGTCTTCTACGAGCTGATATGCTACAAGGCAACAACAAACCAAGGTATGTAATTCTAATTGTATGATACTAAAATTGGCAAAATGACCAATTTCTAATTCTTGTGAAATTAAAATAAATTGCAGAATGCCAAGGCTATTAATCGATGGACCTTATGGAGCTCCAGCACAGGACTACAAAAATTATGATGTAATCCTTCTGGTGGGGCTAGGAATTGGTGCCACCCCTTTGATAAGCATACTCAAAGACGTGCTAAACAACATCAAGCAACATAAAGATGTAGAAGAAGGAGAGGTGGAAAAGGACAAGAGAAAACCTTTTGCCACTAAGCGAGCTTATTTCTACTGGGTTACCCGTGAGGAAGGTTCCTTTGAATGGTTTAAAGGGGTGATGAATGAGGTGGAAGAGAATGACAAGGAAGGAGTTATTGAACTTCACAACTATTGCACAAGTGTGTACGAAGAAGGAGATGCTAGGTCAGCTTTGATCACAATGCTTCAGTCTCTTCACCATGCCAAAAATGGTGTGGATATAGTTTCAGGGACAAGGGTGAAGACTCATTTTGCAAGACCCAACTGGCGCAATGTCTTTAAACATGCAGCCATCAAACACCCTGACCAAAGAGTTGGTAAGTATATATTGATTGATTTTGCTCTCAATTTTATATTGGTGAAATTTACACACAGAAATTAATTACTCATCTAATCTTTAATCTGCTGTACTATTTTCAGGTGTTTTCTACTGTGGGGCGCATGGATTGGTTGGGGAACTGAAAAAGCTTTCTTTAGACTTTTCCAGGAAAACCAGCACCAAGTTTGATTTTCACAAAGAAAATTTTTAGATTCTTTTCTCAGTTTATTTATTATTATTTTTGGCAACTGTAGTTATATATAGTTGGATCATTTTTTGTTGTAGTGGGTGGTATATAGCTAGCTGCATTTGATACATGGAACTTACATGTATCAAAAAATTGTAGTCCCTTTCAAGTAATGTGAAATCGTGATGTTGTACGCTTTCATACTATCATCAGTTCAAATGATTATTGTAATTGATTTGTAAAATATCAAACTTCGTAGTTTAATTAATAACAGTAAATAATAGTACTTGTTTTTGAAGTACGCAGGTACCCACAAACAACTTATATACATATTTACTTAAACGGGTCCCAGCTAATTTGATACTTTGTTTATCATTAGTTGAAAATAAAATTATATCTAAATTACTCAATTATCTTTAAAGATTAAATTTACTATATATTTAATTTATTTTTCGGATCAATGGATTGATCTGCACTGCCTACAACTCTCATTTTACATGTTACATTTATAATTTCTGACAAATTAAATGAGCTTTGATTAATCAGTACCAACAAATCGGCCTTGCAATAGTGTTTACTCCTGTATGGTTAGCAAAATGTTTCGAATGAGATGGAGTATAAAATAAGCTGCTCGTGCAAAACAACCGATGAATATTAACTCATTATAAATGCCAGTACTATTGTAAACCGATCGTTTAATTTTGTTCACTCATAAGCAAGCTTATCAAACTCTCAAGAATCTAGATAGACTCACAAGAAATTTATAAGTTTGACTTAAACTCATAAGATTTACTTTTATAAAAATAATAATAATAAAATACCTATATATAACATACCAATAAAATATTTTAACAATATAAAATTATAAATTTTACAATACTTAAATAATCAAGGATAGTAATGCATCATTATTAAATGATAACTTGCAAAGGTAGTAGTGGTAATAGAGCATTCCATTGAAGGTTTGATGTTGAGAAACAAGAATTTGATGTTGTTAAAGGTGAAGATTCTTCAATTCAAGAACAACATGCTTAATGGAGATATGTTAACTCCTAATCGCACAAAAAACAACCCAAAGCAACCAACATTTTAGTCTAATTTTTTTAATTTATTGATTCAATAATAAATTCGAGAGTCTACCAAATTTGTATAAAATTTATTGAGTTTATACATATTCTATTAAGAAAAGAGTTTAAACTCCCATATATATAAATTAAAGTGGTGTAAAAAAGTAAAAGAAATAAATTGTGTTCTTTTTTATTTATATATATAAATAGTCACCTTCAAGTACAGTGTTGCCTTTTGCTCCTTTTATAGTTTTATTTGTTATTTTATTTTATTTTATACATATTTTTATATGTCTTCATATATACCGGATTGAAGTGTTCTCCTGTTCAATGCTCAAGTTAATATGAATGATCAAAATAATGTGTAATTAGAAGACGAATTATCTACAGTATACTTATGTATTTACGTGAATGGTTGGTATCCATTATATCTTGGTTGGTCAGTACAATATGTATTGAAAAATCTTCTTTTCTCTCATCTTTCTTTCTTTTTTGGGCAGAAAATGAGTGATTTAAACCTTAATATATAAATATAAGAGATATATATAAAAAGGAAAAAAGCAAATACAAAGTAAAAGATGCAATAAAAAGAGGGATAGAAAAAAAGGTGGAAACGCTTATTGTTATTTTGAGACTTAACATTTTATAAGAAATAAATATTCTTCTTTTCATTAGTTGGCATTTCAAATTTTCCCTTGTCACGAAGCAAATAAAAAAAGTGCTTTTTACAGTGTAATTTTTTTATATATATATTTCTTATTGTTTAAATTTTAGAATATTAAATAAAAAGGTGTGATAGAGATCCCACTAGACAACTCAAAGATACTTTATGATATTGAAAGTTGGAGTGGTAGATATAATATAATATCTCTTATTTTAAATAAGATTTATTTTGTAATTAACTATTTTAAGAGGAAAATGATAGTAAACTTTACAACAAATTTATACGAAAATAAAAATAATAATAATAAGGGAAGGATTGAGCACATCATACTCGCGCACTGACAATTTATCTTTGTAGTTTCATCCTAACTCAAAGGAAATTAAAAATAAATGGGTTCTGAAAATAAGTTAAAAATATTAAAACTTAAAACTTACTAGTAAATAACAACTTATTGTCATAGTTAATGAAAAAAACAACATATTATTGTCAAAATATTTTTTTTTTTAAATGAGGGGAAATACCCCGGTATTGTTCAATCCCTTCTAATTATGTATCATTGGATGGTCCTGTATATATAGTATTTTTTTTCTCTAAAAAACTTGATTACATTTTTTACCTTTAATTTTTATATTTTTAATAAATTTTATCTCAACAAATTAGTTTAACATATTTTATCCAAATTTTGAAGAAACTTATAAATTTTATTTTTGTTATGTAAATATCAATATGCTATACTGGGTAATTGGTTTCATATGAAAAATCTATCTAATCATGAGATATGCATGCTAAATTATTCTGACGTAGAAACTAGAAACGCTACTGTTGTCTCAAATGTGAATCCGAATAAACCTTAGAGTTGGTATAATAGTTTTAGTGCGTTCACATACAAAGAACTATCTATTTAATTTTTTGAATTTTCGATGAATTTATTGTAGCACACGATTCAAGACAGAAGCAAGCAAGATGGTGTTTTCTCCGGGCTGAGGTTGGATATGCCACTGGAAATCCAAATATAGTCTTTTTTGGAGAATTTGTGTTTAATTCTTTCTGAGTAAAAAAGAATTTGGATTAAGGACAATCATGCATTAATAGGGAGATTGGTGAGTTGGAGGACACCTATAATACAGGTTACTAACGAGATTAGTGAGTTAGAGGACAACTATAATATTTAATCTAGGAAAAAAATTAAAATGCGAATCATAAAATTCTTGAAGTCTTTTTCGATTGGAGAACAAAATTAAAACTACTTGATACTGGATTTTATGAAATGCATATTTCAAGTATTCATTGGTTTACTATTAAAGACGTGATTCCTCTTTCTATCTTTGGCAGGCGGTGGAGATAGATATTAATAACCAAAGGCAGTGAAAGCAGATGCAGATGGTTATATCAGGCTAATGGTGAAGCTTCTTTGATGACCACATCTGCTTTATCAATCTAATTTCCTATATGAATATAAACCACAGAGTCTTATATATAGGCTTTTCACTTTTACACATCTCATTTTCAGTATTGATTTATCATTAATTATCATTTAAATTTAATATTGTTTCTCTTTTTCTTCTAAAAAATATATATCATTTAAATTAATACTAAAGAGTTTAAATTAAATAATTCTAGGAGTGATAATAGATCAATTAATTTGATTTAAAAATAAATGAAAGAGTTTTTTTACAAACTTAATCTTGAGAGTCTTTTTAGGTTGTGATAATATTATTATACGAGGGAGTAATATAGAATCCAAACTGCTAACAAAGATTATTATAATTGGTAAATATGAGATATGGAAGTATGTTAAAAGTTCAGAAGTACAAAAGATTTAGTAAGAACGTGATAAAATCTGAAAGTTTTTAAGATGTAAGATAAGAATTTAAAGAATAGAAAATTTCAGATTTCTATATTTAATTTGGATTAATTTTGAAGTTTTGGTTGGTGGGTTTTGAGTATAATACAATTTAATTGATTTAATAGTGAGAAAAGGAGAATTTGAAAGTTTTAAGTAAAAAAATTAAGATTAAATTTGCTTAATATTGATAATAGAGGTACTTAATTGGTTTGAAAAAAAATAAGAGACTTAAATTACATGAATTTAAACTAAAGGAATAAAACATATAATTAGATTTAAAATTATATAACACGTAAATATTTTAATAATAATATTGATGATAATAAAGCCAAATTAGACTTTCTTTACATTTTAAACATATTTTTTGCTTAATTCAACTTTTTTTATTTACATTTTCATCGATTTATATAATGGAATGGAACAATAAGTCACACTTTAATTGCATTCAATTAAATTTAGGTGAAAATTTTAATTTCGATTCTTTCTATTTTTGTTGAATAAAATTCCAATACTTAAAAACTATGAATACTAAAAATTAAGAAAACAAGAATGACACTTAAATAAAGGTTTGATAGCAAAAATACAGTTAAACCTTACCATTATCATAACTTATAAGAATATATCCTCGAAATTCTTGAAAATAAAACATGTCAAACAGTAGTTTATTTTATTAAACAAAACAAAATGCATGCAGTTGTTTTATGAATATATGATGCAATGGAAAAGGAAGGCTAAGGAAGGAAGGAAAAAAATCCGTTCAAAAGGATTGGCAAAAGACGAAAAAAAAAAAAAAGAAAGAAAGCAGAAACGGCATCAAATACGTCCACTACAAAAATGAAAATTCTGTATAAAAAAAATAAAAATTGAACGACTGATATTCAATTACGTATACATAGAGCCACGATATGTTTTGAGATTCTTTTTTCCCGATACAGGTTCTTCTTTTTATGAAAGCCTTCACTTTTTTTCTTTTAAATTATAAATTATTCTCTTATGCCTCAAAGCCTTCAAAACTCTCTGCTTTTTAAGCCTTCCTCCTTTCTCTTCTCTTCTTCTGTTTTCCTCTGCCATAGCTTCTGTCTTTGAATTTTAGATGGCTGCAACAGAAACAATAACAGCGGAACCTCACGAAGCCGAAGAACAACAACATCAACAACACCACGTATACGTAGAAGCAGAACCTCTCTCATACAAGGTAAAAAACATTTTATTTATTTGCTTAAAAACTCTCGAGTAGTGAGTATTCTCCAACAGGTTCTGAACTTGTTATACGCTTCTGTCTCTCTCCCAGACCGTCGTGTTGAGAGTCTCCATCCACTGCCAAGGCTGCAAAAGGAAAGTCCAGAAAATTCTTCAAGCCGTTCACGGTAACGTAACCATCTCCAAAACCTAAAAGCGTTTTGTTTTTCGCATTTGGTTTCATTTTTATGTGCTTAAAACTTTTCTTCTATGATCCAGGTGTTCACACTATAGACATTGATTTGAGGCAGCACAAAGTGGTAGTAACGGGGAACGTTAACAGCGAGACGTTGATTTGGAAATTGACTAAGGCAGGGAAGCATGCTGAGTTATGGCCTCAATTAAAAGCAGATTCCAAAAAGAAAAAGCAACCCAAACCAGAAAGCAGCCAAGGAATTAACCAAACCGATAAACAAGCTGTTAACGTTGTTGCTCAAGGCACTAACGCTAACGTTAGCAAACCCGGCGAAGGATGCGCGACCGGTAAAGCCGGTGTTCAGATTCAAGAGCCGAAGCCGGAGGTGATCAGGCAGACCGTGGTACTACCACCGGCCGGTCCGGTAACTGAGAAGGTCAGCATCGCAGTTCAAGTTCCTAACGACAATGAAGCAACCGGGAATGAGAATATAACCGGCGGTACCGGTGGCGGTGGTGCAGGGAAAAAGAAGAAAAAGAAGGCGAGCGTGAAAGGGAGTACTAATAACAACGCCAACGAAGGTGCTGGTGCTGCTACTGTTACTGTTGAACACGCTAAAGCAAACGATGGTTCCGGACCTTCTTCCGGTAACCAGTCACATGGTCAAGGTCATGTACATGTTCATGGGCCATGGCTTCCATTTTCAAGCCCAGCCAATGAGAGTCCACCACGTCATCATAACATTTACCGTCAGTACCCACCGCATTACTATGCTCCTCCTCCTCCTCCTCCTCCTCCTACTACCCCTGCTGTTCATACGGTCATGAGTTATCACACGGCGCATCCTAGCAGCAGCTACGGTACAGCGTATTACACCTCTCCGCAACCGTATTCGTACGCCCACGTGGTGCGTCCAGGGAACGAAATGGAGCCTCCACCACCGTACACGTACGAAAGGGAATCGTATGCTTCATCGCAGCCGTCGGATTCCTTCGAGCTCTTCAGCGATGAAAATCCAAATGCGTGCTCGGTCATGTAAATGTAAGTGTGTGTGATGCATCATTACGCGCAATTATTTCTTTGAACTGCTTTACCACATACGACTTGTACGAGCATGGAGTAATTTTGTAATGCTTGTAGAGTTGGAGATATACAAGAATATTATTATCACAGGCTTCTTTTTTTTTTATTATTTTTATGAAAAAAGAAAACTATTTCTTTTTTTTTTTAATGGGGTCTGACTTCTGAGCCTCCGGTTTTTGTTCAGTGGTTGTTCTTGCTTTTTACCACACTAGAACTACAGAATAATACGTTGAATTGAAACATTATTGGCCTTCGGATATGTATCACTTTACTGTTATGCAGGGATCATATGCTTCTTAGGCATCGAGTGGTAGAAGGTTATTGGTTTATAGCCTTTATAGGTGGCGTGATGTGGGCCAAACGGAACAACTTTCTCAAAAAGAGACGTGACATGTCTTAAACAATCAGCTGTTCAAATGCTTTAAATGTTTTTAAAAAAAGTTAATTTCATGTATTCCCACAATGACAAATGTTAAGATGCTTTCTTTCCTATTTTTTTCTTTTATGGATGATTAAAAAGTATTAATTTTGATAGATTTTTTTTAAATAAAAAGAAAGAAACAAAATTAATGATTTTTAATAAATTTTAACGAATTATGTAAACATTTCTTTTTCCATAATTAATGTTTTAGTAGATACTTCTTTTTAGTCTTAAATATGAGAAAGAAAGAGTGGCACACTAATTAAAAAGTTAATTAAATATATTTAATTATATTAATTTTAATTAAAAATATTTTTTTAATTTATTTTTTATTAGAATTTGATATCAAAGATAAAAAAGAGAAAGAGTCTCAGAAATTAATGTCTTAATTAAATGAAGAATATTTTTAAAATAATATTATTAAATAAGATAAAATTAGTTGATTTTTTTATATATTTGAGACAAAAAAAAATTGTGTTTTTTTTTTTATATTTACATATGAATTTTGGTTGAGTGTATGGATTTGGAGGGGGCCTTAAAACCAAACTCCGGAAAAAGGCTTAGTGTGTTGTGATGTGGAATTTACATCTTTCATGGGAGAATGAAAACAACTGTCTTGCTTTGTTGTCTCTTCCAGGAAAGACTCTTGAGTCTCTGCTTTAAATGTTTGTTAAATATACACATGAGCTTTGTTGGACAGGTTTCTTTTTGAATACAATTAATTGGTACTTTAGTAGTTGCTTTGCATAATGCATTTTGCCTTTCTTTGCTACCCATATGCTATATCTAGTTAGCAATTTTCAGCTGTCTCTTGAGAGTGACTGATTAAGGCTTGTGTAGACTTTCTTTGAAAGCAAACCTCCTTGTGGTTTGTGAAGACATATCAACATCTTTAAAGGAAAAAAAATAAATAAATTTATTTATTGGGTGATTATTCATTAACTCTATTTGTTGTCAACTCATCTTGTTAGGCTTGTGGGGCAGCTAGACTCCACGTTGATATTTAAAGCAACTCTTTCTAAGAGAAAGACTTCTTTTCCTTTGAGGTATTTGGGTGTAGTTACACTTTGCGCTTAGTTTGGGCAAATCAAGGTTTTATCTTTTCCTTGTCGGCTTGATCATGAAAAGTTAAATTAAAAGGTTGTCACAAAAATCAGAATTGATCAGCAAAATAATAATAATAACAATAATCATTATTTAATTCATCAATTTATACGCATATTTTTCAGTTTAGATGTGATTATTATTATCCCCGTATTCTCTGGCGTGTTGGCATGGGGACGAACACCACCTTTTTTTGGAGGTGTATTTGTGGATATAACTTTTATCAGGAATATTATTTTTTTCACATATCAATTGAAATCACTCAAACCATTGATGTCTTCCACAACTCTCTGGAAATTAGCTTTTTCTGGCTTTGATTCTGTCGTCAACTTGAGAGGCTTATTGGACATTCGGAGATTATTTTTAACTGAAGAGAATTTTCACCAATCTATTCTTATTCTTTCGTGAGAGGAAACCATGTATATGCAAGAATTCAGATTTATAAGGTCGGCGAGAAACAATTTAAAATTTGTTTAACTATTTCAAATTATTGTGATGAAAGATATTAAATTGCACATCGGTTGTCCAATAGATGAAATAGCATTTCCTCTTTTTTGAATTTTAATTTGCTGCCACAATAAGATCACGTGTTTTAGTGTTTAAGAAATCAATTAACTATTCAAAAAATTCGTCATTCTTTCAGGCTGAACGGGTAGCATAGCATCATATCCTTTACTTTACGGGAGATATTGAGAAACTGGGTCTCTGCCAAACTTATTTGGTTATAAAAATCACTTCTTAATTGGCTCAAACCTCTGAAGCATTTTAATTAGTAAATTTATATACGTAAAAATAAGTTAATCACAGTCACATCTGGTCCTTTTTTAAAAAAATGTCTGAATGGAATACTCTGGGAAACCTTATGGAATAATCGAATAACAATGACGAGAAAGCTTAGTAACAAATATTTTAAAGATAGCGGTTAGTCAATCAGGCTCCTGATTTTATTTATGCTGGCCAATTTGCATATTCTCTCTCGTCATATCATTTTTCCATAGAGGAATCTGATTCCTTTTATTCAAGATTAAATCTCCCTTCTTATATAAGCCTCACAAGACCGTTCACACATTGAAACCTTATTAGAAGATAATGTTAGATTTCAAGTGTAAATGTCAGCTTACACAACTTTTAAACAGAGGCATTTGAAGTTTTTTCTTTTCCCTTATCATTATTCATTAGAAGAGGTTTCGGTCCTTGGAAAAGCCTCCTTAGTTGAAAATTGAGTAGTCCATTGTTTCAGTTTGGACACCAAGGAAGGAAGAAGGCAAATGCTAACGTGTATTCTTAAAATATTGGTTAAAAAATTAAAATGAAAAAGATTTTTTTGAAATTTGCTAAATTGTTTTTTCCAGAAGTTTTTTTTTACATTTTTCAATATTTTACACGGTAAATATTTTTTTCTTTTTGGTTACTTAATTTGTATTCTTAGGTACTAGTTAGCAAGACTCAAAGAAGAAAATTATAGCTTCTTACACTCTTTGAAATATTTTTTTTTTTACCTTTTTGGATTAGTCATTTCGGAAATTAGAAAAGGGAGTACATTCTACAATATAATTTTACATTTTGAATTGGTCATTCTGAAAAACAAAGAGGAAGTGCAGAAAGCAATTGGTATATGCAGGAAGTAATAGCCTTGCTTGAGTAGCTCTATTTTATTTTATATTTTTGAGTCCAGAAGTAGCTCATTTCAAAATAGGGCTTTTTGTCTTGAGTCTCCTCTTAAGTCTTAATCCAAGTTATTGTTCCGAGCATTATTTTGTGCAGCTGGCAAATTGTTGGTACACCCAACACAAGATGAATTATTCCAATATTATCCTTCCATAAAACTGATATAAATTATGAATATGAATCTGTAAGCTTAATATAAATTGTCGCATACGGATTGGCAATCTGTAAGCATAATTATGTTATAAAATAATGTGTCCACCCTCTTAATCCATGTAGTCATTTGAGGTTAGGAAGACCCAATTTTCAATGTCCACTTCACTACATTTTTCTTTGATCTTTTACTTCCAGGAAATTTTGTGGAAAAAACATGGCTGAAAAATTTATTTATATCACTTTACAAGAAAAAAATTGCCCATGTTATGAAAATTTAAGTAGAATACACTAATAACATAAAAATGTCACTACATTCTTCATTGAACTGTCTTTCAAATAATTTTCATTAGGAGTTATTACTTTTTTATATTTGCACTAAACAATTTTTTTGGGTTGTTCAAATTGTATGATTTTTTTAGCGCAATATTTTTTATATATATATTCTCTTCATACTTTTTTATAAGATGTTTCATTTATGATTATTAAGGAAATTGATTAACTTAACAAATTAGCATTAAATTTATTTATAATTATAACCCTAATTTACCCTTAAATAATTAATGCATCGAAAGAAAATAATAATAGTAAAATTTAATTTTTAAATTTAAACCGATCCATTTTCCAATCTTCGTAAAAGAGAGAAACAAACAATTCATAGGATTTAGTAGTATTATTATTAAAAATATTTTGGTTAAAAAATAATTAATACAATCAATCTTATTATTAAATATATTTTAGTTAGAAAATAATTAATGCAATCAATCATTATAAAAGATTCTTATAAATGAGAATTTTTTTCAAAATAATTTCTTATAAATTTGTTATCTTTCATCTTTGCCAACATTTATGCAGGTGTAATAGAACAACTTAAATTTTAAATTAATAGTCTTGTACAAGGAACATGCAAATTTATATGTTGTACACCTAAATGACCTAATCTAAAAAAAAATAGTTTAATTCATTTTCCTTCACTTGACTTTGTGTTTTATCATCCGCCTTTCAAACTTGCCCCGTATTTCATCAAGTACTAATAGTTACTCTCTCTCCGTATTTTTTTTTCTTTTGTTTTTTTTTATTATTATTTAAATCCTTAATATATGGAAATATAGTTGTTATCCACCATACAATTACAATGTAAGCTGTTTCTCACGCTTCCTTGTCAATGACCTCGCCTTGATCACACTCATTAAAATACTTCTTCGACGTGTTGGGAAGTCACACACACAATCTATGAAGACAGACAATGGAAAATTTAAGCCAGTAGTAGGTGGATGTAATATGTTATTAAACTTGATTGGGATTTATAAAAGTCTATTTTAAATAAATATAAAATAATTCAAAATAACTTATATTTTAATTTAATTTTTTTAACTTGTTAATTCGTTTTGATGATAATTTAAAGAAAATTTATCAAATTTACTTAGAGTTTATATAATTTACTAAAAGATTTACTCTAAAGAGTCAACTCTCTCAAAAAGGATAAATGTAACCGATAAAAGTTAAGTTGAAAGTTTGATATATATAATGTATAGAAGAGTCCTATGATATACTAATACTAATAGCTAGCGATTTTCTAGTGTTCTGCTAGCTACTATTGTAAAATGTAAAGTGGAAACTACTAACTAGCCCAGGCATAGAAATAGTAAACTTGGCAGAATATAATTAACCTTTTCTCAATTTTATAAAAAACAAGAAAGAAATAAACATAGGGATTATGCCTTAATGAATCACACCCTCTCCTTTGAAAAGAAAAATACAAATAAGACGCACACACACACTTGTTGATGCTCCACACGTCTCTCTCGTCTTCACCCTCCTGTATTTCCTCTTTGGTCCACTAAATAAATATTAAATCCGAATGGCAGAAACGTAAATAAATCATAATAGAGTGTCCTTTTATCAAAAAGCAGAGAGAGGCTTCAAGTTTTAAACTCGCAGCTAGCTGCAGCCATTCATCCTTGAGCTGAATTCATTTCATTTGGAAAATAGAAAAAAAAGAAAAACAACAACAACACATTTCCGAATTGAGGTCTGAGCAATGGCGAAGTCGTGTTCCTTAGCTATGATGTTGATCTCCGCCGCCACCGTATTGGTGGCGATGAGTCGGTGGCCGACAGCCGTGGGCGGTGGCAGGGACCACCACTTGGGAATGGGATGGGCTTCCACGTGCAAAGGATCCATTGCTGAGTGCCTGGGAGGGGAAGAGTACGAATTGGACTCGGAGATCAACCGGCGCATCTTAGCCACCAACAAGTACATCAGCTACGGTGCGCTGCAGAGGAACACTGTCCCCTGCTCTCGCCGCGGCGCTTCCTACTACAATTGCAGACCCGGGGCCCAGGCCAACCCTTACAGCCGCGGTTGCAGCGCCATTACGAGGTGCAGAAGCTGAATTTTTTAATTTAATTTATTTTTTTTCGGATGTGAATTGGAATGTGTTTTGTTGTTGTTGTTATATAAATTTGTTACTATTATTATTCACGAACATTTGTGGTAATCCATTTCGGGTTGCTGTTGTTTCTTTGGATTTGAATGTTTCTGTAACAAGAAGAAAAAAAAAGTGTTTTTTTTTCGCTTCCCTTTTTACTACTACTTTGGTTTTGGCCATTCTGTGAAGCTCTGTGGTAGTCAGATTCTGAATCTGAGTGGTTGAGGAAAAGACAGAGGCTGTGTCCGTGTATTGGTGAATGGTATCAGTGACTCATTAATGTTCTCGTCTTCGATTCTAGAAATTTCAGTCCCTCATATGATGTGAATTTCTTTTCTTTTCTTTTTTTAATTCCGCCACATTTTTTTGGGTAGCTTTATTAATCAAAAGAATTTGGGTTTTTCACTTTTTCTATTCAAACCAAGTGGGAAATTGGGATTGGGAGATTCCGGGATTTGATAAATTAAATTAGTTTCCTGTTGCTTTTTGTTAATGCTTTGCTGCGGGGAGCTAAAGCTTCGTGCTTTGTTTTGCATGCTAAAATAAAGTGGTGCTTGCTGGGTTTGAACTTTGAATGTCACCAGGATTTGTGATTTTTTTGGTTTGAGGTAACTTTTATTTCAAAATTAAAGGTGGAAGTGAAAATAGTGAAGTGAAAAACGAACCGACAAGTTAAATATGAAAAATGTACGAGTGAGTAATATTTTTTAACACCGTGAAATGTGTTACACTATGTTATGAGGGATTGTTAAGTTTGTTAGGCCTATTTGGGTTGAGCATTCGGACTGAACATATTTAGTTTTCGGTAATTTATTTCAATTCTTTGTATCGCATGACAAAAACAAGGTTTTGCGAGTTTGCTTTTCCAGGAAAGTTCAGTAACTCTTGGATAGAATTTCGTTTTTCTATTTCGTCGTATTTGCCTATGTGGTGTTCCTTCGCTTCTTCTGTTTTCTAAAGGACTGATTAAGGGTATGTTTGGGTATTATTCAATGAAAAGTCATTACACACATTAAGAAGAAGAAACCGGGAAAGGAAAAATTAGTTACGTTGACCCAAAGGTCTATTAAGGAAAAACCAAACACACACTAAATAAAACTGAATTACAGCTACAGGCCATCAGGTTTAGTCTAGCAAGTAGTAACCAATGATACCAATCAAATGGAGAAGATAGGACTGAACAGAATAAAAATCAGAGTAAAGAAAAGAAGCTGGAAGAGTATGTATACAGATAGATATAGTCATTGGTAAAAATAAATGCAGAAGAATAGATAGATTTTATTTTCTTGGTGGGATAAAAAGGGTATATAAGTTGATTTAAGTTTTTCCCTTCTTTCATTTGGTAATTAAAATCGTTACATCCCCGCCTTTTCCATACTTAGCTGTTGGTTACTTGGTAAGGACGGGTTCCATCATATCACAAATTCTAATGCAGACCAAAATATAAAGGTAAGAGTGCCCACCTTGCCCAACCATAGGTTTAGATTTACATTAAGGCCCCACAAATTATTAAGGTATCTTTTTCAAAAATGCCAAGCAGGTAGTAAGGTTTCGATTGGCTTTTTATTTATTTGCTTTCGGAAAATCATCTAAGAGGTGAGATTCTATCGGTCATGGAAATGGGGGACCAGGCTAAAGCTCTGAAATTGTTAATATGGCGGGCTAATAATTCGATAATTTTTATTACTTGCCTTACCAAATCATTGGCCTTGGGTCATCATATATTCATATAATATTGACACATTTTGGAATTAGCTGTGTAATTCACTTTCTGGGATTCGTTTGCTTGATATGTTAGGTAGAGGCTTAGTTGTAGTGAACAGTTTGTTTTATTTTTGTACCAATCTTTGCTCTTCAAGGGAATCAAATCCTAGTTGCTTACTCATAGACGTGGGTGCTATTTTTCTGATTCCTCTCCTGGTACTTATATTGTCAATATCTGAAAATCTTTTGCTCGTCTCTAGGCTCTAGCAATGAGTTCAAACAGATATACAGGAAATGCCTATTGTCACTTCTCTTTAACTACTTTTATATTTATTTTTCTAAAATACCCTTTTTTTAGAGGATTTTTCTAATATACCCTAAAAACTAAAAAACTGTTAAATTTCTAGTTTATTACTTCTCTTTACTCCTGTACCTTAAATCAAGCTCTCCATGAATTTATAAATCAAAATTACTTTGACCATATGAAGGGGTGACAAAATTTTGACTTAATGGAGCAAAAAAAAATGATTTAGTAAAGAAATTTTAAAGTCACATGCATAACATATGCAATAAATTTCTTCTAACAAAAACACATGCAATAAATTTAATATATAACGAATATTTTTTATAAGTAAAAGAAATATATCACAATATTAAATATAAGAGGCATTGGCGAAGAAGTGCAACCAATATATAAGCACCTGCTGACCAGTGGCAAAACAACAAAAGAATCTAGAAAGAAAAAAAAAAACAGCAATCTCAAAAGTTAACAAATCAAGTTAGCATAATTTATAAATATGAGAGATCTAGTTCAGTTGATTTAACAAAGTACATTGAGTTGTTATGAATCTTTCATATCTGTTTTTGATTTCTACATATAAAAATAAATCAATTGTATCCTTATCATGCAAGGCATCCTTAATTTAGTTACATGCAACACATTAATTCCATCGGCGCATGCTCTCGTGTTCTGTCTTTCCTGAATTAATCTAAGCTTTGAATCCCTTCCAGCTTGGAGTTCATGTGATATGTTTATTATTTGGTATATGATCATGCTCTTGGTGTCTTTTAGATGTGTCTATTCTTTAATACTACCTTATTTTCCTCCTTCTAGTGCTTGCCTCCTTCTTTTCCCCCTCTCTTTACCTTATGCATTTTAAATTTTTGCATTCTGGTAGGAATGGATACTGAAGGTTTTGCCATTTATGATGCAGTTAAAAAATGAGGTTTTCCTTTTCGATAAAATTAAACATCACATGACTGTATTTTGTTTCATGGGAACAAAGAAAATGTGAAGAATAAGGATGTGAGTGTGACGACGGTAATTGTAAGATTCCAGCAGCAACAGTGACATATATATACCTAACCTTGGTCTTGTAGCTTCATTCACTTATGTACGTAATGAAGCAGAATTCACGTTTTATTCGCACATCACCTATCATGTTGGGATATAAGCATATGAAACTCGAGAGTTTATGTAGGTTCGTGAGAATTTCATAGATTTGATTCATAGATTTGTAAGAATCCACTTTATATAAAAATAATAATAAAATATTTATAAATAACATACCAATTAAATATTTGAACAATATAATAAAACAAAATAATAAATCATAAATTTCACAATAGTTAAATAACCAAGTCTAATAATACATCATTACTAGATAATAACTTGCAGATGTTATAGTAGTGGTAAATCATTCTAATTGAGAGTTTGATGTTATTAGAGAATAAAGATTTAATATTATGAAATGTGAGAGATTTTGTATTTGAAAATAACACACTAAATGAAAGTATGTTGAACACTAAACACACAAAAAACAACACAAAATGACTTATATTTTTGTCTAATTTTTTTAACTTGTTGACTCGGTGGTAAACTCGAGAGAGTCTACTGAGTTTACTTAGAATTTATAAAGTTTAGTTAAAGTCTACTAAAAAAAATTTACTCAAGAGTAACTTACATAGGATAAGTGGACTCGTAAACTCGAGAGTTTGATAACCATAAATATAACTTAGCCTTTATCCGAATAAGTTGCCTTTATCTGAATAAGTTGTATTCAAATAAGGCCAAGTGGATAATAAGTTTTTCCTTCTCAGAATCGTTTCAAATCCTGAATCTTGAGTCCTTGCCAAGTTTTGCCCATTCTCTTCTTCACATATATCTGAATATATCTCAAGTCTTTGGATTTAGCTTCATAAGCAGATGTGAAGGGTACAGTATGGGTTTTTTTTGTCCTTGAATCCTTAACAGATGTGAAAGTATCCTGTTGATAACTGTTGCAGCCATGATTCAGCAGCCTCGTGTTCCATCATCTGGGCTGATGCCTGCCAGTGATGTTCTTATTCCTGCAAAATGCAAAGGAGGTTAGTCAAATTTGTTTTTTCTTTGTTGCATTTTTACATCATTTAGAATGACAATCTTAGCTGTTGTTTTCTTTTCCCATGTTAATTTGCTATTTTTCTAGGACTAACTTATTTATTGACAACATTTTATGATTTTCTTTTTTGTGTTTAAACTTTTCTTGTCATTGTAATTAGAGTTGGAGAGTCTCATACTTCATTTCACTCACATTTGAATACAAACACTTGATGGAATTCCTTAGTCAGATTTCTCATAAACATTTGGAAGTATTCTGTTATTTTACTTTCTCTCTTTCCATACTGAATTTCTATTATTAGCTCCTAATATCAATTTGAATGCCTTTCTCTTAAGCTCTTTTTCCAGGAGTAAACAATTTTATTTACACCTTTGAATTAGAAACATCTATTTCTGTTCAGTTTTTTTTTGTTGTCCGCAGGTGATCATATACAGGAACAATCTTGTTAAACTGCTAGCCAAACCAAACGCATGACTTGGAAATTGGTAAACAACACCAAAATTTAGCAATTTATCTAGTTTAGGCTTTATTACTACGTAACTATTCACTACTTCTTGGAACAGGCTTTAAATCCAGAATTTCTCATTTATTAATAGTATCTATCTAATATAACAGAGTTGATAGCTTAAGCACACAGTACATGTGATGTGGTGTCGTTTAATCAATTCAATACATGCAAAGTTTGATATTTTTTCTCACTGCAAATTTTATAGTATGTTCTTTAGTATTTGATCAAACATGAAGAAAATAAATAAAATGTCATTGCAAATAAAGTTTGATCAGCTTTCAATGTATTATCACTTTACTCTGTTTGAAGTAATCAAAATGAAATTAAGATATCGCTTCCAACAATATTTGATTTCTTTAAATAGAGATAAACAAGGCGTCATTTTTTTAAGACAAAATTTTGAAAAATTATTTAATGTGTGCGAGAGTAAAGAATAAAGATATCCTAACCGCTGGGAATTTTGTGCATATCTTTAATCTTTTATATTATTTAATAGATTTATAATTATACAAAAAGTTTCAGTATTTCTTTTATATTATATCCTAACCGCTGGACAACAACGGATTTTTGTGTACACCATTAATCTTTTATATTATATAATGGATTCAGAATAATACATAATTTTCACCATTTCTTCACTGATTTTATCCAAATTTTTCTTATAATAAAATTTTTGGATATCCAAATCAATATATTATATAAAAGAAAGTTACTAACTATGTATCCATCAGTAAACGTGTTAAATATTGGTTAAAATAGGTCAATAGGTTCCACTTTTTGAAAATTTAAAATTACTATGAAAAATGATCAAGAATATTTTTAACTCAGGTCAATCAATCAATAGGTTAAATTATAATTTTAGTCTACTATAATGTTAAATTCATGATTTTAGTCTTCATATTTCTGCATCAAGACATTTAATTAAATAATAAATAAATCACTAATATATTTATTTTGTTTAGTTAAATATATTAACATTATTTTTTATATATCATTGGTCAAGGGTTATTATTTTTTCAATTTACTAAAATTATAAATTAAAAAATATTTAATATAAAAACCTTTTAATTTTATTTTATATAAATTTAAAAAATTATGTAAATAATTTACAATATTAATTTATGAAATTTAATTGTAAATTGATAAAATAAAATAAATGTAAACTATTCAAAATAAAAATATATAAAATGATATTAAAAAGATTTATATATTAAATATTTTTTAATTTATAAATTTTGATACTTTGAAAAATATTAATAATTCTTGATTAATGATACATAAAAAAATAAGGTTAATGTGACTAACTAAAAAAACAAGTGTCTTGGTGTTTTATGATTTTGTCTATGAATAAATTTTGATAAAAAAAAATTAATAACTCTGGACTAACTATATATAAAAAATAATGCTAATGATCAAAGGGCTTTATGTTGAAAAAATAGAAAAACTAAATATCTTGAATTACAAACAGGGGACCAAAATTATAAAATTAAAATTATAATTCGACCTATATTATATAAAACACGTTCTGATTGTGTTTATCAGCACACACATCAAACATTGATTAAAATAGGTTACATTTCTTTTTGCAAAGTTTAACATTTAGATAAAAAAAAAAAGAATATTTTCAATTCATATCTATCAACCAAACAATATTGACATTTAATCAATATATATATATATATATATATATATATATATATATATATATTATTTTTAACATATCATACTAACATTCTAATAAGTTGCTAAAGAACTTTAAAAATATAACAAGTTAATATTATACAACAAATTAATTCATTAATATTTTAAAAGATAATATCTTAGCAGTATTTTTTCATTTTAATATTCTCAAATAAAATTATATTGTTAAAAAAAGTATGATATCCTTTTTTGACATTTTCAAACAAAATGTTATAAAAAATATATGACCTAAAACCCATATTAAATTCTAATATTATTTGATGAACCAAATTCATATTATGAAACGTGTGGTTGATTGTCTAAATTCTCTTGAATTGATATTAAAGAAATCATAATTGAGATAATTATGATTAACGTGTTAATTAAAGTAATTAACAATATTTTAAAGTAAATAAATTAAATTAATCATATAGTTTCAATTTAATTAGGGTAATTACAATCAATATATATTCCTCCTCTTCGATCATTCATGCACTATTTATTCAATGCACTCATCTTCTTATGTTTACTTATGGGTAAATACAAATAAAATTAATTGTATTCAATAAAGAAAATAATAAATAAGGAGTTGCCATGTGGTCTAATACCAAGTCCTGGTGTTTAGTTTATAATTTTTCAATGATTATAATTATTTTAATTAATTTAATCATGCATTTTATGAATTAAAAATTATTTATTTATTATTCTTTAATATGCATTTCAAATTCTTGAATTTAGTTATAATAGAATCAAGATTTCTCATGTGCCGCGAACTACTTGTAAAGTGGTTATTGTCTTTCAAGAATGATGATGCTTTTTTTTTTGTTTGAAGAAAAAATTTACTTACAAGTTAATTGAACATGAGAGGCTAAACTAAAATGTTGTAATGTCAAATTAATTTTAATACATTTATATTTATATTTATTTACCATTAAATTAAATTTTTTAAATAATAAAAAGTATTACCTCCACACATAATGTACGAGTTAGAGGTTAATTGAATATGAGAGACAAAACTAAAATATTGTAATGTCAAATTAATTTATTATTCTTTTTAAGTTTCCAATTAAATTTTTTAAAATAATAAAAAGTATTATCTCGCAGGTAATGCTCATATACACGTACTAAGTATTATTATTCTGATAAAATTAAGATTTTTCATCTGCATCGCACCGGTATTATATACTTATTTTTTAAACAACAGTTAGATGCATAAAATTTAGTTATAATAGAATAAAATTTCTCATTTGTGGCGAACTATTTGTAAAGTGGTCGTTGTCCTTTAAGAATGATCATGCGGCAAATTTTCCTATTTAGGGTCCTTTTATAAACTAATTTTTTAGATGGGGTTGTTTTTAAACTATTTCTGCGAGGGGGATCTTTTCTACGTAAAACGCAAGCATACAACACGCAAACCGCCAGTGAAATGGGCGAGTTTATGTTTGTGAAGAAATCATCAGTGCTAATGGTGATATACGTTGTTGTGGGAACCGCCAGTCAAACTGGCGAGTTCCAATTGTTGTGTGTTGCAATAGTCGTAGGCCTGTGGCACTTGCTTTTTCAGGTGGCAGGCTTGCTTTTTCAGATGGCAGGCCAAAAGGCAAGTTGCAACCGCTATTGGCGAGTTAAGGGCAAGTTGTAACTGCCATTGGTGATTTAGGGCGAAGGGAATGACCATTGAAGATGGCGATTTAGGGCCTTTATATACTCGAAAATTACTTCAGTGTTGCTGTGTGTTCAAAACTATATTTTAGTTCTCAATACTTCAGTGTTGCTGTGTATTTAAAACTACATTTTAGTTTTCAAAAACTGTGAGCGTTTCTTGAGATTTAAATTTGTGCGCATAAGGTTTGAAATTTGTTTCTTGAGACTTAAATTGCTGAATCAGGTTCGTAATTTTCAGTCAAATAATTTGTATTATAAAATATTTTTAAAATAATTTTTTAGAGCAGTTTGAATGTATAGTTTTTAATAATTTTTTAATTAAATTAGTTTTATATTTTATATGCTTGTTTGTGTGTATAAAATAGAAGAAATTTGTCATGATATTTATTTAAAGAAAATATTTGAGTCCCGAAAAAATTTGGTAAATATGAAATTTTTAGTATATTTTTAATTAGATTAGGTTGGTGTTGATACTTTGTTAGTGTGTTAAAAATTGATCAAGCGTGTATTGTCAAAAGTATCTAAAAGTAAAAAAATTTGTAACATCATAATTATTTGAAGTAAGTATTTTGAGTGTGGAAATTTATTTTAATATAAAGTTATAGTAAATTTATTTTATGAGCATTCAACTTGAATAGTATTTAAAATTAATTTTTTTCCATTATATTTATTTGAAGTACTATGTTAAAGTTATTATTGTGAAAATGAATTATTTATAAATAATACTAACTTTGTTTATGTTTTATTTGGACTTTAAAATTACTACCTTGGAATCGTTTATTTTTTTAAGTGTTTACCATAAAAAATATTTAAAGTTAATAATTTTTTTATAGAATAAAGTTTTAATGTCAAATTGTGTTAAAGAGACTTTTTGTGATTACATTTTACTATTTTGAATTTATTATGATTAATTAATTAAAATATTATTTTTGTAGGTACACGATGAATTCGATTATAACAGTGTTGTATTTCAATGGAAGGGTATATGAAGATAATGATGGTGTAATATTTGAAGGCAGTAAAAAAGCGATTCAAATTAAACGTGGAATTAGTTTCAATGCTTTGAAGAAAAAAATTGGAGATAAGGTAAAGTTACAAAATAATAAAATTATTTATGCTATTAGTTGTAGATTTTTAATGTCATGAAAATATATTGCCTTGCAAATTTGTGATGAGGAAGATGTTGAAACGATGCTGGAAAGTTTTAAACAACAAGAACAAATGTTAGTTCTAGGATTGTACATAGAAAAGGATATGGCTGGTGGTTCAATGTTTCATTCTGGAAATTCGCTTACATCATGTGGAAATTATTTATCCAATGATGAGACACAATCGCCAACAAATATGAGCAATTTACATGTTAACGAAGATGATGATGATGATTATCTTGTGTCTAACTCATACATTGAAGAGTCTTTAGACGAAGATGACAGTGTTGACGGTATATATGATACAGACGATAAAGTCACTGATATGATTCAACCAGTAAGAATTGTTCACCCAGCAGAAGGTATAATTTCCTCTTAAAAAATACGTCAATACATTTATTATTTGACGACAATTGTATTTAATGGTAAATAAGTATGATTTGAATTTTTTTTGGACTATTAAGTGTACAAGGAATTCAAAATCCATTTTGGAATGATGCTTTGCATTATAATAATATCAACTGGAGTCATCCTGATGAGGAGGATATTTGTGGTTTGGAGATACCATCCAGTTTTAATGTTAGCCAAGAATTATATGTTGGCATGGACATTTGTGGTTTAGAGAGCACCTCCTATGAATCTGAGAATCCACGCACGGATAAACCTTTGTAGATGTTCTACGTTACCGTCATGAATATTTATTTGTGAAAAATGTTGCGCCAGCCAACTTAATTTGACCACACTGCCTTGAAGTTCACCTTCCTGTGGTCTGACGCCCAACAATTCTTCACACACTTCAGCCCAATCAAGATTAGTTTGACCAATTAATGGTGCCTCATCAACACGCAAATCTAATAATCCAGAGACGTCTTGAAGAGTAATCGTACACTCTCTGCATCTCATGTGAAATGTATGAGTTTCGGGCCTCCATCTCTCAATCAAGGCAGTAATTAATGACGAATTTATTTTGAGGTAGCCCATCTTCATTATCCAATAAAACTCAGATTGTCAAAGCAGAGGAATAATTTTCTCTGTTATTTCTTCTTGACCTTGATAAATCGGGACAGCTCGTCGGATGTGCAATTTTTTGTCTGGTTCCCCATTCCAAACATGTTCTGAAACATGTTTAGGTTGCATCCATAAAACGTCTCCATCTATTGGACCAAACTTAATTTGTACACTTGATGAAGATGTCATTGATACTGTAAAATAAAATATAATACAAAAAATTGAGAACAAAAATTTAACCTAAAAAAAATTAATTTCACTTACAACAAATTAATTAAAATCTCAATAAATAACGAAATACATAAATCTGAACAACAAAATACTATACAAATAACAAAATTATAAATTAAATTACATAAAAACATAAAATACTAACTAAAATACTATACAAATAATAAAATTAAAAATTTAAATACATACATAAATTTAAATAAATTACCAATTTTTTTCGATTAATAAAATTTAAATTAAATCACATATATTACACAAATAAATTAAAATAAATCCAAAAAATACTATGAAAACAAAAAATTTAAACAATATATATATATATATATATATATATATATATATATTTAACAACGTATCATATATTCCAATAAAAATTAAAAATAAGTAAACTAAATAATATTAACATTCTAACAAAATTATAAATTATATTACATAAAAAACATAAAATACTAACTAAAATAATATACAAATAACAAAATTAAAAATTTAAATACATATAGAAATTTAAATAAATTACCAATTTTTTTTTCGGTTAATAAAATTTAAATTAAATTACATATATTACACAAATAAATTAAAATAAATACAAAAAATTCTATAGAAACAAAAATTTAAACAAAATATATATATATATATATATAATTAACAACGTATCATATATTCCAATAAAAAAAATAAGTAAACTAAATAATATTAACTTTCTTACTAAATTATAAATTATATTACATAAAAAACATAAAATACTAACTAAAATACTATACAAATAACAAAATTAAAAATTTAAATACATACAGAAATTTAAATAAATTACCAATTTTTTTCCCGATTAATAAAATTTAAATTAAATTACATATATTACACAAATAAATTAAATTTAAATTAAAACTGCCAGTTTGGCTTGCAATTTGCTTGGGACTTGCATGCAATTTACATGTAAAATAGCCCCCGACGAAAAATGTTTGTAAATGACCCATCTGGAAAAAAAGTTTTTAAAAGTGCCCAAAGGAGGCAATTAGCCTCATCATGCTTTGTCTTGTTTGAAGAAAAAATGTACTTAGAGATTAATTGAACACAAGAGGCTAAATTATAATATTGTAATGTCAAATTAACTTTAATATAATTATATTTATTATTAAATTGATTATTTTAAATAATAAAAAGTATTACCCCATATAATGCACGGGTTAGAGGTTAATTGAATATGAGAAACAAAACTAAAAGATGTAATGTCAAATTAACTTTTATAAAATGATATTTGTTTATTATTAGTCTTTTTAAGTTATCAATTTTTTTTTAAATTACATTTATTTATTATTAACTTACACATAATGCACAAGACATCTATTAAGTATTATTGTACGTGTTATTAATTACGTAAAAAATACATGTTATGAAATTTATATCTTTTCATTCATTCATTTAATTTTGTTTTTATTATTTTTTAGAAGATTAAATTAATGATCTCCATAAAAGTGATTATAATTGAATAATTTGTGTTTTTTATATAAAAAATAATTTTATTATATTTTTCATTGGGATTTTTTATGCAGTTTCATTTGTTTAAACATATTTCTTTGATTTTGGAAAAGTAATATTGCCAAAATTTATTTTGTAGTTGTATTGAAAACACATTCATTTATCTTTTTTTATTTCTAATTAATAAATAAGCATTATATTATAAACATGTTTTTGGTAGAGAACAAATTATAAACATGTGAATTGATTTTATTTATTTTTTAAAAAATATAAAAAATTAATAAAGTTCCGTGAATCACACCGGTAGTGTCTAGTAGTATAAACACTGCCTAAAAAAAATTCATACCTCAACACGTCAGTGAGTTAAGTTGAATTTAATTTTAACGAATTTTAGAAATTAGGTTTGATAAAATTTAAGGATAGATTTAATTTATATTTTGATTCATTTAAATTTAATTCTATACGTTATATTTTTAATAATCGTGTATTTTAATTTTAATTAATATAATATTTTATATTTTATATTTTATATTTTTTATTTTAAAATATATAAAACACAGCTTAATTTAATAAAGTAATATTTTTTAAATAATAAATAACGTTTTAATTCTAATTTATATTATTTATTCTATAACAACATTTTAAGTCTAGTTTAATATTTTTGATTAATTACTTATATATGTGGGTCGAATTTGATTTCAGTATATACATAAAACCCTATAAAAAAAATCTGGAAACAGAAATAAAAACACGGCTTGGTCTCTCTTTGAAAACACTTGTAGTTGCGCAGAGTTGGTTCTTTCTTTCCCCAATTTGTGAGTGTTACTATTGAATCGATTGGATTGACATGGCGAGCGCGATGGTTGAGGACGCCAACTTCGAAGATGACCAGCTCGCCAATATGACCACCGACGACGTCGTCAGAGCTTCTCGTCTTCTCGACAACGAGATTCGCATCCTCAAAGTACAATCTTTTTGTTTTTTCTTCTGCTTCTGTAACCCTAACCCTATCGATTACACTATCTTTTTTGCTGCTTCCGTCTTCTTAGCCATTAGGGTTTCTGATTTTTAATTGAATTGTTTTTGGTGGCTGAAGGAAGAGTTGCAGAGGACCAATTTGGAGTTGGAATCGTACAAGGACAAGATCAAGGAGAATCAGGAGAAGATTAAGCTCAATAAGCAGTTGCCCTACCTCGTTGGGAACATCGTTGAGGTAGCTACATTGTTTGTTTCTCTGTTTTGGATGTTGTATTTGGGATTTTTGGGCTTTGAATTCTGAATCTTGTGGAATGGATGGAAAAAAGTTGTTTCTTGATTTTTTCTCATTGTTCTTGGATTATGACGTGATAACTTTTTGCATTTAGATATTGGAAATGAACCCAGAAGACGAAGCTGAAGAAGATGGTGCCAATATTGATCTTGACTCACAAAGGAAGGGAAAGTGTGTTGTGCTAAAGACTTCTACTCGACAGGTGACATGGACGATGATTTCATATTATCTTATTCTTTTAGCGAGGAAAAGCTCTCAGTACAATAGTACATATTTCTTTAATCTTGAGCTTAATTATGTTTTCTTTTGACTGCAGACAATCTTTCTACCTGTTGTTGGGCTTGTTGACCCTGACAAGTTAAAACCTGGTGATCTGGTTGGTGTTAACAAGGATAGTTACTTAATCTTGGATACCTTGCCTTCTGAGTATGATTCTAGAGTTAAGGCCATGGAAGTTGATGAAAAGCCAACCGAGGACTACAATGACATTGGTGGATTAGAGAAGCAGGTGAGCTTTGGTTCTTGCCTTAATTTATTGAAGCCCTTGTTTGGGTTAGTTAATGCAATCTCTCAGGTCATTTCAATAACTTGGTCTTCCTCAACAGATTCAAGAATTAGTTGAAGCTATTGTTTTGCCCATGACCCACAAGGAGCGATTCCAAAAGTTAGGAGTTCGTCCTCCCAAGGGAGTGCTGTTATATGGACCTCCGGGGACTGGGAAAACATTGATGGCCCGTGCCTGTGCAGCACAGACAAATGCCACTTTTCTGAAATTGGCAGGCCCTCAACTGGTCCAGGTATGACAATTTATTTCTAGTTTTTTTCTTTTTCTCCATTATATATTTGTAAGCATGACTAATGATTCCATTGTTACATGTTTGTACCAACTAATTATACCATCGTTACATTTTTGTACCTTTTTCCCCCATATTTTTTTCCTAATAGTCGTGAATAGTCATTAAGTAGGGTCATATTGATAATTTTTCTTCAGTTTCTGTTGGTTAAAATTTGCCAGTGATGTATGTCAACATCACTTGTTTGTGCAAGGATTATTCCTCATGTTACTTTTTTTAATATTCTGAGTACAAACTTGCATCGAAATAGGCAAATAGCAAGTGATTCATCTGACACATCTAAAATAGTCAAGACTTGTTTCCTCTATTTCACTTGCACACTACTACCTTATTTGTTTGTATTCACGTCTCTTGACTGGGTTTGGATTATAATGATCTAACCTGCAATTTTGTACAGATGTTCATAGGAGATGGAGCAAAACTTGTTCGTGATGCCTTTCAACTAGCAAAAGAGAAGTCACCATGCATTATTTTTATAGATGAAATTGATGCAATTGGTACAAAGCGTTTTGATAGGTATTAGCTGGCAGTAATTTAGATATACATTTGCAATTGACTTTTTTCTTTCTTTTTTGAGGTAGAGAGATCAGAGTGTTACTTAGTTAAATTGTCTCGGTTCTAAGTTTGATGTATCTTGTGGCTAATTGCAGTGAAGTAAGTGGAGACAGAGAGGTACAACGAACTATGTTAGAATTGCTTAATCAGCTTGATGGTTTTAGCAGTGATGACCGGATCAAGGTTTGTCTTTAATTCTTGTTATCTATATGTTTTTTCTGATTGACATTATATAAGTATGCTTCAGAGAATTTTGCTTTCTTTGGGTAAAGCATAATAGTTTATATATTTTTAAATCCTATGTTTAGGGGCTGGTCCAATAGTTTAACTTCTATTTATTACAACTTGAGTAGTGACTAGATTTGTAAGTTGGCACCAAATTAACTGGATTTTTGTTCAGTTAGGCTATAGGTTATTGAAGTGCCATTTTTTTCATTTTTTTTCTTGTAAATTGCAGGTGATAGCAGCAACTAACCGTGCAGATATTCTTGATCCTGCCCTGATGCGTTCTGGTCGTTTGGATCGTAAAATTGAGTTTCCACACCCAAGTGAAGAAGCAAGAGCTCGAATTCTACAGGTTTGTTGTCTTCCAAACTTTACCTGCTGACACATTGTTCAATCAAAACATTTACTGACTACCCTCACTTTGATATTTTAGATTCATTCAAGGAAGATGAATGTTCACCCAGATGTCAACTTTGAAGAACTTGCCCGGTCCACAGATGATTTCAATGGCGCACAACTGAAGGCTGTCTGTGTTGAGGCTGGCATGTTGGCTCTACGCCGTGATGCAACTGAGGTTTGTTTTCTTCCAAGATATGCAACAACTTAAATATCAATTTATTAAAAAAAAATTAACACCATGATGAATCCAGGAGAGATATCACTGGTTGGCATTTCTGTTCGGATCCTTTCTTATAAATACCAACATAATCCCGTGACATATACGCCAAGCATAGCTTATAATTGGAGCGATTAAGAATTTTATTGCCACTTTCTTTTTCTTTTCAGTAACAAAACTCCAGACCAACTTGTAATTTGTTTTATATATTTTACCTGATGTTGGAATGTTCGTGAAATCTGTTTTTGTTCCAAACGTAGGTGAACCACGAGGATTTTAATGAAGGTATTATTCAAGTCCAAGCAAAGAAGAAAGCAAGTCTGAACTATTATGCATAGGCTGGATTGTGGAACAAGCTATTTTTCAGTTTACAAAGATCCATTGAGATATTTCAAGCCAATGGAGAACCTAAGCGGATGCTTGACATTTATTATCTTTTTCTTATTTTTTGGCAATCTTTAATCGTGTGATAACCTTCAGCTTGCCAGAGTCATGATATATTTTTTTTATATATAAAAAACACAATCTGATCGTCAACTTTGTAGTAGTAATAGAAATTTGATCGGCTTGCTATATTTAAAATCTTGTTGATCAGGCTGCGAATCTCTATGATAAACAAACAAGACGTGTTAAGGCTGTGATCAGAATTTTATTTTAACCTGTGGACTATTTTACTTTTTATACATGTATCGATTCAAGTTGTTCTCAAGAGCGCAGCTATGTAGATTGCGACTATACTATATTATAAATTTATGACTTAATTATGAATTTGGTCAACAAATTATATTTGATTTGATTCTTAAGTTAAAGATTTAATTTGGTTCCTAATTTTTTTTAAAATGTATTAATTAGGTCATTTTCGTCAAATTGAAACTAACAAAGTTAAGCTGATATTTTTGGCAGTGTTCATTTAGGAATAATGACGATTTTTAGCTGCCATTATAGTAGATGGGTTCGCTTCTTTTGCTCAACTAGTTCCTATCCCACCTTGAGACTCAGGCGTAGCGACCTTCTCCCAGATTTATCCCTCGATCACTGTTTTACATTTCCAAATAAAGTTCCTTGCCGTACTGATTTGCATGCAAATGATGCAATATGTTGTAATTGCAACCCTCCCGGGTTTATTTGGAAAGCAATGTGTTCCATGAAGCTAATTTCTTGAGAAGCTTCTCAACAATGAAAATGAAGTTGAAGTCTGATCTTTTCACACATCCCTTGATAATAGAGAAGCCAAAATATTTATTCGAGCAATTTGTGTGGTGGATTGAAATAAAGTTAGTGCACTTCTCAATCTGGGCGCCCCGGAAGAATAAAAAGCTCTAGATTTAGCTATGCTCACTTTTAAACCAGAAGCCTTTCTAAAATTTTCAAGGATACTAGAGACCAGTCCTGCCTATTACCAGTATTTTTGGTAAAAATAAGGACATTATCAGGGAACAAAAAAGATTGGAAATAAGGGGACCATTTCTATATATATTGACTTTTTTGGTTTATATTACATGTATTTTTTATTCGAGACCATTCTATTTAAGTGAGATAAGATCATTATAAACAATAAAGTTCTCATTTCAAGTATTTAACGTGATTGGATACTTTGGATTCAAACTTAAACTTCTTATCATGTTGAAACAATCTCATGCTAGTTGATTTATGCGTTTGGTAATCTCTAAATACATTGACTGGTTGCTACTATTCCACTAACCATTGTTAACGGCATGCATAATAGCCAAAGAAAGCATTTCCATGCAAATGAACAAAAATAAGGAGATTGTAAAAATATTTGCTTTATCGATTCAAATAATAAGTAATCCATTTTAATTAAATAGGAGAACATAGGAGACAAATCCCTTAAACATGGAATTAGAATCCCGTAAAAAAAGGAAAGAGAGTAAAAGGAAGGTAAATCCCATAACATTCCTAATTTGTTCAAATAATAAAATATAAACTTTCATAATTTATCTATCATGCCCAAGTTGGTAACTTGGTGTTAAGAATTAAGACATGCAATTGAGTGGTTGGAACAAATGGAATGCAGATTACTCCTTCTTGGCTTCTTCAAGGTGTCTTTGTTGGCACTGCCCTCATAACAACATTTGCATATGTTGATCTGCATTTTGGGTACTGCCATGAGCATAGCGTGTTACACCGGGACTAGATATGTGACACGTGGATTTATTTATTTTAAATTAAAATAACTCAACATTAACCTGTTAAGCCAGTTTTGCACGCTAAAGCTCGTCTTCTTTAATAACCAAAATGTATGTGTTTTGCTTTAGAATGGTAGTAAAGCCCATACTTTGGTCACAGTTTGAATATCACAAGTGATTTGTGGATATGAAATATGAGAAAATATTTTAATGATTTGAACATCACCCAGAGCATAATTATATTGGCAAATAGAACACAGAGCCATAACTAAAACACATGATACTCTTTTAAATTACTATTATACGATAACATGTTCCTCTCATACCAACCAACATAAAAACGCATACAAATTAAACTCTTGAAACAACCTCCTAAGTCCTAATAACATAACCAAAACCCAAAACACAAGAACTAAAATTAAAGACAGTTTTTCAACTCAGATAAAAGATAACTAAGGGGCATGCATTGCATGTGCTCAGCACTTGATTTCCTTCAATCCATAGGCAAAGTAGATAAAAGTTGGATCAGTAGCACCTTCCTTGTAGTAAGCAAAGACAAGGCTTCCATCATCGTGCATACTCTCCCCCACAAAACTGTCACATTGATCACAATAAGAAATCATTTATGCATAAAGGAAACGACCAAACAATAAACAATGTATATCCAAAGAAGATAAAGCACATACAATTGGAGGTCTTTGAGCTTTGATAGGAGGGACTTAGTTGCTCCCTCGATGTGCTTCTTGAACAACTCTTGCTGCTCACCCTCTAATTTGGCCGTCAGCAACTTAATATATCTCTTCATATAAGTAATAAATTGTTTCTTATCAAAGGGTGGTTGTTCCTGAAAAATAAAAATAAATAATAAAGTTATTTGTTCTTTAGAAGAAATCAACTCATGGTTAACAAGAAATAAGAAACCCTCCATCATTTACCTGAAGCCTAAAAGTGTCAACAATATCAACTACTTTGACAGCTTGATCATCAACTCCCTCGTCCTCATCCCCACCTTCTGCAGAAGGGTTAGCACCAATATCTACATTGACTGCTCCTTGAACAACCCACTGCCAAAAGCCACATTACACATAATAAAGTTGAGGCGCGACATGGCACGTATGACATAAAAATAGTTTTGTGGACATGAAAATGAAGCATGCAAAGAAACATAGGTTGCAAATTATAAAAATAATTACCAACCTTTCCTTCCACTTCCCACAGCATTCCATTCTCAGTTTCCTTGTACGGGAATGAGTCAGAGAGAAGCTCGTCACCTAAAAAATCATCAATAAAACGAAGTTTATAAGTTCAGCTGTTCAAGCATTTGAAAATTACCATGAGATCAATCCTCTAGCAACACAAGCAAAAATCTTAATCCCTAAGTAGAAACCACACCAACTGAAAATCACAACCAAGTT
Organism: Glycine soja; assembly: GCF_004193775.1. Classification (NCBI taxonomy): domain Eukaryota; kingdom Viridiplantae; phylum Streptophyta; class Magnoliopsida; order Fabales; family Fabaceae; genus Glycine; species Glycine soja. The sequence goes on along the minus strand of NC_041011.1, from coordinate 40,264,325 downwards.
AAAGTCATTAGGCTTTAGGCCAGTCATCCTTAGGGATGAATACATTAAGTGCAGCAATTCTTGACAAAATCAGAAAATTTTATGCACTTCTGTCACAAATTAGAGAAATTATTAAGTGTTTCGGACCTGATGGTCTCACTAATCTCCATATAACATATAAATATAATTTAGTATTATTTTTTTTAGTAAATTAAAAATTTAAATACATGTAGATCGTGGACACACGATGGTTCACTACTACCAAAATAATTTCTCCAAAGCAAAACCAAAAAACTTCTATTCTAAATTTGGATAAAACTTCAAAGCTAAGGTTAGACCACTGAACTAGAAGCATTTAACCTGGAGAAACAGACAATCAAAAACCTCCAAACTCCATTATTTTAAATCATTCTTGTGGCAGAGCAGAAACAAGAAAAATCTTACCTGGACAAATAGCTTATCTGCTTGCAAAATACTATTATTAGTCTAAAGAAGAGGAATTATAACCAAAGTGAGTAGTCACATGAAAGTTAACACATGTGCATGAAAACATAACACGAAATTCATTCATAAGTAAACAACAATCAATCCTACGAGATCCAAAACTACACAAAAGAAGGACAAGTTCTGAAGATGAAAACTATTATACCTGTAAGAAGATCTTGGTAGACAAGCATGGTTACAGTTGTTGTTGTTGTTCTTTGTCTCTGAACAAAGGAATTTAGTTTGATTCAAGAAAGAAGAGAGATTAAAGAGTTTGGAAGGCTTAGAGGAACAGAGGCAGTGAGCTTTTATAGGATGAGGTGGGGTTCCTGGTATTTAGATTGCCAATAATAGTTCTTGATTTTTTCTCCTAAATCTTAATCCCACGATGCTACTAAATTTACTACTTTTGTTATCTTATTGTTGGATAATAATGCATTTCAAATTAAGATAGAGAAAGACAATTAAGTTTGCCAACGCAATATATTTAGAAATCTTCATAAGTTTTGAAGGTGATATTGATATAGGACGAGCGAATGTAACATTAGCCCTTTATCTTTATCTTTTCTTTTCTTGATAAGCAAAATCAAAATTTATTAATTGATAACCAAACCTAATCGCTAATCCTGATCTAAATCTAATTAGTATCTTTATTTTATGTGATAATGAATATTTTGTTGAAGTTAGGTTAGGCATTCTCATCCATGTAAATCCGGAAAATTATATTTAAAACACTTGAGTAGATAATGGAAAAATTGTGATAAAGTTTAGGTATGGATTTTTTTTTTTTTACAGAAAAAAAAAACTTAGAAAAGATTATGAAATGAAACAAGCATCATTGGTTTTTTTCCATTTTATCTTAATAACGATTGTATGTGAAACAAGCATAATTATTAAAGGAAGTCGCGTATACGCGTTTTAATTTTGATTATTTGTGATAAAATTTAATCATTAATATTTATTTTTCTCGCTCTTATCTTTTACATGAAAGGACCATTTTAATTAACTTGTGTACACATCTACCTTATCTCTAATTTGAATTCATTCATCTCTTCCATGATTTCTTCATTCTTTTTCTGATTTTAATTAATTTGTTTCTTTGATCTCCGATTTCATAAGAAATTTCTCTAATTTATTGGAGATAAATTATTTTATCTCTCTTAATTATCTTTATCTTTTTTATTTTACATACTAATTTAATTTTTTTATATTTTATCTTTTTGAAATTTCTTTATCTCTTATCTATTTTAGTTTTAATATATTTTTTACTACATTAATCATACCTTGAAACAAATAATTATTATTAAATTTTAATCTATTATGTTGATAGTAATTATATTTGGATAGATAAATTTATATTAAAATTTATTATTAGATTAAAGTTTCTTTCACCTAGATTATATTTAAAAAATGTTAATGTGAAATTATTTGATATTTTATTCATATATATTAAAATTAGTATTATAATTTTTTTTAAAAATACACATAAAATATGAATCAAATAATTTCCCTTTTATTGTTCAATGTTTATCAAGATTGACATAAACGAAATTAAAGTGACGTGCAACTATTTAACAGTTAAATCAATAAAATTATATTATCATATAAAATTGTTAATGCTGAAATAATTCTATAAGATATAATAATATAAAATTTATCTATAAGTATATGTGTGTGTTCTAGCATATATGACTAATCCCAATAGATTATTAGCGGATAATTAACTATTTTAGAATGTTTGTGGCACGGAATATCCATCTCTTGTGAGACATATTCTTTCCTATTTTCCCATGTGACAAGATGTGTGGGGTAAGAATAAAGAATAAAGGTGAGACCAAAATATTGACTAATCAATTATTGAATTTACCAAAACTCGATGCCAACTAAAAAGTCCAAACTTCAAACCCTCGAGGGGCAAGTTTGAAACCAGAGAAGACGCTTTACTATGGCTCGGGTTAGAGAAAAATAAATAAATTGCACCCCTTGTGGATAAAATCTGCCACACTTAAATGAATATCTTTAACTGCTACTTGAAGGTACTAAGAGTATTTTCACTATCCGTTGATTAATGGCATATTCGTACTTTTTAACATTAAAAATATTTAAATATTAGTCTAATGTATAATGTACGAATTTTAAATTCATATTTTATAATTTATAAGAATAAATTTTTGTATTATTACTTATTTAATTTAAATCTTGATAAGTTATGATAGTAGATGTGTCAATATATTTAAATATATTTGTATACATGTATATGTTTAAAAAAATATTATTATTGAGAGTGTTATTTTAGATAAGATATTCTTCAATTTAGTATTGCCTTGCATGCTTTCTTTTATTTTTCTTTTAAAACGTTGATTTAATTCAATTTTTTTGCATGTTTGATTTTGGGATAACAAAAATTAAGTGAAATTATGAATTATTATGATTTCGTGTCATATTAATTAAATACATTTATTATGATTTCCACACATATTTTAATATTTTACACTTATAGTTAATTGCGTAGTTTCAATACTTTAAATATATCACAATTAATAAATAAAAGATTTTATTTATTATTTGAATCACATGATAATTGATTATTTTAATTATAAAAACCATTCCAAAAAATAATAAATTAATTAAGGTATTATATAAAATAAAAAATCATATAAGATTTGACCATTTAATTAAACCAAATATACACTCATGTTAATCTTCTTAATTGTTTATATAATTCCGTCAATTTCTTTCTAAATAATTTTTTGTTGGAAAATAATTAAAACTAAAAAATAAAAAAGGAGAACAAATCACAAGTAAAATGATAAAAAAAAAATATTGTTTGATTTAATTAACCTAAAAAAATGGTTGTATTTCTTTTATTAAATAAACTAGCTTGGTATCATGTGCTTTGAATAAATATTAAATTCATATTTAATAATTCACGGGAGTAAGATTTTTATATTATTTTGAATTTTTAATTTAGTTCAAATTTTAATAAATATATGTTAATAAATATTTGAATATATTTTTATATACACATGTTCTATTTCAAAAAATTGTTTATTATTGGGGTGTTATTTTGGATATGACCTCCTTCATTATGATGATGTCTACGCACTTACTTTTGATTTTCTTTTTAAAAAAATGATTTAATTCATTTTTGTATGGTTTGCACGGTTAATTTGAGATAACAAAAAATGAGTAAAATTATTTTTTAGGGGAGTGAATTTGCTTTAATCATTGTCATCCACGGATAGATTATTTTAATCATTGGTATAATTTGTTGTTAAAATAAAATAATATAAGATAAAATAGTTTTTTAGCAAAACCTATGCTAAAAGCCTGAAACTAAATAATGTCAATAAAATCTCATTTTGCTTTTTTTTTTTTTTAAAAAGATTAAAAAAATTTAATGTAATACATGATATACTTTAATATATATATATATATATATATATATATATATATATATATATATATTGTAATGTATACTTATATATACTTATATAATATTAAATTGTTGTAGAAAATAATTTAAAATATTAAACTGTTACATAATTGATTTTAAAATATTAAATTTCCCCACAAATTTATATATTATTACTTGTCTCAAAATTTAATTTAATTTTTAAAATTAAAATTTTTTAGAAGGGAAACAATCTGATTGGTAATATAATTAAAGAATAGTATGGGTAAACTTTCTCTCTTACTCAATTTCCAACTAAATGATTTTCATTAATTCTTATTATTAGTATTAATATGAATAAGTTACAATTTCATACAGTCAGAACAGTTATATATAAATAAAAATTATTAAGTTAATTTAATAAATAATAAGGTTAACAAAATATTTATTATTAATTTTATGAATAAAACTAGACATATGATCTATTACTAGAAGAAAATTAAGCACATGTAAACTTAAAAATCTTTTTTTCTTTATTAGTTTGCTAGGCTTTAGTTTCTTTATTTTTCTAACAAATAAAAAAGTGTGAACTAAATCGTATGTTGTTATATCATATTTTAGTTTATCATAGAATTTATCACATAAACGGATCCTAAATTTTTTATTATAAAATAATTTATCATAATTATTGACAAAACCGATAAATATTTTATAGTAATAACATCGTAGAAAAAAAACCTATCATAATAATTTTTTTTTAATATAATAATATTTAAAACATTGTTTTGTATTAATTTAAAATAATGTTAATATGTTAATACATCATTATAATTTTTAAATTATATGTATTTTATCACACAATGAAATCAAATTTCAACTAAAAAAATATAAAAATCTAATTATAAAATAAATTTTAACAATAAAACTATAAACAATTTTTTTTATAAATAAACAATTTATTTATATATACTCGATCTTTTACATACAAATGACAGATAACACACTTTGACATAAAAAATAAAATATCACATTATCTTTAATCATAATAGGACAAGAAAGGACAGTAGATACAGCAAGACAAGCAATTAGAGTTAAAATAAAATACGTGGGAAAAATAATTTAAAGTCAAAGGAAGGTGAAGGCACCGGCAATGAATCGCAACCGTCGGTGAAGTTGATTGAACAAGAGTTATGAGGAGTCTGAGGAAGAATCCAACGATCGCGAATGGATTAAACGGAAATAAAAAAATCCCAAAGAAATTCAATCTTCTTCATCCCCAAACCAAAGACTTGAGATCTCAGATTACACCCTTTCTTCCTTTGTTTTCTCATTCCTGTCTTTTCTCAGACAACACCATCTCTCTCTCTTGTTCCCATTTTAGGGTTTTTGTAATGGGTCTCGGTAACGACGAAGAAGAGGATAACAATAACAATGATAAGGTTGTGGATGACGGAGATGTTGGAGGAGGAAAGTCTTTCGGTTCAGTGTCGTGTTCCATTTGCCTCGAGGTTGTTGCCGATAATGGGGATAGATCCTGGTCTAAGCTTCAATGCGGTCATCAATTTCATCTCGGTAACTTTAATTTCTCTCTCTATCTCACACACACTGCTTGCAAATTATACAATTGAATAGATAATCCTGGAATTAGAACAGTACAGCTTGTGTATTCGAACGCCGATGCCTCAATCGGTTTTAACTGCAGCGATTGAGATCTGGAATTTAGTTTTTGTTTCGCAATTATTTTTGCCATCGGTTGATGCAGATAGAAGAATAATAGAATATCAACTGTGCATGATTATTCTTATTCTCGATTATATATGGTCATTGGTGTTTGTTGGGGTTCTGAAGCCTAGAGAATTTTGTAGGCTACGGGATCCCGTTTGATTGATTGTTTGTTTTGAATGGAGAATTGAATTGTATTTAGTGAATGTGACCTAGCCACAAGGGGCAATTATTGTGGATGATTGGATATAATATTGTTTTTCTTTTGGAAACTATCAGATTCAAACTGATTTTGCAATTTTGATTTGTTGTGTTTGTTAGTTAATGATGAGGGTGATTAGGCTTACCGTTGTTGCACGTACTGACAAATTAGCTTTTATGATTGAATTGTGGAAATCTAGATCAGTTTTCAATATTTGCAGTTGGTAGGAAATCATGCTTATGTATGCAGAAGTTTTACACTGTCTCGGTCTCGATGAATTACTTAACGACAATAATTGTGACTAACTTTCCATAAATTTGGTGGAATTTCTGCATAATATATGTAGTTTGCTCATGTTTAACGGTATGTATTGATTGCTTTTAATGGGTCTTGTCAACGGTTAGGAACTCCAGAGTGTGTGATTTCATTGTCTTGGTCTTGTTGAATTGCTTAATGACAAAAATTGTGACATTTTGACCTACTTTTCATAAATTTGTTGGAATTTCTACATAATATTTGTAGTTGCTCATGTTTAGCAGTATGTATTGGCTGCTTTTAATAGGTCTTGCCAACAGTTAGGAACTCCAGAGTGTGTCATTTCATTGTCTTGGTCTTGTTGAATTGCTTAACGACAAAAATTTCACATTTTGACTAACTTTCCGTATAGTTGGTGAAATTTCTGAATAATATATGTAGTTGTTCATGTTTAGCAGTATGTATTGGCTGCTTTTAATAGGTCTTGCCAACGGTTAGGAACTGCAGATTGTGTGGTTTCATTGTCTTGGTCTTGTTGAATTGCTTAACGACAAAAACTGTGCCGTTTTGACTAACTTTCCATATAGTTGATGGGATTTCTGAATAATATATGTAGTTGCTCATGTTTAGCAGTATGTATTGGCTGCTTTTAATAGGTCTTGTCAACGGTTAGGAACTACAGAGTTTGTGATTTCATTGTCTTGGTCTTGTTGAATTGCTTAACGACAAAAAAATGTGACGTTTTGACTACCTTTCCTTGTTGTTGGTGGAATTTCTGAATATTATATGTATTTGCTCATGTTTAGCAGTATGTATTGGTGCTTTTAATAGGTCTTGTCAACAGTGAGGAACTCCAGAGTGTGTGGTTTCATTGTTTTTCATTGAAACCAAGTAAGGTTATAATTATGAGGTATAATAAATTTTAAGTTGAACAGCCGATAGAATGTTGTATATGATATGAATTTATGAATATTCCCCCTCGGAAACTAAGAATAAGGATTTTGTCTTTGCAAATATATGATCAACAAAATAGAGATTAGAGAACCAATGGATGGATAACACTTGGTTTATTATTCAGGATCTATGTGAAAAAGCAGTTTGACAATTGTACTGAAAATCCAATTTTATTGAACTTAGGGGAATAGGCTCCATTGTTTATATGAAACAAGTCTATGATAATGTCCAAATAGTAATGGACACACCCTGACAGTTATGTAGCAACATTAATGAATTACCCTTTCGTATTAAATATAAAAATATAATGCTTTTTGCTAGTGGAGAATTTTCAATTGGTCCTTAAATGGATGCTTATTTAGAATTGGGACTTGGGTCTCTCTCACTCAGTCACTCATCTCTCTCTATTCTGTTCTATCCTTTTCTTTTTGAAATTAGGAGAAGTTTTTGAAAAGGTGTGTTAAATGTGCTGTGCTACCGTAAAGGTTATTGTCTTTCTTTTTGAAAAGATGTGTTAAACTTGTGGTTATTAAGGCATTTAATCTTTTATGACCGATAGAGTCATGCTCTCTCAATACTGTAAATAAGCTCTTTTAATCAGCCTGTATGGATTTTTTTTGATAAAAAATGTGTTTTTTCCCTATTAGTGTGTACTTAATTATTTGGATTTATGTGATGGTTATGAATTTTTAATGTTTTGTAGTAATTTAGAGATTGTTTTATTTATGTTACTTTTTATGCATATGTATTATATATAAATATAAATATTCTAGGTTGGAATGTAAGATCTTATAATCCGATTTACGATCTGAGTTATGAATTTTCAACCCCTTCTGATCCTAGGTAAAATCTCTATTTTAACAACCTTGAGGTCACCATTAAAATTTTAGAAATAAAATCACTTTTGTTGTCATTGTTGGTGCACATCTGGATTGAAGGAGGTGCTTACTGTTTAAAGATTTCTCAAAAGTTAAAAATAAAATTCAAGACCTAACATTTTCAATTTTGTTCTCATTGTCATAAGACAAGTAAAAGACTGCAAGTGTTTCTATGATCAAACAAATTCACTCTTGACATGTAAACTTTTTAAACAAATTCTCTCTCGTTTTCCGTACACGGTTCAGTAATAATCCAGTTAAGTGGAATATAGAAGCAATAGTGATGTCATGAATTTCTGCATACACTGATTTCTTGTTGGTAACAATATATGGAATATTAGCATTCTTATGCTTATTATTACTTTACAATATTTAGATTGCATTGGTTCAGCATTCAACATAAAAGGAGCAATGCAGTGCCCTAATTGTCGGAAGATTGAGAAAGGTCAATGGCTATATGCTAATGGTTGTCGCTCATATCCTGAATTTAGCATGGATGAGTGGACTCACGATGAGGATCTTTATGATCTTAGCTACTCTGAGATGGTAATAGTCCAGTTAACTTATGGTTTGTTTATGTTTTATTTTATGCTTGCCTCTGAACACAGCCTTGATAAATAATTCCTTTATTGATTAGGTGTTTATGTGTGTATGTGTTATAGAGAGAGAGAAATTGCAAACTTGTTCTTTGCTTGGTTTTATCAATAAGGTTTTTTCCTGAAATGTTTTACTGGGAAGGCATTTAGCTATGTGCTACATAAAATTGTATGAATTATAGAACAGGAGCAAAAGTAAAGTTATCATCTAGATTTAAGAAAAAGGGGATACTACTCAATATTATGTCACAATAACCTTTGACCTGATCTGAATTTTAGCTCCTTCTGCCTTATGCCTTCCATTCCTCTACTTTTCTTCTTTCAGTCTTCAACTCTTACCGTACCACTAATATCTGCTGGTTCATTGTTTCCCTCCATTGCATTTATAAGTTGATAAATCTAGATGAAATTCGTTTTCCTATTTATTAGTAGTTGGACTTTGACTTTCAAGGTTGGTATTGCCTGTTTCAATTGAAGTTATTTATTGTTCCTTTTTGTTATGTGGATAAATAATATTTTGCCCACCATTTTGACTAATTTTTTTAACTACATGGTTTCTGCAGTCCTTTGGAGTTCATTGGTGCCCTTTTGGCAACCTGGCACGACTTCCATCATCCTTCGAGTAAGCCTAATTGCATAAAAATTAATATCTATTTTAATTCATAGACTTGGACTTGTCATTTGCTGTATTCTTTTGTTCTTTATAGTGTCTAGACTTCGTTTTTGTGCATTAAAAGATAACATGTATTGGATTTTTGGGAATACTGATTTGAAGACACTTTGAGTTGTGTGTGTGACTTTAACCATTCATTATTTGACTTTTTTTAATTATATATCTTTTCACATATCACATTAACCATATATTATAAATGGCTGTTGCAATGAAAAGCATTACTCGTAGAATTTGGTGTTAGGGCCTAAATCAATCCCATAAAACTGGCTTGTAAGGCGAGGGCTGCCCAAGCTTTATATTGAAGTCATATCTCTAGCCGATGCGGGACTAACCCACCATTAAGAAAGCCCCCAAAGTGGCTGCAACTAAAGTGAGCTAGGTCTGACCGCAATTAAGGCAGCTTTCCAACACTCCCCCCACATGTCTAGGGCTACCAGCCTGTAGCGTGGCAATGTAGGTAACCCAACAATAGTTCTAAGATAAACTTTGATACCATCTTAAAATTTGGTCTAAAAATTGGCTTGTAAGGTGAAGAATGCCCAAACTTTATAAGCTCTATTTAAGCCATTTCTTTAGTCGACTTTGGACTAATCCACCACCCTTGAGGCTTGCAATTAAGGCAACCCCCAAAAAGGCTGCAACTAAGGTGGGCTAGGGTGAGTGTAATTAAGCTCACTTTCCAACAAATACATTGAAGTAAAATGTTTTAATTTTAATATGGAACCTAATTAGGTTGATTAAAGTCAAATGTGGTTAAAGCTATGGATGGTATTAGTAAATCTGAACTCTGAAGTCCTGGCTATTTAAAACCACCATTTTGATACATAAGAGAAAACTGTTAGAAAGAATAGTGGAAATCTTGAGGAGCCTCACAATTTTGAAGACAGTAGCATCAGTAAAAATTTAAGAGTTAGCTTCTTACCAAGTGTTTGGTTGTGAATTGAAAATTAAAATTGAAGCAACTAATACTAGCTTTTGCATTTTTTAGGGAATTTGATATGAAATGTGGATAATAGATGCATATACAAACACATACTTAGTTGCTCCTTTAAGTGTTTGTTTACATGGAACTTCTTTATTTCCAGTTGTTTAAATACAGAATATAACTTTTGGTCTAGTAGCTATACCAGACTTGGGAGTCTTAATAATCATAATGGATCTGTCCAATTTTGGTAGAAATGTCTTAAGTTTAGTGAAACAGCATAATCAGCATTTGAGTTTTAACTTGTAATGGAGTCTGTCATCTGTGCTTACTGTATAACCCAAAAAAGAAAAAGAGGAGCCTGTCTTGTGTGCTTTGAGAAATAGCTCTTCTAAAATGAGATTGATTCTACAGTGAGCAAGTGAAGGTGTATATTCACCCTTGTAAATTTTGATGGTTTAAGATCATATTGCATTTTAATTTAAATCAAGGATGGATACAAGATGGGGCTTTGGTTAGGGTCTAGGTCAGGAAGAATAAGATGATTGTAGGGTATTAGAACCCATTTCTGTTAACAGAATAACTACTTCTCCATTTCTGTTAACAAAATATCTACTTCTGTTTGGTAATAAAAGGGGAGTTAGCTAGAGTCAGTTGAGAATTGTGAGAAGGAAATTAAGTGGGAGAATCCAGATCTCAAATGACTGGGTAAGGGTGAGAATTCCTTGTACAACATATCTGTTCTTTATCATTGATACCTGGGCAGAGATTGATTCTCTTTAGTAATAAAAATTATAGTTATACTTATACCTTATTTTCTAGTCCAGTTTTTTCACCTTGTCCTATGCCCTGGCAGCCTTGCTACCACCCTAATCTTTTGGAATGCTAAACTTTGAAGTACCCCCTTCCTTTCTTCTTTTTCTTCTTCTTTAGTAATGTGATTGGCTAATTTAGTATGAATAGTTTTTTCCAACCCCAACAGAAAGCCCTGTTATTCTTTCAAGTTTGGTTCATATTTCTTATATTCTTGGCAATATTTCACTTTGTTTCTTGCCAAAATGAAGGCCTGTTGCATACTTGTTATTGAATTTAATATTGCTGTCTTGGTTGTTGCATCATATTTTGTTGAACCACAAAATAGTTTTCCTATCTCTATGAATGTGCTCTAATTAGATCTGTAAAAATGGGATTCACTCGTGAGGTTGGCTTTCCTTGTGGCTTGCCATGTTAAAGGGGGAATAGAATAATGCTATATATTTTGTACTGTGTTGAATGCTGCCAAGATTTTTTTTTATCAGCAAAATGATAAGTGAGAGTTACCAGAAGTACCAAGTACAAAAAGAGTTTCCATAAAGGTTATATTGTATTTCAATCAACACATGACTAAAATACCAGATAACCTTCAACTTCCAAAAGCTGACCATAAAAAAGATCCCTACAACATATTCTAGAACTACCCGTGAATATACATTCAACCAACATGACATATGCCCCTGTAGCTAACCCGAGAACCCACCCACACTCACCATCACAGCTTCACTTTCCCACCTCCAATAGATGCCACAGGATTGCCACTCCAAAGCACAATTGAATGATTAGATCCCGGTTGTTGATGATATAGCCATGACCAGGATTGAAATTTTATATCCTCCATCAATTTCAGAATGTCCACTTCAATATTGTTGAAAATCTTGTTATTTCTCGCCCTCCGTATGCAGAAAATTAGTGCACACCATAAAGTTTGCCACATCTCGCTTTCTTTCTTACATGAAACCACACCTGCAAATTGCTTGAGATGGCCCACTAAATCTCCATGTTGGACAGTGGAAAATGTTGGGGATGTCCAAGCATAACATTTTAGCCATATTTGCGTTGCCACTTTTGCACGATAAAAACAAATGTTGAGTTGATTCAAAATCATGTTGACATGTACCACACATCAGCTTGGCCTCCTCATTGATCACATTGGGTTTCTTCAAATTGTCCTTCGATGGTAAACGATTGCTGAGAGCCCTCCACACCATGAATGCCACTTTAGTTGGTATCTTCAACTTCCACAATAAAGGAAAGGTGTCGACTTGCTCCTCAACCCCGGCAGAAATTAGCAACTTGTATGGCAAATTAGTAGAGTAAAATCCCGTATTATCATGCCTCCATCTCCTAAAATCCATGATGTTCCTCTTTACCTGAACATTTCACAATTTATGTAAATCAAGGATGAGATTATTTTCCCATTCAAAAGTTCTCCATTTTAAATCCCAACACCATATCTCTCATCATTCCAACTACCCACCCCACCTATAACCTCCTCTTGCTGTAGTCAAATGAGATACAACCGGGGAAAAAGGTCTGCCAAACACTTCCCACCAAGCGACTCATCTTTCCAAAACCGACATTGATCTCCCTCACCAATCTCCCAACTCATCCCTTCATCAAACCAATTAAGGCTCCCTCCCCCACCACACACCTTTTTCAAATCATTCCACCATAGTGACTCACCTCTTTCCTCACCAACCCTCAAAAAGACCCCCTTCCACCCATCATATTGCCTTCTCAACATGCAGGTTGAAGATGGTTAGGATGAGTTAACTGTGCATTTTTTTGTTGAAGAATAATTATATTTTACCTTTCAATCCCCCCCCCCCCCCACACACACACACACACTGAAATGGTAGGATTTTTATTCATCTAATATTTATGTTCCTGATTTTTCCAGGGAAGGGGAATTTTCATCATCTGCGTGTAAGAGATCCCTTTTCTAGCTAATCAGCTTCTCCATTTTCTTTAAGTTGATGTTTACATTGCACTGAAACTATTAATTAACTGGAATGATGAGATGCAGATCATGATGTATTGGGACAACATGCCATATTTGCTGAACATACAGCTGTGTCATCTGCCAGTCATCCTTGCCCGTATATTGCTTACTTTGGACCAATACATCCATCCTCCTCCAATTCTGGTGGAACTGTATCAGAAGCTTCAAACTTCAACCATTGGAATGGCTCATCTGTGCCCAGTGACATGCCAACTTCCTACACATTTCCTGCTGTTGATCTTCATTATCGCAGTTGGGAACACCACTCCCCTCCTTTCTCTACAGCAAGTAGTCGTCTAGTTGCTGCAGATCAGCCATCAGTATCCCCTGGTAGTCAAAGGCCAGCCAGGGGTGGTTCGGATGTACCAAGATCAGGATCTTTTATGCATCCCTTCCTTGTTGGTCACAGGTACCACTTTAGAGTTGACATACCATAGTAATTTTATTCTCTTTTTTTTTTTGCATGAGTGTAAGTAATACTTGTTCAAGTTTAATTTGATGAGTGAGCTAAACCATTATATATACTCTGCTTATCACATTAAATGCACTATGACTTTTGGTTATAAAAGATGAAAAGTGATGGATCTCAGAATCGTCACTGGCTAGTGAAATATGCTCAGGTCATATGATTGATATTCCATGCACATTTTGGGGTTACAACTTTCAATGGATTAATTTCTGCAGTTGTACAACTTTCAATGCATTAATTTCTGCAGTTCTGCTGCCAGAGCGGGGAGCTCGGTTGCTTCCTCAATGATCCCTCCTTATCCTGGTAGCAATGCTCGTGCCCGTGATAGAGTCCAGGCTCTTCAGGCATACTATCAACCACAGCAACCTCCTAATTCAACCACAATGCGGACACCTATCGCTTCTGGCACCCGAAGATCCAGTAGTCATAATGGACCAGCTCAATTAGCTCCAATGGCCACATCGCCAGACCAAGGTGGTGGCTTCTTTCTTATCCCATCAAGTTCATCAGGACGCAATTTTCAAGAAGAAAATCATCATCTACCAAATCACTTCCATGCTTGGGAAAGAGACCACTTGCCTTCATTATCATTGAACCATGTTGATAGAGATTCAGGTTGGAGAGCATACCACCAGGCTACCAGCCGGTCAGACCCAGCTACCAGGTCCAGCAGCTTTCGTTTAAGGCACGGATCAGATAGAATGCCTTCACAAAATCGGTAATACACTTGTATCCTGTTCACTGTGAAGCAAACTACCATTACTATGGAAAGTTATGTATGCTTTGAAAAATGTTACATATTGCTTTGGCACTTCGGCCTTTGGGTCTGTCCTGTTATGACAGACTATATACTCTGGCTGGCCTTGGAATTGATTTTTCCATAGCCACCGGTGTGATGGACATTTGCTTCCTCTAGTTTATTTGCCCCGGTGGGCATAAAATAAGATGGTATATCTAGTTGGGGAAATCAGGTTTTGGAAGAAATGCTGGGACGTTGTGATTTCAAGTGGTGAATCAAGTGGACGAAAGCAGCTGTGGCTGGATTTGTAGTGGGTCAACTATTTATGTTTGATAACAACGCTCATGCAAATGCTGTGTATTGAGAATACAATTTTACTTCTACTCCATGGCAAGAGTGATTTGTAAACTGTTGTGCAAGAATTGAGCCAAGGTATATGGTAATGGAACTCGCATGAGAACTACCATACCTCGGAATAATAGGAGTTCAAAGGCTGGTTTTAAAACAATCGTATAACTGGTTTTCTTATAAAATATTATTTCAAAACCAATTACTAAAAACAAGTTTTTTTATTTTGTTTTTTCATTATCACTTCTACTAGTGGTGTAATGTAGGGTGACGTGCATAAATTTTTTTTGTTTCCTTAGGAAAATGTTTTTTTAAAATGTTTAGTTCTTGCGTCGGCCACTCAGGTGATGCACGTTGTGGCACCTTACTACAAAGGCCCCGAGGGAAGTGTGCTGAATGCTGATGGTTATGTTTCTTGGGAAGGAATTATACATATGTCCTGTCATAATGTTTTCTATTGGGGTCAAATATTTTTAATTTCAATGTTTTATGTGTTTATAACTATTGTTATCCGAAACTTACCTGACTTAATTTAATCCTTGGAAAATATATCAAATCTCGTAAGATTTTAATCGTATGATATTTATTTTAGTCATTTTTCATTAATTTTCAATTTCAATACATAAATGGATCCTTAAAAAATTGAGTGAATTGTATATTAGTTTGATTGACTTGATTTGATTATTTGAAAAATATCTTGACTGAATTTTTTTAAAATGATAAATGAATGAAAGGATTAAACTTTTAATATTTATAATTATGACGGATTATTTTCTGATTTAAAAAATTGAATCAAGTGATTTTTTTAAAGATGATAATTATGTTTCTAATCCCTCTGAAATTTTAGACTTTTGTTTTTAATCACTATAATTTTTTTATAACATTTTTAGTCTCTTTTATTTTATTCTTCAATATTAATCCTTTTCAAGAATTAGTTTTGGCCTGTTTTAGCCTCTTAGGGATTAGTAGCAATGAATAAAAATAAATGAGGGATTAAATAATTTTTTTTATAAAGATGTAAAACATAAATTTAAAATTTTAGAATACTAAAAACCCAATTATTCTTATATTTACGTCATGTTCAGTTTGCGGTTGATGAAAGTTGGTACATGTTTGGTTTTTCAATGCAAAAGTAAAATAAAATTAAGAGTTCTGATTCTTTTACAAAACATTTTTATCTCAATTTTTTTTCCACCTGATTTACAAACATCGACTTAGTTGTTTATAATAAGAAACTTCTTTTAGCTGATATAATAAGATTCTCATCATATATTTCAACAAGTGAATAACAAGTGATAAAGTATGGTGAATTGGTGAAACAAATGAATAAGGAGCATGTATTTGTCATATGTTATACATCAATTTAATATATATATATATATATATATATATATATATAATGTAAATATTTTTTTTATAGTCATTCAATTGTGACTTACATATATAATAAGATTATTGAGTTTTGTAGTTAACATAATTTTTTATTGATTAACAGTATAAATAAACTTTATGTGAATAGTTTATCAAAATTAAATGCATTATATACCAACCATAGTTGGATCTAGTGGAAGTAATTTCTTGTAGCAAGATAAATCAATGTTTTAAATTTTATTTGAAAAAGATGTTCATATTTAGTGTCTAATTATGTTTTGGATATAATTGACTTTGAATAAAAATAAAAATACATGTGTGAACAATATAATATTATATATATATATATATATATATATATATATATATATTAAAAGTCAGTTTACAAAAATACTTTTTAACTCTAACTTTGTGTAAATTATCCAATTTTTTTACCATTAGACTAATCCTAATGTGCTTCTACAGTTTATTTAGTTTATTTACCGTGCAAATTATTATAATGGAGCCATGAATTCATAACTTTCTTTTTGTATGATATAACATTGCCTAGTTTGACACATTTCTAAAGATGCTTACAATATTAACTTATTAAAAATAGCTTTAGACATAACTTTTAAAATAATTATGGTAAAACTCTAATTTTTAATTACATAGAAATGTATGATTGAAAGATAGTTTAATTTTATTTTATCTTATATTCCAATTAAAGTCGTTAGGGGTGGCAAATCAAGATGATGCAACAAGGCAAATCAACTTCTCATTCGGCATGTGTTAAGTTGTTAGTGTTCGCCATGCATTTTTATTACTACATATTGTTGATGGAGTTAGTTAGTGATTCATTTTGAAATTAGTTTGACAACTATGAAGTTTGTTATAATAGCTACATGTGCAGTGTGTATAAAAATAATAGTGATCATCAATGAAAAGAAGAGTGTGCAAGAGTGTGCATGAGAATGCAGAAGTTTTTTTTACAATTCTAAGTCCCCTCTATTTTCTCTCAATCAATTTCGTCATCATCTTCTCTTATTCTCTAACATAGAGTGACAGTGAATGCGTGTGAGTGCGTGTGAGAACTTTATTGTTCCAACACATGCAATTAGTGATGCCTTATGGGTTTGATCTTAGTTTTAGCTCTTATTATTCTCCGACACAAACCTTGTAAGTGAGATGTACAGAATGATATTTATGTGAGGATTTTCATGGGGAGAGAGATTAAATGGATCATGGATGTTTGTTTTTATGACTTTTGTTCTATTTTATTTCATTAAGCTTCTATTTCATTAGAGAAATCAAATACTAAATTAAATACATTTATTTAAGATATTATCAATAAATAATTTAATTAATTAAAATAAAAAATATAAATAAACATATATGAAATTGAAGATCAAACTAAAATTATATTTTTTTAAATATAAGAATTAAAATATCACAAATAAAAAAGTAAAAAAAAAGAAGACTGAAATTATAATTTAACCAAAAAAAAATTGACCAATGAAAAGTTGGACAGCTTAGATGTGATGATGGTAGTTATAGTTATGGTCGTGGACTGTCACCACAAGAGTTATATGCACTAGAGTTGGGGTGCTCATATAAATATTAGAAGTTAGAGGTGATAGTGAAGAATCTCATTCCCATTTTCCATTGGCTTATTTTAGTATTTTCTCATCTCACTCACGTATTCTCCATGTTTTGTTGTTGCAAGATTTTTCACTCACATGCTTGTTTTTTCCTCTGAATTTTCACCTTTTCTTATAATTCCTGCTGGTAAGTTAGGTTCTTCCATTTATTCTTCTCGAAACATATGCGAGCATGGATCGATCGAGGTACTTAATGTGTTTTGGTTTTAATTTTATTATGTTCATTTCTCGTCGGGATTGCCTAGTGATTCTGTAACAAAGGAAACAATAGAATTCTTAGTTGTTGATATGACTCCTAGTGTGTGCGCGTTGTGTGTGTTTCTTTCAGTCCAGTTCAGAACTATGAAGTGATACTTCTCCCAGTTCAAAACTAGTTTTCTTTCCGTCCTTTGAAGTAGCACATCTGTTTTTAATTTCCTAATTTTGTATCATTCTTAGACTATTGGATTAATTACATTATGTGAAAATGATCAAGACCATGTTTCTTTTTATTTTCAAACACTTAATTTATCCCTGCACCTTATTTGAGCCAAAAATGATAATCATGTTTTTTTAAAACCCCTAAGCCTATTTTAATTATCTTCTACCACCTTGTTTTAGGGTTTAAGAGAGCATAGGGGTTTTAGTCATGATATGCCCCTAATTTGGGGGAGGATTAAGGTAAGAAATTGTCTCAGGAAGGTAAAACAACATACGATAAGGCACCCTCAAAAAGCTTGTAAGCCCAAAGTTTCAAAATAAGTGCTGGAAAAAAATTGAGGCTAAAAAACAAGTAAGTCTAGGTTGAATAAGTGGAAGTTTTTCTAGGATAAATGCTCTCTTATAATCCTAATTTTTGAAATCTCATAAAAACCATAATTTCTTTGATTAGCCCGGCCACATTCACCAAGTGCAAAACTAGGAACATGAATTGCAGGTCGTAGAAATTTAAACACTCACCCAAGATACTTGTGCGCAGAGAGAAACACTAAAGCCTTGTGAGGAAAAGTGAGGCATGACAAATACAAGAAGGTTTAGCTAAGGGAATTTGAAAAATTACAACTATTGAAAGTGTTGGAGCATTCGGAGTTTGCTCTCATTTTTTGTTTTTGATTTGGAGGATTTTGATAAGTATGAACTATTTTTTATAATAAAAATATATTAAAAATATTTATTTAATAGTTATTTTTTGCTTAAATATTAGGAATTGATATTTTTCTTATTTATGGCTTTATATGAAAATGAGGGATTAAAAGCAAAAAAAATCTAAAAAATATCAAAAATATAAATAAAGAAGATTTTTTGCTTTAGGCTCAAGTCCACTCCAACAACTATAAAAAGAGAGTCAAACCCAAGTTCATTCCAACCGCTATAAAAAGGGAGTCAAGTCATAGAGAAAAGACATCGAGTCTCATAGCACTCTAATACACACCTAAGGGATGAGAACTCTCCCTTAGGAAATTCTTTCTTCTCTCTCGTCATTCTCTATTTCCTTTTTTCATCCTTTCTCTTCCATCAGCTTTTAAACTCATTTTCAAGTCTAAGACTCCTTATGGCTGTGAGAAGTTAAACCCTTTGTTAGAGCCTGATAGGCCTAAAAAGCCAAAAGATGTATTGTAAACTTCATATTTATCAATACAGATATTTTAATAAAATCATTGCTAGAAATAGAGTGATTGGATTATGCACATGCATCAAAGCAAACATCTAGAATTAGAACTTCATGCATTTTATCTATTGACTCTTTTAAAGACATTTGAGAGATAGATAGGTAAAATAGGCTTGTCATCGTGAGACATTAGGAGAAGTATTCTAATAGAAGTGGGTAGGATAAATTCACCTAATTGATGGGAAAAATCACAAATAATACGTTTTAGACATATTAGGTCCTAACATTCTCATCCTATTGAATTTTCTTTTATATCTTTTGTCTATTTTTATATTTCAGTTTCTTTTAAACTCATATTTTCTTTTACCTTATCTCATCTTTTCTCTTATAAATTGGAAATTATCCAACAACATAAGTACAAAATAAAGTTCCTGTGAAAATCGACACACAGACTTCCAAGTCTTTACTACTTAGACATTTAATACACTTATCAAAATGTTAACACTCTACAAGCAGGAAAACTTTTCTTTCTTCAGTATTATCGTTGTTAAATCTATAAGTAAGAAAACTTTTCTTTCTTCAGTATTATCGTTGTTAAATCTATAAGTAAGAGTTAGGTTAGGATACTTTACTTTTAAAAGTACATATACAGTTTCTGCATTATTATTATGATCTTGGGTCATTAAGAGCCAAGGTTTACATAAGAACGCTTTAGTATTGGGTTCGTCGGGAAGTTGATGCAATTTATGTATGGATGGGCACTCCTAAGGGCTTTATAGTGATAAGAATCTATCATTCAGACAAAGCACATGCTTAGTTTAAATTAAAGTTAAGAGAGTTTATATCCAAATGTTCTCTATGCAGTATTTTAATGATAAGCTCTTTTTTAATCACAAAATAAGCTAATCCAAATATGACTTATTGATGCAGATGCAGGACTTATTTTGGAAGCAACAAGTCTAGGAAATTATGACAAATATATTTTTGTTTCTGCTCCCTATAATTTCGTGTGTTCATGGGATTTTTGAACTAATTTTTGTTAAAAGTTTCACAACATAATTCTAAACTTTGGTATAATTTGTATGCAGGCATGACTAGGATAGTTGATTATACCAATTATGATGATATGAAATATGTTGTATCTTGTAAATTGTAATGGTTATAGGTTCTGTGTTTTACTTGCCTTGGTGTCTTTTTAACTAGTACATTTGTTCTACTTCCTTAGCTTTGTATTCTCTTACAGATCAGGAAACTTGATGACTCAGAATTCTGCAATGCCTTTTCTCGGGCATAGATACGGGTGGGTGGATATTATATTTGGCTACATTCTGCTTTCAATTTTTTTCTAATTATTTTTGTTAATGTACATCTCTGATTGGTCCAGGTGAGGGAATATGATCGAGGTTATTCTAGAAGTCCTAGTCGTTATTCAAGGAGGAGCTATTCTAGAAGCCTCAGCTGCAGTCCATATATCTCACGAAGCCGCAGCTGCAGCCGCAGCAGAAGTCATAGCTATAGTGACAGGAGCAGAAGGTTCACTTTGGTTGCATTGGTGAAGTATGATTCAGTATATACTTTTGGTAGCTTCGAAGAATTGGCTAAGTGTTAATTTTTGCAGTTTGTCTCCAAAACCAAAACACTCCCGACGTTCTATATCTCTTTCAAGGTCAGTTTCTATCAAGTCTGATACATATGCAGTTTTGTGTTTTGTGCTTTGAATGTTGAAATCTTAAAAGTTTAGTTTTTATGCTTCTTCATAATAGGTAAAACTAGAGTTTGGTTAATGTCATTAGCGTATGTGTATTACTCCGTTACTGTAGCTAGGGCGTTTCTCTTGGAGTATATATTTCTATCACCTTTCCCAATAGGTAGTATCATGTGGTTCATTTTAAATGCTTGGATCAAAATTAAACGCTTGATAATTCTGCGTAAAAATCATAGGGGCAAAACTTTTGTCCTTCCTGTCTGGTATTATTTGGGTTCAACTTGATGATTCCAACAAGACAAATCCAAAAAATTACGGGGGTGGGTGGGATATTATGTAGCTGCAGTTGTCATGCACCAACAGGAAAAAAAAAACACGAATGTATTCTGGTGCAAGAAGGCTGGCACCAGCAGGAATAATACGATTTATTTGGGTGAATTCTGTCATCTTCATTACTACCCACCATAGAGGCTCAGTTGATGTAGAAGTTACTGAGATGAGCTGGTGACTATGATAACAATTGGATGATTTTATATTTAGTTATTTCACCCCTTTTTTTCTTTGAGCTTCAATCAAGTCTCTACTTTTATAGCTTATATCTTCCTTCCACATCTGAATATAGGTGATAGGTGACTTCTATGCAATTGCTCTTGTCGTTCCACCATTCTCATGTTTCAGTAGGATTTCTGCTTGTTAAGTTTTTTATCACGTTATATCTTGATGAAATGAAAATTCATTGGAACATCTGTTGTTACAAGTATATAATGGACATCCCTTTATTTCACTTTTAATTAACAATGGCCTTAAATTTTGATTTCATGTGATTTTCTGGATCCATATGATATTGCATTCAGTTTCTTTTGTGCTTGGATTGAACTTTCTGGTTTTGCTTTTCTAGAATATTATGATATTCCTAGTTGTCTCAAATTTTTTGAGCTTCTCTTTTTTCTTTTTTGTACAAGTTGGAGGGGACTGTTTGAACTTTTTATTGTATGCCTTACACTTTGTTCTCCTCATAAAGCCTAATGCTGTAACATAGACTTATCAGCATAACTCGTCATATGTAGAAAGGTGGAGGGTACAATGTTGAAGTGGATCGTCAGCTTGGCCACTAAATATAGAATGTTCATTAGGGTTGACTCTTTTTTTTAGATGTGGCCTTTTGCAGCGACCTGGGAACTGCATGTTAGGATCTTGATGGCATGTTTTGTTGATGAGCACATGGGAAACACCTTAATGTTGTAACTAATGATGACGGTAATGATATATTGATTAAAGACATGGTCTGCGATTGTTGTAGACTGGATGACAGTAGATAGATGATTTGAAATCTAAAAGCTGGATCACCGTGAACTAAATGCCATTGGTACCAACCATTGCAATCAGCAGTGTTACAATTCAATAAACTACAGCATAACCTGTGCTGTGTTCTGGTTGATCACTTGATCCATTCCTTCTCTATAGGAATTCTTATTGTTCTATATTGGTACAAGATATCATGTGCTGCTGACAATAGAATTTGTAGCACTTACTGAGACTAGACGTGTGATACTGGGTTCAATTGCTTTTCCACTTGGATGCTGCTCAAGATTTGTGGTGGATTAATTTCTTCGTTTTGGGTGGATTGTGGATATTGAATTGAGTTTTGTTTATTAAATTTTTTTGCAGATCCCAGTCAAGATCCAGATCTCCAAATTCATTGGTAAGTGTTATCTGACTTGATGAATTGCTTAACATTATTAAGAAGGGAGGAGTGGAGAACAGTTGCATTTAGCTTTTCTTGTCATTTGCATAATCTTGTGCTTTGATATCGTTTGTGGATTGCAGCCTCGACCTCACCAGAGTCCTAGCCAAAGTCCAAGGAGCCCATCATAATCTAGTTTGGCTCGAGTAAATTCAGGGAGTACAGTAGCAGATGGAGAAGCTACTTCCCATGATCAAAAGCAGGTTCACAATTATAGAAAAATGGGAGAATAGTTCGTCTATTTTCATTGATGCATGTTCGCTAATGAAAATCTCCATTTTGTATGGGGATATGGTCGAAATTCTGAAATAAAATTATAAAAGCACAAAATCGTCTCCATAACTAATTCTGGTGCCATGAAATAGTAAGTGCAGCGTTTTCAAGGTTATTTACCGAATTCAAGTGTTTATATGGTGTTTTTTTTTTAAAAATAATTAAATATATATATTTTTAACTGCAACATAAAAGTCTAATCCAAATAAACTATTGCATTGCAAATTTGTCATTACATTACAGAGATTCACTTTTGACCAATTTATTCCAAGCACTGGAATTTTTCATAAATTTTGAATAAAAATTTCTAAAGAAAACAAATATTTTAATACCAAGTACTTATCGTCAAAAGGTAAAAGTACTATTATATATATTCCAAACATTCATTGTCAGATAAATATTTACTTTTAAAAAAATAATTAAGTTTTTTTGACTGAAAAAAATAATAATAGCAAACTTCAAAATACACGAATAAAACAAACACGCTAGTCTAATGTTACTGAACTCAATCAATCAAGTGACTATTCCGATGACTCAATCATATATTGAAGTGTTTAGACAGAGAAATTTTAAATTTTGAAAAATTTTAAATTTTAAAAATTTTAAATACTTCAATTGAAATTTTTTATTTTTAAAATTTTGTGTTTGAATAAAAAAAATTAAAATTATAAGGATGAAAAAGATGAATGAAAAAAAAGAGAAAATATGGTTGGTGTGCTAGTTATAGTGTTCCTCTATCCTCACACTCCATCGATATTTTAGGAGTTCAGACTTGTTTCTTGAAGAAGACTTTCAATTTCTCACCTTTTAGAAGGAATTTGAAATTCCAAAATTTTAGTTGTTTAAAATTTTGTTTTAAAATTCTAAAATTTTAAATTCTTCATAAAAAGCATCCAAACAATAAATTTTAAATTACAAAAATTTAAATTCTCTAATAAATTACTTTACTCAGTTAAAATTCTCGATCCAAATAAACTCGAAGAGATTTTAAATTTCCCTTATCAAAGTACTCTCTATCTTGGATTGGTACAGGATAGGACTTTGGACATATACTAAATAATTGCATCTTTTTATATTTTTTTACTGAAATTTTAAATAAACCTTGTGATTTTTATTTTTTAACAAACAAGGTTTGAACTTTGACGAGGCTTATTGTTAGATGCAAGTTATTCTGTATTTGATATATTTCGTCTTATAGTTATTAGAAATGTTATTGAAAACTTAGCTAAGATAAAAATGACTTATTTTACAAATTTTGAAAAGTATAAAACATTATTAAAAAAATTAAATCACAAAAAACGATCTAAGACGTAAACTTGTGAAGTAATTTAATTTAAACATAATTTATATATATATATATATATATATAGTTGTTGATATTTTTTGTGTGTTAAATATTTAAATGATTCACTTTATCATCTATAATAATCTTATAACATAATTATCTCACATGCAAAAATACACATAATCTAAAAAATAAAAATAATGTCTCAACTAATGTCAAAATGTACAGATCAATAAAATGTATTTTATCCCCTTCAAAAAAAAATGTTTCCATTCAGCCAACACAAAAGACTAATATTTTAAAACTGCTATATAAAATTCTGACCACAGTCATGTATCACTATCTCCCTCCTGTGGTCATTGGTCAAACTTCGGAGGCATCCAGGGTCATGTGTCACTCGCATATAAATTTTTTTCATTCAATTTTATATTCAGATTGAATTTTTCATCAATTAATAAGATTGATTCTTAATACATTATCTTCTTAAAATTAAAACTAAATTCAAAATTTAGACATAAATACTTTATTTTTAGTGTAAATGATAAAAAAATAATATTTATCTCAACAAATATTAGTAATTTAATATTCTAATTTTTAAAATCAGTTCAAATATACATTAATCAATAAAAATAATGAATATTAATTTATATATTTTAACCTGTACAAAACAGAATTGTCATCTCCAAAAAAGAAAAAAAAATCACCTGTTGAAAGTTGAAACCTCTTCAAAGATGTCACCTTTTTTTTTATTTTAGGTAATGCTATGTTTTTTGTGGCTCCGTTCGTTGAACCAGAAAAGATGGTATTGTGAATACAGTGGGCGATGGTCACGTGCGTCAGCATTTTATTTTCAACGCGCTATTCTGGGTGTTCGAATTCGCAGTCGTAGGTTTACAATTACAAGTTTTTATTCGCTTCTTCTTTCTCTTATTTATTTTTTCCAATAGCATATATAAAGCAAAGCCTTGTGGCTGTCATATACCACCATCGTGTGTGTGTGTGTGCGCTTTCTATTCCTTTCATTGTTTCTTTTCTCTTCGTTCTGAAATTTCGTTTCTCTCTCCAACGCTACAATGTCGGAAGCTAAGACCCAAATTGAATCCATAAGGAAGTGGGTCGTCGAGCACAAGCTCCGTACTGTTGGTAAAATTTCTCAATCCCCCACTTCATTCGTTCTTTTGTGTTTCCTCATTCATGGGTGTTTGATTTTGTTAATTTCGATCTTTTTGCGGTTTTTGCGATTTTTATTTGGATCAGGGTGTCTGTGGCTCAGTGGTATTTCGGGTTCAATCGCTTACAATTGGTCTCGACCCAACATGAAAACTAGTGTTAAGATCATTCACGCAAGGTTTGTTTCTTATAATTTCTTATCTTTTCGAATACTGTTTTTGACCTAATTTAATTATCTGGATTTCTGCAATCCCTGTTGCTTTGATGTTTTGTTTATGATTTGCTACTACGGTTTGTTTCATCGAGGCCTTTCATTGTGATGTGATCCCAATTTCACTTCTCCACGAAGTTAATATTGGCAATCACCTAGGAAATTGAAATGCAGATCCATTTATTTCGACCTCTATATGGCAATTGGAAAAGTTAATTATTGGTTGGCATTTACAACAATAATTTATTGGAGTTTTGATGAACAATACTGTAATGTTTGTTGGTATAATGGGCTTTGGTTTTTGTTTTCTTTTTCTCATGGTTTTTGTGGTATAAAGATGAGCTTTTTCATTTGCAATTACTCTACTGTCTCTCATGTTTGTCTCTTCAATTAAATAATGTTTAACAATTCAGCATAAAAAAACCTTCAACGTAGATACTGCTGCAAAATTTGAGTTGGAGAGGATGGATAATGGTAAAATTGTTGGTCGTGATGGTATTCCTATTGAAGTTTGGATATGTGTAGGAGGACAATATATCTTTTGGCTCACTAAAGTATTTAATGAGATTTAAGAAGACGCCACATACGTAGAGGAGAATCACTTTGGTTCTTATACATAAAAGCATGAAAGATATTTAAAATTGTGTAAATTATAGATGAATAACACTTATAAGATGTACTATGAAACTATTGGAAAAGTGATTGCATAGATTAAGAGATGAGACTAGGATTGCAGAGAATTGATTTGGATTTGTCAGAAAATTCTACGACAGAAGTTGTTTATCTTCTCCAAGGTTGAAAGTGTACCGAAGTAAAGGAATAAACAAAAGCTGAAAAGATGACAACAGAAGCTACTTAGTGATTTGACTGTTGTTGTTATTGTTTGAATTGTCATCCCTCAATTAGAGGGACATGAAAAGATGACACCATATTTGAATTCCCAGAGGATATGGGTTGATCTGGTGTCTTATTTCAAGTAATATACAGATGTCTGCATATCTGGAAATATGAATAACTAGATTGGGATTGTTCTATGTGATATGTTGGGTTTAATTCCTACATTTCCCCCCTTGTTGCAAAATTCACTGCACAATGTGTGTATTGAGTTTTTTTTTTATGAATAATTTTGAACCTACTTTGGGACACCCTCCATAATTTCCCAAGCTTATTCTTCTTGCTAATGTTTCTGAGCTATTTTATTTCAGGTTGCATGCACAGGCTCTTACGCTGGGAGCATTAGCCGGAGCTGCACTAGTAGAATATTATGATCGTAATGCAGGAGCAAAGGCTTCAAAAGAAATTTTGGACAATAAGTAGAACGCAACCAAAGTACCATGATGAATTCTTTATATATACCGAGGGATCCTAGTACTAGCTAGTCATACCTGATATGATTATAGCAAAATTTGCAATTGGACTTGTACTGTACTCTATTCATTCTTAAAATAAAACACTACATTGAAATGTTAACACCATAACATGCCTGTGGCAGAGTGAATATATTTTTTTGTGTTGGAATGGATTACTTATAGTGCTAGTTGCTTCATACATTTGCTAGCATTTTTTGTCAGTTCGTAGTTATCGGAATAGGATTAGACAATATCTTATAATATTAGTTAAACTTTGACGTTCGGAGAAAGAACGGAGTTAGGAATTTGATTCTAGGGTCCCTGTCCCGAGACTTGGCGATTATATAGCCATAACTGAGAATGTTTGGTTCATTAAAAAGAAGTGGAGGTATTGTGATAGAGAGATAGGGAAAGGAGAGGGAAGGGGAACATTCTTTTAAGTTCTGCAATTCTCCAAAGAACTTGCAAAATTTGGATAAGTCTTCTTCATTTTGTTGTTCCTTCTTTTCACTCCTAGAATGTGTTGAAGTTTGGAAAGTCATTCGTGTTATAGTAAAGTACGGAATGTGAGGTTTTTATGTTCGTTATAGGATTTAAAATATAAAGTTTTAAACAGATGAAATAACAATTTATTAAAATTATTATTTTTAAAATAACAATTTGTATAAAAAGCTTTTATATTTACTTCTATATTATAAATTAGAATTCACAACATGAAAAGTGAGATCTCACTCTTTTCCTACTTTCAATTTACACTTTCTTTGAAAGATGCATTTTATATATTATTTTCACAGCTAGTAAAAAATATATATTTATCAACTATTTAAATTTTTTTTTCTTTTATTATTATGTAAATGTTTATTTTTTTAATAATATATATATTATATATAATAAATTCAAAATATAAATGATGTTAAAAACATTTCATTATTATAAATTTTAAGTGTAAAATACATTTTTATATTTTAAAAAAATTATTAAAAATTTCATCATATGAAAAAGATATTTAACTGTACAATACAATCATGTTAATGATAAAATTAAAATTAAAATAATAGTTTAAAATAAAAACTCACATCTTAAGTTTTCCCTCCCATGAAGTATTTTACAGTAATATATATATATATGTCTATTTGTTTGTGTACGTATATATGGTATGTGTGCATGAGTGTGTTGATGCTCGCAAATATATTT
Organism: Glycine soja; assembly: GCF_004193775.1. NCBI lineage: Eukaryota > Viridiplantae > Streptophyta > Magnoliopsida > Fabales > Fabaceae > Glycine > Glycine soja. Next base: position 40,236,363 of record NC_041011.1, on the reverse strand, counting down.
ATAGATAGTTGTTAAAAAATTAAAACAAAAAATAAATTAAATTAAATTAAAAACAAATAAATTTGAAGCATATTATTAATATACTAAAAGCATACTTTTAAAACATGTGTTTACACTAAAAATAAATATTTTTGAATTGTTATGTTTACACTAAAATTATATTAGAGCAACCTAATTTATATATAATTAAAGTTATTTAAATAATGCCAAGTTGCAGGTACCCGTAAGCTTAAAAATTGATTTATTTTACCCTTACAAAATATTTATTAAAGTATCTATTTTAATTCATAATAAATTTCAATACATGTTTTTTTTTTCATTCTTAATTGTTTCACTTAGGACTCAAATTAAAAGATGGATGAAGCAGAAATTAAGAATTCACAAATAAAATAATGTTTTTATATTATATAATAGATAAATATATAATATTTTTATTTTATATATATATATATATATATATATATATATATCAGTTATTCATAACATATATAGCATTATGTTGATCATCTTTGAAAAAATACAATAAAATAAATAAATTTTAACATTATGAAAGAGAATGATGCATAAAATATTTTTCTTGAAATAACATGTGACAAATGTAAAAAGAGAGATAAATAGTTACATGAGAAGAACACCATTTAACACGGTGAAACCAGAAAAAAAAATAAAAAATAGTGTAAAAAAAGTGCAGTGAAAGACACGAAACAAAATAAAGAATAACAAAGTTAAACAATCTAGATATGAAAGAAAACAAAACGATGAATAAATGATATGTTTAAAATTTAAATTGAAAATTAAATTAAATTCAAATAATTAATAAATAATCAAACCGGAAAGATGGACAATGGTAATTACATATAATTGATTTGGAATAATTATTAGAATTGAATATTTAATTATTGGATTACTTATTATTAACTAATAAAAGCCAAATTTTGTAATATTAATTAATTTTCTATTAATTAATTATAACATATTTCTCAAATAAATAAATTTTCATATTAATAAGTATATTCAAAACTTTTTACCAGAAAAGTAATTATAAAAAATTTATATATGAAACTATATTGAATTTTTTTTCTTATTATAAATTTAATCATAACAAAATTAATATCTAAAAAATATACTAAAATATTTATTTTGAATATATTAGAATAAATTAAATTTACAAGCATATTTTCAAATATAATCTAAATCATAAAAAAATATTTAATGTATAGGAAAATATAGTTATAAAAGATTGAGTTATATTCACACGATGTAATTTATTTTTTTTATTTGATTCAACTATTAATAATATAACTATTAATTTGTAAATTGATTCAAATCAATGTTTATTTAGTTTTTAAATAATAATATATTAAATGACAAACACATGTATTAATTTTAAAGGATAGAGTATAGAAGGACCAACAAAGGATTCTTTTGGTTTCTTAATCCGTAGCTTGACGTTGAAAATAATTTTTTCATTGTAAGTGTGTTTTATCAATCTACTTTTTTTGAATGAATTTTATTAATCTACCTAAAAAACCATTAACTTTAATTTATATCAATTACGTTTGAAGTTAAAAAAATATCAACCATTTAACTATTTTTATGAGTACCAGCGGAAACATCAAACATGGGGCTGTTGCGCATGTGTTTTTGCATTTTATTGTGCTATTGGGTCAAAAATTATTATATTATAATAATTTATAATTACAATTTTTGAACTCTGTTCAATAAATAACACATTTCATGTGGAAAAAATAAAAATAAAACTACATAGCATAACTAAAAATAAAAATAATTAATTATTATAGAAAAATCACAATAATCGTGGCTTTTAAAAAAATTTCCCTCCATCTTTTTTCCATAAATTATCTCTTCATTGACAATGAGTTTTGAATCGTATATCCCATGAAAGCCTGTTAAATTAATTAAAATAATAATTAGTAACAAACAAAGGAAACTAAATATAAAAAAATATATAAGAATGAGTTAGAATAAAAAAAGTTATAGGAATAAAGGTTAATTCAATGTGACTTTGTACCGTACTTCTTATACCATCAGCAATAACAAAAAATCAACCGTTCCCCATGCAAAATCCTTCTTTTTTAATTTTTATTCTTAATTTATCATATCGAGAATAAATAGATAATTATAATAATTAGATAAATCAGAATGAAAGAGGATATGTAAATAAAATAGTGGAGAGTGATTAGTGAATACTTTAATATTATTAAGAATAAAATGGTTTAAAAGATGTGAAGTTCAAGAACAGTTACATAAATTTGTATTTCTTTTATATATTGATATAGATTAATATCAATTTACTTATTAGTTAATAAAGGGTAATTAAAATTTTAAAATATAACCAAATATATATTAAAATAGATAATTTTATTATTAATTTATTAATCAATTTAATTTCTTAACAAAATTTAATAGGTAATTAAATATATCTATATATATATTAATAAATGTTTGGTTAAAATGTAATTTTTATTCTTAAATATATGATTTTAGTTCCCTTATTTTTAAATTGATATATTTTGTTATTAACTTTTAAAAACTTCACAATTTTAGTCTTTCGGTTGAGAAATTTTGTTTCCCAATTTTAAAAAATATATAATTTAAATCCTTTTAACCAATTTAAGATGTCCATTGGATAAATTTTTAATTATGTTTTATAAATTAAATTTATTATTAATTAAATAATTAAAAAAATTATCACATGACTAATAAGATACATGTTTCTGTCAACATTAACAAAATACATATATTAACATTTGGAATTGGTTATAGGCATTAAAATCATAAATTTTTGAAAAATGAGAAACAAAATATCTTGATTAAAAAATAAGAGGCTAAATTTATAAAAAAATTTAAAAAAGGAGACTAAATTTCATATAAAAAATAAATGAATTAAAATCACATATTTTAAAAAATAAAAATTATATTTTACCCTGAATGTTTTTTGAGTGACATATTTGAGAATCACCATGTCAAGTGTATTTGTTAGAAGATTTTGTACAACATTATTGACTTTTGAGGAAGTTGTGACACTTGAAACTTTCCTCTCATTTGTGTATACTGTATAGTAAGTTTTTAAACTTTTATCCGAATACCTTTTTATTATTTTAATGATTTTTTATTATTAATTATTCAAATAAATTTTTAAAATTTGGTGCACACGACTTTGTTGCAAATTTTTATATTCAGCTGTTTTTTCAAGTTAAAGATATTAAATTTTAATTAATACTCAAGATTGTCATTAACATTAAATACAAGTATACACTATATTCAATCCGCAATTATTTATTTCTACAATATTTTTTTAAAAAATTGTAAATTATGACTTTTTTGAATGAATGCATATTTAATATATTATTTTATATTTTTGAAATTGTATTTTTATCAAAAATAAAACAAAAATTTTAAATACTTATTAAAAATATTTGTATGTATTTTTTATTCAAGTATAAAAAAATTATTAAACATTTTTTATTCATTTCAATACTCAAAATAATTAAATAGAAAACTGTATATTTAAATTATCAATTATTGACCATTAAATTATTTGTAAATAGATGAGAATGTAAAACTTTTTATGCTAGTGCATAACTTTTTTTTCTTTTTTTATTCGATAGGCTAATTTCACTAATATGTTTTAATTACATAGATGCTACATTTATTGCATAATACAATTTAAACTAGTATATTATCTCATGCAATGCACATGCGGTGACGTTTATGCCTTCTTGTTGAGAATATATATAAATAATATTTATTTATATTTTTATTAAATTGTTAAAATTGTAAACAAATTAATAGTTTACATAAAAATAAAGTTAAAAATTCAGTTTTAAAATAGGTTAAAAATATGTGTAAAATTTATAATTAAATAATGTTTTCTTAGAAAATAAAAACTTTAATGATAATATTAATATCCCAAAAATAAGCACATAAGGAGAAGCTAAAAAATAGTATGTAAAATGTAATGATTTTTCTTTTCATCTACCTTGTCTTTGGACATTTACCATTGGCTGCATATATAAAAAAAAAGCTATGGATTTGTCTTATTGAGTTGCTAAATTGAAAATATGTGAGCATCAAATACTAATTAAAAAATATGAAACCTTGTATTTATAATATTTTCCCCATTTTTAGTTAAAAAAAATTATATTTTCATATAACATCTTTTAAAAAATATTCATTTTATATAACGGTAGATACACCTTTTTTTTGTATTTTTAATGCATGTATATGTAATGGTATCAATCAACTAATAAGACTAAAAATATTGCTATAATTATTTCATTAATAAACGTGCAAAAAGAATTTGATTTTTGTTAATTGTTATTTTAAAAATTATTTTCTTTATTTTAATGTGAAATATTATTTAATTATGCAGGGCCTAATTACAGTGAGGTTTGACACATGTGCCGACATGCATAGTCAGCAACTGTGTTTTATTTTATATAATATATTAGTGTAGTATCCCATATCCTATATGGATCTTAGGTTTAAAAAAAATCTTACTATATATATATATATAGTAAATATATTAAAAATTATAATAGTATAAATTTTTTTAAATAAATCTAAGATCCTTATAAGATATGAAATACTACACTAGTATATTATATAAAATAAAACTGAGTTACTAACTATGCATGTCGGCACATGTGTCAAGCCCCAATGTAATTAGGCACTGCATAATTAAATAATATTTCACATTAAAATAAAGAAAATAAATTTAAAAATAACAATTAACAAAAATCAAATTCTTTTTGCACATTTATTAATGAAATAATTATAGCAATATTTTTAGTCTTATTAGTTGATTGGCATTTGTATACATGCATGCATAAACACTGGTGTATATGCTTGTAAACATATTTATAGGTATTCATTAAAAATTAAAATAAAAAATAAATTAAATTAATAGCAAACAAATTTGAAACATATTATTATAATAAAATAAATACCTTTAAAACATATATTTATATTTGAAATAAATAATTTTAAATTTTTATATTTATACTGTAATTATATTAGTAGAACTTAATTTATATATAATTAAAGTTATTTAAGTAATTTCAAATTATACGTACACCTAAGTTTAAACTATTTATAATGTATATTTAATATTTTAAAAAAGGAACAATTGAATCTTTAAATCATGATATTAATTATTTTAATTAACAACTTGAATATATTAATTCCTTTAATTACTTTTTTATATATCAATTGCTTAAATGGTTTAAGCAAATAAATGATACCAACATTTTCTTTAAGTAAATAAGTTTGTCTTTAAAACTATTTTTTTTAAAAAAAATATTAAATTTGAAATTGTTATGTGTTATTCATAGTATTCCTTGGAATGTGATTCTTGAAAATATAATATGATACCTTAAAATAAATACAATGTTTTAAATAAATTAATTCTTTCCTTTTTTCTCATATTTTGATTGAATTTTATTTTATTTGTTTTAACGAAAAAGATAAATTAATTATGCCATATCTAATTTCATCATTGTTTGTCATATGTTCAAACATGCAACCTTTGTTTTATATAATATATAGATATAATATATAAATATAGATAGATTGATATTGATTTATGGTTAAATTAGTTTTTTAGTCCTTTAATTTATTTTTTAGATTCAATTTAGTTATCGAGTGCTTTTTAGATCCAATTTGGTTGTTTTTTTTTAAATCGATTCAATTTGGTCCTTCAGTCTAAATGGTAAAAAATCATACTTTGTGATGGTTCAAAATAACCACAAAGTGATTTTAAACGGTCACAAAATAAATATTTTTCCAAAAAAATAAATTAATTTTAAAAATTAGAGGACCAAATTAAATAAAATAACTAAAACACCAAATTGAATTGGTTATATAAATTAGTGGACTAAATTAAACCAAAAAAATAGAGGATCAAATTGAAATTAAATAATAATTTAGAGGATAAATAACATATTTAACCTTGATTGATGGATGATTGATTTGGAATTTTACAATGATTTGATATTGACTAAAATATAATTTTTATTTTTCTATTTTCTTAAATATGTGCTTTTAGTCCTCTATTTTTTTAATTAGGGATATTTTATTTTCATTTTTAAAATTTTTACGAATCTTCATTTTTTAATTGAAACATTTCATTTTAAAAATATATAATTTTAGTCGGAGTAGTCAATTTCAAATGTTGACCTATGTACTCTATAATCATTGATCAATAACTGTTTATTTATAGACATTATAAATGTTTTTTTAAATTATTTAATTATTAGCAAACTTAATTTATTAAAAAAGAATTAAAAAGTACACAAACAACAAATTTGAAATTGACTAAAAAGATTAAAATCAAAACTTTTTTTAAAAGTAAAAAATAAAATGTCTCAAATAAAAAATAAAAGAAATTATAATTACAATTTTTTTAAAAAATAAAAGATAAAATGTCTTAGTTAAAAAATAAATTTAAAATAACATGATTTTATAAATAAAAAAACAAAAATTACATTTAAACGTTTAATATTTTATAAAACTAATTTTTCCTTCCCATGTATTATTTTACAACAATAACCTATTTTTCTCTACAAACTTGCCATTATGTTAGCGTATAAAACGAGAGCCAAATCCAAACCCTAATTTCCTACCACACCGCACTTCACCGCCCCTCGTTTCTTCACACTCTGCCGTGCTCTTTCGGCGCAGGTCAAGGTATTCCTCTCTTTCCCTGTTCTCCGCTTTGACCTTTGCTTAATACACACGCAAAGAATTAGAATCACCGTTGAATTTCAGTTAGCTTTGTAAGTTTTCTAGGAACCGTAGAAACTGAAAACGGATCTTAATTTGTGTGTTTGCGTTTTTGGATCAGAGATTCGCAATAGAAAGTGAGAAAAAAAATGAGTCGAGGAAGTGCAACTGCTGCGAAGGGCAAGAAGAAGGGTGCGACATTCACCATTGACTGCGCGAAGCCGGTGGAGGACAAGATCATGGACATTGCGTCTCTCGAGAAGTTCCTTCAAGAGAGGATTAAGGTTGGTGGCAAGGCCGGTGCTCTCGGCGACTCCATCACCGTCGTACGTGAGAAGACCAAAATCATTGTTACTTCCGACAGCAACTTCTCCAAACGGTAATTAAATTCTCTCTTTTTTTAATTAATTAAGGTCATTTTTCTGGATGAGTTTTTTTATTAACAGAATTATTGGCTTATTGCGGTCTGAATTGTAATTTTGAATGCACTAATTGTAATTTTCCCTAACCTATTGTCAAATTCAGGATGCAGTGTTTTGGAGAAAATTTATTTTGATTTGATGTATTTTGAACGTCTCATCTGATTCCAGGTACCTCAAGTACTTGACTAAGAAGTACCTGAAGAAGCACAATGTGCGGGACTGGCTCAGAGTGATTGCTTCTAACAAAGATAGAAGCATTTATGAATTGAGGTACTTCAACATTGCTGAGAATGAAGGAGAGGAAGAAGATTAATTTACCCATTTTGAGAGAACCTTGTTTACCCATTTTCCCAGTGTTAGCTTCTCTTTTGGATTGAGCTATGTTGCTTTGTTTACTTTAGTTGCAATTTAACAGTTTTGCTTATTTATGAGTTGTGGTGCCATTTTCCATTGAATTCAGAATAGAGTTCATTTATTACATGGTTAACTTTTGCGTTTGATACAGTTCGATTGCTTTACTAAACGAATTCTTAGATCATATCTCAAATCCCTACCTGCGGTATTTGTTTCTATGTTGTCTGGCTCTTGAAGTATGTTGATTAAATGATCAGTTTAATTGCTACAAGGAGGCATTTTGGAATTCTGTGCATTGTGCTAGAAGTAGAGAGGGGAAGGGGAGGGGGGACGAGAGTTTCTGATGTATAAAACTTGTGTATAGTTTCTAGATGTAATGGCTAATGTCACTTGTTGCATTCCTGCTATTCTTGCGAAACAAATTTTCAACAGTTCAACTGTGTAGTCAATCATACCAGGATGTATGGGAAGGGTTGTATTAAAAATCTTATTCTGATGCGTGGAAACGAAACTTCAATCCTTTTAACAGCAGGAGACCGTAAATTTGTAGTCTGGGATGCAGTTGTGTAAGAACTGTACTACTTGAATGGATAATTTGACATCGCTTACTTGGAGAGTTTACTCTCTAATCCTTTCAGGCTATATTAAAACTATCATGATCCTATGATTTTGTTTAGGAATAGACATGTTGTGTCTCAAAGGATTAGAGAGTACTCCTTAATCCTTTAAGGCTATATTAAAACTATTATGATCCATGATTTTGTTTAGGAATAGACATGTTCTGCCGGACATCTGTTTCAGTCCGGATGTAGAAGCAATACTATTTGAATAAATTATGTTATTTGATTGGATTTATGATGGGCTGATAAAGAATTATTAGGTTATGCTACGATCTGTTTTGGTTAAAAAGAAATTGGAGGAATGAGTGAGATGGAAACAAGTAACTTGGTTTGGTAAGGTAGATTTAGAGAAGATATAATTTTAAAAATTGAGACTTGCTTTTGTTTCTTATTTATTTTCACTCATCTCTCTATTTCTTTTCATCCAAACATCTTTCATTTCTATTCTATTTCTCACCACCAATTTTCACTCATGATTATTATTTTCATCTACGCTTTATTTATTTTTCCCATCAAACAGGGCATTAGAGTATTATGAAATACAATTTATAATAGATAGTAAGCTTCATATGCTATATTTAAGTTATTTATATTGTACAGATTTGTTTGCATTGTGCATCGATAGTACAGAGTAATATTCCATGTTCAGAAAAGAAAGAATCATTTTAGTTTCACATAATTCACTAAATAACTCTTCGGTGCAAAGTGCACCTTTAATGTTACGGTGCATTATTGATGCTCTTTTTGTATGTTAATTCTCTGAACATATATTTATATTTTAGTTTCTTAATTTATTCCACAAGGCACACACAACAATTGCTTGGAGATAGAGAGCCTAAGCAAATGATGGAAAGAATTGTTCGGTGTTGAAATATGAACCGGAAATAGTGGGTAGTGAAGATCTACCTTTTAATTTCCTATTTTGCTGGTATTACCGTATTACGTGATTTTAAGGTTTGAATAACCCGTGATCGTGAGATTTTGATGAACCTTTAAATTAATTTGGAAGATGTTGAGGTCGCTGAATTGATCCAAATAAGAATTAAGATCAACACTTTTCTAGCTGAGGGACATTATAACAGCATTGTTGCTCACTCAAACTATAATGAGTGTTCATCTTCAACCTGGTCATTGGATATGTGCGAATTGGTGAAGAAGTATGTTGGTGAGCTAGCTAGGTTCTTGTGTAGGATTAACTATTTATCTAAGGATTAAAATGTAAAAAAAAGAAGAAGAAAGAAAGAGTAAATAATTGATTTCATTTTTAAGTATTATGTTCTTAACATAAAATATAGATTACTTGAGCAGTTCTATAGAAGTATCAGAAATGCTCAGTAATATTAAAATGAATTTACCTGAACTTGTATAATTTCTCTAATAAATTAGCTTCAAATGAAACATACCAACTTTTCGGGAAGCACACCAAATTCTCTAATAAATTGGCTTCTAATAAACGTAACATCTTCTACCAGAGTCCAATAGTCTGACATTAATGTCAACCCAAAACTTCATGATTGCTCATAAGCTTATAAATTTAATATTTGCCAGACTAGTTCTCCACATAAGCTGCACGGAACGCATTTGCATAATACCAAAACACCAACTCTAGCTGAACCAACCTCATAATTAGCATAATGAGGTATAACTCTAAACCAGCCAGCACATAGAAAAGGAAAAGGTAAATTGTACATAGCGAATTGCACGAATTGTAGTTGGAAAAGTTTTATTAGAAATAAATTTTCAACCTCTTGCTCTTACTATGTATGGTAATGCGTCTTAGATTGGTTAAAATAGTTTTTTGTGTACAAAATAGCATGGCTCGAATGTTTTATTGATAGTAAGCTTTTTTATATTCTTTTACATCTACTTTTTTTTTTAATTTATTCTGTGGTTTTACACCTTACTTTTCTTTTACATCATCCATTATTTTTCTTTTTTTCAATTTTCTCTCTATTACTCTATTCCTTTTATTTCGAGCAAAGATACATCCTAAAAACAATAGTTAACATTATACGGATGCTAGATGCAGAAATTTGATTAGATTTCATTTTTACTTTCGGTAAGACTGTGTATGGTTGTGCTCTCCTGCTTGGTCAAATAGGAATTTGTACAAAATAATAGTACTAGTTAATTTCATATATTTTTCTCTTCTTTTCACCTATTTAGCTTATGTTTAGCTTTCAAAGCACATTCAAAAAGTAAAATGAAAATGGTTCTTGTTTAATTTTCTGTTGGATCTGAAGATAAATTATGTTTTGTCTCAATGTTATTTTAAAATTCAGTTTTCCTTAATTTACAAAATAAAATTCTTTCAAACTTAAGTTTGTAAGTTTTATTTCAAACATGCATTAAAAAAAAAACAGAGACTCATTATTTTTTTAAACAGTTAACGTCAATTTTGTGCTTCACTATTTCTTTTCGCATCAGTAATCAGCAATTCACTGTTCATTTTGTTAGTTACGTCATTTTCCTGCAATTTTTCTCCAGTATTTTGCCATTCGTATTCTCCGGGCGGCCGGCTCCAACTATATGACATAATCATAGTCCACTCCACAGTTACTTGCAATAACTTGGACATTTGTGCATTGCGTGTTAAATTGACCCTATATTCATTATTCCATTTGCTTATGTTTTAAGGTTCTTCTGCATTGGTAGCGATGACTTGCGTTCTTTTTCTTGTTTTTTTACATTTCAATTTCGGGTAAATAGTCACTTTTGTTTCTAAATGTGTAATTTATTAATAAATAAAAATATAAAATTTAGTCTCTAAAAGTGTCAAATATATTCAACCCATCTCTAATTGTCATACATATTTATTATATAATATTTTTTTTACTTTTCATTTTCCTCACACATGTGTCATTGAAAAATGAAAATACAAAATATAGTTCACGACAAATATATTCAGATGTTAATAATAGATTCTAACTAATTATTATAATTTTAAAAAATTTATAATGATTATGACAAAAGGATCAAATTAGTAATTTAATATTTTTTAACTTAACTCATCTCAAATAAGTAAATTTAAAATTTTAATTTGATTGTTAACTAAAATTCAGATCATGGAATTCCATTAAGGTGAATTAAAAAAATTAAAATAAGAAAAAAATATAATAAATAATTATTTTTGTATTTTCTTTATTAACTTTAAATTAATGATAAAAACTGGTACATTAAATCGAGTCTAAAAATAAACTTGTTTTATAAACTTGCAAATAATTTTTTTTACTCCCATGCTTGATGAAAGGTTGAAGTAAAAAATGTTTATTGTAAGACATCATAGTTAAATTAGATCTATGAATAATTTTTAGAAAAAATTATAATTGTAATGACATTTTTAATTTATAAAAAATACTCACCTCCTTTGGAATGTTTTTTTTAAGATTATGATTTTTAAAATGACTAGTCAATAAAAAATAATTATATATGATTTTAAAAAAATTAATTTAAAAATCAACAAACTTTTATTATAATTTGAAATTTAATGTTATCGCATATATTAATAGATATTCATATTTTATTATGAAAAATTTATAAAAAATAATTAAATAAATAGTATTTGATTAAATAGAAACAACGATTTTTTTTATCATTTTACAATAATTTTTTTTTGTTGATAGCTTAAAAATTACATAAAACGTGTTTGGTATAACTCTTCTAAAATTTTGTGGTAATTATTATAATTTTTTTAAAATTATAATAATTAATTACAATCTAATGGATAGTCGCATGACTATTTATTCAATATAAACAAAGTATTATGTGTTTGTATCAGTTTCTAAGACAAGAAATAATCAACTAATTTTTTATGACATCACAGTGGTTTTGTGGAATAGGTTTAATTTTTGTATAATGAATGGAACTTTCTTTCCCTTTTATGTGAAACTAAATTGAGCCAACGATAACAAAGCAGAGTCCCCCCCTTCCTAAAGCGAACTCCCAGATCCAGTGCTTTTTCCTGGACCTTTTCTTTTGGACTGTCATCCTCCTTTATCCTCACCTCATCTCTTACCATTAACACAATTCCAAATTTCCAATTCCAACTACCACTAGATTACATCCTATTGTTCGTCACATTCTTTATCGGTCAAACACTTTAATGTGCTGGACTGAAGTTAATTAAACCCAATCCGTATAATACTCTTCCGGACCTAAATAAGAAGTTTGCCCAACATTATTGAAATTAACATTCGTAACAGAAAAAATTAGCATATATGAACCTCTCTTTGGTCAAGAGTAAAAGTTATTTGTAACTATACAAAAATATGATATAATTGATTATGAGAGGCTCTGGGTCTGTATCAGATATAGGGAGTCTAGTCAAGTTCTTATGTCTATATATACCATCAACATTATCGTCACTCTAGTAAGATTTTTAAGTAATTTGAGCGTCAAAATATCTTATACAAGTAATATAATCTACTAGTATTTTTCATGGCATCTTAGCCAATCTACAGTACCAAACCATCCAACACTTCTAAGAAGCACATTGTTAAGCCAGGATACGTTATCAGTCTACCTTGAATTCTTCATTGATCCATTTCGGACATACCATTCACTTCCACCTCCAAAAAATGAAAAACTAAAATGACAATTATCATATTTTTGTCTTTTGGTATTAGCACTCTTAACAGAAGGAAAGTTATGGAAAATAATATGTTCTCTCACTGAAAAGGTGGAAGTTTGAAAGCAAAATATGGTAGAGGGTAGTGCTAAATAGCTATTTATATAGGGATTTGCACGAAAACATTTGTTAATGGCGCTAACTTTAGTTTTGTTTTGAGTTTTAACTCTGCTGCTGCTCACGTCCCTTAATTATAACTTCGTGTTTGAGGTCTCACATGGAGAGAAAGTCTGAGGTCGACGTTAAATAATTGTTTCCAAACAAACACTTAGTGCTGATAATAGAAAGTCCAAATGATTATACTAGTTTCTGTAAAAGGAGAATCCGGCAACATTAATTTAAACATGGATATTTTTACTCGTGAGGACTTCTAATTTGCAGTGACACTGGTGCGCTTGTTATTGTAGGCTGAAGCAATATAAGAATTTTACACACTGGATAATGATCAGAAAAAAAAAAGTCTTATTATGTTCAAAGATAAATAAATTGTCGATGTTAATATGTTATCCACCATTACAATTTGATGATTTCCTAGCCCAAACACTACTACAAATATGTATGATACTTGTTACTGAACTATGAAAAAAGTTACATATACTTATAGCTTATTGACTTTGTCCTCGTTGTAACGGAGACGAGGGCGAAGCCCAAGAAACGGAAATATGCTCTGCGCATATCATCCTTAGCTGCAGTTAACTTGAGAAGCTTGCATTTGAATCCTCTTCCTTCCTTCTGTTTCTAATCTGGAGTTGGCCAGTACATTCCACGTGACCCTGCACAGTAGAATCACATTCACATGCAAATCTCAGTTTCTGAAAGTGAAGCATATATATATATGTTTACCAACATAGTGTAATATTGTTGTGCTCAGGAATTCCATTTTCATGTCATTGTGAAGAAGAGGCCACTCTTTTAAACAAAATTCTGCATCTCGAGGAATTTAGTGTGTTGGTCTGGAGAGAATGCCATGGCCAACAAAAGAAGAAGAACAAAAAAAAAGTGAAACATATTCAATTTCAACCTATATAAAGTGTAAATCGAATGCATGCAATGCAACTCTCAACTTTCTACATGAAGACACGCACTGGTCACCAGTGGAGCAAGACAGATAAATAAGCTAACCTTGGTTCGACAACAGCGAACAACCTAGCTAGGAAGGGCAGCATTCCAGGAAAATCCAAACAAAAGTGGAATGAGGTAGGAAAATCGTGTTGGAGAAGGGGAGCACGTGCAAAATCAGATTAACTAGAAGTGAGTTGCACGTGCCCTGCTTCTCCAACAGGAGTTAACCACCAATAAAAAATATAGTGAACCATACATGCATTGCTGTGCTGACAGTTGAGAGTGGCCGAGGGATATGCTGGTGCATTTATACACTCTGCTCCTCAAGAGAGAGTTGCTGGGTGAGTTTAAGACATTGAGTCTTCAAGTGGACATATTCTTTAATGAGTAATGACCTATGACCAAAATATGATATATGATCACCTAAACAAGCAGTCAACACAACTCATCATCAGTGTCTGAGATTACGGCTCTTCTACCAAGATTTCGTGAGTGCGTATAACATATATTCTTACGCCAATATCATTAATAACCTGTTTTTGGACAGTGGTGCACGTTCTGTTCTGAGTTAAAACAAATTAGAAAAAAAATCATGCTGGTATTCTAGATTTGACCCTGAATTTGACATGCATGGCCCACTGAATCTTATTCTTACCGGTTGATCAACCCTGTGTTGTGATGCTTATATAAATTACTTATCTATATCTCAGTTTTGTTGGACACCTTACGCCGCCAAAACAGACAATTAGGCCCCCACCTGACATAGCTTGTGCGCATGGTGCTAGGTTCTTCACCCTGACATTACAAATACTCATCATCTTTCGTTACGGATTAATATAACTATATACTTAGCTATAGTTTGAATTTAAAGCAACTAGTTAGTGGATTCAGAATCAGGACCCTGCTTAGTGAAGGAATTCTTTCTATATTAAAAATATATATCATTATCATGGAATGAAATGTCTGAATCAAGTATAAAGTATTCAAAGAATTGAAAATGAAACAGGATGTAAAATAGTAGAAACTAACCAATAAAAAACAATTTGACAATGTACTGAGAAATTAAGAATTAATATGTTCAAATATATAAAAATAAAGTAGCAAAATACAAAAAAATTAAATGCATGCTTATAATTTTCTGAGGGGAATTTGCGCACCTTCAACTCAACTTAGGTCCCACTAACCTCACTCCAACTTATTTATGCGCTAATGATACTTTCTTATATCCTCCCTTTATGTTTTTCTCTCCTTATTATATCATGGTATATGGTATCCATTCCTTTATGGTTTGTCATTAGTGTCCTTGGTTATTTTATTTCGCTGCAACCTTACCCGTGAGTCTCTGCTTCCTCCCCTCACCTGCATGCTCTCTCCCCTAATATAATTGACCATTTTTTTTTTCTATATATGGTGGGTAAAATTGACATTTCAAAATAAACAAATTTAGTTTTATTTTATTTTATTACTTACCTAATATTATAATTTAAATATTTTTTGTTATTATATTATTGGTACGAAGTATCTATTAACTTTATCGATGATTAATTTATATCAAAAAACTTGATTGACTCCATTTAATGAAATTCTCTCCTTTTAATTATATTTTCTCCATTCAAAAATTTGAACTCCCAAACTTTATTTAAAATGATCAAATTGGATATTATTAGAATGAATAATATATTACTACTTCAATTTAAATATTTATCTTTTTTCAAATGTCTTTATTCTCAACAAAATAATCTCAATTTTCACTCTTTTTCATTTTTTAATTCTTTTTCATTGATTTCTAATTTATAAACTTGATAGTGTAACTAAGTTACTTTCCAGATGGATGAGAAACGGAATGAAGTCCCACTCTTTGTATTATTTTTATCAGCAAAAATCAAGTGACACATTCGTGAAAGAAAAAAATTTAGAAACAAATATATACTTTATTTTTTATTTGGTTGAAAAAATAAAAAAAATTATTTAAAAATTAAAATATAAGTTTTTATTCCCAAATTTTCTTTGATTTAATTTTTTTTACTCTCTAGTTTTCTTCCCTTTTGTAGAAATGAAAGGTAAGGATACACGGAAGCTGTACTCTAATTTTACATGGCATGTCAGAAAGCAAAACAAAGGATTGACGATCTGCGGGGAATGCAATTGGCAGGAACAGGAGTGGTGCTAAAGGTGCAATCTGAACACGGTAGTTGGGGATCATTTTATTATTATTACTATTATAAATTATTACAGATTATAGATGCAGTCATATCATTTTGACGTAAAAATTAAACTTTTATTTGAAATATGATACATTTTTGCCTAACATTAGAAGTGTCTTTCAAGAAAATAATCCTAATGTTGAATATAAATTAAACATCCCAAAAATTTCTATCTAAATTTATAATTTAGTTACAATGTTACATATTCAACATTCATATTAAATTAATCTAAAAGATTAACGTAATAATGTAAAATCTGATTGTATTTACATCAATCTATATTTAATTTTATCTGTATAAGTAAGATTAATGTTTAATCGAGTAAGTTAAAAAATATTCATAGTCTATGTCCCACTAAAAAAACCTTCAAATTAAATTGAAATCAATAGTTTAGCTTTAACAAAATTGATCCATGTTGATAGTTTTTCATGCTATTTTAATATTAGCTGAACATTTCAGACGGATAGCAGTAAAGAGTGGCGCAGAAACTGTAAGATTTGTCCTTTGAGGTTGCGTGTGTTGGAGAGTAGATATTGGTTTATGCGAGGAAAGAAAAAAATTTAGGTGGTGGCAGGAAACACCTGGAGAAGTTTGTATAGGTTTCTTTTAGCAGAACATGAGAGAGAGTCCCAATGCTGATACGATACCCTCTTTAGGCCATGCCTAATGAGACTACCGTGAATTCCAAAATTCTTATGGTAATTTTCTGCACAAGAGCCGCCTCTGACAGTAATAAACCTGAATTGGGTTGCCCAAGGTCTTTCAGCAAGTGTACCTCGTTGTTGTACTCAAGATCTCAACCAAATCGAACATGGCATTTTAAATCTAGTGATCGATACGATATATACAAACTTAATTATGCATGTCCATTCACATGTTCAAGTTCAACTTGTCATAAAAAATGAAGTAACTGATCTGAACCTGAGTAGGAGCGGATCGTTTGATACAGGTTACAGAGATTTGGATGACGCCACTTCCCGTGAAGGAAGATAAGTCAGGGTAGACGCCACTTCCAATGAAGGAAGATAAGTCTGGGTAGACGCCACTTCCGGTTAAGGAAGATAAGTCTGGGTAGACGCCACTTCCGGTTAAGGAAGATAAGTCTGGGTAGACGCCACTTCCAATGAAGGAAGATAAGTCTGGGTAGACGCCACTTCCGGTAAAGGAAGATAAGTCTGGGTAGACGCCACAAGGGTTACCTTGATAAGTCTGATAATTGGTTCAACAAGGAACCCGGAGAGAAACTCTCACCAAATTTTATCAAAATGCCAAAAGTTTTTTTTTCCTCAAAACAAAAACCCATACTTATAGTGTAGCTAAACAAAAAGATAAAAATAGACATGGGCCTTCTAAACAGTTTGGGCCAAAATTACAATAAATAAAAATTATAACTAAATAGAACATATTTATTATGGGCCTTCAAATTAATCTTGGCCTTCAGCATCAATTAATAGTCTTGATAGTGTCTCTGCCTCTGGGCCTTCATCCTTCTCCACTTGGGCCTTCATCCTTCTCTACTCGGGGGCTTTGTCCTTCTCCACTTGGGCCTTCGTCCTTCTCCACTTGGGCCTTTAGACTGTATTTGACCTGTTTCATGATTCTCATCATTCCCTCCTTCTTGGAAAACATTTGTCCTCAAATGTCCAAGATCATCACCGGGTTCAAGTACCACTTCCTTCCTTTTCTTTTGGGCTTGCTTGGCATAGCTTTCATTCTTCTTTGCAATTTGCACCTTCACTTGGTCATACAATTTTTTTACATACACAACTTTGGTCTGTGCATCCTTATGCTGAGTCTCTTGGGGCTTGCTGTTGTAAGTTGGCTTGTTAGGCAATGAAGCTTCTAGAAGGAGATCAACTTGATGTTCTATGCTTCTTGAAGGTGGCAGTCCATGAGGAATCTCCTTGGAAAAGACATCTTTAAATTCCTACAATAAGGGTTGAACACTAGGAGAAACATAAATAGTTAACTGATTATAATTATCACTCTCTCTCTTTTGTGTATCACTCTTTTCCTCGGGTGTATCACTCTTCTTTTTCATATTCCTTTGTGGAGCCTCACTATTTTCTTTCTCTTGTTCTCTCTTTTCTCTCATTCTGATTTGGTCATCACACACTTTTCTAGGGGATAGAGGTTTAAGAGTAAACAAGGAAGATTTGGTCAACAAACGTTGCATTTGTGTAGTCCACGCGTCCAGAAATAAGCGTTGAGATTCATCCAATTGATGATATACACCACCATTGTCACCAGCTCTTGCCATGATTAAGGAACAAAGAATTTTGCAGTAAATTAAAAAAAAAATTCAGGACCTCACCACACTCTACTCACGTGTTTCTCTCTTTAATGGTAGTTCACTCGTGTTTGATGCTCTCAATATAGGCTTTTGTGTGATGTTTTCACTCTTGCCTTTTACCACTCACTCCCTCTTAAGTTCCTGGATAGACCGAATTAGACACACAAGGTAATATAAAATAAAAGGAAAGACAATAGAATTATCAGAGTAACAGATTTGATTTGGGATAACAACTTGGACTTGATTTGGATAGCAGATTGGATTTGATTTGGATAACAGATTAGATTTGGATAACAAATCTGATTTGGATAAAATTTTTTGATTTGATTTGATTTGGATAAAAAATTAGATTTAATTTGGATAACAGATATGATAACAAATAAGATAACAGATAGGATAACAAATAAGATAACAGATATGACAAGTAAACTTCAAATGCTCATAACTTTTGCTACGGTTGTCTGTTTGAGGCCCACTATATATCAAAACGCTCAGAATTCAGAGGAGAATCTAGATAAGGGGATTTGTTCCACGATTTTCTTTCAAAAAAAACACCTCTAAATGCCTCAATTTCGTGTTCAAAGATCAAACACCCACTTTTTTTTTTCAAATTTTTTATGCAATTTTTTTTTTGACACAGTGTGAAAGACACAAGAAACAAGAACAACGACAAGAACACAAACGTGACAAGAACAAGAACAAAACAAAGACACAAACAAGAACGCAACAAAACGCAAACAAGAAAAACAAATAACAGAACAAGGAAAAAACACGAACCAGGACAAATTACAAAGAAAAATAATAGGATAAGATAGAACCTGTATCAAGAGCCAAAGCTCTGATACCAGATGATGTGAACCTTACGGGGCGGATCGCTTGATACAGGCTACGGATATTTGGATGACGCCACTTCCAGTGAAGGAAGATAAGTCAGGATAGACGCCACAAGGATTACCTTGATAAGTCTGATAATTGGTTCAACCAGGAACCTAGAGAGAAACTCTCACCCAATTTTATGAAAATGCCAAAAGTTTTTTTTATTCAAAACAAAAACCAATACTTATAGTGTATCTGAACTAAAAGATAAAAATAGACATGGGCAGATGATGTGAATCTTACGGGGCGGATCGTTTGATACAGGCTACGAAGGTTTGGATGACGCCACTTCCAGTGAAGGAAGATAAGTCATGGTAGACGCCACTTCCAGTGAAGGAAGATAAGTCTGGGTAGACGCCACTTCCAATGAAGGAAGATAAGTCTGGGTAGACGCCACTTCCGGTTAAGGAAGATAAGTCTGGGTAGACGCCACTTCCAATGAAGGAAGATAAGTCTGGGTAGACGCCACTTCCGGTAAAGGAAGATAAGTCTGGGTAGACGCCACAAGGGTTACCTTGATAAGTCTGATAATTGATCAAGAGCCAAAGCTCTGATACCAGATGATGTGAACCTGAGTAGGAGCGGATCGTTTGATACAGGTTACAGAGATTTGGATGACGCCACTTCCCGTGAAGGAAGATAAGTCAGGGTAGACGCCACTTCCAATGAAGGAAGATAAGTCTGGGTAGACTCCACTTCCGGTTAAGGAAGATAAGTCTGGGTAGACGCCACTTCCGGTTAAGGAAGATAAGTCTGGGTAGACGCCACTTCCAATGAAGGAAGATAAGTCTGGGTAGACGCCACTTCCGGTAAAGGAAGATAAGTCTGGGTAGACGCCACAAGGGTTACCTTGATAAGTCTGATAATTGGTTCAACAAGGAACCCGGAGAGAAACTCTCACCAAATTTTATCAAAATGCCAAAAGTTTTTTTTTATTCAAAACAAAAACCCATACTTATAGTGTAGCTAAACAAAAAGATAAAAATAGACATGGGCCTTCTAAACAGTTTGGGCCAAAATTACAATAAATAAAAATTATAACTAAATAGAACATATTTATTATGGGCCTTCAAATTAATCTTGGCCTTCAGCATCAATTAATAGTCTTGATAGTGTCTCTGCCTCTGGGCCTTCATCCTTCTCCACTTGGGCCTTCATCCTTCTCTACTCGGGGGCTTTGTCCTTCTCCACTTGGGCCTTCGTCCTTCTCCACTTGGGCCTTTAGACTGTATTTGGCCTGTTTCATGATTCTCATCAGTAACCGGATATTCGCTTTCAAATTTTTGAATAGCAGGTTGAGCAGAATTTAATTAGAAGACCAAACAAGTTAGTTATTTATTACCCCATCTGACTACTTACCAAAGTATTATTGCATATTTTTTTATTATGATTTTCACATGAAGTTATTTTATTGAAAGTAATGATTATTTTTTGTCAAAAATTATAAATGTATATAAGGTAAATATTTTCTTTTTAATATAATTTATTTTATATTAAAAAGTTAATTAAGATTTAAAATCTTATACCATTTTATTAAAAGATATAAGTTGTTATCGTTTATGTTAATTGTTATTGGTATTCTTATTACATATTTACACTATTAAAACATATGTGAATATGGTTGTGAAAAATAATATTTACTGTTTATCTTTAGCAACTTATTGTGGTGGACATCATGAAGAGGCGATTGATACATTATCAGGAAAGCCCTTTAGACCAGGTTTGGATTCCTCTCAAGAGATGCGGTAGCTGCTGAAGGATATGTTGTAAATTGTAATCAAGTCAAAGAAGCAAAATGTTTCTGGTTACAAATTAAAAGTGCAGTTTTTAAGAGGTCTATACTCTACATTTTGCTATGATCTCAGTTTATTACTTGGGGTCTTTAGAATGAGAATTATATATAACTAAAATACTATTGTCACTTCATACACAAGGTTAATTTGGATTTATGCATATACAATATATTGAATCGAGGTTTACCATTTGTCCAACATGGTCATGTCATGACATTGAAATGTTGGCTGAAAATTGGGGTTAACTTAACAAGCGAACCTGTTGTTCTAATATACATTGAGTGTATCATGCGTACGTGGATGGGATGACTAGAAAGGTTGTCGACTCTTTTGATGAAGCTGGTTTAAATCATAGGAGTGTCGTGTTGCGTGTGCTTTTATCTTTTTCCTTTTTTCGTTCTTTTTATCTTGTCGATACCGAATTTAAAACCCACTTGCTTATCCGTGGATCATGATTGATGTGGAGATTATATCTTTTGTTTGTTCATCAAATGAATAAAATATAAGAGCTCTTTTGGGCATTCCAATTATCTTGAGTGGATTATATATAAGTTGAAAAACTTGTTAGTGTTGCCAATTAATTGCCTAGACCTTCTTTCGCTAGTGGTGAAATGTCTCTCTCTCGTCTAGCCAGCATGTCCAAATGTCATTTCTCGAAGGGCAATAATGGAGAAATATGACACACAAGGAGAAGGGATTACCATTTAACAGGAGGAAGAAAACAATCTGACGAAAAAGACAGAGCAAGAAGCCAAAAAGAAAGCGATCGAATTAGTTGCCTCTGTTGACACTAATCTTGTTATATATTAGACGCACGAGAGACAAAATATAATGAGAAATATGTAATTTTTTTTATTTGATGTTGTAAAAGTTTTAGAAAGTTAAAAAATAACATTTACAATTTTTAAAACTGTTGTCAACTTTTTTTTTTTTTTTACATTTTTAATCTATATACCAAGATAAATATACAAAAGCCATTAATTTATTTCTTATTTAATTTGTTTCTTATAAAAAATCCTAAAAAAGTATTCCGTCCAATCTTGATTATAATCTTTTAGTTTTTGTGTCAAATATAAATAAATTTTAATTATCTATATCTTAATCAAATTCTCTAATATATATTTCATTTATACCAAAGACTTTTATCTTATGTTTGATATTAAGTAGTAATAAAAGATGATTTTAAAAAAGTCTTTATTTTAATTAAAAATGAAACAATTTAATAAAATTAACTAATTTTTTTAATAAATATAAAATGTATTTTTTTTATTTGTAGTAAAGATGGGAGGAAGTATTAAAATTTAATGTAAGTGTGTTTTAGCAAGTCATCTTAGTAAGTTGTAAACTACTTTGACTAAATTAATGATATATTAATTAACCTAATCGTTTAATATGTGATCTTATTTTATTTTAGTAGCTACTACATTATTTTTACGAGCTATTTCAACTTCCGTGTAAAAGTAAGTCAAACTATCATATAAATGATATCGATAACTGTTTATAATTTGAGTGTACTTTTATAATCACCCTTTTAAACTATTTTTTTATTAACAACTATTAATAACTAAACTAGATTTTTTTTTTTTACCAAAAGGAATTATCACCTTTACAAACTAGATTTTTTACCAACAACCATTAATGACAGCACATTTTCGAACACAAATGGGTTGTTAATTACTATCATTAGTGCATGAGTTAATGCAGTAGCTTAATGAGAGAGTGGGTCGAAAACAGTGTCATTTTCCGTAAATATGAGAAAAGGAAAGCCTTATCTTAGGGATTTGGATAACAGTCATGGGTATTTTGGAACATACTCTTTCTGGAAAATGACATATCAGGCGACGTTTCCTCCTTGATATACACAAGCAATGTCACGTGTCGCCCCTCCAAGCCGTATACTTAGAATTTGCGGGGCCCACGCGTACAGGAGAACCTTATCTCTAGGAGAATCCAGATCCAAAAAGCCACGTCATGTGCGCCCACGTGGTTCCCGATCTTATCGACGGTTCAGATCTGTTCCAGAGACCATGATTTGTTGGACCTTTAACGCCTCGCCGTCGTTAAATATGCATCTCATGCAGCATCTTCCTGGAACCCGCTCACTTGGATCTGATCTGCTGAAACACGCCACACTCTTCTTACCATGGGCCTCCTCGATCACTTGTGGGATGACACCGTCGCCGGTCCTCGCCCGGAGAACGGCCTTGGCAAGCTCCGAAAGCACCACACCTTCGCTTTCCGATCTGCCTCCGGCAAGGGTACGCATGCGCATGCCCTTGCTGAACTTAATTTCCCAAATTCATTTTAGTTATTCTAAAAATAATGATAATAATAATAACAAGAACCGCAGCAAGAATTAGTTCTTATGATCTCACGCGATCATAAAACGAAGCAAGATTTGTGAGGTTTTTAATTTAACTGAAGTGATAAGTATGATTATTATATATTAATTCTAAGGTGAAGGCGTTTTCGTTGTGTGGTTTTGGTGGATTCAGAATCAGACAGCGGAAGCGTGAAATCGTACGGTGAAGATTTGCCGGAGGATGCGGTGAGAGTGACGCGAAGTATCATGATCGTGAAACCACCTGGTGGTAACCAGAGTCCGAGCGGATCCGCTCCGGCTTCCCCCGCCGGTTCTACTCCTCCGGTGTCTCCTTTTTCGGGTAAGGTCGTACTTTACTTTTTCATTTTTATCAGTGAAATGTCGAATTAGACCTTGGATTAGTTTTTGGAACTCTAATACTCCCGGGGAAGTGGAGTGACACATACTGTGAGACAGTGAGACTTTGACTGAAACGGATATGTTCCAGAAACTTTATCTTAATTTCCCAATCCTATATTTAATTAATGAAACCTAACTTGTTTAATAAAGTTAATTAATTTTTTAGCAATCACGAAGATTAGAGTGTTTGGTATAGGGTTAGTCATGATGGCTGTTTTTGTTTCCTTTCCACCCATACTGGATAATGAAAAGGACGTGCACACAGTGTGCTTATGCACATCCAGGTACACGTAATGCAACAATAGCAATCGTTTCATAATACGAAGAAAATAATAAAACATAATAAATATCACGAGTGTTATGATAAAAAAAATAAAAAATAGGGATACATAAGTTGATTGTATAATATGAGTTGTTAAAAAAATTAAGGTTAGCAATTGTAAACATTAATATATAATTGTTTTGGCGTTCTTCAATATTATTATTTTTTAGGTTTTGAAGGTGTCAGCTAGCGGTAACTTGTGGATTGAGTTTGTGTTGCATATAATTAATTTGATGGAAGGCTTTATATATAACAATAGACATAACCTTAAGGGTTTTATTAGAAAGTTTCATGACATCTTATTTAAAACAAAAGCAGCTAGATATTGAAGTGGAAGTTTCTATAGAAGATGCTGTTGATGAAGTAATATATGTACGTAGTAATATATGTGCAAGTGATGGAGTGATTCGAATACGGGGTTTCAATTGAATCATATGAGAGTGAATGGATCTTTATGGTTTAAGTCTCAACGTAGCAAACTGAAGCAGTTTTATTTATTAGCTTGTGTTGATCCACTGAAGTGAAACTTTTTTCTAATTTAGATGATGAAAACTCCATTAAGAATAATATATTGATAATGAATTTTTTGTAATGCAATAAAGAATATATATCATGATATATACTGATGTGTTATGTGTGTACGGAATTGATAGGAGCTAGAGAGTCCTTCCGTTTTCGGAGAAGGTCGACATCAGATGCGTACGAGAAGACAGGCCAGAACAGACCAAGCTCTTCTTCTCCTTTCGATGTGTGACAAATGAGCCCGACCACTATCTCCTCCATATATGGATGACTGAAAATACAAATATATAGTTTGTTTTCCTCTGGCCTTTGCTGATGATGCTGTGTCCATTTTTGTTTATCTTTTGTGCATATAGTATATAGTATATAGTATATATATGAATATGTTTACGAGTTCATCAGTTGAGCGGTTTAAGTCCTGAGACGATCGAGGTAGCTGTGTGTGTGGTTTAACAGCTCAGTCTTGTTTTACTGTTGAACTTGGTTATGGTTCTCAAGCTGTAAATAAGTAATAACGTAGTGTACGTAGGTGTGTTTTGGTTATGTGTACTTTGTATATAAAAGCCTTTCCAAGGTTTGTTCTTAGTGTTAATTTGCTTTCAAGCTCTCAGCATCCTATTTGTGGGTAATTTTTTTAATTTCTATTAAAATATTTTGTTTATCTTTTTAGTAAGTTTTTTTTTCTATTTCTTTTCTTAATTTCTACGGATACTATTGGGAAAATCGAGAGAACTATGTATTGATAGGATAGAATCATTAGAATGAATATTGCACACTGAGCTCTCACGCACTGTTCAACTTTAATATAGATAATAGATAAAAAATATATAACCAATTCAATAACAGTTAAAATAAGGTTTACTGGTGTACTTTACCATTTTCTTTTGGAGTTTCATGTTCTGTTAATGTTGGTTTGAACGAGGATAGAGGGGCAAAAGATAGAGGAGCTGAACACGAAAAGTTCACAATGGTCCTATGTGTGTTTAAGGAATAAGGATGGCTTCTGAGATCTATTTGATGGGGCCTTTGTCTTAAAGGATGGCTTGAGAGACACTTCTTAATGGGGCTTGGCCCACGTATATTATAGAATATACATACACGTCTTTATGTCGGAACCTCATTTTTTTAACAACACGTTTAAACAAGTTTTGTAACTGAAAAATGAAAATGTCACTTTTCTTTTGGTCTCTTATCTGTATACATACAATTCATTAATAAAGAGAAAGTGAGAGCACAATGAGATGCAATAAGTGATGGGTTAAAAAGAATTAATAGACATCAAAATATATTGTATAAAATGCTGCATACAAATGTAAGGTTTTTTGTTTTTGGTTTTAATCATTTGTTGTAGTATTAGTAAGTAGTAACTAGTAAGCAGATTTTTTTTTAAAATATTTTTGAAGACTGAAAATAAATCAAATATACGAGTGGACGGAGTGACAATATACGTCAATATGAGCGCTATTCTATACAAATAATCAATGTAATAGATAGTTAAGATCTAATGATTAGATTAAGAATACTTATATGTAATATGTTCTCAACTAGTTTATCTCCAAAAAGAATGTTCTCAACTAGCTTGCAATCCATGCATTGTTATTTGTTAATCTAATCTTTTATTATATATGATATCATGATTGAAACGTTGTCTTGTAATAGCCTATTTAGTTAATCATTCCCCTTATATATAATAGTCGATCAAACAGTTAAAAAAAATAGTTTAACTTGTTGCACATGCCCCTTTCATAAAAAAATAAATTACGGGGATTATCTTAGTAACCAAGGAGTTAGAATATATAGATACTCATTGTTGTCATTGTACACAATAAGACCATTAAAAAAATGTAAACAAGTCCAATACTATTTACAATGATGTTAGGTTTATTAATAGATAAATGATACTTATACAACAAAATGCACACGAAGAGTAAAAAGATTTTTTTTAAATATAATAAATGATGGGTGGAGGGAGATAAATATAAAAAAATGTTATATAAATTATTACATGTGTATAATATTTCTTGTTGATATATTTTTACCATAAAAATTTCATGTAATTAATGACATTGATTATGTTTATCTAAAGAAAATAAAAATCATGTAGTTTCGAAGGAGCATGTGTATTAAGGTTGATAATGTTAGAAGTTTTACATTCAATATAATAAACTATTTGATATGAAACTTAAAGCCATTAGACTATCTCACTTAATAGACTATTTTTTTTTGGATTAAACTCTCATCATATACTTTAAGTCCTAACAAAATTCTTACTAGATGTTTGAGTAGTGTTTTATAATATATATATATATATATATATATATATATATATATATATATATATATATATATATATATATATATATATATAATCCCCATGCATGAAAATAATCAATAAGGCTGATATTTTAAACATGCCAAATTGTGTCTATTAAAAAATCTCTGTCGAATAAAGACAGATTCTACCAACTTCAAGGATGATTAATTATTGTAATCAGTTAGAAAATATTTTATATAAGAAGAAAAAAATGTGTTTTGTCCAGGCTCGGATTGGGCTCTCATGTATGACATAGTACAGTGGCCTAAATATCTGGGTCCTCTTTTGGGGTGCTACTCAGATTTGGGCTTATAGTTTTTCGGCCTTGATGTATTTAACAAAAAAAAAGAAAAAAATAAAGAGTTGGAAGCTTTTCATTGGATTCAATTAACACCGTGTTCGGGTGAAGACTTTATGAAATCGAGGTCGTAGTATGGTGGTTTAGCGGGTATGGATTGGAAGCAGTACCGGCTCGTACCCAAGAACAAGAACATGGATTATGGCTTCCTGCTTTTGCTCCTCTTCTTCCATATCTTCCTTCCTCACTCCTCTGGTTTACCTTCTCTCTTTTCATTCAAAACATAAATCTTCTATTGATTTGCAATTTTTACTTGTTATAATCGATTGTCCTTTTATTCATTATTCAATCTTGATAAGATTTGATGTCAAGCTTAAGCAGTGATACACACAAATTTGAAAGGGAAATTTCGAAACATTGTGAGTTAGTTAGTTAGTAGTGTGATAGTTTAGGATCCGGGCAATTCTTAAATTTTGTACCTTTCTAATACGCTGGCGTGCTTCTTAAATTGTTTTGGGAGACTTATGTTTTTGAGTTGGTGAATGGTGATACTTCTGGGGGGGGGGGGGGGGGGGGTCATTTCTGATTACTAATAAGTAGTAACTGACACAAGCAGGGTCATTGATCTTTGATCTCAATTGCATGGTTCCATCTTTCTTAGATAGGACATTCTATCATACCCAAATCAACTAAATGGGACTAATTTATAGGCTCAGGTGTTGATATAAAGAAAAAAAATGAAAAATGGGTCCTGTGGAGGTTCCAAATTTTACATCATGCAAGCTTTCTCCAGCTAACCAAAAACCTGAATTTTATTGGGAACTTGTCACAAACTGGTTTTATAGAATTTACAAACACATGTATGTACTTGCATTGTGTCTCTGTTTTCTTGCTTCTTTCTCTTGGAAACACACATGGACCAATGCAATCTATCAGTTTCTTGTCTTTGCCATTTGGCTTAGCTTGTTGGGATCATTTTTTTGTTCTAGTTTCTGCAAACTTCTCGTTTCATCAACTAAAGCTAAAATGGGCAATTGGGCAAGCTTGTCATTACTATATGCATGTCATGCTGTAAGCATGACTTTGTTGGAAATTTATCATGGTAATAAATCCCGATCATATATTCACAATGAGAAGTTAACTACTTTGTTTAGTGTAATGATATTGTGGGTCATAATTGGCAGAACATGTATAGGTGTTACTTTTATGTCATAATCACAATCTTCTTTGTAATTTTTTTTTTTTTTATTACATCTTCTACATTCTTTGTCTGCTAGTAATAATGTGTTTAATGTACATAGAACCAAGTAGAGAGTGCCTCTTTAAAAAAAAAGGGGGTTTCAATGCATCTTGTGATCAAATGAGAAACAACCAGCTGGTTATTAAATTGAACAAAGTATCTATTCAAATGATATGTCTAACAAATTGTTTTGCTAGGTCAATGTTTTAATCTCATTTTATCTAACTTGCTACTGCTGTTTTGTTAAATAAAATTATAGCAGAATAGGATTCATCTATGTATTTAGTTTTCAGTTTTCTTTATCCTTTTCTGAATGCAGGTAAACCCAGTGGAGTGTGTGTTTCTCAAGGAGGTCGTTTTCCTCCCTTCAAATCAGAGGGTAGCACTCCCAAAAAGGGTCCTAAAGATTTGACTCTTTGCCGGATCTTTCGCAAAAAGACTTGCTGCGATGTAACCCATACACATCCTGCACTTCTGTCTGTAAGGAAGCTTGCTTCTACTGGGGAAGCTAGCCAAGAGTGCTTGCACTTATGGGAACTGTTGGAATGTTCCATATGCGATCCACGTGTTGGTACTCAGCCTGGACCTCCTCTTATTTGTGCATCTTTATGCGAGAGAATTTATGAGGCATGCTCAAATGCATACTTCTCTATGGATGTGAAAACACAGGTACCTGGATGACTGTCTCTCTCTCTTTTCAAAATTGTTTATACAAGATTATGAAAATAAGTTCAGTGTCCTGCATCAGTTGTTAAAAAACAAAAGTTTGTATATTTTTTCCATTTAGTTTTTGTTGCCATTTCGTTTACTTTTCTCTCTTCCCAAACATTCATTTGAGAAGCTGTTGTACAGTGCAGGATAGCTCACAGGATTGGTTGTTAATAATTCATAACATAATGTTTTTAAGTTTTAGATCTTCTCAGTATTTTTTTGTGGGGTAGAGAGTTCAGTATGTTTATTTTTGCCTTTTTAATACCAGAACATGAAATTTTAACTTGTTACCTTATGCCCATTTTTTTTTATTGACTTGAAACACCAGATTCTAGCACCTTGTGGAGTAAATGACTTTGTATGTGGTAGGGCTGCTGAATGGGTCTCCAATGGTACAGATCTTTGTCTTGCTGCAGGTTTTCGAGTGAAACCATCCGAATCCGATATTGTACATATTGCCTCAGAAGAAACTTCTTGCTATGGTGATAAAGCAAGTCTAGGTTCTGTTGCCGATTCATGGAAGGCTTCACAATTTGAGTTGACTCGGAAAGGTGAGAGCTTGAGGATGTTGGATGATTTCCAGCAATGGGTGAGGGAAATGCCATTTGGTGAAAAAGTTTCTTGGGCTATAGGAGGGATGGTTCTAACAGCAGGCTTGGTGTTTATAAGGTCAGAACGCAGTCCTTTTTCTTTCCTAGCCGTGCATTTTTGTTCTTCATGCTTTTCTTTTCCAAGTATTGTTTTAGTCCCATTTTTCTTTACTTGGTACATGCTGTCTAACTGTATATAGTTGTGATGGAAATAATATTTTCCCCTTTGACACAGTGCCGAATTCAAATACAGTTGCGTCTTAAACAGAATCTTGGAATTTGTTATTGACTTTCTTTTTGTAGTGTTTAGTGTACGTTCATTGAGTAATTTGTAGAAGTTCTCTTCTATTAGTTTCTTTAAAAGCTTATTTCTAACTTATACATAAGTTAATTGTAACTTATGAAGAAACTTATTTGATTTTTTTTTCATCTATAAGTGCCTATAAAATTTTTTATTCTAACAGGCCTATAATTATTGTTGGAATGATGCTTATCTTCTATTTATATATGCTACTCATGTAGCAAAAGGAAAAGCCATAACCAACGCCAGAAACTAGCAGCTATAAAGCGAACCGCAAGGAAGCTTGAAGGCAGGATGATGGAACAATGGCCTTCTAATGCTCAAGAAAATAGGAGAAGAGTTTCTAGATAAGTGTTACCTTGTATGTGATTTTCAGAACATAATTAGTTTTGCTAATTTTTAGGTGAATCTCGACTTGTACTCTTGCTTTCACGATCTTCTTTTTGTCATAAGGTTTTTTAATGATCTGTTTTTCCCCCCTTAAAAAATGGTTTTTTTAAGACAAAAGTATAAGTTGGTTATAAAGGAGTTTCCGCATGGTCTCGTGGCTTTTCTCTGTAGAAAAATACAGCATAGAACCTGTGTTCTCGTTAAACTGTACAATTTTCGCTACTAAGGACATGATTACCATTGTTTTTGGTTGAGGAAGGAAAAGAAGTGAAGTAGAGTAGAAAGAGAGTAAAAAATAGATAAAATATTTAAATTAAAGTTGGTTGGAAGATAAACAAAAGAAAAAAAAAAATAGCTTTATTAACAGAATTTCTATTATGTTCCTTGGTGAATACATGTTTTTATTCCTTTATTTTTCACGACAAAACGTTTTGTTTATAACATAGGTATATAATATATTATCCTAAAGCATAATCAATAATATGCCAGCCCGAGACCCCGAGAGTAAATTTGTTAAAATTGGTGGCACATAATCTATTATATGCCACTTCCAAACCATTTTTTTTCAATGTGAACATATAATTGATTATACTTAAGTTATAATTGGTTACATGCCCAACCTTAGAGTAAATATGTTAAAAGTGGTGGCATATAATTAATTATGTTTTTGGAATAATCAATTATATACCACCTTCAAAGCAAATCGATTATATGTCTAATTTGAGAGTATTATGTAAAATTAGATGGTATATAATAGATTATGAATATCTTCCACAACCCATTTCATCTAGTTTATAATTTTTTTTTCTAGCAGAAAAATTTGTTACATTGTTTAATAAACAATTTTTTTTAGTAGTTTTTAGTTTTTTTTAAAACATCATTTCACGTCATTTCTTTTAAAACATTAGTTTTTAACTTTTAATTTTTTTTTATTTTTTTCCTTAATATATTTATCAAAATTTCTAATTATCTATTTTAAATAAATTATAATTTTATTATTTTTATATTATTTTATACTTTTCAACTACTTTAATAGTTAGTTTTATTTAATACTTACAATTTAATAAATTAATTTTTTAACTAATTTTTTCAAACATATCATAACATACGAGGAATAATTTTTCTAAGTTTTTAATGCATTTTCATTTGTAAGAGCTTAAGACATCTTATTAAATATAATAATCCTCATTAAGCTCATTTATGTTCTCAATATTAAATATCAAAGCAATAGTGAAGTGGGTCACGTCGTAAAAGAGAAAGATTGTAGATTTTGTATTTAGTGATGTAGTGGAAGGTATATTTTCTATACTTTAGCCTTATATTTTGTCCAGAGATTTGTGCTACTTTGTTTCTTCTCCGATCCCTCACCACTTCATGGGTCCAATGACTTTAAGCGTATGTATCGTAATCTTGTACACTGGTTCGATGCTTAGTAGAACCTTCACTCCGTTTTACAAAATTAGCGCTAGGAGGCATTTGGGTTTGAGTCTAAGTGGAGGGAGGAGGTGCAACACTATATGATTCTCTAAGTTTCCCACCTGCCTTGGACTTGGACATACATTGACCAATACTCTAAGTACTTTGTCCCCCACTCCTAATCATGGACTTGACTTTTCTGTTGTTCCTTTTTTAATTGTTTTTGTGTTGACCTTTAAAAATCATATAGTTTTAAAATTGAATCATAAAATTAAATATTAACACAATTACATAAATAATATAAGGACAACTAGAAAAAGAACAACAAAAAAACCAATTTTCCTAGTCATAGTTGAGTTCGAGCCTCACTTCTCGAGATCATCATGACCAACAACTCTAACTCTCCTATAAAGACACCATTTAGAAAGAAATAATAATACTTTTTATAACACATTCTACAAATTCCTATGAGACATTTAATTTCCCCCCACTATTTTTTCTTATTAAATACTCTAGATATTTATGCTATTTATTGATAGTGGAGCATGATGCTTTTAAACTTTTATATTTTTACATCACTCATAATAAACTAATAATTATTAATAAAGGTAAAATTGATATATTAATCGTATTTTTTTAAAAAAAACCCAATAAAATTAATTAATTAACCTATTTTTATTGGTTTGCATAATTATATTACAAGTGTATTATATTAAAGATCAGAGGGAGTATTTCACAACTTTGAATACATTTTCAAATAAAGCTATCTAAAAAAATGTTTAGGACAATCAAGGATGGTGTTTCAGTTTTCTATGCATGTTCCCTTCTCGACTGTGATGGTATGGGTGTTCTTCTTTTTAAAACTAGTTTTGGATTCTATTTTAATATTTTTGCCCTTTTGTTTTCCTTTTTCCATGGGTTATATGATTCTATCTCCACCAAAAAGAGGAAGTATATTTTTTTTGTATAAAGAAAAAACGAATAGCGAGAATTACAAGAGAAAGTTAATGTAGGGAAAAATTAAAATAAGAAGGTAAAAATAACAATTGCCTTTTTTTATTTTTTTTCTTATGTGAGGTTTTATTCAAAGTCCATACGTGAAAAACGGGCCGAATCTACTAAGTGAAGTTGCTGGGCTTATATTTCGGAAGTAAAACCCAGCCCATCTCCAAAGCCCACGAATTATGAAAGCAAAAGGAGTAAAAAAACCCTAGTTTCCTTGCTATCTCATAAATTGCAGGTGCAGCAGCAGAGAGTGCGGTAGGCTCATCCGAGACCGGAAGCAGCAATGGTAGTTCTTGTTCCTCTCTCTTATTGTTCTGTTTCCTGAGGGATCTTCTTCTTCTTCTTCTTCTTCTTCTGATTCTAACAATTTTCATTTGAATTGTACACGCAGGGGATCGATCTCAAGGCCGGAGGTAAAAGCAAAAAAACCAAAAGAACAGCACCCAAGTCCAATGATATCTATCTTAAGCTCTTGGTCAAGGTTTGTTTCAAATTACTTCTCTTATGTCTTTCTGTTTTTTTATTTTATTTTTACTTTTTTGTGTGGTCAATGATGATAAATGTGATCCCAGCTCATTATGAGACCTTCACCATTGCAAGGTCTGGGAATATACCTTTCCACATTTGTCTGAGCCACCTTCTCTCAGACGCCATATACTATTTTCTTTAAGTACTTGACATGTGATGTTTTAAAAACCACTTAGGACCGCTTGCTTTAACCTTGATTTTGTGAAGCTGCAATTCGTTTGTTGTTTTATGCCTTGTTTTTATCACGTTTGTGCAGATCCGCTGCAATCCCGAAAATTTATAGATTCCATATTATATAATGTGGAATTATGGCCCGTTTACTGAATTTTAACTTTGTTAAATTTCACCCTAAAATTTGCTTAATGCTATTTGCGTTAAATCTATTAATGAAATTTTTTTGCCTATAAAGGATAGAGGTTCCCAATGATGTTTTTGCTCTTTTACCATGCTAATTCTGATTACATATGATTAATACCTATAGTTTATTCTACTGAGGGAACTAGTCTATTTCATTGTTAGATGTGAAAGTTTACACATTATTTTGGAGATATCTTCTTTTAGTTTCAGAAGTCTATTTGTTTTCAAAGAATTCTTTTCCCCCCTTTTTTTCCTACTTGAATAATTATTTAAATGTATGTCTACATAATTTATCCCTTTAGATATGCTTGGAATGATTCTAATTAGTTTTTACATGATCAGCTTTATCGCTTCCTTGTTCGGAGAACTGGCAGCAAATTCAATGCCGTTATACTCAAGAGATTGTTCATGAGCAAGGTTAACAAGCCCCCATTGTCTTTGTCAAGGTTGATTAAGTATACCAAGGGGAAGGTTCGTCTTTTATTTTGGTAATTTTTCATAGTAATCTTTGTAGTTTTGTTCGTCACAGTTTCAAATTTTTTTTTTTTAAAATTAATCTTTGTAGGAAGATAAGATTGCTGTGGTGGTGGGCAATATAACCGATGATATTCGTGTTTATGAAGTTCCAGCCTTAAAGGTCACAGCACTCAGGTTTACAGAGACTGCTCGGGCAAGAATTGAGAAGGCAGGTGGTGAATGCTTGACGTTTGATCAGTTGGCTCTCAGGGCTCCTCTGGGACAGAACACGGTATGTAGAGGTGCCTTAAAGTTTTTTTTTTTCCTGGTCGTTGGAAGATTTTATATATGCTCTGCATTTCCCCTATTGCCATGGCTGTTTGTGAAAATTTTGTGTGTATTTTGATAGAACAAACTTTGATATGAGTCTTGATTTTATTTAAAAATATTGGATGCAGGTCCTTCTTAGAGGCCCAAAGAATGCTCGTGAAGCTGTGAAGCACTTTGGTCCTGCTCCTGGTGTGCCTCACAGCCACACCAAGCCTTATGTTCGAGCAAAGGGAAGGAAGTTTGAGAGGGCTAGAGGAAGGAGGAACAGCAGAGGATTTAGGGTTTGATGTGATAAATAGTGTTCTATTCTCTGAAATTCAAAATTTCCTTATATCTTAGACGGTTGAAGCAGTTTTCTTGTTATTTGTGTTCTGATAATATGATTTTCAGTTTGAAGTTGTCATTCTTGGCTCCTTTATTCTCCCAGTGAAGTAAGTGTCTGTTTGTGCTTTAACTCAGTTTTGATGCTAGAGAATTGATAATCGTTAATTACGTGATGCATGCTTGTTCTTTATGAATTAGACATGAACCTTGTCTTCTACTTAATACCTATTAACTTGCCTGGCTAAAGTGTACCTTTAATTTTTCGACTCTTGCTTAACTCACTATAGCAAATTACGAAATTTTGGACGACTTAGGGTGTGATTGGTTTGTGTTTTCATTTTCTGAAATTTATTTTTATTTTTAAAATATTAGAATTCTAAAAATATGTTTGGTTTGATTTCTTATTTTCTGTTTTTAGGAAATAAAAACACTGAAAATTTATGATATATTGATTTCTTGTCTTTTTTGTATTTTTAAATTTGTTTAAAATTACATTCATTGTCATTTCATTTTCATTTTATCCAAAATGAGGTTCATATTTTCAACTGAAAAAACGAAATTTTATTGTTTTCATTTTCTGGTTGTTTTTTGTTTTCATTTTCAGTTTCACTGAAAATGTTTTAAAAAATTCAATCAAATATTTTTTTATCACCATTTTTTATTTTCAGTAAAAATAAAAACAGAAAATAGGCAAACCAAACACCCTTTAGTTACTAATTTTCATCCTAATGCTTGGTAAGATAAGTGGGATTTATCTGTAGTTTCCAGACATTTTTTTAGTAAGTCAACTATCATACTCATTTTCTGGCTGCAGCCAGTAATACATTCTCAACCATATTATTTCTAACACTTTATTTGGTTAAAATTAATTAACAACTATAAACTTGCGGAAGAATTCGTTAAATAAGTGAGATTCATAATTTAGAGGAAGGAGAATGTTGATAGCATTTCAAAATCACTAAATGATAATGATAAAGTCATTTGCTTCTCCAATGGAACTGGGACTTAGGATCATTGTTTTACGGACTTAATTTTTACCATCAACATTCAACATTCAAATGAGAATGCTTTATTATGGCACAAACAAGAATACAAAATGAGCTTTAAAGAATCCAGTTT
The DNA here is from genome assembly GCF_004193775.1 of Glycine soja. Lineage (NCBI taxonomy): Eukaryota > Viridiplantae > Streptophyta > Magnoliopsida > Fabales > Fabaceae > Glycine > Glycine soja. The sequence continues at coordinate 40,200,420 of NC_041011.1, read as the reverse complement.
GCAAAACTTACAACAAAATGGTGTAGGCGGTAATTGATTCAACTAAATTTTAGAGGGTGCAGATCCACTATTAAGAGAGTGTTTGATTCCTTTTGAATGATTCAGTTTCAGAACTTGCTAATAAAGTCATAAATGTGATTGCTCACGTCTTCTGCTGCTTCAAACTATATCATTCTCACTAATATGGAAATGGAAAAATACGGTGTGTTTGAATCTGCGTTCTTTTTATCCTTTTAACGCAATGTAAAAGCAACTCCCCCGTTTTTGCATCGAAAAGTGCGTGCATTTTTTCCTTTCAACGTGATTCTAACGCAGTCTCAGACACATTGATAAGTGGCACTGTGTTTATTTTATGTTTCATTTTTTGAAATTAATTTTTATTTTTAACTTTTCAAAATTTTAAAAACATGTATCACTGTGTCCTCGTGTTCATTTTTTGATTTTTTTTTTTAATTTTCAAAATTCAAAGGTCCTCATGTCTTTGGAAAAAAAATTATTTATACTTATATATAGTACTCTCAGTTCCTCTCGTCTTTTTTATATGAAATAAATAAATAAATTTTAAGATTAATAAAAATAAATTAGTTAATAATTTAAATTAATAATGTAAAAAATTTAAATTTTATTCAAAAATATTCATAGAATTAAATTATTTAATTAGTGGTAATATCCATTGACACCACATAATTAAGGATAGTTTTTTTTTATCTACCAACAAATATGATTTATATTGCCAATATGTCAATAAATGCATTCATTTACATAAAAAAAAATGAGTGGACACCTTATTAATAGATTTCACAATGTTAGAAGTATAAAAAAAATTTAACAATTAATACATCTTGAAACTAAATAAATCTATGCTTCTTCTCATAATTAGGAGAAAAAAATTAGCTCACTTTTTCTTATACAAAGGATTCTTTTAAACTATAATTATTTTAATGTAATCTATTGGAGTATATATGCTGAAAATTATAACCAAATTAGAGATCTATGTAAATGGTTTTTCTATTTATTTTAATGCAAGCATACCATTAGATCAATTTTTAAGTTATAAATCAATTTATTTAATGAGAATCAATATTATGGCAAAGCCTAAAAAACTTACATTTTAGGTTTTATACAAATCATTGTATTAGCTTATTTCGCATCAAGCATGCTCTATAGTATTTTAGTAAATTAACGGGGAGCTCCCATATGACCTATCATATCATTAATGAGTTTGATCAATGGACAAATGTAATTATTTTTTTATAAGTTGTGTTTTTAATATCTCATTTGATGATGATCGAATTAAAAATAAGATTAAAAAAAATACACATTCATTAGACTTTTTTAATGACGTGAATTGGACTTAATTTTAATGTCAATGTTACATGTTGTTAGTTAACACAAGGATCTAAATTGTCAAGAGTAAAAGTATATAGACTAAAAATTTTAAAAGTTTTGTTTGAGATTAAAAACAAAAATCCAAAAAACTAGCTAGGCACCAAAAGAATAAACAAAAAAGAATTGTGCTAGTTTCGATGTCTCAACAAAAGTTGGCAGGAGCTTGTTAAATCTCGGAGGATTTTCATACTATGTGAATAAGTTTTCGAAGACAGTGTAAAATCGCATGTTGTAGGCTATTTCGTTTGTGATCAATTAAATTCATGGATTTGAGATCAGGTTATGGATCATAATTAAGCCTACAAAATGGATAAGCTTTCGTTCACACCATAGTTTGGACCTTTTTCCATGAAAAATCATAAACATGCATCATTTAATGATGTTTATTTTAAAAAGTTGCTAGCGAAAGAATCACTTTTTTTTGAAAAAATAATTTGTATGAAAAAAGAAATTTAAAAACTATTTTATCTAAATAATAAAATTGAACAACTTCTAAAATATAAATATAATTTTAAAATTTTGACAATCCTATATTTAATTAAAATGTTTTACCTTTTAATAAAAAAAATTGTGTTGTTCAAGCAGCCTCTTATCATTTTACTAATATAATATAGTTTGTGATAAAGTCGAGTGTAACAAATTCAATGTATCAAGTATTATATTATTATAAATGGGACGCCGACCTCTTGTTAGAAACTGCAAGCAGACAAGGCAATGACATGCAGCAAAAGATACGATGCTAATTTCATAAGTTGCAAGTTCATACTTTTCTTCGTTTCTAAAGATTAAATAAATGTAAATTTCCAACAAGTGTTTTTTAAATATAAGGTTTTTCCCTGATTTAAATTACTACAAAAGAAAAAGAATTGCAGGCAAACTTGGACTGAGACATTATTTCCTTCCTTAAAATTTTGTTAGCACAAAAAACAAAAAATAACTGCACGATATTCAAAAGTGATTTTTATTTTATTTCATCCAAACAACATTATTTAATAAAACTACTTGACCAAATATTACAATCATAAGTTGAGCCAAATTTCATTATGACCAGGATTTACAAGACTCAAACTCTAACAGTCACAAGTCACAAATTTGTGATTTTATTCGCGTTCCAACATTGAAATCCCTGGGAAACCGGCACATAAATGTGATTGTTGAAGTGTGCAAATCCCTTTCAGCACGACCACTTCCTCCAAAGATGGCACATCTTTCTTGAAACCACCGTCGTTGATATACTCCTAATTCATTCCCGGGTTAGTGTATAACAACCCAACATCACCTGTGATGAACTTAACCGGTACATCGTCCACTCCATGCAGCTGCAGTTGGTTCCTATGCCATGACATGATCATACAATTAGATTAATGATACAGAAACATTCTTTTTTCACTTCCACCATTCTGTGCACTATGCTCTCCGTCGATCCTTTATCTTATCCCTCTGTTTAGTGTTTACCTTCTGCACCTAAACTCGACAATATGCACCAATCTAACACGCCTCCTTCCTTTATATTCAATTTTCCAGCACCTTAATTTCACGTGGCCACCTGCTGTTATGGACAAAACTTAGCACACCTGAGCTGTACGTTATCCACACCATACATGGTTCAACTTTCTACTTTAGTTCAAATTAAATTATAAAAGTTTAGCTGAGGTGAAATTAGATTGGTCGTTTTTTTAAATTTGAAAACTTAATTCAACCCTATTTCCAATTCAATTTTTATGATTTACGTTAAGTTGTGTGGGTTTGTGAGATACGATTATGCATCCTTAGTAAAGCCATATCTATATATATATATATATATATATATATATATATATATATATATATATATATATATATATATATATATATATATATATATATATATATATATATATATATATATATATATATATATATATGTATGTATATATATGCATCCTTTGCATTTTGATATAAATAAATAAGCACGAACTGAAATTATATAGAAAATAAAACAACTAATCTGCAACGACAAAAAAAGGTTTTTAATATAGAAAAGAGACCTGGTATTTAATTTGTTAACAACAAAATCTCAGAAAGCTAAGAAGGATTTAATTACATCTTAATCTATTTATCCTGCAGGAACATAATCTATCTGCAGTTTGCGGCAAAATTACAGTATATACAAGACTTCTTCAAACTAAAATAAATGTGATCGAAAGACACAAGCATTAAAAGCTACTAGTCTCGGGAGGCATATACTAGCACGCATGCTCCTCGCTAAAAAAAATACTATTTAGTGTTTTGGGGCCGTGACAGCAGAATAGTAAGGAATCCTAGTAACTTTGATCCAATCATCTCCATGAAAAAATTTGTATGGAGAGTAACGGCTTACGGATTCTGAAGTGAGGGTAATGATCCCTCGCCATTTTACACGCTTGGATTTATTTGAGCCAGGACCAGTGTTATTGTACTCGGCATAGAAACAATTATCCATACCCGAAAGACCATTTTGTCCTTGCCATGGCATATACCCTTCTGGTTGAATCAAAGCCTCAATGTAAGTGTTCATGAAGATGGTCCTTGAGTGATTCTTCCATGGACGCGCTAGGTAAGCCTTGTTATCAAGATTCTCTGTGTGATTTGACACAATGGAGCTCCCTTGGATCACTGTTCCTGATGGTTGGTGTCTCTCTTTTCTGCCTTGTGCTGTCACAATGCATTGCTGGTTTTCTAATGCTTTTCTGACCACGAAAGTGCAGTTCTGGAAAACAGCCACTGCATCACCAAAGACGAAGTCTACGGTGCCTGAAATTGTGCAATCACGATAGAATTGACGCATGGCATGAGCATACAGTGTGTCTTGGTACCCATCCATTGAGCATTTATAGAAAATGGATTTGTCTGCTTGGACCCTTATGGCTACTGCTTGATGCTTTTCGGGGCCAGCAGAGTTCTCAAACCCTATATTCACGGCTACAAAATAATCTCCTTCAACAGCTGCATAAATAAATCAACATTTACAATCAATGATCACTCCCAATGTAATTAATAAATATATTTACAAAAATCTCCTAATTAATAAATGATTTGTAGTTTCTCGAATTTTCTCTCATTAATTAATTTTTGCAATAAAAGTTTTCATTAAAGGTTAACATAAATTATAAATTATAGAAATAAAACTTCATTTCTAATTGAAGAACAACACACTAAATAATATCACTAGAACTATGAAACTGAATCTAAATTTTTTCTTTCTTTTGTTTACATATTTTGAGTTGGAGAGATATAAGCTAGGTTAAATAATGATTAAAGTGAGAAGACCTGAGAGAAGGAAAAAAGTTGCATGTTGGATTTCCTTACTAATAAAAACTAAAATTCTAGCAAAAAAATTAACATTTGGAGATAACGAAAAAACATATTTTGAGTTGGCAAAAAAAATGATGGAAGCAAAGGGGAGAAATATAAAGTAGCTAGTATCATTTTTCATTTTTGGTAAATAGTAGTAGCTATGCTGTTAGCTCTATATACAAGAACAAAAGGTATGAAAAATATAAGATTGATTTATTTAATAATTAAAAAAGAGTAAAAGGTGAAAGGAAAAAAAAGAAAAGAAAAGAAAAATCACCTATTGAAATTTTTCCAACTAACATTTTTAATGATAAATAACAAACTAACATTTATCACTTATCAATAAAAAAGAAAATCCAATGTATGTACATACCAACAGAGGCAGTTCTGTAAGTATTAAGTCCATCTACGAAGTTTTTGTTGCCGGTGATTCGTGTCTTTTTGCTACCATCACCCACAAACACCACATGGGTCATTTTCTTAGCAACTTCAACATACTCATGGTAAACACCCTCTTTAATGTAAATCACGAATGGCTTTTGGTTCTTCTCAGGCACCTTCTTCAATGCCTGGTTGATGCTCTTGTACTTTCCACTACCATCTTTGGCCACAACCACATTAGGCTTGATTTTGTAAGCACTTTCATGAAGTAACCTACGAACACCAACACCAACACCATCCTCCTCATCCTCAACCCACGAGGGTATAACCTTGTGTTGACCAAAAACATGTTCGTCCCCAGAATCCTCAACAAGCTGGCGATGCCCAATATCTTTGGTCGTCACATTCACTTTCACAACAGTGTCTGCAAGTTCTGATATGATTGCAAGGGCATTGCTACTCATGTGCATGGTACTCTTTAACAAGTTCTTCATCTTATTCCCTGCTTTGTTGGTGGTGTTCTTGAAGCCATCCAAGCATGTCTCTTGGTACGTGATTGCACCGCTAAGCCACACCCTTAAACTATTGAGGATGTTGTCGAGGTTGTTGAGATCAAACTTTCCCATTCTCTCAAGCGACCTCTTGAATTCATCAATGGAAAGATTCATGAGTTGCTTGCATGTTTCGAGTGCCATCTTGGATCTAGGGTCATTCTCAACCTCGTGCATGAAATCCGTTTTCTTGAGCCCGTTTCCCATTTTCTTAATGGTTATTTTGAAGGCAATTTTGATGAGTTCTCTTGGGTCCGTGGTGTTTCCAGCTTCTGCACGCAAGCTTTTCTCGCATTCTTTCTGGTAATCCGTGGGTTTGCAAAGGGTTTTCACCGCTTTCACAGAGGAAGCAATTTGGGACTTGTCATCGTGTGCATCATCGTTGGAACCACCGTTCAAATTGAAGTAATTGACACCAACTGCGACCGCCACGACCATAGCCACTAGAAAGATGGTAGAGACCCCAATGATGGCGATTCTCCTCTTACTTTGTCCATCTTCCCCCATAATTTTGAATTAAGCGCCCCCTATCAACCCCTTCAAATTAAATGTATGCAAATACAATAAGAGTAACGCATTGTGAATAACAAATTGGAGTAATTAAATGACAAGAAAAATTACATGCAAATCAAATATAATTGAACTTTGTGATTCTTTTTTCTTTCTATATTTTAACTTGTATTTTGATTCCTGCACGTGTTGTCGCAAAGAAGTGAAGGGAAACTGGGAAAGGGCCTGTGAGGCTATGGCAATCCTCAGTCAAACCCTTTTGGAGCGGGAATCTCTGATTGGCGGGCAAAATAGAAATTTCCTTATATATAGATGAATGAATGGTTTAAAAGTTGGTTATGCTCAATGTGACATTTGGAGTCACATGTTAGATCAGCAATATATCTTTTTTCTTCTACAAGAGATGAAGCGCAGAAGCCGCACAATATATAGAAAGTGATGAGGTTTGTGTTTTTATCTTGGATGGTGCTAGTTTTAGCATTAGAATCCTATTTGAATTCTTCATCTCAATCACCAACATTAGTCCACGCCCTTTCCTTTCTCTCTCGTTCATGCTTAACTTCGGGCGAGCACGGATTTAGCATCTTGTATATATTATGCGTTAGTTTGGGCCGGGCAACCTATACGCAAATAAAAAAGGACAAAAATGTGCCTAGATAGGAAAGAAAGAATATAATAAGGTGATATGCAGTTGTTGAAATTTTCTATTTCAACATTTAAGATGAACTAATATTATAAGAAAATTATATTAATTATTTATTATTAGTGAATTTTATTGTATGTGATCAAATTAAGTGAGTCTCTTAGACAATGAGATAATATGAAACAGTTAGTGTTGACTTAGTAAGGAATAATAAGAATCCTAGTAAGTTAACATGTTATAAGAAAGTTATGGTATTTAATACACTGAACCATCACACATAGTTTCTTTTGTTAACATATTATAAGAAAACTATGATATTTAATACACTGAACCATCACACATAGTTTCTTTTCTCTTCATATGAATAGTTACGAATGTCCTGTTGAGAAATAAAGAAGTTCTGGTTGAAAAAAAATCATGAAACCACTTGTTACGTTGTTAACCGGTTACCCGTTGTCTCTGCAACATTTTGTAGTAGATCCTAAGAAGAACGCATAGATCAGAAATCACTTACGAATTCAAATCTCGTTACGTTTGTTTAATCAATTATTATGAAATCAACCTAATGTATTACGGGTGATTAGTAATATTTTGTAAGGATTCTATAAAATTCCAACATTAGAAAGGTGGCTCTGGTTAATGGATATAAGATAAACTTTTATATCATTTTAAAATTTGAATTAGACTTAACTCAACCAATAAAGTCATCCTATATGATAAATTGTCCCACATTCTTATATTTTTTCTTATATTATTTTTAATCAACACTTGAAGTTTTTTCAATACAATGAAGAAAAATGATCTTTCTGACTTTTCTTAAAAACTTGTTAGTTGACTTATTTATTTTTAAAATTTTATTGACATACATAAAAAATGCATTCATACATATAAAGGTATTTATAGATGCATAAGGTATCTCTTTGATACAATAAATTCAATCAGAACACAAGTTGAAGTGTGTAAGCAGCACCAAAATTATTCACTGTAACCCAGCTTTGAAAGGCACTCCTGTCTGAGGCAGCCATTTCTCACCTTGAATAAACTTGTGCACCGTGAAATCATCTGCATCCTTTTCATCAATGAGATGGTAACCTTCCCATGTGACCCTATTGCTAGTGTTAGAACCAGGTCCCCAGTTAGCAAACTCTGCATAATACAGCGTGCTCAAAGCAAAATCCCCTGACCATTCGTTCCACCCCTTTGGATCAATTAGGCCATCAATGAAAGATTGCATGTAAACAGTCCTCGAATACTCCTTCCAAGGCCGACCCAAATATGTCTTTATCCCATTATAATTGTTGGTAGCATCACCCAAGTCACTGGCTGCTATTATGCAACAGTTTTGTATGGAGATGCCAGTGTTTTGGTTTGGATCTGTTCTGCCTTGTGCTGTGATTGCATTGAACTGGTTTTGCATAGGAAGTCTTGGATACATGTTACAATCCTGGAGTAGTGCTGCTGCGTTGCCAAATATGAAGTCCACTGTTCCATAAATGTCACAGCTTTTGTAGAATTGCCTTAGGGAATGTACATACAGTGTATCTTGGTAACCTTCAAAACTACAATTGTAGAACGTGGACATGTCTGCCCCGTTTCTCACAGCCACTGCTTGATGCTTGCTGGATCCCGCAGTGTTGCGAAATGTTATGTTCACTGCAACAAACCCTTTTCCAACTACAGCTGAACAACACACAAGCAGATAAGTCTAATATGTGACAATTTTCTGAATTGGCATAAGAAAAAGTTAAGTACAAAAGGTCAAATTGAATGTCTCATAGGAAAATAATCTTTGATAAGAATATGTACAGAAAGTATCTAGTGAGAGTCAAAGAAATAAATATTGATAATTTATCCTTTGGTCAAAATTAAAACACATAAATCATGAGAATTTTAAAAAGTCGTATCACTTTTTTTTAAAGTAGTTATCTAATATTAAATATGATGATTTATGTTTTCTATTTATTGGTAGAAATTGAAAACAGATATCATAGAAATTAATTAAAAATAAATTCTTAATTAATAGTATAATTTATAACAATTTATATATTATATTCAATTAATTGGGTTAGGGACCGTATTGATCATTCATGTTGATTATATATATGGTTTAGATTTACTTTTTTTACTCTCATAAAAATGTCCACTCATATATATCACTGATGGATTTGAGAACTTTGTGTTAAGAATAATATCTAAATAACTTAGATTTCAACTCCTTATCCGACCCAAGTACTGGAATTAATGAGCATGCATAAACAGATAATACGTGACATTTTAGAACATGATAGCTATATCTAACGTGAGCTTTCAACATAGCTCACCGAAAGTGGCAGATTGGAAAGTGGTCCAGCCATCGACCACGCTGCGATTGCCAGTGAGCACAGTGCGGTTGATGCCATCTCCAACGAGCATTAGGTTCTGCTTGCTCTTAGGAACAGACACGTACTCATTGTAAATCCCAGCGACAACATAAATTACATGGTACCCGTTGTTGGTACCGGTATTGTTAGGTGCAGCATGTATTGCATCATTTATGGTGGCGAAATCCCCAGACCCATCTGGGTTCACCACCACATTGTCGTCAACGCTTGTTTGCAGCAACTTTCTATTAATAATAGTCTCAACCGTGGTTGAACTTCCTGTGGTGGTGGTGGCTGCACTAACCCAACCACGGGTGAAAAGGGCTAAAGATGTGCTATATAGTTTGATTGCATCAGAAAGAGGACTTGATAAGGCATTGGTAACTATAGGATAGGGTGTTACCTCTTTAAAACCATCCAAGCACGTTTGTTGGTTAGTTAAAATTGCACTAAGCAAGGTTTGTAAGTCATAGACCTCATAGCTAGCCAGGGTGTTTTCAATGGCTTGGAGGACATTGGACAAGAAATCAGAGTTAAGTTCTGAAAGATTAAGACAATCTTCAAGGGCGTGCACTGTTGAATGAGGAATGGTGTAGGGGTCTCTGAGATAAGAAGAGACCAAATTGAAAATGGTTTTTGTGATTGATAAGGATTGCTGAGGGAAGAAACGGCATTGGTCTTGTATGGATAAATATTGAGAAGCTGGCAGAGTAGTTTTGCAGAATGCTGGGTAGGGTGTGGTGTCGCATGAGCCATTTGGAGTGGAGGAGAAAGCTGCATGTGATGAAAAAAGACAGAGGGTGAAGAGGAAAACAAGGGTGTACAAGGTAGTGCATATTTTCATGTTTGTGGCCATAGCAATATTGGGTTTATGCTTGTGAAGACTTAACTTAAGCTATTGCATATTTATATTTAGCTGCATTAACTTGACTACACTTCAGGGTGCGAAAACGGTGTCGAATTGTAAGAAAGGACATGGTCACATTATTCACATAGTTATGGTTCTCATTATAACTTGATTTCAATCAACGAACAAAAGCTTGAGTTAGTGGAAGGCACGCATGTTTAAAATTTAAATTCCAACGTGCGTAGAGGTAAAAGTTTTACATACGTGATACGTCTCCATTTCATGGCCTTCACAAATATATTCTACGCGTATAAGCGTATATCAAAGAAGGAAAGAAATATCGGACTATAATAGACTAGTCACGCACGCCAGTTGTAAAAAGAAATCAAATCTAATTCTATATTATAAATTATAATTTACATAATTTATTATTGTCAGTGTCACTTTCCTTATCTCTTAACTAGACACTATATCGATAATATATTCTCATTCTTCTGTCTTTTAGAAGCGTATTAAATATACTACCTTTGTAACTAGCCAGAAATTTATTTTTCAATCATCTCAAATAACCTTCTACTTCTTAACCATCAATCTCCAAATTGAACTTCAATAGTTTTGTTTAATTAAAATAAATTTACTTTCTATAAGATAAATTAAAATATAGAACTTGAAACCTAGGACTTAATTTCGCTATTCTCACTATCCTAATTAGACAATTAATCTCAATATATTTTTCTCTTCTCTCCTTTAGATATGCATTTCACGCATTACCCTTACAACTAACCAAAAATTTATCTCTCAATCATCTTAAATTAATCCTTTTATCTTCATTTAACATGGGTGAATCAAGTTTTAAAATTTAATTTGAGATTAATTATATTTGATTAATAATATTTGAGGAAAGTACAGATATATAAAAAGAAATACTCATTAAAAAAACATGCGACGGAAAATAACATTATATATGTAAAAATGAAATGACTACACTATCACATTAAATAGCATGTGCTGCAAGCATGCAACCTTCAATTGGCTACACTGTCACAATAAGAAACATGTGCCGCAAAGAATCGCAGTTTACCTTACTTTTGACCAAAATAGAAGGGATCGCTACATTGGAATTTGGTTATAGAGTAAACCGTATGTGTAAAAGTGTTAATCAACCATATATCATAGTTAAATATAACTTTTAAGGAAGTTATTGAAAAACGCAATTAAATATAGAATAAGTTATTGAAAAATAAATTAATTTACTGGACATAAGAATTTATAATTAAAAGGAAAAGCCTTTACATTACATTGTAGTGCATGCACTATTCATTCTTGATTTAAATCGTCAACTTTCATATATAATTTATTATCTTATTATATATAGTCTGTATAATTAATATAAGTAGAAATTAGTACAAAATGAAAATATTAGTTAAGAAAATACCAAATCAATGGCATTTTGCATTCAATTGAATTCAATATTTCTCAAACGTTAAAATTTTGATTCAACTATATATAAGTTATATAATTAATTTTTTATTTTAAAAAATATAAACTAAATTCAGTTAAACTCAATTGAATTTGAATAAAATTTGTACACGCACACAGCTAAAATTATGGAGGAGGGGATTTTATGCTCCAAACAAACTTTTCTGGCTCAGAATTTTGAACAGAAAAAATGTGAACTTGAAGCAAGCAATTTTTTATTTTATTTTTGCAATTAATGATAGTAATAGTACTTGCTAAAATTGAAGACAGGCTTAACTTAAAATTCCTTGTTTGTATAACTTGTCACTACCTTCCACTGGTGATGGACTTAATGTTGGATACCTTTTCAGCTGATCTACAGCATCAGATTTCATGACAACCACAGCATTCCAATGCCAGGGTTGAAGATAAGTTGAATCAATGGATGATGACCATGAAGATGGATGAAGTATCACAGAACCCCAATCCCTACTTCCAAGCCTTGCTTCTTTTAATCTTCTCCTCACCAACAAGCCTCCCACGTCTTGTTTCTTCATTTCTGATACACTTTTGAGTATTGAAAGGCAAAGGAGAAGCATCAGTACTGCATCTTCTTCTGGCAATACTTCAACAACCAATAGCCTCCAATTTAGAAGAGCAGTTGCTTTTCCATCTGGGTTATCTTCTGTGAAACGGACTACTGTTATAAAACTCTCCTCGTCTTCTTCTCCCTCGATCTCTTTCTCCTCTAACTCGATTTTCATGTCTTCGCCTTTTCTCTTTGACTTTGTTTTCTTTACTTGATATTGCATCTGCCTCCCTCTCAATAACTGTACCTGCAATTGATGATTGCAACTTGGGAGTTAGCCAGATTAAGAAGCAAAATTTGAAGGATTTTAGGATAATGTTTAGGGAAGTTGACACTCTACCGATGACTCTAGAGATGTTTGATTTAGCAAACTAAAGGTGAGACCTGACACTGATTGTGATGACTCCCATTGTATTGTAAGTTCATCTCCTGTTGAAAAGCACCATGCAGCTTTACATTGTTCAGTAGGTTCCTTTGGTGTTGCAGTGGCCACCACCTTCTCTGTACTAGACAGAAACAAAAAAGAAATATTTGAGATTTGCTCCACAAGGATAGGAGCAGAAATATAATTTTGTATTATAACTATGTCGTCAAACAAGCATCATATCAAGAGGGAGACATAAAAACATGAAGTTCAAGTATTACTTCACAACACCTAATATAGCTAAATTATAAAGAGATAGGACCAAGGCTTAGTAGAAGCCAAACATAATGTCACAGAATATAGCCAATTTAGGAGTGCGGTGGGGGGGCCTATCTTTGACAAGTATTGAAGGCTGAGATTTTTTTCTCAACGTGAAATATAAACTACCTTCAGACAACTTCTGAATCTGAACTAATATGAAAGAATCAAAGAAATAAGATATGAAAGCAAGATATTTTCTGAGCAGAAGTATAGTTTTTGAACTATGCAAGGAAGTTAAGACAGATCTACCACGATTAAATTTATGTAACCTGAACATAAAACATACCAGGTGCTCTACCAATGTAACCAGCAACATAAGACCAAGATCCTTCCCGTATCTCTATAATCCTATCTTCCCATTTTACAGCTGAAGGAGCTTCACCCCCTCTTCTCCAAAATCCTCCTCCTACCCTGTAGTTGAAATATTTGCCTGTTAATAAGTACAAAATGGTATTGCAGTATTAACTGTACCCAGTATCTCTTATTATCAAGGTAGAGTTCATGAAATTCACCTAATTCTAATAACAAAACACACTCTCCCTGCATGATCAAGAACTGTGCGAGACAACCATCGCCCTTCTTGTGGACGATAACTATTCATCTTCAGAATCACATCAGATATCATAGCCCCAGAATCATCAGTGACTCGATCAGGTACACATTTCAACAAGTATGGTGCCTGAACTGGTGGGGTTATTGACGTAACAACATTCACCTGTTGACTAACTTCCTTTTCCAAAGTTAAAGAATCTGCTCTCAATAAATCATTCCAGCGGAACGAAACAGTATCTAGCAGGCTACTTCCTCTTAGGCAGTTACCACCATGACGACGATACTCAAACATAACTCCCTTAGTCCCAAACTCACAGTAAAAGTGCCAAGCTTTTTTCCATGAATCATTGGTGAACTTGGACAAGGCTTTATCTAGCTTTAGTTCACTATGACACCTTACTATTCGGAGGTGTAGGAAATCATGGTTTATATCCTTCTGCAATGTTGTTATTCTTTGCTTAAGCCTCACAAACACACAGGCCTGCATTGTAAAAATTAGACACACTTTATTCTTTTGCAATACTGTCATATATGTCCATGATATTCTAGAGCAGGTATTGTCTGAAAGATGCTACATATTGTTGCAACACCACCACTTATACACTATTGCATAGAAGCTTGGAGTAGGTTCCTCATAGATGTATGAAAAAATTACCAACAGAAAGAATTGAATGGTGTATTAAATAACATCCTCGTGTTTAGGCAAACTAAAGCCAAAGAATATGGCTATCAGATTCTACTGTTTCTACAACCAAGTTGATGATGGTGTCCCTTAACATTAACCAAACAAAACTACTTTATGTCACTTACAACAAAGACTGAACAGAAAATTGCAATCCAGTCCACAACATTCTAGCAAGTATAAAAGAAAAGACAGCAAAAGAAGCATATAGAGAAAGAGAATATGAAATTGACCTCCAATAAAAATCTTGGAAGCATGGACCTGTATTTTGTATTGACATCTGTGCCTGATTCCTCCCAATAGACAGGGGATTTGATTGAGGTAACAACGTCCAACATAAAAGGCACCTCTCCACCAGCTTTCTCATAAGGTTGATTAAACGCCCTATCCCACAACTTCTTGGTTTCTTCAGACTCCTTTTCCTTCACCGTTTCAGACAGAGTTGCCACCTTCTGCAGATCACCTTCTATAGCTAATGCTTTCAAATCTTCACAATACACTGTTGGGTAGCTCTACTCCATCAAAACAAAACAATTAAAGTAATATAAACGAGAATCAGAAAAGAGGAATTGAGAAAATTAACATAGGAAGAAAAGAAAGTCACCAAAAGAACAAATAATTCAATAAACGAAATTGAAGTCAAGGTGAAACGCACCTGATGGGTCAGCCACATTAAGAGAATGTCCGAAGTAGGAACCAAGCGCGAAGAGAACTCACGTGTGAACCTCTGCAGCATAAACAAGAAAGCCTTGTATCGCTGTCTCGCTGCAATCAAGTACACCATCTCGGACCTGTACGGTTCTACAAACATGGAACACAACAACACCCTCTGCTTTTCAACTTCCTTAAACACTCTCTCCTTCAAACTCCCCCCAACAACAGCCACAGTATCCGAATCCTGCGAATCCCAACTCGCCTCGTTCTCAAACGACTCCAACGGGTATCTACTGCTCCAAATCTCCATGCACCGCATCAACGCGTACTCTCTGTTCTCTTCGTCAAAGATTCCCGCTTTGCCAATCAGCTTCGAGAATCTCGTTTCACAGTATTCCCTGTAACTCACCTAAAATAAAACATCATTAAATACTGAATAAATTTTGCTTTTTTTAAAAAAAATATATATATTTTTCAAGGATAACGAACTTACGGGGTTTAAAGTGTGACAGAACCAAACCCAGTGGATGTCAAGGGGAGGAAGAATCATGGGAGGGGAAGAGTTTTGCAGCGTGAGATCAGCAATCAACGGCATCCAGAAATCATGGTACCTGCAAAAACGCTCCACCGTCAGATTAGATTACTGTAACAAGAAAACACACGAGGGGAGTGCTATTTAGTCTAAAGAGTTGACCTTCTTACGGCTTCGACCATAATGGGCGTGTGGTGAAGCCACAAAGAATCCGCCACGGTCCTCAAGAAGCAGATATTTCGCCTGGCCGCCGACACGAGATCGATTCCGAGTGGTATGGCGGCAATTTCCGGCGTCTCGCCGAGACTTGCGGACGAAGTGCTCGGCGAGATTTCGGAAGCGTCGAGATTCTCCGACATCGTTTCGGTGGCTATAAAGTTGAAGAGTTGTTAGTAAGTTAGGCGCATGATTGGAGAGTGCAGAGAGAGAAAAATGGTTGTGTGGTCAATGAGAGGTGTTGAAATGGATGAAGACGTTGTGTTGTGCTGTTTGTCGGAGCTGGGAGCAAAGAGAATAAACGGAAAACAGAGATGGAGTTAAGGTGACCCTGTTTGACCACGTGTGACGATCCCGTGTCAATTCCATTCAGGATTCAGGAGTGTGCAATTCCATTCAATTAGTACTGCTCTAGTTTTCAATTAATTCTAAAAAAGCTCCAATGCACACACATTAAAAGAAAATAATACTAATAGAGTATTTCTTTGGTAAGTTAATTTATCAATTTTATAAAGAAAAAAAAAGTTTTAGATGTATTCAGTTAAAGTTATTTTTTACTATTTTAGTTCTTGATATAAAAATAATAATTACCTTAAAAAACATAAAACTAAAGAAATTATTAATCATATGTGAGCAGAGTTGTTTGCGGTGTAATTTTAACTTAAAGTTTAGTCTCAATCAAGTAAAAAAATCAAATGTGATGCAATTTGATTCAATTTAAATTATTTATAAAATATGAACTAAATTAAATTACTTTTTTTAATTTAGTTTGATTTAATTTTTGTGGTTTGAAAATTTTATTATTAAATAATAAAATTGTGTTAATAATTAAATAAAATTTAAATAATAACTAGTTTAACCATAAAACAGTATAAATAAACAACAATTAAACTTAAAATAAAATAGTAATTATTTTCAACTTGAATAACAAACATTCAAATTAAAAATAAAACATTATATTTATTTTCAGGTTCCAAAATTAAAAAATAAAATAACATTTATAATATTTGTGTTTAACCATAAAAAAATAGATATTCATCGACAAGATACTAATTATAACAAAAATTTCTAAAAATATTTAATTTAATTTTTACATTTCAAAAATCACAAGTGAAATCAGACCCCGATTTATAAAATACAAAAATCAAAGCAAATGATTTAACATCAGTTTTTCTTATTTTGAATACCACTCCTGTATCTTAGTATTTGTAAGTAAAACTACCTAACCGGGAAGATAAAATTGAAAATTCTGTCGTGGTCCCAACCCCTGGCATCACAAAATTATAATGCAATCCACATGTCAGCACGTGGATCAAGGCACCACTCTATTCGGTGCATTTGGCCCACATACATACCATGTCTTTGTTTTCTTGCCATTATGCTCTCATTTTTGCTAACTGCTTAGCTCTTACGTCAGTTACATAAATAAATTAGGTTTAGTTGCGGGTAAGCACTAATACGTAAACCTACCGCAATTCGAGTGTATGATTATGAGCCAAAATGACGTTATGGGTTCCTTTTACAAACTTAATTTTAAAAAGGTTTTTTTTTTAAATATATTTTTCAAGGGTTCTATTTTGTAAAAAAATCAGGTGATATTGTCATTTTCATCCGCATAATCCTATCATTCATGTTAGAACAAAAAATACGTGTGTCAAGTGTGTTTCGTCATCACCACTGCGAAACACACGGTTTGCGTGACATGCATATCACCAACTTCAACTGCGTAACACCGCGGCAATAACATTGTTCATGCAGAAAAAGCATTCACGTGCCATGTGGGTTTCGCCAATGATAATGGCGAAACACATTGCGCATGTCACAAGGTTCCGCCAACAGTATTGGCAAAAACCTATGGGTTCCTCACTGTGCTTTTGAGAGGTTGTAGGTTCTAGTGGGTTGAAGTGCCTTTTATTTTGTGTAAGACAAAATTTTAATTGTTCATTTCATAAAATAATTGTGTGAAGGCTGAATAATATACCGTCACAAAATATAAGCAAGAATATATTATTATATTATTTAAGAACTTATAATTAAAAATTTGATTATTTATTTAAACACACTCATAATTAAGGTAAAAAACAATTAATAGAACTAGTAGATTTTTTAATAAAGATAATTTTGAAGAATTTAACCTTGTGACATGCACAATGTGTTTTGTCACTATCATTGGCGAAATCTACATGGCAAGTGAATCCTTTTTCTGGTGTTATGCAGTTGGAGTTGATGATATGTATGTCACACAAGCAATGTGTTTTGCCAGTGCTAATGGCGAAACACACTTGGCACACATATTTTTTTTTGCTGACATAAACAGTAAGGTTACGCTAATGGGAATGACGATATCACGTGATTTTTTTTTTTTACAAATCAGGCCCCTTGAGGAATATGTTTTAAAAAAGACCCTTTTAAAAATAAGTTCGTAAAAGGAATCGCATTATGCCTGATTATGATCAATTCGAATTTCTGGTTAAATTGAATAATAACTTGGTTAGATATGACTTATGAGTAATTAGCATCCGACGAATAAGCACATATACAAGAAATGGCATCGTCCATAAACATTAATGATGGACTGAGATATTATATGTTCCACATCTCAGTTACATGTGCAATGTGTTGCAACCTTGCAAGTAGCTACATTTATTATATATTCAATATATACTAAGATCAGCCTAGTGATAAAAAAAGTTAGATAAATACTGTATATCAAAATTAAGTTTGATTCCACTAAGTTGAAAAAATATAACTAAATTGCATATTTTGAAATAAAAAAAAAAACATATCATTCTTTATGTTTTGGAGTGATAAAACATGTTGAGTCTACGCATCAACTCACCTAGTAAACAAAAAATGACGAGTTAGATTATATTTAACCATCTTGTATATATATATATAGATAGATATATGTTTGACTCTTCTTTTTTTCAAATGTATTATTTTTTTATTTACTTATTATGTTCATGTATAATTTTTTGTGAGTAAATATGGTTGGCACCAATTTATTTATTTAAGTTTTTAATGTTTTTTAAGGTACACATTTGTTAATTGTTATTTTTGTTAGTTTATTTTGTAAAATTAAATCCTCTAATAAGAAAATTTATAGTTATATTCAAATTTTGGTTAGTTTATTATTATTTGAGGTCCTCTAACTAAATTCAGGTTAGTATTGTGAAATGAGAGGTTTAATTTTCTTTTTTTAGTTTTCCTTCAAACGAGAAAAAAAATTCTTTCCTATTTATTTGATTTCTATAAATTCAAACATAAACGATTAAAAAGGACCAGATATGACCATACTATTAGGCTGCACAAAAAGATGGAACTAAAGTACACCAACGTGTGGACAAATTTACGTAACAGGTTTCATTTAGAAACTTTTTATGTGAGTATGTTTTTAAACCATTTACAATGGGGATCTCTTATTTGCATGGAAATCGTTGTTTGCTTTGGCGGTAACCGCAAGTCGAAAGGATCGAGGGTAGAAATTTAGTTGCAATCATCCAAGTAATCACTAGAGTACAAACAATTTTCTTTTAATAATTATTAGTTCCACCAAAAATAAGTGTTAGTTAATTGATTGTTCAATAATGGTGTTTTCCATGAACAAAGTACCAAACTATTCGGTATATAATTAATTGTGTCGAATTACATTCATCTTTTTCGTTTTTTTTTCAAATATATTTCCTTCTTAAGGTAGATGAATATGAATTATATTTCATTATATTATCAATATAAAAACATCTTAACATTAATAAATAATTATGAATATGTTTGTAAATGTATTTTGTAGTTTTTTAGTGTCGTTAGCAATTAATATTAAATATCATATTATTGGTTTTAATATTTTAAAAGATATTATAAATTTTTAAATACTTTTATCAACAATTTTTAATTTTAATTTTAAATTTTTAAAGTCACAAAAATTATAATAAATATTTAAAATTAGTTCTTAATGATGTATACAATAAACGAGAAAATATTAAAATAAAATTAAATATAATATATATTTTTCTTCTAAAGAACACATACTTTTTAAAAACAAAAACTTAAATTGAATATGCTTGAAAACAGAGAAAGACATAATTTACTCAAATTAATCTAAAATGAAAATGCTAATGGGTGCGTGAAGTCGTCGTGTTGACAAGAATTGTAAACTGATATTATTATTATTTAACTTGAGACGAAATATGATGATCAGTAATCTAATGACTTGTTTAGATGGATCGAGTAAAATTCTAAATATAAAAGATATTTAAAAAAAACTATTTTTTATGTAATTAAGTATATTGTGGTGTATCATTTTCTGTTTGTATATTTTTTTTCTTCTAAAAGTTTTATTTCTAAAACTAAAGTTAATTCATCAATATTGAGCAATTATTTTTGTTTCAAGAAAATTTTAAGGTTAAGATATTTTTCTTTAAATTCTTACTATCTAATGGGTAATCAATATCAATATTTATAGAAAGAGAGAAAATTTCATATGATGAAACTTTTTAGGAAACAAATATTTAATCACTCTTAATAAATTAAAATTATTTATTATGTAATTATTAAATATTTAACATTTTAAAAATCTACTACGAAGTTAAAACATTTTTTTTATTCAAAAAAACGAGTGTTTTTCACACGTTTTGAGACCCCTTAAAGTCCGAGTGGACCATTAATGTATGCAAAATGAATTTGTTTGACTTTTTTTTATAAGGTAAATTGTAGAATATGTTTTTGAATTTAATTTTCATAGATTATCATGTTAATTTTTTTTTCTTTAAATTTTTTAAGATTTTTAGATGTTAACCAATCAAAATTATATTACCTATATTTTTAAGTAAATATTAAAAAAAATTATTTAACTGACCTTACGTACATGTTAGGCAACATAACGAATCAAAAAGTAATTTATTATTAAACAACAATATAGAAACCTTTTACCACGTGATGTGAGCACATCTAAATCAAATTCCAACTTAACATAGATACGGCACTCATACACAAAGTTCAACAAAATTGTATGTCATATTAATTGTTATATCGTACCTAATTTGACATCACAAATGAGTCCTGAAACACATTATGCGTGAGAAGGACTGGGATAGATAACTTTAACTCTATAAGCATATGAAACTTTAGCGGGATTATCGGCAACATGCATGCATGATTCCACATATATTTTAATCTTGCAGATCCCAGATTGGTAAAAATATAATAATTGATCACTCAATATAAGTAAGCGCAGGTATGATGATTAATTTGGACACTGCATTTGGATTATTGGATAACACAGTTTGAGGTTTTCGGAGTTAAAATTATTTTATAAGACAGTGTCATGTAGTTTTTCTGAATATCTAACGAGAAATATATATTTATGACTTTGAATTTTATTTTTTTACTGAATTTTCGACTTTAAATCGAGATTATTAATTAAGTTCAATTAATTCAAAATACCAATTAATCTATAGGTAGATATTTTTTTTATGTTTTTTCTTTTTTATCATGTTATTATATGAATTATATACAATTTTCTCAATAACTAATCTAGGTTGAAAACTCCAACCGATGAGCTTTAATGATATTTTTCTCTCCGATCACATTTGTTTAGATTCATTAGAATCGAATTCAAAATCTAAGAAAGAGATAAATTTAGTATTATTTGGACCAACAGCTTATTTGTATTTTTTTATACTCTTGGAGCAATAAAAGTTGGTCAGAAAATATTCATTGAGGATTTGTAAAAAAAAAAAAAATACATAGAGAAATTTAAAAAAGAAACAGAACAAAATGGACTGAAGTTGTGCATGCAACCCGTGGCATTGGCGTGTAGACGAGGTATATTTGTCAATTATGACAGTTTAGTTGTCCCTGTTTTTAGTCAAACAATAATTTTTGGTCTGATTTCAACGCCTTCAACGATAAGCCCTCCCTTCAACTGATAACCCACCTCCATCAAACTCATCAGAACCTCTTCATCAGCTTCACCACAGAAGAACTCACCCATCTCAATTTCCATCCACCCATCTTCTCTTCTCATTGGAATTCCAATACTCTCCTTCTTCAAATTGTTCTCATCTTTCTCATTCTGACACAAATATACCCTCCCACTCTGCTTCACTTTGTTGTCCACCGCAATTGATACCTCACACGCCACCGAATCAAGCCCGTATTCTCGGTGGGATGTCTTCATTATCAGATAAACCACATATGACGTGTTTGGCGTTAGAATCCTCGTCCCAATTTTGCCTTGGATTTCTAACCAGCTCACCGTTCTCAGCTCGGCCACCTCTTTGAACCTGCTCAATCATTCATCATAATTAAGCGGACCAAGAAATATAAACATCAGTTAATTTTTAAAATGTTGTATTTAATATTTTCAAAGTTTGTCTGCTTAATTAAGCAAATTAACGCGTGCTGAAAGAAAGTTGAAACTGGATCATTAGTTTAAATGTTTATGAATAAATTAATTACCTTGATTCAGGAACTGGTCTCCAGCTCCAATACAAAGGGTCATTGCTCCACGTTATAGAAAGCTGCCTTGCAGATAGGATATAAGATTTCTTACCCGAAGACTTGTCTAATTTGAAGCTCTACAATATGTACACATAATTAATTAATTGATTGATTAATATATAAAATTATATGATGCAAAACAAATGAAGCTAGCATGAAAGGACATCAAATATGTACCATGTTGCCTCCATCTAGGAGGAGTGGATGACAAAGAGCATAGAAAAGGTGTTTGTATGAAGAAGAGGAATTAAGGGAGAGGGGGTTGAGAGCCCTTGAGACAATGTCAGAGTAATCAGAAGGAAAGAAAGTTCGCCAGAGAAGGTCAGAGTCAGCGGAAGAGCGTAGGGTTGAAGAGACCATAGAGAATCTACATGCGTCTGGTGGAGATGTGTAAGACAGAATTTTGGAAACACAATCCTCCGGCAACGTATCCATGTGGTGTTAGGTAGAATAAAAACCAAATCTTTGTGTTCTAGAGCAGCCAGGCTCGTGATTTCTGAATATATAGGCAAATTTGACAGGAACATCGTTTTGCAAATGTAGCTGTTAACTCAGGGAAACAAATTAGGCACCTTATCATTTACCTTACCTCTTTGTCGCTAATGTAGGTAAATAATTGAGTAATTAAATATTAATAAGTAGACCAAATCCAAAAGCCACCAAGATAATATTTTATATTAACAAACTTTAAAACCTCTATATAATTGTGCTTTGATCCTTTCCACGTTAATTATTTTTGTATTTTGCGGATGCGCAAATTCAAATTGTATTCTCGTGGTACATGCGTGACGATTAGGTGACGATGACTCCAAAACTAATCTAACACTTTTTTTTTTTTGGAATTATCAACTATTAACCAAAACATCTATTTTTGGTTGGAATATTATTTAACTTAACGAAAATTCAATGATGAAATTCTTCGGATACTATATTTTTTACTTCATTCGGATATTATATTTGCTCGAGTGATGCGCAGATACGAGGGGGAAAAAAACAGTAATAAACCAATAATTCGTCGCATCAGAAATAAATTATCGTCTTAAATATTTAAATACAATATTAGTACGTATACTCAGTAGTATGATTTATCACCTGAGAATAAGAATTGAGCGTTACAAATATTTTCCATTAACACGATTTATTATATTATTTTTTTATATTATTAATACAAACTCATTAGGATTATATTGTTAGGTTTACTAAGTACATCCCTTTCCTTTTTTTAATATAAATATATTTAATTCTATTATCTATCATTTATTACTATCAATATTTTGAAATATAATGTTAAAATAATGATAAATGCAAAATTTAAGTTAATTTTAGCTAATAATGATTACAATTTCTTCATTTTACTATTGTTTGTAATGAAATAATGAAGAAATTAATATATTTATAATTTTTTATAAGCAAACGTTAAAAGAAGAAAATTTCAAGTGTTTTAGAGGAAAATTGATGCAAAAACTGAAAGAAAAAATCTTGAAGAAAAGTTGGAAGAATTGGATCGCTCGTTTAACGCGCACTCCAGGCTTAACTCGCACTCTAGGCTTAGCGCGCAGAAAGGCCACAGCGAAACTCAAAGGCGCATTTAGCGCAAAAGCCCGCGCGAAGTCATCATGAAAAGTAAGCTATCTAGAACCTATATGAGGAGGAGGAAGTAGAAAGGAAAGACACATCGAGTCTCAAAGCGCTCTCCAATGAAAAAATCCAAAGTCTGGGTCTTTCCCTCAAAGGAAACCCTCTTTTCTTAGTCATTTCCCAGTTTCTTGCTATTAATCATCTAACTCCTTCTTCTATTAGTCTCTAAAGTGTAAAGTCTGGGCTATGAGAGGCTAAGTTCCCTCTGTTGGGAGCCTAGCAACCAATGTCCTTATAATGTAACCACTCTTCTTATGTATTAATGTAATTTTAATTTTTATTATCTCTTTTATGTTTTTCATCTCTATTGTATGGTTTGGCCATCCATACATTTGTTTTTAGGGGTTATACATTGAAAAATGGTAATGTGTAAAGAATTGGGGAAGAACATCTCAACAATGCATTATTAGGGATAAAGTGACTTTGTTGTGCATATGCATACATCTTCATAATTGCATTTTGAAATCATCTTTTATACTCATCTTGTTAATTTTATTATTCTTGCCTTCTTAAATTCAATTTTTTTCTTTCTTCTTATTCTACTCCCTTTTCCCTGCTTACAAATTGGGTAATTACGCAAGTACAAACAAAGTTTTTATAAACTCGACACTCGATCTTTCGTTTAATCTTTACACATTGTAATAAAATTGATACACTTATCAATCAGTTAACAAATAACAACATAAATATTATGAATAATACAATAATTAAAATAAATATATAAATAAAATAGTCAAAATCACTTTTTTTTTTATAAAAAATGTCTAATCAAGGCTTACCTAAAATATTTTTGACCAAGATCAGCCAAAAATAATCTTAAACAAGATTGGCCAAAATCAGTCATACTAAAGATCACCTAAAAATCACTCATAAGCAAAGTTGAAGAAAAATAAGTTTAGATGAGATCAATGAAAAAACATTGACAAAGGTAAAAAGAAAATAATTGCTATCGAAATTGTCCCAAAGCAACCTTAGACAAGATCAACCGAATTAAAATTATATGTTTTGGACAATTAAAAAACTATATTTAAAATAACATGTGGACTAATTGTGACCGTGAGTCCATATTAAATGAGATTTGTATGGGGTGGGACCTTGTAAGGCCTCTCATTAGGTGGGCTAAAGCCCCTAGGGTCATAATAGAGACACAAGTGTGTTGATTAAAAAAATAACATCTCTAATCAAAGATACATTTTTCATCAAATACTTTTTGTTTTAGTGAAAAATCTGACCTAAAGTGCTCATGGTGTTGGGTTATAATTTGGTTTAAGTTTGATTTATAGGCTGCCTTGTTTGGTGTGGTGGCTTCTATGATTGGTATTTGGTATAGTGAAAGGAGAAGACAAATAATAGAAATTAAAAATAGAGTTTTGTAACAATGGTCCTGAATGAGAATTTTTATTTTATTTTAATTTGACTTTAGTTTATATAATTTATATTTTTTAGTTCGTACAAAATTATTTTAATCTATTTTGAATTTACAAAAAATATTATAATTTCAGTATTTTATTTTTAATTCCTATAAAATTACTTTAGTATTTTAGTCTCTAACCATATGCCAAGGTGCACGATAATTTTTTTATGAACAAAAGGAGCTACACCCGGAAGAGAGATAAACTATTAGAATTAGAAGAAAAACTAAGGTGGTGTTTGATGTGAGTATTTATTTTTTATTTTAATTATTTTTTTGATTTTCATATTTTAAAGATTAAAAAAATATGTATCTAAGAAGAAAATATTTTAAAGTATTATTATATTTTTACTTCTTCGAAATACTGAATTTGTTGTTTTTTTAATTTTTGATCTGTTTTTAAAAATATTTTCAAAAGAAATTATTTTTTATTTTTTTCAATTTTAAACATTTTCATTCTTATTTTTTATTTTCTTTAAAAATAAAAACAAAAACGTCACCTAATGAACAGAACATCAGCTAAAACAAAAACTAAAAGGTGAACGATAGACAATTGACACAGTGAGATAATACTGGATAATCTATTTATGCCATCGTTTTTTAACATAGTTTCTACGACGACGAGAATTAAAAAAACATATTTCGAAAATTAAAATGACTGAAGTAATTTTAAAAGAATAAGAAAACAAAATACACATTACAGGTATTAACTAAAGAAATATTTCTCTTAAAAAACAAAAAGAAATATTTAAACCATAAAAGTACTATTTTTCTAGCCATAAAATTTGGTGCCTCGCCTTACCTCACTTTCCGACCACAACCATGTCAGCGTTCATTTCCCACAACCTTAAACCCGGCGGCATCATGGTGTCCCCTTCTCTGCACCACCGTTCCTCATTCCCTTTGCAACTTTCTTTGAAAGCACCCTTCTCTGCTTCCCATCCTTTAGTCCTCACCCGAAGACTCTTCCTTCCTTCGGTTTCCGGCATCTGGGACGCTCTCACCGGCGGCAACAACAACAATGCCCGCGAAGCCGTTCTCGCAATTCGACGCGGAATGCTTCTTTTCCGCCAGGTTTGTTCTCCAAATTAAACCAAACCTACTTCCATCTTCCTCACGTTGTGTTTCTACATTATGTGTCACATGTCATGCTTATGCTATGATGTGTTAGTAATTTACTATTTGGAGTTGTTTTATATAATGTAATATCACCTTTTTTGAGTATGATAATTATGCAATTATAGTCCAGAATAATTTTACACGGTTAATTAATTAGATATCATAATCAGAGATATAAGGTTAACTTGGATATAAAATTAAGAGAGATAAGTCGTGGGTTTGAGTTTTCCACTAACAAAATAAACTAACATATTTACCATCGTCAAACTTGCTATATGATAATTTGTTACATAATTAAGTTGTTGTACAAATAAATTTTCTCGTTAATTTGTTGTTAAGGGTGATGTTTCGGGGTCTCTTGCGGAGTTTGACAAGGCAATTCAGTTGGACCCTCGTCAAAAGGCGTGTAGGTTTATACACTTTTGGAAAACGCTTCTCTATCAATTCACTTTGATATTTTGGTCATGAGACATTTTGATTGTAATGTTACCAGATCTTTGGCAAAGGGGCTTATCACTTTACTACCTTAATCGGTACTTTCTCTACTCCTAAAAATACTTTCCCTAACTAACTTTAGGAAATAATCATTGTTGAAATTTTTAGTGACAAAGTCAAATTAGGTGTGGGCAAGCACAACTACAATGTGCTGCATCTGAATGTATGGAAAGGAGACTGAATTGGATCCCTTTTGCCG
Source organism: Glycine soja (assembly GCF_004193775.1). NCBI lineage: Eukaryota > Viridiplantae > Streptophyta > Magnoliopsida > Fabales > Fabaceae > Glycine > Glycine soja. The sequence continues at coordinate 40,173,693 of NC_041011.1, read as the reverse complement.
TAGATTTGAAGAGGCAGCTGAGCAGTTTCGGTTAGATGTTGCCCAAAATCCAAATGACACTGAAGAGTCCATATGGTGCTTTCTGTGTGAAGCTCAACTGTTTGGAGTGGATGAAGCAAGGAAGCGATATCTTGAGGCAAGTCCTTGATTCTATTACTAGGAAGTTAACATCACAATGGACTGTGTAAATATTCAAATGGTTATCCACTTTCTATATGAATTTAGGTTGGCAGAGACCCAAGGCCAGTCATGCGGGAAGCATATAACATGTTTAAAGATGGTGGGGATCCAGAAAAGGTGTGCTTTAATGCCCTTTTTCTACTAGTAGTATGCAACTATCCATTTGTTATTTGATTTGTTTCTGTTAGATATAAAACTATGCTTAAGTCTTCCCTTAATAGCTTGAGCTAGTTTTTGGAGAGTTGGTCCTTTAAAGCAAGCCATTTCTTTATCTTCCTACACATTTACCTCATATAATCTGGTAATCCTTCCCAGGTAGTCCTTTCCGAGATACTTAAACTAAGATTCTGTGAGCCATTGTATTAATCTGATATAATTGTCACGAACTCTGATATATTTCTTAGAACATATTGTACTTACATCCCCTAAGATTTAATCCAATTACACCCAACAATCTCTTTTTTGACCCTACACAAGTCTCTTTATATAACACCCTTCCATTAACATAAATCTCCCTTGATTTCTTATATTAGATGAAGTGAGGGAGATCAGTGTAATGTTGGAAAAAGAATAGGGGTACCAGGTGTAATTGTGTTAAATCTCAAGGGATGTTAGTGAAGTTTACTCTATTCCTTATGTTTGCACAAATGCTAAACTTGAGCTTATCTTCTTGAAAATTAATTAATATGCTGTTATGTCATATGTGAAGGGGTTACTGCTTGTTCCTCAGTCTATTATTAACTTTAATAACTTAGGAAGTATCTTCAAATAAATTTGTTTTCATAGAAAAAGTAGAAAACATCCGGAAACAGCCTCTTTGCATATGCAAGGGTAAGGCTGCGTACAACATCCCTCCCCCATACCTTCGCATAGCGAAGAGCATCTGGACAATGGGGTACGAAGTTTTTTTTTTTTAGAAAAAGTAGAAAACACAATGAAAAATCCACTTCTTTTTGGTGAGAGAATAAGAAGTGAAAAATTAACAGTGAGGACCTTTTGAGGCTGATATTTATTGTCAAGGACATTTTAACTACATTAGCAGCACATTGACTGAGACTAAATTATATCAATTGAAAAACTAGGAAGATAACATTATTCAAGTTGAAAATAAAAAGTCAAAATGTTAAACTTTTTTTTTTTTGAATAAGTGAAGGACCAATAGTACAAATACGCTAAATTTATTTTACATTTTTAATATGGGCTTTGGATTCCATAGGCTCTTGTTTTACATTTTTTTAGATTAAGATATCATATTTACAATTTTTCCTTCATGCTTATTTTATCATAATTGCAAACTTATAAACAGGTTTACAATACTTATCTTCCTTCAGTTCCCTGCATAGGCTATAATGTTTTTATTTGACTTTGTTATTGTCACTCCAAGATTCCTCATGCATTTGTGAATGCAATCTGACACGAGCAATTGATTTACCTTTCTAGCTTGTAGCTGCATTCTCTGGTAGCAGAGAAGGTGAATATTTTTATGCTTCATTATATGCTGGGCTTTATTACGAATCTCAGGTATTCTTGCAACTTCCAAGGTTTTTCCTTTTTACCCATACTAGTTATTCGTATCTGGTATGATGATTGATATCATTATCACCAATGAAACTCTGGCTGTTGTTTACACAGACTGTTGGGTGGAATATTTGTGGGGATGGTAATTTGACAGAGAAAAATGTTTTTCCTTTCTTTTTGTTTTGACATAAGGAAAAGTAGATATGTGTTGTTGAAATAATTATTGTGCATATATAGTCTTGGTATTTCCAATTTATAAGGTTGTGACCAACTTTGCAAGAATTCAGCACAACCTTCTCTGCATGAATGAATATGTTAATAAGGAGTTGGTTTTGTTGGGGAATATTGGATTGCTTAAAATAAGGTAGAAAAACCTTGGCCTGAATCCCTGCAGTTGCTTTACTTCTTTTTCTGGACACCTTGCATGGTTTGATTTCCAACCAAACATGTGCATGCACAAATATAAACACTCATAATAGACAAGAGAAGTATTTATTAATTTCCTGTATTAACATGCCATATATTACTATGTCAGAAGATTTGTACTTTTTATCATTTTATTTGGTTTGAAAATGACTTGTGAATTTGGAATGCATGTTAATGATTTTTCCATGGGTAGAACGGAACAGATGCTGCTAAAGTTCATATAGTTGCTGCATGCCAGTCTCCTTATGGGCAAAGGTTTGGTTTTGAATATGTACACATTTCTTAGCTAGATGATTAATGCAAATTGGGAACATGAAAGGTGCACTTTCATTCTTCAATGCAGGTCTGATGATTATATGGCCTCTCTTGCCAAGGTTCACTGTCGCTGTCGAAATTGGGTCTTCAACTAAAACTTTTTTCAGTGTGTCCATTGTGCACGACGAAGCTCATTCATAAGTTTCTCTATACACTACTCACAGCTTCTTGTGAGTTACTGTGCTACTGGAACGGTTAAAAGAATTTATCATATTCCTTTTTTCCTTAACCTTTTCACTTTGATTTTGTGGTCTATATGAATATTAGTAGACTGGTAGAAAGTTTTTAAACATGAGATTTCTTTTAACAGTGAAATTATCTTTTAGGTGAGTAAACTACTATTTGGTTTCTAAAAACACTTCTAAGAGAAAAAAAATAGGAAGAAAAAGATGAAATGAACAACTTCTCCATAAGAAAAATGAGTTTTCCATTAATTAATTTATAGAAACTCTCATATAACTACTCTAAAAGATGAAAGAACATCTACAAAATTAGTTAATGGTTAGTTAATGGAGAAACTCTATTGGCCTTATGAAAATGTTCATTTCATTTTTTTTCTTATTTTCTTTTATTAGAAGTGATTTTAGAAAAACTTATTCAAACAAACCCTGAATCCATTACTCACGATCAATACCTACAACTCTTGTCTTGTAAGGATTATAATGATTGTTTCCTGTTTAGGTTAGGTGACTTGCAAGTATTTAGGTATGGATTTATTTTAGTGAGTTATATTTAGGTATGGACGATGATGTGCAATACCACATAGATATCAATATTTTATGTTGAGAATCTTAATAATGGAGGAAATTTGAAACTTCAAAGGAGAGTAATGACATTGACGTAGGGTCACATTATTGAGTATATACGCTAAGTTCATATCTAATAACTTCTGGTTGAACATAACTTTATGTTACGAGACTCGTTGAGATCTGTAACGTAAGGGCGTGAGTTTGTTTTTCAAGCAATACCGTTTTTTTACATATTTTTAAAGCAAAACCTATTGCAAAGTGATATATTTAGTCTTTTTCATTTTTCTTATTGGTTAAATTAAACCATATGTCCATATACTGGACGATTGACGAGATGAAAGACACAAAGTGATATGATGTAATTAGGATTTTGACACGTTACATGACTGATCCAGCTAATCATGTTTTCAATATTTGTCCAATTGTCTTAGCCTGCCAATGGCTACTTTTCTATCGTTTTTGTCTTCAACTTGGTGAATGACTTAGTCACTTAGCAGGCCCTACTTTGTTCTTACGCACTACTAAACTCTGTGTCGTCTTTTTTTTTTTTTTTGCTTTTTCTTTTTTTGGGGCTAGACTGTTGCAAAGCTACTTGAGTTATCACAAATCACAAATATATACAAACCACAACTAAAAAAAATAGCAGATGATTTCCAATCTATTTTGGCCATATAAATAACCTGGCGCTGCAATTTATGTTAAAAATAAGTGGCAATTCTATTTTTTTTATTATGAATTTTCTCCTTAATGGTGGAATAATAGAATCAATAATCATCCATTGAGGTAACATGCCGATCCTTATTAGTTTGAATTTGTTATTATTAAGGAATACCAATCATATGCCATTTTGGCATATTTTCAGTGGCAAGCATCAAAAGTTGGATATTCTCTTTCAAACTGAAGGATATATACCGCTTACATTTTCAGCCTGTGTGCATTTATTTCGTCAGTTCTTGATTTTTAACCAAAGTTGCTCTCCTCCACCGTTTCACCAAATGACAATAACGCTTTCAGGAGGCTTCAATCATTTTAAGGATCAAATCATTGGAATACAAACTTTTGGCCTTTCATTATTAAACTTCAGTTGCCTTCTTACTTCATTCCACAGCCAAAGAAATTCGAATATAATTTTAACATCCTAGCGTTTTTGCCTTATTTAATATTATAGTATGAAAAAATTTCTAATTTTCTATAACAGCAACGACAGTAAAAGAAGTTTCTCAAAAAAATAAAAAAATAAAAACAACAACACTAGAATTGTTGTTTTCACAGTATTGTTTGTTTACATAATTCTTTCTGGCTCCGTTAAACTCAAAATGGAAGTTTTTTGTTTTTTTTTTCGTGTTATAAATATCAACGTTTTAATTGGCACAAAGGATACCAAAACATTGCCAGAGTATTCTTTTTTTTTATCCACGTAAATTTTATATTTTCTAATAAAATCTTTTTCATACACAGTAACTAAGAATTGAACTCGTAAAAATGCATTTTACATTTCCTTAATGCTGTAGGATCCATTATAATGCCTTTAGCCATGTCATATGTATTACAATTAGCCATGTTGGAGCCTTCACTATTGCTGATGAGTTGGTGCTTTTTTATGTTCTTAGTAAGATTATATAATTTTTATTTTTTGTTTGCTGATAGAGAATCTGAGCCAAATTCATGGCATGATGAATTGGATCGCAAGAAGTATCCCCGTATGCCATGGCATGATGTCCATTGTGCTCTTTGGGTACCTCCCTGTTGTGACATTGCTCGGCACTTTGTTCAACGTTGGAACCATGCTAAGGTATACAAAATGATGTTATTTCATCTGAAATGTTTCTTTTTATTATTATTGTCATCGTCCTATCTTACATGGTGAAGCATATCATAGAGAACTAAAGCTCCAAATGAACATGGAATTCCATTACTTATGCCTCACCATCACATGGTCCTTCCTCGTTACATGGCAAGAAGCAAAGAGATAGACATTAATTGATGAAAAGAAAGACGAAGACAAGTGGAAAGATACTGACATGCAGGATTCATTTTCCTCAGAGTCTCCAATGCAGGATATACCACTACTTTTACCTCAAGAAGCTGATGGACTAGATACTTCAAATGGAGATCATAAAAATTTAAGTGGAAATTCTCCATTATTGTCCCAAAAGCTGGAGCATGAAACTTTAGTTTCAGACACCCAGATGAAAGGGTTTCAAGTTGAAGTTGTTCCTTACTTGGGGGCACAACCTGTTGTCGTTGCTCTAGATAATTGGTGGGAAGCACCTGAAGAAACCAATGATGACACTACTTTGTAATATGGACAAGTTGGTCCACGTACTACCTGCCACTGTCAGGTTAGTATGATGCCTTCTGGAGCTTCTCTGTAAAAGATGAAGTTTTTCAAATTTGCACTAGTCCCTGAATAATTAATTTGTCTTTCTTAGAACAGTCTACAAAGACTGGTAAAATATGACTTTAGTAGTTATTGGTAGAAAATTGTACCAATATTAGATCATAAATATCATATTATTCTTCAGTCGCTGTAAATTCTTTATAAAAGGGGAAAAAGTTTACAATGGTGTGAAGAATAATTATTTTGTGGATGATATGCCATGTCAGAAACCATATGCTTATACAGAAAGGGTGTGCAAACTATAAAACAGACAAATTTGCAAAATTTTGCTCCTAGAATAATTCAGGGAAGGATTGTTTTGGTGTTTCCATTTGGGTGGGCAATATAAATTATATTTGTGCCAAAACAATTGGTCATATTAACGTTTGTTCATCCATGTTTATGCACAGAATCTAGCACAACATATTGGTTCTTAGTTTGGGAGTTACCCTAATTTATGTCAATATAAGTTTACATAATTTTTTATTTGCCACTATCTTGGATGAATGTGAAATCCGCAGGTAATCAGAAGTGTCAGCCAGTGGTCTGCTGGAACAAGTCAGCCTGAAGAAAGCATTCACACTGCATATTGTTCTCTTATTGAAGAAGCAAAGCATTTTATCTACATTGAGGTAAATTAATTTTGAGGAACTGTACTAATCTTGATCTTGCTTCAATGTTGATAACTATATCCTGTTCAGCGTTGCATCAAAATGAAACATATATTTTCATAGTGATCTCAAGACAAAATCTGTGATAAGTCTTGAATTAAGCTTTGACTGGTTGCTTACATTGTGCATATGTCATAGTGGCAATGTACAGAATAATTTCGTACTTAGACTAATAAAACACATTTCCCCCTTCTTATTTTGTCTTTCTCATTTTGTTTCCATTCCGAACCAATTTTTCATATCCTGTTCCTTTTAGTTTTTATTTTAAGAAATAAATAAATAAATAAAAATAAGAATTAAGTCATTAGAACTCTCACTATATAAAGAAATTTTTAACCTCAGAACAGTTTTACACAACACTTTTTGTTCCTTTTTCTCTAATTCTCAAGAACCCTAATTGAGCAATTAGAGGAGGAGCTCTAGAGAGTATCAGAAATGTCATTATTGCTAACGGAACGCTTAAGTGATTGCATCGAGGTAAGAGATGAGTTATTTACACTTGGAGATTAGAATGAATATGTGTAGGAATCCCTAAAGGATCAATTTTTGGGTTATTTTGAGTTGTTTTATGAAATCCAATTCTGTTTTTATGTTTTTAATCGCACACTACTAAAAAAAGTTCTTTTTACATCGCTATATCCACATCGGTTTAGGAGAAAATGATGTTAAATAAATTGCAGTAACATTTTTGTAAATAATGGAAAATTTTTTACATCTATTTTTAAGAGACCATCTTTGAAATTAGACCGTCTACATCGGTTATTTAAAACCACCGTTGAAGGGCACAAAAACCTAACACACATGTTTTTTACTCTTGTTTCTCTCTCTTTCTATAGCAGTAGTATTCATTCACCCTAAAATCCACAAACCTCTCCAATCCCACCGCCATGCCTCCTTTCTCCCACTCCAAGTTTGCCTTCACATTAACCTCTCTAGATCTCTCCCAAAATGCCCTATTTGGCTCCCTCAACAACATGTCATTTCTCCCCTCCCACTCCAACCTCCAATCCCTCAACCTCTCCACCAACCTCCTTGAATGCGATCTCTTACAACAACCAACGACATCGAAGACGTCGGAGAACGAGAAAGAAGACAGAGGGAGAGTGCAAGTTGTCATTGGTCTTCTCCGTGTCGATCCAGACGCCGACAGTGGCAGTGCGGGTTGGTGTTGGTATTGATCGTGACCGTGGTGTCAGGCATCGCCGCATTAGAAGTTCAACCACCTCCGTGTCACCGACTTCTCTTACAACAACCAACGACATCGAAAACGTCGGAGAACGAGAAAGAAGATAGAGGGAGAGTGCAGGTTGTCATTGGTCTTCTCCGTGTCGATCCAGACGCCGACAGTGGTAGTGCGAGTTGGTGTTGGTATTGACGGCGACCGTGGTGTTGATTTTGTTTCTAAAACATCAAACATTTTGCTCTAGGCCAAAAGAGATCTTCAAAAAGTGTAGTTTGGATCTCCTAGATCTAGTACACAATGTTTAGCTTTTATAATGATTTAACCACTCAAATATTTTTCTTGTTTGGTGTATAATTCCCATATTGATACAAGTATATGTGCATAGTAAATTGATGATCGTATAGCTTTTATTGGATCATCTAATATAAATGGTCACAATTTTCTTGGATTAAGAGACTCTAAGGTACATTTGATATCTGCCTTTTGTTTCTATAATCAGCTATTTCTAAAAGCATGTGTAATTGTAATGATTTTGGACAACTGCAAAATTTGAGTTTAATTGATAGTCAATTTTGACTAAGAATGATTAAAATTTCTTTATTTTACTGTTGTTTTTAATGAAATAATGATGATTTTAATATCATTTTAATTTTTGGTCAGCAAGATTTAAAAGAAGGAAATTACAAGTGATTTTGAGGAAAAATTGATGCAAAGCCTTGAAGAAAAAGTTAAAGATTGGACCAGCACAAGCTTAGCGCGAAGAATGCTCACGAAGAAGCCCAAAGGTGCACTTAGCGCGAATCATGCTTTAAGCACGTGATCACCGTCATACTCGTTAAGCCTATAAGGCCTGCTTAGCGCGAGATTGCGTGAATCTTAAGCTACCTTAGGCCTATAAAAGGAGTAGGAAGCAAAGGATAAAGACACACCAAGACTCAAAACTCCCTATGGAATACATCCTAAGTCTGAGTATCTCAAATAGGGGAAACTCTCTTTCTATGTCCATTATCGCCTTTTCTTCCTTTATCCATTCATTTCCTTCTTCTATCCACAATCAACCCTTAAAGTATAAAGTCTCTCATGACAATGAAAGGTTAAATCCTTGATGTTGGGAGTCTGGCAGACCAACTCTTTTAATGTAATTATTTCTTATTACTATTTAATGCAATCTAGTTTTTAGTGCTCTTTTCTGTGTTTTGTTGTTTATTGATTATGGTCTGATTGCTCATGCTTATGTATTGTTGTTTAGGAAGTAATGCATTGAAAAATGATTATTTTCTAAGAACTGGGAAAGACATCTAAAAGAAGTCATTGCTAGAAATAGATTGAGATTTGTTTAGCCTATTTTATACATATTCAATCTTAATGCAATTTACTGTTTTTATCTTTTCAAAGAAAATTAGGAGAGAAAAATAAATAAATTAGGTTATTCATGCAGGAAACCAAATATAGAGTATCATAGCAGTAGATAATAGATGTGGGTAGAAACTGAGATGACATAAAATAGAGAAAATTTATTAACATTGCATCACAAGTAGTTTTCGCATGTTAGACTCCAACACATTTACATTCTGAATTTATCTCTAAGCATTCAAACTTATTATCATCATCTTTATCTTTTACTTTTCTTATCTTTTACCTTAAAATCTATCTATTCTATCTTCTACTTTTTTATTTTTAAATCTCTTATCTCTTTAAATTTTTATCTTATCTCCTACCTCTCTTTATCTTATATTTTTTAAATTTTTGACTTTCTTCAAATTTGACATTTATAATTCTTCATTTTTTTTCTACCCTTCTCTTGCTCAAAAATTGGGATATACACCAATACAAGTACGAACAAAGTTCCTGATACTTGAATTTCGTACTTTACTACTTGAGACAAATTGATACATTTATTAATGAGTTAACAATTTTCATCAACCAGATGGGAGTGATTATAGAAGACAAAGAATATGTTGAATCATTGATGAATGGGAAACCATGGAAGGCTGGGAAATTTTCCTATAGACTCCGCTGCTCATTATGGCAATGATCAAAATTTGGGCTTTTTATGCCACATGTTGCGGCAATGCAGGCTCTATCAGGCAGTCTATCTGTTATTGATTAATGGGAACAATAAACAAGTTTGAAAAAATTAGGCTATGTGCAATGATTAAAACCTGACATCTTGTAAACTTGTTCATGGAAGTGTAAAACTATGAGATAATGAAGTTGCATAGCAGTTTCATCACATTCATGTGCTTGGATATCTCTATTCTTAGTCATAGAGTGGAAAAGCATCTCTCCCTTTTTCCCTGGTCACTACCCTCTAGGAAGTGGCTCACACTACCATGTGTTACAGTTACACACTTGCAGTTGACTCCATCAAAACCAGGAATGGGCAAATAGCTCAACTTATTTACTTTTGTTAAGATTTTTTTTTGGTCAGCACTTTTGCTAGGATTTGTTTCTCTAATTACCTTTGGAGTTTGCTCAACCATAATTTCCATGAGCAACCGTACTAACTACATAACCATCATTTTCTTAGTTGTCTGTTATCACAAAAGACTTGTAACATGTTCATCTGTTTACTTTACTTTCTTGATAAGATCCACCTAACAATATTCTCTTCTTCATAACAGATCGGTAAAATCAGTGATCCGGTGGCAGATACAAATACAACCTACAAGGACTTGTGGTAAGCAACTGCAAAGGTTAGACTTTGACTTCCTGGTTTGTGTGTCCTCTTCGATATTGGGTGATTTAAGAGAAAAATTATTTATCAACATCGTAGCCGATCAATATGTTAAGAAAACACATCTTCCTTTAAGCCCCTATATTTTAATAATTGAGCTCAATTTTTTACTTGACAACACGGTGACTGATAAGATGTTTGTAATATACATAGGCAGAATAAAAAATATATTTTTCTTAAACAAACATGATATAGTCAGATGTTGACTTTATTTTTTGGTTAACACACGTTAGTTGACTGAGTTCCTATGGTATCAATGTAGTAATGTAAACTTCTATACGTTTTAACAGGAGAATACTAGGATATACCATGAGGTCTTTGCTTGCATTCCCAACGATCAGATACACTCAAGTGGACTTTTCCCCATTTTCTTCTTCTATGTTTTCTTATTATCTCTTTTAGCTTCTAGTTTATCCTTTCTTATAATTGTATTATACTTTACAATAACATGAAGAGCTGCACTTCGGCCAAGCATGGTTCACTGGAAAGAAAAACTTGGTCATACCACCATAGACATGGGAATAGCCCCAGATGAGTTGGTCTGTCATGAAAATGGAGAAATCAAAACAATAGACCCAATACATAGGTTGAAGTCTGTGAAGCATCTTGTTTCCTTTCCTTTGGAGTTCATGCGTGAGGAAGATCTTAGACCGGCTGTTATTGAGAGCGAGTTTTTTGTTGCTCCTCAAGTATATCATTAAGTATGTTGCTTTGCGGGTAGAAAGAAGATTCTTTGAACATTAAAATTACGTATTGAATTTGTATTCTTTAGAAGGAAATGTAGAAGCTAGACTTGGAGTGAAAGGTGTTAAGATTGAACACAATGGAAAAGAGAGCTGAAGGAGAAAGGATACACAATATGGTTTAGCTACACTTTAGAGAGGGAAGTGGTTATGCAGAGTCCTTATGCTTAAAAAAAAATAAGTATGGTTAATAACTCAGTTCAGAATTAAATGGCAGTACTTTATCTCACCAGAAGAATTGATGGTAATATGCCATGCAACCTTCATATATTGTACAGCACTATTTTTCTTTTTTCTTTTTCTTTTTGACTGGATACTACCCTAATTCTTTCATTGTAAAGGAAATTGTATATATATTCTTCGATTGACCTGGGAATTGTTAATGTATGATTCTTATACTCCCTCTGTTACTGAATGTAATTTTTTTTTAGTTTTATTTGTCTGTTTTTATAAGATTTTTTTATTGTCTTTTACATTAATTATTTTTTATAAAAATATCCTTTATTATTTTATAATAAACTCTTTTTGGATTGTCTTCTACATTAATTATTTTTTATGAAAATATCTTTTATTATTTTTTAATAAATGATATATATTTAAAAGATAATTATATTATCTCTCTTATAAGAATGGAATTAATAAAGAGACTAACACACATTAATTTAGTAGGTGAGAAAATAATTAAGTGAAAAGAGAAAGATTATGAGTCCCAATAAATTTAAGGATAATTTTGACAAACAAATACAATTGTTAATAAATTTAATATTATTAAAAAAATATATTAATCAATTTTCTTAAAAGATGTGAATTACTTACAAGAGTTTTATATTTAATTACGGAAAAGCAGTATAAGATTATTAATAATTACTGCAAGTTGAGGTTATTGATTTGATCAAGTGCATGTTTATTTCAGATTTTTTTTTTAAATAATTATTTTATTTGGGGAAAACCCACTCACAACAGGAATGGAAGATTGAAGAAGCACAATGCATACTACAGAGAAAATACCAAAACCCCAAATTTGTCATGGTTTGACATGTTTTGCGCGTCCACAAAAACCTTCAATAAATATTAACTATTTCAAATAAGATAACAAGTTTTTTAATTTTTTTTATAAAAAAAATCCCCTCCAGGTAGTGTGTCACCCTACATATCCAAATTATTATGCGCATAATTTCAAATAAGATAACAAATTTTTTTATACAAATTATTAGGCGCGCTCGTTTTACTTTATTGCGCGTGTTCAATTATACTTTTCCGATTTTGATTGTACCGAAATCATTTTTAAATAAAATTATGTCTTCATCTAATCTCTCTCAGAAGCACGATTTGTAGTGGTTATGAAATTAATAAAGCAATAATTTTATTTACATTAAAAAACGACACTTTTGTTGACATTATAAAAATAAATTAGGAAATTCGTACCATACAAATTAAGCACGCTCGTTTACTTTCTAGTATATAAAAACCTTGAACAGTTTATAAAGCTATAAATAAATTAATAAAAATTGGCGTGATTAAAAAAATAGTATAAACAAAAGTGTACTTCATTATCAAAATAAATATGCTGCGCTTGTTAAATGAAATTAATTAATTAGAACAATCACACTTTAAAAATAAAATTAAAAAAATGAACAGTTGCATACACACTATTTAAAAGATATTAATGGAATAAAAAAGAGATGGGAGAAAGTTTAAGAACTGCCATGAAATTATTTGTGATTCAGGAATTTAATCGAGTTGGTTGATTGAATAATATGTATGAGTTATTAAAACTTTGATATTTTTGTTTGATGAATAGAAGAAAAAATCATTTTTGATTAAAAAAATAAAAAAGAAGAAGAAATCATTTGTGATCCGTTGTGAAAATTGTTTTTGTAATTAAAACTAGGAGGCTTTTTTTTTACTGCAAAACTGCTATAATAACCATATTCAACCAGTGAAATTAATTGTCAAGAGCTATTAATTAATCTATAAGTTAATATGTATCTTTTTTCGTACGACTTACAGAAGTCTTAAGTTTGAGCTTTTGGGAATTAACTGTATGTCTCAATAATTTTATTTGATTCAATTCTAATTAATCACGTGAATGTTTACTATGGTGTTTGGATATTAGCTAGTATTCTTTAAAAAAAAAAAAAGAAGAAGAAGAAAGCTCCGGCTAAAACTAATTAAGAAAGGAAACAAATAATAATTCAAACAGCTCATGCAGAAATGACATGTTATGCCTTTGACTATCTGTATCAAATTCTTTTTGACCAGCAGCAGTAAGATAAGATTTGTCTAACTGGATTGATGTATATATTATATATCTTTTAATGCCAAAGATGCTAATGATGATGGTGTTGAAGAATATATCGTTCAACAATTTACATCTCTTCTCTCACATTTTACACGAGTACACTTAGGAACCAATCATTAAGTGCAATTATACACAATGCCATTCTAAAAGTTAATACTGTGCATCTTATGGACTTTATACCTTTTCTCCACCAAAAAAAAATGGACTTATACCTTTCGACTTGACTAATTTGTCCACAAATTTATTGCTTAACTGGTCCTACTTGAGAATGAGGTATGTCCTATCAATATCTATTGCTCTTTCTTTCAGTTATTAATAATTACTCACAGTTTCAAGGAATAAGGAATGAATAAAATTGTATTTTGATCAAAAAATTATTTTGAGTTACAAAAAAGACCTTTCTTATATAGTAGGTGAAAAGTAACTACGGTTGATTATGAGAAATAAACTTAACTAATTTTTTAACTAACTAATAGTTTAAAACCTATTTTAAACTTTGAATTATTCCTAACACTTCTCCTTAATTCAAAGTTGTATTTACACAAACAATTCCAATGAAATCTCTTAAACATCTAAACCTTTCTAGCTTTAAAGCCTTAGTGAGTATGTCTACAAATTGAATTTCAGTTCTGTAATGTTCAATCTTCAGTTTCTCATTGCTGACTTGCTCTCTTAGGAAGTGGAACTTTATTTCTATGTGTTTACTTCTTCCATGAGAAGCTGGATGCTTTGCTAAATCAATGGCAGATTTATTGTCTACCAACAGCTTCACTTTACATGACTTTTCCAGTTGCAATTCCTTCATCAGGGCATCCAGCCACACTGCTTGGCATGCAGCTTATGAGGCTGCAATATACTCAGCTTCACAGGATGACAACGCTACCACTGGTTCCTTGGTGGAGGACCAAGAAACTGGAGCTCCTCCATAAAAGAAGATGTATCCTACAATGCTTTTTCTGTCATTTTTATCTCTACACCAGTCAGAGTCAGAATATCCAATCAATTCTGGTCCTGTGTCAACTTCACCCTTTGGAAATAGAATTCTAAAATTGGTTGTCCCTTGAACATAACTCATAATTCTCTTAGCAGCTAGCAAGTGAGACTGCCTTGGTTCTTGCATGAATCTACTGATTAGCCCAACACTGAAGTTTAAATCAGGCCTTGTGTTACATAAGTACCTCAAACAACCAACTATCTTTCTATAGTGAGTAAGATCAACTAGTTCTTCATCTGTTTCCTTCTCTAACACAAGTCCAACCTCTGTTGGTGTTCCTACTGGATTGCTTTGCTGCATATTGAACTTCTTCAATAGATCTTGTGCATACTTGGACTGATGCATTACTGTACCATACTAAGTCATTCTAAACTCCATTCCAAGGAAATAGGAGAAGAGTCCCAGATCACTCATCTCAAATTCATTCATCATTTGACCTTTGAATACAACAATTGCTTCCTCATTGTTGCCAGTAATCAAAAGGTCATCAACATATAGGCATACAATCAATGTTTCTGATTTACTGTCTTGTAGACATCTCACATAAACTCCATGTTCTGAGGTGCATTTCTTGAAGCCAATTTGTGACAGGAAGCTATTAATTCTCCTATTCCAAGCTCTTAGAGCTTGTTTAAGGCCATACAAAGCCTTCTTCAGCTTGTACACTTTGTTTTCTTCACCCTTAACTACAAATCCATGTGGCTGAAACACATAAACCTCTTCTTCCAATGGACCATTGAGGAAGGCAGACTTCACGTCTAGTTGATGCATGGACCAGTTAGCATTAGTTGCAATGGCTACAACAAATCTGATAGTTTCAATTCTAACTACTGGTGCATGGACTTCACCATAATCGATTTACGCTTTTTGCAAGAAACCTTTTGCTACAAGTTTGGCCTTGTGTTTTACCACTTCTCCTTTTGGGTTAACTTTCACTTTATAGACCCATTTTAGTGCTATAGGCTTCTTATTTGATGGAGGATCCACCAATTCCCAAGTCTGATTCTTTTCTATAGAGTTAAGCTCCTCTTTCATAGCTTTCAACCACATCTCACTAGTCATTGCTTTGTCAAATTCAATAGGTTCAGCTTCTGCTATGAGTGAAAAATGAACCAATTCTCTCTCTGAGTTGACTTTTGAATCTTGAAACAGCTCATAGTTCCTCAAAGGTAATGGCAGTTGACTTGTCCTTGATGATCTTCTTATGCCAGGAACTTTGTTAACAGTTGGTGCAGTTGAAGGTGTTTCTTCTTCTAACAGTATCCTGGTCTAACTTTCACTAGAGGTTGAATTCCAATTCTAGCTTCCATTTTCATCACAGATAACATCCCAGCTAATGAACACTTGACCACTTCTTGGATTATACAGCTTGTAGCCTCCAGTTGAGTGATAACCAATTAGAATATGTGGCATGCCTTTCTCATCAAGCTTCCTCCTTAACTGATCAGGAACATGTTTGTAACAAATTGACCCAAATATCCTTAGATGAGTAACACTTGGTTTGGCTCTAGTCCATGCTTCTTCTGGTGAAATATCTATCAATCTCTTAGGGGGAGATCTGTTTAATATGTATGCAGCGGTTGATACAGCTTCTCCCCACAAGAAACTTGGCAGGTTTTTGCTTTTAAGCATGCATCTCACCATGTTCAGCAAAGTTTTGTTCCTTCTCTCAGCTGTACCATTGTGTTGAGGTGTGTAAAGTGGTGTAACTTCATGAATTAACCCCTCACTTTCACAGAATTCCTTGAACTCATTTGACACATACTCACCCCCACCATCAGTTCTTAGCATCTTAATCACTTTTCCACTTTGTTTTTCAACTAAGCACTTGAATTTCTTAAAGACATCTAGGACTTCATGTTTCCTTTTAATCAGATAAATCCATATCTTCCTAGTCAAATCATCAATGAATGAGATGAAATACATGCTGCCTCCAGGAGTTTTTGTCTGTATAGGGCCACAAACATCAGAATGGATGACCCCTAGCTTCTCAGTTGCTTTGGTAGGAACAAATTTGCTGAAGTTTCCTCTGGTATGCTTGCATTCAATACACTCTTTGCACACCTCATTAGGGACTACAATCTGGGGTAATCCTTCAACCATTTTGTGGATTGTAAGTAGGTGCAGGTCCTTGAAGTTGAGGTGACCAAACCTGAGGTGCCACAGCCATTCCTCCTTATTCTCCAAGGTTGTAAAGCACTGATGCTTCAGAATGTTCATCCCAATTCGAAACGTCCTATTCTAAGACAGATTTTCTTGAATGACAAGTTTCTGATTTCTGTCAAATACCTTAAGGCAATTGTCTTCCATTGTCATGACAAATCCCTTTTGCAGTAGTTACCCAAGACTCAATAGGTTTGTCTTCGGGCCAGGCACATATAGAACCTCTTCAATAAGTGTTTTTTTTTTTTCATTTATGTCTCTGAAAGCCACTTTGCCAATGCCTTATGTAGTGAGGCTGCTATCATCTACAAAACGAACTTTGCTTTTTGATGAGTCATCCAAACTGATGAACCATTCCTTTCTCCATGTCATATGAGTGGAACAGCCAGAATTCAAATACCATGAAGTGTCATTGGAGGATTCATTGCTTGTGGTTTCCATGAGCATTACAACCTCAGAATCTTATCCTTCATCTTGTGCCAAGTTTGCATGATTATTGGACTTATTCTTAGCACCCTCTCCTTGCCAGCAATCCTGTGCATAATGACCAAGCTTTTGACAGTTGTGACATCTCACTTTCCTCTTGTCAAACTTCCATTCCTTGCTACCATTGGAGCTATCATTTCGCTTCTGTGATTGATCACTTTTCTTTCCTTTAGAGGATTCACTACCTGCATTAGATCCTTGATCCTGGTGTTTCTAATTGGTGCATGACTTATTTCCTTTCCATGGTCCTTTTCCTTTTCCTTTGTAAGTGGATCGTGCCTAAAGTGTTTGTTCTTGATTGGATCTTCTCTCATTGATCCTCATTTCATATGCCTCAAGAGAGTGTTGCAATTCTTCAATCTCCATGATGTCTAAGTTCCTTGACTCTTCAATTGCAACAACCACATGATCAAATCATGGTGGCAAAGTCCTCAAGATCTTGTCTACCACTTGTTCATTAGAGATCTTGTCTTTACATGACCTCATGGCATTGACCAATTCTTGAATCCTATCAAAGTAATTTGCAATCAATTCTTTCTCTTCCATGCAAAGCAGTTCATATTGCCTTCTTAGAGTTTGTAGTTTCACTTTCTTGTTCTTTTCTCCATCACCATAAGTTTTAATCAAAATCTCCCATGCTTCCTTAAAGGTAGAGGCCTTCGAGATCTTGTTGAAAATCTTTGAGTTCACACATTGGTAGATGAGAAATTGAGTTTTGCAATCAAGTTTTTGTTACTGTTTGAGGGCCAATTTTTGTTCTTCAGTGGCATTCTTTTCAGGATCTTCAAACCCAATTGTCACCACTTCGAGTACATCTTGGAAGCCAAAAACTGCTGGCATCTTGACTTTCCAATCATCAAACAATTTTCCATCGAAAACAGGTAAGGATCCTTGAATGATACTGCTTGAGCCAGCCATGTTGCACCCTGATCCTTCTTCACCTTCCTATACATTGTTGTTATCTCAGAGGTTCCTCTATACACGTTCTTGAACACCAAGAACTCCACTTAGCCACCACAGTCACAAATATGATGGTGAAAAACAATGAAGAATCACTCACAGGTCACAGTTCTCACAGAAAGACTCTCAAGAAGAAAAGGATTTCTCTTGGTTTTTTGTGTCAACAAAAACTTGCTCTGTTTTTTTTTTTTCTAATCTTCACAGGTCAGGTTCGTATAAGCTCTGATACCATGTTAACAATTACTCACAGTTTGAAGAAATGAATAGAATTGTATTTTGATCAAAAGATTATCTTGAGTTATAGAAAAGACCTTGCTTATATAGCAGGTGAAAAGTAATTATTGTTGGTTATGAAAAATAAAATCAACCAATTTTTTAACTAACTAATCGTTTACGACCTATTTTAAACTTTGAATTATTTCTAACATCAGCCACACTTGACACATATGTACTATTTAAACGCACGCAATCACCCACCAACATGTGAGTGCACATGACTCGTAAGAAAAGATGATTGAGCATATATAGTTCTTCTCTGTGAGATTTTTGCAGTTTAATAGTAGGTACAATATATTGTAGAAACTTTGTGATTGATCTCAATTATTATTATTATTATCAATTTTTGTTAGCTGTTCTTACGATATGAAGCCGAGGACCTAAAACAAATCCAGCATTAACTTTGAAAGTTGGACATGGAATTCATCATAGTGATTTAACTTTGGGAGAGACAATATCTATTCGTTGAGAGGGGTCAATTTATGATTTTCAGTGGTTCGGAATTTGTACATGTTGTTTTCCAAAAAAACTACGAACAATGCTATTCGCTTCATGCAATTTATGTGTTGTTGCTTTCCAATAATAGTATATATTATTTATTTTTATTTTTATAATTAGTATATTATTATTAATTAGTATATTATTTATTTTTATTATATATATTATTAATAATATTATTTTTACAAAAAATATTATATAAATAATTCAAAGAAGTTTGAGGAAGGAGGACTAAAGCCCCAGCTAACTACCCTGTGTATCCGTCCATGTTTCTATTCATTAATTCGTGCCTATCTTTAATATGAGAGTTATTAAAGTGAAACTCTAGTTTTAATTATAAAATAACATCATAAATATTTAAATACTGAACCTAATTTTGTCTGAAAACTAGATAGTAGTATTGCACAATTTATCGAAAAGGGAAATGATGCTTGTACATTTTTATTTTTTTAATTGATAAATGTTAATTATTAAAATATTAATTTTTGTTGATAAAGTAGATTAAATCCATAATTATTTCTTTTTTTCTCTTTTTCATTAACCATCCAACTCACCTTAAATTCTAAATTCTAATAGTACATTTTTTTTGTAAGGTGTAGAGTGTAGACACTCTAGGAAAGAGATTGGAGTTTTAAAAAGTAAATAAATTATCATAAAATAAATTTGAGTCTAACGATGTTATTTGTATATATGTCATTTTCATTATATATATCACTTTTCATTTTATATATGTGTCTGTGTAATGCTTTCAATACATGATTTTTTATAAAAAAAAAAAACTGAAAAAATATAAAATTGACGTAACTAGAAATTTTCATTAAAATAGTAATTGATGTCAGTTTCCTCATTGAAAAAAAGATCTAAAATTAATTACTTCCAAGTTCCAGTTCCACCATAAAAGATAACGTAAATAATGATATATTTTTTTAACTTAATTTAAAATATATAGCATAATTTTGTTTTATTAAAATTTAGGAATTGATATTTGATTTTGTATGTATAAAAAAAATTTAAACAAAATACTTTTAGTATAATTTGTATAATTTTTTTAATAAAAATTGGAGTTTGATGTCGATAATTTATGTAATAAAGGTTTGCATTAAAATAGTATGTGAATTACTAAAATAAAACTTAAATTTTGATTAGAGAATACTAAAAACAACACGTAAGATAATGTATAATCTTGTGTCCATAAAAAGAAAGCATTTCAATTTAAACTTAAAATTCACGTGAATTTGTTGGTGAAGATTATGCGGAGCATATCCATGAAAGTTGGAATAAATTAATGAGCGGAATTGTATTATATAGAACTTTATGCATGGAAGATAAGATCGATCAATTAAGGGTTTCCATCTCCTACATTACAGGGGCGAGTTATGGTACCCCACTCTTCATGGCCCAATACGTAGATTCTGACAACTTAAGACACTACTATTGTAAATGAAATGAAGAAGAGACCGTCAAAGGTCAAAGTCGTATGCATGTATCCATCTTTGGATATGATAATATTGCTCTTCACAGTTCACATACATTCTAGTTGTATGCATGAACTGTTATATAGATGCAGAAATGTATAACCACAACCACCATTGATTCCACATACTTTTCTGTGCTTATCACTCCATCACGTGCATTGCACGACCTAACATGATTGATAAAGAAAAAGAAAAACTCTTACATGGTTCTAGCTCACACCGAAATGGAACTGGGTTGTTCATCCCACGAGTTACAATTCAGACTAGGGTTCTCAATTTGTATTTGAGATATTATCAATTTAAGTGTTCGGTGAACCATAGTTTTATTTATAATAAAAGACGTATATGTAAATTGAGAGGTTGAGATAAAGGATGTTTATAAAACAATCATTGTTCTATGATGTCAATTGCTAGATAATGTGAGATTTTATTACTATCATCCTAAACAATAAATAAAGTCATCACAAGTGGTGACCCCTCTCATCTCGCACCAAAATTGATATGCCAATATTCGACACATAGCCATAACGTGCGAAGGGAGTTGAATGATAAATGCATGCTACCGACAGGGAGGCCATGAACCATATGACCATACCTAGAGAGTGGGGTCCACTAAAATATGGGTCAAGAGGCTTGGCTTTCTATTTGATGCAGTGATCATAGTTACTGACATAATACACAAGCAAGGGAACAAGAACAACATTCAGTGGATCGACCAAGTTTTTGTTGAAATGGACATTACAATGTACGTAAGCGTGGGCCTTTCAATCTTGACCACTCACTCACCTTTCACATTATTGGGTCCCAATCTAATTACCCTTTTCGACGGGTAATATCAAAATTACAACTAGCTAGTGACATGACACGCTAGATCTTGTTTTGATTCATGGTTGTTTTTTATTTATTTATTGATATATTCAATATGCATATCTTTTTGTATAGCTGGGTGTGTGAGTTATAAATTTTATAAATAAAAAATAATTATGTCTCATACATAATATATTCCCCAACATGTCCTGCGGCAAAACTATTTCATAGACCTTAGATTAAGGTTTCATTCCCAGCCCTGCACTTACGCATTCTTTTTGTTATAATTTTAATTTATTCAGATTTTGTGAGGAACTTCTGATTTGTTTTTTCTTCACCTAAAAACACCACTACTCCAATGAAAAGTGAAGAGGGTGACAGAAAGCTACGAGGTTTATGAAATACAGCAATCAATTCTATTGAAAAATTATTAAATTTTAATTTAGTCTTTAATTTTCCTATAAAAAAATTATGGTTCATAAAAATAAATATGTATTTTGTACATTACTTAAACTAAAATACTAATAAGAAAATAATGTACTCATAAACAAAATTAATGTAATAATACTACCTAATTCTTTGATAAAAGACAAACTTATTTTAGGTGCGGCTTTCCTGCCTGATTTTCTTGGAATTGGATTTGGTACGCCATAAAGTGTAGCTTCAATATCTTTTAGGAAAAAAGATGTAAGCTTTTCATGTCTTACTCTGGCTAGTGGTTTTAAAAACTCAGCCATTGATCACTTTCGGCTTGTTTGGTGGAAGGGGAGGGAGGAGAAAAAAAGATATGAAAATAATTAAATATGTTTAGTATCATAGAAATTAAAAAAAAAAGAATTAAAAAATTAATAGGATTTTATCTATGTATATTTTTATTCTATTTTTCAATTATGTTTTTTTATCTCTCTTTAACTGATTTTTTATTTTTCTTCCATTAAACAAAAGCACCTTCATTTTTATTTTATTTCTTACTTCTTCTTTTTTTTATCAATCATATTTCTTTCATCTCTGTTCAACACATCAATTATAGACAAAACTTACCATTACTTATCTGGATAATAATTTTCTTACTTCGCTCATATATATATATATATATATATATATATATATATATATATATATATATATATATATATAAAGTCAGATAAGTACTTTAAATATAAAAGACTGTTATCTATGAGTTCAAAAAAAATCATTTGTATAAATTAAAGAACATTAATTGAGTTCAAAAAAGAACTATAATAAAATTGTCAATCAAATAAAGTCAAAATAACGATATGCATGTGAATGGCATTATTATGATAGTTATAGTTATGAGTTCAAAAGATTTTTTTTTTACTCAATGAGTTCAAAAGAATTATTCACCAAAAAAGAAGTCCAAAAGAATTATAACATAATGTTTGATCATCTCAATTTTAATAAAATATGAATAAAATACATTAATAAAAGAATTATAACTTTTTGTAATTCGATTTTTCTTCTTCTGTACATGAGGTGCGTTGGTTAATGAGATAAAAAAAAAAAAGAAGCTTTCGACGTAATAAATGAATTTTCTGTTATTAAGGCAATATATGAAATATTCTTCTTAACAAAAAGTCTCTTTCTTATCAGTTTCAATATTTTTTCAGTTAACAAAAAATCTCTATTAATAAATGTTTTGTACTATGCAGTAAGTATATATAATAAAATTTGTAAAAGAAAAAAGTATGCGTATACGTCATAAACTGTGCAAGTATCTCTTGTTGAAATTCTTTGTTGTCATACCATACGCCATAGCGTGAATGCATCACTAAATAATTTTTATCTAATTTCGATCACCGATTGCTTTGCATAGTTATATGTTGAATTTAGGCATATTATTAATCAGAGCATGGAAATAATTATTAATCAGTGATATATTAAGTTATCGTGGATATAATACTGTTATTAATACATTTTTTGACCTAGTATGAAGAGTTTATAATTCAGGGGAGCCTTTTAAATGTAAATATCATTTTTTATTTATAACTACTCATGAAAAAGTTAAAAGAGATAATTGTAAAAAAAATTGTAAGCAGATTTTAATTTAGAATTAAAAAAATGATTCGTTTTGTTTTTCTTCTGTCATAAATATTCATTAATTAAGAAACTGGTCCAAAATAATTGTTTTATATTTAATTTTTAGCAGCGCTACTAGCTGTGGGTGCCCTGCATAGTACTATAGTCTAAATAATTTGGACGAGTGATGACAGCAGACCTATTGTAATATGTTCTTATTATTAATTAAAAGTTATAAATTATAAAAAAAAATATTAAAGAAAGATCTGAAGGATCCATAAAAATTTATGATATGTAATATTTTTTTATTAAGAGAAGAGAGCATGTTACTAAATGTGATGCTACTAGCATTTTAAAATTTATACAAGAGAAGTTTTAATAATAATTTTTATCTTATTTTTTCTAATGTATTATTTATTATTAAATAAAATTTATTAAAAAATATAAAATTATAAGTGAAACTTATTGAATCATTGGTTATTATAATTTTCAATAAATTTTAAATAATAAAGAGTGTATTAACAAAAAGTTTTGTGGTAACATTTTTTCTTTATATAATCTTTTTTGCATTACTTTTTTTACTGCATCATTTTGGCATTACTAAGTACCAACCATAACAAACTAGCATTTTTTATTATAAAAAGTAATATATATTATAAAGTTTAATGACTATGTATCTTTAACATAAGGAGTTTTATAGCATCGATCAATTAAAAGTTATTATTGATATAATTTTTAAGATTATTATTTTAAAAACTAATAAATTTATTATAGATGATAATTTGTGATAAATGATAGTTTGAAATTGTATATATTGTTAGCATTGAATTTTTACTCTATATTAGTATAATGTTATCTTCAAATATAAATATGCCATCGGCTACTATTGTAGTATTTATTTAATGGCAAGAAATTCACCCTTTATTTTCCTATTGAAAATTTTCAAGTTATCATATCATTATACTCGAATACCTTTTTTTTTTCTTGGTGAAGTTCTCCACTCCCTTCTCCTACATGCTTTAAATATGAAACATTAAAGATATTAATTAAGGTCCATATTCTCACAAATACCTTCTGACAACGGCTCGATCTTATCTAGTATCTACTTAATTATTATCCCATGCTTTCGGATACAATAACACCAGAATATAATATATATATAATACACATATATAGCCAAACAGTAGGAATCTTCCGATTAATTATATAATTTATACCTTTTTTTAAGAATAAATTATAACTTCCTGAGTTCCTATATGTGGGGAAAAGCACATGCCTATTCAATAAAAACCGAAATACATTATTTCATCTATACTCATAAAATAACAGATAATTAATTTCATTCGCATGAAGACTTTTTTTTCTACACTATATCCTCCTCGTTTCCATATTCATGTATAAACTATAAAGCAATAATATGAGGTCTTGAGATTTTTCTTTTCTGATAAAATAATAAGCCTCTTAATAATTTCTAGATATGCTCCTGAAACACATGAAGCAAGAAATATTTGCTAAATAAACTCATGAAACCTAAATAAGATATAGTAATTCAATTCGCCATGTGCAAGTTCTGGCCAAAATTGGTAATGCTTTTTTTTTTCTCCCTTAATAACTTGACTTAATAGAGCTCCAATTTTGGTAAAACAAAGGCCACACAACTCTTAATTTGAAAGGAACCAAGCAAGTAGTAAACAGAAAATCAGAGTAGAGATCGTTTTTTCATTATAGCATTTAATTAGTTTTTATTAGTCACACAAAGTGACACCTGTCCAAATACAAAATTTTCATGCACTGAGTGCATAGAAAAACTATCTTTGTTTTGGTCTCCGTAGATAAAAAGGAACTGAAGAAGAAACCACAACCAAACAAACAAAGTCACTCAAAGATGGACACAAAGCCCTCCACACCTTTGCTTTCTCGAAGTCTCAGCTGGTCTTGTCCCAATTGCATCCTTTTCTTCAGGCCACAACAACTCCTTCTACTGCCTCTCTCTAGCTAGTTCCTTCTTCTTCTTCAAAGGTCTTGCATCCATCCACTCCATTTCTCTGTTTTGTTTTAATTCTTCTTCAAAGGCTTTTGTTATCTTATGTTATCTTAACACCATTTCAGATCCCATATAAGAAAATGGGGCTTCATAATTGGATCAGGAACTTAACCAACTGTTTTTTCCTTTTATTTTCTTTGATGTTTCTGTTCTGGCTTTGAAGATTGGGGTGGAATGGGGGGTCACAAGGTCCTGAACTTTTTCTTTCTTCCCTTTTGTTTTCATCCAATTCTATAAAATTTTGAAAAGGGACTAAGATGGTAGTTAAAATAGTTGCTACTACTATAGCCTATAGGCTTTGTTTAGATATATTCCTCTTGAAAAGTTTTAGTTTTCCTCAGGTCCTATATGCACAATCTCGTAATTTATTCTGCAAATACCAATAAAATAGGTTTCTTTTACATGAGATGAAACATCCAATCCAATCTGAGGAAAAAGCAAGGTAAAAAAATGATTTTTTTTGGGTCCCAATTCAGTTAGCAATAAGAAAATGACCTTGAGTTGCTGAATCCTTTTATCCAGACTTTTCTATGCTCAAATTTTTTCTCCTACTTTTGGTATGCTTACTGGAAGAAGAAACTATGGCCCACCCTTTTGATTTTCTGAGCCAAGGGAGGAAAATGACAGGATAGTAACAAAGGCGTATCTAATTTCGTTTCTTTTAGCTTCAATAAGTTTTCATTGTCCTTGCTTTCTCCACATATCCTCTTCATAGAGAATTCCAGAAGCAATGTTGGATTTCAGAATTCAGAATAGGAAACTATTTTTTGTCATTAAGCTCTTTCAGGATTTAGCCTTTTTTCTGAATGAATCCTGAATCCTTTTCCTTCTGAGTCAGAAAGTGTCTTTTGTTCCATCACATTATCTCCCAGGATTCCTCACCACACACAGTACATTCAATTGTTTCCCTCTTGTTTTTATCACTAAGAAAAGACTAAAACACAAATAAAAAAAGAAAATGAAATTGTTCTTCCTATGACTAACGTTTAACTGTTATGAATTTTCACTGTCCAGATTCTGTACTATATAAAATCAAAGGAAGAAAAGAGGCCTAATTAAGTAGCTTTCAGTTGTGGAATCATCATATTGCAGCGTTGATGGGGCATTTTTCATCTGCGTTCAATAGGTTGGCAAAGTCTTTTGCAACGAAGAAAGGGAGGAGTTCTGATGAATGTAATGGAAGAGAAGCGGCGGTAGCAATGGCAAAGGAAGCCAAAAGAAATCACTTCATGTTGCATAGCTCCGGCACAGTTAATGTTGATGGTTCTAACAACTTTGCCTCAGTTTTCTCCAAAAAAGGCCAGAAAGGAGTCAATCAGGATTGCTGCATAGTGTGGGAAGTATGTACCAATATTTATTTCCTGTTGTTAATTAATTGCTTCGATAATCATTGATGTTACTTAGACCAACATTTGTGTGTGTTAATGAGTGGATTTACTAGACAAGATTTTTGTTGTTAACTAATTGCTTCAATAACCATTGATGTTTCTTAGACCAACGTTTGTGTGTGTTGATGTTTGTTATAGGAATTTGGATGCCAAGAGGACATGATCTTCTGCGGGATTTTTGATGGGCATGGGCCATGGGGTCACTTTGTGGCCAAAAGAGTACGAAAATCAATGCCAACATCTTTGCTATGCAACTGGCAGGAGACACTTTCCCAATCTCCACTTGATTCAGATGTTGATTTTGATGTAGAGACAGAGAAAAAACAACACCGGTTTAACATGTGGAAGCATTCATACTTGAAGACTTGTGCTGCCATTGATCGCGAACTAGAGCAGAATCGCAAGATAGATTCATTTTACAGTGGAACAACTGCCTTGTCAATTGTTAGACAGGTAAAAAGAAAAGGCTTGCCAAAATGATAGAAACTTAAATGTAAAATTTTAAGTGTTTTTGGTGTCATTCTCTTCTCTGACCTTTAGTGCAAATATTTATTGTAGAAATTATTGAAACGAAACTCCAATTTGGATAAAAGAAAAGGACCAAAAGTACTTTAAAAAGATGTGTCATCAGAAAATAGCCTAGTAACCTAATTTGCAAAATGAATCTGGTGGTTACCAAACCTTATCTTGATTCTGTAATGGGCAGGGTGAACTCATTATCATTGCAAACGTTGGTGACTCTCGTGCTGTGTTAGCTACAACATCAGATGATGGAAGTTTGGTACCAGTTCAGCTGACAGTAGATTTCAAGCCCAATTTACCTCGTAAGTGTTTACGTGTATCATTCTGTCAGTTTAAGGAGAAACTATTACATGGTTCAGGACCATGTAGTACACTATTCCTGACTAGTCTTCATGTGTCACGATATTAACAGTTTTTTCGTAAATTAAAAAATGTGGTTACATATGGTTTGCAGAGGAAGCAGAGAGAATACTTGAGTCCAATGGACGAGTTTTCTGCTTAGACGACGAGCCCGGGGTGCACAGGGTGTGGTTGCCGGATGAGGAGTTTCCAGGACTTGCCATGTCAAGGGCTTTTGGTGACTACTGCGTCAAAAAGTATGGTCTTATTTCAGTGCCTGAGGTAACACAAAGGAACATAACCAGCAAAGACCAGTTTGTTGTGCTTGCCACTGATGGGGTATAGTAAACACTCTTTTATCCTTAAAAAATATGTTCATAGGGTGTCACATCATCACTTGAAACAAAAGTTTTGATGTATCATAATTCAATGCAACCAAAAAATTTTCGGAACACCTAAAACAAAAATCGATCATTTTTCAGGAACCTAAAACATATTTTAGTCTTGAAATAATTATCAATATCAGACAAATTAATATTCTATTGCTGAATGTTAAGTTAGCTAAAGCTATTTGATATGGTTTTTGCATGTGTTAATGCTATTATATTATTATAGGTGTGGGATGTAATCTCCAATCAAGAAGCGGTGGATATTGTATCTTCAACACCAGACAGAACCGACTCGTCCAAACGTTTGGTGGAGTGTGCAATGCGTGCATGGAAACGCAAGAGGAGGGGCATTGCAATGGATGATATTTCAGCTATTTGTCTCTTCTTTCACTCTTCACCTTCACTTGACCAAGTTGCCACCCTAGAAGAATAGAAACATTTATCATGTAAAATTGCCGAGTCAAGTGCAACTTGCTGCTCAATCCATGTAAACATGGTCCTATATATTAAGGTTGATTCATTAGAAGGTGTCATGTCTCAGTCTCCTTTTTAATTTGTTAACCTAATCAATGATGCCTTACTCATTTTTTGTTTTTTTAGTTGCAACTTGCTACCACCCATATCCTAACGTGAGGTGCGTAATTCCACTATTTTGATGATTCCCACGTTGAAATCAACAAAATGATGGTCAACAAGGGAAAGTAGTAAAACTAAAAGTCAAGCACAGAAGTATGGAATTATATATCACTAAATGTCTTATAACATGACTTTGAATTTAATTCAACTATACAAAACGAAGATAAAGGTTATCCTCACTGGATATATTATTTTGGTTCATTCATTAGTTGATGTCAAGACATCTCATTACATGTGTAGGATTGGAGATTTTGAGCATGTAGTTTGTAAGATTGAATATTTGTGAGTGATTTGATAAGTAGCGAGTGATTCAATAAATTCAACAAATCTCATTAGATAAAATTTTGATATCGTCTTAAAATTTTGATACAACTTTACCACCAATCGATTTGAGATCTCCAATAAAAATGAGAACTAAATAAAATATGTAGTATCCAAAAAAAAATTACATCAATAAAAAAAATATGAAGTTATTATATGGTTAGAAAATTATTGCCCACTAAATGTGGTTTTCCACATCCGGCCTCTCGTGTACGTAATATCTACTTGTGAAGATATTTGTCAGAATTTTTATTTTTTACACGAGTGCTAGTTTTTACAATTTTTTTTGGCAATATAAACTTGCTTTTTTTTTAATTCATTTATGTTTTCTGCCAAATCACTAATGTATGAAACTCTGATTGTTATCTATTCTTTCATTTTATTTTTCATACAAAATTATTTGTACTATATAGCAGTTCTCTGATATTTCTTTTGGGACTATTCGACAGACAGAAAAATACAAAGTCAAATTGTATGATTAAACCCAATTTTGTTTCCAGATAAATCAAAATGTAAACTAAGTAAATTTTCCTGCCCAAATTTGGGTAAAGTTAGAGTCAAGACTCCAGCCAGTTTTTTATACATCTCCAGCCAGTTTATGATGGCATTAGTCATTTTTTTTCGGTAATCAGACAAATTTAAGCATGTGAAATAAAAACATGCGGCGTAACTTTCAATTTCAAATTATATTTAAGACCGCCACAATACATGGACATAGGGGTTGGCACCTAAATTTGACCAATTCCTCCGTTAATGTTTTAAATGCGCAAGATTGCTTCTTTCTTTTTCCTAAATTACAATAAGTCAGACACTACAATATATGTTTGGCAATTACAAAAGTTTGGCAACACTGGTTGAAGGATAGGTTGTCATTGGTTTGGGTACAAAAACGTATGTCTTTTTCTTCCTATTCAAATGTTGAGTACATAGCCAATACAATACTCTTGCAGGCCTCTAATCCACACTTGCATTCGTATCACCAGCATTTCTCTTCAGCTAGCCACAGGATTGAGTTGCGTCTTTAGTCCAGCAGAGTGTGTAATTGTTATTAGTTATTTGCTTTAAACTTGTCTTGTTGGTTGTTTAGTTTAAAATTGGTTTAATCATCAGCATGTTTTCATTTAAATTTGATATACATGTTTTTTTACTATATTTTTTGTCCATTTATGCAAGAGCCTCAAAATTTGCAAAGTGCAAAGGGGAACTCAATGAGGGATGACCCACAAACGGGTCTGAAAGATGTAAGCCCATTTGGTATACAAACTAAAATGAGCTAGCCCTCGACATTTGCTATTTACACCTCCATTTTTCTTAAGTACTCTTTGGTCTTGAATATAGGTTATTTTCAGTAAAATTAACTAAAAAACTTATTAAACTATAAGTGTTCAATAAAATTAGTCTTTAAAGTAACTGAAAAGTATAAAATAATTGAAAAAAGAAAGAAAATATTTCAAAGAATGTTAATTCGAGTAATATTTCAAAAAATATGATAAATATATTAAGAATAAAAAAGAAAAAAAATATAAAAAACTAGAATTTAGAAGATATCATTTTAAAAAATGTTAGTTCGAGTAATATTTCAAAAAACGTTAGAAATTACAAAAAAAATATTATTTGTCGAAGAGTCAAATAAGTTTTTCAATTAATAAAAAAACTAGAAGCTAATTGAAAACCATAAGCAAAAAAAAGTATATTTTTGTTGATCTTAAATATAAATAAATCTCAATTATTTGTCTTATTTAATGAGACTATCTCTAAAATACCTTTTATTTAATAAGGTCCAAAAAAAATTTTGTACTTAATATTAAGTTCTAAGGATATTTTAGAAAAATATTTATTTTTTAATTAAAAATGACACAATTTAATGAAATTAATTAATTTTCTTAGTAAATACGAAATATGTATTTTTTTTTCTTCTTATAATCAAGACTAAAGGGAGTATACTCCTATCCCTCTTCTTATGTTTTAATTACCCATTATAAATTTTTTTCTTTAAAGGGTCACATCCCTTAGAACTCCTTTTCTCTCTCAAAATTTTCTTTCCAAAATAATATATACCTATTATAATATAATAATATAGAAATGCATATCCGACAATAATAAAACATACCTTAACTAATTTAAAAGTTATTGCACCGACAACAGATAACATTGTACATCTAGATTAGAAAATAAACACTTATTTTAACCCGCTTAAATAATAACAAGCTATTGTCAAAAACTTTACTTTGCAGTTAACATGTATAATAAATGGAATGAGTGATGAATGTAGCTTGAAATTGGAAATGCAGTGTGGTGTGAAAAAAAAACACAATTTTTTTTTTACGTAGTAATTGTGAAATAATAAGGAATATAAATAATTGTATCTAATAAGTGGTCTTTTATGTCATGGAGAGAAATATATAATATTCATATTTTTCTGAATCATAGAAAAAGATAATATTCTTATTGTATATACAATTTTATTTTAAGTCCACAAAATATTGAAATTATATCAAATTACTACTATCAGCAATATATTAAATTAATTCCTAAATAAACAATATATTAAATTAAATATCAAATGATTTTCATCACACTGAATATTTATTATTTTAAAAATTTATGATAGGTTTATATAGTGAATCTTTTAATTTTAATATTATTTTAATTAAAAAGAGAAAAAGAAATATTACATGACATGCCAATAGTTAATATTATATATATAATAACACGCCAATAGTTGTTAGTTACAGTGTATTTTATCATATTATGCAGTTATGTGATTTTTTTTCACCTTTACATAATTAGATATTATCACATTATTTATTAGGTACTAACATTTCTCCCAATTATTCCAGGTTTACTGAAATTTTTATTCCAACTTTATTACCATGGTAATACTTTCAGCGTCCAAGAGTTAAGAAACTAAAATTTAAATGATGGTTGTGACATGTATTTAATGTTTCTGAACTTGATGGTTTGTAAAAAATAAAGGTTTTAGTGTTTATACAGTATTTTAGATTTGAGTAATATTAAATTTTAAAAAATAATTAGTAAAAATTTAAAATATTAATGTTAACAATCTAATTCAGTTACTTGTTTTAAGAATTTTAAAAAATCTAAAAACTATATTAATTTTTTTTTATTTTAGTGTGTTACTTTAATTTAAAACATTAAATGATAATAAAATCATTACAGTGATGCCTTCAAATAACTTTAAACTATATCAATAATATTTTATAAAAATAATAATAACATACTACAATGATATTTTATCCTTCATGTTTAATTATTTTAAGTAGTAAGTACTTTTTTTTATTAGGTTTTAAGTAGTAAGTATAACTATTAACCTTAAGGAATTTTATCTCCCATGTTTAATTTTATTTATTAAGCCATTCGTTGTTAATGAATTTTGCAAACAACCAGAAATGTCTAATGCGATTGATGTGAAAATCACCGTCTCATTAATATTGGTACTACGAAAGTTGTTTTTGAGTTTCAACCAAGGTAGGTTATCTCATTTTCTATTATGGAATTACTACATAAATCATAATAGAGCTCATAATAGACCGTAGAAAAAATCATGAGTATCTCAATTTTGTGAATTTCAAAAAAAATTATTCTTTTAATTTTTTTAATTAATATCCTTTCTTAACTAAGAAAAAAAAAGAATATGAATTAATAGACCGTAGAATATGAATTAATATTTATTTTATTATAATTATTCTTCTTCCCATCTCAAATATAAGAAAAAAAAGATTATGAATTAATTTCAATTATTTTTTTAACTTATCTTTTATTAAAACTTATTATAAGAAATAAAAAAATTATTAAAATTAATATCTCAATTAAATAAACAATATTTTAGAGATAATAATAAGGTGAAAGTAGATGAAATTTTATTGTATTTAATACATAGAATGTTAGTTATAATTGGTTAAGATTATTGAAGGATATGTTTGATTCAGAGAAGAAAAAAAAATAAAACAGAAAATTTTAAATTAAAATAAAATATAATTTTTTTTCTCTAAACCCTCACCGTCACGCCAAAAAAAAATGGAAGTAAAAACCCGACAGTGAAACGTGGGGCCGGGAATTAAATTCTGCCCGCGCGTGTATTTGCATTCCCGGAAAACCAAACCGCGAATCATACCGCGAGAAAATGAAAGAAAAGAAACTAAATTATCGTTACAATGTGAAAGGGACAGCACAAAAAAATGGGGTCGACTGGACGTGTGTCGCGAATATTCACTAGATTTGAATTACTTGTTTCGATTCCGCAACACTCCTTTCAGTGCTCTTATTGGCACGAAATGATAAGTTCAAGTGATAAGCGAGTTTGCTTATTGAATAAGTGTGTGTACTTATGTCTGATGGGTCAGTAGAAAAAGAGCCACCTTGTACAGCGCATCGAAGATAGCGAGACCGAGTTCCTCTTCTCTCTCTTCTTCTCCTCTTATCCGCAGCCTTTCAAACCCTAGAATTCCTCGAACTCCGAGCCTTTTATTAACAATCCCATGAGGTTCTAAATTTTTTGAGGATTTTGAGGTTGCGTGAGTTCGGATTTGGAGTTGGTGGGGTTGAAGAGGGAGGGTTTGTCCGTGGTCGGTGGAATTCGAGTTCCGTAGTGTTTTTGTTTTCTTTTAAGGTTGTAATTGGTTGTGTTCGAAGATCAGGGTTCGGAGATCGAAATTAACGGTGCGGTTTTGGATTTGAGTGTCCGATATGACTTCTCTGAGCAGAGAATTGGTGTTTCTCATACTCCAGTTTCTGGAGGAAGAGAAATTCAAAGAATCTGTACACAAGTGAGGGCTCTTTCTCCCTTTTTTCTCTCTTTTTTGTTTGTTTTAGTTTTTCCCCTTTTCTCTGCAAGTTGTAGATGTATCTGATTCTGGTGTGGTTGGGACTTGGGATGAATTTGAAATGAGGTAATCATGCGTTGTAACGTTTTTTGTTTTTACTGTGTTCTGATTATTCAAAAAATGTATGGAAATGAGGTGGAAAAAAGAGTAATAAGGGGAGGAAGGAATGTTTCAATTTCATGTCTTAACCATGTTGTTTTTCTTGTAATTTACAATTTGAATGTGAGTAGCGAAATTGCCGTGTTGCTTCGCGGTGTATTATGTTATCTAATTGACTGTTGAGGTCTGCATCAGGGTTCAATTACTCTGTCAATTGGGCAAGGGCAGTACCAGAGCCAGAGTAACAACTTTGATGTTTTGAATAAGAAATTTAAAAGATTATTATTATTATTTTAAATTCTTAAAATTTTGAAAAGATTTGCATGGAGAAATTATTGTATGGTTTGAGGCCACTATATGTCCATGGTCTCAACAAATCTCCACGTGATAAGGAGATTTATTAACTTTTTGTTTTTCATAAACTAAAAGGTACGTGTCACACGGTGATTGGTCTAGACCATGTAATAGTTTCTCCTAGGCAAGTGTAATATTACATTCCGCACTTTCTTTTGTTGTTGTTACTCCACTTGGCTTTATGAATTGGGGAAAGCAATTAACTACTTATATATACAAAAGCTGAACTTGTAAACCTTGTAACGGTAATAAGCCTGTTATTTTCATCCAAAGGGGGTTAGTTATATAATGCTCTTACTTGGAGAGTGGGATTGAGATGATAAAGATTAAATTTAAGACTCTTTCTCTCCCTATGGTTAAGGTTCTGGTTATTTAGGGTTTTTTTTATAAAGAATTTTCATTATTATATGGCATCCACTCGACTGTTCATGTCACTCTTTTAAATGCTTCTTAATGTGTGCAGGCTTGAGAAAGAATCTGGGTTCTTTTTCAACATGAAGTACTTTGAGGAAAAAGTGCAGGCTGGCGAGTGGGAAGAGGTTGAGAAGTACTTATCAGGATTTACCAAAGTTGATGATAATAGATACTCAATGAAAATATTTTTTGAAATCAGGAAACAGAAATATCTGGAAGCACTTGATCAGTATGCGGAACTTTGTATCTTTTTTAATTTTTTTTCGAAACATGTTTGCACTTGTATGAAATTTCACATTGTTTTGTCTCTGGTGTTTTTCAAAATTTAAGGCAAGACAAGGCAAAGGCTGTGGAGATATTAGTGGGTGATTTAAAGATGTTTTCCACCTTCAATGAGGAGCTGTACAAAGAAATAACCCAGTTATTAACTCTTACTAATTTCAGGTAATATCTTGAATATGTAATTTAACGGAATGCATTGCTTTTCAGTGTCTTCTCTTGACTGTTAGGTGGATGAGATTGTATGTCTAATTCATATCTCAATTCTTCATGAATTTTGATTCACTACTCAGATTAATTAAAGTGGTAACTTGACAATTGAGTGTTATTTTGTTTCACATAACAGGGAGAATGAGCAGCTGTCCAAGTATGGTGACACCAAAACTGCTCGAAGCATTATGCTGATAGAACTGAAAAAACTCATAGAGGCAAATCCTCTTTTCCGTGATAAGCTTATCTTCCCTACCCTTAAGTCATCAAGACTGCGAACTTTGATCAATCAAAGGTATGCATGATTAATTTCAACTGACTCCATCTATCTATTTTGCTATGCTCTTTCATTCACATGGCTGAGCTCTGCTTTTTGACCCATATGCCGCTATGGGACAAATGAAAAGTAAATCATGTGGCTGTTGATTTCTGGACATGTAGTATATTCCATATTTTGTCAGTGATAAATGATAAGAATTTGGAAGGTTTTCTATTCCTTTTTTAAATGATTCTTGTAAATTCGAATTTTTAGCTTGCTATGCCTTGCCTATTTTTTAATCAGTGAATTTATCTATGCCCATTATCAATGCAGTCTAAACTGGCAGCATCAGCTCTGCAAAAACCCAAGGCCAAATCCAGATATTAAGACTTTATTCACAGATCACACATGTGCACCTCCTAATGGTCCTCTGGCGCCCACACCCATCAATCTTCCAATTGCTGCAGTTGCAAAGCCTGCTACTTATACTCCACTTGGAGCTCATGGTGTATGATACCTTGCATTTCGAACAACTGGTTACCTTGATTTTTAATTGATTGATAATATAAATTGTAACTATGTTGATTAGTTAATAATTTGATTTTTTGTTTTGTATAGCCCTTCCCACCTGCTGCTGCAACTGCCAATGCTAATGCTTTGGCTGGTTGGATGGCCAATGCCTCAGCTT
Source organism: Glycine soja (assembly GCF_004193775.1). Classification (NCBI taxonomy): domain Eukaryota; kingdom Viridiplantae; phylum Streptophyta; class Magnoliopsida; order Fabales; family Fabaceae; genus Glycine; species Glycine soja. Next base: position 40,138,007 of record NC_041011.1, on the reverse strand, counting down.
CATCATCTGTCCAAGCAGCTGTAGTCACAGCATCAACTATACCTGTCCCACAGAATCAAGGTTAAAATTGTAGTTACCCTATTATTTTTAATAAACATAGCTGCCTATTTTTTCAATGAAATTTACATGCCTGGCGCACTCTAGATTTTTACACTCTTTTAAAAAGGCTTATTGTCATTAGTGTCTTGACAGTTGCAATTGTGTTTACTAGCCTAAGTGAACAGGAAAATATCTTGATATTAAATAAAATATTACTTGATCAATAGTTTCACAAGAGGATGTCCTGCCTTAAAACCTACATTTTTTTTAAACAGTGCCTATCTTGAAACGTCCTAGAACACCTCCTGCAAATCCTGGCATGGTTGATTATCAGAATGCTGATCATGACCAGCTAATGAAAAGGCTTCGTCCTGGTCATTCTGTAGAGGAGGTAACTTTGATGAATTTCTGTTCAATTCAGCTGTCTCACATATTTTATGATGCCAAATCTTTTTCTCTTGTTTGACTTTGTAATGGCTTGTGACTCATGTCAGTGTTATTTATTTGTATAATTTAAGGTTTCTTATCCCTTGGCTCGACAAGCCTCTTGGTCTCTTGATGATCTACCAAGAACTGTGACTATGACATTGCATCAAGGATCCTCTGTGACGAGCATGGATTTTCATCCTTCTCATCATACCTTACTTCTTGGTATTGTTTATCATGATTTTTTCATGTCTAATATCTTGGTTGCCAAAATACCGACAAAGCATAACTTGAATTTTTTTCTTCTAATGATATATATTTCAAATGAGCAGTTGGTTCTAATAATGGTGAAATTACCCTCTGGGAACTCAGTTTACGAGAAAAGTTGGTCTCAAAGCCATTCAAGATATGGGATGTGTCTGCATGCTCATTACCATTTCAGGTTTCATACAGTGCAATATTTCTTGTTCTATATATAGTCTGATCCAAGAAAAATAGTGCAGCTTAAGCTATCATGTCCAGTATATTATTATGCTTGGCCATTAGTCTTGCTGCTTGAGAATTCAGAACCATTGTAATTAAAGTTGAGGATTTTTCAGGCTGCTGCAGTCAAGGATGCACCTATTTCGGTCAGTCGGGTCACATGGAGCCCTGATGGAAGTTTTGTGGGTATGTTACTTCATGTTTCTGAACACATTTTGAAGCTGTCAGGTGAATGTCTAACTGGTTGCTTTGCTGTAGGTATTGCTTTTACTAAACATTTGATTCACTTGTATGCTTGCACTGGATCAAATGAGCTAACCCAGCGTATAGAGGTGACATTCTTTTCATAAAAAATAGCTGAAGTTTTGATTGCAGTTTGGTTTACATCTCCTTGTTTAAGCAGGTTGATGCTCATGTTGGGGGTGTGAATGACTTGGCATTTGCTCATCCAAATAAACAGCTGTGTATTGTGACTTGTGGAGATGATAAGTTGATAAAGGTTCAGAAAAATCTACTCTGCAATTTTTGAATTATGCAAAAATTATCATTTTTTCTGAAGAAACTCTTGATAGGTATGGGATTTAAATGGACGAAAACTATTCTCCTTTGAGGGGCACGAAGCACCTGTGTATTCCATTTGTCCCCATCACAAAGAGAACATTCAGGTACAAAGTAGATATCATTATTGAGGCATCTATAATTTTCAATGTTTATTCTTTGGAAGGTTTTCTGCCATATTCCATTTGCTATTATTTAATAAATTCGTAGTTTATTAAGTTTTATTTTATGTGTAGTTATTTTTGCATTAAAAATTTAAACTTATAAAATGTGGCTTTCATTTATTGTAGTCTTGTAAAATTACAGCCCCCTCCCATTACATACGTAAATGGCCATTTCAAATGAGAATATGTATTGATTTAGCATCTCGCAATGTGTACACACATGAGCTCTAAAGGTTGTTTATGTAACTTTGCAGTTCATATTTTCAACTGCCATTGATGGGAAAATAAAGGCATGGCTATACGATAACATGGGTTCTAGGGTTGACTATGATGCCCCTGGTCACTGGTGCACTACAATGCTTTACAGTGCTGATGGAACTAGGTAAGTTGGATATGGATGAGGGTAATTATTCCTTTACAGTATCATGCTTGGTGCTTGGTGGACGTTTAAGATGTATTATATTAAAGTTTCTTATGACATTTTCCAAAATATTTTCTCCAGGTTATTTTCTTGTGGGACAAGTAAAGATGGAGAGTCTTTTCTTGTTGAATGGAATGAAAGTGAAGGAGCCATTAAGAGAACATACAATGGATTCAGAAAAAAATCTACTGGAGTTGTGCAGTTTGACACAACCCAAAATCGCTTTTTGGCTGCAGGTGAAGATGGCCAAGTTAAGTTTTGGGACATGGACAACATTAATCTTCTGATAAGCACTGAGGCCGATGGAGGATTACAGGTTGGTATTTATGGTTAACTATTTTAAGTCTTGTGGAATATAACTACACTTCATAAAATATCCTGTATATATTTGTATGAATTTGTTCAGAGCCTTCCACGCTTGAGATTCAACAAGGAAGGAAATATTCTTGCTGTTACTACCATGGACAATGGTTTCAAGATACTTGCCAATGCTTCTGGTCTTAGATCTTTAAGAACAATTGAAACTCCGGCATTTGAAGCATTGAGGTCACCCATTGAATCTACTCCAATTAAGGTAGTGATACAGTTTAAAATTTTGCTTGTATCCCAATGCTTAGATCAAAATATGTATGTGTTACTGTACTTTGTTTGTGTTATGTAGGTATCTGGCTCTTCTACTGTTAATGTTAGTCCGGTCAACTGTAAAGTGGAAAGAAGTTCCCCTGTCAGGCCTTCTCCAATTCTTGTATGAACCTGATCCTGTGAATTGAATAATCATTAATTCATTATTATGATGTTAGAACGATGGCGTTGATAGGTGTTTCCCTTCTCTACATACACTCTGGCATGTGGACTATATTTTGATCCTTTTATTCTTTCTTATAGTATGCTTAATTCAATAATACAATACCCTTGTAAACAATTGAGGACCACCTTTTGGATAAACTTCTGCTCTCCACTTTTTGGAGAACATGTCCTATTAAATTTTGTGGGCCTACTTTTAGATCCAAAAGTCATGCATGAATCTGTTTTACTTCATAATTTGATGTCTGTATTCCTTTGTGGAATAACTTTGGCCAATTGTTATTTATAACTTTTTTAAGTTACGGATGTCTTATGAATTATTTACTGCATCTTAATATTTATTTGCACATGCATTGGTTTTGGCTTTTTCAATCAAGAATGGAGTTGATCCCATGGGCCGAAGTGTAGAGAAACCAAGAACTGTGGAAGATGTAACAGATAGAGCTAAACCATGGCAACTATCTGAAATTCTGGATCCTGTCCAATGTCGGTCAGTTACCATGCCTGAGAGCACAGATTCTTCCAGCAAGGTATGTTGACTGCGTATTATATGAGATTGCTATTTTACTCTATATTGCAAGCTATGTTCTGTGCACTGATTTAATACTTCGATCCATGCATAGGTTATTAGACTTTTATATACAAACTCTGCTGTTGGTATTTTGGCCCTTGGTTCAAATGGTATCCAGAAGCTTTGGAAATGGGCTCGTAGTGAACTGAATCCTACTGGGAAGGTAATCTTAAGCAAATAATTACTTTACATATTTCTCCCTTCCGTTCTTTGTTTTCTCTATGCTTTTCATTTTTTTGTTCCTTTCAATACAGAACATATTTCTGAAGTTTTTATGATTACAGGCTACTGCCAATGTTGTTCCACTGCATTGGCAACCCAACAACGGTCTTCTTATGACTAATGATATCTCGGGTGTCAACCTTGAAGAAGCAGTCCCTTGCATTGCACTCTCAAAAAATGACTCTTATGTTATGTCTGCCTGTGGTGGAAAGGTTTCTCTATTTAACATGATGACATTCAAGGTGTGTGTCCGGATATACAACTCTGATATTCCATTCATTTGTTAAGTTTATTGATGACTTTACTTTTTTTATAGGTAATGACAACATTCATGCCACCGCCTCCTGCTTCTACCTTCCTAGCTTTCCATCCCCAGGATAACAACATTATTGCCATTGGGATGGACGATTCAACCATTCACATCTATAATGTCAGAGTGGATGAGGTGGATTGCTATCTCTAACTTGTTTTTTCGTTTTGATATTTTACTATTATTTCTAATGTCTCACACCATTTTTTCCCCTTTTGGGCGTATGTTCCAGGTGAAATCAAAATTGAAAGGCCACCAGAAGCGTATTACTGGTTTAGCTTTTTCAACCAATCTTAACATACTGGTTTCATCTGGTGCTGATGCTCATGTAAGTCTTTTAACTGTTCTCCTTTGATGCAATTTTCAAAGTGGATGCACTCTTGTGCAAGTTTTGCTGGCTTGCTGCACTCAATAACTGGGGGGGGGGGGGGGGGGGGGTCTTCCCTTTTTTGGGCGCTCGAGTTGAAATACCTGTGTTTTACTCGTATTTGTTCTTCTACTACATTTTTCCATGCTCAAAATTTTTTTGGGTTTTAATAAATTCTATTATTGTACAGCTTTGTGTGTGGAGTATAGATACATGGGAGAAAAGAAAAGCAATTCCAATACAACTACCCGCAGGAAAGTCACCTGTTGGTGATACACGCGTACAGTTCCATTCCGATCAACTTCGCTTATTGGTAGTTCATGAGACTCAATTGGCAATATATGATGCCTCTAAGATGGAACGCATTCGGCAGGTATGAAATTTCTTCCAATATTGATAAAGCTGCTGGTTGCTGACAAAATTAAAAATGAAATGTGCTAATAAATTCCTTTGCTGCAGTGGGTTCCCCAAGATGTTCTGTCTGCCCCCATATCATATGCAGCTTATTCCTGCAACAGTCAGTTAATATATGCTACATTTTGTGATGCCAACATTGGTGTTTTTGATGCTGATAGCTTGAGGCTCAGATGTCGTATTGCTCCATCAATATGCTTGTCACCGGCAGCTTTAAGTGGGTGAGTTTCAGATCAGTAAATTGGACTCAACTTAGTATTTATTATATTAAAGAGAGCAATGGACTTTTCTCAACACACTCTATTATCGGGTAGATTTAATGTCTGTTCCACCAAATAACCTGCTCCACAGTTTATTTAGCGAGTCCCACATGCAACATTTTACTATATTGCTAATCTTTCTCATGTATTAAAAATTGAAAATTTTGTTCAAGGTTGCTTACTAGCTTTTGTAAAATGGTGCAATTGCTTAGTAATTTATTACATAGTTATTGCTGTTTCAATTTATGGATATCAATACCATGTCTTTTTTTTGTGGGGGTAAAAAGAAATCTTTCCTCAAACAAGCTTGCGTGGCAATTTTTCATTTGCACTTGCAAAAACTTAAGGGTAGAGCTTGATACTTATCCTTGTGTATTGCAGAAGTCAAGGTGTGTATCCTCTTGTGGTTGCTGCTCATCCTCTAGAACCCAACCAGTTTGCGGTTGGGTTGACGGATGGATCTGTCAAAGTGATAGAACCGAACGAGTCAGAGGGTAAGTGGGGAACCTGCCCACCAACGGACAATGGAATATTGAATGGTAGAACAGGATCATCATCTACAACAAGCAACCACACTGCTGATCAGGCTCAAAGATAAACGATCAACAAATTGTATTATACTAGTGTAGTTCTTTTCATCTGTAATTGTATCAGCTTAGATGTTTAGATTTCGATTCACCAATATGTCTCATCAATATCAGGTCAGCTTGGACATAAAATGGTAAATGCTTAGACGTACAATCGTGTATACCTTTTATTCTTGTTAACTCAATTTTATTGTTTGTAATGTTATTGTTTCTTGCTTACAAGTGTATCTGTCAGTTTTCCTTGCCCTCTAAACTTTGCAGACATTTTTGGAAGTTGCTGACTTGACTCCGCGAAAGGCCAAAAAAATTGTTGCATTAAAAAAAAGTGCTATCGGTATCAGCAAACTTTGTTTTTGCACTTCATAAAAGGAAAATATAATTGGAAGTACCAATTGCTAGGTTTTCTAGCTATCCTTTTCTTACTAAGCCCTTTTGGATTAAGGGGGATTAAAATTCCTCTTTACTCAATTTTAGATCCCTTTCGAAACTGGGAGAATTTGGAAGGGGGAGGGAGGATTGTTACACTAACTAAACTATTCTTAAATTAATAATTTTATTTTAATTAAGTATATAAAAATAAATTTGTTTATTTCTCCTCCCCTCCTCCGTCAAAATCTATCCCATCTACTTTAAATCAAACAGTGCTTTAATAGTTATTGTTATTATTATGGGCCTTAAGATTAAATTAGAGTTGTTATTTTGTTATCAATAAATGTTAGTTTTTGTTAACCGGAGATCTGAACATGGGATTTCGCTTTTCTTCTTTTTATCATTAAATCAAACTTATATCACAAGAGTTGTTTATTATTACTTTGATGTATTGGATTTTTTGGTTGTTGACATGATAAAAAAAGTTTATAGTTTAGATTTTTTTATCTTGATTAAAGTTTATATTTTATATATAAAAAAAGGTTCTTACATTCAAAAAGGCTTGTCATTATTATTATTTTAATTTGAAAACAATTGATAATATTCTATGGGTGTAATTTAGTTGGTAACACATACTGAGTTTGTGGAGAAGAATCTAAGTTTGATCACCGCACAATATATTCTTCGGAAGGGATGAAAAACCTTAAATGCCTTAAGAAAATCAACTTAATTTTGCCAGCAATCTTTCTTCTTTTAATGATGACAAATCAATATTATCTTTTGTATTATTGGATTAGATTATCCTTTTATAATTTAAGAAGTTTTTAAAAAAAGTTATATAAAAATAGTGACTCAAAAACACGACAACTTACACCCGTGACCAACAGTTTACCTATGTATAAAGTTAATAAATCAATAAAAAAATCAAAACAAATACTAAAAATTCAAAATCCATTCTTAAATTTAAAAAATATAACATTAAAAATATCAACACATAATATTAAAAACAAACAAACATAGTAATGACTTGTTCAAACTCAATTCATAGATAAACAATATTACAAAGATAATCCGCCAATATAGTGATTATTAAAGCGAACGTTTTAATTGCTTAACAAAACTAATTAAACTTGGACATCATATGATGATAATACTCTCCAAGATCAGTCAAAATAAAATATAGTAAAACTAATTAACTTATAATATATATTATAAATAAAAATAAACAAATGGATTAGATATTTAGATTTAGAGTGTGTTTGGATAGAGAAATTTAAAATTCTGAGAAATTTTAAATTCTAAGAATTTCAAATACTTCAATTGAAATTCTTTTATTTTCAAAATTTTGTGTTTGGATAAAAAAATTAAAATTATGAGGATGAAAAAAATGAATGAAAAAAAAGAGAAAATATGATTGGTGTGCTAGTTATACATGTTCCTCTATGTTCACACCCGATCGATATTTTAGGAGTTCAGACGGTGTTTCTTGAAAAAGACTGTAAGAAGAGAATTTCAATTTCTCACCTTTTAGTAGGAAATTGAAATTCTAGATTTTTAGTTGTTTAAAATTTTATTTTAAAATTCCAAAATTTTAAATTCTTCATAAAAAACATCCAAACAATAAATTCTAAATTACAGAAATTCAAATTCTCCGATAAATTACTTTTCTCAATTAAAATTCTCTATGCAAACGTATTGTTAAGGTTTTGTTACTTTTTATCGGTGATAAAATTAAAAAGTGCATAATTCTTTTTTACAAAGAAAATTATATAATATATAAAACTTATTTCAGCCAAATAAATTTTGGACATATTTTTGTTCTCAATAGTGCAGTTTTTTTTTTCCCCTTAAATAAGACTAGAAATATGGGCATTCCGAGAATTAAACTCGGGACCTCTGCTACTTTAAACCAGAATCATACCACTGGACCAAATGCTTATACCTTAAAAAAATTTCCTACTTTGGTTTTATAATTTTATGAATTGTAAAAGCCAAATGCACCATCTTAAAAAAAAACAAATATATATTTGAAAAAAAAGAAAAAAATGCATGCCATCATCATCAACCATTCCTGGTCCTGATCCTAAATAGGGTTAGGGTTTATGCAATCGAACTCCAGCGACGGTGCATTTGTGCGTAATCGATGGCGAATCGCACGGATCCAGCAGCGAAGAGCATAAGAGGGACGAACCCTCAGAACCTGGTGGAGAAGATTCTCCGATCGAAGATCTACCAGAACACGTACTGGAAGGAGCAATGTTTCGGGTTAACGGCGGAGACGTTGGTGGACAAGGCCATGGAGCTCGACCACCTCGGCGGCACCTACGGCGGCAACCGCAAACCCACGCCGTTCATGTGCCTCGTCATGAAGATGCTCCAGATTCAGCCCGAGAAAGAAATCATCATCGAGTTCATCAAGAACGAGGATTACAAGTACGTTAGGATTCTCGGTGCTTTTTACTTGCGTATCACTGGATCTGACATTGACGTCTATCGCTACCTCGAACCTTTATACAATGACTATCGCAAACTCAGACGAAAGCTCGCTGATGGACGTTGGTTTCCATTTTCGTTCATTCATTGTTTGTTGGTTTTATCAATTACTCAGCTCTCGCTTGTTAAGCTAATTTGTTGCTCTTGATTTGCAGAGTTTGCATTGACGCACGTGGATGAGGTCATTGATGAACTTCTCACAAAGGATTATTCCTGTGATATTGCTATGCCACGCGTTAAGAAGAGGTATATTTTCTTCATTTTTTCCTCTCTTTATTGGAATGTGTAGTTTTAAGGATTCTTCCTGTTGTGTCTGTACTCTTTATTTGAATTTGAGCTATTTTCCCTTTATTTATAGTTATAATTTTGAGGACTGTGAAATTATACTTTAAAATAGAGTTTACGAGGGTGATTTTGTGGTGGTATGAAGATGTTTGATTCTACTTACGTTTTGCTATAGGTGGACTCTTGAATCTCTGGGTTCATTAGAACCTAGAAGAAGTGCACTTGAAGAAGATTTTGAGGAGGAAGAAGAGAAAGAGGATAATGACCAGCCTGTTGATGAGATTGAAGATAGGGCCTATGAGAAGGTGCTTCCCCTTCTTTCTTTCCTAATTATGAGATATCTCTTCTTTTACCTTATTTTTTTTACTGTTAAAATTAAATATAAGTGGTTGTGATGTTTTGGTTTATTCTTGAATGATTTGCAGGACCAATATCGTGGGAGAAGCCCTACTAGGGAAAGAGACAGGGACAAAAGACGTGATAGTCATAGACACAGGTATTGTTCTGTCTTTGCAAGTGATTTGTAATTGTAACTTTGGATTGATGTAGGTGCAAATATTGTCATTGAAAAAAACTTTTCCGGTACCTCAAATTTGCATTTTGTTTTTTTATCAACTTTGGTAGTGTATGAGTGTATCTTGACTGTTTCCCATTTCTTAGTCTCATATGTCTCTCCTTTGTCAATACAGTCTACTAGGGGTTATAGTCTTCAATCTCCACCATTAAAATACGTCGTCATTTAAGATTTTACATACTGGCAACCTTTTGAACTGTTATAGTATTTGCATGACTTATTATTCTTGCTAGAATCATATGGTGTTACAAGGTTCCTTTAATAATCGTTCGCATCCTTCACAACAAACTTGCTGTGAAATAGGATGTGAACTATTATAGGAACTTTTTGTAACACTAGATGGTTCTAGCAAGATCAGTAAGCCATGCAAATACTATAACAGTTCATAAGGTTGTCATGATAGTTCTAATTGTCGCTATCAACATGATACGTCAATTTGGAGGATGTAAAATCTTAAATGATGACGTATTCTGATGGTGGAGATGGAAGACTATAACCCCTAGTAGACTGTACTGACAAAGGGATCTAAAGCCTCAGATCAATTGTAATTTTTTTATAATAAAAAGATTCTAGGAAAACTTTGAGCTTTATTTACAACGGATATGAATAAATTATGCTGGAAGCTGTGTTTTTGAATTTGCACAAGATTACACTTCTATTTCCACTCTGGCATTCAGAGCCACCTGTGGATACAACTGCTTCCTATAGTAAGATTCAATGATCCTGCCAGGTTTCTCTGCACTGACAGTGTGCAGTGAGAAGTATGATGGGTCAAACAGTTATGTTGCATGGGTAGATGGTGCTCCACAAGTAGTGTCTTGAAGAGTTCAGTTTACTCTTTTAAATGTTTATTGGATCATCTTGTTCATTTTTTAACTGGAAAGTTTGTTTTCTTGATTGTCAACACGGTTATTACAGCTACTGGTTCCCCCAACTTTGATATGCTGTCCCCATATTACCTTTTTCCTATGAAATTACTATTAGAGATACCTTTATTTTATGTGAAAATATTGTATAATAATTGAAATTTCTTTAGGCAAGATTAGGAAGAGACAGCAGAAAGATAAGAAATCCTCCTGAAAATTGGAAGAAAAAGCTTAGTTCACCAAAAAATAAGGAAATAGAGAAAAGCACATTAAATTACAAGATTAGAAAGAACGTAAGCTGAAGCTCTATCAATGCACTCCATCAATCCTTGAGCATTATGAAAATGTTGTAGGTTAATCTTTCTTTGTCTTCACTCTTCAGCATGATAGTTTGGGATCCCATCCCATCAACATGTGACTGAGGAGCTATTTGAAACTTAGTTGCTTGGAAATTTCTTGTTGGAGAAGCATTACAGTATGAGGTGATAATTACAATGTCATTTTAAGAACCCATGATTGATTGGTCATGGGCTTGAATCTGGAAGCTGTCTCTTTGCGTATGCAAGGATAAAGCTGCGTGAATGTGCACATTCATCTGAATGGTGGTTTAACTGTTGCTTGTAGTTAAAACACAGGTTAATTGACATTTTGGTTTATTCATAGTCTTTCTTGATGCTGTCATGTGCATTAATATTTTAAACAGATCATTAAAGTGACGTTATGTTGGTTATCAGATATCATTAAGGTGACCATAGTTTTCATTTGCTTTTTGATGTTTTTTATAGGGACCGTGACTATGACAGAGACTATGATAGAGATTACGATCGAGAGCGGGGACGTGGCCGAGACAGAGACAGAGACAGAGATAGGGATAGGGACCGATACCGTCTAAGGGAAGAAAAAGATTATGGTCGTGAGAGAGAGGGTAGGGAGCGGGAGAGAAGAGAGAAGGATCGTGACCGTGGAAGGCGAAGGAGTCACTCAAGGAGTCGAAGTAGAAGTAGGGATCACAGGGAACATGATGGCGGGGACTACAGAAAGAGACATGCTCGGAGTAGTGTAAGTCCTAGAAGACATGGAGATGGACTTGAGGATGGTGAGCCAAAGAAGAAGAAGAAGAAAGAAAAGAAAGAAAAGAAGGATGATGGGACTGACCACCCTGATCCAGAGATTGCAGAAGCGAACAAGCTACGAGCAGCCCTGGGTTTGAAACCACTGAGGGTCTGATCTGGCAGAGTGGCATGAATTTGGTCTGGGTTTGAAACCACTAAATACCGTGTTACCTTGTGGCTGCTTGCTTTTTCTGTACATCCCTGATTAGCTGTTATCAAGTCAGAAGGATAAGTTTGTCATGTACGTTTACTTGTGTTGCTGCACCAGCTCAAACTCGTATGTCCATAGCCGTGTTTTGATTGTCTTGATTTTAATGAGACCATATCGAGAGGTTCTGGTGTGAAAGTTTAACTACAGAAAGTTTCAGCTGCCTTGTCTTAATCAAATTTATGGTTTGGATATTCGAAGAATACCGCTAGCATTCGTTAGTGGAATTTGGATAAAATATATTGTTTACTTGAAAGCATTTTAATTTCGGGTGATTTAATAAACATCACAGGATTTTACGAGTCCTTTCAATTGGAATGGGAAATTACAAGTTAAAATTCCCTATTTAAGACGGCTTCAGTCTACTGCTAGCACTTTGACGTTAAGGCAAAACTTAGTGACAATTTCTCGTTCACGAATGGCGGAAAGTGTAACGGGTTTTTACTCAGGAGAAAGGAAAATAAAGATTACAATGATTAATTGATAACCGATTACCAAGTACAAAAAATACATGATCTTCCATGCAAAAGCCAAGCCCAAGATACGAAATATTTCTAAAGGATGTTTACAAAGAAAGAATATTACGATATATTTCTGAAGGATATTTAAAAAGGAGAAATAGAAAACAGAGGCAACAGCAATCGAAGCCAAGAAGCGAAAAGGGGGATCAGGAATGGCCTTGTGCCCTTGTCAAGTGTAACTATTTCTTGGATAGAAAAAATTACTTGTATCGTAACCTGGACTTGGAGAACTCAATGGCCTGCATCTCTCTCCCAAGAGAATCCTCTTTTTGCATAGTTCTCTGTCTTCATCTTCAGCTCTCTGTTCAAACTGCTTTGGCGCTTTCTTTATAATCAGGCACTTTATCATCTTCAACTTGAGGCGAAGGACCAGTATTTTAGAGGGAACCCTAACCAAGCGGCGTAAACTTGCCTTCCTCTTCACTTGTCCGAACTTGGTAACAACATTACTGCCATCACCATGCACACCACTACTAAATCTAGCCCTCATGAAATTGTTCCATCCTCTCTTCTTTTTCAGAAAGCTCATCAAAGGAAGATTCATTTTCACACGTTGCCTATCCTTTCTGTTCTGCTTTGCATCTCCTGCATGATCAGTCTCCTCCAGTGCAAGAAGCTGAGACAATGCAGCTTTTCCGTTCCCTGAGTCGCCAATAGGCTCCTTTTTTTTCTTCAGTTTGGAAGCATGCTTGCCACGCGGTGTTGTCTTGTTTCCAATGACACAAGAGAAGGCCGACCCTACTGATTTCCTTGAGAATTGAGTTCCACACGTAAACCTTGTACCCCCATCAGCACTAGCAGTGGCTTTGTTTTTGACAAGAAAGTGAAACTTTCTCTGCATTTTTGTTACCACCAGTGGCCTTGGGAATCTTAATCCTTAACTTCTTATGGATGGTCCTGCATGGAATGAAGTACAAGGTTGCAGTTACAGATTAAACTAGCCTAGAAGAAACAATTGGAGTTGAGCACAAAGAGTATGGGGTTAGTGGAGTGGGGACGTGCGTGCAGGGGAAACAATTTAAACATGCCATCTACAAAAAAAATTAAAAAAAAAAAAGTGATTATTTAATCAATAATATTTGAAAGCATGCTATATACTCCCTCCCATTATAATTGTAAGTTTTAGATTATTTTACACACATAAAAAAACTAATAAATGAATAAAAGAGATTAATAGTTTTATAAAATTAATGTTATGATCATTAATTTATTTTTAATTATGTGAAACCCTAATGTATGGACGGGGCCCATATAGATTCTACAGAGTGAGCCCGATTGCATAAACCCACACCGTGCGTGCGTCCCAGTGAGGAGTGTTTGGTTAAACCCTTGCATTGCAGTTGTTGCCGGAAATGAATTCTATGGCGGTGAGACTTGCGAAGCATCTCCGACTCTCTGCACTGACCTCATTTTCACTCGGTGTGTTTCTTTCTTTTACTTTTCTTCGTAACCTTAAACATTAATTTATATGTGCTTCTGCAATAACAAATGCACATATGTCCTCGTTGCGTTTGATTCAATCAACTAAACTAAGCCCTTGTTCACTGAATATGCATGCTTTCTCTGGTCATGTTTTTCTTTTGTTCAAAGCGTCCAACGCTTGCTAGCAAATTTTCATGATACATGTATGTGTATGCATAGCAAGATGTATGCTGTCTAACTGTGATTTTGTTGGTGAATTAATCAGGTGGTGTGCCGAGAAGCGGAGCTTCATGGTACTCGACCTCCCTATCTGGAGGTGAAAATGATCACCCTTTACCTGATAATGATGCACCTAAGAAGGAAGCATTGGATGAAGAGTTTGATGATTTTCTTGGCGAAAAGCCTGAGTTACAGCTGCAAGGTGTGGATCCCAAGAAGGGTTGGGGATTTCGTGGCGTGCACAAGGTATATTAGATGTTGTTAATTGATGGATTATTACTATTATCTCTATGATGGTTTTTTGATATAGGAAACCTAATCTGTGAATTCAATTTATGTTGAGATAAATTGTATTTTCGTGTACCTTAATTCAGTGTATCAGGTTTTGCATTTTTGTTATGCTATGACCAAATACAAGTTTTTGCAATACAAGATTTTGAAAATAGAATTGATTCTAGACAATGGTCATGCTGGAGCCAATGTTGTCAATAACGGATCTTGGAAAATTGCAAAAGCTGAAAATCCACTATAGAATATAGCAGATAGCGTGGCGACCAAATAGCAGAAGCTGCTTAGCAGTTGAAATAGAATATATATAACAATTAAATATGTATAAAAAAAGTGGAATAATAAGAAGGTCGGGTCTAAGACAGATGCATGGATAAATAAGAAGGGAGAGTATTAAACAAAAGAAAGAAAAAAAGGTTGTTACCTGTAAAAAAACATAGGCACTGGACGAAGAAAAAGGCTGGAAAGTTTTGGTAGGAAAGGGTTGTTTACATGTTGACTAAGAATCAGAGGAAATGTTAAGAGGTTCTAGAATGGTCTGGAAAATTGAAAACTTACGTGAAGTAGAAGTCAAAATGCTACTGTTGGGCCTATTAGGTCAGAAAGAGGGATTGCTTAAACATATAGTGAATGTAGTTTACAGAACGAATCTAATAGCCTAAACTGGGATCATTGATTAACAAGCTAGCCATGCACGGTAAACTGTTTCAAAGACCCAAATAGCCAAAATAAATGATTTTAGTCCTTATAAAAGTTATAAAAAAATGGATTCCTCCTTTCACGCCTATGTCATGGCGAGGTACTAGAGAAGAAAAAACTGCAAAATCCGATAAAAAGTAAAAAGAATAGGGTAAAAAGAAAAAATTTGACTCTGATGTTTTAAAAACCAATAGAGTAAACTTTTAAAAACCCACGTGACTACTTCATGTGAGTTTTAACTTTTAACAAAGCTAAAAACCTCGTGAACTGCAAGCCCAAAACAACTCTGAATCCGCAGTCCCAAATTCGCAATCCGCACCTGACCTGGTTTCTGCTTTCAGAATGATGAACCCTAAACGTGTCATCGATGCAGTTTCTCACCGGATTCAACCTTGTTGGAAACCGACGACGCAAAAGCCGCGACGCAATGAGGTTCCGTGACGCGTAAGGTGCCAGGGATTGCAATTTTCATGGAGTCTGCAACGCGACGCCGTCGCGATTGCATTTTCCCTAAAACCCGCTACGCTATAGCATGATAGCAACGCGATAGCCGCCATTTGACAACACTGGCTGGAGCCTATAAAAAGACATTCTCACCATGCACAGACAGAGTTTGAGAGACTTTAAAACAGAAGAAATCTTAAGGAAAGAGATTTTATGTATGCTAATCTTCCTTAGCTTAAAATTTCAATTGATGAAATATTTGCTTGTCACTTGACAAATAATTTGACCGCAGCAGTCTTTCTAAGCAGGCAATTATTTGTGGAAAAGTTGGCCAAGCCCCTGTTCAAAAGATACTGAGGAATGGTAGAAATATAACCATCTTTACAGTTGGGACAGGGGGCATGTTTGACCAGAGAATTCAAGGACCAAAGGATTTGCCAAAACCTGCTCAATGGCATAGGATTGCTGTGCATAATGATATACTAGGGACCTATGCCGTACAGCAACTCTTTAAAAAGTAAGTATCTGTACAAGGGCATATTTTATTATTAGTGTAAATGTTCCAGACTCATGCTTGCAGCTTTAATGCAGCTCTTCAGTTTATGTTGAGGGTGACATTGAGACTAGAGTTTATAATGATAGCATCAACGGTAACGTTAAAAGCATTCCAGAGATATGTGTTCGCCGTGATGGTATGGCAACTTATATGCATTTTTTCTCATATAACACTTTTTTGTAAGACAAGCAAACATTAAGCTCTCCCTGTGGACATTGGACATTATATAGGTTCCTGTTATGCTACCATATTGTCTCACTAAGTTAGAACCCAATTGTGACTGGCTTCCCCATCATCAATGTTAATCTAATTGTTTTAGAACATTTGCTCCCTTATCTTAAACCTTAAGCTTATTTTTATTTTTAAAAGGGTCTGCTGCAAAGCTTGAGGTATATATACTAATTATGCTCCCTTATCTTAAACCTTAAGCTTATTTAGAATATTTGCTCCCTTATCTTAAACCTTAAGCTTATTTTTATTTTTAAAAGGGTCTGCTGCAAAGCTTGAGGTATATATACTAATTATGCTCCCTTATCTTAAACCTTAAGCTTATTTTTATTTTTAAAAGGATCTTGCAATAGAACTTCAGTTTTGAGAACCCAAATATGTATTCTTTGCATGGAAAGGCACATTTCATCTTGTTTTAAAGGAGACAGCAAGCAGTGCATTTCTCATTTTTACTTTCAGTGCTAACATGACATGTTACAACTTACATGAGTATGGACCACATTGGGGTTAAAGGATTCTGAACTCATTGAAATTGATAAAAATTCAATTTAGCTCATATTAGTTTTTTTTTTTTTAATTCTTAACTCTTCAAACTTGTAGCTTCCATATTGTTACTTTCTATGCCATCTTTTCAGGGAGAATTCGCCTCATCAAGAATGGGGAGAGCATTGATAAAACTTCCTTGGATGAATTGCGTAAGTTCTTTTAGTTATTGTTGCAAATAATGATATGTTTTATTAGTGGTTTTCACACACTTGATTATGGTTTGTTAAAAAGTTAATTATGTGGGTTTCAGCATTACTTTTAAGATCAAAGTTTGTTTATTGATTGGTATTATGCCTGACTATAATGCTGGCAGGAGAAGGGTTGTTTTAGGGAAAGTTGACCATCTAACGGAAGCATATACTTCTGAAAGAAACTTCGCCTTGTTGCTGCAGCATTTGTAATGAATACTTTGGTCCTCGATTTTATTGTTTCATGCATATTATTTAGCATTCTGATTTCAGTTTCCCATGGTTAATTTTATGGAAGAGAGGCAGAAGAACAAATTTGTCTTGTCGATTACTTGTTCTGTAGTTCTAAATTTATCATATCTTTCTTCTTAAAGTGTTGCTTATGTATGAAAGCATTTCCCTCTTAATAATCATTTCCAAAGTATTATGGGTGATTGATGGTCCGGAAGAATTAGAATTGAGGACCAATTGTCAGAGATCAACCAAATATTTTTTTAGTTACTTTATTTCTCACTTATTTTCAATCATCGTTTTTATTTTTATCCATCCTATTAATTTGTTCTATTAAGGTACCGAGATCACTGACAGTTTTTCATACACAAGCAGGAGCCATACCTTGCCAAGAAAAGGACCAACTTAGATAGTGCCAGAGCTTGGTAATTTTTTTTGGAAGGGCCAAACTAGCTAACGTTAATTATAATATATAAATTAAATGTGAAATTTTTTAAAAATATAATTTTGAATGGGTAACTTTAAACATTTCATAATATCACTCAAATATGATCTATTTTCTTAATTATTTTTTATGATATTAGAATATTTTTTTGTCTCCTTTATTAGTAAAACTCCTAAACATTTTGTAACAATTTTATATCCTTGTCTTCTACTAAATTGAAAAAATAAAAAAAAATAATCTGAATTTTTAATAAAAAAAATAAACAATAATTTTTACTTTTATACAAATCAAGAATTTGTATAAGAATCTTAAAAAAAGGTTTTTAATGATTTTTCAATGAATTTAAGGAAATAATCCATTTTTTGTCCAAATTATAGCAAAATTATCCAGAAAACTTTTGTACAAAAATTTGCAATAAAAATATAAAACTAATAGAAAAATCTACATGGAAATCTACAAGAAAAGTCATAAGTTTTTCAATAGTAGCTAGGATGAGGATATAAAAATCATAGAAAAATGAGTTGAAAAATGCAAAAAACATATATATATTTTTATAAAGAAACAGTTTTATATTATGAAAAACAATTAATTGACAAAGTATGTAACATATAAGAATTGCTATTAAATTAGCCATTGGAGCTGGTGTTATAAAACCAAAACTTAAACGTTCAAAGCCCTTTTTTTCTTGGCAAGAACATTTATGATAGACTACGTCTTTCTTATCTTGACAAAATTGGTGGAATGGCTATCCCAATGTCAAAGATATTCACGGTTTTCATTATCTTATCGATGGCTTCTCTTGATTTACATAAAAGTTTCAATCATAATCAATAAATGACTTAAAATATTATAACCCTTATCACATTGTAATAACTTTTAAAATAATTATCATTTTAATTATTTAATATAAAATTAATTATTATTTTTTACATATATCTCTTATTAATGAAGGGCGACAGATCAAAAAATTAATTTTATAAAATTATTAGTTTTTTAATTTATTTATTAATTTTTCTTGACCTATAAAAAAAATCTAGTATGAGAAAAATTCTTTATCCTCTAAAAAAATATTTTTTTTATTTTGATTCTTTATCTTTTACTTGTAACTAAGGACATTTTTAATAAATCTAGTACTATCATTACTGTTTATTTTGGTTTTTTATTTTTTAAAAAATAATTATGTCTTTTATCTCTTAAAGATGGATCAATGCCATCTTTTTGAAACAGTGATGGTTCTCAATTGAGACATTTGTCATCCCTTTTTTTATTTTTACTGATCCAAGACGTAACATTAATTTAATTAAATTTACTTGCATAAAAACTTTATCCAGCTGGGCGTATGTCATGTTATATTAACGAGAAAAAAACAAGAAAGTTTGGTAGGAGGCCCTGTTTGTAATTTTCTTCAGGCATTTAATGCTCTTTCCCTAAAGGCTTATATACAAAATTACATCCTGCACACTGATTTTAATTTTGGCCATTTGCTGCTCAGGTTTACCAAAGAAACTATTAGCTGAAATATATATACCGTCAGAAAATTCCATTAGTCAATTTTACCGAAATATCCTATTTAATTAATAATTAGCAAGTTACAAATTACCCGTTTGTAATTTGGCTCAAGGCCAATTACCGGCACTTTTCTCAATTATTTATTTATTTTTTATATATAAAAAAAGCTCATACTATTCGGGTGATTGGAGCATATCCTGTTGTCCAACACAATCACAACATAATGTGTTACTGTTTAAAAAAATCTATAAATGGTAACAATGAAAGTGTCAGTTAATTACAAGCCGTTAGTAATCAAACTACTAGAAGTTATCTTCTACACAACACAACATTGCTGTTCTATCAGTTAGTCCAACAGCTGAGCAGACGCCAAAAACAAACATGCAACAACCTCCAATAGACCTAATATGGCTATCTCAACCTCATTCTTAACACACCAATGACAATCACCACCCAAATGTAGAAGCAAGCATGCTCACACTGCTAGAGAAAAACTATACTAATATTTTACTATGTTGCTAGATTACTACTATATTATTATGCTGTCTCTGAGGGCCTGGTAGACCTTTTTCCTTCCATGGCATCTTTCTTCTTCTGACAGTTTGTGCAGAGGAACAGACCTTCCCATGGCTTAGATACTGGGGGAAAAAAAGACCCAGTGTTCATTGATACACTATCCACAGAGGGCTGATCTGCTTGGCAAACTGCACAGCGGAAAATCCCAGGATTCGAATTAGACGGAAAATCCTTGCCTAACCTGCATTTTTTATGTCCGGAAATTTAAGAATCACACATAATGTTATTGGGAAAAAGGATCATTTATTCTCACTTTCCACCATGTTGGTGATGAAGCAAAGCAACAATTAAACTTCAAATGGCATCCTGCAAATATAAATTTAGCAATTATAGTCTCAGTTACCTCTCTGTAAGCATTGCAGAACCCTCTTCAAATAATTCCTCCACAACACCAACAGCAGAAAGCTTATTGTTGCCTTTGTTTGTAGAGTTTGGAGATTTCTTTCCAAAGAGAAGGGAAGTTAGCACACTACGTTTCTTTCTTGGAATTGCTGGTAACATAGGATGATCTGAAGGAATAATATCTACAACAAGGCAAGTTGTATCATCCTTCAGCCCTCTTGACCTTAGAGCTTCCTGTTAAAAAATGGAAGAGAAAAACACAAAACATTGAGTAGAGAAGATAATGGAACATTCATTCCTGAAAAGATAGTAAGATTGGCCCAATTAACAATCACCTTAACCACCAGCTTTGCAGCAAGCTCTGCAGGTACACCCCGGCATGACTTGGCAGCCATATCAGAAGATAAAGCATCCCAAATACCATCAGAAGCTATAATAAGTCTTCCACCAGCATTTGATAGCTGGGGAACCAATAAGAGAAGGTCAGGAGTGCTGAAATTTAGTACTAAACACTTCCACATAATGGCCATCGATCAATAAACTAAGACTACAAAATGAAACTAGCTTACCTTCACTTGCTTGACATGTGGTATTGGGACAATAAATTCTCCCACGTCTGTGTCACCAATTGATCTAGAAAGGCACAATCCACCAGGCCAACAGCGAAGAGGCCCTACCTATAGATGTATTAAGGAACCAAAACAGGCTAGTGAAAAAGTCCTGATTAGAAAGGAATAGAAAGATTACATTGTACCTCATTGCCTCCAAATACATTGAGTCTTCCTACTTCACCACCACTGGCAGTAACGCGTTCCCTCTCTTCTGCATTTTCTTCCAATCTGTGATCAACTGTCAAGAGAGAAACAACACCTCCTTGAGTATCTAATATGCAACGGGAATCCCCAACAGATGCAACAGTAACAGTCCATCCATCAACCAGAACAAATGTAGCTGTTGTTCCTGAAGTTTCCCCTGCAGGCAAAATTATAAGGTCAAGAAAAGTGCATGTGGAGAACTCCAATAGGGATGCCAAGAAAACTCTGAATGTACCTTTTTTCTGAAACTCTATGTCAGTTTTTACAAAACCAACAACTAGAGCACGAGGCAGAGCTTGAAGCCACTCATCCCTACTGATATCTTGTGGTATTGCACTCAAAACATTACTTAGTATGCTTTCCTTCGCAAAAATAGCAGCAGATATACCATTGTGCCCATCAAAGATCTGCCAATCAAGAATTCCTTATGGATATCATAACCATTGTGGGAATAAATTGATGCTCCACTTGTTCACTGAGAAAATATAGGAGAAGAAAGAAAACATACACTTCAATTCTCATTTATTTACCAAACCTGAGAAACAAACATGTCTCCACTCTCCAGTGTACAGAACTGATTACCAATTCAGTCTTATCTTAGGCTATTTTCTCATCTCTTATTATTCTGATGTCTATCCCCAAACATTTCACTAAAAGCAAAAGGATGCTAATCATTTTAATACAATCATAAATGTAAACCAAGAACATAAATAATACCGCAAAGACAGAAAACAGTGTTGATGAATCCCCTGGAACTCTCTGGCAATCTGCTTTGATTAAAAAGTAATCTTCTCCTTTCTTTGCCAGGCCAGCCTGCCCATACTTCACAAAAGGCTTTTCGATTTTTCCATTCCGTAACTCCTGGCCAATCAGGGTTGCCAGGGGAACAGGAGGTTGCTTCATATTAGATAATTCAGTTCTGCTCATCTTTGTTTAAAATTAAACATCTCTGGAACCCTGTCAAAGAAATCCTAATAACAAATTCGAAAACAAAAATAAAAGCCTTAATAAGATTCATGTTCAATAATGAATAGAAATCCAAAAGACTCTCCACTGCCTCAAGCAGATCTACATGTTTAGGGTGTCAAAATTATTAGCAGCACAATTCAACACATAAGAGGTGACCATAGAGACATCAAACTCAATATACCATAACATGACACTGTTTACTTTCAAAGTAAGATGCCTTTAATTTGAATATCCCCTATTGAGTATGTACATGGAGCAAAAAATCTAGAAGTCTAGAACAGATAATAGATAATTTGCATTTTTCAATAAAATGGCAAAGCCTTACTTCAGAAAAGCCAAATAGACCAAAATTTCTTCGCATTTAACAATATCACAACAAAATGACTCTGTGAAATGAGTACATTAGAAATCAAATTCCCAACAAATTAACGATTACAATAACAGGCCCAACCCATGATTGTTTTAAGGAAAAAATAAATCTTATACAGTTGTCTCACAATTGGGTATCTGAGAAAATGCATAGCCAGCTAACTAGGATGGTGCATTTGAAAGAAACAAAGAGTGAAAAAGAAGATGAAATTGGAAAAGAGGGTGGACTCACAGGTGAAAAATGGAGATGGAAGATTCAGCATTTGGAGGAAAAGATCCTAAACCCTAATAGAACAGACTCAGAGAGAGGGAGTAGAGATCTTGCTCTGTTATTTGATTGGTAGAGAAATGTTCTAGACAGACAGAGGAAACGCGGAAAGAGAACCACTTCATAATGACGTTTTCATCCTCAACTTCAAATGCAATGCCGTATTACACCAATACCCTCCTACCCTTTTTTTTTACTCTCTTTTTCCATAATAATTTTTTTCATTAATAATTAATAATTACCTAAAATAAGTTTGAATTGATTATTAGTCTAAAATTTTAACCTATATAAAACACTGCATATTTTTTATCTGGAAATCAAAACCATATTTAAACAACTGAGTTAGATTTTCTTAGTATAAAATAATATATATATATATATATATAAATCTAAAAATAAATTAAAGTAATTAAAACACAAAATTATTGCATTAAAAATGAATACAAAATAAAATAACAATATGTAAGTACTTTTGGAAATTATTTGTGATTTTTAAAATGAATACACGAGTTCATTTTTTTCCTAGAAAAACTGAATACACGAGCGCACTATTTTGTATAAGATGGTATTTGTGTAAATAACATTTCCTATATTTATCCATAAAAAAATCCTATATTTATTTTAGTAATTCTGAAAATATCGATTTAATTTTCCGATGTGTCCCTATCGTAATTTTTCTCAGCAAAGATTTGTAGCAAATCATCCTTTCCTTGTCATAATCGTTGCGAAAAAACGTCAACGCTCGTTCTTTAATCTCCTTGCTTCATTTAATTTTTAATTAAGAGGCAAAAAGTTTATCACCACTGAGTGAATTCTTCTCTGTTCTGATTTTTTTAATATGAAATTTATAGGGTCATTTATCTATACCTACGGATAGATAAAGAGAATATTTTTTTTTCTCCAGTTTTACATAAATATTTTTATTTTTTCAATTATTCTAAAATTTCTTATTATATCTTTCATGTTAAATTGTAATAAAATGATATAAATTAAAAAAATAAGTGAGCCGAAATCCAAAAAAAAAAAAAAACTTACATCACTTTCTTATATAATCATGCATAACTATTCATGATGTTTATTTTGAACTTGTAATCCCACAAATATAGGAAACTTTCAATTAATTACCTATCCAAACCATCATTAGTAGCGATTCCTTTATCTATCTCTTCTCTCTTAATATTTTCTTTCTACAAATTCTTTGAACCAAGACTCCCCTTTAAACCTGAAACTCCAAAAATCCATGCTACATTATTTTTTAGAGGAGAGTTTTGCTGCATATTCTTCGAATCTACTCAAAGATTATTTTTGTTTGCCATATGGGGTCTGTCATTATTTCTTCTTCACACACTCGAACTTCATTTGATCCAAATCTTTGGTTACGTAAGAGGCAAAGAAAAAATATTTGCATCTACTACCACAATTCTCGCAAAATAATAGCACATAAAAAAATATTATCGTGATTTAGTAGTGTCATATCAATTTTTCTTCCATTTTTCTTCTTCTTTCTCTTAGTTGTATAGAATTTTTCTATTTCTCTATTTTTTTTTTCTTTTCTTCTTTTTCATGTTTTATTCTTTTTCCAATTTTCCACACCGACCATTTTGTTCTCAGTGTATGCATTGATAGTTCAAAGCTTACTTGGCAATAAAAAATGAACTCTTATTAATTTTGTTTCAAATTATTTTTAATCTTTATTTTGCTTTTACACTTTTGTAATTTCTATTATTGTTGTTTCTCTTTTTTATTTTTTTTTCCTTTTTCTTCTTTCTCCTGAGTTTTTTTAAATACGTAATTAGCAGTTTTAATTTATTTTTAACTCTTCCTAAGGAAATGAGTATTGTGATTCGGAAGTGATATATTTCGTTGTTACCCCATATATCCAATAATATACAGTTACCCATAATTTATGCTTACCCAATTCAACTTTTTGTGATTTAATTTGTTATAAGGATTTTTTTTATTTTATCTTCTCAAAATATATTTGCTTTTAAAATTAAAAAAAACAGTTTTAATTAACAATAATTCTTTTTTTCTACTTTCTAAAATTTATTTTTCTATTATTTAACGACATCTTAATTTGTTTAATTTTTATTTTATATTTTTTTTTCACATTTAAAAAATGGTATACTGAAAGTAATATTTTGTAAATGCGTGGACTTTCACAGTGATTCAAAAGTGATATATTTCATTGTTACCCCATATCTCCAAGAACATACAGTTATCCATAATTTATGGTTACCAAATTCAACTTTTTGCTGTTTAATTTGTTAAAAGAATTTTCTTATTTTATCTTATCAGAATATATTTGCTTTTAAAATTAAAAAACAATTTTAATTAACAATAATTATTTTTTTCTGCTTTCTAAAATTTAATTTTTTCTTTTTTTAATGGCATCTTAATTTTTTAACTTGTATTTTATATATTTTCTTCTTATTTTAAAAAAATGGTATACTCAAAGTAATATTTTGTAAATCTGTGGACTTTCCTCAAACTATCATTTCTCTTAATTTATGTTATACTCTTTCTTTATTAATTTTTCTAAGAAATCTGATCATTTTTTTCATAAGGAATTATTCATATTTTTTTCTTAATTTTTTATATGTTGTTATTTCTCTCTCTTGATTGTTGATGCGCACTTATGTCTATCTCAAATTTATTTATTTTGTTACATATTAGTTTTTCTTCTCTTAATAAGAAAAATTAATTAAATGTATATATGACAATTAATGATTAATATATCAACAGCAATTTTTTACAAGGACAATTTTTTCCTTCATTTTTTCCTATTTTTGCTTCCATAAAATTTAGACAAGACTTCTGATAACATCAAATTTAGATGATTAATATTATGTTCCTTTTAAGATTTGTTAATTTAACAATTCATTTAACAATATGCAAAATTGAAGTCAACAATCAATAGAAGAACAACAACGAGAAACATGAAGACAAAACTATGGAAATAGAAGGAACAAAATGAACATGAAGCAAAGACACCATGAATTATCTAGAGGGCGAGCAAATTACCAACAAAGGAGAGAGAGAGGGAAATAAAGTGGACCAATCATGTAGTACTGAAATGTCAAATACTATATCAATTTTACCATTTCAATCTTTCACACAAATTCAAGATGAAGCATGACCAAATAATGCACATTTGTCAAATACTATGAGATTGACATTATGACAATTACCTTAGTCAACAAATTATCAACAATTTAATGCAGGTAACAAAAAAAATTTATATATGTTTGTTACTTTTATGTGTTTTCTATGATTATAAATGTCAATTCTTGGAAAATTCATGAAATATGTATTTAACTTTTATATTCAATAAACACTTTATTTTTTAGTTTATTGATTATTTTTTCTTATTTGTTAATATTTATACATATTAATAAATCATAAAAAATAATCAATTGTAATTACTGTATTCAATGTTGGAATTTATCTTTCGCGACATATTTTTAGTCATGGTCAATTATATGTTACTTTTTCAAGAGTTCTTTCTCAAGCTTCCACAAAAGTCCTTATGAAGTACAACTTGAAGGCAAGATAAAAACTTAAAAAAAAATTATTTACAAAGAAAATTTGTTATCTCGTCATTAGGTATTGTTAAATGCTTATATTTATTATTTTATTAATTATTATTATTATTGGAATAAATTAAGAAGCATTTGACTAGGAAAAACTAAATTTTACTTCTTTTTTGTTTTAAAGGTAACTTAAGATTCAAAGGGATCTTTGAGTTATAAGAAGAGTTAAAAAAAAAAAACATTTGAACATGCACTTTGACACACAGGTAAGTGATAAAAGATATACTTATTTGTGTTTTTTTTTTTCAAATTCTCAATAAAATTATTTATCATCTTTAGGAGGATGAACTTGAAAAACTATGAAAAATTTGAAAGGATGAATATTCACTCGGAATAATATACTCAATTGACAATAAGGTTAGATCTAATTTACTATTAACAATCTTCATA
Source organism: Glycine soja (assembly GCF_004193775.1). Taxonomy (NCBI): domain Eukaryota; kingdom Viridiplantae; phylum Streptophyta; class Magnoliopsida; order Fabales; family Fabaceae; genus Glycine; species Glycine soja. Next base: position 40,111,856 of record NC_041011.1, on the reverse strand, counting down.
TTATGTTATTTTCAATCAATCAACTCAATTTCTAATTTTTCTTTAACATAGGTTCATTGTCTAAAAATTTAATCTATTGAGTAGGGTTGTACGGTAACAACAAATAAAACTCAACTTTTAAACATGGTAAAAAAAAGAATTATTGTCTCAAAGAATAGAAAAATAATATATTAAGGCTATTTTAAAAATTATGGATTCTAATTTAATACATGCATACATTTTATTTCAAATTTCCTCAATTTTAATCAATTTTAACTCAATTTTTTTTATATATTAGGAGACTTGAAAATTCAATACAAAAGATACATGCCATATTAGTAACTTTCATGCAAAACAAAATGTATCAATTCTTGAGGTTGTAATTAGTTCTTTAATTAACTACTTTTAAATTACATGAATAATCCCTAACATATACATGACATTGTGGGATCTATTTTGTAGTTTTTCAAAAGGAAACAAACTTTGAATGATATGTTCTACAAATAATTAAGAAAAATCCTTCAAAGGTAAAAATTATTCAAAATTAATATATATATATATTTCATTAATGATATGTTTTCTTATAGGTTAACTAAAAATAATGATAAAATTGACATTTTTTTCATAAATTGTAGGAAAACTAAAGATGATCTTAAAATGCATTCATTATTTGATTTGTCAATTTAAAAAGATTTATGATTATCAATTATTGTAATATCAACATAAATATTATTTTTTCTTTAACTTTTATGTATGCAATATTTGTAAATTTTTGTCTTTGTATATAATTCAATTTATTCCTATTATTGCAATACAAATTAATGCACAGTTTGATAAAATACAAAAAAAAAAAGTAATGCAAAAAATGAGATAACTAGAAATACAAACATACAAGCTTAATGACACTTTTGTTTCCACTGGTGTTTGTAAGTTGATTGTTTAATATAGATTTTGGTAATCGATATTGTCATCGTTTGACATTTTTTTTAATATTTGGATAGTCTATAATATATATATGGTTTTAGAGTTAACAACAAAAGGCTCAAAATTATAAAAATTTACGGCCTAACAGTAATTGATGCTTTTAGCCTTTAAGGGAATATTTATAAAAATAAAAAAAAAGAATAGGATGAGAATGTTTATCTTCGTTTATCTTAGATTAAAATAATTAAAAAATGTGCAGGCTAGGTATGATTAGTTTAGTGCATGGCTGTACTTCAATTGGCACGCTTAATACTTAGTTAGTGTCGCATCACTCAACCCAAAGGAAGATTTATAAAACCAAAAGTCAAAACGGTGGTGGCAGCATTATCGTGATTTACTTTCCTATTTCCAAGTATGTTTTTGCTATGATTGTGTCAACAACTTTTTGGCAATAATTAGTTAGTAACTTCTTTTATTTTCTTCCATCATCTCCACTTTATAATGTTCGGTAAAAATTAATGTTGAAGTAAAGTTTAGAATTTCCATAGTTTTTAAAAATAAATTTAAATTTATTTTAATAACTTTTACGATCAAATTTATGGTATATTAGTACTTAAATTTCCATGATCAATTTTTTATCTAAGTCCATTCTTAGTACAGATTTTTACATTTTTTAAAAAATATATAGTTGATCTAGTTGTAAATATTAATCGAATTAATTGAATAATGAATTATTTAAAATTATTTTTTTGTAAATTATGTTAGTTCACAATAAAATAAAAGAACAGAAAAAATTATACACAATGTAAAAAGTTTTACATTTTATATGATAAGTTTATTTTTAAAATAAATTATCATAAAATAATTTAAACCATAATTAAATAAAACACCATTAATTTATAGACATTAAACTCAAAAGAATATTAAATATGTTATATATTATTTATTTTATTTGTGAGAATCGATCCAAATAATTTATAATAATTTACAAACATCATTCAATTAACTGAATTAAACTTATTTGATATAATGTGAGTGTGTATATACTATGATGAATCTTTAAACATTTTTTAATGAATTTTTATGTTGAAATTTTTCCAATTTAAAAAAACTTAATTTTAAAGTTAATTCGTAAAACGACATTCCCTACATGTGGCAAAGGCCATCATCTCATTAGAAAATAATATTTAAGAAACTCAAGATTACATACCTATATTCATAGCAATGAGCTTGACTCTTGGCTGGATGGTCAATGCTGAATGAATTATTGATTGTTGATGTAGGAGAATCATTGATATGAAATCTTCCTCAACCAAATCACTTGGTTACTCAAGTAGAGTAGGACTTAATGTTTCTCTTCCCATAAAAGAAACAAGATATATAATTTTGATATATTACATTGAGAGCCTTAACGTTTGTTCCATTAATTTTTTTTCATATCTCATGAATGTTTGGTTAGAAATTAATATTTTTATAAATAATTTTTATAATTTAAGTAAAAAATCAATAAATAAAAAATTTCATGTTTTTTAGATAGTAAATTATTAAATTCTCACATTCTCATGAGAATATTATTTTTCCACCTCCTCCTTATGGAAATAGAAATGTTAAAAAACATGGTAAAAAAATTTATAGCATTCCCAGAATTTAATAATAACTTGAAATATTTTTTCAAAACTTGTATTGAACATGAAAATATTATATTGTCATCTCCATAATTCCGGAAATTATTTTTGTTGGCAGTTTAATCAACTTATTAAATTTGGTCACTTATATTTGTCTAAATATAAATGTTATAATATGCTATGTAATTAATATTAATTAATTAGAAATTATAAAATTTATAACACTTTACACATATTAATATATATATTTAGAACAGTAGAACGAGAAGGAAAAAATATCTATAGCAACGAAAAAACTAATTTAAGGTTTCATTCGTCCTTTGGGAAGAAAACACAAAAAGTTACGTGAAACGCACTAACTTCTCAAACTTTCCAAAACAAACAAGAGATAAGAGAAAAGGGAACTTTTACATTAAAAGACAATTTTACCATTATTTTTTTATTTTTCTATTGAAGATATTCATGGATTTTTTTGGATTTTTTTCAATAAACACATAGGAGGAAAAAAAAAGTTTTTTCATAAACTAAAACACATAGGGGATTCATGTATTAATGGATTTTGGTTATTTGGATTGTCATATGGATGTCTTGCACTATAGAATATACATGTGTTTAGGAAGAGATATTTTCATGTTCCTTTTTATGTTCGTTTGTATATGTTTGATCAAATTTTAAAATTTCTGGTATCATTTGGTCTTTATTAAAATATATTTTTTGTCCTAAAAAAACTTATGTATAAATTAAAAATCAACTAAAAAAGTTTCATTAAAACTAACTTATTATTCGTTTTCCAGTGCAAACCTTCAAATTAGTTTTAGAAGTTTATATTAAAAACCTTCATTGGTTCTTAATTTTAGCCAACATTAATTATTTTAATGATTTTTAATATAAAATGAAAAACATTAAAATAAAAATAAAAAATAATGTTTCATGAAATCATAGACTAACAAATACTCAGTGGTAGATTTATTGTTGCTCCATGTTCTGCAGACTAAGGATCGTAATTTGTTGGTTTAGATTTTGCGTTGCTTTTTTTTCCCTCTCTTTCTCTCCAGATCTTCAACAAAAAGAAATAAAATATTAAAAATTAAAAATATTGGCTTATCCTAAGAATTTGATGAAAAAAGAAAAAGTATATATAACCCGAAGTGTCATGCTGACGTGGCCACGTGGTGGTGGTATCCCCACGGTGGATACCAGCTGGAAAGGAATGGTAGAATTGTAGATATTGTTGGGCCCTTTTTCATTTGCTTTTAACGCACTCACGTTGACTCTCAATAACATTATACTATTAATATCAATTCATTATTATTTTGAATAGTTTAAGTTTTTTAATTTTTATTTTACTAATTTATAATTAAATTTCATAAATTAATATCTAAATTATTTACATAATTTTTAAAAAATTAATGTATTAATTATTTTTACTTTAATTATTTACATATAATTGAAAAACTTATATATTAAATATTTTTTAATTTATAAATTTTGGTAATTTTTTAAGAAAATAATAATTCTTTACTAATGGTACATAAAAAATAATTTTAATATACTTAATTAAACAAAACAAGTATTTTATTTTCTTGTTTGTGAATAATTTTATGTAAATAATTGGAGTAAAAATAATTTGTGTAATAAAATTAATTTACAATAATATTTATGTAAATAACTTACATATTAATTTATGAAATTTAATTATAAATTTATAATATAAAAATAAAAATATTAAAATTATTTAAAATAAAATTAAAAATACTTATATATTAAATATTTTTAATCTATAAATTTTGATAATTTGAAAAACATTAATAATTATTGACTAATGAAACATAAAAAATAATATTAATGTAATCAACTAAATAAAGTAAACATCTCAGTAGTTTATTACTTTATATAAAAATAAAGAACTAAAATTATTTATTTTAAAAAATAGAAAGACTAAATGTCTTTATTTATAAATAACATAATCAAAATTATGAATTTAAAATTATACAGGAATCAAAATTATAATTTAATAAAGAAAAAAATCATGTCATTAAGAAAGTTGTTTTATTATATTTAATTACATCAATTTAATTAAAAAATAATATTTTTTAAGGTATCCTTCATTAAAATTTGATAATAATAATAATAAAAAAAAATCATTAAAATTAACACCTTAATTAAATGAAAATTATTTTATAAATAACAATATTAAAAAAAATAGATGAATTTTTTTATATTTTAATTTTTTTCTTATATTTAAAATCGAAGTAATTATTAGTACAAAAAAAAGTACACACACCACTACTAATTTATGAAGACATTCTTATATTTTCTCTTGATACATTCCTTTAAGTACTTCCTCAGTTCCTCTGTCTCGTTTTCTATTTTTTTTTATAGGGAGCACAAGCATCTTTTTATATGAAAGACAATTATATTAAAATTAAATAAAATTATTATAAGATGTAAAACTTTTTTATCCAATTATTTAATGTAAATACATACTCAACGTTCAAACTTAAGATAAGTTGAAATAATTTTGTTTAGTTAATTCAAACATTTGGTAGTCTTATGTCTTGTTTGATGTATAAGATTTTAATATAAAAAATAAAAATATAACTAATATTTTGTAAAAAAATTATTATATAATATATATTTCTTAATATTCTTATTATTGTTTCCATTAATTAGATTCTTTATTTATATATTTTATTTCCTTACTCTACCATAAACGATTAATTAAAGATATAATAGAAAAAATATTTAATGATTCAATAATATTGTAAAAATGACAATCAAAATAGATTTTTTTTTACTAAAACGTAAAAAAAATAAGATGAAGGGAGTAGAGTATATTATTTGTTATCAACTAAAATTTATTAAGAATTTTTTTAAAAAATTGTTCTTATATTTTATTTAATGAGTTCACTCATGAATTTATAATTTCAAATAAATGTTAAATAATAATAAAAAATGAGTATAATATAATAAAGAGTACATTATTAACGCTCATCCTAATTATAACTTATAAACATATATTTACATTTTTTTCTATCTCATTTTCTTTGTTTATCATCACATCAATTATCATATTTATTAATTTCACTCTCTATCTTTTTTCATTTTTATCCTTATATTTCTCTTATTCCACGTCACATGAGCTTCAAAATGGAATAAATGTTTATATTTTTTGGAACACAAAATTATTAATTTGTCAGTTTCTTACCCATCCCAAAAGTATTGTTATAGTATTTAATTAGAAAAAATAATACAGAGACACACACACACACATATATATATATATATATATATATATATATATATATATATTAAATATTTTATTTTTATTACCTATATATACACACATTTAATTTTAACAAAATAAAAAAAAAGTGAATTAAGACAATCAGGTTACAACACCGATAACAATAGCTGGCTCCATCTAAGGTATAAATTTGTGTCATCTCATCTAATGTTATCTGTATTTTATTAAAAAATAAGATAAATTAATATATTACTATTTATATTATTTGAATAAAATCTCCACTAACTTTAATTTCCTACTTTTTATAATTAAATTTGTACGATTAGAAAATAACTGAACGTCAAAATCAACTTTTATAACAATATTTTTTTCCGTATGGGATGATTGTAACGCTTGGTTTTATGTTAGGCGCGTTTTAATGCATGTTCAACCTAATTCATAGGTTGAATTTTGGCTAAATTTTTATTCTGGTTCAATTTTTATTTTTCCATAAATTTATTTTTATATTTTAATTAATTAACATTTATAATATTTTGAGTGAATATGTTAGATCTAAAGCTTAATTTGATCAAAGTAAATAAATAAATATTATAAATTTCTTAAAATAAAGAGACCAAAATCATGATAAAAAAAGAAAATAGAGAAACCAAATTATAGATTAAAAATTATAAAAAGACTAAAATTATAATTTAGTGTTGAATTTTAAACATAAATCTTTAATTTTTTTTTGTTTGGTCTAATTGAAATGTGTGTGGCAAGATACTATTATTTTGTAAGTTATTTTGAATACCTTATAAGTCACTTTGAAAAAAAAATAAAGTTACTTTGAACAAGATATTCTCAGAAATCTATTATAAATTAATCTGTAAAACAACCCTTATAATGTCAATCCACTGAAAAAAAACTCACTTTGAATAGCTTAAGTTAACATCATTTAATTTTGTTATTAAAATTTAATATAAAAAAAAAGAGTCGTTAAAAATAAAATCGCAATCAAATGAATAGTATTTTAAACATGATCATATTAAGTATTAAGTATGATAAAAGTAGTTAAAATTTACCTATATTAAGACAAAAATATATAACTTTTTTGTTGCTTTTATCCGATATCAAAGTGTATAAAATTAGAGAAATGTTAATAGTATATGTTTTGACACATTCTACCGATTTCTTTTAGAGGATAAAAAATTTATTTTATGATTATTCATTAATTTTATAATTTTTGATAAATTTTAACCAACAATAAAATATGTATTAGAGAGTAGTATATTGTTGGTGTTCCTCTTAATTAAGGAAAGTGTTTCTCTTAAAATTAATGATGACTGTTGTCTGTTTATTTTATTTTATTTTATTTTATTTTTATTCTATTCCCGGTTGTTCATATATTTCCATAAAGTTAGAAGTTGTAGGGAACAACGAAATAAATACAAGGGAAAACACAAAAACAAAATTATCAGCCTCTGTCTTTGTTTTCTTTTCTTTTTCCCTTTCTTGTCCTTTCCTTTATTATCCTTTGCATTTTCAGCCCCTTCAATCTCCTAGTTCTGGTGTAACAAGGCACCGGAAACTAGAGGTGGGGGAGTTTTCTTCTCTTTTCCATACAAAAACCAGGTTTGTATAAAATGATGGTTTGGAGTGGCATCTCATGCTCACAACCAGAGAAACACAGACAACTATTTTAATGACCCTCTAATGAAAAAACCAAAAAACAAAAAAAAAAAAGAAGCCTCTCTCTGTGCAACTACATCATAGAATATAGATATACAAACCCAAAACAAAAAAGCCAAGGCGGTGGAGAAAGAAAACAGAAACCTTATAACTTGAGCAGCTTTCTCATTTGGCATTTCCACTTCTCTTTGCATCTGGATGCTTTCTTAGCTGACTAACTACGGTGGTTTGTCTCCTTGTTGATGTAGGAGACATTGAAGGGATCATACTCCTTATTCATAAGAAATGGAACAAAATGTTAGTTAATAATAACATGATCCGGAGATATAAGGTTAATCTAATGGTGAAGGGAAAAGGAAAGGGGAAAGAGGTGGTGGGTTCAAATCCTCTCGTTAACAAAAATTAACAATACTAAACAACTAACATTGTCCATAATAATAATAACATAATCCTTGACAAGAACAGAAGCAGCATGAACTGCAACACCTAACCTAAATATGAATACCTGGTTTCTTGGTTTTCTGCTTGTCGTCTAAGAGTTGATTTTCTTGTTTTAGACACTAATCCGTTGGGAAAAGAGGTTGCTTTAGGTGCACGTGCATGTGAATCATGTGATTGCCAACTCTTGTCTGATTCTGAACTTTCACTAGTTGCTAACTCAAGCTCATCAGAGTCATTTGATTTTGTGGTGGCCACCTCCATGCATATTTTTGAAGGGACGTCTAAAAGAATTGTGGGACTTAGCATTGGAGAAGAATCAGAAGATGAACGTTTGCTTTCTGTTTCACACTGTCGTCCTACGAGGCTATCATCAGTAGTTAAAATGTGGTCATTCTTTTTTGTACTCTTACTCACACAATCCCCAGAAATCGATTCTTTATCATCCTCCTTTCCATTTACCCTTTCATGATGTGGCCAACGGGGTGATTTCCTACAAATGTCCCTGGGATCAAAGCTTCGCCTTTTCATGAACTTGGGTGTAGGCTTTTTCTTGTCCTACAAAACCATTTTTCACATGCATGTAAACATCAATTTTTAGAGAACTTTTGTGTGATGGGTTTTGGACAAAATGTATAATCTCCTCATCCATTCACATATTAGACTTTGAGCTTAATTTTTGTGCATCGTTATGGAAAAAGTTTTAAAGATAAATCAATCAGAAATATAATAAGTATGATTTTAAAGATAGTTATTATAAAAGTTAATAAACTTACTCTACATAACAATTTGTGATTATAGGATCATGTAAAAACTCTTCACACATTCAATGCATGGATTATTTACTCTTATACAATATACTTTTAGATGCCTCAAATTACTAGAAGTAATTAATCGCCTTCAAAATTTAGGATCATTATGTTCAAAGATGAGATTACTAGACTAAACATGTATGTAGATTAGCCTATTTTGTGTTCAAGATAGCTTGTAATGATCAATTTACGGACAAAACATGGTTGATACTTGATAATATGTTACCTCCATGCTACTAGGATCATCTCTGCTTGGTGGCCTAGGAGGTCCATGCGACCAACTAGGTGACCGTGCAAAGGAAGTCAAATCAGGTTTGAACTTTGGTGTTTCAGTAATGCTATTTGCATACTGTTGAAAGTGTTCCAATTCTCCATCTTTCCTGGCTGAGGCTGCCTTCAGACTAGCGATCTGACAAAGAAAGCAGTAGAAACATTCATATTGAAAATGCACAATTTGCAGATATAGTCATATAAGCACCCGTTAATTTAATGTACTATCTGTTTAAGAACCCAAAAACAAAATTTGTAAGAACCTGTTCTTTGAGCTCTTTGACCTCTGAACTATCTTTGTTAACTCGTGCAGCACCAAGTTCAACAGTGGAGACCCTTTCAGCAAACTTCAATGTGCTAATTGTTTCTCCAATGGCTTCTGCATCCGGACTAACATGAACAAACATGAGTGTCTTTGCTTGGCCTCCTGGTACATACATAACAAATCACCACCTTAATAGATGACACCTTAGTGGAGAAGGTAGTAATTGAAGAAATTATATGACAGAAGATTGATATAAAAGCATACCAAGAGAATCTTGAAGCAGCTGAGTAAGTTTACTGTTCCTATAGGGAACGTGTGATTGCTTTTGGGCAAGGGAAGCAATCACATCTCCTAAAGCAGAAAGTGACTTGTTAATATGTTGAGCCTCCTTCAGCCTATCTCCTGTGACCTCAGATTTATCAACCCTTTCACTTCCTGCCAAGTCAACTAAGTGGATACAACCACGAAGACTATTCCCTGATGCAAGCTCTCTTCCTTGAACATGAACTGTCAAGCAGCTGCAGTTATAGCATTACAAGCTAGTACCAATTAATATTGTGATGGAAAACGTACATGGTAAAAAAAAGCACCAAAATGTCATAGTCTAGGCCACTAAAACGGGATACTAGTTTTTCAACCAACAGAAATTGTAATGGAAAATTACAATGTTCAAAATCCATAACAAAGTTAACCAAGACTACTTTCTTTTTTAGATAATGTTGTTTAAAATGAAATCAGTGCTTTAAGTTGAAGAATTTAAGAAATAAACTTAATCTGTACCTATGAGAACGACTACTCCGATCATTCATGGCAGTAGCACTAACTGCCCGATTCTTTTGTCCCAAGTTCATTAAATTCAAGACATCGGAAGTTGATGAAACAGGAACCAGGTTTGCATCTGGCACGTTAATGCCATTATGGGAACTGTTGCGAATTTCTAATGTATGCAAGTGTTAAAGAGTAACATTCAGGAGCAACATAATCTTATCCAAAATGGCATGCATAGATCAAGTATACAGAAAGCAATTAGTTTGCATAAAGAAAAGGATATCTTTTTATAGCACTGTCTGTGGTTAATAGGTCTCTGACTTGTTCATTGTAAATCTCTAGCATCTGAACAGATATATCATAGTGAATGATGTCTTTCCTCTGCTCTGAGAGAAAGAAAAGATCTCTCAGTGCGCGGTAGTTGACACCTACTGTTTCCTCAGTATAATTGTCTGGTCCAGACTGCATCAATACATAGATGAACCAAGACAGTTATTACTTGTTACAAGTGAGGAAGAAAACATAGTAGAAACAACAAAAGACTAAATCTCTCACCATAGTGTGTGTTTTTCCTGATCCTGTCTGGCCATAAGCAAATATACACACATTGTAGCCGTCAAGAACCGAACGAATCAGTGGTTGTGTATCAGAGAAAACCTCCCCTACAGACAAACAAAAAAGAGCAACCATGAAGCGAACATATAGAGTGACAATAATTTTTATAGAAGGACAACACAGGAAGACCAACCTTGGGTAGAAGAAGGACCAAACACTTTGTTGAAATTAAATGTCTTCTTCCCATCTTTCCCATTTTTGGAAGGAATTATTAGTGACATACTTCCTCCATCTATGTTATTGATAGGGCAATGATGGTTTGTTTGACCACTTGTTGAGGGTCGAACTCTGCAGTACACCCTAATATTTCCTACAGAGGTATCAAATTGGGCCATTTAGTCTTATTCAGAATATAGACATGAAATGAGAAAATTTGATTAGACTCTGACCACTTGAATTTTACCTTTCAGGTCTTGCAATTGATTATATAACTTGCGGTTTTCTTCAAAAATTTTCTGATATCCTGAAGCCGCAGAAGCTAGGCCAAGCAGGTGCTTACCTATTATGGGTATGCAGTAATTAGCTAGAATATAGAATAATTTTGTTAAAAATGTTGGATTTTTCAAAGCAGTATACGTACTTAGATAGATGATATCCTCCTCGTATTTATGTTGCAGAACCTGAATTCCTGTTTTTGTTTGATGAACCATCATTTTCAATTCCTAAGGATTGTCAACATCAAATTGATTACTTTATCTTATGCATGAGGCGTTCTTGAAACAATTTTCTACCTCAAACTCTGGGTCCATGGTTAGACACCCTATGAAAACTCCTAAGCCAAACTATTTAATCTAGCTTTAGTTGCATGCTTATATAGTATCGTATTAGACTCATACATAGTGCAATTTGGGTTATTTAATTTAATGCAAGCCCAAGTTACCTGAACGTTTTCATTTTGCTGCTGAAATAACTTTTGCTGCTTCAAAGGCTGGTCAATTGATTCTTCGTCGCCATTGTGCTTCACATCATTGATTGAACCGAAAATTAATTACAGAGTTGCACAATGATACCAAGCGATCTTTTTTTTTTTTGTCGGTGATACCAAGAAATCTATGAACACTTTGACTTGCAATTTGCGAAGAGTTTTGAAAAATTCTCTTGAAATCTTAGATTTACCTCTTCATCATCACAAGCAGCTTCCACATTAGAATCCTCTGCTTCAGGTGGTGCCTTATCTTCTTGAGTTGTTTTGAACTGCCATAATAAAAAAAATTGACACAAAATTCAGTAAGACTCATGAACCCAAGTTTGGTGTTTGGTGAGGACATTCAAATCAAAACAACAGAAAAAAAAATCTTTTGATTGGTGTCATTAATATGAGGTTGAATTTGGTCAAAAGACAAAGAGAAACTCACTGTTTCTTGTTGGATTAGCAAGCGTTGTTCAAACTCCTCCATGACATTGCTAAGTAGAGACTCCACCACCTGTTATAGCAATAGGCATTAGCTCTTCACTGAAGAGGAAATTTAAAATAAAATAAAAAGTTAAAAACAAAAAAAACTCATTTAAGAAAGAACTAGTGAACATGAGGATAAGCAATAAATAACCCTTACAATGGGAATCTCTTCTTGCTTCTTATTACATAAAATTTCGCGAACTAGTGAATTCAAGGAGGGAATAGAACCCTGCAAATACCAATCCAACCAAAAAGCTCTTACAGATGCTATATTCACTGTCCACATGTAGACACAAAAGCAAAAGATGATTATAAACGATAGTACTCTCTAACCTCTTCACTGAGAACACTGCTTGGAGAATTATCACTCGGCAAACCATCTCTATCGCCTAACCAAAAACCCCTTGACAAAGACCTCATGAATGGTTCTGAGCTTTTCCACATAATAGGTTTTGCAGAGGGAGCAGGTGGCTTTGGATTCCCACCATATTTCCATGATCCAATTTTTCCTCCCATTTTCCATTCACTGTAAGACTTAAGTGCTAAAACACAATTCACTATCCTCGAAGATTTCCCTCCCTGCACATGGAAGAAAAGAATTGTTAAAGCTCAATAAAATTGCATTACAATAATGCAGCATTGAGTCTATCAAAGTAATGAATGGAAATGAATTACTTTTTCAGCCTCACCTGTTCCAAATCAGAAACTTCAAATGTGGGAAGCCCCATTTCCTCCACAGTTACTAGAAAATTCCTTACATTTTCAAAGCATTGATAAGCAGACAGAGCTGCCCCATCAGGAATAATAACACTGTCGTTGGGGGCTTCGACTACCTAACATTAACAATACAGGTTTAATCATTTTCATTTGTCATAATGATATTGATAACCGATGAGACGGACATGCATATATAAATGATGCTCAAAGAACAGAACTAGAATCTAGATTTCAATTTCATGAAACAGAACATACATACATATATACCTTAGGCACTGCTCCGGGTTGAATATTGTTAAGAGCATTGCAAAGGACAATGCCACTACGCAACGCAATCCTGAAATGTTCTTCAGTAGGCTCACCTGGCATGTCTTTCCCTCCAACTGTCTTTTGCAGCCACGCGGCCGCTTCGTTCCTTCTTAAGGCTGCAATTCAACACACTAGTCTAAGTTTCATGCATTCTAACAATAATCAAACTTGTTCTTTTTGTTGTGGCGTGATCAACATAAAGGGTTCCTTTAAACCAATGAAAAGGACAAAACTTACACGCCGTTCCTTAAATACTACTGTTGGTAACTTATAATGAAAACCTTTGTTACACAAATTACCAATGTGAAACTCTAATTCTGATTGAAAACAACCACCAAAAGCACTTAAGGGATTATATCCAAGTTTTGTGCTTAAAAGAACATGATTTTCAACAATGCAAAAAAGCACAAGATTGTTAATGGATTGAACATTTTCCTGAAAAAAGACATATTAAGAGAACAATGGAGAGGGGGGATATGTACAAGCTTCTTCAGCCTTCCTTGATGCCAAGTCAATGTCGATTAAAGGACTTCCATGCTTTTGAAGAACATCTTCGACCACAGATACAACAGAGAATGGCAAGGCAAGCTCTGGCGCCATTACTTGGTCTCAACCAAAACCAACACCAACACAAAACACAGCAATAAATCTAATACGAATCCAAGATGTTAACTGAAAGAATGTATCTAATCCAAGCCTTCCAAAAAGAGCTACGATGATGATGAGCAAAATGGAACCGTAATTGTTAGCTAAATTCTGAGAGAAAGAGAGAAAAAGAATGAACGTATAGACCCTGTGATTCTGAGAAGAGCTCCTGCATGAAGCATCAGAATCACAGAGAAAGAGAAAGGCAAGGAATTGTAGAAAGTTGAGAGAAAGAAAATTAAAAATGGCTTTCTATCACTTTAAGGTATTTTTTTTCTTTCTTTGTGTAGTTTCCCGTTTCTAATATTGACGTGAAAAGGCTAACACCGAACCTCGTTCCGAGCCTCTCGCCCACTCGCTTGATGGTTTACATTTAAGGGAGGGAAAAGCATCAGTTTGTAGTTTATATCCTACTGATTTCTCAAATTGGTAATAATCATTAAAGTTTTTATGTAAATATGATAATAAAATGGTATGTATTTTTCTTTAAAATTCTAGTTATTTATTAGGGTTTTTTTATCTGCCTCTATATTACAGCTATACTTTAGTTTGGACTTGACTTATAGAGAAAAAACATCTTAGTAACGTTGGTAGCAAAATATTCAATAAGTAATATATATATATATATATATATATATATATATATATATATATATATATATATATATATATATATATATATAAAGTTTTCTCTCAAAAGCCACATTTCTTATATTAATCGCATAAAAAGAAAATATATTGTTTGCTACTGGTAATCATATTCATTTTCTTAGCCAATTTGTTACTCAACAAATAATTTTAAATCGTAATGGTATGTTAATATATATAGTTGCTTGTAATTAGTAATTACTTAAAGAGTTTAGTTTATTAATTTAATTTTTATATATTAACAATTATATGAGATTTTAAACTCATTAATTTATTTTGTAAAAGCATTATTAATAAATGTAAATCTTGTTTTATAGCCTTATAGAAACATATCAAAATTGGATTCTTGTCTGTATACTGTAAATGTATACTTAATCTATAAAATTTGAATTGTAATGCTCATTGTCAAAATCAAAGCTTGCGATTCTTTTGAGTTGAGACTTGAGATGGAAGATGGTGACAATGAACGTTGTATTTCAAATTTTATACATCTAAATTTCTTTAGATATTTAATTTGTTTGGCATGTGACAAAATTAATTAGTAATAAAATATTAATGGATGGATGATTCAGATAATATAGGTATGATCCTTTTCTAAATAAAATTTGAAGTTTAAAATTGGTAGATGGAAAAAAAATCTTTTAATGATGCAATGATGGGCAGTTAATATTGCAACACAGTATATATATATATATATATATATATATATATATATATATATATATATATATATATATATATATATATATATATATATATTGTTTTTTTACTGATCAATACATCTATATTTATATATCTATTAAATGAGTTTAATGTTTAATTTTACACTGTTTTTTAATTATCAATCACTTATTGACTTATTTTAAAGATAATTATTTTAAAAATTAATAAATTTAATAAATTATGATAAAATAGTTATATAAAATTCTTATTATCATCAAGTATTTATCTATATTTATATTCATACTTACATATCTATTACCTTTTGTAACCAAAACAACAACATATCTATTAAATATTTAAGTACATTTAATAAGAAATGACGGATGATATATCGGAATAAGAAACTAAACAAAAATACGATAAAGATTAAATAAGAAAGAATGAAAATTCAAAATTAAAAAGGAAATTTAAAAATATAATCCAATAAAATCAATGATTTATTTGTCCTAAGTTAAATAGCATGTCTCCCACAACCACTTAGTCAAAGATTAATCTCCAGCTCATTACATAAATTATTAATCATTTTTTAACACGTGTACGCAACGAAACATTATATCAATCATATGGGTTCAAAATCAATGAATATGATCACATGCATTCATGATTGAATATGACTTCAAAAAAATTGATAATAATTAATTAAAAAGTCTGAAAAAGAAAAAAATATAATATAATAAATAAATAAATTCCCACAAGTTAATTTATAATTGAATCAATTCAGCAAATATAATACTGATTAACTAAAAGGTTATAACGAGAAGTGCAACACATATCATAACGGCATGAAAATTTGTGCATAAAAATGAAATGAATAAAAGGTCTATAATTCTTGTAAAAAAAACTTGTTATAATTCAAAATTTTATAATAAGTCGGTATCAAAAAATTAAAATAAGTTGCTTTTAAGGATTTGAAGTCAATTTTGTTTTAGCCGGTAGGATGACACAAAGTTCTCCTCCCATAATAAAAGAAACATGAGACAAATTTTCTACAAATGAAAATTAACAAGACTTTATATTTAACATAAAGAAATTAAACATTCTACTATTAACATAGCTTAATCATTTACCAAAAAATTAGGTCAATTTTAATTTCTCAATTAATATATATATATATATATATATATATATATATATATATATATATATATATATATATATATATATATATATATTGACAAAACTATCAATAAGCTAACAAAAAGTTGACTGTTAATAAACTAATCAGTTAGTAAATTTTTATTTTTACACTTTCATTATTTTGCATAACCTTTTTTATTACAAAAAATTTAAATGAGTTGAGTCTTAAAAACTCTAGTGAGAATTATGATAGACCTCAAGACATAAGAATATTTACAAATTTATCCACCAACAAAATCTTTATTTTGATAGCCAAAGTCAAATTCACATTCATGTAACATATGAACTTGTTTCTTACTAACTAGTATGTTGCCATTTTTATGTAACCTAATCATAAGAATTATATAATTTTAAACCAATTTCAATTGTGACAAAATTTAAATTATAATTCCTATTCCATGGCATGCATCAAATGGACCCTAAATGAATTAGACATATGCTCTTTTTTAATTTCTATCCAAACATCTGACCTAAAACTTGATTGAGACTTGGGATGCGTTGAGTAAATAATTTAATTAAGTTTTTTTATCAGCCAATAAAAAAATTATATTGCCTTTTAAAAAATTATATTGCTCAAGAAAGCAAGGCAACAGCAAATAATTTAATTGTTTCACTAAATATATACTTGTTATGTAAACATTTATGTAAAGCTTTTTTTATAATTAAAAATAGAATTAAATTAATTTTATATAAGTTATAAAGTATTTTCATAAGTTATTTTTTAGAACTTTAAAATAAGTTTTGAAATAACTTATAAACATATTATAAGCAATTTTTATAAATTTTCTAAACACTTATATAAATATATAGTTATGTTATAAAATAAATCCAAACAAACTGTAAATAAACCATTTTCGTACTTGGTTGATGCCAAAAGCTAGAGCATCCAGTTTCAGGTCACTAATTGTTAGTTGAGTAGGGTAAGTAGGAGTGAAGCTTTCCTAAAGGTTGGGGAACCCCAATTTCCACCTAATGTTCTGCTATTTATCTCAACCCAGTCAATGTTTTTATCATAAAATCTTAAGCAACTGGAAAGTTGCACCCTTGATTAATTCCTTTAATTTCTTGGATTAATCAAATAAATGATAATGAATCTCTAAACCCTACAAATAAAGTAGAGCAGTAAGAAGGCCCTACCTTGCGGGTTTGCTTTGCACTCAAAGATTGAAGATTCACCGCACTGGATCCATTCTAATTGGTCCCCAAGCCCAAACAACCAATTTGTCAATAAATTAACAATGCCTTGTATGATTATGATTTGGTAGAAAAGATTTGCCCATTTAATGTGAATGATCAACTAGTCTTGTTGACCAGGCACAGTGTTCTCATTCATTTCCCTTTTGTTATTAAACTATTATGCTATTATGATTCATGTACGTCGCAATTCGATCTTGATTTAGCTTTCGTAGTACCATATCGTGCCATTCTTCTTTTAAATCTACATAAATCCTTAAGTAAAGTAGTGATGTTTAATTTAAAGGCATGATATGCAAAAGGGTTATCTTTTCATGAAGGGCAGAAAGCATAGACATGGATTAATTATCAAGTCCCTAACTTCACTTGTTGGAAACACAAGAGAATATGGTCCCAAGATTGTGTTAGTTCGAGTGATTAGGCATGTGGCTATCAATTTCGTAGGCACCATTGAACTTGAACTCACTAATCATTGAGTTAGACAACTCAACATTCACCTAACATGTTGCTAGAATAAAAAAGAGCAACTCAACAATGACAGATTTCAATCTTCATGTTTGTCGTGAAGAAAGGAGAAGCAGATTATAGTTCCAGCCTAAAGCTAAGTCCTTTATTATTTATAATTTGAACTGGGGTGGGAGATGGAGGCGTTGTCATGGATTAAGTTAATCATGTTGGTTTCAACTTTCAACTCATCTTTTGGTTATAAAATTTGAAAGCAAGAATCTAGCTACTTGGATTACATATAGAGGTTAGCTTTCAGAATTAATAACTTGAAAGATGAATTGTTATCAACTTAATCATCATGCTTCTCTTTAAAAAAACTTAATTATCATGCTTAATGGGTTTTAATTTTAGAGGCCGAGACTAAAGAAGGCACTTGGCATAGTTTTGCCGAAACTTGGGCCGGCTTATCACATGTATGTTCTTAAGTACGTGTTTGATTAATTAGTGTTTTATAAATTTTAGATGGATCACGACGTGTATCTTAATATATAGGTCTATGTAAAGTTTATAAACAATGCTGGACTTTTTTTTTGGAAGGGGACAATGCTAGGGTTTAAATCTTACTAGAAACACTTTGTAATTGGGAGAAATATACATGGCTTTCTCAATATATATTATCCATTAAGAGGGTAAAAAGTTTTACACAATTATTCAATCAAACTTATTATATATGATAAGTTTATTGACTTTTAAAAATTATTATCTTAAAGTAATTCAAACGGTAATTTATAATTAAATAATATAGTAAAATTATTTCATATGTATAAACATTATATGTATATTGCTTAGTAAGAAAAATAAAAATAAAAATATAATGTACAATGTGAAAAAAAAGGAAGAGAAAGATTTAGATAATAAATAATTCTATTGACCCTCCTAAAAAAATAATTCTATTGGAAAATGAAAAAGAGTTTTTTATTCTCTTAAATCTCACTTGTTGAAATAAGTTATGGAGTATTAGTAATTAATATATTGAAGCTAAAGTTAAATTATTTGAATTATTCAAGTTGGATCATCGATGAAAATAATTATTGTAAACTTTATTTACATCTCGATCAAATTCAAGTTAGTTAGACTCATTTTTCCACAAACGACGGGATTAAGAAGAAAAAAAACTCACATTACTTAATCCATGAAGTAGTAGACGTGTAGATTTATATATTTTTCTTTCTTTTAATAAAAAAAAACTTGTGTGATGTGAGATTATTGTAGATTAGGTTATGGTTTGAATAAATTTACTCATAAATATTTATTGCAGAAAAAAATAAAAAGTTAAAATAAATTATTTTTAACAATAATAATACATAAATACATTATTATTTTAAACACATCTTCAATGCTTATTATTTCTTTTTATCTCTAACTTATTATCACATCATAAATCCTATCATATTTATATTTTTTCTTTCTTTTTTCTCCCTCTCTCTAGGTGTCAAATAATACATTGGGTGTTGATGTAATATTTTCTTTTTTAAAAGTTAAAAATAACTTATAAACTTCAATTTTTTTTATAGAAGTTCCATCATTTAACTTTTTCAAAAACCTATGTGTAAAATTAAGTTAATTTTATCTGGTTAATGAGAAAACAATAATTCACTTTATTTTCTAATTTTCTTGTTTTTTACGTATTTGTGAAGAAATTTTATCAAAACACAACATAAATAAGTTTTTTTTTGTCTGATTCAATGAGGCTAAAGCCCAAAAATGAAGTTAGAGAACATAAACGGTTGCTGACGCATCATCAAGTAACATGAACGTGAAAACTCAGGTTTTTTTTTTATCAAGGATATATTTTTTTGTTATTTTTTAATCGGGGGTAAGTTTTAAAAAATTACCTAGAAGGGAATAAGTTGTAACATGTATTACGACTTCTATTATTTTTTTTAACTGAAGTCATAAAATTATTTACAATTTCAGTTAATTTTTTTTTACGATTTTGAAGTTGTGTGATTTTTTTTATTTTACGACTTTAAAGTCGTAAAACTCTTTTTTTACGACTTTGAAGTTGTAAATGATTTTTTTTTTTAATGTTTAAGTTATTTTTTTTCAAATTTATAATTTTTTACAGTTTTTTTATTATTTTTAATAAATTATTTAAATGTATAATAACTAGCATTAATTTGACTTATTATTAGTAAATTTTTTATGGTTTTATTTTAAATGTTATTAATTTATTTTAATATTTTATTATTTAAAATATATTATATATTTTTAACATTATTTTATTTAAATATTTTTTATTTAAAATTTAGATAATCTATTAATAAAAATACACAGTAAAATTAAAAATAACATAATTAATACATTAATATAAAATGCACAATACAAATAAAAGAAAAATATAAAAGTACAAGTTATATTAGTCATGTACTTGTGTGTATGGACAGTTAGTAAGATTATGTCCCTCACTTTTACATAATGAACATTTTTTAGACCTATTTAGAATTGGTTCGTTCATCTCATTATGTATTTGAGTAATAGTCAAGCTTCCTGATGTCTGTTGTCTTGTTGATAAACTTTGAAAATGTTTTCCAACTTGTATACAGGGTCAACAAAGCTATCATAATTTAAATTGTAAAACACACACACTACAATTGCATGCGAGCAAGGTAGTCGAAGTGCTTGAAATTGTCCACAATCACATGACCATTCATTCAATTTGACAGTGCATGCCATTGCTCATCGACCAAGTCGCGTATTTGCAATTTCTTGAACCTCAAACTTCCTTGTTTCTTGAACATACACGAGAACATAATGCGAGGTAGCAATGTGTTGATTTTCTTGTATCATGACACATACGTCTTCAGAGTACCTATGTCCTGCCTTTATCATATTCATGATTTTGATGCCATTAGATATGAGAGGGAGAACAAATATGTTTTGGCCTCACCATTGTCATCACTGGATTGTCAAATGAAATCATTGGAATGATTATATTGTTCATGGTGAAATGGACCAAGGTTTTTTGCATGAAAATTCAGAATACATGCAATGATATGTGTGTCGAACTAGACGATATATATCATGTGAAAGAGCACTATCTACTGAGGTTGTAAATATACTTTACAATTTTTAAAAATTCTTGATATTATTATTCATTATTATTTCTAACTTTGTAAATTTGAATCACAATATTATCCTAGTCATCACCAACATCAATCATATGTAGAATCCAATGCACCTCCAGTACATGTTCCTGGATTTATGTCTCAACATCATCTATCACAAGCACAATATCAATCAGCAGGCTTCTTTGGATACGCGTCTCAAGGATGTCAGCAAGCTTTTCAATCAGTAAGATTCTCATCATATATGTCTCAATATTCATTTCAAGTTCCTTCTACCTCAAATGTTTTTTATGACCCCTCACAAATGTTTGCCACCACTTTCTCAACACTCCACCATCTTCATATAATCTATCACCATCGACTTTTTGTTATCGTTTATCATTACCTACTCAAATGTATGACATGGGTCATGAAGATGAGGAGGATGATGATGATAATAACAACAATAACAATGATGATAATGATAACAATGATGGTGATCATGTCCCTCAACAACAACACACAATTACACGTCGACATCCTAGAACAAGAACAAGAGGAGGTAAAGGTTGTAGACAAGAGGACAACAAACACATGAAATCCAATCCAACAAAATGAGAGACCGAGATGCATATCTAGAAGAACTCGTTGTGAGACATCATCTCTTTATTAGTTTAACAAATATGTAATTTTCATTTAAATATAATCAATTTTTAAATTAAAATATTTCAAATTTTTAATATCTCCTTTTAATTTTATTATATATTTTTATTAATAAATTATCTAAATTTTAAATAAACAAAAACATTTAAATAAAACAATATTAAAAATATATAACATATTTTAAATAATAAAACATTAAAATAAATTAATAACATATAAAATAAAACCATAAAAAAATACTAATAACAAGTCAAATTAATATTATTTATTATACATTTAAATAATTTTAATTTTTTTAAAAAAATCATAAAAAACTATAAATTTGAAAAAAAAAAACTTAAACATTAAAAAAAAGTGAAAGTCGTAAATAAAAAAAAGATTTTACGAATTTAAAGTTGTAAAATAAAAAAAAAATCCTACGACTTCAAAGTCATAAAAAAATTAAATGAAGTCATAAATAATTTTACGACTTTAATTTAAAAAAAATAGAAAATCGTAATAAGTATTATCCCTTATCCTTTTAGTATTTTAACTTCCTCCTGATTAAAAAATAACGGAAAAATATACTCCTTTTGCTAAAAAAAAGCCCAAAACTCAAACTCGAATCCTGGGTTCATTGAGGAATGCATGCATTGCTAGCTAAAACATCAGCCACAGGCACAGCATTACACTCGGGGCCGGTGAAAACTGTTTAGTGAGTCATTCAATTGAAGACTTTTAAAGGAATTGAAGGAAATAAGATAAAGATTTTATTTATTTATTTTGAAGATAAGATGAAGACTTAAAAAAAAAAAAACTCAAGTGATGCCTCTTTGTACTTATCAAATACAATATTTATTTGAGCTATTTTCCCTTACTTCTTTGTTTGCATGCATGCGCATGTTTCTGCTCCTTTTCTTCCCTTCTTCATTTTCCATTCTTTTCAGTCGAGTTTAATTTTTATGTATTGTGAGTATTATTATTTTTTACATTATTAATTAATAAAAAATATGACTTTCAAGTTAATAAATTTATTATATATGTCACCTGATAACTAGATGACCATATAATTTTTTTTACATGATCATTGTATTAACCTTTCATTTCCTTTTCTAACAAAGTCCCCTGCACCTAACGGAGTGAAAATATGAAAACATCTATTGACTTTTGTAAAATAAACATAATGGTACTTTAATTCAAATTAAGAGTTGATGCATTTTTATTTACATATTTTTCTTGTCTTAGAAAATCAAAGTTAAAAAAATGATATTGGTTTAAAAAATATTTTTAATATCTAAAATATGTTATTTATCAAATTAGTTCTTATTTAATTTTATTCATTTTTAGTTCTATAAATTATAAAATAATAAAATTTTAATAGTAGATATGCGGAAAGATACTTAAATCACATTATTTTTTATTAATATTAGGAAATAAATAAAAATAGTATATATTTTATAAATCACAATCATATTATCACTTGAGGATATTAACTTCTTCTATTTTTTGTTGGGTATTATATGGGGCTAAAAGCCCAAACTAAACACCCCAAGCATAGGACTAGCACAAAAATATGCCAAAAGTGCAATCTCGATTCACGGGGGAGGATCTAAAAAAAAAAACAATGACACCCTCAGCTAAACATGTAATACCTTAATTTTGTTTAATGAAATTTTGCTTAAAAATCATTTAAATAACAAATAGTATGGAATACATGTCATTAACTTTTAAGTTTTATTTTCAAGTTGAAAAAATATCTCATAATTTTTTTCTTTTTATAAATAAGATAAAGTAAAGTAAGCACCTTGCTTAGAAAACGTTTAATTTTCATGTCGCAATTAAATCTGTAAATAAATGAATGCATATTTATAATAGAAGTCTTTGCACATAAATAAAACAAATAAATAGTGTCACGGTAGAAGAAATAATACATATACAACCCAAAGTGTAAAAATAGTGAAACGATTCATGTACATTTGCTACAACAACAAAAAGAACATTATAGTGAAGATCCCGCCCCTCAAAATGCATCAAAATATAGAAAAAATTTAGGACTAAAAGTATTAAACTACGCCTAAGGTATAAATACAAGAAGGTAATCAATCCTCCTTCTCGAATGACGACTCCAAGTCTCGTAGCAACTCGTGATATTCTTCCTCGTCCTTAAGTGTCATGTCTGTGTAATCTCCCTGGTCCTCAGTGACCTACACGAAACGTACTAACTACAAACTCAAATCTCTAACTCAGGACATTACCTCTTGCATCAAACCTCATTGGAGTCACTACAAATTCTTGAGCATCGTGAGGCACCTCCATGTCAAGGTTATCAAAATCGAGAGTTTATGTAGACTCGTGAGAGCTCCGTAGATCGACTCGTAGAATCATAAGAGTTTACTTCATAAAAAAAATACCTATGAATAATAATTAAATACATTCAAAATACACCATTTTGCAAACAAAATGACAATAGGTTCATAGTTCATACTATTAGTCTATTACAAAACATAAGCTCTCAAAATTAAAACATTTAAATGATTAAAAAAACCACAAATATCTTCAAAGAACCATGTACAATCCTATAATAGGATCATCTCCATGAATATCATCACTTTCATCACCATCTCCATCATCATCAAGGTCTTCCTCAAATTGTGCATCATCATTAGGTTCCACCAAAATTAAATTATCTAGATCGAAAGTATCTACAACTAGATCATTTGAACTTCCTCCAACATCTCCCACTAATTCAACATTGCCATCATCACCTTCACCTTGAGGTTGCTCATCCTCATCATTATATCCCTCTTTAGTTATCCATTCACTGTCAGACTCAATCTCATCAAATGGAATAACAATAGTTTTTCTATTTTGTTTACTTTTCAACTTCAAGTTATACATCACATAAACCAAGTCATTTGAATTCTGAGCTATGAATTGAGTAATTTGTGCTCTTTTGACATTGCCTTCTATTTTAACTAAATCAATATTTGTAGTGATTTTTTCCCTCAATTACTAACTCGAATCTCCAACTCAGGACATTACCTCTCGCATCAAACCTCATTGGAGTCACTACGAATTCTTGAGCATTGTGAGGCACCTCCATACCCAAATAAAAACTGATGTCTTCAAACCACTTCAGTTGTCGACGAGATGTAAATTCCCAAGAAATGTAGCAGTTCCAAAAGTGATTTATGGTGATAGGCGTGGCATTTGTCTATCTATCAACACCATGTGCACAAGAGTGTGACATGTGTAAACTGTTGTGCGTGTATCCCGACATGATCATGCTCTTTCTGTAACATCCTAAAAATAATCCAATAATTATTTAAATAAAGATACCTAAATATATCTTTTAGTAAAGGAAAAGATAGATTAAATTATTTTAATATATTATATTCTTATTTTTATTTTAAAAAGATGTTAGTATAATAATATATTAGATTGGTTAAAAATAATAGAAATAATACATAAAGAAATATCAGTTAAACAAATTTCAAAATACTTACAATTCTTATATAAGGGTAAACAATTCTTTCTCTTAGAATCACACACATAAACGATCTCTCTTGGTATTAGTGGATTGCTCAAGGACGGAGAAAAAGAAAGAAAGCGGAGAAATTATTTCAACACAATTGGTAGAGGAGAAGAAGAATAGCGAAGAACACAAATTTCTTGCTTCAAGAGATGAGTAAAATAACTTTTTTTAAACCTCCATGGTGTGAATTCTTGAGAATGTGATTTCTTAATTTATATATATATATATATATATATATATATATATTAACATTATCCAAAGGACTTTATCATTGAATTAATGAATATATAATTTAACCTTTAGGATTAGGATCAATTTGTATGTGTGTTATGTTCTAGCCATTGTAAATATTATATGCCTTAGTTATTATATTATGTATATAATTGTTGTTATATATGTGGTTTTATATTATTAATTGATTCTATTATTGTTGTGGTGTGATGTTGAGAATTATTATTGGATGCATGAAATTAGAGAATTTGTCGGTAGTTTTTTTTTAGAATGATATTCTTGTAATTTTGTGAGTTGATCATCATCTTCTGGGAATGGATGATGATATATATTTTATTATGAGATTATAATATTAGATACCTCTATCTAGGATGAGAATGATACTTTTTTATAGATACCCCATCTGGGATGAGAAAAAGATTATGAATACATCTATCTACGATGGGAAGACAGTGAGACGCCATTGCATGAAATATGAACTCATAGACCCTTTGAAGAATATGATATCTACATTGGTTCTTGGAACCAAAGAATTGAGTCTTGTGATTCTGAGAATCACTAAGTTGTGTTTGTTATATTTATTTAGATGCAATGAGGTGTTGTTATTTATTTAAATATTTTATTTATTCAGAATGTCATGAATTGAGATTGTTTTAATATGATTTTTAATGGAGTGCGTGTGTACATATATAATCTTATTTTAAATTTATTGTGGATACCATGGTTGATTTTTCGGATTACCCCGCCAGCTAAAAACAACACTATTAGTGAACTCCTTTTAGTTGTTTTATTCACTGAGATTATCATCTCATAGTGTTATTTTCAAAGCACAAGAAAGAAGTTGCTGAGTTTGAGGAGACTTGAAGATATAGTTTTTTTAGTTACATTTATTTTAGCTTAGTTAATACTTCAAAATAAGACGTTGGATGCGACTACTTTCGCTATATTTTTAGCATTAATTTAGTTTAGATGTCCATGTTTTCAGGATAATGTTTTCTTTTTGTAAAACTCGTTTATTTGACTTGTTTTATTATACATGAGGTATTTTTAGACTATTATAATTTTGAGATTTTGTATTCGTTTTAGTATATTTTATTACGGCTTGTTATTGTAACGAAAGACGTTACACTTTTTATTTGCCAAGCTTGTCGAGGGCGTGACTCCCTTGACATCTCCTGAACCTGGAAGTTGTTGTAAGGGTGATAGTTGAGTCCAACCTTTGGATACATCGCTACAATAAAAAGTGTAACGTCTTTCGCTACAATAAAAGGGTGATCATTCTCAACGATGTGTCACTAACACACTTATCACCTATTAGGGTCCAACCTCTGCCACCAATCCTCCAAAGTCTTGATGGTTTTATAAATTTATGGGGATGATAGTTGAGAATGATCATCACAGATGGATACATCGTGTACCAATTCCCAAGCTCCCAACTCAAAAAACATAGTCTCGGAGCTCATTAGGAATAACAAAGTGAGACCTGTGACTTATTCGCGCTAAATGAGTGCACCAAATGCTGGATAGTCACCACTCGTTAATTCCCCCAGGTTCTTCGAACCTCTTTACCCACTATACCTTAGTGTACCTTTGTCCATCATCTACTCTCTCAACGTAATCTCACTTTTTCACAGAAGAAAAATAGAACCATCGATTCTTTACTCTCTATCCAATCCTCTTAACTTCTACCACTGCATCGTGTATGTAGCCCCGCCGTGCATCAACAAACTCGTACAAACAAACAAACAAGAAAGAAAGACGAGGCTTAGACCTACGTACTACTCTTAGGGAACCCATTGTGGCCCTTTAAGCAGTATAAACCACTTGTCACACAAAATAATCGAACAACATAACGACTATGATTACAACCATCTAACAATTATAACAAACAAGTTGTTGAGGGTCAAACACCTGCGAACCCAAACCACAATGTGTACAGATAAAATAACAATATACAAATGTATATAACAAAATATAAATTCGCATGCCACAAATATAATTTGCCGAAGTTCACACTCTGTTGGTCTTACCATTTGCCAATAATAATAATAATTATACATGCATGCATCTCAGTAATTTTATCAATAGAGAATCATCACAATTTCCAAAATAGGCATTAGTCATAAGATCTTGCAGTTTATCTCAACAATAATATAACAGTTAAATCAACCGTTCCAAAAAATAAATATTTCTAAGGTAACTTATGCAGAGGCATGGATCCTAATGTTGAGCTG
The DNA here is from genome assembly GCF_004193775.1 of Glycine soja. Taxonomy (NCBI): domain Eukaryota; kingdom Viridiplantae; phylum Streptophyta; class Magnoliopsida; order Fabales; family Fabaceae; genus Glycine; species Glycine soja. The sequence continues at coordinate 40,084,280 of NC_041011.1, read as the reverse complement.
TCTATTGCTTGGAATTACTCTATCGTTCATTTTTTTACAAAGTTTCACTCCTAATTTATTTTTAATGTTCTAGGTGTTCTAGGAATCAGATTTTCTTGAATCTTATATGTTATCCTACATTTTCGCACCTAACAAACTCATTTTTAAGGCCAACACTTTAAGAAAAATAGCCCATACAACTATAATAATCAATTCAATTTCGTGACAGATTTTTTATTCTACAAAATGTCCTTGAACTTGTTTTTTTCGTAAAATTTGTTAAACTCCAATTTAAGTGAAATTTAAGGCTAATCCTAAGTTTTAACACCCAAATAATTCATTTTTAACCTTAAAATTTCTAGAAAAACAAGATATCCTTGAGTTCCAGCCAAGGTAGTAGCTACAAATATTTGAACATAAAAAAACATGCAATGAAGCCTACCTTCCAAAGACATCAAGGTTAAGGTTCAAGAAGTGGAAAGACCCCTCTTACCTCAAATGAAGTTACACAAAATGACTCAATTGAACAAGGGATCAGGTCCTTGATGTCTCAAACTTCTAAGAATGAAAATGAAATTTGGAACCATGAATGAGAAGCTTGCACAAATTTGGTAAGGAAAACAAGAAGAAAAAAAGATTAAGAGCTCTTTACCAAAACTTTGATGGAAGAAACCTCAAGAGCACTTGTATGAAGGTTGAAAAAAAAGAAAGAAATGGGCTTCTCTCTCCCTTGGCTGAGCTCATGAGAAATGAGGGAGAAAAGCCTCAAAAACATGCTTTTAAAAGACTTATGAAGATAAGGTCTAAGGCTTTTGTCCAAAAGAAATTTGATTAAGCCTAATTGACAAGCTTAATTGACGGCATGAATGACTACTTGGCCGGCGGCCATGGTGAACATGCCAAGCAATGCCTTTTATGGGTGTTATTGTTTTTGAAATTTTTGCCAAAATGGCTAGAGTAGACATAAGCGAAAATGGTAAAAATTGTTTTTTGCCAAAACTAGTAAATCTTATCTTAAACGTCTAGATTAATGTGATAACTTCTTAAATTATTGTGTTAATCTCCCTAAGGATACTTGTACTTAGAGTAAACCTCACATAAAGACAAATTACATTAGTTCAAACAGTTTCTATTTCTCTATTTAGTTTCACCAAACTAATCTCACACACACACACACACACACACACACACACATATATATATATATATATATATATATATATATATATATATATAATAAGCACGGAAATAAGAATTAAAAACATATAATCACTGTAATTAAATACATGCATGCACAAATGACACAATACAACATTTCTTCTATCAACTTGAGATGTATTTTTTGTTAGGGTGTTACAAAAGACAAATCTTGTTTGGCAAAATCATCTACCATATTATTCACTTCTCTAAAGATATGGCTACAAGTGACCACCCTACCTTCCTGGATGAGACCAATAGCTTCCATTGCAATAGGAGAGCAGGATGGTTAGAGTTGCACGCTTCATTAATAATCTCCAATACAAGCAAGGAATTTGATTCAACAATGACTCTATCTAAAATACTCTTATTCTTCATAATACGGAGGCCATGAAGAATTGCCATCAGTTCAACTCGCAACATTGAACAGTTGCCCAATCTACACAAAATGGCTCCAATAAAAGCTCTAAAATGATTATGAATAACCCCTTCACAAGAAGCTTCACCACGGTCAGCACTGTGCCATCACAACTTAGAACTAGAAATCATTCCGGGGGAGGGATCCATCGAATAATAGAGTTCCTAGGTTGATTAAGGCTAGTAGCTAAATGTGAAGACCCATCACCATTACCGACAATCTCCAACGCTCGAGCCTTAACCTCATTTGCAACACTCCTAGTTGTCCCTTCTATACTCTAAAACACCAGTTTATTTCGTCTATGCCAAATAGCATCAAGAGCTACCACAAATAATGTATTCCAATAACTTATTGTTGTTGAATTCTTGGTTACGTTGCTAAAGAATCAATTTCCAAACTCCCCATCAAAGAAGCCAGTGGGACCTTTCCCCTCCGTAATTTTCCTCCACACCTCACACACCTTGACACAACTACATAAAGCATGACTTACATCTTCTTCCTCCAAGCAGAGAGGACAGGTAGGATCAACAACCATCCTTTTCCTGACCCTATTAGCATTGGTGAGCAAGCTATTATGGGCCACCCTATAGAGTAATGTCCTGATTCTCTCGGGGCCCTTCCAATGCCACAACTATTTTAAAATTTAAAAATTAACAAAATACTAAGGTTTCTAACAAAAAAATAAACAAGAATAAAAATAATACATTTCGAAAACATAAAGGACTAAAATAAAACTTTTAAAACTTAATGTACTAAAAGTATAATAATTACAAAATATAATGAACCAAAAATAACATTGAACTTAATTTTTATGATCCATAACTTTTATATTTGTGTGCTTCAGAAAAGTAATAAAATAAGCTAATATGGTTTTAGCTATCAAAGTTACAACGTTGTGATATAGATTTTAACACCAGATATTATGATTTTGATAGCTAAAATCATATTGACAGATACTTAATTTGATAGTAAAAAAAATAGATTGATTTTGTTATTTTTTATGGAATTTATTTTGTTCACTTTTATGGTGTACTAGATAGTACTTTAGTTTGTGTAATATATAGGAAAAATTATTTATAAAAATAATTTTTACAACAAACAAATAAATATTCAAAAATATATAAATTGTGTTACAATTAAAATATGTAATAATTAAACATTTTTAAACATATAAATTATATTTTAGATTTATTATAATTAATTTACATTGTAATATAAGGTCATTTTTAATTAATGATATTTTTTAAAAAAATAAATAAATTTAAGAAATAAATATGAAAATATAGACAAAGAGAAATAAGAGGTTGAGAAAAAATATCTCTTACAACACGATGAGTCAAGGTTAACCAAAGAGATTAAAATAAAATTAAGACTTTTAACTTTATGATTGACCTTAGTTCATTTGGTACAGCAATCAATGAGAGTTAATTTTAGCGGAAGAGAGTAATTTCTCAGGTGATAAATTGAGACTTTTAACTTGATGATCGACCTTAGTTCAATTGAAAAAACAATCAATGAGAGTTAACTTTAGTGGAAGAGATTAATTTCTCACAACATGATAAATTAAGGTTCGACATTTTGCTAGAAGAGATATTTATTGTGTCTTGAATATGATTATCTTTAAACGATGAGATATGTGAGAAACCAAAAACTTTAGTAACTTGTGGAAACATTTTGATTAATTTTACATAGAAATTCAAATTAAAACAAAAAATAAAAATTCAAAAATGACTATATTATCATGCATGTAATGAGAAACAAACCCACCCATTTGAACCACCAACCAAGATCATAAGTGTGCGTAAGGTTATCTTATAAGCTTTTTTTTTAGAAGAACAACTTTTTTTAAATAAACTTAAATTTAATGTTAACATATGTACTCTTTATGAGTTCTTTTCCAAAATAATATGAAACTAACTTCTTAAATAACTTGTTATTTTGATGTAAAAAATGTTGTTTTTAAATAGTGGTTCAATATTATTATTATTTATTATTGTGAAATATGATTAATTTTTGCGAAAAATATAACTGACTATTTAATAAATTTTTTTCTCTCAAATCACAAATTTTCAATTATTAATTAGACTTGATTTGAGAGACTATTTAAAAATATTGAGTCTACTGTCAACTTCGTACCAATGATATTTTGGTCTTTCAACATTATTATTACTACTAATTTTAATTTTTTTAAACATTGCTGTTATTATTAGACTGATGTTCGAATCAGCATGAGTCAAATAATAAAACAACAGCAATAATCAATAAAAGGAAAGTGTTAGACTAGGATCTATTACTATTTCTCATAAACAGTAAAGGTACTGTTCCATGTACTTTTTTAAAGCTGTGTAGGTGCGTTTCATATACTCCATTTTTAAATTTTTGCACATAGCATTACCATGATATTTTTGGTTCAAGTTAACGTTTTTTCGTTTTTGGTATTCATAAGTTTAGTTTTCGTAAGTCAGTAATTTTTCAGTTTTGATTTTTGTAAATTTTTTTTTTGCTTATTATAAATTCTTATAAGTTATAAGTTTGTACGTTTTTTAATTATAATCCTTTTAAGATTTTAATTTTTTTTATTTTATAGTTTCCATAAGTTCTTGTTTTTAAAAATTAAAATTAAAAAACATAAACTTATAAGCATTAAAAATAAACAAAATATCTTATAATAATAAAAATTAGAAAAGTACAAACTTAAAAAAATGAAGTTGAATAATTTTTTTATATAAATTAAATTAAAAGAAAATACAATTTAAATGAAATAAAAATATATTTAAACCTAATTTTAATCGAAATGCTGGGAATCCTAGTGGTGAAATTATTGTCCAGTGTCTAAAATAACTCCTATTCCTACGAGGGCATGCTGCCAAAACGCTAGTTGCTAGCGCAGCTTGCGGAAACTGATTCATAGAGCGGACGCTAGACTCTATTTTACATAAAATAATAAAAACAAAAATATATTCATATCTTAAAAAAAAGAATTTTATTCAGTTATTGATATGATAATTTTATTAGTGAATAATTTATAAATATTTTTTTAACCTTAAAGTCTGTCATATTTCTGATGAATTTCTGGGATTCAATTCCCTTAAATTTGCAGTAAATTATAAAAAAAAAAAAGAAGAAAGCTAACGCAGTAATTCTGGCTGGGGCTCTTTGTTTAGGCAAAGCGGTGGGCGGTGTCATAATGTTACCATTGTTGTTAACGAAACGGCCATTTGTTCTTTGGCCTCCTATTATCTACCCTACACGTGTCCTTCATCTTTCAAGCAAAACGCTGCCGTTTTGTAATAATACGCCTAACTCGCTATTTTACCTTGGTTCGACGATCGACGTTGACGTGCACGAGCCTATTCAGTTCATTGGGTTTTCCAAAGTCAGATGCAGTTCAACTGCTCTCCGGAGCAGGGCAATATTGTCAACTTGAATAATGCACTTTAATGCCAAATTATTTACGTGTAATGTTTTGTTTTGTTTTATATAGACTTCAATACTAAATTGATATTTTTTAAAATATCCATATGTTATGATTATGATTTGATTGGAAAAAATATATTAATAAAATATATGATATATATATATATATATAAAGTTTAATAATTATGCTTCTCAGTATAAAAAAGTTATAAAATATTACTCAATCATAAATTATAATTTATAAGACTTTTAATGTAATTATATAAAATTCATCAAACTTATAATAACTTATGATTGAATAGTTAGTCTAGAACTATTTTTCTTGATACAAATGTTCAGATATTATAAATTATTATTATTACTTTTGGTTTGCCATAGTATCAATAAAATTTAAATTTAAGATCTCTTGTATAAATTACCAGAATCTCTTATCATTGGGCAGAATCCTAGTAAATTATTTCTAGATTGTATCATACTGTGTTTGTCTTCAGATGTGTTGCATTTAATTTGACTTATTCCTAGTGTAAGCTTTAAGAAATTAGAGTTATATGATATATTTTTTCTTTTAAAATAATAATAACGAATCACAAATCAAATCAGGTAACTACATACAATTTGTGATATAAAGTTTTTTGGTGAAAATTTGTGATATCAATTAATTTGAGGTTGAGTTCAATTGTTATTATTAGTACAAAAGATTTTATATTTTCTTGGAAAAAATTATATATTTAATTAATTATCTCAAATATAGTTTTAAGATAATTAAATTACTTTTAAAAAAGATAGTTATTATAAAAATTAATTATGTTTCTATTATATGTTGTAATTTATAATTTATGATTAAATGATAGATATGTTCATTTTAGTTAATTTCTTTTATTTTTAAAAAATATTCTTAACAAAAATAACATATCATTGTCTTTTTCTTTTATCTCGTCTCCAACATTTTTGAGATTCAGAGTAAAAATTAAAAAAGAGACCCTAAATAATAGAAATGTATTTTATAAATAATTAATCGACAAAAAAATTATAAATTCAACAATAAAAAAATAATACATAAAACTCTTATATATTAAAAAGTTCACGTGAAGTTAATAAATTATTTTAATATAAATTTTTAAAAGTTTTGAAATCCTTTAGAATAAGATATCTGAGCCATTGATTACCTTATGCATGTAATACGCGTGCATATGATTTGATTAATATGTTCAACTATTAGTGTTTATTTTTTTGGGTAACTTACGTGTATGAAAAGGGAGGGAAAAAAGCATTAATGATGACGTAAAACGAAGTTACAGTTTTAACGTCCATATAAGTTAGAATGGTATTTTAGTAATTTGAATAGAAACCTCCACCAGGTCGCAGAGATGCGGACGCCATTTGAACGTTCTTACGAATGAAAAATACTGTATCTCAATGCAAAAATAAAATAAAATATTATTTAACAATTTTAAATTAAAAAGAAGGGGAAAAGCAAAGAAACAAAAACAAGGCAAAAACCTGAGTTGCGGAGGAAAGAAACATAATCTGGAATTCGAGAAGCTAATCAATCGTTTGCGGTTGCTTTGTTCCTCCTCTCGCAGGTATCACAATCCTTATCTTCTCCGTCCCTTTCTCTATTTGCCCCTAGTTCTTTTTTCTTTTCCTTAGAAGATTCCACTTCAACTCTACCTCTTCTCGCGTTTCAATTCCAATAAATATCTAATTGGGTCTTTATCTTTTCAATTATTGCTGCGGGTTTGATTCATGTGATTTTCTTTTCCTTTTTTCTCTCCTTAATTTTACTCTTCTGCAGGGAAGGTTTTTTTCTCTCTACCTGCTGAAGGTAAATGATGCCTAATAATTATTGATTATTTTTTCCATGTTTCTATTGATCGGCACGGTTTTGCGTGTCTGGCACAATCCTGGTCAATTTATGAGGGAACATATTGTGGGATCTCTTGTAGTTAATTTCGTCCCTGTTATTTTTTGGTTTATTGGTGAATCAGATCCGTGGTGGGGTAATTTATGAATGCTGCTATTTCCCTACCTCTTTGCTATACCCCTTTTAGGGTTGAGTTGGAAAGGGGAAACCTTTGTAGAAGAATCACGCAATTTATAACAATATATATGATTTGATATTATTTTGTTGTTTGTGAAGGTTTTAAATTTTTTTTTTTGGCCCTTGACTTGAATGGGGTTCTAATATATTGCTTTCTTTTTGTTATCTATTTGTGTGTGAGAGCAGATGGTTAGGGGAGGAAGGTTTAGCGGCAAACGCAATTTCAGGAAAAGGGTTCGGTCAAAGGAGGGAGGTTCTGATGATTCGGATGAGGACTATGTGGTTTCAGATGAAGGTAGAGAGGCATCTGACTATTACTGCTCCTCCTTAGATGGATGCGCATCAGAGGAGGGTTTTGATAGTTTTATGGAAGAAGAGGAGGAGCAATTTCGAAGAGTGAGGAGTATCAATAGATCCAAGTCAAAAAAGGGCATTGCTGGTCGGCGGAAAAATGGCAGTAAAAGCTCACACAGGAGGGGAAGGATTACATATGCAGAAGAAGAAGACGTAGAAGAGGAGGAGGAGGAGGAGGAAGAGTTTGAAGACGAAGAGGAAGAGGACGAGGACGAGGAAGAATACAAAGAGGAGGAGGAGGAGGAGGAAAGTCAAGAAGCGAGGAATTTCAAAAGGTCAAAGGCCAAAAATGGTGTTTGTGGTAAGAAAAAACGTGCAGGTAAAATCTCCCCAAAGAGGGGAAGGAAAATACGTGCAGAACAATTGGAAGAAGAGGAGGAGGAGGAAGAAGAGGAGAAACAGGTGGAGGAAGAGGAGGAGGAGAAGGTGGAGAGAAGTGGAGCTGAGGAAGAAGAACCGGAGGGAGATAGAGATGGAGAGGATGAAGATTTTGAATATGATGATGAGGATGATGAATTTTTGCCAGAGGAAGAAGAATATTCAGATGAGGAAGAAATGGGGGGGAGAAACAAGAAAAACGAGGGCGTGAAAATGGAGAAGAAGGTTTTGCAGAAGAAAAGGGCCTCTGTGGTTTCTACCAGGGGTCGGAAAAGGCGGAGTTCTAGAGCATCAAAGAAACCCTTGGGAAACAAAAGAAGAAAGAATGGGAGGTTAAGGAAGAAAGAAAAGTGTGAAGATGAGGATAATTTTATGGATAATGGCACAACCATCGGGACAACGACTGGGAGAAAGCGGGGCCAGAAGAGAAGAAGGGTGCTTCTTTCAGATTCAGATTATGCATCTTCTGGATCATCTGATTTTGAGTTTACCATATCTGAAGAAGAGAGAGAACAGGTGAGAGAAGCCAAGAGATTGTGTGGAAATTTGAGAAATAACTTGAGGAGTTCATCCCATCCAATAAATAAAGAGGCTGGTGTCCATGAGGATCAACATCGACAGCGCAAGCCTCCAGCTCGGAAGGGTAAGGAAAAGATAGAAGAACCTCAGGGAAGAAAGGGTAAGGAAAAGGTGGAGGATTTAAAAAGTGAGAAGGGAAAGCAAACATGTGGAATTTGTCTATCTGAAGAAGATAAAAGAAGAGTAAGGGGAGTACTAAATTGTTGCACTCACTTCTTTTGTTTTGCTTGCATTATGGAGTGGGCAAAGGTGGAATCTCGCTGCCCTTTGTGTAAACAGAGATTCAAAACAATCAGCAAGCCTGCACGGTCAACGACAGGGATTGATTTAAGAGAAGTGGTGATACAAGTTCCAGAACGTGACCAGGTATTTGAATTATTCCTCAGCTTTTGCATTTTCTTCAATTTATTGCCTCCTAATGAATAATACATTTTGATTTCATGTGCAGGTTTATCAGCCCTCTGAAGAAGAACTAAGGAGCTATATTGATCCATATGAATATGTTATGTGTTCAGAGTGTCATCAAGGTGGAGATGATGGCCTCATGCTACTCTGTGATATCTGTGATTCCCCTGCACACACATATTGTGTTGGTTTGGGGCGGGAAGTTCCTGAAGGTAATTGGTATTGTGATGGATGTAGACCAGTTGCTTTGGGATCTTCAAGCTCCCAAGTTCAAGAAGGTGTGGCTGATCCAAGGGTATCGGTCCAGAGCCATCCTATTAGACCACCCCCTGCTCTACATGTACGAGAAAGTATAGACCTCAACTTGATTTCATCACCCCGTGCGGCTTTTAATCAAGGTTTTGGGCATCTTCCTTCTTCAAGATTTAGTGGCAGAAGTGTTGAAGGAGCTTCTCCCGTATCTGGAGGGGCACCAACTTTATCAGAGAGACGCTGGATACACCGTCAGATTCAACAACTACTTTCAATAGATAGGATGGCTTCTTCACCTGGCAGAACCAATGGTGTTTCAGCTACCAGTTCAACTAGTAACTTATATAGCTCTCAAATTGATCAAAGTAGGGGAACTGCCACCCTGCATGCAAGGACACAGGATGTGGGAACATCATACCACACATTTTTTGACGAGAGATTATGCAACAATTCCTCTCCATTAATGCAGAATGGGGCATTATGGCCTGGACTTATGGGGACAACCCCAGTACCAGATTGTGAACTAGCTCATCAGTTCAGTAGATCAAACATTGTTCCTGATAGTGGCTTATCCCCTGCTATCAGAGAAGAAAGTAACTTTCACATTGCAAAGGAGCAATTGCAGTCAATGGTTAAAAGCCACTTGAAGAACTTGTCTCAAAATATTGATTTAGGTAAGTATTGTTTTTCTTCTACCAGTTACAGATTTTGTTTTTTCTACCACTTCTTTTTTCATTCATCATACGGGGAGGGAGGGATTTTTGCGACATTTGGGACTCAAAACACATAAAGTGGGTCCTTCCCCAACCTTTAGAGACACGGTACATGTCTATGAAACCACAAGGCCCGGATCATTACAAAAATTGAGGACAGGCTTTCTTGTCTGTGAAGAGAACCTTCGTAGAGGTACCTGTGCGTTAATCCTTTTCTAATCAAGCCTTGGAATAATTTTCCAACATGATATCTAATAGGGAAATTGCATCATGGTTCCATTGAAGTGTTTTTTGCTCATTTTACTGCAGTCATAAAAAAAATTCAAAATGCCTTTTATCTTTTTTATTCAGGCCACAATACTATCAAGGATATCGCAAGGAGTTCTATGCACACCATACTAGCAGCTTGTGATCTTGAGCACCTGAAGAGTGAAGTTTGCACTGTGCCTCCTCCATCTGCCTGTCCGCATATGGAGCTAATAGCTAGTGGGCAAACGAGTCTGATTAAAGGTTGCTGCTCATCTTGCTTTGATTCTTTTGTAGGAGATGTGGTGAAGAGGGTTTTGGACACAAGAGTTTCGTCACAGTGGTTACGATTAGGTCTTTAGGGATAAAATCATTGTAATGTGTCCAAAGACACACCTTTTTTGTTAGTTCAGAAAGACAAGAACATTTCATTTACTTGTTTATACATATCATCATATGAATATGATTTCACTAAACAGAAAGGCTGCTGCTTCTAACATTTTATTTGTTTAATTGATACGACTGGTCAACAATATACCCTTCAGAGTCTTGCTTGGTTGAATGAAAAATGGAAATGTGAAAAAATTAAAATGGAAATCATTTACACGTGTTTGGTTAAACAAATATACGAAATAAGCTATATATATTATATGTTTTTAAATTTTGAATCTTGTTAAAAATTATTTGTAATTCGTCTTCTATTCACATTCCGTCTGCTTATTTAACTAAGTGAGAACCATAACTAACTGTATTTGAAGGTTAAGAGGAAACGGCCTCTTAGATAGGTGAAAGAAACCGATACTAAAAATTATTTAACATGCACCTTAGCTAGCTAAAAGAAACTAATTCTGGTTCAGACATTGTGTTTACACACTGGCTGAAGCCTTTTTGTTGGTCTCGACTGCAGAAGTGGATTATTTTTCCTTAATTTACACGATTTCCTTTCAAACTGTCCAAATATATATAACTGCTTTCATGTCACCCCACAGGAAAAAATATTACCTATACTTAAGCGTTACTTCCTATTTTATTTTTTTATCGTTATACTAGCGGCGCGCAGATTTTGTGCCTTGTGTGTCGGTCATTATATTCAAATTCTTTAAATATTTTGTTGAATAAATAGTTATTTTTGTGTTTGGATGTGCACTATCGCTGAGAAGTTTGTCCCTGGAAATAAAAAAGAAATATATATATATAAAATTCATCTATTGGTTAATTTTCATATGTTACTGTTAATGAAAAAATCTACACCTAACATATTCTAAAGAATGAATTTATTAGCGCTTTAGACATTTAAGGACAAAAATAATTATTTATCTAAAATATAATTTAATCTTTATCTTTTCTTTTTTAATTGATAAAACATAGCATTACAACAAACACTTAAAAAAAATAAAAAAACAAACATAAGTTAAAATAAATACAATAATAATAATAAATATAATATTAATTAATAATCTTAATTTATCTATAATTCTGAAATTTCTATTGCAAATGACTATTTATCTTATTTTGTTTGATAGAAAGGAAACGCATGATATTGCTGGCACATTTGCCTGCGGTATGTCCGAAGAAGAGGCACGCTGCTGTTTCTTGTGACTTTGAAGAATCACCCAAAAAGAAATAGAAAAAGTTTCAAGCATAATGGGAATACGGGTCAGGAAAGGATTTTTTTTCATTTAAGCTTTATGATCTGAGATTAAAGGAGATGATGAAACTCTTGAACTAAAAACATCAGTTCACATATAACATAAATTACATTCATTTTCTACTACTTATTATTCCACTCTGATCAAATACATAGACAATTTCATCAGGCAAACCATACATAGCAGGTACCGCATATGAATTCGCCCACTACTGAAGCAGCCACCTCCATGAATTTCCTTTATAAATTGTCATCAAGTATGGTGGACAGCAACAGCCCTTGAACAAACTCGCATCTTTTTTCCTTCTCCTCCTTATCCTTAACTGACAAGGTTGATGTCTCCACATTTCTACAGAAAATAGTAGAAACACATTAGAAACTAGGAGATGCTAGGAAGACAATGAAACCCACGCTACTTGATAGCATATTATGCCCTTAGCAAGCATTGTTTTGCAACAGAGTACTAGATTGATTGGGAAGGTGACAATTTATAGAAACATATGAGAAAATAATATGAAAAAAAAAAGATTAAGAGAAAGCAAATAGAGTGTTCAATTGAATAGGCATGAAGCTATAAATAATAAATAAATTCAAACAAATAAAACATGCTAGCATCACATGGTTGGCACAAATGGGAGTGATAAGAAAGAAGAAAATCATCTCAGTGAATTCAATCTTGTAAAATATTTTACAATATTAACAAACAATTTCTAAACTTCTAATACAAGTATAATAAACTAGGTAATTTTGCATGAAAAACAATAGATGGGAACAGTATGTAACCAACCCAAACAGGAATACTTGCAAAGAATTCCATGAAGAGGAAGTGATTTTTTTTAAAAAAAAGAAATAGAAAACTGAAACAGAAATACCTTGTTGACACAGTCTCATCTAAGCATTTTTTAGATGATCTTGTCTCAGTGTGTAAGTGAGGCTGAGAACTGGCATGTTCATTAGCTAAAGGCAATATAAATGATGACAACAGTGGATCTGCATTAGATGAGGACACTATACATGAAGATCCGCCAAAAAGGGATTGCAAATTTCCTTCTCGTAGTTCCTTCCTCAATAAAGATAGTGTTGAATACGATCCACCTTTCCGTGATTTCCTTTTGCGCTGCATGTATTCACTGGTTAAGAAATTCAGCCAAGTAAAAGTTGGGTTTAAATGTAATTTTTTTTTGTGTTGTTTTCAATTTTATTTTGATTATCCTTTTTTAAAATATGCATTTTGGCAACAGCAACATGTCCCATAATAATAATATAATAAAAGAAAACTCAATAAATGCTCAGTTAACCTGCGATTAAGTAAAAAGTTGTGCTAAGCTGCTAATAACCATTTAAGAATTGGCACAGCCAAATTTAACTTCTAATAAAAGGATATCTTAAATATACTCCCATGTTGTAGGGTTATATGTGCTACCATATCAACCCCCACCCTCAATGCACAAACTGGACATACCTGCAAACAGAAATGCTACAATCAGAAAACGATTGTTTTACTTACAAAAAAATGTATCACTTTTTTTTCCAATATGAACATCATAATTTTATTCTCAATAAAAATTTGACTCTTTTTTTTTATCTTAACCCTCCGGTTTTTCAGGGAAAGAGGTTCTGACTAATCCGGAGTTCGTCCAGAGGTAAGTAAAGTCCGACCAAGAATTGTTTCTGCCAAGGATCGAACTCGGATAATACCCGAATGATTCAACCTTAATTTCAACACATTAACCACTTGTGCTCAATCACTTGGTTAATAAAAGTTTGACTCTACCCATAGGAAATAGAGAGGAAAGGTATGTAGAAATGAACAAAAACTTTAAGGCTATGCAAAATTGGTGCATCGATCAGACAGCAAATACCAGAAAACCTTAAAAATTGCATGAAAATGGTAGAAAGGAAAAAGAAAAGTAGTCATACCCCATTTTTTGCCTCCATTGGATGCTCTTCATCAATGTGGCAGCATAATCCAACGATATCAAAATACTCAGAACAAAATGGGCAGAGAAACTCCTCTCTTATATCATCGTCCCCATCATTTTCATCAAAACCCATGAACATGTCTAAATTCACGAAAATCAATATTAGATATTTGAAAATAAACAAACACCAGAACCAGAACAAACCCAAGGGGGCCAAAAAGGCCCTCTTCAGCAAATCCACACAATTTAAAATCACTAAGATAAATTCTAATCCCAGGTTACATAGCTAACCAAGATCTTCACACATCACAAACCCCCCAATTATCATTGCCATCATAATATTAATAATTAATAATCCCGTGCATAGAAAACGAGGCACCAAAAAAGCAGTTTGAGCTGCGCTTTTTAGAGAATATCATTATAATTATGCTTCTGATTTCATAAAATTCCCATTTCCATGCCCAGTATCAATAATCCAAACACATCAAATAACCATAAAAATCACCACCACCACTACCATCATCATCATCAACAACAACAACAATAATAATAATAATAACCATCCGCTGAACAATTTTCCGGAAAATCAAAATTTCACGTTAGGTCCCTTATTTTACCCCCTTTATATACATCGAAACATAAAATCCAACCCCCACACCCTCGCAAGTTGTAAAAAAAATGCTTTTTTTTTTGTCACAGGAACCTCATCCTGAATAGGAGAAGGAGAAAACGAAGAAAAGGTGAAAAATGAATTGAATTGGGGGGAAAGTAGAGAAGGCGAACCTGATCGAGATTGAAGAGCGGATTGGTAGCGCCTGGAAGCGGAAGAGAGTCGAGCACTCCAAGAGGAATCACCGTCCATGGCTGGTCTCTGTTTGTTTACGATCCGATTGTGATCTCGATTAGGGTTTTGGTTTAGAAACCGAAAGTGAGAGAGAGAAAGATGTGTAAGAACAATACAACGATGCCGCTGAGGGGAGGACAGAAGGAGCAAAGAGAAATCCTACTGCATTTTCCTCCTTTCATTTATATCCCCATTTTTTTTATTTTCTTTTTTTCATTTTCTGTTCGTTTCTTTTAATTTAATCTCACTTTTTTTTTCCTTCCATTTACCACGTCAGCGGTAAGAAGGGTCCAAAGTTCAGACTTGAAAGTCCAGCAAGCTCTACGATGGATTGCACTAAAACTCGGGGAGTTGTATGGGCACCAGCATAACCCAATAATTTTTAAAAATCCTCATTTTATCTTTTTGTTATAAGTTGTTCAACGGAACCTTATTTTTTTCCTTGATCTTCATTGTCGTGAGAGTTTTTTGTTCATTGGTGCATTGTTTACAATGATTCATCGCCAAGTGGTGATTGTCGCGATGGTTGGTTTGACCATTAACGACGAAAATAAGTTCTTGATTTGATTTTTTTCACGTAATAGTTACGGATTAATAATCCGTAAGTTATATAAAATTTACGGATTTGTAATTCATAAGTTTTATATAACTCACAGATTGTTAATCCGTTTACTTCTTATGGATTAATAATCCGTAAGAAGCATACGAATTGACAACCAATTCATAAGAAGCATACAAATTGATTGAAAATCCGTAAGCCTCATATGAATTATCAATCCGTAATTTTATTTTAAATTTATTTGTTGTTTTTATAAATTTATTTTATTGTTTAATTAGAAAAAAATTAGAATTGATAATTAAAAAACTTTTAAATAGATATAGTTAGAATATTCATTTGATAGTTGTAGTGTGTATAGTTTGAAAGCGATATTAATGTGAAAAGAATTTATACATAATTTTTTTCATTTTTAATTTAATGTATTATATTAATAATGCGGTAAAAAATGCGAAAATTATATGATTGTATGATTATGGTGTGGTTAGGGGTTTTTTGTTTGTCATTGAAATTTTTGAATGTTTTGTTAAGATAGACAAAGATTAGTGGATGTATGATAGTGTAAAGGGTTAATGAAGAATATGTTGATTGTTCTGATGCGTTCAATACTTTTCAAGTATTAATATGATTTATTGTTATTAACATAATTAAATGAATGTCCCTTGAAGACTAAACTTGTATGGATTGCATTGTAGGTGTTTGCTACCTGTGATGATGTTCTGCATTAGGCTCGATCTGTTGCTTATGAAATTGGATTTGTGACAGTGATTATGAGGTCAAACAAATAATGATATTAGAGGAAGACCCTCGTTTGTTTTAATTGGTTGTGAAAGGAGTAGTCAGTATAAGGCCAAGAAGAAAGATTTGGTAAGAACATGTATCAATAATAGAAAATGTGGGTGTTTCTTTAAGCTGCATGCAAAACCAGTTGTGGGAGGCGAATGATTGATGGTGAAGTTAATTTGTGGGAGTCACAATCATGAATTGACGAAGTTATTAGTTGGGCATCCATATGTTGATCGACTAACTAAGGATGAGAAGATCATTGTTATTGATATGACAAAGTCAATGGTGAAACCAAGAAATATTCTTTTAACATTGAAGAAGCACAATATCAATAGTTATACAACAATCAAGCAAATATACAATGCAAAAAATGCTTACCGTTCTTCCATAAGAGGCAGTAATACTAAAATGCAATAACTAATGAAACTTCTTGAACGGGATCAGTATATTCATTGACATAGATTGAAGGATGAAAATGTTGTATGTGACATATTTTAGAGTCATTTTGATGCAGTCAAATTAACGAATGTTTGTAATTTGGTTTTTTTGATAGACAGCACCTACAAAACGAACAGGTAAAGGCTACCGTTACTTGATATTGTTGGTGTGACACTAATAAGGATGACATTTTCTGCTGCTTTTGCCTATTTGGAGGGAGAATGTCTGAATAATGTTGTTTGGACTCTACAACGGTTTCAAGATCTTTTCCTTAGACGTGATGCACTCCCTGCAGTTATTGTTATTGACATAGATCTAGCACTGATGTATGCAATGAAAATTGTATTCCCTGAGGCTACCAATTTGTTGTGTCGGTTTCACATTGATAAGAATATGAAGACAAAGTGTAAAACCATTGTTGGTAAAAAAAAATGCATGAGATTATGTCATGGAAGCTTGGGGGAGTTTGGTGGATTGTCCTTCTAAGCAACAGTTCGATGAGTGCCTTAAGAAGTTTGAAATTGCTTATTCACCATGGGCAATGTTTGTTGACTATGTGAACCAAACATGGGTGATTCCTCACAAAGAAAGATTTGTTAAATCCTGGACAAATAAGGTAATGCACTTAGGAAACACAACAACTAACATGTATAAAAATTATAAATTTTTGTAGTTGTCAGGGTTTACGATTGAATGGATTAAAAAAATTATGTTTCTTTACCTGGTTGTGTATTTCATATGCAGGGTTGAGTCTGCTCATTGGGCCTTAAAGAAACTACTTCAAAATAGCCTTGGAGACCTATGTAGTGTTTGGAAAGCCATAAACAACATGATCACGCTACAACACACTAAAATTAAGGCATCTTTTGAGACAAGTATACATGTGGTTGGACATGTTTTTAAAGTTACCTTATACAAGAGACTACTTGGCATTGTATTAAATCAGATTGCTGCTGAGTTTGAGCTATACATTATGCTGGCAAAAACCTTTCTCGTTATGGATGGGTGATGAGAATTACTCACAGTCTTCCATGTGCATGTGAGCTATCCAAATATGTTGTTGGTACCAGACCACTTGAGACAATCCATATGTTTTGGCGGAGGCTAAGTTTTTCAGACCAAGTGTTATCTGAGCTCCAAGTGAGCATAAACGAAGAGATGGATACCATATCCAAGTGATTTGAAGAGCTTGATGTTTGTGGCAAAGTTACTTTGAATAGTAAACTTTGGGAAATTGCTTACCCTGATCTAAACTCTATGCGTGCTCCTCCAGAAAAGGTGAAAACAAAAGGTGCCTAAAAGAAACCGATGACCAAGCAACAAAGATCAACAAAGCGTGATCCATCTTATTGGGAGTATGTTGATGCATTACATTTTGTGCAGAATAGTAATTCTTCATTCAAACGTAACGCATCATCATCTGAGCAACCAATTCAAAGAAGGACCATGCCGATGTTGGATCAATTTCATCCATGCATTCATGATTCCATTGTAAACATTGTTGATGTGAAAGCTGATAGTAATTGTGGATATCGTGCAATTGCTGCCATATTAGGTATGGGTGAAGATTTATGGTCATTGGTGCACAACCATTTGCTTAAAGAACTTACAAAATAGTCTAATTAGTATATGAACTTGGTTGGTGGCGTAGACAAATTTGAGGAATTAAAGCGGTTCCTACTTGTTGATGGATTATCCATGATATATAACTTTATTGTTATGTTTTGTTCAATTAAATTTGCTTTAAATAAATTCAATTTGTTCACTGTTACATGCAGACTACCATGGACAAGTGGATGAATATAACCGACATGGGATATGTCATTGCATCAAGGTATAATGTGATCCTTGTTTCTCTTTCACTCCAACAAAGCATGACATTTTCCCTCTTAGAAGTTAACCACCAATAGATTCTTTCATGCATTGCATCATATGTATCGGTCATGTGTATGACAATCATTTTGTTCAGGTAAATGCATGATCATCCTGTTTGTGTAATTATTGTAAAAAAAATATGTTTTGATATTTTCAATGTGTATATGCTTATGTAACAGGTATTTCTAAGAGACCGTTGTTCGTTACCGCTAGTAGCATTGTTATGGTCTACACATTATCATCATCAGGCAAAGCAATGACCCACACCATATATTAGTAGAATGCAACGGTATACAAATTTGTCAAGGTTGAACAAAAACTTTGTTGATTTAGGTGAAGATTGAACATTTAGTTATTTGTGCGGTTATCATGTAATACGATAATATACCTGTGTTTCCTTCGACGTTGATATAATTATGTATTTCACTAAAATTTCAAACGGTATTTAGTAGGAGTATGTCTTAGTGTGTTTATGTCAAAGTCAATCCACTAACCAGGGTTTAGTGTTACTTGAATAATTAAGTTGGTTTCACTAATTAGGGTTATTAAAGGATTAACATAATAATGTAAATTGGTGATTACTTTTAAATTCAAATACAACTTAAATAAAATTAATTAAAAAACTTATCAAATAATATTAAATAATAAACATTGTTCAGTCATATTGCATACATAAATCATACAAAACCTAAAAAATCGCAAAACTCTTCATGCGTCTTTCATACGCCACCTTCGTCTTGATCGAACGTAGACATTCCATTGTACAGTGACACCTCTTGCGATCCTTAGGCATTCTTTGGTGATAGTGTATGCTTCTGTTCCTTCAATCACTATCCTTTGGCTGAGAAGCCTTTTCAACCTTTCAGCTATTGCTTGGCAAGCCTCTTAGGACATTATCAAAAAAAAGGAAAAAAAGTTAAGGGTTAATGAATGTTCACATCAGCGGGTGCATCTTTAGGTGCTTCATCCATAGCCATTGCCGTCACCGGGTGCTGAGCAACATTTGGTTCAAAAAACGTGTCATCGTGTTGCACGAGCGAATGTTTAGGAGGATCCCCAGGCTGTGTCAGACTCATGAAAGGATGAGATATCAAGTAGAACCACTCCATGTAGTTTGTGAACACTGGTAGGGTGCTATAAATATCTAACCGACCGGTGCAATGTATTCAGAAAACTGAATCCATCTATCATCAATGTCTTCTATACATAGAGAAGGACCAACAGGGTATGGAGGAATGATCTGTACATACCCAAACTATTGTACAACCCTTTCTGGCCGGTGTAGGACAATAGATGGACCCTATATGATATGTCCAAAAAATAAAGAGATAACCTCAAACTCCATGAATGCACGATGGTCATCATATGGAATCCAACACATAGCATCGAATGTCAATCTATCCAAATGCTTATGATACATCGATATTGATAATGTCTTCCCAAACTTCCAACAACAGACACATGGTTTCCTCTCATCATAATCATCAACAGCAATAACAGAACCAACAGAAGAAAAGTGCTCATAGATCCAACACTGCATATATTTTAAAAACAAATAAATTCAACACAATTCTTAATATAGAGTAAAGAACTAAAAAAATTAAAAAATAAATCAAATTACCTATAAAAGTGTGATATATCCTGTAAGTTGTCTGGCCGTGCTCTTTGACGCATCATTCAAATTCTCATACATATGCATCAATGCAGCAACTCTCTCCATGCGTAGCTTCCATTCTACATTAGGTCACGAAATACGTCCAAGAATACCTCATGAACGTGTGTGGCATTCTTGTTAGCAAATAGTGTGCAACCAAGCAGATGCAACAAATACACTCGAGCTGCTAAAGTCCACTGTGCTACGTCACATTTGCTCCAATATATGTCTCGCAGTCAGGATAGTCGAACATATGCCCCATGGCATTATACTGTCTAAGCTTTTTCCTCTTCAACACTTACTTCAAGTAATTCGACTAAGAGGAAGACAACATCGTCCACATAAAAAGGCTCGAAGCTATGGAACACGCTTGTAATGGGCAAATGTAACAGCGATACCACATCATCCAAGGTGATATTCACCTCTCCTACCGACAGATGGAAACTATTGGTTTCCTTATGCTACCTCTCCATGAAAGCAGACATAAGTCCCCGATCACCAGTGTTTAGCGAACATGCGATCAAAGGACTTCATCTTGTGAGAGCCACTAAGCCTTTGATCTCTGGAGCAAGCCTACCAAATTTCTCAACCTTCCTTCCATAGGAGGATAATTTCATCTCAAGATGTTCCTGAAAATGATAATTTAAATCATTTCAACAATAATAACAATTACTTACGAAAATAAGATTTATTTAAAAATATAAATACCTCTTCATTCCAAACTTTTGCTGCCACATGATAAACATAGTCTTGCAACACTAATGTGTCGTGGGGCCCGCTTGGAAAACCCTCGACATCATTCGCCACATCATCAACAACTGCTTCTTCAGTTTGTTGATGGATCTTGTCATCTGCATGATCCACATGAACATCCTCAGCAACAGGTGCAGTTTCCCGTTGCCTGTGTGCGAATGTTGTGGGCCTTTGCCACTAAGGGGCTTCATTCGCATCACGACTGACCTCTCTCCCTAGGGCTCTTCCTATAACTCTGCCTAAAGTCTGACCCAAACCTCTGATTCTAACCATAATTTGCACATTAAAACAATCATAACAATTTATGTAAGCGTTCAAACAATACTTTAATCAATCCCTATTTAATAATTCATAAATAAAATTTTTATTATTTGTTGAATAACTTTTTTATTACTTTAATATATTCATAAATGCATATAGAATTTCTTTTTTCAAATATATAGAGTTGACAACACTAATTCTAGTAAACTTAAAGTAATGACCAAAATATAACTACAATTTTGGTTTTTATTTCTAACAAATCACTATTTCATTTTTCAACAAATTACTATGACAATAGCTTTAATTTTTTTTACTAATGGAAATATTTAAATTTTATACTTCCAAACACTATTTATATAAATATTTGTAATAATATATATACCACTATATCATATCTAACAAATTTATACTAAATTGTCAATTACAAATTTACATTTTCTTGTTAAACTAAATTGTCAAATATACTAATAAACATTTGGAATTTATCATATCTAACAAATTTATAAAATACTTTTTAAAGTATCTAATATAAAAAAATTACTTAACTTCTTAATTAAAAATTACAATAACTATGTAATTAAAATATCAAATATAACAAATTGTAATTTACTTATACTTTTTTTAAATTAAATGACAATAATATATATATATATATATATATATATATATATATTTAAATAAACAAATTACTTAACTTCTTAATTAAAAATCAACTTCAAAAAACAAATATAATTAATTAAATAAAAATACAAGAAATATACAACAATATTTATTTACCACAAATTTTTTAAAAATTTTAAATAAATTATAAAAAAAATTCTTTCAAATTTTAAAAAAAATTAAAATTAATTTATGGATTGTATAATTCGTATAAGGCATACAAATTGGTGATCAGTATAAGGCACATGAATTATCAATCCATATGCATTATGCAGATTCCAATCTCCCTCAATTCCTGCAATAAACGCACAAACACAATAGAAAGAAACTTACGGCAACTAGAGGAGAAGACAAATATGATGGCGTTGGCGGTCATTGGTGGCACAATAGGTGACATGAACTGCGACGACACAAGGAGAAGCAGAAACAGAGAAGAAAGAAGATGGAGGCGCTGCGTACTAACGAAATGAGAAAGAGGGAGGATGAGTTTTTTAAATTTTAAGTGAAAGACATTTTTGCTACTTCACATTATTTTCTAGGTATACCAGCAATTCTGCTAGTACCCAAAGCAAATCCCTAAAACTTGTTAGAAGCGTTTTACCATCTAAGATTCTTGGGTTTGTCTCATTGCCGTTAAAATAAATGCAAGAGAGTAAAATACTATAAAATTGTTTGTTTATTAATTAATTAATTAACAAGAGAGGCTTAAGCTTGATTGTATACTTTAAATAAATAAAAAATAGACGAAATGAAATCAGCTACATTCATTATATTTATTTTATTTTATTTGTCTTGCTTTTAATAATACAGATAATTACACCATAAATCCAGGATTTTTTTTTAGCATTCATTCATACGGATAGAAAAATCACACCAACCATAAATCATAATTTTATTATGAGGCCCTTGTATAGTAGGGAAACATAATAGCAATTTTTTTTGTTACAAAGAACTGGTCTTAATATTTTTTATCAAAAGAACAAATTTTTGAAAAGAACTGGTCTTAATATTGTACTGTACAAGTAATAAGGCATCTTTTAAAATACTTGCATCTAACCTCTTTTACTTTCCCTCTTTTTTTTTTTCTCATTCTTGAACCGTCAACCCCAACATGGTAAATCGGGACAACCGACCGAATAGCTAATAACTAATTGTCCAAAAACGACATACATCGTAGAACGGAATTGTTAGTTGTTGTTATCACGATTCGCATGTGTAAAAACCTGTATTTTATAACATAAATAGTTATTTTATATAATTAAAATTTAATTTATGTTTTAATATATGAATTATATTTTAAATTTATAATAATAATTTAAATTATAATATAATATTGTTTTTAATTATAGATTATTTTTTAAATATTTATAAACAAAAAGAATGATAAATTAAAATAGATAAAAAAATATAAGAAAAATATATATCATTCATGAAACATCATCAATTGTAATTCTATTTTCAATTATTTTTTTATTCATGTAATGAAGTTATAACGAAGAATATTTTAAAAGGTATTTTTTAATTGAAATTAATGATATTAAATGATGTTACATGACTTTCTTAATCAACATAAAATTAGTTATTTTTATTTATATTTAGTTATTTTTATTTATATTTGAATCCATGAGAATAAGCAAAAAATAATCATATGAGAATAAGACAAAAACTTAATTTCTTGTTACTTGGAAAAACATGAGACAATTTTTTGACTAGTGTACATAGTATTAAAAAAACACATACTCTCATCTCTCTTTTTTCTCAAGCATTATATGTTAGCTACAATAATCATATCATGTCATATGTCATGTATTTTAAATTCTCATTATCTACTAGTAACAAGAATTTTGTTATATCATTTATTTCGAATTCACATTATTGATGAGTTACATTAATTTTATCATGTCATGTGTTTTGAATTCACATTATGTATTAGATGTAGCAACCTTATCATGTCATGTATTTTGAATTTACATTATTGACTAACTAACTTGTATATATTTTGTTGAATTCTCATAGAACATAATATTAGTATAAATTATGTCAAGCTAATCAATATTAAAAGAGATATTTTATTAAATTTTATATTATTTGACTTGTATTATCTATTGTTAATCACACAATATATATGATAAAAAAATTATTCTATAACTCATGTATTTATCATGTACTATTATTTTTGTCGTCTATCATTATAGGCAACAAATGCAACCTAAATTTTTTTCATAAGTTTTTGAAATTTTTAATTGTTTCATCTAAATCTCTTAACTTAAAAATGTATTGTTATTTTGATTCCGAAACATATATTATCGTTTAAGTCATAATTTTTGTTTGAATTTGACAATAATGTAATTGATAGATTGCACTTTTAAGAATTTATTTAAAATTTCCTTAATTTCAATTTTTAAGTAATAATATAAAAATTCTATGCGTTTAAGAGATTAAAACAATAGTGTATTCTTATTTTTTAAAATCAATTTGGCATGTTAAATATTTTCATCATCATTAATTAGTAGCATGCATAAAAGAGAGAATATATTATCAAACAATTAGAAAAGATAAAGATAATTTTTAAAAAATATATAAATTTAAGAAAAATTTATTAATATAAACTAAATTAATTATTTTTCTTGATGTTAATAAATTAGGTAAATTAAATCTTGTACCTAATAACATACTCCCCGTATTCCTTTATAATAGTCAATTTAATGATCTTGCACTCCAACAAACAAAATTAATTATTCCACTGTTTTCCTGTTAAATTTGCAAGCATTCTTTCAATTGTGTCCTTCTTGAAACAAATTACTTCTCGCATTCCATAATTCTCTTTCCCTTATCAACTAATTATCACAGCTCCTTTTTCTCTCTTCCTGTGACTAACCTGTTTTCTATTGGTTGACCTATTTCTCTCTTCCTAAAAGAAAACACCCATTAATACAAAAAAAAAAAAAAATCATCAATTTTTTTACTGATTGACTTGTTTCTCTCTCCAAGCAACCTTCTTTTTTCCAAGCTAACCTTGATGTTATCTATTGAAACATTCCTTTCCTTTATTATTCAATTTTACAAAAAATAGGTAAAATAATTGTACTGTCCAAGGTCCACAAAATTCACATGGCGTCCTACATGATATTTTGAGACAAGTGTCAACCCTCCACGTCAGCCCTAAAACAAGAGCACGAACACTCGATCCTTCGCAATCAGGCTCCCTAACTGACAAGTTATCTCCAAACTCTTGTTATTTAAATATATTTGAATCTTCTTATCTCTTGGCAGGTATTCAATTATCTACAAAGCCACACATTATCTATAAGGTACATTTATATACTAGCAATTATCTTTAATCTACATGTTATCTATAACATTATCTATAAGCTACCAGCTATTATCTATAAGCAAGGAATTATTTGCAAAGGCTATAACAACCCCTACAAGCAAGGACCCATAACTCCATTCCTCTCCTATAAATATCAAGTTCCATCAAACCCTTAACAAATCCCACACACTCCAACACACAAGCAAACACACCTGTGCACATCTCTCTTGATCGCTCACTTGAGCTTACATTTATGCATATACATATTTTATCTCCTAACTCATATACTTACTTGAGCGTCAAAATCCTTTGTTTTGCAGGTCCCCTCTCCTATCCTCCTAAAAAAGGTACCTCTCAAAGTCCATGTGTGAAGTTTGGGAGCTCACCATAGCCACGTCCACCTTGACGTGTACCAGCTCTGGATTTTGGTAAGTACATTTGACGCCCACCGTAGGGCCATGATAAAACATGCTTCACAGTCTCTCGTCAACTCTCTCTTGTTCATCCATGGTTAGCACTTGGTCTGGCCTCAAATGCAAGACCCCTTTCGAAGGCTCCAACTCTCCACTAACAGCCATGACAAACACAGATACTCTTCAGCAACTCCAAAACCGCATTACGGAGATGGAGCAATGCCACGAGGAGGAGCCGAGAAAGCTAAAGGTTGACTACGATCAACTGGAGGCTCGTATCAAATGCTCCCAAGGTGAATAACACTTAGTTCACACATTGCCTAAGTGCACCTAAGGGGAATCACATCCCCAATGCACAGTCAACAATCCAGGTGACTTAAGTCTCTCCCACAAGCACCGTCTAGCAGGGCGGACTACTCGTCGGCATTCCTTCATCGACAACATTATGAAAGTTGACATACTCTTGGGGTGGAAACCACTCAACCTCAAGCGGTATGATGGGACCACAAATCCATACGAGCATTTGGATGCCTTCTTGACTCAGGCGAATTTATACACTAATGACAACACGATTTTATGTCGTGTCTTCCCAACGTCCCTCAAGGGAGCGACATTGACCTGGTATGGTGGACTCCCACCTAGATCCATAGAAAACTTTGACACCCTCGTCGAATGCTTCAGTGTGCAGTACGCAACTAGCAGATCTCATCGCATGACCTTAGCCGCCTTGGCCAGTCTGTGACAAGCAGACAATAAGTCTCTCAGAAAATTCATGGACAGATTTGGGTGTACTATCGTCCAGATTTGAAACCTTAACCCAGAGGTAGTGTTGCATTCCATGCTTCTCGACCTACAGCCCGACAAGTTCACAGACAGTTTGTGCAAAAAAAACCCCAGTAGCATAGACAAGTTGCGTGAACGAGCCAAATGCTACATTTAGATGGAAGAAATGTCCAGATTCAGGAATGAAGTCAGACAAGCCGAACCAAAGCACAACAAGTGAGAAGGAAACACCAAGACTGACTTACACAAGTCGGACAAGAGGCACGAACTAGACTAGTGTTATGACTTTTGGCAATCGTACCAATTGTCGTTGTAGGTTTCACATTTATAAAAGAGTTCGTCTCCATAGGGACTCAACTTTACTTAATTCATTCAGATGAAGGTTATCAGTTTAATAGTTATGTACAAATTTAATAGAATGTAATTGGTTTTGGTTTGATTAACTAAAGACAACTTTAAAGTAAAAGAATAGTGAAAATAACGAAATTACGGGAATACGAAATACGAAAATAACGGAAACACAAAAATACGGAATTCAGTGCGTCGAAAATATGTAAATAATAATAACAGCTTAAATTAATTCAAGAAAACACAGGATTGGATTTCATCGTTCATACCCTTAGTATCCTAATAAGATTAACATCTATAAATCATTTTTCAACATTACTGATGCACATATTAAGTTATCCCAAGTCGATCCCTCGAACTTGGAATATAGGAATATTTACTAAATATCGATCCCTCGTATATGCAATAATTACCCTAGCATTACAATTATATTCTCGTGCTTTTTGCAATCAAAACGTTATGCTCTATTCCTAACAACATAATGTAAAGAGTAAAATCATTAGGTTCAAATTCTAAGATTACTTTCGAGTCTCACTTAAAATTCAATTTCATGACACTAGTGATCAAATAGAATTAAGCATTATGAGTAGAATGAAATTACCAACAATGAGTAGAAAAGATTCATACATATATAATATCAAAATGGATACATAAGGGTACAAAGACTACATCCAGTCCTTAAGAAAAACTAATCGATCATTGCGTAGAGCACAAGACTAACAAGAGAAATGACGAAGGAAGTGATCCATGGTCACAATTCTGCAGCACCTCGACTTCACTATTCCTTTTCTCCTTCTTCTTCACTCTTGCTCTCCATTTTTCACTGATTTTGTATCAGCTGGGATCCCTTTTAACTTCCTAAACATGGCTATTTATAGAAAATATCCAACAGGTGCTGAGAAATTTGCCCAAGCGAGTTGGTTGCTTATGGCTGAAAAGATCTTATTAGCTCAGGCGAGCTAGATGCTAGCCTGGGCAAGTAGATGTTTTAAATCTTGGGAAAATGATCATTTTGCCCTTCCATTTGACTTTGTTTCTGGATTTAACAAACAACCATCAAAACCTACAAAATCATGGATGAATCTTTCATATTTAAACAAAAACATTAGTAAATGTACAATATATAAAACAACTAGATTTAAGGGTAGTTTATAAGAAAAACTATTACAATCGAAAGATAAGTGCTAACATTTTAATCCCAAAAATAACTAAAATATGACACTTATCAACAAGCGCCAACCTCTTCCAAAAGGGCCCAGGTACGAGCGTTACACACCCCTGACGGCCAATCATACCACAATTCTGGAGGAAGCTTTCAACTTGGAGGTACCCATCAGGCTACCCCCAATGAAACCTCCTAGGCCGGTGTTATATGCGACCAAATACTACAGGTTTCATCACGGTATTGGTCATAACACAAAACACTACTGGGCCGTAAAAGACAAGATAGAAGAGCTTATACAGGTTGGGTACCTAGCTAAGTTTATTAAAAGACCAGACAACCACCAAACAAGAGCAAGACCCAGAGGACACCAGCAGAGGAATCACGATGCATACAGAAGAAGAGATAGAGCAGATCGAGGTAGACAAAGACACCAGCAGTGACGACGCAAGTGACAACCTCCACAAGAACAGGAACTCGCCCTGCAAATCAGAGGTGTAATCAACACCATTACAAGCGGAGTTTCCTATAGAGAACAGTCCAGCTAGTCCCAAAAATGCCATTTTCATGCCATTCGGGACATCGACATCAATTTTGTCAACGCACCATTACAACAAAGTCTCCCTCCTTTCACTTTCATGGATAGGGACTTCAAGGGAATTAACCCCGTCAACCATGATGACCCCATGGTTGTCTCCATTATCATTGCAAACTTTATGGTGTCCAAGGTTCTCATCGATCAAGGCAGCTCCATCAATATCTTATATTAGAGAACTTTCCAAAGGCTTGAGGTCTCCCTGGACACTGTCCATCCTCTTGCCAGTCTATTCCTTGGCTTTGTAGGCGAGAGAGTAGAGACTAGAGGCTGCATGGACTTAATGACCACTTTCGGTCAAGGCCAGCTCTCTAGGAGCTTCACAATAAGATATCTACTTGTTGATGCAGATACATCATATTTTGCTTTGATCTATAAGAACACACTTAACGAGCTTAGAGCCATAGTCTCCACGCCGCATTTGACAATGAAATTCCCTACCCTGACCAGAGATATTGTAATCGTCAAGGCAAATCAAAAGCAAGCATGACAGTGTTATGTAGAGAGCCTGAAGGTAGCACCCTATTGTCTTACCAGGGAGCCTATCAAGCCTTACCCCCATAGCAGTTGAAGGTACTCAAGTCAAGAGCATGGATGAAGGGTCTCCAATCTGAGCCCTGACCGTCTACCAAGCAAGCCTGACCGATGAATTCGATATAGATCGGTGCAAAGACATTTTTGACAGAGGCCCAAAACCTATCGAAGAGCTCATCAAGTTGTAGCTCAGACCTAAACCCGGGTAGTGTACGCAGCTCAATAAGAACCTCACCAGCCATGAGCATCGACGCATCGCCAACGTGCTACATATAAACACGGATTTGTTTGCTTGGCAGCCATTTGACATGCTGGGAATCCATCCCAGCATTATCTGCCACAAACTTGCCATCTGTCCCCATGCCAAACCAATATCACAATAGAAAAAGAAACATGGGAGAAGAACGATGCAAAACTGTCAAAGAAGAAGTGGACAAACTCCTCAATGCAAACTTCATAAGAGAAGTCAGGTATTTTACCTGGCTCACCAACGTTGTCATGGTAAAAAAGGCCAATGCAAAATGGTGAATATGCACCAACTACATTGATCTAAACAAGGCATGCCTTAAAGATGGATACCCTTTGCCCAACATCGACAAGCTAGTCGATGGAGCATTTGGGTTCCAGGTGCTAAGCTTCCTAGACGCTTACTCCGGATACAACCAGATCAAGATGCACGCTCTAGACAAGGAGAAAATGACATTCATCACTGAAGATGTCAATTTCTATTATAAGTTCATGCCCTTCGACCTTAAAAATGCAAACTCTACATACCAACGACTGATGGATCGAGTCTTTAAACAGCAGATCGGACAAAAATGTTGAGGTAGATGTTGTTACACTCTCTGTTATTCGGCAAGTGTATCGAGTCCACAAGTAATATATAAAACGGTAAGACTGAGTGTCGAGTCCACAGGGAATTTGTTTCACTCAGAAAATGTATATTTAGTGAGAAAACATTTTGTGTATACCGAAAGCAAATAAATATCAAGTTGGGTTTTTTGTGTGGAAATCTAGTTAACTATAAACTAAATATCTACGGTTTGAGAAGTAAAAATAGTTAAGTGAAAAACGTTGGGTTGTTCTATTGAATCTACCTTGGTGTTTTTAAATATTTTTCTCTATTTAATGTTATCCTAGTGTTCTTATGTTGAGAAATTACCCAAACCAAGATCCCTCAAGTGAATGGGCCTAAATCTCTTCAAACCTCATTTTTGATCCCTCAACAAACTCAGCCTAAAAGAGTTTCATTAAGTCCACAACATAATGTGGACAAGATTGCTGCACTCCATTCCTAGACATACAATTTTCTAGCTTTCTCTATCAAGTTCTAAGGCTTTAAAGCACTTTCTAATGCTAAAAATACTAACTATACATACAAATGGGTGATCAAGCCACAAGCATGTAAAAATAAGCATGGATAGAAGTAATGAACACATAAAAACAACATTAAATAGATAGTGAAAGAATATTACATCAAAGGTTAAGCAAAACTCCCCAACCAAGAGGTTTAGCCTTCCATTACAAGTAATGATCTTTCAATACAAAGAAGAACAAATTTTGAGTGAAGAAAAATGGCTAAGAAGGGTTGAGGATGTCTCCTTCAACCAATAGAACTCTAATCTCACTCCTATAACCTAAACTCTTTTGGTGGCTTCGTTTCTATCGCTCTAGCTTTTCCCTTGGCTCTGTTTTTTGACTCTTCTCTTGATTTCCACCAACTTCAGTGTTTTAAAGGCTACTTGGACGTTTCAGCTTCTGAAGGCTCGCTAAGCGAGAGTAAGTGAATTTTGGCTTAGCGAGCTGGGTGCGCTAAGCACGAGAAGGGACAAATGACTTGCTGGGCGAGCTTGTGGCGCGCTGGGCACGTACATCTATGACTGATCCTCTTCTAGGGTTTCCCAACATGCTAAGCGAGCTGCATGCCTCGCTTAATGGATGTCACTCGCTAAGCACATATGCCTCGCTTAGCGAGACATCAGTTGCTTGAACCTTTTCTTCTTTTAGCTTGAAGCTAAAGTGGTTTCAACATTAATTCACAAAATGGGAGTATCTAATATATAAAATCAAACTAAACATGAAGATATATACAATTCCTACAAAAAGAACCATAAATTGAAGGAAAGATGCTAATTTCATGTCACTATTCAATACAAAAGTTAGTCGTAAATAACGACTAACAGATGTGAACGACATAGTCGTGTAGTCTCAAAGTATAGCCCAACACGTGGCAGACCTAGAAGAAGTCTTTGGGGAACTCCACAAATATGACATGCGCCTCAACCCTAAAAATTGTACCTTCGGGGTAAGCGGAGGCAAGTTCCTCGGCTTCATGATCACTCACTAGGGAATTGAAGCCAACCCCGACAAATGCACTATTATACTATAAATATGCAACCCAACCAACGTCCAAGAAGTCCATAAAATGAATGGTAGGCTAGCATCCTTGTCCAGGTTCCTCCCGAAACTCGTCGAAAAGGCAAAGCCATTTTTTGAACTGCTCAAGAAAACTGTGCCCTTCCTATGGGACGAGACATGCAAACAAGCTTTCTTGGCTTTCAAGAAAACCATATCCCCATCGCCTGTTTTAAGCTGACCCAGGCCAGAAGTTCCCTTACTCTTATATCTCTCAGTAGCTAACGAAGTCGTTAGCTCAACCCTCGTAGAAGAGGAAGGGAAGCACCAGCTCTCTATCTATTTCACCAGCCACATACTCTATGACGCTGAGAAGCGCTACCAAATGATAGAAAAGGTGGCGTTAGCACTCATTACCTCGGCTCGACGACTCAGGCCCTACTTCTAGAGTTATCAAGTGGTAGTCAAAACGAACTACCCCATCAAGCAAGTTTTGCAAAAGCCTAAACTCGCATTATGGATGGTAGCCTGGTCTGTAGAACTTTTAGTGTTTGATATCCAGTATGAACCTCACGACGCCATGAAGACAAAATTTATGACTAAATTTCTAGTAGAATTCGCTGGAAACAACAAAACCACCCCAGACTGGTGGAACCTCTACGTGGATGGTGCGTCCAACGTAAAGGGAAGCGCGGCAAAAATCATCCTCGAAGGCCCTGACCATGTCACCCTAGACCAAGCCATCAAGGCGGAGTACGAGTTGCTTATTGCAGGTCTAAAACTAGCAATAGAAGTCAGGGCCAAAAAGCTACGATGCTACATAGACTCGCAGCTTGTCCAGGGATAGGTTGCCAACATATATCATACCAAGGAGACAGTGCTACTCAAGTACTACCACATTGCCAAAACTCTCATCAACAAGTTTGAATGCTTCGAAATATACTACATACCCAAAGAGAGCAACACCAAAGCATACATGCTCTCCAAGCTAGGTAGCACCAAAAAGGTTGGACACCTTAAAACTATCATTCAGGAGACACTCCAAACTCCCACCATAGATGCTGAAGAGGTTATGGCTGGAAAAGAAGAGGAACCAGACTAGATGATCCCCTACAAGAATTTCCTAATCTGGGGGGTGTTGCCATCAGTGAGAATGAAGCTCAACGTCAGAAATGGAAGGTTAGCTACTACGTCATCATTGATGGCAAAATATTCAGAAGAGGGTTGATAGCACCCCTACTTAAATGCCTAAACAGTCAATAGACAGATTATGTCATGAGAGAAATCCATGAAGGACTTTGTGGTCTCCATATAGGAGAACGCTCCTTTGCAACAAAGGTAGTGTGCACTGGTTATTACTGGCCAACACTCGGGAAAAACGCCCTTGACTTTACAAAGGCTCTAGGAGCAGTCAAATATGGGGAATGGACATACTGGGATCACTGCCAAAGGCTCTAGGAGCAGTCAAATACTTATAAGTCACCATCGACTACTTCACCAAGCCGATAGAAGTAAGACTCCTACGAGAAATTACGACCAACGAGGTGGAGAAATTCACCTAGAAACACCTCATATGTAGCTACGACCTCTCATACGCCATTGTCACAGACAACGACACTCAATTCAAAGCTCAGATGTACAAAGACTTCCTGAAAAGGCTAGGTATCAAGAACCTAGTCACCTTTGTCAAACATTCTCAGACCAATGGTCAGACAGAGGCAGTTAATAGAGTCATCCTTAGGGCCCTATGCACTAGACTAGAAAAGTCTAAGGGTCTATGAAAGAGGAGCTCCCTAGTATACTCTGGGCCTACCACTGTTCACCCCAAACAACAACCGATGAAACTCGTTACCAACTCACATATGGCACAAATGCCATAATCCCCATTGAATTCATGGAACCATCGACAATGAGACTATTATTCTAGCAACAAAAAAATGAAGAAAATATGAGGGTAGAACTTGAACCAACAGACGAAGTCCAAGACATGGCCAGGATCAAGGAAGAAGTCACCAAACTCCGAGCCGCGAGGAGATACAATACCAAGGTTCAACCATGAACCTTTCAACTTGGTGAACCTTTCAACTTGGTGACCTCGTATGGCAAGTCCAAGGTGAAGCCACAAAAGATCCCCAAGCATGAAAGCTTGGCCCCAACTAGGACGACCCATTCAGGGTCACAACAAGCCTTGACAATGAAGCATACAAACTATAAGAACTGGATGATAAAACAATTCCAAGAACATGGAAGGCCACCCACCTAAAGTTATACTTCAGTTTACCTAAATGCAAACCCAATGTTACACTCTTTTTCCTACTCAAGTCGTTTGTCCCAAGAATAGAAAAATCAAAGTTTTGGCTTAAGAGGTTTTAACGAGGCACATCTGGGATAATGAAGGGAATTTGTATTCAATCAAATACTTTGAATAAAAATTCTACACCCTTTCCTTTTCATAATTTCCTTGTCAAGACATGAACATCCATAGTCGTAGCTCCAAGGCTCTTAAAACTCAAGGACCATCCTTGGTAAGCCTTCCTTCTACCATTAAGTCTCCAGTACATGCCACCAACAACAAGTGACATGTACACAAGAGCATGCCATTAAGTCTTTAGTACATGCCACCCAAAACGAGTGACATTTATACAAGAGCACGCCATTAAGTCTCTAGTACATGCCACCCACAGCAAGTGACATGTACGCAAGAGCACACCACTACATCTCCAGTACATGCCACCCACAACGAGTGACATGTATACAAAAGCACAGTGCCTAAAACCCAGGTCAGACAATTCCCTGGTCAATCCTCCAAAGGAATCACAAAACCCAAGGTCCATCCTTGGTGAGTCCTACTGATTCGCGGCACTACGTCTCCAATACATGCTACCCACAAGGAGTGACATGTATGCAAGAGCACAACACACGCGTTGCACACAAGACTCGTCAAACCCAAGCTTCGCACTTAGTGATCCTCACAGGTTCACAAAATCCAAGGCCCATCCTTGGTAAGCCTCGATGCAGCTCTACAGGCTTTTCAAAACCTAGGGAAAAACACATCCTCGATCCAAGGCTCGATAAATCCAAGGTTAACCCTTAGTGAGCCCTTTCTGTTACTAAGTTCCATCTCCACATGAACTTAAGGTATGTAAGGTCTGCCCTTGACAATCTTTTCTATTCCTAATTTTTATTTGTGCAGGAATACAAGTTTATCAAAAGCCCAAGGTCCATCCTTAGTACCAAAAAACCCAAGGTCTACCCTTGGTATGCACGCCTACAAAACCCAAGGCACCCCCTTAGTTTGCTCACTCCTAGCAACTACGACGGCCACCACCAAAGGTCCAAGTTTAACAAAATAAACTACCACCAAACTATTTGGCAAGACCTTCAATTAGGTGGAAGTCATACTTACTCCTCATAACTATCAGAGGAGAAGCTTCGCATGTCAAAATGATCCATCACCAAATTGAGTGACAAGACATTCAATCAGGTGCAGGTCATGCTTACTTCTCATAAACATCAGAGGAGAAACTTCGCAGGTCAAGCGACCTACCCCTAGACTAGTTGGTAAGACTGTTAACCAGGGGCAAGTCAAACATACTCCTCATAAGCATCAAGGGATAAGCTCTGCAAAGCAGAAAGAAGTCCCACCAAATGGGTGACAAAACCTTTAACTAGGTTAAAATCAAACCTCAGATGATTTTATGTCATATACTTTTTACAACACTACCGTGGTCCTACCTCTGCATCGAAAAGGTCTTGCTTCCTATGCTATCAAAGATTCCACACTTATCCTTATGGCAGCCTATTCATACTACCATAAGTACGGAGTGTTGCATAGATAAAGTTAAACACACAAGACATACATAAACGATGCAAAATGTGTCATCGAATGAGAAAAGAAGAAAAGAAATGAAAGGCAGCTTAAGCATTGACATCATCTTTTTCCTCCTCAACACCCTACTCCTCCTCACTGGCCTCCTCTTCAGCAGCAATATCATCTTCATCAAGCAAAATACCGTCCTTCACGTCCTTGAAAGGGTCAAAGAGACCCAAGTCAAGGTCCTTAGTGAAGAACCCGACCTACCTGACGGTCTTGTTGAAGCCCTCTTCATGTTGTTCCATGACCTCTTTCTTGTAAATGAGCAGCTCCTCCTCAAGCTCCTTGTTGGCCTCCCTCTCCCTAGCAGCTCGTATCTTGGACTCCTCCAGCATGGACTCCACTCCTTCAACTGAGCCTTGAGATCCACCATATTCTTTGCAAGCTCGTTCTTTACCACCGCAACATTCTCCACCTTGCCAGCCAAGTTCTTTTTCTCTTCCAGCAAGTCCTTGCAGCGTCTAAACAGCTCATCACCGTTCAACCCGGTGCACAACTACTTGGCCAATACATTACCAACTTTAAAAGACAGTTGGTAATTCGACCTCACAACCTCAATAAGAGCAACAATGGTACTAGCTACCTTAGGGCGCTCCACTCTCTAGACAGTGCGAGCAGTTTCCCTCCATTTGGCAACTTCATCCTCCAAAAATGCCACTCTGCTTAGCATCTCTTGATGCCGTTGCCCATTTTCTTCATGAATTTACAGACTCCGCTAAAAGAAGACCTTGGCAGAATCCATAGCATGATGAAACCCAACTGACCTAATAAGATTTTTTCAAAAGCTGAGACAAAGCCAGTCGAGTCTTTTGTTCAGGGGCACTGGTGGTCACCACACCGACATTTAGTATAGGTGCAGTGACGGTGGATGAGGGTGCCACAACAGAACCAGCCAAAGCAGCTGACACACTCACTTCAGTAGTAACAGGAGCAACCTCCTGAACAAGCACAACAAGAGGAGGTGGAGGAGCACGAGTAGCAGCAACAACAACATCAATAGTAGAAGCCTTGACGATCAATAGAGCCAGAGGCACATCTTGCACACTTGAAGGGCAACCCACAACGGGTGTCAACCCTACAACTTGCCTCAGGGCACGAACGCTCGAAGAGGCCCTCGACTTCTTGCGTCCCGACGGCCTAGCACTATCATTCTACCTCCTCTTATCCAATACAGTGGAAGGGGCACTGGGAGCAATCTCAGCAGTACCAACAACAACATGGCCAACCTTAACAGCAGGTTGACCCCTTTCAGCGAAAGCAGCAGTAGGCGGTGGAATATTCCCACGTGCAGGTCCGACCTATTTAATTAGGGGACTCAAAGCGAATTTGCCCATAATTCCTACAAAACAAGCAACAACAGCACAAGCAAGTGTTAGTTCAGGCCGACACCAACCTCAGACCAAAAAAAGGGGCAAGGTTTGGCACTTTACCGTCCACAACAGCGAAAGGATTGCTCACCAAGGGAAGAGATAGAATAGCCTGTGTGTCCAGTGAGGCTGGCAGGTGCTCCAAAATAGCTTTGTCGACCCTCTCCACAAGGGTCAACAGGTCTTGTTGAGCATCAGTGTTAAGCAGCAGTGGCAAACCATCAGCCATGACACCCGAATCCAGGACCTTGAAGAAACGATCCTTGAAACGGAAAAAGACGTTCGAGTCAAAGAGATTGTTAACTAATTGACAAGTGCACCAAATTGTCACAAATAGTAAAGTAAAACGGAAGTCCGAGTGTCGAGTCCACCAGGACTTTGTTTGTACTTAGATTAATTTATACCCAATTATTAAGCAAATAATTAAAGAAAAGAGATGGCAAATTAAAGGCAAAATAAAATTATTGAAAACAAGAAAATTTGCAAATAAGAGAGACAAAAAACAAACACTTTTAAATGCCAAGGTTAATTCAGAATACAAATGTGTTGGAGCCTAGCATAACAAACTACTTGTGATGAAATTGTTAATAATTTTTCTCTATCTAATATTATCCCAATTTTTACCCACACCTACTTTGATACTCTAACCCTAATTCCTCAAGTGAAAGAGCCTAATTTATCTATTTTCTCTCTCAAATTCCTTTGCAAAGATAAAACAGTAAATTGCATTAAGAATAGAGATGCATGAATAGGCTAAACAAAATCATTTTATTCCTATACATGATTCACTTAGATGTCATTTTCCAATTCTTTAGAAAATAAAAACTTTCCAATGCCTAAATCCTAAACAGATGCATGAATATGGGTGATCAGACCATAATCAATAATAATAAGCACAAACAATGAACAATAAAAATTGGAATTGCATTAAGTAGATAGTAGGGAATAATTACATAACAAGAGTTTGGCCACTAGGCTCCCAACAATGGGGGGTTTAGCCTCTCATTCTCATAAGAGACTTTACACTTTAGGGGTTAATGGGGATAGAAGAAGAAGAATAGGGATGGAGAGAGAGAGAAAAATGGCTATAAAGAGGGTTTCCCCTATTTGAGATGCTCAGGCTTTGGGTGTATTCATTAGAAAGCTCTGAGTCTCGGTGTGTCTTTCTCCTTTGCTTCCTACTTCTTTTATAAGCCTTGGTTAGCTGGATTTTTACGCAACCTTGTGCTAAGTGCAATAGTTGTGCTTTGCACTGAGCGCGCCTTTAGGTTTCCTTGTGGGTGTCAGAACCTAATTTTGTTCGGGTCCAAAAGAAAAAAAAAAGAAAACATATTAAAAAATAAAAAAAAAGAAGAAAAGAAAAGAAAAAAACAAAAAATGAATGAGCAAAAAAAAGAGATAAAAAAGAAAAGAAAGAAAAAAAAGAAAACAAAAGGAAAAAAGAAAAGAAAAAAAAGAGAAAAGAAAGAAGAAAGAAAAGAAAAAAAAAAGAAAGAAAACGTGCAAAAAAATAAAGAAGAAAAAAGAAGAATAACAATAGAGAAAAAAAGAGAAGAAAACAAAAGAGGAAAGAAAAAAAAAGCAAATAAAGAAAACAACAAAAAAGAAAAAAAAAGGATGAAAAAAAACCTAGAAGAAAAAACAAATAAAAAAATAATACATTTTGTACCCTATTGGGCTCTCAAAGAGAACCAATTAGGTCAGAAAAAAGCACAAGATAAAAGTCAAAAAAGAGGGGATGGTTTGGGAATGAATGCATAGAAGAGGCACAGGTCCCGAGGGTAGAAAAACAGGCCAACCCGGTGGCGCCATTTGGCAATTCTGTCAGAAAAGGGAGAGGGGTCTCTAGGTATCCCTCATTCCTTTCAGTATCTCTTTTCCATGTTTTGGTTTCTTCTTTCCCTTCACTATCCCTTTTCATCTTCTTCTTCTCAGGTTCTTTTTGTTTCTTTTCCTTCCTTATTTTTTCTTTCTATTTATTCATATCACCGTGCCACCCTCTGTGGTGA
This sequence comes from Glycine soja, assembly GCF_004193775.1. Lineage (NCBI taxonomy): Eukaryota > Viridiplantae > Streptophyta > Magnoliopsida > Fabales > Fabaceae > Glycine > Glycine soja. The sequence goes on along the minus strand of NC_041011.1, from coordinate 40,046,151 downwards.
CTCCACCATGGCCGCCAACAACACAGTTTGATCTTGTTTTTTTTGTCTCTTCTTATTTCTTTATTTTGTTTGGTTGTTCAAGTGCTTCTCCTTTGATGCGTTTTTGTTTTTTTTTTCTTTTGCCAACTCCAGCGAGGCCGCGAAGTTCCTGTCCATGCCACCACCACCAAAGGCCCTATCACCTTCATTTTTTTTTCGTTTCTTTTCTCTTTTTTTTGTTTGCACCACCGTAAAACCTACGCCACCCTCCGTGGTGGTTCCCCTTTGGCCGCGCCATTTTCTGCGTGAGGAAACTAGAGTTTTCCAACCTTGTTGCATAATCACGAGTTGGGTCGGGTCGCCCTGACCCGGTTCCAACCCAACCCTAAAAAGACAAAAACAAAAAACAACAACAACAACAACAACAATTGCTTTTTGCACCGCCTTTTTAATACATGCACCCTTTTATGTTTTGGGCCTAGCCCATTTTCCAAAGTCTATAATAAGATGGAAATGCTATTCACACCATGTTTTTCATACATGCACTATTTTTTGGGCCTAAACCATTTTTGCGAAGTCTGAAATATAATAGAAACACTATTTACACCATTTTTCTTAACACATGCATCTTTTTCATTTTGGGCCCAGTCTGTTTTGTTTGAAGTTCGAAATAAAATAAAATTGATGGTTACACTCTTTTCTTTATATGTTCACCCCTGCCACTTAGGATGGTGACTAGGCCTGCCATGTCAGCACTGCGTCAGTGTTGACTAAGTCCAAGTCAACCCTTTGACTTAAAAAAAGGAAAAAGAATAATTGTAAATATTAGTGGATAAGTCTTTTTTTTATTTTCTTTTTTTATGGTCTCTATTGTTTATTTTATTCTTCAATGCAATTTTTTTAGCTAATTAGTTTAATTAATAATGCATTGTAAATATCTCGTTATTCAGTTTATTTCCCCCCATGTTTTAATCCTGCATCCTTAATTACTATGTGTACTCCCCACTTCTATGTTATCTCTTTCTATTCTCATTCTATTTTATTTCTTATCACTATGTCAATTGTTTAGTTCTTTTTGCGAATTTGCATTAGCATTCTTTAGTACATGCTTAGGCTCTGTACACTCCATGTTGGGTCTCCGGCTTGCTTGGCGGTGTTTCAATAACGTGTGAGTAAATTTTGTGAATGACATGTTGGGTCTTCGATTCACCTGAGTTCACAAATTTTACCACAAAACTAAGCTCTTTCCTAAAAAGATAAAATTCTCAAATAAATGATCACTCAATTCTCTTTTTTTCCATGCACTTCATGTTGGATCTCCGACTTACTGGACAGTGTTTCAATAAAGTGTGAGTAAATTTTGTAAATGTCATGTCAGATCTCCAACCTACTTGACTTCACAAAGTTTACTACAAAATCAAAACCTTTCCAAATAAAATAAAATCAACTCAACACACAACCTCTTTTTCTACAAAGAACTACGTAACTCTGATTTCTTCATTACACCTGGGGATACGTAGGAGCGAGGGCAAATCCCTTGTCGAAAAAAAACTAAAAAAAATAAAATAAAAATTTGATTTCCTTTTCTAAATAAAAAAAATAATATAACAAAATATAATTCATGTTTTCTAGGGAAGATAAATAATTAAAAGTCACATTATTTTTAGCACACTCGATTAAAGGTTGTCGTCTTCATGACGGACGCGTGAGGTGCTAACACCTTCCTCGTACGTAAACGACTCTCAAATCCTTTTTCTCAAATCGTATACCATTCCTTATCATTTTTTGGTTTTCCTGACATTTTTCTTAAGTAAATGTTGGTGGCGACTTCCCATGTTTTCAATTTTTTGGAAAATAATTTATTTATTTATCTAAATAATTTTTATTTCGTTGTCCGTCATGACCCATGTTGTGACAGTGGGCCTTCTTCTCCCTAAACCTGGGCTGGCCGCTAAGTGAGGCGTCACGTTGGGCGTGACTTGCATGCTAAGCAAGATGCTTCTTAACTTAAACTTCTTCTTCAAGACTTTTCTTCAAGTTTCTGCATCAATTTTTCTCTAAAGCACTTGTAATTTCCCTTCTTTTTGAATCTTGCTGGTCAAGAATTAAAATGATATTAAAATCCTCACTATTCTCTTAAAAACAACAATAAAGTAGAGGAAATCTAATCATTCTTGTCTGATTTGACTATCAATTAAACCTAAATTTCGCAGTTATCAAAGACCCAACCAATGTTTCCTGTTAGTTTCATTTGGAAGAAATTCAAGAAGACCGACACATTAGGCCAGATGTTGAAAAAGGGGCACAAAATTTTAAAAGCTCTTACCATCGCCCAACTGTTTGGGTGAAGCTCAGAAGGAACCACATTCAAGTGCTCAAGCAAAGCACATTGGAAGACGAATGGCGGATTGCCTGATGTCGCCCTCAAGAAAGGGAAGTCATCACTCCCGCAAGCCTGAACGACTATCTTCCAGAAGTCTTTAGGGCTTGCCAGCTTCACCTGACGTTGTAGAGCAGTGATGCTCGCAGCAGAGGTGAGAGAGGACTTGTACTTCATAACATCGTCCCTCACTTACTCATAGCCAACAACAATATGTGGGGACAATGGCGGCCAAACACTATGGCTACGTCGCATGTGGGGAGACACCCTAACATCTCTACACAACTACCTCTCCTCACTCCCCCAGAAGCAGAAGGGGGGAGGATCACAATAACTGGGACAAGCTCCCCGGAAGTAGTAGAAGGTTGCGCCTTCTCGCAAGGGCGAGAAATGCCCCCACCAGTAGGATGCAAAGCCCTCACCCTTTCCGAAGAGGAGGACTTGCTGTCAGAGGCACCACAACGAGTATCCTTCAAGGATGAACCGCTAATGGAAATGACCTCCCGGTCCATCATGGGTTGCTCAATTGAGCCTCCAGAATCAGTGCCACCCATGCCGATGGCGGAATCAAACAAGAATGAAGGCATGACCAGAGAAAATGAATACCTTGAATAAGCAAAGAACATGAACGGAGGAAAAGGGAGAATCACAAGAAGCAAGCAAGGAAGTTTCGAGAAAGAACAGTGGTGGTGATCACAAATCAAACATCCACTCCATTTAAAAGAGGAGACGAACTCTTCGATAACTAACAGGAGCTAAAGTGGTGCCCTAAAATTTTGCACCATGACGCAGCCCCACTCACACACAAACTGCGTCTCCAGTATGTATCCACTGAACGAGTGACACGTATGTAAGAGTACTGAGCGTGTGCCGCACACACCTACGACAATGGACAAAATGTAACGTCTATCTTCAATGCACCCTCTAATGGTCAGAAAAGGACAGAGTTATCAAATCTAAAAATTTTCCTCACATGACACATCAGACTTAGCGTGAAAGATCAAAGGCATGTCCATCCCAGACAACTTAATAGAAGCAGCCTGGACAACACTTGTTCAGGCTCGGGGGCTTGACAAGCTACATCGACCTGCAATTCTTGAGGTTACCGCACCTGATATCAAACAAACACTCAATCATGCTTGGGGGCTTGACAAACTCGTCACCCTCCTACTTGTCAAGGCTACTACCTCGGACATCAAACAATCTTCAACGCTGGACAACCTCTTTCGCCCACAAGCCGGTTCAGAGCTTAGGGGGCTTATGTACTCTCCAGGGTCCATAAAATACACATGACACCCTACATGACACTCTGAGACAAGTGTCAACCCTCCACGTCAGCTTTGGAATAGGAGTACAGACACTCGGCCCTGAGTAGTCAGGCTCCCTTATTGATAGGTTATCTCCAACTTCTTATTATTTGAATATATTTGAATCTTCTCATTTCTTGGTAGGTATTCAATTATCTATAAAACTATACATTATCTATAAGGTACATTTATCTACTAGTAATTATCTTTAATCTACATGTTACTTATAACATTATCTACAAGCTATCGACTATTATCTATAAGCCTTGAATTACATGCAAAGGTTATAACAGTGCCTACAAATAATGACCCGCAACCCTGCTCCTCTCCTATAAATATCAGGTTCCATCGAACCCTCAACACATCCCACACACACGAGCAAACACGTCTGTGCACATCTCTCTTAATCGCTCACTCGAGCTTACATTTATGCATATACATGCTTTATCTCCTAACTCATATACTTACTTTGAACGTCGATTCCTTTTTTTTTTTGCATGTCTCCCCTCCTGTCCTCTTAACAGAGGTACCTCTCAAAGCTGACATGTGAAGTCTGGAAGCCCATTATACCTACGTCTACCCTAACGTGTGTCAATTCTGAATTTTGATAAGTATAATAGTTAATAGGAATAAAGATATAATAGAAAAAAAATAAGGTTATCTTTAACTTTGAAAAACAATAAGAATTAATTTATGATAAAAATCAAACAATTAAAAAAGAATAAGAGAGTATAGAATAACTAGTAATTTATAATTGTAGTTATATAACGACTAAAGTCAATAAATTCTATTAAATTTTGAATGTACAACTACGTGATAAATTTTAGGTACTCATTGGTTAAAATTAAAGTTATAGGTGAAAATTGCATTTAAGCCTAAATGGCTAGTAAGCATTATGTGTATAAAACTTTGATGGCACGTGATCGGCGATTTGTTGGTGAAGTTGGATCACGTGAGAGACGATCGATCGATCTTTGTTTCTGGTTTGACTGTTACGAAACGACGAAGCATTCCATTTTGTTTCGTTTGGGATCTGAATGGCGACGAGAAATCGCACTCTGCTTTTCAGAAAGCACAGAGATGCGTTGAAGAGTGTTCGAATTCCCTCATTCTCTTCGGCGCCGTCCACCGCTTCCGGCGCCGGCGGTGGCCCCGTCATCGAATTGGCCACCACTTCATTTCTCAATTCCAATCGCTCTTACACTCCGATCAGTACCGATGATCCCGGCAATTCAAGGTGCACTTCATCACATTACAGATCTTAAATATCGATGTTAATTTTATCGTGGATCAAATGTCCGAATAGCTTATTATTTCTTAGATCCGTAGCTTTTTTTATTGATTTCCTTTTCAACGATTCATTGAATACTAGTAGGAGTGCTCACATTTGCTATTGAAGTTCGTCACTCGAAACATGAAGTCATACCTGACAGGAATTTCAGATTATTAGTATTAGTAAAGGATGCATGTGACGTGGCATCATCGAAAATGAGTGTTGTGGATTAATTAACGGATGAATTGTCTGTGCTACACTCTTGATTTTTTTGTAGGGAATTAGAATAACAGTGGAAATGGATGTTTTATAAAATTATTGTGCATAGTTCACTTTGTCTTTTGTTTTTCACACGCGTGTGTTTCTGTAAGAATTGGAAATGATGAGTTATTCATTGTTTTTATGGATGCAGTAGGGGTCCAAATGCAATTACTGTGGGGCTACCTCCGGTGTGGGTGGATTTATCAGAAGAAATAGCAGCAAATGTGCAACGTGCGCGCACAAAAATGGGAGAGTTGGCGAAGGCTCATTCAAAGGCTTTGATGCCGTCATTTGGAGATGGTAAGGAAGACCAACGAGCTATTGAGACTCTAACACATGAGATAACTGACTTAATAAAGAAGTCGGAGAAGAGACTGCGGAGACTTTCTGCTACTGGGCCTTCTGAGGATTCCAATGTCAGGAAAAATGTGCAGGTACGATTGCTGAACTCACATGATGCTGATGAGATGGATGATGAATTTTTTCTTTTCCCCCATAATAATGTATGTGCTTTATTCAACTTAAAATCTTTTGGGCACTTCATGAACCAAGCATGAGACTCTTAAATGGTATCAATGCTATGGTATACTGCTTTTATTGTTTAGGGGTTGTAAAAGGAAGTGTATCAGATAAAACTATGAAGCACCGATACTTACTCTTACTTAAAGTATCGTATCTAACACATATCTAGTATCCCTCATACTTGGATACTATACCTGGCCAATACTTCATCCTCTTTATGGCTGATGGCTGATGCTGAAGAGGGAATGAGATTGACACTATTCTTGTTTGTAAGGAATAGATAGTGATTAATGATGACAATGATTTATAATCTCTATTTTCTTTTTAGTAATGTCCAAGAAGTCTCCTCTTAGTTTGGATTATTGGAATTGCAATTATATATTTATTTATTCTTTAGAAGATTTTATACATATCTATGTATATATTACATGTATCATATCCTATATATTTTTTGAATAATCATATAATTGTATTGAATACGATATATGCAAGTTGCTTTTGTGCATCATAGGAGAAATGAGAAAGAAATTACAATGAGTGGGGGAGGTGGGAGATAAAAGACTAAAAAGTGCAACAGATTTCCAGCTTCTCTATTTTTCACGTATGGAAACTCCATTTAAATTACTGCCTGGTGTGAACATACCATAAATCAATGGGCTTATAAACACCCTTAAGGATGTGTAGACAGAAACCTTAGTGACAATTACAATCCCATCCAATAACATATATGTTCGGGAAAACCCAAGTCTCACATTGGCTAGAGATAATGCCAAGATAGAGTATATAAGTGGAGGGCAACCCTCACTTTTTGAACTAGTTTTTGGGGTTGAGTTACGTCCAAACTCACATTCTAACATTCTAAAATGATATCAAAGTCTATCATAGATCCATTAAAAGGGTTACCCACCATATTATCCACACATCAAGCCCCAAAAGTGCTGGGTGTGACGGGGTGTATTGGAAAAAACTCAAATCCCACATTAGCTAGAGATAGTATCAAGATAGAGTATATAAGTAGAGGGCAATCCTCATCCATTGAGCTAGTTTTTAGTGTTGAGTTAGGCCCAAATCCAAATTCTAAGAATATACGTGGGCATGCAGGCACCCTTAAAGATGCATGCATTTTGCTTTCAACCAAATAATCACATCATCATAAAAAATTTTCCTCCTTTTCTTTTACGAACCCTTTGTATTATGTCGTGAGAAATTGCTCAAAGGTGAAAAGGGTAGACCAATATTCTCCAATAACACCAAAAAAAATTATTCCAAAGGACTGCACTTAAAACAACATATCAGCCGAAAAATTTATATGGTATCCTATTACTTAGTGCTTCATAGTGAAGCATAGCATGTTCCTGTATACAATCTTTGCCATAATTAAAATTATCATATGCCAACTGTAAGCTACCAAATAATCATTCTAAGTTTAGTCAACATTATTCTGTCAGTCAAGTATGCTACAGTATAGAATCTAAAGGTCTTATAAAGAGCACTTGGCAAGGAAGGGATGGGGAAAAGGCTTATGAGGACCATATACTTTTATTTAGTCAAGGTTCTCTCCACCCTTCTCCATGTGTCGTAATGTTTGTAAAGTTCTCATCAAGTCATCCTAAAGTTTTAGTGCTTGATTAAATTAATCCAAATATCTTACTTTGAGTTGCATGATTGGGGCAACAGACACTAGTCATGAACATTTATTAATTATTCCAAAATGCCTCGATTCTAATTGTATCCATTTCCTTTCTTTCATAGCCAGAAAGATGACAGGGTCATTTATGCATGAAATTGAGTCTATGATGGTGGCTTGACTTTCAACTGTTTAATCTTTATGTCTGAACTAATGTTTCATTACTTGTACCTTGTTGAACATTTTCTTATTTTGTGTACTGCTTGCAGCGCTCTCTTGCTACTGACCTTCAGAACCTCTCTGTTGAGCTCCGCAAGAAACAATCAACTTATTTAAAGCGCCTTAGACAGCAAAAAGAGGTGAGAGAAAAAAAGATAAAAGCTTTTTGTTTTACCTTTCTTTCCTTTACTAACAAAGAAAATAAAGTTTCTAATTTTTTCCCTGGGCATTTTTTTTTAACTGGTGTAGTTTATTTATATTGACAATTTAATAAACCAGAAAATATCACAACCGTGCAAATCAATTTGATTGTCATTAGCTCATTAAATTCTATCCTCAATTCTCATCTAGAGTACTGTATAAAATTGCATCTCTCACGTCATCAATTTTTTTCCTCTCTGTTGTGGCCAAATGATCTCATGGTAAATAATATCCTTGAAGTTTTGGTCTTTAATTGAGTTGGATAGTGTCGTATAATCTATGTAGCCAACCTCACTTGGTGGGATAAGGCTTTGTTGTGGCCAAATGATCTTTTGATTTTCCTTTTCATCAGCTAACAACAAGTGATGAAGTATACTTGCTCTTTTGGTTTGAAGGAATATTTATGCTGAAGGAAACTGTACTGCCTTTACCTTATTCCCTTGCTCTCTGTCTCTTATCTGGAGATCATCTCAATGATCATGTTATACATATTACTTAATAGCTGATGGATTTTGTTTAAAGCTTTTGATTATCATTTTATTTTATTGCAGGGTCAAGATGGAGTTGATCTAGAGATGTTAAATGGAAGTAAATCCAAATATGAAGATGATGACTTGGATAATATGGTATTTCTTTTTGTTTCATTTTTTTTGTTCACTTTGTTTCTTGAGTATGGAGAAGGTGGGCCAATATTTCTATCCTTACCCTGTTTATTAGCTATCTATTTGCTCGAAGATTTGTTGACAAATTCTATTATCCATATGGCCATACCCTTGCTGTAGTTGGATATATGTCAGTTGATTGCTGATGCTATCAAATTATTTATATGTAGGTATTTAATGAGCATCAAATGGCCAAGCTGAAAAAAAGTGAAGCATTCACAATAGAAAGAGAAAAAGAAATCCAACAGGTAAGCAAAAGTTGGATTTATGCCCTGTTATTAATGACTTGTTTGACCTTATGTGGTGTTATAGATGGACTTAGAACTTCCTCGTTTGCTTTTATAGGTTGTGGAATCTGTGAACGAGCTTGCTCAGATTATGAAGGATTTATCAGTACTAGTCATAGACCAGGTCAGCAGATACCCTCTTTTGAGGAAGTTTACAATTTTCTTTATTCCACACTCTTTTAACCATTAACATCCTCTGTATATAGGGAACCATTGTCGATAGAATAGACTACAACATTCAGAATGTTGCAACCACAGTTGAGGATGGCCTTAAACAGCTGCAGAAGGTCCTACTTCCATTCCTTGTCTACTATTTTAATTTGGCAGTGTTGCTAGCTTCCCTCTTCCCCTCTATCTCACTCTCATTATCTCATTTCCCCTATGATAATTATTTGGTTTATGGGAAGTGCAGGCAGAGAGAACTCAGAAAAAGGGAGGCATGGTAATGTGTGCTACTGTGCTTCTCATCATGTGCTTCGTAATGTTGGTTCTCTTAATCATTAAGGAAATTATTTTGTGATCCATGGTGATATTCGATTTATTTTTAATATTTGGCCACCTCTTGTTGGTGTGACCTTTCATTTGACACCAATATCCCTTGCCTACCCGGATAGTAACACGCAGCTTGCCTTGGAGAAGACCAAGCAGTTTTGGAGTAGACAAGCCACATTAATTTTCTCAATTTTTGGTTGTATGTAGAGGCCACATTAATTTTCTCAATTTTTTTTTTTTGTTTTGCAATTGGGAGGTAGGGTGGAGTAGGTGTGTTAGAGGCACAAGAACTTTAGAGGTTGGTGTGGTATAGTAGGAAAGGATATATAAGGTCAGAAAATGTATAGTGTTTGTATGAACCTCGACTTAAGCATTATTTGCCTGCAGAACCGGGTGCTTAGTTCGTTTTCGTACATTTTCTTTTCTTTGATGAAAGAATTCTGAATTTATTGATTGATGAAACCTGCGGAACCGGGTGCTTAATTTCTCTTCATACTTTTTCTTTTCCTTGATCTATGAAAGAATTCTGAATTCATTGATGAAAACTAAAAGTAGTACAGGATGGAAGTGCGTACATAAATTTAATTGATCTGATCATTTATACTAGATGATAACTAATCTTTGATTCAACTGATTACGTTATTTTTATATTTGGTTGAGACTTGAGATTACATTTAATGAAACTTGTGACATTATGTATATCATTCAGTGTTTTAAGGGTCAAGATTCAATACAATTTAAAAAACAAAGGTATAGGATCTAAATCCACTATATCACTTGAGGTGAAGTAATATTGCCTAATACATATAAGCACAAAATAGCCTTTCTTTTGATAGACTTCCAAATGTTTACTATAAAAATTATAACTACCGTAACAATCCTGTTATTTTTTTTTTACTGAAAAAATCCTGTTTCTAAAGTGTAGAATATGGATTTATCCTGTTATTAAATTCATTGAGTTTCTGAATTAATTTGCTTTTGACTAATAGAAACATAGTACTTGTGTAACTAATGAAGACAATGTGCTTTCGTAGCTCAGTTGGTTAGAGCACCCGTTTAGTAAGCGGGAGGTCTTGAGTTCGACTCTCAACGAAAGCAATTTCAGTTTTTAAACAGTAAAGCTCTACATTTTTGTAAAAAATAATCACAAATTTAAAGATAGTAATAGAAGATATAAATTAACATTGCACACAATGTCAGCTTTTTAATCACCATTTCCCTAGGAAGTTTCACTGTTTAAGCCCCTACACTACATCTACCTATCCACAATTTCAACACCTATATTTGGTTACTAGTATGAATTCTTCTTCGTTTTCTTAGCGTTTATCAAATCCGAAATGTTTAATGATTTTCGGATGAGGTCAGATAAGGTCAGCTTCAGATCATAGGTCAACATTGGAAGTATCTGAGACAATGTGTTCACATCTACCATGGCTCTGTGAGCTGATCCATCCACTTTAACTTTGTAGAACTCCCGAAGGGCAACAAGAGATGCTGAAGAAAGGTTTCTTCCTATAATATGCAAAACATATGTGGGAGTTAAGATTTTCATAACTAAGCGGCAAGTGTTTGTGTTTGAGGAATAATGAGAGAAGAATACCTTCAGACTTGATCAGTTCACGTCCCAAAGGAAGGGTGTCCAGAAACAGCGAGTTCCGAGGAAGCTCAGCACAACAACGGAAGAACTCATGGATGAGGAAAGGTGCATCAAAAGCACGACCATTGTGAGCAATCCATAACACATATCCTCCTTGTTTCTCACGGCTTTTAATGTACTGCAACAATATGGGAATCAGGTCTTCCATCCTGGAATAAGTTTAGGAGAGAACAAAATTAATATAGTCAACGGTCCAAAATCAAATGTATCTTATGATGATGATGATTATAACGTTGGGAACATGGTGGAAAATAAGCAACTTAGAGGCTAACATGATACAGAACGTTTTAAAACCAATAGACTAGTCAGTTTCTTCCACTCTTTCATCAGGGAAGCATTGTTACCATTTCGTCATGCAACCATGCATGACTCCGATTGAGCAATTATGGAAGGATAAGAAAAATTCAAACACCTTACTAGAATTGTTGAAATTGCTTAAAAATATTAATCTTTATCAGCCCGTTTATTGATGGAATCTTTTCTAATAAATATATAGTGACACTGATTCCATTAACAACATATATATATATATATATATATATATATATATATATATATAAGTCATAGTCAGATACATAAGTTAAGGTGGTATTTAGACAACATGTGTTCAGACATAGATTTTATCCCGCCAGCAATCCTCATTGATCATATTTTGATATTTCTAACAATCCATCCTCACATCCTTAAAAATTTGTTACTTTGTGCTCATCCAACCAACTCCCTACTCCATATAAATTACAAACAGCAATGGCAACCAAATCTAATCCAATTGGGTGACTACATCATGATATATTTTTACTTATTCATGTTCTTCAGATATAAACCTTCTCAATAAGGAAAAGTATTTAAATGCCTCTTACAACAATATATTAAAATTGAATAGCCACTAGCCATAAATCAATTCAGCAATAATTTTACACCCATTTTTGCAGTGATAACAATCCAACATACTTCCAAGGAAGGCTCTTTCCTACAAGATAAATATGAGAATATTCTGCCAAATATGCACATAATTTCTAAATTTTAAGCTGCTCTAATTTTCTTTTCCTTGGTCACTATTGAAAAATTTCACTAATTTGTTCGGGAAAACAGAGAAAAAGACTTCATTTTTGAGAGCTAAGCATAATTCAAGGAACACAACACGTTATATGTAAAAGAAATATAGTATTACCTTGGAACATCAGGTATGTTCACCATCTTCGTAGAAATTCCATGAATACGTGAATTAGGAACATGACATTGAGGATTTACAAGAGTTTGAAAAGTGCTGTTCTCACCACCCTTGAGATCTCGAAGAGCAATCTCAATGATCCGGTCGTTTACTTTGCTATACCCTGTAGTCTCAAGATCAAAAACAATAATAGTAACCAGATCAGATAAGTTTTCATACTGAGCAATCTCTTGCACATCCGGGTACAGAATTTTCTGCGACTGATCTAGCCGTGTTCTATTTACTTTCGCAGTAGCACTTGCTAAAATTTCATCCTTGTTAATTTTTGATTTGGTGTTACAAGTGGTTTGTTTACTTCCTTCAGCTCTTGTAGCTATAAGTCTTTGAATCAACTTAGTATTGAGTCCTCTCTCAAGACCATAAATTCTAGGACCAAGTAGCCTGATGCTAGAATTGTTGTTTCCATAAGCCTTACTGAAACCGTGTAATGCTTCTTCCCCATAATTAGCTAAGCTGTGTATTTTGCATCTGGGTACTTGCAATAAGGAAAAAATCAAAGACCCTGTCCTCATTTGAATTCAAAAACTGTAATAAAACAATGTCAAGTGATTAAGCACTCCTTATAAAATGAGACAGCAGTTACAACCTGAAACAAAGATAAAGCTGCAAGAGTATAAAAGCCAAACAATGAAAAAACTATGCTAGCATGAACATAAATAAGTTATATTATTGGAAGCAACCCCAAAAAATTACATAGGAATGATAACATGTTATCCATTAAATTCAGCACGATATGGATAACTAGACTGAAATAATAAGTAGTTATAAATTCATGAAGAATGAAGAAAGTCCTCAAATCAGAAAGAAAAGTGGGGGTGAATAACATGTATTGATCTGATATAGTCTCATGATGGCAATGCCAACTAGACTCTTGACCATATCAAAGGTTGAAAACTTCATGTGTACCAAAAAGAATTCCAACTCTTTGTCCTAACAAGACATAAATTGCCAAAAACCCATGGTCTAAGCATCCACGATGAACTTCATGATGAATTACAATAGCATACTGCTTTTGCCATTAAGCACAACAGGGTATCAAACGCCAAGAGTACACCACACCAACGAACTAGACACCATATCCAATTGAAAAACATTAAGGCACTAGATATATCAGTCCTTCTGACTTATATGATGTCTGATGTATCCTATATGAACAATCCAAATAATGAAAATTAGCATTATTTTATTCTATCCATCTTTGTTCATCAATACAAAATATTTACATGCATACATAATAGGCAAATCAACAAGCTATGTGTGGCAATGCAACAATACGGTGTGTTTTGGGTCAAATAAATCGCAGTTGCCGCTATAACTGTTAACTCTAGCAAACAATGAATGAAAAGATTATACTTTATTAGTTAAAATTAATATAATAAAACAAATCAACATCATCACATCAAATGATAGGCCCATAGCATAATAAACAAGACAATACGAAGGCCAACCATTCAAAAAGACATAAAAAAGGCATAATATTTTTTCAATATATGAAAAAATTGCAACTTGAACATAATAATTAAAATAAGTAAAAATCAAGACAGAAACACACAAGAAGGTGTGAGATGATTGGTTCAGTGACCATTTAGTAAGAACATTTATGATCTAAAAATGAAGAAAGAGATTAATGGCGCATTAGAGTGACTGAAAGAGTGAAATTTGAAGACTCGCCAGTTTGGAAATTTCCCCGGCAATGCAAGTGAAAGGAAGAGGGGGTTTGGAATATATAACTTGTCAGATATTTGAGACGCAGAAGAAAAAGCATTTGCATTTGCAAAGGTAACAACTAACAATGTATTTGTGAGTGCAATGAGAGAAACGGAACAGAAGCAACTCCTCAACGTTTCCCTTTCACTTTTCCCACATTCACTTCACACGTTGTCTTTCTTCGAGAAACAATAATTTCCTTTATTAAGAAATTATTGTCATTTTTAATATATTTTTTTATCTAATGTTAATTATTATCATTCTAAAATTATCATTTTCTTATTTTTATATTCACTTAATTATTTCTTATTAATATTTAAAAAAATAAATAAATAAAGATACATAAAAAATAATTAATACATGTAAAAATTCAAAAAAAAATATTAGAAACAATCAAAATTTTGAAAATGTTAGGAGGACATCCAACCCACAAGTTATCCTTCCCTCCCTCCCTTCACTATTTTTCATTAACTTAATCTTGTATCTCTATTTTTAGTACTGCTAGTCCTTGATTAACAAAGTAGAAATAAAAAAAAAACTACTATATCAGTAATGTAAAAAATTATTAAAAATTAATTTCTAAAATAAATAAATATTCTATATAATGGCCTTTTATTACATTTTTAAAAGGTAATCACTTTTAAAGTATTATGCTTTATTTATAACTTATTAAAATAATTTTAAACTGATTAAAATTAAATTTCTATTTTTTCTTTACAAAAAAAATTATTTTAAACTGCTTCTAATAAAAATCAGTTGTCCTTTTTTAAAAAATAGATAATTCTAAATAAACATAAATTAACTTATTTTTTTAGAAGAAAAAAAATCTAAAATGTAATTACTAGATTTTTTTTTAATTTGTAACAAAGGAAACCAATATATAAAAGGATATAACTCTATATGAAAGATTTATTAGAGTTTGATTAGGCCATTCCATTCCAGCAACCCATTCTTTCGTTTTTTATTGTTCTTAAATGGGTATCACAACCACACTCTCAATCACTCAAAAAGATTTAAACAAATGTTCTTTTTAATCCAACATCTTTAAAAACTTTACTAAACAAATTCCACAAGTATCCTACATCTCTACATTTTATTTTCAATGCTAACATCTCTTGTTTTTACTTTTTTATTAATATAATTATTACTAGGTTAAATTACTCATTTGATCCCTATAATTTCATGATTCTTACCTTTTTAGTTCTGATAGTATGAAAGTGATTTTTTTAGTCCTTATAGTTTACATTTTAATTCTCTTTTAGTCCTGTAGTTTAAAAGTGTTCTTTTTAGTCCTTATAGTTTATATTTTAATCATCTTTTAGTTCCTATAGTTTGAAAGTGATATTTTTAGTCCTTATAATTTATATTTTAATTATCTTTTAGTCCTTACTATAAAAATAATTAGCTACAAATTAGTTATAAATTATCAATTTTTTTTATTACAAATTATCTTATGATAAATTAGTTACAAATTATTTACTAATATTTTTGTAATTAATTGTAATTGATAATATTACTCATATTTTGATGGTAAAGATTAAAAGAAAATTAAAATATAAAGTATAAGAACTAAAAAGACTTTTCAAAACTATAGGGACTAAAAAAGAATTTAAATGTAAATCATATGAACTAAAAAAATCATTTTCAAACTATAGAGACCAAAAGGTAAGAATCGTAAAATTATAGGAACCAAATGAGTAATTTAACCTTATTATTATTTATTATTAAAAAAAAAAGATTTGTTAGCCCCACAAGAAGTGTTAAGCACCGATGCTTAACAAGTTTTTCCTCACACTATTGCAAATAAATGAGTACCATTCTTGATAAGAGAAACACTCCTAAAAACAACGCATTAGAGATGCCCTTAAGCAAAGACTAATTCTACTTGTTATTCCCTCCTTTGGAAGTAACAGCAAAAATAATGGATTTATTACAATTTTTTAATAATCTTTTGTATAGCAATGTTATTATTAGTGTGTGTTTGCATTGACCTTCCATCCAACGAAATGTCAATCCATCCTCCACCCACCTATTACTTATTTATATTGAAATGTGAAACTTTTTCGTTTAACGTTACTGGATACCCATTCCAGTATTGAACGGGTAAAATTACACTTTTAGCGATTATACTCAATGCAAACGTAAATCAAGGATGTGAGAAAACATTAAGTTAGTATACAACTAGCATTGAACGGATAGAAATAATAGGCTAATAGCACCGAGCATACACAATTAATTACAGCATATTTTCTTTTGAAAACATAGCCCCAACTCCCAAGTTGAAGTACTACATGTACCGGGACCTACATAACGTGATGGATAATGGAACTTTTTCAACCAAAAAAGCTTACAAAGGAATAGGATAAAAGAAAGACTCCAAAACGTTCCTTGTAACTAATGGATAGGCAGTAGCATTTGGCATTTGCCAAAAAACCAACAATCGTAACTTTTTACTCCAGTCTAGGACAATATATAACAAAGGGAAAAAAAATCACGAGACTGAGCATTCATTAATTCTATGAAATGATCACTTGGCAGAAAGAAGACTCTAGTATTCTCTACGGTGGCAAAAAAATATAGCCACAAAGCATTTTACACCATGAGATATGAAATACCAGGCATTGCAAAAAACCCAAGCCAGTCCAGCAACCATGTATTAACTTGCTGGACTTCGTACGACCCAAGGACATTAGGACAATGACAAGACGTTGACTTATCCCCCAACTGCTGTCGCGTCATAATGGAGGACTTTACGGATAGACCACCCAAAACTCCTGCAATTGAAGAAATTCTGAATAATCATTTAACGATTGAAGGAAGCATAGAATATATGCAAACTGCCAAAACATAATTGATTAATTCCATTAAAAAATTTACAGAGAAACCCAGAACAAAGCCAAAGATAAAATGTTACCCCAGTAGAGCATGAATATCTTCTAATTAAAGTTGAATCCACCGGATGGCACAGTAGGAGCGTCACTGCTACCAAAGTTGAACCCTGACTGAGAAGCATCCCCTGGAGGCATAGTCTCATCTTCCTCCTCCAACCAGTATGTCTCAAGAATCTTGACCGCCTTTTCATAAATCTCTGTGTTGTCATGACTCTGGAGGTTCTCAATTTTCTCCAGCCCCTCAGCTTCATCAATCATTTGGGCATATAGATTCACATCACCAGTATTGCCTATATTTTTATCAGCTTCTCCCACCTTCAAGATGTTTTCAAGGCCTTCCAGACAAACTGTCACAATCCTAGGATCAGGACAGATGAGAAGATCACACAAGGGTTTGATACACCCTTGACTTACTAGGAACCTGCAGACCAGGGAGAAATAATTTATATCTTGCAAGGAAAAAAAATTATGAGATCATATTAACCTACTTGGGAATATAAAAAACAAGTGCTTCCCCCCATACTTGATTTGTTCATGAGAACCACCGGATGTAGCATTTGAGATAGCCCAAGCAGCTTCTTTCTTGATATCAAACTCAGCATTTTGAAGCAGATTGACCAAAGGAGCAATTAGATTAGCCTCAATCACAGCCTGCTTATTATCAGGAATTGAAGAGAATATTATTGCAATAAGAACTTCAAGTGAAAATGGAGGTTTAATTATCATAAAACAAACAAGTAACTATACCTGAATCTGCTGTTTATTACCAGCTGTGATGTTTGATATGGTCCAACAAGCTTCCTTCTTGATGCTTTTTTTATAATTATTGGTCAACAGATTCAGAAGGCAAGGAAGAGCCTGGTGATTGATGATAACCTATGGGGCAAAACACAAGGTTAAAGCAACCCGAAACTCAAAAAAAAAATTAAAATCATAGAAAGCATATTTTGATACCAGAACACATCATTTCCAAAATAGAGACATGATTAGGTAATCTCAGCAGTAACCTTATTAGGTTGCACTTGACAATGGGGTCTTAAGAAACAAACTCCAGATCAGAATCATCTATTATCTCACCACAGTGAAAATCCATTATCTATACAGCACCAATACAGCCAAAAGAAAGGATTGCCATATGGCTCGAGCAATAGCATTTCACTTTGATGTTATGTTTGTCTGGTGGGAAAGGGGAACAACAAACCAACAAAAATCTAGTAATCTTAAAAGCAAACATAATAAAAATAAATGATAAATATATCAGATGGCAAAAAAAATATATGCGCTTGACATCATTGAGAACAAGACTAAAGAAAAACGGAGACACTATTCTACAGGATTGTTCATGAGTAAAACAAAAGGAAAATAGAAAAGAATATTGCAACTTGCAATTAATAGTCATGTTATCACTGTTTTCCTTATTCTGTAATGTAGAAAGGCAAAGTAAAATATTACTGTACATAACCATAAGAGACATTCCTGAACATAATACCTGTGTCTGCATATCATCTCCAGTGACAATATTTCCAACAGTTCGAAGAGCAGGAATTAGCACTGAAGGGGATGGGTGCCTGAATAAGAGTAGCACATTTAGTGTTTGGCATTAAAATGAACATGGGAGCATATATTTTTGCATAGCCATATTTGAGAAGCAGAGTACTCACAGCAGCAGCTCAACAAGTCGGGGACAAACACCAGCTTCAATTACAGCTTGAATTTTATCATTTGTACCATCAGAAAGATATGACAGTGCCCAACATGCATCAGTCAAAACTTCTTCATCGTTCGAATGGATAAGACGGGCAAGAGCAGGAAGTGCAGGTTTAACCTGAAGAAAAAAACAAAGTATAATGTATGAACTGTGAAATAAAACACAATAGCAGCTTATAATAAATCAGTAAAAGCAGGACATAAACAAAAGACCAATGATTAAGCCAATGGGTAACCCTCCCAAGTTTTTTTTTTTCATTGGTGCTATGAGCCCAGGATTTACTAGTGTGGCTATTACAAGTTTCAATACTATCACTTTTACATGGAAGTACAATATTTAAGACTAAGATTTGATCGAATTACCTACTCAAGAAGTACATACATACGTTCATATATATATATTCAACAGGTAAAAATGTAGCTTGGCTTCTTACAACGAACAAAACCTCTCAAACTAGAAAATACAGCAAAAAACAGAGATAAAACCAAAAACAAACACTATTAAGATAATGCACACTCTGCCTCCCCCCTCTTTACTTCCAAAACACCCTCCCCCTCTCATGATCCCCCCCCCATAACCCTCTGATAAAAATTTAACGTTTCCCCTGCAAGGACCCTCTATTCACACACCACCATCTATCTATTCTGTAATGCTCATGGTTCACACATCAATTTGAGTCCAGTAATGAACACTCTTTACTACTTCCTCCCTCACAGCCCTTCTCTTCCCTTATTTCTCCTAGCATAGACATTAGTTTCAGCGCCTAAAAGCATACTTTGCAACTTTGTAATAGAAAAAACAAGAAAGATTTTGCTTAAAGTAAATGAAGAAAAAACTGAAGGATGTTCATTAGATCAAAAGACAAACCATGAGGTATCAATATAATGCAAAAGAACGTAGCATTCTAACCTATAGGGTAGATACATGTATACTTGATTAACAAGATTACAAGAACATTTAACAAAAAAAAAATACTATGTAATTGCTTTATGTTTCATCATATGTGATGGAATAAAAATTTGAATTATGATTACTAAATAAGTAGTATTTCACCAACTAAGGTAATTACAAAAAAAAATTGCAGCATTCCATCATATTAACAGAATACTAAAGCTAAATGAAAAAGAAATGGTTAGCTAGGAGAAGCAATACATATTTTTATACCTGATCAAAAGGAGGCTGTGGCTTGCCCCTGCAGAAGTTTGAAAGTGTCCAGGTAGCATTTCTAAGCATAGAAAGCTTCGCATGTTCATTTAATTGTGCCAACAAAGGAAGCAAAGCCCCATGACTTAGAACAAGATCACGACATCTAGGCGAATCCCCAGCGACATTTCCTAATGCCCACACTGCCTGTGAGTACCCAAAATACCAAGGGTAAAATGTTAAAGCTTTTAATAAATGATAGCATGGAACAGTACAACAAGGTATTGTTGTCTTCTGTTGTCGGCTGCAAATTAATAAATGGTTAAATACAACCACCCCACGCAGAAGCATACAGCTCCCCCACCACCACCCTACCCCAAAATTCCTTTCTTTAGCATGCATCACCATGCTCATAACAACATCACACCACAATAAGCATACCCAAATCCAAAAATAAACATGAACAAACGTGTTTTGCAATCAAGAGCTACCCTTTTAATTTCATAGACAGATGAAGGTATGTTAATATATGAATAAAGAATAATATACCTGTTCGCGGACATCATCACTAGGAGAAGCAAGTAGCTTCACGAAAATTGGGACAGCCCCGTGATCAATCACAACCTTTGTGTTTTCAGACGTTCCAGAAGCTATATTTGTCAAAGCCCAAGCTGCCTCAAACTGCAACATGCAATAGACAAACATCACCATAAGTAACATTGAAATCACTAATTCAAAAACAAAACAGACAAATACAAACCTGCAACTGCGGAAAGTCTTCCCTCATGAGAAACTCAACAAATCGAGAAACCACACCAGTCTGTATAACCTCCTCAATCGGTGGACTACGTTCTGATACACAAAAAACCAAATTAACCAAAGCACCATTAAAAATTCACCAAACAACAAATTAAACACAGAGACACCAATCACAAACCAATCGAAAGCAGCTTCCGAAACTGCGTCGTCGCCTCGAGCTGCAGGTTATTATCATCAGTCCAAACACCAGTAACCATCGATGGTAGATGTTCCAACTGCAGCAACATAGAAACACACACGCATACAACTATAATTCAAAAAATTAATTCTACAACGAACTAGGTAAATCAATTCATCAATCAGAGTGATACAAATATACAGTACAAATACGAAAGCAATTCGTTAATTGACCTTCTTCTCAACCAAACTAGAGTGAACGGACGCAGGCATCTGCTGAGGTTGGAGCCCCTCGCGCCTCTTCTTCTGCAAACTCTCTTCTCTGCGGTTCTTGCGGATCTCCACCATCGTGTCCTCTCGCCGTCTCCGACCTTCCTCCGCGTCCACCGCCACCTTGTACCGGTTCCGGCGGACCTCGGTCCTGGAGTTCCCGCTTGGGCGATACGACATCGTTTCGGAGGCAATCGACGGAAAAACCGTACGAACTACTAAGAAGCAGAGCACCGGTCCACGGGGTGTTGAAGAATTGGGGAACCTAACGGTAGGGTTTGGGATATATATGGATACGGAAAGCGAACGAGAGAGAGAGAGAGATTTTGGGTTTCTTTTATTCTTTTGCTGAGTGTTTTTGAACAGGGGAAGTGGAAAGTGAAAGGTTTATATACGAGGGTGGAAGTGGAAGCAGAAGTTGGGGTAGAAACGGACCTGGATCCGCTCACATTTGCGAAAATGCCACTGGTTTGAATTGGAAGAAGGTGAGGGAAAAAGTTACTATCATTGGAGACTGTAGTAGACAGTAGTGGAGGAGTTGGAAACATGCTGAAATTGAAAACACAATTTACGAGCACACAGACTCACTTGGCCCAAACAATACAAACTTGGGCTCCAGATCCATTTTTAAGAACCAAAAACTCTAAGGAGCACAGCAAAAACAAACATCCGCAATACGAAAAGAAATTAAATTGTTATAAAATAAAATATTCAGACGCGTGAAAATTATGACCGAGTTACGAACCCGATTTTCCATAATCCCCGCGTTTAGATCATCATACGAAGCATACAACGAAAATATACGAGATGGACAGATGTTGTACCTTGCACTAGGAGGACATTATTTCTTCTTTTTTTTATCTTATTGGTGGATAATATTCATTAGTTTTGTGATGATAAATTTATGTTGAAAAATTTAATGGGTGATATTTTTTCATTTTATTCATATTTTTTCATTCAAAGATTCAATACATTTTCTTCTTTTACAAGAAAAAACAATAGGATAAATTCTAAGTTAATAATTGGACATTTGTGTACTAAATTAATTTAAGTAAATTACACAAACACTTCTTAAGTTTGGACATATTATATGTTTTTCTCTCTTAAAATGCATTTCTTTTGCATCCTCAACGAATCCATTAATTAACTTATTAGTGTATTTGTGAAATGTCAAAATTATCTTTCATAGTTTTAAAATTACTCATTCTATTGTTCTTTTCACGTTCTGAAATTTCCAAATTAAAAATCTCAAAATATGTTATTTTAGAGTTTGAGTTGTCTCTTGAATTTGATTACCACTATCTTTGCTTATTAGGATTTGACGGTTACTCGTATATGTTTCCTTGCAAAACAATGAACAACAACACTCAACAACTAACAATGGAAATCTTTAACCTAGAAAATGAACCAAAGAGATACAGAAAGGAAAGGAAACAAAAAAAATACACCTAACTATAAGACATATTGCAATTTGCGTTAAACAGTGAAACTTTTTCTTTAAATGCAAATGAAACCCACGAACCACGATCACTAACTCATGAAGGCATACATAAATCAAATAAGAGTATGAAGAAATTGATTTGACCAACAGAAATTAAACAAAAACCAACAAAGAAATTAAAAATTCCTAAAATATATGATTTAAACTATTGATGAGAAGAAGACAAAGATATTTTTATCATAAAAAATTATGTTAAAAGATCATGTGACTAACAAGTAATTATATGGAATTAACACTATTACTAGAGAAAGGGATTAGAATTCCAAAATAATAGGTGTTTGTGTAGGAATCAAATACGGAAAGAATGTCGTATGTAATATGATGAAACTTGAAGAAGTGTTTGCATAATTTGTTCAAATAAAATAATGGATATTTGTGTAAGAGTTAAATATGAAAGAGTTGCACCTGTAATATGTTTAAACTTGAAGGAGGATTTATGTAATTTGCTCAATTAATTTTACAACAAATTGTGCATACTAACACTGGGCATGAGGACCCCATGTTGTGGATCTCTTCACTGCTCACCTGACAATGAAGTTCGTAAACCACCAGGAACATAAACACAATTGTTTCTATGACATCTATGGAGCTTGCAAACACGTTCTGGCTAAGGGAACCAACCAAAGGCTCAATTGCTCAAAACAAGAGACTAATAGTTATAATTATACAGCTTCACATTCCATCTGGCAGCTGCATCCCTTTTGAGTTTTGACTGACATGACACATTTGATAAAATTCTGAATCTTATACTATAGCGCTTTTGGGTTTTCCACTACTTGACATATTCACATGAGAACGACAGAAGTCTTCTCCATCAGAAGAGGCAATGTAAAAGCCATTTTGTTGCCCCAAATTTTGAGAATTGAATCAGTGTATTCTCATTCTCGGTTGAAAGATTATCTTGCACAAGATGCAAATATTATCCATAAGGGACCCAACTATCCCCTTCAATGCACAATCCAGAGAAAAAATCCTTCATTGAATTGCTACCATAAGGATTGTTCAGTGGCATGTCTGTTATGTCTGGCACTGGATCAGCATAGATTTGGTAACTATGTACGCTTTCATCTGTATATGAAGTTGAGGCATATGGTTGACCATTACCAACCCATGTTCCTTGATGACCTGCAAAAAACAGGTAAAAGCATATGAACAAAATATTCAATAGGGAAAAACAGAACAAGGGCTATAACTAAAATGAAACAGCCCAGAAAATTTAATACTAGAATAGTAGAATATACCTTCTTGTTCTGTAGAGATATTGAACCGTTGCAGACTTTGCTCTGTAGCATCAGATTGCCCTACTCCTAGAAATGTCAATGGTTTTGAGCAGCTCAATGATGTCTCATGAATTGATTTGAAATTATCCGTATTTTTGTAAGCATGTTGCTTCAATGTTTCCACCAAATGCTGCCAATGGAAGAAGGGAAGGGACCCAATCACTTCTAACCCATAGGTATAAATAAAATATAGTATGATATATGGACATGGAACAATGACAAGACAGTAACACTTTGTTTTAAAAATAAAAAATCATAACTAATTAAGAATATGATATGATTGTAGTTGTCCTTGTACATACCTTCTCGTTGGGGTTGAGAATATCAGGCGAGAGGTAATTTTGGCCATCGAATGTCACACCTACAAGGATGTAAATGGAATTGAAAAGTAGACCTATCGATTGTTCTGCTGTGTGGTAGACAAAAGTCTCGTCATCATCTATCGCACAAGTCTTGGCATGTTCAATAATTGTTATCCATGACCTCTTCGTAATGTTGCCAACCTTCTGCATCTCCACAACAATAAATCAAATGAATATGCATATTTTTATGCTTGGCATTCATGAATTATTTTAAATGTAGGATTAAAAAAGTAACTAAAGAAAAGCAATTTTTTTACCTCAAGTAATGAAGAAGGGTTTGTTGTGTATAACCGCAAGAGATCCTGAACGGTGTGAATTCCATGGAGAGATAGCCGATCGTGGATTTTTCCATCTTTGGCAATTTGCTCTAAACGCCAAACATCATCATTCAAGGAAGGAGGGTGGTGTTTCTTGTAAGCTGAAATGACAAAATTACGGTTCATTGTTATAATTTAATAGGCAAAGATTATAATGAAAAATAAAATGAGAAATGCTAGGGACATACACTCTTCCTCAAAAAAATTTATGATTGATTAAAATTTATTAAAAATCATTAATTTATAAAAAATTATTAAATGAAAAGTAAAATCATATGATTTCCAATCATTTCTAATCAATTATAAAAAAAAAAGTGTAATCACCATCTCTCAAACAAAATAAGATGGATAGTCAATAATGAAAACAATAGAAGCTAACTTTGAAAACTTACCCTCTCCTCTGTAATCTTTGACCACAAAAGGTTCGCTTCTACCTTCCTTAATGTTGGCTTCAATAGAAATTGGTGGCACAACTTTGGCTCCCAACCTAAACTTTCTGCTTCTAATCCATCTCGAATTATCTGTGAACACAAGTTTATTGACACAACCTACTCCATTTTTCAGAGTAATAAACCTATCTCCATTCAATAATGGCCTTCTACCATCTCTCTCACGCAAGATATTGGCATTGAATTCACCTTCAGTCCAATCCTCACTTCCGTTGGAACCGAACTCACCGTTGAGGGCACAGATCTCTACCTTTAGAGAGGAGAGGGGACCAACATTAACCACTGACTGATCTCTAACATCAAAGAGAGCAATTTGAATGGATGTTTTATCCTCTGATATCACGTTAGAGTTCGTAAAAATTATATCAGGCGTTCTAGTAACGAAGCGTAACTCAAAGGGTGTTGCTCTAGATGTGCTAATTTGATTAACCCATCCCCTGCAACAAATTTCAAAAGATGAATATCACACATTAAACATTAAACAAGTATACAACATTTTTCTCTCATGAACACAATTGAGCAAGAGAAACGAACCTTGATGATAGGAAATCCTGGATTTTGCATTCTACCTCCTCTCGTACCTAGTTCATGCATTTATATGCAAAGGTTCCAATGACCATTAGTGGAAGGTTTTAAAAAAAACTCGTACATATTCAGATAGTTGGTACTTATGAAATACAAGCTATGATATCAATCTATAGAAATGAGTTTCCTTGATCTATCAAAATAATTATGTTGGAAATTAAGATGACAAAGAACTATCAGAAAAGAAACAAATGTTTTTATCAAACTATAAGCACAATTTAGCAACAGCAAATAGTGGAGAAACATTGAGGAGGTTAGCACGCTATCTACATTTCAATCACAATAGAATAGACTCACTAATTTCTTACCACTCTTCGGAGGAAACGTTCAAAGTGCAACTCACAGTCATTAGTGCACAGTCCTTTCATCACATTTCTAAGGCCACTGCACAACAACCAAATATAATCAAATTTAGAGTTTGCAGCCAAAGGCACCAAAATAAGTGTTACGAGTGGCAATTAAGTACCTAAGAGATGGTTGTTTTGGATCACCATGTTTCTGTGTAGACTGCATAACTGAAATTCTATGACCTCTACCATCAGCACCCTCATGTCCCTCGAGAGATTGCCTATTTGATTCCATCCAGAGATTTGAAATGACCAACTCACAGTTCTTAGAAATCCCAATAATATAACGCAAACTAAGTGGTAAGAGCCAAAGAGGAGAAAAAGTTGAGCCTTAATGTCATATATATAGACCACTATATTGACCAAAGCGTAGGAAGATGTAAGGAAGCCTCTTTATACTTTCATAGACAGAGCACTAACTCGACACGTTACCAGAAACTTGCTAAGTATTTATTAGAGTCTTCCTTACCAAATTTCTTTAGGAGAAAACATTTAGTATAAAAATCATACGAAAATAATAAAAAAATTATAAATGGTGTAATTTTCCTTATTTGAATAAATACATTTCTAATAAAAATTTAACTAATGTCCTAACAATAAATACATTTCTAATAAAAACTTAACTAATGTCCTAAGAAGGTTAGCATTTACTTATATTATAAACCTTTTGTCAAATATTAACCAAAAGAACAAAACATTATGGAAACTAATTAAGAAAGTTGAAGTATCCGAACCACAGAGCTAACCATTTTTTTTATTATTTTAATAATACTATAAGGAACCACTACTATTAGTCTTTTGTTGTTTGTACTTAAAATAAATCTGGAACTTTGAAATCAAAATAACTACTAACTAACCGCGTCTTTTGGTAAAAAGGACCAAGACCTTCCAAACCATTGATATGCCTAGTGATGCTGAATTTACGCATCAGAGACTAGCTAGAAAGTGATGGATAGATAATGATTGTTGTGGGCGTAATTTGTGTACGATGATACGGAGAGGAAGCACAAAAGAATATGCAATTGCTAACGCGCTTTTAAGGTAGGTGAAACTCGTTATTACGGACACAATTGACAATGTTTTTTTTTTTCTCTAAATACGCGCTAACAATAGAAGCACTGAACAACACGTAATAGAACTCACGCAGTCACACTTGCACTAAGAACTATCATGCAGTTGTTGATTACAATTATGATATAATACATAGGTTTATATATAATAGACTTCCGTCTCATTATAATTATGTGTAAAAGAAAAAAAATTATTTCAAAATAAGTATTATTTTAACTTTTCAATAGAATAATTATTAATTTTATTACTTTTATCCTTTATAATATTAACGGTTGATAACAAAGTTTATAAATAAATTAATAATGATATAAGATTAATTTTATAAAATTAATTTTTTTTCATCTATTTTTTTTTTTTGTCTATGTAAATAATAAGAGGATTATTATTTTGGGACTGAGGAGGGAGTAACAAATTATGAAGTTATAATGTTAAATTATAGATTATAAATTCTAATCAACAATTATATTATATTATATATACTTTGCTATCTAAGATGCACCCCTTTTAGTTTAGAAGCTCTAAATTCTATGAAATAAATAGTTTAAAACTGAACGAGAATATAATTATTAAATTTATTTAAATATATGGCAACATCTTAATCCACTGAAGTTTAAAGATGATGCACGTATTTTTAGTTTTATATGCCGTAAATAAACACAATCTAGGGGAAGCCTTCCCTCTATCTGTAAATGAATCTACTCTATAACTAAAACATTTTCTGAAGCTATAAACTAATTATATATGACAGCAATTGATAATCCTAAACTCCAAACAGGTGAAATTTTGTTATTGTTTTGCAAAAACTGGTTGAGTTGAAGAAATGGCTTGTAGATTAAGTTGTTTTTTTTTAAGGGGGGAAAAGGCTTATTTGATGGGCGGTGGTTGGTTGATATAGTCAATATTCATGAGTCTAAAATTAAAAAAAAAAATCTATATAACTATAAACTATACATGTAAGTCAAGGACAACATGGAAGGAAAACACGGTTGAAAGTGTAGGAAACCGGTAACTGGTGACCATAAGAAGATCTTCTGCAGAAACTATTTCCGGGAAAATCCCTTTCTAAGATGGGAAATTTGTAGGAACTTCCCTGTGTTCGAAAACCGTAAAACAATTGTTAATTATTGCAAGAAAAATAAACTAACATACAATTTTCATGCTTAATACCTAATAGTACTGATAACTCTCTCTTATTTAAAATTTATCAAAGTTAGAAAACTTAAACTTCTCTAATTTCGATACATTTATCTTGAAAGAAAAAAAATAATGTATTCAAAAGTCATTAAAATGTGAACTAAAATTCGAGAAATTGAATGTATCATGAATGAATTTATTTTGATCAAAATTGATGGGTTCAAATTAAGGCGTGTGTGTTTGGGAGACACTAGAAGTTTATAAATAAAACCTTTTATAACCAATTTTTGGTGAATTAAATCATTATCACTTAACTCCTCAAACACCGCATATCAAAATTGACTACTAGTTATCGTATATGTATTTATTCGTATTTGTTAATGTTTCTTTAATTTATTGCATGTATTTTTAACTCTTTATTATTATAATCTCTACTTTTCATTACTTATAAAATTATTATTGAAATCTAAATGATTATAAAAATACATAACCTTTCCTTAAATATTAGGGATAGAAAGATGATAAAAATATTGGCAAAAAGGATTATATCAATTGTCATAAGTGGAATCAATTAAGACAAATTCTAGAAGAAGAAGAAAAAACATATAGGTAAGGGAAAAATGGACACCTTGTTTGATATCTCTCTAGAAGGTTGGAATTATTGTAGAGTTTTACTATTTTATTTCACCCCTATTGATATATATATATATATATATATATATATATATTTTACTATGTGGAAAATTATTAATGAGGGAATCTTGACATCAAATTTGGTGATTCATCCTTTAACACTTTTTTTAATTGTCAATTGAAAAATCTCAATTAGTTTATCCAACACCTATAAGATAATTAAGATCTTTATGATGATTTTGTTATATTCATTACATAAACACTACCACAAAATATACTTTTAATATTGATTATTAAGGACTTTCAATATCAATATCGATTATCAATTGATCTTAAAATTACCGATGTTAAAAGCCTCAATGTTAACATCGATTTTTCAAAATTGATGTTAAGTAAATTACACAACATCACTTTTGTAGAAACCGATGTTGTGTCATAAAAAAATAACAAAAAATATAAAATATGTAGAAAACCACATCGATTAAACAACATTGATTTTCCAAAATACTGATGTTGTTTTTGAATGACAACATCGATTTTTTCTAAAAAAATCGATGTTTTTTTTGTATTTTTTTAATATCCTATCTGTTTTTGTAATTATCCCAATTAACCTATAAAATGAAAAACTGAACTAGACAATACAGTTTTTGTCAAGCTATTTAAATTTTGTTCATAATATATAATTGAATATTTACAATGAATTATAAGAAAAATGAAAGTGAATACATAAAATCATTTGTAACCTAATCTAAATTAACATAATAACTACTCTACAATTTTAAAATTACTTAAACTCCTAGTGTTTATTTTTAAATTTCAGATAATATTTTGCCAACTGAATGTGAATTGCCTTCATTATCTCTGGTTCCAATCATCTTTTATCAGTAAAATACTACATGATATAATAAAACATAAGTTAATATATGAGTCTAAATAATAACCATTATAAGAAATTGAATTAGTTTTGTAATAAATAATTACCATTTCCCAGTTATCCTTGAAACCTTCTAGGATTATTGTTGATATCCCATGGATTACGTACCCGCACTCAGTGCTTCCTTTTTGCTTATTATACTAAATTGAATAAGATATTTAGATATTCAAAGTCAACCGAAGTGTAATAAAATTTAATTTTTAAGACATGAAACATTATTTAAATGACTTACTTTAACTACAATTTATCTAGTAGCAACCTTGGATTTACTTTCTTGACTGTCGTTGAATCCCTTCAAAGCATTAATTAACATAAACACGCATGTGTATTATACAATCAAAATATTGATGTCAAATTGTAATCATAAAGTAAATGTATTACAAAATACAACTGACATGTTAATAATTCCTTTTAAGTAGTTGTTGGACCTATTGTGCAAGGAACAAAACCAAATGACAACATTGTCCTTAGGCAAAATGACAACCATTTGTCAATGTACACTACATTGGAGAACATCAAGTTATTATAAAGCATACATGATTTAAATTGATTTGTTCAGTTTAACTTACTCATTCAAGTAGGCTCCTAGATACATATCTCTTTGTGAATTATGCATCCATTTCTTAATATAATTTTCTTATCTAAATTGTGATTGCCCAAATCTTTGTATGAACTATGGCTCGAGAAATCCATACACATCGGCATTCCCCACTCGCATGCTTGTATCATTAATATGTCTATTGTTGTTAAAGTATAGTCAACTATGCATGAATATAAAACAACCAGTTAAGTAATATACAATAATGTAAAGTGACTTAATGAATCCACAATTGTATAATAGAGATGCTCAGACATTGACCACTGTAAGCTATTTCAGAAAGATCTTCATGTTTTATGTACAATGGAAAGTTATCATTATACACCCCAAACACGCTAACATCCCACAACACCTACAACGGTTTGAGGAAAAGCTACGGGATGGTCAATATCATCAGGTACAGGGGATCAACGTCAGGATCCAACATATCTATAGGTTTTGTCAGTCCCTTAGCTACTTGTTTATTCTACACAGTTAATAAATATTAAACAAATGATAGTCAAAACTTGATTTGTAACAAATCATTTATTAATAATTTTTAAAAAAACAAAAATGAAATACCTGTTCTAAAAAAGGCTTTACAAGATGTGTCGGCCAAATAAGGAAGGTGTTAAGTGTCTGCCCCATTAACTGAACCTCTTGAGTGGGTACAGGAACGCGAGCATCAGCATGTCGGACTTCCTCAACACCAACCTTCACTTGATCATTGCCCAAAGGAACGTTATGGATAGTCATCGACCCCTCATAAACTCTTCTAAGAGCAACTAGTCGGGGAGGACTGTCATCAACATACAATCCACATTTGTCTGAGTCTTCCATTTCTGGGTCATGCCCCGAGGGATCGACACAACTTTCTTTTGTGCTGACATGAGCAACAAAAGGACCAACCTTAGCCTGAAAAGGCAGTGCGATTCCCTGTAATTACATTTGTTACTGCATCTGGGACTGCATTTGGCTGAAAGACATCATTAATTATTGAGTCACTTTTTGTGTGATCAACTCCTCCAGCTAGTCTCTGATCTTTTGTGTCACCTGCTCTAGGTCTTCAGCAGCCATGGACGAAGAGGTGCAAAAGCCCCTTGAAGTCAGTCCAAAGTAGTTTTTGATTGTGACACCAGCTCCAGCAGCATAGACACGACCAAGGTGCTCTAGTCGTCCAATGGTAGCAATCAATACATCCTGACGTCCATGAGCAACAAAGCTTCCCTGTGAGACCTGCTCCTCTAGGGAATCCTGCAGTCAACAAATTAAGCAAATTTGTTTTACTCATCCAACAATTATTATAATAAAATGACCACTAACAAATGATAGTCACTTACAATCCTCTCTGCAATTTCATTTGTTGCCTCAGACACCATTTGACCTGATTTTTTTGTGCAGGCCA
Source organism: Glycine soja (assembly GCF_004193775.1). Classification (NCBI taxonomy): domain Eukaryota; kingdom Viridiplantae; phylum Streptophyta; class Magnoliopsida; order Fabales; family Fabaceae; genus Glycine; species Glycine soja. The sequence continues at coordinate 40,014,803 of NC_041011.1, read as the reverse complement.
TCTTCCACTTCATGTGTCATCTAATGAAAGATAAAGAATCAATGATTGTATCAGTGCTCCCAAATTAGGTTGCTTCCTCTAATCGTTTCTTTTGCTTCTCCTCTGTTAACTTTTGTTATAGAAAATCATAATCCTCATGAGACAACACGTGAAGGGTAGTGTTTTGTTTCTAAATGGCCTACGCCTTCTTTCGAACATCTTATGACAATAACACATAATGGTAAGTTAATATAGTTGACAATAATATGTAAATATGAAGTTTAAAAAATAATGAAAATCAACTAACCTCCCATGAAGGGTCTCTACGACTTTGACAAAATTGGGCCCACTTCTCTTTACTTATGTCGTACTTCTCACATACTTTGTCATCCTCACACTCCCTGTCGTGTGCCAGGCCCCATTTGGAGGTCAAATATGACTCAAACTGCCTCCACCGCTCTCCTACAATCTGAAGTATTTTTTTTCCTCAAATCAGATGATTCAGGAATATCAAATTCGCAATAAAATAAATACATTTTGTAGTTAGTCAATTACAAATTAAGATTTTTAGTACAACATATTACAACAACATTCAACATTTAGTTAAAATACCTGAATATCCTCCCAGATCAAATCCTTTTGAGTGACAGGGACTTGTTTCCAATTATCATATGTAACATCCACTTTATCACAAGCGACAATCCCCAAATATATTCTTAATTTCTTTTTGTGGAGACCATCGGCTTTTCCAGTGACAGGATCGACATGAATCACTGGTCTCTCCACCCCAGCTGGTCTAGTAGCCAACAATCTAAATCGTGTTGCTTTTCTTGTCTTCTTCAACGTAAACAGTGAAAAAGGTGTTGTTGACTCAGGAGGAGAAGGAGGTGAGCTAGGAAGTGTGGCCATGTGTCTGTTAAAAAACAACATTAATTACACAACATATGAAAACTATATTAAGTTGTGTAAATAAAATTAACAAACCAAGTAAATATAAAATAAATTACATTATACGATGTTAATTAATTCTCCTTCATCATGATATTATGATTTGTGAGGACATCATCAACTTCTTCTTCTCCGTCGACGTTAGTCAACATTTGTGTGGAGAAAGGAGTGAGACAAGTATCAACGGTTGAATCATCATCTTTGATATTAACACCAATTGCTTTTTCGTGTAGAACCACTAACCACTTTTCATCACAAGGATCTTGAACATAAAATACATGTTTAGATTGTTCTGCCATGATGAAAGGCTCATTTTGATAAGCAAGCTTCTTCAGATCTTCCAAAGTAAATCCAAAATCATTGATTCGTACATTGATATTGCTATCTATCCATTTACACTAGAAAACACAGACACTGAATTTTACATAATTAACCTCCCAAATTTCTTCAATGACTTCAAAGTAAGGCATGTAAGCTACACAAGGATTGTCGTCATGTACAGTAGCAAAGTATTGAGATTCAGCCCTTAGACTTACACCACTTTTTTACATAGTGCTCTTGTCGTCTTATGATTTCGTGCAAAACGAATACTTGTTGATGTCATATCCTTGCCAAGTTACAACATTTATTTTAGGCTCATCTACTATCTTCCTTAACGTTTCAGATGAATCATGGCTACCGAAGATTATATCTTTAAACCAATTTAGGAAAGTCTTGTTATGCTCTTTCAGCACCCTATTCTTGGTCATTTTTAGGTTACTTTCCTTGACTAAAGCTTTGTGACAAACAATGTATGGCTGATCTTCATTACTGTTATTCAGTATATACAAATGAGCTTGTTATAATTCTTCTAAACTTGGAGTGATAACATATAATCCTCTTGAACCCTTACCTCCCACTCTCTCGTCATCCCGAGACTCCGAAACCCCAATAGGTTTTGCCTTTTTCATGTACTCGAAACAAAATTCAAGAGCTTCTTTCGCAATATACCTTTCAATAATAGATGTTTCTGGACATTGTAGATTCTTTGTATACCCTTTTAAGATCTTCATGTATTGCTCAATTGGGTACATCCACCGCAAATAAATGGAACTTCAACATTTAATTTTCCTCACTAGATGAACAATTAAGTGAACCATGATGTCAAAAAATGAAGGAGGAAAATACATTTCCAACTAACACAAGATAATAACAGTCTTGTTTTACAGCTCATCTAGCTTGAGAGGATCAATGACTTTGCTACATATGGCATTAAAGAAAAAACAAAGATGAGTTATGGCATGTTTGAATTTCTTAGGCAAAATGTCTCGTATCGCCACAACTAACAGTTGTTGCATCAAGACGTGAGAATCATGAGACTTTAAGCCAACTAACTTTAGATCCTTCAACTACACAAAGCTCTTAATATTTGAAGAGTATCCTTGTGGTACTTTGATACGGCGCAGACACTGACAAAAACTTATATTTTCCTTTATGGACAAAGTATGACAAGCTAGAGGCAAGTACATTTTGTTACCATTAGACCTTGGATGTAACTGGTCTCGTACACCTATTTCAACTAGATCTTGGTAACTATTCAAACCATCCTTTGTCTTGTCTTAAATGTTAAGAAGTGTGTCGATAACACTATCATATACATTTTCTCGACATGCATAACATCAATACAATGTATGAGATCTAGATCGGGCCAATATGGAAGATTAAACAATATCGACATGTTCTTCCATATGGAAGTTTTACTTTTTTTCCTTCTTTTGGGTCTTTCCAAATACAATATTGAAGATCTAGATCAGACCAATATGTAAGATCAAACAATATCGACCTTTTCTTCCATATGGAAGTTTCACTTTTTTCCTTCTTTTGGGTCTTTCCAAATGCAATATTGATGTCGCCAACCCGCTCAAGAACATGTTCACCAGTTAATGATATTGGCGCACTTTCATGCTCTTAACTTCCATTAAAAGCTTTTTTCAATCTCTAGTAAGGGTGCTGAGGTTACAGAAAACGTCAATGTCGAGTGTATACTATTTTTCTTCCATGTTTCAATTGTACGTAGCTTATGTCCTCTTGACCAATAGGACATGCACGATGGCCTTTAACACTGTATCCACTTAAATTCCTGTATGTTGGAAAGTCATTAATGGTACAAAAAATATTGCACACAACTTGAAAGTCTCATTTTGATACCCATCAAACACGAAAACCCCATCGTCCCATAACTTTGTCATCAAGGGATTGAGATAAACATCGATGTCAATTCCTGGTTGTCTTGGGCTCGATATCATCATAGACTATCATGTATTTTTGCTTTATGCACAACCAAGGAGACAAGTTGTAAATTACTAGCAAAACAAGCCACAAACTGTGTTAAGTGCTTAAATTGGCATAGGGATTCATTCCATCAGTGGCAAGTCCAAGCCTAAGATTTATTGCTTCTTTGTCGAAATCCAGATACAAACGATCAATCTTCTTCCACTAGGATGAATCAGTCGGATAATAGAGCATTCTATCGTAATTTCTCCCATTTGAATACCATGTAAGGTCCTTTGCGTCGTTTCCATTAGAAAACAAATGCTTAAACCTTGGAACGATCGAAAGATACCACAACACCTTCGCTGGGGAACCTTTCTTTGAGTTTTTGTCACAGCTACACTCATCATCATTCTTCACTTTGTACTGTGATACCCCACACCTAGGGCATCGGTGCATTTCTTCAAACTCATGTTTGTACAATATTCAATCATTAGGGCATGCATGAATCTTCTGATACTTCATACCCATCAGACATAGTATCTTCTTCGCATGATAGTAACTTTTTGGCAACATGTTTTTCTCTTAAAGCGTATCATGCACTACCTGAAGCAATGAATTGAAGCTTTTGTCACTCCACCTATATTTGGCCTTCACATTAACCAGACTTAACACCACTGACAACAATGTCAACGACTTGTTGTACCTCGGATACAAAGGCTTTTTCGAATCACTTTGTAATGTATTATGCCTAGGAGCATGTGCTTGCTGAAAAGACTCTTGTCCAAGATCACGAATCATATCCTCTAAGTGATCTCCCATTTCTTCATCAAACCATTCAGACTAGGACCCCTCTACAAGTCTGCAATTCACCATGTCATATCCACATTATATAATTCTTTTTAATTCCATCACACAGTAGATGTTCTCGTATGTCATCGAGTGTTTGTCGTCTCCCATTCAAACAGTTTATACAAGGACAAAAATATTTTCAATCCTCATTTGGTCGACTTCTTTCGGAGGCTAATTTCAAGAACTGTTCCACGCCTTCCTCATACATAGGGCCCATGCGACTTGCCTTCTTCCAACTTTGATCAATGTAATTAATAACTCTATGATACTCACAAATTTTTTCGATGCATGGAAATTTCACTTTTTTCATTAAAGGTGTGGTCTTATCCTATTCAGGAAGACATTTTTTTATAGTAGATTCATACGTTAAGGTTATGTTTCGTTTCTTAAATTTGATGAAATTTCAGCAACATTTCGCATTGATCTTTAAGTACACGACATGAAAGTGTTGACATTAATTCCATGATAATCAAGTATGCACTCAGAGAACAAAGAGAAATGCATTGTACCGAAATTTCATCAAATTTAAGAAAATAAACTTAACCTTTGCGCATGAATGTAGTATAAAGTTATGACTTTCCCAAATTGTCCAAACGGACAATTCAAGATTCAATACAATGATTAATACAAACTGCCCGTAAGAATCATTGTATTCAATCTCAAACGAGAATCTAAGGTTCATTCATCATGAACATACCTTGTATATAAATCAATACACATTAATCACAGTCAACAAGTAATAAAAAAGTGAATTGACAAACTTACCAAGAATTGCACCAACAAACTAGTGTGAAGCTAGATTGGAGTGGGAGCAAGCAACTCAAGGCTCAACACAAGACACCCCAAATATCGGTTCAAACACTGAAATCAACAACTTTGATTAGAACTCAGAATTAAGAAGTATTGCATGTTATTTATATAATAATGAATAATGGTCATTTACAAAAATAAGCTTGAGATAACAGGAAGTGGGGGAGTATTGCACCTTCAATGGCTGTGAAATAAGCCTCATGGGACACATCTTAAATTGCTCTTATCTGGAAAAACAAAAACATATATACAAATAAAGGAAGACATGATCAAGATTCAAAGAATTGCTCCTATATGAAATAAGCCTCACGGGACCAACTAGAAGAATAAAATTTTGCATCATGAATGACTTTTGGACATACTAGAGGAATAATAATATAAGGTTGCTTTTTATTTTAGCTAAACAACATTTTTCTACCAACAAATCAACAATACATTTTCATGTACTGTAAGGTATGCATATTTTACAAGCATTACAATCACTAATGAATATTGTTATACCTTTATCCTTTTTTATTCAAAAATCAAATAATTCATTAATAGAAAAGGACAAAAGATTTCGTCATTACAGTCTTACATAGGCTTGTCGAGGCACCAAGTTTTCCCACACAATTTTGGTAGGACCTAGCAAGTGGTGCCATAACATGTGTTGGTTTATTGTTATCTCTTTTCACAATAGATAAAGATAAAAAGTTAAAACTCTATGCTAACTGAATACAATCTTTGAATTTGAAGAGCAATTGTGGACTTCCTTTACTATCCTTAAAGCATGCGCAAACAACTTGAAAAATGAAAATCAGACTCAGCTTCAATCCTCTCCATCCTATAATTAATTCTCAGTTGCAGACTCCATCTTAAGGCTAAAACTTCTGCTATCTATGGTGCTACATCTCACTCTAAGTATTGAATATACATGTACAATACAATACATAAATTGTTGATCTATACATAAAACAGATTTCCTTCAGGAGGAATATGTCTTTGCTTCTTTAAGCTCAATCAACTACAACCAGACAACACCAATGTATAGCACAATCTAGTGTCATAACTTTAGCATTATAAGATTATTGCATAACACAATTCAGTATACATAAAAACATAACATTTTGTCATGACATGAGGAATAAGTGTATCAAGTTTACTATATCGACATAGTTGGGATTTCTATGCCCACAAAGAAAGCATAACACAAAACATTAAATGCTTAGGCCGATGTCGCTGCGGCTGGGAAGGTACCTAGCACGAGATGTACCTGTCACCACAAAGAAACCAAATAAAAAGAGAAAGGGTGTAATAAAGGGAAGGTACCTAACGAAGACGCAAGATGTCACGGTGGCAGAAGACGTCGACACCAGAGTGTGAAGACCAGAGTTTGAAGACACAATGCTTTTAAATGTAGGGAGCCGAGACAATGACGTGAAGAGTGAAGGCGAAAAGGGAGCTGAAACAGAGAAGAAGAGAGTGCGAGAAAATAGGGCTTTGGTTCATACATTTTTAAATGTAGGTTCAACATCAGTTTTTACTAAAAAAAAACCGATGTTACCAAGTGATGTTAACATTAAAATCGGTTTTTGTTTTGGAAAAAAACCGATGTTAACTAATCATTTTCTAACATCGGTTTTTTGGAAAACCGATGTTAACGTGAGTGAGTTAACATTGGTTTTTTTAGAACCGATGTTAACATGAGTTAGTTAACATTGGTTTTTGAAAAACCAATATTAAAAAACTCACGTTATTCACAATTATGTCTCCGCGTTTTTGTTAACATCTGTTTTATCAAAAATCGATGTTAACCTAGCAATGTTAAATTTATATTTTCTAGTAGTGAAACTAAAAGGCTTGGAATCTTACAATCTTGTAACCTTTCAACTCCAAGAGTAAAAATTACAAGAGAAGCGTTAATATCTTTCATTTATGATGGTGCTTTGAAATATCAATTATCAATCCATAGATCTTGTCCTCCAAAAAATAAAATACTTGATTGATGGAGACTCCTAAGAGCTCTATTAGGGTTTCTAATGGAAAAACATACCAAGAGGAGGACTTGCTCTTACGAAGTAGGAAAAAGAACAAGCAAGGCAGGTGGAGTTAGACCGAAAATAGTAATAATGTCAAGTCTGAAGGGGAGGAGGACCCAGAAGGAGATGATCTGTTAAACTAAGTACGAGTAACAATACAGGAGAAGAGATGAAGTTACTTCACGAATAATCTTAACTTTAAAGGAGTTATTATACATTTTTTTCTTTATTTATCTAATTTAATCGTTAATAATTATTAACTCATATTTAACCATTAGATAAACAAATGTAAAAATTGAGAGTAACTCTAAAAAATTTTAAGTAAAAAGATCTCACCTATCCCTATCCATTGGATAAAAAAATACATTATTTTTACAAATCATGTTAATCAACGAAAGTTGTTTTATTTTATGCAAAAAAAAATATTTGATATTTTAATTTTAAAAAAATTATAAAACTCTTTAAGTAAATAAAAATTATTTTAGCCATATAATATGTCACATGTAGTTTTTCTTTTATATTGATAGTATATTTTATAAACAATTAAGCTTGGTCCTTAAATTTTCTAAATATTTTTTAAATTTATTTTTTTCTTTTTGGTTATATATTTTTCAGAAATTATTGTATTAAATTTTATAATGTTCTCTTGAAGTATAGGAAATTTGGTTTTTCAATTTTAAATATTATAAAAACAATATATGTTGTTACTTTACGAGAGACGAACTTTATACATATAATGGACCTTTTCAAAAAATTATAAAACTCTTTAAGTTAATAAAAAATATTTCAACCATATCACAAGTGTCATCTATTACTTTACTTTTATATTGATAATATATTTTATAAAAATTTAAACTTAGTTCTTAATTTTTTTTAAAAATATTTATTTTGCTTTTTGGTTACATACTTTTAATATTTATTGTATTAAATTTTAAATTGTTCTCGTGAGATATAGGTATTTTTCAATTATATATATATATATATATATATATATATATATATATATGAAATTTTTAATGTTTAAATATTTTAATGATTTTAAGAGATTTTTCTTATTCAACATTAAATTTTATAAATTGACAGATTTGTTTATTATTCAGAAATAAATGATAAAATTATGTACGAGTTTTTTAATAATTTATCTTTGAAATTTAATTCAAATAAAGGGTTAAACTATTTACATTGATTATAATGTTGGGGATAAATGTGTATGCCTAAGATTCAGTTTATCATGTTATCAATTTTAATACATAATTGTTCTTTATTTAAATTATTATATTTATTGTTTATTAAATTTTTAATTTAATTATAATAATGAGAAACAAGTTCTTTATAATTTTATTATAAGTTGTTTGTGATAGGTTTATTGTGAATAGGAGTATATGACATTAATATTCTAGATAGACCAATATATATATATATAAAATGATTTTTATTGGATAAATATTGATAAATCTCATTCATTAAATTGCATATATAGATGATTTATACGTGGACGTCATCATTGAACTGACTCAATTAAGAATTTCTAATGATTAATATTACCTTAATTTGTCAATAAGAAGTTCTAAAAAAGAAATATAACATATTCTTTTGGCCAAGATTATCATAATAATTAAAAAATTATTTATTATACTTTAATCTCGGACATCTAAATGCCTTAGAACACTAGTTGAATGGATATTGATATGACTAAATACTTGTAGAATTAATGACTAATCAAAAAGAAATTCATCAACTCTTGATAATGAGTTTTAGTTCTATGACATAATTAAGACCTTGGTCAAGACAATTTAGTGAAAGAAAAAAATATTTTTTTAAGTTATTCATTGATTAAATATGATGTATTAACTTATTAGAGTTTGATAGTAATATCATACTTCAGAGTTAACATTGAGATGTAATTGATGAAAATAAATATTTTGTTGGTTATTGAAGGTAAAAGATGTTATTTCATGTTATCTGGACTTTAAATAATGTTGTTAGACGTCCACTTTGATTAGTAAATTATTTATGATTGATTTAATTTACCGTCAATTAAGGATTGAACCTATCAGATCACACAAATGAGTGTTTCAATTTTGGCATAAGAAATAAATTTATTTGATAGTTAAATTAGAAAATTTAATTTAATAAAAAAATAGTGAAATATTATTGTATTCTTTACTAGCACCAAGAATATAATTAATATAAATAAATAATATTTTTTTGTAAATATAAAAATTATCCACAAAACAAGAATAAGATTCTATTGCTACATATTAAGATTAAGATTAAATCTGTGACTAGTTACTTTAATTAGTCATCTGATTATTTCTTAATTATCTTTGACTTAAATCATAAAGCTTATTAAGGTGTAGAGATATGAGATAGTTTTTGTTTTCAAATCAAATATAAGGTGATATGAAATTATTTTAAATTAAATTTCTCATTTTTGAAAAGACTCATATCCATATTTTTTTAACACTATAAATAGAAGCATTTGCATAAGAACAAAATGTACTAAACACAAACTATAAAAAATTCAAACCTAGTTTCTAAACCTGAAAATAAGAAAAAGGGTTTGCTCCTTAGAATTTCATTTATTAGAGAGTTGATAGGAGACATTGTCTAAGTGTGAACACACGTGAAGTCTTCATATTATTAGAGAAAAATTTGTGTTACTTCAAGAACATGCATTCAAATACATAATTTTATTTTTCTCTATTTGTTATTATTGTAATATATTTTGAATGTAAAATAAATCCTAATTTTTCACTATAAATATTAAGAACACTCATATCCTAATTTATTGTAGTATCATATAACACATCTATATTACATTTATAAAATAATTATTTTTCTAGGTTTGAAATTTTTAACAAATAGTTTTATCCCATAATGAGATATAAAATAGTTTTACAACAATTGAGTTTCACATTATACTTTAACTGTTTCAGAAAAAAAAAACAAAATATTATTAAATAATTCAATTAATAAAAATCAAGAAACTAACTCACATTCTAAACTTTAAAATCTATTGTAGATAAGTGAAAAGATAAAACAAATCAAAAGGATATAATTAAAATGATAAAACCAAATCATGGTTTTAGCCAAAGTTAAAGGGGGCATTTGTGTAAAAAATGATTTTATGTTCTATTTAAATAGAAACTAATTCAATTGTTACATTGTTAGGTTTTTTATGGTTTACTCATTAGTTCAGCCAGTTAGTTATTGAGAAAAAAATATTAAATATTTATATTTTAATACTTGTGGAATAGTTACATAGATTTTTTAATATATTTTTTTTTATCTTTTGAGTCAATAAAAAATAATGCAAAATTTTCAATTCCTTTATTTTTTAACCAACAAAATTTTCAAATTCTAACTAAGTTCACTCTTGATTAAAAAATGGTAAATAGCCATTTTCAATTCCTTTTTTCATGATGCGACTCATGTTCGCGATCGGAAGGAACTGGTCTTGCTCCCGCGGCGACATCTCGCTCCCCTTCTCGGCGTTGAGCGCACCACCGGACTCGTTGTTGGAGTCCGCCATCGACAAACAAATAATCGAAGAAGCATTGAGAAAGATGAAACAAATCACTAAGTTAGTGCAGGAAAATATTGGACCTGAAAATTAAAATCAATGAATCGTACAATTCTGTGTGGAAGTCGAAAACGGTGTATTGGGAGGGTCTGATACGGTGGCCGACGGCAGGTGACGACTGCTCTGGCGGGAAGAGGAAAGGTGAAACGGAACGGAAGGGGAGCAACAAGTGTGAGTTTGCACGGACAAATAAGAGCCTTTGGATTTGGTGAGTGCTCCATGATCTGGACCGTTGCTTTGGTATCTGGCACGTGGCAATGACGTACTTAGTTGAAAAAAAAATATTAAATAATAATATATATTTTTTTGGGTATAAAAAATTTATTTAAACTGTTAAATTTTTAATTTTACTTTACCTTTTTCTTGTTTATGGAAATGGGAAGAGATTTTGTGGGCTCGGTAAAATCAATCTTTCCAAATGAAATTTGTTACACTTACACATGGATCAAATTAAAAATAAAAATGAAATTGACACACTCTTGGGCAAATTTCCAAAAATGGGCTCCTTTTCGAAACTATTTCCCCAAATGATGTTGTTTTGAAACTTATTCCTGCATGGGGCTATTTTTTACGTACCCTGTATGCATATCACCAGCCCCATTGGCGGCTTTGGGCTGACGTTGACACATGGCACTGGTCTCACTAGTGTCACTGGCGATTTAAGCTGCATGAGACTCGCCAGTTTGACTGGCGAGTTGAGCTAGGGGAGGTTTTCCAAGGGTTGCAGGCGTTTCCGAGGGTTGCAGGCGCGTAGCAGAAGAAGTAGAACCAGGTGCAGGTTCGCAAGGAATCGCCAGTTTGACTGACAATTTGGTTGGAGGAAATCGCTAGCTTCAATAGCGATTTGAACTCCATAAATCCCCCCCTCCCCCGTAGAGCATCCACTTAAACGCAAGAAAAAAACGCAAGAAAGAAAGAAGTTGTTGCTGTTGGTGTTGGAACGAAGCTTTCCCAGAAAGAGAACATGTTCATCCACTTCCAGTTTTCTCACTTGGTAAGATTGTTTAATTATTTTTTTATTTTATTTGTATTCTGATAATTAGTAGTAAATTAGGTATAGTAAATTAGTATATACGTTATTAATTTTCTATCTTACCTTAGTTTTAGTTTTAAATGATAAATTAGGTTTACTTTGAAAATTTAAGTTTTGTACAATAGGTTTATTTTTTGTTATAGTTTTAAATGACATTAGGTTTAGTTTTAGTTTTAAATGATATTAGTTTTCTACGTTAGGTTTAGTTTTAGTTAAATATATTTAAATTTTCTATGGTAGGTTAATTATATGATACATTGTATTAATTTTGTATATATATTGTATTAATTTTTGTTCGTAAATATATATATATATATATATATATATATATATATTATGTTATTTATTTAAATTTGTGTTTACTTAATAATTTAAGTTATTTACTGTAGGTTTAGTTTTAGTTATAGTTTTAAATGATATTAGTTTTAATTATAGTTTTAAATAATATTAGTCATAGTTTTAAATGATATTAGTTTTGTACGTTATGTTTAGTTTTAGTTAAAAGTATTTAAATTTTCTATGCTAGGTTAGTTATATGATACCTTGTATTAATTTTGTATATATATTGTATTAATTTTTTGTCACAAATATATATATTATGTTATTTATTTAAACTTGTGTTTGCATGTAGTTTAATTTATTTATGAAATATATTTAAATAATGTTTTATATATTTAAATAATTTTTTATATTTAAATTTTGTGGTTGGTGGGTATCTAAAATACTTTTTGTTTATATGTAGTGTAAGTTATTATTTAAATAATAACTATGTTATTTAAATTTTGTATGCTAGTTATATGATACCTTAGTTTGTAGTAATTTTGTATATATATTGTTTTAATTTTCGGTCGCAAATATATATATTATGTTATTTAATTAAATTTATGTTTGTATGTAATTTAATTTATTTATAAAATATATTTAAATTTTGTTATTTGTATAATATATTTTGTTATTTAAATATATATATTCTGTTATTTATTCAAATTTTAATTATGTGGTATATATATTTAATTAATTTATTGTAAATGTAGTTAATTTTTTTTCTTTACAAGTAAGTATAAATTATTTTGTGAATTTATTGTATTATATTTTATTTTGCAGTATCAATGATATCTTTGTCATCATGTTCATCAAATATTAAAATTAAGTCTGCCTCGATCGATGGTGACGTATTATGGATGCAAGCTAAGCATGTTTCAGAACATGTTTGGAATGGAGAAGAAGACCGGAAATTACACATCAGACGAGTTGTCCCCACGTACCAAGGGGAAGAAGAAATATCAGAGGAAATTATTCCTTTACTTCGACAATCTGATTTTTATTGGATAATGAAGATGGACTACCTAAAAATAAATGCGTCATTAATTACTGCCTTGATTGAAAGATGGAGGCCCGAAACACATACGTTTCACATGAGATGCGGAGAGTGCACAATTACTCTTCAAGATGTCTCTGTATTATTAGGTCAGCGTGTTGATGGGGCACCATTAATTGATCAAACTAATCTTGATTAGGCTGGATTATGTGAAGAATTGTTGGGAGTCAGACCACAAGAAGGTGAACTTCAATGCAGTGTGGTTAAATTAAGTTGACGGGCTCACCATTTTTTCACAAATAAATAACCATGACGGTAACGTAGAACAACTACAAAGGTTTACCCGTGCATAGATCCTTAGATTCATAGGAGGTGCCCTATTTGTTGACAAAAGCAGCAACAAAGTTTTCGTAAGGTACCTGCAATTTTTACGTGACTTTGAACAGTGCAATATGTATGCATTGAGACCTGTCATGCTTGCTTTTTTATATAGAGAGATGCGCAGCGCCACCGATTACAAAATTAAATCAATCGGAGGTATGTGCATCTTAATCCAAATGTGGGCATGAGAACGATGCACGACTATGGCTCCAAAGAGGACTCCTCCCGTAATAGAAAATAAACCACTCAGACACATGTTAGTTGTTTAAAAAATAAGATTTCATTTGAAAATAATTAATAATGTAACGCGTCGCCACTGATGATTTCATATTTTTTTGTAGGTGGCTGTGACGTGGAAATCAACATATTGACAATGATGATCTGATAGTTTTTCGTCGCAAATTGGATATCATGAAACGACATGAGGTAAGAAGATTGTATTGTATTTGTTAAATAATAAATAAAATGCCATGTTTAAGTGAAAATTAACAACTGTGTTATTGTATGCAGTTTCTGTGGGAGCCTTACACAACAAATGTTATGTCAGTGTTGCCTCCAATTTGTTTGGTTGGTAGTGTAACGTGGTGCGCGGCGGTGCCACTCATTTGTTTCCATGTTGTTGAGTGGCACCAACCCGATAGAGTGTTGCGACAATTTGGAATGCAACAACCTATTCCCAAGTGTCTTTTGCACCACTAAATATCCATGGCCTAACGCTGAAAGGCAAACAAGATGAAAATTAGTTCCAGCTGCTGACCCCAATGATCAGTCAATGGAACAATCGAGCTGAGTTTAGGGTCGACATTTATCCTCGACATGAGGGCCTATTAAGTTTTAACTCCGACTACATGGTCTGGTATAGGCGAAAAACGAAGATGTTTGTCGACCCAAAGAATGCAAACACAGCTACATTGGTATTTATTTCTTTTTGAATATTTAACTTCAATTTATTTTTTAAAGCATAATTTCCTGATCCTAATAATTGCAGGCTGAAGTTGTGGAGACATTACAGTATATGGTGTCACCACAAGGGAGGAACACATGGACAGTTGATGATCTCGTGCCTTATGTGGAGAAGATAACGATTTTATCTGAAGAGCAAGAGAGAATCACTGAGCCTGTGGCACATGGTCTAGCATCAGAGCGTCGATTTCCACCACAAGAGTTTCACATGCTTCAGTCAAGTGTTGAAACTCGAGGTTTTGACAGACGAAGGGAGGCTGTTGAAGCGCAATAATTTTCCTAACAAATTGAGGAGCGTGGCCATGAAATGTATTACACGCCACCAACATTTTCTCAGAATCCTTCACAGATGTATCAGTATCCGTTTGAAGGTCATCACACTGATATGTTTGCAAGCGAACATTCGTTCGATGGTGTTGCGGAAACACATCCTCATTTTTCATGGCCGACTATGACCCCTTCACAACAACATGATGCCCCAATGGCAACACCTAACGCCTCATTAGCTCCGCAATGAAATATACCCGGAGCAATACCTGATATGGGTGACTTATTAGGTGTTGATTTGCGTCAGGAGTTTTCTGCTGAGGCTGAGCAAGTAGAAGCGGGGAGACATTGCGGTAGAAGAAATCCTGATCTTCAAGCGCGAAGATGGGATCGACCATGTGGCACATCCTCACGTCATCACTGACATCATACCCAATGATTTTCATGCCTCTGTTTAAATTTGTTGTTGTATATTTGTCATTTGAATTTGACACTTAATCTATCGTATCTCATTTATTAAGGCTTACTAATGGATATAGTTTATGTCGCGCATCAAACTATAATAATAAAAAAAGTTTAAAAAAAGTATAATAACGAAAATAACTAATGGTACTAACTAACGATGAAGGGTATTAGGTTTTAGGGTTTATGGTTTAGGTTTAGGGTTTGGGGTTTATGGCTTAGGGTTAGGATTACGGTTTAGGGTTTAAGGTTTAGGGTTTAGAGTTGTCCAAAATAAGTAATGTTAAAAAAATATGTAAACTACACAAACCAAAATAAGTAATGTTTCTAACTAACGATTTCATTGAACCCCACAAAGTAAATACATTGAAGAGAACTTAAACCAATACAAGTCACCCGTGTAACATACATAAATCAATTAAATGAACAACTCCAACGTTCATATTGCATTGGACATCAATGCCTGTTGTACCCTTCTGCTCTACATCTACTACATTTTTGTCGGTGCTCAGATGGTTCAACCCAATCCATCTCATTTCTTATCCTTGTTGATTTTGGTTGACCTTTCGCACGAATTGTAGTTAGGTCAGGGATAAGTGTCTATGCGTCATTAGAAGGAGGAATAGTCGCTTCATTCCCAAGAGGCCACCATTGTGCGGAGTAAGCTTTTAAGATGTGCTCATTTGTGTAAACAACATCTATATATTGGTAGTAGTTCATGCTCACGTAACCACAAGCTACAATAATATGTGAGCATGGATAGTGAAGCGCAGAATACCTTCCGCATTGACAATAATGACCATTCAAGTTAACTTCCCACTTTTGTCCACCACATTGTGTAATAGGATTGAAGGTCTCCTCTACTTCAAACCTTGTCGAGTGGATATCATACACGCGAACGATGTGCGAACAAACTTGTTCTTGATTTTTTCTAAGTTCTTCAACAAGCTTAGAACAATATACTTGTCCTTCATTTAACTGACTTTGGGCTTGGCGGCCACGATCAACAAAGTACTTTTGGCACCTACTATATGTTGATTTGATCAACGCTGTTATCGGTATGTTGCGACAATCCTTCAATACCTTATTTATACATTCTAAGAGGTTCGTTGTCATGTGGTCATATCGACATCTTTCTCTATCATAAGCCATGGTCCATTTTTCCTTTGAAATGCGATCAATCCATGTTGCTATGGCTGGACTCAATTGACGGAATTTTTCTAAATTTTGATAAAAAAAAAATATGCTTGCAAGGAGTGTAGCCTGCATGAAATTAGTTAGCAACAATAATTTGAAGTATACATGAAACTTAAATTAACGTGACCATGATAAATGAAATCTTACTCAATTTTTTCAACATTTCTTTTTGTTTGGCATTATTGAATTTGTGATTGAAATTGCTTGCTATGTGTCGGACGCAGTAAACATGATAATCGTGGGGAGGTTGCCAACCAAGTGCTTCGTTAGCCACAACAGACTTTATACTCGCGTGACAATCAGATATGAGACAAATACCATTTTTATCTGTGATACGTGTTCACTCAAGTGTGTCAAAAACCATGACCACGTTGTTAACGTCTCACCTTCGACCACGACGAATGCTAGAGGAAGGACACCACCATTTTCATCTTGTGATGTGGCCATTAAGAGGGTCCCTCGGTATTTTCCGTACAAATGTGTGCCATCAACTTGTATGTTGGCTTACAAAACTTGAAAGCCTCCTTACATTGACCAAAAGTCCAAAACACTCTATGAAACTGACGGTGTTCACGACTAACCATGTTCTCAACAATAAAATCGTCATGTAGTATTTGAAAATATGATCCAGGAGAATGATTTTGCATGTGTGTTAGCCACGACGAAAGTTTTGCATATGACTCTTCCTAATTGCCATATTCAAGTGCAATGGCTTTTTGCTTCACCAACCAAGCTTTATTGTACGATACCTTGTAGGCAAATTCACTGTTAATCCTCTCTTGAATCAAAGAAACTTTTATTGATGTATCTTCTCTGATCATGCCTGTTAATAGTGTAGAAGCAAATGACTTTGATGTTTTGATGATGATCATGATGATTTGATGCAAATGCGCTTTTCAAGTTTAATTCAAGACAATGTGATTCAAGAATACAAGACACAACATCAAGATGATCACTAGTATTTTAGGAAGGGAATTCCTAATTGAAATAGCAAAAGGTTTGGCCAAGTAATTTAAGTTAAAAAGTGTTTTTCAAAATATTTACTCTCTGGTAATCGATTACCAGAGGATGTAATCGATTACCAGTGGTCAAAAATGGTTTACAACAGTTATTAAAAATTTGAATTCAAATTTTAGACTGTGTAATCGATTACACAATATTGGTAATCGATTACCAGCCGTTAATAAACATTTTAATTTAAATTTTAAAAGCTGTAATCGATTACACAAATTCTGTAATCGATTACCAGAGGAGATTTTCAGAAAATTATTTCTAAGAGTCACATCTTTTCAAATGGTTTTTACATGGCCACCAAAGGTCTATATATATGTGACTTGAAACACGAATTTGCTCAGAGTTTTTCATAACAAAAAGTCTTATTCTCTCAAAGAGCAAAAACATTTCATCCTCTTAAGAATTCCTTGGCCAATACACTTGCAATTCAATAAGGAATTAATTGAGTGCTCATATTGTAAAATCTATCTCTTTCAAGAGAGATTTATTCTTCTCTTCTTTCTAAATTCTCAAAGGGGATTGAGAGACCGAGGGTCTCTTGTTATAAAGAAATCTGAACACAAAGGAAGGATTGTCCTTATGTGTTCAGAACTTGTAAAAGGATTTTACAAGATAGTGGAACTCTCAAGCGGGTTGCTTGGGGACTGGACGTAGGCACAAGGGTGTGGCCGAACCAGTATAAATCTGAGTTTGCACTTTCTCTTCCCTTAAACTCATTTATTTATTATTGATTTATATTTATATTCAGATTGTTCTATTTGAATCATTATTTAAAAGTTCATTTTTAAGGGAACTTGCAACTTGCATTGAAATTGAAATAGAATTTTTAATTAGGGAAATAGTTTGTAATATCTTAATTCAACCCCCTTCTTAAGATATCTGAGGCCATTTGTCTAACAAATAGAATAACAAAATTAAAATGACAATTAACGCAAAAGTAGCATAATATGAACATAAAATACGTACTTACTACACCAGTGACAATTAAATCAGAATCAAGCTTCTCGTGATCTTGTGTCATGGTCATATTGAGACATGTGTGTGGTCCACCCCATTGTGTGACTTTTCATGAATCAGTTTTTTTAAGATAAAATTGCCCTCATATAGAACGGGCAAGGACACTCTGCACTTTTATTCAAGCAACAAACAACATACTTGTTCGATTTGCTTTCAACAACTTTGAAAGTTTGATGCACCTTCATAACATATTGTTTCAGTGCATTTTTACCGCATCTTTAGTATCAAAATCCATGCCAACATATAATTCTTGTCCAACATTAAAACTCGATGGCATCTCCAAACCACAAATGTCTTCCTCATCAGGATGACTCTAGTTGATATTGTTATAATGCAAAGCATCATTCCAAAATGGATTTTCAATTCCTTGTACACCTAATAGTTAAAAAAAATTCAAATCATACTTATTTAACATTAAATACAATTGACATCAAATGATAAATGTATTCACCTATTTTTTTAATTAATAAATTATACCTTCTATTGGGTGAACAGTTCTTACTGGTTGAATCATGTCGGCAACTTCATCGTGTGTATCAGATATACCGTCAAGACTATCATCTTCGTCTAAAGACTCTTCAACGTATGAGTTAGACACAAGATAATCATCATCATCATCATCATCTTCATCACCATGTAAGTTGCTCACATTTGTTGGCTGTTGCGTCTCATTATTAGATAAATTATTTTCACATGATGTAAGAAAATTTGCAGAATGAAACATAGAATTCCAAAATCGACATTTGATTTTGTTGTTGAAAAATTTCGAGCATGGTTTCAACATCTTCGTCATCACAAATTTGCAAAACAACATATTTTTCAAAAACTAAAAATCTACAACTGATAGCAGAAATAATTTCATTATTTTCTAACTTTACCTTATTTCCAAAAAAATTTCAAAGCATTGAAACTAATTCCACGTTTAATCTGAATCGTTTTTTTTACTGCCTTCAAATATTACACCATCATTCTTTTCATATACCCTTCGATTGAAATACAACACTGTTATAACTGAATTCATCATGTACCTACAAAAACACTATTGTAAATAATTAATCATAATAATAATAAATTCAAAATAAATAAATCTAATCACAAAAAACCTCTTTACTGAAAAACTTCACATTAAAACTTTATTTTAAATAAAAATTATTAACTTCAACTAAATATGACGAAAAAGACTTAAAACAGTTGAACAATTTGAAGGTACTAATTTTAAAAGCAAAATAATTCATCAACGAAGCAAAAGGTAGTAATTAATCTTCACAATAATAACTTAAAAAAAACAACAACAACAAGCTAATCTAATTAAAAAAAAATACTACACACTTCATATTGAAAATTTTTTCCGCACTCAAAATACTTACTTCAAATAAATATGATGTCAAATAAATTTTTTATTTTAAACAAGGTTGAAGTTCAAGGCTCATACATTTTTAACACACAAACAAACCATCAACACCCCAACCTAATCTAATTAAAAAAATACTACAACTTCATATTTAAAAAATTTACCATACTCAAAATAATTACTTCAAATAAATATTATGCCACAAAAATTTTGGATTTTAAACACACTTCAAAGAAGACTCATAAATTTTTAAGACAGTAACACAACATTAACACCAACCTAATATAATTATAAAATGACTACAAATTTCATATTCAAAACAATTTTTCGACTCTAGATATTTTATTCAAATAAATATGATGAGACAATTTTTTTTTCAAAACAAACTTTTACTTCAACCCTCACAAATTTAATTAAAAAAATACAACTTAATTAAAAAAAATTATAATAAAAACTTCACATTCAAACTTTTTTCCGACGTCAAAAAAATTACTTCATAAAAACTACTTTCATGCCACACACATTTTATTACGAACTTCATACCTTGAAGGCTGACTTCAAGAACAAAAGGTTTAGCAATGACAAAAATCGGATAGCAAACAATTCGAAAAACTAAGCAATTTTTAAAAAACGCACAGCAAATGTGGAACGAGAGTGCCTATTTAAAGCTGATGATCTCGCCATTGACAATGGCTATTCCAAGGGAAACTCCTCAGTGCTACTGACTATTCCAACTCCAACGCAATTCGTCAGTTCCACTTGCTATTACAACCTGAAAAAGCTGCTTCTCCTGCAACGCGTGCCTGCTTGGAAAACCTCCCCTAGCTCAACTCGCCAGTCAATCTGGCGAGTCCCATGCAGTTCAAATCGCGAATGACGAGACCAATGCCACATATCAACGTCAGCCCAAAGCTCCAATGGGACTAGCCATTTGCATGTAAAAAATAGCCCCATGCACTCAAAACAACATCATTTGGAGAAATAATTTCGAAAAAGAGCCCCTCTCGAAAAATTTGCCGGCTCTTGCGGTAAATTGGCCAGGTCTTATTAAAAAAATATTAAAAGAAAATATATAAAATTTTCTCGCGGGTAAATCGGTTAGGTCTTATAAAAAAATATCAAATGGAAAAAAATATAAAATCTTCTCGCGTCACGGATTAATGATTTAATTTTTAAACTAATGATTATGAATTTATTATTATTTATTATTTAATTGAATAAAATAATTGCCCGTCTCATTCTCCGTCTATTTTCTTCTTCTAATATTTGCATCCAACAACTAATGCTGACAACTTAAAAAAAAATATAAATACCAAAACTGACTATTGAGTCAAGCATAAGGCAAAACAGAGCTGCTACAATCTGCAAAAAAAAATTCTATCGAATTGGTTCCAACTGCAGTTGGTGAGTTTCTCTTTTTTCTCTTCTTTTCTTCTACTGTTCTGTTATTATTTTTGTTTTTTTTCTCCCTTTCGTTTTCTCAAAGTTTAGTCTCTTTTTTCCGCTGCATGCTTTGTTTTGCTTATCATATTCATAAAAAGAAAAAAGGGAAAAGCAACCGCACCGAACTTCTTCTTTTTATTCATTTATGATTTTTTTTTATGTTCCTTTTCTGAACTTGTCTCCAACGGGGATGCAAGGAAACACGATGTTTTCTCAAAATCACCGTGAAATATGTTGGTTTCTTCAGTCGCAAATGAACACACCGTAAGAACATTGTTGGTTTAAAAATCACTTACCTTTACCCAACTAATACACTTGAAAAACATAAAAAGTTTGTTTAAAAAGATAAATATAACATAAATGTGATATTTTATCATATGGTACTCATATTTTATTTAATTAGAATCTTTCTGTTTATGTGAATACGGTCTTTCCCGTGTCCTATATTTTAGACATTGGTCATATTGAAGTTTTCGTGCTTCATTTAGAGTCTAGAGATTAGATGATCTGATGAATGCATGGAATTAAGAATCATTAGGTGTATGCCTGTAATTTTCGAACCTCAAATAGTTATCTAACGCGTTGCTGCTATGATTACAGTTTTGACCAGGGATGAGTTTGAAGGAGAATGTAGCTAAGACAGGCAACACTGAGGACAATGCTAGTCAAATGTGGACCTTATGCAAACATGCTTTCTATGATTTAACTCATGTTTCTCCGGTGGTGTTTCTGTTCCTGCTGAAAGAATGTTATTATTATGGTATGAATTCTTCTCCTTTCAATGCCAATAATTGTTGTCTGAAATGAGATCATACGATGACGAGTGCTAAGTGTTTGCCGAAATGGTTCAATTGACCTTTCTGGTAGTTTGTTTTTCTTTAAGTAAACATCATTTGCCCAGATAAACTGGACATCAATGCTTATTTTCAAGGTTTTAAATTAATGCCACGGTTGTGGTTTTGTTGCAATCATTGACATTGTAGAAAATTGTGGGCTTATAATTCTTCAGTTAAATTCTTTCCCTCATGTTTCAAGATATTAATGGTCATCCAAAATCTTTGAGGGCTTAGAATTATTCAGTCAAACTCTTTCCCTCATGTTCCCAGATATTAATGGTCATCTAAAATTTGTCCAAAATCTCACTCTTCCTTGTCGTAAATATTTATGTTGAATGAAAGATTGAAATGATCAGCATTGTTAATTATGTAGTTTCCCAAAACTATTTATTTTGGAGGGTGAGCATTTCATTCAATGTTCTGATGTCAGAGATTTTATATCCTATTATATCTTTTAGGTTACATATGTGGTATCCTCCTCAATATGTTATTGCCCATGTGTGGCAATTTTTGTGTGTAGAAAATGATTTTGGAACCAATTATCTCTTTTCAGGGTCTAAAAATATGCTGAAAATTTATTATTTGAAATGCCCATAACTGTCAATTTTATAGACCTATTTTTTTATCAGATCTGATAAATGAGTCCTTGATCAAGTTAGTAACGTATTTTTTCAAATAAGATATCTAACATCTTTGTTGCAATGGCAATTGAAGATTATTCATTACGCGTGCTTCTGTCTCATTAATGTACATCTTGTTTCTTTCTATTTTCAATGTTGTTTCTCTTCAAATGCCATTGCATAGGCACATGTAAGGCATCAACAAAATTCCGAGCCCTTCAACATCAAGTACATCTTGTTCTTAGTAATGATCCAAAACCCGAACCAGCAACTTTTATTGTTCAGTGCATGTATGTCTCTCCATTATTTGAAGATCATAGTCAAGGATTTACTCATCTGATAATATCTGCTCTTCGCCGATTCCTGAAAAGATCAACAACCACTACAGAAGACTCATTGGAGGTGAAAGACCTAGTTGCCCATCTACTTGTAGATATTATTTGGGGCCAGATCGATCATGATGAAAAGATTGTCCTGAAGCTACTCGAGATTTTTGATGTAAAACTAACAAATGTTGAGAAAGCAATGTGTCAAATTAAGGAAAAACATGATTTAAGTTGTGGTACAGCAAAAGAATTTGTTGAACAGTATATTGTTGAGTTGGTAAAATCCCAGTTGTACATGACAGCTGTCACTTTAATAGAGCAATTCTCTGTCTACCAGTATGGCCAGTCTTTTCTCCTTGATATGATACAGAGTAATCAATTCAAAGCCGCAGAGAAGTGGGCAACATTTATGGGGAAACAAATGCTATCCACACTTGTAGAGGAGTTCATTGAGAGGAACATGCTAAAGAATGCCCATGAGATTATAAAGAAAAATAATCTAAAGCAGGATTTTCCTGATGTATACAAAAGGTGTAAAGAAAGGTAATTGATTTGTACTGGTTGACATGGTGAGGATTTTCTATTGCTGTTTGATTGTTCAGAGAATCTTAAATCCAATTCCACAACCCCTTACCTTTTCTAATTTCTTATTTACAAGATTACCTTATTGATTTGCAGCTCACTAAAAAACTTGGCAGAAAAAGGATGCTGGGAGGTTGCTGAGGCAAGAATAAACAATGATAGACAGCTTATGGAATATCTGGTTAGTAGTCATTTTCATCTCTTTGATAATAACTGTCATTCTATATGTACATACCCTGAGTTGAATAGGTGTACACCACTGGAAACTCTGTAAAATAGCAAATATTTACTTTTTAAACTACGTCCTTTATAGTATTGTACTGATTAGTGTGACCATTGTATTGATTCTCCTGTTAGATAAAATAATTAGGAAGCCAAAAAATAACAAACATAGCAGTGGTATAATTTCACCTAGAATTAAAACACAAAAAATGTTTATATAATAATCAATTAATACAAAACATAAAATGTAATAGTAGAAGAGTTTATAAGAGCCTGGGTTGAAGTGCACTATGCGCTAGAGAAAACGGCCCTCTGCAATGGTAGTAAATTAATATGCATGTGCTCCTCTCCCAAAATACGACAACCCATTGATTCAATAGAGTGCAGCGAAAGGATCCCGAACCAAAGAACACCATGCTCCATAACATATAATAATGGAATTTTATATTGAAAGAGAAGAGTTTTTTAAATATCCGTGAAGGAAAAACTGGGTACATAATTTTACTACTCAGTATGTTGTGCTACTTCCCTTCTAACAGCAAGCAACACACTATATATAGGAAGAGTTTAGGAGGAGTGCCGCTCACAAAACAACCCCAACGTGTTGCAACAAACAACCTCAACTTGCAGCAACAGATTACTAACAAACTTAATAAAACCTTCAACGTGCACCAAAGCCTCCAACAGATAGAAAATCAAAGATATAGTCAATAGAATTCCTACAAAAACAGGAATAAGAATATAACAAACGATAGTGGTCAGATTTTATATCTTTAAGATAAAACTGATTAAAAAGATATTTTTGACTTTAATTTTAAATTATAATGAAAATATTTTCCAACATCTCCTTGATTTTGAATTTTGATTTCTTTGCTATGTTGGTTGTGTTGTTTACAAAAGACACTTAGACAATCTGTTTCCTATTCCGCTTTAGTTGCATGGTGTTTTCAGCAGTACTTGTTAGACAACCTTCAGGTGTCTTCATTAGCTTTATTTAACTTTATTAACTTTATATTTGTCAACTTATTCCTCATGAAAACCAGAACAAACATTTCATTGTGTTACTCTTCTCTTAATATTTAATGGGTGATTTGGGCCATGTGAGTAACCAGTGCTGCAAAATATGTTTAAAGTATATTTCCTAAATATTGGATGATCTATACATTGTTTAAAATTGTTTTTGCAAAGGTAAGAATATTTCTCAGTGAGTTTTTAAATCACTGCTAGTCTGTTGATAATTGAAGTATTGAACCCATTGCTTAAAGACAAGGGGTTTCAGGTGGTACACTCATACTTGTTTGTTATAAACTGATGGATGGTGTAAATTACAAGGCTAGGGGTCGCCTCCCAGAATATATGATTGGTTTTTTTTACCAGCTCTCTAACTTAATATATCAGTCACATAATACATAGGCACCCTAAGCATAATTTTGCTTGGTTATTAGGCACCATCCACGCTGCTGCTATTAGAATTGCTTAGAGTGGATATATTAAAAAGAAGACTGAAGATTTTCAAATTCAAGACAGGGAGGCTTCATGAGCCCATTATGCCCAGTTTTGAGTGGGATTGAACAGTGTGAAGTGCCCAGGATGTATTATTAAAGCATCAGCTGCTCAATTGGAAATTGTGACAGTTTCATTTAAAGTTGATACAGAACATAGGCTTATGAGCAAAATATTAACACTCTGGTTCTCCATTATATTGAAATGAAGATGTAATAAGGTTTATAATATTTTTATTTATTTATGTTTTTGAAAAAAATGATGCTTGTTGAATGTTAGTTTTTCTCGACAATTTTGGCCTTATAGCCCCAGTAAAATTTTCAAATGTGTATATAGTATAATCTTTTAATTTTACTTGTTCAAGGTTTATTTGGCAATGGAAGCTGGATACATGGAGAAAGTTGATGAACTGTGTGATCGGTACTCCCTATCCAGGTTTTTGGACATCAATGGTAAGCCAGCTTGTTGTGACCAAGGAGAAAATAATTCTAATTAACACAAATTGTGTACCCATTAAGATTGCTGGTTGCTTATTCTTCTTTTACTTCAAATAGTTCTCTTTTTTTCCTGTTATTTTCTATTTTTTTTTTCTTGTATCCCTGAAATTTCTTATTGCCTTTGTTACCATCTCGCTTACATTGATGTTGTTACCATTTTCTTTTATTTACTTTATTATGTAAAGTGTCTATTCTCTGCGATTTATTCTCCAGATGACAAACACAAAACTGCTTTATTTCCTGCAGTACCTGAAACAAGTAATCTGCAAGGGCATTATTTAAATCTTGATGAATTATTGGTTGAAAGCATCATTTGGGTTGATGAAGTTGAAGGTTTGCTTGATGCAACAAGGCATATTGAGGGTTTTAAAGTTATAGGTCTTGACTGTGAATGGAAACCCAATTATATAAAAGGCAGCAAACCAAACAAGGTAAATAAAATGATCTTCCTGATAGATTAATGTTTCTCCGTACATCTTTCTAAGTTTATTTAAAGTTATAGGTCTTGTTGAATCGTTTCGAGCTATGCATGTCACTGATCAGAAGCTGAACTCTTGATTCTCTCTTTTCCTTTCCTCCTTGAATTTCCATGTTTCAGGTTTCTATCATGCAGATTGCTTCTGAAGATTCGGCTTTTATCTTTGATCTGATAAAGTTACACAAAGAAGTGCCTGACATTTTAGATAACTGTCTATCTCGCATTTTGCTGTCACCTAGAATTCTAAAACTTGGTATGAAAATTCTAAATTCATTAGTCTTTGAATAGATTGACAAACCAAATTTTTTGTGGACAAGATTGATCCATAACTTCTGTAATATGATTATTTTGACCTGAATGAGATTGCTACTATTAATGGGCTGTGATAAGTAGTATCTTCTTACAATTGTAAGCAAAAATGCTCAAGACAGATGAAGCACTTAGTGTTTTTTATAAATCTCAACTAGTAACCAAACTGCCCAATGGCTTGTATTTTCAGGCTATAATTTCCAATGCGATGCAAAGCAACTTGCTTATTCGTATGAAGAGTTGAGATGTTTCAAGAACTATGAAATGTTGCTGGACATCCAGAATGTTTTTAAAGAACCTCGGGGTGGTTTGGCTGGGCTTACAGAGGTACTGTATGTATTAATGTTTCTTTTAGTGTTCATGTCTCCTTTTAAGTAGTTTTGATATTTAAAAGGGATAATTATCAAAACCCCTGGTTTTTCCATGTTAGTTTATTTTGACAAAACCGGTGTTTTTATTGGTAAATCAGAAAATACTGGGAGCTAGTTTAAACAAGACAAGACGAAACAGCAATTGGGAGCAAAGACCTTTAACTCCACATCAAGTAATAGCTCCCCTTTCTTCTTTGCTATCCATTAATGCTAAACTTTTCTGATTATGCATTTGAGACATTTGCTTGGGGAACTTGAGTTTTTGAATAATTCCTAGTATGCTAGGTCTTGCAATCCATACATGCCTGCTGAATACGAAGAGCAACACATTTGAACCAAGTCATTCAGTTATCTAACGCGGTTCTATATGTGCAGTTAGAATACGCTGCTCTGGATGCTGTTGTACTTGTTCACATATTCCGCCATCTTCCTTGTCAAGGACATAATAAAGATAAATCTGAGTGGAAGTCTTGCATCGTATGTGACTATATACCTTTTTTTTCTGCCTAGTCCACTAACCTTTCCTGTATTGCAAATTCTTTGTTCTAACATACTTATTGATTTTTACTGTTTTTTAACTACCCTCCAGGTGTCCCTCACCGAAAACGCCAAGAAATTCAAGAAATGTGTACCAAAGATTGTAGACACTTGACAAGGAGACCAGCAAGCATTGATTTCTGATGAATTGAGATCGAATTTTTTAACTGATTGCATGTGTATATGGAAAAGTTCCTATAGAAAAATAAGAAATTTTCAAGAGGTAAATGATAATTAATTTCATTGAATATTTTCTTTTTCTTTTTTTGTATATGACATACAATTTGAAATTTGGCATTTTGTACATGCTATATTTACTAGCTGCAATTACAGTTGTATAGGGTGATACCCAAAATTAGCGCGATAAACTTATATGTAGTTTTTTTTAAAGAGAAACTATATATAGTTTTCTTTTTTGAACCAAGAAATTGTATATAGTGGAGGGTGATGAACATGGCTAAATTTAGACTGACCAATTTACCTCCATTCACCTCTGATCTCTCCTTTCTTCTCTACCATGAAATCATATATAAAACACAATTCATAGCATTTCAAGACTCTTGAATTCCAATATCCTTTCTTTCTCTCTATCTAACCAAGTTAAAGATTCATAATAAAGGGAGAGAGAGATAGAGGGACAATCAAACGCCAATACATATATAGAAGGAAAATATAAAACCTGGATAGAATTTTGAGATTTAAGAATTGATTATCATATCCAATCAAATCATATAGATGGAAGTGATCCAGCAACGTCAGGCTCAATCATTCTGTGTAGGGACGAGACAGATCCAACTACATGAAGTGCAACGGAGAACCATACATGACAACCGAATGAGGATACAAAGGAACAGGGACAGGGCATCTACTAATTATAAGCCATCTCCAAGGAGTGAACGAAAACCCAATAATGAATCGCGATGGAATCACGACGAGACCAAGAGAAAGCGCAGAGTGGCCAAATACCAGCTTTACGAAACCCAAGGCAAGGCCAAGTCTTCTCTTAAGGAAGGATTTCGCAGTATTAAGGTCACGTACATGAAGATCGTCGCCAATTTTTAGCTATAATGCATTGGAATGTGTCATCTTTATATTACGTTACTTGTATTGTATATGTGAGGGAACCTTCCTCGTGGTTTCAATCCGGTGAATGCGCTTTCGAGAGTTTGCTATACATGTACAGATTCTTGCTTTGCATGTTTGCTTTTTTCTAGGATAAATATGGGTTGCGTTTCTTTCTTTCTTGCATTAGTTCCATCTTGTAAAATCTTATCTTTTTCCCCTCTTTCAGTGGTGACATCTAGCGAAATGGTTTCATCTTTCCATTTCCAGTATCACCCTCAAACCGTTTCTTGGTGTCCTCGAAAGCTTGGAACAATGAGATTCTATACATTTTTTTTCTTCTTGTTTTTTGACTTGAGATTCAAGACCAGGTTACGTAAACAAACTGATGTTTCTTAATTGATTTTTTTATGACTGATTGTCGCAACCAGGGTCGAGAGAGGACATCGAAAACCGATCTAAAAATTGAAGAGTCATCACCATAGTTTATTACAAGGAAAATTATGAAAAAAATCTTTTTGAAAAAAAAAATTTGAAATCAAATTTGAGTTCACCATTACTACTTCTCAAGTCGGTTATCTCTAATTAATTAAGCAAATCAATTTTTTTATTATTTTTGAAAAAGAGAATTAATTTTTATTATTTTTTTATGATTATTAAATATAGGATTTTTAAATTGTCACCATCCATACGTCGCGAGATATAAAATTGACATGGGTATACACCCAAGTCAATTCTTAGAAGCAAATCAATTTATTATGGTTTAATATCTTTATTTTAGATGGAAAGTTTAAAACATGTCATAATGTGTTTAAAACCTTAGAACTAAAAGGATGTGACATCCAATTAACTCTTTTCTATTATCATTAGTAACTTATTTGTTTTTATTAAATCATGGAACTATTATAATTATTATAATAAGCACCCGTTAAATTAAAAACAAAAATAAAAAAAATTGTTCATAAATTAAATTATTCTTCAACTATTTATTTATTTATTTATTTTAATAAATGGATGAAGAAAGCTTTGATATTTTTTGAAAGAAGTCTATCAAGGAGTTAAGGAATTAGTTCTAACTAACAAACAGAATTTTTTATCAATTAACTCTTAAACTATTTACCCTTTTTATTAAAAGAGGAACAAATGAAGAAGCAAATAACTAAAGGAACAGTTATTCAACGCTAAAAGGAAAGTGAATTTTCTAGATGGAAGGTTTCTATTACAGAATATGTACATAAAAGGAAAAGAATTAAAAGTCATGAAATATTGTGAAACAAGAATCTTATAAATATACTAACAATTAGACATTGAGCTTTCAAAAATGCTTTGGCATGAGAAAATATTCAATTCATGATATGCAGCAAATGAATGGCAGTCTAAGAGCAAAAGCTATATGATAACATATCCAAAAACAAAGAAAAGGAAAAAAGGGTCCATGACAGCATGACAACAGTGGCAAATTTGCTTCACATCAATTACAGCACCACAAGTCCTCTTTTCGTTTTTGGACTAACATGAACTGACAGCACTTTTATATCAATCTCTGCATATACATATTCCGGTTTAAACTAAAAGTACCAAGAGCTAAACTCCTAACAAGAATTAACAGCCATGAATAGATCACCAAGACTAAAGAACAAGGAGTTACTCAACAGTGTATGCATTTTATTGAACCGATGAGATAACTCAAGCACGCAAATAATATATACAAACTTAGCACGAGATCATCGAGCTTTGACAGAACAAGAAACAATCTTGAAGAGCTAAAATTTGGTAAATACATCAGTTTAGGCATTTTATCGAGCAACTAATTAGGGAGAACAATATAAAACATATACCAACAAACAAGCAAAATTATTAAACCAGTAACAGCTCAAAGCTCATAACAGGAAGGATAATTCAGGGAACATCAAAAGAGAACATATTCCTTACACAGTGAATGCACAATGAAACTTACACAAGTGATTAAGATGAATTACTGAATCGAAGGTTTTCTTCCATTAAGAGTTCGGCGCCCGATTATAAGCTGAGTTCTTCAAGAAGAGAAAATTACACCAATTCCTCTCCTCACAATTCCCTTTTGCCCTTTTTTACAGAAAACTCTCAGGAATACTAAACCCCCAGTAGCAACAAGAAAAATCCCCTCATATTTGAAGTCCTCCTCGCCTAAGTAATCCCTCTCTAGTTTCAGTGGCTCCCTTTTTATTGTTGGTGTCTTCCTCTCTTCCATGAACCAAGTGTCATAGTTGACTACAGGAGGGTCTTGTGTGTGGCAGTTTCTAATCAACTTCATTTTCCATTTAAGGTCTTCTTCAGTTGCCATGCCTTCTTGCTTCTTCCCATACACTGCTTTGTAATCGAAAATGGTACTGAGTGACTCTCTTTGATGGTCGCTTGGCTTGTGTTTTAGGTGTGTAGTGTGATGGAGAGGTGCTGGGTATTTGGACTTTGGAGGTTGTGAAGGATGAACGTTGGACAAAGAAGATAAAGATTTAAACATTGGATGCTGACACCGATACTCATTGATGTTCCTTGGATTCAGGTAAGTGTAGACATTTTATGGGTGAGACAAAATAATAGATAAAGATTCTTATATATAAGTATTTGAAAATATAATATATATTATATAAAATAATAAACTTATAATTTTATAAAAAAAAACATACATTTTAATTAATTGAAAAATATGGCTTTAATAAATATAAAAAAGATGTATCACAATTTTTTATTTAATTTTACTATAATATCTTCTATCATTTAATTTACTTTCCGATAAAATTACCCCCCACTCATTAATATCTATGTATAAACTATAAAGTTACATCTAAAAAGAAAGAAAAAAGATATATACAGATGATATATGATTTTTTTTATCATGCAACTTTTTTTCTTATATCTCTTTCTTCATTTTTATTTTCTTTTTCTTTCTATTTCTTCGTGATCATATATCATATTACAGCTCACACCTCTCTCTCTCTCTCATTTTCTTATTTTTCTTACTAGATACACCTCTCATAAAATATACAACCAACATTCAATAACTTTTTAAGGTCTTTCTTTGTTTTCCTAGTGTTTCTTAATAATAAAAAAATTAAAGAAACATTATTTCACTATTTGAAGCAGATAATGTATTATTTTATCACAATTAATTTGAAGAATAATAATAATACGACCTCGTTTTACTGTTTAAGCAGCAAAGTCCGCGTCCCCAACCTTGTCTTAAACCCGGGAGGGAGCAGAAGCATAAGAGCGCAAAGTAGAATTGAAAGCAGAAAAAAGCGCGGGAATCGAAATGGGAAGCAGTAGCAGGAAGAAGAACCAAGATCTGGAGTTGGAGAAAGTTCGCTTAATCAGTTTAGCCCTCGAATTTGGCTTCGACGAATCCTCCGCCAACAAATGCCTCGACCGTCTCATCGCTCTCTACGGTTCGTACGATACCCACACTTTACCAATTCCGTTTCCCTTTTTTCAAATTCACGCAATGCAATTCGATGCTTTCATTCTCTTCAGGCGAAGACGGTCGCGATTTCATCACCGTCGAGCACTGCGGCGACGATTTTCTCGCGGCGCTGGCGGAGTCGATGCAGACCGAGGATTGGGATGACCAGCAGGAAATGGAGTCGCAAGCGTGTGGAACATTGACGCACGTACTCGACAAAACCGTTGACACGTGTGCCGATGCAGATAATGACGATGCTTCGAGAAGCTTCTTCGTTGACATTGTTGACGACTCGCCTCAACCGCAGAGACGCAAAGGCAAAAGCCACACTAATGTAGTGGAGTTGGATTCGAGTGACGACGAGGATATGCACTGTAGTGTTTCGAGGGAAAAACCTACGGTAACACAATAATTTGATTTTATTATTATTTGCTAAGATACTTCGAAATCGCAGTGACTAAAATTTCTTCGAGTTCAGATTGTTTTCCTTAGTTATTTTGGAGTGTTATGAAATCTCTGACTCACAGTTCAATAGAATGCTGAATATGCGAGATTTGGATGTGTACATGCATAAATAACAGTGGATTAAACAAATAAAGTGGATAGGGAAGGAATATTGATGCGGAGGAAATAAAAAAAAGTGGGAAGAGGAATGATAGTGAGCTTTCTAAAACTACATCACAGAGTGATGTGTACATTTGATGCTGATTAACTCAAATCCTTGTGAACAAGATTAAAGCTATACCATTCTTTTATAAGTGAGAAAAATGCACTTAAATGGACATAAAATTATTATGGGTCTGCATATACACTCTAATGCTTAAATGTTAGGCTTCTTCGAAAGCCAAAACCTTGAACACCGATTATTAAATGATCAGGAATAAAACGAAATTAACAAAATAGGAAGTGATGTAACTCAAAAAACAATATGGCACTAATAAAAAATTGCAAGGACAGTTTCTTCGATGGTTGGGGCCTTGAGAGCTTTTCACCCACCCTTCTTTCTTAGGTAATCAACTAAAACTATTGCATGGTTCTGAAACAGTTGATTATTTTGGAGGGCAATAATAATAGGTAAAGATTTCCTGTGATTATTTGTAGTTCTATTATATTTTCTTTTCCGTAGTTACATTTTCTGGTATATAAGACCGAGACCATGATGAGAGACTATACTGAAATAATTACTATATGTTGTAGGATTACAGAAGTGGCATTACTCAAGGGTCAGTTTCATCAACTTCCAGCAAAATGCAATCCTCCTTTGCATCAAGGGATACAAGCAGTAGTCCCACTTATGAAGAATTGCAAGCACTAGATGATATTGAACTGGCCAATGTTGTTATCTTTGGTAATAGGACGTTTCGACCATTGCAGCATCAAGCATGTAAAGCAGCTTTGGCAAAGCAAGATTCTTTTATTCTTATGCCTACTGGGGGCGGTAAATCTCTTTGCTATCAGGTCAGTTCTTTCTTGTAATCCCTTTTTTGTTTTTTCTCTGTTTATTTTTTGGCCATATTCTTCTAAGCAATTAATATGGATGGTGGTTATGTTCTTCTGAAGAAACTATTTGCTCAAAAGTGATAAAGATCTAGAATGTGTCAAATGATTGTGTATGCTGACTGTCCCTCTTTTATTCATTATTCAATGGGTAGTTCCAAACCATGCTTTGTACACAGAGCTTCCATTGATAGGTGAAATATTATTTGTCATCCTATAATTTGTGCTTCTGAACACGTTTGCCTTACCTTGTGCTTACAGCTTCCAGCTACTCTTCAACCAGGTGTTACAGTAGTTGTATCTCCATTACTTTCACTCATTCAGGACCAGATTATAACACTAAACCTCAAGTTCGGAATACCTTCTACTTTCTTAAATTCTCAACAAACTGCTTCCCAGGTCACAGCTGTGCTCCAAGAGCTAAGGTGAAATTCACTTCTTTATGTATTCTTATCTATCATGTTCTGTTTGATAATTTACCCATGAGAATAGTGTAGTAATACTGTAATGCACTAATTCTACTATCATTTCTTTCTTTTCTTTTGAAAAAAATCTTCCAGCTTACTGACTGTTTTAATGTTTAAATTGTTCTTACATTAGTCTTCTTGTATCCAGAAAAGACAAACCATCATGCAAACTTTTGTATGTGACACCTGAGAGAATTGCTGGCAACCAATCGTTTCTTGAGATTCTAAAATTCATGCATCAGAAGGTAAAGTTTTCTTGATTTGAGTAGAATTTTTTGAAATCATTGTGGCAGAGCAGTAGATTTTGAAGTATATTTTGTTGGTTTTCCCTCTTACTTAAATCGCAGGGACAGCTAGCAGGTTTTGTTGTTGATGAGGCACATTGTGTTAGGTATGCCTTGTTCTTTTTGTGTACAATCCCAATAATCATTTTTTATCAATGACTACAATGTTAGATTCCATTTTAAAGACATTAATTAAAGTTGCCCAATAGATATATAAGTTGCACTCCACAAATGCTTGCTAGAACAGGTGATCCCTACCAGAATAGGCGATTCACAAAGATGGGCTATAGGCTCTAATGCCATGTTAGATTCCATCTTAAAACCAATTTGCTTTAAGATGGAAGCTAACATACAATTGTATGAAACTCTGAAACATAACATTACCATTGATCACACATTCTTAAAGCTGCACTGCCCTATAATGTATAGTGGCCAACTTTATACAATGACCTACTTATATGGAGTGCAATGAATGGAATGATTGTAATGAGACAATTTGTATGTTCACAATGCAGCCAATATCACAACAACAATGTTAATGCATCAGTTTATTCAATCAATACGAAGATTCAATGGTAATTCACAATTCAATCAATAGAAATCAAGATAATGACCCACTCAATCAATTTTCACATTTAAATGTAAGAAATGAAAAAGTTAGGGTTTAAGAAAGACTGCACAAGAGATTTTGGTTTATTCTTTACCACTGAGTGAGAGCTACATTTGGTCCCCAATCCAAAATTTGGTTTTCCATTAAGTCACCTTAGTACAATCAACCGATCAAGAGACCTCATTTGATGCTTCAGGATGAATTGATTCTCCAAAAATCAAGTCTTTGAGTTTCAATTTTGGCAGAGTTGTGTGGCCAGAGTTGGCACTGTAGGTCTTGGTTCATGCAAAAAATGGACAGGTTGTATGGGATCTATGATGATGGTTAGTTGATACTTGAGAGTAGTTTGAGTTGGGGAATGGTTATAGATGTTTAAGCTAAGAAAATTATAAGCATACTAAACAGCCTTAGCTGTATTGTTTTAAGGTTTTAATTGTGGCTTTTAGCTTCTTAGTAAGATGAAAAAAATAGGTCAAACTCAAACTTTGGTGTGCAAGCAGAACTTAAAATTGGCAACTTCAACAGGGGATGGAGTTTTTAAAGCTATGTGATTTTTGTTAACAAGAGATATCAAATTATCTACTATTCACTCGTTACAATTAAATTGAAAATTATGCTTTCCAGCCAATGGGGACATGATTTTCGGCCTGATTATCGGGGATTGGGATCTCTTAAGCTACACTTTCCAGATGTACCTGTCATGGCATTGACTGCCACTGCAACGCATGCTGTTCGTGAGGTAATCAGAATATCAAATCACTATGATGAACAGTTCTATTGAGTATCTGCCCCCCCCTCCCCTTCACCTTTAAATGGTTTTTATTTTTCAGGACATATTGAAGGCTTTAAGAATTCCCCATGCACTTGTTCTTGAAAGAAGCTTTGACAGACCAAATTTGAAATATGAAGTGATTGCTAAGACAAAGGAGCCACTAAAGCAGCTAGGACAGTTACTAATTGATCGCTTCAGGAATCAATGTGGAATTGTTTACTGCCTTTCAAAAAGTGAATGTGTTGAGGTCTCCAAATTTTTGAATGAGAAATGCAAGATCAAAACAGTGTATTATCATGCTGGCTTGGCTGCCCGACAGAGAGTAGCCGTTCAAAAAAAATGGTATGATGGAGAGGTCCATATTGTATGTGCAACTATTGCTTTTGGAATGGGGATAGACAAACCTGATGTTGTAAGTTGTGCTACATCTTAAAATTATAATAATTCTGTTATCATTCACAATTTCATGATCAACTTTGTTTAGGAATTTTACACTTCAAGAAAGAAATTACATCCTTCTCTGTAGATAATTCCATGACTTGATAGTTGATACTTATTGATCACCAGTCTGCTGACTAAGAAATGCCTGGGACAACCTTTTTGTAAAGCCACATCATTACCAAAAACCTTCATCTCAAACTCTGAATTTTACACAGGAAGTTCTTTTCCAAGCCATTTTTCCTTGATTGAGTTAACTAAATTTCAAATAAAAATGATAATTCCTACAATTATTCAAATTCCTAGTGATCATCTTATAATCTTATTCTTATCCATCCTGTCCAAGTGCATAAGTTGGAAGTATAAACCTACTGCCTTGTAAACTTAAATGTAATATGTATACGTTAGTGCAGAACTTGCTTGGCTAGGGAAAATGTAGACACTTGCAAATATAGGGATCAGTTCTAACAGCAAGAAGTTCTTATTGGTATCTTTAATTTATAGATTTTGTTACTCAAATATTCCTTTTTATTGTCATGTTTTCAGCGCTTTGTCATTCACAATACAATGTCAAAATCAATCGAAAGCTATTATCAAGAATCTGGAAGGGCTGGAAGAGATAATTTTCCTTCAGTTTGCATTGCCCTATACCAAAAGAAGGATTTTAGTAGAGTTGTATGCATGATAAGAAATGGCCAAGGATATAAAAAGGAAAGTTTTAAGACAGCAATGGCTCAAGCCAAAAAGATGCAAGAGTACTGTGAAATTAAGGTAATCAAGCTCCTTACATTTCAACATCTATTTGTTTTTTACTTTTTTCTCTCACATCTATAGTCAGTTTAATACCTTTGAAAATGGAGTTAAAAAAAAATAATGCATGAGTTCTCGATATAAGTTTTCATATAAAAATCATCCATAAATTGTTCACCCGTGTTTTTAACGGTGTAACAAACTGACGATTAGTGCAGAAAAGCGTTAATCCCCAAGACTTTATATTTTATCTTTGTTTGTATGGGTAGGCTGAATGCCGGAGACAAACTTTACTCAAACATTTTGGAGAATCTTTTGATAGAAAAGACTGCAAGTATGGATCTAGCCCCTGTGATAACTGTCTCAAGAATGTATTGTGAGTTGTTGCACGATCAATATCAAGTCTGGTACGCTCTAACCAACTCTCTGGACTTTGTGGAGCAGTACCTATTGCGTTTTTGCCCTTGGGATTTTATCTTTATGGTTTACCCGTGGAAAAGTCAAAATCTCTTTCTAGGTCATTATTTTTCAGATCTACAAAAAAGAGAAATGTTTATCCAAGATGTACCAAAATTTTGAAGGAAAAAAATTGATGGAACAATAAAAAAGAATTAAATTCACACAAAATTCTAATCTTGGTAAACTGGAAATTTCGTTCTATAGCTTCTTTTTTGGCCATGATCTTATTGGTCTAGAGTTAGCAATGGTTCCTTCTAGTTCGTTGAAGTACAAGGACTGGATAGTGGATACAGCTTCACCTGGAACAGCTGGACCTCCTCTCCATTTTTGAAGCGTCAAATTTTTTAAGAACTTGAAATATTTTCTCGGTCAATATGGGATGATTTTGGGAACACATTATGCTAATAAAGAGATTGATGGGGTTATACATTTTTATAATTTTAATTTCTGTTTTTCATTAGTTCAATGCTGAAAATAAGCATGATTCCAGTAATACTGTCTGTTCATGTTAATTTCATTCAACTTCTGATCTGAGGAATCCACCATACAAATCTTCTGGGGCCAGTAATGATGCTGAATTGAGAACTTGTGGACATCGAGTACATATGAATAAATGCATGCATTTATTTCTAACTGCAAGGGCACCACCGCTATTAAATGAAGAGTCCATTGAGCAAAGTGGATTCAATTCTGATGTACCATGAAAAATAAATTACATTATCGTATAAATGATTATCATAAATCATAATCACTGCATAATAAATTATGTTATCGTATAAATGATTATTGTAAACTGAGCTAATATAATTTGGTGATTAGAAGCCGACTTGTGTTTTTTGGTCATTGGAAATGTAAATTTATACTATTGGTTTTCTAAAGTGATACTTATTTAACGAACTTATCCTATTAAATTGTCAACTTGTAAATAATTTTATTCCTCAAAGTACTATCTTGTATTTCACCAAAAAAAAAGTACTATCTCGTATAGACCAAAACTTGACGGATAAAAATAATACAAGTTACTACTTCTAAGGATTAACTGTATTAATCTGGAAAACTTTAATAATAAACCAAATTTGAAGTTAAGACGATTTATCTAGTGAGAGGTGAAAGAGGGTTAGCCTTGACCATGCAAGCATCTTTATGAACGATTAAGAATAATTTTAAGTCTAAATTTGATAACTTCTATATAATTTTATATGATACACCTAATGTATTGAAAAATATTATTTGTACAATAATTCATACAACATATTACTATTTTATTTATATGACTAAGAATGAAAAGAATGAGATGTGTGTAATAAATGATGTAACGAAGATATAAAAGAGTTGTATAAATATTGTATGAGTTGTGTGAATAACACAACTCTAATGCATTTACGGAAGTTTGATTTGTCACGTGGAAAGATTAACCCAATTGGGATGAGATTAGGAAAATAAATGTTGAGAATTTTTTTTCTTCTGTATATGATGGTGACAATTAGAATAAAATTTAATACCTCAGTAAAACATATATACTGTCCAAATTCTTTACCAATAGACAAACTCTAGTGGGTTGTAGAGTAATCTTTGATAAAATACATATTTTCAACTATAAAATTTTATTACACACCTTTCGATATTGAAATATATGCATCCTGAGTCCAACTGCATGACCTGTAGTTCTTTACTGATTCTGATTCACATGTGATCGTGATCCATATAGTATGATAGTCCACTTCTATGTATGAAAGCTACTCAACCAAATATTTTGATATCTCATTTGCGTTGTACGATGCAAACTTAGTCAATAGAGTTTTATGAAATATGATTCTATGAATGTAATATTAATATAAGATTGACAAATCATATAAGGTCTAAAGGCGAATTGTAAGTTTCGTAAAAAGAAATTATTAAATAAAAGCACATGCGATGTATTCCCAAGCAGTCCCGATTTTTTATTCTTTGGTGTCTTCTTCATAACAAGAAACATTTTCAGCATGACGTCTTAACTACTTGCGTTTTTTTTTTTTTTTTTGCCAATTTCACCCTCACATAAATCTCCTCGATAGAAAACAAGTATAG
Source organism: Glycine soja (assembly GCF_004193775.1). Classification (NCBI taxonomy): domain Eukaryota; kingdom Viridiplantae; phylum Streptophyta; class Magnoliopsida; order Fabales; family Fabaceae; genus Glycine; species Glycine soja. The sequence continues at coordinate 39,975,788 of NC_041011.1, read as the reverse complement.
AAGCTTGCTATAACTGGCGGAGCATGGGATGCTAAGACAAATGACATATTGGAAAAATGAACCTTAAAATAAGATAGTTCATAAATGGTGCTTTCACGTATATCTTGTTGGTTGTACTACTTGTAGAGGATATAATTCATAAACGTCTGTCGATTTTATTAGTCGTACTAAACTATATTTCTTTTGGTACCAATTGCACTAAAATATATTATAAACTAATCATTTTTTTATATTCTTTTCTTATAACAAATGAATCTAGTTAAATTTGTTAAACATCATTTGTAAATTATTATAAATTTTTTTATATTATTTTTTATTTTTATGGATAAATAAAAATATTCTTTTGTCTTGCTAGTTGTAAATTCCTTGATACCAATCAGATGTTGATTTCAAATAATACTGAACACGATCCTTTTAAGTAAGATATAAGATTTTTGTGCATAGAAAAATATAATTAGAATGAAAGATATATAAGGATAAATGCATTAGAGTTGTTAAGTAATCAACAAAATATATATATATATATATATATATATATATATATATATATATATATATATATATATATATATATATATACTCGATAGCGAAATTTTGTAAAATCAAAATAATAAAATTATTCGAGTAAAAAAACAGAGAAATAGCTTCTTTCTAGTGAAAATTAAAGAGACCAAAAACTTTTGTATGCATACTTTTGACACATTGTACTTTGCCTAACAGTATATACATTAGGTACAAATTAAAATTATTTCTGAACCGCAATAGCATTACAAATCAGCAACTCACCTGAAGTTTGATGATCAGTTGATCAATAAATTAGATTTTTTTACCCATTTACACCTTCTTTCTCCATAATATTTCTAAAGTACATTACTTTGTATTTTATTTCCCAAAATACATGAGTTTTGAGCTTCTTTGAGAAGTCAGGATTTGTCACCCCAACTTTTGTTGATTTTAATTATTTTTTATAATTTACATTTTATTTTTATTATTAAATTTGTTTTAATTTAAATTATTAAAATAATTTAAATATTATATTATATAAAAATATTTTTAATTGATTTTAAAAATAATTTTTTATTAAAATAATTTTTATTTGTTTATGAAAATAATGTTATTAAGTATAATTATTTTTTTTATATTATTTAATTTGTACAAGACTTAATTGATAATAAATTTTGTTCGATAATATTTAATTTATATAAAACTTTTGGAGAAATTAAAACTCTCAAATAACAATTGAAAATAATAAAATGAATTTGAAACATAATAAATAAAACATAATAAAACAAAAACAACTCAATGTAATAACAATAACAATTTAAACATGAAAATGAAAAAAGTAATCTTAGTTTGAAAGATGTTGTGCAGTGAACATGTCTTCTTGCAATAGTTGGATTATTGGTTTGTTAAAAATAGCTAAAATTATATTGGACAAAAACGCTTCCAATAGTTGGATTCTATTAGCACCTTTAACACATCTTTATTGGTTATCAACTCTATTATTTGATACTTGGTTAATTTTTCTGAATATTTTGTATGTCATGGCTGTCAAAAGAACAATTGTCTGACCAATTGTGATTCATGAATTTCATAAAGGGAATCCCTATAGGCGCAACTTCTTGATGACATCCTTGAGTTTTTCGATGCTACATCCTGAAGGAATTTGAAATCTTATTGGATTTATTCCAGTGAAGGAGTAACCTGAAAAATCGCATTGTCATGGTATTTTCCACTTGCCGTTGTAATAAAAAAATGTATCATGAGTAGGAGTGATGGTGTGTTAAAGTAGGTTGAATATACCATCGAGTGTTCTATTGATGATACATAATAATTCTATAGGGCCAACACATGAGTATTACTCATTGCACATTAACATTGTGCAAACATCATCATCATTTTCCAATTGTAGAGAATGAAAAAAAGATTGCTTACTTGCAACTATGGATGGTTGTCGATAGTAGATTTTATCCATAAATTGGTCATTGGTTAGTCTAAGGGTGTTGTGAATTCTACTGTTCAATGGATCAAAAGAACAATTTTCAAGAACTCGCATCGGTATTGGAGTAGGACATTGAAAATAAGCACTAGTTTGGTTGTGAATGATTGATCCATTTGGAAAAATGAATGTTAATCTCGAGTTGGAAATGATCTGAGTGCTTGTTTCTCCTAAGAATGTCATAGTATTGAGATTGAATATGGTTTGTGAAGGTATGTTATGCGCAAGTGTGTGACTATATTGAGGGTATTTTGTGTTATTTATAGTTGTTTGAAGCTTTGCCCCGTTGATGTTTATGGACACATGTCATTATTGTAATTTCGCTTTATCGATATAGTGCATAATACTGTGATTTTACCCTACTACTTAGTGCACCAGACCATCCATTATCACTTTGAGAATTGAATGCAAATTGTGAGTTGTCAAATCAATGTCAGTTTTGTTGGTGAAACATCTATTATTTTTTCAAAGACTTGGGTAAATTATAAAGTATTATCGATTTCGATTGTGATATTACCCTACTACTTGGTGCACCAGACCACCCATTATCACTTTGAAAATTGAATGCAATTTATGAGTTGTCAAATCAAGGTCAATTTTGTTGGTGAAAACATCTATTGTTTTTTTTTAGAAACTTGGGTAAATTAGAAAATGTTGTCAATTTCGACTTTGATTTTACTATACTACTTGGTGCACCAGACCGCCCATTATCACTTTGAGACTTGAATTTAAATTATGAGTTATCAAATCAATGTCAGTTTTGTTGATGAAACATATATTATTTTTTCAGAGACATGTGTAAATTGTAAAGTGTTGTCAATTTTGAATTTGATTTTACTCTACTACGTTGTGCTTCAAACGTCCATTAATATTATTTTCAAACTTGAATTTAAATTGTGAGTTGTCAATTCAATGTCAGTTTTTTTTGTAAATAATAGATAGTTGAGTTGTCATTTTTTTTTACCAAATTGTCAACATAAACTGAAACAAATGATTTATTTCATTAGTTAAATTAAGTACTACAAATAACAAACACGAAATGAAGTAGGCAATGTAAACTCACAATGGCTTAATGTTAAAGCACTGAACACCAACATGGCACACCATTGGATAATCTCAAAGCGGTAACAACACACGTATCATCCCCAGATTACCAACTTCGTTTGAATATTGGTTCGTGGGAAGGAGACATGTTGTATCCTCTCGGTCCGGAAGAGGAGTCACTATCACTACCATAGTTTTTGACCCAACAACTCTCGTATTCATATAACAGGTCGTCAACATTGGAGGTTGAGTCATGTTGGTTGTTTTGTGGGTTATTGTTGTCACAAATTGTGGCAAATAACTCCACAAATGGTAATGTTGGATTGTTGTAAAAAATGTTGAACATTTGTCAAACGTCAACTTCATCTCCCAGAATAAAAGATGTATATATATATGGTTGTCCTGGCTCAAATATGGGGCATCGAAAGCAGAATTCTTTGATATGTTGGTGTGGTTCAATGTTTATTTTTTGGTGAGCAAGTTCAAGCAATTGAGTAAGAGTTATAGCCTTGTTGACCATGAAATTTTTTGTGTTGTTACTAATGAAGGTGGTGACCTCATTAGTGTTGCAGATTTTACTATTGTTGTAAACATAAACATATGCAGTTAGGTGATACATTGTTGTAGGGGTTGAGGTGAATATTTGAAAGTTCTACGAATGTCTTCAACTGGTATTGGTATTTATCAATTTTTTCAATTGCAAGCAGGTATCCACTATTTACTCACATGCACAGGTAAATGACATGTGAGCATGTGGGAAACATACTTTTTTTTTTATTTTTTACTCTTAATTTGAGGTCTTTCTTGATGAAACCGTTACATCATATATTTATTTTTGGATTCTTTGACATGAGAACTATGAAATAAAGCTCTCATAGAAGTTTTTAATATATTGGACATAAATTTAAAAATTTGCATAAGATGACCACTTAAACATTGTTTTAAGGGTGGGAAACATATTTTTTTTTTATTTCTTACTCTTAATTTGAGGTCTTTCTTGATGAAACCATTACACGATATATTTTTTTTGGATTCTTTGACGTGAGGACTATGAAATAAAGTTCCCACGGAAGTTTTTAATGTATTGGACATAAATTTATAAAATTGCATAAGATGACCACTTAAACATTGTTTTAAGGGTGGAAAACATACTTTTTTTCGATTTTTTACTCTTAATTTGAGGTCTTTCTTGAGGAAACCATTACACCATATATTTGTTTTTGGATTCTTTGACACGAGGACTATGAAATAAAGTTCCCACGGAAGTTTTTAATGTATTCGACATAAATTTAAAAATTTGCATAAGATGATCACTTAAACATTGTTTCAAGGGTGAGAAACATACTTTTTTTTATTTTACTCTTAATTTGAGGTCTTTCTTGATGAAACCGCTACACGATATTTTTTTTTGGATTCTTTGACGTGAGGATTATGAATTAAAGATCCCATGAAAGTTTTTAATGTATTGAACATAAATTTAAAAATTTTCATAAGATGACCACTTAAACATTATTTTAAGGGTGGGGAACATTTTTTTTTTATTTCTTACCCTTAATTTCAGGTATTTTTTTATGAAATTGTTACACAATATTTTTTTTTATTATTTGATGTTAGGACTATGAAATAAAGTTCCCATAAAATTTTTTAATGTACTGGACATAAATTTAAAAAATTTCATAAGACGACCACTTAAATATTGTTTTAAGGGTGAGAAACATATTTTCTTTTATTTCTTACTCTTAATTTCAGGTTTTTTTATGAAACTTTTACACGATATATTTTTTCTTTATTCTTTGACGTGAGGACCATGGAATAAAGTTTCTACGAAAGTTTTTAATGTATTGAACATAAATTTAAAAAATTACATAAGGTGACCACTTAAACATGATTCTAAGGGTGAGAAACATACTCTTTTTTTTAATTTTTTCTCTTAATTTGAGGTCTTTCTTGATGAAACCGTTACACGATATTTTTTTTGGATTCTTTGATGTAAGGACTATGAAATAAAGTTCCCACAGAAGTTTTTAATGTATTGGACATAAATTTAAAAAAATTTCATAAGATGACCACTTACACATTATTTCAAGGGTGGGAAACATACTTTTTTTTCCTCTTAATTTGAGGTATTTTTTGATGAAACCATTACAGGATATATATTTTTTATTCTTTGACGTGAGGACTATAAAACAAAGTTCCCATAGAAGTTTTTAATGTATTGGACATAAATTTAAAAAATTGCATAAGATGACCACTTAAACATTGTTTTAAGGGTGGGAAACATTTTTTTTTAATTTTTTACTCTTAATTTGAGGTATTTTTTTATGAAACCATTATAGGGGTAGTTAAACATAGTTGATCCCATTATCACAATATTTTATACTTCAATGACCAAGACGATGATCAATCCCACAGGGTGGTGGACGTCGATTACGTCGTGGATTTCTTCTTTCCTGTAGACTGGTTCTCCCACGTGATGATGATGTTGTTGTTCTGTGTCAGTGTATTTAGTGTGGATTGTTGCAGCTGAAGAACTTTGTTCTTGTTCTCCAAATGAATATGGTGCATCGAACTGTTGTAAAGAAGTTAAATATGATGTCATAGAATTTGGTGTATTCAAATAGACACCAAATAAATTGGTCATCCATTCATGGCTAGTTGTGCTGACTGACTCACCAGTCTGGCCAAAAGTTTGATGAACAAGTGAAATAGTAAAATACATTGAATGAGGATTTGGAATTTCAAAATGTGTTTGTTCAACACTTGTCCCTGCAACATTATGGGTAATTGTTGTGCATGAATCATTTAGTTGTTGTGCAACAGACAAGAACAAAATAATGTTTTTTCTATATCATTACATGTACTCTAGTGTATGTGTCACTATTCCTTCAACCCATTGTCCAGTTAAAACATCATTACGTTTGTTTTTTCATATATTAATCCACTTCGCATGATATTCCATCTAGTCACTATAATGATTGTCTTGCATGTCAACTTGGTGAAGTCGATCAAGATTTATGGGATCAACAGGGATATCTTGTTGTAGTCCAAATTGTAGCTTGACCCGATTTGTTTGATATCATTCCATAATCAGAAAACAAATAATTGCAGTACATGCAGACAAAATCTCCCTGTCTATATATGCATTTCTTAGTGGGTGTTCTTCAAATCCTCTATATGGGACCCAAGAAAATTGAAATATATGCTAATAATGCAACATCAGTAAATGTTAATATGTACATATTGATGGTGCAGTTCATGATATTATTATACCTCATGGCTCTTCATATGATCTATACGAGATCTATATCCGACCAAGTCACCATGAGGTGTGGCCCTTTATTCTAATATATCACCACTCCATCTGAAATGTAAAAGAAACAAAATCAATATTCATTGTAATGTTATAATACGCGTCATTGAAATTAAAAATTTAGATTTCACTATATGTAAATAATCTTTTAGCGAGTGGATAAGTTGTTTCGGGTCGTGGGACTCTTGGTGCAATAGAAGGCATGCAGTACCAAGCCCATGATTGCAATAGTATGGCACAACCATCCATAACTCTACCAACCTCCGATGATGCCCAACATAGTTCTCTATATAGGTTTGTTAGACAAGTAGAACCCCAACTATATTTTTTTATGTTGTTCGAATCACGTAATAGGTTCAAATACATTAGATGAACTCTATTTCCATATTTATCAGGAATTAAAGCACCACCAATCATGTATATTATGTAAGTTCTACACCTGCATTGTAGTTGGTGTATTATTGGTTCTTCAGGCAATGGTGCACGCAAGATGCTAACATGTTAGCTTCAATGCATCTCCCTTACATGTATTTTCTGGAGGGACTTCTCCTAGTAACTCATCGTATAACTTATCCCAACGTAAGAAGTTAGGTCCAATCACAACACAACCATCGACTCTAATGCCTAGATGCAGTGCAAAATCTTCAAGTATGATGGTGCACTTACCCCATGACAGGTGAAAGGTGTGTGGTTCAGGCCTCCATCGTTCAACCAATGGAGTGATCAATGCAAGATCAATTTTGCACTGTTTGATTAGGGCAATATGTTGGAATCCGGTAGACAATAATAATGATATAATTTGTGGTTCTGGTTCAGGCATTGTATGATAATATGAAGTGATTAAGTCGTCAATCGTGGTACGTGAATGGTGAACGTGTTGATGATGCAATAAAGGTCTATGAGTCATGACAATGATGTTAAATGGTAAACCGAATACAAATGATATAAAATTTGAAGTTGGGTGATGAAAATGTGGTATTGACATGCACCTGCCATCTATTTGTCATATAATCTGTGTTGAGATTCCAAAGCACATTTACACTTTATCTCATTGTAAGGTCTTGAGATTCCAAAGCACATTTATAATTTGTCTCATTCTAATGCCTCGAGATTCAAAAGCACGTTAACTCGATTGCGCTAGTGTCACACATCGAGATTCCAATTCACGTGAACCATGGACCCGTGATTGATTGTATATATAAATGCACCATATCATCAAAGACTTTGCATAGTTGCATTAAATCGAATTGTGAGAGTAAACAGGTTGAGCAAGCAAAATGAGGTCAGAGCCAATTTGTGCGTACGTTTATATCAATGGTGAAATCATTTAGAGTTCAAGTGCAAATGCAGTTTTCAGAGGTGATAAGACAAAATCGTTACTGTTGAATCCAACAATGGCACTGCCAAACATAATCACCACAATATAGTCATCAATTAGACATAATGATGTTACACCTATAATTACTGCACTTTGGTATCGTTGTCCTGTATATGAATTCAATGGTTAAGTTCAATAGAGGGCAATTCAAATTATTGACGAAGAAGGTGTTTTGTGCATGTTTCATACATTTGTGAATATGACAAGTGTAATATGTATGGAACTTAAAGTTGATGTTCATAATTTATTATCACATACTCAAGTTAATGATCTAAGTTGGGCCGAGATAGAACAGAAGCTACACAATTCCCTGAAATTAGAATGAATAATTTAACATATTTTATTGCTGTATTACATTTAAGTTTTTCTCAGTCTTTGTGTATTTGTAGTTGTTCGATGCTTTAAAGTTGTTATTTTCAATTTACTTCAATAATAATAGCCTACACATGCATGATTTCAGAGATGCAGAACAGTGTGGTACCTAACTCTCACATGCACTGACAACCCCATTAACGTGTGGTGTTGCACACTATTTACTCACATGTGTATGTTTACCGCATTGACGTGATTGTCAACAATCCACGTGGGCTCGACGTGCAATACGGAACACTGTGGTCAACACTCATGATGCAATGGACAGTCTGTCATGTACATTAATGTGTGGTGTTACACACTGTTCACTCGCATGCGAATGTTTACCACATTAACGTGGTTCTCAACAATCCGCATGGCCTCGGCACATGATGTGGAACACTGCAATCAACACTCATGATGCAAGAGATAGTCTGCCATGTACATTAATGTGTAGTGTTGCACCTTGTTCACTTACATGCGAATGTTTACCGCATTAATGTGGTTCTCAACAATCCGCGTGCAAAGGGTTATCTGATTTCAACTCGCATTCTTACTGAGATGATGAACGAAGAAGAAAATGAACAGAAAAGTACAAAAAAATGTGAAATTTTCCAGCAACAAAGCCATAACAGAAACAATTATCCTAACATATTTTCATCTTTCGTCTTCCATTAGACAAATGTTAGTGTTTAAGTAGTTTATTTATAATGTAATGAAATATTCTTTTATAAATAAATTGTTAAACAAAAAGTATTATCATTTGAAAAAAGATTTAATGACAAACAAACAAATTATATTTAATAAAATAATAATATTAAAAATTTTAATTTTTTATTAAAGCAAAAATAATATTAAAAAATCAGATTTTTTTTAAAAATAAAATATTAACTTAAAAAAAGTCTTATATAAATTAAATAATATAAGAAAAATAATTAAACCTAATAAAATCAATTTCTTAAATAAATTTAAATTATTTTAATAATTTAAATTAAAACATACATTAAAAAAAAATTAAAACCAACGTTCAGAAGTCGGGATAACAAATCCCGACTTCTCAAAGAAGCTCAAAACTCATGTATTTTGGAAAATAAAATACAAAGTAGCGTACTTTAGAAATATTATAAAGAGAGAAGGTATAAATGGTTAAAAAAACCAATAAATTATATTCTGAGTCACTCACGTCACGTGTATTATTAATAAATACTATATCAATATTAATGTTTTGCAATTGCACCCCAGAAATTTATCAGACTAGGTGGGAGTCACAGAGAGTTGACAATTTCATTAAATAAGGTATAATATATAAATAAATAGTGTCTCCAATCAGATTGATGATTTATTCTACTACGGACTCGCCTCACATGCACTAAAGTTAAAGATGTGGTGGACGGTCCATTAAAAGTTCACTCAATCGAGGGATTTTCTTCTGCACTTAGTGTTTTTTTTAATATATCATTAATTTTTTCTTTAATTTTAACATTATCCTTGTGTAATTGATAATCTGTATCAGACTTACCGATTAATAACCGTATGAAACTTACAGATTGTTTACAATTTATATGAAACATATGGATTACGATTTGATCATACGAATTACGTTCTAATCAACTGAGTTAATAGGTTAATTATGTTAAAAATAATTAATGTCATCATATATAATACTAAAATTTCTAATACATATTTAATACACATATAAATTTACATAATAAATTTTGTAACAATTAATTTTAATTTAATAATGTATTTTTTTTACATATATAAATTTTAAATAAAAAGCATAAGTTTAAATAAAAATCATAAATTTAATAAAAATTTATATATGTAAAAAAATATATTTTTAGATGAAAATTAATTATTACAAAACTAATTATGTAAACTTATATGTATTAAATACACATTAGAAATTTTAGTGTTATATATAACAACATTAATTATTTTTAACATAATTAACATGTTAGTTCATAGGTTTGAGACTTACAATGAATCATTAGTTTTAAATTATTTTATAAAATATATTTTTAATATAATATTGATGATACAAATCTGTATGATTTGTATGAATTTTTAATTTTTTCTTTTCATACGAGGAAATATGTTGGATGTAGAAAAAAAATTCCCATAATTAAACAGAGTAACCAGGAAAAAAAAACAAGGACAAACTGTTGACCAGGTAATTTTGTGGTAGACGGGTTATTACTTTATTTTCCTTCCAATGGAACAACAAATTTGAACTTTTTATTTAATGCAATAAAATATATTTTAATATTTATTTTCATTGTTAAAATTGTGTTCAAATTGGCATAAATAAGATATTTATGTTTTCTGTTAAAACTTTATTTTTTTACATGTCACAATAAAAAATAATAATATTAAAAGATTTATAATAATTCATTTATCATATTTAATCTAATGAATTAAATTCTGTTGTGGTTAAAACTACATTTTGTGTTTATCGCAATCATGTTTGTCCCGTAAGGATTTGATGAGTTATAAAAGACAGGTTTGGCTACGTTTTGGTGTCATTAGCTGATTTTATGCATTATCTTTCCATTAGTTAATGTAAAAAAAATACTTAACTTTTTAAGAAATAATATATTTCTTGTGTTGAGAATTTGATTTATAATGGTACTGATAAGTATTATTCAATGAAAATAAAAAAAAAATATTCTCCAAACTTACCTGAATGCTTTTACCTAAGAACTACCCTGTAGATAAATGACCGGGCAGGTAAATAATAAAAAATTAGAACAAATAGTCATTTTTATTTATTTTATAAAATGTTACACTAATAAATCTATCCCTGAAAAATTAAAAAATAAAATTTAATTTTTGAAAGAGTAAAAAGTATACCAAATTAATCTCACCGTTAATTTTTGTCCGTTGGAAAATAAAAAAAATGACCCATAACATCTATGTGAGTCTTTTTGTTTTGTATGAATAAGTTTAAAACATCTTATTTTTTAGATGATTTCTCTAGAAGAGCAATATTATAATATTATATGTTTTTTTTAGTTACTTCATTCTCTATTTCTATTTAATAGAATCTTTAGGAAAAGCATAAAATTTTCGTCGAGCTAAAAAAATGTAGATGTCTCTAGTAAACTAAAATAATCATTTAATAGTTATTTTGCTTCAATTTCTGCTATACAAAAAAAAAATGAAAGATTTAGTTATAATCCTGTTGATACATTTGAGTAATTAAACATTTTACAATTAATAAACTAAATTTATTGTTATAACTGACATTTTTTACAAAAATGGACCCATGACCACAAGCTAGTCCGTAAATATATTCTCGAAAAAAAAAGGATATAGGGTGTCCCGATGTCGAGATCTATGGAGTTCTAAATATGCTCGAGATTCCTACATTTAACATTACAAAAGTCTATTTGGTCAAACAAAGAATCAAATATTCATTGGATTATCAAATGATACATAGTGCGATATGATCAAAACAGAGAATTATAGGTATATGTATATATACCTAAAGTTAGGAAACTCACCTATATGACACACAAAAACATAAAATTGTCATGGAATTGACGTTCACGTGAATATAAAAACTAAAGTTATTGATAAATATGTTTCTAATTTAACAACTTATTGACATTTTGTTCTTCAAGTATACAACTTAATGAAAAATATATTCACGAAATAAGTAAACCTAATTAGTTAATATCAATAACAAGATATATGCACTAACAACATATTAAACTTAGAAGTCTATGATTTTGTTATTGTAAATATTTACTATAATGTATTGTAATTATAATTATATTTATAATGTCAACTTATCACAAGGTAATCAAGACTCAAGAGGAGGCAAGATATGAGTATGTTTTCAAATAAAAAATCAATTAGTTAAATCTTAAATGAATTATCCACAAGTAGAAGAAAACTAACATGAAATATCTAGCAATCAAAATTATGATGCTTTATAATTATTTTGTCAGTTAGTCACCACTTATATAATTATAATAGATGTCAAAGTAAAAAATGATAGATTATCCTTTCAGGTTATGCAATAACGAAATTAAAAACTTTTAAGTCTAATGTGTTGTTGGTGCATGTATTTTGTTGTTATCGATGTCAACTAATTAGGTTTATATATTTTGTGAATATATTTGTCACTAAGTTGTATAATTGAAGGATGAAAATATTAATAAATTATTAAATTTGAAGACGTATTTGTCGGCAATTGTAGTTTATATATCCAAGTGAACATTATGTTGTGACATTTTCATCTTGCATCTTATGTGTTACGTATGTCAGTTCAGTTCAAATTTGTTTCACTTTTTACACTTTTAAGAATTAAATTTTATATTTTTTTATCTTTCAGAGAATGATTTATCAGTATTATACACTTTTATAGACAAAAATAATTATTTATCCAATAAATTATCACCTTGCTTTTATACATTAAGTTTTTTTTTGTTACCACTAGTAGTATCTTTTACAACTAAAGATTAATTTCTTTTAAAGTGTAGACATTGTGCAAGTGAAGTTTAACTTTTTTTTTCATACATTCTTGAGATTTTTTTTATAATTTATTTAACATGACAAAACACTTCATGTACTCCTTATTACAATTTATAGGTCGTCTTTTAAAAGCTCCAGCCAAAAGTTAGGAAGTGTCTGGTTTAAAGGAATAGAAAATGTGGGAACGTGCAAAAAGATAAAATAAGCTGAAAATTTTAAATTAAAACAGAGTATATAAATATGAAATTCACACTATTTTTTTAAATTTTTATTTCAAATACACCCTCGTAAATGTAATCAAACATCGTCATCTTGGTCTATGCAGAAGACCCAAATTCTCCAACATAATAATAATTTTTATTTTAAAGAAGAGCCTGATTGGTTGGTGTCTTTTAAGACGTTAATTAAGAGAGAAGAAATTACTACTGAATAAAAAAAATACTAATAAGGTGTAATTTTTCTGTAGAGGGAAAAAGAATCAAAATCTTTTTATTAGTTCACTCCACCTCTTTGACTGAGCTTTCATTTGTTTTAGCTCCACGAGAACCCCATTCTCCAAGACTTTTCTTTCTTTGTGATCTTTGCAAATTTATACTACCACGCAAATTAATAAATGTTGTCTTCTTCTTCTTTTCTCACAGATCCTTTTTTCCATTCATCGTTTGGACTATCTCCTTTGAGGAATAGAGACAAGACAAGGCAAGAGTGTAAGCATTGTGCAGTGAGTGGTTTTGTTTAATGAGAGAGAGATTGATGAAAATGACTCATAACTCCTCATCTATTTCTTTCCATTTTCAAGGACCCTCTTTCAAAAAGACTTGAGTTTTATGACACACATTGTGTTTTCTGGTTGCAAGAAAGAGACTTGAAAATGGGGTTCTTCTTCAGATGAAGGACTTTGTTTCTTCTTCAGATTTGAGTCTTGAGAGAAAATAACCTTCAAAAGAATCTCATATTTTGTTAGAGCAAAGTTATCAATGGAGATCCAGAAAAAAGGTTTCAAGGGAAGCTTCCTTAGCTTCTTTGACTGGAATGGCAAATCTCAAAAGAAGCTGCTTTGTGACAGGCCTATCTTACCTGGTAATTATTTTGCAGTCTCTCATATATATTTATTGTTCTTATTTGTTAAACTTCTGTCTTGCTTGCTTTGTCCATATATTGTGTACCTTCTTCAATTATTAAGTCCTTGTTTGGATCCTAGTGGGGGAGTTCAAAAGTATTTTTCAATCCCAAAGCTACAAATTTTTCTTCTTCATTTTGTGTCTTGGAAATTCGGGAATATGCATTAAAATTTCAAAATGCACACTCCTATCTTTGTTCCAAACATAACCTAAGTCATGCTATGAAGTGAGTTTGGTGTGCCTATGCTAAACATTTCTGCTACATTAATTGTAGATGTTTCAAAGCAAGGAAAGGAAAACATGGACAGCATGCCAAAGTCACAGGAAAATAGGGTGTGCATTTGTTCAACCTTTCATAGTCTATGACTTATTTATAACCTTTTTTTGTTAATTATTCCTTTCATAATACAGTTTTTTTTGTTGATTGTTACAATTGTTTCAGATAAAAATGGATGACAATGGAGTAAATCCTAGCAATAATGCAAGTTGTGGTTTTGATTGTGCCATATCAATTAATAGTGATGAAGGGTATGGGACTAAAGCCCCAGGGTTAGTAGCCAGACTTATGGGTTTGGATTCGTTGCCAGTTTTAACTGTCTCTGAGCTCTCCTCATCATCCACTTCATTATATGGCTCCAACTCTCTTGGATCTTCTCATTCTCATGATGAGGATGTTCTTCACTCAATGGTTGACTATGGTTGCCCTGTGGATCCCATAAATATGCGACTTAAGCCGGAGAAGTCTTCTTGGGGTGCCATGCAATCAAGGGCTTTGAAAGTGGGAAATCCGTCAATGAAGAGATTTCAGACTGAAATGTTGCCTCCAAAGTCTGCTAAACCCATTCCAGTTTCTCACAACAAACTTTTGTCTCCTATCAAGAGCCCTGCTTTTATGCAACCTAAGCATGCAGCTCATATAATGGAGGCAGCTACCAAAATAATTGAGGCAAGTCCCCAGCCATGTAGGAGGAATAAAATGTCTTCATATGGACCTTCATCTGTTTCATTAAGAATTCTTGATCTGAAAGAGAAATTGGAAGCTGCACAATATGAATCCAAGTTCATGGATACACACACTGCTAACCCTCTGAATGGCAAGCCTAGTGAGAGGAGAAACAATTTATATAAATCCACTTTAAGTTTCAAAGGTTCAAGGCATTCAGTAAAGAACAGTTCTTGTCAGTTGGCAAGCAAAGGAAAATCTGCTTCACTTGCAATGCCATCTAAAACCAATGCTCAGAGCCGTGATGAATTGACTTTGAATGGGAATAGGAGATATATGAGGCAGAAAGAACATAACAATATAAAATCAAACCAGTTGCCCAGGAGCCAGAAGAAACAAATTGCAGACAGGGGCAGGGTAATGCAGCAGAGAGCTTGTACAAGCCAGAATAGAAATGTGCTTGGAAAGAATAATCAAAAGCAGAATAGTGTAACCAACAAAGGTAGTTCAGCTTCAAAGATGGACTCTAATAAGCCAACACAAACTTGGTCTTCAGAAAGTTCTACTGGAGCAAAGAAGACTAAAAAAAAGGTTTCTGTAAATGCCAACATTGAGCCCAAAAGGTTTGGCACAAGGATCACTGATACCATAAAGGAGTTTCCAGTTTCCAAAAGGAAGGGTATTTCCCAAAAGAAAAACTATAGCAGTTGCGATATTCACAATAAGCCAAGAGGTTCTGATAGTGCAGCTAATACTTATGAAAACATGCCCATAAAATGCAATATTACGACTGATGGAAGTATTGACCAGGATGCATTTAGCATGAAAGGAAGCAATGGTGTGATTTCATTTACATTTACATCTCCCTTGAGAAGAAACTTGCCCGAGTTACAGTCCTCTAGCGAGCAAGCGATGGGAACAAGGAACAAAATTGATGTCAATTCTTGTAGTAGTAATGACAAGTTTTATCCTCAAAAGTCATCATTTTCTCCTCCCAGGTTACATGTAATAGATGGTGATGCTTTAAGTGTTCTTTTGGAGAAAAAACTGCAAGAATTGACATCTAGAATTAACCCACCTCAGTGCTCCCTCACGACAGAAGGGTCTTCTACTGGTTTAAGATCTAGTTTGGAAGACAAATTTCGAAGTGTGTTAAGCACCACAGTAAGGGAACAAGACATAAGCTTTTACAATCAATTGGACAGCGTGCATGACAATTGTTCTTCAAGTGATATTGTGGTGCTTAGCATGAATCAGCAACTGCAGGTCTCTCTCATTTCTTCTATACTCTCAGTCTCATCTATTATGTATTTTATTTCATTTTTTATGTAGAACTATTAAATATCAGTATATTATCCTTGGTAACCTTCTGCCATCAATTAGTCAAGGGAATATTTCAAGGTTTTGATAGAGGGAAGGGGGATGAGGGGGGTGCACATTATGCTTCAATTACTAGTTTCCTGGGGATTTGTTTAATATGATCCACACATCAAGTATATAAACAACTTTCATTTCTATTAAGTTATTCTTATTTGCAAGTTTGAATATTTTTAATGTTTGAAGTTTGAACTGGAAATAAGAATATACTCATATTAGCACTAAATCACTCTTCACTTGTGCAGACATCAGAATCAATGGAAGAGCCTAGCTGTCGCAGCAACAGTGAAAGCAAAAATGGAAGTTACTTAGATAGTGCATATGGTAATGTCTTAGTATTTAGTTTCTTTCAACTGCCTGTGAGCATATTTTTATCCAGATCTAAAATCAAAACCTTACAATTTTAATGGTAATGAGTAGCTTTCACTTTTTTTTTTTATAAATCCATAATTGCAAATTTGCATCAAGTTTAGAAGAACCTTGAGGCATGCTCGGGGGTGGGGGTGGGGAGTAAACTCTAGAACTGTCATTGGGCTACATGTGGTAATGAAACCTCGCAGATGTTGCAGAATTATTCTTAATAGGTGGCCAATTTTGCTCAATTATGGAGCATGACAGTTTCAATTTTTTGTGTTATAAGGATATATCTGTTATTTATCAAGTTTAGGTCATGAAAATAATTGTTAAGAATTTTTTGTGGTTCCTCAGCACAACTGCATATGCTCATAAAACATTAATTCCTGTCCATTTTTAATCTCTTTTTAGGCATTACAGTTTATTCTTCCATGCAAGATGAAGAGGTATCTAATTTTTCTCTAATGAATGAATCTATGTCACTCGAAAACGAGGCAGAATGGTCTGAGCAAAGCTCTTCCATAGTGATGGGGGATAACATGGCCAGTGAACAATCAAGTGTAATGTCAAATTCGGCCGAATTTACAAGATCAGCGAGGAACATGGAACTTGAATATGTAAAGGATATATTCAGCAATGCAGAGTTGATGACAGAAGAATTTGTGGTGGGTGAGACAGACAAGATCATAATGCCAAATCTCTTTGACAAGTTGGAGAATAAAGGCCTTGGGGCAGAAAACTATGAAGAGTACTCTAAGATTGAGAGGAGGGCTATATTTGACACTGTGAGTGAGTGCCTAGAACTAAGGTGCAGACAAATTTTTGTTGGAAGCTGCAAAGCATGGCCAAAATGGTTGGCTTCAGTTCAGAGGAAGAACTGTTTAGCAGAAGAGTTTTACAAGGAAATACTGAGCTTTAGAAGTATGGAAGAAGAGGTAGAGGTGGATGAACTTGTCAACAAGGACATGAGCACTGGATGGTGTAAATGGCTTGACTTTGAAATTGAAGCCTTTGAGAAGGGTTCAGAACTTGAATTTGATATCCTAACATGTTTGATTAACGAATTGGTTTCTGATTTATTGCATGTTTAATTCCTTGGTGGCATAAATTAACATTCTTCACAATGTATACATGGATAAAGCAATCACAAGACATGGTAAGATTTGTATTAGTTTTCTATAACTGTAAACAACTGATTCCTTCAAAATTCCCTCTATGCAAATCCATTGGATAGTGATATTTTTTATGTACTAATTGACGGTAGAACTTATCTTAATCGTTAAAAGATCTATTAGTATATTATACTCCTTTCTCACAAATATTTTTCTGATAATATTTATACAATTTTTTGTTGTATTTATGAAAAAGAATGTTACTTCTACGTATAAAATGTTAATGATGGGCATTAACCCTATGTTTGTTAGAGGAGAAAGAAAATGAAAAAGAAAAGTTTGAAATTTAAATTGGAGTGAAAGGGAAACAAAAAATAAATAAATTTGTGTCTAGAACAATGTCATGAAAATTGGTTCTCATTGATCCGGTCGAGATAGTAGGTTAATAGTTCAATTGGTGAACTAGTAATTGACTCGGTTTGATTTGATATATATTAAAAAATTTAAAATTATATATTTATCTATTATATATAAGTATGAGACTAATATTATTTGATTAAAAAAAGTTAATTCATATTTCAAAATAACAATTGAAGTATTAAAATTAATAATAAAGTCTGTAAAATTGGTCAAGTCCAAGTTTGTAAAATCATTCAGATCATCCCGGATCACATACATAAACAATCCAATTAGATCATCAGATTTTCATTAGACTAGTCCTACCGGTTGGACCGAACCGATTTTTATAAAACTGGTCTAGAAGTTAATTATTTTTCATATTTTCTTTTTACTTTCTCTCCAACAAAAAAAAAATGGGAAAAAAATTCTCTGTTTTCTTTCCTCTTTTATGTCTTCCAAATGGAACATTAGATAAATCTTAAAGTTTTTTCTTTAAACGATAAATCTTCAAGCTAGCAATATTACATGAGTACTTATTTTATTTTTTTAGTACTTGTTTGTTTTCTAAAGGAAGGAAAGCCATAATAAAGGATGGATTTAATTCTTGATCTCTGCATTCACCAACAACTACAAGAAACTCTTCATTAGGCGGCTTTCTGTGAAAATAACCATTTTAAGTAAATATCTAAATTTATATGCGTTAGTCCTTCATAAATCATAATATAATAAAAAAACAGGCGTAATTTCCTAATGAATACCAAATAAAGTAAGCTTTAAATTCGAAATACATCCTTAAATAAAAAGATACAACTATTCCGATTATAAATGCAATGAATTGAACAACTTCTGCGCAGATGTTTGTAGAGACTTGAGACAGTAGGGTTGCACCCATGACCCATCGGGGGGTTGAAGCCATGATTTTTTGCTTGGCATCAAGCTTAAATGGTTGTCCCCTTGTGTATACAGTTATGTTTGCCCATTAACATTATTTTTTTGTATGAAAGACAACAAAAATATGATTGAACATGCATAATTAATTTATTTTAAAAACTTTTGAATGGTTAATTATTTGCAGCCACACCTTAAAAATATCATTGTCTTAATTTATATGCTTTAATACTCCTGATAAGGTCAGGTTTGTGTGGACAAGCTTTCCAACCATGGTGGCAATATGTTTTACTGTTTTCAGTAGTGTTTCTTCTTTTTTAGCCATTCCTCTTATCTCTAACATGCTCGAGGATGTTCTTTGATGCATGAATAGCAGTGGCAAGTGAGATCTAATTTGAATAAAATTTTGAGCAAAAACCTATATAAAAAAGAAGAAGAATAAATTAAATTAAAAAGATATATAAATCTAATTTTGACATAAATTAAAACTAACTCATGTATATTAACTTTAAAAAAATCATTTTTTATGAAAACATATGAATTCAAGAGTTTGACATTCTTACCTTAAAAATAATTTTAATTTTAAATACTATTGATCTTTTTAATTTAAATTGTGTGCAATTTTGGTCTTTAATGTTTTAACTAATTCAATATCTGTATTTGTAAAATTTAGCAAATACTTAGGGTTTATAATAAATTTAAAATATAAAATAATTTAAATGTTATAAGTTGGAAAATTAGTAAAAAAAAATGATCATAAAACTTGAAATATTTCTTAGATTATGATATTCTGCTAGCAAGTTAAAAATACAAATTAAGAGAATCAAGTTGAGTTTTTTTTTTCTTTTTTCGTTGTCATATTCAGCTTGAGTTAAAAGGATGCATCATGTATATTACATCCAATGTGTTGAGGGGCTCATAGACTAGACCGACTTAAGTTAAAGCATCATTTTTTTTCCTTGAAAATGAATTATGGATATTTCTTAATTTATTAAATTAAAGATTAATTTCAACTCGCGGTATGTAATTATTATTGATTAAAAAAAATCTTATTGAAAACATCATTTAACATTAAGCATGAAGGGGCCATGGACCAAAAACAAAAACTGAAGTGAAAGAAAATGTAGATATTAAACAAAGAAAAGATAAATGTTTTTTCGATTGTAACGAAAATGGAGCAAAGCAATTGGTGCGCACATGGGGTCCTCTCAGGTGAGAGAAAAGTGGTGTTCTTGACTTTTTCAACGTTGATGCAGATGTAGTCGTTAAGAGGAGAATGGGAATCCACACTGTTTGATGGATTCATCTTATTGTGTGATCAGTGATCTATTGTCAACGCGCCACACATGTCATAACAATATATCTATCCGTAACCTCTAACTATTTATTACAACATCACATGTGGTTTCTTACTTATTTCCTTTGTCTTTCTGTTATGTTAGCTTCGCTCTTTCCTTCCATCTTCTGAGATCTGCCATCAACATTGCACCTTTGCCCAGCATATATATATCCTTGTCATATGACACTCACTTTTTCATCTCTTTCTCTCTCTCTAATCTAAGTTAGATACATGAACCATATTATTAAACTCCCTTCAATGGTATTAGTGTCCATAGTTCACTTATAACTAGAATGGGAGAAAAAAAAATTGAAACTGAAAACTCCTTGTAAATCAAAGCTATTCGCACAAACAATTATATATACAGTATACATATATAAGATTTAATTAATGGATTTAATTAGAATTTATTCACAGTACAGAATTTTTTTCCTACCCTATGTTTGATAAAATGAAATGAAATAGAATGAAGATGATTTGAAATGAAAGTTTTAAATTAAAATATAGTATAAAAATATATGTCTCATCTTATTTTACTATTCATTTCATTTTCTTCAACTCTATTTCACATATACGAAATGAAGGATAAATTAGAATATAAGATGTGTGAGTCTCACATAATTACTCCTTTGTTACTCTTTCCATCCATCCTATTTCTCTCCTACCATGTTAAACATAGAGTTATTCATTTAGTAGAATATAGTCTCAGGAAAAAAAAAATATAAATTTCATGCATACTAATATATATAATTTATTTTGTAATAATTATTTTAAAAATTATATTTAAAATAATTTATAACTGATTAATAATGTAAATTTTTTACACCAAACATATGCAAAAAAGATAAGCTTTTAATTAATAAAGTTACAAATATAGTATTTGAGGAAAAAGGAACTTTGTAATGTATCATACAGACATATATAAACGCTAAAAAGTACTGATGAAGAAAATGACAAATGTAGTTATGTAGATGTTTAATTAATATATAAAAGATTGAGCACCATCCCCAGAGTATCATTCCACCTATTCAAATGAAGTTCAATTATTTTGCCGGTCTTTTTAGGACGATGAGATGGGAAAAAATGACTAAAACTAAAGAGCAGAAGCTAGTGAACGAATTCAAGCAATCCGTAAAAGTAATTACACATCACTAACACATAATGTTTTCTAGCAGAAGACCAGT
The DNA here is from genome assembly GCF_004193775.1 of Glycine soja. Classification (NCBI taxonomy): domain Eukaryota; kingdom Viridiplantae; phylum Streptophyta; class Magnoliopsida; order Fabales; family Fabaceae; genus Glycine; species Glycine soja. Next base: position 39,954,507 of record NC_041011.1, on the reverse strand, counting down.
ATGTGAGATCAATTGTCTATCCTGATTCAATTTTTTTTGTTACATGAGTAGAACGTTAAGTACTTTGTAATTTCTTTGCTAGAGGGCGACACATCCAGAGCTTTTATTTCTTTCTGTAACGATACCTTTGAGGTAACACATTTATGACTGTCTAGAAATAGCACAAATTTACTCTATTTTATTTTTAATAAATATATAATTTAAAATTATACACTTTTATATTAATATTTATTTAAAAAAATATTCAAAAATACATATAAATACCCACAAATATTTATAGAATTTATAAGAACTCACTTCCCGCTTAAAATAAACCATATAAGTATGGAACAAATTGTCATCTATGTGAAAAAAAATATTCCTCATATCCACCTCACCTCATTATATATCATTCACATTTTGTAATAGAAAAAAATGCATATGCAGACATTGTTTGTCAGACTTTGATTTGCTGGTCATTGTAAGTTGTAACCCTCTTTCCTAAGCAAAATTTGTTGGCAAATGCTAATTAATGCATTAAAAATATGTGTTAAAATGTTAAAACTAAATATTTTTTATTAAAATTTATAATTATTGTTCTTTTCATAATTTTTAATACACTTTCATAGCAATATGCTTAAATAATTTATTTTATTTAATACTTTTTAATTAGTAATTTTAATTCCAAGCCACTGATCTCAACAAGACCCAGATCTTTATAATAATGGACACGTAACACGTTACATCCCTCCAACCCATCCCACTGATATTCTTTCGTTTTTTTCTTGGGTTTGGAGAAAACTGAAAAGAGTCTCTTCTTTCTATGATGTTCAGTTGTTCACAGATTAATATGCTATGTATCTTCTTTCTAGATCATTAATTTAATTGAGTTTTTTAATTGCAGAATGATGCTATTATTAGAATACTCAGCGGAACTGCGGGAGGATCCTATGGAAAGAAATGTCTTTGCTACATCTCAAGAGTTGCGGGAGGGGTAAATTTACTTTAGAAGATCTTCTTTACAAACTATTTACTTAAAGGGTCTTTTTTTTAAATATTTATGGAGGGGTTCTGTCATTATCATAGATGCCGCCAATAGTACTGGCGAGAAATGTGTACCGCCATCAGCAGTGGCGAGAAGCTTGGTGACGTGGAGGATGGAAGAGGGTGCCGCCATTGTGCTTAGCGAGACAGTTGACGTGGACGCTGTCTCGCTGCTCCCACTGGCGAGAAGGTTGTCTCGCTGCTCCCACGGGTAAGAAGGCTTCCACGTAAGCAATGCCGCCATTGCTTCCTGCGAGACACCTTCAACGCATGCACAGGCCATAGTTCTGAAGATGGCAATGTAGGCTTGTAGTGTTTAGGGTTAGGGTTTGCAGTGTTCTGAAATTTGTATGTTATATATAGATAGTATAATTTTAAATAAATGAGTTGATAAATTAATATTATTTGAGTTAATTATTTTTAGTTAGAATGTTATATATATTATTTGTTAGTTTTAGTTTGTAGGTTAATATTATTTGTTTTAGAAAATTTACGTGATTAAATATATGATACATTGTAAATTATTATTATTTTTGTATTACACGTTGTTTAAATAATTTTTTGCATTTCAATATTTGTTTGTATTTTAATTTATTTGGTAGTTCATATTTTATTTAATTATTTATTTGTTAATTGTAGAATATATTATGTTATTTATTTAAATTTGTCTATGTGTATGTATTTGAAAGTATTTGTAGAATATATTTAAATTTTATTATTTGTATAATATATTTTGTTATTTATTTTAATTTGTCTTCGCATGTATTTTAATTTATCTATAGAATATATTCAAAATTGCCCAATTTTATTTATTACAAATTTATTGTTATATATTTAATAACGTTTTTATAAATGTGCGTAGTTTAATTTATGTTATCTACAAATAATGTATAAATTGTTTTGTGAATTTATTGTATTATATTTTATTTTGCAGCATCAATGACATCTTCATCATCGTCGTGTCCATCACATATTAAAATTAAGTCTGACCCATCGATGGTGATGTATTATGGATGCAACCTAAGCATGTTTGAGAACATGTTTGGAACGGGAAAGAAGATTGAAAATTACATATCAGACGAGTTGTTCCCACGTATCAAGGAGAAGATCGAAAATTACATATCAAGTTGTCCTGCCATTGGCCACTGCTGATGGCGGCGGTACACGTTAACGACATCCATGATAATAATAGACTCCCTTTTATAAATACTTAGAAAAGAGACCCCTTTACATAAATAGTTTGTAAAAGAAATCCACTAGTAAATTTACAGAGTATCCTATGAAAAGTAATGTCTTTGCTACATCTCAAGCGTTTTTGATTACTCACAAATTGGCAATCTTATCTTTTGTAAGTATATTATTGATGGATGATCTATAAATACTTTTTTAAGTTTTTGAATAATTCTGATGAGACTCAATCAAATTTATCTGGGAAAAAAAACTCACAATTTTGTTATAAGTTTTTTACTATAATTTCCAGATTTCAATATTGTTTACTATAATAATTTTAAAAATAATGTGTATTGTACTCATAATGATATGAGTGAGTCAACTCTCGTTTTCTCTTTGGAAACAGCTTATCTAATTCTCTTGATGTGACCCAAACTGAACTTGAGAATTAATATTTACAACTTGCAAGCATTAATTTACATGTCACGTTTCATTTTTTTATATATAAAATAAATAAGTCAAAATTTCAAGAATTACCGTAAATTCTGAATCTTAAAAAGATAAAACATTATTTTTGTGAAACTCTAAAGTAAATAATAAAGGAATTCAAAACTTAAATTCATATATTTTAAAATTTTGAATTTAATAATATAAATGTTTTATAAAGGATATAAATATTAATTACATATTTGTGTTATGAATTTAGAATAAATCTTACGTTATTTATTATTTTAAATATATTATGAATTTAAATCAGAACATATACCTGTGTTATCAATTTAAATGTTTGAATTAAGAACATCATAGTGGTTATGGCTATTCTAATTAATATAATTATACATTTTCATGAATTAATGATAGAATTTATTTACATTTCATTAGAGTTTTTTTTCAGGATTTCATTAGAGTTTTTATCTTCCTTTACACACAAATACATATGTTCGACAAATTAATTAAAAAATTAATTATTAATTGAAAATAGAAAAATTAATTTATTAAATTATATGTGTTTAGTAAGACTAATGATCGTTGAAGTAAATTATTGAAGTAACTCAAAATTATAAAATGATATAAAAATAATAAAATTATTATTTATTTTTAAAAAGTAATTAAAAAAATTAAAATATATTAAAAATAAAAATGAAAAAATATAAAAAAAATTATAAGTTAATGTTTAAAAAATATTACAAATTACTAAAAAAAAACTTGTTGATCCAATGCTCAAATAAATTTTTTAATAAATAAAAAAATTAAAAACTAATTAAAATATCTTACGAAATATAACCATAATTCATATGATTTTAATGTGGTATGAATTAGAAAAAAAATGCAACTACGGTATACTTTGTAACAATTGACTTTATCATTTAAATTTTAACTGAATTTCTTAATTTAATTAAAATTAAAATTTGATTAAAATTAGTAATACTGATTAGTTATTTTAGATATTTTTTTGAAAACGTTTCAATGTTAACAAATATCTATAAAAACTCATAAATGTCCATAAATATCTATCACTAACACAGTGGATAGTGGATACTCACGTCATGTGGATATGAGTAATTTTTTACCGACAGAAATAGGTAGTGGCCTAGTGGTAAATGCTTCATCCGCCTAATTATTAATTAAAAACACTTAAATATCTTTTTTTATATTTGAAAAATTAATTGTTTTTAAATTATTATCTAAAATTTATTTGTGATTAATTACATATTTGATTTTTTTTATATTTCAATTATTATCTGTCATTACTTACTAAAATAAGACTAACAACATATATTACATAAAATATAAAAAAAAAAATCATGTAAGTATTTAATTAAAAATAAATTTTAAGTAATAATTTAAAAATGTTTTTAAGTAAAAATATTTTTTAAACCTATTAAAAGATATTTGCAAACTTATTCTTCTAAGTTCTAACTTTAGTTTTTAAGAATACTATCACTATTTTGTCACTCATGATTTTATCAATCTAGATTAGCAATTACTATATGCTCAAAAGTGAGTGGATAAACTTGCTATGAATCTGGGACGCATATAAAAACGATCTAAAATCTTTTGAAAGTAAATTACGGAAAAATCATCTTAAAGTGACAAATAGGATCTAAATATTCTGCGTGAAAATATAGGTATTAACTAAGATCTTTGACATTATCCCGAGTTGCATTTGTTCTCTTATTATAAATAAAATTATATAACCATCTACATATAAAAAAAAAAACTAATTTTGGTTTTATTTAAGTGGATTCATATAATTTGATGCAAATTTTTTAGAATTCAAAGCAACTTTTAATTAAATATCTAAGACTATTATAGAAAAAAAGTTAGGCAATTTTTTAATTATTTTAAGATGTCTAGTACTACTATAACATTATAAGTCCTTTTAAAAAAAAGTACTATTATAAGTCTATAACTCTACAATTGTGGGGTCAAAAGTTCAATTAAATTAAATATACACGTGTTTCATGGGTATTAAACATTGTAGAAGTTCCTGTAAAAAAACATTCTAGAAGTAGATGATTTTTTAAAAAATATCTAATAAGACATTTATTAATATTTCATTAAAACATGAAATATAAAAAAAAATGGCGTATAAAATGTAAAAAACGCCTTAAATATAATTAATGCGTTGTTATCACTTTTTTACAAAATATTATATTTTCTGTCTAATCGAGAGAATGCACTCCAAAATCCATGAAGACTTAACACTCAGGTTAGGATGTGAGTTAAGAAATGAGAATGAGTGGAGTTGATCTATGCCAAAGAGAGGGAGTCCATATATGGAGACATTATTGGAGAAAAAAGTCGTTAAGTTAGTTAGGTGTTATGTGAAAACTTATGTGATTAAATCTATTTGAGTGTTTGACTTTTTATGTTGGTGTTATTATCCGTTCTTTCCTAATGTATTCAAGTTAGTCATGGGTGCCAGTTTTGGATGACTGGCTAATTGTGTGTTTGGTGTTCTTATACTAAGTAACCTTTAAGGCATTCCTAGTAATGAAAATCAGCTTTAATGAGATAATCCAAGTTTAATGGTAAAGGCATATTTAGCCATTATATCTTAAGAGTTGTTTGTGTACAAGATATGATTTTTAGATTATCTTTAATAAAGGTTTTTGAGTTGAATTCATGAGCTTAAAAAATTTTATCTACCAGATTTATTATTATTTTTGTTCAAAAGTTTTATACACTAAATGTTAAGTTTCAAGGAAAAAACTTTCAAGAACTTCATTTAAAAAAACATTATTTTTAATGTCATTTGAGAGAAAAGATAAGTTTTTTTTCTTACAATTAAAATTTAATAACCCAAATTAGATTCTACAATTCTTCATCCTATGCAGTATCATAAAATCCATATAAAATTATCTAAGATCATAAAATAGTTTCTTCCACTAAAGATGTTTTTATATTTCTTCAGCATTCGAGCCGGCCTTGCAAAGTTTCTTGAAAATAAGATTAGTTTTTTTATATAAAAAATGATTCCTTAAGAATACTTTTTTTTATTGTACTAAAGGTGGTGCAAAAGAAAAGAGAAAAAATTAGTGATGGAAACTAGAAAAATAATTATAAAAAATGTGAGTTGTTTAACATTTTTTAACATTGAACCAAATTTATGTGTGGATTACTTAAGTGTAAAATGACATTGGAACTATAAAAATATAAGAAGTGTGAGTTATTTAACTTTTTTTTTCTATCCATACGACATGCATATATGGTAAATATTATTTTTAGTAAATAAAATAGATAGTAATTTTTTTATTGAATTCAAAATCTCATTTTGACGAAGATAAGACTGAAAATATTATTTGGTGTTATTATTAATGATATTAATCAATTAATTTAATTAGAAATCATAAAATCATATCTCATTGTTTGTTAATTATAATTTTTAAATTTTTTTAAGAAAATTAATTTCAACCTTTTGATTATTTAAATTGAATGACTTGAATTTAGTGTAAAACATTATTTTACACATAATGTAAATAAATCATATCCCATTCTAAATATATTTGAAAAACTTATCAATGTTGACAAATATCTATAAAGGTTCATAAATAGCCGTAAATATCTATCACCCACACAGTGGATACTAACGTGGATAATGGTCAATTTTTACCCTCTAAATTAGGTAGTGGGGACTATAATCCTTACTCGCATCACCCTGACTAATGACTCAAATTATCTAATTAAAATTAATATTAATAGTGTAAAAAGATTGTGTAAAAAACAAGCATAAAAAAGTATTTGTAAACTTTATCTTCTAACTTTAATTTTTCTTTGCCATGCAGGATTTTATCAATAAAGAGCTGCAAGTCATTCCGTATTCTTTTCTCCAGGTTTATTTATTCACTAATGCTCAAAAGTCAAAAGTAAGCGGATAAACTTGGTTTTTTTGTGTGTGTGTGAGGGTAGTGGATAAACTTGTTTTGAATATGGGAAGCACATAAAAAACGATCTAAAAGCTTTTGAAAGTAAATCAAATCATGGGAAAATCTTCTTAGAGCAACATATCGGATTTAAATATTGGGTGTGAAAAAACAGGTATCAACAAAATTTTGTTTTATTCAAGTGGATGTGTCTATTTTGATTCAAATTTGCTTGGAGTCAACATAAAAAATTTTTGTTTTGAGTCAAAGTAACTTTTAAATACTAAGACTAGAAAAATATATAAAAATATTAAACAATTTTTTTAGTTACTTTAAGATGTCTAGTACCACTATAAGTGTGGGTCAAATGCTCAATTTAAATTAAACATAGGCCTGCGATGCATGGGTATTTCAAAATTGTAGAATATGTATTTTTTTACTATATAGTAAAACACTTATTAATATTTCAAATAAACAAAAAAATAACAACAAATGACGTTTGAAAAATAAAAAGTAATTTTTGTGTGGAGAAAGTATTTTTTTTATAATGCAATAGAATTATGATTAATATCAATATGTTATAAAATGTCATGTTCTTTTTAGTTTTTTTACTGCTTCGAATAGAAATATTAAGATGGGTTTAATTTTAAATAGAAAGTGAGAAATTAAACAAGAGTTTTTTTTTTTTTTTTAATTAAAGCAAGAATGTAATAACTCAACACAAATACCAGAGTAAGAATCATGTCTAACTACGACCATTTACAAACGGAATCTGAAAATAACACAATCAAATGTCAATTATAGATATTCTAAATAAAGAAAATTATTTCTCATATAATTTCTCTAAATTTTAAAGCGTATACTGTACCTTAACTTTAACGTATTTCTTTACCTCTTTATTTGTTTTGTAATAAGTATTTGTTTTTTTTTCAAACTGCCTAAGTCTTAAATATATTTTTTTCGGAAGATAACCGTATTAAGATTTCATCCACCATATTTTGATTGGTAAACATTAATGACAAAATAATTTTTAAAAAAATAAAAAATAAATTTAGTATTTAAATATATAAGAAGTGTGATAATTTATTAATTGTCTACAGATTATACTGTCTCATTTTTTTACATTTAGAGTAAAATTCAAATTATTTATCATAAGAAATCAATATGCCACAATTTTATAGTTTCAGGAATCAAAATTGATATTTATCTATTTTTGAATTTTTCCATTATCCATTATCATGAATGGAAGGGCTGACAAAAAAATAAAGTTATCATGAATGGAAGGGAGATCTAGGTTAAGCGAAAAAAATAGGAAAGAATAACGAATGGCAATTAAGGGTATAAAATGGCATAGAAAAGGGCAAATTTGCGCAAACCGTGTTAAAGTCCATAGCCTAGAAATCTAGAATATAAGTAAAACCATTTATGTATTGATTGTGTTGTGTGTGTGCACGGCGTCAGGTAAGGTATTACGGGGTCACTCACACATCCACATCCACTCTCTCTTCTTCTTCTTCTTCTTCTTCCTCTCCACGACGATTAATAATAATAATGGAGCAGCTTCAAACACCCACCACCACCCATAATAACACGAATCCAGAAACCTCCAACTCCAACAATGGCGATCTTTTCTTCGAAGACTTCGACAGCACTTGTTCCACCCCTTACGTTAGCGCCCCTTCCAGCCCCGGCCGTGGGCCCCTCCCAGGCTTCTTCTACAGCGCTCCGGCCAGTCCAATGCACTTCGCAATCACTGCCGCATCGTCTTACGAGAACACCCCTTCTTCCGCACCAATGGGCTACGAGTTCGAATTCTCCGCCCGGTTCGGGTGCTCTGGTTCGGCCGGGTCCGGTTCGATGAGCTCGGCCGACGAACTCTTCCTGAACGGTCAGATCCGCCCCATGAAGCTCTCTACCCACCTCGAACGCCCGCAGGTCCTCGCTCCCCTGTTGGATCTGGAAGGAGAGGAAGACGAGGACGAGGAAGTAGTGGAATCCGTTAACGTTAACGTTAGCGTTGTCCGAGGAAGAGATCTGAGGCTGAGAGACAAGTCGGTTCGCAGAAGAACCAGATCCATGTCCCCTCTTAGGAGCAACACGCCGTTAGAGTGGGCCGAGAACGAGGACGAGGAGGATCACGTTCACGACAAAAACGTGACCAAGCCCAACCAAACCAACATTATTAGTTCCTCCGAAGCAGAGAAAGTAGAGGATGGTTTGGGTTTGGGTTTGGAGACAACACCTTCGGTTTCAGGTTCGGCCTCGTCCTCTCGGTCTTCCTCCGCTGGGAGAAGCTCGAAGCGGTGGGTTTTCTTGAAGGACTTTCTCCGAAGCAAAAGCGAAGGGAGGAGTAACAACAAGTTCTGGTCCACCATTTCCTTCTCCCCAACCAAAGACAAGAAAAATCAAAACCCACCAAACGCCAAAAGCGAAACCACGCAGAAAACGAAAGGTAGTAGTAGTTCTAGTTCTCAGACTTGGGCCAGGAGAATGAGTGGGAAGCCCACAAACGGTGTTGGGAAGAGGCGCGTGCCACCATCGCCGCACGAGTTGCACTATAAAGCGAACCGGGCCCAAGCAGAGGAGTTGAGGAAAAAGACCTTCCTCCCTTACAGGCAGGGTCTACTTGGGTGCTTGGGCTTTAGTTCAAAGGGATATGGGGCCATGAATGGCTTTGCTAGAGCCCTAAACCCTGTTTCCTCCAGGTAAATTTCTTGGGATTTCCCTTAAATTGTACAGATCATTATTAATTATTATTATTATCACTATCACTACTCCTCCTATTATTATAATTTCTTTGTTCATTTTGGAATCATTTAGCTTTGTCTTAGCTTTAAGAATTAAGATCACCATATGTTCAAAGGGAAAGCTTATCCTAGGTTGGTGAGAAGTAAGATTAAAATACGAGGGTTCTGGTTCTTGTTCTTCCCTCTCCATCATCCTTGTTGAGGATGCAGAACTGATAAAAGTATTTATGTACAATATACCAAGTCATGTACTCGTACTCGCAGCATTTTGCTATTTACACAGTTGCTGTGGAGTGACTGGAGTTTATTAATATATATTTTCCACACTTGCCTTTTTACTTAATTTAGGTCTAATCCGGTGTTGTTGTTATTATTATTATTATTATTGTGGTGATGCGAATGGCGATGCCTGTTATCTCTGGTACACTATAGTTATCGATTTATATTGTTGCATTGGTTACAGAAACCACGTGGTGTGGGGAGCCATGTTAGTTGGTTGAGGCCCCATTGTAACTGTGCGAACACACTTGACTTGAGCTATTTCCACACTACACCATAATTGAAAGATGCCCCTGTTTTTGTCTGCATCTCTCGCGTCTTGAGTTTTTGGTTGCGTATGCGAATTGCATGAGATAGGATGTGTCGGGATCATGGCAAATTGGCAATAGAATCAGATGATCTTAAATTTGCCCTTTCTTTTGGGGTCCAAAATGGTCTTTTTAGATGCAGCGTTATAATTATGCCGTGGTGAAGATTATTTGAGTTGAGTTCGGGAAAAAGATGTTTGCAAATCTATATGCGACAAGATGTGGACGTAATGTTTGATGGAGATTATTTGACATTGACTTGCTTATAAGTTAGTACTAGTATATTATAAAGCAGGAATGTAACCCATGTAAACAAACCACCCCAAGAGATGTTCCATTTTCATTTTCTTTTTGGTTGCTTCTATATTTTTTTCATTATACTATCCGCTTGTTCTTCGGTGCACCCTGAGTTTTCTTACTTGATGCCCCACTGCTACAATTTGAGGGATTTCAATTGGTTTCATAAATTGCTACTGGATTTGGAGGAAACTTTTTCAAAAAGGGGCTAATAAATAATCCACGAGACATGAATCCACCTGGGGGGCCCAAGTCCTTTAATAAGCTGGGCAGCATTTAAATTTGTTTAGCTAGCCAAGTCAAGATGTGTGTGGATAATCAAACGATTCAAACCTTCCTATCCGGACTTTGTTACGGAAGAATTTCAATTTGGACGGACTTTCCAAATTTAACTTTGAACATTGAATCAAAGGTAACTGTGGTAAAATAAGATAATAATAATAATTATATTTGGCTGGTAGGTGGTTCCAGAAGAAACTGTTCATATTGTTCACTCATCAGTTCAATCACATGCTAGCTACCTGTGCGGGGATTCTGCTAGAGTAAGCAGCTAACCTGTACTTGGCCCCGAATTTTTTCCCCCTCCTTTTTGTCATAATATTTGCCCCTTACCTTTTGCGGATCACGATCCTACTGTAGAGGATACTAGTCCTAAAAAAATTGAAAGAAAATTTATAAATATAATTTGTATGAATATGGATTTTTGGATCACAACTGCTCTGCCAGTCAGTTCCTTCATATCTGCAGCAGATAGCATTTTACACTGCATTGCTAGTAACAAGAAATTGGTCAATGAAACTACAAGTAACAAGACAAGTGCTTATATTTGGACACTCTTAAATTTTAGACACTATCACCACATCTCATTTCACTTATTTCTTCTCTTTTTTTTTTTTTATCTTTTCCAAGGTGTAAAGTGTAAAAACACTTAAAAGGGGTGTTTAAGAATCATTTTTCTAACGAGACAAATAAGGATATTACAATAATTTTTCAAGAGAGTTGATAAATAATTAATTTATTAAAACAATTACTTAAAGAGAGTTGAATTCATCTACTCACTGTTGTAATGTCAGTAATCTAAATCAACTGTAATAGATTTAAAATAAGATACTATTTATCAGATGAGAATAATCTATGCTTTTACTGTTAACTAAACACATGGTCAGGAAAAGGATAGGTGTGATGTAAATTTGGGGGCATGGCCAGGACGGTAAGACCTTGGAACTCAGGAATTAGAACCCATATCTCCCGGAGCAGAATTTATTAATGCAACGAATCTTCCATCATCATGAGATCAAGCATAGGAAAATAAGATGCTGAGCTGAGTGAGAGTCAATTCATCTGACTATACAAGACTGATTGACTGCATCAACAGACGCAAAAATTCAAATATGTTCAGACGACTCATCCAAATTAATGTCAATAATGAGAGTTTTTTTTGGATGCTAGTACGTATCTGAATTTTTTTAGGAAACAACCATTATTCGTTGCTGCTTCTTATTGTTGACTGTTGCAGTTCGCATACTTTTCAATTACAATTTGTGTTAATTGATTAATTGGATTTTTTTTAGAGTATTGTTTGTTAAGGGAATGGATCTTTTTAATTGCAGTTATTTTTTTTTCATTTTATAAGATTATGAGAAAATAAATAAAATACGGATTATTGGGAATAACAATCAGTAGGGTCGGGTAGAATTATAGTACCCGTTCTCGATTTAAAAAAAGTATTCATTCTTGTTCTTGTAATTGAAAACAAGATATTTGTATTCGTCTTTGTCAGGCATGAACAACAATTTTAATCCTCATGTGAGTATCTAATCAATCCATTTACGAATATTACTTTCAAAGTTATCATTATCTATTACATTCTATTATTTATTACACACCTATCTCTTTGATAGTCCACCTACTATCAAGAAAGCGAATTATTTGTTAACATTAATAATCCACATAAAAAATAGTTAAAAATTTGGAACTAAAAGTCGAGGGTTTGTGGAAAAGCGGTGTAACTAACGAAGTAATAAAAATAAAGGCTGAAGCTGAATCAAAGAAGCCCAAAACCCAATTCAGAAAATTTTCAAATAAACTAAGAACATAATTTGAAAAAGGGGTGTTGCGAGAATCGAACTCGCGACCTCTCGCACCCGAAGCGAGAATCATACCACTAGACCAAACACCCTCTACAATTCTTAAAATTGGCATGTTTTAAAATTTTACATCAAAACGAACTGATATACCAATAATAAATTTCGACGCCTAAAAATAACAATAAAGAAATTGACACGTAAAATAGTTAAATCAAACTAACAAAGAATAATTTTTTTCATCAGCTAAATAAAATTATTATATATAAATGAAAGCACAACAAAAGAATAAATTTCTACATTTAAACTGAATAAAGATTAATCTAATTTATAATTTTCAACACTTATAATCTAGTTGTTGAACATGATGAAAATTCTAGTGCATAATAATTATAAAGTTGAGAATACTAAAGATATAAATGATTTACATAAGAATGAATGATAAACTATTAAGATAAGAGAGAAAAAAAATTATGTGCAACTTTAGCCTGTTTATGCAAGTGTGTTTAGTTTGTTGCGAATCCTCCCATGCTCCATGTTAATCTTTTTACCTTCTTACAAATGATCAATCTAGATTGTGTCTTCCCAAAAACTTCAAAGAGATGGGAGCATGTTGGTGATGGATGTATTTTTGTAAATCTTATTTTCTTCTTCAACAAAAATTTCACATGCTATCGTATTTTGTTTTTAAGTCATCTTATTTAGGATGCTGTTGTTGCACTATAAATTTAATATAACATACTAACGAGGGTTAATGAAGATTAATGAAAGTTAATGAGAATTAATAAAACGGTTTTCATAGTAATTGTGACCACTAACAAATTTTATCACTAAGTTTTGTCATCTGTGTTAATAAGGTGTTCTCCCAAGGAGAGAACATTTGCATCTCACACTTATATCATTAGGTAAGTTTCCTTAATTCATCTCACATTGATGTTAAGATAGTGAGTTAAAAAAAATTATGTACCCTATAAAGAGGAAAAGAAAAAAATAGAATAGGCTCTTGAAGTTTGTAGCCTAATCTCATGTGATTGTGCAAACTTTACATCAAATCTCAACCACAAGTCTCTAACTTTTTTTTGTTTTATTGACGAAGAGTGCGGTAGTTGACTCAAAACCAAAAGATGAGTATTAAGAGGCGCCATGACAGAACATGCTGTAGTATCCAAGACCCACCCATAGGTACTAGGACTGTTTGTTCAATGACTTCTTTGTGTTTTGTTAGTTAAGTACATTTTTATTATAATTATATATTTGCATTTCTTGCATTTCTTTTTTGTCCCTACCTATTTTTTATTTTCCCAAGATACTAACCTACAAAGAAAAAATACCTCAATTTTTAGGATTTCATGTGAGTTTTTCTTGCACTTCAAACCATCATGACAATTGTGTGAAAATGTATCATTATGGCACTGGAAAACTAATGGCTTGGGGAAAGGTGTGATTAAACCCAACTAAAACCTATAAATAAATCAGTTAATATTTTATTAATGTTTTACTATAAGTTTTTAATAACAAATGTATTTTCATGTTGGCAGTAAGAATTGACATTGTTTTGAGATATAATTATTCGTGTTTTTACTGATTTTTGACTAAATGTCAAAGTCTATTATGTTTTAGTATTATTTTATTTTGATACATTATGTTTAAAATGCTTCAGTTTGATCTTTTATGTTTTTAAAAGTTTCAAGATAAAAGTTTTGAAATCATAAAGAACTAAGATACAACTTTTTAAACTTAATGCACCAAAATGAAACGGATCAAAATGTAACTTAAAAAGCATGAAAGATCAAAATAAAACTTTAAAATATAATGAATTAAAAGTAACAATTAATCTTGATTGTTTTAACTCTCAACACTTTAACTCACTATTCATATTATTATTTGAAAACAAAATTAAATCCTATAATAAAGAATCATAACCTTGATGTTACTTAATGAAGAAAAGAGTTAATATTTCATAATAGTACACTTCTAATCCCAAAATGTTTATTTAATATGTTATAATTTCCTAAATGCTTCTTAAAGAAAAAATAGTTAATATTTGATAAAACTACCTTAGGTGGTTACATAGTTTCATGACTAAATGTGTTTATTTGATAATAGTATAACCAACCATTCTAATTCTAAAATAAATAGATAAATTTGTAACTTATGTAGATTTATAAAGCAATTTCATATGATTGTTGTATTAGTTCATAGGAAATTTGTGAGAAAATGGACGAATAACGAAGCATTCATGTAATTATTATTTTGATGTTTTTTTATCAAAAAATTACATGATATGTCTTTTTTATCATTTTTTTCACATGCTAAAAATTGAGCACAAATTTTCTATTAAATAGATTATTCTTACTCATGTGAACGTAGTAACACATTACCCCATTGCATCAACCCTTTGGGTTCTATTTATCTTGGTTTGTGAAGGCTAAATAATTAACCAGGAAAATGAGACATAATTCACACACAAGATAGAGATTTAAAGCAGTGAAAAAAAAAACCCAAAAGAAGAAAGAATGGAAGCTCTAACTACACAAGGGCACTTGAATCCTGTACCTCTCATTTTATTTGTGTAGACAAAAATACCCCAAAATGATTTATGTCTTAGCACCTCCCTTCCCCACCATGGACGACTTGCATTGATCAACAACAACTTCCTCTGCTACCTCCACTACAAGCGTGGAGTAGCGTCACACCATCACAACACTAATAAATCTGGTAATAATTATGCTCAATGTAGGTGAAATCATGACCTATGCGAAGCTTCCTGTGATAAACACATCATCCAAGACTCCTTGGAAACTCTCATCAGAGTTAGATCTGAGAAGAATGATGATGATGTGGTTGAAGGGGGCGGCAGATTTGAGAAGCTAGAGATAGGCATTCCTCATGGCATAAAAGATGAACAAGGAGAAAGAAGAACAAGGATATCACCCTACTTCCAGAATGGGGTTCTTGGTGAAAGGACTATTTTTGTTCACATGAATAAAATTGGAGGTGCAAGATACAAGTTGGGAGGTGCAAAACTCAAATGCCCTACACAAGGGACCCAAAAACATGGCATAAAAAAAGAACAAAAATACGACAAAGTCTCACACCACAACGTTGCAGTTGCCCAATGGGTCATGCCCAAGCCCCAACGTGTATAAAAAGCTACTGTCGCCAATATGGTGAACCTTTTTTGAAAAAAAATATATATTAACTAATAGGTTTTTTTACCTGCCCAATTGGCTAAGGGTTTTATTTTGATGTTTTTAATAGGAGCATTCGTTGAATCAAATTTATCCAATGAACCTGAAAATGCAAATCAAACCAATGAAATTGGTTTGGATTGGTTAGGTTATCAGCTTCTTTTTTCAACCTAACCCATATCAATTAAATCAATTGGTTTTTAATTGTTAAATTATATTTCAAACTCAGTCTAAAGTTTGTTATAACTTTTGTATTTTCTTTCTTTGTCATTCTTTTTTATTTTCATTTAATCTAATCTAATGGTATCAAATGTCTTAATTTGGTCGTGTTAATATGTAATTTTTTTATAATATTTAAGGCAAAGAAATTAATGATATATGCAAAGTGATAACTATAAACATTGAATATTTTAAAATAAAAAATTTAAAATATTTTACCTTGCTTTAATATAAAATTAAATAGACAATAAGTGAAAATAAAAACTTAAAATTTTAATATAATTTTTTTGTCATAATCTAATTACTCGAACCACATCAACTTGATTTTAATTTATTTGGTTTGATTCAGATCGACAAAAAAAATTCAGAATTTAAACCAAATCAATATAAATAGTCCATAATGAATCTTACGGTATATTTGAATCAATCTAACTCGTCAAGATCTCTAGTTTTAAACCCTTAATGGGCCTAGGTTTGGACGATGATGATTGTTCAAGAAGTCTAAACTCACTAGTTAAAAGAAAAGAATACTTATCATCCTTTTGAGTTTCATGAACAAAGAGAAAATAATATGACATTAGATTTTTAAATTTTTTGTTTTTCATTAATTTTATTTCTCACATGATTTTCACTATGTTTATGATCCTTATTTGTACGAACATATGTTAGGTTCTATAATTTTTATGTATGTGAATATAATTAGACAACTTTCACCTCTCGAATTGGTAAAAATAAAAATTCAAAATTATGTTCCAAAATAAAAAAAATAAGCATTTTTTAAAACATCATTTTGACTCACTTCAAAAACTCAAAAAATACTAAATTATATTTTTTTTAAAAAAATAAGATACTAAATTGAATATAATAAAAAACAAAAAAAAATCTACTAGTGTATTTTAACCATTTAAATTTTGTAACATTATTAATTAAAATTCTCTAATTTAATTATACATACATCAAGGAGTAGTATTTTTTTTAATAAAACATTCAACATAGATAGTTTCCAAATGGAGTACTTTGACAATAGAAATTTCAGAGTAATACTGTGTTTATTATTATGTTTGTTCAAATTTAAACCTCTTTTCTTATTTTTGTTAAAGTGTTTATTATAATGTTATGTTTGTAATGATTAAAAAGAGAAAAAATAAAGATTAAATTATATTTTAGGTAAATAATCATTTTCGTCCTTAAATGTGTAGGTCATTGAAAAATTCATCCCTAAATGTGTTACATCAACTTTTCATTAATGGTAACAAACAAAAGTTAACAAATAGATAAATTGGTTGTACTTTTTTCACTTGCGGAAACTAAAATTTAAATTTTTATCTTTCAGAAATAAATTTATTAGCGCTCTACACATCCCGTAATAAAAATGACTATTTACCAAAATTTTACATACACAAAATAGATTCATATTATTCTTGGTGGCCAACTTGAGCCAAGGAATATGTTATTCTTAGCATTTGTAAAGTCGACCTCCAAAAGAACTAAAAAAAGTAAACAAAGAAGAGTTAATTACGTTAAAAAGGATAAATAATCATTGTTATCTTTAAATGTGTAATTCACTGACAAATGCGTCCCTGACAGATGAAAATATAAAATTTAATCTTTGAAACAGTAAAAAGTGCGACAAATATATCCGACCATTAACTTCCATCTATCATCGTTCAAAGAATAACCTACATGACACAGAGAGACAAATTTGTTATTGAAATAATTGTCAACGTGACCATCTTTAATTGTCAACATAGGGACATATTTGTCATATAATATTTTCTTGACCTTTTGTCTTCCAACTCTCTCGGAATATGAATGGGTAAATAGTCATTTTTGTCTTTGAATATGTAATTCATTGGCAAATGTGTTTCTAAAATATTAAAATATAATATTTAGTCCCTAAAAATGTAAAAAGTGTGATAAATATATCTAGTCATTAATTTTCGTCCATCATCATTAATAAAATAGTCAATATTCAAAGAAGTGAAATATGAGATATATTTATCTTTTAGGATAATTTGGAAAAATTTGTAATGATTAATACATGTTACAATATTTTATTTTGGTAATCTGATACAATATTTATTTTAGATAATTTCTATTGTGACAGACAAATTATGGTTGATAATCAATATTATCGTTATTATTATGTTTGTTTTAAGTTATATTTGTCAATATATTTTTTAAGTGATTATTGTAACGTTATGTTTCTAATGATAAAAAAACTAAAAATTTATCTTAAAATTATATTTTACTCTTAAATGAAATAAAATTTCGAGTCTAATAAATTAGTCAAATAAAAACATCCTTATATTTAGGTCAAATAAAAAAATTACTGATATTTTCGTCCAATAATAATAATTTATTACCATTTTTTATTCACTTACTAACATCTAAGTAAAAAAATTATTAAAATTTCCGTCTAATAAAACTTATTAATATTTACAAACGAAAAATTAACAACAAATATATTTATCATACTTTTATACTTTTAATAATTAAATTTTATATTTTTATCCTTCAACAATACATTTATGAGTTAGATTAGCCCACCATGAAAAAAAAGACTACTTCCTTTAAGAAATAAGTAAGGCGAAGAGAAGAATTAATTAATTGAGCGAGTCAATGAGCAGAGGCAGGGAGATAGAGCGCAAAATTCTACGTCTCCTTCACGGCGGCAAAACCCGCAGCCACCTCACCGAAATCCATGGTCACTTCCTCCGCCATGGCCTCCAGCAATCCAATCAAATCCTCGCCCACTTCGTCTCCGTTTGCGCCTCCCTCCGCAGAGTCCCTTACGCCACGCGCCTCTTCGCCCACACCCACAACCCCAACATCCTCCTCTTCAACGCCATCATCAAAGCCCATTCTCTACACCCACCCTTCCACGCTTCCTTCTCCTTTTTCTCCCTCATGAAAACCCGCGCCATCTCCCCCGACGAGTACACTCTCGCGCCTCTCTTCAAGTCCGCCTCCAACCTCCGCTACTACGTTCTCGGCGGATGCGTCCACGCGCACGTTGTTCGACTCGGGTTCACGCGCCACGCCTCCGTCCGCGTCGCCGCGTTGGAGGTCTACGCGAGTTGCGAGAGGATGGGCGATGCCAGCAAGGTCTTCGACGAAATGCGTGACCCAGACGTCGTCGTTTGGAACTTGATGATCCGTGGGTTTTGCAAGATGGGTGATTTGGAAACGGGTATGAAGGTCTTTGGACAAATGAAGGAACGGACCGTGGTTTCGTGGAATCTCATGATGTCTTGTTTAGCTAAGAATAACAAAGAGGAGAAGGCTCTTGAACTTTTCAATGAAATGCTCGAGCAGGGTTTTGAACCCGACGATGCTTCCTTGGTCACGGTGTTACCTGTTTGTGCTCGCTTGGGAGCTGTGGATATTGGCGAGTGGATCCATTCCTATGCAAATTCCAAGGGGTTCCTACAAGACACTATTAACGTGGGGAACTCGCTCGTGGATTTCTATTGCAAATGTGGCAACTTGCAAGCCGCGTGGAGCATTTTCAACGACATGGCAAGTAAAAACGTTGTTTCATGGAATGCCATGATATCGGGTTTGGCGTATAACGGTGAGGGTGAAGTTGGGGTTAACTTGTTTGAGGAGATGGTGCATGGAGGCTTTGAACCTAATGATTCCACTTTTGTGGGGGTTTTAGCGTGTTGTGCTCATGTGGGTTTGGTGGATAGAGGGCGTGACTTATTTGCTTCTATGAGTGTCAAGTTTAAGGTTTCACCTAAGCTGGAGCATTATGGGTGTGTTGTTGACTTGCTTGGGCGTTGTGGGCACGTGAGGGAAGCTCGTGATTTGATTACAAGCATGCCATTGAAGCCAACTGCGGCCTTGTGGGGTGCGTTGCTTAGTGCTTGTCGGACTTATGGTGACAGGGAAATTGCAGAAAATGCGGCTAAGGAGCTCGTTCGTCTTGAACCATGGAATTCGGGGAATTATGTGTTGTTGTCCAATGTTTATGCTGAAGAAGGGAGGTGGGATGAAGTTGAGAAAGTTAGGGTTTTGATGAGGGGAGGCGGTGTCAAGAAAGTTCCAGGGCAGAGTGCAACTGGATAGTGGCAACTTGCGAGAAATAGCTGTCTTTTGGTTGACACAAACTAAAGGAGTTCCCTTTTTTAATTTAATGCATGCATGCATGCATGATGTTAACTTACACAAAAACGTAGTACCATGAAGATTGGAGAATGCCACCAATCTCACTGATCAAGTCCCAACTCCAGACAATTTTGACATTTCACCACCACGGCTTTGAATTATAAAGGAACCAATTATTTAGATATGTCAAACTCTTAGTTGGATGTACTGATTGGTTCAAGAGCACGCTGGATACTTTATCATGCCTTTTAGATTAGGTAATCCATATTTGCAGATTTAATTTTGGTGGTTTTTATATAAAGGAGAATCCATGTAGTTTCAACTGAATCCGAAGCCTGATTTTTTTTTTTTTTTTTTGTATTATTCCAAATGAGTAATATGTAAAATAATTTTTATACATTATAACTACCGTTTTTGTGTCTTTCTGTCTTTGTGCGTTCATTTTGTAATATGTTGATATATTTCGTAGAGCCATAAATAATTATACTAACTGTAAATAGGAAGTACATTAAGACAACTGTCATGAACGTTACAATAAAGTAGGAAGCTATCACTATCCGGTTTAAAATATAATGAAGTCCATTGAGCATCTGTTAGTTGCGGCTAATACCTCAAATCACATTGCATAAACTGCTGCTACTGCCAGGATGAAGAGATTGTCGATTGATAACTTGGGAGCATTATTTGTCTCTCCTCCGATATACTCTGCCAAATTGAAGTTCCCTACACATAGCTTACATGTTTGTTAAAGCAGCAAAATTTATAAGAACATTGAAAAAGAGAAGTTCAAGTTAATATATATGTGTCCGTGGAAAGTAACTAGCATCCTGACCTCTTTGTCTTGAGTAGCTGCAGCCAGCATTTAGTGCATATCTCATTTGTTGTAAAGTTGCCTTGTTGTAGAATATGAAATTGGATAGTATGTTATCAATGCAATTCAGCACTAGCTGTGTTTCAGTTAGGCACGGTCCACTACAGAAAAAATCAGTGGCCACCGGTGGTATGTTAATATTCCCAGATGGGTTTAATCTATATGCTTCATCACACCCAACATAAATCTGGGAAAAATTCAAAAAAAGCCAAATGAAATGGTAAAAGAATATGTCAGAAAGGAAGCGAGATTGATGATGACCAAACATAGATTGAGTTCGTGTTGTATATGATAGTGAAAGTGGAAAATAATTAATAATCTTTCATTCAAGAGGGAAAAAAACATATTGTTAACGTGAAGTCACATGCTAGCTTCCAACAAATGCCATCAAATATTTGTTACTCACGAGTTTATTGTCAAAGCACGATAGAGCCTTTAGCATGTTTTGTCCTTGCAAATCACCCTCAGCAGCCTCTGTTCATTTTTTCAGGCATACATATATATGCCACAAAATTGTATAAATTAGGATCCGTAGTGCATAGAATAAATGGTTAAAAAGAAAACTTAGTTGAAGCCATAGATACGATATAATCATAACCTGAGTAAAAGCAAAACAAAGAAATTGAAAGTATAACAAGGATGCTGAAATTTCCCTTTAGCATGAGTGCAAATGCCATGACTATACTCGTGTGAAACACAGTTGAGTACATGGGGGGAATCTTATATGAATGAGATGACGTAGGGGATTGATTACTCAACTTTTGTGATTTTATGATCAAGACAAGTTGAATATAGTAGGCCACCACACAAAAATCTAATAATGGAAAAAAAAAGAAAGTGAATCAGTGGTTTGGTTAACAAATAGCACCAGTTTATACCTGTAGTAGGTGCAGACAAATTGACCGATACAAAAGTGAAAGCAATGCATTAGATTATTATTATTTAGTTACCAACTCGAGCTTTCAATCCATCTCACTTTTGGAGTGTGTGACTTTTAGAACTTAGGTTATATCGGAGAATGGATTTGCCATATTTTCGTCAGCTAGGTATTTCTAAAAGAAGATTCCGTAACCGGATTCAAGAAAGTCACAACTCACAAGAAAAAATGAACAGAGATAAAAACCAAAAAAAATATAGATTCTGGAGATGCGGGGTATCGATCCCCGTACCTCTCGCATGCTAAGCGAGCGCTCTACCATCTGAGCTACATCCCCACATTGATGTTTTCCACTTATCTATAATATATATTAAATACATTATAGGTCTAGTAAGTAAAATCATAATTGCAAAATTAACAACGGTATGTTTGAAATTATTAAGGAATAATTTTTAATTAATTTATAATTAAATTCTTTTTTAATCATAATTTATATTTAATAATCTAATAAATAAACTAAAATCGATCATTTGTAAAATTAGGAAATCAAATGTTTTAAAATCATGAATTTGAAAATTAAAATCAAAATTATAATTTTTTTTTTATTATTATGAAAATCACAAGAAAAATAGAAAATGTATACATGTCCAACAAATCCGATATTAAACTTTTCACGAAAACAAAGTAATACAAGACCTTTTTCCAGTAAGAGAGAACTCGATAAAGATTAGGAAGAGAGAAGAAATAGATATTTAAACTGAATTCCTTCATTTTCTGATTTTCCAATGCATTACAATGGTTATATATTCGACACCTAGCTGCTACACACGCACACTAATCAGCAAGCCGAAACATATTCCTAATAATGCCAACAAACTCATTCTAGAGCATCTTTCTTATTATTATTTCCTATATTTAATAACAGAGAGTAATAACAATTCTTTTGGACCTGCCAATATGAATTGGACCGTAACACAAAGACTTGGCTAGAAAAGAAAATATTAGGAAAAAAACTTGGAATTGAATATATAATAACTTAAAAGTAAACAATTCCTTTTCCTAAAAAAAAGAGTAAGCAATTCATTTTTTGACTGAGTAAACAATTCATTAACATATCATTATAGCAGTTTAAATAAAAAGAACATTATGCATGACTTACAAAAGAAAAAAAATTCATTATATATATATATATATATATATATATATATATATATATATATATATTAAGTTGTCTCAACTTATACACCCTAAAGAATAGAATAAGGGACTCTGAACTAAGTTAATTTCTAAATAATTTTATTTTTGGGTGATATTGTTATATGTTTCACAAGTATATCAAATCACATGAGTAGTATAAAATGAAAATTTTAAATATCATTTTTTCAAAGGACTAGTATAATATAATTTACATACTTTTTATTTATTAGATAAAATATAAAATGAACTTAAAATAACAATGGTTAAAATCAAAGATAAAGATGAAAACATGAAAATAAAACTAATAAAAAAAGTTTTTTATTCTCAAGGATCTAGATTGAAAAAGTGTTGCGAGAAACAATAATAATAAATATCAGAGTTTAATTTCACTAAATCATTTTCTGATACATATACAAACTACTAATCAATGTTTATTATTTATTTATTATGATCGACTTATAAAAATATTCAACTTTCATTCCTTAAAAAAGAACTTAAGTCTTTGGACTAAACTACCAATCTCCTTTTTCACCTTTATAGTTTTTTAGAAAATAAAAATAAGTAAAAAAAATATTATCAAAGTTGAATGTATGATTTATGCATCGCACGAATTCCACCTGATATTAAATAGATTTTCAAGAATTTTTAAATTTAACTTATTTAAAGTAAAAATATGTAAGTCAAAAACCAAAGACATATTTAAAGTCAATTTATGCAAATTATATTTGAAAATACTTTAAATCAGTCTAATGATGAATAGAGTCTCACTTTCTTTTTTGAGTAAAATAAAGTCTCACCTTCTTATTTTACATATCTCTTCAGTTTAAATATATAAATTTTATTCATGATTTTGTTTACAATTATCTTTAAAATAATAGCCAATGAATGAAAATCAATTTTCCTTAAGAAATTATATTTAATATTTTACCAATTCATTCTTAACATTGTTTCCAATAAAAATTATAAAAATAATCAACTACAATAAATTATTAATGGTATTTTTAATGTTTATTTTTGGGTGAAATCTAATATCCTCGACTGAGTGACAAGGATTAATTTCTCAAAATGTTAAGATTCAATAAAGAAATTGACCTCTACCAATACTCAGATCAAAGATTGAATCCCTAACCATGGGCTTACCAATCATGTCGTATACCTTGTTGATATTAATGTTATTCTTGATATGAAACATAAGAAAAAAAAACATTAAAGTGATTCCCTCATTTAGTAATCAAGATTTTAAATTCCTTTGCTTATGTCATATATTTGTCAACATTTATATTCAATATTATGTTTAAAATACATTTAATTAAAAAATAAAATATATTTAATTGATTAGAAAAATTAAATAAGAAATTGCTAATAAGTTGTTAGAGTTAAAAGTAAAAGATTAAATGGAAAATTTTAAATGCTTTTAACTAATTTATATATTTATAATAAAATATTTTATTAATAAGTAATTAATTAATATTGATAGTTCCATGTGAAATATTATTTGATTTCACACAAGTATTTTTTTCATAAATAATTATCTCAAACTAGTATTCATTTTTATCTTTCTCTCTTTTATATCTATATATTAATTAATAATTTTTCGAAAAATCAATAATTAAAAGTAATATTATATTACAGTTAATTGTTTACTATAAATATAAATTATAATTTTACCCACGAGTCAAAATACTAGTTATTAAATTAAAATTATATTTTTAATATTATCAAATATGTGTAGTCAATAAATATTTAATGCTTAAAACTTGAAACAATATTTCAAAATTTTAACACAATAAATATTTATTCATTTTTATCATTTTTTTCAAAGTGAAATTATTTTTTTATGAAGTTTGACTAAAGAGAGAAATGCTTAGTCAAAATCTCCATAGTTTAGAAAGAAACACATAAGGCAATTCCTTTACTCTAGTCTCATTCTCAAGATTTGACCATGACACACATCACAAACAATAAACACTACCACATCTATTTAATCCCACTATCAAACTCAATAATGCACACACACTCACACACATCATCTCTCATTTCCATAGGCATTGTTTTTCTTTCTCCAAGCTTTTTCCTTTGTTTAACAATCAAACTCTTTTCTTGGAGTTCAAATTTCATGCTGACCAAAATCAAAGGACATTATCACCAACAACATGTCCTCTTTCCACTGTCACCTATGTATCTGAAAACTCATTGGAAGGTAACACTCACTTTTTCAGTTCCTTTCAAGAGACCCATTGTTTAAAAATACAAGGTTTTTCTAACATTAGTTCATTTGTAGGGTCTGGGTTTGCGTTAAGGATTTTTCCTTGCAATGTTCTGACACCTAATGTTTTCCCAACATTGGTGTCAATCAATGTCAACGAAGCATTATAACGATATTTGGAGGAAAAGCAAATGCAATGAGAATTGGAGAAGGAGAAAATTAGGAGACAGATATTCACAAGAGAGATGGCATTGGCATGATGACAAAAGTTGGAGGAAGAAGTTAGGAAAAAAATGACATAAGAGACTGCATTGGGAATCCCATTAGAAATCTGATTTCGAGAACATGTTTGAATGTCTTCCAATCTAATATTATGCAATCGAGATAATAACATTAACGTATTTGGTGTGCCACAATCCCAATAATAACAAACAATGATAATAAAGTCTCCATATTGGTTAGTATACTTGTATCTTATTTATTTGGTTAAACACTAGTCAACAATACATTATCCTCATAACATACTTTCACTATTGTAATTTTACTGGCAATGTTAAACAATCATAATATTTATATATATCTTATTCATACACCAACATCCTAAAGAGAAGATAGAGTCAATATATAGGGAATACTGAAACTCTTTAATTGGTCGTTGAGCTTATATTATATTGTTTATCCCATTGTAGGCTAAGTCAGGTGTTCCTCCTTATGGTACAAAGCGCAAAGTGATGTCATCTCTTACACTTGATGACAACGACATTTCTCCACTAGTCATGCCAAAGAAATCCAAGCAAGAGTGGATCTGTAAATTATGTCATATTAGTACTACAAGTGAAAATGAATTGAACAATCATCTTTTGTTTCCTCGAGAATGAATTTGTATTTATATTTCTAATTATAAAAAGATGATTGAAAGGTTATTATTTATTTGACATTGGAGCAAATTTCATAAGATTAAACAAGTTAATATTTCTTAAAATTTGACACTTTTGTTGTCAAAATTACCATTCCTCAATTTTGAGGGAAAAATAGTCAAAATACCATGGATGTGTAATTGACATAGGATTATACTCTTTATAACAGTGGTATCGGCTGCAAAGCCTGTGGTATTGTAACTCACATCTAGTTCATAATTCACATACAAAAGATAGTGATTAAAAATGAATTTTAAAGAAACTATATTCGAAAAAATATATTTTTAAAAAATTAATATTAAAATTAATATTTAGATTGAGTTTCAAATGTTAGTTAAAAATAAATTTATTGAATTAATCAAATAAAATATATTTCTTTTTCTTTTTCACCACAAGAATTGCAACCCAAATATGATTAAAAAGGGTGAAAATTCAATAGCAAGTGGGATACCGATTAGATAGATAAACATTTTAGACTCCGCAGTTCTGGCTAGTAGCTAGCTACATGCCTACATCGTAGGAGTTTGTAGATTTACAACACAATGGTGAATGGTGTGTAAATATTTGAAAGTGGGAGGGTTAGGGAGAAGCTAATGTTTAAAAATAGAGGTGAAATATTGTTTAATAAGCCAAAAGCCAGCAAGAAGAAAATGTTTGTTTTCCAAGCATGGATATAGAGAGAAGAGTCCTTAAGTATATATTATAGCCCTCTCTTTCTCTTATGGAGCAAAGATAAACGATCACCAGAAATAACTAACATTTGCACGGCATATAATGGACAGGTGAAAGAAAGGGATAAGTGTCATTTTCTTTTAATAAAATATTCTTTAAACAATTTTTTGTACTAAAAAAAAATGTTTAACAGCAATTTGTACTAACAACATTTCTATAGCATAACTATAGGAATAAGCGTCTAGAAACAGGATACCAAGCCATCTCTTACTACATGGACTATTTATTTGATGTACTGAGAGAGCCATTTGAAACCATCTCCGTAACCCATTTTCTTCACAATACTGCACATGAAAACCTCCATAGGACGGACATTAGAATCTGACAAATTTACATTTCCCTTGCCCGTAGTGAAATTGGTCAGGCCCAAATGGTAACGCAACTCTTCTTCTGAGGCAGCATATGGAATATCTATCTTGTTTCCAAGGATAAGGAAAGGGACAGTAGTCAAAGACTCATCAGAGAGCAGAGCATCTAACTCTTTTTTAGACTCGGCAAATCGTTCCTTGTCATATGAATCTACCAAGTAGACCACTGCATCTACCTGCACCAAAGAAGGATGATGCCTTGCTCTAAATTCTCTAAAAGTAACATAGGTGAGTATGTAATAAACCTCCAGCAAGAAGTCCTCAGTCAAAATATTCATTTAACTTCTTAAAAGCCATGATGCGCATACCAAAGTCCAGGCATTGCTTAATGCTTGAGAATAATAATGCAAGCAACAGCTAAAAAACCAAAAAAAAGGAAAGCAACCTCTAAGAGGGCTATATTTGTTCAGAGAATCATTCTCCCCCCCCTCCCTGAGGTATACTATTAGAGCATTGGCAGCAAGAATTATGAAGGCATGTGTATATCCCTTGATTTATGTATATATTATGCTCAACTAGAGCATCAGTAGCAAGAATTATGAAGGCAAGAGTATATCCCTTGGTTTATGTATATATTATGCTCAACGAGACACCCCATAGGAAAAAGTTGTATCAGCAGCAGATATGTCTGATAACATACAATTAGCAACACTCTAATGAGAAAAGGTGCTATCAGCGAATTTCCATGTATAATTTCTGCCTCCCATGAATCAGACAAACGATAACCATTTTGCTGGGATTATGAAGGCATCAATCCTTTAACTAAGCTCTAGTCACATAAATTAGACAATAGTCCTAATATAGTAATATTCAACACATGAGTATTCTTGGCAACTTGATCATTACAGCGCAAGTTCAGTAATGAGTATAGAAAGAAAACTTTATCCTTGTTAACAGCTAGAACGACAAATAAACATATTCCAAGTCAAACCACACATTAATATTAGCATGTAGACCAAAAGTCTAAAACCATATCAGATTGAGGAGTAAGATTTAATCCTAAATTCCAGACAAATCTTATAGGTATATAGCCAAGTTCCATCAAGTGATGTTTGCAGGTGTAAAACAGAGTTGAGAAGTCAACTGTTGGGGTGCAATCAGGTATAAAAATATGCACAAATGTGTGTATGTGTTAGGAGAGGGACAAGAGAGAAAGACCTTAGCATAGTAATCTTTCCAGACTCTTCGTGCAATCTGGTGACCCCCGAGATCAAAAGCTTTAAACTTGATCCTCCCAATACTCAACTCCTCTGATGTTGGATACTGTGTAGGCTGATGCTGAACTAGTCTCTGCCAAACCAATTCTCATTTAAAAAAATACCAATAACCAGGCGCATATTTTAGCCCCAATAAACTATGATAATGTCAGGAAGGTAGACATTACAAAGTACATATGTGAAATCAATTTGTTAAGCTTGCTAAAACCAGAAAATAATTGTTGAGAAAAACACATTTAAAGAAAAAAATTGATGTTAGATGACCAAAAAAAAAACAAACATTAGACCAAAACATGTCAATACAGATAATTGGTTTTAAATTGTAGACCACAACTACAATTGCAGCGCAATCAATTGTGGTCATGGTTGTGATCCTTGATATTACGGAAAATTGCATACAAATGCAATCAGATGGTTGAAACTTAATCATAAAGACCCCAAAAACCATGACACTGAGGCTGCAATGGCGGTTGCAGATGATTTTTTTAAAACCTTGAGCACAATATTGCAGTTTTTGAGGCTTCCTCAACTGCATCAGCAAATACACAGGATTGACTTTAAATTGTGGTCCACGGCCACAATTTTCCACAATATTGCTAATCACAACACAACCGAGATTTAAAAACATGCAGAGGATATATAGAGAGACAATTAGCCATGCAACCCTTCTTTGAAACACTGAATCTCGTAATAATATTTAAATTGTACAAAAGGATTCTAACTAAAAGAATAACATTCCCAGTAAATTTAAAGCGATTCAGGGCTTAAGCGGAAAAGGGAAACCTCGTCTTTGAGCATGTGAAGCAAGGTGGTCTTTCCGGCATTATCGAGACCTAAGAATAAGATCTTGGCCTCCTTCTGCCACAACCCAAGCGATGCCAGAATCCCATAAAACCAATCAAACAAAAACATCGCCTTTGCTTCTTTTATTATTTTTATATATTTTACGCTCGATCTCAAATACTACTCCACTCCCAATAGATAACAAAATTCAAACAGAATACGAAGCCTTCGGCATTAAGATCTGACCCCCGAAAACAGAGCGAAGATTAAAGCAGAAAAGAATATCGGAGGAGTGGGTGTGAGGTTGAACGATTTAGAGAGTGACTGTGCTGCTTTAACGATTTCGATGGGTGTGGAAATAGGACTGTGGGTGTTGTCGTGGGAAGGGACTAGTGACCGGGTAATCCGGTAATGCTGAATTCCAAATTATAAAAATTGTTATTCTTATATAGATGTTAAAATTCTATCTAGGGTTCTTATTCTAGCATGATTTTTAAAACCTTCAACTAGTATCTTCACTGGCTGAATCACTGTTCTGATTTTACAAGCATTGAATTTTAGTCTTTTAAATAATTTTGTTTTCATTTTAATCTTTATAAAAAACAATAATTTAATCTATATTATTAAATAACAATGTTAATTGATGACTTAGACAATAATAATATTGGTTGTTTATTATTGTCTTGCGTTGTCAAGAAATTTGACATGTAATTTCTACTAATAAACAATATTTTTAAATCATCATCTATTTAAAATATTATGAATTAGGTTCATAATAGAGACTAATTATAAGGACTACAAAATTCTTTAGAGAATAAAATTAAAAATATCTCATTTTTTAGAAACCAAAAGGTTATTTAAGTTTATATTTAATTAATTATTTAGTCCTTATTCTTAAAAATATCCATTTTAGTCTCCACATTTATGTATGTATATATTTTTTAATTTTTTTTACTTCATATTCATATCACTTTTAATAAACTTAAAAGATATTATTTTAAAGTATACGGATTAAAAGTTAAATTTTTTACAAACTACTTGACAAAATGAATAGTTAAGCTTATTTTTTACATGGTTTATTTAAATTGATTAGTAGAGCATTTAACTTAATAAGAATTTAATTAAAACTACTCCTTCATGCTCAATCATAAGCAACAAAAAAGACTCAAATATGAACAATTTTAACTACTTTATCCTATTTGATGATATTGTCTGAAAAATATCCTTTAATTAATTGAAATTCTATTTCTAATTATTCTTTTTTATTTTTTATATTGAATTTTAATGAATAACACTGTAGGAAAAAAATATTATTTCTTAAATGTAATTTGTATGATTAAATGATATTGACCTAACTAACTTTTTTTATTAACATAAAAATTGATAATTTTATCTTATATTTAGGTCCAGATAGTGTTTATTTTTTTGAGCCAAGGCCTAAGTAGTATTAATTATTTGAAAAGCCTCTTTAAATTACCCAAAAATCCGTAATGTCACGTAGCTATTTAGTGGTCAACATTTTTTTCATTACCCGTCAACGTCTTGATGATGGAGGGTTGAACAAAAATTATTGATTTTGAAAAATAAGTAGAATGAATGCATTTAATTTTTATAGGAAGACTGAAATTACGGATTGAGTAAAATAAGTAAACAAAAATTATATTTTAACCTTAAATCCAATAATTAAGATTTATGTACATATCATTTAATTGAAAGTTAAACTATACTAATTTTCGAGAACTTTAATTAGAATCAATAATACCAAAACATATAGAATTAATTTTTTTATTATTGCATTATTTAGAATTCATTGAACATCATAAATTGAGTGATTAAAAAAGGATTTTAATTCTAAATCCTTAATACTAGTGTTCCATCCATTTCAAAATAACGTAGTTTTAGTCTTTGAAAAAACAATCTCAAATTGACTTATGTTGTTACTTTTTAATAAAATATTTAAATATTTATTTTAATTTTATCTTCTAATAAACATTGTTGTCTTGAAACATTTAATATTGTATTTATTAAAACTAAGAAAGAGAACAAGAATATTTGAGTAAAATTACCAAATATTAGTCAGAATTAAATATATTAAAACTTCAAATCAAAATTGAATTCGAAATATCAGAATCCTTAAACCAAAATTGAATGTAAGCACTAACATTGACCATTCACTCTGGAAAAAGTTAAATTCAATAATTAATTATATTCCTTGAAAGTTCGAACTTTGAAACCTGGTAAATACTGTATAATCATATTGCGGCTTAGAATTCGGTGGGCTATTTTGTATAGGCAGATGAAACTGGCAAGTTCAGCAAATTTGGGTAGAAAGGCCCACTGTGTTGAAACACCGAAAACCAGAAAGCCCAAACCCAGAAACCGCCAACAGATTCAGCACTAAAATCCATTGCATGCTCGATGTCAAGTCACCTTAGGATAAGGACACGTGGCAAAATTAAAAAAATGAAAAATATATAAATAGACACATATGCCACATATTCTCACACGAGTCACTCTTCTTAGTGATACTTATCCTTTGCTGAACCTTGTTGTGATCTGACATGGCAGAAGAACAACAACGACGGATCCTGGTGGCCGTGGATGAAGGCGAGGAGAGCATGTATGCTCTCTCATGGTGCCTTAAGAACCTTGCTTTTCAAAATTCCAAAGACACCCTTCTTCTTCTCTACGTCAAACCCCCTCGAGTCACTTATTCAGCCTTCGATGGCACAGGTATGCATCACTATAGGACTGAAAAAAAACACATAAGCTTAGCTAGGTAACTTAGGTTGGTGTTTATTTTGATTAATCAGATTATATGTTGTTGTGTGGTGTTTCTTAATATTTTCAGGATATTTGTTTTCCTCTGACATAACGGCTACCATGGAGAGGTATAGCCAACAAGTGGCCGATTGCGTCTTGGAGAAAGCCAAGAAATTGTGTAACAATATTGAAAATGTACGTACCTTTTGCTACCTTATCAATTAATTACTATAATCTTAATTTAATTACATTACATATATGATGTATGATGTATGTCCTCCTTTTTTTTTTCTTCTTCTGTTGAGTTTCTGAATATTTCAACCGTTGGTGTGGTTAATTAATTAAGGTAGAGACGAGGGTAGAGAATGGCGATCCAAGGGACGTGATTTGTCAGATGGTTCAAAAGTTGGGTGCTGATGTCTTAGTCATGGGAAGCCATGGTTATGGTCTCATCAAGAGGTGAGTGATGAGTCAACATTACAACATACCCTTTTAATTAAATCAAGTGTTTAACTTCTCTACAAGTGAATTGTAGATTTAGTTAGTAATTAATTCTTTGAATGTTGAATTAATGGCAGGGCTTTCCTTGGAAGCGTCAGCAATCACTGTGCACAGAACGTGAAGTGCCCGGTTTTGATTGTTAAGAAGCCAAAACCAACCACCGGAGAAACATAATAATGATAATAATAATAAATTAATCGTTACTAGCTTTGTTTTTATGTAAAAAATAGACAACCAGTTTGCTTCTGTCGCTTATGTGTTATTTGGGCTCTGTGTGTTTTGTTTGTTTCTCCTCTAAAGGAATATCTCGCCAAATATTAAATGTTAAAGGCTAAGTGAAGATGAGGATGCACGCCTTTTGGTTTTGACTTTATTATTTTCTATTCAAAAGTTTCCTATTCGTTTGTTACTTTTACATAATTTGTACTCCATGTTGAACTATTGAATATTGATAATGCTCCTAAATCATGATAAAGTGAAAGTAAGTGAAGTAAAGAATAAAGAGAAGAAAATGTTTAGTATCCATTCAAAGCGCAATCTGTTTTTTTCCTTCCTAGTTATGTATCGCTTCCAAATTCCAAATCTCTCCTCACGCCCATTGATTTCGTCATTCCACTCTATGCGTGTTTGGATAAAGGTTGAGAGAATTGGTTTTAAAATGTCTCGATTTATATTTGGATTTTTTATTATAAAAATAAATTAAGAGTAAAATTTAGTATGTTTAATGCAAAATTATTTTAACTTATAATTAATTTTGGATTTTTTAACGAGAAATTAAATATGTGAAATTTATTTAAAAATTATATTTTCAGCGTGAAACAAAAAGGAACTTTACTTAGGAGAAATTATCAACCGTAATGGTTTGAGATCATTATGTCATCGAGACATACTAACAATCTAATATTTAAGAAATCTTAAAAAATTTAAAATGTTCTTTAATTAATTTAAAATATTAAATTATTGATGTTTTACATTATTGGTTGAAATCACATATGATCTGGTGGCCACGGATTACCTAAATATTATAAAATTGAAAATTGATTTTAGTTTTTGAAAATTTTAAACTTTAACTGAAAAGTAAAAACTATGATAATTAGAGCCTTATTTCCATCGTGTAAAAAGAAAAATAAGTTTTAAAATAAGTGTCATTTTTTAATGTAATATTGATTAATTTTTTATTTAATCCCTAATAATATTATTTACAATGTTACTATTGTATTGCATCTTTTCTAGCAAAAAGGATTATAACTAATATTATTTGGTACAAATGTAAGTGTAAAAAAAAATAAAATTTAAGAAGACACTTATGAAACAAAAGAAGTATTATTGTAAGGGACATGCTAGGTGCACCCAGCAATATTGCTGGTGCACCCAACAATTAGGTGAATGAGCAAAATTGTTCTTGTGCCAAAGTTTGAAAATAAAACTAATTTTTTTAAAAAATAATTCCTTCTTTCGAAAGAAGGTTCTTCTGGTAGAACAATTTAGTCTACCGGAAGAACCTTCTTTTGGAGAAGCTACCGGAAGAAGTTCTTTCAGTAACTTCTCTGGAAGAAGATTCTTCTGGATGAACAATTTGTTCTATCGGAAGAACTTCTTCCGGTAGCTTCTTAGAAAGAAGATTCTTCCGGTAGCTTCTTCGGAAGAAGGTTCTTCCGGTAGAACAAATTGTTTTACCGGAAGAAGGTTCTTTCGGATGAACAAATTGTTCTACCGGAAGAACCTTTTTCCGGAAGCTTTCTGGAAGAACCTTCTTTTGGAAGAAGAAATTATTTTTTTTAACTCAAGGACAATTTTACCCATTCACCTAATTGCTGAGTGCACCTAGCATGTCCCTTATTGTAACTACCATTCATTTGGTTCAAGCCCAATCCAAGGCAATGGAACCATGTTCAAGATGATAGTGCTTTGGGCTATGTTCTCACTTCTTGGTAATTGTTGGACAATAGCTTCTGGTACTTCCCCAATTGCTTCATGCACATTTTATATTGTTTCCAGCACTTTTCATATGACTTCCGAAATAGTCATTTGGGAAGTTAAATGAGAGGTATAGGAAGCAATTCTGAAAGTGTAGAAAAAAAAGACCCTAATTGTTGAACGTAGCTTGTGAGGGTCTCTTAAAGCCCAATTGTTGGGATATACACTTACATGAACTCCAATAATAATGTCAAATTGTCAATGAATCGGGAAACTCTTGAATGAGTGCGACTCCCTTTCAAGAATCATTAACTAGGGAACACATCAGGTGATTCAGGTCCTTCATGAATAGAACGTGACTAACGAGACTCCGTTATATTCAAACTACTTGAGGCTATTGTTTCCTGCTCTTCCCAAGTTGCTTCCAACACTTCCTTTATATGGCTTCCAAAATTGTCAATCCAAAATGTAAAATTACATTACGGAATGCATCCCTTTTTTGGCTTCTGGAATATAATTCGGGAGGTAAAAAAAACATTCTGGAACTTTTTTGGCTTTCGGAATGACTAATTCGGAAGGTAAAAAAAAAAAACATTCTGAAAAGGGTGCAGGAAACAACTTGGAGGTGCAGGAAGTAACAGTCACTACTTAATCATGTGATCTTGCCGCAGGTCGATATTAGAATATGCTTTTGGGTTAAGTTGGTTTGGTTATACTTTCTGAAACTCAATCTTCAAATATTTATAATAATAATTTTGACTTAAAAGTTAGTCATGTAAATATCCTTATCTCCCTAAAAAATGACCTCATAAATTAATAAATAAATAACTCTATAATTGAACGACTTAATCAGTTATCAGTTAAACTGATTCATTCATCCCGGTTTTGGTAGCCGTAATTACTTTTTAGCAGCTCAAATTGATTAAGAAATAAATTACGTAACAATAAATGCACTCTAGGACAACGATGGCATACACCGCATTGATGCTACTAGCTGAAGGCTGAAGCACTAAAAGTCTAAAACTCCACAAGGAACTGTAGGGGGGCGGGGATTCCTAAAATAAGCTATCACATTTTTAAAAAAGAGTAATTGACTTAAAATTATGGATTCATTTGATTCTCACACTTTTTATTTTGATAAACACTTAATTTAATATAAATTGTATTAAAATAAAATATTAAAAGAATATTCTAATGAATTTTATACCATTTTACTTGATGATAACTTTTTTTCTTATAACTGTCCAGTTCTTGTTCAGTACAAGTTATCTATATATATTAAGCCAGCTCTATTAAATTAGATTCTTTTAGCCAACCATGCGCCACATATTATAACTTGACAAGTAAAATTTCTAGTAGCTCTCAAACTAGCTTAGCAAACGATTAACAAAGATAATCCTTTTTTGCAATTAATTAGATTTTCAGGACGGTGTCATAATGGAAAATTCAATTGATCGAAACATAAAAAGATCAACCCAAAAGAGACATCTTTGCCTGTTCTAATCAGTGAAATAGTCAAATGTGATTGAAGCAAAAGCTCCAGCTTTCACTTGCAGTTTTCCACGGTCTGCTTATCTAGGGAAAAATAAAAACAAAAAAACACTACAACTGAAAAAGATATAACTTTCCGGAATATAACTTCCGCTCACTCTTTATCCGTTTTGCAAACTTCCTAGAGTTCATCCTGCAAATAAAACGGGAAGAATTATTAAATACATTGATGCCAAGTTTGATTAAAGTGAGATAAGGGGATGGAAAAACTTACATGTACACCCTCTTCCTTGGTGTCTTCTCCAGCTTCCGTCTTTGATTCAGCATCGGAGTCATTGCCAGCTTCATCAGCATCTTCCTCTTCCTCATCAGCCTATAGAGAACATTAACTTCGTCAGAATCAGTGTAACTGATGATGGACCAAAAATTTCAGGAATCAATAGTTTTTCTTACATCAGAGTCAACTGGGTCATCCTTTGATTCCTGGAAAAGAGTTCAAGATATGGAGGTGTAAGAAAATTTGATAAACAAGAAAATTTTCAAAGATGCTATTTCAGGACAAAATTTTACCTCCTCTTCCCTCTTCTTCTCGGCCTCCTCAAATGCTGCCTTCTCAGCCTGCAAGAACACATTTTCATTAAGGAGATCATATCTTTCAATAGCATACCAAAAGATCAGTGGATAGAAAGACTTACATCCTTGTGCTTGCCCCATGTTTCTTCAACCAGCTGCTTAGCATACTCAGGATCATCAGTAATTAAGACATTGTCAAACAAAGTACCAGATTTCACCTGTAAGATAAAATAGCTTGCTTGTCAGAGTTTAGATACAAAAGTATCAACTATAGCGATGTAAAAATTAAAAGTTTACCTGCCACAATTCAATCCCCACGTACTTCAAGTTGGGGAAAACATAGAGGTCGGGGTCATCCTTGAAATCTGACAAATGTTTTTCAAATGTTGAATATATTTATCTTATAATGCAAAATAATTTATAAAAATATTACTACGGTGTAGAAGAGTGTATAATGAACCTGGGTTATCAATCAATGGTGCCTTCCATTTTCCTTTATAGTTGGGGTTCTTGATTTTCTGCAAATATGTAGCATGCAAAGTTAGAAAGCAAATTCATTACCAAACATAATGGAATATGTCGTATTTCAAATATTACAAATTTACAATAAAAATTTCCACAAACCTCTGCCTTCCATGGGCCCTTGTACTCAGGGTTGGCAATGGTAGGGGGTGTCCACTCACCATCTTCCTCATCATCCCAATCTTCAGGCTACAGCATCAGCAATTAATCTAATAAGTAACTACAGCATAAAGTGATGTTTATGCAGCACAAGGAAACAAAAAATTGAGAAATACCTTCTTGGCTTCGGGGTCTGGGAGCTCTTTTGGGATGTCATCATACCCCTACAAATACAAGACATACGAGTCAGTACATACCACATAGTACTCTGAAAGGTTCATATAACATGAGAGGCCTTTTAGAAAAAGGCATTACCTCTGGTTTCTTATCCTCAGGATCAGGAATATATTCTTTGTCATCCCAATCTTCTGGCTGTGAGTATATTAAAGATTAGAAATGATCAAAACCGAAACCAAAACCAAATCTGACAATTAAACTACAACTCTGGGAAGAAAAGTACTTTTTTAGCCTCAGGATCCTTGATTGTCTTTGGAGGGAGAAGATCCCAATCAGAGTAGAGACTACCAGTTTGCTTCTCCACATTATCAATCAGGATGCTGTAGGTTGCATCCGGACGGAGGATAAATGTGTAAACATGAGTAAGTTGGTCAGTCTCACAAGGAACATCCTTCTTTATCAAGTGGTTTGTGTTATTGTAGGTAAGAATAGCGTGAACTTTCTTGGTACTGTAACCGCAGATATCTGGGCCAAACATAATACTGCAACAGAACAACAAATGTCAAAAGATCAGCTGTTTTACAACATCAAAGGCACCCATCAGGAAAGAGCAGCAAATCAAAAGGGGATATATAAATCACCTGTAAGGAGTATCCCCGCCAAATTTCTTCTGATCAACATCCCCACTGAGCAACTTCATGTAGCCACCACCACAGTCAAGCTTCTGTTCGTGCTTAACAGAAAATTGAAAGACTAGTGTCTTACCCTTGTTGCTGAATTCAGGGTACTCAGCTGAAATAGCATAGAATCTGTAATCCTCACTGGTTTGAATACCTGCAGAGATATCAACATTCAACCAAACATATCTTAATATCAATTTTAAACAAAAGTAAACATGAGCAACAATAATAGTATAATACCCGACTATTCAACATAGCAATTTAGTTTACCTTTGTCATTAGCGTCTCCATTCCATTGACCAGAGGTGTGGTTCCACTCCCCAGCCACGTTCTCATCTTTTTTCCAATCTGATTTAACCCATCGATTTTCCCACCCGTCTGGCATCCACACAAAGCACATGCACACGAGTTAGAAAAGTGGGAAATACTGATCTAGGATTAAAGAAAATACAAATGAACTCCGAAAAAGGACTACCCGTTGAGGCGCAAGGACAAATAAATTTTAAAAAAAAGCTATTAATCTTATAGACAATGTACCATCGAATGATAAAGGAAAATGCAAAAAATTAATAAAAAGTTCGCCAGTACCATCGGCGTGTTTAAGAAGAATGTTCACCTTTTCAGACATGAAACAGACTCCTTACTTTTAAGTAAAAAAACTACTATCACTAATCACTAATTCAAACATTTCTGAGTGACTGTAACTGCCGCCTACTCAATTATCCATTATCAAAAGCTGAATTTAACCTAAAATTGCGGCAAAACAAAAAAACTAGAGCCTCCCATGCTCGCCTCATCTATACAATCTATTTTGAGAACGGTTATTGAGGCTAATGCATAAACCATTATAAACCACGCCAGCACAATCAACACATAGAAAAAAAATAACAAAACGGTACACGCGTTAACAGATCTAGTCAGAAGCATGACATTTGAAGCCAGACCTCGATTTCCAACTCAAAACACAAATCGAACCATCGAAGCTTTTCAGATCGAGGCTCAGACACGAAAGAAAAACCTTGATCCTGGAAAAGTAATGCCTAATTCGGCACACAACAATGCAGAATGAAAATGACGAAAATTCAGGGGCGCGATCTAGTGAGAGAAGAGAAGAAACGAAGGAAGGATTTTATACCATCGAAACGCTCTTCGAAGAAGACATTGGCGGAAGCGATGGACAAGAGAGAGAGAAGAAAGAGAGAGCGGAGGTCAGGGCTTCGCACCCGAAACGCCATCGTCAACGACGGAACGACAGAGCTAGGGATGTGTAGAAATGAACGTGAGAAGTTCGAATTTGAGTGAGTGAGGCTACCTGTTCTATATAGCGGATCAATTTGCTTTGGGTTTTCAGTGGAGTGGACAAATTTGGAAATTGAGGTGGCTCAGTCCTACGTGGACACGAGGTGGCAGTTTTGAACCAATTGGTTTATGTCACGTACGTTTTGATTGTCATTGATGTTGCGTGGCACTTTCTCATTGGTAATACTACAGACTCTACTGAACCGTACACGTTAAGTGGAATCCCTTGACGTATTTACGCTACTGCCATCAGGATTTTATACTTTTGTTCTAGGGTGTGTGTTCAGTGGCTGATGTCACACTAATCACACGTGTGATTCGCTTGAATTACATTTTATATATTTTTGAAGATTTAATTATCAATTTCTTTCTTAAATTATTTAATTTCATATTTAAATTCTTTAAAAATTTAATTTTATTATTAAATTCTTAAAAATAAATCAATTTGGTATTCAAATTGATAAGAACTTGAAGATTAAATTAAACCATTTAAAATAATTTAAGAAACAAATTAATTTATTTTTTAAAAATTTTAATCAAATAAACATTTTAAAAATTTGAGAATCAAATTAAACTTAAAGTTCAAATTTAATCATTGCCTCCCATATAAAATAGATTTCTCTCTCAACCTAAGGCTCTATTCTTCTTATTCTCTCTCATGTTGGTAGGGTGATAGGGAATTTATTTTCTCATCATGTGGGGAGAGATAAATTTTACCGAGAAAAATAAAAAAAAACATTAAATCACATGAAAACGAAAAATAAATTTAAACCTATAATTTTATCATCACCATCTCTAGGTTTGAAGTGTTAAAAAGGGCGAGAAGAAACTTGGAAAAGATAATATGCTTAAATCTTATCATCTTAGGAAAAAGTTTGCCATAGGGGAAGGAAGATTTTTTAGTTAAGATATACTAATAATATACTCTTTTTTCTTAAAGAACAACATACTCTTTTGATTATATTTTATGATGAATTAAAACATATTAAAAATACAATTTGATAGGTCTCATTTTTAATTTAATGAATTCTAATTATGATTTAATAGTTTCTAATAAATTTATTTTTTTCTGAGAAGATTCTAATAAATTTAATTGACAATAAAAAACAAATGTATTTAATATTACATCAGTGGTACTTACTTACCTTTTTATAGATGAGGGGTAGAATGGAAAGACGAGAATTATAGTCCGTTTGATTGGAAGAATGAAAAATAAGAGAGAGAAAAAAATTAATTTGAATTAAAAAGAAAATAAAAAAAGGAAAATTTAAATCTTAGTTTTTATGAGTCAATTTTTCTCTTTCTTTTCCTTTAATTCTCTCCAACGAAATAAAAATAAAATATTTTGTTATTCGTGGTTTTTTTTTTCATCTCTGTTCTCTTTTCTCCCATTTTTTTTTATGAGTAATGACAACCACAAACTCCCAGTCCACTAGGGAAAAAGGAAATAAAACCAAAGAGGCATAATATAAAAAAGGGCACCTGTTCTATTCATGGTTGGATTAGAATGACGCCGGCATTCATTTTATTGTTGTTTGGAAAATTAGGATGCTTAGATTAGAAGTTCTGCTATCTCTGTTTGTGGGCCACAATTATTTATGATTCTAGAGAGTTCCATTTTGCAGTGCACCAGGGAGTTAGGTTAACCTTGGCTTGGTTTGATCATAATCCCACACATCACGCGGCACGTGTAGTTCATGAATATTTATTTTACTATTCTCTTAATAATTAACAATGAGATCCTACTCCCAACTTGCATAATCTACATTAAGTAATCTTATTTCAGATAACTGAAATAAAATTGGTGAAATCAAAGCAAATTACTATTCTCATAATTAACAATGGGATCCTACTCCCAACTTGCATAATCTACATTGTGTAATCTCATTCCAGATAACTGGCTTAAAAATCACATAAACAAACACAATCAACCAATCTCACAGCTCCATTAGATGCTGTTGAAGGTATGCATAATCGGATTTAGATGATTGCATGAACAGCTCGAGATCAGAACGATTTAAAGATTAAGCCTCCATGAGCTGCAAAGAATGGAGCAAACAGCAATGATTCAACTGCCATGAGCTTAATCAAAATGTTGAGTGAGGGACCCGAAGTATCCTTGAGAGGGTCTCCAACAGTGACAGCTGCTTTGTGTGGATTGGAGCCTTTTGGACCAAGTGATGCATCATGTGGGGTAGTACCGGCCTATAAGCACCAAAACAATGTACGAGTCATTTCTAAAAGCCAAAAAGACAAAATGCAATGAGTTCCTCAGAATTTTTCATTGTCAAAGTTCTAGTTTTGTATACGTTATGAAACCAAAAGTTGAAATAGTAACATAAAGTTTCTTAGCTCTACCTCTATGTATTTCTTGGCGTTATCCCATGCACCACCAGTGTTGGAATCTGAAATTGCCACCTGTGAAGAAGTGAAAATATCTCAACAAAGTTGAATATTACTACTACCTAAGGCTCTGGTTAGAAATGAACAAATATAATGCTGCCATTTACCTGCACACCACCGGAAACAAGGGAACCGGCAAGAACCCCAGCAAGATTCTCTACCCCAAAGAATGTTCCGGCAATAAGTGGTGTAAGCAAAACCAATGCACTGGGGGGGATCATCTCCTTAAGAGAGGCATCAGTGGAAATCTTTACACAATTTGCATAATCAGGTTTTTCTCTTCCTTCTAAAAGACCAGGAATGGTATTGAATTGCCTACGAACTTCTTCAACCATTTTGAGAGCTGCACTCCCAACACTCTTCATTGTCATGGCTGAAAACCATTAGGGAAGCATTGCTCCCACAATCAAACCAATAAAAACTTTTGGGGTCATCACATTCACTGTTTTGATGCCTGCTCTGCTAACATAAGCACCAAACAATGCAAGAGACGCAAGTACAGCTGATCCAATAGCAAAACCCTGTCAGAAAGGCACAACAGATTCAGCTTTCCACACAAGACAGACGGAAATTCTTTGTTTTAGATGACAAGTTACCTTGCCTATAGCGGCTGTGGTGTTTCCAGCAGCATCGAGAGCATCAGTTCTCTCTCGTATCTTATGTCTCATTCCGGCCATTTCAGCAATACCCCCACCATTATCACTGATTGGACCATAAGCATCAATGGCAAGACTAGTGGTGATGGTACTGAGCATTCCAAGTGCAGCAACACCAATTCCATACATGGCGGCAAGACTAAAGCTTACATGAATAGCAATAGCAATAGCAAATACGGGAATGATGACTGATTTATATCCAAGTGCCAATCCAAAAATCAAATTTGTTGCAGCTCCAGTCCTGCAGGAATCTGCCACATCTTGCACTGGACTGCAATTTGGAAATTAGATATGAATAACTAGTTAGCAATTTAAAATCTGAATATCTAATTCACTAACTATGTGGGTTATAGTTATTAGAGTCTTATGATTCACGATTTGATGCAACTCGGAAAAGGATACATATCATAAGAAGAATCATAAATGACTTTGAATATCATGATAAATGAATGAATCAATGTGATTTAGTATCATTGATATGAATCACACAATTCATTACTTTTTTTTCCTTCCTTTTTTACCTTTCTTTAACGAATCACACAATTCATTGAAGCAATGTGATTTAGTATCATTTATATGAATCACACAATTCATTACTTTTTTTTCTTCTTTTTTTACCTTTCTTTAACGAATCACACAATTCATTGAATTGTTAAAAAAAGGAATTGAAGGAGGAATACTGAATTTATCCTATTTGATTATTCTACTACTCAATTTGTCACTTACTCACTTATTGCATGCACTCTATTTGGCTGTTTCATTGCTTCATTTCCATTCTTCCAAAATAGAGGCTTCATTTTATCTATTTCTAGTTTAAAATTTTGAATACTATACACCATCTATATGATATATTTGATATTTGAAGTTATTTTTCATTGTCTCTGAATCTTATTATTCAAAATACAAATTATGATTCAAGATTAAAAAATTAGCTTGACAATTCACAATTTAAATCTTAATTTGAAAACCTTGTTGTGGGTGTCTACATGCTAATGATTATGAGAAAATTTAAGCCATTTACAAGATCCAACTTTCTGAAAATTTAGGATAAATTTTAGATTTTAAGGAATTGATAGACTCCTCAGAAACTAGAAGGAAAGGGAGTCTATGCAACAGACCAGAAGCAGAGGAAGCCTGCTCAGTGTGTAGTACTCAGTAATGTACCCAATTCCAAGGCCAGCCAATAAGCCAATAGCAACGCAGAAGAAAAGATGCCTGAGATTATGTAATTACTGACCAATGAATATGATTACAAGTAAATAATATAAAACCAAACAATCTATACATGTTGGCAAAAGGAGGAGGTCGGCTGAAATTTAGTCATACCAGTTCTTGACAACCTTGCTGGCTCCAAAGTTATAGAGGGTAAATTCTGATGGCAAAGCAGTGAAGCTGACTATGGCAATACCAGCAGTTATTAATATAGTTGCAATAAGAAGCTGTCTTTTCAAGGATGGTTCTATTTGGCTCACGTTTGTAATTTCAAACAGATCAGTTGCAAAAAGAGTTGCAATCAACCAAACCACAATTCCCATGGAGCTTATGATGAGAGGATATGTCATGGCTGTGTAGTCATGATTCGTTCCAAACGATGATATGGATGCTACAAATAAAGCCGCACATGATGATTCTGCATAAGACCCAAATAAGTCTGAGCCCATCCCAGCAATATCTCCAACATTGTCTCCTACATTGTCTACAATAACCTGGAAAGATTCATAAAATTTAGTGACTAGAAATATAGCATTTATGAATTATAGTTTGAAATGTCAAATGTTACTTCAGTTTTTCAGAGATTAAACTGTCAGAGACTGAAGATTCTTAACTACAAAAGGAATATTTAATAGAATATAGAGAAAGTTGCATGCTTGAAAAGACAACTTATGTACCATTCAAGGCTTCCATAACTCCAATAACAAATAGAATTTTCTGATGATTAAAGAGAAAGGGATAGAAGATATTACAGCGGGGTTCCGTGGATCATCTTCTGGGACAGTGTTCAAGTTTCCCACCAGGTCAGCACCAAAATCAGCTGCTTTGGTGTATATGCCACCTCCAACTCTTTCGAAGAGTGCCATTGACAAACCTCCAAGGCCATGGCCAG
This sequence comes from Glycine soja, assembly GCF_004193775.1. Lineage (NCBI taxonomy): Eukaryota > Viridiplantae > Streptophyta > Magnoliopsida > Fabales > Fabaceae > Glycine > Glycine soja. Next base: position 39,910,356 of record NC_041011.1, on the reverse strand, counting down.
TAATAGACTCGTAAAGTCCCTCCCAGTCATCTCGATAATACAGTTTGAGTAAATTGATGGTGATGTATAGCACCAACAGGCCATTTGCAGAAAGAAGAAAGCCCATCACCGGACCAGACCGAAAAGCGGTAACAAAAGCCTTTCCTATTCCCTTCCTTGCTTCAGGAGTAGTTCTAGCGTTGGCATAGGTTGCAATCTTCATCCCAAGAAAGTCAGAAAGGACAGAGTTTAGAGCACCAAGCAAGAATGCAACGGTGCTAAAGACGGCATTAGCAAGTGCTGGTTTACAAATATTGCCTTCATTGTAAGTGCAAGGGTCACTTTGTGTACTAAAGCCCTTCACAGATCCCAGAAAGACGAAAATTATTGCACCAAACACTCCATGAAGATAGTCAGATACTTATACTCGGTAAACAAAAATGAAGTAGCTCCCGGGAACATATCAAAAAGCAATTAAGTTTTAGTTTGCATGTATCATAGCTAAATGACTAAATCCAATCATAAACTTATAAAAGAGAAGGAGACAACACTCACCAACAGAAATGGCATGCTGGATTTCAGCACAGTTATTGGTAACTTCAACACTCTGAACACCATTCTCCAACTCTGAATCTCCTATTAAGCTTTTTCTATATCCGTTGTCCGCATTGGTGTGATCAGCAGAAGAGACTCTTACCCTTGACAACAAAAGCCATTGAAGCAAAGCAAACCCAATTCCAATTAATGCAGTCACAGGTATCAGAATTTGTGTAAGACCCTCGCTCAATACACCCATTTCCAAATGCAACAGTTGAAAATTATGTAGTAAACTTCTTGAGGTAATGTAGCATATAATTGAACACCATGTTTTATAGCCTTAGAACAAGTCTAGAAATTTGTTATTCTAAAGCTAGCTAGAGAAAAACAAGGGGAGCTTTCATGGCCCTTGGAATATAAAAAAAACTGGTTGTTTTAATGGCGGATTTGGACTTAAAACAGGTTTTTTTTCCGGCATTGATTCAGTGAACTGGCTGTTTATTAATAGGTAGGTTATTTGTCATTTCAGTTCTTATCTATTTTCAATGGGCTGTGTATAAATGAATTCAACTTCTCTAATTATTTAAAATCTCCATAGATACAGATATCACCTTTCCTTTGAATAAGAAAAAGGAAATTCAAACTGTTGCTTAAAAATATAAAAGTAAAACCGTTAACTCATTCTAAATATTTATAGTACCAGGTGGTCGATGCTTAAAAAGTTCTATACAAACTAAAGAAAAGAAGCATTAACACTTCAACAATTAAAGATTGCTTGTGTGAATCTATATCATGCAAGTTTTGATGATGTCAAAAGTTTACTTGATGAACACGGATTGAATCAAGTCAAAGAACAAGATCAAGAAAATCTAAGATAAGGACTTAGTAAATTTGTTAAAAGAATCTCAATTTGATTGTTATAGTTTGACCTCAAAATCTTTACTGTCAAAATTCTTTTATTAAAGTTAAATCAATTCAGAAATCTCTTTTTGAACGGGTAATCAATTACCAGGTTGAAAATGACATATTGAAAATTTTGAATTGATGACCCAACGACACAAAATTATTTGAATTTTGATTTGTGTAATGATTACAAGAGTCATGTAATCAATTACCAGCGAAGAGAGTTCAGAAAAACTATTGAAAAATCACAATCCTTCAAGATATGATTGTGAAATCGATTACAAGTGTCATGTAATCGATTATCAGTGAAAAAATTTCAGAAAATCTTTTAAAAAGACACATCTCTTCAAATTGTTTTGAATAGACATAATGAGCCTATATATATGTGTCCTTACTTCGAAAATATGAGAATTCTCATAGAACTTACCTTTCAAAACCTCTCTAAATATCTTTGGCCAAACTCTTGCAAATTATTGAAAATTCTTCTAAGAACTCCAAGTTGTATCATCTTCTCTAAAAGAGAGAAATCATTATGTTTGTCTTACAAAACTCAATTGTAATCAAGAGATGGTTTGTCTCTTCGTGTGTGAGAAACTCGAACAGAAGAGTGAGGGATCCCAATGTGTGTTCAAAGATTGTGAAATCACAATCCTTCAAGATATGATTGTGAAATCGATTACAAGTGTCATGTAATCGATTATCAGTGAAAAAATTTCAGAAAATCTTTTAAAAAGACACATCTCTTCAAATTGTTTTGAATAGACATAATGAGCCTATATATATGTGTCCTTACTTCGAAAATATGAGAATTCTCATAGAACTTACCTTTCAAAACCTCTCTAAATATCTTTGGCCAAACTCTTGCAAATTATTGAAAATTCTTCTAAGAACTCCAAGTTGTATCATCTTCTCTAAAAGAGAGAAATCATTATGTTTGTCTTACAAAAATCAATTGTAATCAAGAGATGGTTTGTCTCTTCGTGTGTGAGAAACTCGAACAGAAGAGTGAGGGATCCCAATGTGTGTTCAAAGATTGTAAAGGTTTACAATAATAATGGAGAATCTCAAGTGGGTTACTTGAGAACTGGACATAGGTATGAAAAGTGACCGAAACAGTATAAATCGAGTTTACAATTATTTCTTTCCTTATCTCGATTATTTTGTCTTACACATTTAAAGAACATTGTTAAATTGATTGCTGCTTCTTCTTCTACATTCTAAATTTATCACATATCATTTAAAAGGGGATTAAAATTTTTTAGTCAAAATTTTTTTAAGACTTAATTCACCCCCTCTTAAGTTATTGAGGCCACTTGTTCAACAGCTTGCACAATTACAAACATCACCTTCACTTTATAGTATTGTTGAAGTGTTAACCCATAGTAAATATTATATTATTCCAATTGATCGATGCTTAAAAGTTCTATACAAAGTTTAGACAAACATGAGTTATTCAATAATTAAAGATTTCAAGCAGAGTTGCATGAATTGAACCACGATAAGAATAATACTTTATACAATAGATGAAATCATTAAATTTAAAACCATGCCATTTGTAACCTATCTAGAACCTTATGTGCCAAGAAACAACGGCTCAGTTTCAAGGGACAAATCAAAATTGAGTCACTTTCGCAAACTCTTCTTTATTCTAAGAACAATGTGAGCTAAGTCAACAGACTCCTTGTTTAATCAAAATCGAGTCTATATATACCATGATTATGTTAGTATTTGACAGGAATAGTTGAATCAAATACAAACATCATGCATCATGGCTAAAACGCTTGGGTTGCCCATGGTGGGAGAGGTGCACGTAGCTTAACGTGAAAATCAGAAACAGGATGTTCAAACGACAATGTTTCTGCATGAAGGTGATGTGCATGATGAGTGGCTCCTTTTCACTCGTGCACACCCTTGTATTTCACATCTCCTATGATAGAAATCCCAAGGTATTGACAGTGCAACCGAATCTGATGCGTTCTTCCACTCTGAGGATACGCTCTCACCACTATCTCGCTCTCATTACCTTCCTCTTTCACAGCCTTTCCTTCAACCACTATAACATTACCCCCCTCTTCGGCGTTCCCAAATTCAAAGTCCAAAACCTCCCTGAAGCTTCCATTTCCGTTTATGGAAAAAATCTCAAAGGAAGTCTCCATGGAGCGGACAACCGAGCCGCCTGGTAGCGTGCGTCCGACGTCTGAGGCAGCGTAGACTCGCCAGGCGCCGAACTTGGACTACCGTGACCGGATCTGACGGTGACCCTGATACAAAGACTGAAGCAAGCACAAGCAAGAAGGAGGTGAAAATAGCAATAACAGACCAAGAACACGAAGCAAGGGTGCAGTCACAAAACACATGGGTGCAGTCAATAGGAAAGCCTAAAAGGGTCATCACAAGACCTTCTTACCTCAACGACTACATATGATGAGGCTGGTATGAAGGGAAGCTGACATGGTTGCGCTAAGGAGAATCCACAATTGCAGAATTGTTGGTTGATGGTACTGCAGGGGACAACATGATCACAATAGAATTAGCCAATAATTTGGAAAATATTCCCTGAGCATAAGAAGATAAATTCTGTTAGTAGGGAAGTTAGTATAAATAAGCAATTGTAATAACAATAAGACATGAATGAAAATACAACTTCCTTTCTCTCTGTGTCTGTTTTCCCTTTCCCTCTCTTAATTCTGGAGGAGCTGGCCTCGAACCCAGCATTATTAGTTTCTGTGTCTAACAAATTGGTGCTCTCGTTGCGAATCCACCTCCATGAGTTCCTCGGATAAGCTTGATGAGGCTCTGCTTCGCCTCTCTAACCATCAGGCCCTCCTTGGTGAATCCATGAATACCCTCACTCAGAAGATTGACGACCTCCTGACTCAGGTCACCCCCATGTTTTCGTCTCCTTCTAGCTCATACACACCACCCCCACCACCTGTACCTACACAAAGCCACAAAATGAAGCTCGAGGTTCCACGCTTTGATGGCACAGAACCTCTTGGTTGGATTTTCAAAATCAACCAATTTTTCGAATACCACAGAACACCAGAGAATGAATGACTTACCATTGCATCGTTTTACATGGAAGGGGGCGCACTTTCGTGGTTTCAATGGATGACCAACGGCCAGTTCACGTCGTGGACCGTGTTCCTCCAAGCTCTCCAGACACGATTCGCCCCAATATGATGATCCTACGGGGGCGTTATTCAAGCTCACTTAGAGAGGGTCAGTGACTCAATACCTTTCCGAGTTCGAAGAACTAGCAAATCGAACCATTGGCCTTCCCTCGCCGTTCTTGCTCAGTTGCTTCGTCTCCGGGCTCACCCCAGAGATACGCCGAGAGGTTCAGGCGCTTCAGCCACTCACTCTGGTCCAAGCTGCAGGGCTGGCGCGCCTCCAAGAAGAGAAACTCTTGGACAAACGTCCTCCACCATGACCAAGACCTACTCCGCCAGTCCCAACCCCAGCCTTGGTTCCGCCTTCCCCACCATCTCATTCCCCACGCCCTACACCATTACCACCCCTTCTCCCTGCTCCCACCCGCACTGCACCACCCCCAATACGCCGTCTATCTCTGGACGAAATCGCCTCACGGCGGGAATGTGGTCTCTGTTTCTATTGTGATGAAAAATTCCATAGAGGACACAAATGTGCCTCTAGGGTTTTTTTGTTGATTGCGGACGAAGAAGACAACCCCACTCCTCATATAGGATCCCCTAACCCACCCCTCGACCCGCCAGACCATATTGATATTACTGACCTGGGCCTGTCCCAAATTAGCCTAAATTCACTTGCGGGTCACCTCGCCCCGGAAACCTTACGACTCATGGGCCAACTTTTCCAGCCACCCTGTTGTGGTGCTCGTGGACGGTGGCAACACCCACAATTTTATTCAACAGGAGCTCGTCACTCAATTGCGCCTTCCCTGTCAGCCCACTCCTTCACCACTACGTGTTATGGTGGGAAATGGTCAGAATCTTCAATGCACCAGCTTTTGCGAAACCATCATTCTCGACATTCAATCCACTCAGTTCACCGTGGATTTACATGTCCTGCCCATTGTCGGAGCAAATGTGATTTTGGGAGTTCAGTGGTTGAAATCTTTAGGACCCATTCTCACTGATTATAACTCCCTTTGCATGCAATTCATTCATGAGGGTCGTATCATCACACATTAGGGAGACAAGGAATTCACTCTAAACCCGATAACTTCATCTCAATTTCGTCATATGTCGCAGACAACAGAGACAGGCCTGTATTGCCATATCTCCCTTATTGAGACTGACTCCATCACATCTCAGAACTTCCATCCGGATATTCAAAAGCTCCTCACCAAGTTTGCGAGCCTATTTCAGCAACCAAACACCATACCCCCGGCACGTGAAACTGACCATCACATTCATCTTCTTCCTCACTCAGCTCCCGTCAATGTCTGGCCATACAGATATCCCCACTTTCAAAAGTGTGAAATCAAAACACAAGTTGACGCAATGCTCCAAAAGGGTCTAATTCAACCAAGCACCAGCCCCTTCTCTTCCCCGGTGTTGCTGGTGAAGAAGCACGACGACACGTGGCGGTTCTGCGTGGATTATCGCGCCCTGAATGCAATTACGATTCGTGATCGTTTCCCAATCGCAATGATTGATGAGCTCTTGGATGAGCTTGGTGGTGCTCGCTGCTTCTCTAAACTCAATTTATTGCAGGGATATCATCATATACGCATGCATTCCGACGACATCCCGAAGACTACCTTTCACACCCATCATGGCCACTACAAGTTCAGAGTGATGCCATTTGGGTTGTGTAATGCGCCTTCATCCTTCCAGGCCATGATGAACGCCATTTTCCGCCCTTACTTGCGTCAATTTATCATTATGTTCTTCGATGATATTCTCATATATAGTTCTTGCTTTGCTGACCATCTTCTTCACTTAGAACTCGCCTTTCAGGTACTCTCTGCTCACCACTTTGTTCTGAAACTCACCAAGTGCTTCTTTGCTCAAGATTAGGTGGAGTACTTGGGCCACTTGGTGTCCTACCGTGGTGTGGAGCCCCTCGCATCAAAAGTGGCGGCCATCCATAACTGGCCTATACTTCGGACAACTCGAGCAGTTCGAAGCTTCTTAGGATTGGCTGGATTCTATTGTCATTTTATACGAGGGTATGCTTCTATTGCAGCTCCTTTGGTGCACATCACTACTATGGATCAATTTGCGTGGTCACCCCTGGCGCACACTGCATTCGATCAGCTCAAGCAAGCTCTCTCTCACGCACCTGTTTTGGCCTTACCGGACTTTACCATGTTGTTCACCGAGGAAACGGATGCCTCAGGGATTGGAATGAGGGCAGTCCTTTCCCAGAACAATCACCCCATAGCATTCTTCAGTAAGCCCTTTCCTCCAAAATTGCTACGGGCTTCAGCATACGTCCGCGAGCTCTTCGCCATCACAGCCGCCGTGAAGAAGTGGCGGCAGTATCTGCTCGGCCATCGTTTCACCATCATTACTGACCACCAAAGCCTTAAGGAGCTGCTAACTCAAGTCATCCAAACACCAGAGCAACACATGTACTTGGCTAGGTTAATGGGATATGATTATCAAATCCAATATCGGTCTGGTGCCCACAACCAAGCTGCTGATGCTCTCTTACGATGCTTTGACCAAGATTCCACTCTGCTTAGCCTTTTCGTGCCTTGCCCCTTGTTTTTGACTAAATTGTACAACCAATTGGATGCTCACCAGGAATATAATCAACTCCGACAGAAAATTCTAAAGAATCCTGAGAAACATGTTGGTCTCTCCCTCGCTCAGAAATTGATCCTTCCCAAAGGACGAATTTGGTTACCCAAAGACTTGAAAATCATCCCCACCTTGCTGGTCGAGTATCACACTACACCAACTGGTGGTCATATGGGGGTTGTGAAAACCATAGCCCGCTTAATGGAAAATTTTGATTGGGAAGGACTTCGAGCAGATGCCACTAAGTTTATGGCTCAATGTCTTGATTATCAGTACGTTAAATATGAAACGAAAAGAGTAGTTGGTCTCCTGTGTCCATTGCCGGTACCGCATAGACCTTGGGAGGACCTTTCATTGGACTTCATCACCGGACTTCCCCCTTATCACGACAACATTGTGATACTAGTCGTGGTTGATCAGTTTTTTAAAGGAATGCATTTAGGTATGCTTCCAGCGTCCCACACAGCTCAAGTTGTAGCTACCTTATTCATGGAGATCGTAGGCAAAATCCATGGTCTACCAAGAAGCTTGGTCTCTGACCGTGACCCGCTATTTGTCAACAAGTTTTGGCAAGAACTATTCCGTCGGAGTGGAACGTAGCTTCGAATGAGCTCTGCCTACCATCCACAAAGTGATGGTCAGACTGAGGTGCTCAATAGAGTCATTGAACAATACCTGCATGCTTTCGTTCATTGTCGGCCACGCGAATGGGGAAAATACTTACTTTGGGTAGAATAGTCACATGATACCTCGTGGAACTCAGCCACAGGGACCACCCCATTCGAAGTCACCTTTGGGTGCAAGCCTTTCAAATTTCCTGAATACATCGCAGGGACTTCGGTGCTAGATGCAGTTGATGAAATGTTGACAAACAGAGAGGAGACATTTCAGACTATAAGAAAGAAGCTTCTGCGGGCTCAAGAACGGATGAGGAAGGCAGCAGACGCTAACCGGAGAGAAGTGAATTACCAAACAAGGGATTGGGTAATGCTGAAACTACGCCCCTACCGCCAAGTCTCAGCCAAAGGACCTCAGGCAGCAATGGGCAAGTTGACCAAGAGATTCTATGGGCTGTTCCAAATCGTAGAGCTTATTGGCAAGGCAGCATATCGCTTGAAGCTATCGGAAGGACCTCGTATACATCCGATCTTCCATTGTTCCTTACTGAAGTCTTTTAAAGGTAATCCTGAACAAGGATCCGAAGTTGCTCTGCCCAAATGCTTCACTCAGCACCAACCTGTCATCTCCCTTATGGCTATCCTTGATTATTGCCGAGCATCAGAGCAAGCTCCCTGGGAAGTTCTGGTGCAATGGGAGGGGTTATTGCCAGAAGAAACATCCTGGGAAGATTGGAAGCAGCTGTGTGCAGATTATCACCTTAAGGACAAGGTGAATTTTCAAGGGCCCACGACTGATACAAAGACTGAAGCAAGCACAAGCAAGAAGGAGGTGAAAATAGCAACAACAGACCAAGAACACGAAGCAAGGGTGCAGTCACAAAACACAGGGGTGCAGTCAATAGGAAAGCCCAAGAGGGTCATCACAAGACCTTCTTACCTCAACGACTACATATGATGAGGCTGGTATGAAGGGAAGCTGACGTGGTTGCGCAAAGGAGAATCCACAATTGCAGAATTGTCGGTTGATGGTACTGCAGGTGACAGCATGATCACAATAGAATTAGCCAATGATTTGGAAAATATTCCCTGAGCATAAGAAGACAAATTCTGTTAGTAGGGAAGTTAGTATAAATAAGCAATTGTAATAACAATAAGACATGAATGAAAATACAACTTCCTTTCTCTCTGTGTCTGTTTTCCCTTTCCCTCTCTTAATTCTGGAGGAGCTGGCCTCGAACCCAGCATTATTAGTTTTTGTGTCTAACAGACCCGTTCCTAAATGGGAGGAGAACCTGTGCAGAGGGCAATGTAAGTTTTCTTAACTTTATGATCAGTGAAGGCATTGACAAGCTTGGCGGCGACCTTGTGGGACTTGGATAGGAGCAATATGCCGATGGTGTCGCGATCGAGCCGATTAGCGAGGGAGGAGAGGAGGTTCTGGCAGTAGATTTCGCGGTGCTTGTTGACTGCGATGAGGATGTCGACGGGTGAGAGGGAGAAGAGGCGCTCATGGCCTTGCTCAGCTCGAGTTCTTTAGAGATTGGGTAATGACATGTGACATTGACATGGCTACGGCGGAGAAGACCAAAGCCTTGGGGTTGAACGAGAGCGTGAGCCCTGAGGCTCATAAGTCACCTGTTTAATCTGAAACCAATGTGAAGCATGATCCTAAAATATGAGCCCCATTTAAATTTAAGATGTTCATATATAAATTTGTAAATTTTATACATATCTTGCATAGGAAGATTTAAATTCAAGAATTAGGAGTAGCAGACAACTATATGTAAAAAAAAATAATCAATTAGGAATATAAAATATTACTATATGTTCCAAAATATAAGGAAAAAAATCTTATGCATTTATCTTAAATATAAATAAATCTTAATAATTTTGTACTCATTTAATAATATTTTCATTAAGACTTCATTTTTAATGATTTTCATTTATTTTTGATATTAAATTCAAAGTTAGATACTTTAAAAAATATTTATTTTTAAATGAAATAGTATAATTAAATATTATTAACCAATTTTTTAACTAACATAAAATAATTTTATATTCTTTTATAATATGTGAGAAGTAGTTGTATATAAAATTATAGATCTTTCAATCAAACCAATTTTTTAATTAGCATAAAATAATTTTATATTCTTATAGTATTTGAGAAGTGGTAGTATATAGATCTTTCAATAATAATAAAAAAAAAACAGTATTATATATTAGGTGGGAGTGACAGGTTTCCCTACCCCGTCATCTTCTTCGCATTAGGGTTCTTCTCGTTCCCTCAAATTCTGAGAATTTGACCACCAATTATTACTGCGTTTTAAAATCTGACATTTGTCCGTATCCAACGATTCAGCAGAAGATCGAAATTCTTCGGCGTCTTCGGTTCGGTTACGGTTCTACGTGGACAATTACGTATGGCTTCATCCTCGATAATCACTCCCGAAGATGTGTTGGAGTCGCTGATGAACGACGGCACAATTGATGCCCTCAGACTGAAGATCATCAACCAGCTCAAAGCCAATGTAGTTTCTTCCCTCCCTTCTTTTCAATTTCTTTGTTAATTGAGTTTTCATATCATTCTTTTTCTAAGTTTCTACTAGCATCTTCATATATTTAATTTCTTTAATTTACTTTGACCTTAAGTCTGATCGGTTTGTGCTATTTTGTTGTATTTTTGTAGGAGGAATTGAAGAGTACTACTATAAAGATGGCTGAGCAGAGTAAGGTTCTGAACACCCCTGGGGCTGAGAAACAGACCAAAAGAGAGCTCTTTGACGCACTTCGGCAAGAACTTGAGTAAGTGATACGGTTGCGTATTTTTCTATGCGGAACTTAAACTGATTCAAAGGGAACTTAACTTCACAAGTTTCATTTTTTTTTTCTGTAGCCGTTGGGCCAGTATCATACTAGTATTCTTTTTAGCACTGACTATTTTCGACCCCCGTTTAATTCTCTGCTTAAAGTAGAAGAAAGCTTTTGTGTTGACTAGAATTTCTTCTTTGAGCTATTGACCTAAATGTTCTATAATCTGTATGCTGCTACAGGCTTATAGCCACTGAACCCTGGTTAGTATAGAACATAAATCAAATCTGTGTACTTAGGTTCAGTCCTGTCATGGTTCAAATGAAACTAAAAGACATACATAATAGATCAATTGAAGATGACACGGTAACATTGCTGCACTAGCATGAACAACACTCATGTTACATATTAGTATTTTATAAACCCCCTTGTCTGGCAGAAGTCCCCTCCACCCCTTTCACTTGAAAAGGTAAACCGCTCCCAAGTTCTTGGGTTGACCTTGAAATCTCTCCTGCCAAATTGAAAAGAACATTTACCAGGTTCACAATACTCTCTGGTATGTGCTATCAGTACTGGTAGTGGTATGTGTTACTCGACCTTTCAAAGTATAGATATGTGGAGGGTATGCAGTCTAATGTATTTGTCCTTACTCAACAGGTGGCCAGCTCATTTATTTAGTTAGTTATCAATTCTTAATTTTATATAATAATTTTTAAAACCTGAAAATGCTTCCCTTAATTAATCTGAAAATTTTATATCAGTTTATTGACTGGCCATTCAAGGATTGTCTTGATTATGTGTTTTGAGAAGTAATGCTGGATGAACTTGAAAACTTTAGTTTTTTTCCTCAGTGGTTTTAGGTTGTCTATCCAGCTTCAAAATCACAGATTGGAGTAGCATTCCAAACTTCCAAATTCAAATATGTAATCTTTTCATCCTCCGGGCCACCTTCCAGAAAGTCCAAAGGATTGCAGATTTGTAGTCACCTTTTGGAGTCTCTGCATAAGATCCGACCTGATCTCTATGCAGGCTTCTCACCTCTTGCATAAGTTGCACCAACATTGCTTCCAACAGCACGAGTGATGCGGCTCAAATTTGGTTAAGCAGTGACCTCCAAATTGATGTAGGATAACAGACCTTAGGATTTTACTGTGGCACTCAGAATATTGGGGTAAAATGATATGTGCAAATCAGATCTGGAACCCAGCCAAAAGATGGCCTTTAAGTTTGAACCCCTCCTGTTATTTAGGAACAATGGATCTTGATCAAAATCATTGTTCTGTCATCTGTGTATAGACTGTGAGTAAATTGATGTCAATTTTCTTCAAGGACATTACCGATATTGCTTTACATGGTTGAGGTCTAAATTAATGTTGAAATTCTTTAGAGGACTGAACCAAAGTGATAGCTTTTATATCTTCAGAGGGTTGCCACAGGGGCTTACTTTGCTATTAACCTTTTTTGCCCTTCCCCACAATTGTTTTGCATGTTTGAAAAATAGAAGCTATGTGTTTGGAATTGGATATGTTAAAACTTAAAACACTCTCTAAGCAGACCTCCCTGGTCAATCAATGCACAGCTACTTGGTTGTACACATGACTAAAAAGTTTCTTACTCTCCTTCTGGCATAGTTTAGAATAAATAGAAGCACACTGCATAAAGTTCTTCTATTTTACCCTTTTGTCTCCTGAATGTCTATTTCCTTGTGTTGTCTTCCAGATGCTATATGTAGGTCTTGGAAGAATTGTTACTTTGTCAGAAGTCATTATTCCCAATTGGATTATATCTTCATGATTACCACTGTATATGTTTTTGTTCAAACATATTGATATACATCTTTGGTTCACTGATTGTCTGCCTTTATCTTACATCCATGCTTATTTCATGCAGAGCTTCTGTACTTGAAAAAGCCTCAAAATCAGTTTGGGATTTAATTTTAGACAATAATGGCCTGGGTAAGGAGATTAGTGAAACGGTTGAGCGAGTGTTTTGTCGATTGAGTGGCCAGGAACCTCCATTATTTCCACTTCCGAATGGAGAACCACAACCTGATAAGGAGACTGACAACAGAAAAGAAAAAGGAAAGCAGAAGGAAAATGAAAACACAAATTCAAATACTCCATCTAAGAAAAGAAGCTTCAGTGAAATAAATTTGGATGGAGCAGATGAAACTGCAACCAGGTCCTCTGATCCTGCAGCAGTATTGGAAGGTTCTGGCAAATCGCCCCTATCAATTTCTAAGACTTGACTTGCAAGTTTGACGAGCCTTTTGTAACAGAAGTGATTGCATCTGGTAAATATATTATATTGACACTTTGTAGAACTTCACTGCAATTTAGATGAATCTTGGTGCTGAAGTTTTCTTTAGAATGCAACAGTCATCGTGTATGCTATATACAATTGATGAAATTAATTTATGAAACTTTAGGAAAGTCTGTTGTTTATTAACTTATTTTGTATCTTTAAACTTGTGAAGCTTGATAGAGGAGATTTGGGAATTACAATTTGCATATCATGGTATATGCCATATAGGTTGAAGCCCTCTTGTTGGTATTTTATTTTACAACATAATTCACTTTCCCTCAAGCAATTAAATTGCTCAGGGTGAAACTATTTCCAGCTTAGAAAACACTTCAAATTTGTAAAACCTGCGAGCCATACATTTTTAAAGTAACTTTTGACTGTTTTCATTAGTTGAATTGAGACTTTGTTTTTATTTTTTATTTTTTATTACTGAAGTTGAATTGTGAGACCTAGACTGCGTTATTATAAATATTCATCCTTTATTACATGTTGATTATTGCGTTAGTTTTTTTCATTTATTATTTCGTTGTCCTTTGTTAATGATTATGATCTTTATTTTGTTGCATGCTTTTCTTTTTTTGGTACAATTTTGCATTCTTTGGTTAAGTAGATAGTAGACAGATGAAAAAAAAAACACACTATAAAGGAAGTTTTTAAACTTAAGTTTGTGGTATGCTGTTATATCATTTTGTTTTTTAAAATTAGCTGATTAAGACGTGTTCCATGAGAAGAGTGTTTTTTGTAATTGATACAAGTTAAAGTAAAAGTTTTCCAATTGAACAATAACTAAATGATAAAATTGGAATATATGTTAATTTCTAATAAAAATCAGGAGCACTGCCCTTGGGTCACATACATTTCTTCAGTTACAATTGAAATCTTTCAAAAATTTACGAGATTAAATTAAATGTAAATTATGAGATTAAGGCGAATCATTGGCATATCAAGAAAACATTCCTTTTGCTTTTGGAGTGCGAGATGTCTACAACTACAAGCTCCGCAATTGCTTTGGGAAGATACTTGCGTGAACATTTCACTATGGTTAGTGTGTTTTTTTTTCTATGATCCATCTATGGTTAGTGTCAGTAGTTCAATATACTATCTAACATTGAAAACTTAATAACCAGGCACCTCACACTCGTTGCTTTCTTTGTTCAACTATAGGTACAGATGAAAAGATGACCACATCCAGCTTCAACCTTTCAAGTTGGAAGAGTTCTTTCATCTAACTTGATCTGATCATTATGGAGTCAGGACAAAAGATTTACCAAATATAAAATATCTTTGTGGATGAATTCAGCTCACAGCTCATATCTATCTATCTACCTATGTAGTATCCATTTGAGAATAGTTTACACTGCAAGTGTTAGTTTCTTAGCCAATGTTTACCCACCAAAAAATGATGGTATGTTAGAAAACTCATAATATGAACAGTTGAACACACACTACCATAAAGATGTGACAGGTGAATAATTTTTTTTACTCTTTCACTAACTTTTGTATTTTAATGACATAGAGAGGCATTAATTTATATTACTCCTTTTTTGCCATTATTTCTTTTGTTTGTAATTTAACTGATAAAAAATATAATTACTTTACGGGTAGTCAACTAGCTAGGAATAAAGATTATTAAAACGGAGGAATTTAATCGTGCTTAGTCTTGATCAATTTTCCAATTTAAAAATGGCGACAAAAAAAATGCTAAAATGTCATTTATTATGAAATCAGATTAATTAATTATATATTTTTTATTTAAATGTGTTGTCATATTATTGTTATAAAGTTTAAAATTCACATTCCAATCAGCCAAAATTTTATGTGAAAACATATCTATATATAAACTTCACTCGAAGTTTTAGAACAATCAAATCGAAATTTTAACTTATAATAATCGTTGATCTTATTTAAATATGTAATATCCACTTTAATATTTTTTGAACCGTTAGATTAAAACTTTAATCTCATAATAACAGTTGATATGATTTAATGTGATATAAAATTAATGAAAGGTTATTAATTTTTAAAAATCTAGGGAAAACTAATAACATAATATTAATTTAAATTTCAGTTTTAAAATGATTATTTACTTTTAAAAACTATGTAATATACTAAATTTAAAATGTATATTAATAATTTATACACACATACATTTTTTTATTTATTAATAATCTAGGTTTTACCTCTTTTGCCATTACTTTGAATATTTTTTGCCACAAAATAAATAAGATGATTTTTTTAAAAATATGTAATATTTAATATATTTTTTTTACACTAAATAAAATGAAAATAATTTCACAAACCTTAATGTCTATATATATATATATATAAAGAAAGTTTAAAATTTTGTCAATTGTTGGATCAAAATTCTAATTTGACAACAATTATTGATTTGGTACTAAAGAAACCTTGAAGCTTTTTCAACCGTTAGATCAAAATTCTAATTTTATAACAACCATTGATTTAGCTATTGTAATTTTTTTTTGTAAAAATATTTTATTCAACGAATTTTTTTTATAAGAAAAAGTATTAACATTTTAGAACAGATAGATTTTTTTTACTCCCTTTGATTTTATAATCAATTTTAAAAATGGATTATAAAAATATATATAGACACATATAATGTTTTTTATTTAATTTCAATGCTAAAATATTAATTTTTAAAAATTATATAGCAAATAAAATGTTACTACTTAATATTATTATCATTGGATCGAAATTCTAATTTCACAACTTCGCTGTTGTAAATTTTGTTGTCAAGAAAGTACTTAAAAATTATTTAACTTATTAGATTTATTTTAATTATTTTGACAACAGGAATTTATATTATTCAATGCAAATCCATTGATTTTATTCAACGGAAATTTAATGTAAAAAATTTATTAAACATTTTAAAACAAATAGATTTTTTACTCCCATTGATTTTATAATAAATTTTAAAAATAAATTATACAAATATATGTAGACATATATAATTATACTTTATTTAATTTCTATATTAAAATATTAATCTTAACAAAAATATATAACAGATAAAATGTTTTTTTACATGATATAAAAAATAAATGTTACTAAATATTACCATTATTTATTATTAATAGTAATTAAAGGGCAATTCATCAAATCATGTCCAAGTTTTTAAAAATATTTAAAAGTAACGTAATGTTTCAAAGTTTTTGCTCTCTTTAAATGATTTAAGACTAATTTAATATCAACAAAAAAACTGAATGTGTACTCCTCCTTTTACTATTTGGTGGCTTCATGGTTATTATTTTTCGGTAACATTTTTTTATGCCACACGTTTATAATTTTTTATGTCTTATGAACATTAAAAATATGAAGAACAAGTTATCCATAAAAAAATTTGTTTCTTTCCTGCATTTTGCATACTATTTCGATTAGTTTCTTTCATGCATACCAGCAGCAATGGCTACTTACAATAATGATAAGAAAACAATGAGTACTCTCATTGGTGATCAAGATCAATAAAGAATGACTGCTTCGAGCAAAGAAGTTGATACTTCCAAAAAATGCTATGAAAAAGTAAGTAAAATTTTTATAATGTTCACAAGATTTTTGTTATAACAATGTTCTATTTAAAATCCATTTGAAGAGTCTTTGGACAGGTTTTATAAGATGCGAATTGTTGTGTTTCTTTTTACTACCTTTCTATCTTCTATAAAATTTGAGCACATTTAGAATTTCCGGCCACTTCTAGGTGAGCAAAAATAATATTCTTCTTTATATATGGCAAACACTGTTTCCATATTATGTTGTTCTTAAATATTATTTTTTCCTATTTTTCTTATTAGTATTATTGTTTTCTTCTATGATAACATAACATAGGATGAGTGTTTTTTTTTTATAAATAAAAATGACATTTTATTTCCTGTCATCATTTGAGTCTTCAAAGTTTTGCCTTATCAATTATGCTCTAACATAAGATGAAATTTACCAGGTTTGTTGAAGCCTAAGCAATAATGAGGGTGAAGTTGGAGGCACGATATCCATGCTATTTCTCTCATAAATTCTATTAGCATGGTTTTTCCAATATCAATTACCTCCTCATGCTACAATTTGAGTATTTTATTTTATTCTAATAGGTATTGTATTATAAACCTTTAAAATTAAGTAGCAATAAAGTTAGTATATACCTAAAACTAAATTGAAAGAATAAAATATAACTAAATTATTACTTTCTAAAAAAAAGGTAATCAACCAAACAGGTTTAAAAATCATTCTACTTAATATTTGGTGAAAATAACTCTGATGGGAGAACCAATCATCGTCGTCAATAAGTTCCTCGTGCATGTAGTTGAAATTGACATCAGTTGGACAATGTTGTTGTTGCTGTATAATGAGTGGATGCATTCCATAAGTTTTTATTGGTACAAGGTCAATCATCTTGTGCGATTGTTGTGATATTGCAAGAAAGATCTGTGTTGTTTAATAGATCAACCGTTGGATAACTTGACTTGATAATATCCCGTATGTCTTTTTGTCAAATTCAACATCAGGGATATATTAGTTTCTCAACATATCACTAGGGTGACTTTTTGCTCCAAGTCAATTTTGTGGCATGTTGCTTGAACATGATGACACTGTTAGGAAAGAATTATCTACTAACACTACAAGTTACGGGTAAATTCTCCTTGCTGATTTTATTTCCATATCTGGTATTTATAAACATAAAATGGATAACAAAAAGTTGAAAATCAATAGCTGGCCAGCTATGCTGTAACAAACTCGTAATGAAACTAACAAAATTGATTTGTTGTCACTAACCAATTCTTATAACAGAATTATCTATTGCATTATCCTATCATCTAGTCAGCAAGAGCAATTGTGCATTTCAAACGAAGTCCTTGTAGTGGGTTGGTTTCCTGATGATCCTCTTGGGCCTACTGTTATCTTGTGCCCTATTGCTATCAACACCTTCCCCAGGAAAATCAACCTCGTCCTCGAGGTTGTAAGCGGAGCAAAGAATGTCCCAGTCCTCCCACGAAGTTTCTTTTGGAGCCAGCCTGCGCCATTTGACCAAGACCATTTGCGATGGTGGGTTCGCGGCAGAATTCCACTTCCAGTCTAGAAAGGACAAGGGCTTGATAATGGGGTGGTGATCAACCTACGCTAGTGGAAGTGTCTCGTCGGTGGTAGGGGGTGGGCTGTTGTGGGGTTTCAGGAGTGACACGTGGAAGACGGGGTGAATTTTAGATCCCGTTGGCAGTTGGAGGCGATATGCCACAGGCCCAATTTTCTTCGTGACCCGAAAAGGCCTATAAAAGGGTTTAGCAAGCTTGGAATAATGGGGTCGAACGGACAGCTGTCTGTATGGCCGGAGGCAGACATAGACTAAATCTCTGACCTGGAAGTGTACGTCATGACGGTGGCGGTCGGCGTAGGCCTTCATAGCATTATGGGCCTTCAGCAAGTGGTGTTGTAGTTTGGTGTGCAAGGCCTGCCTAGTGGCCATCATCGAATCAACAACCTCAATTGGGGAGGACCCCGAGAGATACTGTGTGTTATAGCTCCATTCCGCCAATGGAAGGAATGAGTACCAGAGAGTAGGCCGATCATGGACGAATGAACGGAGGTATTGTTCGAGAGTCCGATTAAGGACTTCAGTTTGCCCATCGGACTCAGGGTGATAGGTAGTGCTGTAACGGAGTTTGGTGTCACTTAGGCAGAACAATTCACGCCAGAAGGAGCTAAGAAAAATTGGGTCTCTGTCGGACACCAAATTGTGGGGGAAGCCATGCAACTTGCAGACAATGTCGAGGAAGAGGCTGACTACTTTGTGGGCGGAGTACTTTGGCGGTAAGACTCCAAGATGGGTGCCTTTCGAGTACCTGTCCACGACAATCAAGATGGTCGTGAATCCATGGGACGGCGGCAGCCCAGTGATGAAATCCAGGGATAAATCCTCCCACAATCCTGAAGGGGTGGGTATTGGTTGGAGGAGGTCTATGGGTTTCTTACTCTTATACTTCATTTGTTGACAAATGCGACACTCTGAGACCAGGCGGTGAACGTCACGGCGCATACTGTCCCAGAAGGAATTATCCTGGAGTCGTTGTAGGGTCTTGGCCTTACCCATGTGTCCCCCTAGTGGGGTTGAATGGAATTCTTCCAAAAGCATGGGAATATAAGGATTGTCGGACGGAAGCCAAAGCTTGCCACGATAGAAAATCCAGTCCTTCTTGACCGAATAATCAGAGTGAGCATCTGGTTGCTAGTGAATCTTATGGAGTAAGTTTTGATATGCCGAGGAGTGGGAATCAGAACACTTTATGTCTGCCAAACATTCGAGGTTGGGAATAGAGAGAATTAAATAGTGCCCCGGCGGAACAATCCTCGAAAGTGCGTCGGCCGCCACATTGCCCGAACCGGAACAATATTGGATGGTGTAGTCATAGCCCAAAAGCTTGGCCAAGTAGTGCTATTGTTATGAGGTCTGAATTATCTGGTTCATTAGGTCCTTCAGACTCTAATGGTCCGTGATGATGGTGAATGGGTGCCCCAAAAGATAGTGCTGCCATTTGCGGACTGTTGTAGTGATAGCGTGAAGTTCACGAACGTATGTAGAGGAGCGTTGGAGCCTTGAGCAAAGGATTTTGCTAAAGAATGCTATCGGGTGAGCTTGCTGGGAAAGCACTGCCCCCATCGCGAACCCAAAAGCATCGGTCTCCACGCAAAAAGGAATGGTGAAGTTCGGCGGAGTGAGCACCGGTGCCGAAGTCATGACTTGCTTCAAATTATCGAAGGCACACTGAGCTTCGTTACTCCATAGAAAATTGTCTTTGTAGAGGAGAGCTGTCAGAGGAGCTGCCATGGGCGCATAACCACGTATGAAGCGTCGGTAAAAGCCCATTAGGCCAAGAAACCCCTGAAGGTCAGTAGTGTTGGTAGGCGTTGACCAGTTCAACATGGCAATAATTTTGGATGGGTCCGGGGCCACGCTGTCCGCCGACACAATATGGCCTAAGTATTGGAGCTTGGCTTTGGCAAAGGCGCATTTGGACTCACACAAATGGAAGGAACCTTGGGAGAGCACAACAAAAATAGCTTCCAAGTGTTGGAGATGAACGACCCAAGAAGGGTTGTAAACCAATATATCATCAAAAAACACGGCCACAAACTTGCGGAGGAAAGGCTTAAGCAATTTGTTCATGGTGGCCTGAAATGTTGTCGGCGCGTTGCAAAGCCCGAAGGGTATGACGTAATATTCATAATGTCCTATGTTGGTCCGAAAAGTTGTCTTATGAATGTCCTCTTCCACCATACGAATTTGATGAAAGCCCTGGCGCAAATCCAATTTCGAAAAACATGACGCCGCGCCAAGCTCATCGAGGAGCTCATCAATGGTGGGCATAGGAAATCGGTGTTTGATGGTGATAGCATTAAGGGCCCGATAGTCAATGCAGTAGTGCCAGCTACCATCCTTTTTCTTGACTAGAAGCATCAGTGAGGAGAAGGGACTATGGTTGAGCCTAATGAGTCCAGAATTGAGCATAGATTGGACCTGTTTCTCGAGTTCTGTCTTTTGGCTATGGGAGTAGCGGTAAGGTTTAACGGTGATGAGTTTGGAGTCAGGCGAGAGGTGTATATGGTGGGAGATGGGCCGAACAGGGGGAAGCTGGGATGGTTCGCTAAATAATTGGTGAAACTTGGCAAGGAGGGTGGAGAGGGCTAAAGGTGTGGGAAGGTTGTCGGAGACTAAGGTTGGTGAAGCTATTTGGGAAGAGGAGGGTGCAGGTCCTAAATGGAACAGGGCCAAGACAGCTTGGGTTTGCAACATGCGTTTAAGTTGGTGGGCCGAGGCTGAGGGTGGGTTGACGGGCATGTTCGCAACGAGGTGAAAAGGATGGCCCAGGTGGGTGAAGGACATGGAAAGGGAGGTGTAGTCAGTAGTGACCGGGCCCAAGTCCCTAAGCCATTGGACGCCCAGTACAATGTCAACACCACTCAAGGATAACCCAAAAAGGTCCACGGTGAACTGGTGGCCTTGAATGGAAATGGATACCTGAGGGTAGCGGAACCTGCACTGCATGACACCTCCATTACCAACCATGATTGGAAGGGGGTCGATCGAAGTGGAAGGAAGGCCGAGAAACTTGGCCACTCGCAATTGCACAGATTTGTGCGTACTGCCACCATCGGCAAGGATGGTGAGCTTGTGATGCTGAACGGTGCCATACGCACGAAAGGTTTCAGGAGCTAGCATTCCTGGCATCGCGTTCAAGCTTAATTAAGGCGGAGAGTCGTCGGAAGGCAACGGTGGAGAAGAACCCCTTGATGGAATTGGGATTCGGGTGGGCATGGTGATAGGGACAAATCCACATCTTCGTCTGCGATGAGGAGGTGGATGCGGGGGTGGCAGCGATGCCCTGTTAACCACTTCTCGTCACAATAATAATAGAGACCCTTGTCTCGCTTGATGGCTATCTCCTCCGGTGATAATCGACGGAAAGAAAGTTTGGGTGGTGGGGTAGCAAAGGTGGGAGTGGGTGGACTGGTATGGGTTGAAGAATGGTGAGGGGCACGATGGCTACGACGACGGTCTAAAAGCTTGTCCTCTTGATGTTTGGCCAGAGCCACGATCTACGACAAGCACATCGGCTACAAGGCCTGTACCTCAAGGCCTGAAACGAAACAACTCAACAGGAACGGTGGAACGAGTCCGACGACCCAATTTGCGAGGCACTCGAACTTCATCAAATAATCATTCATGGTGCCTCGCTACTGTAGTTTGAAAAACGCGCTGTGTGGGTTGTCGTAGTACGACGTAGCAAATCGGGACTCCAAGGCCTGAAGCATGGCCGGCCACGATGTCAGGAACCTATTCCTCGACATCCATTAAAACCAGCAAAGGGCGGGTCCCTCCATATAAAACGACGCGACAATGAGGCGCTCGACGTCGGGGATACCTTGGTAATCGAAGAATTGCGTGATTTTGAAGATCCAACCGAGAGGATCTTGGCCATCGAAACGCAGAACTTCGAGTTTCATGTGTGGTTTGGGTGTGGGTATGGGCGGTGGTGAGGGAGGTGGTTTGGGGGAGGGTGGTGTGGAGGTGAGGGTGGCTAGGCGATCAAGGACGGAGTCAAGCTTGAGGTTGAGGTCTGCATTGGCTTGGGTAAGTGTTTGATGGTTTTGGGATAATGTGGCCTGATGTTGAGTGAGTTTGTGAACTGCATCCTCCAAGCGTTCAAGGGAGGTTTGGCGCGTGGTGTGCTCCGGCATGAGGGCAGGTCGGACTAGATTTGTTAAGAAAGAATTATCTACTAACACTACAAGCTACTACTGGTAAATTCTCCTTGCTGATTTTATTTCCATATCTGGTATTTGTAAACATGAAATGGATAAAAGCTGAAGACCAATAACTGGCCAGCTGTGCTGTAACAAACTCGTAATGGAACTAACAGAATTGGTTTGTTGTCACTAACCAATTCTTATAACAGAATTATCTATTGCAATATCCTATCGTCTAGTCAGGAAGAGCAATGTGCATCTCAAACGAAGTCCTTGTAGTGGGCTGGTTTCCTGATGATCATCTTGGTCTACTGCTATCTTGTGCCTTGTTGCTATCAGACACCAACTCATTTGAAACATAAGCCTTGACTCCAAGACATTAATGTTGTATCTTGAAGCGAGCTTTGGTAGCCTCGTTTATAAGAGAGAAAAGATCAGATTAGGTGCAACATGAAACAATATGCACTAATTATCTTGATACTTTGATTTAACCTTGTCTAAAGCATTAGGATGAACACATTTTTTTGTGTGTGAAAAAAATGAATAGTGGTTGTTACCTCAGGTTTGGTGAATTTCTTGATGTGCACCTTGTGATCCATTTACACGCACATCATGCCTCGAAGAAACCGAAACCTGTGTTGTCATCTGATTATAAATCAAAATAAGTAGGGTAGGAACTAGGAAAAGGTTTTCGACTCAATTCCAACATTCGATGGTTGCATCAGAGATTCACGTAGTGTTGGTCCATAACTCCGGCATCAAATTCAAGATAGTGTCTCCTAAGTAATTGTTAAGATGATAGAATTTTTTTTTAACTATGTTCCATAAAAATGTATAAGTTGATTACATAGTAACAGGTGAAAAGTATTTTTATGATTATATGAATAGTATTAAATTAATTGTAAGTAACATTTTCTGTCAAACAAAAAAAAAAAAACTAAGGAAACGTAGAGTTTATAAATACCCACCGAAATTGTGAAGCCTGACCGTTAGTGGAGTCTGGGCATTGGTTCAATCTCGCCAAAGAATGATGGGACTTTACTTAGCTGTGTGAAAAAACGAATTTTCAAACATGTGGTTTTGACATTAAACATGTATCACAATTAGAAATTCATTGTAATCATTATTCATTACCATCGTAAATTAACTATATCATATATTTTTTTAAAAAAACTATATCATATATTTAAACAGTCAAATGAGGATATTTAAATGATTTTACTATATTTTATACAAATTCTCCCCCAAAAGAGCCATTGAAACTTCAAGTGTAAAAAATGCATTAACTCAATAATTTTAATGCGTGCTAATAATTTTAGTTTTAATTCAAAAAAATAAAATAAAGGACAGTGAGGATACCACTTGGTTAAGAAGGTTGGAAGAACGAGTATAATAATTCTCCTACATTTCTTAACAAAAACAAAAACAAATACACTGTGTATGTGTGTTCTAAAATTGTGATCTAAAACACTTACACGAGCATGTAGAAGAAAAATAACTCAATTTCTAGCATTCCTTGCAAATTTTCCCCAATAACAGCTCGAATAGCCGAAATATTCTGCCAGCGTATTTCAATTTTCTTCAGCAAACCATCAATTAATATTTCCCACACCAGTTTTTGCCTCGCAATAGTAACGCTTAGCTACCAAATCCAATGGATATTTTGCCTCAACCTGCACATGACATTTGCAGGTCAATAACTTAATGAAGATTAATAGTCTACCAATCTTAAAGATAACTTAGATACACCATACTGCCATTTTTTTGTAGATATACTGGCATTTGTATCTGAATATTATTGTTTTTCTACCAATTACAAAAATATTCTACCTATCTTTCAGAACTATTCAAAACCTCTACAAGTTAAGAAATTATATAATTTTTTTCAATTTTCTTTGTTTATAATATGTATAGAAAGTTATTTCAAAAAATAGTCGGAGCTTTCAAATTTTATACCCTAACTCAAATTAGCAAAACTCTTTTCAAAATCTTGTTAAATAGTTGTCATCATAGGTTAGAGGCTAACATAGATTAAAGAAAAAATTCAGTTAAGATATTAAAATATTCAGCTACATTCATTAGCTTCAAAATAATGTAGACTCTTTGTTTTTCTGAATATATTGATATGGAAAATGTTAATGCACTCGTAATACTAGTTTATTAAGAACTAATAGTAAAAATGTTTATGAAGATATTATGAAAACATCCTATTATGATTTTTTTAAGTAATTTTATCATGATTTTTTAAAATAAAAATGTTTATTTATTAATTTTTTAACTGATGCCCAAGTGAGTTAACGATATTTGTGAGTAAAACATGATACTATTTATATAAAACTATTGGATTTAGCTATATTCTATATTTGGCTTAACATATACCTTAAAAAGCCCGATCCTAAGCATTTTCATTTGAAATTTGGCAGCTTTCAATTTCTCAACCTTCTTAACAGCGTGTTGGTTTGGGTATTGTTCTGCTAAACATTGCGGCATCTCGGATTTCACCGTAAGGTTTGACCCGATGGGTAGCCAATGTTTGGAAGACTCCATCGTGTTCATATTAATCTGCAAGAAGATCAATAAATTAATTAAATGAAAAATCATCAAATACGTATATACTGCAATTTTTTTTAAACGCGTACATTATAAATAGTAATTTGCGAAGAACTAAAGTAGAGAAATGTATATGATTGAATAATTTTAATTGAAAGAAGTGAGCTGAAAAGGATATATAAGGGTAATTCTATATACCTACTTTTTTAATTTCTTTGTTTTTGTCATTTTTTTTCTTGAAAAAGTATTACCAACTAAGTACTCTTGAATATACTCATTCTAATACACTTTTTTTTATTGCTTAAAATTTATTAATAAATGATAAAATCATGAGTAGATAAACTAGGATACAATAAAAGTGATAGGAGGTGAAAAAGATAAAATATACAAATAAAATAAAAGAAAGATAATTTAAGATAGTTGAGACAAAGATTCTTTAGCTAATTGTTAGGTGTGTAAAATGCACATAAGAAAAATTAAGAATGTCTAATTAAGGCTATGTTGGGATTAGTGATAGAGAATTAAATGAAATCGAATAAAAAGGTAATTTCATTGTTTGAATATTTTACAATGGAACAAAACAAAGATTTCATTCCATTGTTTGAAAAAGTAACAGAGCCGAAATGAGTCGTCATAACTTTTTAACTCTCAAGTTCTTTTTTTTTTTTTTAATTACATTCTCATGTTCTCCTTATTTGCCTATTAAAGCTTTTTTTAAGAGGTTCTATCAAAGCTATGAAACATGCAATTTGCCTCTTTTGTTATTCCAATTTCCACAACTTGTGTTAAATTAAATTTTATCAATATTATTCATTTTTCCTATAAAAAAACTAATGTTATCTTTATTTTAAATATTTTATTCCTAAGAGACTCATGTTTAGGTTAAAATTTACAAAGATAAAATAATTATTTTATAATTGAAAAGTTTTATTCAATCAAATGCACCCCAAATTTAGAGGAAGAAAATTGTAGTTAAACAATGGCATTGAGTGATTTTTTTAAGAAGCAAAAGAGAAATTTTTATTAAAAGAGCCAGATTCATTAAAATAATAGAGAGAAATAAAAATTACACTCTCCAAATTGTACGTCATATAGGTGTATGCATATGAAATGTGCCCAGAAAACATACGAGATCGTGCAAAAACGTGACAGTGCTGTAGTACATAGACATTTTCCTACTAAAAAGAACAAAATAGGATATTTGCATATGAAAAATAAGTACCTAATCATAAATCGTGAATCATGATCGATGAATGATGAAGGAATCACTTCTTTTAGACTACAGACATTTTCTATTGGACACCGGAAACAAATTTGTTTGACTCGAGTAGAGGATTACAAGAAGTACAACCTGTACTAAATTTATAATGAGAAAACAACATTTTTTTTTTAATTTGACACTATTTATAAAAATACAAATTTTTATTAATTTAATTTTTGGCGTCAAAACAATCCGCCAAATGAATTTTGTTTGAACTCTTAAATTTTTCTTTGGACAATTTCGTTCTATGCTTTATTTAACACCTTAATTTTTTTAATTAAATTTAATACCTTAATTTCATTTTAGCCCTTAATTACTATAGTTATGTTATTTTGATCCTTTATTTTTAAGTGCAAAAATTAAATTTTAAATAGTGATGACAAAAAAAATTATATTTGTAGAAAACACACTAGATAAAAAATTGCAATTAAAAATAAAATAACCTTTCTAAAATATCTTGAAAATTAATAGCCTTTTTTACCGAAGAAAATTTATGATATATAGCTAAGAAAATAAAAATTAAATTAAGTCAATTTTAAAATATTTCTCTTTATAAAATACTACATTTATAAACACTCAATCTCTTTTAAAAAACACACTACCTCAATTTTTTAACTTTTATTTTGTATCTTTTATCTTTTTAATTTCTTATCATATTTGATCTGGTAAAAAAAACTATAAAAAATGGCATTAAAGATTGTATATGACAGTAATATTTAAAAGTCTGTTATCCTATTTTTCAATTTTAATTAAAAGAATTAAAATTTGGACTAGTTAGCATTTATTCAAATTAGAAGAATAGTTTGTTATTTTTTTTATCTTATTTTGT
Organism: Glycine soja; assembly: GCF_004193775.1. Lineage (NCBI taxonomy): Eukaryota > Viridiplantae > Streptophyta > Magnoliopsida > Fabales > Fabaceae > Glycine > Glycine soja. The sequence continues at coordinate 39,883,581 of NC_041011.1, read as the reverse complement.
TAACTATCAAATCTTTAAATAACAGCCAATCGTATTTATTCAAAAGATCCCAAAAGATATACTCATAAAAGATATTAATTAGTATTAGAAACTAGACCTAATTAACATTAAATGATTGGTTGAGTGCGACTAAAACCAACAAGCTAGCACATCAACGATTGATTCACTCATTTATCATTTATCTTGTTTTGTTCCTGTCTCTCTTGTTTTGTACACCATCCATCAATCTTTTTTCATTCTTTAAAACATACTTCAGAAGTTTGGTATACACACCCATCTCAATTTCTTAAACTAGATTTCTGATCACTTTCTTGCTCTCTTGGCAAATAACTATTTAGAAGTTTCATTCTCTCATCAAACATAATTCCCTCAACTTCTCGCACTTTCAGTCTCCTTAATTGTGATCAATGATGTAGTTTATTTCGCTCTAAATTTCTTCAATGTATTTTCATTTATCTCACACACTGTCAATTCCTGCTTATGGGTGAAAACTACACCAATTCAAAGACTCGTTAATTTCTATCATGTCATCTTCAAGGTTTCATTTATCTAATAGTGCTCTTAACATATCTTCTATGTAATTCACTTAATTAAGACATTATCAGAATCTGCCATTGGCAGAAATAACTCTCTTGAAAAACTTGACTGCCAGCTATGATCATTTTATGAGAACGTGACAGTGACTTCTAATATTCTCAGCAGCACAAGTTTCTACCATAAATATCTGAAAGTATTGAGTATCCAAATATCTTAGCCACACTGGATCATTGGTTATAGTGGAGGTGAGCAACCACGTTTTGAACACTTGAAGGTGTAGGATCTCACCTCAGTCACAATCAATTATCTGCTGGAAAATTGCCTAAACTGGATTTTGTTTATGAACTCTTGGAACTTCTGGTCCTTAAGTTCCGCAACAACTTTAAGGATTTATCCGCTCATATCTGAGAATGACCTCGTATGAGAATCACCATCCTCATCCGTATTAACATGAAAAATTAAAATTATAATATTTTAAATTTAAATTAAAGCCTCGTTTAATTATAAAACCTATATATAGATTTATCAAATTGAAAATCAAATATTTTAAATATTTAATTTATGTCAAGATCATCATTATAATTACCATCATTGTCACAATCACTACTATTATGATTGTCACTAGCAATGATGACAACGATCACTGTGATAATCATGTTGACCGTGACATCAACAATAATGATGGTGGGAGTAATAGTGATCATAGTGTTAATCATGGTAGAACGACAGTAGCAGTGATTATATTGGTGATAACGACGGTGGTCATCACGACAATATAAAATATTTAATTTTTTATTTAATAAATCTTATATAAATTCTATGATTAAATAAGATCTTAATTTTAATTTAAAATATTTTAATTTTGATCTTTCATCTTAATCTAACGGATGAGAATAATCATTCTTATATAAAACATTATATATATATATATATATATATATATATATATATATATATATCCCTAGTTAATTTAAAGTACGTAAGTTTTTTTTTTTTTAAATTTATCATGTTGAATTTTTCGAAGGTCATATATATCAAATCTTAGAGAAGTCGACTAGATTAGGTATGCTCAAAAAGCTAATTTTAAAAAAGTAACGATACCTATAACTAGTTTTATATAACTAGTTATATAAAATTAGGTATAAAATTATAATTAATTTTATAGTTATAGATATTTTAAATAATTCATTTTAATTTTAAAATTAGTTATAGTTTTATAAAAATGAATATTTTAAATAACTTATTTTTATTCATTCATAACTAGTTATATAATTGATTTTACACATATCTCATTATATAATTAGTTATATAACTAGTTTATTCATGACTAATTATATACCTATATTTTAAAAACAATAACTAATTATATTAAATTATACTCATATTTTAAAAATTAGTTATAATTATAATATTCACTTATAATCTAGATAATTACTTATTAGATATGATTATAATTATCTTAATATTCAGATGAGATGAGCATCCCTAGCTTGGATGGGAGTTTGCACCACGACCAGAGAAGAGTCACCTCCACCTCCTTAGTCACGGACTCATAATATCCCTCTGCTATCAGAATAGGGTCATCATATTGCTTCCAACAAGCTTAACAAGGGAAGTACCAAAAATAGATTCTTCACTCATTTGGATAGAGCAAAATGGGAAAAGATCAATAATACCTAACAAAGTAGGCAAAAGAGTACCTCTTTGATCTTATTTGTTTATAAATGACAGACTGATTCCTAAAGTTATCAAAGTGAGCAAGTCAACTCGGTTCACCATGGATTTCATCTGGGTTGGGTTGATAAAAATCAAATCATCCTAATTATATGTAAAAGTGGACTGCTCACATGAACCCAACTCATTCCGATTAGATCCAACAACATTGGCTCGTAGATTAGGGGATTTTACTTTAAAAAATAAAACACTTTACTATTATTTTAAATATATAGATCATAGATATATAATATATATCATCCTTAATTATAGACAACTATTTAAGTGCCACAACATTAATTTAAAACTTTAAGTTTAAATATTTAATTATTTTAACATTTCATTGTAAAAATATTAAAATAATTTAAATTTTATTTATTTATTTTAGTTGAATCAATCTATTTAAGTATTTAGCCCACCAATCAACGATAATGGATTGAGTTGAACTAACTATTCTTTGGCTTGTCAAAAAATAAGTCGGGTTGACAGACTTGTCTTTTGAACAATCTATAGTTAACCCACGCGAACCCACTTAATATTGGTTCTTCTGTATAGTTCGTTAGGAATCACAGGAAACAAATTCAATAAATTGAATATTCTTATTAAATCTAATATGAAAATGCGATTTTTATACCAAAATTCATGAAAGCTTTGAGATTGATCATAATTCTATAACCACAACTTAATTAAATAACATCCCAATAGTTTAAATTAATGAATAAATCCAAATACACGTTCTTCACTTATTCAAGGATTATCGGATCATCACTATTAGAAAATATGCTTTCTACATCGGTTATTTATGACTTTCAACATCGGTTTTTCAACCGATGTTGAAAGTACCGACGTTGATAATATTATCGTTAACATCGGTTTTTGAAAAACCGATGTTAACGTAAAATTACCAACATCGGTTATATAAATAACCGATGTTGCTAATATGAATTACACCCAGAAAATGAATATTAATGTTGAAAGTTAACATCGGTTTTTACAAAAAACCGATGTTAACGAATGTGTTACTGTTGACAGTTAACATCGGTTTTTTACAGAAAACCGATGTTAACGAATGTGTTATTATTGACAGTTAACATCGGTTTTTATAAAAACCGATGTTAACGAATGTGTTATTATTTACAGTTAACATCGGTTTTTATAAAAAAACCGATGTTAACGAATGTGTTACTATTGACAGTTAACATCGGTTTTTATAAAAACCGATGTTAACGGATGTGTTACTATTGAATTTTAACATCGGTTTTTTTACAAAAAACCGATGTTAACGAATGTGTTGCTATTGACAGTTAACATCGATTTTTTTTATAAAAAACCGATGTTAACCCACATTAACATCGGTTTTTATGTATGAATTTAAAACAATTACTTTGGTAATTAATAGTAATGTAAAATGACTTACAGAATCCACAACTATATAACAGATATGCTGAGACATTGACCACCATGTGCAATTTCAGAGAGATCTTCGTGCTTTATATACAACGGGAAGTTTTGATTAAATACCCCGAATATGGTAGCATCCCACATAACCTGGAGCGGCTTCAAAAACAGTTGTGGGATGGTCAATGTCATCAGGTACAGGGGATCATCGACCTTTTCATCCGGGCTTTCTGGAGGTTTTGCTGGAGACACAGCTGCCTATTGATAAAACATAGTTAATTAGCAAGTTTTGATTACAGTGAACAAATTAATTGAAAAAAATAAACATATAATCAGAGTAAAATACCTGTTCTGATAAACGCTTCACAAGATGTGTTGGCCAAGCAAGGAAAGTGTTAAGTGCCTGCCCCACTAAGGTAACTTCGTCAGTGGGCACAAGAACGAGAGCCTCTGTATCTTTAACCTCCTCAACACCAACCTTAACTTGGCCATGCAACAATGGGATGTTGTGAACTGTTGTGGATCCCTCGTAACGTCTTCCTAGGGCAACCAAGCGGGAAGAATTTTCTTCAATATATAGGCCGCATTTGTCTGAGTCACCCGTCCCTGGATCATTCCCTGAGGGAGCAACATAACTCTCCTTTGTGCTGACACGAGGACCTGAGGGACCAACCTCTGGCTCTGGAGGTAGTGCAATTGCCTGTGATTGCATCTGAGACTGAAACTGCGACTGCATCTGGCTAAAGGATTCCATCATCTTTCGAGTCACTTTTTATGTAATTGACTCCTCTAGTTGGTCTCTGATTTGTTGGGTCAGTTGTTCTAGGTCTTCAAGAGGCATGGAGGAAGAACTACGGGATGTTCGTGAAGCTGATCCAAAGTATTGCTTTATGGTGACACCGGCTCCAACAGCACAAACACGGCCAGGGTGTTCTGGTCGCCCAATGGCAGCAGTCAGGATATCCTGACGTCCATGGGGGACGAACGATCCCTATGACCCCTGCTCGTCCAAAGAATCCTATACCGAACACATATTTGTCCAAGGAATTCACAAAATACACAAAGATAATTACAATTATTAATTAAAAATGACTTACAATCCTGTCAGTTATTTCCTTTGCTGTCTCAGACGTCATCTGTCCAGTTTTCTTCGTGCGGGCCATCTTCCATTTCACGTGGCGTCTGATGGGAGATGGAGGGTCAATGATGCCCTCAGTGCTTCCAGACTGGGCAGCTTCTTCCAGTCTTTTCTTTGTCTTCTCAGCCATGAGCTTTTCTTCTAAATATTCATAACCCCCACGAGACAATACGTGGGGGGCAGTGTTTTGCTTCTGGGAGGCCTGTGCCTTTTTTCGAACATCTTGCAAAAGTTTAACATTAATGAAAATGATTATTACAATAAATTATAAGAAGTGATTTTGTTGTGGAAAACAACTAAAATGACAAAGTACATACCTCCCATGAGGGGTCTCTGCGGGTCTGACAAAACTGAGTCCATTTCTCCTTACTAATGCCATATTTTTCACAGACAATGTCGTCTGCACCGTCCTTGTCGACTGCAAGTGCCCATTTCCTAGTCAAGTCAGATTTAAACTACCTTCAGCGCTCGCCGACAATCTGAAGAATTTTCTTCTTTGTCCTACTGTCAGAAGCTTCAGGGATTTGAAATTCCGCCTGACAAACAATAAATTAGGTTTTATTGTAAGTAAATAACAAATTTAGACTATTAAAGAAAATCAACGAAGAAAACTCAAATACCTGAATATCCTCCCATATCAAATCCTTCTGAGCAGTAGGGACTTCCTTCCAAGTGTCATATGTCACGTCGACCTTATCACGAGCGACAATCCCCAAATATGTTCTTAATTTCTTCTTATGGGGACCGTCGGCCTTGCCGGTAGCAGGATCGACGTTGACCACAGGTCTTTCTGCCCCAGGTGGTCTAGTGGCCAATGATCGTAGCCGTGTCGCCTTGCGTGTCCGCTTCAACGTAGATGGAGACGCATCAGCGTCTGTAGGAGGAGGAGGAAGAGGAGGAGGAGGCGAGGCAGGTGGAGTAGCCATGGTCCTTTAAAGAGAAAAAGTTGAGTTAGTTAATATTATCAAAAAAACACTGTATGAGTTATGTAAATGAATGTACCGAAATGAAATATTATATTAGAAAATTACGTTAGACGATGTTAATTAATTCTCCTTCATCATGATCATTACGATTAGCATGAACGTCGTCAGCTTCTTCTTTTCCGACGTTGTTAGAAGTCATTTTTGTAGACAAAGGACTAACATAAGTGTCCATGTATGAATCATCATCTTCTACATTAACACCAATTGTTTTCCCGTTTAGAACCACAGACCACCTTTCATCACAAGGGTCTTGCACATAAAATACTTGCTTAGCTTGTTCTGCCATGATGAAAGGGTCATTCTGGTAAGCTAGTTTCTTTAAGTCTACTAACGTAAATCCTACATCATCAGTCCGCACACCGGTATTGATGTCAACCCACTTACATTTGAAAACACAAACAGTAAATTTGACATAGTTAAGCTCCCATATTTCATCAATGAAGCCAAAGTAAGGGATTGAAGCTACAAAGGGATTGTCATCATGTACAGTTGCAAAGTGTTGAGATTCAGCCCTTAGGGTGACCCCGCTGTTTTGCATTGTACTTTTGTCGTCTTGTGCTTTTGTGTAAAAGGAATACTTGTTTATGTCGTATCCTTGCCAAGTTATAACATTTCTTTTAGGCCCATGAGCTAGCTTTCTTAATGTTTCAGAAGCATTTTCGTCAGCAAAGATTGTATCTTTAAACCAATCAGAGAAAGTCTTGTTATGATTTTTCAAGACCCAGTTCTTTGACATTTTTGGATTACTTTGTTTGACTAAATGTTCATGCTGAACTATGTATGGCAAAACTTCATTGCTGTTATTCAATACATACAAGTGAGCTTGTAACAAATCTTCTACACTTGGAGTGATAACATGCGGTCCTCTTGAACCCTTACCGCCTACTCTATCGTCATGGCGAGACTCAGGAAGGCCAACAGGTTTAGCCTTTTCAATGTACTCTGAACAAAATTCAACGGCTTCTTCTGCGATGTACCTTTCAACAATAGATGCTTTTGGACGATGTAGATTCTTGGTATACCCTTTTAAGATCTTCATGTAGCGCTCAACCGGGTACATCCAGCGCAGATAAACAGGACCACAACATTTGATTTCTCTGACCAAGTGAACAATTAAGTGGACCATGATGTCAAAGAAAGCAGGAGGAAAATACATCTCCAACTGGCACAGTATAATTACAACCTCGTTTTCCAAGTCATCAAACTTGACCGGATCAAGGACTTTGCTACATATGGCATTGAAGAAAAAGCACAGGCGAGTTATGGCTAACCTAACTTTGTTAGGCAAAATGTCTCGTATGGCCACGGCTAACAATTGTTGCATCAACACGTGACAATCATGAGACTTTAACCCCACCAGTTTAAGCTCCTTGAACTGCACAAGGCGCTTAATATTTGAAGAGTATCCTTGTGGTACTTTAACCTGGCGCAGACGCTGGCACAAACTGATCTTCTCCTTTCTGGATAAAGTATGACAAGCTGGAGGCAAGTATATTTTTTGACTCTTGGAAAAATAAATTTTGAAATAAAATACACTTTAGAAAAGATGTACATTCAATCATTCTGCGAAAGTATATTAACAGATTCATAATTGTAAATATTTTGATATTTCTTTTTAATTCTTACGGATTAAAAAAAAAGTGAAACATAGTTGCTATATTACCACTACCATGATTTTTTAATTTAGATCCAGCCTAAATGGTAATAATGAGATGCGATAAGGTTAGAACTTAGAAGTTTGGTTCTCATGGGATGGGAAGAAAAACAAGCACAAAATCTTTTTAACAAACTTGTATTAAAAATGCATTCTGATTGCATCAACGATTTTGAACGGTTCAAATTTCTATCAATGGCATATTGGCAACTAGCCATGTATGGCCACGTAATTGTAAAGTTCACGCCCACATATTGACTCGTCCTTTTTTATAGCAATTTTTTAAGCGTATTAGTAGGAGTTTGATCCCTGACAATGTGAATACAAAAAATTAGTCTCTAATTATTGGTTGGTCAAAACATATTCTTGGTGAGAGAAAAAAAACATAAAAATGATTAAATAAACTAACAATTTATGTGTTGCATAATTTATTTCTCCCCCTAGTTGATGTTAGCACCATGGTTTAATAAGAAAAAAAAGAAGTGCGGATAAAAAGGTCTCAAATTGATACATACCAGTAGGATGACAAAAAATGAGGGACGTAAGACCAATATTGATGAGTAGAAACTCATTTTTTATCAGCATGCACAAATTAGATATTCTTTTGCATTGGTAAAATATCAAAAGGAAACTTATTTATATAAATTGTATGGTTAGCTAAAAAAGTAAACACAATATTGTAATTTAAACATAAAATCCAACAATTAAGATTTGGATGCAAAGGGGCATCTTACCAGCATTGATGCAGTAGCTCCTACCTGCATAAGAAATCGTAACATCACTTTGGGTGCACATAGTCTTGTGAAGCATATTTCAAAATTATAAACTGTTTTAGGTTGACTCCCGTAAAACATGGTTCACAACTTCACATATATATTTTTAAGTTGAATTTCAACAATTTGTTAAAAAATGTAAAGAAGCTTAGAAAAGAAAAATTAATGAATGGTCATATATATATATATATATATATATATATATATATATGATTAAAAATAAATTAAAATTTGAACATTGCTTTGCATTATCAGCCATAAATTTCTTTTTTCATGAACATACACAGGAGTTCTCATAACGGGGATCGGATCCTCTCCTTTAGAAAATAAATCTTACTCCACCAAAGTGTATATCATTTCCATTTTATTTATTTTTTCAAAGCCTTATAAAATAGAAGAAATCAAGGAAAAAAGAAATATGAAGAGGATCCATTTCCCTCGCAACGATATCGATGATATGAAATACGAATCCTCTTCGCAGAGATATCTCTACCTCTTTGAATCAGTTTTTCAATCTTTTTATTTATCCATAATTTGTTTTCTTCTTTTCAATTGAAAAAGCTCCACCGAAACAAAGCATTCATTTCAACGAAACACAACGAACAATAGAAATCAGTAACAGAAAAACACAACATGAAGGCATCAATGAAGTTCAGAATAAAAGAGAAGAAAAACAAGTTTACTTGATTGTACTGTGAAATACAAAGAAACTGTGTTGTGGCGTTATCGGCTACTTCTTGCCTTTCTTCTGGAAGCTTCTTGCCTTTTGGTGCCCCTTCCTTTCTTGCCTTTCTTTTGGCTGCTTCTTGCCTTTCTATTATTTTCCCTTGATAAAAAATAATACTATAAATCCTTCTATAGCGTGAATGAAAGCTCTTTTAGTTGTTATTCTTGAGCGTGAGTATTTTAAGAGTTTTTTTTTCCATCTCTTTCAACCTCTAGTTCTAATTTAAATTTCAATTTTTTAAAAGAAATTACGAATCATTAAAAATAATAATATATCACATATAAATTATTTATTATAAATTTAAAATATAACTTTTATGTTCAAAAATATTTATTTATTATAAATTTTATTCAGAATATAATTTATATATTATAAATTATAAATTTTAGTTATATGAAATAAATATTTATTTTTTGCAATATATTTGTTAAAATATTGTAGTAATAATTTATTTATATAAAATTATTCACTTCCTCTTTTATCTTGATATACATGTAATCGGTGCAAATGAATCCATATTTAATTTTATAATAAACCGAAGATTCTAGATCGAATATCATATTAATTAATCTTAATATCTGTTAGATCGAATATCATATTAATTAATCTTAATATCTGTCACTCTCACAGGTGCCTTTTTCTCTTAATCCCTCTCACTACACGGTTCCTTTATTTTTTATTTCTATTTTTTGGTAGAAAGAGATAAGAAACAACAAAACGAAACCAAAGATTAAAATTCTCAATTCAAAAGCACCAAGGAACCCGGAGTTGTATCAACAATCTGCTGAAGAGTTCTCTTCCCACAACGTATGTCTTATATTCCTAAATCAATCTTATCTTTTGAATTTTTTTATTATGATTATCATTGAAGAAAGAGACAAATTCCAATCTTAATTATTATTTTTAGTTTTAATTCAAAAAAATAAGGAAAGAAAAAAATTGAAATGCACTTCTATTCATAAATTGACTCACAATATAGTCAGTCTTTGTTTCCAAATTTGAAGGACCAACGCCCAAAGGCAACCAAACTAAACAAAGTCCAGACTTTTCGAATAAGAAAAAATTATTTATACCAAAAGATTATTATTAATAAGTAATTTTATAGATGCAAAGCATCGTGTTTCTTTACTTATTTAAAAAACTATTTTGGTATTGATAATTTAATTATCAACAATTATATACTTTCGTCTCTAAGCATACATCCTTTGATTCAGTTATATACTTTTATTTCTCGTGCTCTCACAAGAGTTTAATCTTCCTTCTTTTGTTTTAAATTTTAAGAGCAAATAGTTTATACATATATAGATAGTATAAATTATTTTTACACTATTATTTGATAATAAATATTAATTGTTATTTATAGTAAGCTTAGCGTGACAATTTTTCTATACGTGCATAGAAAATTGTTTGATTATAGAGAATTTTTTTATATTATTAAATTGATGCAAAAATTTATGTTGTAATATTATTTCTCTACACTGTCTCGACGCATCACATAAGTCATAAGGCAATGCGTTGTCAAGTGTATTCGAAATAAGTCTTGACATACTATTTTAGTTAATTTTTAAATTTTTCTTTCATTAGCTAAAAAAATATTTTAAAACATTTACTTTTAACTTTTTTTAATTTAATTTCTCTTTTAAAAATTCATCACTATTTAAATATAATTCTTTTTCTTTGTTTCTTCTTTCCTAAATGATTTTTTTATTAAATTTATTAACAAAAAATTCACATAATTAACAAATGTGGTTAAAAATAATAAAAAAATGACAAATGTAATAAAAATAAATTACATGTGGATTATAATTAACTCTAAATTTAAAGACTTAAAACATAATTTTCGTGTCTCATGAAAATATTTTTATTTTTGTTCTGAAAATTTTGTTTAGAAATAATGAAAATATCATTTTTTTTAAATCCTACAAATATATGAGATAACTATAATTATTTAAATTAAACCACTGTAACATATATTTTCAATAAATCAAATTAATATATACAAATATTTTAATTTATTTTTAATTTAAAGATAATACGATAACATAAATATAGTAGGATTTCATAGAATTTTTAAACAATATTCTCCATTTACCTTTTTATGAAGATTTTTTTTTTATTTTTATAATAATTAAATCAAAATATATTAGTAATAAATTTTAATTTTTTTACGATATAATTGATTTTACCAACATTCTATAAAAATTCTATAAAAGTTAAACTCTATTATTAAAAACAGTTTTTTTTTCAAATTAACTAATATCAAATAATTTATATAAATGTGTGTTATATTTAAATGATAATCATGAAATAATAAAATTAAAATTATGAAATTCATTTTAAAAATTTAGTTTAATTTTTAAATGTTTACCTTTTGAATTTATTATTGTTTATTAATTATTATTTTTTTAATTAAAATATAATTAATAACGCAATATATGTTTTTTTTTAAATATATAAATAATTAAAAAAAAGTTTATATTAACATCGGTTTTTTCAAAAACCGATGTTAACATCATTAGTTAACATCGGTTTTTGAAAAACCGATGTTAACGTGTCACATGTTAACATCGGTTTTTGAAAAACCAATGTTATCTAATGATGTTAACATCGGTTTTTCAAAAACCAATGTTAACTTCTGATATGTTAACATTGGTTTTCCAAAAAACCGATGTTAACGTGTATGCATTAACATCGGTTTTTTGAAAAACCGATGTTAACATGTGACACGTTAACATCGGTTTTTCAAAAACCGATGTTAACTAATGATGTTAAGATCGGTTTTTCAAAAATCGATGTTAATGTGTATGCATTAACATCGGTTTTTTGGAAAACCGATGTTAAGAATAATACTTTATTTATAAATATGCCACCGCGTTTAACTTAACATCGGTTTTGTCCAAAACCGATGTTAATAAACCGATGTTAAAACTGCTTTTTGTAGTAGTGCATTATTGGTGATTCTCTATTAATAGTTGATAAATATAACGATATAATATTTTTAAATACATCTAATGCTTTTAATGAAAGATCACCTAAATCAAATTACCTCCGTAAATACAAACCATTTATTCTATACTCTAATGAATCCATTTTTTTTCCTTTATCTTTATCAATTTCAGTGGCCAACTTAAGTTAGAGTCGGGCAGGCTTTCGATATTGTATGAATTGGACAATCTTTGTTCTGTGGAAAGTAGTGACGATGATAAATTGATAATAAATTACCATTGGGTTTAGTTCCTTACACTTCTTCATAAAAATATATAGTTAAGAACGAAGAGATCAATGTGTTTTTCCTCCTAGTCATGGATAGGGAAATTAAATCATAAATAAACTTGAGAATATATACCACATGGCCAAAAATACTTATATTTTCTAGAAGACTAATCACAAACTTTATGCTAATTATTTTTAAATGTATGAGACGAAATCTTCGATCAGGTTGAATATATATAAACTATAAAATATGACTCAACGTAATTCCAACCTTTTTATTGTTATCTCCATCTTCTCCATTGGTAGCATGACATCGCAATATGTGATGGCTTTTAGATATATAGGAATAGGACAATGGTAATCTGAGGTGGAGAAATGAGGTGACGTTAGATTTTCTACATGAAACAGTCACATGCGTTTTTCATTAAAAATATAAAGAAACGTATGAAAGCAAAGTGGGGTGGGATCCACGTATGAAAATGTTTTTATTTAGGAACCCTGCTATTTCTTAAACGGGATTATAGTTTGATTGGTTAGTTTCATTTCCTAAATCACTATTGCTTCTCAACCAGATCATAGAATAGAATCACACACCTAACACGTGGATGGCTTTTATCAGCAGGGAATTCACCAACACAATCTCACACGTAGATTTTTACTAATATTAAAATCTATGCGTGCGTGCGCTCTGAACTGTGCATATATGTGAATATGATTACCCTTTTACTTTCTTATAATGCAGGTTCATGCATTAGCATTGAAACCCTGTTATTTGGTGTGACCTCTCAATCTCATATGGTGGGTCTCCACTCTCCACTCTCCACTATCCACTCTGAAAATGCAATTGGGGTAGTTTTCTTCCTCAGTATTTTTTAGCGGCTCTTTTAGTCTCAATATGGATTTGTGACTTTTCGTGAATTCAAATGTGAAGTCAGTATTGCGTTTTCTCAATTCAAACCATTGCACCATAGTCGTCATACTCCCCAATCATTACTTGAAGGCAAGTGCAAATCATTTCGGATTTGGAACATCAATAGCATCACTATAATCTTATTGACATTATCATGAAATCAATTGATATGGCTTGAAAACTTTAGACATGCACAAAGTTTAGTCTAGTTAGAGTAAGAATCAGCACATTGATCTATCGTCTACAAATGTGAAATCCTATTGTTTCGTGTTAAAACTATTGGACATATATAGGTTTATCTTAATTATTATCAACTCAATAAATTAAAATCATTATACTCTGTACGATAATTATAACATTCATCCATATGCATAATGGATCATGTGATCAACTAGTTTCACTTTCAGGTTCAAATGACGGCACCCTACTCATCAAAGTTTAATAAACTGCCAACAAAATGGAATATATGAGTCACGTCACGTTTGAGATATTATTCTTATCCAGTTGAATTGGGCGCCTTTGTAACATAAGAATAAAAATTAATAAAGTAATAGGAAAAATTTGGATACGCGTGAGCATGGATAAAGATTTCCCAGCTCTTGTTACGTCACAAAATCTCGAAGCATCTCATTCATTAGCCGTCGTAAACTGAGAGATATGTGATCACTTTCTGTCATTCTCGTTGGAGTGGAAAGAGAGCACATTACACAGCAATAGTAGCAGTGTAGCATGTGCTTTTTTTGAATGAAGTCGGAAAGTTATGTGTAGGCCATTTTGAAAGAAGTCATGTAATCATTAACTAGTTCTATATGATTTGATTAAACTAAAGTCTTGATATTTACCACTTTAACTCTAGATTTAATAATTGTTAAGAAGTTGAATTTGTTTGACTTTTCTAGAATTATCTTGCCTCGATGGTATTAACATGTTAGCTTGTAAGAAAAAAAATAAGTAATGAATTGAATTACAACTATAGTAGTCACTCACGGGCCCTTTTCCTATTCCTTATCTTCCTCCATATAAAAAAATTAAAGATAAAAATTAAACAAGCTTTAATATACATAATTAGTAAATATTTTGTATAATATATAAATATTTTTTAACTCAAGTAAAATAAGAAGATAATATCAATAAAAATATTGAAAATTATAAGATAATGTAAACAATAGATATTTAAAAATTGAAATTTTAATATTAAACTTAATGAATACAAACATTACCCAATTTTTAAGTATTTGGTGATTAAAAAATAATATCATAATATTTAATAATTCAAAATATAAATTAACATTGGCACTTTTTACGTCAATAATGATAGAAAGAAGAGAGATAAATGAGAAAGAAGAAAGAGGGAGACAAGAGAGAGATACGGGTTAGAGAAGAGAGGAATGAAGAAGGAAAATAGAGTGAACAGAGAAAAAGAAACCAGAGAAGAGATAACATCAAGAATTTTAAATTCTAATTTTTTTTATGGAATTTGAAATACTACAATTTCAAATAATCAAAATGCTTTCATAAATTTATAGAATTTCATTTTTTCTTAAATTCTTTATATATCTAACAATATTTCACCTCAAGTATTTTTTTTTAAAATATGAATTACTAGCTCTCTTATAATTCCTCATCCAAATACAAGCTAAATTTTCATTTTTTGTTTTATACAAAAACAAAAACAAAGAGTGTTTTTCTCCTTTCAATTTTTTTTTCATTAATTTAAATTTTAATTTATTTAGGTAAAAAAATTGCATTCTTGTCAAAGTTATATTTATTTTTTATAAATAAAATATTTTTATATTAAATTCCTGTGCCATATCATTAAAAATATTATAAATTCATTAATTATATTTTCATAATTACATATACATTTTATTTTGTGTAAATAAAGTTTTATTTTTTTTCAGTATTCTGCATGATATATAAATGAAGTAAACTTTTTAAAAAAATAGCTGAAATAAGGGATAGATTTAAAACATGGAATTAAAAAAATAAAGTAGATTGAATATCATATTAATGAAAACTACTTATTGCTTAGATCAATAGGCACGTAGATGTGTTAGTATTTAGAAGAAATGTTTTATTTCTAATAATAGTTTCATCCAGCTTAAATAAAATTCCCTCTAAAAACAATATTGATGAAAGGGACAAACTTAAATAACTTTAATTTAGAAAAAACATAAATATGGATAAAATATGAATAAAATTTTTTAAAATTAAGGAATATATAAATTGGGCATTAATTAATTAGAGTACAAATTTTAGCCTCTGAATATCAGCCTTATTTTAGGAAACCGAAAGGAAGCTTCTACTTTAGTTAAACAAAGTTCACTTTCTTTTTGTTTTCACCAAAAAAGAAGTTAGTCCACTTTGTTCAGACTTTAACGATAAACACTAATTAAAATACATATGAACGCACCCTACAAATTAAAGAATATAAATAAGCACAAGTAATATAACACAAATCGTGAACAAGCCAACCACAGAACTCAGACTCATCTGCAGCACAATTAAGCTTGCTGTTTATATCCATACCTGAAACCGGTTCTATGGCGCACAGCACTGGATCCGATGACAGTGTTTGCCAAGGATTCGCCCTCACTACTCAACAGGAGATTGCTATGGCTAATTCATATCAATATAACTCTTCAGATAATCAGTTTTTGTATTTTTCATACCTTCGCGACGAAGACCACCACCAATATATTGATGATGATGATGATGAACAAACTGCATATAAAAGGGTACTTATTTTTTGTTATGCATGCGATCACCTATGCTAACGGAATATTTAATTAATTTCTTCCATATATGCACCTTGTACATACAATCAGTTACACTCTCTTTTTTATCATAAATGTTACTTGTTAGATTTTATTTGTTAATTTTTATTAGTAAAAAATAAAATTCATGACTTTTTTTTTTCTTTTTAATCATCCAACCAATCTTATATCTCATCACTTAACACATTCAGAGAATGATTGGGTGAATCTATTTCCATTTTGTTTTTATTTGTGCAGAAAATGATTTTCATGGTTATACATTAGTGTTTGGGTTCTTTTACAGGCCTTGAAAGAGTTTTCCCAGCTTCCACCACTCCTCGGGTTGAAAATCACTATGACACCTGAAATGCTGCAGCCAACCAAGACAAGCCAAGTTGCAGCCAATAACAAGGTTGAGAAACTAAAGGCTGTGCAGTTTCCAATGGATATGCTCAGGATCGGCTATTTTAAGGTAAGAAATATATAATAGGTCGAATATTGAATGTTGAACTGTAATGTAGTTAGAAAATCATTTTCTGTGAATATTGTTGATTTTTTTAAGGGAAAAATATACTATTATTCAACCAACGTTTGTTTAATTTCTTAGCTGAGTTTAGAGTCTTTTTTTTCCTTCAATCTATGTTAGAACCTTCAACTGCATGCATTCTAGAAACAAATCTGCTAAATTCACTTGGGATATATAGTTGGAAATTAAACATTACCTAATTTAGTAAATTTTTAAATGAGTTTAGAAGATCCATGGTGAATCCTAAACTGCTGTATTTATAAACAAAGAAAATTACCCTTTGTTATATGGGGTTTTCCCAACTTGTACAGATTTTGATAATCTTAAAGACTAAATTGGATGACCATTTTCTTTCAAATAATATTCATATATAAAAGGTCAGTATATTAGTCTTGATTAAATTATCGACTATACAAATTTAATCACGTGCAGATTGAGGCTAAGTATCCTTATGAATTGGTAGCTAAGTGTTATTATGCAAGACAAAAATTGATCTGGGAGATATTACATGATGGTTTGAAGTTCAAGATTGAAATACACTGCCAGAATATATCGGCCATTCGAGCTGTTATGGAGGAAAATTCACCTGGAATACTGGAAATTGAGGTATATTTCTCATTATATATACCAGTATTTTAGAAAGAAAAAAAAATGATGACCCAGTAAAGTATACGATAATTTTTTATAATAAAAAAATATACATTGGACTTTTACATATAAAATTTGATTTCATTTTAAAAAATTACTCCTATTGTGAGGAAAAAAAGTAATTTTTCTACAATTTTAAATGTATATTAATATAATAGTTAGTAATAAATATTATTTTTAAAAGCATAGGTATATATGATATGATAATTGATCATTCATAATATGTTAATTTTTATTTATTATTTGTTACAAAACGAGTAATAAAGTAGTAGGCTAAGGATGGTAAAGAAGTGGAAAGTGGACCAAGATAAATAAAAAATGAAATAGCAATGTCACGCATTGCCACTTGAGCTCTTCGTTTTTTATTACATAAATTAAATAATTAAGTAGATAATATCTATCACAAAAAAGTACAAAGTAGGGAGGTTAACATAATCACAAATCAAGCTCAGTGGATAACGAATCCAAGTATCCAACGATCATCACTAAACAATCAACAATTTCATTCGTTCTACGATTATTTTAATTGAATAAATGTAAAATTTAAAAGTGTAAATTAAAAGAGTAGAATATTTAAAATTATAGGAAGATATATATATAAATATATATATATATATATATATATATATATATATATATATATATAATTGCTAGATAAAATTTTAAAAATTATAAATTAAAAATAAATTTTAAATAAAAATCTTGTCATGTTTTTGAAAATGAAATGCATAATAAATTATTTGATTTTTTAAATTAATTATTTTTTATAAATAGATATTAAATTTAGTACACAGAAAAATATAAACTAATGCAATATTTACACTTTGAAGTTCATACGGCTTTCAGGGAAAGAAGCATGCATATTCAGATAGTAAAATCAAATAAATTTTATTCACCCAACAGTTTAAGTGTTTCAAAATAGTTTATGCCTCTCTTATGTCCATAAAATTATTTTCCCTGCAGCTAGACAAAGTACCGTCGTTCTTTCGCGAGATTGATCCAAAGCCTAAAAAACATACTACGTGGACTATATCTCATGACTTCACCGATGGTCAAGCTTCAGAATACCGGTACATATTTTTACTCTTTCTACATTTTTCCTCTTTTTAATTTTATGTTGAATTAAAAATGATACAATTTGCTCACAAATTTGGTCCATTAGTTTAAGCTTTAAACTTGTTTAGAGATTTTATATAAAACAAAAGTTGTTTTTAATTTAGTTACAACAAAAAATAAATACAATTTTATTTTATTTTAAACAGTAGTTATAATTCAACCTTGTTTTAGGAACTATTAGAAATAACTTCTCAAAATGATTACTTTTTTATATTTATATTTTTTTCTTCTAAAGTTTAAATCTACACACTTAACATATTTTAAGGTATTTTTTTCATAAAAAAAGTTGAAACAATTGTTTGCATAATATAACTTTTCATAGGAATTTCCACTCCTAGATTAGTAGCTGTTTAGTTTTCTTTTTTGCTATAAACAAAAAAAAAAAATATAACTTTCCATCTCTCTTTTATTTTTTCATTTTTTTTCTCCAAATCTATGTTGCTGACAAACATTTCTATTCAGGAGGCACTATCTTCAATTTCCTCATGGAGTTCTTGACCAACACTACATAAAGCTATTGCAAAGCGATAATCGATTGTTAGAATTGAGCCTAAGACCTTTTCCTAGTTCACATTTTGCTTATTTTAGTTCACATTTAGATCAAGGAACGACTCAATTTTCTTTTGGTCATGATCCACATGCCATTGCCTATACCTACTCCCTTATGCTCTGAACATGTCCTTTTGTATTTCTCCATGCTTCATATTTCTAAATGAAAAAAAGTTATTTATCTTTTTAAATTTTCTTGCCCTTTACGCAATATATGCATCAGCAGTACGAAAAAAAGTGAGTGTATTCCTTCACTTTTATTTTATCTTATGATGCACAACATGTACGCAACTTAGGTCAACAACTTAAAGAACTTAGTGAGATCAATTCTAAAAATATCAAATTAGTAAATGCAAGATTCACCCAAAAAAAATTGAATAAATGCACTAACACAATAAAAGAAAATTACATTATCATCCGATAACAATTGTCATATATAATAAATTCATAAAACTTTGTTAACTTTTATAATAACTGTTTTACATAATTCATAGCCCCTTTCTTGGAAAAACAAGCAATGTATTATTGACATCCCTTTCTCCATATCCCTAGCCCCTTCCATAATAATAATAATAAATAAACAACGAAGCTAGAGTTTGAGACACAAATACACACATATATACAGACAGAGAGAGACATACATACACACATAGTTATTAAGTGGAGTAATTCTACTGAGAATGACTCTTCATCCCCACCCTATGTGTGTAAAAAAAATGAATTTGAATTTGCAAAGTTGTTTTGTATTATTGTATGTATTAGAATATTCTTCCTTGTGAACACTCCATGGCCCTGCCTCAGCAAAAAAATCCCTCGAATACAAATATACATGTTATTACAATTGGAATGTCTGAAAAATGGAAATGATAGAACAAGACCTTGAGCCCAAGAGATGAATAGAAACTCCAAAAACCGTTGGTACTAAATTCATATAGTACAAAATTCATCTGGTTCCCAGCTCAACAAAGAATCAAGTTTCATCTCAAGATCCTACAGGGCATTAATGACTTACTTTATATTCTGAGATTGCTCATCATCAAAAGCCAAATTAAAGATCTGCATGTAGTCATCAACAAAATGAACATCAAGACCTTCTTTCACATTAGGTGCTAGCTCATCAAAATCTCTCCTGTTAGCTGAAGGGAATATAATAGTCTTAACTTCGCTCCTTCTTGCGGCTATGGTTTTCTCTTTAACCTGCAAATTTCACAGCATTGCATGAGTGACAGTTTCAGACACAAAATGTACAAAAAAGAATTCACAGCAAAAACTGTTGAGGGGTAGCTTCTGATGAATAATCCGTTGGCTGGGCAAAGATTACTAGAGGACTTTTCTTTTTTTTTTATTCTGAATGTAGTTTAGTCAGTGAATAGATACTGAAAGAAGGGGGCCAACCCATCAAGGAAATACCCCTTCGTTGTTGAAACAAATGTAACAGCATTCAAAACAAAAAAATTCCGAAAGCTTGAAAACCAACATCGAAAGATGCACACAAGTCTCTGCATCCAAAAGTTAGGAACAATAACATTGCAATAGAAGGTATTTCTCAACATATTGCAATAGAAGGTATTTCTCAACATACGCCGCCAATGGGAAGAATCTTCCCCGTAAGTGTCACTTCCCCAGTCATTGCTAGATCCTTCTTCACAGGTTTCTTCATGGCAAGGGACAACAATGAAGTGGTCATCGTGGAACCAGCACTTGGTCCATCCTTTGGTGTAGCCCCTGCAGGGACATGGAGGTGTAGTTTTGAATTTGCAAAGAAAGGATTTTCTGGTTCTCTTTCCAGTAGTATTCTTCGGGCAACCGTGTGAGCTATCTGAGCACTTTCTTTCATCACATCTCCTAATTGACCAGTGAGGTGCAGTGTTCCTTTTCCCTCCCCTTCTTCAACAAATGTGGTCTCTATATACAGTGTGGAACCACCCATTGCAGTCCAGGCAAGACCCATAACAACACCAACAGGTGTCTGATCATAGATGCGCTCAGCATGGAAGACAGGCTTGCCAACAAAGTCAGTTAAATTAGATTCATCAACCAATACTTGTTCAATAGTCTTTGTTTCAATTTCCTTATCTCCCCCACTTTCTTTTGCAACCTGCCAAAATTACGATCCATATATATTAATATATATATATATATATATCAAATAAATGAACCAGTGGCTAATGGACCACAAAAAACTTATCAGGTTTCAGAGAAAATTATCAAACTACAAAGTTTGTGAGCATAGTTTTTTACCAGTTAAAAACTTTTGGACAAAACCACAAGGTTGTACTGCTGTCAAAGAAGAGCAGGTAAAACACTAAAATGCATGTACATAGCTCTTATATATAAAAACTTCGTACCCCATTGCCCAGAGGCTCTTCGCTATGCAAAGGTATGGGGGAGGGATATTGTACGCAGCCTTACCCTTGCATATGCAAAGAGGCTGTTTCCGGATTCGAACCCATGACCAACAAGTCACCAAGGCACAACTTACCCTTACATAGCTCTTATATATCATAGAAAATATTGTTTTTTTTATAAAAGAGAGAATTTGATTGTACTTCCAGAGGGCTAAACTACCTCGAGACATTGAGATTGATCAGATGATTGCACCTTATGAATTTCATCAGATGTTTCACTCTCTTTTTCAGGATCGATACCCTCCACCAACTCAGAGTTCTTATTTTGAACTGCATTTTGACCTAATTCATCAGAGTCAACTTTGTCTTTTATTGGTAGCATGGTAGCATCAATCATCTCCCCTTGCCTCACAAGTTGTAGCGCTATCTGCCATTCCACAAACAGAACATTTTTGGTCACAGGTAACTGACACAGTCACTATATATTCAAATTCAGATATAGTGAATTAGTAATGAACTAATGCAGCCAAAACTATTGAAAACAACAAATCATGAGTGGTTCTCTTTTCAACCATATACACCATATAGCCTTTTCACTGTGTTAGTAACTGAAACTTTTAACAGACCTTTCGGTAAATTTTCTCTATGTGCTTTTGAAGATTCCTGACCCCTGATTCTCGGCAGTAATTTTCAATTAGGGCAAGAAGAGCAGCATCAGTCACTTCCACCTGAAGCAGGATAGTTTTTAAAGTCAATATTTTCAGCAAGAAAGGCGATAAAAGCTGGCATCATTATGCTTGCAATAACACTATGTTAAGACTTTGAAAATCCCATTCTCTGCAGGAGAATGGACTGCAAAACAGGTAGCAAAGATAAATACTTGTTCAGGCTTTATTCCACAAGCTTCACGAGTGGTCTTCTCCAGATAATCTCTAGCAATGTGCATTTTCTCATCAGTAATATACCCAGCAATAGCAACAACCTCCATTCTATCCAACAGGGGATTAGGTATCATTTCAACAACATTTGCAGTGCAAACAAAAAGAACCTGCAGTGAGATTTCCAGCGCATAACTGCTTAAGTAATTATGGTAAAAACAAGCCTACTTTGCCTACAGGGAACTGAATGAAAGGAATACATTCAAGAACTATTTGACCATCCTATGAACTACCTATCAGCAATGAACACAATTAATAAACCATGTACAAATGCTGACTATATCACAACCTCACTATAAAGGCTCCAGATTATAAATTAATACCTTTGATAGATCAATGGTAACATCAAGATAGTGGTCAAGAAAATTAGCATTCTGCTCTGGATCCAGAAGCTCTAACAAAGCACTCGCTGGATCACCAGCATGTCCTCTGCCCAACTAACAATTGAATAAAACATATTAATATTAAAATCAGCATTTTTCTTTGAATAATTACAAGATTAGAAACCATAGTAAATTTAATGAAACTGAAATGCATGCATTATATTTATTAGAGCCAAGGCCAGGACGACCCATAGGAAATCAGAAAATACAATTACTTCGCCAAAAAATTGAACCATTTAGAGATGTATTACTTTGTCAATCTCATCAATCAAAACAAGGGGGTTGGATGTGCCCACATTCTTAAGGCATTGTACTATCTTCCCTGGCATAGCACCAATATAAGTTCGACGATGACCCTGTAAAATAAAATTAATGATTCAAAAGATTACCACATATGTTGCCATTAAACTGGTTTATATAATTCAACTGTGACAAGGAAACAGAGACTGTAGCTACCTTGATTTCAGCCACATCAGCTAATCCTCCTACAGAGAATCGGAAGAACTTACGGTTCAAGGCACGTGCAATTGAACGACCAATACTTGTTTTGCCCACTCCAGGTGGACCAGAAAGACAGATAATTTTCCCTGGCATATATCAGAAATATCAGGAACCATGTCACTTTTTGAACATGCAAAGATTTAAGCACCAAAAGCTTAAACTTTAAACAAATGGATTAGCATACTACAGTCAAAATCTTAAATCCATTTAACAAGAATCAACACCAAATACATAAACCAGGGCAAGTTTATCCAGATTAAAGCCAGAACCAGTCAACAAAGTCAGGAACATTTTAAATTATTACTCAAATTTCATAGAAAATATATATTAGTTAAAAAAAAATTAATACCAAACTCATTACTACATAGCAAGGTTGCCCTGCCATAAAATACCTCACACAGTCATATATAGAATTATAATCATGCATCTCACCTATCGGAATTCTAAAGAACTGATAGCAATAGAGTATTTGGGTTAAATTATAAATTTTGTCCCTACACTTGACACCCTTCTTCATCTTAGTGCCCACATGAAAAGAAAAAAAACCTACATTTTGGTCCCTAAATGTAAAACCGTTAACAAAATGGTCATCATTGTTTGTGACGTTATAACAAGATTAGATTTAATCTCTATACTTGATGTTTTTTTAGTCTCCGTGCAAAAAAAAATTACACTTCATTTTAGTCCCAACTCCCAACATAGAAATAAAATAAAACTCAACACTTTGGTCTTTATACTCTTTACACTTGACACATTTTTTTGTTTCATCTCTACATGAACAGAACTCTAACACACCATTATAACTTCAGCAAATGGCGGAGACTGATTCTAAATATTTTATGTGGGCCCTAAAACAAAAAGGTGTAAGGACCAAATTTTTTATTTAACCTAGTATTTTGTAGACATTGAATAGCCAGGTCAATATAGCAATATAGCATTTGGCATATACTAAAAACCCAGATAAATCTACAGGATACATTATATAGATGGACCATGATTACCTTGTGAAGTCCCTCTTAATTTCCCAACAGCTATGAATTCCAGTATCCTTTCCTTCACATCAGTTAATCCATAATGGTCTTCATCAAGAATCTTTTGTGCCCGAGTAACATCAAAGTTCTCATCACTGGATTGGGGAATTAACTGATTAAAATTTATGAGATTTGAAATAATTTGTAGTTAACATAAAAGGACAGTAATTCAGAGAATAAAAACCCTTAGTACATCCAAAAGCCTCTGAAAACTATGTTTATGCATTTATTTGTCACCAAAGGGCCTTTCCAAAAACCATGTTTGGCAGCTGTCCTAAATTTAAGCTGTCAAACACATCTGTCCCACATGAATGGTAATGGGTGGTGTCCTCCATATGAAGTAAGCATTGAAATCTTAAATAAATTTAAATTACTCTAGCAACAATAGTAAGAATGAAATTCCATATATGGAAACCTGTATTCACCCCAAGGCAGTGCAGTCAACCAGTCCAAGTAGTTACGGGTAACACTGAATTCACTAGAACTAGCCTCCAACAGCTGTAGCTTTGCAAGTTCTTCATCTATAACTTGTAAAATATGAGGCGGGCATTTTTCTCTCTTTGGCTCAATCCTTTCCCTGAATTTACCTGCAATAAAGAACAAAAAAATTGTTATGATAAAAAACAAATTACACTAAAGTATACCTCCATAAACATTTTATGGACTAACAACTAGAAGCTGTGACTCAAATTTGATCTGATGACAAGAAATATCAATCAGAATACAAAGAATATTCCTATACCCACTATAGTATTGTACAAAAAATATTGAAGGATACTGCATGGAAACATAAAGAGGAGAACAAGTTTAAAAAAAAAAAAAAAAGAAGTTAGGTGAACCTTTAGTAATTTAGTAATCAGACTTCAATCACATAGTCGTAAGTCCTACAAGCTAAATGACCTTGCCTACATGTATGCACACAACAGCAATCCTTTGGTCATGACACGGGTTATAAAAGAAAGCTACTATCTTGTACTAAAAGCAGACATTATAGATCAGAACCAACCAGTAAGAGCTGTTTTGTCATCAGTCTCCAGTCCCAGTTCCTGCAAATATGAAAATTAAAAGAAAATAAAATTAAGACCAATTTGAATAATAGAGCATTCAGCAAAACATATCATTGGCTTGGCACATTCGGAATTTCGGATAAACAACTTAATTAAGCACTTCAAAATTACTAAATATGAGCTTATTCATAAAGAGGACCTGTTTGTATACAAGCCGCAAGTGCTTTTGAGAGCTTTTCTACTAGAAAATATAGAGTTTTTTCCAGTAGAGAAGTTCTCAAAAGCACTTCCATCCTTGTATCCAAACAGGCTGGAATAAGCTAAAAGGAGCTTATGGAAAGGCCATAATCCTAAATAAAAACCTTCCCATAAATATAATTGCACTCGTGATAGGATAAAGGAAAATGCCACCAGCAAGATCAGATGCCTAGGTCGATACCTAAACTTCCAATACCACGGGATAAACTATAAAGCCTAATTAAAATAAGAAATGTGTCCTCTGATGGGACATCATACAAGACTTCCAAAGAATGAAGTCAATGACATAATAAATAAGCTAAACCAGCATTTTCTCAGCAATAAATTCATGAACTCCAGTTCAGCAGAAAGAGATCATGCATTGAAACCATGTACAGAAAGAAAAAATTCAAATAGTACCCCATTGGCAAGTTAACATAAAGAATTGTATAATAGAAGCTACATAAAAGGCATAATGAACCAACTTGTCAAGGATTTGCAGCACATGGATGTAAACAAATTATGTGGGCTTTGTACCTTCTTTATGGCCTTAAGCTGCTCATTTAACAAGTAACGGCGCTGCTCACCACTTATCTTTTCTTCAATTGCTTTTGCAATTGATTCCTGACAAGAATCAACATGCCTTAATATATAATGAATAGTTCAATGCAATACATACATGAAAGCCAAAGACATTATTACCTGAATCTTGCTGATTTCCATCTCTTTCTTTACCAACTCCAGTGTAAGTTTTAATCGCTTATACACCTGTTCAGCAACACAAAATCCACCTCCAAATGTGAAATTTTCAGTCTTCCATATGTTCACCTTTTTATATGTTAATTCTATAGTGATAGAGAACATCCAGTTTCCAAAAAGATTTGACCCAAGAAATTAAAACTTATTACTGTACAAAAATGGAAAATGTAGTCTCACTACATCAAGTCAGAGTTTCTCAGGGTCAGTGTCAAAGGTAAGGTGCTCACATCTAGCTCTTCAAGAACTTGTTGGCATTGCAATTTATTTGCCCCAGATATTGCAGCACCAAAATCTGCAAGCCTTGGATAAGTAAAATCACCTATATGCTGCACAATTTAAGAAAAAGGAAGTCATAATAATATTATAGAAGTAAAGTATTGAACTGTAATCCAATATTACATGTAACAACCAGAATATAAGTACTTTAACTGCGT
The DNA here is from genome assembly GCF_004193775.1 of Glycine soja. Classification (NCBI taxonomy): domain Eukaryota; kingdom Viridiplantae; phylum Streptophyta; class Magnoliopsida; order Fabales; family Fabaceae; genus Glycine; species Glycine soja. Next base: position 39,857,299 of record NC_041011.1, on the reverse strand, counting down.
AGTCCTTTTTTTTCTATATTTTAAAGCAATAAAAAAATACAGGAGAGGCACTTATAGCAATTGTTTTGAGATACTCATTTATCTGTACATGGGAAGAATCATAATACACGATCTGTTAATTTATTACTTTATTTGAAAAATTAACAACATAATAATAGCTTGTGGGTATTTATATAGAATAATAGTTTTACTATCCTCCTATTCTATTACACAGAAAAATTGTTTCAGAAACATAAGTAAAATCAAAGTATTTATCAGGAACAAGCTGGTTGACCCTAATAACTGCTATATAGTCATGAAAGGACAGACTTCGGGATCTTCTTAATGAGCAAGTAACAGAAAAATACAATAACTGAGAAAAAAACTCATCAATAAATTAATTAATTGAGTGTTTTACTCCAAGTCCAACCAACAATAACAACAAAACTTTATCCCACTAGGTGAGGTCGGCTACATTGATCACACATTTGGCACAGTTAATAACCAAGGTTTCAGGAATATTATTTAGCCTAAGATCTTCCTTGACGATTTTCTCCAACTCCATCTATGTTTTCCATAGCCGGTTCCAAGCCCAGGTTAAGGAGGAGGGTAGTGATAGGCCCTCAACAGCTAACGTAAACTCGCCATTATACCAAACATAGATTACTCCAAGTCTAACCAACCAATACAAAAGCAAGCAGCTCAAATATTATGTAGATAGTAGACTTACATAGACAACATTTATGTCTTTTATTGAGCATGCCAAATTGAAGAAAAAGTATTAACCATAGAGCACCCTTTAAGTTTCCTTGGAAAAGGGGCTAAAGGCTAATAATTATTATAAAACCTCAGCCATAGTGCAAAGATGACTAACATGTCCATACTCCATATCACCAATATGCTGTATATTCTACACTTGTTGAAATCACCTTTGGGTTCACAATACCATATGATACTTGGAGAAGGCTACAAAGCACCACTACTTCAGAGAAAACTTCTCATTCCGAAAATGCAAGCACGCAAAATGATTGAATTTGAAGTTCAGAGTAAAATGCTTTCTTGCATTAACATCTATAATATCCAATAGTATCTTTATTATATCTTGAATAATTTAGAATATCTTAGATATAATCTCTTAGGATTAGTTTCCCTATTTCCTTGGTTTTCATATTTCCTTACCTTTTATGATTCGTTTCCTTAGTTAGATAGAATTATGATCTAGTATTAGTATAAGAACAGGTTAGTCATTTATGTCTTGTATCACATTGTAATATATCACATCATATGAAAATAATATTAATTTTTGTGGTGATATGTTGAATGTTGAGTAGAAGAAAGAAGAAATGCCAATAATCCATAAATCCAACTAGGAACCATTCTATAAGACAATTGTAAGAAACTTGTTTGAAATACAGCCAAAAACTTCATCAAACTTACATTTGTCACTTAACAAGATGTCTAAAGGTTCATTATCAAGATATCTAAAACACGGCTCTTAGAAGTTAAAATAATAATGACTTACTCACTCTTTATCTAATATTTTCTGTTCTTGATTAATCCTTTTATATTTCTTTCTCACACTACCATTCCACTGGGGTTAAAATTATCACAAAGACTGACTTTAACTATTTTCCATATTTGTGTGTGTCAACTTTCAAAATTTCAAGAAAACTAATGCAAACAAACCTAGCAACCTAGCCATCTAAACAACTCTAATCCCTTACCCCGATTCCATGTTCCAATAAACACATACAGAGAAGGGTCCAAACCTTAGTGTAAGTCTGAACATGATCTCTCCAAAGGGAACTTGTTTTAAGAACATCTCTTAGGGTTGATATAACCTCGAAAGATGTGGCCTTTATAATATCATCGTCTTTGTTGTAAGTTTTATCCTGCAGCACCAAGTAAAACCCAATAAGAGAATAGATAATTCGATAGAAATCTTTCAGTTTAATGAAAATATAAAATGAGGAAACAGTAGATAAAGACATACCTTGAGATGATCGACTTTTACAGTAAGTGGATCCTCACTAACCTGCAGAAAAGATAAGTTCTCAGTGCTAAATAAACAGAAAATTACTTTAGCCCCTATAAGATATACACAAATATGGAGATACTGGCACAATAATAAAATTAAAAAGTAAACACTAGTCTTTCTTAATTTTAACACATTCAACTAACCATCTCTGTTATGCGTAGACGCCGATGACCAATCAGGATCACCTGATCCCCATGGATACTTGAAATCTGGTATTGAGAAGGGGAATAGTTACAAAATATGAAGTACTTGTTAAAGTTATACAAGCAATCCATCGAAGATATAAAGCAACTAGTAAGCTACGTACCAATCACATACCTGAGCAAGAGTCCCAACTTCGTGAAGACGGTTAAACAACTCTTTTCCTTTTAAATCATATACATTTTTATCTGCGTCAGAACTAGATACTACACTGGGATCAGCCTCCGGCTCGTCCTTAAGGAGGAAAGCACCAGCATACGGGGCTTGTCGTTCTCGACTTTCCTGTAAAGCTGCCAATAATTTGGGATCCTAGATACATAGTAAAATACTCATTAGAATCTGGATAACCATACATTTGAGTTTCAAGTTACATTCAGCCAAGTCCTTGCCACATACATGCACTGATCATAGATTACAATTTGCATAAGCCATAAAGGTTAATCCAGAAGCATGTAAAAAGCAAAGAAATATGTTTAACTCCTCACTCCAGACAACTCACCATACCTTAACAAAGACTGGCATGTAAAATCCTGGGAAAAGTGGTCTGTGTATCAATGGTAATGCCAAAACCTGTTCCAAAGGTAAGGAGAAAAAATAAGCATCCAGAATATCATGTATGAGTTATCAAGAAAACTGAAAATAAAACAATGTAGAAAAGAGACTTCATCACAAGCTCCAATTATTTTGTTTTACAAAACATATCTAAATAACAAATACTGGAAAAACTGTACGAAACAGTCCTCGATTTATTTCCACGTTGGGGTGTGTGAATCACATGATGCACCCCGAAACACAACTGAGAATAGCCTAGACATGAAGTAGTATAACAAGGACAGGTTAACAAAAAAATATCACCCTCTAATCGAATAAGAGCCAACATTTCCAAGAAGATCATATCAAGGCAATGAGGAGCAGAAAAACTCAAGGATGTTAACATATTAGCTGAAGGAAAAACACTATATTTGGCTCAGTAAATAAAATCCCTATCCCCAAAGCCTAAAACAACTGTTGATTTCAGACTTCAGACAACGATAAACTAACAGTTTTTGCTACACTTCACAAATTAAAACACATACAAAGAGCAAATCCTTGTCATGTTAGGTCAAACTTTTCCATGAGTGTTTATAAGGGAAGAAAACAAGAAGGTAAAGTGAATTAAGCTTCTCCCATAAGTTAATATTAGCTTATTAAATTTTGCCACAAATCACAATTTGCTCGCCCCATCCAGCAACTAATAACAGTAACGAGTAGAATCCGAAACTAACAGTGAGATAATCTTCGGGTCTGGGATATGTGGGAACGATAGCGGAGGCCTTTGACTCGGACTCCTCGGCGGCCTGGACTCCGGCGTCAACGACGTGATCGGAGCCGTCGCTGGAATCGGAACAGAAAAAATACCTGCCTCCAACATTAGCGTTTCTCCAGCTTAACCCGCCGAGAGAACTCAGCACTCTGAGCAGCGGCGAGGCGGAATGGTGTGCGGGACGGAGCACCGTGGGGTGCACCCGGTGGATGCGCGAGGATGCAATGAGCTTCAACATTGGCAATGGGATTTTCAGAATTGAAGGTTGGTTTATGCCCTAGCGAGGTATAGAAATTAAGTATTGGATTAGAAAAGATTGTGCGCGCGGAGAGGGCTGAGCTGTGTTGTGTTCGTGCTTCCAGATTTGTTAAAGCCCTTCATAAACCCTCGTCTACCCTATTTACCAAACTAACCTTTTCTTGCAGCGGAAGTACTGTTTAGTCCTCTGTTATTAGTAAAATAAAACTGGGTTAAGAAACGTAAAATAAAACTCTGTTGGTGAAGTTATCAGCTTATTATGTATATTTTAAACATATTTAATGTCTTGAATAATAAGATATAAAATTAGATTATTCTAAAAAAATATTATAATTTATAGATTAGATAAAAAAAAATTGTATATTTCACATGTATATATTATATATTTCATTTATACACCAAAAAAAAATCAAGCTTCAATTGTTGTCTGTTTAAAATTAAATTTGAAAATTTGTTTTTTTTTCATGTTTAGGAATGTGTGGTTTTGTGGACTTAATTATGACATAAATTTTGTCAAGAATAACGAATTACAATAGAAATGCTAACAATATTCTTTAATTCTCTTTAATATTCTTTTTCACCCTCTCCTCATAATTAGTTGATGTATTGAAAAGTATCACCAAATTTGGTGGGTCATACTCATACTCCTAAATAAATAAAGAGAGAATCATTAAATGAAAAATAAAACCTATTAAAATAGATAATTTTTAACAAATTTTAATCAATCGTAAAAAAATATTTAAAAAGTGTCACTAGCATTCTCTTATTAAATAATATAAAAATGAGTAGCATTTTCATGAATAATATAGTTTAATATTTAATTCATTATGGTGGGTCTGCATCATTTTAGATCATTATAATAAAGATTAGATATAAGCTTTTCTAAAAACATTTTTTAGTCAAATAAGCTAGGTCAATAAATCTTAAAAAAAAGTCTATTAAATCTAATGAAGTGACCTATTTAGCTAAACCTTCTCGAAAGTTAAATAAACCCTTTTAGAATTAGTAATCCAAAATATAATACTATATATTATGGAATAACTAATCCTAAATGTATTAAAAAAAGTGTGTATTTACAGATTGAGTAATACGCAACATTCAACTCATTATCCAAATTATGTTTTGCATATTGCAATTTGTGTGTTCCGGAAAACTTAATCGAGAATATTAATTTGACTTAATCCGTAAAATCACACCCTATTTGCATTTCGGAAAGTTTCCTTGATCTGGTAATATTATGATATCGAAAAAAATATAAACAAACAAAGAAGGAATTGTTGGAAATTATGAAAATTAAAAGGGGTGTAGGATGAAAATTTGTGGGTAAGGGAAGTAAAAGCCATTTTAGACCGTGCCCACACCACATTTGCAGCATTTGTTGGGAGTTCCAATATCCACTCCCTCTTTTTGCTACTACACTTCCCTTCTAATTTTTATTTCAAAAAATAACCTGACAAATCCACTCCCCCTTTTCGCTCTAGTCTCTTTACTACGTCCACGCTGCGCTGTTTCAATCTTTGTGAGGCTTCAAGACCTAATATTGGGTTGAATGAACTGAACTTTGTCTTTTCAACATTGGCTGTTGTAGCTATTCTCAATTTCACTCTACCATGACATTATCATCATTCAACCTATCAACCCTCTTTGCCTCTTGTCCCAAGAGTCACATGTTTGAGCCAGGTTTTTTTTGTCAAACATGTGATGTGCAAAGTTGTTTTAGATGGATATATATTATCTTGGTAAACTGGTTCTGTCACAATTATGCAGTACTGGTATCAATTTTTAAACAAAGATATTGAATTTAAAAGATTATTTTACTATAAGAAAATCCCGTGAGTTTTAAAGATTATGTGAGAATATTATCGCTTATTAGATTTTTTTATAAAATTTTTATGATAGTTTAGATTTTAATAGATTTGTATCATAAGAATTTATAGGATTTGAAAGAACTTTATAGATTTATAAGATTTAAAAGAATTTTATGAATTTTTAAAAATACATTCAAAATTACAAGAGTTAGTAAAAAAATAATAAAAAATGATGAGATTTTGATAAAAATAAATAAAAAAATAAAACCAATATAATTTTTTAAATCTTTTAATAGCAAAATTGATTATAGTTTTATGTCTTCCTATACTAACCATTATTCCAATAATATTTTCTTATTCTTTTAAAATTATATGTTAATTTTTTTAATTAATAAAATAATTTCATGATAAATTTAATGATATATTTAAATGGGATAGAAGAGAGTGGTGAAGGTGAAAAATTTGTAGGAAGCTTACTAAGTTATATGGATAACAAAATTAAGAGTCACAGTTATAAAAATATTACATTGAGCATGTGATGAATATAGTCAATATAAGGTAAGCATGGTTAGCCTTAACCCATAAAACAAACATTAATTTAGAAAACAAATGAGAAAGTTCGGAGAGAAGAAATATATTTGATATTTTTTATTACAAAGGAATATGAGAAACATATATGACACATGCATATGGAAGAAGATTAAAGAGAAAAGATAATATATATATATAATGAGAGAAAAGAAAGTTTGATAACTAGTAGAATCTTAAAATAATATGTGTGATGAGAAAAAAGAAAGTTTAATAACTAGTAGAATTTTAAGGATTTGGATGAAATTGTTTGATAAATATTTTATATTAAAAAGTATGATGAAGTCCTTTTTTAAAAAAAAATATTTGAAATATATATATTTTTGAATTCCAAAAGACTTTTTATAAGTTATAAAAAAAATTTAACTGAATATTACTGGATTTTATTATTCTTGTTAACAAAATTTTAAAAGTTTTAATTAAATACCGTAAAGTATCCTGATTAAATATCACATGACTTTTTTATATAAAAAAATTTAAAATTTTTTTAAAATCCTAATCCAATAGGCTCTCCTAAAATTATACAACCAACAATTGCTACTGATGGGAGAAAACTCTATATGTTTGTTATTGTTGATTCATGGTAAGAAGGTCTTGTTTGTGATGGTTTATGGTCAGATTCTTGATTTATCAAATGGGCAACGTGAAACTTCAACTGCATATTCTTAATTTTGTTCAGATTTTGCTTTTGCAGTTTTTGGGTATGCGGGCTAATAATATGTAAAGTGTTTGGCAATAGATGGCGTATTCCCTTTTGTTTGTTCAGGCTCACTGTTGTCGTCATCCCTTTAAATTTCAACCTTTGCTCCCGGGGAGGAGAAGTGACAATATTATGGTGTTTGCCTTTGTGTGAACTTGGTTTGATCAAGCCACGTACAGAGAGGGAGGTGTGGCCGGGAGAATCCTTCTTCCCACTATCAGGGGTGTGTATTAAAAAGGAGTGTATCACTATGAAGGGGGAGTGGAAATAGCAATTGCCCATTTGTTTTTGGTCTATAATGGTTTGGCCCACTGGTTCATGATTCCTCCCTCCATCTATGTACACCCATTAATTTTATAATTTTCTCATTTTATCTTTTTTTATAAGGGATATGAAGAAGTAAATTAATTTAAAATTAATAATTTAAGTAGAGTCAAACATATGACTTTCAAATTATTAATATAATATTTTAAATAACTGAAGTAATAGTCTAATTATATTATAAAATAAATAATATTATTATATATAACACTAAAAATTTTAATGTATATTTAATATATATGTAAATTTAAATAATAAATTTTATGATAATTAATTTTGATATAACTCATACTAATTATTTAATATGTATATTTTTTATAAATAAAAAATATTTACTATTAAAAAAATTAATTTACTGAAAAATTAAAAAAAATACTTAGGAATGATATAATCCTTATACCAATTATGTAATCTATAAAAACAAAAAGGATATTTTTGAAATTTTATTTTAATGCTGGGGATTGGGCAATATGTGCACCTAGCAAAGCCCTTCCTTCTAGTCTTCTAGACGGTTGGTTTTCTTCTGGGTATTGTGGTCAACGGTCAATGTCATCGCCGTGAAGAGGCCGCGGAGAAGGCACACGGTTGTTCAAGCATTAAAAGTAAGACCATTCAAATTGGCTGTTATACGCGATAGTTGCTCTATGATCTAGACTAGAGGCTTAGTTAGGGTTTTCTGTTACCGCCATGGATTTCGAGAGTAGGAGGCTTCATTTGCTCATCTCCGTGGTTGCCATCATTGCTCTTAGCTTCACAGGTACTTTACTTTATTCAAATTCAAACTATTCTATAAATTTAAGATCTGGGTTGGTACAGATCGCAAATCTTTCTAATTTTCTGCTGCTTGTTTTGACCTTACAATTCTTTTATATTTAAATTTAATTACATGACATTTATCAACAAAGCCTATCTGAAAATTTTAGTTCACGCTAATTTGTCTGTCTCTTTATTATATCTAAAGCCCTAAATTTCATCCTCTAAACATTATCCTCTTTCCTAAATGGTCCTCAAAGTAAAAAGTTATATAAGTAATCCCTCCTAGTATTAGAAATCATGCTAAGTAATCTCTCAAAATTGAAAAACCGGTCCCCAAAACATTAGTAAAATATATCAACTTAGAGGCTAAATTTGATAGATATTCAATACTTGAATGATTACTTGTATAGTTATATAGTCTTGTTTTCTTATTACTTCACGGACTATTCAAGAGTGTGACTGAATGAGTAATACATGAGAGGGTAATACATAAGGGACCAAATTGACGGTTTATTCCTTTTCATTTCTTACCTTAGATTGTCATGTTTGATTGTTGAAAACCTCGAAATTACCCCGTCTGGTAATTCAAGTGTCTGTTTATGCTAATGTAAGTTGCTCTTTTCAGCTGAAAAATGCAGGGAACTTGTTGGGGAGGAGGGGTCATCCCAGAGTGGAAAGTTTACAATCTTAAATTGCTTTGATATGGGTTCTGGAACTGTAGCATGTGCTGTCAAGGAAGGTGTGAAGCTCTATTTTTACAATATTAGGTCTTCTCATGCTGAAAGAGCGAGGAGTCAAGCAATTGAGTCTGCCCTCGTTGATGCTGTTACTCAGGGGATGTCCCCAACAGATTCAGCAAAACATGCACAGAAAGAAGGTAAGAAGGCAGCAAAATTGGCTTCCCGTCAAGCCAAGCGGATTATAGGTCCCATCATTTCCTCTGGATGGGACTTTTTTGAAGCTATTTACTATGGTGGTACTGTCACAGAAGGGTTCCTTAGAGGCACTGGTACTTTGTTTGGTACTTATGCTGGAGGGTTCCTTGGGGAGCAAAGGCTTGGTAGAATTGGCTATCTTCTTGGAAGTCACCTGGGCAGTTGGGTTGGTGGTAGAATAGGATTAATGGTTTATGATGTGGTCAATGGAGTGCATTTGTTGTTGCAATTTGTTCAGACAGGAGAAATTGAAGTTCATGAAAAATCCAAACGATCTGAAAGTTCCTCCTTTTTTGGGGAAACTCCTGTTTATGACAGCTCTGAAGGCTCTGGTGTTTATGAGTCACCTCCCAGTGAAGAATCCTATGCCTATGAATCTACTGAACGTCAGAGCTATGAAACATATGAAGATTCTGAACTGTGATGAAAATTTGCAGTTCATATATTGATAAAATTTCAGGCTGCTCCGAGGGCCTTTAGTGTTGACAAAATCATCTCTCAGCAAAGAAAGAATCCAATGCCTATTCTACTGAACCTCAGAGCCATGAAACATTAAAAGATTCTGAACAGATGAAATTTTTAAGTTCATATATTGGTACTTGCTCAAACTTTAGGTCGATTATTGGTGTTTTTCTTTAATGTCTTTGCTTCAATATAACAGGGATTGCTAACCCCTGGAGACTTTATAAGTGCTCCACCTCTTGTAATTGGCGAATGTAGAAGGTCCCACCAATTATTCTATTGTTCAATGTATCTGTTGCCTTCAGCCTTCAAGAAACTCTAAATAGCTTCGCTTGGATTCAATGGATAAAAAAATGAAGTCACAAAGAGAAGTTGGTTGAAACTATATAGTGAAAATGGTTTTTTCAGTAGGCTTGAAGCGTATCCTTAATCTTATAGCAAAAATTGGTTGCGACGAAATTCATTCGAGGGTGGGGAGGGGAGGGGGTATACAAAAACACTCCTTTACAACAATGGTTGCAAATAGCAATTAATTAAATTAAACACATGGTCTTTAGGGTATATTTACTTGTGATTGTAGATGGGTCACATGAAAGGAGCATGTCAATCATTAGAATGAAGACTTGGCTACACTCCGTTGCATGAAATCAATAATAGGGGTTGCTTGTGTGAAACCCTGACGGTGATTTCATAATATAAAATCACTTTTTTATTACCGATTGGTTAAGAAGACAAAGGATATGTCCCGAAAATAAACATGGGAAGAACCAATAAAAACTAATAAAATTTAACATGTATAACACATCAATTAATTAATAAACTATGAGATTATACGTTTATTATATAGAAAATATTTTTAAGAGAGAAGTTAAGGGGAGCAGGATTCACCCTTGCTGACTTGAAATGATTTGCCGCATTTTTCTATGTACAATAATATTACTGAGATTGAATTTCAAAAAACAATAATATTACGCAGATTAGAACCTATAATTCCACAATTAAAACCTCCACCACTAATCGAAAGAGGTTTAATTTATTTCCAAGTGAATAATGGCTTCAACGCAGGGCTACGAGTTCACTACGGGTTTTATGAATGGCAATGGCTCCAGCAATGAACCACCGGACGATGGTGCATATTGACGACTCTGTCTTCGAAGATATCTGCGCACCTTGGCTGGACGCTCTTGTGATCAAGGGTGACTTTTCCCATCCCGAAGGAAAGATTGACGAGGCAGTGGAAGCTTAAAGCAGGTTATGACATGTTGGACATTGACAATGACTACTATATGGTCAAATTCGATCGTGGATGGTGTTTGATCACTACTTGACGGCGAAGATAGAGAGAACGATGGTGTGGATTCGATTCTCGGGCTTGAATTTGTTCTATTAAGATGAGAGCATGTGGAAATTGATCTAACAAAGCCGGTTGTTGGACGTGTTTAGCTGAGAGGCTTCTGGTACAAGGTTGAGTACGTACGAGGGATTTCACCGTATATGTTCTACATGTGGCTGCTACGGTCGATCACCTTACGCAAATCCCATAACTGATTCGGATAACACAATTAATATGGAATCATGCAATAATGGAGAGTCAATCATACCAATTCGGTTACCCAAAAAAAGCACTGATGATGATGATACACAGCCGTTACATGGTGATTGGATGGTGGTTAGGCATAAAAATCGTAAAAAGAATATTGCTAAGAGTGGGATCACTTTTGGTGCTGCTAGTAAAAGTGGGCCAAGTAATTACTCCTCTCAAAATAAGAGGCCAAGGTCAACAAATTCTTCAAGTATGCTCCCTTTATCAACTCGTGGTGCTAACTCTAAAGGGAAGGCCCCACATGGAGATACTCCACCATCACCTGACTAGGTTAGCTCCATTCAACCTCAAAAAAATGTGTTTGACCTTGAAAATGGTACCAAGTCCTCTATCCCACTTGTTCCTATTTCCAACACACATTATAAGATGCCACTAGTTGACGAACATGCAACTATAACCCATGCACCATCAGGGAATGATATGATGATAGAAAGTGTTGCACCATCAAAGACCGAGGAGGGGTCCACTTCGGCAATGGTCACGTAAGGGGGGTTACCCCTTTTTTTCACCAACTCTCGTTTTGTTTCCTATGAATAGCTTCAATAGTATTTATATTCTTGCATGGAACATACGAGGCAAGTTGGGACGTGATGGGAAACGACATATTCGTCAATTATATCCCAGACTGATAGGAAACTTTCATTTTCAGGCAGCTTGGACAACTCACCCTGACTTTAATTAGGAACCTTGTATCCCAGACTTGGGGCCTAGTTTAGGGGGATACTCTCAGCAAATTAAAGGGGGTTAAGGAAAAAGCAATCCAGTTCAAGAAGGACACCTTTGGCAACATTTTCAGGCGGAAGAAGGAGTTGGAATCTAGAATAAAAGGAGTCCATAGGATTCTGGATACTACTGTATATCTTCTGATATGATTCAATTGTTGGAAAGGAGAATGTTATACAAAATATTTGAGAGAAATGGAGGAAGAGAGAATATTTGAAAGAAGGTTAATTTTTATTTCTTGAGAAATATTTTTGTTTTGGCTTCGTTGGTTCTTTTGATCCCCTTACAAATGACAACCTCTCCCCCTTTTAAGAGGAAAAGTTCTAGATACATCAAGAAAGTTTCCACATATTTCAAGGGAGAGTTATACACACTTCTCCCAACTACTTAGTTTTACACACTTCTTTACTTAAATATTACTTTTACTTATTTTTACACTTCTCTAGAAGTTTCTTTAGAGTAGTAGCACAAACTAATGGGCCTAACACTTGATTAATGAGCTAAGTCAAGTTTATATTATTCAACATCCCCTCTTAAACTTGATTTATCATTCCAAGTAAGCTTCTTAACTTGATAAAGTCTTCTTGCTTGAGCAACTTGTTTTAGTCCATAAAGCGCCATCTTTAGCTTGATAACTTTGTCTTCTTCTTCTTTCACCTTGTATCTCAACGGTTGCTTGATGTACACTTCTTCCTCGAGGACTCCATTTAAGAAGGCAGACTTCACGTCCATTTGATGAATTCTCCATTTGTGTTGAGCTGTAAGAGAGAGTATTAGTCTTATGGTCTCCAGGTGAGCGACCGGAGCAAACACCTCATTATAATTAATCCCAACCTTTTGACCGTAACCTTTTGCAACTAGCCTTGCCTTGTATCTTTCAATTTCTCCCTTGACATTCTTCTTTGTTTTATACACTCACTTGACACCGATAGCCTTGTGCCCTTTTGGAAGGGAGATGAGTTCCCATGTGTTCTTCTTCTTGATGGATTATTTTCTTTGTCCATTGCATCTCTCCTTCTTTTATCTTGCACAACTTCTTCAAAGTCCACTGGTTCACAGTCTGCAAAGAGACAAAATAGTGTGATATTATCCAATCTCTCAGTTTGATCATAAAGATCTTGGACGGTTCTTGTGCGTGACACAACCCTTTCACTCTTAGGAGATGGCAAAGTGTCTTCGTGAGTGGTTGATGTTGATGGGGTGAGCTCTTGTTGAACATGTTGAGGTGTCTTCTCTTCTTTAAGTTGAGGAAAAAAAGTTGTATTCCTTTTCATGAGTCTCAAAGTCCCATTGCCCTTCTTCGTCAAACACCGCATCTCGACTGATTACCATCTTCTTGTTGTTGGGGTTGTACAACTTCTACCCTTTTGCACTTGAATCATAATCGATGAAGATGAATCTCTCACTCTTGTCATTAAGTTTAATTTGTTCTTCTCTCGTCTGAGACATGAACATGAGCTATACTCCCTAAGATCCTTAAGTGAGAGATACAAGGCTTTCTTCCACTCCATGCTTCTTGTGGTGTCTTTCCCCATACACTTCTTGTCGGAGATCGATTGGACAGATAAACTACACACGCCACAACTTCTACCCAAAATTCTTTTAGCAGTTTCTTACTTTTGAGCATGCTTCGAGCCACATCAAGGATTGTTCTATTTTTTATTTCCGCCACACCATTCTTATGGGGTGTCTTGGAACAGTTAGGGGACGTCTGATACCATTCTCTTCGCAGAACTCTCAGAACTCTTTGGAAGTGAATTCTCCTCCTCGGTTAGTTCTCATGGCTTTGATCTCTCGACCACTTTCTTTCTCTACTACAGCTTTGAACTTCTTGAAGGTGAAAAAGACTTCTGATTTTTGTTTTAAGAAATAGACCCATGTTTTTCTTTAAAAAATCATCAATGAAAAGAAGGAAATAGTTATTTTTACCTAGTAAGCTTGGCTTGATTGGCCCATAGACGTCAGCATGTATTAGCTCGAGTGGCTTCTTAGCTCTTGAGTTTGACTCCTTTGGAAAACTCGTTCTAAATTGCTTTCCAAGTAAACATCCTTCATAGAGTTGATCAGGGTAGTTAATAGAGGGTAGTCCTCTTACCATCTTCTCCTTTAATAGGAAACTTAAGCCTCCAAAATTTAAGTGCCCAAATTGAAGATGTCATAGCTAGGATGCATCAATGTAGCAAGCTTTAAGACATTTTGCAACATCGTTCTGGATATTCAACAAGAACATCCTATTTCTTGACATTGACACCTTAGTGATTAGGTTGTTTCTCCCATCTCTGATGGAAAGACTTGAATCTTTCATGTGAATATCATAGCTTTTTTTGAGTAATTGTCCTAAACTCAAAATATTGTTCTTCATATTTGGGACGTAGTAAACATTTGATATGAATTCATGTCCTCCATCTTTCAAACGAATTAAGATCTTACCTTTGCCTTTTACATGAGTCTTAGAATTATCACCAAATGAGACATTGCCACTTATTGATTCGTCAAGATCCACGAACATGCTTCTTTTTTCGCACATATGGTTGCTTGCACCAGTGTCAAGGTACCATGTGTTTTCTTGGCTACCTTCATTGCCTCCACGTGCTAGGAGCACTGTTTCAAACTTCTCATCTTTTTGCTCCATATAGTTACTCTCCTCCTCAACTCTATTCTTGGTAAATCTACATTCTAAAGCATAATGGACAATCTTTTTACAATTATAGCATTGGGTTTGAGATTTATCATACTCAATTTGTACTTTTATTTTTTCTTTCAAATTTATACATTTTTACCTGAAGTTCTTTTACTTTCATCTAAATTAATTTCTTTGCATTGGAATTAGCTTTCCATTTAATCTTGTTTCAAAGAGTTCAATTAAATAAAGTTTCTTTAAGAACTTATTCAAATTAGATTCATAACTTAGAAATCCTCGTACTTTGGATTTGTATTTCGATTGACATCCACGGCAAAGAAAAAGTTAAACGTTGTGTACAAGTTAATATAATTGTTCAAAATCGCAATGTTAAGATTACTATCAAATTTGATATTGACAAATCGAATTCTAAACTTGCTCACATTTCAAAGGTTAATTAAATTAACTAAATTCTATGTCATTCAATTGAAAGTTAAATACTATCAAATTAATTAAAAAGTACCCACAATTGATTTTTTTAAAATACATGTATCCTTCACCTAGAGACAATCATTGAGCCGGGTAAAATCATTCTGGGTCGGGCAATAGAATCCTCACTCCAAGCATTTAACACAACTGGGTACTCAGTACTTGAACCCACAATTGATTATTTGATTTAAAGTCTCAATAAAAATATATATCTTAGAATGAAAAATAAGACATGTGTATTGGACTAGGATTTCAACCAATTTTAAAAGATTTTTTTTATAAAAAAATTTTGTGATATTCAATCAGGATTTTTAAATGGTACAAATAAGTTTCGTGATATTTAATTAAGGGGGTATATTGGATTAATATTTTAAAAGACTATTTTAGTATAAAAAAGTATTGCGAATTTTAAAAATTATGTAAGAATATTATGACTTATCATATTTTTTTACAAGACTTTTATGATAGTTTGATTTTTAATGAATTTATATTATAAGAATTTAAAGGATTTGAAAGGATTTTATAAATTTATAAGATTTGAAAGGATTTTGTGAATTTTTAAAAACACATTCAAAATTATAAGAGTTAACAAAAAAAAATGTTGATGTTTGGATAAAAAAAAAGTAAAACCAATATAATTTTTTTAATCTTTTAATAGTTATATTGATTATAACTTATATATCTTCATATACTAATATTTCTTGCAATAACATCTTTTTATTGTCACTTTTGGATTTGAATAATAGATTTTAAATTATATGTTGGTTTTATGATTTTCTTTAATTACTACAATTATTTCATGATGAATCTAATGACATATTTAAATGTGATGTAATAATAAACATATGCTATAAAGGGATAGTGAGGGTGAAAAATTGGTATGGGATTACTGGGTTATCTGAATGATGAAATTAAGAGTGAAAATTATGAAAATATTATGTTGAACAAATGATAGACATAGTCAGTATAAGAAAAACATGATTAATTTTAACAGATAAGATAAACATTAATTTAATTTTAAAAACAAAAAAGAAGTATCGAGGGGAAGAGTATATTTGACATTTTTTATTTCAAAAGAATAGGAAAATATATATGACACGCGCATCTTGAAAAATATTAAATAAATGAGAGTGTGTCTAAAGAGAGTAAAGAAAGTATAGTAACCAATAATAAAAAAACAAGTCTGACAAAATTTTAAGGGTTTAGGTATGATTGTTTGATAGATGTTTTATACTAGAATGTTTGATGAAATCCATCAAATCCTTCTCAAAAAATAATTTATCGAAATTTGTATATTTTTTAATACCAACATACTTTTTATAAGTTATGAAAAAATCCTAATTGAATACCATCGAATTTTGTTGTCTTCCTTAAAAAATCTTAAAAGTCTTAGGGGGTGTATTGAATTAGGATGTTTTTTATTAACTTATAAAAATTCTTTTGATATCCAAAAATATAAAAAATTTCAACGGATTATTTTTTAAGAAAGATTTTGATAAATTTTATCAGACTTTTTAATATAAAATATCTATCAAACAATCACATTCAAATCCTTAAGATTTTGCTAGAATTTTTTTTCTTTTCTATTGGTTATCAAACTTTCTTTTCTCTCTCTCATCATATATACTCTCTTCTCTTTTCAATATTTTTCAAAATGTGTGTCATATATGTTTTTTTTTTGTTTTTTTGAAATAAAAATATGTTATGTATACTCCTCCCCAATATATTTTTTTCATTTTTTTAAATTAATATGATAATTCATAATATTGATACATAATCTTTAAATTTCATAAGACTTTTTATACTAAAATAATCTTTTAAAATTCTATTCCAATATACCTATGTAAAAGTTTTCTTCAAGATTTTCTCCAAATAAAAACATCTTATAACAAAATAATTTTTCACTATCATCAATATCACTATAAGACAAGACAAATTGACAGGACTAATTGAGCATTTGTGCCTCAGGCAGAAACATCACCCATAATAGGTCAAGTTGGCAAGTTGCTAAAATCATTGATGATTATTTTCACTTCATTGCATTTGCATGTTCATCCGCAACATCAATTTGGAACAGCTATACAAAGTTCAACAACATGCACGGATAAGATGAAAGTAAAAACTTCCAAGCGTATTTTAGTAGCAAATATAAAATAACTATATTACCATCCGTGTCTTAATATTATAATGATTATCGAATTTAAAAAAATAAGCAATAGTACTACTATAATGTAAATTGTCATGAAATAATGATTCAGTAGCATTGATCGATTATCACTGTCGCGTATATTAGCTACAGGTTTTTTACACTCTTGCATATATATATAAGCTGAAGGACCTATTTACTTAGCATACAAATGCAGGTTCAAAAAATTAATACATATCTCGTGGAAAAGAACGTATACACACATCACACGAGCAGGAAGGTACAAGTAGCAGGAATCAACACGGTCCATCTCCAGAAATATATTAGATAGGTCCTCCAAAGCCACTGCCACTTACACCATCCATAATGGCAAATCGCATGTCCTCTGATGGTTTCCAATGCCGTTTTCTTTGATTGATGAACCAATTATTGATCTGCTTTTGATCAAGTCCAGTCATTTCTGATAGCTGCACTTTCTCCTCCTCCTAACAAAAGATTTGTTGCAAGGCATTTATATAAGATTTAGCAATAAATGTTTAAATGGAAACTGTGCTTGATTAATTAATTGGCCACAAGTGCTCATGGTAAGTTGCATGGGCAAATTGAAGTAGGCATACTTAAATTACCCAATTTCATCCACATTTTCTGCTACTAACAAATCAAATTACTCATGACCGCACATTAAATTTAGAAGTTCATACAAAACTTTGTAGAGTTCATCCTCTACTAGGAAATATATAAAAGGAAGAAATGTTTTTGATCCTTGTAGTTTCGGTCGAACTTAGTTTTGGTCCCTATACTTGTAAATTGATTTAGTCATATAACTTAAGAAAATATGTGAAATTAGTTTCCTCCAACTTTGTAGCAGTCAAAAACGGTTACTGAATGTTATGTTTAAACATGAAAAGGGACTAAATTGATATATTTTCAAAAGTTGGAAGACTAAATTCATGAGTTTAGAAGTACAAGAACAAAACCAAGTTTAAGTGAAAATATAGGGATTAAAAACACATTTTTCCCTTTGGAAAGGCATGGGGAATGCAGTACAAATATGTCAGGCATGAGTTCTCCAGTGATGGACTACCTTCAGAAGAAAATCACTATCACTACAACATACAGATCAGCCACAAAATTTACCAAGTTTCAAATTTTCAGGAATAAGCAATTTGAATGTTTTGGGCAGTGTTAACATAACAAACACACTACTTGACCATAATAAAAAAATGGATTTCAAATCATTGCTGATGGGCATATATATATAAATATATTCAAGGCCGTGGCTTGATTTTGGCATATTTCAAATAAGATCACATAATGTTAACAATACACCATATAAGGTATGCTATATAGCTATGTAGATATATACTTGATGATATTAATTTCAATTACCGTAGGATAAGGCCACCGATAGTGGGTGTTCCACCAGTCCATGAGTACCATCCTTGCATCCTTTGGTAGCTTACCCTTTTTCCTTTTCTTAAGAAATTCCTTTTTCAAGCTGCTAAGATAACCACCATACTTACGAAGGAGCATTTCTTTAAGCTCTTGATCACCTGGACGTGGGCCAGAAGATTCGTGACCTTCAACTGCTTCCACCTTCTCCCAACTCAATTCATCCTCTGATGTTCCAGCGGCCTCATCTGACAAAAATGCAAAAAAAGAGAATCAAAATGCTTCCCACAAATAACTGAATAAGCACTACCAGGGTTCTAAACATTCCAGGACACAAATGGTCTAACTTTTCAGTTTAAGAGATAGTGATTAGTGAATGACTGACCAAACAGCATGTTAATTTAAAATTACTTTAGCAGTCTTTCTTGAATTTGTGCACAAAACAAAAGGATCATAAAATGGAAAACGAGGGACTAATTAAAGCACATGAAACATACATAGAAAACGTAAGTAATGTCAAAAAGCAATATATAATTCTTTCTTCTGGCTTCCCAAAGTATTCTCCTTCGAAGAAAATCTTGTTCGAGTCATAGTTTAACATTAAATGTGGACACTAAGCCACCCGCGGGAGTCAAAAAGCAATATATGCTTGGGTGGTTTAGTTTAAGAGTGCTAGCAACACTCTTTCTAATTAACACATACTCTTATTGACTAAAACTTAATGGATATTACAAGAATGTGACTCACACTCCATATTTAATGAATCTCACTCATGATTTAGTAGTTTTAAAAAAATTATAACCCATAAGAGAGAATGTGTTGGAGAGTATTGTTTGCACTCATCCTAAAGAGAAATACTAGCAACAACTCTCTAGTTTTTAAGGAGGCTGGCTTAATTGAATGGAAAGTTGATAGTATGTTTCATAATGGTCAAGTAGGAGGGAAGTAGAACAGGAGGGAAACAAGGTTAGTGCAGAGGAAGAATATTGATGGTGAAAACCAAAGCTTGCACTGAAAACTTGAAGATGACATGAAAAATTTGCTATAATCATTGAGTGGCAGTACTAGAAATTATACACCAATTATTAAAAGCCGAAGTCAGGCCTTTCTGAACATATTCTGTTGCTTTTTTTTCATCCTTTCATGATATCGGATCAAAATGGTCCCCCACTTCAATATTTTCAATTGGAGACTGACTCTTCTCATTTATAGCAAAAGATCCAACATGACACTTTCGCTTTCACGTACGAAAAAGCGCAATGCTGATGGCCTTATACTCTATATATACAAACAAGATGTAAAGTTCACCTTAGATTTTCAGGTAACTATGCCAACATATTGCACCACCCAAAAACTTAAAACATTTCCATTTCATAACATATATGCCAGGGCTCCCGAAGCCAATCAAACAACTTCTATTTTCCACAAATTCAATATTGAAATTGAAAAGATAATGCAGCTTAGACATGGACAGGAAACTAAAAAGAGCTAGAGTATATCCTCCTACAAATTTTCATAATACTTTGCGACCAAACTATTAAAAGAAAAAGTAAAAGTAAAAGTAAATGCATCCATATTCCAAGTCTTACAAACTTAAAACATTCAATATTTTCTTTATCTAATAAGTAAGTAGAAGATATTAGTACAGTAATCTAGAATTATTCGAGAAATTATTATCACCTCAACTAAATGATTTAATGCTAGGATGCAGCAAAGATAAGCAGTAAATGTTAACAACTGGGCAAGGGATTATTTGGAGCATTTATAAATTCCTGATATACTATAAAACAGTCAACATTGATTTAAAACCACATAATGGACATCTGTTCAAACCTAACAGCAGCAGCATTGCAATTTGCAAGTAACAAAATAACAATCTATAAACTTCTTCCCTATCTAATGTTGAAATACACACACAGTCAAATACTAGGGCCACCTCCGTGAACTAAATCAAGATGGTAGTGCATTGAAACTACTAGTAAGTAAATGCTAGAGACGACTTTGACTATCACAAGACTTAATACTGAATCCAGATAATCACAAGATTTTAATTACTGAATCCAGGTTACTAACAAAAGCAAGATAGAGACTGACACTTGAACATTAGACTACTGTTAAAAGTTATGAAGACATCAATGAACCTCATTATTTTTTTATTAGTATTATTTATATTATATCCATGCACTCCTTTTCTGTTCTATATCAATTTTTATCACATTTTCTTCTTAACTTTCTTCACATCACATATATCACTTTTTCCTCTTCATCATTTCTCTCTTTCTTTCCATATCCCAATTCTAAATTCAGCAGCAAAAAATTTCCATTTTTCCTTTCTTTTTTGAGTGTGCAATTGCATGTATGTACATATTTTCTTATTCTTATAAGTAACTTAGTCATTTATACACGCAAGCACACTCCACACATGACCAATACACACTAAGCTGAAGAAAAAAAAAAAAGCACACTGCCGTAAATTAACTATTATTTATTTTTGGAACGTGTATTGGGAGAATCCAATTTAACAGAAGTCAGATGGTCGTAACGTGGGCTTCATTGTAAATATTTAATTTATTAATTTATTTAAAATTGATTAAATAAGACAAAACCCGTTTCCATCTTCAACGTACAAAAGAGGGCAATTGTTTCGTCCTCACCTAAAAACAAAATAATAAAGGAAAAAGTCCATATCCCAGATCCTTAAGGCACAACGCCATTTTTACACGACGAGTCGAGCTTCGCAGAATAAACATGAATCTTGAGTTGTTTACGAAATCAAGTCTTTTACCTGAGTGGTTGTTATCCAATGGCATTGTCAGTGTTCCCTTGCAAAGATTGCTGAGTTGTGATTCGATACTGCACAAAAACAAGGTCGCTTCGTTGAATGGCTTCGACAACTCCTGCTTGTATCTATGAAGAACTTCGCAGTATGACTCCTGACATGCGAGCATTACAACAATTAAAATATTCATTTCAAATATCTACATACAAGTCTATCAATCTTATTCAATTTAAGCAAAACAGTTTCAGATTAAAAAACAAAGGAATACCATGAATTCGTCAAGTTCAGGATCATCTCCTATCTCACGAAGAGCATCCGTTGGGTAGCTTTCACGGGCTATTTCTTCAAGAAGTGAAGCCAGTTCTGGTGGTGCTCCAACCTTCCAATAATAATAAAAAAATGCATAAATAGAAGAGAAGAAAGCCAATTAATTAAAAAAAAAACAACAAAAGGTAATATTATGTCAGCGGGTGAAAGGAGGAAGGGATAGGTGTTGGAATTCCAGCTAACAAAAACTAACAAACTAACAAAAAATAATTAATATGGCAGCTGGTGCGGCAAAACCAAAACCTTTCGGCATTCTATGTAAGCGGATACTAGATTTGGATAGAGAGGGTGAGTGGCGATCTGGGACTTGATGAACCGATCCGAAATATCCGAAAAGAAGTTGTTAGCCACCAGTCCAAGATTCAATTCAGAAGCACCAGTAGCGGAATTAACGTTAACTTCCCTAACAACATCCCCGCCGGAACATGAAAGAAGAGGATTCATCTTGTAAATATCCTCCATCCGTAGCTAGCTGTATATATATATATATGCTCTCCACTGAAACAAAAGAAAAAAAAAAGAAGATCTAGCACAGATAGAGTGCAAACCATGCAGGTTTCTTTTGAAGAATCCAACAAGAAGAAGATTTGGTGTAAGCAGAACTCTGAACTGTGAACTGAGAACTGAGAAGGAAGGGTTGATGAGGCAGAAGGGGGAGAGAAAGCGACTAGAGCTTGTTTTTTCTTTTCCAATAAAAGGTGGGGGAAAGGAGAGAGGGAAGAGTGAAAGAGAGTTGTGTGCGTGTAAATGGCAAGTGCTCTGAATGGATTTGACAAGGTTAAGGTGTGCTCATAATAACAGTAGTCATGTATAGGCCGTATTTGTAGACGTCAGTCACTCATTTTCACTTCGACGTGACATTTCGCCACGTAACTATGTTTCATTGGCGACTCTGCCTGCGTGCGCATCACCGGTCACCTCTCCCCAACCTTACTCAACCTTAGATTAAAATTACTTTCAATCAAACAACAAATTAGTTGGTGTGGTTTGAATTAAATTATTTATGAAATTTTAATCAAATCAAATATTTTTTTTAATTGATTTTTATAATTTAAAAAATTGTGTTAGTAAGTATTAAAAAATATTATTAATTGAATAAAACTTAAATTATAACTAATTTAATCATTAACGATATAAATGAATAGTAAAAATTTCATCAATTGAACTTAAAATAAAATAATTATTATTTTTAAGTTTAATAATAATACAACAACAACAACAACGCCTTATCCCACTAGGTGGGGTCGGCTACATGGATCAACTTCCGCCATAATGTTCTATCAAGTACCATACTTCTATCCAAACCATTAATTTCGAGATCCTTTTTTATAACCTCTCTTATAGTCTTTTTGGGTCTTTCTCTGCCTCGAATTGTTTGTCTTCTCTCCATCTGGTCTACTCTCCTCACTACAGAGTCTACCGGTCTTCTCTCTACATGCCCAAACCACCTAAGTCTATTTTCCACCATCTTCTCTACAATAGGCGCTACTCCAACCCTCTCTCTAATAGCTTCGTTTCTAATTTTATCCTGTCGAGTCTTACCACACATCCACCGCAACATCCTCATCTCCACTACACCTACTTTATTCTCATGTTGGCTCTTGACCGCCCAACATTCTGTTCCGTACAAAATCGCCGGTCTTACCGCAGTCCGATAAAACTTTCCCTTTAGCTTGATCGGTACCTTTGCATCACATAACACTCCCGATGCTTTTCTCCATTTCATCCATCCTGCTTGAATGCAATGATTCACATCCCCTTCAATTTCCCCATCATCCTGTATTACAGACCCAAGATATTTAAACCGTGTGACTTGAGGGATAATATGGTCTCCTATTTTCACCTCTGAGTTAGAAACCCTCCTTCTTTTGTTGAACTTACATTCCATATACTCCGATTTGCTTCTGCTTAGGCGAAAGCCATGTGTTTCTAGAGCTCGTCTCCAAGTTTCTAACCTCTCATTCAACTCCTCCCTCGACTCTCCAAGGAGGACTATGTCATCTGCAAAAAGCATGCATCTCGGCGCTATCTCTTGGATTTGTTCCGTGAGGACATCCAGAATTAAGGTAAAAAGGTAGGGGCTAAGGGTTGACCCTTGATGTAAACCAATTGTGATGGGAAAATCGTCTGACTCTCCACCCTGTGTCCTAACACTAGTCGATACCCTATCATACATATCTTGGATAGCTCGAATATATGCAACCCTAACCCCTTTCTTCTCTAGAGCTTTCCACAAAATCTCTCTAGGCACTCTATCATACGCTTTCTCCAAGTCAATAAAAATCAAGTGCAAGTCTTGTTGGGCCATGCGATATTGCTCCATCACCCGCCGTAATAAATAAATCGCTTCCATGGTCGACCTTCCCGGCATGAAACCAAATTGATTCTCAGTAACTTGAGTCTCCTTTCTTAATCTCCGTTCGATCACTCTTTCCCATAATTTCATGGTATGACTCATGAGCTTGATTCCCCTATAATTTGCACAATTTTGTATATCCCCCTTGTTCTTATAGATTGGCACTAACGTGCTTCTCCTCCATTCCTCCGGCATGCGTTTTGACCTCATAATTTCGTTAAAGAGTTCGGTGAGCCACTCAAGACCTCTATCTCCAAGAGTTTTCCACACTTCAATAGGTATGTTGTCTGGCCCCACCGCCTTACCATTACTCATTCTTTTCAACGCTTCCTTTACTTCCTGTTTCTGAATCCGACGATAGTACTTATAGTTCCGGTCCTCTTCTCTTGTGTCTAGACTGCTAGAGTCATATCCATATCCATCATTAAATAAGTTGTGGAAATACACCTTCCACCTTTCCTTGATATCTTTTTCATGCACTAAGACTTTGCCTTCTTCATCCTTAACACACTTTACTTGATCCAAATCTCTAGTCTTCCTCTCTCTACCCTTAGCAAGCCTATATATAGATCTTTCTCCGTCCCTGGTTCCTAGAGCTTGGTATAGTCCGTCAAAAGCTTGGGCTCTTGCCTCACTCACCGCCTTTTTGGTTTCATTTCTAGCTATCTTATACTTATCCCAAGTTTCAGAATTTCTACACCTAGACCACTCCTTGAAACACTCCTTTTTTACTCTAACTTTGCTCTGAACATTTTCATTCCACCACCACGATTCTTTACCCCTAGGTCCAAAACCTCTAGATTCACCCAACGTCTCTTTAGCCACTTTAATAATCTCTTGGGACATCTTGTTCCACATATCATTTGCACTTCCTTGTGATTGTCCACACCAACCCTCCCATATCTTTTGTTGGAAGATTCCTTGTTTCTCCCCCTTCAAGTGCCACCATTTGATCCTTGGTGCTACCAGAGGACTTCTTCTCTTTGCCCTATCTCTAATTCTTACATCCATAACCAAAACTCTATGTTGGGTAGTCAAGCTCTCTCCCGGGATAACTTTACAGTTCAAGCAATACTTCCTATCATACTTCCTGATAAGGAAGAAATCTATCTGAGAACATGTCCCTCCACTTTTGTAAGTGATAAGATGTTCCTCTCTTTTCTTAAACCATGTATTGGCTATAGAAAGATCCAAAGCCTCCGAAAACTCCAAGATGGATTTACCCTCCCCATTCATCTCCCCTAGGCCAAAACCCCCATGCACCCCCTCAAAACCTCTAGCCACGCTACCTACATGTCCATTGAGATCCCCTCCTAGGAAAACTTTCTCTCCTTGGGGTATATCCTGAAGTACCCCTTCTAGATCCTCCCAAAATTTTACCTTAAAGTGTTCTGCTAACCCAACCTGAGGTGCGTACCCACTAATAACATTAAAGGTGTCCTGTCCCACTACCAATTTTAAGACTATGATACGATCTCCTACTCTTCTTACATCCACGACATCCTTCTTCCACTCCTTGTCCACAATAATCCCTACCCCATTTCTTGATCTGATTTTTCCCGTATACCACAGCTTAAATCCCGAGTTGTCTAATTCTTTCGCTTTTTCACCTGTCCACTTAGTTTCTTATAGGCACATAAAATTGATCTTCCTCCTCACCATAACATCCACTATTTCCATAGATTTTCCAGTAAGTGTGCCTATATTCCATGTACCAAAGCGAATCCTCCTGTCATGAACTAGCTTCTTTACCCACACCCCTTCACGAAAATGTGGGAACCCTTGCTTACTTTTCACTACATCCGGGCGGCGATGCAGCGGCCCTTGCTCTTTTAACACTGTACTCGAGCCATACAGCGCGTTGCTTCCGGGCAACGACCTAACATTCACATTATTACGTAATTGATCCATGTCATAGAGATTCGACAAAGTTTAACGTTGGCTATCGAAAGCCTAACACAACCCTCTCCTTTTAATAATAATAATTTAACTTAAAAGTAATTATTTAACTTAAATAATAAAATCATTTAACTTAATAAGTTTAAATGAATAAACTTTTAAAAAATAATATAACAACATTCAATTTTTTTTCATTGAGTTGAGCGTGTTAGACTTTTAGTTCTGAGTATTTGTCGTTTAACATGACCGCGGTTGTATGAACCTATAATATATTAATGGAATCACTTTAACTTGATTTGATTTTTACCTGTCAAATCACAAACCAAATCAAATTACATGATTTAAAAAATTTAAAAAAATCAAACCAAACAAACATCGTTTTTTATTTTTGAATCAATTTTTTATTTTATGCTCGGATTGGGTCGATTCTAAACATCCATACTAACTATTGTTATTACTATCCCATAAGAATTATTTTCTTGACGAAAACCGTATTAAACACATACTATTTTTTTAATCACTGGATATCACTTGACGCCTCCAACTAATCTACATACCATACGTGATGCCTATGCTTTATGTTAAGCTCTTACTATGGCTCTCTTTTCGTATCACATAAATAGGAAGATTATAAGTAACATGATTTGTTTAGTTTATAGATCCATCATAATTGATAGATGACAGAACTTTTTTAAGTATATTGGGAGAGATTCAATTTCTTGATTGAATTGTATGATTGTTGTGAAATTAAATTAAAAATATCTATTTGAAAATTCACGAGCACTTGAAGCATAGCGTTATTTACATTTATGGTATGAATGTTGTGAAATTATAGTGTTTCGATTATGGTGTTTATTTACTATGGCAATATTTATCATTTATTTATGCTTGTAATTTTTATTTCTTTGTTGGGATCTTGTTATTGTTTATTCACTTATCAATAATTTATTATGGTCATATATGTAGTATTATTTACGTATATCGGCGAAAATGGCATCCTTGTCACCTTTTGGCTCACATAACATTCATTCTAAACCAAGAAGATTTGTCGTGGATTCAACAGAAAGATGTTTCCAACATACTTGAAACAGTGTGCTGGGTCGAAAATTATAGGTGAGGCAAGTCCTCCCAACACGTAATGGTCATAATGAGCAAATTCCTTAAGTCATTACATCGTACCTACACGATACTTTTTTTTTGGGTTGCAAAAATAGGATTTATAAAAGTCAATGTTAGAATGGTAAGAGCATTGGTGAATGTAAGAGAATACTATTACGTCTTCTTCAGTACGTGTCACTCCATAAATGACACGTATTCAAGAGCACAACATTACGTTTTTAGTATGTATCATTTCACGAGTAACACATATGCAAGAACATGACATTACATCTTCAGTATGTGTCTCTCCATGAGTGACATGCATGTAAGAGCACAAAATATGTCTCCAGTACGTGTACTCCACGAGTAACATATATGAAAGAGCATGGCATTATGTCTTGAGTATGTGTCTCCAGTACGTGTTACTCCACGACTCCACGTCTCCACGTCTCTAGTACATGTCACTCGTAGCACGGCTCCACGTCTCCAATACGTGTCACTCCACGAGTGACACGTAGCAAGAGAATGACACCACGTCTCCAATACGTGTCACTCCACGAGTGACACGTATGCAATAGCATGACTCTACGTCTCCAGTACGTGTCACTCCACGAGTAACCGTATGCAAGAGAATGACACCACGTCTCCAGTACATGTCACTCCATAAAGTGACACGTATGCAAGAGCACAGCGCATGCGCTACATACACCAGGCTCGTCAAACTCAAGGTTTGTCCTTGGTGAGTCTCGGTTCTCCAAGGGCTTGAAAACCCAAGATCCGCCCTTGGTGAGTCTTGCCAAAATCCAGGATGGACACGTCATTGGTCGATTTTCCAAAGGTTTGCCAAAACCAAGGTCCACCCTTGGTGAGTTTCACAAGTTGACAAAACTCAAGGCCCGTCCTTGGTAAGCCTCAACGCAACTCTACAGGCTTTTCAAAACCCAAGGCAAACATGTCCCCGGTCCAAGGCTTGTTAAACCTAAGGTTCATCCTTGGTAAGCCCTTCTTTTGCTAAGTTCCATCTCCACAGGAACTCAAGGTACACAAGGTCTACCCATGGCAATCTTTCCTATTCTTAACTCTTATCTGTGCAGGAATACAAGAACATAAAAAACCCAAGGTTCACCCTTGGTAAGCACTCTTTCAAAACCCAAGACACCCCATTGGTCAACTTACTCCTTATGAACCACGACAACCACAGTTAAAAGTCCAAGTTCCAGAGGACTAACTACCACCATAATGGTTGACAAGACCTTCAATTGAGGGAAAGTCATACCAACTCCTCACAATCATCAAGGGAGAAGCTCTATAGGCCAAGACGACTTATCACCAGACTGGTTGAAAAGACCTTCAACCAGGTGCAAATCACACTAACTCCTCATAAGCATAAGAGGAGAAGCTCCACAAAGAAGCACCACTACATGAGTGTCAAAACCTTTAATCGGGTTGAAATCAAACCTGAGATGCTTTTATCTACTTCCCTACTTCGCACAAGACCACCAACATCTTGCCTCCACATCGACAAGGTATTGCTTCCTATGACGTCAAAGATTTCTCTCACCACAAAGGTCTATTCATACTACCACAAGTAACAGAACATTGCATAGACAAAGGCAACATAACATGTGTTGCAGCCTACCCTTCGGCGGGAGAGCGAGGTGAAATGCCAAAGGTGCGTCTTCAACCAAGGAAAATGCGTAGGAGTCGCCACCAATATTTATTCGAGGAAAATGTTAGAAAAAAGCAAAAAGAAGGTCTGCGAATTTTGAAAATAAGGGTTTGAGAGTTGTTTACGCATGGGAAAGGTATTAGCACCTCACATGCCCGTCACAAGGGACGACAACCTTTGATCGAGTATGCAAAACATGACTTCAAAATTGTGTATTTTTACTTTTTATATTTTTTCTTTTTTTTTGGTCGACAAGGGTGTTGTCCTTGCTCCTACGTATCCTTAGGTGCGATAAGGAATTCAGACCTACGTAGTTCTTTAAAATGAGAAAGTTTATGTGTCAAATTTTTTTTATGCTTTTGAAAGATTATTTTTTAATTAATAAGAAAAAAAGAGGGTTGTTAAGGCGTTGGACCTTGAACAATTTCAACTGACTTTGATGGAGATAAAATCAGTTATGCGTTGGTTTTATTAACTTCCAATGACTTTAAAAGACAACTTTACGGTGCTAATGATCGGTTAAGATTAAACTTTACAAAAGAAAAAAGATTACGGATGATTGAAGGATGAGATGAATATGCACAAAACAACAAAGGGGACCCCTTAAGGTGCATAGATCACATTCAAATCTTAAAATAACAAAACTAACTGATGGTCGTACGAAGACCACCGAACCAAGAATGATGTAGAGATTGATCACAGTCACGATTTGATAGTGCCTCGACTTTGTTTCCTCTTCTTTCTTCTTCTTCTCCCTTATTTCTCTCAACTTCCATCACTCCTCAATGCTGGAACCCCTTCCTCAGCTCCATTTCACACCTATTTATAGAAACAAAGGCACTTGGGACCATGGGAGCTCGCCCAAGCGAGCTGAGACTTACTCCTGAAGTAACTGGCTCACCCAGGCGAGCTAGTTCCTTCAGCCTGAAGTCATTTGAGGGCCCAGGCGAGCCAAAGGCTAGCCTGAGGGAGTTGGGGTCTAGGAAACTCAATAAAAAGATCCTTTTGCCCCTCGTTTTTGGTATCTTTCTTATTCTTGATCAAAAAATTGAATGATCTTTCGTCTTGTGTGGTAACTGGTGTCGAACAACGCAGTTCGACTAGCGATAACCAAAACATTAGTGAATAATAGTCCCCGGATGAAATTAGGGTCTGACACATAGAATGGACAAATGTATTTTATTATGTTCATAGACAATTAATTTTTCTTTAATTGATGAGAAGTCTCAGTCAATAGATGTTTTCAAGTCTTTCAAAGTTGAAGTTGAACTTAAATTAGGAAAGAAAATTAAGGTTGTCAAATCTGATTGTGACAGTGAATACTACGGTAGATATGACAAATAAGGTGAGCAACGTCTAGAACTCTTCACATTTTTTTCTCTTTCTTCAATAAGGGAAATTGTTATGCAATATAAAATGTTTGATAAACCTAGCATGAACAAAGTTGCAAAATGAAAAAACTGGACTCTTAAGGATATGATAAGAAATATGATTTTTCTCTACCAATGTCACTTTGGGAAAAAGGCATTAAAGATCACAGTTTATATCCTCAACAAGGTACCAATTAAAGTAGTTGCTAAAGTCCCTAATGAGCTATGGACTGGGAATAAGTCGATCATTAGGCACATGCACATTTGGGAATGTCTAGCCGAAGCAAGGCCTTATAGGTCGCATTAAGGTAAGCTAGACTTAAAGATATAATTACTACTTTGTTGGTTACATTAAACGCTCTTGCGAGTGTAAGTTTTACAATCCCGCTAAAAATCCTTCTTTGAGACGGAAATGCAAAATTCCTTGAGGAAATTGAGTTTGGAGGGGAAGAAAACATAAGGAGTGTTGTCCTTAAAGAATAACCTGTTATTGACAATGGATAAGTTTTTGTACTTACCATTGTTCAAGAAACATATATAATAATTAATAATGATGTTATTCTTGACATCATTCAAGGATAAGACAACACTAAGGTTCCTCTACAAGCACCACCTTAGTTCAAACTCAATAGCCTTAAGAAGTGTCATTTAGATGATCCACTAGAAAAAAGGAGAAATGCAACTTTGGATTATTATGGGGCATCTCTTTAAGAACATGAATATGACATTAGGTTGATTGAGGAAGATCTAATAATCTTTAGTCAAGTCATAGGATGCTCTAACCCTTAAAAAATGGAATATTGCTATTAGTTATGTGATAAAATTAATGGTTAACAATGACTTTCTAGCATATTGTCAAATTACCTGAAGGTGCGAATCCTATAAGTTGTAAAAAAATATCTATAATTTAAAGGGATTCAAAGGGTAATATTGAGATATATAAAACTCGTCTTATTGCCAAAGACTTTACTTAAAAGGAAGGTAATGAATATAAAGAGACTTTTTCCTAGTTTCATAGAAAGATTCTCTTAAGACTATAATGACATTCATAACTCATTTTGATTTAGAGTTGCATTAGATGAATGTAAAGACTATGTTTCTAAATAACAACATTGATGAAACAATAAGGTGCAACTAGAAAACTTTGTTAAGGTGATTTAAAGTTTATGGTGTGCAAACTAACAGAATTCATCTACTTTAAATAGGTTTCCCGTCAATGGTATTACAAATTTCATCAAGTTATTACCTCTTATGGTTTTGAGGCAATTTCAATTGATGGTTGCATATACCAAAATTTCAATGGGAGTAAAAGTGTCTTTTTGATATTATATATGTTGATGAAAACTTTCTAATCATAATACAGTTTTGGATATATTCAACATGAAAGATAATAAACCAAAAGATACACATGTTGGTAAAGGAGACAAGTTAGTCTTAAACAATGCCCCATTAGTAATCTTGAAAAAGAATAGATTCAAATGATTTCTTGTGCTTTAGCTGTAGGGAGTCTTATGTATGTTTAAGTTTGTTTTCATCCTAAATAACTTTTTTTTAGTGGGAGTCCTAGGGAGATATGTGAGTAATCATGGTATGCAACACTAGAAATTAGTCAAGTGCATGATGTGCTATTTAAAGAAAATAAGAAACTACATGCTTACAGATCGGAAGTCTAGAAGTTTAGAAATCATAAGGTATTCTTATTCCGATTTTGTGGGATGTCTAACTAGAAGAGACTCCACATTATTAGGATGCATCTTTAAACATGATGATGGAGTTAATATCTTGTTTTGAGACATCAAACCATGTGATATAATTTATAATTTTTTTCATTGGTTTTCCTGTTGTTACAAACATTAAGAGGCCATTAAGTATTTATTGTGACAATAACTCAATAGTATTATACTCTAACAATAAGAGGAGTTCAACCAGGTCAGAGGTTATTGACATAAAGTTTATGGTTGTTTAAGAAAGAATTAAGAAAAATAAAGATATTTGTAGAACATATAGGAAAAGATAGTATGCTAGCTGACCTACTAATTAATGGTTGACTCTTAAAATGTGAGCATATATGTTGCTCGTATGATGATGTTTCAGTTGTTGCCTTGGTTTAGTAGGAGTCTTTATGTTCTATGTTTGGATTCAAAATTCATGTATTTGATTTTTTACATAAATAAAGATTACAACTTATAAGTTTATTATGAAACTTGTTCGTTTAAGTGCAATATTTAAATTGTACTTAAGGACTTAAGATTGATCTCGCTAAAGACTTAAGTTGGACCAATTGAAAATAGATATGATTGAGATCACATTGCATGTAATTTTCATGTTGTTTATCCATATTGACCTACGTCATTGACTGTATTGATGTGATGGCTAATGGGGTCTAGTCACATTTGTTGTAGTGACGAAAGCCACAATGATTTCATTATTGATACATGAGATGAACCAGATTGTTAAGGTGAAAGTCTAAATGTAAATAGTGTATAGATGCGCATCTAAGGATTTTTGATATAATTGTTACACTATGTAGCCCAAGTGGAAGATTGTTGTAATTTTCTATTCCAATAATTAATTTGGGCTAATATTATAAGACAATTATATTATCCCTTTATCATTAATGGGTTTATTTTATGTACTCAAATTAAGTAATCCCATTAGACAACTAAATAAGATGATATGAACTTAAATGAACATATGTCAGTGCTGACTCATTAGGGGATAATGAGAACCCTATTAGGTTAACACACTATAAAAGACTATGGTCCTCAATATACCGTGTCGTCACATATAGTTTCTCTTCTTCCAATCTGAAGAGATACGAATGTTCCATTTAGGAGTAAAGAGATTCCAGTTGAGGAAGAACCATAATGCCTTTGTTTGTGATTGTGATGGATAACCACAAAGATCTTACAATAAATGTCAAATATCACTTAGATTAAAAATTAACTACGCATACAGGTATTTTATTTAATTCTTAAGAATCAAACATGTTGTAGATCGTAAGACTTTTGGTGAATTGTCCTAAATTATAGACTTGTGAATTTTTAGCTTTCACATAAAGAATAAAGACTAAAATTCCAACAGTTTCTCCTTTTATATGGTGATATGGTTCAAATTGCTTGCTATATAACAAATGCAATTTACATGATACACATGTAGGGGTTGTGAGTCTAGTACTTCTTTTTCCATGATAGATTTTATGCTATAACGGTGATAAAAAAACAAAAACCAGACATATACCTTATCTATTTGTCACACACTCACATGTAAACATAGATTTGCTGGGAACCATGACATAGTGTCAGGCATCTCACCATGAACAACAACAAATGCAAGAGGGAGAATACTACTATTTTCATCTTACGTGGTAGCAATTAATATAATACCCTAATACTTCCCATGTAAATGTGTGTCATCAGTTTGTATTAGTGGCTTTCAATATTATGAAGCATTGCAACACAACGTAAATGTTTAAAACACTCGAAGGAAGTTACTTTTCTGCAATTGATTCTTATCTGCCCTTCGCTTAAAATCGGCAATGAACATAATTACCAACCACAAATTAATCATGACACAATTGGTAACGATAACCCGACACATTAGGCATTAGCTTCCAAAAAAATGAATTATATCTTTTTGCTTCGCCTTCCATGCCTTCCTTTATGATATTTTGTACCCAAAAACACGAACTGTATATTTTTTTCTTCACCTTTCATGCCTTTCTTGAATCAATCGATCCAATTTTAACAAATGATTATTGGAACATCTTGTGCCTCCTTTGCTAGACATAAATACCAAGTATACATTAATAATCAAAATATGATATCAAACTTGAACTACACATGTTGTTAGCATAAATACCAAATATATTAAAAAGGTCTATCTTAATTGGTTAAAAACCATGTATAAATTATTATAAATCCTTTATATATGTCTTCAATTATATTCATACCCGAAAAAAAAGTATACACATGCAAATGAATTTGAAATCTAACTAGTTAGGGTCTTCTGCCAATGATGGATTCAAACATATGTGTCATCCATCACATTGACTCATAAACCAATTATTATTTTTCTCTGGCAAAACTTTCTCTGAGATTTCAACATCCCAAAACAATCACTAAATCATCTATTTATACTTATGATTTTAAAAGGGGTTTAAGTCAGAAACATACCCATAACCGTGAATGAAAGATGCTTCTCAGTAAATCAAATTAAATATCCTATTTTTTCCTTCCTAAAATGGAAAGAAATTCTCTCTCAATAAACATTGATTCCATTTTGATCCAATGCTAGGTTTACTAGAACCACTTTATTTCGAAATATTCGTTTCTCCTCTTTCGCCTCCAAAAAAACACATAACTCAATATTTTGTTCGGGGAGGTGAAGGTCCCACTAATTATGCAAGTCCTATTATATGATATACACAATCAAAAGAAAAATATTTATTTTTTCTTCTAAGAGAACACACGAATCTTTCCCTACACCTTTGCTCAACAAATAAAAGGGTAAAAAGGTGTAACTGGGAAACAATGTAATATATATAATATGAACTAAGGACAATACAATGTAGCGATTGTTTGTGGGATTGTTTTGTGATATTGAGATAGAAATAAAAATATGGAAACTGGAATTCTGAAAGAAAGTCACTGACAGCTCACTCGAATCAACCTGGTTTAAGGAGAAGAAGAATAATCAGAATTACAGAAGGGTCATAGAAAGGAGATGAGCTCAGGAAGAAGATGGGTGCAGAAGAGAGAGAATCATACCAACAACATGCCCTTCCTCAATGAGCATAACCTCTTAAATGCATGTTCTCCCTACGGGCCCTTGTGCTCCTTCTCCTGGCCAAGTTTTGTGGATCGTCTTCCACGTGTCCATCATTCCTAACAAAATTTCTAGCATAATTGTCACCCATGGAATTACTCATTACAATACCCTTCCCTTTGCAATCAACCTTGTCCTCAAGTTTGAATCGAGGATAAGATTGTTTAATAGCTGCCAAATCCACCCACGAAGCCTCACTAGCATCAAATGACTCCCACTGAATCAGGACTTGCTAAATTTCAATACCATTCGTCTTAAAAATTCTTGTATCCAAAACATGTTCAGGTTGAATGATTGGGCCAAATTTTGTTGTTGTAAGTGACATTGGTAAGTACTGTTGTGACTGACTTCCTTGAAACTTCTTAAGTAATGAAATGTGAAAAATTGGATGTATGCGTGTAGCCTCAGGTAATTTCAACTTATAAGCAACATGTCCCACGCGTTCCACCACTTTAAAGGGTCCAAAAAAACACATTCCTAGCTTCTGATTCTTTCTAAGAGCAACAGAGTGTTGCCTATATGGTTTTAATTTCACCAAAGCCAAATCTCCCACCTCCAACTAAAAGTCTCGTCTCTTCTTGTCTGCTTGAATTTTCGTGTAATTTTGTGCTCTAGCCAAGTTCCCCTTGAGCTTCTATAGAAGTTTGTCTCTGTTAACAAGAGTTTCCTGGAGAGATACAGGATCCTTAGGATGGACTTGATAAGGAACAATTGCAGGTGGTTCTCTGCCAAATACAGTTTTAAATGGCCTCATACCTAAATTGTGATGATAAGAAGAGTTGTACCAATATTGTGCCCAAGCTAGCATAGGGTACCACGGCTTAGGATTATCAAACACAAAGCACCTTAAGTACATTTCAAGAGTCTTATTAAGGATCTCCATCTGGCCATCACTTTAAAGATGGTAAGATGAACTCATAGCTAAAGTGGTTCCTTGAGCTTTAAACAACTGCTACCAAAAAGAATTGATGAAGACTATATCACGATCAGACACAATAGACTTAGGAAATCCATGTATCTTTGCCACATTATTGATAAATGCATTTGCCACCAACTTGCTATTAAACTCAGCTTTTAAAGCAATATAATGGCCAAATTTAGAAAGCCTGTCAACTATGACCATAATAGTCAAATAGCCATGAGAAAATAGTAAATTAGTGATGAAGTCCATAGCAATGTCCTCCCAGATTTGTTGTGGAATGGGTGATGGCTGCAACAATCCTGCAGGTTCTGCTTGATCCACCTTAGCCTGTTGACAGATACTGCAACATCTGATATAGGACTTAATATCTTCTTGCATTTTAGGCCAATAAAATTGACTACGAATTCTAGCAATGGTTTTAGTCCTTCCAGCATGGCCCTCTATTTTAGTGTCATGAATTTCTTGTAAAATCTAGTTTCTTAAAGCTGAATTTTCAGGAATCATCAATCTAAATGTTAATCCATCCTTTACATCATACATAGGATCAATGGTTCCCCCATGAGCATAGTGACTGATCAATTCACTTAGTAACTTATCCTCCTTAGTAATTGATGCAACTTTTGCTAACCAATGATTAGTAGGCTCTGACCAAGCTATGAACAACCTTCTAGACAATGCATCAGCAGGAATATTTTCCCTACCTGGTTTATACTGTATGGTGAAATCATAACCAAGGAATTTTGGTAACCATTGTGTTGTTCCGGAGTTTGCAATGTTTGCTCTAACAAGTCCTTAAGGCTTTTCTGATCAGTTCTAATAATGAACTTATGGCCTAACAAATAATGTCTAAATTTGGCCATGGCTTCAGTGATAGCATAGAATTCCCTAGTATAAGTAGATTGCTTTTACATTCTAGGGGACAACTTCTTAGAGAAATAAGCAATAGGATGTTGAGATTGACTCAGTACTGCTCCAATACCCGAACCAAAAGCATCAATCTCAAGTACAAATGATTCTCTAAAATTAGGAATTGCTAACACTGGAGCTGAAGTCATAGCTTTCTTGAGCTGCACAAATGCTTGAGAAGCAGAATCAGACTACTGAAAGGAGTTCTTCTTCAATAAATCAGTGAGTGGCTCAACAATAGAAGCATAATTTTTTACAACTCTTCTATAATAACCAGTGAGTCCTAGAAATCCTTTCAATTGTTTTATAATAGTTGGTTGTGGCCAATCAGTAATGGCTTCCAGCTTAGTGGTTTCCATAGTCACTCCTACACTTGACAAAACATGACCCAAGTAATCGATTTGTCTAACACCAAAAGAGCATTTAGAAAATCTAGCATAAAGCTTATGCTATTGTAAGGTTTTTAGCACAAATTCCAAATGAGAGAGGTGATAATTTCATATAGAACTATATATCAGAATGTCATTAAAAAAAAAAACCAATACAAACTTCCTCAAGACTCCCCTTAATATGTCATTCATAAGACTTTGGAATGTAGCAGAGGCATTAGTGAGCCTAAATGGCATAACTAGTCATTCATAATGTCCATGGTGAGTCCTGAAAGCTATTTTATACCTATCCTCAGGTTTCAACAAAATCTGGTGATAACCAGACCTTAAGTCCAACTTGGAGAAAAATTCAGCTCCAAACAGCTCATCAATCAATTCATCAACTGTTGGAATAGGAAATGTATCTTTAACCGTAATAGAATTCAATGCTCTATAGTCAGTGCACACCCTCCAAGAACCATCCCTCTTCTTAACCAAAATAATTGGAGAAGAAAATGGGCTCTTACTCGGCTGAATGATGCCTTCCTCAAGCATTCCTTGCAACAATTTCTCAATTTCATCTTTTTGACTATGTAAATAGTGGTAAGGCTTGACTTTAACCGGTTTTGATCCCTCCAACAAGGGTATAGCATGATCATGAGACCTTGGAGGTGGTAAGGATGTGGGAGTCTAAAAAACAGATTCATATGTATGCAAAAGAAGTGCCAACTCCGATTCTAAATCAGCAGGTAATTCAGATAAAGGAAATTGAAAATTGAAAGGTTCAATAAGTTGCATACTGAAAACTTCAGCAATAGAATCAGTAGAAATCATTCTCCTAATATGATGTAATTGAGCCTGAGTAGGAGTACCATCATCGTCACCCTGTAGGGTTATAAATTTCCCATCATGTAAGAACTTAATTTGCAAGGAATCATAATCCGCAATGTGAGAACCAAGTGTTTTCAACCAGTTAGCTCCTAATATCAAGTCAACACCAGAAATTGGCAGCAAGAATACAGGTAACTGAAACCTGTTGCCTTGAGCTTGAATGTTAAGTTCTTTGATCATGCCTACAACAGTCATGTAATTACCATTACCAACCATAACTTTAAACAAGGGTGATGGTTCTATAGGTAGTTTCAAAATTTTGGCCACTCTTGGCTGGAGAAAATTGTTTGAACTACCACCATCAACAAGTACCCTCACGGGTAAGGTATTGATATGAGCTACAAATCTAATAGTGCCAACACCAAGACCTCCTTTCAAGGCATTCAAGGAAAGATGGTGAGGATTGTTAATCCCAGTTTCGACAATACTATTATTATCTCTGGACACAACATCAAAACTCATCTCAGCTTCACCTTCATCATCCTCAAGTTGTAACATTAACATCTGCCTGTCGGGGCACTTATGATTAAATGTGAACTTATCATCACAAAAGTAGCATAACCCTTTTTCACGCCATAATTGCATCTCAACAAGAGAAATTTTCTTAACAGAATTATTTCTAAGAGGGGGAGTATTAGGAGTAGGCAACAATGGGGGCAAATATGTTTTGATAGTATTTTTAGCAGCATTAGAAGGAGCAGAATTGAAATTAACAGTGTGAGCAGAAATGGGGAAATATCTATAAGAATAATTGTGGGCCCGATTAGAGTTTACTGGTTGATACTTTTCCTCATATAATTTGGCTAAGGACATAGCTCAAATTAATGTCGTAGGCCTCTGAGCAATCACATCTCTACGAATATCAGCATTCAACCCACTCAATAAACAATTTAAAACAACTTCATTAGACAACCCTTCAGATCTATTAGCTAGAGCCATGAATTTCAAATAGTAGTCAGAAATTGTACCAGTTTGTTGAAGTTTGAACAATTCACCCATAGGACAATCAAAAGGAGATAGTCCAAACTTAGACTCCAAAGCACGAGTTAGATCGGACCAGGAATTCACCGACTCCATGCGCTGCAGCATTTGAAACCATAGTATGACATCCTTCTCAAAATGAATCGCAGGAATCTCCACTCTATTAGAGTCAGGAGTATGATGATAATTGAAGAACTTTTCAACTTTGAAAATCCATTCCAGAACAGGTGTATGGCCATCAAAATGGGGAAATCATAGAGAAATGTCTTTGACAGGCGCAGATGAAGAAATTGGAGTTACCGGAATACCACTTGAAGAAGAACTGCCTGAGTTCGAACCACCAATGGATAGAGATCGGTGCTGAAGTAACAGATCCATAGATTTATGCAGCTTCTCAAAATGATCCTGATTTTCTATGTCGCGCTTGCGTTGCTCTTCCATCCACAAATTCAAGGTATTAATCTGAGTCTGCATATGTTGAAGCCTTGTACGATCGTTGTTGTTGTTCGCCATTGATGACAATGAAAGCACCAATGTAACCGAGAAATGATGTAATATATCTAGTATGAACTAAGGACAATACAGTGTAACGATTGTTTGTGGGATTGTTTTGTGATATTGAGACAGAAATAAAAATATGGAAACTAGAATTTTGAAGCAAGTCACTGACAGCTCACTCGAATCAACCTGGTTCAAGGAGAAGAAGAATAATTAGAATTACAGAAGGGTCAGAGAAAGGAGATGAGCTCAGGAAGAAGATGGGTGCAGAAGAGAGAGAATCATACCAACAGCATGCCCTTCCTCAATGAGCATAACCTCTTAAATGCACGTTCTCCCTGCGAGCCCTTGTGCTCCTTCTCGTGGCCAACTTTTGCGGATCGCCTTCCACATATCCATCATTCCTAACAAAATTTCTAGCACAATTGTCACCCACAGAATTACTCATTACAAAAGGCTGAGGGTAAAAGAATATATTTTCAGCTAGTAGCACAATTTGCTTATAATTGGTGATATCTTAAAAATGGCTAAAAGGTAATCAGGACCAATCTTTGACCGAAAATGATACTCATCCTTTTTACATGGTGCATTGTTGACCCAAAAAATAAAAATAAACATAGCGCATTTGATTTTACCATAATTAGGTATTTTGCTTAACAAGTTGTAATGTCCTTTTTTTGCTTTACAAAAGATTTAGGAAATGAGATGGTGTCTCAATCCAAGACAAGAAAAATCTCCACACTTAAAAGAACACTAACAGATATAATTATAGTTATTTTACTCCAAAAAGATGAAAAATGGTTCAAACTTGTGATTTATCATGTGAGACTCTGTCTTATTTTACTAGACCAATCCTTGATTAATTGTAATGTCTTTGAACTTAAGAACTGAATGAAATGATTCCAGAGTTAATTATATGATTTTGAAGATAGATGCATATATTCAGAAAAGCTTAGACACGAGCACAACACTCATTATGATTACTCAGAAAAAGATATTGTGGTACAAAGATTCTGAAGAGGTGCTTAATAAAATTAAAGGGAACGACAAAGAGTTCCCCACTTTTTGGTATACAGACCATACAGTCATGCAAGTCTTAATACTTATGGCCATTTTCCACCGCAACCTCTCCTTTCTGAAGGCAAGTCGTACTCGACTGGGCCCAATAAGTCCAGGAGAAAATAATTTAATTTTCTTTTTTTTTTTAATTCTAACTTGGTTGATCTGGCTAGCTAAGAGGTTTAATTGCACCGACTTTGTTTTTTGAAAATTAGAATCACATCAGGATCCAAAGAAACAAAGTGGAATCATTATGTTTTGATTTAGATTTAAGTTGTAACAGAGGTTGGTTAGGCTTTGTCTAAGGTGACCTATTATTATTTTTAGTTTTATATTTGTTTAAGTTAGGTTATATTCTTTATATTAATATGAGATGTTTGGAAAAAAAAATCTGTTCAGAAGAAGCAAAATTCATTTTGGTGATTTATACGATTCCAAGAATTAATCTCATGATTTCCGATTAGGGTAATATCTTGCTACTAGAGATGTTTTGAAATATTACATGGTGTTTTCTTTTTCGTTTAGACTCCTGCACAATCTCTATGATTTGTGGAAGAATTGATTCATGAAATTAATTTCACAGAAAATAATTAATATTGTTATTGTTTTACTCAAAAAGCCTCCAAATTTATGTATTCATAATTCATAATTTTTTTTTTGGTGAATGATTCACAATTCATAATTAGTAGCATCTACAATTTTTTTTTCATAGTTTAACTAATAATAGATTCAGTAAAAAAAACTAACAGATAATTTCTTAAAAAATGTGTGTTAGAGAGTATGTGGTCATGATATTTCATAACACATTTTTTAACACTTCATTCTAATAAAATCTTTATCTTTTATTAAAATTACAAAATTATAAACAAATTCATATAATAATAATTAGTGAGATTCACAAATTTTTTACTATTAGTAAAAGAATTTCAAAGAAGTGTATCACTCACGTTTGCCTGGTATCTACATCTGTCTGTGGTCTTCCCAATCCTAACTTTACTATCATTTATCAACAGAGTGACGACAAGTTCAAAAAATTAAGCTGTTCAAAAAGTTAAGTTGATCAAAATATCAGAATTGATATTTGGCTTTATTAAAAATGTTATTTGGAAAGATAAAGGTTCAAAATTCGGGAGGGCCTATTTATGTCATTTTATGTCAAATTAAAAAAGTGTGAAGATACTGATATAAAAAAGTGTAAAGATACTAAACAAAAAAAAATTATACTAAAAAAAGAAAAGGAAAAAATGCGTATTAAAAATGATGAGACCCATAGAATATTATTTCTTTTTTATTTTTACTTATCTCTATTTCTTTTCTTATCTTTATTTCTCTTCGATCAAATCTCTTTTCATATTTTTTATTTTCATCCATTTTATTACTATCTTTTGTAGTAGTACCAAAGAAGGCATAAGTTTGGTTAAAATTAAATGGAATGAAATTTCTGAAAAACTAAAAAGTATCAACCATTAAAAGCAGAGAAAATTATGCGCCTAGAAACTAAAAAGTATGCACCTAAACATTAAACGTGCTTTGATTTCCATGCAAAACTACTAGGTTCCTTCAGACAAAATCACGTTTGACGTTCATAAAGTCAAGATGTGACTCCTTCGAAATATAAATTTAAGAGTGGAGTTAAATAGTTTTCACACGAAAGTGTTACACCATATTATAAAATTAATTTTGAGCATAGAGTTGATTCTATTTTACAGTATTGAAAGAAGTTATATATATATATGGCACACTTACTTATTTGCCAGCTCTTGGAACATAAAAGACATGGTGGGAAGCCATGTGAAGGTGTGGTAGTGAGACAGGAGAGTAAGTGATGGAGGAGAAACAGTTTATAGAAACCCCATTCATGGAGATGGACCTGACAGCTTTTCAATCATTTGTTTTGGGTTGGCATCCCTCGTTAATGATGTCTAATGGGTAGGTCCCTTCCACCATAAACTCTTCTTCTTTTTAATTTTTTGTGTTCTTGCTTTACCGTTCATCAATATATTCTCCCTTTTCTCCTTGTTGGTATGCATTTTCATTATTTAGTACTCTTGACTCCTGATCGTTATTACAAGACATAATAGTTTAGAAAGAATTGATGATGTTTATTACAAGACATAGTTAAAAAGGAATTGATGATATTTTTTATAAAGTATTTTAGAATTCTTATGAAATATTTAATTTTTTTTATTAGTTGCAGTTATAAATTTTTTTTAATTATTTATGATTTTTATTGATAATGTTGCATAATATTTTTAAATTTGGATGTTTTCACATCACTCATAGTTAATAATTAGAGGAAATAGTATTTTATAAGGTTTAAATATTTTTTCGTCCGTGTAATTTAATGTTTTTTTTTTAATTTTTGTCCATGAAAAAAATTATATTTTTTTCATCTTTTAAGT
Organism: Glycine soja; assembly: GCF_004193775.1. Classification (NCBI taxonomy): domain Eukaryota; kingdom Viridiplantae; phylum Streptophyta; class Magnoliopsida; order Fabales; family Fabaceae; genus Glycine; species Glycine soja. The sequence continues at coordinate 39,814,625 of NC_041011.1, read as the reverse complement.
GTCATCGGTTATTTTCATGATTCAAAATACTATTTTTAACCGTTCATAGCATTATTTAAAATGTTTTAAGGATAAAAAATAAAATAAATACATCTTACCGTGACTAAAATAAAAAATTGTAAAAACAAAAATAAATAAATATATATATATATATATATATATATATATATATATATATATATATATATATATATATATATATCATTTTATAATTACTTATCCGAGATCTCTCTCTTGGAATCACAACTTTCTCATCCATTGTTGTTTTGGCTTTTATCCGATATCGGATATGGAATCAATAATTCCATGAACGGAATGATATAACATGACAAATCGAAAAAATAATTTAGTTTCTATGTAGGGCCATTTTTTTAAGAGAAAAAACTTTATTCGATAAAACATTGATATACCTTTCAAATGTTTATTAACAAATGAAATGTTAAATATGCAAACAACAATATCTAAACCTACCATTGTATGATAATTATATTTCTGGTCTCCCAATTTATCTTCAATTTCGATTTTGGTCCCCCTTTAAAATTAATAACAAATTTTGTCCCCCCCAGTCCAGAATTGGACATTGACTTCTACAAAGAAATGTTGACTATCACATGTCACGTTCTTTGGATGATGACTGTCACGTGTCATGTTATGATTGGATGTCAACTTCATGGAAGATGAAATGCATTTTTGTTGTCATAGGTCAATCAGAACATGACATGTGATAGTCATCATCTAATAAGAACGTGACATGTGGCAGTTAACATTCCTTTATAGCAGTGAATGTCCAATTCTGGACTGGGGGACCGAAATTGCGAGATTGGATAAAATAGGAGGACAAAATTCGTCAATAATTTTAAAGGGGACCAAAATCGAAATTGGAAACAAATTTGGAAACCAAATTTACAATTTTGCCAAAATAAAAAATATAGGTTATATGTGCTCCTATTGACTTTTAACACTAATTAGTTACACACTGCTTGAGTCAACATTTAAGGTCAGCCTACTTTAAAAAAGTTAGATAAAATTAATTTGAATAGAAATAGTTTTAAACCATTAAACATAAGCACTCATAATAATAATAATAAAAAAAGCCAAGAACACTATAAGTGATAATAGCTTGTATTCTTTAAGCAAATGATCTAATATTCAAATTCTGTTTGACTCTTGAATATGAAATAAATCGTGTTGAGAAATAAATATCTATCTTATATGTGTTCATGGTGTTAGATAAAAATTAATCATTACTTCCAACGAGATTTACTTTATACCAATATCATATTAAACAAAAAAATACTTAATATATAAAAAAAACATTAAACATAAGTAGTGATATGATAAAAATAAAGTATACAAGTTAAACACAAAATCTAAAAAAAGACAACTCTTTTTTCCCCTATTTTTTCCTCCAAAATCTATAGATAGAAATAGATTGTCCTCTAAAACAAGACAACATTTTTCTGGGCTCTGGTAGCAATACTTGGTGACTGCAAAAAGATAATTCCTACGACAAAACTAGTTGTGAGTAGACGAGGCTCCTCCAACTCAGAAAAAAAGAAGTCGAGGCTCCTCCAACACCTTGATTTATTTTACTATTTTTTGTTAGCTCAATTACAATTCATTTACTAGGGAAAGGTCATTCTTTGACCGTGATTTGAGGTTCTATCCAGTTAAGAAACAACTACAAAGAATTCCAGAGAAAACTCAGTTTAATCCTTTCAATTTGCACAATATTCCATCAAAAACTTAATCACCACCAAAATAGTTTTTCAAATATCTAAAATATCACTATACAAGTCTATATGTAGGGCCAAAATAATAACAAAAAAACTTGATAATTTTAAAGGCTAAATTATTCATATCGTCGCTTATCTTTATTTTACTATGTAATTTGATAATTGCTTTTTTGAAAGATATAAAATAGTCCCTTATCTTTATTTTAGGCTGCAATTTGATCTTTTATTTTTCAAAAGGTGCAAAATGATCCCTTAAGTAATTTTTTAATAGCATCTTTATCCAAAATAAAACTAAAAAAGACATTACACCAAAAATAAATATATACTATAAAAAAATTAGTTAAGACCATTTTGCACTTTTTAAAAAGGATCAAATTGCATCATAAAATAAAGGTAAGAGACCATCAGAATAAATTAACTTTTTCATACACCAGAATAAAAAGACAGAATAATTAACCTTTAAAGAACTAAGTCAATGTCAAATTTCAAAAGATATATAGTTTTAAAAAGGATTAAATACATTTTTATCCCTATAATTTATTTATTTTTCATTTTCATTATTATAATTTTTTTTTCCTTTCAATTCTTATAAAATATATTTTATTTTTTGTTCTTGAAACATTTTGGATAGTATTTTTTCACTGTTATAAACAATTTTACCATTCAAAATGTCATCTAAATCGTTGCAAGAACGAAAAACAAAACATTTTATAAGAACCAAAATAAAAAAAGAAATTGGAGGAACAAAAATGAAAAATAAAAGTACAAGGATAAAAAAAAAATATTTAAACCTTTTTTTAATAATCCAAATTGAAAATTGTTTAAAAATTATGTTTAACTATAAATTTTGATTATAAAAAAGAAAAAAATAGAACTCTACTTCCAAAGTGAACCTGATCTTAAACCCCCTTATGCATACATTGCGTCACCAGAGTGTGGCAGTGCCATTATACACAGGATTTACACAAAATAGCAAATTGCCCGTACAATTGACTCCAAAACAGTATGTAGGGCATGCATGCAGCACTGGCCCCCACCCTAAACAGTTCCAGGCTCTGTATACCATAAAGTATTGAACAGTTCAGTAGAGAAATTGTTGTTCTACAATTATATATATCACTGAAGTCAAAGTACTGGCTGGAATTACCTACTTGTCCTTTACAAGGACTTGATACAGACCCCAGAAACTCATGTCTGGAAGAACATTTAACATTAGAAACTATACATAACAGAAAGATGTAAGCATGAAACCATCTAATCTAACATCCAGCAGCCTTGAGGAAATTGTCAAAAGGGCTTGCCGGAGGCAGCTTCATTGGGTCCCTTGGCAGCTGGGCATGCCCAACACCATTTGCTACCTACAAAGATAGTTTAAATATAATAATATTAGCATTGCATTTAAAGAATAGGATTTGTTTTAGAATTGACCTCAATAATTTCTAAAGAACTTTGCTAATTAGTGTCCTTAGGATGTGAATAAATAGAAAGTTTTTATCGAAAATTGTATAGGATTGCAATGGAAATTATGGGAGTGTACTGTGACACTTCTCAATAATAATAATAATAAAAATCACTTTTGATTCCTTTAGGGCACACTAGTTAGCATTCTCCGTTTCTAAAATAATTGGAATGATAACAAATATGGGCATCATCAAACCTTCTCAAGTGCTGAGTTCCTAATATCAGCAATTGCCAGAAACGATTTATCAGGTGCTTGGCTGTAATGATTCTCAAAGGCCAGCCAATTTGAAAGCTTCTTCCTTGCACATGTCCCGAGTGATTCACACTGACTAGCCATGGCGTTGTATGGAAGGGGCGAGGTGGAGATAGCTGTTCCAGCCACTTGACCAGCTACCTCTAATGCCTACAAACATTGAATAGGCTGTTGAGCTTGTAGGAACAGTAATTGTGAGTAACAATGAGGCATACGAATTTTGCATTTGCTTCAAAAAATAGGCATGAAAGAAAGACTAGGGAAAATTAGCTTCAAGCATTTCACTTAAACTCGCCTCATCCCAAACCTACACTATTAGTGTTTTTGGATAACACATAATTGATTCTACCCTACAAAATCATGGTGAAACCATGAAAAAGTAGACGCAACTTTTTGTTGCTTCACCATGAAAAATTAATAGATTTTTTTTCATCATTATGTTTGGTAACCATAAGGGAAAGTAGAAGAAATGAAAGTGAAAGGAAAGAAAAATTTCCCCCTTATTTGATGCGATAGAAAATGAGAGGAAAGAAAAAGTTGTATTTGTAAAATGATACAAACACCCTTAAATAAATATGCATACATTATATGATACCATCAATGATAAATTTGTCTTTTTAATTCAAAATGCATGCCTCTCTTCCCTTTCATCGAAATTGGGAAGAAAGGCAGGATTACACAAAAATGCCTTATCATACAAACATGCAAGACAGAGAATTTACCGATTCCATAAGTTGTCCAATGCTGATAACTTGAGGTGCGGAAGGGGATATTGGCATCTTTGGAATAAATCGAGAAAGGTCAGAGACAGATGCTTCACTGATTGTGTCATCTTCACCACCTGCTGAATTTGAGGGAAAATCCTGCATAATCATGGGGAAAAAAAAAACTGATTGTGTCATCTTCATTTCCCCTCCACAAAAAAAAAAATGCAAGCCAAGGACGCTTGCAGTCTGCAGCCCTGGTAAGAGGCAAGCAATCAAACCCATGATATCAAGACATGGCCAGTGACATTTGTGAGATACCCAATTACAATGTCTCAGCAGACAAATCAAACTGTTTTATATGCACACACATACTTAAAATAGAAAGGACAACAACTTCATGTAGGGAATGAATCTCCTGCCACCAATCACCCACTTAGAAATAACAATAGCATTTTTAAGAGATGACATACCCCATCAAATGACAGTGACTCCTGGGAATGAAAAATTATTTGATTCTGATCAAGCATTGACTGTGGACCGAACACAAACTCTTCATCAGGCTTGAATTTCTCTGACAATAGCATAGCCAGTTCATCTGCATCCAGCTTAAGAAACAGGAAAACACCAGAAAGTGAGAGAGTGGGGGATTATGAACAAAATATCCCCGCATATAATGTAATACCTCAGTGACGTTAGCTAAATTATGAACCAAAGCATCCCTTATGATCGATTGACATTCCCGTATTTTGTTCTGTAACTCTGACAACATTGAACATGCTAACTGATTATCAGCAGCAGTACCATATTCTCTCACATCCACATGGATCTTAGCATATACATGATAATCATCACTGACACTCAAGAATGGATCAACCTGATTAAATGAAAGTATGCAGTTGTCAAGAATCAAAATATATACTTTACATTATGCATAAAAAACATGTCATTTTATACCATCAAAATCAGTGCAGAACTCCTCTAACAGAACCAAATCAGTTTACTCACATCAGACATTGGCAATGACGCAAACACATCATTCAGATCATGAATCTGATATATTTTGCAGGCAAACGCCAACATGCCAGCAGACAATACATAGACAGACCTCTGGCAAGCAGGGGGCATTATTCCTGCTAAAAAATGAGTACAACAATTTTACATCCATTTTTCCCTTAAAAATTATAATTACTTTGAAATTGAACAGTCCACATAAAGATAATGTATATGCCATACCATTACTTTGGTCCAACAACATAGTCCAGAGAGACAGAGGAAGCTGGAAGAAGCGGATAACCAGGTTATCTCTGTCTTTCAGGTTCTGCAACATTGAATTTTGGGAATTTGTAACAATCACTATAATTATTATAGAAGTATATATAACCAAAGTGCAGTCAAGATTGTCATTATATTCAGTTTACTATGAAAATGAGAATCCATTAGTTGCTGAGAGTAAATGCATAGATATTCATCTATAAGGTAAGGGTAATCAGCCAGTGTGAATATAAGACAAATGGAACCTGACTAAATTTGAAGAGAAAATAATTTAAGATGACAAGTTCAATAAATTTGTATAGTTTCCTAACTTGCTTATGACAAAATTGTTTGACAAAGTCAAAGTCACTGATAATACAGTAAATCTCAATGTCACTAAACTGCTGTTTCTCTATATTGAAGATTAACTTTTACTGGGAGCTCAATATACAAAATTACAAACACTCAATTTACCATACATGATATATCCAGAAGCAGAAATACAATAAGGATAAAACTACTGGGATACAAAAATGACAAAGACAGGAAGTAATACAAATACATATGAAGTACTACCTTCATGCGTAAGACAATTAGTGTCAAAATGAATGAATGAGCCATAGCTTCAATATTTGAAGGTAAATTATCAGGAAGATTGGCTTGAATCCAAAAGGCAGAAAGCAGCTGGGCCATTTGATCTTCAGTTAGTTTCATAACATATGGTTCCTGAGAGCACATTCAATATCAAAACTTAGTAAATACTCACATTTTAGTAAGAATAACTACAATTAACAAAACATATATTGACTGAAATCAATTCAATTACTTACTGTGTCAGTCAAACTTGGTGATCCTGTAGCCCTATCAATGATAGAAGTGAATTTGTAAAAGTTAGGGGAATTCTTTAAGCCACAGCCCTGGTTCCAATCTTCTGCCACAATATCCCTTTCTTGATCATGAACAATATTCCCATGATTTTCTGCCTTGGTGCTATCTCTGTTTCTGCGGAGCTTTTCAAGTAAAGCTGTAATTGAAGCAGATGCAGACACAGATGCAGCATGAGAATGCCTTTTGTTGTGTTGACCTAGATATCTGGACCGCAGAGAGGAAATTTCATGTGTATGGAAGGAACTTGGAAAAAGAAGAATGGAAAATATAAGGTGTGCTCCAACACGAGCCTCCACATCTAAATGCAACATTACTTTTAGGAGTTGCACTAGAAGAGCTTCAGGAAATCCCTACATGAAAGCATAAAAAATTGATCAAATGGATGCATTCGGTATTCCAATATTCCCAAAAGAAGCAAATGGAAAAAAGGTTCATCTGTTCACATTTCAAAGTTATGTTCAAGACAATGCCTCTCCTCATCCTCCCTAACATGTAAAACTTTTAGTATAGATGATAATATAATCATATTTTGTAAACTATGTTACTAGATATTCCAGCTTGCAGGGAACATTTTGCTTTAAACACTCAACAAGCTCCTCTCACCTGCTGTGAATGTAGGCGGCTTAATGCTAAAGTGAGTGCACGAGCAAGGATGATCAGAGATCCAATGGTTGCTCTACCAACAACACCAGATGGAATATTTTCTAGGGTTATCGCCATCAAGTCAAAAAGTGGCTGGGCATCAATTACCTAGACAACCAACAAAGGGAAAAAGTAGTTTAGTAGCTGATCAAATGCAATGATCCAATTAATAGTATTCTGAGGGCAAGGGCTGCATTCGTGAGCCTACCCCATTGGCAATTTCTTGTAAGCAGTCGTCAATGGAATTTTGAAGTGAGATATTTAAGTTCAACTCTTGCTCTCCAACAAATTCACTGGAGGCTTGAAGGCTTTTCCTAAGATGTCTGCAAAGGACACCAACAAAAACAATCTCTGCCAAGCCACTCCCTGATCTTATTTGCATAGCTAAAGATGTGGCAACCTGAACAACACAGGTCTTAAGTTGAGGATCATTCATGACATTTTTGTGGTCCAGATGATGTATCACAGAAGCTAGAATTAAGCGCTGATTTCCTGTACAGAAAAGGCAAGAAGAAAGAAAAACATGATTATGGAACACGAATTGAAGATTTCACAAAATACCCTAGTATAGTATTGTCCATAGGTCATGGCTGTTAAAATTTTCAAAATCATCAAATCCACATCATTAAAGGTAAAACATGAAATTTGACAATACATCCACTGGATGATTTATTTCTGAAAAGTAATTGAGCCAAAAGTGGTAAGAGAGAATAATACCTGAGTTCTCCATGAAGTAGGCCATCCTTGATAAAACTATCATTGCTAACCCTTTCTGAGGAGCCCAATGTTGTCTAGAGTCAAAGTAGACAAACATTGGATCCAGCACACGACGCATAGTTGTGCTTTCCTTGGCTAATTCAACCATTCTTTGAATACATATCTGAGCCCATATTTCTGGATTTTCAATTTCTTCTCTATAATAATAAAAAATAAATTAAAAGGGGGGCCAAATGGTGATTAAAAGCAATGCAACAGACTGATTACACAAATACAGCAGCTAATAAATGGCCTACACTGTTTTATAAACTCTTGAATAACATATACCTGGTTAAAAGGGAAGGATCCTTTACTTCAGGTCGTGGCTGGATGATCAAGCAACTAGAGCGATTGTCATTACCAATAACTGAACCACCCCGACCTTCACACCGGATAACCTCATCCACCCAATTATGATGTGCCTCTTCCCTGGCATCAGCTTCTTCATTTTGTCTACTCCAATCAAAGTTATCTAAAGCGGAATGTACAATCTACATTTTGAATGAATTAACAAATTAGTGATGATATCAGACAGAATAGGGCAACCAAATTCACTATGCAAATTTTTAAAGCATTTATTGATCAAAGAAAATACAGTATAATTGTAGCTACAGGCTTGTTGGGTTTAATTCCTACTTTCCCATTAGTGCAAACACCAAACTTTCATGACAAATAGGTTATTACTTATTAGACATGAAACTGAAAGCATCACAAAACCTTGGATGATTTAAAGTCCCAGATATATTTTCCATCTAAAATATTATTCCATCATATTTTCACCTCAGTATTATCAGAGATATGTCAAGTCCAACAATAATGATTCAAAGTCGGGGAACCATTTACAATTGTAGATGTAAGGAAGCTTGAATTAAAGGCTACAATGATTTCAATGGGGAGCATCTTTAATTTTATAACATACCTCATCAAAATCTACAAAAATGTGTGAAAATTCAGCCATAAACCAAACCTGCCAAGAAAAAAAGAAGTCAAATAAGCAATGCCCTAACTCCTAAAAGACTCTGAAACGACAGTAAAACTCACTGCAACCATGAAATTTTACGTGAAAATAAACATTGGAAAGCAATCAGAACTCTATGAACTTAAATGTAAAACATCATAAGCAAAAAGGACATCAAAATGAGGCACCGATTACCATTGCTGAAAGGCATTGCAAGCTTGATGCCCTCAAGCAGCGCTTTTCACGTGCTTCACCATGTTCCTGTGATAGCATGCATACTTTCCGCACCAACTTTTCAATGCTATGAGTATAAGTAGCATCCACCTGTTTTTTCATTGTGTCAATAGAATGAATATGCATGGCAAATTGACATCAGCTGATTTATAAGTTCAAAGAAAGTAGTAGGAGAAAAACCAATCAATTAATCATTTTTGAAAGACTGAATGTAATACCCAAGGAAGGACCTATAGTTATCATTAAAAACAGACCAGGCCTAACTCACTTGCAAAAGCTAGCTCAAGTGACATCTTAATACACCCCCCCCCCCCCCACCCAAGATTGGACATCTAGAGCACCCAACATTAAGACTGAATAGGTTTAGATACCATATTAGAAATGGGGGTTGAGCTCAACTAAATCCTAAAAATTAGCTCAAGGGAACAGGACTGACTAAGTCTTATTAGGAGTATTCCAACCATATTACTAACTTATGTGGGACATCTTAACAATTATCAAATAACTCTGTTTTGAAAATTACTAGAATACTATTATATACACTCAATTTTGGTTGTATACAGACATTGTGTGCAGTTTTTTTCTGTTCCCAAGTACAAAAATCCAAGAGAACATTGATTTAACTCAATTACAATCATGCATAAGCCACAAATGCAAGCAGCCACTAGATATCTTAGGGTTTCTGGATTGTATAATTCACCTGACAGTAGATGAACCTTGATAAGCACTGGCAACCAAGTGTCTGAATGGTCTCATCCTTAGAATAGCTCAAGAGCTCCAAAATTACATTAAGCACATCAACAGCAAAATACGCTCTGGAATATGTAAGAGGTAGATAAAAAACTTAGAAGATAAATCACATAAAAACTAGCCAGTGGAGATCAATATCATAATCATAATGAAATAATGGAAAGAATCCAAAACATATCAATTGTTTGATATCAGTGCACCACCAACAGAACATGGAAACATATGCTAATTAATCAAGAGAAACTTACATCTGCACCTTACAAATGGAAAGCAACTTGTTGAAGGATTCCGCTATAATATTGACCAGTTTGATGTGCTCAGATCTGAGTTCTTTGTAGCACCTTTCTTCAAGATATTTTGCTATCTATCAGAAAGGGCGGAAATAGTGAACTTCAACAACGGATCCAACTAATTCAAGCATATCTGATTTCCTCTTCTTTGTCTAAAAAAGAAACTAACAATACAGAAACAAAATAAAATAATAAAATACCTTTGGAATCCGGAAAGGGTTTTTTGCAGCATATTCACATAATTTGATAATCTTTCTTTCACTTGGAGGCTCGTCCTGAGAAGAATAAATTAAAACATGAAAACTGGGCATGGGGTTCTACTTCATGTACAAATGAGTGTAAAGTGAAAAGATATAGCCATATAATCAAGTATATTGATTCACCAACAAGCTTGCTCGGTTTACGAGAATCAGAATTTTTCTTTCCATTGAGAACAAGGGATAACTGAAAACAATAAGGATGAAACTTAGATACAGTTCCTTAGTTGCTTTTCTTCAATCAAAATTGGAGTTTCAACTGAGTAATTTATGTTGACTTTAATGCAGAAGTTTATTACGTAGATTATGGCGGTGAAACTTCAATTCTAATTGCAGAAAAGCACCAAAAGAACCTAAGGAACTGTATATAAGTTTTGACCAAACAATAAACCCATAGCAATGCACAGAAGTAACAAGAAGTTTCCCTTTTTTCTCTTCAGAAAAAGGAAATTATTTTTCTCCTTCCAATGTCCAAATAATGGCATTATGGCACTACAAATGCTAGATTTCCACAACAAATTTTTTTTCTAAGAGGTCATACTGGAGAAAAAAAGATTCATTAGCTAAAACAGCTGCAATGGTGGTAAACAAAAGAGTTGAATGAGGTTAATATTTCCATTTTCATGCTGATTTAAAAATAAAAAAAAAACTATTTCAATTTTCAATGAAAAAGGGAGACAAGACACGTACAGGGGACTTGGGGAAAATATCAGCAAGCAGTTTTCTGTATCGTTTGACCGGCTGGCGTGATCTTGACCTCAAAGCAGGACAGCAAACACACATGTTCCCACATGCTGGGAAGATCTTCCGAGAGATGACACCCATTTCCTGCAATTCCAAAAACGAAACCAAAATGTAGTCAAATTTAGAACAAACCAAGCCAAAATATCCAACAAAGAAACTCGAAATCAACCAGCAAAAAACCAAAAAGCCCTAATTAGTCAACCAAAAAAGAAAGTCAAACAAAGACAAATAAGAATGCAACAACAAAGCCAGGATCCAAAGGACAGACTCAGTAACATCCGAAAGCCAAAATGGAAGCACATTGAAACCGAAAACGAAAACATTCACAGAATAAACAGCTACAATAAAAACATGTCCAGCTTTTCAAATTTCAAAATGAAAAACACAAACAAGAGAAAACCAAACCACCAAGAAAGGAATAAACAAAGCAGAATCAACCACACACTGTAAAGAAAGAGACCAACCACACCAAATTTTTTCCTAGTGATAACAATTAACAACCAGAATCAAAGGTGACAAACAAACACTAATAATTCTAGAGAATACCGAAAACAAAAAAAAAAAGTGAAAGAGAAGAAAGACAAGAACAATACCTAGCCCCTATGGAAGAAAATCTGGGAGGGAAAGGTGAACGGAGCCTTACACAGAGTGAGTGAGGGCAAGTGTGTGAATAGTAACAATCAACGACAGCGAATAGCAGCAAAAAAAGGAACAGAACAGAACAGGGAAAGAGAATACAAAAACAAAACAAAGATGGCGCGTGAGTCAAAACTCGAGACAAGGTGAGACTATGTTGGGTGTGGGAGATCACGTGATTGTGTCAGGTGGAACACAAATTCATTTTCCTTTTTTCTTTTTTTCTTTTCTTTTGCTGTAAAAAGTGTACCTATGCCACTGCGGTTTCAAACCGTGTCAGAACTTGCAAGACACATAACATTACAAAACTGAAATTTTGATCGTTGTTGGAAAAAAATTGAAAAAACTCCAACTTCACGCTTGTGGAAACTGATGTTACAAACAAAAAAAAATCAGTACTGCCTGTGAATAATGAAAGTTTGAATGATGAAACTTTATTTTGAACTCACCATTTCTGGGAATGTTAGTGCCGTGGTAAGTGGACAACACGCGCAAAGTTATTGAATATCTATAATTATGAAAACAAATCCTAATCAATGCGGTGTAATTATAGTACTAAAATTTAACATTAAGACTCAATGAAATATCTGTAATTAATAATTATCACAAATGGTCAAATGCTAACAAATTTTTTATTCGTTAAGTAAAAAATAACAATTTTATTGAAGGTAATTAAAAAGATCGTGTTACTTTTAATCATTTCGTTATAAAGATTAGAAAATAAATCCGAGTAATGGTGATACCAGACAACGGATCTATGGGTATATATAAAAAATCAGTGCACATGTTGGAGCTTGGAAAATGTTCTGCCCACATGAATTGAAATGTGGGGACTTCAAGGGGCAATTTTGATTTCAATACGATCATGGAAATAAATAATATAGAAACCGAAAAGGGCCAAACGAGAGCAATACCGTACCCCTGATGTAATTGTATAAGGGTGTGTTTGTTTGCGTGAAAAAAGCATAAAAATTAGAAAAAAAATAAACACTGAAATAATATGAAACTCATATATTTTATATTTTATTTTAATTTTAAATTTTTATCTGAATTCAATTTTATTTTATTTTTTTCCCTCTCCGTCCAATGGTCTCTAAATGCAATGTGTCTTTTTTTTTTATTACAACCAGCCACGATGGCAAACACAAAACTCTTTTGACTTATTTTGGAAAATGGCGATGGCATCCACAGACCGCACTACGATGCACATGGACTATTCATTTATTTCGTTAGTTTTAGGAGTGTACACGGACCAAATTGGATGAGATTTGGCTAAATCCGTCATTTAATTGAATTAAAATATTTTGATTTTAGTTGGATTAGTTTGTATATTCTTTCTATCAAATCTATGAAGAAGAAAAATATTCTTCCTAACAAATCCGAATCCAACGGAGTTTCATTAATGATGGAATGGATTAATCTAAAAAATATTAAAATACTCTAAAAATTATGAAGAATAATAAATAAAATTAAAATATTACATTAATGGATTGAATCATTAAATTTGTGGATTTGTAAAAAAAAAAAAAGTTACCGAAACTATAAGTCATTGACTGGAACAGACTTACTCCTAGGGTTAGGGACCGCGGTCCCTCTAACTTTTTTTAATTTTAAAAAATTATTATCTGTGATATTTAAATATTAGGACAATTCTTTATAGTATGATTTTGAAGTAATGACATTATTTCCTTATTATATTATTTCTCTGAAGCTTAAATATATTTTTCCTTATTTTGATCTCATAGGTTCTAATTGAGCAAATTATATCCTTCTAATATTGTTTGTGTAATTTTAGTTTCTCCATTGATTTTCTATTAAATGTTTACATGAAATTAGATAATGATGTAAAAAAAAAAAAAAACTAATATGTTACTTCCCAATTGTAATACTATAAGAATAAAAAACGCAAGTCACGTCAACCTGTGTGTTAGGAAACACTTTGTATCATTGCCATGCCATATTATTTAGTGCGGTCTCGACAAAAATTTGTTAAATATTTAACAAAATATTGATGAAGCAACCGAAACATTTGAGTATTAAGCCTTTCTCTTTTTATAGTCTTCTTTACAAAGATAATTGTACTTTTTCCTTTTTTAAACAAATATTCAAGTATTATTTATTTTTCTCTCTAATAGTTTTTTTTCTTTTTAAATATGTTATTACCAGTTTAAATGTTATGATGATTTTATTTACAATCAAATGTCTTTTTTAATCTACAATCTCATACTCTCTTTATAAACAACAAGTGTAGCGTAAAATAAACTTCAGTTGTTGCTTATAAAAAGAACAAAAATAGTATTTATTTGACTGATATTGATTTGAGGATTAAAGACTATTTATTAATGAAGCAAATTTATGAATAATAATATTTTTATTTATTGAAATCAAAGACAATATTAAAATATTTATAATACCCACGTATCATATTCTAACAGGGCTAGATCCCTTTGCTTTTATGAATACTAGTTATTGAAATTGAAAATTTTAACTTTGGAATATTGTCTCGGTACTCTTTATTTATCCATACTACTGGTAATATTAAAAAAGATGCGCCATGGTCTTCAATCAAACGACCATAAGTACAAAACCCACTATTTAATGCTTAAATTGATTTAATGTCTATAATTGCTGATCCAACAAAGATATTTTAATTGAAAAAGTATTCTTTTATATTCTCTGCTAGTAGTATTAATTTATGAACACAACACTTTCTAACAGCAGCCACTTCATTAAATTCAGAACTAATCAGTAATCATAGTACATAATTACCGTCATGATGAATAATTATTCTGATCTTATAAATATACAGAGCAAATAAGATGATTAAAGTTGAAAATAATATTAGTACCATATAACACGCGACAATAATCTTGCACATAGCATGCGTTGAGTTGCTTAAGGGAAAAGAATGTTTTAATCATGCATGTTTAAATGAGGTTTTAAAATTTACAAAACAAGTCATTTAACCCATATGTCCAAGAAGAAAGTTTATTGGTCAAGGACTCAAGGGGGCTCAAACTCAAAAGCTTTTGCTGACTAACTGGTTAAACAAACTACCATGGGGTCCAACGAGATCCTAGTTCGGATTACTTAATCATGAATCTACTCACCAAAGGCTGACACCCATATGGGATGATTTCATCACTCACAATTTCATGGATTGATGGTTGTGGACTTCGAATGACTTTAGACATTGGGCCCCAAAGTAACCAAACAAACACGAAATCTAGACTAAATAATTTTGATGAAAATAAGAAAATTGAGCCAGCCACTTGTAACATGGCCTTCTAAGTTCTATCTACCAAATGGTCCCACTCGTAAGACAGCAATTTGAAAACTGTCCTTCGATCATGAGTGGGACGAGCTCTTTTTATAATTCTACTATCCATCAGCACAGTCCGTGCAACACAAGCATCCATGTCATCCGAATTCTCAAGTGAATTAATTAACCACAGTTTGAGCATACTCTATGTATAGGCCCCAGCAGAAGAGACGAAATAGGTTGAATTCACAAAAAGAAGGAAAGATTCGACTCTTCTGAAGCAACTCACTTTTAGGCTTTGTTTGTTTTAAAGAAAGAAAATAATATACCAAAAAATATTGTACTATATTTTGTGGGATCCACACTTCTTACACGCCAAAATTAAAAAATTTCTCTTATTTTTCTCTTTTCTATTTCTCTCTTTTAAACCAAATATACCCTTAAAAAAGAGAGTAAAATAAGCAATAGCACTTATAGCAGTCATTGATGGAAAAATTAGTAGTCAATATTACGTGCATATACAAAATTATAGTAAATTACAAATGTAATAAAATTTCATCGGTTGATTTTCTCGTTATCAACTAAAATTATTTCCTTTACTTTTCCTCATTTGACAAGACCCAAATCCTTAAGGGAAAAAAACATTAAAACGTACTGGAACCTCAGCCTCAAGCATTACACATGAGCCTTTTGTTTTTTTTTCCTTCCACTTTTAGCTAATCGCTTAAAGATGGATCAACTTGAGCGTCAATAATGCTCAAACATTCAATAGCATAACAATTTACAAGTGAAGATAGTTGCGGAAGGGCGAGGATCCACAGAGGAAAAAAAAACATTCAAACATACAGGTGAAGATTTCACTGTCCAAGGCCGAACTTTGATCGGAGGTTGTCCAGAATCTCTGCATACTCAATTGGTGTTGCCTCACTACTGAACACTTCATCCCAGATCTTGCGTATGTCTGCACAAAATGTAACCAACTTAATCAATCAGATTGGCAAACCTGGCAATGATAACCATAAGCTTTAAATAGCAAGCACCACCGTAAAGGAACCTTTCATTTCAATTGATTAAGCATCTCATGCTCTAAATTGGAGACCCCTATTCCTCCTACCTACTTATCTTTTTCCTCTTACTTCTACCTTTATGTGTTTATCTTCGGAGACCTGAGACCTTTAAACTTTCAAGAGATTTCAAAAGGCATGGCGAACAGAAACACTTAGAATTTGATTATTATTAAAAATACTTACCATCCTTATTTGTTGATGAAAGGCACATTACAATCACGTCAAATCTTGGTACCTTGGTCAAATGCTCCAAATAACTGACAACCAGATCCATGTCCTCCCTGCATAGAGCAAATTCACTATCATGATTAAAGCTCAAACAGAAGCGAAAACAATAAAATAATATTTACTTTTGGAGATGACCACTTACGTGAAAAAAGATGCAAGACACTTGATGATCTCAATTAGTATGGCAGAAGATAAGGCATTTTTGAATATTTTCGGTAATTCATGGGGAGATATAGCCTAACATACAAAAAGAAAAGATGTTCATTATAACATGAAGCAGAGCACCCAACGCCAGAAATTTAAGCATAAAATGGCATCTCTTGCTCGAATCAATGACAAATATGCTAGAAACTGACAATATAGTCAAATTAAAAATGAACCAAAAAAAGTTGAACACCTTTAATAGACGAGCCTGCAGAGCAAGATCACCTGAAAATGCTCTCCAGGAGACCTCAAACTGATAAGCTGTAGTTGGAGGGGTTACATTTTTGGCAGCTTCAGCCACGACTCTAGAAGCAGCACGAGAAGCAAGCTGTTGCACAGATGCTTTCATTTCCAGCTTAGTAATGCTGTGATTTCTCTGTTAAGAAAAAAAAAAAAAAACATGTAAAATGGGAATACAAATAGGAATATGCAGTTATGCACAATTACTAACATCAAAATTGCAGTACAAAAAAAAAGTAAATATACCTGCAAAAATTTTGTAGAGGTAAAACCAAAATATCAATTGAAAGTATACAATGCTTGAATATAGCATTTAAAAGACCCAAAAGCCTAAATTTTATTTTATTATTTCTACTACTTACTGAGAATAAAAATATAGTAAAATTACAGAGAGGTGTTTTTAACAAAGCTCCAAAAGAATATAATGTGGATAATTCATATTTAAATAAGAACTTGTGAAGAACATAAAAAATATTTCTGCGTTTTTAAAGATAAGAAGAAATAAATTATTGCTTCTAACAGGACTAAAATATGCACTGGAACCAGATTACTTGACAAAGAGGGAAGGAATTCAAGATATTTAACCTGCTCCAAACTGTTGCTTGCACTCAAACCTTCTTTAGAGCCATCGCCTCCTTGTGATTGAGGCCTGCTTCTGGCTTTTGTTTCTCTGCTATCAACATCCTCTGTTAAGAGTGATTCTTTAACAAGTATTTGCTGTTCATTATCCTGTCAAAAAGCATAGCCAAACTTTAGGGTGGACTACATTAACATGAAAAACACCAAAGTAGTGTTCAACACCCTCAACCATAAGCATAACAATATATCTAGAAATGTGATATTAATGAAAACTCTACTTCTCTGTACCTTTTTATGATGATTAACTTCAGCTAGTCCAGACTTTTGAGTACTATGTGAAATGGGTTGGATGCTGCCTCCATTAATTTTTTCCTCTGACTTTTGAGATTTTTGAGTTCCCTGAACAGTGCTTCTCAGAGCCCCTGAGGCTTTCTGAAGAATATCCTGGACGACAGAGATTTAAAAAAGGAAAGAAAAACATTAATCTATGCAACAGAGAACCTAGGGGGGGAGTAGACACAAAACCATAATAGTTTATCAACGGCATAGTGCTGCAAAGCTAGGTCATGAAATAAAGGGCATTGTCTCTCATCTATACTCTCTCTATATAACTAACTTTCCCTTGCTACCTTCATGTTTCCATTCTAGTTACAATTAGGCTCTAGTTGTCTTAGGTCTACAGGTACAAACTTGTAAGGTCTTCTACTTATTGGACCCATCCAAAAAGTGTTTTAATCTGCAGGTCTATCAATAAAAATGTCTGGTACTGACCACATTAACCGGCAATAACATTTCCTCACAAACAGCAGACTTCAAAATATACCATTTTCCATCAATGGTTTGTCAGTCAAGGAAAACAGTTATAACAATACTCTTAGATTTTCAAGCAGCAGTATTTTCTTTTCGATAAGACTCCATCCTCTACATTCTTATCATTTTCTGTTTTTGAATCTATATTCCCAAATCACTACTGTGAAGTATATTATCCCTTCATCGCATCTCTAAAGTCTTGCTAACATAGTAACATCATAATTCTTTACTCTGTCCTGATTTTACTAAATCAAAGGCCCTAACATTCCAGAACTTCAAGGAATCAATTCATTTGATTTTATGCTACATCTACTATTATTTAATCTACTTTGCTTTAGGTGCCAGTGTGGAAATTGGTTATTGGTTATGTACCATAAGTTCAACCCTAATAATTCCTTGTAACCCGATATAGGCATTCCTTAGTGTATTGTTCATGAAAAATAGTAAGTTATTAAAATTATGTCTTTTTGTCATACTGGAGATATAACAATACTATTTTGTCTACTTCGCTATTTAATATACTTTGTGATAGTAACAAACAATACTGGAAATATTCATGTGCTTACTTTCTCATACAAAGACTTAGCATCAGCATACTGTTTCTTGATTTCTTGATTGTTTGGTTCCAACCTCAAGGCAAATGCAGCATCTGCGATTTAAGCAAATGAGAGAGTCAACAAATCAGGATGTTTTAATATTAGGATAATGGACAAGTATATTGCTTGGATTTTAACACACCGTCCATCGATTCTTTAATTTTTCCAAGTTCTTTTCTAGCCGTTGCTCTTCGTGAGTATGCTTTTATGTAACGATCATCAAGATTTAAGGCCTCTGTGCAGTCATCCTCAGCCTCTTGGAATCTACTGACAAAAATAGGTGAGAAAAAAACATATCACCTTCAGAAAAGAATATTACTTTAAGAGAAAGTCAGGTGATAGACCATATAACAATTGACAGTAAATGGAAAAAAAATACTTTCTTGTATTTAAAATCCCACTAATGATAAAATCCAACATTTTGTGAATATTTTGATGAGCTAGCCAGAATTCTAAACATAAGCTTGCCTTCTGAGCTTGATATTGGCCATTGCCCTATTTGCATATGCGACAGCTGTTGGTGATAAGGCAATGCTCCTTGAATAGCAGTCTCTAGCTTCCTTAAACTTTTTCTGCTTGAAAAACTCATTACCCTGGAATATAGAGATGGATTGCAGTATCAACATCATACAGGACAACACTAAAATCAATATATTATAATATCCTAACAGATCAATCTCCCTCTACTCTGTCACCCGGAGACCAAAACAGAGGGGGAGAAAAAACCTACCAGATCTTTCTCAGAAACAGCATCAGGAACATCTTCAGGAACAAAACTACTATGCACACGATTGAAAGGATCATTAATTCTTGACAAATCATACTGTCCTGGAGAATTTCTTGCACGATCAAAAGAAATGGTATCTCCTTTTGATGCCTTCTCCACACCCACGGATCCAGTAAGCTGTGAAGATGAAGCCTTTTTGAATTGTGGTCAGAATATCACATCAAAAATGTATTAATTAATTCATACATACATACACAAGAACAAACATATTTAGGATATGCAAAATCAAGGAGTCATTTCCCACGTCATTGCCCCATTTTAGTACAAGGATGCATGGAAATTAATAGAAGAAACTTGCAAAGAAATCATGCTTCCAGAATTCCACAAACAAATAATATGCCATAAACCTCTTGCTTCATATGAGTGAACAGTGCAAATTTCAGCCTAGTTACATGAACCTATCGTTCTAGCACTATAAAATTTCTCATTTCCCATCATAAATGTCTATTGTTTTCAAACAGCATATTCACAAAGTTTACATTTCCTCCTTTGTACTATAATAGGTAAGAAACAAGCTGTAACACATTAACTAACCTCCTTATATAAAGAAGAAAATCCACACAAATGACCAAAAAGTATCACTAAATACAATAAAACCATTTGAAAAGTGGACGAATTAGTCAAACAAGGTAAAGTCTTAGTTGTTACTTGTTAATGCTGCATCCATATTCCACCCACGAAAACAAAATAATAATAATAATAATAATAATAATAATAATAATAATAATAATAATAATAAACTGTGAAACATATAGAGGCTAATCTTAATGGCTGTTGAAGTAAACTGAAACGTTCGCAGTTGGACGATGATTGGAAATTTTGAAGGTTAAGATAAAATTACCAACATTTTCCTTTTGTGCTCGTGTTTTATCCTTTCTAGAAAGTTCCCAATCCTGCAAGTCGTTTAGGAATCCCTGGAAATCCTGTTAAAATGCGACAAAAGAAAAGACGTCGTTTAAAAAAAAGTTGAAATTAGAAGCAAAGTGCTAAAACGGCATCGTGAGGAAACCGACTATACCATCCTGTGCTGATGAAGTTCCCTTCACGCGACCCACATAGAGCACAAGCAGCAAGAAACAGTGAAACACTACTTCTGCAACGGAGACGAAGTGGGAAGGGGCGACTTTACAAAAGAAAGGAACTTTCGCGAGTTGCGATTGATAAGTATGGGCCAGCCCATGAGCCCAAACTTTTTAGTGCCGAACGGTAGTGGGCTAAGTGTTGGTGACTGGTGAGACCCAAATAATAAATGAATCCCATACTATATAATTTAATTATGTTACTTATTATATTCATAATTTATCATATTCGGTTCGAATGATACTCAACTCGATCCTCTTAAATAAGGTCTTAGATTTAAATTTTATAGATAGAAAAAATATAATTGAAAAAAAAAAATCTCACTATAGCTCAGCAGTCAAGTTTTCCAATTTGATTGAAACAATTTTAAATATTATATTCATTTATATTTAAATATTCTTCTATGAATGATTTTTTTGTTGAATTTTAAATATAAATAAAATTATTACGCTTTATATGTGTCATTTGACATGGATTTACTTTAATTATTAACTATGAATAATTTTTTACATCTTTTATAATTATAAAGTTTATAATTATAAAAATGAATGATATATTTTAAATTTGCCTTCTGTAATATATGAACTAAAACTTATTTTTCACTTCTATTATTTGTAATTTTAATTTTCATAATCTACATGTTGTAAAGTAAAATTTGTGATTAAAAAATAATTTTATCCAATAGCAAAATAATACTTAAAATCCTAAGTCGGTTTATTGTCAAAGCTTAATGTATTTCAGTTTTGATCTAAAAAAAAAGGATAAAGAGTCATTTTTGTCCCTCAATATGTAATTTGCTGACAAATGCATTCCTAAAAGATAAAATGTAAAATTTAGTCCCTAAATGTGCAACAAATAGATTCGACTGTTAACTTCTATCTGTCACCATTAATAAAATAGCTTACGTGTGGCACGGAGAGACAAATTTGTTATTGACATAATTGCGAACATGGATTGTCGGCATATTTGTCATAATGGTTTTTTTTTTTACTTTTCATCTTCCCATTTCATTGACAAATGCATTTCTAAAATATGAAAATACAAAATTTAGTTTCCGAGGGCATAAAAAAGTGCAATAAAATATATTCAGACGTTAATAATAGATTGTGACTAATTATTATTATTATTATTATTATTATTATGTGTTTGTAATTTATTGCTCCTACTCGTTTAGTACATATGTAATATATATTTTTAAATTGTCTTTTAATATATATTTTTATTATTTTGATTTCCATATCAAACCTTAATCTGTTAAAAAAAACTTTATCTTATATCTTATAATTTTATCAAAATTCTCACTTTTAATCTTTAAAATTATTCCATATCCCAATTCCAACTTAAGTTTCCTTATATTTAGATTAAAAATAATATCTCGAGAGTTTTGAGTAGAAAAAACACAATCGACTGCGGGATCAAATTTATTTATTTATTTATTTTAAAAAAAGAATTTAATTAACTATTTTTCACAAAATTTAAACTAGATAAAGTTAAAGTAGAATTATAAGTTTTTTTCCTTAATCAATAAAACGTATATATATACCTCAAATATGAAAGAATTCCTTGGATAAATCTTATGTGCTTCCGCTCAAAACAACATTTATTATACATAATATCAATGAAATGAAAACAGTTAATAACAAATAAAGAACTCAAGTAAATTTAAATAAAAAATACAAAAATGTTCAAACTAATATAAAGGTTAACTTCAAAACAAAACAAAAAAAAAAGTAATATAGATGTTTATTATTTGCCTTTAGGACGTAGAGTTGTATCTCTCCTTAATTTAGGAGCTACAACGACCTTGCATTTCATTTGACATACTGCAGAGTACGTAATAAAAATTAATAATTAATTGAAGAAACAAAAAATTTCAAGAAATAAAAGACTTTCATTTTTAAATGGTAACTCAATTTTTTTATATCATAAAACTAAAGAAATTTATTTTATTTTGGAAAATAAGTAGTTATATTGATTAATTACAAAAATAATTAACAATTTGATAGATGGATAAATAGATAGATAATCAAAGTATAAGAGTTCAAATCTTAAGTTGTATTTTATTGTTTTTTTAATCTCCTTTTCCCTAGCTTATCTCTTATACAATTCATTATTAACATCTAGATATATTTGTCGCATTTTTTTTATAATTTCGGGGACTAAATTTTACATTTTCATTTTTCAGGGATGCATTTGTCAGCGAAATAGAAAGACAAAAAGTCAAAAAAATATTATAACAAATATGCTACGTTAGCCATCATTTCAATGATAAATTTGTCTCTCCGTGTCATGTAAGCTCTTTTATTAATGGTGATCGACGGAAGTTAACGGACGAATATATTTGTTGCATTTTTTATACTTTCAAGAACTAAATTTTGTATTTTTATCTTTCAGACATTATTTGTCAGCAAAATATACAGCAAAATATACGTTACGAGACAAAATGATTATTTAAAAGAAAAAAAACATAGAAGAAGAAATTGAGGCGTTGGGATTGGGCTTGAAAGCATGAGTTATATGGGTTTAGGCCCGTGAATAAGCTTGAATTTAACAACCGTTGATGACAATCCCAAGTCCTACCACGATTCATTCACAGTGACATTAGAAGGGACTGAAAAATGAGATGAAGTCCTCACGGCATCGTGGATGACGGGAGCAAGATTAGATCTTTAGCCTGTGACTCTCTCTCTCTCTCTCTGTATAAAACACGTATATTAGTGTTGTCAACATGATTACCACTGTGTTTTCCTTTCAATTCAAGTCATGAGTTTATTCATGTCACTCTTTTTAATTTTCACACCTCACTTCTCAGAGCCCTTTCACCTTTTTATGCTCTTCATTCACCCACTCAATCTTAAAATGAATCCAACACTCACACATTCAATCAATCAATCACCCATCACTCTCTCCTTTCCTTCACTCAATGCCCACTACCAGTATCAATCTTCTTTATTTCTTAATAATAAAGTTCTAATGATAAAATATTCATCATTTTTTAGATTTTAAATATATTGAATTTGTTATTATTTACTTCACGTTTGAGATGCTTAATCAAAATGAACAATGTCTTTCATCTGTCCATACCTCCAAAATTCTTTACCAATTTACATGAAAATTATTACCGATTACTTAGGTGAGGTTGTGTTTGCAAGACCGTTTTATTGAACGTAGTGGTTGTTTTAAAAGTTATTTTTTCTGTTAATTTTTTTTAAAGAATATCCAAATATGCCCAAAAAATAAAAAACAAAAAACAAAAATATTCTAATGATGATTGATGTTTCTCAATAATATCATCGAGATTCTTCAAAGTCAAGTATGGTAGGTATATCAAATCAAATACAACTCCTGCGCCAAGCGACGACTAAAATCTTATAAATACTCAAATTCTTATGTTTTGAACATGATTTATTTCTAGTAACTTTTTTTTTGAAACAAATGTTTTTTTGGAGAATTCAATCATTATCTTAAATTTTTAGTTTAAAAAAACATCACAAGAGACAGACATCTAGCAGCTCAACAAGAATTTTGACCTTTTTAGTGATCCATACATCGACTTTTTTACGTAAAAAAATAAAAAAAATAATTATTATGAAAAAATATAACTGAAAAATTATTTACATTGATACATTTTACTGTTTATATTAAAAGAATGTGAACAATTATATTTTTTTGACTTTGTTTAGAAATCGATTCGTAAGCTTTTATTTTTTTTATAACATGTCTTACGAAATCAGTTTCTCGGAATCGATTTTATAATGTTTGTTTTTTTTTCATATCAACTTTATGAAATCAAAAACCAATTTTATAACGCATTTTTTTAAATAGTTTTATTCTAAAATATATTTATTTTTGAATTTAATTTAATTTTATATTTTATTTTGGGACCTCTGCATACGCATGGGTCGTGAGGTTTTTTTTTTCTTATTTGGTTGTTTAAATTTTTAAAAAATAGTTGGAACACATAAAAGCAAAAATAAATAAATGAATAAGTGGAAAAAAAAACATGGGAGAAAGAATATGAAAATGGTCTACTTTTTTCTAAAACTAAATGAATTAATCCTATTATCTGAGTGTAGCTCTAAAAATATAGAGAACAATGTAGAAAATATTATTGTAATTGAATTAGTTCAATGTTGTAACTAGGGATGGAAATGAGCCGAGCCGCTTGTCAAGGGCCTATGGCTCAGACTATTTAAGATTCGATTATTTACTATAAAGGGGCGAAGTTCAAGCTTTTTAAAAAACTTTTTTAGATAAAAAGACCAAAGTCAAACTATAAAAAAAAAACTTGTTAAGCTTGATAAACCGACTTGTTTAAGTAATAATAATAATAATAATAATAATAACAACTATTGTCTATACTATTTTTATGATATTATGAATGACAGGATGAAGTACATAAAGTGCTTAGAGAGTTCACTTACATGTGAAAAATTTTCAAAAAGAAAAAGACTCAAGTTAAAAGGATAATGCAACCAGATTAATATTTCCAAAGAAAAGAATGTTTTGTAAAGATATCTTCAGATAATTTAAATATTTTTATTTGGTTATATTAGTACAAATCATCTATAATCCATATATTTTTTAATATTATGCTCTTTTTTTTCATCTTCTTTTGATATACTTTGTATTTAAATAATTTGAATTCAATATGATTTTGTTTATCAATTATTTTTGGATTTGTACATTACTTATACGAAATTTTATAAGTTTCTTTTTTTAGTTAGTATTTTACTAGGTTTTAAAACAATTAATTGGTTGAAGACGTCTTTAAGCAGACTTTCAAATAGGCTCGTAGACCAAGCCAGACTTTTATGTAAGCCGAGCCGAGCCTTTAAAAAAAGTCTATGACAGGTAATGAGCTAAGTTCAAACTTTGCATATTCAACTCAAGCCGAGCTGAAGCCTAGTAAAGTTTGGCTTGGCTCATTTCCACCCCTAGTTGTAACCAAATTATTAAACCGAGTTATTAGCGATAGTATAATTTTATCATAATACTGAATCATCTACCTAACTACATCAATGTAAACCATATTCAACAACAATGAAAAGGGGTGTTTCCCCATCTTGATTCTGTTTGACTAATAACTAATGCAATTCAGTTTCATCAGTTTTCCAAAATAGTATCTTTCAGCACAACCAACTTCCTTGTTCTTCTGCAGAAGTGTATCATTATTTTTTTCTTGTCAATTGTTTTGTCATTTTTTCCTTGGGGTGCTTCCTGTCTACATCTTTAGTGTTGCCATATTTGGCTTCTTCACCTACCTATCAAATTCTACTCTTTTATGCTCTAATCTATCAAAACCTTCTTTTCTTCCTTCCTCCAAAATCCCATATTAACTCTAGTATCTTTCATTCCATAGCATCTCAACGAAGAGGATCATCCCAATCATAGTGAAATATTTTTTTTTTATTAATTTCATATCTCTTCTATCTTTCAAAAAAAAAACTTGAGATTTATGTTATTCCTTTGTTTGTCAACAAAAAGAAAAAGGAAAAGAAAAATTGGGTTAAAAACTTTGTACCTAGATGTATTTTTTTTATTGCATTAACATTGTCTATAAAGAGAAAGTGATTCTAAAGAAGCAAAGCAACCCCATACCTCGAGCACCATAGTTTGAAAAAAGACAAAAAAAAGGCAATTATTGTTGGGTTGAAGTATTCCTTGAATAATTATTATGTAAAAAAAAAAACAAAGAGAAAAAGGTTGAAAATGAATTTTGGAGCACAATGTTCATAAGCTAAGCATCAATTCCTATTTTATAAAATAAATTTCTAAAATAAGCTATCTAACAAATAAGAATGAACACTGTATCATATTCTAGCAACCAAAAAGATCCATATTTTTCCAATCAAATTTAAGAAGCAAAATCCCTATATGTGTGTGGGGCAAATATTTCCAATATTTGACAATGGAAAGCATGCGTCTATAGTGACCATAAAAGAGCAAGATCTTCCAAATTTTTATTATTCTGTAAAAAAGAAATAGGACTACTGAAAAATAAAGTATAATATACCAGGCAAAAGATGGATAAGAACACTGCCAATTTTGTCAACCGAACTGAAAAATAAGCTACAACACCAAACAATCAAAGCCCACGCTAATAGCCCCTGCAAAACAGTTCTTGAATGAGTTATAAAGTTGACAAATGAACCATTCTTCTACCAAGACATCAAATTATCAAGGATAACATGCTTACCTCAGCAAATGAAAAGCAAAACCAGGAAAAGCTTTTCATTGCTTAGGTAAAAAGGAGGCAAGCCAAGAAGATTTTATTGGCATAATAGCAAAAATCTTTAAATGCATGAACAAATCACTTTACCACCTAGTTTTCATTAAATAGTTTTCTACTATAGCAACACATGGAATTAATACCTATATCCTTTTAATAATGAGAACATGGAGACATTATTCCAATGACTTTAATTAGTCAAGGAATTTAAGCATTGCTTAAATTCATAAAACATAGAATAGTTTCATGAGGAGTGTTAGAAATTCACTCTCTTTAACAAAGTTAAAATTTATTAGAAAACACAAATCATGAGCGGGAGTAGTGGGAGCCACACAAAATTTACGATTTCTACTAAATTCCAACCAATAATGAGTGTGTTTAAAAGAGTATGTTAAAGAATCCATTGCTACTTGCTAGCATTTCTCTAGTCTCATAGTTGCACAAATGATAACTACTAATTCTGAGTATATTTTGAAGTTAAATTATATAAGAATTTGTAATTTTTCCTTTTTGAGGAAATAATTGTTAAATTAACATCATTTAAGTTTTTGTACAGAGAATACTAAAAGTGATGAATTTATGATGTTTAGTGAATAAAATAAAGCCCAGGAAAGCAAGCTAATTAAGGAAAGCAGAGTTAATTAAAGAAAGAAAGCTAATTGAGGAAAACAGGGTTAATTAAGGAAAGAAGACTAATTCAGGAAAACAGGGTTAATTAAGAAAAGAAGACTAATTGAGAAAAACGAGGCTAATTAAGGAAAGCATGACTAATTAAGGAAAGTAAATGAGGGCTTAGTGCAAGAAGCCTCTCTGCACCTATAAAAGAAGAAAAGAGAAGAAGGAAAAGACACACAGAAATTCCAACAGAATATAATTCCTTATAGAAGAAAAAAGACTAGAAGAAGGAGAAGCAAACATGGGAAGTCAATCATTCCCTCCATTCCCTTTCTTATCTTTTCCCCTTTACTAAATATTTTCATCTTGCAATTGTAAAGTCTCCATAACAATGAGAGACTAAACCCCCTTCGTTGGGAACTTGGCAGCCAACTACATTTGATGTAATTTCTCTTCCTATGTATTTAATAATATTACTTTTGCATTATCCTTTCTTGTGCTTAATATTATTGCTTGTGGTTTGATCACCCATTTGCATGGTAAGTTTTAGAGGTAGCGTTGGAAAACATTATTTTCTAATAGAATTAGGAAATTGTATCTAAATAAAGTCATCACTATGGATATGTTCATATTTTTTTATCCAGTTATACATCTCTATTCTAAATGCAATTTACTATTTTAGCTTTGCAAAAGGATTTGAAAGAAAAAATAGATAAATTAGGCTCTTTCATGCGGTACCAAAGTTAGAGTATATTAATAGATGTAGGTGTAAATTAGAATAATTATAAATAGAGAAAAATTATTAACATTACATCAAATAGGTTAAGTTTCTAACATTCTCATTTTCTGAATTTCCTTCTACAATAATATTGGATTTTCTCATCTTTTTTGTCCTTAATTAATTCATGTTCAATTCTTTTTCTTGTTTGATTTAATTTCAGCAATTTAATTTACTATTTTCTACTACCTTTTCCAAATCTTTTTCTTAATTAAAAATCCATCTACCTAAGTACAAACAAAGTCTCTATGGATACGATACTCGAACTTTCATTTTAATTTTACTATTTGGGACAAATTGATGCACTTGCCAATTTATCAACAACTTTTTGGCGTCGTTACCGAGAACTTTGTTCTTTGTACTTGGTATTTTGGATATTCTATTTTTAATTGTATTCTTACTTAGTTTTTCAAATTTAAATGATAAAAAAAAAGAAGTATCTTTCTCTTGTGAGTCTATGCTTGCAAGGTAGAACCTCAGAAGAATTTGATCAATGAAAGATATTTTAAAGAGGTGGTTTGAGCATGTTGAAAGTATACAATTAGGCGTCATTCACTCACCATCAGTAAATTGTGATTTTTATGGAGGAGGGCATTTCAATAATAATTGTCATCTCTACTCCATGGAAAATTCTTGGTGGGAACAAGAGTTACACCTTTACAATCAATTGTTAGTTATTTACGTGTCAATAATGCTCCTATATTATAGGGCTGAATGGGTCTTTTATTAGTTGCTTTATTTACTCCTATTTTAGTGCCACTTAGCATGTCGTGTCAGTTAGTTTGTTTGCTGAGAGTTTGTAAGGCTTATATAAGCCATTCTTTGCATTGAATAAAAGTACCAGTCCACAAATGTTTTTTTGTGAGACTTTCAACAATTGGTATTAGAGCTCCGTAAGGGGCCTGATCCAGTAAGTGAATGAGATACGTGTGTGGAGAGAAAATATCCAGATCAAGTGTGAAGAGCAATCTGGTATAGAGTGTGGGCAACCTAAGTGAGAAGTGTGAGAGTAAGGATGTCTACATCAGAAAAGTTTGTTCAATCGGTCATTCCAAGATATGATGGCCCCTATGATTTCTGGTCCATGACCATGGAAAATTTTCTGCACAGTAAGGAAATGTGGCAACTAGTAGAAGATGGCATACCAACGTTGGGAGCCACGCCCACTGAGGCACAGAAGAGGAGTGCTGCTGAGGCGAATCTAAAGGATATGAAAGTAAAGAACTACTTGTTTCAGGCTATTGAAAGAGAGATTCTTGAAACAATTCTAGACAAAAGCACATCACAAGCGATATGGAGGTCCATGCAGCAGAAATACCAAGGCTCAACATGAGTCAAATGTGCTCAACTTCAAGCACTACGACGAGAGTTCAAATTGCTGACCATGAAAGATGGTGAGAAGATTGATACCTACCTGGGACGTACACTCAGCGTAGTCAACAAAATGAAAGCAAATGGTGAAATAGTAGACTCGAGCACAGTGGTCAGCAAGATACTTATATCTTTAACCCCAAATTTCAACTATGTGGTGTGTACTCCATTGAGGAAGCCAACGACTTGAGCACCCTAAGCCTTGATGAACTACATGGCAGCTTGCTTGTTCATGAGCAAAGAATGCAGAGTTTTCAACCTGATGAACAAGTGCTGAAAGTCACTCATGATGATCGTTCGGGAGCAAGTCATGGTCGCGGTAGAGGAAGTCGTGGACGAGGAAGAGGACGTGGGAGACAACCTTTCGATAAGGCGCTTGTTGAATGTTTCCAATTTCACAAACTAGTACATTTTCAGTACGAATGTCCTGGAGTGGAGAAGCAGGTTCATTATGCAAAATTTGAGGATGCAACAGAGGCAGAAAATGAGACTCTGTTGGTGGCATATGAAGAAATGACACAATCTGTCCAAAGGGAAGACTGGTTTCTAGATTCTGGGTGCAGTCATCATATGACTGGTAATAAGCAGTGGTTCACAGAAATACATGAAGAAGGGCTCAATAAGAATGTGAAACTTGGAAATGACACAACACTGAATGTTGTAGCCAGAGGAAGTATTCAGGTTCAAATCAATGATGTAACTCATGTTATATCTGATGTTTACTACGTTCCAGAGCTTAAGACCAATCTCTTAAGTTTGGGACAACTTCAAGAAAAAGGTTTAGCTATCTTAATCCAAAATGACACATGTAAGATATTTCATCCAGATAGAGGATTGATCATTCATACTAACATGAGAGGAAATAGGATGTATTATGTATCAACCTCAATGACTTCCTAACATCCTCAGTGCTTCCAAGCTGAAGATGATTTAGATAAGGCAACTCTGTTGTGGCATAAACGATTTGGACATCTCAATTTTAAGGGACTTAGCACACTCGCAAATAAGCAAATGGTGATTGGTCTACCTTTTCTGCAAACTCCCAATACTATATGTACTATTTGTCTCGTGGGGAAACAACATAGAGATGTCATACCAAAGCAAAGTTCATGGAGAGCATCAATGAAACTCCAATAATTCATGCTGATATATGTGGTCCCATTTCGCTAGCTTCACACAGCAATAAAAGGTACATCCTGAGTTTTGTTGATGATCATTCTCGTAAAATGTGGATTTACTTTTTGCATGCAAAATCCAAAACGTTCAATGCATTCAAGAGCTTCAAAGCATGTGTTGAAAAAGAAGCTGGCACCCACATTGTGTGCTTAAGAACTGACCGAGGTGGTGAATTCAATTCCAAGGAGTTTTCAAACTTCTGTAATCAACACTGTATCTCTTGGCAATTGAAAGCTGCCTACACTCCTCAACAAAATGGAGTTGCAGAGCGTAAGAATCGCACCATCATGAACGCAGTTAGAGCAGTGCTTCATGACAAGCAGGTTTCAAAATCCTTCTGGCCTGAGGTAGTGCGATGGTGTGTTCATGTTCAAAATCAAAGTCCAACCTCTGCAATAGATCAAGGGACTCCAGAAGGGGTGTGGAGTGGAGTGAAGCCGCGTGTTGATTACTTCTGCACATTTGGATGTGTCGCACATGTTCATATTCCAGATCAAAAGAGAAGCAAACTAGATGCAAAGAGCCAACAATGTATTCTCTTGGGCGTAAGTGATGAGACAAAAGCTTACAAGCTCTATGATCCTATTACAAAGAAAGTCATTGTAAGCAGAGATGTGGTGTTTGAAGAAGACAAAAGCTGGAATTGGGATGCGCATGTAGATGGAGGTACAACTCCTGCTCTTGATTGGGGAGACAAAGATGTTGAGGAAATTGAAACTGTAGAATCTGCATCCCAACAAATAACAGTCAGTCGTGATCAACCAGTAACACTCGAGCCAACTTTAAATTCAGCACCCGCTGATTCTCCAATTGAAGGAAAGGCAACCAGGACCCGGAGACAACCATTATGGATGTCTGACTATGAGACCAACCTATCTGTAGAAGAGGAGAGCTTACTGGCAATGATGATAACCGATTTTGTAGACCCCCAATCCTTTTAAGAAGCTTACACAAGTCAGCACTTGAGAGCAATGATGATAACTGATTCTGGAGACCCCCAATACTTTGAAGAAGCTTACACAAGTCAGCACTAAAGAGAAGCAATGAATGCTGAGATGAAAGCAATTGAAAAGAACAAGACGTGGGAACTTGTAAATATTCCAGACGGTGTTAAACCCATTGGCGTAAAATGGATCTTCAAGACCAAATTCAATGAACATGGCCAGATAGAGAAGTATAAAGCCAGGATAGTGGTCAAAGGCTATGCCCAACAGTATGGAATCAACTACACAAAGGTATTTGCTCTTGTGGCTAGACTTGACACAATAAGAGTGTTGTTAGCTGTGGCAACTCAACGTTCATGCGAAGTATTTCAACTTGATGTCAAAAGCGCCTTCTTACATGGCGAACTTCAAGAAGAGGTGTACGTTCAACAACCTGTTGGATTCATCAAGAAAGGCAGAGAAAATCATGTATACAGACTCAGGAAAGCTCTCTATGGACTTATGCAGGCTCCACAAACCTGGTACAGTAAGATAGAAGCCTACTTTGCCAGAGAAAAGTTTGTACGTTGCTCTAGTGAACACACCTTGTTCACGAAAAAGGTTCATGATAATGTTTTGATTGTTAGTCTCTATGTTGATGATCTGATTTTTACTGGAAATTGCAAAGATATATGTGAAGAGTTCAAAAGTTCAATGCAGCTGGAATTCGACATGATCGATTTGGGTAAAATGAGGCATTTTCTGGCAATAGAAGTAATACAGAATGAGGCAGGAATTTTCATCTGTCAAAGACAGTACGCACGTGAGGTGCTAGCTCGGTTCAACATGATAGAGTGTAACTCTGTTCAAAATCCCATTGTACCAGGAACTACATTGCCCAAGGATGATGAAGGATCTTCAGTAGATGCTACAAAGTTTAAACAAGCTGTTGGTAGCCTCATGTATTTGACAGTCACACGGCTAGACTTGATGTTTGGGGTAAGTCTAATCAGCATATACATGACTAATCCAAAGGAGTCACATTGGGTTGCCACAAAACGAATTTCCAGGTATTTAAAAGGCACTATTGAGCATGATCTTTTCTATCAAAAAGGAAAGAAAACAGGTCTCTCAGCCTACAGTGATAGCAACTATGCAGGAGACTTAGATGATAGAAGAAGCACCTCTGGATCAATATTTATGATGGGAACTGCAGCTGTATCATGGGCTTCGAAAAAGCAGCCTATAGTTAGTTTATCTACTACTGAGGCTGAATACATTGTTGCAGCATCTTGTGCATGTCAATGCATTTGGCTTAGAAGAATTCTAGAGCATCTTGGGTTAGGAGAAAAAGGAGCCACCGAAATTTTATGTGACAACAAGTCTACAATTCAACTATCCAAGAATCCTGTTCTCCATGGAAGAAGTAAGCATATTGCAATGAGATTTCACTTTCTCAGAGATCTGGTGAATAATCAAGTAGTTCAACTGAAATACTGCAATACTAATTAACAAGTGGCTAACGTGATGACTAAAGTTGTGAAGCTCGATCAATTTGAGAAGTTCAGACACATGCTTGGTGTAGTTAAAGTTACTGAAATAAGCTAAAGCTTAAGGGAGGGAATGCTAGTTATTTACGTGTCAATAATGCTTCTATATTATAGGGCTGAATGGGTCTTTTATTAGTTGCTTTATTTACTCATATTTTATTGCCACTTAGTGTGTCGTGTCAGTTAGTTTGTTTATGAGATTTTGTAATGCTTATATAAGCCATTCTTTGCATTGAATAAAAGTACCAGTCCACAAACGTTTTCTTGTGAGACTTACGCATACTTTGAGTTTCAACATCAATATGAAGAAAAAAGACTTTCTCATATGGAGAATATGTTGATGCAATTCATGGAAACATCCCAAGCTAGCTTCAAAGCCAATCAAAACTCAATTCAAAATCTAGAGATTCAGGTTGGCGAGAGTTACTCCATGGAAAATTGTTGT
Organism: Glycine soja; assembly: GCF_004193775.1. Classification (NCBI taxonomy): domain Eukaryota; kingdom Viridiplantae; phylum Streptophyta; class Magnoliopsida; order Fabales; family Fabaceae; genus Glycine; species Glycine soja. The sequence goes on along the minus strand of NC_041011.1, from coordinate 39,781,119 downwards.
TGGGAGCAAGAGTTACAACCTTACAATCAATATGAAGAAGAAAGAATTTCTAATCTTGAGAACGTGTTGATGCAATTCATGGAAACATCTGAAGCTAATCAACATGCATTTCAAAATCTGGAAATTCAAGTTGGTAAGCTAGCAAAAGAAGTGGCTGAATTACCTTTTTTGGTCACAAAGGAAGAAAACTTTGTAGAGGTTGAAGTTCATGAGGAAAGTCTTGTAGAAGAGCATGATTCAAGAGAAAAATATGATGAAAAAAGTGAAGAGAGAACACAACAACAATGAGAGAAGTGCTCACAAGTAGAAATTCAATAAGAAAGTATTCTCGAAGTCAATACTCTTCCTCATCAACTGATTGGCAAGGAAGAAAGACATGGAGAACGTGATAAATCTTTAAGTGTCATTCTCTCCTTGATCACCAACACTTCTCTTGCAATGATGTGGAAGGCGTTTCTAGGATACATGAGTTTCATGGAGTCTCTAGCTAAGAGGCGAAAATGCAAGGAAGATGTGTTCTATGTGATCTTCATGCCACCTTGAAGGCATTTGTCCCGTCAAGCTATTGGTGTTAAAAAAGCGCTTACTGGGAGGCAACCCAAGATTTCTTACTCTATCTTTTTTTTTAATTAATTACATTGTGTGTTTTTCTGTTATTTCTTAGAATAGTTATGTTCAATTTATTTCAAAGATAATGTGTGCTTGCCTTAGCTCTAGGAGGCTAAGAAAACTATAGGAATGTCTTGCATGAGTAGAGTGATAAGAAGCAACCAAATGCTTGTGCAAGTTGTCTGGCCAGGAGTCCAGTTTCTTTCTGTAGGGGGGTGATACCTTTGGTACTGGTAATGATGATGTTGTAGAGACTAGAGCTAATGATGACTACGTTGCGGACATCACTATTGTTTAGGAAGCTTGGGATCCAGGGCCCACACAGGATTAAGGCCCATTTTGATAAGGATTTTTCTTTAATTTTCTTTAATTGTCTTTATTTATTTTGTTTTGTTTTCATTTATTTATTTTTCATTTTAATTTCTTGCATTTCGGACAATTTAATTTCAATAGTTTCAACTTAGTAGTTTAAATTCAGTCATTTAATAGCTTTAGTTTAGTTCGAGGCATGATAGAGAAATAGGTACTTATTGATTGAGGAAGGCGACAGTAGTACCATTTCGTTTCTTCCTTTCCTAACCCAGTTGAATATTCAATTCATACTTTGCTTCTCAACAGAAAAAAATAATTAATCTTCAATATATATTGTATCCCTTTTCATGTAAAAATAACTCTTCATAATTCATACATCTTCTTAACTTGAGCAGTGTTTAAGTTAAAACCAAGAAAGAAAGAAAGAAAGAAAGAAATGACAAATCTTTGTGGTTTAGCTGCATAGACGGAAAACCTAAAAAAAACACCATGTTGTAAAAGATCTAGAGAAAAAACTAAGTTTTCTCTCAGAGAAAAACATAACCATTCAAAACAAAAAAAAAACATACTTTCTTCCAGACAAACACCAACAGAAACTCTTTCAAAGACAAAGATACCAAAAATTCAACAATACATTCACAAAAATCCAACGATACATTCCAAGAAAAACATCAACAAAAAATACCAAAAAAATTACTTAAGCTAAATAAGCTCTACTAAACGTCAAGTCCATCAGAAGTTAGAAAAAAAATCAACCAAAAGTTACAAAAAAAGATTAGAATAATTAAAAAAAAGAGTTAATCTAAAAAAGCTTTACCAAACATAAAATCCTTAAGAAGTTGCAAAATGAAATAAGAAAGAAAGTGAGAAACCATAATCATTTTGGTTTCCAACTGTGGTAGTTAAAAAACAAAGAGTGTCTTGTCTCATTGAATGTGTGTCCATACCACGAAACCAACCGCTCATCGTCACTCCGACAATGTGGCTGGAAATCCAATAATGTTCGTTGTTCCACTTCTACCTCCGACAATGCCTTGCACCACAACAACCCAATCGTAAAACATAAAGCAGAGGATACTCACATGAAGAAAGAGAAAGATAAGAGAAAAAAGAAAAAGAGAAAGAAGAAGATTGTTGAGAGCGAAAAGAAGATTTTTTTAAGAAGGAAAAAAAACACACAACACAAAACATATAGGGAGTAGAGGAGGCACGGGGCACAGGATAGGGGTACGTGTGCCATGGCGAGGGAGTTTAGGGTTTAGGAAGAAAGAGAAAGATAAGAGAAAAAGGAAAAGGAGAGGAAGAGAAGGAGTGAGTAAAGTGAAAAGAGAAAGTCATGTGTCATTCAATTTGATAATGGAATAGGCTGGTGAAAAGTCCAAATTGCCCCTGTTCAAGCGACATGTCAATAATATAGGATGTCCATTTTAGACTTTTCGATGGACTATTCTTATATATAGATTTATTTAGATTTCAATTATTAAATAGATTTATTTTAAAATATTTTACTAAAGTCAAATAAAGTTAATTTAAAAGAAAGTGTTGTTAAAAAAACAATTTTAAGATGATACTTCTACTACATAATTTTATTTTTATAAACTATAGTTTATTTTACATAGATTTTTTTCTCAATGATTTATGAGTCGATTGTCCAATATAAAGAAAAATTAGACTTATATAAAAACTTTAATATAAAATAGATCTTTAAATAGATTAATAGACCAAATTCAACTTTTAAATAGATTAAATCAAACTTATAAATAAAATCTATAACAAATAATAGAGCAAACTCAATTCTTCTTACATTTTTTACATACTTATTAAAATATTTAATTTTTTTACATGTTTCTTTTCTTATCATATCATAAATATTATCAAACTTATATTTTTTTTTTAATTTTTTTTCTGTCTCCCTAGATGTCTAATAATAACATTGTAAATACTCATTACATATTTTTCCTATCAAATGATATCACTTATCATATTTATATTTTTGTCTCTTTTTTAACTTTCTTTGTAGGTTTAGTATAATATTTTAATCTCCAGCAATGATAAAATATATTTTATTTTATTTTGAAATATTAATTTTATTTTGTTTTAGTTAGAAAACTAAGTGAGCAAAGGAAGATAAAAAAATATAGCAACAAGTTGAATTGAACTAAAATATTTAAATTACAAAATATTTTAAAATTACCAAAAATAGAACAAAATATTTAAATGAGAAAAATACAACAAAAATTTTAAAATACAAAGAATATGACATCAATTTAATGTTGTTGGCTTCAGCCTACATGGTTGGGGCAATTTTTCTTTGAATGGTCTGAGATACGACACACAGAACATTGCTTTGGTTGACCTGATTCTCGGATGTCCATTTTGGTGTGGATACGAGAGGAGACATGACAACCCTTGGAATTTTTTTTCTTGTCTGGGTCGGGACAAATCATTGGTTCGTGACACGGTGGTCAATACGCTTCGTTGTGCAATTCTCTAAACAATCCTCTGTATATGTTGGAGACATTTTCTAATGTATACACAAAATGAATGTAGTTCCTGTACTCACGGTAAGCATGCTTACAAGCAGAAACAACATGAAAACAAGACATATGCAATTTCTGGAATTTGTCACAGTCACACCACCTTTCATTCAGTGTGACCATGAAATCTCGAGAGGGTTGAACCTCTCTCAAGTTTATTGTCTCCTGAACCAAGAACTATGTGTCGCATAGATTAAACTCTAGAATAGTGAGTGCTTGCCTTTTCTGTGCGTCTTCAATGACCTTGTTTAGTACTTGCGTATAAACTTGGCTAGATGCAAGCATTGTTGCGACTTCTTTCCCTCTTTTGTTGAACAATGCATTACACCTTAGATATGTTGATTTTACTAATGCATATATTGACATATTTTTTGATTTCTTGAGTATCGAATTAATTGACTCAGTAAGATTGGTGATATTGTGTCCCCATCATCAGCCGCCATCTCATGTGAGAGTCCATTTTTCTTGCGAAATCTCATTGAGCTAATTAATTGCCCAATGACCATCTGCTTCATCCCTTAGAATGTTGTAGTAGTGATTGAATGTAGGTTCTGTCCTTGCATATGTTGAATATTACAAACATACAATTTCAATATTATGAACAATACAAAATGAAGTAATATTTAATATGAAGAGAAATAAGTTTGACACGCACCCATATTGATAATTAGTTTTTTAATGACATTGTTGTTGAACCTCCTCATGTAATTTTGTGCAATGTATCGAATGCAGAACACATGCAAAAAATTCCATGTCGTCCACCCACGATCACGTCTTGAGTAGACACTTTTAATTGACTCGTGCCTATCTGAAATCAAACATAGACCATGTTGTTAGGTGACATGTATTTTTAAATTTTGAAGGAAGAAGAGTCATGCTCCCGTTGTTTCACTATCGACAACAGCAAAGGCAATTCGAAGGATTTTATTGTTGTCATCTTGTGTAACTTTCACAAGGAGGGTCCCCTTGTACTTATTGTACAACGATGTTCCATCGACCTTAACCATAGGTTTGCAATATTGAAACCCATCGATACACGGTTTGAAACTCCAAAAAAGACGAAACCCTTTATTGTTTGACCTTCTTGTGGTGACATTGACAGTGTTTCCTTCTCCACTACCATACCAGGAAGAAATTGCTACATAGCTTGCAACAATCTCAGTAAATCATAGTACAATTTTTTCCAGTTGTCGTAGGATGTTTACAATGGTCTTTTGCTTTGCCAACCATAATTTGTGGTACGTGGTGGTGCAGCCTTTAGTACTTTTGATGTGTGCTATCCAAACTGGCATTAAAGTTGATGGATCATTTTCAATCTAGTTGTGGATGCTTTTACTGATGGGAAAATACAACAACTTTGCATGATATCGTGAGATTGATGGACTTGAACATGTATGAGGTTTACAGAACTTTCTTATTTCTAATTGCATACTTGCAAGGATGTATGATGTCCTGCACCTCCAAGCACGACTATCATCATCACAAATGACAAATAGGTTTGTTGGATTCGATAGTTGTGTCTTGTAGTTAGCTCCTTTGCTCACAGGATATGGTTGCAAAACATGTTGTACTTCTTGTTTTGTTAGAATACACATTCCTTCAAAAAGAGTCCCCACTTCTTTGTGATCCAAGCTATGGTTGTATTCAAAATCTTGAAAATTTCTGACTCAAACAAAGTCCATTTTTGGTAATGTATTTAACACTAACATATTACATTTCACTAGATGGGGCGATAGAGGGCTACGATTGTCTGGAACCCCATGCGGTGATGTGATAGGCTATAGGTCAAGATTCGACAACATGCATAACGAGGAGGTTGAACCATTTGTTTTTTGTTTTATTTATTCAAAGATCAATTACATTATTTTTAAAATTACTAACACAAGTTATTTTTTAGTTCCATTGGATGCCTTATAGAGGGTTTGAGTCATTTCTTCCAAAAATTTTCCTAACACGGTTTAAAACTTATCCAAACGTTGCCGCCACATCTAGTTTAGCTTCAGACATGGAAACTAAACAATATCCTCCACAACAAAGTCCACCAGTCATTGCTTGCATGCATGAGGAAGGACTACAACCATATGCTCAATCATATGCATTAATTGACTGAGCAGTGTAATTTTTTTTTTATAAGAATTGAATAGACATTCATTTCTTCGAGATGATTTAATCCCATGTTGTTTTTACCTATATGATTTGACCTCACATTGCTTGTTTTGAGACAATGTGATTGGACAATGCTTTCTACTAAACAATTTGACTAAACACTACTTTTTTTTTAATTACGCAAACCAAACGTAATTAATTAAGACTTGATCTAAATTGTTTATATTATTAGTGCTGTCTCAGTCGTTGCTATGAGTCATGAAAGAACAGTAGATCATTCAATAGAGATTTGATGCAACTCAATACTTTTGTCTGATATTCACCTTATTACTTAAAACACAGAGAGCGTATTCGGTCTTATGTATTGTGATGTTGACATTATTCTATCAGATGAAGGGATAGTGTTTGAAAGCCTCACTGATCCTAAAGTTATCACAATAAGTGATGACATGTTGCTTGCTGCCTTAAGGAAAATAATTTTTTATGGTAATGGAGGTTCCAGGATTTTAATAAATATTTTTTACCGTCAACCAATCTACATAGTTGATGGTTTTGTTGAATACAACTATATGAAGCTCAAATGCGACAATGATGTGAGAAAAATATTTTTCATCTATTCAGAATTATTTAGTGCCAAATGTCTGATTGAGTTGAATGTAACCTTTGGGCGTTCTGATGTGAAATCCTTGTCCTGCTACGTAAACTAAGGAAACCAAGAAGAGTTGATGAGATAATTGTTTTGATATGTGATAAATTTGTGTAATCATTGCACAAACTATTTGTTGTTACTTTTTTTTGAATAAACTTGTAATTCATCATTGAGATTCTGTTGTTACTTTTTTTTGTTAAGATTTTCTATTTTAATCGTGTTAATTCCAAAGGATTATAATGTTTACCTGGACTTTATTTATCTAAGTCTTCTTCTTCTTTCTTGATCTTCTTCAATTTAGATAAACTTAATTTCATTTAAGGAGTTTTTTTTTTAAATAGATAAATTATATTTAAGTACTCATAAGAAGATAAATATTTAATTAAATTTAAATACAATATTTTTTAGCTAGGTTGAGCTTCATTTAAGAATTAATTGGTTTTTTTAAAAAAAAATACTATTCTAGATAAATTATATATTTTTATAAATTAATATATATATATATATATATATAAGTAAAATTAAAACAAAAAATGGTTAATCTTTTTTTAAAAAAATCAGTTTCAATTTTGAAACTGTTTATTTTTTAAAATCTAATTTAAAAATCAATTCCTAACAAAACCGTACTTTAGAAATCGATTTCTAGAAAACTGATTTTTAAATTACGTAAAACTGCCGTGTAAAACTTTATTTTACACTATATTTAGAAATCTTTCCACGAGAACGAGTCTAGCATATCTGACTGGAAACAACGACGACCCAGCGTGACTCATGTAATACGTTTCTATTTCAATTGGAGGAAATGATTATTCATGTAATATGTTTCTATTTCAATTGGAGGAAAGGATTATTTTAGTCCACGAATATATAAATTGATAATTTAGTATATGAATGCATAAAAAGTTTGACAGTTTATGTCGTTAAATTTATAGGACTATTATTAATTTTTATTCTCTCATAGACTAAATTAATCATCATTGAATTACATATTTATTGATCAAAATAGTCATTTATTTATTTCAATTTCTTTTTTTGAGGTATTATTTCAGTTATTATTTCGATTAACATTGCAAGTTTACAAATAGTCATAGGTGCAGTTGTATTTTAGTCCACTATACTATAGGATTGACCTAATAATGAGATTGAAAGAGTACATATGACATCGTAAATTTGAATTTCGGTTTGATCATTGTTTACCAATGAAAAGTTATATTTTAGTATTTTTTTTATTAAGTTTAAGTACTTATTTTTTAAGTTTCTTCTTAATCACGTCCTTTATCAACACATTTTCAATTATTATTACAAATTTATGATGCAACTACACTATATTTTATATAAATACATTAATTATCTCAATATCTTTTTTATATATTGATAGTTAATATGTATGTCTAAATTAATTATAATTATAATTATTTTACTTGAAAGTGTATCACATTAAAAATAATAATTTTGAGTGATATTTTTAATTAGATGACATTTAGTATTTGTTGGGTCATCATATATCTATCGATTTTGTTGATAAGATTTTATTATCAAAATATATGCATGGTTACCTTTATATTATATAGTATTTAAAAAATGAAGTATAATATTTTTAAAACAAAATACATTATTTTGTAGTGATATATAAAATGATATCAATTAACACGGTATATATTATATGGTTGAAAAATAATTATGACTATTAAACATATAGTTAGAAGTTGGATTAATTTTCGTATTAGGAGATTAGACTCTCTAGCTCCCTTAACACTGAGAAAAAAAATGAAATTAGATAATCAAAATAGCATATTTTACTATAAGAAACAAAATTAGAATTGAATTTATATTAGATTGGGTTTGGAGCCTCGTTAGAAGACACAAAGGCAGCATCGCGCGGAATGCACGGGGGAAATTTCTGTTGTGTGAAACTGTAACTGCGAGGCCCACTAATCCCCACCCTTCGTACCACGACTCTGTCTGCACTGTTTCCATACAACTCAGAATCAAATCAATGCGTTACCATTTACCACTAATATCATTTCGTAACTACTGTTTTTTTTTGTCCTCTCTTACGTCTCATACTCTCACTATTTTTTTATACTATCTTCATCTTCGGTAACAAATGAAATTTAGAACACAGAATCAATCAACCAGAGCATGTGCAATATATATGTGAATGTGATATGTTTATATGTGGTGTGCATGTATCATGTATGTTTTTTTTACCTAATTTCCTCCTTTGCACCACTACGTGCTGCTCACTGTTTAAGTTGACACACTTTATTTTTCTTTACCAAGCAAGTAGAAGCATGTGCCAATTATCAACTGTTAAGCCCCCACATGTTTTTCTTTTTTCAAATTTATTCAAAAGATAACCTAACTTCCCCCCCCCCCCCCCCCCCACATAATTACTTTAAATATTACTAACTAATTAATATAACTTCTTTACTATTTTGTAAAATATCATCACTTGCTTTAGGTTAGGGCCGGCCCCACCGATAGGCAAGATCACATGAAAAAATAGTTGAAGTGAAGGAGAGCACTTATTTTGATTCAAGCTAGTAGTACCATGATATTTTTTTGCCTCAAACTTTGAGAAACAAAGATCAAAGAAGTAAAGCTACTTCCAAGGATACCAAAGCAAACTCAAGGCCCCCTAGAGACAGGATGTAAAGGAGGTTCACTTCACTTCTCACAAATGAAGAGATAGATACACAACCAAAACAAGTTGAATTCGAGCACAAGGAATGTCTATGCATTATCCACACTCCAAACTAGCCTTTACATAAAGAATCCTGCTAGAGACATGATATAGCAATCATTCGTATATCTTTATCTTATCATTTTATTAAGCTTTTTATAGAATTGTCAATTCATGATCGTAGGTCCATGATTGAACAATGCAAATAAGATTATATAAAAGATAAACAACAATCAAATGATTAAATTTATACTGAAAAATATTGATATGTTTAGATCAATAATTCATTGAAAAAAGTAATTTTTATAAATCTAAATGATATTTTTTTTAACAATAATTATGTCGAAAAAATTAATTTAAAATTTTTATACCAACTCTGTCGAGTTTGTACGTGTAGAAGCGAGTGAATGTTACTGTAAATGTCCTTGTAAACATGAGTTTTATGTTGCAGCAAATAAAGGCGAGTTCGTACCATAGTATATGGCTAATTAATGAATACTCAAATATTCAAACTGTGCCTGTGTCAATTTTAGCCTATTGACTCATGGTATTTCACTATTTTGTCGTTTATAGTGATTTCCCCCCAGTAACTATAAAATAATTACCCAATCCATTGCATGAAATTCTAAAGACAAGAAAGTATAAATAATTTTATTTATTTTTAAAATTAAAAGAGACACAGTGAGATGTACACTTAATTATGTAAGAATAAAAATACATATAAAGATATGAAGGATTGGTTCAATGGGTTTGCAAGATGCTTCCTTTGGGTTTAGTCAATGTTGTCTTTTTCGTGCATTGGAGATGAGGGGAGACATACTTGCAGAGACACCAACATACTAATCAGAATTCGGTAAAGTAATGATCTTGATTCTTGATATTTGAATTATGCGTACCTATTTTAACTTATCATGAGATGCTTACACTCATGCATCCAGAAATTTTTCTTACTCACAACAACAAATAATTTATAATATTTTTATAAAATAAAAATATTGTAAGATTATACAAAATATATGATGTCATTAAAAAGAATAATTCAAAATATTTGAATTTCTTAAAATTACAATAATCTTTTATTAATTTTTCATTGAAAATACTATGTGATTATTTCATTGTAAATATTGTAAATAAATATATATCTATGTATGTAACTAAATAATAATCAACTATTATTTTTTCTCATGGGATTATACATTTTATTCTTCTCAAAATTAATTACATAAAAATATCTTAAATGACAAACTTTTTTAATCCATTTCTTGCTTTATTTAAGAATTATGATAAAATCACTCAAATGAAAACATATAGCATAAATTAGTAAATGATTTATTGTGCTGTGTTGAGGTCTATAAGAGGAGTTGGAACATTTTAAACTAAGTTATTATTTTGATCCTCTATTTTTTAGGTTTAATTTGATCACTTAATTTATATATATTAGATTCATTTTAATTCTTTTATTTTTAAAATTTCCAATTAGGTTCTTTTTTTTTAAATTGAATTTAATTTGGTCTCTTTTTTTGAAAACATTCAGACATGGTGAAAGAAAAAGGAGATCAAATTGAATTCATTCTAAAAACTACAGGATCTAATTGAATATTTTAAAATTAAAGAGATCAAACTGAACCTAAAAAAAAATTAGAGGAATAAAATAATAATTAAATCTAAAAGTTAAAAGGATAAAATAATAAAATTAATATCAATTTATTCTGTCTTTGTTATTTCTTATATTTTTGATACATATTTTAAAAAAATTATCTTATAAGAATAATATCTATTTTTTTCAGATAGGAATAATTTTTTATTACTATAAATAAAATAAATAAATTTAGTGGGGACCATTACCCCACTAAACCATAAGTGGATCCGTCCCTGGATGTTTATAATTATAAAAGAGTGAATTATTTCACTAGTAGCTAAGTTTAGAGAATTCTAAAAAAAAAAAAGCTGTTTAGAGAAAAGAATTATTTTTTCCCTTATTATTGTTTGACTCAAAGTTTGTCAGCATTCTGATTTCAAGTGATTTTTTTTTTATGATAATCACCCAAATATGTTATTAGCTCTTTTCAAGTATAAATTATTACGTAATTCTTGATCATCATCGTCTATGATTTCAAATTTTCAACCGACTTCAATGTAACATGTACTTAATTTTTTCAACATGCAAGAAAAAATAATAACATTCAATTAAATATAACATAAAAATTAGTAAAAAATATAATAATCCTAAACTACCTAATAGTTTCTTGGCCATTTTGAATATAAAAAGAATAGCTCTGAATTTTATAAAATCTTTTATCAATCCTCAATCTTCATACATATATACTTTTAGATAAAGTGAATAATAAATACTGTTTAAAATTTTAAAAACATTAAACACGTTAAAGTATCAGGAAGATTTTATAGAAAAATATAACATTACTCTTCCCGCTAATACATAATCAAATATAGATCTAAGTTACCAAATACTAGTATTACACAACCCATGGTTAATCCCTCAAATGCATAACCATTGCAGTACAAAGGATTATTTCCAAAATTTACATGAACCTTATTAACCTTAATTTCCAACAAGTCACCTAAGGATCAAGCATGGTTTCCACTTGCAGGCCCTCCAAGTGTCAAAACCAACCCTTGAAGGTCACTCCTCACTTTATGCTCTTTGGCTAAAGACACAGTAGTGCCTCTCATGATTGGTGTTGGCTGAGCTAGCACAGGTTGGCTTATGCCGTGGCAGGGCTCTGCACGCGAACAATTTGCTACTTGCTGAGAATCCCTCACATGATGATTTGAGTTCATAAATGGTTGAGTGGAGGGAAATGAACATGATACAGAACACTTTGGCTCAACACTTGTGGAGAATACTCCTGCTCCCTGATCATACATACATTTTTCTGTTACATCGCTCGCACTATAATCAAATCGTCGAGAAATTATTATATAGTCTGACACTATCAAATGTTCATGATCTCGTCCAATTTTCACGTAACATGTAATTAAGATTTTCAATTTAAAAGAGTTAATAAGACTCAGTTATGTGTCACCTAAAAAAAATTGGTTAGGATCATGGTAGTCTTGCACCCTATAGTAATTTGTCCAAAGTATTTTAGGGAACTACGGTTCAAAAGCTTACTGGTGCAAATAATACTCCTCTGAAAACTCTTCCATTCACAGCTGCAGTCATGAGTAAACCTGAATCAAAGGCTCCATCAACTTTCCCCCGAACTTCAGCACCAATCTAGGATGCAAAATCCAAAATGAAAAAACGATTAACTAACAATAATAAGAGAAAAAATATTTCAGCAGAGTGAAATTCCAAAATTTGAAAGCAAAGGATCCACCAGGTGTTGAGTATGTCGAGCTCCTTTTCGATCCTCATCAACATGAAGATAATGTTCTTGTTTTGGTTGATTTTCTATGAGATGAACACTTCGTTGTGTGATATTCTTCAAAGCTGTGTTATTACTTGGGATATTGTCAAGCTGGCAATAGCTTGGACTTTTATTGATCTGTTTGAACCAATGATAACTCTGAGCATCCATGACAGAAACATTTGATTTTTGACCTGGGGTCTGTTCTTGATCAGATTGAGATGGAGATGAATGCTGGGACAGTGAAAGAGAATGTTCTTCTTGTTCTGATTCAACATCCCACACCTTTGCAATAGCAATTCTCCTCCTCTTCTGTTGTGATGTGCCTGCATAGAATCACAATTTTTTGGTCAATAAATCCATGATTCTCTCAGGTTGCACGTAAACGTGAAGAGATTATTACATGGTCCGAGACCATCATGATTTCAATCATTCTCCACAATGACACAGTGAAATGCTATTAATTCTTTCTCATAAGTTGAAAAACATTACATGTCAGTAGAGATTGATTGAGACCATGAATACGTGATGGTCCATGACTATATAACAATTTCTCCTAGAAGTGAAGTGAGGTTAAAAAAGTCTTAACCCACCAGAATCAAAGTGACAAGGGTTCACTTTATCCGATACAACTTCATAAGCCCATTTACCCAAGACTTCCATATTATTATTCCCATTGCGTGGAGTTGTCTGCTTTAAAACAACATTGTTAATTAGTTCTTCTTTTGAAAAAGAAATAAATTATCACATCAACAAGAACTTATAACAACATTGCTACACGAGCTTTTGTACCGAGTTGGTATCTGCTCCTCCAGGTATGGTCCTCTTTTCATGGTTCCAACAAGTTCCAAAAACTTTGCACATGGAAATGTTGTAACGCCCATTTGGATGCTCTGCTCCAAGCTGCAACACTAACAATTCGTTCAAAGGACGCTCATCTTCCCCACACCTGCTACAAGTCAAAAACAAAGATATCAAAAAGAAAGGAGATATGAAGTTGGTTGGATACTTAAAAAAGAAGAAAAGAAACAAAAGTCATGAGTTCGATCTTTTCTATTAACATTTACTGATAAATAAATTACCAATAAATAAATAAATAAAGATATCGAAAAGAAAATCTGATATGCAGAAGGAAATACTGTAGAAAACAAAATAGGAATTGTCATAGTCACATTTATTAACTAATAAATTGTAGTAAATGGGAACCAACCAACCCGCCATATATGGCAATATCCATGTCTGCAACAACAGCTGTGTGAGAAAACCGACCCTGTGGTTGTTGACCACGAATATCAAGCTGAGTCCACGAACAAGTGCAGATATCAAAGACCCATATGTCATTATAATAACGTTTATCTCCTACCCCTCCAATGATGTAGATCTGTAAATTAATCATGAAAATTTTCATCTTCTTAGAGAATCTTAAATAGTGCAGGTTTTGGACTTTACTATGTCACTATTTAAAAAATTTAATATTTCCTACTCCTATATTGCAATCATTTAAGAACTTAAAACTAGTCTCATGTATTGGATTAGTTTGTTTAATCTTAATTTTTTAAAAAAAATAAGTAGATAGATTTATTTTTTAAAATAAACAGAAAATTGTTTTTTTAATGACAAACATATTAAAAAAATAAAAAATTAATTATTTTAATGTTTATTTTATTAAAATAAACATTTATTTCATAATTTTATTTTATTTTAATAAGAACTTGTTACAATTAGAAGCCATGTCAAACTCCTCTAAGTAAGAACCAATTCTTAAACCTTAGAAATTAGAACCTCCAAGAACTTGCATTCGAGGTTAAGTTTCAAATAGTACCATATATTAAGTAAAAACCAAGTTGCAAAGAAATTGAAGATCGTCATAACAGAAAAAGAAAAAAAATGTTGCATCTGAAAAGAACTTGCCTTGGTTCCAATATTCACAGCCGCATGGCCTGCCCTGACTCCTGGGGAAGAACCTTGAATTCTCAACTGTCATCAAATTGCAAGGAAAGCCATTGATTGTTTAAGTCCCATGCAGGCGAAAACTTGAAAACATGATCCTTGGTGTTTCAGTTGCATACAAACAAACAAACTATAGAAACAACAAGAGAAAAAAAAACCATACCCTTGACCAACTCATCGTATCCATGTCAAGAACATTAACATCACCCTGATACTGATCACCACAGTCTCCACCATACATAATAAGCTTGTTCCCAATTGCAAGAGTGCTGTGACTGTCCCTAGGCACAGGAAAATCACCTTTGACCGTAGGAGAAGTCCACCTCATGGTTCGAAGGTCTAGAACATGCAAATCATTCAAATAGTTTGCCTCACCTTCTCCACTGCCACCAAAAATCACTAGTCTTTCATCCCCAACTAGGGTTGCAGTGTGACTTTCCCTTGGAGAAGGAGGAGTCCCTTCACATTTTGGACGAAACCACTCCTTGGTAACAAGGTCCAATATATGAGTGTCATTCACCTTCTTCAACCCATTTGTGCCACCAAAAACTATCATTTTGTGCCCTACAAGAACAGCACTGTGGCTATCTCTAGGGCCTGGCTTTTCACCTGTGGTGGCAAGCTTGCTCCAATCCATTTTTTCAAGGTCCAAACACAGAACATCTCCGAAATGTAGCCCCCCACAACAGCCCTGAAGAAACATTATGTTAATTGAAAACAAATTTAAAGCAAACTAGCTAGATTGATAAATGATAATCTTCAAGTTTTTTTTAATCCATAGAAATAGAAAACAATATGAGTAGATTTACGATAACTCACAAACCCTACTCAATCAATTGCGCTAGACCTCCATCACTAATAATCTCCAAGGTTTAATTGTGCTTAACAAGATAAAATGTAAGTTTTGTAAATGACTAAGTTATTCATCTAAAAGACAAGAGAGTGAAGATAAGTCTAATCATATCATTAATTAATTAAGAGGTTCTCACTTCTAAGATTAAAAAGACATGGAAGCACTTTTTTTTAGTGCATGTTTTATATTATAAATTGAGAAACATAACGTAAGGAGGAGGAAAAACGAAATGTGTATGTAGCTATATCAAGAAAGCAGAAAGTTGATCGTCTCCCAAGCGGGTATATATTGTCTCACTAATTAGAGAAAGAAAAATGAATTCAGTCAAATTGTCACCAAGAAATATATGCAGCAAGAGAAATGAGGAAAAAACTAAAATTCAGAGAAGAAAGTGTTTTTGTTATTAACCAAAGATAGCCATAATAAATCAGGGAAGGCAAGAAAGAAGTACAAGGAGGAGCTTGTGAAATTAATGGGCACATCACAAAAATGTAAACTCCCAGTAATGAAGAAGACATTACAACACAAGCCAGAGCACCAAAAAAGTAAAGACTAATGAGAAATTCAGACACCATAAATGAGGCCAACCCATTAACAAGCACCATAAACTACTCAAAAGTTATTACTAGGAACTACAATATAAAAAAGAAAAAAAATATCATTTTAATTTTCAATAAAAAAAAAGAAATTAATTTCATCATTCTTACCCCAAAGACATACATAAGCCCCCCAGAGAAGCAAGCAGAGTGTCCCCATCTTTCAGAAGGATTAAAACCCAAAACCTTTGGATACAACCACATTGGTTTCTTCATGGCTGTTTCAGCAACCAGAGACCCCATTTCTTGTATCTATGAGTTGCTCTCTTTCTGTGTGAGTGGTGAATGAGTAATAAGTTTAAACTTTTAAGTAAGACTTAAACACAGTGCTTGACAACGATGAAGAAACAGGAGGGAGAGGAGGAGGTAGCAGAGAGAAAGAGAGAGTCAAAAGAAGAAGACATCAACTAGCCAAGTGATGTATCAACTATCAATGTCAAATGGACATGAAAAGATGGGCGCTTTCAAGTCCAAATCACTGGCAACCAACAGCAACAGATGGTTGTTGTGAAAAGAAACATTATTTTTTTTTCTTTCTCTCACCCTTCTTCACATTAAAACAATACTGCTACTACTACTTGTAAAGGGTTACATCACTCGCATACATGTAGTCTGGTAACCTACAACAGTGAAATAAATAAATGAAGAAAGCTGATTGTTTCACATTGACGTAATGGAACCAGCATGCATGATATAAACATATACTCAGACACTAGAAACATACATGCGCTGTGCTTAATTGGTTGTATAAGCTTGATGAACATTATTATTAACTAGTGGTGTAATATCATGGAATGTGACTGTTGAAGGGAAAGAGAGACTATTTCAAATACTTCTTCTTTCTGGGTCTCGAACATAAATAATATTTTTTTTAAATATAAATAAATCTCAATTATTCATTAAATCATGTAATGAAATTATTTTTAAAATATCTTTTATATAATAAAACTTAATATTTTTTATGTTTAATATCAAATTTTAATAAAAAATAATCTAAAAAATATTTATTTTTTAATTAAAAATAACACAGTTTAATAAAATTAATTAATTTTTTTAATAAGTACATGAAATATTTTTTTCTTCTTCTTAGAATCGAGATCAGATAAATAAATACTACTACTATAATGGAGTAGTGGTAGCTTATTTATTTAAATTAAGTGTACTATATAATAACTTCAATATTTTTTTGTTTTTAATGTAGGTTTCTTGCTTTTCATACTTTATCAACTTGAAAGTGATGGAGTGTGGGGGCATTATTGAGTTGTTGGGAATGATGAGGAAGCTGTTTTGGGTTTGAGGTCCTTTGACACATGATAATATAGCAAGGTTAGACACAGACAGGGAATTGGGAAAGCACTCTTCACTCGGTTTCCTAAACAAACATCACGTTATTTTTCATAAATAATGTGATATATAGGGATTGATGGAAGGTTTGGGCATTTTTTTTCTGTTTCATGATCTCTCTCGTTCATCCAAGTCCCATGTGGGATGTAGATCTAGAAATGTCCATTTTCAAGGTTCTTTGGGAAAGTGAGGTGCTTTGTTTTGTGGAAATTCTTTAGTTTTGGGAAATGGAATGGTGTTGTTTACCACTAAAAGGTCCAGGGTTTTTAACTTTTTAATCTGATTTTATAAGACAAAAAATTCTCACTCAAATCAATATTTGGTTCTTCCATGTCATCGATCATTTTATTATATTGGAACCCTAACTTATGAGAAATTTTATTTGAACATAAATTTTGTACAAAAAGATACATCTAAAAAGAGAAGATAGAAAAACACATGAGACTGAAAGAGGCAGAGTAAAACAAATAATGTTATAAAAAAATTTAGAACCATATTATATATATATGTGTGTGTGTGTAAATACAGTGTTTTAATCTCTTTGATGTTACCTTATCGTTGTTCAATCACCAACAAGAAACTATACAATTAACATACTGAAATAAGATGGTAGTGTGTTGGCAAAAGGGTTTGGTTAAAGTAATCAAATATGGTAATTGATTAATTAGGAGGCATGAATATACTATATATATGTTTCATTAAAATAAAGACTATATGTATGCATATAATTAACCGGAAATAAGCAAATTAGTTATTATTTCACTCGACATGATTGATGAAAAGGAAAAAAAAAAGACCTCTATCAACAAGTCATCTAAAAGTATATTAATTAAGAAATATATTAATAATATTTTTAATAAGAATTTTCTACTTTTAAGTAATTTAATAAAGTGTAATGTGTTGTTGTGAATATTTTTCTACTCTCATCACCTCATTAACATTTTTTTTTATTTCTCTCTCTTTTTTTGAAAGATCAATTTCTTTCTCTTATGAACTAGGTTTAAGATGTCTACCAATTTTTGAGAGAAAAAAAGAAAGAAAGAAAGAGTAATAGCAGTGAGAGAATAAAAAACGTAGAATACACGCGATGCTACAAACACGAGAGCATTACCAATAAGATTCAAATTTACGAGTGCCCTGTCTTTGCTTGCCATTCCACACGGGAGTCAATGTCATATACACATAGTAACTTGAGCTCAGCAAACTCCCAGACTGTTTTAGTATTTATTTATTTATGCACTTATTTATTTATTTAATTACTCAGAATGCATATTAATACTTGAAAATTTTATTATATTCATAGTAACTTGAGAGTTTGAATGCATATAATACATTTTTCTAACTCAGAATGCATATAATACTTAAAACCAGTGGATTTTAGACATTTTTCATTGGAGTAAACATAGAACATTTTGTATAAACAATGTTACTTAATCTAAATGAACAAAGCATTCCTGTAAAAAAAAAAAACACTGAACAAAGCATTACTTACTTAGTAGTGATATTTTATAGATAAAACTTAATTTGCACGATTTCCAGCGAAAAAAAAAATGCCATGAGTTGACCGTAGTACTATTGGTGTAGTACGTGAACATGATTCCATTCTTGGAAGAAGGGGCCCAGCGTGACGGATACGTGCCGTTCACTGATGCCATATTCTTGTTTCTGACGGCAACTCACCAATCATCAATAATAATCGTACCACATACATACAACATACGTAACGGCGTCAACACGGCACAACACATCATAACCCTATTTCCTTTCTTTTTCTTTTCATCTCAAAATAACAAATTGAAAACCTCTCATGCCTACACAACTTTGGGCCATATGGTCATTAACGTACAAAGCCCATTTAAGCTTCACATTTTTTTTATATATATATCATTTTATACAAAAAAAAACAGCTATTTTTAATAGTTTTTATTTGTTATAAAGGAACTACTTAATTTTATTTTTGATAATTATGCACCCATCAAGTCATTAGTCTTTATGCACCCTAGAATAGTTCACAGACGCGTGTATGTATGTCAATCATTTCCAGGGAAAAGAGTTTGAAATATTGCATTCATTTATATAGTTTTTATTTATTTAATACTACAAGTGAATAGTGAACACTGGAATGCACCTTTTTCGTTCTCAATAATTGTAAACATGGACTATCAACTTTCCAAGAAAAGCAAAAGAAAGACACAGAAAAATATAGTAAAAGAAATCTGATTGAGATAACTATTGCAAAAGCGAAAATGTAACTAAATGGACTTGCTATGCAGGTCACACTTTATGAACAGATATCTTCTTCCCTGGAGAATCTAGGCCATTAGGAAAACACTAATGGGTTTGCTTGGAAGGAAAAAAATTCAGACTGTAGGTGATGGTGAAAAGTATATCAAAGTCTGCAACGTTGGATTACTTGGTTATTCACCTTCCACTAAGGGTATGTCTATTTACGCTCCATTTTATTTTAACTATTATATTTTTCCCTTTCAATTTTAACAATATGTAATTTCAAATTTTCAAGTTTTTAAACAAATTAACATTTTGTTTGTTAGCTAAGAAGGAAAAGTGAGTGAAAACGAGGACAGAGAGAGGAGAAATGGATTACTTTATATGATACCCTTCATCTATTTTATTGATATTTAGACATGAGGATAGTGCAATATTTTGACTACACGTTATATATCTCTTTCCTATTTATTTTCTATTAATGATAGTTTACATATATCCTTCATCTATTTGAATTTATACATGAGGGTAGTATCATATGAGACTTTATTAATAAAAAAATGAGCGATTGAATTTACTTAAGAACCTACCCAAGAAAATATCACTCAAACAAACCATTAAATACCAAAATCATACATTAACTATAATAAAAAGGATTAAAAATATAAAAAAAACATTTACATTACCATTTAATTTAATTAAAGTAACGATAAATTTATTATCTTTTAAAATAAAATTTAATAACTATTTGTCTGTGTAAAAAAATTTATATCGACTCATACAAAATTATCATTGATATCATTTTTAAGATAATTATTATAAAAATTAAGAAATTTTCATATATGATAATTTATCATTAGATAGTTTACACCATCAATATATATAACATTTTCTATATATGTATGCAGAATGCATAAATTTTCTAAATTAATGTCTTTTAAACATGAATTGAAGAAATATTTCAAACAAAAAAAAAGAAAAAATAAATTAAAAAATATTTTAATATTTAAATCACAACCAATCCTTTTCTCATTAAGTGAATTAATAAATTAAACATCACAATATTTTATTGTAAATCATGACCGTAGAAAAACCATTCTTATAAATTTAGTGATAGTTTTTCTCAGTCTAGTTTCCTCTAATTGTAATTACCTTACAATGCAATTTTATTTTCAAATATAATCAAAATAAATTCTAACAAAAAAAGAATATGCTATTTTTTAAGAGATCAAAATATGAAGTTAACGACTTCCAATTAAAATATTTCAAATTAATATTTTACTAAGAATCATTGATCCTCCTATCACAATCACCGGAACAAATCTGCTGATATTTTAAATCCCGGGAAAGAATTTTAACAATGAATAAAATGCTTTACAAAACGTTTGTACGTGTTGGACGTAGGCAACTAGCTAATTATTTGTCATGTACACTAATAATATAAATATGATGGCATGCTACACATTTACAGAATTACAGGTAAAGCCATCTATTTTGTCCACACAATGAATATCATTGGCCAGGTGAGAAGAAAACGCCCCAAGCTCCTGTATTAAGTGGATAATCACCCACCATGCTATATTTTGATTCTTGTTTACATCGAACTGCCTTTGCAGTTTGCACTAAGGCAATTAATGAACAACTGCATTGACAGAAGTTAATGGTTAGATAAAAATATTGTCAAACCACTGCTAAGAGATTCCATAAACTGGATCCCTTGCTGTCTACATCAACCAATTTATTGAAGACTTAGTTATACGCCTAAAGAACACTATCAAAACCTCAAATTTAGCCACAATGGTTAACAGCAGACAGAATCAGTTATATCCCACTTTTACATGAGTAAATCTCGGACTAAGGATCCATTCGTTAGGGTGAAAAGAAATTGAAAAAAAAAAATAAAGATGAAAGTTTTGAATTCAAGTAGAATGTAAAAGTATGAGTCCCACGTTATTTTCTGTTCATTTCTCCCCTTTTCACTCATTCTCTGCAAACGAATACACCCTAAGGGCAAAATATCACCCCGCCCCCCACCAAACTTTTTCTTCTATATAACATAAGAAAACAATTAGACAAGTGCCAGTAGTTTATGTCCAGGGATACTTACATAAATATCAAAACTGAGGATCATAAGAAAAAAGGTTTTTTTGTTCATCTGTTGGATTCAACAGCCATCTACAGAACATCCAGGCAGCACCAACTACTGATAGAAGAGACAACAGTGCTAAACATCCAAAATGAGAAGGATCGTTTGCAATTATTGCAACACCCAGCATTATAGACTCCGCCAAACTAGCAACAGCAATCTCTGTCGTCCCAATGAGATTTGCTTTGGATGATGGGATTCCTGTCTGGAGAATCTGAGCCCCTACAACATCATATGACATGTGTCCTAACCGTGACAGAATCTGCACACAAAAGCAGAGCAGTTTATGTGCAAAAATTCAGTGTGAACAAATTTGACAAAAGTTAGTTTCACGTCAAAAATCCAAAGTTTGAAATTTTCATAAAATGAATAAAACGTTGCAATTTGGGACATCTTAAGAGCCTTTCCTCTCTTGTGGACTCGTACCAACTTTTTCTATTTTAACAACAAATATTCAATGACCTGTTGCAACTTTTTTCAACACAATTCAAGCTATGTCTTGTTTGCTAAGAAATGCACATTGTACTGAAAATAAGAATTTAAAAGATATAATCAGTGTTTAAAAAAGCATCCTTAGAACCAACCACCTTGAACATTCCATGTCACAGTTTAGCTCACTAATTCAGTGTAAGCTGAACTTGAATCAGTGTCGGATCAACCCTATGAAGCACGGACTCGGACACGGGCTTTGGGCCACTCTAACTTATAAACTTCAACATCAATGTTATAAGTGACAGTACTTTAGCGACTTACAATCAGAAATAGGAAAGTAAGAAGAGGGCTCTGATGAGAAATTGTTCCACTCCAATATACAGCAACAGCCATGCTGAGAAGTAACGCTTGAAATACCAACCCAACTGCCCCAGCCTGGTAAAGAGAGAAAACTTCTCAACAAATTGATAAAAAATAAGGGCTCAAAGTTTCCAGTGTGCAAAATTTAAAAATAACAAAACATTTTTTTTTGCTCATCAAAATAATAATAATAATAATTATTATTATTATAAAACATTAAAGGATAGAGAAGAAACCTTTAAAATGCCAAATTGCTTGACCAGAGTTGAAGACACAAATGTTGCAGCAACACCCATTAAAGCACACATTCCACTGAATCCTCCTATGATTGACGGATGTAAGCCTGCAGAAAAATTGAAAAAAATAAATAAATTTTTGACCTAGCACAAATACCAAAAAAAATTAATCCCCACCCCGTAAAAACCAAGGAAAAGTAAAGATAAAAGAAATTACAGAATGTCAATGATTATTGGTCTAAATATGGAATAGAATGATTAATGGGCAAAACAGTTTTGGAGACTACCACGATGAACCTACATCAAAACCTGCTGCATTAGTACATTTTCCTTTCTGTCTTTCTGAATTCTGACCATTTATTACAGCACTCAGTTAAACATTAACAGTATTAAAAGACATCAATTAAACATTTATGATAGATGCCAAATGTAATAACTGAAAAGAGTAACCAAAGAGAACATGTTAGTCCAAGCTAATAAAGTATGAAAGGGTTGTCGATTAAGAAAATAGATAACCCTACCAATTATGAGTTTATGATTGATGGAAGTTTTTCAAAAACTTGAAATCAGGTGCTTCACTATATTCTTTATGCAACAAAATACGCGTTATAAGTGAAAGAAATTTCCCAAGATAAAAAGGTACTACACTACTACGGAGGAAATATTCACATACCACGCTGTGTTAAAAATGCTGTCAGCAAACTGCCTGGCGTGAGAACAATGTTAAAGCAGAGGAGCACCCATGCAAGACTAGCAGGGAGAACAGGCTGACCCAGATACTCCTTCCAGCCGAGCTTGATGGCTTCCAGACCTTTAAACACTGGTTTGCCAGTAGATGCAACTGGAAGTAAGTATACTTAAGATATCCAGACAAAGATAATTCTCAAAAGAAAGAATAATATACCTATACTGCTGGCATCTAATGCAGAATCTTCATTAAATGTTCTGCAACAGGTTTGTGAAGGTTTAGGTCGGTCAAGAACACCGGTGGAAAGCTTGTTGGTTAAATAATTGAAAACAATCTGCAAATAACAACGGAGATTAAAAATGAATTCAGCTTCCAAATTATGGAAGTAATAGATCAAGAAGAAAGGCAGAGAAATTACTGTAACAGGCAGAAGCCCCATCATTAACCCAGAAGCAACTTTTAAGCAGATTACAGGATGAAATTTAGAAAGAAGGAATCCAAACAGCATCGCCCCGGCTATCTGCAGACAAACATTTCATAAGTTTCCAAGATAGAGTTAACATAATTGATATTTCATAAGACAATTCCTGAATATTTCACTCAACTGGAATGGTTGCAAGCTCAGTAAACATGAAAATGTATAAGCTAGCTAATCAACATATAGCAAATATTAAAAAAATAAAATTACCTCACACAGGAGATCAATTCGATTTAGAACAGCATTTGCCTGTGCTAATGCAATAGGCCTATTCACTCCTGCCAGCTGCGGAAAGAAGCCACTAGGGATCAGAACAAGATTTAATTTTAACACAAGTTTTTCAATTTACAAATCACATGTCAAGGGAACAGACGAAGCTCTGAATGACAATACCAGCACAACCCAATCACGCTCATTTGCAACCCCCAAAGCTACTCCACAAAGCCTCTCAATAGCCCCAGCTGAAACCAATATGACAAACCAGGGACGCAGAAGCAGTGTAGAAAATGAAGTAGGTTGGACAGAATGGGCACGAATAATCATCGCTGCAGATAGCAACTGAGCTGCTGCCTGGAAATTAGAAAGAATGATCACTTTTAGGAAAAGAGCTATATCTTGCTTGAATTTATAGTTTGTATAGATTATCAAACAACTTGCCTGAACAATGGTTAAGCAATTATATGCAGACACTCTTGGAAAATGGTCCATAAGTTTGCCAACCAAGGGACCGCCAACAATTATAGCCACTTTGGTGAAGAAACTCATTACAGCAACTGGCAAAAGGCTTGGATGAATCAAGGCAATGGCAGAAGGCCAAGCAAAATTCCAAAGCTGCTCCACTACATTTGCAGTTAAGCAACTAGCATAAAAAGCTGAAAATATATAATCTTCAAGTTAAGAGAAGCTTAGATGATTCAACATCACAGTCATCAATAATGTAGATGGCAAAAGACACAGAATAAAATAATTGGACAAGATAAGCATCAAACAATTTTTAGACAAGCTTGATTTTGATCAACTCAAAGAAGATAACAGCTATAATAAACTGTATTTACTGGATTGCAATGCCAGGCTTGTAAGAGCACTTTTGAGGTTAAAGAAAGTGATCGATGAAGCCATATTAAATAAAAGAAAAGCCATATCAATATCAATTGATACCAACCATGCAAAAGACAGTTTTTAATGCTTTCCATTCCAATAGTAAACAAGGGAATTTTGACTCAGGCCTGTATTCAATCTTTTACATATTCATTTTAACTCCCACCCACCCTAATAAAAGAAAACTCTTAAGTGTAGGAAAGCCACCTTAATTACCATTACCCCTAGCCCACTTTAATTGCATAGTCGGTTGCCAATGCATCGAAAAGGACTACCTACAAAGGGGCTGAAAGGCTGAGTAAAGTGTCTTAGTGTGCAGCCGTCAGGATGTCAGCTCTTAGGGGTTGCAACACACATCAACTATAGATAAGACCGAACTAGAGCTTATAAAGCTTGGGCAATCCTCATTGTACAAGCTGGTTTTGTGGAATTGAGTTAGACCCTAAGTCTAAATTCTAAGAAATTAAAGTCAATACAAGACTTAGTAATAATAGAACTAGGACAACATTGTCATAACTCAAATAAAAATGTTAGAAAACATCCCACCGTGTAAACCAGCCGGGTGAGCCGGAGTAGCAGATAGGGCGTGCTGCTCCTCCTCGGACAAAACCTGCAGAACACACCATAGGAAGATGAGAAACTGTGAGCAATACTTAACAACCCCCAAAACTTGGTATAAAAAACCTACAGGCAATGCAGTCAAGAGAGTATCTACAAATGTGGCTTCTGCGAGCAAGTTCAAAGACTCAGTCTCGAGAATATCAGTATTGAGTTTAACAAATGGCACCGGGCAGTGAGGCTCAACCACCCCTCTTCCCTGAGCCTCATCCTCATCCGTGGTAACATGAACCAAATGCACATCAGTGTCTGTCAGTGAACACTTGGAACCAAAACACGCAAATCTGTAACCAAAAAAGCAGAAAGAGATAACAAACAAAAACCGTTAACAATTAACGTTTAACCCAGAATCCAAGTTCGAAATTTTAATTTCATTTAACGAGGAACAAAAAAAAAAAAAAAAACTAACCTGTGGGAAGTGCGAGGGTAATAGAGATTCAACCGTCGACCAGAAGGGATGCGATGGCGTATTGGAGAAGATGAATGCGTTTGACGAATGGGAATTTTGGCGAAATGGAGAGAGAGGGTGGCCGTAGCAATAGCCATAGTTGCTGAAGCTTGTAGAACTTCAAGCTACCAATCTTGCTCGGTTTTGTCCAACTCATGCAGTTGCAGTCCTAAAATAATAATAACTGCGCAGAAAAGAAAAGAAAAGAAAAGAAACACTTTTGCCTCAATGTATGTTCATCCCCGACACCACACACTCTTTTCTTTTCTTTTGCGGAATCGCGATGAGATTAAAATTTCGTTGGGGATATTTCGCAAGCGCCTTATCTGTAATGTGGAAAGAAGCGTGCAGCCTTAGCCTGAAATTTCGTCGTGTGTGCTTCGGCGGAGTGCGCAACTAGTGTTGTTTGTGTGGCCATTTTTTTTCTCTACTACTTGTGTTTTGTGAAACCATTACGTAAGAGAATTTTTGTGCAGCCACGTGGCAGTGTCGTTTTATCGCGTAGCACGTCCTTTTTCGTGTTTGGTTTGGACTTTGATTTTGATTCATGACAATGATGATTTGACTTCCGCTGTTAAATGTGCCATGTAGCGATGTAGGATTCCACAAACTAACACTGGTGCTTCGAGGCGGCCCAGTCACTTTCTAACGTTTTGGATGAGCCCAGACAAACAACGGATAGACCTTGAAGCCCATCGTTTTCATGGGCCTCAATCGGGCCAATTGGGAAAAGTGGTGACAGTGAAGCAAACTCTGTTTTTTGGTTCAAGTGATTTGGACCCTCCTTGATAAGCCCTTGATTTTTATTTTTTTTTATCTCTCTAATAGAAAATAAAATAGGTACAGATTTATAATAACTCATATAATTTATTCAATCAATTCATCTAAATCTTCTAGTACCCCTTGATATTTCTTGTTGACTATGAGTGACGTATTGACTTGATATTTCTTGTTGACTATGAGTGAATTGAATCTGTAGATAGGCTTTATTCTATTAGTATTTTGGGATATATTAAAATTTACAATAAAGAATTTTAATATATATAAATTACTAGAGTGTGGTGACCCTGTCATGCACGGGTAAAGTTTGTTTCTAAATATTTTTATATCATATATTTTAGATAAATATATATATATATATATATATATATATATATATATATATATATATATATATATATATGTTTAACTTCTCTATTAAATGATTATTGGAAAAAAAAACACTCCAGACAATCTAAACTGAAAGTTGTTAGCTATAATAAAAAATTAAAAAATATATATTTTTAAAGTGACATTTTTAAATTTAAACTTTAATTCAAGCGAGTCTGTCGTTCACAATATATATGTTAATTTTTCTGAAAAATGATATAAAATATTTTAAACTTTTAACATATGAGAATTTTTAAAATTTTGAATTAGGAATTATAAACTAAAATTAATATTTTTGTTCTAAATATCAATAATGTATCATAAACATAATGATTTTTGAGTTATTAATTATTATTGCGTAATAAAATTAAGAATTAAATTTATTTTTGAACGAATAAGACTTAAATTTATGTTTAGTCAATGAAATATTTATATTTTATCTTAATTTGAATACATTGTAATTTTGAATAAAAAATATACTAACGTTAGTAATTAATCCTAATTAAAATATATATTACTCCTAATTACTTTAAACTAATTAAATGTTTTAAAAAAGAAGAATTGAGTACTTCATGTTGAATATTTAAAATATTTTTTAATTTATTGAATTACAATGAGTTGGTAGATACACATAGTTTTTTATCCAGGAAAAAATAAATATAAATTAATTATGGCTACCTTCAGTTCATATGACAATTTATAATAGCATATTTTATCATACAATTATGTATTTTTCAATTAAAAAAAATAGAATTATTTACTTTTAACATTTATCTTTCCTTGGTTGCCTTTTTATTTTCTAACTTTATTTGAATTAAAAATGGATGTAATAATTCTCATGATTACCTATAAAATTGATTGTAAAATTATGCTTAATCAGAATATAAATATTTCTTTTCCATGTCGTAAAATTATTTTACATGCAAATAATAATGCATAAATTATTATGTATGCAATGAGTTTTTTTTTAATTCCATATGTTAATGAATAATTGATTTATTAATAATATTAACAATAAGTATAATACGTAGTACAAAAAATTATAATACATGTACAATTATTATAAATAATTGCTAATCACTTTCATTATTATAACTATAATATTTATAATTACATTACAATTATTATATATATAAATTTAGACATTTTAATATCAAATGAATTTTCTTTTAAGAAATTCAAAAAAAATTATGGATTAGAACTCTTGAAGATGTCACTTGTAAACATTTCTTTTGGGAGACATTTTTATATGTATATAGTATAAATATTATAATTAAAATTTATAATAAATAAATATTTTTAAATATATAAATTTTATTTTAGATTTATAACAGCTAACCTAAATTGTAATATAGAGTTATTTTTAATTATTAATAATTTATTTTAAATATTATTGAAATTAAATTTAAAGATAGAGATAAAAGATGAAGAATTAAAAGGGATAGACAAATAAGAAAATCACATATTCAAACAAAAATAAAAAGAATCATAGTTTGAGATGGTTGATCGGGACATTTTTTTTGGCTTTTTTACTGTTTACGGGTATTTTTTTTTTTAATTGGGACCGTTTTAAAATAATTATCTAAAAAATTTTGTATTTTTTTTAGCTTAAGTCGTCAAATTATTTATGATTTTAGTTAATTCTTTTTTACGATTTTAAAGTTATAAGTAATTTTTTTTTTACTTTTATGACTTCAAAGTTGTAAAAACTTTTTTTTTATTTTGTTTTTGGTTTTACAACTTTGAAGCTGTAAAATATTTTTTTTAATGTTAAAGTTATTTTTCGTTTTTAAAAAATAATAGTTTTTATCTTTTATGGTTTTTTTTCTAATTTTTCCAAATTATAAAAAAAATATTTATTTAATTGTCAAATAAATAATTTTAATTTTATTTATTAATAGTTTTTATTTAATATGATGTATATTTTTTTATGATTTTATTTTATATGTTATTAATTTATTTTAATGCTTTATTATTTAAAATATATTAAATATTTTTAATATTGTTTTATTTAAATATTTTGTTTATTTAAAATTCAGATAATCTATCAATAAAAATACATACTAAAATTAATATATTATGTTATTTTTAATTTTAGTATGAACTTCAATATATAATGAAATGGACGAACCAATTTCAAATAGACTTATGAAATGTTAATTGTGTATAAGTGAAAAACATAATCGTACTAATTGTTCATATAAACAAGTACATGTCTAATATAATTTCTATTTTTTATGTTTTTCTCTAATTTGTGTTGTTAATTTTATATTAATGTATTATGTTATTTTTAATTTTAGTATCTATTTTTTATTAATAGATTATCTAAATTTTAAATAAAAAAACATTAAAATAGATTAACAACATATAAAATAAAACCATATTAAATAAAAATAGTAATAAGTAAAATTAAAATTATTTATTTGACAATTAAATAAATAAATTTTTCATAATTGATTTTTTTTAAAAACCGTAAAAAAATATAAAAAACTATTATTTAAAAAAAACAAATAACTTTAACATTTAAAAAAAGGTTTTACAACTTTAAAGTCACAAAATGAAAATTTTATTTTACAACTTTGATATCGTAAAAGCAAAAAAAATTAACTAAAGTTGTAGATAATTTTACAACTTAGTTGAAAAAAAATACGAGATCGTAACATGTTTCACAATTTCTAACCCATAAATTGTGATATCTTTTACGACTTATCCCTTTTTGGGTAATTATTTAAAAATGATTCCCAATTTAAAAAATTGAAAAAAATATCCCTAAATAGTAAAAAAGTCACATTTTTTAGCTAGTAGTGTTGGAAGTAGTGTGTAAAAATTAAAATAAACATCTGATTAAGAATAAGAAAAAAAATATTGAAAATGTGTAATTGAGAGGAGGAATAGTCAGAAACTCACTCTCCAAATTATGTATTTTATTTTTTATTTATAACAGGAGAGTATGTGACTTTAGCTAGTTGACTTATATAAGTACTATGTTTTTGTATCATTCTTTGCAGATAAAGTGTAAAGTTGGCTATATTTCTTTTTATCCTTTTCAATTTTGCTTTTGGGTCAACCTGTGAACCCATTATAACTACGATTATGCATAACGGATCTTGGACACATAATTTTCACCAGAATCCATAAGACAATCTTGAAACTTTGTATTGTTTATCCGTTCACTAACCCATTTTTTAGTAGTATTTAATTATGACGATGGTGCAGGCACCTTTGATAGTTATGGATTTTTCTCTTTTGTATAATAAGTTTAAGTTGAGTTTTTTTTTGTTTTTTTTTTTCATTTAGAGGAATGAAGTTATCTATTTTGTCTTCTTTAAATAAATAAACAACAACTTTCCCATATCTTCTGCATGACCTATATTCCAAATAAATTTTCTTTAATTGACAAAACTACTACTACATTTGTTTAAATACTAGCATGAGGAGAAAATTAAAGTAACAAAAAATTTGAAAGAAAATGATTTCTTAATTTCATTGACATGTACATATGGCGAACCAACAATTTCGATTCAAAATCCCATAAATAATGTAAAATAAAAAGAATTGAAAAATAATACAAGTTTTCCCTTGAAGACCCACACAGAATTACATAGCTAAAACTTAATTCTCCAAACGAAAATTTTGTATTTGTTTTTGTAAACAAATATAATCTCATAGATAGATATTTGAGGTAGAAAACATATATATTTCTTTTGAAAATCTTTTATCCATCTCAATGAGTCTTTTATCATGGGTTAATATGTTAAAATTTTGTCGATAAAGAATATAATAGAAAGTAATGTGCAAATTGATCATTAGAGCAAATTAAGAATAGAGAATGTAGAAGAAAATAAAGTGAGAGAATAGAAAGGTACAGAAAATTAAAAAAAAAGTAATTAATTTTGGGAAAGAGAAAAGAAAAAAATATTGAGATCCAAAGAAGATGATGAAAGTTTAGAGAAAATGACAACAAATTTAAAAGAAAACTATGAAGGTACTC
Source organism: Glycine soja (assembly GCF_004193775.1). NCBI lineage: Eukaryota > Viridiplantae > Streptophyta > Magnoliopsida > Fabales > Fabaceae > Glycine > Glycine soja. The sequence continues at coordinate 39,750,236 of NC_041011.1, read as the reverse complement.
TATGAATAAACAAGTATTTATAAAGATTCCTAACTACTAGTAACTCTTCTTAATAATTTATAATAATTTTCACGACTTATCTACAATTTACATCATTAATAACTTGTACAGTCTTATGCTCTAAATCTTTAATTTTCAAACACTTTAACATAAAACATTATTTACATGCTTAGTCGAAATAATGTTGAAATTAACACCATCCTAGCTTTTTCACGATATTTATATTTATCCACAAAACAAGTTGGCTAAACAGTAATAAAAAGATGTCTTCAGTTCAATGGTATTTTTGAGAGCCAGCCTTCGTGGTCGATGAACACTGACGTCGAAAATTGTTGTCTGAATTCTGAGATTGTCAATTTCTTTCTCCAAGGAACGCGTTTGGAAGTATTAGCACCTACACCCGTACATCCAACCTCAGCGTAGTAAATGCAATCCCTGCATAAATTTGTTTTACTAGTTAATCTTGAGAATGTTACAAACTAACATGAAATGAAATGGTTACATAAAAAATATTTAATTAACTATTGAGTCCTTATAATTTTAAAATTTATCTTTTTAAGTTCTTATAGTTAATAAACATTCTCCTGTGTTGCCACAAAATGCATTAATTATCATGATATATTTTAAAGTTGAAGACATAAAATTGCTAGTTATGCTAAAGGAATCAATCGTACTCATGTTTTGTATAATGCCAAGCATTCCATCCTTGAGGGTCAACCACAGATCCCAAGTTTGTGTCATAAAATATAACTCTAGAACAACGATCATAGGCTCTCCCTAATATCGCGCTCCCGCTACCAACCACAGAACCTCGTTGGAACACAAAACCACTTGGGTCGCTATTTGAACTGCGTCCTTGTGCTGTTATGGAACCCGAAGAAGTCACATTGAGCACACAATCCTACATTAAATTAAAGTAAATGCTCGAAATTAGTTAGTTAATTTGATGAGAAAGAACAAAACAATTTGACATGGCCATGTTAATTTATTAGTACATGTTAAATACCACAAAATAAGATTGTCCACTGCCCCATATGAAGTCGACAGCACCTTCAATGAGACAATTTTTGTAGTAGTGACGACCTTCCACATCCCACAATGTATCTTGAAAACCGATGAAACTACAATTGTAAAATGCAGATTTGTCTCCATATATCCTTGCAGCCAATGCTGGGATTCGTTTCCCATCATAACTTAATATTGCCGCAGTATCAAACGAGTTCTAAAAAGAAAAAAAGAAAAAAAAAAAGACAACATGGATGTGACTATTAGATTGTTAGAGTCGTTGTTCTAGTATTTTTTTTCTGTTGTGTTTTAATCTATTCACAAATTTGAAACATGAAGTAATATATTTCTTGAAATAAAAAGATATAAAGAGATCGGTTTCATACTAAATAGTATTTCCATTTTTTAGTGAAAAAAATAATGAGATTGTTTTTTAACATATGTATATCTTGCTATACCTTAAAAGTAATGCCCGATGCAACAACATTGTCTGGAAATGAAGAGAACGTGGCACTAATATCTGTTTTTTGGTGGTCATTGTATGTAACAGTGGTGACTTCTTTTCCTTGGCCTTCCAAAAAGATGCACGGCATGTTATATGGAATTTGAATCTGCTCTCTGCACACAATATGATTAGTTTCACTCTAGATATTTCAATATATATAATGTAACCACGCAAAAAAAAAAAAAAAAAGCTAAGAAAGAGACAATAATTTATTTGGGTATAAATTTAATAAAATGGAGTATATAACATACGTATATGTGCCAGCCTTTATGTGAATTTTCACCCATTTATTGTTGCTTGTCTTTATTGAATCAATGGCAGCTTGAATGGTATGAAAATCTGATTTGCCAGATTGATCGACTACGATGGTACGTGAAACTTGTGTGCCACCACAATCCATTGCTTTACAAACCTTAGAAGAACAGATAATGAACAAAATAAGAGAGAAAATTATTTCTCGAGGAAGTAGCTTCATGTTCAAAGATGATTAATTGTTGGCCGAAATAAAGATTGATAGGCTCAATCGATTAATGCGTGTTATAATTATATAGGCAAATGGAAGTATTAGAGCTCATTACCTAAACATCTTAACTTAATGGTTTTGGTATGAATTTATACTATCTATTCAACTTAGGCATGATTATCTTGAGATGAAAAAATCTTGAATTTCCATAATAAAAAAGGAAATAAATCCACCAACAATTTTTTTTTTATGATTGAGAGAAATATAAAATAGGGAAACTGCAAATTTTGAATAGACAATTGTCGACATGTGTCAAAACAAATTATATTTATTCCACATACATTTTTATCATTAATGGTATAATAATCGAAATAAACAGTTAGCATCGATCATATAATGAAATAATTAATCAATATTAACTATAAATTCTTTCAAAAAACTATTATAGACGTAGTGTTATATTTACAAACTTTTGTAATAGAATTTTCTAATTAACTATTGACTAGAAACATCTTAATGCTTTAAAAGAAAAACATTTTAATGCCCAGATCAATTTCTACACGTTTTCTATTGAATTGGTTCCATGGTTTCCTCGTATAAAGTCTTACTAGTATGCTGACAAAGTAGTATTTTTTGCATACTATATATATAACTAACGAAGGTGAAGAAAAAGATACCTGAGAGGGTGAGAGTTGCGACAACTATATCTTTGATTTTTTTTTATGATTCACCGGGCCAACCTGGTCCATGCCCAGTTGGTCAGCCGGGCTAAATTGGTCGAAAAAAAAAAAAAAGCTTTGTTTCTATTGTGTATGTCCGCCATAAGCTCCATCACAATGTAGTCCCTTCAAGTTGTTTGATAGAAGTAATTAACATTTTATGTTTAGCCTATTATAGAAGTTGTGTTGTTTATTTCTTTTTGGTAAAAACAATTAAGAATATTAAAGATTTAATATGAAAAAAGCTTTTAAATAGGCTATCAGGACAAGCGCGGTTAAAAAGGCTAGGCCAAGTCAAAATAAAAGTTTTTGATAGACTATAAATCAGGCTCAAAAATTAATCGTAGACTAGACTCAGACCTTTTAAAGTCTAACCTAACCTATTCCAACCCCTAATCACAATGTAGTCCCTTTCTTGTACAATTAATTATAATTATAAAATTTAATTTACACATAGTGACGTTTTTTTGTAGTTGTTAATATGTTAAATTAATTATTTAAAAAATTAAAACACTGACGATATTAACGGAAATTTGACAACAAGATCATAATCAATTTTTTTTTTAAATGCAGAGGACTAAAATGAGTCCTTTGAAGCATAAAGATTTAAAATAGAAAAATTGTAAATTTAGAATAAATGGAATAGAGCAAAATTGTAGCCGAGGATCTAAAGGAAGTAACATAATGCAGTAGTTAAAAAACTTTTCTTAATCACTATCATTATGATGATATACATATTCAAGATTTTAGGCGATAAAATAGACAATGTAAATGGTGGTGAAGCCATTGTAACCTATTTATTTAAAGTTACACCATATAGCTTATTGTTGTGCATTTGAGCGGATAAAACATCATAAAGATATTTATAATGGGTTATAAGTATATCATATAAAGTGAATATGATATTACCTTCAATCCAAAAAAGCTTAATACATTTGTGGATCTTTCTTATTTATATATTATTTAATTTGTTTATTTTTTTAAATGTGAGATTTTATCTTTACACTTCTATTCCAATATACTTATAAATTATATTTACTTATTTATTTTATATATAGATAGCATGTAATTCACTAAAAAAATAAAGCAATGAAAGTAAATGTAATTTTAAACAAAAAATTGTACATAATAAACACTAACATCATTCTTTTTTAAGTAAACAGTTAGATGACAAATTGTATTAGTTCTAGTATTTTGTATAAAATTTATAAAAAGACACGAGAAAATGTGAAATAAGTTTATAAATGCAAGTGAAGTATAGTTCTATATTTTTAGGTATTTTAAAATATATAAATTTAATTTAAAATATTTTATTTTAAAATTTGATTTTTTTTTATCATGTTAAGCCTTTGCATTGCAGGGTAATATACTTAATTGTTTTGGTAAAAAAAAAATGTATTCAATACATAGGAAAATGTTACGTTAAAATGTTATAAAATTACTATGTTTTTTTTATTTGATTGGTTTCACTCTCAATGATTTTTTTTTAATTTCAATAAATTATTTTTTTATAATTAATTTTTATATTTTTGTTATCTGTAGATGCATGTAATTATTTTAAATATTTTGAATTAATTTAAAAATAGAAATTCTTAAAGAAAATAATTTACTAGATAAATCCTTAATGAAATAAATTTATATATTATTATCTAAATTTAAAACTAAGATAATTTTTAACATGTGTAGTTTTGCTGTGATTTAAAATAGTTTACTTTAAATATTAGTTTCATTTAGTATCACATTATTCTTTTATATTTTAAATATAAATAAAAAAGTCTTCTACATCGTATAATAAGTACATTAATATTAATAATGTTTATAAATATAAGTAGATTTCTTGTGTACTGTTTTAATGTTTAGTTTTTCATATGTTCTATATTATTTTTTTTAAACAAGTTTGTTTCTAAACTTTTTGTCTATACTACAGACTACTGCAAGTATCTTTCATTGGATTTGGAGGAATATCACTCTCAGTTAGAGTTTTTGCTCTTCAATGGCATCTTTCATATTTTGTTAAGAGATTAATTCTTAGTCTAAAGTTTAATAGATTCCATTTAAAGTTTATTGTTTTTATCCAAGAGTATATTATGCGAGATCTAAGTTTATTCTTCCATATATTCCGTGTATGTGTCGTTAACTACATCCATTTGATTCCTTCTAAACTAAACTGATTTCAGTTTTACATCTAAATTATCGAATTGGTTTAGAAAATTGATTCACAATCAGACTAATTTTAGAAAATTGATTTTGAACTAATTTTAAATAGATTCTAAGAATTGAAACCAATTTTAAACTGATTTTTAGATTATTTTAAAAATATATTTTTATCTCGTTGAAAATAAGTTCATCATTTTGTAAAAACAACTTAGTTAACCAAATTAATTTTATTAAATAATATACTTTTTTAAAACTAATTCAAGTAAAAAATCAATTAAATTAAAACCGACGTAGAAACCTGATTTTATTCTAAATAGTCTTTTTCACACCCCTACTTAAAACGAGACACTAATTTTATTTTAAAAAAATTATCGACCAAACAAGACAAGGAACGTCACGTACTTGTGTGCACTGTGCAGCTATCGCAAATGTTCGCACATTAAAGGCATAAGGTCTCTATGTCCTTTCCTCAAACATGGAGACCAAAGAGGAGAGGAAGATGATACTTCCATCGCCATCGGAGACCCAACTCATGAACCTTGTTAATGTCTCCATCACCAATGCAAGTGCTGGCGAGTCCCATGTAGAACAATGTTCTAGTTAAAAGAGAACAATGACATACAAGTTTTCAGAGAGAATGTTCTTTTTCTTAATCTTCACATTAAAATACTACAGTTACAATATGTATACTACTGCAGTTACAATATATGTAAAACTACTCTACATAACTACTCCATATAACTACTCCACATAACTTCTATTTACAAGAAACTACCACTAACTTCTATTTACAAGAAATTACCACTAACTTCTATTTACAAGAAATTACCACTAACTTCCTCCCTTGAACTATATGAAAAAGAAAAACAAACATTTAGTTTATCACCGACGCATCAACCATTTCCAGCATATTCCGTAATTTCAAGAATTGTTCTAACTTGAGAGGCTTTGTCATCATGTCTGCAACATGTTCTTGAGAATTACAGTAACTCAACTCCACAATTTTGTCTCTGGTCAAATCTCTAAGAAAATCAAACCTTATATCAATATGTTTGCTTTTGCCATGAAAAACAGAATTCTTTGATAGTTGTATAGTAGAATTATTGCCACATTGAATCAAAGTACTATTTTCCTCCTTATGACCAAGTTTCTCTAAAACTCTTCTCAGCCAAACACACTCACAGGCACAAAACGCAGCAGCTATGTACTCAGCCTCAGTAGTAGACAATGCCACTACAGGCTGTTTTTTAGAAGACTATGAAACTGCTCCAGAACCAAGTAAGAATGCAAAGCCAGAAGTGCTCCTGCGATCATCCAAATCACCAACAAAATCATTGTTGGTGTAAGCCACCAAATTTGTGCAACCACCTTTTTTGTAGAAAATTCCAAGCTCAGTTGTACCTTTCAAATACCTTAATATTCTTTTTGCTGCAAGCCAATGAGATTCAGTTGGGCAAGACATGAATCTACTAATAAGACTCACTCCATACATCAAATCAGGTCGAGTTGCAGTCAAGTACATCAGATTGCCAACTACCTGTTTGAACAAAGTTTCATCAACTTTGGTTCCAACTTCATCCTTTGACAATTTCGTGCCTGGAACAATAGGATTCTTCACTGAATTGCTTTTATCCATTCCAAACCTTCCTAAAATTTCATGAGCATACTTTCTTTGACACACAAAAATCCCATCTAAACTTTATACTACTTCAGTTCCGAGAAAGTATCTCATCCTCCCCAAATCAGTCATGTCAAATTCCAACATCATGGAATCCTTAAAATCATCATACATACTTTTATCATTTCCAGTATATATTAAATCATCAACATAAAGACTTATTATTAAAATTTTACCTACTTCCTTCGACTTTGTGAACAGTGTGTGTTCACATAAACACCTTTCAAAGCCTTCTCGAACAAAGTAAGCCTCTATCTTGCTATACCATGCCCTTGGTGCTTGCTTCAAGTCGTATAATGCCTTTCTTAGCTTGTAAACTTTTCCTTCTTCACCTTTCTTCTCATATCCCAATGGTTGTTGCACAAAGATTTCTTCATTGAGTTCACCGTGAAGAAATGCACTCTTTACATCTAGCTGAAAAACATCCCATTTGTTTTGTGCTGCCAAAGCAAGTATTAATCGAATGGTGTCAAGTCTGGAAACTGGAGCAAAAACTTCAGTATAACAACTCCATACTGTTGTGCATACCCCTTCGCCACTAGCCTTGCTTTGTACTTGTCTACCTCTCCTTTCTCATTAAGTTTGGTCTTGAAAACCCACTTAACTCCAATTGGCTTCACCCCTTTTGGTAGAATAGTTAGCTCCCAAGTCTTGTTCTTTTCTATTGACTCAATCTCTGCCATCATTGCATCCCTCCACTTCTTACTCTTGACAACTTGTTCAAATGTAAGTGGGTCATCTTCAGTGAGCATTATCATAGCATTTAGACCATCTTCATCTGGCAAACCTTCACCTGTTACATAATCTATTGCTCAAGATGGTGGTCCTCTTACCCTCCCTTCATTCAGAATTGGTGAATCAGTTTCAGTTGATTCACTAGAAGAAACACCAATTTCACTTGAGTTTCTTGTATCAACATCACTACCTTCTCTTTCAATGTTACTTTCTTCTTTATTATTTTATATTCCCTCTTCCATGTTATTCTCATCATCATCATCGTTCCACTTTAAAGCATCTGATTTGCATTCTTCATTGCTTTTGCTCCAATTCCAGCATTCATCTTCTTGAAAAATCACATCCTTGCTAATGATGATTTTTTTGCAAACTGGATCATATAATCTGTATGCCTTTGATTCATCACTTACTCCCAAGAAAACACACTTCTTGCTTTTTTAATCTAATTTGCTTCTTTTTTGGTCTGGGACATGTGCATGAGCTACACACCCAAAAACTCGAAAGTAATCAACCATTGGCTTCACATCGCTCCATGCTTCTTTTGGGGTTTTGTTCTACACAGCCACAGTAGGACATCTATTGAGGATATGCACACTCCATTTTACAGCTTCGGGCCAAAACATTTTAGGAACCAACTTCTCAATTAACATAGAACGCACCATGTTCATTATTGTTCTATTTTTCCTCTCTGCAACTCTGTTTTGTTGAGGAGTATAGGCGGCAATCAATTGTCTACTAATGCCTTGATTTGTGCAAAATTCTACAAACTTATTTGAGGTAAATTCACCACCTCTATCTATTCTCAAAGAAGCAATATATGCACCAATCTCCTTTTAACACAAGCTTTAAAATTTCTAAACATGGAAAAAACTTTTGATTTTTCATGTAAGAAATAAATCCAAGTTTTACGAGTGAAATCATCAATAAAACTTAGGATGTACCTCTTGTTGCTGTTTGATTTTGGTTTAATAGGCCCGCATATGTCTGCATGCACAAGTTATAGCTTGTTTGATGCTCTCCATAAACTCTTCTTAGGCATAAAGTCTTTGTGTTGCTTTCCAGTTAAACATTCTATGCATATCTTTTTTGGAATCTTGACCGAAGGCAACCCATTTACCATCTTCTTATCAAAAAGTGTCCTCAATCCGCTATAGTCTAAGTGACCAAACCGACAATGCCAAAGATGAGATTCATTTTCTGATACAATTTGGAAACATGAAGAAGCTTTTGGTATCATGGTAGCCAACAAAGAAAACATTTTATTTCCACTAATATCTGTCTGCATAATTAATCCTTTCGCAGAATGATATACCCTACACTTCCCATGTTGAATCAAAATAGTCAAGCCTTTTTCTTGAAGTTGCCCTATGCTCAATAGATTACTCTTAAGTTCAGGAACATAATAGACACCAGAAATTGCCTGAGTAAATCCATTCACTTGCATACGAATGATACATTTTCCCACAACAACCATTCTGGTGTTATTGCCAAGTTTTACAGTTTGGCTAAAGCTTTCATCCAGTTCTGAGAACCACTCCTTGTTTCCAGTCATATGATTACTGTAACCAGAGTCAAGGAACCACACTTCTTCCATTTTGTCTTGCTCCAGTTCAACATAAGACATTAATAACAATTCTTCATTTTTTTCCTTTTCTAATTCAACATAATTGGCATTTTTCTCCCAATCAGGACATTCATATTGATAGTGTCCTAACTTGTGACATTTGAAACATTCAATAGCAGCTTTATTGAATGATTGTCTTCCCCTTCTTCTGCCTCGACCTTCTCTGGATGAACCATTAGCTCTACCTTTACCTGCTTTGTCTTCGTGGGAGATCTTCAGAACTTGCTCTTCTTCTCCACGACTTCTCATCCTCTGCTCATGAACAAGAAGACTACTTTGCAACTCATCAATACTCATCATGTCTAACTTGTTGGATTCTTGAATTAAGCATACCACATAATCAAATTTAGAGACCATTGATCTCAAAATCTTTGCAGTAATGATTGTTTCACTCATACTTTCACCATGAGCCTTCATTTTGTTGGCTATGGTTAGAGTACGAGAAAAATATGCATTCATTGTCTCTCCTTCCTTCATTTGAAGAATCTCAAAATCTTTGCGTAAAGCTTTGTAGTTGAGCCCTTTTGACCCTGGTTGAACCTTGAAATTTTTGCTTCATTGAATCCCATATATTTTTTGTCGTGTCCCTCTTGAGGATTGTTTCAAGGACTTCACGATCTATTGTCTAGAAAAGATAATTCTTTACCTTTAAGTCTTTCAACTTTTGCTCCTTGATCAATTTGAATTGTGCCTCCGTAGGCTCTATTCCATGTGCCACCATCAATATCTCATTCTCAATGAGATCCCAATATTCTTTGGAGCACAGAAAATTCTCCATCAACATTGCCCAATGATCATACTGACCATCAAACCTTGGAATTGCAGGCTGCACAAAACTGCTACTCCCACCTTGTGTCATTCTTCTTAACTTCTACTTGAAAGAAAAAAAAACTGCAATTTTTTTCTTGACTCACACTCACTGTTTTCCTCACACGCTTACTGTTTTCCTCACATGCACTCAATATCAAGCCTCTACAATGGAGCTCTGATACCAATTGTTAAAAGAAAACAATGGAATACAAGTTTTCAGAGAGAATGCTCTTTTTCTTAATCTTCAAATTAAACTACTGCAGTTACAATATATGTAAAACTACTCCACATAACCACTCCACATAACTTCTATTTATTAAATACTACCACTAACTTCTGTTTACACATCAACAGTTCTCTCGGTGATGATGACTCCTGAGAGTTTCTACTTGAAACTCGCCGAGTTGTTGGAGTCTTCTGGACTGAGTCTCATGTGAGTTTTCTTTATCACGCAACAACATGCTTGCTAGCTAGCTAGCTCTTGTTTTTTTTTATCCTTAACGTGATGATGGGGTGCTGAAATACTCTCTAATTACTTTCTAGTTGTTCTGTTTGGTTGCTCATAATTTGCATGCAAGGAAAAGTCGAGTCTTTTTTGTCTTCGAGCTTCCTGTTTGACCAGTTTTGACTTCTGACTTTTCATGATTGTTCACACGAACAAACAATCACCACATTATTTTATAATTAGTCTCAAACAAAGTATACATAATACGTTATTAAATGTTTTGTCTTACAGTTGTCCTTTCTCTTATTTTTAAGTACATGGGTCGTTTGCGTTGGTTAATTCAATCCAAAATTCTTGTGTTATATTATATAATAGATAACTTCCAGTAAAGGTGATGTTGTGAACATGAAAGTTATGAATAATGCTCTATTTTCCAATTCTGCTTGGCAGTTTCAATGTCAGAGAAACATTGCTGGACTTGTACCTGTTTTACTTGGAGGTGACCAGAAGAGGAGGATATCACCCGGTACATTGACCTCACACGATTTTAGCTGTTTTTTTGCATGTATTGCAGCTTTAATGTGCTTGTCAACTTTATTCAATATTCATCCAAATCAGTTATGGTTCTATAATCAAGAGAGGCTAAAATAGTTTTATGTATCATTGCAAGAATTTGTCTCAGATATTGAATTTTAATATAGTGTTATGAATTTTCTATTTAATGTTTCCAATTTTCAGGTTGGTCGAGAAAAGAAATGGGGTGAAGTAGTCTTTGCCCTGAAATTGGAAGGGAATAGTATGAAGTTATGTGCTCAAGTTGAAAAGCTGTATGCACATATTCTCTACCAGTTTGAGAAATTGTACTTCTACAGGCGTCCTGCAAAGCAAGCTGGATCTAACAGCACCAAAGGATAGCCCAAGAGATCTATTATTTTTTGGTTATTTTAAGCAGATATAGATTCAGTCTGGCACTTCACGCACACAAGTTCGATATATGGGAGTGTTTCTTGGCAGTTTCTACTTATATAGTTTACATTTACTTCTTGGACATAACACAAGACAATTCAGCAGCTTCATTATATGATGTTTTTGCTATATTTTGGTCTTAGAAAATGTTCTATTTAATCTTAAAAAGGGTTTTTTTTAAAGGTCCACTGTTTTTAAAGGTCCACTTCAGAAGAAGCGGAATTCAACAGCTAGTTTACCTTATATAATGGATATTAAAGATGGTATGAAGGTCACAGAGATCTCCAAGGACTACTCTTGCCACATGACAAGTTTGTTACTTGGCAAAAAACTTTCCAAGTCCTGAGACAATATTCATCAGTTTTCTTCAGTAATTTAGTAGTGGTCTTTTGAGACTTTAGAGGTGCTTTTGCAATATTTTGGATTCTAACTTAGCACTAGCAGGGACTGGGTATGTGGAACAGCCTGTGCTTTTACCTCCACCCTCAAATGTCAAAGAAATGAAGAAACGCTGAGGTTCTCCGCCGGGACGAAAGACTGCATATCAGATATTCCTCAAGCATGAATGTGCTAGATTGAAAACTTGTAGTCAGGCCTTAGATGGCCAGAAAATCCTACGTTTGGCTATTGATACATGGAGGAATATGTCTGAAATTGAGAAACAGGTATATAGAAGTTGACATAACATCAATGATCTATTCTTGAAAGATATATCCTTGTTCTTTTTCTTTTGCCACTATGGGGTTTGCCTGCAGTTTGCCACTTCTAATTATTTTCATGCAGCCATATGTGGAGGAAAGCAAGAAGAAAAAGGAAGAAATTAAGGAAGCAATGAATGACCACAATAAACAGCAAATCACCCAAGATACCATCAGGGAGGAGAAGTGGCATAGTCTGAGTGGTGATTATCTTGTAACTTCACAACCTGAGACAGATAACTCCCTTTTCAACAAAGCCACTGTTGGGTTAGCTCTTAAAATGACCGAAAAAGCACCAACAGATCCTTCATATCTAATGGACTGGAATGCTTTTTTGTTCACTGGATTTTCCCAATTAGGGAATCCGAGTAACTCCACTAGTCTAGTTATAGGTAAGTTATTTTTTGCTCAGAGGCCATGACTATGCATCCATAAGTTCTCTCCTTTTAGTAACTCAGTCCAAGCTGCTATGTATATATGTATATATGTATATATGGTTTTGAAACAGCTGAAACGGGCTTGGAATAGTTGGATCATAGCATCTTCTCTTGACATTAGAAAAGTATGTACATATATGCTTCAAAGGCTTGTATGGTAACACAAACTTATGTAGTTATGTTGGTGTAGTTCCTATTGCAAACTAACTTTTTGTTGGGATACAAAGACAACTAATGGGACTCATTTATTTCAGGCCATTCCGGATAACTAACACATGGGGATATGGTTATAGTTATGGACAGAAATTCCAGCAATAAAACTTACAGAAATACTCATACTTTTTACATTTCGTGGCCAATAAATATTGCTGGTACTAACTTCCAAGATGAACCTTTTGGCATCTTAAAAAGCAAAATATTGCTGAAGGCAATGCATGCAAAAAAAAAAAAAAACTATTCTTTATGATTAAGCTGCAGTAACCACAATTTATATAATCTCAATATCTGAATTAGCAATTTACCAAGCCGAATAAGATATATTTTAATACAAATTTAATTTCAAAAACTGAAAACAATCTGGTTCGTCGTCTTTTATGCTGTTCGAGGACTGGTTTTCATTGATTTCAGATGGAAGAGATTGCAGAATTGATATCCCTCCTTAATCATGAATCATGGTTAGTGTGAAGGGAATTTTGAGTTGGTGGAACAAACTAGTGCAAGTGTAGAAATATTAACTAAAGAGAATTGTGCATACGAGTCATTTCAGGAGAGGTTTTCCATTAGATAGCAAATGTCCAACGAAATTATGATAATAAGGAATATGACAATGGTATACATGAGAAACAAAAATGGTACTTTTTTTATACTAATAGTAATTCTTGCTTCAGTTATAAGTTGGTTCAACAATTAATTAAGTATTTTTACCATGTACTTTCGTCATATCTGTTTGGAAACAGTACTAGATAAATTTTTTGCATAAGAGTCCTGGAAAGTTACTTAATTCTTTTATTCAAAGTTGTCCAAAAAGTCCCCTATACATTCTTCTAACTACAGTATAATATGACCATAGACCTATTCAGTGGCGGATTCAAAACCCTATATCAGTGGGTGTAAATTATAAAAAATAAATTCAATGGGTTCAATTATATAAATATAAATAAAATAAAATATAAAAATATAAGATTTTATTTACAAATTTGATAAATTTTAAAAAATGAGGAAATGCAAATGCACACCCTCAAAGTAATATAGGTCCGCCTATGGACCTATTCCCATCAAGAAGGCAGAGGTAGGAAAGAAAAACAGCAGAGAAGTTTTTGCAAATATTTAATTTTTCTCATTAGGCATTTAATAATAAAATTCTAGTAATCCTTAGACGTTCAAACCATAATGTAAATTAATCATCAATCTCTGATCAAAACGATGAAAACTGATACAAACAAGTAAAAGTAGCCATGCTTGTTATTTATTTATTAGCACAAGCACAGTACACTTGGACAAGGTGTACTTGTATTGAGTATGTCACCTTAAGATAATTAATATTGTTAAGAACTGCTCCTTGCTTGTTTATTGTGATAGAGCACTAGAGCAGTAACCATAAAAGGCTTCGTGAGTCTTCCTAATTGATTCCACATGCACAATTCCTGCCAGCCTGACATCTTTCACATAAACAAACGAGGAGTCTTAGTTCAATTTCAATACAAGTACACCTAATTCATTGAGCTTAAAAAATAACATAAGTGCAAATACAACATCAAACTATGTTGAAGACATGTCTCTGTTAGTCTGTTAATGAAGGTTAGTGGGTAGGATAAGATTGACTAAGCCTGCTGAGGTCAAAAGAGAGCTCTTAAGCTTGCACTGATAATAAAATTAAAAAATGCAAATGGTGGAAAAGGGAGGGGACACGAGGCCGTGGCATAGCACGTCTCCTAGGAAGTGGCTAACCAATATGATGATAATTGATAAGAACCAAGTCAACGTAAAAAAATTTCTTATAAACATTAATTATGCTGTTCTAGTGTTCAACTAGTTGAATTCAATTGCGGTACTTCTTCTAGTCTATTGTTTTCCATAGTTAATAGCTCTGTACCCATCTTGTGATCTAGCTTCTAGAAGTATATAAATGTGGATCTGCTAGTTGGGTTGGGTATCCATCATGTGAAAAAATGAGCTATGAGTTTATGATGAGAATTCTAAAATTATTCAAATAGAAGGATCCATGATCAAGAATAGGACCAAACAGTTAGAGAATATTTTCCAATAAATGATATCAGTCATACTTAACATGGCTCAAGGGGAGAATGATGAAGGCCTAAAGACACTACCAAAAATCTTGATTGTTACTGAAGGTCCAAACTAATTTAAAGGCTCATGCTATTTTTTTTTCTATTTTTGTTTTAATTTTAAATTAAATAAAATGGGTGTCTTCTGGACCTTAGATATTGAACTCGTTTTCAATAGAAGGGACTTTTTGCATTTTGTGAATATTTTGTGAGAATTTTTCTCTGGGTTCCTTGTTGAACCAATCTTGGACTTATCAACATAATTCTTGTGATGTCTACCCCGACTTATTTTTCCCGCTAGAAGTGACGTGATCCAAACTCTGGGATCTGTATCAAACGATCCGCTTCTAGTAAAGATCATTTCAGTTTGTTTCCTTATTTACAAATTAAGTTTACTAATTTTGTAATAAGGGTTGGTTGTACTTTCACAATCCTCTCGAAGCATGATTATCTTTTCGCAAAGAAATAAACACACAGGATTCATTATGTTATGGGCCATCGTGATCATTTATATAAGATATACAAATACTCAAAATTTTATAGCCATACAATCTAACATGACCCTTTCCTCTTATAAAAGAAGATAGTTATCAATTTGGATTACTTATCAACTAAGTATGTGTTTGATTTACAATTTGAGAATTAATTTTAAAGTAACTTGATTTTTTACAGTTGGTTTTAGTCAAAAGTGTGTGAGGCTTTGAGTAAATTGATTTATATTTAAAAATATTTTCACCAAAAGCGATTTTGAAATAATATATGGTGTTAAATAATATTGATAAAAGTTTCTTTTAAATGTTTACTTATTAATAAAAAAATGTCAATATTGTTGAAGTTAGAAATTTTTTGTCAATAATATCAAATGAGATTTACTTCAACACAAATGTGACAAAATATTGCTTTTTTTGCTTAGACAACAAGTCATAACTTTGATGGAAATACAATTTCATATCGCATTTATAGTGTCAGACGTGATCCTACATGTGTTAAACGTTTCTCCAAACATTGTAGAAACATTTGACTTAATATGCTTACATCCACTCAAAGCCGCAAATGTAACATATATTTTGCGTCTAAATTAAACAAGCTCTCGAAATCAAGAGTAGACATATAAATCGGCCAAATTAAATAATTGGACTAGGCTGTATTTTTATGGAGATGAAACATTAAATTGGTTAGGCTCATGTTGATCCAAGACGCATAAGTTATAAACGGTAAGCAAAGTATATGATCTTGCATGTGAAGACTAATTTGATGTATCACAAATTTTAGGATTTTATGAAGCTATATTGGAATTTTTTTTTCTTTTTTCCTTTTCTAAGAATGTAATGTAAACTAAAAGATAAGAAAACAAGTAATAATCACAAATATTTTAGAGATGCAATGCAACAATGGATGAGGAAGTTGGGATATTGTCTCATTAATCTTTCCTCTTATATTTCAGAGAATGAAATAGTCCTAGCACACTATTATGATATTCAGGGTTGGTCCCTTAATTAAATAGAGATATGATTGATTCCTTAGTTAACTAGTCTCTCATGAAATCTTGACTTATAGTTAATTCATTAACATTCATCAAGAACTCAAGGATAACGTACTCCACCCCAAGTAAATCCACAAGACCCATCACAATATTCTTAAGGAATTGGAAACAACATAGATTTGGCTGATCTCAATACATAAAGGATTACTACGCTAATAATTAAGTTTTTTGGGGTAACTTAAAGTTTAATATTAGCTCGACGATGAAAATGATAAGCTACCAATTAAAATGAGATTCTATTTTTTAACAGATACAAATTAAGTATTTTTTGTAGGCAAAGTTTTCACTAATGGAAAATAAGCCTAACGATGGTCTTCATTTGATACCCTATTATTATTTTTGTAACATATGTAAAAGTGTGAGGTGAAAGCTTAATATATTATTTATATAAAATAAGAAAAATAATTAACTACCTAACCAAAACACCATACTCTATAGACTCGACTAATTAACCAAATTAAGGTAATAATGTTGTGAGGCCACCTTCGGACAGTGAGTTCCCAACTCAACAAAAATAGACGTCTCTCTCGCACATTTTTTGAGCCAAGAACTTCAACCACTAGCTAGAGGCATAGTACCCCTTTCTAATGTCATTTTTTTTTTAATTAATTGCATTACATAATATTCAAATCCTTAGGGATCACGATCTTTTTTTCCGATGAAATCCGTCCAAATTTACAATTGCAGGATTTCTGTCAGGTTCCTTTGGCTTTCTCGTTACTAATTATAAGATGAGATCATCACATTAAACAATACGTTTATCACCACATATATTATACAAAATCGTCATTATGATGGTTGTTTTGTGGATAAGCAAAGGATGGATTGATTAGCAAGGCAAACACTCCCGCACAGTTGCGTTAAGTTTGATTAATATGATATGCTAGTAGGGTGATCAATAATTGGGCATTCGTGTGTTTTATTCGTTCTTAGAATGCTGAGGAAGCATATCACCCCACAAAAAGAGATAGCAAAAAGAAATTAATTAGTGTGTAGAAACAGTCTTGTTCAGCACAACACTGATTATTATAATATTAATATTCAAGATAAGACAGCGTGAAACGCGTTAGTTGCACCAAATCCCGAATTAAACTCCTGCCCTACCAATTGTCTAGTAGTTTGGTACAAGCGATTTGGTTAGTGGTTTTATTCTAAGGCTTAATTATCATCTGTATTGATGGAAGACATGTGTACAAATTAAATCCCATTCATAACATTCCTATAACCAATAGCGCAAGCTTTAGATGAATATTCAATGTCATAATTATACTTCATTTACATAATTAATATTTTTATAAAATGAACACTCTACAAAAGATTTTTTTAAAAATTGCATTATGCATATTTTCTATTTCATCAACATCTTTTTTTTACGCAAATAAGAAAATGAATATAATAATTATTTTCAGAAGTTATTGGTTTGTTTAGTCAAGGACTTTGGGCATAGAAAAGATAATTAAATAGGAAAATTATTCAAATCTTAATTAAGTCTAGTCCAACAAAAATTTATCAGCGGGTTTATTTAGCAATTATTAAGCTCAAACTCAAATGTCAGATAAATACTTGGAATTTGCACACCACATCTACTCAGTTATGGAGCCCATCACCGATATATAGTCAAACCAATAAGTCCTTAATTCACCGCCAAGACCATTTGCATCATTTTTAAATCTTCGCCACTTTGATATTATTAATTACAGAACGGTTGATTATCAATAGTATCTTGACAAAACAACAAATTGCTACATCACAACTTCGCATTGCCCTCACAAGCCATATTAAGCTCTATACATTTGTTGGTATGGTAGTTATATAACCATTCTTATGAGTTTAACTGCTTAAAAGTGGGTAACTGTGGAAGGAATCTACATAAAAGGTCAAAATAATTCAGGAGTGAAACCTTTTGGTTATTCAATCCCCATAGGATGAATGCTTTTAATTTGTATCCAGACATGATTCCTCTTCTTTTTGGTGTTCTGAAGAATAATTGGCAGCAGGCCGCGAATTTTGGTGCCATGATCATGAGAATTGGTTCACATTCAAATTGTGACAATAGTTTTACATCAAAGTTGAGATGAGTCAGCTCTTAGTGCCTATTCAATGTCAACCATTCATGAATCATAGCCGGTGAAAAGATGTATATGCATATAAAAATAAGAAACTGAATTATATGTTACGCGTTTATTTAATGTAAGAAAACCATGTTGGGAAGCATAGCAGCATCACTAATGAATGTTTTTTGTCTTATGCGGTCACCTGGTATAACTCGTCTTTTTTTATTTATATATACTAATGTTTGTGTTAAGAGGCTCTGTGAGCTGAACTTCCCATCAAAAAATTATTATAATATGGTCCAAAAGGAGGAAGTAAAATGCAAATTGGCTTGTTCACGGAATATGGTTAATTAGCAGGAGGGATGGATGGAATTATTGGTCTATTAGACAAGTCAAATTGATTGATTATGAACCAGGAAGAGGAGCTGCATAAAAGTCTCGTCATCATATAAGTCATATCTTCTCACATGGATTAATAACAAGATTTTAAAGTGGAAGTCCTAGTAACCCCACAGAAAAATACAAGATTCGGAGCAAATCTTACAAGAAAGGTAAAAAAAACAGTTGTTTTCACGGAGTAAAGATGGTTTCTGACCAGGCTAACTTTAAATATGCAAAAGGGATGTACAGCATACAAGGATAGAAAGCAATGAATATGATAAGAAATGGAGCTTCACTACTTGACCATGTGCTTCATGTTTGGACATAAGTCACCTACCTAATTAACTACTCTTTGATGCGGTGAAAATTTCTTAAGCTAGAGATAAAGGGGTCTCTCTCAGTCTCAATATCACAAAGGTTTTCAACTGTTCATAGTTATTATGATACACAGTGAAATCAATACTCTATTGTATCTTTCTTGGCTGAATGAGAAAATCATTGCACTGGACCAATTGCATTGTTGTTGTTTAATATATTGAGGAGAGTTAAGACAGCAAAGCCTGTCTCTTTCAAGGAGACAAAGTTCTCTGGCTTGTCATTTGGATACGAGGCTGATCAGATTTTTCACAGATTTTGTTTCCAATTTTTTCCATACTCACCACAGCTTTTTTATTCTTAATTTGTTGTTGCCTATAGTTTATATAACATTCATTTCTCCAAAGTCAAGGAAGAGATATAAGGTTGGTCTTGGATGGAAAAAGAATATTTCTAATTGACATTTTTAATCAAACTAATAAATTAACATTTATGAGATAAAAAAAAATCTCAAAGACATGGAAACAATTGGATCAGGTCATGGCCAAAATGGAGTGTATACCAATAATGCAAGGCAATGTACAGTACAATATTATTATTCTCCACAGAGAGAAAGGAGGGTGGGCAATGTGGATGAAACCTGGCCACACCGTCTCAATGAGGAAGTGAGTCCAAAAGCCGTTTCTTTCATAAAATTAAATAAAAAAAGAAATGCATAAAATAAAAATAGAGGGCCAGGTGATGGAAAGTGCGATGAAAACAACCACATGTCTTCCTTTTTTCTGCATCTTTGGCTTCCATTTGGGTGCATCACCCCCTAATGATTGCCAAGAATAAAAACAAATAAGTTTGGCCCCATTTCAGGAACCAATCAACAGACGCCAACTCCATTTCTCCATCCAATAGAACATTTTCATTCATCATCAATGCCTTCCAATTAAAGAATAAAGTTTTTTTTTTCATAGAATAATAAATCCATTACTTTATCAATTCATCTATACCTATTTTTCAAACCCCGTGGCCAAAAGATAGGGAAACTTATTTTTGTAACAATCACAAATTAATAAAAATTAAAGCATGAACAAGACATACACACATACATACAATCCTTGCAGCAGGTAAAGGTAAGAAACACAGTGAAATTTAACATTATCATAATACAGATTTTATGGCTTTTATCACATGCCAGGCATTTGTCATGGACTCATTAGGCCTGTCATTCATGCCCTGCCAAAAAAAGAAAAAATGAAAGAAAGAAAGAAAGCTTTATCATTTAGTGTGATAGGTGATGACTACTCTGACCATCAATCTTGACCGTTGATTAGAGACAGCAATGCCCCTGCACTGTTTTGATTCCAATATTTTTTAGTTGTTTGTTTTCTCATAAGGCTTTAAATTTTGCACTTCGTGTAATCGAGAGTTGGAGACACATTGAAAATGTTCTTTTTGCTTTGCAGGTAGAGTTAAGAAAAGAAGTTTTTAGCTGCAAGGTGACGTAGCACCCAAAAAATAACATACCCAGGAGGACTACACTAACAATAGGTATACCAATTAGATCACTATAATATAATGTTGCACCAAATGAAAGTTATACGCTTTGGTTAACCTAATCATGCTTTAATCTTTTATTTTTTTGTTTTAATTTTTTGCCCCCCCTTTTTCTCTCTCTTCTTTCTATCCTTAGGTTCTATCTTTGCTAGCAAGTTAAGATGATTGAGGCAACATGGGAGATCTTATCCGTAAGAGGTACAAAATAATAGTGATTAATTGGATAGTACATGCTTTGAAAGTGGACTCCTCGTTCTTCATTTAATCACAAACAGTTGTGTGTCTCCCGTGACTTATAGTATAAATTTTAAAGTTTGTTCAACCGAAATTTAGAATAAAAACAGAGGGTTTGAGGGGCCGAAAATTGAAATAAAAAAAATAATAATCACAATTAACGAATTAGTTAGAACTGCTGCACGAGAATACGATAAAATTAATTAGGCAAGTTGTCCACTAGCTCATCTTGTTCAATCAAATAAACCTAAACTTTCCTCATGGGAGGTGCCATGTGAGGTCTCTATCTCTCCCTATTTTATTAATATCATATTCAAAGACATCCTTGTTTGTTAATCTTTCATTTCAGTTTATTAGTCAAACTAAACTCAAAGTTAACTTCCTTCCCTTCCCACATCTTCCTTCAAATTAATTACGCCACTTATTTTGTACTCAAATATCCCCTTTATGTTTCCTTCAAAAATAATAATTATATAAAAATGCAACTTATCTTAATTCCACGATACCAACGGAAGAGATGTAATTTTTTTAGAGTTTAATAATAATATATTAATTATGTAAAATATTTTTTTAAGATAATTCAACCACAAATTATTGTTTGATTGAATGCCTTTTAATATAATTTCATAAAAAATCAATAAAATTTATTATAAATGACGAATTATAATTGAATAACACCAAAAAATTATTATAACTAAAGAAAATGTAATTTGTTCTTACAAATAAAAAATTTATATGTTTATTTATAATATTAAAAAATGTTATTTTAATAATAAAAAAACAACAGAAAAAACGAGCAGAAAGAAAAGAGATGGGGCAATAAATATGAGTAACTAAAGGACGGGTGGTTCCCCGTGACTTGAACTCCTTTTATACTCTTTCTTTTCTTCTATTTACTTCCCCTCACTTCGCTCCAAACACCATCAACTTCTTCTTCTTCTTCTTCTTCTTCTTCTTGCGTTTTTTATTGTTCATTCAATTTCTTTTTCTTCTCTCATCATCTCAACCAACAAATCATTTAATTGCAATCATCTATGGCGTCTTTCGACCCGAACGTAGATTCAAGTAATTCCGACACGTTGCGAGAATCCAATCACAAGAAGCGCAGAAAAATCGGAGACCACGCCGCCGGCGATCTCGATTTCGCCGCCGCCGTCCCTTGGAGATCCGACGTGGAGCAGCGGATCTACTCCCGCCGCCTCGTGGAGGCTCTCCGCCGCACTCCGTCATCGGCGACCAAGCCTAGAGCCGCCGGCCAGGTCCGCGAGACCGCCGACCGCGTCCTCGCCGCCACCGCCAGAGGCCGAACGAGGTGGAGCCGCGCGATTCTCAAGCGCTGGAGGAAGCTCCGCATGCAGCACAAGAAGGCGAAGGCGGCATCGTCCAACAACGGTTTGAAGAGAACGAGGATTGGAAACGGAGAGAGGAGGAACCGGTTACCGGCTGTTCAGAAGAAAGCGCGCGTTCTCAGCCGGTTGGTTCCCGGTTGCCGGAAGGTTTCGTTCCCGAACCTTCTGGAAGAAGCCACGGACTATATCTCCGCCTTGGAGATGCAAGTGCGAGCCATGACGGCTCTGGCCGAACTACTCGCCGGCGCCGCGCCGGCAAATCTCGCCGGCTCCGCGTTGAGTTGACCCGCGCGCCTAGGCTATATTGCGCCAGGTGTTTTTTATTTTTTATTTTTAATTATTATATCGTTTTTTTTTTCAGATTCATGTATTTTATCGTGTACACTGTACATGCCATTTGCTTATTCCTCCTTCCTTTGAGTTCCACTATCACCACCTCCATCTTCTTTTTTTCTTTCTTTCTTTTATTCTTTCATATTTAATTGAATGTGAACATGCATACCTACTTTGATTCTTTCCTTAACGACTTCCTTCATAAATAAATAACTCGTGATACATATTTATCTTGAAAAAAAAAATAAAGACCACTTAAAATTGATATTATGCTTAATAGGTTAAAAATAACTTAAATAATCGTTTTCATGAGTCAATATTATTACTCTTCTTTCCTAGCGGTATATGCAATTATTCATAACAAGTGTTTCCATGTAAAAAAATTTTGAGGAAGGACAAGAGTTGCGTACTATTTCAAGGTTTAATTTATTGCAAAATGAAAAAAAAGTACTTTAATTTTTTTTACAAATAACAAAAAAATGAAATTAGGTTTTTAATCTTCCTCCATGGTCACTTTCAGCCCTTTATCGTTTGAGTTTGAACTTTGAACATCATTTGAATGTTCCACCTTTTATCACTGTTAATACTACACTTTTATCGGGATTTGTATTGCGTAGAAGTTATCAACTTAGATAATTGCAATTACATTCTGTGTACCAATAGAAAATGTCATCTATGCTTGAAAAGTGAAAAATGACAAGCGTCATAATAAAGGGAAACGATAGAATAATCCAGCGTTTATAGGCCAAACTTCGCATTCAGCTTAACGGGGAAGTAAAATATTTAAGTAATCCTCATTTATTAGTGAATGATTCACAGAAAATTGTGAATTTTATGTTTTATGCGGTTCATTTCGTTACTGATTGCCCTCAATTTCTCTTTTTTGAAAGAAACGCTTAAATATAGTTTTTTAAAAATTTAAATTACTATTATTTTTGTTATCTAAATTTAAATTTGTTTTTTAATCTTTCAATTTTGAAAAATGTTGTTTTAGCCACTTCCGTAGTAAAAAATGCATTCGAACTGTAAAAAAATATTTTTAAAAAAAAAAGGAAAATAACCTTTAGGGTTGATAAAATGTCAAACTTCTGCTATTAAAGCTAGTTAAACAAAGTCGAAAGTAATTAAACGATACACAAGCTTGTACAAATCAGTTTCGTGCAGAAAATTCTTCATCCTGTATGGTCCATATATATCCTCTCATCGTTGTATCTAGCATTATATTAGCCGCCACTCCTTCTTGGGTGAGCCCGAAAGCAATTTTTCATCTGAGAGTGAATCCTGATGCATGGGCCTGGTCTTGGGATCATTGATCAGTTAATTAATTCTAGGACCGAGAAAACATTTTCTAATTTCTTCAAGGTCAATATGACGTAGATTCCTTGCACGATCCTCTATAACATTATTTTCTCTGCTCTTCTCCAAATATTTCTTCTTTAGGCGTTGTTCTTGCTGGTACTTCCTTAGAGGTTCACCTCCAATTATATATGTACTGTCCATCATTTTAGCATGAGCAGATGCCTCATCAGGGGCCATCTGCTCTTCCATGTACTTTCTTTGAGTTTCACCTCCAATCACAGCTTTTCATTTAATGATTTTCTCTATGATTGTATTAGATGAGAATCTAAACTTATCCAAATTGATAATTTTTAATAAATTTTAACTAATCATAAAAAAAATCCTTGAGAGAATGTCAGATAGAATATCATTAAATTAAAAAAAAAGTGTAAAAAAATCGCAATATTGTGAAGAGCGTGGAATCTAGCTAGTTTCAAATTGAGCTCGGCTCATGTACAACAAAATTGTACAATCTATCACATTAGATCTGACTAATTGTGTTGTATCTGGTGTAATAAAATGAATTAAAAATAAAATCAGATATAATGTGATCAGGGATATTATTATTTACTTATATGAATCAATAAATAATTTGTTGTGTTGAGTTTTTTTTTTCGATTTAATTACAAAAAAGTTGAACTCATATTTCAAAAATACTTTAATTAATAATATTATTTTTAAATATCTTATTTTACATACTATCTTTACACAAGGAAGGGATGAGGAGGGAAGAAATTCAATTGAGTCTTCCTTTTTTTTTAGAGTAGAAGTAATGATAGGGGAAAAAGACAAGGGTGTAAGAAAAATATTTTTGTACTTTAATATTACCGGTCAACAGTAAAATGCTATATATATATATATATATATATATATATATATATATATATATATATATATATATATATCCTATAAAAATAAATATTTCACGTAATATATGTCGCATGTGTGTATGAGAAATCTTCAATATGGTCCTTAGAAATACCATCCGGCTAGCATTGAACTTTCATCAAAGATGCGGGCGGAATCAGTGGTGCATGTATACATGCTGACCAGATTAATTCCATTCTGAACTAATTCATGATGTCTGCTATATGATTATATGAGAGTATTTCAAAAGATTTATGTCTTACAATATTTACTTTAATTTTAAGTGTTTATAAATAAATATATGTTTAGAGCATTTTAAACAAGCTGCTAAAGGTCCAGTGATACACTGAAAATCCTCTAATTTGACAAACGGGGGCCTCTTAGTGAGAAAAGCTTGTCAGTTCTATTACATGTTGCTGGTAATTAAATTGTTTTATGCAAAATTTGACAGTGGGTCATAGATAATAAAAATGATGATCTAAGATCTCAATTTAAGATTTCTCGTTAAAAATACTCTAATAAACAAGATGAAGTGCTTATACCTTTTGGTGCATAATATCCACCTGACCCGCCTAATCCACGGCCCATGACAGCCTTTATTAGCATATATATTATCCCACTGTCATTTGCTTCACCACTTTTGGTTATATATCATTGTAGTTGACTGCACCATGCTTAAACTAGTTAGAAAATATCAAAGTGATTAAATGTCATTAACTAATAACTATACTCATTTAAAGTACTAAGTTAGTTGGCATCTGCTGGCAAAGCCATTCCTGCCCCAACAACAACATTTCTTCCCACTAAACATGTCTGGTTAAGCCGTGCGTTAATGGTTCATAAGGATCATTAATTCATTATCTTGCATCATTAATTCATAATCTTTGATTCTGGTTGAGGAAAGCAACAAATTCATTAAAAAAAATTGCAAGTACAACTAAAAAGATATAGATTAATAAATAAAAAGGGTACTACTATAACCTCGATCGTTATTTAAAAATATTGTATAAAAAATTATCTCTAGCTAATTCAAAATGCATGTGGTTCAAGTGCAAGTAATCGGATTGGTAGTCATATATATCTAGACTAGATTAGATAGAAAAATAGAGGGAATAATTATAAAGCTGAGGAAGAGGAGATCCTATGGTAGTTTTGGATATTTGTTAGTAAAAAAGAAAGAAAGGAACCCCACGAATTGAAAAGTTAGTGAAGAAGGAAAAAATTGGAAACAGTGTGAAGGAGAGTTAATTTGGTATGTATGATGTGGGTGGGAGGGCCTACAATATGCAGTGCAGCGAAGGCTTATGCATTGGATTGCATGTGACTATGTGAGTGTATAGGGAAGAGTTTCACATGCTATTTTAAGAAGAAGGAAAAGGCGTGGTGTAATGTAATGCATATTTTGTTGCTGTTGTTGTTGGAACAGACACTTGACTTGAGAAAGGTCGAATAAAGACTCTAGGGTTGGGGCCCACCCACAGCAGTGGATGGATTAGCGACTTTTAAGGGATACCTTTTTCTAATTAAAGGCTGACACGTGTGGAACCTTCACATTACAACTGTCAAGTTCCAGATTATCAAATGCTGACATGCCTATATATATGCCTTCAAAAAATTTATGATTGTGCATCATCAATGTAAATATACCATCTTGATGAATCTCAAAATATGTCAAAAAATTATTAAATTCCTTAAGATTATTATAGTCTTAACTAATTTTAATGTAACACTTAATTAAATATTATTAATTCTATTTTATAAGCTGAAAGATAATAATTAAATAAAAAATAAACTTATTATTAATAATAATTTTTAATAAATTCTAACTAATAAAAAAAGTCTTAGGAAGACATCGAGTGTGAGTAACATTAATCTATTTTTAATTTAAACCGGTATTAATAACCACTACATGTAAAAACTAATTGGGATATCATATTTATTTAATTATTTTCCCATTTCGTGTGCGGCTCTATGACTCTATCCATGTGGCAATCCCATTTTCACTATTATTCACTAGGCAGGGTTCCCTCTCTGTAGCCACACCCATTGCAAAAATACGTTACATAAATAATTTAATGAAATAAAAGATAATCACCAGAAAATCATTTATCAACCCTTGTGTATTAATTTGAGTCTTTATTATTGAAAGTGATGACTTCTTTTAATATATATACTTTCTTTTGACTTTTTATATCAAACATTTCATATTTTGTCGTTATTTAAAATATTTTTTAAGTTTAATTAATATTAATTTATTAAATTAGTAAAGTTAAAAAATTATATATGCATTTTCAAAATTTATAACTTTGAATATATCATATTTCATAGTTTATTTTTATAATTTACTTCTTAATTTTAAAAGTTTTTTCTGTAATTTATTGCAATATAATCAAATCCAGATTTTTTTTATCATAATAATATATTTATGATACTTTATTTGTCTTTAAGATACATAATTTTAGAATTTATTGAAAATGGTGATATTTTTTATATTTTAGACTTTTTCCAAAATTAAAACTACACATGGAAAGAATATAAAAAAAAAATAGCTGGTTGATATATTATTTTTAAATTCATGATATGTGCATATACGGTTAATTAGAAAGGGACCATACCCACATATAATGTGTATATTGTTGGCTTACCCCTTCTAACTTCCACGAAATCACATTATTTGTGGGCTTTCATTTATTCTTTTTCATTCCCATTAGTCGTCACATTTCACATGCAACCATGTGCCTCCATTTAAGAAGCCGTCTCTCTCTCTCTCTCTCTTCTTTTTCTTTTTTGTCTTTGTTCTTTTCTTCTTTTTCTTTATTTTCTCTCCCTTCCTTTCGGTTTTCCATTCACCTTTATCTCCCTTTTTTACTTTCCTCTTGAACGCTTGGCTCAAATTGTAGAAGGCAAATAGCCAAATTAATCAAGCCCCGAACCCATCATCACCTAATTTATGGAATCTACCCCAATGGAAAGTACTAAGAATTTTTTTTTTCCTTCTTTAATACTAAGAATAAAGTTTTCATTATAACTAACTACCATGCATGCTATCAAGTAACAAAATATATCAAGTTGAAATTCTGTGCTTGCATAACATTGAAATGTCTTGATACACCTTATACTATACAAAACAATATTGTAGTTCTTTGTTAATGACAGGCGTCCTAGCAATTTCCATAGATGGAATAAGCCTAAAAAACAAGGTACAAAGACTTTGTTTGATGAGAAAACTTGTTCTTTCGAACAGAGATGCATCCACTTTTCAACATTCAAATGTGACCCATCTAGTACCATATACCTTGATACCTAGCTAGTCTGTAGTACTATGTAAAATTGAGCTTGTTACATCAATGACTTTGAAAATTGAGTTTACTTTATGTCCCTTTGAAAAACTGGGGTTAATTAACCCGTTCAACAAGGTAAATGTATATCGATCATTGGCTTCTTTCATAAATCTAACTTTTGTTATATCTTTTTTTTTTTAAAAAAAAAAGAGTATATTACTTTAGTGTAATCATTGGTGTCATGGTTCCAAAATCTTGAATTGTGTTTCAAGCAGTGCACTTTTAGTGTACATTATGTTCACCAAACAGGTGAAGTAATCATATATGTTTAGGAGCCTTGGAGCCTAAAGCATCATAATTTGGGCACTGACCCATGTTGCTTTTGTTGTCTGATTAAAGAGGATCATCGAGTAACGACTAACCTCTTCACTATTTAAAAGATTTTATATTTGGCATTGTGTTTTTTACCTATATAGTATATTGTTCTTGTCTGACTAAATATTCAAGTTTTGACCAACCAATAATGGACAAATGGTAAAACAAAACACTATCACTTTTTAAACTGAAATATAACTATATTTCTTCACGAGTATTTATAAGACAATAATTTAAAAAAAAAAATTGTATAAATTGGTTTTTTCTAATAAGCTAAACTCAACTTATACACTGAGTTGCTTATCAAGAAAAAAATTATATTTAGTTTCTCTTAGTTGTTGCCTATGGTAATCTCATTTAACTAGATTCCTACAACAGGTTATATATTTAACTCAAAAAAATTCGGAAATGCTGTCTCTTCTTAGAATAGTTTTTATTTTATTTTTAAATTACAACTCATGGTTTGCTGAAAATAAAGCTCTTTTTTTTTCTGCACTGCCACTTCCTGTTCAGAAATTCAGATGAGATAATAACATAATTGAGAGGAAAAAAATTCACTAAATTAAAAGTGATGAATCAAATTATTCGATGAAAATTAATCATGAAGAACAAAAAATATTTGATACGAATAATATAGTTATAAAAAAAAAAATCAGCTGTAACCGATGTGCCGCCAAATGACATGTCAGAGTTGGATCAAAAGGGAGAACTTGCATATTCCTCAATCCAGAGCCAACCAACCAAAGAGGGCATTATTTTAGCTAATTTTATTTTTCATTCTTTTGCTTTTTTCTGCCTTTGGTCTTATCAAAATCAAAGCAAATGGCCAAAAAAGAAAGGAAAAAAACAGCAATCACCCTTTCAATTGAACGCCCTAATTATTGAACCCATGTATGTGTCAGCTAGTTCAATTTAGATATATCTTTAATTAAGATTTATTAAAAATGTGAAAATCTCTATTTGGAGGAGGTGAGGTTAATTAGATAAACTATCCATATCATCGTGCCTACATGTTGATAACCGCAATATAAAAAAGCTTTGTTCAGTTGTAGTAACTGAAAAAATGGATACCAATAAGGTGCAGTTGGTAAATGATTTGATTTCTTAATTATGTTGTCATTGTAGTTGTGAGGAGTTTAATTCTTTAATTATGCATATAAAAAAGGTTTTGATGAAAGAGATAAAATTCACTTAGATGATTTTTATATCTAGAGGGTTAATCTCAAGACTTTCTATTATCATAATACATTATTTTCCGCAAATAAAAAAACTGAAAAATGGACGGGCAAAAAAAAGTTTATAATAAATCTCAATTATGTACTTTTAATTTCGTATTTATTATTGCCGAACTTTAGTTTTGCAATGAGAATTAAGAAAAAGAAAAAGTCCAATCCAAGTCACATCTCGAGATTAAAGAGCAACCTAATAAGACTTGTTTGTTTGGTTTAGCAATAAGTAGCAGTTAAGCCCAGCCTTTCATTAGGATTAAATTAGATAGGGGGAAGAATAAGAGAATAGTGTGCAACTAGCAAACGACAACATAAGAATCACTTTTGAGTTGTCAGAGTCCAACGACAACCCCCTCAAACAAAGTGTGGTCACATTGGGTTGGGCCCAAAACCCAGTATGCGACAAAATGTGTGTCAAACAAACCAGCTTCACCCATTTTTTTGCATTCAATGAACATCGTGTCGACGTACCGTGGTGGCTCACACAACGCAACCTTATTTAATATCCATTTAGTGCATCATGTTTTTCTTTTAATGCATTTCTAATTTCTATCATTTTTATTTATGCACGTTTTCTTTCTTTCTCATTTTTTTTATATCTACATGATTTTACATCTTTACACAATAATATAAGCACTTGGTTGTTTAATATAAGCACTTGGTTATTGTGAAAAACAAAAATGAATGAAGAGTGTTGGTGTTGAGGGTGGTTGAGAAGAAGGCAAAATAAAAAAATAAATAAAAATAGGGAAAGAAACAAAGGGGAAGGGTTGTGGACTTGTGGAACAAATACAAACAACTAGTATTTTGGAGACTAAGCGATAAGTGTCCCTTACCACACGTGGCCTCTCCGAATGATGGACAAAAGCTCCTGATGCATTGGGCCCCATCCTGTGGATCTATGAGTATTACTTTTGACACAACAATTTTAGGATAAGATTTCTTGACTCTTTAATTTTTTTCAATTTTTTTTTCTTTTTAATGTGAATATGGAAAAATGACAAAAATTAAGTTGAAGATATATTATCATCATGGCTTGTGATATCGAATAAGATGCTCAAAATTCGCAGATGTACCATTCCTGATATGATACCCCTTCTATTCTAGGTATCCTCTATTCCTCTTCGGTTATTAACATATCTTTATTTAGTTATTTGTTTATTTATCTCGTTATATAAAAATAAGTTATTTTTAAAAGCAAATTTGTCAAGCAAATTAATAAATTAAAATATGTATGTGCAATATTTATTAAATATAAAATACTTTATTATAATCTTAACATACCAAAATATAAGGACGAATAAATTACTAGCTTATTTAGAACTTTAATAGTGTGCAGCAGCCGGAAAAAACGAGTAAGCTGCTGCATTCCCCACCATACACGACATAGAAAAATCTAAACCGACGGTGGAATAAGTATTTGCAATTCTTATACGATGAGTATCTCACATTCTAGATTTGTCATTTCCAAAAAGCTTCCAAAATTAGGCTTACCAAACTCATTTATAAAGAGCTTGTATAGTCGGTAGACGGTATAATTCTTTTTGTTTGAATGCCTAGTTATAAGAGTAAAGTAAAATTTGAATAAGGATTATATATTAAGGGTTTTTTAAATGAAAACGTGTTTAAAATATAAATAAACTTAATTATTTTCTCAAAGGCTAAAATGGTAGTAGTTTTAAAAAATTAAAAGTTGTACTATAAATTATTATTTTTATTTAAACAAAAGGGCCTAAATTGTTTGTCAATCACATTTTAGCTTTTAGAACCAATTAGGACTCGTTTAGTTTGATTTTTTTTTGTATTTTTATGTCTTATTTTTACATTTTAGAAATAGTTTATATTTTTATAAATTTTAGGATTTAAAAATTGTTTTTTTGACTTTTTATTTTCAATTCTTTTTTAGAAGCCAATTCAAGAAAAATGAAAGGCTTCAAATTCAGCATACAAATTAGGAAAAGTATCTTGGGGATCTTTCTACCCATTTTGGCTCTCTTTGCCTTGTTCAACGTCTTTGCAAGTACATTTGGATTCACATTCATAGGTTATTTGGTTGCACATCTACGATAAATGATATACTTAAAACAACTTTAACTAACTTTTGTTTTAATTTTGTTTAGATTGCGACATTTGTGGATACATGTGTTGCATATGTGCAACCATATACGCATTTAGATGGCTTCAACTTGAGTTTAGGATTAGTCAAATATGATTTTCTCATTGACCACATTATGTTAAAAACATGATTCTAAGCTTTAGATTCAAGTTTCATTAAAGAAATTAAAAATAGTTTTTAATAAGAAGTGTTAATAATACATTTTTCTTAATATTGAAAACTATAAAATCAAGAGAGAGAAGATCATGAATGTCACTTTATTTTTATGTGAAATAAATTATTCTCTTGGATAGATAAAGTTGGTTGTTTCTAAACAGTGACAAGGATCATTTTGACCCGTTTTATTTAGGGGCGCTTACTTTTCTTATTTTTCTGTTTTCAGTTTCAATAAAAAAAAATAGAAAATAGGATTAAAAATATGTTTGTATAAAATTTAAAGAATGTTTTCAAAGAAAACGTTTTCTGATTGAAGCCCAATTTTGAAAATGCTCAAAAGTTGTTTTGGACATTTTATTTGTTAAATTTTGAAAATGGAAATAACAAAAATGCGGTGGCAAAATTACAACTAACATGAAAAACTTCTGCTTCCCTTGTTTCATTCATAACACACCATCACGGGATCAACATATGGCAGTGCATGAATTGACCAACACTAAGTTGGGCTGTATATGGCTGACCTTGTCATGTGAGAATCAAGTTTGCTGTGTTAGTGTGGATTGGTCGAGACTAAAATATAAACATTAATCAATAGATCACTCAAAACAAGGCCGCAGCTTCCTCCACCCAAAAAAACTCAAGCAGCACCTCCTTCCATTACGGAAAGGAGTACCCTTTCTGTAATATGAAATGGGGTGTTAGCTTGAGTTATTTGGGGTGCCGGAAGAAATATTCCCAAATAACTTTAGGATTAATAGGGATCCACATACACAAAACTCTGATCCAGTAGTACTCTAAACCAAATTCTCATAACGATGAGTCTTCAGAGTGAAAACAAAAGAGCAAAGGTCTTCATTTTCGGCCCGTAAAAGAAAGGACCCTACAGCCTAAACTGTGTTTAAAAGGAAACTGGCCCATCAATAAAGAACGACTCAACTAAGATTAAGGCAGACTTTAACACTAGTACCTCGTAAGAATCGGTGACGAATTCAATTCATTACCCCCCAAAAAAATTATTCAAGAAGGAAATTGCTAATAGCTAAGACAACCACAAAGATAAATAATGTCTAGTTTTATCATGCACAACAGAGTATCCGGTCAATCATGGAACAACTAATAAGGGATGCAAAAAAACTGCAACAGCATCTTTGGATTGAACCGCAGCTATCATGAAGTAAATGAAAGCATTGCGGACTCCTAAGCCCGAAATATTCTTTTGGCTAAAAACAAGTGATACATTACATAATATGCAATGATGTCACGGGATATGAATTATGAAATAACAAACACAAACTGTCAATTAAGACAAGTCCATTGTACATTACATAACTGGTGCAAAAACCAAACTTTGTCCACAAGAGATGAATGTGATGGAAAAGATGGGTGGTCTCCAAAGACAGTGCGACTTGATCTTTTCAAGTAGAGCATTGTCATTCTGCTGCGGCTAAACATTTGCAATATGGTCTAACAAACAGCGACTACTTACTACTTAGAAACCAATCAGGCAGTGATGAACTCAGCACGTGGCCTCCATAATCCCAGCCTGTACTTGTGTGTGTATTTCAATATTAACTTCCTCTGCAAAGCAAAAACTAGTTGTTAGAAAGAGCTTGCAAGTGAACTAGACAAATTGTATGTCTAGCGGCCAAATTTTGTGTATCTTAGAGAAAATGGTAATTTAAGTTCATAAAGCCTGAGCTTGTTTTAATTGATGGGAATCACATGCCTATAGGCATCTAAGATGCTAGTAATATAATCATGTACCAAACACAGGTATGTGCCAGGATGAGGATGACAGCAGAAGTACATTAGTACATCAAACACCTTAGTCCACACATAGTCACATACAGATGTAGAAAACTAAATCACTTAAACTTAAGAATGTGTAATGTGCACCCTTTTCTACTTAGCACCAGTTAAATAGCAAAAGGGAGTTATGTCAAATACCAACTCTCTTACAGAAAAGATGGCAGGCATTGAGAGGAGAATAAATTTAGTGTAGGACAGGAACAGCTGCAGGTTCAAAAGTCATAGAGATTTTTCAGATATGTAATTTATGTCAAATACCAATTCTCTTAAAAGCTTAAACAATGAAGACTCATGAACGGCTTTATTATATGTCTAACAATTTATTTTGTGCGACACAAACGACACTATGAGTCCTAAAGAGCTTCTAAAGGCCTTTGATAATCTTACCATCAAATCCACCAATTTTGATAAATTTCACATAAATCATAGTCATTCAAGTTCACTTTAATGTGTGGCTTGATTCATAGTAGGGAAGGGGAGGGAAAATGAAATCCCCCAATATTGGAGGGTAGGAATTTTCAGCTCCTTATTCCATTGCCCCAATTCGCCTCCAACCAAACAGAATGTAAAGTTACAATGCCAGTCATAAGATTCAGAGGTTGTTTGGTAAAGGCAAAAAAGGGTGGAAAATGAATGAAATGAACAGTAAAATTCCATGGGACCTACACTTTTACTATCTACTTTAATTCAAAAATTACATCTCTTATTTTTTCACTCTACCAAACATACACTCAATGATTTATACACAATTTTGCCAGCAGACTTAAGGAAGAAAACAGTGCACAATTCAACACAGGTTGAACTACTAACAGCTAACAAGTCAATCCAGTGGCTTCATCAGGTGCCACTGAATACTAATTAAGCTGATCACACGGCACCCAAATGTCTTGAAGAAGTTTATTCCTTTACTAGTTAGCTATTCAGTTGGCTTAATTGATTGATTGTTATTTAAGCACACATGTAAATAGCTGTCAGTTAACTGTATTGATCTGTGTGTGTGTGTGTGTGTATGTATATATATATATATATATATATATATATAGCCGAGCCTGTAGACTTTGCAGTTCAAAGAAGTAGTTTTACTCTCTCAAATGCCAGTGCTCAGCAATCTCTCTCTCTCCATCGTTTTTCTTTACCTTTCTCAGATCACCATTTTCACATCATGCCTACAAGGAGATATAAGGTTGGTTTGGTAGTAAAAGGAGAAGGGAGGGAGGGAAAGGTCATGGGTGGGTCCGATTCTCCTCCGCTAACAAAAAATTAATAATTAACAACTACCATTTGTGGGTAAAAAAAAAAAAACATCATGCTTACAAGAAATAGCATTTTTTTTTTCACATATGCTCCTGCACCAGTGGCTAATCGTCTTCCTCTACATGTCATTCTACATTCATACTTTTGAAGAATTACCAAATTCTTTGTGGCTAATAGGGAAAAGATAATAGCCCAAATAATCATATTGACGGGGACAATATTGGGCAAGATTAATAAAATTAATTCCATATATTAAGTTAAACATTGCATGAGTGCTTCTAAAAAGACAAAATAAAGAATAAAAACATACA
This sequence comes from Glycine soja, assembly GCF_004193775.1. Taxonomy (NCBI): domain Eukaryota; kingdom Viridiplantae; phylum Streptophyta; class Magnoliopsida; order Fabales; family Fabaceae; genus Glycine; species Glycine soja. The sequence continues at coordinate 39,715,216 of NC_041011.1, read as the reverse complement.
TGTTTGCAAGGAATACCGAGCTTCTTGAGTTTAAGGGTTCGAATGACGAGAAGTTTCTGGAAATCACCGATTTCAGATTCAAGCTTAGGAACGTGGGACTCAACCCCCTTCCCAATCCCGTTTAGAAACTCTGGTATTCCAACTTTCAAAACATAGGGGGAACATTTCGAGAAGAATCGTGGGAGCGGTGAGATCAAATTAGCACCTCCCTTGGTATTGGTGATGATTCTCTGCAACTGCAACCATGCCATTCCCCTTTTTCTCTTCTTGCTGCCTCTCCCACTCGCTTCAGCCTTCGGGTGCAGGGTTTTGACTTTCGACTATGCAAAACTACGCCGTCATAATAAACGACATCGTTCTAGCGAGTACATCATCGGGTTTTTCTTTTTGAGTGCTGCTAGGTGCACCCAGCATTTTTGCTGGTGCACCCAGCACTTGAAGTGAAAAGCCCGTAATGCCCTTGGGTTATTTTTTAAAAAAATGTGTGTGTCTCTCTCTCCCGCTACTCTCTCTCCATTGTAGTTTCTTCTTCTTCTTCCTCACACAACCTTTGATTCTTCTTCTTCCTCAAAGCATTTGATTCTTCTTCTTCCTCAGAGCCATTTTCGTATTTTGTTGGTGACCTCTTGGACCTATCTCTCTCCCGCTACCTTCTTCTTCTTCCTCAGCCATGAACCATTGTTGCTGTGAAGAGGATCTTGCGTTTTATTTTTGTTCTTATTGTTGTCGTGAAGAGGAGTCACGAACCACCGTCCATCGTCGAGGGAGCGTCGTCAGCGTCGACCGTCGAGGTAAGCGCCACTGTCCTCTGTTTCCGCCATTGATGTCGGAGTAGGGAAGCTTGGAGGAGCTTACGGATCAGGTGATCCTTAAGCGTTTTCTGGATCAAGTTGATCCGGAACATGCTTACGGATCACTTGATCCGTAAAGTAATAAAACATTGTTTACGGATCAAGTTGATCCGTAAGCATGTTCCGAATCAACTTGATCTGTAAACTACTCAAACATAGTTTATTGATCCAGAAAATGCTTACGGATCACTTAATCCATAAATAGTCACAGCTTCATTTTACAAATTGTCAAGTATTTGATTGATACATTGTGAGTTCTTTTTGAAATTAGGAATTTTGGTTATTAGGATGACCTTTGAATGTATGGTAAATATTTGATAAATAGTGTCATTTTGGAGAATATCAAGTGTTTCCTTTTATGTATTACTTTGTTAGAAGAATAAATATTGCCTATAATTTGAATCATTCTTATTAGATTGTTGTCACAATTTGTTTTGACCTTAGTCACAATTTGGTTGTAAATAATGAGATGTTGACATATAGATAAATAGTATAGATTGATTAGCATGAATTATGATTATATATAGATGTATCCTCTTTCAGGGAATTATCGAACTAGTATATATTGATTAGCATGAATTATGATTATATTGAGATGTTGACAATTTTCTTCATTTAAAAAATTCCAAAAGATACCTAGTGCTTGTTAGAAATTATCCAAATATTCCAAACCATATATTGCTACTAAAACTAGTCTCATTATTACAAAGATAAAAATCACAACTAGAGAAAGTTAAAGTCAAGTAGGGCAACTTTTTAGCAGAGAAACATGTACAAGAAGCCATGACGTGACCAAAATATTCACAAATGGCAATGGCATTATTCAACTCAACCATCTACCTACTTAGCTAGTAGTTTCAATAGTAGATCAACTTTCTGACCTTGACTTGATATATACTAGTTTATGTGAGTGTGTCAGTATGACAAATTATGTCACAAGTGTGTGTGCTTGTGTGCATGTTGTTCTTCAAGAGTTACTAAGGTAAATTCCCTTGAATTTCAATGCCAACATAAACTTGTACAGGGTAGTCAGCATCAAACTTCATTATCTCCCTCAAAAACCCTTTCATCTCCAACTTCAGCATCGTCCCCATCCACCTCTTTGACTAGTCATTCATTACATTCATCAATATCACAGAGGTTAATTGCATCAACTTCATCCTTATGGTTTGCTTAAGGGTTGGTTAACAAGTTATGCAATCTTTTATGCTCAAACCTATTCCTTTTCTCAATATAATCTTTAACATTGAGATAAATAACTAAGAAATAATTATAAGAAAGATTTGGAATTGATTATTGACTTTAAAAAAAGCAAATTACTTCCTTATAGACACTTCATTTACGTTCACAATTGAATGCACTACAAATAAAGCTTTAGATATTTATAGCTAGCTTTTGCAAATTGGGAATTGAGCTACAAAGCCAAAGAAAATGTATTAAACAATATTTAAGCAAGTGACTTAAAAAAATAAAAGTTTAAAAGTTGTATAAGCTTTGTTTGTTACTCGGTGAAACAGTTTTCCTCATTAATATGGCAATATCACTCCCCAAACATATCATCCACAATTTTAATATTGTGCAACTTCAACATGATCTTCTGCTCCACCTAGATATCCCACCAACTTATTGATGCATGTACATAATTCCCTTATAACCTCACTATCAAATTGCATCTGAGGATTGTCATTGAACTCTGCATTCGAAAAGTGGACAACCACATGTAATGGGTGATGAAGTTGGATATTCCATCTTCGTTCAATGATTTCAAACACACAAGTGTGTGTGCTTATTGATTTAGTCAACATATGATAAAGTTTCTAAAATCCTAAAGTGACCTAACCATGCTTTCAATGATTTTAATCACTCACTTAACCATGCTTTCAATGATTTTAATCATTTTCATTTGTCATCTGGCTTTGGTGGGTTTGTGAGACTCACGCATGAAATTTGAGAGAATGAAATGAGTGATGGATTTTGTGGTACTCGTTTGCAGATCATGGTTAGGACCAGAGGATTAGGTCGTGCCTTAGGTCACGTTACTGGTAGAGGTGTGGGTTGAGGAGATCGTGATGATTTCGATGATGCTCCGCAACGTCGAAGGCCTACCGCATCTGCACGGAGGCAGCGAGTCGCTGTGACTGCGGTGCACGATGAGCCAGTGATCCCTGCGCCAGATGTTGAGGCTGATGTATTTTCGGATGACCCGATGGCACCAGCTGATGTAGAGGACATTGTGGCAGACATTCCTGCAGACACAGGCGCGAAGGCTACTGAGGATGAGTATGAGGGATTTCCGGGTGGTCCAAGCGACCCATCCGTGTTGACCCAATATGCGAATCACGTTGCTTGCAGCGTATGGACGGGAGAGGTATTTATAATATTTATTTTTAGTTACTTGTAAATTATACTTTATGATTGAAATTAGTTTTCCTTTAAATGATGATTTTAACGAATTTTGCGTTCCTTTATACTTCAATTTAGGAGCGTCCTGAGTTGAAGTTATCCTCTCACGGGAGGAAAGTCCATAGTTTAGGCAGGCCTGTCCCTGCCATTGAGGGACTCGTTGTTGGGACAGGACTAAGTCCTCTAATCGCGTGTTCGGTAGACACCGGCGATCGGGGACTTTTGTCCTCGTTTGTGGAGCGGTGGCACTGGGAGACGTCTAGTTTCCATTTCCCGGTGGGAGAGCTCACGATCACGCTGGATGACATCTCCTCGCTTCTACATTCGCCCATGGTTGGCGACTTGCACGCCTTTCAACCCTTGCACGTGGACGATGCGGTTCAGATGCTGGTGGACTTATTGATGGTCTCTGCAGAGTCTGCCAGGGCTGAGACAGCCCAGTGTCATGGATCGTACGTATGCCTACAATGGGTACGTGATATATATGAGCACCGATGCCAGGCAGGTCATTGGACAGCTGCGACTCACACATATCTTCTTCACATTCTGGGTTGCACTCTGTTTGCTAACAAGAATGCAATCAATGTGCATGTTGTGTACTTGGAGGCCCTTCGTGACCTCAGTTAGACCGGGAGGTACGCCTGGGGGGTGGCTGCTCAGGTGCATATGTACGATCAGTTGAACGATGCCTCTATCAGCAGCAGCCGACAGCTTGGCGGTTATATCGCACTGCTGTAGGTAACAAATATGTTTTTCATTCGTTGAGGTTCAACAATGTTCAACTTTAAATTTTGTTAGACTTTCATAATTAATGTTTATCATTTTGATGTTACATCTATAGTGCTGGATTTACGAGCACTTTCCATCAGTCGTAGACTCCACAACTGATCAGGAATACGACGAGGATTCCTCGCGTGCGTGTAGGTGGATTGTGACGAATAAGACCGTGAAGAGCATACGTACACCGGCGTACAAGGAGCGTCTGGACCGACTTCGAATTCCGAATGTCTGTTGGATCCCGTATGGAGAGCACCGACCAGTTCGGGACTTCCATGCAGACCATTCCTGCTCCTCCTGTCGATTCATGGGTGTCGTATGATGATATACACGACAGGTGGATGCACTACTCGGATCATATCGTTCCAGCAGGTGAGGTGTGCGCTGTGCCAGGTCAGTGTGCCAATGACTACATGGATTGGTTCTTCTGCATCTCGCATCCTTTCATGACACCAGGCCACACATTAGATCCTCTGCCTGATGGTCATGCCCCGCACCCCCGAGTCGTCCCTCAGGCCCCACAGACGGATATCCCTCACGTGTCGGAGCTAGGAGCATCGTCGACATCTGTTGTTCTGAAGGATAATCAGTCAGAGATCCCCAACAATCCATGACATAATCCCAAGCATTTTTTTGCGCAATTAGTGATTTACATTTGGCCTTCACATTCTTGTTTATGTGAAAGCTGCACAACAAATTTGTACATTCAGGGAATACATCCTTCACTGCATTCATCAATGTTTGGTCTCTATTAGTGACAATAACTCCAGGGAGGGCATCACGCTTTAAAAAAAGGCCTCGGAAGCATTGTAAAGCTCATACCGAATTATTAACGCGTTCACCTCAGTCGGTGTCACCCCAACAAAATCGAGCAGTGGGAGTCTATACCGGTTTGTTTTGTAGGTGATGCCTATCAAAAACACCAAATTACATGTGTAGACTAACTTCATTGAATCAGGGTGACACCAAAAGATATCACGAACCACGTCTTCATCCTCTATTTTGTGCCAATGAATATACTGATCACGTTCAAGAAGCTTCATCATATGTTGCATTTCAAGATCGCTTCCTCTTATGGAAGAACGGAATGCACTTATTGCATTGTATATCTGTTTAATGGTCGTACAACTATTGACATTGTGTTCCTTCAGAGTTAGCAAAATGTTTCTTGGCTTCACCATGGACTTCGTCATATCAGCAATAAATGTTTTTTCAGCTTTAGTCAATCGCCCCGCATGTGGATGTCCAACTAATGACTTGGCCAATTCATGATTATGCACTCCACAAATCAACTTCACCATCCAACCTTCTCTTCCAATCGCTGGCTTGCAATGAAACTTGAAGGGACACCCACATTTCTTAGTCCTAGTGTCTCTTCTAATAAATTCTTTTTTCCTACACCTATACTCGTCACTCCTTTCACAGCCAATTAACACAAACGTAGTCCTTCCTCTACTACCTGTGTTTGTGTCCGACCTTAAAGTCACTGCCACAAATCCATTTTCATAAGTCACGGATCGAGCCCACCGCAAAACATCCTCTCGGCACTCAAACACCTACAAAGAAATCCACATAATTTAAGTTTTCTACCTGTATTCGTTTTATTAAATTTGTGACAAACATTAACATTATAACCTGAGAAGTGTTGAACGCATCCGAACAATCAACATGTGGTTCATTCGCACCACATGCTTCTACATTTTCATAATCCATATCCGCTTGTTCAGACATTATTTCATACATCCACTCATCTTCGTCCATCTAACCAAATCAAACAAAAAATGGCCATACAAAAAAATTAGTAATTTAAAAGAAAAAAAGGAAAATAAATTCAAAAACAGCAAATACCAAAAATAATAGACATATGGATCAACTTGATCTGGAGGTGATCCGTACGTCCGCGACAAACGCAACACCTTCTGCGTACCTCGTTTGCCGTCGTCGACCACCGCAACGCACCTTCACCTTCACCGCACCTAACCTTTCACAGCGAACCAACGAACCCGACACAATGCCGCACGAAAACCACAAAAACAGAGAAAAAAGCGGACAAAAATGGAGCCTGTGTGCATTTCTAAAAAAAAATAGCTTTTATAATGAAAAAATAGGCCAAGGGGATTTTTGCCATTTATGAATTTTGCTGGGTGCACCTAGCAACACTCTTTCTTTTTTTTCGTGTTTGTATCTAACAATACCGGCCCAAACTTATGATTAGGGCCTATTTTATTATTTTTCAAGGACCCAAAAAATAAGGTTGTTCTTAATTATTTCCCCTGTTTACTATTGCAACATTATCCCAAAAAATATACTCCCTTTCTAGGGAATAAAATATAACTAGGATTAATTTTTGTATGACCTTTAAACAAACATTGGATATCTTTTTTTGGTCATGGATTCCTGAGAATAATAAAATAATCTGTGAAACAAACTCATCCTAAGAGAAAAAAAAATTAAACATCATTCGTATAAAATAGTTTTACATTATGATCAATCATAAACCATAATTTATGATAAATTTATTAATTTTTACTAAAATTATTTTAAAAATCATATTTGTAATTAAATAACGTGTATTTTACATTCTTAGTACATCTCTTAATACATCAACATTAAACTTTAATAATAATAACTACCAACCAATCCAAACTTACATGTAAGAGATAGTTTTCTTGTTGTGTATGATTCTCGAATTTAGAATCATTTGGAAATAATTTAGCATCATCCATTACTGACAGAAGATCCAATAAAAGGAAAGACAAACCTATCAAACCATCATTCATACTAAGAGCAATTCCATGTTCAGGTCTTTTACACAACCTTAAGTGTGCCTTTAAATGGCTTGAGTCTATCAATGGCAAAACAAGTATACTGTAAATTCCCTTTGTGTGCAAGACTAAAGGCCACGACATATTTTTATTGTCCTCCTCTTCTTTGTTAACGTAAAGACCAATGGTATAACGAGTAATGGGATCATCCAACAATGGTAAAGAAGGCCTTCTTTACAATGATTTCCGATCAAAGATACTTGCGCAGATTGACAAAGGGGGTTAGGGAAGTGTATTTTTTGGGGGATAATTTTGGGAAGAAAAATAAAAGGAAAGAATAATAAGTCAATCAGTGATGCCAAAAAAATGAAATAAATAAATACATTACAACATCCAATGCAAAAACAAACATAATAAATTAATGTTATTTTGCATCAGATTCAATCTCTACTCTCTTCTTTATCCTATATAAGATACTACCTTCCCAAAGTAAGGTATGTGGCTTTGACAGTCCTTAAGAACATTTATTTAGAGAAGTGTTTCATGAAGTTATTATAAAGTGTCTAAGACAAAACTTTTGTCTTAGATTTAGTAGAATATTATCAAAACATTCATGAGATTCTGACATAATATGTAACGGTTAAGACCAAAATATATCATTTTGCGAACTTAGCAGACCCAAATAAATCCTTTTAGAAAATCAAAAGTATCCAATTGAAATCATTAGAAAACATAAATGATCAAAATAAAATCATTTAAAATGATGTTGTTTCAATTAACATGTCACGTCATTATCTTAATCGTCATACTTTTATGTTAACATATTTAATTTTTGAACAAAAAAGAACCAAAATGAAACTCTATCTAAATATAAATGATCAAAATATAACTTTTAAAATTTAATATAAAAAAAGATACTGAAGAATAAACAACTAAAAGTAGCACTTAGTCAAGTTTTAATTAATAACATTAAGTAGTTTTAGTATTAGTCTTACGTCCTTTTATAAAACAATTTATATTAAAATCTTTACTCATTATTTTTTAAAATGACATTTTTAAATTAAGGCATAAAAAAGTTTGTGGGTTATACACAGAGGTTGTTGTCAAGCCCGTAGGTTAAACAGAGTGCACTAAAAAGTCCATAAGTTAAGTGAACTAAAAAAATTGATGTAAAAAAATTGTACGGGTTGGAAGTGACCCGCAAGTCAAAGTCCAAATGTCTGATTCTAAATAGTAGTATCCTAAAACATAATAAATAAAATAAACACATAATACTCTCGTACTTTTTAGAGATATTAGTACGATACTTGTGCGTACACACATATAATACTATTGCTTGTGTGTTTTTTATATCAATTGACAAATGATATACGTGTGAAATGAGCAATTAATTAAAACTATATATTTAAGAGAAAAATATACTATTGATTGAATTTTTAAAAAGTAAAATATTGCTAGTGATTATCTTTTTAAATGAATGTATGTAACACAACTAGGTTTGACAATAAACTACATAGTCAAGAAAAGAGTTGCAATATTATGAAAGGAGTTTAATCAAGTCTTCTATCTTAAATATAACTATGTCTATTACAATAAATTAGCAAATCAACATAATTATATTTGGATGTCTTAATACAACTATTACAAACCCTTCTCAAAGGAAACTTATAACCCAAATTGACAAAAGTTTATCAATGTATGATTTGTTGCATGTATAGTCCTGGTTGAATATGTTGTGATAAAGTGATACCTAGTGACAAATTATATAAGCAAATTAGTTTTTTATGTAATAAGAAATTTGAATATCGATTGATTAGTGTTAGCACAAATGTATATCTCTAAAAACATTTTTTAGCAAAATTTATAATATAATAGTTGACATTATCCTGTGAGAACTTTAGGAGATCCTTATAAAATATCAATAACCACCAAAAACACATTACGTTAGATTATTAGGAAGAATTTTAGGAATACCTAGATCTATAATAATTGATCAAATAAACGCAGCGGAATCTGAATCCGTAGGTGATTTCTGATCTATGTACTCTTCTTAAGATCTGTTACGAAACGAATAACCGACTAATAGCATAACCGGTGGCTTCATGATTCTTCCTCAACTGAAACCTCTTTATTCCTTCCTTAATAGGACATTCATAACTCTTCATATGGGGAAGAAAAGAGAAACTATATGTGACGGCTCTGTATATTGGAGACCATAGCCTTCTTATAGTGTGTTAACCTAATAGGATTCTCATTATCACCTAATGGACCAACACTGACATCTGTTCATTTAAGTCCATATCATCTTATTTGGTTGTCTAACGGACTCACTTAATTTGATCACATAAAATAAAACCCACTAATGATAAATAGCTAATATAATTATCTTATAATATTAGCCCACATTAATTATTGGAATAGAAAATTCCAATAATCTCCCACTTGGGCTACATATTGTAACAATTATATAAAAACTCCTTAAGCGTGCATCTCTATGCTATTTACCTTTAGACTTTCACCTTAAAAATAGGGTCCACCTCATATATCAATAATAGAATCATTGTGGCTTTCGTCACTACAACAAATGTAACTAGATCCTAATGACCACCATATCAATACACTCAATGACATAGGTCAATATGGATAAGCAGCATGGAAATTACATGCAATGTGATCTTAGTCATGCCTATTTCCAACTGGTCCAAACTTTATTCCTTATAGAGATCTATCCAAACACAACATAAATATTGCAAACAAACAACCTGATAATGAAATGATAAACTTCAACTTTATTTTTACAGAAAATCCAAACAACAAAATATTTGTAAACCATAAGATATAAAACATAAGTAAGACTCTAACTAAACTAAGGTACTATCAGGAATTACACCCATATAAGCAGTGTGCTCATGAAAAACTTTAACTGTCATACTTTTAGTAAGTAAATCAGCTAGCATGGAATGAGTCCCTATATATTCTATACAAATCTATATTTTCTTGATTTCTTATTTAACAACCAAACACTTTATGTTAACAAACTTTTACTTTGTTGAATCCTTAATAAGACCGCTAAGATATTGCCCCAATAAACACCCAATGGCTACTTAATGTTGGTGACAACAGGCAAGCCAGTTACAATAATTTAACAATCATGAATTCTAGTATGACATCTCATAGCAAAATATTAACTCCACCAACATAGTTAAATGTGGATCCTTATGTGGAGTGATTGCTATTAAGACATTTAGAAAAAATCAAAGTCAAAATACCCAATGATCTCTAAACTTCTAGACTTTTGATATGAAAACATGTAGTTTCTTATTCTTTTCAATCAATGCATAATGCGCTTTACTACTTTCTAGTGTTGCATACCAAGATTACTCATATATCACCTTAAGACTCTTGCAAAAAAAATAATTTATGACAATAAAAAATAAACTTAAGAATACATGATAAATTCCAATATAACTGTTTTGCAACAATAAATCGTATGATAGTAGGATGTCATCAACATATAATACCAAAAGAATAAATTTAATCCAGTGAACTTTTAGCACACACAATCATCAACCAAATTTACCTCAACACCATAAGAGATAATCTTGATGAATTTTGTAATACCATAGACGAGAGACTTGTTTAAAAGCATAAATGGATTTCTTTAGTTTGTATACCATAGACTTTAAATCATCTTAAACAAGGTTTTCTGGTTGCACCATATAAAGTGTTTCATCAATGTTTCTATTTAGAAATATAATATTTACATCCATCTATGCAAAACAAGTATTAAAATGATCTACAGTGTCATTATAATCCTAAGAAAGTCTTTCTAAGAAATCAGAGAGAAAACTTCTTTGTGATCAATGTCTTCCTTCTTGTAAAAATTTTGGTGACAAGACAAACTTTATATATTTCAATATTACCCATTGAATCCCTTTCGACTATAGATACTTATATACAACTTATGGGTTTCACACTTTCAAGTAATTTGATGATATCCTAAATGTCATGTTCAACCATCGATTTTATTGCATCATTTATTACATCAATTCACTTGAGAGTTAGAACACAACATGACTTAACTAAGGTCAATTAGACATTCTCAGTCAACCTAATGTCATATTCGTGTTCTTCAAGAAATATGACATAATCATATCAAATTATATTTTTCCTTTCTCTAGTGGATCTTCGCATGTTGTTTATTACTGACCAGAGAGGGTCGTGCGGCAGTTTGGATACATGCAGACCATTCCTGCTCCTCCTGTTGATTCATGGATGTCGTATGATGATATACACGATAGGTGGATGCACTACTCGGATCATATCGTTCCAGCAGGTGAGATGTGCGCTGTGCCAGGTCAGTGTGCCAGTGACTACATGGACTGGTTCTTCCGCATCTCGCATCTTTTCATGACACCAGGCCACGCATTAGATCCTCTGCCTGATGGTCATGCCCCGCACCCCCGAGTCGTCCCTCTGGCCCCACAGACGGATATCCTTCACGTGTCGGAGCTAGGAGCATCGTCGACATCTGTGGAGGAGTCTAGACATGCAGTGGTAAGTAATACTAATAATTTACGTCATTTACATCAATATTTGCATAATAATTTGTGTAATCTATTTGTTTTGTATTTAACAGGAAGTTTGTGATGAGATTGCTGAGAGGTTGGAGCGCTATCTGAGTCTAGGGGTGGTCACGTCAGGCTCATCGACACATGAGGTGATCGAAGAATGCCTCAGGATGGCCAGGAGTGTGACATAGGACCATCTAGTATATGTTAGGTCTAAGCGCAGGCGGCGCACGGATCAGACGTAGTTTATTTACATATTTTATATTGATATTTCATGTATATACAAATATTGTACATGAACCCATTTCATCAGTATTGTTGGTTTTATTTATTTTCATTAGTAATGTTAATTTTATTTATTTCCATTGATTGTGTATTCCATTTGTGTCTATATACACGCATGTTATTAAAATGGGGCATGACCATCAGGCAGAGGATCTAATGCGTGGCCTGGTGTCATGAAAGGATGCGAGATGCGGAAGAACCAGTCCATGTAGTCACTGACACACTGACTTGGCACAACGCACACCTCACCTGCTGAAACGATATGATCCGAGTAGTGCATCCACCTGTCGTGTATATCATCATACGACACCCATGAATCGACAGGAGGAGCTGGAATGGTCTGCGTGCACCCAAACTGCCGCACGACCCTCTCTGGTCGGTAATGACACTTTTTTAGGCTATTGAGTTTGAACTTTAGATGGTGTTTGAGAGAGAATCTCAGTGTTGTCTTGTCTTTTAATAATGTTAGGAGTAACATCATTATTTAATTATCATATCCATTTCTTGTACAATGATAAGTACATAAACTTTTCTATTGTCAATAATAAGTTATTCTTTAAAGACAACACTCCTTATGTTTCCTTCCCCTCCAAACTCAATTTTTTCGAGGAGTCTTACACGTCTCAAACATGATTTTAAAGTGAGATTTTAAAACTTATACACATGAGAACTTTAAATGTAACAAAAAAAATTGTAACTAATTATCTTTAAGTCCAGCTTACCTTCATGCAACCTATAAGGCATTGTTTCGGCTGAACACCTATAGGGGTTCTTAATGACTACTTTAATTGGTACCCTAAAAAGATATAAATTGCATTCTTTAATGTCTTTCCCCAAAGCGACTTTGGTATAGAAGAATCAAACTTCTTACCATATCTGTACAAGTCTAGTTTCATCATTCTACAACTTTGTTCATGGTAGGTTTACCTAACACTATATGTTGTAGAAATTTTTTACAATTATTGAAAAAAACACATAGGGGACTCTAAACGTTGTACCTTATGTCATATTTACCATAGTATCTCCCGTGGTCAGATTTGACGACCATAATTTTCTTTCCTAGTTAAAGTTCAACTTCAGCTTTGAAAGACTAAATGTCTAAAGGCCAAAACTTATAATTAAATAAAGATGAATCATCTATGAATATAATAAAATACATTTGTTTATTCCATGAATCCATAAGGAATAGAACACAAATATATGCATGTATTAGTTCTAAGACATCCTTATTTCTTTCAGCACCTAAATTCCATTTGGTTTGTTTATTTTTCCTTTATATACTCAACATAGACTATAAGGTCCAACCAATATAAAGGATCCAGAATATCCTATAACACAAGCATCCAAATTCTCTATTAAGAGATATGACTTAAGTGCTTATGTTATAAAGTAATGAAATTCTCATTTAATTTTAAGTTTTGTACCACCCAAAATTGTTTGCAATAAGAACACTCAAATATTCATAAAAGAACTCATAACTTGCAACATTTGAATCACACGAGAGACTAACTTTATTAATTCTAATTGAACAAGAATAATTGAATTTGTCCAAATCAGAAATAAAATTTGGTCTAATAAATAACTCAATATATGTCTCAACCAAATTCAAATAAAATTGAGTCTTTTAAAGCAACATAAAAGTTCTCATAGTTTCAACTGCAACTTTATGTCATCGCCCACGTAGAAGAATTTTTCATTATCACTTGGCAGATGACTCCATAGGTAGCATTGTATAGACATGCTTTTGTGAGTAATAGAACCAAAATCTACCCACTAACGTCCTTCAGTACAAAACTAAATTAATTTTAAAACAAACAAAAATGAGAAGTTTACCCTTCTTCACACACTAAATAGTGTAATTGAAACTCCGTTTTTTTATATGCATCATCCTACAAAAGTAACAAGGAAATTTCTTATCTTGTTTTCTTGTTTAAAAAAAATAAAAAGTTATGCAATATCATCAACTCTCAACTGACTCCCTTTTCAAACTCTAAATTTTATACATGCATATTTGAGATTCAAATAATATGAGTAATTTAAACCATAGTAGTAACAACAACAATTAAAGAAGAGAACAATAAACATACAATGCACAAATAACCTTTATGGTAAATTTTAAGACCCAAACAAGATACCTAGCACACCATTAATCCTCAATCTTAGGATTGAAAAAGACTAACTGCAAGTGATCCTCTCAATGCATTGATTAAACATGGGTGATAAGTCCTGTAAAACAAAGGTTGTCTTTGGGCACTCCACTACTCACATGGAAATCTTATATGATGATTACTCCCGTCAAATAATGATTGTCTTTGAACATTTCATTATTCACATAGAAAACCACTCTATTTATAATCATCACATGTTTATCATCGCAAGAATGTAATTATTTTGCTAAATTATGTCTTCCTTTGGGCCGAGCACAATTCACACGAATAATTTCATGCAACATCCATGTAAATTCAATCAAATCAACTTACGCAACAAGGTTACATTGACAACATGTTGTTTCAATCAATTTAACCAAAAAATACAAGACAATTTAATATAATAAATGAGAGGTCTTAAAATTACACGACTTTCATGTATAATTTAGTTATATAAAAATATATATAATAGAACATGTAAATATTTTGCAGAACAGACCCATCACAAGATACCTAGCATAACATTAATTCGTAGAAAAATTAATTTGTAATTAGTACTCTCAATGCAATGATTAAATATTGACAATAAATTTTGTCGAATAATAGTCTTTCTTTGGACTCACTATTATTTACATGAAAACATCTCATAATTGTCACGCATTTATCATCACAAGTACAATATTATTTGGCTAAATTTCGTTTTCCTTTGGGCTGAACACAATTCGCATAAATAATTTTCTACTGATGTCTATGTAATTTTAATCAAATCAATTTTTACAATAAAAATTACTTTGGCAATATATTGTGTGGATTAATTTAATTAAATAAAATACTAGACATACAAATAAATGGAAAGGATATGTTATTTCTAAATTTACACCCAATCATGATAGCAAAAAATATAAAACATTAATTACAACAAATAAATATAATATCCTTAAATTATACTTAACACTATCATTGATCTATACTTAAAATCCAACAAGTAAATATCACATCCATAAATAATACTAGATTTGTATATGAAAAAATGTAAATCATATACGCAATTCATAAAGAAAATAAAAAAAGGTTTTATTCTCTTGAATGAAAGTAAATGCTTTAATTTTTTTAACTCCAGTCATAAATACTATTTGTCAAACTGATAATTTCATACATCCTTTTTTAAATTACATAACACAATTTTATAAAGACAATGTCCCAATGACATTAAATTTTTCTTTAAAGGATTAAATCATTAGTAATTGGTGATGAAAATCATGCCTTAACATTGCAATCGACATAGCTCAAGTGACCAATGACTTCGCATGGCAGAATTTTCGAACATAGATATTCCATTAGCCTGCAAAGTACTAAGGTGCTATTTACAAAAGGTACCAACCACTAAATAAACATTTTCTCACATTTTCATCAATGTAATGAAGAACTGGAAAAAAAAAAAGAATAGTCCCACTAATTTTTAATCAATTCGATGAAAAATAAATCCAAAATAAAATTAGGGTTCACGTAACAAAATAACATAGATATAAGACAAACCTAACAATTTTAATTTCCAATAATCTAACAGTAATGATGACTTTTATACCACTTATGGGAATTTTGGGGGATCCTTATAAAATACCAAGAACACATTAGTTAGATTATCATGAAGAGTTTTAGGAATATCTGGATCCATAATGGTTGATCAAATAAACGCAGCAGAATCTGAATCCATAGGTGATTTCTGATCTATATACTCTTCTTAGGATCTATTACAGAATAGATAACCGACTAACAGCGTAACCGGTGGCTTCAAGATTCTTCCTCAATCGGAACCTCTTTATTTCTTAATAGAACCTTCATAACTCTTCAGATTGGGAGAAGAAAAACTATATGTGATGGCTCGATATATTGGGGATCATAGCTTTCTTATAGTGTGTTAACCTAATAGGATTCTCATTATCTCCTAATGAGCCAAGATTGACATAAAATAAAACACACTAATGATAAATAACTAATATAATTATCTTATAATATTAGCCCACGTTAATTATTGGAATAGAAAATTTCAACATATCTTTCTTTAGAATTTTATATCAGAAAGTGTATTGTCAATAATTATTGAATTTGTAAATTGGAAGCAAGAGTATTGAATCTGAAAACATTATTTCCTATAAGCACTTACCAGAATATATTTAGTGTCGATTCAAAATGCACTGAAATTTTGTTGTAGTGTGCAAATCTGCATTATTATCAAGAATGTGTTAGTATTTTAGAAATAAATATTATAAATATAATGAATCAATTTTGAGATGTTTACCATAGATTTTAGAAAACTTCCTTGAAAACCACATTCATGTGTTTGCGTGTTTAGATCATATCCATTTTTACAAATTTGAGTAAAGTTGTGAGAAAATTCCTCACATTCTTTATAACTTTAACTAATATGGAACATGTGACATTAACGATTATGTATACCATGGAAGAATTAAACAATAGATTTTTTTTTTTGAAAATCGGCAAAGAAAACATCTTCATTAACACAAGGTACCAACTGTACCGAAGAGAAACCAAAAGAACAATGGTATACTGCATTTATATCTATGGATGATATAAATATTAAATAATCATGAGTTTGAACCAAATACAAACACACTATGAAATTTTCAGGCAAATTATGATCTTCAAAATATCGGTTTAATGACTTCAAACTTTGAGCTTGGAAGCTTGTATTTAGGTGTAAAATAATCTACTTACTTTCATAAAAAAAATGTTCATCCTCATGTGTTATGTATAATTTCTATTTTAACAAATATATATATATATATATATATATATATATATATATATATATATATAAAACTATCCCCATGTGTTGTATTTTGTATAATATTTTTATTTTGAAAAAAATTATATTCACATAATATTTTTATTTCCATTAATTTAATAATTTTATTCATTGATAATTACAATATTTGGATTAATTAATTTTTATCTCAAAAATTTGTGTTATATATATTTTTGGGAATGTCATTTTCTGTATAAAAATATATAATTTAGAATTAAGGTTAATTTCATAAAATTCAATATTTATTTTATTTTAGATTTGAATGAGTAGGATTAAGATTTAGTTTCATACAATTTAATATTACTGTTACACATTTATTTTATTCGTGTTCTTGAAGTATTTATTTAAAAATAATAGAAAATATGTTTCCTTTTCTAATATTAATATCATAACACTGTCAAGGGAATGAGAAAATATTTATAAAAATGTGTTGCAATAAAAAAATAGTATTTATCATAATCGATTATTTGAAAAGAAAACAAAAAACACATTTGAGAGAGACAATTTAGCTTCTATAAATAGAAGACAACGAAATAGAGAAAAAGGTGTAATGATAACAACCTCATAAATGAAGGATCTTATGTTTGTCATTAAGGATATTCTTTTCCTCTAAACCTAAAAAAATCCTACCACAGGAGACAATAGATATCAGTTAAATTTGTTCCATATGTTTCAGACCATTCGTATTCAATTTAGAATTTAAGAAGACCTATAAATAGACAAAACATTACCCTTGCTGCCCTTGGCATAGACCCAACATCATATACAATATGAAGAGAAGACGATCAACATAATTTTATACACCATCTCTAACACCAAATAAAATAACATTAAGAAAATAAGCAAACATAAGTTATTTGATGAATCTCAAATTCTCCAAATCATTATTTATCACATTTTATCTCACTGATTATATACTAACATTTTTATATTATTAGTCATTATTAATTTAATCTTACCATGTAAAGCAAGATTCCTTCAACCTTTTTGTGTTTCTTTTTACTGGAACAAAAATACATGGTTCTTGTTTCTGAAACCAAGTTTGACAAATGACAATGCATAAAACATTAAGAAAATAAGCAAAGAGTGTTGCTCATTGATGAGAGAAAAGGGAGGTATGAACCACTATATGTGAGGGCTAAGGATGGTGTAAACGATGTCAGGAACCATAGTATAGACATCAATGTTGCTCATTGACTATGACTTCTCTTGCAGTGAGGTAAAGGACAAGAGATAGAGGATGATAAAATGAAAAAGGAAAGAGAAAAAGAAAAGAGAAAAAGGAAGGTTGAAGACAAAGATAGGAAAAGAGAATAAATTTGAAATTAAAATTTGAGGGATGAGAGATAATTTAATTCAATAGCAAAAGTTAGAAAATTAGATGCCATCAAAACATTCATTTAATAATAATAATAATAGATAGATAATAAATTATTATCTTTTACTTTTTATTTAATAAAAAAGATTTCACTTTTTTCTAATTTCTTTTGTTTTAAACTACTGAAAATTTAAAAATACATGTATTTTTCACCTTTTTTTTGAATTCAAATTCTTTACTTTTTTCTTTGAACATTAGTAGTAATCAGTTACAAATCAACGTGCGTCGTCCGTCCGAAACACAATGTTGGTTTCTCCGGTGAGCACGCTCCAACACTGAAACAGAGAGGTTGGGGATAACATTATTGTGACAAATTCAAATCCCATTCTATTCTCTACTCTTTTTGTATACATACACACAGAATAAAAGAGCTTAAACATGCTCAATTCAGAGCTAACGCCAAATGCATCGCGGTATAACATTGGAAATCCCAGAAAGGTAGAGATATGAATTTTGAGAGAACAATTCACAATAGCAGCAAAAACTATAACCTTGTTCAGGCACTGTCTTTCTAGTTCTATTTTTCTAATAGCATTAGACAAAATTTACATTACAGAAAAAAAAGGCATACACATTTAAGACGCATAGCAAAATTGAAAATGGGAGAAAAGGGGAAAGAAGATTGGGTGTGACAAGGCGCAGTCAGATGGATTGTCTCTGCCGCAACAACAACGGGTTCAGATCAGATGGTGCAGCCACAGAACAAGAAGAAAAAACAGAGCATGGAAACGAGAGCCACAGATTCAAACGCCGTCACGACTCTCCACACCAACTCGTCGACAATGGACACGCTCATCATCCCCGACCACCTTAGTAACCTCCGTGGGGACCACCGAGGACTTATGTACGACGCCAACGTCCCTGGCCACGACGACACGGTCGAGAGCTCCCACATCGGCCAACGAAATGTGGATGTAGATGCCATCATACCCTAAAATCAAGCCAAACCTTATTTCTCTAGTAGTAACTGGTAAAGAGGTGGGAACCAGAGCGGGATATTTATTGATTCAGAATTATTAATTAAAAATCATAAAATAATAATAACAATTAATTAATTACCGTACGCTGCTTACAAGGAAAGAGTAAATTGTAACAGGGTAAAAATGATTGATTAACTATAAAGTCCTGTCTTCACATGAGTTGTTCAGTGTTCACACATTTAAGCGTGGAAATATGCAAGACAACTTGGTTACAAGTCAAAGTACAAGAAATACTTCAACCGGCGCTAAAGAACTTTTGAATTTTTACGGCTACAGCTGTTCATCATTAACAAGTTAATAGTTGGAAAAATGTTACATGACATAATGTGTCATGGTGTTGTGGAAAAATTGACTTATTTGCAAGTGAAACGGTAAGAATATTGTTAGGTGTTTTGTCATACGTGGGAGTAGGATCTGCGAGTGTATGAATTCCGGCATAAATCGCGGTTCAACATGCTAGGTGTCATTGGAACAGACATCCACCAGTTTCCAATCAAATCAAAATTAACTTAGAATAAAACAAAATAAACAAAGCTTTTTTTTTTCTTTCTTTCTGCGAGGGAAAATTTAATTTTTAAACGACTTTGTTAGCAAATGAATTTTTTCAATCCCCGCCACTCTGTTTTGGGGAATAATAATGATCAATCTTTTATTTGTTTCATAGGAATAAAAATTGAGGGGGGAATTTTAAATTCGAATTTAAAAAATAATAAAATAATGAATGTGTTTGATGACTTTGATCGTGCTTTTTCTTTTAGTTTTGAAAGTTATTTTATTTTATAAAAAGTCGCTCAAAAACTATTTTTCAAAAGGAACAATGAAAATGAAGATGGCTTTTACATAAAAAGAAGAAGAAGAAGGGATCAAGTAAGCAAAATAAAAAATAACAAAGAATTGAAAATAGAAAATCAAAACAACTTAAAAATGTTCCATTTTTTATAAGTTAGAATATTTTTTTATGGATAGGAATTAAAGATATTGTTAGAGAATTTACACTAAAATACATATCTTTCTCAACTAATGGAGTTAGAACCTCTTAACAAATAAAATATATATTTAGTATTTTATGTTTTATTTTTTGTTCAATTTTCTTCTTTATATTTTAGTCTTTTATCATTTTCAAATAGTTTTAAATTAGTTATCATCGTTAATTGTAACATAATGGCATTGATATACATATTTTTTAAAAGGATCACGGTCCTTAATATTTTTGAGAAAGATTCTGTTTAATTCTTAGTGTTTTTAATTTTGTTCATTTATAAGGAATAAGAAAAACTATTGATTGTATCAACAATATATTAAGCTATTAAAAAATATAATTTGCAAATTTAAATTATTTTAATAAAAAATTAAGCTTTCTAATTAATATTAAATATAATAAAATATTGTTAAAATAATTTTAAATATTTATATTCGAATTTATATTTTGACTATTACTAAACTATTTGTTAAAATGAATTTAATAGGAGTAGGAATAAACTCTCCTTTAAAAAATGGAATGAATTAATTAAAAGTCTATACTTTTTTTTAATAGGGAATAATTGCTAATTCATTAAACTGAAAAGTGCTTAAATATATTTTTAGTCATTTAAATGTAAATAATTTTATTTTTAATCCTTTAAATTTAAAGTTATTTTTTATTCTTTAAAATTCACATGTTTTTTTAGACCATTTGCACAATATGAGATTAAAAAAAAAGAAATTCACAATTATAACAATTTTTTAATGTTAAAATTTAATTTTTATTTTAAAGTATACTTTTTTGCCATTAAAAATCATCATCAAGTCAATAAATAACTAAAAACTCATTAACAACTTTAAAAATTACTTTAAATTTTTTATTAGGCAAAAACACCAAAATGGGGCAGTTTTACAAATTATTTACCAAAAATGGGCTCTTTTGAAATTATTTCCGGGGGGTCTGTTTTTTTATTACAAAGCGCCCCCTAGACAGGCACCTCCACTGTGCACGTGACACGTGGCACAATGGGTAGCGCCCCTGACACGGACGCCTTTGGTAGCGCCCAAGGGTCAGGCTCCACTGGCGCCCCTGACACGTGGCACAATGGGTAGCGCCCCTGACACGGACGCCTTTGGTAGCGCCCAAGGGTCAGGCTCCACTGGCGCCCCTGCTGCAGGCGCTACTGCTAGCGCAGGGCAGCCAGACGCCTGCCCCCCCCCCCCCCCCAAACACCCCCAGCCCTTTCCCACACCCCCAGCCTCTTCTTCTCACACCCCCCCAGCTTCTTCCCACACCCCCCCACCCCAAAATTGTATATTTTTTAATTTGTTTATCAAAAATTTAAATTTTGTTTCATTTTTGTTATTAGTATTATTTGTTATTTTTTTATATTCCCACACCCCCACCCCAAAATTTCAATAAGATTATTTTTTATACACTCTAAATTGTATATTTTTTAATTTGTTTATCAAAAATTTAATTTTTTTTCATTTTTATTATTAGTATTATTTGTTATTTTTTTATATTTTATTATTCTCTATTTTTGAAGTATATATAAGTACATTTTCAATAAAATACATTTTCACCTAAAATACATTTTGAAATCCTAAAATGTTTTAAAATGATTTTTGATTTGGTCAATTCTTTTTTGATTTGGCCATTAAATTACGTTAGAGATCACTTTTGGTTTATGTGTCATTAACATTATGGTTATTTATTTTTATTTATTTTAAAAGCATTGCACAATAAGATTGAAACGTTGAAGTGACAATAATGTAAAATTAACATGAAAAAAAATCATACAAAGTGCATGACAATATGAAACACATGGAAAAAAATAATACAAAGTACATGAAAATGTTAAACCATGCGGAAAAAATGTAAACTCATTATTTATCAATCATCACTATGTCTGTGATGCCGCGACGAAGTCCCACATGGTCGGTCCCAATTTCTAGCTGCCCTATCAGGATTTATTCTTCTAGGATTCGCCCTTTCATCCACTTGGTCAACCTCGGCAGGGAAATCATGACGTAAATCGACCCCTAATAAGTCGTCCATGTCGGGTATATCTCCAGGTACATTCCACGGACCAGCAAGTGGGGCATTTGGGGTCGATACTTGACCACTTTGGGTAAATGAAGGAGTTCCCGTTGAAGAAGGAGAGGACCCAAATATGCCTGCAAAACTATACCCTGGTTGAAAATTATGTGGGTATGAATACATCGGCGGCATCTGAGACGGTTCTTAGGTGAATGCCGGCGGTGTGTAATACATTCCATGTTGTCGTTCTGGCATCGGAGGCAAACTATATGTTGCTGCATCAACAGTTTCCCGACATCGCGCTAAGCCTCGAGTCTCCACACTTTGCCGTAGTATATTAAACTGTTGATGTTCAAATTGTGGCTGAGAAGGGGGAGCATCTTCATGTACCTCAAGTATCCTATCCTCTACCTCAGACAAAAGAGTGATCTTCTCGATACATGGCAGTAAATCGTCAAAAGTACAAACCCTTCTCCCAATAGGCGACACCATAAAATGTAGTGTTTCGGCGATTTCACCCTGCATAGAAAATAAATGAATAGTTATTAAAATAATCTTCAATAAGCGCAACATTCTTTTCTAAATTATAATGGACAATGTATACCAATAGTCCTCTTCTTGCATGTTTTGGATCGACATAAACTTTTGTTTTACGCCTGTACCACCTCATATATTCAGAGTTCAGACTGAGGGTCCCTGTTTGTGGCGGCGTTTGCTCTACTCTCCTTTCATAGCGACTATTCCATTCATTAAGCGCGGGTTGCATTAGTCGCATCCAATTTTTTCCTTCCTTTCCCTTTAATGTCAAGTCATGTATGTTGTTGGGTTGCATTACTGGTCCCGGAATAGGTTGTTGCATTCCAAATTGTCTCATGACTCTATCCGGCTGGTGCCATTCCACTTTTTGAAAACAAATAAGTTGTATGATACATGTCCATAATATAAAAGTTAAATTTAATAAATTAATTAAGAAATACAACATCATTTAATAAACAAACATCAAAATTGTTACCTCGTCGCGTTTCATGACATCTAATTTACGACGAAACTCAATTAAATTGTCATTGCCTATATGATGCAATTCACCTCCCAACCATCTTCACAAAAAATTAAATAACAAAATAAAATGTTACATAGAATAATGATTAACATCAACCAAACATGTTTATTAATAATGAATTCAAAATAGTAAAGGAAAGTATACCTGTAATCAAGTGGCGCGTTTTGTTGTTGTGGAGGAATAACTGAGGGGGCTAACGTTGGACATCGTTCCCATGCCCATAATTGAATCAAGAGAGTGAAACCGCCTATTGATTTAGTATTATAGTCGGTTGCGATGCACATCTCTCTATAAAGGTTACCCAAAACAGCAGCTCCCCATGCATAACTGCTGCACTCTCTAAAGTCTCTCAGAAACTGCAAATATTTCAAATGCACTCGTTTGCTGCTTTTGTCAACAAACATTACCCCTCCTATGAATCGTAAGATCCAAGCACAAGCAAATCTTTCAAGGCCTTCTTGGTTGCCTGTAAAATCATGAATATTTGCAAAATGAGAAGACAACCAACTCAATTTAATTGAGTTCCCATCAATTGCAGCATCGTCAGGCATGACACCCAATAATTCATGAAACAACTCAAACCAGTCAATATTTGTATTTCCAATTAATGGTCTTCCATCCACAGGAATACCAAGTAGCACAGAAACATCTTGAAGTGTAATAGTTGCCTCTCCACACTTCAAATGAAATGTATGCGTTTCTGGCCTCCACCTTTCAATAAAAGCATTCACCAATGCTCCATTCACTTTCAACTGCGCCAATTTCATTATCGGGTACAAACCCAAAATTTGTAATAGAGGAATAATTTCTTCGGGTGGTGCTTCTCTATGATTGTACAGTGGTGTGACTCGTCGGATTTTTAATGTCCTATCATTAGCACCATTCTAAATATGTTGGGATACATGATTTTTTTGCATCCACAATAAATCATCCTCTAATGGTCCAGATGCCACGTCATAATGATGAGAAGATGACGAACTAGCCATATGAAAACTCCTGTATAGAAAGAAAAAAAAATTAATAGTCACACATATCATAAATAATAAATAAAATCAAGTACGTACGCGTAATTTAAATTTTAGAAACGAACACGTAATTTAAATTTTAGAAATGAACACGTAATTTAAATTTTAGAAACAAACACGTAATTTAAATTTTCTTCACATTGAGGAAATTTTTTACTTAATTTTCAGAAAATATATATATTTTTTTCTCCATTTCAACAATTTCAAAAAACATATATATATATATACATATATATATATATATACATATATATATATATATGTATATATAATAAAAAATAATTTCTACACATTGAGGAATTTTTTTTCTTCATTTTCAGAATATATATATATATATATATATATATATATATATATATATTTATTGTTTGTCAATCTCAGTAATTTCAATAAACATATATATATAATATAAAATAATTTCTTCACATTGACGATTTTTTTTCTCAACTTTCAGAAAATATATATATTTTTTTCCTCAATTTCACCAATTTCAGAAATATATATATATATATATATATAAAATATGCCTTTCTTTTTTAAATACGCCTAATAACAATATTACAGTAATATTTATTATGAATCTTAATTAAATTTATATCTAAAAATTAAACAACCGTAACAAAAATAAACAATTTGTTATATAATTAATAAAAAATAACTAAAATAATAAACAAATTAAACTAACAACAAAAATATATAAAGATAAAGAAAATAAACTTGTTGAGTTGTGAGTTAATACAATTTTCTTGTACACAAGATGACTATCTGCAAAAAAAAATATCTAAATAATAAAATATAACAATTTATAAAAAATAAATAAATTTGAAACAATTAAAAAAATAACATACCTTGCTTGCTGGGAGAAGGGAAACAAAAATGAAGTGTTGGGAGAGGGAGGGGGGGGGGGACAAGCCTGGGGACAGAGGAGAGGTTGAGGGAGAAGGAGGGAGTGGGGTGAGGGGGGGACCAGGAGGGGGTGGGGTGGGGGGATCGCCCTTTATCGGGCTGGAGGGGGTGGGGGAGGGACGCGCCTGGTCCCTAGGCGCTTGGGGTCGAGCCTGGAGCAGGGACGCCCAGTGGCAGGGCGCTACCAGACGCGCCCGCGTCAGGGGCGCTACCCTGCTGCTCCCTCGTGCGCGCTTGTCTGGGGAGCGCTTTGTAATAAAAAAACAGACCCCCAGAAATAATTTTAAAAGAGTCCCTTTTTGATAAATAATTTATAAAATTGTCCCCTTTTAGTGTTTTTGCCTTTTTATTAACTTTATCCTAACAGTGTTATACAGTCAAAAATCGTATTTTAACTTTTACAATAAAAAAAATCAATTTCAAACGATAAAAAAATTATCACAAAATTACAAATATCTTATTACCCATTTGACTCAACTGGTGAAAAAGAACTAAAAAAATATATTATACAAATTTCGAGAATTAAAAATAACAACTTAAAATTTGAAGCACTAAAAACAAATATCCCAAATTTAAGACATTAAAAACATATTTAACGCAACTGAAAAGATCAGGAAAGATTATACATCTTCTAATACTAGGAGACAACGAATTTGATGAAGATACCTCAATCCAAATATGCTCCTCTTCAAAATCAAAAGTCTAAAAATTTAAAATTAATTATTAAATATATCAACATAATGGATTAATGAGAATTTAGTTTTTGAAAAAATGAAAATTCAGTTATTGAATGCATAATTTAATAATAAATTGATCATTTAATATTTTAATTTAATAATAAAAATTAAAATAATCTCACAGACTTAATCATCCATACTTTTTAGCCAGCCATTCAGATACTGAATAATTTTGTTGTTGTTAATATTTAAGATTAAACTATCACATGTTTAAGAACGTAAACGATCAAATATCCAACATATAGGCCTATGAGTATGTGATTAATTTAATGATAAAGAAAAAAAAAACAAAAAGGATACGGGGCAACCGGACCTAGCCCAGCCCCAACCCAAACCACGCTGTTGAATCGCGCAACCGCAGTGACAGCACCGGCGTGCATAAACCCTAAACCCTACTATGTCCGAAGACAAGTACGGCGTGCTCCTCTATTACAAGTACGCCGAAATTCCCAACCTCGACGACCTCCTCACCTTCTACCACTCCAACTGCTCCTCCCTCAGCCTCCTCGGTCGTGTTCGCCTTTCTTCTCACGGCGTCAATGTCACCGTAAGTGTTCCTCTCATTTCCTCCTTTATCCCTTTCATTCCCAACTCATTGCTCTTCACACAGGTTGGCGGCAACTTATCCTCTCTCGGGAATCACATCCAAGCCCTCAAAGCCTACAGCACCTTGTTTCACCACACTGATTTCAAGCTCGCCACTTGTCATCATCCATTAAACGACAAAGTAGCCCAGGAATGTGGTTTCACTTCCCTCTCTATTCGAATCGTCCACGAACTTGTTACTCTCAGTTCCCATCCACTGTTAAAGTCACCGAATATCTCAAATGCCGGAAAGCATCTCTCTTCCCTCCACAATACCAGTAGTTGCTGTAACGTTATTATCCATTCATGTATATATCTTGTTATTTTTTATTTATCTTAGTTCTGTGTTACTCTGTTAACATGTTTATTTCTCACTTTTATTTTCACTGTCTAGAACATTCGGTTATGTTTTGGTGGTTAGTATTGAAACCTGATTATTCTATTCATCGTTTGTGTGATCATGTTGTTTTGTAGACAGTGAGAGTCCCGAAAAAGGCCTTGTTTTACTTGATGCAAGGAATCTGTATGAAACAAGAATTGGCAAGTTTGATGTGCCAAATGTTGAAACTTTGGATCCACAAGTTAGGCAGTTTAGTGATTTGTCCTCTTGGATAGATGACAATGGGGAGCGGTTGAAAGGAAAAAATATACTCATGTAAGTTTTCCTTTTATGACATTTGTGGGTGATTCTAATTATGAATTATGATCTGGTAGATATCCGATCAGTGATTTCGGGGTAGCATTTTCCATGTCATGATCATTCTATACTTTTCAGTAACTTGTAATTGCTAATTACTTACACTGTGGAATTTCACTTGTTGGTTACAGGTATTGTACTGGTGGAATCAGGTGTGAAATGGCATCGGCATATATTAGGTCAAAAGGTGCTGGGTTTGAGAATGTGTTTCAGGTAAAATCTGAATTTCCCTTTTCCCTACTCACCCCCTTTTTGGAAACAAAAAGGATTTTGGATCAATATGCAATGATCATGTATTATGTTCATAAGGTGTTCATATTGTTACAGCTTATCACCTTATAAAAGAGCCTCCTAAGTCATAAGTTCCTTTTTATCAGTGTGCAATGGAATATTGACTGTGGATATGGGAGTCTTGTGGTAGTGTATCCTTCTATAATAATTTGTTATGAAACATGATCAAGAAAGCCTTAGAGCTGATGATCATTATTTCTTGTAATTTTGTATTAATTGCAGTTATTTGGTGGCATACAACGGTATTTGGAGCAATTCCCAGATGGTGGGTTTTTCAAAGGAAAAAATTTTGTTTTTGATCACCGGTATGTCTCTTAATTCTCACATCACTTTTAGGCAAGAATTTGTATGAGTATCTTACTATCTTGTTTTGATTGGAATATTGGTATTACATTGATTTTGAAAAGGTAGTTTTGCAACAGTGGATGAAAAGAATCCTTATCTCATTCCCTCTAACTGTAGGATATCAGTTGGAAGTTCAGATGCTAATGTTATTGGGACCTGTCTTATTTGTCAATGTTCATTTGATGATTACTCTTCTCGCTGCCGGTGTGCTTACTGCCGAATGCTTGTTTTGGTTTGTGGTAGTTGCCAGGTATGATCTGATAATGTATATATTATCTATTATCTTTATGCCAACATTTTCTGTTTGCATGTCTGAAGTTTATCATTTTGAAGGAGTTAGAAAGCAGACAAAGTAAATGGAAAGAAAAAGAAGTCGTTAATATCTCCTGAATCTGATATTGTATACTGGATCTAGCAGTCTCAAGCATGCTGCTGTTTTGGAGAACTAAACTAAGAACTGTGTTATATATGCTAGTTTGTGAAGTGCCCATGAACTTCTAAAGAAGAGTTTGGTTCTGATTATTTTTGCTTACTAACTGAGCTTAACTTGAGTGTTGCTTTTTTTGAGCTGACTTACTTGTAACCAGTTCTGGGTAATACTAATAATGTGACTTGCTTCTGATCCAGAATTTAAGTTTGTTATTGGGAAAATAGTTGGATTTTTCTCAAATGAGGTTCATGAGCTGATTGTGTAAGCCCCCTACTATTACTGTAGTCCATAGGCCTCAAAATAGGGTTTCAAGCATGCTCGCATTTGAATAACATTTGTCCTAAAGCCATGGGCCCTATAACTTGGATTAACTACATCTCTGAATTGGTACTCCAGAAAATTTATCCCTTCTCCATCATCTTTAATTTCCTGACTCCAATCTTTTTTCTATTTGTTTGCTGGGGTTCTTTGTTCTCTTTTCTTGCTTCTGATATTTTTGTGGTGCACCAGAATGAATCTACACAGTACGTTTGTGAGCTATGTCAGAAACAGGGAAAGGCCGTTAGGTCAACACAATTAATTGAAAATGGTGAATCAAAAACATCATTGCCAGGTGTTGAATTCCAGAATTTTTCTTCAGATACTACTATGTGTTTGCCTCAAGTGCCTAGGGGAGATGGTAAGGTCTGTGATCCATATTGCTCCATACACCTTGCTTTCACATGTGTTTTGTCAAATTTTAAGTTAACTAATGGTTGATTTTACAATTGGTACATTGTACTGACTACTGAAAAATTCAAGTCTCCTGAAATTTGAAGCACATGCAATTTAAAATGCCCTCTATAATTTACCAAAAGGGCAATTTATAACATTCCGATGGTTAATGTTCAGATCCAAGGACCTCAAGAAAACTGAGAATATTGTGCTTGCATGGGTTCCGACAGAATGCATCCAGTTTCAAAGGCAGAACAGCATCACTAGCCAAGAAACTCAAGAAAATGACTGAATTTGTTTTTATCGACGCACCTCATGAATTGCCATTCATTTACCAAACCCCCATGCCTGAGCTCAATGTGAATTGTGCATCGTCATCGCCACCTAGTCCTCCTCCACCTTTGGATAATTGCAAGAAGAAGTTTGCATGGTTTGTGGCACCCAACTTTGATGGAAGTAGTGCTGCTGACTGGAAGGTAGCAGATGGTCCATTTGATCCACTTCAATACCAGCAGCAAACTAATGGATATGATATTTCGGTATCACACTTGAAGAATGTGTTTTCCCAAGAAGGACCATTTGATGGAATCTTGGGATTTTCACAGGGAGCAGCAATGACTGCCTTGATCTCTGCACAACAAGAAAAGCTGAAAGGTGAAATGGACTTTAAATTTGTAGTCCTGTGCTCTGGCTTTGCCCTCCGGATGAAGGAGATGGAGTGTGGCCCTATCAAGTGCCCTTCTCTTCATATTTTTGGTAATGAACATGGTAAAGACAGACAGATAGCTAACCAAGCTAGCAAGGAACTTGCTTCTCTATATGATAGTGATTGTTCTGCGATCGTTGAGCATGATTGTGGTCATATAATTCCTACCCGGTCCCCTTACATAGATGAGATCAAGGATTTCCTTGGGCGTTTTCTGTAGGAGATCAAACAACAAAGATCTCAAGTTTTTGATACCATTCAAATTTTCATCGTTGCTTGATATCTTGTCTTCTATGTACCACACCAAAAAAATTGTACAATGCTCTAAAGTTATGCAATTGCCTCGTTAAAACTAACAAAAGGACATGTTATGTCGTGTTGAGAGACTGATTAGTAGGGGAATGTTTTACATGATTGAAAGGAAGAGGATTCATACATTATCAATATTAAAATGTCATTTTTTATATGTTTAAAATTTATTTTAAAATTTTAAATTCCTGCAGATATTGGTAGTATCTGTCTACTTGTAAATTGTAAGGGTTATAAATGGAAATAGTGGGAGTGTAGGAAGCAACAATCTAGCCTAGTCTTATTATCACGGATGACTCTTAAGTGGATGTTTAAGAATTTGAATCTTGTCCTTCCAACTTTATCATGCACCTCTCATTTTATGTGTGGAAAAAAATAGTTCTTTAGGGGGAATTTTCTTTTTGGAATACATCTCCGAATAAACATAAGTGTTCCAAAATGCTTATTCTGAAATAAGGTGATACAAAATTATTCTAGAATAATTTAGAATAATTTTTTTGAAAATATTTTTTTATTTCGAAATAATTATTTCGAAAGTGTATATGTATTCTAGAATAACTATTTCATAATAAAAAAAAATCCTTTCCAAAATAGTTGATGTAAGAAGCTTTAGATTTGCTAATCTAGATGTGGTGTGGTATGATGGTAGATGGCGTGTGATGACATTATTAGAGGATGTTGGAGGACGAGGCAGAGGGTGGCACAAGGCAGGACAAAGGGTGGTGGGTGGTGGGTGGTGTAGTGCAGGGTGAAGGGTTGATGTGCATTACTAGGGGAAGAAGACAAAAGAAAGAGGGAGTGACATTTTTGTCCATTCAACTTCCTTTGGGAGGTGTAGGATTCAAATACCATTTTACCTTAACCTCCAAAAGCATGTGAAAATCAATTAAAGTTTAATTTTGTATTTGCTTTGACCTTTAGTAATTATCATTAGTAAACAACATTGAAACGATTTTTCTTTATTTTAATATTTAACATATTTAAAGTAATACTTTGTTGCAACTTTGCAAATTGTTTATTTATATTTTTTAACATCAAATAAATGTTTGTGTTTAAATATTTCCTAGCGCATATATCTTTTAGCATTTAAAAAGGCAGTATAAATTATGAAAGGTTAATGGAAAGAGAGCATTCCTGTGGTACGAGACACAAATTTATTTATAGACGGAACATAAGTTGGACAAAAACGACGACGGTTACGAGTACGAGACACAAATCAAGTGACTGCAACTTGTGAGGCTTCTCACTTCTCAGTCACTCTTAAACCCCTTTAAACCTCTGGTCTGGTGGTTATTGTTGAACACACAACACAAAGGAGCTCCAACGAAGATGCAGGGTGCCGTAAGAAAACTAACCAGGATAATTTCACACCGACAAGTATGTATTCCTTCATCGCTTTCTGCTACCTCTCACCTCGTATTCATAGGAACTCAAACTACATGTCTTCTTAGTATGTTCTAAATGATTTTCTGCTGCCACTGTGGCTCCAATTCAATCATGCAAATTTAGTTTTGTTTCTTCAAATCCAGTTAATCATTTTATTAATTGCTTCTATCTCTTGCTTTTCGGTTGGGCAATTCAATTGTTCTCACTCTGCAATTTACGCTTCCACTGCAAATATTTTAACCATTCATACGCCCGACCTTTGAATTGGTTTCTCAGCGGAAGCTATATAATCGGTGGTCTCATTTTTTTTTTTTTTTATATTCTTATTTGCTTGGCTAAATCTAGGGAATTTTCAAATGATTCATTTGGGTGATTCTGACTCCTTGGCATTTGCATGTTTCGCTCGCAGGTTGTAGGTTTTCGTTCCTATTGCACTGACAAGGTGGTTGTTGATATTGGACAACCAACCTCTGCGTCTCATCCGCAGGTTTATTATAGTTTTCCATTTGTGTTTATATAAAAGTTTAAAAACAAAAGTAGAAAAAATTGTGAAATGTAACTAGAAGTATTTGAAGTGTCTATTATGTGTTTGGCACAGGTACGACAACTATTTTGAAGTGTTTGAGCTTCCTTGCTTGGCACTATGTGCTATAGAAGTATAGAGCATTTAGCTAAACTACTTGTTTGTTTAAGATTAATTCGCTTCTTTTTTTTTGGTCGTGTTACATTGTAGCTACTAAAAGATGGGGAGCTCACACCGGGTATATCTACTGAGGAATATATCCTAAGAAGAAAAAAGTTGTTGGATCTTCTCCCGGAGAAGAGTTTGGCAATCATTGCTGCTGCCCCAGTAAAGATGATGACAGATGTTGTGCCTTATACATTTCGACAAGATGCCGATTACTTGTATATCACAGGCTGCCAACAACCTGGTGGTGTGGCTATTTTAGGACATGACTGTGGTTTATGCATGTTCATGCCAGAAGCTAAGCCTAATGTGCGTCTGATATAATATCTTCTGAAAATAGAATTATGTTATGCAATATGCATTGATGATGTAAATTCAACTTTTATTATGTTAAGTAGCATAAATCGTTCACAAGTTTAATTTTTATGCATTTCCAGAGTAAAGATTTTTACATGGCTAACCAATTAGAAATCACCCTGTGTATGACTTTTGAAGTAGTTATTACAAAATTCAACAATCTTACCATATATGACAATCTATGATCAGATGGCATACGTATAAAAAAATTCTTTGTTTAGTAAATATCTGATCTGATTATCAATATAAATCTGTGTAACATTTCAATTTTTTTCATGTTAGATTCAACTATCTGTTGGTCATTGTGTGTGTGATTTATCTTGACTTTTTGAGTTATGGGATAAAGAAGTAACCAATTTCGAGCTAACATAATTTTAAAACCTTAAATTTGTGTAGGATGTGATTTGGCAAGGGCAGATAGCAGAAGTTGATGCAGCATTAGATACATTCAAGGCTGACAGGGCATATCCAATGAAAAAATTGCAAGAGGTGAATCACTGGTATTGACTATGAAAAGCTTTTACTTTTATAGAAATTATATAGTCAACTATTTTGTCCTCACCTGAAATATTTCCACTGGTAAGCCTTCTGGAGGCTTGAAGCCATTGTTATCCAAGCTTTGCAGTCTAAAAAGTCTATTTTCACCTCCTTGGTACTTCTGTTCTTTATAATGATTTTTAATATAACATTTTTAATTACTGATTCAGATCCTTCCAGATATGATAAGGGGATCATCAAAATTGTTCCACAATGTCGAGACTGCAACTCCTGAATATATGGAACTGGAAGCCTTCAAAAAGCTAGCTTACTGTAACAATGTAAAGAATCTAGCTGTTTATACCCATCAACTGCGATGGATAAAGTCACCAGCAGAGCTCAAGCTGATGAAGGAATCTGCATCAATTGCTTGTCAGGTACTTTCATCTTTATTGCATGGCCAACTATTTGGTAACTAAATATTCCAAATTCTCAATGAGGCTGTTAGATGCACATTTGGTAACTGTACCATTAGTTGGTCCTAGTTGCAAAATGATGACCAGTTGATGATTTGAACATTTTGTGGTCTTGAACAGGCTCTTTTGTTGGCAATGTTGCATTCAAAGACATTCCCTTTTGAAGGTATGCTAGCGGCAAAGGTTGAGTATGAATGCAAAATTAGAGGTGCTCAGCGGATGGGGTATGTATTTCTTTATTGAATAATTTGACCTTTTAAGCAATTTTTTAATGTCTGAATACTTTGTGTATTGTTGTTGATAATTTACGAAGCTCCCACAACAAAAATAGAGAAGTTCTTTAATAGAAAACAAATTCAAGTTTAAGCAGCACTTTCTTCCATAATTGATGATATGATTTTTCTTTTCTTTTTCTCTGTATCAGGTTCAATCCTGTGGTTGGTGGCGGGCCTAATGGAAGTGTTATACATTATTCTAGGAATGATCAGAGAGTAAATTCATTTACTAAATGCCATTTCCTAGTATCTTTAATTTCATATTTCTAATGGTTACAAATGTTTGGCAGATTAAACATGGTGATCTTGTTTTGATGGATGTTGGATGTGAGTTACATGGTTATGTCAGTGATCTTACTCGTACCTGGCCACCTTGTGGTAGCTTTTCTTCTGCCCAGGTTAGCATGATTGAAGTCCTTTTAGAAATTCTATCTATGTATTGCAGAGAGCTTAATAAAGGTTTATTTTCATTTCATCATAAGCAGTAAACTTATGTCTATATTTCTTTCTTGATTTTTCCTGTCGCATATCCAATTTATTGATCAATGAATAGCAATCTAAACAAGCAAACTGCATGGTTTCAGTTTTCTATTGCAAACCTCACTCCATGATGGGCATATAATTTTATGGATTCTTGTTTGTGGACGTGTAACTTCTCTCATACACAAAGCACTTCTTCTGGATTAAGTTTCTATGATGTGTAAAATAACTTTACTCTTGTTTCTTCATTTCTTGTCATGAGTTATTTTGGCTATGATATAGTGCTTTCTAAGTTTTCTACTCAAGGATGAGACTTTGCAACATTAAACTTCATGACGTGAAATCTTGGGCCATTTTTACTTTGAGAAACTGTTTTCTATTTTTATTTCTTGTTTCAATTTTAATTGAAAAAATGCTACTTTGTTTTCATTTGTTTTCTGTTGTCAAAGGTCTGTGAAGGAAATAGAGAACATTTGTTTGCACTGCTTCCTATACAAACCTTTAAAAATAGAAGATATAATGAAAATAATGTGACATTGTTGTAATTAAAAGTGAAAACAGAAAATGAAAACTGAAAACATTTTCTCAAACCAACACAACTCCTTATTTTCCTTATTTCTTTTTTTTTTTTGGAGGAAAGGGGGTTATGAGATCTCTTTCTCAACAAATAATGGGAAGTGTTGGTAGTTATGATATTTGAATTTGTTCAATTCTACAGTTACACCTCTATCAATTACTGTTAGGCAAATGACCTCTATCAACATAAAATAAAACTGCTAAATCCCCATATTGCTTTGTTTTTTTTTAACTTTTTAATCTACATAATGCTTTGCTCTTTATTCTTACCACTTTTTATATGAATGGCATGGTTTCTTTTATATTTCAGGAGGAGCTTTATGCGCTTATACTGGAAACAAATAAGCATTGTGTGGAACTTTGTAAGCCCGGTGCCAGTATTCGGCAAATACACAACCATTCGGTATCCCTTTTTTCTTGTCTCTTCTCAATTTTCCAGAGATGTATTGATGTAATAAGGTCATTGTCATTCATAAAACCCACCTAATATCTCAAGCTTTTAGGAGAGTTGGTGATTGACGTGGTGTTAAAGCCTCTATGACTAAGTTGTCATGAGTTTAATCCTTGCCGCCCTCATGATTCTAAATAAAAATTGAATATCATCACAAATTTGGGTGGGCCTGTGATTGTCCACCTTTCAACATGAGGGGTTGTGTTGTAGATATAATAATGTCATTATGAGCCTTCACCTATCAGCTTAATATTTAAGAAGAGTTGGTGATTGACACAGTTTATTAGTCATTATTACAATATTATCAAAAGCTGCGTTTGTGCTCTGTTTCTCTTTTCTTTTCCAGTACATGATGGGATTGAGAGGGAAAAAGTAACCTTAGTTATTCTAATATTTAAACATTCTGAATGATCTGCTTAGGAATAAGCAGTACTTTCACAAGTAATTGATTAGATCTATGAAATTATGTAGGAAATAATTAACTCTCTCTCTCTCTCTCTATATATATATATATATATATTTGGTAATTATATAGGATGCCCATCTGCATATTTTGAATTTATTTTGATTGAACATTTGCGATTGCTTCTATTCCAGTAATACTAGATTTTGGTTTGCCTCAAAGTTGGATGCTGGCTCATGCTATGTGGGTAGTAAAGCATAGGTTTCCTTTAATATCCCTTTTATGTGAAACTCATTTGTATATCTTCTCAGCACTGTCATTTGATTACTTCCTATTTTATTCTATGATCCGTTGGAGAGATACATAAAGGAGAGCAGAGGGAGTTTAATTATCTCTGGTTTCTGTTGTAGGCTTGTTGAAACTGTCCTATAATTCAGTTGCATACAATGTATATATTACCTGACTGTTAATTCTGTCTCAAGATTTCAAGTGGAGTTGAACCTATAACTTTGATAGTTAGCTTAGTTAATGTTCAAATTTTTTCTTCTCACCAAAATAGTACTTTCAATATTTGATTTGCCCTATGCATGATGAACACTATCTCATAACCAGTAACAGCAATTAATGTGTGCTAGTGGCTCAAGTATATTCTCGAAAGACCCATTTTTATTTGTTGATTGTCATCTTGCTTTTTTCCTTTTACACTTTTGAAACTCTTTATTCAACAAGCTGAAGTTATACAAAGTGTAATGTGAAATGATCCGGTTTCATAGGTTGAAATGCTGCAGAAAGGACTCAAAGAGCTCGGGATTTTGAGAGATGTTGGAAGCAGTTCTTACCATAAGCTGAACCCAACTTCTATAGGTAGCCTTGTGCTGAAATTTGCTTGCTGACGAAGCATGCAATACTTGGCCATCAGAGAAATAATTTTGTTTTGTAGATTTCATAAGCTAGTTTGAAGTTTGAAAACAAAAAATTGTGATAGCCAAGAGAGACTGCATATACATATATCTGATCATATTTTCTTGGTCCAGGTCACTATCTAGGGATGGACATTCATGATTGTTCAACGGTCAGCTTTGACTGTCCTCTGAAGCCAGGTGTTGTAAGTTGTTTCCCTGACCAAGCAACAATTTCATTTTTCCCATCTACTTTCTATAAATTTGAGATAATTTCTACCACTGACAGGTAATATTTAATAATCACTTGCCTTATGTGAATAAATATTGTTAGACATCTTTAATTATGTTAATTAGGAAATTATTGGATATTGTTAGATATCTTTAATCATGTTAATTAGGCAATTATTGGATTGTTTTTTATCCATGGGAATCAAAGACGGTGTTAGGGAGTTTACAACAACTCACACACCTTTGCTCAACCAACTGAGCTAGACCCTCTTGACTGCAATTATTGGATATTGTTAGATATCACTAGTTATGGTAATTAGGTAATTATTTTCTCCATAATTACTACACATGCTATATAACAGTACACTCTTCTTCTCAACATTGACATTCTGCTTTGTAATACACTCTGTTGTCTACCTTTTCACAGATTCAGTCATATCCGTTGATTTCAAAATCACATTAAAGTATCTCTTTTAATTAAATGAAATTGTCAAGTGTACTTGGACAGTTGTACCCGATGAGTGTTTTGTAAATATTAGTTTGCACCTAAGCCTGTTAATTGTTATTGGTGCCTAACTGCCTATTCAAGATTTAAAGGCATGTTTATTCCTTGAAGTACTGGTCCAGTACTTTCATCACTTTCTTTTCATTTTAGTTTAATAATTAATCAAATATTACCTTATATTGCAAAATTTTCTCGTATCTGCAGTGCGTCAATGCCAGCTCACATTTTTCAGTTTTCAGAACTGTTACCTTGAAAGGTATAGGTACTCACAGTTAATTTGTGTGGCTGTGTGCAGGTAATAACTATTGAACCAGGAGTGTACATCCCATCTTCTTTTAATGTTCCAGAGAGGTACTTATTGAGGTTAATTAAAGAGCTTGTTTTTTAACAAATTGATTATTACAATTTGATGATTCCCATTGCTTGATCCTCTTATGCGATTTTCGTGGCTTACCAGCTAAATCTACTAAAGAATGCAAAGTCACGGGACTTTGTTTCCTTTGACTAGCTCCAAGAATTTTACCTTTCATTTTTCCTTCCAAGAATCTGGTTGCATATACTAGTATATTAAAGCCTGAGTTGGGTCTCCCTGATTGATTATAATTTCCAAGGATGTCTTAGCACCGCTTACCCTGCTTGTTCATAATCTTCTTGATTCACTGAGCTCTTATTTGGAAATTTGGAATGAGACTAATCATTGCCTAGGGTGTTCTTATACCATCAGAAAGAGGGAATAGCCATTCCCTCCAAAATAGGAACTGTATTTTGTTCCATCAAGATTTCTAAAAATGCTAAAAAATAAAAATCATGTTCTACCAGTGCTGCTCCATCATGGTCCTACCTTCATCAACCCCTCAACTGCCACCACACCGGTTCCATCCCTTGTCATAAAAATGTTTTATTATACTCCTATTTGATTTGTCTCAAGTGTAATAGAACTAGAATGGAATAGTCATATAATCATATACACATGCTAATGGAAATGACTATTCCATTCTCATCTGCATTCCTATTAAAATCATTCCATTAAACCCAATGGGACCCAAAATTCTACAAATGTATAGTTTCTTAATTATTTAATCCTTAAGAGACGTGTGTCCATTTTTGGAGCTCAAATTTTTCATACGCAAATTCAGAATCTTGCTTAAGTTAATCGGTATCAGTTGTACATTTGGGCTAACATAATATGGATTTTATTTCTTTCTCATCTGTATTCTACTTGTTACGTCTTTTTAGTTATTCACTGTCCATAACTTACATTACATCATTTAAATAATCTCAATCTTTGTCCACCATATATTTCATGTGAGCATTTATGTTGTCTTCAATCCTGGCATTAAATGTTCCTGTTTCATGTGCAATATAATAAATCTTGGAAGATGTTCAATTGCAGGTACCGAGGCATTGGGATACGGATTGAGGATGAGGTTCTCATCACAGAAACTGGTTATGAGGTAATTTCTTTAAAAATATTTCAGTTGCAACTAGTTTGCCAATTTGTAACAGCTAGAGGTGACTGCTGATTACCATGAAAAACTAAAAATAGCAATCTAACTTTCAAGTAAAATACTTTATCCTTTAAAAAAAGTAAGCACTTGCACATATGAAACTTGCTAGCTGGCAAAAACAGGATGATTCTTTACCATCAGCTATACTTTTCCATTTAATCTAGATTTTGATTGTTAAATAGTTGTCAAAGCCAAACTCTTAATGATGTCACAGACTCACAATGCATGATTGAGTGATACACGCTGTTATGGTACGGTTTTTTTGGGATAATAGTACCCTTGATGAGTTGTCACTAAGTATTTTATTGATTGTTGCTTCTCTTCTCACAAGTCACAATTAATCTTTGAAATCCATAAAGTTCTAGAATTTCTTAGTAACACTCAGTCTTCTTGTACAGTATCATTAAATGTGTTCTTTGTTAGTTGTGTGATCTATCATTGTCTCACCAGTAACCAATAAATATCAGGGTATTGGCACGTTAGAAACTAATAAAAGTACCAGATTAATTCCCACCATTAATCGTGTATTTAATCAGAATTAAATCCTTAGCATATTTTAAAACTTGGATGCACTGGTTTTAAGTTAATATATTCAATACAACTATTGCTTCTACGAGTATCAAAAGAAACCAGCCAGCAGAAGCAAAACAATCGAGCGATAAAAGATATACTAGTAGTTTCAGACTTTCAGTTTCTTGAGTGTTTGCGGTGATATTTTTTAATAAAAACATGTGAATTTAATTTTCTACACTTATTTTTCATTACCATAGTTCTACGGAGTATCTACTGATTTTGTTGATAACTAATTTCTGTTGGAAAATCTAACTGATTATTTTTTATGGGTTTTTGTTTTCAATCATATTTTTTTTCATCTACAAAAGTTGAATCGTTACTTAAAGAAATTGAATCCAGTAATACTGGTACCGACGACCGGTTGGTTTTGCACCGAATACTTTACAAGGGTCTTGGAACTTTGGTTACGGAACTAATAAACAGTAGTATTTTTTTTTTTTTGAAAATCATGGTCGGAGTAAATTCATACTATAGTAATAAAAGCTTTCCATTTTTATTCCATAAATAGTACCTTACCACATTAGTTATCAGTTTTGTCTTAAAATATAGAAAACGGTAGCTAAAACATATTGCACGTTATGTTTTCATTGGAGAACAGTAATTTAGGTGCTTATTCCGTAGGTGATTGTGGTGCCTTTCCTTTAGAGTTTTACCTCAATAAGACAATAACTCATGCACTAAAGGTGGGTGTAGGTTATCATGGTAAAACTCCAATTTTAACTAAAAAATAACGTTAGGAGCAACTAAGAATAACATCTAATTAGTTTTGTTCTTCCACAGTGAATCAGTGACTAATATTGAGCTATTGCTAAACAACACAGGTCCTAACAGCATCAATCCCAAAAGAAGTGAAGCATATTGAGTCCTTGCTGAACAATTTCGGACAACTAAAGAGCTTATAGCCCAATTGATATATTGGCCATACGCTTGCATGGCACTGTCCAGAGCAGTAACTGAATTTCTATCCTTTTGTTTTGGTCTCCTGCATATTTTTTCAACCTGGGAACACGTGTACTCTATAATCTTGACGGGGAAAACAAGGTGATGGTGGTGGGGTTGTCATTTATGGTGTGTTTGGATTTTGATAAGAGAAAAGAAATAGAGAGAAAAAAAAATATGGATGGCAATATATATATATATATATATATATATATATATATTTACTCTAGCTACAACTTCAAAATAATTTCTTTCTTTCTATTTTCTCTTCAATACAAAAAAAACTCTTTTCTTACTTTCTTTCTTTTGAACCAAATGGAACTTTAGTAGTTTATTGTTGTTCCTTTGGCTAGACGTGTTCCCCATGTTTTGGTGCCGAATCATGGCTCATTTCATGTCGGGTGCTTCATTGTTGTAAATGATTGATGATTCATGATAACAACAAATGGCCGACTCCAGATACTAAATTGTTCACTGTTGTTGGAATGTAATCTTTTGCACAGACTTTTGGACAAATATGATAATAATCTTTTGCAAACCCTCTGCGAGAAGAAGATTTAATGAAGTCAAACACTTCTTACATTAAAACATTACAAAATGTAATAAGTATATAAAATAATCACTTAGGTAGTGACTTTACAAAGTAAAATTGGATATATAACCATTAGTCACAAACTGTTAGTCAACTAAATAATTGGAATATCATAAGTTTCTGTCAATAAATGGCATTCGTAAGATTTTAATATCAAATCATTTCTTTATATTTTAATATTTCAAATATAAATATTTAATTTATAAATCAAATATTACTTAAATGTTCTCCTTTAAACAAAGTGCGACACACTCACGTACAAAGGAGTCCGTGCATTCTTCCCATGAATGCTTATTGGAGTCATAAGTTTGGCTTAGTCTATATGCAAAGGGCGGTGAGAAAATAATGGAGTTCCAAATTAATCTCCCATGGTCTGTATTACAGAAATTTTTAGTAACCATAAGTATGTTTCATTAAAGACAGTTACATGTTCAAGTAGAATTACTTATAAAATATTAAAGTTTCCCTTTCAAATATTCAAATATTTAATGTAATTATATATCTTTTAAATTGATACTATTAGTTAAGTTAAAACAATTTTATGCATGCAGAGCTGGTGGCAATTTTCAATGGCTTACACCTAGCTTGGGAGTTGGGTTTCAAGAAAGTTATTTGTGAGACTGACTCTTTAATGACTCATGATCTACTGCTTACTGGTTATCATCCTTGGCATACTTATGAAACAATTCTTAATAGGATTACGACGCTTATTGATCGATATTGAGAATTTTCTTGCTCACACTCTAAGAGAAGGAAATCAGTGTGCGGATTGGTTAGCTAAATATGGCTCTTCGAATTCACATCAGTTTGTTAGATGAGGCTCTTGTCCTCCACAACTGTAACCTCTTGTTCTGGCTGATGCAGTTGGTGTAGCTTTCAATAGACCTTAGGCTCTTCTTGTTTGTGGTTTTTTTTTTTTTTTTTAACTTTCTCAATGATAAGAAAAATTATACCAAGGATGCCATATTTATTTGTCGTAATTTAAGTATAAATTAATGATAGCGTTAAATATAATTTAAAGATACAATATTTATTTTATGTGATTAATATCTTTATATTTATTGCTATCATGATTGATTGAGTGTAAATTTAATAGTTACGGATTCTCCTCATTTTTTTGTATGTGTGATAATTTTTTAATTAAATTGATTGACATGATATATTATCAAAATAATTTCTATTGTTAAATTTGATTTGATTAAAATTACATAGATATTGAGATTATTTATGTGAATTGTATTTGGCTTAAAGTAAGACACAATTTAATAAAAAATAATAACATATCGATGATGATAAATATGTGACCATTACAAAGTATTTTCATGTGAATAATGGTCAATAAAAAAAAAGACTATTATTTGACAAAAATAATTGTCAATATTTGATCTTGAGAGTACCAATTATACCAATTATAAATTAATTTCTCTATCCAAATAATAGTAATTAAAGTTGTGCTGAGTATCTTGTGATGAATTTATTATTTAAAATATTTGCATATCATGTTATATATATTTTATATGACTTGCTATTTGTAAGCATTATATATTAGGAATGGTTCTTTGTTATTCACTAAGCAAATATGTGGCTTATGACTAATACAAGGTCAATCTACAAAATATTGATTTGGATACAATATTAGTATATATCACAGTATCCATAGGGTGTAGCTGGTTTGTAAATTAATATGATTGCATTTTATTCTATTTTTTTTAATCAACCGCTAAAGTCATTTGGATTTTGGATATAATGAGATATTATTCAGCATATTTTTTTTTATAAAAAAAATGCATTGAATCTGGTGGGTTGATTACATATAGTTATGGTAATTTGAAATTAATCTTTTACGATTATATATAATATATAAAGCCTTGTGAAATTAAAAATTATTTTGGAAATACTTCTTTTTTACCAGAGGGTTGTTTAACGATTATATAATCATTCAACAATAATGTACACATACAATTTTTTATTTTGTATGCTTATGTGTAAATAAGACCTTCCATTTCAATTAAATTGTCTGGTATTTTTGGTTGCACTAATTTAAATAACATGTTGTCAAAGTAACCTCTGTTGGGTAGGTTAATCTAATTGAAATTACATAGATGTTGCAAGAAATTATTCTTGTAAATTGTGTTTGGCCCAAAAGAAGGCACAATTTGGGCGGATAGTTACATGCTTGCGATGGTAAATGTGCGATGATTATAAGGATTGGTTTTCCATGTGAATTATAAAGTGTTCGAAGATAATCACTATTTGATAGGATTTATCAGCATATTAGTTTTCCATGTGAACAATGGAATGTTCAAAGACAACCATTGTTTGACAGGACTTATCACCATTAATCATTGCATTGAGAGTACCATATACGATTAGTCTTTTCAATCCAAAGGTTAAGGATTAATGGTGGGTTATGTATCTTGTTTAGGTCTTTAAATTTACCATAATGATAAATTGTATATTGTATGTTTATTGTTCTCTCATTAGTAGTTGTTGCTACCACTCTTTTATCACTATTTATATTTCTCTGGAATCCCAAACTATCAGTTTAAAAGGATTTAATTGATAATTTTCTCAATTGCATGGAATTTGACAATTTTTTTAAACTACGAAAAACACTAATGGGGTTTTATTTATCATGATACTAGATCAAACTAGGTTTTTTTTAAATAAGAAAAGAAAGAGAGTCGAGGATATTGCATAAAGTTTTTCTCTATTAGAGTAGAAACATAAGAGTAAGATAAAGAATTACTTGTTACTTTTGTAAAAAGGTGGGACATATGAAGTAAAAGTGTCCTAAGTACACTGTTTGATGTGTGAAGAAGGGTAAACTTCTCATTTTTTTTGTTCTAAAGATAATTTAGTTTTCGTACCCAAGGTATTTGGTGGGTAGATTTTGGTGCTATTACTCACATAAATATGTTTTTGCAAGGTTACTTGTGGAGTCATTTGCCAAGTGATGCTGAAAGAATCATCTAATGGGACAAT
Organism: Glycine soja; assembly: GCF_004193775.1. Classification (NCBI taxonomy): domain Eukaryota; kingdom Viridiplantae; phylum Streptophyta; class Magnoliopsida; order Fabales; family Fabaceae; genus Glycine; species Glycine soja. The sequence goes on along the minus strand of NC_041011.1, from coordinate 39,671,622 downwards.
GAAAATAAAATTGGAGTTGAAGTTATAGGAACTTTTAAGTTGCTTTTAAAGACTTATTATTTGGATTTGGTGCCAAAAAAGCTAAGGATGTCTTAGAAATAATTCATACAAATATTTGTGGTCCCTTCCCTAGGGATTCATGGAATGGACAAATATATTTATTATCTTTATAGACAATTACTCTTTCTTTAATTGATGAGAAGTCTTGGTCTCTAGATGTTTTCAAGTCTTTCAAAGTTGAAGTTGAACTTTAATTAGGAAAGAAAATTAAGGTTGTCAAATTTGACTATGATGGTGAATATTACAGTAGATATGACAAATAAGGTGAGTAATGTCTAGAACTCTTCATGTTTTTTTCTCTTTCCTCAATAAGTGTGAAATTGTTCTGCAATACACAATGTAGGACAAACTTAGCATGAACAAAGTTACAAAATGACGAAATTGAACTCTTAAATATATGATAAGAAGTATGATTTTTCTTTACTACAGTCACTTTGGGAAAAGACATTAAAGATTGCAATTTATATCCTCAATAAGGTACCAATTAAAGTAGTCGTTAAACCCCCCATGAGCTATGGATGGGGAATAAGCCCATCATTAGGCACATGCACATTTGGGAATGTCTAGCCAAAGCAAGGCCTTTTAGGCCGCATTAAGGTAAACTAGACTTAAAGATATAGTTACTACTTTGTTGGTTAGATTGAGCGCTCTCGTGAGTGTAAGTTTTACAATCCCACTAAAGATTATTCTTTGAGATGAAAATCAAAAATTTCTTGAGGAAGTTGAGTTTGGAGGGGAAGGAAACATAAAGAGTGTTGTCCTTAAAGAATAACCTGTTATTGACAATGGATAAGTCTTTGTACTTACCATTGTTCAAGAAACATATCTAGTAATTAATAATGATGTTATTCTCGACATCATTCAAGGACAAGACAACACCAAGATTCCTCCTCAAGCATCACCTATAGTTCAAACTCAACCACCTCAAGAAATGTCATTTAGAAGATCTACTAGAAAACGAAGAAATGCAACTTTGGATTATTATGGTCTCTTTCGGAACATGAATATGACATTAGGTTGATTGAGGAAGATCTAATCAACTTTAGTCAAGTCATACATTGTTCTAATCCTTTAAAAGTGGATTATTGCTATTAATTATGTGGTAAAATCAATGGTTGATAATGACTTTTGGAATATCGTCAGATTACCTGCAGTTGCGAACCCCATAAGTTATAAACAAATATCTATAATTTAAAGGGATTCAAAGGGTAATGTTGAAATATATAAAACTCGTCTTGTTGCCAAAGACTAAACCATATGCTCCACCGCTTGTGCGGGCCCCCGTCAATTCCTTTGAGTTTCATTCTTGCGAACGTACTCCCCAGACGGGATACTTAACGCGTTAGCTACAACATTGCACGGGTCAATACGCATAGCGCCTAATATCCATCGTTTACGGCTAGGACTACTGGGGTATCTAATCTCATTCGCTCCCTTAGCTTTTGTCTCTCAGTGTCAGTGTCGGCCCAGCAGAGTACTTAAAAGGAAGACAATGATTATAGAGAGACTTTTTTCTCGTTTCTTAGAAAGATTCTTTTAAGACTATAATGACACGATGACTCATTTTGATTTAGACTTGCATTAGATGGATGTAAAAACCATGTTTCTAAATGATAACATTGATAAAATAATATAGTGTAACTAGAAAAATTTGTTAAGGTGATTCAAAGTTTATAGTGTGCAAAATAAAAGAAATCATCTAAGACTTTAAATAGACTTCTCGTCAATGGCATTACAAATTCCATCAAGTTATTACCTCTTATGATTTTGAGGCAATTTTGGTTGATGATTGCATATACCAAAAATTTCAGTGGAAGTAAAATTGTCCTTTTGGTATTATATATGTTGATGACAACTTTCTAATCATAATATAGTTTTGGATATATTCAACATGAAAAATAATAAACTAGAAGATACACAAGTTGGTAAAGGAGTCAAGTTAGTCTCAAACAATACCCCATTAGTAATCTTGAAAAAAGAATAGATGCAAATGACTCCTCGTGCTTTAGTTGTGGGGAGTCTTATATATGCTTAAGTTTGTTTTCATCTTAAATAGCTTTTTCTTAGTAGGAGTCCTAGGGAGATATGTGAGTAATCATGATATGTGACACTAGAAAGTAGTAAATCGTGTAATGCGTTATTTGAAGAGAGCAAGAAAATACATGCTTATACATCGGAAGTCTACAAGTTTTGAGATCGTAAGATATTTTGACTCTGATTTTGTGGGATGCCTAAATAGAAGAAATTCCACATTAGGATACATCTTTAAACATGGTGGTGGAGTTAATATCTTGTTTTGGGCATTAAACCGTATGATATGACTGCTAAATTTTGTCATTGGCTTGCCTATTGTTGCAAACATTAAGAGACCATTAAGTATTTATTGTGATAATAACTTAGTAGTGTTATACTCCAACGGCAACAAGAGTTCAACTAGGTCAGAGGTTATTGACACAAAGTTTATGGTTGTTAAATAAAGAATTATGAAAAATAAAGATATTTGTAGAACATATAGTAAGAGACAATACGCTAGTTGACCCACTAATTAATGGTTGACACTTAAAACGTGAGCATATACGTTGCTCGTATGGTGTTATTTCAGTTGTTGCCTTGGTTTAGTGGGAGTCTTTATGTTTTATGTTTGGATTCAGATTTCATGTATTCGATTTTTTTGCATAAATAAAGATTACAGTTTCTAAGTTTATTATGAAACTTATTTGTTTAAGTGGAATATTTAAATTGTACATAAGGACTTAAGATTGATCTTGCTAAAAACTTAAGTTGGACCAATTGGAAATAGACATGACTAAGATCACATTGCATGTTGTAGAAGCAAGCTTCATGATGATGAATCAAGTTGATTCAAGTAGTTTTGATGATGACAAAGATGATGACAAAAAGCCCAAAGAATGATTTCAAGATTGAGTCAACAAGTTCAAGATCAAGATTAATTTCAATTTTCATGAGAAGAAATCAAGAAAATTCAAGAATCAAGAGAAGTTTGATTTCAAGATTCAAGAGAAGAAATCAAGAAGACTTCACAAGGGAAGTATTGAAAAGATTTTTTCAAAAAACAAACATAGCACAATTTTGTTTTTCAAAAGAGTTTTCTCAAAATTTTCTAAGTTACTAGAGTTTTTACTCTTTGGTAATCGAATACCAGTTTCCAGTAATCGATTACCAGTGGCAAAGTTTGATTTCAAAAGCTTTTAACTGAATTTGCAACGTTCCAATTGATTTTTTAATGGTGTAATCGATTACAATATATTGGTAATCGATTACCAGTGTATCTGAACGTTGAAATTCAAATTCAATTATGAAGAGTCACATCTTTTCATAAAATGCTTTGTGTAATCGATTACATGGTTTTAGTAATCGATTACCAGTGACAAGTTTTGAATAAAAAAGTCAAGAGATGTAACTCTTCCAATGGTTTTCAGGTTTTTCTCAAGGTTATAACTCTTCCAATGGTTTTCTTGACCAGACATGAAGAGTCTATAAAAGCAAGACCTTAACTTGCATTTGAACAACTTTTTACAACTCTTTAGAACAACTTTTGAGAAACCTTTGCTACTTATTCTTCTTCTTCTTCCTTTGCCAAAAGCTTTCTAAGTTTTCTGGTTTCCAAACCTTGCTCTTTCACAGAAAACAAAAGTGTGCTATATCTTTTTATTCTCTTCTCCCTTTGCCAAAAAGAATTTGATAAGGACTAACCGCCTAAATTCTTTTTGTGTCTCTCTTCTCCCTTTTCCAAAAGAACAAAGACTAACCGTCTGAATTCTTTTGTGTCTTCCTTCTCCCTTTTCAAAGAATTCAAAACGACACAGTCTGAGAATTCTTTTGATTCTTCCCTTTCCCTTAAACGAAAGATTTCAAGGGACTAACCGCCTGAGATATCTTTTGTTTTCCCTTCACAAAGTTTCAAAGGACTAACCGCTTGAGAACTTTGTCTTAACACATTGGAGGGTACATCCTTTATGGTACAAGTAGATGGTACATCTACTTGGGTTGTTGTAACTGAGAACAAGAGAGGGTGCATCTCTTGTGGATCAGTTCAAGTGGAAGGTACATCCACTTGGTTGTTCAAAGAGAACAAGAGAGGGTACATCTCTTGTGGATCTTTGCTTGTAAAGGATTTTATAAGGTTGAAAAGAAATCTCAAGCACCGCAGGTCGCCTGGATGTAAGCATGGGTTGTTGTCAAACCAATATAAAATTCTTGTGTTTGTCTTCTTCTTTCTTACACTCTTTAATTTCCGCTATGCACTTTAATTATCGCTTTTACTTTTGGTTAAGTTTCAATTATTGTTTTTTACTTTCTTAACTTTGTAGTAAAAGCCTAATTAAATCTAGTAACATTAAGAAGGTTAGATTTTTAATTAGTAAAGGTTCATTAATAATTAATTCAACCCCTCCTTCTTAATTATTCCGAGGCCACTTGATCCAACACATGTAATTTTCATGTTGCTATCTATATTGACCTATGTCATTGAGTGTATTGATGTAATGGTCATTGGGGTCTAGTCACATTTGTTGTAGTGGCGAAAGTTACCGTGATTCCATTATTGATATATGAGATGTACCATGTTGTTAAGGTAGAAGACTAAAGGTAAATAGCATACAGATGTGTGCTTAAGGATTTTTGATATAATTGTTACAATATGTAGCCCAAGTGGGAGATTGTTAGAATTTTCTATTCCAATAATTAATGTGGGATAATATTATAAGACAATTATATTAACTATTTATTATTAGTGGATTTTATTTTAAGTGATCAAATTAAGTGAGTCCGTTAGACAATTAAATAAGATGCTATGGACTTAAATGAGAGCAGATGTCAGTGTTGATCCATTAGGGGATAATGTGAACCCTATTAGGTTAACACGCTATAAGAACACGCTATAAGAAGATTATAGTTCCCAATATACCGAGTCATCACACATAGTTTTTCTTCTCTCCATCTGAAGAGTTACGAAGATCCTATTGAGAAATAAAGAAACTCCGGTTGAGGAAGAACCATAATGTCATTGTTCGTGATTGTGATGAATAGTCACAAAAATTTTACAACAAATGTAGAAGAATGCTTAGACCAAGAACCAACTACGGATCCAAGTATTTTATCTCATCCTTAATAATCAAACATGTTGTAGATTTTATGACTTTTAATGAATTGTTCTAAATTATAGACTTGTGAATTTTTAGCTTTTGCATGAAGAATAAAGATTAAAGATATTCCAACAAAAACAATTTTATGGCATAAATTAAACAAATCTTTGATTATGTTATAAATGTTGTAAATTCCATCGGTGATGATGTTTGTTACTCTCCTTTATGCTTAATAAAGAGGAAGTGTGAACCCTAATAATCACAAGGATTTGGGTTTTCTTCAACGGTATAGAGTCCACAGACCCATGCGCTTTTCTCTCTCCAACTGAAATCTTTCGAATGAAGAGGATATCTACTCCAACCGAAGAGGATGTACTTTTTTCGTGTAATTTCACTAAAATTATTTCCTTCGATAACCTTGTGCATAATAGTTTTTATTAATTTAACTGTTATAAAAATTTTAAATTGTTCAATACTTGATTTGATTGAATAAATATATATATTATTTGTTATGAGTATTTTAGAAAATTAAAAATATTTTTTTTAACTTTAACCTTGTATTTTTGTTTCTGCATTCAGAGGGATAAAAGATTATTAACAGAATGAGACAGTAATATAGTAAAAAATCAGTTTATATTTTATTTAAATTAAAAATCGTTGTTTTTAATATTTGTAAAAATTTAATTGATAATTATTGGAAAATATATAGTATTATTCAAGATTTAGTACAAGAAATGGGCTATTAAATATTTTTATTTTGAGAAAATATAAGTTCATTTTCATCATATTATCTCCTTACCTAATTAATATTTGTCTTAAAACAGGTGTCGATTAAATCCTTATTAAAAGAGTACTAAAAACTAACTAATAAAATATGATGTGGAGGTGTGTTGGATGGTAGTTGCTAATCCATTCATTCATCGTCAATGTATCACGAAATAAATAGACAGACCATCTGCCCAACTATATTACACGTCAAACATTCTCATTGGCTTCTGTCTCCCGCCAAACAGGCTTCACCCTTTATTTTGCATTAAATTTTCAACCTATAATATATATGCATTTCAAGAAATTTCGATTTTTTATTAAAGAAACAATTGAGGGAAAGACAAGTAGTCAACAATAACGTGGTAGTTCATCCATGCATATTGCCATATCGGTACACCTCTGTCCTGAGTTACTGCTACTCTAACTAATCTTCTAGGTTACTGGTGCCGACTATGAACTACTTACTACTTTTTTTTTTTGGACAGAACTATGAACTACTACTATTCAACTTAAATTGGTATTTATCAACTCTTTTTTTTAGATCTAACATACATTCACTCTATCAATTTTCATAATTTTTTGTTATATTTTATATTGTTAAATTTAACAATATAAAATATAACAAAAAGTTTTTGTTACATGCATTAAGTATTTTTGAAATGTATATTAAAGTTTTAAAACTTTGATATACATTTCAGAAATACTTAATGCATGAAGTATGATAATTATATGCACTAATTAGCATGAAACTATTGAGAAGTTAATACGTTTTACTGTTTTTAGTTAAGATGTACTATATTAATAGGACCGCTTGGCAAAAGAATTTTTTTTTCTTAATTACTATTTAGTTCAATTTTGGGGTTATGTTTCTTTTAATTCTTGAAATTTAAAAATATTTTTTTAGTTCTTGATTTTTTTTATAAATTACTTTTTTTTAATCCTTGACATAATTAATTAACACTACAATGATTTTAGCACTTTATCATAGATTTTTTTTAATATTTTATGGTAATTTTAAAATATAAATACAGGCAGTTAAAAAATAAAAATTAATATATAATAATTAAAAATCGTTACAATGATCAATTTATTATACTAGAGATTAAAAAGAATAATTTATCAAAATTCAGAGACGAAAAAAATAATTTTAAATTTTAAGGACTAAAAAATACACACAAATCAAATTTAAAAATTAAAATAATAATTATGCCCTTTTTTAATGCAAAAAACTTATCTCATTTCATTCAAAATGATAGTAGCATCAATGCAAATAAGAATATGCTAAAAATAGTAAGAAATAACATGAAATTTAGACGTCCTTATCAAGGCATGAACAATTTGATTGACTTGTCATCAAACACAAAATGAAACCAAACTCTCAGTCGACTTTTACAAAAGGACAGAATGAAACCAAACTCTGGGTCAGTAGCATGACTCGAAAACAAATTATATGTTCTTCAATCGAGTTGATAATTTCTTTCGGTGGTAACTGGTGAAATAATAAATAATTTAGTTCACTGCAATAAATGTGTTTTTCTTTAGAAAATTAGCCATACTGTCGTCGGGTGACCTAACTCTTACGAATTAAAAGGTGAAGAAAAGTACTAAAGATAACAAATCAATAATCTAACCAGACTAACATTTTTTCTTAATTAAAGAAAACCACCATATTTATCTGATACTACGTGCTTAAAATTATTTATGACAATACAAGAAAGAGTCGTCAAAACATGGAAATGGATGCTTTTTGGTGAAAAAAAAAACACGTCTGATGAATGATGATGAAATGTCATGATCTTATCATTTAAATTTTCAAACCTCAAGTTATAAATAATAATAATAATTCAAACCTCAACTTTAAAATAAGAATATATTATATCGATAATTAAGGAAATAATTGATAGATTAGAATCTCATATAGTTATAAAGTTAGTATAAAGATTATAGGAATGTTTTTAAAAAAATATGTGCATATAAAAGATGGCAGACAACAAACAAATGGTTTGTTAGAGTAAAATTCGTTCAATTTTCTTAAATAAAGTCTTATACTCAAGTTTTATACATAAAAAAATATGATAAAAATGAGATTTCACTAAAAATGATAAATCAAATTTTTTGATAAAGATTAGTCATCAACCTAACTAATAAATGATAGTCAACACCAAAATTTCACGGTGACTTAAAAAAAATGACCAACACCAATATGGATCCACATTCATAAGGCAACTGCAAGATCCTGTAGTCAGCGTCCAATGGCCAAATGTTTTTTGAGTTATATTTTTTATTATTTAATATTTATAATTTGTTTTCAATAGTCAGGATTTTAAAAACTGGTTGCCTAAAATGAATGAGGAGAATTATCATTCCCACCAAATTGTTTGGAGTCAATAACATGCATTCATCCAATCAGCAAATTGTAACCGTTGGATGAGTATCAAATGACTAATATTTACCAAATTCAAAACGCCATTTATAATCTAAGCCATCCAATCTTTATCCAACAGTTGTAAAGCAAGCAGTCACTGGGTAAATACGTGTTTTTCCACTTCACCGAATCACTTTCTTAAAAATTGATATAGCTGTAAGAAAGAGCAAGAGGACACCTGCCACAAACAAATTTCGTGAAAAAAGTTAGTGCAAAAAAGACACTCATTTGAACACTCTTCAATGCAACTGCAGCCATGGTTTTAAATAGTTTTTCGGTATAAATATAAATATTTTTTGACCCATCGAGTTGCAACTGCAATTTAAAACCATGATTGCAGCTATGTATTAACGACATGCAGTAGTAAGTGGCATTTAAGACACACGTTATGCCTACCAACTACCTTAACAGTGAGGAGCTATTACACCCAACACAACATATTACAAATTAATGTCAGTATGTGGCACATAACGAACCATGCCAGTGGCATTTGTTGAAGTTTATGAGAGTTACAAGGGCAAAGTCATAGCTTTAGAGCTATATGAACCCCACCTATCTCCCCTGATCCTTCATAATCACATAACAAACGTTAACTGATACTCCTGATATCAGAAAAAGAAAAAAGAAAAAAATGTCTCTAGTGACTGCAGAGATCAAAGCCAAAGCAGAGGTGTATCATGGAGATGAACTCTGCCAAGAGAAGTCAAAGTTGCTGCTAAAGGAGGTAGGGCTACCTAATGGGCTTTTGCCATTGAAGGACATTGAGGAATGTGGGTATGAGAGGGATAGTGGGTTTGTGTGGCTGAAGCAGAAGAAGAGCACAAACCACAAGTTTGAGAAGATTGGGAAGCTGGTTTCCTATGCTCCTGAGATCACTGCCTATGTTGAGGTTGGTAAGATCAAAAAGCTCACTGGTGTGAAAACCAAGGAGCTCTTGGTTTGGATCACACTCAGTGAGATCTTTGTTGATGATCCTCCCACTGGCAAGATCACTTTCAAGACTCCTTCGGGGCTCTTCAGGACATTCCCCGTCTCGGCTTTCGAGATTGAAGAGCCAGTTAAGGAAGTTAAGGAAAAGGAGGAAGAACACAAGGAAGTGAAACAAGTTAAGGAAGAACTCAAGGAAGTTAAACCAGTTGCCAGTGCTGTTGAAGTTCAAGAGGTTTGATTCTCATTTTGAAGGTTGGTTATGATATGATAATAAGTTGATTTTAATTATAGGCTTATCTAAATCTTGCACTAAGTTGTAATGCTTTCAATTTCTTTCTCTTGATCTACAGCTAGGCTAGCTAGCTATGTATCAGTATCAGTATCGGCTTCAGGGATATAGGCATAGCAGCTCCCTGCACTTTGAATGAAAGCAAAAATTAATCCAAATATAACTTTTTTTAAAACATATATTATCAATTTTTAGTTGTATAATAATTTATAATTGAATGTGTGAAAATATTTAAATAATTTACAATTAAATGAGCATATAAAAAATATTTATCACGCATTTACTGAATATCAAAATAAATAAAATGATAATAGAAAAAATTGAATAAATGATGAGCGATTTGTAGCTTAATTGAGATGTTTTAAAAGAAAAGAAAAGTATTCTAGGCCACTACCATACCAACACCCATCCTGTTCTAGTTGCCAAACTAAATGCGCGAAAAGGAAAGTCACGCACGAATGCAAAACCAGATTGGACTTCTTTATAAGTGAAGCTATCACATTCACATGCTTTTCATCTCGTCAAATGGAAACTGGAAAGAAATAACAAATAGCAACACAATACGTCACATGATAATACTAATAAACACAAGCGAAGTTCCAGAATTATGAAAAATTCAGTTTGGAAATGCATGAAAAAAATACTATAGGGCATATTGATAACATTTTTTAATGAAAACCTTTTGCTTTTGATTGCTTATCTAATGTTTTTAACGGCACAAGATAACATTACGAAAAATTAAAATTATGTGCTGCGACATAGCAAACCAGCATACCAGAAAAGGAAAAGTTGCTCCTCCCTTAAGTACAAATTGCAATTCCAGAGTATGTACTGAGTTCTAAAATGGCCATTAGCATATCTAGCAAGATGAGTTTAAGTTTTGATTCATACGAACTAATAAGTCCTAATGAGTGACTGAACTGAATCGGGTTTTTTCTTCTGCTTCTTGCTATCTTCAGCGTTCACAACTTCAATGCCTAAAAAAATTTAAACCAAAAGCATCGAAGGTTAATACCTTCGAAACAAAATATTTTTGCATGAGTCAAAGACTATGGCTCAGTAACTTGAAATGCAAGGGTATATCAATTACTGATCTTCATCAACTACAACAAGTGAGTTCCAACCAAATACACACTATCACTCCTAAACTGAGTTTGTTTGCAAAATATCTAAATACGTTTTAGTTTCACTTTACTTGTTCCTCACGTATGCTTTACCCCTTATTTTCGTAGACATATCCCTGAACCCATTATCTTAGCTCACAACATGATTTGTCAGAGGGGGGAAGGGGGGTGAAACTAAGCCAACAGTCATACATGAAGATCAACTGGAGCAAGTTTTGATTTTGTTCCTGCAAAGAACAAAATAGATAGATCCATTGGATGCTGAAAACCCAAGTACTAGAGAGGGATGCAAAACTAAGCCAGCAGTCATAGATGCTGTAAAGAACAATATGGATAGGTCTATTGGATGCCCAAGACCCAAGTGCTAGATTCCATACCCTCCTTTATAGTGTGTTTGGAAGGAAAGATGAAAATAATATTGGAGAAATTTTGTACTTTTTCAGTGGGACCCATATCTGTTATCCTCTATTTTAATTCAAAAAAATTTCTTCTATTTTCATTCTCAAAACCAAACACATCATTAAAGACCTCCTTTCAGACAACAGATGATTATGTAGTAAATTAGATTGTTAATAAGCCGATAGGATTGACCCAGTGGTGGGAGGTTGGGTAGATGCATGAGAACTTGGGTTCCATCCTCATTGTGTCATTATACACCAAAAAAAAAATGATCATTCATGACTTATGAAGGTTTAGTAACTGTGACTATGGGACTGTAATGTCTAATAATAATGCTTATTTCGATTGGATGGTATGCTTCAGATATTCTGGACCACAAAAACAAGTAGGCAAAAATGAAATTCCAACCTACCAAGGCCCTGTTCGGATGGTATGCTTAAGATATTTTGCAACAACTTTTTAAAATTAAAAATGAAAACCTGAGTCATTTCACATCTATCGTCTCTATTGAACCAACCCTCAAATAGGCAAAATACATACTGCAAACCATCTTCAAAGTCCTCTGGTTGGAACACCAACACAGGCAAAGGGACCAAAGACTAATCATCGTCTTGAAGACAAACCACCGCCGCACACCGCCACTGGTTACAGACAAACCACTGCAACGTTGCAACCAATTGCGAATACAAACCACCATTGTGAAGACAAATCTGGATTTGGTTTTTTTAAATTTTAAAACTGAATACTGAAAACCATTCCAAACAGGGCCTGAGTTTCTTTTATTGGACATTCCAACCAGCGTTTTAAATACCAGATAGTGATACATAGTGGCCGATCCCAAAAACATTATAGGGGGATAGCAGATAGCGGGATACTCACTATTCCAAATTTTTTTGTATAGCTATGTGCATATAGATTCTCAAAAATGATAAAAATTACTCAAAAGTCATGACATGCATATTTTTAATAATAAAACGAAATAGGTGCCTTATAAAAAACAATGAAACATACAAGTAAATAGCAACAAAAAGTCAAATAGAAGTTTCCCATATGGGGGAATCATCAATCAGCATTTTCTGAATTCAAGTATTCTTTTTTATTTTTTTACCATTTTCACTACTATAGCGGCAGGCATATTTGATTTTTGCAAATTGAAATCTCAAAAATACCTCCCCTCGCCCCTTATAAAAAGCCCTAATGTCTCTGTTTAAAGGACTTCTTTAGAGTCAACACATAGCACTACTATCTCAGCCGATATTTGGTTCGGCACGACCACCACATTAAACCAGTCTGCTGCCGTGGCAGCCCACTGTAGCAGCCTGGGGCTGCTCTACTATGCTACACCGCAATAGGGTCCTATTTAAAACCTTGATTTCGACCTACTAAGCTTAAAAATCTCTGACTTGAATTTAAGTTAGTAATTATTCAAATCTGATTAAATGCAATTTTCTTCCTAAGAAGCCATCAACTTAAAAATGGGAATCAATCCTCACTAAAAATTTAATGAGAGGATTCATTCCCACTAAAAATATCAACAGATGCCTCCACATCCTAAATTGATTCCCTAAGAAGCCACAAATTCCAAAACCTGCCCTGCCTTCCAGCAGGGGGTGAAATCCAACATACTCACAAAGATCTACAAGAGGATTGAAGTCAATCATAACAAGGCAACAATTGATTTTGACTAAAGGTTTTAAATTGGAGTCGAAATCATGGTTAGAAATTCTTGATGTCATGAAATATTCCAGTTGATGTGGCCACAATTGTGATTACTGTCAATACGGTGTGGTTATGGAGACCCCGAAAACCTTGACCACAATAACCTTGATGATATGACTGCAATTATGTCACAATAACGTCACAAACCATTTTTTAAAACCTATTTTTAACTGTAAGCTGATATGCGAAATTTTAAAAGAAAGTTTCAACATGCATACATGAACAATAAAAAGAGTAGCAGTAAATATCCATACCTTACAAGGCATGACCCATTTGCCACCAATCCAATCCTGGTGCAGCCTCAACTGCGAGTGCTCAAACTCTAGTTCTTCATTAGAAGACCTAAAGTAAACTACATACCTTGAAATCAGCAAGAGCCTTAGAAATCACACCAACCCACCAACCATCATTGTAGAAAGCATCAAGTTCATCAAGAAGACTGAATTGACCATCAACATCAGCATCCGGTGGATGAGGCCTAATGTGCAGAACATCAATCTCTTCTCTAAGCTGGGAATCATCATCAGCCAACAGACCATGATACTCAACAAGGAACTTGTCCTTCCTCACTACCTTAACAACAGTAGCAGCAAACCAAGCTCCACTGTCACTGCTAACCTCAACTATTGCCCCCACACCAATCTCATTCCCCTTCACAGTTTCAACTGATTTCACTTTCGGTGTCAACAACACTCTCTTTGATTCACCATTACCCTATAATTAACACCACCGCCATTACATTAGGTTTAATTTTTTAGTCTACCTCACCAATCATTGGCCGATCGGCTTAGGACTTTTCCCACAAGTTTGTCTATGGTCGGTTACTTACCAATATTACATGAGTAACGTTATATCCATTCATGTAACTCCCTCTGAAACAGTAATGATTATGAAAAAATATAGCCACAAGAAACCTATAATAACAATTAATGGGAAGTTAAGTTAGGAATGACAGTAACCGAGAATAAGGGGAGACATGTGAATAAGAATCCCTTGGACAGAACTGAGAAGACGGATTATATTTGCCTCAATTGAATATTTTTAAATTAGGTTTCATAAACCTAGGTCAGACTTTATTACAGGAACATTTAGTATGACGATGATGTTGAGATTGACTTCTCGCTGAAATTTTCTTAAAGCGATAGTCATGGAGATATAGATGTTTTTCAAAGCCAGAGAAATGGAAAGCATATTGTGCCGAAACATATTGTAAGAAATCAACTATATGAAGGAGTAATGAGGCTCGAATTGGATGGGAAACAAATTATTTCCTAGGGTGTTTTAAGGTATGACACTGTATTTTTAGGAATTATATTCCCATAAATATTATTAGTGGGAATGTTATTTCAGAGGATATTTAAAAATTTGTTTTGGTTAGATTTTAACATTATGAGAATGTTTTAAAATTTAAAATAATTGTAGTAAAAAATAAGTTAAAATGAAAGTTATAAGGGAGTTAAGAAAATAACTTCTCACATTCCAAAGAGGAATACAACTTACCCTCCCCTCTATGGGAATAAAAATAAAACAAATCATGTTATAGCCATTTTCCTAGGAAATGAGCATAAATCATGTGTGCAGAAATTGACCTTAATGTACCAATGGTTGGTAAGTTCAATCTTAAAGGCAAATAGTATAATGCTAGATATGATGGTCTCCACATTTTTGGCTCATCTTGCGACTGCTATGATCATCATGCTTAGAATTGCAGTGATTGCCGATATTGGAGAAGTACAAGGAGGAGAAAATCAATCTCCAACCATTAGTTGACAATCATTCACAATCCTACTTAATTAGCTCGATTATCTTATATGGAAAATAGTTGATAGTTACATAAAAGAAAAACTAATATTAATCAACATTAAAAGAACAATAAACCAGAAACTATGATCAATAGAAATCGAAGACACAGGAGATTTATAATTATGATAAAAACAAATAAATCCAACGATTTGGTGAACAATAAAAATTTAGCGTAACTAACAAACATATTAGTAGGCTTAGGGGTAAATAAGACAATTGTGCCTATTATTAATGTGTTCAGTGTTCACACGTGTGTAATATACGTAAGAATGAGAAAAAACAATGTCCAATGAAAGTGATTTTATGCCTAGGCTCTTCTTTGGTGGTCTTGCCGATTAAAAGTAATGTTGCACAATCAAATCAGGATGTTGTAGAAAATCTAGGATAAGGAGTCTCCTCAATGATGAACATAACCCTGTGTCAAGCAATTAATTTTATTTTCGGAATACGGGTGAGCCTTCAAATGGTCAAGAAGGGAGTTCTCTAATCACGACAAACTTAGATTTAGCGATATGTAGGCCTAAGGAAATCTATAAGGACCAAGCTATGACATGTAATTGTAAATATTCTTAAGGGATTTCCTAAACTATCAATGATAGGAAATAACAGGATCTTGAAACCTATGGTTCTCACAAACAATCAATAAACAACAATAGATAATGATGTGTACCTTTCTCCATAGGAAGACTTGTACCTTTATCCATAGGAACTTCTCTCCAGTGCGCTTTGATTTCCTTGAAAGATGAGAGAAATAAGATTTCACTTCCTTTGGCCTTTCTTTTCTGCCTCTCTCCGTTAGTGATGGCTATGAGTGAGAGAGAACACTTTTCTGGTCAGGAAGGGGACCTTATTTCACGTTAGTGGGTATTAAGCCCCTTTTATAACCACTACTCCCATCAAGTAGCAGTCAACCCTAGAAACTTCTCCTATTAAGCCCAATTACAATTTAGTCCTTAATCGTTAATTATTTACTTATTAGTCCCTACATAAGTCACATGCCTCTCACATGAGACATAAATTCTAACATTCTCCCACTTGGCTCATGTGACATTAATAAACATTATGGACTAAATAAATAAATAGATTAACTAACATAATGCGCATTAAAATTGACTAAATTGTTCTATACATTGGGTACATCATAATTTCATGATTAAGAATATGAACCAATTTGAGTCATGGTGGTTGTACATCATCTAATCGACATAGTCCCTTCCATGTACTACAAATTAGTCTTCTCCTTAATGTGACCATTAGTTAGGAGTACATTAAACATTATGGACTAAATAAATAAATAGATTAACTAACATAATGCGCATTAAAATTGACTAAATTGTTCTATACATTGGGTACATCATAATTTCATGATTAAGAATAGAAACCAATTTGAGTCATGGCGGTTGTACATCATCTAATCGACATAGTCCCTTCCATGTACTACAAATTAGTCTTCTCCTTAATGTGACCATTAGTTAGGAGTACATAATTGGTCCAACATAATGTCTTCATTCAAGACAAAACCTGTTAACATTACTCTAACACAAACATGCATGCAAACATAGAGAACAGGTAATCAGAAACATATCATAATTGAGCTCAGAGTGTCAGCAAAATTACATAAGGTAAATTACACTTAATGATCATCAATAACAATAATGTCCATACTTTCAACATGTTCTATAATGTCTTGGGCAATAATCCTTTATTCAAAGGGTCAACTATCATAAGGTTTGTGCTAATATGTTCTATTGACACTCTTTGTTTCTGAACTCCTTCCTTCACGACAAAGTACCTCAATTTTATATGCTTAGCACCCTTAGAGTACTTGTCGTTCTTACAAAAAAAATATTGTTGCGGAGTTATCACAATACATTTTCAGCGGCCTAGCAATACTGTCGACAATTCCAAGCCCTGAAATAAAGTTCCGCAACCAATTAATCTGAACTGTAGCCTCAAAATATACTACAAATTCAGCTTTCAGATGCAACAACAACTGATGCATACAAAATAGCTTTCATTTATTTTCGTTCCATATCATTTCTAGGACATTTTGCGAGACTAAATTAGTCTCCCTTCTAAATTAGAATAGGTGATGTTAAATACCTTTTCATCTTGAATCTCTCTAGTACTTTATCGATATATATGCTTTCTGAGATAAGTCTGACAATCCTTGTGATCTATTATGGAATATTTCTATCCCTATCACATAGCTTACCTCACCCATATCTTTCACTTCAAAGTTTCTAGAGAGAAATTTCTTAGTCTCATGAAGAAGACCAAGATCGTTAGTTGCAAGCAAGATATCACCAATATACAGAATTAGAAAAATAACCTTACTCCCACTAACCTTCAGATACATACACTGATAAACAGTATTTGCCTTAAATTTAAAGGAAACAATGGCATCATTAAACCTCAAATACCATTGGCGGGAAGCTTACTTTAAGACTGTATATTGATTTCTTTAGTTTGCACACTATGTGTTCCTTTCCTTCAACTGAGAACCCCATTGGTTGGTCCATACAAACATTCTCCTCTAAATCTCCATTAAGAAAGGCAGTTTTCACATCCATCTGATGTAGCTCCAAGTCATAATGGGCTACTAATGCCATAATAATCCTGAAAGAATCCTTTCGTGAGACCGGTAAAATGTCTCTTTATAATCAATGTCATCTTTCTGAGTAAATTCCTTAGCAACAAGTCTAACCTTGTAACGTTCAAGGTTACCATGAGAGTCACGTTTAGTCTTGAAGACCCACTTACAACCAACTCTTTTACAACCCTTTGGTAATCCTACAAGGTCCCAAACTCTATTATGTTCCATGGAATTTATCTCTTCTTTCATGACATTTAACCACTTCTCAGAATTATCACAACTTATAGCTTGTGAAAACAAAACTGGATCATTATCATTAATACTTAAGTTTATTTTTATTTCATGTAGGTATACCACATAATCATTCGAAATAGCTGGTCTCCTTTCTCTTTGAGACCTCTTTAATGCTACTTCTTGTGGTTCTTCCATAATAAGTTCATTATGCATCATGGGTTCATTATTGTGTTGCTCCTCTTCATTAATTTTGTAGCAATAACTGAAGGAGCAATCACCTTACTGTTAGAGGCATAAGCTAAAAGGACTTACACTCTAACTTCTTTAATTTCCATTTCTCGTGGAACTGTACTCCCACTGATTTCATCATTTCCAATGAACCTTACATTTCCAGTTTTGACAATTCTCATACTATGATTAGAACAATAAAACATATACCCTTTTAACTTTTCTGGATAACCAATGAAATATCCACTGATTGTTCTTGTATCCAATTTTATTTCTTGCGGATTATAAATCCTTATTTCTGCCTGGCAACCCCAAACATGCAGGTGCCTTATACTAGGTATCCTATTTGTCCACAGTTCAAAAGGTGTCTTTGGAACTACCTTACTAGGAACCCTGTTCAACAACTACATGGCAGTTTTCAAGGTATACATCCACAAGGATACGGATAAAGTCTAAGTTCTATTCCGCCTTTTTGATACACCATTTTGTTGTGGTGTACCGGGAATTGTGTATTGCACACAAATGCACGTTTCTGAACAAGCTTAGCAAATAGACCTGGGTGTTGCCCAGTTTCATCATATCTTCCGTAATACTCATCACCTCTATCATATCTAATAATTTTCACATTTATGTCTAATTGCCCTTTTACTTCATTGTAGTAAATTTCTAAGGCATCCATTGCCTAAGAAATCTCGGGCAGTAAGTAGACATAACTGTAACGTGAATAATCATCAATAATGGTGATAAAGTATCATTCCTTTCTGAAAGAACTAACATCAAAAGGTCCACAAATATCAGTATACACAATTTCAAGAAGCTGAGTGCTTCTTGTAGCTCCTTTCTTTGTATGTTTTGTTTGTTTTCCTTTAATACAACCCACACAAATATTTAGATCCGTAAAATCTAGATAAGGAAGAATTTCATTTTTTATTAATCTTTCCATCCTTTCTCTAGAAATGTGACCTAAACGTTTATGCCACAAGAAAGCAGATCGTTCATTCACTAAACTATGCTTAGTGCCAACATTATGATGCAGAGTTAAAACAGTTTCAGCATACAAATTGTTTATTTCAAATTTATATAAACCATCACAAGAATACCAGTACCAATGAGATGATTATGTTTAAATAAATTGAAACATTCATTACCAAATTAAAAGAGTATCCAGTAACATCAAGTTTAGATAATGAAACTAAATTACTAGATAAACTAGGTACATAAAGAGTTTCTAGTAAATCTAAATGATGTCCAGTGTCGAGTTTTACGCAATAAGTCTCGACTGCTTACACTGGAGTTTCACTCTATTCCCCATGAAAATGAACTTCTCATTTGGGCTTATGGTTTGGATTGTAAGGAATATCTGCATAATGTTAGAAACATGAGTCATACATCCAAAATTAATCCATCATGTATCATGGAAAACTTTAGTTAAGTTTGATTCAAAACATACACGAGCATTAAGCTCACTTTTCTTTTCGAACCAAGACTTGCACTTTAGGTAATCCTTATGGAAATGTTCGGATTTCCTACAAAATTAACAATTATTTCCCTTTGATACCTTCCTTTGGATTTGCAAAGAGTCGTCATTGTTCTTTAATGACCCTTTGCCTTTATCATGCTTCTTCATAAATTTCTTTTCAAGCTCCTTGATTTCCTTGGTGGCTTACATAATAAACTGAGTGACTTCCTTGATTCTTAAGCCTTATTTTTTTTTCCTGAACTAACATACTGTGCAATCCATGCACATTCCATTTATCTTTCATGGTATTATAGTTCATTTAGAACGGGCCAAACTCAGACGGTAATGAGTTTAGAACAAACTGAACAAGAAAGTTCTCATTCACAGCCATTATATTCCCAAGGTCTTAAGTCTTGCTGCAATGTTTGTCATCTCAATGACATGTTCATACATAGTACGTGAACCATCAAACTTCATGGTGGTCAATGTACTCATTAATGTCCCAGCAACAGACTTATGAGCTGTTTGAGAGCACTCTCCCACTAATCACATAAACTTTTTAGCACTTTCGATTTTAGGGAGAGTTGTCTTAATACTGTTTGCAACAGTCATTCTCATCAACATTAGGCTGAGTCTGTTAGATCTTTCTCAAGTTTTATAATGGACTTTCTCTTCATTGCTACTAGCATCAATAAAAGTAACAAACTTCTCTTCCAACATAGCAAGATCATGATCCAAAACACTAAGGTGAAATTGGACTTGCTCATTTCAGTCAGAGAAGTTAAGCCCATTAAAATTGGCTCAGATGATACATAAGAATCCAATGAATTCAAAACATATATTACATAATAAAGTTCACATAAGTGTTTTGAGACATAAAATACATGTCATACATATGATTCATTCAGATAACAGTTAATGTATATTGATGTTTTCCTTTGGGTGATACACCAACACACAACATACAAACATAATGATGCTAATAAAATTTTAACATTATTTGACAATTAAATATGCACCAATTAGTAATATCTATTTCCTTTGGGCATATAAATAAAACTAATGATACACACAAATTGCCTACAATTATATTCATTAATTATAAGAACAACTAATCAACCTTTGGGCGATCCATAAATGCCTTATAACAATGAATTTCAATTACCCATAAACCAATAATCATATAATTTAGCATCCATTATTCTATGAGTAATTGGAATAATCATTAAGTTGGAATTAAATAACCTTACAAATTTGGTCACTTTGGTAACTAACAAATTCAACATACATTTAATTTCAACCAAGTATAATTGAAATAATCATTAATTTGGAATTAAATAACCTTACAAATTTGGCCACTTTGGTGACTAACAAATTCAACATACATTTAATTCCAACCAAATATGTATGGTCTGCACATACTTATTGCTATTAACAATTCATAGCCATTCTATTAATTTCATTCCAGGCCATAAAATAATATTTGCATTTATTTGTGTTTTTGCATTCAAACACGTTCAAGCAAATATGTAGCATATACATATATTTACTGCTACCAATAATTGCAAAACATTCACATTAATTTAATTACAGAATATAAACTTTCAATCCTTTAATCACCTTCAACAATAATTTTTTGAAAAAAAAAAGGATCAAGTGGGATTGGAAATAGCAAACATAAGGTTGCAAATAGCAATTTCCAAAATTTCATAACAAACGAACCTGCGCAGCTTTTCAAAATTGGAATTGAATCTTTACGTTAATGGCACGCTTCCTTTCTTTCACCATTAGAAGTAAAAACTTTCTCCAAATTTAATATATACATGTTGTGTAGCTTTCTCTCCGATAATCATAAGTTTTCAAATAATCTTTCTCCAAAATTTGGTATTCAACAATAACAAAATATTGCCAATAAAACAATACATGCAGCGGAAAATAAAATTCCTAAATTTCATAATTAGGATTTATGCATAATTGAAAGAAATTAAATTATCCCTAAATTTCATAATTAGGGTTCATACATAATTGAGAGAAATTAAATTATCCCTAAATTTCATAATTAGGGTTCATACATAATTGGGAGAAATTAAATCATTCTTGGAGAATCATAAATTTCATAACACATGCTCTGATACCACATGTAAATATTCTTAAGGGGTTTCCTAAACTATCAATGATAGGAAACAACAGGATCTTGAAACCTATGGTTCTCACAAATAATCAATAAACAACAATAGATAATGATGTGTACCTTTCTCCATAGGAAGACTTGTACCTTTCTTCATAGGAACTTCTCTCCGGTGCGCTTTGATTTTCTTGAAAGATGAGAGAAATAAGATTTCACTTCCTTTGACCTTTCTTTTCTGCCTCTCTCCGTTAGTGATGGCTATGAGTGAGAGAGAACACTTTTCTGGTCAGGAAGGGGACCTTATTTCACGTTAGTGGGTATTAAACCCCTTTTATAACCACTACTCCCATCAAGTAGCAGTCAACCCTAGAAACTTCTCCTATTAAGCCCAATTACAATTTAATCCTTAATCGTTAATTATTTACTTATTAGTCCCTATATAAGTCACATGCCTCTCACATGAGACATAAATTCTAACAGTAATACCCAACCAATAATAATCATGGGGGAGGGGGAAGCTATTGACTCTTTTGAGAATTACATATTGTTATGGTTCAGTCAATATTAAATTGTTAGTAGGATTGTGATTACATTAGTGACAAGAATAAGCTTAAAAACAAAATGAAAGATTTTTAACATATTGTTTGATTATTTATATTGAGAAAATGATTGATGTTTGATACATATTGATGAATTGTATGATTTAAAAGAGCCACATCCACAACTTAAATAAACGATATAATGCATCTAAATATTATAATTTAATTATTTAATATTTAGTATTAAATAATTTCCTGTCCCATCCCTTTTAGTAGATTTATGGATCATCTTGTATATAGTGCAATGACAGTGAGTATCTTTTGGCTCATCTTTAATTTATTTAAATATAATCATAAATCATGAATATGTTTTCAAATATGATAATTTTATTGTGAATTTCTTTGGCGATCCTGTTCAGTAAACACCACTTTTTTCTTCTTTATTGATTGGTATCAAATATCATTTGATTCTAAATATACAAATTAAATTCACAAAAGCATCGGTTATATTTATATGTACGTTTACAGAATGAATAAATGACGTCTATACAAAAATTACTTTGCTATTCTACGTTTTTCTCTGTTTATTGCATTGTAGAACTCAGGACCAGGACCTCTCATTCTCAAGACCATGGTTTGGCTAGTTGACATCTAATAGGAATGCAACTTCCGTTTTGTTTGCTATTGGGAAGATTCTTCATCCACCTGTTTTGGTGTTCATCTCTCCTATTGAATTTATTTTATCATAAGAGAAAAAAAAACCAGAACTTTATGAAAAATATTCATCCCTTCCCTTCTTCCAACTCCTTTTCCATTGATTTCTAACCTAAACTAAGCAAACACTTCGCAAGAAAAATGTCAAATTCCCCCGTGCACCGACTCTTTCCTGTTATCTGTAACCAAGTTGATTGTGTTTGGAACAAGTAACAGACCAGAGAATCATCTAGAAGCTTTCGGCAATAACATGGTCTTTTCAGCTTTGATTTAAGTGATCAGTTATTTTCTTGCAGGTCATGTACATTGCAGTCTAAATCAGGTCCATATCAACATCTTTCATATGCACAATCAACAATTTCAAAACTTCACACACACACCTGTTCATTGGAAGAGACAAATCTATCTCCAACAACAAAACTGCAAACCTGGTCTTTCAATTCAATCCACTCCTCCCCGACTCACTTTTATTTTTAATACTTCTCAACTTCGTTGAGCTGGCAAAATCAGCCCAGTTTCCTTCAGCAGCATAAATATTTGATAACAACGCATAAGTTCCTGCACTATTTGGCTTCATATCCAGAGCTCTCAAAGCTCTGCTAATTTGGCCACACTGGGTTGTTTATGCACTTTACAAGCTCCAAGAAGGGCTGCCCAGATAGACTCATTTGGATTAAATGGCATACTCTCTATTAGTTGATAAGCTTCCTTTACTCTTCCAGCACGTCCAAGCAAATCAACCACACATTCATATACCTCTATATCAGGGGTTACATCATAATAGCTGGTCATTAATATAAAATATCTCATCCCTTCGTCCACTAGTCCAGTATGGCTACAAGCACTTAGAACTGCCATAAATACCATCTTATCTGGTTTAATACCTGATCTGACGATTTCATTGAATAACTCAACAGCCTCTTTACCGTATCCGTGATCCCCATATTCAATCATCATTGAAGTCCAGGAGACAAATTTGTGCATAGCATTTTGCTAAATATGTTATGTGAATCAGCTATATTTCCACACTTAGCATACATATAAATAAGCGCATTGGATATTTCTAAGTTATCCAGGCCTCTATGAACAATTACACCATGAAGCTGTTGCCCACAATACAGAACTGCTAAGTTAGCACATGCACCTACTGCACTAGTAAATGAGAAGCAATCTGGACTAAAACCTTCTGATACCATTCACGAAAATATGCAGAGAGACTCTCTGGAATCCAATGCTTCAAATCCAGCTATCAAGGTATTCCATGTGATGGTATCTTTATGAGTCATTTCAGAGAATAATTGTTTTTCCTCAGATGCACAATGACACTTGCAGTACATGTCCAGTATGGAATTCATGACAGGAAGGTTGGACTCAAATCCATGCTTAACCACTGCAGCATTTACCTGCTTGCCCAAAATACCCGATCCAATTGATGCACAAGCTTTAGCTGCAATTGAGAAGCTGAAGAGACTTAACGCTCCTTCATCCTGTTTGTTAGCAAGAAATTATGTTGTACAATACTAATATTTAGACTACTAATAAGTCGAACAATTAAATAAAAGTAGACCTAGATTTAGAACAAGAGGGATAAAATAGAAGTTTACCAGAAACATTTGACTGAAAACTTGAAGACCACCTTAGGCGCCTCCTCTATGAGTGTACCCAGTGATAAAAGTAGTCCTGGTAACATCAGTCTTGGTTGTGATATCATCGAAAACCATCCTTGCATGATCCATCCTATTGCAACAAGTGGCATACATATCCATAAGTGCATTATCAATATATATGGATGATCCTTGGACACCAATCTTGAAGGCCAAAGCATGAACTAACTGGCCACATGGAAGAGCTTTCAAACCCTTACAGAGGCCTTCAAAAAAGATGATATGGTGAAAGCAGTGGGGTTCACCCCATCTCTGAGCATTTGAGGAAACACACTCCATGCACTCATATGGTTGTTGCCAGATCATGGCCGTCCAGGTGACCACGTTTCTGTGGGACATTTAGTCGAACACCGCATGGGGTTCTTCGATTGAGCCCTTATCGAAGGAAAAACTTAATTAATCATTCGGGCAAAATGGTTCTTCAATTGGGTGCAGCGAAGAGAGTTTTTGACAAGCAATGGAGTAGCCATCATCGATCAAATGACCATGCAACCAATGCTTTTATTTATGTTGTTACTACGATATATGCGAGTTCAAAAATGCAAGTGTTAAACCTTCACAATCTGGCTAGCCGTTAACCGTTGGTATCTGGTTTGCTTCAGAAAATTATATATGATTCCGCACTGGCCAAAGACCAACTGGTAAGGTGGTTCTTCCTTCAATGGTAAGAGTATGAACTACCAATGTGTATGTGTGTGTGTGTGAAATAGACAGACATGGAAAAATTTGCAACTAAATACCAAGACACAGAGGATGTTGTCATGTTGCTTTTATTAATGAAATATAAGTCCCAAGTCTAGAAGTGAGAGTGAGATAGTGATAGCAACCCTGAATTAGAGGCTAATCGTAGGCCCAAAAGAATTATCAAAAGGCCACAAAGGTGGGAAGAGTTTATTCACTAAAGGATATCAAATCAGCACCGGAATTCTGTTAGTAGTGGATCAACATCCGTTAGCGGTATTTGTTAGTGCCTAACCATTCTTTTATGATTCCGTTATGCTTGTTTCATTTTCGCTATTCTGTTGTGGTTGTCCTTATCCTTTAAGCTAATGTAAGTCTATATATAGTGTGTTATCAATGAAAGGGGACAAGAATTTCAAAGCTAAAATACTATCTTCTAACCTTTCCTTCTGGATGTATTTCCTGACCTCGAATACAGGATCCATTGTTCACAGAGCGCCATCACTTGGGGCTTTCATTGATCCCTCCCATGGTCGATAATACACATTCTCACTTCCTTTCTCGCCTTGAGGAGGCTGTGACCCTCTTGACTCAGAACCAGAGCGCACTCACCTCCACACAGAGCTCCCTCCACGTAAGAACCTTGAGGTTCCTCGCTTCGACGAACGACTCCAGGTTGCCTCCTTCTACCGCGACGGGCCAGCCATTAGTTGCTTTCAGTGGATGTTCTACAACCACCAACTGCCTTCTTGCTCTACTTTTCTTTAGGCCTTGGAGATGCGTTTTTGCGCCCTCCTTATATGGTCTAGTTTTCTTTAATATATAAATATTTTTAATTTCACATAAAAAAAAGGTAAAAATAAGCTGTATATTGAAATCAATTTTAAAAAATTTATGTAAACAATTTAATTATAAATTGATAAAATAAAAATGTGTAAACTATTTAAAATAAAAACATATAAATGATATAAAATAAAATTAAAATATTTATATATTAAATATTTTTTAATTTATAAATTTAATAATTTTAAAAAAATAGTAACGGTTGATTAATGATACATAGAAAATAATACTAATGTAATTAATTAAATAAAATAAATATGTTGGTGATTTATTACCTTGTCTATGAATAAAGGATGAGTTTAATTTATACGGAAACATTTTTTATTTTTCACTTTATTTTTTATCAAATAAACGTCATGTTAATAACCTACCTAAGCTCCACATTAACACAAATATATCACATCAAAGTCAACATTTGACTTTAAATGATCAACTTATAGAAGGATAAAACATTACTTATTTTAGAAAATAAGAGACTAAATATCTTCATTTAGAAATAGAAGAAACAAAATTACAGATCTAAAATTATTAGGAACTAAAACTACAATTTAGCCTTAAAAATAAGAAAATTCATAAAAAAAATAATCTCTAAAAGTGCAGTTTTTATTTACTTTGGTCCAAATTACACAAAGTCATATAACTTAAATGATAATATTAACCTATGTTTATGAATTTATTTGACATGTTTTTTACAACAAATAAAAATATGACGACAAACAAACATATTTAAACCTCAGGTTGAAAGAAGTCATCCCAACCGTACACACGTACAAGTTAATTCCTAACAACACCTCCTATCTCCCACATAAAGCATTATAAACCAACTGAACTATGCATAAAAAAATTTCAAAATCTGAGCAACATTGCCACGATTCTATTTGAAGTTTCGGTGGCCTTACCAAGCTCGTTCCGTCTAAAACTCAGATTAAACGATTATGAATACAAACCAATTTGTAATATTTTTCAAGAGCTCCTAGAGGAAGACTATCTTCTTATGCAAAGTTAATGGTTTGCATAGAAAAACTTGACAGAACCTTTATAATAACTAATAATCATTCGTTTAGTCCTCACTTTCCTCTGGTTTCACAAAGAATTCAATATGAGCTATTCTACCTGGTTGCTGATAGCCAACTGAATCAACATGTGTGTGACACAGATGGTTTGGCAATTGAAACCAGATGCTGAACTTTTAACATTCCACCTCTCCCAATGCTTAACTTACTTCCTCTATTTTCTTTAATAACACTGCTAGGCATATTAGAAGTTGTTGCTCTGAGGAACTTATATTTGTACCTGTTAACAGCAAGCATAGTAATAACAAATAAAATTGCTGGCAAGGAAATGACAACTAACACAAAAATAATAGTTTTTTAAAAAAGAAAAATAAAATACTTGAAAGAAGCTCAATGATCACACTGAAATGCCACCAAGAGTTCAGAATTCACATAATACATGAAGTCTATCTGAAAAACAAAATGTGTACATAGTCAGTTTAAATTTCAAAGCAACCAGCATCTGATCATTTGAGTTAAAAACAACACAGTACAAACTTGGTGTAGAATAATCTGGAGGCTCTGGCTTTAGAATTAAATAAAACAAGTGTTGCACCTGTTGATCTCTTATTTTCTTAATGTAACAGAAGGAAGCTCTGGCTCTAGAATAATCTGGATGCTTGATCCAGGCCATTCAAGATCCTCAATAGCTTCCTTTAGAGCTGCAGACTTGGTGTAGATTAATAATAATCAAAATATCAGTTAACATCATTCAAAACATATGTGTTTTTTTCACAAGTATCAACTTCAGGAATACATGTATTTTCCATAGAATATATATATATATATATTCAGAATCGATAGAAGCATAAAACCATGCCTATCATATCAAAGGGTTCATCCACACTTTTAATTTTATGATTGCAGAGTGTAAAAAAAAAGGGTCATTTAGAAGATAATAAGTCATTGAAATTGATATCTGAAATTTCTGACATACTTTAACAGTAAAGGTTAAAGGGTTTGCCCCTGCAGGTTCAAAATTGTAGTCCCATGCAATTGTATCTGGAATCTTTGTCCTGATCTCTGCACAAATACTGGCATCCAGAGAATCTACAGATCTAAAAAGAAGTGGAACAAAGACAAGACAATTCTATGAAACTGTTTGGCTGATTGATTGTAGAGCCCTAAAGAAAATTAAGCTATCAAGAATCTTATTCAATAAACCATCATTATGACTATCACACAGATACTTGGCTGGGAGTTAGTAAAATGTTGGATTAACTTGTAATTAGAACATAACATGGTTCAATTCAAGTAGAAAAGAAGAGAAGGGAAGGGCATAGTGTAGTTAGTTACATAACATACTTGAGAAGAAGCTGCATGTCAGGACCCGGATATTGAATCTGAATCCAATGAAGATGGTAAGAAAAGAAGAGAATGGTACCTACTACCTACCTATCATTTGAGATAAACCTTGGCTTGGAGGCAACCGCATTCTTGACAATCAAAACAATGCCGTGTTCAGACAACTCCAACACGGCGTCCTAGGTTAATTAAGGAATGAAGAAAAGAGGGAATTACTACCTGCTGGCGCTTCCACCGAACGGCCCTTGAACGTTTTCCAGCTAGCATATAACGTCTGGGGCTTCTTCCTCCTCCTCCATGCCACCTTCGCAAAACCCCTTCTCTTCCTTTCAACTCCACTCACTTGTAAATGGAACCATCACACCACCTCTCAGCTGTTTATAGGTTTACTTTCCCCCTAATTTTACTACTTTCTCTCTCAAACTAAATTTTACTTCATATTGTAGCCCTGCATTTTCGCTGAGTTCTTCAACTTGTATTCGTCTTTTTAATCGAGTTCTTTCGTCTAATTGTTGTTATAAAAAATTAATCACATGGACCTAATTAATTCATGAATCCAGTATTGTCACCTTTATTTATGTGTACATCAGTATTCTCACCATTCCAAGTAAGTATTCTTGCATTTTCAGGTCAGTATTCTCACCATTCCAAGTAAGTATTCTTGCATTTTCAGGTCAGTATTCTCACTTTTACAGATTCTAAATCAGGTTCTTCAACTAATATTCTCACGTACGTATGTTGTGATGATTTATTGTTACTTGATGACACCAAATCAATTGACTTTGTAGAAAGATTTAACATTTAATTTTATATGACTTTTGGAATGAATTTCTTATGAAAGTAGGCGTGGATTTCTTCATTTGATTTTCAAAGCTATCCATTCAATGGTTCACTTCACCACCTTATAAAATCTCCATACATATCATAACATTCCAAATAAAGTAACCTTCACAGTATTATGATTTATAATGTCCTTTAATCTCCGCATCAGTGATGAGAAAGTGAAGTCAAAGACACAGAGCAGAACGATGTAAAATAATAATAGTTTAGGTACGCTCACAAGGAAACTCATTATAAAATGCTGCAAAGGAGCAACTGTATAATGAGATAAATCAATGTGAATATTTGTGCATATACACACAAGAGCTCATACTTTTAAATCTCTATCCCCTAATTGTTAAAAAAAAAAGTGAGAATTGCCCTCCCAGAACAAAGGAAAGCCTTCTTAACCATAATTACAGCAATGGAGAAGGTGTTTATTTTCCAATTTAACTTTTTCTATAACCTACCAAACGCACAATATAAATATATGATCCCCCTGGCTATGAATGTACACTACTCTAGGAATTCGTCATACAAGAATTTGAGACCTTGCGGCACCACGGGAACACCTTTTCCTGCCACTCTTGCTAAGTCCACAAACACATATGTCAAGAAGCTCGTAATCCTCCTCCCAGAATAACATGGATGCCATCTCAGGATTCTTCAAAAGCATCTTGGATGTAAGGAAACCAGCTATGGTCCATGTTTGATACATTCGGGCTTGTTTTCCGATAAATTTTCCAGTACGTGTATCATAGTATTCAGGCCAAGAATCAACTGGCAGTCTTTTCTCAGCCAAAGCAACTGCTTTCTGGGCAAGTTCAATTCTCCCCATTTTGATGCATGCCAGTGTGAACTGAAAGATGATGGACAAGGAAAATGCATCAGAAATTAAAGCAACATTTCATGACTTGGCAGTTGATATGCAAGGTCTCAGTAACAAAATTGGCAAAAAAAAAAAAAATTGTTTCATTTTAAACATTTTCTCTCCTGATTAACAACCCAAGAAAATAATCTCTCCTGATCTTTTTTTTCTCTCTTCAGGTTCTGCAGTATATGGTTTTAATTTCCAATTTTCTGCAGTATAATAGAATGAGTTTCTGGTAAGTTCTCTGATTCTCTCCCATGTGTCTTATTCCCATCAATCAGAGTCACCAGACTCAGTTGAGGTAGTAAGACAGGACAGAGTAGATAGCCAACAATATATCTGACCTGACCTTAAAACACACACATTGCCATCAGGAAAAATTTACCTGCCACAGAAGGGTTGGCCAAGATCCACCATTGTGATATGACCAAGGGCTGCAAAAGTTAAGCATGTTGTTTCAGTTAAGATGCACTCAGTAGAAGAAATTCTGACTACAAAGACAAACAAATTATACAACATAAATTCATCAAATGTACTCCGTATAAAAAAAATCAAAGTTCTCAAATACACAAACAACAGAAAGAAAAATTATGGTAAGAACTTACGTATTCTTTGGGTCACAACCAGTAACTATGCGCCACTCTTCATTATCCAAGGCAGGATAACATATCTTAAGAGGCATATGGCCCACAAGATCATCCCATTTTGCTTCTATCAGATTTAAAATAGCCTGGTTCTGTCTTGGGGTGCCCAATGATGAGACAATAGACCAAAGATTTCCAAGTGAGAAAAACCGGAAGTCCATGTGAGCTGGCTGCAAATTCCCAATCAGATACCCACCTTCTTCAGGAATCCAATCCATTAACCACAATGGAATTTGTTCTGGGTAGATGTTGAATTTGTTGATGGCATCTGTGGAGTACTCTTCAGTTTTATACCTGTATATTTCATTCATCTTTTTCATATCCACCCAATAATATTCTCTAATGTGAAATGACAGTGCACTGAGTCTGTTGTTAATGGCTCTAATAAGATTATTGGTTCCATCAGTTGCAACAAGCATCTCACGTGAGCAGCGAAGAGCTGAGTAAAATAATGCCTGTAAAGTAAAACTTACCACAGATAAATGGAGGAATAATAAGTGAAAAAATAGAGGTAGAATGCAGAAACCAGATTACCTGAATGCAGAGTTTTATCTCATGTTTAACAAACATAGATTAATGTCACTTGTTTCATATACATGAAAATAGCATTCATCAAATAAAACAGGAGCATATACTGATTTAAGTATAGACTAAGACAATTGCAACTTAGTAATATAGAGCATCATTCAATTTTAAATAGAACATACCACAAATAGCATAATTTCCAAATCCATATTTAGTACCCAATACCAATAAGATAAGAATGAAAAGCATTACATAGTTACACTCACTTGGATCTCAAGGGGGTGACCATGAATTCCCATCCGCCTGTCTATCATGCAAGACCCATCAGTGACTAACAGAGAAGGAAACATATCAAACCCATCTGTTAAACACAAGTTAAGGATCATTTTTAAGCCTGTTTGAACATCCGCCCTTTCTTGCAAGCTGCAGTCACCAGTGAGCTTCCCATAAGCCCGCAAGAGGATGATCCACCACAATCCTATCAAGGAAACAAAATGGAAACAGTAGAGGAGAGTCATTTAGTTATGCTACTCAAATAATTTTCTTTTGAGAATGCTCATGGTTTACATCTCATTAGCAATTTTCAACATCATTCATTCATTCTTCCTATAGGCATATTATAAGAAACTGTCAAATAGTTAACTACTAACCTGAATCTACAGGTGCAACACGACCAATAGCTGATTCCCCAAAATCAGGATCTAAAACTTCTTCATGGTTATCTTCATCAAGAGCAACAGTTCTAACTTTGAAACTTGCAGGCATCAAGCCCTGCCCTGGACTGTAGCAGTCCACCGTTTTCTCCCAACTCTTTTAAGAAAAAAGGTAATCAATATTAAACAAAGTTTTAAAAACGCTCAATGATTTTTGTATTCACAATTACACTTTCTTTCAGGATCAATCAAGTACAGACAGAACATTGAATTAACATTTAATCATGACAATAAATACACTTTCTTTTAGCATTTAACCCTCAGATTTACAATTGATCATTAGCATCCACTGTAATTGTTACGTTGCTAACTCTTAACTCTTAATTAAATATCCAAGACGAGTGCTAGCAACACACTCTTTCTTACACATTCTCTACACTATTGTTAAAATTTATTGAAAACTACAATATGTTAAAGAATCTGTTGCTAACATTTCTCATTCATCCAGTAAATGGGTTCAAGTGACTCTAAAAGGGGGTAAATAAATTACCTGCAATTGCAAGGTGTGAAGAAGAAAGTTCTTGACAATCTCACTTTCTCCTCTAAGCAAGAAAGCAAGTGCTGAAGGTATAAAATCCCTAATAAAGACCTGATCATAATTCAAGGGTATCTTGTCCCCAGGATCATTTGCAGCCATAGTTCCCACAGGGTTGCCACAATAAGTCACAACAGCACCCTGCAACAACTTCCATGCTTCTTTTTCCACCTCTGAGTCCTCCTCCCCTTTAGTCTTTCCCACACTCACATTCACATCACCACCCAAATCCCTCTCATCCTCCTTATGAACACTTTCCACCACCAATGGTTTCACATTGTTCATGCCACCCTGTACGTAAATCCTCTCAAAATTGTTGTTGTCCTTGACGCGGGTCTCAACAGAGGTCGAGAAATTTCGAACCTTGAAGGTGGAAACGTCCCTGCTCGATGTGCTCAAACTAAAATGCATAGATGGAGGGGCGAAATTCGAAGAGGGTAAGCCAAAAACTTTCTGAGCAACATCAATACCCTTTGTGCGATGAATTTGAAAAGGGTGGTGATTGGCGCGGTCATGATTGAAACGAGGTTTCAGCGAATTGTTAGCAATGGAAAGAGTGTGGTCAGATTTTGCAGGAGTGGACCCGAAAAACAATGAAGTTCTAGAACCGGTGAGAATCCTGCGAGCGGAATTAATGGCGCGGTTGCGAATAAGGGTAATTGTGTTCATCGTGAAAAGGCAATGGGAGTGAAAACAGAGAAGAAATCTAAGGAAATTACTGTTAGTATATCATAGACACAAAAGTGTGATGTTGGTGAGAATGAGAAGGTTTAGGTTGAGTGGTTGTTTCATGTGGATTGAAGGGGGCGCTGCTGCCGCCGGGGAACACAGAAATCTTTCATACCTTTTCTTCTCAGAACGTGAAGTATATTACAATCATTACAAATCTTATCCATAGATTCCATACGTTAGTTTTAGAAGATTTTATTTTGGTTTAATTACTAATTAGATTTTTTTAAAGGTACTAATTGGATATCTATCTATCTATAGTATAATAATGTTTTGATCTTATTATGTAAAAATTTAATATAATTTGTTAGTTATTGGTTAAATTAGTTTTTCTATTGTTTTAATTTATCCTTTAATTTTTTTAGTTAAATTTGTTTCTTTTGTTTAAATGATAAGAAATCATATTTTTACAACGGTTTAAAATTAAACAATCAAATTAAACTCAAAATAAATTAGAAAATTAAATTAAATCTAATAATAAATTGGAGTTAAAAAAAAACTAATTTAGCATTAGTTATTTTCTAACTTAATGTACTTGAAATCATGTCAATAGTAGTTGCATTAGATGAATATGATTCAAGAAACAGTGATAATAATACATGTACAGTTATCAACTTATCTTAATCATTAGAGAACCCAACAATGTAAAAAATAAAGAGAGTTTCTTTTAGCAATTCAATTTTTTTCTAGTTGTGTTAGCAATTCAATTAAACTAGCTACATATCAATTGTCAAGACATGTTAGAGGCAATTTGAGAATGCAACAATTATGGACATATTAATGATTTCTCTTCTGTGTTTTCTGCCGTAGAAACTACCTTAACGCAACTACCAAAAATCTTCTGACGATTTTACACAACTAGAAAAAAATATATATATAATAGTGATACAGTGGTCAAAGTTAACAAGTTTGAAGACAACTGACAGTAGTGACAACCAAAAAAATTGCTAATCCAAAAACTTGCAATTTTACTTGGAGGATCAAAACATAAAGGAGAAACAAGTACAAAGACCAAATTAACAATTAAACATTTCAATTTTTATCCTTTTATATGATTTTTAATATAATTATTATAAAAATCAATAAAAATATTTACATGTATTTTAATTAAACTCTTATTTAATTTTATTAAGTGAATTTAATTTAAATTGAGTTTGGATAAAAAAAACACAAAATGGAAGGAAAACACACAAATAACATTAGAGTTTTTGTTTAGTTAAAACTGGAAAGAAAAAGAAGAAACAAAATACTTTTAGAATAAAAAGTTCAAATTTTTCTTTCTTTATGATTTTTCATCATTTTAATTTGTAACTTTTTCTTCCTATCTTTTTACTTTCTTTCCTCTAATTAAATAGAGTCTAATACTCAAAACAAATACTAATATTAAGCGTATATATCACTTTTAATTTGAATTTTACAATATATGAATGGAATTTAGATAATATTATCTATTATGCAAGTTAGTTAAAGTAGTGTGTTATTTAAATTATTTATATAATAAAAATGGTATTAAAAATCAATATTAATTATATAAATGTTGCAAACAGTATAAAAATCATCTAAAATACTGTACATTCTTTTTTCTAAAATTAATATTGAAAAAATACATACACAACACGTGCGTTACCCGAAAAAGTTGGATAGGACATTAATAAGAGTCAGGCGGAAAAGAAGTGAAGTCCATTACATTTTGGGTGTCTCAACGTGCCTCTGCCACAACTGCATGTTTGGTTTACCACTGTCCACTAGTGTTCAACCAAGTGTTTGGTCTTATCTTTTTTTTTTTTTTCTAATCTTTTATTTTATTTATTTTTTTATATGTAATTAATATTTTTCAAATAAAAATATAGTTGTAGTCTTCAAAATATTTCATCATTTAATTTTAAGCTTTATAAAACAATTAATATATTTTTTTTAGCTTTTATACTTGCCAAAAATAAATTAACTTTAATCTCCCGTCAAAAATTACTATTAAAATGTAAAAGATAAAAAAATACTTATTAAATTTCTTTAAGAACTAAAATTAAATTTCAAAATATTTTAAAGGACGAAAACATGTTTTATCCATATTCTTTTAAAAATTTGTCCATCACAATGCTAAATTACTTTTTTGTCTGTAAAATTTGTCTATCACAATGCTAAATTATGATACGTGTTAGAATCATGTTGCCACTTACGTCAAAATAAAATAATGTCACCACATTGAAAAAAGTGTTAGAAAAAGTGTCAAGTGTCAACTATCAGTTCCCGATGATTCTTGGATCTACTGCGTCCCTTGATGAAAGATTTTGAGCTTGAGTTATATATATATATATATATATATATATATATATATATATATATATAATGGATTTTGAGCTTGAAGTGCAATTCGGTAATTAAGCTTTTGTTCAAAAAATACAGTGGCAAGAATCGAGAAGTTCTAAATTATGTAAAAAAAACAACAGCTAATAAGATGAAAAATATTCGAATAAAAACTTAATCACATAAATTATTGCCACATACTAATAAAACAAGTAAAAAATAATTAATTAAAATTAAATGGTGAAAAATTAAACTTTGATAAATTTATATACTTCATACTATTTAACAAATTTAATATTTTCTCAAGATTTAAATGATACTTATACTTAAGTATTTTATATGTACTATATCCTCTTCAATCTTCATCCAAAGTCAAGTCTTAAAGCTTGAAGCACAAACAATATTACTATACACGTCTACCAATTTATTATTATGAGATTATACTATTTATCATAACAGCTATTTATTCCAAATGTATAAGCAAATAGATAGATAAGATTAAATTAAGAGCATGAATATTTTGTATATCTCAACAAAGCTTTGACATACTACATGCCATCATGGCTGCTGGAACAAATTACACAGTACTATTTGAATAGGAATGCAGAGGTTTGCTCCACTTGATAGTGGTAACGGTAAGGTTCATCAAAGAATAACTCCATTGATAGTCACGAGATTCAGTCAGATAACCATGGTAAGGTTCATCAAAGAATAACTCATGACCAGAATAAAACATAATCATCTTATAATGATACAAAAGAAACCACACAATGTTATTACAGCCAAGAAAATTTCATATCCACACTATACATATGACTTATGGTAGGTAGATCTGAAATTATGATCTTACTTCAAATTCTCCGGCCCGAGTAAGAGCTCGAAAACCTTTGTAAAATCGGTATGGTACAGTCTTCAGATCCAGTTTATCTATTTGCAGACCAGACAGGGCGACACCCATAATCCTAAAACCCACTTGAAATGTAGGGAAGACATGAAGGCGCTCCAATCCAGTTTCAATCACTAATGTTCCAGACAAGGAAGGGGTTTTGTCTTTTGGGATTCGACCAATGGACCATATGCAAGTCTGGTATAACAAGATATAAATGAAAAATTAAAATATATAGCAAAAATAATGGAGCATAGAAACTTATCTTTGATGATTTTAATTGCTTCCATAGAGGACATAAAATTGTCTCTATGCAGAAACAGTGAAAAACTACTCACTAGAAGCATGATACTCGTGCAAATTAAGCACCTGTTTAGCAAGGATGTTCACTGTTCCATGATTTGAAGTAAGATCAGCTGATAAGATGAAAGGAGGGAGCTGAAACTGAACAGTAACCGAATCAATTGTCTTTCCAGGATCATTTCTTATTCCAGCCAATACACTAACACGGCATATCCCACCATCTGAAGTTAACTGCGGCTTTACATATATTGGGGTGCTCTTCAACTTTCTAACTCTGAAAAGTGAAGTGCTTGAATTAATGAGAGAACACAAAGTAGGAATACAAGTTTAATGTAAACAGAGAACTCAACATTCAGAATTACAACTTTATCCAATACTGACTTTCTACAAACAGATTTTTGGTTCATGATAAATCACAGCCAAAAGAAACAAGGCTTCTAGCGTTCTAGTTTCATTTTCAAATCCTGATTCAGACAACAAAAAAGTGGATATTGTACCTGTAACTCATAAGCTTAAATTGTCCATCAGGAGGCACAAAGGAAAGAATTTGATGAGACTCCCAAGGCCGAAAACGAACACAGGGATGGAACCTCACATCATTGAGGATGGAAGGATTTGTAAATGAAAGGGTTAAATCAGGAAAACCTGAGATCCGGGAATTTACTTGGACTTCACCATAGATCTCACATTTCACCAAACCCCCGTCCCTGAATGAATAAAACCCTTTAGCTGTGACTACAAAGAAAGAACGAAATTCTCCATAAGATAAAACCTATTAAAGAGCGGTCTCACAACACAATCTGTAATAATTTCTATGTTCTACAAAAAAGTTCCAAGTTCAAGCTTCCAAGAGTTAGTAATATCCCATTCACCAAAACATTGTAGCTAATAAGACCATGATAACCAAAAGGCAAAAACACTAGTAATTTTATCACTGTCATTTTAAGAAATGATGAAGGAGAATGAGCATATAGACCTGTTTATAATTGCATCCATTTCTTCAACAAGGTCTACATAGACTTCATTGTTGGAGTACTTTGGCTCTGCCGTTCTCCAGGGAACACAAGATGCTGCAGCCCCAGGAAGGGTATCACTCACATTTGAACTGCTACCAGTGACGATGCTCAAGGCTTTGTCAACCATATTCGGCGGAGTAATCATTTCTCGCAGGATACTAGGTTCTGTAGTTAAGGGGAAGCCATTGTCTATCATCTCATCCAACAGCTACAATAACAAAGTAAAGTGATTAGTTTCCATTTACTCAACAAAGAGCAACAGGGTAGAGGTTAGTACTAGAGACAAGTACCTCGTACACAATGACAAAGTTGTCTTTAATTATGTCCTCGTTTAAGGCCCCAAAATAATCATTGAGGACATTGGCTACCCTACAAAGGAACTAAAAATCAGAAAGTTAAGAGAAAACTAATAGTTAATAAATAAAAAGGGTAGCATTCAGGCGTTTATTTGGCTTCAGATATACCTCAATGGCCATCAAGGGTGGCATTTCAACTTGCGTGCAGCCCAAAAAAGTGATTCCATCACGAAAAACTTGGAAAATATAATGCGTAGGAGAAGCAATCACCGGTTGTTGCTAAAAATTAAATAAGTTTTATAAAATAGTCATACACTGAATGAAATGAAATTAAAAAAGAAAAATCTGAAAGAAATAAAAGAGGTTGTGGAAACTAAAATAAAAAAGAAACCTTGAAGGAGTCGCCTAGTGAAATGGCTTGTTCCCAGAACCAGGCACAGATGGAGCGATCCACGCGGTGCCCCGTGAGCTGTTTCTCTAACATTACCTCTCTTCATATGAAATCAAAAACTCAAATTGCAATCAAATTCAATAATTCCACTAAGAAATGAAAAGAACAATACAAAGTTGCATTTATTTATCATACCCGGCATCTGACACGAGAAATATGCACTGCAGCATCACTCGAAATCGGAAGTAGAAGGCAAGGAAAGGGTCGTAGTGCGTTGAAGGGATTATCAAACAATAGACAATGTGTCATCTTCGCAATGATTCCAACCAGAAGAAGCTGCCAAACTTACCTGCTGACATGGATATCCAATAAACTACTAGTTTCACATTAATCTAGGGCCAGTTTTTATTTATTTGTTTATTTAGGATTAGGGTCGATTTGTTTAAAGGCTTAATTATTGATATGTTCTTCAAATTATTTTTAAAATTTTAATTTATTTAAACTTACAAAAAATAATTGCGAAAAAAAAGTTTTTTTTAGAAAATCTATTTCTTTTACAAAAAGTAAATAGAAGTTGTCCTATTGCTAGCATATTTCTCTCTTCCTCAATTCTTTTTTCATTGTTTCCATTTGAAAAATATTTTTTTAAAAGTAAATAGAAGTTGTAGCAAACAGTGCTAACGAGTACATTTGAATAGAGTTTTGAAAAAGTAAAAATAGAGGACAAATTATTTTTTAAAAATTTTCTCAAATTTGTTAATTTTATTTTTAAAAATGATATATTAACATTAATTTAATATTTTAATCTTTTACTTACTTTTATAAACATTATATGACTATTTTTCAAAAAAAATATTTTCTCATCTCCGATTCCTTCCGAAATCTAATTCTCAAATGTATCTTTATTTTTTTTTCTTTTTATTTGACAAAAATATAATATTTGTTAAAAGTGAAAATAATCTGCAAAATAAATTACAGGTTTTGAAAAATATCCGGCACCATCAAAATGGATAAACAGATCCTCCTAATTAAAGATATTGAAACATAGTGTCACACATGGATTTTTGCAATACGTTATTTGAAAGCTTAAAATATGTTTTTCGTTCATATAAATATTAAAATGTTTGAAATCTGTCACTGTGAAATTTTGAGTCTATTTTTCATCCTTGTAAAATGTAAATGTATGATATTTTGGTTTGGATGTAAGTTTGGAAGATTCGATCCTAAGTGTTAATTTTTTTTGGACATTTTATTTGAACAAAGGCTTCGTCGCCGCCTTCATCTTCTTCAACCTTCCCCTTCATCTTCTTTCTCCCAACTTCAACCTTTCTCTTCCACCTCCAAACTGCGACTTTCATCTTCCACCTGCCACCTACAACCCACCAACATACAAATTTGGAGTTTCTAGAGCCCGTAGGTGATGGGGTGCTCCAAGTTCCTTGGCATCTTCATCTGCGACGATTAACGAGTGCCCGTGCAAATTACTCATGTTGTTGCTGACTTCAAGGAGCACCAACAACGCCAAAAGGCGTTTTTTGAGATGTCAAAATTGGGTGTAAGTGCTATACTTGATGCATTTTTATGTTCTCCATGTCCCCTTTTTATGTTCTTCATGATCCTAATTTGTTGATGGATATAGAGTCCAAGTTCCTGCAACTTTTTTCATAGGACTAAGGGCCTTGTCAATGTTAGAGGAGCAAATGTTGATGGAAGGCAAGTGGTTGTTGCTGATCTAAGCCAAGACACATTTCATAGGACATACCAACAATTGGAGCAATAGTTAGAGGAGGCTCAAAGGAAGATTATTAAATTGCAGAAGAAAGTTGTTGGTAAAAGAAGGAATGTGTATTTTTTAATGAGTGTTTTGGTGATGTGTTTATTCATGTTACAGGCATAGATTTTCATTTTTCTATTGAAATGTAACTGTTGAATGTAATGGGTTAAGGTGATGTTGTTGTTAGTAGTGAACAAGTTGTTTACTTCATTTTTTGGTCATTAATGGAGTTTTACATACTTTATTTTTAAATACTTCATTTTTAATTACTTTAGTAAAGCATTCCCGGTAAAGAGTCCCTATAAATACTTTAATTTAGCATGGTATACATCATTTTTAAATGCTTGAGTAAAACATTCCCTACAAAAAGTCCCTGTAAATACTTTAGTTTAACATGGTATTAATTTAATTTTACATACATCATTTTTAAATAGTTGAGTAAAGCATTCCCTATAAAAAAGACTCCAAACTCCTTTACCTAAACACAATTTAATAGCATTCATTCATGTATTGAATGAAACAACAAATTTTATGTAAAATATAGAAAATAAAGTTTAATATTGATAAGGGTAGTCTTTAATAATCACATAATAATATAACCATTGTCTAGTAAAAAAAGTAGTAACAGACAATGTTTGGTACTTTGGATTCCATAAAAAGACTACATAGAAGATTCTCATTGTTTAATTGAACCAAAAAAATCTCACCCACTCAGCAAATACATCCAAGAAACTCTAATTAGTATTGTCCACCACACATCGACACCCAACTTATTCTCTTTCACATGTTTTGATACAGAAATAAACACCTCATTCCTTTGTCCTTCTTTGTTCTTCTTTTGGTTCACCATCTTTTGATTCACAATCTTTATTAGCAATTCTGCTGGAGTACAATTTTCAAGGAAATCCTTTTCTTTGTCGATGTCCTTCATGCTTGAGGCAGAACATGTCTTCTCCTTTTCCTGCATAAGTAGACATGTTTAGAATACAACTCTTACACAAGTAGAACAAAGTGTAGGAAGTAACTTTTACCTTTTGTTTCGGTTTTGGTTGCTTTTTTGTATACTTACTCCTACTCGAGTTAGCTATCCCAACTTGAGATGTTTGCATTGGAATTTCAGGTTCAACAGTTGTTGCATCATTGTTTCATGCAGGAATTATAGATCCAAGTCCTCCCACCTCAAATCCAACATCTGCACCATTGTTTCATACTGTTGGAATTTCGTATCCAGTAGCTTGTATCTCAGGTCTAGTAGCTACAACATTGTTTCCTACTGTTGGAATTTCAGATCCAGCAACTGCCACAGGTCACTCTTTGCAAGTTCGAGTGGTATGTCCATAATTTTGGCATCTCTTGCATTTTTTTTTGTATTTTCTCTTCTCAGTTTAGTTGGTCTTGGATCTTAACTGGCTCTCTTCTTCTTAATATTTTTGGTCTTTCAAGCCCAACTTTGTAGATTGAAGGCAGAATTAGATCAACAATATCCTTTGGCAATCTATCTTCACCATTTATAGGACTTATTGTGTGACGGTAGCACTTAGCATAGGTTTCTATGGTAATAGGCATGAACATAGTCTTCTGGTTTCTCTTTTTTTTTTTTTTTGTATAGCATAAACAACATGCCTACAAGGTATGTCTACCAATGTCCACAAGTTACAAGAACAAGTCCTAGATGCTAGATTTACAAATGAAATTTTCAGTAAACAATGTGTGTGTGACCTCATACAACATGTTTCCAACACATTCAACAAACCAATTTTTGGCTTTTTTAATTCCTAGTCTAACCTTTTCATAGGTCTTGGCATTATTTTACCTTGAATTTTTTCCAACCTTTCCTTCATAACATTAAATCTAGACATCAAATAAGTCATAACCCAATCTAGCGTAGCTATTATTGGCTTATCTCTAGCAAGCATAATTACACTATTAAAATACTCACACATGTTGTTCATGACAACATCACACTTGGAGTAAGTACTAAATGCATGCTTTCATATTGTGAACCTTTTCAGATGTTTTGAACTTGTCAAGTAGCACCTTTGCAACCCACTTTGGACTGACATTTTTATCCTAAAAAACTCTGGCACGTGTGTGGGTCGATTTTAGTGTTTTCAATTGAAAGGTAGTGGTCTCACCAACCCTAGATACATATGTTGTGAATGAACACTCCTTTGTCTTACACACAACCCCTTGTATGGTCATTTTTTGGGAAACTGACTTGATATCCATTCAAGACAGAATACTCCATCATGCCTTCCTTAAAATTTTGCAAAAAAGTGAACTACATTCCTAGTGTCCACGTGAAGGCCTTGGACATAGTTTCTTTCCTAAACATTGGAAACTTTTTTCCAAGCTTTGTAGTATCATCCTTATATTCAACATCACTCTACAGTTTCATAGCCAATCTCCAAATCATGCATCTCTCTAAAATTTGGATTAGGTTCCTCATGGTGTGGGTCAATCACACTGTCATAATCCATCCCATTTGGGTCTTCATCACATTGACCAAGATTTTCAATAGAAAGATCTTCATATCCAAAAGCCTTATGTTTTCCTTTGTGGCTTACTTTGTTTTTCACTCTAGGCTCCTTTTGCTTCTTGGATGACTCATCGTTGTCATCAAATGCCATAACACTGTCCCAATCAAACAAAATCTACACCATGGTCAAACTTTACAATTTGTTGGCCATTAAACAACTCCTCACCCCTGGTAACTTCATCCCCAGTAACTTCTTCATAATCATTCACCTAAACACCACATAAATATTAACTTCACACTTATGACTCAAAGCATACCTTGCCAAATCCACAACGTCTTAATCATTGGACAAATCTCTTTAGGTTTCATAATCAACATCAACCCCTTTCCACCACATTTTAAGCCCACCAATATCAAAATACTCAAGATCGTGTATTAGGTCGACAACTTCAAGGAATGACCATGTATCAATATCCAAGTCTTGATAGCCATTCTCCTTTTCCCCTCCCGTTTTAATGTTGGGTTCACAACCCATGAGCCCATGGAGTGAATATCAACTGAAAACTCCATACCT
The DNA here is from genome assembly GCF_004193775.1 of Glycine soja. Lineage (NCBI taxonomy): Eukaryota > Viridiplantae > Streptophyta > Magnoliopsida > Fabales > Fabaceae > Glycine > Glycine soja. The sequence continues at coordinate 39,628,698 of NC_041011.1, read as the reverse complement.
GATGAAAAATCAAACACAAATCAGTCAACAATGACCAAAATCCCTAATCCAATTCGAAAATATCAAATCCCCAACTACCATAACCCAAATCAAACCCACAAAAAAACGTAACTCAGTTCGCATTTGTGTCAACATTCCCATCCCACCAATCATGAACACAAACCAAACTCACTTCAAGCCCAAATGAAACTAAACATTACCCACTTTGAACCCAAACAAACCCTAATCACGAATAACACCATTGAATAACTCAGCCCCAAGCGAAACCATAACCATGACCAAACACAAAATACACATAATGAAAAAGTCAAAGAGTTAAATAAAATTATCTTCCTATTTGGGACGACAATCACATTCGAGTTTGAACCACCACCTACTTCGAGTTCCGACCACCACCACCTTTGAGTACTCCAATAACGGACGATGTGCCTTCTCACAGTGTCTTTCTATGAAGAATTACTCAAATTTCGAAAGGGTAAACAATCACTAACTAGAGAGGGGGTTCATAGTCAAAACGACATTAAATGAGACTAAAAGGCACTAAAAACGACACCAACCTCGCATTCACCGAGCACCAAAAAGATAACCATCAAGAACTTGACATGTGACAAGTTCTAGTTGACATGTTGACCCATTGACACGTAGGATCAGATTTTTCAAACCTATATTCGAGCTAAGATATCACACATCTATATTTTGCGAGAAAAAAAAAACATACTCGAAATTCCAGAGAGACAAATTTTGAACATTTCGAGACGAAACATATATTTTAACCTATTTGAAATTACCTCTAAATTTAACAAGCGGATGGTTATTATTTTTGTATTAAATCTTTCCAAATTTGATTTAAGGTTGGGGGAGGATATATATCAACTCTCCTGTTCACAATTGTTTCGCTTACCAGAATATATGTACAGCTTAATTAAAATTTGGAAGAGAGTTGTTATATCCTCCATAATCACGTAAATCCTCCTACTCAATAAGATTTTGACATTTGGCAATACTTTTACCTTGTGTTTGGATCAGGAATTTTAAAGTTTTAGGAAATTTCAAATGCTTAGAATTTGAATTGCTTTGATTTTAATTTCCTTCATTTTTCAAATGCTTTGTTTGGATAAATCAATTCAAATTTCTTCAATTTTAAATTCTTTGTTTGGATAAGGCAATTCAATTTTCTCCATATGCAAAATTTCAATTTTATATTTTAAATAGATGAAATTTCAATATTAAACTTTATAGAAAACAAACACAATCTAATTTTAAAATATTAATTAAAAAATATTTTTCAATTTTTAATAATTTAAAAATATAAAATATTGATAATTTTAACTAGGACTGTTTTGTCTGACCACAACTAGTGAAGTTTTTCAACCGACATCAACCAAGGCTATTTTTCGGTTGACATCAAATAAGCTTTATTTTGTCAAAGTATGCCGGGAATATTTGTCAGCTAACGTTAGTTGGGGCTATTTTTCAGCTAGCATTGGTTGAGTCTATTTTTCTGCCGATGTTGGCTAGGTTTTTTTTACTAACATCATCTAGGGTTTGTTTGGCCGACACCGGCTAAGGCCTTTTCGAACGAAATTGACTAAGGCTATTTTTAGCCAACGTCAGCTTGAGATTTTTTGGTCGATGTCTTCTGGGGATTTTTCAGTCAATAAATAGCCCTTACTAACCAACATCAGCCTTAAAAACCCTAGCAGGCGTTGACAAAAAAACTCTACCCAACATCGACTAAAAAATAGTTTGGTCGATGTCGACCAATAGAACTCACCCGACCTTGGCTGAAAAACATCATTGGTCAACGTTGGCCGAAAAATCCATAGTCTAAGTTGGCTAAAACATAGCCCTAATCAATGTAAGACAAAAAACCGTAGCCAACATCGGCTATAAAATAGCCTTGGCTGATGTTGACTAAAAAATAGCTCTAACCGATGTCAACTGAAAAAACTCTAGTGGATGTCAGCTGAAAGAACCTAGTCAATGTCGACTAAAAATAATCATACCTGATGTCAGTCAAAAATACCTAGCTGGTGTTAGTAGAAAAAACCCTAGCCAACAACAACCAAAAAACCCTAGCTAATGTGGTTAAAAAATAGCTCTGACTGATGTTAGTAGAAAACCCTAGTTGATGTCAGCAAAAAAAATCCTAACCGACGTCGGTTATGAAATTTTTTTGACATCAGCCAAAACACCCTAGCTAACATCAGCTGAAAAATAACCCTAACTGATGTTGACTAAAAAATAGCTTTGGTTGATGTTGGCTGGAAAAACCTAGCTGATGTCGGTTGAAAAACCCTAACAGGTGTCTATTCAAAAGTTAGTCATGATCGATGTCAGTAGAAAAAATCTAACCAATGTTGGCCAAAAAAATCATTGGTCAACATCAACTGAAAAAATCTGGACGACAACGGTCAGAAAATATCCTTGACCAACGTTAGCAAAAAATTCCCATGACTGACATGTTAGTGAGAAAATAACCCTAACCAAAATCATCTAAAAAAAATCTTGGCTGATATCGACAAAAGATAGCTTTGGTTGACATCATACAAAAAATTCTGACTGAAAAAATCTCAGCCAACGTCAATGAAAAACAACTTATGTCGATTTTGGCCGTAAAAACTTTGGTCACCCGTAGTTGTGAGTGTTGAGTAAGAAAGAGTCGCGAGAAAAAACGTGAGTTAAAGTGAGCATCTCCAAAAAAAAGAATTTCAAATTCTTTATTTTTTGAGAGAATTTGAAATCCCATTGTTTTAGTCAATCAAAATGATTCATAAAAATATCAAAAATTAAATCTTTTTTCAAATATTCTATCCAAACATGCTATTTTATCATGAATCATTTTAAATTTCTTGAAAAAATGAATTCTCCCAGTGAATTGTTCCATCCAAACACACTATTATAGTAAAATATTTACTTATTTTATTTCCAAGTTTATTCCTTTCTCACATGACCATTTAAATTCCTTGAAAAAATGAATTCTCCCAGTGAATTGTTCCATCCAAACACACTATTATAGTAAAATATTTACTTATTTTATTTCCAAGTTTATTCCTTTCTCACATGACCAGCCATTCATTCGTCCACAACACCCTCAGCAACACGTCCGCCGCATCTACCTCCTTCCTAAAACTCACGTATGCTCGATCAGGTGCCGCTACTGGGTACGATAGATCAGCAAGGCACGAAAGCTGGAACCAACTTCAAGATACCATCACTTGCCACTTTCCGCCATCTTCAAAAAGAGTATGTGATGGTGATGGTGGTGGAGAATGTGAAAACGGGGGTGGTCACTAGTCAGAGAAGGAGGTAGAAGGAAGGGGCAAATCGTTAATGGGAAAAAAAAAAAAAAAAACTCAACGGGGAAAGAGGGTCTTTTGAAAACAAGGGGTAAGTTTGAAAAGGCAAAAAAAGTTAAAAAATGTGTTAACAAGGGTCAACGTTTATATGGTTCGCGGCTACTTTTTCTGCATATATAATCGGAGGAATAAGCATTTCTCTTGTGACCAGTCACCGGTGCGATGCAACTTCGTAATTTATAATTATCCTTCAATTTCCATGAGTCAATATCCTCTGATTATATGCCATAAAGATTTGTTGACATACAGAATATAAATCCGAATCCATCGATGTAAAAAGAATACAAGAAAAAACATGATTTACACCTACAAAGAACTGTTTTACTAAGTAATTCGATCATCAAAGTCTCATTCAAGCCATTTCATGTAAAAAGTACAAAATTTTGCATTTGCTGTATCAGTAACTATGCAAGTTTGATAAATCCAATTCGATGCTGGCCGAAATAATCATGTACAAACTTCCACTGCATCTCAATAATTGAACAGTTCAACTTGCATTTCCATCTTTGACGATCAGACAACACTGAATGCTGACTGTAAGGTAGATGAGAACCGAGAGGCAATTGTCTGAGAGGCAAATTGTTGAATCTGCTTCTTGGCATCTGAAAAGGCAACCAATAAGTTTTAGCCATCGCAAGTTTCTCCATTAAAGACAAAATGGTATATTCAAAACATGCACGAAGAGAAATCCTTCCTGTTGGGTAGGAAGAGCACACACAGGAGAAGAGCAAGCGTGGAACCACTATTCTCAAGATGAGGAGTAAAACTAGCCTTATAGAAAAGAACTCCTAAGGCATGCATGTTTAATGTTTCACAAATATCCAAATTATTTGAAATGAAACATGTATTCATGGGAAGTAGGAAAATATTGATACAATAAATAAAAACAATACCAAGAGTTTCTAATCCCACCAAAACAGGGTAGTACTACAAGGAGTTGTTTGTTCCCTTTCACAAACTATGTACATTATCATTCCAAAATGGTGTTTCTTGTTACTTAACCAACTCCCCCTACAATTATTTCTATAGCTATAAAAACATCTTCCAAAGCATTTTTGTACCAAATATCACAATCCAACTCTAGGAAACTATGATTCAGTTATTAAATGACTCATATTGAGGCCTAATGGAGCCCTTTCACCAGCAGGGAATTGACAAAAAGATCATAAATTGCTATTTAACAGTTAAAAGATGGACTCTAAACATGAGTTATCAAGTAGTCAGCAGTCACCCTCATATGTCAACAACTTTGCAAATTATAGTTTGCATTTTTCAAAATGAGATGAAAAACAGGCACTACAAGAATAGTTTCCATAACTTCAAGATGGCATATATGTATATCATAAACCACAAAAAAGTCTTGCACCAAAAAATTTTGTATCTTACTATATGCAGACAATTCCTCCAACCTAAAACAATTTTGCTATATTAGGAGAGTGGGAATTGGGAAACATACATTTTAAGAATATTATCAATAAACTTACTGACCTTTTTTGCATTTGGTAAAACCAACAATATTTGCAATGCTGAGGGTCAGACACACTCCTACAACAAGGAGATAATCAGCTTGAAGCCTTATGAGTGAGAATATTGCCAGCAGTATCCACAAAACCGCCTGCAGAACAATACAAATAAAAAAAAAAATATCATTTCTTATGCTGAACATAATTATCATTATATCTTTTGGAAAGCGGGTTGTATCAAAACTACAAGCAATGTTGGTTAATGGCAGATGGTGGTTCATGGAAGAAAGCCAAAAAAAGCCCATTAAAATATGCTAGATAGTGTAGCAGCCTAGCAGGTTAAGGCGGAAGCATGGTGGCTATAATAAAAGCATAACATATACCAAAAATACAAAAAACTGCACAATCTAGCAAAAAAAAATAAAAAAACTAACAACTAAGGTTAAAGAACAATAAGCAAAAAATATCGCAATTCATAAACTTTAGAGACGGAGCACTAGAGCCTAAATAAACAGAGTAGAAACACTAACTACAAGTAGCAACACAACCATACCATGTTAATTCAGAGTTATTCTCCATCCCAACCCAAATTTTATGGAGAACACATTACTTTATTCTGAGCATTACAACCTATCTAGCATACTAATTACTCCTAAGAAGCACATGCCACATGTTACTGAATCTGATCAAGCAATAATATTATATAAAGCCCCTATTACTGGATCTTAGAACAACCACATTTAGATTGTAACTCTGTAAGGATCCAAGAGAAAACTGGAATGTCATTGCATGCAGTAATCAATCATACTATCTTACCGTAAGGTACAGGGTCCACCAGAAAAGCCATGAATCCTTCTTGTTCATCCGAGCCAATGACTGGAGGGGCAAAAAATCAATATAAGAATAAGATGCAAGCACGTATCAATAAAGAATTCAGAGCCAGTTCTTAAGCTATGTTCTGATTCAGCAGATACAGTACACGATAGAGAGATTACACCACTGCAACGGATCTAAACAAGGAAAATACTGAATACCTACCTCGTGGTCAAGACATTCAAATTTCCAAACACTCTCACCCAGATCATTAATTTCATTCCACCACCTCAATCCAACTAAAATTCGCCCACTCACATTCTTCACTACCCAAAAATCAAGGGCGGCAAGAAGAACGGTCACCACGAAAATGATGACAAAGTTATCAATAAAGAGGGCCGAGAGAATGTAAAATGCCAAGGCTGCAGCCTGAGAGAGGATACAAAGAAAAAAGTATGCCTTAATAAAGTGAAAATGGCTTGCATAAATAGACATGATAAAGAGCACAATTAATTGGGTAAAAAAAACCTTGAAGAGGACATGAAAGAAGCAAGTCCTGGGATTGGCGTAGTTTTCACCCACGGGCTGCACCACACACACAAGAAAATCTAATTAATCACCTAAATCTGAAAGGAATCAACATTCAATAGCACGATCAATCATTTAATTAAATCCTATCCAGCGCAAAAATTGAAAAATCGAGCAGAAAATAAATGGCATTACTGAATCACCAGAGGAAATTAAGCGTGTGATTAGATTTTTCCCCAAGGAACAAAAATCAAATCGACGCACCAAATTGAACGAAACAAACTAGATTAAACCAGATCTAAGAATTATGCAGAAATGTTGAGTTACCTGGTTGGGATCCATGAGTGCAGATGAAGCTTGCAAGTAATCAATCAGAGACGTGGGAGCAAGAGCATACCAGATCTTATACTCTGCAAAGCAACGATTTTCAGACCAAAATTTGTTCCCAAAGCACAAATTATATGAATATAAAATATTTGTGAGTAAAATCGCATAAACCTTTTCCCTTTGTATTGTAAGTACCAAGTTGTACTATGGAGAGTTAGGGGACTTTTTTTTTTTCTTTCAATGGAAATGCAAATGGTATACCAAAAGCGTTTTGGGCTGGATTGGGCTTTAGTTGAACTAGTATTGGAGATGGATGGGCCTGGAGATAGTGGATTCTGCTAGCTCCCTCTGAGGGAATTGCTATTCTCACATTCACATTTGCTACTTAAACCCCATGTGCTTCAAAAATAAAATTGTTCTGAAAATAACAGTTTACCGAAATAGGATTCTCTTGACAAAATATACACTAAAATCATGTTTCTATCGTCTAAGAGTAGGTGTAAAAATAAATGACAGATGCTAAAGCATGCAAATGATTTTATGGGAAACTTCAGTTGATCCAATTAGAATGTGACAGCTGTCAATCACTTTGTTTTGCTGCAGCTCTCATTGATTTATTTTTACTTTGACTTCAAAGCTAAATATAGGATCCAAAATATGAAGAAAAAAAAAAGAATCTGGAATTTTAGAGAATATTCTCATGGAGGATGTTTCCTTCGTGCTGCTGCCAGTCAATTTCTTTTGTAAGAAGTTTTGAAGGCAACAACACTTTTGAACATTCAGATGGACATCATTTTCATTTATAAATCTAAAATGGTGGGTGTTTGAAAACAAAGCCCAAAGTGTTATCCTAAAAATATAAAATGTTATATTTCACTTTAATATTCTATTCGACTATTCTCCATGTTGCTGCTGCATCTTAGTGTCTTACACCACCATCGAGTAATGTCATATTTATAAAAATGTATCTTTTTACTAACCTCATAATATTTTCTATTTAATAAATAAAAAGTCTCACATAAAATAAAATACTGTACTAAAATTATAATTAGAATTAATTCATTAAATTAGATTGTTTTTGGACCAACTAACATAACCAGAAAACGCCACGTGGCTCTCTCTTCACCAGACAGCGCCACCTCGCATTACACACGCAAAGGATTTTATGGATCCCACCAAAATTCAGAGACTTGGGAGCAATACCTTGGAAAGCCACGTGTCTAGTAAGTGTCGACGTGGAGAGGATTTAGTAACGTAGGGCCCAGTCGGTGGTGATAGTATACACTATTGGGGGCGGTGGCAGGTAACCTGAAAACGGATATTCTATTCTTTCTTTTTTGTCGTTTATGTACCAACTGAGGTAGCTTTTCCACATGGAAATATTAACTTGGAGAGAGGTTGATTAGTGTCAAGAAGGATCATAAATATGTGATTAGTTAGTTATCTGTATGCATCACTTCTTAATTATCATGTCAGCTTACATTTTACTTTTCCCTTATTTTTGGAAGTTGGTTTCGAAATTACTTTTGTTTTTTTTTTTAACTCTCCAAATTAACATAAACATAGAGGTTTAAACTTAAAACAATTATTTGTTCTGCCAAAAAACCTATGGTCAATGTTGAGAGGTTTTTATTAAGGTCTCTTCCTCTCTGGTCTCTTGTTAGGAAACAAAGCTTAATTGCAAATTTCTCGATTCTTCATATGTCCACTTAAGTGGTATTTTTCTATTATTTCTCCTAAGTGTAAGAATAAAGGGGATCACAACCGAACTTCAAGAGTTGCAGTGAGAAAAAAAATATCTAATGCAATTATTGATACTACATATTTGAATAAATATTAGTAAGAAAATGCGTTAGAACTTACTAGGGGAACGTGTTTCTCTAAATGTTTCAAATAATAAAAAAATTGAAGTTAAATATAGTTAATAAAAAATAATAAAATAAAACAAAATTAACAATATAAAAGTAATAGAAAATTAATGTAGATCAGAAGAAAAATATAAAATTTAATAAATAATTTAAAAATAAAATTATCTAATAAAATATAAACATCATGTCAAATGAAAATAATTCTCGTTATTAATAGTGACAAGTAACGCATAATAACATTGGTTCTTTTAAAACTATCTCTTTTCCTTGAGTATCATAAAACGAAATGATGCATCCGTCAATCACTATGATTCATATGTTTTCTTTTTAAAAAAGGAAGATTATATTTTTATTGGCAAAAAATACTTTTATGTATTTATATAAAAGAGGAAGATTCTGATTCATGTTCCCAAACGTTAATTATTTTGATTCAGGTCTTTTTATTATATTTTCCATTTAAGATGAAATAAAAAATAACTGCAAAATAATTATTTTGATATAAGAATGTGGTTGCCAATTGTTTACTATATTTATATTTATGTGAAGATTTTATTGTTCAGTTAACAAAACTTAAATGCTACAGGATTTTTATAAGTTATAACTATATCTTGCATGTCTATCGCTATCAAGATTTTATTACAAGCTTACAACTAGTATAACACATTGAAGGAACACTGGAATGTTCTAATGTTACAAGTCTACAAAAAAGATAATATAAATTAATTAATCGTTTATTCAATTAATTAATTAACCAGTGAAAGACTATATCTACAACCGCGTGAGTGGAAACGAATTAACTAATCAAGGAAAGATTATCCATTATCCCTCACCGTGGGATTCCAAAGCCATCTCCTTAACCGTTAGATTACTTGAGAGTGCAATGGCGACAATACCCCCCCGAAGCTCTATATAAGCAACCACAGCATTTCCCCGACCATCACAACAACAAACCAACAAAGATCTTCCTTACAAAAGTTTGTTTTCAAAGTGTGTTTTGTTTCCCAAATCCTACTCTTGTGACCACAACCCTTCCTCCTCTTTCTTTTGAAACCTCTTTTTTTCTATTCCCCAACCAAACAAGCAAACGCTACTCACTCATCATCACTGAGATCATGGCTCCTAATATCACCACTGTCAAAACCACCATCACCGACGCTCAAGCCAAGGTCGCCACCGATCATGGTCGTGCCTACGTCACCTTCCTCGCCGGAAACGGTGACTATGTGAAAGGTGTCGTTGGCTTGGCAAAAGGTCTGAGAAAAGTGAAGAGCATGTACCCTCTGGTGGTTGCAGTGCTACCCGATGTTCCCCAAGATCACCGCAACATTCTCACCTCCCAAGGTTGCATTGTTAGAGAGATTGAGCCCGTGTACCCCCCAGAGAATCAAACCCAGTTTGCCATGGCATATTACGTCATCAACTATTCCAAGCTACGTATTTGGGAGGTACGTGTATATATATATATATATTTTCTTTTATCCACGAATGTTAATTTGTTTTGTTAGCTTTATTATAAATGGAAATGGGTGAATTCAAACCCATTATTTTTTGTCTCTTTCCATTTTTCTGGATCAATCTTAGTAGGTGTGCATATACAATATGTATGTCATTACTTTGTGTTTGATGAGGAGTTTAATTAAATTAACGTGCAATTTTTCTTTATTGTATATACCAGTTTGTGGAGTACAGCAAGATGATATACCTAGACGGTGATATCCAAGTTTTTGACAACATTGACCACTTGTTTGACTTGCCTGATAACTACTTCTATGCGGTGATGGACTGTTTCTGTGAGCCAACTTGGGGCCACACTAAACAATATCAGATCGGTTACTGCCAGCAGTGCCCCCATAAGGTTCAGTGGCCCACTCACTTTGGGCCCAAACCTCCTCTCTATTTCAATGCTGGCATGTTTGTGTATGAGCCCAATTTGGCTACTTACCGTGACCTCCTTCAAACAGTCCAAGTCACCCAGCCCACTTCCTTTGCTGAACAGGTATTTAATTACTGAGTTAATTAATCTTATACAATATTAATATATTATAAGGTGTAAAGAGTATATTTATGTTGGATTATTGGATTGCAGGATTTTTTGAACATGTACTTCAAGGACAAATATAGGCCAATTCCTAATGTCTACAATCTTGTGCTGGCCATGCTGTGGCGTCACCCTGAGAACGTTGAGCTTGACAAAGTTAAAGTGGTTCACTACTGTGCTGCTGTGAGTGTTCAATTTTAATTGAAATGAAACTGGAATTTAAACTTTGGTGTACAGTAAGATAGAAATTTTAATTTGGTTGAATTGGTGTGACAGGGGTCTAAGCCTTGGAGGTACACTGGGAAGGAGGAGAATATGGAGAGAGAAGATATCAAGATGTTAGTGAAAAAGTGGTGGGATATATATGAGGATGAGACTTTGGACTACAACAATCCACTCAATGTGGATAAGTTCACTGCGGCACTTATGGAGGTTGGTGAAGTCAAGTTCGTCCGTGCCCCATCTGCTGCTTAAGAGTGTCTTTGGAAATCAAGTGTGATCCAAGTACATGTACAAAGTCATACATCATTACATTAACTTTTATGTATTTCTAAAAGTCATACATCATTACATTAAGTTTTATGTATTTCTAAAGTCTTAAGACTTAAGAGGACCTTTTTTATGTGTCCCGCTTTTCTTTTTTTCTTTTTCCAATTCTGTCATTGTAAAGCAGTGAATACCGTATCCTTAATTTTATAAATGGATATGAATTTTATTTTGTACTTTCTCTTTTTTCCTTTGCTGATTGATCTATTTCCTTTTACTTCCATGATAAAGCACATGCGCACTGTAACGGTGACCGTTGTTGTGACACCAATTCTTAGTATCAATTACCAATTAACCTTGCATACGTACAAACGAAAATGAAGGGAAATAGTAAATTAAAAATTAAAGCTTTCACTGTTGCTCCTCCTCCTCCTCCTCCTCACATTAGTTGCTTGAAATTTCGCCTGTACAATCGCATGACCTGCTGGGCACGTTAATACTTATTTGTTAAGCATGAAAGGGGATCACATAAAACCAATTAAGGTGTTGTTGTTGAATCAAAATAATTAAGAAACTTATTTTGATTTGGAACCCGTGACTATACGTTACAACATTAACAAATAATGTGTAAATAGCATAATATAAAAATATCACTTGGAGAGCTTTTGGATTTATCAAAGGTGCAGGCTCTGGTGCCTTCATTTGAAACTGTTATGGTGCCTTTGAAAATACAAATGAGATGTCTTCATGTGGATTCACCATTTCCATGTCAATATTGAGCTGGCCGTTTTAAACTTCTCAAATATTATATTTGTTTAAACAATATTTTTAGGACCTTATGAAAAAAAATCTTTTTAGGACTTGATTAATAAATTAAAACACTTTAATGCTAATATTTATTTGAATATTGTAAAAAGTGAAATTGTTTTTACTATTTTGTTCTCTCCCTTGTCGGAGAGTCCTAGGCAGTCAAGCACGATAGGGGAAGAGCATGAACATGTGACGATGAAAGTCTTGTTGAAAATCAAAGGTTATTTGCCTTGTCTTGTTTGTGAATCATTGTTAAGTCTAAAGTCCAAACCTATATTAAACTTGTGTAAAAAGACTCATTGGGAACGCATAGAACTGAACAGAGTGAAAGTGTACTAGTTCGAATTGTTCTGAGATGCTTTTAGTTGGTTTTTCTTTTCAACATAACAAAGAACTGTGGTGGAGGATTGGTACCTACTAAGGCAATTCAATGCTCAAATTAGTGAGAATTTTAACAGAGTTACGATAAATGCCATAAATGTGTACCTGATGCTGGTGATGATAACATATTTTTATAAGGATATTATTCTAAAGGGAAGATTTTATTTGTCTGGGAGTAACACACTATTAATTTACCCCTAATTGAGGTAAATTAGATTCCAGAACAGTAAAAAATTTAATACATTACACAAACTAAATATTGAAATTAAGTAATCTCATAACATTCTATACATTAGTATTTCAAATATTACAAAAGTATCTAAGTACAACACATCATATATCATACTATCTTTCTTTCTATATATAAAATAAATAACTAAATTATCACGATCGATAAAAATAATTAAATTGATTACTTTAAATTAATAATAGTACAAATTAAAATTTCATTCCAAAAGTATCTTAGCATTAAATATATTAAGGAGTGATTATCTTTAATGAGGCTACTCTTAATTTTATGAACAAAACTATTCAAGAATAAATATTCTATTTTTTAAAATGTCAACATTACCAAAATTACTCAAAATAAGATTTTCCTCTTAAATTAAAATTAAACAAATTGATAAAACTTTTACAAATCATAATTTTCCACCAAAAATTAGAAATTGATTATTCTTAAAAATTGAAGTGTAACTCTCCAATTCTTTAAGTAGCTGCACCAAATAAATAGAGTAAACCTCACCGAAAAATGAAATCACACTTCACAAAAAATGCCAATGCAAATAGACTTGGACATTACAGAGAAAAAATGAGGAACCATTGACACTATTATCTACATTTCAGGAAGTTGAGGAAGCAATAGGGACAGGGTGGAGGGGAACATGAGGAAGTTGAAGAAACATTCACTCCCGAGGAAGTTGATGAAGCTTTAACACATGAGGAAGTTGAGGAGGAGCTAGCATCGACTTTGACAACAAGTGAAGCTCAATCTATGATAAATATTGATTTTGTTTACTTGTTTATATAATGTCCAATTCAAATAGTATAATCATATGTTATTTGACATTTCAAATCCCATCATCGTCACCTTTCATGGATAATTGTCCCAAAACATAGCACATGCTTCATTTGGAATATATTGACACACTTGAGAAAAAAAGACATTATAGTACAAGCACCTTAAAGGCTTGAACTTTTACCGCACCATGAACTTTCCTTTTTATAAGTGTGTCCAACTTGCATTTGATGTTGGGGATTGTCACATTTATATATAGGCTCCACTGCAGATTAATCTATTCATGTTTTATGTGTTGCTCTTTTTTAATATAACATGCTAAATCTACTTTTGAATTTGTCGAGGCCTTTTTCTGGTTTCCTATGTTCATTTGTCATAACTAACATGTGAAATGAAGGATAAATGGATAAACATGGGAAAAACATAATCTCAGTAGTAGTTAATCTTAATAAAAATATTAAAACAGTATTCTTAATAATCTTTGATAGTTTAACTTTTATCTTAATTTGTGGTATTTGATCTCATCATATTAATTGTAGGGATGTGTAGTAACTTGCATGTTTTTTTTTATAGCATTTCAAATTTAGCTTTCATTTGTGCTGACATGGTGACAAGTGATCCAAGTTCCAGAAAGCGTTTATTTCTAATAAATGAACAAATGACGATTATATCTCATTTATTGTTGTAGTCAATTGAACCTGATAAACTAAAATCCAGGAAATAGTGTGAGTTGCAAAATTGTACAATGTGAATAGAAGCATTGTTTATCGTATTTGGAATCAATTGAAAGTTGTGGGTGATGCTTCTCATAATAAAACAAAGAATTATGGAAGAAAAATAGTTTAACTAAACAGTGAAAGACTACGTGAAGTTCCATTATCAAAGTGGATTGCCCTTCGGTCTCTATCTTGTCCTTTGCACATTAACATGACATCATTGTTTAGATTGCAAAAGGCTGAAGTTATACAACGCCATTCAAATGTACTTAAGCCATATTTAAAACCGGAGAACATGGTTGTTCGCTTAAAGTTTTTCTTGTAAATGTTGGATGATAGCAACACAGGGTATGTAACTTCCAAAGTTTAAGCAATATTTTCCAAAGTTTAAGTCGATGGAAAATATTGTGTTCATTGATGAGAAATGGTTCTGCATTACAAAAAATTTCACCAATTTTTACTTGTTTGTAGAGGAGGACAAGCCACGCAAGATATGTAAAAGAAAAAATGTTATAGTCAAGCTTATGGTTTTAGTTGCAGCGGCTAGACCCTGGTTTGACCATGAAGGGAATGAGACATTTTCGGGGAAAATTGGTGTTTTTCCTTTGTAATTGATCAACCAATAAAGAGAACCAGTGTGAATCAAGTGGTGGGCACAATGGAAAAGAAACTCATGACTTATGTGACAAAGGATATGAATAAATGGTTCTTAATTGATAAAATTTTGCCAGCTATGAAGAATCTATGGCCAAGGAAAGATGCAAGGAAGCCAATTTTCATACAACAAGATAATGCAAGGTGTCATGTTGATCCAAATGATGTTGACTTTTGTTGAGCAACAAAATAATGGGGGTTTAACATTCAGTTAACTTGTCAACCTCTAAACTCTCCTGATTTAAATGTGTTGCATTTGAGATTTTTCAATGTCATACAATCTTTACAACATAAAGAAGCAACCAAGACAATTGATGAACTTATTATGGCAGTAGAAAAATCATTTGATGTGTTTTCTACCACACAATCAAACAAGATTTTCCTCACTCTTCAATCATGCATGGTTGAAATAATGAAGATCAAGGGATCAAACAAGTACAAGATACCTCATATGAAGAAAGATAAGCTATGTAACCAAGGTAGAATACCAAGTCAGTTGAGTTGTGGTCCTTTATTGATTCAAGAAGTCACTCAATATATTAGTGATAACATTGCTTGACTTGTGTTAGAGATGAGAATACAATTATCTTTATCCTTTGCTTTGTCATTGTAACTTGTTTTAGTGATGACATTGGTTGAATTGTGTTATGATTTATTTGATTTAGTTGCTTTTTTATCCTTTAATGAGCAAAAGTTGTTTTATCCTTTTATGATTTTTGTTTGCTATATGTAAGTGCTATTGGTATTGGAGTGGAATAAAGGATGGGGTTTGAATTGTAACACATTACTGATGATGTTTTTCCAAGCATATATAGGTTGAAGCTCTACGTGGTGGAAATGTGTCAATTAATTTGATACACATACCATGCACTTTAATGACTATGAATGAATATGAACGAGAACCATCAAAATTAAACTTACGCTAACTCAAGTTGGAAGAGTTGTTGGTAGGGGTGTTAAGAAAACGAGTAACAAAATTCTTGTGTTCGCCTTTTGATAAAATTATTTGCATTAAAAAAACTCCTTTTTAAAAGACTTCAAATTGAAAGTAAATAAAATACTTTGCCTGAAACGAGCTTAATTTGTGATAATTTTTTTTGGCAACTATATGTTCGTAAAAAATTCAAGGCAAAAGCCATTGACACTCCATTTTGATAAGGCTATTTGCATCATGTAATGCATTGGCCTTTGCCCACCTAAAAAACTTTATGAATTGAAAATAAGAACCGTGAATGTGTATGAATTCAAATAAGTCTTTTTAAATTAACTAAAAAAATAAAGTCCTTTTAATTGAGTAGAATATTCATTAATTATTTTGATAATAAATCATTTTAATCAATTTAATTTCTTACTTTTCTTACCCTTTCAACCAAATTATAACATTATTTTTTTATTGTGACATTCAAGTGGAAAATCTAGAATGACAATCATTGTCAAAACATGCATAAAGAGATTTACTCAAAATTTCCATAAAAAAGAAAAACTACTCCAAATAAGCAAACATAAATATTATGCCAAAAAAAAAACAAACATTAACACAACAAGATCTACTCCAAATTCTCATCACAAAGAAATAAAAAAGAAATATACTCCAAATAAGCAAAATTAAATATTTAGCCCAAAAAAAAGCAAATTGAAGCCAGATCTTCATTGCACACACTTATATTTAAGCAACTTAGTAGAATCTATCAAAATAAATCTTCAGCATTGATAAAACCTCTTTGTTCATATCTTCACTTTCAAAACCAAAATGATGCACTTCATCCGGATATTTGTTAAGATGAAAAAGATTGTTGTTCACAAAGTCACTAGAAGTCGAGGGAGCACGACCATTTAAACAAACCTCTTTGATTTCTGTTAAATATTCCTCAAGTCATGGTTTTTGCTTGTGCCTAAAAAGGATTTCTCCAACCTCATTTTCATCCTCGCTAGCCACTGCCGAGTCTTTTCAACAATTTTATCAAAGGAATCTTCATCCTCTTCGTTCTTGATAGCCTTGTTTAGTAAACCCTGTACAAATATTTTGTTTGGATCCTTGTTCAGATCGAAAATTTCATCTTTCAATTTATTTTTCTCAATCTCTAATTCATGCATGGAAAGCATTGTTGTTGTGGTTGAATATAACCAATGACCAATATACCAAGAGTTTGTTTACTATCCTGGTGCAAAAAGAATGTTCTCCTTATTTAAAAAATAAAGTTGAGATGCAATTATCATCGGTGTCATGCATAAAAATAATTTAATAAGAGACAAGTTTAAAAACAAATCAATATTTCTTATAAAAAGGAAAATAATCATCATTTTGTTTCTCATATATAAGAACAAAAGTAGTATATAACAAATTTGTTAATTTTTATGATAATTATTTTAAAATTCATACAAATAGTGATTTATGATTGAATTATAAAGTTGCGTAATACATAATAATCAAATTCTCTATAAAAAAAAAGTATTTTCATGAAAAAGTAACAAAAATATGATAATATGAAGAGAATTGTGTAACTTATTCAAATGAAAATGAGGTTAAACAACTTATTTTTGTATTTTTTATGCAATTTATTTCTACATGAGATGTTAAGGTAAAAAAAAAAAAAGAAAAGGAAAAGAGAATTGGCGCTTTCATTAAAGACTTGGATCATGTGTTGTCTTTCATGTGAGCTAGGCCCAATAGTCGTTTCGGTTGGTGGTTGAGCTGAGCGCGAGTGTCTGAGACTTAGCCACGCATCCCCGAAAGGCCACCAAACACCGCTTCAATTTCAATTTATACGTCAACGAAGCAATTTCAGAAGCAGAAGCATAAGCATAAGCGTTCAGTTATTAAGTGTCGGTGTTGAACGTTAAAACCTAAAATGGCCGGTAAAGGGACCCATTCAGATTCAAAAGCAGCAACAATTGTGATTAAGGATCTGAGATTCACATACCCCGGCATCGACGGCCACCCTCCGCCGGGTTCCACTCCCCTCATTCAGGATTTCAATCTCACTCTTTCTTCCGGCCATCGCTGCCTCCTCGTCGGTTCCAACGGCGCCGGTACTTTCTTTATCTCTGAATCTTAAGCAGAAAGAAGCATTTGGCTATTTGCATATCTATTTATAACTTTTTATTTGTTTTTGTGATTAATAGGAAAGACCACTCTCCTCAAGATATTAGGAGGGAAACACTTGGTGGAGCCTGACATGGTTCGCGTGCTCGGAAGATCAGCTTTTCACGACACCACTCTAATATCTTCTGGTGATCTCTGTTACCTTGGTGGCGAGGTTCGTTCCTGCTTTCCACTTTACTTTTACACCTTCAACTCTTAAGTTGTTATTAATTAATGTGATAATGTCCATTTCGATATTTAACTAACTCCCTGCTAGAAATTTCTATTGAATTGTTAACTGTTTCAAATTGGTTCCTTCATTTGTTTTTTTGCAGTGGAGGCGAGATGTTGCTTTTGCGGGTTTTGAGGTTCCAATACAAATGGACATATCTGCTCAAAAAATGATATTTGGTGTGCCTGGGATTGATCCTCAAAGAAGAGCCGAGCTAATCAAGGTCTGTTTCGATGTTTTTTTTTCTTAAACCTTTATTTACCTATCTTAAGCTCAACATGGTTCCTTGGTTTTATGTGTCAACATACACTTCATGAATACTTTTTTTTTTTTTTCTCTTCATATGACATGAGTATGCTTTACTGAGTTTGTAAGCAAAACAAAGCAGCAGCAGGGCAACACCATGAATAATTTACCTTTAGTGTTTTTCTTAACCACCTAATAAAATTGACCACGATTCTTTGGCAACTTGTTTTTTCTTTGTGGGCATAGATATGGCTGTAGGAGTGGCTTAGTAACCACTGAATTGGCATGTTGTTTATACAAAATACCAGTTTGTGTGTAACCATGAGAAATATTATTTGACTTTTATTCATTTCCTAAGATATCCTTCTTTTTCCATTGGGCCTCTTTGGTTCATTTATGAATGTGGTTGTCCATGAGGTTTCTCTTAACTTATGTAGTTTATGTTAATAAAATATAAGGAAACTAACTCATTGAGGTGAATGCATTTAAGATGTTACCAGCATCTATCCATGAATTTGATATTAGATGCCAGATGGCATAAAGACTGAGCTTTGCAGTGCCAGATTTGACCAAAATAAAGCCATTATGGTCTCTTGATGTTCATTTTCTCTGTTTATGCATGGCTATTTCTGGAAAGTTTTTTGTGGGAATGCATAAATAGTTGTCTCTGGAAATACTGTTTCTTAATTTCTGTTTTGCTGTTCAATTGGGTAGGTATTAGATATCGATCTTTCCTGGAGATTGCATAAAGTATCTGATGGTCAAAGAAGAAGGGTGCAGATTTGTATGGGTCTCCTCAAACCATTCAAGGTATGATAATCTTTTGATTGATGTGTTAAAAAGTCATTTTAGCCTCATCGTGCGTTTGTACAAGCTTGTTCCTTGTTTATATAGGTTCTTCTTCTCGATGAGATAACAGTTGACCTTGATGTTCTAGCAAGAGCTGACCTTCTGAGATTTCTAAGAAAGGAATGTGACGAGAGGGGTGCCACTATTATCTATGCAACACATATATTTGACGGCCTCGAGGATTGGCCAACAAATATTGTATGTCAATGCTCCATTCTGAACTCTTTTTATGTCAATGTTTTAGCATAGTCCTTCACCTTTCTTAATATCCTTTTTATCAGGTTTATGTAGCCCATGGGAAGCTGCAACTAGCAATGCCTATGGACAAAGTCAAAGAAATTAGCAAATTATCACTAATGGTTAGTGCTGTACATTATCTTGAGAACGCATTTGATCAATTATTTATACGCTACTCACTGTTTCATATGGTAATATAAGCCTTAGTCAAAGAAATTAACAAATTAGTCTATGGTTGCATAAATCTGAGTAAAGGAAGAGGGTTGTGTTAGGTTCTCGACAACTATCATAAAACTTGTCAAGACCTCAAGCATACTCATGCCGAATTGTGTGACAATGTAACAAGAAATAATGCATTGTATGTCTCGAGTATAATTTTAAATGAGTTAGTTTCGCATTTCTTGGCACTGTGATAATTTCCAAAACATTTTTTTTTTTTTGCTCTAGTTCATTTAACATTATATTCAGACTAAACAACGTATTACTTCTGAGTAACAACCTAGTATTAGCACACGGTCATATAATCAATATTTGGGATTTTGACAAGTTTTATGTTGGTTCTAACACAATCCTTCTCAGTCCTCATTTATCCGGGTTTGGGACCAACTATGAGACTATAGGCAGAGTTAAGCAGTGAATTTTACAATTAAAATAAAATTGTTCCTAATTGGTTTTGAATATGCAGAGAACAGTAGAAAGTTGGCTGCGGAAAGAACGAGATGAAGATAGAAAGAAAAGGAAAGAGAGAAAAGCAGCTGGTCTTCCTGAATTTGGAAAGCGAGTTGAGGAAAGCCGTGTAACAGGGGATCCAGCGCGTGCTGCAGTTCGAGTAATTAATAATGGTTGGGCTGCAGGACGATTAACTTCCACCGTTGCTGGTGAGGAAAACTTTCTCCTGAGCTCAAACCGAGTATTGAGGCAGTAGATAAATTTCAAATGCTATTGCCTATGAGCATTTTTTCTGTGTATTTTTATAAACTTCAAAACAAATTTTTTTCTCCAATGCTTTCTGGCATATGTAATTCGTTGTGATATAGAAATGATCACAACAGGTTATACACAAAATGTGAGCTAATGTATCTGAGTATCTCTACTATTGAAAGTATCGTGTCACATGTGGCCTTAGTACTGCAAATTTGTGACCAATATATGAGAATAAAGAAAAGCACTAACAACCTTAAATTCTCTTAAAATTACTCTCGCGTTTTTTTTATTTATTTATTTAGATTGCCTTTGACTTTAAATCCAAATATCCGAGAATTTCACTAACATAAAAAAGAGGCTTTTAGAAACAAAGATCGCCTGCCTACGGATTCATAGATTCATAGCCTGGCGGCAGTTCCCTAGAAACAAAGGGACTATGTTGTTCATATTCAAGATGGATGATTCGATTCTTCTGCATTCTCTCTCAATTCTCCACATAAAATCGCAATAAGGTCTCCAACCTTATAATTTTTACGGCTCTCTCATATATTTTTTACAAATTAACTAATGATTAGTTAATGAAAAGTTTATTTTAACTTATGAAACAGTTTATTTCATTTTTTTCTTCTACTAGAAGTACTTATGAAGAAGTTTTTTCAACAGACCCTTATACATGTCTGGCAACAAACACAAGAGATACAGAATTTTTAAGGCCTACCTTTTTAGCTTTATTGTTGGAGAGACAGTAGTCCTTCCCCAAAGGTGGCACATGTGCTCTAGATATACCACGATTCTATTTAGGTGCTTCTTGACAAAGTAAGCAAATTCTAAAGGAATTGATCACACGCAAACACAAGATTTTAATGTAACATCTCAATTTTGTTTATCTTCGGAAGTTAATAGTAAAAATAATATTTGCTTGTGTTGAACTATAATGTAGAAGCTTTTGAAATAGTGAAAAAATCAATAGGAGTAACATTTGAATCACATGGACCCTAACAACCTCATTAAGAGTAATCCTAATCCTCTTTTGTGTTGATGCCACCATTTTTTACAATGTACTCATAAGCATCAAAGCAACAACTATATATATATATAAAAAAAAAAACATGTAAATGTAGACTTGGAGGAAATGTTTATGAGTACATACTAAAAAATGGTGGCATCAACACAAGAGGATTACTCCTATCGAAGTTGTCAGAGTCCATGTGATCCAAAAGTTACTCCTATTGCATTTTTTATTATTTCAAAAGCTACTGTACTATAGTTCAACACAAAGATAGCGTCCTGCTTTATTATGTATTATGAGTTTCTAATGTACACACACTTGCTCAAATCTAGTTAAATTCTTGTGTTTACGTGTGCCCGTGTGATCAATTCTTTTAGAATTCGCTAACTTTGTCAACAAGTACATATATAGAATCGTGGTTTATGTCTGCTTTGGTTTTGTTCATGATTACTGGATCAGATTCCAAGAAAAAAGGATAAAGTATCTAGTATGTCATAATATAATAGATAGATGAACTTTAGGGAATCAAAGCTGTTGAGAACTGCATGAATCCTCTGTTATATGTATTCCATGCACTCGTACAAATATTATATTTCCTTTGTTGTTTTGATGATGTAAATGTCACTTTATGTATAAAGGGTATGGTGCAGATGGGCATTTGATGGGTGTGCTGAACTTGAATTATAAGAAAAATGAAGAACCATGCATGCAGATGCACACAGGCCTAAGATGTATTGGAATTTATGCAACCAACGATTGATTAGCGCAGCAAACATACACATCTTTAGACCGTATATTCATTCCCCGTTGATTCAATTACAGACATAGGCTTTTGTGACATGAAAAAAAAAAAAATAAAACATTAACGTAACGTCGGTGATAGACTCGAGTAATTCAACTTTTTTTTAATAGAAAAATGCAGTGCTACCAGAACCATTGATTACAGAATTATTACTGTTTCCGCATAATCAAAGTACTGTACTACATATTAAGTGAAATTTCTAAAGCGTCCACCGGGACATCTGATTAATGGAAGCTTTAAATTTAAAGGTTTAGGGATTATTGACTGATGCAGCCATGAAGGATTGAAAAGCATGATCGCGTCATGTATAGTTTGTAATTCATTAATTATTTAAAAATTCTACAGGATTCAATACGATTGCTATGATATAGTATCAAACACCTAAATAAAGAAAAAGAAAAGACTTAAAAGAGTAAAATATATATATATATTATAATGCTATATAAGAGAAGCAGCAACCCATCAACCTCATAATATAATAAGCAAGAAATAGCGGCATTCCACAAAATGTCCCTAAGCCTGATCCAGAAAAGTAAACAACAGAAATCAATCAGAGTTATACAGCTCAAGCAACGAACACAAGAGATGCAGAATTTTTAAGGCCTACCTTGTTAGCTATATTGTTGGAGAGCCACTCCAGTCCTTCATATAGTCCTTCCCCAGAGGTAGCACATGTGCTCTGGATATACCTGCAATGAGCGAGAAAAAAACACTCAATACAAAAATTCAATTATCAAAGAACACATTAATTGAAGGTGGAAGCAGGCAGATATAACAGAAATGCATTTGAATACCAGTGGCGTTGGCGAAGAGAATGAAGACCAAGCTTGTCTGTGATTTCTGCAGCATTCATAGCATTTGGAAGATCTTGTTTGTTGGCAAATACCAGGAGAACAGCATCTCTCAACTCATCCTATAAATTAACCAAGTAGATAACTAAATTTTCTACCACAAAATATAATGCTTAAATACAACAGTGTCACTATCATCACTCATAAAGTCAACCGAAAAAAGCTACAGCCAGAAGATTATCAATAAAAAGTGTACAACTATAGCCAGAGCTTCCTGGAGTTGACAGAGCACGAGAAGTATCAAAATTTCAAATCCAGTGTATGCAAGTTTATTTGCAATCAAGCAAGACCTTTCTGTCAAAGTGATGCTGTCCACATATTTTAGATTCACCTTGCTCTTAGTGTCATCTATTTACCTCATTCAACATCCGGTGGAGCTCATCTCTAGCCTCAACAACACGGTCACGATCATTGCTATCCACAACAAAGATAAGCCCCTGAGTGTTTTGGAAGTAGTGTCTCCATAAAGGACGAATCTGTGAGTGCACATTACAAAAGACCATTATTGATTAGTATGCAAGAATAAAAAAATGAAGGCAAGACAAATTTGGAAGCTAACCAAATAGGCCTTGCATGTATGTGTTCTAATTCTAATAAAGGTGCAGAAGCCATAGGAACCATCCAAAATTTTTGCAAAGTAAACAGGAACACAGTAGAAATTTTGCTACCTCATAAAAAAAAAAACTTCGTACCCCATTGCCCAGAGGCTCTTCGCTATGCGAAGGTATGGGAGAGGGATAATGTACGCAGCCTTACCCTTGCATATGCATGAATTTCAAAAATGTTGATTAAAGCACACAACATGGTAAATACTAAATACTTTTGAATAAATACAAATGGATGAATGAACAAAGGCATTCATGGAAATACACTAAAAAAATACATGGATGACCAGACTACTCTGTACATGACATTCCATAAGTAAATACAACTCATCAAAACCTTTACAAATACATATGTACATTGGAATTCTGATTAACATCCGAACTGTAAGCCACACCATGTATCATGCATTCCATCACATTTTCATAGGAAAAACTTGGAAACCTCAAAGGCTTAATATGTAGTTTATAACTTAATGTAAGTATGTTGGTGTTGTGTGTTAGTGAGAGAACCTCTGATAGGCACAAGACCATCAACAAGCATGTTGCCATCAAAACCAACAAATTTTAAGGAGCAAATTCTATAGAAGGGAAATCTAGAATATATTACAAAAGATTGCATATATCTACATTTAAACAAACATAAAGCAGCATATATTTTCATAGGCAGTGGCAGAGCTTCTTTCAGGTAGGGCATGGCAACTACCGCCCTAAAGTCTTGAGTCTTTCTTGTTTTGTCATAAACTTCCTTCACAGTCAAAGCTTGATATTTTTCACCACAACTAGGACCTAAGCTAATTCAAAGGAAGAAGGACTACAGAGAAGACATCATTCAGCTCCTTCCCCTATCAAACTTTTGGATGATGTTCTGTCACTGTTTGTAGGAGTTCTTTGTTTAATTTATTATAAAATGTAAGTCCCAACACTGATAATTTTCCCTAATATGAATAAAAGAAAAACTCAAAAGGAGACAGGTGCCATATATGTATCCTATGTTGATGCTCAAAAGTAAGTTTGAAATAGAAAGAAGTAGTTAGTAGTTACTGCCACATGTTCACAGCACATCTGTTATCAACAAAGAAAAGTAACAGGAAAAAAAATACTATAGTAATATAGTTCATAGCGAAATTGAATAAAATGTTCTTCCACAGTTTGAACAGAACTTATTGCAAAAATACAAATATACAAGCCACAAACCTTATCTTGGCCACCCACATCCCATACAGTAAAGCTAATATTCTTATATTCCACAGTCTCCACATTAAATCCTGGATAACAACAAACGTAAGCATCAATTGGCAATTCAATAATCAACAAAAAGATGAGCAAGAGAAGTAGGATGGTGAGTAGAATCACAACATAAAGCACTATAACTTCTAAAACTAGAGAGAATAAAAGAAGTTGAAACATAAGCAAAAAAAGGAAGCATGTAAAAGACCAATTCAGGTGAATACCAATTGTGGGAATGGTTGTGACAATTTCTCCCAGCTTGAGCTTGTACAAGATGGTAGTCTTACCAGCAGCATCAAGACCTACCATGAGAATACGCATCTCTTTCTTGGCAAAGAGCCGGCTAAAAAGCTTGGTGAAAGACAACCCCATCTCTTAATTCAACTGGATGCAGAAGTTCATAAGAAAGCACATGTTAGCCAAATCACATAGTTGCAATCAAATCTCATATTTCAGGAATCAAATGTATAAGAGAACCGTTCTCATCTTATCCAGATGCAACGAACACAACCTAATTTTTGAAACTCAGACTGAAATATAAATAAATAAATAAAATACTAAAAGCAAGTGATTCCAGGTTTTTTTGAAAATTAAAGAGGTAGTGTTAAGTGTTGATTTATTTCACCAACTACCTAGAAAATCCATCAAACGAAATACAATAAAATAATTCAGTGCGAGCTAAAATCTAAACGGAACAGGAAAAAAATAAAGAGGAAAAATAACAGAGAGATCTGCTCCACAAAACTACGAATGACGATTTTCAAAAACTGTTTTGAAAATAAAATAATTTGACTTCTTCATTCAGCAGAAAACACTACACAGCAAATTGCGAATGTTTGGATCTCCGTTATTGAGGAAAACCTGCTCGATTTGCTATTCGAAAAAGAGAAACGGATTTACTTACAACAGATCTGGTAGCGTAACAAGTAACAAGATGGCAAGTATTTGAATTCAGATTATGCAGGGACGAAACAAGGAACCAGAACTCGAATAAAAGCTAATCAGATCTAGAGCAAGCAAACACGCGAAAATGAGTATATAGCTAAGGCAAGCACCTCTCGCAGTCCAGAAGATAAGAAACTTATGCAGAGCGAGAGAGAGAGAGAGAACCTACAAGAAGAAGAAGCAGAGCCAGAAGAATGAGATAATTAGCAAACATCCAATAAGAAACTCCCTGGAATCAACACGCAAGTGAATGTTCCACACATAGAAAAGTTGATATTTAATGTTAAAGGTTACATGACTTTTTAAAAAAACTTACATCACTTTTTAATTGGTCATATGATCACCCATATTTAATTATATAATTGCAATTTAATCATGTCACCCTCCCTCGTATAAGATAATTTCATCTCATATAATGTCTTTTATATTATATAAAAGCTTTTTCTAGTGTTAGGCACTAAGGACCAAAATCGAATTTTGTATACATGTGTAGGAACTAGAATTTACAATTTTTTAGTATAGGACCTAAAATTTTAAATAAAGGTAATTATTTAATAATTTTTAAAAAATATTTTTAATATATAAATCATATGGATGTTAGTGTAATGAGATTAATATTTATTCTTCTCTCACACACAAATTAAAAGGGGTTAATCTAATATAAAAGATTGGTCATTTACTCATTTATAAGTTATAACAACTAAGGTTTGGATTTGCTAAAAAAAAGTGTTTTCATTTAGGATTCAACAATGTCTTGAATATAAGATTTTCTCCAAAAGAATATACCTCTAAAAACTATGAAACTTCTCTGTTGGGAGTTGCTCAAGATGAAAATAAAAACATTTTTCCCATAAGATGACTGTATGGTTATTTTAAAATAGTTTTATTTTTGTACAATACTAGTTTTTTATTTTAATTTTAGAATTACGTTTATAATTTATAATTCTTGCTTTTTTAACAAGCATTCGAATCAAATAAAAGGAAAACTTGAAACAACGATGCTATTTGTTAGAAAAAAACAAAAATTGACATGAAAAGACTATGATCAAATTTGAATAAAATTCTTCTGCATTAAAATTGATATCGTTTAGTAACATGTAACAATCTTTTCTCAACTTGAGAATCACATTCTTATTGCTAGATAGGGGTAATAAATTAAAAATGTGTAGGAACAATTTTCAATCTAGGCTTTCAAATGTGACACAAGATAACAAAATGCACCAGGCATTAGAAATGTGTTGTCTTCATGCACTTGATCTGCATTGAATCCTCTGCCCTTTAATTAGCATCATGATGGTAACCGTTAACGTTGGAAGGATCATATTCATAGGGTTGCAATTCCAGGTCTTTCACCTCATCCTTCTCGCTATCCTTTATTGCCTCCATGACCGTGCCTTCAACTTCAACAACGTCTATCTTATTCATCTCTTTGTTCTTTCCCCACAGAACAAAATACAGCCCCAACACTATCAGCAGAGACCCTATGACACTGCACCAAACCAAATTGAAATAAAACATAATGTACAACTTTTATTTATCATCAGGCACAAAAATAAAATCATATATAGATGGGTGAGTATTGATTATTGAGTAAAGTCCATATCATATAGTAATTTCTTACGTGCCAACGTATAATTGCTCGTGAAGAAAAGCCCAGCTAGCAACAGCAATGATGACAAGCAGCAAAGGGGAGAACACAGACACATAGAGAGGACCTTTCCTCTCAATGGTCCACGCAAGGAGCACATACGCTAGCGCAGTAGAAATAGTCCCCTGAAACCAACATTATAAAATGCAATATAATTATGACTATTATATAATTATATAAATGTACCACTCATCATAGAAAATGGGAACTATATGTACCGCATAAAGAGCAGAGGTTAGTCTTATAGTACTGTGGAGTGACCAAGCTGAGACATTGTGTTCAGCAGCCAAGGCAATGACCACACACTGAATGCTTGCCATCAAACACATGTAGAAAGTGCTAGTGTAAGGAGCTGGATAGCTCTTGCTCATGTTTTTCTGAACAACCAAAACAAGTATATATTAATTTAAGGAACCCTTTTTTCCAAGTATAGTAATTAATTAATTGAAAATATCAGTTGGCATGATTCTTACTTGAACTATGAACCATACTGCCCAAACAAGAGCACTAACAATTACAGCAACAGGGCCCAGAAGATGGTTTCTTCCACCACCAGAAGAAGAGGATTCTCTTTGCATGTTTTCTGCATATCTCCAGTGAATCTTTGATTCACCTAGACCAAGTACTTTTCCATGGTAAAATGATAAAAGCACTGCTCCACCCACACTAAGGACTGTCCCTAAGGCCTTCGCTACCCCTGCCCTAGTCTTGATTCTCAAATACTCTTGTCTGCGTATAAATAAAACGTAATGTAAGTGCTTCTACTATGTTTTATTTTTCTGGTGATCATTATCTAGTTCTATCTTAAAGCCTTTTGCAAAGTAATATTATTATTTATTAGTGAACATGAATGATGAAAATACTGGGGTAGTCTTGTTTGTTTAATTTGCTACTTATACCTGGAGAGGACAGCAAGAATAAAAGTGAATGCTGGTAGCAAGTTGTTTAGTGCACATGCAATTGTAGGGGTTGAATATTTAAGCCCCAAGAAGTATAGAATCTGATTTCCTGTTACTCTGCATCCAAGTTCAAATTAATAATTAATAAATAATTGGAATTAGAGGAACAAAATATCAATAAATAAAATAATAGATATTATTTTTCTAAGAACATTTCCAAATAAACAGTTTGGTGATTGAACATTGAAGTGTTATATCAATGAATTCTCAGCTTATAATGTGCTCATTTTCTAACTAGAACAGGCATCATCATCATCATCATCATCATATAAAGTCTAAAAAGAAAATGCAACTTGAACAAATTAAAAGGGTAGCAGCAACCAGATTAAACTTACCCTGTTAAGGAAGATAGTAATATCTGGAACGCAATGTGCTTTGTCATTCGGGGAGCCGTATTCCTATTGAAAGTAAACAAAAAAAAAATAATAATAATAAAAAAATTGTAAATCATGATGCAATCACTGATCAGGGTTTTCTCCCCTGTTTTAACATGTATTATTTTAACGGACAAATAACTACGAGTACAACTATATGCCCTGAGCAGAGTCTTTATTACGAGTAAATCATGTGTGAACACTGTAATTATAATTGATCAGAAGCTCAAAATGTGTTAAAATAATAATAAAGTCCGCTAGACTTAGAATTTAATTATAATTTGTCATGTGTAAAATTGTTTATTTTTCTAACAATTATTTTAAAAATTACATGGACATGATTATCAATTTATCATCCCAGAAGTAGAACTCCGGAAGTTGTGTTGATAAAGGACGAGAAATTGGATGCAGAATATGAGATGGGTCAGGAGGCATAAGGGCCCAAGAAGAGGAATAAGGGCCCAAGAAGAGGAATAGCCTTAGGCATAAATGGTTCAAGAACTACGAAGTTCCTTGAGCATGGGGTGTATGACCTGTAAAGTGGCGTAAAGTACGGGGAGTTGTTATTTTGTTATGGTGCTGATGTGGTGTTGAGTTTTTCTGTTATTTTTTAGCACATGCTTCTATGTTATAATGAGGAAATAAGGAAAGTGTGAATCATACAAGCATGCTTGGTTGTACAAAAAATCATTTGCTTTGTATAAGTACATGCTAACTAAAAATATATAAGCTAAATATAGGTTAATAGCTAGAAGAGGGAAAGTGTATAATCGTGTCTTTGATTTGATGTTTGAGAATTTCTTGTTGTAAAAGATTTTTAAATTGATTATAGATCAAAATTTGATTTTAAATTAAAATAATTTTGAATAATCTTTTGTTAGATAAGAAAATTTATAATAAATTTTATTTCTAACTTGATTTTATAACGAAAACATTTAAATATACATTACTAATTTTAAAATTAATTAATTTAAAATCAATTTTATTAACGTTTATTTAAACATACACTAAATAATTGATTGAATTAAAAATATTTGATAAAATTAATTATTAAGCTAACTGATAAATATAATAATAAAATATTTAATTGTTTGAGATAAAACGAGATTTTAAATAAATTATTGAGGATAAAAATAAAATAAAAAATAATAATTTATAATTTTGATAAGCTAGTTGAAGAAACTTATCAATATAAATTAGAAACCGTCAGAATAAGCTCATTTGTTAAATAAATTTTGGGTCAGACTAGCTTATAAATTAGTCAAAAAGTAATTTACAAGTTAATAAAGTGACTTATCAAACACAAAGAATTAGTAAGAAATTAAGAATTGTATTATTATTTTTTTTAAAGAAGAGAATTGTATTATTATTGATGCACGTATATGAAATAAACCTGACTACAAAATAACATAAGCAATATATTCATCAAATGTTGATGTGAGATATATATATATATATATATATATATATATATATATATATAAGTATATTATTACCGTTCTAACCAAAAAGCGAAGGGAGCAAGGGAAATAGTTGCAAAAATTTGGCGATAAGCAACGAGAACAAGAGGGTGCATGCCAGATTGTATTGCAAGCTTTGAGGTAATATTCATCCCTGCATAGCCCAATTGTACAATAATCATGGCCAACAGTGGAATAACACTACTCGCCATTAATTCTCTCTTCAAAGTAAAGGTTCTTTCTTTTCTCTGCTCTGCCTTCGGAATTTGGAGACAGCTTTTTAGAGAATAATGGGTCTTGATCGACAATGTAACTGGACAAAGGATGAGAAATGAAATGTAGGAGATATATGTGTCTCTATGTACAAATATATATAAGAAAATGCAACAAGAAGTATGGGAAGCCGTGAATGAAACGAGTATAAGAAAAGGGTGGCAAGTGTTCCTGATATAAAAGTAAAACAAGAAAAAGAAACGTAAACAGACAGTGCTTATATATTTATAACCTGTTTTTGAGAATAAAACAAATTTAGGTAGTAGCTTATGGCAAACACTAACACTAACACATTCTTAAGAAATGTCTTTATACATGTCAAATATTTTTTGAATTCTGTAAGAAAAATAAATTGTCTGAAAAATTATTTTCCAACCAAAGATTTCACTCTTCAGGATTTATGTCAATGGTTAAAAATGAGATTTAAAATTAAGGTTTAAAGATTAAACCTAGTTCGGATGCAAAAATTTGACAAGAACTTGGTTCTTGTAGTTTTTATTCAAGAACCTATTATACAGTACTGGAGTCATATCACTTCTCTCAACAATAAAATAAAAACCAGTTATTTATTATAAAACCTCAAATAAGAAACCTGCACCGTACCGAAAGATTTCTTATAATTTAAATACTTATATTAAAATATAAGTAATTTTTAGATTGATGAGATTCAATTTTTTATGTCACTTTATAAGGTGAGTTAAATACTTTATAAGGTGAGTTGAATAATTTTAAAAAAATGTCACGGATTCAATCTCCTTAATAAATTAACATTTATGATAAAAAAGTATTTGTCGCTTTACCAAAAACTTATTACACTTCAGTTACAAGGAATGACACAATAAAAGTTAGTTATATCTTAAAAAATGTGTATTTAATTATTGAATAGATCTTATTTGATCAAAACACAAAATGAATATGTGCCATAAACACCAGAGTTAGGGTGTGTAACATTTCTTCTTTTTTATATATTTATAAAAATATATTAGTTTTTATCAAATATTTTATATTATTTGGTTTTTTATAATAATAATTAAATTATGTTGGGTTAAATGTTTTAGGACCTTTAATCTTGAAAAGTCCACTTCACCTATAAAAACTGACAGATTATCTAAAAGCCTAATTTGTTTCTTACACTATTTCTTGTTTTTCGTTCTCTTTGGAGACTAATGTTTCTGCCATTTTGTTTTGAGGAATGCATAATCGAGGTAAGGCAGAGTGGGTTCACTCTTCTCTTCTTTACTCTTGTATGAGTGACAAAACCACGGGTAGATTTCATGATCCTAAGTTTATATTTATTTGTGTGTTTAAATTCCTGGATGTGCTGAGATTTTGTGTTCTCCTTTCATATTGTTTTAGGGATTTTTAATGGGATTTGAAGGATTGTTCAAAAAATGTTTTTTCTTTTTTCTGATTGTGTTGTCGATATAAAGAAATTTGGGACTATTGAATTCTATGAATATCGCTAAATTATATTAATTTTTCTGAGTAAACTGAATATACTAATTGATGGCCATTACGAAGACTCTTTACAAAAATCAATTACGTGACAATGTCTCATTTGAACCCCTGTCACTTGTTTTGCGCCGTTGTTACAGACTCTTGCCCACAAAATGAGTACATTTGTGTGGGAATTGGGTTACGAGATCTTTCTTTCCTTGCCTATAATTTGTAATGATAAGAAAACTGCACCATTGTTTCTTCTTGTTTTGAAATTGGCCTAAGGCCTTTGAATTACATGTTCACGTGAATTGATGTTTTATGAGAGATTTTGTTCGTAAGTTTTGTGTTAGTTTTTTCTAATATATATAATATGGCTACATATACATTTATACTTAATTCATGAATCACAGGTCATGAAATCACGTTGGTTTCTTGTGTTGTACATATATATAATTATATATTTATAAGTAATACTATTATTATATGCATATATTATATTCATATTCATATGTAGATATGTTTATTATTATTATTATTTGATTTCTATTATCACATAGTGTTGCTAAGGTGTGATTCTGAAAGTTATTATGATGTTAAAGCTGGGAACATTATCATTTGATTCTATGCATGTGTATATTTTGTTCCGTGAACATTGCCATGACACATGATATATATACATATGATTGGGATTGTGATTGAATGTATAATATCTATGAATAAATGCGTAAACAATATGTTATGGTATGAGTATATGTTGTGAAAAATCTTAAGAGAACTTAATACTTATGGGATAAAAATCTCAAGGAATTTAAAAATTAAAATATTTGTATATTATTTGTGAATCATGTATTATGTTGTGCATATGTGTTTTAAAGTTAATGACGTTTATGAACCTAACCGAAGAGGTTATGAATAAGTTGACGTATAACTCTGATCTTAGGGGATGTAATGGTTTAAAATCTCCTTTAAGTTCATGTTAATCATATGGGTTGAAGTATCCTTGCAAGGTTAAAACATCCTAACGTTCCACCGGTGATATCATCTCGGTGAGAGTGATAGTGTTGAGTTGTTCATTGTGTGACAATTCGTCAATTACATGGACTTTCAAATTATATTCACAAAGTGTTTTCAAAATGATACCACATTTATGTGAATCATCTTGAATCTTTATCTATGTGTGTGAGACATTCACTACTACAAAAAGGATTTTTTAAGTCGGTTCTTTGGGACATTTAATGACGGTTTTGAACCGTCGTACAATGTGGTGTCGTAAAATGACCTAACATGTTCAATGACGGTCTTGAAACCGTCTTTGTATAGTAGAATTTCTAAGACGATTATTCAAATAATCGTCTTGAAATGTATCATTTATCAAAGGCGGTTTTAAGTCTAACTCGATTTAGTAAAGTTTACTTTCTACAACGGTTATACACGTAATCGTCTTAGAAAGTCGACTAAAGTCGACTATATTAATACGATTATTCCAAAAATTGTTTTAATATAACTTGTATATCTAAGATTTTCTAAGACGGTTTTTGGAATAACCGTCTTAGTATAATCGACTTTCTAAGACGGTTACGCATATAACCGTCGTAGAAAGTAAACTTTACTAAGTCGGTTTTTCTCATAATTGTCTTAGTATGTCTAGTTTAGATTTTTTTTAAAATCTTTTTGCTTGTATTTTATTTTTTGTAATTTCTTTGAATTTTTTTAACTTTAATACATTAAACATTGATTTGAAGCAAAAGTATATTACTCATCATTTTCAACAATTGTAAAGAGATAGATTGACAGAAAGAGACTTCGAATAATATTGTGTTGAATATGATGTAATACAATGTTAATCTCTATGCATAAAACTTAGAGCACTAGTTCTTATATAGTCCAACTACAAACATCATTAACCTTTATTTATAGTAAATCCTAACTAAACAGGGAAACAAAATATTAGACAACGAAACATCTTGAAACCAATCCTAAGACTAAGAGATAATGAAAAATAGGAAAATTGAAGCTCCTACTTGCTACAAACAAACCAAAATGTTGTCATCACCTTGACTTCATATTCTGTATACAGTAAAAATAAAGCTTACCCCACACTAGATAACTTCCTCCACAGCAGCCTCGACACTAGCAGCTAATTCTTCTACATACCTGGAACATAGATATTTGGTTTTATATCACATAAACACTAAAGCTTATTAGTTATGAGAAATGATTACTTGACAACAAAATTTGAACACATTGAAGCAGAAAAGAAGCCAAAGGGTGACAAATCCAGAAATTTTAATCACCAATGTGAGGAGAAAAGGAGAATAAAATTCATGGTGCTCAAGAACAATTATTTAGTAATGAGTATATGGTAAAGATCCCACAGCTATAACATTATCATTATCAACTTACCTATCATGGAAGAGCTAAATACATTAGTAAGGAACCAAATAAAAATAGCTGAAACAGTTTATGGAATGGCTAATATGGCTTTCTACCCAATTAATTAATAATTACCTTAGCCTTTAATTTTACAATTAATATGACTTTCATAGTCATTCAAAATTTGTTTGTGTCTAATTATCTAAAGGATTGAACTACGAAAGAGTACGTATGGACAAACATCTTCCTTGTAAAATTGAGTTAAGACTGATTAAGACAAATCACACATAATAAAAGTTATGCATTGCATTATTGCATACCTCTCCTCTGAATGCTGGGTTGATTAGTCTGGTTAATAGAACCGCTTCAGGGTAAACTAGGATTTGCCAGTTTTTGTCTCTCATTGTTGGCATGCTTCTCTGTCTTTCATCTGAAATAGCCATGTAGTTGAATTTACTATTAGGAAATCACATAATTGCATTTGATTTTCCTTCCAAAAAGTCAAGTTTGTCAAAATTAACTATTTTACTCTGGTCTAAATTTTTTAATGTAGTTTTAATAGTTTGGTATTTGAATTTATAATGTTTCTTTCAGGGCTAGTTAATCGTACAAATTCATGCCTGATAAATTGTTGAGTTTTATGATAATTATTTTAAAAATCACAATTATAATAATTTCTAATCGTTAAAAGTATTAAAAAAATTCATAATAGTATATAAAGAATTTACACCAGGATTAAATTAAAACATATCAAAAGATTTAAGAACTTCGTGGAACTGAAATTTTATAGAACCAAATAAAATCAAAACATGTACTAATCATTTAAGAACATAATGTAAAATAATTTATACTATAAAATATTTATAAATCATATTAAAAGTATTTTTAAAGTAATTATAATACAAGTTATTGATAAAATAATTTTATAATAAAAAGAAAAGGGATTAAACCAGTTTCTTAGTAATGCAGGAAAATCAGTGGCCAAGCCGATGAATTAAAGATGAAAAAGTCAAATGGAAACTTCAAAATAAAAAGTAGCAATAAGCTGGTAATCAAGGTTGATAATTCTCAAAGCAACAAGTGTTAATTACATGCTTAAAAAATCAAATCAAATTGTTTATATGTCCTTTACTTTACTTTACGTAGCTTTTGTTTACATTAGAGAAGCAAAAATGCAAAGGACATTGCTTTACATACATCACCCTTGATATGAAGACTGTTAATCACTATTCAAGCAGTTCCAATCAATGGCTTTGCAAGCAACAAAATGCTCATTTCATTGGTATCCCAGTCGAAACCTAGTTGCATAAATCTCTGTAAAAGGTCAACAGAATGGTTGATCAAAATCATGGATATCTAATAATTTAAAGGATAGAGCATAGAGTTATAGACCTCAAGAAAAATGAAGGGCGAAGAAGCAAACTACCTTAGAAAGCAATGGTAAGAGAAGTAGGAAAGTCAAATATAATCATTTAGGTGGCATTAGGTAAGTTGTAAAACAGGTTCATAGATTCATTAATTATGATCTTTAATGTTTAATTTGTAAGTAAAGCTTTAGTTTCCAAACTATGAATATTAAAAATTCCCTGGCCACTTGCTCCTATAGATCACAAAAGCAGTGCTCCCAGTGATTGTAGTGGCACTGTAAAATCACATGAAGGAAAAAAAATACAGATTTGGACTAGAATATGTTTCGCACATTACTCACAAAAACAGATGATTATACAAATGCTACCACTACTCCCTCTCCCCCACATTTTATTTTCTCTCCCAACGAATATCACTTCAAAAGTATAAAAATTATTGGAAAATTCAATATATAAAAAAGCTGAAAGATTTGAAAGTGAAGAAAACTAAAACCTGATCACCAATAGTTGACCACCACATCCCTTGCAAAGCCAAGCTAGGAGGGCACGATCCTAGTAAAAACTCCCGCAGTTCAACTCTTTCCTACAAAACAATTGCTCAAGTTCAGTTCAAAATCTTCCAAATTCATAGTCTAGTGTTTCCAAGGCAAAATTGAATGTCTGAAGAGAGCACAATAAAAACAAATAAAACTGACAAAATTAAAAATAAAAAAATTAAACAAAAAAATTACAGTGCTGCCACGTGTTTCCAGCGAGACTCTTAGCCTTCTTGCCCCATCTTCCCAGCACATTGCGAACGGTCACCACTGTCTCGGTCACAACCAAAACGAAAATATGCATCCACGCGCATGCAAAGGGAAAGCAAAACACGATATACAAAATAACAAATTTTAAAAAATAAAAATACTGACCCATGAACATTTTGGGAGGTAGGAAGAAGAAGTGGAAAAGTATGGATTGGAGCGCGATTCCATGTGCGGTGGAAGCGGGGAAGTCGCGGAGCGCTGAAACGCCCTGAACGAAGGCAAAACCTTGGGGACGGGGACCTAAACGGTGGCGGCGTCCTTATGCGTGTCGGCGAGGAAGTTGCGAAGCGCTGAAACGCCCTGAACGAAGGCATTGGGAGCATCAGGAGCAATGTGGAGCGCAGAAACCCTAGCTTGCAATGGAGAAGGAATATGAAGAGGGGAAAGAAATAAAAAAGAGAGAGAAAGCTGCGTGAAGGAATACAAAGGCGGTTTTGTTTTAAAAACGTCGTTGTTTAAGTTTTTGATAATTATATAAATGTCACCTTGTCACATTCTAAGACGGTTATTTATAACCGCCTTAGAATATACGATGTAAAAATAATTTTTTGTTTTTTTAATTACAAAATTGCCACCGTGCTATATTTTAAATCGGTTCTCCAGAACTGTCATAAATATCGCGTCGTAAATCCAATATTTTCTAGTAGTGATTTGAAGTGAATGTTGTGTGTTTGTGTGATACAATTATTTATAATATATCTTTTTTCTTATGTCTTTCTTAAATTTTAAATGTTTGTAAGATATATCTCATTTTCCATTTGTTTGTCTTGTTTGTGTTTGGGTTGAATGTCTTTCTTGGAGGTAAAACTCCACTAGATTATGATGATGATGTTGGAAGAGAGACTTAGACCTTTATTTATTGTCTTTTATTTTTAGTTTATTTTGGGACAGTAAGGTTCTAACGGATTGTGATATCAGAGATTAATTTATTATTTTATGTCTATTTTTTTAAAATTAAATTAATGATTTTTATTTCTTAAATTTGATTATGTTTTAAGGAATTGTAACATCAAATTTGAGTCAATATATTTTATTGTCAATTTTAGTATTTATTTGAGTTAGGTATATAATGACCTTTTAGTATGATTACGAAAGTTTTAAATTTATTATTTTATTTTGAAATATTTTTTTATTTAATTATTATTTACACGGTACATGCATGTTACATCAAGATTATAATTATTTATAATATATATAGTCCGTAATAGCACATATTGAACAAACTCTCCCGCATAGCAGATGTCATTCTGTTTATGGTTTTTTGTCTCGGGCTGGAAAGCTTTTGCTGAATTCAGAATTTTGGAGCAATAGAATGTTATACTTCTAACCAGGTCCATGTCAGCAAAAACAATAAAGTGAATAAAGAGGACCCACATCAATTCTGAATTCTCATGTCACAATATTAAAGTTATGTCTTATTATGATGTTTCTTGACAAATAACTTGTCTAATAAATATTATGTTGTCAAATATGAATTGGATCTAATGGAAAAAATTAATCTCTTTTAACATGTTAAATTAAGATTTGAATTTTTATTAAAAAATGTGTTTATATTTATTGTCAATCATAACTCGAATAGGATTATTTTTAAAGGAAAACATCTGTCAGAAAAAAATGTTGTGAAAGACTCGTTCCAAATTCATGCTATATATGCAATGAAATAAGATTTTTAGGAGAGGTCAATAGCTAATTTTTCTATGGAATGAAATAAGATTTTTTTAGGAGTGTTGAATAGCCAATATAATTTTTCTATATTGAGGGATTAGTGTGCTTTTTCTACCGCTTTTCCATAAAAAAGTAAATTAATATTTATAAACTATTAGTTTTTTAATTGCTTGAAAATCAGTTAATAAATAGTTATATGTTGATACCCATAAAAAACCTCTGGGATAATGCAATTTAATCAAAATATTTTCATCCATTCATCTCTTTGTCCTAACTTTACTATAAGATAACTAAAATTATGAGAAATCATTGACTCTTTGAAACACGTGACCACATCGTTTTAAATTTGGGGTGCGTGTGCTTGTAAAATTGAACTGTAACTAATTCAACTACTTCATACATATTTGAACTATGCGCGATTCTACTTTTACTACTTTTATTTTAACACATGCAATCTTTCTTTTACGTATTTGATGTTCTATATTTGGGCTCATTACATTTTAGGTTTTTTGTCATAGTCTCGAAAGCTTTGGCTACATTCAAAGTCTTGTATGTAGGCTTGTATCATCCAAATTTGTTAATTTCCGGCCATGCTCACGTCAGCAAAAACTACAATTAAGCAGGATCATCTCAATTAAGCAGCAAAAACTACAATTAAGCAGGATCATCTCAAGCAAAAACTAAAATTTGTTGGTACATATCTCTTTGGAGTTACATTTCGTTGTAACTATGTTAAAATAAATACTCTAAACGTGAGACTATCTTGTTCTAAACGTGCTCACCGACGACCATACGTTAAGGTTTGAGTTGTTCTCAAAACCTTTGAATTAGTATGAGTCTAAAGAAGTTTGATATATAAAAGAATATTTGAAATTGTGCTTAGAAAGACAAAAGAATGAATACTCTTGAATATATTGTTTAAAGGTACAAGTGAGAAAGAAATACTTGTGTGCATTTTGAAACGTGATTCATGTGTAAAACTTTGCTTTTTACTGAAATTATTAAGTGTTGTTAAGGATTGGATATATATAAGTGTTGTAACACCAAGATTCAATTCTACTTCTCAAAATCATGGTTTAAAGTAAAAATAATTATTTTTTGTTTTGCCTTCATCATGGAAAAAAATTAATTATTTTTCTCACCATGGATCTAATTCAAACACACTAATACTAATAGTATATTAGTGTGAGACTAGCCAGGATGAAAACCGAGTTCATTTTCTTGTCCATTAACTCATTTAATCTACTACACTACTTATAAAAGAAGTCCATATTGTGTTAAAAACATTTTAGGTTTTATCAAATTGAACTTCATTTGTTCATTTTGTTTCACAATATGTTATTTCATACGTAGCTCCATATAACAATGTAGCTCGCATTTCTATATATAAAAAAAAAAAACAATGTAGCTTGCATTTTGTAAACTTTATTACTAATTGCATGTCTAATTAATAATACGCTCATGACCATCATCAAACCCCAACAATGTTGCTCAGATCACTCGTAGTAAGAGGGGTGTTTTCTTTTTTCCCACAGGCACTCGTAGTAAGGTAGACACTTTATTTTAATGGGCTTATTTCGGGTTAGGGAAAGCTTTGTAGGGATTTATTATTATTGAAGGGATCGAGACTTATGTGGTGCCCATTAATATAACATGGAACCTCTGTCGCATGTGCAAACAGGATCTTCTGTTTTTCTTTTGGTACCTCTGGTACCCGTTTGATCTATAATAGTATTCTTTTTGGCTATTCAAAAAAAAAAAATGTTGCTCAATTCGCTAAAGTATCCAAATAAAAGAAATAAAAAAAACATTTTTCTTAAAAAAAACTTAGATATTAAGTTATAGTTAAGATATAAATAATCAACGTATAATATTATATTTTTATTTAATACAAGCAAATACATGTGTTGAATATTGTGCAAACAAATATTAACTTAATTGCACTTTTGATTTTCCATATTAACATTATATATACGAACATGCTAACTCCATGTGTACCAGTCGTGTAAATTGTATGTAATTGCTTGTGTAAGGAAAAGACATTATTAGTTCAAATTGACAATGAAGAGACTTAATTATAAATTTTTAAAACTTTTATTCTATTTATTTATCTTTCATTTCCATTGAAATAGAGAAGGGTGTGATAATCTACAAAAATTTTCTATCTGGTTTCTGATTCATTTCATGAGAGCGATCGGCATTTTTCCCTTCTAAAGTATTTAATTTTACGTTTTAATTTGAATGTGATTTTCAAAAACTAATAAATAGAACTTTCACGTCCCCAATATAACTCTTCCACACACGCAATCATCTGTATGAATCATTTTTTCCCTTACAAGTTGAACCTATAAGCACCCATAAAAGACCAGGCAAACTGGGTCTCTCCTAAAGCTAAAGCCTAAAGGTAATGTTTCCTCTTCTTTTCCTTGTTTTTTACCACATAAAGAGATGGTCAACGTTGCCTCCATCATAGAAAGTGCTTTTTTATGTTAGAACTTAAAAAACTGATATATGAAGATGTCAATACTACATGCATTCATTTCATATCTTTTATTTATCTTCATCTCTCTTTTCTTATTATATTATACCGTCTATTATATTTAACTTTTTTTTCTCATTTATTTCCTTTTCATTTTAAGTGCCAAATAATATATGGGATATCAATGCAATGCATTATTGTCCTTATAATGTTAACATCGCAAGCGTAAACTGTAGCTTGATTGTTGTGAACAAAACAGCACCTGATTAATTCATTTTTCCAATTTACTTTTCTTCCACACTACTCTTTTCTGATTATTTTTTTCTCTTTCCTCTCTTACTACTTATTAGTTATTATCTCCCTTGTGGTTGTGACTTGTGAGTTCTGGGCTTCCAAAATTGGTCCACTAAGGACTAACGGCGTTTTATAATATGACTCGGTTAATCATTTTTCGAACATGCTTAATGCAAATTGAGGCTGTTGTCTGATGTCAAGCTAATAATGCATCATTCTCACTGCTGCTTATCGTCTGCTCAATCATTACAATGAGACTTTCATACAACAATGAAATTATTTTAAACAAAAAAATTAAAATATATTGATAATATATAACTTTTATATTATTATTATTATTATTATTAAAATATATTGATAATATATAACTTTTATATTATTATTATTATTATTATATTAGTACGAAATAGTCCCTACCGAAAGTGATGACTAACCTTCATCAAGGACTATCAACACACAAAGATAAGTATTTTTCTCACAAAAAGCGATGATTAACCTTTATATAGATCTAGTATCATAATCTTAAAAGGAAAAACAAGTCTTTAATTTAGAGAATATATCTTTAATTCTAAACATCATCCTATAAATAAGACAATATCTTTTTTTAAATCTAAACAATATCCTAGAAATTTGAAATTACAAAATTGAATTGTTTCCCAACAATCCTTCTCTCAAATAAAATTTAATTTCATCTCCAATCTTATTGGATGCCTGACATGCTTTCACTTTGCTTGCACAAAATCTGGTATGTTTCACAATATACTCGACAAGTACTGAATGGTGACACTTCTGAACTTGTATCACCAACTACCTCCATTGGAATACGCCTCTTGACTATCACATCGCCAATTAGACTTTTGGCACAAGAACCACACGCAAATTCATCATCAACTTCCTCAAGCTTCTTCAATACTCTTCTCTCTCTAGTCACTAGGCCGCAAAATCATTCAACTCTGATACCAATTGTTGGGAGAAAAAAATGCACTCATGTCTTTATTACTCAAAAATCACACAACCAAGAACAAAAGGCAACACCTTAAATGAAATAGAAAAAGATCACAATTTTATTTAAAATGATTCAGGCCCTCACCCCTACATCCACAACCTCAATCTCAATTTGTTTAACGTGATTCAGACCCTCATTCATATATCCAGGATCTCCTTAGAACAAGTTTTTAGGACAATATGGACAAACTTGTAAACCTTCCCTCAACATGACCCTCCTCTCACTTATGGTGGTGACCACCTTTTCAAGTTGAGTAATTCTCATCTTAAGAACCTATATATTTAGACCTAGCATCATAATCTTAAAAGGGGAAACAAATCTCTAATTTAGAGAATACATCTTTAATTCTAAACATCATCCTAGAAATAAGACGATATCCTTTTTTAAATCTAAACAATATCCTAGAGATTTGAAATTATAAATTTGAATTGTGTTTCCAATAGCAATGATGTGTCGTCATACAAATTGATGTTCTTAATGTTATCAATGGTTGTGATGGTATCACGTCATTACTTAACTAACGACATGGACTTAAAATAAAAATTTTAATATATAAAGGAATCAAAACAACAAAAATACTTATTAGGACCCAAAACAAAATTCAATCATTTATAGAGACCTTAAAGATATTTAAGGAAAAAAAATCACTTCATTTCTTATATTTTCGCTTAATACAACTCTATTTATCATAATATCTCTAATGGTGATTCATTCACAAGTTCTTAATTTTTAAAATAAATCTTACACTGTAATACTACATTTAATAAATTTAAATTTTTTTTATTCCAATAGTAAACTCACTTAAGAACATAAAATAAAACTTTAATAAATATAATATATATAGAGAGAGGAAGGATCCACTTACTTTAAGAGTAACTCTTTTAAAGAGTAACTCTTTTAAAGTTATTTTTGGAGTAAGTGAATCTCTCCTCATATATATATATATATATATATATATATATAGTATTTTTAAGAACTTAAAATAAGTCTCACTTGTAATTTTTTCTCTATTAATTTAGGTTTGTTCTAGCTCTACTTTGATGTAACATTTTCATATTCATATATAAAAAATAATTAGTCTTTTAGGTATGTTGGTAATTGTCCAATTTTTTTATCATGTGTATGAAAAATAAAACTTAATAAACATTCACTTAGAATATTGTTATTGGACACAATCAATAATGAAATAACACATCATTAAAATTTGAAGCAAAATGAAAAAAATAAAGTGATTTCTCCTATGTATGTGAATTTGGATTTTGGATGGCATCGGTACCTCAAATTTGTTTTAATAGTAGGATATATTTTATTTTTAATTGTTGATTAATACTTCAACATTACTTTTGTAAAATTAAACAATAAAGAAAAAATGATAGAAACAACTTTATAAAGACAAGGACAGAGGGCATGGAGGACCAACAAAAGAATTCTTCTTGTTCCCTATTGATGTGATCCTTAATAGGAGAGGATTGCTTGATATAGGTCACAGAGTTTGGATGACGGCACTTCTAGAGAGGGAAGATAAGTCAGGGTAGACGCCACAAGGATTACCTTGATAAGTCTAAGATTGGTTCAATAAGGAACCCAGAGAAATGCTCTCATATAATATTCGCAAAATGCCAAAAGTACCTTATATTGAAAACGAGTTCAATACATATAGTGTATCTGAGGTGCAGCTGGAAAGACACCAATTTTATTTAATTTAAAATTAAAACAAAAAATAGAAGAAAAAATGACATGGGCCTTCAGCAACAATCAAGATTCTTGATAGTGCCTCTGGGCCTTCATCATTCTCCACTTGGGCCTTGTTAAGTATGGCTGATACCATTTGTTGGAGGATATCATTTGAATGTTTGATCTTACTCCTGGTCATGGGTCCCTGTATTTGGACAGTTTTAGGATTCTCATCATTCCCTCCTTCTTGGAAAGCATTTGCCCTGAAATCTTCAGAATCATCACCTGTAACAAATGGAGTCAAGTCAACAACATTAAATGAAGAACTTACTCCATACTCACCTGGAATATCAATCTTGTAAACATTGTCATTGATCCTCTCTAGTACTTGGAAAGGTTCGTCTCCTTTAGGTTGAAGTTTGGACTTCCTTTATTTAGGAAACCTTTCATTCCTCATGTGTACCCAAACCCAATCACCTAGTTCAAGTACCACTTTCTTCCTGTTCTTGTTGGCTTGTTTGGCATAGCTTTCATTCTTCTTCGCAATTTGGGCCTTCACTTGCTCATGCACTCTTTTCACATACTCAACTTTAGCCTGTGTATCCTTATGCTTAAAATCAGAAATGTTAGGAAATGATAACAAATCAAGAGGAGTTAAGGGATT
Organism: Glycine soja; assembly: GCF_004193775.1. Lineage (NCBI taxonomy): Eukaryota > Viridiplantae > Streptophyta > Magnoliopsida > Fabales > Fabaceae > Glycine > Glycine soja. The sequence continues at coordinate 39,584,749 of NC_041011.1, read as the reverse complement.
AAAACCATACACTACTTCAAATGGAGAGTGTTGTGTAGTGCTATGTACAACCCTATTGTATGCAAATTTAACATGAGGCAGACATTCTTCCCCCTCTCTAATCCTAATTTGATGGTACTTACTTTTCAAATCAATTTTAGAGAAAACACAAGCTCCATGCAATTCATCCAACATATCGCCTAGCCTAGGAATGGGATGTCTATACTTTACCATGATGTTGTTGATGGCTCTGCAGTCTGTGCACATCCTCCAAGTTATGTCTTTCTTCAGCACTAGAATAACTAGGACAACACATGGACTCAAGCTTTCTTTCACTCACCCCTTCTGCATGAGGTCTTGCACTTGCTTCTTAATCTCCTCAATCTCTTGGGGATTGCTTTTGTAAGCTAGCTTGTTAGGCAATGAAGCTCTTGGAAGGAGGTCAATTTGATGTTCTATGCCTCTTGAAGGTGGCAGTCCATGAGGAATCTCCTTGGGAAATATATCTTTAAATTCCTGCAATAAGAGTTCAACACTAGGAGAAGAAGAAATAGTTAATTCATTAGAATTATCAACAGAAACTTTACTGTCTTTGCAGTACAATAGATAGAGCGGCTCACGAGCAAGTAACATTTTTCTCACTTCACTTACCTTTGCTAAATAATTAAATTTTCTCTCATGTGTATCACTATTTCTCTCATGTGTATCACTCTTTTCCTCACGTGTATCACTCTTCTTTTTCCTATTCCTATTTGGTGTTTCACTCTTTTCTTTCTCTTGTTCTATCTTTTCTCTCATTCTGATTTGGTCATCACACACTTCTCTAGGGGATAGAGGTTTAAGAATAATTTTCTGGTCATGGTGCTGGAAAGAAATCTTGTTGGTGAAGCCATTATGCATTGCTTTGGTGTCATACTACCATGGTCTTCCTAACAATATATGAGTTGCCTCCATTGGAATCACATCACACAACACCCTATCATTGTATCTTCCAATGGTGAGACACACCTCAACCTGCTAAGTCACTTTTACCTCTTCATCTTCACTAAGTCACTGAAGTCTGTATAACCTAGGATGGGGCTTAGTATCCAAATTCAGTTTGGACACTAACCTGGAACTTGCAACATTGGTACAACTTCCTCCATCAATAATTAAAGAGCAAAACTTACCATTAATTGTACATCTGGTGTGGAAAATATTTTCTCTTTGGGTGTCGTCCAGTGGCTGCATCTGACTTCCTAAAAGCCTTCTCACCATTAGCATATCACCCTGCATAGCTTCCTCCTCAAGCTCTTCTTCCACCTCTTCTTCTTCACTGATTTCAGATTCACTGGTGATTTCTCCATTTGCCTTCATGATCATAGTCCTCCTAGTCGGACAGTTAGAAGCAATATGTCCTCTGCCTAAGCATTTGAAGAATTTTATGTTTCTGGTGCCGGTGTTGGATGATGAGGTAGAATTATGCTTGGTTCTAGCACTGGCGTTGCTGACTTTCCATGTGGAGACTGTGTTGATGGGCTGGACGAGTTGCCTCTCTCCTTCTTAGATTTCTTGGTCTAGTTCTGGTTGAAGGTGTTGGATGAGTTCCTTCTAGCTGCGCTTTTCCTCTTCAGTTGTTATTCAACCCGAACTACCTTATGCAACAAATCATCCAATTTCGCATACTCCTATAATTCAACAACATCTCTAATGTCAGGATTTAGGCCACTTAGAAAATGAGTCATTGTGTCCTCAGTTTCTTCTTCAATGTTGGCCCTCACTAATGCCATCTCTATATCTTTGTAGTACTCCTCCACCGTCAGACTTCCCTGGGACAGCCTCTGGAGTTTCTATTGCATGGTTCTACTGTAACTAGTTGGAACATACTCATTTCGCATAACCCTTTTCATCTCAGTCCATGTATCTATCTCCCTCTCTTCCTCTCTCATCATCTCTCTTTGATTTTTATTCCACCAAACAAGGGTATAGTCTGAGAATTCAGCTGCTGCTAACTTCACCTTCTGCTCTTCAATATAATCATTGTAGAAGAATACATGCTCAATCTTCATCTCCCAGTCAAGGTAGGCATCTAGGTCACTCCTGACTTTGAAAGGAGGTATATTGAGTTTTATTCCCTCCATTTTGTTTTGCCTAGGTCCATCATTGCCACCTCTATTCCCATCATAATGTCTTCTAGCATTTTGATTCAGTTGGTTCTCCAATCTTTCAATTTGTCCATAGAGTTCTTCATTGTTATGGTTCAACAAACATTGTATTTGTGTAGTCATCACATCCAATAACAAACGCTAAGATCCGTCCAGTTGATGATATTCAACACCACCGTCACTAGTTCTTGCCATAATTAAGGAACAGAAAAATTTGCAGTAATTTAAACAAAGGTTTCAAGACCTCACCACACTCTACTCACGTGTTTCTCTCTTTGATGGAAGCACACTCGTATTTGATGCTCTCAATATAGGCTTTTGTGTGATGTTTTTACTCTTTCCTTTTACCACTCACTCCTTCTTAAGTTTCTGGATGAATCAAATTGGACGCACAAGGTAATAGAACAGGAAAGACAACTTAATTATCATGGACTCAATAACAAATTTGAATAACAAATTTGGATAACAGATTTGAATAACAGATTTGGATAACAAATTTAGATAACAAATTTCAATAACAGATTTCAATGACATGTAAACTTCAAATGATCGTAATTTTTGCTACGATTGTCCGTTTGAGGCTCACTATACATCAAAATGCTCAAAATTGAGAGGAGAATCCCTTGGCAAATCCCAAAGATATGGTCCATAATTTTTGCTGAAAAACGCCTCTAACTGCCTCAAATCCGCATTCAAAGATCAAACACCCACTTTTTTTTTTCAAACTTTCTGCAACTTTTTTTTTATAATGCTTTCTTTTCAAATTCATCTAGGATAATTTAAGCAATTCGTTCAATAGGCAATTAGGAAATTTGACCTCCTAAACCCTAAACCCCAAATTCATCCAGCAAGCAAAATTGTCCCCAAACAGATTTCGAAACAAAATGTGAAACAAAATTTTGAAACAGAACGAAGCAAGAACAAGAGCAAAGCAAGAACGCAAACAAGAATGCAAATTACAGAACAAAACACGAACCTGAGACAAATTAAAAAGAAAAAAATAATAAAAAATTGGATAGGATAGAACCTGTATCAAGAGCCGAAGCTCTGATATCAGATGATGTGATCCTTACTAGGACGAATTGCTTGATATAGGTCACAGAGTTTGGATGACGCCACTTCTAGAGAGGGAAGATAAGTCAGGGTAGACGCCACAAGGATTATCTTGATAAGTCTAAGATTGATTCAACAAGGAACCCAGAGAGAAGCTCTCACAAAATATTCACAAAATGCCAAAAGTCCCTATTGGACAAGTGACCTCAATAACTTAAGAGGAGGGTGAATTAAGTTTTACAAAATTTTCCACTAACAAACTTTTAACCCCCTTTTAAATGATAGGCTCAAAATACAGAAGAAGAAGCAATAATCAATTTAATAATGTTCTTTAAACGTGCAAGATAAAATTGATTGCAATAAAATAAATAAGATAAGGGAAGAGAAAATTGCAAACTCAATTTATACTGGTTCGACCACTTCCCGTGCCTACATCCAGTCCTCAAGCAACCCACTTGAGATTTTTCACTATCTCTGTAAATCCTTTACAGACTTTGAATACACCTTGGGATCCTTCACCCTTGTGTTCAAGATTCTCACACTCTAAGAGACATAACATCTCTTGATTACAACTGATTTCAAGAGATGAACGGAAAGATTTCTCTCCTTTAAAGTAGATGATACAAATTGAAGATTCTAGAAGAATTTCTCTCTTTTAGAGATGATAATACAAATTGAAGTTCCTAGATGAATTCTTAATAGATTTGCAAGTGTTTGACCAAGAGTTGTTTAGAGAGCATTTGACAATTAAGTTCTCTTTGAAAACTCTCTCATGCTTTTCGAAGTCAGACACACACATATATAGGCCCATTGTGCCTTTTCAAAATGGTTTGAAAATATGTGTCTTTTCAAAAAGCATTTCTAAAATTTTCTCATTGGTAATCGATTACAAGTTTCTAGTAATCAATTACACAGTTATATTTTGAAGGATCATGACTTCTCAAAGTGTTTTCTAAAGTGTCGTTACTGGTAATCAATTAAAAACATTTGGTAATCGATTACAAGATTCAAAATTCAAATTTCAAAACCCTTTTGAAAAGCTTCTTTCCAAATTTATCTCTGGTAATTGGTTACACTGCCTGGTAATCGATTACTAGTGCCTTTGATCTCTTGGAAACAATTTGTTTTGAGGCAAAAACCAATCAAACAGTGAGATTGTTTGAGGCCTTATCTTTTTCTTGATCTTGTTTGCTTGACCTTGAATTAATCTTGAAGCAATGCTTAACCTTTGAATGTTTGTTGAAGCAACCTTGTTTGATTCTACTTTGACATCATCAAAACCTTGTATTCATACATTCACAGTCCCTTCTATTGAAAATGAGTTCAATACATATAGTGTATCTAAGGTGTAGCTGGAAATACACCAATTTTATTTAATTTAAAATTAAAATGAAAATAGAAAAAAATGGCATAGGCCTTCAAATTAGTTTGGGTCTTCAGCAACAGTCAAGATTCTTGGTAGTGCCTCTGAGCCTTCATCATTCTCCACTTGGGCCTTGTTAAGTATGACTGATACCATTTGTTGGAGGATATCCTCTGACTGTTTGGTCCTACTCCTGGTCATGGGTCCTTGTATTTGGGCAGTTTTAGGATTCACATCACCTATGATTGACATTAAAAAATGACTATTCAATAAGAGTGATTAAGTTGCTGACAAAAAAAAAGTGTGTGATGTGATTAAGTTGCCTTAGCGTCAATATTAGTTGGATTTTTACTTGATATAACTTTCTATGACGACAACAAAGTGTTAATTAAGGTTAATTACAACTTTATATAACTTTACATTAAGATCTGTGATTGAGATCAAGGTGAAAAATATTTCGATCAAGGTTGAAGTGAAGTTATCCTAATCAAGATTGACTTGAAATTATTTTAATTAAGGTTGAGAGAAAGATATTATGAGTTGTAATCAGACCTGAGTTAAAAATACTCATACTTTTGTTTTGTTAATTTTATTTTTTTGTGATTTTTTATTTGGGTCGTGATGAGATTGTCGGACAACAAAGAAACACCTTAAAATTATATGATTTTTGAAACATTTAAAGTCTCCATGTAAGATTTCATTCTCACAATCCAAAGGTCATAACTTTCTCCGTCAAAGTTAGGCGAAGAAATTTGTGAAAAACCTACTTCTACTTCCATCTTTATACATCGATAAGAATCTTAACTTATTTTTGCTTGTAGAAATACAATTATAAAAGGAAGATATATTGGTTATGTTTGACAAAAACTAATTGAAAAACTAATTGGAAACTGAAAAGGTAGTTGAAAGCTGAAAAAGTAACTTATTAAATTATAAATATTTGATAAAATTAGTTGTTAAAGTAACTGAAAATTGTAAAATGATAGAAAAATAATAAAATCATTATTTATTAAAAAAATGTAACACGGACAATGAATAAATATATTAAGGATAAAAATGAAAAAAAAATATAAAAAATTAGAAATTAACATTTTAAAAAAACACTACTTCGAGAAGCATTTCAAAAACACTAAAAACTACTAAAAAACTTGTCTATAGAACAATTAAACAAGTTTTTCAATTAGTAAAAAAAAGTTATAAACTAATTGAAATACCTTATTAAATATAACTATTGTGTAAAAGAGATACATCAATAGGTTATTCATAGACCTTATATATATATATATATATCAAAAGTGTAACAAAATTCAAATATTTTAATCTTAAAATGAAATTGTCAATCTCCTAACCTAAAAGATGACATCATGTCCTTATATTTTTTCTAAACAAAATCATAATATTTTAAAACCTAAATAATATCTTAAAATTTTAGAACAAATAACAAATTCTTAAAAGATAAATTAAATTATTTTTTCGAAATTTAAAATATCAAACATATTCTCGATACATTACACGGTATTTATTGTTAATAATAAAGAAAGCGCTAGGTCTAAATCATGGCTTGGTTTCTTGTTATTTCCATTACACGTTGGTTTCCAACCACCCTTTGCATTAAGGACCGCGTGGTTTTATTAGTTTGCTCGCTAGATTTGTGGATTGACAAGAATGACCATGTTGCCGAAAACTAAACATGAATTTAACTTGATGACGCACGGGGGTAACGTGGTAATTATCTGGAGCACAAGATTATGTTATGTCCCATAACTTTAATTCCTACCTTACATTGGTATGTATTAATATATTATGATGCCGTCATGGTTGCTTTATTACGACAACGGATGCGGCAACTCTTGGGAAGATCAATTCATAAGAGGAATAATAATTTTATGTGGGTCATCATCACAATAATAAAAATATCATAAGGTAAATTAGAGGCCTAATTATCATTAGAGTCCCAATTAATTTTAATTTAGACAAGGAGCCACTTCGCTAGAATAGCGTATGGCCAAATAAGGAGATAGCACGTCTCTGTCTTCATCACACTGAAATGATATGATTTACTTTTTTATTTGTAAAGCATCATTACATGTGCGGGTTAACAAAATATTTCTATTAATAGTAGTGCTGTATGAATTCATTTAAAAAAAAAAAAGACTTATAGTCGAAGTAACTTGGATTTTAGCGAAAAGGAAAGAACCAATTATGTTCGTGATTGATTCATTATCTTTGTTGTATAAAGTAATATGTACAAGTTCAATTTTTTTTTTCAAAAATTTGAAGTTATTTTGATAATATTAAAGGCATTAAAATAATAATGCTTCATAATTAATAAAAGGTGTAATTAAAATATTATTTAATTACGTTTCATGTTCTTTTAAAAAATAATTTAAAATATATTGTGATAATAATGTAATTAAAGATATCATATGCAAAAAAAAAAAATATAAGTATTACGGTCATTATATATTGTCTATTTAAATATTACATTAAATAAAATGCATAATATATTATTTTCACGGTCATTACCTATTGTCTATTTAAATATTACCTTAAATTTTTATTGTATAAAATAATATACACATACTCAATTTTTTCCTTCAAAAGTTTGAGGTCATTTTTGATAATTTTAAATGCATCAAAACAATAATGTCAAGTAATAAAGATACAATTAAAATATCATTTAGTTATGTTTCATGCACTGTTTAATTACAAATAAAATATTTTGAAATATATTGTGATAATAATACAATTAGAGATATCATATTAATTAAAAATTTGGTAAAATAACTAAATGATAAATTTATTCGTTCACTCTTTTGCTTATTGTTACAATGTCGTATTAATTTTTATAAAAATCTAATTGTCTATTATTATTTTTTATTTTTTTAAAATAATAGAAAATATTACTATCCACACGTAATTAATTTATATTGTTCGTACGTATATCGCATGGAAACATGCCCTTGTTGTGAAATAATTAAAATAACGTCATTTGAAGTGTAATTGTATGGTTGGGAGAGAATTAACGGAGGAGAAGATGGAAAAAATCAAACACATTCAGCATGATTTAAAAAAAAAATGCAATGAGAGATGTGTAGGCATCAATATCATGGATATTGGCGGAGCTACAATTATGTGAGGGTACACACTTACATCTCTTTATTTTTTAAAATTTATTAAATTTATAAATAAAATCTTCTATTTTTATATTTTATTTCATTTATATTTATATAATTAAATTCACTGATTTTATTTTTTATAATTTATATTCATTGATTTAGGATCTTGAATTTATCACCTAACTCAGGTGACGTGAAGACGATAACAATGCTGTAATGGAATAGGGAATAAATTCAACCTGTATAATTATCATGAAACTTTAAATTCTACTATATTCAAAGTTTTGTGAATTACTATAATTGCTCCAAAGGGGGTTATCATAAGTGGTACTTGGTGTTGTAATCAATCTATAGGAGTAGGATCTATATATGTATCTTTTCAATTTAAATATCTTCTGAATCAAGGCTCAGTGCCAGTGGTTGATCATATGGCAAATAATATGCTATTACATATTTGGAGTACGACTGTGAACAATGTCATCATGATAATCCCACAACCACCAATGTGGGAACCATTAATAATGTCATGATTCATGAATAATCACATTACCAGCAGCTGCACCGGAAAAAATGGATTATACTGATGTCATATGATAGACAATTAATTGCAGAGGGACACACATTTTATTAGTATATAGTCATGTCATGAAATCCCATTAACTACCACCAAGGTATTTATTTATTTATTTTGCTGAATACCACTAAGGTATATGCAACTGTACGGGAAAAGGGACTATATTTTCATATTGTTTTCACTCTATTTTTTTTTCTTCTTATTAGTTAAAAAATTAGAATGAGAAAATATTGATGGTGAAGATCACAAAAAAAAAGTATTCATTAATAAGTATTTTTAGGACATTAAAAGCACTGGTTAACATACTTTTTTTTTTCTCTCACATTAGTTACTTATGGGCTCATCTTTTTCATTTCATTAAATTAGAGAATGCTTATTGGAAATAAAAAAATTCTCGATGATCTATCTTTCCAAAACATTAAACTCATCGTATCTCTTAATTAAATGGTATGTCTTTCTTTGTGTATGCCATTAGTAAAATACACTCTCAATTATTACGAGCACGTAGCACCACTAGCAAGACACAAGTAATATTCAAAATTGCACAGTACATTTGACTAAATAATTTAATCAAATGCTTATCTAATGAGTATTTATCTTCTGCTTGTTTTTGTATAAGTTGTTTATATAATAAAAAAAACCAAATCCTATTCATTTAATTAAGTCAGTTGATATATATCGGTCATAAGTTATTTTAAAGAAATTATTGAAATCAGCTGAAAACAACTTATAAATATATAATAAGTTATTTTCTTCTTAAGTTTTCCAAAATACTCGTATCAAAAGATTAATTCAAATAAATTGTTAAATTCTCCCACACACATGATTCCAAAAAGTGCAAGCTTAAAGAAAAGAGGATTCCTTCAAACACATACACAGGTGAATAATTAATGATTAACATTAACATTTACCGTTAAAAAAACATACCCAAGTGAGATTTGTTCCAGATTACATTACATCAATTTGCTGCATTCATGAAGGATTTCATTATTCAGAGTGGGGTGTTGATCCCATTTGTGTTATCATACCCCTGCATTCATGAAATATCTCTTTTACTAGGAAAGCATTTGTTTGTCCCCAGTTGTGAGCTGTGACTATGTCCTGTGCTTAATCAATATTATTACTTACCTTTATTAATAATTATTAACGTCATTAATTACTAATTAGAATATTCTAGCCTTTTTGTTAAATTCTCTTGTACTTGATTCTTACATATAAATAAAATAAAATAAAACCTTTGATACAGAAATATGGGGACCAATTGCGTCATTGGAAATGGGTGATGCATGTGGTAACCAAATATAAGCAGCGTAGCTTATGGAAGCAGTGATTTATAAGCAGCATAGCTTATGAAAGCAGTGGTTTTTTTTTTATCAGGTTTTTGGAGCCCACTTGGTAAGATATTAATGTTGATATGAATATATGATGTATAAAGAAGTGAGATAATATGAATTTTTTTCAGTAATTTTTAGAATTTTATTAATGGAAAGGATAATTTCATAAATAAAATTAAACAAATAATGTATTATTAACGAAAATAATTGGTGATCAGACTTTACTTATTTTTCGATCGAATTCTAAATTAATCAGAATTTCTTCTCCTATGTATATATAGAGAGAGAAAGGAGGATGAATCAAATTACACCTATGTAATTTTGATAATTATTACACACTATTTTTATAACTTGATATCAAATGTAATTTTTATTAATTCAATCATTGAATTATATTTACATATTATCAAGATCATGTGTTAAATTTTGTCAAAATTGAACAATAATAAGAAAATATTTAAATAATTCATATTTTAGTGTATTTTGAAATATTTATATTATGTCGATTTTAGTTTATATGAAACGAGGTAATAAATAATTTTTGAATAATATGAAATTTTGCATATATGATTTGTGTAAAAGAAACTTTGAATCCAACGATGAATTTAAAAAATATATTTTTTCTGATAAAAGTTATAAAATAATATAATAATTATCATATATATATATATATATATATATATAAAGAGAGAAATAAAATTTACTTAGTAACTCATCTTAACTATTAAATCTGAAGAAGATGAATCATAAAAATAAATATTACCTTTAAAAAGATTAATCTTAGAGTACTTCTGCTCTTATATATATAAAATGGCCTTGCAGCATTGGAGATACGAGACCATCAACTGATTTCTGTTACTTAAAAAATGACTAATAAATGATAATCTGAAGTATTGCATTTTCTAGGCAATTTCCCGGTATGACCAAATGAGATTGGGCTTTCTAGGTGGGCCAAATCTTTTTGGTTCTGATGGTCCAAAATTCAAACAACACTTTATATAAATCAATTCTATATTTCTGTTGACGTTTTGGAAACATTTAATGTTTTTAATATATTGATTTTTAATAAGAAATTTTCTCTATTTATTAGTTAACTATTATCCTAACAGAAATGATCAGTAATTATAATAATAAATTTAAATTACAAATTTTCTTCATCTATTAATTAATTAATTAATTAATTAATTAATTAATTATATTCAATTTGGTCACTCTTTTAATAAGAGATCGAATTTAGTCTCTTATTTTAAATAAAAATCTTCAACGTGGTCATTTTGTTTAATTTAGACGGATGCATTGAAGCATTTAAAAAAAATTATAAACTAAATTAAATAAAAAAATGGTCATATTAAAATATTTTTTAAAAATAAGAATTTAAATTAAATATTTTATTAAAAGAAGGATTAAATAAATAAATAAAAAGACTGAATTAGTAATTTAGGCAAATATTAATAATAAAAAATTGAGATAATATATTTAGCAAGAGAATCCCATATTCGATATTTTTTGTTTGCGAAAATTAGTCAAGCTGACTGTGGTCATAATATCACAAATATAATTAGTCTATGATTTATTGAGCTAAACAATACTCATGAAAAACAAATAAAATAAAATGCATTTACTCCATAAAAATTATCTTTGTCTGTATACTTTTATCATCTTCCGTTTTCTCTCTTTTTTATCTTTATTTTTTTACTAAAGCCATTGTGTCTATATTTTGTTTTAGTTTATTTTTTACACACACGTATAATCATACACGTAAAATTAAATTAATATGTGCCTAGAGGACCTACAAGGGCATCCCCGTGTTGACTTACTGTACCTTTAAGTTCCACTCATGACAATTAACAGTGTGGTTTGAGATTAAATTTTTAGATTTTTATTAATAAATAACATGTATTTTTTTCATATTTTTATTAAAATTATTATTTTATTTGCCTTTAAAATAAAGAGAAAATTATCTTAGCATAAACTTTCATGTAAAAAAGAAAGTATAAAGCGACATAATAATGCTGAACGAACGTAAGAAAGCATCGGATATACTACATGCTGAACCAAAATATGTTAACGGTATGTTTCAATAAACTTCTTCGGGAACACTTTTAAAAGAAAAAAGAATAATTTATTTTTTTTATAAATTAAAATTAACTTAAACATAAGTTAATTTGTATAAACTATTCTTTCATATAAATTTTCTAAAAAATAAATTTTAATTTATACAAACTAATTTTTCAGTCAAATATTTTTTATATAAACTAATTTTAATTTATAGAAAAACTTATTTTATTTTTCTTTCTTAGAAATATTGTTAGAGAGAAAAATAACACAAGGAACAATAAATATACACATTGTAGATTACAAGTATTGTTCATGTTCAAACTAAATAGAATTTTTATGAGAACTTAAAACTTCTGATAAAATAATTTCACGTCAATTAATTCATGTTATGGTGGTGTATAAACCACTAAACAGAGTTACTTTTTATGTTTTTTTTTTCAAACGAAAAAGATAAAGTTAAAAAAAAAAAGATAGTTTGTGATTGGTTTAAAAGAAATTAAAGTGAAGTCCTTTTAATATTCTTATGCTTAATCAGTTATTTGTGTAATGATCCAAATGGCGTCTACTTTTGAAATTCTACAAAGCACGAGGAATAAAAGAATCCTTACTTGCTTTCCTTTGTCTCACTGTCTTTTTTATATATATTTTTCTAGCTATCATTTTTTAATACTTCAATAGAAATAAAAGGAGAATGAGAAAAAAAAATATATTCTAGAATGGACGGCGGAATGGCTATTGGGCATATGTGAGGATCGGGCTTTGAAAAAAAAAAAGAGACCATATAATTTAATATTTTTTTTGTGTAATTATACAATATTTACACTGTACATATATTTTAAAATTTCAGTGAAAATTTTAAATATATATATATAAATATCATTACGACCAAAAGTATGATTATTATTCAACAATTGTGGAATCATGTATTTTAACAAAATAAAAAGTGTAATACAAGATATGATGATTGTCGATGATAAGAATTCCATTTTATTAAATAATTAATTAAAGAAGTAAAAGTTTTAAAAGTGAATGGCGACACAACACCACATGGCTTATCTATATCATGAACGTCTCTTGGCTCTAGATTGATTAGTTTATTACAACTTTTTTTTTGAGCTAGTCATTCTGATTACAACTGTTTTTTACTGCGACATTATTCTCTGTATTATATAACAGATGTCAGGTTTATGTGAAATATAAAAATATAAATTCAAAATATTTAAATTATGAATAAGATATATGTAACTAATTAAAATAGAATTTTAAGTTATAATTTTAATAGATATTTAAATTTATAAAAAAATATATGCACAATTATTTCAAAGGAATTCTCATTCAAAATTTAAAATAAGTATTTGTTAAGTTTAGAGCATGGTATTGAAATTGTATTTCAAAATTATAGTTTCTATTCCGATTCTATTGGAACTATAATTCTTAAGTTTTGACTGTGAAAAGAATCAAAGCGTAGGATTTTTTCTAAGGTAAATTTCAATTTTATGTAAACGCCTTAATTAGAATTAGTCACGAGTAGAACTAAGTTGGCTTAGAGTAAAAATAATTTATGGCAACAAGAACGGTAGTAACCGTAGTAAAGAGGGTTTAAACGATGGTGATGATAACAATTTATGTTGGTGTCACTAATATTAATTAGTGAAAATCCATGATGCTAGTAATATTAATAATGATAGTAGTGATCGATTGATGGTTCTAATACTAATGAGAATAGATGGTGATGGTAATTCTAGTAAAGATAATTGTAGTTTTGAGAATATGGTGATAATAATAAATGGTAAATGGTGGTGATAATAAGATAATAATGATAATAGTGGTGGACTCATGGTAGTAATACTAATGAGAATAGATGGTGATGATAATTCTAATAAAGACAACTATAGTTTTGAGAATATGGTGATATAAATAAATGATAAATGGTGGTGATAAAAAGATAATAATGATAATAATGGTGAACTCATGGTAATAATAGTAATGAGAATAAATGGTGATGATAATTCTAATAAAGACAATTGTAGTTTTGAGAATATAATAATAACAATAAATGATAAATGGTAGTGATAATAAGATATTAATAATTAGTATTGATATTGATATTGAAATAAGAACACTGATGGATATAAGGGGGCAACATTATAAGAGGTCAGGGATGATCTAAGGGGCTCAAGCAGGGATTTTATCCTCTTTCTTTATGTAAATATGAAAAAAAAAAAGAAAAACCAAACTTAAAAAATATTAATATAAGAAAATATATGAGAAAAATAAATTTTTAAGTTGATATTTGCTTAAATTTTTCTATTAGGTTATATTTCCAATTTTATTCATAAAATATTTAAATAATTATTTATTAGAATTAAAATATTTAAATAATTATGTAAAAAAAAAACAATCCCCTTTAATACACTTCCGGACCTATCCCTAATAGTAAGGGCCTCTCCCTCATCTCTCCTCTCTTAGTATCCTTTATGTATATATGAGAGTAAAAAAAATTAAAAATTAAAATACTAATAAAAAATGTATAAAAAATAAATTTTTGAGTTGATATTTGCTTAAAATTTTTATGGATCATATTTCTAATTTTATCCATAAATCAATAATAAATAAAAATTTTATGGATCATATCTCTAGTTTTTAAACTAATTTTTATTAAACAATTATTTATTTAAAGTTATGTATTTAAATAATTGCGTAAAAAAATCTTAGTTCCCCCTTTTATCTCAAATTTCATATCTAAGTTCGTTCAAAAAGACACTAGGAAAAGTAAGAAATACACGCATTATTTTTATAACCCTTAAGTAAGAAGACTCTAAAAGATTTTACTCAATTCAATCAAATCTAAATTAGATTAATTTTTCAACTTTTGCTTTGTTATAATCTTTATAGAAGTTTAATTTCATTAAAATAAATAAAATACAAATTTAATTAAAATATGTAGAATATCAATTAAAGAAATTTTATAATAAAACTAAAAGATGAATTTTAAATTCTAAATTTAATTTCAAATTGAATGTAATTCAATAATATATTTCTCAAACGGATAAAATAAAGTTTAGCTTTATGTACAATGAAAAAGTTTTTAAATGAGTAAAAACAATATATATATAAGCTTTTTAAAAGCATACGTTACAAAATTTTGATTTTGTATTGATTTCATATTTGAATTTAAATAAATCGGATCATATAACATAACCATTTATTTATATTTTTGCTCAGTTTTTTCAACTTTTGTTAGATTGGTTGATATTGAACCTCTGTAGCAAGTCGTAATACAAGGTCGAGGGAGGGGTCCAGCTTTTATTAGAAGGAAGTTGCGTTTCCTATAATAATAATTAATAGAGTATCAGATGGCATGATATGAACATTATAACAATCTATTCATTACATTATTACTTACGACGTTATGCTTTGTTGTTTTGAAAGTGACTCCCACGTAGCCTACTCTTCTATTCCATTCTATTCTATATTCTTTCTCTCTCTCTCTCTCTTTTTTCTCTTAATAAATCTAATCGGAATCTTCACCAGTTAATCAGAGCTTTGAGTAGATAAGACTCGTGGATGTGTCATCTCCTTTATTCAACGTTGAATATTGTTATTATTCTTGCCCGGTAAGGAAAAAACTCTCTCTCTCTCAATTCACTTCCTTCTTAATTCTCACAACACATGCTTAATCTTAATCTTAATCTTAATTAATTATGCTGTTTTCTGTTTGATCATCAATCAGCATGGTTTTGAATTTTGATGTCTGTCTGGTCTCGTGCTTTGGTCTAAGGCTTCTTTATTTCGGGGGTGTACTGTAATTCAGCCATAACATGCCCATGTGCTCAGTTCTCATATTTTTCTTTAAAAAAGCCATAGATGTGGTGTGTCTTTGTCCTTGTTTTGACACTCAATTAACCTTCTTTTTGCGTCAATCTTGATATCTTAGATTTGCTTGCAAGATTATGTCAAGACCCTTTCTTGCCTCCTCTCATTAGGATAATTGGCTTTCCCAAATTTGCAAGTTTTTTGGGTTTACTTACATGGGGTGCTCTTTTGACCTTCTCTAATTTGTTTTCCTTTTAAAAAAAGCCTTGATATTTGTGGAGTATATTATTGATTTCTATTACTCTATGCAATTCATCAAAATAATTTTGGATTATGAGATAATTTCTATGTGTGTGATCCACCTCATAGGAGAATAGTTAAACTTTTGTGCCTTTTTTTACTTAATTTCGTTCATCATTTAATGCAGGTATTGAGAAAATACTTTTTCGCTGAAGCTCTGAATAACAGACCATCATCGACAGATGGGGTCTGAAGGTCCTCCAGCAGCTGTGGCAACAGTTCATGTAACAGGTTTCAGGAAATTCCATGGAGTTTCTGAGAATCCAACGGAGACAATTGTCAATAATTTGAATGAATATTTGAACAAGAAGAAGGGTTTGCCAAAAGGCTTAGTTATTGGGAGTTGCAGCATTCTTGAGACTGCAGGTCAAGGAGCACTCATTCCCCTCTACCAGACATTGAAGTCTGCCATTACTTCCAAGGAATCAGAATCTTCAAGTTCCAATAAAATTATTTGGGTGAGTATCCCATATACTTGATATGTAGGTTAACAATTTGTGCTATCTAGTCTCTAGTCAATCCTTATGAAGTTCTCGTATTCCAGGTGAATTGCTTACTAATTAAAAAAAAAATGAGACAATATCATTAAGATGGTAGTAAGCTAAATCCAAGACTATTCCGTCTTATTCCTTGTTCGCCTGCCTACACTAGTTTCAGTTTGCAATAACGATGGACAAACCTAATATTTGTTCTAATCACTTGAGCAATGTTGAATGTAGACCATGGCATGGACTGTCTGTCTGTATATTACTCAATCAAAGTTTTGTTAAAAACAATTATGCAATTATTAGTGTCCCAAGATTTAACAGTTGATTCCAATGCATTGATGATTTATCACGTATGTGCATGCACTTAATGTCAACCATTGATTTTTCATCAAAGATTGAGATTACTTATGTTATCCACTGAAGTGAGAAACATACTTTAGAGGAGTATGATCCATACAATCAAGGGTTAATGGTGATTAAAAATCACTGGACTCTAAACTTCAATTTTGTAAATAGTTTAGTATAGAACTAAATGAAACTTCCTTTGAACTTTTTTCTTAGTACCTTAACACTAACACTAAGGATTTACTAAAAGGATAACAGTGAAAGGGGGATGGTCTTAAATCTTAACATCATCTCTGAGGCATACCCTCAGACAGAATGGTGAGAGTGCCCAGCATGCAAGGAATTTTCCTTGGCTGGATTCAGTATCTTAAATCTCAGACCTTTATTCTTTGTTTCATTTCTACATCCATAAATCTAACATTTTGGTTGTTTCTGATTATGTTCGTTTAGCTGCATTTTGGGGTTAACAGTGCCGCAACGAGGTTTGCTATCGAGCGTCAAGCTGTCAACGAGGCTACCTTCCGCTGCCCTGATGAAATGGGATGGAAGCCCCAGGTTAGATTGGATCAATAGATAAATTAGAAACTTGCTTTCATCAAATCTGATCTTGAATAACTCTGTCCTCCTTTATTGATAGTTTCCAAAATTTTATGTTACAGAAAGTCCCTATTGTTCCTTCAGATGGTGCAATTACACGAATACGGGAGGTAAATTGGATCACTGATTTTTCTTACACATCAATTCCCAATGTTTACTATTTGGCCGGTTTTAAGCTGTTAGTCCTAATATAGTAATGTTAAGCTTTGCTTTATACCTTGCATGTATTTAAGGTGCTGTGTTATTTTCTTTTTAATTGTTTTGATGACCCTGCAGCTGCAGCTTACACCATGTTCAATATCATTTAGCAGGCTTTTCGATTGTCTTTTTTGGGGCCATAGCATCTAGAGTCTTTATGTTATTCATTCGTCTAAAGTTAAGAATCAGGAGTTATAGAGAAATATTTTGTTTTAATGGTCTGTGCCTAGTACAAAGTTATTGGCTTGCATATAGACAACATGATCATGCAAATTACTGAATAATTGCTATATCAAAATTTTGGCATAATGATTCTCTGTTGTTTTCTTCTATAATATGATTTTGTGTCTTATGTCCTCACTTTTATGCAGACTACCCTTCTTCCTGTGGAGGAGATCACCAAGGCCTTGGCAAATAAGGGCTATGATGTTATGACATCTGATGATGCAGGAAGGTTTGTGTGCAACTACGTTTACTATCATTCGCTTCGCTTTGCGGAGCAGAATGGGACTAAATCCCTTTTTGTGCACGTGCCACTCTTCTCTACAATCAATGAAGAGACACAGATGCAATTTGCTGCTTCCTTGCTAGAGGTACTTGCTTCGACATGCCAGTAACATCCGGCTCATGCAAATGTTCAGGTGTTGCCATGCTTATGAAAGTGGATGAGTGTACTTTGAATGAGATGCTATAAATTATGATTACAAGATGTTGTTTGGAAATGGAAAACGGTATATTGCAAATGGCATGTGTAGCAGAGGCGTTTGCTTTCATCAGTCAATGTTTCTGATTAAAAGGCTTCGGCAAATTGTCAAGACATGTTGACATCTTCAGTGTTACCTTGTGAATAAATGTTAGTTTTCCTTATCCTTAAGACTGTTCTTATTTTTCGTTGTAACTTGGTTATGAATGAATTAATACGATACACGTGTCCGAGTAAAATTGAAAGCTAATGATTCACTAAGTGTTTTCTCAGTTAGATTCTCAATATAGACTGATGAAGCTATTCACAGTTCTGGTAGTTGAATTTTATCACTCAGATTACTAACTACTTCCTCGCCGTTTGGGGAAGTTCTTGGGTAGTTTTTTTTTTATCAGTTCTTCTTGTTGGGTAGGTTTGCTGAGACAGGGTGTTGAGTTTATGTGAAATAATTAAATTGGAATTATATATAACTTAGGATGTTGACTAATCGTATAAGTTGGCCATTAGATTATACATGTTAAGTGATTTAGTCTTTTATTATTTTAGTGACTAATCTAATTTAGTTTTTCAGAAATTTATTTTAGTTCTTCCCAATCCACAATTTGGTCTCTAAATCATAGTATATGTTAAGGACTTGCCAGTACGTTAGTCCCATGAATTTAACTTTTATATCCACTCAACATGCTGATCACCACTTCGATTCAAATACTACGTCCTAAAGTTATTAAACTACTTTTTTAGACTGATCATGGACTTACCGCTACCAGAAATTACTAGTACAACTTAAATGAATCCATAGGCCACTCCCTAGATCCTTTAGGTTCAATGGATATCGCTAATGCAATCCATTAGGTTACAAGTTACAGCCATCTTTTCCCCGTTTTAATTGCCTCCTCTTCATTTTGGTCATACTCCCAAAAACTTAGATAATGCAAAGATTGGGATCTCTGCAAGTGCATATGACATGCAGATCTAAATCTAATGGATTCTACAAATTTTTGTTGTGTTTATAAGTTTTCTTTATATATAAAGGGTCAAATTATAGTATATGCAATGGACAAATTTTGTTGGGATAAATTGTTCTTTAACTCAAATATTTGCACACATAGGCTATTAAAGATTTCAATCATTTATTTAAAAGTTGAGATTAAAAAGGATTCTAATACTACTGCTTCAAAATAGTTTTGTATTTGACATAGACCTGATACTTGCAAAAAAAACGAATGTCTTTGGCTTCCTGAAACATGCATTTTAAAGATAACGCACACTGTTGAAAAATGAGAATATTTACAAAAGTATTCGGATAAGAATCCTGCCTGATAATGCCATAGCTAGCTCCTGTTTCTGGTTATAAGTGCCACCTTTTCTCTTGTAAAAAAATACCCATTGCTCAGCCATTTTTGACTAATACCAAACAACATCATTGAGGCAGAGTTAGTGGATTCCCATCAAGAAGGGCATAAAACCGGTGGAATTTTAAGTGTCTGCATAGTTCCATATGCATTCCAGTAAAATGGGTTGACCAAAATATGACCTTGTGCAGGAAACAATTCCACTTAAGACAAAATGAGCTTTATGCATGGAACACAATCCCTGCAAGCAAAACATATCAAAGGGCTTTTCACATCATAAGTTCTTCTAATATTTGAGTTTGAAACATGGGAAACTGAAACTGCTGTCAGCTGTGCTCTGGTTGATGCAGACATGCAGATTCAGTTCTTGGATCGCAACTTATATTTCATTTTTTTTTATCCATAGGAATCCAACTCAGGTACCAAGAGTTTAGAACAACTTGGACAATGCAGTTCTTGGATCACAAGTTATATTCCATATGTTCACATAACAACCGGCTCCAATCTACGCGCCTGTAGTACTACAAGAGCTTGTTGGTGCTGGTAGACGTATAATATTAAAAGATAATTAATAGAATTACCGTTGGAAATGACCGAATTGTAAACTTTTCTAAGTGAATTATTTGTGTTTTCAAAGTGAATTCCACCAGTTTTGGGACTCTGAGCAGGTGAAATTATTATAAACTTTTCTATTTGGACATTTTGACAACTATCAAATCGGAACCGGAATTGAGAGCTGTTCTTGGTTTTGAGTCCTTGTACTTTCAAATTAGAGCTCATGAAGAACCTGATGGCCAGCATGAGAGGATTCAATGACAACTCAAAGCGCATCTATATCTAGCTAGGCATACAAGCCGAACTAACACGTTGCATGAGAGAATTGGTTTTGATATATAATACAAAGTTTGTATTCACATGATTACACATCCATGTTATTCTGAGACACCTTTTAAATTTTTTATGAAGAAAAGGAAACTCCAAAATGTGACTATAGACAATTAGACACAAAATTAAACCCACAAACACACTCACGCAGCGGAAGATAAAATGAGAGAGCAAATCAATTCTACACAAACTCACTCACACAAGGGAGGAAGAGACTTGAATTTTACAAATTAAAATTGATTTCACTCGTGTTCAAAATGTTACATGAAAGTGGCCTTTTATAGGCAAGCAAATGGGGGTACAACAAGAAGCTACTAGTAGTTTCTAAATGTTTCTTTCTAGGCAGGTGGAGAAAAATCTTGAAAGTGAAATTTCTAGCAGCTTCTCTACTCTTCCAATAATAGTGGTGCTATTGTTTTTAAAAGCTTGATTTAAATATATTTTTTTAATTGACATTGCCTCCCTTAAATCAAGCTTGTATCATTTCGAGCATTTTCTTTATCTTGTAAAATAACTCGGTATTCAACAACTTCGTAAAAAATATTTGCTACTTGCTCCTCAATCGGGCAACAATTAATCTCAACTTCTTTATTTGCTACCAACTCTCGTATCTTGTGAAATCGAATATCAATGTGCTTAGATCTCTCATGGAAGATCGGATTTTTGCTCAATGCAATAGCCGACTTGTTGTTGCATAATATTTTTGTAGGAGCATTCTCTGATGATGCATCTCTTCTAAAATTCTACTAAGCCATACTTTGTGTGGCACAACTAGTTGTTGTAATATATTTTGCTTTTGCCGTTGAAAGTGCAACTATTAGTTGTTTCTTTGAGGACCATGATACTGCACCTGCCCAATCACTGTCTGTATATCTGACAAGCTTTACATGATTATTCTTAGCATAAAAAATTTCATCAGTCAGAGTACCTTTAATATATCTAAGAATTCTCTTAGCTCCTGCAAATGACTAACGCGTGACTAACGCGTGGCTCCTCCATGAATCTGCTAAGCAAACTGACTCCAAAGACAATATATGGTCTTGTTGCAACCAAATATCTCAAACTTCCAATCAAACTCTTATTTAGAGTTACATCCACCCTTTTGCCTTCAACATCTCTTCAACTGGTGTAGAAACAGGCTTTGAATTCTTTCACTTGAATTTCTTCAGAATATCACATGCATACTTCCTCTAGGAGATGCAAAACCCATCATCTTGCTTATTGACCTCAATGCCAAGAAAATAGGACACCAGGCCTGAATCTGTCATCTCAAAACAACTTATCATAGCCTCCCTGAATTCTACAATCAACTTTGAATTGATGCCAGTGAAGATTAGATCATCAACATAAAGACACACAATGAGAATATCTCCAGGATCAATAGATTTGACATATAATATGTGCTCACAAGGACATCTTTCAAAGACATTATGAACAAACCAGGAATCGGTCTTTTTATACCATGCTCTTGTGCTTGTTTCAACCCATACAAAGCCTTCTTTTAACTTGTAGACTTTGTCTTCCTTTCCTTCAACAACATATTCTGCAAGTTGCTTAACGTAGACTTCTTCCAGAACACCATTCCGAAATGCAAATTTTACATCCATCTGATATATCTTCCAACTATTTTGAGCCAAAAGAGAAATGATCATGCGAATAATACCTAAACTTGCAACAAGAACAAATACTTCAAAGTAATTGATACCTGGTTTTTGTTTATAACCTTTTGCAACTAGTCTTGCTTTGAAGCGATCAATTTCTCCTTTAAGGTTGTACTTAGTCTTCTACATTCACTTTAATTCAATTGGCCTTTTGTTTGTTGGCAAGTCCACCAACTCCCACGTGTCATTTTTCTCAATAGCACGAATCTCATCATCCATCGCCTTTTTCCAATTCTCATCACTTGAGGCTTCTTCAAAAGTAACTGGATCATAGTTTGCAAATAAAGAAAAATTGATAATCTCTTCATCAGATGGATTATTGTGATTAAACATGACACAGTCTTGCAATCTAGCTGGGAGTTGATGATTCCTTTGTGGCCTCCTGGATGATTTTGGCTCATCAGGTGTTGGATTTGACAACCTTTCATCATTTTCTTCATGGTTGTCAGCGATCACCACCGGCTCCTGTTGAGACTTTGAAGACTAATCCCACATGTCTTTCTCGTCAAACATCATGTCTCTACTGATAATCACCTTCTTTGTTTGTGGATTATAAAGCTTGTAGGCTTTTGACTGTGTTGTAGCCAATGAAAATACACTTTTCTCCTTTATCGTCCAATTTCTTCTTGAGCTGATCTAAAACATATGCATATGTTATGCACCCAAAAACTTTAAGATGTTTGATTGATGGCCGCCTTCCACTCCAGGCTTTTTCTAGCATCTTATCACGAATACTGTTAGTTAGGCACCTATTCAAAATGTAGACAACGGTAGCAACAGCTTCTGCCCAGAACTCCTTAGGCATTTTCTTGGCCTTCAGCATGCACCTCACCATATCCATGATTGTTCTATTTTTCCTTTCAGCTACTCCATTCTGCTAAGGCATGTATTTTGTTGTCAATTGATGCTAAATTCCATGTTGATCAAAGAAAGTTTTGCAGGCGAGATATTCTTGTCCTTTGTCAGTTCGGAGTACTTTGATTCTGCACCTACTTTGCTTCTCTACGAACGCCGTGAACATCTTGAAAGCATCACCAGCTTCAGATTTTTGCTTCAAGAAATATACACATGTCTTTCTACTAAAGTCAACGATGAAAGTGATAAAGTACCTGCTACCTCTAGGTGTTGGAATCTCAACTAAGCACAAATCTGAGTGATCTATCTTGAGCAGCTTTCTTGCCCTCCAAGATTTTCCGGTTGAAAATGAATCTTTGTGTTTCTTTCCAATTTCACATGTCTCGTACACTCCATTAGGAACATTCACAATAGGTAAACTAGAAACAAGTTATTTTCTTGATAGATAATTTAATCCAAAAAAGTGAAAATGGCCAAAGCGCATATGCCATAACCAATCATCATTTGGAATAACTGAACTTAAGCAAGAAAGCTTTTCATGATGAATTTTTAAAGGGAATAGGCGGTTAGGAGTCATCTTCACCTTAGCGACGAGTCTTCCATTTTTGTCAATCAACATGCAATAGCCTTAATGAATCTTCATGTTAAAACCTTTCGCTGACAGTTGTCCCATACTTAATAAGTTGTGAAGAAGCTTGGGAGCAAAGAAAACATCAAAGATGAAATTTTGTGAACCATCCTCCTTGATCGTGATTTGGCTTTTTCCCAAAATAGGAATATTTGCGTTGTTTCCAAATTTGACGGTAGATTTTACCGTTTCGTCTAAAGAAGAAAATAACTCCTTCCAACACATATGATTACTACAACCAATATCTAAATACCAGATATTTTCATCCTCCTGAAAATTATTACTGGCTAAAAATAAACTTTGTTGGGCATTAGAATTCTCACCCAGATTTTAACTTTCTGCGACGTTTGCCTGTTGTTTGAGTCTACAATCCACAACTCTATGCCCAAACTTTACATAGTTGAAGCAATTAAAATTCGCTTGACCATGGTAATTGTTACCTTAACCTTGTCCTTAGTTTGCAGCACCAAAATTACCTACACCTCTTCCTTCATTAAAAGCTTTGAAATTATTCTTTCTTCCTTGATTGAAATTTCCGCATCCTGGTTCTATAATTTCCTCGACTTTTGGCTTTTGCTCCTTGAGTGGATTCAGCTACATTCACTTGACTCTTCAATGCTTCACCTACTTTTCCTGTCTTCTCCAAAATTCTACTCACATGGCTTTCAATACTACCTTACAACTCTGCTACAGTCATGATATTTGTGTCGTGGGACTCGATTATCGTAGTCACTACATGATCTTACTTCATTGGCATGGTGTGTAGAATTTTATCTGGCACCTTGTTGTCTAAGATGTCCTCTCCATACACCCTCATCTTATTGACAATATTTGTAATACATGAAAAATATTGTTCTACAGATTCAAAGTCATACATTTCGTACCTTTCATATTCTCTTCGCAGAGATTACAGCTTCAACTTCTGGGCCTTTTCCACTCCCTTGTAAGACAGCTTCAAGATATCACACGCTTCTTTTGCTGTTTTGGCATTTACAATTTTTCCAAAAATTGAAAAATCTACCCTTTGTTGAATTTGCGGCAGCACCAACGGGTCTTTCCTCCGAGCAATATCATCAGTTCCTTTAGCTAGTCCCATCTCAACAAAACTCCAAAGATTGTGAGCTCTCAAATGTGTTCTCATCAAAGCCTCCCAGTAGTAAAAATCTAATTTTCCATCTAGTTTGGGACCAAACCAAACAATGTTATAATTGGTAGTCATCTCTCTCTCAACCGTATCAAATCTCTATTTTTTAACACACATTCTTGTTCCTCACACACTCACTATTTTTCTCTCTCACTACTACTAAAGCTTTCTAGCTCTGATAGCAATTCTAGACAATTGGCCACAAAATTAAACTCACTTACACAGCAGAAGATAAAATGAGAGAGCAAATAAATTCTACACAAACTCACTCACGCACAAGGGAGGAAGAGACTAGAATTTTACAAACTAAAATTGATTTCACTTATGCTCAAAGTGTTACATGATGGTGGCCTTTTATAGGCAAGCAAATAGCGGTGCAACAAGAAGCTACTAGTAGTTTTTACATGTTTCTTTCTAGGCAGGTAGAGAAAAATCTTTGAAAGTAAAATTTCTAGTAGCTTCTCTACTCTTCAAATAATAGTTGTCTGCTATTATTTTTAAAAACTTGATTTAAATATTTTTTTTAACCAACAGCGATGCAGGGTAAAATCATTGTTAAAACCCTTTACTTGATGCAGGCATTAGCTTATGCAATTTATTCAAATTCCTCATTAATGGCTTTATCCTAACAAGTGATAACTTTTTGTAAACCCATTTTACCAGACATCTTTCACTTTCACCTTAATTTGGACATAAAAACATATAATTCTTCCATGTTTGTGGCCAAACAAATTATAAGTTAGTACATGATTTGTTACTAAGGATAAAGCTCAAAGTTACATGATTATGAAGCTTTATTCACAGAATTGCTTCTTATCAGAATCTTACTTTCTCAGTAATGCATTATTGTAGTAGTGTCAAAGTAGGTTGCTTGATACCTTATTGTATACAAGATTCTTCTTTTATATGCAACATTCTTCTAGAGATGTTAAACGTTCCAGTTCAGAAACAGACGTTTTCTGAATTTTGTTTTACCCACGTAAATATGTTCGATAACTTCTCTAGATTACTAACGTAAAACCTGACAGTGAAAATGTGCTATAAACTTAGTTGAATACAAGATGTCATTCACTCGAAGGGTATCATGATTAATTAAACATATTTTCTACAAAAATATATTAAAATTCAACTTAGAAATAAAGATGAAAAAGATAAGATGTTGACAAAAACTAAGAGTGCTTTCGATGAATAGGTCCATAAACTCCATTTGCCTCCCCTTGCTGCTGAAACCCAATAACAAACCCATTCACGTTCTTGGTGCTGTGAAAACCCATGAACTCCAATTGACAGATCCAAAAAAAAATTTTAGTGGGACAAAAAAAAATTTAGTATATTTATAGAAAAAATATCACAAATTTTTATAAATACATAATATTATGATAAAAAACAAATTAATAATACTTAGCCTTCATGTTACAATAACCTCTACGTATTTTTCTATTTTAAAAATGTATGATTTTTTTTATTGTTAATACTATAAAAAAATTAAGAACATAAGTGATAAAATTAGTACCAATTTATTTTCTATTTTGTCTCTTAAAACTTATTACATCAATTCATTTTAAAAAATTATCTTATGAGAAAAACACTAATTTTTTATTTGGACAAAAGTAAAATTTATTAAATATATTTAAGTATAAAAATTAATCTTTTGCCTCCAACAGGTTCCTTTACCGTTGACCCCAAGAACAAACTCTCTAACTTGTTGGTGCCGCAGGCCAACCCCATGAATCCCAACTCCCTTGCTGTCAAAAACCATTAAATATAAAACAAATTATACTTGCACCCCTATACTTTGGACTTACACCCAATTCATTTATGACACCTACATAAAGCCCCTTAAGTTTTGTAAGTTGCTACCCTTGCAGTTCATTAACAGTGACAGTGTTAGCTCTGTTAAGCCAAACTTATCACATGCTAGGCACATGCTGACTTAATGAAATCATTAGGACAAAAAAGCCCTCATCTTCCTCATTGAACTCAACCTTCAACAACAACATTCTCCATCCATCTTTCATCTGAATTGTCGACAACAACAAAACTTCTAATATCCAAGTCCTGACACTAACATTCTCCCTCATAATTAGCCTATGGGTTCAAACTTGGCAAAAAATTAGTAATAAGGGGGTTAACAGAAAAACAGTTAGTGATTCAAACCGTCCCTATTCGTGTGAAACTTGCACCCATCTAACTGTTTATATCATCTTTTGTAATTTATATGCAGGTTTCGGGTTCAATGTATTGATTTCGATATATGTAAGCAACATAAAAAAGAGAACGAAGGCTTACAGCAAATCAAACATAAGAAAACAAAAAGGGTCTAAGGGTCTAGAAAACCAGTATATTCCTTAAAAAAATCTGAACTTTTTTTTCCAAGAACATCAACCCAATCAATCAATGTTTGGAACATCCCGGGAAATCACAAAATCAGCTATGCACTTGGTTGAATTAGCTGACTCGTTTTTGTTATGACTTTTGCAATAATTTTTTTCTTCCTTCATCAGGAGGTTCCTCGTAACTCATAAGCCTAGAACATTGTTAAAAAAATCTGAATATAATTTTTTCTCATAAACCACCAAGGAATCAAGGTCTGGAATATCTCCTTAAATCACAAATTCCTCTATGCTCTCAAGAGTCATGCAACTCATCATTTTTGTTACAGCTCTCAAAATAATCTCTTTCTCCCTTGGTTGAGGGTTTCCAAAGCCAAAATTTGCAAGATGATAAAAGTGTCGTCTAATAACTATTCTTGCTCTTAGGCTTTTTCACTGTCTTGATTGAGCATTCTTTTTCTTGATCCCATTGCTTAATCTTTGTTCTTACTTTCTCTCTCTAACTTAATGAATGACTAAGTTTTTTTTATGAATATAATAATATGTGAAAATCTATAACAAGTTTTCTATCTAAGAATGTTTGCAGATTAGATTGGATTAATTTAATGTTGATAAAAAAATTATCTAATTCAATCATTTCATTTTTGAAATTCATCATTCGATCAGTTTAGTTTGAAATTTAAAATTTAATCCAATCTAATCTAAAGCAAATTGAATTGGACCATTTTTTTTAATTTTAGTATTACTTTTTTTTCCTGTGAAGAAAATATAAAATAAATTATAAGCATACAGAAAACATAGTAAAAATGAATCTTTTTTTAAAGTTATTGGCATCACTGCCAATAACAGCGTCGTGAAGTGAAAACTGGTGGATAATACTGTCCAGGGCTCCAGGCTGCTTCAGGTGAAAAATGCTTATAAATGTATGTGTTAAAGCAAACTCAGCAGTCTATTATCATACTGTATTACAATAAGATAGATTTTGGATTTAATCATAAGTTAAGCGTTGGGTAGATATAAGAAAACTCCAAATAATACGGTGGAGCTAGGTCATAAGAAATCACTAGAATCCAGCCACACAATGAAAATTAGAAGAACTAAAAGGTTAAATTAAGAAATGATTGAACAGAACACAGACACGGAGATGCAGTTATGAGAAGTGGGTAGAATTACAAATCTATCCCCAGTCGAGAAAGGGAAGGTGGAGATATACGCCGTCAGGCGGAGGCTGCAGGGAGGGGGGAAGATTGCCGAATGACACTCCTACCACACTCCCTGCACATAAATATGGTTCAAATCAAATTAATAAATTGTATTGCTTCTCATTAACTAACACAAAAGTGATTAATTAATTAATTAATTAAATTACCTGGTGAAGGCGACGGTGTGGTTACGATTGGCGGCTGCTGGACATTGTTGTTGGGAACGGGATGGAGATATTTGCAAGAGTCGCCGTAGCGGCAAAATCCCTAAACATAGAGAGAGTCAATGAGAATTGACAAGACAAGATTGCTTCTGATGAAAATTGAAGGGGAAGTTGAAAATTGAGTGGGTACCGTGTTGACGAAGTGAAAGCAAAGGGGTCGATTGGGAATCGGAGGGATTTGTTGTTGTTTGAAGGAATCGTACCAGCGAGCTTTGGCTTGGTGGTGTTGAATGCCCTGAACGTGTCGTTTCCGATCTGCTGGTGTGTCTTGGAATAGCTTGTCGCAGTAATCGCAGTAATACTTCTTCACCGGCATTCTCACGCTTTCAATCTTAACCCGAATTAAAAACGGGATCAGACACAGAAACTATATATATCAGAGATATCTTAGTGATTTACACTTGTGTGTGTGTGTGTTTTTTTTTTAAATTATAAAATTGTCAATTTCATAAATAAACAGTGAAATTAGAAAGAAAAAAAAACACAAGTAAATAGATCCTTATATTATCACCAAAAAAAATAGATCCTTATATTTATATTAATAATAATAATTCTTAATGATTGATAATATTATATCTTGAAATATATCATTAACTTAATGATGTTGTAGGAGAAGTGTCAAATAAATGCTTTTATACTTAACAATACCTTGAGTGAAAAAATTTATCGTCTATAATGATTCTATCCAATTCGAATAAAATTGTTTCCAATAAGATATTCATGTGACTTAGAAAGAGAAAAAAAAAAGTAGGGATACCTTATATAATTTGCATAAAATACAGGGAGCGTGAATTACTGTAATTTGTTCAATGTAAAGAGATAGTGGTGATGAAGGGTCAATAGTCATCCTCATGCTAAGAATCCAACGACAGAAACCACCAAATTGACCTTAGACCCCTTAATCAAAGTAGTTAAAGAATTAAGCTCTCAACCTTGAATATTGGAATTCAAAGTAGTTAAGGAATAGCTCTCAACTTGAAAATGCCTCATGGATTTAGTCTCCATTGACGAAGATTTTCTTACCGTAAAGAAAAGGGGAGAAAAAATATGCCCAAGAAATTTGTCATTTTATTCGAACGCGCTTGTATATATTCTTTGTACCGTAGGCAAGAGTCATTCTTACCCATCAAAGATTATTTTTTAAGTGTTCGCACAAGTCCACTCAAGCACCTCAGCCTCAAATTGAAAATAATACTGAAACTAAAAAAGGGTAAGTCATCCTAACTGTTTGATTAAATTAACATCGATCACGATCAATCGAGCAATATATACAAGACAAGCACCAAGACTTCGTCCCAAGTCGTTTGGTCAGAGCTTTACCTAAAGAGTGGAAAATAAACAAATGCACAGACAAGGCCATTACAACTTCCAACCACCACGCTAAGCATAACTAAATTAAATAACAACCCATCAGTGTCTCAACAAATACAAATATTGATGCAACATTCAGATAATTGCAGACATTTTGTCTTCTATTGTATGTTACAATCTGCTGTGATACAGGAAACAGGGTATTCTACTACATACCCATCGGGGGGTAGGATGATAATGAGTAGCATGTATCTCTAAATCTGATTTTACAGGGCAACCGAATACAATAAAGATACCAACAAATATCATTTTAAATAGAAGGAAAGCGCGGCATTCTCATATGGAAACAACACTTGCAGTTCTGTTACACTTCACAAGCCAAGAAACGGGCATTGCTTCCTTGCATGCTCTGGAACCAATTTCACCAAAATCTCAGCTGGGACACCTTTCAGTTCTGGTACAAGCACCAATAACATACAAAAAGTCAGCCAATAATTTCTTAATGAAAACAAAGAAAGACCAAAGTCACATAAACACAATAGCCTATTCCAAAATCAACATACCATGGGATTTGAAATTAAATAGTGGTGGAAGGAATCGGCCATTTGGCAAGCGAGAATTTGGATCACGAAGTTCGTCAAAGAAAGGATGCGTCAAGGCATCTAACTACACCACACAAAGCAAAAATCACAAAATACTCAATACATAATCAGATGTTGAGACACAAACATTGAATAATTAGATTAGAAAACATAAAATTGCCAAACACTGAAACACAAACTTGCAAAACCAAGGAAGCACTATTATTATCTTTTTTCCTAAGGTGGGATACTAAAAGTTTGATAAGAAGTCCGATACTCACAGCTGTGCACCGCAAGTTAGGGGAGTATTGTAGTAGTCTTGATACCAAATCAACAGCCTCTGGAGGCATGCGCTTATGGAAGATCTAGTAGAGAAGAAAATCAGTGAATATATTTTAGTATAGTGTGTTCAATAAGGATTTTTAAATGCGTTAATATGATGAGCTTAAGAAGAAAGCATGAAATGCTATTAAATTTATTTGTGATACCTTGTGCCATGGATGTGCTTTAATCTGTGGGAATTTAAATTCTGTATAATTAGGGTTCATGCACTTAATCTCTTCCCTTGTTGGAGTGCCCAGAACCTATTAACACACAACAAATGATCATTTACATGTTATAATACTGGCACTGCATAAGTAAGCAAGGCAACCTATATAATTGATCAAGTCATCAAATAGGCCAATTCAATATTAAAAGGCTAAAGCAAAATATGAGATCAACAGTTCAAAACACTTGCAAATAAGATATAACAACAATAAAGAAAGTTAGAAATCACAAAGATTACCTTGATAATCTCAACAAGTTGATCAACTCCACTCTCACCAGGGAACAAAGGCTGTAAAAAGAAAATACAAATTTTAATTAAGTAAGCCAAACCAAAAAAAAAAAAAAAAAAGAGATCACATCAACAGCCACCAACCTGTCCAAGAAGCAGCTCAGCTAAAACACATCCAACAGACCAGACGTCAATGGCTGTAGTATATTCAGTTGCGCCAAATATGAGCTCAGGTGCTCTATAGTATCTAGAACATATGTATGATATATTTGGTTCACCTTTTACCTGTCAAAGGTCAAGACCAAATAAGGAAAAGTAAAACTACAATCTAACCAAGGAAAACAGAAAGGTTGAATGAAGAGGAATAATTTAAGGAGGAAGGGGCTGAAATGCAGACATATATAACGTACCAAAACCTTTGCACTTCCAAAGTCACATAATTTAACCTGGTGAGTGTGTGGATTGACCTGCACAGAAAAACATTCAGTTAGTATTTTCCACCCAACAGCCCTGTCTGCAGAGTTTGAATTAGTTGCTTCCCATCTTTTAGCTCCCCTAAACACAACCATAACTATGAAACAAGAGAATCAGAATAAATTATCAATGATTTATGCAAATTAAAACAAAGTCCATACCAATAGATTTTGAGGCTTGATATCCCGATGGCAGACTCCAATACAACGATGAATATAAGATAATGCCCTAAAGATCTGCAACATAAAAAAAATATTGTTACAGCCTGAACAACGATGAGAGCTGGAGACAGGAAGGGCAACAGTCATACCTGGTATGTATAGAGTTTCACATATATCAGTGGCATCCTTTGGTTCAACTTGTTGTAATGTTTTATCACCCGATTAACTGTTTCAGGAACATACTCGAGAACCAAATTAAGGTATAGTTCATCCTTTTCAGTGGTTGAAAAGAAACAGTGCTTCAAAGCAACGACATTTGGGTGGTCAAGAAGGCGCATTGTTTGCAGCTCCCGGTTCTTGTACCTCTTGTCTTGAAGAACCTTTTTGATAGCCACAGTTTCACCAGTTTCCAAGCACTTAGCCTACAATCACACCCAATGTCAGAACTAAGGCAATAATTATGTCACTTGTGTTGAAAAGGCTAAAGAAATGCATCTCTTTTAGTCAACTGGAAATTTTACCTGGAAGACAACTCCAAATGATCCATGCCCTACAACACGCTCTGCCATGTAGCTTATAGTCTAAAATATTAACATAAAGTATAAGATTATTTTAAAACAATAAACATATAGAATAAAAAAAAAACCCACAAGAACTAAAATAGACGGTTAACAAGAATATGACAAAAACCACATTGCGACATTATCACCCTATCTAATAATATCACAAGATTCATCAATCAGAAACCAATCGGAGAGGATAATTGCCAATCACAAGACACGACAAACCAAGTTGCACACAGCAAGAGGTTATGTGAGTCACCGTAAAAAGATTCATCACAGTGATGATACGACAAAAACCACATCACGACATTCTCACCCTATCCAATAATATCACAAGTTCATCAATCAGTAAAAAATCGGTGAGGAGAATTGCCAATCACAAGAAATGACAAAAACACATTGCACACTGCAAGAAGTTATGCGCGTCATCGTAAAAAGATTCTAGTCAGCAAGCAGCGAGCTGATATCATAACCAAATTGAGGATTTTCTTTTTCTGTTATTGACTTCAAGGACAATGATAATCATTGTCAATTCAAACGTCAATATTCAAAATCACAGCAGCTATAGGGAGTGGGGGAAAACATTTGCACACAAATAACAATATGAAGCTGTAGCATTGATTGTTTACAGCCTTCCAAGGTAAGCACAGAAAGTGAGACAGTGCAAGAGTTAATCATTTCAAACGGCATAAATGAGTGTGTATATGATTGATAAAGGAAAAAAGGGGGGGAAGGTATACCTGCTTGGGCTGACCATTTCTACCCCCAATGGTAGTCACAATGATATGTCCTGTCTCCGTTCCATTGCCATCAACAACTGTGGCTTCCATTTCCTACAAAATGAAGCAAACTGTAAGTAACCAACAACATGGACATAGAGAAAATAAAACTAACATGAAAAAAACGAAAATATCAAAGAGCGGGGTTACAAATTACATACTCTATCATCCCTAATTTTCATATCGTTCATCTCCTCTGGCAATCTATCAACACCTGCTGCTCCATGCCCACTGGCTTCTCTCAAACCCGAAGTTGGTGCCACACCAACCGATGTCATCTTCGCTGAATCCCTTTCTCTTTTAACTGCTTCTGCTCAAAAACCACTCATTTACCACTCATTTACCTGCCAGAATGAACAATTCCACCATAATTAAAATAAATAAATAAAAAACAAAAAGAAGATATATTAGATATGCGTAGAAAAATGACAGTAACATATTTCCTTTTTAATTTTTCAGAAGCAAAATTGCAGTCAACAGGCTTCATAAAAACAGAACCAAACAGGAAAGTCACACCACCGTTCGAACATGAATTTAAGAGACAAAAATCGCAAATACATTCCGCCCATAAATAAATATTCATTTTGCCAAAAAAGAAAAAACATTGAAGGAATATAAATTTTAAAAAAAAAGCCCATCAATCTCACAGAACACAACAAATCCAACGAAAAACTCATGAACAACAGAAAAAAAAAACAAAAAACAAAAAATCCCTAAACAAACCTAAACCGAAGATCCCCGCAACCGAACGCGAAACAAGTCGATCCGAAAACACAAAACAAAATTAACGAACGCAGAGGGTTCGACGCACACGAAAAACACACCAAACAAACGCCAGTCACATCGGAGAAAAAAGCATAAAATAAAAAGGAAGAAACAGAGAGAAAAAGAAAATATATATAGTTAGAGAAGGAAGAGAAGGAAGCGAGATGCGGAAGCGGCGGTTAGAAGGAAGAGAAAGAGAGAGTTAGAGTTAGATCGATGATGATAATGGCATACATACCCATACCCATACCCATACCCATACCCATGGCGTGTGTAAGTAACAGTTGTTTTCTGCTTTGCTTTTTTGTGTGGTGTGCTATAATGCGCTGGTGACAGTCAAAGAAGAAAACCAACCCATTCTAACTATTTATTTATTTTCTTCAATAATTCTGTATTTTCGGAAAATAAATAAATAAAAATAGAAAAATCTAGCAAGTGTAACCTGGTTTTCTTGTCCCTTAGCTTTTGACCATTCAAAGTTGAAAACTCAGTGTATTAAAATGGTAACAGCTATTAATTGGCCACAGTGGCTTGTGCCTTCTTTCATGGGCGTTTTTTTTCATAAAAAAATTACAATGACACGTGAAAAAATTACAACGGCTAACAAATGAATAGACAACAGCTAAATATACTTCATTTTTTTTTTCTTTTGTTCTCGAGTTTAGCATGTTACAGCTAGAAGATAACGGTGTGCTCAATAATTATGCGTATAAAATGACAATTAACATAATTCTTATCATTTATTTTATTCGTTATTTAACGAGATTTTATATTCTTATTATCCCTCCCTCGATAGAAAGGAAAAAAAAAAAAAAAACCTTCGTACCTGACAATGGCATGTATTTTGATGCTTTAAAAACCGTTTTGACCGCATTCAAAACAAAAAAAAACAACGTTTTGACCATTGTGTAAAATACATTCAGTAAATAACAAAATACTAATTTTTATGTATTAGTAGTGTAAGATTTTAACATTGATAACAATTCAGAGTAAATTCAAATTTGACTTAAATTTGTTATAATTAGGGGTAAGCATAACATGCCCGGCGTGATCCGACTTGAGTTTATCTGGATGACTTTAGGTTTTAAATATGGATCGAGAAATGCTGGGAAACTTAAAAAAAAATAAAATATTTAGCACGTTCTCTAACACATTTTGAGGATATATCATCTTACATCCCACCCCCTATACATATATAATAATAATTTTATTAACTTTTATAATAATTAGTTTACTAAGATAAATTATAATTAAATGATACAACAAAATTATTTTATCTTTTGTCAGTATATAATTATTAAACTTATTTTTATTGATTAAAATTTATTAAAAATAATTCAATTTTGTGGAGTTTATATTATATTTAATGTTTTTCTCTTAATTTTATAATTTTTAATAAATTTTAGTTAAATTTGAGTGTGTTAAAGAAATATGTTAGAAAATATATTTCTAACATTTCTTAGATATATTTGATAACTTTTTTAAAGATAAATTTGGATTATGGGGTCATTCTAACTTGATTTAATGTTCTTCATGTTTTAAAAAATATTATTTTTTAACAATATTTTTATCCATATAAATAAAAAATAAATATTAAAAAATTTATAATAACTCACATGTTGTACTTATCTAACTTAAATAAATTCTTTTGATAATATTTTTTAACAATTATGTATTAATAATGATAAAATATTTAATAAAAAACATTTTGTCTAACATAATATTATATTTATAATGATATTATTTATTCTAAAATATATATTGTAAACTATATCTTAATTTAATTTAATGCTTCTTTAATTATACGAATTAACTATACATATTTTTAATATTAATATATTATGGCTTATAAAAAAATATTGATGTATTGTATTAAAATTTAAAAGTCTAGGTTGACTCCGGTCGCATCTCACGTATTTTCGAGTCTGGAGTCAGGTTTGAGTTTAATTAATAATCCGGTTAAAAATTTGGGTCTGGTAGAGACAAAGATAAATTTGTCCTATATCTCTCTTATTCATCTCTAATTACAATAACCAAAATTGATTCTTAAAAATAATAAAATAGCATTCACCCAAAAAAAAATAGCAAAATAGTTTTCAAAATTATAACTTATCAATCAATTTTTTTTTCTTTCTGAGAAGCAAGTGGTTTGTGAAATTAGTTACTAAAATTAAACAAATGGCAAAAATGACCTTTAATATAAATCATCAATCAATTTGTTCTTTGTTATTAGTTGGTGTTATCTAATATTGTTAAAAAATGTTTAATTGACATATTTTCTACCAACAAATATTAGCAATTATTATATTATGTTAGTAGAGAGATTTAAATTCATAATCTTCTTATTACTACACCCTTTATTTTTATCATTTAATTGACACGTTAAGTATATATGATATAATAAGCTAATCACGTATGCATGATTTTCACATAATATGAATATAATGACAAAAAAATAGTAAAATGATAATCAGTTTTCATTCTTTTTTTACTTGTTAATTTTGCATTAATATTTCAATATGTCTGCTACGAAAATGTAACCAAATTAACTCACGAAATCAAGTTGTGTGAAACATGCATAATTAAATGGAAAAATTCAATTTTATTTTTTAATGTAACGGTAAAGGTTGAATCTCTTCGTTTGATTAATATACGTGTTTCACACGTCTTTATGTTAGGAATTACTTTTTTTTTAACTTAAATATACTTTTTGGGTGTACTTTTAGGGATTACTGTAGTAGTAATGGGAATATTAGAAATGCAAAACTATTGATGGACGAAGGAATATCAAAGGTGTAAGGAAGGGAAAATTCCATTATTAAACTAGTTAGCTATTATTTAGGCATTTAATTTATCAATGTAAGGAAGGGAAATTTCACACAACTAATTTTATCAAACACTAATAATTAAGTAAGTTAATTTTTCAATTTTTAACTAATTTTTCAGTTAATTTTATCAAACAAAACCTATATATAAAATATACACTGTCCATCCAAGTAAGTTAGACCCATTGCTACATTCTCTATAAGGCTTGAAAATGTCTCGAATGTACAAAATTGGTTGATAATTTATAATTTAAGAAATTATTTTGTCATTTTAAAAAAAATTCAATTTAACTAAATCTTATATTTAAAGACTAAAATGATTGATGATTTATATTTTGATGAATAATTTTTCCTTTTATTAATTTCAAAGATCAATTTGATTGATCATTACAATTAAATACTCAACATATACAAGACTAAAAAGAGGTATGTATTTTACATTTTTTTTGTGAATAGATATATACTCAATATAAGGTGAATAAATCGAGAAGGTGTTAATTAGTTCAGAAGGATATGTGAATATTATAAATTTTTGGGATATCTTATTTAATTCTTACATATTAAAAAAATATAAGCAAAAATAACTTCTAATGACACTTTCATTTAAAACACTTCTGGTCAATAATAACTCCTAAAAATACTTCCATTTATAAACTACAAATGCCATAAAAAAAAAAACTAGAAACAATTCTACATTATTTTCCCTTCAATGTAAAAAATGTAAATTGATTTTGATAGAAAGTGTAATTTTTTTTTTCTTTGGAGAGAGAATAGAAAGTGAAGTTAAACCAAGCATTCTATTGATTTATTGTTTAGCAGACAAAGAAGTAGGGATGGAAATGAATCGAGCCGCTTGTATTTAACAGACAAAGAGTCTTTGGCTCGGCCTATTTAAGGCTTGACTCCGCTTGACTTGTTTATTATAAAGGTCAAGCTCAAACTTTTTTAAAAGTTTTTTTAGATAAAAAGGTCAAAGCCAAACTATAAAAAAAGCTTGTTAAGCTTGACAAACCAACTTATTTAAGTAATAATAATAATAATAATAATAATAACTATTATCTATACCAGTTTTATGACATCATGAATGACAGGATGAAGTGACATAAAGTGCTTGAAGAATTCACTTGCATGTGGAAAATTTTCAAAAAAAAAAAAACTCAAGTTAAAATGATAAAGCAACCAGATTAAGACGTCCAAAGAAAAGAATGTTTTGTAAAGACATTTTCAAACAATTTAAATATTTTTATTTGGCTATATTAGTATAAATCATCTTTAATCTATATATTTTTTAATATTATGCTCTTTTTTTTCATTTTCTTTTTATATACTTTGTGTTTTAACAACTTGAATTCAATATGATTTTATTTATCAATTATTTTTGGATTTGTGCATTACTTATACGAAATTTTATAAGTTTTTTTTTAGTTAGTATTTTACTATGTTTTAAAATAATTAATTGGTCAAAGACGTCTTTAAGCAGACTTTTAAATAGGTTTGTAGGCCAAGCCAAACTTTCATGTAAGCCGAGCCGAGTCTTTAAAAAATGTAAATCAATCCGAGTCTTTAAAAAAAGCTATGACTTGCTCATTTTCACCCAACAAAGAAGGCACGGCACGGCCAATTCGTCAAAATGCAAATTTTGGGTACCATATATGAATTTTTTTTTTTTGAAGGAACGTACCATATAGTATTGCTCATTTGTTTTTCGCGTGGCTATATTTTTTAAACTCTTTTGTAATTAAAACAGAACTATAAACAGGACAAAACTTTGATTACTATTCTATACTATCGCATGGGCCTTTAAGCAATTATGAGAGAATTATCGAACGGATTATGGATTATTGATGATTGAATAATTTTAAAATTTACTCTAAAATCGAACCAAAACATAAAAAACCAATTTGTTTGAGAAAAAAATAGAGTAAATTGCGTTGATTATCCCTAAAATTTTGTAAAATTACACAAATACCTCATCCTTTTTTAACATTTACAATAACCTTCCATTTTAGTTTATATTTTCAATTTTTCAAAAATTAAGGGGTATTGGTGTAGGAGTAGAAAAAAAAAACGGAGGATGTTTATGTAATTTTATAAAATCTAGGGAATAACTTGTATAGTTTACTAAAAAAAATCGAACCCTTTTTTTATTAACATTTTGCTTCAAACAAATTTATTTTATAAAGTGGTTTGGTTCGTTTTTTTAAAAAATAAAAATCAAACCATGCAGTTTTGTTTAATACAGAAACCATGCACAAGTTATGCAAAGAAAACAAAACTGAACCACGAAAAACCAAATCATTTGAGAAAAAATCGAAACCTAACTGTTTTTATAAAGTTATTCAGTTCGATTTATTAAAAAAACTAAAGAAAGCTAAACCCAGTACATTCCTAATCATATAATGGGGATGATCCGCTACCACAATCCTAGCTACCTTATTACCTAATCACTCACCCAGAAGCATCACAGTTTGTCTATATATAGTACCTCTACCAAGAGTCATAAATCTTGTATATAAATACCTGAACTCCTTGACAATTCTTCTAAAGAAAAAACATATGTAAGATTGATGTTACTTGAAAATCTAATACGCGACTTCTTCTACTCTTAGATTCTCATTCTACTTCTTAGGATATACTATATTCTGGTATATTAGTCGCTATTTCACTTGTTTGAATGTTTGAATTCCTATGTCTATAGGTAGCTGTCACCCATATATTCAACCATGACAAATCTGGAGCACTCATACTACCATCCTTCCAACCTCAGTTAGTTAGTGTGTCATTTGACAATTAGAGCAGAACAATTTTCTTCATAAGATATTAAGAAAGCTTGTGAAAGATATAATCCTACTCTTAATGATTACTTATACAAATACCATATAGTATATAAATACTTTAAAAGGGAAATAGGCTAGTGCTGCCTAGTTGTTGTATTCTAGGTCCAAATTCTAAATAATAGGTGTGGTGCTGCTGCGGCATGTCTGAATCATGACCACTTATTGGCCGGTTATAGTCAAATAATGTATTAATTATAGTACTGTTCTTTATAATAATAAAGCTCATTCTGTTTAGTACAGTCAACAACTAATTTTCCTCATCATGTTATAGTCATATACAGTACAGTACATAATTAATGGACTTAGCTAGACTTTCCACAAAACTGAATGCAATTCACCTTGCAAAAAATCAGCGCCAGCTCTGTGTAAGTGACTTCTGTCTCTCCTCCTTTTTTTAAATGTCCATATCTTAGAAACAAATGCTATTTTTATTTTTCGTTTTAAAAATTTAAGATTATATTAATTATTATGTTATTACTATATTTTATCTTTACTTTTTTATTTTACACATTTTTCGTGAAATTGAAAAGAAAAAAGGAAAAATAATATATGGTAGAAAAAGTAATCAATCAATAAGATGGGAAAGAGGTATATTAAAAAATCATTTAATAACTTTATAAAAACAAGAATATTAATTAACTATATTTTTTAATCGATGTGTTATAACATTAAAAAATTCTTAACAAACGGATCAAATGTAGTGTTTAGAAATAAATAAAATTAATTATACACACTATATGCATTTATAAGTAAATATACAGTAAGATTTGATATACATTATTGTATGTTTTATTGTAAAAAAGAAAGGTAGAATATGTTGTAAAAAATATATAAAAAGGAAGAATAAAATTAATGAGAAATCAAATACTGCAAGGTTTGAACTTTGAATCTCCTGCTCCCACATTTAATATTGAATAGTGCTTCAAACAATATTATTTTCAAAAGAGAATACATCAAAAGAACCAAAACATACAAAGAGTCAAAACCTCATCAGGTACCTCCTTTCAGTCGTTTGTCCAACATTTATCAAAAGACAAAGAAGCTAATAAATGAGCTAACTTATTTGGCTAATTGCCTATCAACCTGCATGAATCAAATGGAAACTTAAGAAATGCTCCAAAAGTTCTTTCTAGTCCATCACTAGCACATGGTCAGTTCTGAATTTCTTAACAGTGTGTTAAAAGCATATATTTAGCATAGTAGGATTGTCTGATTAGCCATCTTCAATGTGTCACAGTATTGATTAAGCAAGCTTAGAGCAATTGCTTTTTGGCAATATCCAGAGGAGGATGAAAAAGAAAGTGTAGACGACTAGCAGCACAAATAAGTGAATAACATTCCCATTATAGGTAAGTCTATAATTGCAAATCTTTATAGATGACTAGCAGCACAAATAAGTGAAATAACTTTATTTATATAACTTTCTTTTTATCACCATGACATTATTGTAGAATATCCTTAATTTTAGTGATAATTAATATTTGTTAGAAAACTTAATTGGTCAACTTTATTTATGTAACTGACCATTATTTACTGTGTAAAAAATAAAACCATTACGTAGGCTCTGTTAGTTTGTGGCTACATAAATAATTTGGTGCAAATAGAATTGAGTGGGCCTGTTTGGTACAATTGATACATGTGAGAAATAATTTTGAATTGAGGAATTCATTTTACTCAATTGCAAATAAAAGATGGACCATTCTAAATTATGCGTAAAAAGTCACTTCTACCCTTATTTTTTGGTATTTTTTCACCTGACACAGAGAAAGAGACAGAGTCATAGGTTGTATTTTAAATTGCTACTAGGTTTCAAACGAAATTGCTACTAGAATTGCGATCTAATCGATTAAGACTTTAAGAGTGTGTTTGGATAGAGAATTTTAACTAAGAAAAGTAATTTATCAGAAAATTTGAATTTCTGTAATTTAAAATTCATTGTTTGGATGCTTTTCATGAAGAATTTAAAATTTTGAAATTTTAAAACATAATTTTAAACAACTAAAAATCTAGAATTTCAATTTTTTTTCTAAAAGATGAGAAATTGAAATTCTCTTCTTCCAGTCTTCTTTAAGAAACACCATAAAGGAACACGTATCACTAGCACATCAATCATATTTTTTTTTTTTCATCCTCATAATTTTAATTTTTTTATCCAAATACAAAATTTTGAAAATAAAAGAATTTCAATTGAAATATTTGAAATTCTTAAAATTTAAAATTTTTCAAGAATTTAAAATTTCTCCATCCAAACACACTCTAAGAGTTTAGAAAAATTTATTAAATGGCTACAAACGAAACTAATTTATACACAGCTATCACTTCATAATAAATTATAAGTCAATGCTAGTTATTATTTTTTTTTTGTTAATATGTTAGCGGAGAATTTCAACCCACAATCTGTCTCTCCCTCTCTTTTCTATTCAATCCTTAAATTTTGATTTCCAAGTCAATTATATATATATATATATATATATATATATATATATATATATATATATATATATATATATATATATAATTGATTATTCAATTTACAAATCTTGTAACAATCAATAATCGATTGAGAGAAAAATATAATAAATTGAAATGTTTCAATTTAATAGATTATATTAAAA
The DNA here is from genome assembly GCF_004193775.1 of Glycine soja. Taxonomy (NCBI): domain Eukaryota; kingdom Viridiplantae; phylum Streptophyta; class Magnoliopsida; order Fabales; family Fabaceae; genus Glycine; species Glycine soja. The sequence goes on along the minus strand of NC_041011.1, from coordinate 39,542,705 downwards.
ATTTAATCAGCTAAACTAAATTATGGCACAAATGTGCGTCCTATTTTAATAAGGTTATAAGAGTAATTTTCATACATTTATTTTAATTCTCTCCTCTCGTTCCATTCACACTAAACAACTCATTTTATTTCTACTCTATTTTTCACCTATTTTTCTTAAATAAACAACTCAATATTCAACTTTATTTTCACTCTTTTTTTAATTATCTATCTTCTATTTCCAATATTCAACTTTAATTACACAAACATTTTTAATAACTGTATATTTATGACATCAACTATCCTTGCCATTTAATCCAATTTTGGAGTTAAGAAAGTCAACATGCAAAAGTTTTATTCTTAAGAAACATTAATAATAATCAGTGATAGTACATGTACTGTCAGTGCGCGTACAAATAATTAATAATGTGTTTGCCAAATTATTTTATAAATTTGTATATCAAACTAAAAATATTTAATAATTAAATTTCTCTCATTAACTTATAAGCTTACCTCAAAACATTACTTTAGTAGCCCATCCTTTGTAATTTGTCTATTCAATCCTTTGCTCAACAAAAAAACATTTTACTTTAGTATCGTTTGAACTTATAAATTATAATTTAATATTTTTTTATCTCAATGCTTTAATAATTTTCTTCATATATTTCCTTCATTAATATTACACTATTTAATCTTTAAGCGAAAAAGATAAGAGATTAAAACTAACTAAATCGTGCAAAATCAAAAGAAGCTTGCAGACAAGGTAGTCATGATTTGGATTTGGAATAAGTATCACCAAACAAAATTCAAGAATTAGCATTTTGACATACCTCTCTTTCTGTGCCCCCACAAAAAAAAAAAACTTATCAAAAATGAAAATATACCACAGAAAATTGCAACCTATCTAAAAAAAAGTTTTATTTCCTATTTATAGGACAGCAAAACTCTTTGAATCTAAGATACATAATAGTGTGCTATAGAATATATTCCTAGCATTTTTGGTTCACCTAATTGATACATTCCGGGACGAACTTACAGTTTCCATACAGCATCCTTCTCACGACCAATTAGCCAAGTCAAGCATCCACGCTTGCTATGCATCCCCAAGCATAAACTCAAATGTAGAAATGAAATGGTCCATCAGTTACGAGAAAGGTAACAAACCTGACAAAAAAACCCTATCAAAAAGAGAACCACCGCATAAAGTAGACAGATGATTATGTTCAAATCAATAAAGGTATTGATCTCAAGCAGAGACTACGTAATATACATGAGGAGTGAGGAAATATCAAGTGAGAGCATGAGAGGAGATAACTTTGATTGTTTGATCTCAAATGAATGATCAATATTGAATTTAAGTAAAAGCAATCTTTACCATTTATATAAGATTGAATACTTTAAGATTAATCTCTTCTCACCTCTCAGATTCTCACTTGATTAATCTTATATATATTACACACGCTAAAGTACTTTCTTACTAGTCTACATAATGTTTCCCCCTATTTAAAACATCAAAGAGTCCTGGATTCTCAGTATTTCTCAAGAATTTGCTTTCATTTTGAAGAGTTTTAGGTGATCCAAATTTCATTTAAAGGATGTAAACTGCTTCAGAGTCCATATGTAATGTTGATTACGACTGGGCACTGTAATGCCACTCATATATAATAGGGACAATTACCACAGGATAAAAGATATCCATCAGGTAAAAAAGGTGGTGTCTATTGATTGCCAGCATGCAAACCACCAGATTTAATTGAAACCTCCTAATAAAAGACTACAATCTGTACCTCTATGTTATGCTTGATGCACTTGTCGGGAAATCTGTAGCATCCTATCAGCATACCCAATATTAGCACCCATTTGGTCCTCAAATAGGTTTGAAAGAAGGAATCCTTCTCTGGGGTGTTCGCCTTGCCTCACAACGTGGCACAACTGGTAATATGCACGGTCAGTACTTCTGAATTTCTTAAGTACCTTCTTCAGCTTCCTTGACATTTCGTTATCATTATCTTTAAGAGTAACCTGTTTATGGAAACAAAACATATACACAGTTCAAGATGGAGGTCAAATGTTATTCAACAAGACAGACAGAGGAGGAACACATCACAAATCTACTAAGTTATTTAATAGATTAAGATATCCATCAAAACCGGTGTAAGTCAAAACCAATCTCATCTTATTGAATAAACTAATTAAGCGACAAATTTCACACAAAATCCATCGTTGAATTCATTTTTTTTATCATGAAGCTGCAGCACAGAGAAATGCATACTAAATATATTTATTGAATACTCCAGTTTCTTTTATCAGCCTATTGAATACTCCAGTGATATATCTTAAGGTTAGTATTCAATATACTTGATGCAAGAAAATATCAACAATTTGTTTAAATACTTGATGATATCAATTTCCCTAAATTTGCCAAGCAAGGTCAATATGACAATTGTTAATAATTCAACAATCATATACATGTGCAGACATGCAGATTGCAGAGAGAAGAACTGAACAATAACAAGTTTTAATGAAGAACCAACAAACACTTTTGGAAGAATTTGAACAAGATGAGATAAAAATGAAAATTTTAGAATACAGAACTGCCTAAAATGACAAAAATAATTAACCCTTGTACTCTCTTTCCCTCTCTCCTCTTTCTTGAATATACAATACCTTTGCTAACTCTTCTGCAAGGTCCGACCGAAGTAAGTTCTTAGCTATATCAGGTGAAATCAGTCTACCAAACCATATAATGAATTGCAAGCCATCGTCATATATATAAAGGCCCCTAGAATCCAAGCTCTCCCCAGTCAAAGGTAACCTTCTATCAATGTTTCTGAAGTCATTGGACATAAACCACAGAAACAGAAACAATTTAAGGAGCAGACATTTAAACTTTTTATTGATGACTTTTCAGAGGCAGTAAATATATACCTTTAGAAGATATTCATCAATTCGAAGCAAACTGGGGTAGAGAAGTTTGAACAACACTTTTATTGGTAGGGTCATCATTGTGTGTCCTGCTGCACACTGTTCATCTAGAGGAACATCCCCATACCCACCACGGAGAGGTGTTGATCTACAAAGAGCTAAACCAGACAAGGGCAGGAACTTTAATGACTCAAGATATATCATCCTATTCACCAAGCAATGTTGCACAGCATATAGATTTCGATACTCTGGGAGGCCTTTCACAATTCTTAGTTGTACAACACTCCGTGCTTCTTCCAGTTTATGGGACAATGTTTTCTCAATTACTGCAAATATGAAGGAACTGTTTAATAAGATGAAAGCAACTATCATCCTAACATATGATGTCACTAGAATATATAAGTCATGTTGCCCTACCTAGCCTACTAAACAGAGATAAAATTGCACCAGTATTAGCCAGGCGATACATATCTGCCTAGTCTGTAACTACTGGAACTGCCGCTGTGTGTACTCTGATTCGCCTTTCTCCGCAAGATGCAGTATACCTATTTTAGTTGTTAGGGATGAAACCCTTTTTTATAGAAGTTTCAGATTCTATTCATACTGCCATAATGACCTCAACTGAATAACAAGCATGACAGACATCTACATTGATGTAAAACAGAAGAAATAAAAAAAAATTGATAAAATGTGCTGAAGCAAAAATGAAAAAAGATAAAATAAGTTCATTTCATTTTTTTCATTCCAAGTGCAAGTGCCACACCAAAATCAAGAAAGAAAAGAGAAGGATGGACTATGAAAAGTTGCAAGATGACAGCACCTCGTATAGGAATCATCATAGATCCCAACTATATATTGCTGCTAACTTGATCAAAATTTAATTGGATATCATTGATTCTTGTTAAAAAAATAACAACAATCTTCAAAAAGTCAAAAAGATAATCTCTTAATGCAAAAATGTGATGGATGAGACAAGCCTCGTGATTAACATGGATGATTATGCTGCAAGAATGAGCTTATACATCTATCTCGAATGGCAGTATCATAAAACAAATTATTCAAAATCACCAGAAAAGATGAAGATATGCATGCACTATAATTATAACTCATCTAAAGGATTATGGAAGAAAGGATACAACAATGCAACTTGGAAATACATTGTCTGAGTTGTCAATAATGTTTCTTCAAGAGATAGCTGCATGGCATATGCCTTATCACAATCGACAGCTGGAAGTGCTAACAAATCTGTGGACCTTAGCATAAAGTTTCCATGATAAGTTGTGAATCAGACACCTAAAAGCATAAAAGCAATTATCAGCTATATATTTGTTTATAAATTTATATAATTGCATACTTGCTGCATAAGACAAGAAAAACAAAAGGCAAGCAAGGTTAAACTCTCATGAATACACAAACCTTTTGCACATCTAATTCGCAATACAGCTTCCCAGCCAGTTTCTCTGGTAAGGTCTCTCCTTAGCTCATTTTGTAGTTTCTCCCCATGAATGACTGATTGGAAAGCTGGATAGTAATACACTTGACCAACAGTATATTTTGCCAGAGTTCCTATAAATAGTAAATTATAAGCAGATAGTGCACTTTGTTAGTCGTCACCTATAAGTATAACTATAAGATTGTTAGCATGCAAGACTATGTGATTAGAATAAGACCACTTATACTGAGGGAAGCAAATTTAACAGAATTACAAAGAAAGAAAATACATGCATTTGTTCACAGCCAAATAGCAAGCATCATCAAACAATTGGCCAATGCCAACTAAGCAGTTAAAGAACGGGAGGTAACCCTTTACTCGTATTTGAGTGGCCCTATTAGTTCATATTCCACCCATCCTTAATCACACAGCACAGCTGAGTAAAATTATGGTGTACTCATTCAATAAGTTTATGATTCAAAAGTCCAAATGAAGTGAAGATCATGAGAACTAAGGAAATTTTATGAAAATTAGTTTTTGAAAAAGAAAAAGAAAACATAAAAAGTGTGGCAAACCATCATAAAATAACACTGTCAACATAGAATCATCATAAATATCAATCCCACGGAGAAGTTGAAGGAATTGTAAATATTTAACTAGAGATGCTATGTCAGTGTACTTATCACTGAATGCATACATATTCACTAAGATCTGGCATTTAGAAAACTCAGCAGCCATTTGCTTGTAAAAGGGATCTTCTGGCAATCTTAACACATGTTCTTTATCTGTGCCATAAACTTTAGAATCATCTCCACGTAATTTCAAGCGACCAACACCAAGAGATGGGAGTGTGTTTTGAAAAATTAACAATTTCCCTCCAAGTTGACTCTGTATAAAGAGGCAGGGAAAGTTCACAACAGTGAAATGCATAAGAAATTGGGATTGGGGTGGAAAACATGCACTGAAATTCCACATTCTAAGTGAATGGTCCTTTAAATTTAGCAAACCATGGATTCCATTCCTGTGCATGTAACTTGCTTCAATATGATATATCAGACTTATTCAATGACTTTCTGGTCGTTTAGAGTGCCTAGCAAGACTTGAAATCCTTGCAACTGAACAAGGTCTTGAATATTAAAATTTAAATAAGATATTCCAATAATAGTTGTCATGTTTGATGGATTTTCTAGAACTGCATTAAGATTTTTCTACCATAATCCCAGGAAATATATATATATATATATATATATATATATATATATATATATAATAGAAAATTATAACTAAAGTAAGTTTGCATCAACAACACTCAATTTCATTTATCCTCTTGCAATTTACCATGGAAACTAATCTTTTAAATCATACTGTAGCATTGTTTCAATAATAGAAAACTATATCCAATGCATTTGGTGTAAAAAAAGCTCACTACTACTTATGAGTCATGGCCAGAAAAAAACTCATAATAATAATATAGGTAAAAAGGGACTAGCATACCATAATCATAAAGGCAGCCTTAAGAGCAGGACCAAATGCAGATTCCAAATTCATGTTGTCCTGGAACATGGATGGCAGACTATCAAGAAAGGTTTCGACCACACTTCTTGATTCTGATACAAGGAGATCATCCGGCAGGGGAACAAATATGTCATCCAGATCTGAGACCACCAACATCTGTGGTTGAGCCAAGGATGACTGGAAAAGTGTAATATAGAATAATTAGCATAAAGTATACCAACTAATAAGGCAAATACGGACATATATTAACAATGGTAATACTATAATACTACAAACCTTCATGTTATAAAAATGTATTGTGCTGTCAAAAGTTGCAAACCCAATTTGTGTTCGTGGAAAGCCAGGCAACTCATCTAAGCATGACCTGATTGTTTGGGCCACAACCTGCAATAAGAACAACATCAATCATCATTAATAGTGAGTTTGGATGACACCTCCATAATAACTCTGAATTGTAAAATACAATCTATAAACCAAAGTTGCCCAGAAAAAACATTTGTTAAAGAGCTAAGCCATAACATTTTGTTACGTTTGGGCAAATGCCTTTTTGGACATTATTGGTATAATTTGACAATTTTTTCCATAACAAATTATAAATATTCTAAAAACAGTTTCACAGATAGAACAAAATGAGTGTATTTACAATAAAAAGGTAATTTTTACTAACAATATTCAAGCAAAACTCAATCTATCAAAGTTGCTTTTAGCAAATATTTTCAAAAGTAAAACTTATTCTTCCAAAAATTAATTCTTTAAAATACATTCTACTCAAGTAATTCTACGCAAATAATTCAAACGTGCTCATAAAGCACAAAATAAATCCCTTCTTTCTCTTTCCTCCCTTTCTGCGCGTGCTTTCCCCCTTGGTCCAATCCTACCTCTTCTTTTTTTCTTCTGTTGTGCATGTGGGTCTATAATGGCAGCATTTGGAAGCAAGAACTGATTTGCAGGTACACATCAGTTGTTGTTCTCAGTGTTTGCAGGCTGACAAAGTATAGACTGGCCATTTATACAAAACCCGTTTCAGCTCAAACAGATTGCTACTTTGCTAGACTGATCCAGTTTTAATAGCTGGACGCTTTATTACCAATTCAACATAAAGGCCGATTTTTACAGGTTAATCCAGTTGGTGACATAGCTGGTTCGTGGCCAAAACAGTCAGTTCAGCCCAGTTGTATAATGCTAAAAATAATCTACAAGATATACGACCTATTTATTTAAGCTTTTTAAAGTGATTTTAAGAATGATAAAAAAAGTGATTTGTTCTTTTGAGATTTTATGAAAAGCAGAAATTTCTTTTGTTTGGTTACAATTATAAACTTTTATTTTGAAAGGTAATTATAAATACAGTTTTTTTTTGCAACCTACTGAAAAGAACTTTTCAAAATAATCATAAATCATTTTTTTCTTCAAAAACTTGAACAAACACTAAACAATCTTAAAAGTGATTTTTTTTTCAAAATAAAAGTTATTTTTTCAGGGAAAAAAGCAGTACAAATGGGTTCATAATATCAAAAGTTTAGTGAAAATCTAAAATAACAGATTTTGGTGAGCAGATCACTTGATTGTCTAAAACTCTAAATAAACTAATCTTAAGACAATACATTATAGCCCAATCTTTTGTTCAGGCTGGTCGGACAAAATAGATCACATGCACCTGGCTAACTGGGCTCCAACTATTCAATTCATGCTAAAATACAAACAAATATTGCATATTAGTATAATTATTTTCTTAAATCAGACCTAAAAACCCCATTATCTGGTTAAGAAATGGAGTACAAATTATACACTGCTTCCAAGCTTCAGTTGTGCATAAGCTAAATTTCATATGAACCAAACAATTGCCACTCAAAAAAATGGAATCATCAATCATTACATAACAAAACTTATTAAAGATTAAAGAGCTAGAAAGTGAAGTGCTTACCTCAATCATTCCACTTCTAAATGCAGTTATGGAAACATCAATGAGGAAGAAATATACTGGAGGCATAGGAGGCCGCACCATATAATCTATTGGGGCAACATATTCTACAGTACCCTTTGTAAGCTCAGGTCGTTGATTCAAATCAATTCTTCTGCCAGTGGCATCTAATTGTGCATAATATTCACTAGGAACTGTACATAAGGTACAATATATTAGCATCTTAAGTAAGAAATATTAAACCAATTACATGTGCAAGTTACAGTCAAGGCAAACACACAACTTCCATTATAGAAGATCTTCATTAAAAATGTTACCAATCTGGATTGACACCATAACACTCAATATATTAGCTCTTAAGAAAAATATATTAAACCAATCATGTGGTCACTGAAACTACAATCCACCTTGTAAAGGTAACAAGCCAAGTATATGCATGATTTAATCAAGTGACCCTACGGGCACATATTCAATAAAATGGTAAAAATACATAAAGTAATGAATTTTCAGAACCACTAAGTATGTTCTTGTTTCAAATCATATATCAATATCTCCTAGACAGAGACTTAATTACTTCAATTTTCTTCTTTATATATGCACATTACTTTGATTTTAATAAGAAACATTAAGCATGTTCTTATTCCAAAATGTGATGGACTGAAGTTTAGGTCATTTTCCTCAATAGAGATTCAATTACTTTAATTCTCTTCTTTTATTATCTTAAAATTGTGAAGTACGTGAATGTAAAGTACCTTCATTAAGCAAGGAGCAGGTGTTGCACCGGAACTTTCTTCCACCTTCAGTAAATGTCACATATGGATTGACATATGTGCAGCATCTCCTACAACGTACAACGGCAGATGCGGCAAAATTAACTATGGGTACCTCTTCCTGAAATCAAAGAAACATAAGAGCAGTAATGCACAAAGAAAAAAAACAACATGGCCAGTATGAGTAACTGCCAATCAAACAGAATAGTGAGGCACTAACCCCATCAGGATATTCTGCAAGCGGACATACAACTGCTCCAAGAGGAAGAGGCCACCTCGAACATAAGGACTGTGAGATAGGAATTGCACTGGTTGTGAGACGTAGATATCTAGAATTGCAGTTCATGGGATACATCTCAGATAAAGACTTTGGCTCCCCGTCACCATCCAATGGCCTAGGCAGTTCGTTAGCATCAATGGACGACTCCACGAGTCCAGGACGAGCTTGAATTGATAGCGAATTGAAGTCTTCTGTCAAACCCTGAACATCACCTATAGGCGGTCCAGATCCTGGGTGTTGCATGGGCTGGATGCCTAACGGAGCAGCCATTGGGGGCTGCGAAACATAACCTCCTTGATGAGGTTGAAAAGGCAAAGATGCTGCAGGTGGGATAGGTCCATAATTTCCTTGATTGGAAGGGTGAGAGGAATGCATAGGTGGAGCTTGAATATCTGCACCAGCCTGTTTTTGTGCATATCCAGGAAAAGATAGCTGAAACACAGGAGGAGGAGCACTCGAACCTGAAAGTGCAGGAGAGGGAGACCCCATTGAAACAAAAGGGTCTGTGACTGCGGCCAAGGTTGCGGCTGAAGAGAAGGTGGAAAAGGGTGTGTTTGACCAGCAGAAGGTTGAATTGCCGGTTGTCCCATAGGCGGAACATGTGGGGAAGGTGCTTGAGCATTTGAGGAAAAATGTTGCCCTGGAAAATGCTGGAAAGGTCCACCAGCAGGTGGGAAATTGGAAGGAGGAGGAGGCACTGAAGGGTCATTAAACTGCCCCGGTGGCACGGGTCTAAAATGTGGCACCCAGGGTCGAACTGCTGGCCCGGATGATGAAAATGGTGTGGAAGCCAAGGGTGGAGCAGGAGGAGTAGGTCGAAAAGAAGGAGGCTCTAATCCAACCATGGCACCACCAGTTGGTGCAAAAGGTGTCACACCCTGTGCTGCAGCAGCAAAGGGTGGCCTTGAAGGATAGGTTGGACGACAAGGGTTTTCAGTCCCCATAGTTTACACAACACAACAATAACAATAATCCGAACCACTTGTTAGGTTTTAAATTAATTCATAGCTTTGGTTCCACTTCAACCATCACCAAGCCTGCAAGAGAAAGCAATTCGATACAACCGATGCAGAAAAAGCCACAAAGTGTCTAACACAGTACAAAAGGCATTTCACTCAATTCAGGAAACTGAAAAAAAAAAAAAAACACAATGAACTAAGAGACGGATCGAAAAAGGTGAAAGTGAATCGGAGATCGCGGCAGAACAGAATGAAAGACTTACCGATGCTGATGGGATAGGAATTAGATCGGAGAGGCATGTGGTGAATCGGAATAGGGATATTCGATTGAATCACTTGCTCAATGCTTGTTACACCATGTCCTAGTTCTCGCTGCTATCACAAGCCCTTCTTCTTCTTCATACTCTCGCAATAATCGTATTTCATTTTTTTTTATTTGATTCACTCAACACCAAAAATCCAAAATATTACTACAACTTTTGTTTCATATGACACCAATTAGTGGAAACTGGAAAATGGAAAAGGAAAATGACTTCACCTAAATTTCCAGATACGTTGTTGGTCTGGAGAAACGGGTGTTAGTGGTTGCATTTGCAAACAAAATATTTTTAATCTTTTTTATTTTATTTTTCATTATCGTTTTGTATTACAGACTTATAAAATAATTTCATTTCATCCCTCCTCACTTGTGTTAACTATACATTATTCTGAATATAATTGTATAATATAAATTTTCATATTCTTAAAAAAAACAATATATATATATATAAAAGAAAAAAAATAACAGTCATTAAATTTTATAAAACTATGCTTTTCTACATAGAAGTAAAACATTCATGAAAACAAAATAAGCCTTCACAAAACTCTATTCCAATCATATAAGCCTGGAGCTAAAGACCACAAAAAAGGAGTTCCCCAATTTTTACATTAGTTTTAATTTTTGTTCCCATTTTAGCAAAACAATTAGCATAATATAATTACCTTTCTATAAAAGTTGATCCAACTCTACCACTCAATTAAGGAATAATTAGATTCCTACTCTCTAAAATGATGCAAGCAAGCTTATTGATATGAACCATAACATCTTTAATGAGATTAGTTAAGAATCAAGATAAAATAGAACGTCACACTAAAGCTACAAATCCTTTTTTTTTTCAAATGACAAATTTCTTCGTTCAAAGTTAAGGATAGACCAATTTTAAAGTCATAAATTCAACATAGATATTGATTAATTCCAGTATGCGAGAAACTTAAAACATAACCACAAAGATCATTTTGAATAACCACACCAAACCTAGAAAAATGATAATCATGTGAAATATTTGTTCTTCCTACACTTTTTAACGGAGTTTAACAATTTGTTTTTGCTTTTTTAACTTTGTTTGCGCCCTAAAGTATTTTTTTATATGTAAATGACATAGTTAGGAATGTAACTTGCAACTATGAAAAATGAGACAGAGGAATAGTGAACATTGTCACTAGGGCATCAAGGAATAACTGTGGAGCATCGACTGCAGTGAAGGCAAAAAAGAAAACTAATTATTTTGTTACTTGGGCGTCTGGCGATCACACCAACACTAGGAACCCTAGTGCCCAAGAAGAAGAGAAGTTTTGTTTAACACATAGTGATAACACACACAGTAATCTAATGTTTAATAGAAACATAAAAAAAAACGAATACCAAGTCAGTTTACTTGTTAGATTGTTCATCAAAACACTGCTTATTCCAAGACTTTTATTAGGCAACACTTCAATATTCAAAAACATCCACAACCTCCAAAGGATGAAATAATAAAAGTGCAAAATTGGCCATAAGTAAACTTACACATCTAGCTATAGTTATCCAAACTGAAAAAATAGGATTCAAGTAAAATTGAATACAAACTCATTGTTAGACTTGGAGCAGATTCTTAATAAAAATGATACTCTCTTCAGCATATGATCAAGTGCAAATAATAGAATTAGATAAAGGTCAATTGTATCTAATAAGATTTATAAGGAAAGACTTCATGACAAACTAATTAACCAAATAATAAGATGCTAAACTTTTTTAGCAACTCCTATCTTTTGCAACCTTTACTAATGGTCATTGTCTTTATTTTGGACCTTCGAGTTCAATAGACAATCGTAACTAGAATTGACGATATACTCATTATATGAGGCTAGACTATTATATCATTCACGTAAAGATTTTCAATTACTGGAATGACTTGAATCGAGTTTAATATCACTAAAAAAACTAGTGACTAAAAAAATGAAAGTGTCAAATTTGATTACTCGAATATGAGTGTTCAATATTTACAAAAGAAATTATTTTAAGATGGAGAGAGATAGGGAGAAAAAGAAAAAATAATAAATATGAAGGAAAAGATAGAGAAAATATGATGAAAATAAATTATAAGAGACTGAAATTTACAAATATCATCACTCTTATATAAAAGAACGTAAGTTTGTGGGATAATCATGTGTATCTCTTTATGTACGATACAGTGAAAGCTTGTAAAACTTGGCTTTGAAAAAGAAAAAACTTACTAAAATATGCCAAACAAATAATTATTATAATTAAGGAATTGTTGACACGTGGTTCCATGTATTTTCATTCAATTTAGTGTTGATTAAACCAACCCAAAACATCTTTTTTCAAATGAAAAATCACTTATTTTATTGAAAAAATAAATTTAAATAAACTCACTCATATTTTATTTTTATTCCTATGTACTTTGTTAATCTTTATTTCAATTTTTAGTTAAGATTATAAATATAAGTAAAAAAATGAAGAGTATATTATAATTATAAAGATTACAATGAAATATAATTATATAATAAAATGTTAGACAATTATTCAAAATATTGTTACAACTATAATTTTAATTTTCTTTTTTTATAAATATATTTATTTAATAAAATAATATATTTTATCATAAGAGTCTAATTCAATTCGTTGAATAAAATGTGAGTTGTTGCAAAATTCTTGATGTGATTCGTAGAGATATAAAATATTAATAATGATATTTTAGATAAAGTAATATTATGACTAAATGAATATTTTTTATTATACCAAAAATATATAATATAAATAAATCAAAACCTAAAAAATATGTTATTGGGATACTTGAAAGAATTATGTACAAATGGATTTTTAAAAAATATTATATAAAAAAATTGAGGTTTAAACGATTTTTTTTTGGCTCAAAATGATGTTTTTTAAAGCTAAAACTTTTTTTCAATATTAGACGATAATAACCTATACAAAGAGATGTTAGAGGAAAAAAATATAATAATTTTTATCTATCATGATTTATAATATATTATAACAATACTAAAATACATATTTGTATTACTTCATTCTTTGATATAAAAAAAATTAAAATACATATTTCTGTTACTACATTCTTGTTACTAATAGGACTTACACCTTTTTTAATTAATATTTATTATAAATAATTTCATCAATATAACATAAACATGATTGATATGTTGCATTGGTTTGGTTAAATTTAAATTGAATGAAAAATATTATAAGATTTTAGTAATTAAAATGAATATTTAGTGTCGACTTGATTGACGCTAATAAAATGAAATTTACTAAGATTACATCTTAGATTATACTTCCTAGACAAAAAATCATTTATTTTGATAAATATTTTGTTGACCAATTTATTATAATAATTAGTTTTAATTTTAAACCCATTTTAATAAATCACCCGTCATTCCTTAGGGAAAAAAAAAAAACAGGGTGTCACTTTTACCATGAGTGACAAATGCTTTTAATTACTGCTTAGCTCTCTCCAGTCTCCAACCTATTGGACTCTGAGTCGGACAGATGTTAAGTTGGTAAGGCTCCGTACAAGAACTTGGCAATGTAATTAACTCCTCTGTCAATGTCCAGAGATTTTTAAGGACCCTGACCCTTTTTAAGGACTCTGTCAATGTAATTAACTTTGGTTAGTTGGGCAAATTCATTAATTCACAACTATCATAATAAATGATCTTAAAATTTACTTATGTGTGTTGTGCTTCACCAGGAAGGGCAGGAACAATGATTTTCACATCTTCGGACAGATGTACTTGTGGTTAATAATAATAAATTCTATTTATTAATTCTTTAACCATTTTACTTAAATTAATTATTACTTTATTAGTAAAATAAGTTTTAAATTTTTCATGAACTTGCTATTGAATTAAAGAATTCAATTGGAAGGAACTATCATTTAATCATAAATTGTCATGATAAATTTATTAGCTTTTATAATAATGGTGTAAAAGTTTTACACTAACATAAAACTAAGCTCTAAATAATTATTTCTTTATATTTTTATATTAAAAAAGATATATACTGCAGTAAAAAGAAACTAAAAAGTAGTGATAGAAATATATAAAAGTAACAATGTTGTAGAAAAATACTTTGTATGAAAAGTATAAGTTTAATATTTTTCTTTTCCAGTTGAAAGATAACAATAACATTTAAATTTAATTGTAAAGCGTTTAGGTAGAAATGGTGGCAAAAGTATAGGCACTATAAAAGGGAAAGAAATGTCAGCATTCTCATAATCCAAACCTAGCTAAGTGCTCTTACAAAGAGAGGAGTGAGTGAGAAACAAGATATTTAAAGTTACAAAAAATGGAGAGAGTGGCAAAGGTGGTGGTGATGTTGGCCATGGTGGTGCTGGTGCTAATTGCTTCAAATGTTGAAGGGGGACGATTACTGAAGCAAGAGAATGTGGATCAGCCCGAGACCTTCCTTGGTGGGATATTTCCAAGCCCAAGCCCAGGTTTCAGCTTCACCGGTGTGGGCTTTGGCCCATCTGGGTTTTGCACTTTCCCTGGTGGTTGTACCGGTACCCCTTCTTTGCCCACTATTCCCGGTGCTGGCGTGTCACTACCAGTTCCACCACATGCATAAGGAAAATGGCTTTGGTAGAAGACCTATGTTATTATTACTTAATGCTAAGTAGTAAATTAAGTACTGTAGAACTTTGTTTAAGCTTTAATTTGCCTTTTATAATCATATGTTTGCGTCTATTAGGTTTTGTTTTGGGTTCATGGCTGGGTGTGATATGATTTCTATTTGGTTGGTCACTGCTACGATCTTACTGGTCATTACTGTAATAGAGTGTCAGCTTCTATCATGGACGCTACAGTTTTTTTTTTTAAATTATTTATATTATATTATAGTTATGAGTATCTTTTTTACTTTGTTTCCACCAGACACAATGCCTTTATTCTTTTTGCACTATCTTGACAACATCATTTTAATTTTTGTTTTGTATATAGCTAGTATACAAATTAACACAAGTCTTAGAAAAAAAATGTTAACTATGAATTATAATCACGTACTTTCAACACTTTAAACTCTCCAAAATTCTCATGAGGTATGCATACCTCAAGTGAGGCTAATTCCCAATGCGGACCTCCCCCCAAAGTGTGTCTTGCGAAATTTATTTTAAAAGAAATTAATTTTGACCAAAATAAATTTTAAAGTAAAGTAATTTATGCCTAAATGATTTTTATTTTAAAAATATGTTTATAGTAAAATTCAGTATAATTTGATCTAATACAAAAATTTAAAGTTGTTATAATTTAATTAAAATTAATTTTAAATTCAAAATCAATTTCTCCTTCTGAAACATGTGTAAAAACTTGTCTAAAATTATGATACATGATATTTTAACATGATTTTGAATGATTTTTTTTTGAATACAAACACGCACCAAAGTTCCTCAGCAAAATTCAAAGTCACTCATGCTTGCTTACACAATACTGAGGTGTGAAGAGCCTATAAGATGCGTTATGACAAAGTCCTGATGAAGATGTAACAGAAAAAGTCCAATGACATGAAAATTTGGCTTAAGGTGTGTATATAAAAGGTGTTATAAGTGTTGGACCCGAAAATAAAATAACTAAAACTTAAACTTTAGATTAGACTTATTATAAAAAAAAAACATTTGTTATTAGTCTTTATAAAGTAAAAAAGGATCTTATATTTATAAAAATATCACATGTTAATAAAAAGACCCAACACATTTAAAATAAAAATAATCTTTTAAAATTTACTTTAAATATCCATTATTGTTGGATTGATCCTAAACACACACTATGTAGTTTCTCTTTTTCACTTTTTTTTCCACATGTTCAACAGTGCTAAACTTTGATCAATGCACACCAAATCACTTTAAATAAATGTGTTTTAGATGTAGACATGAAGGACTAAATCACATTAAAATAAATTTGTTGTTTTTCCTTTTTCTTTATGTTGTTTTTTTTTTAATTTATTTATGTGTGATATCTCATTATTATGGGGTGTAATTTTACCCAATTGTAATACACCTTAAACTTACAAAAGAGTTGAGTGATTTTGTGATCAATACATAGTGTTGAAATTTCTATATTGTATGTTGTTACTTTAAGTGTAAATGCTAAAACTGTTTTTCAAAATTCTACTATTAAAAACTGTTTAAAATTGTAAGACTACACATTTTAGTGTGTTAGGTTTTTTAAAAAATATTTTAATCTCTAACTTTATAAAAAAAGTTACTTTTATTCTTCTTTTCTTTATTTGTTTATTTTTTTCATAAAAATAAAAAAATATCAATTTTGTGAAATTAGGGATTAATAAAAGATTTTTAAAATCTCAAATTAATGTATCAACTCATTCATGACTAATCCACAAAATAGATTAGTGCAATGACATAAGATTCCATGTGATAGAATAATTTATAAAAAAAATTTATGTTTGATTATTTTAATATCTAAATTTTTTTTGGACCAATGACATTCACATTCTACAAGTAAAATTATTCTCAGATGAAGTAGGTTGAAAACATCCCAAGAATAAAAATTAATCTATTGGGTGTGGCTAGTGTCTGACGCTCATGGTCAACTTGCCCTTTGACATGTACAAATTTAACATTTGTATTTCTACTTTAATACCTTATCCTTCTTCAGTGAAGACCCAAAAAAGAAAGCCCCACTAATAATGTTTGATATTTTAAAAATTTAACAATATCATGATTAGTTATTTTTCCTATTATTATTATTATTTTTAAAGCCCATCACTCTCTTTAGTCTCTTTGACTCTCGGATCAGAGTTTTCTTACTTTTCTCCGCAGTTGAATTTTCAAATGAAGGAACCCAAACATTAAAATTAAAATTTGTACGTTATATTATAAAATGAAACAAGAGTTCAAAAAATGAATAAATAACTATTTTGATCCAAAATATATAAACCATTTGATAATTTAAAAGATAAATTTTGCTTTCATCTCTAAATGTGTCATTTACGTTCTGTGTTAAATTTTATAAAATTATTTTATCATATAATATTTGAAGATCAATTTAATATTAATTTAATATTAAGATAAAATTTAAGAATAATTTTATGACTAAATTATACATTTAACATAATCATCATATTTTTTACACATTTAAAATTAAATTAAAATTTTTATTATTTCAAAAATTAAATTGTCACTAATTTATATATTAAAATATCAAAATAATCATTTACCCTAAAAACTTTTACACTATTGAATTTGAAACAACACGATCACCTTATAGTTCTTTATTAACCACAAGTAGTCCTGCTCCCTGAAATTGTACTTGTTCTGATCCAATCATGATATATAAACATATTTGTTATTCTAAATATCCTATTAGCCGCTATTATTTATTTATTTTATGTATCTTGTCATCACATTATATCATATTAAGCCTCTATTTATTAAATAAGAAACAGAAAGGAAAAGAATATAGTTTATTTGGTAGAATAGGTTAGAGTGAAAATAAATTTAAAATACGTGAGACTTATTATATTATTTTTTACTTATTTTCACTCGTCTCTCTTTTCTCATATTTTATTTATTTCTCTTCAACTAAATAATTTTTATTTTTATTTTATTTCTCACATATTTTATTATTTATTTTATTTTTACGTACTTTATTTCTATCATCTCTTTGAAAGTCCTATTTGGTAAAGATGAGAAAAAATTTAATAGATAAAATTATGAATGGAAATAGATGAAAATAAAGTGAACATTAAATGTAATTGGTTGAAGAAAAATAAAGAAGAAATAAAAATAAAAAATTGCATAAAAATAAGTGAGAAATAATGCAATGATTTCAACCGATTTTAAAATTAATTCTCCTTAAATCTTACCTACCGAACACCACAAATTATTTCTATCTACTAAAGAAAATTTCCACCCTTCAATTTGTGCATGTACTCATTATTCTCTACCCTGATTCGATGTTCAAATATGTTATTAACTTGACATGATTTGATGTTTAGCGGTTGTCATCATCCTACTATTCACGAATCAACTATTTTTATTTTTATTTTTAATTTCGTGGAAGGCAACTATCATCGTGAAAAATTCTAGTAGTGATCTCTTTAGGTATTTCTTTTTTATTCATCTTTTTATGTATCTACTAAAATTTGAGCGTGTACTCATTATTTTCTACCCTGATTCGATGTTCAAATAATGAACTAACTGTTAACTTGTCATGATTTGATGTTTAGCGGTTGTCATCGTCCTATTCATGAATCAATGGTTTTTCTTAATGATTCTTCCATGAAGTCATGCTTACTATTTCTGGCAGTGGAAACTCGTTATTGACATCCAACTCAAGAGATATTCATGGCTGCATACTTAACTAAAATCTTTTCATAAAGAATTTTTTGTTACAAGCAGAACGAATATATTACTAAGGGCGTGTCTGGTTCTTCGGTAGAATTGCAGTAGAACGAAGTCTGAGACTGCTTCGTCGCAGAAGCATGAGTATTGTTGTTTCTCCGACCTCCATTTCGGATTGTCCCACCAGTGATCCAAACACACGTTAAAACGGCACAAGATGCCCAAACAACATGAACAAAGTAGAGGAGACTATTGCTCCCATAGACATATACTCATCAGGGACCTAACCACCAAAAAACTAGAATATTGTTATATACCACCACAAGGAGTCTTAACACATTCCCAAACGTATTAAATTATTCAAAGTACTAAAATAAAACAAAAGTCTGAATGTCTAGTTCGTGAGAATTTTTTTTGTAATCAGGGTTGTACTTATCTAATTTTTCAAGCAATTAATAAATGAAATTAAAGATTTGAGAGATAAAAAATTAAAAATAAATTAATATAAAATTAAAGTAATTATCTAAAACATGTAAGGGTAAGAAAAAATAAACACTTGGAACGGTGAAGTAAAGGTTGATTCAAACTATGAAGGTATTAGGACTTAACTTATCAAAACTATTCTGGATAAAATGTTAAATTTTTTTTTCTATTTAATATTATTTCAATTATCACCTACATTTACTTATATACTCTAATCATGATCCCTCCTATGAAAAAACTTAATTTACCTAATTTCACTCCAAACCCCTTAAGAGAATAAACTAGTTAAATTGCATTATAAACAGATATGCATAAAACAGGCTAAACAATGTCATTATATCCCTAGATATGAATCATTTAGATGTCTTTTTCTAGTTCTTAAGAGATAAACATTTCTCAATACCTAAATCCTAAAACATACCATGAATATGGGTGATCAAACCACAATCAATAAAATTAAGCACAAAAAAGAGACAAGGAAATTAAAATAACATTAAATAGATAATAGGAAAGATTTAAGAGTTTTGGTTGTTAAGCTCCTAACAATTGGAGAATTTAACCTCTCATTGTCATGAGAGACTTTACAATTACAAGGGATTGATAGGAAGATAAGGAGAATTGAGATGGGAAGGAATGACTCCTAATGATTGATTCCTCCTATTCCTGCACTAATCCTAGCCTTTGCTCTCTATGGGAAGCTCAAGCTCTAATTTCGTTGATATTATGTGTGTCTTATTCCTTTCCTCCCTCCTCGCAAAGTATGTAAATTTTACACGACCTCACGCTAAGCGTGGCATGCCACGCTGAGCGAGTGAGTCGAAGGTCACGTGCTTAGCATGCAACTCGTGCTAAGTGGGCCTTCACATATCGGGATTCTCCACGTGACTTCTTTGCGCTAAGCGAGTGATGTCCGCTAAGCGCTGAGCATGTATGACGCGCTGAGTAAGAGTGTTCAGATATTCAACTTCTCTTTCAAGATTTACTCTATATTTCTGCCGTCAATGTAACACCAAAACACTATAAATTCATCAGTTTAAACACTTACTTGATAAAAAATTGAATGATGTTAAAATTATAATTATTCACATAAAAAAAGCAATAAATGTGAGAAAATCCTACAATTTTTTATTGACTTAATCACAAAAATATACCTATGGATAACCGTTATCAAGGAGGAAAAAAAAATCTCTACATAAAGAATAATCCTAAAAGAAATTCTTGGTTAAATAGGATGACATTGACACAGTCACCAAATCATGTCATGCCGGTGGCTTGGAAATAGCCTGCTTGTGCTTGTTCAATTTCCAAACATGGTCTATGCATGATGTCATTTGCTTTTTTTTCTTTCTTTGCTAGTTTATATATGTAGGCTGCACAACATTATGAAAACAAAATTTTAAATTTTAAAATCACCTTTCTAATCCCAAGAAGCCAAGGGACAGATGAAATATTTCCCCCAAGATCAATTTTTTCTCTCCATAAAATATATGTAAAATAATTCAAAATATAATTGCCATTGTTTTTTAACTTATTATGTTTTTATTCCCTTCTAGTTGATTTTCCCATGTCTATAAATACCAACCTGAATCTTCTGCATAGGACTCACAAGTCACAAAGCATTTAGCAAAGCCGAAAAGCAGCTCAGAGTGGAGACCCTCTGAAACCTTGTAATCAAGGTTTGTGTTGTCACTACTCACTACTCCTGTTCTCACCTCATTAATTTTCTGCCACTTTATTTGCATAAATGATAACTGAAACCGCAATAAGTTGTTTTATTTCATGCTTTGTTATGAAAGAGTACTCGTATAAATGTGTCATCTCATTTTCTTTGCATGCATTAGGTTCTTTTGCTGAACTTGATCTCTTTGGCTTTGGAACTGAAAGTCTGTTTTACTTGAATTAGACATCCACCTTGACCTTTGTTATTTAGCTGCATGAAACTATGTTTATGGCATGCATACCTATGTTTTGTTTCTCTGGCAAGAAATTAAACAAACTGGTAAACTTCTGCATGGTTATTTAGTCTCCGATTATATTGAATTATAGTTACAACTGAAACTGACAGGTCTGTAATAATTTTTTTCATACGCGAAAAATTTCAGCCAGTTAAACTGTTGCGTTCCAGCTTTTTTGCGTGTTCTGGAATGATATCTTGATCATATTTTTGTTCTCAACATCTTTTGCCTCTTATCGGATGATACTTGTAAGCTTTTTGATTGCTTGAATGCCAAGCATTTCTCTTTTAAGTGTATTACTTTTGTTGAAAATCCCTTTATGCTTAATTTTAAGTTCAGTGACATCAGTTTCTTTTCTCTTCTAATCAATTTGTCTCAACTCTCAATATTCTTCTCCTAGTGGAACTTTACTTTTTTACTTATACATGTTGTGTGATTCTATTCTGCGTGTTAGCATATGACAAAAATACGGTCCCCTCTATGATTCTCAGCGAATTATGTTCCAAAGTTGTATCATAAGCTGTTCAATGTCCATATTATTCTAGCTTGAACATGATGTCCCCAATTTTTATCTTTGTTTTATTTGAGTCAACCAGACATTTCAGCATGAACAATCTAAATCATATATCTTCAATCCACCACTTGGTTTGCCTCTTGTAGCTTGAGACTTGAGGAGAATGGATACCTTCCTGTTCACTTCTGAGTCGGTGAACGAGGGTCATCCCGACAAGCTGTGTGATCAGATATCTGATGCAGTGCTCGATGCCTGCCTGGAGCAAGACCCTGAAAGCAAGGTTGCCTGTGAGACATGCACCAAGACCAACTTGGTCATGGTATTTGGAGAGATCACCACAAAAGCCAATATAGACTATGAGAAGATTGTGCGCGATACGTGCCGTTCTATAGGATTTGTGTCTGGTGATGTTGGCCTTGATGCTGACAAGTGCAAGGTATTGGTGTACCTTGAGCAGCAAAGTCCTGACATAGCACAAGGAGTCCATGGCCACCTCACCAAGCGACCAGAAGACATAGGAGCTGGCGATCAGGGTCACATGTTTGGCTACGCCACAGATGAAACACCTGAGCTTATGCCTCTCAGCCATGTCCTTGCAACCAAGCTTGGCATGCAGCTCACTGAAGTGCGCAAGAATGAGATCTGTCCTTGGTTAAGACCTGATGGAAAAACTCAAGTCACTGTTGAGTATGCTAATGATCATGGTGCAATGGTCCCGGTGCGCGTCCATACTGTTCTCATATCCACTCAACATGATGAAACCGTTACCAATGATGAGATAGCAGCAGACCTGAAAGAGCATGTTATCAAGCCTGTTATTCCTGAGAAGTACTTGGATGAGGAGACAATTTTCCATCTCAACCCATCTGGGCGTTTTGTGATTGGTGGTCCTCATGGCGATGCTGGTCTCACGGGTCGCAAAATCATTGTCGACACATATGGTGGTTGGGGAGCTCATGGTGGTGGGGCCTTCTCAGGGAAGGACCCTACCAAGGTGGACAGGAGTGGAGCCTACATTGCTAGACAGGCTGCCAAGAGCATTGTGGCCAATGGACTTGCCAGAAGGTGCATTGTGCAGATATCATATGCAATTGGTGTTCCTGAGCCATTATCAGTGTTTGTTGACACTTTTGGCACTGGAAAGATTCCTGACAAGGACATTCTCAAGCTTGTCAAGGAAAAATTTGATTTCAGGCCAGGGATAATTTCCATTAACTTGGACCTTAAGAGGGGTGCAAGTGGCAGGTTCTTGAAGACTGCTGCTTATGGCCACTTTGGAAGAGATGACCCAGACTTCACATGGGAGGTGGTCAAGCCTCTAAAGTGGGAATAATGCCATGAATAAAGCTGATTGCCAAGAAACTATGTTTGATCTTATATGCTTTCATACCTAAGATCCGTGATATGATTTTGCCTTAGCTTTTGTATCTTTATAAATAAATAAAACATATATATGTCGAGTTGAGTATATGAACATACAAAGGAAGCTGCATAGCAGCATCAATGTACTATTGGAAGTTAATGTTTGAGATATATCCGTTACGATCGCTATCCATTATCCATTATGTTTCCTCTCAATTGCTGAGAGTCTTAGAGAATCTTGAGTCCCCTCATTAACTAATTGGACCTGCATTTTATTGGTTTAAAACGTTATTTGCAATTAGTAATGCATACACACATATGTGGCCACTAGCTTAATTGTTTACATAGCAGTACCATGCACCATGGTTGAAATCCATGATGTGTACTCATAATATAATACTCAATAAAGGGACTGAAATGATGGAGGATTGGGATTTTTTTTTTTTTTTACGATTGTTGTAAAAGGAATTAAATACAACAGTGTGAAACGGAATGATCTAAAGCATAAAAAGTATTAAGAAGGTACGATCATAAACTGATTATTTTACTTTTCCCTAGTGGCTAGGCCAACAGATTTATCAAATAAATCTAGGAAAGCTTTTAGATTCTGTACATACCCCAAATATTTTGGGTTCTTATCAATAACACCCACCTTCATACACAAACAATATATATCCTTCTAAAACAAATACCTATCCTTCTACAACAAAAGAAAGGAAAAGAAACCACAAAAAAAAAATAAAAAAAAAATAAAATATATATATATATATATATATATATATATATATATATATATATATATATATATATTATCCCCTGCTGAGCCTCTGCCATGCCCATCTTGGGTAGGCAAATCCAAGAATCTAACACGATAAAAAAAAAAACTCACTTTATACACCCCACTGATCCTAGAAAAGAATCCCATTCTCTTGGTCATGCCTGCTGTTACCTTCCGCTTTCTGATCTAGAGCCCTGAATGTCACTTCCATCTGTGTCAGAATTATCCTTATGGGATTCAATTTCTGAGTTAACCCCACGATTTCTTCTGTGCCTACGGTCCTGAGCATTCAGACAATGAAATAAATCAAATGTCAGTCTAAAATGATCCAGTAAAACTAATCGTCTCTTTAAGTATGGGAATATGTATCCATTTGTGATCTAGTAAGAAACTGAAAGGTGGATGCTGGCCAACCCAGAACAGACAAAGACCAATAATTTTTTTAGAAAAGATGCTCTGAAAATGGATAGAGGAAATGAGCTCAGTGATTATTGATCAACATCCTAAGATAAATGGCTTTTGATAAACAAAAAGCTTTGAAAAAAGATCATTTTAAAGGGTACTGCTATGGTAGATGGCTTGAAAACAAAGATTAGAACAAAGTATAACAAACCTCTCTTGCTAAAGGGTACTCCTCTGACTCAAGTATACGCACAACTTGGCCCATCTTGGGTCTTTTCTCGGAATCTGGATCTACACATCTTAAAGCCGTTAAGAGCGTCCTTTTCAAAACTCTGGTAGATGGCTTCACCTCAATGTTTGGGTCCACCACTTCTTCTGATCGCCTGTTTCCAACCATTGTCTTCAGCCAATCAACCATATTAACCTGAGGGCATTGTAGTTCATTGTAAATGTTAGTCAAAAATCATCAGAAGCTGTCATAACAAACAGTGATGTAGAAGTAAGCAACTGAGAACTGAGGAGAACACAGAATATCAGAATTATTTTAAAAAAAAATCAAGCACAAGATCCTCAAGAGGGATATCCACTTCCCTCTGCATAAACAAATCACTGAAAAAAAGGTAATAACTAAGCAAGAAAAAACTGGGATAGGAGATCCCAATCTGAACAAACGATAAATCACTAGATGATATTGCTAAAACCCCTAATTAAATCCCTAACTAACTTTAAATCTCTATTTCACAAATGGAAGCCCAAAATAAACAAGTCATCTAAATTCTGCATAATAGTTGAAATCTA
Source organism: Glycine soja (assembly GCF_004193775.1). Taxonomy (NCBI): domain Eukaryota; kingdom Viridiplantae; phylum Streptophyta; class Magnoliopsida; order Fabales; family Fabaceae; genus Glycine; species Glycine soja. The sequence goes on along the minus strand of NC_041011.1, from coordinate 39,518,000 downwards.
TACTACAGCTGTACAGCAGCAACTGTGATTGTAAAATTACTAGAAATGTAAACAGAAAGAAGAATGAATAAGAACTGATTCATCAATATTACAAAAGTTAGGTCCAAGATTGCAAGTTCCAAGTGAGAAACAAGTAATGAGAACAGCTGAACAGAACAAATTTATATTCTAAATTTTAGACAACTGAGTATGATGTTTAGAGCATTCCAAGGCTAAGAATGAGTTATAAAGGGCAGGGTAATAAGTTTGCTAGAGAGGACTGAATGGGTCCATAGTTGCAATAGACAACATTAGCGGCATTCTTGAGAATGTTCGAATTTTTCATTGATCAAGGGGATAGCTTACAAAGTGATGATTAACTCCTATAGCTGTTTTAAATTTTAACTAGTCACTGAATTTTTCACCATAATGGCCCATGATATGCTTTTCTTACAGTACAAGCTATATTATTATATGGACAATTTAGAACCGAGTGGATGAAAATAGGTCAATTTTTAAATGTGTCTAACTGGAAGCATTTAGGAATTGGAACAATTTATCCTTAAGTTGGCTATAGTAGGGTAGGAAAAATGCTAGAAATATACTCTTTGACAATCTATTATTGGGTGAGGTATATATGAGAATTTGACCAATAATAAAGATATTGTTAAGAAATGAGTAAAAGAGTAGGTTGCAAACATTTTTCAATAAGGTAGTAATGTTACATGTCTAAAATCATATGTTAAGATAATAGGCCTAAAAAAAAGAATCATGTGTTGCAAAACTTGCAATTAACAACCAATGTTCAAGACAAGCACATTAAATTTGTTTTTGGTTGAATACTCAAAAGCTAATGGTTTATGATTATTCGGTGAATTTAATGAATTGTTAACAAGAACACATTCTTCAAAATGGATTTTCTTCCAACATATAAGTAAGTTTACTCACTTCCTGTGCTGGACGACCATAGTCAACTGGATCTCTTCCAGTTATTGCTTCCAATAGCACAACACCAAAGCTATAAACATCACTTTTTTCATTTAGAAGACCAGTATTTGCATATTCAGGAGCCACATATCTGTCAATTTTATGGAGCAAGAAAGAAAGAATAAATGTAAGGATCCAACTCATCAAAGTTCCTCTTAACAATATTGAGTGCAGAAAAAGAGCATAGCTCTATAGGGAAGAGCACAAAAATACGGACCCAAAGGTTCCCATAACTCGTGTTGCAACATGACTCTTCCCAGAACCCAGTAACTTGGCCAGGCCAAAATCAGAAACCTTGGCATTGAAGTCATCATCAATTAATATGTTGCTTGACTTGATATCTCGGTGTACCACCTTTGGCTCGATCGCTTCATGCAAATATGCAAGCCTGAAACAAGTATATTGCTTTAAATTAGCACTAAGATAACCCTAAGAATGAGGACTACAAAAGCCCGAAGGAGCACAGACAAAGCAACTCACCCCTTAGCTGTGCCAAGGAGAATCTTGATACGTGCTTCCCAGGTAAGATATCCATGATGTCGCATAGCTCCATGAAGCCATTGCTCTAAGTTTCCATTATTGACATACTCATAGACCAACATCCTGAAAATTTATCCCACATAGGAGAAAATGTAATTAAGGCAGCATACTTAAACTGTTGTCTGTTGAACTTGAAACTGACCTCACCACCAGGTAGTAGGTTCATGAATATGCAACTCATAAAGGTATTTTTATGATTTTCATAATTCTGGCAATTATAATTCAAATCCTCTAAGAAAGTTATTCAGATTATACATGTTGAGACTTGAGACTGTAATGTAATTGACAAGGGGGATACCTGTGAGTCCCCTCAATGCAGTAACCCAAAAGTCGAACCAAGTTTTTATGTCGGACATGGCCAATAGCTTCAACTTCCACTCTAAATTCTTTCTCAGCTTGACCACTGCAGAAAAGGAGGGGTGGAAATAAAAACCAGTCAAAGTTTGGCAGAAGTAAGAGAAATAAAAACAAAACAATAAAGCAAATTCAAAGCCTTAGGCATTATACTGGAACTCACATGTTATTGAGTATCTTTTTAACTGCCACTGGAGTCCCATTAATCAACTGTCCCCGGTAAACAACTCCATACCCACCCTCACCAATCACATTTTCTTTTGAAAAACGGTTCGTGGCAAGTTCAAGATCCCTCAGTGTAAACCAGTGACCCCAACCCAAGTGAGAGAATTCTGGAAGGCCTGAGAGTGGTGAAGGAGCTGTTATAGGGTGTGACGAAGAGGGCATGTAAATTCCAACCGTGCCAGAGCTAATTTCTTCTCCTGATTGTGACCCACCTCCATCCAAGTAATGAAACGAATCCGAGTGATGACTGCCACTATCCCCATGCTTCTTCTTCCCAACACCTAAATGAAGCATAACCTTGTCTGATTCCTTGTCACTGGACTTATCATGAATGGTAAGAAGTATTCCTTCGCGAGGAACGAATCCATTCGCGGGCACTTGCTCAACCCGCACTTCCGTGATTTCCTTCGAGACAGGAGGAATATGAGTAGCAGGAACCCTGTTCCTGGCTCTTCTAGTTTTCTTCCTTGAATTAAGGCAAAATGGGAGCACACAGAGGATGACAACAATAAACAATCCAACTGCAATTCCAATTATTTGCCAAACCTTAAGACCAAAAACAAAAGTTTTCCCGGACAATTCAGCTTTAAGATCAGCACCCATCTCGTAGAACCCTTGTTGCCTACAGTATATATGTAATAGAAAGAAGAAAAAAAAAAAAGATAAGCTGCATTACAAAAAAAAATAAAATCACATTAACATTCAAATTGTCCAACTATTCATTGTGTAATTGACACTATGGAATATGAACAAGCATCAGAAGACAGTCTGTTACAACTAGACTATGAAGCAAAAGGCACAAATAGAATATTCAACAACACACCATAAAGTATGAGCATTTCAGGCTTTCAGCACCCAAGCATTCACAACACATACAAAACGAAGTAAAAAGAGGACAACATGAAAGGAACCCTAAAATCAAAGGCACAGACTTCATAGTATTTACCTATCTATGCTAAGCGAGATTCACAACAACAACAACTAAACAGCACAAATCCCAGATCGCCACATCTCAAAAAAGGGTCACCAAACCCAAAAAGGCTAGATCTTTGACTGAAGGGAACCGAAAGAACATGGAAGACTAAGAACCCAGTTGTCAAAAATGGATGAAAGTTGAAAATCCTTAGTGGGTTTGGGAAATGCGAGCGTAAATCTAAGTTGGGTTGGGAATGGGAGTATGATAAGAAGAAAGGGTGGAGTTAAGAGTGTGGGTGGAAGGGAATAGATGTTTTACAAGGCAATAAAGAATACATCCAATTCGAAATTTCCAGTGCAGTAAAAGAGAAGTGAAGAGAAGAGAAGCATGCAATGCAATTGTGATTGTGATGTATCTGTAAAGTTAGTCCTCTTGTGAAATGGATATTCTTTCCGAATCGGTTATGAACATTACTACTAACAAATATCAGAAATTGATTTCACCGCTTCCATACTTTTTCATTTGACTTCATAGTTAGCTTAGCTGTTTATTTACTCTCCCTCTCCTTTCAACTCTTCTGCGTAACAGATACTCGTTACTCTTTGACAACTGTTCAAACATTTTTATTGTCTAAATAAATGTTGCATCATTTATATTATATTTTATATATTAACAAACCTTGTCTTTAAATGTCATTTATGGACATTTTTAATTTAAAATAAACCGTCATAATAATGGCCATTTACTGTGAAATAATAATAATAAGCATTATTGATGTAATCCTGCATTAAAAATAATTTATACCGGATAGTATCCTTAACAAATTCATTAACATTTGCCTTTTTTTTAACATAGGACGAAAACAATAAATAATTTTTTTTGACAAAAAATAAATAATTTGAATTAAGACCGGTATAAACTATAAATCATCCAAATTCTTCCTTATTAGGCCTATAATGATTATTATCTTATTATTATATTTTTTTCTAATAATTATATTAACACGAAATTGTCCAAAAACCATGTCACCACAAGAAATAAATTATATTAAAAAATAAATATTCACACTATGTATTTATAATTTTCAATAAAAATTAGTCACTACTTACTCCAATAAATACTTTATATCAATATTATAATAATAATAATAATAATAATAATAATAATAATTTAGTGTGAAATAATCATAACAATATATAATATAATAAAATGGAAGCATTCAGAACTAACAACAATAAAATATTTATCTTCTTATTTTCAATTATGTTTGTTTATCTTATTTAAAGTTGTTAAATATTTAATAATATATCATTTTATTTTTATGATTATTTAATCATTAAAAGAATTGAAAAATTGAATAAAACACTGGATACTAAAGTAAATCCTTTATAATAGTATAAATTATTTCCGTAAAAAATAATATTATAAACTATTAACAATATTATTGTTGAATTTGTGTAATATATTTATTCCTTTGTTTTTTATTTTGATGAATTTAGGGGACTTTTAGGCACAGTAAAAAAAATCTCTTAAAAATATTAAGATTTACTAAAAAAAATTAATCTCTTCAAGAAAACATTATTCTATATTTTTATGATTATAATATTATTCTATATACATAAATCTATAAATTCATATTTTTGTAAAATGCTTCATTATACAAATTTTCTTAATTAGAGATTACAATATCTGTGATATAATGTAGTTTTATTTAAATCAAACAGGCCTTTCAAAATTTAATGCAATTTCATGTGGGTCAATTTACTTTAAAAATCTGTGAAATAATTTTTTTCTTCTAAATATTTAATAATTAGAGATTATAAGTATCTTTTACATAAAATTTAAATTTATGTGACAGATACTTGTAATTAGAGATAATAATTTTTTTTTTAAAAATATTTAATATAACCTCATGTGGATCAATTAACTTTAAAAGTCAATCTTATATTTAACACAACTTCATGTGGGTAAATTTTATTTAAATAATTAAATATTACAAGTATATGTCACATAAAGTTTTTTTTAAAAATATTTAATATAATTTCACGGGATCAATTTACTTTAAAAATCAATCATACATTTATTTAAAATTTCATATAAAAATAATATAAGAATATGAATTTTATCCTTAATTAATTATTGGATTGATTTTTATTTATGAATATCTTTATCGCGTATTTTATATGATTCTTATAATTATGATTATGATTAGGTATAATAATAAATCAAACAACTTATTAAAAAAACTTATAAATTGACTCAGCATATATCTGTTTTGATCTAAGCTTAATTATTAAATAAGTTAGATCAAAATGCATTAAAGTTATGTAATTATTATTATTATTATTATTAATCGCATTTTTAGTATAACATCTCAATCTCAGTATTATATATATTTAGAGGTTTAAATATTTTTTAGAGAAGGTTTAAATCTATTGATTTATGGAAAAACCAATAACAATATTAATTTTAAGAAAAATATGTTAGACTTATAAAGGATAAAAAATAATTTAATTTAATTAATTTTAACAGCTATCTCTCCGGTAAAAAAAAAATCTATCCCTTTAGAAACTTAATTAAAAATGAGTTAAGTATGTAATAATTGTACATTTGTACGCGTAATTTTATAAAACAATATATGAAATGAGTGCATGTCATTATGGTCCAGTTTATATGAAGAATTTAATTAATTTTTTGATTAAAAAATGTTAATGAATGTTCTAAAGAATTTTTTTTATTAAGAAATAAAAAAATTATATTTTTGATGATTTTTTTACACTTTAATTAATAAATAAATTTTTAATTCTCTAACCAATATCCTAATAAGACTGGTTTGCAAAACTCATCTTGATTACCCCATTCAAAACTTTGGTCGTGACACAAATTTTACCACCAATATTCTTACATTGCCTTGTCTGATTGAATATGAACTTAAAGTGCACTTTTTTTTAAAAAAAATCAAACTTAAAGTGCACTTGGTTATATAACTAATAACATAATTGAATATTTATTTATTTAATAAAAATTTATTACATGATGAATAAAATCATAAATTTGACTAAAAATTATTAAAATAAGTTAAGAAAAAATTACTTTGATAAATTATATTAAGTTTGAAAAAAGTTTAGTAACCATAAGTTATTTTTAACTTATTATATTAACTAAAGTCGTCAGTTTTATCTTTTCTTTCTTTCATTATACTGTAATTCTTCTTGTTGCTTTTCTCCCTTTTAATAAAGTAATTACTCCGTTAATTTAATGCTAATTAATATTGGTTGGAAGAGCATAACTACTCATGGAGTCATAATTGCGGTAACACTCCGAAACCAAAAGATTTTCAGATGCCTAACCCACGATAATTTACTAGTTAGAATCCCAAGTGCTGTTAAAATAGTTTGTATTTTATTTTTTTGGTAAGAGTAATTGTTACTATTTTATTTGACTATTTTAAAAAATTACAGTTCAATATATTATCAGGTCTAGCCCTGTTGTTATGGAAGGGAAATGTTTTTAAGACAATAAAAATACATAATAAAATATTTTTTATTTTGAAATATATTTTTTAAATACAAATACAATTTATTCAAATATAAAAAAGATTAAAAAAAGACAGATATAATGTTTTTTTTTTTATATTTCAATATCGAAATTGTTGAGCGGGATGGAGAAATAAGAACAAAATGTGACAATTTCCGGTACCTAATCAATCCTCGCCAAATCCTTCTGAAATTTGTTGAGACATTGTTTCAGTTCCATAAAATATGAAATTAATGTTACATTTGTTAATTTGGATAATCAATATCAATATCGATCCATATTAGTAGATACAAAAGGATCGTAAAGAATTCAATACTTCCTTGCGTAAATTAGTTGGTCATTAATTCACTCACACACAGGCCACTACTTATCCTTTCCCTCAAAGCTCGTCTCTTTCACAAGTCATTCTCGTGATTATGCCATTCTTTTCAATTCAATAATGCCAAACTTTTAATAATTAGTTGCATTTGGAGCGAAAATTACGTGAAAAAGAGTATAAAAAATACTCTATGATAATAACACTTCCCTAACAATGCAATATTTGACAAACCAAGAGCTACAATCATTTTCAACAAATGGAAATAAAAATACAAAATAAAGGAAAAATATATTAGATTTCATCTTAAAATTAATTGACATTAAGTGAAATTGGAAAACAGATATATAAGTTACACTTCAAGAATTGAGACAATTAATGTGAGACTAGAGTATTTTACAATAAAGTATGATTATATGGTATTCTCGTAAATGAGATACATGAGCAGGAGAAAAATAAGTGCTTGCTGGCATTTTGGAATTATTGGTCGATCTCATCTCCTACATATCATATCAGTTCCATATATAATGTTCTCTGGACCCACATTTTTGGACGTGAGTACACATCCTTTGTTTTCAAATGCATGCCTTTGTAACGGTGATGAAATGGCCATTATAAATTGAGCTCGTGAGGCCTATCTTCTAGGGTTAATATTCAATCAATTTCGTGAAGCTTAGTGATTTGATGTAATTAGATCCCCATAAATTCTATTCAACACGAGGGGAGGGCACTGCTTTTAATTAAAATTACAATGTTTTTTTTAATCTAAATTGCATGTATTCTCATACAATACTTTATTTTTTTGCACAACAGAGCTGGTTTGAATTACTATAATCGGAAAAAAATTTCCTCCGAATATTTAACTAGTTGGTGCTTTTAAGTTAAATGATTATTTTAAAATGTTTTACAAATACATTAATTAATGTTAGTTAAATAAAATCAATGGGCCTGGTATTTGATGTATTGGTGCAAACCAAGTACTATGCAGGTTTAAATGAATTCAACATAGATGAAATATATAAATACGCCAAATAAGGTTAAGAGTTAGTAATATTTTCTATATATTTAATACTTTCAATCATCCCCTAAAAAAAAAATACTTTCAATAAAAAATATTTTATAAAAAGATATAGGATTATTCTTTTAAGAGAGATGAAGTCAATGAACATAAGTAACAAAAAAAATTGATAGAGAAGTGAAACTGTACATTTTTTGGGGAGTATAACTAGAAACAACCGCGCAACTGTGCAAGAAAATTGAAAAATGAATTCAATAAAATGTATCTATTATTTTTTTGGTAGAGAATTAAATACATCTATCAATAAAATATTTGGTTAGTTTACATGAAATTTTAGATTCAAATGTCATTATAATTGTTATAACTAACAAAAAATAACAACTAATTAAAAAAGCTGTGAAATATTATTTTAGGTTAAATCAAAGATATTCCCACACTAAATAAATATTTAATTTTTTGAGATATAGAAAACATTGAAATTGAACTAAATTTTCTCTTTTTTAATGAAACCTTCCTTATATGCACGTTTAAAAATCACATCCTCGTTATATATTTAAAATTCAACTATTTAATATAAACAAAATTATGAAAAAAATATAATGGCCAATAACCTAGATAGTAATTTAAAAATTATATTGCAGTAGAAACCCTAACAAACTTTAATTGAAATATACAATGACCAACAACTCATGCAAATTATTAAATCAACTAATCATGAGCAACAATAATATATCTTACCATATAAATTAAGGTGTCTAATAAATATAATTCAATTAACAACATACATTAAGTTTATGAAAAAATATAAGTTTAATCTTCATAAAATACATTCTTCAGAAGAGATGAAAAAACTTTAAATATGACTAAATCTCAATGGAAACATATTTCTGAAAACTTAAGATCCTAACTAAGTTCGCATCAGAAAACAAGAAATCATATGAATTAAGGAGATCCTAATAGCTTTTGCTTTCGAACGTTAGTTGCACATCGCTTTCCCTAGTATCGTTGTCGATAACTAATACAAACTACTCAATTGATTATATTTAATTTTTGTGTAAATTGACCTGTATTAATTCTACACTTTATCTTGTGAATAATCAAATCTCGAGTCCTCTACGCCAAAAACGATGCGACTTGAATGATCTAAATATTTCCACTTACAAAATTGCATGGGTTGGATTGATATGATACCACCCTATTTTGGCCGTTTATTAGCAAATTTAGACCAGACTAAGCAAATTCATTCCAAAATCATAAACCAAAAAACTGCAAAAATTATTCTACAAGAAAACAAAACCAAATTTATTTGCTTTATATTAAGCAAATGTTTTGGGGATTAAAGCAGCCTTATACAAATGACCTAAATATGGTAGGGGGTCAATGGGTCATAGTTATGTCAATAAATAATTAATGATCCATCGACGTCAATTGTCATGTGCCGGGATAAACCTGCCACCCGCATTCCATACTTCACAACAGAAACTCTAATCATTAGACGCTCAAGTCATCAACACTTGTTGGCCTTAATAGTGGCAAAATTTTTGGTGAACCGTGAATGGCTATACTTTTAAAATTATGAAAGCTAATATGCATGATTATTTTTATTTAAAATATTTTGAGATGAAAATTAATTGAATTAAGAATATTAGTTATTTAAGAAATTCACGGGAAAGAAAATAATTGTTTTAGTATCTCAAAATCTAAAAGTATTTGCTCTTAACTCCTCAAAGTTTTTTTAATGGATTAATTCCTCAAAGTTAGATAGTGTTTTATAAGGATTATTAAATTATTAAATGTTACCTTGAAGATCAAAGTGATTTATTTTAAAATTAGAGAGACTAAAACTAGCTAAAACAATTTAAAGAGATTAAAACCGAATTCAGAAATTTTAGAGTAATAAAAATCATATTTATCTTTTTTTAATATGTTTTAACTTTGAAAAAGAATGTGTTAGAAAATACTCCCTCGTCCTTTTTTTTATAGAAGAATACTCCATCATCCTCTTTATAGTTTATACCAATCATCTTGGAAAAACTTAGCGTAACCAGGATATTAATGTATGAACCATCATCAAAAAGCTATATTCGCATTCTATTATTATTCACATTTAAAGGCTATATTCGCATTCTATTATTATTCACATTTAAAGGTCTGTTGATCATTATATGGACTAACATTTTAATACCCACTCTTGGGTGTTGCTAGGTGCACCCAGCAATTCAATGAACTTCCAAAAATTCCCTTCGTTTAAAAATCAAAAGTTAATAAATTTTTTAAAAAAAACGTTTCTTCTTCCGCGCTCCTTCTTCTTCTGTGCACCCAACAGTCTTCTCCCTCCCTTCCGCGCTCCTTCTTCTTCATTGTTGTTCTTCCCAGCAGTCTTCTCCCTCCCGCAGTTCGTGTTCTTTGTTGGTCTTCTTCCCAACAGTCTTCTCGTTGGCCGGCACAAGCTTTGGTTCTCCATTTTGGTTCCCTCCCTTTGTCTTCTTCATTGGCTTTCTGTGAGCATTTCTTCCGCCATCGAGGTTAGTGTTCTAACTCCATTGGCTTTGGATATCTGTTAGAATCGCGTTAATGGCCTTAGGATAGATGACATTGTTGTTGTTTGGTGCTGGAGGTTGAAGACGAAGTTCTTCTGCGAGAAGAAGCTTCTTCCGCGCGTGTGTTAGGGGACAAAAATGGAGTCAGCGAAAGAAGGTGTTCTTCCGCGAGCTCCTGCGGAAGAAAGGTGAAAGGTTCTTCCGCGAGTGTCAGCGGAAGAATGTCAAGAAGGTTCTTCCGCTTGATCCAGCGGAAGAACCTTCTTGACCTTCTTCCGCTGGCATTCGCGGAAGAACCTTTTTAGTTTCTTCCGCAGGAGCCTGCGGAAGAACACCTTCTTCCGCTGGCTCCATTTTCGTCCTTTCACACTCGCGGAAGAACACCTTCTTCCGCAGAGTGCATTTTCTGCTCGTGGAATAACCTGCCAAACTTCTTCCGCAGGATGCATTTTGTTGTATATTGGTTATTTTTCTTGAAAATTATGTCTGAACCAGCAATTTATTGATATTATTAGTTAGTTTTTTTTATTTATTAGGTGTTACAGAGTGTATATGGTATTTAAGTTACACAAACTCCCTAATTTTGTGTTTTTTAGTTGCTATTGGGATGTCTAAATTGAATTGTTATTTGCTGTGATTGACTTATGCATTAGGATGTCTAAATTGAACTGTTATTTGTTGTCATTTGGTTAGGATGTGTAAATGACTGTATACACTGCATAAATTGAATTGTTATGTGGAACACAACATGAAAGAGCAAAATTAAATTGGTTATCCAATTCCTTTTCACAGGAAATATGACACTATGGTGAGGAACCTCAGCTACAATTTAAAAGAACATGTTGTGCTATGCCTGTTACGGGACAAAGATCGAGCATGAGACGAGTCTAGCTAGTAGCATCATGTGTTAGTAGAAGATAATATTGTAAAATACAACATAAATAGCTAGTTAACAAATTGAACACGAAATGATGGAGCACCTTGATTCCTCTAATTTGATGTATTAAGAATTTTGAATACAAAATGATGTGTTGAGAATTTTGAATACAAAATTATGCACTTGGTGATTACAAATCCAAGCACCCACATTTGTATTAGTTACATGTATTTGTATTCGTTACAAATCCAAGCCATTCCAAACCAAATGCACTCTAAATGGTATGAAAAAGTTTAGTAGGAATTTCTTTACAAAGCATATACATTGACATAATTAGCTTAATTAAAATTTAAAAAATAAAAATAAGGCTAGAATAATATGGGTAATTAGTATTACTAATACTCAATACAAACCAAATATCCTTATTTGGTGATAAAGCTTAGCTGTCTATTTCTGACCATTGAATCCCTTCCTTGACAAGGATGAAAAGCTCTAATTGAAAGAATAATAGACAACTAAGACAAATTAAATGACACATGTGAGCTATGTATCTAGCCCTTCCTAGTAAGAATAAATGCTTTGTTCGGGTGCTTACTCTTTTCTCCATACCTTACCATATGAACTAGAATATTGTAATGGTTCACTTTCATTGTAACTAAGATTCATGTGCAGTTGGTGATTACAAATCCAAGCACCCACATGGATCCGCAAGCCTTGTGCCCTTTTTGAATATTTGACCATACTCTCTATTTTTATAAATTCTCAATTCACAATCAATCAAAGTGTTTCACTCCACATAAATGTAATTCAAAAAATCCACTCCTAAGTAATTTGAGTTTCAGGGCGGGGATGGAAAAACCCCGTCATCATGCCTACTTGAATAGCAGTGGCTCTCCTATTCAAGAGACACAGGGTTACCACTGTTCAAGGCTTGTCAGAACCATTTGCACTGTGAGAAATTGCTTAGTTAATGAAATTCGTGTGATGATGTTAAGTTAGACAGTTCATATAATTTCTTTGATTTAACTTGAACTTAGAGATGAATTAAAGGAATTTATACCACAGTAATTAATTGTAATAGCAATGTATAAAGGAAAGAAAAATAAACCTTCTGGTTTAATAACTAGAATTGTGTCTTGAGAGAATCACAATGACAGGATTTGAGTTCTACTAATTAATTGAATTATATTTGGTGTGATTTATATATGCATTTGTTATATATGCATTTGTATGTCAATTATTTGGATAAATTATGTTGAACTAAATATATAATTTGTGGGTTTGGATAAATTATGTGGATTAGTTAGAATTCCAAAGCTTTGTTACACAAATTATTTGAGTGTTCTTCATGATTTCAGATCATGGTTAGAACACGAGGTCTACGTCATGCGGTAGGCACAGGTAGAGGCAGAGACCTTAGTCAGGATGTGGCTGAGGATGTTCCTCGCCGTCGTAGGCCCACTGCCTCAGCACGTAGGCAACGGGTTACCCAGATAGCTGAGGATGTTCCTCAGTTGGCTGAGGATGTGCCTAATGCGTCTGATGGTAGCCCAGAGAGGACAGGAGCCGCCAATGGTGCTGAGTCTGATCGAGTGGCTAGTGATGAGACAGCTGTTGATGATGAGGGTTCCCCGGTGGGCTACGCGATCCATCTGTTTTGATAGGATTTGCTAATCATGTGGCACACAGCATATGGCGTGGACAAGTACGTACATATTTTATTCTAGTAATTAGAAAGTAGTTTCTTTTATTTTGAAATACATAAATTTATAAATTGTTATTCAATTTAGGAGCGACCCGATCTCAAGTTGGTCTCCCATGGTAGGAAAGTAGATAAATTTGGGAGACCGGCTGCTGAGATCGAAGGTATGATTGCGGCCATCGGATTGGATCCATTGATCAGGTGTTCTGTGATCACCACTGATCCTGGACTCATATTCGCCTTTGTTGAGAGGTGGCATAGGGAGACGAGCAGCTTCCACCTCCCAGTAGGGGAGGTGACGATCACTCTAGACGACGTTTCGTCGCTCCTGCATATCCCGATTACTGGCGCGCTGCATTCATTCGGGCCACTGGCTACATCTGACGCAGTTGCGCTATTGACGGAGCTACTTGAGGTCACCCCAGACGAGGCTACAGTTGAGACACGCCAGGCAGGTGGGCCTCATGTTCGGTTGTCCTGGCTTCGGGACATGTACCAGAGTAGGTGTCGGGCCAGGCAGTGGGTTGCTGCAGCTCGGGCGTACCTACTTCATTTGGTTGGTTGCACTCTTTTTGCTAACAAGAGTGCAACCCATGTCCATGTTGTGCACCTGCAGGCATTCAGAGACCTGGCATAGGCAGGGACATTCTCTTGGGGAGCGACCACTTTGGTACACTTGTACGATCAGCTTAACGAGGCGTCGCAGGCCCCTACACGGCAGATGGCTGGTTACATTTCACTACTTCAGGTGACTATCGCTGCTTGTAATTTAAATTAAAGTAAAATTCAATCCATGTTTGATTGCTGATGTTGACTTTCTGTTTGCAGTGTTGGATTTACGAGCAGTTTCCATCAGTCCACAGGTTTGTTGTTGACGATGGTTATGCTGAGGCTAGCCCACGTGCCTGTAGATGGCTTACGGGTAAGGCCCAGATGACCGGCATTAAGGGAGCCCCTTACAGAGCACGTATTGATGCCCTGACAGTCACTGACGTCTGTTGCATGCCATATGCTGAGCATCGGGGAGTTCGGGACTATGACTTGATCTCCTCGTACATGGGGCAAGTCAGATGGGGTCTGATCATCGTCTACCTTCGACCAGAGAGGGTGGTTCGGCAGATGGGGTACATTCAGACAGTTCCTCCGCCACCGGTTCGTGATTCATTGACAGATACTGATATAGACGACCGGTGGGTACAGTTTTTAGATCATGTAGTGCCTACAGGGGAGCTCTGTGTAGTTCCTGGGCAGGTGGCCCCAAACTACATGGAGTGGTTTTTTCAGATTTCACACCCCTTTGTGACGTCGACGGAGGACACTGCTGAGCCCAAACCTGCGCCTCCTCTTCCCACTCATGATGATGACTTCGTGGAGCCACCTGTCGCCCAGGTTCCAGTCACGTCAGATCCCCCTGCGCATTTTGTGGTAAACTGTGTACTTTTTCTTAACTTTATTATTTTTTAAAAATTCATGCTCACTTGTTATTTTCACTGAGACAGGTTGATTGCACAGCATGTGTCAGGATGGGAAGGATTGCTGAGCATTTGGAGCGCGTCATCAACCTCAGGATGGTGACTGCAGGGACTGACTTATATGATATCATGGATCTTTGCATGAGGATAGCTAGAGATGACGACCCAGATGACAGTCTTAAGCCGCGACAGAGACCCCGCATAGATTAAGATTTATCTTTTTTATTGTATTTGTTTATGTATTTAAATTTTAGTATTTGTTAAAACACATTGACTTAGATAATGTCTATATTTCTTTATGTATTTAAATTATGTTTTTACTTAAATTATGTCTTTATGTATGTTTTTACTTAAATATAATGTCTCTATTTCTTTATGAACATATTAAAAAATAAGTTAGAAATTTTAAAAAAATAAGTTACAAATTTTAATTGATTGAAACAAATAACTTAGAAATTTTAGAATGTAATTAATTGGACAAAATAAGTTAGAAATTTTAAGTTATACTGAAAATTATTATATAATTTAAACAACAATAAGTTAGAAATTTCAAATAAAGAAGTTACAAATTTAAAATAAATAAGTTAGAAATTTAAAATAATAAGTTAGAAATTGATTGAAACAAATTACTTACAAATTTTAATTGATTGAAACAAATAAGTTCCAAATTTTAATTGATTGAAACAAATAACATAGAAATTTTAATTGAATGTAATTAATTGGACAAAATAAGTTAGAAATTTTAAGTTATACTCAAAATTATTATATAATTTAAACAACAATAAGTTAGAAATTTCAAATAAAGAAGTTACAAATTTAAAATAAATAAATTAGAAATTTAAAATAATAAGTTAGAAATTTATTGAAACAAATAACTTACAAATTTTAATTGATTGAAACAAATAAGTTCCAAATTTTAATTGACTGAAACAAATAACTTAGAAATTTTAATTGAATGTAATTAATTGGACAAAATAAGTTAGAAATTTCAAAAATATAAGTTAGAAATTTAGAAAAATAAGTTAGACATTTAAAAAAATAAGTTATAAATTTTAAAAAAATAAGTTAGAAATTTTAAAAAAATAAGTTAGAAATTTTTAAAAAAATGAGTTAGAAATTAAAAAAAAAAGCTAGAAACTTTAAAAAAAATAAGTTAGTCATTGAAACAAATAAGTTAAAAATTTTAATTTTTACTTGAAATTATTATATAATTTAATCAAAAACAAGTTACAAATTTCAAAAAAATAAGTTAGAAATTTAAAAAAATAAGTTCGACATTTAAAAAATAATTTAGAAATTTTAAAAAATAAGTTAGAAATTTTAAAAAAAAATGAGTTAGAAATTTTAAAAAAAAAACTAAGCTAGAAACTTTAAAAAAATAAGTTAGTCATTGAAACAAATAAGTTACAAATTTTAATTTTTACTTAAAATTATTATATAATTTAATCAAAAACAAGTTACAAATTTCAAAAAAATAAGTTAGAAATTTAAAAAAATAAGTTAGACATTTAAAAAAATAAGCCATAAATTTTTTAAAAAATAAGTTAGTCATTTAAAAAAATAAGTTAGAAATTTTTAAAAAAATGAGTTAGAAATTTTAAAAAAGAAGCTAGAAATTTTTAAAAAAATAAGTTAGTCTTTGAAACAAATAATTTACAAATTTTAATTGATTGAAACAAATATGTTACAAATTTAAATTGATTGAAACAAATAAGTTACAAATTTTAATTAAATGTAATTGATTGGACAAAATAAGTTATAAATTTTAATTTGCACGAACGGGTCACAAACATTTATTACTTATAAATTTTTTTGGTAAAAGTTGATAATAAAATTTTTATTCCTTTTTCATACATACTACACATTACAAACGAATCACAAACATAACAAATTGACACACTAAGACATATTACATCGACTAGAACATCATGGACACAAATTTAATTTGCACGAAACAGCCTAACATTTAACTAGCATTCAATCACGCAAGGACGTAACCACATCGTCCTCATTTTCCATAACCACTTTACTAAAGAAAACCAAAATTTCTATTGGCACAAATTGTTTTCAATAATTAGACTCTACCAGCACCTTCAGCACATCGTCGTCACATTTCAGCTCAACAATTTTAAATTCTAAAACTTTCTCAGAATACTCCAAATGACTAGGTTATCGATAAAGCAAACGCCTTACAACTTGGGATTTGTGAATCCCATGAGGAGGATTTCCTTTAGGTGCTACTTGCTTGATCAAATCCTTCAGTTGATCTATGCTACATCTTTTTGGAATATCAATTTTTTTTTGGATTTATTCCGGTGAACGCGTAACCCACAAAGTTGTTTTGGCGTGGCATGTTCCACCTTCTGTTGTAATACAGAACCGCATCATGTGTAGGGATGCTGGGGCGTTCAAGTAAGTTTAAAATTGCATCTGTTGTTCTACCAACGGTACATAACAACTCAATCGATCCAACAAATGAAAATTGATCATTATACATTAACATGGTGTTCACATCCATGTCATTTTTCAATTACATACTTTCAAAGTAAATGTTGTTACCTGTATCTTCCACTGGTCGCCGGTAATGAATTTCATCCACAACTTCATTGTTGTTTAGCCGAAGACTATTGTGTATTCTGCTTTTGAGAGTTGAAAAATCGCATAGGTTTGGTACTCGCATGGGCACTGGACCAGAACTTTGAAAATAAACCCCACACTCGTTGTGAATGACGGTTCCATTTCGAAAAATGAATGTCAACCTCGAGTTCACGATCGTCTAGGACGAAGTCTCTCCTAAGAATGTCATTGTTTATTGAAAATTAATTTGACAAACTCTGAATACTAGTTGCTGTTGAGTACCATGGACATCCCCATCTATCATTTATATAAATGGCCCAGCCAGGCACATGGCTTCCCTTTTACCAGACCCGTGACTATTTTACATTGTGAAGCGTAAAACTAAAGCAACCTCCTGTCACATCGTTCATTGTCGGGTCACATCAGTCATTGTCGTTTGAGAAAAAAGGTTGGTTTTGGGCCATGTAAACTTGCCTAAGTACCCCTGTTCGGGTTTTTTTTTTTTAAATTATCTGGGAAATCCGTGAGACTCTCCAAAGGTGGCCTGCCTCATGTTTGCATGTCAACGAATCCAAAAAAAATAACAGGAGACACCGGTTCATTCGAACAGGGCCTGCAACGGAAGGCCTAAAACTCAAAAAAGTTAGTTTCGGGCCATGCAAACTTGCCTAAGTATCCTTGTTCGGGATTTTTTTAAAATTATCTGGGAAAGCCGTGAGACTCTCCAAAGGTGGCCTGTCTCATGTTTGCACGTCAACGAATCCAAAAAAAATAATAGGAGACACCGGTTCATTCAAACAGGGTCTGCAACGGAAGGCCCAAAACTCAAAAAAGTTAGTTTCGGGCCATGTAAACTTGCCTAAGTACTCCTGTTCGGGTTTTTTTTTTAAAATTATAGCCGTGAGACTCTCCAAAGGTGGCATGTCTCATGTTTGCACGTCAACGAATCCAAAAATAATAACAGGAAACACCGGTTCATTCAAACAGGGCCTGCAACGGATGGCCCAAAACTCAAAAAAGTTAGTTTCGGGCCATGTAAACTTGCCTAAGTACCCCTGTTCGGGGTTTTTTAAAAATTATCTGGGAAAGCCATGAGACTCTCCAAAGGTGGCCTATCTCATGTTTGCACGTCAACGAATCCAAAAAAAATAACAGAAGACACCGGTTGATTCAAACAAGGCCTGCAACGGAAGGCCCAAAACTCAAAAAAGTTAGTTTCGGGCCAACATTTCCTCTTGAGGGACGACACGTGACCTGCTACTCTGGCCCTTATATGGCATGTCCATCCTTCTTGGCACGGCATTTAATTCGTCGTTAGAAATAACGGAAGGACACCTCGCTTGTTTCTCTTTTGGCCGCCACCGGTCTTGTCATCGTCGAAGGCGCCCTTGCGGCTTGCCGGTAGAACCTTTTCCGGCGACCTCCTTGTCTTTTCCTTTGGCCTTGTTCGTCATTTCTACAGAGAATGCAATGAGACCAACGCCAATTGCATGGTCAGAGTTAGAGAAATGGAGAGAGGAAGAAGTGCGTGACTAGAGTGTGTGTAACTGTGAAGAACGACGAGTCCAAAATGAATTTTACTGTAAATAATTTGAGGAAAAAAGTGACCAATACATATCATGCGGTGCATACAAGAATCGGCCATTGGTCAACTTGTGAGAGGAAAAAATCATTTAACTAATACCAAATAATCTTAAAATTAACAAAATAATTTAACTAATTAGCCCACGGAAGAACCTTCTTTCGTGGTAACTCACGGAAGAACCTTCTTCCGTTGACTCTGGCAGAAGAAGTTCTTCCGCGTAGTTCTACGGAAGATGGTTCTTCCGCAGTTCTTCTTCCATTGACACTCGCGGAAGAAATGTTCCACGGGCATCCACGGAAGAACCTTCTTCCGTCAACTGCGGAAGAAGGTTCTTTCGCAGATGCTCGCGGAACATTTCTTCCGCGAGTGTCAACGGAAGAAAGTTCGCAAAAGGCTGAAGGGCATTTTTGCCATTTTGGAAATTTGCTGGGTGCACCAGCAATGCTGTTGGGTGTCCCTAGCAAATCCTCCCACTCTTCTATGGACATTCAAGTTCAGATTTTTGGGCCATTTATATACCAAGTGTTATGGCATTAACTTGCATAGGATTGTTGCTTCCCGTGTCTCTATATTTTGCTTCCTGCACCTCATTACATTACGAAAGGTCAATCTGCAATGTAAAATTACATTATCTATTGAGTTTTTTGTAATGCAATGGATACAAGAAGCAAACACAAACACATGGAGGTGCAGGAAAGTTTCACTCCTTGTGTTGATGTCCTTGTCTAGATAGTTAGTTGTGACAATTATTGAAACATAATATTTTTGTCAATGTGACATTGGTGCATAATATCACCAATATTTTTTATGATTAATATTCATCAAGAAACCTAATTAATTATCTTTAGTTTTTCTAACCATATTTTTCTATTCACAAAATCTAAACTCAAGACCTTTCTTGAGAAAATCAAACCTAGTATAATTCAAACCAAGTCTTATGGGTTGAAACATAATATTCATACATAAGAATTTGACAAAAAAAAATCATGGATAGGGTTGCAATCTGCTCTCCTAAAACCCCCCACAACCCTGACCTCTTTTATCCCTCCTCCATCCATGAGCAACAAAGGTTACTTGTATTACAAATTTTTAAGAGAAATTTTATTCTTGTTCATGTTTTTTTTTCTTTTTATAATATCTTCTGCAAGTAGGACATTGATAAGAAGAGAAGAAAGAGAAGTATCTCATAAAATATTTAATGTCATAAAAAAATGGATTGCAAAAAATTACTATAAAAAAATATATTATATTTTTATTCAGCTCCAAAAAAATTATCTTATTTTACTCATTCTCTTAGATAATATCAAAGAATTTGCAATACAGAGTCAATTTTTTCATTTTTATCTCCTTAAAACATTTACGACAATGAACAATATTCACAAAAATAGTTACCTATTACAGTAATTATTTTGATAAGTGTAGGCCATTATAAGTACCATTGGAATTTGGAAATCCTTTTGCATGTGTGTAGCATTAAAATTAGTAACCTCCTCTCTCCCACGACTCATACTAGGAAAGGAAAAAATCTCATTAGGTACATATATGTTAATTTCAGTGTGGTGACGTTTGTATACTTACAAGTTACAACTGATCCCGAAACTCCCTTGATTCCGTAATCATGTAAATAGCAGACAACACTTTTTATTGCATTATTTACAAAAACAGAAAGCACTACTCTTTGTTTCTTCACCTTTCTTTCACCCCGGAGGCAGCTTCTCACTTCTCAACCGTCTTAATTCATGAACCACAAAAAAGCTCTCCCACGCCCACCTAAGATTTCTTAATTATTTTACAAAGCAAACAACGAAATCATCTAACAATCATCAAAACCAATTTAAATTATTCAAATATAACAATTAAGGGTTCAATTGAAAATGCATACGAATAACATATTAGTCCAAGTGAAATTAGACTTCATTCTTTTAAGTAAGTTCTCAATTCAAATTTTATGAATAAATGAAATCTAACTCAAAGAAAAAATTTCACAAAATAAATGAATATTTCATGCATTCCCCAAATAAATATTCCATACATTCTCAGTAATATGTTAAAATAAAAATAGAACATGCATTCCCCAAATAGTGTTCAAAGCTCAGCAAACATTTGTATTCTTCCATTTTATATTTTTTTTGGTTTAGAGATTTAGAAGGGACGCTTTTTGCGTATACAATGCATCAGCCTTATCAACGGAGACTGTGCAACCACTCTCTAATCTGCTTTGCTTTTGGCTGGAGACCTAGTCAGACAATGCTTTTGATTAATTTTGAAACTTGAAAGGAGAGAAGGCAGATTAAGATTAAGCCTATGCCACATGGGTTGTCCCACCCATGTTGTCTAAATATATTGTAAAAATTCAACAAGGGTTGTACGTTGCATATGGCTAGTACAGAGCATAAACTTTTTTTGGTCCTACTCAGCTGCCGAATAAATTCTTCAGAATTTCATCTTGTACTATTAATCTATATCCGAATTGGTTTTTGCTATCCGACAAAGACTAATTTTGGTAAAAATATTATCCACCAACTTTAATAGGCACACTAAAGCTCACAGTAATCCAACATTACCGCTTATCTCATCCGAATTAAAGCAACACCATTTTCTTTTGCTACCCCTTTTGTCCCTTTTTTTCTTGTTACCCTCAACATTTCACTTTCTTAATTTATAAAAGTTTTCCAAAATTAATTTCTCAATAAAAAAAAGATGTTAATTTTGTTTCGTTACAAAGTTGAATACTCTTTCATTTCATGCATGGTTTTCTTGCCTAATTTTCCAAAGCAGAATATAATAATCACTGCTCCGTACACGTGGTTTATGTGCAATGGCCAGTGATGGAATCCAAAAGCACAAGCCCTTAGCCCAGGAATACCATACCAATACAAAAATCAATCACATGTGCATAGTCTAAACTAAAGGACGTGATGTCCCAGTATTGGTCATGCACATTCATGTAAGGGCTCTGGTAAAGAAAGATAGAGAAGCAATAAAAAGCATGGGATATTTTTTTTTATAACCATATTATTATATAAAATATTTATATATTAATGTTATCTATAATTAATCTTTGTTGAAAAATCTGATTGATTATTTTTAATAAAAAATTTTCCTCTTAATATTTTATACATACAACACTCAAATTTAAAATTTTTTTTAAGAGGATCGAATTCAATATTATTCACACTAATTGCTAAAAGCATGCTGATATGATGTCTTTTCCACTGTGATATCATACAAAAACAATTCCAACTCAATCCTTCGTGACAAAGTAACATCGTCCAATCTAATATGATATCTTTTCTTTCTTTCTTTTTTATCATAACAATAACTTGGGCGTCCTTCTTTTTTGACACCTTTTTTCTCCCCTTACACATCACCTTTATCTTCAACCACCCCCCGCCTCTGTGGGCTTTTATTCATGTTCTATGCCATTGACATGTCTTTAAAGCACATGCTGCTCCATGAATCACACTGAAACTCCAACTGTCATTCTTCTACTTTGCATTTACACTCTCGGATAATGGCCAAGGAAGCTTCTCTGTGCCTCTTGTTTCTCTTCTCCTTTCTCAGTACCTCCTGTTCTGGTGAGTAGTAGCCGACACTGATATATAATATCTCAGCACAGTAATTAATCTTGTTTATTCTGGTGAATAGCCATAATTGCAAAAACTAACAGTTTCTTCTTTGTTTGCTTATTGGTTTCTGAAACTACAACACTTGCTGAGTTTGGCAGTGATTGAATTCATTCAATTATGTTGATTTTTTTGTCTTTTAGTTTTTTGGACTACCCTACTTTGTTCTTGTAGAAAAATCAGTGGATGGCAGCACAAAAATTGAAGTGTAAAACAAATTTTGGACTTGCTCATAATATTGTGCTTCTCTTGTTTCACTCTTTGCAGGATCTCTGGTGGGTTTTTCCTACCGTGAGAGAGGAGACACTTCAACATCTGCTAGAACCATATCATTCCTCCAGCAAAGCAACGTTTCGCCAACTCAGATTCGAATTTTTGTCACAGATCATAGGATTTTGAGCACTCTCAGCAACTCCAAAGTGCTAACTGATGTCTACTTGAACAAAAGTCAAGTTGAAAATTTCATTATTTCAAAACCCTCTGAACTAAAAGCTCATCTACTTAACATTCTCTCACATTCAAACATCAAGAGCATCATTGCTAGCTGTGGCAGTGAGTGCTTAGCACAAAATGAAATGCCTTTGTTCTTACATGCTTTGAAATCAATTGGTTCAGTTCTCAGAGAGCTTCACTTAGGAAGGGAGGTAAAAATCTCAGTAGCATATCCACTTTCATTCTTAGAAAAGTTGAATGCATCGCATGAAAACAGTATTCGTAGGATTCTTTCATTTATAAAGGAAACGAAATCCTTTGTCATGGTAGAAGACAGCATTGGTGGAGAATTAAGCATGGGGGATCACTTTGTTCATGCTATCATCAAACGAGCCACTCTTGCTGCTTCCATTCTTCCTTGCAAGGATGTTCCCATTGTTCTGACAATAAAAAGCACAGTTATCCTCCCTTCAATGGAATTAGCTCAATTCAGTGAGAAGATATCCAAATATCTAGAATCCGAAACTCATATTAGAAAAAGAATAGCTGCATTATATATAGAGGTGCATTCAGCAAAAGATTTTGCTAGCAAAAAACTCAAAAGGAGAAGTCTAGATGATACAACCAACCCAACAAACACAGTTTTCCCCACAAATCCAGCATCATCCACACCAATCATTACACCACCAGATACACCAACAATCATAACAGTTCCTGCCACAAATCCTGTCACAATTTCCCCTTCCAATCCTGCTGCAATGCCTGTGACAGTTCCTTCTACCACACCAGTGCCTAATCCTATAACCCCCACAAATCCAGCCAATTCACCAGTACCTGTGAGCAATCCAGCTACGACTCCTATAGCGACACCACCGCCAGTAACCAACCCTGTGACATCTTATCCACCTCCATCAGGAAATGTTCCTCCCGTCGTAAACCCGCAACCACAACCACCTCCTGCAAACACTAATGCTCCTGCCATTCAGGGGCAGAGTTGGTGTGTTGCAAAGCAGGGAGCTCCTGAAGCTTCTCTTCAATCAGCACTTGACTATGCTTGTGGAATGGGTGGTGCTGATTGTTCTCAAATCCAGCAGGGTGGGAATTGCTACAGTCCAGTTACTTTGCAGAACCATGCTTCTGTTGCCTTCAACAGCTACTACCAGAAGAATCCAGCTCCAACAAGCTGTGACTTTGGAGGGACTGCTACTTTAGTTAACACAAATCCAAGTAAGATCTTAATAGTTCTAACAAACTTTGAAAGAGCTTACTTACAATTTACTTAAACATATCTTATGACATAATTATGCACTTGAGCTAGGATAGTTGCTCTCTAGGAAAACTTATGAAAATTCATACGAAAATAGTTTAACTAAATTTTACTTCAATTGTAGAAACAAGTTATATATAAATGCTTGCATAATAAGCACTTATTCAGTAAGTTTTTAATTATGTTTTTTATTTAAATTAGAGCATGTTTGGGAATCCATTACAAAATTACGTTTGAGTGAAAAGTAATTTTGCCAGAGGATCAGATTTCTTGCTTTTGCATTCATTGTGTTTTTTTTTTTTTTATCAATTGAATTTGCATTGGAATGTGTGCCACAACATTTCAAACTGCAAGCCAAACATGCACCTAGTGGTTATTTTTAACTGGTTGTTCTGAATTGTGAATAGGCACGGGTTCATGCATTTTCCCATCATCTTCATCGTCATCATCAACAACAACAATGCCAAAGTCATCACCCCCGACACCACCTACACAATCAAGTCCAATAGCACTACCACCACCAAGTCCATTAACACCTGAACCATCAATTCCAACAGCACCACCAACATCTTCATCTTCAGGAACAGGCCCTTTCGGGTAAGTGAGACACAGCAGTTTTTCATTGTCACAATAATTCTAGTGCACCAATAAGCATATTAATCAAGACCCTATATAACGCTACCTTTTTTGCAGGTATGGTGCCCCACCTTCAGAGTTAAATTCAAGCAATCCAGCGTCAGGTATAATGCCAGGTTTTGCTTCTGATAGCCCTCCTGTTGTAAATACCACTTCGGTGTCGCGTTCTGTGGGTTTGAGACCTTTTGTTGGCTTCACTATTCTGATGGTATCATTTGGCACTACGAGACTCAGTATGCACCCATAGAGTACTTCAAAACCAAGATTTCCATGAAGAACATATAGTATGAGATGCTCAGTAGTACCTCTAGCTATACGTTGGAGTTGTAATGTTATGTAGCATTACATTAGATGCAGTGCGTAGGTCTGTAGGTGCAGAAAGTTATTAGGGTAAGAAAGGAACAAAAGTAAGGTACGTAAGTGATTATGAGCTGCCAAAATGATCATAGATGTGCTAAAATTCAGTTGAGGTGAAGGTGAGGGAAATAATTGCTGCTTTATGGTATGTAGGTTGTACAACAGACTAAGATTAATATTGGTCATGTACATAATTTTTGAAAGCTAGTAGTTCTTTTCATTGTATGGAGTTTGTAGTTCATGTAAATTGGTCATAGTTGTTCTGGAAATTGATCTTCTTAAATGGGGGATTGTTATTCATCAAAATAGTCCCATTCGCCCATTTCAAATTTTATGAAGAGTGTGATATATGAGACACTACAAAGGTTTAGATAGATGGGTTATCTAATTATGACGCATTTTGTGGGTGCTCACACTAAAAAGATAATCAAGTTGCTGATATTTTGACTGAGTGTGGATTATCCCTTCAAGACCAATCAAGATTTTCAATGTTTGTTTATTATTTTATCTCTAATGCAATGATGCCTTAATGGTAAAGAAGGCTTGTGACTCTTTTTGACAATGAGGAGAGGAACTACGTAAATAGGTTCATTATTCCAACATCAAATGGTAAGGGTTAAAATATATTTTTGTTATCTTTAATAAATATCTTAATTTTATATTTGTTTTCTAATAAAAAAAATTATGTTTGATCTTTAATATTTGAAAAAATTTGTTTAGATCTCTGCCATCACATAATCAATTAATTGATATAGTAGAGACTTAAAACAAAACTTTTCAAATATTATTAAGAATCTAACGCACACAAAAATTATTAGAGAACAAACATAAAATTAAAGTATTTATTAGGGATCACAAATATATTTTAGCCAATATAAAGAAAAAAAATAGATATTGTATGTGATATTTTAAATAATTATTTCTATCTCTTATTTTTTTTTTATATTTGTTTACTCCTATCTCAAAACTATACTCCAAAAATTAGAAAGAACTTTTGGTTTTACTTTTTTTTTTCTCCCATAGTTATTTTTCTTTTAAGACAGTTATTTGAAGCTAAATGAGGAGAGATGTTAATATAAACATTTATTCTAATAAGAATTCAAAGTTTGGTTTATTTCTTTCACTAAACTCAACATCTGATACTACTATTAGTAGTAGCAATAGTAAAAGATGATATGCTCAATATTAATCAATAACAAAATCAATAAATAACCCATATTGATAACATGATAATAAATTCAAAAATTGAGCCAAACTAATTTGGCTACCTAATGATGTGTTTGGTTCCATACTTTGAAGGTAATTTTCAAAAACTAATGGTTGTAACTTTCACATTCCAATGCAATTATTCCATTCTCAATAAGTTAGAACCTAATGGTTATATATGTCAAGAAAAATGTTAGAAATACACTCTAACATGCTATGTTGAACATTCTCTCTTAATGATTAAAATTTATTAAAAATAATAAAGTCTCACATGATATTTAAGTAATCTTCTTCTAATTTTATAATTTTAGCAATTAAACAAACTGTGTTTGAACATGCACATTAGAAAATATTCCTGTATGTCAAAGACACGGAGAACATGTTATTATCATGAATTGCATTGGATGCCGACTCTAACGTTAGAGGTCAATCAGTCGACAAAGAAAATAATGAGAAAACTATAACGGCAATCAGGCAAATCCTCCAAACGCATTGACTTTAATCCGACGCATGTGAGCCACTTTTATAATATCCAAACCAGAGTAGACATAAGACATTTGCCAGCAGGGCAACACCTAAGCCACATTATTAAGTGGCTGTTTTTTCCATGATTTTCAATAGAAAAAAGATTGTGAACGAGGTCCACAACGATTATACCCCAGCATCAGCGTGGTGGAAACTGTATGGTCATGTTAAAGAGCTATCATATCACTTTTTGCGGAGAAATGCATGAAAACCAAACATCAACTGGCCCAACAAAGAGTAATGATGTGGCCATAAATGTATAAATGCAACTACGCAATGTAATTTTATAGATCACCGCAAAAATGCCTTCTGATCCTGGTGCTACGCGTACATTTTGCACAAGCTAAAGCTAGTAGATTATCTATAAAAACTGCCGCGCAAAATGGCTTCTACAACTTGTCTAGACTCCTAGAATTTGAAGGTATATATGGGTCTATATACAAGAATTGTTTTGGATATAGGAATGGTTTCACCGCCTTGAAAATACCACCAAGATCAACATGGACATCGAGACCACCATTTTGAATCCAGAAGTGTCCCAGAAATTCTGGTTTAGCTTATCTGCGGCTGCAACTTCTCTTTGTTGCTTTGCAGCTAATTGATCTCTCAGTTCTTTGATAGCTTTGTCCCGTCGTTCACCCATCTGTTCACAAACCCATACAATGAAACATGTCATTTGATTAGGACATAAGTAATTAGTAAAAGGATATAAACTTCACTAAGTTGCCTAATAAGGAGGGTTAGATCATGAAAGTAAATGATAAAATGGCGCATTATGACAGAAAATCTAGGCATCTGCGAAAGGTCGTGAATAATGGTCCGGTAGCAGATAAAAAAATCAAATCAAATCTCCTTTGATATCATGTTTCACACTTTCATAGTTCAATGCAAGTTGTAGCCAAATTAATCAAAACAATTGATCGAATAATTCAAACCAAAATTCAAAAGGTGGTAAAAGAGCCCAATTCATTGTATAAAACAAGATCATTACGTATCTTTTGAACCAGAAGCACATGTCTGGGAATTGCTTTTTGTAGGAAAATAATCTCCTTTTCTTTAAAAAAAAAAGTTTTCTCAGGAAATAAATAAATAAAAATAAGCAATTATTTGTTCAACAAGTTGAGCCAAAACACACATAGCACAATAGCTAAATTTACCCTTTGCAGTTTTCGTGTCTGAGAACGAGCTTCCTGCAGACAGAATTCTAACTTCAACACTTTCTTCTTCAGCTCTTGATCAGCACGCCGCTGTTTCTCCAACTGTGATTTAAAACAAATACATGAGCCAACCACCAAAAAAAGACAAGCATGAATGAGCATCACACAGGCAAACCAAGATAGCTTTACCTGTGACTCTAATTCCTTAGTCTTGAGCTTCCAGTGAGCAGACATGATCTTAATTTCATCCTTAAGTTTTGCTATTTCATCATCCTTAACACCTAGAATCTTATTCATCTTCTCAAAATTTTTAGGAGAAACCTCATCCAATATTTTCCGCAGTTCACAATTCTTGTTCTCTCCGGCTTTTGCAAGAGCCTCCATAATATCGTGCTCAATCCTCAAAACTTCATCTTTCAATTGTTTCTGTGAAGATTCCCTTGCCTGAAGATCCTTCTGTAAATTGTCTAGTTGCTCCCCTAGCCTCAGGACACGATCCTCATGCTCTCTTAGTGAACCATTTTTCTCATTTAATTCTTTTACAAGTTCTAAACATTGGAGCTGAGCTGATTGAGCTGATGCAGCACTTGCATCAGCAGTTGCTCTTGTTGTTACAAGCTGTGTTCTAAGATCATCCAACTCCTTCAGATACTGTATCAAGATTAAAATATATGTTGTGAGTAAATGATACTCAGGCTACTACTTGGGATTGTTTCACTTTTGAATTTATGTTGCAACTTGCGAGAGATAAACAGTCACTCAGAATCTAATGGATTTTAGTGTATATTTTACAAAGCAGCATAATACAAGCTAGCAAAATAATTAGAAACATGATACATCAAGATATATAACTAATAATATCTAAGGGGGTATGATACCAATAAAAAAATTGAGCTTACAATGCTTAAGTCACTTAATACTTAGCACTTTCATGGTCTGTAATTTTTATTTCTTTTTTTGCGTGTGTACAATGCTCTGTAATTCATTAGAGAATACCCAAGGCCCGAGCACAATCAATGTGTAGTGCTTCAGCTTATCTACGAATGATTTGTCAAATTTTCCTTTCCTTGTGAGTAATGATACCGCTTTGCAAACTATTCAAATCTAAGAAATCTTCACTTCGGTTGTTGTATACTCGTACACTCTTTTATTTCAATAATAATTTGTATTATTTGTGTTTGAATTATATAAGATGAAATGCTTATCTAGCACAGGAATTCATGATACACCAGCATTTATGCCAAATGATCACGATAAATTTGTTTCCATTACTAGTTAGAGAAGTAATTATGCCTAATGCTCGCTCAGTCACGACACAAACATCGTAGCCTCTTGGCTTTATTTACATGATTTTCATTCCATATTCCAGTATCCTAGCTTTCTTTAGGCAGAGTATTGTAATCACAATATGTAGCTAGGTGCATTCATTTCTCTTTCTAATATATCGCCAATGGGAGGAAAAAATTATCCACCTATTAAATAAAAGTCTGTTTGTTACTGCCATAGGAAATGTTCTTAGTATAATCATAGATTTACTAATGAAAAGCAGATCTACAGCCTGTGCGCCAAAAAAGCTTCTCGTTGCCCATTTTTTTAGTTCCCCATAAATATCTCTATTAGAAACAATCCCACTTGAGGCACAATTCCACATTAATTAAATGTGGATGCCTCTTGTTACCCAATTTAAGATGCACCATTTCTAACCCATACCTTAGCAATATTTATTGAACCTAACAAAGTGAAAAGGAGACATCCATTGTGAAGGAATTTAAGAAATTGTGACGCTGGCAGCCTCTACGGGAAGTTTGGTGCAGGCACGAATGAGTTCTCATTGTATGGAGACACTGTTCTTCGACTTTACTTAGTTATAGATAGATAGATGTCAAATTACCAACACCTTACAATATTAGGCTGTTCTAGCCCTATTAGAATCACTTGAATACGTTAGTTAATTTCTTTATGCTTTTGCTTACTTAAAATCAACTGATTGACGGTAAAAGACAAAAACTAACATTAAATTATCTATATCAGCGATTTTCCAACATGATGGACTAATCCCTACGTCAAATTTAATTTTAGTTAACAAGCTAACAGTTACTGCAGAAAAATGTGGCATGGAAAAATTGAAGAACAATCCTAGTTAGAAAGGGGTTATAATAGTAATAGATCAGAGCACCCACACCCGGTCACCCTTTATTTCAAAGTTCAGTGGGATCCGCCAAAACGAAAGAAGACAACTAGTAAAAAATATCCTAAAAGATGAGCATCGATGTGTAATATTTGTTTAATGAGAAAAATAGAAAAGCTAGCAAAATCAACACCAATGCAGCCATAAAGGCAAGCAAAAGACACAATTAGCCAATTGTGTAATAGTAATTTAAAGAAAATAAACAAAAGTTAGTAATCCTAATCACACCACTAAAAAAGATCAAGAGATGTCCTGCGAAATAATTTAGTAAATAATAATGAGGAAAGGTAAATCCAAGTGAAAGAGTGAAACCTTCTCAGCAGAGGAGGCTGACGCCTGAAGCTGCTCATTTCTTTCTTCCAAATTCTTCTGCAACCTTCCAATTTGCAATTCCATGTTCTTGGCATTTGTCTCTGCTTCCTGTGAAAGAAAATCCATAAAAAAATTGCTAAACCAAAAAACTCAAATGATTTTTCCCTGACCCCACTAAAAATTAGAAATGATTGACATCAAAGTTGTAATTTTTCTAGCCTGGCCAAAAAGAGAGAGAGAGAAAAAAAACAAACAAAAATGGGTTGTATAGGAACAAAAAGACACACAAAATAAAACAACCCAAAAAAAAAACCAAGAAATCTCGTGCCTGTCTGGTTTGAGTTTCCTTAGCATACGATTGTTCCTGCGAAGCTAGGCGACTACGTAGCTCCTTCAACTCCACCGCTAACGACACCACGTTGCGCCTAAAGCTCTGCTTTTTTTCATTCAAATCCTGCAACAAGGGATCAACTTCTCGAGCAGCTACGGTAGATGTCAACGATGAAGATGGTTTCTCAGACATGGAAACTCCAGATTTTTCAACTCTATTTCGAGCAATGAAACGTGTACTACTCTCTTATGAACCAAATCAGATCCTATGGACCAGGGATAAGCACTTCATGGTCAAGAAAATGAAAGCAATTAAAAACTTCATTCCTCCGTGTGAACACGGTAGTTGAGCATTTAATTTAATTGGAATTAGAATTATATACCCAAGCAAGAAAAAAAATAAATGAATCAGGCAAATAAACAATAAAGTAGTAGCTTAGAAAGTACTGGATCTTCTTTTCACGAAAAGGTTACTAGATTCAAATTCAAAGTAAGGCTCGAAAATTTGATTTTGATTCCAATGAAATTTCGACAAATTTTTTTTTTTTTTTCTGGCAGTGGTTGCATCAGGCAATGCATCCAATCCAATCCCTCCATAATTGAGAAGAGAGAGAGAGAGACAGAAGAAGCAGTGACCCGCCATGAGGGTCTATCTGTCACTGTCGAATAAAAAATAATTTCAATAATAATAAATAGGGTTATGAGAGATGCGTGATCGAAATTAATTCTTGTGTCTGCTACTGCTGCTAACAAAGCTTCACAATAATAATTTGAACCAAACCCCAAATTCATCAAATTAAATAGCAACACTCACCATAAAGAGAGATTTGGCAAACTATAATTTAATGAAGAAAGAAACACAGAGTTAGTAAAGATACCAGTTTCTGCGTTGAATCTCTGGTCTGGTTGTGCAGAAGCTCAATCTGGTTCTGATTTGGGACAAATTAGTAAAGCAGAGAAACAGATTGAGAAGGTGAAATGGTGGAAATGAGTAATGGGAATCAAAGAGTTATGTGGCAACTTCACTGGTTTTATATTTTAATTGATTTTTTTAATTGTTTCTTGTCTCATCTGCGAGTAATAGTTGGCTTGGTTTACGTGACATGTCCGTGTCTTAAACATGAACCAGGTTTGGTTCGGATTCGGAGGTTGTTCTTTTACTCAAATAAATAAACAAAATGAATTTGGGAAAGGTGGCCAACATGTTTTTAAGTTTTTTATTGCTTGTGAATAGTATTTTATTAAGCAAAAGCTAAAATCATTAATTAAAAAGGCAAAAGTCAGGTTATTTGATGAACTTTACAAAACAAAAATATTAAAAATAAGAGCACTAACTAAGGAATTAAGAAAAATAAAAGTTTTATATTTAAAAACAAGAGCTATATTTTGTTTTTAGGTACTCGGAAGGGTTTAGGGTTGAGCGAAGAGGTTAGGTTGGGAGTTTCCGAGCCTGGTGGGTTTGGTGTGATGACAAATTCCAAAGCTACAGCTGGGATTTGATAATTGATTGTGTTGACCCGAAAGTATGAGCGCGGCAAATACAAATTTTGGCCTGGGCGTATCGCTTTGAAGCACGTGGATGGATGTGAGCTGCAAGTAGTATCAAACTGGATTTTAAGATTTGAATTTTGAATTTCAACATCATAATTTTAGCCTCTGATTATGATTTATGAGTACGAATTAGTCTCTTTCCATTAATCTAATCCAGTCCGTAATCCTTCCATTAAGGGTATATTTAAATCTTTTCATAAATGAAAAATAAGGACAGAAAATAAGATTTTTTTTTTTAGTAAATTGCAACAACACTATCAGAAATTCATGTAGTTACATAAGAGCATTTACCATTGGAGTTGCTTAATAAATTATTATTTTAATGTGTTACATATAATTTTAAGTTGATTAAAATTGAAGAGAGTTACTTATATAAATAATTATTGTTCATAACTTGCTTAATTTTGTATTAAATATATAGGAGAGAGGATAAAATATATTGAAGAGAGTTTATATGGCATTGTGAGTTTCTTTAGAATAAGAAATTATTTCTTAGCTTTTTAAAATTATTTTCTTTCTATTAATCACCATCAACCGAATACAAACAAGAGACAAAATATAATATAATATAATTAATATTAATATACTATACATTTCTAAGCTAATTTTAAGAAATTATCTTTTGTCTCATTTTCTTTTTCACATGTGACATCTGCTGTACTTTCTTTTCTTATAATCTTTTCAAAATACAAATAATTTAAATTTCAAAAGTCTAAACTTAAATATTTTGTTTTTATAATTTTTTGAGCAAATAATATATTTAATATTTTATCTTATTTGTTTGGTTGAATTTAATCATTGTGTTTTTTAAATCTTCAATTTAATCATTTATATATTTAAAACAGATTCATATGGGTTCTTTGATTTGTGTAAGGTAACGGTTAATTTTGTTCCTCCTCCGCTTAGTCTACTCCCCGCTCCTTCCTCTTATTAATCATTGATGCTCATAGAACGCAGACAACAAAATAACCTTTGAAGATGATGGAATTTGAAAGAGCGAATCGCGTGTTTGGAGCCTTGGATGATGCGTTCATTTTTCCGTTTTCTTCCCATCAAGAAAAAACAAGATCTACGTTTTGCAGATTTGGGTGTATGGTTGTGGTCGTGTCAACGCCGACCTCCATCGCATACCTGCTCTCCACATCACAGATATATACCCCGCATAACCCAAAATCGCGAAGGAGAGAGAGAGGATCAACACAAGGCACATCGAACCCGAAGATGTTGGCGTGTGAAACGGACTTGCTATTGCCTTTTTCAAGGCCAGCTTGTCAAAGGGAGGAACACGCTCGTGTTGTTGGCACCATTTTTTATGATGTAGTCATACGCAGCAATTACAAGTCCACCTATGGACAAAAGTATTAGTTTAGGCTCTTTTTGCAAAATATTAATTAATAGGGGTCTCTTTCAAATATTTTTCTGGAGGAGTTTGTTTTTATTTACATTGCATCAAAGATAGGGACGCAATACAATAAGGAACTGACATGTGGCATCGAGATGTTGTGCCAACAGATATGTGCGATGAGTTGTTACAGTTTGCAACTTTTTGTCAGCATAGGCGTAGGTTGTAGGCACACAGGTACGTAGGCACGTGAAAAAGGCAATAACCCCCCCCCCCCCCCAACTCAGCATTTTGTTATTCCCTTCCCTCCCAACTTGTTCTTTCTCTCTTCTAGTTTGCGTTCTCTCTCATAATATTCTTATTTCATGTTCTATATTGTTGCTAATGACATTAAATAATACTTACATGTTTTAAAATATGTGATATTGTGTTTATATTTAAAATATTTAATGAGTACATTCAATGGCATTAAATGACACTTACATGTTTTAAAATAATTATGATTTTGGTTTAATTTTTTTTTTTGGAATATTAGCTTTTTACAATTTTTGTAATATATGATATTGTGATTTTTTTTAACCTAACATGTAAATTATTATATGTGAGATTGTAAACTGAATTTTTAAAATGTTTGTGATATATGTTGTTATTAATATGATTTTAAATAAATTTAACTATGTTTGTATTATGCAGTGTATTTGATATGACAAGTTCATCATCCTCCTCATCCAATTTTGATGTGGTATCTGGACCACATGAAAATGATGTGTTGTGGATGCAAAATCAACATGTGTCTCAACATATTTGGAACGGGAATGCAGATAGAAAATCAAGAATGAGGCGAGCGATTCCAACTTATCAGGATATAGAACGACTATCGACAAAAATTATTCATTAGTTACAGCAGTCTGGATTATACACAACAATAAAATTGTGTAGAATCAAAATTAATGGAGAAATTGTAAATGCCTTTGTTGAAAGGTGGAGGCC
Organism: Glycine soja; assembly: GCF_004193775.1. Lineage (NCBI taxonomy): Eukaryota > Viridiplantae > Streptophyta > Magnoliopsida > Fabales > Fabaceae > Glycine > Glycine soja. The sequence goes on along the minus strand of NC_041011.1, from coordinate 39,483,456 downwards.
AGAGACACACACCTTTCATTTGACGTGTGGGGAGGCCACCATCACACTACAAGATGTGTCTGTGTTGCTAGCTCTTCCCGTGGATGACAATCCTTTAATTGGAAACATAACTATTGATGGGATTGATATGTGTGAACAATACCTTGGAGTCAGGCCAAATGCTAATGCATTGGCTGACGGAAACACATTGAAATTAAGTTGATTGGCTTCAGAGTTTGCAAATATCCCGGACTATGTGGACGATGAAGAGCACCTCAAAATGTTTGCACGTGCTTGGATTTTGAGATTTATTAGAGGTGTCTTGTTGGTGGATAAAAGTAGTAAAAGAATCTCCATGAGATATTTGCATAGATTTTGAAGAGTGTAGTAGTTAGTTATGCGTGGGGAGTTGCTGCATTGAGTTATTTATACATAGAGACGTGTAACGCAACAAATTATAATGTCCAATCTATTGGCGGTTACGTTCTCTTAATTCAATTGTGGACATGGGAACGATGCCCTAAATTAGTCTTATCGATTGTGCCTCCACAACAATGAAACAATCCACTTGGTTATAGGTACACAATTTTTAAATTATGGTCTTCATTTATAATTTTAATTATTATTGTATGTAACATATTATTATTTAACAACAATTTATATGCAAGGTGAAATTATAGAAACAATGCAGTTTATGCTGACAATACCACACACAACGATAATATGGGAACATGGATGATGGTAAGTACTAAATTGACCGCATTGACAGTAACAGTCGTTTAAGTTAACTGACCACTTTTGTCCACCTCGTTGAGAGATAGGATCGAAAGCCTCCTCAACTTCAAACATTGTTCTCTAAATATCATAAATGCGAACAATGTGAGAATAAGTCTTTTCTTGATTTTTCTGAATCTCTTTCATAACCTTCGAGCAATAAATCTGACCGCTTTGTAATTCTCTTTGAGCTTTACGATCGCGGTCTACAAAATATTGCCGACATCTACTATATGTTGACTTCACAAGGGCAGTTATTGGTATGTTGCGGTAACCTCTGAAAACTTTATTTACACATTCAGATAGATTAGTTGTCATATGATCGTACCTACGTCCTCCTCTGTCATATACCATGGTCCATTTTTCTTTTGAAATTTTGTCGATCCATGTTTTTATGGCAGAACTCAAATCACAAAATTTATCAAAATTCCTATCGAATATATGCTTGCAAGGAGTGTATCCTGCACATTATCAATTACCGATTTCAGTAAAATTATCATAAAAAATAAGATATATTATAAATCAAATCTTGCCTAATTTTTTCAACATTTCTTTTTGTTTCTCATTCTTGAACTTATGGTTGAAATTTTTTGCAATATGTCGCACACAGTAAACATGATAAGCATAGGGAGGTTGCCACCCAAGTGTTTCATTAGCAACAATTGACTTTATACTTGCATGATGATCAGAAACGAGACATATACCATTTTTATCTATAACATGTTCACGCAAGTGTGCCAAAAATCATGACTATGCTATTAATGTTTCTCCCTCAACCACAACAAATGCGAGCGAAAGAACATGGCCATTTCCATCTTGTGTTGTTTCCATTAACATCGTCCCATGATATTTTCCATACAAGAATGTACCGTCGACTTGTATGATTGGCTTGCAATACTTGAAAAGCCTCTTTACATTGATCGAAAGTCCAAAATACTCGATGGAACTGACGGTATTCATGACTTACAGTATTGCCAACTACAAAATCATCGCCACATATTTGATAATACGATCCTAGACAATGATTTTGCATATGTTTTAGCCATGATGAAAGTTGGCCATAAGATTCATCCCAATCACCATATTCTATCATAATGACCTTTTGTTTAGCCTTTCAGGCCTTTCTATATGAAATTTTATAGTTAAACATACCACTGATTCTTTCTTGAATCAAAGAAATTTTCAATGACGAATCTTCTTTAATCATTCCTATGAAAATAATTATAACAAAAATTAATTATCAACATAAACCAAATCAATGATAAACAAACATGAATAATTAAAATAGTTAAAATCATACCTACTACACAGGTGACAATCAAATCAGAATCAAGTTTGTCATGGTCTTGTGTTATACTCGTATTCAAACACGTGTGTGGTCCCTCCCATTGCGTAACTTTCCATGTATAAGTTTTTTTTAGATACAATTGCCCTCATATAAAAAGGACATGGGATGTCATCACTTCGATTTGGGTAGCAAACGCCATATTTTTGTGATTTTGATTCAAGAACTTTAAAAGTTTGGTGCACATTCATAACATATTGTTGCAGTGCATTTTTCACTGCATTTTTGCTTTGAAATTCCATGTCAACAAATAATTCTTGGCCAATATTGAAGGTTGATGCCATATTGAAACCACAGATGTTTTCTTCATTAGGATGACTCCAAATAATGTTACTATAATGAGAAGCGGATTCCCAAAATGTAGTCTCACTTCCACCTGCAAAAAAATCTTAATATACGATTCATTCTCAAAAGTATTTATGAAAATAGGTCTCTTTTAGTGTTATTTAATTTCCATTAATGGTTTAAAACTATATACCAATACGAGCCTCTTCTGTATACTATTTACGAAAAAATATTATAAGATTAAAATATTATAAGATTACAATATTATTTAATTAAATATACCTTCTCTTGGTTGCATGATTGTAAGGGGTTGGATCATGCAGGCAGCTTCTTCATCTGTGTCAGATATATCATTGATATCTTCCTTCTCATCCAACGAATCCTCAACATATGAATTAGTTATCATATAATCATCATCGTCAGAATCTTCATCTAAATTTGTTACAAATCTTAGAACTTTTGATTCATTGGCAGCTATATTATTCCTACATGATAATAGCGAATTTGTCACATTCAACGCAGAAGCACCAACAACATCTACTTCAGCGCACAATTCAATGACATCCATTTTTTGTTGTTGTTGAAAACTTTCAATCATTGTTTCAACATCTTCGTCGTCACAAATTTGCAATGCAATATATTTACTTGCAACTAAAAATTGGCAAGTCATAACAGATATACTTTCATTTTTATCTAATTTTACCTTATCACAAATTCTTTTTTTAACCCGTCAAAAGTTACACCACGTTTAATTTGAATAGCCTTTTTAGGGCCTTCAAACGTGATGCCGTCATCACTTTGAAATATTATTCCATTCAAATAAACCAGAACAATAATCAAAGAACTCATTTTTATAATAAAACCTACAAAATAAAACAATAATGTCATCAACAATTTTCATTAATAATAATAACATCAAAAAATAATACAAGTTAATAAATATAAATTAATAAAAATAAATTAATAAATATATTACTGATTTTCACCCCATAGAAGAAATATCAACAAAGTTATCACCATGTAATATAGAGAGAAAGAAATTTGGAAATATACGAAAACAATGTACCAGAAAGTGTGTGTGGATGGAAGGGGGAGGGGGGTTTATATAGGTATGTATTGCGCCGGTAGTAATGGCACAATACATTGTACTTAGGACATTTGAGCAAAGGGTTGCTGACATGACACAATACCTTTCTAACTGGTCAACATTACACACACGCTATCAAAAGTCTGTCCAAAAGTGGTTGCGTCACTTATATTAGCACAACCCATTCAGCAATTCTGTTGGCGCAACAACTCAATGCAACGTGTCAATTTCATGTTTCATTTTCATTTATGCTGACACAATATTTACATCTTTTGCTATTGTCGTCTACTTTTGTTGCTCCGATAGTTCAACAAGATTGTCATGACTTCACTGATGCAATGGCTCTGAATGCCCAACAATATTCTATAATAATAATAACAACAATAATATTATCAACTTATTAAAAGAATATCTTGAAATATTTTTAAAAATATTTTAAATAATAAATGAATAAATTTAATATCTTAAATAATAAAAATATTATTTCTTAATATAATCAGAAAAATAATGATAAGGCATACCGCATTTTCTTTTTGTTTTACTCTAGTAATGGCTCCCTCTTATCTCCAATCAATCGAATCTGTTAACTTGTCGCCTGGGAGAGGATCATATTACAGGAAGGAATTGCCACATGTATGATATTGCAAATAATGGCTCAATAAAATAATGGCCCATTACTCCTAAACAAAAAATAATGGTCCATTATAAGATAATCTTTCAAACAATGGTCCATTATAAAATTATGTTTTATGCGTAATCAATATGCTACAGTATCAAACCACTTTAAATATTTTTGGCAAATTTAGAAAATTGTTTTAAATTTATTGACAATTTTCCTTGTGAAAACTCTATTTTTGGGCGGTTGTGATATTCATTTATAGAAAAATATTTGAAATAATTTATTGGCTTTGAGAAAATTACATATGATAATTGACATGTGGAGATGTTCTCCGTAAATTCTTGTTAAAATAGAGTAAATTTGATATTTTAAAAAAGGTAAAATAGTAATTTTCTGCCTGTGTACACTGGTTTTTTTTTTGTTTTTTTTAACGAAGAATAAATGTTTATATGTTGAACTTTGAGGTGATATTTTTTTATGATCATATAAGATGTGGAATACCCCTGTAAATTTTGAGTTGAGTTAATATATAAAATAATTTTTAAGATAAAAAGTAGCACACTAAAAAAAGAGATAAAAACTCAGCTAACAGATGAATTAAATGACAAAAAAAGTAATTCAATCTTTTTTTATAAGAATCAATAAATAATGTTTTTACATTAATTATTATTATTAGATTAAAATATCTCTAATTAAATATCCTAGCATGCAATTAAAAGAGGTATGAGAATATTAATCATAAAGATAATTAAAAAAACTTAAATATGTTTCCATCCATGATAAATTAGTCAATTTTATTTTGAGTCTCTAATAAGTAAAATATCTATTGCATGGAGTAATTAATGAAACAAAAAAAAATATTTTTTGGCATTGTTATTTTGTTTTAGTCATTCTAATATATATATATTCTTTTTAGTTGTTAAAATATTTTATTTATTTTGTATTAGTTTCATTAAAAAAATCTTTAATAGGACATTCCCAAGTGAACCTTACTCTACTTAAAAAGGTCTTGAGGGTCTAAGTCTCTGCAGTCAACATTAAGTAAGTCTATCCAAATCTATTCCTGCATATTGCATTAGTCCCATTAAAAAATACTTAATAGGGACTAATAACAAATAATATATAAATTTTAGGGATTCAAAATAAAAAATATATATTAGAATGACTAAAACAAAATAATAAGGATAAAAAAATATTTTTTGTTCTATTAGAGATTTAATGTAGTTTTTTTTATTAAAGATCTAAAATAAACTTTTTTTTTTTATCAAAAATCTAAAACAAAATTCATTCATTTATCCTGAATAAAAAATATATTTAAACATTTTAAAAAAATACAACGCCAATTTTGCTCTTCCAATTTTACTCTCGGCCGAAAGCGTTGCTAAAGCAACTGGAGAGGTGGATCAAAAACTTCACCTAGAAAAGTGATATACATCAGAGAAAATTAGTTACAGTCATGGAAAAATTGTTGTCGTTTCATTGAAGAAGAGGGCCTCAGCCCCACCTCTCTATCCATTATCAGTGAAGTTGCCATGGTGAAATTATGCTAGAATTTCAACCACTCTAATGATCAACAGGCGTTCTTCCTTCATGCTCGGTTCCTCATAAGTAATTTTAAGGTTGCTTCCTATAAAAAGTCTTCCATTTGGCCTTCTTTGAAGCATCATCTCAGCACGATTTGGGACAACATTAGTTGGGTAATGGGCTTGAGCTCTAAAGTCAAATTTTTGGAATCATAATTGGTGTATGGAAGGCTCTATTTTAGATGCCCTTCAAATCCCCCAAGGCATGCACCACCTCCTTTCTTATTCTGTTTAAGACTTTAGAAATTGTTTTAATGACATTGCCCCTTTGCTGGGAGATGCTATCAATAAAATGTTCTTCTCTAATTCTAAAATTGATGATAAACTCGTTTGGAGGCCAGCTGACAAGGGGTTCTAACATTGAAGCTGGCAAAGCATTTTTTGAGGCCTCAATGTCCCATAGGCAAATTGGTATAACGTTATCCCTCCTTCTATATCCTTTGTCTTTTGGATAGGCATTTACGATAAATTCCCTACTAACGAACACTTAAAAAATTGGGGTTGTGTTCTAGCCTCCTTTTGCTGCCTTTGTGGTACATTTGAGGAGTCCACCCAACACTTATTCTTCAAATGCTCTTTTTCTTTAAAGTTTTGGAACTGGCTGCAATCTATTCTCCATATAAGAATCAACCTTAACTCTTGCTTATCGCTGCTTCATTCTATGAATCGGTCCCATAACAGCCAAGCTAAGGATGTGGTTATATCCCTTTCAATAAACACTTTTTGGGTTATTTGGCATTGCAGGAACCAACTATTGTTTGTTGACTGCATTGTTTCTTTTTGAGGTTGTTTGTCTTCTTATTTTAGGAGCTACTTATCTCGTTGGAAGGGACACTTGGCTCACTCTATGGCATATTTTTCTCTTCTTAAGAGGTTCTTTATTGATATTCATCCTCCCAAAGCTCAACTGATAAATGAAGTGTCTTGGGAACAGTTAAATGCACACCGATGGCTCTGCTAGAGGTTGCTCGGGTCATAGAGGTGCTGGTGGCATTTTTTGCGATCACTCTAGAGGTGTTTTGGGTTGCTTCTCCTCTTATGTTGGGACTCAATTTATGTTGTATGCTGAGGTTGTGGCGGTTATCCTTGCGTTGGATATTGTGAAGGAGAAAGCTTGGTCTCATGCTTGGCTTGAGTGTGAATCCACCTTAATCATCCAACATTTTAAGAACCCGTCGCATATCCCTTGGAGCATTTGAAGAAGATGGGAAAATTGTTTGTCTTTTTTGTAAAAATACAATATTTTTTTGCTCTCATATCTTTAGGGAGGGAAATTCTTATGCATATAGGCTTGCTAACTTTGGAGTTTCTTCTTGTCATACTTATTCTTGGTGGAACTCAATCCCCAATTTTGTTATGGGCAAGTTTCTTAGAAATATATGTTCTTTGTCTAACTATAGGTTTTGCTTGTTTCTTTTTTGGGTATTGGTATACACCCCCCCCCCCCCCCCCAAAAAAAAAAAAAATTGTTCTTTTTGCTTCTTCTTAATGAATTATGAGGTGAGTTGCTGAGTGTGGCTCTGGGGGACACGCCAACCTAATTGGGATTCCCCTTCTTGCTTCTCAGCCTTATTTTAAAAAAACACACAAATTTATGATATTTATTTAAAATTGGTTTTGAACCAAAATCATTTTAAAAATCCAACACTAGATATGGATATGTTCATTTAATTGGATATGGATTGGATTTTAAATTCAATCCATTCCCACCTTTAGACTATTAATATTGATGTTAATCAAGCTATTGAAACGTGATGCCCGTACACAACAAATTAGTCATGTTTAAATTAAAAAAAGAAGTGGAGATATAATTTAGAAAATTTGAAATTATGCTTTTAATTGTGATGGATCAACTATGGATTTTTTTAGCATATATGATATACTAAAGTGTAATACCTTCGATGAAACACACTTCTCGTTCAATAGGATATTTGTCCTCATGTGAAAGCCTCGTAGATGATATCAATCAAAATGCCACCTATTATTTTATACCGATAAATTTAGTTTTCGAATTCGGAAGGAAGGAAGGAGCAGGCATCCGTTCATCGTTCATCATTCAAAATAGTATTGAGAACAATGCACTACTGTCCAATATTCAAAAAACCCTAATAACTTTCATCACAACCATGTCATCTTATTATGTTAAAAAATGGATGACAGACTCATGGAAGAACTGATTATCGTTGTAGGGGTTGTGGGGACCCATTTTTTTTTCTCTGTATATTAAATTATTGAGGACTAAATGCCTCTGGAAAAAGCAATACAAGAACAATCCGCCCTCAAGACATTGCAAATAAAAGAAGGAGCAACATCAAAGGATATGAACGATATTACTTGTCCAATAGGTCGACTACTTGAGTAGCTTCCCACAGCACATGTCCATTGAATAGAGCCTTCGTAATTCAAGAATAAATTAAGAATAGCAAATGTGTACACCAAATTGGATAATTGTATTTTAATAATACTTATAATAATTATAGATAATAACTATCAATTGTGAGTGATTCAAAAAAATAGTTGAATGATAAATTAGGAACAGTAAATATGTATACTAATCGGAGTAATTCTCTTTATTAATAATTATATATATATATATATTTTAATTCTGTTAATTTTAAATTTACATTTTATGTTTATGTGTATTAACAAATACGCACATAGTAAACGAGATACAGACTGCTCTAGAAAAAAACTTAATCTCTACGAAAAATAATTTTCATCATCATCAACAACACACCTACCCAGGCCATTGAAAAAGAAAGCCAGGAGCATTCCGCGTCATAAACTCACAATAATTCACGACTTTTCAGAACACGATAAAAAGAAAAAAGACAGGCAGAGTTAAAAAAAAAAAAGAAAAGAAAAAGAAGAGAGAAATGGTCAAGACAAATAAAAATAAAAAGACGAAGTCCCACACGGGAAGCTGACCCGAAAGAGGGTAGTGGAATATAACTTACTTACCTTACCGTCAGGGGCAAGTCCACTGCACAAAAAGTCAAGTCTATTCCCATTTTTCCAATCACGTCCTTCGTTCCATATTCCGAATCCGAGGGGTAAACACGTCAAATCACACACAGTTCCTTTCCTTTCCTTCTTAATAAGCCCTAGGCAGCCACAGACTCTATTGCTATTGTAATAACCGTAACGATAAGTTAAGAATCGCTTTGACTTGATCAAATTGTAGATAAGATGGGCGGAGGAGGCGGAGCGGCGACGGCGCAGGCAGAGGCGCAGTACTCGACGGCGAAGACGTCGGTGTGGTGGGACATAGAGAACTGTCACGTGCCGAAAGGATGCGATCCCCACGCCATCGCGCAGAACATAAGCTCCGCCCTCGTTCGCACGAACTACTGCGGCCCCGTTTCCATCTCCGCCTACGGCGACACCACTCGCATCACTGCCGTCGTCCAGCATGCCCTCTCCAGCACCGGCATCTCCCTCAACCATGTCCCCGCCGGTCTGTATCCATCTCTTCTTCTTCTCGCATGCACCGCTTTGACTTAGGTTTCTTTGTTTTTCTAACAATCCAAATATTCTATTCAATTCTTTGTTTTTCTGTTTGTGTACTTATTATCATCGATTCTGTAATTCGTGCTACTCCGATTCGGGAATAGCAACCCTGCGCTGTCATGTTTCCAATTACCAAGCCTTATTATTATACTAACACACGGCGTTTGTAATTGTTTCCTTGATCAAACGACGCCGTTTAAATCAGATCCATTAAAAGCTATGTTTTCAGTTGAAAAAAAAATGAGGAGTTCGACACTTACTTTCGCTTATAACTATCTCTAATTGTGAGAAATCTATTTTCAATTCTACTGTTTATACCGGTAGTAAGTTGTATACTCTGTCTTGTTAGTTTGTTTTTGGTTTTCTTTGTGTTTAATTTAATCATGTTTATCTTTTGAAGATGGAATTTGAACAGTCATTAGTGTAGGTCGGGTGGATGTTTATTTATAATAATTATCATAACGAGGGGTTGCAAATGAATTAGCTGATTTGTTATAGTCTTCTCTTTTGAAGTACCTTGTTATCGTGTTACGAGCCTTCCTGGGATGATTTGTTGCAAATTTATTTGTTTTCCTGATGATATTGTGAAACTTTCGAATTCTGATTTTGTCGTTTTCATGTTTGTTTCCAGGCGTTAAAGATGCAAGTGACAAGAAGATTCTGGTTGACATGCTGTTCTGGGCAGTGGACAATCCTGCACCTGCTAATTACTTATTAATTTCTGGTGATCGAGATTTTTCCAATGCCCTTCATCAGTTGCGGCTCAGGAAGTATAATATCCTTCTTGCACAACCTCAGAAAGCTTCTGCACCATTAGTGGCAGCTGCTAAGAGTGTGTGGCTTTGGACTAGTCTCTTGGCTGGAGGACCCCCTCTTATGAATGGTGAATCACAACAACTTGGTAATAATAACATCCAATCATCTTCAGACACCTTACCTATTCCTGTCTCTAATGCTGTTCAGATACCACAGCACATGGGTTCCTTTTCAGAAGTTCATGCAGGAAATCAGAAATTTCCAAACACAGGAAGGCAACTTGATTCTAGACATCATGGGAAAACGAATGGGAGAAATCCAAGTAAAACAAATGGACCCAAGGCCCTGAATCCAGCTCCAGAAAATTATAGCAATATAAATTCTTCTCAAACTGGCAACTATACCCATAATGTTCCCCCAAGTGGATCTACCCCAAATTTTATTTGTGGCAATCCTGATCAAATGCGGGGCAAGAATGGTAATCTACATTCACAGCCATTAAGATCAAACTCTTTTCCTTTGCAACCTCCTTTTATACCAAATAATTCATTTTCTCCAAATCCCCAAACTTTTGCAACTTCAGTAGTGCCACCTAGAACTGGTGGACCCAGCTTCTCTGCAGCACCACTACTTAATGTACCAAATATTAGCAATCGGAAAATTTCTGGATATCCTAGTAATGCTCATGATCCACGCCCTGTTAAACAATGGAATGGAGACTTGAAACAAAGTTCTAACAATAATGCTCCAAGTCCTGTAAAGTCAATTGGCGAACAAACTGGACATATGGTACAGAACACACAACAATTGTATAATGGCCATCCACATGGTCCAGAATACCAACCTACATCATTGACAACTATGGGTAATAATAACCTTCCTGGCAATGGTATATGGGGATCTCCAGGATGCCCTAAACCTTCTGAATATGTCCAAGGTCTTATAGGGGTTGTTTTACTTGCCTTGAACACATTAAAAATTGAAAAAATTATGCCAACTGAGGCAAATATAACAGATTGCATTCGATGTGGAGATCCCAAGCACCGCAACACAGACGTCAAGAAGGCTCTGGAGAATGCTATTGAGCAGCAGATGGTGGTGAAGCAGAATGTAGGTGCTTTGCAGTTGTTTATTGGTAAGAATGATAAGGTTTGGAAGTGTGTAAGCCCTGTAGGTGGTAATCCTAAGAAGCACTCAAAAGAGACATGGAATGAAATTAAAAAATTCCTATCAACTCCTTCTGGAAGATTAGTCATAATGGGTACTCAGTGCAAGTAAGGATCTTCTAATTTAGTTTATTTTCACTTGCTGAAAAATTCCTTTTTCATCTTATATGTCTATATTTGGCTTTTCTTTAGGTATGAAGCAGGTATTGTGATTAGAAATATGTGCTTGAAAAATCATGCTTTGGGTGATGTCCTACAGATTTTGAACATGTTGATTACCATTAAAAAATGGATTGTGCATCAACAATCTGGCTGGCAACCACTTAACATCACTCTTACTGAGGTCAATTCTGATTCAGAGGACATAGCATGCCCATAGCTTCAAAAGGCATGCAGTGAAAATGAAAGAGTTACTGAATATATTAAAAGGCAGTTGGACCAGGAAACTAGGAATGATCTAAATAAATCTCTTTTTCTAATGCGAATCAAAGGTAGGTAGTAAATAATGAACTGTAGTATGATCAGTACCTTGAATGCTACATCTTACTAGCGTGGTTATTGGTAGGGTTCTTCAGTTCTGCCCAAGGGAGAAATGAAATTAGCTTTTGGACAAAATATGAAACTTGAAACATGAAAAACTCTAAAGTCTCTTCCGGTTGCCGAGGTTACAAATTCTCAACCACTATGGTCTGTTATACATCATACTATCATAGTGGATCTATCTTGGAAACAATATGCCCTTCTGCTTATTTTGTTACTCACATTTTGCTTGGAGATTGACTTATTGAACTAAACTCCTTGGATCCTTTGACTTAAGCCTCCTAATAGCATCCAGGATATTGGCCAACTATGCATTGCTGGAAGTATCTTGAGTTTCACACAAGTTAGGTGATGTGTTGTTTGTATATCACCTGAGAAATGGTCTACCAAATCATATTGTTCAAGGATTATGTCGAATGCAATCCAGAAACTGTTGTATAGCCTATTGTTTATTGGTTATATCTTCAAAATGTTGCCGTAACTACCAGACAGACTACATTAAATTGCTCAGGATTGGAGGAAACTGTACTCTTAAGTTTATCCTTGAAGCTCATGATTTACTATATTGACCCATGCACAAGGCATGTTTCTGGTGGATTTTCACTATGAACAAATCACGATATGGAGTTTTTGGAAATAATGAATGATCGTGAAACCAAAGGTGGCAATTCTACTATATTTCTTGTGTTGATGGTGCTTATAGAGCTGTGATTTTTAATGTTTATTATTTATTTAGAGTTGGCTTTTGGAATGTTATTGTCGAAGTTGAAATGGGAATTTGGGTCATTCAGTCGGCAATTGGTCTCTGGTCCTGCTGTCTTGTATTTTCTTTTAATGCTAGTAACTTTGTGTACAAATAGTCTATCTTATCTTTTTGAATGTGTTTTCTGTAATGTAAATTGTTTAATGTTAGTATAGTCACAGTTTTTTGCATTTTGGTGAAGCCATATTTTTTTATTTTTTTTTTCATTTTGCTTGAAAGTTAATTTGTTATGTCAAGACCCTATTTGATGTAAGTTTCATGGGAGCTAGGCCTACGATTTTTTTCATCAATGGATTCCTTTGCTTCTTGGAAGATGTATGATAACGGAATGAAGAAGGAAGAGAGAGAAGAGACGTCACTTCAAAGAGAAGATGAGTCTAGAAGAAGTTCATCACATAAAAGGTCATGGATAAGAGTTTGGAGAAAGAAAGAGATGAATGAAGGGAGAGGAAGAGAATAGCACGAAATTTTGTGTTTTAAAATAACTTTGAAATCTGAAATTTAATTTTCAAATGATCAAAGTTGAAAAAAATGCATACACATTACCTCTATTTATAACATAAGTGTCACACAAAATTGGAGAGAAATTTTGAATTTCTATTCAAATTTCATTTGAATTTGAAATTGAATTTGTGGTGTCAAATTTTGGAGTCAAAATTTTACTAATTATGATTAATAAATTTTAGTTACAATTCAGCCTACTAATCCAAGATCAAGTTCAAGATTCTTCAATAAGTGTGTGCTTAGGTATTATGAGGCATGTAAAGCACGAAGGACATGCACAAAATGTGACTATATAATGTGACAATGATGTGTAGTAAGTAAATGCTCACCTCCCCTTTAAAATTTAATTGAATTGGGATTCTCCTAATTCAATTAAATTTATTTGTCAACACACATCAAATATTCACTTAATGCATGTGAAATTACAAAATACTCTTAATACAAAAACTAATCTAGGTGTCCTAAAATACAAGGGCTAAAAAATCCTACATTTCTAGGGTACTTTACTTACATTATGAAGTCTTAAATACACGACCCAAAAATAATGAAATTTTAATCTAATATGTACAAAGATAAGTGGATTCATACTTAGTCCATGAACCTAAAATTTATCCTAAGGTTCATGAGAACCTTAGGACCTTCTCTTGGATCTCTGGTCCAATCTTCTTGGAGTCTTCTATCCAATGCTCTTGGGGGGTACGATTGCATTATTCCCTCCCCCTTGAAAATGATTTGACCTCAAATCCATAGGTTCTTGAAACTTAGGAATTCTTTTCTCAACACTTGTAAAAAGAATATAAAAATATATGTATTAGTGATTTTTGGTATGTTAGAATAGGGTAAAAACTGAAAATTCCTTTCCTGACCATCTTCCCATGAGAGAACATAGTTCCTCACCAACTCAATGAATGGTGCTACAAGTATAGAAAAATATGAGACAAACCTTTTGTAAAAGTTTGTTAAGTCATTGAAGTCCCAAATTTCTCTTATACATGGTGGAGTAGGTCACTCAGAAATGACCTTTATTCTCTTAGGGTCCACAGAAAGCCCTTGATCATTATTTAAAAAGTTAAGGAAAGTAATGGAATAAAAAATAACTTTTTCTTTATTTTCATGTTGATTATTCCTACAAAAATTTATGACAAACCTAAGGTGTCCCATATGAGCACCTAAGTTTGTATTGAAACAAAAAAATAAGAACAAACCTACCTAATGAGTCCCTATGTACACAAATCATGAAGATTTTGGGTGCATGAGTGATTTTACAAAAGAGGGTTGCACCACTCAACACATTCATCGTTCCACCTATCATAGGAATTTGATGTCTAATAATACCTATTTTGGGCACCAATAAAGCACAAGGATTTAAGCTCTTGCAAACCAAATCCTCATCCAACAACTCCTTTACTTGAGGAATAAACTTAAGCTTAAGAGGTGTGACAATGCTAACAAGTGTCTTTTTACAAAGGAGAAAATGTGGAGGTTGTCTAAGAGGGGAAATTTCTTTAATATTTGTCTTTATTTTAAAATGTTTTTTCTTCTTAACTAACATCTTGGAGGAGACATTTACCTCCTTACACTCCTCTTTAACCATTAAAGGTTGTCCTTCTTCTTGGGGGTGGATCTCTTTATTAGATTCTTCCTTTTTTGCTTCTTCACTTTCACTAGAGAAATATAAAGTAGTAGCCTCATCTTGGCTACTATAAATGTCTTGACCCCTTATAATCATGATTTTCTTAGTGGGGCATTAAGAAATAATGTGTTCTCTTCCAAGACATTTAAAGCACTTCATAGAGCTAGTCTTCTCTTGCATACTAGCCTTAAGGGGTTGCTTTTCTCTTGTCTTTCCCCTTATCATCTTTGGGCTTACAAGGTGTCACCCCTAAGATGCCTTGACCTTGGTCTTTCTTTGGATAAGAGTGAGAACCATAAGATTTTGAAGTAGACATTCTTTTAAGTTGTTGTTCTACCCTTATTTTCCAATCTAAGTTAGCCTCTACATTGTCCTTCCCATGGAAGTATGAGAGGTTAATGTTAGCCTCTTAAGACTTTCTTTCCTTTTTTCTCCTATGAGAGTGAGGTCTAAGATGTGACCTATGTCTTCCTTCATAATAGTCACGAACTTCTTTACTTAGATTCTTACAAGAGTTAGGACTACTATAAGAGACATGTTTTTCTTTTCTTAACTCTTTTAGTATTTTCCTTCTTTCTTCTTCACTTATTTGTTCCCTCTCATCTTGATTTATTTTTACCCTCTCTTTTCCTTTTTTTTTTTCTAGTTTTTCTTTCCATAACTTGAGGGAACTTAACTCATCTAAGATTCTAGATAGAGAGTCCTTGTGACTAGTACCCTCGCCATTAACACTAGATGAATGATGACTCATGTTGGTTCCTAAGTTATGGTTCTTTCTTGTTGGGGGTTTGAAAACAAAAGGTAAAAGAAAATATAGATGAAACTAGCCAAAATAAACACTAAAAGAGGTGTGAAAGATAAGGTAAAAATTAATTGGTAAAAGACAAGCTATCTAGGCGGTTTGACAATGGAGGATAAAGGAAATAAGATATGAAAGTAAGCAAGAAATTAAAGTGCAAGAAATGCAAACTAGGCGGATCCTAAGAGTGATTGGATGATCTCATTTAAGGTTCCTAATAAAACACTCACTATCCTAAGGGAAAATTGCCAAAAATTATTACACACAAATGGAAGTAGGGTGACCTATTGGAGGCTTCCAACTTACTTCCAATGAAAAACCTTTTTGTTACAAAATTTGAAAGTAAAGCAAATTGTCAATTACAAAATTACAAAAAAAAAGTCCTTAATTGTGGTGACTATTCTCTCTTTGGTGTTTCACTCAATTTGGAGTGCTTCTTAGTCCAATAGCTCTTAAGGTGGTTGACCCTTTGCTTTTTGACTCAAATTCTTCAAGGTATGACACCAATCCTTCTTTTCAATTCTCTATATGGCAACTCACAAGCAAGGAAACAAAGAGACAAGTAATAATCAAAGACAAAAAAAAATGAAATGAAAGCTAAACCAATAGAGTTTTAAAAAAACAAATTTTCAAGGATTATTCAACAATTAAAGCAATGAAAAACACACAAAAGCAAGCTAGGACTTAAAGAGAAACCTAGAATGACTCTAGCGTAGAGTAGAAAAACAAAAAAAAAAACTCAAGAAACCTCTAATTTTGACACTTGTTTTCACAATAATTTCAATTAAAATTTTAGAACTAGGATTGATATAAAATAGACACCAATTATAGAACAAATTTTGAGCCAAAACAACAAGCACATTTTCATTTCACTTTTTTTCCTGGACACTGATTTTTCAACCAAATTGTGTGATTTTTCTTATTTTTTCCTTTAATCCAAATTACTTGTTTCTTTTTTCATAATTTTGGTCCAGATGTCTAGAAAATTAAGTAAAAATTTCAGCTCAAAACACGTAGTGACCAATTCCCAATAATTTATACAAGTTCGTATGTTCAAGCTGCCAACACCAGTGATTTCAACCTAGAAATCAAGAGTAGTGTTTATGTTGCTTAAGGCTTGGATAGTTACAATTTGTGTTTGCTTATGCTCAATTATCTTGAATAACACAATTCAAGAGAGCTTAAGACTTATTTTGATTCACAAATCCAACCACAACTCAACTTCATCATAAGCATCATGTAGGAAACTGAGAAAACAAAAAAAAAAGAGTTCAACAACAAAACTACTTCTAGGAATTGATTTAGAACATGTTATGAACTAAATAACATGCATGAATTAGACTCAAAATTCAAAAGATAGGCTAAGAATGACAAGAATATATGAACAAATGTATCTAGAATTCAATAAACGAAATAAAAATTCAACACAAACTTAGAACATAATGTGACAATTACTATGGCTAAACATGACTCTAAGACAACATGGATTAAGTGATTTACACTTAGATTTTTGTGTTTTTTTTTCTAATCAATATTTTGGAAGAAAATTTAGATCTAAAGGTTTAGTACAAAAATATTATGAATGAAAGATGCTAGAACCTAAAATCAACACAAAAATATGATTCAAGAGTAGAACTACAAAATTTGAACCATAGAAATGCAAGAACAAGTGTAGATCTAAGATTTAATCGATTTTTTTAATATACTCTTAACAACACCAAATCACAAGACAATGAAGGATATACATGGAGAATAAGATGAAGAACAAGTAATTAAAGAGAATTCACCGAACAAAAAGATAGAGGAAGCAAAAGAACATCACCTAGATGAAGATGCTCTTGATACCACATGATGTAAGCTCCATTGGAGCTTGTAAGCCTATGATCTTCTTCATCAATGGATTCCTTTGCTTCTTGGAAGATGAATTGTAGCGGAATGGAGAAGGAAAAGAGAGAGAAGACGTCACTTCAAGGAGAATATGAGTCTAGAAGAAGCTCACCGCCATAGGAGGCCATAGATAAGAGCTTGGAGGAAGAAGGAGATGAATGAAGGGAAGGGAAGAGAAGAGCACGAAATTTTGTGCTCTAAAAGAGCTCTGAAATCTGAAGTTTAATTTTCAAATGATCAATGTTGAAAAAATGCACACACATGACCTCTATTTATAGCATAAGTGTCACACAAAATTAGAGGGAAATTTGAATTTCTATTCAAATTTCATTTGAGTTTGAAATTGAATTTGTGAAGCTAAATTTTGGAGCCAAAATTTTACTAATTATGATTAGTGAATTTTAGCTATGGTTCAGCCCACTAATCCAAGATCAAGTCCAAGATTCTCCACTAAGTGTGCTTAGGTGTCATAAGACATGTAAAGCATGAAGGACATGCACAAAATGTAACTATATGATGTGGCAATGAGGTGTAGCAAGTAAATGCTCTTCTCCCCCTCTAAAATTTAATTGGATTGGGTTTCTCCCAATTCAGTTAAATTTATTTGTCAACACACACATCAAATATTCACTTAATGCATGTGAAATTACAAAATTACCCCTAATACAAAAACTAGTCTAAGTGTCCTAAAATACAAGGGCTGAAAAATCCTACATTTCTAGGGTACCCTACCTACATTATGGAGCCCTAAATACAAGGCCCAAAAATAATAAAATCCTAATATAATATGTACAAAGATAAGTGCCCAAAATCTATCCTAAGGCTCATGAGAACCTTAGGGTCTTCTCTTACATCTCTGGTCCAATCTTCTTGAAGTATTCCATCCAATGCCCTTGGGAGATACAATTGCATCACTATTTTTACTTGGCACTTGGATGAATGTTGATGCCATCAGCCCATCATAGCAAGGTGAAACCAAGCTGTTTTAGAGCTAACTGAGCATAATTTGCATACACAAGGTCCGATCAATGAATTTGAATTTGATGTTTGCTAAACAATTTGATTAAGGTGGCATTTGCTTATATATGTTTGCTTTGTTTATTTAAAGGAAAAAATATTCATTTCATCTTTATAATTGTATAAATTTTATACTATTTAGTCTTATACTTAAATATCATCCATTTTAGTTACTTGGCACTTGGATGAATGTTGATGCCATCAGCCCATCATAGCTAGGTGAAACCAAGCTGTTTTAGAGCTATCTGAGCATAATTTGCATACACAAGGTCCGATCAATGAATTTGAATTTGATGTTTGCTAAACAATTTGATTAAGGTGGCATTTGCTTATATATGTTCACTTTGTTTATTTAAAGGAAAAAATATTCATTTCATCTTTATAATTGTATAAATTTTATACTATTTAGTCTTATACTTAAAAATCATTCATTTTAGTCCATCTAGAATCACTATTAGATTCTTTTTTAGATGCTCTTGGAAGAGACATGATCTTATTTCATGTGGTTATTTAATATTTTTATATAATTTTTAGAGAAAATAAATTATGTACGGATAGTGTAAAATGATTAAATATCTTAATTTAAAATAGGAAGATCTAAATTGTGGATTTATGAAAATAGATAGAGGAAAATTACATTAAAGTTTTTTATATTTTATAACTCAAAATATATGTAATAAACATAAATTAAATTGAAATAAATTTTAAACATAAATTATTTAACAATTGAAACTAACGTGAACTTTGTGTAGTCTTGTTTGTTTCCCATTATGTTACAAGTGCAAAATATATATTAGTTTTGTTCATGAGATCTCCTGTTGCAATTATTTTCTTTAATTCACAAGACTTTTTATTATCAGCTTATTCCCAATAACTGAATATGCAAACTTACACTCTCTTATTTTTTTTAATAATTAATAATTTCTAATTAATTGTTTTATTAAATCAAATTTCCTACTAATCATATTAATAATTTAAAAAATTAATATTATAATGTCACATCAATGATTTAAAGGTCAATATTTTTTTTTATTAACGGTCCATGTCATATAAGATTAATAGTTGAATTCTTAATTTTAAAAAATAAGAGAATAAAATATTTGTATTTTTTTTATTATTATAAGGAAACAAAGATAGCATCTTAAATAAAATAAAGTTAGTCTAGTTTTTTTAAATCTTTTTATTTTAGAAAACTAAAAAAGTCCTTTTAAGCAAGTAATCAATCAAGAAAACATTATTAAACATGTGAATCAATCAATTGACATCAAATTATTTTAGTTTAATCAAAGATTTCAAATTTCAAATTCATGATACACAACTTAAATACTTTTGTTTCCCTGAGAACTTATATAACTCACTCTTCTGAAACTTTACACCATACATGATTCCATACATGATTGGCGACAACATCCTTCTCAGTCTTCAGGTCAGATTTCAATTTTTCCTTCTCTTTGTCTCTCTTCAATTATCCTTTGACTTAGTTCCATGGCAATAAAGCTCCCATCTTTGACACACCCCACTCGATTCCTCAGATGGGCTTATCTCTCTTCAAGTTGTATTGCAGACATTTCAAAAACCCCCGGAATTGTTATGCCCAAGGATTCATCTGAAATCGACCAAAATCTCAACCTTTTGAAAATAAGTTTACCCTCGATAACTTAAACAGGGTTATGGACTGTACAGGTGATTTGAACTCAGCAGTGAGGATATTCAAATGGGCTTCAAGGTAGAAGAGTTTTCACCACACTTCCCACACATATTTTTGGATAATTTTGAAACTGGGTATGGCTAGGAAATTTTGGAAATGAGGGGTTTTTTTGAAAATATGGTGAAGGATAGGTGCCCTGGTGCTGAAGAAGCTCTTATGGCATTGGTTAACACATTTGTAAGGCATTGAAGAAGCTATTGCTGTCTTAGTGAACAAGAATTTGGTTGGTTATAGGCCCCCCATTGAACTTTTTAATGTTTTGTTGGGTGCTCTTGTGGAAGGAGAGTAGAGATTTTCAAAATGCTTTGTTTGTTTATAAAGAGATGGTGAAGGCATGTGAGTTACCCACGGTCGACACTTTGAATTATTTGTTGGAGGTGTAGTTTGCAGCCAATCAGATTGAGTTGGCTTTAGATCAATTTAGAAGAATGGAGAATAAAGGGTACAATCCGAATAGCAAGACCTTTGAGATTCTTGTAAAGGGTCTCATAGAAAGTGGTCGAGTGAATGAAGCTGCTACTGTGATAACTGCTGTGCATAAGTATACTTTCTAATTAGTCACGTAAAAATTATCGGATTTTCCCTTTTTTATTGCTTCTTTTTTGTGTGAATCATTAGGATTTTGGCACCATCTGAATTTTGTCTAATAGGTGCTTAAACTGGTAAATTCATACTGTTTTGGTGGTGTATTTTTTTTGTAGAAACACATAATAAGGTTTGGAAGAGAAGTTGAAGGTTTGAAGACTCTCATTCAGTGTGTTATACGTGTTCAGTGCGACGCAGTCGCGGGTAGCACTCCCTTAGCGCAAAAAAGTCACATGAAGAAGCTTGATATCACGTGAAGGCGCGCTTAGCGTGAGTCGCGCGTTTAGCACGTGATCACCTACTCCTCGCTTAGCGCACAGTCGTGCTTAGCGTGAGGTCACGAAAAAACAGAATAGAGTTGCGTTTTAAGTGAGGAAAAAGGGAGGATTTAGTTTCCCACAGAGAACAAAGGCTAAGGTTCATGCAAGAAGATTGAAAATTAATCATTAGGAGTCATTTCTTCCCTTTATCTCTATTCTTCTCCACTTTCTTCACTCCTCTTCACCCTTTTTATAATTGTAAGCCTCTCATGACAATGAGAGGTTAAATCACTCATTGTTGGGAGTTTAGCAACCAAACACTCTTGATGTGATGATCCTTACTATCTATATAATGTTATTTCGGTTTCATTGTCTCTTTTATGTGCTTGTTCTCATGATTGTGGCTTGATCATCCATATTCATGCTATGTTTTAGGGTTTAGGCATTGAAAAAATGTTTATCTCTTAAGAACTGGAAAAGAGCATTTATATAATTCATCTCTAGGGATAGAATGGTGTTATTTAGCCTGTCTTATGCATCTCCGTTAATAATGCAATTTAACTAGTTTATCTCTTAAGGGATTATGAGAGAAATTAGGTAAATTAGGTTCTTTCGTGTGAGGAATCATGACTAGAGTATATGAGTAGATGTAAGTAATAATTGAAATAATATTAAATAGAGAAAAATCGTTAACATTGCATCAAAAGTAGTTTTGGTGGGCTAAGCCCCAACATATACGTATTCTGCATCAACCGTCACTTCACCTCTCCGAGTGTTTGTTTTTCTCGCGTTGCACGTGCTGGATAATTAGTTTAATTTTATGTCAATTTACTTTTAATATTTCATATCACAAATATTTGAATCAATTCATTAATTGCTTGAAAATTGGATATACACAACTCTGAGTACAAAGTCCTTGTGAACTCAACACTCGGACTTCCGTTTTACTTTACTACTTGGACGAATTTGTGCACTTGTCAATGAGTTAACATATTGATTTAGAGCAAATGCTTGAACTCAAATGTCAACTAGATTTGGGTTTTTATACTTGTATTATACCTCTCTTTTGCAGAGAAAATAAAGTAGAGGAGGCGGTAAAGTTGTTTAAAATGATGAAAGATTCCGATTTTGTACCTGATTCCTTCATTTGCAAGGTTCTAGTATGGTGCTTTTGCAACAACTTGCGATTGGATTCTGCAGTAGGCCTCATAAATGAGATGATAGAAAGTGGTATGCCACCAAAACATGATGTTCTTGTTGATATGATGAATTGCTCTTGTGAATTAGGGAAAATTAATGAGGCAATAATGTTTTTAGAAGATACGCAAGTTCATGAAACTGCTCCTTTCAATACATTGCTTGAAGGTTGCTGCAATGCTGGTGAGATTTTTGGCAGCAAATGTTCTGCTCGAGATAATGTCTGAGAGAAACATAACTGATTGTCAATCTTGGAATATTCTCATTAGATGGCTTTGTGAGATAAAGTCATTTGTTATTCTTGATCACGTGACATATTCTGCTCTTGTAGTTGGCAAGTGTAGATTGGGCAAGTATGAAGAAGCAATAGAACTATTTCATCAAATTTGTACCAGATGTTGGGCTTTAGAGTATATGGAATGTAAGTTCAACAAAAGAAGGAGGGTTTCTAACTCAGAGGTGAAAATAGGAGACTATATTATCCCTCAAGTCACACGGTTTAAATATCTTGGGTCTGTAATACAGGATGATGGAGAAATTGAAGGGGATGTGACTCATCGCATTCAAGCAGGATGGATGAAATGGAGAAAAGCATCGGGGGTGTTATGTGATGCAAAGGTACTGATCAAGCTAAAGGGAAAGTTTTATCGGACTGCGGTAAGATCGGCGATTTTGTACGAAACAGAATGTTGGGCGGTCAAGAGCCAACATGAGAATAAAGTAGGTGTAGCGGAGATGAGGATGTTGCGGTGGATGTGTGGTAAGACTCGACAGGATAAAATTAGAAACGAAGCTATTAGAGAGAGGGTTGGAGTAGCGCCTATTGTAGAGAAGATGGTGGAAAATAGACTTAGGTGGTTTGGGCATGTAGAGAGAAGATCGGTAGACTCTGTAGTGAGGAGAGTAGACCAGATGGAGAGAAGACAAACAATTCGAGACAGAGGAAGACCCAAAAAGACTATCAGAGAGGTTATCAAAAAGGATCTCGAACTTAATGATTTGGATAGAAGTATGGTACTTGATAAAACATTATGGCGGAAGTTGATCCATGTAGCCGACCCCACCTAGTGGGATAAGGCGTTGTTGTTGTTGTTGTTGTTGTTGTTGGGCTTTAGATTTTGCTTCTTATTCTGAACTAGTTAGTGGCCTCAGCGACATCAAGCATTCTCAAGATGCCATTGAAGTGTTCCACTATATGTCAATGAAGAGATGCTCTCTTCATTCCTTATCCTTCTACAAGTTGATAAAATGTGTATGTGACTCAGGACAGGTCAACCAAGCCATAAGTTTATGGCAATTAGCTTACTTTTGTGGTATTTCTTGTTGTATTGTCACACACACTACTATCATGCGTGAGTTGTCAAAATCAAGAAGTGCAGAAGATCTGTTAGCATTCCTCTCACAAATGTTGATGGTCGGCAGCAATATTAATGTAGAAGCATATTGTATACTTATTCAAAGCATGAGTAAACAAAAGAAAGTAAAGGAATGCGTTTTATTTTTCAATATGAAGGTCAATGAAGGTCTAATACCTGATCCAGACAGACTATTTGATCAACTGTCATTCATAACCAATCATTCTCAGTTATCTATGATTTCTAGTGCAATTGATAGAATTTCTGATGGTGACATTTTGAATCCAGCAATGTTTGGCTTTCTAATAACTGTCTTGTTGAAAGAGGGTAAGGAACACGAGGCTCGTCAATTACTGGATTCGATGTTAGAGAAAGGATGGCTTCCTGATGCAACCACTCATTATTTATTGATTGGATCTGATGTTAGAGAAAGGAGTAAAACAATGTTGTTTGATAATTCTGCCTCACTAGATTCTGTTAGCAATATACCTGCAGAAGGCCTTGGAGATACATGGAACTTCAGCATTCTATTAAAAGTATCTTAATTGCTTAACATGCTAGTTCCATCACAAGTACTGCTCCATCCATCAAGGATTGTTTATTCAGTACCTAGTCTTGCAGCAATGAAAACTATTGTGTCACTGACAATTCTTTCAAGAGATGCAGATGGGCAAGATGTTAGCTTCGTCATATTAATTTGCCAGGCTCTGTAAGATGTGGAATGACTTGTGATTTACATACTGCATACGACTTCACTTCAAAGGATAGATTTACTTTTTTGACAATATATACATGGCATGCTTTATTCGTGAAGCTAGTTCATTCATTCTTCTTGGTTTTAATCAAATGGTCTCAACTCTCATAGTACAAGTTTTATGCATATTACCAGCTAGTGCTGACTGGTGTGGCAACTTAAGAGGGTCTTAGATTCTTTTAATTGACAGTTAACACTCGCATGCATGCACACGCACACTGGCATATTAAAAGCATGATCTCTTAATCTTGTTCATTTGCGGGAATTAACCTTTCTAATTTGTATGCTGCAGATGACTTTTCGGTACTCTACATCTATGGTAATTTGACAATGGTACCTACCAACTGCTATTTAAAAGAGAATTATTTTTCGTGGTCACTACCATAATGGCTTACTGTCTTTTTACTTATTGAGGTTCTATCCCGTGCTTTATTAGCTGAAAGGGATGGGAAGATTGCTGGAAAGCTACTTACTGTTGGTTGCTGATTTAATCAAGCTGGCAACTGAATGAAGTGGTGTTAATCAAATTCAAGGAAATATCTGTACTTGATATAAATAAATGATTTCATGACAAGTCATTTCTGGGCAGGGTCGTGTTAGTTGTTACTAGGAATTATGTTTTATTTTATTTTATTTTATTTTTTCTATACAATAGCAACAATTAGGTTTGAGTATAAGATTTCATGTAAACTACTCAAATCTCTTATCACTTAGCCAACTCTTGAGAGTTAAGGGTCGTGTTAGTCGTCGTTACATATTGGAAATAAGACACCTTGAGAAATTTCCATGTTCTTATAAACAAACATTTTCACCAACATTTCCATCTTTGTTTTTTTCTCACTTTTCTCCAATGAATTTTGTATCCAGATCCATCCTGTGGCTAACAACAGTCAAGTGATAAGGAGTGTCAAACTATTGAGCAACAAATAGTCAAATACATATATTTCAAGAAAATATATCTATCTTTTCAAATACTTTATTACTAAATAAATTTCCAGATAGCGTACATAATTTTTTTTTACCATGTTCACCAATGTTCTTAAAATCGAACTGATGATTGAGTTGATAAAGTTACTAGTCTAAGGTTCAATAGTCTAATTGTGGTTGAACCAATTTTATATTTTAATATTATATAATATTTTAAGTAATAAAATAATAGAAAATTGTAAGCAATCAGGATTAAAAATTATAAATTAATATAAATAACTAAATTATATGTTTTATAAGATAAAAATTAAGAATAATTGACAAAGTAATTGATATGAATGTATAATATTTAAATATGTATTTTTAATTTTTCTTAAATATATTTTAGATTAAATAAAAAACCCGGAACAAACCGATTTTTTACGCTAGTTTATCACCAGTTTGGACCGGTTCAAGTGGATTTGAGATGTCCCAATTTTTTGGAGTTACTGGGTTGGTGGTCATTAGACAGTTTTCCAATTTAACTAATTGACCAGCCGATTTGGTTCTAGTTTTCAAAAACAGTGATGATGACACTTACAATGATTCTACAAGGCTCGAATTATCTCATAAAAAGTAATTGTGATGTAGACAAAAATAATATATTGAGGTGAAACTCTAATTTTGATTAAAGTAAAACATAAAAAACACCTAAAAGAACTTGTCTTTTGAAATTATGCTTCCTTATTCATAAAAGTTGTTTTTATTTATGCTAATTCCTCTAAAATTCTCTAAACATTAGCTTAAGACATGATTTAATTACACTTTTAATTTAAGCCGTGTGATTTTGGTTATTTATTTATTTATTTATTTTCAAGTTAATTAATTTCTTTACTATTTTTAAGATTAAGTAAATTTCATCCTTCCATCAAATTTTTCATATCTATTTTTTTTAAAAGAATATATTCAAATATTTGGGAGTTTATGATATAATTCGGATATGGAATAATTTTAAATGTTTAAAAATATTATTTTTTTTTGTAAAAAATATTATTTTTGAAGGATGTGAGATTAAATTTGAAGAGAATTTTTTTTTTGTTTTGTTTTGAATCAGATTTTATGTTTTTGGTGGGTAATTTTTGAGTTGAAGATACAAAAAAAAAATAGATGATTTTGGACAAAATAAAATTGTCAGAATGAAATTAAAAATGTAACTAAACTGCTAAGGCATAAAATTCCGCAGGTTTCACAATTGTTGCCACATACAAATATATTTCATGTTTGAGTGACTTAAAATCATAGAGAACATTTTGGTTTAAAGTATCACAATTTTTTTTTCAGGAAAGTGACCTTGAAAATATCTTATTCCTATATTTGGTACAAATTTTTGAAGAACATTCTAAATTTTTTTTGTTCTCATAAATACAAATTAGGTATCTTGTAATTATATTTATAAGAATGGAAGTTAGTTTTTAGAGTACTACCTCCACTTCATTATTTCACATTTTTTTTCTATTTTTCTTTTTTCTTCAATTTTTCAATAATTCCTTTTTTCTTATAATTACTAAATGCCAATCAAACAAACTCGTGAGAATAGCACTTCTAGGAATAATATTCAAAAAAAATGTGATGATTTAAGGGTAAAGATTGATCTTCCCTTCTCTCTCCAACTTCTAACTGCAGATAATCCGCACCCCATAAGTACATAGATCTAGGATCTAAGAAAGTATGACAATCCTTACGTTCATGAGGATTAAACTGAAATTTTCAAATCAAAACTAGACTCTTAAATGATTTAGCTTTCCCCTCCTTGTTGGGTTTGGACCTTATACCTCTCTCTACACTATCACACAATAAAAATAGAGAATGATGTTTGTTCTGATTTATTTTGTGACTCTAGCAGATTCTTTAAAGTAGCTTCCACGTCACCACACCTTAAGTTCTGAATGCTCTTTATCAAAGATATCAACCATCAATACTCAATAGACATATGAAGATTGACCTTGTATGCCTCATTACCATTCACCACTTAATAGGTTTACTCAGTCCAAAATGACAGACCAAATAGCATCTTAAATTGTCTGTGGAGCATAATACTCGTGATAATAATTGATCTAGGACCTAAGCAGATTTAAACCACCACCTTCTCCACCCTCCTTCCCCCCAAATGCCGCCAGCACAAGAAAATAATAGGAGAAAGGGGGCTGTTCAACTGTGAGGCTAGCAGCAGAATATGAGCACAATTTGAACATCATCACTCACACAAAACATTCAAGAGCCAGTTTGAGAAGAAAGCAACACAAATAACAGCATGACATCCCCAGGCCATGCAGTGCATATACATACTAAGCTGCCTCGAAAAAACAGAAACTTCAGATTTCCATTAAAGACTAACATTCATGATTTTATTTCTCAGAAGGCCACGTGTCAAGTATTTTTACACTCAAAATTCAAGTCATTGAATTAGTACTGGAAAGATAATCTTTTGTTTTGGCCATTTCAAATGGTATGCAAGGCCACTTTGCTCAAGGCCTTTGGTGAATGTTTTCCTGTTGTGCTTTTAGTTTGCATATTATGCAGAATTTAGCATTTTCTGTACTTTCATTTTGGTGCTAGGCTGAGCATCCCTTATGCTTTCATCCACTAGCACTCTTAATTCAATAAAATTTTAACTTATCTAAAAAAGAGGTAAACAAGGCCACAAGATAACTTTTACCATGAGAATTAAAACGGAACATCAAGAGCCGATGGAGAAACTGTTGATTTTCAACAGTTTATTAGGCATATGAAACCTAAACCTGACATTAAATTGAATACAAACAGCAACTCTAGCAAATTACTAACCAGTTCTCAAATATATGCAACACATAGCTGATCAAACGTGAAATCTGCTATGGCCCAAGTCTAATCTAAAATCTACCCAATGAAAAAAGAAACCCTAAATCCAACCAATTCCAAAATTGATAGCTAATAAATCCAAGATAACCAAAATTAAGTGTGAGGAGTCTGTCACCACTCACCATCAGTCACCTAATATAGGAACTAAAAAGAAAATGGACTAACATATGATGATACTGACAAAGGGAACAACAAAAAATGTGCATGACGTAATTACAGGCGGGGCACTTAAAATGAAATAGAGTCGCATAATCACAATACTACGGAGGCTTTACAAGGGAATAATGGAGTGGATAATGAAACGAATCAGCCGTATGCTTTGAGGAAAAAAAAATCCCAAAACAAATAAAATGTGTTCTTACTCAGAATTCCACTGCAAAACTCTAGAACACACTCACTCTCTTCCTCTACCTGCACAATTCAAAACGAGGTGTTATTCATAACGTAAGCCACAAAACTGCATTCACGGAAGAAAGAAAACAAAATCGAAAAAGAAAAAATAACCTTGATAAATCCGAATGGTTTTTCCAGAGCAAAATGTTAGTAGAGGCAACATGAACTACGCTACTCGATTCGGCAATTTGGCGTGGTTGTTCCCATTTTTGTTGACAGGGGGAGTCAAGGACATCGCCTCAGTTTTAACCTTACCCTGACCTCCCCCGAAGCCATTGAGCTCTTCTTTTTTATTACTCACAACATTGTTATGATTATGATTCATTCCCAAGTACTTGCTGTTTGAAGCCTCGAAGGTGCCTTCAAGTCCGAGGCGCTTGATCTTGTCGACGATGGAGCAATGGTCAAGAGCATCCCTGGCCCTCTTTCTCGCCAGGGCGGCCTCGCGGACGGTGCGTTCGACTCTGGTCCTGGCGAGGGCGAGGGATTTGGAGACGGATGCCGCCGCGATCTTGCAGGCGCAGAGGAGGATGATGGCGCGGCGTTTATCTAATGGAGCGGTAGAATCTGGGAAGAAGGAGAAGGTTTGTTGGGAGCAAGGGGGACAGAGGAAGGGGGAAGGAGGAGGGGAAGGGAGGCAGGAGAGGTGAGTGAGGGAGGAGCATTTGGTGCATGAGACGAAGCGGTGGGCGAAGGCGGAGGAGGTGACGGAGAGAGGCTGGTCGAAGAAGTCGAAGCAGGAGGGGCAGAAGGAGGAGGGATGGAGGCGGAGGACGCAGGATGTGCACAGGTGGCGGTTCATGCCGCGCATCCAGAGCCGGTGGAGGAGGCGCCGCTCCTTCGAGCTGCAGTTGCCGCATTCGCCCTTCAGGGGGAAGCTGGTGGTGGGTGGAGGGTTCATGGCAATTGAGAGGGATTTAGGGTTTTGGAGAGTGAAAAAGGATCAGAATAACCGTGAAACGGATCCCTTCCTGATCTGCTTTGATGACAGGCTCTTTTACTTGCTTCTTCCTCAGAGTTAAGTTTTATTTTTTTTTAATTTATGACTTTAAAGTTATAAGTTTTTTTTATAAATAATGTGTTTTTTTTACTGGGATTTTTTATTTACTTATATTTTTTGTTTTTTTTTTCAATTGTAAATAATTTTATTTATTAAATCATTAAATAAATAATTTTAATTTTACTTGTTATTAATTTTTTTAATATATTGTATATATTTTTTATATGATTTTATTTAATATGTTATATATTTTTAAAAAATATATAAAATAAAAAGTATTTACAAAATATATAACATATTAAATAAAAAATCCTAAAACAGTAAAAACATACTATGATTTCAAAGTCGTAAAATTAAAAAAAAAAATTGCAACTTTGAAATTGTAATTTTTTTTTTAAAAAAAAAAACTTAAGCACTTTGAAGTCATAAATAATTTTTTTTTACATTAAAGTTGTAAATAATTTTAAGACTTTGTTACTCAAAAATCATAACAACCGTTATGACTTACCCCTTTTTAGAAATAATTTGAAAATGATCCCATATGAAAAAGTCGAAAAAAAATAAAGATGTGCCTGAATGGTAACCCCACCAAGAGAAAACTAACTTTGTTTTTTTTTTTTTCCGGGAAACAAACTAACTTCACAATACTAAACTATAATTAAAGTATTTCATAAAAAATATATATTTAAAATAGGGTTAATTAAGTTTTTAGTTCTTAAATTATGGGGTTTTGAATTTTTGGTCCATAAACTATTTTTTTTTATAAAAAAAAACTGGTCCGTAAAGAATTTTTCGTTATTAAAAATAATCTCTATAGTTAATATTTTATGTTGAGTGATGAAATGTCATGAAATAAGACAGATTAAATGTCATGTATGTCACATATATGTAATTGTTGAACCCTAATACTCCAAACACCCACCCATGAACGTACACCAACCAAACACTCATTAGGAGATCTGCGACGTAGAACAACAATTCATCCTCTTCATCTGCAATCTATGGTATTTGTGGTCACTTAAGTAGACATCTCAACACTTAACGAAGATTGTTAACGGCGAAGACTATATTTAATAATTACAAATTTTTTAGGAATCAAATTTTTTAATGTAACAATAATAATGTATAGGATTTTATTAATGATTTTTTTTTTTTACAAAATCATTAAGTATTTTTAATACTTACTTGAAGTGATTTATTTGAGTCGGTTAAAATTATTACTAGTGAAAGATTGATCCGAAATAATTGAAAATTAAGATTTTTTTTATTGATTCGGATGAGATTTCAGATCTTATTATGAAAACCAATCTAATCCTACTACTATTACATATAGCAAATCATACGAGATATTTTTATATTTTTAATTATCTTTTACTATATTTATTATATATATTCTATTACTTATTTAATAAATTATTTTAAAAAATAAAAAGACTAAAATAAAAATATATGCATAAATTCAACTATATTTTGAAATTTTTATCCATAATTTTTACATTAAAACATGTATTAATGTTTCCAATAAAAAATGT
Source organism: Glycine soja (assembly GCF_004193775.1). NCBI lineage: Eukaryota > Viridiplantae > Streptophyta > Magnoliopsida > Fabales > Fabaceae > Glycine > Glycine soja. The sequence goes on along the minus strand of NC_041011.1, from coordinate 39,452,621 downwards.
ATTAATGTAAAAAATAATAATTTTGAGTATTTTCATAATAAAAGAAATGCTACTAACATATTTTCTAACACAATTTTAATTATTGGATAATATTTATTTAAAATCATAAAAATTCGTGAGTCTCTTTTTTTATTTAACAAATTTCACTCATCGTTTTTTAAATTTTAAATAAAATTTAACAAATAATAAAGAATAAATTAGAAAAATTATCCTAGAATATGTTACTAACATTGTGCTACTAGCGTGCTTACGCTGGTAATCAATGCAACCTTTTATTTTTCTTTTTAAATAAAATTAAGTGTAAACAACAAAATATGTAAGTGGAAAATAAGTTGTATTGTCTATTTGAGAAACTTCACATCTATTTTTGTTGTAATGTTAGAAGATCATATAACGGAAATACAAATTTGAACAAAGGTGCTTGAGTGGAGGTGCAGATCCAATACAAGGCTTTTGCATATTCAGTGTTTATTTTATTTTAGGGAGTTGCTACGTGCACCCAGCAAACAGTGAAGTGGCGAAACTGCTCTTCAACAATTATTCTTCCGGAAGAAGGTTCTTCCGGAAAAGTTCCGGAAATAATTTTTCCGGAAAGTTTCCGGAAGAATCTTCTTCCGGAAGATTAATTTGTGTCTTCCGGAAATACTCACAGACAATTTCCGGAAGAACGTCATCCGGAATGTTTCCGGAAGAAGCTTCTTCCGGAAGACTTCCGGAAGACAATGGAATTCTTCCGGAAGAAGCTTCTTCCGGAAGTTAGTTTTTTTTTTTAATGCGTATGTAATGACGATTTTGCCCTTGTGTAAATTTCTTTAAATTAACGTCTTCAGGCTGTGTTTTACTGCGCTTTCTTTGTTTCTTCTTCCGTTTGCTTTGTTTCTTCTTCCGTTTGCTTTGTTTCTTCTTCCGTTTGCTTTGTTTGTTTCTTCTGTTTGCTGTTGTTTCGGTGGTGGTCCCTTCAGCAGTCTGTTGGTGGTCCCGTGAAGTGAAGTATTTGAAGATTTGGTGGTCCCGTGTTCCGTATTTGAAGTTTTATTAGTGGCTGTTGTTCCTATTTTGTCGGAGGTACGCGTTTATTTCGTTTTCCGGTTAGCTTTTAGAGAAGAAAAACAGTAAAAAATGTATCCGGAAGAAATTTTAGGCACAGAAGGAGGAAGGTCCGGAATGACCACTTCCGGATGAAGGTCTTCCGGAAGTTACGAAGGCCAATTCCGGAAGAAGTGCTTCCGGAAACTACTTCCGGAAGACCTTCTTCCGGAATTGGGCTTCTTAACTTCCGGAAGAAGGTCTTCCGGAATTTACGAAGCCCAATTCCGGAAGAAGGTCTTCCGGAAGTAGTTTCCGGAAGCACTTCTTCCGGAATTGGCCTTCGTAACTTCCGGAAGACCTTCATCCGGAAGTGGTGAAGGCCAATTCCGGAAGAAGGTCTTCCGGAAGTAGTTTCCGGAAGCACTTCTTCCGGAATTGGCCTTCGTAACTTCCGGAAAACCTTCTTCCGGAATGTTAAATTATTACTAATTTATTTTAATTTCTGTTTTATAATTTTTTTAATTTCTGTTTTATATATATTTCTGTTAGTTAATAATGAATTATTGGTTTAATTAGGTATAATGATATATATTGTGGATTATAATTTTTTTTGTTTTATAATGGTATATATATATATATATATATATATATATATATATATATATATATATATATTTCTGTTTTATAATTTTTTTTTATTTCTGGTTTATATATGTTGTGGATTATTGATTTAATTAGGTATAATGGTATAATATTAAATGATTTAGGTAACTTAAATGTATAATGGTACAAAAATGTTTTATTAGTTGTTTATTATAGTGATAAGTTTAGTTTAAGTAAATAATGTAGTTATAAATTTAGAATATAGTGATAATTTTAATATAGTCGTGTATGATGCATATGTCCTATTAATATGTTTGTTATTTAAGGTGTAGTAAATTTTTGGATGTGGTTATATGATAATTTGAATGTACTTGTGTATGATGCATATGTCCTTAAGATGGACGAAGATCAATGGAGGTATGACTTTGCGATGTCACAAGAAGTTCATATGGATTATGATTATGATAATCAAGAAGAATGTGGAGTGAATGAACGACATGTCGATTGTTCAAATGCTTTTAATACATCTCAGGTAATCATAGATAATTTGAGTCATTGGTTGAATTGATGGTTTGTACGAAAATTAATGTGTTAGGGTTGCGTTGTAGGTATTCGCTACTCGAGATGATGTTTTGCAATGGGCTCGAACAGTTGCCCATGAAAATGGATTTGTTGCAGTGATTATGAGATCTGACACAGAGACCGGTAGCAGAGGAAGAAGTTCATTTGTGTTAATTGGGTGTGAAAGGAGTGGTACGTACAAGTGTAGAAATAAAGAATTCGTTAGAAAAGACACCGGGAGTAGGAAATGTGGTTGTCCCTTCAGGCTTCGTGGGAAACCAGTGCGTGGAGGGGAAGGTTGGATGGTGAAGTTGATCTGTGGGATTCATAATCATGAATTGGCGAAGTCCTTAGTTGGACATCCATACGCCGGGCGATTGACTAAGGAAGAAAAGAAAATTATTGCTGATATGACAAAGTCGATGGTGAAACCGAAAAACATCTTGCTAACGTTGAAGGAACACAATGCCGACAGTTACACCACGATAAAGCAAATTTACAATGCAAGAAGTGCATATCGTTCTTCAATAAGAGGAGCTGATACCGAAATGCAGCATCTGATGAAGCTTCTCGAACGTGATCAATACATTCATTGGCATAGATTGAAGGATGAAGTTGTGGTGCGTGATCTGTTTTGGTGTCACCCAGATGCAGTAAAGTTATGCAATGCATGTCATCTAGTGTTTTTTATAGACAGTACCTACAAAACAAACAGGTACAGACTCCCACTACTTGACTTTGTTGGAGTGACACCAACGGCGATGACATTCTCTGCTGGGTTTGCATATCTGGAGGCTGAGCGTGTTAATAATATTGTATGGGCTTTGGAACGATTTCGAGGCCTATTTTTAAGACACGATCGCCTCCCTCTTGTTATTGTCACTGACAGAGACCTAGCACTGATGAATGCAGTGAAAACTGTGTTTCCCGAGTCTACTAATTTGTTGTGCAGGTTTCATATCGATAAGAATGTGAAGGCGAAGTGCAAATCTTTAATCGGGGAAAAAAATGCGTGGGACTATGTAATGGATAACTGGGGTACTTTGGTTGATTGTCCGTCCGAATACGAGTTCCATGAGTCATATCAGAAGTTTCAAGTTGCTTGTTCGCCTTGGCCGATGTTCGTTGACTATGTTAATGACACATGGATTATCCCCCACAAGGAAAAATTTATTACAGCATGGACGAATAAGGTCATGCACCTAGGCAACACAACAACAAACAGGTATTAACAACTGATTTTATTTGTTAGTAACGATTAATATTAAATGGTATTTAATTGTTGTATATTTTCATGTTTGTTGTGTATTTTAAATGTAAGGTTGAATCAACTCATTGGGCTCTCAAAAGAGTACTACAAAATAGCGTTGGAGACCTATGTAGTGTTTGGGATGCCATGAACAACATGATCACGCTGCAACACGTCGAAATTAAAGCATCCTTTGAAACCAGTACGCATGTGGTTGGCCATGTATATAAAAAAACCTTATACAAGAGGCTTCTTGGGATGATTTCGAGGGATGCTTTAAATCAGATTGCTTCTGAGATTGACCGTCTACGTTATCTCGGCAACAATCTCTCTTCTTGTGGTTGTGTGATGAGAAGCACGCACGGGCTTCCTTGTGCATGTGAGCTTTCTAGGTATACTGCTAGCAGCATCCCATTGGAGTCAGTCCATCTTTTTTGGAGGAGACTTTGCTTTTCAGACCAAGGGTTATGTGAGACGGAAGTCACCATCAAGGAAGAAATAGAGGTCATATCTAAAAGGTTTGATGAACTTGATGTGGCTGGCAAAGTAAATCTGAAGAGTAAACTTCGAGAAATCGCATACCCTGATCATAACTCTATGTGCCCTCCTCCATCAAAGGTGAACACTAAAGGTGCACCGAAGAAACCGATGAAAAGAAGTCAAACATCCACAAAGCGTGATCCGTCTTACTGGGAGTATGTTGATGCTTTTCATTCTGTTCAAAGCAGCAACTCTCCAGTGAAACGAAGTGCATCATGTTCTCAACCGCGTCAGCCAACAAGGATCATCCCGATGTTGGATCAATTTGCGTCATTCTTTCAAGGTTTCATTCGTGACGTTGTGGATGTGAAAGCGGACGGTAACTGTGGATATCGGTCCATTGGCGCTTTATTAGGTATGGGGGAAGATTCGTGGCCGTTAGTGCGTAATGAATTGCTTAAAGAACTTGGCAGGTGGTCGCATGAGTACATGAACCTCTTCGGTGGCACAGAGAGATTTGAACAATTAAAGTTGTCCCTACTTGTTGATGGATTTTCAAAGGTATGTTTTTAGGTTAATTTTTTTTAATAACAATGTTTAAATTACTTACATGTGTATGTTTGGTTCATTCAGGTTAGTGTGGACAAGTGGATGGATATAACAGACATGGGATATGTGATTGCTTCACGGTATAACGTAATCCTTGTATCGTTGTCCCAACAACAAAGCATGACATTTTTCCCTCTTAGAAGTCAACCACCACCTGACTCTTCTGGCCACCGCATCATATGTGTCGGTCACGTGTTTGGAAATCATTTTGTTCAGGTACATTGAATATAGTTAGTGTAATTATGCAATGACTTCGCTTGTTCGTTTGGCACGGTCAGCGCATGATATAATGTTTGTTCATGTACAACAGGTTTATTTGAAAGACCATTGTCCGTTGCCGCCCCCAGCGCTGTTGTGGTCAACCAATTGTTATTCTCAGGCAAAGCAATGGGCAATTCCATATATTAGTAGAATGCAGGAATACACAAGCTTGATGTCATTCAAAACACACTATGTAGACCTAAATGAAGACTAAACATTCATTGTTTATTTATTTGTATTCATTATGCGATATAATTCGTTGTAACCCGTCACTAACCAATTAATATTATCAACTACTCGTTTGGTTAAGCAAGGAAATTGTTGGTCCAACAAAAATCATTTACGCGTACAGCATACATCATTGTCATAATTGACAACACATAATGACATGCATGCGTGTTACAGTTTGAGCGTGACAACACATTGGTTGACTTCAGTACACATTTTGAAACTAGCAGTCGCTCAACAACACATTGGTTGACTTGACTACACATTAGCGACAACACATTGGCTGACTTGACTACACATTTACGCGTGTCTATTTTTTTGTAAACAAAGTTAAACAAAGGCTCGGTCACAACCATCTATATATATGGCAGACTAGGCTACTAAATCACACATTATCTTGCTTTCAAATAATCTCCCAACTGATACACAAACTATGGCATTTCTAGGAGAAACTAGCAGTCAGACGATTGTCAACTCAAGGTTGGCTTTCATTTATCCAAATGGATCGATTATTCACAATGATACTGGGGTTTACTTCCAAACTTCAACTCCGGTGCCCATTCGAGTACCAAATAGGTGTGATTTTGCAAGCCTAAAAACCAGAATACACAATACCCTTCAGCTATCCGACAAACAATTTTTGGATGAAATTCACTACCGGAAGCCATTCACCGATACAGGTAACCAAATTCGCTTTGAGTGTATCAAATTGATAAATGATGACGATGTCAACACAATGTTAATGTGTAATGATCAATTTTCTTGTGTTGGTCCGATTGAGTTATTATGCACCGTTGGAAGAACACCAGATGGAATAATAAACTTACTTGAACGCACTATGCCTCGTATTCATGACGCGATCCTGTATTACAACGGCAAATGGAACATGCCACCGCAGAACAAATTTGTTGGTTGCGCGTTCACAGGAAAAAATCCTAAGAAATTTCAAATTCCTTCAACATGTACCATCGATGAACTTAAGAATTTAATCAAGCAAGTTGCACCTAAAGGGATCCCCCCTCTTGGAATTCACGAATCACAAACGGTAAGACGATTGTTTTTCCGCCAACCAGCTCGGTTTGAGTATTCAGATACGGTTATAAAATATGAAATAAATGAGCTGATCACCAACGAAGAACTGCTGAAAGTGTTAGTACAATCTAACTACTGGAAAAAATATGGACCAATAGAAATTTTAGCTGTCTTTACTAAATATGTTGAAGACGAGGTCAGTGGGACGTCGCTAAACAACTGAATGTCATGTTTAATTTTTTGTTTTTTTGTTGATGTAACCTTTATATGTTTACGGCGTGTTTAATTCCCATAATAAAGTTGAATGCGTTGTTTCAGTGGTCCAAAAATTTAATTGTTAAAAGGGTTCATTTCGTAGTTTTTTGGATTTTGAGACTTTGTTTTGACGTGTTAGTTGACGGAACTGGGGAACGGGACTATTTTTTTTGGATTCTTTGACGTCCAAACATGAGAAATGGATGCCCTCCATTGTCTCAGGGCACAGACACACCCACGCAAAAAAATCCCAAACATGGGTACTTGAACATGGAAAAAGGGTTCATTTCCTATTTTTTTCGATTTTGAGGCTTTGTTTTGACGTGTTAGTTGACGGAACTGGGGAACGGGACTATTTTTTTTGGATTCTTTGACGTCCAAACATGAGAAATGGCCGCCCTCCATTGTCTCAGGGCACAGACACACCCACGCAAAAAAATCCCAAACATGGGTACTTGAACATGGAAAAAGGGTTCATTTCCATTTTTTTTCGATTTTGAGGCTTTGTTTTGACGTGTTAGTTGACGGAACTGGGGAACGGGACTATTTTTTTTGGATTCTTTGACGTCCAAACATGAGAAATGGCCGCCCTCCATTGTCTCAGGGCACAGGCACACCCACGCAAAAAAATCCCAAACATGGGTACTTGAACATGGAAAAAGGGTTCACTTCCTATTTTTTTCGATTTTGAGGCTTTGTTTTGACGTGTTAGTTGACGGAACTGGGGAACGGGACTATTTTTTTTGGATTCTTTGACGTCCAAACATGAGAAATGGCCGCCCTCCATTGTCTCAGGGCACAGACACACCCACGCAAAAAAATCCCAAACATGGGTACTTGAACATGGAAAAAAGATTCATTTATGTAATTCTTACAAACAAAACTCATGATTCTAAAAACTTATGTTTTTTATGTAATTCTTACAAACATGGAAAAAGGGTTCATTTATGTAATTCTTACAAACATGGGTACTTGAACATGGAAAAAGGGTTCACTTATGAATTATTAATCATTTTAAAAACTTTTATTTTTTATGTAATTCTTACAAACAAAACTCATGATTCTAGGTTCCCTTTTTTTAAAAATAAATTTAAAACAACCGTAAACTTCGCTTAAGGACCACAAACAATCGGAATAACAAACTATATTATAAAATAATAAACTGTGCAAAACACGCCAACTATATTAAACAAAAACTGTAATAATTACAAATATTCATGTCAACTACAACACAACAAAATAAATACAATGATCAATGGTCCGTGCGGCGTCTCTGACGAGCCCTGACCGTCCCATCAGCACTGGGTCCCCCTCTCGCGATCGTCAAGCAGTCCTGCATAATGTCATATAACTCTGTGCCTGCAGTGACTATCCTAAGGTTGAGCACACGCTCCAACCTTTGTGCAATCGCCTCATATCCCTCGTAATCATCCTGTCAAAGTCAGTAAAAACATTTATTATGAAATTCAAAATAAACAACAACTCATAAAACATTAAACGCGCAAATAATCTTACCACATATGGAGGGGGGTCAAATGCCACTAGAACCTGGGGGCTGGGCGGCTGTATGTAGTCCTCAGGGTCTGCAGCTGGTGCATCCCTCTGCTGGTCAGCTGCCTGGGTCGGTGTCATGAAAGGGTGAGATATGCGGAAAAACCACTCAATGTAATCCGCAGATACCTGCCCAGGCACTAAACAAGGCTGACCCGCAGGTAGTAAGTGATCCGCAAACTCCATCCACCTGTCATCTATCTGATCCTGTGACAATCGTGCACTAACAGGCGGCGGAGGGATGCTCTGGATGTAACCGAACTGGCGTACCACCCTCTCCGGTCGAACTGCGACGATCATAGGACCCCATCTGAGCTGACCCTGGAACGATGAAATCTCCTGAAACGCCCTAACACCCCGATGCTCCGTGTACGGCAACCAGGACACATCTGTGACGGTCAAACCATCACAACGTGCCCTGTAGGGTGCTCCTGTGATGGCCTTCATGTGCGCCTTCGACGTCAACCACCGGGAAGCACGTGGGGACGTCTCCTGGTATGTGTCGTCAGTCACGCACTGATGCACACTATGGAAGTGCTCATAGATCCAGCACTACACAATAATTGAGGTTAACATAACATAAAAACATGTTTAAATCATAATCGAACCTAACATATTAATAAACACAAAATTTACCTGAAATAGCGTCAAGTACCCCGCAAGCTGTCGGGTGGTGGTCCTACAAGCCTCATCTAACTGGTCGTACATATGAACCAGCGCGGTAACCCCCCAAGCGTAACCACCACTATGAGCGAGGTCCCGGAAAGCGTCAAGGTGGACCACATGCACGTATGTTGCACTCTTATTAGCAAAAAGAGTGTAACCGACAAGGTGCAGCAAATAAGCGCGAGCTGCGACAATCCACCGCCGGGCCTGACATCTGGTCTCATAAATGTCACGAACCCATCCTAATCGTACATATGCTCCACGTGTGAGTGCTGTCTCGGCTCTGGCCTCCTCCGCAGACACTTCCAGCAACTCCGTGAGCAAGAATCTGGCCTCCTCCGTAGAAAGAGCGTGGAAACTGTGCAAGGCGCCAGTGATGGGCAAATGTAGAATGGACGACACATCATCCAATGTGATCGTCAGCTCTCCTACTGGAAGGTGGAAGGTGCTAGTCTCACTGTGCCACCTCTCCACAAATGCGGATATAAGTCCAGGATCGCCAGTAATAACTGAACAATCTATCAGTGGACTTAATCCTGTGGCAGCCACCAGGCCTTCAATCTCAGGCACTGGCCTCCCAATCAGTGTCAGCTTCCTCCCATGTGACACTAACTTCAAATCAGGACGTTCCTGATTTGAAGTACAAATTATACAATTATTAAAAAAAATTAATCATAAACAAATAAATAAACAATGACAAATAATTAACAAATTAAAATACCTGTCCACTCCACACGGCATGTGCAACATGCTCGGCAAATGATGTGAGCACTGACGGGTCACGTGGACCACCAGGGAATCCCTCTGCAGCATCATCACCATCTGACCCCTCACCACTATCAGCACCCTGTGCGTCCGCACGCATCTCAGGTGCCTCCGTAGGCTGCTCAGGGACATCATCAGTCATGTCAGCGACGTCCTCAGCCATATCACGTCCCTCCGTAGTCATCTGATGAACGCGTAGCCTACGGGCTGAGGCAGTAGGCCTACGCCTCTCGGGAACATCGCCAGCATCCTCGTCAGCAGCTCTATCTCTGCCTACAACTCTACCTATGGCACGACCTAAACCTCGTGTTCTGGCCATGATCTGTAAATCATGTCGAACACGTATTTTTTTCGGTCAAAATATACACAATTTTCTTTATAAAAAATCAACTTTATTTATAAACAAATAAGACTAACTTAAATCAAATTATTTTCACACATACACGACCTAATTTTAAAAAAAAAAATTAAACAACTTCATTTATATAAAAAAAAAACAACTAATGTAAAAGAAAATTATTAATAAACATGCACAACTTAATTTTTTTTAAAAAAAATTAAACAACTTCATTTATAAAAAAAAAAAAAAAACACAACTAATATAAAAATAATTCATTACTAAACATCCACAACTTAATTTTTTTAAAAAAATAAACAACTTCATTTATAAAAAAAAACACAACTAATGTAAAAAAAATTAATTAGTAAACATCCACAAGTTAATTTTTTTTAAAAAAATTAAACAACTAATGTAAAAAAAAAATTATTTAGTAAACATCCACAATTTTTTTAGTAAATAAAATACTTCATTTATAATAAAATAAACTAATTAATTATAAAAAATTAGTATTTTTATAAAACTTCCAAAACACACAACTTTAATTATAAAAATAGACAACTTCATTTTTTAAAAAAAAACACTAATTTAAAAAAAAACAATAAACAAAAACAAACACAACTACTTTTATAAAAAAAATTAATTTACAAATTAATATTTAGTAAAAATACACAATTTAAATTATAAAAAAAATATGACATCAAAAACCCAAACTTCATTTTTCATAAAATCTAAAAAACAAAATAACCAAAATAAATAAAATAATTCATTTAAAAAAAAACAAAACAATTTCTGTTTAAAAAAAATTTAAAAAAAAAAAACACAAAAAAAAAAACAAAAAAACCACTTCCGGAAGAAGTGGTTCTTCCGGAAACATTCCGGAAGAGGGGGTTCTTCCGGAAAGGTCTTCCGGAACTTTGGAAGTTCTTCCGGAAGTGCGCGTCTTCCGGAATTCTTCCGGATGAACCACTTCTTCCGGAAAGTTCCCGGAAGACGTTTTTCGAAAGTCTTCCGGAAGAAGTGTTCTTCCGGAAGACGTTTGGTTACTTCCGGAAGAACACTTCTTCCGGAAACTTTCCGGAAAAGGTTCTTCCGGAACTTCCGGAAGAACCCCTAACGGGTCTTCCGGAAGACTCCGTCGTCAGCCATTTCCCCATTTTTTCCGGCATACTCTAATCTTCTCCCCTCTCGTCTTCTACCCTAAGGTTACTACCCTAAGGTTACTATCCTAAGGTTCCACTGCTGAATCAATACTGGATAGTAAAAGCAATGGAGAGTTAGGGAGACTAACCTCGAAGGCTGTTCGCGGAGAAGACGGAGAAGAAGAAGAAGCTTGGCTCGTGGTGTCCGGAAGAAGACGAAAGCTTGGCTCGCGGTGTCCGGAAGAAGACGAAAGCTTGGAGGATCAACAGGAATGGAAGAAGAAAAGAAGTAGCAGTGGTCTTCCGAGAAGAGGAGCGCGTTTTTAAATTTTTAACTTAAAGGGCAAAATGGTCATTCACTAAAATTGCTGGGTGCACCAGCAATATTGCTGGGTGCACCTAGCAACTCCCTTTATTTTATTTTTTATTTTTTATGTTTTGGTCATGTTTTGTTTGTACAAGTTGCAGTATGGTGCTATGAATATGGTAGCAACATGGCTATACAAATTGATTAAAATCCAATACCAAGAATAAATTCCCTCACCGTGCCGTGCATATGCTTCAATACAAGTTGGTTAAAATTAATTTAGGCACTGATATAAATTACATTCAATATTTCCAACTTCAAAAGAATCAAGTAGAGAAGCCCCAAATCCCAATGTCTATACTCTTTATTGACGTTGTATTTACAATCTAGTGCAACTGTGGAAGCAGACTATTTATCCACTTGTAACGAGCTAGAACCAAGAGAGGCCGCCCTCGCTAATTTTATTTGTCTGCCACACACATCCATCGCATTTATCCAGACTAAGGAGATATTTCAAACAAGGGGAATCGAACTCGTCAAGATTACAACATGAATTTAAACTAGCAAACCATGTGCAAAAGAATACTAAGATACCATGAAACCACTATGCTTATTGTACAACTAAACTAAATTAATTCTAGTTTTATTTTTTCCCAGTCCCTTCAGAAGAGCAGTTGGATGCATTTTTTTTACAGATTCTTGTGCTACCGACCATTGACTGAAACTCTGTTGATAAAATCGAAAATGGAAATAAATTAGTCAATTGCCAACCCAACATTGCACTTTTAAGACTCAACAGCAAAAATTCAAAATTCTGCAGAGCAAAATAATTTGTTCTATTCAAGGAAGCACTTACCAACGGTGTCCAGCACTATAATTGCTCCTTGCAAGTCGACTTGTTGTGCCCTAGTCCCTTACATCGACTGCAATGAAGATGGCGCTTGACTACTTCTTGAGATCCAAATCGCTTCGTAGCTGGCCGACCAGGTGGTCTTTTGGTGGGAGGAGGAGTAACTGTTACCACAAGCTGAGAATCTTTTGAAGCAGACACTTCCATGTCTAAAATTGGATGTACAATCTCTGAGTAAGTCAACTTGTAGCTCTCAGCTGTACAGTATCTGGAGCAATAATCATAAACACTCTGGCCAATGCCACTAATGACAGCAATGGCATGGCAACATGGTACACCAGTCAGCTGCCAGGCCTTGCAACTACATTCCCACCTATCAATATTAACCGCCTCAGTTGTGTCACCACAAACCTCATAGGTGCTACAGGTTGATTCTAGAACTGAAAGTGAATCAGTTTTTTGGCTTTCCTTCTTAAGCTTCTCCTCCATGGTTGGACTCAACCTAGTTTCCCATTGATCAGATGCTGCCTTTCTGGCAATAATTAACTCCATAATCTTACCCCTAATTACATCAACCATCTGTGTTATTGGCAATTCATCTGCATCAGCTGCCCAATTATAGAACAGCTCCCCAAAGTTTGATGTCATGTGATTATACCTAGTACCCAGAAAAAATGAATTTGCCCAGTTCAGGGGCTCACTTTGAATAATCCAATTGTAGGCTTCTTCAGAAATCTTTTTAATGCTCTCCATTGAATTTTGAAAGCCTTCTGGTTTTGTTGCATAAGCAGCAGCATATAAATCCTCAATCATGAGTCGCATTACCTCGTGAGAAAACTGCCCTTTCAAGTCTCTAAAAAGTTGCTCAGTTAAGTATCGTAGGCAGTACGCATGAAATGAACCTTCAAATATTTCAGCAATAGAAGTTTTCAGCCCCTTCTCTCTGTCTGCCACAAATGTTATGGGACAAGATGTTGACAGCACCGACTTCAGTTGAAGTAAGAACCAATGCCAGCTATCATCAGATTCAGCATCATCAACAATGGAAAAGGCAACAGGAAATACACCTTCATCGGCATCCACAGACGTTGCTGCTAACAATGTTCCTTGGTATTTTGATTTCAATGGAATGCTATCAAGGAAAATCAGTGGTCGACAACCTTGTTGGAAGCCATGCAACAAAGCATGAAGTGATATAAAGAGACGGTCAAAGCTTGAGTCTTCCTTTGTAGTGCACATCGCAAGACTTCCAGGATTAGCCTCCATTAATTTTTCACAGAAGAAAGGTAACTGACTATATGCCTCTTTATAAGAACCCTGAAGCTGCTCCTTAGCAATCTCTTTCCCACGCCATGCCTGAAAATAGTTAAGTTGAATTCCATATTCCTGTTTGATGTCATTGACAATGTCCTTGGGCTTGTAATCCGGAAAATCTTTCAACTTCTCCTTTATAATACTGGCTACCCAACTCCTAGTTGCTTGATGCCCTGTTGTTGCAAAAGCCCCTTCACAGTTATGAGTTGAATTCATTTTCTTGATACATATCAACTGAGTAGTTGACAGCCTTGATGCATGTATTCTCCAAGGACAACCTTCTGCCTTGCATTTAACAGTTACACGATGACTATCATTTTTCTTATATTTAAAGGCAAATTGATGAGCAATGGCATATTTACGCAAGGACTCTCGAAATTCATGTACACTGCTGAACCTCTGACCCACCCCAGTTATTGTATTCTGCCACTGCTGTGCCCCTTTGGCGTACTTCACATCATTTGAGGATCGGAGAGAGACGGGGGGAACTTCTAGAGGAATGTCTATATCCATATTTGTATCAATTTGATTGGTATCATGAACGACATCAAGCACGTCATCAGCAACATGAGTGTGAAAAGCATTGAGTGGCGCTGGTGCTACAGCTACTACTGTTTCAGACAAGGTTGTTCTGCTTGACCTAAAAGCCCAAGAATTCCAAAATTAAACTTTAGAAAGTTCCATAAAATAATAATGAGATATTATTGGCCCAGAAACAAAGATAACTACCTACTGGCTGGCATGTTTGACAGCTCAGGGGCAGCTACCTCTTCAATAAGGATATAGATATCAACAGTAGAATAACTTCCATGAAATTTGATCATTCGTTGTAGATCCTTGTCATTAGAAATAGTAATAAGAATCTTCTTATTCCCGGGAAGAAAATACTTGATAGATATGCTATCAGCTCTAATACTAAACATTTCTGCCACTTCTTCCTTGAACTCATTAAACTTCATTAGATCATCAATGTCTATAGCATGAGCATCACCACCTTTATATGACAAAGAACCATCTTTCCCAGTCACAAACTTGCCTCCCGACTGACATATTGCAATTATCTTCATGGCAGCCATGACCTAACACAGCACAATAGAATCCTCATCATCAAAGATTCAAAATGCCAGATGGAAAGAATGCTCCGGGAATAGTTACAAGAGCAACAAAAGAAGGTAAAATATAAAGAACATTCAGAAACACCCTTAGCACTACGCCAAACTAATCAGTTTTGATTTTTTGCTGTTGCTAGAAAGAAAAGATAGCACAATTTCCAATCCCTTTTGGACATTCAATGGCAAATTCAAATAGACAACGTATTGGGGCATTCATAATAATGTTCCGTTACCCCCCAAACAGAATTGCAATTTAGGGACCCAATAAACTTTGAGAGAACTTGGCTGTGTTTCCATTTAAATTCAGAAGAGGAATGATCATCAATCAGAGTGTAACCCTAAAATCAGAGGAAACGCAAACAAAGAATAATGTAAAGATACCTGGTTGATTATCAGAAAAGGAGAATCAGGGTTGTCAATCCCCAAGCGAAGATGAATTGTATTGTATGGGAATTGGGAAGCACGCTTCTCAGGTTTGTGGATGCATCGGCAGAGAGTGCGGTCACATTATTTGCTTTTTCCTTTGCCAGTGAATAAAAACAGAAGACAGAGGCAAATAAAAAATATGTATTTGTTTCAATTCAATTTATCGAAAGAGACATTTTGTCATGCTGCTACCGTGTCAAGCGTTTAGGGCTGAACGACACTGGGCTTCAATATACGAGGCCATGTCCATTTGTAAACCAGTTCTGATTTTTCATCCTTCTCTTTATTTTCTTTCGTAGCTACTTTTTGACCCCGCCAAGTCACATGAATAAAACACAATAAACGTTGTCACAGAAAAAAAAAAATATTTGAAAGTTGTTCATTTGTGTATTTGAAATTAATTAAATGAATAGTCGTTTTCTTTATCATAAAAAATAATCCAGATCAATATATTTATTTAAAAACGAGCGAGTTTAAATTACGTGTTATTGGAAGATATTCGTTAATCAAGTTGTTCCACTCCACAAGTATTCCGATCTTTCTTCTTTTATCAGAGCTTGACCAAGAGCTTGACCAATAATGTCAAGGAGACCAAGATAATAAGTAATATTCATATAATAAAAATTCAAAATCAACATTGACTCAGAAAATCTAATGTATTTGTCCAATAAATCAACTCTAATCAAATATAATATTTCACTAACCACTAAAATTTATTTCATTATTCTTTTTTTTTAAATATTCCATTAACTCATCAATAAGGTCCTTTATTTTTAAAATATGTTTAATTTGGTCCTATTTAAAACTAAATTTATCCCATTTTTTAAAACTATTCAGAACTGACACAAGGAAAATAGGATCAAATTTAACCTATTTTTAAAAAATAAAAGATCTATATTAAATCTCATAAAAATAAAAGGATTAAATTAAAACCAAATAAATAAATCGAGGGAAACCATTAAACTTTTAAAAGGACCAATTGACTCATTTTTGCATTGATTGAGTCAAGTATACATAGAATAAAAAATTGGGATGCAATAAAGAGAACAATTAGTATAAATATAATTACAATTTGCAAAAGTTTGGGGGGCCATGACTCCCCTTCGGCCCCATTAAGATTTGCCATTATTCTTTATATCGATCTTATTATTAAAACACGGTGGTGGTGACACTCAAGTTAGTTTAGGTTAGAAGTGTATGATATTTTTGAATTCTAATTACCTGCTTGATATCCTTCATCCTCTATCATTAATAAGTTAGGTGATGAAAATATAAAATTGATTCAATGGTTAAAAAAAAGTAAAAAAAAAAAAAAAAAGAGGTCACGTATTTGAATTTCCCTTACATTTCTAACACAATGTAACATACTAACATTTGATATAAAAAAAAGTTACGTGATTATCAAATTGGTAACCGTTTAATAACTCCCTCACCGCAGGTCGTGTAAAATCATGGTGGGAACCTGCCTGAGCTATCCAAGTTATGAATTTTGTATATATAATACGTTATGCATTTACTTATATAACTATTTTGAGATATGTATGAGATAACATGCTTGGTATGAGGTTGGTCCTTGAGTGAGACTAAATTTTTAAGGAGGTGATATTTCGAAGTCACAAGAACAATGTTCTAACATGTATGTTGGAAGCCACGTTGCATTCACGACGTTCTTTTTATATTTTATTATTTTGGAAAATTTAGTTATTTCTGAATCTGATTCATTTTTTATCTACATTCAACCCATATCTTTGCAAATATATTTGCAATCACCTTCAGTAACAAATCACGCATTCATCTTTTATCTATCTCACGTACTGATAAGTCTTCCTATCTCACGTCCTAATAACAAGTTGAGCTCTGGACAGACTGTATAAATAGGATGGGGTGCTCTTAGTTTTGTATCACCAAACTCACTTCTCTATTCAGAAAAAATACACCATCTATTCAGAGTGAGTAAGGGTTTGGAAGAACAAAATTGTCTTTCAGGTTCGTGTGTGCGCCGCTTCGCGTTCAATTTGCAATGGCTGGAGGTACGCTTGCAATATTTTTAATTTCCGCTGTTTGATCTGAATATCCCATTTAAATTGATTTGCATGTTTAGATCAGTATATGTATATTTTTACATTTGGTATCATAGCTTCATAATACCTCTGCCTTGCTTTTATTATGCTTTGTTCAATTAAAGAAGAAACATGAACATTCAACGTTAAACGAATTTTTTTTAAAGCATACAGTTCTCAAAGGGCTGAATTTAATATTTAAATATTAAAAGTTTGAGCCTCTTTGAGAAAGCGTAAAAGGGAAGCGAAGCTAACTTTTATATATTAAATAATGTGATACGCTGGAGGATGAAGATGTACATGCGCATGTTTACTGATGTGAAATTGTTAATACATATTGTTTTCTGAAAATTCTAAATAAAGCATGACTTGATCCAGTGGTTGATGCGGTTAGTATTACCTCTTTGTCGTGGGTTTGAATCTCATTGAGAGCCTTTTGTTGCTTGTTTTCGTTTTTAATTAATTAAAAGGAATGCATAAATGAAATGAAAAAATGCCTTGGACTGCCTTGAACCCTTGCCCTGCAACATGAAAAGACTCCCTTTGCAGCTAAGCTATTGTGATTTAATTGTTTATTAAGTGTAGTTCATGTATATTTATAACTTCTAAAGGATAAATCATTTATGCACAAACTGTTTAAAATTCTGAAGGATAAATCATTTATGCACAAACTGTTTAAAATTGTGTCTCTAAATTATGCTGAACATGCAATATTATGTTAAATACTGGTATGCATTGGATTTGATCCTTTAAAGTTTATTACATGTTGAATGAATATACGTGCAATGTTATTTTGAATTAGTATACATGTATTTTTTATGATTCAATATTGAGCACATTTGCATTATTAAGTATGTTTATGCAAGGATTATTTTTTAATATTAAGTGATTAATATAATTTTATTAAATTAGAGAATAGCCACAACATCTTTAATTGAGTAAAATTATATGATAAAATTATAATCACATTAGAAATATTATTTGTGATTAATCATATGTAATGTGATGAAATCTACCCACAGGAATTTTATTATATTTGTAAGATTAATTAGGATAAAATATTAAATTATATTTCTTAATTTACCCACAGGAATTAAGGAAAAGAACATGATTTAATAGTTTTATCATAAAGTTGCATGATGAATCTAATTGAGTAGGACTTTAGTCCACAAGCAAGTTTTGTGTCACTAGATTCATATATTGAGACATGATTTGCATTGGCAAAACATGACATTTGTTTAGTCTCAAATTTTCTTAATGAGCATGTGTGTTTGTTTGCAGTTTCACAATCTATGAATATTTCTTGTGACCTTTCCATTTTGAAAGGTGATAATTATAAGGTTTGGAAGGAAAGAGTTCTCCTTCATTTGGGCTGGATGGATATTGACTATGCTATAAGGAAGGATAAGCCACCGGCTATTACTGAAACTAGCGAACCTGATACTGTTGATCTTTATGAAAAGTGGGAGAGATCTAATCGTCTCTCCGTTATGTTCATAAAAACCAACATATCCGCTAGTATCCGGGGTTCAGTTGACCAGCATGATAAGGTCAGGGATCTGTTGAAAGCCATTGATGAACAGTTTACGACCTCTGAGAAGTCGCTTGCTAGCACACTCATTATGCAATTCTCTTCCATTAAGCTTACTGGAACGAGAGGTGTGCGTGAACATATCATGCGCTTAAGGGACATAGTGGCTCAATATAAAACCCTGAAAGTTACCATGTCTGAATCCTTCCTGGTACATTTCATTTTGTGCACCCTACCTCAACAGTATACACCCTTCAAAATCTCCTACAACACACTTAAGGATAAATGGTCTATTAATGAATTGATGACCATGTGTGTTCAAGAAGAGGAGAGATTGATAATGGAAGAGGGTGAGAAGGTAAATTTGACTACTTCTACTTTTGGAAAGGATAGGAAGAAGTCTGTAGGCACCAATAAAGGAAGGATTTCGACTCAACCAACAATTAAAAAGGAGTCAAAGTGTTTCTTCTGTAAAAAGAAAGGACACATGAAGAAGAACTGCCCCAAATTTAAAAGTTGGTTTGAGAAGAAAGGTACACCATTTACTTTCGTTTGTTATGAATCTAATATGATTAATGTGAATCATAATACATGGTGGATTGACTCTGGTTCTACAATCCATGTTTCTAATACCTTGCAGGGTATGGAAAGCCTAAGGAAGCCAGTGGGAAGTGAGCAGTGCATCTACTCAGGGAGTAGGATGAGCTCGCATGTAGAGGCCATTGGAACGTGCGTCTTAGTTTTAAGTAGTGGCTTTAAATTACATTTGGAGAAAGTTTTTTATGTTCCTAGTTGCTGTAAAAACTTAATTTCTGTTTCTAAACTTGCACCTTTGGGATTTTATTTTAATTTTACAAACTTTGGTTTTAATTTACTAAATAAATATGAAATTATTGGTTGTGGTCAATTGGTTGATGGTCTTTATTCGATTGAATTGAAAAATGACGCTACTTCTATGCACGTTTCTGTTGGGTTAAAACGATGTATTGTGAATGAAGAATCCTCTATGTTGTGGCACCAGAGATTAGGACATATCTCTATTGAGAGAATCAAGCGATTAGTAAATGAAGGAGTACTTAGTACTTTGGAATTCACTGATTTTGAGACTTGTGTAGATTGCATTAAGGGTAAGCAAACTAACAAGTCTAAAAAGGGTGCAAAGAGGAGTTCTAATTTATTAGAAATCATACATACAGACATATGTTGTCCAGACATGGATGCAAATAGTCCAAAATACTTCATAACCTTTATAGATGATTATTCACGATATATGTATCTCTACTTACTTCATTCTAAGAATGAAGCTTTAGATGCCTTTAAAGTTTTTAAGGCTGAAGTTGTGAAACAATGTGGAAAACAAATTAAGATCATGAGATCAGATAGAGGTGAGGAGTACTATGGTAGATACACAGAGGATGGACAAGCACCAGGTTAATTTGCGAAATTTCTTCAAGAACATGGGATTGTTGCCCAATACACTATGTCTGGTTCTCCGGATCAGAATGGTGTGGCAGAACGAAGAAATCGAACCTTATTAGACATGGTGAGAAGCATGAGGAGTAATGTAAAGCTTCCTCAATTTTTGTGGATTGATGCTCTTAAGACGGCTGCGTATATATTAAACCGATTTCCGATCAAGGTTGTCTCAAAGACACCTTTTAAGTTATTCAAGGGTTGGAAACCAAGTTTGCGACATATACGCGTTTGGGGATGCCTGTCTGAAGTAAGAATTTATAATCCACAAGAGAAGACACTAGACCCTAAGACTATTACTGGGTATTTCATTGGATATGCTGAAAGGTCTAAAGGGTATAGGTTCTATTGTCCATCCCACAACACTAGGATTGTGGAATCAAGGAATGCAAAGTTTCTTGAAAATGACTTGATCAGTGAGAGTGATCAATTTCAGAACATTTCTTCTGAAAGGGATCACTATGAAGCTGAACCTTCTGGGAAAAGTAATAGGTTGGTAGTCATTCCCACCCCTTAAGTTAAAATGGGTGTTAGACAACCAGTGATTGAAGTTCCACAAGCTGTTGAAAGTGATCATGTAGATCAAGTTGTTTGTGAGGAACAACATGATGATATTGAAAAAACTGGTGAAGAACCAGTTGAACAAGTTCCTCAGCAAGATGACCAAACAACATTAAGAAGATCTACTAGAGTAAAAAAGACAGCAATTCCTAGTGATTATGTAGTGTTCCTACAAGAATCAGACTACAACATTGGAGCCGAAAATGATCCTGAGATGTTTTCACAAGCCATGAGTTCTAAGGAATCAAATTTGTGGTATAATGCTATGAGGGGTGAGATGGATTCTATGGCATCTAACCAAGCTTGGGATCTCGTTGAGTTGCCTGTTGGTGTAAAAACCATCGGATGTAGATGGGTCTTTACAACAAAGAAAGACTCAGAAGGCAACATTGAGAGACATAAAGCAAGACTTGTTGCTAAAGGATTCACTCAAAGAGATGGAATCAATTACAGAGAGACCTTTTTCCCTGTATCTAAGAAAGACTCTCTTCGAGTAATTCTGGCATTAGTAGCTCATTTTGATCTTGAGCTGCATCAAATGGATGTGAAAACGGCGTTCCTGAATGGTGATCTAGAAGAAGAGGTTTACATGAAACAACCTGAGGGACTCTTATCTAGTGTTGGTGAGCACTTAGTTTGCAAGCTTAATAAGTCCATCTATGGATTGAAACAAGCCTCCCGCCAGTGGTATTTAAAATTTCATGAGGTCATTTCTTCATTTAGCTTTGAAGAGAATGTCATGGATCACTGTATATACCAGAAGGTCAGTGGGAGTAAGATTTGTTTCCTTGTATTATACGTAGATAATATTCTGCTTGCGACTAATGATAAGGGTATGCTATATGAGGTGAAACAATTTCTCTAAAAGAACTTTGATATGAAGGATATGGGAGAGGCATCTTATGTCATAGGCATAAGGATCCATAAAAAAAGATCTCGAGGCATTTTAGGCTTGTCTCAAGAAACCTATATCAACAAATTTTTAGAGAGATTTAATATGAAAGATTGTTCACCAAGTGTAGCTCCCATTGTGAAGGGTGACAAACTTGCTTTGAGTCAATGCCCCAAAAATGATTTTGAGCGGGAACACATGAAAAATATTTCATATGCTTCAGCAGTTGGAAGCCTTATGTATGCTCAGGTTTTCACTAGACCTGATATTGCATTCGCTGTTGGAGTCTTGGGAAGATATCAAAGTAATCCAGGTATTGACCACTGGAAAGCTGCAAAGAAAGTGATGAGATATCTTCAAGGAACAAAGGATTATATGCTCATGTACAAACAAATTGATTGTCTGGAAGTGATTGGCTACTCCGACTCAGACTTTGCTGGTTGCGTTGATTCACAAAGATCAACATCTGGATATATTTTATGTTAGCCGGTGGAGTTGTATCTTGGAGAAGTGCCAAGCAAACCTTAACTGCTACTTCCACTATGGAGGTTGAGTTCGTTTCTTGTTTTGAGGCTACCTCGCATGGTATATGGTTGAAGAGTTTCATATCTGGCCTTAGAGTTGTGGACTCTATTGCTAGGCCATTAAAGTTGTATTGTGACAACATTACTGCAGTGTTTATGGCTAAAAATAACAAAAGTGGAAGTCGAAGTAAGCACATCGACATCAAGTACTTAGCCATAAGAGAAAGTGTTAAAGAAAAGAAAGTGGTCATTGAACACTGAGTTGATGATTGCTGATCCTTTAAGGCATGCCACCCAAGAATTTTAAGGATCATGTAGTACGAATGAGACTTGGTTCCATGATGTAATTTCATTGTACGTACATTTGTTATTTTTAATGAAACTTTTATTCAGTTAGATATTTTCTCATATGATTTTGTGCACATATTTATTTATTTTGAGAAAAATCATTCGGTTTAGATATAGAATAAACATATGGTTTATTCATTAAGTTGAGAGCTAGTGTTGAGAGACTTGATATATTGTGGTACATGGAAGATACTACTCATCATCAGAGGACCTATCGCCATGACTCATATATTATGTTTCTTGTTATGGTTGATGTTGAGTTAAATGGACCAAGTGAGAGAATGTTCGAAGCCCACGTTGCATTCACGTTCCACGTTCTTTTTATATTCTATTATTTTGGAAAATTTAGTTATTTCTGAATCTGATCCATTTTCCATCCACATTCAACCCATATCTTTGCAAATATATTTGCAACCACCTTCAGTAACAAATCACGTACCCATCCTTTATCTCACGTACTGATAATTTCTTATCTCACGTTCTGATAACAAGTTGAGCTCTGTGATGGACAAACTCTATAAATAGGATGGGGTGCTATTAGTTTTGTATCACCAAACCCACTTCTCTATTCAGAAAAAATACACCATCTATTCAGAGTGAGTAAGGGTCTGGAATAACAAAATTGTCTTTCAGGTTCGTGTGTGCGCCGCTTCACGTTCAATTTGCAATGGCTGGAGGTACACTTGTAATATTTTTAATTTCCGTTGTTTGATCTGAATATGTCATTTAAATTGATTTGCATGTTTATATCAGTATATGTATATTTTTACATGTCCTACTTGTTAACAAAACAGTTACACAAAGATAGCACAAATCCCTAAACATCCCTAATCTTGAGCATGTGAATGATTTGTTTAACCTGTGGCCCTAGCAAATTAAAATCAAATAAAATGCCAGTCCACTTAAATATGAGCTTATTTGGATCAATTTAAATTGTAGGTTTGTATTTTTTTTTTCTTCACAAGTATCCTTTTCTTGAATTAATCTTGTTTGATGCATGTTTTCTTATATTTTCTGTTAATCTTATGTTAGGCACTTTTCATTTTTTTATTTATATAATTTTACAACTTTTGAAATACTTTTTAATTTTTCAAATTTATACATATTTATTCCAAACTAATCCAGTGATCTGTCGTCTAAAAGGATTAGACATGGACCAGACAAAAATGAAGTCTATTTAATTAACAGGTTAGCTCAATTCAATATATTTAAATGGAACCCAACATGGATTAGACTAAACGTACGTACTAAGTTGGCTTGTTTCTCGCTTTTATCCCTAATGTTTGTTCATAAGTAACCTTAGATCCTAGCTAAGATGTTCATGATGACAACCATAGCTCACGTAATGAATCCAACGTGAACATGTATTATATGTGAACAATCTTATTACATTTAAGGGATAATGTCTCCTTAAGCACTCCACCTATCACATCCTTCTATGTCTAGCTAGTCACACTAAGTACCCTCATAATACAGGAAGATAAATCTTGGTCATTGATCCAAGGTAAAGCAAATGGACATTTAATAGCTTTTTCGCATTCCATATTTAGACGCGAAACATTGATTAACACCAATTATAGGTGTTCTTAAACTCATCCAAATCCAATAAAAAATGTCAAAGTAAACCCAAAGAACCAAAAATCGAATAAATTAATTTTTTTATTTATTAAATTAGATCAAATTGTAAACTTGATTTTGAAAATCAATCCAATTTGATCTAGACTAAACTTATACATACATGTATGTTTTTATTTATAAATTTCTGATACTACTCATATTTGTATTTTTATATCATTACTCATCAATAGAATAGCATATCACAAGGCTATTATTTTTAATATTATATACTATAAGATATTTTAAATTTTTAATCATTACACCAATTAACTCGATGAATGTGTGATGTCTACTTAAAACATGTTATTTTTATTTTATTTTAAATTCGTTGGAACATATTTTAGAATATAGTGTAAGATGAAATAGTAAAAAACACAGTATTTGGAAATTATAATAATTGTAAGTAAAAAAATATAATTAAAACACACGACCACATTTCTGTAAATAACTTAATTTTGCATTTTCAAAATTTACTGATAAATTCTCACAATTTTCCTCACTCAAGAACGTGAGACTTAGCCGTTCATTTTTTTTAATATTTCAAAATGAAAAGCATACTTCCTGCTCTTTCATATGGTTAGCAGTAGGGATACGTGTTGTTTGGCAAGTAACCTCTCTGCTAGAAATGTAAGGATCTACATCGGTCGAAATGCTATTTCTACGTCGGGCCAGGCACCGTCTTTGCTACAGGTGTCGTTGTTTCCCGACAACGATTACGACGGTGCACCCATACCCGTCGTTGTAATAAAAAATGGCAACGTCAGACCCACTTTAGGACAGTCATCGTAAACATGAAAGCAACGATGAGTATTGATTAATATCCGTCGTTGTCTTAAGCTTTCAACGTCGCGGTTGTCATAAACGCCGCCGTTGTATTCAGCATATCAACGTCGTTTATACATAAATGTCATCGTTGTAGGTTACTCATCAACGTCGTGCATGGGTAAACGCCGTCGTTGTAGTAATGACTTCAACGTCGGCCATTAACATAGGCTGTCGTTGTTTTCATCATTTTCAACGATGTTGTGTATGTCCCACTGTCGTTGAGTTTGTTGGTGTCAACGTCGGGCTGCCAAAGAACGTCGTTGTACTACGTTCATCATACGTTCATGACGGCTGTACTTGTGACCGTCGTTGTATTGGTCAACTCAATAGATAACGACGAGTCTTGTGTTGACCGTCATTGAATTCCAGACCCTGCATAACAAAATTTGGGTTAACCCGTTTAAGCGGAAAACATAATTAAAATTTAAACAGACAAGGGGTCAAGAGCAACCAACACTGTGTAAAACATGTCTCTATGTTGAACATCAAACGCGCCACATAAAAACTTAAATAATTACGTAATTGCCACCGTGTTGACAACAACGACGAGTTCTTCAACACCGTCTTAAAAACTGTGTCGTTGAAAGGCCTTTTTCTAGTAGGGCCTTTTCCAGTAATGCATTGCCGTAAAAATGTTTTAATTCAAGAGTTCTAGCTCACCTTTTTTTGCTTAAGCAGGATACATCAACTTACCACGTGTAAATGGTAAGAATTTGATTTCTGGCAATGGATGGGTATTATTCCTCTCTAATTTTTTTATTCCTTCTCTCCTTCCCTTTTGTAAAGCCAACTGTGAGAGCCTTCTCTTCTATAAACAATGAACCGTGTGTGGAGTATTGTTGTTTCCATTAATAGCATGTAACTTAATTAGTCAACTCTTCTTTGATAATATTTTTCTTTATCCACAATCATAAGGCTTAAACTTGAAAGATTACTTAAAACAATTAAACTTAATTAGTTCCACTCAAACTAACCTAATTAACACATCAAAAATTGCCAAATGATGGAACTTCTTAATGTATATTATCATTTCACTCATTTGCCTTACAAGTTGTATACAAATTTACGGGCGATGATGGATTCGACTCCAGAAAATGTGAGTAAAAAAAGTTTTGTTGATTTTGTTTTCTATCTTATTATTTGACTCAACTAAATTTTGAAGTTTCGTGTGAATAGATACATTGCTCAAATCCACGAAACCGTTGTTTACCATGACCAAACGTATTGCTCGAACAACTTCAAAACACGTTAATTTATAACCATTTGGTAATATATAATTAACCAAAACCCTCCACTTGTTATTGAAAAATGTGGTCAAAGCCTTTGGAAACAACATAGAACAATAGGAATTAATCGTATTCATATAATTGTTAACGATAACCTTTTCTTTTGGGTAATACAATGCTTTGAGTTTACATATCACCGGTCAATATTATATAAACCCATAAATTTTAAATTTTTAAATCGTTGGTTTAATTCATTTTTATATTATGTATATTAATGAAAATTTTAATTACAATACACTCACTATATATATATATATATATTATTCAATCATAAATTGATACGTATGAAAATGTTGTTAAATTTTGTATGATTATTTTAAAAATCATATTTAAATAATTTTAATTAGTTGACGGTATAAAAATTTTAGACTGATAATTTATAAAAAAATAAACTCTTTATTAAAACTAAAACCATTTAAATCATTTTCTCCTTATATAAGGACTTTCTCCTCTTGGAAGAATATTATCTATTGTGGAATTACTAGAAACGCTTACGAACAAAAAAAGATATATTTGGAAAATATAAACACTAAAACTTTTCTAAAATATAAAAAACAACAAAGCATACATTGCTAAAAAAATGATTTTCTACGACGGTCCTAAACAACATACAAAGACGGTCATCGACTGTCGTAGAAGCTAACGTCGTTGAAAGTGTTAACTTTCAATAACGGGTAAGAACGCACCGTCTTAGAAAACAACAAGCTTTCAAAGACGGTACTTACGTAAACAACATCTTAGAAAACAACTAATCTAAGACGGTGTCACTACTGTAAAAAAAGTTTTCTACATTGGTTAAATTGTACATTCTACATCGGTTATTATCCATCGTTGTAGAAGACGTTAAAAAAGTATATACTTTCTCCGATAGTTCAATAAACAACCATTTTTTTAAAAAAAATATCATTCTAAGACGGTGGTTAAAAATCGTCTTAGAAGAGTACACTTTCTAAAATAATTTTTTAGAGAATCGTCTTAGAATGACTTTTTGTTAAAAAATTAAAATATATAGAGGATTCTAAGATAGTTTTGCAAAGAATCGTCTTAGAATGATTTTTTTTTTAAAATGTTTATTAGAGTGTCATTGGCAAGTAAGCGATCCTATAGAATTTTCCTAATTCATAGTGTTCTAAAAGGAATTTAATTCTATGATCAATAATACTTTAACATTACTTCCCTATCTCACTTGTTCCTAACCTGCTCAAAAATTGCAAAGGAAGAGTGGAAAGAGATAATATCTAGTACTTTCTACCAGTCTAATTGAACCAAGCAGTTTTAAATAGATAAGTAAAAGTTTCTAAACAATTATAATATGTTAGTTGTTCAATGAATATAACTAGATATCAATATAATGGTTTCTAAGTAAAATTTTATTTTCATTTAAATAATAGATTAAATTTAAAATAAAAAAGTATATGTCACCAACCTATGCAGAAGAAAGCCATCCCAGTGCAATGTTTTAGAGCACCCCACACTGAAACTTTTTTTGTCTTCCCTTCAAGAGATGAATTTTATTAGGCACAAAGTATGATCATGTTACCATAAGATTGGGATTTTCAGAATAAATTTTCAATTTTATAATAATTACCAAAATTGCGAGGTCATGTGATGGCACATGTATGTCTTCTAAGACGATTTTATGTCTTTATTACCAAGATCATACCACAAAGAGCAACACTCTTCACAAGTGGTGGCACATGTATGTCTTCTTCTTATGTCTTTATGCTCCTGGTATTCAATAAGGACATGTGAGAAATTAATCACTCAAAAAAATAAGGATTCATATGCTGTGAACAACATAATGTTAAATATTCTTTAGTATGAATGCTGCTTATTTATTAGATTTAATTTCCATACACTATATGGACAGTTTTTTATCAACAAACCATATAGTGGCACCAGTTTAAAAGTGCTCATAAAATGTTTTAGTCAAGTGAAAGACTCTAGTTTCTACAATGATGTGACACTTTGGTTTCACAGAGTTTTTACATGGAAATTATCATATTTAAATATGCATTTATAATTTTACATCGATCAAATCTTAGAAAGCAAATAATAGACTCCAAAAAATGCTCAAGTATATGTATGCTCATTTATAACCAAAAAAATCTCAATGCTTTAATTAATTTTTAGTCATTTTTTTACTAATAGAATCATCATACTATTAGATAATCCACAAGGTCAATTGCAGATATATGATTAAGTCAAAAAGCTTTAAGATGTGTGGTATGAGGGAAGGGGGCAGAGTGTACGAACAGGGAACGATGCTTATGTCTATAATCAAGCAAAATATGTATGATAGGTGTCCATTAGTTAAGAGGGTTTATCTAACGCAACTAGGCAAGATAATAAGTAGAAGGGGTAACTAAGTTAAATGTAACTGATATGCTATAAATAGGTGGGCTCAACAATTAGTTAGGTGGTTAGGAAGAGAGGACAATTCTGTTAGGAGGGATTGGGGTGCTCTTGAATATAACCCTGTGTACTTGAAATTCTTGGCTGTCATAGCCTTTGTTTTGAATAACAGTTCTTGGGTCAATTTTGTCCAATCTTCACTTTTTCTTCTCCTAAACTAGTTGAACCAATCAATGTAAAACAAACTCTAGACAAGAAACCATACCATTTTGCAGTCAAGATCAAATTTGCAATGCCTTGGCCTATAATACCACATCCAAATCCATCAGCTCCATACATTATACCCTGGAATTAGAATTACGCATTAAAATCAATACTCAACAAAAACTTCCCATAATTTGGTTGAAAAATGAAATGACCTTTCAGTCACTACCTTGTAGAAGTATGTTCTAAGTCTCTGTTATACAGAAAACCTATTTCCTGGACTTTCTACTTCAAATACACTACATAAAGAGAGCAAAATAGAAACTTAGATGGAAGCTTCTTCACACTCCAAAGACACAAAGCAGTTAAGACACAAGAATGGTATAATGAGTATAATGAGTAACCTGCTAGGCAAGGCTGCATAAGCTTTATGTATTCTACCAAGGAACCCACTAGATATTGATGGTTTCCCTATTCGAGCATAGGGTGCCAACATACCTACCAAAGCAACACTAACAACCAGCCCAACAAGAATATCTATAAGATACAACTCAAATTCGGCCCAAAAGTCTTTGCCTCTCTTTTGAATTTAAGCAAAAGTTGCACAACATGTATCGATGACAATCTACATATCCAAAATTATCCAACTATGCCAACAACAATACATGAATGATTTTCACAGATAGTAGAGACCAATTAGTCTTAATTCTTAAATGCTACCAGTTATAGCTTATATGATATGAAGAATACAACTCAACTTTTTTTATCATATAGATACCTTGTTACATAGGAAAGCTATTTTAGTACCATAATTTCTAGCATCCAAGATAGGGAAAGCAAACCAGGAGGTTCAACTATGTCCTAGCCTCTCCAATAAACAGAGCACATTAATATATAATAGTTGTCAAATGGTGAACACTTACTGACATATGTTATATAGAACAATCACAAAAATTGGATAACTCAAGGCACTGCAGTCTTGCCATATTCCAACTCATGGCCTATGTATATAGGCCTGTGTATTTGAAGTACACATGGATAGCCCCTCAAGAGCCTGAACTTATGGAGACAGCAAAACAAAACAAGTGAACATCAAATTCTTAAAAAAATAAATCTATCCATCAATTTAAAATTTGTGAGGAGTTCATGTAGGTCTTCAGCAACTCGTCTAACCATATTCCAACTCCAAGACAGGTATAGTAAAATAATGATGCATCTTAGAATGTTGAAATCTGAGGTGCTTAGATACATAATTTTAGGTGAAAATTTTATACCTGTCCTAAATTCTTAAATTCCTGATGACATTTAATGGAAACAAAGCATGAAGAAATGCTCAAATATTGAGATTAATAGTAGGCTTGCACCTTTCCCTTCACACTGTGATTGAAAATAACAAATAAAGGAACAAGTCCATTGACCAAGACATAAAACTAGTAAGAAAAAATATGGAGAACAAATGAGTTTCCAGATCCATAAAATTATGTAGCTCTAAATCATTTAATTAAATGCATTTCTTACATCTAAATGAGGCACAATTAATACAAATCTAAATGAAGACCTCGGTTCCAAAAAAAAGCAACAAAGCAAACACAAGGACCAAACAACGATGGAAAAAAAGAAGATAAAAGAGAATAACATGTTTCAATTTAATGTCACTAAAAAAATAAAAACAATAAAAATTATCTTAAAGTGACTTTTCATATAATAATTGTAATACTTTATAATAAGATAGGGTAATGCATCAGCTCTAACATTACGTTGTTCAAATAATACTCATTAAAGATATTTTCTAGCTCATATTAGATACTTGGTAAAACAGACATAGATGAATCAAATGCTAAGCTAATTGACATAAGCATACCAAAGTCACAAAGGAAACCAGGAAAGTACTAGGAAAATGCAAAGGCCAATTTCCTCTTACTTAATGATACAGATGAATTAGTGGCCTCCTCATAGACATTAGTCCAAGTCAAGGGCAAATCCTTCCTGATATGAGGATTGTGTCCATCAACACGTCCCATCTGCACATCAAGTACATTGAAAGTCATAGTATTAATTAATACTATTAATTAAGAAAAAAAAGTTACTTGCGCTTAAGTTGTATTGTCAAATAGTAATTCTAGAAAAAACCAATAACAACTTCATAAATATTTGATAGAATTTTCCAAATAGATTAGTTTTGCCTGATCTTGAGAGTAGGAAATCGACTTTTCACTTTTCAAAAATCATAGAATTCATCCTTGTTAACATGTTCATAGAATCAATGAATAACTAGCTACTAGAATCATTCCCAAAACTTATCTATCATACTTTCTCGATAGATAACCTGTTATTTTGCTCCTTTTGTCTTCGGTAGCTCTCCAGCTTTACATGCTAGATTTTGCTCTATTTTTATTTAAAATAACTTTTTATTAGAAGAAAACAACCATGGAAATAAGAACTGTCTAGGTGATACATGAGTGAAGTGACAAACTTCATGAGATCACAAGGACATGAATTGAATATGTCTTCAAATCATATAAGTAATAAAAGCTCAGTTAAGTATTGTTTATTTATATTAAGGACAAAAATAGCAGTGACCTTCATAGAAATGTGAGAATTCCCAAAAGGGTTAATCAAATTACAATATCTTTAATGAATAATATATTTGTGTGTCTGCATGTCTGTCTTATGTAGCTCATCACTTATCTTCAGCTCAAAATCTTTATCAAATCAACTACAACATAATTTCCATAGATTTCACACTACTATAAATGTGATGATTTGAAAGGGAAATATTAGTCCCATGCTTAAATAGATCCAAAGAAAGTCTGGACAGGTCCAAACATTATTACAACAAAAATTACAGTAACACAACAAACAACAAAATCAGATCATAGTGTAAAAAGTAGAAAGTAAAGAGTACAATTATTTTAATACGCCACAAACTTAACAATAGAAGGTAAAACTTGTTAGAAATAAAATTCATTAAAAAAAAATTAGAAGTAAAAAATACAACTAAGCCATAAATTTTAACTTGGGAACGTGGGTACTCATGTTCACCTTATTTTCTACGTATCATAATCCATTTCATATCTTTTTGAGCCATTTCATTCAAATTCAATAAGTTAGACTTACAATGATGAGATATTGAGATGTGAAGAAAAGTATATATACCTTTAGAGGCTGAATAGGCAGATAAAACGGGAAGAGAATTTATAGTTGCAATGGAAGAAAAAATTGACTAAATATTCCCTAAATATGACTATTAATAAGAATTTCAAAATACTCCATGCTTATTACGTAATATAAAATTAGCGGCGCTTAATAAACAATAATCATAATCTCTAAAGCAATTTTGAAAAAGAAAAAGATTTGATTACCCTAAACTTGGTAGTAGCACCCCAAATAAGGAAAGTCTCATTACAAATGTGGTGTCTTTGATTCGCTCTTTTGTTCCCAACCCTAATTTCTCCCATGTGAAGCGATCCACACGTCACTGCTCCGCCTGCACTTTCAAAAATTCCATTCTCAACACAAAAACGACGCCATATTCTAATTGCATCCAACAATAATGGTACTTGAGATGCCAAAAGCGAGGGCGAGAGCGATAGGATCAAAGATCCAACCGTGCTTGTCCTTTGCGACCTTGGAAGCGTCGAACCTAATGAGGTTGGCCCTAATGTCTGAGTGGGAGGAGTGAGGGGGCGCATAGGAGTAGGACGCACATTGGAGGCCGAGTGAGATCTACGCGAGGAAGAGGAAGAAGGCGAGGACGAAGGGTATGGAGTGGGGCCTCTATAGGAACCATGTCACCACCATTCTCCACCGCAACTACACCTACCTCCAAACGTCGTTGCCGTTCTCCATCGATGTCGAGATCGGTGGAGGCCAAGCTCGCAGGAGACAGGCCGTTGCCGTTCTCCATCGACGCCGAGATCAGTGGCTACCTCTTTGACTTCCTTTTCGCGACACAGGACGTGTCCGCTTCGTCGCTTTTGTGGGCTTTAGGGTTTTAATTTGCAAAACTAAACGAGAGTGATTAAAATAAGGGTAGGACTGAGTCGCATTCTACATCGATTCTACAAGAATCGATGTCATCATGCATTTTCAAAGACGGGTTTATCAAAAATGCCTTTAAAATTTTCCAATTATTTACAAAAGTGCCACCGCTTTACTTATGACATCGGTTTTTATACAACCATCATAAAACCTGCGTCCTAGAATACCATTTTTGTGGTAGTGTGCTTATGTAAGCACCGTCCTTGAAATACATATTATTTTTAATTGTTGATATTTTTTTTGAAAGAATATTAAAATTTATATAAAAAATAACTAAGGAAATGATAAATTAAATAAAAATAAGATTAAAAATTCCTAACACATGTTCATAGAAACGACAACATATTAAATTTTTTATATTAAAAAGTAGCTCCTAAATTAAATAATTATTTTAAACAAAAATTGAGAGTACCAATTAAAACTTTGACAACCTCCATGATATTATCCCTAATGGAAGACACAGAGAGAACCTAAAAAAACGAAAAAAGACTATATATTACGCTAGAAATCAAATGTCCTTAAGTTTATAATGCAATCATATATTTGATATACAGACCCAAGGTAAGTAGGTAACCTAATATGACCTGAAAAAATGAAAAAGTCTATATATTACGCTAGAAATCAAATGTCCTTAAGTTTATAATGCAATCATATATTTGATATACAAACCCGAGGTAAGTAGGTAACCTAAGATGAAGACATATTGGGTTAATTAATAATGATTCTTCATTTTCATTATGGAAAAGATATGAAAATTAATAATAAATACCTCATTTATCAACTTATCCAATATGGTTTTTCCATATTGAGCTACCACTGCCTTGCATTCTTGGCTGACAACACCAACCGCTCCAATTGCATGATTGATTTGAGCAATGACACCCTTAAATATACAACGGTGGCAACATATTCTCATTCAAAATGAAGAAATAGATTATGGAAAAATATAACAACTTAGTATTGAGATGAGGCAATGCTATAAACTCACAAGTCTGACAATTGAGTTAACAATGATAAGGCATCTGGAATGCTTCCATTTAACTGATTTGATGATAGTGACTTGAACTTATCAAAAGAAAACAGAAACTTGCGTAAGGATATAGATACAAATTGGTGATGAACTGATGATATACATACAAGTTATAATTATGTTTGCTTGTAATTGGTGATGAAGTGAAGATAAAGAATGCAACTGTAGAATCTAAGTTGGAAAATCACCTTCCCTATGCAAGTCCATTTATTATTAGTGTACCTAATAAATTACATGAGGAATGAATAATAAAATTCAAAGTGAAATGGAAACCATAAAGAGAAATAAGAGTTGACAACAAATCACACGAACCATATATGTAACTCAAAACAAATTTAAACTACAAGCTTTACATGCCTAAGATGAATATTAACTTTTGGAAGCCTTTCTCTGAAGCAAGCACCCCACCTTGGCTGCAGGACACTCAATCTAGACACATTAGAATAGCTTGCCTTGTTGTTGGGTTCCAGTCCTCATTATTGTACAAAATTCATCAGAGTTGATTCTACCATCCTGAGAAATCACAAAATTGAGTGTCAACTATGAATGGAACTAGAATAAAAAATTGTAGCAAGGCAAAAGAAAAATAGGCTTACATTAGTAGAATATAAGGTTTGTTTGTTATGAGTTGCGTTTGTTATGCATGATTCCCCTAATATGATTCTTTTCGTAATGTAATTATTCTAAACTACGTATGTATCAGTGGCCAATGACAAAACTGTTAGAAAAATAAAATAAAAAATGAAAGAAATAAATAAGAAGATGCACAGTCTTGAATTAAATAACAAAATAACAGTAGCAAAATAAATTTAATTGACAACATATGAATAATGCATTATAACATACAATAAGCACAAGGAAAAAATAAATTAGGGGAAGAAAGATATAGCCTGGGTTGAAGCGCGTAAACGCTATCCTTAGAGAGAAAACGTCCCACTGCACTGGTAGGAAAATTTGATTGCGCTCCTCTCCTAGGATACGACAACCCGTTGGTTCCGATCGTGTGCAACGAAAGGATCCCCGAACCTTC
The DNA here is from genome assembly GCF_004193775.1 of Glycine soja. Classification (NCBI taxonomy): domain Eukaryota; kingdom Viridiplantae; phylum Streptophyta; class Magnoliopsida; order Fabales; family Fabaceae; genus Glycine; species Glycine soja. The sequence continues at coordinate 39,418,067 of NC_041011.1, read as the reverse complement.
TGAACACCAATGCTCTTGCTCTCACAAAAATAAGTTTTTTATAGGTAAAGAAATAGACAATTTTTTGGGAGGAAGAAACTAGACATTGCTCTGTACCATTTTTAGAAAAGAGGAAAGAGATATATATAGGCATTTTTGCAACAAGAAAATATGACCATTGGAAATATGATCGTTGGAAACCAACCTACAATTGTCACAACAAACGTAACAAACTAGTTGACTCATTAAAACAAAATCTTAAGAAAATCTAAAATAAATATTTTATTTTATAAAATAGAACTAATATAATTAATATATATTTAGAAATTTTAAATTAAAACACAAATATTTACCAACAAAAACTGCCAAAGAAAACACATTTTTTTAAAAGAATATAAGTTGTTACAAGCTTTATTAATAGCATGATCTTCAAAATTTTATAATATGTTATTTTCTTTCAAATATGTTTCTTTTTCTATTTTTGGCAGTCTTTAGGCAGCACAAACTCTTCATGGGATTTTAGTTTTAAGAACCCACACTAACCATTCTAGAATAATAATAAAATAATATCATATCATGATGTGAATATAAATCAATCATCAACTTAGGCAAGAAAAAAGAATCAATAGAGATATTTATATAAACTCTAATAATAGTACCAAACAGAGCTGGAAAATTGATTACCAGGCACCCGTCTAAGCCTAAATTAGCAGCAAGCTCTGCCAAATGTTTTGCATACATTTGGGAATACTTCTTTGTTGAAAGTAGTTTATTACAGGCAGCCTTACCCTCATTCCATTCAGTGATGAAAGTCCCAATAAAGTAGTATATTAAGGTGTTGCATAATATTAAGGCCTCCATCTTAAGAAAGTGCTTCATAATATTAGGGCCTCAATCTGCAAAGTAGTATATTAAGGCTCTTATCAATTAATTTGGAGGTTGTTTTTGTTATTGGATTCATCCATTTATTAGTCCATGTGGGGGGGGGGGGGGGGACTGTGGGTGGTGTCTTCTAGATATCGATCCTTGTGGAAAAGTTGTCTTATCCTTGGATTCTAGATGTTTTGAGTTTGAAGAGTTATGCAGATGCTGCATCCACAATTATAGCAATATTTTTGTGTCCTTAATATACAGTAACACATGACTTTATTTGTTGGGCTTCTAAGAATACAGAACAAGTCATATTTTGTTTCTTTCTTTTTATTGTTATCAAATGAAATCCTCTAGAAAACAACAACAATTAGAAAACAATAACATAACTGTATAAGAATGTCTAACTTAAAATCTACAGCCATGGGCTGATAAATAAAACAACTCTACAATGTAAATTAGATTATACTTAGTTCAATATTCAAATTTCAAATTTCTATAAGCATGAAAACAGTAAAGGCATCTAAATGATTGCTCACGTAGAGCTGAAACTAGTGTCAAATATGACATAACTCACTTGAATTAGTTGCCAAAATCAGTTGACCAGCCTCTAGTCAACTGAATTCATGACTTGCACCTGCATATTTCTCATTGTTACAATCTATTTTTGTAATTACAATGAAATCAATGGATGCTAGTGACAAACAATCATGAATTGACTTTTAAAAGGGTAAACTCTCAAAGAACCAGAAGAGAATGGGGTTTCTACCGATCTTGCTTCATTCTATTCTATCCTAATAGCTAAACTTTCTGTTTTTCAAAGTGGTTATGTCTCCAGGTATTGTCTCAGGCAAAATAGAGGTACATGGTGCTTTCATGTGCTGCTACTTGAGATTATTAGTAGGATGAAGAACAAGACTTGCATCCACTCAAATCATACATTCAATCTCATAGTGGAAGCAACGACAATTGAACCTAAGTTCTTGTGCATCTATCACAACCCCCCAACACTGATTCAATCCTATTACAATGGTTCCATGAAACGCTGACCTAGCTTGCATCATTATACTAACTGAAACAGTTAGACAGGGGAAATAAGATACTCATCGTGGATGACGACAGTGGTAATTGAACGGCGGCCGAATACGTATGGGGTGGGCCGGCGTGGAAGGGTGAGTGACAAAGAGGGTGACCTGAGTGAGGGAAGCGCATAGGGCGTGAGTGTACTGACTGAGGTCACGAGGCTGACTCAGTCAATGAAACAAGTCACGTGACTATATGTCGCGCAAACCACGACGGTGTCGACGAAAGCAACGTTGTGGAAATGACCGTACCGTAATTCGAAGATAGGTTTTTACATGACCGTCTTCGTTTTCGAACTTCATAATTACTAACGTGCCACCGCATATTATACCACAACGGTTTAGGAGGACCGATGTCGTAAGTGTGTCGTAAAAATATCTTTTTTTACTAGTGATATTCTTTTAATGAGGTTGAACGATTATATACTTTTATTTTTTATGTGGTGATTTGGAAACCAACGACACCGTATTTTTTAGGATTTACATTATAACTTCTATGCTTGTCAATTTCATTTTCCACTTAGTCATATTGTTTTTTATTTCGACGTAGCAGATTTTTTAAACAAGAACTTTTGTTATAACGTGTTTTGCTATTTGGCTTCAAAGTTGTATACAAAGCTACGTGCGATGATAGAATACCAATCCACATAGTATAAGTTGTGTTGATTTTATTTGCTACCTAATTATTTGACACATAACGAAGAGCTTGTTCTTCCTTACCTAATTATTTGACGCATAACGAAGATCTTTGGTTTCACTCCCAATCTCCTCGTACCCAATCCGTCAATGTTGAGAGACAAATTGCTGTCTCGAAGAACAAAGATGGTTGACTTCTTTATTCATTGGAACCAAACCAATGACCATGTTGTTGAAGGATAATTACCATTTAAGATGAAGTTATCATCGTTATTGCCATATAAGAAACAGTTGAAATTATTAAGTGATGCTCTAAACGAAAAGATTATCGGTATGTGAATTAAATAAGTTGAACGACAAATTAAATAAGTTAGCATCGTTATTGCCATATAAGAATAGTTGGAGTAATTAGCCAAATTTTCCATTTGTGATGTGCCAACAAATGTCATCCATACCATAAAACTTACATATGCGAGATATTTGCAACCAACCTCAGCAAGTACATTATAAAGTTATCAGAGTGATATGATTTCAATATCGCTGGTCCATTTCCCGGGCGAGAAAGAATCATTTTCCCTTTTTGATATTAATTAGTGGGGAAAAAAGAAAGGGGGTGACAATAGCAGTCGCTACTTTTTATTGTTCGCAGTTACAGCGCACATGCTGCCCTACGAAGCCTCCTAGGATTTGTAATTCGAGGACCTGCATAACAAACAAAGAGAGAGAGAGTACATATTACAAGGATGAATTGCAGTCAGAATTTTTTACACTGTTTAAAACCTCATAAAATCATTTCAAGAGAGAAACCCCATCACATAAGAAGCATGCTAAATGATAGTCAACTTCCCTCCTTATTAATTTAGCTACTCTGTAATGAAGAAAAAGAACAAGTTTGACTAGTTTAAAAAGCTGCTAATATTTTCACCAAAAAAATAAAAAAATTGCTAATATCAAGAAAAGAGCAATGACTACTCGATTGGTTCAGTTACAGTGAAATAACAATACAAGTAGACTTTATACTCCTAAAGACTAGACTAGAAAGCTGCAATAGTCACATTGGCTCATAGTTGTGTCACTCATCCCTTGACTATGACCTTCACTGACTTGAGTGTTGAAGTCTTTGTAAGTTACACCCCCACCTATGTGGAGCATGGAAGACCAACCTACTACTTTGAGGCCATCAGGTACACAATCGATTTCTCCATGGCTTGTGAAGAACACTATATATTCATGTTTCCTTTGTACAGTTTAATCAATCAGAAATATACAAACTTTTTTTTACAGCTTTTTCCTCAGGTTTCAACTAGTTGATTTAGAGATTCAGAAAAAAAAAAAACATTAAAACTGTAAAGAAAATGCTCCAGAAATGCTGGATTTACTTTAATTGTCATACACAGGAAAGCAAAGTTGTCAGCAATTCAATCACAAAGTTCAGTGAGAACAAGAAAGAAGTGAGGGCAAAAGGTGGAACAAACCACAGTGCATTCGACAAAGGACTCAAAATCCCAATACTCCACCAACACTAAAGATTGCATCTGTGTGCCTCATTAGCCTAGAACAAGGTTTTGCATCAGATCTCAAGACCTCACCATCAGAATAGCCTAAGAAATACCTCGGTGACATTGTGTTAGCTACCTGACACAAATATCCCTGGTAATTAACAGCTAATGCCTCAACATACTGTGCAAGTGTGCATAAGAAAGATGTCCACTAGAATGGCTCTAACTTTAATATAACAGTAAGCATATCAGAAAGTTACTTTGCATCAATGTGCCTGGGATTGCAATGCAAACAAGCAAACAAAAAAGACCATGTGATAAAGCGGAATTTACTCAAACAGTTAGAAGGCACTTGAGAAATGGCAATTACAGATTACTAACTTAAAAGTGGTTGATGTAAAATGAAAATCAAACAGGATAAAAGAAATAATCATTGTAAGTGCAGAAAAGTATAAAGTTGATACCTAATTGGCTAGTAGGGTGGAATCAAGTATATGCAAGGAACGAAATATCTCCTGATGCTGCTGATATTGCAAGTTGTGGAAACTACTTGTTTTATTTTTTTTAGTAGAATTCTGCCTATGATAATTTTTAATTTTTAAATAACTACATGACAATAGCCACACAATATACGAGACAGGTTTGTTATGCACATTAAGAATCAAAATGGACAAAGACAAGCTTCATTATCACAAAGCTAATGCAGCAGCAGAAGCTATCAGGACATATTTTATAAAATATAAATTTATCTCAATATATGCAACTATGGTCTCTATTAAACAGTTTTATTTCCTTTAAAAAGTCAAATTCAGAGAAGTCACATTTCAGATTTCCCCTGGAAATATTGTCTCATAACAAGAACTAGGATATAGGCCATGTTTGGATAATTTTTTCCATAAAGCACTAAAAAGAAAAGAAGATAAGAAGGAAAAATGAAATAAACTTCTTTTATAAGCTAAAATTAACTCATCCATAAATTACCATTAGGTTTTGGTGAAACTAATACGAGAGAGTTTTTACAAATTAACTTATGTATACGCTAATTTTAGCTTATAGAAGAAGTTATCTAATTAGGTATGGGTAAACTTCTCTAGAAGTATTTCTATAAGAAGAAAAAATAAAATGAGCTTCTCCATAAGGTAAAAAAAGTCTTCTATTAGTTAACCATTAACCATTAGCTAATTTGTAGATGTGCTCTCATCTTTTAGAGAAGCTATATAAGAGAGCCTCTATAAATTAGCTAATTGAGAACTCATTTTAATTTATGAAGAAATTCATTTTCTTTTTCTCTTCTTATTTTTTCTCTTAGAAGTGCTTTTAGAAAAATGCATCCAAACATGTTCACACTCCCGCGAGAAGCCAGCAAATTGTATACAATATATAGACCCTTCTATCTAAGCAAACTAGAAAAATAAAAAGAACATAGACTTCCCAATAACAAAACATTGATCAGAACAGAAGCCTCTGTATCATTAAGATTCGTAATTTTTTACAGTAATTATTCTTTAACAAGGAACTGAAGTGGCCAATATACCATCTCTCAATCAAATATGATTGCATTTAAATCCTAGTCGTGTCAACCAGTCCCTTGGGGTCATTTTATCAAACACTCAACAAGCAAGCCCATCAAATAATCAAACTATAGATAAAAACCAGATTTTAATATGTAAGCAGGAACAGAATTAAAGGAACATGTTAGATAAGGGCCAAACGAATGAATTGGCATTCAGGTTGCAGCAACATGAGGTTTAACAGAAAGAAACTCATTATAAGTATGAAATAAAAGAAGGTGAAGCTGAATTGAAGCTTCAGTTCAGAATGATAAAAGAATTACCTCAAAATACAAAGAGAGTGAAGCTAAAGAACGTTGCAGCCTCGACTTTGCAAGGAAGAAAGCACATTTCTGCTTTTCTTCCTTGTGCCTTGTAGAGAGGTTGGGCCGGAGTCAAATGGACCGGGTTAGTGTTATAACAGCCCACCCATAAACCCAATAAGAATATATTTTCCCTTGATTAAATAATAGTTTTTTTTGCCCTAGATAAAACTAAAGAATATTGCACGAGCACGAGAAAGTTAAGTTTTTTTTTTTCAGTACAAAAAAAAACATGTTTGTCTTAGATAAAAAAAAAAATAAGATAACATATTTCCATACGAGTAATATACACAAACGCATTATCATTTTAAGATAATTTGATAAGAATAATGATAGATAAACATATATTCTAAACATTTCTCCAATATTTTTTATTTCTCTTTATTTTTCTCTTCCAATTATATTATAAACTTTAACATACAATTTTCATTAGATAAAGCATTAATTATTTATTAGACTATTAAAGCATGGCCTCGTTGATGTCATCACCGATATTTTTATAGCAATTACGTACGTACACGTATTTGTTTTACAAACCAAGTATCTATTAAATAAATAATAAAAAAATGTATATTAAATGAGCCTCAGAAGAATCCAAATCTGCTGCTCCTAGACGACCTTCGACCTTCCTAACTTGGTGGGTAAATTGTTCTTGCATCAACTCTGCTTTGGACTTTAGTACTACGCTCCTAGCTGCACAAGCATCTGCAGCAGCTTAAGGTTTGCTTTTTTTTTTTTTTTTTTTTTAATTCTTTAATTACATATGACAAAAAAATAAGAAAGAAAGTTGAAAACTTTAATCATATAATCATCAGTGAGTTCAACAAACTTGGTTTCTTCTAATTTCCACTAGATTTGATTTGTCCTAGTTTTGCTATAGTACAGGTTTGATTTTGATTATGATTTTTTTTTCCTTTTCTATGTTTATGATATGTTGAGTTCAGTCCAGGTGACTTCTCTACTGTGATATTTTATCCTCAGTTTTCCACTGGTTTTGATCTGTCTTCATGTTATCTGTGTAAACATGTTTCGTCTCACTTTTAGCCCTTCCTTTTCTTTTGATGAATCTATTCGAATATTCCGCATATGGATAATATGGATTTGGGGTTTAGCTGTTCATTTTCTTTGTATTTGTGTTAAACGAATTTAGAAATGGATAAATCAACTGAAATTAAACATTAAAAAGAGATAAGATGGAGAAGACAAGTGTTGCTCACTTAAGGTTCCACTTGAGAAAAATGAAAAATGTTTCTCCCATAATTAGCTTATGCATAAATTAAAATCAACTTTTAGAAGAGTTAATAAGAGAGAATTTCTACATATTAGCTTATGCATAAGCTAATTTTAACTCACAAAAAAATTATTTCAGTTTTTCCTTCTTTTTTTTTCTTTCTTTCAGAAGCGCTTATAAAAAAATTTATCCAAACATGACCAAAATCTGTAAAAAGTATACTGTTACTGAGTGAGCTTTTACCCCCATTTTAAATGTTCTTATTAAAAAAAATTACTCTTAGCAGAGACTAACAAGGAGGCAAGAGAATAACTACAAGAGTACAAGGTAATCATTGTTGAACATCTAGATAAGAAGAATCGATTATCCTCTGAGAATTTTTTTTATAATATTGTCTTTATGGTTTATCTGATTTGATGTTAATTTATTGTTGATTTTGTTCATGTGGAAATTAGGCTATAAGGACTTGGTGTGCTAATTGTTAATTTTTGGACTATATCTATGATTCTGTTTCATGGTTGCTACCTTGTATGTAAAATTGGGACTATTTCGAACTCTTCTTACTGTCATATTACCTTGTATGGCAGATTCTCCCTGATGATGGGGCACAAGTATTTGTGGTTGGTCTTTTGCTTGTGGGCTTTAACATGCTCACTTCTTCCTTCTTTCTCCTTTGGACTAATGAGAATTGGTTTGAAGAAGAGAGATCTAGATCTTGATAGTATCAGAGCAGCTAGAATGGTAAGAGAAAAGCCAAGATTAGGCAGACCTGTGTTGGGTGCGTATGATCATGATCTTGGCAAACCAATTGACGAGGGCATAGTACCTTTGAAAAATTATTTGGATGCACAATATTATGGAGAGATTGGAATTGGCACACCCCCACAGAAATTTAATGTCATATTTGATACCGGTAGTTCCAACCTCTGGGTTCCATCATCAAAGTGCTATTTTTCTGTGAGTTCAACTTAACTCCTGTGTGTTCAATCTTCACTACCAATGAGTCCTATTGACCAATGTTCTGTTACAGATTGCGTGCTATACCCATCATTGGTACAAGTCAAAGAAATCCAAAACATATACCAAAAATGGTAATGCCAGCTTCTCAGTATTCAGAATCATGTTAAATAAGATGCTACGCGGATGCCGTTTAATATGTTTGAATTTACTTTTTTACTTGTCAATCAGGAACATCATGTAAAATAGGATATGGATCTGGATCAATATCTGGTTTTTTCAGTAAAGATCATGTTAAAGTTGGTGATGTTGTTGTCAAGAATCAGGTGAGTGCTTGTTTATACATGAGTTCCCACATCTAGACTGTACAGTTTTGCAGCAATACTTTAGAGAATTCACCATTACATTATCCTTTTCAACTGTAGGATTTCATCGAGGCTACCCGAGAAGGAAGTCTTTCCTTTGTGTTAGCTAAGTTTGATGGATTACTTGGGCTTGGGTTTCAGGAGATCTCAGTTGAAAATGCTGTGCCAGTATGGTATGTTTCTTCCTGTCCTTTGTTAATTCATTTGCATCTGGTTCCCATATCAGAAGGACAAATGACAAGTCTTTTAATTTACTGCTCCATTATAAATTACAGGTACAATATGGTGAAGCAAAATCTTGTAAGCGAACAGGTGTTCTCTTTTTGGCTCAATGGTGATCCAAAAGCGAAAGATGGTGGTGAACTAATTTTTGGAGGTATTGATCCTAAACACTTCAAAGGAGATCATATTTATGTCCCAGTTACTAAAAAGGGCTACTGGCAGGTTAGCAAAACAAGATTTAGTTTTTATCTGGAATTTTCTTTAAATGTATATTATATTGTTGAAAAGCTCACATGAATATTTTCTTTTTCAGATTGAAATGGGAGATTTTTTTATTGGAGGTCTCTCAACAGGTGACTTCATTGTTCTTCAATGCTAGAAGATAGTTTTAGTTGTTTTTTGGGGAGTTATTTAGAAATAATTGAGTGATTGAGTTGTTGAAAGGATTTAGAATATGGTATAAGGAGCAAACTTGGTGTGTATTTTTCCCCTCCTTACTGTAGTATATTTTAAAGAAACATGATCTGTGTACTCAACATATCTTCTAGCATATATCAATGTTATTTTAGGTGTTTGTGAAATGTATCTAATTATGGCATATATCAATGTTATTTTAGGTGTTTGTGAGGGTGGCTGTGCTGCTATTGTGGATTCAGGAACATCTTTGCTTGCTGGTCCAACTGTGCGTGCTTACATCTTTTTGAAGATTTATTGTTTATAATTTTTCATTTATACTATTTATGACTGTTTTTTTATTTCAGACTGTTGTAACTGAAATCAATCATGCTATTGGAGCTGAAGGAGTTCTAAGTGTAGAATGTAAGGAAGTTGTTTCTGAATATGGAGAATTGTTATGGGATCTCTTGGTATCAGGGGTAAGTTCTCTTTGCCCAACCGTGAAGTTTTCTCTTCACCTCAATTGCAGTCTTTGCCCTTTCCCTTCCCGTGTTTTCACTCCCCAGCCTGAATTAGTTTGATCTTGATTTGCAGGTACGACCTGATGATGTATGCTCACAGGTTGGTTTATGTTTCAAAAGGGCTAAATCAGAGAGGTTAGGATTTGGTCTTTTAAATTTGTAAGAAGCATTTTTTATATATCAATGTTTTGTATGCTCTTTTTGTCATATTTGATTCAGTATACTTCGATTGAGTAATGATTTAAAGATGTTTGATGGATGCTTAATAATTCTGGCTGTGAGCTTAAAGTCAAGTTCTGAGTATAATCAAGTATACAATATGCAGAAATTTTCTGCAAAAATAATTGTCAAAGAACCTCTATTACCAACCAATTTCTCAGGGCTTGATACCCTTCGTAGGTTACAATTACTGGTTTATACATTTCTTCTTTTGCTATTGGGAGAGTTTAGGTTCTATTCTTGCTTATAATGCTATCAGATTTTGGGTGAAACAGACTCCAAAGTTTACTTTGAATCCTAATACCATGCAGCAATGGAATTGAGATGGTGACCGAAAAGGGACAAAGAGAGTTATCAGCTAAAGATACTGCTTTGTGCACTTCCTGTCAGATGCTTGTGGTTTGGATTCAGAATCAACTAAAACAAAAGAAGACCAAGGAGATAGTATTCAACTATGTAAATCAGGTAGGCCTTTTGAACCAACCTGTCCAGAAATCCAAGTTGTGGGTTACATTTATATCAATATACGGTGTGCTGATTTATTTTTTCCCCTTGATCATTGGCAGCTGTGCGAGAGCTTGCCAAGTCCAAATGGAGAGTCAGTAGTAGACTGTAATAGCATTTATGGATTGCCAAACATCACGTTTACTGTTGGAGACAAACCTTTCACCCTCACCCCTGAGCAGGTTAGGTTTTGAAATTTTGAATAATTAAATTACAATGCAGTTTTGTTAGATGATTATACTCCATCAATTTACTGTAAGCATCAAAAGAACATTGAATGGCTTTTGGGTTGAAATATGAATTATAGTTCAAAGAAAAACTAATAGCAATAACTTTCCTAAAGATGTAAACATGTAATTGAATTGGAGGGCATGTTGAACAACGAATTATGATATTACCTATTATCTATGAGTATATGACTATATCCCAAGGCTAACTTAGATTTTTTTTTTTTTGATTCTGAAAATGCTTTGCAATTTCAGTATATTCTGAAAACTGGAGAAGGCATTGCAGAAGTTTGCCTTAGTGGGTTTATTGCTTTTGACATTCCTCCTCCTCGAGGTCCTCTCTGGTATGTTACCCCTATAACGTTAATCAATTTATATTATTCATTATGCACACACTTGCATAGTACAGAACAACCATGCATGAAATCAATTATCTCTTGTTCTAAGTTTCTCCCTTTACTTATTTTTCTGATTCTATTGTCACTATCTGCTTGAAGGATTCTTGGCGATGTTTTCATGAGGGTATATCACACCGTCTTTGACTATGGGAACCTCCGAGTTGGTTTCGCCAAAGCTGCCTAACAAGACATCTAGGAGATTATATAGGGCATGTTTTAATAAGCTTGTTAGTGTGTTGTAAATAAGCTTTCTGTAACTACTATGGCACAGGTTTACATTATAGATCTCAAGAATGTACTTGTGAAACTATGCACCTTGATGTATTGTGTTGTATTTGAAGGGACCATTTTCATTAAATGTCATGTAGAACCGTATAGATTATTATACCCCCTATGTTATATGCCATGTCAATGTGGATAGCATGGATGGCCTAAAATTTCTGCTCTATTTAAATTCTCTGGCCAATGATGATGCTAATGGAATATGATGCACAAAGCATCTGATTATGAAAAATATTTAACCATTACTGATTTTGAGACATTAATAATATTTTTCTACAATTTTTTTTTTTTTTTATCGAACAACATAGTTTGATTGATTATATGCTGGATCTCAAATTGAGTTTCGAGTACAAGGTCTGCAGCAAATGTCTACAGTCAAGAAAAGCACACACTTAAAACCATTTCATTAGAGCATTTATAATGCATAATTGTTTAGATTGGTTGCTCATCATAATTTTGTGGGGTTTTATAATTCTACATAAATTTAAACATTTTATATGAAATTTACTCTAATACTAAGGTTGTTGGAGTGGGTGAGATTAATTTTGTGGGTCCTATAATGGTTGAAAAATATTCTATTTATGGTATAAATTTGCTAAGCAATGGTTGCTTAGGACATCTTCAATGTAATTATTTGTGAGTTTTTTAATTAATTTTTTGTGATCTTCATGATACTTTTTGTAATTATTATAATGTTATGTTCTAAGAAATTCATATATAATTTTACTTCAATGTGAAACCATAGGAGACTATAAAATTCACACATTTATATTTTTTTATTGTAACTTAATTATTGTTCAAATACAATAATTTATTCATTTTTTGAGTTTTTATGTATAAAAATACTAAATATCAATAATTGAAGAAAGTATTAAATATCAATTAAAAATAATGAATTACAACGGTTAGTTTTACAACATAAAATTTTGAATTTAAAATACAACCTACACAACTAAAATTAAAGAAGAAACACAACATTAGCACAACATTAGTACATAACTAAACATTTAATATCCTAGTTTTTTTTTCTAATATGGTCACAATATTTTTGGTGGGCTTGGCATTGTTGTTCGAACATGTTAGATGCATCCTTCATGAGGATTTCATATTTCATATGTTTTTCCTGTTCTTGCAAACGCTTTTCCTATTTTAACTGAATAAGTTTTGATGTGTTCACATTTTTTTCCTTCATTACACTTTTTATGTCAAATAAATCGAGAGTGTTAGAAGCTCCTTTTTCTCTACTCTTCCTTTTTGCCGCTTTTTGTCCAATTGAGCGAAACATTAGCGATGGTGTATCATATTCTTCAACTTCAATGGGTGTCTCTGGGTTTGAAGAGGATGAGTAATCTTCACCAGCAGAAACCTTGGTTCTTTTTGAAGACTTTGACATAAATTTTGCATCAAATTTTGGTTGATCTTTCAACAATAACCAAGCATGCTCAACCTCAATTTTTTTTACCGGTATCCTAGGAGTAAATTATATGAGCATCAACAATAACATTCTTCTTTGAACTTCCACTTATCTTATGTTTATCTGCTTGTTTGTAGCATCCATTAAACTTTTGAATTGGAGGGTGGATTCTGTTCCACCGAGATTTCAATTGAGTCTAGCTTTTTTCACAAAATTACACACTTTGATGCTTTTCATCGTTGTTGTATGCATTTTTTTATCCTTGTCCAATATTGCTGTGATGTTTGGTTGACTCTTGTAATCGAGTTCTTTGACACAGTGAGCCCCAATCGAACGAGAACCACATCTTTTGTCACTAAGAATGCTATGCGATTTTTGTTTCCACTAGAATTTTGTTCTCCCTCAACTAGTTGAATATTGTCTAGACCGATTGGTGATTCAACTTTATTGCTAGGGGACTCAATATTGGATAAAGAAGGTCTATAACACGTGTTTGGAGTGGTGGGTGGTGGTGCTTGACTACAAAATTGTGGATTTTGAGAACTATCATTGGTAGGTGACTCTACATTGGATGAAGGATGCATATATCACATGTGTGGATACATAACATATTACGGCGGATTTTGAGAATTTTCACTGGTATGGGGTTATGGTGGATACATAACATACGACAGTGTATTTTGAGAATTTTCACTCGTAACCAATGGTTGATTTTGCAAATGGTTGTAGTAATATTGATAATTATAATGATTGGGATTCATCTCAAAGAGAAGAAATAAAATTGAGATCTTACAAGAACAAGAAAAATAATGTAAGAAGTGGAAGAATTGTGTACAGAACTTAATCAATAGAACTTATATTTATACCATCAATAGTTAACAATAAAAATTCAGTACTCACAAAAAATTTAATCTTGCTCACAACGACACTTTGGAAATGACAAGTGATAGATATCAGTAAGATTGATTGCAAATGGTAAAATTAAAGCAATTGGGATTAGCATGTAATATTAAACAAAGAATAAAAACTGATATTTTATCTTGCTTAATTTAATTTTTGAAGAAAAAAAACTACATAATCTTCCGATGTCTTTCCCTTCATCTCCTCACTTTCCTTTTTGTCATTTTCCTTGAGAACCGACCTTACTCCACTCCATATCCTTCCCTCATTGCATCCCTTACTCCACTTTCAACATCTCTTTACAGTGCATTCTCCCATTGTGTGTCGTATGCAACACCTCGCCCTTTTAGATTGGCCATAAAGCCTTCCCTCATTTGCCATTAGATCAGCCATGTGCTTTCTGTATCAACCTAACGACATACTTCAATGGATTCTCACAAAGATCTCATCGCCGCCAAAAATGCAAAGTAGTTGCCGGTGGGTTAAACTTTCCAAGCATATTGACGATGAACATTTGAACATCTTCCTTCAGATCTAGGTTCAGCACCCTGAAGGTTGTGGCGGGTTGGTCGAGGTGGTCGTGGAGGAGGGCACAGATGGAGGTAGTTTTGGTGTGGTTGAAGAATAACAAGCGATGTTTGAAGTCACTTAGAATGGCATCGTTGGAATTAGTGAGTTGTTCATACTCTATTGACAATGATTGTGAAATGAATGAGGTTGACTTTGTTGATCATGTTGTGGTTGACAGAGTGCGGATATGAAACCACCACACTCCAAACTTTGTATGTTTCAATATCTCTTCAATCTAGTTTGTATTTTATTTTGAGTTGAGATTGCAATGGGTGATTTTATTTGTTTGGGTAAAATACAATTTTTTTTGTGAAATTTTATTTGGTTCTGAATACTGGTTGAATTTGTTGTTGTTGGAACTATTCATCTTCTTCGTTTGCTTCATCTATGTGAATTTTTCCCTCTTAATCTAGTTGATGGTTGGGGAGTACGAATTTTGTGAAAGTAATGATTTTTTAATGGTAAAAAATGGTTCCTTACATAAGGAATGCATTATCCGCTAAAGAAATCTAAAGTGCCACATCAATTTGCTCTAGCACTGAAGAACTCGAAAGACACGACTCCTTAGGCTAAGAAACCCATGAAGCATCTCCGGTTGGAGATGCTTTTATATAAGCAATAATGTTTATATAAGCAACGCTATGCCATTTACTCAAGTAGAGAAAAAGGTTAAGCAACATTGTTTAAGTTTTTTTGTCCACTGGAGTATAAACATCATTGCTTATATAAATAATTGTTGCTTAACAACATTATATTATAAATAATATAGTTTCAAGCATCGTAGGACCCACACAATTAATTTAAGTACTCACTTTAACAATCTTGGCATTGGAGTGAATTTTTATTTAAAATTCTTGAATTTATATGAAATTGTAAAGCTCACAAAATTATGATAAGTAACTCACATAATCAACTATGCATTTTAGATACTTTTACCAAGCAGGATGTAATCACTTTCAACTAGTATAATAAATGTCATTATTACGAAAAACATTTACACAATTTAGTAAAATTTAAATCAAAATTTGAACAAATAAAACATTTGATACTAAATTGATTTTGTAACGACCAAAATAAGACTTAAACCTATTAATATGTCAACCTATGGATACGACATATATTGGGTTGGTTGGCGGGTGTTATGGTGTTATTAGGTGCACCCAACAATTTAAGTGAAGTGACAAAAATGCCCTTCACTTAAATTTTTAAATCCTTCTCCCTCTCATCTTTCTCGTGCACCCTTTTTTTTCACAGTTGCGGCAACCCTTTGTCCTCCTTCGTGTTTGTGCCTTTCGTGCCGCATCGCCGCCGCCGCCAACCTCCGTTGGGTCCGTTGACGCAGTCCACACTACCGTTGTGGTATTCCACCTTCGAGGTAAGTATTTTTTTTTTGTCTTGGTGTTGTTTGCGCTTTCATATGCGTTTCACGACATACGGATTACATAATCCGTACGTGTTATACAAATTACTTAATTCGTATAACGCATATAGATTATGCAATCCATATGTCTTATAAAATTATTAATAAATAATTTTTTTAAAATAGTAAATATTTTTTCATTATAAAAAGTATTATTTTGATTTATGTTTTTAAATAGTTATTTTATTTATTAAATATAAATATATTAATTTGTTTTTTGTCTGTAAATAGTTATTGTTTATTTTATTTATTAGAAATAGATTATTTACAATTATGTTTTTAAATAGTAATTGTTATTTTAATTGTAAATATATTAATTTAATTGTTGTTTTTAAATATGTATTGTTTTTTTAAAATAAAAATAGTTGATTTAGAATTATGTTTTTAAATTTTTTTTTTTAAAATTGTAAATATATTTATTTTATTTGTGTTTTTAAATAGCTATTGTTTGGTTTTTAAATAAAAATAGATTATTTTGAATTATGTTTTTAAATAGTTATTGTATTTTTTTAATCATAAATATATTATTTAGAATATTGTTTTTAAATAGTTATTTTTTTAAAATTGTCAATATATTATTTTTATTTTTGTTTTTAAATAGGTATTGTTATTTTTTTAAATGAAAATATATTGTTTTGAATTATGTTTATAAATAGTTAATGTATTTTATTTAATTATAAATATATTATTTAGAATTTTGTTTTTAAATATTTAATATATTTTAATAAAAAATAGATTATTTTCATTTTTGTTTTGAAAAATGTTTTTTTATGTTTTTAAATAGCTATTTTTTAATTGTAAATATATTCATTTTTTTAGATAGCTGTTGTTTGTTTTTTCAAATAAAAATAAAATATTTTGAATTATGTTTTGAAATATTAATTTTTTTAAAATTATAAATATATTAATTTTATTTTTTTTAAATATCTATTGTTTGTTTTTTTTTTAAAATAGATTATTTTGAATTATGTTTATAAATTTTTATTATTTTTTAATAAAAATACATTATTTTCATTTTAGTTTTGAAAAAGCTATTGTTTTATTTTTAATTATAATTATTATAATTTTTTTTGTATGTAATTAATTAATTATAGTGTTTTTTAAGTTGATGATTTTTAATAAAGAAGTTAATTCACTATATAAAATTAATTAAAAATCAAATTTTATATGTATATGTGTGTGTGTGTATATATATATATATATATATATATATACTAATTTTTTATTTATGAATGATTGTATTGTAATTGATTTAAGTATTGTTTGAATTTTGACATAAACTTATATGTATGTGCAAATTTTCAGATTATTATTAGAACTAGAGGTTTAGGTTGTGCCTTAGGCAAAGTTATAGGAAAAGTCATGGGGAGAGAAGATAATCGTGATTCAGATTATGCAACAAGAAGTTGCCACTGTTGCTGAGGATGCTCCTCACGTGGATGATGCAGCTGAAGAGGTCTTCCAACATCCTGAAGAGGTTGGTGTTGATGCCCAGGGTTTTCTAGGCGGACAACATGACACATCAGTTATGACTGCCTATGCTGATCATGTTGCAGTCATTATTTGGAATGAAGAAGTATTTATAGTTTTTAATAAATTATATTTCAATAAGTATTTGTTATTATTGTTAAAAATATTTAAATTTTTTTAGGAACATTCTGAATTGAAGCTATCCTCCCATGGAAGGAAGGTTTAGAAATTCGGGAGGCCTGCTACTGAAATTGAAGGGTTAGTCGCTGGCACAAGATTAAGTCCTTTGATCACATGTTCATAGGACACTGGCGATCAGGGACTTATATAAGCTTTTGTCGATAGGTGACATAAGGAAACGAGTAGTTTCCATCTTCCAGTAGGAGAGGTCACCATCACCCTCGATGATGTAGCCTTTTTGCTTCATCTGCCCATCATAGGCGCATTCCACAACTTCGACAATCTTCATGTCGACGAAGCAGTGTTGATGTTAGTGGAGTTACTTGAAGTCAGTGGAGATGAAGCTAAAGCTAAGACAGCACAATGTCATGGGGCATATGTACGCCTGCCATGGCTACGAGAGATTTATCATAGCAAATGTGAGGCCAGACACCGGACTGTAGCAACTCGAGCTTATTTACTGCATTTGTTAGGTTGCACTCTTTTTGCTAACAAGAATGCAACACACGTGCATGTGGTGTTCTTGGACGCCTTCCGAGACCTCAGTCAAAGTGGAAGCTATGCATGAGGAGCTGCTGCCCTAGTGCACATGTACGATAATTTGAATGATGCTTGTAAGAGCGGCAGGAGGCAACTTGTTGGATATATCACACTATTACAGGTACTTTTCATTGATTTTTATTTAATTTATTTTAATATATTTTAATATGTTTAATTGAATTTTTTTTGTTCTGATCAAATTTGTGTAGTGTTGGATTTATGAGCAGTTTCCATCTATTGCTGAGGCTTTTACCAAGTCAGACTATGATGAAAGGTCACCACGTGCTTGCCGCTAGACCTCTACGAAGGCATTACCAGCATCGACATATCAGAAATGTCTAGATCGACTGATGACTTCTGATGTTTGTTGGATGCCTTACGGTGACAACTGTGTAGTTAAAGAGTTTGATCTCAATTCATGTTTTTCTGGACATATCCGATGGGATCTCGTTTGTAGAAGCATATATGATATGAAGTTTTGATGATGCCAAAGATGAGCACAATCCAAGTCAAGAATCAAGAAATTCAAGAAGAACAATGTACTTAGTTCATAGGATCTTGAAAAGAATTTCTTAGATGATGCGGCGCAGGTTTGGCTAAGGAAAATATCTTACAAAAGTTTTTAAGTAAAATTATGTTTTCAAAAATAAGATGTTTTCTCTCTAGTAATCGATTACCAGTAACTAAAATGATTTCTGAAACATTTTTATAAATTTTGAATTTGAATTTAAAATAGTGTAATCGATTACACAATGCATGTAATCGATTACCAGAAGTTAAAACTGTTTGTAACAACTATTAGAAATTTGAATTTAAATTTTAAAAGCCTGTAATCGATTACAACAGTTGTGTAATCAATTACCAGACACAAAAATTTCAAATTTCAAGTCTAAAGAGTCACAACTCTTCAAAACTAACCGTGTAATCGATTACCACATTTATGTAATCGATTACCAGTAAGGAATTTTTCAAAATAACTCCCAAGAGTCACAACTGTTCAAAAAGTTTTTGAATGGCCATCAAAAGCTTATAAATAGGTGACTTGGGGTACGAAATTCCTTAGAATTTGTCTGAACAAAATTGTCTTATCCTCAAAACCAAATTGTCTTATCCTCTCAAAATATTCCTTAGCCAAACACTTGCATATTCAATAAGGAATCTTGAGTGATCTTTACACTGTAATATCCTTCTCTTAAAGAGAGAAATTTCTTCTTCTTATTCAAAGAAAATTATTCAAGAGACCGTGGATCTCTTAAGTTGTAAGGATTTTTTAATACAAGGGAAGGGTGCCTCTGTGTGGTTCAGACTTTGTAAAAGATTTTTTACAAGATAGTGGAAATCTCAAGCAGGTTGCTTGGGGACTGGACGTAGACACAGGGCATGGCCGAACTAGTATAAAAATTGAGTTTGCATTCTCTCTTCCCTTAAACTTTTTTTATTTATTGCAGTTTATCTTTCACTTTAAAGAAGTTTATTTTGAATTATTCTTTGAGTAATTCATATTAAGGGTGCATTGTTAATCCAAAAGAGAATTAAAATTTTTATTGGGGATAGTTTTGTATCTTAATTCAACCTCCCTTCTTAAGATACTGAGGCCACTTTTCTAACACCGTTGTCGTCATACACCGACCATAGAGGGTGGTACAACAATTTGGGTATGTTCAGACAATTCCTCCACACTCTCCAGGTTTAAGATTATGCTTCGAAGATATTGGTGATAGATGGATGCATTTCTCTGAATACCTTGCATCGGTGGACCAGATTTGTGTTGGGCTTGGACAATATGCACTAGACTACATAGACTGGTTATACATGATTTTGCATCCATTCATGAGACCGACACAGCCCGGGGATCCACCTAGACATCCACCTATCATGCAAGATTAGACATGGCTCGAACTACATATACGGATCGCTAGGGGTGTCACTGTGGATCACAATTTATATGTGCGGTCGCGACAAAGGTGGCGCACGTATCACGCATGAAGACATTTACAATTTTTTAGGAAAAATTGAAAATTATGTTTATCTTTTTATTTGACAACATTTTTTGTTTTAGCAATTTTATTTGAATTGTTTTTAATATTACTATTGACAAACATAAATTATTTAACCCTAAAGCGTAACACTAAACCCTGGTTTTCACGTCACAGTTAACTCTAACAACGCACGTAAGAGTAAACCCTAAGTATTATAGTAACCCTAAACAATTAACTTTAACGTAAGGTACTGTATAATACATAATTACGTGAATTTCCAGTGAAACAATTATATATTGATGTAGTACATTACAATGTTATCGGTACCTAAATGTTCACTCTTCACGTAAATCAACATAGTCTCTTTTCAACATCATCAAATTTCTGTACATATACATTCTACTAATATATGGAGTTGGCCACTGCTTTGCTTGAGGATGCCAATTCTTAAACCATAACAAAGCTAGAGGTGGTAAGGGACAATGATCTCTTAAATAAACCTGTTACACATGCACAAAAAATTTCAAGTTATGATAACACAATTAATTTCATTAATTTAAAAATACCATTACGATGAATCTACCTGAACAAAATGATTGCCAAAGACATGACTAATACATATTACGCGATGCACAGAAGAATTTGTTGGTGATTGACTTCTAAGAGGAAAAAACGTCATGCTTGTTGCAGAGACAACTATACAAGGACAACATTATACCTTGATGCAATGACATATCCCATGTCGGTTATATCCATCCACTTATCCATAATAACCTGCATGAACCAGCTATACAGATTACATTTATTTAAACTAAATTTTAAATAAAAAACAAAACATAAATTACATACCATGGATAATCCATCAATAAGTAAAGACCTATTTAATTCCTCAAATCTGTCTATGCCGCCAAAGAAGTTGATATACTCATCAAACCATTTGGCAAGTTCTTTAAGCAAATAGTTGCGTACCAATGACCATGAATCTTTACTCATACCTAATAACACAACAATTGCATGGTATCCACAATTACCGTTAGCTTTCACATCAACAATGTTTTTAATGGAATCGTGAATGAACGAATGAAATTGATCCAACATTAGCATAGTCCTTCTTGGAATGTCCTGGTCAGAAGATGATGCACTACTGAAGAATTACTATTTTGCACAAAATGTAAAGCATCAACATACTCCCAGTAATACGGATCACACTTTGTTGATCTTTGGTGTTTGATCATTGGTTTGTTTTGTGCATCTTTGGTGTTCACCTTTTTTGGAGGAGGACACATAGATTTTAAATCAGGGTAGGCAATTTCCCAGAGTTTACTCTTTAGAGTAACTTTGCCACAAACATCAAGCTCTTCACATCGCTTGGATATGGTTTCCATCTCTTTGATTATGGTCACTTGAGGCTTAAATAACCCCTGGTTTGAAAAACTTAGCCTCCACCAAAACATATGGATTATCTCAAGTGGTATGATACCAAGAACATATTTGGATAACTCACATGCACATGGAAGACCGTGAGTAGTTCTTTTGACACATCCACAACGAGAAGAGTTTTTGCCAGCTTAATGTACACGCTCATACTTCGCAACATTCTGATTTAAATCATACTTTGATACCATGCCAAGTAGCCTTTTGTATAAGGTAACTTTAAAAACATGTCCAACCACATGTGTACTTGTCTCAAAGGATGCCTTAATTTCAATGTGTTGCAACGTGATCATGTTGTTCATGGCATCCCAAGTACTACATAGGTCTCCAAGGCTATTATGTAATAGTCTTTTTAAAGCCCAATGGACAGATTCAACCCTACATTTGAAATACACAAAAAACAATAAACAAATACAATTATTAAAATCCATGAATTCCTTAACCCCAATAAAAAAAAATATGAACATTTTCATACATGTTTATTGTTGTGTTTCCTAAGTGCATCACCTATTCATCCAGGCTTTAACAAATTTTTCTTTGTGGGGAAGTATCTATGTTTCGTTGACATAGTCAACAAACATTGGTTATGGTGAGCAACCAATTTCAAACTTCTTAAGGCAATCATTGAACTAATGCTTGGAACGACAATCAACCAAACTCCCTCAGGCATCCATGACATACTCCCATGCATTTTGCCTTGACATTCTTGTCGATGTGAAACTTACACAACAAGTTGGTACAGTCATGGAATACAGTTTTCACTATATTCATCAATGCTAGATCTCTGTCGATAACAATAACTCCAGGGAGGGCATCATGTCTTAGAAAAAGACCTCGAAACCATTCTAGAGCCCAAACCATATTATTTAGACGTTCTCCATCCAAATCTACAAAACTAGCAGAAAATGTCATCCCCGTTGTTGTCACACCAACAAAGTCAAGTAACTGGAGCTTGTACCTGTTTGTTTTATAGGTATTATCTATAAAAAATACCAAATTACATGCATTGCATAACTTCACTACATCAGGATGACACCAAAAGATATCATGTACAACATCTTCATCATTTAATTTATGCCAATGAATATACTGATCCCGTTCAAGAAGCTTAATTAGATGTTACATTTCAGTATCACTTCCTCTTATGGAAGAGCAGTATGCACTTTTTGCATTGTATATTTGTTTGATTGTTGTACAACTATTGACATTGTGCTCATTCAGCATTAGCAGAATATTTCTTGGTTTCACCATTGACTTTGTCATATTAGCAATAATTGTCTTTTCATCCTTAGTCAATCGATCAGCGTATGGATGTCCAACTAATGCTTTGTCATTTCATGATTGTGACTCCCACACATTAACTTCACCATCCATCATTGGCCTCCAACCAATGGTTTTCCACGAATCTTAAAGGGACACCCACATTTCCTACTGCCAGTATCTCTTCTGACAAAATCTTTCTTCCTACACCTATACTGACCACTCCTTTCACAAGCACTTAACACAAATGAAGTGTTTTCTCTCGTACCAGTATTTGTGTCTAGCCTCATAATCATTGTGACAAATCCAATTTCATAAGCAACTGATCGAGCCCACTACAATACATCATCTCAGCTAGCAAACACCTACAATGCAATCCACACAACTTTAGTCTTCAAAGGGACACTCATTTTATTAATTTAATAACAATAAATCACATTATTACCTTAGAAGTATTAAATCCATAAGAACAATCAACATGTTCTTCATTCACACCAGCTTGGTCTTCATTTTTTTCATTCATATCAACTTCTTTAAACATTATATTATCTTACATCTAGTGATCTTCGTCCATCTTAAGAAGACATTCAAAAGTTTCAACAACACAAACAAATAACCCTTAATTGCACCATACATATACTATCACACAAAACTCTACATAATTTTTTTACTACATATAATTTTATAAACATTAAAATTGATAACCCTATATATTAAAAACCAATAACATCAACTTTTTATACTTACAATTCATAACCATATAATACATAAAAAATTATAACTGCAGCATATGTAGTAAAATAAATTGTTTTATTCAACTTAATTCTAATCCATGAAATTATTACCACACAAAACAATCAATTTTAGACCACAAAAGCTCAAGTAAATTATCCATAAATTACAGTTATAAATTATCTTACAAATAATATCATTTTAAAAATATAAAAATAAGTAATTACAAATTAATTATCAATCTACACTTCTTTAAAAATATTTAAAACAATAATATGAATTACATTTCAAATGAACATATAAACAAATAATTTTTCTTTACACATTAAATTAATATTTTTAACATTCATACTAACATATTTATAATTTTAAAAAATAAAAAATTAAATATTTCTTTTAATTTAAAAAAATTAAAAATCCATACAGATTAACTAATCCGTATGATTTATACGAATTATGTAATCTGTATAAATCATACGGATTAGTTAATCCATAAGTTATATTAAAAATTACGGATTACTTAATTCGTATGTTACGCAAACAAAAAAAAATTAATGGCATACCTCCAACGTATCTCCATTAACTCCATTAGCAACTGAATCAACCACCGCAATAATCACTACCGACGTACCTCCGTGGGTCTTTCACCTCAACCGAAGTGGCAATGTGCACCTCTCACAACAATGAAAAAACCAAGAGGAAACGGAGAAAACGAAGAAGGAATGAATGCGTAACTCAAACTAAAAAAAAACAACTTAAAAAGAAAGAAGAAAGCAAAAGGGCATTTTCAAAATTACATAAAATTGCTGGGTGCACAAGCAATAATGCTGGTGCACCTAGCAACACCCTTGGTCGGCTTGCTTGACCTAATGACCACCCATAACTTTTTGAAATCTAAAAAAAGGTTGGTTTTGATCCAAAACCATCAAAACCAATTCGAGCAACCATTTGACCAGCATGCCAATTATTGGGTTTATCAGTATATCGGATATTGGCTTTTGATATTTATAGCCACCTTAATTAATAAATATACCTTCCTTTCTTTTTTATTACCAAAATATCCTTTATAGAAAAACAATCTAAAGTCTAAACCCTAATTTTACCCCCTCCCATCTTCATTACTCCTTTTAGTTTATGTGTGACGCGTGCCAAATAATAACAGAAGGATTGCAAATATTCGTATATTGTATCATGCGATCTGTTTGCGTACATTTGTATTATCTACTTTTATAATTGATGATAAAAATAATAAGAAAAATCCTCAATTTAATCTAATCCTCAAAAGTTACATATTCCATTATGTCTTGTCTGTCTTTTAAAACTCTTGCTCACCGACTGTCTTTTAAATATTTAAAACATCACTACGTTAGTTCTTTAAAAAAATTGTCACTAAATTAATCATTTAAATATTTTGTTTTTGGGTTACAATCTTTTAAGAGACACATTGGTTCTTATAGAAAACTAGAGTGGTTAGCAAAAAAGAAAAAAAAAACTTCAAGAGAATAATTTATTTTAATGATAAAATCTTGCTTTACCAAAAAAAATGATAAAATCTTTAAAGGATTAAAGTAGTAACAAAAGGAATCTTTTCTAAGGATTAATTTAGTGATAAATTTTTTTGAACACTAATACAGAAAGAATAAAGCAAGATATGGTACGAATTCGTGCAAAATCGAAAACGATGAACGTAATAAATCTTCATGATTTCTAGAAAATCTTGAATTTTAAAAAAATTCAGCTTATAATTAAACCACTCAAATATTAACACATCATTCATTCATCAAATCTTCATGCCAACATATTTTGCACTATTTAGCATTGCTAATAGTCTAATACAGTGGTACATGTAACTTTGAAGGTTCAAATTGAGGGCTTTCTCAAAAGTAATTATTGAGATTTATCCATTTAGGATTGAATGAGGGTTTTCTCCACTAGCATTGCCTCTCTAAAGTGAAGAGATATGTAAAGTGAGAAAATGAAACTTTATCCTTTGAATTAAGGCATTTTGTAAACATAAACCACTTTAAATTAAAGGTAAGTATACATCCTCAACCGAGCTAAATTATTAGATAACTTGGCTAGATTTGATTCCTAATTGTAGTTTATAATTTTTACCAATCCAAATTCTACCTAAATTGAAGTTCTCTTAAAATTTTCAAGCCAATTCAATTCAAACAACAATAAAAAAGTAAAACAAGACTTTGAATGGGATTAGTTTGAGTTACAAGGTTGGTACTTGGTTTAACTTTGAATGGGATTAGACCCGGGTTTACATCCTTTTCCCTTTTCATTTGTCTATTGGTACCTTGTTTTCCGATTAGGCAAAATAATAAAATGAAAGAGAATAAACCGCGACTTCTTTAAAAACAAATAGATCATCTTTAAATCTTTAACTTGTTTATTATATATAAGATGCGAATATTTGAAGGTTAAATAAGAAATCCGTACAGTTTTGATAACGGATATGTATCGGATAGGTGAATTACAATAAGGAAAACAAATTACTATCCGCACCTTAGTCTCCTTTTGTTAATTGTTTACCTGGTTGGCTTGAAGCCTTGAAATGTTTGGATTAAAAGTAACCTTTAGACAATTGAGTGTACTTTTCTTTCCACCTTACTTTGGTGGGTATTATATTCATCTTTGATTCAAAGTAAAACTTTTTTTTTTTTTTAGTTTTGACAGACAAAATAACCTTTTACAACAATTATTGTTGCAAGTTCTCCTTTGTCAATATGACAACCAGTAAAGAATTTGAATAGATACTAAATGTATTGTTTACTTTTTGTATGCAGTGATTTTGTTTACTTTTACAATAGCTAATGATAGTTTTTAGAAATTAAATTCGAAGAATTTAATAAACTGGTCAACATTGCTCAGAGTAAATTACAAAGTTTCTGATTCATTTTCCTTTTCCATATATTTGGACAGTCTCAGAATACTTCTGCAGAAATGAAATAGAATTTCATTATTTTTTTCGATGGTGGAAGGTTAAAGAGTAGAGAATATGACAAGATGCAAACATCATACAAAAGTGTCTCAGGTCTCAGTTGTAAGACTCACTGCTTTCTTCGAATCCTGCATCCCTTTCCTGTTTTCATTATTATTGGCTTCTAAACATGTGTCACTGGACACAAACTTTCTTTATGTATAGAGATTAAATATTTCTCATTTTAACAAATAAAATTATATAAAAATAATTTCACCATTAAAATGAATTTTAAGATAATTATTATAAAATTTACTAAACTTCTTGAAATATTTTCGTTATATATTCCATCCAACTCTATTTTTTGACACCTATTTTGCACACAAACAATACTGCCGCCTTGAGCACATTTATGAAGAGTATTTGTTATTATTGTTGTTCTAGAATTATGCAAAGCGTGTGATTTAAGTATTAAACAACAAAACTCACGTTATTCTTCTGCTCTGCCTAGCTTTTAAAGCCTAAATGTGATTACAGCAAAGAAGCATTATCAGAATGGCTTAGAATAGCAGTTCTAATTCAAAGAAAGAATATAAATATAATATGTCCGAGTCTAAGAGTGCAAATTTGGTATGCCAAACTTTGGCCATTAACAAATTTTTAAAACCAGATATCTATCTAGATTCCCAAACTTGACAACTTGCAAGCCGTGATAGAAGAAAAAACAAATTTTTTATTATTTAAAAACGACTTACTGCTTGTTTAGGTTTAAGTACTCCACAAGTAAAAACTTGTAATGACGGTTAATTTAGGATATATTATATAGTAATATGAATCTTTCAGGTGGCAGCCACTGGTTTTTAGCCACTAAGGACTTTCCAAAGGAAGAGAACAACTTAGAAGAAAAGGGGAAACAACTTTTGCTCTAAAACTTTTTTAAATCACCTTTATACCACTCTTTGTTTTTTTTTAAAAATTCAAAAATACCTAAACCATACTATCCTGTGTTGTGCATGAACCATATCAATAAAGCTATTTTATGACTACCTTTCTTCATTCTTCACTTAGTTAATAATCCATTAATCTTATTCTTCACGCTAAATTAGTAATATGTTTTGTTTTAGCCTTGTTTATGTTAATGTGAACAGGTATAAATAAATGAATTTCACTGTTGATTTTATCCTTGCACTGCCATCATAAACAGGGCCTATTCAATTTGTAAGAATGTTACATGCATCAATAATTATATATTATGTAATATGCTCCCTTACCTAGCTGTCAGAATGTTCTCCTGAGGTTATAATTAAACTTGGATTTAGTTCCTCTAATGTGACTAATGATATGTTTAGAGGATAAAGTGTAAAAATATAACTTATAACCATTGATTAAAAAAATGGTTAAATTAATATTTTGATTTTCTAATTTATTATTTAGGTTCAATTTGATTTTTTTTAGTTCAATTTGATTCTCTAATTTGTTAAATTGATTTAATTTGACCTTTTAGTTTAAATTATAAGAAATCATATTTTGTGATTGTTTAAAACTATCACTAAATGATTTAAAAAAATAAATCAATTTTAAAAATTAAAGAATAAAATTGAATCAGTTTTAAAAGTTAGAGAACTAAATTGAACAAAAAAATAGAAGATCAAATTAAACTTAATTAATAAATTAGAGGAACAAAATACTAATTTAACCTAAAAGAACAATAGAATAGGAGAATTTGATTATACAAGCTAAAGTTAGTATGATCATAGATCAGGCAAGTTTCTTAGATAAATCTGGTAAAAAAAAGTGACATTTTCAACTGTGGCTAATAATACTCAATTAGTAAACGACTTAATAGAGAAAGGAGAATTTGATTGCTCCAAGTAGTAAGAAATCAAATCAGCTAAGTATCTGTCTAGTTCAACATGTGAACAGATTCATGCAGAAACATTAAAATGTTTTCTTAATTACAAGAGAGAAAAAAATGCTAAAAGATAACGTGAAACCAAAACTCAAAAAATTGGAGCATCATTGAACTAGAAACAGAACCATAACCAATCATATGACTTCTCTGGTCAAGCAAGAAATCAAAAACCAAAACCAATGGAGCACAGAAGATGTGCCCTACGCAAACGTTAAATAATTGTTTACTGTCCCATGTGAGTATGTTTGGACCATGAATATTGGGACTTACCGGTTGGTTTGAATCAGATTCCCTTGTCTAAGCTTAACAAAGGACGTTTAGCAGTACTATATAAATTGAAACTCCCTAGCTAGCATGTTGGAACACACAACACAAGACAATTCTTCAATTCTTTCCTATTCATCAAGCCTAATAATATCCTCACTAACCAAAGGAACACTACTCACTACTACTCTCTAGTGTTTTCAAATTCAATAGCTATGGGTGGTAACAGGCAAAGGAAATCTTCCACCTTCAAGTCAGTTTTCAACATTTTCAAATCTAGCAATAGGCAAAGAGGAGGAGGGCACTATGATGCTAATTATGATGATGCACCAAAGCAATGGACCAAAGTTTGGCCTAGTGATGAGGACAGAGGTCGCTGGGGGGTGGCTGATCCTGTCATTGACCTCAGAGCCACAGCTTTCATTGCTCAATACAAGAAACGAGTTTCTGAGTCAGAAATTCATTGCCAAGCTCAAGTTCAGCAGTAGGAAAACTCTTGTACCATGGATTTTTAATAATTTGTTCTTGCCGTGCCCCTATTGTAATTAGTTATTGATTATCATATGTGAATTCCACAATAATTAATGTTGTTGTTATGAACAAACTTTCACCTTTGTTAGATCAAAGTTTGGCTTTCTTGTTGAAGTAGAACGTATTATCTAAATACTACTAGATATACAACTACATTACATCATTTTTCTCAACGTAGTTCTTGTTGAAGTGGAACATATTATTATCTAATACTTGTACATATTGTCCTTCAAGTTTATTAATTCTTTCTTCACCTCTTTTGCTTTCAACATGGTTGTAGAGTTTGGATATACATTACATCATTTTTCTCATCAGTTTGAGCTCACTTCTACAAGGGTCAAGAGAAACAACTGAAAAAACACCTAAAATGTTGATCAGCAAATATTAAATATTCTTCCAATATAAAGAACAATGTAAAATATTCAGATAAATCGTTTCTTCTGTTGCTGTTTTGTTTGAGAACTTCAATGAAGATAAAACCTTTTTCAAGCTAGATAGTGGTTGAGACTTCACCAGAGTAACATTATTGACTAGATCGCTTTTTAATACCCTTAACAACATTTTTATACGAAACTCGGGTACAAGTACTTAATTAGTTATCGATTATAGGATGTGAAACGCAATGAGTAATATTAACAATGAATAATCTTTGCGAGTTCAACTTCAGGGTTTATGTCTGTCATTGAAGTACATGTAGTCTTTCAAATTTATAAACGTAATTTTTTTTCACAGTTCAATTAAGAGGCTTCTGGTCCATAACATCATTGTTCTCATCAATTTACGCTAACCATTTGAAGGGTCAAGAGCTACTAATTTTAGAATTGCCGAAACATCAAATAATGTTGACTCGCTCGCGATTACAGTTTTTCTTCCAATCCAATATATAAAGAACAGACCCAAGTATTCAGAGAAAATTGATTTTTTTTAATTGTTTTGATTATAACCTTTCTAGACAAAATAAGCTAATCAAAGCACCGTAAATACTTTACTTACGTGTATTAATTTTCCTTCCAATGTAAAGAACAATAGCAAGTATTATGAGAAAATAATGAATTTCTCGTTGTTTTAAGAACTTCAATAACCAAAATCAGCTTGCTATCCCACAAAGACACGGTTCGAATCCCATCGTGGGTGTGGGAATTTTGTTGGTAAGTGATTTGTATATATGTAAGTATTTAACAAGTTTTGAAATATGGTTTTAATGAGTCTCGGAGATCCAACTCACCTAAAAAAAATCAATGGGTTAATTAAGACACTTCACCTTTTTTTTATGGCTATCTTTGTTTATCGCTTTTTCAAGCAAGGAACGTTTAAAACTTTCTGAGTAGCATCACTTCACTTCAGTTGTTTGATCAATCAAAGATAATGCATAACCTCCCTTGATGTATATCTACTCTTTTGTTTTGGGTTTTTTTGATATATGATCAATATGATGTACTGAAATGACCCTTGGGTACATCTGCATTTAAGAGACTTTAAAATTCTTCATTAATTGTATGGCAATAACATATTAACGATCAATATTCGTGAAGGGTTAAGTGAATGCCAGCTCTTGGAATCCTACATATATAGTACAGACTTCCATCAAGTGAGTTTGTGGTTTCTTTTACGTTACAATGTGTACGTCTCACATGTTTTTTGTTAACATGTTTCATTCATTTTAATCATAGTTTTCATATTGTCCCTTGCTCTCCCTTCTTTTTTTGGCCCCACTTTTATTCCTTCCTAACTACATATATACTACCATAAATTTTCATTTCATTCGTTTTAAAATTTGCAAATAAAAAAAAATGTTAAATGAATATTTTAAAACTTACTAGAATTTACGTAAAGAGAAATAAGGGGTCATGTTTTAAATTGCGTTTGGGATTTGAAGTTATTCTCTTCATCTTTATGTGTCTTGAGCATTAAGTGTTGGGCGCAAAAAGCTTTAAAGAATTCAATTCACCCCTCTTGAGTTATTAAGGCTAAGTGACTTACATAAAGTAAATTCTCATTCACAGAAGATAAGAAATCTTCCCAAAGGTGATCAAGTTTTAAGAAACATTAGGTAATTAAAGAGAAGAACATACACAAAAAGGAAAGAAAGTGATTTTTTCCATTGAAAATACTAAATTAGAGATCCATATGTTACATAAAAGATCACTTAACCTCAACAGAGAGTGGGTTTAGCCAGATAAAAAATAAACAACAATGATAATAATAAAACATAGATAAAAGAGAATAAAACTCCACAAATGCTTAAAGAAACGTGAACTTCTCGAAGGATTCATTCATGTGTTTGGCTTGCAAGTTTGGTTCTCTTTTTTTGATCCATTAGAGTTTTAATTTTTCTTCTTTATTACATGAAAATAAAAACACACAAAATATACGAAAATAAATAAAATCTTAATTAAAATTCAGAAAATAAAATAGGAAGCATATTCCATTCTACAATTTATTTATTTGATGAAAAATGAGATAAATTAAAAATAAGTAGCTTAGAGTCCCTATAAATAATAGGAAAATTAGATACAATGGATATAATTTACAAAGACCTTTAGGTGTCACTTAGGACACTCCATTGAAGATAACATACATAAGCTAACTTGTACAACTTGATAGATTAAATACAAATCTTTTAATTTCGTCAAATCTAGTGACCAATGTAGTAGTGGGGGTGCCTTTCAGGAACTAAATAGAGAAGGTTTATGACTCTTTCACATGGATTGTACAAATATGCACAACTAAGTTATAGGGCTTGTCACATGCCTGCCTATAGACTTAATGTGCATGATGTTCCGTTAAAGTTAATAGAGATGGTCAGATTATTATTGTTTAGACTAGCTAATGTGATGAACAAAATATATACATATTCAGAATTTTTTTTTAATTTTATTCGATTCAAAGCCTGAAGTAACAATAATTACTATATTTAAGGGAAAATTAGCTAGGAAATTTACTCCTAAATTAATTAAATCTCGTAATGTTTTCATTTGGTTTAAGTATTTTGCTCTAACCGTAATTTTCACATAACATTTACATCCACCGCAAAGATTCATTCTAATCTAATTCAAAGACGAGTAAAGTTTTTGGTCAAAACATGGATAAAAAAGTTTCGCATTAAAAATATGACCAAAATATGCCTTAAAGTTTGAAGTTATCTCACTTTCATTAGATATAGGAATATAGGATGCATCTTCTAGAAAAGACTCAAAACAATATATACGGATTTGAAGTATACCATTAAATTTAACAAGTGATTATTTTTAAGGAATATATTGAGGGGTTGTACAGGGAATGAATTGGAATTTTTAGGGTGATTTTTTTTACTACAATGATCTTTTACGTGAGACCATTAATTCTACTGGAGGCGAATACTATTATATTTCGAACTCGACACTAATATATGGTAGTGTCAACCTTAGGAGTTGTTTTGAGTGGGCAAACAAAAATTTAGACAACTTTAATTTGAACAGAAAAATTTTCGATTCTTTTGGCAATGAACATCTTGTCAGGTTTTCAAAAACTCGTTGAATTTCCAAATTGATTTATTAAAATTCACTCTGATGATCCTAAAACTAAAAAAGAATTAGATTTTACTTTGATTATCCGTTAAGGGATATTGTTGGTGAAAATAATAAAAAACTAATGAAATTTAAATTTCACATAAAAAATTAAATGTCTATTTGCATGTAATATTTTGTGTTTGTAGGTATTAATTAATTTATGAGTAGAAAAATATTTTAATGTAACAAACTGTATCATTTTTAATGAAATTGTGTGTTTATATTTATGAAATATAAGTTTATAATACTTGTGCATAAATGTGTGGATCAACTAATATGATATTATTTTGGCTTAATTAGTGGTCTTGAATGTAAGACTTGAATATGTAATTAGTTAAATAATCAAAATTAAGGGAAATTTTTTTATCTATATTAATTTTATTTGACTTAATCATTATTAAGTCATCTGAGTGATACATATGACATTTACAAAAATATAAATACTTGTAGATAAAAGGATTCATATGTATTATTTTGACTTAGCTCCATAGAATATTAAGATCCAACTTCGACTATCGGTTAAATTTGAACGATCAGTCACGTATAGTTATTTTTTTACAGTAATTTTTCTGTGTGAGATTAACTTTTCCATAAATTTTATTAATATAATATATTCTTGTTATAAAGTTGAGATTTAAGATAACAAACGTTAAAACCATATAACATTTAACAATGCCATTATTTTTTCAGTTGAGAGAATCTGTCCCAGCTGTTGTAATACCCCCAAAGCTTAATTATACAATAGTTGCTTCTACACAAGAATATGGCTTTTAAAGGAATGGGTGTGTTCTGTCCATGCAAATTTCATTACTCTATTTTTTTTCCCACATTAAATAACGAGAGGTAGCCGTTTTGCTTATTGTGTCTTTGGAGAATGTTAACAAAATTAATTTTGAATGATTAATTTTATAAAGTTAATTTTGAAATAATATAATTTATATTTTAATATTTTATTCTAAAAGTAAATTAATAAAAAAAATTTACTAATTTTTTTTAATCTAACACAAAATTTACCTAAAGTTATCTTAAATCAATTCTCTATATTTTTTCCGCCCAGAAATTAATTGTTAATCTATTCTTTAACGTGAAAGTAAATATATTTGTGTTGGTTTCTCATTTTAAATAATCAAAATATGAAATTAGACATACACTTAGTCTATATTTGATAAAATTAGTAGAAAAGCTAGTTGAAAAGTGGTAGCTGAAAAACTAATTTATTAAATTATAAATTTTCAATCAAATTAGTTAAAAAGTATAAAATGACAAAAAAATAATAAAATCATGATTTATTTAAAAAAAATAAATAAATAATTTGATAAATATATTAAATATAAAAATGGAAAAAAAATATATAAAATTAAAAGTTAGAAACTAGCGCTTTAAGAAATAGTAATTGAGGTAACATTTCAAAAAATACTAAAAATTATTAAAAAAAAAAGTTTTTCAACTAAAAAAAGATTAAAAACTAACTTAAACTCACACTCGACCGTCCACACACTACTCTTGTTTTTTCCACAAAATACTTGTTTTTTCATGTGAGTAAACGGATTAGTCTACAAATTCACAGGATTCATAAATCAAATTAAACAAACTAACAAAGATCATGGTATCCACTCCTACTCTTGTGCAGTCTTGGTCCTGACTCCTGTGTGTGGACCTTTGATCATGCTAGTAAACATTTTCATGCAAGTAGGTAGATTAGGAGTGGAAAAGAGCCAATAATTAATAACGTGAATCTTCAGAAGACAAGAAGAAAGTACAAAAGCAGAGCCAACAATCGTGCGTTACGTTATTGATGGAAAATTCCCTCACAAAGCTTGTTTAAGTCAAGTACGAAACTAGCGGAGCACAACAAAAGTGCCTAGACATAGATGTTACATATCAAATTACCATGCCAAATCAGCACCATTTGAACCATTTATGTTGGTCTTACCTCTCCTTTTCAGATTCTTTCACTATTCACCACTCATGCATTTGAAGCCTCTCTCTAGTATAAATAAATCATCTTACCTTTGAATTGAAAACCAACACAATCCACTCCCCTCCAAGTTCTTCACGGTGACTGATTCAGTCATTGATAGCCAAAAAAAAAAAAAAACAAAACACCACAACATGGGAGGTCATAGGCAGAAGAAGTCTTCTTCCGGTTTCTTCTCTATTTTCAACATTTTCTCATCAAGGAAGCCCAGAGGAGGGTACTATGATGCCTCTGATTCGGGGCGCAAGGTCTGGCCTAGCGATTACGACAAAGGTAACTGGGGTGTTGCTGAACCCAATATTGACATGAAAGCTGAAGCTTTCATTGCCAAGTACAAGAAACGTGTTTCAGAATCTGCACTCTATCAACTTGATCCTGCTGCTGCTGAGAATGCATAATTTGAAACCATGTGTATATTTGTTTATGTATCTAGATTGTAATTTATGCATTAAAATTGCTTCTTCCTTGTGTTAATGGAAATTATGGTAATAAATAATGATCATACATCATTAACTTATTGTATTCAACTACTTGTTTAGTATATATTTTCCTGCTCTTCAGGTGTATTTTGCTCTTCCTTCTTTATCTGATATGCTTTCACTCTGGTTTAGAAAAATCGGACACCCATAATTGGCTTACAATTATACCATAAGCACTGGGTTTGATTCCGATACAAAAACATTCATGTCTGGTTTAGAAATAGCCTTTGGGTTTCACCAGGCCAAATACAAATTTTTTTCTTTTTAATGATTACCAATACACATGTTGTGTAGCATTATTAACTTCTTCCATGATCTCAGTTGATTAATACAACCCTTGTTTAGGTGTGCGTGATTAAAAGTAAATAAAACGGAGTATGGTGAAATTACTTCTTAATTGAGTGAATAACCTCCTTCATCATTTCCCCCCACCTCTGGAGTTTTCTCAGGACATTACGATTGAACATTCAACAAATGCATGATTTTTTTTAGTTTGGCCTCACTTGGTTAATCCATGATATGAGGGGTAATTAACAGGAGTTGGTAATTATTTTTGGAAATACTAAGTAAAACCTGTCAGGTTGCACGCCTATGTGAGTCAGTTATACTTTTCTACAGGGTGTGACAAGTTCCTGTTGTATTCCTTGGCCCTATTATCATGAGTTACGTTATTCAGCTAAGTTTTCTTGTATATGCACATGAGGAAGATAACGAATTCTTCACATCAGAACATAGAAAAAACAGAACAACTGAGCCATAAAAACCACCAAGATTCAATACCATTTCTTTTCTTTCCCGGTGACCCAAAGAGAATTAAGAAAACTATTAATACTTGTTGAAAAAAAACTTAACTCACAGAATGAAGGGAGATGAATGCACATATTTTATTGAATAAATCTGTTTAAATAGAGATTTTTGTAATTGAACGAAATTATAAAAACAATAAGTGTCTTTCTAAATAATAACCACTAACATAACGGCTATTGTAACCGAAAGGAATCATAAAAAACAATAACTAAAAATA
Source organism: Glycine soja (assembly GCF_004193775.1). Taxonomy (NCBI): domain Eukaryota; kingdom Viridiplantae; phylum Streptophyta; class Magnoliopsida; order Fabales; family Fabaceae; genus Glycine; species Glycine soja. The sequence continues at coordinate 39,382,242 of NC_041011.1, read as the reverse complement.
AAATAAACAGTCCTAAATCTTCATGATAGGCAACTGCTGATACACATGTTCAACACTCCTCCTTGTATCAGTGGTTGACAAGTCCAAATTTCTCTCTCAGTAACTCAAATCTGCTTCTCGGAAGAGCTTTGGTAAAGATATCTGACAGCTGGTCTTCAGTCTTGCAGTACTTCAAGCACTTTGCATCATTCCTTTGTACATTTCTAAGAAAAAATAATTTGATGCTAATATGCTTTGTTTTTCCATGAAAAGCTGGATTTTTAGAGATGGCTATGGCTTCCTGATTGTCCACCATTACTTCAGTAGTTGTATCTTGCTCCAAGTGCAAATCAGTTAGCATTTTCCTTAGCCATAAGGCTTGATTAACAGTTGTTGTGGCTGCTATAAATTCTGCTTCAGCGGTTGGCTGTGTGACAATTTCTTGTTTTTTGGAACTCCAAGAGAACATCCCTAATGCAAAACTGAAACAGTAGCCTGAGGTGCTTTTCATGTCATCTAAAGACCCTACCTAATCACTATCAGAATAGCCTTGCAACTTGAAATCTTGTGATTGACTGAACTTCATTCCATAATTTAAAGTCTCCTTGACATACCTCAACACTCTTTTTGCTGCTTTAAAATGAGATTCTTTAGCACAATTCATGAATCTTGAAAGTACACTTACAAAATACAAGATATATGGTCTTGTTGTTGTGAGATACATTAAGCAACCAATTAAGCTTCTGTAGAGTGCTTCTTCCACTTGTTCTGAACCATCATCCTTGCATAACTTCTCCTTTTGACACATAGGAGTGTTCATGCCTTTACAGTTCTCCATGTTTAATTTCTTCAGGATCTCCTTTGCATACTTTCTCTGACTAATGAAGATATCACCTTCAATCTGCTTAACCTCCATACCAAGGAAATAGGACATTTCTCCTAGGTATGTCATCTCAAAGACTTGCATCATATCATCCTTGAACTGCTGAATAAGTTCAACATTGTTGCCAGTAACTAAGAGATCATCAACATACAAAGAGATCTCAATGAACTTAGCTTGATCACCTTTGATGTACAAAGTGGATTCACTAAGACTTTTAACAAAGCCTAGTTTTGATAAGTACTCATCAATCCTGTTGTACCAGGCTCTTGGGGCCTGTTTCAAACCATACAAAGCTTTCTTTAATAGATAGACTTTGTCCTCATGTCCTTTCACAAGGAAACCTTCGGGTTGCTCAACATAGATTTCTTCCTCCTTAAATCCATTTAAGAAAGCTGACTTGACATCAAGTTGGCAGATTTTCCATCCCTTCTGTGTTTCAATAGCTAGCAACATCCTAATGGTATCCTGCCTTGCAACTAGAGCAAAAGTATCAAAGAAATCTACTCTAAAAATTTGAGCATACCCCTTTACTACTAACCTTGCTTTATGTTTTTTGATTGAGCCATCTACATTTAGCTTTGTTCTAAACACTCACTTCACACCTATGACTTTTCTGTGTTCAAGCCTTTCAATGAGTTCCCAAGTCTGATTTTTATCAATCATGACAAGCTCCTCCTACATTGCAGCACTCCATTTTGGATCCTCCTTTGCATCCCAATATCCTGTATAGTTCTAGAACTGCTACATTGCATCTTTCATAAATATCTGAGAGCAATCTAGTGCCTCTCACGGGTGCATCGTCAATTAACTGATCTTGATTTTGCAAAGGGTCAGCTATCGACATCTTTTCAGTATCACTCCAGCTTCATTTCTCATTCTCCATGAAGTACACATCCCTGCTTATCAAAATTTTCCTTGTGTAAGGTTGGAAAACTCTATAAGCTTTAGATACTGAACTATATCCCACAAAGATACCAGGTTCAGCTTTTTTGTCTAAGTTGTCTCTCTTAACCTGTGGCACATAAGTAAAACACAAGCATCCAAATACTTTAAAATTTTTCAAGGAAGGTTTATAGCCATACCAAGTCTCAAAAGGAGTCTTCCCGTTTATTGGTTTGGTGGGAAGTCGATTTAGCAAGAATACTACAGTGTTTGCAGTTTCTACCCAATATTCCTTAGGTAACCATTTCTCATGAAGCATACATCTGACCATTTCCATTATCGTCCAATTCTTTCTTTCACTAACCCTATTTTGTTGAGGGGTGTAAGGAGCTGTTAATTGATGCTCAATGCCTGCTTCCCCACAAAACATGGTGAATTGTGCAGAAGTGTACTCCTTGCCGTTATCAGACCTCAAAGCTTGAATCATGCAGCCACTTTGCTTTTCAATCCATTGCTTAAATCTCCAAAATACACCTGCAACCTCTGACTTAGACTTGAGAAAGTAAATCCAGCACATTCTGGTGAAATCATCTATAAAGATGATGTAATATTTACTCTCTTTAAGTGAAGCAGTCCTTTGAGGTCCGGCCCAATCTGTGTGAATCAACTGCAGCTTCTCTGTTGCTCTCCAGGTTGATTGTTTGAAGGGTAATCTTGCTTGCTTGCCATATTGACATGTTTCACAGCTTGGTAATTTAGAATCTAAGTGAGGTAAGCCATGAACCAACTCTTTACGTTGCATGTTCAGCACAACTGCATGATGAAAATGGCCTAACTTTTTGTGCCAAGCCTCTGTACTGTTTACAGTGGCTGGATAGGCTGTTTGCTCCTCCTTCAGTAGGTCAAATGTGAAACTTTTACCTCTCATTTTGATACTGAAAATTTCCTTGTCATTGACATCTTTAATCAAACAGTGCTTATTTTCAAAGATGACTTTAAACCCCTTCTCAACCAATTGTCCCACACTCAGCAAGTTTTAATCAATCTCAGGTACATACAAAACATCATAAATTAATTTTGTACCTATGCAACTTTCAATAGCTACAGTTCCCTTTCCTTCAACAGTGATAAGATCATCATTTCTGATTCTAACTTTTGATACTTGTCATCTGTCTAACTCTCTGAAAAGCTCTTGATCGTGGGTCATGTGGTTGGTACAACCACTATCCACTAGCCAACATTCAGTTGAGCTACTGCTTGTAAAACAAGTTGCTACAAACAATTGCTCTTCTTCCTCTTGTTGATCTGTAACTTGAGCCTCATTCTTTTATTGAAGATTGCTTTTGCAAATTCTCACATGATGCCCCAACTTGTTTCACTTTTCACACTTAACATCGGGTCTTCTCCAACATTTGAAAGGAGGATGACCCATTCTGCCATAGTGCTTGCAAGGAGGAAATCCTTTGTTGTTGTCTCCACTTTTGTTGCTAGTGTTAGCTGCTGCTTCTTGTGTGTTGAAATTCTTCTTCTTGTATTTCTTCCACTTGTTTTTCTCTCCTTGGTTAATTTGAAATTTAGCTTGCAATCCTCCTTCCACAGAATCATCAACCCTCATTCTTCTTCTTTGCTCTTGGGCTTGCAAAGCATTTACAAGTTCTGCCAAGGTAAGTTTTGATAGATCCTTAGTATTTTCCAAGGCTGTAATAGTAGCCTCAAATCTTTCAGGGACAGTCACCAGTATTTTTTCAACTATTCTTGAATCGGAAAATTCAGAACCAAGCAATCTTACTTTGTTGGCAATGCTAAGAAGCTTGTTAGCATACTCTTTAATTGTTTGGGATTCCTTCATTTTCTGCATCTCAAATTCTCTAACCAGATTCAAGGATTGCATTCCCTTAATCCTTTCATCTCCTTCGTATTCATTCTTGAGGAAACTCCAGATTTCATATGCTGATTTGATGGTCATTATTCTAGTGAAAATTTCTTTTGAGACAACAACAAATAAAGAAGCTCTTGCCTTTGACTTTCTTGTTTTCCTCTCCTTTTGATTTTTTATCTGAGCCATTGTTGGATTGGTTGGTAAAGGAAGAACTTTGTAGTCTTCCTCAACCGCTTCCCAGAGATCATTTGACTCCAGATGTACCTCCATTCTTGCTGTCCAAATTTGATAATTATCACCATCAAACATAGGTGGTGCTAGTGTTGTGTATGGTGTTTCAGAATCCATCAATTTGATGAATTGAAACAAGGTGTTTTGGCTTTTTGTGGTGGGTTTCACTCGATTCACTCACAAGTCTCTCTTAAGAAGAAGACTCTTGATACCAATCTGTTGGAAAAAACTTAACTCATAGAATGAAGGGAGATGAATGCACACATTTTATTGAATAATAATCTGTTTAAATAGAGATTTTTGTAATTGAACGAAATTATAAAAGCAATAACTGACTTTCTAAACAATAACCACTAACATAACAACTATTGTAACTAAAAGAAATCATAAAAAGCAATAACTAAAAATAAAATAAATAGTCATAAATCCTCATGATAGGCAACTGTTGATACACATGTTCAACAATACTCTGTAAGCTACCATTGACTATTAATATTAATGCGAGCTTGATGTGATGTGAGTGTGCAAACCATCTCAAGGAATTCTACTAAGAGATATTAGGTGGTTGGCTTGATGGTTGGGAAGAGGGGACTAAAGAGTGAAGAAAGAAAAAAGAGGGAGAGATCATGTTCGAATTCTTCTCACTAACATTTCTAATAAAGACTAATAAATTAACATTTGTCTAGAAAAAAAAAATCTGTATCTTGAAAGGATTCAATGATACACTCTATTGCATCTAATTTCAATAGAGATTGGTGGAGGCAAATCAAACTTAAATTTAGTGTTTTACACACCTATTGTAGAATTACATCTTTCTTTTTGTTATTTCTTCTTTCTTTCCGGACCGTCACCATCAATGATTTCTTCTTTGTTATTTTTTCATTGTTATTGAGTCATCACCACTAGCTTACACCAATAATCTTTAGGTTGAGTACCATTTAATAAATATTGTTCCAACACTTAGCATGGGAAAAAACTGATCTCTGGGAAAGAATTAAGTAATTGGCAGCTTGAGGAATCCTACATGTTTCCATGGGTTATTAGAGATGTAGATTAATTTAGTTAGTTACAAATTAGTTATTAGTTTAGTTAGTTACATGTTTAGTTACATAAGACTCAATGTATTAATGTAAAAATTGATTTTGCTCATTTTGAGTCGTATTCAAGGTAATATTTCGTTTCTCTTTTCTCTTCTTTCCATCTCTCTATCTTGAAATTTATCATGGTATCAGGGCATTCCTTTCCATTTTTTTCCACTGCCTCCTCGTTCATTTCTTTTTTCGTTCAGAGATTTATCATGCCCACATTGGCATTGCCACATGCATTTGTTCTCTCTGTTGATCTCTACTTCTTCTTCCACACTGTTTCGATTTTCCACTTCCAAGGATAACATTTTCAACTATGGCACTTTATGGAACCACCTTATCCTTCAATGGTGGAATAAGAATTTTCATAGCTAGACACACGAAGACTCGCTTCTTGTCCTCACTAGCGCAACCACCAAATGGTGCAACGTCACCAGCGTTTATTCGTAGATTCACGACAGTGACAACCTCCCTCACCAGCGCTTTGTCTCGAAAATGTGCACCTTTGACTCACTTCCTCATAGGCATGGATCGCATGGCACCCTCCCTCACCGACGTCAACATGATTGGCTTCTTGTGACACATAGCGCACTGCACCTCACACCTGCAAGTCATTATCTTTGCACCAACCAATGTCAAAATCAGTTTAATCCCAACACTTGTATATCTGCAACAATTGAATGTGATCACCCAATCCAGAACCATTAGGAAGGTTAGATATTATATGTTTTCTCTTTTTCTCAGTCTTCCTTTGCCCTGGTAGCAATGTAGTTTTAGTTGATAACATGGTAGAAACAGTCAAAGCCTCATATAAGCAATCATAATTGTTTTCCTCCATTAATGTTTCAATTTGCCTACAAAGTGCTTGATTAAATGCTACTGAAGATTTTGAAGATACTGACTATTGTTTGAAGTCATGCACTATTTCAAAAATGTACACACCAACTATTTGGTGAATAATGTTTTCATTGTTTCATTGATATTTGGCCTGTTTTAGCTTATCGTTTTAATCCTTTTTGGCATGTTTTGATGATTTTAGCTTCTGCCATGGGTGGTTAAGTCTTGGTTATTGTTGATTCACAAAGTGTTTGTGAAAAGTGCTCATAGAAGACAGATTTTGTGATTCTTCTATTTTGTTGATGTAAGCTTTTGTCCATAGTGATTAAGCATTGTTTAAGTTTTTGCTATGGATGGTTAAATATTGAATTGTTGTTTTGCTTCTGCTCTTGATGGTTAAGCCTTGTTGCTTCTATCAAGTGATTAAACTTTGAGGTATAACTTTTGCTTGGTGGTTAAGCTTTGATAGTTTCATGAATTGATGATTTGAGCTTCTATCAAATGACCTTGTTGTTGATTTCACTTGATGGTTAAGTTTTGATATTTGCTTTAGACTCTTTGAAGAAGATTAAGAAAGCCAATGTTGGTCAAAGATTTCTAGAAGATATGCATCATGACCATTCCTATATTTTGATTTGTTTCTAAATTTCTGTTTTAACCAATGTATTTTTGGCATATTTTACTATATTCCAATTTTTCACTTTATTTTCATTTCCTTTTATATAAATGTATTATCTTCTCCAAGCTGAAAGTATTTTTTCAGCTTTAAAGGATATTAGAGATACAGATTAGTTTAGTTAGGTACAAATTAATTATTAGTTTAATTATTTATAAGTTAATTACAAATTTAATTACATAAGATTTAATGTATTAATATAAAAATTGATTTTATTCATTTTGAGTATTATTTAAAATAATATTCAGTTTATCTTCTCTTCTTTTTATTTCTCCACCTTAAAATTGATCAGGGTGGAGGATTTTGTTTCCTACAAAACAAGATATAATACATTCTACATGCTTGTTTCTCTCTCACATCTTTTAGGTTTGAGTTCATGATACAAAGTCCCTTTTCTTTTCAACCAATCTTTTTTCGTTCCATATATTATCTACCGGATAATCTGCCTTTTGGGTGATTCAAGCTTGAAAATGAAGGCAAGTGTGATCGAGTGAATGGAAGAAAAAAGAGTACTCCACTTCACAAACCCACGATTTTCAGAAATTGGACACGATAGTGTTGATAAGACTAGTGAGAACTAGTCAGTAATGAAATAACAGTCAGGAAAAGAATGTACAGGTGCCGTGCAGATCAATTCAGGTGTCCAACTGTGTTACCAAACTTCAGAATCGAAGTCAGCGATTGTTTTCTACATCTAATAATACTGAATTGATCTAAGAAAGTACAGCGAATTTTACCAACCATAAGTTTTAGAAAATTTTACGAGTCAAATTTTTTAATTTTCCCGAAACGATAATATTACGTGATAAAATATGTAATCAACCTTAGAATAGGTTATTACTTTCTAATTCTTATATTATTCTTATTTTAAATATAATATCTTCAAGAGACTAATGATTAGGATAAAATTTATAAAAAAAAATGTTTTACAATCTGAAAGCTTTATTCCATCAAATACACCCAAATTTAGGGGAAAAGAAAATGGGGTTAAACAATAGAATGGAATGAAATAGATCATGATGCATAATTTTATATTATGTTTTATTTTAAATTTTACAAACCAAACAATAGAACAACTATACAAATAAATTTTGAAAAAATTAAAGTAGAAGATAATTTATATTTAGTTAAATTGATTATCAATTAAACATATAAAATCAAATTAACTAAATGTTATTTTAATATTCTTTTCAGTAAATCATGTACTAATAAGATTAAAGGAAAAAAACATTTATGAAAAAGTCAAACTGATACCTAATTATTACTAATGTAAATTTCTGTTCTTTTTATCTGATTTTGGTTGCTTATAATTTTTTATTAAGATTATAATTCATTTGTTTCTTCTAATTTTCATTATCTATTATTTCATTTTTTTATTTTTCATTATTTAATTATATTTTATTTGTTTTATCATTTATTTTATAATGAATACTTTTCCCTTTTATATATGTTCATGTATTTCATTATAATAATTATGATTTTTTCCTTATATTTTTTGGGTATTTTGATTATAATTATGTTTTTCTAATTTTAATTATTTATAATTACACTTTTAATTACCTAATTTTATATTTCCTCTTATGATTAAATTTTTCTAATTTTAATAAAATTTCCCCTTTTAATGTATTTTTTAATTACTTTCTTATTTGTTTTTTATTTTATAATTATTTCTTTAATTATAAATAATTTTTCCTTTAATAAGTTTATATAATTTTTAAGATACTGTGGAAAATAAAAAAGAATCATGCATAATTATAATTCTTACTTTTAATGTTTTAATTTAATTTTGGTCTTTGGATATTCATATATGCTAATTAGAAATATTAAGGATTTTTGTTTCTTTCTAATTTTTTACTCATTATAATTATCTTATTATGTTTGATCTTTCCAATTTCCAAATATTTAATATGGTTTTCCCTTTTATGTATTTATCATTTTTAATCTAATTATTATTTTTGTTTTTTATATAACTTTATTTGATATTATTATACTTTCAATTTCATCGTATATTATCTATTGTACCAAATGTAAAATATAAAATAAAATGAAATAAAAAATTAATGACCAAGATCAAGAACCAAACACTGGAATATGATATTAGGTTATTTTTGTTTCTTTTCACAATTATAGAAAAATAACTTAATCAACAATTTAAATACTTTAAATTTAATTAAATTGGGAAAAATAATCATTCATAACTTTTTTTCTAGTAAAGGTTAATTATTAATTGTTAATTTTTGTTAATTGAGAAATCAAACCCAAGACTTCTCATCCCATCCCTTCTCCCTTCACTACTACAACCATCTTATAACTCCTAATCATTCATACCTGGATATAGTACCTTATATTGAACACAGGAAATAAAATGTATTTTAAAATATAAAAATGGGGGCCGAGGTCCCAACTTACAATGTACCATACCTCCATCCTTGCTAATATGTGAAGGTGTTGATATATCATTTCTTATTTTACTAATTGCATCTATTCAATAATAAGGCTGGTGTTCTACCCATGCAAATTTAACTACTCTTTTTTTTCACATTTAAGAATTCAATAATCAAATTTACCTCTATTAAAAAAAAATCAAATTTACCTATGTGGACCATTTTGGTCGATTTGCTTAAACCACTGACCATACATTCTCAGTATGGTATGGAGACTGATCCACAGCTACTTTTCTTTCTTAAATTAATATATTTCTTTTAGACTAATAATCTTTTAGACTAATAATACAAAATCATTTTATTATCTTAAACAATTTTAGAACATTTTTCATTTATTTTTATGTTTTTATTTCTATTATATCATAAATTCTATCATAAAATATGTTTTTTTTCTTCATCTCTTTAGGTGTTAAGTAGGATGGATGTTTACATAGCATCTTTATTTTTTTTATGGCCTGATTTGAAAAGTCTATGGTATAATTGAAATTGTTTTTAATTCTTAAAAAGCAGTAATTATTTTTAAAAGCATTTTTTTAATGTGAGTAAACAGATTAATCTACAAATGGGCAGGATTCATAAATCAAATTTAAAAAAGATCATGGTATCACTTACTCTCGTGCAGTCTTGGTGCTACTGTGGATGGAGCATTTTCATGCGATGGAGAGAAAACAGATTCATGCAAGTAGGTAGATTATTGGAAGTACAATCATGCACTTACTAATTAGGTGCCTAGATTAGGAGTGGAAAAGTGCCAATAATACCGTGAATCTTAAGAAGAAAGAAAATACAAAAGCAGAGCCAACAATTGTGCGTTGTTGTTGGAATTCTCTCACAAGCTTGTTTAAGTCATGTACAAAACTAACGGAGCACAACAAAAGTGCCTAGACAAAGATGTTACAAAACAAATTACCCTGCCAAATCAGCTCCACTGGAACCATTTATGTTGGTCTTACCCTTCCTTTTTCAGATTCTTTCACTGTTCACCACTCACGCATTTGAAACCTCCCTCTAGTATAAATGAGTCATCTTACATTTGAATTGAAAACCAACACAATCCACTCCCCTCCAAGTTCATTGTCTTCACGGTGACTGATTCAGTCATTGTTAGCCAAAAAAACACCACAATTATGGCAGGTGGTAATAGGCAAAAGAAGTCTTCTTCGGGTTTCTTCTCTATTTTCAGCATCTTTTCATCAAGGAAGTCCAAAGGAGGGTACTCTGATGCCCCTGATTCGTGGCGCAGAGTCTATCCTAGCGATTACGACAAAGGTAACTGGGGTGTTGCTGAACCCAATATTGACATGAAAGCTGAAGCTTTCATTGCCAAGTACAAGAAACGTGTTTCAGAATCTGCACTCTATCAACTTGATCCAGCTGCTGAGAATGCTTAGTATGAAACCATGTGTATATTTGTTTATGTATCTAGATTGTAATTTATACATTAATTATTGCTTCTACCTTGTAATAATGGAATTTATGTTAATAAATAATGATGATATATGATTAACTTATTGTATTCAACTTCTTGTTTAGTTTTTCATACTGATCAACTAAGTCTATTGCCTGCTCTTGCATTCTATTGCTTCTTCTTTATGTAATATATATGTTTGCACTCTGGTTTAGAAATAGCTTTTGGCTCTTTCACCGTATTTTCCAGATAGTAAGTCCTTCCACGTTCTCAGTTAATACACTCCCTTGTTATGTGTGTGTAATTTAAAATGTAAATAAACCGGAGGAAGTATGTATGGGTGAGAAGTGTTACTTCTTAACTTGGTTAATAACTTCTTTCATTTACACCACCTCAGAAACACTACGGTTTTAACATTCAACAAGTGCATGACTTTTTTTAGTTTGGCTTCACTTGTTTCCTCAAGGCATGTTTCTCTCTCACGTCCTTTGTTTTAGGTTTGATCAAGTTCATCATAGAAAGTGTCCTCTCTTCTTTTCAGCCAATCTTTATTCCTTCCTAATGTTATCTACCGGATTATTTGCCCTTTGGCCTTTGGGTGATTCAAGCTTGGAAATGAAGGCAAATGGGAATGGAGGGAAAAAAACTCCACCAACCATGATTTTAAAAAATTGGACATGATAATTGTTAATCCTTGAAAGTGAAATATTCAAACGAAATCTTCACAGTACAAGTTAATTAAGAAATAAAAATTTAAATTTAAATCAAAGGTTTCAACTTTATAAAAACTAAATTGAGTATTTCAAAATTTTATAAAGATTGAAAATGATACATAAAACATGATGTTCCCATCACACACAACATCTTAATTGGGAAATTGAGGGGAGTAAACATTAGGGAGATTTACACTTATGAGTCATAACCAATCATATTAGGGGATTTGACACTACACCTTAACGCTCACTTATTTGACGCTTAACTTTTATACTTCTAATCGATGTGGGACTTCACTTTACACTTGTACTCCACCATGTATGACTATGAATCCCTATTTTTTGTACTCTAATCCGTAACAGATTTCTCATACTAGATAGCATTGCTGAAAAACATTACACCAACCTTCCCCTTACTTAGGAGGGCTCAAAGTAATATGAAAAAATTGAAAGATATCAGAGAATAATAAAAACAAATCTTAATTCTTAATAAGAGTCTGTTTAATCTACTCAAGTTTTATTGTATTTATTCTACAAATTAAATGGACTAATTTTTGGGTTTGTGTCTGTCAATTGAAGTGAGCAGATAAACAAGTTGACCTGCTGACCCATTAAAAGTACTAAAAAATTCATATATTTTTTTAAAAAAATATATCAAATAATGAAAATTTCTTTTTTTTTTCTTTCATTTCTTAAGTTAAAGGATCGGATATAAAAAAAATAAGAATACATAAAAAAATATAAATATTAGCATTCATTTCATCCATCCGTGGACTCAAATCACATACCCACCCCTGTTGATAGGTATCTGTATATAACTAATTTATCTAATAAGAAAAAAATACACCTTAAAAAACTAAAACATATCTACACCTCTAGGTTAGAATTTTTAATTATTGTTTTTCTATTATCTTTTATTTTACTTATCATTTTGATTGTTATTTTTAATTTAATTTTCTACTCAAACACTTCTTTTTATTTTATTATTCTTTTTTTTAATTCCATAGAAGAAGCAAATTTTACTAGTTAATCATGAAATTTCGATCGACCCTATTCTCCCCTTTACTAAAATTATTTTTTAAGAAAGAAATAATTTTTTAACACTTATTGACTCAACATCATTTGCTTTAGTTTGGGTTTGATTTTTTGGACAGCCCTAAAGCTTGTTTAAGTCAAGTATGAAACTAGCGGAGCACAGCAAATGTGCCTTGACATAGATGTTACAAAACAAACTCTCGTTTATTACCCTGCCAAGTCAGCACCATTTGAACCATTTGTGTTGGTCTTACCTCTCCTTTTTGGATTCTTTCACTATTCACCACTCATGCATTTGAAGCCTCCCTCAATCGAGTATAAATGAGTCATCTTACCTTTGAATTGAAAACCAAGACAATCAATCACCTCCAAGTTCATTGTCTTCACAGTGGCTGATTCAGTCATTGTTAGCCAAAAAAAAAAAAACACCATAATTATGGCAGGTGGTAATAGGCAAAAGAAGTCATCTTCGGGTTTCTTCTCTATGTTCAACATCTTTTCATCAAGGAAGCCCAGAGGAGGGTACTATGATGCCCCTGATTCGTGGAGGAGGGTGTGGCCTAGCGATGATGACAAAGGTAATTGGGGTGTTGCTGAGCCCAATATTGATATGAAAGCTGAAGCTTTTATTGCCAAGTACAAGAAACGTGTTTCAGAATCTGCACTCTATCAACTTGATCCTGCTGCTGCTGAGAATGCATAATATGAAACCATATGTATATTTGTTTATTTCTCTAGATTGTCATTTCCAAATTAATATATCTTCTACCTTGTACTGGTAGAAATTATGTTAATAAATAATGATGATATATAAATAACATATTGTATTCAACTACTTGTTTAATTAGTTCTTCAGGTGCATTATTATATTCTTCCTTCTTAATTTGATGTATGCTTTCACTCTGGTTTATATATCCTTTTGCTCTTATAGACAAGGCCTTACAGTATTTTTCTGATTACCATTACACATGTTGTGTAGAATTATTAAGTCCTTTCCACGATTTTAGTTACACCCCCTTGTTATGTGTGTGTGATTAAAAAAGTAAATAATAAAACGGTATGAACATTCAACAAGTGCATGACCTTGTAGCTTAACTTGGTTTCACTTGTTGAATCTATGAAGGGTATATATCGTAACTTGGTTATTGTTGGAAATTAATACTCAAGTAATACCTGTCAGGTTGCATTGCACGCCTTTGTGAGTGAGTTATGCATTAAGTTGATGTTGTATTTATTCTTTGGCCCTAATACTATATACTATATATATTCACTAAAGTTTTATTTTTATGGTATGTGCACTAAAGTAAAGGAAGATTTCAGTTCCTTGTATCGGAAAAAATTGATCTTAGTTTGGGAAAGAATTTGTGGAATCCTACATATGTTTCTACAGGTGGAGGATTTAGTTTCCTCAAGGCACAATATATATGGTACGTACATTCTACATGCATGTTTCTCTCTCAGACTCTCACGTCCTTTTTTTTAGGTTTGAGTTTAGTCTCTTTTCTTTTCAGCCAATCTTTATACCTCTCTTATATTATATACCGGATAATTTGCCTTTCGGGTGATTCATTAAGCTTGGAAATAGAGGCAAATTTGAAAGGAGGGAAAAAGACTCTACTTCACAAACCCCCACGATTTTCAGAAATTAATTTGGACCTGTTGGATACTAAAACAAGATTTTTTTTATTTAGAATATACTAAAACAAGATTATTAAATCTAGTTAATTAGAACTAATAAGTAATATTCAGTAATGAAACAGTCAGGAAAAAGAATGTACAGGTGCCATCTTATAAGCGGATCAATTCAGGTGCCCTACTGTGCTATCTGGAAAGCTCAGAGTATGTCGAAGCCAGTTATGAAATAACAGTTAAGTTATGAAATAACAGTTATTTAGAGCAACTTTATTCTAGCACCGCTTGTAGTTTCTATCTCTTCCCAACTCTATTATTAAGGATTTAACTTAATTGATGCAACACTTTACATAAATATAAACTCTTACTTAAGTTTGATTCATTTGAATTAAAATAATAAACTCTGGTTTATCATAATGTTATAGCAGATACTTTGAGAGAGAAAAAAAAGTTAAAATATGATAAGTAAAATATAATCTGAAAATTATAGAAAAATAAATATTTAATTGTATTTTTTTAACAAATTTTACCTTAATAATTGCATTTTGTTTCCAAACATTTTAAAAATCTTGCACACTGTTTATAATTCGGCGATACACGAAGTTGATATATTAATGATTAGAATTAAAAATTAATTAGTTACTTAGTAGTCACATATCGATACAAACAAAACAAACTTTTTATTTTCTTTATATCAGTATCTTGTTTTTCTTAATTATTTATTCCTTTCAAGCCTTTATCTTTCATCTTTATCTTTGAATTAAATTTGAATTATTTTAAAAAAAATCAATAATTAAAAATAACTTCATATCACAATTTGAATTATTTATTGGGAATATATAAAATATATATTCAAGGATATTTATTCATTATGCAAAAAAATTAATTTATACGTTTAAAAATATTTATTTATTATTATTTTAGTTATATAAAAATAGAATAAAATATTTATAATATGGAATAGATATACTAAAGAGCTAGTTAGGCTGTGAAAATGCAAAATAGATAGGGTTTGAAGATTCGTTCAATAATATAATCATTTAACTAGAGGGGCCTATAAAAATCATGGTTGATGGGACATAAAATCAAATTGAAAGGATCATCACTAGCATAGTCTTCAAACATTATTAATTGATTGAGTGGGATTAGCATAAACATTCTGCACAAGCCCTTTATGTCAGTGGTATTTAAGCTCTCTCTTTGGGCCACCTTCCATCGCCTCATAAATCCTCACACACCAATCTTCACGGCATAACATGTGCCATGCACCCTCCAAAGTGAACAAAGACAAAGTAAACATCACAGAATTTGAAAACAAGAAGAATCCATGAAATAACCCGCAGATTTTAGAGATTCGTCCTTGCCTTGTCTTGTCTTCTTTTTTTATGTTTTGATTCAGAATTAAAAAAGAGAAAAGTGAAGCCCTGAATAGTGAAGCCAGCTAGCCCTATAGTTACTGATACATCGAGTGTGATTTGTGAATCTCTTTTGTTACAAATTTACTGGATGGAATGGTAGCCATCTATATTTGTGAAGGTTCTACTTTCTCAGGATATCATAGGAATTCCATTTGATGGTTCTCATGGGTTTCTTAACCGATTGTTTTTACTTTATAGACCCTCGAATCAATCCTTTTCTAGGTCGCTGAGTATTCCATAGTACTCTTGCTTACTATTGCATTTGATTTCTGTCCTATCTACAGAGAACTGATTACATGTCAAATCTTAAATTTATCATGTTATAATTATAAAAGTTTAAATTTTACAGGGTAAATAATTATCATGGGTATGGTTTTTAAAATAATTATTACAAAAATTAATAAATTCAATTCATTATATATATATATATGTGGGGTATTTTGTTATTAAATAATAGTGTAAAAATTATAATATTTAGTGTATTTACTATTTACTAGAATGATAATGATCATAAAATAAAATGATTTGGGATATTTTGTTCTTATTGTGCAGCAAACAGGTACTTACTATTTTCAACAGAATAGCCAACTCTTCCCGTAAAATATTATGGTATGCATGCATTTAGTTAAATGCTTAGTCTAACTGTTCTCCTTATTTGGTAAGAAAGTTTGTGATCTGTATGCTTGTTAAGGATTTTTTAAATATCTTGAGTGTGTCAGCACACTATCTTAGACTCATGCTTCATTTGAACTAGAAAATCGGAGCTATATGTTCAATACATACATGTAAAACAAGCAATTAAATTTTTTTCATGGAGAATTGAATATCAAGTTATTAATCTGAAATAAGCATCTTAATTAGAAGATCACTGGAAATCTGAAATTTCTGTTGCTACAATATTTGGAAAAGTCACAGTGGTCTAAAGGCTAATATCTTCATTCTTCTCCTTAAGTTACTTTATCCTTCACTTACCATTTGGACCTTTGGTATATTCCATTCAAAGTTTCAAATGCAAAGGGAAAGTCTGAACTGCTGGAATAGTCAATGCTGAAGAAAAGCAAGTCAATTAAGGACATCTCCGTCTCTACTAGCACTATTCTATCAGTAAGTGCAAAGGGTAATGTTAAATGATCATTCGATTAAAGAATCAGTAATAGCTCATGTTTGTGGTCAAAATTAAGAAATTCTCATAATCTTCCAAATATGAATTACTTTGTCACTAGGAACCAAACAAGCACCTTTTCACTATTACTGTGTATAAGAATCATGTTGAATTGATCCTTTAGCGGGAACTATATATTGCCTTGAATTCAAGCCCGCCAGCAAAGACTTCTAATTTTTAAAGAGGCAACAGTGCATATATTGACTCATATTTTAATATTTTTAGCTAAAAAATGTGTTCTAACGTACATTTTAGAAGAGTAAAAAAAAAATGTCATATACTACATTTAAAATATTAGTTTAATTTAAATTATATTAATGACAAAAAAATTTAGTTGCAAAATAAATGAGTGGTTTTGTGAAATTCTCCTAAATAAAATGTTAGTTTTTAAAAATATTTTAGCAATGAAATTAAACTTTTTCTTTGAGAAAAATAACCAATTTGAGTTCTTCGGCAAAAGTGACGGAATTTCTGTTCAAGTCTTTTCGTGTTGGAATAATGAATATACATACAATATGCCTTTAATGGCCGTTAGAAATAAATAGCTTTCACTCCTTTTATTCCTGTAATATATATAAAAGAATCGTGTTCTGGCGTGAAAACTTTTTCCCCAAACTTAAAGGAAAAAGGGTGCATATATATTTGTTGATGCACACCGGATGGTGCATATAGAGATTCACATCTCATATGTCACACTTGTTGCAACTATCACGAAGTCAATTCAATTGTGTTTATATACTGCATGTGAAGTGCGCGTTCACATATATGCCATTAATTTGAAGCCTTCCGTTTTATGTTTGTCACGACTCACGAATAAATAAAGCGTCACACTATTAGAAGAAAGAATGGCTCAACATGATTTTTCTATCAACATATATATATATATATATATATATATATATATATATATATATATATATATATATATATATATATATATATATTGTCACACACATATATATAGGGTATATAACAAGCTAGATGAGTTCTGATTTTGAGTCCTATAGCTAGCCAACATTTTTTTAAGATTGGAATCGTAAGTTTTTAGTAGCTCAAAATTGATTCGATATCATATGATCTGATATCATTTGATATTATTTCAAGATATTGTTTAGATTAAGAATTACTTTTTATTCAAATGAATATTTAAAATAATATGGTTATATTTTTATATTGATATCATTTGTTTTTTTTTTACACAAACATTGATATGATTTGTTTAATAACATATTATTTCTATTGTAAAATTTATTATATTTAGTATTGCTACGCACGTATTTGTTTTAAGAGGATGCTACACACATATTAAGAAAATACTTATTAAATACCAAATATATAATTTTTGAGCAGGAATAAATTGTAATAAATTGTATTGATCGATTAGATTATTCAATATTATAACACTTAAAATGTTATTTTTTAATCAAAATATTAATGAAAAAAATAAATAAAAAAAGATACAAATTGCCTTTAGTTTTTTGAAACAAATAAGGCTGTGATAAAATTACATAAATTTTAAAACGGATAAAATAATTGTAAAAAAATATTTAACTTTGAATATTTATTTATATAATTTTATAACATTTATATAATATCTAAATTTTCATATTTCAACTAAGTCTCAACCTAATTAACTCATTAGGATTAGTCTATTAGTAAGAAAAGTTTTTATAATTCTTTATCATCTCTCAATATAAATTAGACTAATTATCTTAAAGTCCCTTTAGGGATCATTATTCAGCGACGGTGTTTTGAGAATTTTTAATCAATGAACATTTTTATAAATTTTTCTTATTTTTTTATCACTTTCGCTAAATATTTCAATAGTTTTAGTTCAAAATTAAATTCCAATATTTTTTTAAAATATCAATAATTAAAATAACATTGTATTATAATATAAATTATTTATCAATATTTAAACTATAATATATATGGTTAAAGTATTTATTATCAATTTTAATTATAATATAATTTATATATAATATTTAATTATTAAATAATTAGTTTTGTAAAATAAATATTTATTTTATACATTCTAGAAACTAAAATATTATTTTATCCAATCTTATTTATTTGTTAAAGTAGTGTGACATAATTGATAAATAATTTTTTTTCTTAAGCATGTGATAAGAATTTAATATCTAATATGTACTTAAGAAGAAACATCTCAATCCCCCCTAAAAATTATATATGAAAATTTCATATCGTACGACTCAAACAAAAATATCTTTTATAAAGAAAACATATATGTGTAATCTTTATTTAATCCTATGATTCTAATTTTTTTTTAGGATAATAAAAAATAAAGAGAGGTTAGTCAATCATCAAAATTCTCAACCATATTTGCCGAGATTATTCACACACAAAAACAAAGTCCCAATTTAGTAATCTAGTTCCTAATCTGGGCTATGGCGGGATTAGGTCCAATAGGATATAGATCCAAATAACTTTTCTCATGCTTCATTTTGGATCAGGTCCGTCAGTTGTCAGAAATAGATAGCCCAGTACACAAACGTAAACGAGTGTTGCTAGGTGCACCCAGCATTATTGCTGGTGCACCCAGCATTCTTGAAAAATGGTAAAATTGTCCTTGCTTAGTTTTCCACCTATGGATCAACTTGATCCATAAGTTGATCCGAAAGTCTCTTACGGATCAACTTGATCCGTAAGAGGAAAAATAATTATAATATACTTTTAAATACAACATATTTATTTATAATATAATTAAATCTATTTTTTATTTTATTAATTATAATATATTTATAAATATTGATTTATTATAAATAATTAATTTTTTAATAAATTTTTTTAGAATAAATTTGTTTAGAAGATGATATTAAAATACTTACTCAGTCTCATTATAATTATTGTTTAAGGTTATTTTATACATATTAATAAAAATCAATAAATACATAAAAGATAATATTATAAAGAATTAATCATATCATTATTAATATTATAAAGAATATAAAAAAATAATTAGTATTATATAAAAAATTAAAATACTAACTACTTTGGGAATTGAATTAGTATTAGCATTAGGTGATAGAATGGCTGCTTAATTGATGACCAAAATGCTTATTGCTCTGAAGTTTGATATAAAACCATTTGTATGGAATAGTTGGTTCATCATTTGTGATATTATATTATAGCCGACCATGTGGCTTAGAGTTCTAAATAACTTAAGGTTTTGGGATAGTTGGTTCATGATTCCAAATGCATTTCTTCACATACAGGCTCAGAGGTTCTAAGCAAACTACCATCATGCCAAATTCGTTCTATCATGTCAAATTCCTATTTCCTAGTTTAATCCATTAATTGCAAGTATTTGCATCTATCTAATTTGGATTTAGGTACAAGAAGCTGCTCATTGTTATTCATTATTGTTCTCCTCTAATTTGGATTTAGGTACAAGAAGCTGCACATTGTTATTCATTATTGTTCTCCTCTAATTTAGGTACAAGAAGTTGCAGATTGTTACTCACAAGTATTTGCATCAATCATATTGGTCATAACTTAGTTAAAGGAAGTACATGGAAGTTGGCTTATATGGAAGCACATGGAAGTTAGCTTATAGGGATATCAATCATTAGCATACATTCATGGCAATTTGTATGAAACAGTAGATATTCATGACACTATTTATCAAATATTTAGCATACATTCAGAGGTATCAAATAATATTTGACAATTTTTGAATTAAAATCAAATTGTGAGTTTTACGGATCAAGTGATCCGTAAAGTATGTTGAGTATTTTACGAATCAAGTGATCCGTAAATTACTCAACATACCTTATGGATCACTTGATCCGTAAAGCTCCCAGCGATTTCCGACAGCGTTTTCCGCCATCACCGGCAACATTGGAGCAAAAAAAAGTAAAGTTGACAGTGCTGACCTCGACAGTGGACGCACAAACCTCCTCAACGATCGTTGCTCTTCGCGGAAGCTTCCTCGCAGCACCACCGCACCTCCTCAGCGAAGAAGAAGAAGAGCTACAAAGAAGACGCGCAAGCAATGAAGAAGAAGGCGCAGGAAGAAGAAGCAGGAAGATGAAGCAGGAAGAAGAAGAGGGATGATCCGAAAGAAGAAGAAGAGAAGCGCAAACGTGGGGAGGGAGAGAGAGAGGTTTCATTTTTTTTTAAAATTAATGAAGGACATTTTTGCCTTTTCACAGTAATTGCTGGGTGCATCTAGCAGCACTCAACGTAAACGGTTGTTCTCCAATAATTATTTCGTAAAAAATATTAAGTGTTTGGACTGGGCCTGGCCCTAGCCCTAATCCTACATTTGTCATAATGCTATATTTATTATTTAAAAAAATGTGAAAGGCCATGTATGGTGTTTGGTATCTTCAAAGTTCAGCTTAAGGTTGAATTGAAGTGCCCCCGATTTGGCAGTTCAGTTTCTTGTCGTCTTGAGCTCTCCCCTAACACTCAACAAACCCTAATGATTCCTGGGTTAAGGATGAATGTGTGAAATTTGCTGGATTTGAAAGATTGCCTTTCATGGAAATTGTTATGATTGCAATTCTTCGTGGGGATGGCTTATCAAATCTCACCGAGTGAGTTAATGTTTTCTTTATTCTCTCTTGTTATACATCATTGTTTTTTTTATTTAGTTTTAGGAGTTCCTTACAACTAAAGTGCCCAGCTATTTTGTTCTCATGGAAACAACTCTATAGGTTGTACTTGTAAATTGTAATTGCTTGCACATCCATTTATCCTCTTAATTTCTTCATTGATCCACATTAATTTTTGGCGACCTAACATGGGATCTCAGGAATTCTTATAAAGAAACAGCTATTCATAAATAATTGGTGATACTTAGCAACCTTAAGATGGGTTTGTTTAACCTATCAATCTCTTTGTATATGTGTTAGTGTGGCTCCCATTACGTATCCGTGGGTTGACCATCGCAAAAAGGCATGAAAATTGATTCTGTCCAACATTAGATGTAAGGGATGGGAAGAATTCTTGAAAATAGTAACATTTGTCAACTACTCAACTCAGTCGAAACATGCCAGAGGGATACTGGTTGTTAATTGTTAATTTTGAGCCTGTGACCTTTCCCTCCCTCCCTCCCTTCTCCTTTTACCACCCAATCAACCTTGTAACTCGGCATTCAGCAAGATAGGTAGGTACCCACTTCCATAAAGCTTTTATTTCATAGTTCTACCAAATTCGTTTAAGCATTTTTGTTTTTCTTCATAATAAATTCTCTAAATTGAGAGGATTCACCAAGATGCCAAAGCCAAATATAGTCTTTTCTAGATATAGAAGTGGCTGTAGAATAGTAGAATAGTGCTGAAACAAATGAGTTAGAGCCAAACTGAAAACACATCAGGCAATACAGCTTTTGTAGGGTCTTTAAAAATTAAAATTTTAACTTATCATTAATTTTAATCTTATCTAGTATTAGTATCTTAGTCCACATGAGAAAACTTAAACCTTGGAAGGAACTTTGGATTTCAAGAAGGAGTCATCAGGATTTGTTTTTATTTGAAGATTGGTAGGAAAATGGAAGCATTTTTTACATGAATATACACCTAAAGGATGACGGATGCTGATGGGCCTATGGAAGTTAACTAAAGTTTGCGAGAGAAAGAAGAAAGGGGTTAAGGCCATAATTGGGAAGGAGAATTCTGTTACAGAAGGAGTCTAGGAGACTAACAGAAATCAGAATGGACACCTATCTGAGGGCATTGGTGAAGAAGATCCTAATAATCATGAAGGAGAACGTGGATATGAGGAGGGTGGGGTATCAGGAATTATTTGGGAATTGTGGGGTGGTTGTTACCACAGGGCAGACTGGCAGAGAACCTTCTCTGAATATTCTTCCTTCTCAAATTTCTATTCCCTTCTTTCCTTGAATTCCTATCAAATTTTAATAGTAAATTTTAGTTCATATCAGCAAACTCCTTTTTAACCACATTAGGAGATAAATGCAAGGGTAAGACTGTGTACAATGACCCTCTCTCATACCTTCGCATAGCAAGGAGCCTTTGGGCACTGGGGTATGTTAGTTTTTTTAGGAGATAATTGCAAAAAATCAAGTAGGATTAAGAGGAAAGATTGAGAGGATGCAACAAATAAGATTCAAGCAAGGTTGATCAAATGAAGAAATGCTTCAAGCGTAATTTAAGATTCTGTGGCACTAGAAGGAAAATTATATCAGGTGGCAAGCCAGCAATAAGTTTAGCATGGATAAGATTATTGAGATGGATGAGCGAACATACTAGAAAAGATAATATGTGATCTAAATTGGAGTGGCATTTGTTTAGGAGAAAATAACAAGTTTTTTCTGAAGATGGTTTGATTGCAAGGAGAAGACCAACATATGTGTTCAAAAAGTGAATCAAATGGAAGATTCCTCAATTAAAAGAGGTTCAGGTAGACTGCAACTTTGGGATAAACCATCAAAACATTCCTTGCCCTAAATTGATTTATTGAAATTTTGGTTTTGGATGGAGCCTAATAGCATCATTTGATTTATGTAGCTGACTCCACATGGTTGTATAATTCTTGGTTATGAAAAAAATTTCACCCAAATAATCAGGAATTTAAATTGTGGGCAACATCTTGTAGTAACAAAATCCTGATTGTAGCAACTGGTATAACCACATCACCCTGGCTGCTGACTGCATAGGTTTGCATTGACCTATAAACTAATAGTGATCATGATGTGACCACAGTTGCACTTTGAACCCTGTAAATAATTGTTGTGTGATCCGAGCATTAGAATTATAATTTTAACTCAATTCCAATTTTTATTAAATTGGAATTGGTATTATGCTCCTATGTTTCAATTATATTTCTAATCTTGTGTTAGATTCTTATTACTTAAAAGTACCAAAATTTAAGCATGGTATTACTTGGTCTCTGAACAAGAACATTAAAATGATAGAATTTCCAATGAGTTTTATTTAAATGATCTCAAAGACAGGTCATGCCTCTGAATACATAACAGACTCACAAAATAAAGGCTATGCTTCTACATACATAACAGACTCACATTAGAGGTCAAGCCTCTAAATATTGAACAGACTCACAAAGTAAAGACAAAGGCATGACCTCTAAACACTAATAGACTCACCATTGACAGCCAACTTATTTTCAATTTCCTTCAAATTCTTCTCAATCAGCTTGTTGAGTTCTTTCAGTTCTTCAACATTATTTGGCAGGTCTTCACCTTGCATGTACTGGAACATGGACAAGGCCATCTCCTTCTCATGGTTCTCCTGACGATGTTTCTTCAATTGTTCCTGGGCTTTGGCAATCCTTTGCATGATGAAGCTCTCTTGGTTGACATTCTTGCTTTCATCTAGTACAGATGCATCCAGATACTTCTGAATCACCTGTTTGGCTCTCTCTGGATCTGGCCAAACCTCTGGCTTAGAATCAAAAGGACTGGAAATTATAGCGCACGCTGGGATACCGCAAAGAATGGTGAGTTCACTCACCTTCTTAATGATACCCTTCTTCCTTTTCTTGTAAGTGGATTTTCTTGCCGTGACATCGGTGATATAGGCAAGTTTCACTTTCTTCCTAGTCATGGCTGCAATTGTGAAGAAAGTAATAAGAAATTACAATCTTTTATGCCATATTTTCCCTAGACCATCTAGGCTTTATAAAGAGCTGTCTCCCCTATCCCAATTGAAATTCCTGAAATCCTTGTTTGGACACTTGATACCACTATCTTGGGTTCCAAACAGAAAATTATCTATAAACATAAATGTTTTTTTGTATTTTACAATGATTGCATTGGTGTATTATATTGGAAAATATTTAAAAGGCACATGCCTAAATTGTTACACCTTAATGCATTGTCATTTTTGGAGAATATGCAAAATATGGAATTTTTAGGGTCTGTTTGTTTTTGACAGAAACTGGAAGGAAGGAAAGCCAGTCTTGAGTCGTTTCCTCATTTGGTTTGAAAAAGAGAGTAAAGAAATGAGTAAAAAAAATAAAATTGGGTCACACTGTTTCCGCGTTCTGCCCAAAAAGGAGGGAAATGGAGACAAAGATGGGTTGGGGTAGTAAAAGACCAAAAACCCCTTATTTGTGTACATTTCTTTTTTTATGTTAGGGATATATTTATGTCATTCCTTCATTTTCTTTTCTACCAACCAATTTATAAAATCATATAACTTCCCACCTATTTTCTTTCCTAAACCAAACATACCATTAAGGTTTGACCTATCATTTGAATTATATTTTATTTTCAGTATCTTATATACTAATAACATGATTACATTGTAATGAATTATATGCAAATTCAATGAATTTTACTTATTACTTGTATCAAATGATTACAACATTTTTTTATAAGACTACTGAATTTTTCTTATAGGAATGGGTGCATGAATTCTACAGGAATGGAAATATTTAATGAAAATCAAGTCATTGCATATTCTTATCAAATAGATAGTTTTAGTATTACAATTTATTGACTGTTTTTTATTTTATCTTTTTTAAATATCTTGCCTTTTTTGAAAATGGTGTTTCTTCTTGAAGGTAATCTTAGTCGAATCCAAATCATGCATCATATCATTATCTGAATTTCATTTCAGGATTTTATATCTGGGTTTTCTTTTTGTGATTTGCATATACATTGGGATTTGATTCCTTTTCCTTGTGTTTGGATGGATAATTTTATTTGATTCCTTTTCCTTGTGTTTGGATGGATAATTTTAACATTTCAAGGAAATTGAAATACACAAAATATGAATTTTAGCACTTTGTTTAAATAAAGTAATTCAAATTTCTTATATTTTAATTTCCTTACATATAATAATTCAATTTCTACCTAATGTTTTAAATGTTTATTTAAAAAGTTAAAATTTTAAAATTGAACTTTACCAAAAATAAACATTAGTCAATTTTTTAAATATTTAATAATTAAAATTTATCAAAAATAAACATGTCAGTTTTTTAAATATTTAATAATTAAATTTTACCAAAAATAAACATTATTCAATTTTAAATATTTAATAATTCAAAATATTTTTAACATTAGATAATATTTAATAATTTAAATTGCAAACTGATCATGCAAAAGAGATCAGTAATTTAGTATACGCCTCAACTATCAATTGACCTATAAAGTATGATGCAAATCAAAATTGCATCAATTATGGTTTTACGAACAGAATTTTAGCCGCACAGACAAAGTGTCACCAAGACAAAAGTATATAATATTTCAAACAAATAAATAGAAGATAAAGAAAATCATCATCCAAGAGAAACTCACAAAAATGTGGAGGGGGTATTTATCTTAATCTTTATAAGTGTAGAGAAAGTCAACATATTTTTATATAAACTCATAACCCACCAAAAATAATGCCAACTGTTTCTAAACTTTGAACAATATGATTCGTAAATAAGACTCATTATTTTTTTTAAAACACGGTAAACTAAGAAAATCTAGTTTAATAACTTTCAGGCATTTATTTCCTGCACTTCCTTATTTGAATCCAGTATCTCTCGTTGTATTTTGAAAAGTCTATTTCAAAATGAAAAATTATATTGCAGAATGAACTTTCAGAATACAATGAAACGCGATGGATTCAAACGTGTGACTTTTACCATGCCAACTTAAAAGAATACAAAAGCAATTTTGGTGATAGATATCTAGCAATTCTTCCTAAATAAGAATGGATTTTTTGTTTAAAGCCCAACAACAAAAGAGGTCCATGTCATCCCAACTTTGCTTATTGAGTGAAACTTCTTGCACCTCCAAATTTTGCTTCAGGCACCCAGACCCATTACATTTTGGACTGTCTAATGCAAAATGTAAAATTATATTTTAGATTCGACACTCCATGATATAGGGACATGCTAGGAGCACCCAGCAACATTACTGATGCACCCAGCAATTAGGTAAATGGGCAAAATTGCCCTTGCATTAAAAAAAATAATTTCTTCTTCCGGAAGAACAATTTGTGTTCTACCAGAAGAACCTTCTTCCGGAAAGCTTCCGGGAGAAGGTTCTTTCAGTAGCTTTCCGGAAGAACCTTCTTCCGGAGAAGCTATCGGAAAAACCTTCTTCCGGAAGAATAATTTGTGTTACCGGAAGAACCTTCTTTCGGAAAGCTTTACCGGTAGAACAAATTCTTCTGGTAGAATAAATTGTTCTACCGGAAGAACCTTCTTCCGGAAGAAGGAATTATTTTTTTAGCACAAGGACAATTTTGCCCATTCACCTAATTGATGGGTGCACCAACAATGTTGCTGGGTGCACCTAGCATGTCCCCATGATATAATGAGGTGTCAGGGAGGTCCAGGAAGCAACACTCTTGCTTCTTGATCTAACAAAACTCTATTAAGTTCAATCCAAGAACAAAAAAAAAACATTAATTTACCCAAAAATTAAATTGAAGAAAGAACACAATGAATCCTACTTGTGTTTAGATACCTAATTCAAACATAAAATCCAACTATCAGGTAATGAAAATGATCACAAATTATGTGATCCAAGGAGTGGGACCACATGACATAATACTCTTTGTAATCCTTTTTTTTTTCTCAACATAAGCTATAAAATATCTCCCAAATCCCGTTCCCTTCTACTCTAACAACACTCACTAAACTCCCAAGTCAAAACCAGCAATTAGGAGAAAAAAAAAGGTTTTGATTTGGTATTTTCAAAGGGGCAAAGCTAGGTGAAGTGCAGTGTGGGGTTGTTATTGGTCTGAATCCCATTTGTTAATGGCCCCTACAAACCTAAGAAAATACCTCCTTATCCCACAACTCAAACCACGCCCCTTCCTCTTCCCTTCCCCTTCCCTGTGCCCTTAAACAACTCCATCACTATCCATTGAGCTCACCGTCGAGAGACCTAAACCACCCCACAGATCGTGCGGTCAAGATTTGCATCGCGACAATAAAAATCGGCATCGCGTCAACCTATGTTAAACCCCTCCCCTTCCCCTCTTCAGTTCTTGTTTTTCTTCTATTTTTTATTATTGACTATTGGTAGTGTCGCGCAAGATGTTGTTGTTGGTATGGTATGGCATGGTGCGATGATGTTGTTGGAATGGTGGTGGCGTTTTGATGTTGTTGTTGGGATGGTGGTGATGGCGACGCGTGGTGCAATGTGGTGGTGGCTTGGATGATTGGAAGAAGAAACCGATTAGCAAAGAGGAAGAAGAGGG
Source organism: Glycine soja (assembly GCF_004193775.1). Taxonomy (NCBI): domain Eukaryota; kingdom Viridiplantae; phylum Streptophyta; class Magnoliopsida; order Fabales; family Fabaceae; genus Glycine; species Glycine soja. Next base: position 39,354,825 of record NC_041011.1, on the reverse strand, counting down.
TGTGTAAAAAAGGTATTCAATGGAAGTGTAGTTTTGTTTTACTAAGTTTGGGTGGGAAAAAAAGCAACCAAAACACGAGTATGTTGTATAATTTACAACAGATCATGTTTTTGTTGCTTTTTTATTTTGCACCCCTTCAAAAAGTATCGAACACATGATTTCATTGTCCAGTTGTATAATGAAATTGTGTTTTCATTGTTATTTTTTTTACCTCCTTCAGAAAGTCATGGAAACATTTGTGTAACAAAATCGTATTTTCATTATTTATTTTTTCGTGCCCCTTTCATAAATAACAAAAAAATGATTTCGTTGTACAATTATACAATGTAATCGGTGTTTTCATAAAAAAAGGTGTTTTTGGAAGAAAAAAGTATTAGTCCCTTGGTTGGGACCAATAGCAACTCCCAATATAGTGAGCAGAAGATAGGGGACATGCTAGGTGCACCCAGCAACATTGCTAGGACACCCAGCAACATTGCTGGGACACCCAGCAATTAGGTGAATGGGCAAAATTGCCCTTGCGTTAAAAAAATAATTTCTTCTTCCGAAAGAAGGTTCTTCCGGAAAGCTTCCGGAAGAAGGTTTTTCCGAAAATTTTCCAGAAGAACAATTTGTGTTCTACCGGAAGAACCTTCTTCTAGAAGAACAATTTGTGTTCTAATGGAAAAACCTTCTTCCGGAAAGCTTCCGGAAGAAGGTTCTTCCGGTAGAACAAATTGTTCATCCGGAAGAACCTTCTTCCGGAGAAGTTACCGGAAGAAGTTCTTCCGGTAGCTTCTCCAAAAGAAGGTTCTTCTGGTAGAATAAATTGTTCTACCGGAAGAACCTTCTTCCGAAAGAAGGAATTATTTTTTAACACAAGGGCAATTTTGCCCATTCACCTAATTGCTGGGTGCACCAGCAATGTTGCTGGGTGCACCTAGCATGTCCCAGAAAATAGCCATTTGTATTCTGTAGAGCACTAATAGCAGTTATTGGCTACCATGTTCTGATTTGGTAACTTAGAAACACTCTTGAGTCTTGTGTGGCTCATTGTGATGCTATGTGCATTCTCAAGTCAATTGACATTATCTCATTTAGCAACAAGACGGTCAAAACTAATATTAATACTACTTGATCACGATTCACAAAAAGAAGGCACCAGTTCAAGTTCTTTTTCTAAAATAATCACTGAGAAGGATTGAAATATTTTTTATCAATAAATACTAAAATGATTCATCCATCAAATTTCTATTAATTATGTTTTTTTTAAAAAAAATCAACTCCAAAATCAAGGTTATTCTGAGATAGGTGTGTCCTCATAGATAATAAGTAACCATCCAAAATGAAATCGTATAGGTGTGCTTATATAGATGTACTTGTTCAAGCAAAACCAATATTATTTGAATCATGAATCATAATTTGTATTGAATTGTAAGATTTAGAAGATAATGAAAAATTACTTCAAATATATCATATAGATTATATATAGTGTTCAATGTAAAAATTATAAATAAGCTGGAAATAGATAAAAGAATATAACTAGAAGACTTATAAAGCAAAATTAGTTTGTGAAGTCTTTATTTCAAAAGAATGGAAATGAAACAATTAAATAACTAAATAGAGTACATGTATTCAATGAGTGAGACACAAATACCAGTGGTGGAATAATCAAATACTATAAGTTGAGAATTGTTTTTTCGATTCCTTTTTATTTAACAATTTAAGTTTATGTGACTTATCCATTTTTTATGGGAATTGCTGAAAGAAAAGTAAAAAAAAATAATGAATTGTTGAATTGTGTGATTCATATTGATGATAGAAATTGCATACATTCATTCATGTATCAAAAGATACAAAATCATGTAAGGTTCATCTTATGATATGAATAAGTAATTAGTCAAATTGTATTGAATTGTGAATGGTAAGATTCTGCAGAACTTATAGGTACATGCTCATATAGGCAAAAGATACATGCATTCTCAAAGTCAAAATCAATGAAATAAGCCAATGAAATGAAAAATAAAATACAAATCAATAAAATCAAAATTGAAACACAAATTAAAGCAACAAACCCTAATCTGATAGAAGAAATGCGCTAAGATGAGTAAGAGAAAGACACGAGCCTGGTTACTAGAGAGAGGGGGGCTCTGATGAATCGAGAAAGAGAAAAAGAAGCATTGAATTGAGAGATAGAGTGTAGTGTTGTAGAGAGAACGTGTGGTATTATAGTGAAAGAGATTGAGCCTAGCACTATAACGAGAGAGAGAGTAGTGTTGTGTATGAGAGAAGTGAAGGATTTTAAATTCTTTATTTTTTAGAAGAATTCAAAATTTTCCTATTTTAGTTAATTAAAATGTCGTATAAAAATTCTAAAATTTCATACCTATATAAATATTCTATTCAAACAAATTTGATTCAATTATTAGGAGGTGAAAGGAATGAAGTAAGGTTTGATACATGTTGGGTTGGATGATATTAGATTTGTGACATTTTTTTATCCAATCGAATCAATTTCAATTGGTTAGAATCAGATTTTGCCTAATATGTGACCTGATCCAAACCAATCTTATTATGATCGAATTGGGTCATCAGATTTATTATTAAAATAATAATAAATGAAAAAAAAATTGAAAATAAATTTAGGAAAGTGATTTTAGTTGTACATAATTTTATACATTTAACTCAAACTATTTTTTAACTACTATTCTAATATGCAACTTGTTCAATTCTAAGTCAAAAATTGAATCATGTTTTAAATCATAGTAATAAGTAGCCTTAAAATGAAAAAAAATACAATAAAATTGGATTGGTCTAAAAAGCCCAAACTCTTAATGTTACAAACATAAAGTAAAAATGAAACATAGTAAGTAATCGAGTGGATTGGATTGAATTCTCAAAATCAAAATCTAATCAGAAGTCATTTGATTTTTATATTTTCAATATGATATAAATCAATGATCCAAACCAATTCAAAATTTTCAGCTTGGATTCATTCAGATCAAATTGATCTGGATCTATGGCCACCCCTAGAATGGAAGGGAGCAAAATCCCCCCCTTCATCTAATTTTTGCTTTCCTCCAATATTGGGAGATTTGGAGGGAAGTGAAGGAGATTTAAAGCATTTTAACTGTAATTACTACAATATCCTTATGTTTTGAAATTTAAAATTATAAGGATATTGATAATTGGTTTTCACACTTTATTTTTGTGAGCAATCATCTTAATTTCTCTTTAATTTGAAGTTTTAACTCTCCCATTTATGAATAAAAAAAATAAATAATTAGAGTTTAGTTTGATTTGGCAATTGAATATGTTTTGATTGATTTTGTTTACTTTTTTTAATAAAGGAGTGAAAATTCAAGTGAAGCAAAAATGGAGCTTTTGAAGGACAAGACTCGTGTCAACCTTCCATAAGCAAGACATGTTCTAGAGAGCTACAAAAATGTTGCTCAATCGAGACCTATTGGTTGCTCTAGCCAAATCTATTGTTGAGAGTAACTTCAACCGACACTTAAGCAAGAGACCAGTCTTGCTTCAACAAGATTACTTCCAAAGCTCAACATATGCACTCTCGCTTAATTGAGAGTCCATCCTTGCTTAAGCAAGAGCTAACGTGGTAGTTTTAGTTGGAGAAACTTGTTTGGGAAACACACAAAGTTGATATTGATTCAATTGGAGAAGTTCGTTAGACACAATTTTGGGTGTTAATTTCTCCTTGAAGCTCTTCTATGATTGAATCTTCCATCTTTATCCATTTTTCTTTGGTTTTTGATCTTTCCATGGCCAGACATAACTAAATCCCTGGTTGTTAGGATTGGACTATAGTAGAACCTCAAACATGTATTCTCTATGACTTTCATATCTATTTTTTTTCTTTAATGCAATTTATTATATTTCAATGTTTCATATTTTTCTATTGCTTGATCATCCATGGTTTTGTGAATTGTTTTGTGTTTGAAAACACAATCTAATTAATCAGAAGTAGAATGATTAATAGATCTAATTGCTAGGGATAGGGTTTTGATTCAATAATTCTTGCAATCTATATCTCTAAACCTAGTTTCTAGATTAGATCTACTAAGGAATTAAGATTTGAGAAATTTTGCAAGGATTGATTATGTGTTGAAGTAGAAATGTAATATAAGATATTGATTATATTGGTAAGAGTCTCTATGAATTCTGATCCTAACAACATTTGACTCACCTAAACTTTTCATTCAACAAAAGAATTATGAAAATATAGGTTTAATTACATTTTTGTCCCACAAGATATTGCAATTATGCAATTTTAGTTTTCAATTGTATCAATTAGGTCCCTCGAGTATCACACATGTATAATTTTGGTTTCCTAAATTTCAGTTACGTTAAGGCAATTGACCAGTATCACAATTGTGTAGTTTTGTCCAAAAAATTAATTCCAATTACACAATTATGAAATTTGAACAATTAAAGTTGCACAATTATAATGCCTTATTTTCCTGTTAAACCAAATTGGTATTTATTACTTTATCACACAAAATGAATCAACTTAAGAAAACATGATAAAATGAGAGATATCACATTATTCAACATTGTCACATATCATGGCAAAAATTGACCATGATTAATTTGATCTAATTAAAACATTAAAAAAAATAATTTTTAAATAAAATAATTAATTTTATGTTATGTGTTTATTTAAATTATTTTTTTAAAAAAAATAGAAAACTAAAAATTTCCAATCTATTTCTTTTAAAAAATCGATTTTTTAAATATTTAAATAAATAAACTAGCCCTTAGGGATACCTATATCAATTTATGAGACCGTGAAATTTGATCCAATCAAACGGTTTACAATCAGCTTTGAATTTTGATTGAAGGCGCATCCCCTTCTCCCTTTCAAATTTTGGTCTCCACTACGAATTCGCACAAACCCTACCCACATCTTTTTTTTTTTTTTTCTTTTGCAGTTGCTAGGCACCAAGATGAAAGTCAACATCTTGCGTATCCTTTCCATTCTTCTTCGTTTCATCTTTAAATCGTTTCTTTGTTTTACTACTTTTTGCATTTTTTATAGGCAAATTAATTGTTAGGATTGTTAGTTTTTTTTTTTTTAGCAGAGGCGATCCGAATCGTGACTATTTTTTGCATTCTACATGTTTTTGTCTTTAAACCTTACCCACATCTTCTTTTTGTAGTTGTTTTTTTTCTTCTTCTTCTTCTTCTTCTTCTTCAAATTTTCGTGCTTTCATTTTCAGCCTAATTCTTGTCAATATAACGAGAATTGGGTGTTTGTGGAAAAGGAAAAGAAAATGTTTTTCTTGACTAAGGTCTCTACTTGGATATCTGCTGTACTTCTAAAAAGAGTATGCTCTCTCTCTCTTAAACATAACTTTCATATAATGATGAACTTGTTCTGCTCACTTTGTCTTTCAAATTATTCCCTAGCTGAATTTTCTGGATGGTTATATTACCATATCTGCTGAATAATTATGGTTGAGCCTGTTAGAGAAGATAGAAAAATGAGGGAAGTGAAAATGAAGTGAGATAGAAATGCCTTGATTTTCACTCTTGATGTATGGTTGGGTTGAGTCTGGAAAGTTGTCTTTAGCTTACTTTCGTGCTATGGGAGGATTTGCAACTGTGTGTCTGTAATGAGAGGATATGTTGCATTTTCAATTGCTTGGTGGAATATTAGAGATGGTAGTCATTAGTGAAAATGAAGTGGAATGGAAAGGTTTTGATTTTAAGTTGGTGGAACTTGTTAGGTGGTGTGGATAAAAGTAGGTTGTGAATAATTTTCTGCCGACATTTATGCTATAGAAGAACAGACAAAACTGGTATGACCTGTGTGAAATTGAGTTGGTTGCATTTCACTTTCAATTGCTCCAAATTTCTATTGTACCAAGCAAATTTAACATAGTTTTTTTTTTTCCAAATTTTTAGCCTCCCTAGTTTCTATCTTTTCATTTGCTTTGCGACTAAATCAAGCACATCCTTAATTTTCTCATTCCCTTTTGTCAAATATAGATGGCATGCTGTTGCTTCATGGACTTGGGATGCCCAGGATGAAACCTGTGGGATTTGTAGGATGGCCTTTGATGGATGTTGTCCTGACTGTAAACTTCCTGGAGATGACTGCCCATTGAGTAAGCTACTCTTGATGATATTATTGGCGACTTTCATCGTTATTATGTTTTGCACCAAATTGTCTTGAGTTATTTTTCTTAACTAATCTTTTATATTTTGAGAATTCTACGCTACTGTAGCAGTAGTAACTAGTAAATGCAACTGTACAGTGTGTAAATGCTTGTAATTTATTATTCACACATTAGCTTCTATTGAGTAAATGACTTATGTGTGGATAGTGATTGTGATGTGGGGTCTTAAGCAAGCCTCAAAACAGATTTTTAGTAGTCTGTTTAGTAGACCTACCACAACGTGGATTCTATCCAACTAACAATCTAGATGGTGTGAATGTGAATGAAGATTTCAAGCTTAGCTTATAAGTTTCAGAGTTTGTAGGTTTCTAAAAAGACCCTTTTATTGCTTTTTTGGGGTCTGTACATGTAGGGCTGTTAGAACTGGTGGTGAAATCTGAAGAAAACTCAAGAATAGATGAAGGAGAGAAAATCGAAATAGTTTCTCCCAAGAATGTATTATTGAAATTGAAGAAATGAATAGAGTAGCAGTTACAAATATGCCAACTGATCCACCCTCTAACTGCCTACCTCTGAAGACTAAGCTTCTCTTATTTATACTACTCATTCTAACTATTCCGTTAAGATTTACAGCTGGCACAGGTCCATGATTAACAGAACTAACAACCTAGGAACTACGCTCGGTTCCTTCTCTCATACACCTTCCTAATAGGAAGCCTTGCTCGACTAGCAATCCTATCAAGGGCAGTGACAGCAAATAACTCTGTCCTCTTATTAGGTAGGATGATTGAGATTACATAGTATCACGTTAGGAATTTCCAGTTTTCCTAATTGCAGATGCATTAGGCTACCTCCAAACATAATTTGTAGTTTCATATATATACTGATACATAAGTTTAAAGTTCTCTAGCTCCCTTGATTTGAATGTGTTGAACTGTTGCAAAGATGCTATTATCGCTGACAAACATGTTGACTATTTAAAAAGTTTTATGCATACCCAAGGAGTTTGAAGGAATTCCCACTTCAAGAAATCATTAGGATTACATAACGCTATTAAGAAATGCATTAATATATGGATAATGGTAATCTGTCTTTTTCTAGGTAACAAGAGTTGCATGGATTGAATGCCTGACTAACTAACTGATCCAATTGCTATATTCTGTGAATATTGATATCAGCAATTAATCTAACATATTTTTCTACAGTTTGGGGTGTATGCAATCACGCATTTCATTTGCACTGTATCCTGAAATGGGTGAATTCTCAGACATCACAAGCGCATTGCCCCATGTGCCGTCGGGAGTGGCAGTTTAAAGGATGAGAGCAAAATTCTCTTTTTTTTGAAGTGTGATCACAGAGAGCAACATTATAAATTGGTATGGTTAAATTGAGGACCTTTCTTCTTCGACTTTTCCATGCATACAAGATGTATTTTCCTTATTAGCAAATCTGTATCTTCATTGTAACTTGTAAGGAGATCGAAATCAAAGTTTCTGTAAAGTGCAAGTTTATTTTTTCCACTAATGACTAATGATAATGTCCTTTTCTTTTGTTTTCTGCTCTGATCCGATAGTATATGCTGATGTCAAGCTGCTCATATTCATAGATAGCAACTGGATTCCATAAGAATAAACAGTCAAGCTGGTCATATATATGATTGAAATTGAACCTTTATAAATTTTACATAATTAAGGCCCCGATTGGGGTGGTTGTAAGTTTCTGATTTTTTTGGTTTTAAAATGAAATTTCAAAACGAAAACGTGTTCAGCAAAATTGGGGTTGAATTGATTTTTTTTTTATTGGTTTTCAAAACAACTTTACCATTATTTGTAAAACAAAAAAAAATTGTCTCGATGACTTCTCTTTCTCTTCGACCTCTCTCTCTCTCCATGTGACCCTCTCTCTCATTGCCATTCTTCGCAACTCACTGTTTGCTGGTTGTTGTCACCCGCCTCTCATCGTTGCCTCTATCAGTCGATGAGCTCTCTTTTGTCAACTCTTTCTCTCTCACCAACTGTTGTTGTTCATTGCTCGTTGCCAAGATTTGTGTGCTCTTTGTTGTCGTTCATTGCTCGTTGTGTATGTGTGTGATAATGGGGAAACAAAGACTTGTTTGAGGGGAGTAGATTTGAGGGTTTTCTAAAAGGGTTTTTTTTTTTCCCTGTATGTGTGATAATGTGTATGTGTATGTGTGTTAATTGATAAAGGGCAGTTTTCTGCCAGATTGATGAAAGGAAAAGGGAAGCATTCTCATTTGTGTGGTTTAGCATTGCTCATACCAGCAATTGGAGTAAACTATACATTCTTTGAATAGGCAAAAACCAAAAGCAATTAGGTCAATAATATTGCACATACAATCAAAATTCTCTCTCTAAATTAGTTTAATTTTTTTTTAAAGGGACTTGACTTCCATAAAAGAATTGCAAAAATCTAGTGTTGGCATATGCACTGCTCTTAGTAGGAGTAAATAGAGAAAGGTGCAATTTTTCTGTCTACTATTGTATATGTTGAACCATTGTGATGTTTATTGTGATTTCCGTTCAAACAAAATTTAGATACAGGAAGGAGATGATTTTGATATGGAGAAATATAGCAATATGCTATAGAAATTGCTCAATTTGAAGTTGAAGAATTAGATTAAAACAATATGACAAAGCAACATTTGCTCTTGCCACCATTAGTGAGTACAACAAATATCCATCAAATGTCAAATTTTTAAGATTGAATTACTCAACGATTATGGGATACAACTAATGTAATACCTTAATTATATTATACTTAATGTGTAATTTTCCGCTCATGTGTAATTTTTTGTTTAATAGAAACTTAACACAACTTTTAGAAACATGTTATGTATCGTGGTTTATTATTATTAGTGTTTTGTACAATTTTTTATAGTTTAAACATTATTTTATTGTACAACTTAACACAACTTTTTATAGTTTAAACATTATTTTTCTTGTACAATTTTTTATTTTTTTAATATTTTGCAGCAAATTTAATTATTTTAATTTTTAATTAATTTTGTGTTCATATATTTTTTATATTGTATGATTTTATAATGGAAGGAGATAAAATAGAATATTTGACTTATTTTATCTAACTTTTAATTTACAACAATTTAAAAAAAAATAAAAACCAAAATAGATTGAAACTTAAAACTCGAAACAAAAACTAATTTTAATTTTTATAAATTTTGAAATTAAAAACAGAAAATCACCCCGGGCTAGGGTTTCATTATTGAAGATATAAATTCTCAATGCAAACATGATGGTGAAGTGTTGCATAACATTATGAACCTAATTAACGTGTCACGAATTTCTAACTCTCTTTTATCCAAGTTTCATGACCTGGCACTAAAAGATTAGTTTGACACGTGGCAAGTGTCAGTTGCATTTTTCATTTATGTAGTTAGCTTAAATTATAATTTAAGTCTTTTAAAATATTAAGCGTATAAAGCTAGGCCTCTAAATCTGTTGTTTGTCACGTCAATCGATTATTTTCCCATGACAATATAATATGGATCACATCCAAATGTGGCCATATATATATCTATTAGTAAATAAAGTTGTATTCCTAAAATTGTCACATCATCATTGTTGTTTAAAACATTTGGCTAAATGACAAAAATAGAAAGAACTTGTACCGAAGTAATTAAATTGGAGTGGAGGAGGAAAAAAAACACTCATTTTCGCTTAAAAAATAAAACTTGTCTAGTGGTGGCATTTGTTCTACAATCTTCACATTCACATTTGAATATTGCACATAGGAGGATTCCAAAGAAAAAAACTCTGTACATGAGTATTGCTCATTCATATTTGAGTATTGCACATAGGAGGATTCCAATGATTTCAAAAACAATTTCATGCCTTGTTGGTGGTTTTGCCGGTTGGTGACAAAAATCAGTGCAACTGGGGTAGCATCTCTTGTTATAATAGCAGAACCATGGCGGGGCTTCAAAGAGTAAGATACAAATTAATATGATTTTCTTATTAGCTGAAAAATCATAATTATAGCTCCATTATGAACCCCTAAGAAACCACCGAGTCAAAAGTATAAAAGAAGGAAAGCCTTCATGAATTTCCTTTACTTGTCTTTTTCTTTCTGCTCAATTTCTCAAAGGATCCCGCCAAATTTATCGTTGTTTTCATGATACTATTTACGATTAAATTTATTGAATAAAAATTAAACAGTTAATAATGAGTTACGTATTTGTTTATCAAGAACATACTGATAATGAATCAGATTTTTTTTATAATATCATTGGTCATTATCGTTAATCTTTATCAGAAACAAAGATAAGACTGAATATGTGCAAAAGGGGCTCAATAATACAAGAACCTTGTCCCCATTGAACAGATGAATGACATCGACAGAACAACTTTAACTGCTTAACAAACACTCAAAATGCATTTTCAAAAATCAAAACAGAATACGTAAGAAGAATAAATCCGATTTATTAATTTGAAAGTAATGAATAGTACAATTTACATAAGATACATGAACAAGACCGTTGATACAAATAAAATTGTGTATTTCAAATCGATTACCAAATCTAGAGACTACATGCACAAGCTAGCAAGCTACACACTCCACTCTCGCTTAAGCTAAAAACAGAAGGGTTTTTAAAAACAGAACAAAAGAAAATGGCAACATTGACAACGATAGATTGAAGAAACAGTAATATCTGAGTTGAAAGACAGAAACGCCCATGACATTTGTTTATTGTCCACCTGCCACAAAAAAAGCATCATTTCATCAGTGAAATTAGGAGGTCCACCTTAAAAATTAAGCTAATCAAAGCCAAACCCACTTGAAATTCCTTTAATCACAGTTATTAGCACGAGAAATTAACATCAAATCAGTGCGAGGTTGAACATCATGCCCTTCTCTATTTAAACATTTTTTCTTCTTTCTTAATTATAACTATTGTTCTTCTGAATGAAGATATTGTGGTTTTCTTTTTATATATAAAAAGAAAGAAAGAAGGAAGGAAATAAATATATGGATTTCATCATAAGACTACTCAACAACTCAAACTCAAGTACAAGAGCTTATGCTGCTTGAAGCCTTGAAACTTTGCTTCAAATATAATATGACAAGTCCTCAAAAAACTCCAACGGCAAAACTATTTCAAACCTGAATTCCTTGAAGTAAATATTTATTTTACAAGAAAAATAAGATAAATGAATCTCTTCCATGAAAAAGGGTCACTTACAAAAGTTAAAGGGTGACGATCACTTGGTGATAGAATAGACAGCATAGATAATTCCAGGTATATAACCAAAAAGGGTCAGCACCAAACAAATCCAGAACTCCACCTGCATCCAACGAATTATCATCAACCATGTGTTGTATTAATTAGTCACACACTCTACAAATCCATTAACATGCAATGAAAAAAGGTAACCAATTTTTGTGTGTAAAATCTTTAATTCTGAAAAGAAAATATGTAAAATTAATATATACCTGGCAACCATATTTGAGAAAGACACCAAGAGGAGGGAGAATAATGGCAAGAAGGATGTCTATGCATGTAGCTGCACCGTCACCGGCCATTTTTTTTTTTTCACTCTGGATTTCCTTAACTTAGAAACTTTTTTTCTTTCTGTGGAAGTAGTTGCAACTTTTGCGAAGCAAATGGAACAATTCGAATTCGAACGTAACACTACTACTACCTTTATCTGCCGAATTGATGAGTTGTAACTTGTGACGGAGACCAAGGGGGTGGTGCATGCTTACTTATAAGCCACGTACACACTCCATGGACCAACGTGGCATCTTTTCATTGGAAACTTGAAGGCGGTTGCTTAACCTTGTGTAAATTCCGCGTGCCACTATGTCGTTATCACATTATGCCAACGCGAAAGAAACTATTCTTTAACTAAGTTCTCATGAATCCATGCTATTTTAACGTGTATGGTGTTTAAATTTGATAATTATTAACGTATCTATACCAAGAATGGTCTAGTTTAACAATAGTCATTAAGTTTAAAAAAAATTGCCGAAAGCAATGTATTTCTCGGGTAAAAGTTGTAAGATTAATTGCTGAGAAATTATACTATCAATTAAGAGGGCAATTCCTCTTGTCATCAAATGCTCTATTCAGATAGTCAAGAATTTGAATTTTGTCATATACTTAAAAAAAAACTTCAACTATTAATCACTTGTATCATATTTTAGAAATTTTATTAAATAAAAAATACTTATGATATATAACTTTTTCAATGATATAGGAGACATTAATGAAGAGATTAGCCAGTAAAGAGTAAAGACTAAGGAGAATGAGAGAGAAATAAATGATAAATTCAAATCTCACACTAAAAATAATAATAAATTAACAATTATCATTTGTGCATAAAAAAAAAGTATTTCAATAATATAATTATGTCTACATTATAATTTCAAAAATTAGCGTACTTAACGGTCAATGAAAATAAAAGATAACGTTATCCTTTGGATTCGAAGAAGAATGAGACAGCTGAGGTGTAAGGTTGGCATCATGTAACAGAGACAGGGAATAGTGTTGGTTGTAGTGCCACGTGGGGGCCACAAGAAGTATGCAAAAAATAGTAACACACCCAATGAAAGTCAAAGGCAGAGTGTGGAAACTGAAGAGATCGACGGCTACTATGTTGCCGCGCCAATGAGAACCAACGGCGATAATGGAGCCACGCTTTATGGGGTCCCATGTTACAACCGACCTCTCACGTGTGTGTGCCACCTCCTTTATCTTCTTTTTCTTTTATTGGCTGATTTATTTAAAGAAGGAATAGGTTCTTCTTCATTTTAGAGAATAAAGTAAACTGTTTTAGCTGTTAAATGAAAGAAAAAAAAACTTTATTTTTTTATATGCGTATTTTTGCGTATGTATATAATATTAATTTTTACATTTTTATATTGCTAATTAAAAAACTTAAGTAAGAATTTCCTTAAAATGTTCAAATTCACTTAAGAGTATCTTTAGACAGAGAGTTTTAGAAGGAAAAGAAAAAAAGAGTGATTTTTTAATTAATAAAAAATAATAATCCTCCACGGACGTGTACATGGAGCAATGGGATCAATAGACTGTAAATTATATTGGTATCGATATTAAACTTTTTTGAAGGCTGGTATTGATATTAATATATATATATATATATATATATATATATATATATATATATATATATATATATATATATATATATATAAAACAACTTAATTGTCCGAATTAAAGTTATTTGAATTAATATTTCAAAATAAAAAGGATAATAGATAGTTAGATCTTTTATTTCAAGGACGTGCACGTACTGATCATCACCTTAAATATTAGATTCTTTTTTTTATTAAACTTAAACCTATTAAATAAAATATTTTAGATATATTTATTTCTGCATGTCTTCCTAATTTTTATTTTGATTCTGATTCTTGATTGATGTAGGTATCAAATTGTCTATCGCGATTAGGCCAGTGGTCGACCTCTCATAATCCCCTTTAAAGATAATGGTATCAAATCATGTTATATAAAAGCATGAATTTAACTTTGATAGATTATTATATTATCATCAAATTTGTATTGATAATTGTTTAAGTCATTCTCTCGGTTTTAAAAAAATTATACTGTGAATTAATTATAAATTTATTTAGTATAATTTTAAATTAAAATTAATAAATTTATTACACATTAAGACGTTATATATAAATGAGTCATTCTTCATAAAAATATAAAATATTAATTTTATTTAATATAATGATTATATTAAATAACAATATATAAAAATCAAACTAAATATTTAGAGTAACATGTAATCATGTATATGTTATTTTTAATGTACAATGTATAGGAAATCAGATCCGTCAAAAGTGCACCACGTGCCGCCAACACGTCAACTTCACATTCGTGCAAGCCACGTGGTGCAAATAATATTTTCTTTCATTTTCAGACAATAACTTTTTTTCAGTTTAAACTTTATATTTTTCTTTCTTCTACGGGTGAATAAGATTCCGTATCAACTATATCAGTCGCAAAAAGTTTTCTTTGTTAAATTAAAAATAATAAATTGGACTGAAAAATATTTTTTCATATTTAGTTTTGTTCGTATATTTCATTATTCATCATTATAATTATGGTTTTATTCAAGTATAATGTTTTAATAATTAAGTTTTTTCTAATTTCACGATCTGTAAAATTATTTTTAATTTTAATTTTTATTTTCTATAGTTTACTTTATTTCTTATTTATTAATTTCTATTTTGTTTATTTGGTTATGTTCATGTAGTTGATCATCAATCATTATAAATATCATTTTTTCCTAATAACTATTTATTATTATAATAAAATCATCTAATTTTCATTGCCTATAATTGAATTTCTATCTTTTTAATTTTCAGTAATAAATTATATTTCTTAATTGCATTTTTTTCTTATTTATTAAGTATAAATATTTTTTATTTTATATATGTTCATGTATTTCACTATAAATCATTTTAATTATTTTTTTTCCTTATGATTTCCCTTATAGGTTTAATTAATATTTAATTATAATTGTACTTTTAACTTTTCCTTTTTGGGTAATTAATTATATTTGTTACTTTGTAATTTATTTTTTACTGTTTTCATTTTATATATGTTCATTTATTTCACTATCAAATTATCAATAATTATAATTCTGAATTGGTATGCTTATAACTTTTTAACTATAAAATAGTTCATTTTGTTTCGAATTTTCATTATCTATAATTGTATTTTTAAATTTTCCTTTTTTATTTTTAGTATCCAATAATATTTATTATTTTTTAAAATTTATTTCATATTCATTTAATTATAAAGCTTTTTTCCTTTTATATTTGTTCATGTATTTCATTATAAATATCTATAATTCTTATTATGTTTCTTTATAAATCTTTATAGTGGAATTAGAAAATAATTTCTCATGTTTCCATGAGAATCTAACTTTTCACTTCATTAGTATGGGAATAAAAATTGTGTTAACATGAAAATACATTTTTTTTTAAGAATAAAAGATATCCGAGAATATTCTCTAATAAATTACTAACAAGCATAAAAATAAACATTATCACAACCTTTGTATTTGTATAAATGCAAGATGATTTAGTGAAACAAATGACTCCTATGTATTATTATTTGATTTTAAATCTATTGATTTGAAAAATCTTATTTGACTCCTTATTCAATAAATTTTACATATGGTTTAATAATTTTAAAAAATAAATAATAATGAAGTCTGTATTGAAAATGTCATGTTAAAAATATATTATAAAATTTCTCTTTTATGCGTATTAACATGTTTTTTCCGATATTTATTAACGTGTTTCTCTTTAAAAAAAATAGAAAATAAATATTATATATAAAAGAACTAATAATATGTTTAAATTTATATAAAAAAACACACTCATATTTTCAAAAGTAAAAACTATCCGAATGATTAATTAACTCCACCATTTGGCTATTTAGTTTTTAAGGTAGAAATCGTGGGTAGAACTGAATTGAGTTAGGTTTAACTTAAACTCAATTTAACGATAGTAAAATTCTGTTTGTTTAATAGCACCATTTTCGTAAAAAAAATTTAATCAGAATTTGTATTTAAAAAATCTTATAATAATTAGATAAATTTTTCAAAACAAAACCAATTTACATAAAAAAAAAAGAAGTTTCATCAATGCTTTCTTAAGAATTAAAAAATAAAAAGCCTTCATAAAATTCATAAAAAAATAATAGAGTAAATTATCTGAAGTTTTCATTTAATTATACAAGTATTTTATGTTTGTTTAACCATTACATTCACCTTTCTTGGAAGAGATGTTAGTGTAAGATTTGATGATGTATTAAGAGAGTGTGGGGATAATATTTTCAAACTTAAAAGAAAATTAGTGTAATAAAATAAAAAATGATGGAATTATATGTAATTTGATAAATAAAAAAAATTGTGCAACTTACTCAAAACAATATTATAAAGTACTTTAAGAAAATTAAACAAACGGGCCTTTTAAGCTTCGTTGAGTCTTGATTCGTTAGGAAGGTAAACCTATTTTATTGGCCCAAGCGTGACTTATTCTTAAGAACAAATACTGTTTGAATTTTTGGACTAAAAAAACTCTGAATCCAACCAGTCGAGTTAAAGTGTTAAACTGTTAAAGCATTTAATAGATGACAAAAAAAACACACCCTCTATTTAGTATTTTTTTTCTTAAAATTTATATTTGTCTAAACGAATATTAAATTTAAAAATACAATTTTAAAGCTAATGAATTAATCAAATACAGGTTTAAGTTTAATCTTTTTAACAAATAAACTAGATTTAATTTTAGTTATTCAAGTTTAATTCGTTTGCTCGAGTCTCATTTTATTATCAATAAATCAAACCACGACTACTTTGCAAGCTCATTTGATTGTATTCCAGGTTTGAATGATAAGTTATATATTACAAATTTGTTCAAAGACTTAACTAGGTTATTTGATATTTATATACATTAATTATATGTAATGGATACATTTTCAAACCTTTTATAATAATTAATTACAATAATAAAATTTCAATATTGAATTTGGCCCGTTGTAGCTAAAAAAAACTAGTTTGTAAAAAAAAAATAAAAATTAGTTAGATCTTTGCCGGTCCTAGGTTTGAACTCCAAAGTTGGACTAACCCATGAAAGGTAAGAAAGATGCTCCAAATTAAAAAAAAAAAAAAAAAAAAAACACATTCCGGAAAAGGTAGAGGAAGCAACAACCATGGTTTATTTGCAAATTCAATATAAGAGGTTGAATTGAATTGTCTCTCTCCATAACTACATTCTGTCAGCACGTTAAACTTTTACATTCCTTTTAACGTACGGGATTATTAATCGATCAAAGAACATAAGTTTTTTGAAAAATGAATAAGCAGCACGAACAAACTACTATTTTACTACGTTTATTGACCTGCTTTTCATGTGATTAAGTGGCCATGCTAATACACTAGCAAATCGATATCGTATCTCGAGTGTGTTGTCAACTACATGGTCTCTTTTTGTTAACTATATATATATATATATATATATATATATATATATATATATATATATATATATATATATATTGGCAACCGGCAAAATCAAATGAGATTTTCCTTGAATTATTCGCAGTAGATATCATTATAATGAGTCGTGTATACGCAACATATAACAGACTGTACACAAAAGTACAACAGATGTTGAGTCATTGAAGAATGATTTTCTTCTGTCGTAAAGACATGCAGCAATATATATGTCTGCATATACAGAACTAAAGTTTTGTCATTTTTGTTGATTGTGATGAATTATTATCTCATTTTTATCAGATGCCAGGCTTGGATAGATGGCACGCTTGGATTAACCATCACCAACTTGCTGCCTCAGTGACCCTGACACCTTTAAAATTTATTTAGATATTTTCTCGACATTTTTACATTGCATATAATCAAAATTTAGAATACACCCATTTAGACATTTAGTTGTTGGTATAATTGTTATAATTTTTTATTTCAATAATTTGAGTTAATATTATAAGATAATTATATTAGTTATTTATTATTAGTGTGCTTTATTTTATGTTATCAAATTAAGTGAGCATGTTAGATAACTAAATCAAATTATATGAATTTAAATGAGCATATCAATATTGACCTATTAGGGGATAATAAAAATCATAAAGAAGTTTCAATTGAGGAAGAATCATGAATCCACCGATTATGGAGTTAGCTGGTTATCTGTTGTCTCTATTGCATTCCGTAATAGATCCTAAGAAGAGCACATAAATCAAAAATCACTTACAGATTATGGTGCGCGTTTATTTAATTAATCATTATGAATCCATGTATACCTAAAAATCTTCTTAATAATCTAAGATAATGTGTTTCAGGTGGTTATTGGTATTTTATAAGGATTCCCTAAAATTCTAACAAGCGGTGTTAGAGCCACCATTACTATTAGATTATTGAGATTTAAAGTTATTTGATTCTAATTATACTTGAATTGCTTTGGTTATATGAACCATATTTTTTTTGGAACAATACATATTAATTGTCGGTAAATTCAAATATTTCAATGTTCCATATTTAGTTTGAATTCGATTATGTTGTTTTTCGGCATCCTTTTTGGATTTATGCATAACTTTTGTTCACTTGTGGTATATATTTGAGGAAGCTCTCCACATTTTTTTGGGTTTCCAAAATGCTTTTTACGTTGAATTCAAAGCCACATGGGTTATGCCTTTAATAAAGTTATTTTGTGCAATTTGTGAATACTTTGGATGTCATGGTCACGTTGTATACATGACATTAATTTTCATTCTTTTGTTTGCATTGATACAGTGGAATAGACTATAAAGATTAGAAGCACTGACATGGGTTTTTTGAAATGTCTTGGTTTATTGTATTGTTTGTGTTTGATGTTTTTTTTAATTTCTTTCATGAATTTGTGATAGTTTTATTTTCGGATGTGATACAACTTATTTCAAGTATAAATTAATGATAGCCTTAAATATAATTTAAGGATATGATATTTACTTGTCGTAATTAGTGTTTTATATTTTTCTACTATCATATTGAGTGTAAATTTAACCGTAACAAATTCTTCATATTTATTTGTATGTCTAGTAATTTTTATTAATTAAATTGATTGACACAATATAGTGTCAATGTAATCCCTATTGTAAAAATTGATTTAATTAAAATTATGTAGAATTTTGTATGAGATTATTTATACAAATTGTGTTCAGCCCAAAGGAAGACACAATTTGACCAAATAATATTGTACATGTGATGATAAATGTATGACAATTATAAGGTATTTTCATGTGAATAATAGTCGGTCCAAAGAAATGGTATTATTTGACAGAATTTATTATACATATTTGATCATTGTGTTTAGAGTACCAATTACAAATTAATTTCTATGTCCAAAGACTAGGAATTAATGTTGTGTTAGATATCTTGTGATGGGTCTGTTCAACAAAATATTTGCATGTTTTGTTATATATATTTTTATATAACTTAATTATATGTGAAATTTATGCAGTTTTATGACCTCTCATTTATTATATTAAATTGTCTTGTATTTGTTGGTTAAATTGATTGAAACAATGTGTTGTCAAAGTAACCTCTGTTGCGTAAGTTGATTTGATGGAATTTACATAGATGTTGCATGAAATTATTTATGCGAATTGTGTTCGGCCCAAAGAAAGACACAATTTAGCAGAATAATTACATGTTTGCAATGGTAAACATGAGGTGATTATAAATAGTATGACCTTCCATGTGAATAATGAAAATTTCAAATACAATCATTATTTGACCGGAGTAATCATCATATAAGTTTTCCATATGAACAATGGAGTGTCCAAAGACAACATTTGTTTGACAGGATTTATCACCAATGTTTGATCAATGCGTTGAGAGTACCATTTGCAGTTAATCTTTTTCAATCCAAAGATTGAGGATTAATGGTGTGTTGAATATCTTGTTTGAGTCTTGAAATTTACCATAAAGATTATTTGTGCATTGTATGTTCATTGTTATCTTCTTTAATTGTTGTTGTTATTACTACTATGGTTTAAATTACTCATATTATTTGAATCCCAAAACTGTATGTATAAAATTTAGAGTTTGAAGGGAGTCATTTGAAAGTTAAGGATATTGCATAATTTTTTTCTAGAGAAGAAACAAGAGAACAAGATAAGGAATTTCCTTGTTGCTTTTGTAGGATGAGACATATATTAAAAAAAATCCCAATTACATTATTTAGTATGCGAAGAATGATAAACTTTTCATTTTTATTTGTTTTAAAATTAATTTAGTTTTGTACCGAAGGTCGCTAGTGGGTAACTTTTAGTTCTACTACTCATGTAAACATGTCTATACGATGTTTACCTATGAAGTCATTCGCCAAGTGATAATGAAAGATTTATCTATGTGGACAATGACATAAAGTTGTTGTTAAAAGACTTAATTTTATTTGAATTTGGTTGAGACATATATTGAGTTGTTTATTAAACCAAAATTTATTTCTAATTTGGACAAATTTAGTTATTCTTGTTCAATTAGAAATGATAAAGTTAGTCTCTCTTGTGATTTAAATGTTGAAAGTTATGAGTTCTTTTATGGATATTTGAGTGTTCTTATTGCAAACAATTTTGGGTGGTACAAAACTTAAAAATTAATTGAGAATTTCGTCACTTTATAACATAAATGCTTAAGTCATATCTCTTAATAGAAAATTTGGATGCTTATGTTATAGAAAATTTTGGATCCTTTATATTGGTTGAACCTTATAGTCTACATTAAGTATATAATGGAAAAATCAACAAACAAAATGGAATTTAGGTGCTGAAAGAACTAAAGATGTCTTAGAACTAATAGATACATATATTAGTGTTTTATTCCTTATGGATTCATGGAATGAACAAATGTATTTTATTATGTTCATAAATGATTCCTCTTTATTTAAATTATGAGAAGTTTTGGCCTTTAGACATTTAGTCTTTCAAAGCTAAAGTTGAACTTCAACTAGGAAACAAAATTTAGGTTGTCAAATCTGACCGTGGGAAATACTATGGTAGATATGTCATAAGGTGCAACGTTTGGAGGCTCCCATGTGTTTTCTTCAATAATTGTGAAATTGTTTTACAACATATAATGTTAGGCAAACCTAACATGAACAAAGTTATAGAATGATGAAACTAGACTTGTACATATATGATAAGAAGTTTGATTCTTCTCTGCCAAAGTCACTTTGGGGAAAGACATTAAAGAATGCAATTTATATCTTGTTAGGGTACCAATTAAAGTAATCACAAATAACCCCTATAGGTGTGAGCCAGGAAAATCCCAACATTAGGCATATGCACATTTGGGGATGTCAAACCGAAACAATGCCTTATAGGTTGAATAAAGGTAAGCAGGCTTAAAGATAATTAATTACAATTTTTTTGTTACATTTAAAACTCTATCATGTATAAGTTTTATAATCCCACTTTAAGATCATGTTTGAGAAGGGAATGCAAGATTCCTTGAGGAAATTGAGTTTGGAGGGGAAAGAAACATAAGGAATATTGTCTTTAAAGAATAATATGTTATTGACAATAGATAAGTCTTTGTACTTACAATTATTCAAGAAACAGATATGATAATTAAATAATTATGTTACTCTTAACATTATTAAAAGACAAGACAACACTAAGATTTCCTCTCAAGCACCATCTAAAGTTGAAACTCAATAGCCTCAAGAAGTGTCATTAAGAAGATCCTCAAGAGAAAGGAAAAAAATGTAATTTGAATGATTAGGTTATATTTCTTTAAGAACATGAATATGACATTAAGTTGATTGAGAAGGTCTAATCAACTTTAGTTATGTCATGTTGTGGTCTATCTCTTAAGAGGATTGATGCCATAAATGATGGTAGAATATGACATTTGAGATATCGCCAAATTGCCTCAAAATATGAAACCCATAAGTTGTAGATAAATATCTATAGTCGAAAGGGATTCATTGAGTAATATTGAGATATATAAAGTTTGTCTTGTCATCAAAATTTTTACAAGAAGAAAAACATTGATCACAAAAAGAGACTTTCTTTCTGATTTCTTAGAAAGACTCTCTTAGGTCTATAATGACATTGTAGATCATTTTGATGATTGTTTTGCATAGATGGATGTAAAGATCACATTTCTAAATAGAAACATTGATGAAAAAAATTATACAGTGCAACCATAAAACCTTGTTTAAGATGATCCAAAGTCTATGGTATGCAAATTAAATAAATCCATTTATGCTTTTACACAAGTCTCTCTTCTATGATATTACAAAATTCATCAAGATTATCTCTTATAGTGTTGAGGTAAATTTGGTTGATGATTGTGTATACTAAAAGTTCAGTGAGAGTAAATTTATTATTTTGGTATTATATGTTGATGACATTCTACTAGCATCATACGGTTTATTGTTACAAAATAGTTATATTGCAATTTATCATGTATGCATAAGTTTATTTTTTATTGTTTTGAAATATGTTTTAAGTGAGAGTTCTAAGGCGAGTAATCTTGGTATGTAACACTAGAAAGTAGTAAAGTGTATAATGCGCTAATCGAAGAAAACAAGAAACTACATGTTTTAATATCAAAAGTCTAAAAGTTTAGAGATCATTGGATATTCTGACTTCAATTTTTACGGAATATCTTAATAGAAATCACTCCACATAAGGATCTATATTTAACCATATTCGTGGAGTTAATATTTTTTGCCATGAGACATCATACTAGTATTTATGACTGCTAAATTATTGTAATAACTTGCATGTTGTTGCCAACATTAATAAGCCATCGGGTGTTTATTGAGACAATATCTTAACGGTCTTATTAAGGATTCAATTAAGTAAAAGTTTGTTGACATAGTATTTGGTTGTTAAATAAAGAATTCAGAAAATACAGATTTGTATAGAACATATAAGAACTCATTTCATACTAGCTGACCCACTTACTAAAGGTTTGACACTTAAAGTTTTTCATTAGCACATTGCTTATATATGTGTAATTCCTGATAGTACCTTAGTTTAGTGGGAGTCTTGCTTATGTTCTACATCTTATGGTTTACAAACATTTTGTTGTTTGGATTTTCTGCAAAAATAAAGTTGAAGTTTATCATTTCATTATAAGCTTGTTTTATTTGCAATATTTATGTTGTGTTTGGATTAATCTCTAAAAAGAATAAAGTTTGGACCAATTGGAAATATGCATGATTGAGATCACATTGCATGTAGTTTCCATGATGCTTATCCATGTTGACCTATGTCATTGAGTGTATTGATGTGATGGTCATTGGGTCTAGTTACATTTGTTGTAGTGACGAAAGTCACGGTGATTCCATTGTTGATACATGAGATGAATCAGGTTGTTAAGGTGGAAGTCTAAAGGTAAATAGCGTACGGATGTACGCTTAAGGATTTCGACATAATCATTACAATATGTAGCCCAAATGGAAGATTGTTGGAATTTTATATTTCAATAATTGATGTAGGCTAATATTATAAAATAATTATATTAGTTATTTATCATTAGTGAGTTTTATTTTATGTGATCAAATTAAGTGAGTCTGTTAGATAACTAAATTAGATGATGTGGATTTAAATGAGCATATATAAGTGTTGGCTCATTAAGGGATAATGAAAATCCTATTAGATTAACACGCTATAAGAAGGTTATGGTCCCCAATATACCGAGCCGTCACACATTGTTTCTCTTCTCCCGATTTGAAGAGGTTTCGGTTGAGGAAGAACCATGAAATCATTGGTTATGCTATTAGCCGGTTATCTGTTGTCTCTACAACATTTCGTAACAAATCCTAAGAAGAGCACATAGATCACAAATCATCTATAAATTCAAATTTCACTGCATTTGTTTGATCAATCATTGTGGATTCAAGTATTCTTAAAACTCTTCTTAAAAATCTAATGTAATGTACTTCTGATAGATAGTTATTGGTATTTTATAATGATCCTCTAAAATTCCAACAATAAAGATATTCATATACTTGCTTAATTTTTTTACCCTATTGTTTTTCTATTTTATTACATTTTTTACTTCTTTTTATTCTTTTCGTATTAGTTTGTTGTCAATATATATATATATATATATGTGTGTGTGTGTGTGTGTGTGTGTGTGTGTGTGTGTGTGTGTGTGTGTGTGTGTGTGTGTGTGTGTGTGTGTATGTATGTATGTAATCAGGAATATAATTTTTTTATTGCACTGTGAGATGATACGCGCATGGTACTTTCTTGGTGTGGCAAATTTCCCCATTTGGGGGTAGTTTTACAAACTATTTTCCCAGATGGGGTTGTTTTAAAACATTTTCCAGATGGAGGCTCTTTTGTACGTGTTTTGCATGCATGCAGCACCCAAACCGCCAGAACCACTGGCGAGTTTGGTCTCTATGAACAAATCGCCATTTCCACTGGCGATATATGCATGCATAGGGAACCGCCAGTTTGATTGGCGAGTTCCACTAGACTGAGGGTGCAGGGCTAGGTGCGCAGGAGATCAGGCCGTGCAGTGCAGGTTCAGGGTCAGCAGAGCAAATCGTCATCCATATTGGCGGTTTGCGTTTCACAGGAATCGCCAGTGTGGCTGGCGGTTTGCTTTATTTGAAATTTTCCCCTCTCCTTCCATTATAAAAGAAAAAGCTCCCGAGAGTGCACAACTGCGTGTTCCTTCCATTGCTTTGTTTTTCTTCTTCATAAGTTCCCCCATTACATTGCGTTCTTCTTATTTTGTTCCTGTCTTTTGTTTTTGGTAAGTATTTTTGAATGGTAAATATTTGTTGTGTTATATATATATATATATATATATATATATATATATATATATATATATATATATATATATATATATGTTAACTTAATTTTAGTTGATATATGAAAATTATTTTGTTTATGTTTGTAGGGTTGTGCTTTGTTCTTTACGTGGTTTCGCTCCTTGTGCGTGGTTTCTCTCCTCTTCATGTTACGTGATTTCTGTGTTTGGTAAGTATTTCTTAACTTGGTAACTTTAGTTGATATGTTAATATTATTTAAGTTAGATTTTATAAATTATATGTTATTAGTTGTGTTATATATATAGATATATGTTAGGTTAGTTATAGTTAAATTGATAATATTATTTTCTTTAAATTTTGTAAATTACTATGGTATTAATTGTTTTATATATACATATGCTACGTTTGTTGATGTTAGATGGAATTTTTAAATTTTAAGTAGTACATTGAAATATTAATATTATTTGTGTTATATGTATTTGTTACTAATTTGAGTTGGTATATTATGATTTGTACGTTAGTTGTAGTTGATTTATTAATATGATTTTGTTAAAAAAATTTAAATTTGTATGTTATTATTTGTGATAAAATTATTTGTACGTTAATTTTAGTTGTTATGTCATTATTATTTGGTTTAGATTTATTAGGTTTGTATGATATTATTTATATTTTATATATGATATTTTAGGTTTAGTTAGAATGTGAATATTATTTAATTGACTTATTTATAGTTTTTATTGAAATATATGATATTTTATTAATTTTATATATATACGTTGTTTAAATTTTTTATTCCATGATAATTTTTTGATTTAATACCATTTTTTGTGTATAATATATGTTATTTAATTTAAATTTTAATAATTGGAAAAAATATGGTTATTTATTTAAATTTATGTAGGTATTTTAATATTTAATTTTGTTATGTGTAGAGTATTTTAGTTAATAAATTAAGTTTTGTTGTGTTAAATTTATGTACCTGTTTTATTTTATAATTTTGTTATGTACGTATTTTAATTTGGTCATTTATTTAAATTTATGTTGCTATGTTAATTTTTAATTTTGTTATTTGTAGAGTATTTTAGGTAGTATTTTAAGTTTTTTTGTGTAAAATTTATGTACGTGTTTAAATTTTTAATTTTGTTATGTATTTTAATTTGGTCATTTATTTAAATTTGTGTAGGTATTTAATTTTTAATTTTGTTATTTGTAGACTATTTTAGGTAGTATTTAAAGTTTATTTGTGTAAAATTTATGTACGTGTTTAAATTTTTAATTTTATTATGTATTTTAATTTGGTCATTTATTTAAATTTGTGTAGCTATTTAATTTTTAATTTTGTTATTTGTAGACTATTTTGGGTAATATTTTAATTTTATTTTTGTAAAATTTATGTAGGTGTTTAAATTTTTAATTTTGTGTTATGTATTTTAATTTGGTCATTTATTTAAATTTATGTAGCTCTTTAATTTTTAATTTTGTTATTTGTAGACTATTTTAGGTAGTATTTTAAGTTTTTTTGTATTAAATTTATGTACATGTTTAAATTTTTAATTTTTTTTATGTATTTTAATTTGGTCATTTATTTAAATTTGTGTAGGTATGTAATTTTTAATTTTTTTATTTGGAGAGTATTTTAGGTAGTGTTTTAAGTTTTTTTGTGTTAAATTTATGTACGTGTAACAATTTTTAATTTTGTTATGTATTTTAATTTGGTCATTTATTTAAATTTGTGTAGCTATTTAATTTTTAATTTTGTTATTTGTAGAGTATTTTAAAACATTTATTTAAATTTGTGTACGTATTGTTATTTTTAATTTTGTTATTTGTTCAAATTGATGTATTTTGTTATTTATTCATATTTTAATTATGTGGTATGTATATTTAATTGATTTTTTCAAAGTGTAGTTAATTTTTTTAATGTAAAATTTTTGTTGTCAATTTTTTGTATTATATTTTACTTTACAATATCAATGACATCTTCGTCGTCATCTTCATCTAGTATACACATTAAGTCTGGTCCAATAGATGGAGATGTTTTATAGATGCAACCTAAACATGTTTCAGAACATGTTTGGAATGAGGAACCAGACAGAAAATTACATATCAAACGAGCTGTCCCCATCTATCAAGGACAAGAAGAAATACCAGAGGAAATTATTCCTCTGCTTCGACAATCTGGATTTTATTGGATAATGAAGATGGGGTACCTAAAAATAAATTCGTCATTAATTACAACCTTGATTGAAAGATAGAGGCCCGAGACACACACGTTTCACTTGAGATGCGGAGAGACTACGATTACTCTTCAAGATGTGTCAGTTTTGTTAGGTCTTCGTACTGACGGGGCACCATTAATTGGTCAGACTAATCTTGATTGGGCTGAATTGTGTGAAGAATTGTTGGGAGTCAGACCATAGGAAGGTGAACTTCAAGGCAGTGTGGTCAAATTAAGTTGGCTGACTCACCATTTTTCACAAATAAATATCCATGACGGTAATGTAGAACAATTACAAAGGTTTACCCGTGCATGGATCCTCAGATTCATAGGAGGTGTTCTATTTGTGGACAAAAGCAATAGTAAAGTTTCCCTAAGGTACCTCCAATTTTTACGGGACTTTGAACAGTGTAGGACGTATGCATGGGGACCTGCCGTGCTTGCTTATTTATACAGAGAGATGTGCAGCGCCACCGATTAAAAAATAAAATCAATCGGAAGTATGTGCATCTTAATCCAAATGTGGGCATGGGAACGCTGCTCTACTTTGGCTCCAAAGAGAACTCTTCCTGTAATAGAAAATAAACCACTCGAACACAGGTTAGTTGTTTTTCAAAAAAATCATTTGAAAATAATGAATAATGTAGCGCGTCGCCACTAATTATTTCATATTTTTTTTGTAGGTGGCTGCGACGTGGAAACCAACATATTGGCAATGATGATCTAATAGTTTTCCGTCGCAAATTGGATATCATGAAACGACATGAGGTAAAAAGATCATTATGTATTCGTTAAATAATAAATAAAATGTCATGTTTAAGTCAAAATTAACAATTGTGTTATTGTATGCAGTTTCTGTGGGAGCCTTACACAGCAACTGTTATGTCGATGTTGTCTCCCATTTGTTTGGTTGGTAGTGTGGCGTGGTGCGCAGTAGTGCCACTCATTTGTTTCCATGTTGTAGAGTGGCACCAACCCGATAGAGTGTTGCGACAATTTGGAATGCAACAACCTATTCCGGAGTCTACTTCGCAACCATAGAATATCCATGGGCTAACGCTGAAAGGCAAACAAGATGAAAATTGGTTCCAACTGTTGGCCCCAATTATCAGTCAGTGGAATAATCGAGTTGAGTTTTGGGTCGACGCAATGGGATGTGCCCGGAGCAATACCTGATATGGGTGACTTATTAGGTGTTGATTTGCGTCATGAGTTTTCTGTAGAGGCTGAGCAACAAGGGTGGAGACAACGCGCAAGAAGAAATCCAGATCGTCAAGCCCGAAGGTGGGATCGACCATGTGGCACATCCTCACGCCATCACGGACACCATAATGACTGATTTTGATGTCTCTATTTAAAACTTGTGTTGTATCTTTGTAATTTGAATTTCAGACTTAATTTATGGTATCTCATACTACTTGTTATGGAATTTTGTTTTCAATGACTATTTGTTATGGAATCACCATCACGGACACCATAATGACTATTTTTATGTCGCGCATCAAACTAGAATAATAAATAAAGTCATAAAGAAAAATTAAAGTAGACAAATGAAAATAAGTAATGGTACTAACTAACGACAAACACCAATTTCAACTTCTAAATGAAAAATTAAAGTAGACAAATGAAAATAAGTAATGGTACTAACCATAATGACTATTTTTATGTCGCGCATCAAACTAAGTAATGGTTTAGGTTTAGGGTTTAGGGGTTAGGAGTTAGGTTTAGGGCTTAGGGTTTAGGGTTAGTGGTTAGGGTTTAGGTTTAGGGCTTAGGGTTTAAGTTTAGGGCTTAGGGTTTAGGGGTTATGGGTTAGGTTTATGAGTTAGGTTTAGGGTTTAGAGTTTAGGGTTTATGGTTTAGGGTTTAGGTTTAGGGATTACGGTTTAGGGGTTAGGGTTTAGGTTTATGAGTTAGGTTTAGGGCTTAGGGT
The DNA here is from genome assembly GCF_004193775.1 of Glycine soja. Lineage (NCBI taxonomy): Eukaryota > Viridiplantae > Streptophyta > Magnoliopsida > Fabales > Fabaceae > Glycine > Glycine soja. The sequence goes on along the minus strand of NC_041011.1, from coordinate 39,326,231 downwards.
TTAGGGCTAGTGGGTAGGGTTTAAGGTTTAGGTTTAGGGCTTAGGGGTGAGGAGTTAGGATTTAGTGTTTAGGGTTTGGGGTTTAGGTTTAGGGGTTACGGTATAGGGTTAGGGTTTAGGGTTTGGGTTTATGTTTATGTTTTTAACTAAGTCCATAGTTCATCATTGTAGATAGTTCTCCTTTAGTATCAATTTGAATACCCTTAACTACAACATTGGGCATCATTTGAATACCCGTTAGTTCATCAATTGCCTTAGGGTGTAGGGTTTAGTGTTTAAGGCTTAGGGTTAGTGGTTAGGGTTTATGGTTTAGGTTTAGGACTTAGGGTTTAGGAGTTAGGTTTAGGGCTTAGGGTTTAGGGTTTGGGGTTAAGGTTTAGGGTTTGGGTTTATGTTTATGTTTTTAACTAAGTCCATAGTTCATCATTGTAGATGGTTCTCCTTTAGTAACAATTTGAATACCCTTAACTACAACATTGGACATCGTTTGAATACCCGTTAGTTCATCAATTGCCTTAGGGTTTAGGGTTTAATGTTTAGGGTTTAGGGGTTAGGGTTATGGGTTTACGGTTTAGGGTTAAGGGTTTGGGTTTGGGGTTTAGGGTTTAGGTTTATGGTTAATGTTTAGGGTTTTGGTTTAGGTTTAGGGTTAGGGTTTATGTTTATGTTTTTAACTAACGAATTCATTGAACCCCACGAATATGTAATGTACAGAAACCAAAATGTTATTAACTACCGAATTCATTGAACCCCAGAAATTCAATACATTGAACAGAACTTAAACAAATACAAGTCACTTGACTAACATACATAAATCAACGATTTGAACAACTCCCACGCTCAGATTGCATTGGACAGCGACGCCTGTTATGCCCTTCGGCTCCACATCTACTACATTTTTGTCGGTGCTCAAATGGTTCGACCCAATCCATCTCATTTCTTATCCTTGTTGATTTTGGCCGACCTTTCGCACGAATTGTAGTTAGGTCAGGGGTAAGTGTCCATGCGTCATCAGAAGGAGGAATAACCGCTTCATTCCCAGGAGGCCACCATTGTGCGGAGTAAGCTTTTAAGATGTGCTCATTTGTATAAACAACATCTATATATTGGTAGTAGTTCATGCTCACGTAACCACCAGCTGCAATAATGTGTGAACATGGATAGTGAAGCGCAGAATACCTTCCGCATTGACAATGATGACCATTCAAGTTAACTGCCCACTTTTGTCCGCCACGTTGCGTTATAGGGTTGAAGCTCTCCTCTACTTCAAACCTTGTGGAGTTGATATCATACACGAGAACGATGTGCGTACAAGCTTGTTCTTGATTTTTCCTCAGTTCTTTAACAAGCTTTGAACAATATACATGTCCTTCATTTAACTGTCTTTGGGCTTGGCGGCCACGCTCAACAAAGTACTTTCGACACCTACTGTACATTGATTCACCAATGCTGTTATGGGAATGTTGCGACAATCCTTTAAAACCTTATTGATACATTCTGAGAGGTTGGTTGCCATGTGGCCATATCGATGTCCTTCTCTATCATAAGCCATCGTCCATTTTTCCTTTGAAATGCGATCAATCCATGTTGCTATGGCTGGACTCAGTTGACGAAATGTTTCTAAATTTTGATAAAAAAAAAAGTGCTTGCAAGGAGTGTAGGCTGCATAAAATTAGTTATGAATAACAATTTTAAGTATATATGAAAGTTAAATAAATGTTACCATCAAATATGAAATCTTACCCAATTTCTTCAACATTTCTTTTTGTTTGGCATTATTGAATTTTCGATTGAAGTTGCTTGCTATGTGTCGCACGCAGTAGACATGATAACCGTGGGGAGGTTGCCAACCAAGTGCTTCGTTAGTGACAGCGGACTTTATACTCGCGTGTCGATCAGATATCAGACAAATACCATTTTTATCTGTGACATGTTCATGCAAGTGTGCCAAAAACCATGACCACGCTGTCAACGTCTCACCTTCGACCACCGTGAATGCTCGAGGAAGGACACCACCATTTCCATCTTGTGATGTGGCCATTAAGAAGGTCCCACGGTATTTATCGTACAAATGTGTGCCATCAACTTGTATGATTGGCTTACAATACTTGAAAGCCTCTTTACATTGACCAAAAGTCCAAAACATTCTATGAAACTGACGATGTTGGCGATTAACCGTATTCCCAACGATAAAATCGTCATGTAGTATTTGAAAATATGATCCAAGAGAATGATTTTGCATGTGTGTTAGCCACGATGACAGTTTCGCATATGACTCTTCCCAATCTCCATATTCTATTGCAATGGCTTTTTGTTTCGTCAACCAAGCTTTTTTGTACGACACCTTGTACGCAAATTCACTGTTAATCCTCTCTTGAATCAAAGAAACTTTTATTGATAGATCTTCTCTGATCATGTCTGTCAATAGAATAACAAAATTTAAACGACAATTAACGCTAAAGAATAACATAATATGAACATAAAATACGTACCTACTACACAAGTGGCAATTAAATTTGAATCAAGCTTCTCGTGATCTTGGGTCATGGTCATATTGAGACATGTGTGTGGTCCACCCCCATTGAGTGACTTTCCATGAATAAGTTTTTTTCGATAAAATTACCCTCATATAGAAAGGGCAAGAACAATCTGCATTTTTATTCAAGCAACAAACGACATACTTGTCCCATTTGCTTTCAACTACTTTGAAACTTTGATGCACCTTCATAACATATTGTTTGACTGCATTCTTGACTGCATCTTTACTATCAAAATCCATGTCAACATATAATTCTTGACCAACATTAAAACTGGATGGCATCTCCAAACCACAAATGTCCTCTTCATCAGGATGACTCCAGTTGATATTATTATAATGCAAAGCATCATTCCAAAATGGATTTTGAATTCCTTGTACACCTAATAGTCCAAATAAAATAATTGAAATTAAATATAATTGTGGTCAAATAATAAATGCATTCACCTATTTTTTTTTAAGGAAATTATACCTTCTGCTGGGTGAACAATTCTTACTGGTTGAATGATGTCGGTGACTTCATCGTCTGTATCAGATATACCGTCAACACTGTCATCTTCGTCTAAAGACTCTTCAACGTATGAGTTAGACACAAGATAATCATCATCATCATCATCTTCGTCAACATGTAAATTGCTCATATTTGTTGGCGGTTGTGTCTCATCATTAGATAAATAATTTTCACATGATGTAAGCGAATTTGCAGAATGAAACATTGAACCACCAGCCACATCCTTTTCTATGTACAATTCCAGAACTGACATTTGTTCTTGTTGTTTAAAACTTTCCAGCATCGTTTCAACATCTTCGTCATCACAAATTTGCATGGCAATATATTTTCCTGACACTAAAAATCTACAACTGATAGCAGAAATAATTTCATTATTTTGTAACTTTACCTTATCTCCAATTTTTTTCTTCAAAGAATTGAAACTAATTTCACGTTTAATCTGAATCGCTTTTTTACTGCCTTCAAATATTACACCATCATTATCTTCATATACCCTTCCATTGAAATATAATACTGTTATAACCGAATTCATGATGTACCTACAAAAACAATATTTTAAATAATTAACCATAATAAATTCAAAATAATAAAATGAAATTACAAAAAGTCCCTTTACTGGAACTTCACATTATAATTTTATTCTATAAAAAAATATTAACTTTAAATAAATATAATGGTACATACTTAAAAAATATAAACGATTCCAACGAACTAATTTTAAAGGCAAAATAAACCATAACCAAAGTTAGTATTATAAATAATTAATGTTAACAATAATAACTTCTAAATAAATAAACATAATTACAAAATTACTACAAATACATTAAAATAAAAATGACGCCATAAACTTAAAAGTATAAATTTAAAAATGTTGAACTAAACAACACTTTAAAAATACACATATTAATTACATACTACACACTTCATATTAAAATTTAAAATACCATTCAAGTTCAACGCTTATAAATTTTTATCACATACCAACAAATCATTAAAATCAACCTAAAGTAATTTTAAAAAAATATTACTACAACCTCATATTAAAAAAAATTCCACACTCAAAATACTTCAAATAAATATGATGGTACAAAATTTTTTAGTTTTAAAAACTTTTAAAAGTATACACTTGATCAATTTTTAACACAATAACAAAACATCAACACCAACCTAATCTAATTAAAAATATAATAAAAACTTGAAATTCAAAATACAATTTTTGGACTCAAAATTTTTTCTTCAAATAAAGATGATGGTACAAATTTCTTTTATTTTAAACACACACCAACAACCATATGAAATATAAAGCTAATTTTATTAAAAATTTATTCAAAACTTCACATTCAAAAAAAATTACTTGACTGAAAATATTGATGCTACAAATTAAACCTGAATCACCAAATTTGGAAAACTTATGGCAGAAAGTAAACGTGAGAAGGAGGAAATTTTGAGAGAGCTTTAAAAAAATTGGAACACACAATGAAACTGCAACATGAGGAGGAGAATATATACACACTGAAATCGCCAATGGAGCTGGCACCTCCCACGCCTAACTCCCCAATACCATTGGCAACTCCAATTTAGGCTAAATCACCCATAGGAGTGGCGATTTCCTTGTCCCACGCGCCCTTGCAAAAGCTGAAGCATGGCCTGCAAAGCTACCTCCTGCGCCTAGCTAGTGGAACTCGCCAGTCAAACTGGAGGTTCCCTATGCATGCATATATCGCCAGTGGAAATGGTGATTTGTTCACGGAGACCAAACTCGTCAGTGGTTCTGGCGGTTTGGGTGCTGCATGCATGCAAAACACGTACAAAAGAGCCCCCCATCTAGAAAATATTTTAAAACAACCCCATCTAGGAAAATAGTTTGTAAAATTACCCCAAATGGGGAAATTTGCCTCTTGGTGTTGATACTTTCCAGTTGTATTGGCAGAGGAAGATCTGTCCTGTTGAGTTGAGATGTATAACTTTTAATCTCAAACGAACCCTAAAGGATCATGGATTCATAGTATAATAAATGTGTCCTTGGTTTAATATTAGAGAATTAATTGAGTTCTAAAATTGATTTTGGATGTATTTTTGTATGTTTATTTTACATTAGAAAAATAGTCCAAATTAATTTTGGATTTAGAATGAATTTTAAATTAAAAATAACTTTAAATAACTTATGCATTAAATTTAAAATTTTATATTAAATTTTATTTATAACTTAATTTTATAATTGAAAAATTAAATATAAATCACATCACTCCAAAAATAATTTTAATTAAATTAATTTCATTCCAAATTTATTTTATTTGATCCAAACATACAATAACATGAGCAAGTTAGACGTACATAATTTGGAAAATGACACTTTGAGCATTTTCTTTCTTAACACAATGGCGGCTCCTGATGTTCTTCTTTCCTCTGGTGCGTGTTATTTGAAGCGCATATCATCATCATGCATTAGGATAATGGTTGTAAAGAATAATATATTATAATTTTCTAAAGTGCTTCTATAATCTTATTATCTTAGACATTCTTTGGTGAACTGAAAACGTGTTATCAATACAATTTATCCTAAAACATGGTAATTGAATCTCTGTCTAATAACTGTAATTTTGTTTTATTAACGAACATGATATAGATCGAAGGCCATTAGTCTTGTTATGGCGGGATCAATAAATTGTTCGTAACACATGCTGTTGTTAATATTTGAAATAATTATAATAATTATTTATTGATTTTATTTTATGTGATTAAATTAAATCAGTCCGTTACATTATTACCTAAAGTGTTATAGACTTAAATTACAAATGTCGCTGGTAAGTCATTTAGATATAATGAGAATCTTTGATACGAATGTGCAAACAACAAAGGAGACAGAACACATAATAGCAAAACAGGGGGTGCAGGAAGAAAAGAAGCCCAAAAGAAAAATCACAAAACCAACTTACCTCAACGACTACATGTGAGGAAGGATTGGTGAGGCCAACTTCTAAAAGATCATTGGCTTGATCGTGGTTTGTTAGCAGGGGACATCATGATCAAATCCGTTATCGCAATATTCTCCTAGAATCATTCTGTCATTAGGACTATTATATGTAGTAGTGTAAATAATAAGCAAGGATCATGAATGAAATTACAATTTACCTTCCTTCTTAGTTGTCTCCTCCCTCTTCCTTTGTTCTATTTTGTTGGAGGCCCTGGTTCCTCGAAAACCAGCTTGTGTGTTCACAACAATTGGTGCTCTCGTTGATTCCCCTTTCCATGGCTGATTCACCCAACCCTCCCCTCCTCATTGATGTCCTCGCCCGTTTAGGAGACACCATGCACAACATGTCTCTGAAACTGGAGGACATACTGACACTCCTTACCCATGTTTCCCCTTCCATAGCCAATCCCATACCCATTCCTTCCGACCACAACCCTGTACCTATAACCACACATAAAATGAAACTCGACATTCCAAGGTTTGATGGCACAGAAACACTTGGTTGGATCTTTAAGATCAACCAGTATTTTGAATATCATAATACACCGGAAAAGGATCGTCTCACCATAGCCTCTTTTTACATAGAAGGCCGAGCTCTTGCTTGGTTCCAGTACATGACAAGCAACACTCAATTTACATCATGGCTGGCATTTTTGCAAGCCTTGCAAACGAGGTTTGTGCCATCTCAGTATGATGATCCAACAGGCACATTGTTTAAACTAACTTAGAAGGGAACAATAGCGGAATACTTGTCGGAGTTCGAGGACTTGGCAAACAAGATCATCAGCTTGCCTTCGCCCTTCCTCTTGGCTTGTTTCATTTTGGGCCTGTCCGCAGAGATCCGTCGCGAAGTACAGGTGCATCAGCCTCTCACGCTGGTTCAGGCCACCGGCTTGGCTCGTCTCCAGGAGGAGAAGCTCTTGGACTATCATTCGCCTTCTCGGCCACGTCCTCCACCACTTTCCCCTTTTCCAGTGCGTCCCTCCATGTTACCACCACTTTTGCCGTCACCTCCCCGTTCCCAACCACCACCAGTGCGCCTGACACCTGAAGAGTTGACCTCGCGCCGGGAGCGAGGCTTGTCGCGGAAGAAGACGAACCCTCATGGGTTAATATAGAGCCAAGCGACCCGAACCCGGCTCCTGACCCGCCCGATAGCCCATCCCAATATCAGGCCCAAATTAGCCTGAACTCCCTTTCGGGCCATTTGGCCCCAGAAGCATTGCGATTGACGGGACTCATCTCCGACCACCGCGTCACTGTTCTCGTTGACGGGGGGAGTACCCATAACTTTGTTCAACCCCAGGTTGCGACACAATTGGGCTTACCTCACCGGTAAATCGAGACACCCCTGCGGATAATGGTTGGCAACGACCAATACTTGGAATGCACCAGTCTATGTGAGGCCGTCTCTATCGATATTCAGGACAATTCTTTTACCCTCCATTTATACATTCTTCCAATTTTCGGCACTAATATTGTTTTCGGTGTGCAGTGGCTTAAAACGCTGGGTCCCGTGCTTACCAATTATAATACCTTATCCATGCAGTTCTTTTATCAGGACCGCCTCGTGGTGCTACAGGGTGAGCATGAAACACATTCAGGCCTCCTTACCCAACATCAATTTTGCCGGATTTTCCTTCACCAGTCAGACACATCGTACTTCCACATAACGATGTTGATTGAACCTGTGCCAAGCACCACCAACTCCGAACCACCACAAGAGATTCAACACCTTCTCAGTAAGTTCGAGCTCCTCTTCCGCCAGCCCCAAACCTTACCTCTGGCGAGAACAACGGACCACCATATTCATCTTCTTCCTCATTCATTGCCGGTGAATGTCCTTCCTTATCATTACCCTCACTATCAAAAGCAAGAGATAGAGGCTCAGGTGGACTCTATGCTACAAAAAGGCCTCATCCAATCCAGCATGAGCCCATTCTCGTCGCTGGTGTTGCTTGTTCGTAAATCCGATGGCACATGGCGGTTCTGCGTGGATTATCGTGCTTTGAACGCGGTCACAGTCTGGGATCGATTTCCCATCCCCACCATCGATGAATTGCTTAATGAATTAGGGGGCGCCCAATGCTTTTCGAAGCTTGATTTGTTGCAGGGGTACCATCAAATAAGAATGAAGCAAGATGACATTCCTAAGACCGCTTTCAGGAAACACCACGATCATTACGAGTTTAAAGTAATGTCGTTTGGATTGTACAATGCGCCCTCTTCGTTCCCAGCCACCATGAACATGCTCTTCAGACCGTATCTCCAGTAGTTCATTATCGTTTTCTTCGACGATATTTTGATCTACAGCCCCTCCTTCGAGGCTTACTTACAACATCTACAAATAGATTTTTAGGTGTTACTGGACAATCAATTTGCTTTAAAATTAACCAAATGTTCCTTTGCGAAGCCTCAGGTGGAGTACCTTGGTCACATGGTCTCTGGTCATGGGGTGGAACCGGTCGCTTCGAAGATTGCCGCCATTCAACAATGGCCTCCTCCACGTTCCACCAAGGCAATTAGAAGCTTCCTCGGGCTCGTCGGATTTTACAGGAAATTCATTTGAGGGTATGCGACAATTGCGACACCATTGGTAGCAGTCACCACCCTCGAGTCCTTCCAATGGTCTCCTCAAGCTCAAACAGCTTTTGAAAACCTCAAACAAGCCCTATCAACTACCCCTGTCTTAGCATTTCCAGACTTCACTATGCCTTTCACCATCGAGACCGATGCCTCAGGAGTAGGGATGGGTGCAGTCTTATCCCAGAAAGGACACCTCATCGCCTTCTTTAGCAATTCGTTCACCTCCAAGCTCTTGGGTGCCTTAGCCTATGTTCGCGGATTATGTGCCATCACCACCGCCGTGAAAAAGTGGAGGCAGTACCTGCTTGGCCATCATTTTGTCATCATCACCGACCATAGAAGCCTTAAAGAGTTGTTGACTCGGGTAATCCAAACACCTGAGCAACATATGTATTTGACCAGATTATTGGGTTACGACTATGAAATTCAATACCGCTCCGGTAGTCACAACCAAGCGGTTGATGCCCTGTCTCGCCTACCAGAATCTGAGTCATTCCTGTCCATGATCCTATCAGTTCCATCCTTGATTTTTCTGGAGGAACTTCGTCACCAGTTGGAAGACAACCCAGAGTATCGAACTCTGCGTCATTCCCTTCGAGAAAATCCCCAGCAACACCCGAATTCACCCTCTTTTAGGATTTGGTGCTTCACTCTGGTCGAATTTGGTTACCAAGGGATATCCCAATTGCTTCTATATTGCTTGCTGAATACCATACCACTTCGACAGGGGGCCACGCCGAAGTCACTAAAACCCTGGCACGCATATCAGAAAACTTTTATTGGACAGGTTTGTGTGAAGATATTAAAAGGTTTGTGGCAAACTGTATGGATTGCCAGGTTACTAAGTATGAAGCTCAGAAGATGGCGGGGTTGTTATGTCCCTTGTCGGTGCCTTGCCGTCCGTGGGAGGACTTGTCATTAGACTTCATCGTCGAGCTTCCGCCATATCAAGGCAACATTACCATTCTGGTGGCTGTTGATCATTTTTCCAAGGGAATTCACTTGGGCATCCTTCCAACTGCACATATGGCACACATGCCTGCTTCCTTATTCGTCAACATCGTAGTCAAACTCCATGGGATTCCTAGGAGCTTGGTCTCCGATAGAGACCCCCTGTTCATTAGTCGCTTTTGGCAGGAACTCTTTCATGCGAGTGGAACCTTGCTGCACATGAGCTCTTCATATCACCCACAAAGTGATGGGTAGACAGAAGTTTTGAATCGCGTGGTAGAACACTACTTGAGGGCCTTTGTTCACTGTTGACCAAGCTTATGGGGCAAGCTTCTACCGTGGGTCGAGTGGTCTCATAATACATCTTGGAATGCTGGCACTGGAGCAACTCCGTACGAAGTCACCTTCGGTCGGAAACCCTTTAATTTTCCGGAGTACATTGCAGGATCTTCTAACATTACGGCGATAGAAGAAATGCTGACTGATCGGGATGACACCTTCCAAGCCATTAGAAACAAGCTCCTAAAGGCACAAGAAAATATGAAAAAGCAGGCTGATGGAAAACGGAGAGAGATGCAATATGAGATTGGTGATTGGGTCCTTCTAAAACTGCGACCCCGCCGGCATACGACAGTTAAGGGATTGAAGGTGTTAACCGGAAAATTAGCCCAGCGATACTATGAGCCCTTCCAAGTCACAGAGCGTTTGGGCCTAGTGGCCTATAAGCTGCAATTTCCAGAATGAGTGAAAATACACCCTGTGTTTCATTGCTCTAAGATGAAACCATTCAAGGGGTCACCGGATAACATGGCAGGGATCGAATTGCCCATTGATTGTTTCAATGACCAACCACTTGTGTATCCCTTAGCCATCCTGGATTATCGAAGAGCTTATTGAGAAGATCCCTGGGAGGTGCTGGTTCAATGGAGTGGACTTTCTCCTGATGATACTTCATGGGAGAGCTGGAAGGATCTATGCCAAAACTACCACCTTGAGGACAAGGTGACTTTGCAAGCGCCAAGGGATGATACGAATGTGCAAACAATAGAGGAGGCAGTAAACAGAATAGCAAAACAGGGGGTGCAGGAAGAAAAGAAACCCAAAAGAAAAATCACAAAACCAACTTACCTCAACGACTACGTGTGAGGAAGGATTGGTGAGGCCAGCTTCTAGAAGATCCTTAGCTTGATCGTGGTCTGCTAACAGGGGACAACATGATCGAATCGGTTATCGCAATATTCTCCTAGAATCATTCTGTCATTAGGAGTATTATATATAGGAGTGTAAATAACAAGCAAGGATCACGAATGAAATTACAATTTACCTTCCTTCTTAGTTGTCTCCTTCCTCTTCCTTCATTCTATTTTACTGGAGGCCTTGGTACCTCGAAAACCAGCTTGTGTGTTCACAACAATCTTATTAGATTAACATTAACATATTATAAGATTATAATTCTTAATATATTAGAGTTGTTGTACATAATTTCTCTTATCCCATCTTAAAAGTTAGGTTAAAGATATCCTATTGTAAAATAAAGATACTTTAATTGAAGAAGAACCATAAAATTGACTATATTATTAGTAAGTTATTTATGATTTAATAATCATCAAAAAATATTTTAATCAGAAATCAACAATAAATTTATATATTTTATTATAATCCTTAATAATCACATATATTATACTGTACATCATAGAAATAGAAATTTCAGTGAATTATTCTAATATATATATATATATATATATATATATATATATATATATATATATATATGCGAACTTTAGATTCTACATTAAAAAAGATTAAAAATATTCTAACAACATTATAATTAAACTACAGGCAAACATATATTAAGTATTATTATTTTTATATGTAGAAATTAAAAATAATATAAAAAATTTATAACAACTTATATATGTGATGAATCAATTCAACTAGATTCTTTGTATTGATTATTATTTAGTATTATACCTTCTCTCTGTCTATGTTCATACGCATGCAGTATATTTAAGATTGTCAACAAAAATGAGTGGATTTTAATTATATGTGTCTAGCCGTCATGTGCAATCTGCAAGGGAGCAGATATAATTTCCCTGCATGGACAGTTAGCAGTGCCGATGGGAGCATATGACTTAATTTGGTCCAATTTATTTTATTTTTTTGCTAGCATTTGGTCCAATTTATTATACTAAAATGCCAAGACTACAAGTATATGACAAGCTACGTACGTAAGGAAACTCAGAAAAAAGAGTATTATAGATGTCAAAAATAGCCATAAATAAACAATAATTTTATTTAATCAACTAGGCCTATTTAGCTTGATATTTATTTATTTATTTTCATATAATATATATAAATTAATACAAAAAAGAAAAAAAAAATGCTAATTTGCCTTATCTTTGACATGATAGACAAGCCGTCAAATTAGTGACATATGAAAATTGCCCCTACCCGACCCACTTTTCATATTTTGGCCTGCCTAGTATGATCGAAAGATTTCTTTTTACATTTTTACTTTCAAATATCCTATTTTATTTATCATTTTCTTCCAAATAATTATATGGTTGTTCAACTTCTTTTTTTTATATCAATTTTTATATTACAAAGATGACTCTTTATTTTTAATAGAAATGATTTTTATGAGTTATTTTTTCTCTCATTAAGTTATGTATTTTTTCTTGCATTAAGCATTTAATTTTATGCTATAAAAAGTATTTTTTTTTCAAAACTAATACTTAACCCAATTTAAATTTTCATCTTGATACGTTATATGAAATTAAAGATATCTTACTATGTCATTAAAATGTTATAAATATACATTTTTATAAATTATTTTATTTTGTACTAACATAGATTTTCTAAGATATCTTTGTAAGTTTTTAAAATGTTAAAATGCTATTTATACATAATAAACTAATTTAAATTAATTTACTCACAATTTTTAAATATATTAAATATATTCATATTTTAATTTAATAAGAACATGCTTAATTTTGTTTTACATAATTATGTACACTTTATTTAATATACACGATTAAATGAATATGATAATAAATTAAATTAAAAACGATTACTTTTAAAACTTAATTATTAAAAAGTTATAAAAACATTTTCAAATAAAATAATTCAGACGCATATTAATTTATGTTTATTCAGGGTTTACTTAATTGACTTACTCATTTTTAAAAAAATATTTGTATATATTTTTCAAAAAACAATTATTTTCATAAAACTAAAGTGATAAAGAAATTCTATAAATCTTAAAATAGTGGAGGGCAGATAGCTCCTCACCCCTCAAATAGATCCGTCCCTGGGTACGGCCTTTTCTTTAATCATTTAGGTAACCATTTATTAACATTATCCTCTGTTTTGGTTCACGTATTCTGGCATCAGAGAATGGAATTTCTTTATTTCTAACAAGCATCGATCAGTCTAAGATTTATGCTACGGATCCCCGAAGAACATGCATACAAAAAGGATAACCTATTATTTTGGAAAAAATTTAGAAGTTTAAATTTGATTTTTAAAACATTAATTAGTGATACCAAATTAGTTTTCAAATAATTTTTTTATCATCCAGTAACATTAATTTAGTCATTGTAAATTTTTTTTTAGATTGTCTAAATATAAAAAACTATTTATCTAATTATCAAATTAATATCATGGTTGTTTGTGGCTTCATTATTAGTCTGCACTTGTTTAGTTTTGAACCATTTAATTAATTTAGTGTACAAAATTTCTGGATTAAGGTTCTCTGCGGTGGGTGAGAGAGGAGAAAATTTACCAACATGTTAGTTCGAATGAGTTTAAGTCCTTTAACTTTAAGAAAAGAGTTAAATTTAAGCTTTGTAAAAATATTTATGGGAGGAAAGAATATATTAAACATTGAATGTTAGGAGATTAATTATTAATAAAATTATAAATATTCTGTATCAATACGATGATTAAAAAAAATTAATTTTCAACCCTTAATGACTTTACGCTTTTATCATCATTTGAATGTAATTTTCTCCTATAGTATCGAATGTGTGTCCAAACATACTTAACATAAGTTGTTTTTAATTTGATTACAATTCTATCCCCAAGGATTGTAAATGTTGGTGCATAATGGTTCCAAAACATTTCATGATAATTCGCATATTCTCCTGCTGCACAAAAAAGAATCAAAGCATCCTGATAAAAAGATTCTGAAGTTTGTTCTCGGCTAGGAAAAGGAAGAAATATATATCCAAGTTGTAACGACACAAATATATGGCGGCGAATTGCAGAGCAGACCTGCAATGAGTAATGACATATGAAACGCATTACTCAATTTAAGGTGGTTATTGCAGTTCGCAGAGGACCAATAATGTGTCCACTTTTCGAACGAACGAGTCACAGCATATGATATGTGACTTCCAAAAACTGCAAAAGTAAGAAACAACGTGTATGTCTCGTGAATTTCACCCACGCACGTGAAACCCACTTGCACTGGTCAGCGTTACTGTTCTTTCTTCGGATAATCACTATGTTTGGTCAAGTTCAGGACCTCCAATTCCAAATAATAATGTACATACGTGCTTGTGTGCACAACAAATTAACTCTCATCCAACCAAAATATTATTGGTATAAGTGGTTTGATAGTTGGATCTTTTAATAAAAAAAAAGGTTTAATTTTTAGTTTGTACATAAAATTATAATTGTAGGTTTTTTTTTCTTAATCTTTTAATTCATAAGAAAAAGAGAATTAACTGATCTGTAATAATTTATATTTGATCATTTGATTCGAAGATTATACTTTACTCTAAAATGGACTAATTGAGTAGAGGAATAATTCATTAAATGTGTGATGAAAAAAACCTGAATACCTTCTACTCACAATAAAACAATCAAAACTGTCTCAGTCTCACATATTAATATTCATTCTTCTGTTAATTTAACATGCAATGCACCAGAAAAAGATAGGAAGGTCCACATGGATGGAGCCAAATCCCCAACCAGGTCAGGAAGGGGCCAAGTGGACGTTGCTCATTTCCCATGTCTGGCCATGTTGGGGTCCATCAAATAAAATATATTGAGTCTGATGACACTATATACTCCTTGTTCCATAGTCCATACCGTCTGATGGGCCCCAATTACTCCACTGGTTCCTATTTACAAATTGTCTTTTTTCTATTTTTATCAAGATGGAAACAACTCGAGCTATTTTTATTAGTTTTTAATAAGAAAACAAAAATTTAGCTTTATTCATTTAAACAATTTTTTATAAGGTTGATGATAAATATCTTCTTCAACTTAAATAATACTTTATAAATGACTGAATTTATTTATACATTTTATGACGCTATAATGTAGTAAAAAAAGATGCTTAAAAATGAGTGGAAAAATTAAAAAATAATCTCAAGTAATTAAAAATTAAGTAATGTTTAGGTCATGTTTGGTATATCTTTTAAGAAAAAAAATCAAATAATCTATAAAATATTAGTAAAAACAACTTCTCTAACCCTAAAAAGCTTCTCTGAAATTAATTTTCTTTCGTTAATTTATGTAAAGAACTACAAAAAGAAATATTGGTTCGGACATCATTACTTAGACAAACGGGGCTACACTATTTTGCTCTCTTTTCAAAAGACAGGCAGACATCCAATCCCTTGCCGATTATCTCGTTGACCCATAACTAATCCGTTCCCTAATCCTGTTTTCTATTAATTCCCACTTTTTCGGGGCCTCTCTCTGTTTGTTTATTAAAAATAAAAATCTCAAATCAATTTTATAAGCTGTTTAGCTGGTGGTCCCTACACTCAATCTAATTAGTTCAAAGTTGATACTAATCAAGTTATCTAAACTAAATTAAAATGCATCCTTGGAAAATGGCGACAATGACCTCCGTACCATAATGTTATCTTTGCTTAAAACAAAGGGCACGAGGGAGATCCAAGTGACATTTAAATAAGGGGACCACATGTATTAAAACGAACTAAAGGCTTAGCAATTTCTTAGATTCTACCTGATGACAATTGATTAAAGCACTTGTCTTTAATCAATTAAATCCTTTCTTATAATTTCAAATGATTATTCTAAACCCTTTCCTTATAATAATAACAACAAATCCAAAACTCAAAGAAGTGAAACATAGAAAACCAGGAAAAGGACACCAGTCCTCTTCTGGCATGATTGCAGTGACAATTTGCCAAATATCAGAACCCACAACGCTCAATTAAACCATAGTCTTTCCAACAACGAAGGGAAGAAGATTGCTCTTTTTTTTTTAATTAAGAAATTTTTAAAAAGCGATCATCAAGTCAATGACTTTATTAGTCTTTTAACCCTCAATTTACAAGGCAGAAATTCGAGTATTATTTTTTAAGATTATCTGCTCCAAAGGGTGTCATTGTCCAAACAGGTTATAATGATACGGATATGATTTTGTTGGTTGAATTATGGATGCACTCATACAGATACACACTTACCCAATTTTGCTAAGATAATATATACAAAGAACAAAACTCGAAAGATGATCCCTTCCTTCCTAAGTACACAGAATTGGGACACGGAGACAGACACATACTCTTCCTATCCTAATGTGGTGTCCACAATATGGCCAACCTACCCATCCATTAAGGGCAAGACTCAAGAGTATTGAAAATAATATATTCTCTAACCCATTTTATTTAAATTATATTTTTTATTAATTAGAATTTATTAAACTACAAAATCACATAAGTAAGTTTTATTTAATAAGAAGTAAGGCCTATATAATTTTATAATTTTTGATAAATTTTAGAAAATAATAAAACGTGTATTCAAAAAACGTATTCTTAAAATAAAACTTAGATGTAATTTTTTTATGTGTTTTTGTTATTGTTCTTTAAAAATTTCATTTTGACAATCCTTCTAATAAAAATTTACATGAAATATTTAATTGATTAAAACAGTTTTAATTGAGTTGGATATAGGAAACTCATAATATCAGGAATATTAAAATTCAATAAACACTTACGAATATATTTTTAAATTAATTCTCGCATCCACAATAAAAATTATATCCACATTTTTATGAAATGAGTCTATTTTTTAGCCAATTGAATCAATATTTGTTTACAAATTTACACTAAATATCATCATTGATTATATGGTGACACTTCAATTTTAGTTTTAAAAAAATAACACCAAAAGAAATTGCATATATATGTTTTTTTTTTTTTTTATCTTTCAAGGGCTAAAAACCCCAAACAAAAGGAGCGTGTGGTCCACTCGCTTAAGAGGAGGGTGAGCGTTTGATTCTGGAAGGGTCTGAAAAACTTAAACCACGACAACTTTTGACTAAACCATGGTTAGAACTTAGAAAGTAGAAACCCCTGAATTTCTCACTCTTTTCTGTTCCTGTCTGTCTCTTTTGTGTCACTGCTAGACACTTCTTTCTTCCGCATTGCTTCTCTGCAATTCTTTCGCCGCTTTCTGCGTCCATTTCGGTCTTCTGACATTTTGGGTCTTCTCTTTCTCCGAGCTTAGACACGCTCTCTTAAAAGATTGCTTTTTGATAACTTCCCAGTGGTTTCTGTGAACTGGGAAATGATCACCCCCACTCAAATAGTAGTGTTGCTGCATTTGGATTAGGAAAACCTCGTTGGTCACGATTCTCGAGGAGCCCCAAGGGTTTCCAAAAATTCCGTATCTTTTTGGGTACCCATTTGAGAAGAGATCACTGGGTTTCAGCCTGAAATTATTGGAGTTACATGGGTTTCCCTTGATCTCAGCCGAGAATCGGTGTCACTATTGTCGATGGAACTCAACTGGGGTGGTTGTGTTGTGTGTGCCAACCTGAATGCTGCTGATTAGGGAAAAACAAAAAAGAAAGAAAGAAAAGAATAAAAATAAGATTGAATCTTTTAAAACCCCTTACTATACCTTGCAAGGTTTGTGCATGACATACATACGTATACTTATAAGCCATTAAAGTATTTGTTTGTTTGACTGATGCTGTTTTATTAGTTTAATTATTTAATTATGCATCAAAGTATTGTTTCTCCCTGATAAGGACTTGTGATATTAAATATAAAGTTTTTTTTTTGTTTTTTTTTTGTAAATTATTGCTGTGATGTAATGTTAATGTAAGCTTGTTTTCTTCTCCTTTTATAATCATACCGTAGTATGATGAGTACTGCGACTTACGTCAGGTTTTCTTCTATGTCTTTCTACTTCATTTGGATTCCAAAGGTTTCCCAGTTAATATAGTAGAGTATGTAGGAAGCAACATTAGGTGGCTAAGTACCTTAGTTTGATTTGAGGCCTTTCTGAGTTTTTCGGTTCCGTGGATCGATTGATTCATCACCATGCCTTTATATGAGTTATACCGGCTGGCCAGAGAGAAGCTTGGTAAAGAAACTACCAGCACACGTGCTCCTGATCAATGTTCCTCGTAAGTTCATTAGCATAACCTGTTGTAAGCTTTTTCATATATGTGTTTGAATTTTGAATTGTATTCTTTTGTTTATTTATTTCTTAATGCTTTTTTGGGTTTGAAATATGATGTGCAGGCCAGAGAATGATTTTTTTGAGCTGGTTTGGGAGAACGGTCAGATTTCGAGCCAGGGTCAGTCCAGTAGAGTTAGAAGGAGCCCCTCTTGCAAGAGTTTGCCATCTCACTGCTTACCATCTCACAGTCCAAAGGCTAGGGATAAAGATGTAGGATATGGTAGCTACACAAGGTTGGGGAAATTTGGGGATTTAGACTCTGGATTAAATGAAATTCCAATGTCGGTGCCATCCAGTGAAGTGGATTTCTGTCAAGATGAAGATGTGTTACCTTGGTTGGATTATCCATCAATAGATGGTTCTTTGCAACAAGAGTATGGTTCTGATTTCCTTCCCGCCTCAAACAGTTTTACTCTATTGGATAAAAAAAGTAATGGCAATATGGCGTTTAGGGATTCTCAGAAAACTTCTGAAGAACAAGGGAATGTTTTCAAGGGTTCTTCAGCTGGACAGGTTGAGACTGCCAGACCTAAAGCTAGTAGCACCAGTCAGTTATTCCCCCCATCATTGCATCAGTGTCAAACATCTTTTGTTTCGTCTAGATCCAGAGCATCAGATATAACTGAAAATAACAATACGAGTAATGCAAACCAGGATGCGTCTTATGGCAAAATTACTCATATTCTATCTTCCTCAAGTGATTTTTCTAACGCAAAGGTGCAGAAGTGTGATCCACCTATGAATAGCAATGGTTCCAGTTCCACCATAATGAATTTCTCCCATTTTGCAAGGCCTGCTGCTATGGTAAGAGCTAATCTTCATAGCGTTGGCCTGAAGTCTGGTTTGTCTTCATCAAGATCAGACAGTATGGAAATGAAGAATAAAGGTGCTGCTGCAACTAGCAGCAATCCTCCTGAATCAATTCTTGTTGATTCAAGTGTTGAATGTTTAAAGGAACCGATCATACAATGCCAGCAGGTTGTGGAGCAATCCAAGGCTGATGTGAACTCTTTGCTGCCAAAATCTGTTGAACAGAATGCTGTGCCTTCTAAGCAGTCAGAGCCTGCTGGTAAAGAGAGTGCCGCTAAGATTGATCTAATTCCCAATCAAGTTCCTGGTGACAATGGCACTAAAGGACAGACAGCTGCTGAAAAAAGTAAGGAGCCAGCAGTAGCCTCTTCCTCTGTTTGCTCTGGCAATGGTACAGACCAAGGTTCAGAAGAGCCAAATCAAAATTTGAAGCGAAAAAGAAAAGACACTGACGACTCTGAGTGCCATAGTGAAGTATGTCTTAGATTTATGGGGTTTTATCTGTTTAATCATTTCCTTACCTATTTTATAGTTTCCCTCCATTAACCAAGAAAACATTTTACATGAAGGATGTTGAGGAAGAATCAGCTGGTGCTAAAAAGACAGCTGGTGGGCGAGGAGGTGCAGGTTCCAAGAGAAGCCGTGCAGCTGAAGTGCATAATCTATCTGAAAGGGTGAGCAAGGCCATCTTCTATTTGTGTAGTATTAATTATTAGTTACAATTAGAAAACGCAACACATTTCCCCTTGAATCTTGAGTTTATGTGATTTCTGGTTTATCTAATTATAATTTATGCATACAGAAGCGAAGAGATAGGATCAATGAGAAGATGCGTGCATTACAAGAACTCATACCAAATTGCAATAAGGTTAGCTTGGCTTTATCTGCTTTTGCTTTTGTTAGACACACCTGAAAAACTTTGTAAGATTATGGAATGATGGTTAGTGGTTACCTCTAATAATTTGAACTTGAAAACAGACAGTTATTGAAGTTTTGTTCTAATGGAATGTGGAAGGTTTATCAAATCATCAGAAGTTACAACTAAAATCTATTGATTCAAACCTGAAGTTAAGCATTTTGTTTGCAGGGTTTAAATCCTCAACTTGAATATAAACATAATCTTTCATTAAGTATATTGGCAATAAAAGTAGAAGTTCAACTTGAACTATTAAAATACTCTGTACTTG
This sequence comes from Glycine soja, assembly GCF_004193775.1. Classification (NCBI taxonomy): domain Eukaryota; kingdom Viridiplantae; phylum Streptophyta; class Magnoliopsida; order Fabales; family Fabaceae; genus Glycine; species Glycine soja. The sequence goes on along the minus strand of NC_041011.1, from coordinate 39,306,222 downwards.
TGTTGTATATTCATATTTACTTGATTCCTCATTTATATTGGTTTGTCTGACTTTGTATATATAAGGTGGATAAAGCTTCAATGCTGGATGAGGCAATTGAGTATCTTAAAACACTTCAGCTCCAAGTTCAAGTAATCTCTCTCCCCCTCTGGCTTTGGTTAAAATTTTCTGATCATAAATGATATACCTGAAGTGTGAGATTGATTCCTAATTTCCTATTTTCTTATGCAGATTATGTCAATGGGAGCTGGTTTATATATGCCTCCAATGATGTTACCTGCAGGAATGCAGCACATGCCTGCACCACATATGGCTCCATTTTCACCTATGGGTGTTGGCATGCATATGGGATATGGTATGGGTTATGGGATGGGAATGCCTGACATGAATGGTGGATCTTCAAGATTCCCTATGATTCAGGTGCCCCAAATGCAAGGAACTCATATCCCTGTTGCACATATGTCTGGATCTACAGCTTTTCATGGGATGGCCAGAGCAAATCCTCCAGGGTTTGGGCTTCCTGGACAAGGACATCCCATGCCAATGCCGCGAGCTCCTATGTTTCCTTTTTCAGGAGGACAAATGCCAAATGTTGACCCACAAGTTAAGCAAAGCACTGGTGGCCGTGACTCAACTAGTCAGATGCCTACCCAGGTATGTTAACTGACATATTTCTTGACTTTTTATATAAATGTATCTCAGTAGCAGCATATAGGTTCAGCCCTGACATGTTATATATGTAGTTGCAAATATTGTTAAATTATTCAAAATATTCTGCTTCGTCTTATTCACTCGTTGCCCTCGACAGAGTTAAAAAGTGAAAAGTCCATTGTTCTCTATTTCTGCCTTTGTGCATTGTGTTTTACTAGTCATTCTAGGTCACCCAAAATCACGATTCTCAACTACTAAACTATTCTAGTTATTTAATTGATATTACTCCTAGAAGGTGTACCAGTGGTCAACTTTGATAAGTATAGATTTTATGGTTTGATTGAACATTTTCAATTTTAGAAACTGAAAGGAACATGTAAGAACATAAGATAAAAGTTGAAATCAAAAGTGATTATGTGATCTTTTGGCACTAGTATTGGTGCATGCTGGTCCCCACGATCAATTTTCATTTCATATTAATGAGAACATTTTGTTTCCATTCCGCTAGTCATAATCTTGATGTATGTGTTCTCCATTTTTTTGTTATGTTAGTGTGAAGCAGCAGCTGTTGGATTTGAGCAATCTACTTTGGCTCATAATAACGGTCATGCAACCAAGGCTAATGACAATGGATCTGTTAATCCTGGAACTGGCAGATAACATTTTGTGATTGGTAAATCTTCTGACTATGTATCTCTAAGCGCATGTATGTGCACAAAGCCTCATAAGACTAATTGTTGAGTTCTACTTGCAGGTTACGATCGATAAAACCGTGCCTAATGGAAGTTTTAAAAAATGAGTCCAAAGTCTCTTGCATTGCAGATTACCTGCCACACAGGATATATTTCAGAGTTATTGAGGTTAACCCCATCACAGTAACTACTGAATCCTAATTTCCGGGATCTGGACATTGCACGGATTTTGGTATCTTGAGCGGTGCAACTCATTTGTACATCCACTTAGTTAACTGTTCAATCTATTGGCGTAGAAATTTTATATATCCCTACAAATATGTATTCAAATGTTTGATCAGATTTTTCATAGTGATTCTTTGGATGAATGAAATAATAGTCTTTTTCTCTTTGTCCATGGCTATCTAGAAGCACTAAGATACCCTATCTCATATCTACTTCAAATCATCAAATGCTTGCTAAGGCCTAAGATATTAATAAAATATTTGTAATGCTTATCAATGTTTCGTTCGTTGCACTACTAACACTACTATTCTTACAAATATGTATTCAAATGCTTGATCAGATCTTTCATAGTGATTCTTTGGATTAACGAAATGAGGAATGATAGTATCACATACTCTACAAACTCCATGAAACACATTATTCTCTATTTGTCAAAATTCATGAAAAACTACAAAATTAAGAGAGAAAAATATTAAATAAGATGTGAGATCGATAAAATTTTGTAATTTTTAATAAATTTCAATTAATAGGATGAAGTGTGTTAGAGAATGCATTTGTGACATTTCGTGAAATGAAATAATAGTTTTTGTTTTTCTTTGCCCATAGCTATTTATTTTGTCACCCTCCTAGTCCCGCAAAATTAATGAAAATGGGTACTCTAGAATTTCTAAGATGAGGCTTATTGTTGTAATTCAGCAATTCGAATGGAATTGTTAGAAAGGTTAGAAAATTTTTAGGAACACCACTAATACAATAAAAGGGTTAAAATACCCTTCACCTTTTGTATAGATGGGTGATCTGTATGATTCATATGGATCGACGATCCATATGAGTTTTTTTTTTAAAATAATAAAAAATAAAATATATTTTTTAAAAAAATTTATACCGATTATCGATCTGCATGAACTTTTTTTTGACTCATACAGATTATTGATCCCTATGAGTCATATGGATTGTCAATCCGTATAGTAATATGGATTGTCAATCTGTATGTTTTAATTTTTTTAAATTATTTTTTTAAATTTATTTATTTATTTATAAAATTTGATAATTAAATAAATTTGATATTTAATTGAATGATGAATTTAGATGTTTATTATAATAATTAAAAATTAAATAAGTATGATGTTTAATTGAATGATGTATTTAGATATTTTTATAGCAATTGGTAATTAAATAAATTTGATATTTTTTTACATATGTAACTACTTATTAAACCTATGATTTTTATTTATAATTTATAAATGTAAACAAATTAATTATTAGATAAAAATAATCATCACAAAATTTATTATGTAAATGTACATGTACATTAAATATAAATTAGAAATTTTAGTATTATATATAACAATACTATTTATTTATAACATAATGTGTCTATTAACTTAGTTGGTTTCAGTGTTCTATTAATAATGCGGGAGACAGAAATTCGATTCTTACTTGAACCATTAATTTTAAATTAAGTCATAAATTATATTTTTGATTTTTTTTTAAAAATCCTATGGGTCACGTACGGGTACAGATTGTCAATCCATAATCCGTATCAAACTTATGAAAGGGTAAAATTAAAATTTCTCATCTTTCTGGGTGTACCAGCAAAACACTGGGTGTCCCTAGAAATTCCAGAAAAGTTATCTATGTAGATTGGTTGGTCTCGATCATATTCATTAACTACCTACCATACCAGTTACCACAAGGGTTGAGAAACATATATTAAGAATCTATAATCGAAGGAGGATCTGATCATGATTAGCGAAAGCTCTTCAGAAAAATGGATGCATAAGGATTGAAACAGTTTTGTAGTAAACAATCAATACTAGATCATTATGAGGTCTTTTTACAGAACGTTCAAACAAGTAAACTATACACAAGTTAAAATTGCCTTTCTCGTTTATCAACAACAAACAAAAAGCACAATGCATATTATCCAAAAGAATAAAACAGAACAAAACAATCAAATTTTACAGCACTGCCTAATGCATGGCCTAGTTCATCTTCTATATACACTACACTCTGCACACCCTTTTGCATTCAAACAAATTCAAGAGAAAAATTACAATGTATAAAAACCAACAAATATGCTATAATGCTATGCACCACGACAACGAAAAAAAGAAAGAAAGCAAATACGTAAATGCTGCAAACTTGTTCACTCAGTTCCATTATTTGACTTTAATATCGCCCTTAGCATCCGAGGAAAGGTTTTTGGAGGATGGAGATTTCCCAGTGATAGCTTTCTTTGCTTTCACTAGTGACTGCTTAACCTTTGATATGATGTTATTTGATTGCTTTTGAGCTGGTTTTGCTGGAGTTTCTTTTGGAAGGTCCTTGGATGTTTTTGTTGCATCACTTTCCTTGGTGGCTTGAACCTCCTCAGTTTTCTCAGGCTCCACAGTTTGTTCTTTCTCTACCTTATCCGCTCCAGGTTCAACAGTTTCCTCTTCAAATTTAGATGCCAATGTTTCTCTAACAGGCTCATTAATAGCTCTAGAGATTTCTTCCACCTTTGAGTCAGTTTTCTCTTCCTTCTTGTCATCAACTATTGAGCTATCATTATCAACTTTCACACTCTCTACTGTTTCAGTTGTAGCTGCCTTTGCCTCATTCTGTTCCTCAACCCTTTTGCTTTCAAACTCTTGTTCTTGTGAGGATTCAGGGGAAACATTAGGTGCTTCAGGTTCCTTCTTGTCAACATCATCAATTGCAGCAACAACAACTGTTGAGATTATAACTAGTTAGTTGTAGTCTTGTTTAGTAGTAGCTTGTATCTGAGAATATAAATACTTTGTAACACACACTTTACAAATCAATCATAATATTTTTTTCTTCTTTCATCTTCATTCTCTATTTTTCTCTCCTCTGTAACTGAATCCTAACCAACTCAACATGGTATCATCGACCTAACGATCCATTCCTTTTGCTTCCGCCACTATGCCACCGCGTATAGCACCACCGCCACCGGCGGATCCCTCTACTGATCCTACTAGTCCGTTCTTTGTTCATCCTAGCGACGGTCCCTCCTCCGTCAAGGTCACACCACTCCTCGATGGTTCCAACTACCATTCTTGGGCGAGGTCTCTGCGACGCGCTCTCGGAGCCAAACTCAAGTTCGAATTTCTTGACGGAACAATTCCGATGCCGGTTGATGCCTTCGATCCGTCGTTCCGAGCTTGGAATCGCTGCAATATGTTGATTCATAGCTGGATTCTCAACTCCGTTGAACCTTCCATTTCCCGATCCATCGTTTTCATGGATAACGCTTCCGATGTGTGGCTCGATCTGAAAGAGCGTTTCTCACAAGGTGATTTGGTTCGTGTTTCAGAAATTCAACAAGAGATTTACGCTCTCACTCAAGGTACTCGATCTGTAACTACTTTCTATTCTGATCTGAAAGCGCTTTGGGAAGAACTTGAAATTTACATGCCGATTCCAAATTGCACATGTCATCATCGTTGTTCTTGTGATGCGATGCGTCTTGCTCGTCGTCATCATCATACGCTTCATGTTATGCGTTTCTTGACTGGTTTAAACGATGAATTCAATGCGGTTAAATCTCAGATTCTTCTGATTGAACCTCTACCTTCTATCACCAAGATCTTTTCTATGGTGATTCAATTTGAACGTCAAAATTGTGTTCCTAATCTTGATGATTCAAAGGCTCTTGTTAATGCTTCAACTAGTAAGTCTCAAGGTTCTGCTAATGGAAGATCTAATTCTGGTTCCAAGCGCTACTGTACCTATTGTCATAAGACGAATCACTTTGTTGAGAATTGCTTTCAAAAGCATGGTGTTCCTCCTCACATGATGAAAAATCACTCTGGTTCTGCTCATCATTCTGCAGTTGATGGGGGAGAACGTGTTGAATCTTCAACTGCATCTCAGAACACCACAAGTGTCACCATGACTCCTTCACTTACTCAGGAACAATTAGATAAGCTTCTGCAGTTAATTCAACCTCCTTCTGTTAACCATTGTAATGCTTCTACTTCTAAACAGGTTTGCTCATTCAACACTGCTGGTCCTTCATCAGCAGATACGAAGGGTATGAAAATATCTCATTTTTTTTATTCTTCTATTTGTAATAATATTGCTCTTGATACCTGGATCATAGATTCAGGTGCTAGTCATCACATATGTGCCTCACTGCACTGGTTTCACTCTTATAGTGAAATCAATCCCATGATTATAAAATTACCAAATGGTAATCATGTCACCACTAAATATGCAGGCACAGTTGTGTTTTCCTCTTCTTTTAGTATCACCAATGTCCTATATGTTCCTACCTTTACAGTCAATTTGATTTCTGTCTCTCAATTATGTCACCATACACCTTATACACTCAATTTCACTGACACTATTTGTTCCATACAGGAGCAGAAATCACTGAAGATGATTGGTTTGGGTGAAAGCAGAGATGGCTTGTACTACTTGACTCAGACAAATAAGGAATGTGCTTCTTCCAACTACAACATTTCTTCCATTTTTTCCTCAGCAAATAATGTCCATATACCTGAAAATGCAATTTGGCATTTCAGGTTAGGTCACCTGTCTAGTTCTAGAATTGCTCTTTTACACTCTCAATTCCCCTTTATTGTAAATGATTCTAGTTCTGTGTGTGACATCTGTCACTTTGCTAAACACAGAAAATTACCTTTTGTACACAGTTATCATAAAGCAATAAAATGTTTTGATTTGATTCATTTTGACATATGGGGTCCCATCTCTATTAAATCTGTTCATAATCATGCTTATTTTCTTACTGCTGTTGATGACCATTCTAGATATACTTGGATAACCCTAATGAAAAATAAATCTGAAGCTAGACTTCATGTTCAAAACTTTATTCATTTTATTAAAACCCAATATAATCATTCTGTTAAATCCATTCGTACAGACAATGGTCCTGAGTTCCTTATGCCAGATTTCTATGCCTCCAAAGGTATATTACACCAGACTAGCTGTGTTGACTCTCCCCAGCAAAATGGCAGGGTTGAGAGAAAACATCAGCAAATTCTAAACATAGGTAGAGCTCTTCTTGTTCAGTCTAATCTCCCCAAGTCTTTTTGGTGTTATGCTGTTTCCCATGCTGTATACATCATGAATAGAGTCCCTGCACCAAATTTACAAAACAAATCTCCTTATACTTTATTGTATAATACTGCCCCTGATTTTGATACTCTCAAAGTGTTTGGTTCTCTAGTTTTTGCATCTACTTTACAATCACATAGAACCAAGTTAGACCTTAGAGCTAGAAAATGTGTTTTTCTAGGATATAAATCTGGTGTGAAAGGAGTTGTACTCCTTGATCTATTAAATAATTCCATATTCTTGTCTAGGGATGTGACTCACCATGAACACATTTTTCCCTATCAGTCCTCATCTCCCAAGACTCCTTGGGAGTATCATTCCATCAGTCCTACTCCAAATGACAGTGACATTACCTTAGATAGTGACATTTCCTTAGACATTAATGCTGAGCAGTCACCATCACCACCCCACTCATCTTTATCTCCTAATATTTCAAATGACACTGTCATTTCTGATACCTCTACCTCAACACCCTCCCTTGTCTTCATCACCACCCCACTGTGAAATTAACCCTTTGAAATTAACCCTCCCTTGTCTTCATCACCACCCCACTGTCATTTCTGATACCTCTACCTCAACACCCTCCCTTGTCTTCATCACCAATCCCTGCCTCCCCTGTGAAATTAACCCTTTGAAAACCTCTCTCTTCTAATCTTTTCTCTGTAATTCCTATGGCGACGTCCTCGTTCAACATCAATGAACTGGTAGCCTCCCACGGCGATAAAGGACTACTCGCGACCGCCCTCGTTGATAAGACAGCTCATGAGCAGCTCGAGGAGCAATTACAGCATCAACGTAGAGGCCGTAAGGTCTACATTCGGAATGTTCTGAGTGTAAAGGATTCCGAGATCATTCGGAATCGGTATGGAGGAAAGTACGACCTCCATCTTACCCAGCAGGAGTTTGCTCCCCACGGCCTAGCTGGTGCCCTCCGCTTGTGTGAAACTCTCGATTGTCTGGACTCTTTCCCTTCTTCAGGTCTGCGGCAGGACCTCGTCTTAGACTTCGGAGGAAGTTGGGTCACACATTACCTCCGCGGACATAACGTACACTGTTGTTCCCCTTGTTTGGGTATCCGTGATAAAATGCGCCACGCGGAACGTTTAATGAACATGCGCAAGATCATCTTGAACGATCCACAACAGTTCGATGGTCGGCAGCCGGATTTCTGCACTCAATCCGCTGCGGATTGCAAAGTACAAGCCCACTTTGCTATATCCATTCATGGAGGTTATGATATGGGCTTCAGAGGATTATGTGAAGCAATGAACGCTCATGGAACCACTTTTTTGAAGGGAACGATGATGTTCGATGGTGCGATGATGTTTGACGACCAAGGCGTAATACCTGAACTTAATTGCCAGTGGAGGAAGATTAGGAGTGCTTTCTCCGAAACTGAAGACGTCACACCGGTGTCTGGTAAGCTTAACACCGTATTCTCTCATGTTCGTAAGTTTAAGACTATGGTAGCTTTCGATTTTATCAACGAGTCTACCATGTCTTATGTTCATGATTGGGAGAATATAAAATCTTTTCTTACCGACCAGACTTATTCTTATAAAGGAATGACCTACGGCATCGAACGTTGTGTCATTAATGCCGGTATTATGACGTATAAGATCATCGGTGTGCCTGGGATGTGTCCACCCGAACTCATTCGACATTGTATTTGGTTCCCCTCGATTAAAGACTATGTTGGTCTAAAGATTCCCACGTCGCAGGACTTGGTTGAGTGGAAAACAGTGCGTATTTTAACGTCAACATTGCGTGAAACTGAAGAGATTGCCATGAGATGTTACAATGATAAGAAGGCGTGGATGGAACAATTTAAGGTTATCTTAGGTGTTCTATCTGCTAAATCATCTACCATTGTTATCAATGGTATGTCCATGCAATCTGGTGAACGGATAGATATCAACGACTATCATTACATTGGTTTCGCCATTCTTCTTCACACAAAAATGAAGTACGAACACCTAGGGAAAATGTATGATATGTGGAACGCTTCGAGCATCTCGAAGTGGTTTGCAGCGTTGACTCGTCCGCTGCGTGTGTTTTTCTCTGGTGTTGTTCGTGTGCTGTTCCCGACTTTAAGACCCCGCGAGGAAAAAGAATTTTTGATTAAACTCTCCACCTTTGTGACTTTCAATGAAGAGTGCTCATTTGACGGTGGAGAGGAATGGGACGTGATATCATCCGCTGCATTCGTTGCTACGCAGGCTGTTACTGATGGGAAGATTTTGGCTGCGCAGAAAGCCGAGAAGCTCGCTGAGAAGCTTGCACAACCCGTGAGTGAGGTATCAGACAGCTCTGAGGCGTCATCTACAACGCCTGATGATACTGCTGATGTTTGTGGAGAGGAGCAAGAGATTTCGGAACTTGACTCCTTATCAGCTCAGACACGTTCCCCCATCACTAGAGTTGCTGAAAGGGCTACTGCTATGCTAGAGTATGCCGCTTATGAGAAACAATTACATGACACTACGGTGTCTAATTTGAAACGTATCTGGAATATGGCGGGTGGTGATGACAAGAGAAATTCTCTCGAAGGTAATTTGAAATTTGTTTTCGATACGTATTTTACCGTTGATCCCATGGTGAATATTCATTTCTCCACGGGTCGGTGGATGCGTCCTGTACCCGAGGGAATTACCTATTCTGTTGGTTATAACGAACGCGGTTTGGGTCCGAAGTCTGATGGAGAGCTTTACATTGTCAATAGCGAGTGCGTGATTTGTAACAGTGAATCACTATCTACCGTTACGCGCTCGCTTCAAGCTCCAACCGGAACCATTAGTCAGGTCGACGGAGTCGCTGGTTGTGGGAAAACCACAGCAATTAAATCCATTTTTGAACCGTCCACTGACATGATTGTTACCGCGAACAAGAAATCCGCCCAAGATGTACGTATGGCACTTTTCAAATCGTCAGATTCCAAAGAAGCCTGCACTTTCGTTCGAACAGCTGATTCCGTCCTACTTAATGAATGTCCGACTGTTAGTAGGGTTTTGGTTGATGAGGTTGTATTGCTGCACTTTGGTCAATTATGTGCCGTCATGTCTAAGCTGAAGGCTGTGCGAGCTATATGTTTTGGGGATTCGGAGCAAATTGCTTTTTCTTCTCGAGATGCCTCGTTTGACATGCGTTTCTCTAAGATCATTCCTGATGAGACTAGTGATGCGGACACTACATTCCGTAGCCCACAAGACGTTGTGCCGCTTGTGCGTTTAATGGCTACGAAGGCCCTTCCGAAAGGAACCCATTCAAAATACATGAAATGGGTTTCTCAATCTAAAGTGAAGAGATCTGTTACATCTCGTGCTATCGCTAGTGTAACATTGGTCGATTTGGATCCGACTAGGTTTTACATTACGATGACCCAAGCTGATAAGGCTTCACTGATTTCAAGGGCGAAAGAGATGAATCTACCAAAGACTTTCTGGAACGAAAGGATCAAAACTGTGCATGAGTCTCAAGGCATTTCTGAGGACCATGTTACTTTGGTAAGATTAAAGAGCACAAAGTGTGACCTGTTTAAACAGTTTTCTTATTGTCTTGTTGCTTTGACTAGACACAAGGTCACCTTCCGCTACGAGTATTGTGGTATATTGAACGGCGATTTAATCGCCGAATGTATTGCTCGTGCTTAGCGGTTTCCCACCTTTGAGCGGGATCTGAGTTGGCAGTATTGCTATAAACTGCCTGAAGTCACTAAACGTTTTACGGTGAGCGTGGAAAATTTTGGTTGAGTTGACAGAAGTTGAAAATTTTGGTTGAGTGAGAGGCTTGTCTTTGTTCCGCTACCATGTCTCATGAGACATGCCCTTCTGTAAAGAATGTCCTTCTTTTGGATTCCGATGGGAAACGTGTTGCGGTCAAATACTTCTCTGAAGACTGGCCGACAAATAGTGCCAAGGAAAATTTTGAGAAAGTTGTATTCAACAAGACTCAGAAAACCAATGCCCGCACGGAAGCAGAAATAGCAATGTTTGAGAATAACATTGTTCTTTACAAGTTTGTCCAAGATCTTCACTTCTTTGTTACCGGTGGTGATTATGAAAATGAGCTTATCTTAGCCACAGTTCTGCAGGCATTTTTTGATTCTGTGGGCCTTCTGCTCAGAGGCAATGTAGACAAGAAGGAAGCACTAGAGAACTTGGATCTCATTCTATTGTGCATTGATGAAATTGTTGATGGCGGTATCATACTTGAAACTGATCCAAATGTTATAGCTGGGAAAGTTGCTAGTAATAGTATAGATTCTGGTCTCCTTTTGGAGGCCCCCCACAGAGTGGGGGGGGCACCCGTACTCTAAAACTAGCATCTTGTGCTAGAAGTACACGGACCGAAGTCCTTCCGAAGAAACCTAGGAGATGGTTTCAAAGGCGCCTCAGAGATTTGTAAATCTCCGGCGTGGATCTCTCCACGACTGACCATTTTAGCCGTAAGCTGGATGGACAACCCGTTCACCGTAAAACGTTTAGTGACTTCAGGCAGTTTATAGCAATACTGCCAACTCAGATCCCGCTCAAAGGTGGGAAACCGCTAAGCACGAGCAATACATTCGGCGATTAAATCGCCGTTCAATATACCACAATACTCGTAGCGGAAGGTGACCTTGTGTCTAGTCAAAGCAACAAGACAATAAGAAAACTGTTTAAACAGGTCACACTTTGTGCTCTTTAATCTTACCAAAGTAACATGGTCCTCAGAAATGCCTTGAGACTCATGCACAGTTTTGATCCTTTCGTTCCAGAAAGTCTTTGGTAGATTCATCTCTTTCGCCCTTGAAATCAGTGAAGCCTTATCAGCTTGGGTCATCGTAATGTAAAACCTAGTCGGATCCAAATCGACCAATGTTACACTAGCGATAGCACGAGATGTAACAGATCTCTTCACTTTAGATTGAGAAACCCATTTCATGTATTTTGAATGGGTTCCTTTCGGAAGGGCCTTCGTAGCCATTAAACGCACAAGCGGCACAACGTCTTGTGGGCTACGGAATGTAGTGTCCGCATCACTAGTCTCATCAGGAATGATCTTAGAGAAACGCATGTCAAACGAGGCATCTCGAGAAGAAAAAGCAATTTGCTCCGAATCCCCAAAACATATAGCTCGCACAGCCTTCAGCTTAGACATGACGGCACATAATTGACCAAAGTGCAGCAATACAACCTCATCAACCAAAACCCTACTAACAGTCGGACATTCATTAAGTAGGACGGAATCAGCTGTTCGAACGAAAGTGCAGGCTTCTTTGGAATCTGACGATTTGAAAAGTGCCATACGTACATCTTGGGCGGATTTCTTGTTCGCGGTAACAATCATGTCAGTGGACGGTTCAAAAATGGATTTAATTGCTGTGGTTTTCCCACAACCAGCGACTCCGTCGACCTGACTAATGGTTCCGGTTGGAGCTTGAAGCGAGCGCGTAACGGTAGATAGTGATTCACTGTTACAAATCACGCACTCGCTATTGACAATGTAAAGCTCTCCATCAGACTTCGGACCCAAACCGCGTTCGTTATAACCAACAGAATAGGTAATTCCCTCGGGTACAGGACGCATCCACCGACCCGTGGAGAAATGAATATTCACCATGGGATCAACGGTAAAATACGTATCGAAAACAAATTTCAAATTACCTTCGAGAGAATTTCTCTTGTCATCACCACCCGCCATATTCCAGATACGTTTCAAATTAGACACCGTAGTGTCATGTAATTGTTTCTCATAAGCGGCATACTCTAGCATAGCAGTAGCCCTTTCAGCAACTCTAGTGATGGGGGAACGTGTCTGAGCTGATAAGGAGTCAAGTTCCGAAATCTCTTGCTCCTCTCCACAAACATCAGCAGTATCATCAGGCGTTGTAGATGACGCCTCAGAGCTGTCTGATACCTCACTCACGGGTTGTGCAAGCTTCTCAGCGAGCTTCTCGGCTTTCTGCGCAGCCAAAATCTTCCCATCAGTAACAGCCTGCGTAGCAACGAATGCAGCGGATGATATCACGTCCCATTCCTCTCCACCGTCAAATGAGCACTCTTCATTGAAAGTCACAAAGGTGGAGAGTTTAATCAAAAATTCTTTTTCCTCGCGGGGTCTTAAAGTCGGGAACAGCACACGAACAACACCAGAGAAAAACACACGCAGCGGACGAGTCAACGCTGCAAACCACTTCGAGATGCTCGAAGCGTTCCACATATCATACATTTTCCCTAGGTGTTCGTACTTCATTTTTGTGTGAAGAAGAATGGCGAAACCAATGTAATGATAGTCGTTGATATCTATCCGTTCACCAGATTGCATGGACATACCATTGATAACAATGGTAGATGATTTAGCAGATAGAACACCTAAGATAACCTTAAATTGTTCCATCCACGCCTTCTTATCATTGTAACATCTCATGGCAATCTCTTCAGTTTCACGCAATGTTGACGTTAAAATACGCACTGTTTTCCACTCAACCAAGTCCTGCGACGTGGGAATCTTTAGACCAACATAGTCTTTAATCGAGGGGAACCAAATACAATGTCGAATGAGTTCGGGTGGACACATCCCAGGCACACCGATGATCTTATACGTCATAATACCGGCATTAATGACACAACGTTCGATGCCGTAGGTCATTCCTTTATAAGAATAAGTCTGGTCGGTAAGAAAAGATTTTATATTCTCCCAATCATGAACATAAGACATGGTAGACTCGTTGATAAAATCGAAAGCTACCATAGTCTTAAACTTACGAACATGAGAGAATACGGTGTTAAGCTTACCAGACACCGGTGTGACGTCTTCAGTTTCGGAGAAAGCACTCCTAATCTTCCTCCACTGGCAATTAAGTTCAGGTATTACGCCTTGGTCGTCAAACATCATCGCACCATCGAACATCATCGTTCCCTTCAAAAAAGTGGTTCCATGAGCGTTCATTGCTTCACATAATCCTCTGAAGCCCATATCATAACCTCCATGAATGGATATAGCAAAGTGGGCTTGTACTTTGCAATCCGCAGCGGATTGAGTGCAGAAATCCGGCTGCCGACCATCGAACTGTTGTGGATCGTTCAAGATGATCTTGCGCATGTTCATTAAACGTTCCGCGTGGCGCATTTTATCACGGATACCCAAACAAGGGGAACAACAGTGTACGTTATGTCCGCGGAGGTAATGTGTGACCCAACTTCCTCCGAAGTCTAAGACGAGGTCCTGCCGCAGACCTGAAGAAGGGAAAGAGTCCAGACAATCGAGAGTTTCACACAAGCGGAGGGCACCAGCTAGGCCGTGGGGAGCAAACTCCTGCTGGGTAAGATGGAGGTCGTACTTTCCTCCATACCGATTCCGAATGATCTCGGAATCCTTTACACTCAGAACATTCCGAATGTAGACCTTACGGCCTCTACGTTGATGCTGTAATTGCTCCTCGAGCTGCTCATGAGCTGTCTTATCAACGAGGGCGGTCGCGAGTAGTCCTTTATCGCCGTGGGAGGCTACCAGTTCATTGATGTTGAACGAGGACGTCGCCATAGGAATTACAGAGAAAAGATTAGAAGAGAGAGGTTTTCAACTCATCTTTATCTCCTAATATTTCAAATGACACTGTCATTTCTGACACCTCTACCTCAACACTCATCTTTATCTCCTAATAGGTACAAAGTCTAAATATCCCTTGTCTTCTTTTCATTCACTTACACTTTTGTCTCCTTCACACAAGGCATTTAGTATGTCAATCACACACTGCACTGAGCCTCAATCTTATGAGGAAGCTAGTAAGCATGAACACTGGGTAACAGCCATGAAGGAAGAATTAAATGCTTTGGCTAAAAATTGTACCTGGAAAATTGTTGAACTCCCACCTCATACTAAACCCATAGGATGTAAATGGGTTTATAAAGTCAAACACAAAGCAAATGGCCAAATAGAGAGATACAAAGCCAGATTAGTAGCCAAAGGCTACAATCAAGTAGAAGGGATTGACTATTTTGAGACCTTCTCCCCTGTGGCTAAGATTACCACTGTTAGGACTCTTTTGGCAGTAGCTGCCATAAAGAATTGGCACCTTCATCAACTGGATGTCAATAATGCTTTTCTTCATGGAGATCTTCAAGAAGATGTTTACATGAAAATACCAGATGGGGTAACTTGTGCCAAGCCTAATTCTGTTTGCAAGCTACAAAAGAGCTTGTATGGGTTGAAGCAAGCAAGTAGGAAGTGGTATGAAAAGCTGACTAATTTGCTTCTCAAAGAAGGTTACATACAATCAATTTCAGATTACTCCCTATTTACTCTCACCAAAGGAAATACTTTCACTGCACTGTTGGTATATGTAGATGACATCATTCTTGCAGGTGATTCAATTGATGAATTTGACAGGATCAAGAATGTTCTTGATTTAGCTTTCAAAATTAAAAATCTGGGTAAGTTGAAATACTTTCTTGGGCTTGAAGTTGCTCATTCTAGACTGGGTATTACCATCTCACAGAGGAAATATTGTCTGGATCTGCTTAAGGATTCAGGATTACTTGGGTGCAAACCTGCTAGCACACCTCTTGACACATCCATAAAGTTGCACAGTGCTGCAGGCACTCCTTATGCTGATATTTCAGGTTACAGGCGCATAGTTGGGAAGTTGTTGTATTTAAACACAACTAGGCCAGACATTGCTTTTGCAACACAACAACTTAGCCAGTTCATGCAAGCACCCACAAATGTTCATTTCAATGCAGCATGTAGAGTATTGAGGTATTTGAAGAACAACCCAGGCCAAGGTATTTTCTTTAGCAGAACTTCAGAAATGCAACTTATAGGTTATTCAGATGCTGATTGGGCAGGCTGTATGGATTCTAGAAAATCCATATCTGGATATTGTTTCTTCATAGGCAAATCTTTAGTGTCATGGCGTGCTAAAAAGCAAGCAACTGTGTCCAGATCATCTTCAGAAGCAGAGTACAGGGCTCTGTCTTCAGCTGCTTGTGAGTTGCAATGGCTGTTGTATCTTTTTGCAGATTTGAGAGTTCAGCTTACCAGAACTCCAACTCTTTACTGTGACAACCAAAGCGCAGTCCACATTGCCTCAAATCCGGTTTTTCACGAACGCACAAAACACTTGGAAATTGATTGCCATCTTGTGCGAGAGAAGCTTTTGAAGGGCACTCTAAAGCTACTACCAGTTTCAACAAGTGATCAAGTGGCAGATTTTCTCACCAAAGCATTGGCACCACCCAAATTTCATGATTTTGTCTCCAAGCTTAGCATGATCAACATCTACCATGATAAGCTTGAGGGAGGGTGTTGAGATTATAACTAGTTAGTTGTAGTCTTGTTTAGTAGTAGCTTGTATCTGAGAATATAAATACTTTGTAACACACACTTTACAAATCAATCATAATATTTTTTTCTTCTTTCATCTTCATTCTCTATTTTTCTCTCCTCTGTAACTGAATCCTAACCAACTCAACAACAACCTTTTCCTCCACAGCAGCAGGAACAGAAATCTCTCTTTCTTCTTTTAGCTCAGTTTTGGCTTCCTCATCAATGGAGGCTTGTTCTGGAGTTTTCTTGATGTCAGCCGCTTCGTTTAATACTGCTTCAATCACGTCAGTGATGCTTGATTCTTTCTTGTCATCAACCTCTTCAACAACCTTTTCTGCTGCTTCAGGAGAAGGTTCCACAATACTTGCTTGAGGTTCCTCATTTGATGAAAATTGTGCAGCATTTACAGTCAAACTAGTTTCCTCTTCTGTGACCGTGTCAGCTGAAGTTTCTTCACTCTTGGAAGTCTCAAGCACAACTTCTGGAGAAGTTTCCCCAGGATTTTGTTGAGGTTCCACATTTGATAAAACTTGCTCAGCATTTTCAGTGAGGCTAGTTTCCTCGTCTTTATCAGTTTTCTCTTCTGTGACCGTGCCAGCCGAAGTTTCTTCACTCTTGGCAGTCTCAAGCACAATTTCTTGCTTAGTCTCCACTTCCTTACCAGCTTCTGCTACTTCCTCATCTACTTGTAGTTGCTCTCTTGGCTTTTCCTCCACTTCAGTTGACAGAAGTACTGGTTTCTCTGTTTTTTCAGGAACTGCTTTGGGCTCTGAGTTGCCATTGTCTGTGTCTTTTACCTCCTCAATCACTGAGTCTTTGGGAGGGTAAGCCTCCACTATATTTTCTAGTTGCTCTTCACTTTCAGCTTCAATTTCAGGAACAACTGTCTTAGGCTGCTCTTCTTCCTCTTGTTTTTCTGGTTCACTTTGGTTTTCATCAACTTTAGCAGCCACAAGCTCTGTTTTCTCTATTACACTTTGGTTCTCATCAACTTTGGCGGCCACGGGCTCTGCTTTCTCTGTTTGACTCTGGTTTTCATCAACTTTAGCTTCCACAGGTTCTGCTTTCTCTGTTTGAGAGTTGTTAGTCTCTTTCAATACCTCTGCCTCAAATTCTAGTTCTCTTGTTTTTACCTCTATGGCATCACCACTTTCTTCTGAGGATTCAGGAACTGCAGATGTGTCTTGTTTCTCCTCTTCTTCCTTTTGTTCCAATGATTGCTTTTCTGGTTCTGTCTGGCTTTCATCAACTTCAGGAACCACATGTTCTGCTTCCACTGTTTCCAAAGGCCCTGTTTCACTGTTCTTGGTCTCTTCCACCACATCTTCTGAGGGTCCTGTTGCTTTTTCCTCTATGGTATCACTCGATTTCTTTTCAGCTGATGGTTCAGGAACCCCAACTGCACTTGATTCTTCTGTTATTTCCTCCACTTGTGTAGCCACAGGCTCAGGAACCGCAACTGTGGTCGGTTTCTCAGCCTCTTGCGATTCTTTTTCTGGTTCTTCTGTTTTTTCCTCAACTAATGTAACCACAGGCTCAGGAACTGCAACTATGCTTGGTTTCTCAGCTTCTTGCAATTCTTTTTCTGGTTCTTCTGTTTTTTCCTCTACTTCTGTAGCCACCGGCTCAGATACCGCAACAACCGTGCTCGGTTGCTCTTTTTCTGGTTTTTCCTGCACTGGTGCAGCCTCAGTCTCAGGCTGCTCTTCCACTTGGGCACTTGTTTCCAAAACTTGAGCCTCTTTCACCACCTCTCCTTCTGATTCTGTCAGAGGACTAGTCTCATCTGTGTTGCTTGGTTTTTCAACGGCTGAAGCCGATGCTTCTGGAACGTCTTCTGCCTTCGGTTGTACTTGTTTCTCTTCATCTGTTTCCACAGGTTCCTTTTCTAGCTCCTGTGATAGTGTTTTCTCCACAGCTTGTTCTGTGGATGGTGCCTGATGAACTGGTTCAATGTCACTGATAGTGTGTGAGTCAGGAACCACTTCCTTCTCCTCCTTTACACTATCTTCAACTGCAACGACAGATTCATCTGATGGCACAGAATCTTCAATCTTTTCTACTGCAACAGCAGGCTCAACCTTGTGATCATCTCCTTCTGTTGGGGGTGGTGTTGCACTTTGTGCTTCCTCAACCCTGTCATGTTTCACACTATCTTCAGCAGAAGCCTCTAACGCCAGAGAATCGTCGGATTTTTCGACCTCAGCTGCAGCAAGCTCTGCCTTCACCACATCTTCTTCTGTCTTAGATGAAGGAGTATTGTCATGTTTGACTTCATCTTCATTTGCTAAAGAAGCGATCTTTTGTGCAATGGACTCGTCCTTTTCCTTCTTCACATAATGCTATATATTAAAGACGAAAGAACATTAACAAACAATGAATGTAAGAACAAAAAACAAAGTACGAAACACGGTAGAATTTGAAACTAGTAGGGTACGTTGGAAAGACATGGCAAGACTAAAGCACAGAAATCACAACTTTTTCTGTCACAAATGCAATGAAAACAGTGGGGGTACCTTGATCTTGCATCTCCTTATCAAAAGGGTATCTATTTATCTTGCATAACACTCTACTACAGGCATTGACGGAAAAAGAGGGGGAGACACGTTGCAGATTTTCTTTTATAGCAGACCAAATTTTATTTGATTTAGGTTTGATACTCTTCATTTTTTCTTATCTTCCCCTTACATTTTTTCATATAGATAAAGAATGTGTTGGATTGACAATTTTTTATATACAAAAATAAAATTTTGAATCCAGTTTGTCCCTCTAGGTTATACTATAAATTAACAAAACTTTTGCATTATTTAAGAAGTGCAAGATTTTAAAAAAATAATAAGTGCAAGATTAACTTATTATTATTTGTGAGACTTATTACTAAGGAAACATTATTAACACGCAACTTTATGACATTTTGGTCTCAAACTTGTTTAGTTTTACGTAAGAATTCTAAATCTTTTATACATAGCAATAAATTACTAACAGAGTTATACATTTAATTGAGGAAAATCAAATTAAGAATAAATAAATAATTTTTAATTATTTATTTTGGCCTCACAGTACTTATTTTCTAGATCCGTCTTTAGTAGACTACAGGTATATTTTTCTTGAAGAGGACCGATGATGATCAAATTCATCTCATTTATCATTTTTACAATATTTGAATATATGTATCCTCACTAGGTCCTCTCCAAATTAAAAAAGAAAAATAAATGAGTAATTTTATTGATTACACAAAGTTATTACGAATTCTTAATAACCAATTATGGTTGGTGATGAAAAAAAAGTTGAAAAATGAAGTGACAAAACAGAACAATTTTTTTTTTTTTTACTTTTTTCTATATTCATGATTTTTTTTTTATCAAATTAAATAAAGATAGGTAATATGTTCATACTTATCCACTGGGTAAAGATAGGTAAGCTTGATTCCAAGAAAGAAACATAAAAAAAACTTGCATAGAATTGAGCACACAGTCACACTCACACACATACTACAGAAAGAAATTAAAGATCATATACAAGAGCTTTGAAAGTGGGGAAATTAAAATGAACAAACCTCATCAGTAGTAGAAGCATGATCAGATGCAGAAGTCTCAGTAGCCATGATGGAAAATTGGAGATGATCACCTTCCAAGTTGTGGAGAACTACTTCAGGTGGAGAAAGAAAGAAGAAAGTAGTAGTAAGTGAAGAGAGGAATAATTTGGTTGGCAACAACTCCAGGAAAAGAAGAAAAGCCAGTTCAACTTTTAGGAAGATCAGAACAACTAGTTTTCCACACAAAAAAGCAGAAACATAGATGTTTGACAGACTGTATCACATGAGCTGGTATGGTGGTCTCAATGATTTAGGAGGATTATTATTAGGATTAAGGTGCCACTAAAGTTTTCCCATTAAAAACAAAAAAGTATGTAATAAAAATTAAAAAAAAAAAGTTGATCATGTGTATAGCTGTGAACTGTGGCAAAGTGACTAGCTTTATTGGGGACCAGATCATCGATCAGCGGCAAGAAACTCATACATTTAACGGTTGAAATTGTTTGGGCCCTCTCCTCTTCTATATCTAACCTTGCGGTTCATAAGATTCCTCTACGTCATTAAGCTTATAATTAATAATTCTAATTAAATTTCATCATCTCGCCAAATTATATATGGAAACAATAAATGAATGCTGATATATCTAGTAGGCAAAAACTAAGGTATCTTCCACTTGTAGTAATTTATAATATTATGCAACTTGTTTCTTTTAAATTAAACTTTCTTTTTTGTCAGTTTTGTTGAGCCAATTTCTTAATTATTCATAATTGTGTACATCATTTGCTTGTTGTAACTAAAAAGTCCAGAAATTATCATAATTATTGTGCGAGAAATTATATTCTACACATTAATTATTTCTTAGTTATTACGTCATTTTTATACACAAAATATTATATATCATATTTAATTTCTGTCTAAGATCTACAGACTTGTAAGGGATCTTGTAAAGAAAATAAAATCATACAAAAATTAGAGTGACATAGACAAATATATAATATACAAATATCATGAATATATATATATATATTGTAACATACAAATATAATGATATTTGCTAAATAATTATGTTCACTTTGGTCATTATTATTATTGGAGTTTTTATATCTGTACCAAGATCAACGGTTAGGAAAATTATTATAATTCACTTAAAAAAAGATAAAATAGATAAGTTTATGATTTGAAGGTGGTGTTTTTTTCCACGGTAGGATGATAGAATTTGTTTGAGTTTTCAAACTTGGATTAAGACATACCACTTCGATGAAAATGATGCTGCCTCATGTCACTTTATTGATGTTCGCATTTTGGGCATAATAGGGTACCCCCCCTCCCCCCTCTTTTTGTTCGAATTTTTCTCCCCTTTTTTTATTTTGGTATAAAAATATTAAATAATTTTGATTAACTTTATGCGTGTGATGTTACGCTACTTTCCGATGGCATGATGTATTAATTGTTACATTATATCCAATAAATGCAGATTGAGCAACATTCCCTGCCAAGAAAAATATTGAGAATTAAGAAGACAAAAAATTGAAAGAAAAATGCATAACAAGGCTAAATGCATTTTAAACTAAACAAATTGTTTTGGATTAACAATGCAATACTTTTTTTCTTAACAAAAAAACAACAACAATGCAATACTTTTCGGGCTTGATCAATGTTATGAAGCTGAAAACCATAAAATACTGTCCGTTTTGTTTGTTTAACATTTTAAAACTTTTAGCCAACGAGTTCAACCTTTCCATGATCTGTTTTTCGTTCTTTAAGCCTTAACCTAATCATCTTTTAAATCCCTAAAGGAAAATGAGTATTCTCAAGTATCATGAGTCAATAGTCATGACAGCTGCCACAGCTCTCTTTTTAAAGATAAAAGACTAGTGTACACTGAGATTTGTTGAAAAATTATGACGTCTCATTAGCACAAAAATGCAAAGAAGCCCACCTTCTTTATTTATTGAGTTGGTTCACCCTTCACATGTCCCCTCATCTTTGGAATCTTCCATCAACCCCATTGGTGAACTCAAGCTGTGTAAGATTCAAGGTGGTCCTTCAATACTTAAGCCTGTAATTTTCTTAAATAAGAAGAGAGGAAAAAAAATGCTTTCTTATAGTGAAGGATGCTGTTTTTTCTTTGTCCTAGTATATAGAGGACACTATGGGCTTGAACATTCATGCTTGAAAGGTATTGATTAGTTGGAAATTTATATATAGACCCAACTTGACCATTAGTTGTCTCCAAAAGAAAAATACCTCTTCCATGCTTTAAAGTAGAGAGAAGTTTGGTGTTTGGCCTTTCCTTCGAGTATAGTATAATGTTTTTTCGTTTTGATATTTTCGGCATCTAGAAGCCACAATTAATTAATCTATTTTTTATTTATTTATTTTATTTTTGTTAATCTAAGTTGAATAGGGTAGACTCATTTATGAGGATAAAATACTCCTTATTTTTTATTTTTCCATTCACAAGATCTTAGTTAGGGAAAACTAATTAAGTTGGCTAATCTATGATCACTTGAACTATAACATGTGTTAGCTAGCTTTGATTTTATGATGTTAGTGTACTCTTTGCATGTCATCACAAGTTTGGTGTTCGTCAACACTAAAACTAAAACCTTCCCCCACCACCTCTCATCTTGCTTCCCTCAAACAATTAAACTTTTCTCTTTTTTCTTCAACACAAAAGATCTTTTTCCATGGAGAATGGACATATGATCCCCCAGAATGCCAACGAGCGTATGTGTATGTACATTTTCTTTCCCTTTTTCCTTTTGGACTAGCTCAATTTGATTCTATATGAGTATGAGTGGCTTGTGACAATCCCTCATAGATCGATTTCAGTTTTGTACGCGAAGTTGACAGATAAAGGTGGAGCAGAACGAAAACGATGTTCAAAATTAGTTAGGGCATAGATGAGAGATCAAATTGTTTGCAGTAAATTATTTGATAAGTGTGGTGGAGAAGTGAAGATGTGCAACGAAATGGGGTCACTCTTACTTGGAAAGGTTCACTTGGATCCACAGCTTTGTGAGACAGCTGAAGAAGTAGATCCTTCTTTAATTTGCTGAAAAAGGTTGTGTCATGTGCTCCAGCATTCAAGATAATATTTAGTTAAAGAAACTAATGGCTTGTCAATGTTAGTGGTAACTAATGGAGTATAGGCAATGGGTGGTGCGGGATATTATGATATTAATGTAAAATATTTACTAATTTTATTAAAAATTAATCTCAGCAGAAAAATCATGTTTTCGTGATGTTTGTATATTAAAGTCTATTTTCACTGATAATTATTAAAAAGAAAATACATTACTTTATTTTTATTTTCATTTTCTTTCTTATATTATTTTTTTAAAAAAATTGTATAAGATAAGTTACATGCATGTGAGTGCTTACACAACATATTTCTGCACACAGAAGAATGATGAATTTGCCGCACCTGCACCTTTGTCTTCTTGCGCAGTCCATTACAATTTTGCATGATGTCAGCTACGTACAACACCGATAAGGCCGCATTAAATCATATTCTTGCTCCAACTCCAAACACAAACCACTGCTTTTTGTATTATTGCCCCCAACTTGGTCTTCTGTCGTTTGCCATTCGTTTTAATTCATATCTTTCTTTTTTTCCTTCCAAAACCTATGGAGAGGTTTGAGTTTGGGTCCATGTGGTTATTTGTGGAGTTTGAAGGACGTGGTATGGTCATTTTGACCATCATTGTTAATGGTACAAGTTGTTAAGTTCATGTTACAATGTATGTTAAGTTTTATTTTAGGACAAAATTTAGATTTAGATGTTTTTTATATTATTCTTCAATTAGAATTGAAGTTTTATCATAAATATATACAAACTCCACTTCGAATAAAATCTGAACTTGAGCTTTAATTTTAAGCATAAGTTAAGTCTACACCTCTTTTTTAGAGTAATTCAATTGTGTTTCGATTTGGACTTAGACAATAACAAAAATTTATACAAAATTTAGTTTTCTTTGAGCTCGGGTCTTATTTTAGAAAATTGAAATAAATTTAAGTTTTTTGGGCTTAACCTCTTATAGTTTATAGCCCACAACTAAACAAATATAAACTGGCTTGCTAAAATGTAGGATTTAGACTTTAAAATTTGAGCATTTTAGTCCAATCCAATCAAGTCCTAATCTATGCTTAGTCCACAAAAGTTTGTACAAATTAGGCTTTTATTGAACTTGTACCTCATTTTAGAAGTTAAAATTAAATTTTAGTTTTTTTTTTTTGTCTCAATCTACATTGAGCTTGTGATTTGTCCCACCCATAATCCTCTTGATAAAATGTTGGATTTGAACTTTAAAATTTTAGCACAAATTAAATTGAGTCTTTTTAGCTTGATATTACCGTAGCCAGTAAAATCTCATGCAAACGAGGCCTTTTAGTAGCCTTGAACTTCATTTTAAAAGTCTAAATTGATTTTGAATTTTCTTGACTTACAATCTACATTTGGCTTGCAATTGACACAAGCCATTCATAACTAACTCTATGAAAAGCAGGACTTAGGCTCTAAGCTTTAAGCACAAATTGAATCCAACCTTAACCTACAAAACGCTGATACAAATTAATGTTTCATTGGATTTCATTTTAGAAGTCTAAATTAATTATGGATTATTATTTTATCCAATCTTTTATAACTAATCACAACCTGCATCGATCCTCTGATTTGTCCTACCCAAACCCACCCAATGAAATGTTGGATTTCAACTTTAAATTTCAAACACAAATTTAGTTTGAATCTTTTTAATGTAATTCAATCATGGCATGATTTGGACTTTGCCATGCAAAATCGTTAAAAAAATTGAATCTTTTCTATTATGCTCCAAGTCTCATTCCATTCCCATTCATCATAATCTTGTGTGAAGAATCTTGCATTTTTTAGTAGATTTTTTTAATGAAAATATATAGATTGATAACATATTTTTAAAACTAAAAACAAAAATAACTGAAACTATAGACTAAAAAATAGTTATAATTTTTTAAAATTTAAAATATATAAAACTACTTCAGATGGATCCTTAGTTTTAATGTTAATTTTTTTCTAATTCTTTCTAATATAAATAAAATTAATGATGATTCGATAATTTTTAATATTTTTTATATGATTATATTTTTTGAAACTTTTAAATAAATTTTTAATATTTTGAATTTAATTTTATTCAAGTTATATATTTTTGTACATTTAATTTAAACTCACAATATTTCATATAATAATTTATAAATGAATTTTATTAGCGAATACTTAACTACTTATTTTTTCAGTACGGTCTCAAACTTGGATTTTATATGTATAAAAATTCAAACTAACAAAGTTCGTGTATTAGATTCTTCTTTACTTAAAACAAAATTGTGTTTTAGAATTGTACTTACCAAAATTCGGAGCTGACATACATCAAGGTGAACATGGTTAAGGTGGACTCCTGAACTTCACATGTCGAACTGAGAGTGACTTTTGTTAAGAGGACAAGAGAGGAGACTTGCAAAATAAAGGATTTCGACGCTCAAGTAAGTATATGAGTTTGGAGAATAAGCAAGAATGTATAATAGGGTATGCAAGCAGGTGTGCGTAGTGTGTTCGAGTGTCGAGAGTATGAGAGAACCTGGTACTTATAGGAGTGAGTGGGAACTATGGGTCCTTGTTTGTAAGGGATGTTATAACCCTTGCAGATAATCACCAGTAGCTTATAAATAAAGTTAAAGATAATGTATAGCTTAGAGATAAAAGCTAGTAGATAATTGTTACTTACAAATAATGTGTAGTGTTGTAAATAATTGAATACCTGCTAAGAGATAAAATGGTAACAATATATTCAAATATTAAGAGGTTAGGGATAACCTGTTGGTTGGGGGAGCCTAGCTAATAAGGATCGAATGTTAGTGCTCCTGTTCCTGGGTTGACATGGAGGGATGACACAAGTTTCAGAGTGCCATGTAGGATGCTACATGTATTTTGCGGACCCTGGACAGTACATAAGCCCCCCAAGCTCTGAGCTAGATTGAAGGTGAAAGAGGTTATCCAGTGTTGAAGATTGTCTGATATTCGGGGTAGTAGCCTTGACAAGTAGGGGGGTGATGAGTTTGTCAAGCCCCCGAGCATGGACAAGTATTGTTCGGTGTCGAGAGTGGTATCCTCGATCGATGTGAGAATTGCAGGTTTATTAAGCTTGTCAAGGCCTCGAGCCTGGACAAGTGATGTTTGGGCTGCTTCTGTTAGGTTGTCTGGGGTGGACATGCTTTTGGTTTTGCAGGCGAGGTCTGACATGTTACATGAGGGAAGTCTCTGTATTTGACAACTTTACCCTTTTTTAACCGTTGGAAAGTGAATTGAAGACAAGTGTTATGTTCTTTCTGATGCTACAGGTGTGTGTGGCGCACACACAATACTCTTGCGTACATGTCACTCGTGGAGTGGGCACGTACTTGAGACGTGATGTGTGGGTGAGTGGGGTTGCATTGTGGTGCAAAAAATTAGGGCACCACTTCGGCTCCCACTAGTTATCGAAGAATCTGTCCCCTCTTAAAATGGAAGGGACTTTTGATTTCAAGTCATCGTCACTTTGATTTCTTGCCTCCTAAATCTTTTTTGCTTTCGTGCTTGTGATTCCTTTTCTTTTTCATTCTTCAAGGCATTCCTTCTTTTGACAATGTCTTCGTTTATGTTTGACTTCGTCATCGACATGGGTGGCAGTGATTATGGGGGTTCGATTCAACAACCCCTCATGAACCAGGAGGTCATTTCCATTGGTGGTTCCTCCTCGGATGATACTTGCCATGTTGCCTCCGACTACGAATTCTCTTCCTCAAAGAGGTTGAGGGTTTCACGTAGTGCTAGTGGAGACACCTCTTGTTTCCATAGGCTGTGTTGGACCTTGTGGCCTCAATAACATAAGAGGGATAGGCTTAGAATGTAGAAGAAGCAACAACAATCAATTTAATAATTTTCTTTAAACATGAAAGGAAAAATTGATTGCAATAACATAAATGAGATAAGGGAAGAGAGAATGCAAACACAGTTTTATACTGGTTCGGCCACAACCCGTGCCTACGTCCAGTACTCAAGCAACCCACTTGAGATTTCCACTATCTTTGTAAAATCCATTACAAAGTCTGAACCACACAGGGACAACCCATCCCTTGTGTTCAGGAATCCTTTACAACAAGAGACTCACAGTCTCTTAACCAATCTCATTGAATAAGAAGAATGGAAGAAGAATTCTCTCTTCAAGAGAAGAATATTACAATGAAGATCCATGGATGAACTCTTAATGGATTTGCAAGTGTTTGCCCAAGAGTTCTTTGAGAGAGCATTTGACAATGAAGTTCTCTTGGAATCTCTCTCATTTTCTTTTGAGAGGATAAGACATTTTGGACCAGCAAAACTCTCTCTCTGCATAAAATTCGTGCCCAAGTCACCTATTTATAGGCCTTTGACGACCATTGACAAATCTAATGAAAAGATGTGACTGTTGGCAGATTTTCTGAAAACTTTCCACTGGTAATCGATTACAATGTTTGTGTAATCGATTACACAGTTATAATTTGAAGGGTTATGACTTTTGAATTTGAATTTCCAAAGTTTCATTGCTGGTAATCGATTACAAACATATGGTAATCGATTACATGTTGAAAATTCAAATTCAAAACCTTTTTCAACAGCTATTTCTCAACCCTGTCTTCTGGTAATCGATTACACTTCCTAGTAATCGATTACCAGAGCCTTGCATGTCTTGAAAGCACTTTGTTTTAAGGCAAGGCTTGGTCTTTAGTGAATCTTGAAACAAGGCTTTGTTTGTTGAAGCAATCTTGAATTATTCTTGAAGCAAATGCTTATCATTTGAAGCAGCCTTGTTAGATTCTTCTTTGACATCATCAAAATCATGTATACATACATTCACAGGCTGACGTAGCCTTTCCCTGCTTCCCCAGCTAGGGAGCCTATCCCAGTCACTGTGATCATCCCCTCTTCTGCTTCTGGGGGAGCAAGGAGAAGTGGTGGGGAGGTTAGGGCGTTTCCCTGCATGCGATGTAGCCATAGCGGTGGGTCACCATCATCCTCACTTGTCATTGTTGGCTATGAG
This sequence comes from Glycine soja, assembly GCF_004193775.1. Taxonomy (NCBI): domain Eukaryota; kingdom Viridiplantae; phylum Streptophyta; class Magnoliopsida; order Fabales; family Fabaceae; genus Glycine; species Glycine soja. Next base: position 39,278,632 of record NC_041011.1, on the reverse strand, counting down.
TGGGTGAGGGATGATGTTCTGAAATATAAGTCCTCTCTCACCTTTGCAGTGAGTGTCGCTGCTCTATAACACCAGGTGAAGCTGGCAAATCCTGAGGACTCCTGCAAGATAGTCGTCCAGGCTTGCGGGAGTGACAACTTCCTTTTCTTGAGGGCAGTGTCGAGCAGTCCACCCTTCTTTTTTATGTAGTGGTGTCTGTTTGAGGTCAGGGGTCTCGTTCTCCCCTTGAACACTTTCCAATGTGCTCTTCTTGAGAACTTGAACATGACCTCTTTCCAACTCCACCCAAACAGTTGGGCCATGGTGAGGGCCTTTGAAATTTTGTGCCATTTCTTCAACATCCGGCCTGGTGTGCCGATCTTCTTGTTTTTCCTTCTAGATGAAGCTAATTGGCAAAATTATTTGGGTCTCCTTGAACAACGTGTCTAAGAAGTTGTTTGAGTTTGACTAAAATGTCTTTCACCGCTTCAAGGACCGTTTCTTCAAGGTCTTGGCTACTGATGTCACGGCTAATGATTTGCCACTAATGTTTAATAGGGACGGGGAGCCCCGCTTCTCGTTCTATTGGCAGTCTGATCCCATCAGGTTCAAGTTGTTTGATGAGGATTTGTTGACCCTTGTGGAGAAGGTCGACAAAGCTATTTTAGAGCAGCTGTCGGCCTCGTCGAACATGCGGGCCATTCTGTCTTTTCCCTCGACAGGCCAGTGATCCTCTTGTTGTCTTAGATGGTAAACATTTTATCTTGTTTTGTCTTCCTTCTTTGTGTCTGAACTGTATTGTGACTTGAATTGACATTTATTGTGCTATTGTTTCTTGTTTTGCAGGAATTATGGGTGGCTTCCCTTGGAGGCCACTTCTGAACTAGATCGAACCTACTAGTGGGACTGTGCCACCGTCTGCTGCTGCTACTGCTCCTACTACTAAAGAAGAGGATCAACCTATTGTTGAGGTTGGCCTTATTATTGGTGCTGCTAAGATTGCTTCCAGTGCCCCTTCCTCTATTTTGACTAAGAGGAAGCGAGATGATGGTGTTGGGACATTGGGCCGCAAGAAGTCGAAGGCCCTTTTGAGCCTTCGTGCATTGAGGCAAGCTGCAGGGTTGATGCCTGGTTCGGGTCGCCCTTCGAGTTTGCAAGATTAGCCTTCGGCTCCGTCAACCATCGAGGCTTCTACTCCTACTGCTATTGTTACTGTTACTCCTGCTCCTCCTCCTCCTGCTATGCCTGTTTAGGAGGCCGCTCCTACTACTGTTGAAGTTAGTGCTCTGACCACTTCAACCGGTCCTGTTGTGGCGCCTTAGTCCATCGTCCCTACACCCTTGTTGAGTGCTGGTGTGGCGACCACCAGTGCTCCTGTGATGCTGCCTCCTTCTTCTACTCCACCATTTCCACCCTCTATTGTGTTGGCGGTGGCATTGCCTTTCTCGTTATTTCGTCCTCATATTTCTTTGAACCACTTGTACACCTCCAGTGATGCTGATTCACAATAGGGTGCAAGTTACAAGGCAAAGCAAAAGACCTCGGGTGGCAGTGCCCTTGCCAAGTTACTGCTTACCATGTTGGATGGTTATGAATTGTTCGAACACTGCAAGGTTTTGCAGGAAGAGAAAAAAGACTTGGCTGGCAAGGTGGAGGGCATTGCGGGGAAGATGAACGAGCTTGCTAAGGTGGTGGCAAACCTGAAGGGTGATTAAAAGTGTCAAAGTCCATGCTGGAGGAGTTTGAGTTGTGGGCGGCTATGGAGAGGGAGGCCGACAAGGATGTTGAAGAGGAGCTTCTGATGTACAAGAAGGAGGTTATGGAGTAGCATGAAAAGGGCTTCAACAAGGTCATCAGGCAGGTCAGATTCTTTGTCAAGGACCTTGACTTGGGTCTTTTTCACCCATTCAAGGATGGTGTTCTGCTTGACGAGGAAGATATTGCTGCTGAGGAGGAGGCTGGCGAGGAGCAGGGTGCTGAGGAGCAAGGCAATGATGCCACCATTTAGGCTTCCTTTGTTTATTTTCTTCTTTTCTTCGTTGTTGGATTTTGGCCGCATAGGCCTTGTAATTATGACAATTTGTTCTTCTTCTTTTGATAATGAGTATATTTTGGGGTTAAATTATATAAGAATTTATAATTTTTCTCTTCTAATTTTTCCTTTTTGAGCAAATAATTGTTAAATTAATATTATTTAAGTTTTGTGTAGAGAATATTAAAAGTGATGCATTTATGAAACTTAGTGAGTAAAACAAAGCCCAGAAATGCAATAATAATTAAGGAAAGCAAGCTAATTGAGGAAAGAATGGCTAATTAAGGAAAGAATGACTAATTAAGGAAATGAGGCTAATTAAGAAAAGAATAACTAATTAAGGAAATCAAACTAATTGAGAAGTTTGCTAATCTGCACCTATAAAAGAAGAGAGAAGAAGGGGAAGACACACATAAATTCTAAGAGAATATAATTCCTTATAGAAGGCAAAGGCTAGAAGAAGGAAAAGCAAACAATGGGAGTCATTCCTTTCCCCCATTCCCTTTATTATCTTTTCCTCCTTTACTAAATATTCCCCTCTTGCAATTGTAAAGTTTCCATGACAATGAAAGGCTAAACCTCCTATGTTGGGAACTTGGCAACCAACTACTCTTGATGTAATTTCTCTTCCTATCTATTTATAATATTACATTTGCATTATTCTTTCTTGTGCTTAATATTATTGCTTGTGGCTTGATCACCCATTTGCATGGTAAGTTTTAGGGATAGCGTTGGGAAATGTTATTTTCTAATAAAACTGGAAAAGGATATCAAAATAAAGTCATCACTAGGGATAAGTTGATAATTAGTCCTTTCTTGAGTAAATTAGAATAATTATAAATAGAGAAAAATCATTAACATTACATCAAAGAATAGCTCTGGTAGGATAAGTTCCTAACATTCTTATATTCTGAATTTTTTTCTACAATATTATTGGATTTTCTCATCTTTTCTGTCTTTAATTAATTAATTTAAATTCATGTTTAATTCTTTTTCTTGTTTGATTTAATTTTCAGAAATTTAATTTACTGTCTTCTACAACCTTTCCAAATCTTTTTCTTAATTAAATATTCATCTACCTAAGTACAAACAAAGTTCTTGTGAATTTGACACTCGGACTTCCGTTTTAACTTTACTACTTTGAACGAATTGGTGTACTTGTCAATCCATCAACAAGTTTTTGGCGTTGCTGCCGGGGACTTTGTTCTTTGTAATTGGTATTTTGGATATTCTATTTTTAATTTTTATTTTTCCTTAACTTTTCAAAAAAATAAAATAAAAATTCAATTTTCAATTTTTTTTCACTCTTAATTTTAATCTTTATTTTTCTGTGATAACATACACAGTACTGTTTTTCTTTCTTGTATGCGAGGAAACAATCTTGTTCCATTGGATATATAGATTGATGCAACGTGTAGAAGAAATAACGTTGCAAGAAGAAACAGATAACAACAAGGGAATCAAGAACCATTATCCTCAATATCATCTTCTTTTCACATCCTAACTTTGAAGAACACATCATGGCAGAGGACTGGCCACAGAGGACCACTCTAGAGGACTACTCTAGTACCTCTATACCTCAATACTTCACAAGCATAGCTCGACCCAAAGTTCAAGCTGCCAACATCACTTATCCACATTCTCTCTTCCAGTTGATTCAAGGCACTCTTTCATGGGCTACCCAATGAAGATCCATATGCCCATCTTTCTACATACATAGAGATTTGCAACATGGTGAAGATGGCAGGAGTTCCTGAAAATGCCATCTGCCTCAACCTGTTTTCCTTCTCCTTGGTTGGTGAAGCAAAAAGATGGTTGCACTTGTTCAAAGGAAATAGCTTGCGGACATGGGAGGAGGTGGTGGAGAAATTTTTGAAGAAATATTTTCTAGAGTCCAAGACTGCTGAGGGAAAGGTGGAGATCTCTTTATTCCACCAATTTCCCAATGAATCACTGAGTGAAGATCTTGACCGCTTCCATGGTTTACTCCGAAAGACTCTCACCCACGGGATCAATGAGCCGGTTCAACTCAATATCTTCATTGATGGCTTCCGACCCAATCAAAGCAGTTACTTGATGCCTCTACAAAGAAGAGTCTTCTCGAGCTCACATCACAAGATGCACTACTAGCCTAGAATAAGCTTCTAGCCTAACCACTAGAGACCCTCACAGAGACGTTAAGCAAGCTTCCTCAACAATTGCAGGTAGTGCAACCTACCCATTTTTTAGTCATGCACATTGAGGGATGCAATATCTGTGGTGAGGCCCATGAGTCAAGCATGTGCATGGTCCAAGATGATGTATCCAAAGAAGTCAACTGTATGATCATTCCACACCATCAAGGGTTCCATCAAGGACGACCTCCAGGATACAATCAGGGGGGAAAATTCTCTCAGGGCCAAGGTTGGAGATCCCACCCCGGGAATAGCTTCAACAAAAATCATGGAGTTTCATCTAATCAGCCTCCCAATCAAGGGCCTGATTTATATGAGATAACCACTAAGCTAGAAGACACTTTGAATCAGTTTATGTAGGTTTCTCTATCAAATCATAAGAGCACTGAGTCTGCCATCAGAAATCTAGAGGTACAAGTGGGCCAATTAGCCAAGCAATTGGCTGAAATGTCCACGAACAATTTTGGGGCCAACACGGAGAAGAATCCCAAGGAGGAGTGCAATGTAATTTTCACTAGGAGTCAGAGGAGGGAGAATGTAGAGAAAGAAAAGAAAGCTGAGGGAGTATTGGAGGATGTGAGTAATGAGGAAGGAGAGAATAATAAGAGAGAAGAGGGTGATGAAGAGAAAAAATAGAGCAAGGAAAAGGGTGAAAAGGTCTTACCCACTAAGACCAAGAGTCATTTAGCAAGGGAGACTAGAAAAGAGATACCTTCAATCCTAGTGAGGACATCCCATATCCTTTGGTGCCATCAAAGAAAGACAAGTAGTGATATTTTGCTTGGTTTCTAAACATCTTTAATAAGTTGGAGATCACCATTCCCTTTAGAGAGGCCTTACAATAAATGCCTCTGTATACCAAATTTCTGAAGAACCTCTTCACAAAGAAAGGGAAATATATCAATAATGAGAGCATCTCGGTGGAAGGAAATTGCAGTGTTGTGATCCAGAAGAACTCACCATAGAAATTCAAATACCTAGGAAGTGTAACAATCACATGCTCTATTGGGGATGTGTCAGTGGGTAAAGTTCTCCTTGATTTGGGGGCAAGCATCAATCTAATGCCCTTATCTATGTGCTAGAGAATTGAGAATCTGAAGATTGCTCCCACCAGAATGACGCTTTAGCTAGTAGAGCGTTCGATCAACAGACCATATGGTGTAGTTGAAGACGTCTTTATCAAGGTTCGCCAATTTACTTTTCCGTTGGACTTTGTGATAATGGATATAGAAGAGGATTTGAATATTCCTTTAATATTGGACCGTCCATTCATGCTTACTACAAAATGTGTTGTGGGCATGGGGAATGACAACTTGGAGATGAGTGTAGAGGACCTGAAAGTCACTTTCAACTTGTTTGAGGCAATAAAGCATCCTAGTGATAACAAGACCTGCTTTAAGGTGAAGGCAATTGAGCAAGAAGCTGACCTTGTTGGGCGGCACCTAAAGTTTATGTTTCTAGAAAAAGATGAAGTCAAGCCAGTTGTGAATCAAGCAGCCTCTTCCATTCTCCTCCCGGGGCCAAGGCGAGTCAAGGCCTGAACCATTCCAGACGCTTCACCAGCTCCACCTCCGGTAATCCCTCCTCCAACCACCTCTTCTACAGCCGGCAAGCCTTTTTCCTCCTCTTCCCAGTAAGAGCATCTAGTCCAGATGATGTAGAGCCTCCATCATGGCCATCGCCTCGTCATCTAGAACCTACACCAGCTATCCATTCACCTTTCTATGGAGACTCCACTAATGACGCCAGACGCTTTTCTACAGTAGATTGCCTGGCTAAGAGTCCAACCCTCTTCTGTAGAGGAAGGTGACACCTTTGGCGGGGGTAACAATGGAGTTGATGATGATTACATTGTGGGCATCACTGTTGTACAGGAAGTTTGGGATCCAGGGCCCACACATGATTGAGACTCATTTTGATCAAGATTTTTCTTTAATTCTCTTTATTTGTCTTTATTTATTTTGTTTTGGTTTCTTTTTCTTTTATTATCATTTTAAATTCTTTCATTTAGGATAGTTTAATTTCAGTAGTTTAAATTCAATCATTTAATAGTTTTAGTTTAGTTTGATGCATGATAGAAAAATAGATACTTATTGATTGGTTGCAACACATTTTGAGTGAACTGATTGCATGAGTGAGACTAACTGTGTACTAATGAGTACTTTTGTGAATGGTTTATTCTAGTGATAGCAGGCATCAGTGTAAGTGATAGAGTGTGAACTAACAATACAAGAGTGAAAATGTTAGTATTTTTGATAGAAAAGCATGTAATGAGAACCTTCATACTTCAATGAAAACCGATAAGTTGTGTGAAATTTCAACTGTGATAGAATGACTGGTTTTAATTTCATGATTTTGCATGATGCTTGGATTGCTTGAAATGCATGTATGATGTGGAGATGATCAAGACCTTGTTTCTTATTTTATTCAGTTACTTAGCCAAAAAGTCATCTTGTGAATGAATGCATCCCTTGCACCCTTTTTGAGCCTAATGTAAATTTTTTGTCATTGGAACCCAAGCACAAAATGTGATATTTAGTAACTACCCTTTCTTAGGTTGTATGAGAGTACTCATGGATCCATAAAAATTTGTTCCAAATTTGGGGAAATGTTTTTGGATGATTTTCTATTGCAAGAAAATAAATATACAACACAAGTGAAATTGAGTTACAAAATATGGTATTACTCCAGCCCAGTATGAATTTTTTACATTTGCAAAAAAAAAAGAAAAAAAAAAGTTCTGTTATTTTAAAGAATAAAAGTTGGGGTAAACCATCATCAAAGAAAATAAAGGTGTTGAAAAGAGTAGCAAAGCAATAAGGTTGGTGTTGTGAAAAAATCTAAGTTGTGGTTTGTAAATAATTTGGGGGAATGAATGCTCTCTTAGATCCTAAGCTTTCATTCCTAGAAAAACCATGATTTCTTTGTTAGCCCAGCCACGTTACAAGCCTAATAAAGTCCTTAGCGATCCACATTATGCATGTATGATAGCATTGACTGAGATGATGTGCAAAGTTGGGAATTTTACTATTCAATTGTTATAATTCAAACACTTTTACCGAGATACTTGTGGGATTGAGAGAAACACTAGCCTTGCGAGAACTAAAGTTTGGTGATTATTCCTTATGATCTGTCATTCTTACTAACTATTTCATTTGAAGTGCATCTTGTTCTGCTCCTTTCATGAACTTATGACAACTGTGAACTTGAGAATTGGCCAATGAAGCTTTTTGGAATGTATGAAATTATCTTATGACTGTGATCGGTAAACTCTGAACTTTTTCCTTTTGCTTAAGGACAAGCAAAGATTTAAATTTGGGGGAGTTTGATAACTGCTAATTATGAGTATATTTTGGGGTTAAATTAACATAATTTAAGTTTAGTGTAGATAATATTAAAAGTGATGGATTTATGAAGCTTAGTGAGTAAAATAAAGCCCAGATATGCAAGAATAATTAAGGAAAGCAAGCTAATTGAGAAAAGAATGGCTAATTAAGGAAAGAAAACTAATTGAAGAAAGAATGACTAATTAAGGAAAGAAGACTAATTAAGGAAAGCAAAATAATTAAGCAAATGAGGCTAATTAAGAAAAGAATGACTAATTAAGGAAATCAGATTAATTTAGAAGCCCGTTAATCTGCACCTATAAAAGAAGAAGAGAGAAGAAGGAGAAGACACACATAAATTCCATGAGAATACAATTCCTTATAGAAGGCAAAGACTAGAAGAAGGAGAAGCAAGCAATGAGAGTCATTCATTCCCTCCCTTCCCTTTCTTATCTTTGCCCCCTTGACTAAATATTCCCCTCTTGTAATTGTAAAGTTTCCATGACAATGAGAGGGTAAACCCCCTTTGTTGGGAACTTGGCAGCCAACTACTCTTGATGTAATTTTTCTTCCTATCTATTTATAATATTACATTTGCATTATCCTTTATTGTGCTTAATATTATTGTTTGTGGCTTGATCACCCATTTGCATGGTAGGTTTTAGGGGTAGTGTTGAGAAACGTTATTTTCTAATAGAACTGGGAAAAGGGTATCAAAATAAAGTCATCATCAAGGATAGGTTGATATTTGTTTAGCCTGTTATACATCTTTGTTCTTAATGCAATTTACTATTTTAGCTCTACAAAGGGATTTGGGAGAGAAAATAGATAAATTAAGATCTTTCGTACGTGAGACCAAAGTTAGAGTATACTAGTAGATGCAGGTGTAAATTGAAATAATTATAAATAGAGAAAAATCATTAACATTACATCAAAGAGTAGCTCTGGTAGGCTACGTTCTCAACATTCTCATCTTTTGAATTTCCTTCTACAATATTATTGGATTTTGTCATCTTTTTTGTCTTTAATTAATTAATTAAAATTCATGTTTAATTCTTTTTCTTGTTTGATTTAATTTTCAGCAATTTAATTTACTGCCTGGGTATGGTCCGAGCTGCAACTTAACTAGTTCATACATATAATTAAATCTGTAATTTACATCCTTAATTCAAAAGAATTATAGAACCAACTACAGAGGAATTGATTAACAAAGCACAACTCTCTCCCAAAATGATCCCAACATCATCACATCGACTTGGCGGCTTTAACAAAAAAGTCTCACTCCATATAATTTACTGTTGTCCATTTACTCGATGAACGAAGGTTTACGATCATCACAGATACCAACCACACAGTACAAAAATTGCAAGGGTGAGTTTGTTACAAAAGAAACCAACAATGATCAAATAACCATAATTAGCAAGAGAAACAATAACAAGTACTATGCTTATACACAATTATTGATCAATACAACATACACGTAATAACCATCCACCAACTTTTCCATAGTTCCAATCAATCATGTTCAATATGATGCATGCACCTGACCTCAATTCTCAAATGCAATGTAGTATCATTCGTCAGAAAATAGCCTACGCATGTCCACACGACACTCTCACTTAGGAAAACTAGGCAGTAAGTGTCAAGGTCATCCTGTTGTGCATAGATAGCTCCCCCCTAATGGTGATCAGCCTGAGTCTTAAGGGAGTTTCAAACTGAGTGACATGCCCCCAAGTACAAGTATTTTCCCTCATGAAAAACTACAAGTACTTATTGACAATGTTTATACTATTTTCATGAAATATGAAGTATGAAATATGGGCACCATCAATGCACTGACTGTAGATAATTAAAGATTCTAAGTCATCCCCCTCTAGAGATACTTAAAACCACTCTATTTCCCCCACCAGGGATATTCATTATGGCCATTGCACCCCCCATATACATACACAACATACATAATCATAATGACATTTTCAACATCAACAACTTCTCATCTCAATGTCATTATCAACATCAACATTATCTTATCTTAATGTCATTTTCAACATCATCTCATCTCAATGACATTACCAACATCAACATCATATCATTTCTATATTATTATCAATAATAACATCACCTCATGTCACATTATCATCAATAACAACAACATTTTCATATCAATATTATCACCAATAACAATATCATTCTTTATCAATATTATCATCAATAACAACATCACCTCATATAAACATTATCATTGATAACAACATCATCAGTAATCACATCCCACAAATACATACATATAAATTTCATGCTTGAGATTCACACTTCCCAGGTCTTCAAACAACATAAGTCTAACACAACAACAATCCATAATATTATGAGACTGGTATTTTAGGGAAAATTCAAAATTGAAGAGGAGAACTATGGTTTACAAAACAAACTCGTATGCCCATTTAAAGTTTAATAAAGAAGTAAATAGAAGGACAAATATAAAATTTTGGACAGAGTCTCCTTTGTAATTAAGACTTTTCCCAAAAAATTCAATCGTTACACAACAACATCATTCACAATTTCATTCATCAATAACAAATATATCACATTCCATTAGTCAAATTTTTTTTCTTCTTGAAAACCTTCATGCAACAGGGACAACCATACATCCTCGTAGTTGGGTTCCCTGACCCCAACTACGCTATCAAAGCGGTAAACCAAAATAAACTTCTCTCACCTATCGTAAGCTCTCTGTCAGACCTCTCTCGTTCACGTTTGTTGGTCCAAACACAGAGTTCTATATACCAAATTGAAGAAAATTTAGTATAGATTTCAAAAATAAGATTAATAATAACATTCAAGGTCAAATACCCCAGTCAAAATAAAAGGGGCTAAATGGTGTTTTGGGTTCTACTACAAGAAGGTGTCATTTTGAAATTTCGATCATGCTAATGTGATAGGGTTCGACAATGGTCATGAAAATAACATCAATTTTATAAAAAGATAACTTTTACAAGTCTCATTTTCAAGGCTTTTTCAAATGAAGTGTAAAAATATCCTATTACGATACCTAAAACACAATATATACAAAGAGAAGCTCAAAATAACTAGGAGAAAGACATAGAATTCAAGATTACCTCAAAGAAACTACAAAAGAGATGATTGAGAGCTTGTTTCTATATCAAATCCTTGAGGTGGATTTTGAGGATTCTGCTTCAATTAAGACGTTTCCTCTCCGTGTGGTGGTTTAACGGCAAGCAACGGCGACTCGTTGTGGCCATCGGTGGTCGTGGATGGTGGAAGAGAAGTTTCTAGGGTGCTTCGGGTGGAGTTTTGAGAGAGAGAGAGGCGTGAAATTATGTTTTTCACTTTGAAGAACGTATTTATAATCTACAAATCTCGCTTAGTGAGCTCGTCTTGCTAAGATGGAATCCACTTTTGGAGCTAAGCGTAACTTTTCGCACTGAGCGCAATTCCTCTCGGGTTGGGATTTGTGTTGAGCACAACATTTGGCGCTGAGTACAATTCCTCTTGTGTTGAGCGCAACATTTCGCGCTGAACGCAATTCCTCTCGGTTGGAATTGTTCTTAGCACGCTAAGTGAGATGCCAAAAAGTGTTATTTTGCAAATCTCAACGGTCAAACCTTGGGAAATTAGGTTAAAAACCTACAGTCTAAATTTGAAGGCAATCCAATGGTTAAGGAGTCCGGGATCACTGTTTTATCAGAACAGGTTTAAGTAAAACTTGAAATCTCATAATTTCAACCTGAGTTAATGAAACTCCACATAACTCAACATCCACGTCAAGCAAATCACACATGGCTATTTCACACAACACCTCAACTCATCTAAATAAATTAAATAATCAAATAACATAGGAAATATATTAAGCATCGATTTACAGTTAGCGAAATTTTAGGGCGTTACACGATGTGTTTTACGCTTGTCAAAAGTGTTGTTGAGCGGATTTATATCAAATTCATCGTCTAGGCTTGCTTGGCAGATGGTCAAAGCTTGAATTGGAGACCCTTCCTCTATTTTCATGATTTGAGTGCCTTCAGCCACTATGGGGTGAGACTTGGCAAGCTCCCTGGTGGGAGGATAAGGTGTCATATTCAGTTTTTTTTTTGCGTAGCATTGTCGTGCTTGTTTTTGATCTTCCTTGATGGTCATAATCTCCTCCGTCAGGGTGGGGAAATTCATCTTCAGATGCAGTGGGGAAATTCAATCTCCTGCCAATCAAAGCAAAGTAAGAGGTATTTGCATCGACGATTAGATATCTGATTGTAAAGCTCCTAGAGAGTGGGCCTTGACCTAAGGTTGTCATAAGGTTGACATAGCCTTTGGTCTCTACTCGTTCCCCTGCGAAGCAGAGAAGTGGACCGGCGTGAAGTTGGATGGTGTTAGGCAAAACTTCAAGTCTCTAGAATGTCTTCCAGTATAAAATATCAGTGGAGATGTCCTAGTCGATGAGGACCTTGGACACCCTGAAGTTGTCGATTATGATGGAGACAACCATGGGGTCGTCTTGGTTGATAGGGTTGATACCCTTGAAGTCTCTATCCATGAAAGTGATAGAAGGGAGACTTTGTGGTGATGGTGTATCGACATAGTTGATGTCGATGTCCCAGATGGCGTGGAGCTGGTGCTTGTGGGACTGGCTGAATTGTCCTTTGTAGGAGAATCCGCTTGCAATGGTGTTGATCACCCTTCTTATTTGTTGGGTGGGTTCATGTTCTTATGTAGGTTTTCGATCGCATCTTGGCTAATTGTGTCTCTGTCTTCCTCGATCTTTTGCTTCGTCTCTTCTTCTGTCCACGTCGTGATTCCTATGCTTCTCCTCTTGATGTTTTTCAGGTCTCGCTCCTGCTTGGTGGTTGTCTGGCCTCTTAACAAATTGGGCTAGGTACCTAGCTTGTATGAGCTCTTCTATTTTGTCTTTCAGGGCCTAGTAGTGTTCTATGTTGTGATCGATACCGCGATGGTATCTACAGTATTTGGTCGCATCTAACACCGACCCGTGAAAACTTCCTCGAGGATGGTAGTGCGATTGGCCGTCAGGAGTATGTAACACTCGTATCTAGGCCCTTTTGGGAGAGGCTGACGCTTTTTTCCAACTTGTCTGACTTGGTTCTTAAATTTGGACATTTTTTTCATCTGGATGTAGCCCTTGGCTCGTTCATGCAACTCGTCCATGCTACTAGGAATTTTTTTTGCATAGACTGTATGCAAACTTGCCAAGCCTCAAAGTGAGGAGCATGGAGTTTAATGTTACCTCTGGGTTAAGATTGTGGATTTGAACAATGTGTCCAAACCTATCCATGAATTTCCGGAGAGATTCATCATCTGCTTCCTGTAGGCTGGCCAGTGCGACTAATGTCATGCGATGTGACCGACTGATTGCATATTATGCACTGAAGTGCCCGACAAGAGTGTCGAAATTGTTAATGGATCGTGGAGGAAGTCCACCATACCAGGTCAATGCCACCCCTTTGAGGGACGTTGGGAAGGCACGACACATGATCGCATCGTCATTGGTGTACAAATTTTCCTGAGTCAGGAAAGCATCCAAATGTTCAATTGGATTGGTGATCCCATGATACCGCTCCAGGTTGAGTGGTTTCCAACCTAAGGGTATGTCAGCTTCCATGATGCAGTCGATAAAGGGGTGCCGACAAGTAGTTCGCCTTGCTGGATGATGCATGTGGGAGAGACTTAGATTATCTTAAGTGTTCACTGTGCATTGGAGGAGTGATTCCCCTTGGGTGCACTCAAGCAATGTGTAAGCGGAGTGCTTATCACCCTGAGGGCGTCTGATACGAGCCTCCAGCTGATCGTGGTCAGCCTTTAGCTTTCTTAGCTCCTCCTCATGGTGTCACTCCATCTCTGCAATGCGGTTTTGGAGTTGCTGGAGAGTATCAATATCTGCTATGGCTGCTAGTGGAATGTTGGAGCCTTCGAAAGAGGTCTCATGTCTGAGGCCAAATCGAGTGCTAACTATGGGCGAAAGAGAAAGATATAATGAGAGACCGTGGGGTATGTTTTACCGAGACCCCATGGTAGGCACAAAATGTACTTACCAAAATCTGGAGCTGGCACATGTTAGGGTGAACATGGCTAAGGTTGGCTCCTAGACTTCACACGTCGGACTGAGAGTGACCTTTGTTAAGAGGACAAAAGGGGGGACCTGTAAAATAAATGACTTTGATGCTCAAGTAAATATGAGTTAGGAGAATAAACAAGAATGTATAATAAGGTACACAAGCAGGTGTGCATAGTGTGTTCGAATATCGAGAGAGTACGGGGAAACCTGATACTTATAGGAGTGAGTAGGTGTTGTGAGTCCTTGTTTGTAGGAGCTGCAATAACTCTCGTAGATAATCATCGACTTGCAGATAATAGTCGGTAGCTTATAGGTAAAGTTAGAGATAATATATAGCTTAGAGATAAAAATTAATAGATAATTGTTACTTATAGATAACGTGTAGTCTTGTAGATAATTGAATACTTGCCAAGAGATAAAGTGGTAATAATATATTCAAATATTAAGAGATTAAAGATAACCTATTGGTTGGGGGAGCCCAACTGCTAAGGGTGAGACGTCTGTGCTCTTATGCCAGAATTGACATGAAGGATTAACACGTATTCCAAAATGTCAGATATATTTTATGGACTCTGAATAATACAAGAACACATTCTAAAATAAACAAATATTGTAAATGGATTTTCTCAATTTAATGCATGAGCTCTTGGCCTGAAACAAGAAAAAATGACTCACAAGAAAAAACGGCCAAAGGACTTAAGAACATAAGAATCTGATTCCTTGCTTTCAGACTTCATAGTTTCGGTCCATTAATTTCTTATCATTAAAATGATTCTTTTTTGTAATAATTAAAAATGGCTTTTTTGAGATAAAAATTATTATTATTATTATGGCTTTATTGTATTGATATGAGCAAGTAATTAACGAACACAACCACACATCGGGTGGAGGGGGAAACTCCTCATTTTGCAGTTCCCTCAAACAATTTCAAAGGCCAACAACATTAATGGTGCTATAATCATGTTGATGAACGCTGATGTTTGAACAAAAAATATTGATTTCCATAGTTGAAAAAAAAAAGTTACAGCTGTAAACAAAAATGTTACAATTGCGCAAAAATCTGTAACATGCCTAAGTTAATTAAAGGTTATTTATTACTTAAGTTAATTATAGTTGAGTACAGAGGTGAAAATAGGTTGTGATAAACAAGACTTTATTTAAATAAATTTAATGTCTAAGTTTAACTTATTACTTGTCAGATTTAATACGTTCCACCTGACATTTTTAAAAGTTTAGTTTGACTACTTAAATATTTATTTTATATCAAAAAATTATATAAATATGATATACATACTTTTGAATAGACTAATAGACTAGTGAAAAAAATGTTTAATAAACTATAAGTTAATCTAGTCTAGCTTGACCTAAAGTAAACTAGACCATAAATCTTTATCCAACAATTTGACCTATTTTCAATAAACAAACTCTATTATTTGGGAAATAAGCCCCACATAAATATTATTGTTCGCTATACAATGAAATATATTTTTAAGAATTGATATTATCAAATATTTTCTTGAGATATAAAAAAAATCATAATTGTTTTGGAAATGTAGTATTTTTTTTCATACCACTTATACATCTTGGATATGCTGTCATATTTAAAAATTAAAGTAACTTTTTGTTGGACTTGGATCTGCAAATGAAATGACTAATTTTAGTTTTTATAGGTCATTTGAACACACTACCGTGTCAATCAACGGAGTTGGGATGATACAGAAAATTAAAAGACTAAGGGCTATTAAGTAGGCCTAGTTCAATCAATTTGGGCCAGACCACAGTATGCTAAGTTATTTTTGGGGAGCTAATTTACAAAGGGAGTTGTTATTGCTCACCTCCAATTATGCTTTTTACACCTCCACGTGTTTTAATTTTTTCCCAAAATACCCTTTTAACAGAAATATGTTTCTGTTGTATAGAATATACAAAGAAAACATATTTCTATTGTTTAAGAGAGATGCAGAAAAATACACAATAAAATTATGTTTTTGAATGGTTACGTAATGTTGTAGGTTTTGATGATGCTAAAAAGCAAATGACAGCAAAGGCGAAAGCAAAAGAACATGAAGAATCTTGAACACAAACAAGTCATGCTATTAGAAGATTCAATACTTAGGTTAAATTGTTAAAAAGTTTTTCCAATAAACATATTTGACCATTTGATTAATTTAAATAAAGTCTTCAAGTTTCTTTTAAATATTTTTCCAATAAGCATATTTGACCATTTCATTAATTTAAATCAAGTCTTCAAGTTTCTTTTAAAAGCATTAAAGTTGTTTTTCAAGTTTTGGAATCAATGTAATTGATTACCAAAAATTTGAAATTTGAAATTGCACTAAAAAGTGTGTTTTGAAGAGTTAATCTTTTGGGCTTTTGGGAATAATTTCTAACGATTTACACGAATTTTGCTTATAAATATTCATCATTTTAAAACGTTTAAAAAAAGATGAGAAACTTTTGAAAAAATCTTGTTAACAATCATTCTCATTTATCAAGTTCTTGATAAAAAAAAGTTGGTCAAATACACTTATTGTTGAGAAACCTTTTAGTGCTTCAATTTGTAACATTTCTTTTAAATCAGAGAGTAAATTCTTATATTTTTTTGTCTAAACTTTTGAAAAGGGTGAGACGCCCCTTGTAAGAACAAGAGTGTGGTATCTCTTGATTCTTGAGAGACTCAAACACAAAGGATAAGACATCCCTTGTAAGAACAAGAGTGTGATATCTCTTGATTCTTAGAGATTCAAACACAGTGAGAGATTCCAAGATGTAAAAGTGCTCTGTTGGTGTAAGGATTTGAAAGTAGTGAAACTCTTAAGTTGGTTACTTGGAGACTAAATATAAAATATAAGAAGTGATCGAATCAATATAATTCGAGTTTGCCATTATTTCTTTCCTTATCTCTTTACTTTTATTGTAATTTTATTGTATTAATTTATATTGATAGTTTTTCAGCACCCTTTCATTACTACAACTACAAGAGCTCCTTTGATCACCATAAAAACTCCACTTTCACCGATATACTTGTGCCCTTCAGTGTAAAAAAAGTACTTAATGAGATAATATTCTTGTTCAAATCTATAGCATGTTTCACATTTCCAAGCATTATTTATGACAACTCTATCAAACATCTTAATTTTAACTGTATTGACACCTGCAATTTTATAGAATGTATCATTACCCATTAAAACAACACCCTTGGACACATTTTCATATATATGTTGATAACCAATCCCAATTAGGACACATGAAATGTAAAACTAGAATAAAGAATCCGCTCTTCGCTAGGTTTAGAGTGATTGTCAGAAACTATAACAGGTTCTACATCATTAATTGCAACTATCTTCTGCAACATTGGCTTGGCCGAGTTAGAAGGTTGTTTACCTTTTTGATATGTCATTGCCTAATTCTTGATCTATATCTTGTGACACAGTAACTGTTAGTTATGATGTGTCATTTTCTCTTGCAATACTAGCAAATTTTATAGTTTTTTATACTTTGATCTTCCCCTTGCATTGCTCCCTGAAGTCCTCTCATTTTTTTCATCTAGTGACCAGACCCTCTGGTTGGGTTTTAAAGTCACCAGCATATTTCATCCTTTCTTTAGAGAGCAATAACTCGTAAGCCCATTCCAGGGTGATTGTATCACATCTATATAAAATCGTATCTTAAAGGTGAAATATGAATGATACAACTAGCACAGTAAAATAAGCCCTAAATTCTCTTCATCAATTTAACTTCCAGAGTCTGAGTCTCAAATAAACAACAATGTCCTTAAAGTTTGATGAGTCAAAGAGCCTTTAAACATATGATGAGAATATATATGTTATTTCAAATGCAATTTTTTGGTATGACTTCTAGTCATACAAAATTATTCTAATTTTAGCCATGAAGCAACAAAAAAAAAAATTCCTTCAAAATATCTGGCAGAATTTGAGTTGACGGATTAAGATGAATATGACTTATTAATTTACAGTCCTTGGCCTTCCAAAAAAAGACTCATTTAGAATCCTTAAGTCGATTCTCCTCCATCTTGTCAAAATTTTCTAAGGCCTCATATAAATCCATTTATGCAAGAACAACTCGCATCTTAACCAGCCATAGCAAAAATATAGTGTCATGATCCAACAACGGAATATCGTACTTCACAGTTGCCATTAAAATTGAGAAACAAAATATAATCAATTCTAGTACCAATTTGTTAGAAATAATTAATGCACACTAAAGATAGAGAAAGAAGAATGAACACATAGATTCAACATGGAAAAGCCTTGGCGGAAAAAAAAATCACAGATGGAAAAGAACACAATTCACTATATAAAAAATTAGTACAAGGAAGGATACATGAAGACAACTACTACAATAATAGTTTATTAATTTATATTGGGCCGGACCAAGAAATCAGGTCACCAACTCTAATAATAGATTTTTAAGATTTTAATTATAAAACTCAACAAAAACATCATTTATGATTATTTTTTTATTAAATAATAGTGCATATATTATTTATTCCTGAAAAAAAGCATGGACAGAATCTCCGTAAATCTCAAATGTGAGTCAATCTTGAAAGCAAGAAGTGTGAACAAGAAGATAGTGACATTATTCGTACAATGGAACAAGGCACTTTGAAGACATAAAATTGGGTTAGCTTAGATGTATGAAGTTGCATTATAAAGTAACAATCTAGATTAGATATTGGGTTATGTCATGTCTGACACGAGTTCTCTTGAGTTTAATTAGATCCTTGGAATCAAATTCTGTTAAGTATTCTCCCAACTCAACACAAGATCTGATATTAGATTGATTGAAAAGACTCTCCTGGAGTAAATTCTAATTAGAATCTCTAACCTTCTTTTTGGATTAGGAATTTCAAAATTTCAAAAAATTTAAAATGTTTGAAATTTGAATTGCTTTGATTTTAATTTCCTTCATTTTTCAAATGTTTTGTTTGGATAAATCAATTCAAATTTCTTCAATTTTAAATTCTTTGTTTGGATAATGCAATTTAATTTTCTCCATTTGCAAAATTTCAATTTTATATTTTAAATAGATGAAATTTCAATACTAAACTTTATAGAAAACAAACACAATCTAATTTTAAAATATTAATTAAAAAAATATTTTTTAATTTTTAATAATTTAAAAATACAAAATATTGATAATTTTAACTAAAGTTGTTTTTCCTGACCACAACTAGTGATGTTTTTCAACCAACATCAACCAAGGCTATTTTTCGGTTGACATCAAATATGATTTATTTTGTCAAAGTACGCCGAGAATATTTGTCAGCTGATGTCAGTCGGGGCTATTTTTCGGCTAGCGTTGGTTAAGTCTATTTTTTTGCCGATGTTGGTTAGGTTTGTTTACCAACGTCACCTAGGGTTTGTTTGGCCGATACCGACTAAGGTCTTTTCAAACGACATTGACCAAGACTATTTTTAGCCAACGTCAGCTTGGGATTTTTTGGTTGATGTCTTCTGAGGATTTTTCAGTCGATAAATAGCCCTTACTAACCAACATCGGCCTTAAAAACCCTAGCAGGCGTTGACAAAAAAAGCTCCCTAATCTAAGTTGGAAAACATCATTGGTCAACGTTGGCTGAAAAATCCCTAATCTAAGTTGGCTAAAAAATAGCCCTAATCAATGTCGGACAAAAAACCCTAACCAACATCAGCTATAAAATAGCCTTGGTTGATGTTGACTAAAAATAGCTCTGACCGATGTTGACCGAAAAAACTCTAGTAGATGTCGACTAAAAGAACCTAGTCGATGTCGACTAAAAATAGTCATGTCTGATGTCGATAAAAAATACCTAGCTGGTGTTAGCAGAAAAAATCATAGCCAACATCAACAAAAAAACCCTAGCTAATGTGGTTAAAAAATAACTCTGGTTGATGTTAGTAGAAAACGCTAGTCGATGTCAGCAAAAAAAATCCTAACTAACGTCGGCTAAGAAAATTTTGTTGACATAAGCCAAAACACCCTAGCTACCATTAGCTGAAAAATAACCCTAACTGATGTCGACTAAAAAATAGCTTTGGATGATGTTGGCTGGAAAAACCTAGCTAACGTCGACTAAAAAATCCTAGCAGGTGTCTACTCAAAAGTTAGCCATGACCGATGTCAGCAGAAAAAATTTAGCCGATGTTGGCCAAAAAAATCATTGGTCAATATCAACTGAAAAAACTTGGATGACAACAGCCAAAAAATATCCTTAGCCGATGTTAGCAAAAAAACTTCCCATGACTGACGTCAGTGAGAAAATAACCCTAACCAACATCATCTAAAAAAAATCTTAGCCGATATCGGCAAAAAATAGCTTTGGTTGATATCATACGAAAAATTCTAACCGAAAAAATCTCGGCCAATGTCAATGAAAAATAACTTATGTTGATGTCGGCCGTAAAAACTTTAGTCACCTATAGTTGCGAGTGTTGAGCAAGAAAAAGTCGTGAGCAAGAATATAAGTTAGAGTGAGTATCTCCAAAAAAAGAATTTCAAATTCTTTATTTTTTGAGAGAATTTGAAATTCCATTGTTTTAGTCAATCAAAATAATTCATAAAAATACCAAAAATTAAATTTCCTTTCAAATATTTTATCCAAACAAGCTATTTTATTATGAATCCTTTCAAATTTTTTGAAAAAATGAATTCCTCTATTAAATTGCTCCATCCAAACACACTATAATAGTCCATGAAGAGGCATAAGCTTTATCCCAAAATCACAAGCAATGATGTATATATAACAATAAAGTTGACTATCATTTCCCACCGCAAAGCAAAAGTGAAAATGTAATTATTCAAGGATGGGGTACAAAGGAACATTTCAACTAGACAAAGCTTTTTATAATTGATGCGGTTAAGCTTTTTCTGATGAGCTTATGTGCCTTTAAAAACTCTTATAATTTCGTCTCGTTTTCGAAGTTAATTTCCCTTACCTAATGGGCGGAACTTAGTTAAAACACAAGCTGGATTTGTATTAGTTTGATTCCTACAAAATATGTATTTATTGGGAGATATAAGAAATTTAAGTATGATTAAAACTTAAATTTAATATTAGTTTTATAGTCATCTCTAAAAAATCAAAGCTTATGAAAATATTTTAAAGTCAGAGGCAAAGATTCTACTTGGTTTGGTTAAAAAAAAAATCCCTTATTCATTGGAGCTTTCTCTCTCAGTCTCACTCAAAACACTTTCTAGATGCTTACATGTTCTATAAATAACAATATAACAACTAACTATCCCAGCGAGTAATGAGGAATGTAATGTAGAGTTTAGCTTAATAATGACACTTTATTGGCTATTAATCTTCCATATAAGGAAAGCAACGTCACGAAAGAGACACTCATGTTTTTGTCATAATCGTTTATTGCTTTGACAAGACGAAAGATAATTAAGCAGATATTAACTAAATTATGAAATATGCATGTGCTTGTGTTTCCAACTAGCCTTAATGGGCCAATTTATGAGGATAACTTGAGGGTCTTCTCAGATTGGAACTTTTGTGAACCTTAATAGATTCTGGCATCCAACAAATTAAGGAGGGGAGCTGGCACTACAATTTCTGCTCTATCATATCATAGTTTGTACTATTGATATTTCTTCTCATAGGAACTTACTAATTACTTAAGGAAGATATTCTATTTCTGATCCAATACGTAGTCATAATTGTGAAAGATGGCTCCTCTGCTTGCAATGTTAATAACATAACGCATGTAAGGGCCGGGGGAAGCTAGCCTAAACAAAAATGTTTCAGTTAATTAGTTTGGTGAGGGAAATGATTTGAATTTAAAATATAATAATAGATAAAATCAATTATAAAATTAACACAAGTAAATAGGAAAAAAATATGTTAATGATATTACGAATATGAAATAATATAAAAAGTGACTAATTAATACTAGATGATGCCCAATAAATAGAGTTAAGAAGAGAATATAATGAGTAAATCCAATCTATATATTATGCTCATTTTCTTTTTAAAAAAAATCATTATTTTCTCATATTCTACGATATAGATTATTTATAAAATCATGTTTTATATTATATAATGTCGGCTTTAATTTATTAAAATCTATTTATTTTGCTTATCTTTCTTCGAAGTATAGTAATTTATCTTAAAATTAAAAGATAAGATAAAATAAAATAATCCAGTTAATATGAAAGCTCCTTCATTTTATTGTTATTAATTAATGGTGATCTATTGCGTGATCGATGATGTAGTCAACAGAATTTCTCACCAACCTCGTTTTCCTCTTCTTTGGTTGCCCACCATTTCTCTCTTTCATTCACCACCTATTGCATTCCATTCCTTTCTCTTCATTCTACTTCATCTTCTTCTAACTTTGGAAACACTGCAGGGTTTTATGGTGGCAATGACAATGTGAGGAGATTATGAATTTCAATAAATCGGTATGAAGCTTCAACTCATTTACTTTGTGAATACCTCAATTTTTGGTGATTTAGGAATGGATAAGTATTCCAAGCTTCATGCAAATAAGTGAAAGACACTACCCTCCAAGCATTTACCAATTTGGTTGCTAGCTTTGCTTGATCGTGACCACTCACATGTACATTCACACTCTCGTATGGGATGGGATCAAAAGGTCTTTGATCTTTGAGAGGACAAGATTAAACAATCAATAATCTCTCTAGCTAGCTAGGTGTTTTAATTAGGTGATGGAAATCGTGTTTGTATTGGACAATTTTTCTCCTACAATTTGTTTCATAACTAAGTTTAATAACAAGGACTAAAGACATATATACTTTTAAAAAAAGTTAAATGAAAATCTAATAGAAAAACTGTAAAAGTTAAAACCAAAAAGGTAATATATTTACCTAAGTTAAAAATATATTTAAGGTTTTTCACATTAAAAAAATAAATTCAAGTTTTTAAGTCTAAAATAACTAGTCAACGTTAACCCACTCTTTAATTTAATACTATAATACTGTATATATTGATAAAAAAAAAAAGAAGTAGATTCCGGTATAATCTCCTTGCTTCCTGCAGGGGTCTTACTAACGAGTCAAATCAGGACTACATCGACTAAAATATTTAGTGGGAGCTAGCTTTGACAGAGACCAAAAATTACAAACAAATTAGCATAATGGTGGTGTTGCAATTTGCAACTGTTGCTATAGTAGCATGCAACTTATTTTAATCAAATAGTTGCAAATAGATAACTATTGCAACTGCTTAAAGTAAAGAAAATTTTTCTTATGAAATAATGAGATATAGCTATTGCTCTTTCTTGTCAATTAGTTGTCTGTTGGAGAATTATATTAAGAAAAGATGGTTTTAAGGACAATGCAGAAGCATCTCCATTTTTCAAGGACATATCGATTATGTCTCCTAATTCAATATGATTTTTCAAATCTTTCGCTTCATGAATTTCATTTTCACAAATTTCCCATCAACATCATACTTTGCTTTACACGGATGCCATCGTTTACACTTGTTAAAATGATGAAAATTGTTGGTATAGTCGTACTAATTGACATTAAACTTTCCCTCATGATAAGATAGGCTTCACAACGTATGTTTCAGGTAGGTATAGCAGCTCCAGGTAATTTATAGAACCAAATTATACTTTAACTCATCTTCATATATATAGTCAACAAAGAATAAGAAGACTAAAGAGACGTTGTAGCTCTCTGCTACATGTTACAATCATAATCATGTGATTGCAGCAAAAGAATGCCTATTTAAGTAGTATGGTTTGTTCTATTGTTACTATGCAAAAAATGAATTTTGCACTCAACTTCCTTTTCCAATATTTTTGTCTAAAGTGCTTAAAATTCATTAGAGTTTCTAATTTCTCCTTCATAAAGTCAACCCACAGGGCCACAGAAACCTTGATAATTAAAAATCATTAATAAATATGATCACGTATCATTTTGTTGTTTGAAAGCTATTTTAGCAATCTAAAAACACCTAGATGCATTAACTTTATTAGTATCTCTACTCTAAAATCACCATATTTTTTCACTTTATTAGTTCTTGTTAGCACTTATAGCTAATAAGTCTCAGAGATTACTTGGCAAATGGATCGTCAAGATTACATTAATTTGTGCATGGTGTGTTAGATTGAGAAATATACATGAAACAACCGAGAGTTTCAAAAGTAAGGCTCTCCAAATTATGTGTGCAATTAAAGAAAGCACTATACAATAACAAGAACATGGTACAAAAAAATGCAATTTTTTTAGTACAAAATGGATATTTAGTGACATCAACAAACTTAAGCTTGTTTTTCAATGATCGAGATAACAAGAGTGTTATAATTCTAGTGTATGTATATGATCTTATAACCATTGAAAATGATGAAAAGTAGGTTCCCAAAATAAGGGGTAATTTGTTAGAACATTTTCAAATGAAGGAGGTTGTAGTACTAAAATATTTTCTAGGACTTAGGGTTGAAAAAACCAAGGACGGGTTATTTTTATCCCAACAAAAGTATGCTTGAGATCTAAAAGAAAAACAAGGCCTGACAGATTGTAAACCGATTTCAACTCCGAACAAGCTAAACATGCATGATATTATATTGGAATTATAAGATTGATTAGGTGATAAAAAGAGAAGAAAAAAAAATATCATAAGGTTGATTCTTTTAACAAACAATTAACATTTGTAAAAAAAAAATGAGATTATGTTTAATACTCTAGGGGATAGACTTGAAGGATACTACAATTTATAGATAGATAGTCAAGGCAAGGGTTAAGACATCATCGACTTTTAGATAGTATTATAAAAGTCTTACAACTTGCATAACATTGTTTTGGCCACTATTTTTTTTTTTATCATATTCTTTATTTAGTTAAAAACAAATTTATACTATTTTTATGAATTTCCCTTACCTAAGTGACAAGCTTTGTACGTATTTTTCTTTTTCTTAAGAAACACACAGAACAAACATATTAAGAAATTTTTTTCTCTCATCCTCCGTTTATTCTTTTTACAGTTGGACCACATGTCAAAGCACACAAAGGGCTTTTGTGAATAATTGTTAATTAGGACCGTGTTGTTCAAGGGAGGGCTTGTCGAAAGGACAAGATTACTGCTATCTATTTCAACATTAGCAATCAATGATTTTTTGGACAAATATCAAGCAAATTGAGAACAAAATTGTTCAATAAAAGAGGACTTTAATCCTTTTTTAGTCTTCATTATTTGTGGCACTATGCGTTGGACCTAAATAAAAAGTTTAATTTTAGTATGGCCTACCAAGATTAGTATCACATATTCCCATTGACAATAATGCCACTACTCAATTATTTCTCTAATGCAGTTTTCCTTTCATGCAGGGACCGGGTGCTCCATATTTACTAAAATTTCCATCCGTATTAATTCAAATTTCCTAAAAGGAATCCCCAGCTCAGCAACTTGTGAGACAAATATTACACAGCAAAGTGTACAAGCGATATCGGATTGGATTTGTCTCGACCATTGTCTCCCTCTGATTATCTCAATGATTCAAGAAAAAACTTGAGATACATGTTGGCTCTTACCTTTTGTGACTAAGCTAGCTTTGTTTGAAAATTAAAATAAACATCAGATACCATGAACCAGCGTTTCCATACATGTATGTTTCTTCTTCTAACAAGAATTAAATTTCCACTTTACGTACTCTATCTAGTTCTATAGATGGAAATATTTGCCTTTATTTTATAATGAAAAGATAGGTTACTTCGCTACTGTTTGTGATAAGAGTAATTGCATGTTTGGATCTTAAAGGCTATATAGACAGAGAACCACTCTAGGGGCATTGTCTTTATTCTTTAATAATTTCTTTAGGCTATTCTCTAATAAGTATTTTATCATGATCCCTTCAATTATGTTAATTAACTCACGTTTCTATCGATATTTATCTCTACGCACAAAATTTGTATTGTAAGAAAATAAGCTCAATTTGGTTTTTGTTAAAATATTGTTGTTTCATATGTTTCAATCATTGGCCGTCAGAAATCGATTCCCATAAACAGAGTCATCAACATTTGATTGCAAGGAGGCAAAGAAAAAAAAAAGAGGAAAAAGACGACTAGAAAACATTGGTTCAAACTACGTGGCTGGACCAACTTCATTTTAGTCACTAATTAAATGGCCTGATTAATTATGTCGTTGCAAATATACAAAGTACAACGAAGCCGACACATATTATTAATGTAAAGAGGACGCATGCAAGAGTAATGAAAAGTATAAAACATTTTACAAATTTTTGGAGTTTGACTTAGCTGAACAGCTCATATGGAAATATAAGATAAGGCCATGAAGGTTTAATTTATAATTCAAATGTCCAATTGGATGGCTGAATTAGGACATGGCTAAGGCCATGGAACCTTCACAATGTCAGAGCCAAGAGACAGGCTATCACAGAAAGATATCAATATTAATTAATTTCACCCGTATTTTTTTTCATTGTTGAGAACGTGTTATTGAAAAATAAGCGCTTGAAGACAATTGACTAGTTTGGAAGCTTGTGTGCCACGAATAACTTGCCGAGAATATTGTGCTATTTATTTGTGCCATTTAAGAATGACAATGTATATGTTTAATTTGCAATGCGCACAAATGTCCTTTGATCTTTTTAACCTCGATCGAGTTTATGTATTTGTGTTTATTTTCTTAATAAAACAAAAACACACCGTTTAAATTTAATGTTAATTTAAGTTCATTTTTTTAATTATGATATTGATATGAAGTTATCTTGTAAAATGAATATTTTTCTCCCAACATGATTTATTTTGTATTTCAGAGTATTTCTAATAAAAATTTCTTAAATGAGTTTTTTAAGTTACTTTTTGTGATCTCCACAGTATCATATTATTCTAAGAAATTCATACATAATTTTGTTTTAATGGTAAGAAATTTTAAGAAATTTTAAAAAATTCATATTTTTATATTTTTATTTTTATTTAATTATGATACTACCATGTGTTATATAAATATTATTTTTTATTATTAAGAAGTAATTTCTTGCAAAAAATACAAATCTTATTTTTAAGAAACTCTTCCTAACATATAGATTAAATTTGCTATTAAAGATGCTTAGGAGTAACAATGATACACACTTTCATATATATTACATACTGTTAATTGTTACGCTATTATCTTAATTTTAATATAATATTTAATACTCAAACAAAATAATAAGATTTCCAAATTAGCTAAAAAAAAACTTAGCACTGCAATTCCTCAATATAATTTTAGAAAACATCTATAATTCAACAAGTTAACTTATTTTAGAGTTACTCCATATATGGTTTTAATGTGTAATTAATGCTAACCATTATATTTCAAGAGAGATGAATAATATTTTTTTAAAATTATTCTTAGAATAATTTTATTCTTCCTCTAATGAAAATCAATAAAAATAAATAAATATATAAGATTTGATTAAATTAGAGATAATATACCATAAGCATCTAAGGGGATGTAGAAAATATTTTTATTTCTATTTTTTATTTTTACTTTTAGTTACAAAGATTAAAGAATGTCATTTTATTTTTACGTTGTTTCTTGTTTTCAAAAATTTATATAGAATACAATGAAGTATTTTTTTGTTTTCATTTTTATGTTCACTATTTTCTATAAAAAATTATATATATATTTCATACTTATCACCTGAGTTTAATTTCTATAAATAATAAAAAAATTATTTTCTCTTTGTTTCTTATTTATTTTTATTTACCTTCCTTATTTCAATAATTTTCCCCCTATTTCTTTCTTTCAACCTTATTTCAATATTTTTTCCCCTATTTCTTTCTTTCAACTAAAGGACCCATAGGGTTTGAGTTTCTAATAATGTGTAATTACAATTAGAATTCAGAGAAAGAACTTGTTCACTCCTAATAATTCTACTTGACTTGACTCAACTTATAGTTTGATGTCGAATTTGATGAATACTGCATATCAATAATCCTAGACAAAGAAATTAGAGGCAATATTCCTCAAGGGAACTTTTGCTGTAATCTTGTCCTATGAAAATAAGATAGACCTAATTATTGCGATGTATGAAAATAAATAAAAACTATAAATCTTTTAAGTTTTAGACAAGACTTTTAATTATTTTTTATTTGAAATTTCTGCTACAAAGTTTAGTAGCCACATGCAGGCCTGATTTCATTAATTAGATTTCCTTGAAGACTAGACACAACAGAGAAGCCAATGAGATGCAGATCGAAGCTTAGAGACTCTCATTGAAGACTAAGAGGTGATCACTTTCGGAGACATCCCATGTCATTCTTCCTCAGAATTGATTCATGATGCGTCTTGTATTGATCAAATAATTTTGTGTTTTCATTCTATATATGAGTATACATAAATTCCCTAGTTTTTGTTAGGGTAAAGGCATTGCTTGGTTTGAATAATGAGGTATTAATTTAGATTTTTTTTGACATAGGTATTTAGATTCTTAATATTTTATTTATGAGTGATGCTATTTCGTACTAATAAAGGTTGCACAAATTACACGAACTGCAATATGTAAGGCTGAGATTTTTTAAATAGAATTTAATTTATAAAGGTTGACAAAATAAATGGTTTGATTTGATACAAATCATGATTTGTTTCTTTTCACGAAATTTTTTTCGTAACATTTGTCATTTTCCAATTGGAGTTATAGTTTTTTTTTTTGTTGTTGTTGAAAAGATTAGAACTATAGTTAATCTAGCGAATCGATGTATTAATTGTAGATAATAATTAATTTTGAATTCTAAAAATGTATTTATAACACATTAAATTTAACAAAAAAAAATTTAGTTTAATTGATTGAACCTAAATGAAATTGTTATAATTTTTTTGGTACTGACAGTTTGACCCTTATCTTCCAATGAAAAATATATGTAACAGTAGTGTTAAATTTATTTATAATGTATAAAAGCTGAATTCTTTATTATTGCTATTACGTGAGCATAATTGATGATTTGGAGGAAGGAAAATATTTTTCTTTTGTGTCTATCACTTCTTTTTTCCTTTTACTTTCTTCAATATTATTCATAACATAACAAAATCCTATACCAAAAGAGTAAATATACTATCCTTACTTTATCATTAATTATAAATTTTGTTTAAATAATAATTTTGTATAATTCATCAATATATATTTCTTTACACAATAAAATGTAATATAAAATATTATATTTTCACATCTCCCTTTTTAATCGATTATTTTTAGAAATAAAGTTATTAAAGTTACTTTGCGGACAAACATAGCCTCAAATTTTTTTTTCTTTCTACTCTTTTCTTTTCTTTGTATACATAGATAATTCAACCAAAAAAATATGGATAAATTAGATAAATGGATGGTTAAATTGTACTTAATGTTTACATTAAACGATTGTCATATGTCATTTGACTATCAAAATTGAAATTATTTTTCTAAATTTAATTTTTATATTAAGTTTTAAATATATAATCTTTAAATAATATTTAAATAAAAATTGATCCATAATTTTCTATTTCTTTATTTTTATGTTAACATGTTTATTTAATTTGATATCTATTTATTTATTTGAGATGTTTCTTTATTATCTTAAGTATTGTTTTCAATTCAACTTATTTAATAAATAAATAATTTTAATTCAATTAAGTCTATATCATACTATTAGCTTACAATAATTTTTTTTATATTTTATTTACTATTATAATTTTAATTTACTAACAATTATATTTTAATAATTGTTTTTCAGACGAGTATTCAATCAACTCAACTTCAAGTATAAAGATCTATATCAATCTAGACAATCTTGATTTTGCAAAGTTCAAGATACGATAAAATGAACTTCCTTCTTTTATTTTATTTTATTATACACATTTTGTAACATTCAACAACAAACAAAATCTTTAGTTTATTCTAATTCTTTGATTGATGTAGTTAAAAAATTATAAATTTTATTTTAAATAATTACTTTGCAGAAAAAAATAGAACAACATCAAACTAAAGAACTATCTTCTTCAAATTCTACTAACATTGATCTTAACAAAAGAATGTCAAAAAATAGAAGATATTTGTAATATATAATGTCCATGAAATGAGTATTCACAGGTATGCTAACCTACCATGACCTTCATATTCATAATATTCAATAATACATGATTTTTTTCTTAGTTTTAACTTATATAAAATAATAGGATAATGTGTTCACAATTCATGCAACAGTTAATGAGATCGACGATATGTTTGGTTGAAATTATGTTGCATGTGAGAGATGCCAAAAGAAAGTTACAAAAGAGGGAAATCAATACACATGTAGAAAATACAAACAACCATCCAAGTACCCGACAACAAGGTTTAATATTTGTATATAATGAATTATTTTTTATAACATAATTAAATAAATATTACAATTTTTAAAATCTATTTTAGGTTCAAGATACAATTGAAAGTCTCTGATGATATTGGTGTAGCAACATTCATAATATTCGATCGAGATGTACAACAAATTCTAAATACAACAGCATCTGAATTCCTTCACACCCAAAATGCAAATAAGGTTGACATACCCTCAATATTGTATACCATTTGCAAACACACTTTTAATTTTGAAATCAAGCTCACAACTTGAAAGAAGGATTTCAAACCTATACCATCACAAGGACTTTTATCCCTAAAAATATCATTTAGCATGATCATCTCCTCAAAGAAATTATACAAGTAACCATATTTATAATTTATTTACATTTTTATTTCTTGTACAAAATATTAATAGTTTTATCCACTAATTAATATTTTTATTAAAAAAGGAGTCTACTTCACCAAAACAAATATCATCAAATAGGTGAGATGAAGAACTAATTATAAGTCAAAGTCTAAAGCTACAAACATCTAACAAGTCAAAAGGTGCATCTTCATCATCTAATGAAGAAGTTTACCAAATCTCACAAAGTCCATTAAGAAAAAAAGCGAATAAACAAACTGTCACAAGTCAAAGTCCAAAACTACAATTATCTAAGAAGTAAAAAAATGCATCTTCATCATCAAATGAAGTTTATTCAATCTCAAAAAAAGTTTAAAAAGGAGCACACCAAACAAAACAAAATTCAACTATAGGTCATCAGCAAAAGGAAATAAATACAAAAAGTCTATTTAAATGAACAATTTTCGATGTTTTATTCATATTATTTTTATGTGTTTTACCATTATGATTGACTATTTTTCTTTCATTAAATATATTTTTTGGTTGTTTTATTATGTCAATTTCACTTTATTCTTATATTGTTCTTTTGAAATTTATATACAACACTTACTTTTATTTTCACGTTAATCAACTTTAATTGAGTAGTCAACCTCTAATTTTAACATATTTTCTTATAAATATATTGATAAATAAAAAATATTTTAATTTATATGTAATTTTTTACCTCCTTTAACAAAAATGGTATAAAATATTATTGACAATTATATTTTTAAATTTAATTTATCAAATAAATAATTTATTTAAATATTTCATTAATTATTTATAAACTCGCGCAATGTGCAGATATTTATCTAATTTAGATAAAATACAAGTTGTGAAGTTTTTTTTTAATAAATGAAGATAATAGTAAGAGGTTTATAACACTCATTTTTATTCAATAAACTGACTTAAATTTCTAATATAAATGAAGATTCTAGTAACTTGAATATCTACTATTTTGTTATAAAATGTGATGTCATATTTTGTAACTGGGATCAGTTGGCAAATTATTCAACGTAGCTTAGGGATTTATTGTTTTACTAACTGCATGATAACTAGTTCCTGATATAACTAACTTGTGAGAACAGTTTCTGTAGCCATACTCAAAAGGGTAAATACTCGAATTTTTAGAGAATTGCCGTTTATGCATGCAAGCATCAACGTCCCCACCCGTGTCCCCTTTTTTTTTTTCCTTAATTTTTATTATTACATACATGAAATTCCTTCATGATGGCACGGTCATTTAAATTTGACATTGTGTGATTAAAGTCAGAAAGCTTGTGGAATGGCAAATATACAGTGGCCTATTTGTACCTTGGATCTCTCTGCTCTGCTTTTCTGATTTGTCCCTAGAGGGGGGAAATGGTACTATTAGACCAAAACCGTTGAATCTTTTCTTCCCAAACACAAAAACTTTTTATTTTGTCTCATAATCATTTGGTTAATTTTTTTTTATTGCCTACCTATGCAATAGCCACAACCTAGATGAATAATTCCGATCCCACTCAGTGTTGGTCTGCCATTCAGTTGTGTTTATGAAGTGACACGACCCCTTTGTTGGACAACATCTCTCTTGGTAAGATTGTGATTTGTGCATCTTCCTAGACCGGTTTTTCTTTTTACATTTACATATAAGATCTCATAATAATTAGGGTGAAGTTAAACTATTTTAGTTTGGGCAGCTAAATCTATATAAAATATAAAGAAGGGCTTTTTTCTTCTATCTTTTATTATTTTAAAATTTTATGAGTTGCATAATGATCACTTTAAAAGTAATTTCATATATTTAAAAGAAAGTAAATCAAACTTCAAAATTTTTGTAACTCTAAAGTTTATCAAGTAAAATAAAATAAGATCTCGCATTTAAAATGTTATTGGTTTTGGTTTAAATTAAAGTCCTACTTATTTATTGGAGTAAGATAATTGTAATTAAGTACATGTATAAGTATTTTTTAAGATCGAAGGTTTTTCTTGCCTTAAATTGGGACAAGATCTCTCCCTCCTAAATTTTTATAAATCAACTTGTATGTTTTATAGATATTACTTATACACAAGTTTCAAGGATTGAAACAAGTTTACTTAATTTAATCCTGATTAGATTAATATCAGCACAACAAAAAAATATTGCAAGTTACATTACATACATTATATGAAAAAAAATAATAAGTTACTACCTCATAAATCAAAAGATTTAATTGAATAATAAAATTACTATTTGAAATCAAAAGTAGTTTTATATTGTAGTGTATGGTTAAGTTTTCCTCTTGATATGTGTTTCTTTATAATATTATTATATAGTAAATTTTTGTCTATGACAAAATAATCTATATATAATGAAAAATTTATCAAAAAATTTATAAATTAAGTAAATTTTGATAAAATCTTTCATTCTCACAAATTTTGGTAAACATATAAATTTTATAATATAATATAAAATAAAGAGAATTAAAAGTTTAGGGGGCATGATCCCTTAGAGCTTAATGTAGCTATATTCCTGTTCATAAAAATTCATTAAGTTAATTTTTTTTTCTAATGATAATATTAGTATGAAGTAGTTTTGTTGGAAGTGGTGATTAATCTTCGTCGGAATGATGACACACAAGATGAGTATTCTTCTCTGGTCCAACATGATTTATTCTATATTCAAACTTGATTAAGAGATATAAATCCTTATCACTTCTGACCCGTTATTAGTACTTTGTCAAATTAATGATAGAAATTTTGGTAATTTATATAATATCTTATAATCAAAACTTTTTTTTCTAAACCATAATATTTTGTACGGGAAACAATTAATTTTATTTAAACTTGATAAGATCACTATAAACAATAAAACTCATTCAAAATATGTATTTATGGTAATTATTCTGAACTCAAATTCAGATCTCTAAACTAAAACATCTTCACCCCAATTAATACCCAATTCCACGCGTTCAGTGGTTATAATCAAACCTATCGAAAAAAATACAAGAAGTCATATTAATTGCATGCAGTAATAAAAGTTTTATCCATTAGAGGGTGGCTGCGATTTGTAATATGTGATCATCCAACATTGTCTGCTTTCTTATATATCAGAGAGGCAGAGATGCAGACTGCAATCAAAAGGGACAATTGCATTATTGTGATACTATCGCATTTGTATATAGAAGTACAGTTGTTTATTTCCATTATTAACTTTGGTTTTAGTATCCTACCTAAAAAAAACAACGGTTTTAGTATCTTACCACACGCACATAGAAGTCGTATGAAGTCAGAAAATTGACATTGAAGAAAACCACATTTAATTGACAAGATACGTAATTTTCAAATTGCAAAAAAGATGAATCATTCGGATAGTTAGTTGAACTTCCAGCAGTTTCTAAGGGGGGAAATATGACCTTAACCTGGACAGATGTCAAAAGCAAATTAGCATTCGTTCCCAAATGATGAAACTTTTCCAAACCATCATGGTTTTTAAAATCCATCCCGAAAAGCCAAAAAGAAGAGAAGGGCAGTTTTCTACATAGGGTACCTGGCTGGCAGGAAAAAAAGTTAGTCAAGAAAAGGAAAGGGCCATAGAGTGTTCAAATTTTTTAGTGTAATTACCAAAGCGGAACAAAAGAACCTAGAGAAGGTTCTGTTATCATCAATTTAATGCAGCATACTTTGTTTTGCACACCTTGCTACTCTCAGACTTTACTTGTCTATGAAAATTTTGCCCTTCTCAAACCATGTGGTTTAATTTATGCTTCATGTTTCTATTCTTGGAGTAGGTTTAGCCTAGCAAAACCACTCCTTCAATTTCCATACATAGTTCTTTCATCCATAACTCTCTCTCTTCTTGCTATTATATTATATCATGTGAGAATGGGGACGTTTCGTCACACTTGAGAAGTTTCAAACACACGAGACTAGAATTTAGAACTCCCAGCTCTAAGCAGCATGGTCCATAACCACCTAGGTCGGTGAAAAGTAAGAACCCTCTTAACTAGCTTTGTAGCATATGGCAATTACCAAAAATTGGTATATGCAGCCACATGAGGATGAGAACTCTTATCTGTTAAAATTTTGAAATCTCTTCTTATCCAATCTAAAATCTCTTATTAAACTAAAATAATCTCACGGGCAGTTACCCACACACGCTTGATGATAGACATAATGTATGTAACTGTATCTGTATCTACGAACAAACAAATCAAACTAATTAAATATAAATAAACTTGTGCATTACTCTCTTGGATAGAAACCGTGGGAGCATCAGGGACCGTCCAAACATGATGACCCAGATGGTGGGACCAAGGTGATTATGTGGATTGTCCCGTGAAGAAGGGAGAGGAGCCCAGTTCAGGAAAGTCAGATATAATTTTTTAAATTAAAAAATAAGAATGGTACTGTCCAATCAGCTCTTGGTACAACTTTCTCCTCTCTAAAGGCTCCTCTCCTATTTATTTGATTCCCTATCATGCTGCCATTTTATTTTCTCAACTTTGCTTGTCTAACCATAATAATAATCCTGTTTAATTAACTAAAGGCTAGCTTCATAACTCTTCCCCTCACCCCACCAAAACACCCCCTTTAGTTTCCTGGTATTCTTCTTCCACGTAGGTTTAATTTGGAGGACACAAGAGTTTTCAAAGCATCATTGGTGGTGGATTGAAAGACTTGGTGAGTGACATCGTACACATGGGAAGACACTCTTGTTGCTACAAACAGAAGTTACGGAAAGGCCTTTGGTCTCCAGAGGAAGACGAGAAGCTTCTCAATCACATCACCAAACATGGTCATGGATGTTGGAGCTCGGTTCCCAAACTAGCTGGTATATACATACATAGTACTATATATAATAATGTTTGTTTCAACACTTCATTGATGTTGTAGTGTGCACAATGAAGTACAATTCAAAACACAAGAGAGTCTTTAATTTCTAACCTTAATTGTAAACACATGCCAGGTTTGCAGAGATGTGGGAAGAGCTGCAGGTTGAGGTGGATAAATTATCTAAGGCCTGATTTGAAGAGAGGAGCATTCTCACAGCAAGAAGAGAACATGATTGTTGAACTTCATGCAGTTCTTGGAAACAGGTAGTTTTAGTTATATAGTTATATATTTATATATCTCATACAAGGCCATTTTTTTTTTTTCAGCGTACAGTTATTACTTTGACTTTTGTTCTTGATGTATGGTTTTTATTAATTTTTAGCTTGGTGGGTGCTTTATCAGGTGGTCTCAGATTGCAGCACAGTTACCAGGAAGAACAGACAATGAGATTAAGAACCTATGGAACTCGTGCCTGAAGAAGAAGCTGAGGCAAAGAGGTATTGACCCAACCACACACAAGCCACTCTCTGAGGTTGAGAACGACAAGGACATGAATATGATGCCACCCTCAACCGACAAAAGCACTCAGAAAGCCTCTGTGGGATCCAATGAAGTAGTGAGTAATTTGGTTGATCATCATCAGCCACCAAAAACCATGCCTAATTCTTCATCAGAGAGATACCCTCTTGAAGTTTCCACTACTAGTTCCACCCAGGAACTGTTCCTAGATAGGTTTGGCACCACCACCACCACCTGCCACGAAAACAACAACAACAACACTTCTGATTTGGTAGGATCATACTTCTCCTTCCAGCACTTGAACTATGGAACAACAACAAGCATGGCCCTCTCTTCAAACCCCAACACCTCTCTTTGTTTCATTCTACCCTCCACTTCTTCAGACATTAATAATAACAACTCCATCATAACCTCCTCCTCCATGCTCCCTTCAATTTTCCCAACACAACATGTGAAGCTCCAATCTAATAACAACAACCCTTCTTCCATTTCATCTGATGGGGTTCAAAACTGGGAAACAAGTAACAACACAAACAAAAACAATGGGAATATGCAGTTACAAAGTAGCACAAACTACCTTGACAGCACGTGGGGGGTGGCAGAGTCTATGAAGATTGTTAACATTAACAAAGAGGCTCAAGTAGTGCCTCTACAAGCAGAACAAGAAGATCTAAAATGGTCTGAGTATCTTAACACCCCGTTTATTCTGGGAAACAACACAGCGCAGAATCATCAAATTCAAACCTCTCAATCTATCTACACTGAGGTTATTAAACCAGAAACAGGTTTCATAATAGACGAGTCATGTACTAGTAATTGGCACCATCATCAGCCACCACCAGCTTTTCAACTTTCCGATATATATAGCAAGGATCTGCAGAGATTTTCAGTGACTTTCGGACAAACCCTGTAACGTGTGTGTACGTAATTAATATATGTGGAAACTTCAATTCAACGAAAGAGACAAAGATGTTGCTGCCGACTTAATTTTCCAATATGATGATGATCCAGGTCAGAATTTTCTCTAGTCAGTTCTGACCACAGGTGTGTGCTATAAAAAAAAAATTACTTTCTTTCTTTCTATATTGTAAATTGTGTTACAGTGTAATATTTGTGATTAATTCCAGCTTCTTATTCCACCCACCATTTTGTTAATCAAACATTTATGTAGAGGCGCTACTGCTGAATAAGGCTTGTTCCAATCCAAGGCTTCTCTTCTCCTCTTACAAAATATTCTTCAGTTGTTAATTATGGATGTGTAGCTTGTGAGTTGTGAGTTTTTTTTTTTTTTTTTTAATTCGTGTGTACACAGTTGACAGCATTAATTGTTATACATTTTTTTTTACCTTAATTCAAGTTTCAATGTTGTTATTTTGTACCTATTAGTTCATGGAGCGTGCGTGTGACTGAATAGTTTCAAATCCTATTATCTTTAAGATGTCCGGGATTTGTTCTCTTCTCACTTTTTACAAAGTCAGCTTTTCACTTGATCCTTTTCAAATTGAGAATCCATTGAACTTCTCATCCTTTTTCTTTTATTTTTTTCTCTCTCACTATCAAAGCACCAGGGACCCTATTTCTTAAATGGGTGTCTGTCACTGTCTCCTACAGATAGAGATTGTTTTCACTTTTTGAAAGACCTCAGCACACACACTTCCCCTTCCCCTCTCAATGACTCAAGACAAGAAAGTATGCAATACTTGTCTTCCTTTGATTTACCTCTTTCAAAAGGCTCATCCAGTTGTACACACTACACACCACACACACAGAGACATGGATATATAGATTTGATTACCAATTTGAACAGTTGTAGGCACTAATAGCCACAAAGAGGCAAAAAAACAACACAGCAACTTCTGCCACACCACACCACCGACTAGTTAAAGGCCACAAAAAGAACATATTTAACAGCTTTCTTCGGTTAACATCTTCGTACGGACACAGTGAAGAATGAAATAAAAAGAAAGCAAAAGGAAATGGATTCATAATTCAGTGATAGATTAGAGGATATTTTGTTTATTGTTAGTGTATTGGGAAGTGACACGAATTGTACCAATTTTAAAACAGAAGGATTCTGTGTGAATGTTGTGGGCCTTTTCCTCTAAAAGCTTCGCACCAGATAATGGGTCCCTCAGTGGGCATCTACATGTTACTGTTTCTGAAAGTGAAAGTATATAGCAAGATGAAAAAATAAAATAAAAGAGGGGATGGGGTGTTCACTTCACACAGACATGACAGAAATCACCGAGAGAAACAACTTGAAAACGAAAGAAAAGAAAGCAAGCATCATTCACCTAGAACTTGTTCTCAAGAAGCACCCCCCACCCCCATAGAAACAAATTTATTTTTTTTTCTTTTGTTTCCTTTCAAAGGAGTGAAACAGTTTCGATCAATACTCTTCCAACATCCATTAACAATTGAGTTGCTACACCAAAACCTTTGAAGTCATAAAATTTTCACTAGATAAAATAATAACAATAATAAAGATTTTTTTTACAGACAACATATATTTTTTGAGACAATTTTACGTGAGTCGAATAAAATAAAAATATGATAGACAGTAAAATTATTCCACTATCATCAAATATTTATCACAGTTGGGCGTATTTCGAAATACTAGTTAAATTAGAACAAGTATTATAAAATAGAAAACAATATTAAAGTTGAGGATAGCAACTAGTAGGAAACCCAGTGACTAGCTAGAGAAATAAGTATGTAGAAAGTAAAAAAAACAAGCATAGGGTTTATAGTATATTTACCCCTTTGACTAGCTGCAAGATGAAAACTAGTTCCAAGTAAAAAAAAATATTGGTTACTCTTTTTTTATTTTGCAATTGGCATCAACAAAGAGGCTTAAGTCAAATAGTTTCGAAGCATCCGTGACAGTGATTTCTTTTTCCCTTTTAGCACACAATTCCTCCAATTACATGTCAAAAGGCTAAAATTTTACAAGTTATCTTGCCAATAGGAAGAAAAGATTCATACGTCATATTAATTAGATATGTCTCTATTATTAAGCGGAAAATGGAATATCTTTGAAATATTAGGATTTGCTTATTCATACATTAGGACAATATACACTCGCAGCCTCGTTGATTGTCCATGTGCACACAAATACAACAAGTCCTCTCGGTCATTAAATATTTCCAAGCTTATTATTTCTTTAATTTGCAGGCGATAGTGATGGTGCGTTTTTAATCTCCATGCATGTGAAACAAATAATTGGGTCTATTTTGCTGGGGCCCTACAATCATCAGTGCACAGGAACAGAACAAAAATCCTGAGGAGGATAATGGGGTGGTGGCTATGCAATCCCAAGTTTGATCCCCCGTAAACTATTCATGTACTAGTTAAACAAGCTTCGATCATAAAGTTTTTTTAGTTTTTAAATTCCTTTGCACTCCTATAATTGAGTGAGGAACAAAATATATTTATATGCATCTGTTCACTATTCATATAGTGATTATTAAAAAGGCAAGGACAAGAAACTAATAAACCAATTGTTGATTATGATCATAATGATTGAACTGATAATGACGGTGTTGATGAAGCTATATAATATAGCCTTATCGATAGACTTGTTCTGGGTGACAGATAATTTGTGAATAGTTTTAAGAAAGTGAAGGAGAATGAACAACACAGTGACCAATCAAATGTGAACTCTCAAGGCGGACACTGTATTATTTTTCATCTCAATGTCTCTCTGTCTTTGCTAAACTTAATGCCTCTTCTATATTTTAAAAATACATCAAGTATATATATAATTTCTTTTTTTAAAAAAAACCTTTATCAAATGCTAATTTATCCTCCATTTGTTTGAATGGAGTGAAAATGAGGGGAGAAAATGTTAAGGTCAACTTTTTTTTCTTCAACTGAAAAAACTAAAATATCATTATATGTGATGTGTTTTTCTCTCTTTTTTTTTTCTTCAAACATAATATTAGTAGTATATGTTGGAATTCTTTAATCTTTATTCTTTATGGGGAAGCTAAAAATTTACAGGTTTATGATCTAGGATAATTTACCAAAAACCCTAAGATATACAATATATTTGATTATTAAGGATTAGATAAAATACCTGGATTCATAGTTGGGTCTTGATTTAAGTGTTCTTTAACATTTGTCGTAAAATCTTAGTGGTTATCCATCACGATCACAAATAATAACATTATGGTTCTTCCTTAATCGGAACCTCTTTATTCTTTAATAAAACCTTCATAACTCTTCAGATGGGAAAAATAAAAACTATGGGTGACGACTTGGTATTAGGGACCTTAGCCTTCTTATAGCATGTTAACCTAATAGGGTTCCCATTATCTTTTAATGGATCAACACTAACATCTACTCATTTAAGTCCATATCATCTTATTTAGTTGTCTAATGGACTCACTTAATTTGACCATATAAAATAAAACCCTAATAATAAATAGCTAATATAATTGTCTTATAATATTAACACACATTAATTATTGGAATAAAAAATTCCAACAATCTCCCACTTGGGCTACATATTGTAACAATTATATAAAAAATTCTTAGACGCGCATTTGTATGCTATTTACCTTTAGACTTTCACTTAACAATTTGGTTCATCTCATGTATCAATAATGAAATCACTACAACTTTCGTCACTACAACAAATGTGACTAGATCTCAATGACCACCACATTAATACACTTAATGACCTAGGTCAATATGGATAAATAACATGAAAATTACATGCAATGTGATCTCAATCATGTCTATTTCCAATTGCTCCAACTTAAGTCTTTAGCGAGATCAATCTTAAGTCCTTAAGTACAATTTAAATATTGCACTTGAACAAACAAGTTTCATAATAAACTTATAAACTCTAATATTTATTTATGCAAAAATGAAATACATGAAATCTAAATCCAAACATAGAACATAAAGACTCCCACTAAACCAAGACAATAATCGAAACAACACCATACGAGCAACAAATATGCTCACATTTTAAGTGTCAACCATTAATTAGTGGGTCAGTTAGCATATTGTCTTTTTCTATATGTTCTACAAATATCTTTATTTTTTTAATTCTTTCTTTAACAATCATATACTTTATGTCAATAACCTCTGACCTGGTTGAACTCTTGTTGTTGTTGGAATATAATAGTACTGAGTTATTGTCACTAAATATTTAATGTCCTCTTAATATTTGTAACAATAGGCAAGCCAATGACAAAATTTAGCAGTCATATCATATGGTTTGATGCTTCAAAACAATATATTAACTTTATCATCATGGTTAAAGGTGTATCCTATTGTAGAGTCTCTTCTAGTTAGGCGTCCCACAAAATTGGAGTCAGAATACCTTATGATCTCTAAACTTCTAAACTTTTGATATGTAAGCATGTAGTTTCTTGTTCTCTTTAAATAGTGTATTACACACTTTACTACTTTCTAGTGTCGCATACCATGATTACTCATATATCTTCCCAGGACTCCCACTAAAAAGTTATATTAGGACAAAAACAAACTTAAGCATACATAAGACTCCCCATAGCTAAAGCATAAGGAATCATTTGCATTTTTTTAAGATTACTAATGGGACACTATTTGAAACTAGCTTGTCTCATTTAGCAACATGTGCATCTTCTAGTTTAATATCTTTCATGTTGAATAAATCCAACATTATATTATGATTAGAAAGTGGTCATCAACATGTATAATACCAAAAGGACAATTTTACTTCCACTGAAATTTTGGTAAATGCAATCATCAACCAAAATTGTCTCAAAACCATAAAAGGTAATAACTAGATGAAATTTGTAATACCATTGATGAGAAGCCTATTTAAAGTCATAGATGGATTCTTTTAGTTTGTACACCATAAATTTTGAATCACCTTAACAAAGTTTTCTAGTTGGACCATATTGTTTCATCAATGTTGTCATTTAGAAACATAGTCTTTACATCCATCTAATGCAACTTTAAATCAAAGTGAGTCATCAATGTCATTATAGTCTTAAGAGAGTCTTTCTATGAAACCAGAGAAAAGTCTCTTTATAATCATTGCTTTCCTTTTAAGTAAAGTCTTTGGCAACAAGATGAGCTTTATATATTTCAACATTACCCTTTGAATCCCCAAGTTATAGATATTTGTTTACAACTTATGGGGTTCACACCTTCAGGTAATTTGACGATATTCCAAAAGTCATTGTCAACCATTGATTTATCACATAATTAATAGCAATCATCCACCTTTTAAGGGTTAGAACATTGTATGACTTGACTAAAGTTTATTATATCTTACTCGGTCAACCTAATGTCATATTCATGTTCTTAAAGAGATGCACCATAATAATTTGAAGTTGCATTTCTCTTTTTTCTAGTGGATCTTTTAAATGACACTTCTTGAGACGATTGAGTTTGAACTATAGGTAGTGCTTGAGGAGGAATCTCAGTGTTGTCTTGTCCTTAAATGATGTCAAGAATAACATCATTATTAATTACTAGATATGTTTCTTGAACAATGGTAAGTACAAAGACTTATCCATTGTCAATAAAAGATTATTCTTTAAGGACAACACTCTTTATGTTTCCTCCCCCTCCAAACTCAACTTCCTCAAGGAATTTTGCTTTTTCATCTCAAAGAATGATCTTATAGTGAGATTGTAAAACTTACACTCACGAGAGCGCTCAATCTAACCAACAAAGTAGTAATTATATCTTTAAGTTTACTTTACCTTAATGTGGCCTATAAGGCCTTGCTTCAACTAAACATTCCCAAATGTGCATGTGCCTAATGATGGGCTTATTCCCAGTCCATAGCTCATGGAAGGTTTAGTGACTGCTTTAATTGGTAGCTTGTTGAGGATATAAACTGCAATCTTTAATGTCTTTCCCTAAAGTAACTATGGTAAAGAAGAATCATACTGCTTACCATATCTTTAAGAGTTCAGTTTTGCCATTCTTATACGTCATATCTACCGTAGTAGTCACCGTCACAATCATATTTGACAACCTTAATTTTTTTCCTAATTAAGGTTCAACTTCAACTTTAAAAGACTTGAAAACATCTAGAAATCAAGACTTCTCATCAATTAAAGAAAGAGTAGTCGTCTATGAAAACAATAAAATACATTTGTCCATTCCATGAATCCTTAGGGAAAGGACCACAAATATCTGTATGAATTATTTCTAAGACATCCTTAGCTCTTTCGGCACTTAAATTTCTTTTGTTTGTTTGTTTTCCCTTAATACACTCAATACAAACTTAAAAGTCTAACAAATATAAGGGTCCAACAATTTTCTCCAGTACAAGCTTCTAAGTTCTCTGTATAGGGATGTGGCCTAAATGCCTATGTCATAAAGTGACAAAATTCTCATTTAATTTATATTTCGTACCATGTGAGTCCTTCACAATATTTAATTATAGGAACACCAATATCAATTAAAGACCCATAATCAACATCATTTGAATCACGAGATTAACTTTATTATTTTCAAATGAACAAGAATAATTGGATTTGTCCAAAATAGAAATAGAAATTGAATTTTGTCTAACAGATGGTGCAATATATGTCCCAACCAAATTCATATAACAATTCTTTAAAAGCAACCTAAAAGTTCATATAACTTCAAATGCAACTTTATTTTCATTGTCCTGTATAGGTGATTCTTTCAACATCACTTGGCAAATGACTCCACAAGTAACCTTGCGAAAACATACTTATGTGAGTAATAACACCAAAATCTATCCACCAAATGCCTTTGGGTACGAAAACTAACTTAACTTTAGAACAAGAGAAGTTTACCCTTCTTTACACATCAAACAGTGCACTTGGGACACTTTTACTTCATATGTGTACTGTCCAGGACCCACAAAATCTATGTGGCATCCTGTAGAAGCAAGCTTCATGATGAATCAAGATTGATTCAAAGAGTTTTGATGATAACTAAGATGATGACAAAAAGCTCAAAAGTCAAGAACACTTCATGATAACAAAGATGATGATCTCAAAAATCAAAGAATAAGTTCAAGATTGAATCAAGAACACTTCAAGGTTCAAGAGGAAATTTGATTTCAAGAATCAAGAGTCAAGTTTCAAGATTCAAGTTCCAAGAATCAAGATCAAGATTCAAGACTAAAGATTTAAGAATCAAGAGAAGACTCAATCAAGATAAGTATTAAAAGTTTTTTCAAAAACTGAGTAGCACATGAATTTTTCTCAAAAACCTTTTACCAAAGAGTTCTCTGGTAATCGATTACTAGATTATTGTAATCGATTACCAGTAGCAAAATGTTTTTC
Organism: Glycine soja; assembly: GCF_004193775.1. NCBI lineage: Eukaryota > Viridiplantae > Streptophyta > Magnoliopsida > Fabales > Fabaceae > Glycine > Glycine soja. Next base: position 39,234,773 of record NC_041011.1, on the reverse strand, counting down.
AAAAAGCCTTCAACTGAATTTACAACATTCCAATTGATTTCAAAATGATGTAATCGATTACAATGATTTGGTAATCGATTACCAATGTGTTTGAACGTTGGAATTCAAATTTAATTGTGAAGAGTCACATCTTTTCACAAAAAAGCTTTGTGTAATCGATTACACTGATTTGGTAATCAATTACCAGTGATAGTTTCTGAGAAAAATCAAAAGATGTAACTCTTCCAATAGTTTTCAAATTTTTCTAAAAGTTATAACTTTTCCAAATGGTTTTTAAGTTTTTTTTAAAGGTTATAAATCTTCTAATGGTTCTCTTGACCAGACATGAAGAGTCTATAAAAGCAAGACTTTGATTTGCATTTCAAGCATCTTTCAATTCATTCTTTAGACAACAAACTTTTGCCAATTGATTTCTGAATCTCTTTGAACTCCTTCTTCTTCTTCCTTTGCCAAAAGCTTTCTAAAGTTTTATGGTTTTTCCAAACCTTGAAAACAAAACTTGTGCTATTCATCTTTTTCATTCCCTTCTCTCTTTGCCAAAAAGAATTCGCCAAGGACTAACCGCCTAAATTCTTTTTGTGTCTCTCTTCTCCCTTTTCCAAAAGAACGAAGGACTAACCGCCTGAATTCTTTTGTATCTCCCTTCTCCCTTGTCAAAGAATTCAATAAGACACAGTCTGAGAATTCTTTTGATTCTTCACTTTCCCATATACAAAAGATTTCAAAGGACTAACCGCCTGAGAATTCTTTTGTATCCCCATTCACAAAGTTTCAAAGGTTTAACCGCCTGAGAACTTTGTCTTAACACATTGGAGGGTACATCCTTTGTGGTACAAGTAGAGGGTACATCTACTTGGGTTGTTGACTGAGAACAAGAGAGGGTACATCTCTTGTGGATCAGTTCTAGTGGAGGGTACATCCACTAGGTTGTTCAAAGAGAACAATGGAGGGTACATCCCTTGTGGATCTTTGCTTGTAAAAGGATTTTTACAAGGTTGAAAAGAAATCTCAAGGACCGCAGGTCGCTTGGGAACTGGATGTAGGCATGGGTTGTTGCCGAACCAGTATAAAAACTCTTGCGTGATTGTCTCCTTCTTCCCTACTCTTTTAATTTCCGCTGTGCACTTTAATTCCCACTTTTACTTTTGGTTAAGTTTCTTTTCTGTTCTTCATTTACTTAACAACATAGTAAAAGCCTTAGAAGAGTAAATTCTTAATTAGTAAAGATTTAGGAATAATTAATTCAACCCCCTCTTCTTAATTATTCTGAGGCCACTTGATCCAACACATCCTACTTGGCACTCAGAGACACGTGTCAACCCTCCACATCATCCCTGCTACAGGAGTGCGGACGCCTGGTCCTTAGCAGTCGGGCTCCCTAACAAACATGTTATCTCTAACCTAATTGATATTCAAATATATTTGAATATATTATCTATTGGCAGGTATTAGATTATCTATAATGTCACGTTATCTACAAGGTACGATTATCTTTTACCTTTATCTATAATTCAAATGTTTATCTCTAACATTATCTCTAAGCTTCTGGCAATTATCTATAAGCCGGGAATTATCTACAAGGCTACAACAACACCTATAAACAAGGACCAACACCCTCGCTCAACTAATATAAATATAGGTTCCATCGAACCCTTCTACACGATGGTCATATACAACTGGCTCACACACTCAGCACACAACAAGCCTGTGCCACCCCCTCTCTCTCTTTCGCTCATACGAGCACCATTACAACATATACTTGCTTTACTATCCTTACACATTGTCACAACCTACCCTTCGGCGGGAGGGTGAGGTGAGATCAAAAGCGCGTCTTCTCATGAAGAAAATGCGTGGAGTTACCGCCAACGTTTATTCGAGGAAAACGTTAGAAAAAACAAAAAAAGGTCTGCGAATATTAGAAATAAGGGTTTGGGAGTTGTTTACGCCTAAGGAAGGTATTAGCATCCCACGCGCCCATCACAAAGGACGGTAGCCTTTAATCGAGTGTGCAAAACATGACTTCAAAATTGTGTATTTTCCCTTTTTATATTTTTTATTTATTTTTGGGGTCGACAAGCGTGTTGCCTTTGCTCCTATGTATCCTCAGGTGCGATGAGGAACTCAAACCTACGTAGTTCTTTAAGTCTGAAAGTTTATGTGTTACATTGGTTTTATATTTTTTGAAAGATTGATTTTAATTATGAACAAAAGTTTTTTAAGGCGTTGGACCTTGAAACAATGTTTTAAACTTTGAAAAAAGCGAGGAGAGTCGTTAAGGCGTTGGACCTTGAAACGACCTCAAGTGATGTTTGATAAAAAGCGGAGAGAATTGTTAAGGCATTGGACCTTGAAACAATCTCAAGCGATATTTGATGAAATGAAGAAGTTTATGAGTTGGTTTTATTTTGGTTTTGCTTATTAACCTTCAATCCTTTTTAAAGATAACTTGCGACACTAATGATCGGTTAAAACTTACTTTACAAGAAGAAAATGAGATTATTGATGATAGAAGAAGGAGATTAAGATGAACAAAGCAAGAAAGAGGACCCCTAAGGGTGCATAGATCGCATTCAAATCCTTAAAACAAAAACTAACCGGATGACGAATGAAGAACGATGTAGAAGTCGATTACGGTCGTAATTCGGTAGCGCCTCGGCCTCGTTTTTCTCTTCTTTCTTCTTCTTCTCTCTGATTTCTCTTAATGATGGACCTTGGAACCCTTTTACTCAGCCTCCCTCACACCTATTTATAGCAAAAGATGACATTAAGGGTCATGGCAGCTCGCCCAAGCGAGTTGGAGCTCGCCCAGGCAAGTTATTGCTTCAACCTGAAGTAACCTTGCTCGCCCAGGCGAGCTGGTTACTTCACCCCTAAACTATTTGGGGGCCTAGGCGAGCCAGAGGCTAGCTTGGGCGAGCCAAGGTTCAGAAAACCCCTTGAAATGACCCTTTTGCCCTATCCTTTCGGTATCTTTCGCATTCTTGATCAAAACATTGAATGATCATCTGTTTCGCATTGTAACTGGCATTCAACATAGTAAGTCGACTAACAAGGATCAAAAGATCAATAAATGATAGTCCCCAGATGAAATTAGGGTATGACAGTTGCCCTTCTTTACTTATCTTTTATTGGAAATAAAAGGGAAGTAAAAATAAGGACACTAATTTCTTTCGAGCGATCTTGCTATTCGACCGGGCAACTGGGAAAAACCAAGGAAGTGAAACTGAGAAAACATGAGGACATTGAAGTTTTGTAGAGTGGAAGACATCTGAAGTCTTTTTTTTTTCAAAGCATAGAAATAGAGGACGTCGAGTCCTATGAAGCACAAACAAGGACATTGAGTCCTATAAAAGACAAAAGATGTTGAAGTCTTTGAAATGTAAATGAATACGTTGTAGTCTTTTGAAAGCGTAAATGACTGAAGACATTGAAGTCTTTTGAAATGTAAATGAAGATATTGTCGTCTTTTGAAAGCATAAATGACTAAAGACATTGAAGTCTTTGAAATGTAAATGAAGACATTATCATCTTTTGGAAGCGTAAATGACTGAAGACATTGAAGTCTTTTGAAATGTAAATGAAGACACTGTTGTCTTTTGAAAGCGTAAATGACTGAAGACATTGAAGTCTTTTGAAATGTAAATGAAGACATTTCCGTCTTTTGAAAGCATAAATGACTGAAGACATTGAAGTCTTTGAAATGTAAATGAAGACATTGTCGTCTTTTGAAAGCATAAATGACTGAAGACATTGAAGTCTTCTGAAATGTAAATGAAGACATTGTCGTCTTTTGAAAGCGTAAATGAATGAAGACATTGAAGTCTTTGAAATGTAAATGAAGACATTGTCATCTTTTGAAAGCGTAAATGACTGAAGACATTGAAGTCTTTGAAATGTAAATGAGGACATTGTTGTCTTGACAAAAGACATTGAAGTCTTTGAAATGTAAATGACATAGGGCTTTGAGTCCTATGAAAGCAAAGACAGAGGACTTTGAGTCCTATGAAAGATAAAGCGAGGACTTTGAGTCCTATGAAAGATAAAGGCGAGGACTTTGAGTTTCATGAAATCATAAAGCAAAGGACGTTAAGTCCTATGAAACAAGCCAATGGGAACTAGTACCAAAGGGCTCAACCTTATGAGAAAGCAAGAGATTGACTCTTTGAGAGAACCTTTCATCCTAAAGATAGGACATTTAGATTTGGGAAATTGGTATATAAAGAGAAATCTATGCACTTATAACCTAACATGATTTTTGGGATACAGATACATGCAACCTTCATCTTGAAATGCAGTAAAATGCAAAATGTTTTGAATCATGAAAATTGTGTAATGCTCATGACATTCTTTCCTATTTTTGTGATTTTGATTTTGATTTGATTTTTCCTTTTCTTTTTTTTGTGGGAAACACAGATTGACTGTCTCTTTCTGAAAGACGTGATAACTCATGAGACCTCATCCTATCTTTTTGCAAATCTCTTCGGGGGCTTCCTCAGAGTGTATGTTTTGTTTGATTTAGTCACTTGAAAATTTTGGGTGACGACAATGGAGCCGTTTGACATTTAATCAATCAACTGAAATATTGATCCTAGGGTTTTCCCCTTTCCTTTTTTAAAAACTTCGATTACTTTGCACAACAAGAAAACATAAGGCTTTGGGATAGATCGTGCGTCCTATTGAAGGATGGCAATGAATTGTCACACTTTGGTATGTGACCAAGTGAAACTTTCCTAATTTAAGGTCATAGAGTGATGCCAATGGTCTACCAATCCCGCTGAAACTTAATGACATGGGCTGATCCCGAAAGAATTTATACAACAAAGACCGCCCTTGGATTCAAAAGGAATCCTAAGGAGTTTGCATGAGTGACTAACATCAAATGTACCCTACTATCACAATAATCTTTGGGCATTTTCCAGGAGCTCCTGGTTGAATGAGTTTCCTTCTCAAATGTGCAAGTGCGAAACCTCGAGGATTCTTTTTTCCTTTTTCTTTATATATATTTTTCCAACAATGGGTTTAATTCCAGAATCCCAACTTAAAAGCAAAATTACTCATTCCTTGATCCACATGGGCTTTATTGGGCTTGTAACGTGGCCAGGGGTAAGAGGGCTATGAAAGAAAAGATCAAAGAGTGTTTGAGGGTTATATTAAGTAAGAACCTTGAGAGTCTTGCTTGTATTTCAACTTTTGAGTTGGGCTCTACTACTTTTGTCTTATACATTAATCCTTATTGCACTTTTTGTGCTTTCCTTGTAAAATCTGGAGATCTTTTGTCTCTTTTTTTTCTTCACTCGCCTTCCTTTGGCGGATTTTGCTTTATTTTTCCTTTCATTGTTGCCCAACTTCATGCATGTGTTCTTTGCATTACTCTTCCCGCCGGTTTAGCGGTGGTTCCCACTCAGGGTTGCTATTTTTCTTTTGTTGTTTTTAGAAAACAAATATGCTTTGGCTCGGAGGGGGTAGCAAAGGATAAACTAGTGTTTGGGATGTTGAAACATGGCCATGTGTCATTTCAAATCTTAACTTAGATCCTTTTGTAGTTTGGATTTTGGGACAAAACCTTAATAACACGCCCCTGATTGTTTTTTTTTTTTTTTATCATTTTTTAGTTTTATTTTATTTTATATCAACCCTAATTTTTGCTTAGGCTGCCCTTTCGGGTTTTCAACCTAATGGGTGAGAACTTTTCATCTGCCCCTAGGTTCGCTTGAGGCTCATGCATGGTGCCTCTCATTGCCCCAGTGTAGGGCTCTGAGGTATCCATTGTTGTCTTTTGTCATGACCTTGTAGCAATGAAAAATTAAAGAAACTGTGCAGGTTCTCGAAAATGAATTTTCAAGGATGAGAAATATTTAAAAGATTTTCAATTGACAGATTAAGTCAAATGACTCATGTTCCTGATAACTCACTTTTCTCTCAAAAAGAAAACTTTTAAGAGTGACATCACATGAATGTCTGTACTTCTTATTTTGATTTAAAAACAGTCAATCAAACGTTCTTTTTCTTCTTTTTTTGCTTTACTTGTCGTTTACGACACCCCTACCAAACGTATAGAATGATCAGTATATGATTAAATAGACTTGGAGATCAACTCAGGAGCGCAAGTGACTTGAGCAAAGAAACCAACGAATTACATTCACATTCCAGTGAAAGATAAATAAGCAAAGATTTAATTGTGATAGAATGAGATAAGGACATCAAATTTATCCATATTATTAGCATTGTGATTGTTGTTTACAGTAATGGCATAAACTTGAAAATCCTAATGAGTCATTGGAGACATCTAACAACAACCTTCAGATTTGCCTATGCATAGTGTCGCTTGCCAACGTCAAAATTCATAAGCGATTATCCTCCTCAAAATTTAGCCAGCCTGCATCAATCAGATTTTGCACCTTATGTTTTAGGGTCATACAATGCTCAATGGAATGCCCCAGAACCCCTCCATGATAAGCACATATTGCGTTCGAGTTGTATCCTCTGAAAAATGGAGGTTGAGGAACCTTGGCTGGGGTTATGTCTACCATTGCATTATTGAGTAGATATGGGAGTAAGTTAGCATACGGCACCGGAATTGGGGTGGATTCTATAGGCTTCTTTGCTGGTTGGTGTTTTGGTTTGTGTTAAGGGTGGTGTTTGGTATTAGATGATTTAGGGGTGGCCTTTGTGGATGATTAAGTTTTCTTGGTTGATAGGGTGGTGGGTAATGAGAAGGGATAATATTGGCTGAGTATTGATATTGTTGAGTTGGTGGGAAATTTGGCCATGTAGGAACGACAGTCACAACATGGGTTCTTCCCTCCTTCTCATTCTCTCCATTTGCCCCAAGCTTCCTATTCATGAAAGCAGGATAATCAAATTTGCCTCTTCTCAAACCCAATTCGATCCTTTCGCCGCGAAAACTAAATCAGCAAAGCTTGAAGGTGTGTAACCCACCATCTTCTCATAGTAGAACACCGGTAACGTGTCCACTATGATTGTTATCATCTCCTTCTCCGTCATTAGGGGCGCTACTTGAGCTGCCTATTTGCTGATCGGCAAGTGTACCAATTTTCACAAGTAGTATTTAAACAATAAAATCGAGTATCGTATCCACAAGAAATTTGTTTCACTTAGATGATGTATATTCAGTATGTAAACACTTTTAACTTTTGGAAATGAAATAAAAGATTCAATAATGGTTAAATTTTCTGCAATCAATTACTCTACTTATCAACTTACGAAATAAACAAAAAGCTGTAAAATGCGGTAAATATCAAGGTAAAAACGTCGAGGAGTCTTCTACTGAACTTTCTCTTGCTGTATTAAAAGGTTTTTCTCTATTTAACGTTATTCTAGTGCTCTTGCACCACCTATTTACTCAGAACATGATTCCTCACAAGAATGAGCCTAACTCTCTTAGCTTTTGTTCTTGATTCCTCAACAAATTCGTTCTAAAAGAGTTGCAATACACACACAGTATAAAATATACTAGATTACTACATTCTATTCCTAGATACACAAACCTCTAGCTGTTCTATCAAGTTCTAAGGTTTTCAAGCATTTTCCAACACTCAAGAACCTAACCAAACATACAAATGGATGATCAAGCCACAAGCATGTAAAATAAATGCAAACAGAAGCAAAGAACACCAGAAAATAACATTAAATAGATAGTTAGAAGTTTACATTAAGAGTGCTCATTAGAATAACTCCCCAACAATGATGTTCCTAGCCCTCCATTGACAAGGAGAGCTTAATACAAAGAAAAGATATTGTTTTTGTGAAATAAAATGGTAAAAGATGAAGAAGAATGTCTTCTCTGCAGTCTCTTTGCCTTATTCTCTCTATTTTCACATAGTATAAGCTTGCTCTTCCTTGGTGCCCCCTCATTTTCCACCAACTCAGTATTTTAAAGACTTTTGGACTTCTCAGCATACGAAGGCGCGCTTAGCGAGCATGTCTCGTTGAGCGAGAGTAAGTGAAAATCTGCTATGCGAGCCTGAGCGTGCTAAGCGTGAGAAGAGACAACGTCCTTGCTGGGCAGGTTGGCTGTGCGCTAAGCGCGTTGCTCTCTGACTTATCCTCTTCTAGGGTTTTGCATCCGCCAAGCGAGCTGGCTGCGTCACTAAGCGAATGAGGCTCGCTTAGCCAATCTACCTCATTGAGCGAGTTCATCAGCATCATTTCACACCTTTTTTTCTTTAGCATACAAACTGAGTTAAATTCAACATTAGTTCACAAAAATGGAGTTTCTACTTTATAAATACATACAAGAATAAAAATATTTACAATTTCCACAAAAGAACCGTAAATTAAAGGCACATTGCTATTTTCTTACTTATTTTTAATGCACTAAAAGCTCATGAATATCAATTAACAAACTCCACCAAATTTACAGTTTTGCTTGTCCTCAAGCAAAGAAAAGAGCAGTTTTCTTGTCCTCAAGCAAAAGGACTTAACAATGGTTAACCAAAATGGTGTTTGTCTCAAATGTATCAATCACAAAAAGAGATGACTAAGCATGCATCAACCAACAACCTTTCAAAATGAAGTGCAATATTTTCAGATATGAGCATGTGCATGAAGTAGCAAAAATGAAATAGACTAACAAGCATGACAAGTACCAAGGAAGGTCAACCAAGCTTAATTCTCACGGCCACTATTTCTCTCATATGCACAAGTGTTTAAGGTAATTCTTCAAATAGACAACCAACACAATTTCCGACTTTTGCATTTCATCTCATTCCATACAGTCATAAACACACAAAATGAATCTGAAGGACTTTCTTTGGCTTGTAATGAGACTGGGCTAAAAACAATTCATGGTTTTTCTAGGATGCAAAACTTAGGTTCTAGGAGAGCATTCATCCATAGATTACCTTTTTCTTTAATCTTCCAGCTTTTATTGACATGCCACAATTAGAAGTGCAATTAACAGCGCACAGAGCTTCCTTTATTTTTGATATTCTTTTTCTCTCCTTTTTCTAATTTTATTTTAGAAGTTTATAATTATTGCTAATGGTTGAGACTTTAACTCTCTGTGTGGCTGTTACTTACATTCCTGAAATATAAATCACCCAAACACACTCCCCCAAATTTGGGACAAATTTGTCTTAAACCATATAATGCTCTCCTATAACCTAAGGTAGGGTGAACAGAGATAGCATTTACATTTAGGTTCAGGGTTCAATGATTCATTCATTCATATTCAAGCTCAAAAGGGTACAAGGGTTTAATCATTCATGAACATGGTAAGGCTGTTTGGCTAAGTGGCTAAATCAATTCAATTATGGCCTTCATCATTTCCAAATCATGCACTCATTCAATATTCAAAGATTCATGCAAAAATCAGTACTTGATGCTAGTTGTTCTCTCACAGTTTAAGATTCACACAACTCACCAGGTTACAACAATTGGTTACCTTCACTATTTTCCTGTCATGCAAGCTAACATTTTCATTGACGCCCCTAATTTTCATGCTCATTCTCTTCTACATAAAGCAAACTTATTCGAGGTATCTGATTTAGTAGCGCAAGTCACTCATATCATGCAATCAATTTAGTTCAAACCAATATCAAAACAAACACCACTGCTGAATAAAACCATAAAGTGCAAAATTAAACCACTGTTCAAACTTCAAAAACAGAAAAATGTTTCAAAAGCAGTAAAATATTAAGTAAATAAATAAAAGCTAAATTAAAAATTGCTCAACAAGTAGAATAATTAAATCAAGTCTTGTATGCTTCAATCATCCTGAGTTGGAGTGGGATCATCCTGAGCTAAAGTGGGCCATGGATCCCAAGTCCCCTGTGCCGCAGTGACATCTGCTACATAGTCCTCATCAATGCTTGCCTCTGCTGCGCCTCCCTCCTTAGCAACCTTCATCGGTGTGTCTACAGGTGTCTCCTCAGCTTTCGCCTCTACTTCTGGGGTATCATCTGCAGCTGCTTCAGCCGGAGTATCTTCAAGATCTTCAGGAACCTGTATCTGTGGCTCCTTGGCCACAGGAGCCTCACCTTCCCCCGAAAAGGAAGGCTGGACTCCAGGCCAAGCCACCTATGCCATGACATCCTCCATGCTAATAATTGGCCACTGCTGAGCTAAATCCTGCATCACCAAGCAAAGGTCGTGGTGAATGCTTTGTAGCATTGGCACGATGGCGTCACTGCTCGATGTGGAGGGGTCGGCTGGCGCTGAGATAGGTGCTGAAGGTGGAGGTGCAGATGCGGGAGCTGGAGCTGGAGCTGAAACTAAAGCTGAAGCATCTGAAGGGGCCCTGGCCCTGGCCTTGCAGGACCTAGGAAATGTGATGGAGGGATCCTCTAGGTTCTAGCAATTCTTCCTAATATAGGCCAAATTAATGGCCGGGCGGAGGGACTCGAAAGTCAGTGAATCAGAGACAACCCCTCTGGATATGCATAAGGCTATGATCAGGGAAGGAAAGCTCAACCTAGAGGAGTTGGACTAGGCCATCTGTGAGATCTGTTCGGAATTGATTGAGCCCAGGTCTATGTCCATCTTCATGACAAGGCCGTACACCAACCTTGCTCTATCCATATTAAGGTAATAGGTGTGAGACATAGGGGCGAGGTTGGAGTAGGAAAGGACACTCCATGTCTGAGCAAGAGTGGTCAGATCCTTTCTTAGCAACTTCCAAGGTGCCCCTCACCATTTAGGACAAATCCTCTCCATGGTATGCATAGTTTTGCTGCGATCTCCTGAGGTTCAGGGTGAGTATGACAGAACCAAGAGTAAGCTGAGTACCTCTCTCCAGGCTCGAGTACCACCGAAGTCTCTAAGAATGTGTTAAGCGTAATGGCATCGAACTTTATCATCTTCCCCTGCACCTTGCATTGTCTGGGGGAGCGATCCTCTAGGTCATAGAGGTTTGAATAGAACTCTTTGACCAAGGCGAGGTCAATGTGATTCTCCATTTGCCTTGTCAAGTTCCTATGCCACTGGCGCCTCTCCAGCTCCTAGAGGAACTCATCATAGTGGGAGTAAGCTAACCCACATTTCTCTCAGGAAGGATGTTCCTGTGGTGGACATTAGTTTCATATCTCTCCCATGCGACCTCGAAGATGAAATGTGAAGTGTTGTAGGGCTCTTGGGGTCTAAAAGATGAAGCACATCTTTTCTTTGAAGCCATCTGCACCAAAACACAGCAAATGAATGAAGTTAGGCAGGATTTTATTGAAAAACAGACCTAAGAAAAACAAGTAGTAAAATAGGGTGGGCGCTAAGCGAGATGGGCTCGCTTAGTGTGCCTTGCAGAAACAACAACAATGCGCTTAGCATGCTGGGCGCGCTTAGCGCGACAACAGAAAAATAGGAACTATGGCTAAGTGAGACCCCCTTACTTAGCTGAAAGACAATAGTGGCTAAGCGAGAGTGACTCGCTAAGCCTTATTCACACACAGAGAGGTAATTGCGCTTAGCATGCAGGACATGCTTAGCGCGACTGACTATCTAGGCTTAGCGCCAATGGGCGCTTAGCGAGACTCATTACACCTAACACTAGTGGCTTAGCGAGACAGGCTCGCTAAGCCTTATTCTATGACAGAGAGGTATTTGAGCTTAGCGGGCATGGCTCGCTTAACGCATGAACAAAACATACAGAAAACTAAATTGGCTTGGGCTTAGCGAGACAGGCTCGCTTAGCCCAATTTTTATTCTAGAGACGTATTTGGGCTTAGCGAGCCACAAAGGGAATGCAAAAAGCCTCTAAGTTTCAGAACTATCTAAGTGTGTTTGCTAAGCACGGATGATCGGCTTAGCGAGTTCATACGAACCCAGAAATATAAAAGCAAAATTCAAAGACTCGCTAAGTCGTAGTGCAATGGCTTAGCGAGTTCATACAAAATGACGAAATTTAAACAAATTTGATGATATCACTTAGCGGAACAAGGCGCGCTTAGCGAGTTCATCCTGAAACCCAGAAATTCATCAAAACGTATGAACTCGCTTAGAGAGGTAAGCTTGCTTAGCGAGTTCATCACAAAACCCAAAATTTGGGCTTGTCAGCCTCAACTCCCTAAGCCACCATTCAAGCTTGGAAGTTTGAGGCTTAGCCCTCAATGCAACCTATATTATATTCCTAACATCATACTAACTAGACAAAGAACTAACAATCATCAACAACAACAAACTTACATACTCAACAAGCAACTTTTTAAGTACTCTACCTTAGGGTTCAAAAAATTGAAAATTAACAAGAGAGGGAAAAGAAAACTTACTTGGACTACAGAGATTGAGTGCAAATGCAAAGTAAGCAGAGTGCAATGGTAAGCAACACAAATGATTAGCAGAAGAAATATGAGGTGTAGTTATAGTGATAAAAAAATGTAACTGCCCTAAGGAAGTTATGTTTTCCTTTTTGATTTGCTCACTAAGCGCGAGTGTCGTGCTAAGCGAGCACTCTATGACGTTTGAATTTTCAAAATTTAAATTCACGCGCTTAGCGAGACAGACTTGCTCAGCCTAATTCTTTAAAATGTGAACCCGAGAGGTTTTTGGGCTTAGCGCTTAGAGGCGCACTTAGCGAGTTCTACAACTCTGATTGGTTTGCAACTTCTGCTAAGCGGGCCTTGGCACACTCAGCGGATTAAATGAATAAGGATGCAGTAGTGGGGTGGCGCTTAGTGAGATGGTCTCGCTTAGCACAATTTCCATTCCAGAGAGACTTTTGGACTTAGCGAGATGGTCTCACTTAGCCCAATTGTCATTAAAGCCCAGATCGGGAGGGTTTTGCGCTTAGCATGCTGGCACGCTTAGCGAGAGAACATGATGCACTTAACGAGCTGGCTCGCTTAGCCCAATTTCAATAAATGCACAACCCAAGAAGGTTTTGGGCTTTGCATATGTGCTCGCTTAGCGAGACCCCATCAGCCACTACATGAGGGATTGGCACGCTTAGCAAGAGTGTTGCTCGCTCAGCGCATAGGCTATGTCTTAGCGCGTGTGTCATGCTGAGCGAGTTGGATGACTGAAAAATTTGTCTAAGTATTTCCCATCCTTAGCTTTAGAGAAGCTTGTGGCCAACCCCTTTTTCAATTAAATTCATGCTTTTTCACTCTACTCTAGCAGTCTCAAATGAACTCAACCTAACTAATATGCATTAAAACAACATAAAATGATTGAGAAAGGTAAGAAAAGTTGGGTTGCCTCCCAGTAAGTGCTTCTTTAACATCACTAGCTTGACGTGTGTCACCCCTAAGGGTCATTTAAATACAAAATAGTGGTTAATCTCTCAATGCTCCCACCATGGTACAACTTCACTCTTTGCCCATTCACAATCTAGCTTCTCTCAGGAGTTTTTGATTGAGGATCTGTTAACTCCACTGCTCTGTACGGCTTTACCTCTTTGATAGTAAATGGTCCAGACCATTTAGCCTTCAATTTTCCTGGGAACAACTTTATCCTTGAGTTGAACAACAGAACTCGTTGGCCTGGTTGAAAGTCTTTCTTCAGCAACTTCTTGTCGTGATATGCCTTCACCTTTTGCTTGTATAGCTTGGATGATTCATATGCATCAGTCTCATCTCCTCCAACTCCAAGAGTTGCAGCTTCCTTTTCTCCCCCGATAGAGCCTCATCAAAATTTAGTAACTTCAAAGCCCAATATGTTTTATGCTCCATCTCCACTAGTAAGTGGTAGGCTTTGCCATAAACCATTTGAAATGGAGATAGGCCTATGGGGGTCTTAAAGGCAGTCCTATAAGCCCATAATGCATCACCCAACTTGCTTGACCAATCTCTTCTAGTAGAGGTCACAGTTTTCTCTAAAATCTTCTTCAGTTCCCTTTTGGAAACTTCAGCTTGACCGTTCATCTGTGGGTGGTATGGTGAGGCCACCTTATGTGTGACGTTGTAATGGCCTAACACCTTTAGAAGTTGGCTGTTGCAAAAGTGAGAGCCCCCATCACTGATTAGGACTCTCAGCACCCCAAAGCAAGCAAAGATATTCTTCTTCAAGAACTTTACAATAGTTTTAGCATCATTCTTTGGGGCAGCCACTGCTTTAACCCACTTGGAGACATAATCAACAGCTACAAGGATGTATTCATTCCCAAAAGATGGAGGGAGTGGACCTACAAAGTCAATTCCCCAACACTCAAAGACTTCTACCTCCATAATATTCTGTAGGGGCATTTCATTCTGCCTTGAGATTCCTCCCATTCTTTGACATTAATCGCAATGAGTTGCATGTTCATGGGCATCCTTGAAAAGTGATGGCCAAAAGAATCCTGATTGCAGGACCTTGACTACTGTTTTGTCTCCACTATAATGACCTCCACAAGGTGAATTAAGGAAGTGCCATAATATGCTTTTAGACTCCTTTTTGTCACACATCTCTTTAAAAGATTATCAGCTCCAATGTTAAACAGGTGTGGATCATCCTAGACATAAAATCGGGCATCATGCAAGAATTTCTTCTTTTGCTGCCAATTCAAATCCTTTGGAAGAATTCCTGCTACCTTAAAGTTGGCTAGATCAGCAAACCATGGCCTTTCATTCACCACTAACAGCGATTCTTCTGGAAATTCATGTCTTATCTCAAGCTTCTTCAAAGTCACTTCCTCATTTACTAGTCTTGACAAGTGGTCAGCCACTAGATTTTCAAATCCTTTCTTTTCTTGAATGACTAGATCAAATTCTTGCAGCAATAGAATCCATCTGATTAACCTGGACTTAGAATCGACTTTGGTCAACAAATATTTAATAGCTGCATGGTCGGTGTACACAATAACCTTGGATCCCACCAAATATGATCTGAATTTTTCCAGGGCATATACAATTGCAAGCATCTCCTTCTCTGTGGTGGCATAGTTCAGCTGAGCATCATTTAAGACCTTGCTTGCATAGTAGATAACATGAAAAAATTTTCCTTCCTCTGGCCCAACACAGCACCAACGACATAGTCACTTGCGTCGCACATGAGCTTAAACACTTGGCTCTAATCCAGTGCTATAATGACTGGAGCGAACACTAAGCTGGTCTTTAAGGCATTGAATGCCTTCAAACACTCTTCATCAAATAAAAACACAACATCCTTATTGAGTAAATTACTGAGCGGTTTGGCAATCTTTGAGAAATCTTTAATAAACCGTTTATAGAACCCAGCATGCCCCAAAAATCTTCTTACTCCCTTAACATTCACTAGTGGAGGCAACTTCTCAATAACATCAATTTTTGCCTTATCTACCTCAATTCCCCTTACAGAAATTTTGTGGCCCAATACAATCCCTTCTTGGACAATGAAGTGGAATTTTTCACAGTTAAGTACCAGATTGGTTTCCTCAATACGTTGCAACACTTGCTCCAAATTGTCTAGACAACAATTTGATTATAACAAGAGTAGCCATCCAGAAAACAATAGAATGATTGACCAGCTAATCTCTCAAGCATCTGGTCCATGAAAGGAAGAGGAAAGTGATCCTTCCTTGTGGCATCATTCAACTTTTTGTAATCGATGCACATCCTGCACCCCATGACTATTCTTATGGGGATCAAATCATTCTTTTCATTCCTTATCACTATCATGCCACCCTTCTTAAGGACTACCTGTACGGGGCTCACCCATGCACTATCAGAGATGGGATAGATGAGGCCTGCTTCCAACAACTTGAGCACTTCTTCCTTCATAGAAAGATTCAGTCTTCTTTGCGGCTGTCTCACAGGTTTGTACTCGGCTTCCATGTTGATCTTGTGCATGCAGTAGGAAGGGCTAATTCCCTTAAGGTCGGATATGTGCCATCCAATCGCTGCCCTATGCTTCTTCAAATCTTTCACCAGCCGAGATTCCTCCTCATCAGTTAGAGAATTGCTAATAACCACTGGTCTTGCCTCATTATCTTCTAAGAACACATACTTCAAATGATCCAGCAAGATCTTTAGATACACCTTAGCCTTCTCTGTGGGAATGTCCTTATTTAGTTCTTCAAACACAACTTTTTCTGAAGGGCTTCCTTTTAATCCATCTAACTCTTCTAGGCATTTTTTCAATTCTTTTTCTTCTTCCTTTGTAAGGCAATCCACAACAATAGTCAGAGCTTTTTCTAATGGAGATTGTAATACCATAGCTCTAGCTACCATGGCCACCTCTTGCTCAACTGCCTCCATCTTAAAATAGGACTTGTGGTCACTTAGATGCTTAATTGCGTCAAATAAATTGAAGGTAACCTTTTGATCATCTACACTTATTTCTAGGTTACCATTTCCCATGTCCACCACACATTTAGCCGTCAACATGAATGGACAGCCTAAGATCAATGGAATCTCAGCATCTTCCTCTATATCCATTATCACAAAATCAGCAGGGAACGTGAAGTGACGCACCTTGACCAACACATCTTCTACTTCACCGTAGGGTCTTGTAATTGAACAATCATCTAGCTGTAATGTCATTCTAGTTGTGCAATTTCCAAGTTCCCTATCCTTCTGCACATAGATAGGGGCATAAGATTGATGCTAGCCCCTAAATCAATAAGTTCTTTTCCAACCAACACGACACCTATTGAGCATGGGATAGTCACACTCCCTAGATCTTTGTACTTTGGTGGAAGGATTCTCTGAACAATTGCCTTCCACCACTATGTTTTCATTGTGTTTGTATTTACCCTTCTTGGTCAGCAAATCTTTGAGATACTTAGTGTAGAGTGACATCTATTGTAATGCTTCTCTGAAAGGAAGAGTAATTTCCAATTTCTTGAAAATATCAAGGAAGCGAGCAAAGTATCGCTCCTTGTCTTTTTTAGACGGTACCAAAGCATATGGTGCTTCCTTTCCTGAGTTGGGGACAACCT
This sequence comes from Glycine soja, assembly GCF_004193775.1. Taxonomy (NCBI): domain Eukaryota; kingdom Viridiplantae; phylum Streptophyta; class Magnoliopsida; order Fabales; family Fabaceae; genus Glycine; species Glycine soja. The sequence continues at coordinate 39,217,984 of NC_041011.1, read as the reverse complement.
CTTTCTTCTTCTCCCTCACTAGCTCACTATTAGTCTTTTTATCCTTACACTTTTTTTTCTTTACCCCCTCACTTTCTCTCTTTTTGTTGTTTTTCTCATTTTCTCCTTCATCAACCTCACTTATTTTTCTCTCTCCCGTCTGTTCTCCCTCTTTTTCTTTTTCTTCCTTAGCTCCTAACTCCCTTTCATTGCTCTTAACTCACTTTCTCTCTTTTTGTTGTTTTTCTCATTTTCTCCTTCATTAACCTTACTTATTTTTCTCTCTCTCATCTGTTCTCCCTCTTTTTATTTTTCTTCCTCAGCTTCTAACTCCCTTTCATTGCTCCTAATTTCATCCTCCACAAACACTTCCCTTTTGCTTCTATTAACTACAACTTTACACTCTTCCTTGGGATTCTTTTTAGTATTCGGTCCAAAACCCCCCAAGGAATTTTCTGCTATTTGCTTGGCCAGTTGTCCCACTTGGATTTTTAGGTTCTTAATGGCTGACTCAGTACTCTTGTGATCGGACATTTAGACCTGCATAAAATGAGTCAAGGTGTCCTCCAGCTTGGTGGTTCTATCATACAGGTTTGGCCCTTGATTAGGAGGTCTATTGGAAGACCCTCTTTGATCCTTGTTGAACTGATTGCCTGGATGTGATCTCCACCTATGTCCTTGATTTTGATTGAAGTTTCCTCCCTATTGGTAACCTGAAAAACCACCTATGTGAAATCCTTGTCTGTTTTGATTCCCCATATAATTAACCTCTTTCGCTCCATCATCTTGGGTTATACAGCAACCCGATTCATGAGCCCCTCCATAAATATTGTAGCCCCTAACCTGCATAACTGTTGAGTGAGATGGTTGAGCTGCTTGCAGTTGTGTTGGCAATTTGCTAAGTTTCTCCGTGAGTGACTCAAGATGTTTAGCTAGCAGCTTGTTCTGGGCCAACAATGCATCGTGTGAAGAAGGCTTTAACAGACTTCTTTTGGTGGGAATGTGCATTGTGTCAGGCAAAATAGCATGATCATTGGTTGCCATATTCTCAATTAGCTCCATTGCTTCCTCAGGAGTCTTTAACTTGATCTTCCCTCCGGCTGAAGCATCTAATAACTGCTTAGATTGCAGCCTCAAACCATCAATGTTGAATTGGCTCAGTGAATCCATGATTTGGTGTTTTCCAGAGCAAACCACGGAAACGCTCTAAAGCTTCACTCAAGGACTCATCCGGGAATTGATGAAATGAGGAAATTGTTGCCTTGCCTTTAGCTGCCTTGGATTCAGGGATATATTTCTTTAGAAATTTATCCACCACTTCTTCCCATGTCTTCAGACTATTTCCTTTGAAAGATTACAACCATCTTTTAGCTTCACACGCTAAAGAGAATGAAAATAAATTCAGTTGAATAGTTTTTCCAGGCACCCCTGCTATCTTGATAGTGTTACAAATTTCTATATAAGTTGCTAGGTGAGCATATAGGTCTTCATTGGGCAGACCATGGAATCAGCTGAATCAAGGATAGTGGATAAGAGATATTTGTAGCTTGGACTTCCGGTCGCACAATACTAGTGAAAAACTACGGCACGGTGGAGTTGGAATAATCTTCAAGAGTTACCCTCATCGGTTGATCGTCTGCCATAATGTTAGCTTCGGATGCACCAACTTCGGTTCCTCTCAAATCAGCTGAAAATGATGATGATGATGATTCAGATGATAAAGTTCTCTCATCACTTGGGTTAGTTGTCCTCTCTTGTAGTGCTCTCCTGCTTTTTTTTTGTGTTGTTTCTCCTGCAAGTAGCTTCAATCACCAAATCCAATGGAGCTAAATCCCCTGCTGGAGTTTTACCTCGCATAGAAGAAGCAAGCTACTACAGAGCAGTTAACCAAGTCAAGAGATTAAATTTGAATTGAAAATATTCACAATAAACAATCAAAGAATAAATAATAAATGTTTCCAAATTGTTTATATAATCTAAGTGGAAAGAAATTCCTTGGCAACGGCGCCAAAAACTTGTTTGTTGATCGGCAAGTGTACCAATTTGCATAAGTAATATTTAAATGGTAAGATCGAGTATCGTATCCACAGGAAATTTGTTTCACTTAGATGATGTGTATTTAGTATGTAAACACTTTTAACTTTAGGAAATGAAATAAAAGATTTAAACACAAAGCTATAAAATGCGGTAAATATCAAGGTAAAAACATTGGGGAGTCTTCTACTGAACTTTCTCTTGTCGTATTAAAAGGTTTTTCTCTATTTAATGTTGTTCTAGTGCTCTTGCACCACCTATTTACTCAGACCATGATTCCTCACAAGAATAAGCCTAACTCTCTTAGCTTTTGTTCTTGATTCCTCAACAAACTCATTCTAAAAGAGTTGCAATACGCACACAGTACAAAATATACTAGATTACTGCATTCTATTCCTAGATACACAGACCTTTATCTGTTCTATCAAGTTCTAAGGTTTTCAAGCATTTTCCAACACTCAAAAAACTAACTAAACATACAAATGGATGATCAAGCCACAAACATGTAAACTAAATGCAGATAGAAGCAAAGAACACCAAAAAATAACATTAAATATATAGTTAGAAGTTTACATTAAGAGTGCTCAGTAGAATAACTCCCCAACAATGAAGTTTCTAGCCCTCCATGGACAAGGAGAGCTTAATACAAAGAAAAGATATTGTTTTTGTGAAAGAAAATGGTAAAAGATGAAGAAGAATGTATTCTCTCTAGTCTCTCTATATACATTTGCGATTCAATAAGGAATTATTTGAGTGCTTCATTGTGCAATCTATCTCTTTCAAGAGAGATTCTTCTTCTCTTCTTCTTACTCAAGGGAAGTGATTAAGGGACTGAGGGTCCCTTGTTGTAAAGTGATCTAAACACAAAGGAAGGGTTGTCCTTGTGTGGCTCAGAACTTGTAAAGGGTTTTTACAAGATAATGGAACTCTCAAGCGATTTGCTTGGGGACTGAACGTAGGCACAAGGGTGTGGCCGAACCAGTATAAAACTGAGTTTGCACTTTCTCTTTCCTTAAACTCCTTTATTTATTGTTATTTATCATTTGCATTAAGGAAGTTTATTTTGAATTGAATTATAGTAATTCATAATAAGGGAACATTGATATTATCATTAAAGAAGAATAAAATTTTAATTGGGAAATAGTTTGTGATATCTTAATTCAACCCCCCATTCTTAAGACATCTGAGGCCACTTGTCTAAATGATATAAGTCATAGGTTGAATTACATTAACAAATTATGTCAACATATGAGACATTCACTACTAGAATAGCTGCATTCTACATCAGTTAATGGGCCCATTCTACATCGGTTAACGACCGTCGTCGTAGACGACATCGTAAAAAGGGGTAAGGTATTCTACGACGGTCGTGCAGACTGTCTTAGAATGGGTATATTTCTAAGACGATCACCTGTGGAGGACTGTCTTAGAATGGTACGCATTCTATGACGGTCATGCAGCAAGGATCGATGTAGAATGGTACCCATTCTACGACGGTCACGCAACAAAGACCGATGTAGAATGGTACCCATTCTACGACGATCATACGACAAAGACCGATGTAGAATGCATTTTTTTATTTTTGTTATTGGAGCTATTTTTTTAGGTATTCATAGACTTCAAACGTTTAGATGCCTGCAATAAACACATGACAATATGAAATTAAATAAATTTTATGCAATCAATATGGATTATTCAAATATTTTCTAGTTTGAAGCACTTTGAAAAGTAAAATGAATTCCTATATGTATCGACCTGTTTTCCTACCCGCCAGAACATCCATCAAAGTAGTCTTACCAGCTCCACTTACACCCATCAAAGTTGTGAGAACACCAGGCCTGAATGCACCACTAACACCCTTCAAAATTAAGCACGAATCTTGAAATTCTGATACTGGGGACAGATGTCGTACCGGATGTCACGACATCACGCTTCAGAACATGCAGATTGTATTTGACTGTATGAACAGATTAAACAAGTAAATAACACAAGAGAATTGTTAACCCAGTTCGGTGCAACCTCACCTACATCTGGGGGCTACCAAGCCAGGGAGGAAATCCACTAAAATAGTGTTAGTTCGAAGATCTAACAGCCACTGTTTACAACCTTCTCACCTAACCACTACCCGTGCGACCTCTACCTAAGAGCCACTCTTAGATATGAGAAACCCCGCTCACTCCCTCTCAAACACTCTCCCGTGTTTACAATTAATTCAAATACTCACCAGAGATTGCTCTCTGAACAATAGAGATCAACTTTACAAAAACTACAGAGATCAACTCTACACAAACTATAGAGATCAACTCTACACACTCAGGTCCAACACTTGATGTTAGGATAACATCAAGGTGGCTCACAAAAGACTCAAGTCCCAAAACTCACAAAATAACTCTTCAATCCCGGACTTGGTACAGAACTCGTGCAGCCTTCATGTTTATATAGCAGTGTGCGTTTCTGGGCTGCAACTACTTGTGCTGGATGAGATCTATCACTTTCCTGAAAATCTGCACTTAAAGATCTAAAAGATACAGTTTGATCTTTTAGTTTTTATCTTTAATCTTTAATCCCTGAACGAACTCTTCTAGTTTGTAATTCGAACTTTAATTATCTTTTAATTCGTTCCTAAAGATAGATCATCTTATCTCTTGCTAACTGCACAATAATCTTTTAAAGATATAACAAATTTATATGTCCAGTATTTTCGGGCCAGATGTCCTGGACATCGTATCCGACATCGTGGATGCTTCCATTCTTCATTTGACTTTTATCTTGCCTTCCAGTATTTTCGGGCAGGATGTCCTGGACATTGTATCCGACATCGTGAATCCTGCAGCTTCAATTCTTCATTTGACATTTCATCTTGCCTTGTGCATTGTGCAGCCCGATCTTATTCTTTGACATAACGTTGGACATCATGTGCAGCAACTCCAGCTTTCCTTCATTGTCTAAGTGCTTATGTTTTAACAAAATCTTAGCCAATCTTTTAAAACTCAGTAGAGCTAAGCACTAACAATCTCCCCCTTTGGCAAATTTTGTCTAAAACATACTTAGACACTTCCTGAGCAGGTACGAGCAGTTATGCAAGTGGGATCAGCAACTTTCATTATCAGAGTAATCAAGCACAGCGGAAATTCTGCAAGTTGCAAATCTACAAGTCTTCTCCAGGATGTCAAGACATCTCTCGTGACATCAGCTTTCTGCTCCCCCTGTCTCAATGCTCTTTCACTGCAGCATCTTCTATCAGCTACTAGTCTGTTCAGGATGTCAAGACATCTCATGTGACATCACCATATTGCTCCCCCTGTCTCCATGCTCTTACTGCAGCATCTTCTATCAGCTAGTAGCTTACACCAGTCATCATCAGCAGCAGCAGTTTGTCTCCCCCTCAAAATCATATACATACAACTCCCCCTCAAAATCATGAATCATGCATACATAGTATCTTACTACTCAAAATCATGCATAATACATACATACTACTACTCCCCCTTTTTAGACATAAATTTGGCAAAAGTAGAATGCATGAAATTAATGTGCAAATATTACAGACCAATAACAATCAATTGTTCAAAGGGACATGCCCTTATAGCTAGTAAAAGTAAAAAGCAAAAGTAAAGGTCTGATGGTCATGGGGTGGCTTCAGAATCATCATCTGATTCAGTATCCTCTGCTGCATCTTCCTCTTCCTCAGCTGCTTCATCTTCTTGCTCAGCTGCTTCTCCATCATCAATGCCACTTTCTGAGAGCCTTTTGATCAGCCGTTCCAGCTCCATCTTCTTCTCTGTGGTGGCTTTGATGGTTGCTTCCAGCACCTTGCATGTGTCCTTGAGTTCAGCAATCAGAGCATCCTTGGACACAACACCTGAAGCAGCAGCTTTCCCTGATGTCGAGACAATGTCTGGGACATGTGTCCCCTCAAACAATTTGTAATGCAGGGATAAAGGAGATTCTCTCTTCATCACAGAGTCAGTGTAGTTTAAAATATTGGGATGTTGACTCAACATAATGCCACACAATACAGTTGGGAAGGCAATGGGTAATTTGACAGCAAATGATTCTGAATGCTTAACAGTTTGATCAAAAATATAGTTTCCAAAATTAAATTTGGACGTGGTTCCAACAGCATACAGAAATTTACCCAAACCTGTGGCAACAGTGGAAGTATGATTGGTGGGTACCCAGTTTGCAGCTCCAATCCTGTGCAGGATTGCATATTTCACACTTAGCTTCCCTGCAGACAGCTTCCCTTTCTTTGGCCAATGCTGGACTTGTTTGGCAGTGATTTCCTTGGCAATTTGATGTTCAGAGACAGCAATATCCACCACTCCATCTGTTGGTCTGTCCAGGTATTTGTTGATCACAGCAGGGGAGAATCTAACACATTTTCCTCTGACAAACACCTTTTGATACTCATCACTCTTTCTGTTTGTTATGTCAGAGGGAATGTTGACAATGAATTCCCTGACTAGACTTTCATAGCAATCTCCCAACTTGGTGACAGTTTTCAGCAGTCCAGCAGCCTTGATGAGGTCCATGATCTCCTTGCAATCCAAGGCATTTCTTCCCAGTTCTCTTTCTATAGCAAGTCTGCGTTGATACACGAATTTCCACCTTTCAACATTGCCAATGGAGTGGAATGAGATGTTGTCCAATGGTGCATCAGGGACATTTTCAGGCACCTTTTTCCCTGATTTCTTGGCCCTCTTTGATGTCGAGACATCTAGTTCGACATCATCATCAGAATCAGATGAGGAAATTTCTTTCCTCTTCTTGGAAGGAATTGCAACTTTGCTCCGTCTGGATGTGGTGAGAGTGATTGGAGTGCTTTTCTTCTGTGCCATAGTTTTGATTCGTCCAGACCTCTTGATGGGGGTTTTTCCTTTTCGGCTTTGTAATCTTTCTGCAATGCCAGGTGCCAACCTGTTGGCAATGGGTTCCTCATCAGATTCTACTTCTTCAAGGTCAATGAGGTCACCTGGAGCAGGTTCTGGTTCCCTTGGTGCAGGGGTCTCCTCTGTGGCTTGATCCTCTTCCTCTGTTGATTCCTCTTCACTGGGTGAAGGGAGGACTTCAGCATTTGGAGTGGAAGATGTTGGAACATCTTTCTCAGCATCAGGCACAGAAACATTTGGGGTGGAGGATGTTGGAACATCTGTATCAGCATCAGGGACAGAAGCATTTTTCAGAATGTTACTCACAATACTGCGGATCTTCTTGTCCATCTCCGTGTCTACTTCCCTAGGACTTGTTGCAAGGCTAGGGTTTTCAGAAATCTTCACTCCCTGTTGTCGTTTGGGGACTAGCTTTTCAGGAGCAGGGGCTGAACCAGGAATCATTTGTATGGGTTGGATAGTGAATTCAGGTCGTTCCTGGTGTGCTGGTGCTTTGGTGGATGATGGAGATGATGGTACAGAGGGTGAACCAGGAGCTGAAGTTTCTTTTGGTGAGGTAGCCATGGAGAAGCAGAGCTTTTGAAATGGTTTCGTGAAATTCCGAGAGGTGTTGGGGAATGCTGATGAAAACAAGAATGTCACGAAAATATAAATTTGAATGAAGAATGTAGAGGGGCGTGTGAAGCAACGGTCGAATCTGTTTTGGCCCAGTAATGAATGTGCTATTAACGTTTGAGCACATTCAAATAGAAGTAATTGCTATAAGTCTTCTAGCAGGCAAATGCCCAGCTTGCCCCTCAGTTTTTCAAACTGATTTGCATCCAATGCCTTTGTGAAAATATCTGCTATTTGCTCCTCAGTGTCAACATGCTTCAGTGTGATCACGTTATCATCAACAAGATCTCTAATATAGTGATGTCTAATGTCAATGTGCTTGGTTCTGCTGTGTTGAACAGGAATTTTTGAAATATTAATAGCACTCATGTTGTCACAGTACAATGTCATGACATCTTGTTCGACATTGTACTCCTTGAGCATCTGCTTCATCCAAACTAGTTGTGAACAGCTGCTTCCTGCTGCAATATACTCTGCTTCTGCAGTAGATAGGGACACACAGTTCTGCTTCTTGCTGAACCATGAAATAAGATTGTTGCCCAGATAGAAGCATCCACCAGAAGTGCTTTTTCTGTCATCTGCACTACCAGCCCAATCAGCATCACAATACCCAACCAGCATTGAATCTGAACAATGACAGTACATAATCCCATAGTCACTGGTGCCATTTACATATTTCAGAATTCTCTTTACTTGAGTCAAGTGACTTATCTTAGGATTGGCTTGATATCTTGCACAAACACCTACTGCATAGGTGATGTCGGGTCTTCTAGCTGTTAAATATAGTAAGCTCCCAATCATGCTTCTGTACAGACTTTGATCGACACTGGTGCCAGCTTCATCTTTTGACAGCTTCAAGTGAGTAGGTGCAGGTGTTCTTTTATGGATGGCATTCTCCATCCCAAACTTCTTGACAATGTTCTTTGCATACTTGCTTTGTGAGAGGAATATGGAGTCTTCCATCTGCTTCACTTGAAGTCCCAGAAAATAAGTCAGCTCTCCAACAAGACTCATCTCAAATTCAGATTGCATCTGTTGAACAAAATGTCGAAGCATCTCATTCGACATCCCTCCAAACACAATGTCATCAACATATATCTGTGCTATCATCAAGTTTTCAGCATCTTGCTTGACAAAGAGAGTCTTGTCAATTCCTCCCTTCCTATACCCTTGCTGAGTAAGGAACTCTGTTAGCCTTTCATACCAAGCTCTTGGAGCTTGCTTCAATCCATAGAGAGCCTTCTTGAGCCTGTATACATGATCTGGATGAGTTGGATCTACAAATCCCTTTGGCTGCTCCACGTAGGCTTCTTCATTCAGGTATCCATTCAGAAACGCGCTCTTCACATCCATTTGGTACAGCTTGAATTTGAGGATGCAAGCTACACCAAGTAACAATCTGATGGACTCAAGTCTAGCAACTGGGGCAAACGTTTCATCAAAGTCTACACCTTCAATCTGAGTGTAGCCTTGAGCAACAAGTCTGGCCTTGTTTCTGGTTATAACACCTTCTTCATTGGTTTTGTTCTTGAAGATCCACTTGGTGCCAATCACATTAGTTCCCTCGGGTCTCGGAACTAGCTCCCAGACTTCATTCCTTTTGAATTGCTCCAATTCTTCTTGCATAGCATTGATCCAGAACTCATCAGTCAGTGCCTCTTTCACATTCTTGGGCTCAATTTTGGAGACAAAACATGAGTTGGAGACAATCTCAATCTCCCTTGATCTTGTAGTGACTCCTCTGTTTGGATCTCCTATAATCAGCTCCTTGGGGTGCATCTTCTGGATTCTAATGGAGGGTCTCTTGTCAGGTTGATTGATGTTTGGTTCATCTGTAGCAGAATCAGAGTTTTCTGCATTCTCTGCACTGTTAGCTGTATCTGCTACATTGTCTCCTGATGTTCTGACATCTTCTTCGACATCCTTCTTTCTTGTTGGAGTTAGATCATCAACAACCACATTGATGGATTCCATCACAGTTCTGGTTCTGGAATTGAATACTCTATATGCTCTGCTGTTTGTAGAGTATCCCAGGAATATTCCTGCATCACTCTTGGGATCCATCTTTCTCCTTTGCTCTCTATCTGCCAAAATGTAACATGGACTTCCAAAGATGTGAAAGTGCTTGACAGTTGGCTTCCTCCCTTTCCAGATTTCATACAGTGTGGTTGGAGTCCCTCTTCTAAGTGTGACTCTGTTGTGGATGTAGCATGCTGTGTTCATGGCTTCAGCCCAGAGATTATAGGGAAGTTCTTTGGCATGAAGCATGACCCTAGCAGCCTCTTGCAAAGTCCTGTTTTTCCTTTCGACTATGCCATTTTGTTGAGGTGTAATGGCTGCAGAGAACTCATGAGTGATGCCTTCAGATGTGCAGAATTCAGTAAACCTGCTGTTTTCAAACTCTCTGCCATGGTCACTCCTGATTCTCTTGATGACACAGTCTTTTTCTCTTTGAAGTCTTAGGCTCAACTCCTTGAATACTTCAAAGGTGTCTGATTTCTCTCTGATAAAGTTGACCCAGGTAAATCTGGAGAAATCATCCACAACATAGGCATACCTCTTTCCTCCAAGGCTTTCAACTTGCATAGGCCCCATCAAGTCCATGTGAAGTAGTTCCAGCACCCTGGAAGTGGTCTGATGTTGAAGCTTCTGGTGGGACATCTTGACTTGCTTTCCAATCTGACATTCACCACAAATTCTGCCTTCTTCTATTTTCAGATTGGGAATGCCTCTAACAGCACCTTTGTCAATGATTTTCTTCATGCCTCTTAAGTGCAGATGTCCAAATCTTTGATGCCATATTCTGACTTCATCTTCTTTGGAGGATAGACATGTGGGGGAGTAACTGGTTTCTTGAGGTGTCCATAGGTAACAGTTGTCCTTTGATCTGCTGCCCTTCATTAGAACTTCACTCTTCTCATTTGTCACCAAGCATTCTGACTTTGTGAAGTTTACATTGAATCCTTCATCACACAGCTGACTGATGCTGATCAGATTTGCAGTCAGTCCCTTCACCAGCAGTACTTTGTTCAGACTAGGAAGTCCATCATGGACTAGCTTTCCCATTCCAATGATCTTTCCTTTAGAGCCATCTCCAAATGTCACATAGCTAGTGGAGCAGGGCTCAATGTTCACCAGGAATTCTTTAACTCCTGTCATGTGTCTAGAACAGCCGCTATCTAGGTACCAGTCTTCCTTAGCTGATGCTCTAAGTGAAGTATGAACAACAAGACTGACAGTCTTGTGTTTTGGAACCCACATCATCTTCTGTCTGCTGCTGCTACTTTGAGTTCCATGATGTGGATGGCCATGTAGATGATAGCAAAAGGGCTTTATGTGACCATACTTGCCACAGTAGTGACACCTCCACTTCTTTCTTTTCCTTCTTTTACTCTTTTTCTGCTGCGTTCCATGATGTCGAGACCGATGTTGTGACATCGTGGCTCCAGTGCTGATTTTGGCAGGAACAAATTCTGTCATGGTTATTCTGCCAGCAGATTTATGACTAAATCCAAGTCCTCTCTGGTTTCCAGCATTCTTCCCAAGCTGTAGCACTTCATCAAGCATATCTGAGCCTTTATTCAGCATCTTTATTGATTTTGTCATGTTGTCCAGTTTAGAGTTCAGACAACCAACTTCTCCTTTAAGCTCAGATATCTCCTCTTCATGTGCCTCTTTCTCAGCCTCCAGATTTGCAATGACCTTCTTCAGTTGTGCTTCTTGCTGAAGAATCTTCTCACTTTTGATGCATAGTTATCTATAGGATATAGCAAGCTCATCAAAAGTGATTTCACTATCTGTATCGCTTGAATCTTCAGCAGATTCAAATCTCCCAGTGAGTGCATTCACATCTCTGTCAGAATCACTTTCTTGTTCACTCTCTGCATCATCAGACCGACATACAGAAAGTCCTTTCCTCTGCTTCTTGAGATGAGTGGGACATTCAGCTTTGATGTGTCCAAAGCCTTCACACCCACGGCATTGAATTCCTTTGCTGTGACTGGGCTTTTCATCTGACCTTTTCTGGTATTCACTACCTTTCCTGATGTCGAAAGGGATGTTCTGGACATGTGGTTTCTGCCTCCTGTCCATTCTGTTCAGCACTTTGTTGAACTGTTTTCCAAGGAGCACAACTGCATTAGTCAGACCTTCATCAGTATCCAGGTCATACTCATCTTCTTCTCCTTCATCATTTGACACGAACGCCAAGTTCTTGCTCTTCTTTTCAGCCCTATCCGAGAGTCCTAGCTCAAAGGTTTGAAGGGAACCAATGAGTTCATCTACTCTCATGTTGCAAATGTCTTGGGCCTCCTCTATTGCAGTGACTTTCATGTCAAATCTCTTAGGCAAAGATCTGAGGATCTTTCTCACCAGCTTTTCATCTGTCATTCTTTCTCCCAAGGCAGTGCAAGCATTGGCAATTTCAAGAATGTTCATGTGGAAGTCATGAATACACTCTTCCTCCTTCATCTTCAGATTTTCGAATTTTGTTGCCAATAGTTGCAATCTGGACATCTTCACTTTGGAGGTTCCTTCATGAGTGGTTTTCAGGATCTCCCATGCATCCTTGGCCACTGTGCATGTGTTGATCAATCTGAAGATATTCTTGTCAACTCCATTGAATAGAGCATTCACAGCTTTGGAGTTTCCAAGTGCCAATTCGTCTTCTTCTTTTGTCCAGTCTTCTTCTGGCTTCAATTCGTCAGTGGGCTTTCCTTCTGTGTCCAGAATCTTGGGATGTTCCCAGCCTTTGATGACAGCTTTCCAAGTTCTGCTATCCAGTGATTTGAGGAAGGCCACCATCCTAGCTTTCCAGTATTCATAGTTGGTTCCATCCAGAATTGGTGGTCTGTTCACTGGTCCTCCTTCTTTCTCCATGTTCATCAGAATTTATCTCCCTAGATCTCACTCAGTGATTTCGAGTGCCTGCTCTGATACCAATTGAAATTCTGATACTGGGGACAGATGTCGTACCGGATGTCACGACATCACGCTTCAGAACATGCAGATTGTATTTGACTGTATGAACAGATTAAACAAGTAAATAACACAAGAGAATTGTTAACCCAGTTCGGTGCAACCTCACCTACATCTGGGGGCTACCAAGCCAGGGAGGAAATCCACTAAAATAGTGTTAGTTCGAAGATCTAACAGCCACTGTTTACAACCTTCTCACCTAACCACTACCCGTGCGACCTCTACCTAAGAGCCACTCTTAGATATGAGAAACCCCGCTCACTCCCTCTCAAACACTCTCCCGTGTTTACAATTAATTCAAATACTCACCAGAGATTGCTCTCTGAACAATAGAGATCAACTCTACACAAACTACAGAGATCAACTCTACACAAACTATAGAGATCAACTCTACACACTCAGGTCCAACACTTGATGTTAGGATAACATCAAGGTGGCTCACAAAAGACTCAAGTCCCAAAACTCACAAAATAACTCTTCAATCCCGGACTTGGTACAGAACTCGTGCAGCCTTCATGTTTATATAGCAGTGTGCGTTTCTGGGCTGCAACTACTTGTGCTGGATGAGATCTATCACTTTCCTGAAAATCTGCACTTAAAGATCTAAAAGATACAGTTTGATCTTTTAGTTTTTATCTTTAATCTTTAATCCCTGAACGAACTCTTCTAGTTTGTAATTCGAACTTTAATTATCTTTTAATTCGTTCCTAAAGATAGATCATCTTATCTCTTGCTAACTGCACAATAATCTTTTAAAGATATAACAGATTTATATGTCCAGTATTTTCGGGCCAGATGTCCTGGACATCGTATCCGACATCGTGGATGCTTCCATTCTTCATTTGACTTTTATCTTGCCTTCCAGTATTTTCGGGCAGGATGTCCTGGACATTGTATCCGACATCGTGGATCCTGCAGCTTCAATGCTTTTAGCAATTCCAGTATTTTCGAGCAGGATGTCCTGGACATTGTATCCGACATCGTGAATCCTGCAGCTTCAATTCTTCATTTGACATTTCATCTTGCCTTGTGCATTGTGCAGCCCGATCTTATTCTTTGACATAACGTTGGACATCATGTGCAGCAACTCCAGCTTTCCTTCATTGTCTAAGTGCTTATGTTTTAACAAAATCTTAGCCAATCTTTTAAAACTCAGTAGAGCTAAGCACTAACAAATCTGTCCTCTTGTAGACCTTGTTCCTTCATTTCATGCCAGTTGAAATTAATTGAGTTAGAAACGCAAATTGCTTCTAGCTGAAGTATATTTCTAATAGAAACACTATTAGAAATGTAACATGGTAAATTTATAACTTTAAATGTTATTTTTGTGTGGCATTTCAGCAGAGTATACAACTTCATCAAAGGTGAATGAATGTGGCTCGAAAGGAAGAACCATTCCTTTTTTCTTTCCATGCATGTCTGGACTCCAGTACAAGAGAATGACCTCTTCCTGAACTTTGTGCGAGACATTTGAAAAAGTGTTCAACATCTTGGGGTATATTATGAATTGTTGATACTCAAAGAGTATGCTTGATATTGAGTATTCATGAGTGATTTATAAGTGTAAAATAGCTTACCTATGCATGGTAATTCAATATCTGCTATGGTTCCTTCGTTAGATGATTCATCTTCAGTTATTGTTTCTTGTGGCTTATCAAATGTTGCATGGACATTCAGATGCATACTTATTAATAAAACTTGCTTGCATTGCTTTTCTGAAAGTGATAAAATTTTCATTTATTTTTCTAGCTATAGAAAACTACATCCTATCATTCTATATAAACAAGAACAAATAATAAAAATTAGGCATGAATAGAACAAGAGAGCAGGGGAATAAAAGAGAAAAGAGTTTTCAAAATCCATATACAAGTCATCCACACCCACCTTTGTTTCATTAATGGAATTTTGTTGATTCGAGCTAAGTTCCATAATTTATAAGTACAAATGATTTGAAAAGTAGTCATGGCCAAGGAATTGAAGAGCAAGACCAAACATCACATTTAAAAGGAACACACGAGACTCCACATATTCAACTCCAATGCCCCTAAGCCTAACCAATACCAATATGAATATGTGAAGAACGCACAAGACTCCAGATATTCAACTCCTAAATTGTGGGTAACTTGTAATTGGAGAGCAAAAAAAATTAGAATCACACTTCTACTAACCAAAATTATACAAATTCTGAAGTTGTGAGTTCAAGAAATTACGTTGTGACAACTGTTTGAAAGAAATTCATTGACCAAGGTAGCATTCTACCCATACATTAAATGTGAAATCTAGTAACCCCCAATCCACCAGCTTTTGATATCCCATGTTTCATTGACAATGAAATGCAGAAGCATTACCTTAGGTTTGTTTAGTATGATAGAAATGCAACAATTTTTTTGTCACATGTTCATGTTAATCGAACTTACTTTTTGACAGAATGAAACCACCGAATGCATCAACTGTGATAATTGCAAAGGCTCCAAATGTGTTGGCAACAATCATGTTCAAGAACTTGCACAAAATTCAAGAACTCACATCGTAAGTAACACGAAAATTAGTAGAAGCAACAACATTCGCATGCTCCTAACTATTTAAAGTAGTTTCTTTAGATGTGATCA
This sequence comes from Glycine soja, assembly GCF_004193775.1. Lineage (NCBI taxonomy): Eukaryota > Viridiplantae > Streptophyta > Magnoliopsida > Fabales > Fabaceae > Glycine > Glycine soja. Next base: position 39,202,878 of record NC_041011.1, on the reverse strand, counting down.
TTTGGATCAGATCCAATAACATAGTAGGTGAGGAATACCCAAACACCAACCTCCACAAAAATCAACAATTATACATTTTTTATACTTTTATGAATATCAACAGCAATGGTTCTAAAACAAAACCATTTGACTTCCCTATTTTTGCCTTTCCGCTTGATCGCTACATTTGAAGTTCAAAGCCGCAGTCGTAGGCTTAACATTGGACTTTGTAGAATTGAAAGCTTGGTTCATCCTATATAAACCTTATTATGTTACTCTCAGATCAGAATGAAATAAAACAAAAGATTAATCGTTACATATGTCAACAAACTTGTTTGCTTCTTGAATTCCTCTGGAAGCTGTTTTTGAAGCAAAAAGCTGGGATTCTGCACCCTTTCTTACTTTTGATGCATTTTCAGTATGAAAAATTAAAACCACGTATGATTGAGTCAATATGAATCATATAATATAACTGGAGAGAGTGAATCTGAAGCATTCCTAGTATAACAATTCCAACTGAGAAACATCAAATACATCTTGCTTTCACGAATAAGTTTCTTTGCACTTTTAGAAACCTGCACATAGAGGCCCATAAATTAACGGTTATAGCTGCCAATTCAGAAGCAAGCCATATAGCACAGAAATTATAATTAAAAATAATGAAATTAAATTGTTACCTCTTTGGTAGTTTTGCTAGCTAAACAAGTAGTTGGTGTTGCAAGTTTTCATGAATTCTTTTCCATTTGTACAATAAACTATCAATCAAAGATGAATTCCACAAAAGTTGGCCTAAAATTATTCTAAATTAGGTTCCACTCACGAAGAATATAAGGCGTATGAAATAATAAATTATCAGAATAAAGAAGAAAGTTCTGATAATTAGGTTCCACTCACTGTTGCAAAGTAATTGTGCAAGAAAAGTGATGCACTATTACAATTTAGCAGCTTTGATTCTTTTCTATGCGGGCAACAACCCCCTTCAACTCCAGGATCCAGCTGTTAGTCACAGAAAATTATGAGGTTGTCATTTCATATCATGCACAATAGAGATATCCATGTTACAAGGTCATTGCACTTACACTCATTCTCAGCCATGTAAGACCACTGATAAGCTATTCCTTCTTCAGCTTCCTTTGAAGCATCGAAGATAATTTGGTTTGACCATGCTGGTACTGCTTCTACCGGTTTTGGATTCATTTTAATAAAATTCCTTTCTTTTAGCTCTTTAAAAAAATATAGATTCAGAGGAATGTATTAAGAGATTTAAATGCTCGAACTATTTTCATTAAATCCAAACAAAAATAGAATATATATCAGTGCTTCATCTAAATTCATTCTCTAATAGTGCTTCATCTAAATTATCCTTCCAGCAACCACCATTGTTTGTCAAGCACTCATTTGTCTCCACATCTGCCCAATAAAGTATGCCAGTCAAAAAGAATCAGGTCACAAAGTATATTTTGGTTGTATGAATAAAAAAATAGAAGTAAACACTTGCCACTACTCAAGCAAACAACTAGTTCAGTAGTCTCTTGAAACCCATAACATATAGCATTAAGAACAACACCTTTCTCCAATTTTCCTAGAAAGATTCTATTTAGAATTGGAACTCCAAATGACTACCTATCACAAGAGCATAGAGTACAAACCTCGATATTGTCGATTATTGACAACAACAGTAGGCAATACAACAACATGACCTCGCGATCCCTTTCCAATCTACCAAAACTAATATTGTTGATTATCAGTATTGGCATTTGGATCTCCCATGCACTTTTCAATGTTTTTGATATTAAGGCCTACAAATATTGAAGTAACGCAATAGTGCAATTACCTGGTTCATGTACATGTTGAAAGTATCAATAGAAAAATAATTAATATATATATATATGTGTGTGTGTGTGTGTGTGTGTGTGTGTGTGTGTGTATATATTTGCAAGTTATTCAAGAGAGACATATTTGATGGAATGGGTCCCTGTAGTCCACTTCCATGTAGGATCTTTACACATTTACATTGATAAGAATATGGAACTGGAAAATAATATAGCCAAATTCCTATTGGAATTTTGATAAGAAAAATGAAGGAAGAAATGAAAGGAAGCACATACAAATGCTTGTCCATCTTCCAAAAATGGATTGAAAAACAATTCCTATTCTCTCCAAGCCTACGAGCCTATTACCTATAGAGTATGACTTAACTGACCTGCCCCCCAAAATATACCCCCCACCAAATGGATAAAAAACCAACTCCGGTTTCATCAGTTTGAACAATTTCTTACCAAAATGTCAAAAACCACCTTAAATCACTTACTCTTCTTAATGTGTCATTGGCATATTTGACGAAAGCTTTGGAAGGATTTTCCCTAGGTGGAGCCCAAACACGAGTAGACCTTCGGACCATAGAGTCATCCTGGGCAACCTTATGCACCAAATCCTTTGAACTTTTCTGCAGTTCAGAGCTATAAACATACAACAAAAAAGGAAAGAATCTCACAAGTCAAGAGGAAAATGATGATACAAAGTAAAATCTTAAGCAATTAAGCATAGAGATAGCTTTCAATCAAGTAAGCATTGTGTGAAATGAAACCAAGGAGGGGAAAGTTATATATATCCTATGAAAGTCAAGATGAAACAAAACTAACTCACCATATTCTATTATAATATTTTTCCAATTGTTTATGCAGTGACCTTTCCCTTACACCTTTGCAATTCAGTGAACTCATCAATGCATAAAGCTATTCAAGCATGGCGACTGAAAATTAGAAAATATATAATTGTAGAAAATGCATATATAGCAGGCTATATGAATGAAGTACCTCTTCTTGGCTACTGTAGACTCCTGATACCTTGGAGTCAGAACTTTCAACAAATATCCTCCCATCACGGTGAAACCACCAATACCTATTATAATATTTGTCCTTACCTAAGGGACTTGTACGAATTTGCCATTTCTCCATCTCCCAATCAAAATATTCACTCTGTAAAAAATAACTTCAATAAAACATCAACTTCAAATAATCTAATGCAACAAAACAATTGAATTAGGCACACAATTTGCATCCTCTTTTCTCTGATTCATCCTTATGACCCCCTGGTTGTTTCTTTGATTCCTTTATGGATACTTCTACAATTTCTGCTATTCTATTCAGCTCCAAATTGAAATTTTTAGCCTTTATTTTTGAATCAATGTATGAATGCTTCATCCCACTATTAATATATGTTTAAAAAATTTAAATACAACAATAACCCCCAAAGAGAGAAAATGTGATTTGTAGATATACAAAAAGGAATGCAGATACAACACACAAGTCCATTTATCCATCACAACACTACCAAAAAGAATATACTTGAAGGACACTAACCTTCTTCTGTATTTTTTCCAGAACAGCTGCAGAGTATTCATCATCACCTTTGATGAGCACTAGTAAGAGTACTACATGAGATTCCACTAGAAGAACTACATTGCTTTCCTTGTGGCTAATTGCATTTTCAAAATCTTTGAGAGAGTAAGGAGACAACCGCAACAGTTTACCAAAAGACATAAAAAAATCCTAAAGCATTAAGAGATCCCCTACACAATAAATTGGAACATTAAAGTCTCTTCATGGACAAGGACGACTACTCAAAACAAGATCATCTAGACTAGGCTTCACTAATAGATCATGAGTTGGATATTTGATTAACTCTTCCTGAACATAATAGATTTGAAACAACAAAATCATAATTTTTTTTAACAAAAACAGAAATTATAATATTTGAGTGTTCTTGTACTCTTTTCTTTCTTACTTTTTTTAGGAAACATAAAGGAAGCTGAAACAACCACCTCTCTATTTCTACTTTACCTCATTTTTTCTTTTTTTGGTGCAGACCACAAGCCTATCTTTTGAAAATAATATATCCAAATTCCTATTGAAAGTTACAAGAGACAACCAAATTATCACCTCAAACTTGGTTTCCCAAGGTCTTACAAGGTCTGCAAGTTGATTAGTTTCCCAAGCTCAGTTGGAACATCACCTCAAACTTGGTTTGGTTCAATCATCTTATTAGAATGTTGATAAGAAAAATGCACTAGCATTAGTAAGGATGACAAATGACATACTACCACACACCATCAAAGTATACCTCATTGTTGAGGATTTCAATAAATATGATAATATGTACGACATATATGAATGAATTAAATTAAAGCTTCAAACATTCAGGTATGTGAGAGAAGTAATATTTCATAAATGCTTTGGAATTTCCCTAGATAACCGATTCACAAGAACAGAGTTGCATACAATTGTAGTTCAATATGTAATTACTAGAAAATAAGAACAATAAAATGAAAAGTTTGCAGTAGTTAGAAATAACCTAGACTCACATTCAAGTTAGGTTTAGAGAAGCCCTTTCCTCTGGAATTGTGTCGTGAAGCAATTGTAAGCAGAATCTCTGTCCATAAACAATGACAGAACATTTTGAAGAAAGCTAGGTTCATCGATCTCAACTGCACTCAATCAGTGTGCCACAACAAAAACACTTATCCTATGGGGATAAGTACAAATTGCAACCCGAAAAAATTGCACAATGATTAAGGTCAACAAAATATGAAGACAAACTTATATAATAATGTTGAATTAAATGTCATGACCATAATTATTCATGAAACATAAACAATGAAAATGTTAAGTTCGAAACAATAAACTTCCTATGTCATCTAAACTTGTGTAACATCCTTCTTTTGAACTTGTAGAAAATAGGCTGCCCATTTCTTGCGTAGTATCGTCATGGTGTCACTGTCTAATGGTGTTCCATCAGAAAACCACTACAAATTGGTAAAAATTAAATCAGGTAAGTACATCAACCAGTAGGGTAGGATTTGATACGAACAAAGTCATTAGTTATTGTAATAGTATGCATACCTTGTGTAGTTCATTCTTCAAACCGCCGCTGACTATGCACCACATCCAATGCATCACATAATATCCACACTCATAGCCTCCAGCTTGTACATGACTCTACATGCAATATCAAAATACCCAATTAAAGTTGGTCATTTTTTGGCAACCATGGTACGATTTTCAAATGCCTATTAATGAAATAATGACATACCTTTGGTTCAATCCATTAAGGTGCAGGTGCATTTGCCTCGCCTTCGAAAGTAGTCGATATTTTCTTCATTACACTAATTTAGAAAATAACAAAAAACATATATAACATAAAATTTTATTTGCTAAACTACAAGTGCTAAACCGGAAAATTTTATATGCTTGGTAGTTACCTGTTAACTGCGGCCTTAATGTGAAGATCAGGCTTTTTCCGTAGAGAACAAAACCAAACTACACTATTCTCTCGTGGACACAAAACGAGAAGTTGCCAATGTGTCTTGAAGTCAACATAATGAAATTAACCAACTTTTAATGCAAACTTTTTGACAATAGTAACATGAATTTACTTACTGATTCAAGTAAGGTCCTAAGTACACTTCTCGATGTGATTCCTTGACCCAACTTTCTATGTATTGTTCACATTCTTCACATCTATCCTTTGCGTGGTGTATAGACTGGGGCTCAAGGAAACCATAAGCTGGAGCAAAACCTATGCTTGTACTCCAATAATTCATAAACCTTTTTGAAACAGGGTAAAGAATATTATATTGTTAGTCAAATATTTTAAAGATAATTACTTATGACTTACATTACGAGATATAATTTACTTACATCATCCACAGTTGTAATATAGATATGTTTAAGAATTTGTCGCCTAAAATGATTTCAGTAACATCTGCATGTGCGATGAAGAAACCATTTTTGGAATTAAGTATCCCAAATTTCACCCCGTCCCACGACAACTCGATAGCCTTTTGATAAACGTCGTACAGACTCTTAACCAATTCTCCCAGGGGATCAACTGCACCCACTGCAGTGCCCATTTGAGGTTAGCCAACCAACTTGGGGGGAGGCTTCTGTGAATAAAAAATGGTTAATGATAATAAAAATTAGTGTACATGTAATTGATAATGACAAAAAATAAAATGGATTGATAGGAAAAAGAAATAACCTCATCAGATACTTTTTTCACAAGATGGGTCGGCCATGCAACGAATGTTCCAACGGCCTGGCTGACAAACCGAACCTCTAATGTAGGATAAGGGACCAGAGCTTCTCTGTGGTAAACTGTGACAACATTCACCCTAAGCACATCATCTGCATAAGGTGTTAGAGTTTGTGGTCTTAGTTCCTTTGTCCCACATCGCTTAGTCTGTAAAACTTGTGTGGTCTTAGTCCCACATCGCTTGGTTTGTAAAAACTTGTGTCTCATTAGTGTTATATATAGAGACACCTTGTAAGCCTTTATGTGCAAGTAATAAAAAGTTCTCCTAGTGTAGCCGTGGACGTAGGCACATACATTGTGTGCTGAACCACGTTAAACTATGTGTCTTTTTCTTTCTTCCCTTTATTTCTTTCTCTTCTTTTATTGCTCTATACTAACAACTGGTATCAAGAGCTTTTGGTTACTCCACGGGATTTCCTTAGTTTAAAGGAATTAGTGGGAGTCTTCTCAGTTTAGAGGAGGCAGTGGGAGCAATGGCATTAGAAGAGGGGAAGGTGAAGATCGAGAAGTTCGATGGCAGAGATTTCAGCTTTTGGAAGATGCAGATAGAAAATTATCTATATTAGAAGAAGCTGTATCAGCCCTTATCAGGGGTTAAGCCAGAAGACATGAAGCAAGAAGAATGGAACTTGCTAGATCGACAGGCTCTTGGCGTGATCAGATTGACATTAGCCAAGAACGTCGCGTTCAACATCGTGAACGAGAAGACTACTACAGGCTTAATGAAGGCATTATCAGATATGTACGAGAAGCCGTCAGCAGCCAACAAAGTATACTTGATGCGCCGGTTGTTCAACCTCAAGATGGGAGAAGGTATCTCTGTAACTGATCATATTAATGAGTTTAATACTATTCTTGCCCAATTGGAATTTGTGCAGATTAAATTTGAGGATGAGGTGAAGGCATTGATTCTATTGTCATCACTACCGGATAGTTGGGCTGCAACTGTTACTGCAGTTAGTAGTTCTACAAGGGAGAACACATTAAAGCTTAGTGACATCCGTGACTTGCTCTTGAGTGAAGATGTTCGCAAGAGAGATTCAGGAGAATCTTCTAGTCATGTTTCCAATTCAGCATTGAATACTGAAGGCAGGGGAAGGACTACCCAGAAGGGTCAGAATGGTCGAGGCAGATCAAAGTCAAGAGGGAAAGGTCAGAGAAAATTTCAAAGTGATGTTACTTGTTGGAATTGTGACAAGAGAGGTCACTTTAGAAATCAGTGCAAGGCACCAAAGAAGAACAAGTCGCACAAAAACAAGAAGCGCGATGATGATGAATCCGCAAATGCAGCAACTGATGAACTTGATGATGCATTAATTTGCAGTTTGGATAGTCCTGTTGATTCATGGATCATGGACTCAGGTGCGTCGTTCCACACTACTCCCTCTAAAGATTTATTGTCTAACTATGTTTCTGGAAGATTTGGAAAAGTTTACCTTGCAGATGGAAAATCTCTTGACATTGTCGGAAGAGGTGATATCAACATTAAGACCTCCAATGAATCCCTATGGACATTGCACAATGTCAAACATATTCCTGCCTTAAAGAGAAATTTAATATCTATAGGGCAGTTGGATGATGAGGGACATCACACCACTTTTGGAGATGGAGCTTGGAAGGTAACAAAAGGCAATCTCATTGTGGCTCGTGGAAAGAAGCGAGGATCTCTTTACATGATTGCAGATGAGGATATGGTAGCAGTTACTGAGGCTGTCAATAATTCAACCATGTGGCATCAAAGACTTGGACATATGAGTGAAAAAGGAATGAAGCTTATGGCGGCAGGGTAAGCTATCAAGCCTCAAGCATGTTGATGTTGGTGCTTGTGAACATTGTATCCTTGGAAAGCAGAAAAAGGTCAGTTTCTCAAGGGCAAGGAAGACTCTGAAAGCTGAAAAGCTAGAATTGGTGCACACAGATGTTTGGGGGCCAACCCCAGTGAAATCTGTTGGAAACTCACGCTATTATGTCACCTTTATCGACGACTCTACCAGAAAGGTATGGGTTTATTTTCTTAAAAATAAATCTGATGTGTTTTCTGTGTTTAAAAGGTGGAAAACAGAAGTTAAAAATCAGACAGGTCTAAAGGTTAAAAGTCTGAAATCTGACAATGGTGGGGAGTATGATAGTCAGGAGTTTAAAGACTTATGTTCAGAACATGGGATCAGAATGATCAAGACAATACCAGGAACACCTGAGCAAAACGGTGTTGCAGAAAGGATGAATAGAACCTTGAATGAGAGAGCAAGGTGTATGCGGATCCAATCTGGCTTGCCTAAAGCATTCTGGGCAGAAGCAATAAACACAGCAGCATATCTCATCAATAGAGGACCATCAGTTCCTTTGAATTATCAGTTGCCTGAAGAAGTATGGTCTGGAAAGGAGGTAAAACTTTCACATTTGAGAATTTTTGGTTGTGTTTCATATATACTGACAGACTCTAATAGTAGAGATAAATTGGATCCGAAGGCAAGGAAGTGTTATTTTATTGGTTATGGATCTGACATGTATGGCTACAGGTTTTGGGATGACCAAACCAAGAAAGTTATCAGAAGCAGAAATGTTACTTTTAATGAGAACTTATTTTATAAGGACAAATTTTCTGCAGAATCTACATGTGCAGGTAAACTGTCAGAAATTTATGAGAAAGCAACACTTGAAGAAATCTCAAAAAGTGATGTAGCCAACAGAAACCAGAGTACAGGCGTAGAGGTTGAGTCAGAACCAGAACCATCAACTCCTCCAAGAAAATCTAGCAGAATTTCAGTACCACCAGATAGGTATTCCCCTTCATTGCATTATTTGTTGTTAACTGATGCTGGTGAGCCAGAATGTTTCAATGAGGCTACACAGGGGAATGACACTATTGAGTGGGAGCTAGCGATGAAAGATGAGATGACATCCCTTCAGAAGAATAAGACGTGGTCTTTAACTGAATTTCCAGAAGGAAAGAAGGCGTTACAGAATAGGTGGGTCTATAGGCTAAAGGAAGAATCTGACGGTAGAAGAAGATACAAGGCGAGACTTGTGGTGAAAGGGTTTCAGCAGAAACAAGGAATTGATTTCACAGAGATCTTCTCTCCAGTTGTAAAGATGACTACCATCAGAGTTATTCTGAGCATAGTAGCTGCAGAGAATCTTCACTTGGAGCAGTTAGATGTTAAAACTGCATTCTTGCATGGGGATTTAGAGGAAGACATCTATATGACCCAACCAGAAGGTTTTGAAGTGCCAGGCAAGGAGAATCTTGTATGCAAGCTTCACAAAAGTTTGTATGGCTTGAAACAAGCACCGAGGCAGTGGTACAAGAAGTTTAATGAGTTTATGAGCAACTCAGGATTCAAAAGATGTGACATGGACCATTGCTGCTATGTTAAAAAATATACTAATAGTTATGTTATCCTTGTTGTGTATGTTGATGACATGTTGATTGCAGGATCTAGTATGGCAGAAATTAACAGGTTGAAGCAGCAGTTGGCAGAAAACTTTGAAATGAAGGATCTTGGTCCAACTAAACAAATCCTTGGTATGAGAATTCTTAGAAACAGATCAGAAGGAATTTTGAAGCTGTCTCAGGAGAAATATATACACAAGTTGCTTGACAGGTTTTACCTTGGAGATTCTAAGACCAGGAATACCCCTTTGGGATCTCATTTGAAGTTTTCAAAGAAGCAATCTTTGCAGACAGATGAAGAAAAATGTTACATGTCAAGAGTACCATATGCATCAGCAGTTGGGAGTTTGATGTATGCTATGGTGTGTACCAGACCTGACATAGCACATGCAGTGGGAGTTGTCAGTAGGTTCCTATCAAATCCAGCAAATGAGCATTGGGAAGGAGTAAAGTGGATACTCAGATATTTGAAGGGTACTTCAGAGATGTGTTTGTGTTTCAGAAAAGGCAATCTCACTTTACAGGGATTTTCAGATGCAGACTTGGGAGGAGATTTTGATACCAAGAAGAGCACCACAGGCTACATTTTTACCTTGGGAGGTACTGCTGTGAGTTGGAAGTCTAAACTTCAAGATAAAGTTGCTCTCTCAACCACGGAAGCCGAGTACATAGCTATCTCAGAAGCAGCTAAGGAGATGATTTGGCTAAAGAATTTTCTCAATGAATTGGGGAAAGAATAAGATGATGCTCCAATGTTTAGTGACAGTCAAAGTGCTATAAGTCTTGCTAAGAATCCAGTCTTCCATTCTAGATGCAAGCATATTCAATTAAGATACCATTTTATCAGGGAGTTGATAAATGATGGAGACTTATCTTTATTGAAGATCTTAGGATCAGAGAATCCAGCAGATATGTTGACTAAAGCTGTTACAACTGACAAACTGAGGCTTTGCATTGCCTCAATTGGCCTTCAAGGATAATTGAAGATGAAGGCGCTATACTAGGTAAAGAGTCGATGAACTCATTGCTTACAAGGAGCTGCTAGAGTTTGGAACTTAGACCCCAAGTGGGAGAATTGTTAGAGTTTGTGGTCTTAGTTCCTTTGTCCCACATCGCTTAGTCTGTAAAACTTGTGTGGTCTTAGTCCCACATCGCTTGGTTTGTAAAAACTTGTGTCTCATTAGTGTTATATATAGAGACACCTTGTAAGCCTTTATGTGCAAGTAATAAAAAGTTCTCCTAGTGTAGCCGTGGACGTAGGCACATACATTGTGTGCTGAACCACGTTAAACTGTGTGTCTTTTTCTTTCTTCCCTTTATTTCTTTCTCTTCTTTTATTGCTCTATACTAACATAAGGAACATTGTGTATGGTGGATGAATTGTCGTACACTATTCCCAAGGCCACTAGCATAGTACTCTGATCATGTACTACATACAAGCCCATTAGATCCACAACAACATCAGAAGGCTCTATAGGTAATCCTTTTGCCTTTGGATCAGCACAGCTACCCTTTGTGCTCACACACGCCCCTAAAAGCTATATTTCTGGGGCCTCAATGTGGGCTGATTGATGTGATGCAATATGAGATAACTCTATTTTAATTGTCTGTTGTAACTCTTGCTGCATTCTCTCCAAATTGCGTATGTGTTCATCTTCAACTGCTCTCTGCCAAGCCTCCTGCAGCTGCTTGTTTTCTTCTTCTACCTCTTTTTGTATCTCATCCTTCAGGTCACCGATGATTCTTGCCAATTATTGTTGGCTGATTGATGGCGAGGAAGTGCTCGAGGCACGTGACACTAGGCCAAAGTATTGGCTGATTGACACACCTGCCCCTTTAACATGAACACGGCCTGGATGTTCAGGTCGACCTATAGCCGTGTTCAGTATGTCTTGCCGCCCATGCGGAACAAATTTCCCCTGCGTAGCCTATTCCTCTAAAGAATCCTGAAATATAGACAATTTTTAAATTTAAAAAAAAACAAAGGTCATTGTTATCGCATAATTATTTGACAATGACTGTAAACGAACAACACTTTTACTCACAATTTTGTCTGAAATTTCTTGTGCCGCTGCAGAGGTCATTTGGCCATAACGCTTTGTGCGGGCCATCTTCCACTTCAACAATTGAGACACTTGGGATGGAGGGTCATGGCTGAGTGAAGGATTTTTAGTAAACTTAGCATAATGTTCTCTTTGCTTCCTCTTCTTGTCCATAAGTTTTTTGTCAAGTAGATTATAAACCCCACGAGATAGTAAGTGAGGGCAGTCATTGTATTTCTGAATTTCCTGCGCCATCTTTTGTATTCCCTTACAAACACAACCAACAATTGTTTGTATATTACATAAGAACATATGTAAGTCTGATTCCATTTTTGAATATAAGAAAATATGACAAACCTGCCAATTAGGGGTCTGGCAGCTTTTTGCGAATTCGGCCCATATTGCTGGATCAAGACCGTATTTCACTATAGGATCAGTTATTTGTTGTCCCTCATTGTCAGCATAGACAAATCTAGATGTCAAGGAAGACTTAAATTGCCTCCATCTAGTTACGACTGTTGACATCACCTTCTTTTTCGCATTGTCACATTCAGGGATGTCAAATTTTCGTTGCACTTCAAAGGTGATATGTAACAGTAACTAAATGATTCATTTTAAATTCACTTATAAAGACAATAATAAGCATACGTGTACTTAAAACTACTTACCAAAATATCTTCCCATATTAGGGTCTTTAGATCGTCCGGTACAACACTCCAATTCGAGTGGACAATCGGAATTTTTTCTCTTGCCACAACCCCTAGATAACTGTGAAATTTTTCTTTATGGGGCCCTGAGCCTCTACTAGTAGTAGGATTGACGTTAACAATTGGTCGTGGGTTATCTAAGCTTCTAGTAGTCAGGCTTCTTAGCTTGGTGGATTGTCTAGTCCTCCTTGAAGTAACCTCTAGAGGATTCTCTGAATGTGGCGGGGACCCTAGGGGTGATGCCATCAGCCTGTGGAAATAAAAAAAATTAGGTTAGCACAATTTCAGTTATCTAATAGGCAATAACTTGTAAATTTAATTATAAATTTATGCATGACAATTATAAGACATGGAATAGGTATATGGTACTTTGTGCTTACGCAGTTAAGTAGGAATGTTCTCCCATAAACCCTCGTCATGATCTATACGATTTGCATATACATCATCCTCTTGTTATTCATCATTAATCAAAGGCATGTCTTTGGAGAAAGGCGGAATGTTAGTGACATCAAGTGTTGACCCATCAATATGGTGACCGATAGAAATTGTTCTCCCTTGCAAAACCACTGACCATCTACAGTCGTAGGGATCTTCTACATAAAACACCTGTCGAGCTTGCGATGCCATGATGAATGGGTCGTCCTTGTAACCTACCTTTTTAAGGTCTACTAAAGTAAATCCCATTTTTTCTTGACGCACACCGGTATTTCCATTGACCCACTGACATTTGAAGAGAGGTACTCTAAATTCACCGTAATCAAGCTCCCAAATATCTTGAATGACTCCATAGTAAGGCATGCATGCTTGAATGGGATTGTTGTCTGAAGCACTACAAAAGCGATCAGCTTGACCATCAACACTGACCCCACTGTTCTGCACATTACTTTTATCATCCTGGGACTTTGTGTGGAAAGAATAATGATTGATATCATATCCCTTCCAAGTTGGAACATTCAAATTTGGACCGACAGCTAGCAATCTTAATGTGTTGGAAGCACTTTATTGGGCGAAGATTGTTTGTCTAAACCACTAAATGAAAGTTCTATTGTGCTCTTGCAACAACCTCATCATGTTCATTTTTGGGTGAATACCGCTAAGATGTTGTTTGTGAGCATCTATATATGGGATGACCTCTGCTATGTTGTGTAATACATATAGATGTGCTTGTGATAGCTATTGGTGATCCATGGTTACAACATTGAATACTCATGTGCCCCGACCTTCAATGGAGCAGTCATAACGACTTTGAGGAACTCCCACTGGTGTAGCAGTGTGCATATATTTTGAACAAAACTCAATAGCTTCCTCAGCAACGTATCTTTCAACAACGCTAGCCTCTGGTTGATATCGATTCTTTGTATATCCTTTCAACACCTTCATGTAACGTTCAACATGATACATCCAACATAAAAACACGGGCCCACACAATCGAATCTCACGAACAAGATGAACAATTAAGTGAACCATGATGTAAAAAAACGATGGAGGAAAATACATCTCTAATTCACACAGGATAATGGCTGCCTGATTCTCCAAATCATCCAATTTTTTTAGGTCAATAACCTTACTACAAATAGCATTAATGAAAAAAAACAAGCGGGTTATGGCAACCCTAAGTTTCTCAGGAAATATACCACGAACAGCCACTGACAATAGTTGTTGCATTAACACGTGACGATCATGAGATTTCAACCCAACCAACTTCAAATCATTAATTGAGACAAGGCTCTTGATATTGGAAGAGTATCCTTGTGGGACTTTTACATTTTTCAGAAAATGACAAAAATGTTTTTTCTCCTTGGTTGACATTGTGTAACATGCTGAGGGCAAATAAGTTCGTCGACCGCGTGTCTGCGGATGCAACTGTTGTCGTATACCCATCTCGACCAAATCTTGTCAACATTTCAAATGACCATCCTTTGTCTTGCCTTTGATGTTAAAAAGGGTACCAATTAAACTATCACAAACATTCTTCTCCATATGCATTACGTCCAGACAATGTCGAACATGTAGATTGGTCCAATAAGGAAGATCAAAGAACACTGACCTTTTCTTCCAAATGTTCTTGTCATCATGATCCTTCCATTGTGTCTTTCCCAAAACAATTACGATGTTTTTTACCTGATCATACACTTCATGGCCAGCTAATGGTTCTGGGGCACCTTCACTCTCATGGGTTCCATTAAATGCTTTCTTCAATCGCCTATACGGATGATAATGTTTCAAAAATCTCCAATGCCTTGTATATATTGTCTTCTTCCCATGTTTAAGTTGGATGAAACTCGTGTTTTTCTCACAAATTGGACATGTGTGGTGTCCTTTCACACTATATCCGCTCAAATTCCCATAAGCTGGAAAGTCATTAACGGTGCAAAATATCATCGCACACAACTTGAAGGTCTGTCCAACATTAGCATCATAGACATCAACCCCCGTCTACTCACAACTTCCGCAAGTCTTCAATTAACGTAGTCAAATACACATCAATATCGTTTCCTGGATGTCTTGGACCCGCTATCATCATACACAGCATCATATATTTGTGCTTCATGCACAACCAAGGAGGAAGGTTGTAAATCATTAGCAAAATAGGCCATGAGTTGTGACTAGTGCTCAAGTTACCAAATGGATTCATGCCATCCGAAGCAAGACCAAGTCGTAGGTTTCTTGGTTCCGCTCCAAATTGAGGATACAAGTGATCAATTGTCTTCCATTGTGGAGAACCAATGGGATGTCGGAGTAACCCATCATTTATTCTACCAACTGCATGCCATTTAAGGTTTGAAGCATCGTGTGCACTAGCAAACAATCACTTAAACCTTGGTATAATTGGAAAATACCAACAAACCTTTGTTGGACGATTGTTGTTTATGCTTACATCATCATTGTGTTCCCCGTCGTTCAGTTTGTATCGTGATACCCCACATGTTGGGCAATTCCATATTTCAGCAAACTCATTTTTGTACAGCACACAATCATTACGGTAGGCATGAATTTTCTAGTACTCCATACCCACCGGACATAATATATTCTTTGCCTTGTAATGACTCTTTGGTGACTTGTTATCGGTAGGAAGCATATTCTTCAATAACACAAGCAACTCAGTTAGACTTTTGTCACTCCACCTAAATTTGGCCTTTAAGTTGACTAAAGCTAACACCTCAGATAACCGAGTGAAGGTTGTGCACCCCAAGTACAAAGGGAGCTTGGAATTTGTTTGTAAGTCTTCATTATAGGGTGCATGAGCATGCAAAAAACCCTCTTGCCCAAGATCACGTATCATGTCTTCCATTCAATCTCTGGTTTCTACATGTACCAGTTCATTGTCGGCGGCTATTCGGATGTTTGGCAATTCATCGTGCCATATCCAATTTGTATAACTCCGACTGAAGCTGTCACAAATTAGATGTGATCCAATGACATCTAATGACTGACACCTTCCATTGACACAGTTCACACATGGACAGAAATAATTTTCATCGAACACTGGTGCATGTTGTTGCACAAACTGCAACAAATCTTCAACCCCCTTTTCATACTGGTCACTTATGCGCAGTGCTTGAATCCAACTTCAATTCATGTTTTTTGTTCTATCAGAGCGCCTCTGTTATGTCGTATGCATGATATTCTGACTTTTTTCATATCAAGGTGAGGTCCTATCCCATTCAGGAACAACCTTTTCTGCTTCATTCATATGTACAAGTTAAGTATGTTATGCTAAATTTGATGAAATTTCGGCAGCGTTTCGCATTGGTCTCCAAGTACACCAAATGAAAGCAGTCACATAAATTGACCACAATCAAGTATGCACCTAGAGAACAAAGCAATACACAATAAACTGAAATTTTATCAAATATAACACAACATACTTAACCTATAACTATGAATGAAGTAAAAAAAGGAGAGTTCCCAAACTGTCCGAATGGACAATTCAAGATTCCATACCATGACTAATCCAAACTATCTGTATTAATCATGGTATGGAATCTCAATCGGGAGACTAGGGTTCACTCAAAATGCACATATTTGTAATGGACAATAATAGTAATATATGAACAACCAACTTAGAATCCAATTAGAAGTCGGAGTAAGTTACATACCTAGATATATAGATGGTAATAACAACAAAGATGACTCAGGTAATGGCAGGTTCAAATACTATGACTTTATCTTCAGTCAACCAACAAAGAATTGTCCAAAGTATGTTTAACCTTCACCTACACAACAAAGTGAATTGTCGAAAACTTACATTGCTTACTCAATTGCCAAAAATATTTTATTCAAAGTAGTCAAAACACCAAAGTATGTATTTATGATGTCAACATTAATTAAAAAAAATAGAATACTACCAAAGAAATTTCATTGTACACACACATGAGCAAGAAGAATTGAATAACATCTTACAATGATTCACACTTGAATAACAATTATGCAGCACCCTAACAGTTGATATATAATTAGATAGTGGTATTTGTATTATATAATTACATATTGTCCTCCTATGTTGGTTTGCTGGGGAAGAAGCTTTGGCACTAGAGTGACTCAAAGAAGATGAGATCATACAATACATATCAAACACAATTTCATGGTGCCTAAACTATTGGACTGTTGATCTTGTTTTGTTAGTATACAAAAGTATAAAAGAAGGGTAGTTAAGATCAGTTGACGGGGTTAGCAAAACATTTATAGGACCTTCATGTTGTGATGGTTAACATTTGGTTGTTTGTGTATCCTTCAGCATAAAGGAGGTTAACATAATTCTGAGGGGTGGCATCGTATATCAGACCAGGATCAATTATACTATTAGGTTCAATGTCACCACCTCCCATAGCAAGAGGGCAAGCATATTGAAATGTGTTTCCATTATCCCTTATTGGATTTGGAGTTTGGAGTATGGTCAACGGGATTTTTGTTGTAACCAATGTAGATGTTATAGCAGCTACATTCCAATTAGGGTGTGTTGTTTTCAAAAGAGCAGCAACAGCATATGCATGAGGAAAGTTCCCATGGATGTTGCAGACAACAAATTGTAGTCACTAGACAAAAAGACATTTGTGTCAATTCTGGCTGAAGGTTTATTTGGAACAAAGGTAGCCACAACATTGGAGACAGGTGCCATTACATCAGCCTTCAAGATCCTCGGGTAGGTTAATGTAGGACCTCTTGAACTATAATATATATGCACCAGCTAGGGCTGCCTTTATTCCAACAAATGTTTGTTGAAAGTTGATGTTGCCAAATCGTATTTCATCAGTTTTGGCTACAATCAAAGTGTCACTTATGAAATATATTTTGTGGTCTTTGTAAAGTAATTCAAATGTTTATTTTTCGATTACAGTGGCTAGAATCACAGACAGTGCAGCTGGTTTACTTGGTGAACTTTGTAACATCCCAATTTTTGTAATCTAGATTAAAAAGGATTGTTATTTATAAATAAATAGAGTTTTAGAAAAATGATGAGATTTTATAAATAAATAAATAAAGAGATATAATTATTAAGTAAAATAATGATTTGAGAGAAAATAAAAAGGGTATTTCATTTATTTGTTTGATAGAAAATACAATAGAGTTTGTTTTTATAAAATAAATAAATAAATAAATATAGAGCAAATAATAGGCTGAATACCCTAGGTATAAATAGTTATGTTAAGTCAGGTGCCTCTTTTTGGCCTCATTTTCGTTTTTCCCTTTCTCCTCTCAAAACCCTTTCTTTTTCCCGCAGCTCACCAAACCTGTCTCAGAAAAATGACAATCTCGTACTCGTTCACCGTTGGATCATCGTGAAATTTGAGTACCACGTTCTAAACCCAATTTCGAACATTCTCACCGTTGGGAATTTCAAAATCATATCTGACATTAGAGGAAAACCCTTTGCATTGTAGCATTTTAATTTCCCGCAGAAACCCAAAACTGTCTCGGTAAAACTACGATCCCAATTTCGTTAACCGTTGGATGTTAATGAAATTTGGATATGTTGTTCGAAATTCAATTACGCAAATTTCCACCATTGGGAGTTTTGAGATAATATTCGTGGAGGGAGAAAAAGAAATCACATGAAGACAGTATAAGTGGAGGTTTCAATCTCTTCTCCGTCTCTTTGACGTTTGAGAATTCTATCGGAGCAGTCAGAGGAATAACTGAAGGAATCTCATGGAACCGCTAGAGATGTTACTATCGCTGGCTGAAGACATGTGAGCCCGCTCAGAGGTAAGGGATGAGTTATTTACAATTGGGAATTAGTGAGAACATGTGTAGGGATCCTTAGAGATATCAATTGGAATGGGTTTTGGGGTGTTTTTTCAATTTTTATTTTATCCTTATAATTATTACAGTGAATTATATATGTTTGACAGACCAATTTTTGTGAAATTGATATGCTATTGTGTTGAGCGTGAACCCTATAAATCGAGTACTTTTTCTAATTAATATGAATTGATGAAATAAAGTAAGGAGAAATTTAGAGAGAGATATTGATTTTGTATTTTCTCTTTTTCTTGCTGTTTAGGTTTTTATATATAATTTTAAAAAATTAATATCATAATTGAAACTGACCAAAGTGTTCATATAATTATTTAGAATTTGTGCATTGAAAGCTTACCTTGAAATTTGTGATTCAATATGATGTATGCTAGTTTATAGATATAGAGGTAGCTATTTATATTAATAATTTATGTAAATAATATTGTAGAGTGTTATAGTATGATTCCAAAAATTATTAAGTGTTGGAGTTTGAGAATATTATGGTTAAGTTTCATGAACATGTGTATGTTGTACCTTATGAATATCATTGGGAATGTTATGAGATGGCTGATGTGATGTTATGAGATGTTAAAGTGTGGACATGATATTCGATTGTGAATAAGTGGATGTGTTAACACTTGATGTTACATTAATTATATCGTGAGCTATGAATTATACAATGACCCGACCAATGTTTATGCGCAGTGTTAAAGAGAAAGTGTAGGTTCCTAGTTAGGAACCAGTGTTAAATTGTAGCGCAATTGTGTTAAACATGTTTGAAACATGAGTGTGAGGTCATGGTATTGTATAATTCATGACCAATGCTTATAAATGAAATATGTGATGAATTGTGGAATGATATGTTGCCTTGAGATTATAATATTGTTATTGAGATTGAGTAAAAGTGTAAAGTAGAACAGGTGTTGAATTGTGAGATACGTGAAAACATGTGATGGTGGATTGTGACATTATGAGATGTGAAATTGTGAATGAGTTTTGGTTGTGAATAAGTGTGTGATTAACTCTTGATGTGACATTATTTGTGTTGTAAGCTGTGAATTGTACAATAACCCGACCAGTGTTATCTTGAGAAAAGTGTAAATGCACAGTGTTAAAGAGAAAGTGTAGGTTCCTATTTAGGAACCAGTGTTAAATTGTAGTGCAATATGTTGTACGTGCTTAAGACACGAGTGTGAGGTCGTGGGTATTGTATAATTCACTAGTAGTGCCTGTGTGCTAAAATGATTTTAGGGGTTGGACCTAAATCAGGAGGGAGAAGCCCTGATGGACTCTTCGGAGTGTAGGTCTTGGGGGTCACCGGGTTTGAGTGCTCCTTTAAGCTTATGCTGATCCCATATGGTTGGAGCATTCTCGCAAAACATCATGACCCTGACTGGTCTCCCTATGATCTTACTTAGTGAGAGTGACCTGACAAACCCATTGTATGGTGTGTCTTGTTATGTACTCCTAAGCGCCCCAGGGTGGTTTTTCACTGACATGGTACCACATTGCATATAGGCTTGAGTCTTAGCATAACTGTCTCATGCGCTTGCTAATTGTTTATTATGAAATTGATGTGTTATTATGTCTTGATCAGAGCATGTGATTTTTGTGTAATGTGATTGATGATTGAAAAGTGTGATTGATGGATGAAAAGTGAACTTTGAATGACAAAGTGGTGGAATTATGTGAATTACGTGTAAGTAAATTTTATTTGGTTTATATGATATGTATATCTAGTTGTCTTGTTTCTCTATTAGTTATGAATGTGATAACTCACTCCCCGTGTGTTGTTTGTATTTGGATCCTGTGATGATCTTGAACTTTGTGTTCGGGGGAGCAGACGACTAGGTGAATTGATTTAAGGAACCTTGTGCTGAAGGACGTCGAGACACAACGCTCTGATAGGATGTGGCATTGGGGTATAGGGTTTTATATTAATTGTATGAAGTCTTAGACGGTCTTGCTTAAACCGAGATAACTTTATTATTTATTTGGACAAGTTTGAATATGATGTAGAAGAAAGTGAATGTGAGCCTTTTATCCCTTTGAAAGACTTGTATTTACAAATGTAAAAAAAAAATACTATTAATTAATATTTGGATTTTTATTCCTTTGTCAGTATATATGTGAGGGGTAGAGGATGTCACAAACTTCGGTGACACTATTAAGTCCATAAGAAGGGCGTATGGTGTGGATGAACACAGTGTGTTAGAGTCCAATAAGTTGGCAGTGCCACAAAGTAAAAACAGCAGCATTGAACTCCTTGCTTTGATACCTATTATAGTTCCTCTAATAGGGAAGAGCTGCAAAGAAAACCCAGATAAATTATATTGTACATGTTACCAAGCACCACATGGAACCTACAAGGGGCCCTTTCTGTGATGAATCTGATGGTCAGAAATTCCCTGCCAAATTGGTTGTTGGTTTAGGTACTTATTTCTAAACCCTCTTCAAGAAGAATAAAAATATATGTTTATTACAATTTTGGTTTTTGGTAGGCTAAACCCTCTTCACAACCTCATTGGCTTCATTATGTGTTAAGCTCTCATCTATTCACATCCAGTTATGTAAGTTAATTGTCATATTTATAAGCGCAGTAGCTTAGATAAGTTCTCAAGGGAATTTATGGGGAAATATTGTTCAAGTTGGAAAAGTGGTTAATCATACTGAATCAGTCTTCAAGTTCTTAGATGTTGTCTAAGTGTTGGATTGCTCAAGAATATTGTTTAGGTTAGATAAGTTCTCAACTGTTGTCTAAGTATTGGATTGTGAAATTGCTCATGATAAGCTAACTTCGGATTCTTAGTTTACATGGAAAAACTGGGCAGTGGGAGTTAAGTAAGGGAACCTTCCACATACTCTCCTCAGTAGTAACTCTTAAGTTTTAACACCTGTTGATACTTGATAGGAATGAAGGCTATGAGAGTAGGCTCAAAGGTAATGTTGTCTTTTGTTAGAGGAGCAGTCATACTTTGTGAATGTTCAGTCTGTCCATTACATCTTCTTGTGGCTAGCTAAAAGTAATCAGGCTAATTTAATTATTTTAAAAACCAAAAAATGTGCAAGGTAAATGATAGAAAGTGTGACAAACTAGGAGTGTAAGAAATTGAGGAGGGAACTCAGATTGAAATCTGATAGTTTGCCATATCTTTCAATTTCAATCGTTGGCCTATTTCATTTTGGGATCAGGCCAATCACTATATTTGAAGCCTCATATTGTTGTGGTAGGCTACTAAGTACCATGTACTAATACAGAAAATATAAACTATGCTTCAAAAAGTAAAACCTATTAATCATCACTTATCTTATTTTCATCATTCAAAAACTAAAAAACAGGTATATTTAACATCCAAAGCAATAAGCTAAATGGCTAAAATTTCTTAATCATAAAATATTTCATACCAATGATTCGAGGAATTTGATTCCAGCAAACTGCACAGCTATACCATGAATGCCCACAATAGCCTAGTTCACCTGCAGTACATGAAATTGTCAGACATGCATGAAATGTGGATGTTTCGAAGCATATAAAAAATCCTGAATGGATATCCTAACAAAATGTTACCTTACAGTTAAGTATAAGACATAGAAAAGATGAAGCAAAGAATAACATTAGGTTCTTAAAATTTGGAGCACTATGATTTAGGTATCCTTTTGAATATACTGATATTTCAGGATAAATCAACCAAAATCTGGAAAGGATAACCTAACTCTCCCTTTAACTTTAGGGAAGATAACATATTCTTCTTCTACTAAGAGAGAGAAAAAGATAAGACTATGTCCAAATGCCTTCTTAAATATTTAATTAGAATTATTTAAAAATAATTTAGTTTCACACATTAGTAATACTTTAGTAATGTTTCAATCCCATACAAAACAACCCAGAAATTAGTTTCTGGTCAAAGAAAAATGAAATCAATTTTGCTATATTGGAAAAAAAAAATGTTTGAAGCTAGATTGTTTAAAAAAATAATAAGGTATATATATCTTCAAATTTTGCTAAATTCATATTACTATGTAATTTCAAATTAAATTAAAGGTGAATTATTTTTGCACTTTATAAATGAAATGAATTTAAAAAGTTGCACCATTCACTTGTATGCATAAGAATAATATAAGAATATAAATATTAATACTGAAGATATTAAAATATAAATAAAATATTCACTAATTTAATGAAATATTATTGTTATTATAAAAACTATTTTATTATTATTTTTAATATTTAGATGATTTCAAAATTCTTCTTGATCCAGACAATGAATAATGGGCATGCATTTTTTTCTTATAAACTTTCTATTTTAAAAAATTAAATACAAAAATATATTATTTGAAAAGCAAATCCTATAACATCAGTTTAGGTACAATACAATTACAAATACCGCCTACACCAGACATAAAAACCACTCAACATATTTAATTTAGCATAACTCAAAACCTCTTTGCAAAGCATAGTCGTACATCACTCACAAATTGTTCAATAGTACACTGACTTGTTGAAGTGGAATAAGAAATTTTCATCCAATGGTCCACAATCAACTTACTTGCTAGATGAATCAAAGCAGTTAAAATAAAATATTAATATTTTCTATGAATAGTAAAAATGTACCGGTGACCTCTTTTTGGGTTGAATAACTTACAAATTTTGAGAGATTTGAACAGCCCACTGACACATTTCATGCATATAATTAGAGTTATGACAAAATTATTCCCTGAGTCCAGAAATATGAGAAGAAGGAAGAAAAAGGAAGCAGGCATGCAAAGAGTAATACTGAGACCAAAGCTGAAAGAAACTACAAATAGAAACAAATATTCTGGCACCTGATAAAAAAGAGCCTCCTTCTCTGCAGGTACAAACTGAAGCCTACAAATACAAATATTGATCAAACAAACTATAAGAGACATGAATCCATAACCACAAAACCTTATCCAATGTAAATCAACCATATAAGCAATAAAATATTCTTTGCTGACCTGTCTATCTATCTTCATGACATAATTATTAAATTAAAATAAGAACGACTTCATACAAAGGGTATATCTTTTTTAGGGGAAATGTGCGTCATGTTCATATTCAGTAGCTAGCGGTTGCCTTGGATTAATTATGTTCACATTCTAAGCCAACTCTATATATATATGACTATGTCACTAGTCTTGAGTCATCAAATTCATAGACCATGCCACGTAAATACTGGAATCTAGATACTATTTTTATACCCTTTACATATTCATGTTTGCTTAGCATCCTTTCAATTAAGTTATATGTAGTTGTGCTTGATGGTCGTTCAACTCTTCAACATAGCAATCATAATGGATGAAAAGGTAAACTTATTAATCTAGTTAATTAGTTCCTCCTTTTTCTTTTGGTGTGTGTTGTATTCTCACCAAAAAAAAAATCACTCTTTAGTTTATTTTTTAGTTCTTCTACTTTGCTTTTTGGGTGCCCTTAACCTTTCAGAAACATATATTAAAGAGAGGTATAGTTAAGTTGATTTAATATAGTACATAAGTTGTTGTAAATGTTTTGATACCTGTTTTTGATTCCTATGGATAAACAAAACCTTTCAGAAACATATATTGAACATGAATCTCCTCTTGTGAACATTTTTACCTACAGGGTGAAAGCATATGTAGCTAACTCTTAAAGCTTACAACACTGTTGATTTTATGATTAGGTGGAAACTATTAAAGTTGAGTTACAATGACTGACAGAGGAGAACAACACTCTAAGAATGATGCTTGAAGTTCTAAGCAGCAAGTACACAAAGCTTGAGATCCATCTTCAAGAAATAAACAAGACACAACACAAGGGCATGAGTTCAAATCAAATAGGGTCAGTAACAGTACCACCTATGTTTCATAAAAACAAGAGAGCGAGACTAGAATTGACTTCATGGAAGACAAGCCTGACCTCATCATTGGAAATTACACTGATGGAAACTTGGTCTGATCCTTAATGGCTTCTAAACTTCAAGTAACTCGAGTTGTTTTATGGTTTGATCATGCTACTATGGCCATAACAGTATAAAACACACCGCAACTAGCTAGGTTGTTTTGGTATTGGCAATTCTCTAAATGTTCGTCAATGTCGTCTAACTTGTAGTTGCCGCAATAAGAAATCAACAATTAAATGGGAAATAGACTGAGGGTTGTCGACATTACCTGTTTGAGGAGCTGAGTAAGGAGGCGTGCAAACACTTTCGATGGCTTCTAACCTAATAACAAGAAACTGCAAGGTTTGAGGTAAAGACTGTAGCTATGGTCCGCTTCGATGTGCCTGACTTTGATAGAGACAATGTGCATGAGGTTCAGGGAGAGAATGGTTGAGGGAGGAACAATGGAGGATGCCTGAGACAATGGCTGAGGGACACAATGTACAGGCGGCGCCGTTTAGGTCGTTTTAATTATGCTATACTATGACAGACCTAGGTAAAAAACCCGTCGTAGTCTTAATTTTACGTAATTACAAGATTGCCACCACCAAACGTAAAAAAATGTACGACGTAAAAACTAATTTTTGTTCGCCTAATTACAAAATTGCAACCGCGCCATATTCTAAAACGGTTCTCCAGAACCGTCGTAGATGGCGCGATGTAGAATACAACTATTCTAGTAGTGATTTTTGTATTACTTTAAATAAAATTGTATTACTTTAAGAAAAAATGTATTACTTTAAATAAAAGCTATATATTAAACCTTCTTTAGCAATATATATGATCTTTTTGTCAACATATGAGACATTTTTTGTTTTTATAAAAATTAAGAACAAATAATCTTTTGCTTAGTGGGTTTAAAGTTTGCGTTTTGATTGTTTTATCCTTGAAATAGCTTGGCAAGTTTGATTTGAGAGAATGTTTGTTGTATTCACTTCTAATTACATAAATGTCATCTTATGCCTCCCTCCCCTGATTGAAGGAAAACATAATTGAAATGGAAATAGAAGCAACTATTGATAGGATGTAATACAAAACTCACATCTTGATAGGATATCTTGCATTTTTATCAAACTAGACTATTAGATAATCAATTAATTTAGGAACTCAATACAAAGTCTAGATAAGCAATTACAAAAAAACCCTTGAACCATGTGATACATACCACCATTCTCAGCAATAAGTTTTTTCTCAGCCTGTGAAAAATTAATGTAAATATCATTGAAGATATTCATGCAAGAAAAGAGACATAAAAAAGTATGAGAAATAAACTATTTTCTTTCCTTTTGTAACCATTACCATAAAAACAAATGACTCACTCACCCCAAAAAATGGTCAACACTAGAGAAAAGCTTTGCATGCAGGGTATTTATGTTTCTTTTAGAAATTAGCCCGCATAAAAAGGAAAAATAGGTTAATGAGTAATTGAAGGATAAAAAGATTGAGTTTCGTTTGTGGTGACCATAAATATTGATTAGATCAAGATCTCAAGATTGACTCTACCTAACTAAAATTAAACAACTTTGATTATGACTGAAGACTAGAAGCAGAGAACTTACATTTTCTTTATTGAGATGTTGAGCTGGAGGAATGTTACATGATTCCTCTTTATCTTTATTCATTTTGCAGAAAGGTATGGAGGATTGGATGTATGCGAGAGTGAGGAAAGAAAAAGGAACAATTGTTTATAAAAATTAAAAAACTAGGGGGAAAAAAGAGTCATAAATACAGCAACAAATACAATAGTATTTCGCGTGGAGTCAAAACACAAACAATGCTTATTACAATCAATTAACACAAGGGAAAAATATGATAGAGAAAGAAGTTAGAGAAACCTAGGTTGAAGCACACAATACGTTATCCATATGATGTTATGCACTCCTCCCTCTTTCAAGATATGCCAACATGTTGGACTGATCATGTGCAGTAAAAGATTCTGAATTATGTGTACACCAATGTTCTTGAATATAAAAAAAAATAGTCTTAAAAGAATAGAAAAAATAAGAAGAATTGTTGGTGCGTTTTCAACAGAGGCAGTAGAGGCCGTTCAAAACTAAACGTGTGTGTGTGTGTGTGTGCGTGTTTTTTATTGCTAGCTAGCCAAACAGCAGCGGCAACATGCATGACCAAAAATAAAATTGAATCTAAAACCTCTCCAAAATGAAAGTAAAAACATTCTACTCGGCCGGTTAATAAATAAATTCCTGTAAATTAGGAAATAACAAATTAGAAGATAACATATAGAAAATGTTTGCATTTAAAATTTTAAATTAAAAATGAAGAATATTAACCAACACACCAGGACATAGTATCGGATTTGTGAGGTTCAAGTGATTGAAATGCAGTTACAAGCGTTATACACTAAGGGAGAGAGAAGGGATGGAAAAAGGTAATAGAAAATGATGAGAGAGAAGAAAGAATTCCCTAAGGGAGAGTTATCGGGCTTTGGGTGCGTATTATAGTGCTCTGAGACTCGATGTGTCTTTTCTCCTTGGCTTGATTCTCTTTTTATAGTTGTTGGAATAGACTTGGATCTGCGTGTTTGCGCTTAGCGCACTCTGCTTGCTTAGCGCAGATGTCTGTATTCACGCTTAGTGCGCGTTGCTCGCATAGCGCAGATGCCTGTATTCGTGCTTAGTGCACCTCTTCCTCGCTTAGTGCCAATGCTTGTTTTCGTGCTGAGCGCATCCTACGCGCTGGGCGCGTCTTGGGCTAAGCCTTTTTTTTCAAATATTTGCTATTTTCTGCATCTTTTTGGCTTTTAATCCCTCCTTTTCATATATGCTAGCCATGAATATGAAAAACATCAATTCCTATCAATTAAGCATGAATAACGGCTAAATAATCATTTTCAAAGATATTTTCACTCTATTTTCATTATTAAAAACAACTCATATTTAACATTTATCAAAATCCCCCAAATTAAAAGCTTTGTTTGTCCTCAAGCAAAAATAAAAATAAGGCAGGCTTCGAATGCTCCAACACTTTCAATAGCTGCAATTTTTCAAATTCCCTCAGCTGGACCTTCTTGCATTTGTCATGATCTTGCAATAGAAGCATAAACAAATATTGAGATAGAATTGGTCAGTACCAAAAATCAATCAAGTTAGCTTGCCTCACTTTTTTCTCACAAGGCTTTAGTGTTTCTCTCTACACACAAGTGTCTTGGATGAGTGTTTAAAATTTCTACGACTTGCAATTAATGTTCCCAATTTTGCACTTCATTTCAGTTAAAGTTATCCTACTTACACTTGGTGGATCACTAAGGACTTTTATTGGCTTGTAATGTGGTCTGGCTAATCAAAGAAATTATAGTTTTTCTGGGATTTCAAAAATTAGGGTTATAAGAGAGCATTTATCCTAGAAAAACTTCTACTTATTCAGCCTAGGCTTATTTGTTTTTCAGCCTCAATTTATTATTCTAACAGCACTTATGGCACCTATTTATTTTCAGCCCTTATTCTTCATCTTTTTTTTTTTAGGAAATAATACTTTGGGCTTACAAGCTTTTTGAGGGTGCCTTATTGTGTATAGTTTCACCTTTGCAAGACAATTTTTACCCTAGTCTTCCCCCAAATTAGGGCATATCATGACTAAAACCCTTATGCTCTCTTAAACCCTAAACAAGGTAGGAGATAATTAAAAATAGGCTTGGGGGTTTTTAGAAAAATATTATCATTTTTGGCTCAAATAGGGTGCAAGGGTTAAATTTCTATCAAAGGTTGGCTTTTTGGCTAAGTGGCTGAAAACAAAAAGAAACAGGACCTTGATGATTTCCACCTCATGTAATTAATTTAACAATCTAAGAATGATGCAAAATCAACAAATTAAAAACAGACGTTCTCTCACAAGTAAGTTTCACACAACTCACCTGGACAAGACAAAGTTGTTGGCTTACCGCACCATGATTTCTTTTAGCCAGACTAACCTTTTCTCTCTTTGTTGTGATTCATACTCCACCACTTGAACTGATGCCTGCCTTCATGGAACCAACATTTTCACAAAATTGGTATGCAACATTTCAAGTGTTTGAGTCCTTCAGAAGTCTTAGCACTAGTGACTTCATAAATATCATGCAATTATTTGAGAGAAAAAATAAAAACAAAATATAATGACTAAATAAAATCTTGCTTTCTTCAACCCAAGTCAGGTCATGGGTCCCAATCAGCCGCCAGATCTGCAATGGTGTCATCCCCAGCTCCGACTTTAGTGGTATCTCTGGCCTCACCCCCACCCCCCCATCAGTAAAGTGTTGGACTCTTAACCAAGCAACCTGCTGGATGATGGCCTCTGGGGTCATCAGTGGTGGATTCATCCCCCAATCCTACTTTTTTTTTTACACAATTGAAAAACAAAAATTAACAAAAATGCTTGGTTGCCTCCTAGTAAGCGCTTAATTTTTCATCTTTCGCTAGATGTTGTTCTTCATTTTATGGATCGTTCAGGTGGACAACACTTGTTAATCTTTCTAACTAGCCTCCATTGTAAATTTTCAAGCGTTATCCATTGACAACCCATCTTTTTTCCGGTGTGCCTGTTATAGGGTCCACCAATTCCACAGCTCCATAGGGTCTTACTTCCTTATTTACGAACAACCCTGACCATTTTGCTTTAGCTCTCTATTTGAAACTTCTGCTTGGACATTTGTCTGGGGATGATAAGGTGTGGCCACCTTATGTTTGACATTGTAATGCTCCAGAACCTTCTTCAGTTGTGCATTGCAGAAGTGTGTTCTCCCATCACTGATTAGAGCTCACGGTACTCCAAAATGGGAAAAGATGTTTTTATTTAAGAATTGTATCACTACCCTGACATCATTCTTGGGAGTGGCTATCCACCCACTTAGACACATAATCAACAACTACCAGGATATAGATATTCTTGTATGAAGATGGAAGAGGCCCTACGAAGTCAATCCCACAGTAGTCAAAGATTTCTACCTCCATTATATTTTGTAGAGGCATCTCGTTCCTCCTGGAAATCCCCTCTGTTCTCTGGCATTTGTCGCAACCACACACATAATCATGAGCGTCTTTAAAGATTGAGGGCCAAAAGAAAATTGCTCGTAGAACCTTTGTTGTTGTCCTATCTCCACTGTGGTGATCGCCATATGGTGAACTATGGCAATGCCAAAGGATGCTCTATGCTTCCTCCATCATAACACACCTCCTTAGTAGATTGTCTGCTCCTAACTCGAACAGATGTGGATCATCCTATACATAGAAGCGGGCATCATGTAGAAATTTCTTTCGCTGACTCTAGTTAAGCTCTTTGGGAATGATTCATGTGGCTTTGTAATTGGCCACATTAGCAAACCAAGGTCTTGTGGTGGCTTGTAAGAGGAAATCATCTAGAAATTCTCTTTTTACCTCTGGTTCTTCTTGTTGGATAAATGACCTCAGTTATCTTAAGAAGGGGTGAATTAATTTTCCACTAACAAAATTTTAACCCCCTTCTAAATGATAGGCTCAGAATGCAGAAGTAGAAGCAGCAATCAATTTAATAATATTCTTTAAACATGTAAGAAAAAATTGATTGCAATGATATAAATTAGATAAGGGAAGAGATAAATGCAAACTCGATTTATATTGGTTCGGTCACACCCTTGTGCCTACGTCCAGTCCCAAGTAACCCGCTTGAGATTTTCCAATCTCTTTGTAAAAATCCTTTCACAAAGTCTGAACCACACAGGGACAACCCATCCCTTGTGTTCAGGAATCCTTACAACTTAAGAGACCCTCAGTCCCTTAATCAATCTCTTTGAATAAGAAGAAGAAGAAGAAGAAGAAGAAGAAGAAGAAGAAGAAGAAGAAGAAGAAGAATTCTCTCTTTAAGAGAAGAATATTACAATTGAAGTTCATGGATGAACTCTTAATGGATTTGCAAGTGTTTGCCCAAGAGTTGTTGAGAGGGCATTTGGCAATGAAGTTCTCTTGAAGTATCTCTCTCTTGCTTTTTGAAATTAGACACTCACACATATATATATATAGGCCCTTCATGCCTTTTCAAAATGGTTTGAAGAGATGTGTCTTTTCAAAATCCTTTTCTAAATTTTTTTCACTGGTAATCGATTACAAGTTTCTGGTAATCGATTACACAGTTATATTTTAAAGGGTCATGACTTTTGAATTTGAATTTCAAGAGTTCCGTTGCTGGTAATCGATTACAAACATCTGGTAATCGATTACAAGTTCAAAATTCAAATTCAAAACCCTTTTTAACAACTATTTTTCAAACTTATCTTCTTTTAATTGATTACACTGCCTGGTAATCGATTACCAGAGCCTTGCATGTCTTAGAAACACTTTGTTTTGAGGCAAGGCTTAATCTTAAAGAAATCTTGAAGCAAGACTTTGTTTGTTGAAACAATCATGTATTAATCTTGAAGCAATGCTTATCCTTTGAAGCATCCTTGTTTGATTCTTCTTTGGCATCATCAAAATCATGTATACATACATTCACATTCTCCCCCTTTTTGATGATGACAATCATTATCAAGTGATTTCTTTTCGACATCATCAAAACATGCATGATTCACATTCTCCCCCTTTTTGATGATATCAAGCAAATTCTTTTTTACATCATCAAAACCTGCATGATTTACATTCTCCCCCTTTTTGATGATGACAACCACCTGTAGGTTAGGAGCAACAAAAAATATCTATTTGTATATAGTTTACCCCCCTTTGATTTTGCAACGATTGCTTATATGAGACAATTGAAGATTTCATAGATTTCATATATAAAAAGTTGTCTCATAAAGAATAGATAATTTCCCTACCTCTCTTATCTTTTATCTATCTTTCCCCCTTTTGATGATGACAATAATCCAAAATCAAGATAAATGATATGCAATTGATAATGCGTGCTCACAACCCTTACTCCCGCTAAATTTATGCCTAAGTTCATGATAAACTCTACCCTTAAGTTCTCTCCCCCTTTGGCAACATCAAAAAGCCAAAAACGGTCGGAGAAAAGAACTAAATTAGGAGTTTAACACATCTAGACAAAGATAACCATAGCATAATCCAACTAATTTAATCCATAACATAATTCAAGAAAGTCTAATCAAACCAAGACAAAAGCAAAACAAAGGCTAAAAGATTCAAACACAAAGCAACCATATCCAAGACAAGCAAGAACACAATAAAAAGTAACCAAAGTACTAAGGATTAAAAGCCAAAATACAAGGCTAAGAAATAACAATAAAACTAAGGAAATAAAGCATAATCAAGATAAGAGTCAGCCGGGGGATCGAAGCAACGCCTAATGAAGCTTATATCATCTTTGAGACTAGTGATCCTCGTGTATCCATCCCATCAAAGTGTGCATCCATTGCATCAAGGCGAGTATCCATCACATCAAATCGTTCACCTACAAAAGCTCGAAGACCACGAAGTTCTGTGAGGACTTCGGTCAAAAGAGAAGAGGAATCAACCCTTTGTGGTGGAGGAGATGGGGTACGTTCGTCAAGAATAAGCGGAGGCAAGTCTTGTTTACGAATCCACTAACCATCAACATCCTTTCGGTAACCAAAGGAGGTAACCACACCAGCACCAATAGAAAAAGATCGTTTTACTTGAACAAAGGGTTCATCATCCAAAGGAATTTGGAAATGATGAAGAAAAAAAGGGTGACAAGATGAGAATACGAAAGAGGTGCATTGGTCCGTAATGTCTTATGCATACGGTACCTAACTAAGTGGGCCCAATTGATCTGACTATCGGTAAGAAAAGCTCACATGAGAATCAAGTCCTCCTTAGAGGCTTGAGCAAGATTAGACGAACGGGGTAACAAAATGCAAACAATGATGTAGTGCATGATTCGACAGTCAAAGGTTAAAGACCCAACAAGAAATTTGTCGGTCATATCAGCTTGGTCATTACAGACCATACGGTGAGCATCATGACTCGAGTAATCGAACTTCCAGTCATCAACAATAGTGCCCTCAAAAGGAACACCTTGATTGGGTAATTTAGTCAATGAGAAGAATAAAGACTGATTAATAACAATGGGTATATTTTGCACCTCAGGAAAGTAACAATGGGAAGTAACAATGAGAAGAATAAAGACTGATTAATAACAATGGGTATATTTTGCACCTCAGGAAAGTAACAATGGGAAGTAACAATGAGAAGAATAAAGACTGATTAATAACAATGGGTATATTTTCTAAGTTGTGGTTCTTTCTTGTTGGGGGTTTGAAAACAAAAGGTAAAAGAAACTATGGTTGAAACTAGCCAAAATAAACACTAAAAGAGGTGTGAAAGATAAGGTAAAAACTAATTGGTAAAAGGCAATCTATCTAGGCGGTTTGACAATGGAGGGTAAAGGAAATAAGCTATGAAAGTAAGCAAGAAATTAAAGTGCAAGAAATGCAAACTAGGCGGATCCTAAGAGTGTTTGGATGACCTCATTTAAGGTTCCCAACAAAGCACTCACTATCTTAAGGGAAAATTGCCTAAAATTATTACACACAAATGGAAGTAGGGTGACCTAGCGAAGGCTCCCAACTTACTTCCAATGAAAGGCCTTTTTGTTACAAAATTTGAAAGCAAAGCAAATTGCCAATTACAAAATTACAAAGTGTAGAAGCAAGGCTTCATGGTGAATGTGATTCAAAGGTGTTTTGATGATAACAATGATGACAACAAAAGATGATGACAAAGGTGATGAACAAAAATCTCAAAGATCAAAGAACAACTCAAAGATCAATCAAAGAACAACTCAAGTGAGTCAAGAACAATTCAAGAGTTCAAGAATCAAGAAGAATTCAATACTCAAGAAGAAAGCCTAGAATCAAGAATCAAGATCAAGATTCAAGACTCAAGATTCAAGAATGAAGAAAAGACTCAATCAAGATAAGTATTAAAAAGTTTTTTTCAAAACTTTGAATAGCACATGAGTTTTTGACAAAACCTTTAACAAAGATTTTTTACTCTCTGGTAATCGATTACCATATTGTTGTAATCGATTACCAGTAGCAAAATGAGTTTGAAAAAGTTTTCAAACTGAATTTACAACGTTCCAATTATTTTCAAAAAGCTGTAATCGATTACAATGTTTTGGTAATCAATTACCAGTGCCCTTGAACGTTGAAATTCAAAATCAAAGGTGAAGAGTCACATCCTTTCACTTAAAAGCTTTGTGTAATCGATTACACTAATTTGGTAATCGATTACCAGTGACTGTTTCTGAAAAAATCAAAAGATGTAACTCTTCAAAAAAGGTTTTGACTTTTTCAAATTGGTTTTAAGTTTTTCTAAAAGTTATAACTCTTCTAAATGGTCTTCTTGACCAGACATGAAGAGTCTATAAAAGCAAGGCTTTGTTTTACATTCAATCTTGAACACATATTCATACAATCCTTTACAAGTCTTGAATCTCTTTGAACTTCTTCTTCTTCTTTGTACCAAAAGCTTTCTGAAGTTTTCTGGTTTTCCAAACCTTGAAAACTTGTGCTATTCATCTTTTCATTCTCTTCTCCCTTTGCCAAAAAGAATTCGCCAAGGACTAACCGCCTGAATTCTTTTTGTGTCTCTCTTCTCCCTTTTCTAAAAGAACAAAGGACTAACCGCCTGAATTCTTTTGGGTCTCCCTTCTCCCTTGTCAAAGAATTCAAAATGACACAGTTTGAGAATTCTTTTGATTCTTCCCTTTCCCTAATACAAAAGTGTTCAAAGGACTAACCGCCTGAGAATTCTTTTGTATCCTCATTCACAAAGTATCAAAGGTTTAACAGCCTAAGATCTTTGTCTCAACACATTGGAGGGTACATCCTTTGTGGTACAAGTAGAGGGTACATCTACTTGGGTTTGACTGAGAACAAGAGAGGGTACATCTCTTGTGGATCAGTTCTAGTGGAGGGTACATCCACTAGGTTCAAAGAGAACAAGGGAGGGTACATCCCTTGTGGATTTTTGCTTGTAAAAGGATTTTAACAAGGTTGAAAGAAATCTCAAGGACCGCAGGTCGCTTGGGGACTGGATGTAGGCACGGGTTGTTGCCGAACCAGTATAAAAACTCTTGTGTGTTTGTTTCCTTCTTCCCTACTCTTTTACTTTCCGCTGTGCATTTAATTTCCGCTTTTACTTTCTATTAAGTTTCTCTTCTACTCCTCATTCTCTTAACAATTTAGTAAAAGCCTTAAAAGAGTAATTTTTTAATTAGTAAAGGTTTAGGAATAATTAATTCAACCCCCCCTTCTTAATTATTCTGAGGCCACTCGATCCAACACAAAGAAAAAAAGTCCTCAATTGTGGTGGCTATTCTCTCTTTAGTGTTTAACTCAATTTGGAGTGCTTATTATTCCAATAGCTCTTAAGGTGGTTGGCCCCTTGCTTCTTGACTCAAATTCTTCAAGATATGGCACCAATCCTCCTTCCCAATTCCCTATATGGTAACTCACAAGCAAGGAAACAAAGAGACAAGCAATAACCAAAGAACAAAAAAATTGAAATGAAAGCTAAAACAATATAGTTTTAACAAGAAAAATTTTCAAGGATTATTCAACAATTAAAGCAATGAAAAGCACAAAAAAGCAAGCTAGGACTCAAAGAGAAACCTAGAATGGCTCTAGAGTAGAGTAGAAAAACTAAAAAAAAGACTCAAGAAACCTCTAGTTTTGGCACTTGTTTTCACAATAATTTTCAATTGAAATTTCAGAACTAGGATTGGTATAAAATAGGCACCAATTATAGAACAAATTTTGAGCCAAAACAACAAGCACACTTCCCTTTCACTTTTTTTTTCCTGGACACAGATTTTTATGCCAACTTGTGTGATTTTTCTTATTTTTTCCTTTAACCCAAATCGCTTGTTTCTTTTTTTATAATTTTGGTCCAGATGCCTAGAAAATTCAGTAAACATTTCAGCTCAAAACACGTAGTGACCAATCCCCAGTAATTTATACAAATTCATATGTTCAAGCTGCCAACACCAGCGATTTCAACCTAGAAATCAAGAGTAGTGTTTATGTTGCTTAAGGCTTGGATAGTTACAATTTGTGTTTGCTTATGCTCAATTATCTTGAATAACACAATTCAAGAGATCTTAAGACTTATTTGATTCACAAATCCAGCCACAACTCAGCACCACAACTCAACTTCATCATAGGCATCATGTAGGAATCTTGGAAAACAAAAAAGAGTTCAACAACAAGACTACTTTTAGGAATTGATTTAGAACATGTTATGAACTAAATAACATGCATGAATTAGACTCAAAATTCAAAAGATAGGCTAAGAATGATAAGAATACATGAACAAATGTATCTAGAATTCAATAAACAAAATAAAAATTCAACACAAACTTACGACTCTAAGACAACATGGATTAAGTGATTTACACTTAGATTTTTTGTGTTTTTTTTTTCTAATCAATATTTTTGGAAGAACATTTAGATCTAAGGTTCAGCACAAGAATATTATGAATGAAAAATGCTAGAACCTAAAATCAACACAAAAATAAGATTCAAGAGTAGATCTACAAAATTTGAACCATAGAAATGCAAGAACAAGTGTAGATCTAAGATTTAATCGGTTTATTTTTTTTAATCTACTCTAAATAGCACCAAACCACAAGACAATGGAGGATATACATGGAGAATAATATGAAGAACAAGGAATTAAAGATAATTCACCGAACAAAAAGATAGAGGAAGCAAAAGAACATCACCTAGATGAAGATGCTCTTGATACCACATGATGTAAGCTTCATGGAGCTTGTAGGCCTAGGATCTTCTTCATCAATGGATTCCTTTGCTTCTTGGAAGATGAATGGCAGTGGAATGAAGAAAGGAAGAGAGATAGGAGACGCCACTTCAAGGAGAAGATGAGTCTAGAAGAAGCTCACCACCATAGGAGGCCATGGATAAGAGCTTGGAGGAAGAAGGAGATGAATGAAGGGAGAGGGAGAGAAGAGCACGAAATTTTGTGCTCCAAAAGAGCTTTGAAATCTGAAGTTTAATATTCAAATGATCAAAGTTCAAAAAAATGCACACACAAGGCCTCTATTTATAGCCTAAGTGTCACACAAAATTGGAGGGAAATTTGAATTTCTATTCAAATTTCACTTGAATTTGAAATTGAATTTGTGGAGCCAAACTTTGGAGCCAAAACTTCACTAATTATGATTAGTGAATTTTAGCTATGGTTCAGCCCACTAAATTCAAGATCAAGTCCAAGATTCTCCACTAAGTATGCTTAGGTGGCATGAGGCATGCAAAGCATGAAGCACATGCACAAAGTGTGACTATATGATGTGGCAATGGGGTGTAGCAAGCAAATGCTCACCTCCCCCTCTAAAATTTAATTGGATTGGGCTTCTCCCAATTCAATTAAATTTATTTTCCAACACACACATCAAATATTCACTTAATGCATGTGAAATTACAAAACTACCCCTAATACAAAACTAGTCTAGGTGCCCTAAAATACAAGGGCTGAAAAATCCTACATTTCTAGGGTACCTTACCTACATTATGGAGCCCTAAATACAAGGTCCAAAAATAATGAAACCTTAATCTAATATGTACTAAGATAAGTGGGCTCATACTTAGCCCATGAGCCTGAAATCTACCATAAGGCTCATGAGAATCCTATGGCCTTCTCTTGCATCTCTGGCTCAATCTTCTTGGAGTCTTCTATCCAATGCCCTTGCGGGGCAGGATTGCATCAAACTTCTAGTAACTTCCACTTCCAACTTCCAACTTCCAACTTCCATTTTTAACTTTCAACTTCCAATAACTTCCACTTCCAACTTCCAACTTCCACTTCCAACTTCCACTTCCAACTTCCTACTTCCACTTCCAACTTCCAAATTTTAATTTCAAATTTCAATTTTCAATTTTCAAATTTAACTTTTCAAATTTCAATTTTCAAATTCAAATTTCAATTTTCAATTTCAAAATTTCTTTTTCTAAATATGAAATAGTTTTCTTAAAATATGAAACTAATTTGAAAAGTTTAATAGATTCTTTATGCAAGTCATTGAATGCATCTTGAAGTTCATCAAAAGAAATAGATAAGTCATCTCATAGTTAGAAGACATTACCTCTTTAAAGAAATGGCACAAGTCATTTAATGCATCATGAAATGACACTTCTTTATTCTTCAACCGGGAGAGGTGATTAGCCACCACATTCTCAGATCTCTTCTTGTCTTTGATGACTATATCAAACTCTTGTATGAGTAGGACCCATATAATCATCCTCGATTTTGAATCTACTTTGGTGAGAAGGTGTTTGATGGCAACATGAGCAGTGAAAATCACTACCTTTGACCCCACTAATATGGCATGAATTTTTCTAAGGCAAAGACAATGGCTAGCATCTCCTTCTCTGTAGTGGCATAATTCATTTTTGCTACATTGAAAACTTTGCTAGCATAGTAAATGGCATGGAATGTCTTGTCTTGCCTTTGTCCTACGACTACGTCCACTCCATAGAAACTAGCATCACACATTAACTCAAATTCTTTACTCCAGTCAGGTGCGATCATCACTGGGGTGGTTGTGAGCTTGTCTTTCAGGGTCTGGAAGACCGCTGAACATTCTTCATCAAAATTAAAAATAACATCTTTGTTCAGCAGATTGCTCAACGATCTTGCAATTTTGGAGAAATTTTTTATGAATCTCCTGTAGAACCCTGCATGTCTTAGGAAGCTCCTGATGCCTTTAACATTTGATGGTGGTGGCAACTTCTCAATGACATCAATCTTGGCCCGGTCTATCTTAAGGCTATGCCTTCTCGAACCATGAAATGACACTTCTCCCAGTTTAAAACTAGGTTTGTCTCCACACATCTCTGTAGCACCATCTCCAAGCTCTTCAAGCAGCATTCATAAGAGGGTCTAAGTACCAAGAAGTCGTCCATGAATACCTCGATACTTTTCTCCACCATATCTGTAAAAATGGCCAACATGCACCTCTGAAATGTGGCAGGTGCATTACATAACCCAAATGGCATCCGTCTGTAAGCAAAGACACCAAAAGGGCATGTCAAGGTCGTCTTCTCCTGATCCTTCAAAGAAGCAGTAGTAAACTTGTCCCGCAAGCCTCTCCAACATCTGGTCCATGAAGGGCAAAGGAAAATGGTCTTTCCTCGTGGCTTTGTTGAGCTTGCGATAATTTATGCACATTCTCCAGCTAGTGACAATCCTTGTTGGGATTAGGTCATTTTTTTCATTCTGAATTATTATCATGCCCCCCTTCTTTGGTACCACCTGGACTGGGCTTACCCAAGCATTGTAGGAAATGGGGTAGATAAGCTCAACCTCTAGTAGCTTGAGCACCTTTTTCCGCACCTTTTCCTTCATTGATGGGTTAAACCTTCTCTTGGGTTGTCTGGCTGGTCTATATTCTTCCTCCATCATTATCTTGTGCATACAGTAGGTAGGATCGATTCCATTCAGATCTGATATGTGCCATCCAATTGCCTCCTTGTATCTCTTAAGGACCTCTATCAACTTGTTTTCCTCTTCTGTTGTAAGCTTATTGTTGATCATCACAGGCTTGGTCTCGTTCTCCTCCAATAACACATACTTTAGGTGGTTAGGTAAGATCTTCAGCTCCACCTTGGTCTTCTCGGGTGGACTCCCACTTTTCAATTCTTCAAAACTAGTTATTTTCTTCACGATCTATGTCTTCCAAGCAAGCCCTTAGATCCTTCTCCTCTTCATTGGTTAGACAATCTACAGCATTGATCAAAGCTTTCTCCAGTGAAATTTGTGTAATTGAAAGAGCACTGACATCTTCTTTATTGACCTCCTCCACCTTGAAGCACCTCCTATCTTCCTCTGGGTATTTGATTGCTTCAAAAAGGTTGAAGGTTACCTTTTGGTCGTCAACGCTCATTTCCAAATTTTCATTCCCCATATGTACCACACAGTTGGCAATCAACATGAAGGGTCTGCCTACGATAAGAGGAATCTTCGTATCTTCTTCTATGTACATGATGACAAAATCCACCGGGAAAGTAAAGTGGTGAACTTTGACACAGATATCTTCTCCTACCCCGTACGGTCTTATGATTGATCGGTCTACGAGCTAGAGAGTCATCTTGGTAGGGTCTATCTTCAGATTTCCAATTCTTCTACACATTGACAGGGGCATCAAGTTGATGCTTGCCCCTAAGTCAATGAGAGCCTTCCCTACTGACTCATTCCCTATAGTGCAAGGGATTGTCATGCTCTCAAGGTCTTTCAATTTCTTGGGCAGCTTCCTCTGTATCACCGCACTGCAGTTTCCTCCCACCATAATGCTTTCATTATCAATGTACTTCCCCTTCTTGGTGAGGATGTCCTTCATGAATTTGGTGTAGAGTGGCATCTACTGCAAGGCTTCCCCAAATGGCATGGTTATCTCCAACCCCTTGAATATCTCCAAAAAAACGCTTGAAGTAGTGATGCTTATTCTTCTTTGATGGTACTAAAGGATATAGGGGCTCCTTTAGAGAGGCTAGTGGCTCTTCTTTCCTAGCCTCTCAGGCTAGCTGGCTTTTGGTCTTAGAGGTTAAGACCTTCTTATATTTTTCTTTCTCTTTTTCCTTCTTCTCTTCTTCCTCATTCTCTTCTTCTTTGTCTGCCCATTCCTTCCTCAGACTATTCTCCTTTAGCTTTCTCTTTTTCTCCTTGCGCTCTCATCTGGCTTCTAGTCAACACCCCCCTGCGTTCCTCCTTTAGGTTCTTCTCTATGTTGGCTCCAAAGCTGCTGGTGGGTCTTTCAGCCATTTGTTTGGCTAATTGTCTTACTTGTATCTCCAGGTTCTTGATGGAGGACTCCATGCTCCTATAGTTGGACATGAATATCTGCATGAATTGATTCAGCGTCTCCTGAAGCTTGTTGGTCTTCTTATAAAGATCTATCCCTTGGTTAGAATTTTGGGCTGGTTGACTTTTCTGCTCCTTTTTGAACTGGTTCCCCGGATGATTCCTCCAGCTTGAGCCCTGTGTTAAATTCATCCCTTGGTTGAATCCCGATGGTCCTCATTGGTTGTAGCCTTGGAATCCGTGGCGACTCTGAGCTCCCATGTAGTTCACCTCCTTGGAAGAATCTTCTTGGGCTATGCATTGCCCTAGCTCGTGTGCTCCACCGCAAATGTGGCATCCCCCTATTTGCATGATTGAATAGTGAGAGGGACATACCGCTTCTATTTGTTGAGGGAGCTTGCTGAGGGTTTTCGTTAGGTCTCTATCTGTCGGGCCGATAGCTTGTTTTGGGCCAATGTTACATCTTGGGCTGTGAGTTCCAGAAGGCTTCTCTTTATTGGCATGTATGCTCAATCACGAAGGATGGCGTAATCATTGGCTGCCATGTTCTCTATCAGCTCCATTGCCTCCTTCAATGTCTTCAACTTGATTTTTCCCCCTGCGGATGCGTCAAGGAGTTGCTTTGACTGTGGTCGCAGGCCATCTTTGAGATGTTTAGTTGCACCAGCTCGTTGTACCCATGTGTAGGCGTCTTTCTGAGTAGTCTGTGAAAATGGTCGAGTGCCTCACTGAGTGATTCATCGGGGAATTGGTGGAATGAGGATATTTCCATCTTCCCCTTAGCAGTTTTTGACTTTGGGAAGTATATCTTTAAGAACTTTTCGACTACTTTCTCCCAGGTCCGCAAGCTATTGCCTTTAAAGGAGTATAGCCACCTTTTTGCTTCCCCTACCAAAGAAAAAGAAGATAGATTGAGGCATATGGCATTCTCAAGAACACCGGCTATCTTTATCGTGTTACAAATTTCTATGTAGGTGGTGAGATGAGCATAAGGATCCTCATTTGGTAGACCATGGAAGAGGTTTCCTTATATCAGTTGTATGAGAGAGTGAGGATAAGATATGTTGGCCGCTTGAACCTTCGGCCTTGCAATACTGGTGAAGAATTATGGGGTAGTTGTACTAGAGTAGTCCTCTAGTGTCACTCGTCGTGCATGCTCCTCTTCCATTTGATAGTAGCTTTGTGGAAAGGATGGAGGTGAGGGTTGACTGCTCCCTTGTATTTCTTGCTCTCTTCTTCTTCTTGCGGCGTTGTTACGCCTACAAGTGGCTTCAATTTCTAGATTAAGTGGAGCTAAATCTTCGGCTACATTTCTACCTCACATACACAAAAACAAGCACTACCATGCAAATTATAGAAGAAAAATAATGAATAAAATTAAAATTGTAAAATAAAGAATAAAAGAATTAATAATTACAAATTGAAAATGTATGGCAACCAAGTACGAAGAACAAAGTCCAGGCAACGACGCCAAAAACTTGTTAACGATTTGGCAATTGTACCAAATGTTCAAGTAGTAAAGACTCGGAAGTCCGAGTGTCAATTTCCACAAGGACTTTGTTTTGTACTTGTGTTGGATAATTTTTAATTTATAGAGGAAAATATAAAATGAGGTAAAAAAGATGAATTTAAAAGAACAAGATATAAAATAATAAATATTAATAGACAAAAGAAATAATAAAAGACAAAAGAATTAATAGGGAATTCAATGATATGAGAATATTAGGGCCTAGCATGCCTCATTTGCCTAAGATGTATTATTTTTTATTTTTCTTTATCAATCAGGTGAATTTATCCTACCCTCATCTATTAGATTACTTGCCCCTGATATCTCACGATGACAAGTCTATTTTACCTATCTATCCCCCAAATGGCTTTGCAAAGATTCAATAGATAAAATGCATGAAGTTCTTCTAGATACTTACTTTGATGCATGGACATAATGCAATCATTCCATGTCTAACAATGATTTTATTAAGATACTCATTACTTTTAGTTCTATTAGAAATTACCCTCTGTCGAGCAACTAATTCTTAAAACTAATGCATACAAAACCTTTCGTGTATTCCTATTAAGGATTACCCTCTATTGAGCACCTAACTCCCAAAATAATGCAAGGATGAATGATGCATGAAATGAAAAGTAAGAAAGGATAATAGGAAAAAAAACACTTGTTGCATTGATAAATATGAAGTGTACAATACATCTTTTGGCCTTTTAGGCTTGCCTGACCCTAACTAAGAGTTTAGCCTTTCATAGCCATAAGGGGTCTTACACTTGAAAAGAGGTTTAGAAACTGATGGAGGAGAAGGGATAGAAAAAGGAATAGAAAATGATGAGAGAGAAGAAAGCATTCCCTAAGGTAGAGTTCTCAAACTTTGGGTGTGTATTAGAGTGCTCTGAGACTCGGTGTGTCTTTTCTCCTTGGCTTGACTCTCTTTTTATAGTTGTTGGAGTAGACTTGAGTCTGCGTGTTTGCGCTTAGCACGCTTGCTTACTTAGTGCAGGTGCCTGCCTGTATTTGTGCTTAGCGCGTGTTGCTCACTTAGTGTGGTGCTTGTATTCACGCTTTGCGCGCCTCTTCCTCGCTTAGCATCAATGCTTGTTTTCACGCTGAGTGTGCCCTGAGCGCGTCTTTGGCTGAGCTTTTTTTTTCTTCAAATATTTGCTATTTTCTGCATCTTTTTGACTTTTAATCTCTCATTTTTCATATATGCAAAAGTCACGAATAAGAAAAACATCAATTTCTAACAATTAAGCATAAATAATTGCTAAATAATTATTTTTAAAAATATTTTTCCTCTCATATTTAAGAGTTATCAGTATACCATTTATTCAATCCATTCATCAATTGCTAAATATAACACTAATATTGTAGCAAATGCTTTCCAAATAAATTATGTTAGAGCATTTATATAACAGAAAAGATTTATTAGTTTGAATTAATGCAATATACTAGTTCGTTGGAATAATTTAAAAGTAAAAGCGCTCCTTTTATTACTAAATATAATTCATATTTGTGCTTATTTTTGTTAGAAATTTTGTCTATATTTATACCTCGTAAGCTTTAAATCAAGATTGACTTGTGTAAGAAAAATAAAGATTGACTTGTTATTATAGGATGTTGTATCACTTGTTTCGATGCCTTTAAACTTTTCTTAATCTTTACCTCAATTAATGTTTCTACTATTTGAAGAATGTTTTTTTTTTCAAATTGAATGTTTAAGGCTTAATTGTATTTTTATCTCTAATTTTTTATTTTTGATGAATTTTATTTTCAATAAATTAATTTGATAAATTTTACCTTTAACTTTTAAGAAACTTTCGAATTTTATCCTTTGTCGTTTTATTCCTGACACTTCTTATCCCAAATTTTTTTTGACAAATTTTACACCCAAATTTTTTTTGGCAA
Organism: Glycine soja; assembly: GCF_004193775.1. NCBI lineage: Eukaryota > Viridiplantae > Streptophyta > Magnoliopsida > Fabales > Fabaceae > Glycine > Glycine soja. The sequence goes on along the minus strand of NC_041011.1, from coordinate 39,159,308 downwards.
ATTTTATCCCCAAACATTTGTGTTTATTAATGAATAAATGATAAAAAATAAAATTCAAAAATTTATTAAAAGTTAGATAAAATACACCAAATTAATTTATTGAAGTACTCGTCAAACACTAAAAAGTTGAGAATAAAAAATACAATTAAGTCTATTTTTAATTCTCTTCTATTGATAATGTTATTTTTTGTCTATCTTAATATGCAATGGTAACTTTTTAAAAAAAACTGGAGTGTGAATTGATCTTTGATAGTTTTGTGTTTCAGGCTATTAACGTCATTAGGGAATTGTTATTCTCACCTCCACTTTACTATTTACACCCCCACATGCTTTAAAAAATTGTTCACTAAATATCTTTTTTCATAAAAAAAAAACATGATTTCATTAAATAAAAAGGTTGCAACAAAATACACAGCAAAAATATGTTTACACAATAAAATCATATTTTTATTGTGTGTGTTTTTTTTTTGCACCCCTCTTACTCAATGTTTCCATTTTGTTAATTTTTTAAAATTATTTTTGAATTAATTATGATACAAATCATTTGAAGAGATGACACACATTACCTTTTTAAATAATAATGCAATTATTTGTGATTTAATTACCTCAATTTTTAATTAAATTTTTTAATTTGATGACTCAAGTTATCCTTTTTAATTGTAATCAAATAAATTATGACACAAGTTAGTATAAGAATTAATTCAATTATTATGATTAATAAAGGTCATTCATATGATAATTAATTCTATTAATTTTATAAATGCTAACCTCTATTTAATTAACTCAATTTTAATTAAAAAGATAATTTATATAATACTGAATACTATTAAAAAAAGGTAAAATGTATCTTAATTAATTTAATTTCAATTTTTAAAAAAGATAATTTATATCACTATTAATTTGATTACTTTAAACAAAGTAACTTATATCAAATAATTAATAAAAAAATTCTTGAAAATTTAATCCAACAAAAATGAATTTTTGTTGAGCAAAATATATAATAGAATAATGTTTTCATTATGTATTTGATCCACAAAAATGTGTTTCTACTATGTAAGGGAGGTGCAAAAAAATTAGACAACCAAAATATGATTTGGTTGACAAAATATACAACTAAGTCACGTTTCAAATGTTTATATTTTGACATCCCCTACACGATGGAAACATGATTCTTTTGTGTATTTTGTCAATATAATCATGTTTTCATGAAAAGTGTATTTTTAGAATATCAAAATTTTAAGGCCATTCCCAATTCCCATGATTAGGGGTTTAAGTGGGTGTAGATCACCCGTGAATCTGAAATGATCCAAACCAACCTAAGTAGTTTGAGTTGGGTAATTTTTGTGTTTGAGTTAGACCCGAACTGAACCAATCAAATCCGTTGAGTTTTGGGTTAGGTCACGGGTTTTAATATCTAAACCTGCTGACCTGTTAATTTGTATTAAATTATTATTATTATTATTATTATACTATATATTTTTAAATTTTTTTAAAATGAAATACTATTGACTATTGATTACATAGATTTATTGACTTGAATTGAGTAAGTATCAACACATCTTTAACCTTCAAGATCAAAGCAATAAGGATTTTATTAATTAAAGTCACTTTAAATGAGCTTCTAAAAATATTTAGAATCTATTTACAAAGAGTATGTCTCATAATGTATTATTGGTTTTAGTAGAAAAAAGTGTTTGAAACTTATCCTCACTATGCTTATTGAAACTCCTTATCTTGAATATCATATGTTTAATTTCTCATCCCCATGGATAGATAGATAGATAGATAGATAGGAGACAATTGTAACACCATTTACCCCAACATGCATATAAATGAAAAAAAAATATAAAATATGGAATCTAATTAGAATCAATTTTATTTAATAAAATCGTAAGTAAATCCATGTAGGTAAAAGGTTTGCATTCGCTTCACTGTTATCAAATAAGACTTATTATAAACATTTTTGACTCACAACAAAACCGTTTAAGTTTACAAAAGAACTCAAGTTAAGTAAAGAAATAAATAGTAAAATAACATGTTCAGGACATTATGCAATTAAAACAAAAATCAATGCCCCAATATCACATCCTACCAGAGCATTGTGACCCGGCGTCCTCCAACATGAGGTTCCTTAAAGCAATCCACCTAGTTATCTGCTCCCACTAACATAAGTTTCGAGATCATCACAAGATCCAAATACAAACAACACAAAGGGAGTGAGTCATCACATTTCTCCACGAATAGAGATAAATGAACGCATACAACTATGTTATAAATATAACAATAATATAATTATAGCAACAATATAGGTATAACAAGGCTCAACTTTGGCATAATTCGCATCTTTTCAACACTCATCACGTAACATCACTTGTCCTAGAATTTAATCACAAATCACATTCTATGCCTTCACGATTAATCACATATTCAAAACAACACATTTCATATACAATACAACATCTCACACTTACACAATTCATTACACACTATCACATAACATGTCATAATAATCATTACATAGGCATTATACAACAGATATACTAAGACTCAATCTTATATGCAATGTGGTACCATGTTAATAAAAAACCTCGTGTGGCACCTAGGAGTACATGACAAGATGGACCACACACTAGAAGTCAGGTTACTTTCACTAGGTGAAATCATAGGAAGACCAGTTAGGGTCACTCCATCTTGCGAGAATACTCCAACCATATGGGATCAATATATGCTTAGAGGAGCACTCAAACCGGGTGTATTTACTCCCAAGGTCTAGACTCCGAAGAGTTCATCAGGGTCTCTCCTTCTTGATTCAGGTCCAACTCAGAAAACATTTTAATACACAAACTCTATTTATGAACTATAATAAACATGTAACATCTCCTTTTTCGTAGACTAAATTAAAAAATATTGTTATTTATAAATAAATAGAATTTTATAAAATGATAAGGATTTTTATAATTAAATAAATAAGAAGAAATAACTATATTAATTAAAATAATGATTTTAGAGAAAATAAAGAGTGTATTTTATTTATTCGTTTGATAGAAAATAAAATAGAATTCTTTTTTATAAAATAATAAAAATAAATAAATAAAGTAAATAATAAGTTGTGAGTATTCTAAATATAAATAGTGATAAACTGACAAGCCTCCTCTTCTCCTCATTTTCGTTTTTCCCTCATTTCCTTCCAAAACTCTTTTTTTTTCACATACCACCAAACCTATCTCAGAAAAACAACGATCTCGGACTTATTTACCGTTGGATCATTGTGAAATTTAAACACCATGTTTTAAATTCAACTCTGAGCATTCTCACCGTTGGGAATTTCGTAAGCATGTCGGAGATGAGAGCAATACCATTCGTATTGTAACTTTTCCTTTTCCGCAGAAACCCAGAGCTGTCTCGGTAAAAATATGTAACCAGATTTTTTAACCGTTGGATTGTCGTGAAACTTTGATATGTTTTTCGAGATTCAATTTTACACACCTTCACCGTTGGGATTTGCGAGAAAATATTCATGGAGGGAGATAATGGAATCGCACCAAGACAGTACAAATGGAGGCTTCAATCCCTTCTCATTCTCTCTAACGTTTGGGAACCTTATAAGAGCAATCAGAGGAGAAACTTGAGAAATCTCAAGAAATTGCTAGAGATGCCGATATCACTGTCGGAAGACACGTGAGCCCGCTTAGAGGTAAGGAATGAGTTATTCATAATTGGGGATTAGTGAGAACATATATAGGAATACTTAGAGGATTAAATTGGGGTTTATTTTGGGGTGTTTATTAAATTATAATTTTTCCTTTACAATTATAAATACAATATTATTGTCCTTATGTACCAATTGATGTTCTCATAAGAATTAATTGATAAACTTGAGTGTTCTTGATGTTTTGAGTTTTAACCCATGATTTTGATATAATTGTGTGAAATTATTTAAGGGATTTTACTGTCCATGTTGTGATAAACCTTTTGTATAAATTGTTATAGTGAGATTATGAAATGGTGATTCAAATTGTGAGTATGTAATAAATTAAACCTGTGATGAATGGTTAAATAAATGTGTATTGAGATGTAAGCTATGAACTGTGCAATCACACAATTGTAAGATCCTTTAAGGGCGACGAGTATTGTGATGGAATCCATGTGGGAACCCGACGAGATAAAATGATTTTGAAAAATAATTGAGTAGTTGTGTGTATTGTATAGTTCATAGGTAAAGTATATATGATTCATGAGGTGTGATAACGTGTTAAATTGAGATTATACCATTGTGATTGAGATCAAGTGTAAGTGATAAAATGAGTATGTATATGATTGAGATATATATGTGCATTGAGATGTTGTGTGCATTGAGTTGTGAATTATGAATTGTACAATCACACGACCATAAGACCCTTTAAGGGTGACGAGTTAATGCTAAGACCCTTTAAGGGCGACGAGTTAATGCTAAGTCCCTTCAAGGGTGACGAGTTAATGCTAAGTCCCTTTTAAGGCGATGAGTTAATGCTAAGACTCTTTAAGGACGACGAGTTAATGCTAAGACCCTTAAAAGACGACGAGTTAAAACTATTTTGAGAACAATTGAGGAGTCGTGTGTTCGTACAGTTCATAGATAAAGTCTGTGTACTAAAATGTTTTTTGGGTTGGACCTAAATTAGGAGGGAGAGGCCCTGACAGACTCTTCGGAGTGTAGGCCTTGGGGGTCACCCGGTTTAAGTGCTCCTTTAAGCCTGTGCGGATCCCACATGGTTGGAGCATTCTTGCAAAACATTGTGACCCTGACTGGTCTCCCTATGATATTACCTAGTGAAAGTGACTTGACTTGCTAGTGTGTGGTTTGTCTTGTCATGTACTCCTAGGCGCCCGACGAGATTTTTCACTGACATGGTACCACATTGCATATAGGATTGAGTGTTAGTGTATATGTTTCATAACGCTTGTGTATTGATCGGTATTGATTGACTTGGTGATATTGTGTGTTGATCCTTGAGTACGTGAATGTTGTGAAGATGAATGAGATGTGTTGTGTTATGATGTGATGTTGGGTGACAAAGTGGTGAAATGATGTGAGTTATGTTTAAGTAAGTTTTATTTTGTTTTTATGATATATACACCTACATGTTGTCTCGTTACTCTTCATTAGTTAGGAATGTGATAACTCACTCCCAGTGTGCTATTTGTGTTTGGATTTTGTGATGATCTCGAACCTTGTGTTCGTGGGAGTAGATGAATAAGTGGATGACTATGAAGAACCTAATGCTAGAGGACACGAGAACACAATGCTCTAATAGAATGTGACATTAGGGTATAGGTTCTATATTAATTGTATGAAGTTTTAGACGACCTTGTTTTGAGCCGAAGTCAATTTATTATTTATTTGAACAAGTTTTATTATGATGTTAGAAAGGTAAATGTGAGCCTTTTATCCTTTTGAAAGGCTTGTATTTAAATGTGTTTTAAAAACTTTTAATTAAGTTTGATTTCTTATTTCTTTTATTATTAGTACATATATGTATGGGGTAGAGGGTGTCACAAAACACATGACTCCTCAATTGTTCTCAAAATAATTTTAACTCGTCGCGTCTCAAAGTGATTCAACTCATCGGGTTCCCACAGTGGATCTCATCACAATACTCATCGCCCTTAAAGGGTCTTACAGTCGTGTGATTGTATAGTTCATAGCTCCCAAATCAATGCATACAAAATCTCAATACACATGTATCTTACAATTCAACACATACTCAATTTATCACATACACACAATCTCAATCACAATGTTATAATCCCAACACAATATGTTATCACGCCTCATGAATCATATAAACATCACACAATATTAATATTTACATGGCATAAAACATGTATATATTATTTTCAATTAAAAAAAGTTAATAAATAATTAAACTAAAAATGCATTGAAAGTATTTATCGTTGAATCTTAATATATTAATTTACTTTGATTTAATTTTATTATTTGAACTATTAATTCCTAATTTATTTTAACAATTCATATACATATATATGTGTTATAATCATCAACACGTAATAAGCTTATGAGACCAAAACATGACAAAGAACATTTCCAACAATCTAATCTCATGCTAATCTAGTAAATCTTGTCCAAAACACAAACGAATTATATGGAAATTAAATGCTTCTCACAACACGGGGAGTAAAACTGCTCAAACAAGTTCACATAATCATATCAAATCAAATGAATTAAAATCATAGGTTCAAAAACACGAAAACACTAAGAGCACTCAATTTTATCAACCAATTCGCATTATGGCATCAATTAGGCCGTCAAACATAATGTTGGATCAAGTGGCCTCGGAATAATTAAGAAGGGGGAGGGGTTGAATTAATTATTAATGAACCTTTACTAATTAAAAATCTATCCTTCTTAATGTTACTAAATTCAATTAGGCTTTTACTATAATGTTAAGAAAGTAAAGAACAAAAATAGAAACTTAACCAAAAGTAAAAGCGATAATTAAAGTGCACAGTGGAAATTAAAGAGTACAGGGAAAAAGAAGACAAACACAAGAGTTTTACACTGGTTCGGCAATAACCCGTGCCTATATCCAGTCCCCAAGCGACCTGCGGTCCTTGAGATTTCTTTTCAACCTTGTAAAAACCTTTACAAGCAAAGATCCACAAGGGATGTACCCTCCCTTGTTCTCTTTGAACAACCAAGTAGATGTATCCTCCACTTCAACTGATCCACAAGAGATGTACCCTCTCTTGTTCTCAGTTACAACAATCCAAGTAGATGAACCCTCTACTTGTACCACAAAGGATGTACCCTCCAATGTGTTAAGACAATGTTCTCAGGCGGTTAGTCCTTTGAAACTTTGTGAAGGGGAAACAAAAGATATCTCAGGCGGTTAGTCCTTTGAAATCTTTTGTTTAAGGGAAAGGGAAGAATCAAAAGAATTCTCAGACTGTGTCGTTTTGAATTCTTTGAAAAGGGAGAAGGGAGACACAAAAGAATTCAGGCGGTTAGTCTTTCATTCTTTTGGAAAAGGGAGAAGAGAGACACAAAAAGAATTCAGGCGGTTAGTCCTTGGCAAATTCTTTTTGGCAAAGGGAGAAGAGAATGAAAAGATATAACACACTTGTTTTCTGTGAAAGAACAAGGTTTGGAAACCAGAAAACTCAGAAAGATTTTGGCAAAGGAAGAAGAAGAAGAAGAAGTTCAAAAAGATGTTCAAAGAGATTCAAAGGTTGTAAAAGTATATCTTAAAAGTTATTGAAATGCAAGTCAAGGTCTTGCTTTTATATACTCTTCATGTCTGGTCAAGAAAAACTATTGGAAGAGTTATAACCTTAAGAAAAACCTGAAAACCATTGGAAGAGTTACATATCTTGATTTTTATTTAAAACTTGTCACTGGTAATCGATTACCAAGACCATGTAATCGATTACACAAAGCTTTTATGAAAAGATGTGACTCTTCACAATTGAATTTGAATTTCAACGTTCAGATACACTGATAATTGATTATCAATATATTGTAATCAATTACACCATTTAAAAATCAATTGGAACATTGCAAATTCAGTTAAAAGCTTTTGAAATCAAACTTTGTCACTGGTAATCGATTACAGGAAACTGGTAATCGATTACCAGAGAGTAAAAACTCTGGTAACTTAGAAAATTTTGAGAAAAACTCTTTTGAAAAACAAAATTGTGCTATGTTTGTTTTTTGAAAAATCTTTTCAATACTTCCCTTGTGAAGTCTTCTTGATTTCTTCTCTTGAATCTTGAATTCATCTTCTCTTGAATCTTGAAATCAAACTTCTCTTGATTCTTGAATCTTCTTGATTTCTTCTCATGAAACTTGAAATTAATCTTGATCTTGAACTTGTTGACTCAATCTTGAAATCATTCTTTAGCCTTTTTGTTATCATCTTTATCATCATCAAAACTGCTTGAATCAACTTGATTCATTATCATGATTCATCATCATGAAGCTTGCTTCTAGACATAACAATCTCGTGATTATAATCATAAAGGTAGAATTACAATAAAATAAACATCCCAAAATAAACCTCAATTTGATCCTCTAAGGATCCTTAGTTGTGTTCCTTCTAACCCCAATTGCGATAAACTCATCCCTTATCTCTAAGTGGGCTCACGTGTTTAGTCTGACAGCGATAGCGGTGTCTCTAGTGATTTTCTAAGATTTCTCAAGCTTTTCCTCTAGTTGTTCTATTAAGGTTTCTAAGCGTTAGAGAGAAGGAAAATGGATTAGAGCCTCAATTTCACTATCTCCGAGCGAGGGACATTTCTCTCTCTATTTGGGTGTATTTGGAAAAAAATAGGGTTTTGGGAGAGGAAGAAGGGAGAATGAATTTGGGTGGAAAAGAGAGTGTAAAAATACTCTGATCCTATTATTTACTCTATTTTTTTGTTTTATTATTTTATAAAAAATGAATTTTATTTTACTCTTTTATTAAATAAATAACCAATTAAAACATCATTTTATTTTCTAAAATATCATTTTACTCTATTTATTTTCTAATACTATGAGACCCTTATTTTAATTAACAAAAACTATTTCCTCTCATGTATTTAATTTCTAAAAACTTTATTAAGTTTTAAATAAAACGCTTTTTATTTATTTTACGAAAAATGAGGTGTTATATCAATGGAGTGGAGTGGAGTGTGGTAGCATAAAAAAAAAATCTTTTTAATAAAAAATTTGACAAGAAACAATTGTGTCTAATTCATTTAAAGAACAAATAAAATTAAATGTTTTGATATGTTGATTCAATCTAACTCAAATCGTTTATAAACCGATTGATTTAGGTTAGATTTCATTTTTCTTTTAGAAAATCAACCCAAATCAATCTATTTAAATTTAATTGGGTTGAATCATAGATTAGATCAAATTCAACCCAAACTCACGACTCCGCTTACACTTGTAGTCATTATTGCTTTGTTTGGAGAGTATTGCTAGGTGCACCCAGCATTCTAAAAAAATGGCAAAATTGTCCTTGCTTATTTTTCCTCTTACGGATCAACTTGATCCGTAAGAGGAAAAATAATAATTTATTAATTATACAACATATTTAAAGATATTTATTTTATGATAAAATTTATAAAGATATTTATTTCATTATTTATAATATAATTTAATATATTTATTTATTTTATTTATTATAATATATTTATAAATATTGATTTATTATAAATAATTAATTTTTTAATATATTTTTTTAGAATAAATTTGTTTAGAAGATGATATTAAAATACTTACTCAGTCCCATTATAATTATTGTTTAAGGTTATTTTATACATATTAATAAAAATCAATAAATACATAAAAGATAATAATAATTTTAGTAAATTAATATTATCATCACTAATTTATTTTTTATTTTTATAATTAATTTATTTTTTATGTCCATTTTTTGTTTAATTTTTTTCTACTCATGATGTCCATTTTTTGTTTAATTTATTTTTTTCTACACCCTTCAACTTCTTTATTTAAATTATATTTAAAGTTATATTTAAAATTATTTTTTATTAGTTGGTAAACTAAGTTAACTAGACCATTTATAATATTTTACATATATTATAATTAAGTTAACTAGACCATTTTAATAACACGTGTGTATATAGACACAAATGGAATACACAATCAATGGAAATAAATAAAACTAACATTACTAATGAAAATAAATAAAACCAACGCTACTCATGAAATGGGTTCATGTACAATATCTGTATATACATGGAATATCAATAGAAAATATGTAAATAAACTACGCCTGATCTGTGCGTCGCCTGCGTCTAGACCTAACATATACTAGATGGTCCTGTGTCACACTCCTGGCCAATCTGAGGCATTCTTCGATCACCTCATGTGTCGATGAGCCAGGCGTGACCACCCCTAGACTCAGATGGCGCTCCAACCTCTTAGCAATGTCATCACAAATTTCCTGTTACATACAAAACAAACTGATTACACAAATTATTATGCAAATATTGAGGTAAATGACATAAATTATTAGTATTACTTACCACTGCATGTCTAGGCTCCTCCACAGATGTCGACGATGCTCCTGGCTCCGGCACGTGAGGGATATCCGTCTGTGGGGCCTGAGGGACGACTCGGGGCTGCGGGGCGTGACCATGAGGCAGAGGATCTGATGCGTGGCCTGGTGTCATAAGAGGATGGGAGATGCAGAAGAACCAGTCCATGTAGTCACTGGAACACACCCCTAGCACAACGCACACCTCACCTGCTGGAACGATATGATCCTCGTAGTGCATCCACCTGTCGTGTATATCATCATACGAGACCCATGAATCGACAGGAGGAGCAGGAATGGTCTGTGTGTAGCCAAACTGCCGCACGACCCTCCGGTCGATAATAAATAGCAATAGGCCCCCAACGCAAGAGACCGGAATAGCATGATCTGACGTGGAAGTCCCGGACCTCCCGATGCTCCCCATAAGGGATCCAACAGACATCCGGAATCCGGAGTCGGTCTAGGTGCTCCTTGTACGCCGGCGTGCGAATGCTCTTCACGGTCTTCTTCGTCGCAATCCACCTGCACGCACGCGAGGAAGCCTCGTCGTAGTCCTGATCAGCGGTGGACTCCGCGACCGAGGGAAAGTGCTCGTAAATCTAGCACTACAGATGTAACATTAAAATTATAAACATTAATAATGAAAGTGTAACAAAATTTAAAGTTGAACATTGTTGAGCCTGAATGAATGAAAAACATATTTGTTACCTGCAGCAGTGTGATGTAACTGCCAAGTTGTCGACTGTGGCTCATAGATGCATCGTTCAGCTGGTCGTACATATGAACCAGAGCAGCCACTCCCTAGGCGTACCTCTCTGTCATACTGAGGTCACGAAGGGCCTCCAAGTAGACAACATGCACATTGGTTGCACTCTTGTTAGCAAACAGAATGCAACCCAGAAGATGGAGAAGATATGCGCGAGCCGCAGCTGTCCAATGACCTGTCTGGCATCGACGCTCATATATATCACGTACCCACTGCAGGCGTACGTACAGTCCACGACACTGGGCTGTCTCAGCCCTGGCAGACTCTATAGAGACAATCAATAAGTCGACCAGCATCTGAACCACATCGTCCACGTGCAAGGGCTGAAAGGCGTGTAAGTCTCCAATCACAGGCAGATGGAGAAGCGAGGAGACGTCATCCAGCGTGATGGTGAGCTCTCCCACCGGGAGATGGAAACTAGAAGTCTCCCGGTGCCACCGCTCCACAAACGCGGACAAAAGTCCCTGATCGCCGGTGTCTACCGAACACGCGATCAGAGGACTTAGTCCTGTACCAGCAATAAGTCCCTCAATGGCAGGGACAGGCCTGCCTAAATTGTGGACCTTCCTCCCATGAGATGATAGCTTCAATTCAGGACGCTCTTGAATTGAAGTATAAAGGAATGCAAAATTTGTTAAAATCATCATTTAAAGGATTAGTGTAACCACAATAGTCTGCCACAATAGTAATAAAAATTTCTAGGGCCAACCATGTGGATTAGTGTTTTTATATTAATTAAGGACGTTGGTGTCATACAAGCACTAGGTATTGATGGTTTGGAATATTTGGATAATTTCATACAAGCACTAGGTATTGATGGTTTGAAATATTTGGATAATTTCATACAAGCACTAGGTATTGATGGTTTGGAATATTTGGATAATTTCATACAAGCACAAGATATCTTTTGGAATTTTTTAAATGAAGTAATTCATGCTAATCAATCAATACTATTTATCTATAATCATAATTCATACAAGCACTAGGTGTCAACATCTCAATATAATCATAATTCATGCTAATCAATATATACTATTTGGATATGATTGTTCTTTAGTAGAAATTGAGTAGATGTAGATCTATGTAAGTTAGTCCTTGGTTGCTTCTCTGCGTGATTGGAATTTAGAAGGGATGCTGAAACCTTGGTTGCTTATCTGCGTGTACCCTCATAAGCTTCAGTGGATGAGTGAAGTCTTAAGTCGTTTTCTTGAATTATTGGTTACTGGAGGAGAACATGGTTGAATGTAACATTGACTATTTACATGTCAATATAATCATAATTCATGTTAATCAATATATACTATTTGGATAATTCCCTAAAAGAGGATATATCTATATATAATCATAATTCATGCTAATCAATCAATACTATTTATCTATCTATATGTCAACATGTCATTATTTACAACCAAATTGTGACTAAGGTCAAAACAAATTGTAACAACAATCTAATAAGAATGATCCAAATTACAACCAATATTTACTATTCTACCAAAGTAATGCTAAACGTTGAAAAAAAATTTCGTCAAATATATAAAGTACTCACCTTGTTCAGAGTTCAAACGAAGACCTTGTATTAAAGAAATAGCCTTGATGAAGTAAGCTACAAATTTCAGAATCAAAAACACACAAAATTCAGAGTTAGCAATTTTAAAAATGCAGTTCTAGACAACTTCCGGATCAACATGATCCGTAAGCTGGTTCTACACTACTTACGGATCAAGTTGATCCGTAATAAAGAAAAGGTGTAAACACAATTTTCGGATCAAGTTGATCCGTAAAATTTTTTGGATCATGTTGATCCGGAAATTGTGTTTACAAATCTTGCGAATCAAGTTGATCCGTAAGATTTTCGGATCATGTTGATCCAGAAAAGCTTACGAATCAAGTTGATCCGTAACCTTCCCTGTCAACACCCATGGCGGAGACAAAGACGAAGAGGAACTTACCTCGACAATGCTGACGCGAGGATGCAGCAACACCACCGTCAACACCCACGAAGAAGAAGACGAACGAAGCACGCGATTGGAAGGTCACAAAGAAGACCAGCGAAGGTCACGAAGAAGACGCAGCTAAGCTTTTTCGAGAGGAAGAAGAAGGATTGGAAGGTCACGAAGAAGCAGGAATGGCGAGGAAGAAGTAGAAGAAGCAGAAATGGTAGAAATGAACAGTTTTTTTTTTAAATTAAGTAGCCCAGGGGTACATTTGTCTTTTCCTCTTAATTGCTGGGTGCACCAGCAATAATGCTAGGTGCACCTAGCAGCACTCTTGTTTGGATTAGGAAATGTTGGTGACCAATATGGACCATAACTAACAAGGCCCAACTCAACTATCCTAACCCAATGGAAAAGCTTGACTCCCTCTGAGAGGAGTATATCATAGAGACGGCATGAGAGAATATCATAACCGAAGCTAAAGGAAGAAAAACCAAAGAGGATTCCAAGCTGCCATGCGTAATTCTAGACTCTAGTGGTTAAGTGTGAGCTTTGTACAAAACCAACTTGTACGGGGTTAATACTGTAAAAAATACTCTCTGTTGACTCTAAATAAACACCTGTTAAAGAAAAGTCAAAATTCTCAATGTTACTAACTAGTAAGTATCATTCTTTTAACTAATTTATAACTTTAGTTGATTAATTTATATTTTATTTGATTGAAATAGAAGTGTTTAGTAAACAAATTTATCTTCCTAGTTTACAGTATTTTTTTTTTAATTCCTACATTGCACTTTTGATTTCCATGATGTAGTATTCGAGAGATTTCAGTCCTCACATTTTTATTAATTTTCAAAATTAGTAGTATTATTTAAAAATTTAAAATTAATCTATTATTAAATAATCCACAAAAAAATCTCAACAGAGATCTCATCTTAACACACTCAACTTTCAGGTTACTTAAATATGGTCTAGACAACCGAAAGAAAAAATTATACTTCCCTTGTTCTCTGTTTAAGGTGATAAACGAAGTCTACAAAGCCAAAATTTTAAAGGAAACAGATAGTTAAACGACAATCAATCCCACATCAATGCCCATCACCTCTTTAAACAGCAAATCAATGTATCTAACTGCTTCCAACTAAGTTCCTTGATAGTCATCGCTAGCTAACTCATCCAAGTATGCATGTAGCTTTTGAAGTCCATCAATTTTGACTCTTGTTTTTTTAGTACCTTGAGCAAGCAAAGGAACCTTTCCTGATGCTACTTCCTTACAATCATCATCTTCTGAATCACAGATTCGACCTCGGCAGCATTATACAAATAAATAAATATCTATGAATAATTTGGCAAAATTTCGGTAGTTGTGTCCTTTCCAACAACCAATGCTATCTGAGATATATTATTATCTTTAGGTTTACAGTAATTAACATATGAAATTAGATATTTGATCTTTTGAATTGATTCTTATTATATTCATTTTTAAGGTTAATTAACTACTTTATAAAAAATCCAATTTAAAACTGAAGTGATTGCATGTTAAAATAACACATTAATAGGATTGGATTGAATGACTTTTGTTCAAAATTAATCTAATATATGTTGCGGACACTCCTTCTATGTTTCATATAAACTAAAATTGCTAGCAAATCATGTTTGTATGTGGTGGCGTAGCTATGTTGGAGATGGCAACAAAAAAATAAAAATAAATTGAATAGGTATAAGTAATAATTTCCTTTAAAGCAATAATTTTCTATGTACAAAAATAAATAAATAAAACAGAGTTAGATAAATGTGAAAACTTGACATTGATAATTGCAAAACAAGGGAAATATTATAACATAAAAAAATCATCCTACAGTCCTCATCAATATTAAAATTGAGGAAAGCATTTCAGGCCTGGACAATAAATAATGAAACATTATTCAAGTCATCAGTGTATATAAGAACCATTGATAATTAAATAATCTATTTTTCATTCCAAAATGAAAAGGAAGGAGATTGAGATTATCTCATCCAAATACTGCCAATGCTTACTCCATTACAGTGTGTATATTCTAATAGTCTTTTACCTCTCCCAATCTTTGCAAAAAACCAAAGGCATTTGCCTCAGCTTTCCCAACTAAGTAATCTATACATGAAAATCACTCCCACCAATTTACTAAATAATGGAAAAGGCTTATTAATTTTGCACTTCAAACAACCATTTATTGTCTGATCATAAACTAAACGAGAAAATGCTCACACTTTTTAACGTTTTCTTCTTGACACACTGTCATTTGGTGAATTTCATACTAGTCCCACCAAAGATGGAATGAGACCTGCATAATTTAGTAAGTCTTTTGCATGAATTTCACCTAATAATAAAATGTGTTAAGAAAAATGTGTCAAAAAAATGTATTACTAGCATTCCTCCCAATTGAATAGCATATTTCCTAATCGCAAGTAATAATAGATCCAAATGAATGAGATGAGGGAAATGGTGGAGATTGACGAGATTTGGCTCATCTGAAGACAAGATGGTGGCATGTATTATCACAAGGGTAAGGACAATCAATGGCCTTAACAACTGCTCGGTCGAAATACCAGTCTCCAACAGAAAGAGCAATTGCCTGCATAAGTGCATATAGTTTAGACTTAGACAGGAAGATCTTAAAATTTAAAAGGGAAGCATAAGAAAATTATAAATACTAGCTTCAGAGATCAAAGATAGAGTCCGAGAACACGATTAGGTTTTAAATAGCACCGACATGGAAGATTATAGAACCACCACTGGATAATCTACTATGTTATGATTGACTTTGATGTGAGCTTACTACTTATACTGATAATAGTAACAGACTAACAGACCACAATGCTTAAGTTGCACAATGCAAGGCTTAAACTTTTTTATTCCTTTTCTTTCTTTCTTTCTTTTTTTTGAGAGGTTCTTTCTTTCTTTCCCAATAAGCACATATCATGAAATGGAATATTGCCATTGTTTCAAACAACAATGTCGTGGATCCATGGCGGAGGAACAAGAATAAATAAAGAAAACAAAAGTACTTCAATGCAATTAATACTTTATATATCAAATATCTAACTGGAAGCCTATTCTACCTCAGAGCAGAAGGATGAAATATTGGCAATCAAACCCCATTAAAAAGCAGATTCCATAAGCAAGCATATATGGCCAATAAACAAAGCATGCATTTACAATTTCCTAGAATTTTTATCAAGGTGAATATCCTATGGCAAAAATCATATAATCATTAAGTAATTATAAGCTCAATCTAGTATACAAACTCCTCCACATACCAAGATGCGATATTCTTAACTAAAACTGCATTAGAGACATGATGAAAGACCCACCTTGTTCCCAATGACAGGAGAGTTGTCAGCAAACCATGTATCCTGCCTCTCAGATTGGCAGTGAGCAAAACATGAATTTATGAACAATCCATTCTGACGTGATCTTGAGAAGCCTTTAATAGCATTCAGCATTTGATTCCTGAATCCTGTATTAGATACAGGGAAATGACTTGTTACACTAATTTACTGAAGATATTTTTGTACTTCTAGTGAAAGCTATATCTCATACGTCAAACCACCTTGCAAATATTGGATTTGTGAAGAAGTACATTTAGCATGATTTAATCTGCAATCATGCCAAAAGCCATGGGGATCTGCTGATGAAGGAGCTAAGCTTGATTGGACCTGATGATAAACAGAAAATATTTGTTTAAGTATAATATGTCTACAATTGATTTAATGCAAGATTTATCGGGAATTAAGCCAACCAGGTGACAAAATCCGACATTTACCTGCCATGAGTCATAGGCAGTATTAAGAATGAATAGCGGGGTTCTAATACCAGCAATCAAATTCTGAGGGAAGAAGCACTGAAAGAGGGGTAAAAGATACATCACTAAAAGCCAAACTCAGAGCAAGTAACAATTATGGAGCATCAAATCTTCGCACATTCATTCAAATGAAACTGATTTTTCTAAATTTTCAAAATAAAAGATATTTATCATTACCGAAGTGGGATCAAGGTGACTAGTACAAATGTGTGGCAGATTCTTTTGCACTCCCTGCAATGGATGGACAAAATATTTATCAAGCTGTAAGAGCTATAAACTTATAATCATGTCAAAATGGACAAGTTTCAAACCATACAAGCTAATTGGCATGTAGCAGATCCTCATTTCATATTAAACAAAGTTTTTCAGAATTCAATTTAACTCCAAACAATATAAGTTCCTACTGAGATTTGGTGAAAAACCTTGTGAAGATCCATGATTAGAACAGCAGTATCCAGCATGGAGTTTGAGTAAAAATGACATTTTATTTCACATTAGCTTATTTGAAATAGTTGAACCAAATACTATTAGTCAATTATCACGATGACCATGAAATAGGAAATGTTATTTTGCTTTCATACTTAAAGAAATTGGTGGCCTCAAAAAAACTGTGGTACCTGTAGCCTTACGACACCACTGAAAAAATTCCTGATGGTATGTCCCCTGGAGACATCAATCCTGTAATAGAATTAACAAAAAATTTAAGGACCAAAAATCCTGTGGTAATGATGGAAACGGCATTCATGGAATGAAATTCTGCAGTTAGTCACATACGCATCAAGAAATAATCCTGCATCACTAAGACACTTCACTTTCGTAGTCTGTGGGAAAAAACCTCTGAATTCATCACAGTGTATAATAGTAGCCAAACCACCAGCCGAGCATCCAGAAAGAAGAGCCTGAAGCAAAAATAGTAGTATCTAACGTGAGAACAAAGATTATATAAGTAGCAATGTATGTGTGCATATGTGTGTACAACCTGCCTGGCAAATCGCATTCCCTTTGACATCAAATCTTCGATTGCTGCCGACCAAATACGCTGTCCTCTAAATTGCAGTTGCGCAGCCTGTCTCAACAGATAATATTTGCCAGTAAGTATTGTCCAATGTAAAATTAAGTGCGTGAAGTGTCATCAACATCATGCCTCAGTTTTTTATATGTTAAAATTGTGATTATCTACACCTAACTGGTAACCAAAAAATAGATGTATCTACAGCTAACATTAGAAGAAAGATGTTACTATTATCAAAACTGAATGAAGAAAGTTGGAAGTCGGCAAAGTTCATTAAGACATGTTGCAATTCAAAGTTTCAAAAAAAAAAAAAAAAGCAAGATAAGAAATAAGAGTTAAGCAGAGGTATTTGTATATTCTCCTATTATCAAATCAAATCTATATACTGCAACGAATGCTATTGCAGATACTACACTAATATTGTAAGCTAACTACGTTTCTTTTAGTTTTTTTTTTATTTCATCTTCTTGTCAGCCTCCACAGAATTAAACACCGTTTCAATTTTCAATAACTCCAAGACATCAAAATCTACCTTATCTTCACCATCCCCAGCAAAAGAGGCACCGTCACAATAACGAATTTTCACTCTGTTCCAGTTGAAAAAATCTGCAACCATAAGGAAACAACATGAGGAAATAGGGGCTGGGGATGGAGAAAGCATAAATAGAATAGTTCAGGTAATTAAATTGAATGAAAACCTGGATTATCTTCAACATTATTGCTTAATATTCCAGTAAAAGGTATCTGTTTTTCCATGAATGTTGATGACCCACGCCGTGTTTTCTTGCGATAAACACATGATCTAACGTCATTACACCACCCACCTCCCTGCCACAGGATTTACACTTAAATACCAACAGAATTTTTTATAGCACAAAAGGGAAGTAGCTTCATCAACACTTGGAAACAACCATACATGACATGTTCAGATCCCAAATAATTTATCTGAGTATTTTCAATCATTATCTTTTCACACACACAATAAAAGTCAATTCCAACATTACTTACACTAGAAATGCTTACTCATTAATCTTTACACAATTAAACTTGCATGGTATATTATTTCGGTATACAAATCTAAATCTATTAAGAAGATATAAATAGAAGCACGTGCTACAGATCAATTTGAAAGATCATATTCATGTGATACCTCTAAATTAACGATCCAGCTGTTTGCTCCTGATCCATATCCCCGATGCAAATGATAAGCAGGCAATGTTCCATCCAAGCAAACTGCGACAACGAAAGAAAAGAAATATATTTAGCTAAATTAAAGGGCTACAAATTCTTATCTATCACCCAAAAATAAGGCTCTATATATGCTTTCTTTAGTTGATAAAAGTGTTGGAAAACTACTAGACAGGACGCCAATGACAGATTCACTTAGAAGATTACTGCACAAGTTCAAACCGTAACTCCATAAGCAATTCTGCCATGCTGCAGCTACTCAACTAGCCCCTAGGTGTTAAGGGATCTCCCAGAGAAGGTTGTCCACCAAGTGGAGAAAGTGACATCACGGATTCAAACCCACACTGATGGAAAAGGTGGGAATTTGTACCAGATCCTTAACAACTAATATCAGCCCGCATAGGCTCTGTAAATGCTTTAGTTTCTGAGTACATGCCTTCATATTTTTAGTCATTTTTTAAAAATTAATTGACATGCAACAAGACTTTCAAGCAATTTTTAATTAGATGAACTACTTTCTAAATAGCAATGGATCTTACTAAAACAAAAATCAGAACAACTAATCAAATCTGCTTCACAAACTCGCATTCATGAGATGAAAAAACAAAGAGGGTGGAGTTATACTGTACCTGCTCCTTTGCCAGCAGCACTTTGAATAACTGTGAGTCCAACCATGAGAGAAGTTCTCCCAAGGAGGGATGAATGTACCTGTTCTTGAGACTCCAACAAAGAGAACTCGGTTTCATTGAAGTGGTGATATTCATAGGCAGAAAAGGAATCAACCCAGAAGCTGAAAACAAGTGCTGCAACAATGCCAAGCCAGAAGAGGTTCCCCATTCTCATTCTGGCTGCTGTTGCTGCTTGTTTGTGAAAGAAACAGCACACAAAATGCACAGTTGGAACAGCAGAAGAAGCCAAAAGGTGGTGTTTTTCCTTGGTTGATTAATAATGGCCCAAACAATGCACTATGTGCCAAATACTAGAAAATAGAGAAATGTGGGAAGGTTCATAATAATACTAAGGAGAGAAGAAGGAAGAAGAGGGATATATTTATAGACAGTGAACAAACAGTGTTTGCCGGGCTTTTTTCAGGTTTTAATTTCAGCATGCGCGTTTCGGATCTTATGTTTAAGCCTTAAGGTTTGATTCAGTAGCAAGACCGGACATAACTTTCGGTCTTTCATAACTTGCTATTACTATTATCGAATTAAAATTAGAATTTTATTTTAATAATTACTATTGAACAAATACTTGTTATAATTATCTCTATATCTAAAGTTGTTGTAAAATAAATAGTAATCAAAAGTGCGTTAATTGAAAATAGACCATTAAAATAAAAGAATTGGCTCTAAAGTGAAAGGAGTACTGCAATAATGGTCCTTAATTTGAAAATCAATTGTTTTTGTTGATTTTATTGTAATTAACTTTATACTTTGTTATATATGTATTTGGTTTTATCATGATTCTCGATCCTGAACTTTTTAATCAATGATTTTGAGTGTACTTTGTTATGAAACATAATTTCATCCTATTCAACCACGTCCAAGAATGCAAAGATCCAAAATGAAGTGTGACAAATGAAGATTTAAAATAAAAATATGACAAATGCCATCGTTTCAACCAAGTCCAATAAACGAGTGTAAGGTCAAAACCAACGTTTCAATACTGTGAAATTTTCATTTTTCTATGGCATAACCTCTGGCGCATAAAACTAACACCATGTTTATATAAAAAATAAACAATTAATTAATCTTTACAACTTCAACTTAAAATGTATATAACCTCTGGCGCGTAAAACTAACACCGAGTTTATAAAAAAAAAAAAAACAATTAATTAATCTTTACAACTTCAACTTAAAAGAGTTTAGAAGTTGGTTGAGTTATAGGTTAAACGATCCATCATTTTTAGTCACGTCAATTAGCTATGTGACAAGAATTATACGTGGACCGGATCTAGTTCTTGTGGTACCCAATTTACAATTCAGAACTGCCGACAGAATCAGAGAAAAAAAGAAACATGGAGCTTGATTTAAAACTTGAGTAATCTTTAATCACTTTTTATATTTCCTAAATTTGATGCCAGGCCAAGTTTGGACTTTGGAGTGTCTGAAACGAACAAAATGCTTTTTATTATACATTCCTTCTTCTGCTACTACGGTTACCAAACTCTTGTTTTCAATGCCCACAGTTACATAATGTACTTGTTTGGTTACACATACAGATCAGGTTATGAAAGTTATAATTTTCTTTTTTTCCTTAAAAGATTAAGAGTGTTTACTCACTAGATGAAAGATTAATGTATGATTCATCTAAGAAAATTTTACATATATAAAGAATCAAACACATTCTTCCACTAAATTAAATAATAACATGTTTGATTTATCATTCAACTTGTTGTGTACGAATTTTAAGATAAAATATAATGATCTAATGAAAACTACACCACGTCAATTTTATGTTACCAAGATTACAATTTAAAATGTGCTAATGAAATTAATCTAGAAACACACTTTAGAGTAATAAAAAAACACACACCTTGTCTTCTCTTATATATATTTTTTTCTAATCCCCGTTTAAGTAAAATAACTATAAACTAAATACACGCTAATCGAGTGATTAGTAAAGGCCATTCCCACTAGAGGAGTGACATTCGGTGATAGCTTTTCAAATTTGAATGACCCCCGCGTCAATAATCCAGAAAAAACGACACTTGGTGTCTTCGTTTCGTTCACGCAACATCTCCTTTTGATATTATATAGATTTTTCTCATAAAATAAAACAAAAATCTGATGTGTAGATATTGTGTTATGGACTTATGGTGTTGTGTGTTATTGTGTCTTCATTGAAGACACCTAAACATACATTCACTCGAGTTCACACACTCCTCCACGCAACACAAACGTAAACCAAGTTTTGGGAACATTTATGGGGCCTAACTTGTGCACCACTGAAGTGAAAACTCTAGTCAAGTGGATTCGGGTTTATCCATGATTTGATTAATAATCAAGTTGCGTATTTTCATGTAATTTTCTACGTCTTAATCAAATTTATCGATATGAAATGGTCCAGAAAACTTCATTTTAGTGCCAAAAAATACTCAAGTGAAAGTGACTTTATATCTATCTACGTCTAATTACCACTACTATGAGTACTCTATGATTCTTCTCAAAAAAAAAAAAAATGAGTACTCTATGAGTACTGTCTTTTTCGTAATGGAATTTTCATGAGATTATGAGAATTGAGCTACCTATTTTAAGTACGACGATGACCCTTATATATTTTTAATTTTAATTTTATTTTTATGAGTTCTCATCGAAGTTAAACAAGATGGTCAAACTGTTATTAATCATAATGTTTGTCTGTGATCACGTGCTATAGACACAAAGATTAATGGTGAACAGCAATTGATGGTCTCGAATCATGATCGATCGTCACTATTTTTAATTATTTTTAGAAGAAAAAATAGAGAGAAGGATAGAGTAGGTGCATGTGAGATCTGCTATCACGTACATACATACATGTGCATCTCTAAGAGTAGTTGCCAATGGCAAAGACGCGCACACAGCTAGCAAGCCCACCAATTTGCCGCTTCCTGTCCTGTACAAAAAAATTGAGCAGGCCCTATTTCTCATAAAAGAAAAAAAAAAACTTAAAATTGGGATTTTTACAATGACTCAACACCTTACTCATTAAACTAATACTAATTTAGACCCCTTTGATATTTCGATTAAAAGTATTGAATATTTTTTAAACAATTAAAAAAAGTAATCAAACATATTAAATATTATACTCAATCATATGATAAAGTTGAAATCTAAAGAATTATTGTAAGGTTCTATTACGTCTATATAAATAAGAATGATATATTTAATGAGAGAAATTATATTTAATTTTTATCATTATCATCATTATCATTATCATCATGTGTAAAAAAAATTTGAACTAATAATAATCTCACACCGTGAACAGATTTAAACTGATTCGGTCGATTGGGAATCCCTGTCATATTTGATATGAAAAAATATATATGACAAAATTGAGAAACGGCCATCTAACATAGAGGAAGAAGCAGCAGCCGAATAGAACAACAAATTTAGGTCTGGCCAGGCTCACATTTAACCTTTTTTAACATAAGCCAAATCATGTCATCACTGCAACGCAGATTGTTTTATTATCAATGGTTTGAAGCTAGCTCCAATTACTAGCAAAAATTAAGAGTAATATATTAAAATTAAATATAATAGTAGTTCAGTCAAGTCTTGTCGCGATCTTAACAATTGTAAAACAGCCTTGTAGATGCGTCGGTGGTGGTACACCAATACATCTTTCGGAATTCTTTGCTAAAAAGTCAATGTTTTGTTAATTAATCTGTGTTACTGTATTCTTTGTCCTTGATATATCATAAGTGTAATAAAATTTCAACTGTATGTAAAAAATAAAAATAAAAAAGTTAAAAGTTTTTAAATCTATCCAAATGTTTTAAATTTTCGATCGATGCTGTCTAAGTAAAAAATAACTATACCATAACTTCTGTCAGCTTAGGTTTTTAAGGTAGATAAGAGGTGTCTTCTAGCTGATATTTTATTTGGGGTGCATGTTCTATCGTTTAACAAATAAAAAGTCACGTTATGTAATTTTGTATATGGAATTGAAGTTAAACTAATTTTACACATAAAGATAAAATTATAATAAGAATTTCATTATATTTATTAGAGATGTATTACAAAAATCAATTAAGTATTTTCGCTTAATGACTTAAGTTTTGGGATTATTAATTTGTAATGTGGTATTCGAATCTTTATGCTCGAGTAAATTAAAGTTTGCTTCATAAACATGTATATTATATATTTTAAGTCCAAAGAATCCTTGGTCAGAGAAACATGTTTTTTTTTTTTTAAGAGGGAGAAACATGTTATGCATGTATTTTCATCTGAAAAAAGTTTTTAAATTATTGGTTCATGAATCATGATAATGTGAAGGTACTTCTATTCAGACTATAAGGAGAGAGGGATGAGGTGCACGAGGACTAAACCGTGCTTCTGGATCTTGAATCAAAACCAAATTTATATTCAGTTATTTTTAAAAAAACTCATCCCGGCCCATTTCCCTTACTCTTTTTTTTTTTTTTTTTAAGAAAACAAAGTAAGGTTTCTACACATGGCTTGTCTCGACATAATACAATGCCTTTCCTATCCCTGACCATTCCACGTATAGGTATTGCATAAAAGAAGAAAGAATTGTACGGCAAGAAGTTTTTTTATGTACATTATTATATTCTTACAAAATCTTCAATCATGTATAAAAAAAAAGGAGAGAATTCACGGAAGGTACTAGCTAATTCAAATTATAAAGAGAAATTATATTTTAGTATAATGTCAATTACAATAAAATTTAGTTTTTAAATTATATTTATTTTTTTATTAGAGATAATTTTGTTCTGAGTAAAAACAATATGATGGGCTTAACTCTTTTATATTGGGTTTATTTTGGAAAAAAAAAACAAGGAAAGAAGAACCAATGGAAAACCCTCAAAAAAATTATTCCTTCCACCTTTTGGTTCACCCAATAAAGAAGATGAAAGAAACATTTATTTGAGTCCCATGTTAGAAATTGGTTCCATCCAAATCTTTTGACAGAAAAAGGGAAGGAAAAAAGTTGTCGCATTTACAAAGATAAAATTGTTCTTACTTCTCTTCTCTCCCAGTGGTCTGCACTACTTCATGCATACTCCCAAAATCTTATCCCTATTTCTCATTTTGCTCATTCTTACGGATCTATGTGTTTTAAAGTCAACCATTAGAGGAAGATTTTGAGATTAGAAGGAAGATGGAAGAAGAATGCATAAATAGAGTCAACAATATATGATAGATAGCGCTACTTATACGTGAATAGTTTATGAGGTCAATTAGTCTCATTTTCACACTATAGGATCTACAAATGAACATTATTAGACTGAACCACCTCAAATGACATGAATCACATGCAGGAACACTTACACATACAATTTTTAGCAGGATTTATGGGGGTACAGCTACATTCGAGAGATGCAGAAAGCAATGGTCCAAAATGAACAGGTGTTCAGCTCTAAATTTCAGGGGCCTAGTAAGCCCTCTTCTAAATCTCCATTCATTTTGTTTTGGCAATGGCAATAGATTAATTATTACAAAATTTATTATATAAATTTATATATGTATTAAATATACATTAGAAATTTTAGTGTTATATATAGCGACACTAATTATTTTATAACATAATTAATCTCTTAGTAAGTTTGTCAGGGGTAATTTTGAAAAAAAAACAAAAAAGTATTGGGTGTAAAAAAAATGTTTGGTGCACAGAGAAAAAACCTTCTGTTTTTGGTTGTTTGGGCCAAAGTTCTAATTGGCACCGCGCCTTTTCTTTTTTATTTAGAGTGTTACTTGGTGCACCCAACATTTTTGTTGGGACACCCAGCAGCTGTGGTGAAAAGGCAAAAATGTCATTCACCCTAATAATATAAAAGACTTACATTTCTCGTCCGTATTGCGTGAATCCTTCGTCTTCTCTTCCTACGGCCGTTTCTTCTTCTTCCTCTCACCATTTGCTTCTTCGTCTTCCTGTCACCGTTGGTGTTGGTGCTTGTTCCACTTCTGCTCATCCTTTGTCTTCCTCCGTGTCAGTGGTTGTTGCTGTTAGTGGTTGTTGATCCTTCGTCTTCATCAATTCTCCTTCTGGTTCGTTGGAAAATCTTCTTTGAGGTAAGTGGTCCTTCGTCTTCCCGCTTTGAAGTTGTTTTTGTTGAAGTAATGAATGATTTTTTGTTATTATGAGGTTGTTGCATGATTCTATTGCTATATGTAATTATTTTTTGGTGTTTATTGTTGCTGGTGTTGGTTATTTTGAAGCTTTGCCGAAAAAAATGGCATGTTGCCAACAAAAATCCATATGGATTGATGATCCGTACGGGTCATACGGATTGATCCGTATGACTCATACGGATTATCAATCTGTATGACTCATACGGATTACTGATCCGTATGAGCCATATGAATTAGTGATCCGTATGGGTTTTTGTCGAAGTTAATTGGATTTTTTTTTAAATTATAAAAATATGTTTGGTTGGTTACAATTTAAAAAAAAAATTGTCGCTACTGCCATTTTTTATAAACTATATGGATCACTGATCCGTATGGTGTATTTTAATTATTTTTCAAATTAAATGTTTTTTTAAAAAAACTTTGCCATACGGATCACTGATCCGTATGGTTTTTTTTTGTTATTTTGAAATTTATAAAAGAAGGTTGAATTTTTTGAAATTTATTTGTTTAAAATAAATTAAAAATAAATTTCATTAATTTAATTTTGTTGTATTTATTTTGAAATGTTTTTTAGTTTAGTGATTTTGTTGATAAAATTAGTGTAATTATTTTTTGTAGTGTCATAATCATTTGTGAAATTTAATGATTAATGAAAATTTATTATGTATGGACTGATTTGGTTAGTGTTGTTGATTATTTGGCATGTTATTTTATTTAATTGTGTTTGATAATATAACATTACATTTGATTAGATTAGTAAGAATAGATTATATATCCCATATGAAGAGTAAGATTAGATTAGATTTCACAAATTAACACTAAGATTATATTAGATTTCCTAAATTAAGACTAAGATTAGATTAGATTTCTCAAATTAAAACTAAGATGAGATTACCTAAGATTTCCAAAAGTAAGAATATATTTAAATTAATTATAATTAGTTATAAAAAGTAATTTTGAATTAAAAATTAAAAATGATTGAAATCGTTTATTAAAATCTAGGCCATTGAATATAAAAAATAGGATAATTATTATGCAGATAATGGTTAGAATTATAGGTCTTGGTCGGGCTTTAGGGTGAGCAATAGGAAAATTGTTGGGGAGGAGAGACGAGAGTGACGATGATGCCCCCCAGCGACGAAGGCCTACTGCATCAGCCCGTAGACAGCGACAACAATAGGTTGTTGTTGAGGACCCTCCTATGGCCGAGGAGGAATTGGTCGACGACCAACCAGAAGCACCTGTTGAAGAAGGTGCTGCTGATGTTGAGGGTTTTCCAGGTGGACCCCATGAGACATCAGTTCTGACAAATTTTGAAAATCACATTGCTTTGAGAGTATGGAATAGAGAGGTATGTAATTTTTAAAAAACATAACGAACGTAGTTTACTACTTAATTATTTTTTTACATCATCCATAATATTGTTTGCAGGAACGTCTTGAGTTGAAACTATATTCCCATGGAAGGAAGATGGCTAAGTTCGGAAGGCCTGCCCCAGAGATTGAAGGCCTTGTGGTGGCCAGTGGACTGAGTCCTTTGATCGCTTGTTCCCTAGATACGGGCAATCGAGGACTAATGTCTGCTTTTGTGGAACACTGGCATAAGGAAACTAGCAGTTTTCATTTGTCCGTCGGAGAGGTGACTATCACCTTGGATGACGTTGCATCGTTGTTACATTTGCCTATTGTAGGGGCGTTCCACAGCTTTGAGCAACTTCATATCTACGACGCTATTGAGATGTTGGTGGAGTTACTCGAGATCAACGTTGTAGAGGCGAGAGCTGAGACCATTTAGTATCATGGGTCTTATGTGCGACTATCTTGGTTGCGCGACCTGTATGAGCTGAAGATTGAGGCATGTGATTGGATTGTAGCAGCGCGAGCATATTTGTTGCATCTCCTTGGATGCACACTCTTTGCTAACAAGAGTGCCACACACGTGCACGTGGTATTCTTAGATGCATTGCGTGACCTGACGTAGACTGCGGGTTACACTTAGGGTGCTGCTGCACTTGTGCACATGTATGATAATTTAAATGACGTGTCCAAGAGCACGGTGAGGCAACTTGCAGGATATATCACTCTGTTACAGGGTAGTTAAGATGTCACGAAAAGTTTTTTCATTGAACTTTATTATTATATGTTATCGTGTATTTTAATAAATATGTTTGTAAAATATATTTAGTGTTGGATTTACGAGTATTTTCCGTCTGTTGCCTCTGATGTTCCTACCGAGGATTACGACGAGAGGAGATCGCGTGCATGTCGTTCGACCTCTGGCAAGGCACTGCCCGTTTCCACGTATCGGAGGTGTTTGGATAGATTGACCCTTGACGAGGTGTGCTGGATTCCGTACGGTGATCATCGTTCATTTAGAGAATTTGAGGTCTTCTCATTATTTTTCGACTATCTTAGATGGGGCCCCTTGATTGTCATTCACTGATTGGATAGGGTTGTACGAAAGTTTGGCTACATCTAGACTATTCCGCCACACCTTGTTGTGTCTTTGCTGTTTGCTGCAGAAATTGATGATAGATGGATGTAGTTTGGTGACTACATTGCACCTGTAGGGCAATTATGTATAGTGCCTGACCACTATTCGTCAGATTACCTGGATTGGTTTTATATGATCTCATACCCATTCATGAGTCAGGCACAGCCAAGGAATCCTCCTAGAGTACTGTCGGTTCAGCAAGATGAAGAATTTGTTGAAGCGGATATGTTTCAGCAACCGATGGTGGTAGCGGCACCTAATGAGGCAGACATTGATCAACATCATCTTTGGCATATAGTGGTAATTTTTTTTGGGTTTTTTTCTTTGATGCTTTGTTTAGTATTTGATTACCAACAATTGTTATGTTTGTTTTATTTCACTTGCTAGGATGACTTTGCAGCAATTGCTGATAGGTTGGACAGGCTACTGAACCTGAGGATCTTGATTGAAAGAACAAAAGTCTATACTGTTGTTGAAGAATGTGCGGGCATCGCAAGACGCTACATAGGCCAGCCAACTGTAGCCCACAGATCGAGGCGAAGGTGGCGTACGGACGGACATTGAAGTTTTACTTAGGGTTTGTAAATTTTCGGTTTATAATTTTTGTATTTTTATTTATTTTGGATATTTTGGATATTTTGTGTATTTTGTATATTTATTTATAGTCAGTGACACTTGTTTATTTAATTTTAATCATTATGTGATATAAATTGTTGTCATTCGTGTATCCTTAATTATTACGCATGTATGATACATCATTGTCAGAATTGACAAGACATTGTGAAATGCATGTGTATTAACATAAAGCATGACATGACATTGTAGGACTTGGCAACACATTCTGATGCAAGATAAAGCTTGACATGACATTGTTGTAGTTGACAACACAAACATAAATCATGTGCATTCGTCTCTATTTTTTTAAAAAAAATTGAGCTAATGTTAGTGAAAACCATCTATATATATGACACACGCCAACACTCTAAAAAATCACACAATCTCTCACAACCTAATTCTTAGAACAAAGTATGTAATTTTTGGGAGAAACAAGCAGTCAGACGATTGTGAACTCCACATTGGATTTTATTTTTCCAAATGGATCGATTATTCACAACGATAGTGGTGTTTATTTTCAAAGTTCCACTCCAATATCCATTCGAGTACGTAACACTTGTGATTTTGAAACGCTAAAAACCAGAATACACAATACCCTTCAGCTAACTGACAAACAATATTTGGATGAAATTTACTACCAGCAGTCAGTCACAGATACAGGTAACCAATTTCGCTTTCAATGTATGCAATTGAAAAATGATGATGATGTTAAGACAATGTTAATGTGTAATCATCAATTTTCGTGTGTTGGCCCAATTGAGTTATTATGCACCATCGACAAAACACCAGATGGTATATTAAACTTACTTGAAGTCACTATGACCCCTACTCATGATGCCCTATTATATTACAACGGGAGGTGGAACATGTCACGCCAAAATGAGTTTGTCGATTACTCGTTCACAAGAAAAAATCTAAAAAAGTTTGACATTCCTTTTGGATGTACCATCGATGAACTGAAGGACTTGATCAAGCAAGTTGCACCTCATGAGATTCTCCCTTATGGTATTCATGAATCACAAATGGTAAGGCAATTTTTTTTTCGACAACCAAGCCACTATGAGTATTCAGATAAAGTTATCAAATTTAAAATTATTGAGCTGAAAACTAACGATGACGTGCTAAAGGTCTTAGCACAATCTAACTACTGGAAACAATTTAGGCCAATAGAAATTTAAGTTGTTTTTAGTAAACAGGTAATGGAAATGGAAGACGATGTGTATCGGTCGCAACATGATTGAATGCAAAATTAGTATTACTTAATTGTAGTTTTTGATGCAAATTTTATTTGTTTCTACTATGTTCAACTTAATGTAATGTTTGAATTCATGTCCATTAGCGAATGAAACCGTATGATTATGATTTTTAAAGCTTTTAATTGTTTTTTACCTTTTAAAAATACTGATTGAAAGAAAAATTCTAAATGTAAAAAAAAAAAAATTACACAAACGTCAATGCTAATAAAATTTTATGTTCATGGTTCACCTAAATCAACAAATTCGGTATTCAACCTAGACAAAGTGTGTAACACTGCATTCTAGCTATGTACGGAGTGGACCACTGCTTTGCTTGAGAATGACAATGTGTACTCCACAACAATGCCACTGGTGGTAAAGGACAGTGGTCTCGTAACAACACCTGTTACATAACAACAGTGGTAATTGAATGTTAGATACACTATTAAATTTTTAGCATCTTTACTAAATTCATAATTATACAATTACATGTACAAAATGATTTCCATACACATGACCAATGCATATTACACGATGCACAGAAGAATCTGGCGGCGGCTGACTTCTAAGAGGAAAAAATGTCATGCTTTGTTGTCCTGAAAGAGAAACAATGATCATGTTGTTTCGTGAAGCAATGACGTATCCCATATCCATAATATTCATTCACTTGTCCATGGTAACCTACATGTAACAGATAACAAATAGTGGTTACTTAAAATGTTATTTTAACAAAAAATGACATAATAATAAAATTTTGCACCTTAGATAAGTCGTCAACAAGTAGAGAACACTTTGATGCAATCTTACCCCGCAAGGGCATTGGATAGAAGACTCCAAGAAGATTGAGGCAGAGATGCAAGAGAATGCCCTAGGGTTCTCATGAGCCTTAGGGTAGATTTTGGGCACATGGACTAAGTATGAGCCCACTTATCTTTGTACATATTAGATTAGGATTTCATTATTTTTGGGCCTTGTATTTAGGGCTCCATAATGTAGGTAGGATGCCCTAGAAATGTAGGATTTTTCAGCCCTTGTATTTTAGGGCACTTAGACTAGTTTTTGTATTAGGGGTAGTTTTGTAATTTCACATGCATTAAGTGAATATTTGATGTTTGTGTTGAGAAATAAATTTAATTGAATTGGGAGAAGTCCAATCCAATTAAATTTTAGAGGGGGAGGTGAGCATTTGCTTGTTACACCCCATTGCCACATCATATAGTCACACTTGGTGCATGTCTTTCATGTTTTACATGCCTCATGACACCTAAGCACACTTAGTGGAGGATCTTGGTCTTGATCTTGGATTAGTGGGTTGAACCATAGCTAAAATTCACTAATCATAATTTGTGAAATTTTGGCACCAAAATTTGGCTCCACAAATTCAATTTCAAATTCAAGTGAAATTTGAATAGAAATTCAAATTTCCCTCCAATTTTGTATGACACTTAGACTATAAATAGAGGTCATGTGTGTGCATTTTTTCAACTTTGATCATTTGAAAATTAAACTTCAGATTTCATAGCTCTTTTAGAGCATAAAATTTTGTGCTCTTCTCTTCCTCTCCCTTCATTCATCTCCTTCTTCCTCCAAGCTCTTATCCATGGCCTCCTATGGTGGTGAACTTCTTCTAGACTCATCTTCTCCTTGAAGTACCATCTCCTCTCTCTCTCTCTCTTCCTTCTCCATTCCGTTGTCATTCATCTTTGAAGAAGCAAAGGAATCCATTAATGAAGAAGATCCTAGGAAAACAAGCTCCAATGGAGCTTACATCACACTTTAATTCCTCAAATCTCTCTATGCCACCAACCAGGTTCATATACTCATCGGACCAGCTAGTCAGTTCTTTATGCAGATGGTTCCTCACCAATGACAACGATTCTTCACCCATTCCCAATAAGGCAGCTATTGCACGATAACCACAATTACCATCTGCCTTGACATCAATAATGTTTTCAATAGAATCCTGGATGCAAGGATGAAATTGATTCAACATTGAAATATTTTGTCTCTGTATTGGGTCCTGAGATGATGATGCACTATATTTCACTGAATAATTACTATTTTGCACAGAGTGTAACACATCAACAACTCCCAATAAGACGGATCACTTTTTGTTGACTTTTGTTGTTTGGCAAGCGGTTTTTTTGGAGCACCCTTGGTCTTCACTTTTTCTGGAGAAGGACACATGGAGTTTATATCAGGGTAAGCAATTTCTCACAACTTTGACTTCAAATGTATTTTACCACAAACATCGAGCTGCTCAAAGCGTTATGATATGGTTTCCATCTCCTCAGTTATGGTCACCTATGTCTCACTTAACCTTTGATCTGAAAAACTAAGTCTCCGCCAAAAAATGTGAATTGTCTCCAGTGGTATAGAGCTAAAAACATATTTAAACAACTCACATGCACATGGAAGACAATGGGTACTCCTCATGAAACATCCACATCGTGAAGGGTTTTTGCCTACAGAAGCGACACGCTCATACTCAACAGTAATTTCATTTAAAGCATACCTTGATACCATGTCAAGTAGTTTTTTGTACAAGGTTACTTTAAACACATGTCCAACCACGTGTGTGCTTGTCTCAAAAGATGCTTTAATCTGGGTGTGTTGAAGTGTTATCATATTATTCATTGCTTCCCAAACACTGCATATGTCACCAACAGAGTTTTGTAGGAGTCTCTTTAGTGACCAATGAGCACTCTCAACCTTACAGATGAAATATACAAAAAGATGTAAACAATCACATCAATGCCATTTAAATCAACACTTCAACAAATGAAAACAAACAAAAATTAATATTCATACCTGTTAGTGGTTGTGTTTCCAAGATGCATCACTTGTTTGTCCATACTTTCACAAATCTTTCTTTGTGTGGAATCACCCATGTTTGACACACATAGTCCACAAACATAGGCCACAGAGAGCAAGCCATTTCAAAGTTTTTAAGATACTCATCAAAAGAACTCTCATTGGGACAATCAACCAAACTCCCCCAAGCCTCCATTACATATTCCCATGCATTCTTTTGAGCAACCAGGGTTTTGCACTTTTCCTTGACATTCTTGTCAATGTGGAACCGACACAGCAAGTTCGTAGCATTCGGGAATACAGTTTTCACTGCATTCATCAAAGACAAATCCCTGTCAATGACAATAACCCCAGGGAGTGCATCAACTCTCATGAAAAGACCCCGAAACTGCTCTAGAGCCCATATAACATTATTAAGACGTTCTCCTTCCAAGTAAGCAAAACCAGCGGAGAATGTCATTCTTGTTGGTGTAACACCAACAATATCAAGCAACGACAGGTTGTACCTATTTGTTTTATAGGTACTGTTGATCAAGAAAACCAAATTACAAGAATTGGTTAACTTTACTGCATCAGGATGACTCTAAAACAAGTCGCGTACAACATTATCATCCTTCAGCCTATGCCAATGAATATACTGATCTTGATCAAGCAACATCATCAGTTGTTGCATTTCAGTGTTACTCCCTCTTATGGAAGAACGGTAAGCATGTCTCGCATTGTAAATTTGTTTGATTGTTGTATAATTATTGTCATTGTGTTCCTTCAACGTCAACAAAATATTTTTTGGCTTCACCGTGGACTTCGTCATATTAGCAACAACAATCTTCTCATCCTTTGTCAGTCGACTTGCATATGGATGCTCAACCAATGACTTTGCCATTTCGTGATTGTGAATCCCACAAATTAACTTCACCATCCAATCGTCTCCTCCCGAAACTGGCTTCGCACGCAACTTAAACAGGCATCCATATTTTCTACTGCCAGTGCATGTTCTTACCAAATTATGTTTCTTAGGCCTATACTCCCCACTTCTTTCACAAGCTATCAACAGAAATGAGGCTCTTCCTTGGACACCGATATTGGTGTCTGACCTCATTATAACGGCAACAAATCCAATGTCGTGAGCCAACGATCGAGCCCATTATAAAACTTCATCACGGCTACCAAACAACTACAACACAATTCAAATTAGGTTTGCCATGAGTAAACATTTATGTAACATAATTATTGTACCAACAACAACAAATTGCACATATACCTCAGAAGTATTAAAGACATCAGAGCAATCAACTTTAACACCAACATCTTCCTCATTTTCGACATTCATTTCAACTTCTTCAGACATGATACTATCATACATCCACTGGTCTTCATCTATCTTAATAAAACATTTAACAAATTCAATAACAACAAATTCAAATTCAATCCACACAAATATAGTTGTTTACACAAAAAATATTTTACAGGACTTTTTCATTAAAATGTCATATAAATCTAATAAATACATCCTTCAATAAAAAACATTAAATACATAATCATTCTCATATAAATTTATTTAATTATTAATCATTAGTATATTCATTTTTAAGCAATGTAATATTACAAAAATTACTAAAAACAAAATTTACTAAATTATTAATAATTAATTTAACAATTAAAAAAAATCCGTATGGGTCATATGGATTGACAATCCATATGACCCATATGGATTGACAATCCATATGACCCATATGGATTGGTGATCCGTATGACCAATACGGAATTGCGACCCAGTGATCCGTATGGTCATATGGATTGGTGATCTGTATGACCCATACAGATCACCAATCCGTATGCCAATCCGTATGGGTCATACGGATCACAAATCCGTATGTTCTTCGCGTACCTCTTCTTCTCTTCTCCGACAACAAAAACCGACCACAATCCACAGTATACTCCTCACTATCGCACGTACACCACCGGAGAACAAATACGCTTCGAAATCACCTTTAATGGAAGCAACGTACACTGACTTATGAAAATTTTGCGGAAAAAAATGGTGTTGCATAAATGAAAAAATCCTACTGTTATTTATAACCGAAAATACCATAAGGGTATTTTCAACATTTAGGAAATTTGTTGGGTGCCCCAGCAAAAATGTTGGGTGCCCCAAGCAATTCCCTTTTATTTATGCTATCTAAGCAAGTTGTTTGGGCCAACTTTAACATGATAACCATCTAACATTTGTTTTGGATATTTATGCTATCTGCACCTTTTGTTGTATTTTGAAAAGCACATTTTAGGATGTAAATTTACATTCTAGATGAACATTCCAATATCTAGTGGGAGGTGCAAGATTTAAATAAAGGAATGCAGGATTCAAAATGCCTAACCTTATGGATATCACATTGCTAATGGCCAATAAAAGGATATCACCTAGCTTTTTTTTTCTTTTTTTCTTAATGTCACCTACCTTAACTAACTTTTACTTAACCCAACATCATTAAAAAAAGGATATTGCATTGTTAATCATATTAAAAAATTATAATAACGTAATTAATCATATTAAAAAACAATATAATTAATATTATATTTACATATTGTCATATTTCTTTTAAAAAAACTATGTAATGATAATGTAAAATAGTTGTATAGTGTCATCTAATCACAAATCATCATTTATGATAAGTTTATTAACTTTTACAAAATTATCTTAGAAATCATAACAATAGTAATTTATAATTAAATGACAATATAAATTATTTTACATTATAAATGTATTGTCGATAAACTCATTTCTTAAACTCATTTCTTAGACTGATAGTGATGACCTAACATTTTTGTCACACTTCTTATATAGCTATTAATTTTTATTTTAATCAGTTATATCTTTTGTAATGAACAACATGCATGCTACTTGAATCAAGATAATTACATCTCGCTTCATTATTTTTTTTAATTAGCTTCATTAATTAAGACATAATATTTTTAATCGTTTTTGTTCCAAAAAATTAATTTTAAAATATTCACTTTTAAATTCTTCCCTAATTGCTTCCATGATTTGGTCCCAATGAAATATCTTATTTTTAGTTTTAGTTCTTTATTTTATTTTTTTTAGTTCCTGAAAAATTTAAAAATTTAGTTTTACTTTATGATGTGAAGTACTGATGATGTCAGACCAACATTAAGAGTTGATTAACTTGTCATATGATTAAAAAATATGACAAGATAACAATATGTAAGTTTTTTTTATAAACTATATTTTAATATAAACTATATTTTAATCT
This sequence comes from Glycine soja, assembly GCF_004193775.1. NCBI lineage: Eukaryota > Viridiplantae > Streptophyta > Magnoliopsida > Fabales > Fabaceae > Glycine > Glycine soja. Next base: position 39,123,297 of record NC_041011.1, on the reverse strand, counting down.
AGTTTGACGTGATTAATTGTTCTTAAAAAAATATATGTGACTATTTTGTTAGATTTGTGAACACATGACAAGTAAATTGACTGAGAATGTGGTTATTACCTCATATGTTATACTTGACAACAGAGATTAAAAAAAATTACAAGAATTAAAAGAAATCTTTAAAGGACTAAGATCAATAAAATCCATTTTATAAGGACCAAATTGTAATAATGTAAAATAATCCACAATACAGAATCGATCAGATTAGTTTTCATTTCTATAAGAAAAAAACCTTCAAAACAACAAATTTTTCACTTATTAGTTTTCTGTAGCATTGGTCAGTTTTCATCAAACTTGAGCCGATTAAACAATTTATCCCCTAAATTTTTTAATGATCATTTTTCTGAGTCATATAAACAGGGTATGTAACCAGTTCATTGATTTTTCACTGTACTTTTCCTATTTGAGAAAACGTTGAAGTACAAGCACTTAGTTTCACTGAAACTATTTTCAACAGATCTCATATTAAAGCTGTTCAAATATGAGATAGTAACCATGCATGCGTGCGTGAATGTATAACCTTACCTAAAATTATCGTGTCAAAAACTATTGTAAGATTTGGTTCACATACCGAGTAAGTTAGTAAATAGTAAGCAGTGGTATAGTATTGGTGCAATTGGAGATGCTCCTATATCACTATATGTATAAAGTGAAGCTTCGTATTCAAAATCCCAGTGCCTAATTTTAACTTTTGTTGTCAATGTTGCTGAAAAAACAAAAGCAGTGTTACAGTTGTGATGACTCTAGTATAGTGTTGCTGATTAAAGAAGAGATACGACGAGGTTGGTCTTATTTTCGGCCTACCCACATAATTTCACTCCAATTCCGACACACCTCCCATTAGATTTCTGTTCTGCTTATCTTCCCAAGGTCCAGCTTTCTCCTGCATTTGTTCTAGAAAAGGAAATGCTGGCACTGATTCATACTACAGTGGGAACAACAACTAGTCATAAAACAAGGAAAGAGAGAGAGAGAAAAAAAATGATGTGACTGTTAATGTGATGTAATTGGAAGGGAGGAAGACAAGTGAAGTAAAAAGAAAAATAAAAGATAAAAGTAGTATGTATAAGGTAACTAGTATTATTGATATTATTATTGTCATCACAATTTTTGTCAATAAGACAGTGACGAGGACAACAGTAAAAATAATGACATAACAATGATAACGATAAACACTATTATCGTCATAATAATTATTGTTGCAAGTAGGGATGATAGTGGACTTGTGAGAAAAATAATGACAAAGTTAGTGGTGATAATAATGAAATGATCTTTACAATTTAAATGAATTTTTAAATGTCTTTTAATCTCATTGTTGCATTTAAATTTAAAGATTGAGTTTAGGTTTTCATCTAAAAGTAAAAAATATTCTCATGATATGTTTTTATACACATACATAAATGAGTGATGAAATCACACTAATATAATTTATGAAAAGTATTAAACCATTCAATCATTTTTAATTAGACAAATTTTCTCAAAATTATTTGATACCCATTTTATGTACATCAAAACTAATCCTATGTGTGCGTATTTGATACCACCATTCATGTAGACCAAAACTAACTTCGTGTGTGTGTGAACCTTACCTAAAAGGTTTGATATGAGCCTTTTCACACGTGACAAATGTGACAGAAGTTATAATAGAAGAGACATGGTATTGTGGAATATATCGACCTTGGACTATGCCAGTTGTCTAGCTAAACATGAGTGTTATGTGGTTGTTCACAACCCTGTAATAGACAATCTCTAAAACCTCCATCACCACGATTATGATGAACACCATGGGACAACTTAGAACAAGGCCTGTTGCACAAGTCACGAGGATCCTTACTTCTACTTGTATCTCCTCGCTCAATGGTCAATGCCATATTCAAGGCCTGCTCATAGTTCATATCACTTTGTCTTACAATCATCTTAAACAAATAACTCTTTTAGTTCTCCTCTTCTAAATTTTACACCAAATAAACTATTTTTAAATAATGTTTCCTCTTATTGTTCTTTACTATGTTTGAGTGAGGAACAAAATAGAGAGAAAACAATTAACTAAGCATCTCTTAATACATAGTTACAAGTGCAGGTGAATAATTAATAAACTTATATAACAAAAAAGAACATGTTAAATGAAAGAAAATAAAAAAACCTTTGACCCTGCACACAACAGACACACAGATGGTGCCAGAAGCAACAATGCTAATCAATCATACAAGAAGCACACATGCAAGATAAGAGAGATTTCAACAACCACTATCTTTTTCAGTGTTTCCACATAACATGTTTTATCTTATCTAGTCCTTAATACCAAATCATGTCTTGAGCCTCCTGACTTTATCTGTGCTTCCATTCCCTAGAGTTCCTTCCGTCATCTGTTTCATCAGAGGAAGAGGGTCCCTCAGTATTGGCTTCACTTGTTTGGCTGCTTTCTCTAGCCTTCACTCTCATATCCTTCTTCTCTTCCTCGTCTTGTTTTCTCTCACCAACCGTTTTGAGAGGAGCCTTCAAATTCACCTTTGAATTGTTGTCTTCAACTTTGTACTTGTACCAAGAGGCCCAATAAAGGAAGTTAAAAAAATTAAGGCAGCTAAGGATTGCTAAGAACCAATAGAACAAATTGAGATTGTTTTGGTTTAAGTCCAAGCCATGCAACCATCCTTGTTTGCTTGGAGTGACCCTTTTGGTAACAGCATTAATGACATCCACAAAGACTGTGCTCAAGAAGTAACCAAGAGACATGGACAAATATGTGAAAGAAGTTGACAGTGACTTCATGGTTTCAGGTGCTTCTCTGTAGAAGAATTCTAGGAGTCCTACAAGAGTGAACATGTCTGCAACTCCAAATATAGCATATTGGAAGGATAACCAAAAAAGACTAATTGGCCTTGAAGGGTCCTTCCTTCCTTGGTCCCTTCTTTTCACTTCTATTATCCCAGCTATTGTCATTGAAATTGCAGAAAGTACTAGTCCAACGCCAACTCTTTGAAGCTGTGTAACCCCAGAAGGGTGGTGAGTGATCTTTCTTGCGAATGGAACAAAGAAAAATTCATAGAGGGGAATCAGGATGGACATGAAAAGAAGGGGGATAACTGGAATGGATGGTGCAGGCACAGTGAAAGAACCAAGTTTCAGGTTCATCACACTCCCTTGCTGAACTGAGAATGTTTGAAGCTGTGCTAAACAAGTGTTCATTATAATGGTACTGGCTAGTATAGGTAACATTCTGGTTAGGATCTTCACTTCTTCAACTTGTGTCACTGTGCAAACTTTCCATTGCTGTGACTTGATGTTTTCCTGAAGAATGCTTGCTCTATCTAGAAACCTGATTCATCAAAAACCAGACCATTAAAACAAAATCAAAAATAAAAACATTGTCATCAATTATTAATAAGCATGGGGAGTTGTCCATTTAAAAGAAATAAAGAAAAAGAAAAAGAAAGAAGAATAAAATTATTGGCATGTATTGATTGAGAAGTAAATTGCTTTTCATTATCTCTTCAGTGAAGTACTACACAGAACGGAGCCAACAAAAAAAACAAAAGAGTGTGATTGCAGCTAGTACTGTTGTTTTAAAACTTTTTTTTTCACCGAGTTATTGTTGTCAGGAACTTATTTATTTTTTCGTGTGTGTGTGTGTGTGATGTTACAAGCGGTTCAGATATATGTTTTCCGTGATCATTCTCTGTATGGCTTGCAGCTCCAAGCGTGCAGCAGTGGTAGTAGGCCCAGAGGCCTTGGCGCTATCTACTCCGTCGTACATTAAGAAAAAGAATCTCAACACGCCAATGTGCTGGACCATGTAAGTATTAGTTACTTGTTTTATCGCTTACACAACATTATTAGGATGAGTGAGTGTTGCATTATTATGCAAGCTGTTAACCATGAATTTTGAACATGTAGTATGTAATGTATAATAGACCAAGAGTCACCTCATTTGGTTGGTGTGTGCAATCTTCTCCAATGTAGCATCTTCATAGACCTCATAAAGTTCTTCATCAGACTCTGGCAGTGGTAACTTCCGGTTTTTAAAAGCCACAACAATAACCTGTAGTGAACAAAACATTGGTTGGTTTGATGCTTATTGTATATATAGTTTGCTTGATAAACTTTACAACAAATATGTATTACGGTCCTATTTATAAAAAACGTTATAAAAATTTTAATTTATAATAAGTTTTTTTTATAAGTTGAATTTTGACTTATGAACAACTTTAATTTATAAAAACTCTCTCGTTTAACTTATGGAAAAGTTTATTTTAATTTATGCATAAGTTAATCTTAATTTACCTGAGCGATCCTCAAAATGGGGCTCTGGCCGGGAGTTTTGATGCGGTAAAATGGCTTGCCAAGAGCAAGGGTGAGAAATCCAATGGAGGAAGCTATGGTTATTATGATGAATCCCCAATGCCAAGCCTTTTGGGTGCTAACCCACACAACCCCAGTGACCCCTATAATTGATCCCAACGTTGAACTCAGCAAAATCCAATTGAAGAAGCTAGCAAGAGCCTTTGCTTCTCCTGGGTTCTTCTTTTCGTCAAATTGGTCAGCACCAAATGCAGTCAAGGAGCCTCTCACTCCTCCCATGCCCAAAGCCAACAAATACAATGATGAGTAAAACATGACAGCTATGCCACCTTTGACACAGCTTGACTTGCCACAATAATCTGGGTGTAAATGGTCCAGACCAGCTTGAACCGTCAGCATTACCAAAGCCTGTCCAACATGAAGAAACAAACTTTAACGTTTTTTTAAACCACTTTTTTTTATGTCTCATTGGACGCATTGGTATTTGAAATTTTCAAATAATATTAACATAGTATATTTCAAACAATAATACTATTGTTTAGCAGCTACCAGAACTTCGAGTGATCCAAAAAGCAAACATGTGGTTAGTCTGTTGAAGTAAGTGTCCGAGATGAAGCCACCAACGAGTGAGAGCAAGAAAGTTGAGCCCATAAAGTTTGTCAGGGTGTTGGCAGAGTTGGACAGATCAAAGTGCATCACCCCATAAAAGTATAGAACCAAGCTCACCATGTTTGCCACAAAACCCATGTTGTCCAATGCTGATAACACTGCAGGAACAAAGGAAGATCAAAGATGAAGATAAGGTATATACTAGTTTGCAAGCTAAGCTTCAGAACATTGAGAACAATCTTCAACATCTGTGCTTACCAAAAATAAACATGGAAGCCCTGAATCCACCTTTTTGTTCTTCTTCCTTTACCTCTTTGTCTCCCTGCATGACAAGATTTGAAATTCATCAACTAAGAAAGGAAGTAGAGAATGAGCCAATAAGGGGTGTTGAATGTCTTACTTACCATTCTCGAGTTTCAATTCAAAATGGTGGTGGTGAACATATAACTCAAAAGGGAAGCTTTTGAGAAAAAAGGTTCACTTGAGACAAGGAAGGTAAAGAGAGAAGATGTTTAGTCCAATGCTTTAAAACTGTTTGCTTATGTTGTCCTCCTTGCTATTTATCATGATCTCTCTCTCTCTTTTCTCTTGGACTCTGCTGTGCTCACCAGTTTGAAACGTCCAAACAGAAGTTACGTACGGGTTGAAGTTGAATTATTATTGACAGGGTCAGCACAAATTTCAAACTGAAGGGGTAAGAGGTTTAAGGCTGCTAATGCTTAATTATGGATGCTGAATCAATCAATGATGTTAACCAAGGCCAACATATGTGCCCCACTACACTTTATATATGTGCTTGTCTTCGCTGAACAATCCGTTTGAGGCGTTGTATCACTATTCCTAAACTAGAAAGCTTTTCAGTATTGCTCACGGGTCAAATTGAAAGGAAGAGTATACTTACAGAAAACTGGGGGAGTGGGAAGACTTTTCAGTTTGATGCATAGCATGTGACCCAGTGGTGCCAGTGGCTATATTTTCAAATTCGTAGACTATTATGTTTCTTTACAGCTGAACCGTGCATACATCACATGCTTTCCCTAATAATTAGCTCTTAATTATGTCCTGAGGATAACATTGTTAAGGAATAATTAATGGGGACATTGAATAGTTGTGTTAAATAAAATAAAATATGTTATTATTCTATTTCCTATTTTGTGTGCAGAATATTAGGAATAAGATCAGCATTTTATATTGTTTCTTGTTAATTGCACTAATTTGTGATTAGAAGTTGTGATTCTATTTGTAATATTTACAGACGAAAATGAGACCAGAGAAAGATAAGAGTCAAATTTTCTAACATTAGAATTTATAACTTATCTTTGTGTTTGTTTATTCTTGCAGATTCGTTTATTTTAGTAGGCATCCATGGAGATGGGGTGCTAAGAAGTTTTATATAGTCTGTTTTAATTCTCAAGATGTAACTTATAAGTTAAATAATTACCTAGTGACAATTAGTTTTAAGTTGAAATGTATTATGTTATAAGTTGGTGGTCAATTAAGTGCTTGTGTACCCGTAAACTCGTGTTATTGATAGTTAAATGTGCAAAACATTAAACAATCTTGTGTCCTAAGTTTGGGTTTTTTAAATTTTCATGATACTGAGCCAGGGGAATGAATGGGGTTGAAACTTGTCCTTGGTTTGGCACTAGACAGCATTGTCAGATGGAAAAGGATCCAATATTTTTCCTTGCTATGGGAAAAACCACAAGTGCCCCTAGAATTTCCATGTGTAATAGAGGCAATAGTTGAATTTGAAGCTTACCCAATTTCTCTACAACCGACCTTCCATCCTCGAGGGACAAGTGGAGGTACATCATTTTATTTGAGTGGACAAAAAAAAAGAAGAAAAAAACATCATTTTTAAGAGGACAAAGTTGAAGTATTAAAAAAAATGTAAAACAAAGAAAACTTCATATTTTGGGGGACCAAGTAACCAAGCCGGGTAGCCCTCAAAATACAACGCAGCTTCAACCTGCCTCAAAGACTGTAAAAAATGTATTAGGAAAAAAAAATATCGAAAATCCCAAGTCAAATACTCAAACTATGGGTCACATGATACAACTCATATGCGGTCCTTCATGTCTCGTGGAGCTCCATTGTTAGGCAAAAGTTCATGAACCTCATTCTCCCCCTCTTATCCTCTCATGGGAACTTAGTTTTGCCTTTAGCTTTGGTCTTGTAGTCTCAATCCAATGATAATAACTCACATCTCGTTTGAACTGTCTCGATCTATCAAAATAGCAGTCTAACTTCTACTATCTCAATCATGCTAAATCTTTTTTCTGTTTAAAAATCGTTATCAATTAGAAAGCACTCTTAATTTTGGTAAGTTCCACCTTGTTTGATTGGTGTGTGAAGAAAAAATCATTTTGAAATCTTGACTTGCAAAAACTAGCCGGCCTTATTAGCTGTCCTGTAGTATGTGACAAGTATCCAAAGGCGGTTTACTTAGTCCTACGTAGTTGCTGAGAATAATGACACCAGAAATCAATATCAGTATTCAAGTGGCTTCTTGTCATAATGAATTTGTAATGCATAATCCAAACCATGTTAATGCCCTTTGAATAGAATGTCAAAACATTCCGTGTGATAAATGTCCCGCATTGAAGATGGGTTTTTTATTTTTACATACCACAAATATTCTTTATGGGAGTCAATCTGCTTGAGTTAGATCGAACTATATTATTATGAGCCATAAGATTCTCCCTCTAAATATTGAATACAATTTCATATTTAAGATTGGAACTCAAGCTCACTTCTTAAGCTTTATTACAAGAATTGAAAATTAAGAGATATGTTTATATTTATTTATATACTTATACAACTGAGATAGCCTAGGATCATTAATTCTATTTAAACTTTAGAAAGCAGCAAATGCTGCCAACCTGTGTGGACTAGAAGTGCCAGAAAATTCTGAGCTTAAACTCGAAAACTAAAAGGCAGTTATTGTTGCCCATATCCCATTTCTCAAAAGCATAGGTAGGACTAGGGTCAGATGTAGTCAGAAACAAATTCTCTTTTGGTTCAACTAATCATTATCATCAAGGAGCACGTAAAAGAATTGAGTTCACTTTGAAGTTTACCATTTGATGGAAGATAAAGTAGCATTTTATTGCCGTGGTGGGCTAATAAATAGCCACTTAACTACTAGGTCCACTGTTTGGAGAAGTTGGCAATGCGGTTGAAAATTTTGGACCGAACCTATCAATTATTAGTGTGTGATACACCCTTTTGCGTGTGTGTGGCTTTCTATATATGAATGAAATATACACTTTCATAAAGGCTACGTAGATGCTTCTCTATCTCAAAGACACACTGTTATGGTCCTTAGTTGATAAATGTTCTTTTTTGATAAAGCTTGGTTTATTAACCCACCCTCCATGCTATATGCTTTTCAATGACACCCGTTCTATCACTTTTTTTTCCCCACAAAAATAGTCCATGACTTTTCCAAAGTGCTTGAGTGATTGAGTATGAGTTTTCTTCTCTCATCTTCTGTTCTGTTTTGTTTTTCTTCTACTACTTCCTACTTCTAGACACATGCACCGTGTTCCAGTAGTTTTCAACCTTGGCAGTTCTACTATTGTTGTTTCTTGTTGCCCACGACACCCCTGTTGTTGCTTTCTTCTGATCATGCTGTGAGTCTGTGCCAGAATATGTCGCTTCTGCATGTGTATGCGTGTGAGGCTGATTCAACATTTATTTTAGTATATTTTGCAAAATGTGACACATTAAAGAGAAAACGTGTTAACGTTGATACGAAATGGAACTTCATCAACTAATCTTCAACTTTATATTTTAACGTTAACATCAATATTCAAAATATTGATATACAAAAGAGATATAACTTAATTGATTGCGTAGAATGTCAGTTGATTGACAAGAATATGTGAGTGATCAATTCTTTTAGGTAGTAAGAGAGGAATGTTTTAGAAGGAATTGTACCGTGCAAATGTTTAAAAATTGTTGCACCGTGAAAGAGGATTTTTCACTGTTAGATTAACTTATTTAAAATCTAATGGTTAAAAAAATATTTCTGTTTTTTTCTTTTTCTCTTTTTCTGTTTTGCTTGCACAGTTTGTCCATCTCTCTTAGCAGTGTCATTAATTATTTGGTTGTGGTCATCACCGGTCAACTCCGCGCCACATCGTGCAACCCACAAAAGGGGTACGCATACGTGAATTTGCCGTAAACTTATTTGTATCTATTTTCGATTCTTACTCGTTCCAAAAAAATATATTGATATATACAAGGAAAAAATTAAAAGGAAAATCCTAAGGTTCAAGTATAGCAATAGTAGCTGTCTTTGGCGTGTGTGGGGTGTGAGTTTATCATGTGTCGCTTCAAATTGATCATTATTAGTTTATGTAAGCGGAAGTGAAGGGACTTGACCTTTTTTATGGGGTTCGTGTTATTGTAAACTAAAAAATGGATGGTGCCGCCTAAGTGTAAAATATGCATATGGATTGTGTCTATGATACTCCATAATTATTATTGCCAACGAACAAAAACCAGGGGAAAAATTGGGACTACCATGTGGATTGTATTTGGAAAGTGGAATGCTAATTAAGTTACGTCCAAAGTTAGGATAGTTCCATTGGTTCAACCAGTGATTTCAGTGAAAATGGTCAATCTATGAATAGTTAATACGTGGACTTAATTTTTTTAATATGTAGATTTTGAGTTTTATTTGCATGCTAATAATTTTTTTGTTATGTTATTAATTATTAATGTTGCTTAAAATTTTTAAAATAAGCGTCTAATGTATTAATCATTTTAGCTTTTTTCTTTTTAATTTTATATTTTTCACATTATTTATTAGGTTTTTTATTTTTTTTCTCTTCTTCTTCTTCTTTCTCAAAATATTAACAATTTCAAAAATATGAAAAACTACTTTTTAAGATTCATTTCAAAACACTTTATACTTTAAAATCAATTTTTTTATGTTTATATTTATTTGTTTATTTGTATAAAAATAATAAATTCACATTCAAATTGCAACATCCTTCGTTATAATAAATCCACAATAAAACAATTTTTTTGAAATATCAATAATATGATTTTTCTTTGGAAACTCCAATGGTTTGAAATACTTCACATATTATAAATAAGATTGAATCATTACAAACTAAGAACATTCTCAATATGGACTTCTAAAATGAAGGTTAAAAAAAATGTCTTCAACTCTCCTTAATTTTAACAATTTTTTCCTTGTATTATGAAAATAACATTTTTAACGAGATGATAATCTTAATGAATAAAACAAGTTCTAAAAGGGTACTTTTAATGGGATAATAATCTCAACGAATAAAACAAGTTCTAAAAGGATTTGCAAATAGTTTTGCTTTCAGCCGACGCGGTAATCCGAAAAATCAACCATGATGTCTACATTCTTCTAAAATAACACTAGTAATAAATATCTTAAAATAATAGTGTTTTCATAAATATTATAGAATTGTCACACATATCTTCCACATAACAACAATTAATCATAGTGACACTACTATACAAACGGCCTATTACACCGGTTATTTTTGACATACAATGCCGGTTACAAACCGTCATCGTAGCGGACGTTGTAGAAAGCTTATGCGTCTTCCACGACGGTTCCTTAAAACTATCTTAGTATGTGTTACATTTTAAGACGATTTCGTCGTGAGAACCGTCTTAACTGTCTTAGAATTCTAAGACAATCTTGGAGACAAGACAGTCTTTAAATGTGTTATATTTTAAGACGGTTTTCACTATGAGACCGTCTTAGAATATAACACATTCTGAGACGGTTTTTGATAGAACCGTCTTAGAATATGTTTTTTTTTTTAAGAAAATGACATTTGTTTTTGTTGCCACCTATATTACAATCATTCAAACCAATTTGTTTTTATTAATTATCACCTAATAATTTGTAAAAGGGTCTACCATTTTACTCATGTAACAAAATAAAGCGATATATATATATATATATATATATATATATATATATATATATATATATATATATATATATATATATATACACACACACACAGAGAGACACACTACAACTCTTTGTTGTTAACCCTGGTATAGCAATGTGCATATCCACTGATATATATGACTTAAACTCAATCAAATCTACATCATCAACAATATCGCTTTCATCATTAATTATATCACCCCGCTGAGATTGCTCAGTATGTACCTCACTTAACTCATGGATATTGACATGGTCTGTATCTTCAATTTGCAAGCTTGGTTGAGTAAGGCCATTAGAAGGATCTTCAGTTAGCATCGTATCAACATTTCCTCTAGTGCCATCTTCTTTTTCAAACCTGGTACTAGAAGATGATTCCAAATCTCTTGTTTCCACATGAGCAGTAAAGCCTTGTGGATCTAAATTCTCACAAATGGTTCCTTGTGAACAAATCTGATCACCTGATATCTCAAGTTCGTCACTTACCCTGTTATTAGGTTCAAATTGTTGAGAATGTACAGTGGGACTGCTTGTCAGCTGCTAGCTCCAGTTTCTTCAATAGTATTAACATCAATATCATCCTCGGATGAGGTATTAGATGTGTTACTGGTTGCTTGACTGCAACCAAAATTGTCCTTTGTAAAAATGAAACCTTCCTTGTTCAGAAGTTAACATCATTGGCATAAAGCAAATACATAAAACAATTTAACATGAAGGATGGAAAATGCACTCATAGCTTTAAGCAATAAAGCTAAAGCAACAAATAACAGTTAGACTTTCATTTGGTTTATGGGGAAATAAGGTAGAGAAGGTTGTTTCAACAAATAACAACTTAGATTCATTTGACGTAACATAACTTTCAAAATGACCTTCATGCATTGGTTGCCTTAAACCCTAGGTCTATCATTTTCCAACAAAGTACACACTACCAATATAATATAGTTCACAAAAAGAATCACCATTTCAAATTTACCATCATATTTAGAAGTTATATAACTGCATTAAAATTGTTAAAGATCTAATTGGATTTGATGTAAATAAGGAAGCTTGGAAACTACTGTATAGCTAATTTGTAGGGATTCGTATTCATTGTAATTATTTTATCATTCTCTGATTATAAATAAACCAATGTGTCAATGCCACTTGGCAAAACTGAAACATATTTTCTCTAGCACACCCTACCTAGCTCATTATTATTACTAGAAGAATGCAGTCATGCTTAACTAACCAAATATATGTATTGTAAACCAAGGTACCAGACTAGGGCTACACACATTCTCCAACTAGCTCTTCAAATTGAGCCACAATGTGTTTTCCATAAGTATTTTTCAAAGCATCAACATTAAGTGTTATGCGAGAAAGTAATGTTGCTCGCTGATTTTCAGAACAGATCTCAAGAACCTTCGGGATCACATAATTTGAAAATTGGTCTTTCATCATTGTCTACATTGAAATCAAGCATGGTGTAGTAAGCAAGAGGACAAACCCCAAAATGCATAGGTCATGCCAGTTATAAAATGAACCTATTAATTATAGCACAATTCACATTACATGTAAAGAGATGAACTTTCTACCATTGTAATAATTTGGAAGACCTCAACAATACTAATATGGCATAATAATCATAATATATGGAAGCATCAATAATTCTAGCTCATAATTAATGTAGAAAAAGGATCTTAGAGTAGTTTTAGTGTCTCAATCAACTACAAAATGAAACTTGAAAAACTCTAGATCGGTCAAGTAAAACAGCAAAAACAATATCCATTCATGCCCTGCCGCTAGACATCTAAGTACAATATTATACAATTTTAAGTGACCATACACATGCCCTTTTAAACAAAGATCCAGAAACAAGCAAATATGCCTTCATTGTCATATGCAGGTCTAATTCAGAAACGAGTAACCCACTAATTTACATTTTAGCAACTACACATGCCCTCTTCCTGTGAAGAAATATAGGATTCTCCATATATCCTGGGTATCTCAAAACACATTTTAGATGCCGAAATAAGGAGGCTAAGACTTGACAGTGGTGTCATTTTTAAAGTTCACTAGTGTATTTGAAAGGAATACCAATGACCACTTTTTAGTGCTTTCAGTGCTCTGCTCATGGTTGTTGCAAGGAAGTCTATATTACTCATATATGTAGAGAGATTTTACAACTTTGTATTATTTTGTAATGTTGTTTTCTTCTCCTCTACCCCTTCCTTTATTTTGGGAGGATTTTTTGCCTTCCCCCAATAACTGTTTCTTGAACAGTCTATTCATTTCTAATAATATTTTTATCAGAAGAAAAACAAACAAGCAAAACTCTAATCCAACAGCTTTCCTAGATAATTAGGTTGCAATTTTTCTTCTATGCAAGTTTCAGGGATAAAATCTGCTATGCATAATAATATATGAAAATTTTATTAACTAGTAAATGTGATTAGCCTTGAGAAATTAATACTTACCAATAAATTATCATTTTGTTTGTCATGTCCAACAATCTCCACAATTAACAAATGCCATGAACTATGGCATCACCATACTCCAAACATTTCTCAACAACATTTGATGCAAATTTATGCTGGGTTAATTGGACGATATGTCTTGACAGCTTGTGAATAATTTGACTCCTTTCCTGAGGTTTTCCTCTCTCCAACACATGCTGTAAAGACATAACCAGAGCATCATAACTAAATAAATCAAACAAATTTTAGACATTAAAGATCAACAAGCCATACAAATATCCCATGTGCAAAATAGTAAATGTTAGGCAAGTAAACCCCAAAATTTATCTATATCATTCATAGCATATACATAAAGCTGTTTGAAAAGGCATTATTAATTAACACATAGACAAAACAAGTATTTATAGGCTAAGGACAGTCGAAGAGGACCTTGAACATCTCCTCAACAAATACACACACACACACACCACACAAATACACAAGATGTGTAAAATTTAATTTCAAGATAGTCCTTTTGAATGAATTGGATTGTTCCCTCCCAAAATTGCACATTTGATTCAGTTTCTATTATGCATCATAACCACCATCCACCGCTAAAAATTTGTATTACAATTAACATGGAGAGAAAAATAGTAAATAACTTGAGTAACATAATTACCATACTGGTCCTGAGCAAGAGTAAAAACTGACTCCAAGATTTGATCAACTATAAAATGACATTGAATCTCATCTGAACAATGTTGTAGAACTCTTTACAAGAAACATAATCATGGGACTAAGTGCACAATAAAAGAAACATCATTTTCTTAATGGAAAAGGTAAATGCAATAACCTTACCTGTATTACAAAGAAGTAAGGACAATTTAGAAAGACATACGGAAGTCTAAAGATATGAGGATGATCAAATTAGAAAGAAGTATGAACAAATTAATCTTAATGAGTAAACCACTCCAATCAGTATTAGTGTGATAGAAAACTAGAGATTTAGAATGACACAAGGGAAACTTTCTCCTCTCTAACTCTCAAGTATTTGAACTTGAGCAGCCTGGTTATCTCCCCTATCCCATTTGATTATTGAATACAAGTAGTTTATCTGTTACTAAGAAAATTAGGTCCCAATCCCCTACTAAACCTTTTACTATACGTATCCCATTTAAATTTAGGGAAAGGAGTGCTTGTATTGACAAAAAAAATCAAATAATATTCAGTTTTCCTTTTCTCAAAGTGAGAGGATATGTGCCAAAAAGGAAGCACAAAGAACATGCTTGTATCATGGTATTAGTCAACATTGTTTGCTTCTGTGACTACATATACAAAACCCAATTTGTAGTGACAATAGACAATTCTTGCTTTGATGAAGTCTTACTTCATTCCATTTTCTATCAGTTATTTACACACAAAAAGCCCCATAAATTCATGTTGACACTGCTTCATCAATCCTTGATAATCAAACAGAATTTGGGCTGAAGTAAAAAATATTGCTCTTCAAAATATGGAGTTTTCCAGCATGGGAAACTATGCAACTCGTATTTGACATGGAAAACAAACAGACCATAAATAGTCTCATCTTGATCTATTGCAAACAAACTTATTTTGTCATTACTAGGAACTACACCTTGGCTAGAAAGATAAGATAAATTTGTGAGATAAGCAGCCCCATTTTCAGACTGTAATTTGCAAAAAGGCAGACATATAGCAAATGCTTAAGTAGGATCTTCATATATTTAGATCATTGATAAATCTCAATCAGAGATCCTTTGGTTAAAAATGGTAGAAATAGTCATAGTCATACTGACTAAAATCCATGAACATATCTTCTAATAGCTTTCAAGACAAACAACTGACATGAATATATACCAATGTCTTAATGTTACATGAATAAAAAAAATTACATACCTTTTTGGATTACATAACAACCATACATCTGCAGACTTAAAGGCACTATCTAACCAAGAAGTCGATTTGCAAGTTCCTTTCTCTGCTCAGGGCTTCCATACTCAAAAAACTATGCACAAGAGAAACAGACAAATTGAGCATAATAGATTCCAAACAATCATAAAGGTAGTTAATGACAATGTACATCACTTCAAAACATGCCTTTTGGATTACATAGTTTTAAAATACATCAGTCATTAATTTTTAAGTATGTGGAAGAACCTCTTTGAACACTAACTCCTTCTCTTTAACACCGCAACTTTCCAACTTATGCTGTAAAAAATGACTCCCATGCTGATTAGTGTTGGAGTTAACAAAATGTCAACTTAATTTCCAAAGCCAAGGGTTGATAAAGTGATAGGTGAAAAGATCACCAAAGTATTACTTGCCTAAATACAACTATATGAGGTTGCTATATATAGAAAGTATATTAAATATATGACAAAAAAGAAAGAAAGCTAACACAACATTACAACAATATATTAATAAAAATAATAATTAAAATAAATGAACACCTTACCTTTATTTCATTAGCCTCATCTACAAATCTTAAATGATTTCTCCAATGAAATGCAAGAAATTATTACGATTTAATCAGGAGCGATTAAAACAATTAAGGATGGTACCTTTTTGCATGTGGTTATTGGGTCATCGGACAAAAATGGAGGATAACCAAGTATTACTAAAACAACTTTATTAACTATTTGACATATCAGCATTCTACAATGTATCAAAGGTCATGTAGTTGTTTCCCCCATGGTTAATTGTTGAAACAACAATCCAACTGTCTCAACATTTTCTTCTTTCTTTGAACATAATTTCCTGGCAAGTCAACCATGGATCTAGACACATTCAAAGAATTGACCACCCTGACCCCTTACTCTAGTATAAGATGGTAAGAGCCTAATTTGTCCTTCACACTATAGAAAGCTTGGAGCATTGGCATTTTCCTCAACTTTCTTCCCTTCTACATTATTGTTTAACAAAGAAGTCATTGTTGACATTGGAATGGGAAGGAGACCATTTCCTTAAACTAGGCCTCACTTACAAGAGATTAGACAGCAAAAATAATAAAACAAATCAGAATAGACAGAAGAAACAATTGAAGAAGAAAAAGATGGATAAATTCTGAAAATACTTCCTGGATTAGAGATTTGTCGAGTCTAAACTTTGAACTTCATTATCCTTAACATGATTGACAAGACAAGATAGAAATCCTTCAACTACCATGGTTTTTTTTCTATTTAAACAGGATAGGAAGTCCATACTAAACATCATATAGTTTGTTAATCAAAAAGTCCTCACTTTCATCCTGAGAAGAGAACTCCAATTCAGAATATGCAACAAAAGCCTGTAAGCCTCCTAATGTACTTTTCTTATTGGCAAACAACCCAAATATCATCCTTAGCGTGGGGAAGAGGGAAGAACTAAGTTTATCTTAACTTAAGGTTGGCACCACACTTTCAGGTGCAAGTGTAAAGCCATTGTTTCTTTTTTAATTTTTTTAATTTCCGATAAGTCTATCAGAAAATAGTTTAAGAAAAAATTTCTTAACCTCAAAATAATCCAAACACACTAAAATATATGGCCTTATCTTTGAAATTCTTCATGTTAGGAATGTAACTATTTGGTTGATTTTATTCTGTTCAGCCACTTGTACCTTGGAGATCTTTCTAGTTTCTAATATTCAATCTCCATATCCTTTAGAAACACATTTTTTTGGCTCAAATAGTGGCTTAGTTGTTTGCTAAGGAGGTTGTTCATCTACATGGAGTGACAACCTCCATAGTAAGAGATCCAAATCCACATTTTAAAAACAAGGTCTGATCTAAATTGTTTTGCCTAAGGTACTACTCTTCAAAAGATCTCAGCACATCACCCAATAACAGATGGTCTAACTAAACTACTAAATAAGGTGCTACAGACTTACTCACACTATTTTGCTTGTGAGTAGCCTAAGAAGTGGGCAAATTGGTTGCATTGGGATGACTACTACTGGTATAATATGTATCAACGACCACAGTGCTGCTTCTTGCATTCAATTTGAACTGACCCACTGCAATAAACCACCTACGCTATGTACCTAGGGAATGGTTGGTATAAGTAGTATGCGCATCCTTTCATGTGATTCCATCTATCAATCAAAATAGAGTCTTATTTATAGCATAGACAAATGAAGTTTCTACAACTGCACGAACCTTGAAAACTTTCAAAGTGGAAAAAAAATACCAACGATCTACCTAGCTGCCAAGTATAAAAATACAAAATCATGTAATAAATAAATTTGTCTTGAACTCACTTCCCAATTTCCTTTCAGAGACAAACAAGGTGGACCGTATAGGACCTTAAGCCAGTACCAGCTGGCTGCAAACATTAACCAAGTTAACTACTTACAGCAAGTAGGTCATACTAATAGTAAAAAACGTGTGCACATTCCATGAAGGTACAAAGTTAAAGGCAAAAATGAAAAGGGGCACACAAACCTTTGACGGCGGGGTGACACGGTCACGGTACGGTCTGAGTCAGGGCATGAGGTTGGGGAGGTACGGGAACCACCTTTGAAAGACTGTGGCTGACTTCGGTGGGGCGACACAACCACGATCTCAGTGACAGCACACGATGATATCAGAGAAATAACCTTGCAAATGATGTAACCACTGTAAAGACTATAGAAAACTTTGCAGCTTGTGAGCTTCCTCTTTGAATTCAAGAACGCTAATGTTCTGAGGCACTATAACACTGCAAATTAAGAAACACAATTAATATTATTCACCAAACAAAAAAAACATTAATATTTTTTCTTTTTCTTAATTTAAATGCGCAAACGATGAAGGTTTTCTTCTATAAATCATCTTTGATAAAGCCTTCAATTTACAAAAGTGCCATCGCGGTTGTGTAAAAACATTGTAGTTTTATTTCCATTAATTAGACAAATGCCACCGCTTCACATTCTAAGACGGTTCCTTAGAACTGTCTTAACATGTGCATTGTAAAAAAAAGGTTTTTTTAGTAGTGTGAATGTCACAATCAATCTACACAACACTAAATCAAGCAAATTCTATGGCATCCAAGTGTTATATGAAGATATACTCTTTCTTCAAGGAAGTTACCTCAATCTCAATAATGTGGAGCACTAGCTCAATCTCATGTGAAAATATACTCATTCTTCAAAGAAGTTACCTCATTCTCAATAATGTGGAGCACCAGTTCATTCTTATATGAAAATATACTTCTTCTTTGAAGAAGTTATCACAATCTCATGTGGAGATATACTCATTCCTTGAATAAGTTACCTTAATATCTTGTAATGTGGAGCATCAACTCAATCTCATACTATCAAACCATCATATTGTTGGAATACAACTGTGAGGTGAAGTCTTACATCGAGTAAGAAGGAGAAAGTTGAGAACCATATAAGTGAGGATAAGATCCATAAACCAGAGCCTTAAAGTTTTGGGTTAAAGTGTGGTGTCAAGTTCACTCATGTGGTTGCTCATGTCTCATCAGTGCAAATCTTTCTGATGTTTACTCCCTTCAGACGAACAACAATTGACATTAGAGCCGATGGTTCGACTTGGTGGCCAACACAAACGAGTAAGATGGCGGCAGTGGATCCTTGACCTGGAGATCCCATGTATCAAAAGTCTTCCTGACGGTGGGTTTAGGTGGCGTGTTCCATGGGTGGAGCAGCGGTGCAAGTATCTAGAGCATGTGGACTTTAATGGCCATTATGAAAATACTTGTGGGTCATAATAGATTCCGCTCAAGGGGAGACTACCATATGGAAAAGACTCACACTTGAGAGGGAGATCATTGGAATACAAGTTGAAGTGAAGTCTTGCATCGGGTAGGAATGAGAAGGTTGAGAGCCATATAAGTGAGGATAAAACCCATAAACCAGAGCCTTAAGTTTTTGGATTAAGGTGTGATGTCAGGTTCACTTATATTGCAGCACCTCATTTTTCATAGAATAAATTAAAAATGATTTTATTTAAGAATAAATAGAGTTTTAGAAAATGATGAGGCTTTTATAATTAAATAAATAAGGATAAATAATTTTATTAATTAAAATTATGGTTTGAAGGAAAATAAAAAGGATGTTTTATTTATTCATTTGATAGGGGTAAAATCGAGTTTCTTTTTATAAAATGATAAAATAAAATAAAAAAACTAGAGTAAATAATAGGCCCAGAATATCCTGGTTATAAATAGAGATATATTAGGTCAGTTTTCACATTGATGATACATCCTTACACTTTCTCTTCCTTTCAATTTCATTTTCCCTTCTTCATTTCCCAAAACCCTCTCTTTTTCTCACATACACCAAACCTGTCTCAGTATAACAACAATTTCAGACTCTTTAATCATTGGATTGTCGTGAAATTTGAATACCAGATTGGTAACATATTTTCACACATACCTACCATTGGGATTTTCTAAATAATGTCTTTAGTGAGGGGAATGTCCCTCGCCCGTAGCTCTTCATTTTTCCTGCATACATCAAAACTTATCCTAGTAAAACTATAATCCCGGACTCGTCAACCGTTGGATCGTCTTGAAAGTTTGTTACCAGGTTCGGAACACATTTGCGCAGATTCCCATCATTGGGATTTATGAAATAATATTTTTGATGAGAGCGATTTCCCTCGCACGAGGGCAGTGGAATGGAGTTTCAATCCCTTCTCCTTCTCTCTAACGCTTGGAAACCCTAGTAGAACATCCAAATGAAAAGCTTGAGAAATATCAGGGAACCGTGAGAGATGTCGTTATCACTTCGGACTACACACGTCAGCCCACTTAGAGGTAAGAGATGAGTTTATCGCAATTGGGGTTAAAATGGACATGTGTAGGGATCCTTAAAGAATTAAGTTGGGATTTATTTTGGGATGTTTATTGTATTGTAATTCTTCCTTTGATTTTGATATGGTTATGTGAAATTATTTGAGGGATTTTACTCCCTATATTGTGAGAAACATTTTTGTATAAATTGTTTGTATTTTGGATAAAATTTACTAGATTAGTATGATAAATTGTTACATTGAGATCATGAAATTGTGAGTAAATGACAAATTGAATATGTGATGAATTATGAGATACATGTGTATTGAGATATTGTAAGTATTGAATTATGAGTTATGAACTGTGCAATCACACAATTGTAAGACCCTTTAAGGGTGACCAGTTTTTGCGCGACAAGTATTGTGATAGGATCCACTATGGGAACCTGACGAGTTGAATAACTTTGTGGGGCGACGAGTTAAAATGATTTTGAAAACAATTGAGTAGTTGTGTGTATTGGATAGTTCGTAGGAAAGTCTATGTTTGTGTCATGTATATATTAATATTGTGTGATGTGTATATAATTCATGAGATGCAATGACATGTTTCTTTGGAATTATACCATTGTGACTGACATTGAGTGTATGTGATAAATTGTGTATGTATTGAATTGTAATATACATGTGTATTGAGATGTTATGCGCATTGAGTTGTGAGCTATAAACTATACAAGCACATGATTATAAGATCCTTTAAGGGCGATGAGCTAATGCGTGACGAGTATTGTGATGGGACCACTGTGGGGACCCAACAAGTTTAATCACAAGCGTGACGAGATAAAATTATTTTGAGAACAATTAAGGAGTCGTGTGTTTTGTACAGTTCATAGATAAAGTTTGCATGCTAAAATATATTCTGGGTTGGACTTGAATCAGGAGGGAGAGGCCCTAACAGGCTCTTCGAAGTCTAGGCCGTGGGGGTAAATACACTATGTTTGAGTGCTCCTTTAAGTCTGTGTCGATCTCACATGGTTGAAACATTCTCGCAAAACAGCATAACCCTGACTAGTCTCGGTAACATCCCATTTTTCATAAAATAAATTCAAAATGTTTTTATTTAAAATAAATAAAATTTTAGGAAAATAATGATATTTTTGTAATTAAATAAATAAGAGAAATAGTTATATTAATTAAAATAATAGTTTTAAGATAAATAAAATAAATACAAGGCCCAAAATAAAAATGATAAAATAAAGTAAATAGATTTTCTTTATATAAAATGATAAAATAAAAAAATAAAGTAAATAAAAGGCCCAGAATACCCTAGCTATAAATAGAGACGTAATAGGTCATTTTTTACATTTATGACACGTCTCTATGCTCTCTCTTCCTGTCAAATTCATTTTCTCTTCTTCCTTTTTCAAAATCCTTTCTTTTTCCCGCATACATTCAAACTTGTCTTTGTAAAACAATGATCCCGAACTTGTTAACCGTTGGATCATCGTGAAATTTGAACACATAGTTTGAAACTTATCTTTGCATACACCTATCATTGGAATGTTTGAGATAATGACTATGGTGGAAGAAATGTCCCTCGCACTGAACTTTCTCTTTTCTCGCATACACCCAAATCTGTCCCAGTAAAATTATGATCATGGACTCGTCAACCGTTGGATCATCGTGAATTTGGAACCACCTTTAGAACCTGTTTTGCATATTCTCACTGTTGGGATTTGCAACATAATGTTTTTGCAGAGAGAAATTAGTCTTGCACGTTGACAGTGAAATGGAGGCTACAATCTCTTCTTCTCTCTAACGCTTAGAAATCCTAACAGAACAAACAGAGGAAAAGCTTGAGGAATCTTAGGAAACTGCTAGAAATGCCACTATCATTGTTGGACTACACACGTGAGCCCGCTTAGAGGTAAGGGATGAGTTTATCGCAATTGGGATTAGAATGAACATGTGTAGGGATCCTTAGGGGATCAAATTGAGGTTTATTTTGGGATGTTTATTGTATTGTAATTTTTCATATATGATTATAATAGCGAGATTGTTATATTGGGATCATGAAATTGTGTGTAAATGATAAATTGAATATGTGATGAATTGTGAGATAACATGTTGTATTGAAATCATAACATTGTTGTTGAGAGTGAGCATAAGTGCAAAATTGAATATGTGTTAATTTATTAGATACACGTAAAGATGTAATGGTGGATTGTCACGTTGTGATATGTTAAAATTGTGGACATAAATTTGGTTGTGAATAAGGGTGTGGTTAACACTTGATGTGAAAATACTTGTGTTGTGAGCTGTGAATTATACAATAACCCGACTGGTGTTTACCTTGAGAAAAATGTTTATGCGCAGTGTTAAAGAGAAAGTGTAGGATTCCTAGTTAGGAACCTAAAGTGTTAAATTGTAGCGCAATGTGTTAAACGTGTTTGAAACACGAGTGTGAGGTCATGGGTATTGTATAATTCATGAATAGTGTCTGCGTGCAAAAATTGTTTTAAAGGTTGGACCTGAATCAGGACGGTCAGACTCTAACGGATTCTTTGGAGTCTAGGCCTTGGGGGTAAAGATACTCGGTTTGAGTGCTCCTTCAAGCCTATATTGATCCCATATGGTTGGAGCATTCTTGCAAAATAGAGTGACCCTGGCTGGTCACCGTATGATTTTACTTAGTGAGAGTGACATGGTACCACATTGCATATAGGCTTGAGTCTTAGTATAAATTTTGCATAACGCCTGTGAATTATTTATTATGAAATTGATGAATATTGTTACGTCTTGACTCAAGTATGTGATTCATATGTAATGTGATTAGTGATTGAAAAATGAATTTTAAATGATAAAGTGATGAAGTAATGTGGATTGTATTAAGTTGAGCTATGTTATAAATACTTCTATAATTTATATTGATTATGTCTTTATTTATTTGTATTTTATTTGGAAATGTGATGACTCACTCCCTGTGTGTTGTTTGTGTTTGGATCCTGTGATGATCTCGAACCTTGTGTTCGTGGGAGTAGATGACTAGGTGGATGACTTTAAAGAACCTCGGGCTAGAGGACGCTGGGACACAATGCTCTGATAGGATGTGACATTGGGGAATGAGTTTTTATTTCAATTGCATGTGTTGGATCAAGTGGCCTCAGAATAATTAAGAATGGGGGGGGGTTGAATTAATTATTAATGAACCTTTACTAATTAAAAAACTGATCCTTCTTAATGTTATTAGATTCAATTATGCTTTTACTACTAAGTTAAGAAAGTACAGAACAAATATAGAAACTTAACCAAAAGTAAAAACGATAATTAAAGTGCACAACGGAAATTAAAGAGTGTAGGGAAGAAGAAGACAAACACAAGAATTTATACTGGTTCGGCAACAACCCGTGCCTACATCCAGTCCTCAAGCGACCTGCGGTCCTTGAGATTTCTTTCAACCTTGTAAAATCCTTTACAAGCAAAGATCCACAAGGGATGTACCCTTCCTTGTTCTCTTTGAACAACCAAGTGGATCTACCCTCCACTTGAACTGATCCACAAGAGATGTACCCTCTCTTGTTCTCAGTTACAACAACTCAAGTAGATGTACCCTCTATTTGTACCACAAAGGATGTATCCTCCAATGTGTTAAGACAAAGTTCTCAGGCGGTTAGTCCTTTGAAACTTTGTGAAGGGGAAACAAAAGAATTCTCAGGCGATTAGTCCTTTGAAATCTTTTGTTTTAGGGAAAGGGAAGAATAAAAAGAATTCTCAGACTTTGTCATTTTGAATTCTTTGAAAAGGGAGAAGGAAGACACAAAAGAATTCAGGCGGTTAGTCCTTCGTTCATTTGGAAAAGGGATAAGAGAGACACAAAAAGAATTCAGGCGGTTAGTCCTTGGCGAATTCTTTTTGGTAAAGGGAGAAGAGAGACACAAAAGAATTCAGGCGATTAGTCCTTCGTTCTTTTGGAAAAGGAAGAAGAGAGACACAAAAAGAATTCAGGTGGTTAGTCCTTGTCAAATTCTTTTTGGCAAAGGGAGAAGAGAATGAAAAGATATAGCACACTTTTGTTTTCTGTGAAAGAACAAGATTTGGAAACCAGAAAACTCAGAAAGCTTTTGGCAAACGAAGAAGAAGAAGAAGAAGTTCAAAAAGATGTTCAAAGGTTGTAAAAGTATATGTTAAAAAGTTATTAAAATGCAAGTCAAGGTCTTGCTTTTATAGACTCTTCATGTCTGGTCAAGAAAACCATTGGAAGAGTTATAACTTTGAGAAAAGCCTGAAAACCATTGGAAGAGTTACATCTCTTGACTTTTTTATTCAAAACTTGTCACTGGTAATCGATTACCAAAACCATGCAATCGATTACACAAAGCATTTTATGAAAAGATGTGACTCTTCACAATTGAATTTGAATTTCAACGTTTAGATACATTGGTAATTGATTACCAATATATTGTAATCGATTACACTATTTAAAAAACAATTGGAACGTTGCAAATTCAGTTAAAAGCTTTTGAAATCAAACTTTGCCACTGGTAATCGATTACAGGAAACTGGTAATCGATTACCAGAGAGTAAAAACTCTGGTAACTTAGAAAATTTGAGAAAAACTCTTTTGAAAAACAAAATTATGCTATGTTTGTTTTTTGAAAAATCTTTTCAATACTTCCCTTGTGAAGTCTTCTTGATTTCTTCTCTTAAATCTTGAATTCATCTTTTATTGAATCTTGAAATCAAACTTCTCTTGATTCTTGAATCTTCTTTATTTCTTCTCACGAAGCTTGAAATTAAACTTAATCTTGAACTTGTTGACTATATCTTGAAATCATTCTTTGGGCTTTTTGTCATCATCTTTTTCATCATCAAAACTACTTGAATCAACTTGATTCATCATCATGAAGCTTGCTTCTACAACATGATGTTATATTACTTTATTTTATTTTACTGTTTAACAAGATTTCTTTTGTAAACTTTGATGACCTTATTCTAAGTCGGATATATTTTTAATAAGTTTTATTTGGTAATAGTAAAGTGAAGGTGACCCTTTTACTCACATGAGCTCCTTTATGTTAATTGAATAAAATCATTTTAATTAATTCCGCATTTTCATATGTTTTTCTTGTTTATATGTATGTCGGGGTAAAGGGTGTCATAGTCTCCTTATGATTTTACCTAGTGAGAGTGACCTGACTTATCAGTGTGTGGTATGTCTTGTCGTGTACTCCTAGGTACCCGACGAGGTTTTTCACTGACATGGTACCAGATTGCATATAGGATTGAGTCTTAGTGTATCTGTTGCATAATGCCTGTGTAATGACTATTGTGACTCGTTACGTGATGGTGGGTGATGAATTATGTGAGTGTGAGACATTGTATTGTACTTGAGGTGTGATGTTTTGAACACGTGATTAATGTGAAGGTGTGGAATGTGATTGTGTGATTAAATCCTTGGGACAAGTAATGTTACGAAATGAGTGGTAAGATGATGTGAATTGTGCTAAGTTTAGCTTGTTATACTTAAATTAGATATATGTGATTTTGTTTATCTCTATCTGTTTAGGAATGTGATAACTCACTCCCTATATGTTGTTTGTGTTTGGATCCTATGGTGATCTCGAACTTTGTGTTCGTGGGAGCAGATGGTTAGGTGGATGGTTTTAAAGAACCTTGTGTTAGAGGACGTTGGTACACAACACTCTGATAGAATGTGACATTGGGACATGAGTTTCTATATTAATTGCATGAACTTTTGGACGACCTTGTATAGAGCCAAGATGAATTTATTATTTATTTGGACAAGTTCTATTATGATGTTAGAAAAGTGAATGTGAGCATTTTACCCTTTTTAAATGCTTTTATTTTAAATTTGTTTTAAAACTTTTAATTAATTTTGCATTCCTATTCCTTTTATTATTAGTACATATATGTGTAGGGTAGAGGGTGTCACATATATGATCGTTCATCGTCCATTGGTGTAAATCTTTCTGGTGTTTATCCCCCTCAGTTGCACAATAATTGGTATCAGAGTCAATGGTTCGACTTGGTGATCAGCTCTGATGGTGGTGGCAAATCCATGGCATGGAGATCCCTTGTATCGAAATTCTTCAAGGTAATGGGTCCAGGCCGCTTGTCTCTTGGGAGGAGCAGCGGTGCAAATATCTAAAGCATGTGGGATGACGTAGCTCCATGTGGAACTTGTAGGCCTTGGATCTTCTTCATCAATAGAGTTCTTTGCTTCTTCAAGATCAATGACAGTGGAATGGAGAAGGAGGAAAGGTGATTGGAGACGCCACTTTAAGGAGAAGATGAGTCAAGAACAAGCTCACCACTATAGCAAACCATAGATAAGAGCTTGAAGGTAGGAGAAGATGAGTGAAGGGAGAGGGAGAAAGGGGGGCACAAAATTTATGCCTCAAATGAGGTCTGAACTTTGAAGTGTAATTCTCAAATGATCAAAGTTGAAAAAAATGCACACACATGGCCTTTATTTATAGCCTAAGGTGTCACACAAAATTGGAGGGAAATTTGAATTTCTATTCAAATTTCACTTGAATTTGAAATTGAATTTGTGGAGCCAAAATTTTCACTAATTATGATTAGTGAATTTTAGCTATGGTTCAGCCCACTAATCTAAGATCAAGTATAAGATTCTCCACTGAGTGTGCTTAGGTGTCATGAGACATGTAAAACATGAAGGACATGCACAAAGTGTGACTATATAGTGTGACAATGGGGTGTAGCAAGCAAATGCTCACCTCCCCCTTAAGATGGTCCAAAATTTAATTGGAGTGGGCTTCTCCCAATTCAATTAAATTTATCTTCCAACACACACATCAAATAGTGCACTTAATGCATGTGAAATTATAAAACTACCCCTAATAGAAAAACTAGTCTAGGTGCCCTAACATACAAGGGCTGAAAAATCCTAGATTATTAGGATACCCTCTCTACACTATGGAGCCCTAAATACAAGACCCAAAAATAATGAAACTTTAATTTAACATGTACAAAGATAAGTGAGCTCATACTTAGCCCGTGGGCCCAAAATCTACCTTAAGACTCATGAGAACCGTAGGGTCTTCTCTTGCATCTCTGGCCCAATCTTCTTAGAATCTTCTATCCAATGCCCTTGGGGATAGGATTGCATCATTCCCTCCCCCTTGAAAAGGATTTGACCTCAAATCCAAAGGTTCTTGAAGCTCTGGGCTTCTTCCCTCAACACCTGTAAAAAGAATATATATATATATATATATATATATATATATATATATATATATATATATATATATATATATATATATATATATATTAGCGGTGTTTGGTATGTTGGAGTAGGGTAAGGTTTGAAAATTTCTTTCCTGGGCATCTTACCATAAGGGAACATGGTTCCTCACCAACTCAATGAGTGGTGCTACAAGTATAGAAATATATGGGACAATCCTTGAGAACTTCCTATTGACATATCAAGGTAATATTAACTATTAGGAATTCTCAATTAAGTCAGTTCAATGATGACAACCACATATACATCATCTATATATGCAACTTAATAAATAAGATTCCTTAATCTTTATCCAAGAAAGATCATTACATATATATTGATCTATTCGGATTATTGATGTTATATTCATAATAATCTTACGATCAAGAACAATTTAGATTAAAATTATAAAGAACTTATTTCTCATTATCATAATCTCTATCATGACAACAAACCTCTAATTTCAATCAAGGACTTATTAAATTAATAATTTAATAAAACAATAAATATGATAACAAAATAAAGAACAATTTTTTACTAAAATTGATAACATGATGGATTGGATCTTGGACATACATATTTATCCCCAACAAAATTGTTGTTGTGCCAAGGATATTACAATGAGTGGTTTTGCATCTATATTTTCCAAAAATTTTATGGTTTTTGGTTTTCCAAATGGACCATAGTGTTACAACAACATTGTTACAAGCATGAGGTTGAAGGTTTTCAAGTAGATGGAAGATCAAATAAAAGTAACTTTGAGTAGATTCAATGCTTTATTGTGTGTCATTCCAAAGGCCTGTCGCTGTCCAAATTTGCTTAGCTTTTTCACAGCAAATAAAGAGGTGTCATTCATTCTCGTAGACATGATAACAAAAACAACATGAAGGGGAGTAGCTTACTTCTTTGGAAAGGAACCTTTGACGTGTAGGCAAACAATCCTTGAGAGATCTCCACACAAAATGTTTGATCTTGGGAGGGATATTCAAACTCCAAACGGTTGACCAATTCCTATTTATTTTCAAGTGCTCAGTTTGCAACAAGTTATCCATTATGCAGTGGCATGATGTTCTGACAGTATAAGCTACATTTTTGTGAAAATTTCCAAATCAACTATCTTCAACAAGATTTAGGAGTGGGATGGATCGAATGGCAATAACATCTTGTTGGTTGAAGATATTTTCAATAAGGTTATCTCACCACTCCTGTGTTTGGTGATTTATAAGATGACCAACTGTAAGGGAATCAAAACCTAGGGGAGAAGGAGATTCAACATATGAACCATGAGCTGAATTGAGCCATGGTTGAGACCAAAGATTGAAGGAGACTCCATTTTCAATATTCCATTTCATATCTTCCTTGACCATTACCTATGAAGCATGAATACTACGTCAAACGTAACTTGGGTTATTGCCTAACTTGGCATCCAAAAATTTCCCTAAGGAAACTATTTAGCTTTGACCGCTTGTGAAACCATAGTATTTTGGTTAGTGATTAATCCCCAACCTTGTTTCCCTAACATTGCAATATTAAAAGCATGAAGATGTCTAAAACTCATACCTCCATAATCTTTTATCATCGTCAACTTGTCCCAATTTAGCCAATTGATGTCCTTCTTAG
Organism: Glycine soja; assembly: GCF_004193775.1. Classification (NCBI taxonomy): domain Eukaryota; kingdom Viridiplantae; phylum Streptophyta; class Magnoliopsida; order Fabales; family Fabaceae; genus Glycine; species Glycine soja. Next base: position 39,094,344 of record NC_041011.1, on the reverse strand, counting down.
AATGAGAATTCGATCCCCACCAAAAAGAATTCATCATCTTCTGAAGCTCATCTTCAAGAGAGGTAGGAAGGAGAAAAATACTCATGCAAAAGGGGAGAATGGATTGAGCCATCGATTTTATCATGATCTCCTTACCAGCTTTTGATAAGTTTTTGGAGGTCCAATGGCTGATTCGCTTCCATAATCTATCCTTGATGAAGCAAAAAATCTCCTTTTTCCTTCTACCAATAATAGATGGAAGACCAAGATATTTCCTAATGCCAATGGTTTTAGTAACACCCAAGAGAGAGTAGATGAATTGTCTGGTGGTGTGAGGGGTGTTGGAACTGAAAAAGACTTCTGATTTCTGGAAATTGATTAATTGCCCTGATGCTCTGTCATAAGTATCAAGAATGTCCTTCAAGATAGATGCCTCAATGGCATTTGACCTACAAAAGAGAAAACAATCATCAACAAATAAAAGGTGTGTGAGGATAGGAGATCCTATACACACTTTGATACAATGGATGTCCCCTCTGCTCTCATATTTTTTAATCAATGAGGAAAGGCCTTCAATGCAAAAAATAAAAAGGTAAGGTGACAATGGGTCACCCTGCCTTAGCCTTCTTTCAGAAGTAATTTGTCCAACAAAATCACCATTGATCATCACAGAATATTGAATAGTTTGAAGACAGTCTAATCCAAGCTATCCACTTCTCATGGAAACCCATTTTTTGAAATAGACAAAAGAAAATTCTAGCCAACTCTATCAAAAGCTTTACTGATGTCAACCTTTAAAGTCACTTCTCCAATTTTCCCTTTGGATTTATATCTCATGTGGTGAATGATCTCAGAGGCCAAAATAACATTGTCTAGGATAGAACGATCCTCTATAAAGGCTGATTGTTCAATAGAGATACATTTGGGAAGGAAAGGCTTTAAAGGACTGACAAGGACTTTTGAAATTATTTTGTAGAGGACATTACATAGGAATATTGGCTGAAAACCAAGCATATTGGCGGGGTTGTTATTTTTGGGAATTAGGACAATGGTAATGTTGTTTACCTGGGGAGGGAAATGTCCTATTTCAAGCCAGGTTGTGCCATAGTGAAAAATCTCAAGACCATAGAGATGCCAAACGTTTTTGAAAAAAGTTGGGTTTAGATCGTCTGAATCAGGGGACTTGTTTGAGTTCATCTGAAAAAGTATTGTCTGGAATTCCTCAATAGTAAAAGTAGCAAGTAATGACTCATTATCATGAGCAGAAACACAATGAAAAATATTATTAATTATTGATATAAAATCATTACAATTATTTTGAGCCCTAAAAAGATTCATAAAGTATGAAGTGACCACATCACATTTTCTGTCATGCTCATGAACAACAATGTCATCATCACGAGAAAGAGAAGGGATAAAATTATTTTTCTTCGCGGAAAATGTTAAAGAGTGAAAAAACTTGGAGTTGACATCTCCCTCATTCAATCAGAAATTTTTTTAACGTTACCGCCAATAAGTTTCTTCTTGAGCAATTAGAGAACCCAATTTATTTTTTACCTCCAAGAAGGAACCAACATCTTGATTATCATTTGAAGCTCGTGCAATCTCCAATTCCCTTCTAAAAACTTCAATTTGATCACGAAAATTCTTTCTTAGCTTGTGCCCCCAGTCATTCATCTGCTTAGTACAAGAATAAGTTTATCAAGGAAATTCTAGGATAAAGAATTAGACCAACCTTCCATCACTTGAAACTGCTGTTATGCACTCTAAATCTTGTCAATTTCAATTTTTTAAAGGTAGGTGTAACTATATTCTTCTAATGAGTTATTATAGAAAGTTCATATCCAACTTCTAATAATTCATTCTTTAATTGGCATAATATCATTTATGTGTCATCATATGACTGATATTTCAGTTATTTGTTAATTTTGTTGGGTCTGAAATTCTGATTCTCATAAACATTTAATAACAACCATTTAATTAAAATTAATGTTTCAAATTGCATATTTAATTATAAAGCTTACATGCTTTCTATATATATATATATATATATATAAAACAAGAGATTCACAATTAAATTTAAATATTCTCATTAACTTCTAACTTAATTTTTGTCAATGCTAGTCCAATGATTTATTATTTAACCCCTATTTGTATTGCTTCTGTTCTCAATATTGAAATAATGAGTTTTTTTTTGTCAAAAAAAAAACTTTTAACTTAATTTCCTATTTATTATTGTACAAACTGAGAGTATAGTGATAATTTTTATATTAAAGTTATATAAACTATCAAATTATGATTAAAAATATAATATTACTAATATTCACTTAAAAGAAAGGTCTTGAGTAAATTATAAATAGATTGTAAAAAAATTAAATTATCAATACAAAATAACAAAATAAGTGTCCATTTGAGTTCTATCTAACAAGAAAATGCTATTTTAGAAAAGTAGTAATGAAGGAATTTTTTACAAGCATTTATAATCTATTTTATTTAAGAACTTAAAAAAAAAAATTAAAGTGCAATTAGTTTTTGCTTTTTTTTTTGTATTCCACGTGTTAAATTTAATATTAATTACACAAATTTTCAATAAAGAAACTTGGAAAATACTAATATATATATATATATATATATATATATATATATATATATATAGTTTTTGGGCCCTATTTTTTTTTACATATATAAATTTTTATTAAACCTTATTTTTATTTAAAATTTATATATGTAAAAAATATTATTAGATCAAAATTATTATTAAATTTTTTACATTATTAGATTAAAATTAATTGTTACAGAATTTATTATGTAAACTTATATGTGTATTAAATATACATTAGAAATTTTAGTATTATATATAATGATGCTAATTATTTTTTAACATAATTGAACTATTAACACAGTTGATTAGAACGTTGTATTAATAATTCGTATGGACCGTATGAATTGGTAATTTGTACCAATATGTAAGGTAAATCGGTATAGGTCCATACGGATGGACCTTACAGATTGTTAATTCATAAGCTATATAAATAATAAAAACAAAAAAAAAAGAAATGAAGAAGAAGTAAAATAATATATATATATATATATATATATATATATATATATTTTTTTTTTTTTAAAAAAAAATATATTAGGTGTAAAAGAAATTTAAATGGTGTGAAAAGAATAACCCATGGGCTGAGAAGAGTACAGCACCAAAAAACCATATGGATGACTGAGGAGTGCGCGGGAAGCAGTTGGTTCTCTTCATTTCTCGTTCTTCTTCTGGCATCACACTTACACCACTCTTCTTCCCTTTTCATTTTCTCTGCGAATTCCTATTCCCACACACATCTCAAATGGGTATTAAGGTGTTCACTTTTTCACCATCCTATCCCTCTATTTGTCTTTCAAATTATCATTCTCGATATTAATTATGTTAATGCCGATTGTTTTTTAGGGTTTAACAAAGCTTTTAGCGGACAATGCCCCGAAGTCCATGAAGGAGAACAAATTCGAGAGCTACTTTGGTCGCAAGATCGCTATTGACGCTAGCATGAGCATTTACCAGTTCCTTGTCAGTGCTAATCTTCACAACACATGACGTAGTTTCAATTTCAACCATGATACTAATACAGTGTGATTATGTTAATAACTTAATGTCACATGTTATTTGTCTTGGATTTTGGTGCAGATTGTCGTGGGAAGAAGTGGAACTGAAATGCTCACTAATGAGGCTGGTGAAGTTACCAGGTATATGCAGTAATCTCTTCATAGGTTGCAATTAGATAAGCTTAATTGTGATTCGTTGTTTTTGTTTCAGTTTTTTAATTTTTATAATAAAATGTGAGTCACTTTGTGTGATGATGGTGTTGGTTTTGTATCTTGTAGTCATTTGCAAGGGATGTTTTCGCGGACAATCAGACTTCTAGAAGCTGGGATAAAACCTGTGTATATATCTATATATTTTAAATTTATTAAATATTTCTTTTGTTGGAACCCTCTGCAGATGATTTGTTCTGAAAATTTTGTATGCTGATTTTTTTTTCTAATGCTGGTTTGCAGATATGTTTTTGATGGGAAGCCACCTGATTTGAAGAAACAAGAGCTTGCCAAACGGTATTTAATATTTTCTGTTATTTCTTGAGAGTTCTAATTTTTCTTTTGGGTTGGGGGTTTTGTTTTATTATATAATTACTTATCAAAAGCTTGCCAATAATGCTTTTCACACTAAAATTGATACAGTTACTCCAAGAGAGCTGAGGCTACTGAAGATTTGTCAGAAGCCTTAGAGGTATATGCGGAATTTGCTATTGACTTTCCTCTTTGGTTCCTTTTTTGTGTGTAATTTCATTTTTTAAATCAATATATTTATCCCCGGGTTGCTTTTTTCTTGTCATTTAGACCGCCAATAAGGAAGACATTGAAAAATTCAGTAAACGGACAGTGAAGGTGGGTTTCTGTTTCTTAGGCTCATTTATTTTTTTTAAAAGTTTTGCACATTATGGATAGAGAAAGAAGCATGTTTTTTTGTGCATGCTATTGAGGCCATATCTCCATATTCTTGCAGGTTACAAAGCAGCATAATGACGACTGCAAAAGACTTTTAAGGCTCATGGGAGTGCCCGTTGTTGAGGTGACATTGCATTACTAAAGTATTTGTTGTACATTGTGTTTACCATTTGTTTAAAGGCTTTGGGTTCTACAGGCACCCTCAGAAGCAGAGGCTCAGTGTGCTGCTCTTTGTAAAGCTGGAAAGGCAAGTTCATATCTGTTGTGTGTCACTTGTTTTATGAACTGGATTCTTGAAAGCTAAAATTAAAAGATTATTACTAATCCTTTTTAAACAGATTTTATGGAAACAAAAAGAAGAACAAATTTTGCTTTATATTTCTACCACTTTTTCTTATAAAATCTGTTTAAATTTCAGTTATATTCTTCCTTTCTTACCTTTTTCTTTTGATAATCCTTTTAATTGGCAACATTTCCTTCAAATAATTTTATCAACTCATTCCTTCAAATTAATTGGCAATATTTCCTTTATTATTATTCTATAGAATTTATGTTGAATTTTTATATATTATAGGTTTATGGTGTGGCTTCTGAAGACATGGATTCCTTAACATTTGGAGCTCCTAAATTTCTTCGCCACCTAATGGATCCAAGCTCAAAAAAAATTCCAGTGATGGAATTCGAAGTTGCGAAGGTCCTTGTAGCGTTCAACATACTTTTGTATTTTTACTGTTTGATCTGCTCATTGTGGTATTTATTTGGTTTCAGATTTTGGAGGAGCTAAATATGACCATGGACCAATTTATTGACTTATGCATTCTTTCTGGCTGTGATTATTGTGACAGCATTCGAGGTATATTTTTAGCCATTTTTATTTGTATGATGCTTTGTCTAAGTTTGGTTTTATGATTTCTGTATGAACTCTATGTGCATATATTTATATAGTATAAATGATAAATGATGTGTGGTGCAGGGATTGGGGGACTGACAGCTTTGAAACTCATACGTCAACATGGCTCTATTGAAAATATACTGGAGAACCTAAACAAAGAGAGGTTTTCTCTTTTTAATTTTATTTTGAAAATCACCATTTCTTGTGTATGCAATTTTACATGTATTAATCACATTACGTAAGTTTGTGGAATAAGGTTTACATGTTTCTGTGTTATGTTTGTGCGGTATTACCAATTAGACATCTGGCCCAGATATTCTGGTCCTTATAAGTTTAATAATAAAGTTCATTTGTATAACAAATGCACTATAACTACTTGATCTTGTAATGTATTTATATCATGATATATTTTATTAGTATATCTTATTTTAATAGAATCAGTTAGGCATTATTAGGTTTTATCAAGTGATTAATATCAGATTAATACTTCCTGTTGACACTAGAAATGCTTACTTAGTGTACGGATTCAATTAGCCTATCTAAATGCTCCTTTCACATGCAAAGTTCATGATTTTTAATTATGGTTTGGTCTTTCATCCTTGGAAATACTTATGTGAGTGTATTGGTTCAGGTACCAGATACCCGATAATTGGCCATATCAGGAGGCTCGGCGGCTTTTTAAAGAACCATTGGTCATAACTGATGAAAAGGAACTTGATATTAAGTGGTCTTCTCCAGATGAAGAAGTAATAACTATTCTCTTTGAGAACTTCAAATATCTTTTCAAATGCACATGGATTCACATATTGACATACATATGTTTGTTGTATCAATATATATTATGTTCTTTGGCAAGATAACTAGATTGTATTATGTTGCATTCTTACAGGGGTTAATAACATTTCTGGTAAATGAGAATGGCTTCAACAGGGATAGAGTGACTAAGGTATGTAGAGCTCTAAATAGTATTATTATGGACTGCTTGAGTAGGATTTCAATTGCCTCTTCAGAAAACTTTAAATGATTTTGTATATGAATGTTAGGCAATAGAAAAAATTAAAGTGGCAAAGAACAAGTCATCACAAGGCCGGTAAGTGATTCTTAAGCCATTGGACATGAGTGTTTAAACCTTTCTCTTATCTTGTCCTACCTAACGCCTCTTTTTTTCTCTTTCTGAAAACAACAGATTGGAATCATTTTTTAAGCCAACAGCAAATCCATCTGTACCTATTAAACGCAAGGTATGTGACCATTATGTCTATCATCTCCACTAGATGTTGGCATCCAGTATAATTTGAATTTTGAAGAAAGCCTGGAAAGTTCTTCACCAGAACTTTTGTGGTCAGACTTTGGGTTGGCTGTGATTCAGTTATTCTGTTTTTATCCCCAATTTATCTGCCTGAAATTAAATCATGAATTATTTTTCCTTGCATTATTTTCATCCTCGTATGATTTTATATGGATAATGAAAAAACTCTTCCATTTCATGAAAAAGTCTCATTAACATAATTTGTGTTATAAACAACATTAAGTATAACTTTTTGAAATCTGAAATACAAATATACACTATATTCATGTATCGAATGAGACTTTGTTTTTTATGACGATGAAAGCAACTGAACACCAAGCAATATATTTATCCTATCATCTTCACCAAATGTGGATTCGGACTCTTCAGCCCCCTTTTTCGTTCCCATCTTTTTTTCACTAGTAATTATGGGAGGCCTTTCCTTCCAAATCAGAGAAAAGAACCAAAAACAGGAATCTTTTCCCCATATTTACTAGAAATCTTAAAGTTGACATGCTAGATAATTTTGGCTACACTTAATGACAGGAAATTAAATCCATGCTTAGATCTTTCAAACGTGCAATTGAGCATAAGATGTTCTCTGTGCAACCTTCTAACTGGTCAAGGCCCATGGTTTTTGGCAAGTTGAGCTTGCCAATTTATAATCTGGGTTCCAAGCTCCATACCTTTTGTCTAGAGGTGTCTGCTTTGGTGCCTGAAGCTGAATATCCATGGTGAACCTCCAAAGTCATTCTGTGCTTATGCATAATCTATATTTTAGTAACCAACATATATAAGTGTTAATTTGATTACAGTTACTTTGCAGAATGATAAAATATAGCTGTTTACAACCTGTTCTGGTATTAATAATTCTTCCACTAATTTTTAATGAGTAATTTTAAAAACGATGTCAAGCCTTCTTACAATGCTCAAGCCATATTTTATAACCAAGTGTATAGTGTATAGCTCTTACCTTTGATTTGTTGTTTGTGGCTTCACTTTTAATTCCTTTAGGTTATGGGTTTGTGGATCTTGTTAGTGTGGGGTGAGGAGTTAAGATTTTTAATTTGAGCACAGGTGATGCTGTACATTGATGAATTGATGATATAGTTCAACATGGACATTAAAGTTGGAATTACATAGTATTTTGTGTATAATATGATCAATTGACATCCTACTTGTACTTGAGTTGGCTACTTGAAATACTGATCAAAATTTTAGGTTGGCTACTTGGCAAAGCTGCCCTTGATCTGCTTTAGAAGCACCACATTGAAGCACCATCTCTCAAAATATCTTCTGATAGTAACTAAACTAACAAATGCTGCTTTTATGTTAAGATAAAGCACTCAACACAAAATACTGGAAGCAGTCAAAGTACCCAAGAGCAAATTACTATTCTGGTTTGGAAAGTCCATGCTTTGACAATTTATTTATTTATTTTTTGTTTCTTTTTGGATAGGAAACACCAGTGAATAATGCTAAAGAAACTAACAAAAAGACCAAGGCTGGTGGTGGTAAGAAGAAGAAATAGTTGGCTTTGTGTCTTGACAAAGGTTAGAGTTCTGGATGTCTTTCATCACCTGTTTATGTTACTGTCACTTTTGCATGCTCACATCTGTGACTGTGCCTCTATTTTCCCCTGGTTTGTCGCCGTTAGCATGAAGGAGGATGGATTCACAATACTGATGCAGTCTTCCAAATTGTAAAATATTAATGTGAGGTAGATTTAATGAGCTTGACTAACGTAAGCTAGAGTTCTTCTTCTCATAGAAGGACAATTTGAGATACGGTACTTCATTTGACAGATACTCAAAATCCTCCTTTCCTGAGTGTAATTTGACTTGTGGTTTCCTTTCCTGCTGCATCGCATGACTATTTCACTGGCTTTTGTCGGTTCTGGATATTTTCACGCACGCACCCAGTTGTTGTTGCCAGTTACTGGAAATTTAGGTTCTGTTAGAAGGTTCTAAATATCTAGTTATGTTATTTATTTTATGAGATTCCATCTACCTTCAATTTGTACAAGCCTTTATCCAACATACACCCAAAATGTTTTCAAATTTTGCCGATGCAATATGGTTGAAAATTAAACATCTCTTGGGGCTGGAATATCCAAAACAATAAAGTAGAAAAAGAACTCGGGAGGAATAATGATGCCACTACAACAAAACAAAATAATGAAGAAAGATGGACGGGGCTTGATCCCAAAATAAGCTAAGTCTATTTTTTTTTTTAATTTTTTGTTTTGATGGCGATTGGCAGTTAGTGAATGTAATAACGTAAATGATAAGTCATTACTTTTCCGTTACTCTAGAAAACTAGCGAAATATTGTTCATCGAGTTGTTTCTTTCTATTATTTCCACAAACAGAATAATAGGAATGATAAGCCATTACCTTAAATTTTAATCTGTTGCTGGAAATAATTGAACATTTGAGCAACAACTCCCAATAATCGAGTGTGCGCCAGCTCTCTTTCGAGCATAAAGGTGGGCATGCCGATATTGAAGTTTAGTTGGAGGTTCGTAATCTCTCTTCGTCGATGTTATTATGATTTTTCTTTTCTTTTTTGTCTCATGAGATGTTTCCGCACTTTTTTTTTTTAATGTGGACCTAATTTGAGTCATTTCCGTTAAGCAAACCCTTACAGGGTAGGTATAGTTTACCAACTGAATTACAACTAATTGTTTTTGCCAAAAACATATCATTTCATTGTCGAAATTCTCGTAAAGGAAGCATTATGATAAATTTCTTCCTATTTACGAAGTCGACTAATATAATTGATAAGCTCATATTTGCAACCAAAAAAACCTTGGACATGTTGATCTGTAGTAGTCATGCAGAAACGGTTATAAGCAAGCAGAACCAACTCGGAAAATGCCAATATTTTATTACGAAGAAAGACAACAACAATTAACAGTGATTTAAGAGGAAAAAAGTCCAATAATTAGAAGAGTAGGTTTGAACTTGGAGGGTTATCCGTGTCTTTATCTTGGCTCAGCAGAGATTTATGTTCCCAACAAACACACCGTATCAATACTTTTCTCATGCAGTGCCAAGCCAGAGCTCTTATTTCATTCGAGGTACGAAACGCACAAGAGAAAGTCACAAGTCACCTCCACCAGGGCCACCTCCATTACATTTTAACTTGTTCATCAACTTTATGGGCCAAGACTTCTTGAGATTCTTTGCATTTTGGATAAGCTTTTAGTAATTAATGCGAATGAATTGCCAATTGTTTATTAAAAATAGAGTTATATAGATATTGTCCCTCTACTCAACCCTGTATTAAATTTCAAGGAATAGCAACATCATCGACAGGAAGACAGCTATATACTCAGGATGCGAGAACGAAATACGAACTAATGATGTAAAATAGACAAACTGAAAGACAAGAAATAGTCACTAGCATAGATTCTAATGTCACACTGCCAATAAAAAATGACAAAAACTTAAGGATGTGTCTTTACATTCGTAACATTTATTAGCATACATCTGAAATTAATAGCTACAGAAGGGAACCATTATTTTTACAGGTAAATAATAAGGAAAAATGATATTTGTACTTTGAAAGATTATTGAAAAGATGGGAAGACCAAGACCATTCCTCTCTTATATTCGTTTTTAAAACTTTATTTACACCACATATCTAGTGTGAGCAGACGTGTGTTCATCTAACATGCAAGCATTATCCTTAACATACATTTGAAGCTCACTGATTTGATAATAAAAACTGATTTGATGATAAAATTAATTCTAAAAATACTTGGAATTTCCTATATCAAGGAAAGCAAGGTGTCAAAACTTGAAAAGGGCCTAAACCAAAACTGAGGCCCGAGGATCAGGCCTCTGGGGCCTTTGTGTTCCTTTGCTTTGGGTTTGGCATGATCCATCTTCTTAACTTTTCTTTAAGTTTAAGAAATGGCACGCGTGACCAAAAAAATATGAATAACAACCTCGTTTCCTACTTTAAATTCTCACACTATTCTTCTTTTTCCTTGTCAACTGTCTTGCTATAAACACACAAAACCCCACTTTTGATTATCCTAAGACTTCCAACCAACTAGTTCGCTTGTTGATTTCTTTTCATTTCCATTTCGTCAACTTATTGGCTACCAAAGTCTCTTGTGGCTGCCTCCTTAGAGTTATAGTGTTATAGCATTTATTTTCATTTCATAAACACTCATCATATTATGGCTAACCATACCATGAAGCTGGTCAACTTGCTGCTTCTCGTGACTTTGGCTCAGCTCTTAGCCACCGCTATCTCTTCAGATCCTGACCTTCTTCAAGACCTCTGTGTCGCCGACCTTGCCTCAGGTTCTGCTCCTTTTACATCACTCCATTCATTTTTTTCTTCTTTTCTAATTCTATTGATTATACGGAGTAGAAGAGTATGCAAATTTTCATGCATGATGCATCCAACAAAGAGTAAGGACATGTTTGGTTTTCAAGTTGGGAGTGCCCTTAAAATAGTTCAAAAAATAAAACTGAAAAAAATCTCTCGTTTGATTTTCTACTGGAGCAGATAAACTTAGTTCTGCCTCAATTTTACATCACAATTCTGTTTGAAATAGAAAAGAATGTAGTTACTTTTGCGAACTCATAAAATTAAGTTCATTAAAATTTAAGTTTCCAAACTTTAATCTAAACATGAAATAACCAACCTGGAAAAGAATATCTCTTCCCCCGCCCTTTTTCTTTTACCAGTATTATTTTTTCTTCCCCTTTGAATAATTAGATTTGATCCTTTTTCTTTACCCTTCTATTTTTTTTCTTTCTTTCATTTGGTTTTCTTTCAACCATGTTAAATCAACATCATTCTCCAACACATACTCCTACCAACTACTTTGGCTTTGCTTTTTCCTGACTCCACTGTTTAATCATTTTAACACTCGGATAGTATTCCAACTTACATGATTAACTTTTATTTGTCCCTTTCCTGTAATTATCATTACTTTATACCACACGTGAATAGTTCCTTTGATATTATTTTTCTAAAAACAACTTCAGCATTGTCCATAATTCTTGCATATTTTTCTAGCATTATTGACAGCAAGTGCAATTCTGTATGGTAGACACTTCTTATTCTAAATAAAATGTGGCACGAAGAACTTTAATTTTTATGTACCATTAATATAATTTTTTTATACCATTAACTAGTCAGAAGTTATAATTAATAAAACTTTTAAATTAAAATAATTATTATAAATGTTAACAAACATATGTCATATTTTATGATTTGATAATAATGTATATATTCTATTTACTTTAGTGATAAATAACATGAAAAATATTTGATAGACACCTATTGTGTTATCCAATATCTAGAGAAAGAATAAAAAAAAGAAAAAATATAAGTATAAAATAGGATTTATAATTTGATAGGAAGAGAGTTGTTGATGAGATTGGTATTTAAAAGGTGATTTGTGTATCATTACTTAGTAGCTGTGTCTGTGATCGAAAATAGGTGTGAAAGTGAATGGATTTACCTGCAAAGAAGCAACCAAGGTAAATGCCTCAGATTTCTTTTCCAACACACTAGCCAAACCAGGAGCCACAAACAACACCTTTGGTTCCTTGGTGACTGGAGCCAACGTTCAGAAAGTCCCAGGACTCAACACACTCGGTGTCTCTCTGTCAAGAATTGACTATGCCCCAGGTGGCATAAACCCCCCTCACACCCACCCACGTGCCACTGAGATTGTGTTTGTCCTTGAAGGCCAACTAGATGTGGGGTTCATAACCACATCCAATGTGCTCATATCAAAGACCATTAACAAGGGTGACATATTTGTGTTCCCAAAAGGCTTGCTTCACTTCCAAAAGAACAATGCTAAGGTTTCTGCTTCTGTGATTTCAGCCTTCAATAGCCAACTTCCAGGGACACAGTCCATTGCTACAACCTTGTTTGCTGCCACTCCATCTGTTCCAGACCATGTCCTGACCCAGACCTTCCAGGTTGGAACCAAGGAGGTTCAGAAAATCAAGTCTAGGCTTGCACCAAAAAAGTAAAAAACACCTAGGTGGTTGGTTAATTTGGCTTGTCTTGTATCTTGTAGAGGATAAATTATTACATGATACAAGATCACATGATCCTCATCAATTTTCACGTGACATTTTATTAATTTTTTTATAAATTAAAAAATATAATTACATGTCACATGAAAAAATAATCAGATCAAATAGTCTTAAACTATGAAATAATTTATGTTTTCTGTGAAGTATTCTTTTACCCTCTCTTTTAATATTTTGTCACTTTACGATTCATGGTTGGAACAACTCATAAAGGGGAAGAATATGATCAAATGGGGATCGCACATTCATTTGTTTTAATAATTTAAATTTGAAAGATGATTGCATGGTTGGTAACTAAATTAGCCACCAACAGTTTGTTGACTCATTATTTCTTCCTTGTATTTATTCTCCTGTGAAGGAATAGTACAAGTTATTCCACCCCAAACTTTCACTTTCTTTTTCTATTTCTTTTTCTTTCCCTTTCGTATTTACTTTTCCATCAGTTAGGTTAGGCGAATTTTAAATTATTGAAGCTTCCTTGTGATCAAATGTGTAGGAGTTTCGTTAGTGCTCAACTTTTTAATACGTAAAACATATATAGGTAAATGCATCCCACTAGGACTAACTGGGTCAAATAAATCAACAGATTACGTTATCCCAATGACACAAACCAAATCTTAAATTAGTCTTTCGATTTGTACAAGTAGATTATTTGAATTTCTAAAATTTTAAAAGTTTTCTGTTATTCTTTAACTTTGTAAAACATTTAGTTAAGTCCATTTTATTATAAAATATTTAAATAAATGACTTTTTAGTACAAAGTTAGACAAATAGAATTTTAAAATTTCAGAAATTAAAATATCTAATACATACAACTTGATGAGTGACTTGGGGATGTATCCATTTACCTTGTTTAACTTTGCATCCCATGAGAGGAAACAAAGTAGAATATCAACTTACTTAATATATTTTGTTGACAATATTTTGCTTCAGATATGTTTTTATTATTTTCTGTAAACTTATTTAAATGACGGACATATACATAGGCACGGTATGGCAACTGATCTTAAATGACATGTAACAATAATTTTAATGTATGTCGTCATTAATAACAATAAGTGATAATAAAAAAGTCAATTTTATTTTTTAAATTTAAAAGTTTATGAACAAATAAAAAACTAAATTAACTATATTTTTTTAAAAAATAAAAATATATTTTATCCCAGTATTTTTTTCCTTGTAAAAGCTCCATGACTATAACACAAACAGACATAACTCCTAATTATTGTGCCTGTGGTGTTATCCCACTGTAGTGTGATTCGAGTGAAATCCTCGTTACTTATTTATATCCTTTAACGTATCTAAATAATTTCTTAAGTCATGTATTCTGTATTTCCCTAAAAAAATGTATTTTGTATTTAAAACATTCATTTAAAAATAATTACTACTTTAAAACTAATAAACTAGTTTGTCAAACTAAAATTATAAGCTAATCAAATAATTTATAAGCTACTAGAATGATTTATAAAACACTCAAATTATTTTAAATTTTATTTTCATCTCTTCATAAAAACCAAAAAAATGAAATAATAATTTAACTAAATTATATTTTCAAAAATTAAGGAAAACATCTTTCTTTAGTTGAGAAGAAAAAAAAAATAGAATGCATTTTTTATTAAGAGAATAATGATAAGGAATAAAAAAAACAAAATTTTCTACCATACTATTTCCTCTTCAATTCAAATTAAATTGTTTTTCATCTCTTTTCTACTCTTTATTTTTATCAGATTTCCTGGTTTTCTTTACTCCAAAAATAAAGAGAGGATAACATACTAGGCTAAATGGCTAATAATTCATTACTATAATAATTCTTTAACGCTTTAAGTCAAGTAGTTTTGCTTAAGGAAACATAAAATCAATAGCATTTTCGTAAAGGGTATTGCAATTTGTCCCAAAAATAACAAAGACGAATTTTCCAATTACTAGTAAAAAATCCAGATATAATGGTTTGCATATAAACAGTACAATGTGATGGTAAACATAAAAGTAGTTCCACAAACTTGTTATCACCATTACCAACTATTCTGAGTGTGAATGTGGCCCAAACAGTTTCAAGACCAAAAGGATTACTTCAAACTTGTCTGTTGCCTGCCATCAGGGATTGCATATAGCACGATTGGTTGTGAGGGGCGAATGAAGGGTAAATCACACCTGAAATATCCCTTTCTCTCCAGTTGCAATACATCTCCACGCTGAAGATTTCGCATGTTGGAGTCTCCATATGCTAAAGTCTCCTTTTTGGTACATGGGTTAACCACATCAATGAAATCCTCCCCTTCTTCAAGCTGCAACCAGAATAACATAAAGTATTACTATTAATAACATTGATTGCAAATAAAATGGGTCGATGCTAAAACAACTCCTGATTTGAGTTTCACAAGGAAGCAGGCAGGTTAGAAGTTTTCATAGTTAAGAGATGAAAGGAACATCAAACTACGGGTTTGTAAGGTGAGCATGATAAATAATGGTGTAAAAGAAGGGATCGGGCCAGGAGGTAGTATATAAAACTGGTAAATTCTTGTTAAGTTTATTGCATGCTGCACATGTGCCCATAATATCTAATGGTATAATGTTGGGAATTCAGAACAAGGGGACCTAGAATTCGAGGTCTAGGAAACCTCCAGAGCACAAAGGAGAAGAGAAAGGGAGCTTATATTTCTTGTCTACCTTCTTACACGATACATAGGTATTTATAAGCAGCATATAGGATGCTGTGTGCAAGATACTACAATAACAGAAATGCAGAAGATAACAGAAAAGGTATAACAGAAAGGAAAATGACAGACAATAGGTAGACAGCATCTTCTAGCTGGCCAATGCTATCAAGCCAGCTCAGCAACCAATAACTGAATCTGTTAAATGAAATCCTTTAGATGCCTTGGTGGATTGATCTTCCTTTTGGGTCTCTCATTCGTGCATATGCCTATAGTATCTTGTTGAGCCATTATTCCCTTCCTAACATCCCCTATGCCATCGAAAAACACCTTGTCCTCAAGGTGATAGTTATGGTCAAGCTGTCAAATGAACACCAAGTTCAAACCCCTCACTATATATATATATATATATATATATATATATATTAAGAACAATAAGAACCACTGCTACAGATGAAATGCAAGACACGGTTGTTAATTCCTGTATAAAAAAACTTCGTACCCCATTGCCCAGAGGCTCTTCGCTATGCGAAGGTATGGGGGAGGGATGTTGTACGCAGCCTTACCCTTGCATATGCAAAGAGGCTGTTTCCGGATTCGAACCCATGACCAACAAGTCACCAAGGCACAACTTTACCGCTGCACCAGGGTTCGCCCTCAAAAAACTTCGTACCCCATTGCCCAGAGGCTCTTCGCTATGCGAAGGTATGGGGGAGGGATATTGTACGCAGCCTTACCCTTGCATATGCAAAGAGGCTGTTTCCGGATTCGAACCCATGACCAACAAGTCACCAAGGCACAACTTTACCGCTGCACCAGGGCTCGCCCTCAAGTCTCCTAGTAATACGATAGGAACATGTCCACCTAGTGCTTGTTGTGTCTTCTCAAATGCAAGCTTATCAAATAGAGGTGTTGCTTTGTGTGGGGGAAGACCATTTTCTGTGGCTGCCACTCTGTCTGTTACAATAAGTATGTGGTCAAGAAACATCACTTGAGCCATGAAACCCCGTTCCAGTGGAGACAATAATTGAGGTTCCAAGGGTGTTAGACATCATGGTTGCATGGTAGGCAAACATCTCACACATGTGGTTCTTCAACACTTGACCAATGTTAGGTGGCATTTTACCACCTGGTATAGTGGCTTCTGTCCGCAATGCTACTGTGTGCATTACTTGCACAGCTTTTAGTGGGAACTTTCCATGAGCTGTTTCTCCTGACAACATTATTCCATCAGAACCTTCTCAAACAGCAATTGCTATATTTGATACCTCTGTTCTGGTTGGAGTTGGGTGAACAATCATGCTGTCTAGCATATTTGTTGTCACAATAATAGCCTTTCCCATGCTACAACACAAGTTGATTATCTCTTCCTGCAAAAGTGGGCCCTCTTCAATATGGAGCTCAGCGCCAAGATCTCCTCTGGCAACCATAGCCCCACAGATGCAGTGATAATTGAATGCAAATTTGGTATAGAGTTAGCACTTTCAATTTTTACGATGACATGTATATCAGCACCACAGCTCTTCAAATAATTCTTCAGTTCATGAACAACTTCAGCATTCTTAACAAAGGAAACAGCATAGAAGTCAACTTTCTTATCCACTCCAAACGTGATATCATCATCCCAATCCTTCTCAGTGATTGAAGGTAGTGTTGCACTTTTTCCTCTAACATTCAAAAGTCGCCTTGACTTGAGCTCTCCTCCAACAACAACTTCACATTTCATAGAATCCTCTGTCATAGACTTAACAACCATAGACATCATACCACCTTTCCCAAATAGCACGCAGTTCCATGTGGCACAAAACAGAATTGCAACTCTTTTATTCAACATCCTTTTTGGATATGCAGAATCATGAAATGCAGGATGCTGTGGAAGCATTTCATGTGGATTGGGTTGGGCATGTGCCAAATTTTTGCTCCTTATACCACCAGAACAGAACCACTTGATAAAGGGGCGCACCAATGTTGCATCTGCTACCCAACCAACCAGTATCATCAAATAGTTGGCATGCATCAACTACCCAACCATCAAATAGGATGAAGTAGACATCTAATTGCTTGAGGAACCACAGGGCACAAACATAAGAGTGGGGAGTTTCATCATTGCACAACAATTGAATGTCAATGTGGTTTTTCCGAAATGGTTCCATCCTGATACAGTGGACTTTGAGTTTTTGGGTGGAAGGGCAAAGATGAGTTAATTTCTGAGATAATGATGATGATTCTAAAATTTGTTGTGGAGACGGATGTGGGCACAGTAAACGTAAAAGGTCCTATGGAGGGTAGTATAAATGCAGGGGTGGTTGGTGGGGGATAGTTGTGTTGAGTGGCTGCAACGGCGATGGAGTCGGCACTGTGAAAGCCATGGCCGAATGTTGACTGGTTTCGAGATGGGCCATTTTCTGAAGAAATTTGTCGAGTTTGGTGGACATGGTGTTTTGAGTAGTGATAAGGTTGAGTTGATTGGAAGTGAGTTTCGCGATGGCCTCTTCGATGTGGTCCATAGTGGACTTGGAACAAGTAGACTCAGCCATGGAGCTCAATGAAAGCACCAGATGTTAGGAATTCAGAACAAGGGGGACCTAGAATTCGAGGTCTAGGAAGCCTCCAAAGCACAAAGGAGAAGAGAAAGGGAGCTTATATTTCTAGTCTACCTTCTTACATGGTCCATAGGTATTTATAAGCAGCATGTAGGATGCTGTGTGCAAGATACTACAATAACAGAAATGCAGAAGATAACAGAAAAGGTATAACAAAAAGGAAAAATGGCAGACAATAGGTAGACAGCATCTGCTATCAAGCCAGCTCAACAATCAATAACTGAAATGAGATGCCTTGGTGGATTGATCTTCCTTTTGGGCCTCTCATTCGTGCCTATGCCTGTAGTATTTTGTTGAGCCAATATTCCCTTCCTAACATATAGACAAATATCCACTTAGGGGACATTTGATAGGGGAGAAATTTTTTCATACTTGAGAATCATGTTTCCTAGGAATGAATAAAATTTGTTTGGTTGATTATTAGAACCTTACGATAAGTTTCCTAGAAATCAAAGAGTTACACAATATTTTTACCACATCAAATAATTTAATAAAATATAAGATGATACTTTTACTGCAGTAAAATAAAAAATACTCAAAAAAGTAAGATTCTCACCTCCCTCCATGAGAAAGTTTTAGTGGGAAACTGATTAAAAAACATTCCCAGGAAACATCATTTCCCAGGAATGTTATTTTTTAAAAATTGATACCAAACATGAAAAACTAAGTTTCCTAGCCTTTGATTTCCGGGAAACCAAAAATTTTTCCCCTACCAAATGCCCTCTTAGATAAAAGTGTCATTTTTTCAAGGGAGAGCAGGTGGAGGTGACAATGGTTTTAGTAGTAAGTACTAAGTAGTAGCATCTATGAATGGTGATGATGGTGGCTGTGGGGAAATGGTTCGTGATGGCAGTGTATATAGGTCTCAAGGTGGTAGTTTCTTATTCTATCTAGTTTTAACCTAACCCTGGTTAAGAGTTATATTGCAAACACAATAAAAAGTATCATCTAGAAATTATTCAGTGCATGCACCACAAATTTTACAAGGCCAAATGGGATTGCTTATCTCATCCAAACAATTTTTATTTGATGTGTCAAGTTCTAGAAAATTGAAAATGACTGCAGTCTAAGACAGGGTGGACAGAAAATTCAATTCAATTATTCAACACATCATATAGAGACAATAAAAACTCTTTCATAGGACACTTTTTCAGAGTAAAGTTTCAGCCCAATGTTAATAGATTCCACCAACCACAGCATTGGTTAAGGTAAGATGCAAACGGTATATAAACAAAACATTAACAAAAATGAAAATTACTATGGTGCTGTTTACTTTCAGAAAATGTTCTATTTTTTATTTTTATTTTTAATTACAAAAATGTCACCTTCTTTCACTTTGTTTTCTGTCTTCAAATATTTCTATAGGAAATAGTGAAACAATTTTTTTATTTGTTTTCACTGTTTCTAACACAAACTTTGGAAAATAATAAACAAAGTGTAAATAAGTTGAAAATTGTATAATTAAAAATGAGAACATAAACCATTTTCTGATTTTTTTTCTCAAACCAAACAACACCTAACTTTTCTTAAAAATTTATATTTCCTAAATTCTGAGCAATAAAAATCAATGGGCTTAAAATACAGTGGATGAACACATACCTTTTTCTTTGTAATTAGATAATCAAACTCCACTAATGTCAGGCTAACTAGTTCATCTATCTCAGGTAGCCAAGTGAGTTTCAATTTTGTGGTCTTCACAGATCCTTCAAGATGCAAAACACCACTCAACCCTGTGATATTTCCATCTTGGTCCTTCTCTATTTCCTTCACTATGGCATTTCCCCAATCCATCAATGTTACTTCCTCGCCTGCTGATAAAGACACTGCATCAGCAAGGTCAAGCCATATCCTTTTAGTATATGTTGTAGCTTTATCTCCAGCAGCTTCATATTTCTTGTGCCGAGGTATGATGCGGACAAATGGTTTCTCAGGACCATCAGTGAGAGTCAACAAAACACGTCTGTCTGCAATGACAGCAGTGTGTCTAGGACAGACAGGGTCAATAATCTTCTTATTAATGGTCCAGAGCTTGTCCCATTCCATGAGATTGAGATTTTTGGACGCCCCCTGTACGAGTATCAGAGAAGAGTCATCAACATTCTTCAGCATATGAGTAATTAATACAGGAATGAAAATACAATAATAAAAACATAACAATTGCTAAACACATTCTACTTGTCATTTCAAATTTGTTAGAGAATGCATCTTTCTTTTTCCTTTTTTAAAATAAACGAAAGCAAAACCTTTTGCATACCTGCTCAACAATAAACTGTATCAGGGCTTCAATTTTCAAACCTCTACGCACAATTCCTTGCACTGTAGGAAATCGTGCATCATCCCATCCATCAACTTTCCCATTTTGTACAAACCACAAAAGCTTTCGTTTGCTCAGAAGAGTGTAGACCATATTCAACCGGCTAAATTCATAGATAAGAACTTTTTTAAGACCCATGTCCTCTTGAATCCAGTAATACTGGGCATTGCGATCATGGTATTCACTAGATCGAAGGGCATGCGTGATTCCTTCTATAGAATCAACATATGGACAAGCAAAATCATAAGTTGGATACACTTTATACTTGGATCCAATTCTATGATGGGGCATTGGATTGCAACGATAATAAACAGGATCTCTAAGTGATTTGTTTGGGTCCTGCATATCCAACTTGCCACGGACACAACACTGCAAGCCCCTCTCTGTTCCTGCAATCATTTCCTTCCACAATTTTAGATTCTCCTCTACACTATTATTTCTGCATTTAGAATCTATGCCATCCATTCTCTCTTTTTGCATTTGTTCACGTGGTGTGTCATCAACATATGCTTTACCCTGGCGAATTAATTTTTCAGCCATCTCCATCAACTCAGGGAAGTAATCTGACGTATATGTAATTTGTTCATATTTGATACCCAATGTATCAATATCTTTAATAAGGTTGTCCACAAATTCATTGCTTTCTTTAGCAGGATTGGTATCATCAAAACGCACAATAACCTGACCCTTGTATCGCTCAGCAAAATATTTGTTCAACAAAGCTGCTTTTGAGTGTCCAATATGAAGATAACCACTTGGTTCAGGGGCAAATCGCAAGCGAACTTTTCCAACTTCAGCATCTGGAAGATCTATTTCTGCTGATGGTTTGCTTCCTCCTTTGTTGTTCTCAGATACATCCCCATTCACCTTCTTCACTTTATCAGTGTTTACTGACTGGTCTTTTGACTTGGTTGCTGTTGGTTCTCCCAATCCTTTTTTGCCAGCATACACTGATGTGACTTCATTTAACACAGTACCATGTTCTGCCACTATTGAATTGAACCACCGTGCAAGATTTGGATATTTCTTTGACTTCCTTAGACTTTCCCATCTCTTTCCAGAACCTGCAAAAGCATAGCACACATAGAATCTATTTGAATAGTGGGAAATAACAGCGGGCCATCAAGGTACGCAGAATAAAGGCTGAAGAACCTATTGGCTTCCAACATTATAAAGATAGAGATATGGAAGATAGAGTACTGTTTTGCACACACTATCACAGCATTCTATAAAATTATCAACTACGATTACGAAAAGCATGTAGTTTGTTGGCATCAATACAACAAAGAAATAACCTCAAAATGTAATCGAAAACATGGTTTTCTCTTCCATCGGCAGGTTGATTAAAAGTGACCTAGCAGTGCCACAAGGCAACAGGTGTGGTGTCATAAGAAAAACCTTTACCTGCAAGACCTGCCCAGATTGCTAGGTCTGCAATTGACAATGAATAACCAACCAAAAAAGTACACTTCTCCAGGTACTCATCTATATATTTGCATGCATTCTCAAAAGCAGGGCCAGATGAGAGGATAGGAGCATAGTCCAGCCATTCATCAATCTGAAAGAACATAAGGGTAATCAGAAAAGAAAAAAAAAAGGAGAGAAAATAAAGTGTGAACAACTAGGAGCAAAGGGTAACACATGAAATAACTATTTGGAAAACAATTTTATTAATCTTTAGCAACATAATATATTTGTCATGAAAAGTATATTCAACCTTTCATTTTCACTAAAACATCTTGGAGAGGACTCCTCTATGCATTATTAAACATGTTACATCAGGAAAATCACCTGGCTAGATTCTAATGCATTTTGCCCATAGAAATTGGGAAGGCTGGCAACTCGGCCGATATAACGTAGAAGAGCATATGCTCCATGCAACTTGAGCCTGCAGAGTAAATGCATTCATCAACTAGCAATCACATAAACTTTTTTTTTCCTTTAAGAACCAAATTGAAGAATTGACATAATCCACTTGAAAGGGTAGCCATACGAAAAGAATAAACATAAAACCTAAAACCCACATCACATTATCATAAACATACTATATATTTTGCATGATTCCAAAAAATGTCAATCCTACACAAAAGGGGGGCTATAAAAATTATTTTTCAAAAGAAATAAATGAATTGGCAGTCATCTACGGTTGAAAACGAACTTCAACGCACATATGCACTTCGATAGCAGTGTTGCTAGTTATTACACAGAAATGAACTTTGGGGGTGCGAAAAGCTGAAGACATTGGAGAAATAAAGAAATAAAAAAAAAGGAGATCGGAAATGTACCCATCGGAGAAGATAAATGCGGGAGGTGAGTCAGGAGAGAGAGAGGTATCAATCGAGGGAGAGATTCCGGCGAGCTTGGCGGCGGCGATTACCGGTAACGGCGGAGAAGATGGGGCGAAAGCAAAGGTTTTGATGTCCATGCTATGCAAATGCAATTAAGACACACACCTTAGATGTTTGCTCCTTATAGCATGGTCGCTTAGGTTAAGCAAATTTGGTTTTTTCTTCGCTCTTCATTTCTCCTCATTCCAATTTTTGGCTTTATTTTATTTCCTTTTTCAACCTGGGAGTTTTTTCAACCCAAGCCCATATATTGTCAAAGGATTGGCCCACGGGAGATTTTCATTTTAGATGAAGAAAATGGGAGGTGCTTTTACTTTAGATCATATCAGCACATAGTTTTTATAATTTGAGATGAAGAAAATACGAGGTGTTTTTACTTTTAATTGGTACAAAATATAGACTAATTTCTCTTGCTGAATCTGATAGATAATTTTTAGTGAACTGTGGAGGTGTTTTTACTTTCAGTGCATTTTTTTTCATAATAGCAGATAGTTTTTATGATACTAGTCAAAATATTGCATTATTAAATCTGGCCTTGCTTTAGGAGCTTCTTTCCTTCTCTTCAACGGGTTGAATTTTAGTGCAAAATATATAATGCTAAAATATTGGGGAAATTTGTGAAGGCTAAGGAAATATTAAAAAGTGATTTAAAATTCGGAGCAAGTGATTTCAGTTTATGATAAAAAAAAAGATAATATTTTTATCCTTAACTTTATCTTTATATTAATAAAATAAACAAGTCTTCGAAAAAAAAAAATCAAGCGCAACAATAGTTATTCCACCGATCGATATATCCAATCTTTTAAAACATTTTATGAAACACGTGAATATGTATAGAAACATAGAAAAGATGTTCTTTAATGAACAAAAAGTAGAAATTGTTTGTGATGAGAATGATTTATAATTTTATTTTTAGTAATATACCCAAAAGATATTTTTTAATTTGAATTTATAGAATTACAATTATATATTTATCATGTTTTATAATTTTTAATATATTCTTAAATACATATCTTACACGTATTATATCTTATATAATTTAAAATAATCGTGTATCACGGCATCAGATACGTATTGTATTTGATATACGTGTATGTTGATATTCTACTACATGCATAATTTGTTTTGTATGAACACGTAATATTAATAGTTAATTTTTAATTAATTAGTAAGATTATTTAATCTACTTAAGTTTAGTCAAGCTTGATATTGACATGATTTTTCCTTGAGAGTTAACGAATAGTAGCAATTTTACACTGAAAATCAAACTAGGAAACTGATTGACCAATCACGGCATAGAGAGAAAACACTATTACGTGTACGTTTTATCTTATTTATTTGTAAGTTTGTAAGAACATTTTTAATAAGAGTTATTGAGTTTAATTCTTGAGTTAAAGAATCATTATCCACTAGATTTATTCTTGTTCTGCTCAAGAGTTCTGGCTGGGGTTGAATTACAGGAAAAACTTTTAAGAATTCCACTTTTATTAAAAAAATATTATTTTTAATGTCATTGAGAGAAAAAAAATTGGTTTTTTATATGCAAATAAAATCTAATAACCCAAATTAAGTTCTACTACTAAAGTAAAAATGATAAAAATTCTTGTATCCTGTGATATTATAGGATCCACAAAAGTGATAAATTTTTTTCATTTAAAATACTCTAAGATTTAGTACTTTTCTAAATTTTATTATATTTATAAAAATCCTAATTACGACAGACACGCCTATAACATATGAAGAATGAGAAAAGTCTAAGGTTTAAGATTTCTTTTGGTCATTTGATCGAATTTGAATCATTAGTCGTACAAAAACACAGCTAGCAGAGAAAAGAAAACCGTGTTTACAAATCCACGAATACAAACAACCTGCAATAAATGTGCAGATCAATAAATTGAAGACAACTTATATACCGTTGCAAGCAGGAAAAAAAAAGTTAGGTGGTAATCAAAAAGAAAAAAAGTTAGGTAGAAAACCATGGCTAACACGTGAAGATAAGAAGCGAGAGACAGAATTAGCCTCATCATTGCTGTTTGCTGAAGGAATAAATAAGGAAAAGCTCTAGTGAGAATGAGAACAGGTCAAGGAATGGGAAGAAGATTAATCATACATATCTACAACGTACGTTACAAGAAGCAGTTAAAGAAACGTGGGAACAAATTAGAGTTACATTGGATGCAAATTAATTTCTAGCTCCGTTCTCTTTATGATGTAGAAAACAGATTGTGTTGCTGTTGCATCATCTTTTATTCTTTTTTCCAAAACTTTTAAGCTTTCAAATTATGGGCTGCAGCAAGTTCAGCAGAGAGGATAAAAGCTGATTTGCCTGCTTCCCTTAGATAGCGAACATCTCCATTCATCAGCTTCAGCAGCTTTCTGCTTATCAGTAGGCTAATACCCTCCTCGGATTCTAGCCCATTGTTTCCGAACATCTGATTCAGTAACACTTCTGGTACCCCACTCCCACCATGTGTTATGCTACATAAATACCAAAAGTAACACTTACTTAGAAGTAAATCAAGGTTATAGTGTAACTTCCTTCTTTATGTTTTGGTTGAAAACAAGGAAAATGTTAATCAGGACACTGGTTAAGGAATCAAAAGTGAAAAGTTTTTTATTAGAAAACGTATAATCTCAACCACTTGTTGATTCCTTAATCAGTGTCCTTAATGGTTAGCAAGACCGCATAAACAATGCAAGTTTCTTTGCCTAGCACAAGAGAACAATGTGTTGATCATGCAACAATTTATGGCACAGTGTTTCCGCCAGGCATTTAAATCACATACACAGTGGGAATGCGAGCGTGGAAGAGTTACCTGAGCTCTAACTTAACAAGATGGACAGATTTGCCTAACTGTTCTTTGGTTAGAGAGCCTGCTACAACAACCTGACCTCCATTTGGAGTGAAATTGATGGAAATAAGTAAAAAGTCAGCCAAGACCTGCTGAAGCCTAAGACTATCACCATATAAAGTTTCCATCATAATATGCCCTGCAACATCATTGACTATTCGGATACTCTTTCCATTACTTTTTGTCATGACTTGACTAAGGGAGGTAACCAGAACTTCATGCAGGGTGAACTCAGCCATCTCAAGATCCAAGTAACTGTTGAACATACAGGGGGAAAAAATGATTATAAAACTGTTATCGAAGATTCCAAGACAAATAAATGAGGAAACTGTATTTTTACACAAATTAATCTAGCACTACAGAGTGACTTTGAAAGCACCGTGTGAATGAAAAATAAACATCCACATTGGATGCCTTCTTTCAAAGATGCTAATATTTAAACTTCTAAATAGGTACACTAAACTCTAACAAAAGTACAAAACATGACAAAACTACATAACAAGAACCTTGAGAACTACATAACATGATAACAGTTTTTGCTGAGCAAAAAAAAAAAAACAGAACATGATAACAGTAAACACCCAATATCAGTTGGGTTATATACTAGTCAATGTTTTTGGAGTTTAGTTGCATGAATGAGGTTAACTTTCTAGTCATGAGTTTCAATGAGGTTTCAAATAGGAACTTTTATGCTTTAGTAGGAGTTCCAACTGATAAATGCTTCACACCACATGAATGTAAATAAGGGGGAAAAAGAACAAAATGCACAGATATCATACCCATCTATGATGGTGTCAAGATCTGAGTCATCAAGAATTTTACTAAGCTGCTGCTGGCACTGAGCACTAGTGCGCAGAAGTTGTTTCTGTTCTGTTCCCAAGTCAGTACCCTCCAACATTTTCCGGGAAAATACAATTCCACACAAAGGATTCCTGATCTGCCTTTTCATGTAACTTAATGCATTCAATCTCTTCGAAGCAGTTTGCTCAGATAGACGCTGAATATGTAATGCTTGTTGGAGCTCTGGGCTAGCTAGCTGTAAGAAGCAGAAGACCCCAGTAACTAGGCCCTCTACGTCCAATTTCTTACTCACAGAAAGCAGGCATTCTACATACTTGCCATTCCGAGCAAAGAAACCAAAAGGAACCTTCTCTGTTTCTGAACCAGTCATGGCTTTATTAAGTACGACGCCCAAATTAACAAAAGCTTCTTGATTCTTTAGGCGACAAGCAGCCATCTGGGTGCCAAAAATCTCTCCCAAAAGCATTTTATCCATCACCTCCTCTCGCTTCCATCCAGTTAACTTCATCATAGCTGGATTCCACTCACAACACCAGCCAAATTCATCTGTGCCAAATATAGGAGGGATTAATGGATTGCGGTTCTGTACAATTGCCTTGTAATCACCTTCAATACGGATGAATTTGTCCATGACATTCTTCTGAGCAGTTATATCATGGGCCACAAAACAAACCCCGACAACATTATCTCGAAGATCCCTGCTCGCGCAAGCATTTACTACCAAACTAATAGGACCAGAATCCATCTTAGACCCATGTGTTTTGATCTCAAATTGGACATTCTTCTCTTCTTCACCTAATTAACAGAACAAAACAACAATTAAGAAATATGGAAAGCAGGTTAGAAGAATACAAGCCCACTGTGTCAGATAAATTGCATCAATTCCTCCCACCAAGCCCCCAAAATAAAAATGACATCACAACTCCTAGGGTGTTCCATTCCTTCCCAAGTTATTGTAAGGGCACAAAATTGAATGAAACTGTCAACAAGACATCCTTTTCTTCTCAGAATTCTTCACCAATGCAATGTTCATGTGTGGCTTTAGGGAACATAATATGCTCAGTTGCTCACAGCTAGATAGACACAGGCACATACTAACTCATTTTTTAAGCTTTTGCTTATGAATGATAAGGCTTGAAAAAACAAAAGAAAAGAAAAGAGTATAGAAGGATAAGATAGAGAAAGAAAAAAAGACATACCTAGCAGTGCTAAGTTAAGCATCTTCTTGACTCTATCAGTTGAAGAATCCTCAACAAGTGTGAGTAAATGCTTTCCAGTAGCTTCACCAATTGGAAGACCCGTCAACTCAGCAATTTTTATGTTCCACCCATTGACCAGCCCATCAACATCAACGGCCAAAATAGGCACTGTTGCTGTGTCAATCAACCTAACGATCTCACTTGTCACTGCTTCCAGTTCCTGCATCCTTTCAATCTTCAAATCGTTTATCCCTTCAATCTTCAAATCACTTAGTCTTGTATTAATTGCTTTTGCGTTTAAATCCAAACTCTCGGTATCTTCTTTGAATGCATTTCTCAGTATTATCTGCAAGGAATGAATAGCATCCATTTCATATTCCTTCCAAGGTAAACTCCTTGCCTTCACAACTTCAAGGAAAGCCTTGAATGATGATCTTGGATGCATCCTCCTACTATCATCTTTTTCTCCAGCCTCATGCTTTGCACCACCCCATCGGATTTCTGCAGCAGTGTGTGACCGAAACCAAAATACCATGTCTTTTGCAGTTACTCTAACAGATGCCATTCCACACACAACATCACCCAGAGAAAGAGCCGATGGGAACCCTGCATCAAACAAGCTATCTGTACTAAAGCCTGTGGAATCCATATGGTACTCAGACAACCACAAAGCTATCTCTCTTATCTGGGGTTCACTTGGTGTCACTCCTAATCTCCATACTTTGTTCCTGTATATGAGGGCAGCTCCATCACATTTAACTAGATCCATTATATTAGGACTCTCTGATACAATTCCTAGGGGTGCATCTCGCATCAGCATACACAAGAGTGCCTGGGTGCGCAGGATATTCTTCTCAATAATCTGATATTCTAACTCTATTTCTTTGTGCACATGGACGGCAAATACTTGAGCCAGAAATTCACAAGCATACCTTAGAGGAAAGGGAACAAACCTGGGAGTAGTGTTATGGCAAACTACCAAACCCCAAAGTCTCTCCCTCTTTTGTGGCTGAACAGCATCAGTGTCCCCATCTTCTTCGTTGTCATTGACTACAACTGCCAAAACCAGGGAAGCAATTGAATCCATGTTAGCCATGTACTGCGCGTGGCAACTATGAGGAGCTCTTAAGGTGGAACCACACAAAATCAAATCAAATTGGAGTTTTTCATCTTGAAGAACCCTCACGTGTTTTGCATGACAGTCAACTATCATACGAACCTTGTTCTTCCTAAATAAAAAGCGTGAAGCCTGGGGAATGTCGGTGGCTGGATAGTGCAAACCCAGATATGGCTCAAGACCGGGCTTTGTTATCTCAGCAATCACCTCTCCATGATCATCCTCATGAAATTTATAAGCCATCACCCTATCATAACCTGTGAGTTCAAAAACTTCCTGAACCATAGTATCACATAGTCTTTCCATGTTCCCACTAGGCAATGATTGCAATCGGGTAATTGCTTTGGCAGCAAGCTTGTAAGATTGCAAGGCACCTGCTGCAGTCATGGGAACTTCATAAGGCTTGACTGGCTCAAAGTCAACAATCAAACTACCAGTGACGCGATGGACAATTGCATAAAAGGGCTTCCCAGAGGTCTTGCAATGGACAAGTATGGGGTTAAGAAGCGAAACGTCCGCACATCCTAGAGCCTTCTGCAATCCAGAAACACTTGGTGCAGTGAATAGAGTTTTTATGTCAGTGCCAATGCCAAGGGCAGGGTGGTCACCAACACTGGGGACAGCATGGCTAACCATGGTCAGCATTTCGGGCGCGTTCTCACTGTATGCAATGACCTTACATGTTTTCTCATCAATGGCCAACAAGCAACCAAAAGGCTGAATCATCTTGCCTCTCTGCATGTGATTGAGGTAAGCTGTTGTAACTTTGTCAGACCTTGGTTGATTGACTCCATCAGCTGTACCAGAGACGCGCACCGAACTGGAGTAATCAAAGGAACTACCGGACTCCTCAAAAGTTGCATGGATTTTTGCATCTACAGTTGCCTGAGCCATTCTAGCACTATGTCTTGATCTCCTTGAATTGCTGGATGATTGGCTAGGCCTTGAGGTAGACATTTTCACTCCAAACTGCACTGGCAATGTAAAAAAAAAAATGAGTAAGTTAATATGAATCATATAAGAACATCTGAAAAACAAGTTAAATCAATTATCAATTTACTCCAATGCCAATCAATTCACTCCTGTTCATGTTTTTTTTATTATCGGCAAATGTTAAATGTTAGTGTGTTAGTTTTTGTCAGCAGAAGGAATCGAACAGGCAACTTTTCCCCTCTTTTCTCTCATCTTAACCATGCAACTCACCTTATATCCTCTTCCCTCCAATCTTAACCATCCAACTCATCGCTCCTGCTCATGTAACAATTCAAGAAGATAATAAAAAATTTCCAACGCATTCCTCAAGATGACAAAATTACAAAAAACTTTCAGTAACTACTAAAAAATTTATTCTGACCCAATCATGAAATACAAACAATCTCCACAGCTCAGGTGAACAAATAAATACACATCATTATTGTTCTGCCCTTCTCTAGAGCCTATACAAATTGTGAACAACAACCCAATCACACAGCAACTGTACATGCTTAATGATGGAATAAAATTGAGCGTTATTATTATTAATTTTGAAGAAAATTGATCATACTGTACGTTAACACACTGAACAACCATGAGCCGACAAAACAATTTCCAGTGAAACAATAACATGTTTTTGGCATGAAAAACGGACACGCATCAGAAACATTAAAAGCAGGAAAGTGAATAGGATAAGTGATAACATAACATCACAACAGCAGAGGAAGGAGAAAAGGGAGGGGAGGGGGGGGAAGATGAGTATGGAAGCAACGAACCTTGAAAGCGAAAGAGTGGGAACAAAGGGAAGGAAGCAATGAGGCTAAGGGTTAAAATAAAGAAAAGAGGTGTGGGCAACAACAACAACCATGGAACCCAACCCCCTCTAGTCTTCTTCAAACTCACCACCACAACTGTGAGTGTGACCAGAGACCACCATGGCATAAAGATATCATTTTTATAGTACCCAGTTCGAGCACCATGTGAATGTGGGAGTTACTGGGGAATGAACTCTGATTATTAAAATAAAAATAATATTAAACAATTCCTCATTTTTATTCGTTCTACAGTTCGAGCTTTTATGAGTGGCCAATATACCAAAATCAACATTTACTATTTAGTTAGCACTCCTTGTAGACTATTTGGTTTGGATAGGATGTTGAGTACATGTGTTAGGACTATTAGTAACAAAAATTCATCTGAAAGATTATTGTTGTGCGAGTCTAAACTATAAGTAATTTTATTGAATCACAAGTTCACATTTATTCAACTAGTTCTTAAATATTAGGAGAACCTATGTGAAAAGGGTCGTCCACACCAAATAGAATTTTCATATTAAAGAGAATCAAATTTATATCCATAAAAAGAAGAAAAGAATTATTTTGGAATCTTTAATCATTTCTGCGGACTTATCTTCTTATAAGAGTTTAATTTTTATATATTATTATTATTATAAAAAAAATAATTAAAAATTATTTTATACTTAATTTTTAAAATAGTTCTTATTAAAGTTAAAAGTTTTATCATATATAATAATTTAGATTGAATATATAAAATATTATATAATTTATATGCTGGTCATAGTTACAATGTATAATCAATTTATTGAATTTTGAAATAATTAAATATTTACAATGAATTTTGATTAATTGATAATAATATACTCATAATACATAAAAATTAAAACATAATAAAAGCTTATATTATTCATATATTTAATCTAAATTCTTATAATCTTTATGATAACAAAAACATCAATAGTAGTACATTTTAATAATAAAATAGTATTTTATTGGATTTTACACGCGATGCGAGATTAGATTCACTCCGATTCTGGCAGCAATTTGTGCATTTAATATATAAAAAAGCAAACTAAACTGAGCAAGTGGGTTTGGCTTTGTTGGTACCCAAAACAGACAACAAAGACAGTTGTCGATCTTGGATGGGAGGGAGGTTTTACTACGCTTATTGCCCCCTTCTTTTCTTTCACTTCTATTTCGGATTTCATGACGGCTCCCAATTCAGCCAACTCCAAAAAAAATATCCAAACCCATTTATTCAACCTACCATTAATCATCATTTTCCTTTAGTGGAGTGTTTTCAATCTTAAATTAATGTAATTTGGTTTCATTATTGATCGCTATGTCTCAACTTCGACCAATTACAACAATTTTAAACTATAAACACGGTTCACGAATAACTTCATTTTGAAATGTGTAGGTAGAAGTTTAATTCATAAGTTTATATATGTATGGTGTAATATTTGTTTGGAAAGACTTAGTTCCGTAAGTAATTTTTTTTTTCAAGATTCCTTATGAGTTTTAAAAAATGTTAAACTTTCCTACAATGGATTTTTATAAAAATTAAAAAAAAAAGAATGTAGGTTGTGCTATTAAGATAAGATATTAAATATATATATATATATATATATATATATTAAAAAATAAAATTATAGAAAGGTGAGTAATAAAAAAACATATAACATTACTCGTTATTGATGAATAAAGAATAAAGAAAGCAGGGAGTCCGTAAAGTGGAAGAAATGTGTGGAAGTGAGAAGAAGGAAAAAGAAGAATGGATTTTTATAATATTTTTCTGGATGGATTCATTTTTTATCGGATAGCCACCCCATGCCTTGAATTTGGAGAAGGGAGAATAATAGTAGGAACAAGAAAGTGAGTTATGGGTGTCACGTGCACTCCTCGAAGCAGTGTCGTTTCTCCGCCTACTATAATTGTAATAAAAAATATCATTAAGCACATAAATCAATTAAAATTAAAAATTTAAATATATAATTACATGTATTTTATACAATTTAAATAAAATTATCTTTATCATACTTATGATTTGGAGAAAATAAAGTAAAAAGTAGAATAAAGTTTCAGAAACTTTTCTCTACTTGGCTTGCCTGTTGCCATATCGTCATCATGTTTATTATTTCATGGCACTGTCTGAGGATCACATTAACAGGTCATAACTGATATAAACGGATAAACCACCAAACTAGCCCATGCTGTGTAGCGCTGTAATGTTACACCACCTGTAGGGTTCTGTTCCTGGCTTCCTGCACGCCATTTTTTCTAAATTTAGTCACTTTTCCTACCCTTTCAGGTTTCTTATTTTCTATTCATTTATTCGTTTCATATGCACCCTATTTTCGTTATTACATCAATTATTGTTAACTATTCTTTTAATAATAAAAGAATAGAGTGCATTTTCCGATGCACACTCACTCTATTACTCAACCTTTATTTTCTCTTATTTAATGAATTTTACTAATAATTTCATAATTTTAATCAATAAAATAGAATGTGTTAGAAAAGAAACATCGAGGAATTTGTTGTTAGCAAACTCATTGATATAAAATAAAATAATTTGATATGATTGAGAGAGTTTTTTTTACTAATCACAAGAATAATGTAAATATACACTTAAAAGAGAAAAAGAATATCGAGGATATTTAATTGAGAGAATGAAAAATAATAAAAACCTACTTTTTTTAAACAACCAATTCATGATATATATATATATATACACACACACACAAGGAAGAGGATACAAAATACCAGGAGTATTTGGTCCAAAAAAAACACATGCTAGAAATTTGTATAGGTAAAAGCTACTGATATATCCTCTTCCCCTCATAAAAAATAAAGTAAATAAGTAAAACCCACTCTTTGTATGTATATTTTTATTTATAATATTAAAAATATGATAACATAGGTAGAAGTGTCAAATAAACCATGTTTAATAGACCAATTCAAATAATCGGGTTCGGTTTATTGTGATGATATCACAAGTGTATATCACGATTTTTTTTATAATTTTACTTTTTGTTAAAGTTAAAAAGAAAGTTAAAACAGATTTGTGGCTGAATTTTTTTTTCCTAAAATTTAAGATTATTATGCTTCTCGATCGTTTTTTTCTTTCTTTCATCCAACTACCAAAAAAAATGTGCGGCTGCCATTTGTTTACAATAGCAGACCTATTCTATCCACAAATGCATGTAGGGTAAAATTTTGGCTAGCCTGACGCAAAAAAGAAAAAAAAAATCGTTTTAATGGGAAAAATAACCAATGAATCAAAATTACGATAAAATTCATGAACATATAAGTATTATTATACTAAGTATATGTTTGGATTATCATTTATTTTTTTATGTGTAAGAATTAAATACAATATAGAGGTCCTGAGCTATTGGTATTTGTATTATTATCTAAGTTATTATAACATGCATTTGAATGCACTTTTAATGCATAAATAAACCTTTGATTCATTTTTCAAATGTAGTTTTGGAGTCCCATAAGTTTACTCAAACATGACTTAACTCATTCATTAATAATTTTACGCCTACTTTTTTCTTATAATTAATGAACCATGGTCTATAAATAAATCAAATTTCCTCTTAAAAAATCAAATTTATGATGTAAGAGTAAATATTTCTTTGTTTTGCTAATTTTCAAAGAAATATGCAATCCATTTACAATTTTTTTGTCTTTTGGATAAAGATCCGTTCACAAATTTTTTGTTAGTACAAGAGTATACGTGTATGATTATAAAATGCAAACTTTCATCAACACAGTTACACAGCACGTGCTAGAATCAAAGAATTGACCACACATATTGCTTGTCATTGAGCTTTAAAGTTCCTAACAAGCCCAAATTAGTTGTGTAATTGGATTTAATTAGTTCCTATTGCTTAAATCCTAAAAGCTACCCTCTTCTATTTAACTATTATAGCATAGGAGGATATTACTCTGAGTGTTAATTTTTCTACTTAAGCAGGACTTTGAACGTCATAATGTACTTGCAAATATATACCTCGCACTATGACTAATGCTGCCATACTTGCGTGAAATTCTTTGGTGTAATTCAATTGTCTCCATTACACTCATTTTCAGGCCATAAACTAAGCATCTTTGAAACGGTTTAACACACAAACATACAGGAAGGAACTAAGAAGAGTGTGCTTTTACTTCCCACTAACCAATATACTAGTATAGTCTACACCCGATTCTGAAAGTAGTTACTCTGCGAACTCGCTAATTATGGACATGATTAGTTAAAAAAAATAAGAAAAATTTGAGACCCAGTGTGCAATCCCAATAAAGAGATTTCAGATTGTTTCAACTCGACAAAACTTAATTTCCAGAATCAAATTGTGTACAATGGGATTATCATAGGAGAAGATGCCAAGTAACTTTTGCACCAACGGCTTAGCTGCCATAGAGCATTGAAGGTCAATTTAGTTATACCCTGCAGCTTAAAAGTTCTCCAAACATTAGTAATTAGTAATAAAGTGAAAGTTTAAGGTCTACCAAAGTTAAATTATGCATTGAAATGACTCCGATGTATAATCGTCCAACAACCCCTTCCTTGCCCATATAGCATATGCTTCTTGTGCAAAAGATGGTTAGTTCCATACAAAATAACAGTTGCATCCAACTATACAATGCAAGTGAAAATAATCTCCTTGTGCCTGTATTTCTGCTGCGTAGCTTGGAAAGACCCTTCCCTCTTTACCATTACAATAGTACAAGTCATGTAAGATGAAAACACAATCTTCCAACTCAACTGATTAATACTCAGAATTGCCAGAGCATTCATGTAGGGCTAAAATCTGTCACAGGCAAAACAACTTCATAAATGTCTCGAATCACAAGTCTTAAATTTGGCCTTATCTTTTGGAAGGAAAAAAAAAAAAAAATATCAGCAAATGTTGATTGTTAGATTGTTAATTTTTGTGATCAGAAAAGATTGAACCTGCCACTTTTATCTCTTTCTCTTTTTTCTTAACCACCCAACTAATCTTATATCTCCATAAATCATAACATCAAATTCTTACCCAAGATGTCTCTTTAGCATTATGCTTACTTGAAACAGTAATGCAAATTAAAAAAGAGGGAAAATAATTTAAATTGATCATTCATGTGATAGCTGGGATGGAAGATCCTCACCTTTTTTATTTCAACCAGTTGATCAACTCGATCCACCCTCTTCAGCAAACAAGAGCTGAAAATTAACATAGTTGATCATCCATCTATGTCAGTTAACTGTGTATACGTACACCATATACATAATGAAAACTTCGTTTCCGCTGAATAGTAGGACTGTAGGTGTGCAAAATAATAATAACAATGAAAACTTATTCTTTTTATTTATTAAAACTCCTACTTACCTACAACAGAAACTTGTTTTGTGTATTAAATTCGCCCAGTTTGATCTGGCTCAAAAATATAATGACCTGTTATGGGATGGTCTGAACGGAATGATTCCAAATTAATATGTTTATCTAAAATTAGTGTAGTTAGTTTTTTTTACATAAAAATTAGTGTAGTTGGTAGTTTCCAAATTAGTATCTATAAATAATTATAAAATTTTTTTTATTTTTATTTTTAACAATGTATATATCAAGTAAAAAGATGAAGTGTCATTTATATAACTATTAATAAAGAAATTGTGTTCTTAAGGTAAGTAAGACTGAGATTTTTGACAAAAAGAAGTTAAGAAAAATACCCTTAACATTCGCAGGTTAAATTTGCGCACATCTATTATTAGTAACAAAAGCCTCAAACTCAATCAAGACCACGAACTACCTCTCATCATCTCATGGCTAATTTCCATGGAACCGAGAAGTATATCACACTTCTTTGTGGCAATGACTAATTAACTAAACTATATTGGAATCCGTACAATACACAGTTTTTTAGTAAAAGAAAGAGTAAGAGAAAAAAAAATACTATTAGAATAAAATATTTAAATTTTTTGAAACAAAACTAAAATACATTAAAAAAAAAAGTACAAACTGTTCCGTCTTTGACACATAACGCCGACCAGACAGTTTTTATATACATATAGATTAAGATTATTAAAACAGAGGTTTCTTGGAGCTGTAGAAGCAGATAAAAAGCACAAGCCCATACAAAACCCCACAACTAAATTAAGAGTAAACAATATATGAT
This sequence comes from Glycine soja, assembly GCF_004193775.1. NCBI lineage: Eukaryota > Viridiplantae > Streptophyta > Magnoliopsida > Fabales > Fabaceae > Glycine > Glycine soja. Next base: position 39,057,793 of record NC_041011.1, on the reverse strand, counting down.
TCATGAAGCAGAAAAAGAAACAAAAACACGGGCTATTCGTTCATCTTCTCCTAGGAATTTAAGTCCACCTTAAAATGAGACGATTGAATGCAACTTTTGTTCTACGTGACTCAAGTTGTTTGTATTCACCATCAAAAGTGACTTTAATCCATTTTTTTCTCACACCATGATCTAATTTAAAACTTTAATTCAATACAGAATATATAATAGCCCGAGCCTGAAAACTTACCAGTTATTTGAACACAGGCGATAACATGAAGTAAGTGGAGAAAGGAGAGGATATGCATGGAATAAAGGTAAATAATGTAACAATGAATACATTCTACTAAAAAGAATAAATAAATTTATATAAAAGATTAATTACATGTCATCGTGTCAATTACAAAGATGGTTTTCTCATTCATGCATTTTCTTTATAATAAATAAAAATTAAAATCTTTTCAGGTACAATTAATATGAGATTTTACTACGGTCCTACTCCTACGTCCCTGACTAATTTTAAGAGTAGGAAAGTTGAGACTTCAATTAAGTATATTTGAAAAATTGTGAGGTATAATTACATTACTTTTTTAAAAAAATTGTTTTTTTAAACCAAAAATTTTGTTTTTAAATTAGTCCTTCAAATATTAAAGTCTATCAAATTAATAATTCCAAAAATACTTCCACTAAACACAAAATTATCACTAAAATTGTCCAAGTAAAGGACTAAAATAATGATAAAAAAAAAACTAAACTTCGTGATAATTTTGTATATTTAAATGTTACTACTTTGTTGATTAAAAGATTTAAAATAATAATGTAAAACAGTAAAAGTGTCCTATCCTTGAGACATGAGAGGACCAAATTCAGCATTTATACTAGAAGAAATAAAGGGCTTCGTGTATAACGAATTAGCCACTAGTCAGGTGGGTCAATTCTGCAGTAGTTACTGGGGGCGAACTCCTACACAGGAATGAAGAACAATAATTAGAGAACACTATGTGTACCATCATATCTTAATAAAGGATTGGAGGTACAAGGATTTTGTGGCAGATTACCACCGTTGCCATTTGAATTTCGTCTTTGCTCGCGTTGTTCAATCTTCAAACACAAATTTTAAAGCAACTAGTACATGTTTGTTTTTCGGTTGCAAACGAACGGTTGAAACAAAATAAAGTTTGTAAAAATATTCACATCCTTTTTTTAAAAAAATTGATTTTGTGTATCATTCAATTTACTTTCGAAATTCGTGTACCGTATTTTAAACATGCACTAAATAAAAGAAAGAAAAAAAACATAGAGAGCAACGACAGCAATTGACATTGACAACCGAGCACTGGGAATATTGTAGCAGTAGCTAGCCTACAATTTTTGCTTTAGTGAAGTTCATTTTGAAAATTTGTAGTTAGACCCTGAACACAAAAGTGTTGTTAATTATTATTACCTACTCAAAAAGATAATGAGTGGGATCTGAACTTAATCCTTTGAATGATTTCTAATGAAATATAATGTTAGTTCGGTTGGAAAAAAACTATAATTTATAAGCTCATTATGATTAAAACATAGTTGTAAAGGAATGACGATTATTGCTTTTGTAGGCAATCACAATTTTTTGTGCCCCCTTTCAATAGCTGCTAGCTATCCAACTAATCTGATTACTCAAGGAAATTCCCTTGATCATATTGCATACACATACCCTCTCTTCTTTTCTTAGTAATATATAGAGAGAGAGAGAGAGAAGAGTTAGAACTAAATTTGACAACTCAGATTTCATAAGGTCACTCAAGGTATATATCATCAATAGGCATAGTTTTATTAATGTGTGATGTGTTAGTGGATATGTACATTGTTGAAAATTGAAATTAGAAGCAAGAATGAGGAGGGCATGCAGGAAAATATGGCGATCGGTGCCTTGCACGAGCAGGAAAAGCTTGCGAACCGACTCGAGGTAGGACATGGAGGAGATTCTGAGGGCTAAGCTTTCAACTATTAAGGAAGAACCAGAATTGTGTGATGAGAACTTTGCATCACCAAGACATGTGCGTTTGGCCAAGAAACAAGGGAAGAAGGTTAAAGGAAAAGATAAGACAGGGCGGTGTTTAGTTCCACATGTTAATCTGAAACAATCTTATGTCCTATTTATTACAGGGTTTGCATCCAAAGGTACCTTTGCTGGGTTTCTTCAACGTACGGTAACCTGAACCTCCTTACCCTATTTCAATAAGAACATGAAGAAATGAGAAATCTCTTCTTGGCAAAGACCAGATTGCACGGTTGGCTAATTTCAATTTGTGATGTAATGTTGTGTAGTACTTAACTATTTTATGTGTGCAATATGTACAGTTTATTTCCTTCCCGTAATGTAAAATCACTGAATGTTGGCTTGTTATCATGCTGGGTCCTTTTCCCCATTTTGGCCTAATATTTTTGGCCATAGTGGGTTGCATAAAAACCTACCAAAATTATATTGACATCTACATAGTATATAATGTTGCTGTAGATTTGGCTAACTTTTGCATAATCAATAACTCAAATAGTTTTCTATATGCATTATGCCAGCCCACATTGGAGGAGACTGAAAGAAAACAAGTTAGAGCCCTTTAGATTGTGAATATTTTTCATTCAGTTATGGGTGTAATAATCGTCGGAGTTTAGCCTATTGACTACTATTTCAAAATTTCAAGGCCTTATATGTTTTGTATCATGAAGATGATCTAGTAATAGCAACCCTGCAGAACTACGTACCCTTTTGAAAAAAATTAAGAAAGAATTCTTCACTTGCTACTTAAAAATATCATTATTCAATATTCTTCCAATATTAATTATGAAGTGAAAAAATGGAACTGCAACATTCCTGGTAATCAAATATCTATTTAAACCCTCTAATGTTCTGTATAGGAAAGTTACGCATCCATTCAATCATTGAAATTTAGAGCGATGTTTGAGGATTTTATATTTGACTATACTATGAATAAAAGTTACAAATGTTTGCCTGCAGGAATATTGTTGATACAATTTTTTTCCCCCAGAATGGTGGGAGCTTGAATAGTTTGCAAAAGATCACAAGCTCAAACTTCAGTATGATCATTGTATCAAAAGTTACAATTTTTGTTTTGTGAATAGATATTTAAGTTTAGGGTATTGTTAAATAATGTCTTTAGGACATTAATTAAAAAAATAAAAGAAAAAAAATATTTATTGTAAAGATTATAAGAGAGTATAAAAAAAATCGTAGATCACATAATGTTGTATCTTTCAATAAAAAAATATTTTATTTCTTTAATTAATACTTTAAGAGCATCGGTTAATATTTGTTTTATGAAAAATTTGACTGCATTGACTCGATGTAATCGACCATTGGTGCAAGCAGGAATGCAGGATTAGTGGATAACTATTAGCCATAGTAAAGTGGAGCAAAAAAGTTTATTATGTCGAAAGGAATAAGAACAAACAAATGTCACTAGTTGTTCTTATTCCTACTACATACACATTGTTATAACTTGTAAATATAAATCACGTGCATTGTCGATAAGATGTTCTTTTACATTCCGAGACTCAAGTTAAATATTGCAAATTTGCAATACAACTAAGTTGGTGAGAAAGGGAGTATTGAACACATGTGTAATGATTGATGCTCCTAAGCCGAAACCAATCATTTGCTTAACTATGGAATGTGTGTATATGGTTGTTATCATTATACTGGATCAAAGCCCATGAGCTGTTGTTGGTCTAATTTTTCTTTTAATAGCAAAAGTAGTATGTGCTGTTTGTTTAGTTTACCTCTTTAATTCTTTCTTTTTCTCTCTTAGTAATTATTGAAAATATTATATGAACTGGTTTTAACTTTTAAGTGTTGTTGTTTATTTTCTACTTTTATTTTCCCTTTAAAAGCACTATTAGAAAGTAGGTTTTCAATATCAGTTGTTTTTTATTTTTAACATCGATTTTTAACTCATGTTGAAACTATCAACGTTAACATTATCAACATTAACATCGATTTTTTAACATATACTACACGACAATGGTTATTACCAAAACCGATGTCGTATACTAACAAATATAAAAAAAAGAAGTAAAAACTACAAAAACATAAGTGAAGCAAAAACTACAAACACATAAGTTTTGATCAAAACCGATATTGTAAGGTACATAACAACATCTGCTCTAAAAAAAGTTGATGTTGAATTGTGTATTCTGAAACGCTTTCTACATTAGTTCTGACAAAACCGATGTAAAAACTACATTTACAACATCGATTCTTGGCAAAATCGATGTTGAATGTGCTTACGACATCAATTTTGGCCGAAACCTAATGACACTTTCTACATCGGTTTTAAACCAACCGATGTTTTATATAATTTTTTTAAAAATTTTGTATGTTTTACAATAAAGCAACCATAATCAATTTATAAAAAATATATTAATTTTAAATTAAAATATTTAAAAATATTATTTTCATTACAATATCACATTACTTACAATCTCATAATATTAATCTAGAAACAAATTTAAATGATAGTATAAATAAAAGACCTCAAAATTGAAAATTGACAAATAGCCTATGAGACTTAACAACTACCCTCTTTCATTCAAAATATACACTGTTCAAGGTTATTCACACATAAGGATCAAGAAAATTATAAAATAGTATCTGTCAAACCGTAATTTTGTCTAGGGATTATCATTCATTGATGTTTTGATTTTCGCTAGCCGAATTGAACTATTCGACACCAGTTACCGCGTAAGATGAAAGATCATTCGACGTTTTGGGGAAGAATGTGAAAAATACCCAAAGGTGATGAGGACAAGGCAAGGAATAAGGGCAAGGAACCTTTAGAAGGACTTGGAGGACCTATGACAACGGCTAGAACAAAGAAGACCAAGGAAACTCTTCAACAAGTGTTAACCATGCTATTTGAATTTGGGCCCAAGTTACAAGTGGAGAAGCTTCGGATTGTTAATTGCACTATGTTCCAAGAAGAGTAGAGGGTGCCACTTTTGTTGAGTGGTTTTATTAGCATTTTGTTAGTTGAAATAAAGGCTCAAACTTGTGTTAAAGTGGCTGTCAATTCTCTTGAGATTTGCACCACTTATGGGCTTGTTTTAATTTAAAGAAATTAAGGTTTAATAAGGTGAAAACTCTAGGATTATGGCTGCCTCTTGGCTGACCAAGGAGTTGCACAATTTTCCATATGTTTATGTGTCTTAATTCTAGTTTTAATTAGGTATAATGACACCATCAATTGTTGTTATCAATTCTAGTTTTAATTAGGTTTAATGACACCATCAATTGTTGTTATTGGTGATCATTTCACTTGTGTAACCAACTTGATGTCATTCCTCTTTATAGGCTGCATATTTTCTAATAAGAAAATAGACCTTGAATTTGAGTTTTTAATCACCTTCTAAAGTGTGAGAGTGAATCTCCATAGTTACTTGAGTGATTCAAGAAATTGGTTAATCAAGGAACACCACCTTGTGTGTGACACCAATTCCGGAGGAGTGATTCTTCCAACCCCCTTCTTTATTTTCCTTCTTCATCTTTATAAACCTTCATTCTTTAATCCTACTTGAACACCATTGTTATCATCTTTATTTTCCATCCAAACACATTCAAACTTTGAACCAAATACCTTACATTCAACCCTCCATAAACTCTTCACTTTCTCTCTCATTCAATAAATTTCATAAAAAAAAAACCTTTGAAGATCCATCTTCAACCCTTGTGCAAATGGGTTTACATCAAAAGGGGAGGGCAAAAGGATCATTTTTAGCTTTTTTTTTTTGGACTCTGGCTCGCCCAGGCTAGCCTCTGGCTTGCTTGGGCCCCCAAATAGCTTAGGGATGAAGTAACCAACTCACCTGGGCGACCAAGGTTACTTCAGGTTGAAGCAACAACTCACCTGGGCGAGCTCCAGCTCGCCTTGGTGAGCTGCCAAAGTCCCAAGCCCCCTCATTTCCTATAAATAGGCGTGAGGGGGGGCTAAAGAAAGGGTTCAGGTTTCAAACATTGAGAGGTTTCAGGGAAAATCAGAGAGAAGGAGAAGAAAGAAGAGAAAAGCGAGGCCGAGGCGCTATCGAATTGCAATCGTAATCGACTTCTACATCGTTCTTCGTTTGATGTTCTTCGTTCGTCATTCAATTAGTATTTGTTTTAAGGATTTGGATACGACCTATGCACCCTTAGGGGTCCTCTTTGTTGCTTTGCACATCTTCATCTCATTCTTCTACCATCAGTAATCTCTTTTTTTCTTGTAAAGTGAATTTTGACTGATCATTTACGTCACAAATCATCTTTTCAAGAGATTGAAAGTTAATAAGTGAAATCAAGATGAAATCGTCATGTAATTGAATTTTTATCCATAAAGGTCGCTTGAATCCGTTCAAGGTCCAATGCCTTAACGGTCTCTTTTATTTTTGTTGGTTAAAATGAACCTTTCAAAAGTTTAAAATCAACTCAACACACAACTTTTGTGCTTTTAAGAACTACGTAGGTCTGAATTCCTCATCGCACTTGAGGATACGTAGGAGCAAGGGCAACACCCATGTTGACCCCAGAAAATAAAAAAAAAAACATAAAAAGGGAAAATAATAATGTCGAAGTCACGTTCTTGCCCACTCGATTAAAGGTTATCGTCTCTTGTGATGGACGCATGGGGTGCTAATACCTTCCCCGCACGTAAACAATTCCCGAACCCCTTTTCTTTGAAATTCGCAAACCCCTTTTTGATTTTTCTAACGTTTTCTCGAATAAACGTTGGTGGCGACTTCCACGCATTTTTCTTCATGAGAAGATGTCCTTTTTCTTTTCGCCTCGTCCTCCCGTCGAATGGTAGATTGCGACCGTATCAATAACAATACACATTTGACTAACTTATCTTCATTAAAAATACAAATAGTATTGTCACTTCATTAATATTTTTTTTATCATTCTCCAAAAAGAAAACTAAAGGATAAAACCAAAATTTTCTATATTTATAGGGAGTAAAAACATATTTAACCTAACCTTTCTTTTCTATATTTATATCCAAAGAGAACCCTTTATGTATAGAAGACTTAAACAAAAGAATAAAAACATAATTTTTGGATGTGCTTTCTTTTAATTGAACTTTTAAAAATTGCTTCATTATATAATAGAAGGGAGAAAAACATCATGAAATGCCTAAAGTGAATCTCAGTACTACTTACCTGACATTATCAAGCTCAAAACAATGAGGATTTGCACAAAATCTAAAGGCAAACTAGCAGCTATATGAAAAGCAAGTAAAAGTTAAGCAAATTATTTAGAAAAACAAGAACTAAAATACAAGAGCCAAGCTAATGAAATGAACTTGACTCAATAGAACATATAGCTCCTTTATTAGCTGAGCCACTCTTGAGAGATCCTTTGAAGCCAAATTATGCAAATATTGATGAAAAGGCACATAAATCAAGTTAGGACTAGCGATTAAATTCCAGAAAATTGCTTGTATTACACAAATTCAAAATGTTTATTTTAAATAACATAAAGAAAAATATACATATTTAACAATAATGATCGAGAGAAACTTAAATAGCACGATCCAGTTGCAGAGGAGCAACAATAAATTAAAAGTTTATATTTTAACATATTGATCCCTTTGTTTAAAGGGCAAAAAGCAAGATATTTTTCTTTCAACTTTTCATTCATTATTAATTTAATGAAGAATATTTGAATTTTACATTATATTATGTTTGATAACTTGAAAATCAATTGCAAAACAAGTTTAATTTATGAAAATTCATATTATAATATATAAAAAAATATGAAAACAATTAGATTATAATATGTGTATATATATATATATATATATATATATTAATAAATTAATATTTTTAATTTAAATTCAAAATGAGGAGACAATGACACATTGAGTTTAGGGAGTAATCAAAATAAAAAAATATATGTATGTTAGAGTTTATTAACTTAAGAATGGAAAATTCTTTTATACTATATATGAAAGCTAAACTAATACCATACATAGAGTTTATTAACTTGAGAATGGAAAATTGGATGTGACCTCCAAAAATTGCTTGAATCTTTTTTAACACAAGAAAATGCCATAGAAAAGCCCCAACAACAATACCAGTTAACATTAATTGCATGTAATTTCCATGCATAGGTTAAATCAAACAATTTTTTTCACAATCCCCCTTTGGCAATTACTTGTACGATAAAGATCTAGTCTTGCTACACCAACTGGGCATATAAAACTAAAAGATTCATTCAACAAACTCACTAAGATACAAACATCAACGCTTAATATTAATTGACTGTGTAAAAAGGGTGAAGAAGATAACTAACCCGAATGAGATCGAAGAAGGAAATGGAAAGTGTTGAAATTTCCCATCACAACAAGCTTCTAGATTTTATTTATTTTTCCCAGTTTAATATATTTTCAATAAATGAGTGTCTCACATGATATGTCAGGATCCCTTCAAAAATTCTCAAGCTGTGTTTTGAGTTTCCCTTCACTTGAAATGAGCCTATCTGCAGCCTACACAGAGAATTTCAGCAAGAGGAAAATTAACAAAAAATAAAATACGACACACAAAAGAATCTAAATATTTGAATGATGGAAAGAAAATAGAATAATGCCATAAAGGAAGAGTAACAAAAATTAAAGGATCCTTAAGATCAGCAACGAGCCAAAAAATTAAAGGAAGAAAATATAACTACAAGCAGTAACAATGTTGTAAGTGTAAACAAAAATTAAAGGATCCTTAAGTTCAGCAACGAGCCAAAAATTAACCCGCTTTGCATCACTACATTGATTTAACAATAAGACAGGGGAAACAGGGAACACAAAAAAAAATAGAGCTGAAAACCAGGTGGCTAACTCACATTGGTTGAGGAAGCTCGTGTTTTTCCAACAACCCATCCTCGACAAGGCCCTCAAGAGATATCAAGAGCGTTTTGCCGCACAATTCACATCCTGAAAAGAAAAACGTCAAAACGAATGCATTGCATTCAAAGAGTAGCGCGAAAATAAAAAATGGATAACCTAACCTAACTGAACAGAACCTAGCCAGAGTAAAGGGATCCTTTCGTTGGCCTTTCTACTAGGTGGCATGAAAATTATATGGTAAACATTGAATGGAATTTGGAATGAGGAAATCCCCAATGCAAAAACCCTAACCCCCAATGAAAAAATAAATAATTGCAAAATTCCTTAGTTATGAAAACCCCTAACACCTAATCCAGAAATCAAAGCATCAAAATCGAAAGGAAAAAAAACAAGATAACTAACCCGAATGAGATTAGAGAGAGTGACCTGTTCTTCACGAAATCGACCCTTGAGACATACCCTTCAACATCTTGTGACTCTAGAATGAACAAATAGAAGATGAAAGATGAGAGCACGAAGAGAAATAAAAGAAAGGCAACGAACAAACCCTCTGGTTGCTTTCAATGCTAAACGAACGAAAGAACTGGCTTCTCCACCGACGTGGCCAACTTCTTCTTCATCTTTTTCTTGGCGGTCACGGGCGGAGGCTTGGTGTTCATTTTGGGCGATATTGAAAGAATATTGGCGACTTGGTGTTCATTTCTTAACATGGAGGAGAGCCCTAATACAACTTAAAAAAGAACTATGACTATGCTATGACTATTGTTATTGAAGTGTTAAAAAAAAAGAACTAACATGGTTAAAAAAATGATGTTATCTACTCATTCGATAACATCAATTTTGTAAAAAATTATTAGTAATTATTTAACATCAGTTTTTCAAAATCGATGTTAACATTATACTAACAACATCTATTTATAAAAAAATTGATGTTAAGTAATTACTGCGATTTTGATGAGTACGGGGGCGTTTTCGTTGTTGCTTCGATGTTTCTTTTCTTGCATGATTTTCGTTTCACAGAGAAGCTCGAAGAACACACTAAAACTTCAATTTTTGGATTTTTAGAGGTATGGTTGCGTTTATATTGATCTCCTACAAAGCTTTCTGATGTTCCTTTGCTTAAACTTATATTGCATGTTATTTCTTTCGCAGAGAAGGTCGAATAACACACTAAAACTTTGATTTTTATGTCAACAAAACGGCGATTTTTATCACCGTAGGTGCATAGGCCCATAAACGGAACCCGTCTTCTGCTAAAGATGAGATTTTTAACATCATATGTCTTCATTTGCCCACCCGTCTTCTGCGTTTTTTCTTTTTGTTTTTTGTCATTTCGCTTCCTGTGTACGGGGGGTTTTCTTTGTTGCTTTAACATTTCTTTTCTTGCATGTTTTTTGTGGGTGTTCCTGATACTTCGAGCTATTTTGTTTCACATAGAAGCCCAAACAACACTAAAGCTTTCATTTTTATCTCAAGAAAAGCATCGATTTTTATCACAAAGGTGTGTTTTCTTTGTAGTTCTTTCAAAGCTTAATTTTTTTTGGTTTATTGTTTGGGTGTTCCTCATCCTTCTACTACTTTGTTTCGCATAGAAGCCCGGACAAGACTAAAGCTTTGATTTTTATCGGAAGAAAAGCAACGATTTTTATCATAATAGGTGCGTTATGTTTGTAGTTCTTTCAAAGCTTATTTTTTTGGTTAATTCTTTTGGTGTTCCTGATCATTCTTCTACTTTGATTGGCATAGTAGTCCGGACAACACTAAAGCTTTCATTTTTATCTCAAGAAAAGCAGCGATTTTTATCACAACAGGTACGTTTTCTTTGTAGTTATTTCAAAGCTTAATTTTTTTGGTTTATTGTTTGGGTGTTCCTCATCCTTCTACTACTTTGTTTCACATAGAAGTCCGGACAAGACTAAAGCTTTGATTTTTATCTGAAGAAAAGCAACGATTTTTATCATAACAGGTGCGTTATGTTTGTAGTTCTTTCAAAGCTTATTTTTTTGGTTAATTCTTTTGGTGTTCCTGATCATTCTTCTACTTTGATTTGCATAATAGTCCGGACAACACTAAAGCTTTCATTTTTATCTCAAGAAAAGCAGCGATTTTTATCACAACAGGTACGTTTTCTTTGTAGTTATTTCAAAGCTTAATTTTTTTGGTTAATTGTTTGGGTGTTCCTGATCATTCTTCTACATTGATGGTGCTTTCTATCATTCTTGATCGTTCTTCTACTTTGATTCGCATAGTAGTTCAGACAACACTAAAGCTTTCATTTTTATCTCAAGAAAAGCAGCGATTTTTATCACAATAGGTACGTTTTCTTTGTAGTTATTTCAAAGCTTAATTTTTTTGGTTAATTGTTTGGGTGTTCCTGATCGTTCTTCTACATTTATGGTGTTTTCTATCATTCCTTTTTTTTTTGCTTCTACGTTTCCTGTGTATTATATTTGGTTGGACCTTTTGTGTTTCAAATGTTAAATTGCACCTTTTGTATCCATTGCTGCTGGGTAGATTTCTTATTTGTGTTCTACCTCAGCCCTAATATTTGGGTGTTCCTGATCGTTCTCCTACTTTGTTGAGCATACAAACCCGAATAACACTAAAGCTTTTATTTTTTTTCTCACAGAACAAAAGGATAGATTTTTATGACAACAGATGCGATTTGGAGGGTGTTCCTGATCGTTCTTCTACCTTGATGGTGCTTTTTATCATTCCTTTTTTTTTTGCTTCTACGTTTCCTGTGTATTATATTTGGTTGGACCTTTTGTGTTTCAAAAGTTAAATTGCACCTTTTGTATCCATTGCTGCTGGGTTGATTGTTTATTTGTGTTCTACCTTAGCCCTAATAATTGGTTACTTTAGTGTCTTTTGCATTTGTTGGTTATGATTTTTTTCTGTGGGTGTTTATTAATGTCATTTATAGATAATAATTTGTTTGCTTTTGTAGCAATGGTACATTTTGTATCACATACTTATTATTTGTGTGTGCATTATGTTGTTTCAAATATTGAATTGCACCTTTTGTATCCATTTCTGCTGAGTAGATTGCTTATTTGGGTTCAATTTGTATTAATATTGGAAAATAAAATTCTACTTGCAGCTTTTGTATTTCAAAAATTAATTTATACATTCTTTGGTGGATGTCTATGATTATTTCTTCTTTAGACTTTACCTTTCCTGTGTATTATATTTGGAGAAATCTAAGATGTTCAGGCAACCCTTCACAAGGCAAGACAACACTGTTATCCAAACCTGTGTTCTTGCATCCTCTGCATAGCCTTTAGCAGTACCTTCTTTGTTTCATTATATTGTATGCCTTTGTTTTTCTTGCAATTTTTATGATAACCAATGGTTGTTTCTTATATCATTCAGTATTTCTATTTTGACAGGATGGTGAAGGTGTAACTGAGGAGGTGAAAAACAGTTACCATGTTTTCATAAAATTAGAGTCATGATCATCCCATTTGTATGATTTTTATTCTTTAGCTTTTACCTTACCTTTCCTATGTATTATATTTGGTTCGACCTTTTACCATTTCTACGATTCTTTGTATCCATTGTTGTTGGGTAAATTGCTTATTTGTGTTCTACCTCAGTTGTGAATGATTTTTTTTTCCTTCTACCTTTCCTGTGTATTATAACTAATCCTTCTATGTCAACCCTTATTTATTTGATTTTACCTAAGCCTTCTATGTCAGCCCTAATATTTGTTTACTTTATTGTCTTTGGCATTTGTTGGTTATGATTTTTTTCTATGGGTGTTTAACCATGTCATTTTGTAGATAATAATTTGAAAAATTAAGTTGCACCATTTGTACCATTTGTATTCTGTTGTTTAGTTAATTTTGTTTATATTTTGGTATATCCTAACTGACATTGATTTTTAATTTTGACCGAGACCAACAAACTACACAAATAATAGTGTTTGGCATTTCAAATACAGCTTTGTTGAAATTTTGATATTGTTTACAATATTTATTGTCCTGAATTGAAGTAATCAAAATACAGAGTCACCGGCGATTGTTACTTTGCTGAAGTAATCCAAATTCAGCAAGACCTTTTTGTATCTTTAACCGGAAAATTTAGTTTGGTGTACAAATAATGTTGTTACATGAATATTGATTTTTTGTGTTTCTTTCTTTTGTCTTTTCAAGGTAACGTATAGACCCCTACAAAATCCCGTCAGCAGATTTTTTGGAATTTGTGTTTATACAGGTGCTAATGACTACTAACACTTTATCTTGTGGATATCAGCATGTATTATATTAATAGTCTTTGTGTAGTGATCGTCAATATTCTGATTTCAATCTTTGAAATGGGATGTCACATCCATCATCCCTCATAATTATTATAGTACACTACCAGATGTTTCCTGACGTATAATTTCCCGTGTAATTAATACACTACTAGATGTTTGTTGAGATGCATTTTCCCAATGTCAAAACACTACCTGTCTATTCATATTTCATACATCGGGAAGTAAAAAACATTATTTTTTCCATATACACATAATTACTGTTTTTGATAAAGAGTTATTGTTATTATTTTTTAAAATTTAACCTTTGCATGTAATTATTTATTACTATTTAATTATACACCAATAGTCATCATAGACTAGCACGAGAAGTGTAATAGCCTCGCAATAAAAACACAACAATAGTAACCATAATAAACTAGCACGGGAAGTGTAAAAGGTTATCGGTTACTTTGTACATTGTTAACTGTTCTTGATAACTGTTCATCCTCCCCCTCCCATAATTAAAACGCAGTATTATATATATCTATAACCACCCAGTATCCTCAAATCTTCACCCATTTGTCGAAGGACTTCTCCAAACACAAAACACTATGAATACATCATCAAATGTTTCTGATGCTGTAAGTTTAACTTTTCCATCCTTTATGTTTACCTTCTTATATGTTCGACTTTGCTTCATCATGCAGCATTCATCCTTCTATCCTTGATCTTTTCGTTCATACTACATGTTTGATATTGCGATATTTATCTTCTCCTTTCAATGGGTACATCTTTGTTCACTTACTCATTCACTTACTCATTACATAAACGTTTCTCATCTAGGGCCCATCAAATTTACATGTACCGAGAATAGTGCACCGATTTGAAGCGTCATTCCATGTTCAGCAGGTTACGAATCTCACCCCTAAACATTTAGTTATTTATGTTAATATCAAATAAATAATATGCTTCAATTGTTAATGTGCAGAATGCCATTGAGGTTCCTTTGTCTTATCATAGACAATAGTCCCCAAATTATCCAAATTATGTGTTATTTGATTACGAAGGAGACAAACATTTTATAAAGCTTCATAAATATGGTAATCGTTTCTATTTTGGTGATGGACTCAAGGAACTTAGGAGAACCCATGGTATCCACGAAAGTGTTCTCATGCGGTTTGTTGGAAGGGACAAAAATACTACTTTCAGTGTGGACGTTGTGAAACCTCTACACCAAAGGGCAGCCCCAACCATAAGGTATCATGTTTTTACCATTGATGTCTCTGAAGATATGATTCAACAAAATTATCAATTGGTAGGTGTTTCTTAATTTAATCATAATCCTTTATATTATTTATTGTTAACTTCTTATATTTAATCACCGTGTTCCTTCTAACCTAGGTTCTGTCACTAGAGGCTTCAATTTATTTAACTGCATAAAAAAAATATATGGTTGTGGATCGTGGTAGTGGTAGGCATCAGAAATGGATGATTACCATGAACAATGGCCTGTCATGTGTTGCTGACGCGTGGATTCATTATTTAGGTGACTGTCATTTGAAGGCTGGAGATGAGGTCATCTTTTTCTACAACATTGACCAACATCTATGGGAGGTCCTCTATAGGAAGCAGGTTACATGGGATGACACAGAGGATGAAGCTGACTCCCCTTGAAGAAATATTTAATTACTTATCTTTGTTTTATTTTGATATTTATGTCTGTAATTTAATTACCCTGAGGTAATGAACAATTTTTTTTTTAATTTTGTTTCTGTTTAAACATTCCTATCAACAGTACAAATATTATTATGTTTTATTCTATGTTTGTGGGTTTGATTTTTCTATGCTATATTTATTATTTAGTTAGATTCAATTTTGGTTGTTTCCAAATAATATTACTTCGGCTTTCGAAAAAAGTCTGCACTTTAGTGAAGGTGGTTGTTCACCTTTGCTGAACCAAGGGACAATGAAATGTAGATCTTCAAATGCTTCAAGTACATGTAAGTTATTTTTCTTTGTCTACTTTGTGATTCATTTTTATTTACTTATTGCATACATTTATTGTTGTAGACCATTGAAGTTGTCGAGGCTTATTGTTTGGGATCAGAGACCCTAATTCAAGATGAAACCTCATATTTTATGTGTGTTTGACATTGTTCTTTGAATTGTAATTACATTAGCCGTCTTTTCACAAAATGTTACATCTTTTTACATTAGCAGTCTTTCCAGTCTGTATTATCTGTTTGAATATTTAAATTAATTTTTTGTACATTTTTAAAAGATTATTAATATTTAACAATTAACAAATCTCAAATCTGAGAATAAACACATGTTGGTAATATTCAAATAGGAGTATGAGCCCGAGCGTTCGCACGGGCAAAACTCTAGTACAGCTTAAAAAAGAACTATGACTATGCTATGACTATTGTTATTGAAGTGTTAAAAAAAAAAAAGAACTAGCATGGTTAAAAAAACAATGTTATCTACTCATTCGATAACATCAATTTTGTAAAAAATTATTAGTAATTATTTAACATCAGTTTTTCAAAATTGATGTTAAGTAATTACTAATAGCATAACATTGGTTTTTAAAAAACCAATATTAAGAAGCTTTAATTATTTACAGAAATATTACCGCGTATAGTTTTACATCAATTTTTTTATAACCGATATTAAATTTGATTATGTTAAATATATATTTTGTAGTAGAGTAGAAACTATTTTTTTTTCACAATTATTCGTGGTATTTCTCTCAATTTATATTCAAAATTAGATGATAGTAAGAATTTGTTGCCGGATAAATGACGAAAAGTACTGTAAATCAACCTACCATACCACATGATTTTCATTAAAATCCAATTTTTTATATTAGATTAGAAATTTCTATAAAAAAAATACAATTATATAAAATTTATTTATATTAGATTAGACGTGGTAATGTGATAGATAAGATCAGGATCCTACAATTAAGATGATAAAGGTTAAAATTGGAAAAACCAGATTTATTTATATTAAAATTTTATAAAATTATATTTAAAAATTGTGATTATAATTCTATAAGAACTTTCAAATATCATAATCAGAATTTTAAAATCCGAATTTATTCAAACCTCAAAATTTCACACCTAATACCATGCTTCAAATGTAAATGACTGTCATCCTCAAACTGTGGGCATGATTATATTTTGAGAAAGCCAGTTAATTAATGTGAACGTGGTTGTAAATTATAGAAGTCTATCTCACTTTAAGTGTCGTCGTTATTTTCATGAAGTTCTAGATTCAAAATCGTCGTGGTTGTTAAATTTTCGAAAACAATCTTCGAAATCTGGTTTACTTAAAGATCACACGTCAAAGTTTTGCAATAATTACATTTCTATGTGTTGCTTACACATGTACGTTATTTTATGTTTGTCCTTGACAATTGCATTTTGCTATTAAAAGCTCTGAGTAGAGGACTCGCTGCGTTTCATTATCTATGAATTATTTTCAGTTTGTATCTGATTATGATTATGATATTCTTTTTCTACAAGGTAAATAGACTAGCAGCAATTAGTGAGTACTTATCAGTCCCCAGCCAAATTCTACATGCAATCAAGGACCGTAATATTGGACCGAAATTTCAATGGGTACACACAAGAAATATTTATGGCAGAGAAGAAAACTATCTATTAAATGGCTCAGATCATGAGTAAAATTTTATGATATGATATTTTATTATCCTATCATAAAATTTATTTTAATGACTTAATTTTTTTATGTCAAAATCGAAAAATCTAACTTTTTATTACTATCATCATCTACTCTGATATTTTGTCCAAAAAAAAATCCACTATGATATCTTTATCTTTAATCATCTACTATATGATATCTTTATTTATAATGGTTATGATGTGTTCTAATTAAATTGGTCTAAGGGATGAGATGTTCAAGGAGAATTTTTTGTAGATTTTTGAACGAGTCGAATTTGATCAATTAATGGTGCATCTATAACGACTTTAACACTTAAGTCTGTATATGGAAAAAGATGTTAAAGTGTGTAAAAGACCGATAGAGAATCTACTAGAAGCCTCTCTATGACTTATTTGTACTTCTCTTATTGGCTATAGACTATAGTAGTATTTCTTTTGAGAGGAAAACAGTGTCTATAAAGTGAATCTTGTGATTTATATTGTCCGTTGTTAACATATATTACGTATCAATTCTCATGTTTAAGCATCAATGCAAGGTCAGAAAGTTCTCAACCTTTGGAGGAGTTATGGTTCCCGGGATTCAACTTGTAGTATTCGACTAATGTGTAGGCTTTATCTATTTACGTGGACTATAAAGTCTCTAAATAAAGTTTAAAACATATTGCGATATTGTTATCAAATCATTTTTAAAGTTTGTGAGTTGAACAACATTTTGTTTATCGATAAATATTAGTTTATTTTTTATCGATAAATATTAGTTTGTTAGAAGTGTTAATTTTTTGTTAATAAAAAGGATCAAATTTTTAATTTTTTTATTCTCTCTTAATCATTTAACTCATCTTATCTTTTCTTTAACCATCCAGTATATGTTAGTTTTTTGTTTTCTTGGGTAGTCTTCATGTTTTTTTTTTAAAAAACATTGTTAAATTAATTAATCATCTAACAACTATATCTTTAATTTATAATTAAGATATAACAATTATACGCAATAAAAATATAAGTAATGGAATTGAATGAGTATTTAAGTATTCACAAAGTACGGAAATAGACACTAAAGTTATTAACTTATGTGTACACTAGTCATATAGATTTGAAAATAACTATCGTTTTAAAATGCCAATGTGATAATAAACAATATAGTACGCTATCTACTCTAAAAGAAATATAGTACTCTATCTAAATTTCCGCGGGTGGCTCATGGCTGCATTACTTACAGTGTTTAGTTTAATCCTAGATTTACTATTGTAACTTTGTAAGGGGTGTTTTATTATTATTATTATTATTATTATTATTATTATTATTATTATTATTATATATCATCCTCGGTCAAATAATCTCACAACGATACAAGTGCCAATCAGAGACAAAAAAAAAAAAAAACTTTCATTATCCATTAGTAGAAGATTTAGGTTGAAATATATATTCATGTTCGATTTGCCTGGCACGGATGTTACGGCGGGTGAGTTTGCAAAAATAAATGTTGACTTTAATGAACACAATTTGGATTCCATGCAATTGGAAAAATAAATTGATTTTATAATATTTTAACATTTTAAATGCCCCAATACGTACTGTTCTTGTATCCATATTCTTTCTTTGTTTTTTTCAAAAGAAGACAAAATAGAAGAGGTGAGAAAAAAAATTAAAATCTAAACTGAAGATAAAATGAAAAGGGGTAAATTATAATTTGTTTTTTCCTTTTTTACAGTAAAATTTGTGTTAATTTTTATCTTTTAAAAAATTGTTTTAGTCCTTTAACTTTTAACTTGAGTTAATATATATGGCCCTTTTGTCCGTTTGAAACAAATGAAATTAGTTTTTCTATTCTATTTGATAAAAAATTAAAAGAACTAAAATATTTTAAAATATAACATTTGATATTATATTTTTAAAAAACATTACTTATTATTTTTATTTTTTATAAATGATTAACAAGTACGCTAAGAGCACAGCCTGCTGGTATATATAGTACATCTAACAATTCTGCGAGTTTTTTTCTTAAGCAGGTTTCTAGGGTTGCTTTCATTTTCTTCTACTAGAAGCAGCCAGCAGGATTCTTATCCGTTAAGAAACAAAATGCATGATTCACATTCATTTATTTAATGTTATTGTCAACTTAGTGATAAGGTCATTAGCTGTACATCAAAATTAATATTAGTAATATTCTATAAGTTCCTACGTATTTTTATATCATGGATGGATCTGCCAAGATTGGGAGTGGAAAATGCTTTTCAAACGTGTTGCTTCACATTTGTCACCAAAAATAGACTAAAATAATTTGTTAATCAGAGTGACGTTGCGTAGATTCAATTCGACCACTTGAAGTTGGTCATCTGGTTCTATGAAGGAGCTGATCTTGTTGTTATATATAACTAAATAAATTTAAGTTAAAGCCCAAAGGGTAAATAAATTATAGTCTAATTCCAAAACAGAATGACTGATGAATGAGTGGTCTTTCTAGGTTTATTTATTCATTTATTTTTGTTATGACTTATGAGTGATTTGATTTTTTTTATTGGTAGAAATTAAAGACAAATACTTACAATAACTTACCTATTTATTCAACAATTAGATTAAACTATCTTAGTATCTTTTATTTGATTTAAGGATAAAAATTGCTTCAACTTGGAGAAGGCAATTCACCTTTCATAATTGTTTATTTCTAGCTGGTGCTTCTCGATTCATTTGGTAAAATCATACTATATTTCAACGAGCAGTAAATATTTTTTTCCTAGAAAAAGTTATATATATAGAAATGTTTTAATAAGAATGTGTCGTTTCTATTTTCTCATATAAAATAGCTATCTATGCCAGGAAAATAATATTTTTCGCGGAATCATAAAAGTGTAGTACTTTTTTTAATTTTCTTACAATGGCATAAATCAGACAGATGAAAATACATTGGCAGGTGCCGGCTAGTTTCGGTGGAAAATTTTTGAAGTAGCTGGTGTACCTTGTATTGGATTTGGACAGTGAATATTTTGCAGTTGGGTGCTTCTTCCTTTTCACACTATCATTTTATACCTCATCCTCATAAATAAATTTGATGGTCAGAAACTAGGAGAAGCAACCACCAAATATAGTTGCCCTTGAATCTTAAAGTCAATTGAATCACATAGGTGAGGAATATGAATTGTTCAAAAGAAATAATAATACCACAGAGTATGGTACTCTCGACCAATTTAATGGCAATTTTTTTTTTTTTGTTACATTTTTAAGGGTATGGTTACATTTCAATGGCAAAATGCATGCCACACAGCTGGGAAAGTAGAAAAATAAAAAACAGTTATGTTATTTATCTAACAAATTTTTACAGCCTTCTCTTTCATTTTTTTATTGTACAAAAAATCATATAATGATGATATACCAATATAATTTTTTAATGCAAATAGCCTATGTTCAACAAGGACACTCCAATCAATTATTCAAACCTGGAACTTCGAAATACTTTTTTGTGCTTGGTTCCATATTCTTGAGAACTCAAACTGTGGACCTAATTGCAAGTTGCAATCACGCTCCCATTCCCAGCTTTTTCTCTTTAACAAAGAAAGGATCCCCCACCATAACCCTCAGCTCTTGCAGCTTTGCCGGAGCAAAGACTACCAAGCATCTCGAACTACTTCACATAGAACATGATGCTAATGTTCATTGGAGTGTGTGAATTTGTACTATTATATTATAATATTGGGATTAATTTCTAATTCTAATAACAAGCATGAAATCCTGGTTTAAAAATTGACCATTTTTTCTGTGCCCTAGTTAGTTAATCTAACACTTCAAGTTTGGTGAAAAATGAAAACATATATATAAGTGGAAGTTTTCTTTATTGATAAGAATGAAGCACGCTTATCATGAAATTTATAACCATGCATTTTGTTTAATCAATTGAACTAGATTTTCTAGTTGATAAATATGATTAAATTAGTTAAATATATTACATATAATTATCTCTCTATCCCTTAATTGTTTTTATACACTTGTCTAAAAAAATACACCTAAAAAATAAAGAGGGACAAGAAACATTTTCTATTTCTGCAAACGCCATTAGGGAGCAGTTAAAGGCATGATTCATGAGGCTATGATCAAATCGATTAAACAAGGAAGAGAAAGAGAAGCAAAGCCAAACTTTTTTGTGATTAATGAACAATATTATGTAAGCAACATCAGTGCCAAATGGCCATCACAAACTCATATTGAGAAATCATAACAACTGGTTAATAACAAATAGAAACGAAAGAAAGAATAATAGAGGTGTCTTGAGTGTGATGAGTTGTGAATCTCTCTTTTGTTTACCATAAACATGAAGAAGATTCGGTTATGCGGTTGTTGTTGTTGTGTAAAAGCTGGAAGAACCTTCTCCTGCGGTAATAGAAAGCGCATTTCAAGGACCTCCTGAGTTTGCAAGCAGACCTTAGCCTTAGCCAAACAATTTTCTTGGCACGAACCAAAGACCCTTTGATTCTCTCTGTGAAACTCTTCTTTCTACAGAACTGGTAGCTTCTCAGGAATACTTGCCTCTTCTCTAGCATGGTGTTGTTCTGTTCAGTGTAGTTATTATTATAGTAGTAATACCCAAAAGGTACTTCACTCCGAAACACTGGGTTCATACTCACACTACCCATGTCGTGATACTTGATTAATCAGAGAGAAACAATGGTGGAGTATGTATGGGAGAGGGTGCCTTAAGAAGACGAAGAATAAGAAGAACAAGAGAGGGAAAAGATGAAAGGAAAAGAAGTATACAATACAAGCATTTATAATTAGCTCTGTTTTCTTCAAGTCAGAGACATTAAAAACATTAATAAAAGAAACGGTTTCGTCAAAGATAAAATAATCAAGGCAAGTATATGTGAAAGAGGAGAAGAATAAGGGTTCTGGTCTCTCAGCTGTAGAAGTTCAACGCCCCTATTTTTACTTTGTTATGTTTGTAAAGCCACCATGGTAGCTAAAGTCTAAACACAAGACTTGTATTCTTTTTTTCTTTCGTACCCTGTAGCATTGTTTTAACTTTTAAGCACTTTAACACGTGGGGATGGGATTTGACTGAACCTATATAAAATTATTTTTAATTAAAATTGATTTTAAGTTAAAGTGATTTGTATGAAAGTTACTAATAGAACTCAACAGAGATATTTCTTATCCCATCACAAAAATTACTAGAAGTGGTTTCAACTCAATCAATTTGAAACTTCAATATAATATCAAACATAAGAATATTAACCTCAAATTTCATTAGTTGATATTTTAAAATGAATTTTAGAGAACATAAAGTGAATACAAACATGCACTTAGATAACTTCAAGAAGTTGATTGAGTAGAATAAAACAAGGTCTCACATTATCTACATGTTGGATTTGCAGTTCAAAATATTATGATACATGTTTCAATATAAATCTAACGAATAAAAATAAAATGAGCATAAAATAAAAAATCATAATTTGTTGACAAAATTACTTTTATTTCAAACGAAATTTTGTAACGATATTTCAAACATGCTTGATATGTTTGAGTTAAAGGACTTTTTTTAGTCTAGAACTTGGGTGTTATATTATTTCCTCTTCATAAATTGTAATCTACCAAAAAAAAAAAAAAACGCTCACTTAGATGGACGGTGACTTTTGTGATCGGCCATACATGTTTGACCCTTCTCTTTTTTGTACTTCTTGTTTTTGCCCCTTAATTATGCTTATGACTTATGGCTGCTTATGTTAGTTATTATGACCATATAATTATCTTTTTATATATGTATGACCATATAAACAAACTCCCATGACCTCCTAATTCATTATCCGTATGAGTCCATGCAAGTCCAAACAAACTTGCTCCTACTGTTGTGGGCTCCATGGATGTTTTGGTAGGGTTAGATCAGAACCGTCCAATGAGGGAGCATCATTTCCCAAACCCGTGGGGCCCGAAGGCTTTGTTGGTGTTAGTCGCGGTTCATACCAAAACATGAGCCTAGGCGTATGCCAATGAATGCAAAAAAGGACCAGCAGTTACTGTCACCACCAAACGTCGTGACATTGGCCACAACAGCAGGCAGTGCCTGAATACATCCGCAAAATGGCAACAATATAAAACGATTTCTATGATCATGAAGATGATGAATTGATGATCACTAGTACATGTTAAAGATAACTAATTGATTGTGTGAATTGGAAGCATGAGATATTCAACAGCTATTGATGAATGCGACGATGAATTGACATATATAAAAAAGATGCTTGAGTATGAGGCATCCCCATTGTATATAATTGAGATTTTATGAATGAATTGCAGGGTCATTTGGCATGTATAATATTACATTACATTACATCTTATCTGTGATCATGATGGAAGTGCAAGCAATGGTTTGAAAAGTATCTTGGAAAAATGGCATTGTTTATTGATAATACCTTCTCCCTTTTTTGTCGTAGTCGTAGATACTGATACAACATTTTAGTATAATTCAACCATGATATGAAATTAAGAAAAACAAATCGTGCAAGGTTTCAATTACGTTAGGCCTTTGACTCAAAGCAATTATAAAAATTTATCTTTCTTGGAAAACTAAAGATTGGATCACGTGATACGGTATATATTCATATTTCTATTCATCCTTCATGTGGATCAGCAAGCGTTACGAGACATTCCAGAAGCAGAAACTTAAACTTTGGAGTAAAAATCTGTAGAGCAAATTTAAAAAAGATAAAAAAAAAAATGGTGGCAATGGCATTCTATGAAATCGAACGGTGATAGGTATTCAAGGTGCGAAAGAGAAAATAACCTATCAATTAGTTAATTTAGTTAAAATCCAAATACACTCAGGACCTGTCGTCGTGTTTGAAGTAAGTCAACCATTTCTGTATCTACGATGTGCACACGATTCACAATCAGTGGAGACAATTACAGTATCAAGACTGAAGACCCATTATCAAGAGGATTGGTTTGGTGGGGACTTGGGAGAGATTAGGGCTTTTAAGCAACATTGATACAGACACAAGAGCCAGACCTGCTTACATGCTTTCCTGGGAATCAAACAAACCACACTTTACTCATAATTCTCTCCTAGAAGAGAAAGATATAGGATGCCTCTATTACTCTCTTCTCTCTTCAACAATGACAATTTTCCCACTAACTTGGCTCTGAATGTTCCTCATTGTCACCTAGAACCGGCTTTATCAGCTGCCGGAACTTTTTCAGGATAACTGGATGCATCCAAGTCGATAAGTGTCATATCATACGGCACAGACAAAGAATTTGACACATCCACAAGTAAGGAAGATTTCATTGCACCAGAATGTGGAACATCAGAGATGGGATCAGAATTTGAGGGGCTGCTACTATTTGAAGAAAAATTTGAGAGTTGTACGTCATCAGTCTTGTTTCCAAACAAATGCTTATTTCTTCTCACCGTGTCCATCTCAGGGCCAATTGGAACAAAAGTTCGTGATCTATACTTCCTAGTTCCCTCTTCACCTTCACCACCATGGTTGTAGAGAACATAATCATGGTATGTTGGTGCAAACTGCCGGAAGAAAAATGTCAAACTGTCAGCAGATATTAAAGAAGCAAAAAGAAAGACGGAATCATACAGAAAAATCCATGGAACTAGAATTGTAACATGATGATTCCAAAGTCAAGCATTGAGCCTGATGCAAAGAATTATGATGAGACTGTAAAACTATGAGAAAAAAAATTAAAAGTGACTGGCCTGGTGGACAGTATCATGGTAAAAGTCATTTAACTTCAAAGCATGAGCAAGGCTAGCTGTCAACCCACGGGATCCACCTATGTTAGCCCCAGCGTATTCTTTGTATGGAAATGCATAAAAGTGGCCAACAGCAGCAACAAGCATCTCAACGCAAATGAAAAAATCTTGAAGTAGAGCAGCTTCATCTGCATCCTTAACAAATTCTGACTTTGCGGCAAGGAAAACTAAGACACCCTAAGATATCAGAAACAAAAAGTTGTCCAGCTTCAAACCTCTAGTGGAGATATGGTATAAAATTAACAGTGAATCATTTTCAAACTCTAAATTAGATCCCATAGCATAGCACAGCAACTTTTGAGTAATCAGCAAAAGTGAGTGTAATACAGTTAAAAAAATCATGGTAATATAGCAAACTGACATCTTAGCATGCACAAACAAGCACATATGTCATTGAGTTTTTATTTCATTATTATTACTATAATCAATTCTGGACTATGCAAATAGTTTTTTGTTGTTGGGGGTAAATGCAGTTGGCAAATGTGCTTGAAATAATTGGGGTTTTGAGCAAAACAATGAAAGACAACAGAAGTAAAATCCGATAACTTACACAAAGCAACAAATAGAGTTTAATATTACAAGGAAAGAATAGACCATTAAAAGAAAGATGCATGAAAAGTACCTGCCAATAAGTTAGGAATACAACAGATTTTATTATAATAAACTTTGGGACTGGATTGAATGGTTGAAGCAGATCCTTGCATGCCACATAAAACAAAACAAGAGCATAGAGAGCCATTGTGTATGAGAACGTATAGATGATTGTAAGATACAAGTATGATTGCTTTGGACTGAAATTTCCATCCTTATATTTCCCCTTTGCATAAAGTATAAGTGTAACAACAACTAAAATGGGCTTCAAAATCACAAACTGCAAACACCCTTGCTTGCATTTCCGTATAAAACGCCTGCAAAAAAAGATCAGGAATGAGAGATGATCATCAACTATGGTATAATAATCAAGTTGTCCCATTACATGTTCGAATTAGAGTTTTTGTTTCCCTGGGATCCCACGATTTACATTTTGCAAAAATCTATTAAAAGTATTTTTTTCAAATAACTTACATAATCCCACTCATAAAAGTTAGGTAATACATTATTTCCATGGAAAATTCTAGGGATCAGTTTTCAAGGAATATTAAACAACATTTTCAGGCACAGAAACTTGTAATACAAAAATATGAATCAGATTAGTAAAAACTCACCCATCAAGCGCCAGAGGAGGTAAGCAACAGGTCATCAGAAACCATGATGGCTTTAGAACCCGACCTGTTAAACTTAGGACTACTGATCCAGGACCACCAACCCATTCGAGACACAGTGATAGGAAATTATAAATAACCCAAGCTTCATAGCTGAAAAGGCATCCAAGAGAATGTTACTAAATGCACTGCTTCTAGTTGATAAAATAGGGATAAATCCATTAATTTTTTAAACAAATAACAAGAGAGATTAGAGAATTAAAGTTTACAGAGACACTAAAAAATGTAAAAGAGTCAAATCACATTAATAAAGGGGGCGGGGGAAGGAAGTGCCATTCAGGATTATGACTGCATATGTAAGCACAGACTCTCCTTTGCCACCTCAGTCACATAATCAATAGAATATGGGAATAATAATACTACTCTCAAGCACAGTTTAGTGGCTACCTGATCAGAAATGTACAAAAGTTAAACCAATCTTTAAAAGGTCAAAGCGTAAAAAATTTATCCTTGGAATTGGAATTCATCCGGAGTAGGATATCAAACCAGTAAGTTCTAGATGCAACTTCAAGGGGTTTCTGGATAACTATTTCTGGCGTTCACTAGGGCAAGACTTAAGCAGAAATGTCGCTTGTAGTTCATATAGTCATATACCCAAACAATTCAGCCATAATTGGTTACAACTTATCTCCCAAACCATAAAAACAAAATACACATGTAAACCATGATACATAAACGAACAAATAACAAATATATAGCAGCAACCACAACAAATACAGAAACAGAGAATAACTTACATTTCCCGTATTGAATTAAAATAGATTGAACCCTGTGGTAGAAAAAGTGATAAGAATGACATCAACGCATAAACCTGCAGAAAATTAAATTTCAAGTTGAGCAGATCAACAAAGGAATTTTCTCTTAAAAAGCATAATGAACTACTAGGAAACACATAAGCATAACAAATTGGTGAAGCAGCAATCACTGAAGGAGCTGCAAAGATTTCTGGAACTTTCCATTTCCTAGACCTAGAAGATGTAGAAGGAAATGGAACAACTCCTCAATCTCCACTTCTCCATTGAATAAAAACCCACACTTTAACAATCCTTTTCTGACATGAACGCAATGCATTATACTATGCATTTAATTTGATATTTCAACTTCGATACATGTCAAGGTGGGTATTGTATTGTTTGATCACTTAAGCTACTAAAAAAAAACTTTCCGCAATTAACATAAAGCTTTCAGCTACCATAACAATCAATAGTTAAAAGAAAACAGTGAATTTATTATATCTTCATTTTCCGTTTAAAAAAAAGGGGGGGGACAAAACCTTCGTTGATCAAAATCACCAGGATAAATGATAAAAACCGAAAAGGATTGAACACTGACCGGGACCATAAAAACGATCCGAACGATGAAGCGCTGATAAGTAGGCTCGGTGTAATTGAGGAGGTGCTTATAAATGTGAAGCAAGGACAACGCAATGGCTCCGCACGTGCAAATGAAAGCGACGATGTACAACAAGATTGAAACCATTTGGCGGCCGAATTTCGAATCTCCTCCGTCAGCGAGAGTCGGCGAGGTGTGCTAACGGAGCCCAATTCATGACAGAAAACGGCGATTCGAAGTGTAAACCCTAGGCGCAATCGGAGAATGATTTTGGGAAGAGGAAAAGGAGTAGATCTGAGAAGGTGTTGGATGAGAAAAGGGAAAGGTGCATGCAGTGGCCACCGAATAATGGCGGCGATGAAGGAATCGGAAGGTTTCTTTTTCTTTCTATTCTTCCCAGTTCCCAGTGCGAACATACACAACGGTACAAAAATAAAATAAATAAATTCCATATATTTCTATGCTTTCAATAATTTGTTTTTCTCGTTTTCTTATTGATATTTTTCACTTTTCAGAATTCAGACAGTTGTTTTCTTCTTCTTTATTCTCCTAAATTCCTTGTCTTAATGTTTTGTTTATTTTTTCGTCAACCGTCGTGTTTATTTACTTTTTTAATCTCTTTAAATGGGATATATATTGTATTTAATTTCACATTTTAAATATTATAACATTTAAAAAAGAATTTAATCTCATATTCTGACGGGTTCACTTAAGCAAAAAGGTTTCTAACTAGGGGACTCCCTATTTCATATAGCAATTGATTATTGAAATTGAGAAATGGAGAAATGAGTTTTATCTTAAAGTGGTGTTCTTTTTTTTTTCTTTTTCCAATATGAGATACCAAAGTGGCTCCTAATCTATTGAGTCAAAGATTAATTTTCTTGCGGGATGTGATTATTGTTGGTCCAATGAAATTTTGAACATGATGGAAATCGAACATGAATTCTCCTATCAAATAAAACGTTTTCACTCATGTGAACACGATAAGATCTTACGCTACTACATCAATTCTTTAAATTTTTAATGTAGTGTTTTTTTTAACAAGACATGATATGATTATATTATTTGTTGAGAATATTATTTTTTGATGAGATGATTATGTTGATGTTAAATGTTTATATTATGTTAAGATGATCTTATTGGTGTTAAAGTCAATAATGTTTTGATAAGGTGAATGTATTGTTGAAGTGATGAATTATGTTGTGGTAAATGATCATTGATGTTGAAACCTATCTAAATGTATTTAAATGAGTTAATTATTAATTTTGAAAGAAATGAGAAATGGTTATTTGGAAAAGGTGAGCTCCATTGGGAAGTGAAGCTCCAATTCACTAAAAGACTTGTTGGTCTTGCTTAGTGGATATCTTTCCAAGCATCCACATCCACATCCATGTTCTATTATTTTATGAAGTCATAAATTGTTTAACATGTGTTTATTTATGGTAAGCTTGTCCTTGCATCACACAAAAAAACCAAAAAAAATATTTATTGTGTAGCACAACACAAGAATGCTAAAATCCATACCCAAATCCTAATGTTTTTAACTTCGGTTTGAAAGTAGATAACGCGGAAATATGCCTATAACATATAGGAAATGTTAGTAACAGGTGATGAGAAAAGGGTTGCGCTCACATCCTTGTTATAGTGTGGGCAAGTGCATTTGAGATTATAAATATAGCAAAGTGGCTAAAGTGTGTATGTTGAGTCATAAGATGAATCAAGACCCTCAATACTAAGTTTCAAAAGTTGCATCTAATATACTAACAAATGGAAATATTGTATGTGTTTGATGGATCAAACGATAGCAGACATACACTAGTTCTATGAAGCATTAAAGATTGAGTTAATGTTATAATTTCTTGATCCTTTTGTGTAGAGAATGCTTAAACATCATACCTAGGATCTGTCGAAGTGAATAAAGTAAAAAAACATTAGTTTAAACTCTTTCTTCACGTAAAAAGACGTGACATTGTTATGCATACATGCTTTGAGTAAAAGTTTATTTTACTAGTGCTTACAGTAAAAGAAGTGTTGCTCAAGGAAGATAAGCAAAGTGCTTTATCAACTTGGAGTGGACTCGTATTTAATGTAAAACTTAATGTTTCAATAGACACCTGCGACTAGATGAAGTAATAGACACAATTTGAAGGCCATTGTGAGACAAGGGTTACTTGTTGCTGAAGTCTATATATCCTAGAAGAGTTTAAGTGTTGAAGTTATGAATTTTGAACTACATATTCTTTCCTACCTTTAAGCTCTTTCTATTTGAAATTTCTTATATTGTAAAAGCTCTCAAAACACCTTGTAAAACTTGAGAGAAAGAGATATAGTACTTAACTTGTATATTTGTCTTCTATAAGTTGCTCGATAGGAAAAATACTTGGGGTCAAAATTATCAATTTCTTATAAGTTGTGTGCACCCAACTTTAAACAAATTTGGTAATTTGTTTTAGAACCTAAAGTTGCTCGATAGGAAAAATACTTGGGGTCATGAAAGCTTGGGGATAAGCTTTGTGTAAAAGTCAAAAGTGACAGTGAATAATACTTATAATTTGTGAAAGTTAGTGGAACTTGATGGGTTGTCAAGAACTTGACATAATCTTAGTAGTAGAAACAAGTCAGTATAAATCTATTTGTGTCTTTGCTCTTATCTTGTATTTGTTTAATTGACCCAAGTTGTGTTTTGATTTTTTATAAAAACTTGTTTTCAAATATGTTTAAAGCTCTATCTAGTTTAAAGTTTTTGTGAGAACCTTGTTTTTAATCTTTTTCAACCTCCCTTCTTGTGATCGCCTTTACAAAAAGCTTATGAAAATTGTTATATCACAATTCAACCTCCCTTCTTGTAATTTTTGTCTTTACATTTTGGTATCAAAGCTCAACCTCTAAGAGGTTAAGCATCTGACAGTGACTAGAGGAAAAAATCTTGATGGCAAACCAAGATAGTTAGTTAATCACAAAGGGGGTTTCCCTTACAAGGCTGATGTAACATCCCAAAATAATCCAATAGTTGTTTAAATAAATATTATCTAAATATATTTTTTAGTAAAAGAAAAGATAGATTGAATTATTTTAATATATTAGATTGTTATATTTTTTTTTAAAAGATGTTAATATAATAATATATTAGATTGGTTAAAGATAATAAAAATAAGAGATAAATAAAGTTCGGTTAAACAAATCTCAAAAGATATAATTTTAAATTATGTACAATACTTGTATAAGGATAGACAATTCAGTTTCCTAGAATCATGCAAATAAATAGTCTTTCTTCACATTAGTGGGTTATTCAAGGATTGAGAAGAAGGAAGAAAACAGAGAAATTATGTTGTGGCAAAGATAATGAAAAACTTGAATTACTTGCTTCAAGAAATGAGTAAAATAACCTTTTTCAAAACTTTCATTGTAAGATTATTAAAGGATGTGTTTTTTGATATTCTTGATATAAATCTTACTTTTCCAGTAAATTTCATCGAGAATTCAGTTGGCAGTGCTTATTGTTTTTTTTTTTTTGTTCAGAAGATGTGTGTGTGTGTGTGTGTGTGTGTGTGTGTGTGTCATAAGGGATAGGAAAGAGATTTTGGATACCTTAATTTATGATGGGGAAGGTAATGAGACGTCATTGCATAGAATATGAGCTCATAGACCCTTTGAAAAATCTGAGATCTAAAAATCTGAGAACCAAAGAATTGAGTTTAGTGATTTTAGGAATCACTAAGTTGTGTTTGCTATATTTATTTGAGGTGTTGTCATTTATTTAAATATTTTAATTATTCAGAATGTCATACACATATATAATCTTATTATAAATTCATTGTGGATATCATGGCTAATTTTCCAGATTACTGCGTGTCTGTGCCTACTAAGAATAACACTATTTCAAACACTCTAGGATTATTTTATTCACCAAGATTATCATCTCATTAAAAGTGTTATTTTCATAGTACTATGAAGAAGCTATTGGAACTGAGGAGGCTTGAAGACTTAGTTACCTTTAGATACATTTTTATCTCTGTTAGCACTCAAAATAATATGTCAAATGTGGTTGTTACATTATACTTTTAGCGTCAGTTATTTTTAGATGTCCATAATTAAGAATAATATTTTTATTTATGTAAAGGCTTACTTATTTTACTTTATTTATTATATGTGAGGTATTTTTAGACTAATATAATTTTTAGATTTTGTATTCCTTTTAGTATGAGTGTTATTTTAATATAAAGTGTTACACCCAACCTTCCTTAGAGATGATTACCCATAGTGGAAATATTGTATGGAGATGTATATCAAATCCACGCAATACCAGTTATGGAACACCATCATGCATGGAGATCTCCCTATCACCAGACCCAAAGCATAATGGACCCAAGATGATTCTAACGCTTTGCAATTGAACACCAAAATCATATACACTTTGACTTGTGTGTTGACAAAGAATGAATACAACAAAATCTGTATGTTGAAAGCAACCAAAGAGATATGAAATTCACTTTTTGTCCTCTATGAAGGAATGAAGGATGTTGAACTTAGAAAAATTGTTACTCTAACGACACACCATGAGTGTTTTTCCAAGAAGGAAGGAGAAACCATTGATGAGATGTTTGGAAGATTCCAACTTCTCCTAAATGGTTTAGAAGCTCTTGAACATGTGTACTCAAAGGCTCAAGTCAATCTAAAGATTATAGACAACCTTCCCAACGAGTGAGAACCTAAGATAAATGCCATTTCAGAGGCAAGGAATATAAAAGCCTTGTCTTGGGATGAGTTTTTAGGGATCCTTCATGTTCATGAGGTTTATCTGCAAAATAGAGATCAACTACCACTTAAAGATTTTCCTACCCTTAAATATAGAGAAACAAGCTCCAAGAAAGAGGAAAAGAAGAGCTTCACTCAAGCCCTCAAAGTCAAAATAATTAAGTCTAAAGCATCATATGATAGCTCAATTGGATCCACAAATGATGAGGTGACTCTCATGTCTAGAAATTTTAAGAAAATACTAAAAAGAAAGGAAGATACAAGCACTACTCCAGAAAGAAAGACATAACATTCAAAAAGAAGCACAAGGAGAAAAGTAATGAGATCATCTGTTTTGAATGCATAAAATAAGGATACATGAAAGGTGAATGTTCGAGGCTCAACAAAAAGAAGTAATTTGGTGGCAAGAAGAAGAAAAGTTTGATGGCCACACATGACAATTTAGACAATTAGCAAAGCAACAACAACTAAGAAGAGGAACAAACTAACATCTGTCTAATGGTAGATAAACGATAAAGTTGAGGTAAAAACTTTTTCTGAATCTGACAACTCTTCTAGTTCCTTAGTTCCTCATATGATAATGAATAAGAAATGTCCTATGATGTTCATCTTCAAAACTATCATATGACTGTTTGCTCCTCTGCGATGCTAATCGGCAAGTGCACCGAGTCGCACAAGTAATATAAAACGGTAAGAACCGAGTATCGAATCCACAGGGAACTTGTTTCACTCAAAAAATATATGTTCAATAAGCAGACATTTGTACACCATTGAAAGCAAAGTAAATGTCAAGTTGGATTTTTGTGTGAAAATATATTTAAATGCAAACTAAAATATCTAGAGATTGAAAAGTAAAAACAGTCAAGTGAAAAACATTGGGTCATTCTACTGAATTTACTTTGATGCTGCTATGTATTTTTCTCTATTTAATGTTATCTTAGTGTTCTTATGCTGAAAAATTACCCAAACCAAGATCCCTCGACAAACTTAGTTTAAACGAGTTGCATTAAGATTACAACATAATAAAGACTAAATCGCTGCACTCCATTTCTAGCCATACAATTTTCTAGCTTCTCTATCAAGTTCTAAGATTTTAAAGCATTTCCCAGTACTAAAAATCCTAACTATACATACAAATGGGTGATCAAGCCACAAGCATGCAAAAATAAGCATAGATAGAAGCAATGAACACATAAAAACAACATTAAATAGATAGTAGAAGAATTTTTACATCAAAGGTTCAACAGAACTCCCCAACAAGAGGTTTAGCCTTCCATAACAAGTAATGAACTTTCAACACAAAGGATAGATTTTGAGGGAAGAAAATTGCTAAAAATGGTTGAGGATGTCTCCTCCAACCTCTAGAACCCTAATCTCACTCCACTAACCTAAACTCTCTTGGAGGCTTGTTTCTGTCGCTCTAGCTTCTCCCTTGGCTCTGTTTTTCGACTCCTCCTTTTAGTTTTTGCCAACTTCAGTGTTTTAAAGGCTCCTTGACGTTTTAGATTCTGAAGGCTCGTTTAGCGAGATTAGCTCGCTAAGCGCGAGTTAGTGAAATTTGGCTTAGGGAGCTGGGCACACTGAGCGCGAAAAGAGACAAACGACTCACTGGGCGAGCTGGCGGCGCGTTGGGCACGCACATCTCTGACTGATCCTCTTCTAGGGTTTCCCAACACGCTAAGCGAGCTGAGTGCCTCGCTTAGCGAATGTCACTTGCTAAGCGCATATGCCTTGCTTAGCGAGACACCAGCTGCAAGAACCTTCTCTTCTTTTGGTCTGAACTGAAGTGGCTTCAACATTAATTCACAAAATGGGAGTATCTACTGTATAAAATCAAACTAAACATGAAAATATATATAATTCCTACAAAAAGAATCATAAATTGGGAGGAAAAGGCTACTTTCATGTAACTATTCAATGCAAAAGTTCGTCGTAAATAACGACTAACGATGACTTCTTTAGAATGTCCAAAAATTTATCTTTCCTTTGGTTGTGAGAGTTGCATCGCACTTTCCTTCTGTTGCCAACACCTTATCTTCTATGGAATTGTAGTCTTTTGCAACATTATGACTTCTTTGTTATCATTGTCACCACAAATGAAGATAGCATTTGACAGAGAGAGAGGGAGAGAGAGGCAAACTACTTATTATATTAAGATTCATAAAAGTTAATAAGAAAAAAAAATTAGAAACATGTAGTTCAATAAACTTTTTAATATATTTTTATTAATAATTAGAAGTTAATAATTAAAACCTCTGGTCCCATTTGTAAGAAACAAAATGAGATTCTTTTTTGTCCTTTTTTTAAGAAACATTGACATGTTCTAAAACCTTTTGAAGGCTAAATTATTTGTTTACCCGTACTTTATTGTTTATACTATTTACAAGCAACCAATTATTCTCCCATTTACAAGCAACTAGAGTTTCCTACGCTCCTTACATCTTAAGAGAGGAGTAATCATTCTTTTTGGCATATGAAAATAGAATAGACATTTGGTGTGACTTGCTTATCTTCTACAATGCCAACACCATATAACATCATGGCTCTCAAAGAGAAGATGATTTTTTTTATCTAAACTCTTTCGCCAAGGATTCCAATGAAACCTTTGTTGAAGGTTCACCGGACAATAGTGAAAAGGAGTTAGTTGTTGATATTGTTGAAGATTCATTGAACATGAAAATCGACGATAAAATTAAGGGTACACTAAGCATTTGCAAACACAGGAAAAAATCATGAGTTGAGGATGATTTAATAGAAAATGAAGTGGTTGATTCAAATGCTTGTACTCCCTCAACTTCCAATGGATGCAACATTAAGGAGTGTCTTGAATTGAAGAAATTTCCAATTAAATGATATCATTTATATTGTGAAAGTGAAGCGATGAACAATGAGGTTTTGTCAATGTTGAAGATATATTTAGATAGTTTCTACAATGTTGCTTAAATTCCAATGCGTAGTCTGACTTGTGGTTAGGTTTATACAAGTGTTTATGATTTTGCTTTAATTGAATTGTAATACGACTTGTGGTTGGATCTATATCAAGTGTTCAAGATTTTACTTTAATCAAATTGTAATCTGAATAGTGGTTGGAATTTTAATGGAAGTCACTAGTTTTGCTATATTTTTTGAGTTAGCTTTTGCTTGCAATTTCTATATACTTTGTCTTTGTACAATTCTCATGTGACTTAAATTAATTAAATGGTAAAAGGTTCCAGTCTACTATAGATTGCATTCGAGATATGGATAATGATTCGTCAAAGTTTTAATTTCTTGAAATGCTTTATCTAGAAGAAATAAACACCAATTTGTTTTGTATTCTAGAAATAAATAATGTCATTATTGAGCATTCAACCATCGTATACTAGAAAATTCTGGAAAAAAAATTACCCAAAAACATTTACTAGTCATCAATGTATTTTTTCTATGTGCTGAAAATGGTAAGACAAAAAATCATAAAGAGGTTGAGCTAAATACAACTCAAATAGTAAAGAGCATTGTCATGGTAATAAAATCTAAACATTTTCTAAATATTGAGTGACTTATTGAATGAGTAATTGATCACAACTCAACTGACTTCGAATTCCATCTTCTTTACATTACATATATTTCTTCATATGAGGAACTTTGTACTTGTTTGATCCTTTGGTCTTCATTATTTCAACCATGCATGATTGAAAAGTGAGGAAAATCTTATTTGATTGCTTAGTAGAAAATTCATCAAATGACTTTTCGACTGCCACAATGAGTTCATTAATTGACTTTGTTGGTTGTTGTTGCTGTAAACACTAGATGGCATTGAAAAATCCTAGATCCAACACATTTAGATCAGGCGAATTAGGAGGTTGATATATCAAATGAATGTCAAATCCTCCTTCACTTGTTGCTCGACAAAAATATGGATCATCTTGATGAACATGACACCTTGCATTATCCTCATGTATGAAAATTGGCATGCCTGTATCTTCCTTTGGCCAATACTTCTTTTATGGCTGGTAAAACAATATCAATAAAAAACATCTTACTCACCTTTTTTATCACATAAGTCATAGGTTTCTTTTCCATTGTCCCTGCCACACACTTGATCTTTTGGTTGGTTCATCAATTACAAAAGGAAACACACCAATCTTTCTTGAGAACATCTCATTGCATTCGCTGTCAAATTTGGGTTTAGCTACTGCAACTAAAAACATAAGTTTAGGGATAAAGATTTTGTTTTTGCATGATCTATGTGGCTCAACTTCATCTGCAAGCAAGTAATAATTCATGAATTTTTTGGAAACCTGGAAACATTTCTCATCAATGAACACAATATTGTGCATGGATTTAAATTTTGGAGCATGAGGTATATTGTTAACATCAAGCATGGAAAAGCAAAACCTTAAGCGAGAAATCATATTCTCCTTTTTTAAATATGGCTTAAGTGCATTGGAATGATGTCGTATAACTCTTGCTTTGTGCAATCTTATCAATGAAGTCTTGTTAATGTTCAAAGCATGAGATAGGGATCGAAGGGTAGTCCACTTTGAAAGTAGAACTTCACATAGTGTTTGACAATCCAATTGAACTCTTTTTCTTCCACAATTCGTTGTTTTGTTATGTGAAGCATTGCCAGTTTCCTTCAATTGATTCCAAATACGGTAAATGGCACTTCAATTCACTTTGTACAGTGTTGCTACTCGAACAATTGCTCAGGTTTTAATTTATTATCTTGGCTTGCCTGCTGCACTATATGAGATATAACTCACCTTTGTTCATTTGTTAGAAATTCATGCTTTTCGCAACCTGGTTCACTTGCCTCCATGTCTGCACAAATCAATAAAACAAAATATGAGATGAGCTAAATGACCAACTTCCGTGTTAAGAAAAATAAATTAGCAGAGTTGTAACATCTCAGAAATAACCAATAATTATTTAGATAAAGATACCTAAATATATCTTTTAGTAAAGAAAAAGATAGATTAAGTTGATTTAAAATATTAGATTGTTATTTTTTTATTTTTTAAATATGTTAATATAATAATGTATTACATTGGTTAAAGATAATAGGAATAATAGATAAAGAAATATCGGTTAAACAAATTTTAAATTACGTACAATTCTTATATAAAGGTAAACAGTTCTTTCTCTTAGAATCACACACATAAACAATTTCCCTTGGTATTAGTGGGTTACTAAAGGACAGAGAGAAAAGAAAAAGTAAGCGGAGAAATTATTTCAACACAATTGGTAGAGGAGAAGAAGAATAACAAATAGCATAACTTTTTTGCTTTAAGAGGTGAGTAAAATAACTTTTTCTAAATCTCTATGTATAAATTCTTGAGAATTTGTTTTCTTCACGCACACACACATATTGACATTATCTAAAGGAATTAATGATTACATAATTTAACCTTTAGGATCGGCCAATCAGACCATGCTCAATTTGTATGTATGTGTGTTATGCCATTGCAAATATTATATGCATTAGTCATTATATTACTATATAATTGTTGTTATATATGTGGCTTCATATTATTAGTTGATTATGTTATTATTGTGGTGTGATTTTGAGAATTATTATTGAATGCATGAAATTAGGGAGTTTGTTGATAGTTTTTTTTTAAATGATAATCTTATAATTTTGAGTTGATCATCACCTTCTGGGAAGGGATGATGATGTACATTTTATTATGATATTATATGATAGATACATTTAGCTAGGATGTGGAGGAAATTATTATAGATACCTCCATCTGGGATGGGGATGAAGGCAGTGGGACGTCATTATGTGAAATATTAGCTCATAAACTCTTTGAAGAATTTGAGATCTACACTGGTTTTGAGAACCAGAGAATCGAGTCTTGTGATTCTGGAAATCACTGAGTTATGTCTGTTATATTTATTTGGATGCGTTGAGGTGTTTCTGTTTATTTAAATATTTTATTTATTCAAATTTCATGAATTATGATTGTTTAATATAATTTTTATTGGTGTGTAAATATATACATATATAATCTTATATTAAATTCATTGCAGATACCATAGTTGATTTTCCAGATTATCGCCCCAACTAAGAACAACACTATTTGCGAACTCCTGTTAGTTGTTTTATTCACTGGGATTATCATCTCATTGTAAGTGTTGTTTTTAGAGCATGAGGAAGAAGTTGTTGAGTTTGAGGAAACTTGAAGACATAATTTTCTTAGTTACATTTATTTTAACTCGGTTAATACTTTATACTAAAATGTCGGATGCGATCACTTTCTTTTTATTTTTAGTGTTCATTTAGTTTATGATGGAGAAAAAGAAGAATGCAACAGAGAAAGATACAAAAAAACTATTTCTGAATTCTGATGAATAATGCTTATACAACGTTGATAACTATTTATTTATAACAATCAATTTTCCGTAAAAATAGAAAAATACAAGTTGTTCTCATTTTCTAATTATAATTGTACTCCACATTTAACCCCTTAACTATTTGAATCACTTTCTAACACCCCCCCCCCCCCCTTTGATTCAGAATCTTACAAGCAAACTACATTCAGTAACTTTCTCAACTCTTTAAATCTTTCAGCCTTCAATGACTTAGTCATTATATCAGCCAATTGAACTTTTGACCTGTAATGCCTTAGTTTAATTCTGCCTTTACTTACTTGATCTCTGAGGAAATGAAATTTAGTGTCTATATGCTTGCTTCTTCCATGAGATACTGGATTCTTGGCCAAATCTATAGTTGATATGTTGTCTACAATTAGTTCAACAACTTTATTCGAAGATACTTTCAATTCATTAATCAGGGATGAAAGCCAAAGTGCTTGGCAAGCAGCTGAACAAGCTGCAATATATTTTGCCTCACATGTTGATAATTTCACCACTGATTGCTTCTTTGAGTTCCAAGATATGGGAGAGCCAGACAGTAGAAATACTCATCCCATAATGCTTTTTTCCTATCAACCAAATCTCCACACCAATCTGAATATGAATAGGCTACAACATGTAGATTATCATCATCTTTGGTTTGATGAGGGAAAATGATTCCATATCCCAATGTTCCCTTTAGATACCTCATGATCCTTTTAGTAGCTAGCAAGTGTGATTGCCTAAGGTCACTCATAAATCTACTCACAAGTCCAACATTGAATGTGATCTCTAGTCTGCTGTGACAGATGAATCATAGACTACCAACAATTTGTCTGAACAAGGTTCCATCAACTGAGGCTTCATTCTCACCTTTTGCAAGCTTCAAATTCACCTCTACTGGAGTTTTTGTTGGGTTACAATCCCACATGTTAAACCTTTTCAAAACATTTGAAATATACTTCTTTTGGTGCATGAAAATTCCCTGTTTAGTGTATGCAAACTCCAATCCTAGAAAGTATGATAATGTTCCCAGGTTTGTCATTCCTTCTTCAAATTATGTTTTAGTGGGTCAATCCCAGTTGAGCTACTCTCAGTAAGTAATAGATCATCCACATACAGACAAATGATAAGAATTTCAGTGTGTTTTACAATTTTATGTAAACTCCCTGAAAGTCAATATTGTGAAGAAAAGTGTCAATTCTCTTGTTCCAAGCCCTAGGTGCCTGTTTTAACCCATATAATGCCTTCCTCAACTTCAACACTTTGTGTTCATTCCCTTTGCATATAAAACCAGGAGGTTGCAAAATAAACACATCTTCATCAAGTGGTCCATTGAGGAATGCTGACTTCACATCCAGCTGCCATAACTTCCAATTTTTCCAACTAGCCAAGGCAACAACTAACCTCATAGTCTCAAGTCTGGCTACAGGGGCAAAAACCTCTGTGTAATCTATTCCTTCCTTCTGCATGAAACCCTTGGCTACCAATCTGGCCTTATATTTTGCAACTGTTCCATCTGGTTGGAGTTTAACCTTAAAAATCCACTTGACACCAATAAGAGTCTTGTTCTGAGGTAATTCTACCATTTCCCAGGTTTGGTTCTTCTCAATACTCCTTAATCCTTCTTCCATGGTTGATCTCCATACCTCACTTACAATAGCTTCATCAAGATCAATAGGTTCCGCATCGGCCATGAGTGCAAGTTGTTGAACCAAGTCACCATCACCAGAAATGGCATTATTAGGATAGAGTTGATAATCTAAGAGTCTTAAGGGGAAATTTTTGTTTCTTCTAGGTCTGTTGTTCACAATCTGCTGCTCAGTATTCAATGTACCCTGTGTGGCTTCTTTTCCTGAGTCAATTTCTTCCCAATTAAGCTGCAATCTTGGAATTGTTTCAGTTATGGCTTGTGGTTCACTCCATGATTTTGATTCATCGAAATAAACATCTATGTTGAAGAGAACTTCTTTAATCTTGGGATTGTACAGCTTGTATAAGCATGTAGAGTTATAGCCTACAAAGATCATTGGTTCACTTTTATCATCAAGTTTTTTTCTCTTTTGGTCTGGAACATGTCTGTAACACAACGAACCAAAGATTCTAAAATGTTTGATTGAGGGCTTGTTGCTAGACCATGCTTCTTTTGGAACCATTGAGTTCAGCCTCTTGGTAGGACATCTATTAAGGACATGGGCAGTAGTCATGGTTGCTTCTCCCCAGAAGTTGTGCAGGAGATTTTTCTGTTTAAGCATATACCTTACCATGTTCAATATAATCCTATTTCTTCTTTCCACTATCCCATTATGTTGGGGAGTGTAGGGGGCAATAACCTTGTGCGCAATTCCATGCTTCTTGCAAAAATCTTCTAGCTCACTAGAAGTGAATTCTCCTCCTCCATCGGTCCTCAAAGTCTTGATGCACTTTTCGGACTGCTTTTCTACTAAAGCCTTGAATCCCTTAAATGTATTGAACACTTCACTCTTGACCTTAATCAAGTAAAGCCATAGTTTTCTGCTAAATTCATCCACAAATGAAACAAAATACTTGTTTCCTCCTAAAGATGGAACATCAAATGGTCCACAAACATTAGAGTATATAATGTGTAGAACATCATTAGCCTTGGAAATGGTGTATGAGCTACAAGATGTTTTGGGTTGCTTGCTGATTAGGCAATTGTCACACACTTTCTTTGGAATCACAATTGAGGAGAGACCAATTACCATATTTTTTTATCTCAATAGGCTTAAATCTTTAAAATTCAAGTGTCCTAGCCTTAGATGCCATAACCATGAGTCATCAGACAATGTAACAGCAGAGAAGCATTGAGGTTCAATAGTATTCAGATTTACCTTAAACGTTCTATTTCTGGCCAATGGGGCTTTCATAATCATTTTCTTTGTTGTATCATAGACTTCCAAAGACCCATTACTCATTTTCATTGAAAATCCCTTCTCTAGAGGTTGACCCATACTTATCAGGTTACTCTTCATCCCAGGAACATAGAGTACATCTGTGATCATTGCTTGTCTTCCATCTAGTCTTCTAATAGCCACATTCCCCGCTCCTTCAGCTTGTATAACTCTGTTGTCTGCAAACCTTACTTTGCTCTTCTTCATTGCATCAAAATTGACGAGCCAATCCCTATGTCCAATCATATGGTTTGTGTATCCAGAATCTCTATATCGGGTTTCATTATTATGAGATTCTGAATCGGTAATCATCATCAGCATCAAGGGTTGTTCTTCAGAGTCTACTTCATTCTCTTCTTTGGCCATATGTGCTTGATAATCATTGTGTGACTGATTCCCCATGTGATCTATGCTACTTGGTGTGGCTACACACTCTGTGGAAAAATGTCCAATCCGATTGCTATTGAAACATTTGATTCTTTTCCTGTCAATTGTCTTTTTCTTTTTTTTCTCTCCAATTATTGAAATTCCCTTTTTTGTTAGAGCTTTTTGGCTGATCTTCTTCATTCTTTCCTTGTTCTTGATTTTGTGTGTTTCTTTTAAAGCCACTTCTGAAATTTTTCCCACGTCCACGGCCTCTAAAATTACCTTTGGAATTATTGCCTACTCTCTTTGATGTATGAGCCTGCAATGTTTGATGATCCCCTGGCTTCGTTGTTTCTCTTTCAATGAGTCTTTCTTCATGTGATTCAAGAGAACCTTGAAGTTCTTCTACTGTTATTTCCTCAAGTTTCTTGGATTCTTCAATGGCTACGACAATGTGGTTGAACTTGGGATTAAGAGTTCTCGGGATCTTTTCTACAATTGTTTGGTTTGAAATCTTCTCATCACAGTTCTTCATAACATTTGTGTGAGTGATGATTCTATTGAAGAAATCAGCTATCTTTTCATTGTTCTCCATTTGCATCAATTCACATTGACGCCTCGTCGTTTGTAGTTTCTCCTTCTTCAATTGTTCTGCACCCTCATTACATTTCTCCCAGATCTTCCATGTTTCTCGTGAAGTTGCAGCGCCTGCAATCTTCTCAAAGTGTGCATCATCTACACACTGATGAATCAAGACTGTAGCTTTACAATTTTTCTTCTTGTTTTCTATATAAAGGGCTTTTTGTGCTTCTGTAGAGCCTTTAGTGATTGTGGGATAACCTTCCTCAACAATTTCAGCCACTTCTTGATAACCCAGAATTGCCTTCATCTGTACACGCCATCAATCCCAGTTCTTGCCATTGAGGATGGGAAGATTCGTAGAAAAATTCGCACCAGTTGATCCCATTTCTTCTATCCCTTAACCAAGAACCTGAATTCTGATGAATAATTCTTATACAATGCTGATAACTATCTATTTATAACAATTAGTTTTCCGTAAAAATAGAAAAATACAAGCTATTCTCATTTTCTAATTATAACCGTACTCCGCATTTAACCCCTTAACTATTTGAATCACTTTCTAACAGTTTAAATATCCATGTTTTGAGGATAATATTTTTCCTTATGTAAAGACTTACTTATTTGACTTTATTTATTATACAAGAGGTATTTTCATATTATTTGATAAGTCAGGGTAGGCGCCACTTCCAGTGAAGGAAGATAAGTCAGGGTAGACGCCACAAGGATTACCTTGATAAGTCAGATAATTGGTTCAACAAGGAACCCGGAGAGAAACTTTCACCAAATTTTATCAAAATGCCAAAAGTTTTTTTATTCAAAACAAAAACCAATACTTATAGTGTATCTGAACAAAATGATAAAAATAGACATGGGCCTTCTAAATAGTTTGGGCCAAAATTACAATAAATAAAAATTATAATTAAAAAACATATTTAACTTGGGCCTTCAAATTAATCAGGGCCTTCAGCAACAATTAATAGTCTTGATAGTGTCTCTGCCTCTGGGCCTTCATCCTTCTCCACTTGGGCCTTCATCCTTCTCAACTCGGGGGCTTTATCCTTCTCCAATTGGGCCTTCGCCCTTCTCCACTTGGGCCTTTAGCCTGTATTTGGCCAATTTCAGGATTCTCATCATTATTATAATTTTGAGATTTTGTATTCTTACGAGTTTTTTTTAATGAAGGGTGTTACAAGAGCTGCCACACTTGGTGCGAAAACAAGCAGCCTTAAAATGTATGTGGCCAACAATTTCTAGTTCTAAACTATGATGCCACATAGATCCATCCCAAGCTCTCATATCAGAAACTGTATCATTATAAATAAGAAAGCTTCATCACAAGCTATGATAAAGCTGAAATAGTAATTACAAAACGTGAAAGGAAGCTACCAAA
Source organism: Glycine soja (assembly GCF_004193775.1). Classification (NCBI taxonomy): domain Eukaryota; kingdom Viridiplantae; phylum Streptophyta; class Magnoliopsida; order Fabales; family Fabaceae; genus Glycine; species Glycine soja. The sequence continues at coordinate 39,014,330 of NC_041011.1, read as the reverse complement.
TAGCCACCAAAATAGCTCGAAAGCTGAAAAAAAATCTCCTATCAAAGCTTGTCAACATTATCTAGATAAATATTAAAAGGGCTATTGAAGATGAGAATACAAAAGTAATACGCTGATTAAGTGTTTCAAGATAAAATTCCAATTCCGAAGAAGATTAAGTACAACATGAGAGAGGATCATTGAACCAACAGGCAAGAGAGTAATGAAACCCACCCCTACTTTGAATCCAATTCTAAGTCTAAAGTTTAATTGGGTCTAACAATTTCCTTGACTCTTGGTTCTTATTCTGGAGCACTTTAACATTTCTCCTTTTCCAGGTAATCATCTATCATGATACAAACAAGGCCCTGACAATGCTGACGTGGCATTGCCAGGGCTAACGTGTCAGAATGCTAGCAATCCAACTTCCCGCCCAAAAACGTCGTTTCATTATACATTTATTATTTTTGTCGTTTTATGTGTTGGCCGTTCAGTTACCAATGCATTTTTTAATTTTTCACGCTTTCCATTGCTACACGGTGTCCTTTGTTTGCTACACGCCTTCCCAATTATCTCCATAATTCTCTCTCCACCGTTTCTCATTCCCATTCTCTCTTTCATTCTCTCTTTTTTTTCCTACCACCGTTCTCTCTATTTCACTCTCCCCACCCTTTCTCATTCTCATTCTTTTTTTTTTCCTACCACCGTTCGAAGACGATGCCTTGGTGCTGTTGTTCTCCAAATGTCGGACGGAAATGAGGGAAATGCCGGACGAAAAACTCAAAGGTTATGCTTCATTTTTCCTCTCCATGTGCTTCTTTTCAATTTTTTTCACAGCATGTTCATTGTTTCTTCTAAAGCTACCTTTTTTTTTCCTACCACCGTTCGAAGACGATGCCTTGGTGTTGTTGTTCTCCAAATGCCGGACGGAAATGACGGAGATGCCGAACGAAAAAATCAAAGGTTATGCTTCATTTTCCCTCTCTATGTACTTTTTTTCGATTTTTTTCACAGCATGTTCATTGTTTCTTCTAAAGCTATCATTTTTATCTCAAAAAGCTTCGATTTTTATCTCCAAACTCCATGAATGTGCTTCATTTTCCCTCTCCATGTGCTTTTTTTTTATTTTTTTTACAACATGTTCGTTGTTTCTTCTAAAGCTACCATTTTTATCTCAAAAAACTTCGATTTTTCTTTTCAAACTCCATGAATGTGCTTCGATTTCCCTCTCCATGTGCTTTTTATTTTTTTATTTTTTTCACAGCATGTTCATTGTTTCTTCTAAATCTACCTTTTTTTTCCTACCACCGTTCGAAGACGATACCTTGGTGCTGTTGTTCTCCAAATGCCGGACCGAAATGATGGAGATGTCAAACGAAAAACTCAAAGGTTATGCTTCGTTTTCCCTCTCTATGTGCTTTTTTTTCGATTTTTTTCACAACATGTTCATTGTTTCTTCTAAAGTTATCATTTTTATCTCAAAAAGCTTCGATTTTTATCTCCAAACTCCATGAATGTGCTTCGTTTTCCCTCTCCATGTGCTTTTTTTTCGATTTTTTTCACATGTTCATTGTTTCTTCTAAAGCTACCATTTTTATCTCAAAAAGTTTCAATTTTTATTTTCAAACTCCATGAATGTGCTTCGGTTTCCCTCTCCATGTGCTTTTTTTCGATTTTTTTCACAGCATGTTCATTGTTTCTTCTAAAGCTACCATTTTTATCTCAAAAAGCTTCAATTTTTATCTCCAAACTCCATGAATGTTTTTCGATTTCCCTCTCCATGTGCTTTTTTTCGATTTTGTTCACTGCATGTTCGTTGTTTCTTCTAAAGCTACCATTTTTATCTCAAAAAGCTTCGACTTTTATCTCCAAACTCCATGAATGTGCTTCGTTTTCCCTCTCCATGTGCTTTTTTTTTATTTTTTTCACTGCATGTTTATTGTTTCTTCTAAAGCTATCATTTTTATCTCCAAAAGCTTCGATTTTTATCTCCAAACTCCATGAATACAGATTCATTTTCTTGCTTTATCCCAAAAAGCTTTGATTTTTGCCTCCCTGTCTTCTTCTACGTTTTCTTTTTACCTGTATTTGCATTTGTATGCGTTTTTTCAGATTTTTTTTCACTGCATGTAGTTTAAATGTTCTAAAGCTTAGAACTTTGATTTTTTTTGCTTTCGTTTCAGATTTGTGTCAATGTAACCATTTTTGGTTTTTTTCGAAAGCAACATTAACTATGTCCTTATATATTCCTTGGAATAGTTAGTCACGCACGGGGGAGTAGCCACGATGTCATCAGGATTATATTATCAATTTTCAATTTTCACATGCATTCTATTTTTTATTTTGTGGTTTGGTTAGGGGTTATTTTGAACCAATTTGCTTAACTTCAATCCTCTTTTTGTGTGACATCAGTGAGATTGACTTTTATTTGTTTTTCACTTCATCAGGCTGAAGATTGACCAGTAATTCAATTAGGCCAAGAAAAGCTACTTCAATGGGATCACTCAATAGTTCATCACAAAATACTTTTTACCTGTTTAGTGAATTTGTAAAATAGGACATCTGTGTTGTAATTCTAATTTCAAGTTTGTTTTTAATAAGCATCTGAATCTTTTGTATATAAATTGTTCAGATCACTCATAAAAATATTCACAGCCTAGATCTTGTGTTGTAATTACAACAACCAGTTTTACCAATGAATATTTACTTTTTATTTTCTATTTCCCTTTCTTTTTTTCCTATTGGCCCTTAAGTTAAAATTTGTTGGTTTTTTTTTTTGTTTTCCAGTTTATATCCATGTCACATAAATGGAAAAAACTTAAAATCAAAACAAAGAAGATGTACACTTTAAAATTGAAAATGAAAGGAAGGGATTATACAAACAAGGCCATGGATGACCTACATGTCAAGCTGTGGTTCACCGTAATTCCCGCCTAAAAATGTCAATTTGTGATATAGTGCTTTATTAAACGATGCATTTTCAATAAATAAAACGATGTGTTTCTAATAACAAATAAATTAAATAATAAATTAAACATTTGAAAGAAAGATGTGTTTTCAATACTCATGTTTTTCAAATACCAATACCCATGCTTTTGGATTACTAATGTTTTTCGAAAACCAACAATAATTATGACTACATGACAAGACGTTTGTCCTTTTTATTCATTTGTAATTAAATGTCATAATATTATTGATGTACTTTTTTTAAAAAACATAATTAATACACTTATTGATGCACTTTTTTATATTTACGTTTACCAATACACTTTGCTTTTGCACTTTCATTTCACGCTTCTCCATATTTCCTATTTTTTTAATTATTTAATTGTTTTTGTCCTTTTTATTCATTTGGTTGCATTTCTTTTTTCTCGATATATTTATATTTTCATTCCTACCATGACCATTTTAAATGAAACAAATTCAAAAGTATTGACTAATTTTTTAGTCAACTTAAGTTATATTCGACAAAATATTTTAAGTAGTTTTTAGTTTTTTTATTAGCTAAAAAACTCATTTAATTGATTATTCAGTAAATAAGTTTTTTTAGTAACTTCTAACTTTCATTGGAATGTTAGTTTTTAATTTTTATTTTTTATAGTTTCTTATACTTTTATCATTTAATTGGTATATCAGGGTCACATAATCTTGGACCAGTTATGGAAATTAATTTAGGGATAGTAAAATCAATTTGTTTGGTTTAACAGTCAATTAAAAATATTCTATTAAGATATGAAAATAATCATAATTTTCTAATTAATAAACATATTCTGGTAGGACATGGAAACAATGAATCTTAAATATCACACTATTAATCTTCAAATTAATATAGACATTGAGTTATTACTAATTAATAGGTTCTTAACAATTAATTTTAAATATTATCATATCAATTTTAACATATTATTAATACCAAGTTCACTTTTGTAGGAACTTAACATATTATTCCTAATTAGTTGGAACTTAACAATCAATTATATTTAAAAGTATGTTTTGTGAATTTAAAAATTAAACAAAATGTTAGACAAATTTAAAAGACCTTTCCATTAATAGGTACTTAACAATCAATTTTAAACATTTTGTTAGTATATTAAAATAATCATGATTTTCAAATTACTAAACATATTCTGTTTGGATAGGTAAATAATCATAATTTAGACGTTGAATTATTCCTAATTAATAGGTTCTTAACAATCAATTTAGAATATTACCATATCAATTTTAACATATTATTAAAACCAGGTTTCCTTTTGTATTTATTTTTGTCTTAATCATCGTCAATTTATAAAAATTTAATCATAATATCATTTTACTTAACAATCAATCTTAAATATTACACTATTAATCTTAAAAAGTAATTTTGGCGTTCAGTTATTCCTAATGAGTAGAAACTTAACAATCAATTATATTTAAAAGTATGTTCTATGGATTTAAAAATTAAACAAAACGTTAGGCAAATTTAAAATACCTTTCCATTAATAGGTACTTAACAATCAATTTTAAATATTCTGTTAGTATATGAAAATAATCATGATTTTCAAATTACTAAACATATTCTGTTTAGATATGTAAATAATCATAATTTAAACCTTTTCATTAATGGGTCCTTAACAATCAATTTTAAATATTCGGTTAGTATATTAAAATATTCATGATTTTCTAATTAATAAACATAATAATTTAGCAGTTAAGTTATTCCTAATTAGTAGGTTCTTAACAATAAATTTTAAATATTACCATATCAATTTTAACCAATTATTAAAACCAGGTTCACTTTTGTATTTATTTCTGTCGTAATCATTGTCACTTTATAAAAGTTTGATCAATTTTAATAAGCATGTTCTGTTAGGATATCAAAATAATGATAATTTAGACATTGACTTATTCCTAATTAGTTTGAACTAAATAATCAATTTTAAATATTACACTATCAATTTTAACATTTTATTCAAATAAGCTTCAATTTAGTATTTATTTTTGTCAAAGTCATTTTCAATTTATTAACATTTAATTAATAACCATATTTTATTTTTATTTTGGTTATTTTTCATTTCATTATGAACTACTTAACAATTTTATTAGGATATCGAAATAAATATAATTTGCACGTTGACTTATTCCTTTTTTATTTTGTTTTATCTTTAGTAATTAAAAACAATATAAGACGACTTATAATAACCCATACTGTTCAACCAAACGTATTTCCATATGAGATCTCCATTCTTTTCTTTGTGTGGTCTTATTTCAGTTACCATCTGTTATGTTCTATGAATTTTAATTGTAGATTAAATTTGGACGAAAGATTTATGCTCTGTAATTTTTGTGTGTATTACTTTCTTTAATTTATGGTGGAGGAGATTCAATTAAAAAGAAAAAAAAATGTAGTCAACAATTTAAAGGCATGGGCTAACACTACTAATACCTGATTTTAATCATGTGCATCCCAAAGGTCCTCTAATCAAAAAGAGGAAAAAAAATGCAGTCAACAATTTCAAGTCACGGGCTAACACTACTAATATCTATTTTTAGTCATGTCCATCCCAAAGATTCTTCAATAAAAAAAAGACAAAAAAATACAATCAACAATTTTAAGGCATGAGCTAACACTACTAATATCTTATTTTAATTATGTGCATTCCAAAGGTTCTTCAACAATAATAAAAAAGAAATACACCCAACAATTTGAAGGTACGGGCTAACACTACTAATGTCTGATTTTAGTTATGTGCATTCCAAAGGTTCTTTCATGTGCCTTTTTCTCATACTTTTATTAATGTTGTAAGTTCAATACCTTTGGGTATCGAATAATTTTTCAATTCCATTTTAATTTTAATTGAACAGTTTATGGTTTGTTTTAATTAATTCTGAATTTATTTCGTTGACTTATATTTTTATCATTTCTTTTTTCTGCCCCTTGATGTTTCATAACTTAATGAGGTACATATTATTCAATCATGTAATCGTTTGATTCACATATTTTTACTATACATCTTTTCTTTTATTCCAAACAATATCAAACAATATATAATATTTACACATTACCTTAAAATTATATTTTATTATCTACATGTAACTCAATATTAGTTTCAAATTCATATTTTATTTAATGTATTTTTTTTTCTGTCAATACTTAAATATTATTATTATCCAAATAAACAAAATTATATAAGTGTGTACATGTAGTAATAATTTATATTTATGAAATATCTCCTTCTGATTCTCTATGGTCATTCAAATTAATAGGAACGATGACTCAAACTAAGAGAAGATATTTCAAATTTTTATTGAAGAGTTAGATATTTTAATTATGTTAGTTAAAAAATAAGATTAATGTTAACATAAGATTAATGTTTCAAACGAAAAATAAATAAATAATTAATAAATATAATTTAATGCTAATATCATCAAAATAAATCAATTTTGTCAATGTCAATCAACATTTATTATTTTTTTTATCTTTTGTGTTTAATTTGTTTCAGTTTCCCTTCAATAAATATTTCTTGGACTATTAACAAGTCTACGGTATAGACCTTAACACATATTTTAAATTCATATTTTATTTAATGTATTTTTTCAGCCAATAGATAAAAACAAACTTAACACATGTATGTTGATAGAAAGAAAGGTTGGTTTAGAAAAGATGCTTCACCTGGTGCCAAAGATACTTCATCAGGTTCCTACGATTCTTCACCTTCCAAGTCATCGAAAGCTTTGTCAACATCATTAGGATCCCACCATCATCAAAAGCTTCGTCATCTTCATTAGGATCCCACGTTGGTGCCCACGCTAGTGGGATTGCTTCCTCAACTTCATTAGGTGCCAAAGCTTCCTCAGACTTAAACACTACAATGGTCTGGGTTTCAGATAATCGTGCTTCATCTCCGTTGGTTAAAGCAACATTTAGGTCAATTTCTCATGGCATTTTTAAACAACAAATGATAGTTTTTTTTCTTTTCCGATAAGTATCTTTAGCTTACGTGAATAGAAGGAAGATGCTCATAAGTTTATATCCGTAACGTTTTTCATATTTTAAAATTTGGTGGCAAAGCAAGATTTTGAATAGGATTATCGATGGTTTTAGGCCAAATTTTAGTGGGAAATAAAAAAAAATTGATATTTTAAAAAACAATGTTGATACAAAAAGTTAATTATTAGTTCTACAAAAATTGCACCGGTGTCATTGGATTTTGAGTGCTATAATATTTAATCCTAGGGGTAGTTTTGGAATAAAATATAAATTTATATTAATAAAAATAATCAAATTAATAATTTTTATTGGTTTTGATGAATTGATCATTTATTTCTTATATGACAAAATCACACTTTTGATCCTCCATTTTAACTCCAATTTCGCATTTGATCTCCCGCTAATTTAATTCACAAATTTGGTCCTCCTGCTTTATAAAATCTTGCAATGTTGGTCCTGAATGCCTTAATTGAACGTTGACGGTTAAGTAGTGACGTTGACTGCCACGTGTCAACGTCTGAGAGACACCTTAAATTGTATTTTTTAACCCATCTTTTCTCTCTCTTTCTCAATTCTGGTAACTCCTCGTTCCATCTTTATTCTTTTACACACCCGATTGAAAAAACATCATCCACAAGCAAAAGTTGAATCATTTCTAAACTTTTTTTTTGGAGAAAAAGTTCACCATTTAATTTATTATATCATAACTCTTGTGAGAAGCTGAACGTGGAACATGACACAACAATTGCAGAGAAAAAAAAAGTTACGGAGAAGAAAAAAAAAAGAAAAAACATCCTTTATTATTGCCCGAATGACTTTCATAGATCTAAACTTTTTTTATACAACAAAATTATGTTGGGAGCGTTTTTGGTTCCCGTAGGGGGTGTGCTCGGAGAAGGTGGACGCGCAGGGAGGGAGGTGGTAGGCGGCGAAGTCGAGATTGGTGGATAATTGGGTTGTGGCGGTTGCAGTGATGATGGTGGTGCTAGTATTGGGGTGGAAGCATAGGGATGAGGCGCCTTAGCTTGCGGAGGGTGAAGAGATCTGAGTATAAACTCCGACATCGTCGATGGCAAATCCGACACCACCAAGAAAGAAAAATAGGAGGAGAAAAGAGAAAATAAGAAATAAAATAAAATTGGAGTTACCTGGGAAAGAGAGAGAAAATATGGGTTAAAAAATGCAATTCAAGGTGCCTCTCAGACGATGACACATGACAGTCAATGTCAGTGCTTAACGGTCAACGTCCAATTGAGACATCCGAGACCAACATTGTAGGATTTTATAAAATTACCAGGGGACCAAATTTGTGAATTAAATTACTGGGGGACCAAATGCGAAATTGGAGATAAAGTGGAGAATCAAAAGTGTAATTTTGTCTTCTTATATTTAGTACTAAAGTTAGAGGTAGTAGTAAAATTCATTAAAAAGATTGAGTAAATAGTCATTTTTTTCCTTTAACTGTGTAGAGCGCCAACAAATTCGTCGGTATTCTACACATCCAGGGACAAATATGACTATTTATCCAAAATATAATTTAATCTTCACCTTTTCCTTTTTTAATCGTTACAAGCATAATATTACATTAAACACTTAAAAAATAGGAAAACAATTACTCTGAAATATTATACTTATTATTCAAGGACAAATTCATTCATGTATTTATCACATAAGCTCTTTCATTTGTTAAAGATTAAAGTTAACAGATAAATAAATTTATTGTACTTTTTTACTTTCAATTAGGGGTGGAAATAGGGCAGACCAGGTCAGGCTTTGAAAGGCCTGAGTCTAGCCTACGATGAATCTTTGAGGCCTGAGCCTGTCCTATAGCCTATGAAAGACTTTTTATTTTGGCTCGACCTGACCTTTTTAAAAGTCTGGTCTGGCCTGATAACCTTTTTAAAAGTCTTCTTGACCATAAATATTTAATATTTTTATGGATGGAATAGAAACGTAATAGGAAAGTTAAAGAAAAAGTCAATAAAAATAATAAAAGGACACATGACTTATACCTAAATTGTAATTACATTTTTACTTAATTATAGGAATAAAAGTTATGAAGGTAATCAAAGTCTGATAGTTTAAAAAAAATAATTGTATCTAAAAAGTAATATTTTATATATATATAGGCTGGTCTATCATGCTTATAAGATTTTTTAATAAATCTAAGCCTGATTTATTTAATTTAATAGATTTTTAAAAAAGTCTGAATCTAACCTTTTAATTAAATAGACCCGTTCAGGTTAGACTTTATATAGGGCAGGTCGTAGACCCTTGTAGGCCAACTTGACCTATTTCCACCTCTACTTTCAATAATTAAAATTTAAATTTCTATTCTTCCGATCCGAGATTGTCTGACACCAAAATCACTATTTACCCAAAAAATTTAAATAATTTAACCATTAAATTGTATCGCAGACACACAGTGATACGCACGCAGCACAGGGAGGTTTAAAAGGCTTTAAGTTCAGAGACAGAAAGGTGCGTGGCCTTATCCCCTCGCCGCCTCCTCCTCCTCTTCTTCTTCTTTCATTTCCTCCCTCCAAATGGCTTCAACCATAGGTATCTCTTCTTCCATCTCCATATACAAAACCCCCTCTTTTCAACTCTTCAAAAGACCAGCCGCCACAACCACCTCCGTTTTCTTCAACACCCTTCCCCGTAACCGTGACGCCACACTCTCTTCCGTTCCTTCCGCCATTGCCACCCCATCCATTCTCACCGAACAACCCTTAAAGGGCTTAACTTTGGACGACCTTAGTAATAGCGACCAATTTGGCTATGACTTCGAACCCGACACCAACGTTAGCGACCACGAACTCGACATTTCCAAGTTGGGTTTACCTTCGCCCCTCGTCCACTCCCTCCAAAAACGTGGGATCATCAGCCTTTTCCCCATTCAGGTATCCTTACCTTTTTTTTAAAAATAAAAAATCATTTTTTATTTTATTTTCAACTACCACAAATATAAACACTTTTCTTTTGGGTGATTAGAGAGCTGTGTTGGTGCCTGCACTAGAAGGTAAAGATATCATTGCTCGTGCAAAGACAGGGACTGGCAAGACTTTAGCATTCGGAATTCCAATTCTTAAAGGTCTCACTAATGATGATGAACAAAGTCCTCACAGGTCCACATTATTTCTTATTCATATACATTAATCTTAGTATTGTTACCGACAAGGTCGGAGACAGTTGGTAGATGACTGAAATCCATAAGCATGCCGACAGGGGTTTTGATTCCCTGACCATGTGTAAAAAGACTTTATTGGGAGTGACAAAATTCACTTTGATGATTTCTACGCCTTGAGGATTAGTGTCATGCCCTTTTGACTATGGGAATACCTTGTTTCCGGGAAAAAAAAAATAATCTTAGTATTGTTTGCTTCATAATAGATTTATTAATTTTTAATTATTGCAGGCGGTCTGGGAGGCTTCCTAAAGCGTTGGTCCTTGCACCTACTAGGGAGTTAGCAAAGCAAGTTGAGAAAGAGATACAAGAATCTGCACCTTACCTCAAAACAGTTTGTGTTTATGGTGGTGTTTCTTATGTAACACAGCAGAGTGCCCTTTCACGGGGTGTTGATGTGGTGGTTGGGACGCCGGGTAGAATAATTGACCTGGTGAATGGAAACAGCCTTAAACTGAGTGAGGTTCAGTATTTGGTGCTCGATGAAGCTGATCAGATGCTTGCTGTTGGGTTTGAGGAGGATGTGGAGGTCATTTTAGATAAGGTCCCGACTCAGCGCCAGACCATGCTTTTTTCTGCGACCATGCCTGGTTGGGTTAAGAAACTGTCCAGAAAGTATTTGAATAACCCTTTGACGATTGATTTGGTAAATTCTTTTGTTACATTTTGGTTTGGCTTCTATTCTTGCTGAATATGCAGATTTTTGTTGACTAAGTACTTGCTTGTTTATGGAATAAAATTGTAGATTAGAGTATAATAGTGTTGGCAATATTCTCATTGTCTAGCATGGGGAAAATTTAGGGAGTAACATGGACATCTTATACTTCCTATCAGCAGAAAGTGGTGCTGTGGTGTATAACAGGCTCTGTGTGATATAAATAATCTAGTTAACATCAGTAATGCAACTCCTCTTTATAATCCTTTTTCATCTGTTTGGAAGCATCTTGTTGTATGTTTGGTATAATGGATTTGGAGAGAAAAGAAGGGAAAGCATGAATAAATTTCCACTAAAACTGTCTCTTATTCTCGTTTTCTTCAACTTTTCTTTAATTGGCATTCTCATTTTCTTCTGATTCTTTCTATCAAACAGATTCAATAATGCTTACTAATAATGTTGAAGTTATTGTAGAATGAAAATTAAATCATAATTATGATGTATTTTAATCCCAGGAAATTGGTTATGTTTTTTTCTTTTCCTTTTCTTCCAAACAAGGTTGGTGAACAAGAAGAGAAGCTTGCTGAAGGGATCAAACTTTATGCATTATTAGCCACTGCCACTTCAAAACGGACAGTTCTTTCTGATCTTATAACTGTAAGTTTGTAGTTATGTTTTTACAATCTTAGCTTGATGCTTTCTAATTTCTGTAGTTTGTATTCGGGAATCTGATTCTGAGGATGTTTTTAGTAGGTAATAGGTATGAGGAATAATATTACTGTTGTTATTATATGCGGTAATACAAAATATCATTCCAATCAATAATACAATAAAAACGTGTTTATCAATTTTTTGAGATGATTGAAGGAAGCAGGTTACTGTTTAAAGAAACTCCACCTTTAATTAGTCATGCTCATGCATACTGAGCAAGCAAGTTATTTATCATTATGTAACACGTGGAATACTCAGACACAAACTTATGGCTGTGAAAATTCTCTAACACTCCTGTTGCTGTTGCAAATTCAATTTATATATACACATATATATAGTTAGTTAGTTAGTTTTATGTTTGCAAATATACTTTAAGTTACTCTTGTAGATAAGGGTGGTCAGTTCAATAATTCACTGAGTGCTATTATGCCATTTAGGTTTATGCAAAGGGTGGGAAGACTATTGTTTTTACTCAGACAAAAAAGGATGCTGATGAAGTATCAATGGCATTAACAAGTAGTATAGCTTCCGAAGCACTGCATGGTGATATATCTCAGCATCAGAGAGAGAGAACATTGAATGGTTTTCGGCAAGGGAAGTTCACAGTGCTTGTTGCCACTGATGTTGCAGCTCGTGGACTTGATATTCCCAATGTTGATTTGGTAAGTTAAAAAATGATGATTTTTGGTTGACATATAAACATCCCTTTTCCAGTTTTGATTTTGTAAGAATTTTCTTGAACTAGCATTTTATTTTTATTGTTTATGTCATATTTAATGTAACTTGAAGTAATCAACTCAACCACTTGGATTATTGTAATTTGGATAGGATTTTTGATTGAAGATCTAGAAGTTTAAGTCTTGAGATATCTTATCCCTATGTTGGATTAGGCTTTATTGCCTACTTGGGATTAGGATATCTCAATTCTTCAGTTTGTGTTGCTTGTAATAAAATTTTGATTAGTTTTTTTATATAAGGAGAAATTTCCACTAAATTTGACATTCAATCTTTATCGGTTATCACTGTACAGTATTATCTGACTTGGCAATGTGTTTGTGCAAACAGTACCTTGATTACTTCTTTTGACTCAATTTCAATTCTGTTTATCGCCAGAAGTTTAAGATCTATATTTAAATCATAAGGTTTTTATGCTTTGGATAAATACAAATACTGAATTGCTGTCTGTTGTCAACATATTGAGATTTGAGAAGCTTGTTGGTGTTACATTGATTTCTTCAGGTTATACATTATGAACTTCCCAATGATGCTGAGACTTTTGTACATCGTTCTGGCCGTACTGGGCGTGCAGGAAAAGAGGGTACAGCCATTCTGATGTACACCAGTAGCCAGAGGAGAACAGTTAGATCCCTTGAGCGTGATGTAGGGAGCAAATTTGAATTTGTTAGTCCACCAGCTATGGAAGAGATTTTGGAGTCATCTGCTGAGCAAGTTGTTGCTACACTAAATAGAGTTCATCCTGAGTCTGTTGAATTTTTCACTGCAACTGCACAAAAACTGGTTGAAGAACAAGGAGCAAGGGCCCTTGCAGCTGCTCTAGCACAGATGAGTGGATTCTCTCAACCTCCATCATGCCGGTCTCTTATCAATCATGAACAGGTATCTGAGAAGCTTATACTTTCAAGTTGAAATTATCTAGTTTTGATTTTTTAAAGGATTTATTGTTTCCCCATATTCATTCTGGATGATACTATACATAATGATTTATATCTCATTAGAAGTATGTAAAGGATGTGCCATCTGCATCTAGTAGAAAATCTGTTCAGCACAATAAAAATCTAAATATTGCCCAGGCAGAATGGCAATTGCAGTTATTAAATTATATAAATTCTCCCAACTCTATTAGGTGTTTTCCAAACTCAACCCAATAATTTGGTATGTTTGAATTTGATATTTTATGTTTGCTACTCGGTTAATATTTTGAAAAGCTAGTAGTTATTTGATTAGTTTTTAAGTTGAAATTTATTCAAAAAAAAAATATTAGACAAGGTTTTTTCTAAATTAATTAGTTTTTTTTAATTTTATTTTAAACTTTTTTAATTATTTTCACTCATAGTTGATCTTATACATAAATGCTGTTTTTGCACGTGTTATCTTGTTAGCTCATTAAAACCCTGGTGTTGTAGGGATGGACTACATTGCAACTGACTCGAGATTCAGATACTTCTGGAAGATATTTTTCTGCAAGATCTGTCACTGGGTTTCTTTCAGATGTTTATTCTCAAGCTGCTGATGAAGTTGGAAAAATACATTTAATTGCAGATGAGAGGGTTTGTAACTTTGTAGCTGAGTACTATTATTTGTTTTCTGTTGGGCTAGATTCTTGTTAGGAACTTCGGTATTATTAAGATAGTCAACACAATGTTCAATTTATTCTAAAGTTGGTAATGCTTGTATCAGGTTCAAGGAGCTGTTTTTGATCTTCCAGAGGAAATAGCTAAAGAGTTGCTCAATAAAGATATGCCATCTGGAAATACTATCTCCAAAATCACCAAGGTAAATTACAAAGTTTTGGTAATATTCTTTTTTTCTAATTCTTTATCATTTGTCTTGGCCTGATTAATCCCCTTACTAAAACACCAACCATCACCACTGGAGAAAGGTTTTTTTACGACGATTTTTAGATACATTCAAAGACGATTTTGAAGTAATCAACTCAACCACTTAATAAAGTCAAGATTTTCCACGACGGTTACTTAAAAACCGTTTTAGAATGATAGCATTCTAAGACAATTTTTAGTTAAAAACGTCTTAGAAGGGGTCGCATTCTAAGATGGTTCTAATATAAAAATCGTCTTAGAAGGATAACATTTTAAGACGGTTCTTAGTTAAAAATCGTCTTAGGATACTGCTCTTTTAAGATGCGTACCAATGTAGCATAGCTATATGCCCTCACGACCCCCACGACAACCACCACGACTTCAACGGTGACAGAACAACAATGTCAGTGCTGCCAGAGGCGGAGTGTACAGACGTAATGGGAGGTGCGCAAACAAGTTGATGGTATCGGAGTTTTTGAAGTGGGGATAGGCAACAGGCAACAGGCTAAGCACGAGTCTTTCAATAGTTGGCCACATTCAAAAATTGTTTTTGAATTATAAAAAACGACGACAGTTTTTGTAAGAATCGGTATCGTTTTGACATTTCAACGATGTTTTCACAAAAACCGGCGTTGTAATGTTGACTCTGTTTACAAAAATACCATTGCACGCTCAACAATGACGGTTTTGAGGTAACTATCGTTGAGCGTGCATCGTAAATAACTCATTTTTAGTAGTGCATATTTTAGTATCAATTTATTGGATTAATAATTTGACAAATGTGAATTCACATTTTACTTTGCATCGGCAGTTACCTCCTTTGCAAGACAATGAACCTGCAAGTGATTTCTATGGGAAGTTTTCCGACAGAGATAGAAGTAACCGTAGAGGTTCTAGGGATCAGAGAGGTTTTAGAAGTTCACGAGGATGGGAAGGAGGCCAGGACTCTAATGATGAGTTTGGACGAGGTGGTAGAAGTTTCAGATCTGGCAACAACAGGTCTCGAACGGGAAAAAGCAGCGGCAATGATTGGCTAATTGGAGGCAGTAGTAGATCAAGCAGGTTTTCATCATCCAACAGGTTATAGACTTTATAGTAACTGTTTTACTTATGTTTGATTGTTTGTTAAGTTTCTTCCTGTTCAAGTTATATTAAGGTTCATCTATGTAATGTGATATAATATTTAGGTGTATGTAATAACTTAACGATATCTGAATGTGCATTGCAGAGATGGGGGCCATGGAGGGGCCTGTTTTAATTGTGGAAAACCTGGCCATCGGGCATCAGATTGTATCACCCAAAAACGAGTCTTTTTCTAGTTTGGACATTTTTCGCTTTGACACCACCTAGTCCAAGAATTGAGCTCCCACTGGTGATGCCCTAATGAGTTCAAGAAATTGAAAGATGCTATGCTACCCCGAAAGAATTACAGAATGTGCACTACGTTACATATCTCTTGTTTTTTTTAGTATTCTATAGAGGTCTCCCCTTTCTGTCTTTAGGGTTTTGTTTTTCTTTAGGCGTGTTGTAATTTTTTTATTTATCTTTTGCATTACGGCATCATGATAGTAGTATTTCTTTTTGGCAAGAACAGTATCTGTACGATGCTGTTTTGTCAGCTTAACAATCATGTTTCTTTACCCGTTTTATAGAAGTGGCAATAGACGAATAGCCTTATATGCAGAATACGCTTCCATCTGCTCATGATATTACAACAATACAAATTAGTCCTTCGCCACAATTTTCCTTATTTTGATATCAGTGCCTATCATTACCAATTCACCATCCATGCATATAAAACCAAAGACAACAAAAATGCTCACGTCAATCTAATTCCAAATCAACTATGTTAGTGTATGTTTGAGTTGCAGTTGAAAATAATGAACGCAAAAATAGGAGTCTTGATACGTTGGAAAACGTAACTTTATAATGGATTTCCAAAAAGAAGGTTGGTAACATTTCTAAAAACAGTCCCTTTTTTACTGGCTAGAACCTCCCTAACAGCTTTCTCATCAGGAACAAAACCCTTACCTTTCATCTGCTCCAACAATCGTGCAGCCTCGTCAAGCTTCTCCTCCCTCACCAACCCCTCAAACACACAAGTATAAGTCTGCACATTAGGTCTCATCCCCTTATCCATCATTTCCAAAACGTACTTACAAGCCTCCACAAATTTAACATCTTCAGTAAGACACTTAATGAGAACAGCATAGGTGTAAGCATTTGAAGACACCCCAAAAACCAACATGCGCATGAAAACTTTGAGAGCCTCTTTGGGCTAAGCGGCGTTGGTGTAGACCACGGGGACGGTGCTGTGAGCCACCACGTCGGGCATGTGGCCCCCCTCCTTGATCGGGCGAAGAGCTCCAAGGCTTCATGGGTGAGACCCTCTTTGGACAATGTGCGAACAGCTTAACTGCGTGGTTGAATAAGCCTTCGCCGGTTCTCATGTCATGGAATATCTGCTGCAGGTCCTTTGGGTCCGAGGGCAATTCCACTGCGAGTTTATTGCTGAACGGGTCGTAAGGGAGTGGCACTACCTTGTTGGTCATGTTGGCTTCTTTGTTGTTTTCGTCGTCGTTTGGTGGAACTGAAGTGGCGACGATGAATGGCGTTGGAGTTTGAAACTTGAGAGAAATGAGTGTGGAAAGTGTTATTAGAGTTGGAGTTGAAAATTAAAGCGCGACGTATTGCTGCGACTGTGCCTCTGCCAGACAAAGCAATTCTCAGACTTGTATTGTAGCAAGAAAAAAAACTCACTCTATAACTCACTTAACTCGTGTTGGGAAGCCTTCTAGAAAATTTGGACGGCGAATTGGGGCAAATTTACCTCAGAGGGCTTGTTTTAGAAACATTTTACCAAAGAGGGTTTCTTTTCAAACTTATCACAGACGGGGTCTGTTATGACGTGGATGTCGCCATTGTTGCCGGCGGGAAAGCTTGTACCGCCATTGACAACTGCGGGAACAAGGATCCCGCCATTGGCAACTGCGGCACTCAGCCTAAACCGCCAGTACGAACGGCGGGACAGGCTGAGTAGGAGAGAGAGAGGATGTACCGCTGATAGCAACGGCGGGACGAGGAGAAAGCCATGCCGCCGTTCCTCCTGGCGGGACATGCCAACGTGGCAGTCCCGCCACTGCCTCCTGCGGAACACCTTGACGGGACAAGGGCCAGCGTTCACATGCATGCTGAATCATTTTTATGCAGGCTAGGCATGCTGAATCATTTTTATGCAGTTTATGAAGGCTAGGCTAGGGTTAACATGCAAGAATCAATTTTTTTTTTGTGATACAGGCTAGTTCACATGCACGCACCTCTTGCTTTAACACTATTAGATTGGATAGGACACGCATCTCTTGCTTTAACACTATTGGATTGGATATAGGGTAATCAGGAATCATCTTGCTTTAACACTATTAGATTGGATAGGACACTGTATGTATTAGATAGAGCAATCAGAAATCACATGGATGTCATTTAGATTAGGGCTAGGCAAGTAAGTAGGAACTGACGTGCATACAAATTTATTTACTTTGCAGTGGTAAAAAATTTCTATAAATAAAGCAAACATGCAATCCCTCAGCATGAAAAATTTTGTCATTGAAGAGAGTATCAAATAGTGTGTGAGAGGAAGAAAGATTTTGGTTTCGACATTGAAGAGAGTATCAAATAGTGTGAAAGAGGCCGAAAGATTTTCGCTAAGTTTGCTGATTCTATTGTAAGGATGTTTTATATTTATTTAAATAAAGTTATCTTTTCGTTTTGTTTATTTATCATGTACAAATTTTTTATTTTGAACTAACAAATATTATGGTTAGAATGAAATTTGAAGGTCAACTTTAAGTGTAATAATTTTGTAAATTACGTTTTAAATTTAAAAATTATTAGTAGTAATTATTTGTAAGTTTTTTGTTAATGGTTTTTGCGTTTGAAGTATTATTTGACATATAATTTAATTTAAGACAAAAACTAATTACATGCTATTTGTTAAGTATTTTGTGGTTTGTCGTAAGTACAAAGTTTCACTTGTAATAAAATTTAGTATAAGTTAACAAAAAGAAATTGTAATTTTAATTATAAAAACAATAAGAAAAATATTACCATAATTTTAAAAGTCCCGTCATTTAAATTTACTAACATAAAAAGTAGCATGGGAATAACAATTTTTCGTTACTATATTTATTAGTAATTTATTGATTTTTAATAATCTTAAAAGAACTTTACTTGGATTTTTAGATTATTTTATACTTTATGGTAAATAAGAAAAATATTGAGACAACAAACTAGCACTAGATCAGGTCTAATACTTCTCTAGTTTTTGAAAAATAATAGGTGAATATTTTATCTCTCCAAGCAATCACTAGGACAAAATATTAAAAAATATAGTTGAATTAATTCTTTAACACTCACTAATTTTGTATCTCTTTGTTTTTATGACATATATAATATTAGTTATTATACTTGAATTGTATATATTTCTTTTATCTCTTTGTCTCACTAAGTTTCAAATTAGTTGTTCATCGAGTATTTTTTGCCTTACATATACGTGCATATAGTTAATTAATTAACCATTGAGACTATTCACTCGACATGGAGAACAATTAGGCCTTATTTGTCTGCCATGTTCCGTCTGAAATTTTTTTAAGTCTAATCCTTTCAGTTATAACCCTTCCATTTTGTGTTTGTCTGGAATTTTGTTGAAGTTGAGGAATTTTCCATAAATTATTTAATTAGAGTAATTTTTTATAGAATAAAGTATGAATGTGTAGTTTAAGTTTAATAGAGGAAGCAAATAAATATTTTATATTTGTATCATCGACAAAATATTTAATTGAAGTAAGGATTTTATTTGTTAGACTAAAATTTGAAGGTAAAGTTTAAGTGAATTAATTTTTTTAATTAGAATTTTTATTATAAAATTAGTATCAGTAATTCTTTATTTTAAAACTACTATTGTTATGATTAATTATTTTTAATTTTGATCATGTAGGTATATCATGAATTCAATTATTACAGTGTTGTATTTCAACGGAAGAGTATATGAAGACAATGATGGTGTAATATTTGAAGGCAGTAAAAAGGCCATTCAGATTAAACGCGGAATTAGTTTCAATGCTTTGAAAAAAAAAATTGGAGATAAGGTAAAGATAGAAAATAATGAAATTATTTCTACTATAAGTTGTAGATTTTTAGTTTCAGGAAAATATGTTGCGTTGCAAATTTGTGATGACGAAGATGTTGAAACTATGATCGAAAGTTTTCAACAACAACAACAAATGTCAGTTCTAGAATTGTACGTAGAAAAGGATGTTGCTGGTGGTTCGATGTTTCATGCTGCAAATTCTGTTACGTCATGTGGACGTAATGTATCTCATCATGAATCGGAACTGCCAAGAAATATAAGTAATTTACATGATGATGAAGATGATGATGATGATGATTACCTTGCATCTAACTCATACGTTGAAGAGTCTTTTGATGAAGATGATAGTGATGATGGAATATCTGATACAGACGATGAAGTCACTAACATCGTTGAACCAGTTTCAATTGTTCACCCAACCGAAGGTAAATGTTTGTGAAATACAAAATTAGTTGAATACATCTATCTTTTTATGAGAATTGCATTTAATGGTAACTAAATAGGAGTAGTTTGTTGACGTGATTTTTTTTTAAATTATTAGGTGTACCACAAATTCAAAATCCATTTTGGAATGATGCTATGCATTATAATAATATCAATTGGAGTCATCCGGACGAGGAGGACATTTGTGGTCTGGACATGCCAACGACTTTTAATGTTGGACAAGAATTATATGTTGGCATGGATTTTGACAGTAAAGATGCGGTCAAAAATGCACTGAAACAATATGTCATGAAGGTGCATCAAACTTTTAAGGTTGTTGAGACAAAATCACACAAATATATCGTTTGTTGCCCCAACAACACCGAAGAGTCTCCTTGCCCTTTTTATATGAGGGCAATTTTATCCAAAAAAACTGATGCATGGAAAGTGACACAATGGGGTGGACCGCACACATGTCTAAATATGACTATGACACAAGACCATGAAAAGCTTGATTCAAATTTAATTGCGACTTGCGTAGTAGGTACGTTTTTTATGTTCATATTATCCTACTTTTGTGTTATTTGTTATTTTAATTTGTAATTTTATTTTATTATTTGAATTACAGGCATGATCAGAGAGGATCCATCAATAAAAATTTCTTTGATTCAAGAAAGGATAAATAGTGAATTTTCCTATAAGGTTTCATACAGAAAAGCATGGATGGCCAAACAAAAGGCGATTGCAATTGAATATGGCGATTGTGAAGAGTCGTATGCGAAACTCTCGTCATGGCTAACACACATGCAAAATCATTCTCCTGGCTCTTACTTTCAAATACTACATGACGATTTTATTGTTGGTAATAGGGTAAGTCGCGAACATCGTCAGTTTCATCGAGTATTTTGGACATTTGGTCAATGCAAAGAGGCTTTTAAGTACTGTAAGCCAATCATACAAGTTGACGGCACACATTTATACGGCAAATACCGTGGGACCTTGTTAATGGCCACATCGCAAGATGGAAATGGTGGTGTTCTTCCTCTAGCATTCGCCGTGGTCGAAGGCGAGACGCTAACAGCATGGTCATGGTTTTTGGCCCACTTGCGTGAACACGTCACAGATAAGAATGGAATTTGTCTAATATCTGATCGTCACGCGAGTATAAAGTCTGTTGTCGCTAACGAACATCTTGGTTGGCAACCTCCCCACGGTTATCATGTGTACTGCGTCCGACACATAGCCAGCAATTTCAATCGCAAATTCAACAACGCGAAACAAAAAGAGATGTTCAAGAAATTGGGTAAGGTTTATTTTATACATTAATTTAATTTGACTTTGATGTCTACGTACAACTTTTCATGATAACAAATTTGATGCAGCGTACACTCCTTGCAAGCATGTGTTTGATCAAAACTTAGAAAAATTTCGTCAACTGAGTCCAGCCATAGCAAGATGGATTGATCGCATTTCAAAGGAAAAATGGAGCATGGCTTACGATACATCTGGACGACGATATGGTCACATGACAACCAACCTATCAGAATGTGTGAATAAGGTGTTGAAAGATTGTCGCAGCATTCCAATAACAGCGTTGGTCAAGTCAACATATAGTAGGTGCCGAAAGTACTTTGTTGATCGTGGTCGCCAAGCCCAAAGACAATTAAGAGAAGGCCAAGTTTATTGTTCTAAGCTTGTTGCAGAACTTAGGAAAAATCAAGAACAAGCTTGTTCGCACATCGTTCGCGTGTACGATATCCACTCGACAAGGTTTGAAGTAGAGGAGACCTTCAATCCTATAACGCAACGTGGCGGACAAAAATGGGCAGTTAACTTGAATGGCCATTATTGTCAATGCGGAAGGTATTCTGCGCTTCACTATCCATGTTCACACATTATTGCAGCTTGTGGTTACGTGAGCATGAACTACTACCAATATATAGATGTTGTTTACACCAATGAACACATCTTAAAAGCATACTCCGCACAGTGGTGGCCTCTTGGGAATGAAGCGGCAATTCCTCCTTCTGATGAGGCATGGACACTAATCCCTGACCCAACTACAATTCGTGCGAAAGGTCGGCCAAAATCAACAAGGATAAGGAATGAGATGGATTGGGTCGAACCATCTGACCACCGACAAAAATGTAGTAGATGTGGAGCTGAAGGGCACAATAGGCGCCGATGTCCAATGCAATCTGACTGTGGGAGTAATTCATTTAATTGATTTATGTATGTTACATGACTGACTTGTATTGCTTTAGGTTTTGTTGAATGTATTTACTTGTTGGTCTTCAATGAAATCGTCAGTTACTTTTTGTTGAATGTGTGCTTCTAATGAAATAAAATTACATTTAGAAGTTGAAATAAATGGAGTGGATCAATTGAGGTTGAGTGACATTGGTGTTGATCGTTAGTTAGAAATGTTAGTGTCTAAGTAATTTGTCTACCTTAGTTTTTTAAACTATCTACAATGACAAACTATGGACTTAGTCATTATGGTTTAGTGTCTAAGCCTTAGGTTTTGGTGTTTAGAACTATGGGTTAGGGTTAGGGTTACTTCTTATTTTTTAGGGGTTAGGGGTTACGTCTTAGGGGGTAGGGCTAAGGTTTTTATTTTAGGGTTAGGGTTAGGGTTAGGGTTAGGGTTATTTTTTAAATGTGAATGGTTAGGGTTACTTCTTGTTTTTTTAGGGGCTAGGGGTTACTTCTTATTTGTTAGGTGTTAAGGCTAAGTGTATTTTATTTTAGGGTTAGGGTTATTTTTTAAAATTTGAAGGGTTAGGGTTACTTCTTATTTTTTAGGGGTTAGGGGTTACGTCTTAGGGGGTAGGGCTAAGGTTTTTATTTTAGGGTTAGGGTTAGGGTTAGTGTTATTTTTTAAAATTTGAATGGTTAGGGTTACTTCTTGTTTTTTAGGGGCTAGGGGTTACTTCTTATTTGTTAGGTGTTAGGGCTAAGTGTATTTTATTTTAGGGTTAGGGTTATTTTTTAAAATTTGAAGGGTTAGGGTTTCTTCTTATTTTTTAGGGGATAGGGGTTACGTCTTAGGGGGGTAGGGCTAAGGTTTTTATTTTAGGGTTAGGGTTAGTGTTATTTTTTAAAATTTGAATGGTTAGGGTTACTTCTTGTTTTTTAGGGGCTAGGGGTTACTTCTTATTTGTTAGGTGTTAGGGCTAAGTGTATTTTATTTTAGGGTTAGGGTTATTTTTTAAAATTTGAAGGGTTAGGGTTACTTCTTATTTTTTAGGGGTTAGGGGTTAGGGTTTATTTCTGAACATTGAAGGGTTAGGGCTAATTCTTAGGGGTTAGGGTTAGGTTTTTTATTTTGGGGTTAGGGTTTATTTCTGAACATTGAATGGTTAGGGCTAATTCTTAGGGGTTAGGGTTAGCTTTTTTATTTTGGGGTTAGGGTTTAGTGCTGAACATTGAAAGGTTAGGGCTAATTCTTAGGGGTTTGGGCAAGGTTATTTATTTTAGGGGTTAGGGTTAATTTATTTAATTTAGGGCTTAGGGCTAAGTTTTTTATTTTAAGGGTTAGGGTTTAGTTCTTATTTTTTAGAAAAATAAAATTACATTTAGAAGTTGATATAAAATTACTTTTTTCTGAATGTGTACTTCTAATGAAATAAAATTACATTTAGAAGTTGAAATAAAATTACTTTATTTTAAGGGTAAGGGTTTAGTTCTTATTTTTTAGGGTTAGGGCTAAGTTTTTTATTTTAAGGGTTAGGGTTTAGTTCTTATTTTTTAGAAAAATAAAATTACATTTAGAAGTTGATATAAAATTACTTTTTTCTGAATGTGTACTTCTAATGAAATAAAATTACATTTAGAAGTTGAAATAAAATTACTTTATTTTAAGGGTAAGGCTTTAGTTCTTATTTTTTAGGGTTAGGGCTAAGTTTTTTATTTTAAGGGTTAGGGTTTAGTTATGAAAATTTCAGGGTTTAGGACTAATTTTTATGGGTGAGGTTTAGGTTATTTGTATTTTTGGGGTAGGGTTTAGTGCTGAACATGTTTGGGTTAGGGCTAACTTTTAGGGGTTAGGGTTAGGTTTTTATTTTAGGATTAGGGTTTATTTCGGAACAGTTTAGTGCTAAGTGCTTATATTTTATAGGTTAGGGTTAGTGTTTCATATTTAAGGGTTATGGGATACTTTTTATGTTTTATGGGTTAGGGTTTAGTTCACATTGAAGTTCATCGTTACTTAGAAACATTAGTTTTTTCCTTTTGGCTACGTTTGTTATTTGGTTTAGGGTTCATTGATTATTATAGTTTGATACGCGACATAAATTCTATCCATAAGTAAGCCTTAATAAACTGAATATCATACATTACGGCATGAATGTCAAATTACAAATATACAACAAAGCCTTAATCAACGGAGACATGCAAATCATTCATTTTGGTGTCCATGATGCCGTGAGGATGTGCCACATGGTCGATCCCATCTTCGTGCTTGGCGATCAGGATTTCTTCTGCCCCGATGCCTCCCCGCTTCTTCTTCGTCAGCCTCCGCAGAAAATGCGTGACGCAAATCAACACCGAATAAGTCACCCGTATTAGGTATTTGTCCCGGTACATTCCATTGTGTTCCTAACGGGGCATTAGGTGTTGGAATTGGCCCATGATATTGCTGTGAAGGGGTCATTGTGGGCCATGAAAAATGAGCTTGTGTTTCCGCAAAACCACCGAACGATTGCTGGGTTGCAGAAGTATCAGTTTCATGACCCTGAAAAGGATACTGATACATCTGTGTCGGATACTCAGCAAATGTTTGTGGCGTGTAATACATTCCATGGCCACGCTCCGCCATTTGTTGGGAATATTCTTCCGCTTCAACAGTGTCCCTTCTTCTGTCTATCCCCTGAGTTTCAATACTTGACTGAAGCATGTGAAACTGTTGTGGGGGAAATTGACGCTCTGATGCTGGACCATGTGACACTGGCTCAGTGACTCTCTCTTGCTCTTCGGATAAAATTGTAATTTTTTCCACATAAGGCACAAGATCATCAAATGTGCATGTTTTCCTCCCTTGAGGAGACACCATGTATTGTAATGCCTCCGCAACTTCACCCTGCATTTATAAGGGTAAGAAAATTAATGGCCATCATTAAATAAAAGTTCAACTTAAAATTTGAAAAAAAATAAAAAAATACCAATGTAGCCGTCTTTGCATTTTCTGGGTCAACAAACATCTTTGTCTTTCGCCTATACCAGACCATGTAGTCCGAGTTAAAACTCAATAGGCCTTCTTGTCGGGGATAAGCGTTGACCCTAAATGCATGTCGATTATTCCACTGTTGAATCATTGGGGCGAATAATTGCCCCCAATTTTCGTCATGTTTCCCCTTTAATGTTATGCCATGAATGTTTAGGGGTTGTGAAGGAGACTCTGGAACTGGTTGCTGCATCCCGAATTGTCTCAAGACTCTGTCTGGTTGGTGCCACTCAATAACTTGGAAACAAATTAGTGGCACCACCGCGTACCACGCGATACTTCCGACTAAACAAACGGGAGGCAACAATGATATAACGGTTGATGGGTAAGGCTCCCACACAAACTGCATATAACAACATAGTTGTGAACATTGTAGTAAAATAAGACATAATTTTTTATTTTACAAATACAATAGCATGCTTCTTACCTCATGACGTTTCATAATATCCAACTTGCGACGAAAAACTTTCACATCATCATTGCCGATATGTTGGTTTCCACGTCGCAGCCACCTACAAAGAATAAAATTTAATATACCCTAAAACCATTTATTCTATTGAAATGAAAGACGCTGTTAAAAATGACTCACCTGTGCCCTAGTGGTGTATTTTCTATTTGGGAAGGAGTCCTCTTTGGAGCCAAGGTTGGACATCGTTCCCATGCCCACAATTGTAGTAAGATGCACATACCTCCGATTGATTTAGTTTTATAATCGGTGGCACTGCACATCTCTCTATATAGAAAACCAAGTACGGCAGCTCCCCATGCATATCTGCCACATTCTTCAAAGTCACGTAAAAATTGAAGGTACCTTACCGAAACTCTGTTACTGGTTTTGTCAACGAACAAGACACCTCCAATAAATCTCAGTATCCATGCACGGGCAAACCTTCGTACTTGTTCTTCGTCGTCATCATTATTTATTTGATCAAAATGGTGAGCCAGCCAACTTAATTTAACCACACTACCTTTAATTTCACCTTCTTGTGGTCTGACTCCCAATAATTCCTCACATAAATCAGCCCAATCAAGATTTGTTGGACCGATTAATGGTAAACCATCCACACTTATACCTAACAACACAGAGACGTCTTGTAGAGTGA
This sequence comes from Glycine soja, assembly GCF_004193775.1. Lineage (NCBI taxonomy): Eukaryota > Viridiplantae > Streptophyta > Magnoliopsida > Fabales > Fabaceae > Glycine > Glycine soja. The sequence continues at coordinate 38,988,377 of NC_041011.1, read as the reverse complement.
TAGTACACTCTCCGCATCTCATGTGAAACGTATGTGTTTCCGGCCTCCATCTTTCTATTAGAGCACTAATTAGTGAGGCATTTATTTTTAAGTATCCCATTTTGATAATCCACCCGAAACCAGATTGTTGAAGAAAAGGAAAAATTTGCTCTGGAATTTGTTCTTCCCCTTGATACGTGGGGACAGCGCGTCTGATATGTAATTTCCTTTCTTCTTCCCCATTCCAAACATGTTCTGAAACATGCTTAGGTTGCATCCATAATACATCAGTATCGATGGGGCCAGACTTAATGTTGATATGTGATGAAGATGATGATGAAGATGCCATTGCTACTACAAAATAAAATATTATACATGTGAAGAAAACTTTAATTTATTAGTAAACTTTAAATATATAACAATAAATTTGTAAAAAATCAAACTGGCCAATTTTTAATATATTCTATACATAAATTAAAATACATGTGAAGCAATCTTTAATTTATTACTATTTTTTTTTCTACAATTAATTAATAAATAATTGAATAAAATATAGACTAACTAATTATTTATTATACAAAAATAATAATAATGTACAATGTATCATATATTTAATCACGTAAATTTTATATAACAAATGATATTAACCTACAAATTAAAACTAACAAATAATATATATAGCATTCTAACTAAAAATAATTAACTCAAATAATATTAAATTATCAGCTCATTTATTTAAAATACAAAATTATAATACTAAAAAGATAAATTTACGTGTGTCAAGTGTCTAATATTACAATTATTTATTTAAGTGTCAAATATTTAATATTACAAAAACTAAAATTTTCTGTGTGTCTATAATTTACAAATATATACCTAAAGTTAATATTAACTTGTGCCTAATAATAAAAAATCTAATATTACCTGTGTCATCCTAAATATCATGCATGTATATATATTTATTAGGCTAAAGTATCATCCGTCTAAATATATACTTAATACTACAAAAGCTAATATCACATATATAAAATTTAATAATATATACAACAACTAAATATATATATATACACGTAATATTTTTATACTAACTAAACAAATATATAATATTTTCAGTAACCAAATAATAATTTCAGCCAAATATTATTTTCAATTTCAGCCAAATATTATTTTCAACCAAATATATACAATAACTAAATAAAATTTTGAACCAAATATTATTTCTGCAAAATTTTATTTTCAGGCAAATATATACAATAACCAAATAAAATTTTCAGCCAAATATTATTTTCAACCAAATATATACAATAACTAAATAAAATTTTGAACCAAATATTATTTCTGCAAAATTTTATTTTCAGGAAAATATATACAATAACCAAATAAAATTTTCAGCCAAATATTATTTTCAACCAAATATATACAATAACTAAATAAAATTTTCAACCAAATATTATTTCTGCAAAATTTTATTTTCAGCCAAATATATACAATAACCAAATAAAATTTTCAGCCAAATATTATTTTCAACCAAATATATACAATAACCAAATAATATCTAACAATATATACAATAACTAAATAAAATTTTCATTCTAACTAACCAAATAATATTTTCATACTAACTAACCTAACATTCAAATATCTATTAATACGTACAAAAAATACCTACGAATACTAACTAATTTAAACTTAGAACTTTTCATAATAATAACTAACCTACTATTTACATACTAACTAACTTAGAATATTTCTTAATTTAAACTTAGAACTTTTGATAATAATAACTAACCTACTATTTACATACTAACTAACTTAGAATATTTCTTAATAAGAACTAACTTAAACTTATAATATATATTAACAGATTTACTTAAAAAATACTTACCAGGAATTTATGTGAAAATAAGAGTAAGGGCACACTTGAAATGGAAGCACAGCAACAAGCACCAAAGAAATTTCAACCACGAGCACACGCAAGCACAGTAAGCTCTCACACACAGAAGAAGAAACAAAGAGAAATAGAACACAGGTAAAGAGAAATGTAAGCGTAAACAATGAACTTCAACCAATTTTTTTTATAGCTGAAAACTTACTCAACGTTCAAAATTTTTTAACGTTCATGCAATAGGCTTTTCAGAACATGCAATAGGCTTTTCAGAACCTGCACCTACCTAGCTTCTCATCACTGCAAGCCTGAAACGTCAAGGTGTTCCGCAGGAGGCAGTGGCGGGACTGCCACGTTGGCATGTCCCGCCAGGAGGAACGGCGGCATGGCTCTCTCCTCGTCCCGCCGTTGCTATCAGCAGTACAGCCTCTCTCTCTCCTACTCAGCCTGTCCCGCCGTTCGTACTGGCGGTTTAGGCTGAGTGCCGCAGTTGCCAATGGCGGGATCCTTGTTCCCGCAGTTGTCAATGGCGGTATAAGCTTTCCCGCCGGCAACAATGGCGACATCCACGTCCATAACAAACCCCGTCTGTGATAAGTTTGAAAAGAAACCCTCTTTGGTAAAATGTTTCTAAAACAAGCCTTCTGAAGTAAATTTGCCGCGAATTGGCTTAGCTTATCATAACGTAATTCTTCAAATATAGCAGCTTTTATACCAAAATAAAAATAGTACTATACATTGGAATTTATTTATTTTACCAAAATATACTCTGAATAATTTATCATACTAGTGTGGTAAAAATAACGTGTCATCAAAATTTTTTGCACAAAACTTAAGTTACAATTCTATCATTTTTTTTATAAATAAAAGACTAATTCATTGGAAATACAAAATAATTGCAATAGAAAAAAATTTAATCAAAACATTTATATATTTATCTGTCATCCAGAACTTAATAGTTTACAGAACATTATGTCCAAATAAAATGTAGGTTGATGAATTTAATCACGAAACCCAACGCATTTTAACTAGCCAAATCCAACTCATTTTGTCATTGTAGTTTTGGTTTAGAATCAACCGCATAAAATTTTAGATACATTTTGTTGAGTAATATACTTAATTGTCATCTACATTGCCTCTTTGGTATTAAATAGCAAGTCAACATATCATCTCCATCTCGCCATAAGGTAAACATACCGCTAAAAAATTCATCTCTTAAGCAGAGCAATCGATCCTAATTAATCTATCTACTGTTGAAACGAATTCTAAATGCACTTTATACGCTTCTCCTATGAATATTAGTATAAAGAAGTGTCAAACATGCGCATTAACTTCTAAGAGTGAAAATATACTAAAATATTAAGTTGCTAGTTGTGGTACTTGACTAACATGAATTGACTATATGCAATCAGGGCAACAACAATCGCACTGGTTAACTTCGACGACAGAAAAATATTTAGAAATGAGGCTGGTATAAAATAAAAATGGAAAACTTCAATAATGGCTATGCCAAAGTTGATTAGTATAATTAGAGTCACCAGCCAACTAAAATAAATGGAAAAATAAATCGTAACAAAACAAATTACACTCTTATCCTCTGTTTAAGATCAAAAAATTCCACCTGAATAAAATCTAGATACTCAGATAATTGCTTCACTCAATCGTCCTCAACGAACAACCAAACCTTGGGCTGCCTGGGACCCATCCTCCGTTATTTTGTTGGCCTGAATGGTACTGATAACATTTACAATATTTCCCTAGAAATAGGAAACAAGCAATCAAACATCATAGCAAACAAAAAATCAGAATATAATAAACATTTCGATGCATTATGAATCTAATTATAATTCGGAAAATTATAGATGAGAAATTCTTTACCCTCCATGTCACTAGCTTTGTTCTCAGTGCTTGCCATTGGTGCTGACCAAACACACGCTCAGTAGGATGACTGCACATTAAATATTTGCATTATAAATTAAATCATGGATAACAGCTAAATGAATTTTCAACATGGGGGGATATATGATGCTGAACAAAAATAAATGTGGCCAATAGGTGCAACTGTGCAAGTCCATGTGCCCACAGAGTAGGGAAAGACAGTAGGCAGCTGAGAGAGACAATAGAGGTAGAACATACCTGACAACTACAACTTGATTCATTTGGTCCATCTTACAGTCAATTAACTTAGCAGTTAATCCTCTAACCACCCATAGTTCCACCTCATCATCGTTGATCTGAAGGGAAGCCACAACATTTCAATTATGCTAGGAAGAACACAAATGCAAACATAGACACCAAAAACAAATTTACCTGAAGTGTGTCCCTAATAAGTTCATATGGAATTTGGCCAGATCCATCAGAGCTAAGATCCACCAATGACAACAGCCTCATTTTGGCAATGCATTCTTCATGCACAAGGCCTAAAAGAGCATCATAACATCAAAACATTTTGATAGTAACAAAGTATAAAAGAACCATGTATATGTAAGATAAATGATAATCATTCATAAGCGGTGCTTACCATAACTTTTCAACAATGTGGAATTGGCAGCATGATAGTCTATGTATGCATCCAGCCTCTGGGTAAGAAAAATCTTAAGAAGCTGATATAACAGAGCATATTTGGCATCCTTCTCCAGTTGTGCAACAGCAGGCAAGTCTAGCAAATCACACTAAAACAGAACAATCAACATATTGAAAACTCTTCAAGAACTTACAACAATCTTAGCCAAAAATGGCATTAAAAATATTGGATTTAGATATATAAGAGTAAAATTAATAATGAGATCATCGAAAGCAACCAAAAGACAAATAGAAGTTCTAATTTCTATATAAAGATGGCCTATAAGAGCAAGAAAGCATCCTTATCACCCTATGAGTTTTAGTACTAAACAATAAATTACAATGTTTCACTGTTCCAAACTTCTAAGCAGAAAGACGAGCATTGTCTAAGCAAAGGAAGCAATCGAAAAAACAAGTGAGGATATTAGCAATGACAACAGTAACTCATAAACTAATTGAACAATGTAGGAAGCTGTAAGATCATACAATCTTCCAAACATCATAATTAGAATTGGACAAGGTACCTGAAATATGTCAGGTGCCCTCACAAATTCCACAATAGCACATGCAGCTTCCTCCTTGGCTTCACTCAAAACATGTGAATCATCTCCCAAAAAAGTTGCCAAATAACTGGTCAGGAACTTAAAAGCATCCTTTGACATGCTGAGATAAAATGAGATTCAATACCAATTACTATTTTTGTATTATAAAAAAGATTGAAAGTTGGTAGGTTGCTGTCTTGTGGGGGAGCAGTACTGATGAGAAGAAACTTAAGTGGTACTCCCACTCCCAAGAGAGGTAAGAGAACATTTCTAAAATTGATGTTAACAGGAATTCACTTCTACTATACCTTTTATTTTCCTTCAAAATATTAGAGACAGCAAGAAAGAGCTCTCTCTGTTCTGGTATCCCAATTTTCCAGTCTTTTAAGAAGTTATCAATCTTCTTGAATGAAGGTATAATGTGTTCTGTGACTTTCCCATCAACAGCTAAATTCAGTAACTTCATGTAGACATAAAACTGGCAGTATGGAGTCTCCAAAAGATTGTACAGACTGATCATACTGTAAAGAAAAGAGAAGATATTTTAAAAACAATAATATAAATATTCATAGTAGCATGCATTACCAAAATTTTAAAACCTAGTAGCATGTGACATTACATCTTCAATCGCACGGCAGGCTTTTCGTTTGGCTGCTGAAGTATTTTTGCAGTTATAACTTTTACAATCTCCATCACTTCATCTGGATTCTCGGTCTTTGTAACAAGATTGCAGATGATAGTGAAGATGGACTCTATATCTGGTACAAGAACTAACAGACCTTGTTAACACACTCACATTCAGCTGGTGACATTAATGACAGATCCTATCAACCTGAGCAGTTCTCAATATAACATCAAATTGGATTCTAACAAGAAAGTGAGAAATGCAATACCCAAAAAGGAAGCAACAAATGCAACATAATCAAGAAAAAGGGCTGGGAGAATATCGCACATCAACAATGCCATATCCAACCAGAGTAGCAGAGTTGGGAAAGGATTCCTGCTCAGATGATAGCACAAAACATACAAGCCACATAGAATTCAAGTTTTTCATAAACGAAATTGGAACTAGGCCAAAATGCAAGAGGAATACAACACCAAGAGTAGAGGTAAAACAGAGCATTCTACCTTTTTCAGAAACCTTTGAGAAAATCAATTCAGCAGAGGTAATCATCAATGATGCTAACTCCAACCACTTTCCCATAACAATGAACTCTTCAGCCTCCGTGCAGAGTCTGCTAACTTGGGGCTCAGCAACCTAACAAACCAAGACGGGAAACACTAAATTCACAAATAATACAGGCACCAAATTAAAACAAGAACACAAGTACGCTCACATATAACAAGATGCATTAGTGCACAGAGCAGCAATGAAAGAAAATAATCTAGCACCAACAAACCCTAAAATTACACACCAAAATTACTATTCCCAATATTTCTTAATCAACCCCTCTCACATCCATCCTCTCTTCCATCCAACCTATCTGACCACTATATATAATTCCCTCCCATTCATTTTCTGAGCATCGACGTGAATCTGGGAAACGTCTACAACACTAAACGACGACACAGAACGAGTTCTCACAAATAGACCAAAACTTAAATATTCTATCTAAAGTCACCGAGTTTTACAAAATCAGATTCCACGAGCATTACAACTTAGAAGATACACAGCGCATCGTGAGTAAACTGTTATGTCCCTTGCAGATAATCAGAAACAAAAATCTCACACCGAAACCAACAAATAAGCACAATAACCGAACCATTCACAATTAGAGCTAAGAAAAACGCCAGAGAAGGGTTTGAGGTGGAGGAAGAAAGCTACCTCAGGACCGGCATCGGCCCAGGCAAGTTCAGAGGCGAATCGAACGACGGAGAGTGCAGCGTCTTCTTCGGAGGTTGGCACCACAGTCGCCATGTTTTCTGTAACTGCGAGATTCTAAACCCTAGTTATCTCGTGCGGCAGAGAACACGGTGTGAGCAACCAAAACCCCGGCGTAAAAGAGAGAGAATATTAAGCAATGAATCAAAATTATAAGATTTTTTTCAAATTAAAAATTATTTAGATTAAATATAAATACAACATACATACTAGGCTAAAATAGATGGTGTATAGGATGGATCACTGTTACAAGTGGTCCACCATGCACAATTATTATACACCACAAGATTCATCTCAATTCCATAGTGATATGGTGCACCTCTCATCAATTTTTTTCTTTTTTCATTCCCTCTCCTTGTTTCTCATCAACCACTTCATTCTTCTACCTCTTTCATTCATGCTCTCCTTATCTCTTATTGATGTTGATGATGGTTTAATTAAATTTGTACATTGAATTTTCCTAGTTTAGCATAACAGACTCGATATTTTTGAATGAATTTATGATTGTTATTTTATGGGAAGAACCATTTTCAATTGTGATCTATTTTTTGTCCATGTTTAATCCATGTTGAGCAACAACCCATGATCTTATCCATATCCATGTTTTGATCCACGGAGGTTAACTCTGTGATGAACAAAGCTCTATAATTAGAATTGGGCATTCTCAGATTTGTATCACCAAACCTATTTTCTCTTCCGATAAACACACCATCGACTTAGAGCGAGTGAGGGTCTAGAAAGCTAAAATGGTAAAGGCTAGAGAAGGTCAATAACAATGGCTAGAAGCAGTTACCTCTGAAATTTATTTTTCTTCACTGCTTTCACTATTTGATCTGAATGTATTGCTTATGATTGTTAGCATGTTTATATCAATATTTAGATTTTACATTTGATATCAGAGCTTTGTATGCCTCTGTCTTGCTTTTGTTTTTGTTTCACACTCATACATTGAAGCATTATTTTATTGAGATATGGACATTCTATTTTTGAATGTTTTAATTATTAATAAGACCTGAAATCATATGGAAATTGAGTTTCTAAGCTTTCTGTAAATTTAAACGATGAGTTCCGTGTTGGCTAGAGAAATCATTAGGTTTCTATTCAGGTTTGTGGGCTGTAATCGGGTTAAAGTGACCCGGCTAAAGGTTGAAGACGGTGAAAAAGGTGACACCTCGTTACGTCGGCAATGCGTGAAATATTAGCCCATACTGTGAGGGTCTTTTGTTACTGCTTCTTGTGGCCCACCGTGACATCACATGTTTTAATAAACTAATAATCCTATGTAGGCCCTTTGTTTCTACTTAATTGAAGCCCAATAGTCGTTTCGATATCACATAAAAGTTTGAAGGGACATGCTAGGTGCACCCAGCAACATTGTTGGTGCACCCAGCAATTAGGTGAATGGGCAAAATTGCCCTTGCGTTAAAAAAAATAATTTCTTCTTCCGGAAGAAGGTTCTTCCGGAAAGTTTCCAGAAGAAGGTTCTTCCGGTAGAACAATTTATTCTTCCGGAAGAAGGTTCTTCCGGATGAACAATTTGTTCTACCGAAAGAACCTTCTTTTGAAAATTTTCCGGAAGAAGGTTCTTCCGGATGAACAATTTGTTCTACCGAAAGAACCTTCCTCCGAAAGAAGGAATTATTTTTTTAATACAAGGGCAATTTTGCCCATTCACCTAATTGCTGGGTGCACCAGCAATGTTGCTGGGTGCACCTAGCATGTCCCAAGTTTGAAACATGTTACCGTCATGTTCGTGATATTGAAAGCCCTTGATATGAGACCATCATTTTCTTCTTTTGAGAGTCCATGTATATTGTTTGCTTTTATAATTAGATTTGTATACGTGCATGTTTCGCTATTTAAGTTTTATAAAATACTTTAATGATTTCAATTAATATGTTGCTCATAATTAATTTATTATTTATGTGCTTAGATTAATTTAATTATATGAGTTTGCATGTATAATTTTTATTGATGATTATACATATGATAAATAATTAAATTAAATGGTTTAGCACATATATGGTTATGAATTATTTAATGCATTTTAATGTATTTAATTATTTGTTTATTTATTTTAATTGTATGTTTAAATTTGATATTTATTTAAGCATGTAGTATTAAGTTAAATAATTTATGCACATTAAAATTAATGATTAAAGAGCTTGTGTGGTTTCCTTTATTCAATAATGATATGTATATATTGTTTATTTATTTCTTAAATTTTGTATGTATGATTTTATGATTAGTGTACATGCAAAATTATGTTAAATAATATTTATGTAATGTTATTCAATTATTTGCATTATTTAGGATATTATGTAAATATTTAGTTCTTTAAGAATTAATTAATGTTAAGTGATTAATATAATTTTTAATTGATTAGAGAGTAGCCACAACAACTTCAATTGATTAGAATTATAAATAAAGTTTTAGAATCACATTTAAGACATTAGTTGTAATTAATCATATGTGGTATAATGAAATCTAGCCATAGGAATTTTGTTATATTTGTATGATTAATTAGGATAAAATATCAGGTTATATTTCTTAATCTACCCTCAAGAATAAGAAAAGGGACATAATTTGGTAGTTTTGTCACAAGGTTATTGAATAGGACTTTAGTTCAAAGGCAAGTTTTATGTCACTAGATTTATACATTAAGACATGGTTTACATTGGTAAGGCACAACATTTTATTCTAGTCTCAAATTATGAGTAATGAGCATGTATGTTTGAACTTTGCAATTAATCAATTTGCGAACATTTCTTGTATTAAGTGTGATGCTCCCGAATTAAAAATGGGACAATTATAAGGTTTGGAGGGAGAGAGAAAGAGTTCTTCTCCATTTAGGCTGGATTGACATTGACTACGTCATTACTGAAACTAGCACTCCAGATACTATTGATCTTTTTGAAAAATAGGAGAGATCTAATCATCTCTCTATGATGTTCATAAAAATCAAATTATCTGCTACTTTTCGTAGTTCTGTCGATCAACATGAGAAAGTTAGGGGTCTTTTGAAGGGCATTGATGGTTAATTTGTTAGATCTGATAAGGCCCTTGCCAGCAGCATCCTTATAATGCAGTTCTCATCCTTAAGGCTCCATGGGATAAAAGGTGTGTGTGATCACATCATGCACATAAGGGATATAGTGGCTCAGCTTAAAGCCTTAGAGGTTACCATGCCAAATTCTTTCCTAGTACACAATATTAGGTGTACTCTACCTCTACAGTATGCCCCTTTCAAAATATCTTATAACACACATAAGGATAAGTGGTCAATTAATGAGTTATTGACTATGTGAGTTCAAGAAGAGGAAATGTTGTTTATGGAAGAGGGCGAAAGGGTGAACTTAACTCTTCATGGAAAAAAGAAAGGGGATCAAGCCAAGAATAAGGGCAAGATTCTTGATCATTCAGTTATAAAGAAAGAGCCAAAGTAATTCTTTTGCAAGAAGAAAGGACATATGAAGAAAGTGTTGGACAAGTGGCATCAATAACTTAAGAGGGGGGTGAATTAAGTTAAAAAATTTCTCATTTAATTGACTTCTAAATCCCCTTTTAAATCTATATGATAAGAATATTGAAGATGAAGATGAAAATTATATCAACAGAATACTTCAAGTGTGCAAGATAAATAAAATATGCAAGATAAAGTAATCAAGATAGGAAAGAGAGAAATGCAAACTCAGTTTATCCTGGTTTGGCCACTTCCTCTGCCTACGTTCAGTCCTCAAGCAACCCACTTGAGATTTCCACTAACTTTGTAAAAAATCCTTTTTACGACTTCTGAACACCCGAGAGATCCATTTCTCTTGTGTTCAGGAAACTCACAATTCAAGAGACAAACAACCTCTTGATCTCAATAGTCTTTAAAGAAAGTACAAATGTTTTTCTCTCTTTTAGAGAAGAAGATACAAGAGAAAGTTCTTAAAAGAATCCTTAATTAATTTGCAAGTGTTTAGCCAATGATTTGTTTTTGAGAGGATAAGACAATAATGTTATGAAAAACTCTCTAAAAACTTTTGTAGATAAGTCACATATTTATAGGCCCTTGGTGGTTTTTAAAAACTTATGAAGGGATGTGACTTTTTAGAGTAACTTTTAAAATTTCTCCACTGGTAATCGGTTACAACTCTTTGGTAATCGATTACATAGTTATATAATGAGGAGTCATGACTTTTCAATTTGAATTTTTGTAGTTCGGTTACTGGTAATCAATTACAGACAAGTGGTAATCGATTGCAGCTTTCAAATTTCAAATTTTAAAATTTAAATTTTAAATTTCAAATTTTCTAAAAAGCTTTTTAAAATAATTTTACTTCTGATAATTGATTACGAGGGGAAAATTCCTTTTTCAGAAATGTTAAAAAATATTTTAAAATCTTTTTATAATCAATTTAAAAACTATGTTGTGAGGTCAAACCTTTGCAATCACTAAGAGACTCTTTTAACAAAGATAGACTAAGACTTAGCTTTCTTCTTGATCTTTGTTTTCTTGGTCTTGATTTGGACTTGAAATCAAACTTGTGTTGCTTCTGTATTGGCATCATCAAAACCTTCATACACATACATTCACATTCTTCTCCTTTTTATGATGACAACCAACTGAAATCATTTACTGAAAATATTTCTTTTTTGAGACGATCACTCCCCCTTAAGTTTGCAATCATTGCTTAGTAGAAAATATTTTCAGAAAGGGTTGCAGGAAAAAAAATATACCTTGTACCTTATATGATTCTCTCCGCCTTTGGCAACATCAAAAAGACGATAACACCAGAATAGAAACAAGCATTCACATACTCAGGAGAAAAAAATAGAAGAAGCGAAATAAACCCATTCATGGACAGAAATAATCAAGAAGTCACAAAGGAATCAACCAATTGCAAAACACATCAAGTCTTAAACAGTAATAAGAATGACCAAAGCATTCAAGAACAACCAAGTCCAAAACAAAAATATAAAGAACCAAATCCGAAATAAACCCAATGCAGAAAGTTTGAAATATCATGGAAATTAAAGACAGATAATGCTAGAAATCAGGACAAATATGTGATTATAAGTAATCAATACACAATTAAGTAATCAAAAATATTTATGAGTATGAACAATCACAAAAAACAACCATCAAATTGCAATTATTATAAACATTCAAAGTGATCAATCATCATAAACAAGCAAAACAACCGTTTCACTCAACCAAAGTAAACAATCATCATAATCAAGCTTGAAAAATAACTATCAAACACAATCATTTTACTCAACCAAAGTAAACAATAATCATAATTAATCATGATAAACAATCAAAGTTAAACATTCATCACAATCATCATAATCAAGCATGATAATTAAACAGTATAAACATCCAAAGTGGCTAGGATTCTAAGTTATTTAGGTCTATGAGTCCTAATTCTCTTCTAATAGCAAAGAAGTTTTCTTTGGGGAAAGGTTTTGTGAAAATATCAGCTAACTGATTCTTTGTGTCAACAAATTCTAATATGCAATCCCCTTTTTGAACATGATCTCGAAGGAAGTGATGCCTTATTTCAATATGCTTTGTTCTAGAGTGCAAAATAGGATTTTTGGACAGATTAATTGCACTTGTATTGTCACAGTGGATAGGTATATGATCAAGTTTTAAACCATAGCAGAAAGTTGTTGTTTCATCCAGAGTATTCATGCACAACAACTTCTAGCAAAAATATATTCCGCCTCTGCAGTGGATAAGGCAACAGTATTTTGCTTTTTACTATGCCATGATACTAGAGTAAAACTAATGAAATGACAAGTGCCACTAGTACTTTTTCTATCAATTTTGTATCCAACAAAATCAGAGTCAGAGTATCCTACTAAGTTATAAGAGTAATTCTTAGGATACCATAACCCTAGATTTATAGTGCCTAACAAATATCTCATTATTCTTTTAACGACACTAAGGTGAGATTCTTTAGGATTTGCTTGATATCTTGCACACATACAAATACTAAACATTATATCAGGTCTACTTGTAGATAAATAAAGAAGAGATCTGATCATACCTCTATATTTCTTTTTGTCTATTGATTGACCGGTTTCATCCTTATCCAGATAACAAGTAGTGCTCATAGGAGTGGCCATTTGTTTTGCATTTTCCATCCTAAACCTGTTAATTAGTTCTTTGCAATATTTTGACTGACTAATAAATATTCCATTCTTTGTTTGCTTTATTTGTAGTCCAAGGAAGAAATTTAACTCATCCATCATGAACATTTCAAATTCATTTTGCATATCTTGAGAGAATTTTTGCATATAGAATCATTAGTTGACCCAAAAATTATATCATCAACATATATTTGTACTAAGAGAATATCATGAAATTTTCTTTTGATAAAAAGGGTGGTATCAACCTTTCCTCTTGAAAATCCATTTTCTAAAAGAAATTTACTTAGACGTTCATACCAAGCCCTTGGGGCTTATTTTAAACCATATAAAGCCTTTTTCAATTTAAAGACATGATTGGGCTTTTCTGAGTTTTCAAAACCAGGTGGTTGATCAACATATATTTCTTCTTGGATGAAACCATTTAAAAAAACACTTTTAACATCCATTTGATAAAGTTTAAAATACATTATGGATGCAAAGACCAATAGCATTCTAATGGCTTCTAATCTAGCTACTGGAGCATAGGTTTCCTCATAATCTATCATTCTTCTTGATTATATCCTTTGGCCATTAGCCTAGCCTTATTTCTAATTATTATTCCATGTTCATCCAATTTGTTTCTGAATACCCATTTAGTTCCTATAACTGGATGATTATTAGGTTTGTCAATTAATTCCCAGACTTTATTTCTTTCAAATTGATTTAACTCTTCTTGCATAGCAATAATCCAGTGTTCATCAATTATGACTTCATTTAAATTTTTAGGTTCAATTAAAGAAAAAAAAGTCATATTATGGCATGCATCTTTGCGAGAGTGTCGAGTTGTTACCCCTTTTGAGATGTCACTGATGATATTATCAAGAGGATGATGCTTTGAAGTTCTCCACTCTCTTGGAAGATCTATATTTGTTTTATTTTCATCAATTTGACAGCCTTCTTCATTTCCACTTCCTTTGCCTTTGTGCCCTTTCTCATCAATGTGCATGTCTTCTAATGAATTTGTAATATCATCAAGTGTTTCCTTTCTTGGCCTTATAGGGTTAGTCTCATAAAAAAACAACATGGATAGATTTTTCAATAATCATAGTTCTTTTGTTATAAATTCTAAAAGTTTTACTATTTAAGGAATAGCCAAGGAATATACCTTCATTAGATTTTGCATCAAACTTACCTAAGTTGACTTTCCCGTTGTTTAGCACAAAACACTTACATCCAAAAATATGAAGATGAGAAATGTTCAGTTTTCTTCCTTTGTACAATTCATATGGAATTTTCTTTAAGATTGACCTAATTAAAGCTTTATTCATTATATAGCATGCAGTATTAACAGCTTCAGCCCAAAAATATTTAGGAAGATTTGTATCATTAAGCAAAGTTATGGCTATTTCTTCTAAAGATCTATTTTTCCTCTTAACTACTCCATTTTGTTGAAAGGGTTCTAGGTGCAGAAAAATTATATTCAATGTTATTTTCATCACAAAATGATTCAAAATCCTTATTTTCAAATTCTCCTCCACGATCACTCCTAATAGATGCAATATTGAGATTTTTCTTGTTTTGAATGATTTTAGCAAGTTTCTTAAAAGCATGAAAAACATCTCTTTTGTGAGTGAGAAATAATGTCCATGTGAATCTTGAATAATCATCAACTATAACAAGAGCATAGTAATTTCCTCCAAAACTCATAGTTCTAGAGGGACCAAAAAGATCCATATGCAAAAGTTGTAAGGATTGAGTTGTAGAAACAATATTCTTTGATTTGAAAGAAACCCTTACTTGTTTCCCTTTTTGACATGCATCACACAATTTATCTTTTTCAAATTTGAGTTTTGGTAAACCAATTACTAAATCCTTAGAAATTAGTTTATTTAAATGTTCCATGTTTATATGAGCAATTCTTCTATGCCATAACCAAGAATCATCATCTTTACTAAGAAAACATTGAGCATGATTTGATGTTTTATCTAAATTTATCATGTATACATTATTAGTTCTATAGCCTATATGTTTTATATTTTTATCTTGTTTATTTTCAATAACACAATTATGAGAGTCAAATGATACTAGAAAGCCTTTATCACATAATTGACTAACACTTAGTAGACTATGCTTAAGACCATCAACAAGTAAAACATTTTCAATGAAGGTAGATAGATTCGTACCTATTTTTTCGATTCTAAGAATTTTACCTTTGTTGTTGTCTTCATAAGTCACATGTCCATTTTCCTTAGGATATATGAGTAAATTTTGATGCATCTCCCATCATGTATTTAGAGCATCCGCTATCAATGTACCAGCTTTTCTTCAAGAAATCCTTCATTCACATAATTATGTTTTTGACTTAGGTACCCAAATTTTTTTGGGTCCTTGATTGTAACTTTTGATCAAAGATTCATTTGGAACCCATATCATTTTAATGTTACTACTATTTTTCCTAAAATAAAATTTTGATGCACTATGTCCTTTCTTTCCACAGTAAAAACATGTTAAGAAAGGAGAACTATTCTTTTGAGAAGATGCAAAGAAGTTTTTATAGATTTTTGCCAAGAGTAAGTTTGGCAAGAGAATCTTTTAGATCTTTAATTTCTACTTTAAATTTATCGCAACATTTACATGAGTGAGATACTTTATTAATATCTTGTGTGGTAGAAGATTGATTTGTATCAATTTTTTTAATGTTTTGACTTCGGTTTCAAGATTTTTTAGTTCTATATTTAATTTCATAACTTCTTTTTCTAAATTTGAAATTTTTTTCTTAGAAACCGAAACTAGTTTAGCAAGTTTGACCGATTCTTTATGCAAGTCATTAAATGCATCTTGAAGTTCATCAAAGGAAATAGATAGGTTATTGTTAGAAGATGTTACCTCTTCTTCACTTTCATAATTTTTAGCCATGAGACTTAGATTCACGACTTCATTTTCTGAATCTCCGGATGAATTCATATTGTTATCTTCCCAAGTGATGTAAGCTTTCTTTGCCTTCTTATCTTTAAAGGTTTTCTTGTCAGATTTTTCCATTCTTCTCTTGAAACTAGGACAATCAACTCTTAGATGTCCAGGTTGATTACATTCATAACACTTTGGAATAGAAGATGAATCTTCTCCTCTTTTATTTGGATTGAAGTTTGTTCTTCTTTGATTTCCTTTGTTCCTTAGCAACTTATTGAATCTCTTTATGAAGAGACTGAAATCATCATCTTCTTCTATTTCATTCAAGTCCTCTTTGTCACTTTCTTCTTGAATGGAATATGAGGTTTTAAGTGCAATTCCTTTCTTTTTCTTGTCGTTTTCTTCATGTTGGTTTAGTCTCATAAGTTCCATTTCGTGTTCCTAAAGCTTTCCAAACAGAGTTGCAAAAGACATGTTAGCATGATCTCTCGATTCTGCAATTGCAATTACCTTTGGTTGTCATTCCCTACTTAAACATCTTAGTACTTTGTTAATGAGATCCTCGTTAGGAAATATCTTTCCTAATGATGCAAGATGATTAACTATACATGTGAATCTCTTTTGCATATCCTGTATGGTCTCATTTTGATTTATTCTAAAAAGTTCATATTCGTGTGTTAGGGTATTTATTCTAGATCTCTTAACACATGTTGTTCCTTCATGGGTTACTTGTAGTGTATCCCATATTTCTTTTGCATTCTTATAATTTGAGACTCTAAAGTATTCATTCATTCATAATGCAGAGGTAATTATATTTTTAGCATTTAAGTTATATTGTACCCTTCTTCTTTCCTCTTCATCCCATTATTCCCTAGGTTTTTCTATAGTTGCATTTCTCATTATCATTTTAAGGATGTAAGAACTGATTTCAAGAGCTTCCCAGATGTTTGAATCTATAGCCTCTATGAAGATTTGCATGTGGGTTTTCTAGTAATGATAACCTACACCATTAAATATAAGAGGCCTATCAATGGAGTTTCCTTTGGGAAATAGGAAGTTTGATGAGGTCATAATTATTCTTGAAGTTTCTAAACTTTATACAAGAATCAAGCTCTGATACCACTTGTAGGACAAGTGATTTCAATAACTTAAGAGGCGTGGAAGGGTGAATTAAGTTAAAAAATTTCTTGTTTAATTGACTTCTGAATCCCCTTTTAAATCTATATGATAAGAATATTGAAGATAAAGATGAAAATTATATCAACAGAATACTTCAAGTGTGCAAGATAAATAAAATATGCAAGATAAAGTAATCAAGATAGGGAGGAGAGAAATGCAAACTTAGTTTATCCTGGTTCGGACACTTCCTGTGCCTATGTCCAGTCCTCAAGCAACCCACTTAAGATTTCTACTAACTTTGTAAAAAATCATTTTTACAACTTTTGAACACCCGAGGGATCCCTTTCCCTTGTGTTAAGGAAACTCACAATTCAAGAGACAAACAACCTCTTGATCTCAATAGTCTTTAAAGAAAGTACAAATGTTTTTCTTTCTTTTAAAGAATAAGATACAAGATGAAGTTCTTAAAAGAATCCTTAATTGATTTGCAAGTGTTTGACCAATGATTTGTTTTTGAGAGGATAAGACAATAATGTTATGAAAAACTCTCTAAACACTTTTGTAGATAAGTCACATATTTATAGGCCCTTGGTGGCTTTTCAAAAACTTATTAAGGGATGTGACTTCTCTGAGTAACTTTTAAAATTTTCCCGCTGGTAATCGATTACAACTCCTTGGTAATCGATTGCACAGTTATGTAATGAGGAGTCATGACTTTTCAATTTGAATTTTTGTAGTTCCGTTACTGGTAATCAATTACAGACAAGTGATAATTGATTACAGCTTTCAAATTTTAAATTTCAAATATCAAGTTTTAAATTTCAAATTTCAAATTTTTTAAAAAAGCTTTTAAAATAATTTTACTTCAGGTAATCGATTACAATGCCTGGTAATCGATTACAATGGAAAAATGCCTTTTTCAGAAATGTCAAAAAATATTTTAAAACCTTTTTATAATAAATTTAAAATTATGTAGTGAGGCCAAACCTTTACAATCACTAAGAGACTTTTTTAACAAAGATAGACTAAGACTTAGCTTTCTTCTTAATCTTTGTTTTCTTGGTCTTGATTTGGACTTGAAATCAAACTTGTATTGCTTCTGTATTGGCATCATCAAAACCTTCATACACATACATTCATAGAAAGATTGCTCAAAATTTAAGAGCTGACTCAATAAGAAAGGTACTACATTTGCTTTTGTTTGTTATTAATCTAATATGGTTAATGTTAATCATAACACATGGTGGATTGATTCTTGTTCTACAATCCATGTTTCTAATACCTTATAAGGTGTGGAAAACCTAAGGAGGTCAATAGGAAGTGAACATTATATTTATTCAGGAGGCAAGATGAGCTTACATGTGGAAGCCATTGGGTCATGCAGCTTAGTTTTAAGCAGCGGTTTCATTTTGTGTTTAGCAAAGACATTTTATGTTTCATGTTTTTCTAAGAATTTGATTTTTGTATCAAGACTTGTATCATTGGGTTTTTCCTTTAATTTTCTGGATTCTGTTTTTTTTTAATAAATCTAGAATTATTGGTTTTGGTGCATTACTTGATGGGTTTTACTTTATTGAATTGCAAAATGATGTTGCTTATAATTCTATGCATGTTACTACTGGGTTAAAATGATGTGTTGTGAATGAGGAATCCTTTATGTTGTAGCACTAAAGATTAAGACACATCTCAATCGAGATAATTAAGAGATTGGTAAATAAATGGGTACTTAGTGCTTTGAATTTTGCTAATTTTGAAATTTGTATAGATTTCGTTAAGGGTAAGCAAACTAAAAAGTCTAAGAAGGGTGCAAAGAAAAGCTCACACACATTAGAAATCATAGACACAGATATTTGTTGTCCAGACATGGACTCAAGTTGTTTAAAATATTTTATCACTTTTATAAACGATTGTTCACGATATATGTATCTCTAATTACTTTATTCTAAAGATGAAGCTTTAGATGCCTTTAAAGTTTTTAAGGCCGAAGTGGAGAAACAATGAGGAGAGCAAATTAAGATCGTGAGATCCGATAGAGGTGGAGAGTACTATGGTAGATACATAGAGAATGGACAAACACCCAGTTTATTTATAAAGTTTCTTCAAGAACATGGAATTGTTGCCCAGTACATTATGTCTGGTTCTCTTGATCAGAATGGTGTGGCAGAAAGAAGAAATCGAACTTTAATGGACGTGGTAAGGAGTATGAAGAGTAATAGAAAACTTCCTCAATTCTTGTGGATTGAAGTACTAAAGACAATTGTGTATATATTAAATTGAGTTCCAACAAAGGTTGTCTCAAAGACACCTTTTGAGTTATTCAAAGGTTGAAAACCAAGTTTGTGACATATACACATTTGGTGATATCCTTCTGAAGTGAGTATTTATAACCCCACAAGAGAATAAACTAGATCCGAGGACTATTAGTGGTATTTCATTGGATATGCTGAAAGGTCCAAGGGGTATAGATTTTATTATCCATTACATAACACTAGGATTGTGGAATTAAGAAATGCAAAATTTCTTGAGAATGACTTGATCAGTGGGAGTTATCAATTTCAAGACATTGCTTCTAAAAAGGATTACTATGAAACTCAACCCTCTGGCTCAAGTGATAGATTGATTGTCATTCACACAAGCTATTGAAAATGACCCTATAGATCAAGTTGTTGATAAGGAACAAGAAGATAATGTTGAACAACCTATTGAACAATCGATTGAACAACAAGTTCCTCAAGAAGATGGTGAGGCAACATTGAGAAGATCTACTAGAGTCAAAAGATCAACAATTCCTAGTGATTATGTAGTGTATATAGAAGAATCGAACTACAACATTGGACTTGTAAATGATCCTGAAATGTTTTCATAGGCCATGAGTTCTAAGGAATTAAACTTGTGGTACAATGCCATGAAAGATGAGATGGATTCTATGGTGTCTAACCAAGTCTGGGATCTCATTGAGTTGCCTGATGGTGTAAAAGCCATTGGATGTATATGGGTCTTTAAAACCAAGAAAGACTCACAAGGCAACATTGAGAGACATAAGGCAAGACTTGTTGCCAAAGGTTTTACTCAAAGAGAAGGAATCAACTATATAAAGACATTTTCTCTTGTATCAAAGAAAGATTTTTTCCGAGTAATTATGACATTAATAACTCATTTTGACTTTGAGTTACATCAAATGGATGTGAAAACGATATTCCTTAATGGTCATCTAGAGGAAAAGGTTTACATGAAACAACCAGATGGATTCTCCTCTAGTGATAATGAACACTTAGTTTGCAAGCTTAATAAATCCATCTATGGATTGAATCAAGTCTCCCGCCAATGGTATTTGGAATTTCATGAGGTCCTCAGTTCATTCGATTTTGAAGATAACATCATGGATCAATGTATATACCAGAAGGTCAGTGGGAGTAAGATTTGTTTTCTTGTGTTATACGTGGATGACATTTTGCTTGTGACTAATGATAAGGATTTGCTATATGAGGTGAAACAATTTTTCTCGAAGAACTTTGATATGAAGGATATGGGAGAAACATCTTATGTCATTGGCATTAAGATCCATAGGGAAAGATCTCGAGGCATTTTGGGTTTGTCTCAAGAGACTTATATCAACAAAGTTCTAGAGAGGTTTAACATGAAAGATTGTTCACCTAGTGTAGCTCCTATTATAAAGGGTGACAAACTTGATTTGAGCCAATGCCTAAAAAAATGATTATGAGTGGGAACATATGAAGAACATTCCATATGCTTTAATTGTTGGAATCCTTATGTATGCTCAAGTTTGCACCAAACCAAACATTGCATATGATGATGGAGTTTTGGGAAGATATCAGAGTAATCTAGGTGTTGACCACCGAAAAGCTGCAAAGAAGGTGATCAGATATCTTCAAGGAACAAAAGACTACATGCTCATGTACAGACAAACTAATGATCTGTAGGTGATTGGCTACTCTGATTTAGACTACGCTGGCTGCATTGATTGTCGAAAATCAAAATCTAGTTACATTTTCATGCTAGCTGGTGGAGCTATATCTTGGAGAAATGCCAAGCAAACCTTGATTGCTACTTCTACTATGGAAGCGGAGTTCGTTTCCTGTTTCGAGGCTACCTCACATGGTGTATGGTTGAAGAGTTTCATATATGAGCTTAGAGTTGTGGACTCTATTTCTAGGCCATTGAAATTGTACTGTGGCAACTCTGTTGCAGTGTTTATGGCTAAGAACAATAAAAGCAGAAGTCGACGTAAGCACATCGACATTGAGTATTTAACCATAAGAGAACGTGTTAAGGAAAAGAAAATGGTCATCGAACACATGAGCACTGAGTTGATGATTGTCAATCCTTTGACTAAAGGCATGCCACCAAAGAATTTTAAGGACCATGTAGTACAAATGGGACTTGGTTCCATGATGTGATTTCATTGTACGTACAATTGTTATTTTTGAAACTCTTATTTAGTTTGATGTTTTCTCATATGGTTTTGTTCACATATTCATTTATTTATTTTGAGAAATACCATTAAGTTTAGATTTTGAATAAATATATGGTTTATTCATTAAGTTGAGAGCTAGCATTTAAAGACTTGATATATTGTGGTACATGGACGATAATACTTGCTATTAGAGAACCTATCACCATGACTCATATATTTTGTTTCTTATTATGACTAATGTTGGGTTAAATGGACCAAGTGGGAGAATGTTGGATTTTCCTGGTTTAGCGAAACAAACTTGCTTTGTTTTTGAATGAATTCCTATTTCTATTTTATGGGAAGAACCATTTCCATTATGGTCCATTTTCCTTTCACGTTCAACCCACGTTGAGCAATGTTCAACAACACCCCATGATCTTATCCATACCCACATTCTGATCCACGAAGGTTGAGCTCTGAGATGGGTAGATCTTTATAAATAGAATCGGGTGCTCTTAGTTTTGCATCACCAAACATACTTCTCTCTTCAGATAAACACACCATCGAGTTTGAGTGAGTGAAGGTATGAAAAACTAAAATTGTGAAGGCTGAAGAAGGTTAATAGCAATGGCTAGAGGTAGGTACCTATGAAATTTATTTTTCTTCTCTGCTTCTGCTGTTTGATCTAAATGTGTTGCTTATGGTTGTCAACATGTTTAGATCGATATTTAGATTTTATACTGTAACCATTCATCACAACAACACAAACACAATTTTATGCTATTAATGAATATAAGCAAATTATAAATAAGCAAATTATTTGGTGGCAATAGGATGTAGAACCATCCCTTAAAAAAAAAGATGCAGAATCAAACCCAAAATAAGGAAAAAAAATAAGGAAAAGTATATTAGAGAAAAAGGAAGATCAATGTGAACAACACCACTCCTTTCGTTTCAAACATGTTTTTGTTTTTATGCTAACTACCAATCATTGGACACAAATTAATTAACAAATAAAATCAAAGAAAATGAAAAAAGCTATGATAAACTAAAATGGCTAGGGTAAGTGTTCGAGTGCAATTATTGTTGTCGAAAACTCATCGACAAATTACAGGTTTGTCGGGGAGCACAAAGATTGGTGAACACTTCCTTCCTACTTCTATAGTGGCCTTCGACTAAGAGATGATGACAACAATGGACCCTTTACATTGCCACTTTGAGCTTTTCTTCAATTCGGTATGGGTCAGGTTTCCTCCCATAGATTGCAACTCATTTGCCTTTTTTGGGTGTGGCGAGGGAAAAATAAAACAAAAAACTACAACGCTAGAGGCGATGGCCATAATGCAGGATTTGGGGAAAAAGGGGAAGGAGGCAGTGAAGGAGGATTGGTGGGTAACAATGACATTTGTGGCAATGATGGGTGGTGACCCAATTGCCAGAGACAATGGAAAGGGAGACAGAGTAAAATAGGGAAAACTTTGATGTGGAGGGTGTATGATAAAAGTGTGTTGTACCTTAGATTAATCTAAGGATTCACAATAATTGTACACTGTGGATCACTTGTGATAGTGGTCCACCCTAAACACCATTCGTAAAATATATGTTTGTGCCTCCTTTTAATTTGATTTATGATTTTACTCCCTCATAATTTTTTTATTGCTTTTAATCCCTCATAAATTGTTATATTTTATTTTTAATTTTTGATATTAATTTAAATTGTGATAACTTAACGAATATAAATCGTGTGAAAAATCTTCTTTTTAAATGTTCATTTTTTTTAATATTTATGGGTGTTTCTTTTCATATGCTAGAAAATTTTCAGTAATTAAAAATCACAAGAAACTTAAATATAAAATTTCCAAGTATAAATTCTATTTATCAATTAACAATTAAAATTAACGTTAAAGATAAAAAATAAAACAAAATAACTTATGATGATTAAAATTGTTAATGAATAAAAGCATTAGGGACTAAAATTAGTTAATTTTTTTAATTAAAAACTAAAATCGAATATATTTAATTAGTAAATAAAAATATAATTAATTCAAATAAAATTGCGAGTAACGAAACACTTACATCAACATAAAATAAAAAACCTACTAGTCTAAAACATATTTTATCCTTTGTTATCAACATAAAGAGTTATTCAATACTTTGTTTCTTATGTGGATAAGACGTACATTTCACTAATTATTATTTTAACTAATAAAATAATAACTCTTTCAATTATTCTCGAAAGGAAAACTTTTTCAATTATGGATTTTATTGATATGCATAAATAAATTTTTACACCCTCAAATTATAACATTTATTTTTTATAAAAAAAATTGAATCTTATCCTAACTATTTTAAATTATGAATTGTAATTAGTTTACAGTATATAACAATTAAACTCTTAAATTATATGAAATTGTTTTATTTTTATTTTTAACTTTATTTACTAAGTTGTCTATTTTAATTTGAAATAATTTATATTTTAATTAAAATTATTCATTATAAATTCAAAATATAATTTTTTTATATATAAAAATATCTATTAATTATAAATTTCTATTATAATATTGTTCATATACTTAAATATATATATATATATATATATATATATATATATATATTAAATAATTGAATAAAAATTTTCATCACGTGCAATAATGCAAACTAGAATACTAGTCATATGTAATAAAAACATATCCATGTTATTGCATTATAGATAATAAATGATACATACACAATTTAGAGAATGAAACTTCCGCCATCTTCACTCTCTTGATTAAACATTATCAACATTTTTTCTTTCTTATCCTTTTGGGTATATCTCTACAACTAATTAAAAAAAAAATATATCATTCAATCATCTTAAACTCTTAAACTATCTTATTTTTTTTTTATCATTATATGTATAATTGATTTTTTAATCCTTTTTTTTAACATACACTCTTTTAATTAAATTTAAGCAATTTTTTTAAAAGAGGTTATAAAAATATAATCAGGAGTGATAGTCTCACTCTTCCACTCTTTTATTAACATTCTCAATACTTTTTTTCTATTTTTTGTTATAAAGTTGCATTTCACTGAGTAATTCTGCAATTAGCCAAAAACTTTTTCCCATAATCATATAAAATTATCTTGTATTCTTATTTTTATCTTAATATATTTTATCTCTATATCTAAATTATATTTTAACATTTTTCTCTTAAATAATCTCTTTTCACAAATTAATTTTTATAGTAAATTTAAAATATATTTTATACATAAAAAGTATTTAATTGCAATATTATTTACATGATTAATTTTTTTATTACAATTTTTAATTTTATAAATATAAGCATATCTTATATATTGCATATGTTAAAATACTACTTATTTATAAATAAGCTGTAATTAGTATTATCATTTGATTGTATATGGATATTATCTAAAAAGATTATAATTTAATTTTATTAATTTTGTTTTAATACAAATTTAACATGGTTTTTATTTGCTAGACATGCATTTTTACCAAAAAAAAAAATCCAAAATATATTTCATTTCTTCAAATAAGTCCTTCAACTTTGTCACTTACTATTAATCTAGTGCCCAAACAGGACTATATTGTTCTTTCGGACTACTTTTTGTTATAATTTTTACTATCTTCAAATACCTAAATATCTTATCTCAATTTCTCATATACATGGACACCAAATTAATTTTTCATGAATTAAATACCTAAATATCTTCTATCCTTCCTCTTTCCTAATCCTAAATATATCATAATTTAGTTTTTTTTAGAAATGACTAACTTTTTTTTTTTTGTAGCATATGACCTAACTTTGTGAAGCTTGACTATTCTAAAAACTTTTTTTCGTAAGCATGTTCTTCCATAAAGTATTTTAGTATCACACTTTGAAAAGGAAGAAAATATTCATATTCTTATTTCCTTATTTCATTCTTATTTGTTAGGAGGTTATTTGTCCTTTTCAATCTCTCAACTTTCTATTTATTTATTTATTTATTTATATACCTGATATTCGTAATCACACACCCTTTTTATTTTATTCTCTTTTATCTTTATCTCTAAATTGAATTATAATAATATAATAATCCATTATAATCCAAAAAGTATAGTTTACATATTCAAAATATTTAATAATTATAAATTTTAAATCTAATCTAATTTATATATTAAAAAATATTTATTTGTTATAAATTTAATCATATAAAGTTAAATATTTTTTTATATAAAAACTAAAATACTAATTTTTAAGAGTTTGTATATAAAAAATGTTTGGGGTCAATTTATTCTTTTTAAGAGAATAAAAATAAAAAATGAGTACGTGTGAAGCATTAATCACTTGTTTGTTAGCACCACTCATATTTCACTCAATGTATAAAAAAGGATTCTGCCAACGATTGTTATAAAATGGTTGACGTCATCAAAGAATTTTTAATATGTTAAACTCTACATTAAACATTTTTAATTTTTGAAAATAAAAATTAAATGGTGATTGTTATGTATTTAATTAATGCAACAAAATATTAATGTTTAATTTTCAATCAGTGTCATAGTTACTCATTTATTTGAACAGATAGCAAAAGAACAAAAGCATGAGGACCTCATAAAGTTGTTTTTAATTCGGAACGTGAATGAAAACAAGAGAAGTAGCAAAAATAAAGTTTGGATTAGGATTAGGAAAAAAAGAAGAAGAAGGATAAGAAGGAAGATAAAATTGAGAGTGATGAGAGTTGTTGTTTGAAGGAGCAGTAGAAGAAGAAGAAGAAGATGACATCGATACCGAAAGAGCCAGAGGAGGTGATGAAGCGGAGAGGAGGATCCGTGTTGGGAAAGAAAACCATTCTCAAGAGCGACCATTTCCCCGGTTGCCACAACAAGCGCTTGCATCCTCACATCGATGGCGCTCCAAATTACCGTCAAGTACGATCATAGGATCATCGTTTCTTTTCGCTTCTTTTCAATTCTCATCATGTTGTTGTTGTTGTTGTTGTTGTTGTTGATGCTGCTAACTAACTCTCTCTCAGGCTGAGTCGTTACACGTGCACGGTGTTGCCATCCCAACCACCGATGGAATTCGAAACGTTCTCAAGCACATTGGTGCTCGAGCTGAGGGCAAGAAAGCGCAAGTTCTTTGGATTAACCTTCGTGAGGAACCGGTATGTATTTATAATATTATTTTATATATTACGTTCTGTTTCTACTGAATTTTACTCTTCTGATAACTGATATATCCTCTACTTCAGTTTCTGCTAACACGAGAAGCTTATTTTATTTTTTCTTCTTCTTATTTTCTTCTCCCGTAAGTGCTTACGGGGAAGTTTATCTAAACTGGCCCGTACATGCACTACAAAATATGAATTACGTGTGTGCTCTTTGCTTGTGCTTCTGGATTTATGAGGAGGACTATCTAGGTCTAGGATCAGTTCAACGTAATCAATAAATATTCGCCACCAATATATTCGTGGCCGAGTTTTTGTTTGGCTGACATTCGTTGAACTTTTATTCTTCTGGCTCTGAATCTGATGATTGACTCTGTTTCAGTAAGATTCTCAGCAGCATCGATCACTCTTTAGTTTTCATTCTCTTACGCTCTTGAAATCAGGTTGTGTACATTAATGGACGTCCCTTTGTTTTGCGTGACGTGGAGAGGCCATTTTCCAACCTTGAATACACGGTATTGATTCATTTTGATATATCCTGTTCTCTTTGTGGTCGATATTCGTGAGGTTATTATGTCTTGGTTCTAAGCTGATGTATTGTGATTTGTGATACTCAACACTTTGGGATTAACTTGATTCAGTTGAATCGAGCTCATTGATGTTTCAACTGAAATTCGTCCGGCTTTTAATAGTTTTGCCTCTTTGTATGTAATCAGGGAATTAATAGGGAAAGAGTTGAACAAATGGAAGCTCGATTGAAAGAAGACATTTTGATGGAAGCTGCAAGGTATGGCTGTGGTTCCTTTTGGTACTTCCCCCTAGTATGCACTGTGGAATTCATGGCATGGATGCCTTAACTGCTATCTAAACTTGCATTGCATGACAAGCAATCTTATTTTTGAAATGGCATAACAGATATGAAAATAAGATCCTTGTGACTGATGAACTGCCAGATGGTCAGATGGTGGACCAATGGGAATCAGTGTCATGTAATTCTGTGAAGACACCACTAGAGGTATGGGTTAAACTTATTTACAGTGGGAGTGTGATTCTACTCAATCATTTTGCTGAACAAAATGCGCCGAAGTTATTTTCTTGGCTGTAGGTGTACCAGGAATTACAAGTGGCAGGATACCTTGTTGACTATGAACGTGTTCCTATAACTGATGAAAAATCCCCAAAGGAATGGGATTTTGATATTTTGGTTAGTTCTTGTGTATTAAATATTTATTCGAATAAAAGCTTATGAACAAGTTTTGTTTGCATGGCAATTATGCTTGATCCTGATTCATGATTTCATCCCATTTGTTTTGATGCCATTTCCTGGACATGTATTCCCTTAATCCAATCAAGAGCTTGGATGATGTAGTATCCTTTATTGTCTTCTCAATGACCGTCTAATAAACATTGTGATAATATTAATATATTTTATTTTGGTACAGTTGCAATAGTTATTGACATAGCAGAAATACTCATATTTAGTTTCCTGAAACCAATGACTTCATGTATCTTAGACACTCTTCGTCTTGATTTTAGGTTCATAAAATTTCACAAGCTGATGTAAATACAGAGATCATTTTTAATTGTCAAATGGGGCGTGGACGAACTACAACTGGAATGGTCATTGCAACTTTGTTTTACCTCAATCGAATTGGAGCTTCTGGTACCTATTTTATTTCAATTTTAACTTTTCTTATATCAACTTCTTTGCTTTTATTTTCCATTTAATTTCATGTATTTCATTGTTCATCACTTCAAATTTGATCTCAAGTTAATGATGTTTTGCATAGTTACATATTTAGCATCTGATGTTAAGATGCATATTTTTTCTGTTTGATGAAAAAATGATAATTTTCTTTAAGATGCACTGCTTTGCCACACTGATACAGTGATACCATAGCACATGAATAAGCATTCCAGTATTTGGTTAAAATGAAATGTCTATAGGTTTTTCAATTTATGTGGCAATTTTTTTGTAAAGCAACATTAGGCAGCAAGTGCATCCTTTTAGTACTTAGAATGTGTTTGAATAGCCATCACTCACATTGAACACTTATGACCATGAGAGTGGGATTGGTGTTCAACATGCCTCAGAAAGTTACAACGAAGTAAAACAAACATACCCTTAGTAGT
This sequence comes from Glycine soja, assembly GCF_004193775.1. Classification (NCBI taxonomy): domain Eukaryota; kingdom Viridiplantae; phylum Streptophyta; class Magnoliopsida; order Fabales; family Fabaceae; genus Glycine; species Glycine soja. The sequence goes on along the minus strand of NC_041011.1, from coordinate 38,959,677 downwards.
ACTACTGTCTACCCTGGTTGTGTTACATGTTATGAGTTTTCTGGAAGAGCAGCTAACTATTTCTCTAGCTTCTTGTAAAAAGTTATACTTACAGAAATACAGCTCTTTAGGTTTTTTCTGTAGGGTATATTTTTGTTCATACTACTTCTAGTTACAGGTTTCTTGTCTGGCTAGACCACAGGATTGCCATGTGAGTCAGTATATATGTATGAATGATTCTACCATATTACCAGAGAGCACTAACCTACAATAACAGTAAGAAAAAGCTCAATAGTCAATGCACCTGTTGGATTGAGCAATGATGGGCTGAACTAGGTAGTAGGTTGGGATTATCTGTTTTCAAATCCTTACCCATACATACATAAGGGATTTGTTCCAAGAAATTGAGGTTATGATGCATTTGGTAAACATGTTAGAATGGATCAGAACATGTGTTCTATTATAGGTTTGGTTTATTTTAAGAATAAGACAGATCTGGATACGAGGTTAAATAAGTAGTATATCTTGGTTGCACTAAAGGGTGGAAATAAAGAACTACTTTACCATTTATTTCTTTTTATTGAAAAAATTACTAACATTTCTCAATCAGACCGGACTCGCTGGAGTTGTTGCCAGTGCTGTCAGTGATGGAGGAGTGGCTGGGGGTAGAACTGGTGTAGACCCATTGCTGATACATGTGATTTTGTGGTGCTGCCAATTCTCTTTCACAGCTCAACATTCTGGCCATGAACCACCGAAAGCTCTCCTTCGTAGCTGGTCTATGGAATGGTCTCATAAACCAATTCCTTCTCTTTCCCTTCTACTTCACATAATAAATAGGTTTTCAATTTTCTTGAACTAGTTTCTATTTGGTGATTCAATGCCTTGAAACTGTGGCTTTTTCCTATTTTAGATTGTTGATTGTGATTTTCTCTCTCTGTTTTGGTTTTATTTTCAATAGTACCTTGAAAAATAAAAGCTTGGATTGATATGCTATGATGAAGTGTGCTCTTCTGGTATTTATTCATATTTTCAGAAGCAATCTTGATTATGGAATGACATGACTGATAGACTATTACTAGATAATGTAGGGATAGACTAATACTAAATAATCTAGGGGTGTCAGGAATTATTGTTTTGGAACCAAAGAGAAGTTGAAATTTGGGTCAGGATATGGTTATAAATTGAAGAAAGTATTATGTTCACTTAAATAGGTGTCAAATGCAAAATAGGACACTTGTTCCTGTTGTTCTAGAGTTTCTGAACACACTATGTAGTACATCAATGTCCCATGCTCTTCCCTCCTATCAGCATACCAAATGCTACCTGTTAGGGTATTTACTGAATTATCCTTGTTCACTTAGAAAAATAATTGGACTTAAGCTTACAATTATTGAATTTCTTTAATGATTTCAATCAATTTATCCTTTCTTCTTTGTCATTCAGTTTAGATCATAGGGTTACCGGTTGAATTTTCATTTAAAAAAATGTTGAATTTATCCAAATACATGATAGGGATTCCAAGAAGCAATTCAGTTGGTAGAGTTTCTCAATGCTTGACTAATGTTGCTGACTATATACCAAATTCAGAGGAGGCAATTCGAAGGGGAGAATATACAGTCATAAGAAGCTTGATTCGGGTGTTAGAGGTATTGCTGTATTGGTATCAGCTTTAATATTTCTTTTAGACAATATAACATGTTTGTCCTAAATAGTTGACTTACTTCCAGGGTGGTGTTGAGGGGAAAAGACAAGTGGACAAAGTCATTGATAAGTGTGCCTCAATGCAGGTATCTGTTTTGAGGATAGCCTCAGTATTCCAAGCGAGGAATAGTCTCACACCCAAAGGGTTTGAGAAAACCTTGCAAGGACAGGAACCCCCCTCCTAAGTTGGCTGTTTATACTGTTTCTTAGATGTTGCAAATTTCTTGTACTTGGAGGTTGGCATTTTGTGTATCATAAAATTACCTCATTTATTTCTTGTTTTGCTTTTATTTCAGAACTTGCGTGAAGCAATTGGCACCTACCGTAATAGCATTCTGTGGCAACCAGATGAGATGAAAAGAGAGGCATCACTTTCTTTTTTTGTGGAGTACTTGGAAAGATACTACTTTTTAATATGTTTTGCTGTATACATACATTCAGAAATGGCTACACTCTGTTCGAGTTCTGTGGATCGTAGTAGTTTTACTGACTGGATGAGGGACAGGCCAGAGCTCTACAGCATTATTCGCAGGTTACTTTTTTCCCCAATAATTATGTGAAGTCTTAATTTTGCTGATTTTCTTTCATAATGTCACTTGGTCTATGGACCCGTGTCTATTGGTTACTGAATCAAACTGATTGTGACCAGTGAATTGTTTTGGGCCAAGTATACCTACCTAGTGTCAAGTTTGTCAAACTCGATAATCTGTGTAAACTTTTGGAACTTTGATAGACTTGACTTGTAAAATCGTAAGAGTTTTCCTGGAAAAAAAATAATATTAAAAACCTATTAGTGGCATATATGCATAAAATAATACTCTTAGCACAATAATAATTCAACATTTCAACTCCATAATAAAGTAGAGTAGCAACCCACAATAATAAAGTGCGATAGTACAATAGTGCCAATTAAGACCAACCTACATAAATGACCAAATCATTTATTAGTTTCAAAACTGAAAACATTTCAGAAGAGTATTTCTTCAAATCATTTGTGTCCTAGTAAAACAGTCACTGTGGGGTCAATGAGGGGCAAAAATTCCATTTGATTTCAAACTTTAACTCGCTTCTTGACTCGAGAATTTATGTGAGTTTAAACTAGTTAAAGAGTTTATCTAAAAAATTAACTCGTTTTCTCTACCTTGAATTGTAAACTTGTAACAGTTTACTAGCTAACTTGAGAGTTTGACAGCCTTTCCTAGCATTGAAAAATTGAACTACATTAATGCATTTGAGCTTGCTTGTATATTGAGACATCATATTTTGTTCAGTCTGAGGTGGTAGTTGTTAGTTGTCCTTGCACATTGGTACTTCTATTAAAGAAATCCTTGATGTTGATATTGTTTTTTAGGCTCAAAAGTTTAAATAATCAATCAAGTCTTGTCATCAAATATGCTAGTGTGGTTCTTAGATTGCCATTAGCTTTTGATAGTGAAGATCTCTAACGAGTTGTGATGATTGCATGATGCATGGTTAAGTTGAAATGCTTCTTGATTTTCCCAAAGATATCCTTTAAGGATTCCAATTTTTTCCCCCAAAGAAATGAGCCTTGATCTGGAAAATCTATTGGGACATTATGCTATGATTCTGTAGTACCTTTTTGACCTAACTAAACTTTGGCTACTTTGTTTGCTCGTTTGTGTGGCTTGACATCAGTTATCTGGATAGAGGCAAGATGAACTTGACTCCTTATGAAATATTCACTAACCTTATAGTTTAGGGATTTTTTTGGTTGATATTTATTAGAATTGGGAATGGACTAGGCCTAACTCAATAGTCTCACTCTCAAAAGTTAGCTTAAGGGTGGACAAAGTCATTAGAATGAGTATTTGGTCATAGCCTTAGCCAATGAAGGATCGTACCACACCTCTCATGCCTAGGCCTGTACATTTGGATCATGAGGTTTTTAGGATTGGACATCTTATGGCTCAACATTAGGATTGAATTGGTTTTGATGCTGTATTAGAGTTAAGAATAGACTTAGCCTAACTCAACCCCAAAAGCTAGCTCAAGGTGAAAGGATTGCTCAAGCCATGATAGGGACTATTTTGGTCATATCTCTTGCTGATGTAGGATCTTAACAGTATTCACTGAAAGCTGCTATAGAGTCTGCTAACAGTATGGCCTTTTCTTATCTAGTGTTCACCCCTCTCATTAGTCATTACTTGAAAAAAATTTCCCTTCATATTAGTAGGCCAATTATTCATGAATTAGATTTCTGATTGTATTTGTTAACTTGTTGACCTTATGATTGCTAATATTTGGCATGAATCATTTATTTCCTATGCTGCTTATTTGCATTGCAGGTTGTTGAGGAGAAATCCAATGGGTGCACTTGGATATTCCAATTTGAAGCCATCTCTAAAGAAGATAGCTGAATCTACTGATGGTCGTCCTTCTGAGATGAGTGTGGTTGCTGCCTTGAGAAATGGCGAAGTTCTTGGCAGTCAAACTGTTTTGAAAAGTGATCACTGTCCTGGATGTCAACATCCAAGATTACCCGAGAGAGTGGAGGGAGCACCAAATTTCAGAGAAGTTCCTGGGTTTCCAGTTTATGGGTGGCAAATCCAACTATTGATGGTATTCGATCTGTCATTCGTAGGATTGGTAGCTCCAAAGGTGGACGCCCAGTACTTTGGCATAATATGAGAGAAGAACCTGTTATTTACATCAATGGGAAACCATTTGTTCTTCGTGAAGTTGAAAGACCATACAAAAACATGCTGGAATACACGGTAAAAATTACTTTGAATCTTTTACATACCTCTTCAATAAACTTTCAGGTTAAGGAAAGTGGTAGTGCAAACTAGATGTTGATTTTAGAAAAGTTGGTCTCTCCTGTGGTTTTCAATTCACTAGTTCATATACCTCATTTGGCTTTCCAAAATTATCTTGTAGACTGCAGTATGTCAATAGGATGTTGTCATTCTGTTGGCATGAGCTGGTGCATAATAGGGAGAATAGAGTGTCACTGGCATGGTGATATGTGTGTACAGTGTTGCCTTTATTATTTCTGCCAAAGATGCGATTGTGTCATTATAATACCGTCTGCTAGCTCTTAACTGCTTTACCTTGTATGAACACAGCACAGTTTCACTCCGAAATAATATTATGTGAGATAAACTGCAGAACTTATAATGTATGGTCTTGTCATGTGATTTGCTCTGACCTATCATACCCAAAGATTGAAATATGAAATTCATAGCTGAGTGTCGGTTGTAGGGGATATGTAACTGCACATGTGCACATACCTACACATACAGCATTGGTTGAATGCAATTTGACCCTATAAAATCTGGCCAAATCCCCTTCACTTTGTTTGCTGCAGGTTAGGGGAAATTTCAAAAAATATACACATTCATGCTAATGCTGAAGTAGATATAGCATGAAGCATATCTAAGTAGAATCTAAGATGCCATTTGGTGCCTCATAATTTCACAGCAGTTTGTCAATTTTGTGCCAAATTGTCTGAATTGGATATTGCAATTTGTGCTTTCAGGGAATTGGTCGTGAAAGGGTAGAGAAAATGGAGGCTCGATTAAAAGAAGATATCCTACGAGAAGCTGAACAGTATGGCAATGCAATAATGGTTATCCATGAAACAGATGATGGGCATATATATGATGCTTGGGAGCACGTCACTTCTGAAATGATTCAAACCCCACTTGAAGTTTTTAAAAGCCTGGAGGCTGATGGATTTCCGATTAAGTATGCACGTGTTCCCATCACTGATGGAAAAGCTCCTAAAAGCTCTGACTTTGACACTGTGGCTTTCAATATTGCTTCTGCTGCTAAGGACACTGCTTTTGTTTTCAATTGTCAGGTAGTTTCTTCATCCTTTATCTCCTCTTCTGTATTCTTTGTGGACATCTTCATTTATATTTCTGTCTATTGGTTCTTCTCTTGCCTAGTATTTCTCTTTTCGTCTTTTACTGCTAATATCCCTTTCATATATCAGATGGGTAGGGGCAGGACAACCACTGGCACTGTCATAGCATGCCTTGTGAAACTTCGAATTGATTATGGAAGACCTATTAAAATATTGAGAGATGATATGACCCGTGAAGAAGCGGATGGGGGTTTCTCGGGTGGAGATGAAGTTGGGGGCTATGTTACTGCATTAACTCCTGATACTTTGCAAATAATGCCTGACGAGAAACAAAGTCATGCTTTTGGTATAAATGACATTCTCTTGTTATGGAAGATAACAGCATTTTTTGATAATGGGGTGGAGTGCCGGGAGGCCTTAGATGCTATTATTGATAGATGTTCTGCACTTCAAAACATTCGCCAAGCTGTTTTGGAATATAGAAAAGTATTCAATCAGCAACATGTTGAGCCTAGGGTAAGGAGGGTGGCATTATATCGTGGTGCTGAGTACTTGGAACGGTACTTCCGTCTTATTGCTTTTGCAGCATATCTTGGAAGTGAAGCATTTGATGGGTTTTGTGGACAAGCAGAATACAAAATGGCATTTAAGAATTGGATGCATGAAAGGCCAGAGGTGCAGGCTATGAAATGGAGCATCAGATTGAGACCAGGGCGATTTTTTACTGTCCCTGTAATTTTTTTTTCCTACTTAAAGTTATTTTTCTCCTGCCCCCAAAGGATTGAAGTAATTAATATTTCCTATTGTCATTTAATTGTAGGAAGAGTTGAGAGCACCACAAGAATCTCAGCATGGAGATGCAGTAATGGAGGCTTTCGTCAAAGCCCGGAGTGGTTCTGTTCTTGGGAAAGGCTACATACTGAAAACGTATTTCTTTCCTGGTCAGAGAACTTCTAGCCACATACAAATACATGGTGCACCACACGTTTACAAGGTAAGCCTACATATGTAAGGACTGATAAAGAAACAAACTATCATCAAATTTGTGATCCAGAGGGTCAGGCAACACATCCAGTGGAGACCTGCAGGATCATAAGTTGTTGGTAGAATTAGCATCTTTAATGTGTTATTGGTGTAAGTGTATTCATAATTCGGTTGCAGATTTCATTCTGATATTTGTTATCTTGTAATTGGATAATCTCATCTTCCACTGTTACGTTAGAGGTGGTTTTGAGTATCCTTTCTAATTATAGAATAGCAAGTCTTTTCATTGTTTTATTAAATTTAAAGGCTACCGTAGTGACATATAAGCTTGTAAATTTCATCTTGATATTTCTTTTATCAACATAAGTGATATCATGGCAACCAAAAGAATTGGTAACAGAGTGCGATATATACAGGGTTTCTATGTCCAAAAGCTGGCCTCATTGTTTTAAAAACTGAAACTTACCTATTGCCAGATTAATCTGTTGAATTGTGAACTGGCCTGGTTATCAGTCTTTTGCCCCTGTAGATTGAGAACAGTGAAAAATTTGTCAACACTGGATTGAAACAATCAAAATACAGTTATAAAGTTATTTTTATCATTATGAATTCTAATCCATAAGTTTATGTATCTAATATCAATTTCTTTTTTTGATCTAATAATATATGAGCTTTACAATTACAACAATATTTTACTGATTGGGAAAGCTTATGGCCATTTTGTTTGAGAAAATGTTTTCTATTTTCATTTTCTGTTTTAAGTTTGTATAGGAAAAGTGAAAGCATAAAATGGAAAGGGAAAACAATAAAAAATGTTTTTACTGTTTCCTATATAAACTTTTTAAAACAGGAAACAAAGTGAAAATAATGTGGCACTTTTGTAAATAAAAGTGAAAATAGAAAACGAAAACAAAAAATGTTTTGTCAAACCAAACAACCCTTTATTTTCTTGGAAATAATCATTTCTTTTATTCAAAAGCTCTCTCAAGATGACAAAAAAAGGTGTTTAGTTCAACATAAACTGAATCAGAGATGTACTTAGACTATTGTATGTATTTAAATTCACTTACTATTAGATGTAACCCCTGGGCATGTCAATTCCCTTGTCCACCTTGGCTCTGATCCCCTGCAATTCTTCATGGCATACACTCTCACAGTAGGAGATTGCTAACATTTTTAGTTTTTTCTTTTTTTTATGTATACAATTAGCATTTGAGAAAGTAACTACCTACCTTTGAAAAGTAGGGAAGAAGTCTTATGATTTGTCCTTTGTACGAGTGTGTGAATTTTCACATGCTTATTATTTTTCTTGTGTGCATTATGAGAAGAGTATAATCAATGGAAATATAATGTGATATGGCGACTTTGGAAATATCATTATGCCTAAAACTTTTTTTCCCTGCCCAAGGTTGATGAATTCCCTGTGTATAGCATGGCAACTCCAACCATCTCTGGTGCGAAGGAGATACTATCCTATTTGGGTGCTAAGCCTAAAGCAAATGTCTCATCTGCTCAAAAAGTGATATTGACTGATCTGAGAGAGGAAGCAGTTGTCTATATCAAAGGCACTCCCTTTGTCCTAAGGGAGTTGAACAAACCTGTTGATACACTCAAGCATGTTGGAATCACTGGTCCTGCAGTATGTCATCTTGTACAATGTGTCTATTGGAACATATCACAAAATATAATATGTTGCACAACTCATGGTAACTGCAATGCAGGTGGAACACATGGAAGCACGATTGAAAGAAGATATACTAGCTGAGATTAGACAGTCTGGTGGGCTGATGCTGTTTCATCGTGAAGAATATGATCCTTCAACAAATAAGTCCAGCGTCGTTGGATACTGGGAAAATATTTTGGCAGATGATGTGAAAACACCTGCAGAAGTTTATTCCACCCTGAAAGATGAGGGATATGATATTATCTATTCGAGGATACCATTAACAAGAGAGAGAGATGCTTTGGCCTCTGACATTGATGCAATACAGTACTGTAAAGATGAGTAAGTATCCTTCTGTGTGTTAAGTGTTTATAAAGTTTGCTGATATTTTTTTTTCCTTGTGTGGACTGTGTCCATAAATACATTAACTAACCTATGGCTGTTAATAATTTAGCGGATGACTTTCTCTCCAAAATGCAATCACTAGAATCTAGTATTGTAAATTTATGATGGTTTGGATTATCACTAATGTATGGTGCTACTATCTAATGGGTTAAGGGAAGCAAAGATAAGAGTTGCTTTGTTCTTAATATGTTCCATGGGCATCTGTCTGCGTTCTGTTTAGGAACAATATCAATTGTTATTCTTTTGAAGTTATTCCTAGTTTATTTTTAATAATATACTTCTAAACTCTTGCCTTTTGTAGCTCTGCAGAGAGTTACCTTTTTGTATCACACACAGGTTTTGGGGGAGTTGCATATGCAATGGCCATAATCTGTATTAGACTAGGCGCAGAGGCAAGCTTTGCGTCCAAAGTCCCACAGCCATTGTTTGGTCCTCATCAGTGTGCTGCAACCGAAGAGAACTTGGCCTCTCGAGCTTCTAATGAAGCAGCACTCAAGATGGGTGACTATCGTGACATTTTGAGCCTTACAAGAGTTCTCATACGTGGTCCCCAAAGCAAAGCAGATGCTGATATTGTCATTGAAAGGTTATAAGCCAAAATTTGATCCCAAACTTTACTACCCTTATGATATTACCTATAAGAAAACATGTTTATCATCAAAGTGGATGTCATAATTATGTTCTTTCTGACCTTATTTTACCTTTGCAATTACTTTTTGTTTCGATCTTTGTGGTTATGAAATTTAGTAGATTTTGCTTCATTTTCCTGAAAAAAAATTAAATTGATTTGGAAACAGTTTAAATTATTTATTTTCATTGGATGTACTGAATTTTTCTTTGTTCAATAGATGTGCAGGTGCAGGGCATCTACGAGATGATATTCTTTATTATCATAAAGAATTTGAGAAGTTTACAGATGGTGATGACGAGGAACGAGCATATCTTATGGATATGGGTGTCAAGGCTTTGAGGTAAACTTACCTTCCCCACCTACTCAGTAATCAACATTAGTGTTAGAATTGGTACAATTGCACCACTCAACAACATTATTTTGATCATTACAACATTATAATCAATTATTATATAAAACTTGCTTGTGAAGTTTTGGAAAGTTAAAACAAGAATTAGTATAAGATCAAACAACCATTACTTTTGTTTCTTTGAAAAGTATAATTATATTCTAATTTCAATAAATGTTAATAGTGTAGAAAACTGTTTGAATAAACCATAATATCTTGCAATATTTTAGAGTATTTCTTCTCTTAGGATTAGATTCTCTATTTTCTTAGTTTCTTTGTTTCCTAATATTATATGATTGGTTAACGTATTTAGTTAGGATTATTAGTTAGTAAAAATTAGAGTTAGTACTTCAGTTTTATTAATGCATCACATCATCATAAGTCAACATCAATTTGATTGAATTTAGTCTTTGTTCACTCTTTTCTTCCTCCTACATCTAAAACCCCATAATTACAAGGCATCAAAGTGGTACCATTTTTAGGACTTGTCTCACCTTTCTTCCACTACCAAGTTCCTAAATGTGAAGCTCTCTTTATTTTACATGTTTTTTCCACTTCAAAATTAGTTGTCTCTCGCATTTGATATTCAGGTGTCCAAGGAAACTCCTCTTTCTTGTTTAGAAGTTACCGATCAGCCTCATAGGCTATTGGCCATCTTCAACATGTTCACAATGCTAAAATTGGTTGTTCATAACCTAGCTTAGCACTCTGCACTGTTGACCAATGCTGCCTTTCTGACCAGCGACTTTATCAAAAAGGTTTGTTCTATGTTCCTACAAAACCCAGAATCCCACTGCTATGCACATTAGATGATTTTGTCGTTGCTAGCATGTGAAGGCCTAGCTAGCACCACCCTGTCAATCTTGGTCTTGCCACTTCCACCATTTTGTTCACCGACATCCCTTGGATCTATTCTAGGGTTCAACCCATCCTTACCTGGTTCTAGTTTGTGGTTATTGAGAAACCCTATTTGAGTTTGTTGGGGGACATGTTTTGCTGCTGTTTTTAATCCCATTTCTCTGTAAACTCTTTCTCTTGACGTTTCCTATGTCCAAAATCCCACAATTGTGGGAGATCAAGAACCTACAAACTCAAAAACTCGTTCTATTAGGTGGAATTTCTAACATGATTCCTCACACAAGAGCCTTTTATTGTATTATATTTCTAACCCACCTTCTGTTGAAATCAAACTTTTATTAGAAGAACTGGGTAGTGGGGATTGAACTCTAGAGCACTTGATCGTAGAGGCATTGATACCATATTAAGAACCAACAGAGTCCCAAATGCCTTAGTTGTAAAGGTAAAGACTTGTAATTGGTTTTATATTAAATTTCTAACAAAATCAATGCTTGATTATGAAACTTTTGAACTGATGCACATTAAAAAAAAAAAATAGAAGCTTTTGAACATGATGTACATGATACATTCAATCCAATGGTGGATATTGTAAAAAAATAATTTTATAATACTTTCAACTCTATGTATATATTATATAATAGTTATACACACGTGGCCAGTGAATGTTGGCTTTTATATTTGTCGCATGTTGATGTAGGACATATATTATTTTGTTGTGTAGCTATTTTATGTTTCCCCCATCATTTGCAGGCGATATTTTTTCCTGATCACATTCAGATCTTACCTTTACTGCACCTCTCCTGCGAACATGAAATTTTCTGCATGGATGGATGCAAGACCTGAGCTTGGTCATCTATGTAACAATCTTAGAATTGATAAATAATATAGCAAAGCTTATAGTTATGTTAATAATGTACAGTTAGCATTTCGACATCCACTTCTTTCCCCTCCCCCTAGCCTGTCCAATACCCTAAAAATACATACTAGTTTGCAAACTTATGGCTCATAGGCAAAACAACGCATCCTTTAGTCAGCTTCTTTCTGACATTGGGGGCAAATATGGTACATAACTGTTGAAGGAGGAGCAATATCTGTTCGCGAAATCAAGTAGTCCAGAGCACAAGAATTTAGTTCACTGGACTCAATGAGCATTAGGTTACACTGTTAAGAGACGTTACATATTTTTATATATTGTATTGCTATTTTAGGGAGATTTGATTATAGGATCGGTGTAGTTAATTAGATTAATTACGTGGTCCTCCATGTCTTTGATTATTACTAGTTTCAAATCCATCTAGTATCTGTATAACCATTGGAATATGTTAGGTGGTAATTCTGCCAATGAACTTGGATGTATAACCGTATGAGAAGATATGGCCATCAATTTGAATAGTATGAAACTCTTGCCAATTCCCCTAATTAAAAACATTTCGAATGCCACAGGAGATACAGATTAATCAAATTATTTGTCTTAGACAACTAAGAAATTTACCTATCTCTAATTATTGAATTCCAGCAATTGAATGAAATTTTGAAAGGACAACAATATTATATGAATGTTATGCCGTTTACGTCAGTTTTAACTTTTAATGATTCTCTTGTTTGTTAGTGATAAATCACTTAAGACATTAATGATTTACTAAAAGAATGATATTTATATAACCGTATGTATTTTTTTTTTCTGTTGAAGATAGTATTTACCTTCCTTTCTTTATCTGTAATCAATTAAAAAATGTTAAAATAATTATGACTAAAATATTTTTTCTCATAAAATAAAAAATATTCATTTTTGGCCTTGTAAATTTGTTGTATGTTTTAGTCCCTATAAAATTGAAATATATCATTGTTTGATTTGGAATTAAGTTTGGCTTAATTGACCTTATCTTCAACTCATATAATGGTATATTTTAACTTTATAGGAATTAAAAACATCCTAAAAATATTTTAAGAGGATGTATTGGATTATGATTTAAAATAATTTTAAAAGATTTGTGGTATTTAATCAGTATTTTTAAATAATATAAATAAATCTTGTGATATTTAATTATGACTTTTAAATTTTTTTAAGCAAGACAACAAAATTTAATAATATTCAATTAGGATTTTTTTATAACTCATAATAAGTCATTTGATATTAAAAAATATACAAATTTTGATGGATTATTCAATGAATTTTAGTATAAAATATTTATCAAACAATCTTATTCAAACACTTGAAATTTTGTTAGCCTTTTTTCCTTTTTTTTCTCTACTGATTACCATACTTTCATTTTTTTCATCATACATATCCTCTTTTTTCTTTAATATTCTTCAAAAGGCATATATTATATATATTTTTCTTATTCTTTTGGAATAAAAAAATGTCAAATATACTTCTCTCCTCTGTACTTTTTTATTTGTTTTATAAATTAAATTAATGTTTGTCTTATGTGATAAGACTAATTATGCTTTTCTTATATTAATTATGATCATCATTTGCTCGATGTAATATTTTCATAAGTGTATCCCTTAATTTCGTCATCCCCATGATTCAATAATCTTCCTAATAATGCTCCTATCAATTTTTCACCATCACTAGTCTCTTAAAGTATGTTTGGATAGAAAATTTTAACTGAGGAAAGTAATTTATTAGAGAATTTGAATTTCTGTAATCTAGAATTCATTGTTTGGATGTTTTTTTGTGAAGAATTTAAAATTTTGGAATTTTAAAACAGAATTTTAAACAACTAAAAATCTGGAATTTTAATTTCCTTCTAAAAGGTGAGAAATTAAAATTCTCTTCTTACAATCTTCTTCAAGAAACACCGTATGAGATTGTGGAACATCGATCGGATCTGAACGTAGAGGAACACGTATAACTAACACACAAATCATATTTTTTCTTTTTTTCATTCATTTTTTTTCACCCTCATAATTTTAACTTTTTTATCCAAACACAAAATTTTGAAAATAAAAGAATTTCAATTAAAGTATTTGAAATTTTTAGAATTTAAAATTTTTCAAAATTTTAAATTTCTCTATCCAAACACACTCTTATAGTATATACTTATTATTACATCCCACTTAAACATGTCATTAGATTTATTTGAAATAATTATAGTAATTAAAAAAAATAATGTATAATTTTAAATCTATTATTCAAATCCAAAAAGTAAGAATGAAAAATGTTATTACAAAAAAAGTTAGTATATGATAATATAAAATTAGAATTAATATAATTATTAAAAGATTTAAAAAATTATATTAGTTTTACTTTTTTTATCCAAATATCATCTTTTCTTATTATTTTTTTTTTCACTAACTCTTATAATTATGAATATATTTTTAAAAATTCACATAATCCTTTCAAATCTTATAAATTTATAATCTTTTCAAATCTTTTGAATTATTATGATATAAATCCATTAAAATTTAAACTATCATAAAAGTCTTTATAGAATTTTGATAAGTCATAATATTTGTGCATAATTTTTAAAATCCACTAACTTTTTTATATTAAAATAATCTTTTAAAAATTCACAAATTTTTTTATAATAAAATAATATTTTTAAATCCTAATTATATACCCACTCTTACGACAACAAATGAACATTCTCTTTTGTTTTCGACTCCCGTTATCCTCAATTACATTCTTGTCAATGATGTTAATTGTTCTCTTCAATGCAATGTTCATATCACATGTACGATAGTCTCTAGCTATTTGTTAACACGTAAGGCTATAACAGAATAGAAATAAAACTATAGAAGTTAATTTCCTGTACAATGTATCGATGTCTATAAGCCTAAAGTTTTCCCTTTCACTTGCTACCAAGCAAAGCAACACTAAATTGGTAATGTTGAAACTTCTTTTCATTTAACCATCTATATATTTTCTTTTGTTTAACCATCAATATTAAGACTTTTTCTAACAATGCCCAAATGGGATCCAGGTAAAATGGTAGGACATTATATATCTCATGAGTTTTCACTCAATCCGCAAACGTTGGAAAACCTGCATGTGAACAAACTTCTCAATATCAAGCCTTTCAACAATCTTAGCATAGGTAAACTCAACATCAGGAAATTAATTGATCAAAGAAGTTGAATTCAAGAAAAGGCAAGTTCAGAGAAGAAGTCCATTAAAATAAAGGACTTGAGTTGACTCGTTCATCCTTTTACGGCGAAAAAATCCAAACACCACCTTCCTGTTAATTGCCATCTCTCAATTTAAATGCCACAAATTTGCCCGAGTGTCATTACTACTAAAGTTTCTATAACTCCCCCGCCTATATTAACCAATTGTGATGAGTATATATTGCACATTAAGATTTAGATGATGGGAAACAGCCCAATTCAAATTAATCCAATCTTAAATTCCTAATGATCCAATAGTGCCCGAGTATTCCCCAGGCTAGCATAGCACATTCAAACTCCTACCAAGGCATACATATTTCCTGATTAATGAATGTACATATACATCAGAAAATTACCCTCACTAATGATCGCGAGTGGGCTGAAGAAGATGTCGAGCATTATGCAGAAGAGCATTGGCTTCCTCATTTGAAGCATCGAGTGCACGCAGTTCTCTGATTTCTTCTTGCCATTTTTCCACTTGCTCCTTGTGAATCCTGAATATTGTAAAGTTAAAGTTAAAAGGATCGTACCACAGAAAGTCAATAGTATTAAAAGTAAAAGATGTTTAGTGACAACTTCACAGCTCACATAATCAGTTTCTCTTCAAATTCATCGCTTAGCTCCTTCAACATTGTTTTCCCTGATTCTAGGAGCTCAGATACCTACATGCAATCCATCATTCAGCAAGTCAAAAAGTTAGGTGACTTTTTTATACACTACGATTCCAAGCTTTACACGGTGTTCGGTGTATAACTATATATAGCTACCCTCTGAGTATAACTCTCAATCTTCTCAAGAATAAGAGAGACACTGAGTTCCATTTCTTCAGATCCAGCAATGTTGGTCTCGAATTCTTCCTCCTCTACAGTCTTTGATTCTGCTTCATCTCCCGCCTTTTCTGCCACCTATTTTTTGTGGAAAAAAAAATCGAAAAAGTAAAGGATGCTGAAAAGAACGGAAGGTAAATTCAAGACAGAGAAAGATTGAAAGACGATGAAACAAATACCTCATGTTTCATTCGTTTCCTCATAGCTCCGCTCTCTGTGCTTTCCCTTTGAGTTGACATCGGTTACGCCTAGAGATACTAGCCTAAAAGCACTTTTACGCCTATAACCGAAACATTCACAAAATAAATTAACAATAATAAAAAAAAATCAGCATATATTAGAATAAATTGCAATTAATTAGCACCGTGAGTGAACTTGAACATTTGAAACTAGAAAGGCAACGTAAAAGCATATATATTCAGGATAGAGCCGCTACAAACAACAGTAACACAAACACAATGTTAACGAGAACGCAAACTTTATGCGAAATCAGAATCGAAGACATTAAAATTTAAAAAAACGAAAGCAAACAGTATAGTAACGTAGATGATTGATTGAGTAGCAAGAATCAGTTAACCGGTAGAAAATCATAGAAAGGAAACAAAGAAGATCGATGAATTAGATTTTCCGTTCGATTTGTATTTTAAGAGCAAAGAATATGAATCAGTGTAGAAATGTTTTTACCGTTCAAGTCGAAGGTTGATCGTATCAGATCGCGTTGATTGGTTGCTCGCATAGAGTAGCAACTTCAAATCAGAAACATCTCTCGTCAGATTTTGAAATGCGCGCGTTTTCTCGTATTAGAAAGCAGAAGTGAAAGTAAAACCCCAAGATTGTTGGATTGGGCTCTAGTTGATTGGGCCTTCTAGGTTAAGATCCAATAACAATAAGAGTGCTGCTAGGTGCACCCAGCTTTTTTACTGGTGCACCCAGCACTTGTAGTGAAAAGTCCATAATACCCCTTACTTATTTTTTTAAAAATTAATCCGAGACTCTCTCTCTCCCGCCCCGCGTTTCCCCTTCTTCTTCCTGCGGTTTTCTTCTGTTCTTCCTCACAGGCTTTCTGCTTCTTCTTTCTCACATCATCAGCCGTTTCCATTTTCTTCTTCTTCGTTGCCGTTAAGAGGAGGTTGTGGGAAGAGGTTCTTCTTCTTCTTTTTCGTTGAGGAGCTTGCCACCATTGTTGCCGTGAATAGGAGGTTGTTGTGGTGCATCAAGGAGGCTTCCGCGAAGAGCAACGCCGTCGTCTACCGTCGAGGGAGCTTCGTCACCGTCCACTGTCGAGGTAAGTGTCGTGACCCTGTCATTTCCACCATTGTTGCCGGCAATAGTGTAGAATGCTGATCTGAAAGTGGAGTTGTGAGTGTTACGGATCAAGTTGATCCGTAAGCATGTTACGGTCCAAGTTGATCCAAAAGATGCTTACGGATCAACTTGATCCGTAAACTACTCAAAGATAGTTTACAGATCAACTTGATCCGTAATCATTTTCTGGATCAACTTGACCTGTAAAATGTTTACGGATCAACTTGATTCGTAACACCCACAACTTCATTTTAAAAATTGCCAAATATTTGATACATTGTGAATTTTTTTTTTTAAATTAGGAATTTTGGTTATTAGGATCACCTCTGAATGTAATTGCCTTTTATGTAATTGCCACTTAGAACTGAATGTCGTATCGAAAAACTGATTCAAACGCCCAGACAACCTTAGCAAATTAAGTTCAAAAGTAACATGATTAGGAAAAACATGTCTGCATAAAACATTTTTAGTGAAATGTGGATAAATAGATATTTTTTATATAAAAAAACAGTAAACAAAATATATATTGTCATGGTACCATAGGTACCCAAAATCTGTTACAAATCCCTATCCATGTGAAATGCATTCCTGGTTAGATTTATTCATACCTAAAAACAGTATAAAGAAGCTAACCAAAGCTATAGTCACATGTAAGTATGCCTTCGTATTTATTTGATTACCCTCAATTATTGGTAAATAATATTAGAGGAAAAAAATTAGTTAAGAATATTGAAATGT
The DNA here is from genome assembly GCF_004193775.1 of Glycine soja. NCBI lineage: Eukaryota > Viridiplantae > Streptophyta > Magnoliopsida > Fabales > Fabaceae > Glycine > Glycine soja. The sequence goes on along the minus strand of NC_041011.1, from coordinate 38,942,253 downwards.
TTATTTAATCTAGGATAAAAAATCAGTCATTGTCCATGCTAAAAAATACATTTTAAATCTATAAAAAAAAAATCATATTTTAAAGAGTTTTAAATTTAGAGAGAAACTTAAAAAACCTTGGTCAGTTTGAAAAATAGAATAATGGGTAACCAAATAGCCAAATTTTATGGGGTGTTAATTATTATTTAACCACTCAAATTTTCCACTAATCAAAATTTGTTGAATACATGAATTAAAGCATACCTTCTTAGATACCTTTGGATGATCCAATGTCACATATTTTGCTTCAATTTCTAAAGCCTGTGCAGGCTCTTTGTTTACATTGTGTGGAATTTCCTTAACATCTTCAGCTTCAACGTTAGGATTTTCTTCTTTACTTCCCCCTTGTTCAACGTAGACAACTTCTTCAAGTTTCTCTATCTGGGAACTACCTGATCTGCTTTCTAGTTCTTCATTCTCTTTCTCTCCTTCAATAGATGAACCTTGATAATCTCTTGAAATTGCAACATCCTCCTCCAAATTACTCTCATCGGTCCTAACAATCTCACCAATTGAATTGGTTTCTTGCTTAAACTTAACCCCTTCCATAAAACCTTGAGTATCATCACATTCTGCATCAGTCCAACAAGTGTTACAACTCAGATCTTCACCATTTTGATGTTGTGATCTAGGAGAATCTTTCTCCTTCTGCTTCGCTTGAGCCAGCAATTCGGCTTTCCGAGCCGCAACATTCTTGTAATGAGCTTCAAAGTAAGCTTTCTTCTAAGCAACTGATCCAGGAGTGGCGCACTTCTCAACTTCTTCCAAGTACTTGTTTGGTGAGAAAGCAGACCATTTCTCCCAAGACAAGGAATCATTCTCAAATCTACCAAATGAAACAGACACTTGCAAAGTAGGATTGGAAGCTATTGTCTCCCCCATCTGCTTACACAGCAGAGAGAAAAGGCATAAACAAAACACAAAAACAAAAACTTTGCATAAATACAAGGAACCAACATAAAGACAATTCACAATAACACAAAAAGCACAAATTTTAACAAATATAAATTGGGGAATCAACAAATCAGTCATTGTCCATGCTAAAAAATACATTTTAAATCTGTAAAAAAAAAAACATATTTTAAAGAGTTTTAAATTTAGAGAGAAACTTTAAAAACCTTAAACTAAACTTAAACTAAACTTTTCAAATACATAAATGTAATGCCGACAACTTTGCAAATAAATAATAGACTGAATGACAGCCCTACAGTCAATGAAATCCTGACAACTTGCGTGACTTTGAGTCAATGAAATTTGCGTTAGACCAATGAAATTTGAGTGAATGAAATCAGTGATGGAATTTGTGGTACTCATTTGCAGATCATGGTTAGGACCAGAGGATTAGGTCATGCCTTAGGTCACGTTACTGGCAGAGGTGTGGGTAGAGGAGATCGTGATGATTCCGATGATGCTCTGCAACGTCGATGGCCTACCGCATCCGCACAGAGGCAGCGAGTACCTGTGACTGCGGCGCATGATGAGCCAGTGGTCCCTATGCCAGATGTAGAGGCTGATGTATTTCCAGATGACCCGATTGCACCAGCTAATGTAGAGGACACTGGGGCAGACATTCCTGCAGACACACGCGCGCAAGCTGTTGAGGATAAGCATGAGGAATTTTCGGGTGGTCCGAGCGACCCATCTGTGCTGACCCAGTATGTGGATCACGTTGCTTGCAGCGTATGGGCGGGAGAGGTATTTATAATATTTATTTTTAGTTATTTGTTAATTATACTTTATGATTGAAATTAGTTTTCCTTTAAATGATGATTTTAACAAATTTTGCATTCCTTTATACTTCAATTCATGAGCGTCCTGAGTTGACGTTATCGTCTCACGGGAGGAAGGTCCATAGTTTAGGTAGGCCTGTCCCTGCCATTGAGGGACTAGTTGCTGGGACAGGACTAAGTCCTTTGATCGTGTGTTCGGTAGACATTGGTGATCGGGGACTTTTGTCCTCGTTTGTCGAGCGGTGGCACCGGGAGACGTCTAGTTTCCATCTCCCTATGGGAGAGTTGACGATTACGCTGGACGACATCTCCTCACTTCTGCATCTGCCCGTGGTTGGCGACTTGCATGCCTTTCAGCCCTTGCACGTGGATGATGCGATTCAGATGCTGGTCGACTTATTGATGGTCTATGCAGAGGCTGTCAAGGCTGAGACAGGGCAGTGTCGTGGACTGTACGTACGCTTACAATGGTACGTGATATCTACGAGCGCCGATGCCAGGCAGGTCATTGGACAGTTGCGGCTCGCGCATATCTTCTTCATCTTCTGGGTTGCACTCTGTTTGCTAACAAGAGTGAAACCAATGTGCATGTTGTGTATTTAGAGGCCCTTCGTGACCTCAGTCAGACCGAGAGGTACGTCTGGGGAGTGGCTGCGCTGGTGCATATGTACGACCAGCTGAGCGATGCCTCTATCAGCAGTAGCCGACAGCTTGGCGGTGACATCACACTACTGCAGGTGACAAACATGTTTTTCAATCGTTGAGGTTCAACAATGTTTAACTTTAAATTTTGTTAGACTTTCATTATTAATGTTTATCATTTTGATGTTACCTCTATAGTGTTGGATATACGAGCATTTTCCCTTAGTCGTAGAGTCCACTGCTGATCAGGACTACGAAGAGAATTCCCCATGTGCCTGTAGGTGGATTGCGACAAAGAAGATCGTGAAGAGCATACGTACACCGGTGTACAGGGAGCGCCTGAACCGACTCTGGATTCTGGATGTCTGTTGTATCCCATATAGGGAGCACTGACCGGTCCGAGACTTCCATTTGATTTCGTTCTATTCCGGTCTCTTGCGCTGGGGGCTTGTTGCTGTGTATTACTAACCAGATAGGGTCGTGCGGAAGTTTGGATACACCCAGACCATTCCTGCTCCGCTTGTCGATTCATGGGTGTCGTATGATGATATACACGACAAGTGGATGCACTACTCGGATCATATGGTTCCAGCAGGTGAGGTGTGCGCTGTGCTAGGTCAGTGTGCCAGCGACTACATGGACTGGTTTTTCCGCATCTCGCATCCTTTCATGACACTAGGCCACGCATCAGATCCTATACCAGATGGTCATGCTCCGCAGCCCCGAGTCGTCCCTCAGACCCCACAGATAGATATCCCTCAAGTGCCGGAGCCAGGAGCACCGTCGACATCTGCGAGTCCCGCTGTGGAGGAGCCTAGACATGCAGTGATAACTAATACTAATAATTTATGTCATTTACATCAATGTTTTCATAATAATTTGTGTAATCTGTTTGTTTTGTATTTAACAGGAAGTTTGCCATGGGATTGCTGAGAGGTTGGAGCGCTATCTGAGCTTAAGGGTGGTCACGCCAGGCTCATCAACACATGAGGTGATCGAAGAATACCTCAGGATGGCCAGGAGTGTAACACAGGACCAGCTAGTATATGTTAGGTCTCGACGCAGGCGGCGCACAGATCAGGCATAGTTTATTTACATAGTTTATATTGATATTCGATGTATATACAGATATTGTACTTGAACTGACTTCATTAGTAATGTTTGTTTTATTTATTTCCATTAGTAATGTTAGTTTTATTTATTTCCATTGATTGTGTATTCCCTTTGCCTAATCTAACTTATACAATTTTATAATTTTATTCTATCAAATTAAAAACCTAGAATCTTATCTCATATTTTACATTTGTGTCTATTTACACGTGTGTTAGTAAAATGGTCTAGTTAACTTAGTTATAGTATATGTAAATTATTATAAATGGTCTAGTTAACTTAGTTTACCAACTAATAAAAACTAATTTTTAATATAACTTTAAATATAATTGAAATAAAGAAGTTGAAAAGGGTGTAGAAAAGAATAAATTAAACAAAAAATGGAAATTGAAATAAAGAAGTTGAAAACATGGACACACATGCTTCAAAAACTTCTAATTAAAAAAAAATTATAATTTTATTCTATCAAATTAAAAAAATATTTTTTTAAAATTTTTCTCCTCAGATAAAAATTCGTATATATATTTTATAATTTTATAATTAGGTGTAACATTTATATTTTATTTTAAGAGACTAAAAAACAAAACCTTCTAATTTGAGATACTAAAAAATAAAACCTTCTCATTTGAAGCATTATACAACATATTAAATTAATAATTGACTCATATAATTTATTTATTTTCTTCATTTCCATATTTTGCATCAGAGTTAAATGTAATTTGTTAAATATTTTTAATTAGTTCAACATTAAATTATTTTTAATTGATGACAAAATGTATTTTACTTAAATTTTAATTTTATAGTAATTTCTTTAAAAAAATGAACTACCCGAGTTTAAATAATTAATTTTTATTTTGTCAGTTGCTGTAGTTGTTTTTTTTTATATTTAAAATAAAATTACAAGACCGACAAAAAAAATAAAAGTAGTAGAAATCAAATTTAACAGAGAACGACAACTCATCTTCCATTTCCAGAAAAAAAACAATTATTTGATACATGAATTCAAATAGTACATTAACTTCAACATAGTCGAACGAAATTAAATTTGCATCAAATACTACAACTAACTCATGCTAATTTTGCGACAAGGACAACTCGTCTTCCATTTCCGGTACAGGTTTACTGAAAACAGCTAAAATTTCTATTGACCCAATCTTTTTCCAGTAGTTAGACTCAATCAACACCTTCATCACGTCATCGTTGGTTTTGAGTTCAATTATTTCGAATTTTATAACTTTTTCTGAATACTCATGGTGACTTGGTTTCCGAAAAAACAATCGCCTTACCATTTGTGTTTCATGAATACCATAAGGGGGAATCCCAGTAGGCGCAACTTGCTTGATCAAATCCTTCAGTTCATCCATGGTACATCCGGTTTTGGGATTTTTTCCTGTGAACGAGTAACCAACAAACTCATTTTGGCGTGACATGTTCCACCTCCCATTGTAATATAGCAGGGCATCATGAGTAGGGGTCATAGTAGCTTAAAGTAAGTTTAAAATACCATCTGCGGTTCTAACAATGCTACATAATAACTCAATCGGACCAACAAACAAAAATTCATGATTACACATTAACATTGTGTTAACATTAGCATCATCTTTTAGTTGCATACATTGAAACTGAAATTGATTACCTGCATACGTGGAAGGCTGCCGGTAGTAAATTCCATCCAAAAATTGCTTGTCAGTTATCTTAAGGGTATTGTGTATTCTAGTTTTTAATGTTTGAAAATCACACCCGTTAGGTACTCAAATGGGAACTGGAGTGGAAGCTTGAAAGGAAACACCACTGTCGTTGTGAACAATGGATCCATTTGGAAAAATAAAACCTAATGTGGAGTTCACAACTGTCTGACTGCTTGTCTCTCCCAAGAATGCCATAGTTTTTTGTAAGAGTTGGGTTGAAACTGAAACTTGTGCTTTCTTACAGTGTTAGGCTGTGTCATATATATAGATGAGTTTTAATATCAGTGCTACATATTTTAAAGATTAACAATATGCATGCATATGGTTTTTGTATGTGTTGTCAACTACACCAATGACGTGACATGCTTTAGCTTGCATCAGATCTGCATGTGTAGTCATGCTGTGCAAGGTCCTTTCACGTGCTTTATGTTAATGCAGACAACAATTTATCATACACGTTTTTTCGCAATGTGTTGTCAACTCAGACAATGATATATCATACATGCTTTTTTAGAATTAAGTAATAATTTTGTTGTGGATGTAACAAATAAATGTGAATATCCAATTCAAAACGATCAGTCATTATAAATTACATGTTCAATCATCATTTATGTCAACATAGTCTCTCTTGAACATCACGAAGCTCTTGTAATGTTGCATTCTGCTAATATATGGATTTGACCACGATTTCGCCTGAGGATGACAATTGCTAGACCATAACAATGCTACAGGCGATAAGGGACAACGTTCTTTTAAATAAACCCGTTGTACATGCGAAAAATGTGTTAACTCAATCCTACAAAACTCATTGCATAAATATAAAAAAAACACTTCATATCTACAATGTACCTCAACAAAATGATTGCCATACACATGACCGATACAAATTATACGATGCAATGAAGAATTTGCCAGCGGTTGACTTCTAAGAGGAAAAAATGTCGTGCTTTGTTGTTTAGACAAGGATACAACGATTACGTTATACCTTGATGCAAAGACATGTCCCATGTCCGTTATATCCATCCACTTATCTGTAGTCACCTGAATGAAACAAATATACATGTCAAACTTAATTTCAAAGTAAAGTCTTAAAAATCAAATACATAAATTACATACCTTGGCTAACCCATCAACAAGTAGTGACATCCTTAATTCCTCAAATCTCTCTGTGCTACCAAAGAGCTTGATATAGTCTTCTAAGAATTTTGCAAGTTCTTTAAGCAGATGGTTGTGGACCACCGACCAAGAGTCTTGACCCATACCTAATAAACCGGCAACCGACCGATATCCACAATTACCATCAGCTTTGACATCAACAATCTTATCAATGAAGTCGTGCATAAATGGCTGAAACTAGTCCAACATGGGCATCATCATTCTTCGATTTGGTTACTCAGAGGATGATGCAGTATGCCTCACTGATGAAGTACTATTTTGCATAGATTCAAAGGCATATACATACTCCAGTAAGATGGATCGCACTTTGTTGACCTTGGGTTCTTGCTCATAGCTTTCTTCGGTGCCCCCTTTGTGTTAACCTTTGCTGGAGGAGGACACATCGAATTCTGATCAGGGTATGCAATTTCCCAAAGTTTAGTCCTCAGAGTAAACTTGCCACAAACATCAAGTTCTTCGAATCTTTTGGATATTGTTTCCATTACTTCCTTGATGCTTTAATCTATGTGTGCTGCAACGTGATCATGTTGTTCACGGCATCCCACACACTGCATAAGTCTCCAATGCTATTTTGTAACAGTCTTTTTAAAGACGAGTGAGCAGATTCAACCCTACATTTCAAATACACAAATAAAAATAAACATATACAATAATACAATTCCATAAATTCGTCAACGTTAATAGAAATAGTTGAACAGTTTCATACCTGTTTGTTGTTGTGTTTCCTAAGTGCATCACCTTATTAGTCCAGGCAGAAACAAATTTTTCCTTGTGTGGTATTATCCATGTTTCCTTGACATAGTCAACAAACATTGACCAAGGTGCGCAAACCATTTCGAACTTCTTCAGGCATTCATCAAACTGTTGTTCTGAAGGACAATCAGTCAGACATCCCCAACAATCTATGACATAATCCCAAGCATTTTTTTGCGCGATTAGTGATTTACATTTGTTCTTCACATTCTTGTTTATGTGAAAGTTGCACAACAAATTTGTGCATTCAGGGAATACATCCTTCACTGCATTCATCAATGCTTGGTCTCTATCAGTAACAAAAACTCCAGGGAGGGCATCACGCTTTAAAAAAAGGCCTCGAAAGCGTTGTAAAGCCCAGACCAAATTATTAACGCGTTCACCATCCAGATATGCAAAACTGGCAGAGAATGTCATCCCAGTTGGTGTCACCCCAACAAAATCGAGCAGTGGGAGTCTGTACCGGTTTGTTTTGTAGGTGTTGTCTATCAAAAATACCAAATTACATGCGTTGACTAACTTCACTGCATCAGGGTGACACCAAAACATATCACGAACCACATCTTCATCCTTTATTATGTGCCAATGAATATACTGCTCACGTTCAAGAAGCTTCATCAGATGTTGCATTTCAAGATCGCTTCCTCTTATGGAAGAACGGAATGCACTTCTTGCATTCTATATCTGTTTAATGGTCGTACAACTATTGGCATTGTGTTCCTTCAGAGTTAGCATAATGTTTCTTGGCTTCACCATGGACTTCGTCATATCAACAATAAGTGTTTTTTCAGCTTTAGTCAATCGCCCCGCATATGGATGTCCAACTAATGACTTGGCCAATTCATGATTATACACTCCACAAATCAACTTCACCATCCAACCTTCTCCTCCAACCACTGGCTTGTAACGAAGCTTGAAGGGACACCCACATTTCCTAGTCCCAGTGTCTCTTCTGATAAATTCTTTTTTCCTACACCTATACTCGCCACTCCTTTCACAACCAATTAACACAAACGTAGTCCTTCCTCTACTACCTGTGTTTGTGTCCAACCTTAAAATCACCGCCACAAATCCGTTTTCATGAGCCACGGATCGAGCTCACCGCAAAACATCCTCTCGGCACTCAAACACCTACAAAGCAATCCACATAATTTAAGTTTTCTAATAGTATTCATTTTATTAAATCTGTGACAAACATTAACATTATAACCTGAGAAGTATTGAACACGTCCGAACAATCAACATGTGGTTCATTCTCACCACATGCTTCTGCATTTTCATAATTCATATCTGCTCGTTCAGACATTATTTCATACATCCACTCATCTTCGTCCATCTAACCAACTCAAACAAAAAATGGTCATACCAAAAAATTAGTAATTTAAAAGAAAAATAGGAAACTAAATTCAAAAAACATCAAATACTAAAAATAAGTCTCTTACGAATCAAGTTGATTCGTAAGTCTCTTACGGATCAACTTGATCCGTAAATGCTCTGTACGTTCGCGACATAGCAACCACCTTCTGCGTACCTCGTTTGTCGCCACTGACCATCGCAACGCACCTTCACCTTCACCGCACCTAACCGTTCACAACGAACCAATGAACCCGAGACAATGCCACACCAAAACCACAAAAACAGAGAAAAACAGCGAACAAAAATGGCAGCTGTGAAGCGTAGGAAAAAAAGCTTTTATAAGGAAAAAAAAACACAGGGGCATTTTTGGCATTTACAAATTTTGCTGGGTGCACCAGCAAAAATGCTGGGTGCACCTAGCAGCACTTTAACAATAAACAAGGACTTGAATCTTGTACCTCCTTGTCTTTATCCTACACCTTCCTCTTCCACTTGAAATTATAATAATACCCTTAATGAAATAGGACTCCTTCCCCAACCGTAACATCTCCCTCCCTCAGAAGCCAATCACCTCCATCCCCCAATGGCGCACCTCCCCTTGCTTCTTCTTTCATCGCCTTCATCGTTTAGCTTGTAAGGTAAGCCCCTACTTCCTTCCTCTTTCGTTTGTTTCTAGTGGGTGTGGGTTTGGGTTCTGGGTTGGATGGGGGTGGGGTGGGGGTGGGTTCTGGTTTGAATGGGGGTCGAGGTGGGTTCATAATAGGCTTCCAAAACAGGCATTTTGGAACATTATTCCTATATGGTTATTCCATAAAATGCATTCCAGAATGCTTGTTCCAGGATGGATTTATGAGCATTTTGTAACCATTGGCGCTAGGAACAATGTCTTGGGATATAAAGAAAAGTCTCCATGTGTCAGCCGATGGTCAAATAAGTCATCTTTGTCAGTAATCCATTACAAGAAACTAATTGATGAGCTTACCATCAAGGGAGTTAGGTGGACTCCATATGAGACGCAGAGGAATCATCGTTCGTTTGAGAATATATCCTTATTCTTCAGGTATATTCGTTTGGGCCTAGATTTGCACCTTCATTTGCTAGATAGGGTGTTGCGCCAGTATGAGTATCGTTAGAATGATCCCCGACACCTTTTTGTCTTCACTGATGAGATTCCCACCCCACAACAGGTTGACGATAGATGGTTGCACTCGCAAAATCACTTGATCCAGCCCACGGTGCGTGTAGTTCAACCAATAGATTGTAATACTAGTTACTATGTGTGGTTCTACAGAGTCTCGCATCCTTTTGTACAACCAATATATTTTGCTCCACCCCTTGATGCAACTATGGATCAGGCACATCTTGCAATTGTATGTGTAAATGAATTTACTTGTATAATGTGTATACTATTATGACATTTAATTACTTCTTTGTTGTATTTATGGCAGGAAACATGTTATAGGATTGGTCGACTATTGCAACGTGTGATTGATCATAGGTTGGTTACCTAAGGCACTGATGCATATTCTGTGACTGAAGAGGCATTGGCATTAGCGCGTGGAGTAACTGATGATGGTCCTATGAACACCAGTAGGGCATGGGGTGGCACCAGAGGTGGGCATGGCAGAGGAGAACATATGCCCATATTGTTTGTTTACTTGTTCCCTTTATGTCTATGTTGAGATTGATTGATCAATTGCGATAATAGATTTATCATATTTATCTTCATAGGCAAACTCTGTAGGAAAATCCATAACAGAAATCCAAGTCTCCATCGCTTAATCCCAAGCCTTTTTGAGAGTTACATGTTGTTTGCACTTTTCTTTCACATTATTATCATTATGAAATTGGCACAACAAATTACATGAAACAAGGAACACAATTTTTACTACATTCATCAATCTAGATCTCTATTTGTGGCAATCACTTTTGGCAATTCATCATGTCTGTGAAAAGGCCTCTGAACCTTTCAAATGCCCACACAGTTTTTTTCACGTTCAACTTCCATATAAGCAAAAGCAGTAGAAAATATCAGCCCAGTACAAGTAACACCAACAATCTCATGCAAAGGTAGCGTATACCTGTTGGTTGTATGTACTATCCATGAAGAACACTATGTTAAATGCATTCAACAACTTTAACGCATCAGGATGTGTCCAAAAAAATGTCACACACAACTTCTTCATCATTTGTTACATGCCAACAAATATGCATATCAAGCTCTAACAAATACATTAAATGTTACATTTCTATTCTAGGGCCTCTAAGAGATCTTCGATATGTAGTTCTAGTAATATACACTTGTCTGACGGTGGTGACATTTTTGTCATTGTGTTCTTTCAATGTTAGAAGAATATTTTTAGGCTTCACCATACTTTTTGTCATATCAATAAGCATTGTCTTCTCATCTAGAGTTAGTCGACCGACATATGGATAGTCAACCAATGTCTTAGCAATATCATGATTATGAGACCCACACAGAACCCTAAGTACCCATCCTTCACTAGTCTTTAGTGGTCTTCCTTTCAACCTAAAAAGGCAATAACATTTTTTAGTCCTAGTGACTATCTTTGTATCTTTTTTGTATTGTCTATATTTGTCACCCTTCTCATAACCCAAGATGACAAATGTCTTCCTTCCAGGTTGTTTTCCTATGTCTAACCTTAAAATGACAACAACAAAATCCCCTCAAATGCAACCTCCCGAACCCATTTCAATAATTCATCTTAAGTATCAAAAACCTACATAAACAACATACAACATTTTTTTGGTCGAAGTTCACCTTCCAAGTATTAAATACATCAACAATTAAATAAACTACCTATTAAATGATGATATTATTACCTCTGTAGTTGTAAATTTTTTTTTACAATCTTCATTTTTAACGGTATCATTCTGATAACGGCTAAATATGAGTTATTTTTTATGATAAAAATATATTGAAAATATCTTTAAAAATATTTATTTAGCAGTTATTGTTGGCTTAAATGATAGGAATTAATATTTTTCTTATTTATGGCTTGCAGATATGAAAAAGAGGGATTAAAAGCAACAAAAATTCAGAAGATATCAAAAATATAAATAAGGAAGATTTTTTGGCATTAGACTCAAGTCCACTCCAACAACTATAAAAAGGGAGTCAAGCCCAAATCGACTCCAGCAGCTATAAAAAGGGAGTCAAGCCAAGGAGAAAAGACACACTGAGTCTCAGAGCACTCTAATACACACCTAAAGCCTGAGAACTCTTACTTAGGGAATTCTTTCTTCTCTTTCATCATTTTCTATTCCCTTTTTCCATCCTTTCTTCTCCATCAGTTCTTATACCCCTCTTTTATTATAAGGCCCTTTATGGCTATGAGAGGCTAAACCCTTAGTTAGGGCCTGACAGGCCTAAAAAGCCAAAAGATGTATTGTACATTTCATATTTATCAATGCAAACAAGTGTTTTATTTCCTATTATCCTTTCTTACTTTTAATTTTATGCATTATTCATCCTTGCATCATCATTGGGGGTTAGGTGCTTGAGAGAGGGTAATCCTTAATAGAAAAACAAGGAAGGTTTTGCATGCATCTGTTTTAGGAATTAGTCGCTCGACAGAGGATAATTTCTAATAGAACTAAAAGGAAGGAGTATCTTAATAAAATCATTACTATACATAGAGTGATTGCATTATGCCCTTGCATCAAAGCAAACATCTAGAATTAAAACTTCATGCATTTTATCTATTGACTCTTTGCAAAGACATTTGGGAGATAGATAGGTAAAATAGGCTTGTCATCGTGAGACATCAGGGACAAGTATTCTAACAGATGTGGGTAGGATAAATTCACCTGATTGATAGAGAAAAATCACAAATAATACATCTTAGGCAAATAAGGCATGCTAGGTCCTAACATTCTCATCCCATTAAATTCCCTATTTTTTCTTTTGTTTTCTATTAATAGTTATTATTTTATACTTTGTTCTTTTAAATTTATCTTTTATACCTCATCTTATCTTTTTCTCTTATAAATTGGAAATTATCCAACACTAGTACAAAACAAAGTCCCTGTGGAAATCGACACTCGAACTTTCGAGTCTTTATTATTTAGACTTTTGGTACACTTGTCAATCAGTTAACACATTCATATCCATGCCAACTTCATCTGACATCTTGTTGAAGTAATCATCCTCCATACAAATCAAGAATAAATCTATAAAATAAAAAATTACTAAAACTGTAAAATAACAAAATCAAATCTAATTATATGTTAAACAACTTCCGGAAGGACCATCCCATAACCAAAAATGCTTTTGGAATAGCGTTTCCATAACTAGGAAAAGGTGTTCCAAAAAGGCTTTTTCAGAAGCACGAAGTACATTCCAAAATAGGCTTTACAGAAAGGATAAGCTTCCAGAAAACCTTTTTCCAGAATGTTCATTTCAGAAGCAAAAATTTTAGGAATAAGATTCTAGAAATGGTGTTCCAGAAAGTATTATTGGGCTTATGGAAAGTCCACTTTGGAAGAAGCACCTGCATTTTGGAACAGGCTTTACGGAACGAATTTTTGACTTTCGAAAAGGTGTTCCAAGAAAAAAAAGATTTTGAAACAAGCTTCCTGAAAAGGAATTACTTCTGGAATAGGTGTTCTAAAAACAATAAAAAAGGGAGGTACATGATTTCTGTGTTGAAACGTACCTAGTGTGGAGAGTTGGAGGAGGAGAGCGCTAGAACCTCTGGCATAGTTGGAAGAAGACTTCAATTAGAACCTCTAGTGTTCAATTAGAACCTCTAGTGCAGGAAAAGATGTGTTGTGAGAAGAAGAAATGAAAGGGTTTGGGGGAGGAAGAAGGGGAAGAAGATAGAAAGGGTAGGTTGGGATTTTTCAAAAGATGGGAGGTGTAGGATGTGATAAGGGAGGTGTAGAATATAAATACCTAATACACATCAATCCACATTTGACACTTAGTAGTTTGTACTAAGCGGTTATTTGGATTTGGAACTCAGAAAGAAAAGAAGTTAATAATTGGTTTAGTTCTATTTTATATAAAAATTTGAATCAATTAAATTAAAAAATAATAATTTGGCTTAGTTTTATAATTGTTTTCACCAAATTCGAACAAATAAGTCCATAAAGAAAACCAGTTGGTTTGATTTAATTTATTGGATTATATATGTGGGTGTACGTATTAAACATATCAGTGAGAGTGTTAGATATGAAAGAGTAAATCTTGGTATTTTTTGGATTCATACGATTTAGTATATTTTACATTCCATATAAATTAACTCTTTTTTACAAAAAAAAGATACTTGACTTTTTTTTTTGAAAAAAAAACTTTACTGAACACATGCTTTAGTTTAGGCCTTCATTTTCTCCTAATTCTTTAGAAAATTTGTAGCTTTTTTGTTTGTTTGTTTGAAGAAGATTTTAAATTCTATAAAAGGAGGATATGCAGTTCACATTCAGAAATGGTTAATGGGGCCCTCGTATGTGAAGCTATCGTATGGTGAACATGGCAAGGGATGCCATCAGCCATGTGCCATATGGGCGTAGTTCCACGAGATAAGGCACAATATTTGGCATAAATTCATGAGCATTTTCATATAGCTGACTTATTCATGCTAGTCAAAGCTTCTTTAATAGTAGCTACTATTTGCTAATATAAAAAACTCCCATTTCTCGATAAACAAGGTAAGGCCATTGCACATACTAAGGCATTGCATGTTACTACTAACTACCGTTATGCTCATGTTTTCTTCAATGCTCTTGCGTGTAAGAACCGACTTTGTAAAGTATCATAAAAAAAATAGCAATAAATTTTTAATATGTTTTTATGTTATTAAATAAAATTTATACCAGACTTATTAAATAAAGAATTTGATTAAAAAAACTAGTGAAATTTACTTCAGTGATGCTTACAAATTCTCTCTAATAATAATTAGTGTGTTAAAAAAATGTTTGGAAACGTGTGTTGTTAGCCTTCTCCTTTCTATTATCAGCATTGTTATTAAGTCATGAACAGACTGTACGAATTTAGACAAAATGTGAAAAGCTACAATATATTTTTTTGTAAACATAATGATTAAAAAAACTCAAAGAATATGAAATATAGTACTATAATTTAACAGAAATCACCATTAGCGCGTTGTAGCAAACAACAATTTTCAATGTATAATTATATAAATGAACACAAGAGTAATAAATATGGCTTGAACTTTTAAAAATTGTGCTTCTTTGGTTGACTATGCTGGGTTTGATATCTTAAAGGATTTTTCCTAAAATTTGTTTTAGCTTTGAGCTTTTAAAATTACTGATTTAAAAACTAAGTATGTGTTTCAATAATTATGTATGTTAAAATTTGTATACTTTTCATTCCTCCATTAAATATTTTAAAGATCTATCCTTGTTCCATGTTGTGCTTCAACTGATTCAAGTGATTAAATTTGTAATTAAATCATTATTGATTTGGATAGTATTCAAATTAAAAACATAGCCGAACTAATTAGTTTAATCACTACCGTTTCAGTTCAATTTTTTTCAACATATCAGTTAAAAATATTGGTCTTTTGACATTGAGTGAGGAGAAGAATCTTCTATCTGTTAGTTAGTTAGTTTGTCATTAAAATAGAGTAGTACTCTGACAATACTCAAAAGAAATTTATTCATTATATTATGCACGGTTTACTTCGAACCAAGATGTGCTGCAAGTTGCATTTGACTGTACCACTTACGTACCACGGATCCTATGACCATCAAAGCATGTTCTTTCACTGCACAATGAGTATGATCAAATCATATGCAGAAAATATAAGATGAATATTAATATTAATCTGAAGACGGCGAGTTTAGCTATTAACATCCATGTTGTGCATAATTTTAATGGGTTGAGTCTTCTTCACACCTACCTAACTGCCTTCTATTTTTTAATGCGTGCATTACATACTAATTCTTTTTATAATAAGAGAGCAACTTTTTGGGTCAACTACAACATTTTGTTCGATAATACGAATTTGAGTCCGAGTTAATTTTTTCTATGGGCCAAACGTCCGTAACAGCAACTATAAATACCTCATAGGAGTTTGTCATCTTAAGCACCAAATTAAGAAAGTCCTAATATCATACTCAGAAAGAGGGAGAGAGTGAGATAGAGAGGATGGAAAAACTAATTTTCAGTGGTCTAATTGTGCTTGTGGGGTTATTAACCACAGAAATCAAAGTAGCATCTGCAATTTGGCTGCGAGCTCATGCAACTTTCTATGGTGGAAGTGATGCCTCAGGAACAATGGGTAAAAAATTGTTCTACATTTTCTGTTTCTTTTATCATCATTTCTAAAGTTCATTAAAACACCCTTCATTCAATTCAAAATTTTAAGTACAAAATAAGAGCAATTAATTCCACATGATATGAAAGAGTAACTTACTAACAACAGTTGACACAAGTGGTAGTAGCTTATGTCTCTTAATCAAGTGGTTCAAGCTAGAATCTTGGTTGATCCTTGAGTATGGAATATGAAAGAGTGACTTGTTTTAACTTTTAGGTGGGGCATGTGGGTATGGAAATTTGTACACTGATGGTTATGGAATAAAAACAGCTGCCTTGAGTACTGCTTTGTTTAATGATGGCAAGTCATGCGGTGGTTGCTATCAGATTGTTTGCGACGCAAGCCAAGTGCCCCAATGGTGCCTTAGGGGAACTTCCATCACAATCACTGCCACAAATTTCTGCCCTCCAAACTATGCACTCCCTAGTGACAATGGTGGTTGGTGTAATCCTCCTAGACCACACTTTGACATGTCTCAACCTGCCTTTGAGACCATCGCCAAATACAAGGCTGGAATTGTTCCAATTATCTACAGAAAGTATGTTATGTCATATCCTTACTAAGTGTTCTCCTTTTGTTTTCTAAAAAGTGAAAAAGATTTCTAGTGTGTTTGGTTCCATGTCGTGTCTACTAAGAAAGAAATTAGTTATAGCTTCCACATTCCAGACGTAATTTCTTAATTCCTCAAATTTTGTGTTGCATCTATGCAGGGTTGGGTGCAAAAGAACTGGAGGCATCAGATTTAGCATCAATGGGAGAGACTATTTTGAACTAGTGCTTATAAGCAACGTGGGAGGAGCAGGGGATATTTCAAGAGTTTGGATCAAAGGGTCCAAAATGAGTAACTGGGAACCAATGTCAAGAAATTGGGGATCTAACTGGCAGAGCTTAAGCTATCTCAATGGTCAGAGCTTGTCCTTCAGAGTACAACTCAGCAATGGAAGGATTCGCACAGCTTATAATGTGGCACCTTCCTCTTGGAGATTTGGCCAGTCTTTCATAAGCAAGGTTCAGTTCTGAAGGGGAGAATACATATAAATATTACTCGGTATTCTTCCACTTCATCCTTTTTAAAATTATATATCCAGTTTCTGATTTGTTTTATGTTATATTTGTATGCTTGCCAAGGAGTTGTGGCTCAGCAATTTTAGCATTTTGCGATGAGGCCCACCAACTTGGGTAATGGTTTTTCTTTTTCTTTTTTTTTCCTACTTGGGCAAATATGTAAGCCAAACAAGTGAATCTAGTAACACATTGCAATGATTGAAAAAAAGAAAACAGCTTGTAATTCTAATTTATCTTGTAAAATGATATGCGCACCTTGTATTACTTTTTTCTAAGACAATGAAGGCCAATTACTCAGTACGGCCACCCCTTAAAAGTTCTTGTAGTTCAAATACACTGGTAAAAATATCCTCATGAAGCAGAACATCATTCTTTACTAACTGTTCTTAATCTGAACATGTCTGTTACTTTATAATTGGTTCACCCAGAAGAACAGAATCAATAAATAAAGGCAAAGTAACCAAATGTTTTAAATTCTAGAAGGCTTTTGGCACGACGGTATGTTATTTTATATTTTGGTAGAATTAAAAATGATACTTTTATTTGGACAAGGTAAAATCGCACACAATTAATTCTGTTCACCTTAAAAGCTAAATAGTTAACCTAGTCAGAATCAATTTTAATCAAATTATGGAACAGAATCGAAAATCTAAAGCAAACCACAACATTAGTTAGTTACTTGATGGAATGCCGAAATTTGATTTTGTTCGACCTTTGGCCGCCTCTGCGGCTTCAATAGTTTATAATTCATATATCTGCAAACATTGAATCAAACCCTATTAAGACAAATCACCATTTTTCATCCTCAATAAATAGATTGGTAAAAGGAACATTAGCCAAAGACCACCAGGTACTTGCAAGAGAAACTATTACAGTTCCAAAGCAATGAATCATCTGGAATATAAATCATTGAAAAAAAGAACCTTCAAATGAGAAGTCAGTTCATAAAATTTGGTTGCTTGTTTCCGACAATGGGTACTAAGAATCACTCAGATAATCACACGCAGCCAAAGTTTAATTTGACAGAAAAACCAAGTCAATAAAAAGAAAATGAAGACCTATATGAGAGAACAAAATGCCACACATAGGTAAGAAATAGTGAACAAAAAATAGTACACTTCTATTTGATTTTATTATTTACTCCTCACCAAAGAAGATGCTAAAACAAATAGAAAATCCTACACCATAGGTTAATTTGCAATAAGTTTATCTATGGCGTAGGATGCAATGGCGCTAAGCAACATTATACGGTTGTTAAGAGCAGAAATTGCAGGGTCAACAATATGTTCATCAGCTAATGCTCTCTCACAGGTTGCAGGTCCATCACTAACAACACCGGCATCATAGTTAGCCGTCATAGGATCATCTTTCAGCTCATTCATGGCACCTTTGAAACCGTTAACCACCGCATCATAACAAAAGTTTGCACATTCCGCAATGGCCGGAGAAGATTTTGCCTTCACCAATCCCTTAAGAAACTTCTGCCCTTCTATTCCCTTGTGCATCCCTAACTCCAGGACCGCTGATGAAAATTCAAGATAGTTTTTTGCACGCAAGATTTTGGGATTTGCTCTCAGAATGATCGGGCATTTTATCTTGTCCTCCTGCCTTGTTAATTGCTTGCAAATTTGGCCAATCATGTAATGACCATGAGCTCTAGCATTTGTTGGCAAAGGAGACTGGGAAATTATAAGGATCAAGCAAAGGGTGAACAATAATGAACATGGTGTTGAAGAATTCATTTTGTGATAGAGTCTCAACTCAATCAAGGGATCTTGGTTGTACGTGGTGGGAGAGAGTGAGCTATTTCTTCAAGCATGTGGATTTATATACTTCCTCTCTCATGTTGTCAAATATAAGAATTTTTTTTATATCAAATATAAGAAAATTTAAATTAGTTCTATTTTATTTAATGCTATTTTATTTTATTTAATGTTACTATATCTAAAATATAATTCATTTAATTGAGATTAATTTTAAGGATTATTTCTTATCCTTATATCAAATTCTAATAAAAGATAAGTTGTGAAAAAAAAAACTTTAATTGGATTGATGTAATTAAATCTAATTAATTATAACTTTCTTAGTATTCAACACTCTTTATATTATTGGGATATTATTGTAACCTGTCACTTAATCAAATGGTTCAGAGTAGTCATCATGTTTATTAAAATGCATTTATATTTTTTTATTTTAAAATATATGTTTTGTAGTGTATTTTTAAAAAATAATAAATTTTTAATGTGTGTCTATATAAATAACACGTTATTTGGTTTTCTATTATCGCCAAAAGTAACACATCCTTTGTCCTTTATCATTTAATGCAATATACACCAAGCACAAAACTTTAAAATGGAAAAGGGACAAAACTTTTCCTCCAAAACTTTAAGGGACACGTAAGTTAAGTGTTTGTATTACGAGTATTGTTTGATTAGCAATAAATAATGTGATACCCTCTACCCCGACATATAAAATAAATAAAATATATAAAAAAAATATAGGTAACCAAATTCACACGGGTAAAAGATTCACATTCATTTCACTATTATCAATTAAAACTTATTAAAAAAATATATTCAGCTCGAAACAAGGCCGTCAAAATTTACAAAAATATTTTGTTAAATCAGTGAGATAAAATAAAATAGACTAACATTATGCAATTAATATAAAACTTATGCCCCACTGTCACATCCTATCAGAGCATTGTGTCCCGACGTCCTTCAGCACAAGGTTCCTTTAAGCACTTCACCTAGCCATCTGCTCCCCCGAACATAAGGTTCAAGATCATCACAGGATCCAAACACAAACAACAAACCGGGAGTGAGTTATCACATTCCTAACTACTAGAGAGAAACAAAACAACATATAGTAACCAAATACAATTTACTTAGCATGTCTCACATTATTTCATCACTTTGTCATTCAAAATTCACTTTTCAATCATCAATTAAACATTTCAATCATTAATCACAATACACAAGAATCACACACTCCAATCAAGACATAATAACACATCAATTTCATAATGAACAATTAGCAAGCACATGAGACAGTTATGCTAAGACTCAAGCCTATATGCAATGTGGTACCATGTCAGTGAAAAACCACCCTGGGACGCTTAGGAGTACATAACAAGACACACCACACAATGGGTTTGTCAGGTCACTCTCACTAAGTAAGATCATAGGGAGACCAGTCAGGGTCACGATGTTTTGCGAGAATGCTCCAACCATATGGAATCAGCATAGGCTTAAAGGAGCACTCAAACCCGATGACCCCCAAGGCCTACACTCCGAAGAGTCCGTCAGGGCCTCTCCCTCCTGATTCAGGTCCAACCCCTAAAATTATTTTAGCACACAGACACTGCTAGTGAATTATACAATACACACGACCTCACACTCGTGTCTTAAATACGTACAACATATTGCGCTACAATTTAACACTGGTTCCTAAATAGGAACCTACACTTTCTCTTTAACACTGGTTCCTAAATAGGAAACCTACACTTTCTCTTTAACACTGCGCATTTACACTTTTATCAAGATAACACTGGTCGGGTTATTGTACAATTCACAGCTTACAATACAAATAATGTCGCATCAAGAATTAATCACACTTATTCACAACCAAAACTCATTCACAATTTCACATCTCATAATGTCACAATCCACCATCACATGTTTTCACGTATCTCACAATTCAACACCTGTTCTACATTACACTTTTACTCAATCTCAATAACAATATTATAATCTCAAGGCAACATATTATTCCACAATTCATCACATATTTCATTTATAAGCACTGCTCATGAATTACACAATACAACGACCTCACACTCATGTTTCAAACATGTTTAACACAATTGCGCTACAATTTAACACTGGTTCCTAACTAGGAACCTACACTTTCTCTTTAACAATGCGCATAAACATTGATCGGATTATTGTATAATTCATAGCTCACGATATAATTAATGTAACATCAAGTGTTAAATACATCCACTTATTTACAATCGAATATCATGTCCACACTTTAACATCTCATAACATCACATCAACCATCTCATAACATTCCTAATGGTATTCATAAGGTACAACATACACATGTTCATCAAATTTAACCATAATATTCTCAAACTCCAACACTTAATAATTTTTGGAATCATACTATAATACTCTACAATATTATTTACATAAATTATTAATATAAATAACTATCTCTCTATATATATAAACTAGCATACATCATATTGAATCACAAATTACAAAGTAAACTTTTAATGCACAAATTCTAAATAATTATATGAACACTTTGGTCAATTTTAATTATGATATTAACTTTTTAAATTATATATAAAAAACCTAAACAGCAAGAAAAAGAGAAAATACAAAATCAATATCTCTCTCTAAATTTCTCCTTTATTTCATCAATTCATATTAATTAGAAAAAGTATTCGATTTATAGGGTTCACGCTCAACACAATAGCATATCAATTCCACAACAATTGGTCTGTCAAACATATATAATTCACTGTAATAATTATAAGGATAAAATGAAAATTGCAAAAACACCCTAAAACCCATTCTAATTGATATCTCTAAGGATCCCTACACATGTTCTCACTAATTCCCAATTGTGAATAACTCATCCCTTACCTTTAAGCGGACTCACGTGTCTTCAGCCAGCGATAGCAGCATCTCTAGCGGTTCCCTGAGATTCCTCCAATTTTTTTCCTCTAACTGCTCCGATAGAGTTCCCAAACGTCAAAGAGACAAAGAAGGGATGGAAGCCTCCACTTGTATTGTCATCATGCGATTTATTTGTCTCCCTCCACAAATATTATCTCACAAATCCCAACGGTGACAGCGTGCAAAATTGAATTTCGAACAACATATCCAAATTTTATGAAAATCCAACGGTTAACAAAACCGATATTTTAGTTTTACCGAGACAGCTCTGGATCATTTTTTTTAGACAGGTTAGGTGGCCTGCGGGAAAAAGAGAGGATTTTGGGAGAAGAGTTAGGACATTTACGACCTATTATTTACTCTATTTATTTATTTATTTATTATTTTATAAAAACAAACTTTATTTTATTCTCTATCAACCAAATAAAAAAAATACCCTCTTATTTTCTCTCAAATCATTATTTAAATTAATAATTATATCTCCTTATTTATTTATTTATAAAATCTCATCATTTTTTTTAAATTTTATTTATTTATAAATAACAATCCTTTTTAATCTAGTTTACGAAAATTGGGATGTTACAAATATCATAAGCAAAATAATATAAATTTTATTAAAATATTTTTGTAATATTAATTATCATATTATAATTTACATTATTATTGTATTTTATGAGAATTTAAATTATATATGAGTAAACTAGCTAGTCAATAGTATAAATTCAAAATACATGATAAATTCATTGTATTCCGTGTGAATGAAATCAAAATACCACATGATATAATTATGAATTTTAATACTGTATATGGAATAAAAAGTTGTCCATGATTTTCTTTGCAACAAGAAGTGAAGTTTTTTTTTTTCTGTCTTCATCTAACTAATGTGTTGTTTTATAATTTTTTTTTTAAATCAAACTGGAACAAAAATATTTATCGTACCATAAATTTTAGAAAATCAAACTTATCCTTAGGTAATTTTAGATGGGTCATAAAAGTAACAAAATTTTAAAATTTAAAATGTAACAAAAATTCACGGTCATATTTTATTTTTTTAACGTGAATTACTTAAAATTTAAAATACTATTAACTGCTTGATTTATAGTACAATATCTTTTATGTAATTGAAGCGATAGTTAATTTTGAACAATTCCTTAAATAATAATCTTTGAGGAGTAAATAAAATTTAACAAAAAATTAAATAAATTTTATTTGAGAGAAAGATTTATTCAAAACAAATAATTTGAAATTTAATAACTTTTGTTTGTTTCGGTAACAATATAATCATACAATAAAACCCAAAAAGCTCGATATATTTAATATATAATTATTAGTTTCCTATGGCATATTGATTGTGATTTATTAAGATTTAACACATAAAATAAGAGATATACAAAAAATATTATTATAAACTATAAATTAGTATTTTTAATAACTTCATATTTTATTATATATTATATTTTTATTGTTGTTTTTTATAAATAATATTTTAGGTTTTTTTTAAGATAATTTTTTATTTTAGTTAAAAAAATTATTAATAAAAAAACAACTTAAAAATTATTTTATAAAAATGAACAAATAAAAAATTGATAAAAAAAATCATATATTTAGAGATGACTATAATTTATATATTATATTGATTCGACCTTTAACTCATTAGCCAACACTTTAACCGGATTGAAGACTAGTTCGATTTTAATAACCATTTGAATTATGAATCCCATTTGATTAGTACCGTTTGAATTCTGAATTTCACTTGGTGATGAAGGGACGACATTGCGGCAGATGGAACACTTGTCAGGGAGAAGTCGAAAGAGAAAAGAGGGTCCATCAAAGCAACTTGGGAAACAGAGAAAAACATGAGAAAAAATTATCAATACTTAATTTTACCAACATTTAATCACAACTCATCATATAAAATAAATTTATTAATTATTAAAATAATTTGAACAATATTTCATATTAAATGATAATCCGTAAATAGACATTAAATTCTAATTGCAAATTCTTTCTCACCATGGGAGAACTATCTTCCTTTTCCCACGGTAGAACCCGTCAATGCAAATTGTCAAACGGAAAAGTTAAATATTTTGAATGTCAGTAAAATGCATACAGTCTGATACAGATCCTCTTACAAGGAACCTGGTGGCATCACCACCATTCTTCTAACCATTGCCAAAACTGTTCATACCATATCTTACAGGCTAACAGCAACTTATTGATGACCAATCAAAGGAGTGCTGAATATTACAATTCTTTTGCTGCCTCTTGACATAAGGCCTCTCATTCGGTCAGTGATTAAAATAATATAATCTTGATAATTCTTAACAGTTGTTCTTAAAAGGAAAAGAACCAACAGAAATTAACGCTCAAGTAGCCCAATGATCTTCTGCTACAGTTTGAATAAGGAACTGGTGCAAATCAGTGGCATCCCAATCAACAGAAGCTCAACTTCCACCAATCTTTGATGTACTGTCGTAAAGTGCACCATAAATATAGCATTCATGTCATCTTCGCATTACACGGTGACGTTCTCGTTTCCTGAAGCGCTCTAACATGAATTCATCGGTTGCAGCCTGCCTCTGGACTGCTCCAGCTGCATCAGTGCTGGAATCATTTTTCTTGGATCCAGAACTATCATCCTGGTGATTTCTATCTTTGTACAACTCTGGATGTTCTGCAAATTGGGGGCTTTTCCAGTCAGTAACCAGAAATCAGAATGATGCTTTAAAACTACTAAAAACAATCAACAAAGTGTCAACCACTATCTATAACGGCAAATGTCACAAGATGAATTCATTGATAACTAAATCAAGGCTGACAATGACACAGCAAACAAGCAACATACATATGTACTCTGAAATTACAGAATCAAGAAAATGCAACCTCTTCTAAGTTTTTCCGCATAATCCCTGCCACGCTGGAAATAATCAGCACTGTAACTTGATGGAATGCTGAAATCTGATTTTGTTCGACCCATAAGCCTCTTTTCCTGTAGAAGCTTTTTGGCGGCTTCTGTTTCTTCAATATTTTTTAATTTATATCTGCAAAAATTGAATCAAACCCCATTAAGACACATCACCATTTTTCTTCCTCAATAAATAGACTCATGAAAGTAAAATTAGACAAAGACCACCAGGCACTTGCAACATATAAGTTATTACAGTTAAAAAGCAATGAACCAAGGACAAGATGAATCTGAAATATAAATCATAGGAAAAAAAAGAACCTTCAGCTGAAAAGCCAAAGTTCATAAAATTTGGTAGTTAGTTTCCAACTATGGGTACTACCTACTAAGAAATTAAGAATCACCCAGATAAAATATGCAAAAGCATAGCCAAATCCATTGAAAAAGTTCACCATTTTTTTCCTCAATGAAATAGATTAAATAAGATACGATAAACTAGAACCATCAAATACTAGTAACATATAAGAAAAAGAAGAAAAAATATTACCCTAAAAAAAATCAACCAAGGAGGCCAGGACAAGATGAACCATCTTAAATATAGAACATGAAAAATATAAGCTTTAGTTGAAAAGCCAACAACAACAACAACAACAACAACGCCTTATCCCACTAGGTGGGGTCGGCTACATGGATCAACTTCCGCCATAATGTTCTATCAAGTACCATACTTCTATCCAAACCATTAATGCCCTTAAAATCTGGTTGTTTGTTTCCAACTATAGGCATTGAGTTAGCATTTGTTTTGACTTAAAAACTATACCAATCTGTGACTCCCTGTCCCGCTATGATCTATTTAAAAAATGCACCTAACATAGAATAAAACTTATATGTTTTGTCCCGTTTTAATCAGTCTACAAAAGGCTACCATAGTAATCATAAAGATCAATTTATCACCCAGATGAATAACAGATAGCCTACTATAGGCATTGAGTTAGCATTTGTTTTGACTTAAAAACTATACCAATCTGTAACTCCCTGTCCCACTATGATCTATTTAAAAAATGCACCAAACATAGAATAAAACTTATATGTTTTGTCCCGTTTTAACTGGTCTACAAAATGCTACCATAGCAATCATAAAGATCAATTTATCAACCAGATGAATAACAGATAGCCAAGGATTGACTTGAAAGAAAAATACGAGGAAAAAAATGCTGGATTATTATATGCTTCTCCAACAGATAATTCAACCTACAACCTACAAATACAGCCCAACACAACAAATATGAGAATGCTTACTCGATTGGAAGCTGAACCTCAGCAATACCAGTAGTCCACTGAGTAGAGCTTTCTTCTGAATTTCGCCTTTTTACCTGACAGGAAACCATAGTTTTAAAAGAAAGAAGATATGAATCCAAGAAAAGGGCAATGCACACTGGGAGTAAGAGGTATCAGACACTGACTATAGTACACATAATTGATATCCTTAAATAGTACCTACAAACTAGAAAGTGAAAAAAGAACAATAAAGAGGAGACACTCACTTTAAGATGCTCAGGGATCTTATATAGTTCATCTTCAGCACGTTTCAGCTCATTCTCAGCTTGATCCGCTGCATCAATTTTCCTTCCCCTCTTCTTCGCTAACTCGTGCTCGATATAATTCACCCTGTTCAACAAACAAGTTGCAACAACCACATCTAAATTCAAAAACCACAGCCACAAACACAATAATAATAATAGTATATTTTACACACATATTGGGGTCTTCATCCATAACAGCGGTCTCTTGAGCGAAGGTGTCTTGAAGAACGAGCTCGTCCTTGTCGCCGCCATCGCCATCGTTCTTTTCGGCGGCTTTAGCAGCTAAACCGCCGCCGGTTCCACTCTGCACCTGCAAACTAGGGTTTGCTGGAATTCCCGATTTCCTTTCCCGCTGCTTCTGGAGGAGCTTAATTTCCTCCAATGCCATTCTGTTCAATGTAATTGGAGCAGTGAAATCGAAACCCTAACATAAAATTTTCCCTATTAGAAATTGTGGAATTGAAATGAGAGAAACCTTCTTTCTCGTTCGTCGTCGGATTCATTGTTACTTTGAGATTGAGGAAGTTCATCTTCGTCTGTTGGAGCGCTTCTCTTTCGGTAGTTTTTTTTCCGTTGCTGCTGCTGCTTCGAATCATCCATCGTTGTTGCTAACGGTAACGGATCATATGCGAATGCAATGCAGAGAGGTTTAAACGTAACGTTTTAACCTTCAACACTCGCTCGCCACCAAGTAGTATCAACATTTCTCACATATATATATATATATATATATATATATATTGTAAATACCCAATTTTATCGGGTTTATTTATATCTTTTAAATTAAAAGTATTTTAATATTGTTGAAAAAAATAAAAAGATAGAAGATATGGTCGTTATCACCCGAGGATATTTCAGTTACACTGAATTAGAGGTTGTTCAACTGAGAAAAAATAAAACGATTACTAAACATAGGTTATGAAGATACAAGCCTAAAAACAAAGAGATCATGGGATAGTGGGATCAATTGGTTAGTGGAGATCAAGTTAATTTTTTTTTATCTACTGTACCCATTAGCACTCAGAAAGGAGATGAAAAAAATAGAGACGAGGAGAAATAATGAGAAAAGAAAAATTAGAGAGAAAAAATAATAACTTTTTTTTTGCAATAGACTACCGTAAACGTATCATCTTCACATCGTTATTGCATCTCTCACGTTCAGATGTTCATCATCATATCCAAGAGGTGTGTTTCCTCGATGTGCTTGATAGTGGTTTTATGTATGCTTTTTTTTTTTTTTTTTCTTTTTCTCTTTCTCTTTTTCCTTTATTCTCATGTAAACAATAGACATGCAATGTTATAAGCATTATTCCATTTTTAATGCATTAATTTTGTTTCTTATACACAACACTTGGTCTATGCATGTGCAATTTTTAGTTTGTTTCTAAAATAGTAAAGAGGGCTTATAATATAATTTGTTTCATTCGCTTTTGATTTCCTTGTGTTTAAAAGACAATAGTATAGGCACAAAATGGATTCTTATCTAACTGGTTTTGTCTTCTATTTTGGTTATTTGTACAATAAAGTTTTTGTTTTTCTTTCTTTCTCTTTTGGTTTCAAATAAAATATTTATTTCAATTTGTGCAATGATTTGTAATTATCAATTGAGCTGCAGTTCTACCTTTGATATTACTTATCATAAGCATTTATAGAATAGTCATTTGTTATCATAAACCCTTGTGCATAAAAATTGATTTAGATACTAAAATTTGATTTCGGTCTTTAAATAAGATAATCTTAAAATTTTTATTTGTGTGAGAAAAATAATTGAACTCATGCAATTATGTACGACATTAATTGAGTGACATTTCTACCTTTTAATTTTGCTTAAATCATGAATATTTTTGGAATAACCATTTGCTATCTAAAACTTTTGGCATAGAGTTATGTTCATTTGACAAGTAAACATGTTCTCTTTTTGGGGTGAAACAAATGAGTATAAAATTATATAATCTTGTGAAAATAGTTAAATGTATCATTTTCTTTTGTAGGGTGCTAATATCTTCCCTATAAGTAATCGACTCCCGAACCTATCTTTGATTTCAAAGATCATTTTGAAAAGGGTTTTCCAATGTTTTTCTTTCCAAATAAAATGTTGGTGGCAAATCCATTTTTATTTTTATTTTACATCATCTATGTCGTGACCACAGTTGCAACATATGACGACTCCACTAGGGACATTAAGAGAGTCAAGCCTTATATGATTGATTGCACAAAATTATATTTTTTAAAATATATTGTTTTACCCCTATTTTCTTTTTCTTGTGTATTGTGCTCTATTTTTAGATATTCTATTTTTTTTAGCTTTGTCTCAACTTTAGGATAGAAGATTATTACTTTGTATACATTTGTTTGTTTCTTTTTTGTACAGATTTGGATAGTTGTTAGGATCAAAGGTTTGTATGTTCCCTTACACACTTCACAATCACTTACTTCACACACTTTTGGGGCTTTATACCCAAGCCTGTGTCCACTTGACAGTTGTTGGGTTACCGCTTAGATTTTTACCAATATCATGAGACAATCATATTGAAAGGATATTATTCCTTCTTGTGATTGAATCATGGGTTGGGTCTTTGTCTATCTAATAAAGGCAATCTAGGGACCACTTAAATCTTTAAGAATATAGCTCCACCTGAAAATTGTTCACTGACAGTTGAACTAGTGACCACCAAAATTCAAAGCATGACCTTAATGAATACCTTACCCTAGGTTTTTACCTTGATAGGTCACAAAGGGATGTACTTTTCTTTATCCTTTCATTCCTATGCACCTCATGCATTCATAATTAGCTTGGCATATATTTTCTTTATTTTATACATACGTAAAAAAAATTATTATCCCATGCATCATGTTGCACCTTATGATTTATGCGTATGCTTATTTATAAATAAATAGAACTCATCATTTCATTCAAGTGAAAATCATGCATGCATATTAGGACCATGTACATGTAGGTTACATCCATGTTTGTATATCTCTCATCTTACTTTCTGATTTTAGAATACACAAGTTTAGTAGTGTTTAACATGGAGGAGATTCAAAATCTTGCTAGCAATACACCGAGGCCTAGAAAGAACATAAGAATTAATGGGCTAAAAAATGATTTTTAAAGAATAAATTATATTCATGGAAAGATGACCAAGGAAGCATGCATGAGTTTTGAGAAGAAATATTGTCAAATTATGGATTTATTGTCGATCCCCATTAAAGCTTCGATACTAAGCACTTTAGCTCAATTTTGGAATTCGAACTTGAGATGTTTTGAGCTACTTGCTTTGGACCTTGTACCAACAATAGAGGAGTACAAAATCATGTTGAAGTTGCCAACTAACAAAAAGGCCAGGGTGTATCTCTATTAAGGGAGTTATGTAGCCAAGAGGAAAGTGGTCGAGTTGATTGGCCTACCAATGGGTCAAACTGATTTCAAAAGTAGAGAAACAATCCAAGGGTGGAATAGAAATTTCCTAGAAGATTATTTGGAGACTTTAGCCGAAAAGAAGAATTGGGAATTTTTTAATACAACTCTAGCATTACTTCTTTATGGATTGATTCTTTTCCCATTCACTATAGGCATGATCGATCACACAACCATGGATGTATTCTTTGCTTATGAAACTCGAGGAGAAAATCCAATTTTGGCTATCTTGGCAAATACATTCCTTTCCATGGAGATATGCCACCAGAAGAAGAGAGAGATGCTACGATGTTGTGATTACTTGTTGTTTGTTTGGTTGGTGACTCATTTATATGCATCCAATCATATGGGTTACTTTCTGAATCCTTTGAGAAGTTTTCATCACATCCCTTTGAAGAAACAAGAAGCTATGGAGTGGAACAAAGATTTATCAAAATTGGAGGTGGAACATTTTCAATGGGTATGCCTTTGGTATCATTCCCATGATAGGATTTTCAGTTGTGGCTATTTTCCAAATGTGTCGTTAATAGGGCCAAGAGGATGCATAGCCTACACCTCGACAATAGCTCTTAGGCAACTCAAATGGACTCAAGTTATGCCAAATGTTGAAGAATTAAGAGGTTTGATTTTCCAGTATGCTTCAGGTGATAGTCATGGGCAACAAGTAAAAGTCAGAATGGCTTGGGGAAATGTTAGAAAGAAAGAGGGAAAAGAGCTTGTAAAACCTCGTGTGGCTACCTCACAAGAGTATAAAGAATAAAGGAAAGCCATAGTAGTCTTTATTTGCAAAGAAATCTCATGAAGAGAGTCTATCTCGAGAATCTAGTCAAAATTTTGCTTCTTTGAATTCTCAATTGGAAATCTTGTGGGCTTAGATGAGGTTATGGAGGAAAAAGAAGAAAGTGCGAAGATAAAAATAGAAATTCTCAAGCGATAGTGCCAAAAGAAAGATAGAGAGATAGGGCACTTAAAAGATGAGTGTGTTGACGACCATGAAAGCTCAACCATGCCTAGAAGGCAAGGAATATTGCTATTTCTATTATGATGGAATTGCAAGATAAAGTTGAAGCAATGGAAAGAGAGATGGCCAAAATTTATAAAGAAAAAGAAGACCTGGAGATAAAAAAATGTATTCAAGAGCAAAGATTGGAGTGCCTAAGCAAAAAGTTAGTCGAGAGAGGCCTTGATGCAGAGAAAGGATGGGGATTAGTTAAAGAATATCTTAACTTCATCCCATAATCAAATCAAAAAGGGAAACACCTTTAAAAAACAATTGTTGAGTTGGCATGTGAGCAAGACAAGTTGAGCTCTGGCATCCAAGGGTTACACTTGGTTTCCAAGCATCACTTTGAAAAGAAGAATGAGTGGATGAAAACTTTTGAAGATATGACTCGTTGTGTTTAGCATCATGTCACAAACTTAGTAGCATAGGTCTAAGTGGTCAATGAGGAGATCAACTCAAATCCAAGATAAAGCTTCCTTTGGAGGGTTTTCAGTTATTAAAGTATTTCCAAAATCTAAGTAGAAGCTTCATGTAGAATGAGATGCAATTTCATGTACTCCATTTCAAAAAGAGATTGTATTTCAATATTTCGATTAATAAAATGAGCTTGGATTTTTTCACTTTCGTTCTAAACATTATTCATCGAGGATAGAATTTCCCCTTGGGTAATTGTTAACCACATTTTTAACTTGAGATGTTTAGTCCTTGATTGGAAATGTGGGGCACACCTTATATTGCTAACATATGAGGCCTCTTCTATTGAGGAAGAAATACTCCCTTGGAATGAGTGTCAACCACTTGGTGGCCTAAGAGGGAACATACCTCTAGTGCCAAAATGTGGGGAATCTCCTTCAAAATTGAACACTAGGTTTTTTCTGTCTTCTTGTTTCTTATTTCTTTTGCTTATGGTTTTTTCTACACAGAAACGCTAAAATCAAGAAAGAAACTGTATCCTCGACACCCTTATAGAACGTGGTCCCAAGAAAAAGATTATGGATGAGATAGAAGAGCGCCACGAGGAGTTGAGAAACAATGTCAACTAGATGAAAGAGCAAATTGTGCAAATCCTAGAGGCGCTACATGGCTTAGAAAAGAATAGCTCTGAGGGCATTGTTCACAACAAAAACTTGTTTGCTAATATTCTGCGATGCTAATCAGCAAGTGTACTGAGTTGCACAAGTAATATAAAATAGTAAGAATCGAGTATCGTATCCACATGGAACTTGTTTCACTCAGAAGATATATGTTCAATGAGCAAACATTTGTGTAAAGCAAGTAAATGTTGAGTTGGATTTATGTATTAAAATCTAGTTAAACACAAATTAAAATATCTAGAGGTTGAGAAGTAAAAAAAGTCAAGTAAAAAAGCACGTTGGATCGTCCTACTGAATTTCCTTTGATGTTTTTAAATATTTTTCTCTATTTAATGTTATCCTAGTGCTCTTATGCTGAGAAATTACCCAAATCAAGATCCCTCGAGTGAATGAGCCTAACTCTATTTAAATCTCATCCTTGATCCCTCAACAAACTTAGTCTAAAAGAGTTGCATTACGATTACAACATAATAAGGACTAGATCGCTGCACTCCGTTCCTAGATATAAAGTTTTCTAGCTTTCTCTATCAAGTTCTAAGGTTTTAAAGCACTTCTGGTACTAAAAATCCTAACTATACATACAAATGGGTGATCAAGCCACAAGCATGCGAAAATAAGCGTAGATGGAAGCAATGAACACATAAAAACAACATTAAATAGATAGTAAGAAAGTTTTACATCAAAGGTTTAGCATGACTCCCCAACAAGAGGTTTAGCCTTCCATTACAAGTAATGAACTTTCAACACAAAGGATAGATTTTGAGGGAAGAAAATGGCTAAGAATGATTGAGGATGTCTCCTTCAACCTCTAGAACCCTAATCTCACTCCTCTAACCTAAACTCTCTTGGAGGCTTGTTTCTGTCACTTTGGCTTTTCTCTTGGCTCTGTTTTTTGACTCTTCCCTTAGTTTTCGCCAACTCCAGTGTTTTAAAGGCTCCTTGACATTTCAGATTCTGAAGGCTCGCTTAGCGATATTGGCTCGCTAAGTGCGAGTTAGTGAAATTTGGCTTAGCGAGTTGGGCGCGCGAAGAGACAAACGACTCGCTAGGCGAGCTTGCGGCGCGCTGGGCGAGCACATCTCAGACTGATCCTCTTCTAGGGTTTCTCATCACGCTAAGCGAACTGAGTGTCTCGCTTAGCGGATATCACTTGCTAAGCGTATATGCCTCGCTTAGTGAGACACCAGTTGTTTGACCTTCTCTTCTTTTAGCCTGAAACTGAAGTGGTTTCAACATTAATTCACAAAATGGGAGTATCTACTATATAAAATCAAACTAAACATGAAAATATGTACAATTCCTACAAAAAAAGAACCATAAATTGGGGGAAAGAGGCTAATTTCATGTAACTATTCAATACAAAAGTTAGTCATAGATAACTGTTAGAGTTCGTGGTCTTAGTTCCTTTGTCCCACATCGCTTGGTCTGTAAAACTTGTGTGGTCTTAGTCCCACATCGCTTGGTTTGTAAAAACTTGTGTCTCATTAGTGTTATATATAGAGACACCATGTAAGCTTTTATGTGCAAGAAAAAAAAGTTCTCCTAGTGTAGTCATGGACGTAGGCACATACATTGTGTGCTGAACCACGTTAAAACTTTGTGTCTTTTCTCTCTTCCCTTTATTTCTTTCTCTTCTTTTATTGCTCTATACTAACAACTGGTATCAAGAGCTTTTGGTTACTCCACGAGATTTCCTTAGTTTAAAGGAATTAGTGGGAGTCTTCTCAGTTTAGAGGAGACAGTGGGAGCAATGGCATTAGAAGAGGGGAAGGTGAAGATCGAGAAGTTCGATGGCAGAGATTTCAACTTTTGGAAGATGCAGATAGAGGATTATCTATATCAGAAGAAGTTGTATCAGCCCTTATCAGGGGTTAAGCCAGACGACATGAAGCAAGAAGAATGTAACTTGCTGGATCGACAGGCTCTTGGCGTGATCAGATTGACATTAGCCAAGAACGTCACGTTCAACATCGTAAACGAGAAGACTACTACAGGCTTAATGAAGGCGTTATTAGATATGTACGAGAAGCCGTCAGCAGTCAACAAAGTATACTTGATGCGCCGGTTGTTCAACCTCAAGATGGGAGAAGGTATGTCTGTAACTAATCATATTAATGAATTTAATACTATTCTTGCCCAGTTGGAATCAGTGCAAATTAAATTTGAGGATGAGGTGAAGGCATTGATTCTATTGTCATCACTACTGGATAGTTGGGCTGCAACTGTTACTGCAGTTAGTAGTTCTATAAGGGAGAACACATTAAAGCTTAGTGACATCCGTGACTTGATCTTAAGCGAAGATGTTCGCAAGAGAGATTCAAGAGAATCTTCCAGTCATGTTTCCAATTCAGCATTGAATACTGAAGGCAGGGGAAGGACTACCCAGAAAGGTCAGAATGGTCGAGGCAGATCAAAGTCAAGAGGGAAAGGTCAGAGAAAATTTCAAAGTGACGTTATTTGCTGGAATTGTGACAAGAGAGGTCACTTTAGCAATCAGTGCAAGGCACCAAAGAAGAACAAGTCACACAAAAAATAAGAAGCGCGATGATGATGAATCCACAAATGCAGCAACTGATGAACTTGATGATGCATTAATTTGCAGTTTGGATAGTCCTGTTGATTCATGGATCATGGACTCAGGTGCGTTGTTCCACACTACTCCCTCTAAAGATTTATTGTCTAACTATATTTCTGGAACATTTGGGAAAGTTTACCTTGCAGATGGAAAATCTCTTGACATTGTCGGAAGAGGTGATATCAACATCAAGACCTCCAGTGGATCCCTATGGACATTGCACAATGTCAGACATATTCCCGCCTTAAAGAGAAATTTAATATCTATAGGGCACTTGGATGATGAGGGACATCACACCACTTTTGGAGATGGAGCTTGGAAGGTAACAAAAGGCAATCTCGTTGTGGCTCGTGGAAAGAAGTGAGGATCTCTTTACATGATTGCAAATGAGGATATGGTAGCAGTTACTGAGGCTGTCAATAATTCAACCATGTGGCATCAAAGACTTGGACACATGAGTGAAAAAGGAATGAAGCTTATGGCGGCAAAGGGTAAGCTATCAAGCCTCAAGCATGTTGATGTTGGTGCTTGTGAACATTGTATCCTTGGAAAGCAGAAAAAGGTCAGCTTCTCAAGGGCAGGGAAGACTCTTAAAGTTGAAAAGCTAGAATTGGTGCACATAGATGTTTGGGGGCCAGCCCAGTGAAATCTGTTGGAAACTCACGCTATTATGTCACCTTTATCGATGACTCTACCAGAAAGGTATGGGTTTATTTTCTTAAAAATAAATCTGATGTGTTTTCTGTGTTTAAAAGGTGGAAAACAGAAGTTAAAAATCAAACAGGTCTAATGGTTAAAAGTCTAAAATCTGACAATGGCGGGGAGTATGATAGTTAGGAGTTTAAAGACTTATGTTCAGAACATGGGATCAGAATGATCAAGACAATACCAAGAACACCTGAGCAAAACAGTGTTGCAGAAAGGATGAATAGAACCTTGACGAGAGAGCGAGGCGTATGCAGATCCAATTTGGCTTGCCTAAAGCATTTTGGGTAGAAGCAATCACACAACAACATATCTCATCAATAGAGGACCATCAGTTCCTTTGAATTATCAGTTTCTCGAAGAAGTATGGTTTGGAAAGGAGGTAAAACTTTCACATTTGAGAATTTTTGGTTGTGTTTCATATATACTGACAGACTCTAATAGTATAGATAAATTGGATCTGAAGGCGAGGAAGTGTTATTTTACTGGTTATGGATCTGACATGTATGGCTACAGGTTTTGGGATGACCAAACCAAGAAAGTTATCAAAAGCAGGAATGTTACTTTTAATGAGAACTTATTTTATAAGGACAAATTTTCTGCAGAATCTGCACGTGCAGGTAAACTGTCAGAAAGTGATGTAGCCAACAGAAACCAGAGTACAAGCATAAAGGTTGAGTCAGAACCAGAACCATTAACTCTTCCAAGAAAATCTAGTAGAATTTTAGTACCACCAGATATCTATTCCCCTTCATTGCATTATTTGTTGTTAACTGATGCTAGTGAGCCAGAATGTTTCAGTGAGGCTACACAGGGGAATGACACTATTGAGTGGGAGCTAGCGATGAAAGATGAGATGACATCCCTACAGAAGAATAAGACGTGGTCTTTAACTAAATTGCCAGAAGGAAAGAAAGCATTACAGAATAGGTGGGTCTATAGGCTAAAGGAAGAATCTGACGGTAGAAGAAGATACAAGGTGAGACTTGTGGTGAAAGGGTTTCAGCAGAAACAAGTAATTGATTTCACATAGATTTTCTCACCGGTTGTAAAGATGACTACCATCAGAGTTATTCCGAGTATTGTAGCTGTAGAGAATCTTCACTTGGAGCAGTTAGATGTTAAAAATGCATTCTTGCATGGGGATTTAGAGGAAGACATCTATATGACCCAACCAGAAGGTTTTGAAGTGCCAGGGAAGGAGAATCTTATGTGCAAGCTTCACAAAAGTTTATATGGCTTGAAACAAGCACCGAGGCAGTGGTACAAGAAGTTTAATGAGTTTATGAGCAACTCAGGATTCAACAGATGTGACATGGACCATTGCTGCTATGTTAAGAAATATACTAATAGTTATGTTATCCTTGTCGTGTATGTTGATGACATGTTGATTGCAGGATCTAGTATGGCAGAAATTAACAAGTTGAAGCAGCAGTTGGCAGAAAACTTTGAAATGAAGGATCTTGGTCCAGCTAAACAAATCCTTGGTATGAGAATTCTTAGAAACAGATCAGAAGGAATTTTGAAGCTGTCTCAGGAGAAATATATACACAAGTTACTTGACAGGTTTTATCTTGAAGATTCTAAGACCAGGAATACCTCTTTGGGATCTCATTTGAAGTTTTCAAAGAAGCAATCATTGCAGACAGATGAAGAAAAATGCTACATGTCAAGAGTACCATATGCATCAGCAGTTGGGAGTTTGATGTATGTTATGGTGTGTACCAGACCTGACATAGCACATGCAGTGGGAGTTGTCAGTAGGTTCTTATCAAATCCAGCAAAAAAGCATTGGGAAGGTGTAAAGTGATACTCAGATATCTGAAGGATACTTCAGAGATGTGTTTATGCTTTAGAAAAGGCAATCTCACTTTACAGGGATTTTTAGATGCAGACTTGGGAGGAGATTTTGATACCAAGAAAAGCACCACAGCCTATATTTTTACTTTGGGAGGTACTGCTGTGAGCTGGAAGTCTAAACTTCAAGATAGAGTTGCTCTCTCAACCACAGAAGCCGAGTACATAGCTATCTCAGAAGTAGCTAAGGAGATGATTTGGCTAAAGAATTTTCTCAATGAATTAGGAAAAGAACAAGATAATGCTCCAATGTTTAGTGACAGTCAAAGTGCTATAAGTCTTGCTAAGAATCCAGTCTTCCATTCTATATTCAATTAAGATACCATTTTATCAGGGAGTTGATAAATGATGGAGACTTATCTTTATTGAAGATCTTAGGATCAGGGAATCCAGCAGATATGTTGACTAAAGCTGTTACAACTGACAAACTGAGGCTTTGCATTGCCTCAGTTGGCCTTCAAGGATAATTGAAGATGAAGGCGCTACACTAGGTAAAGAGTCGATGAACTCATTGCTAACAAGGAGCTGCTAGAGTTTGGAACTTAGACCCCAAGTGGGAGAATTGTTAGAGTTTGTGGTCTTAGTTCCTTTGTCCCACATCGCTTGGTCTGTAAAACTTGTGTGGTCTTAGTCCCACATCGCTTGGTTTGTAAAAACATGTGTCTCACTAGTGTTATATATAGAGACACCTTGTAAGCTTTTATGTGCAAGAAATAAAAGTTCTCCTAGTGTAGCCGTGGACGTAGGCACATACATTGTGTGCTGAACCACATTAAAACTTTGTATCTTTTCTCTCTTCCCATTATTTTTTTCTCTTCTTTTATTGCTCTATACTAATAGATAACGACTAACAAACTCCCCCAAATTTATAGTTTTGCTTGTCCTCAAGCAAAGAAATAACAGTGGTTACTCAAAAATGTGTTTGTTCCAAAACATTCAATCACATGAACATAGGTGGCAAGCAATACTTCAACCAACAGCTCTTCATAAAGATATGCAGAATTCCAAAGATATGAACATGATCATTAAGCAACACAAGTGAAATAAGCTAGCAAGCAAGACAGGTATCAAGGAAGGTTCATCAAGCCTAATCCTCATGGTCACTATTTCTCTCATAAGATTAAGTGTTTAAGGCAATTCTTCAAATCAACAACCAACACAAGTCTCAACTTTTTCATTTCATCTCATGACATACAATCACAAACACATAAATTGAATTTGAAGGACTTTCTTGGCTTGTAATGAGGCTGGGCTACAAACTATTCATGGTTTTTCTAGGATGCAAAATTTAGGTTCTAGGAGAGCATTCATTCTTAGATAAACTTTTTTCCTTTTTATTCCCAACTTCTATTGAAATACCACAAACGTATAAGACACTTAACTTATGTAACAATACACACATACCTTTATTCTTGAAACTTCTTTTTTTTTTTTAGCAGTTTTTACTTACTACTTCTTGACACAATTTTTCTATGTGGCTATTACTTGTCTTACCACAATTATCATCACCCAATATCTTCCCCCAAATTTGGGAAAAATTTGCTTTGAACCATGATGCTCTCCTACAACCTAAAGAAAGGTAGATGGAGATTATAATTCAACAGGTTCAAGGTTCAACTCAATCAATCATATTTAAGCTCAACATGGGTGCAATGGATTCATCATTCATGAACAGGGTAAGCTATTTGACTAAGTGGCTAATTAAATCAATCATGGCCTTCATCATTTCCAAAATCATGCATTCATTCAGTATTCAAAGATTCATGCAAAAATTGGTACCCAATGCAAGTCGTTCTCTCACAATTAAGGTTCACACACTCACCGGGTTATGGCTAATGGTTACCTTTACAATTTACCTGTCAAACAAACTAACATTTTCACTCACGCCCCTAATTCATGTTCTTTCTCTTCTAATTACCGCATACTTATTCAAAGCATGTGATCTAATATCGCAATTCACTCAAGTCATGCAATCAACCAATTTCAAAACCAATCAAAAACACCAAAATTTCAAACCAAAACAATCCACTATGCATATAAATGTAAACTGTTCAAAAAAGCTATAAATTTTAGTGAATAAGTAAATAACTAAACTAAAATTGAAATGTAAAAACTGTATCTAAAACTGAAATATAAATAAGGTCCTGCCATCAATCATCCTGTGCCTGTGTAGGATCATCCTGAGGTATGAAGGGGGCATCCTGAGCTGGCAAGGATGTATCTAGTGTTGGAGTGGGCCAGGGGTCCTAGGAGCTCTACGCTTCTGCCATGTCTGCAGCACCGTCTCCCACCTCAGCTGCCTCAGATGGTGTTGCAGCAAGGGTAATCTCTGGAGTCTCCTCCGGTGTGGCCTCAGACGTCGCCTCTGGCTCTGGCTGCGACTCCTGGGCTGTAGGAGCCTCACCTCCCCCCCAAAGGAGAAGACTGGACTCTTGGCCAGGCCACCTGGGCCATAAAGTCCTCCATGCTAATGATGGGTCGATGTTGAGCCAAATTATGAATGCTCTGCATCACCAGGCATAAGCCCTAGTGAAGGCTCTGCAGCATCGGCACCATGGTGTCTGAGCTCTGAGCGGAGGTGCTGGAGGGTACTGAAGTGTAGGAATGGGAGCTGGTGGAGCTGGAGCAGGAAGAGCGGAAGAAGAAGGAGCTGAAGTGTCTGATGGTCCCCGAGCCTTAGTTTTGTGGGTCCCTGGAAAAGTGATAATGGGATCATCCGGGTTCCAGCAGTTCTTCCTGATGTACGCCAAATTAATGGCAAGGCTTAGGGACTCAAAGGTGAGGGAGTTTGGGACCACTCCTCTAGCAATACATAAAGCAGTGATCAAAGTTGGGAAGCCTAGCCTAGAGGAGTTGGACTGGGCCATCTGAGAAATCTGACCTGATATGAATGAGCCCCGTCCATGTTCATCTTGGTCTCCAGACCGTATACCAACCTCGCCCTGTCCATGTTCAGATCAAAAGTATGAGAGGTGGGGGCGAGGTTGGAGTATGATAAAATAGTCCAAGCCTGGGCCAAGGTAGTGAGGTCCTTCCTCAGAAGCTTCCAAGGCGCTCTCTCTGCATTAAGAACAAATCCTCGCCCAGGGACGCAGAGCGTTGAGGTAAGCTCTTGTGGGTCTGGATGAGTATGACATAATCTGGAGTAAGCAGTGTAATGCTCCCCTGGCTCCAAAACCACAGGGATCTCCAGGAAGGCTTTCAGCATCTCCCCATCAAATTTAATTAGCCTCCCCCGAACTTGAACCTGTCTGGGAGACTTATCTTCAGGATCATACAAATTAGCGTAGAATTCCTTAACCAGGGCCACATCAATGTGACCATCAGGCTGCCTGGTCAAGGCCTTGTGCCACTGCCTCCTCTTGAGCTCCCTGTGAAACTTTTCGTACTCCATAACAAAAAGATTAACGTTCCTCTCTAGAAGGATGTTCTAGGAGTGAACATTCTGCTCATAACGCTCCTAAGCGACCTCGGAAATAAATCTGGTAATATCGTATGGTTCCCGAGGTCGGGAGGCAGTTGCTTTCCTCTTCCTAGAAGCCATCTACATCAAAAGAATAACAGGAATTGAAATTAGATAGGTTTTATTCAAAACTGGAAACAAAAAAATAAAACAGAAAAATGGACTGGGCGCTTAGTGAGACACTCGCTTAGCGCGCCTTCAAAAAATAACAAGATACGCTAAGCGCATAGGGTGCACTTAGTGCGACTACATAAAAATAAAGACCCTGGCTAAGCGAGACACCCTCGCTTAGCTGACACAACACAATGGCTAAGCGAGCATGACTCGTTAAGCCTTATTCTCTAACATAGAGCTAATTACGCTTAACGATACATGCTCGCTTAGCGCAACACACTACACAGGCTTAGCGCCAGTAGACGCTTAGCCCAACATGACCATTGGAACATAATTGGCTTAGCGAGGATGGCTCGCTAAGCCTTATTCAAAAATAGAGAAGAAATTGCGCTTAGCGAGCATGGCTCACTTAACACATGAACAAAATTTCAGAACACTAAATTACCTTGGACTTAGCGAGACTGAATCGCTTAGCCCAGACTTATTCAAACTATAGAGGCCTGGTGGCTTAGTGAGACTGACTCACTTAGCTGTCAACAGAATACCAAAAGCCTCATAGCCTCAATCCTAACTAAACTAACTCTCTTAGCCGGCTTAGCGAGTTCATACAAACACAGAAATTAAAAGTGGAAATTTAAACACTCGCTAAGCCCAAGTGCAGTGGCTTAGCGAGTTCATACAAAAAAGCGTAAATTCAACAGAAATGATGAACACGCTTAGCGGGACAGGGCCGGCTTAGTGAGTTCATTAGAAAACCCAGAAATTCATCCAAAATTGATGAACTCGCTTAGCGAGTACATCGAAATTTCCAGAAAATAATGGGGCTTTGAAGCCCTTACTCACCAGCTACTAACAGACCTAAGAATCTAATCAAAATGCATGAAATAAACCTACATTATACGCAAAATGAAACCCCTAACAACATGCTATCTAACAACTAACCAATGAACATCAACAACAACGCACAATCAACAATTCACAGAGCAACACAATGGTCTTCTACCCTAGGGTTCAAATGGAAATTAAAAGGTAAAGTGAAATGTACTTACTTGGATTGCAGAGAATGGATGAATAGAGACGAGGCAAAAGAACCAGAACAAAGCAAGGTGAGCACAATGCAGAGGTGTAGTGAATGCCAATGATGATGAAGAAGGAGAGTATAATTTGTGCACAAAGGTAACTGCTTAAGGCAATTATATCTTATTTTTGGCAGTTTCGACTGCCTCGCTTAGCGCGGGTGACTCGTTAAGCGAGCACTCAGTGATGTTTGAATTTTTAGATTTTAAACTCACGCGCTTAGTAGGACAGGTTTGCTTAGCCCAATTCGAGAATTAGAAAACCCGAGAAGGATTTGGGTTTAGCGCGAAGGTAAGCGCTTAGCGAGTTCTGCAACTCTGATTGGTCTGCAACTTTCACTAAGCAGGACGTGGCCGGATTAGCGAATTAAATGCCTCATGATGCAGTGGTGGGGTCGTGCTTAGTGAGATGGTCTCGCTTAGCAGCGGAAAGAAGGTATGTATAGTGTATACCTTATAGGACGTAAGCTA
This sequence comes from Glycine soja, assembly GCF_004193775.1. Lineage (NCBI taxonomy): Eukaryota > Viridiplantae > Streptophyta > Magnoliopsida > Fabales > Fabaceae > Glycine > Glycine soja. The sequence goes on along the minus strand of NC_041011.1, from coordinate 38,900,435 downwards.
GCATGGATCACTAGCCTAAGTCTCCTCCCGATGCAAGACAGCTTCTAAACCGTTATATTTTTTTTTATTTGTTCAAAAGAATGCCATCCACCAATGTCTTCTCAAACAAGAAAAAGGGAAATCACATCATTGAAGTAAGTAATTAACTGACTAACCTGCTTTCTTCGAAGTCAGACCAATGTCTTTGTTGCCGACGTTGGATCGAAAGCCCTGCTGGCAGTCCTTGATTCAGAAGTTTTAGGGGTGTTGTGAAAGCTTTGCCGGGAAGGAACGAAGAGGTTGTCGAACAGAATCAAGCTAGAGGCAAGGAACGAAGGTGCTGCGTGGGCGCGACTAGGTTTGAAGAAAAACCTAGAGGTGCTGAGGTTGAAAAAGAAGCTAGAGGCAAGGTTTCAGCGCGAAAGGGCAAGAGGTAAGCAACAAGTGCTGACAGGTTAGAAGCTACAAGCAAGGTTTGAGCCCGAAAGGGCAAGAGGTTCAAAAGGGTTACAAGCGAGACTAGGGTTAGAGAGAGTTTAGCACGAAAGGGGAAAGAGGTGAGGTTCAGTGCGAAAGGGGAAAGAGGTGAGGAAGCGCGAAAGGATTTATTTTAACCCAAACAAATTAAGACGGTTTTTTTATTAAACCTGTCGTAAAATTAATTGAAAAAGCACATTCTAAGGCAGTTTTAATTAACCGTCTAAGATTTAATGTCGTAAAATCCTATTATTGTTCAAATAATTACAAAAAAGCCACCACACATCTTTTTAAGGCGGTTCCCCAATAACCGTCGTAGTGTCCGTGTCGTAAAACACCATTTTTCTAGTAGTGTTAGAAATGATAAATGATTAAAAAATCATTTGTATCGATAAAGATACAATGATAATTATCCAAAAAAAAATATACATGGCTAATAGTTTAAATTGATTCATTTTTTTTGTTTGAGATAATAAATCTGATTAAAATTAAGAAATATATTTGAAATGAAAATAATAATAATAAATAAAACAATTTTTTAAAGAAAATGAAAATAACTCTTAAAAACTCTCATCCAAGAAAAAATCCTAAAATTGCTCTCATTCAAAAATAATTATTTAAAATATTTTCTTTCATGGATGAAAATTCATACTTATAATATAAGTATAAATATTCTAGTATGTGTGATGCACATGATAAATATATTTTTATATAATTAAAATTTATAGTAAATATTTTTTTTGATATATTATATTATAATTAAATTTATAATATATAAATATTTTAAATATATAAATTATGTTTTAGATTATGATAAGATATTGTATTACCGAAAATTCAATCCATTGATCCTATGCTTGCAAAATATAATTAGTGTACATTTATAATTCCAAACGAAAATGTTAAGGATATTCTCTGTAACACTTTGTGTGATTGAAAATTACTAAACTCCATGAGTTTCAGTTCTCATGATTCTCTTTCTTAATCTATAAGTGGATCTTAATAAGTTAAGTTAGCTTGTGCATAAGAGATTAAGGGATTAAGAAGTCAATGTTCAACCATAAGAGACATATCATGATGAAAATCGATAAAAATTAAACTAATAATGTTTGTACGAATAAAATCAGATTTCACATTATTTATAGAAATCAAATTGAGTTTCTGCCACTCTTACAGGACTAAATAAATGTGTCTAAAGTTTTTTTTTATTAATGTACAGGAAATTGAATAATGAAATTTATTTTCTATCAAAATAATGATTTGAGTGCCTCCAAGTTTAAGATGTCCACATCTTACCAAACTGATTTAACCACTAACCAACCCGAAAGAGAAAGTGAGATGGTAAAGATCCAACCTTTATGCTGTGTTTACAACATCTATGACCACAAAACCAAAGAAATGAAAATACCCAGATAAAAGGTGACAGCTTCTACTTCATAGAATTTATATTACTCTTAACATGTACCATAATCCACGATACAATTACATCATTATTCTCGACGTAATATCAATGAGCAAAATGCAACACGGTAACTGATACAATGAATCATAACCCTTCAAGAATTATAGGAAAAATATAGGAAAGTAGTCTTAATTATGAAACTATTATCATAATCTTCCTCTCTGGAATATCATAAGCTCAACATAAATTAAGTCTTCTTAGGAGCAAGCTTGGCCTTGATGTCATCAACCAGTTTAGCATCAATCTGGAAGGCCTGAGAAAGAACATTACGAGGCACAGTTGGTGTTGAGGTGAAAAGAGTTGCAGCTATAGACACTGTGCCAGGGAGTTGGCTGTTGAAGGCAGAAAGCACAGAAGCAGGCTTATCCCCATTGTTCTTCTGATAGTGCACCAAACCTTTTGGGAACACAAAGATTTCACCCTTATTAATGGACTTTGAGATGAGTTTGTTGGCTGTGGTGATGAATCCAACATCTAGTTGTCCATCCAACACAAACACAATCTCAGTGGCTCGAGGGTGTGTGTGAGGTGGGTTAAGTCCCCCAGCTTTGTAGTCTATTCTTGAGAATGACACTCCCAATGTGTTGAGTCCTGGAATTTTATCCACATTGGCTGCAGTAACTACAGATCCCAATGTGTTGTTGGTAGCTCCAGGCTTGGCTAAACCAGCAAAGAAGAAATCAGCTTCTGTTACATTTGACTCAGCCTTGCAAGCAAATCCATTCACCTTCACACCTGCACATAATTAATTACACATCATTGTACTCTTTTCCTAAACACAATTTGGTACATTCATTTGTTATGTAATTCCTCCATTCCAGATTATATGTGAGTTTAAGATTTTGGTACAAGTATCAAGGAATGTAATTAATTTGTTGAATTTTAAAGAAAACATTAATAACTTTCTAATATATACTATTTATCTCTCTAATTAATGACTCATTTACTCTTCCTATACACTACTCCTATTAAGTATTGATTAAGGGTAGTCTTAGAAGAAGGTATTAAATACAATTATGCAACATTGATTTTGTAAAATGACATTTGAAATATATATTTTTCTCTCTAAATCATTTTATGATCTAGAATAGAGGGAGTATATTACCTGAAGAGGGAAGTGCCACACAAAGGTCTTGAAGTGTGTCAGGGTCAGAAGCGAAGGTAAAGGAAATGGCACAGCAGAAGAAGACCAAAATTGCAAAAGTGTTTGTTGGTGACATGGTTTGGACTTTGAATAATACTTAATTGTATTGATTGCAAGAGTAAGGCTTTAGATCAATGAGTGGAAACTGAAAAGGTATATTTTTTATAGCTAGAGAGAAGAGAGTGTAATGTTTGTGTTGGATGGTGAGAAATGTGGCAAGTTACTCTCTTTATATATGCATCATTTGTAAACAGGCAGTGGTTATGGGCAGAGTAGATGGGAGAGATGTGATGGTAAAGTATTAGTGCAGTCCTTAAACTTAAATTCAAAGCAATTGTGTAAAAAGACTTGACAGGAATTCTATAAACTTTTTAAGTCCATTTCCACAGAAATAAAAATAAAAATACACTTTTTAAGTCTCTACTAGAAAAGAAAAATATTAATGTAAATAGAAATCAACGTATAGATTAGTTTGTTGCTTGCAGGGAATATGCAGACATTGACTATCTAATGAAGAGGAGTTTGGTGAGAGATGCAAGATTAAAGACAGATCAGGACTTGATCTCCATGCATTGTGGTGAACTCGAGAGCTCATCTTCTATCTTTTTTCCTCCATTTTTCTCTTTTTGCTTCCATGAAATTCAGTTCAAACAGTAAACCAATTATGTTTCTGATTTGACTATCCTTCTTATACTATTTAGTTTAATCATGATTAAATTATCAAAATAGTAATTAAAACTAATATTAGCAATCATGTTTGTGGTTCGATAGTTTTCTAATACAGTAAGTTATTTGGTTTGTAATTAAATTATCAAATAATATTAAATTAATGTAACTGTATGACCTAAATTAAAGTTTTGCAAATTCAATTTGGATTTAATTAATTATATTATCTTTTGAGTCAGTTTTAAGAGAAATTAACTTAGACTCAATTGCCAAACCTGAACAACCTTTGGAAATTGATGGGGGCATAGGGCCCTTTAGAAGCGACACGCACCGGTTCAGTTCCACCATTGCTTTCACTGTTAGGCCCATATGAAAAATGGTTTTTCCAAATTAGTGAAATGATAAAAATTTATTATCTTTTAAGTGGAAGATAAGATTTTTTTAACTAATTCGTTTTTTTAACTAGTTAGTTTAGTTAATCACATCAAATATGTCAACTATTTATATTATTATAAATTATTATTTTTATTTTTTTATCCACTTAATTATTTTTCATTGATGTTTAGAAAATAATAATTAAGTAAGAATATATAATAAAAAATAATTAATACATTTAGTAATTAGAAAAGAGTTTTATAAATTTTTTTTAAAAAAAGTCTTATAATTAAAGACGAAAGAAGTATATTGGAAACGATCCATAGCTAATTCTCACATAGTTAATCTCATCCTCTCCATGGATGTAAGTTTGATTTCTCTTCAAAGCCATTAAAATCCTACTAGTGTAACTGTAATTAGGATAAAATTGTTAACTTATTGTAAAAGGGAATATGAAAATCTATGATTAATAAATAAGATTTAATTATCCTTTTGGTTCTTATAGTTGTAATAATTTTTTATTTATGTAGTTTAAAATATTACATTTTGGTCGTTATAGTTGTAATTTGACTCTTGTTGTCTAGAATCGTCTAACGTCATTACGTTTAGATCTTTTAAGATCACTTTAAAACTAAAATTGACTATAAAAAACCAAAATAAATTAAAACAATTTTAAGGAATCACGATATAATGACATTAAACTTTAGACAGTAAACTAAAAGGAGTTATAAAAAATTACAACTACAAGTAACCAAAATAAGATAATAAAATATAGGAACTAATCATTTAGCTTCTAAGGTTCTAGTTTTTGAGCTCCTAACGGTCATTTTATAAGCTATTAAAGGCTTATAAGCTTAATTTTATCATATATAAATGAAAAGATAATTAAACCAATAAATAATGTTTAAACTTAATTTATTTAAATTAAATTCATTTATTATTTACCAATAATCACCTTATCATTTTGTTTGTTTAATATAAAAGAAAAACATATCTCATTCTATTCTAGTTTATTTTAAACCATGATGATATACAGTTACTCTGACATTATTGCTTTCAGATTGAACTAGTTGATCTTAATTCGTGTATCGGAACACGTCTCTTTCGGTCAGCTGCTGCTGCTGCTGCTGCTGCTGCTATTATTGTTGTTGTTTGGAATCTTCCTTGTTCTTAGCGGTAACGCATCACATGAGAATGAGATGCCAAAGTTTAAACCTAACGTTTTTACCGTTCAACACTCAATGCCTTACCATACCTACTGGTACAATGCAGTTAGCTAGCTGCTTCATCATCAGTTTTTCCTTGACAGAGGTTTATGAAGGTTCTGGTGCCACCATTGCTACCTAAGGGTACTGTCTAGCACAAAGATATAAAACAAAAATACACAACATACACATATGGATCAGAAATTATTGGATGGTTCGGACCATCATTTCTAAGTACTTCTTAATTTCGAAAGAACAACTAAATAAATCAAATCAAACAAAAACACACATGCATTATGCTTAAAATCTGACTCAATTTCAATGGAGTGATCCAATCAAACTTAATTGCATGCATGTGTGCACTTATAACCTGCGGCAATGAGAAAGGAGAGGAATGGAGCACACTGCAAATTATAAATGAAACTTGTGTGTACTTATAATTCATAACTTACAACTTAACAAGTTAAGCTGTCTTCTTGTCTCGAGGGGACTCTTTGGTTTTCTTTAATTTTATAAAACGGCACATGGATATTTAATCTGCATGGATATCTTTTTCTATCTAAATCACTCACTTTAGTTAGTCCATTACCTTTTTTTTTTCTTTTTTCTTTTTAATTATAGGTCATTGAAAAGTGAAATTAATTTTCAACAAAAAATATTTTGAGTGCCTCCAACTTTAAGATGTCCGCATCTTACCAAACTGATTTAACTACCAACCAGCATGAAAGAGAAAGTGAAGTGGTAAAGGTCCAACCTTTATTGATCAGTGTATACAAAATCAATGAACCACGAAAACAAGAAATTAATATATATACCCACATAAAAGTTGAGAGCTTCTACAGTATATAGAATTAAATTTTGATTACTCTTAACATGTACCATAATTCCGCGATACAATTATATTATAATACTCGATACTACATCAATGAGGAAAATGCAACACCATAAGTGATACTGATACTGAGTCATAACCCTTCAAGAATTATAGGGAAAAGTATAGGGAAAGTAGACTTAAAAGACTGAATCTTGCTCTCTCTCTTGAATATGATTAAGCTCAACTTAAAATTAAGTCTTCTTAGGAGCAAGCTTGGCCTTGATGTCATCAACCTTCTTAGTATCAATCTGGAAAGCCTGAGCAAGAACATCATCAGGCACAGTTGGTGTTGAAGTGAAAAGAGCAGCAGCTATAGACACTGTGCCAGGGAGTTGGCTGTTGAAGGCAGAAAGCACAGAAGCAGGCTTATCCCCATTGTTCTTCTGATAGTGCACCAAACCTTTTGGGAACACAAAGATTTCACCCTTCTTAATTGACTTTGAGATGAGTTTATTGGCTGTGGTGATGAATCCAACATCTAGTTGTCCATCCAACACAAACACAATCTCAGTGGCACGAGGGTGTGTGTGAGGTGGGTTAAGTCCCTCAGCTTTGTAGTCTATTCTTGAGAATGACACCCCCAATGTGTTAAGTCCTGGGATTTTTTCCACATTAGCTCCAGTAACCACAGATCCCACTGTGTTGTTGATAACTCCAGGCTTGGCTAAACCAGCAAAGAAGAAATCAGCTTCTGTCACATTTGACTCTGCCTTGCAGGCAAATCCATTCACCTTCACACCTGCACATAATTAATTACACATCACTGTACTAATTTTGTTACATTTATTTGAACTATAAGAGAATAGAGGTAAATTAAAATGGTGAATAGTAATGTATATACATTACCTGAAGAGGGAAGTGCCACACAAAGGTCTTGAAGTGTGTCAGGGTCAGAAGCGAAGGCAAAGGATATGGCACAGCAGAAGATGACAAAAATTGCAAAAGTGTTGTTTGTTGGTGACATGTTTTGGATGATAATTATATATCAATTGCAAGACTAAAGCGTTAGATATCGATGAGTGGAAACAGGAAAAGTTTATTATATAGCTAGAGATAAGAGAGGAATGTTTGTTTTGGATGGTGAGAAATGTGGCATGTTGCTCTCCTTTATATAAGCATCATTTGTAAACAGGGAATGGTTATGGGCAGAGTAGATGGAAGTAGTGATGTGATGGTAAAGTATTAATGAAGTCCTTCAACTTAAATTCAAAGCAATTGAGTAAAAATGCTTATGAGGTATTCAATAAACTGTTAAGCCTTAATTTGCGACAAAAGAAATGTACAATTTAGGTAATCAAAGGTTTCAATGTCTGAGTCTTGAATATGTAAGTACATTAAAAATACGGAAAAACTTTGTTATACATTATAGTCTTACCCAATTTAAACAGGATTGCGTACAATGAAAAATATATTTAATTTATATAAAAAAAAGATTAATTGGTATGTTGCTTGCAGGGAAAATTCGAAGATTGAGTATCCAATTAAGAGGGGTTTGGTGAGAGTTGAGAGATGTAAGATTGAGTATCCAGAGTTGCCATGCATTGTGATTAACTCGAAAGCTCATCTTCTATCTTTTTTTTCCTCCTCTTTTTCTTTTTTCTCCAACCAAATTCATTTCAAACAGTTCACCAATCATGTTTCTGATTTGACTGTATCTTATTATATTATTTAGTTAAATCATGATTAAATTATCAAATTAGTAATTTAAGCTAATATTGAAATTGATTATGACCTAACGTTTTTTCGAATTCAACTTTCGACTTAAATATATTATAGTAAATCCGAACAACCTTGGAGAATGGATTGGCCTTGTTTACAAGCGACACGCACAGCTTCAGTTTTACCTTTGCTTTCATTGTTATGCTTTTAGTCCTGGGCACGCACTATTATGTGTTATGAATTAGGTAAACTTGATTCTCTTGATTATCGAGGATGTAAATGTGAACTTGTAGTTCTCATTTTCTACACAGTCTCCATCAACGTCAGTGGACAGTTTCCATCAGGCATCAGAACTTCGAGAAGCCCATTTCTGTAGAGACTTTCTTGTTTCTTGTTGAACATGGAACGTAATTAACTACCCCTTTAAAATGTTGGTTTTGGTTTAAATACATGCCCATTTAATTTATAATTTCTTCCAATTTTATCCACTCTTCTTCACTTCTGCATTCATTCCAGGAACACGGTGCATGTCTAAGAATGCTTCTGCATGCCACGCAACATTGGCACATGCAAGCTTCAATCATTGCATGAAGCGGCGTTAAATATGACATTTGGCTATGGGATGTTTAGGTAAACTTTTTTAGAAATACTCCTAAAAAAGAAAATTAGAAGAAAAAAATTAAATAAACTTCTTTTAAGTTAAAATAAACTTTTCATTAGTTAATTTGTATTATTTCATCTTTTAGAAAAGAAAAATTATATGAGAAAATATTTATCAATTAATTAATGGAAAACTCAATTTAGTTTATGGAGAAATTCATTTTTTTCTCTTTATTTTTTTCTTAAAAGTATTTTTTAAAAAAATCATCCACACAGACCCTATATCTACTTGTTCTTGGGTGACTTATAACTTTTTTTTTTCTGAAAGGCAAATAAATTTTTATTTTAAAACACCTCATTTGGCAAAGTTGTGACAAAGTTCAGTGAAAAAATACAGAGAATCTAGAGATAGCTAAATACATGACAGTCCCCCAACTATCCAACAGCAAAAAAGATGTGCAAACATGCACTGCCACCCCATAATAAAATGAAATTCACCGAGAATGTACAAACATACCTAAAAACACCTTAATCTAATAATTTCCTTCACTTTATAGCGCCCAGACTGAACTATAATTGGTACCGGTATGAATATATTTCACTTTATATGCACATACGTCCAAAAATTCTATCAGTTTTCCAGCACACTTATAGTAAATTTCCTCCCTTGATATTTCTCCAAACCATACATCCACGTCTAAAATACCACCTACATAGAAAACATAATATCCACCCAATTTACAGATATAACACCACTGTGTGCTGGAAAACTGATAGAATTTGACAAAGCATGTGCTATATCGTTTAATAAATTTAAAGTTTGAGTGCATTTTTTTTTTGGCCAACATTCAATACATATCTCTCAATATGCAGTGCCTAATACTATAGACATTTCGTTGGAGGTGGGATTGGATTTAGAAAATACAGAAAATGGAAAAAGAATTTATTAATGAAAATATTTAATATTATTTTAACATTTTTAGTGATTTATTGATTATTTTTAACAATATATTAGTAGTTCATATTTAACAGCGTCATTAACTTTAATTCAAATATGCACTAAGATATTGGTATATGACTCCTTTACCTAAGCACCCTCAACAAATGCAGATATAATATAAATGAGAGAATTGTTAGTAGAATATTATCTAACACACTTTATATCATGGGCTGAAATTTATTAAAAATTATAAATTTGGTTAAGTCTTATTTTATAGATTTTAATCAACTTTAACCAAGAGTTAAGTGTGTCTAACAAAGAGTACATTACTGTGAACCCAACTCTGAAAACCAACAAACCCCACATCCACCCCAATTGTTGTTTGCTTAACTGCTGATGGTTAGTTCAAACCCAACATTCAACAGCATTGTAAACTCTCTCTTAACTCTAAAGTCTAAAATGGCATATTGGTTCAACCTTCAACGTAAAGATCAAGGTGGTCCAGACCTTGAAGATATTCTAGAGGGCGTATAAGACCAAGCATGAAGATTTACAAAATGAGCAGTGACGAGTGAACTATACTTGTATTCATTTTTTTTTGTATGATCCACAATATATCATTAATTACATAACTCATTCGAATTGATGTGTTTGCACAGTCTTGAGAGTGACTTTTTGAGCTTCATCCCTGACAGATACAAGGTTCGTTTTTATCTCATTGCAAAGTCTACCCTCTATGAGACGAATTGGCAACCACATCTTTGGCTTAACATCAACAGTGTATGAGAGAGTCGTACTAACTTGTCGGACTTGAGACTGTTCACAACTTTCGTTGTTGAAATGCTGCAAAACCATCATCATTGTGTAATTAGTGGAGTACTAGTATGCCAACCCCGTAGAATATGTGGTTTCAAAATTTCAAAATAAATATTGAAAAAGTTAAGCTAAAAGCAAAAGAGATTCCTTTTCATCAATAATATAGCTGCCAAGTTTCACATAAATCATAGCCACAACTTGGTCAATAGCCTAAAATAATCAGCAAATTTAAGTTTCCAAGATATGATAATAACCTTCACTTCTAGTTGCTCTCCAACAAAGACTAGCCATGAATGATCCATTAAGAAATTCACAATGTCAATTTTAGAAACTAAAAGTCAAGGGCATGTTTTGGGGTGGTGGCAGTGACAAAGGTGGTATTGTTGGTAGTGGTGGTGACGACAATGACATGGTGGTGAAATTGATGGTGGTGATGGAAGCAATGTCGGTGGCAACGATGATGACACTAATGGGGCTGGTGGTAACAATGTTGGTGGTGATGGTAATGTTGGTGTTGATGGTGGTGATAACAATAATGGTGGAGGTGGTAGCGATGCTGGTAGTGAGGTGGTCGTGGTGGTGGCAATGACGGAGGCAGTATTTGGTGGTGGCAATGATGGTGGTGGTGACGGTGGTAAGGGTGGTGGTAACAAAAAGTATCATTGTCGAATGTGGGAAATGTATGTTTTTTGTTAAACTAAAAATCAAATTCACAAAACCTTTTTTTGTTGGTTTTGAAATTGTGTAATAATGTTTCGAAAATAATTTAAAAATCATTTCAACTCCTTTTTTGCCAAACACGTTTTGTTTTGAAAATTGCATTTGAAACCCAAAAACCAAAAACTCGCAACCACTCCAAACAGGCCCTAAACATTTGAAAAATATTTATGATACAGAAACGTGCCTATACACTGATGATTTATGCAAATTAATATGATGTATTATGCTGGATCCAGAAGAATTCTAGAATTAAGGGAACAAATTAAGATCTTACCTGCAAAATAGACCATTTTCCTTCAAAGAGTTGAAAATCTCCTTCAATCATCTTGAATTCAATTTCCTGCTTCATACCAGAAGGAAGAGTCTCCAATTCTTTCTCATAACAATCTACAATTACTTTAGCATTAAATTTTATCCCAAATGCTATGTTCTGCTGTCCAATCTGTTTAGATAGTGTAACAAAAATAAATATAATTCAAGCCAAATGCATTAACAAAGAAAATTCCAAAAGATATCAATTCATAGATCAGATAACAGGTGACAGTAAATTAGGTAAAACCATGGTTGGCCTTACTATAATGTAATCATATCCAGACTCTGTTTGGATGACCTTCTCAAAAAGTACTTATAAGAAGAAAAGAAAATGATGATAAAAAGAAATTAAATTTCTCCCATAAGTTAAAATCAACTTATCTACTTCAACTTTTAAAAAACTCTCTCATTTAACTTTTCCTAAAGCTAAGGTTTAGAAGTTGATTTTAACTTATGGAAATAGTTTAATTCATTTTATATTATGTTTTCTTCTCCTATAAGTGCATATTGAAAAATTAATCCAAACAGAATCTATAGAGTTTGATTTTAACATGGAGTCATTCAAAATCATTCATTGTCTCCAAAACTAAGACATCAATATAAGCATAGGATCACACTATCATTTCCAAAGTAAAACACTGCACCAACTAATGCGCAATACATATCACTAACACTAGTATTCCCGTACTTTGACAGTGTAGATACATATGCATCATGCCATCATCACCCACAATGATGCCTAAAGGTGCGTTGGTTGAGGCCTGTGTTGGTGCAGAAAATGTTCAAGAACACATTCCAATATGGATTTCTTTCCAACGGGTATTATAGTAAAATTTGCATTAGTATGTGCAAATCAAATAGCATATAGCACAAAATTCACTGTCGTGTGTGCATTGACCATCAAACAGCAAATAGAAGAAAAACTTGTGTTGTGATTCTGTTGGGAACCAAGAATTGAAATGCGAAAGAAAAGAAAGGATTTTATTGACTAGTAAGAAAAGAACAGAAAATAGGAGAGATAAGTCTCCTCCAAGGGTTTCCCCTTCACAAAAAGATTTCTCCTTTCACAAAGAGCTAATGCTCAATCTACACATGAAAAGATCTCCCTCTCTCCTATCCTTATTCTCCTATTTATCTCTAATAAACCCCTCTAACTAACTAACTAACTCATTAACAGACTAACTATCTTAGCTAACTTTCCCTTCTCCTTATATCCTAACAGACTCAAGCAATTTTACTGTGCTATTTGGCTTGTATTGTCCCTTAACATATTTCAAACACACCCTAAATGCTTTACAAGTCATCTGTGAAAGTCAGACAGCTCTAGTCAAACATAATGCACAATCATATATCATGAAGCTGGATGTTCCACATCTTTAAGACAAAAGTCTTTCCATCCAACATTAACACTAGTTTTTTCTTTTTTCTTATCCACTCTACTGTAAGGCAGTTGTGCGTGTCTGGTGAAAATGCTAGTAATATTTTAGGATTTAAAACTGGCTTGAAGGACCGACAATTCATGGCATACACCAAACAAAATTATATAGCATTAAAACTCTGGTGTTGTGAAAGCCTCTCAATTAAGTGCTATTCTGTTAATTTACATTGCAATTTCCAGCAAGTAGGCCACAAGGACCATGAGTTCCATTATAGAGAGTATAAAATAAACTATCAAGTACAGGAAGATCCCCTATATAGCAATAGCAACACAAAATTCAATTAAATTTTTATCTTTATACCTCACTGCACAAGTCCCCAGTTCTTACGAGAGTTGTCCAATACAAATAACCTCTATTCTAATGAAGACATTGGGGAATTACTCTAATCTTCTCACTTTACGTCTCCAAATTAATAAAGAATAATGGAATTCGATTCAGAAATGAAAGCAAGCCCAAAACAACCCTAGCACATTAATTGAGACTTACCAAATTAACAAATTGCCAAAAAAACATGCAACTAATTTGATAAAAAAAAAGAAAGAAGCAAACTTTAAGAACCCCATTTGGAGCATAACATGAGTAATAGTGATTAACCTGCAAAAGACGAGCATAATTGTCACCCTTTTGGAGCAATTGGCTGACAGCGAGGCCAGGAACAAAATCAGCCAACCTCTCATAATCGGTCAAAATGTTCCAAACAGCAGAAAGAGGAGCTTCGATGGAAATCCTGGATTGGATTCTGCGCGAGTTCTTTTCCAGCTTCATCACCTCTATGCACACCCCATCCTCAACTAAGGACTCTTCTGACACCTCATCATCTTCCAAAGTGGTGGGGTCGGATTTGGAAGCACAGTATAACAAAGATCTGAACTTGAAGGAGCATGGTTTGGGAGTGGATAGGGAATGGTGGGGCTTGAAATGAAAAGGGTGGAAGGAGTGGGTTATGGCAATGGAATTAGAAGAGAAGGAAGGGGTTGTTGGTTGAGGGAATAGGAAAACGCAGTGTGATTCTGGGGAAACAGGAATGGCGCGCATTGTTTCTGTGGTGCTCTCTTCTTAGTTCTCTAACATACCCTTTTTGTTTTTTACCTTTGCAAAACGGCATAACCACAAGTCCAACTTCTACTCCTCACCAACAAAACAAAACAAGGTATCTGCATGCCCCAGCCTAGTTTTACTGTCCAAGCCGAGAATATCTATGCTACTACAACTATTTATGGTTTTTTCAGTTAGCACTTTTTCATTGTTAGATATTAAGTTTATTTTTTTAGTTTTAGTTGATAATGTATTGATATTTTTTAATTTTGGCAGATAACTATAAATGAAAAATTGGAATTTTACATTATTTACATAATGACCCTGCTCGTGCTCGACAAGGGCCAATGCACAAATACTTAAATTTCAAATTCTCTTTTGTATATATGGTAGAAGTGGTCGTGAAACAAATTGGTCTTGTGTTGCAAACGCCAAGCTTGCTTTAGTTCATTTATAGAGAAAGAGAGCGAAAAAAAATAAAAGTAAAATTAGATGGGATTTATATTTTTATACTTTATTTTAGTTAAAAAATTTAATCTTTTTCCACCTTCTTTTTATTTGTTTTTTGGATTTGGAAACCATTTTTAAAGGGGGGGAAATAAAAGTTAGAACAGATTATCTTTATCCTTTTAGCCTTTGGGTACCCCTCTGTGTGGCAGTGCATCTTCATCTGAAGTGAGAAGCTAAACTCAAGGGTCAAAAAGAGCACAGGTTAGTCATGACATCTTCATTCTCAACGCAGTTGGTGCAAAGTCAGAACCTACCTCCTCGTTTTCATCGCCATGTCCAGGTTACTATTTCCACGCAAATGCGCATATCTTATTAATTCATAGGTTAAAATAGTATTTAATTTCTCTTTATTATTTAGGTTGAATTTGTTCTTTTAATTTTTTTATTCAATTTAATCCTGTAATATTTAAACTTCAGTTTGATGTTCTGTTTTTTTTATAATTAGTCCTCTAATTTTTAATTTTTTTAAAAAAATATGTATTTTATGACGATTTAAAATCAATGAGAATTTTAAACTGTCACAAAATATGATTTTTTACAATTTTAATTAAAAGATTAAATTGAATTGATTTAAAAATTTAGAATATGAAATTAAAAAAATATTAAAAGTTCAAATTCAACATAAATAATAAATTAAAGGATCAAAATACTTAATTTAACCTAATTCATATACCTTTGCATGTTTCATGGTTCATCTTTATCTATGTATGTATAGCATAGTGTGTACTTTTAACTTTATAATATCAGTCAGCAAAAGAATTTGCTACTAAAATCAGCTGTCTGTTTAATAATGTTTTTATTTTTCTTATTGTTGTTTTCAGGGGAATTTTAGCCAAGATGTGTCAAAGGTTTCAATGACACATGTGGTCCGTAGCAGTACCAAATCACAGCTTGGTTACGGTAAAACGTTGGCATCAAGATCTCACTATGCTGCCAGATTTTCAGTCTCACGACAATCTGAAGCAAAATCAATCACATATAGGAGAATGACATGTACTAATGCTAAGGAAAATGTAAGTGTATCACTTTAAATTTGTGGTTTGGAACTTTGTTTGCACACATTCTATGCCAATGTTTGTAGTAGGATAGTACCTTCAGAATCTCTAACTTGCACTTTGTGCTTATTTCTGCCCACTTGGGTACTAGGATATGTTTGTGCAATCACATAATCATTTAGAATGATTAGTGTTTGGTTAGTCCTGAAATTTATTGAATTGCTTTAACTGGAAATATTCTTGGCAATTCTGCTATGATTTATGATATTTCTTTGTTATCTTACATGGTTCTGTAACTATTAGGTTCTACAGCTGCAAGCCAAAGTGACAAACAAGTGCTTCTTTGATGTAGAAATTGGGGGTGAACCTGCTGGCAGAGTTGTTTTCGGCCTATTTGGAGAAGATGTTCCTAAAACAGTTGAAAATTTCCGGGCTTTATGTACAGGCAAGAAATCAATTTTTTCTACAGCAATGTTCTTGTTGTACTGGCGATTTTTGTGGTGAAATGAAATGGTTTGTGTGACACGGCATTTTATATATCAAGTTGAATCATCTCTGTGTAGGAGAGAAAGGATATGGCTACAAAGGGTCCTACTTCCATCGTATAATACAAAATTTCATGGTTCAGGGAGGGGACTTCACTGAAGGAAATGTGAGCTGTGTTATATTTTGTAGGTATGATTGCATATACATGCTAATGTGTGCATGCAATTGCACACTGTGGTGTATATGCATCGTGCTTAGGGTAATAATGTTTGTTCTCACTTCAAAATTGCTTTAATTGGCTGCAGGGAACTGGTGGAATCAGTATCTATGGTGATAGCTTTGACGATGAAAATTTTAACTGTATATCTCTTCTGGATCAGTCATATTGAGTTTAAATATTTTAATTGTAATTGGTATTCAAAAAATTTCTTAGGCCAGTATTCCAATTTAACACTGTTTAATTAATCTTCTTCAGATAGGGATTTTAAAATAAAGGATATCTGATATTTAGTTGGCATTTATTAAAAAAAAAAACATTGCAGTGAAGCATGTGGGTCCTGGAGTTTTGAGCATGGCAAATGCGGGTACTAATACCAATGGCAGTCAATTTTTTATCTGCACTGTACAGGTGAGAGACATATGCTGTCCTTTCACATCCAAGAATTAGACAAGGCATATATATGTTTTTATGTGTTTTTTCTGAATTCCGATCACATCCTTCCCCTTTAGTCGTTATAAACAAGAATTTTTTAGAAATAACATTACTTTGGAGGACTTTAGTGAAAACAGTGAAACCACATAGCAGAAGATCATAATATCTCTTTATATGATGACCAGATTAATACATTCAGCCTACATTTTAAAACTCTTATTTTGCCCAAGTAAAACTCTCTTATTCTTGGTCATGGGTTTTATTTGGCCAAAGGTCTCTAATCTTTGTTTAAAGTAGAGTAGGACACTTGTAGCCGCCATCATCTATGCATAATTATACTTTCTGATCTCATATTCTCACTGAAATTCAATTTTTGTCTCCCTCATCCAATGGTATCCTGGTAGTTTTCAAATTGTTGCAGCTAATTAAGCCTTGACAATTTGATGTCTGCAGGGCATTATTTTTGCTGATACGGAAGTGCCTTATATTGACTTGCGTTTCTTGAATCAATTTAATAACTATGGGGATAACATTACTGCAATTGAAACTATGGAACCACAGTCAAGAATTCATAAAAGTAAAAGGAACAATAGTGTAATTCAGGTTCAATCAATATCCATTAATTGATCTTTTTTACATAGCCGAAGAAGTCTCAATAAGTAAGGCTATGGTTATTCTTTCAAATCGGTTTTCATATCTAAAACTATTATATCTTCTACCTGCTAGATTTCAAGTGTTATGTTAGATTCCAGCTGTAAGAATAGGATGGAATATAGATTCACATATTTTAATGCTCAATTTCTTAGCTAAGCTATCCTCTTAATCTTTTTCATTCCAACCATTGCATACACATCATTTAAAATTTGTTTTGGTTTTTTACTAAGTAAATGATGTTACTTCATGTTGTAGACTCCATGGTTAGACAATCGCCATGTTGTGTTTGGACATGTCATTGATGGAATGGATGTAGTGAGGACACTTGAATCGCAGGAGACAGGCAAGTTTGATAACCCTCGGAAGCCATGCAAAATTGCTGATTCTGGGGAGCTGCCTATAGATAGTTGATCTTTGCACTGAAGTGCAGTACAATTTTCTGACTATCAATCACAGTTTTTGGTTGAGAAGGGTGTTGAGGGATATGGATATCTGCAATGTTTTACATGTTTGTATTATCATTGATACTGGCTGAAGGAGAAATCGAATGTTACTACTAGTGCATTTAGTTAATTACCATTGTTCTGAGAGATACAACACCCATATTTTGTATTACCAAACTGTACGAAAACCCTTATTTAGTAGATGAGTAGATGTTTTTCTCTCAAATTTTTAGTTCTGCGATTTACACTTAATAATTTCACATCCGTTTCGTGATGCCAAATTGCAAGATTTATATATTCAAGCATCACCATGCCGTGGAGACAATTTCAAACTTATTGTAAATTTAGATAGAAACATACTGCAGAGGTAGAAACTCTTGATTTGCTTGATAAGTCTGCTAAAAACATTTTATCGATGTAAAACTTAAGCTAGGACCATGGTTTCAACTGTTGGGGGTTGAATCTTTTGCTGTTGGTTGCCATCTTCAATCTCCCAAATTTCAGGTAACGCTTCTTTGATATTATGAATGCTGTTCAGGGCATGATCAGCTCCAGGGACCAAATCTGAATGGCCCACCTGCCAACAATGAGTTATTACTTGTTAGCTTGCATTGCACGACAAATGTGTTATTAATTTCTTATATCTTCTCATAAAATGCATAGATAGCAAATTGTATCTTACTAAAACAGTGTTAAGTCCAGTTATTTTTGCACTTTCAACATTTCTAACACTGTCATCAAAGAAAATCTGCAGGACATAGAAGAGAACTATTATGAATTGATTCCAAGAGTTTTAAAAACAAAGGGCCAAAACATGTCTAAATAACCACATAAAAGAAGTAATCTTCCCATGTCACTTTCTAGGAAAGTAATCAATCTTACTGTTTTCTTTGGATCCACATTAGCAATCCGAATAGCAGCTTCAAAGGCTTCCACAGATGGTTTACAGAGGATTTGTGGGTGGGAATTGAAACATCCATTTTCTGTTAAATCTGTGAGCACATGATTATCATTTGGTACATCCATGCAATTGATTTGTTTGGGAGGATTAAGCGTTTCAAAGCATATGATGCCCTCAAAACAATCTTCCAAACCCAATCTGTTGAGAACTTTAACTGCATGTGCATGATCTGCATTGGTGAATATCTGCAAATAACATTTTCAAGTCAAAGAATATTGTGGAATGCTCCTCACTGTGCAAATTTATGTAGAAGGTTTGACATTTCCCTGACATACTATTTTACGCTGAGGCATGGAAAGCAGAAGGTTCCTTAATACTGGATCAGGCTTCAGTTTCTCGTATGGTAACCTTCCATGCACGTAAGCATGAAACTCGTCATTGTCAAACTCATAACCAAGGACCTGAGAGGAAATTATAAAATAAAATTAAAGTTATTTCGTTCTTTCAACATTTTTCTTATAACTCTTTTTTTTTTCTTTCTATCTCTTTCCGTCACATCATGTTTCTTATCTTTCAATTGTTTTTCTCTTTCTAGTTGTAGAAAACAAGAGTAGAAAAAAGGATTTCTCTTCAAATTATATAAACTCACTGGGATAATATCATTGACAGTGAATCAGCATTTCAGAAGTATGATGAAGAGAAAAATGAGAGCAATACCAAATCTTCATACCTTTAATCCTGCCATAGTTGTCCCGTATTCCCTATACAAATCCAAACACATTTTTGGCACTTCACTCTCTTCAATATGCAAGAGTTCTAACATATACTCTGCAAAAAAGATGGGTCAACTATAATAGTACTTGTATCACATATGAGTTTACCTAAACACTAGAATATATGTACCTTGTATGTTCTTGCGACAAAACAAATTGAGACCTAAGCTCAATGGGTAAAGAGTGTCATCCATATCTGTGACCAACATTTGGAATCAGAAATTAGCCCCAATTTTTTTTTTCATTTGAAACAGAGAATTGCATAATGAATTCCTTATTTCCTTCTGTTTCTTTCTTTTGGTTTGTCTTAATGTCTTCTAATTCTCAAACAATACCACATAAAACTGAGCCAAAGGAAGTTAAATAAAAAAAAGCAGAAATGTTATTGAGTTGCACCAATCATACCAAAAAGCAAGCACTCGTACTTGACTCCACCAGTCCTATAAGAAGTATCCATCTTAGAAGAATTTCAAATCTGCAACAAATTTCAGTAATAGCTTAATGGGCTCACTATATTTGCAGTTTGATGATCATCATAAGAATATGAGCACCTGAAAAGTCTGAAATAAAATAGAAAACAACTAAAACTTGCCTAACCAACTAGTTTCAAAGCAAGAGTACAAAAGTTTAATAAAACATCAACACACCAAATACACCACCGATCAAGTAGCTCAAAAGAGTAGTACTGAACTGACAAAACCCAACTCTCAAATTTATAGTTAGATACCCTCCACATGAATCTGCCTGATTTAAAAAAAATAAAAATTAGCAAGTTAGCAGTTATTAGTCATTTCATGGGTTATGTTAAATTCATTGCGTGGAACATGCCTAACAATGTGAACCACATAAACTTACTTAGAATAAGATAATATCTAGTAGACTTTCCACACATTAACAAGACATTAGTGAACGGTGAAAAAAAAACAAATACGTTGAGTGGGATGAAACTAAACGAAACAATACATGTACCCAAAAGTAAACTAGAGTGTTTGAATGTAATACCTCTGCAGCACGAAATGGTCGTGGCTCACAAAATCTATTTGTACGTGTATATGAATTTTGTAGGAGGACCCACCACTAAGCATAATGTGCGAGGTGACAAAAATTTCTGAGGTGGTGAGCATCGTCATTTTTCAATTGTTAGAATTCGACATTAGTCATCAAACGTTAATTTTTCAGTCACTTTCTGTGCTATAATTGCTCCATTTTTCATACAGTATTAAATATATGCTCCAATGCATGTTGACAATGTGTTATCTCTACGTGCTCCACTTGAAGAAAAGTAAATTGCTGGGGGCACTATTTCCAACCATATAAAATTGATTCAAAGGAATGGGATCAGTTTATGCTATTTGGTATGAGACTTTCATGCCAAGGGAAAAAAGGAGGCATATAGCGGTAAAGATGAGGTTTATTCGTTTAACTATGATGGAATATAACTATATTTTATATTTTTTTTTATCATCTTATTAGTTTGAAATTATTTTTATCAAAAATAATAGTAATAATAATTATTTTTTATCAGATATCAATGAACATATAAACATAAATATTTTTATTCCAACACGATTTTTTTCATATATAATCACCAATTGGGTCTATGATTACGATAAAAGATTTAGGAGTTAGGACCATTCATAAGCTATTACTTTAATGTCTTTTGCGTCCAAATCAGATGCCACCGTCCATGTTAGGCTGCTACTAGTAGAAGCTGAATCATCACCATTCACCACTAAGGGTAAACATATTGCCACGGCAACATGGAATAAGACGGGAGAGTAAGACCCCGCCCCATACAATATTGACCCAATTAGTTAAAATTTATTGAAAGAATTTTAAAAAATGTTTTTTTTTAAAAAAAAAAAACTAATTTTTTTATAAGAAATAGTTAAAATTTGTTTCTTAAAAAAATGTCAAAATTTGTTTTACAAAACATTCAGACAAACACATCAAAAACAGAAAAAAATTTATTTTTATTTTAAAAAAAAAAGCTTAAACAAATGACTCATTAATTCTTTATTAAATAATAAAAAGAAGTTTAAACGGTTTAGTAAGAGAAACTAAATTTATATTATCTTTATTTTTTTCCTTTTCAAATATTAATGAGAATAATGAAAATAATAAAAGCTTACCTGTCTTTGGTTTTTATATGATTTTTAAAAGAAAAATAAAATAAAAACAGAAGCATTTTTTGTAATTATTTATAAAATTAGAAAATATTTACTTGAATAAAAAAAATGTGCTATAAGATTTGTCATTTTATCTGCTATTTTGCTCCATAACTGTGTTGGCGTCTTGATATAATTTTTTAAAATAGATATTCATTAAAAACATTAATATTATTTATCTCTTCATTGTTTAGTTTAAAATTTTTGTTTAATAGCATTTTCAACTTTTCATATAATGAATTAATTCTCTATAAAATTATATAAAAATATTATTTCATATATAATATAATTAATATATATTATTAGCCCAAATCAAATAAACATAAAACAAGAAACAATACGTATTATGAAGATACATGATTAATGAATTGGGTTGACTTTTGTAGAAATAATTAGTCTTTTATAACGTGATCATCAGGAAAATTAGTTTGCACAAAAAAAGGTGATGAATTAGAGTTCAAATTTCTATTAATAGAGAGTTCAAATTGTCTACATTTATTATTTGGCAATGTCTAAACGAAATTACCTATAAAGAAAGATATACGTGGAAAAGCAAAACAAAGTTATATACAAAAATCTAGGTATATTATTTGTAAATGCTTAAGATTGGTTGGTATAAATAAATAAGATGATTGGTATTTGCATTCTTTATGTTTAGTACTCTTTCCATTCTCGTAAATAAAAACATTATCTTGATTTCCCGTCTAAGCCAGAGGAGTCATATTCAATAGGTCCACACATTGGAGCGTGGGATGAGATTTAAGTGCATGCAATTAATTTTTTTTAATTGCTATCAAATACTTGCAGGCCACCGATTAACCCAATTGTATATTCCATGTATAATAGTTTATAATATACTACATAATTATGAATTTAGTTAAAATTTTCTATGGTGCTTTCCAAATTTGGAAATTTGGGATCTGTAATTGGGACTGACGGGGCTTAAATTTTTGTTGGTACAATTAAATTTTATATAATCATTTAAACATAAATTATTAAATTATTATTTTAATTAATTTAAGATAATTATTTTAAAAGTTAATAAATTTATTATATATAATAGTGTGATTGAATAATTACGTAAAAATTTTATATTTTAGTACATAACTTTTTTTTTCTCATAATTTTAATTGTTTTCTAATCAGCAACTAGCTTCAGTCCTGCACTTGATAAAAATCAACGGTTAATAAATGTTTATCAAGTGACCATTAGTGCATGATCATCACTCATCGGTCATCAGTTTGTAAAAAAATAAATAATATTATCACTGATCAGTATTCCCTAACAACTTTCTTAATTCGCATGTCTCACTGAATAGCTGTTAGCCTTTTATATACTTAAGAAAAGGAATTTGGGATTCGGCTAAAATATTTCCTTGTAAACTCATACTTAATTAGATGATTAATTATCACATAATATATATTTTAAAGTAATTTAAATATATTTTTATATTTAGGTAGCATTTTGATTTGAGTAGAGTTTAAAATATACTTTAAAGTTAAAATTGTTTGACAAATGACAAAAATACGATTCATTCATGTGAAAATATTCTTTTTTAAAATATGAAAATAATTAATAACAATAATTAAATTATGATTAAAAATAATAAATAAGTAAAATTAAAATCTAATATAATCGTTAAATGTAACTCAACAAATAAATCATATCTTAATAAAATACTTCAATTATCATTAAGATATATCATCATGTTAAAGGGGCATGTAACCCACAAGACATTTAAGGCAAGTGTCTTATGCCTCTAATATATATATATATATAACCAGTGTCTATTCATAAAAGAAAAATAAAATTAGAGTCATAAGAAAAAATCGTGTTTCAAGCCTTTTACTATTTCAATTCAGACATTAATATGCTACATGTTTATTAGAATATCACTCATTAATTAATAGATAACTAAAAAAATTGTGCACTTTGTATTGCCCTATTGCTTTTTTTTTTAATGGGAAGACCTATTGGTTATTTAACTGCATTAAATAATACAGCAATTAAAACTAATAATTGAATGTACTCTTTTAAAGATAAGTTTACCATTTTTTAAGATAATATAATTAAAGCTAATAATAATTTTATCATTGGGATTTAATTTGAACAATTTTTACTATATGAAACTGGTTTTTTATTATTTTGCATCCAAAAATCTAAAATTTTAGGTGAAAATAAATTGAAAAATATTTTATTAATCTTATTTTTTTTAAGATTTAGCGAGCTTATTGAACACTACATGTAACCGTAGTTGCAACTATTAAAAAAAGAACTTTCAAATTAAACTTGCTAAAAATAACAATATTATAAAATAGATTAAATAAATTAGCAACTTATCTATCAAGAGTGAAATACTAAAATTAATTGATGAATTATTTTTCACCTCAATTTTTTTTTGTCTTAGGCCTCATATTCTTTAGACATGACCCTTATCTTGATTGTCATCACCTTTAATATTAAGACCATTGTTATTATCATTGTTGTCATTATCACCATCACCTCTTTAGACTTTACTTAAAAGAGATCCAACTTAATTTTACTTATATACAAGTATTTGAAGATGAAAATATATTTTGTAATAATTCATGGTCATAACATTTTGAAATTTTGTAACGCTCATCAGTTTTGAAAACCATTTTGAATGGTTGTTAATGGATGATAATGGCCAATAAAGAATTGTAACAGCCAATAATGAGTGGTAATGACTGATAAATGCATTCTTGATGGTAGAATGCCTATATAAGCACATGAATTTGGTCCCTGAGCTCATCCCTTCGAATTCAGTCTTATACACCATCTAGAGAGTGGAAGAGAGAGAGCTTGGAAGAACCAAAACAAGAAACTCTTCATAGCAATGGCTGGAGGTATGTTTTGATCTGTAATTTCCGCATTTTATTAATAACCTGTGTTTCTTTGTAGTTTGTAATATCACAGGTTAAAAGAGATTTGTTCTAACATTTGGTATCAGAGCCTAGCTTACCTCTGCCTTGTCCATTTTCGTTTTTCGGTATTTCCGGATTTGATTTTGTTTATGGTATGAAGGGCCTTGTTTCTTAAAAAATAAAATTAGAAGTATGTATTTCGTTTGATTTCCTTAATTTTGGCTTTTGAATCGTGAAAAATGGTGTCCGAATGAATGAAAAACGAACGGGTCTGCGTATGGGTCGGGTTTGACCCGCTAAAGGTTGAAGATGATGAACAGTGTTTTTAAAAAAAAAAAAAAAAAAAGACAAAAACTCCTATGTTTTGTGCTAGCTGGGTGTCGAACCCTTGACTCCAAGAACACTAATGTATGTGTAGACCTCTAAACCAGTAAGGCTTTTTTGATATGTTGTTGTTTTTAATACGTTATATACACATTGTGCTTTACAGTTTTTTGAATTTTGATTTAATTTATGCATGAATATATTCTAGAACATTTTATTCTATGCATATATATATGAAATCAAATGCATAATATTATATTTCAATTATAAAATTATATGAGAATCTTATTCATAATTATATTGTATCTTGATTTTGAAATGCAAAATACTATTTATTCTCATATAATAAATTTTATGTCTAAGTGATCTTTATGATTTTGATTAATTATGGATTAGCCACAACATCTATATTTGATTAAAATTATATATTAAGTTGGTTAAAGATCATATAAGGAATTAGACATAATATTGTAATTAATTATACTTATATAATGAATTTTATCTCACAAGAATTTTTATTATATATGTATAATTAATTGGGATAAAATGACGTATTATTTTTCATGATTTACCCACAGGCATCATGATGTATGTATAATTTGTCGATTTTATCATAAAGTAAAAATTTACGATAGAAATTAAATTATTTTCATATTGTACCCGTAAAGCATGAATATTAAGCAAATAATTTGATTATTCTATCATAAGGTTTAATTGTTTCTTATTGAATTAAAAATTTAGCACACAGGCAATTTTTATGTCACAAGATTCAATTTTATGGTATGTTTACATTGGTAAAAGATACAATTAAGATTAGTATGCCTCAAATTTTGACATAAGCCTTTGAATTTTGCAGCTTCTCAAACTATTAATTTTTCTGATATTCAATGTGATGTTCCCGAACTCAAAGGAGATAACTATAAGATATGGAAGGAGAGAATTCTTTTACAATTGGGGTGGATGGACATAGATTATGCTATAAGGAAAGACGAACCACCTGCAATCACAAATGAAAGTAGCCCAGCTGACGTTGTGCTATATGAGCGGTGGGAACGATCCAACCGGCTTAGCGTGATGTTCATTAAGACTAAAATCTCGGCTGGGATACGTGGTTCTGTTGACCAGCATGAAAAGGTCCGAGACTTGCTTAAGGCCATTGATGACCAGTTCATCACTTCAGATAAGACTTTAGCAAGCACCTTGATCATGAAGTTTTCTTCTCTTCGGCTCACCAGTGTGAAAGGTGTGCGTGAGTACATCATGAAAATGCGAGATATTTCAGCTCAACTTAAGAAACTAGAGGTTGATATGTCTGAGTCCTTCCTAGTGCATTTCATTTTGAACACCCTTCCGCATGAATATGGGCCATTTAAGATTTCCTACAACACACATAAAGATAAATGGTCTATCAATGAATTAATGACCATGTGTGTTCAGGAAGAAGAAAGGCTTGTAATGGAGATGGGTGAGAGTGCACTACTGACTACTGCTTATGGGAAGAACAAAGCAATTAAGTCTCAAGCTTATTAGAAGGGGAATGGTAAAATACCACCTCAAGCTGATATTAAGAAGGTGGCAAAGTGTTTCTTTTGCAAGAAGAAGGGACACATGAAAAAGAATTGCCCCGGATTCCAGAAATGGCTTGAGAAGAAAGGTAATCAATCTCATTAGTATGTTATGAATCTAATATGGTTAGTGTTAATATTAACACCTGGTGGATTGATTCTGGATCTACTATTCATATTGCAAATTCTTTACAGGGTATGCAAAACCTAAGGAAACCAGTGGGAAGTGAGCAAAGCATTTTATCAGGCAATAAGCTAGGCTCACATGTGGAGGCCATTGGAACTTGCATTTTGACTTTAAGTAGTGGCTTTATTTTAAAATTAGAAAGGACTTTTTATGTACCAAGTTTTTCCCGAAACTTGATTTCTATTTCAAGGCTTGTACCGTTTGGATATTCCTTTAATTTCAAAGACACATCATTTGAGTTATTTTATAATTCTGAATGTGTTGGGAATGGTATATTGTCTGATGGTCTTTATCTTCTTGGTTTACAAAATAATGTCACTTATAGTTCTATGCATGTTCAAACTGGTATTAAAAGGTGTAATATTAATGAGAATTCCTCTATGTTATGGCACCGGAGATTAGGACATATCTCCATTGAGAGGATTAAAAGGTTAGTGAAAGATGGGGTACTCAATACTCTAGATTTTGCTGACTTTAAGACTTGTATGGACTGCATTAAGGGTAAGCAGACCAACATGTCTAAGAAATGTGCTAATAGGAGTTCAAGCATATTAGAAATAATTCATACTGATATTTGTTGTCCAGATATGGATGCACATGGTCAGAAATATTTTATCACCTTTATAGATGATTATTCACGATATATGAATGTTTATTTGCTTCATAACAAATACGAAGCATTGGATGCCTTCAAAGTCTTTAAGGCTGAAGTTGAGAACCAATGTGGCAAGCAAATAAAAATAGTGAGATCAGATAGAGGTGGAGAATACTATGGCAGGTATACTGAGAATGGACAAGCACCTGGTCCCTTTGCAAAGTTCCTTCAAGAACATGGGATTGTTGCCCAATACACTATGCCTGGTTCTCCGAATCAGAATGGTGTGGCAGAAAGAAGGAACCGAACATTATTGGACATGGTGCGGAGTATGCTTAGCAACTCCAATCTTCCTAAATCCTTGTGGGCTGAAGCACTAAAGACGGCAGCGTATATATTAAATCGTGTTCCAACCAAGGCTGTCCCAAAGACACCTTTTGAGTTATTTAAAGGTTGGAAACCGAGTTTGAAACATATGCGCGTTTGGGGTTGTCCGTCTGAGGTGAGAATATATAACCCACAAGAGAAGAAACTTGACCCGAGGACCATTAGTGGGTATTTCATTGGATATGCCGAAAGGTCTAAAGGTTATAGGTTTTATTGTCCACATCATATTACTAGGATTGTGGAATCAAGAAATGCCAAATTTATTGAAAATGATTTGATCAGTGGGAGTGATCAATTGAGGGACTTAGGTTCTGAAATTGATTATATAGAATCTCAACCTTCCACGTCAAATGAAAGATTGGTTGTAATTCATACCCCTCAAGTTCAAAGGGATGATGAACAACACATGATTGGCATTCCACAAACTGTTGTTGATAATCCAGTAGATCAAGTTGATCATCAAATTCATGAAAATGATGAACAACCAGTTGAACAACATGATCCCCAAGAAAATGTTGATGCAACATTAAGGAGGTCTACTAGAGTAAGAAAATCAGCTATTCCTAGTGATTATATTGTATATTTGCAAGAATCTGACTATAATATTGGAGCTGAAAATGATCCTGAAACTTTTGATCAAGCCATGAGTTGTAAAGAGTCAAATTTATGGTATGATGCCATGAAGGATGAGATGAGTTCCATGCAGAGTAACAAAGTTTGGAACCTTGTAGAGTTGCCTAATGGGGCGAAGGCCATTGGATGTAAATGGGTCTTTAAGACCAAAAAGGATTCATTAGGCAACATTGAGAGATACAAGGCAAGACTTGTTGCTAAGGGATTTACTCAAAAGGAAGGAATAGATTACAAAGAGACTTTTTCTCCAGTATCTAAGAAAGATTCTCTTCGTATAATCTTGGCATTAGTTGCTCATTTTGACCTTGAGTTGCAACAAATGGATGTGAAAACAGCTTTTCTTAATGGTGATTTAGAGGAGGAGGTTTATATGAAACAACCTGAAGGTTTCTCCTCTAATAGTGGTGAGCATTTGGTTTGCAAGCTTAATAAATCTATATATGGTTTAAAACAAGCTTCCCGTCAGTGGTACCTTAAGTTTCATGGGATAATTTCTTCATTTGGTTTTGATGAAAACCCCATGGATCAATGCATATACCACAAGGTTAGTGGGAGTAAAATATGCTTTCTTGTTTTATATGTAGATGATATTTTACTTGCAGCCAATGATCGGGGTTTGCTACATGAGGTGAAACAATTTCTCTCTAAGAATTTTGACATGAAGGATATGGGTGATGCATCTTATGTCATCGGCATTAAGATTCATAGAGATAGATCTCGAGGTATTTTGGGTCTATCACAGGAAACCTATATTAACAAAATTCTAGAGAGATTTCGGATGAAAGATTGTTCACCAAGTGTTGCTCCCATTGTGAAGGGTGATAGGTTTAATTTGAACCAATGTCCAAAGAATGACTTTGAGAGGGAACAAATGAAAAACATTCCTTATGCTTCAGTTGTTGGAAGCCTCATGTATGCTCAAGTATGCACAAGGCCTGACATTGCTTTTGCAGTTGGAATGTTAGGAAGATATCAGAGTAATCCAGGTATTGACCACTGGAGAGCTGCTAAGAAAGTGTTGAGGTACCTTCAAGGGACCAAAGATTACATGCTTATGTATAGACAGACAGACAATCTAGATGCGATTGGTTATTCAGACTCAGACTTTGCTGGTTGTGTTAACTCTCGTAGATCAACATCTGGGTACATTTTCATGATGGCTGGTGGAGCTATTTCATGGAGGAGTGTTAAGCAGTCTTTGACTGCTACTTCTACCATGGAAGCTGAGTTTGTCTCTTGTTTTGAGGCTACATCACATGGTGTATGGCTTAAAAGTTTCATTTCTGGGCTGAAGATAATTGATACTATTTCAAGGCCTTTAAGAATTTTTTGCGATAACTCAGCTGCTGTCTTTATGGCTAAGAATAACAAAAGTGGAAGTCGAAGTAAGCACATCGACATTAAGTACTTAGCCATTAGAGAAAGAGTAAAAGACAAGAAAGTGGTCATTGAGCATATAAGCACTGAGTTGATGATCGCTGATCCTTTAACTAAAGGCATGCCACCGTTTAAATTTAAGGATCATGTAGAAAGAATGGGACTTGGTTCCAATTTATGATTGTATACATATATGTAAAAATTGAAACTTTTATATTATGATATTTTCTCATATTTTGGTGCACATTGATTTATTTGAGAAAAATTATGTTTTGGACCAAGAATAAACATTGGGTTTATTCATGAAGTTTTATTACCACTTTAAGTATACTGCTTGGGAAATTGAGTATATTGTAATACATAGATGATATTACTCGTTATAAGAGGAACTATCACTATGATTCATATATTCATTTCTTAAGAAGATTGAGCATTAAGTCAAAATGTTTGGACCAAGTGGGAGAATGTAATAATTCATGGTCATAACATTTTGAAATTTTGTAACGCTCATCAGTTTTGAAAGCCATTTTGAATGGTTGTTAATGGATGATAATGGCCAATAAAGAATTGTAACAGCCAATAATGAGTGGTAATGGCTGATAAATGCATTCTTGATGGTAGAATGCCTATATAAGCACATGAATTTGGTCCCTGAGCTCATCCCTTCGAATTCAGTCTTATACACCATCTAGAGAGTGGAAGAGAGAGAGCTTGGAAGAACCAAAACAAGAAACTCTTCATAGCAATGGCTGGAGGTATGTTTTGATCTGTAATTTCCGCATTTTATTAATAACCTGTGTTTCTTTGTAGTTTGTAATATCACAGGTTAAAAGAGATTTGTTCTAACATATTTTGCATGAAAAATAGATACAATCTTTCTTTTTTTTTCATCAAGACACATAATTTCATTAAAATTATACATTTGATAATATATTCTTTTCTTAATGAAATTATATAAATGACATAAATTTTGCATGAAAAATACACATAATTTCATTAAATATATTTTACATGAAGTGATTAATAATTTTACAAAAATAACTTCATATACCATCCTTATTTTATTTATAGATTTTATTATTTATCATTAATATTATAAATGATATAAGTGAAAAAAATGATTAATGTTATATTATTAAAAAATTAAAATAACAATTATTTTAGAAAAATCCTTTTTTTCTCTTATACAACAATTATGTTTTTTGTGCTTAAAAAAAATAAAGAACAACAAAAAACAAACAAAGACAAAACTAAACGCGAATCCTCATAATCCCCACAGCATCGGCTAAAATAATCTGTGGATAAGTATTTCAAATTAAAAAGCTTCATCATGAGATGATCCATGCTTGGCAAGCCAATCCGCACATGAGTTGCCTTCATGTAGAGTGTATTGAAAAGAAACTTGTGAGACTCTATCCAATGAGATTGAAACCTTAGATTCATTTTTCAAGATAATTCCTTATAACATGTTGTTGGAAATAATTTAAGTTGTACATTTTCATTAAAAATAATCTTATATTAAAATAAAATATATAAATAAGAAACCATCATTACTTTTGAACGAGTTAGCAATCTCTCACATTATTATAACATGTCTCCAAAACTTAAAATGTGTTTCTGTATAAATCTTAAAAAAAATTAAAATTTTGTAAATGAAAAATTAGAATAGAAGCACAAAATTTTGAAAAGACTAAAAATCATTATGAATCCTTTTTTTTTCTCCTCCTTCCCTAGTTTGATGGAGGGGAAGCAGGCCACGTACACGTGTTTGGTTCCCGACACATGAATTCAAAACTAACCACCAAAACGAGCATTGGCTTGCTGCTAGTTAGTTAGTCAATACTGAATACAAGAACAACAACATGACATTTTGATTATGAATCTCTGAAGAAACTAATGTAATGGCCTCCTTCAGGGACCTCACAAGGCTCTTCAATGGCTTTTCCCTAATCGCCAACCAATTCGCGAAGCGCTCTTTACCTAACTCCACAACCTCAGATTTCCAAACCCTAATTAAGAAAGCTCTCGTCTCCGCCACCGACCTCTCCGGCATCACCAAAGGAAAGGTTCGCCACTTCCCCGATACTCCTCCCTCCTCTACCGCCACACGACGCCACGACGCTGCTGCGTCTAGTTCCGTTGTTTTTTTCTCCGACGACATTCCTTCTTCTCAATCCCATTCTACACCGACAACAACCACTACAGTAACAAACATTGACGATGTTGCCAAGTCTTCTTCCGACGCAAATCACGATGCAAAGGAGGAGAAAAGTGAGGTTGTGACCTCTGCTGAAACGGTTAATCAAGTTGAAAGTGAGGAAGTGGCACCGGCACTGGCACCTTCTCCGCCCCCGTTGAGGAAACGAAGACCGAGGGAGAGGAAGGTTCCCGCAACTCCATTTTCTAGGGCTATTGGGTTAGTGTTGTTTGATTTCGTTTGAAATTTCATCACTATGGTATGATGCATTGCGTTTGGTTGTTTTGAATAGTGATGAAATCAGCATTTACTAGTTGTAGCTCAATTGTTTGTTTGTTGTTGTTGTATGAAATTGTAGGTTTGCTGGGTTAGGAGCAGGTCTTGCGTGGGGGACACTTCAGGAATCTGCCAAGAGGCTTGCCTTTGGTACGCCTACTACGCAAGGCAATCAATCTGCACGTTCCCCGTTTTTGTCTGAAAAAAATGCCGAACGTTTGGCTCTTGCGCTATGCAGAATGCGTGGAGCGGCGCTCAAAATTGGGCAGATGTTGAGCATACAGGATGAATCTCTTGTTCCTGCTCCGGTAATTGGACATGTCTTTTATGCTTGCACCTTAATTGGTATCAAAATAGCTACTCTAAAGTGTGATTGTCTCTAGAGTGATAAGTAACGGTGTTTTTATGAGCTTATCCTTGTAATTTATTTACTACGGAGGTTAAGATTACAATTCACTTCAAATTAAATGATGGGTGTACAACACTCTAAACTTAATTTTTGGGATGTATCAAACATACAGCTCTAAATCATTTACAGCACTGAATTGAATTTTGAATAGGCTCTAAGTCTTTGTTTCAGTAAGTGTAATTATATATGATGTACTTGAACAAGGATTAGATGTCATCAGCAGTCAGACATGCATCCTTCCTTCAAATGGTTGAGGTTGGACAGAGAGTAAAAGTGCAATTTTTGAAAACAAATAACTAAAGACTGCTTATTGGGTACTGATCCTCTTACTGGGTACTTTTCCATGATCATGTGTTCCATGGTTAGATGTGCTTGTCATCTCCAACTTACTGATTAGGCTGTAAAATCCTATTATTATTATTTGTGGTTATAATTTCATATTAGCTGCTAGTATCTTTTGTATTTTTACAAATGCTGGGAAGAAAAATTATTCTTTCCAAACAGATATGTTTGCTCTTATTGAAGGGTCATGAGTTCAGTTCGTTGGAGGAATCTGTAAATTACTTTTGTTTATATTTTTATGTGACTTTAAACGAACTCTTAATCCTATATATGTAGATCCTGGCTGCATTAGAAATTGTTCGTCAAGGTGCAGATGTGATGCCAAAGAGCCAGCTTAATCAAGTTTTAAATGCTGAATTAGGTCCTGGCTGGTCATCAAAATTAATTAGTTTTGATTATGAACCTATAGCTGCTGCAAGTATTGGCCAGGTATGTATGCTTCTTTACTTGTTTTTTTTTTTCTTTTTTGGGAGGGGGGCATTACATTTGAAAAAGTATGAACCTGTGCATTGTCCACACTTCAAATTTGCAATCTTGCGTGGGTGTGTTAGAAATGTATAAAAACTATTCTTTAGCCTTCAGCCCTTCACCTTACAACACAAGCTTTTAGGGAAGTTGGTCTAAGATATTACAATTTTTTTTTTTTATATCTTAAAGATTTATAAGTTATATATAGTTAATAGTTCTTCAATCTGTGGTAGTCACATTCATATCAGTCACAAATAAATATATGTTGACGCTTTGAAAACTCAGTCCCGCTATCCATACTTTCCATAAAGCCAGACTGAGGTGACTTTGGACTGTCTAATTCACTTTGGATTCATCCTAACATAAAAGTCATTCTTATAAGAATGCCAAATTTTGCTATAGTTTCTTCCCTTACATATGAAATCTTATGTTCGATAATTCTTAGCAAGACAATTTTTTTACATATGTCCTAACAGCAATATCATGCAACTCTATATTGGGGCACTTCTTCTTAGTATAATAGTATTGGTTAATTGGGTTCCTCATGGAATTTAGGTGCACCAAGCTGTCATGAAGGATGGCATGCAAGTTGCAATGAAAATTCAGTATCCTGGTGTGGCAGATAGCATTGATAGTGACATTGAGAATGTGAAGCTTCTTTTAAACTACACAAATTTAATTCCTAAAGGACTTTATCTTGACAGAGCTATAAAGGTGCGTATTTATTAATATAATTCAATAAATTCATGCATGCTTTCAGTTGTGTGTTTATATCAATGTTCTCATTTTGTAGTCTTTTAAACCTGCAAATTTTCTATCAGTGAGATCCCTTAGCCCCTCTCTTCTTTTCACTGAGTGATATGCCTTCAAATCTATCAGTGAGATCCTAAACCGTATTCAATCTGTAATAGTTTGATTTGTGTACACACTTGTGCAACTCTTTCATTACTACCTCTTTCTTTTTGCCTCTTCACCTTTCAACTCATCCACCTAATGTTCCATGTACTCTGCCCTAGGGGGATGATGCAGTATGATATTTTTCTATGGTGGATATTGATCTGGAGTCTCTTACAGTCCTACCTATCATATAGAAAAAATGTCTCCATAATTTGACGAATATATGTCTAATTGTTTATATGTTAAAATCTTGCTTTTATACGTTCTTCCTATATTTTTTTCTAGGTGGCCAAAGAAGAATTATCTCGCGAGTGTGATTACAAGTTGGAGGCAGCGAATCAGAAGCGGTTCCGAGATCTTCTTACTGGCACAGATGGATTTTATGTTCCAATAGTTGTGGATGATATTTCAAGCAAAAGAGTATTAACTACCGAGCTTGTTCATGGTAATTATAACGAATTTCAGCAGTTCTTGTGATGCGTTCTTTTGATACATCCTTTCTCAAACAGAGCTTTCTGGGACCGTAACTTGCATAGCTATTATACATTTAAGTGTTTCAAAAGATTTAAATCGTATGTGGTGTTTGAAGCAGCTGCAGCTTCATTTGACATCCTGTTTAGATGGCAATGCTTTCAATATATAGTATTATTTGCATGGAAGATATAATTTTCCAAATTGGATAGAAGATTTTTCCTGTAGATGTTCCTATTTATCTCATATAATCTCATTTGTTAGTCATTTACTCAATTATTTCATCTTTGCATTTTTTAATTATTTAAAAGTGAAAAGAAAGATGGCCTAACAATAAGAAACATTTATCTAATTCATTGTATAGTTATATTTTGAGAAATTCTGTTACCTTTAATCAGATAGTTTTATGAACAAAAATTTGTGCATGATGCTTTTATTTTTTATTTGCTCAAGTATTTCTTAACTTTTGGTGAGAAGGATGCTATTTGTCCTTCTCATTAAACAAGGGATGCTTTTCTTTTATTTACAAATTTCTAATTATTCCATTGGGGGAAAAAGAATATGTAGCCAACAATTCTGGATTTCTTATTCAGTTTAACGATGAATCTGCTCACATTATTTAGATTAAATAAATAGAATGATATTCTTGTGAATTAAATATTTAGCTTGTGTTTGAACATGGGGTGATTTTCTCTTGCAACAGGAATTACAATTGATAAAGTGGCTTTACTGGACCAGGAAACTCGTAATTATATCGGGAAAAAGTTATTAGAACTGACATTGATGGAGTTATTTGTATTCCAATTTATGCAGGCATGTTATTCTGCCCTGGGTTTATATATGTGCACATGTAAAATGTTAAAGGCTATTGTTGAGTTACTGATTGTAGTATCAGCAATCAGAGAATTATGGTTCAAGCATATGAAATTTAAAGTGTATCTGATGAATTTTAGTTTAGTTACGTAGTTCAGGTGTTGTTTAAGTCAAGTAAACATATGTTACTGTTAAAAAGAGTGAAATATGACAAAGGATTAGGTCTGAATGAAATTATCATCCTCACTGACATAGTATCTATAAAAAAAATTCCATGTTAAATGCTTGCAAAGTGGTTAAGATTTGAGAGGAAAAACTTCAGTCTATTTTGTGCATAGTTTACTTCCTGTACACTGTAAAGCAAAGCTGATATGATATAGTGATCTTATAAGTGAAGTGACTAGGGCTGCTATAGAGTTACCAATACCAATAATACTATAGCCTAGGCGATACCATTTTGTAGGGACTGGTTGAATCAGTTGACAAGGCATTAATCAACTTCCAGTCTTCACTTGGTAGCTACACTATTAGACTACTGGAGGCTAACACATATTATCACCTTTTTTTTTTCCTTCCAAATACCGAGTATCTAAAAAGATAGATACAGTGAAAGCATGTATGTGTGTGTGTATACACAGAGAGAGAGAGAGAGAGATTTTATGTTAATGAATTTCACTTTCTATTGTGTTTTGTTGCTTCATGTCTTTCAATGTTAAGTGTTAACATGAAGTTTTTCTTTAAACCACACCTTCCAATCTGATTTTCTGATCTCTTCTAACCTTGGAGGGTGTTCTTTAATGCAGACTGATCCTAATTGGGGTAATTTCTTATTTGATGAAGCTACAAAGACAATCAATCTGATTGATTTTGGAGCAGCACGTGATTACCCTAAAACATTTGTTGATGATTATTTAAGAATGGTTGGTTCTCTTCCTTTCAAATTTATCTCTTTATATCAATAACTATGCTGAGGTTTGAAATCTTCATTTTTTATTGTTTCACCTGTTTAATTTTTATGTTACTCAGATTTGGATATTCAAACTAGATTAGTAAAGATGTCAGTTCTTGACTGCTTCCTATTTTTTCTTCTAACAATATTGAAATAAAAACTGACATTAAACTGACTCTAAACTGGAAGTGACTAGATTCTCTATTGAAAATTGTTAATGTAAGGTAAATTATTGGTTTAGTTGAAGTTAATGATAAATAAATATATGGAAGTTGAACACCGTGTTAAAGGTTATGTTTGTCTGATTCTGTATGGAATGATCTATATTTAAAGAATATATGGAAAGAGAATTGAAATGCCATTGCTCATTAGTCATGTCATCGTAATATGATTTAATACCAATTGATAATTTGGTAGTTTTCTTACAATTCACATGATACAGTTAAGGGTTGCTGTCCCAGAGTCTAATGATTCCTAAAGAGATTATTCTGTCAAAACTGACAGAATTACAACACACATAAATCCCGCCTATATCATACTACAGATACATTTAATAATACATAACTGGTCCTAACATATATCCCAAACTTCCTACATAGTACATAGCAGTTTATTGCACTTATATATGATCGTTATTAATGGTTCCCATCCTAGTAACTAATCTAATGTGATCATTAGGCTGTTTCATTTAATATGATTAACAGATATTAAGTACCTTTTTTTTTTAATTTCAACTTTCTACTGTATGTTTTCATCTTATGGCTTAACACTTGATTGCTTGAACTTTCTACTTCAACTTGGTGGGAGGGGTAGAGCTAGTTGACTATTATACCCTTTTCTAAAGCTGAGCAGAAAATTCTTCGGGATTCTTATTATTGTCTATGATGCATAATTGATTAGGTTCTAGCATGTGCAAATGGTGATAGCGATGGGGTTGTTGAGATGTCCAGGAGACTAGGGTTCCTCACTGGAATGGAATCAGATGTGATGCTAGATGCCCACGTCCAAGCTGGGTTTATTGTGGGTTTGCCATTCTCAAGACCTGGTGGATTTGATTTCCGATCAACCAACATTACTCAAAGCATTTCTCATCTTGGGGCAACAATGCTCAGACACAGGCTCACTCCTCCACCTGATGAAGCCTATAGTCTGCACAGAAAGCTTTCCGGTGCTTTTTTGGCATGCATTAAGATTGGGGCCGTTGTCCCATGTAGGGAACTGCTGCTTGAAGTATACAAGCATCATAAGTTTGGTGAAGAAAATGAGATATTATCCACTGGTTCAGTGTCTGCATAGGTTAATTATTTTTTCTCCAATTAATTTTTGCCAATAATAATAATCCGTGGGAAGCTAATTTTGATCCAGGCTCCTTAACAGGAATATTTCACTTTGCTCCACAAATGGAGTGCTTTCGGGGGACAATTTGCTCCCTCCCCATTTGTAACTTTAGTTGCCTATAGAGTTTTAATCAGATAGATTATTTGAAAGGTGATTGATTCCTTAAAAGAATGTATTTCGAATTGGATGTGTATTGTATTGTATTGTGTCGGATTTTTACATCATCATTGTGAATTTTGACAGTGCTGCTAGTAAAAAGTTAAAACCAACTTACTCTTGGAAGATTTATCGAATTTTTTAAACGTGATTCTTTTGAAAACAAGCTATTAAGCATGCCATTGGGTAGTGTCTCATTATAAACATAAAAGTTGAGCAAAACTTGTGTGACTATTACTTAGATATAAATCATTTCTAACGTATATTTGTAAACCGTAAATTAATAGTTTAGGCTGTAATTTAAGCTGTTCGGAGTCGGAATGTTGATTAATTTACCTTACGGTAGAATGCAATCCTACTTTTGCAAAGAATCAATTCCCGCAATAAGTAGTGGACTCAGCAAACTTTGGGCATTACATTGCTTTTACCCCTGGGTCCACTGAATTGAACACACAGAAAAAGCAGAGCTAATTAGTTTACACATCACTTGCGCATGTAGTTATTGATTTAGCATTTAGCAACACTAAAAAAGATCTCAATTGAACAGCTCGTGACAAGTAAATTCAAGTAATGCCTTCCTAATAATTTTAGAAATAAAAGTACTTCATACGATTAAAGGTTAAAAAGTATTTATTTATTTTTCAAATAAATTATATATATTATCGGGATAGTTGATTAATAGAAATATAGAATTGCAAGCGAGTATCCATCTGCATGTTTTCGGACAAGAGCATAATGAAATATCTACGATCTTTCCAATGGGTAACTGAAAACAGGAAGAGGGAGTGACAGAGGAGGTTTTATATATTTAATTAATTAATATAATGAACCATGTTTTGGAAAATAAAGCAGAGCAAACCTCAAAGTGAAGTGTAAATTTATAGATCTTATAATAGCGAACAGGAAAATTTTGATACCCTTTCATAATAGATACAATTTAACGTGATTGGCTCCGTCAGTGCCTTCAATTAGTGATGACAATCATAGTGTTTTACCTCTTCAAAAAGAGTAGTTAATGGGAGCAAAACAACTATCACTATTCTTCTTTTAGTAACAAGAAGCTAAGAATATTTGCTTTCCATACATAGCCCACCAATTAACAAAAAAGGGGGCTGAAAAGAAAATAATTGATTTATTTGATGGGTACGTGGCTATGGGTGCACTCTCAATATAACTACTAAACGGAAAGCAAGAGGAATCGCTTCATAATGAAGATCTTGCGTAGTTTTTAAGACATCATAGACTAAACTTTAATAATTAATATCGTGAATGGTGATTGTTTGAAGAAAAACATCATAATGAAAAAAAAGAAAATTACGACGTGGGTCTACAATCTTTGTCTCTGTTACTTAGTATCAGTAAGATAGGCTTTGTTTCCTCCACACGAGAAGAGAAAGTGAGAAACTACCAATGGTTCTTATTTAAAGCAAATAAATATTGAAAGACAAGAGGTAACAGATAAATAGAGTGTGTGAATAATAATAAGTAGTGAGTGGAACATTGTCAGCTTCATAATAAAGATGACAATGAAGCTGGTTTTGGTAGTTGTTGAAGTTGCATGCTTAGTTTCTGGGATCTTGTCCTTTGGATCTGAGACACTCTCTGAGCTTTCTTTCTTAGAAAACGATGTCGTCTCAACAACAAGACCTTCCTCTTCATCTCAACCTCAACCTCTTATGGTGGACCTCACTCTCATTCATGAAGCTGATTCTAAAGGAGCTGGTCTCTCTCTCAGCTAAATTGTTTTTATTTGGCTTCTTTGTGTGATGTGTCTCTTTTCGAAATCTGCATTTTGAGTTTCTATGTAATTGGTACTCATTAGTACTTCACTGCTTCACATTGCATTCTCTGTATCTGATTTGTTGGGTATTGATGGTTGTAAGAATCAATTTAGTGGATTACTTTCCTTAGATGAGAGTCTTGCGCATAATAATATACCTTTGAGCTATTACATGAAATTCCACAATCTGTAGCTAACCCCCATTTCTTGTTTCTCCTTTAAAAGTAGTATGTACTTCTTTTTTTTCTCAGTTTGCCTAATTATTTGCTGGAGTTGCATTTCTTTGCTTATCTCCTCCAAATTCTTTCCTCTAGAAATTAGTTACTTCCTTTCTTTTTTAGTTTTTTTTCTTTTTTTTTATCGACAAATGTTAGTTGTTACTAATATGTTAGTTTTTGTTAAGAAGGGGATTTGAATTCCTGACCTCTCCCTCCTTCCCTTCTCCCTTCACCATGAAACCAATCTTATATCTCCAATTAATTAATTCCTAATCAGAATTCTTAGTTATGACTTATGAGATACCATAGTGGGGGGATTCAAGATGAAGATAGACCTGTTACCTCCCTATCTCAAATTATCTTTGTTATAGCCCCACACGAATATCACTTGTTTGTCTCTCTTTGCAGTGCATATTATTTTGATTGATTACTGTCTGAATATGCCTCATATTTTTGGGTGTGCTTGTTTGAATTGGTTTAGTTTTCCATAATTGATGGGAAAACCTATTTTGTTGAAAAGAGTAAAGATGGTCAGATCCATAAATTTGCTACTTGCTTTGAAATCTGGCAAATAAGTTTTGGATTTTTCTCCTATAATGCTAGTCTGTTTGGATGGAACGGTGCCTGGATACCATTTGGATCGTGGATTTGGATCTGGTGCAGATAGTTGGCTTATTCATTTGGAGGTAAAGAATGTTCTAGGTTTAATAACAATGTTTCAAGGTTCAATAGATTAGAAAGAAAAAATAATATTTGAAGTATTTATTTAACCATGCTAACTTCTACTCATGTTATTACTGATACTTTTTTAATACCTGCAGGGAGGAGGATGGTGTAATACCATCAGAAACTGTGTCTATAGAAAAAATACTCGTCGTGGATCCTCAAAATACATGGAAAATCAAATACCATTCACGGGAATATTGAGCAACAAACCTGAAGAAAACCCTGGTTTTTCCCTTTA
Source organism: Glycine soja (assembly GCF_004193775.1). Taxonomy (NCBI): domain Eukaryota; kingdom Viridiplantae; phylum Streptophyta; class Magnoliopsida; order Fabales; family Fabaceae; genus Glycine; species Glycine soja. Next base: position 38,859,919 of record NC_041011.1, on the reverse strand, counting down.
TCTTAAACATGCGTGCATTTTTTTAACTGTAGTTCAATTAAAATCTCTCCTCCTGGAGGCTGCAATTATGTATACTCAAGTCTGTGTTCTGTCATTTTTCTGTATGTAATCTTCCATGTACAGATTTCTTTAACTGGAATAGAGTTAAATTACGGTACTGTGATGGAGCATCTTTCAGTGGAGATAGTGAAGATGAGGTCAGTGAGAGTAACATACCACCTTTTTTTTAATTTCATCTATACAATTACTATTAACAGCCCTTCATATTTCGATGGAAATCTGAGTTACTGCTGATTCATCCAATCAATGCCGTTACATAATAAAATCACCAATTTCTAATAGAAAAGCTTGTACCAAAACTTAGGGACACAAAAATAAAATAAAATGTAGCACTAGCATTACCTCATCTCTAAGGTGATAAATAGGATTCTCCTAGTCATATATATCATGTTTGGCACCTCATGCAGGAACCTTTTGCAATATAGTTTCTCACAGTAGTGGCACATGAATTTGCAAAATTTCAGTATGGTATCCTATAAAACTATTTAAAATGCAAAACTAACAAACCTATTTGTTTTGTGAAAAAAAAAAACTATTTGTTTTTTGCGAATATTTGCTGGTGAGGATAACATATATTTTCTAATGAACAAGTTTCTCTTATATACCCTTTAGTGATGATGAGTTAATTGTCATGGAAAGATCCTTTGTTTTGGAATTTGCATTTGCACTGATATGTGGATTGGTTCTTTTTTCAGTCTGCACAGCTCCAGTTTCGAGGACAAAAAATATGGCTAGCTGCAATGGAGGAATTAATGTCCAAAGGAATGCAGAAAGCCGATCAGGTTTCCTATGTCTCTTTATATTGTGTTTCAGTCTTTCATATGCATGAATCATGAATGCTAATCAACAAATGAAAATCAGGCACTTCTCTCTGGATGCTCTGCGGGTGGTCTGGCATCCATAATACACTGTGATGAGTTCGGGAGCTTGTTTGGAAAATCTTCCAAAGTTAAATGTTTGAGCGATGGAGGTTTTTTTCTTGATGCGTAAGTTTTATATTTTTCATTATATTACATCCTCTAGCCTGTTCCCTTGCCTAGAAACTTAGGTATAATTAATGGTCTATCCAATCATGTAGAATGGATGTATCTGGGGGACGCACACTGAGGACTCTTTTCGGAGGTGTGGTTCAGTTGCAGGTAAAATTTAATTTAGTTATGTAGTAAAATATTTTTAATAGAAGTTAATAATCAATGATGGGATTAGTTGACTTATGTGGTTATGCTTATATTTAGATAAAATACAATTTAATCATCAATGATGGGATCTTAAAAGCTTAAGTTGTTAAATGAAGATACATACGATTGTCTAACACAACCGTATCAGTATATTCTTCCATTATTTTTTATGTAAGGTTAAGAAAACCTGTACAAATATGTCATCTGTATGATGTTTTGAAATTGTAGGATGTACAAAAAAATCTGCCAAAAAGTTGTCTCGACCAACTAGACCCAACTTCGGTAATTCTTATTCTGGATGTCACGCTATTCTTAACTTGAAATTGCTTTATACATTCATAATTTAATCATGCCGGGTCTCTTCCCACAGTGCTTCTTTCCTCAGAATATGATCGAACATGTTGAGACCCCATTGTTTCTACTCAATGCTGCTTATGATGTGTGGCAGGTAACATGAATCAGCACATTGTTTATCCTGTATTATCTTAATGATGTACCTGATTATATGCTAATTACATGGAACATATATCTTCATTTGTCCTCTAAGTTCTATCACATGGGCTCCTTATGTTCTAGCTTGACTAATTTATTGTCTGAGATTGCCCTTTGCCTCAAATGGTTCCCATAGTCATTTTTTTTCTTTTGTAAAATAGGGTATACTATTTTGGATTTAACATTTCCCAAACCTTGAACTTCTTTTGCCATCCCCCAATTAAGAAATCTGAGCCCAACAGTCAAACCATGATCATGAATAACAATTAAGAAATCTGACACCTTTATTATTTTGTATAGGTACTTTTACCTGATTACTACTATTTTTTTATGATGAGAACTTTGTTTTCATCAGGTCCAAGCCAGTTTAGCCCCACCTTCAGCTGACCGCCTTGGTTCTTGGAATGAATGCAAATCGAACCATGCAAATTGTAGCTCATCTCAAATGCAGTTCCTTCAAGGTGTTTTCAATCTCCTATTGTGAATTATACACAGAAATTTATGTACATGTAAAATTACACACATTGAATGGGTAGTTGTTTCAATAAAGAATAATTATTAATGTACCTAGTTAGTCATATATTTATGTATCTAGGAATTCACATGCATGTAAATAGGTACTAGAACTTCATTAATATTCTTGTAAATTTCACATTGTATTTACTCCCTAAGTCTATATAAATATAGATCAGCCGAGTGGGTTTAGCACTCAAGCATTTCACAATCTCTAGTCTCTTCAATATGGTATCTAGAGCCACCTTGTTTGTTCTTTAAAGGTTTCTGCATCTGGTCAGCAGAACCTAAAATCTCGTCTTTGTCCCTTTGTCCAAACAACAACCTCAATATCCAAAAGTCCCTTCCATCGACCTGCCCATTATCCACCGTCGTCGGCCTCTCCTCTTCCTTCCTAGGTGATCAGTTCTTCGATTTGACAACTCTTTGACAAGTGCTGAAATGGCTTCAAACTCTCAGAAAACTGATGGTCTTGCTTCTCTATCTCTGGAACACCAACAATCACTTCAAAAAATTTGAATGGAAAAAATTTATTTAGCATGGTCAGCCCTGTTGAACTTTGGTTTCTTGGCCCAGGTTATCATGAACACCTAGAGCAATCCTCAGAAAAGATTTCAAAAGACAAACACGAGCAATGGAAAAAACTTGATTATCAGTTTTGTGCTCTCTTGTGGCAGTCTGTTGGGCCAACTATATTGACAAATTTCAAACCCTTCAAAACTTGTTATTCTTTCTAGAAAAAGGCACAAAGTGTTTTTGCTAATGACATTCAACAATTGTATGATGTTGCTCAGAAATTTGTCACTCTTAAAAAAATTGATCATGACATGGTTGCCTATGTTTCGAAAGTCCAATCTGCAGTGGAGGAGTTAAAATTATCATTGGAAGCCGATAAACTTGAAGACATAAAGACGAAACTTGACAATCTATATATGGTGTTGGTACTACGTGGGATGCATTCAGATTTTGATCATATTCGTGACCAAGTCTTAACTGGCCAAGAAGTTCCTTCTCTAGAGAATTTAATTACCCGGCTCCTTCGAGTCCCTTCACCAATAAAAAACTTCGTACCCCATTGTCCAGAGGCTCTTCGCTATGCGAAGGTATGGGGGAGGGATGTTGTACGCAGCCTTACCCTTGCATATGCAAAGAGGCTGTTTCCGGATTCGAACCCATGACCAATAAGTCACCAAGGCACAACTTTACCGCTGCACCAGGGCTCGCCTTCACTGAGTCCCTTCACCAATAATAGGAGAAAATTCAGTTGACAGTATTGAAACTTTTGCCATGTTATCTAATCGAGGGGGACGAGGTGGTCGTGGAAAGCGAGGAGGACGAGCTGGAAGAGGAGATCGCCCTCAATGTTCTTATTGTAAGAGATTGAGCCACACACAAGACACTTGTTATTCTATTCACGGATTCCCCGGAAAATAGGTGAATATTTCAAAGTCTGAAACACCTAAGACAAAGTTTTCAGAGGCTGACTATCCAGAGTATCTCCAGCTAAAAGCTACCAAGGAATCTCAAACATCATCTACTACAAGTGTTCTTTATTTTCATCCCTCTCTCCTCCTAAAATTCTTCATTTCATTACTTTAGTCGATGGTTCTAGAGTTGCAGCAACAGGAATCAACCATGTATCACCTACTTCTTCTTTGTCTTTAAACTCTATTTTGCTCATACCTGGCTGTCCTTTCAATATAATATCCCTTAGTCAGCTTACTCGTTCTCATAATTGTTCAATAACATTTGATGCTAACTCCTTTGTCATACAGGAATGTGGTACACGTCGGATGATTGGCGTAGGACATGAATCTCATGGTCTTTACTACCTTAAGCCTAATCTTTCTTTGGTTTGCAGTGCTGCCACATCACCAAAGCTCCTTCATGAACGTTTGGGACACCCACATTTATCTAAATTACAAATAATGGTTTCGAGTCTTGAAAAAATAAAGGACCTATTTTGTGAGTCATGTCAACTAGGGAAGCATGTCTGTTCTTCTTTTAGGCATGTTGAAATTCGTGTTGATTCTCCTTTTTCAGTTATTCACTCTGATATATGGGGTCCTAGTCGTGTTTTGTCTATGGGCTATAGACATTTCATTACTTTCATTGATGAATTTTCTCGATGTACTTGGGTTTTCTTAATGAAAGAATGATATGAAATTTTGTCCATTCCCACTTCTTTTGTTAATGAAATTAAAACTCAGTTTGGTAAGACAATTAAGATCCTTAGGAGTGATAATGCGAAATAATACTTTTCTTCTTCTATTTCTTCCTTTTTGTCAGTGCAGGGCATTCTCCATCAGTCCTCTTGTTCTCATACTCCTCAACAGAATGACATTGCCGAAAGGAAGAATAGGCATCTTGTTGAGACTGCTCGGACATTATTACTTCATGCCAATGTACTTGTCCAGCATTGGGGCGATACAGTTTTAACAACCTTTTTTTTATAAATCGGATGCCTTCTTCCTCTATTAAAAATAAAATATCACATTCCATTTTGTTTCCTAAAGAACCGTTGTTTCATGTTGATCCACATATTTTTGGATGCACCTGTTTTGTTCATAACTTGTCTTCAGGTCTTGATAAGATTGTTGCTCGAGCCATCAAATGTGTTTTCCATGGATATTCCAAATTACAGAAAGGTTATCGATGTTACTCTCCTGTTCACAATCGTTATTATATCTCTGTAGATGTAACATTTTTTTAAGAAAAGCCATACTTTGCTTCCTCCATGGTTGAGTCCAATACTCTTCAAGAAGTTTTTCCTATTCCCTATCTTGGTCCATCACCTTCTTTGCAGGAATCAGAGTCAATTGTAGATTCTACCATAGATATTTCTGACAATCCTCCACTTGAGCAGACTCAAAGATCACCCATCGTATATCGACGTTGTCCTTGAATTCTTGACGCAAAACTTGAAGGTAATGAAAGACCAGCTAAATCATGTCTTACCTCAGCACACAACCCGACCATAGACCTACTCGAAGAGAATCTTGACTTGCCCATTGATCTTAGGAAAGGTACTCGGTCTACGCGTAATCCTTATCCTATTTATAACTTCTTAAGTTATCATTGTCTCTCTTCTTCATACCATTCTTTCGTTTCCTCTTTATCTTCTATTTTTCTTCCTAAAAATCTTTGTGAAGCACTTGATCATCTAGGATGACGACAAGCCATGATTGATGAAATGAAGACTTTGGAGCATAATGGTACTTGGGAGCTGGTTCTTCTTTCCCCAGGCAAGAAACCTATTGGCTGACGATGGGTATATGCTATAAAAGTTGGGGCCAATGGACAGATTGATCGCCTCAAAGCTCGATTGGTAGCCAAAGGTTATACCTAGATTTATGGCCTAAATTATGGAGATACTTTCTCCCATGTGGCTAAAATTACTTCTATTCGACTCTTTCTTGCCATAGCTGCCATCCATCATTGGTCACTGTATCAGTTGGATATTAAAAATGAATTCCTACATAGGGAATTAGAAGAGGAGATTTATATGGAGCAACCACCGGGGTTTGTTGCTCAGGGGGAGTCTAGCTTGGTTTGCAAACTTCGGAGGTCTCTTTATGGACTCAGACAATCCCCACAAGCTTGGTTTGAAAAATTCAGCTCTGTTGTTCAGGCTTTTGGGATGAAACAAAGTGAAGCAGACCATTCAGTTTTTTATTGTCATACCTCATCGAGTAGATGGGTTTACTTGGTGGTCTATGTAGATGATCTAGTCATCACACGAAATGACCAAGAAAAAATTGCTCAACTAAAGCAACATTTATTTAGTCATTTTCAGACTAAGGATTACGGAAAACTTAAATATTTTCTTGGAATTGAAGTTGCTCGGTCAAAAGATGGGATTATCATCTCACAAAGGAAGTATGCGTTAGACATACTTAAAGAAATTGGTATGTTAGATTGTAGACCAATTGATAGTCCCATGGATCCAAATAAAAAATTGCTACCCAATCAGGGGGAGCCTTATTCTGATCTTGAAAGATATCGGGGATTGGTTGGGAAGCTTATCTACCTCACTATTACAAGGCCAGATATTTCCTTTGCAGTTGGAGTGGTGAGTCAATTCATCCAATCTCCTCATAATGATCATTGGGATGCAGTAATTTGAATTTTGAGATACATTAAAAGGACCCCAGGACAAGAACAACTCTATGAAGACAAAGGAAGCACTCAAATAGTTGAATTTTGCGATGCAGATTGGGCAGGATCACCTATTGATAGGCGTTCCACTTCAAGATATTGTGTGTCTATTGGAGGAAATCTTGTCTCATGGAAGAGTAAGAAGTACAATGTTGTTGCAAGGTCTAGTGCAGAGGCTGAATATAGGGTTATGGTTGTAGCCACATGTGATCTCATTTGGATTAAACAACTTCTTCAAGAATTGAAGTTTGGAAATACTCAACAAATGAAACTATGTTGTGATAATCACGCAATCCTATATATAGCTTCTAATCCAATATTCCATGAGAGAACTAAACATATTGAGATTGATTGTCATTTTGTCCGGGAGAAAGTCCTTTTTAAGGAAGTTATTACTGAATTCGTTAGTTCTAATGATAAACTAGCAGACATCTTTACAAAATGTCTAAGGGGACAAAGAATTCAAAATATTTGTTCCAAGCTTGGAGCGTTTGACTTATATGCTTCAGCTTGAGGGGAAGTGTTGGAATTACACACATTGTATGAGTAGTTATTCCAACAAAGAATAGTTATTAATTTACCTAGTTATCACATATTCATGTATCTAGAAATTCACATGCATATACATAGGTACTAGAACTTCATTAATATTCTTATAAATTTCACATTGTATTTACTCCCTAAGTCTATATAAATATAGATCAGTTTAGCACTCTAGCATTTCACAACCTCTAGTCTCTTCAATAGTACATATATGAACATTTCTAAGTTTCTTGTAATAAATGGTATATCTACTAACGTGAATAATTCACATCAATTAAGGTACATATGCAATTATCTGATTTCATTGTAACATATCATCTCTCTTCTTTGAAGCAGACTTCAGAAATCAAATGCTGGGTGACATTAAAGACTTCTCAAGCTCATCTCAAACTGGGCTATTCATAAATTCTTGTTTTGCTCATTGTCAGTCTGAGAGACAGGAGACATGGTTTGCTGATGACTCTCCCCTTATCGAGGACAAGGTATATGCTCAATATAGATTTGTGTTGTCTTAGGATATAGATAAGTAGTTTGGAACCACTACCTGTCTATTGCCTTGAATAATCTTAATTGACATGTACTCAATTTTGTTAATTTACAAGAAAAAATTAATAATACTTAATTAGGTGTCATGTGGAGATTAATAGAGACCATGATGGTCCAAACCATCTTGGAGATTAAGGCAACATTGTTAGATTTAAGAAATTATAAGGGGAATGAGGGGTAATGCTCCATTATATCTGTTCAGACTCAGCTCTTACAAAAGACTAATTTGTTTTCTTTTGACTGCAAACTCAAGTTTGATTAGTCCAATACGACTTTAATGCCTTGGATGAAATATTCATAATTCATAATTCATTACTCAAGCTTCATGCCTTCCCCCCTATTCTGTTTATTGGTCTCAGAAAATAATAATCTATTACGATGCAGCCAATTGCAGTTGCTGTTGGAGACTGGTATTTTGATCGAGAAGTTGTCAAAGCTATTGACTGTGCTTACCCGTGTGACAACAGCTGCCATAATCTGGTGTTTAACTTTAAGTGAACAAAATTTGTTGTCTCCTCATTACACTTTAATCCTTGTAATTGCAATGAGTATTCAACAATCAACATTCATTAATTATTATGGAAGGACAATTCTTGGTTATCATCATTTTCACTGATATTAAGTTATGTCAATAAGATTCATTAGTAGTCATTTATCTACTCTTGGTTATAAATATCCAAAAATGGACAATGAATTCGTGCATTGGTTGCTACCTTTTTATCGTTGACAATATTAATTTTTTCCCTTAACGACATTCTTTCGCAAATTTGTGGCATCTTTTACATCTTTTAATTGATCATACGCCTCATGTTTACAATCAAGTGACAAATTGGTACAAGAAGACCATGAAAAATTGAAACCCGATTCAACAAAGGTACAGAACTTCTACTTGAAAAGGCACCGCGTCAAGTGTTTCTGAATAAAGTTTTTTTAGAAACCCTTTAGGACTGTTGATCTGGTGCTTGACTTATTAGTCACCCTCAATTATGAGTTATTATCATCATGGGAAAATGAATGTATCAAAATTATTTTTTTCAATCGAAGTCATGAAGTTAAACAATCACTATGAACAATTTTACAATAGTCATAGATGATGACTTAAGGTTCACGCAAACAAGTCTTAACCTTTTTGGATAAATCATTTAAAGCGGGTAATGTGTTTTTTTAGGGTATTTTAATTGTTGTTAATTAAAATGTTCCCTTTGGATGTTTAATAGGAGAATTTGATTAATTTTCCAAAAAATTTATCCTTTGTTAAGATTAGGAATTCAAAATTCCTCCAAAATAGGTGGGATTTAAAAATTTCCTCACTCTCCATCTCCTTATCCCTTCCATTTTTTTAGTGACTTAGTGACTAACTAGTACAATTTTTTTTAGTGACTTAGTGACTAACTAGTACGATAGAGATAGCGGTGTTACAAAGTTCGCATAGTGGTTGATAATGTCAAATCATTTAAGTTTGAGTTTCACTGTTTTGTCTTTCACTCAATGAACATTCCATTCACCGCATAGCCATCAACATCGTGAAGAACCTTTATTGCATCGTCACCATTGTCAATGTCATTGATTTCCGCAAAGTCCTTGACCATGATAACACCTCCATTGATGACTAGAAGTGGTTGTAAATGAATCTGCATCCTTACCATAAGATAACTTTTTTTTTTTAAGTTTTCAAGATTCGATGAGAAGAAATCATGAGAAACATTAGATTTAAAATTCAATTATTTGTAAAATTTTATAATCCAAACAAGTTAAGTTATAGTTGATTGGAATTTAATTGCTTTCAATTAAATTACTCGACATTTAAAATTTTGTCATTTAAAAATTCTTCATCTAAACACGATTATTTTGTTAAAAATCTCCTAATGCTATTAATTTATTATTGATTTCTAATTCAAAAATAAAAATAACCCTGTATGTAATTGTCTTAACTACTTGAAGAAGAAAAAATTCATCTATAATAATTATATTCGACTCGAGTGACATTACCTCCCATGAAATATACATGTGGTCTAAAAAAATAAATAAAAGTACTTTCTAATGCTATTTTTCATTTCTCTCCGAATACGAGGTCCACTTTCCATGATACTCAACCAAAAAACTCCAACAAACAAATTTTCTATTGTACAAATCAAAGGAGAACCGAGAGTGAGGTGAGGATCTCCGTGTCAATTTGTTATGTACTCAGAGTAGTAGAAAGTAGTAGCAGTAGTGACCATTAATTGACTTTTATGCATTAAAACTTCCAACCCATCCACTTCTACCACATTGATCTGAATTATGTTCTTATCATGGTTTCATTTCAAATACTACTATACAGTTAAAACGTGACGAAACTGACAATCCATAAAAAAAAATGTGAGATAAATTTGAAAAACCAACACTCCCGAAAAGTTGGGGAATTTGACCAAAAGAAAATTATACAACCCTATTTTCCATGTTCAGATAAATGGAAAAAAGACGAGATAAAATGAAATAAATTAAAATAGAATGGAGTAAAATGAAGCACGATGAAATAAAATAATTCGTTTCCTTGTTTAGATACACTATAGAACAAAAATTCTTAATTGCATTTTTTTAAAGAAAAGCTTCTTATTGAATCTCATTTTTTAAAAATTAGAGGGGAAAAAAATGAAGATAATAAATAGAATAGAATAAAATAGGGTTCCGGTGTTCCACCTTAAGTATTGCATTATTGTTTCACTAATATAAATAAATAATGAAACGTAATACATTTACTAATAATGATATATTTTCTATTACAAATACTTCATTAATATTTATAATATTCTTTTTACCTTTTCATCCTATTTTACGATGTCATTTATTATATTTATATATTTTTATCTCTATCAGAGGTGTCAAATAGATAAGAAATGTTCATGAATCCTTTTTGATATCATATTCTTCTCAATTCCATCATCTTCACCAATCCAAGATAGCCATAGTTAGATCTTATACAGCCTCCACAGAAAAAGGGGTTGGGTTTAGTTAGGAGAAAATTACCATGTCAAGAACCATATTTGGATGCAGATGCTGCTATCGCCTGTGCCCACATCTTGAGCCGAGCCTTTACATCTCTTGGATCGTCACCTTAATTACAAAGTTTGGACAAAAATATAAAATAAAAAGAACTCGATTAGAGAGGTCGTTCTTATAGAGAATTCAGATATATCATAAATTAAATCACCACACAAAAAGACTGTAAATTAATTATGGCTATAGTTGCAAGCAGACTAAATTTAATGTTTCACAGTGTAAACGATTGACTAGATGTATTATTGCACATATTCTTGGAAGACTAGACTTTACGGAAAGGATCATATATGTTAGTTTTGTTGTAACTTGTAAGAGTGTAGTGTAATTATAGAAGATTAAACGTACCAGGACTAGAGATGCAGGATCATATATGTTCGTTTTTAACGTCTTCAACATGCAAGGAAGAGTGAAACTGAAAGGCCATGGTGTCATACGTAGCCATATGCATGGTGTGATATAGTTGCTTATGATCATTATAGTATATACAAGAAAGCATCATGATCATAAGCAACTATATCATATTTATTATTAGTGTTTTTTTGGGGGGGAAAATAATTGTGCGTGGTTTGGTTGAAGTGGGATTGAGAGAAGATATAGAGTAGTGAGTGAAGCAGTGCTGTGTCATGTGTGTGTAAGAAATGAGAATTGAGAAAAAAAGAAAGAAAGAAGGAAATGTAGCGGCGTTGTATATTTGTTGTGAATCATACGTTTCTTATAAAGTCAAGAGAGGGGGGAAGAGACTGCCTATTTATGCCTAGTTTTTTCTATCTCATTTTTTACTTTATTTTTCTTTCTATCCCACTTCTTTATTTCTTCTCATATCTATTATTTTTCTATTTCCTTTAGTTTTTTTCCTCCTTATTTTTTCACTCATACTCCCTAATTTTAAGAAAAAATATTAGATAACCCTCTGAATATCTCAATTATAAGTTATGTAAAGATTGATATATTGAGACTATATATGATGATGATTTAAGACTAAATATTTTTTTTTTCATTTTTACAATATACATTTATTTTTTTCATTCTCTTTATTTTCAAAGCGCAGTGGGGGTGTACGTGTTTGGATTGTAATCAGCAAATTCTGATTTGGTCTAATAAAAAAACTAATTTTACTTCTTTGAATCATGGTTAGTTTGAAACCCAAAAATTAGTTAAGAAAAAAATAGATAAGTTGCTATATAAACCCAAACTTATCTATTAAGAATGAAAATAGATAAATTGCTATATTATATAAACCAATAGTCTATTTATATGAAGCTTATACTTTACTCATATCTTTTTACTGAATAAGTTAGGTCAAATTTTTTAAAACCTACTAAGAAAACATTTTAAACTTGATATGTTTTTAAATTATCGTTATTATTACTATTAAATTTTTATCATAATATTTTGAGATTGTATATTTATTGATCTATTTAAATGCCTAGGCCTATTAGCTTCCATAAAGTCTTACACCTATTAACCTATTTAGTAGAAGCTTTATTAGCTTAGTTAAAAGACGTACGTTAAGATACACTATTATACCATTAAATATACTTTACAGTCGAGTTAATTATAAGTTTATGGTTAGATCAAACTCTTACATGTTGCAACTGATACTTTAGGGGTATATAATTAACTGAGCACTCTACGGATTTATAATGGTTTGTGATATCACTCCCGCCACAACCTTTGATGCTATTTTTTTTTTTTCATTTTATAATTAACTGGTATATTATCTTGTCTATATTAGACATTCACGCGAGCTAGCTAGGTCAATTCGGTTGTATTAATATGATTAAGCACCAAAACATAAAGGAAAAACGTACTAATAATGAGAAAAGAGCCTGGCACGAACCTTCTTCTCCACCGTTAGTGGAAGATAGTGTTAATTAATTATAACATCCATCCAAATATCCAATTACAAGAACCCCCAAGTTTAAGGCTTTTTGACTTTTTGATCAAAGGGCTCATGATCAGACTACGTACGTGCATTATCTTGGAGGTATAATCAAAAGACTTTTCCACATTACTCTTAACATTTCCAAATCATCTCGTGTTCCCTTTTGGGAAGAAAAATTCAATTCACAAAATCCAACTTTCTGTGCTAATTTTTGTTTTATTTGCACCATTCTGTGAAGCAAATCAATTACTTTATATGCAAAAGTAAAGCGAAATGTCACGAAAAGAACTTCTTTTCAAGTAAAAAAAAAAAAAAATCAATCAAGTTTAGTGGCTTGGTTCTTTTTGCATATGCTGAACGGATAATTTTATTTAAACATACCTAGGTGACAGTGACTACTGACTAGATCCATTAATCCTTATTCCCAAGAGTGTGATATGGATATGGTGAAATCAGAAATAAGCGAGAATATAAAGGTACTTTCTAAGTACACCCCAATTCATCCATTTTTCTAGTACAACGCAAACCCCACTTTTTTATATTTTAATTACCCACTATATCAATTGTATACCTTAATTGTCTCCAGAAGAAATGGGAGTGTAAAGAGCAAGTGCCGAATATAAATCTAGAGCAGTTGGAAGGCTTTTGCTATTTACACACCTTTATACTAAGTACACCCCTATATCTCCCTTTCTCCCTTTGTACCAACTACCTGTTATACTTTTGGAGATATATATTTTTGGAATAAATATATCTTTTTTTTAATAAAATATCACAAATTAAGATCTTTTGAGATCATATATATTATCATTGAAGGGTCCAACAACAGGAAATGCCCCAAATGAACCGGTCCACGTTGGACAGGTCCAGTCCAACTTTTAAAAATATTTTGGGGGAATGGAAGTTAATCAAGTTATATCTTTAATTTATTTTTTATCATCAAAGGAGTGATACCAAAAACTTAAAATCTATTATTATTGAAAAATAAACTTGTTATTTATTGTTCCCTGGATTTTATATGATCTCCACTGCAAAATACTGGCATACTCCCGAATTTTATAATATTTATACTCTGCAAAATATTATATAACTAAATTTTATAATGAATAAACATTTATGGATATACAAATTATATTTTAATAAAAGTAATAATAAATAAATATTTTTTTGAACATATGAATTATATTTTAGATTTACAATATATAATTTATATTATGATACAATGTTATTTTCAATTATTAGTAATTTATTTTAAAAACTATTGAAATTTAATTTATAAATAATGAAAACGATCAAATTAAAGAGATAATCAGTTAACAAAATCAAGTATGTAGATAATAAAAATAATAAGTAAGTAGGTTGAGACCGTTGAAAAAGATTTTTTTTTTACAAGTTTTTAAATCAAAATAAAATTAAAATAAATAAATACATTTAAAAATAATAAAAATCACAGCTAAATGTTTCATGGAATCCATAAAAGTAAAGAATTGTGTTTCTCTTCCGAGCAACTGTTGCTCTTACATGGAAAAAATGAGATGCACTCCAACAATGGTGTTGTTTTGCTCATAAAATTACTTATAGAGTTGTTAATTAAAGAGCAACTGAGTATTGCTTTTAGAGAATGTGTTAGCATTCTTAAATAAGAATTTTGAAAATATTTAATAGAGAGTATGCAGGTTTTACTCTCTTTATAGATTCTAATTTATAATATAGGAATTATATTAGTAACTTGTTGAGTTACTTTAGCTGACCAATTTAATAACATTATTACTTCAGGTTAGTTATAGTTACCAACAGTCTTCATTAGTTAGATGCATTGTCTGCAAAGTAACTCTAAGTTCGTATATGTACATGTAATTCACTTTTTCAATAATACAATTCATGCTTCCGCTTCCCATGTCTCTCTCTCTCCAGTCACTATCATGTACGTATTTCTCTTTGCTCTTCCATTCATTTATCGTGCAGTGTTGATTAAAATTTTCAAAAAAAAAGACTGAGTGCATACGCTTGTATTTAATTAAGCTGTCTTCTATGATATATTACAGTGAATGGGTGGTAGTTTTTTATTTAGTTTCTAATTCATGTCCATTGTCCAAGTGCTCTGAAAGGAAAGTAAGGTACTTGTTAATTTCAGTCTCACACGTATATCTTCCTATAACTTTCAAACTAAATGATCATGTCAGCGTTACAATTAATCAAGGTCTAAACATGCACTCTGATTACAAAATTTTGTTTTCTGTTTTGCTACGAGATATATTGCCTTTTCTAACAAGGTAAGTTAAGAAGGTAGGTAATCAGAATTCAAAATTGTTAAAATAATGAAACATTTGGAGCGTGTAGGAAATTTTTTCGTTATGGAATTTAGTTGTTCCACCTCTTGAAATTGGAGGGTCTCTTAATAACTCTATAGCTAGCAATGCGTTGTTTAGGATAATGTTTAGACTTTGAAGTGTCTTAAAGTAACTAGAAGACATAGGGTATACTTAATGTGGCCCTTGTTAGCTTGGAAGTCCTTGTCTCATTGCACGGAAATAAGCGATTTTCAATTTATCGGTGGCTTTGAGTGGTGTCACTTAACTTTGCCCAAACGTACGTGACCATGCTACTCTTTTGTGCGTGTTCAAATGTCAAAGAATATCCAGAGGCATCCATCTAAAAAATTAATAATTATTCAGGGGGAACATGGTCCCTCTTTGTTTTTTTAAATTAGAAAAAATCTCTCTTTTGATTTCAAAATTAACCTTCATTTTGGTCATGTCTTTTTCTTGGTGAGGTAAGCAAAAATGATTATTCACTTGTAATTTCTCAAAGGAAAAAACTAACGGTCTCGTGGTCCTAGTTAAAGTAAAACTCACGTTAATAGATTCTCTCATAATTAAATTTTACACGACAAAATGAGGCCTAAGTTGTGTCAACCTCTTTCTTGATGTACAGTAAATTAAGGAGAAAAAGTTTTAATATATTTTTGGTGTCGTAATTCATCTCGTTTTCTATTTTTAGTTTTTGCAAGATTTTTTTTTTAATTTTGATTCCTAAAAGATATTTCGTTTTTTTTAATTTTATTCTTCTAATTTTTTTAATGTATAATTTCAATAAATTTATACTTACAGAATCAAAATTAGAAAAATATAAATTTATATGAATTAAAAATAAACAAAATATCTTAAAAAATTAAAATAAAAAACATATATTTACTTAAATTAAAATTAAAAAAATGAACTTACATCCAAAAAAAAAAGCTCATATTTAAGGCAGAAAGAAAATGTAAAATTTACGCATGACATGACTTGTCATGTTGCATGAAGGGATCCACTCCCAAAACTTGCATAGTGGAAAATTGTCGAGGCTAGTATGGAAGTGAATATATTATTCTACTGTCTAGAAAACGATGGACAACCATTAGAACCATGGATTGGTAAAAGTGCTGGTTACACTAGTTTGGTGTCATTTTCAGTAGTATGAAAGTGGGAAAAGAAGATCATACCGGGAACCGGGTAGAAGAGTTTCTGAAAAATTGTTTGCAGGTAAAGTAACTCTGTCCCTGGCATCAAAATAAAAATGAAACTTTGCATGGACCAATATTAAAATCTGCGACGGCTTTGAACTTGGACATGCAAAATGCACCATTGCGGTTACAGTGTGTAGCAAAGAAAGAAAGAAAGAAAGAGTAGAAAGAAGACAGAATAGCAACCCTTATTCTTCAATTCTACCCCACACCCGAGAAGAAGAAAGCAAAAGACAAATGGTTTTTGGCTCACAAATGTTAAACAAAGTGAAAAGAAAAAAAAAAAGGTAAAAATAAATGTTTTGTATTAGACCTACATACGAGAGCAAAAATCTGTGGTTTCACACACCTGTACTAAGAATAGCAATCCCTTGAATTGGAACCCTTTCTAAAATCTGTGTTTTTCTCTCCAATCCTTTTACATGTGTCCAAAGGCTGCCCTGAGCTTCTGGATGTCCTTGGAAAAGAAACTAGAAGTTTGAGACTGTTCGTGCTGCTTGGTATGAATATGAGGTAACATAGCCCCTAAAGTATCAGGTACCAAATGCATGGATGTTTTTATCTCATTGCATAAAGACTCAGGAGCTTGGTTTTGTACAGAAGAAGCCAGCATTGAGATAGGGTTATGAAGGTACTCATCCCACTTAGGTTCTTCTGTATTGTGATTCTCCATCATATGAATCTGTGCCTCTTTAGTAGTAGTAGAGATGCTACAATCTGCCAATCCCCAAGAAGAAAAGATGTTGTTCAAGGGGCTGCTACTTCTCAATTCTGTGCTGCTATTACTCCTAATGCTGCTATTGCTGTTGTTGGAGGCACTGGCTTCCCAGTAATGGGATCCATAGGGTGTGGAAACACTGTCAGAGGGAACAGCAAGTGAAGAAGGCTTGTAGCAAAAAGAATTATTAGGAAGAAACAAGTTGGTTGTACTTGTAGGTGTTGGATTAATAGAAGTGGCAACAGCATTGAAAGGAAACTGATCAGAGTTCATATCAAAAGGCCTTCCAGTTTGGCTGAACCAATGACCAGAATTTGAATCATTTGGGAGACTGTGATCATTGGTTGCATAACTCATCTGAATTGGAAAATTCCCCATCAAATCTAAGGGCTGGCAACTATTGGTGTAGCTCTCTTGGCGGCTACTACTCGAACTCATAAACCTGTCTAGGAACAAGTCTTTGCTGTAACAGTTGTTGGTGGTTACAAAATTGCTTTCAATCTTGGAGCTGCAGGAACCATCCACCTCAGGTGCATAGGCTTTTGGAGAAATTGATGTTCTCTGCTCATAGGAAGCTGAATCAGATTTGGAGCTCTCTGATTTCAAGAGGTTCAGTTCGTTAGACACTTCTGGTGCTTTCTCTTGGCTCCTACCATTGTCCTCTCCATTCTCAACTTCAGAAAGTGGTTTATGTGTGACAGGGTCTATTCCCTTTTGCCTCAGTTTCTTCTTCAAGCAAGAGTTCCACAGATTCTTTATTTCATTGTCTGTCCTCCCCGGCAACTGTGCTGCAATTTGAGACCACCTGAAACAGCACAGGATAACAATATGCATGTCAAGCAAAAGAAAAAAAAGTTAACCGCAGTAGAAAATAAAAAAGGGAGAGAATTGATTAATTCAATCATGAGAGAGATTGAATTACAATTACAATTAAGATTACCTGTTCCCTAATACTGCATGAAGTTCAATGATAAGGTTTTCTTCTTCTTGTGAGAATGTTCCTCTCTTTAAATCAGGCCTTAAGTAATTGATCCACCTAAGCCTGCAGCTCTTACCACACCTTTGCAAACCTGCCAATTCATGTCATTCACAGAGAGATGAATAAAAAAATTTCTCTTTTTGTTACAAAGGAGATTAAAGGAGGCTTAGTTGGATAATTTGATTAATTACCTGCTTGCTTAGGCACAGAACTCCAACATCCATGACCATACTTTGTTATATGCCTCAGAAGTTTTTCATCCTCCTCAGGAGACCAAAGACCCTTCCTAAGCTTCTGCTTGTAACAACAAGAGTGCCTTCCCATTTTGTAATTTTTTCTTTTTCCCTTAAAAACCTTTTTCAGTTAACACAAAGTTTGTTTATTCCAATGAGAAAAATGTCAGCAGGGGTGGCAGTGAACCAAAGCTATTGGAGTGGCTGAGATAGATAGAGAGAATGTGACAGCGAGAGAGATGATATGAAGAAGGAAAATGAACTGGCAGCTGAGAAAAGAAGTTGAACTAATATAAGAGCAAGGCCCCATGAGAAGGGTCATAGTCAACAAGGTTCCTTGTATTTTCTTTATTTAAAAAAAAAAATGTATATAAGGGTCGAATTACAATTATATGGTTGATCTATCTGATAGAGATTCAACAATGTGAAATAGGACTTCTTGTTGTATATAGGTCGGAGTTGAAAGGAGGGAAGGTTTATTTATTTTGGCAAGGTGAAAAAAATGGGGTTGAAACTTGAAACTGTGTACCATGTCTTTTCGAAGGTGTGAGCATTGATGCCTCTTGCAGGAATGGTGGGACACCTTTGCTGATATTATAATCAAGTGAAAACATTATAAGGGAAAAAAAAATGCTTGTGACTGAAGATAAAAAAAATTGATACTTAGAAAAACTGATGGCAGAATTATTTTACTATATGCTGACAAAGTTAGTTACCTAAGAAGTTATCTTACTAACTTGAGTCCTCATTATTCAAAAACCTGAATTAATTGGATTATAGTCTCCTGAAGAAAAAGAAAGCATATAGAAACAGCCATAGCAAAATTTCCTTGTCACATGCTACAGTTTCGGCCAGTCTATGTCTGTGAAAAGCGAAATGCGAAATACCCGTTTTGCTAGTAGTGTAAAACCTGTGTCTTAAAAAAATTAAATAAAATAGGACCTATCTATTCTTTACTCATTGAGCTTTATGTGCGATTCCTCCATGTCATGCTTTCTTTGAAAAGTTCCATCATTATGTGGAAAGAACAATTTTTCGTTATTTATTTTTTTTGTTTTTTTTATCTGAAATAATGCATGTTATTCCTTTATCTGTTAAAATCCACCGGGTGCTGCAAATTACTCTTCTGATCATTGTTTCCATTTTCGAAGATTGAATTCTCTCAATTCTCCTTTTGTCTGCACTCATTTAAAATATTGACTCTTACTCTACGAAGTAATAACAAAACTAATAAAATTATGTTATGTATAGCGATGTTGGTCACGTAGACGCATAGATAATAGGTTAAACCTACGGAGTTTGGAAAATATTCCTATTAGTACGTTGGTGCTAACTGTTTTGAATACTATAGGCTTGTATCTGTATTTTACAAAACATCTTTTTCTCAATAATTAACCTACCACTTTAAGCATAACTTTTATTATAGACAACTAACTATTTGGGCGCATTAGTGATTTCACTTAATATTAATTTTGTAATGGTTTTATTAAAATTTCATTAACTCCACAACCATCCCACCGGCATGTATGATCTTCACATGTGCAATAGTTCTTTGTACAAATGAAATTAAAGTTCCTCACTTTTATTTATTTTTTATTTAATTGACTAGGTAGGAACTTATTCAAACCGTTAAATAAACGCTCTTCTGTTGATTATGAATACGAGCGAAATCATCGAGTAGCTGATTTTGTCGGTTGAAAATTTAGTACAATTATCTATAATTATATATTGACCAAAGTTCCATTCGTCCAATATATAATTAAACAACTTAATTATATTGATTTGTCCATACAGTGGGAAATTCTGCTTGATTAATTTGATTTTGTATCATTATTTCTTATAAGAAATAATATGTTTATATGAAAGGAGGGAGGAAATCAAAGAAATACTAATATTTACATATTAATAATAAAATCTTGCAAGAAAATCTATTCATATTATCTATCGATATCACATGTCTCTGCCAAGTGACAACTAATTATATGATAAATGCTGTGAAATTAGGGCATGTTTGATCACATCAAAATATTTCGACACTAAATATTCAATATTGAACTTTCATCAATTATAACTAAAGATTGAATTTTAATTTTAATCAGAAAAAAATAAATATAAAATATTTAATATTTATATAATAATTAAAGAAATTATAAAAAAATCATTTCATAATCTAAGTAATAATAGTTGCAGTTTTGGGAATATTTAGTGATTTTTCATGCATTAAATATTAAATAATATTTATTTGTAAATGCTAAAAATTAAAGAGGAGAAAGATAGTAATATTTATTCATTAATATATTCTACACATGTAATGTATACATACAAAAATGCACAAAGCACATGTTTATGTTTTATGAAGCTAAAGCACAAATTAAGGGTTGTAGTGCAGCTTTCTTCCTCTTTCTGATGTTTTATGTTTTTCTTTACAGCTTAATTACCTCCTTGTGGTTGCTTTCTGCATCTTTTCTATTACTTTTCTTAAAAACCCAGACAAGATAAGAATTAAGAAGACATCTATATATAAAATTGGAAAGAATATTCTCTTCAATTTGACATAAAACTCAGACATGGAAAGAACATTATCCTAATCAGGGAAACTGAATGGAAAAAAATCATCAATCTCACATTCTTTAAGGTAAAAAACAACTCAAGAGAACAACATTATAAAACAGGGGAGGGATAACTCTGAATTATTGCATATCATGAGCTGTCGAGGCCCCGACTCGCATGAATTGTAAAACAAACCTTATATATATATACACGCGCGTGTTGGATATCATAAACTTAACATCTGTTATAAACTTACAGTTTAGATATATATTAAACATAATTATTATGCTTTTATTCTAGAATCAAATATTAATAATTTTTATGCGCGTTTGAGACTTGGATAATCTCGTTAATTGTTTTCCTCATGCATCAGTTCCTCTTCTGGAATAATTTTCCAAGAGAAATTCTTATATAATATATATGTAGCGGAGAAAATGCTATTTACTCATCTGATGTAATGTATTTAGTGCTGTAGTTCATTCGGTTTTTGGGGCTTTTCCCACATTTATTTTTTGGATAAAAAATCATAAAAAAAAGAAGAAGAGAGTATTAGATTAAAACCAACGGTGTATATTCTTGATTTACTCATTAGGATGCTGCCTTCCACTTCACGGCATCGTTAATCTCTTAAAATAATAAAAAATGCTGATCTGTACCAAAAGAATTAAGTGAAAGTTATGGGAATTAATATGATTTGTTAAATTAATGTACGTGATGAGTGCGTTTAGTAGTTAAAAAAAATAGACAAAGTATTTCTCAGATAAGAAAACCTATAAAAAAAACATTAATGACAGTGTGTACTTTGAATTAAAGTTGATCAAATTTATGATATATTTTTATATAAATTAACAATAATACCTTTTAATTTACATGTACACTTTCAAGTTTCAAGGTTATATATTGAGAGAGGTTGAGAAAATAGGCATTACACTACCCTACTCTATTCTCACAATAATTTTACAATATTATTTAATCACAACATATATATATATATATATATATATATATATAATAAATTTGTTTACAAAATTATTTTAAAAGTCATAATAATAATAAAAAATTATATGATCATCTAATCATAAATTTGAGAGAGGAGAGAGATCAACTTATACTAAGAATAACTCTTTCAGAGTTATTCATCATCCTCACTATTTCTTGAAATTTAATAGTTATAATAAGTCACTAATTTTATCTGTTAAATGCTAAGAAAATAATTGGTGAGGAAGAAGAATAACTTTAAAAACAATAATGAGATTTGGACTTTATATTTCACATGTAAACTACTCAAATTTCATTAGTGTAAGATCGGTGATTCTAGTAAGTTATACACTTTTAAGGTTTAAGGTTTAGTAGAGACATGTAACTTTAGTTTTATTATCACTCTCAATTTATGTTCTAAAAATTTAATCTGTCGTCAACCTATTGATCATTAGTTGAATTGTATAAAATAAATGTGTTAAAATTTAATAATTAATTATGGTGATTTGGTGATAAGTTGATCCACTAAATCATTTTTAGGTCTTTAGTTAAATTCTTGGGAATGCCATTTCTTGGTAAAATTCACAAAAATAAAATTTGAATAGTAAAATGTATAAAATAATGTAAGTTGAGTAATAAAATTTACAATTAAACCAAAATACTTAATAACCCATTAATCATACCGATTTACTAGTTCAACCAAAAAATCGATCAAGTCAAATTGGATCAATCTAAGTTAATGATATGTCAAATCCAATAAAAGGCTCGGCCTAAAACTATATTGTCATATTAAAACTGTTTTAATAGCTACAAAGTCTTATATCACTTAAGAATTAATATAAAGATCATCTCCTCTTAATCTTAATCCTTTGAAGTATATCTTTTACAACAATAAAGTTATGATAATTAATCAAGCAGTTAAACATAATCAATACCTCAAATACATAACTCTAACGATGATGATGCACTTCTAGGCTGGACAAAAACCAGTAGTACTCTTTGTCACGGCTGCTACTTCAAATTAAATATCTCACCTTCTGCCGATGGTGCTATGTGGCGGCATATAAGCCATTTATCAATTTAAATTATAGAGATTCTCCAATTTTTTAAGCTTAACTGAAATGATTATATCTATGAAACTCGATAATATAAGAAACTGTTTTAAGTTGGTAAAGAGGGGAAAATAATGAATAATGCGTTTGTGCCATGGTGATAAGCAAATATTCTCCAGCACCGGCCGGATGTATGCATGCATGCTTACAAACAGACAGCCAAAGGCATATCCCGACCTTATTTCTTTCTTTCTCCTAAAAGAAAATAAAAATGTTCGATGTTATAAAAGTAGCATAAACGAAAAATACGCCTAAGAGCATTAGAATGAAACCTCCAAATGAAGGAGAATATGGGAGCCTTTTCCTTTATATTATAATAATAATATATGTGTTGTCTGTTTATAACACTATTGTAGTGGCCTCTTTTACCCTCTAGCAATGTCCTGTTAAATTTGGCATATTTAATAATGTATGGAGTATTACTCAATCATAAACGAATCAAGGAACTACATAATTCAAGAAAATTGAAAGAAAAAAAAAAGATGAAAAGATACTAGAAAGTAGAAACTGTCACTCCGGCTTATCGTGATCTTCATATATTATACTAATATATATACTCTGGCGAGCTTATCATATTCTTGCACATGAGCTGTTTCCCTAGTCAACTATTGAGTATTGTCTATACTGTTTTAGATTTATTCATAAAAAACATTTGTTACTTAGTAATTGACGTTTCTTTCCTATAAGAAATAATAGTCTAGCTAAGACATCATCATACCATTACCATTTACCAGCACCTCAGGGTAACAAACACAACAAAGTAAAAATCATTTTCCTAAATTATATGGTACTATTAATTACTTTAAAAAAAATGTTAACAGCATATTTTTTTTAATATTTTTTTATTATTGGATGAATTTTACATGGTCTCCTTAAATAAAGTTAGAACTTAGTTTATTTGGTTAACTTTTTTTAAAAGATAAAATAAGATCGATATATTAATAAAAGGTGTCATGAGGTGTGATCTCAAAAAAAAAAATACATAAACATGAAAATATTTAAAAGAAAACAAAAATACAATTGGCCTAAAACAACAAATGACTACAAACATCAGTTGCTAAAGGAACAAGTCAATGTTCTATGATCCATATACAAAAGTCACGATTAAGATAAGGTTTGAATCTATCACAAAATCAAATATGCATTTGTTACCTTTCCATGAAAAATAATATGATTCCTGTGAAACCAAAGATTAACAAATTTCATGTGAGATGAGATAGTAAAATAATATAGTTATTATCTTTTATATATTTATTGAATAATAATTAATGAAAGATTATTAATTTTTTCAAACAACTAATTTTTAAAATAATGATTATTTTAAAATGAATTATTTTTTTTACTTTTACTTATGATTCTTTTTAAAGGCGGATTATTTTTCTTATGACTTTTTTTACTTTTACTTTCTATTATTAATTTTTAAATTAATGATTATTTTTAAAATATAGAGTAAATTTTCATTTATTTTAAAAACATACCTATATTAAATTTAATACTATTTATTAATAATTTATGCAAAAATTTAAAATACTTTATAAAATAAATTCATGACCCTTTTAAAATATTTATGTACACCTTATTATTTTTCTAAAAATATTTTAAAATTATATACTTTTAAATAACTTCACGTTTCTTTTTTTAATAAAAACTTCACGTTCCCTTTCACAAAAAATAAAAACTTCACGTTTCTTAATTTGCAACATAAAGTCCATTTTATAATAATTATTTATTATTTATAACTGAAATTAATTGGCAATAAAATTGTGTTAGTGGTCAGTTTCTTTTTTCTATCAAATGTATAAACATATTAATTATTTTGATTAAAAAAATAAATAAATTTAACATAAAATTATTGAGATTTAGCATAGAGATCAATTTATAAATTCAACCTTATCATTAGTTCAATACTTGTATCATTATTGACAAGATTGCACATCCACTCAAAGCTACAGAGGTTTCTTACATTCACCAATTTCAAATTATTATCCATGTTGCTATGTCAAGGTTTTGGGAGAAAAGTTTCTCACTTTTACACTAATTTCATTGATTTTGTTGGTTTAAATTGTTTTTTAGGTTCTATTACTCTACACACAGAATTTGATCATCCTTTGCCGCCTCCTCTAGGTAATTTTGTTAATATGAATCTCTATCTTATTTATCTAACAAAAATATACTTATTTTTGTTCATTTTGTCTTCTCGGTGAATTTTCTTTATCTAAATTTATATCTTTTTGTTTTGTGTGTAGTTACATATTTGAATTTAGAAAAGATGATTTTAAATTGGTTAAGGAATTTGTGTAATCACTTTTATCTCTTAAATAAATGTGTGTTCTATTTTGTAGGTTTATCATGATGCCTTGATATCAACATACACAACAGAAAAAAACAACGATAAATAGGTGATTAATTGATTTTTTAGGAGCTTAAAAAAACAAAGGAAAAATTTAACATTAATACAAAAGGAGAAAATAGAAAGCAACACTTTTTACTATGTTTTTTTTTTCTTTATTGTGTCTTCTTCTTATGTGTGTTCCTTCTTCTCTTTAAACCGATTTTACATGCTTCTTCTCTTCAATTTTTATAGAATTTTTACATGTTAAAAATAAAATTAAAATCCTTATTGATAAATAAATTTAAAACTTAATAATAATAATAATAATAATAATAATAATAATAATAATAATAATAGCATTTAAGTTTATGCTGTAATAAGGTTAATCAATTCAAAATTTTAATAATATTGTGTTCAAAATTATTAAAATATTATTTTAAAATAATTAACAACTATATTTTTATTAAAAAAATATTTCAATAAATTTAATATATATTTTAATTTTTACAATAAATACATTCAAATTAATTTATTAAAAATACAATAAGCAATTACATGTTAACATAATATCCAAAAAATAGAAACACTCGAATTTAAATAATTAAAAACATTAATATTGTTATATTTACATTTTTTTTTCAATTAATACATTTCATATAGATATTGCATGACTAATACTTCTTAAAAAAGAATAAATCATAAAATATTCTAATAGGCTAAATATTTTTTGAAGACAACATAAGTTTAATTAAAGATTAATTTAGCATCTTCCCCAATAATTAACATATTTAATATGTCATTGAATATTTTAACAATTGATAATTTTATTTATGTACTTATATTTTAAAAAATAAATACAAATATAAAAATAAAATTTAAGCAAACCCATGTGTTCACGGGATTAAAATCTAATGATGCCATAAAATAAACGTTAATGTCACAACATCAAAAGTATCATGTCATCAAAAACTAAAAAAAAAATGTAATGACTAAAAAAAAGTAATATATTTGCAACAAAAGGAGAAAAAATATTTAAATCTCAAATCAAATATAAAACAAATACTTAAATATGAAATGTACTTAATTATCTAAAAAATTTAAGTTTAATTACTAATTTAGTCTCTAAATTTAGGATATATTTATTTTTGTCTCTAAAATTTAAAAATGTTTTTTTAATGTTTAAATTTTGACAAATTTTGACAAATTACTTTTTTTTAGTACCTCACATTCCCCAAAGTCATCTCAATCTCACACAGTGTCTACTCCCGTTTGTAAGTATAAAATTCGTCCTAAACATTGGCATTGTATGTATGCAAGAATATAATGTAAAAACGAAACTATATTGTTTAATTGTCAATTTTTATAAACCTAACAAAAAAGACGGATAACGAGGGAATTCTGTTTTGTTTAGTGGCTGAAACAGAGAGGCCAATTCATTTGTAACTTTACACCTTGGAGAGGATCGATCGTTTTCTAATTAACGACATTTATTGATGAAACACCAAACACAATGCACACCCGTCGGCGCATTTAACACTAGAGTTAAAAGAGGTTATATATCATATATGTGTTGCATGAAACAAGAAAGAAAATTAAGAGCGGTGGGAACAAAAGCTAGCGATAGATTATAAAAGGGAAAAGTAGTGGTATAACATATGCTTATTATATTCTCCCTAGCTAGGCCAAGAGGGAACTTGAGTTGGTAATTAACAGCTGTGTCCTCTGCAAGAAATTGCCAACTGCGGAAGATTACACCATGGCCTACCAAGATGGCTGCGTAACCTTTCAATAATGTATGCATGCATTGCTTAAACCAAGTAAATAATCATATATATCGCACGAGTGTGCTTCTGATCCCGTCCTATCCATTTCAGATTTAAGTATTCCTCACCTTTGTACCCTCTGAATTAAGGCCAAGCTGGCATTGATACCCAAAAATTACTCGAAACATATTGTATTAGATTATCAAAAGAAATTATAAAGAATATCTAAATTCATAATGATTGATTAAACAAATTTAACTAAATCTAGACAATAGTTACGTTTCTTATGAGACTTTCGTTTTTTCATCAAATGTGGAAAAAAAAACTGTTTCATGATTTAATGTATTGGGGACCATAACCGTATTTTTGATTTTTAATGTGTTAAAATTCTCATTATTCTTTAATGGGATAAACCGATTTTCACTTATTAAATCTATACTAATGTTTTTTATAAGTCTAATAAACTCACCAAATTAGATAACTTATATTCACCTCATAAAAAATATGAATAACTGATATAAATATTATAATATAATATATCATTCACAATTAGCTAAGCAGCAGGGTGGTGCGCAGTAGACCATTAGGAAGGTTTTGGGTCCCCATTCCCCAAGTTTTATATTTATAGAAACACATGCAATTTTATTTTTATTTTTAAAAATTTCTTAACGATGATTCTCTTTTCCTATACCCTACCTCAGTACGTACCTCTGCCTCTACTAGGCCGTGTCTATTATTATTATTATCCTCTACGTGCACGTATATCTCTACTTGACCACAAAATCAATTTGAGACAACTCACTTCCAATTTACTTGAACCTGCTTTTTCTTCACTTGCATATGCCTTATGAAAAGACTCACTAGTTCTTTGTCTAAATTTTTCTTCGGGGCAAAACTGGCTGGACATGAGAGAGAAAGAGAAAGAACAATTAAAAAAAAGGTTAAGATTAAAAATTTCAAAATAAATAATTTTTTAAATGAACAAATAAGAGTATATTTATTATTAGATATTTAATATTTTAAGGTTATTCTATATTTTATTAATCAATAATAAAATCATTTATATGTAATACATTTATTTTAAAATACAAATTTTCAAAGTCATGATATACTTTTTTAATTAAAAAGTCAATAATCGATAGTAGAATTTCATTTGCTCAATTTAGAAAAAAGAAGAACTTTAATTATCCTGAGTTGCGTGGGTAGTAGCATAGCATTAATTAATTGTGAGTTTGTAAGTGAGTTATTACATCCCTTTCCGTAAGGAGGCTGAAAATTGAAGTGGTACAATATATAGCATGGTCAGAGAGAGAGAAGGCTGAGATAGGCAATCCAAGGTAATGTCACAATCTTCAGGTCGAGTACACACACATGTGCAAGACGATATCTTCCATTGTCAAAAGAGAAGATAAGTTGCAATGTTATAGAAATTTAAAAGAAAACAAATGGCATCTGAAAGAAGCCTTTGGATTCAATTATTGGACACAGGGAGGGGAAGGAGAAAGGGACGGGCACTGGAACATGGCTTATAGCTCACACAGGACCCAATGCAATTAAATACACACGATCTCAACCATGGCCCCATAATATGGGTCCAAACTCAATGAGTAAGTACTGACGTGATGCAAGGTTGGATTAGACCGTACAACTAATTATAGCATACCCATCATCAAAATTCGCCATGCATTGCATTATATACTCTACACTATATCTTAATTCCAACAATACCCCATTTTCATCTATCTATCTATCTATCATTCATTATTCATGCATTGCATTGCGCACTGACAAATACTCAAATGTCAATCCAATCCAATCCACAGGATTTATCTGCCTCTCGGGGGACACTTTCTAGCTAGCCTTCAAGAGAAGTGAGAGGTAATATTATTATTATTATTATTAACGTAAAATGTAATCTAGTCAAAGTCGTGGATACGATCATTGAGTATTGTTTTACAATTTTCTTTTCTTTTTGATAGATATGATGATGTGAATGTGGTTAACTTGCCGTGGATGTTTTGCCACGTGTTCACCATACAGTGGTTGTCGGCAAATCCCTCTTTAACCCATTTGTTAATGGTTAATTTATTCATTAATCGAGTGATGTGATGAGAGTGAGATAGTACTAATAATAATCTCCTTGGCGAAGAATATTGATGGATTTGCATTCTGCAAGACATGTCGGACATTACAACATCACAACAACGCTCAATCCAACACAACAGTGAGCGTATTGCTACACACTGTTCTCCACGAAAAGTGCAAAACGGTGAAGTAATTATTGCCCCCAATCTATCAAGTTTATCATCATGACTGCGTTTGCTTTGTGCTACAACTGATTGTTTTTTTTATCATGTGAGAATTTTTTTTTATTTTTTTGTGAGCTACAACTGTTTGTTTTATCAACTCAATACGTAAAACATCATATCCTTGTAAATTAGGCGTGTGGGTTTATTCCCATTTACAAAAGACGCATTTAATTTCATGAAAAAATAGATAGGGTATCTTTATTATTAATCAAAACGTATTGAAATTTATCTCTGTAGATCAATTTAATTGATTAAATTGTGGGACAAATTTTGTGAGCGTGCGATTCGATTTTCTCACATTATGTTATGCCCCTTTTCCATCATAGGAGCTATATGATCGAGCATTTCCTTAAACAAATATATATATATATATATATATATATATATATATATATATATATATATATATATATATATATATATATATATATATATATATATAACTCAAGAGTGTGCTCCTCACATTTCTCTCATCTTAAATTCTAAATAAGTCTATATGGGATCAATTCAAGCATCAGTATTTGAACTTTTGACAGTGACAAATATTTCCCCTTAAATTGAATATAGCCATATGGAGTGGCAAATGTTTCCCCTTCTCATATGAGATAAATAAATTCAATTCAATTTAATCAAGTGAAAGCTTTGCCTTTTTAGTTTAACTTATTTTAATTTAGAGAAATAATTGTTTATTTTTATTAATTTTTGAAAATATGCAATTATTTTATTTTTAAAAAAAAAAGCGTAATCAAGATGTGGTCACTCTAGCCCAAAACGAGAATTGCTTTCCAATGGAGAATAAAGTGAAAATAATTAAGCTTTTCTTACTATGAAAGAATATAATCTTATTCGAACATTGTCGGATACTAAATATGGACATATCATTCAACAAAAATTCAAACATTGGTTCGTTGCATTGTGAGAGACTAATACCTCTCACTAAACACAACTCTATTGATCATTTTTATTGTTTATGTTTTAAAATAAGTAAATGAAAAAAATAACTAAAAAAGAGTTTCTGGGTGAGGTTAAAAAAGTTGGAGAAAGTACTAGTGTTCTGTTTTTTGGGCCCAGAGGCCCACGTTAGAGACAGACCAAGTCATAAGTAGAGTGGACGCTCAAAGGCAATGGGATCTATGTCGTAAGGAAAACATCATTACTTTCAAGCAACATCATACATTCTGTCAACGCCCCAACTCCAAAAGTCCAAACTACATATCCATGTGTATATATACCCGGGACGTATATGATGAGAGGGCAAGAAGGAAACAGGGAATGTTTGGATAAGTTTCTTTAAAAATATTTTTAAAAGAAAAAAATAAGAAGAAAAAAAAATGAGATGAACTTTTCCAAAAATAAAAATAAGTTCTTCATGAATTAATTTTTAAAAGTTCATCAATATAACTTCTCTAAAAGATGAGATGACATCTATAAATTAGTTAATGAAAAACTCATTTTAATTAATGAAGAAACTCATTTCATTTTTTTCTTTTTATTTTTTTCCTTTAGAAGTGCTTCTAGAGAAGCTTACACCAAAATAGGATCATAATCTTTGATCGTATAACTTAGAGGTTTGGCAAATTAGTTGATATGCTTTGTTCTTCAACTAATTTCTTGAAAAGGGAGGGGAAGACAAATTGATAATTTTTTTAAGATTATCTTGTACCATGAATCTATGATCCTTGAAATTGTATAGGCCATGTTGATACTATTTTTTTTTTGTATTAAAACAACTGTTAAATCATAAGTGTAGATAAAATGGTCATTAAATTTTGTTCTAGCTAAAACATAGATAATAAAATTTAAGTGTGAAAATAGAGAAGTAACTATGTGCATAAGTGGTTACATGTTTTTAAAATATAAATGATATTAAAGGAAGTAATATGAATAAATTTAAATCTGACAAAAAAAAGTCAAGCTCGATTAGATCCAACATGATATTGTGTAAAAAAAAAGAAAAAGTAAATGTAATATTTGCTATTGTAGTTGCAATTAGATTCAACATATTGTGTCTTACATTTCCTATTGTAATTGCAATTAATTATTTTGTTCTGTTATCAAAGATATTCTTAAATAGATAATGAAAGACTAATTTCTTATCCTCCAACTCATTTAATAATTATCAACATAGAAGATTTAATGATATAATGAATAATAGTATTTTTTTTTTACAGAAAATAGTATTTTTGTTAGTCCTACAAAGATATTCTTTAATATATATGTCAATATGTAATATGATATATATCTCTTGTTAACATATATTTACTCTGATTTAATGTATAATTATATGAATCAGAAAGACAGTGTAATAATAATAATAATAATTAAAGTTAAATCAGAAAAGATGTGAGTGTAATTTATTTGCCAAATAACGTGTTAAAACGACATGTTTGAGAGTATAAACAATATAATTTTGTTTTTACATTATATGAATGTATAGAAATTTCCGCATGCAATGCCAATGTGAAAAAAAAAAAAAAAAAAACCTTTGATAAGAATGAATCTAGAAAATGTAGTGAATATGAACTAATCTAACCCTTCCCACCCTAGCCCAAACAAATGAATTGATTTCATCAAGTCAATTACAATTTGGGTTAAAAAAAAGACAATTAAAATTTAAATACGTGAAATCAAATATCATAAATCTAACCCATATCAAGCACGTAGTTTTGTTTGGAAGCATACCATGTTCTCAATTGATATATTTTCCGTATTGAAAGTTTTGACTACAACCCTGATTTGTTCATTTCTTCATTCTTGGAGTTGTTCTACTAATCTATTACTAATATCGCGTACTGTTTGTTTCGTTATTCATTATTCTTTCTGATTTCTTTCATCTGTTTGGAATTCGCTGTTATCATCGAACATTCTTTTCGCCGTATTATATAACAATCTCTAAGTATTCCCTTCCTCTGAAAAAGTTTTGTACTATTTCTCTTTCTAGAACAATAGATCTCATGAGAACTCTTTTGGATATTTTGCCATTTTAACGAGTTTAATGAGTTTTTTAAGAAAATTTTAATTAGTTTAAACGTGCATTTCCTCTGGCTAAACTCAAACTCACCCCTAATATAATTGATATAATTATTAAATAAACTTCTAATCTAATTTTTAAATTTTCTTAACAAGAGGCGCATTGGTAGTCAGATTATAAAATTCCATCGTGATTTTAAATTATATAATTTTTTATATTTAGTATTTAAGAATCAGTGTAATACTGTATGTGTCTATAATTCTTAAAATCATAATTTTTTCCTCTTAAGTTTCTCATTTATAAGAAAAAAAAACTTTACTAATTCAAAATTCGATTAAGATAAAAATAAAATTTAAATAATAATTATTTTTATCAAAGATCAAACTTAGCTAATAATCAAACAATCCAATCTTAAATTTAACCCATTAATTATTGATATTAAAAAGTGATTTCTTAAAATCATAATTTAATATATATCGACGATAAGATTTAAAAACGAATTAAAAAAATTCAAATATTATTAAGAACGAACAAAGGAGAACAAAAAAAGATCATGGTGTTTAGGTACTGATGGGACTGGTTTTAAGTAGAGGGAGGTCACAATTAATTAATTAAGCTATTCTGTAGATTCTAATCAACATATTACTTGAAATCGTAAGAGGCATCATTTATGTGTCATTTAAAACAAATGAGTGACAGGTGCCACCATTTGCTTCGTTTCACTTTCTTTAATCCATCCATTCTCAAACGATGACAACCAATTGACAAGAAATATCAATCATCGCCTTGGGATAATAGCATTAGACATTGTGCTTAGCTAGCTCTCATTATTATTGCCAATAATTTATGAGTTTGAACTTCATCCATTTTTAATTCAATTTTTTTATATTATCATTTAGTAAATATGTTTTTTTTTTTTACAGAAGTAAATATGTTATTATATCATTAAAGAGATAAATTTTATCCAGCAATAGAATGAAAATTATCCGTAATCTATTATGTCCTATTTCATTATTGGACATTTTACATAGTGTATGCTGCTTCTGGTCCATGGCCTTTAGTCTCTACTAGAGATTCCTTGATGTTAACGTCTAAAAGATCAACATTTTATTCCAGGAAGCACCCCATGTTCCTGTGAGTACTAATAAATTATGCCACTTAGAAGTGTCTATTCGAGAAGACCCCTAATATAGCCCACTTAATGAAGGGCCATTAACGTTAAAAGCAACATTAGCACATGCACATGTCACTGATATGCAATCTGCTCGTATTACAAGACATAATTGCCAATTAATAATTAATAAAATACTAAAAAGAGATTCCAGTTCTTATTCATTGCACCAAATCTGAATCTGATTGATTATCAATCTCATAAACTCAATTGACACCACAATTAGTGAAATACTGCCCATTACTTTCGACATAATTCTTTCTTGTTCACACATATCTGACTGATTTTCTTTTTGGGGCGATCAAACCAATCAGGGTGTGATTTAATTGTACCATATATATATATATATATATATATATATATATATATATATATATATAAAGATGTTACCTGTTAGAGACAAAGGAAAAACAATAAACCAATAAAAAAATCTGCATAATTTTTAAAATAATTACTATTAAAATTAATAAACTTATTGTGCATTGTGATTTGTGATGAGATAAAACATAAAACTTATTCACTCATAAAACTATATGCCAAATTTTACATATATGTTATTTTACATTTATTAAACTCTTGTTATCTAATTATAATTGATTTGATATTTTCACGTGTAATTGTGTACACACTTATAATCTCATAATTCACAATGTGAGAAATGAATACTAACAACACAATTTTTAATATATATTTTTATTAATATTAAAATTTATTAAAAATTATAAATTACAAATAAAATTCATTAAAAGAGAAATGAAACCTATATTTTTTGTAATTTTTAATATAATTTAGTTGCAGTAAAAAAATAGTTAATAATAAAAAGTGTGATTAAAAAAAGTATAGTAAGAAATATATTGTTAGCATTTTTAAATAGGAGAATGTGTTCTTGTGTAAGATGTAATCTGGGGAAAGGGGGGAAAACTTGTATGTGACTACGTACGTATCTAGTTAAGTTTGGTGGGAAAATATAGAAAAATAAAGCGAAAAGATGACGGGAAGGGAAAGAGATAGAGCATCAAACAGTCATTATTACAATTTGACTTTAACTCTATGGAAGAAAGTTCTACGTTAATTAATTAAATTTTAAGTTTGACCAATTCAATAATTAAAAATTATTATTCAAACACGTAAATCAACTAATGTAAAATTATTTTGATTTTTTAATCTGAAATCTCAAATTCAAATTCAAGAGATTCATCAGTTATCTTTGTGATTAATAAAAAAAGCTAGAGAAATTTAATTTTTACCATACAAACAAAAAGATATGAAAGATAAGTGCTCAAAATAATTTAACTAAAAAACTGAAATCCATCTCTTCTTCTTGCTCGTGGGAAATAAATAGGGGTCACCTATCTCATCACCCATTCCATCACTGATTATCAACCATATATGCGATATAATTGGGTTTTTAATGAGCAGTATCTTATTTTCATATTGCATTTTTTTTTGGAGCTGTAGTCTCATCAGCCAATGATTCAGTGAATAATGTGTGTTGCCATCTTATTGGCGTATCAATGTCTATTGTGTGTTAGTAACTGCTAAGAGTTTCGGGGCTTTTGTAGAGTAGGCGAATTTTCTGCATTGGAACCTAAATTGGTAACTCTACCAGTATTAGACTAGCCGAAGTTTTAATAGCTTTTATGTCTCAAAATGAGTTGACAATTGTTGCATAACGTCATGTTATCACTCAATGGAGAAAAAAGAAATTGCATGATTCTCCATCAATCGTGGGCCATTATCCAAAGTAAAATGAAAATTAATGAAATTTTAAATAGAATTTCATTTTTCCCCCAATTAGTGTTTGGATAAGAGACTTTAAAATTTTAAAGAACTTAAAAACATGAAATTTAATTACTTTAGTTAAATTTTTTTTATTTTTAAAAATTGTTTGGATAAAATAATTTAAATTTTTTATATTTCATTTTTTATTTGGATAAAGTAGTTTAGTTTCCATATACAAAATCTATTGTTAAGCATTTGTTTTTTTTTTAAATGATAGCTTTTATTATTAATAGAAACGTAAATTGAGAGAAGGGGAGATGGACGACACAGAGAAACAAAGGGAAGAGAAAAAGAAAAAGAGAGAGAACACGTCAAAGTTTTGAGATTAGAGTATTCAAGTTAAGATCACCAAAATAATTCTTTCATTTTAGGTGTTATTTGAAATTCCTTCATTTTGCTATAAAAACATCTCTTATGAAATTCTAATAATTTAAAATTTATTTGAATTTGATATCCAAAAAAAAAAGTCACTTTGATGTAGGGTATTTTAAATTTACTTAAATTTAATTTTCTTTCTTAAAATTCACCATCCAAACATAATTAGTATTTTAGCCATCCAAATTCACTTTGATAAATATATCTTTGTATAATAATAATTTTAATTATAATTAATAATAAATAAATATACATAAAGATGAAAAGATATTAGTTTTTGATGAGTTGAAGAGATATTATTTTCTTTTGATGATCATATTATTGGTGAGTATTCATTAGTTTTGTAAATAATTAATCTTTATCAAAAAAATTAATTGATCACCTTTAATGGTATTGGTGTATGTAAATATACTATATGTGTAAATATATATAAAAAATTAATTTCATAATTAATTTGTTAGGACATTTGTTAGTTTGTTAGAACATAACATTGTTCTGTAACTTCCTTTTATATAAGGATAGTTAGTACCCCAATTGTTATTTTGACTAGTAATATTTAGCTATATCATTCATTTTAATTATGTTTAACATTTTTTAGTAAATGAGGTTCTCTCTTTTTAATTATATTATTTTTATCAAAAATACTTAATTACAGGATCTTATTTAAGGAAACTGAATCGAGTACCATTTAGACCAACAAATTATTGGTAAAAGACTAGATAATAGTTTGAGTTAATCGAAAGAGATCTTTATATGATAAAAGAGATTTTTATATGATAACATGTGATATACACCTTCTAAAGATAGAAGAAAGATGATGAGAAGAATGAATTTCTAGTTAAAAAAGTGAGAAGATTTAGAATTTTGCTATCAGAATTAAATGTTCTAATTATTCAGAGGTCTAACTCAATTAATTAAGTATGGTGTGTAGTGTGAATTTTTGTAAATTTTTTTATATTTATTTTTTATTTTTATAAATAAAAAATTCTAATTTATGATTAAAGAGTAAATGTATTTGAATGTTCATATTTAAATGATGATATGGTGATATAACGTAAAATGTTCTTCCGTATATCGGCAAATTTACTTCACAGGGCTTGTTTTAGAAACAATTTACCAAACAGGGTTCCTTTTAAAACTTATTACAGACAGGGTCTGTTATGGATATGGATGCCGCCATTGTTGCCGGTGGGAAAGCTTGTACCGCCATTGGCAACAGCGGGAACAAGGATGCCATCATTGGCAACTGCGGGACTCAGCCTAAACCGCCAGTACGAACGGCGGGACAGGCTGAGTAGGAGAGAGAGAGGTTGTACCGCTGCTGGGGCTGGCGGGACATGGCTGACGAGGAGAGATGGAGCCATGCCGCCATTCCTCCTGGCGGGACATGCCAACGTGGCAGTCCCGCCACTGCCTCCTGCGGAACACGTTGACGGGACGCAAGCTTCTGAAAGGCTAGGGTTCACATGCATGCTGAATCATTTTTATGCAGGCTAGGCTAGGGTTAACATGCAAGAATCATTTTTTTGTGATACAGGCTAGTTCACATGCACCCACCTCTTGCTTTAACACTCTATTGGATTGGATATAGGGTAATCAGGAATCTTGCTTTAACACTATTGGATTGGATAGGACACTGTATGTATTAGATAGGGCAATCAGAAATCACATGGATGTCATTTAGATTAGGGCTAGGCAAGTAAGTAGGAACTGACGTGCATACAAATTTACTTTAATAATAGCATGTAAATTTACTTTGCAGATAGGTTTTTGGTAAAAAAATTCTTTAAATAGAGCAAACTTGCAATCCTTCAGCATGCAAAAATTTGTCATTCAAGAGAGTATCAAATAGTGTGTGAGAGAGGAAGAAAGATTTTCGTTTCGACATTGAAGAGAGTATCAAATAGTGTGAAAGAGGCAGAAAGATTTTCGCTAAGTTTGTTGATTCTATTGTAAGGATGTTTTATATTTATTTAAATTAAGTTTTCTTTCGTTTTGTTTATTTATCATGTACAAATTTTTTATTTTGAACTAACAAATATTATGGTTAGAATGAAATTTGAATCTCAACTTTAAGTGTATTAATTTTGTAAATTACGTTTTAAATTTAAAAATTATTAGTAGTAATTATTTGTAAGCCTTTTTGTTAATGGTTTTTGCGTTTGAAGTATTATTTGACATATAATTTAATTTAAGACAAAAACTAATTACATGCTATTTGTTAAGTATTTTGTGGTTTGTCGTGAGTACGAAGTTTCACTTGTAATAAAATTTAGTATAAGTTAACAAAAAGAAATTGTAATTTTAATTATAAAAACAATAAGAAAAATATTACCATAATTTTAAAAGTCTCGTCATTTAAATTTACTAACATAAAAACTAGCATGGGAATAACAATTTTTCGTTACTATATTTATTAGTAATTTATTGATTTTTAATAATCTTAAAAGAACTTTACTTGGATTTTTAGATTATTTTATAGTTTATGGTAAATAAGAAAAATATTGAGACGACAAACTAACACTAGATCAGGTCTAATACTTCTCCAGTTTTCGAAAAATAATAGGTGAATATTTTATCTCTCTAAGCAATCACTAGGACAAAATATTAAAAAATATAGTTGAATTAATTCTTTAACACTCACTAATTTTGTATCTCTTTGTTTTTATGACATATATAATATTAGTTATTATACTTGAATTGTATATATTTCTTTTATCTCTTTGTCTCACTAAGTTTCAAATTAGTTGTTCATCGAGTATTTTTTGCCTTACATATACGTGCATGTAGTTAATTAATTAACCATTGAGACTATTCACTCGACATGGAGAACAATTAGGCCTTATTTGTCTCCCCTCCACTCCTATATATAGAATTTTCTCATATGTATATATATATATATATATGATATATCATTCATTACTGAACATATATCATTTGAGTTAAGTAAGTTGTTCTCGTCAATTAGTACTGAAAAACGACTTCGAAGATACAAATATTGGGGCGCCTAGGCGTGTTGGCCATGTTTCGTCTGAAATTTTCTTAAGTCTAATCCTTTCAGTTATAACCCTTCCATTTTGTGTCTGTCTGGAATTTTTTTGAAGTTGAGGAATTTTCCATAAATTATTTAATTAGAGTAATTTTTTATAGAATAAAGTATGAATGTGTAGTTTAAGTTTAATAGAGGAAGCAAATAAATATTTTATATTTGTATCATCGACAAAATATTTAATTGAAGTAAGGATTTTATTTGTTAGACTAAAATTTGAAGGTAAAGTTTAAGTGAATTAATTTTTTTAATTAGAATTTTTATTATAAAATTAGTATCATTAATTCTTTATTTTAAAACTACTATTGTTATGATTAATTATTTTTAATTTTGATCAAGTAGGTATATCATGAATTCAATTATTACAGTGTTGTATTTCAACGGAAGAGTATATGAAGACAATGATGGTGTAATATTTGAAGGCAGTAAAAAGGCCATTCAGATTAAACGCGAATTAGTTTCAATGCTTTGAAAAAAAATTGGAGATAAGGTAAAGTTAAAAAATAATGAAATTATTTATACTATAAGTTGTAGATTTTTAGTTTCAGGAAAATATATTGTGTTGCAAATTTGTGATGACGAAGATGTTGAAACTATGATCGAAAGTTTTCAACAACAACAACAAATGTCAGTTCTAGAATTGTACGTAGAAAAGGATGTTGCTAGTGGTTCGATGTTTCATGCTGCAAATTCTGTTACGTCATGTGGACGTAATGTATCTCATCATGAATCGGAACTGCCAAGAAATATAAGTAATTTACATGATGATGATGATGATGATTACCTTGCATCTAACTCATACGTTGAAGAGTCTTTCGATGAAGATGATAGTGATGATGGAATATCTGATACAGACGATGAAGTCACTGACATCGTTGAACCAGTTTCAATTGTTCACCCAACCGAAGGTAAATGTTTGTGAAATACAAAATTAGTTGAATACATCTATCTTTTTATGAGAATTGTATTTAATGGTAACTAAATAGGAGTAGTTTGTTGACGTGATTTTTTTTTTAAAATTATTAGGTGTACCACAAATTCAAAATCCATTTTGGAATGATGCTATGCATTATAATAATATCAATTGGAGTCATCCGGACGAGGAGGACATTTGTGGTCTGGACATGCCAACGACTTTTAATGTTGGACAAGAATTATATGTTGGCATGGATTTTGACAGTAAAGATGCGGTCAAAAATGCACTGAAACAATATGTGATGAAGGTGCATCAAACTTTTAAGGTTGTTGAAACGAAATCACACAAATATATTGTTTGTTGCCCCAACAACACCGAAGAGTCTCCTTGCCCTTTTTATATGAGTGCAATTTTATCCAAAAAAACTGATGCATGGAAAGTGACACAATGGGGTGGACTGCACACATGTCTAAATATGACTATGACACAAGACCATGAGAAGTTTGATTCAAATTTAATTGCGACTTGCGTAGTAGGTACGTTTTTTATGTTCATATTATCCTACTTTTGTGTTATTTGTTATTTTAATTTGTAATTTTATTTTATTATTTGAATTACAGGCATGATCAGAGAAGATCCATCAATAAAAATTTCTTTGATTCAAGAAAGGATAAATAGTGAATTTTCCTATAAGGTTTCATACAGAAAAGCATGGATGGCCAAACAAAAGGCGATTGCAATTGAATATGACGATTGGGAAGAGTCGTATGCGAAACTCTCGTCATGGCTAACACACATGCAAAATCATTCTCCTGGCTCTTACTTTCAAATACTACATGACGATTTTATTGTTGGTAATAGGGTAAGTCGCGAACATCGTCAGTTTCATCGAGTATTTTGGACATTTGGTCAATGCAAAGTGTAACATCCCAATTTTTCGTAAATAAATTTAAAAAGCTTTTTAGTAATAAATAAATAAATAAATAAATATAGAGCAAATAATAGGCTGAGTACCCTAGGTATAAATAGTTATGTTAAGTCAGCTGCCTCCTTTTGGCCTCATTTTCGTTTTTCCCCTTCTCCTCTCAAAACCCTTTCTTTTTCCCGCAGCCCACCAAACCAGTCTCAGAAAAACGACGATCTCGAACCCGTTCACCGTTGGATCGTCGTGAAATTTGATTATCATGTTCGCAACAGAATTCCGAGCATTCTCACCGTTGGGAATTTCGATATCATGTCTGAACTGAGAGAAACACCCTTCGCATTGTAGCCTTTTTCTTTCTCGCAGAAACCCAGAGCTGTCTTGGTAAAACTACGATCCCGGTTTCGTTTACCGTTGGATTATTGTTAAGTTTGGATATGTTGTTCGAAATGCAATTCTTCACGCTTCCACCGTTGGGATTTGCGAGATAATATTCGTGGAGGGAGAAAAAGGAATCGCATGAAGACAGTATAAGTGGAGGTTTCAATCTCTTCTCCGTCTCTCTGACGTTTGGGAATTCTATCGGAGCAATCGGAGGAATAACTGAAAGAATTTCAAGGAACCGCTAGAGATGTTGCTATCCCTGGCTGAAGACACGTGAGTCCGCTCAGAGGTAAGGGATGAGTTATTCACAGTTGGGGATTAGTGAGAACATGTGTAGGGATCCTTAGAGGATTAAATTGGGGTTTTATTTTGAGATGTTTATTAAATTGAAATTTTTCCTTTATGATTATAAATAAAATATTGATGTCCTAATGAAAATTGCTTGATAAATTGTGCTCTTGATATTTGTATATTTCGACCTATGATTTTGATATAATTGTGTAATATTAGTTAAGGGGTTTTAGTCCTAATGTTGTGATAGTGTTTTATATAAATTGTTATATTGAGGATATGAAATGATGATTCAAATTGTGAGTATGTGATGAATTGTAGAAGAATATGTTGCTCTGAGATTATAATATTGTTATTGAGATTGAGTATAAGTGTAAAGTTGAACATGTGTTAATTTGTGAGATACGTGTAAACATGTGATGGTGGATTGTCACACTATGAGAAGTGAAATTGTGAATGAGTTCTAGTTGTGGATAAGTGTGTAGTTAACACTTGATGTGAAATTACTTGTGTTGTAAGCTATGAATTGTACAATAACCCGACCAGTGTTATCTTGAGAAAAGCGTTGATGCGCAGTGTTAAAGAGAAAATGTAGGTTTCCTATTTAGGAGCCAGTGTTAAATCATAGTGCGATTGTGTTGAACGTGTTTAAAACACGAGTGTAAGGTCGTGGGTATTGTATAATTCATGAGCAGTGTCTGCATGCAAAAATTATTTTAGGGGTTGGACCTGAATCAGGAGGGAGAGGCCTTGACGGACTCTTCGGAGTGTAGGCCTTGGGGGTCACCGGGTTTGAGTGCTCCTTTAAGCCTATGCTGATCTCATATGGTTGGAGCATTCTCGCAAAACATCGTGACCCTGACTGGTCTCCCTATGATCTTACTTAGTGAGAGTGACCTGACAAACCAATTGTGTGGTGTGTCTTGTTATGTACTCCTAAGCGCCCCAGGGTGGTTTTTCACTGACATGGTACCACATTGCATATAGAATTGAGTCTTAGCATAACTATTGCATATGCTTGCTAATTGATGTGTTATTATATCTTGATCGAAGTGTGGGATTCTTGTGTAATGTGATTGATAATTGAGAAGTGAATTTTGAATGACGAAGTGGTGAAGTTACGTGAGCTATGTTTAAGCAAGTGGTATCTCATTTATATAATATGTATATTTAATTGTCTTGTTTCTCTATTAGTTAGGAATGTGATAACTCACTCCCTGTGTGTTGTTGTGTTTGGATCCTGTGATGATCTTGAACTTGTGTTCGGGGGAGCAGATGAATAGGTGGATGACTATGAAGAACCTCATGCTAGAGGACACGGG
Organism: Glycine soja; assembly: GCF_004193775.1. Classification (NCBI taxonomy): domain Eukaryota; kingdom Viridiplantae; phylum Streptophyta; class Magnoliopsida; order Fabales; family Fabaceae; genus Glycine; species Glycine soja. The sequence goes on along the minus strand of NC_041011.1, from coordinate 38,817,843 downwards.
AACACCACGCTCTGATAGGATGTGACATTAGGATATAGGTTCTATATTAATTGTATGAGACTTATATGATTTTCTTTGAGTCGAGATGACTTTATTATTTATTTGCACAAGTTTGAATAAGATGTAGAAGAAAGTGAATGTGAGCCTTTTATCCATTTGAAAAGCTTGTATTTAAAAATGTTTTAAAAATACTTTTAATTAATATTTGAATTTTTATTCCTTTATTAATATATATGTGGGGGGTAGAGGGTGTCACACAAAGAGGCTTTTAAGTACTGTAAGTCAATCATACAAGTTGACGGCACACATTTATACGGCAAATACCGTGGGACCCTGTTAATGGCCACATCGCAAGATGGAAATGGTGGTGTTCTTCCTCTAGCATTCACGCGAGTATAAAGTCTGTTGCCGCTAACGAACATCTTGGTTGGCAACCTCCCCACGGTTATCATGTGTACTGCGTCCGACACATAGCCAGCAATTTCAATCGCAAATTCAACAACGCGAAACAAAAAGAGATGTTCAAGAAATTGGGTAAGGTTTATTTTATACATTAATTTAATTTGAGTTTGAAGTCTACGTATAACTTTTGATGATAACAAATTTGATGCAGCGTACACTCCTTGCAAGCATGTGTTTGATCAAAACTTAGAAAAATTTCGTCAACTGAGTCCAGCCATAGCAAGATGGATTGATCGCATTTCAAAGGAAAAATGGAGCATGGCTTACGATACATCTGGACGACGATATGGTCACATGACAACCAACCTATCAGAATGTGTGAATAAGGTGTTGAAAGATTGTCGCAGTATTCCAATAACAGCGTTGGTCAAGTCAACATATAGTAGGTGCCGAAAGTACTTTGTTGATCGTGGTCGCCAAGCCCAAAGACAATTAAGAGAAGGCCAAGTTTATTGTTCTAAGCTTGTTACAGAACTTAGGAAAAATCAAGAACAAGCTTGTTCGCACATCGTTCGCGTGTATGATATCCACTCGACAAGGTTTGAAGTAGAGGAGACCTTCAATCCTATAACGCAATGTGGCGGACAAAAATGGGCAGTTAACTTGTGCCTAATACTAAAAAATCTAATATTAGGTGTGTCTAAAATTTACAAATATATACCTAAAGTTAATATTAACTTGTGCCTAATACTAAAAAGTCTAATATTATGTGTGTCATCCTAAATATCATGCATGTATATATATTTATTAGGCTAAAGTATCATCCGTCTAAATATATACCTAATACTACAAAAACTAATATCACATATATAAAATTTAAGAATATATACAACAACTAAATATATATATATATACACGTAATATTTTTATACTAACTAAACAAATATATAATATTTTCAGTAACCAAATAATAATTTCAGCCAAATATTATTTTCAATTTCAGCCAAATATTATTTTCAACCAAATATATACAATAACCAAATAAAATTTTCAACCAAATATTATTTCAGCCAAATATTATTTTCAACCAAATATATACAATAACCAAATAAAATTTTCAACCAAATATTATTTCAGCCAAATATTATTTTCAACCAAATATATACAATAACCAAATATAATTTTCAACCAAATATTATTTCAGCCAAATATTATTTTCAACCAAATATATACAATAACCAAATATAATTTTCAACCAAATATTATTTCAGCCAAATATTATTTTCAACCAAATATATACAATAATCAAATATAATTTTCAACCAAATATTATTTCAGCCAAATATTATTCTCAACCAAATATATACAATAACCAAATAAAATTTTCAACCAAATATTATTTCAGCCAAATATTATTTTCAACCAAATATATACAATAACCAAATAAAATTTTCAACCAAATATTATTTCAGCCAAATATTATTTTCAACCAAATATATACAATAACCAAATAAAATTTTCAACCTAATATTATTTCAGTCAAATATTATTTTCAACCAAATATATACAATAACCAAATAATATCTAACAATATATACAATAACTAAATAAAATTTTCATTCTAACTAACCAAATAATATTTTCATACTAACTAACCTAACATTCAAATATCTATTAACACGTAAAAAAAAAAACCTACGGATACTAACTAATTTAAACTTAGAACTTTTGATAATAATACCTAACCTACTATTTACATACTAACTAACTTAGAATATTTCTTAATACGAGCTAACTTAAACTTATAATATATATTAACAAATTTACTTAAAAAATACTTACCAGGAATTTATGTGAAGATAAGAGTAAGGGCACACTTGAAGGATGGAAGCACAGCAACAACAACCACCAAAGAAATTTCAACCACGAGCACACGCAGGCACAATAAGCTCTCACACACAGAAGAAACAAAGAGAAAGAGAACACAGCTAAAGAGAAATGTAAGCGTAAACAATGAACTTCAACCATTTTTTTATAGCTGAAAACTTACCCAACGTTCAAAATTTTTTAACGTTCACTTCACATGCAATAGGCTTTTCAGAACTACAAACTCTAACCTGCAAGCCTACCTATCTTCTCATCACTGCAAGCCTGCAAGTCACGTCCCATCAACGTGTTCCGCAGGAGGCAGTGGCGAGACTGCCATGTTGGCATGTCCCGCCAGCCCCAGCAGCGGTACAACCTCTCTCTCTCCTCCTAAGCCTGTCCCGCCATTCGTATTGGCGGTTTAGGCTGAGTCCCGCAGTTGCCAATGGTGGCATCCTTGTTCCCGCTGTTGCCAATGGCGGTACAAGCTTTCCCGCCGGTAACAATGGCGGCATCCAAGTCCATAACAGACCCTGTCTGTAATAAGTTTTAAAAGGAACCCTGTTTAGTAAATTGTTTCTAAAACAAGCCCTGTGAAATAAATTTGCCCCGTATATCTCGATTCTCGACCAAGCCGAAACTGGTTTCATTTAAACGGCAAAGATTTTTTAGACAAGCTTTACCTATTATATATTATAAAATAATTTATTTTGATGATGATTTTTTCTTCTTACGAAAATATTGTTGTAACCATGGAGTTATTGAGTTTTTGTACTATATATATAACTCCCCACCACATAATCAATCCACAAAATTGTTGTTTTTATCAAAACTCAAGCCAAATTAGGCATTGATCTGTTTGGACAATTTTAGTTGTTGATCACGAAAGAAAGTATGCATATAGAGCACTGGTAACTACTAACTAACTTTCGAAGCCAACAAGGAATAAGCATTCAGGAGGGGCACACTAGTAAAAAGGGAAAATTCTTCTCGTTTGTCATTTAATTTTATATCTATGTTAGAGAAAAATGTACAATTTTAATCAACTAGTGAGTATTGTCTAGATTGATTTTATTATTTGTGTAGAAAAATTATTTTCTACATCAAAGATAATTAATTTAAAAGTTCATCTTTTACACTAATTTTAGAATGGCTGATTTAGAAAGAAGACTTTCTATATTAGTTTTTGTTATAATTGAAATAAAAATTCACTTTTTATATTGATTATGGTAAAAATCAATGTTAAAAACATATTTTTTACAACTTTTTTTATGCATGACATATCACATAACTATACTTTCAGTCATTCATAGCCAATTCAAGCACTAAAAATAGAACTATAGTTTGACATACCAATTCACATAAGTAAAAAAAAATTTATATACATTTATAATAATATATACAATTAGAGAATAATGAAGATGAGATGCAAAATTAAGATTTAAAAGAATAATCAAGATGGAAGTACAAAATTAAGGTTCAAAGAATGATGAAAATGAATGATAGAAAAATAAGGCTGAAATATTAATGAATATGGATAAAAATTTAGAATTTTTATTATTTTTATACAAAAGAATATTTTTAGTAATAAAAAAAAGAAAAGAGGTGTACTTAATAATTTTAACATTGTAAATAGAAACACCCATTAGTTGAATTACAATACGAAGCCCAAAAACGCATAGGCACCGGGTCTTTTAATATATTTGGGCCGCAAGCCTGATCCCAACAAACATTGCCCCCAAAGAGAAATACCAAGATAGGTGATAATATTTTCTTTGAAAAACAACAGTTTTTACTGAAATTTTGAAATAATCATTCTTATTATTAGATAATAGTAAAAAAAATAAAAATACCTCGGATGGATAAAATATTAAAGTAATTTATACTTTTAACCATAGTTAATTTAAAAATGGGACTAAGGTTATTTAGATTTACTAAGGCTAGGTTATATTCGGCAAATTAATTGAAAAACTCGCGGGTAGCAAGTGACTGAAAGCTGAAAAATTAGCTTATTAATTTAAAGGATAAATAATCATTTTTGTCCATCAATGTATAATTCGCTGACAAATGCATCCCTGGAAGATGAAAATACAAAATTTAGTCCCTAAAAATGTAAAAATTGTGACAAATATATCCGGCTATTAACTTTGTTCTTCATCGTCAATAAAATAACCTACGTGGCATGGAAGGACAAATTTGTCACTAAAATGATTGTCAACGTGAATTGCCAGCATAGGGACATATTTGTCATAATATTTTTTTGACTTTTTGTCTTCTCACTCCGCTAACAAATGCGTCACTAAAAGATGAAAACGCAAAATTTAGTTTCCGAAAGTATAAAAAGTGTAACAAATATATCCGGACGTTAATAATTAATTGTATAAGGAGAGAAGCTAGGGGAAAATGAGTAAAAAAAAAACAGTAAAATACGGCTTAAGATTTGAACTCTTATATTTTGATTATCTATCTATTTATCCATCTACCAAATTGTTAATTAGTTTTTTTAATTAATCAATATAACTACTTATTTTCCAAAATAAAATAAATTTCTTTAGTTTTATGGTATAAAAAAATTGAGTTACCATTTTAAAAAATGAAAGCCTTTTATTTCTTGAAATTTTTTGTTTTTTCAATTAATTAATAATCTTTATTACATACTCTGCCACAGTATATCAAATGGAATGCAAGGTTGATGTAGCCCCTAAATCAGCGAGAGATACAACTCTACGTCTCAAAGGCAAAGAATAAACCTCTGTATTAGTATTTTTTTTTTGTTTTGAAGTTAACCTTAGTATTAGTTTAAGCATTATTGTATTTTTTTATTTAAAGTTATTTGGGTTCTTTATTTATTAATAACTGTTTTTGTTTCATTCATACTATGTATAATAAGTGTTGTCTCGAGTAGAAGCACATAAGTTTTATCTAAGAAATTCTTTCATATTTGAGGTATATATATATATATATTAGTGATTAAGAAAAAATACTTATAATTTCACTTTAGCTTTATCTAGTTTAAACTTTGTGAGACTTTTTAAAAAAAATAATAATTGATTTTTTTTAAAATAAATAAATAAATAAATTTAGTCCCGCGGCTGGTTGTTTTTTTTCTACTCAAAACTTTCGGACTTATTATTTTCAATCTAAATATAAGGGTACTTAAGTTGGAATTGGGATATGTAATAATTTTAAAGATTAAAAGTGAGAAATTTAGTAAAATTTTGATAAAATTATAAGATATAAGATAATGTTTTTTTTTTAACAGCAAATATTAAGGTTTGACAAGGAAATCAAAATAATAAAAATATATATATTAAAAGGAAATTTAAAAAATATATTGCATAAATATCAAACGAATATGAACAGTAAATTACAAACACATAATAATAATAATAATAATAATAATAATAATAATAATAATAATAATAATAATAATAATAATAATAATGAGTCATAATCTATTATTAACGTCACAATATATTTGTTGCATTTTTTATATTTGTGGGGATTAAATTTTTCATTTTCATCTTTAAGGGACGCATTTGTAAGCGGAGTAGGAAGACGAAAAGTAAAAAAAAATATTGACAAATATGTCCCTATGTTGACAATCCACGTTGGCAATCAGTGACAAATTTATCCCTTTGCGTCACATAGGCTACATTATTAGACGAAATTTAACAGTCAGATATATTTGTTGCACTTTTTACACTTTCATGGACTAAATTTTGTATTTTCATCTTTTAAGAATACATTTATCAGCGAATTACACATTGAGAGACAAAAGTGACTATTTATCCTAAATTAAAAGTGTTCGATAAAATTAGCTGAAAAGTGTAAAATGATATAAATAAACGTATCTATATTATACTATTTTATGTTACATTTTTTTCATGTTAAGTAATTTACTATTCATTTTATACTATTTTCTAAAATATTTTTAATCAAGTTAAAAATAATAAAGAAAAATACACTTCAGTATAATACTTTTATTATGTTAATTAATGTAATAGTTAAAATAAATCATTTAATATAAAATTAATCAAAAAATAATAGACAAAATATAGTTTTTAAATAATAAATTCAATATTATAAGATGTATAATGATTAAAATAAATAATGTAACATAAAAAATGTAAAATATAAACATATTATCTATCATTATCAATCTCTTTGATTTAATGCTCAATTAATAAAAAAAATAATATAATCATTAAATTAAGAATGTAATCCAACAATATTCAAAACATAATGTAAAAATAAAATAAATTAGAGTAAATCTATGATCTATTATTCCATATTAAATAACCATAAAACCTCCATTTATTTAAAAAGGGTAAACATAAAATTTGATAAATACATTAAGGATAAAAGGAAACAAAATATAAAAAGTTAGAAGCTAGAAACTAACGTTTTAAAAAATGTTACTTCAAATAACGTTTCAAAAATAATAGAAAAAATAATAAAATCATGACTTATTTAAAAAAGAAAACAAGAAAAATAAATAAATATATTAAAAATAAAAATAAAAGAAAAAATAAAAAACTAAAAATTAATATTTTAAAAAACACTACTTTAAATAACGTTTCAAAAAATATTAAAAATTCCTTTGAAAAAAACAAATCAACTTTTCATCTAATAAAGTTAAAAACTATGTAAAATATTTTGCCCAACCTAACCTAATGGAAAAGTGCCTCCTTAAACTAACTAAGCCTAGCAAATTTTTTTTCCCATCAAAGGTTTTCAATTGAGCCCAAAATCCCCATAATGCCTTGCCTTTCAGACGGCAAGATGTCTCTTTTGATCTTTTTATTTTTTTTCCTTTTTTGTTTTCTTTCTTCTCGTTTTTTTTATATATACATTTTTTGTTACTACATTTGTTTTTTGTTTTTTCATTTTCTATTTTGTTTTTCCCCTGGAAATCCTAGTATAGCTTGCTTGCTATACATCTACCCCAAACTTAAAATCCTTATCCTCAAGCAAGTCCCCGATTAACAATCACAAGCTTAAGTTTTTGGTTAAAGGTTTCACTTCTTAATCAAAGAATAGAATATCCATGGTTTTTCAGGTTAAGAGGAAGATTATCACCAGCTAAAACCAGAAATGAAAGGTCATTAGAAAAATAATGGAGTGTCTAAAATATGTAAGAAAAAAGAAAAACAAAAAAAGAAGAAGTGTATACCAGAAAGAACAAGGAACAAAACGTGATCCCGATTCTTGGTTACTGGAGTAATAGGATATTGCATCGCACTCTTGTCAGTTTTGATTGTTGCGGGATTAAGCTTCAACCTCAAACTAATCTTGACGAAGCCAGAACATTGCACGCTCTTCTTCTTGTTTTGGGTTCTTTCAACCCACTTGTCCTCATACACCATCCTTTGCTTCACAGCTTGTCAATGTCTACGTCAACTTTGGTTCCCTCCAACACGCGTTTCTCACGTTCCGTGCACTGCTTCACAAGCCCAACATTGCTTGGAACGCAATACTCAGAGGCCTGGTTGGTGTTGGTCACTTCACCAAAGCCATTCACTTTTCTCACTCTATGCTCCAACATGAGGTCACACCTGATAACTACACATACCCTCTTGTCCTCAAGGCATGTTCTTCCTTGCGTGCGCTTGAGTTAGGAAGATGGGTTCATGACACCATGTTGTACAATGAGTTGCATTGTAAAACAAAGGCTAATGTTTATGTTAAGTGTGTTGTGATTGGCATGTTTGCTAAGTGTGGAAGCGTTGAGTGTAATACTCTCTACCCCGACATATATATAAATAAATAAAATATATAAAAATATAAGTAAACAAATACACATCGGTAAAAGATTCACATTCACTTCACTATTACCAAATAAAACTTATTAAAAATATATTCGGCTCAAAACAAGGCCATCAAAATTTACAAAATGTTTTGTTAAATTAGTGAGGTAAAATAAAATAAAGTAACATCATACCATTAATATAAAAATTTGTCGCAATGTCACATCCTATCAGAGCATTGTGTCTCGACGTCCTTCAGTACAATATTCCTTAAAGCAATTCACCTAGTTATCTGCTCCCCCGAACACCAAGTTCAAAATCATCCTAGGATTCAAACACAAATAACACACAGGAAGTGAGTTATCGCATTCCTAACTAATAGAGAGAACAAGATAACATGTAGGTATAAATATCATATAAACAAAATAAAACTTACTTAAACATAGCTCACGTCATTTCACCATTTTGCCACCCAACATCACATGACAACACAACACGTCTCATTCATTTTCACAATATTCACGTACTCAATGATCAAAACCCAATATCACCAAGTCAATCAATCCATATCGATTAATACACAAACATTATGCAACAGTTATGCTAAAACTCAATCCACTACAAGAATTGTGATTTTTAGTGACTAAAAAATTGTGATGAAAATTCAAGTTGTCACTAATAATATATCATTAGTGACTAAATTTTATTTTGTCACTAATATTATTTACAATAGTGACAAAAAAGTTGTCACTAATTTCATTATTAGTGACTAATATTATTTGTCACTAATATCTACATATTTTATTTTCATATTTAAAATTGTTACTAATGCATATTCTAGTAGTCAATTAAGATATTTATGACAAAAAGAAAAAAAATGAATTTGTCATAAATATTATATTTTTTTAGTCTATTTGTTTTCAATTACAATTGACAAATTATTCATAATTAAAAATTTAAAGCAATTATGAGATAATAAGTAATTGACAAATTATTCATCATTCAAAATTTAAAGCAAAAAGTAGATTTGAACCTATGACCTCTTACTATGAGAAGCAAACCAAACCACTAAACCACCTTTGTTTCTTATAAATTAAGTGAGAATTAATTTATTTATTTATGTTCTATTTATTTTATAAATTTGCATATTGTATTATTAATATTGCATTATTAGTATTTTATTATTTATATTTTTAATATATAAATTCTATTTATTTTTTATTTATATCTTATTATTTATAAATAAAAAAGCATAAATAAGATAATATAAATAAGAAAACATAAATAAAATCATATAAATAAAAAATATAATGATGAAAATATAAATAATAAAATGTAATTAATGAAATATTAGTTATGTTGTAAATGTAAATTTTAAAATTATCAATGTGTTAAGATTTGAGATAAGTAATTAAAAATACTTATTATATGCAAAAAAACTTAAAATAATAAAATATTTCAATTATATATTGGTTATCACATAATTTATTCAAACTTCATCAATTTCAATTTTTTGTATTAATTAATTATCATTAACTGTTGATTTTTTAAATTTTAGCTGTGAAATCGTTTTAAATTATTTATTATCTTTTAAATTATTTATTGGAGTTTTAAAATACATATATTAATTTTTTTGTGACCTTAAAATATTATTAGAATATAATATTGTAGTTTGATTGCACGGGTATCTTTTAATAGAATATCACGAGGACTTTGGGCAGTTAACTTCCATGTGTGAGAAAATAGACCACTAAAATATTGCTATAGTAAAATCTTAACCACCTTATTTTCTTTCCTTTTATCCTTACTAACCAGGTAGTGGTGGATTTGAGGATAGTTAGAATACTAACTACCTTTTAACATTAGCCTATTAAATCAAATTTTTCATCTATTATTTCTATCAAACTAAAAATATAAATTAAAATTTTAAATTTGGTTGTATTATTTAAAGTAAATGACAAGAATCGAATGTATAACCTTTAGACTAGCAATTATTGTAACAAGCAACAAAGTTTGATGTATTATAAACTAAAAAAATACTAAAAGTAACTAATAATAAAGTTTGGTGTACAAAAATTAAAATAAATATATACAATACTAATAATCATCGTCACTATTATTAGCTTCATTAATGTAATCACTTTCTTCATCTTTTGCTAAATCAATAATTTCGTCATCACTTTCTTCTTCTTCTTCGCGGTCGACAACTTCTGAAGGTACCACCGGTTTTCCATCAACTATGGATCGGACTAAATCATTTCTATCCAAAGACAATCCTTGATTATTATCTAGGACATTAGATGTAAAAGGAATAGAGTCAATATCATCATTTTCTTGACAAGCCTCAAGTGTAGCTTTCTCAGGAACATCATACAAATCTCGAGGCTTTGTTTTCACAACAACTAGCCAATTAGGATCTTTGGTATCTTTAACATAATATACTTGTTGAGCTTGACTAGCCAAGACATATGGCTCATTAGTCCTCATTTTACAATTACTATTAATAAGAAAGAATCCATATTTGTTAATCGAGTGTCCTCTCTTGGAGGACACATCCCACCAATCACATTTAAACAAAACAACATTGTTTCCACCAGAGTAACTCAATTCAATAATATCTATTAAGACACCAAAGTAATCTAAATTACCTATAATTTCATCACCTTTAACTAAAACTCCACTATTTTGTTATTTCAAATGCATATCACGATCCTTTATATTAAACCTCCAACCATTTATAAGATAACTTGTGTATCGAAAAACACGTGTATCAGGTCCACAAGCTAGGTTAAATAATAATTCGTTTATACTTCTTCTCCTATGCCTTTTCAAGAGTGTCACAATCTGTTGAAAAAAATATAAGTGGTCATATTCTTAAATTATATAATAATAATTAATAACAACAATAAATCATATTATTATTATTATAACTAGAGGGGAATAACGAGGCACTTGGTGCCTCCCTAAATCTTTAAAATAATAATATAATAAAGAAAAAAAATAAGAAGTTAAAAAATATATATGAAAAAATAATTAATAATGGGGAGTTATAAGGGTATAATAGACATAGAAATGTATATATCAAACGGTGGTTACACAACATGGTACCCCTTTATATATTGTTATAGATTATAGATAGGGAACATATATAAAATCATACTTACATGATTTTTAAACCGCGACAAAAATTCCTTCTCATGCCTTTGTTCCACATTTTGAGAATTTGCTTTCTCTAATTCTTCTTTGTGTAGTCTAGTCATTTGAACACATATATAATAAATATGATGAATTATATGTAATTATAATAAATGTAAATATATAATTTAATAAAATTACTTACTTAATAAATGGTGATACTTCATCGCAATTTTGAAGAACATAAATCCTTGCTTGCACACATTCTACTAAACTCAATTCAACATACTTTTTCCCGAGCAATGGTTTGCCAACTTGTGAAAAAAAATTCAACTTTGAATTTTTCAATTGATCTAAATCACCTTCATAATTTCTTCTAGGTCTATTCAATCTTGTCTCAACTCCATGTAAGTACCTAGAATAGAAATGCAAACATTCTTGTGCAATATATCCTTCAGCAATAGATCCTTCTAGACGGACCTTGTTTTTGACATACAATTTAAGCCTTCGTAGGTATCTTTCAATAGGATACATCCAACGGTATTGCACTGGCCCAACAATCCTTGCCTCATCTACTAAGTGAATGGGCAAATGGACCATTATGTCAAAAAAAGAAGGAGGAAATATTTTCTCTAACTTGCATAAAGTTAGAACTATTGTTCTTTGTAGCAAATCCAAGTTCTCCAAACTCAATGTCTTAGAGCATAACTCTCTAGAAAAGAAACTAAATTCAATTAATGCCTCACAAACTTCCTTCCGTAGAACACCACGTATTGCAAGTGGGAGATAACCATGTAAAAACACGTGGGAATCATGACATTTCATCCCGGATATTTTTCCATCTTGGACATCTATGCATAGAGAAATATTGGATGAATAACCATTAGGAACCTTTAAATCCACTAAAAATTGGCAAAAAGCACGTTTTTCCTGAGATAACATAGTGTAACATGCATGTTGGAATGTATATTTACCTTCTTCAATCATGGTTGCATGAAGCTCATGTCGAATACCCATACACTCTAGATCAAAGCGAGACTTTATATTATCTTTTTGTCTTCCCTTCAAGATTCATTAGTGTTCCTATTATGTTGTCACAACCATTTTTTTCAATATGCATGACATCTAAGAAAATACTTTTCTTCTTCCAATTCCCAGGCAATTGAATCTTTCCTCCTTTTTTTCATATTTACCAAACTTCACCTAACATTTAAAAAAATATTAGAATTTAATATAAAATGATATATATATATATATATATATATATATATATATATATATTTCAATGATAATGAATCTTTAAATATTTTAAATTAGAATTTAACTAAACTTATGTATAATTATGATTCATTTTCACCTAATAAAATGCCAACTAAATTAATTATTAATTTTTTTAAATGATTAATATTACATAATTTTGCATTATCTTTTATTGATAATAATGTAAATTAGGGGAGAACATTCTCTGCAACCACTTTATGGTGTCCACATTTCTATACTTATTCTACCTTTTATAACTACCTAGTATTTATTTATTTTCATATATATTTTTTAATTTTTTAACTTCTAATTTTTATTATTATTATTTTTTAAACAAAATAAAGAGGCACAAATCTTTTAATTTGATCTATGCGTTATTCTTCTGTCAATCATTCTAAAATTGAATTTTGAATGAATTTGAACTAATATAACTTAATTTCACCAAATAGGTAGTTATGATTTTATTAGGCTATCAATATATTATGGTTAAAGATTTAGTATGATAAGTAAATTAAAAATTTCATTGCGTGGACAAGATTTAAATTTATTTATCATATAATTAATTAAAATCTAATTATTATAAAATGCTTGAAAAGTTAAAATTTTGGTTAGATTTATCTTTAATTATATAATTAATTATAATTCTAAAAATTATAAAATTTAAAAAAAAATTCAAATTCTGGGTAGAGAATCTTATCTCCTATGAGGCTCTAACATGTTGTGTGGTTAGATAGAGTTAGTGCGCTAGCAATAGATTATGGTGAAATGGTTAGTATAATAAGTAAGTTTAAAAATTTATTACGCTAACAAGAATTAAATTTATTTATTATATAATTAATTATAATTCTAATTATTATAATTTTTTGAAAAGTTTAAATTTTGGTTAAAGTTATCTTTTATCATATAAGTAATTATAATTCCAACTATTATAAAATTAAAAAAATAAGTAAATTTTGGTTAGAGAGTCTTACCTTTTATTATATAATTAATTATAACTATAAATATTATAATTTTTTAAAAAAATGGTTTTCAACTGAGTCAAATAATATTGTGTGATTTATATAGGTAATCTCATTTAATGGAATAAAACTTTGTTTTTATTGTTATTATTTGTTGTATTATAAAATTTAAGAATTGAATTTGATATGCAATTCACAATTAAAATATAGTTCTGTTAATTTTATAATTTTATTTAAATAGATAAATATAATAGATAACTAAACATATAAATTAATATAACTAAGTTGTTGTCGTTAAATTTATTTGAAGAGTGTAAACTAATAAATTAATATACACAGTAATTGGCTCTCAATTGAAATTTAGGCTAAGCAATTAAAAATACTAACCTGGTCAAAATGTTGATATTGTTCAATTATATCATCCTCGGACAATGGTTTAGGGGCGGATTGTTTTTCTTTCTTGCCATCAAATGCTTTTGCATTATTTCTCCAAGAATGATCATGTGGCAAAAATTGACGACTTCCCATATAAGAAAATTTTCCTCCATTTAGTAACCATGAAGACCATGTATCCATGTTACAACAAGGACAAACATATCGCCCTTTAGTGCTCCATCCTGATAGATTTCCATATGCCGAAAAATCATTAATAGTCCATAAAATTGATGCATATAACCTAAACGTTTCTTTGGTTGATGCATCATATGTCACTACACCTTTCTCCCATAATTCCTTCAGCTCTTCAATTAAAGGTTGTAAATACACATCAATATCATTTCCAGGAGTCGTAGGACCTGGAATAAGAAGTGACATCATGAAAAAAGGATCTTTCATGCACATCCAAGGCGGCAAGTTATAAGGAACTAAAACTATTGGCCAAATACTATTTGAAGAGCTCATAATTCCAAAGGGATTAAAACCATCAGTAGCTAATCCAAGCCTTACATTACGTGGATCCGCCGCAAAAGATGGATATTTTGAGTCAAGAGTTTTCCAAGTAATTGAATCAGCTGGATGTCTCAATTGCCCATCTTCAATTTTTCTATCTTTGTGTCACCTCATCTCTATAGCAATTTGTGAAGTCATATATAACCTTTGTAACCTTGGTGCTAGAGGAAAATATCGCAAAACCTTGTGGGGCAATTTTTTATTTGGATCTTTATAACGATAAGTAGTACAAGTTGGACAAGATGTAGATTCCGAATAATCACCTCGGTAAAGGATGCAATCATTCAAGCAAGCATCTATCTTAACATAATCTAGCCCAAGTTCACGAATAAATTTTCGAGCCTCATAGTAAGACACATGAACTTTATTTCCTTGTGGAAATGCTTTTGCCAACAAAGAAAGCAAGGCATCAATTGCTTTTCCACTCAAGCCAAAGAGACATTTGATATTCAATAGTTGAACAATAAATGATAGCTTAGAGAAGTTCTCACAACCACAACCAGGATATAGTTCTTGTTCGGCAATAAAAAATAGTTTAGAAAACTTATCTTCTTCTTTGTTCACACTATTAGTGTCCGTGCCAGTTGTATAATTTATTTCCTCAGCTCCTGTGATGTTCTCAATATTCATAGCACTTCCAAGATCATGTAACATATCACGAACCCCATCATTGCAATTATTTTGATCATCATCATCAAATTCATCAGGCTCACTAATCACTTCTCCATGATGCTCCCATATAACATAGTCCCTTTTTATCCCATTTATGATCAAGTGTTCGTACATAACTTTCTGATCACAAAAAAGATCATGTCTGCATTTTCTACAAGGACAACGAAGTAACTTTCCTTTTTCAAAACTATTGAATGCAAAATCAATAAATTCTTGAACTCCTTTGTCATATAGAGGAGTCGTCCTATCAGTTATTTGCATCCAACTTTTATTTAACTCCATATCTATCAAAGAAAAAATAGTGAAGAATGAAAAAGATGAAGAGAAATAAATTCAATTTCAGGGATAAATCTTGTGCATTCTAAGGTAGTTAACATAAATAAACTCATCAATAAAAATTCACGGAAGAAATTGAAAGTTTGTTTTTCTTATCTTGGTTTGCTTTTATATATCTTTCCTAATTTTTCTCAATATCTGTTTATCTTTATCTCTTTTGCTTTATTTATAACTATTATTTTATCATTTTTTATTTATTTGTTGTCATTTTATATTAACTGTTATTACTCATTATTTAATTGGTTGAAAATAATTATGCATTTTTTTTAAAAAAATATTTTTAACAAAATTGTGTTATAAGAAAAAATGTTAACCCAAAAATAAAATAAAAATTAAAATTTAAGTAAATAATTTGATTTTTTGTACTTTTAAAAATATTTTTTAATACATAATATTTATTTAGCTTAATTACAATTTAATATTTTAATGATAATTATAAATTTTATACATTAAAATAGACTCATGTAATGCACATGATAAAATAATAGTCAGACAAAATACATATTTAATAAATTAATTATGATGATAAAGTTATCTTGGTTAAGAAAATAACATTATCAACATTTAAAAAAAAAGGTAATTTATCACATTAGATTTAATGATCTGGATCTATCTTTTCTTTTAAACCGACTAAAAGTCTAGTTTTATTTTTTATTTAATTATCTAAATTTATGATTATTTTTAGATGATTTTTCAACTTAGTGCACTTTGAGCGTTCAATGCAGTTGTATATATACACACACATAATATATATATATATATATATATATATATATATATATATATATATATATATATATATATATAAAGTATCTTATATTTTTTATGCTTGTATAGTATTTAATGTTTTCTTTAATTTTTTATACAATTTTATTAGTCACCTCTTTATATAGTTTATCTTATAAGAGTATTTTTAACAATCATATTTATCTTTGTGTAAAATTTAAATTAAATCTTTGTATTAGAGAAAACATAAAACAACTACTAATGATCATATTCACTTCAAGCATTAAAAGCGAATTCAACTTCCACATTGTAGTTGCTTTTGTTTGTTTTTTGAATTTAAACTTAATATAATACTTCAGTTTTCCCTTGAGTTAATCAAATTTTGAAAATTCCTTGTAATATGGAGGCATGTACCGTACATGAGTAACAACTTACAGTTGCAAACTAAGGAAAATTTATCCACCAAATTAGAGTTTTTTTTTTACTTAAATATATTTTTGGTCCTTGATAAATTAACAGATTTTATTTTTGGTTTCTAATAAAATTATTTTTTGCGTTAAATCTCTAATAAAATAAGAAAATAAATTTTTTATCCTTGTTTTTTGTTTTAATCCTTCTAATATATCTATTTTTTTTGTTTTTGTCTCTATAGTATGTAAATCATTTTCTATTAGTCTCTATCGAGTATTTTTCAACAGGACTAATAGAAAATGAACAAAATTTTATAAGGACTAAAATAAAATAAAAATAATTAAAAATAAAATTTTTGTATTATTAGGAACTTGATGAAAAAAATTATTAGAAATCCAAAATAAAATTTAACTAATTTATTATGGACTAAAACATAAACTTTTTTATAAAATTAGAACTATGTCTTGCCTCGTTAGTAAAAAAATTCTTCATTCACGAGTGCTCCCAATCATGCTAATTAATGAAATAATTTAATCTTATGAATGTTTGTTGCAAATGGAAATATTCTGTTTGGTTTAAAGATCACGTGGACCACATTATTTGTTCCTTTCATTTGCTCATTCAATTCTCTCTTTCTTTCTATGTCTGATTCCATCACTCAAATCGTGCATATTATTTGGATCCATTAGATATAGGAGGGAGTTATAACTTCCCCATTATTAATTAACCTCTCTCATCCTAAACCATCATTTTTCTTAAAAAGTTTTAAAAATAATTATAAAAAAAACTCAACTATAACCACTATAACCTTGCACCTACGTATGTAGGTCCAAACCAAAAGCACCCACACAAAGAAGTTACCTTCCCTCATAGTGAAGAAGAATGAGAAAATAATGTCAAAGGTTGAAGGTTCCAAGTACAAGGAACTTAGAATGCAGAGAATTTAAGAGAATCAAGAAAAAATAGAAGCTTTAGGGTTGTCCAAATTGATCATCATTTTCAAGGATAGAATTCAAAAAGCTAAGAAAAAGGATAAAAAGAAGGCCAACGATGATGATGAAGACTACGTACCTGAATATGGAGAGGGACTTGGATCAAAGTCTTCAAGTAAAAATTACGTGGATGACAGACCTGATGAGTTTGCTGCTACAAATGATCTTGAGTCACGGAAAAGAAAGGTAACTCTTAAAATTTTTTCAATATAATGCTGCAAGTGAAAATTACTTTCTTGATTTATTACAATTATAGTTTATATTATACACAAGTTTAACTTGTATTTTATTTCTTATTTTTATGATTAATCATTGTAATTGATAGGTGATGAAATCATCGATATTGAATTCTAAAAGAGTTTATAATGATTCATCCATACACCACTCTCTTGATAAAAAAAAGTGAAGGAGTCTTTACCTAATAATGCATCTCATGATTCAGAATTTACCAATGTAGAACAAGTTGAATCAAATGCAGGTACCTTTGTAGAATAATCTTTAATAAAAAATTATCATTGAAAGTGTTATAACTTATCTTATTTATTTTAGGCGAGCATGTCATAAAGAAGGGACATGGGAATACAATAAATGCAAAATATTTCAAGTTTGAGGCACAAGTGTGTATTTGCCAGAAAGCTTCTTTACAAGTTAATGGTTGGAGTGAAATTAGTAAGGATGATGTAGATGAAATGTGGCGACATATGAAGGTCAGTATATATTTAGATCAATTATATTAAATTTATTTATATATTTGAATATTAGTTATGTCTTCAAATTGGTTTGATAATGTATCTTGATAGTATTTAATTTTTACTTTTTTGATGAAAAACTATGATATAAGGATGCTTTTAGTTTATCTGGGGAGGTGAAAGAATATGCAATGAAGCAAATTCAATCTCAAAACAAAAATAAGCTTTATCATTTACATCAAGCTTATCTTAAAGAAAAAGGTAGACCAAAATACGTTTCTCCAGAAGATTGGAATTGGCTAATTAAAAACAAGTGGAGTGGTTCAAAATTTCAGGTAAATTTATTTTATTATTTTGAACAAATTTTTTTAATAGGTTTATACTTATAATATAAAATCATTTATACTTTGATGTAGGAAAGAAGCTTGGCAAACAAAGCTAATCGAAGCAAGCAAGAAATAAAATCAATTATTGGCACAAAATTAATTGTGCAAAAGGCATTTGAAATGGTAACATCTTTTAATATTTTATATTCATTTTCTTATAAGTTATATAATAATAACTCGTTTTTTTATTTTTTATATGATATATGAATGTTTGGTGAAATTTATATAAAGACATCATACATTAGATTATATTATTTTTATATTATTTAATTTGTCTTTTACTATATTTAATTTTAATAGAAAGAAGATTCAAAATCTGGTGAATGGTCAGATGCTGTAGAAGTTTGGAAGGCCACGCATATGAGATCTAATGGAACTTGGTGCATTCCAAAAGGAGAAGAAATCATGGTAAAGAAAAAATTCATTTTAAAGTCTTGATGTCAATATTAGAATTGAAGACATTAATTGTATTATGATATCACATCTAGTTGTATTTTTATGAAATGTTTTTCTTTCCATTTGTCAACTAATAATGTGAAGATTTTAATGTATTTATGAAAATTATACATACTTTTTTCACATTGTACAGGAAGCTTTGGAGAATGTGGGTGATATATATCAAGAGGAAATTTCAAAATAGGAAGAAAGTCAAACCATTATTAAGGTGTTGGTAGTGCACCAATAACAAAGAAGTTTTCACACAAACAAATTATTCAAAATCAACTTGAAAATGCACAAAATCGAACAAATAATTTGGAGCCGGAAGTGCAAAAATTAACAAATATTACAAAAAAGCAAGAGGATGTCATTACCCAACTTTATATTGAAGTACAATCCCAACAAGAGTTAATTGAAACTAATCGAGAACAAATGAAGCAAAATCTTGAAAATGAAGTGAAGCACCAAATTGTAGGCATATTGGAAGAACTGTCAACCTCTGAATCACCTACTAACTCAAGTGCTCAGGTTAGTAATACATAGCTCTTTTATTGAATATTTTCTTTTAGACTTATTATGTGGTCATTTTTCTAAAACCAAAATATCATTTTTATTTTTATCTGATTTATTTTTTTATATTTATTTGCAGGATTGAAACGTACGAAGATACTACTTATTGTAGGCATATTGGAAAGAATTATCGAAATCACCTACTTGGCGCTTTATTATTTTTATGAGAATCTAAATATCATATTAATGTATTTGATTTATGTATTTTTTAATACTACTCTTTTAGTTTATTGTTCAACATGTAGTGACTTTGTTATATTTTAATGTAAACTTTGATTTATTTGATTTTTTTTACTTTTATTTCAATGATAATTATTCCATCATTTAAAAATAATTTTCAATCATTATTGATATATTTAAAAAATAATAGTGATAATAAAACAATATTTTATTTTAAAATAGAAATAAAAATCATACTAATTACAATTAGTAACTAGTTGTGATGAAAAATTAACACTAACAATAACATTTTATCATTAATTATTTTGTCAATATAAACTCTTATAGGACATTGGTGACAATTATATAAAAATATTAGTGACAATATTTGTTTTCACAATAAAATAGTATTTTTGTGACAACAAAAAATATTGTCACTATTATAACAGTGACTCGCATATTAGTGACGACTGGTGACAAATCAAAATATTGTCACTAAATATTTCTAGTGGCGATTTTTTAAGGTTTTAGTCACAACTTTTTTCATCACAAAAGATATATTTTCTTGTATCCTATATGCAATGTGGTACCATGTCAGTAAAAAACCACGTCGGGTGCCTAGAAGTACATGACAAGACAAATCACATACTAGTAAGTCAGGTCACTCTCGCTAGGTAAAATCATAGGGAGACCAGTCAGGGTCACAGTGTTTTGCGAGAATGCTCCAACCATATGGCATCAACATAGGCTTAAAGGAGCACTCAAACCGGGTGACCCCCAAGGCCTACAGTCCAAAGAGTTCGTCAAGGTCTCTCCCTCCTGATTCAGGTCTAACTCAGAAAACATTTTAGCACACAAACTCTATCTATGAACTGTACAAAACACACGACTCCTCAATTGTTCTCAAAATAATTTTAACTCGTCGCCCTTTAAAAGACTTAACATTAACTAGTCGCCCTTAAAGGGTCTTATAGTCGTGTGATTGTACAATTCATAGTTCATAACACAATGCACACAACATCTCAATGCACACAACATCTAAATCACGTGCATATTCAGTTTATCACATACACTCAATCTCAATCACAATGGTATAATATCAATTTAACATGTTACCACACTTCATGAATCATATACATTTTACCTATGAACTATGCAATACACACAACTGCTCAATTGTTTTCAAAATCATTTTAACTCGTCGGGTTCCCACAGTGGATCTCATCACAATACTTATCGTCCTTAAAGGGTCTTACAATTATGTGATTGCATAATTCATAACTCACAACTCAATACACACATCTCATCTCAATACACATGTATTTCATCATTCATCACATGTTCAATTTATCACATACTCACAATTTGAATCATCATTTCATAATCTCAACATAACAATTTATACAAAAGATTTATCACAACATGGGGAGTAAAACCCCTCAAATAGTTTCTCACAATTATATCAAAATCAATTAATCAAAATCATGGGCCAAAATAAAAAAACATCAAGAGCACTCAAGTTTATTAATCAATTCTCATCAAAACATCAATTGGTACATAGAACACAACAATATTGTATTTATAATCATAAAGAAAAAATTGTAATTCAATAAACATCCCAAAATAAACCTCAATTTAATCCTCTAAGGATCCCTACACATGTTCATTCTAACCCAATTGTGATAAACTCATCCCTTATTTCAAAGCGGGCTCATGTGTCTTCCGACAATGATAGCGGAATCTCTAGCAAGTTCCTGAGATTCCTCAATATTTTCCTCTGATTGCTCTGATAGGGTTCTCAAACGTTAGAGAAAAAAGAGAGGGGATTGAAACCTCCATTTTATATTGTCTCCGTGCGATTCTTTTTCCTCTCTCAGTGGATACTTTTTCACAAATCCCAACGGTAAAGGTGTGAAGAATTGAATCAATAACCACATATTAAAATTTTACGATAATCCAACGGTTAGTGAATCTGGGATTATAGTTTAACCGAGACAGTTCTGGGTTTTTGCGGGAAAACAAAAGGCTACGATGTGAAGTGTATTTCTCGCAGCTCCAACATTATTTCTGAATTCCCAACGGTGATAGTGCTTGGGGTTAGGTTCCGAACCTGGTGCTTAAGTTTCAGGATGATCCAACGGTGAATGAGTCTGAGATCGTCGTTTTTCTAAGACAGATTTGGATGTCTGTGGGAAAAAGAGAGGGTTTTGGGAGGAAAAGGGGAAAAAGCGAAAATGAGGGGAAGAGGAGGCATCGTCGGTGTGAAAATTGACCTAACACGTCCCTACTTATACCTAGGGCATTTACAACTTATTAATTACTCTATTTATTTATTTTTATTATTTTATAAAAACAAACTATATTTTATTCCCTATCAAATGAATAAATAAAATATTCTCTTTATTTTTTCTAAAATCATTATTTTAATTAATAAATTTATTTTTCCTTATTTATTTAATTATAAAAACCTTATCATTTTTCTAAAACTCTATTCATTTATAAATACAATTATTTTTAAATTAGTCTACGAAAAATGGGATGTTACATTGAGGATGCACGTAGGATGTTTGACGAAATGCCGGATAGAGACTTGGCTTTATGGTTTGCCTTAATATGTGGGAACATGTGGAATGATGAGTGGCTTGAAGCGCTTCTGCTGTTCGGAAAGATGAGAGAACAAGGTCTGGTGCCTGATTCGGTGATTGTAGCATCTGTCTTACCAGTGTGTGGACGATTGGAGGCTGTGAAATTGGGGATGGCATTGCAAGGGTATGCTGTGAGGAGTGGCTTTGAGAGTGATTTGTATTTCTCCTTCGCAATGATAGACATGTATTGTAAATGTGGTGATCCATTTGATGCCCATCGGGTGTTTAGTCGCATGGTTTATAAAGATGTAGTTTCTTGGAGTACCTTGATTGTTGGCTACTCACAGAACCGCCTATACCAAGAAAGTTATGAGTTGTATATTGGAATGGTAAATGTGGGTTTAGCAACAAATGCAATCGTTGTTGCAAGTGTTCTTCCTACTTTGGGAAAACTCAAGTTGTTGAAACAAAGGAAGGATATGCATAACTTTGTTCTTAAAGAAGGACTCATGCCTAATGTTGTTGTAGGAAGTGCATTGATTGATATGTATGCTAATTGTGGGTCAATCAAGGAAGTAGAGTCAATATTTGAGTGCATGTCAGATAAGGATATCATGGTGTGGAATTCAGTGATAATAAGGTATAATTTAGTTGGTGACTTTGAGTCAACATTCTTTACCTTTAGAAGAATTTGGGGAGCTAAACATAGGCCAAATTCCATTACTTTAGTAAGCATCCTTCCTATATGCACCCAAATGGAAGCTTTTAGACAGGGAAAGGAAATCCATGGTTATGTGACCAAGACTAGTCTAGGATTAAATGTTTTTGTGGGAAACTCTAATAGATATGTATAACAAATGTGGATTTCTAGAACTCAGAGTGAAGATCTTTAAACAAATTATGGTAAGGAATGTCATAACATATAACACTATGATCTCTGCCAGTGGAGCTCATGGCCTAGGTGAAAAGGGTTTGGCATTTTATGAGCAAATGGAGAAGGATGGAATTAGACCAAACAAAGTCACTTTTATTTCACTGTTATCTGCATGTAGTCATGCAAGTCTCTTTGACAGAGAAGGTGGTTGTTGTATAACTCTATGACTATGATTATGGAATTGAGCAAGATATGGAACACTACTTATGCATGGTGGATCTCATTGGTACAACAGGAGATCTCGATGGTGCATACAAGTTCATCACAAGGATGCATATGACACCAGATGCCAATGTCTTGGGGAGCTTACTAGGTGCTTGTCGACTTCACAACAAAGTGAAATTGGCTTAGCTTCTTGTAGAGCGTATTTTCCAATTGAATCCTAATGATCTAGGCCATTATGTTCTTTTGATTTATATGCTTATGGGAAAAGATGGGAAGACATGTCAAAGGTGAGAAAAATCATAAAAGATAAAGGGTTAGAGAAAAAACCAGGAAGTAGCTGGATTCAATTGGGTCACCGCATTTATGTTTTCCATGCTACTAGTACCTTTCATCCGACATTTGCAAAGATTGAAGAGACTCTGAATAGCTTATTGTTAGTGATGAAAAGTGAAGACTGTATACTAACCAACGTTAATGATCAATTTTTGGGTAATCAACGTCCCACAAATAAAATTACCCACACTCACAAAGGATCGTGAGAACACACACAAAGATTACACCGTAGGAAAAATAATAAAAAACACAAGAATTTAACGTGGTTCAACACCTCTTGTTTACGTCCACAAAATCGTCTCAAAAAATATTTTACTCTCACAAAAATTATTACAAGATTGTAACTCACCCCAAATAGTATATCACTCTACAAATCCGAGTATCCCACTCAATGGTTACAAGAAATAATAATACTCTCACACAAAGACACTTTTCTCTCAATAAAGTGACTTTGGTTCATAATCTCTCTTCTCACACACTCTCTCTTCATGTGTGTTTCTCCACTAAATCTATTCTCTATTTATAGCGAAAATTGTCACCAACTATAATAAATAAGTTCTCTTGAAAGTTGAAACAAAAATAACTTCTAAGGCATCCATTCAACTAAGGTTCTTCTGGTAAAATACAATCTTCCACTTTGCATTTAAGTCACCAAAACCTTAGTGATAAAAATCCAATTCTCAATATGCATGCACCTTATCTTTTGGCTTGAAACCCTACATCAACTTTTAACTTATAATGAGAATATGATATCATCAAATATTGTCAATGAATATTTACAGTATTAACTATTAAGGATAAAATCTTTGGTGATTAAGTTGAAGTTGTTAAACAACCAATATTATGAAGTGTTGCCATCAACCTAAGTGTTTTCTCATCACATTTCCATGTAGCACTGAACCGGGGTTGGATGGCTAACTAGTAATGGGCTGATTGCAATTTTAAATATGGATATCATGTTTAATGATACCAACATACAATACGATCACTACTAAACCTTATTTATACACACTTTGGTAACGTGGTAGATCAGAGTCAGACTGTTTAAGTAAATATGAGTATATGACTAGTGTGAGATCCTAATTACTAATTAGCATCAAACCGACAAGGCCAAGCTCCAATATCTAACTGACACGCATGTAACACTCTATTTTTTGTCAAATAAATAAAAAGAGTTTTATTTAAAAATTAATAGAA
Source organism: Glycine soja (assembly GCF_004193775.1). Lineage (NCBI taxonomy): Eukaryota > Viridiplantae > Streptophyta > Magnoliopsida > Fabales > Fabaceae > Glycine > Glycine soja. Next base: position 38,792,930 of record NC_041011.1, on the reverse strand, counting down.
TCTTTAGAAATTAAATAATTGTGAGAGAAAAAATTTTGTTAATTAAAATAAGAGCTTCATAGTATTAGAAAATAAATAGAGTAAAATGATGTTTTAAAAAATAAAACAATGTTTTAATTGGTTATTTATTCAATGATAGAGTAAAATATTTTTTTTATAAAATAAAAAATAGATTAAATAATAAGCTGAGAGTACCCTAGATATAAATAGAGACATATTAGGCCAGTTTTTACATTTACAATACATCTCTACGCTCTCTCTCTCTCTCAATTTTTTTCCCTTTTCCCTCCTAAAACTCTCTCTTTTTCATGCATACACCCAAACATGTTCCAGTAAAATTATGATCCCCGACTCGTTAACCGTTCAATCATGGTGAAATTTGGACACCACCTTCGAAACTCATTTTCACACATTCTCACTGTTGAGATTTGTGAAATAATGTCTGTAGAGAGAGAAATAACCCTCACATAGAGACAGTGAAATTGAGGTTCCAATCCCTTCTACTTCTATTTAATGCTTGGAAATCTTAGCAGAACAACGAGAAGAAAAGCTTCAATAATATTAAGGAACCACTAGAGATGTCGCTATCACTACTAAACTACATACGTGAGCCTGCTTAGAGGTAAATGATGGGTTTATCGCAATTGGGGTTAGAATGAATATGTGTAGGGATCCTTAGAAGATCAAATTAGGGTTTATTTTGGGATGTTTACTGTATTGTAATTCTGTCTTTATGATTATAATTACGAGATTATTATGTTTGACGAACCAATTGATGCCTTGATGCGAATTGGTTGATAAAATTTAGTGTTCTTGGTGTTTACGCATTTTTTACCTATGATTTTGATATGATTATGTGAACTTGTTTGAAGGGTTTAATCATATGAACATAACATATTAATATTATTATTGTGTGACATGTATATGATGCATGAGACGTGATAATGTGTTGTCTTGAGATTATGGAAGTCTGATGAACTGTGTGTAGACCCTTTAAGGGTAACGAGTTAATGCGCGATAAGTATTGTGATTGGATCGACTGTGGGATGTAACATCCCATTTTTCGTAAGCTAATTTAAAAAGAATTGTTATTTATAAATAAATAGAGTTTTACAAAAATAATGCGATTTTATAAATAAATAAATAAATAAATAAAGAGATATAATTATTAATTAAAATAATGATTTGAGAGAAAATAAATAGGGTATTTTATTTATTTGTTTGATAGAGAATAAAATAGAGTTTGTTTTTATAAAATAATAAATAAATAAATAGAATAAACCTAGCTATAAATAGTGTTAGGTCAGTTTTCACACTGACGTTGCCTCTTCTTTCCCTCATTTTCGCTTCTTCCATTCTCCTCTCAAAACCCTCTCTTTTTTCCACAGACCACCAAATTTGTCTCAAAACCCTCTCTTAATTCCGAGCATTATCACCGTTGTGAATTTTGAAATAATTCCGAATCTGAGAGAAATACCCTTCGCATCGTAGCTTTTTTCTTTCCCGTAGAAACCCAAAACTGTTTCGGTAAAACTATGATCCCAGACTCGTTAACCGTTGGATTGTAGTGAAATTTCGAGATGTTGTTCGAGAGTCATTTTACGATAATACAACGGTGGAGGTGTGCGGAATTGGATCTCGAACAACATATCAAAATTTCACGACAATCCAACGGTTAACGAAACTGGGATCGTAGTTTTACCGAGACAACTCTGGGTTTCAACGGGAAAGGAAAATGCTACGATGTGAAGGGTATTTCTCTTAGTTCTGACATGATATCGAAATTCACAGTGGTGAGAATGCTCGGAATTGGGTTGCGAATCTAGTATTTAAATTTCACAACGATCCAACGATGAATGAGTCCGAGATCGTTATTTTTTTTAGGCAGGTTTGGTGGCCTGCAGAAAAAAAAGAAGGTTTTGGAAGGAGAAGAGAGAGAAAAACGAAAATGAGGAGAAGATGAGACATCGTTCTAACCTAACATTACTATTTATACCTGGATACACACAATTTATTATTATTCTATTTATCTATTTTTAATATTTTATAAAAAGAAATTCTATTTTATTCCCTATCAAACGAATAAATCAAATATCTTTTTTTTTTCCTTCAAACCATTATTTCTCATTATTTATTTATTTATAAAAACCTGATCATTTTTCTAAAATTCTATTTATTTATAAATAATATTTTTTTTAAATTAATTTACGATAAATGAGATGTTACAAACATCACTTTGTAAAGTATGAATGAAAGTTGAAGTATGAACAATATTCTATATTTAGCATGCACATCACAACTAATGTTAGTGAATGAAGCACTTGGCAATAGTTTTAACTTCTAAATGTTGTGTTGTTATTAGAAGCCTTCATCGCCTAATAAGACACCTTAATTTGAATAATTCATACAGAATGATACTGGATGATAACTAAGAACCATACTTCTATGCTTCCAATGAATCCAATGACCATTTTCATCAGTGTTTCAAATTAAGCAGTAAAGCATCCAACCATGAAGTGTCAGTGTCTAGTTGCTGAATATTTATTATCAGATCCCACAATCTTTAAATCGACTTTTCTAGCAATTGCCTTAGACATGCTAAATTTTATTTCTTCTCTTTTTGGGATACAAATTGATGGCTAGTGGGGAAGGGAAACCTGACTCGGTGCTTATTGCTTTGTTGCATATTCAGCTTGTCCACTAATAAACAAGTTCTTGGGGGACGAGGCCATTAGAGTAGTTAACTGGGAAGAAGCAGGGTTTTCCGCCAGGTTGATGTTTGTGCTAGTTGCAAGAGGGGTGGGTTGTGTAGAAGGATTTCCAAGCATTGGAATGAAAGGTGCATGAGAAATTGGCATGGGTGGAACTTGGTTAGGGAAACCAAACATGTGAACTCTGTTGTCAGTGATACCATGCAAAGGTGTAATAGGGAACTGAGGGAGGCTACAAGGCATGGCTGTGCCTGGCCTGAACCCCATACCAAGTCCCATTAACTGATGTAAATGGGGTGTGTTCATCATATGATGAGCAGCATTAGGTAGCATCATGAACGGCATACAAAATCCAGCACCCATTGACATCATCTGCATCATAACACTAAGCTTAATATATGACTGTTTAACTAACAAGGCCTAAAAGCAATTTGATAAGAGGTAAAAGACTTGAAAATTACCTGTAACTGAAGCTTTAGGGTCTTAAGATATTCGATGGCATCATCAAGCATTGAAGCTTTGTCCGTCTAAGTAAGAGACATACAAGACAAAAGTATAGAATTAAAACAAGTACAAAAAAAGTATAGCATATTCAGAAAAGGAGGGGGAAGGGATTATGTATATCCAAATTCCAAACCTTATTGCAATTTGGTATGAGCTCCTTCAATATACGCATCCTCTTGTTGATCTTATCTCTTCGCTTCTGCCAACATCCACAACAAGATGTTACTAATTAATCTAATAATCTCCAAGTTACTCTTTCTCTAATAATCTCCTACATTATTTCCCTCACCCTTTCACATAAATTATGAACTTCTGCATTCCTACTTCTCTTGACACCGGTGCCTTCCCAAGCAGGCTTTTCCTTCACTACATCTTCTGGTTCTTCATCATTCTGCACCAAGTTAATCAAGCTTCATGAGACCTGATAACAATGCTATGCTTACTAAGAAGGTGAAAAAATAGAGTATACTTTTCCACTTACATTGCTTAAATACGTTGAGTCATCGATATCATCATGTGTCCTGCTACACACGTTTCTGTTATTTGAGGCTCCAATGGAGCATAGGGAAGAAGATTCCAACAAGCCTTCATCACAGTATTTTTGTTTAGTATCATTAGCTTTTCCCTTTGCTCTATGTCTTGCTGAGCTTGAGGTTTGGTTAAAATATTGACCACGAGATCCATGAATACTATCATGACCAACAGCTTCAGATTGCTCATCAGGAGGTGTTGTTTCCTCACTTCTTGGAACCATGTTTGATGTATCAGAATTTAAAGGGTTCTTTTGTCTTCCCGGTGATCCTTTAGGTGAGTTTATCACTAAGGAACGATCAAGACCTTTGCTGCTAGAATTAGCAGCCTTTGCAAACTTACCAGAATTTTGGTCATTGCTTTGATGAGAATTTGGTTGAGAATTGTCCAAGGCAGAGTCCCTTTGAACTGGGAAGTCCATGAGGGAGTATAGTGAGCTTAACCTTGCACTTTTTGCATTGAAGGAACCTTCGCACGAGGGAGTCATTCGTGTGACGACACTTGATGTTGATGATGAACCTCCTTGCTGCACGTGAAGTTGACCATTTTCCCATACCAGCTCAAGGGAACCTTTGCCATAACTGGAACATAATAAAACCACACACTTTTAGTAACTAAAAACCATAAAGAAGAGAAGAAAAAAAAAAAGAAAAAAAGACAAACTTGCTTGTTGAATATAAAAAGAGAATAGAATCGAATCTTTAAGTAGCAATAACTTGCATGGAGTCTAGATAAGAGGTGCTTCTAGTCATCCCTGGTTTGGTGGAATCAGGCATCTTCTCAGCAGCCATTAAATAATTACATTATCTTCCAAAAGAAATTTCAGGTGCTCACAGAAAAACCAAACTGCGTGCAACACAAGCTCACCTATATGCTGTATTGTAACCGGTTTCACTTGTGAGGACTAATGTAACTGATAATCAGCACTAGCTAGAACAGATACAAAGATACTAAATAAAGAAGCTACAATTATATTATACTAGTTTGCAGTACTAGTAGTATTGAAATGGAGAGGGGATGGAAGTGGACAAAAGCAAAATATTACGTTATAAGGAAATATTGAAGGGATGATCATAGTTCTGAAATTAGTTAATTAAATTAATAATAACATCTAGTGGTCCTCCTCATAACTGTTGAGGTTGTACATTGAGCAATGTAAAATTGAGCTAGTGTCGCATCGTGTCCACAAAATTCTAGTTATCCTATCTGTCATATATTATGGGAGTTAGGTGCCAATAGATGAGATGGGGATATATCCGTCAAGGGAGTGAGGTGGACCAGTGTCAATTTGTTGGGTAGCAACTAGCAATGGGAGATGAAAATTGGAAAATCTCAATCTCAATCAATGGATCATGAGCAAGCCAAAGAAGCAACTTGAATTCTGTGTATAACCCTAAACCTTATTATATGAATTATTTTATTACTCATTTATGTTTCCCCATTTGATCATCCTCGTACAAGTTGAGACTTTTTCCTCACTCCCAATGCAGAAACAATTATTTTCAGAGCTGATCATAAGAGATAATTTTGTATTTCTTCATATGAGAAGGTAAGATAACTCTATTCTCAGTTTAGTTTTATTAACTTTAAAAATTATTTTTAAAAAAGTTTTAAATGAAAATTTAAAGGTAAAGTAAAAATTATTTATCATTTTATATTTTCTGAACTTAAAAAATGATTTAAGTCTTGAGAGAGAGAAATGGAAAGAAAAAAAATGATTAGCAAAGATGGAAAATGTTGATGTACACTATTTTTTAGAGTGTAAATGATAACAAGAGATATAAAGAAACAGAAAAGTAAAAGTTAAAAAAAGTTATAAATAAAAAGATATATAAAAGTGAAATAGAAGACAAAGAAATAAAGTATATCTATGATCATAACCTAACAACGATGGAGAGAGAAAGAAACAAAAGAGGAGGACTCACATCAAAGAACCCATTATGGAGAGAGAGAAGAGAAAATAAGTTAATATTTAAAGAAAAAAAATCATTAATCAAAATTCTCTTAAATTTATTTTTTTAAAATTAAACTTAATTAAACTTTTAGTGTTTTAGATATAGTAACTATGCAATTTTGGTTCTTAGGTTCCAAAGTCCTTCAAGAATAATAATTGTGCTACTTTTTGCATCTCTATTAATTTCGTTTAGTAATTTGATACTAGATTATGAGAAAACTAATATATTATTTGACATGTATATTGACATTACTTAATTACACTTGTATCCTTTCGATATAATGATTATAAAAGATCAAAAGTGTAATTAAATCATGTCAATATATATCACTCAACATATCAATTATCATAATATCTTCTAATATTATATTAACAAAATTTATTATATATTTAATTTGAGATTGAAACATGGAGGGATCATAATTACACATACAATACTTGAGGACTAAACTTTCACAATAATACTAAAAATGTAATTCAGTCAAAAATCATTAATCTAAATTCTCTTAAATTGATTTTTTTAAAAGAAAAATTAGACTTGATTGAACTTTTAATTTTTTAGATATAGTAAATATGTGATTTTGGTTTCCAAGGTTCCAAAGTCCTTCAAGAATTACAATTGTGCCACTAATGTCTCTTTATAAATTTTTCATAAATATTTAACAAATTTTGCTAAGTACTAAAGTATGACATATTGATGGCATGACAACTAACATATTGTTTGACACATATAATTACGTATTGCCTACATATATGTTCACATAACTTAATTACAATTGAAAAAAAAAACTTAAATATAATTAAATCACATCAATATATGTGTTAACAACTATCATTTTATCTTCTAATGTCATGTTATCAAAATTTATAAAACGAGGGATTGAGACATGGAGGGATCACAATTACACGATTACGAGGGGTAAAACTTTTGCAATAATGCTAAAAATACAATTAAGCCTCACAAATAAAAATGTTAGTTTTTTTTTTTAAAAAAAAAATGTTATTCAATTTCATATTTTAATGAGAAGAAAAAAATGCCAAACATGTCACGTGCGTGGTATGATCCTTCAATTAAAATCCACGTTTATTTATGAACAGACACATAATACATTGACAAGATGTATCTCATGTATATCAACTCTGGATTTTTTGCAAATGGGTGTTGAAACTAAGAGAGGTTGCAGGAGGGCAAGGAAGGTTAACAAAAGAGACTGTAGATGAGAAGTGAGAACACATCCAAATAAAACCCAACAACAAGGTTAGGAATAGAATGAAGTGTAGTAGGAAGCCACACCCTATCCTGAAGGAGACAACGGCTTTCACGTGGTACACTCACTGGGTTCACGTGTCTAGGGTTCTTCTTGTCTGTACTTTCGGTGTTCACTCCTTTGAATTTCATCGTCCAGCTGGCTTCACCATGACAAACTGGGACTGGGAGGGTGTCAAAACGATCCATCTTTTTCCCCAAGATGGTATTCTAATTACTATGCTTGTCAACATGCATGGTCGATGTTGACATTCTCATTCATTCGTATTTTATTATTATGCAATCTAAAACTCTGTTCACCACTTTGGGGGTGGATTAAGGATGAGTCCTAATCTCTCTATAGTCTATACTCTATACTATAATCCAAACCTTCTCTTCCCAAATAATTTCACCACTGGTCCCCTCTCCTCAGATACAAACAAAGAATCTTGCTTCTCTTTTTTTTCCATTTTTAGTTTCCTCCTAAAACAAAAAAATAACTCACGTTCGAAGTTTCTAGGCTTTATAGCTGACACACTGTATGTGGAACAAAATAATTTACACTATTGGTGTAAGTTGAAAAGCATTTTTTTAAATAGAGTAAATCAAGTAATCAACAACTGGTTTAGAAAATCGACAATATCAGTCGATTTATTACTTTTTCTTTTAAAAAAATTTATAAGAAAGTCAACAATGGTGTGGTCGATTTATTAAAATATTTTTTAACTAAAAATTAACATGGATATTATCTACTTTTTATTTTTTTGATGTTTGATCTAAAGAAGTTGAAAGGAAAGAAATAAAAAAATGAGATAATTTTTAAGTAGTTCCGTGAGAGAAAAAATGAAAAAAAGAGAGTGTAAAATGACAATATCAACATAAAAATAAATATATATATATATATATATAATATAAATAAGAGGTATTTTTTTATTTTGTACATAATAAAATAACTTCTCTTTTTCTTTCCAATTTGGTGAAAAACATCTTTCAAAGGGCCATAATAAAATGTCTTCTTTTCCTCCTTTGTTGAACCATTCCACAAGGTGGAAAATCCCAATTTTCATTGTTTTCCATCCTTCTAGAGTCATTCCTGAATCCTTCCCTCTTCTACTCACTCAAACAAATATAACCCTCTTTGAAACATATAAAAAAAAATATCTAACAACTTTAAAAATATCTCATTTTCTTTTTCTTCTTCTTTCCTTTCACTTTTTTCCCTAAACTAAATGTATCATAAAACATTTTTTTAGCCTAAAACTCAAACAGCATGCATTTGAAATATATTTATCAGTTGTAAAAACAGTGTAGTGGAGCAGCCATCTTGCGATTGGGAAATCAGAAAATGACTGAGGAAATAAAAAAAAATCTCAATTCTCAATGGCACGTGAGGATGTCTTCTATCCTACAAATCACACACAGTAATAGACCCAGAATTCGAGTTTGATAAAGGAAAATTTAAGTGATGTTACTTGAACTCGGCCAAATTATCTATTCTATGTACTTAAAAGAAGAGGAGGGGGGCATAATATTAAGTACAGAGTAATCTTTAATGATTAGTCCTAAGGATCTAGCGAAATCTCAAGGTGCACTTCCTTCTGAGCAAAGTTTCCTAACTTGCAGAGAATCAGCAAAAATCATATCAATTTAGTATTTCCTCTTTCAAGCACATAGCTACAACCTGCTTCAATTGTAGAAGTTTCCCCCTCGCATTCTGCAGCCAATTAAGAGGATACAATCAGAATCCAACAAGGTAAAAATTGCTCGTTATCTCTATTTACAGCAATGTTGTAAAGAAATGACAATCGATAGGTAAAAGGAAAATCTAAACAAGGGGAACAACTAATGCCAGCTGACCCAGCAAGATATCACATTCACATCCTAAATTCAATGAACAATGCAAGGGAATCAAAAAGAGCCTGGTCCCAACAAAACTTGGCGTTTTAGTTTTATTTTCTCTACGTGTATGGATTCTCTCATGCCTCTCCAAATTTTTTCTCTACAGCTAAAACCAAAACCATTCAATATATTATCTCTCCAAATTAATTGCTGTGCAATGATCAATGAAAGGCCAAGATGTTGAAGGATATTGGCTGTATGGTAATTTGGCTGGAGAGGATCTCTGCCTAACAAACATAATCCAAATGGTTGGTTATCCAGCATTTTGCAGGCTTCAGTGATTGTAGTCTTGCAGACAACGATTCAAGGGAAATTTTTATCATCACCTATTTTCTCTTCCATCCCACTTTCACATTATTTTCTTCCTATCTTTCTCTTTCTTTTACATTGCACATATCATATCTATCATTTTCTCTCTATCTTTTTCTCTTTTCTTCCTATTTTTGTCCTTTTTTCACCTCAGTCCACCCCAGTTATAAGCTGACAAATATCATTACTCGTGATTCAAGTATATTTTAACGCAATAGTGTGATTCAGTGTATCAGGACACTAGTAATTCGAGAATCAAGCGATTGATTGATGACCAACCACCAACTCATTCATATAAAATCATATCAAGAGAGTGAAAACCAAGTACTGCACATAGCAACTACATGTAACGAATACTTTCCTCTTGTGTGAATGTGATTTTCCTTTGAGCGTCATCAAGTTGGATCTGCACTGCTGCTTCAACTTGCGACAGAAGCTTCTTATGTGCTACTCCTATAACACAAGATATATTCAAAATGAGGCCACAACCTACATGATACTTACCAATAATGCAAATGGTGATTTTTCCCTTTTTAGGAAGAGATTATAACCAAGAGCTCTACCAAGCTCTAATCCTTTATCAAGCTAACCACAAAGTGGTTGCCAGTCAAAACTTTACAAAGAAAACTTTAAAAATATCTCGAGTTTTCTTTCCAAAACATCATTGTCCATGATTTTTGTTGTGTAATACATTGAGACCCTTCTCATTAAAAAAAAAACTTGCGCTGCTGATACTATGACACTATCTTTATGTAACTAAAATTTTAAAACAAAATAATTAAAAGAAATAATACAGAAGCTAACATAAATATGTCCAAACTGTATCATGGCTCTAGTGATTTGAAAGGTTAAAGGGGGAGAAAATATGAAAGAATTGCACTACTCCCTTGACATGACTCCATCTCTAATAGTCATCAACAACAACAACAACAACGCCTTATCCCACTAGGTGGGGTCGGCTACATGGATCAACTTCCGCCATAATGTTCTATCAAGTACCATACTTCTATCCAAACCATTAATTTCGAGATCCTTTTTGATAACCTCTCTTATAGTCTTTTTGGGTCTTCCTCTGCCTCGAATTGTTTGTCTTCTCTCCATCTGGTCTACTCTCCTCACTACAGAGTCTACCGGTCTTCTCTCGACATGCCCAAACCACCTAAGTCTATTTTCCACCATCTTCTCTACAATAGGCGCTACTCTAACCCTCTCTCTAATAGCTTCGTTTCTAATTTTATGACATGGATCTCTAATAGTCATAAACACCGTTTATTTAATCTTTCTTTTTCAAATAAAACTAAATTAAACACTACCCCTGAGTTGATATTTATAGATATTTTGTACTTAAAAAACAAAAGGACGTATCTATATCCAAAAGACATCTTTTGCATATTTGGATTAGATTAATTTGTTGGGAAAAACTGCATTTAGAAAAAAAGCTACAATCAAATTTTAACTATAAGTTATTCTAAACACAAAATAAGCTAATACAAATACTGTGTTTTCATACTTTGCTTTTCCATGGTTCTCTTGATCTCTATCCGATCTGCTTCAAGATCTTCAACAGTGCTCCTGCAATCCTGTAGATGCTGATTAACCTCTTCCTTGAATCTATTGTATATTAACCTCAACTGTTTCTGTTGATCTACATTTTTGTTAGAGGAAGAGAAGGTTAGAAAAGGTACGAAAGAGAGAAGAGAAAACACCTCTGGAAAAATTCATGCACTAACATAATCATATTACCAGAAAATGCCATTAAGAAAAGAAAATAAGAGGAAAACGTTGAATATAAAATTCAGAGGTGATATGTACATAAATAGTCATTTGCAGAACTACTAAATGCAAGATCTAGTGTAAGGACGCTTTCAGTAGAACTATACCATTCCATTCCTTTTGTATTGTCCTTTTTAAATTCTGTGACAACTAATTTTAGGACTTTCATCATAACTGTTGCCCTCATATATTCTTACCAATATATATCTGCTTTCAAATCAAACTTTCTTCTGGATTTGTAGTGACCATTGTTATAGTACAACAATTAGAATATCATGTATTATTGAATTTAAAAGGCAAATAAGAAAAGGAGAAAGGGAACCGGGGTCCTCTCATGTACATGATAGCTTATATGCAAAATTTATGTCTATATCACTCTTCATTAAATGTCATTTAAATTCATACAACATTTTGTACAACAATATTTTGTGTCTCTCCTCCCCCACATCATTTTTTATATGTCAGAATGATGGAGCGACATAGACACAAAAAATGGTGTTGTATGAATTGTTGTATTGTATGAGTATCACAACTTGTTTCTATAGGACTCCATTTATTTAATGTCTAACAAGAGAGACAAACACAAAAACTTGCACATGACATAAACAATTTGAACACCTGAGATCTATTTCTAGAAGACAGACATATACAATAGCTACAATAGTTAAATCAAAACATAAATATATTAAACATTTGAGATCGAAATTTTGCTACCTTCAAATCTTGTTTCCAGCCGTTTTCTCTTTGATTTACCGAGACTAGTAAGCTTTCCCCTGAAAGATTTTTTTCAGAAAAACATAAATGTAAGATACCGGAAGCTTAAGAATTCATCAGTCTAATATACCTACATGTCTGTCTGAATCTGGGAATGAACATTCTGCAGCTGCAGATGTATTTCTTCAGCAACAGACTTCAAAATTTCTGAGGATTTCTGACTTGTCATTGACTTAAGTTTGCTCTGAAGTTTGCCCAATTCCAAGGCTAACAGTTCAACAGCCCTATCAAATTGACAAGAATCATACAATTAAAAGATTGTGTAAACATGAGCAGTAATTTGTATGGTTCTGGACTCATTAATCAATTTGTTGTGGGAAAAGATAAAACACCTTACAAACCCATCTTGATTCTGCTCAGAAGCTTCATCTATCCAATCACTGTCTCCTATCCCTAATCAATTGTGCAAAATTATAGTATAGAAATTGCATATATCTTAATAGCATATTTAGATAAAAATATCAAGTGTGAAGTGAATTTTTGCCTTTTGAAGACACTGAAGCTGGACTCTTGTTATTAAATTTACTGCCTTCTTGCTTGCACAGCCTTTTGATGGGATGAAGAGCAAAACTTTTCCTCTCGGAAGCATGTCTAACTTTTGAACCTACACTTACAGAATTTAGATATAACTAAGAAAATGGCTCTGCTTTAAAAGGACACAATGGTGTACAAGGAAGGAAAACTACAGAATATCAGATAACAGTAACACAGTTTGTGCAACTGAAGTAAAAGCAACTAATGCATCAAATAACTAACACATAGGGATTTTAGAGGGCATGCAATGTTACATACTACTAACAATTATATGTGATGAATTTTAATTATTCATGGTGTATCAAGTGCAATGGCATGTATTTCATTCCTCAAAACCATTATCAATTATATCCTTATTTAATTACAGGCAAACCTTCATGATATCCTTGAAAGTTGTGCTCTTCAGATGATGAATCAGATGAACCACCTCCCTGCTCTTTTTCCTCTGTCTCAGAAGATTTGTCTTTTCTGGGAATAAAAGACTTGAGCTCTTCCATATCCTGAAATCTAATAAGGAATGGCAAAAGACAGAAATGCAACATTTCCAGTTCAGGGCCAAAACACTCAAAATTATCAACTTGAGACCTTTGGTGTGATAAGGATACAGAAAGTTGCATTTGTTCTCCTAGCCCATTGAAGTCTGGCTCTGAAGCCTGGGTATGAACGCTTCCCAGAGAAAATGTCCTTTCAGTTGATGCTGGACTATTAACATCATCTTCCTTTTGGCCTGTTTTCGGTGTTGAGTCAGGAAAAAAACTTAAAATAGGTGACTTAGGTTGAAAAGTAGGACTTGGAAAATCATCTTGTGACTTGGCAGCAGCGTTTTGTATAACTGGATTACTTCTACATTCTTGCTGGTTTCCATTTTCTGAAACCTCAAGTTCTCCATGCTGATCTGTATTTACTATTGGTAGCTGGTAAAATTCTTTTCCTTGGTTTATGTTCTCTGTCTGAGGGCATTTTGTCTGATATTCAGGTGAGCTATATCCCCCAGCTATCTTCCCAAGTGAAAATGTTGTCATGTCATGCAATGGTAGATCAGTCTTCGAAGTGTCTTGATGAAGTTTATCTATGGTGTCATTTTCAGTTAAGCAGATCTTATTTTTCCCAATTTTGGAATTCTTTCTTTGACTCTTTTTCTTCAAGGAACCATCATTTGGAAAAGCATCTTGCCTTCCAGTCCATTTTTCTTCAAAAGAGAATATAGTTTTCTCTCCATGCTTCTCTGTGTTTTTTGAAGATGGGCCACTTTTATCTTTTCCCAGTTGCTTTTTGGAAGACGTTCTCTTTCTGCTCAAAGAACGAGTTATTGGCCTCTGAGGAGTACAATCAGGATTTTCTGAATCAGTTTCTATAGTATCCGAATTTTGTATGGTCTTAGTGGATTTATTTTCCTTCTGGTACAAACGCTGCTCAAGTGGTAAACATTCCTCATCCGTGTTACGAGCATGAGAACCTGAATGGCAACTCTTAGGGGAAGAAGTGGTCCCCAATATTTGGCAAAGTTTCATCCTCAAATTCTCAGTTCTGTTTTCTGTTCTATTTATTTTGTCTTCTGGGTCGGTTTTGTCAGACTTGAAGACTTGCAGTGCAGTGCTAAATGTAAATTCCTTTTCCTTTTCAGTGGTCCCGCCCTTCCTTCCCTTCATTCTGGCAGTGTCCGCATCAAACTTCTTGTAATTATTAGAAGCAAAAACAGAAGTCTGATGTGAGAAAAACTGAACCTTATGTTTCCCAGCTGCAGACTCTATCCCATTAGGCTCATCCCGGCCACCAGGAGAGACTAGTAAAGTAGAGGCTTGGTTGGCTTGCAAAATGGCCTCAGAAGTAGGTGTTCTTTGGTAAAAGGATTTAGAGATCCAAGAACACTTCACCTCTTGTGGACCTCCAGTTTGCTCTATATTAAAGGAAGGTGTCACTCCTTCAACTTGACTTTTTTCTCCAGGATAATTTCCCACTTTAGAGGTTACCCTTTCTGTATTTGGCACGACAGCCCCGTCACCTTTCATGGCTCCATTTCTTGTGCTACCAATTGAATCTGCCATAACTCCTACAGAAATTTTCCTTGTCTGGCTAGAGGGATGGATATTGCTGCCAAAACTCCTACAACCACTCGTTCGCTCCTGAATACATAGTTCAAATCCATGAATATCTTAACTTTTTGTCCCTCAATAATAGAAACACTGAAACTAAAATTATAATTGGTCGTAGCCAGCAATAACAGTGAGAAGGGCATTGGAAAGTAATGGACAACATATTATTTCTTATTATCGGGTGCTTTTTGTAACGATTATTGGGAAGCTTTTCTTCATCGTTTTTAACAAATCTCTTCCAATTTTGTTAATAGCGTTTTTTACAAAAAATATCCGTAAGTGGAGATAAATTAATTAGTTAAATAGGAAGAGATTAAGAAACCAGAATCATAATAATAAAAATTACAAGCACAAATTAATAATAAATATAATATCACTAGTTAAATTAATTAAAGGTCTTAACTAGTCAGAAGTCAGAACAAAGGAAAAGCACAAACTAACTAACAGGACAAATTCCGCAGTGATCAACAAAACAAAACCTAACGAATCAATTACCCAGTGTTTCATATTGTTATAAATGAATTAACGAAGTAGCATAAATAAATTAGGTAAATAGTGACCAAACTAAGTCAGATCAGAAAAGTCGCCAAATCAAGTTTGCAGCCACTTACATCATGCAAAAATTGACGCGCTTCAGCATCCATTTTCAGTTGTAATCCCCGCTAAGCATGGACGTGATTAACTAACCTGAAAAAAAAGTAACAAAAAAAATCAAATAAAGTTTAATAGAACAAATCCACACAAAACTCGGTTCAATTGCTCCTGAAGCCTCTGTTCAAGTCAGCAAAACGCAAAATACAAAAGAAACCATCAGTTTCGGAAGCTCCTTATCATCTCAACAGCCAAACAGAGTGCAAATAAAACCTCGCAAATCGAGAAGAAAAAGCATGCATATCGCGTTCAAAGGGACTAACAACGCGAACAGGGAAATGGAAAGGAAATTCCAAAATTAACCCGAAGCAAACTAAGAATCGGAACTCGCAAATCGATTACCTGAGCAGAAACCCGAGAGAGAGGAATTGAAGAATTGGGAATCGGCTCGTAGAAACAGGCTGCAGTGTGAATAGAGATTTGCGCGAAGGAGGAAACACACTTACGGAGTAACTCACTCTTCTGTGGAGCGAGGAAATGAGGAATGTGAATTTGATTTGCTGCAACGAGAAATGGAAACAAAACCCGAAAACTAAAAGGCGGGAAAAGGGTGTGAGAGGCCAAACCGTCTTCGAGTTAATATTGTCAGCATGGTGCGCATTGCGCATGACTGTTCACTATACATATATATATATATTTGAATTACAATTTAAAATTGTATTAAAAATACTAGTAGTTTTGATTTTTAATTAATTGATGGGAAGGAAAGACCAAAAGATTCAAGACTTCATACCGTGTAATACTATTTAAATAACACCCTGAAAGTTCATAGGAATTTAGAATAAGTTTATTTATTTTTTACTTTGCTTCAGAGAATACGAGTGTTTTTTATTTGATGAATCAAAGACTAATTTTGTTCGTAGTACATGATAGTTGTTAGATAAGAAAATTGTATCCATGATAAAAATTAAACACAAATTTCTTATTAAATAAATTATTCTTACTCATGTAAATATAAAAAAATCGTATATCATTGCATCGACATTTTAAGTTAAAACAAGTTTAATTAGAAAATGTTTAGGTACTTATTTATCAAGATAATTTCATTTTTTATAGCCCCATAACTAAACTAATATGCTTATAAAAAAAATTGAACTAATACTATGTCTTTACTAGATTTTACTTGTCAAACTAAGAAATTATTGAAGTTCATGTGTCAATCTTGCCAAATTTAGTGATGTTTAACTAACTTAACCAATACATTGGGAACAACTGATATCTATAATCGTTAATAATCTATAACTATTAATAATCAAAATTATTTCATTTAGTGTTTATATTTTGAATATCTATAATAATAGATAAATGGATATCCATCTTGATAATGATTTTTTGTCTTCACTTTTTCTAGACGATTTTATCTCTAATAAACACCAACAGTCTTTACATGATTTAATAAAAAAAATAACAAGAATCATTTGCAAATGAGAAATACAAAATTTGGATTACCCATTCCATTCAACTAAAACTAAGTAATCGTAGTCACCCACTAGCTTTTCCCCACTCTTTCATTTTTATGCCTCCTTCCCTTCAACTCCACAGTGTAGAACATAATTGAAGATTTATCCCTTTTAAGTTATTGTTTCATTACCCCTTGAGTTTTATGCTTTTTGAAGTCATTTATTCACTCAGCGTACTAAAATTTTACTCTCTTGTTACATATGTGATGTCCTGTGGAGGATTCTTTTTTTTTTTAGTTTTTTGATTTGACATGGATTAGAGTGATGTTTCGAATTTTGATCAGTTTGATTATTTTTTTTGAGTTATTGGTGGTCTTGGATTGTTCTTAAGCATTATTTTCTTATTTGACATTTGCGAAAAGGAAAAGGACTTATGAAAGCAAGGAATCCCTTTTCCTTCTGTTACTTTCGTTGTCTTACGATATTTTTTTTTGTTTCTTACTTGAATTTGTAGAGTTTCAAGCCAAAAGATAAGGTGCATGCATATTGGGAATTGAATTTTTACCACTAAGATTTAGGTGGCTTAAATGCAAAGTGGAAGATTGTATTTTACTATATGAAGCTTATTTGAATGGATGCATTGAAAATTATTTTTGTTTCAATTTCCAAGAGAACTTATTTGAATGGATGCATTGAAAATAGAATTAGTGGAGAAATAACACATGAAGAGAGAGAGTGTGAGAATAGACATTGTGAAACAAAGTCATTTTGTTGGAGAAAAATGTCTTTGTGTGACAGTGTTGTCATTTCTTGTAACCATTGAGTGGGGTGCTTGGGTTTGTAGAGTGATACACAATTTAAGGTGTGTTATAATTTTGTAATCATTTTGTGAGGAAATACTTTTGAGACAGTTCCGTGGACGTAGGTAAGAGGTGTTGAATCACGTAAAATTCTTGTGTTTGTTATTATTTTTTCTACGGTGTAATCTTTATGGTGTTCTCACGATCCTTTATTGGTGTGGGTAATTTTATTTGTAGGAGCATTGATTACCCAACAAAATTCTAGTTGATTGTGTTGTTGTGAAAGGGCGTAGAAGTCCTAAAATCGTTGGCGAAATGAGCGGTTTGGTTCTTGGTGACAGTTTTTCGTTACTGAATTGTGGGATCGGTGGTAAGTGTTGTTGTATGACTCAGACTTTTTCCCTACGACTCTAACCGCGATGGTGAATTTAGAGGTCACAAAGTACAGCAAAGCCACAGGGATTGGCGAAGGTGGCAGTGGTGGGAAGAAGAGGAAAGCTAAAAGTATCTGGAAGCATTACTTTGCAATGCAAAGAAGACTTCACCAGTGTCGGCACTTTGATGCAAAGAATGCGACTGAGGGGTGTGAAGTTAAGGAGAATTTAAGTTTAAACAGTAATGTTATGAGTAATAATTTAGTTAGTGATGTTCCTATGTGGAAAACTATTGAGGGTGTTTCTTTGTTTGATATCCAGTTAATATTGAAGGTAAATGTTGTACTTTAGAAGAGAGAGTGAATTCCAAAGGCAAGTGTGGCAATGGTGGGTTGAAAATAAATGCTCCTAATGTTTCTGCGTTGAGAGACAATGCTAAGAATGATTTGGAATGTCTTTTAAACTCAACAAATGAGGAATGAGTATATGAAACTAAGTAAAAATCATAATCCTATCTTTTTACATGTGTTGGGTGTGAAAAATCCTATAAAAGCTCTATTTGGTAGAATACAAAGGTGTTATGACAAAATTATCATGTTGATCAATATCTAGGAAAGGAGTACAGGACATTAGATATATGAAAGGAAAACAATTAATCCATAAAATCCATGTTACACACAAGATTGACATTCACAGAAAAAAAAAATGTTATTTTTCAAATTTCACCTCAAGCAAGTGTTTCTCAATGCATTCCTCAAATTGTCGCATTTAAGACGTACCACCAATAAGTTCTTAAATAAATAGAATCAATATCAAATATGCATGAGTAACTTCTATAAATTAAAACTTTTTCAATGTAGTGTAGTTTTAACATGTATATTTATCTACATCAATTATTTTAGTGGCTTAACTACTTTGGTAATTGTTCTTACCAAAATCCGGAACCTTGGCACGTCAGGGATGACGTGGTTGAGTGAAGTCCCGAACTTTGCCCATCGGCGTTGAGGGTGTCTTTGATAGGAGAGGGGACCTGCAAAACAAAAGACTCTGACACTCAAGTAAGAATGTGTGTAAGGAGAGTAAAACAAGTAATGTTGTAAATAGCTCGTATGAGCGAAAGAGAAAGAGAGGGGCACAGGCTTGTTGCCGTGTGCTGAGTGTGTGAGAGCAGGTCATGTATGACTGCATGCAAAGGGGTTCGATGAAACCTGTATTTATAGAAGATGAGCGAGGGTGCTAGTCCTTGTTTGTAGGGGTTTTTGTTAGCCTTGTAGATAATTTCCGGCTTATAGATGATAATTGGGAGCTTAAAGATAATGTTAGAGATAAACATTTGAATTATAGATAAAGGTAGAAGATATTTGTACCTTGTAGATAGTGTGGCGTTATAGATAATTTAATACATGTCAATAGATAAGATATTCAAATATATTTGAATAGTAGTTAAGTTAGAGATAACCTGTTTGTTGGGGAGCCCGGCTGCTAACGGCCATGTGTTTTTACTCCTGTAGCAAGGCTGACGTGGAGGGTGGACACGTGTCTCTGAGTGTCATGTAGGATTTGTGGGTCCTAGACAGTACATAAGCCCCCCAAGCATTGAGCCGGTTTGCGGGCGAAATAGGTTGTCGAGTACTTAACTACTATTCAAATAGAGGGTGATGAGTTTTTCAAGCTCCCTGAGTGTGGATGAGCGTTGTTTGGTGTCGAGCGTGGTAGCCTTGAAAAATGTGAGAGTTGCAAGTCGATGTGGCTTGTTAAGCCCCCGAGCTTGGACATGTGTTGTCCGAGCTGCTTTTGCCAAGTTGTCCATGATGGACATGTGTCAGGTGAGGTAATTCATCAGATTTGACAACTCTGCCCTTTTTTTGACTGTTTGAGAGTTTATTTAAGATAGTTCGTAATGGTTATCTGCTGTAACGGGGGCGTACGACACTTGTGAGGTACTCTTGCATACATGTCACACGCAGAGTGGGCACGTACTAGAGTAATGGTCGTACGCGAGTGGGGGAACGTTATGGTGCGAAATTTTAGAGCACCACTTTAGCTGCCACCAATTACCCAAAAGTCCATCTCCCCTATAAATGGGGTGGACATTTGATTCAGGTCATTGTTCGTTGTCCTCTTGCTTATTTGCTCTCTTGTGGTTTTAGATTTTTTGGCCTCTTATTCTTTCTTCGTTCTTTAAGGTACTTCTTTCATCATGTCTTCTTCTTGTCTGATTCCACCATTGGTTTGGGTGATAGTGATTCAGGGGGCTCGATTTAGCAGCCCATTAGAGATCGGGAGGCCATCTTGATAGGCGGTCCCTCGTTTGAGGATACTTGCCGAGGTGTCTCCGATAGCAAGTCGTCCTCGTCGGAAAAGGTAAGAACTTCGCATTGAACTGGTGGGGCAACTTCTCGCCCTCGCAGAAGGGTGTAACCTTTTGCGACTGCTGGGGAGTCAATCCTAGTTACTATGATTATCTCCCTTTTTGCTTCTGTGGGTGCGAGGAGAGTTGGTGGCAGTAGAGATGTGAGGTCATCTCCTCGTGTTCGACCTAGCATGAGTGTTGGGTTATTGTCGTCCGTCTCGGGCATTGTTGGGTATGAGTAGGTGAGGGACGATGTGCTGAAGTATAGGTCATCCTTGACCTCAGTGGTGAGCATCGTTGTGCTTCAGAGCCAGGTAAAGATGGTGAATGCTGAGGACTCCTATAAGCTGGTCGTTCAGGCTTGTGAGAGTGATGACTTCCCATTTCTGAGGGCGGTGCCCAGTTGTACGCCCTTCTTTTTTATGTGCATATGCTTGTTCGAGGTCTTGGGTGTTATTCTGCCCTTGACCGCATTTCAATGTGCTTTGTGGAGCACTTAAATACGTCCTCGTCCTAGCTTCACACAAATAGTTGGGCGATGGTGAGGGTGTTTGAAATCTTGTGTCCTTTCTTCAACATCCGGCCTAGTGTGTTGTTCTTCTTGTTTTTCTTCCAAATGAAACTGTTTGGCAAGATTAGATGGGCATCCTTGAATAGTGTGTCCTAGAAGCTGTTCGAGTTTGACGCAAACGTATTTTGCCGTTTCAAGGACCCTTTTTTCAAGGTTCTGGCTATTGATGTCGAGGTTGATGGAATGCCATTGATGTTCAATAGGGACGGGGAGCTCCGTTTCCCGCTTTACTGGCAGTATGATCATACCAGGTTCAAGTTGTATGACGAGGATCTACTGACCCTTATGAAGAGGGTCGATAAAGCAATCTTGAAGCAGCTGTCGGCCTCATTGGATGCGCGGTCCATTTTGTCTCTTCCGTTGGCAAGTGATCCTCTTGTTGCCTTGGATGGTAAGTGCCTAACCTATGTCTAACATGTGTTTGTGTTATTGTCTTGGCTGTTTTGTAGGAATAATGGGTGACTTTGCTTGGAGGCCACTCGTGAAGCAGGTCGAACTTGCAGGTGGGATCGTGCCACCGTCTTTTGCTGCTCTGTCTACTGGAGAAGGGAGTTAATCTGCTGGTGTGTTTGGCCCTGTTGTTGCTGCTGCTTTGGTCACCCCTAGCGCTCCTTCGTTTGTTTTGGCAAAGAGGAAGAGAGACGATTTTGCTAGGTCGTCTTGCTGTCAAAAGTCGAAGGCCTCTATGAGCCTCCACGCCATGAGGCAGGCCACGAGGTTGATGCCTACTGCGTGATGTCTTCCAACCGAGCAAGATGTGCCTCCGACTGCGCCTACCGTTGAGGTTCATGCTACTGCTGTTGAAGCTACTCCTGTTATCCCTGCCCATTCACCTCCTACTGTTGATGTTGTGTAGGAGGCTACTCTTGTTATTGTTAAAGTAGTTGTGCTAGCTGCTTAGGATGGTTTGTTGTGGTTCTGCCTTCCACTGTTGCGGCTCCTTTACTAAGTGTCGATGTAACGACCACTGGTGCTATGGCATGCCTCATTCGTCGACTTCGATGGCTCTCCTTGCTGTTATCTTGGTGGCTATGGTGTCACCTTCTTCGTCCTTGTGCCCTCATATCTCCCTGGATCATTTGTACACCTCTATGTTGATTCACTATGGGGTACTACTTATAGGCCGGAGCAGAAGACCCCGACTGGCTTTGTGTCAGCCTTCGACATAAACCTTATTACGTCGGCTGGGGTGCAGAATGCCACTGATTTTTCCAAGGTTTTTCTCCAAAGGAGCTTGATGATTTTGGAGGAGAATGAATTGCGGCACCAAGAGGCGGTGCAAAAGATTGCATCTCTGGAAGTGGAGGTTGCCAAGTGAAGGGTTACTGCTTGGACTCTTTGGCGAGTGGAGCACCCGAAGGTGGTTGGTGCCACCGTTGCTTTTGCTGAGGTCGTAAGGACGAACCATCAACTGTCTTTCAAGGTTGGCAGTGCCTTGGCCAAACTGCTGCGCACCTGGTTGGATGGTGATGACCTGTTTAAGCGCTGCAAGGGCTTGCAGGTTGAAAAGTTGGACTTGGGTGCAAAGTGGAGAGCATGGCGACTGAGAAGGATGAGCTTGCCAAGAGGATTACTAAGTTAGAGGCCCGACTTACTGATTCAGAGTCCAAGCTGGTAGAGTCTGAGTTACGGGTGGCCAAAGAGAGGGAGGCCGACAAGGAGCTTGAAGAGGAGTTGCTCTTGTACAAGAAGGAAGTTGTGGAGCAGCATGAGAAAGGCTTTGAAAAGGCTGTTAGGCAGGGTAGTTTGTTTGCAAAGGACCTCGACTTGGGTCAGGATGTGAAGGATGACATCCTGCTTGATGAGGAAGTGATTGCTACTAAGGAGGAGGAGGAGGCTGCTGATGAAGGGCAGGGTGTTACAGAGCAAGGCGATGATCCCATTGTCTAGGTTGCCTTTGTCTTTGTCTTTTTCTTTTTTGTTTTGGAATTTGGCCGCATAGGCCTTGTAACTATGACAATTTATTCTGTTTTTCTTCAATGCACAAGCTTTCCTTTGATGACGGATTTTGAACTGTATATATCTTGTGTGTATGTATGTATGTTGCCTTTGTCATTGCAACACTTCGTACTTGTGGTCGTATGAATAAGCTGTAGACAACGTAGGAAGCAAGACCTTGTTGATGTAGAAGTAGGACCGTGGTGGTTTTGTAAAGAGTGTCGCAGAGTCATCTCAGGTTTGATTTCAACCTGATTAAAGGTCTTGTCACCCATCTGGTAGGGCTTCCTTCTATTTTGTGGAGCTTCTCCCCTGATGGTTGTAAGAAGTTATATTTGACTAGCTCCTGTTTGAAGGTATTGCCTAACCAGTGTGGGGGTAGGTCGTTGGACTTGCTGAGTGTATCTTCTGATGGTTATCAGGAATGAGTGTAAGTTGCACCTGATTGAAGGTCTTGCCATGCAATCAGGTGGTGGGTCACCCTGACCTATAGAAGTACTCCTCTAATGGTTATGAGGAGTGAGTACGAGCTTCAACCTGATTAAAAGTCTTACCAAATAGTGGGGCGACAGTTCGCTTGGTGGACCTTAGACCATTGACGGTGATCGTCCTAGCTGCTCCATGTGAGCGAACTAAGGGGATGCCTTGGGTTCGGTAGAGGTAGGTACCAAGGGCAGACCTTGGGTTTTGCAAGAGTGTGTACCAAAGGCGTACCTTGGGTTTTGATACCAAGGGTGGACCTTGAGTTTTGGTACCAAGGGAAGACCTTGGGTTTTAGATAAGCTTGCATTCATGCACGTATAAAAGTTAGGAATATGAGGGATTGTCAATGGTAGACCTTGCATACCTTAAGTTCCCGTGGAGATGGAACTTTAGTAATGTGAGGCTTCCCCAAGGGTGGTCCTTGGGTTTGCCGAGCCTTGGACTAGGGACGTGTTTGTCCTAAGTTTTGTCAAACCTTCGGAGTTGTGTCGAGGCATACCAAGGATAGGCCTTGGGTTTTGTAGACCTATAAGGATCACCCAACATGAAGCTTTGAGTTGGATGAGTCTTGTATGCAACATAGGTGTCGTGCTCTTGCATACATGACATTCGTTGTGGTTGGCGTCTACTGGAGATGAACTGGCTTGCTCTTGCATACGCGCATCTTACAAAGTGGTAGGTGCTGGAGACTTGATGGTGTGAATAAGGGGGACTCACTAAGGGCAGACCTTGGGTTTTGCGAGCCCTGTTGAGGATTGACCAAGGACGCACTGGATATGTGGTGATATGCTCTTGCATATATGCCACTCGTCGTGGGTGACATATACTAGAGTTGTAGTAGGATGCTCGTGCGCACATGTCGTGGGTGGCATGTACTAGAGGCTTTGTAGTATGTTTTTGCATATATTCCACTCGCCGTGGGTGACACATACTAGAGACATAGTGTTATGATCTTGCATGTGCGTCACTCGATGTAGGTGACACACACTGGAGACATAGTGTTATGATCTTGCGTGTGTGTCACTCGCTGTGGGTAGCACACACTAGAGTCTTAATGATAATATGCTTTTGCATGTATGTCACTCATCGTGGGTGTCATACACTAGAGACTTAGTAGGATGCTCGTGCGCACATATCGGGGATGACACGTACTGAAGGCTTAGTAGGATGTTCGTGTCCACATGCCACTCGGTGTGGGTGACATGTACTAGAGTCATAGATGGTACGCTCTTGTGTGTGTGTAACTTGCCGTGGGTGGCACACACTATATCCGTGATAGTAATATTCTCTTGCAGGCATGCCACTTGTCGTGGGTGGCACACACTGGAGGCTTGGTAGGGTGCTCGTGCGCACATGTCACTCGTCATGGGTGACATGTAATGGAGTCACCATCGTGATACGGTCTTGCATGTGTGTCACTCGCCGTGGGTGACATGTACTGGAGTCACCATCGTGATATGCTCTTGCATTCGTGTCCCTCGTCGTGCGTGGCACACGCTGGAGTCATAATGCTAGAAAAAGAGCTCACCAAGGACGGACCTTGGGTTTTAAGAGTCTCATAGGTACGACTATAGATGTTTTTGTTTTGATAAGAGAGATGCGAGAATGAAGGGATGCAAAATTTTAATCAATGTATATAATTGAGTACGAATTCCCTTGTTACCCCAGATGAGCCGCATTAAAAACCCTCCAAGCTAAAACCCTAGATTTTGTATTTTTGGGACAAAAGACTTGAGTAGGGAAAAAAGTACAATATTGGGTTCAGAGTGTAGGTCAACTGAAGTAGAACTTCAGGTGGGTGGTATTCCATGTTCGTGGGATTGCTTTACCATCCAGCTCTTGTAGTTGGTACGCTCTGTTGTCGAGGTTAGTTGTGACCCAGAAGGGACCTTCCCAATTGGGGCTAAGCTTTCCCACTCGAGGATTTTTTTCTGGCTTCACCTTTGACTCTTTATACGAGGTCGCCAGGTTGAAAGGCTCGTGGTTGAACCTTTGTATTGTATCTTCTGGACGCTCAAAGTTTAGCTGCTTCCTCCTTAATACTTGCCATTTCGCGAACTTCTTTGGTGGTTTCAAGTTCTATCCTCATATTCTCTTCATTCTGCTATTGCTGAAATAGTAGTCTCCTTGTCAACGATTCCTTGACTTCTACGAGGATCATGGCGTTTGTGTCATATGTGAGTCGGTAAGGAGTTTCGTTGGTGGTTGTCTAGGGTGTGCAATGGTACGCCCAGAGTATTTGTGGAGTTCTTCTTTCCATAGGCCCTTAGACTTATTGAGCCTAGTTTGCAAGGCCCTGAGGATGACTATGTTAACTGTCTCTGACTGTCCGTTAGTTTAGGTATGCTCGACAGAGGTGATTAGGTGTTTGATGCCTAGCCTTGTCAAGAAGTCTTCATAAGTCTGAGCTTTGAATTGGGTGTCGTTGTCCGTGACAATGGCGTATGAGAGGTCGTACTTGTAGATGAAGTGCTTTCAGGTGAATTTTTCCACCTTGTTGGTCGTAATGTCCCGAAGTGGTCTTGATTCTATCCACTTGGTGAAGTAGTCAATTGCGACTAGTAA
Organism: Glycine soja; assembly: GCF_004193775.1. Classification (NCBI taxonomy): domain Eukaryota; kingdom Viridiplantae; phylum Streptophyta; class Magnoliopsida; order Fabales; family Fabaceae; genus Glycine; species Glycine soja. Next base: position 38,767,467 of record NC_041011.1, on the reverse strand, counting down.
GTATGTGACAGCTCCTAGGGCTTTTGGCAGCGGTCCTAGTATGTCCATTCCCCACATGGAAAAGGGCCAAGGAGAGCTCAGGCTTAAGGTTATTAGGTGGAGTATGTGGCACATCTGCAAACTATTGACATCATTTGCATCTCTTGGTGAAGTCAAGGGCGTCTGCCCTCAGTGTTGGCTAGTAGTAGCCTGCTCGCACCATTTTGGTGGCTAGGGAGCGTCCTCTAGTGTAGAGTCCATAGATTCCTTCGTGAAGTTCTCTCATGACGTAGTTTTCCTGTTGGTTGTTTAGGCATTTGAGTAGGGGTGTTGTCAACCCCTTTTGAATAGCTTGCCATCAAGGATGACTTAGCAGTTGGCCTTTCGTCTAAGGCGTCGGGCTTCGTCCTCATTCATTGGTAGGACCCCCACCCCCCGTATTAAGAAGTTTTTATAAGGGGTCATCCGGTTTGGTTTCTCCTTTTCTTTAGTCATAATTTCCTTAGCATCTGTGGTGACAGTTTGGAGCGTCTCTTGGATGATGGTCTTAAGGTGCCCAACCTTCTTGTTGCTGGCTAGCTTGGAGGGTAGATCCGCTCAAGTGTTGCTTTCCCTGGGATGAGAGACTTCGTTATGTGAAATTACTTGAGTAGCACTGTTTCCTTGGTTTAGTAGCCATGTAGGATGCCACATAGAATTTGTGGGTCCTGGACAGAACATAAGCCCCCCAAGCTCTGAGTTGGTTTGCGGGCAAAAGAGGTTGTCCAATACTGAAAGAGTTTTGTCCTGTGTCGAGGGAGCTTGTCTGATGTCAAGAATGGTAATCTTGACAAGCAGAGGATGACGAGTTTGTCAAATCCCCCAAGTATGGACGAGCGTTGTCCATAAAATTTACCTTTGGCCATAAAATTTCTTAACATAACCTTAATCACCACCAATATGAATAATTATCATTATTGTCATCATTATCATAACTATTATTGATCATTATTAGCATTATCATTGTTATAAGTATTTAGAAATTTTTAATATCTCTAAACAATATTTTTTCCGATATGGTTCCTAAAACTTATATTTGTTTTTTAATTGAGTATTTGTCATTAATTTTCCTTAACAAAGTTAAACGAAAGGATCCAATTAACAAAATAAATACAGGTTCAAAGACTCTATTTAAAAAAAAAAGTTCAATAAACCTAATTAAAAATTATCAAATAATCAAGGACTTACAAATTAGTTTAACCTTTTTTATCACCCAAGCTACTAAAGTGAAACTTTAATCTTAATTAGAAAATAGGATAAAATGTGTTTGAAGTCTTTTAAGATTTGATTTGAATTGATTTTAGTCCTTATTGCCTTCATTCCAAAATAAGTATCACATTTAGTTTTTCAATGTAATCTTAATTTTTTCCACCAATAATCCTAATAAATGTTACTTTAGTTTTTTTAATATAATATTAATACTAATATTTTTCTTCTATTTAATAAAGTTAGTTTTATAAAACTATCATTCTATTTTATCTATTTATTATTTTGTCAAATTAAAATGTAATATTCAAAAACCAAATTCTATCACTTTTAAAAAAGAAGAGGGATTAAGAAGCTTACAAAGAGATTGGGAACTAAAACTACTTTAAAAAAAAGGAATTAAAATCAAATTCAACCAAATTATAAGAGACTTAAGATACATTTTATTCTAGGAAACAATATTACTTCTGGACTTTTAAACAAGAAACAAACAATAAATTAATTAAGATCAATTGAATAGTTAATTTAATTATTTTTAATCAATAATATTATAAATTTATATTTTATTCTAAAAATGTTTATCAAACTAAGTAACATCTGGTTTTATATTTGTTCAGAGAAAATGCGTAGCTAACTCTATGCATTAAACAAAAAAAAGAAAATTTTCTTTCAATTTTTTGATTTTTCCATTTGATTTTATTGTTTGGGAATTATTTTTCCTTAATTCTTTCCATTGTATCAATGAAGAATCTATAAGAATTCTCAATTCCATATCATTTCATTTTTAAAAATTTAATCGTAATGGAAATAAGAAAGACTAATATTCCTTTGGAAATATTACCCGAATGATATTTCTTCTCTTATAGGTAATAAGTATATTATTTGTAATTCAATAGAACAAATTTCTTATATTGTTATTAGTTCAATAAATATATTTATTTACATAAAAAATAATAAAAGGAGATCTATCTTAAATTCTTGTATATGAAATTTGATTCTCGTGAATGAAACAAAACATAAAAAAAGATCATGAGTAACTTGATGATGCTATTGCCATTATTAATAGTTTAATAATTATTCCTTAAAATAAATAGTTCAATAACTATATCTACTTACAAAGAAAATAAAATGAGCGACTTATATTTTTTATTAGCTTTAATGATTAATCTTTATAAAAAATTACTAAAAATATTTAATGATACGTCATTTTTCAATTATGTTTCTTTCCTTTACTAAACTCGAATCAAATACAAAAATAAATTGTTTGAGTGCCGAAAGTCCGAAACTTATTATTTGACTTCAAAATAAGTTATTGTTTTTATCTTATAATAATCGTCCTATAAAAAAAATTATTCTAAATATTAGCTTTTATTTGACTTCAAAATAAGTTATTGCTTTTATAATATTAATGATATGATAAAAAAAAAACTAATAGATAAAAAAAGTACTTAGAAAACATTTTTTCAAGAACGTTAAAGGTAAAGTTTAGATGGAGGCAATTGTGTATTTTACTGTAACCAACCAAGGCCGAGTACTATCAGCGTGTTGCACATTTTGGTTATCTTTAGCACAGTGTTGAAGATAACGAACGAATAGTGCCATTACTGTAACCAACCATGGTTTCCGTCTTCAACGAGATCCTATTCCCGCCGAACCAAACCCTTCTTCGCCCCTCCCTCCATTCCCCAACCTCTTTCTTCACCTCTCCCACTCGAAAATTCCCTCGCTCTCGCCCTAACCCTATTCTACGCTGCTCCATTGCGGAGGAATCCACCGCGTCTCCGCCCAAAACCAGAGACTCCGCCCCCGTGGACTGCGTCGTCGTCGGCGGAGGCGTCAGCGGCCTCTGCATCGCCCAGGCCCTCGCCACCAAACACGCCAATGCCAACGTCGTCGTCACGGAGGCCCGAGACCGCGTCGGCGGCAACATCACCACGATGGAGAGGGACGGATACCTCTGGGAAGAAGGCCCCAACAGCTTCCAGCCTTCTGATCCAATGCTCACCATGGTGGTATGTGATGTTTCTTTCGCGGAATTCGGTTTTGAGCCTAACTTGACCCTAAAAGTTAATTCGGGTTCAATAGGTCAATTATTTGTATTATCATTTCAAAATTATCTTTTTTTATCTCTTTATCCACTTAATTGTTTCTCATTGATGTTTGCAGAGAGAATAATTAAGTAAAAATATGTAGGGAAAAAAATAATTAATGCATCTAAAAGTTAGAAATTGATCTTATAAAAATGGACAAACAAATTTCTGAAAATTATCTTTTATTTAGGGATAGAGGGAGTAGCTCATAGGATAAGGGTTACTTCCACTTACTATTTTGGTCATATTATTACTGATGTGGGATCTGCAACACAATTCAATGTCTTTGTTTGAGTGAGAAATGCTAGGAACAAAGTAGTACTTTCTAACACAACATTATACCATTGAGTGTTGTCTGAAATTTATTGGAAATTACAAATTTTCATTGGTCCCACTACTTACTTAATGAGTCTTTATCATTATTTTGTAGTTTTCAATAATTTTTAACTATTAGTAGAGTGTCTAGTAAAAATAGTGTGTCTCTAGCACTCCTCGCAGTTGAATTGTTGGTAATGTAGTTTTGGTTTTTGCATTTGGCAGGTGGACAGTGGTTTAAAGGATGAGCTTGTTTTGGGGGATCCTGATGCACCTCGGTTTGTGTTGTGGAACAGGAAGTTGAGGCCGGTGCCCGGGAAGCTGACTGATTTGCCTTTCTTTGACTTGATGAGCATTGGTGGCAAAATCAGGGCTGGCTTTGGTGCGCTTGGAATTCGGCCTCCTCCTCCAGTGTGTCCTCTTTCCTTTCTTTGATTTTGTTTGTCAAATGCAATGTCCGGAAGGATAAAGGGCAACTGTTCTTAATTTTGTTTTCTCATGGAATATAATGTTGACAAAGGTGACAGGGTCATGAGGAATCGGTTGAAGAGTTTGTTCGTCGGAACCTTGGTGATGAGGTTTTTGAACGGTTGATAGAGCCTTTTTGTTCAGGTTGGAGCATTGACTTGTTTGCTCTCTTTTTTGTTATTCTTGTTAACCTCTAACCAACCTTCTATTATTATGTGTTACTTTTTGACCCAGGGATATTCAGTTTTTAGCCATTAAAATGTAATCCATCATGATGGCTGACTAATAGCTCAATTGAATAAGACATTTATAGACTCCTGAAAGAATGTTTCATATTCATTGTCTAACTTGTCTTTTGAAAACCCTCTGATTTATATTGCATATAAGGGAAAAGTTTTTCTTAATTAATGACTATATTTCTATGTTCATAATGACACTTGAATCTGTGACAGATCTGGAAATTTTAAGTAAAGGGCACAATACTTGTATATTTAAAATTGTGGGAGCATTACTAATATTATGGGTTAACTTTTTGTACTGCATTTCAAATTATTGGGTTAATTTAGTATTATACATGTATATTATATTAAGAAAAATTAAAAATCCTGTGGAGGCAGCTTCCCCCAAACATCACAACATAGATCCTGCTTGAATTATTGTAATTGACCACTTTTTGGTGCAGTTCAGTATCTTTTTTATTATTATGTAGTGCTCCTTTAATCCACATGTAAAACTCAACCAAATACATGATTTTCCTGTTTGGGAGTTTGTTAGGGCCAGGGGAAGGAGAATAACTTGTGAAGAAACAAGTCCAATATGTCCTAGTTCATCATGGTTCATAGCATGTGGTGGTTTTGACATGTTAGAACACTTAAAACTTGAGTTAGCACATTAGCAAGTAATATCAACAAAAGCACCATTTTCTCTCTTCCCTCTGTTCCTCTTATAAATGTTATTGAAGTATATTTACAAATAAATAAACCATTGGACAAGCACATGCAAATTTTATATAAGTCAGCTGCAATGCCCCATAAAAGACTTGAGTGTGTCCTATACTATGCTTTCTTTTTTATGTAATCAGTGATAAGCTTACTTCATCTAGCTTTTCTCTCCTATTATGAATTTTCTTCTGTTTTTCAGCAGTCTTTTTTATTGAAAATTCTGTTGCTTACCTGAATTTTGTTATATAGGGGTCTATGCAGGCGATCCTTCAAAATTAAGTATGAAAGCAGCATTCGGGAAAGTTTGGAAGCTGGAAAAAAATGGTGGTAGCATTATTGGTGGAACTTTCAAAGCAATACAAGAGAGAAATGGAGCTTCAAAACCACCTCGAGATCCGTAATAATATATTTGCTCTGGATTTTTGCCATAATTTATTGAGTATTTCACTAATTCAATTAATCATGTAGGCGTCTGCCAAAACCAAAAGGTCAGACTGTTGGATCTTTCCGGAAGGGACTTACCATGTTGCCTGATGCAATTTCTGCCAGGTACTACATGTTGCCTAATACCAATGTCCTAGTTAAGTTTCTCCTATTCTCCAGATTGATGATCCTAGCCAATTGTGATCCTGTTAACAGACTAGGCAACAAAGTAAAGTTATCTTGGAAGCTTTCAAGTATTAGTAAACTGGATAGTGGAGAGTACAGTTTGACATATGAAACACCAGAAGGAGTGGTTTCTTTGCAGTGCAAAACTGTTGTCCTGACCATTCCTTCCTATGTTGCTAGTACATTGCTGCGTCCTCTGTCTGTAAGTTTCTTTCTCAAAAGAGTATTATATCATTTATTTATGTTAATTAATAACTGTTTTATCTGTGGAATCTTTTTAACTTGGGCCATATGTTAGTTTTCTTTGCGTGCCTTGGCACATGTATGTGCATATGCTTTTGTTCCTACAGTTGCATATGTCTCTGTTTATTATCCTCTGAATTTTTCAGAGACAAAATTGACTTCCTGTGCATCCCACCCACACTCGCACATAGTGCAAAGAAAAGCACAACTAAGCCCTGGTATACTTTTTTCCAGGCCTCAATTTTCATTGCAAGAGTTACCATATTTCCTAAAACCTATATTATCATTTGAAAATTTACAAAATATGGACAATTTTGTGCCTTTTCCATTAACAAAGTATCAGCTGATCGACCATAGACATTTTTCAGAATCAAGCTAGAGAGACATTTTTCAGGATCAAACAAGAGAGTAGGCATTTTTCATAATCAAACTAAGTAGAGCAGGACACGACCATAGTGTACATGCTGTGAAATTTATTGTCTTCGATGCTGAATAAACCAGTCTCCTTATATCAAAATTCCTTGTTTATTTTTTCCTGATTAAATTTAGAATGCCTTGTAATTTGTAAACTTTTTAGGGTATGGTATCCCACTGGTCTCTTTCTAAAGCAGGGGTTTAAGGACATGTCATCCCCTGTGGCAGGCTTTTCTTTGAGTCATATTACAAAAATGCATGTAAAAAATTAGTTGTTTGGAAATGGCCAAATTTTGGCATGATAATCCTGAATGTAAACGTTGAGGGCTGTTATTCACGACAACCTTTTACTATCTCTTGCAGGCTGCTGCTGCAGATGCACTTTCAAAGTTTTATTACCCTCCAGTTGCTGCAGTTTCCATATCCTATCCAAAAGAAGCTATTAGATCAGAATGCTTGATAGATGGTGAGTTGAAGGGGTTTGGTCAATTGCATCCACGTAGCCAAGGAGTGGAAACATTAGGTGAGTATTGATTTAATAAAGAAAAATTGGAGGCTTTCAACACAGTAAGTTCCACGTGTTTTTAATTATTACCATTCATGTTAGAACTGGGGACTGTGGAGTGCTTTCTAGTGCTATGACTTGTTTGATAACAAGAACATATTTGTGGGTTTGGCAGGAACTATATACAGCTCATCACTATTCCCCAACCGAGCACCACCTGGAAGGGTTCTACTCTTGAATTACATTGGAGGAGCAACTAATACTGGAATTTTATCAAAGGTGTGATATTTATATGATACATGAACAGTTAACGTAGATGCAGTTGGTTGAGCTGTTATGGTGTCCAATATGGTGAACATGAACTAGTTTTTCTGGGAAACTTCAAGGATTTTGTAAAGAGCTATTAATCATTTTCACAAGCTGGTTATTTGGGTGTTTTAAACAACTCTGGTCCAATGGCATTGTTTCAAATGTTTACACTCTTATGCATAAATAATAAAATATTGAGATTTTTGTTTCTTCAGAGAGCATTTGATATCCTAGAAGAGTACTGTCGGCCTTTCATTCTGCATTATTTTTTATGATTGGTGGTTCTGGGTTTTAGTCATCATCTCTGTTATTTGATTTCAAATGCTTTGATCCATACCTGTCATATATTTTATGTGTTTTGTTATTTTGCAACAAGAGCCATTTCTCTATTTGTATGATTAGATTTGTTTCCTTTCTTTTTCTTTTTTTATTTCTTCCTAAATTCTCTTGTTTAATGGCAGACGGACAGTGAACTTGTGGAAACAGTTGATCGAGATTTGAGGAAAATCCTTATAAACCCAAATGCCCAGGATCCATTTGTAGTGGGGGTGAGACTGTGGCCTCAAGCTATTCCACAGTTCTTAGTTGGCCATCTTGATCTTCTAGATGTTGCTAAAGCTTCTATCAGAAATACTGGGTTTGAAGGGCTCTTCCTTGGGGGTAATTATGTGTCTGGCGTTGCCTTGGGACGATGCGTTGAGGGAGCCTATGAGGTAGCAGCTGAAGTAAACGATTTTCTCACAAATAGAGTGTACAAATAGTAGCAGTTTTTGTTTTTGTGGTGGAATGGGTGATGGGACTCTCGTGTTCCATTGAATTATAATAATGTGAAAGTTTCTCAAATTCGTTCGATAGGTTTTTGGCGGCTTCTATTGCTGATAATGTAAAATCCTCTTTAAGTTTGATTCATTATCTACTTCATCCGTATTTAGCAAGGTAGCTATCAGTCTGCCTCTCCATTATTCCCCTCTATTCTTGGAGAGTTGGTAGATTTTAACTTGTTACTATATATGTAAGTCCAGGCAATGCTCTGTAACAATGCATGAGTTACATGATTATAATATGTCTTTTTATTTAAATCTATGTATTTTATTTGGGAAGTAGTTTACAAGTTCATTTTGAGGTTAAACGTAAACCATGCGGTATAAATACTTAAATTAAAATTGAGATGCCAAGTTGCTTCAATTCTGGCCCCAAGGGTAATTAATGATAATTTACTGATATTGATGAAATGAGGAGAGTTAAGCAAGATGCATGACGGAATCTGGAGTTCATCTAGTTATACAAGTTACAGATTGTGTTTGGATTAATGTTTGGAAGCCTTTGTACATAACAAAGCAGTGGGCTAAGAAGCAAGTATCTAACGTCAACTTTTTGCCTCCAAATAAAAGGTATTGTAGTCTCTGAAAGTCACATATTTTACATGTGTTCAAAGACCTAAAGAGGAATGGTAGCAACACATTCCATCAAACTTCTCCTTAGTCTCAAATGCGAAACTAAACATGGGCTTAATGAAGCTGACACACATGTTTAGTGAACCCGCTTACTTGAATATATTTTTTTATTAGTTGAATAAAAATCTTTAAACAATAGCCGTTTGAAATTTGACCAGAAAGGGTAAGGAACGAAGGATGCTTGGATTTAGAGAGCAAAATGTTTTGAGTTCAGTGTCTTTATATACTTACTCCTATGAGCAACGAAGAATTTATACTCGGCAACTTAGGGTTGGATTCTTGAGGCAAATAATAGTAGTATTATAATAGTGATAGAAAATTAGTACTACTACAAACAAATAGAGGTGAAGGTCAAGCCCCACTGTTAGTGTTAGACTATTCGGCCTAACGTGGGGACATGCATACATGGGAGATGTCAAAAGTTATACTAGAAGGTTTGACCAATGAATGAAACTCATAATTTCAAAAGTTATATGGACAATGATGACGGAGAAGGCAAGCAATGCAAAACAGGATGATAGAAGAACGGGAATGACAAAGGAAATTGGGCGATTTGGTCTTCACATGGCAAGACACATCTACTAGGGCTATTTAAGAAAAAGCGGGATGTGGGTTACACCTTGCTTTTCCAATTCAACACAAATATTACTGTATTCGAGACCAAATGACAGATTCATGGCTAATCCAAGCAACCTTATGGTTGGGATGGTGGGGAACATTTTACTTTTTTTTCTTTTCTTTTTTCACTCCTTTCAACATTTTATCAAATATTCCTCTTTAAGCTAGCATTTCCCATATCTTTAGATCCAAGTAATTATTTTCTTGTTCCCTCTTCAACTTGTTATTCATTGTGTGGTGAATTCAACATGAGACCAGGGTGAGGAAAATTGAGTTGGCCACGTGAGAGAATATGAGAACCGTGACGTGAGTCGTGACTCATGAGGAAACGAAGAATGTGATGAGTATCAGTAGTAGTGTCTTTTCTTTCTCTTTTTGGTTCATTTTTGCCTTATGAAGAGACATGGTTAGATATGCCATATATATGCACTCCATTCAATATTTTCTTTTTTGTCATTTCAAAATACTTTTTTCTTTTTCGGGCAAAATAGTTGTTACTTTAAGGTTATACACAAACTTTTTTGGAACAATTGAGTTTTTTTTTTTGGGTACAATTATATACACAAGAATTAAGAAAGTAATTAAATATGATCAATTTTAGAAAAATACAACTTTATTAATTATACTATCTTCGCATTCTATAAACTAAGACAACCTCTGGCTAAAATTCAGCCAATACTAGAATGGGTTAAAAGGAGTATGTTACAAAATTTGCTTATATATATAAAAAAAAGAGTAAATCCTCTCTATCTTTTTATTTTTATTTTTATTTTGATGCATTACTGGTGTGATGATTTTTACCCTGTTATATAAACAATAAAAAATAATCTCTTACAAAAACATAAAAAGTCATTCTTAATATAATTTTAATGTAATTATTATTAAATTAATATATTTTAATTATTTGACAATTCATAATTAAAGAACATACCAACATTAAAAGTGTTCCAAATTCTAATGTTTTCCTATTTTACTTAGGGCATATACCAAAATAAAAGAATAAGTTAAAAAAAGGGGAGAATTATTATTATTATTATTATTATTATTATTTTTAAGCAACAAATAATTTAAAATAAAGTAAAAGCTACTGATAATTATTGTGATTGGAAGGAATAATATATTAAACATAAAAATCCACTTTTTTTAAAGTATGTCTCCGATTCCAACATGTGTTTTTGATATTGAACAGAACTTATCTCTCTTTTTTATTCATATGTTATCAAATCGAGTTGATTGCCAGTCCCCAAGACCCGATCTCGTGTACCATCATTTTGCCATTAAAAAAAGTCAATAATATATTCAAACTTGTCATGTACTTCACTAAGCGAAAATATAATAACTTTTGTTCTTTATTTATTTATCATCGTAAAATAGTAGCTTTTGATATTGAATACCGGAGTCATGCATAATATAGAAAGCAAAATGAAATTAACCACATAAGAAAGAAATAATTAATGCACACGACAAACTCTGCACAAACGACAGAAAATGGTGGTGAACTTTGTCTAGTGCAGTTAATTCTCGAAAGGGAATGAAAGAACACTTGTAGAAATTCTGTTCTCATATTTAAAATATTTCTCTGCTATTCATACGCCACACTATGTTTTCCTTGGTACGTAGCAGTATTTGTAGCCTCACTTGCACCAATGCCTTGATACCATTTTGGTCTCTACAACCAAGATCCCTCACGAGCAACACGATGATTATATATATTCATTGAACATTGATTACGTGGATATTACATGTTTATACATTTATACAAGGTTTCAGATATCAACATTAATGTCCTCTTGTCCATCACTTGAATTTTGATCCCACGAATTGTCCAATATCTAGGTTCATTCCATCCTCCTCAAAACAGACTCAGTGTATTACTGACCACACGCTTTGTCTAACTATTGTCTCTGCCAACACCGTCCTCAAATTGCCACTAATTGAAGCGTTTAATCATAAAAATCTTGAACTACTCATGCATGATGATCTCATTTAATATTAGCTAATTATCTGAATATATGAAGCTTGAATTAATTAGTACAAAAAAAACATGTTGACAAGGTATACATACTATGTTGATTTTTACTAATTGACACGTGTAGTTGTCGGCTACCATGACAACATTTTAGGTCTACCAATTGCATGGAAGGAAGAAAAAGAGGAGAGGTGACCAATGGAGGGTGGCGCAGCAGCTGAAAAAGTCTTCTTCATAGCACTGCTCACGTTCTCTCTTTCTTTCTCTCTTATATATATATAAGGCCTTTATTAATGTGGCGGCTTCATGTGTAATCTAGCAAACTACTAGTAGTAGTTAGTTTCCTTCCACAATGGGCAAAGCCTCTAGTTCTTCCTCCTCCTCTATCTCCAGCTGCAGAAACCCTTCCAATTCAACTGCATCCTCTCTCACACACCAACATAGTCAAGACCACCTTCGCACAGATCTTAGGCTTGGACTAAGCCTTTCCGCTACTCAACATGTTGGCTCTTCTAGTTCAGGGTTTGTATTTATATATATACATATATATGCACAATAACATGATTTGTCATCATCATATTTTTTTTTTATCGGCAAATATTAAGAGTTGATTTGTTAGTTTTTTTTTTTAACAGGAATGATCAAATTTATGGCCTTTTGTCTGTTTTCTTTTTTCTTAATCATCCCATTAACCTTATATCTTATATCTCCTGTCATCATCATGATATGACACCTTAAAAAAAATTAAGAGTTTTGGTACTGTTATTGAGAAACTCTCTTCCTCTATCTCTCATTTGGTATTGTTCAAACTCATTCAACTATTGGCTCAGTACCAAAACTCTTAGATTTCTAAGTGTACTATATAGCAGCTTTCTTTCATGGCATAATGGGTTAATTTGTACCTAGCTAGCTTAAAGTCGTTCACCCTCTTAAGTATTTGTGTCATTTTCATATGTTAGGGGACACTGGCAACCGATGCAGCCACATCTAATAAGTAGTTTTTCACAAGCTACTGAAGTGAATGATTGCAGCGATCATACCAGCTTCTTTGTGAAGGTGTACATGGAAGGCATTCCGATTGGTAGAAAACTCAACTTGTTAGCTCATGATGGTTATCACGAGTTAGTAAAGACTCTTGAACAGATGTTTGACACTACCATTCTGTGTAAAGTCTAATGCTTATTCTCTCATAGTTATCTTTTTGCTTTGTGTTAAGCATCTTTAAGTTTCCTAGTTAATTAGTAACAATGAAATGTGGGTGTTTTGAACAGGGGGGACTGAAATGGATGGAGTGCAACCAGAGAGATGTCATGTTCTAACTTATGAAGATGGAGAAGGAGATTTGATTATGGTTGGGGATGTCCCTTGGGAGTAAGTTAACTCAGACTTAATTTCTCTCATAAACACATTCTCTTCCATTTTAAGCATTAATGTACTTAATTGCTTTTTTGGTCATGTAGGATGTTCTTATCAGCTGTAAAGAGGTTGAAGATCACAAGGGTGGAGGCATTCGGGTGATAAATGCATACATATGAAGAAGCTTTGCCTCTCCTGTGACTTCAAATTTAGTCCTATAGAGTGAGAGTCAATATTAGTGATTACTGATCATGAATCAAAGTGATGTATGTATATTCTTAGAGTATGTTTGGATATTGGTAAGGGATGAGATCATGAGAGCTAGCAAAATCAAAGGGAAAAAAGGGAAGGAAATGGAAGAAAAAAAATGAAGGATTAAATAATGTTTTTTCTCCCTTTATTTGGATATTTAAAACTTTTCAAATCTTCTAAAATTAGGAGATTTTGAAATAAAAGTGCATGGAAGTTCATATAATTAAGAATTAGTACATTTTTGTTTATTATAATTTCATCCTTTTGTAAAATTACTAAATGAAAAAAAAAACTAGAATGCTTTTTGTCCACGCCTCTACACTGGCTTTACCTTCTTTCTGGTTTCTGGTTTCTAGAAGTCAACTTTTTAACTTTTCTCACTACCGACATAATTTCCCCGATTGTTAAGACCCAGTTCCTCCGCATTCTCACAAAGAAAATCAATAAACCAAAGGAAAATTGCACAAAAATGTATGAGGACAGAAAAGCAAGGTTGAAACAGGTGGCATGGTGTGCGAGGAATAAGGAGCAATATAGGGACAGACATAATAGAATGTCGAGCGCAATAAAGTAATGTTACATTTATATGTATGCGTAGTTTGATTTTGATTAGTCAATACACAGCTGCTGTTTAGATTCGAATTTCATTCACATTAATGTTTGATTTTGATTAGTCTATATATACATAGATCCACAAGTATACAAATCAGATCTAGTCACATCTACAATTTAAATTCCGGAATGAATTTGATTTGCATACTTGTCTAATCATTTAATAAATTCTACAAAGACACTTACATAATATGCAGGCACAATTCTCTCAATCAGATATAGACCCATGTAGATTGATGATAGACAGGTTTCAACCTTTGCCAACTGTGGCTTCAGTTGACCCAAATTATTCTCACATTTAAATGTTGCTGGCCCAGCAAATTATGAAGATAGCAAAAAAAAAATAAAATAATAGAAAGACAAACTCTCAAGCAAAATAAGATTAAAAAAACTAATTGAATAACAAAAAAAAAACCTTAAGAAATTTTTCTTTTAATTTTTTAAAATGAACTGCAACTCCATAAAGGAATACGATATACACACTGTTATCTTATTTAATTAAATGTGAAATCTTTTATGTAAGAAGTTCTTATCAAGGATTAGAAAAGGTATGCAAGTACAATTTCGATGACAACGTCAAGATCTTTTTATGTGTTTGCAATCACAATCATATCAATTGCATATATCTGTAATTTTTTACAATATCAAAGAATGTGTGCAGCCATAATTTAAAACTAGTGCTTTATATGTTCCTCGAAGTTCTCTATTAGAATTCTCATGAAAAGAATTTGCCTACAATTTGTTTTCCATTGTGAGACCCTGTCAGTCACTATGCTTCTTTTTTATAAGATAAAAGAATCATCATCAGATAAAGTGCAAAGATTTTTTGAAATGACACCATCCTTGTCGTTTCAGGTTGTTAATTTGTCATGTTATTTTTTGTCATCTCGTGGGTTTCTTTCGGCAACAGCATCTAATAATCAGGAGCTAGGTGCATCATAAAATTTTGTATTCATAAACTTCTAGAAATAGTAAATTACAAAGGGAAAATTCCACGAACTAGGTATGTGCTTTCAGTACATTATTGTTAAATCTTTGCCAGAAAAAATACACTAGCAAGAAAGAAAAAAGGTTAATAAACAGTTTAGAAAGACTTCTGATTTGCACAGTCCAAGTTAGGTCCTGTATCTACGTTAAACATGGTTGCATATCTTTGAAAGTATCCAATCCTATCATTCACCCTTGAATCATCAGGAATTCCACATTCAAGTCCACCATTGATTATGTTAGTCACAAAGCCATACCCTGCAGTTCGATTAGCTGCTATGTCAGCTTGTGTTGGCACATATTTTCCAACCATCACATTGTGGCAAGAAGGTTTTGGCTTTTGCTGTCATCCAAAACCAGAGACCTGTTTGAAAGGCAAACAGTGAATTGTTTGACACCACATCTGGGTTTCTCAATCCATCAAATCCCAAAGCCTTCCCTGCTGGTCCATAGTTGTAGTTCCTGCACAAAATTTAATCTCAACTCATCAATATTCCAATTGCATAAACAAGTAGTATTAGTGATAAGCTAATAACTAATAATCATAATATTATCGAGAATTTAATAAAAACACATGCATAATATAAAGATTTTTACATTATCATTTAATCATAGATTGTTATATATATAATAATATTGTTGACTTAATCCACTAAAGTCAGCCTAATAGTACATGGTTTGAATAATTTGCATGAAGTTTAAGTTTAAACTTCACTGTTATTATTATATACCACCAAATGAGATGGTTAAGTTTTATAATAATTATTTTAAAAATATATTTAGGATATTTTTAATTGATTGACATAATAGAAAAAAAAAAGGAAAGAATTGGTTCGATTTCTTCTGATAATAAACACTAACAAACTAAAGATTAATATTTGACTTAAAAACAAAAACTCATAATATCCTAATATTATATGTGTAATGTGTATATATACCATGAAAGTTGAATTGGCCCTCTGCCTTTGTAACTTTGTCCAGGATAACAAGGCCATTGAGTGTTGGTGGAATCACAATAGTGACTTTGAGGGCTAATTTCTTCCTTGAAGCACAGTCCCCAAGCATAGGGTCCATCAGGTGCTGTGGCCCACCCACCTGTGGTTTCATGTGAAATCTGAGCAAGAAAGGCTGCAATCTCACGCTTGGGCGTGGTTGGACTACCAGTGGTGCCAAATCTAGGGAAGCGTTTGGATGCATTGATGAAGGAGTCGTAGGTGTAGAAGTTTCTGGCAGGGCATGCATTGTTATCTTTGTGGATGAAAATGGAGTCAAAAAGCTCTTTGCTAATGAGAGAAGAGATGGGTGATGGTGATCAACGAGCTTCAGCTCCCAAAGACAAGGAGTGAAGCAGAATAACAAAGCTTAATATACCCTTTGAGGGGAATGAGAATGCCATTTGCTAAACCAAAAGTTAGATGCTAGTATGCTACTAACAATTGGGTTTTGTTTTGTGATAAAGAAAAACCTGGAGTAAGGCTTTTATAGACACCATCTTTAGTGGAAAACGTCAAAGTTGAATTTTTGCATATTAAAAATGAGATAAATGCTAATAAGTGTTTTGGAAAAATGAGTTGACCAAATCCCTTAAAAACGGATTTAAGATCCAATCACCTATTTTTTTTAATCTTAAATCTTATTTTTGAGCTATTAAGAGACATTTTTTGAAAAAATGAGTTGACCAAATCCCCTTTGCCAGGGGATTTCGATCTCCTTCAATTTCGAACGTTTTGACATATTATGGGTCTCAAATGGATATTTTTATCAAAAGTTACAACCGTTTGAAGTTTATAATTTCCATACAGCCAGAAGTATTTCATCAACAGGAATGACAAAATACGCCACGTGTCATCTGTTTCGCCAACAAGACTAGCGAAATCCACGCCACGTGTTCTGTTTCGCCAACAGGACTAACGAAATGCTTACAAAAAGGGACCCCTCCATAATATGTTTCAAAACATACCACTTTTGGGAATAAATTTCTAAAAGAAACCCCTTTGATCAATTTGCCACCTATATGCTGCATTGGATGGACCAACCTTCATGTCATTTCAATGCCAATTTATGGTGTGACTTCTATCCCTTCTTCAAAAAATGGCCTTTTTTTAATATTTGTGATTAGATTGGAAAAAAAAATCACGTACAACTCTATATATTTCACATTATTCATCATTTCTTTGTCTTGAACACAAACAAAAATTAGGATGCTGATGCTCCGTTCTTGATTTTGGATATTGGACCTGTTTGGGTAAACTTTTATAGAAACACTTCTAAAAGAAGAAAATAAGATGAGATGAACTTTTTCATAAGTAAAAATAAGCTCTCCATGAGTTAATTTTTAGAAACTCACTAATATAGTTTTTCTAAAAGATGAGATAACATCTACAAATTAGCTAATGGAAAACTCATTTTAGTTAATGGAGAAACTTATTTCATTTTTCTTCTTCTTATTTTCTTCTTCTAGAAGAGCGTCTAGAAAAGTTTACACCCAAACATGCCCATTGTATGAGATTTTAAGAATATTAAGTTTCTAGGCAAATAATTTAAATTAAAGCTTTGTGTACTAGGAACTTGTTGGTTAAAGGGGACAGTTGAAGTCTTTCAAAGAGTTTAGGCATAACTCAAACTCAAATGCTAGATCAAGGAGTGAGATTTGTCCAGTATTTATTTATTCTTAGATGACATTATTTCTCGCAGTCATGAGAGTTAAATTTTTTTCTGATAATAACTAGCTTCCTATGTAATAACCAATCACTAACAAAACATAACAGCTGGGTCAGTGTAACATCCCAATTTTCGTAAACTAGATTAAAAAGGATTGTTATTTATAAATAAATAGAGTTTTTAAAAAAATGATGAGATGTTATAAATAAATAAATAAATAAGGAGATATAATTATTAATTAAAATAATGATTTGAGAGAAAATAAAAAAGGTGTTTTATTTATTTGTTTGATAGAGAATAAAATAAAGTTTGTTTTTATAAAATAATAAATAAATAAATAGAGTAAATAATAGGTCGTAAATACCCCTAGCTATAAATAGCAACATGCCAGGTTAGTTTTCAGACTGACTCATCAGCCTCCTCTGTTTCACAATTTCGTTTCTTCTATCTTCTCTCAAAATCCTCTCTTTTTCCCACAGGCCACCTAACCTGTCTCAGAAAAATGACGATCTTGGACTCCTTCACCGTTGGATCATCGTGAAATTTGAGCACTACTTTTGCAACCCAGTTCCGAGCATTTTCACCGTTGGGAATTTTGATATCATGTTTGATCTGAGAGAAATACCTTTCGCATTGTAGTTTCTTCCTTTCCCGCAGAAACCCAAAATGGTCTCAGTAAAATTACGATCCTAGTTTTGTTAACCGTTGGATTTTCATGACATTTGGATATGTTGTTAGAAATTCAATTGTGCACACTTTCACCGTTGGGATTTACGAGATAATATTCGTGGAGAGATAAAAAGGAATCGCATGAAGATAGTACAAGTGAAGGTTTCAATCTCTTCTCCGTTTCTCTGACGTTTGAGAATTCTATCGGAGCAGTCGCAGGAATAACTGAAGGAATATCAGGGAACCGCTAGAGATGTTGCTATCGTTGTCGGAAGACACGTGAGTCCGCTTAGAGGTAAGGGATGAGTTATTCACAATTGGGAATTAGTGAGAACATGTGTAGGAATCCTTAGAGATATCAATTGGAATGAGTTTTGGGGTGTTTTTACAATTTTCATTTTATCCTTATAATTATTACAGTGAATTATATATGTTTGACAGACCAATTTTTGTGAAATTGATATGCTATTGTGTTGAGCGTGAACCCTATAAATCGAGTACTTTTTCTAATTAATATGAATTAATGAAATAAAGTAAGGAGAAATTTAGAGAGAGATATTAATTTTGTATTTTCTCTTTTTCTTGCTGTTTAGGTTTTTATATATAATTTAAAAAAATTAAT
Organism: Glycine soja; assembly: GCF_004193775.1. Classification (NCBI taxonomy): domain Eukaryota; kingdom Viridiplantae; phylum Streptophyta; class Magnoliopsida; order Fabales; family Fabaceae; genus Glycine; species Glycine soja. The sequence continues at coordinate 38,749,149 of NC_041011.1, read as the reverse complement.
ATCATAATTGAAACTGACCAAAGTGTTCATATAATTATTTAGAATTTGTGCATTGAAAGCTTACTTTGAAATTTGTGATTCAATATGATGTATGCTAGTTTATAGATATAGAGGTAGTTATTTATATTAATAATTTATGTAAATAATATTGTAGAGTGTTATAGTATGATTCCAAAAATTATTAAGTGTTGGAGTTTGAGAATATTATGGTTAAATTTCATGAACATGTGTATGTTGTACCTTATGAATATCATTGGGAATGTTATGAGATGGTTGATGTGATGTTATAAGATGTTAAAGTGTGGACATGATATTCGATTGTGAATAAGTGGATGTGTTAACACTTGATGTTACATTAATTATATCGTGAGCTATGAATTATACAATAACTCAACCAGTGTTTATACGCAGTGTTAAAGAGAAAGTGTAAGTTCCTAGTTAGGAACCAGTGTTAAATTGTAGCGCAATTGTGTTAAACATGTTTGAAACATGAGTGTGAGGTCGTGGTATTGCATAATTCATGAGCAATATTTATAAATGAAATATGTGATGAATTATGGAATAATATGTTGCCTTGAGATTATAATATTGTTATTGAGATTGAGTAAAAGTGTAAAGTAGAACATGGGTTGAATTGTGAGATACGTGAAAACATGTGATGGTGGATTGTGACATTATGAGATGTGAAATTGTGAATGAGTTTTGGTTGTGAATAAGTGTGCGATTAACTCTTGATGTGACATTATTTGTGTTGTAAGCTGTGAATTGTACAATAACCCGACCAGTGTTATCTTGAGAAAAGTGTAAATGCGCAATGTTAAAGAGAAAGTGTAGGTTTCCTATTTAGGAACCAGTGTTAAATTGTAGCGCAATATGTTGTACGTGTTTAACACACGAGTGTGAGGTCATGGGTATTGTATAATTCACGAGTAGTGTCTGTGTGCTAAAATGATTTTAGGGGTTGGACCTGAATCAGGAGGGAGAGACCCTGACGGACTCTTCGGAGTGTAGGCCTTGGGGGTCACCGGGTTTGAGTGCTCCTTTAAGCCTATGCTGATCCCATATGGTTGGAGCATTCTCGCAAAATATCGTGACCCTGACTAGTCTCCCTATGATCTTACTTAGTGAGAGTGACCTGACAAACCCATTGTTTGGTGTGCCTTGCTATGTACTCCTAAGCGCCTCAGGGTAGTTTTTCACTGACATGGTACCACATTGCATATAGGCTTGAGTCTTAGCATAATTGTTTCATGTGGGTGCTAATTGTTTATTATGAAATTGATTGTTTATTATGAAATTAATGTGTTATTATGTCTTAATCAGAGTGTGTGATTCTTGTGTAATGTGATTGATGATTGAAAAGTGAACTTTGAATGACAAAGTGGTGGAATTACGTGAATTACGTGTAACTAAGTTTTATTTGGTTTATATGATATGTATATCTAGTTGTCTTGTTTCTCTATTAGTTAGGAATGTGATAACTCACTCCCCGTGTGTTGTTTGTGTTTAGATCATGTGATGATCTTGAACTTTGTGTTCGAGGGAGTAGATGACTAAGTGAACTGCTTTAAGGAACCATGTGCTGAAGGACGTCGGGACACAACGCTCTGATAGGATGTGACATTGAGATATAAGTTTTTATGTTAATTTTATGATGTTAGTCTATTTTATTTCACGTCACTGATTTAACAAAATATTTTTGTAAATTTTGACGGCCTTATTTTGAGCTGAATATGTTTTTAATGAGTTTTATTTGGTAACTGAAGTGAATGTGAACCTTTTACTCATGTGATTTTGTTTACCAATATATTATATTTATTTATATATATGTCGGGGTAGAGGATGTCACAGTCAGAAAATAAAATAACTAATCCTAAAAACTTGATCAAACAATTAATAAAAGATAACAAACTAACCAGCCATTGCTGATACAAATTCAACAAAAATGTACATCAACTTACCCACTTCGGCTTTCCAACAACCAACGTACCTCTTAAGTTACCAAACTCACCAAGTTGAGAGTTAGTTTTTAATATATTGTAATATTTAGTATCCGCTCCATTGTAATTTTTTATTTGTCATTTTTTTATTTTTAAGAAAATTAATTATAGAAAAAAATTACACATACCAAATATCTTACTTTAAAGGAAAAGAAATATATACACCAAGCACTGAAAAAATAAATTTTATTTTCATACACTTAATTTTCATATATTATATTCCATTAATTAACTATTTTTTTCTTAAATATAAATTTTTAAATTATTATTAAAAAAATCTTATTAAGTAATAATTCACTATTAAATAAAAATATAAAATTCTTTATAACATTTTTTTAGAAACTCCTTTATAACGTTGCATTGTTATTAAGTTATTTTTTCTTAGTGTTTTAGGTCATTACCGTCTTCACTCTCCACCGAATAGGAAATGTATTCATATGATTTTTTTAAAAAAAAAGGCTGACTTGACTTCATTTTCGCAGCAGATAGTTTTTTTTTTCATAGCAGCTTTCATATTGTGATCCAACTTTTTTATTGAAAGTGTGATTGGTTTGTTTGTTGTGACGGCTGCGTGCTGGTGAGAATAAGCAGATGAGACAATTAGAATGTTTTAGGAAGTATATTGAATTAGGATTTTAAAAGATTATTTTAGTGTAAAAAAGTTTCATAAATTTTAAAGATTACGTAGAAATATTATGACTTGTTAGATTTTTTTATAATAAATTTATAATAATTTAAATTTTAATGAATTTATATTATAAGAATTTAAAGGATTTGAAAATATTTTATATATTAATAAGATTTGAAAGTATTTTACAAATTTTTAAAAGTATAATTAAAATTACAATTAGTGAAAAAATAATAAGAAATGATGAGGTTTGAATAAATAAAAATAAAATTAATATATTTTTTTAATAGTTATATTGATTCTAACTTTATGTCTTCGTATACTAATCTTTTTTATAATAATATCTTTTCATTCTTACTTTTAAATTTGAATTATAGATTTATAATTATACGTTAATTTTTTATTTTTTAATTATTACAATATTATTTTATAATAATCTAATGACATGTTTAAATGGAGTGCAATAGTAAGCATATACTAAAAAGGAGTAATAAGGGTGAAAATGAGCACGAGAGTTACTGAATTATGTAAATAACAAAATTAAGGATGATAGTCACGAAATATTATGATCAAACAGGTGATGAACATAATCACTATAAGAAAAACATGACACATAAGACAAATATTAATTTAGTTTAAAAAACAAAGGATAAAATGTTGTGGGGGAAGGAGCATATTTGACATTTTTTATTTCAAAAGAATAAGAGAAATATATATGACACACGAATTTTGAAAAATATTAAAAAGAGAAGATGATATATGTGATGGGAGAAAAAAATATGGTAACTAATAGAAAAAAAAAAGTCTAGTAAAATCTCAAGAGGTTGAGTAAGATTGCTAATAGATATTTTATACTAAAAAGCCTTATAAGATCCACCAAAATCCTTTTTAAAAAATAATCCATCAAAATCCTTTCTAAAAAATAATCCATCAAAATTTATATATTTTTAATACCAAAAACTTTTTATAAGTTATAAAAAAATCATAACTAAATATTACCAAATTTTGTTATTTTCCTTAAAAAAAATATTAAAAATCTTAACTGAATATTATATAACTTATTTATACTATTTAGAATTTTGATTGAATAGCACGAAACTTTTTTATGATTTCAATACACATGGCATTTTCTCCTCATTAGTTGACGTCAGATTTAACATTAAACTCGCAAAGTCATTTACAAATGGCTTAAATAATTTTTGTTTTTGATTTTTTAATAACTTTTAAGAATAATTTTGGTTACTAATAAGAATATACTACCACAAAATAAATTATTTTTATTTTATTTCTAGTCTTTAAATTTTTTTAAACAATATATTTTGAAAATTGATTTAAATAATTCTTAAGGGACAAAAAAAATATAAAATATATTAAGGATTAAAAAGTTAATTTTTTATTGAAAAACCAAAATGAATTTCAGTCTTTTTGAAAATTGGAAAATTATGTTTCAATTTTCATTTATTTTTGGAAGTTTTCAATTTTTTTTGGTAAATTTATTTTTATATAGATTATTCTTATATATATATATATATCTTCTGAAATTAATAGTGGGCCTATGTTTGGGCAATCTCAACTGAACGGGCTGGCCTGGTAAAATTGACCGGATCCAATCAGTAGCTTTGGACTCTGGTGTGCCGGATACGGACTTATCACGTAACGATCCGTTCAAGTTTAAAAAAATATTTCATTAATAATATACTTTTAAAATTTATTAATTTTAAATTAAAAAAGTTTGCGTCTTTTTTTTGTTGAGAGAAACTAGTATGAATATTTGGAGATCACGCAGCAGCCAGCAGATTTGGAGGATTAAATCTCAACCGAAAGGTATAGCTTCCTGATTGAATCATAGTTAAGTGATAAAATGTGTAATTACTAATTAAGAAAAAAAGAAAATATTACTATGATTCAAAACTATACAACTCTAATTCTTTCTAAATATATACTAGATGTAATTCCTACAACTTAGCCTATCAAAATTAGCTTGAAACTGAAGATCAAAGGAACACTCCTATTTTCCAATTGACAATGTAGTGTTTGAGATGCAGGGTTACAGTATTTATGGTTGGGAATCTGTATGTAATGGGTTCCGGTTTTTTTCATATGGATTCTGTTTTTGTGGTATGCTGCAGTTATTAAAACATAATGTTTATCGTGTTCTTTTACTACTTGTGAAGAACTCTTGTCTTTCTCTTTAATAAATTCATAATGTGTTGTTACCAACATATATCACCAGTACTAAGAAACAAAAGGGGGAAAGAAAAACTAAACTAAGGAGCATCTACACTGACTCGATGATTGATCATCACTATGAAATTCCTTCACTTCCTGTATTTTGGGATTGCATATTCTTCAAATTAACCGAGCTTGGTTGTTAGTCTAACCTCAGTATCATTAGGGTTCACCCTAACTAAGCCAGATAAAAAACAACATAACCAAACTCATCAACGTGTTCCCTATAAACTCGTATGAAGCTGTGAAGCAGATAATAGAGGGCATCCCATCCCCCTCTAAAATCTAAATGATTGGGTTAGGTTTAACACCACCATTAATTTCTATTCTAGTTTTACTTAATGAGAGTCTTGTGCGAACATGTCCTATATATAATATGAGTGTTTTAAATTTACATTATATTTTTATAATCTTAGATGTGAGAATTACAAATATTTACAGAAAGATACAATTAATTAATTTAATTAAAAGAAGAAGAGATGAAGATCATTAATTAGTACTTACCATACTTAAAGATAAATGGACTAATTTTTTTAGCTGGTGCCACCTCAAGTTGTCAGTTTAGTAAACTCTGATCTACGGAACATTTAAAATTTCCCTTTGGAATAATATATGCCAACTTTTTCTCTTAAAAAAAAAAAATATAAATGATCTATATGTCTCACTTATCAAAGAACAAAGATTGTCTTCTAGATAAAAGCATTTTATTTCTTGCGGCCTTCTTTGTTTTTTTCTATCTACGTGTCAATTTTTGTTTGTTTTGATAGAATCTTCGTGTCTAAATTAGAAGATACAAGAGTGAACCACTTTTGACTTAGCTCCCACAACCAATTAAGCTTTAAATTCTGGTCCCATTTGTTTCGCTTTATTTTCGGTTCCTCCATTTCGATGTTATTAACGAAATTAATGAAACCATAATTCGTCCAACTTGCAACTTTTAGGTCTATTTTGCATACTTTTGGTTTGTTTGTTTCTTGAAACTCAGTTACGTTACGTTTAACATTTTATCTCTTTCACGTTGAGTTGTACTACTAGAAAGTGAGATAACTTAATATCAAACAACACACACCCGAACGTGAAGTTTTGTCTTGTAAAGAAGGCGTAGGGACTGAGCAACATGCTGGGCTTTTCCTTAATTAATGTCATGTTCGTCTAATTTTTCTATATTGTTAGAGAAACGGATGAAGTAACTGAACTCCAAATTGTTTTCTTAGGTCCTGTGTTAACATGCAAGTATTTTTTTTTTAAAAAGAAAAAGTTTCTAAAAACAATTTTTGAAAAAGAACATTTTTTTTGGTTTCACATGCATTGTTACTTATCCATGGATAAAATGACGAACAGAGACGGAGAGAAAATAAATGGATAAATAAAAAAATATTTTTTTTCTTCTTTTAAAAGTAAAGAAATAAAAATAAAACAGAGAGAGAATACTTTTCTCTCTCTCAACAAATAGAGATCTTAATTAAAAACCTCTAACATCGGAGAAATTAAAATCAAATTACACATGTTGTAATTAAAAGAAAATATTATGTACAGTATGTAGTAATATTCATTATTATTAATACTAGATTAGATATAGACGTGGTTAATTGGCTGAGTTTTGTATTTAATATATTTGATTAATACTAATTAGTTACTAGGTTAATGGATTAAAAAATTAGGTTAATGGTTATACTATTTTTCTAATTAAATTTCAACTTAATCATTTCTCTCTTAATTTTATCCAACTCATGGCATGGTCTTCAATGATTTAAATGATAAATTGTATTTAGACGGGGAAGTGGGAAAGCAAGAGGAGATGGGGGTTTGGTGTTGTTTGATTATTACATATATAGTCATAAAACTTGTTTTTCTTGGAGTAATTCCATGCATTAAAGCAATGGGACAAAGGTGCACTCAAAACGAAAGACGAAGCACCACTTTTGATTTGAAGAATAAAAAGTCGCCTCTATGGTTGAAAATAGGATCTACCCTATGATGCATGGAGTACGAGTCAGGTCTCTTCCTTTTCCAATTTTTGAGATCAGCTTTCCCTCAATTGATGGCCGATACCCTTAACTTGGTCCACTGTGAACCCTGACTTTTAGGCTTAAAGTCACCGCCCTATTGCTCATGCAAAGTAACAATATTTACACTTTTTTTTAAGATAAAAAATCATTTATCAACACATAATTTTCAAATTAATAATGATAATCAAATTCATATTTATGTGAAATATAACGTCCTTGACTAGTATGTTGCTTATAAAAGGAAATAGGCTGAAAATGATTATAAAAAAAAAACGGATTAATTTTGCTTATATTAAAATGACAACTAAAGCATTCCCGTGTCGTTTTTTCTGTGACCATGAGAATGGATTTAACAACTCGAAATCAGATTCCATAACATTACGATCTTGAGTATTTGCTAATTTTTGCAATCGTGTTAGTTAAACCTCCTTGTCTCAGTAGACTAAAGTATTATATTTAACAAAATACAACAAACAAAGATAAGCAAAATTGGGCAGGTATATATTAAAAGAAGAGTGGAATTAATAGATTATTCGACTTTCCTTTTCATTCTAGGTTATTTTCTCTTGCTGTAGCCTGCAGGTATATGTGTATACGTAGTTGTGCGGACTGCGGAATCTAATTAATGGTTAATAATAGGAGTCTATAATTAAGTATAGAGGAGGTGGTGTAGGGAGAAATTAAAGTAGAAGCTGCTAGTACTGATACACACGTGAAGCTTTGGTTGTGAATTTGTGATTTTAGATTTTAGATTTTTAGTGCTTTTTGAACCGAACGTGCGGGCAAGAGTTGTAGTTAATTATTTTTATATGAGCGGGGTCTCCCTGAGTCCTTTATTTCATAATATTTCCTTTGGCCTTAAACATTTAACAACTTTTTTAAATAAAAAAAATTTCAATTAATTTTATCTTATTTAATATTATTGTTTTTAAAATATCTTTCATTTAATTCAAATATTAATTTTTATAACTTTCTTTTTTATTCTTATTATTAAATTTAAAAAAGGATAACTTAAAAAATATTTTTAATAAAAATTGATATAATTAAAATAAGATTAACTAAATTTTTAATTTTCGTGATATATATATTTTTTTCTTCCATCAAAGGGAGTATGATCACAACCATACTCCCTCTCCTTTTACACATTGTTCCTTTATCTTGGCCTATACTATATTTCATGCGTGGGTGGGGGTGCGGCTGCATGGGTTATGTATGTGATTTTAAGCAAATATGTGGTTTTTTACAAAATTTTAACATCACTGTTTTTTAATAACTTATCAAGATTTGTTACTCATAGTGAATTAGAAATCCTATTCGATAGATTTGAATAGAATTTTCTTTTATAAAAAAATCGTATAATCTATATAAAAAAAAAGGAAATAGTTATAAAAAAAGAACAAATAGACTCTCTAGCTGGCTCTACTCACGATGATAATTTTTTCTCATTTACGAGCTTGACCACACTCGATATATAGCTATTATTTGTGCAATAATGTCGTAAGCTGTTGCTGTCTAAATAAATATTATTGGAAGAAAAAGGCTGGCGTGCGTTATTCGGCTTCACATTAAAAATTGGAATTTAAAAGTTACTAGAAAAGATTAAGTATGATGGTTAGGGTCACGACTTGATGATCGATAAGTTGAACACTTCTAGTCTATGGAATGCCATATTTGTCAAAGTTATCGACAAAGAAAGATGAATATACAAGAAACCTACATAACCTGGCATTGACTTGAAGATACCCATATGTTATACATGGAAGGTGAGATATGGGTTCAATTTCTTAATATGTAGGGATAATTTTGGTTCATTATTCTCTGCCATCGTATAACAGGTTTGTGTTGTATGTATATATGATTCTTTAATAGTCCACGAGGGGATCGGAAGATCGAGCCAAAATAAAATTCATCTATATCTTTTATCACGTCAAGTGGCACGTCCAAAACCATCGAGTCATTGACTTAATTTTCCACAACTTGACTAATTAGCTGAGATTTTTAATCAATATATATGGTGATTGTCGCCTCTTCTAAATATTTCGTTCGTAATATTGTATAAGATAAATATTTTAAAAATAATTAAGAGTTATAATAAATATTTTTAAATTATAAATGATACTTTAGATTTACATGCAGTGAATCATTTGAATATTGATATAAGATTATTTTAAATTATTGACATTTTTTTGAAAAGATTATTAAAATTCAATTTAAGAATATAAATAACAGAAAGTTGATTAAAAAGGATAGACTGTTAAAATATCCCAATAATATATATATATATATATATATATATATATATATATATATATATATATATATATATTAAGATAAGGTTAGTATAGTGGGAGTAGTGTAAAAAAATTACATTTTAATGAAAGAGTAGAGAAAATATTAAAAATAACAAGAGTCGGAACTAGTTATATATTTTAATTTATAACATAATATGTACGTTTATATTGAACAGATAGTAATTTTATTGCTTAATTTTCTAAAGAAAAAAATATTTCTTAAATAATTGAAATTAAACCATTGATGCCTTATTATTTATTATACATGCAATTAATTTTAAATTGGCGTTTATCTAATTTCATTGCCATATTTTTGTTTTTGCAAATTCCATAGCCCTACCTTCCTTACTCTCGTAAAGTGAAATGAAATAAAACAAATTTGAGAAAAAAAATATTTAAATTAAAGTAATATGATAAATGTGTAAGACTCACACTAATTTTTGAAAAAATTTCTTCTTTTTCAGTCTATTTCACCCCTGCCAGAAATACCAAGTCATGAGGTCTTTAATCATTGAAGCTGTAATTCAAGTGAGTACCATAAAAATATTAAAGGCAATGCCATGGGGTCATGTAAAATGCTCGATTTCTCAAAAAGAGTTATAAAACTATCCATCACATGCGTTAAATTTGTTATACTTTAATTAGAAGCTTCGGGTTTAAGATTTTGAAAATGTAACTATATTAAATAGAAAACACTCCTAAAGAATGAGGAATGAAAATTGAAGTAGTTACAGGCAGATTTGCCGGGTCTCATTAATCAACATGTGAACATGGTCAATCTTTTCTGCTAATTTTGATATTGTTTGTTGGTTTGTGTATATGTCAGTAGCGGCATTTCATCATTTAGCTTGTAGAATCGACTAGAAACATTAGATTTTAGAAAGAAAAAAAAAACGCGCTTAACTATATATCCACAACATAATTTCTTCGTTGAAATATAGCCATTCAAGATAATACTTGCTCTGATCATGAAGTTTCCTTGCTTTTTTTGTTTTCTCATAAATTATATTTTCAATGTTAATTACATTCGGGGACAAGCCATGTCGGTCTGTAGTTGCTCACTAATTTCTTTTATTGGTTTATTGGTTAAATAACAAGTTAACACACTTTACAGTGTTATATTTTAAATTGGTTATTCTCTTTCACCTTCCTTTGTGCTTAAGCTTAATTAATCTTAACCCTAGTGTTATGGATGGCAGCATGGAACAGCCGTTGACGTGGAGGGATGATCCCGATACAGTGGAATGATTAGGTTGTCTTTTTAGAAATCTAGGATCCACTCCTTCTAGTTCCTAACGACCGTGATCAGATAGAACCGTGTTGTCAACTAGGTTGACCTTACTAAAGCCATGTTCCCGTTCCCATGTTTACATGTTTCTCAAACCTAGCTCTCAATTAGTAAAGGGTAATAATGTTAATGTTTCCATGAAAAGAAGTGAGGAAGATAAAAGAAAACAGAAAAATTAAGGGACCTTTTTTTATATAAGCAATTAAATATATTATTGAAAGAAAATAAGGCAGAATGATCAGAACAAGATGTACCAAGTTAATTTACACAACCTGATGCACACCTTCTCTCGTCACAATACATTTTTTACTATACTAAAAGCCTAGCTAGAGTATAAAGTAGTGCAGTTCCCTAAATGTTCTTGGCCAAATAAACTGAACCTAGAACACTTAAGGATATTATATATGTATTTGTACCCAATCAGGTTTCTACAAGTTCAGAAAAAGAAGACATTTTCAATTCCATTAAACCGTATAAGCGCTGCACTATTAAAGTTAGAATGAAAATATATAATTCAGGTCTTTGGTAGTACTCCCTCCAGAGTCTCTATTTTAATGGTTATTATTATTGTATTTTTTTTATTTTCTTATATATATTTTTCTTATTTTAGAGGAGTCAAATCTTTGACCATATTATTCATGAAAATGAAATTTTGGAAATTATCAAAGAAATTATTGTTATGGTCGTTATAGTTCGTATCGATTTTTTTAGTTATAACAAATCCAGCTCATCAAATTAAATATTTAAATTACATTCAACTTTTGTGATTATATTTCATTTTTTATCAATATATTTCACTATGTATTGTTGCACCTAGGATGATTCTAGAAAATAACACAAATACTTATAAAGAAAAAGAAAATCTATTTACGAAATGGGAACACTCTATAAATAAATGACAAACTGTCCTGTGAAAAGTAGACCTAAAATATCTTCCACATTCTCACTCTTTAAATTGTATCTTCAAGTCACCCTCTTATATATTTTCAAATAATCATATGCATATTTATTCTGGATCCTAGCTTTTTTCTCAAGTCTCAACTGCGAAGGACCCAAGATAGAATAGAAGGAGGGTGCTTCCACCACCTCTTTGTTTCTTCACTCCATATATCAGTTACAGTAAAAATGGAAAACCACCACCAAATGCAACAACCAAACCGTGAATTTACCATACTAAGATCCACCGATTTCCTCCGCCAGAATCTCAATTTATATCCCACAACCGTCAACACCGGAGAACATGCCGATCCTTCCATCAAAGAAGTGGATTTTTTCTCATCAAGATCACCAACAAAGAATAGTGACACTGATAACTCGAGTCCAGAAGAACCACATGATCATCGTCATACGAACATGGCTAAGGACGATGGATCACCAACTCTTTTCAATGATCAGCTCGTAAACGTAAGTTTTCATGTTACACAAAAAACAAGCATGTTTAGTTTGAAGTTTAAATTGCTATAAATACGTGTTCTAATGTAATCCAATAGATAAAAATAAAAATACTTTTTCCTTAAAACTTTTTTTGCACTTGTCCATTTAATGTTATGACTACTCCACCTATGTATGCACTTTGGATTCGAAATCTGTGATCCAATATTAATTAATTCTTGTTTATGTCGTGTTATATGTATACAGACTGCGCTGAATCTAAGTCCGAGTGCTGGGTTATCAAGATCAGCAGCAAATGATGAAAATATTGAAACTTTGGTTTGCATCATAAGATCTATGTATGGACCTCAAAATTGAAGAGATGCCTGAAATTAAGTTTTGATTTTTTTTCTTCTTTTTGTTTTCAGCTGACTACACTTCAAAGGGAATCACTAAGACTAAAAGAAGAGAATTGCAAACTGAGAACTATGTTGGACCAAATCACCAAAAACTACAACCAGTTACAATTGTTCATTGCTTTGCAGAAGCAGAAGCAGTGTCAGGTAGCTAGGTTTATATATATGTTGATCGATCAGCTCTCAATTATGCCTTTTTAATTTCATTAAATTATGCATCTTGGGCAAATTATGATATCGATGTTATTCTCACATGCAACGGAATAAAACAAAATTAAATGAATAATATCTTGAGTTATTTTTCATAGTATAATTAGAGATATATATTGCTTTTCTAATTATATAGTCTATAAAATCTGTGTCTCTCCTTTATATTTACTAACCTCTCTTCACTATAGCTTGCTAAAGAAATGGGGCAGAGAGTCCCTAATTAATGAAATTGCTTGTTTTCTCTTTATTAATTCACCCATCTTCTTTCATATATATCCTACAGTACAATTCAGTTTTTCAGTGTTACTATTTTTATCTTTAACAGCTTAAACCTTTAAACCGCTTCCAGAATATGAAACATTCACCACTTTAACTGAGACATGATTAACATTTGCAACCACATGGTTTGGTCCTCACATATGAAAGTGACTGGGTAGATATACATACACTTAAATGAACCAAGTCTTGTCTTTTATGCATTTTCTATATGACTGTAGTTAATACTGCTACGTGCGTTGGGATATAGTATATATATATTAGATTTTGTTTACCAAGTTCAAACGGCGGATATATAATTATATTCAAATCGGATAATATCTTTTGATCAAAGTATAGAGGTGTTCAGTTAATTAATATTTAATAATGGTCTGGATTTGTTGTTTCTGTTTTTAGTTTTCTAATGAATTTTTGTTTAATTCAAAGTAATTTTGATTTATTCTTTTTTATTACTGCTTGATTTATGCTTTTGAAATATTATACATGCTACATGTACAAAATTAAAGTTTAATTACAATAAGGCTCCTAGAACATGCTAGCTAGCAACCGGTTGATGCAGCCTCTCGATGGCCTTACCATAATAGTCCAAAGTCTAGACTCCAATGTCTTTAGTTGGAGGATACGTGAGAGAAAAATACTTAAATACAGTAATTAATCGTGTGTTTCTTATGAGTAAACAACAGTATAAGTTTGATGAATTTTATTTACATAGAAGTTCTAAAGAGTAATTAGCACCTCTCAAACAAGAATTACACACATGAAATGTGTAAATAATAGGAACATGTTTTTTTTTTATTAACATTTTTTTATGATTTCATTTTATTTAATAAAGGTTTAAAAATAAAAATAGTATATTTTTTTACATGAAAATAGTTTAAATAAATAAAGGTAGTGATTATTTAAAATGAATAGAATAATTTATATAAAAATTTATAAATATGCATTTTTTATCTCATTTTATATTTATCAATTTAGTTTAGCACTTTAAATTTAATCACCTATATATGATAAACTCATTCATCACTATCATCTAGCTTATACATTAACTGTCGATACAATTATAAATTATCAACCAGCCTAACCTATGTGTGTATGGAACAGAAGATGGAGACAAATTTAAATGGGATGATGTTTGGTCAACATTTATTGGACCCACGAGGACCATTCACCAAATTAGATGCTCAAGTTGCACCATTTCCAGATGATAAATCTGGTCAACGGGTATTGATTTTTCAATTTCCTCAAACAATTCATAGGAAATTAGTCATATAAAAAAATTACCATCATTTGACTAAACGTAATTTGAAAGCAGGGTCTTCCTGAAACTGATCCTGTAGAAGATGTTCCTGAACAATCAACCTCACAGAGTTGGGGCTCATCCAAGAGTCCCAAGTTTGAAGAGTCCAACTCTAGTGAGCTTCCTTTAAAAAAAACCAGGGTTTCCGTGCGTGCAAGATCAGAAGCTCCTCTGGTAATAATTAAATTTATTTTAATTATTATATGTCCTTTTTATATTGTTGCATATTATTTATTTTTTTACTGCATATTATTGTATGTATTATGTAAAACGATATAATAAGGCTACCTAATTAAATATAAATTTCCCCAGTTAAAATCTACTAATCCACGCATATTTTTATGTAATATAATGAATGTGCATTAATTTTCAGATTAGCGATGGATGTCAATGGAGGAAATATGGACAAAAAATAGCCAAGGGAAATCCTTGTCCCCGTGCCTATTATCGTTGCACTATGGCCGTAGGATGCCCGGTTCGTAAGCAGGTAGTAATTTTAATTTTTACTTTGCATTTAATTTAAGGAAGATGGCAATAAGTTGAGCCAAACTACTTAAAGTTCAAACTTAATTAGTATTTTTTTTACATATAATACATGTATATGTTCAAATAAACCAAACTTAAGCTTGAGCTTAGATTCGTTAAATGATATGAAACTAGAATTTAACTTGCTTTACATATTTATGACTTGATTGTTTTTTATTTATCAAATTTCACTGTAAATTAAATATTTGTATTAAAGGATTATTTAACAAGTATCTTCAAACAAGAAAATAAAATATTGTACTAATAAAGATGAATTAGAATTTGACAAAAATGATAATATTAAAATAGGAGTTTTTTTTAAAAAGAAAATGTTTATGTTCACAGTTCACCAATTTAAAATATGATACTTTTAAAATTAAAACTTCATCAATGATATATATAAAAGAAAAAAAATACTTAGTCCCTAGGTTTTCAGCCAAACATGATCAAGATTTTTTTACTTTCATATTAATATTAATGAAATGAATTTGGTGCTCAAACTTAAAAAATATAAGAATTTAGTCTTTTCTAATCTTAAAAAATATGATGAATTCTTAGAAAGGACTAAATTCGCGTGTGTTAACTTTCAGGACTCATTTAAATAATTAAAACTTGAACTTATTTATTTAGTTTTAACAAGTAACATTTTTTATATCCGAGTTTAACAAAGTACATATTTAATGAATTAAAATCCAATAATTTATAGATAACTCAAATTTATTTCTGTTCTTGAAGTCCCATATTTAATATCATGGATGGGTGAGGAAGAAAATAAAATATATATTAAATACTCACTTAATTTGCCAATTTTCCTAGTCTTTCTTTCTTTTTTACTGGTTAACTTTTCTTAATGAGAATACAATTAACTATATGATAATGGTATGGTTATGATTGTATAGGTGCAAAGATGCATGGATGACAAGACGGTGTTGATAACAACCTACGAAGGCAATCATAACCATCCTCTTCCACCCTCAGCCATAGTCATGGCAAATTCTACCTCAGCAGCTGCATCTATGTTCTTATCTTCTTCATGTTCAACATCTAATAATAACGAAGCACTAAGTAACACTGTAGGAGTATTCTCTTCCATGCCCTACATCCCAATGGCAACGCTCTCAACCTCTGCACCATTTCCCACTATCACCCTTGACATGACCACCAACCCCTCTGCCCTAACATCCCCTCTTCCATTGCATGCAACTACTTTTCCTCAGCTACTAGGACACCCTGTCATCTTCCCCCACAAGATGCCACATCCATTATTAGGCCAACAACAACCTTTGTTTACGACAGAGACGATGAGTGCAGCTATTGCTTCCAATCCGAATTTCACTATAGCATTGGCAGCAGCGATCTCATCAATTATTGGAGCTCCTAGAGGAAATGATGGAATTAACAACAATAGTAGCAATGGTGGAAGTGATCTTCCTCTTAATGGGACATCTATGTTGCCTGGATCCACTTAGGTTTCACAATCATATGCATGCCCGCATATTGAGTCGCCAACTAGCACGAATATATGCATGAATTTTAGCCTTAATGTGTATGACAATACATATTATTTCTATGTATAACATGTGAAGATAGGAACATAGTTTTATTCTTGGGGAAAAAAATTGTATGGGAAAGTAAAAAGGCATTTCTAAGTACCTAACAATGTACCACAAGAAAAAAAAAAAGGTTAAATGATGATTATTGTAATGTGTTAGACAATCAGAATAAGAATGGCCACAATGGTGTTGTTACCTCGCGTGGAAGAGTTGGTTAGATCATTGAAGAATAAATTTCTATTGATCTAAGGAAAATGAACTCAAGAGGATGCCTAATAAGTTATTGACAAACTTTATGAAATGATATTTTTTATTATTATACAAAATTTATGTGAGTTGGGTCTTGAAATATTCATAGAAATGTGAGTCTATTTTTTACCAACTAGATCAACGGTTTGTGAAGTGAGGTTTTTTCGCTATAATTATAAAGTGAGATTAAGAATGTTTATATCAATACTCTTTAGATATAATTTTTTTTATTATGTTTTATTATCATAATCAATTTCTATGAGATGTTTAATTTAAAATGCTATTGATTTATGCTTATGAGGTATTATACTATACGTACATATTATTACACATACAAAATTAAAGTTTCATGTACAATAATAAATTATCTGTCTGGGCCTTTTGGCCAATTGTCTAGACTTTAGTCTTTAAACCGAGGATATGTGGAAAAAAAAAAACTTAATTATTGTAATATATATATATATATATATATATATATATATATATATATATATATATATATATATATATAAAAGATATAAATGTGATTTGTTGTTTGCTGAAGTGCTTTTTTAGTAGACTGCAAGTATAGTGGTCCTCTAAAAAAAATCAAATATAGTTATTTTAAATAAGGATATATGTGAAAAAAAATAATTAATGAGACTTGAAACTTGTAAAATATCAACATATTTGGAATAAAAAAGGCTGAAATATCAAAATTTTAGAAACAATGGAAGTACTTTTTACAAGAATTACACATGATTTTTATGAACATGTCATCCTAATTTTATGATTTTCTTATTTAATAAAAAAATTATATATTTTTCTATTGTAAAAGAAAATATATAAAAAAAATCATATAAAAAAAACACAAAAATCAATTATGTTACCTTTTATATTCTTGATCTAAATATTTATGGATATTTTCTTTTACTAATTAATAATACACTGCACCTCCATTATATGTCCGGATGAGATTTTAAGATGAGGAACCCAATTCGATTGATAAAAAAACTATAAAAAAAAAATGAATAATTAAAATCAAGAGTCAATGCGTTTTACTTTGGATCTTGGATGTAATGAAGGCCCAATAGATTTTATGGGAAAGGCCTGAATCTGGATGGTCCCACAACACAAACTTTGTCTTTTTTATGGGAAAGGCAGAGAAAGAGCTACTATTTGCGTCCGTTGGATGAGGAGAAAAGACAGATCTATACCCCAGGATTAGCATCCAATGGAGCCCCGTTCAGTTCAATTTTCAAAACAAAGAAAAACTTGACCGTTGAGCTCAGCTTAGAGAGTTTTGGAACAACCACTCTCTATTAACTCTCTCTCTCTCTCTCTCTCTTCTCACATCAATCCCACATTTCATTGCTTCACTATCATACCATGAGACGCCATGGCTGGCAACGCCCTCTTCACCCTTTACAGGTTTTCCCCATTTTTTCACTTCCATTCCTTTTTTCAGAGTAATAAAATTGTTAGTTTTTTTCTTCTTCTTAACCATCTAACTAATCTTATATCTTTCTCGTCATTGCAGTTTGTGGGCGCCGCGGTGTACGGTTTTCTGGTGGTGTGCTTCTTCACCTTCCTCGGACTCTTCCTCGGAAACCGAACCGCCGAGATAACACTCACCCTCACGTTTTCCTCCGTCGCGGTTGCTGTTATGTTTCTGTTTGTGAGGTGTACGGCGATTGATCCCACGGACAGGACCTGCTTCCGGAACAAGAAGAAGCAGAGAGCCAAATCGGACGCGATTCCGAAGCTGAATTACGGGTTCATTCTTGGCCAGATTGTGATGAGGTTCTTCCGGAGGGTGGAGAGGAAGTTGCTCAGGACCTTCATTAAGAGGAAGTACTTGGATCCATTCAAGACAAGTCCCCAATTGGAGCCTCTCTTACCATTCCCTCTCGTCATGAAGGATGATGATGATGCCATTGCCCCCAATCTCAATGAGGATGACATCTCATTTTGTGCACTCTGTGATTTTGAGGTTCTTCTATTTCTTTCATATCATAAACTTCTCTATAAGCACTTGAGGTGAAGAAAATTAGAAGTAAAATGACATGAGTTTCTTACTCAAGTTTGGATTAGTTTATGTATGAGTTAATTTATAGAAACAACCCTCATTTAATTTAACTTCTTTGAAAGGTTGTTTTATCTTATACATAAGCTAATTTTAACATATGAGGAAAAAGCTTAATTCATTTTACCTTCTTCTTTTACAAGTGCTTATTGAGAATATTATCCAAACAAATTTGTATCTTTACCCGTCAAATCTAACTCTCATGTGAATCAGGTGAAAAAACACAGTAAGCACTGCAGGACTTGCAATCGCTGTGTTGAAGGGTTTGATCACCATTGCAGGGTAGGTAGTATTATGTTCTGTCATTTCTAATTTTATGTATTTCTTCTCCTCATTGGTTTTTGAGATGTAAATATAATTGCTATTGCTTGTTTGTCTCCAGTGGCTGAATAACTGTGTTGGGAAAAGGAACTACACAACCTTCTTTCTTCTCATGATTTTCGTCTTGTTAATGGTCAGTACTCACTAGTGTATAGACTCTTCCAATTTTAGAAACAACACTAACAAGTGCTTTGGTTAGGTTAGTTGGGTTGTTTCCAACATTGTTTGTTATTTGTACAGCTTTTGATTGAAGGAGGGACTGCAATTGCTATATTTATCAGGTGCTTTGTTGATAGGAGGGGAATAGAAAAAGAGCTTCAGAGGAAGCTTTATGTAGATTTTCCAAGAGGAGTTCTTGCCACCATATGTGTAAGAGTTGTCTGAATCATTCTGTGGCGCTTCTGTATTCTCACTATTCTGTCTGTGTGAGACTTGAATCTAGAATTTAGCATTGCATTTGATTTTCTTTCAAATTTCATGGAATGGTGCAGGTATTTCTTCTCTTATTGACAGCGTATAGTTCAGCAGCATTGGGACAGCTGTTCTTCTTTCATGTGGTTCTCATACGAAAGGTAGTTTTCTTTCCTGTTTTTGAAACTATCAACAATCATATACTAATACTATTATGCTTTGATATTTACGACAAGTACGCATGCTATCAAATCAGTTTGCCAAAGTGTATTGAAAAAAGTACTTGCTTGAATAATCAGTTTGCCAATGTGCTTTGCCATCAATTTCTAGCTATGTCCTTTTTATTGGAATGTTCGTTGCAATTGAATCCTGCTGTGTCTGTTATTAATGAAGGGAATGAGGACCTATGACTATATTCTAGCCATGAGAGAAGAGAACGAAGCAATGGATTTGGAATCATTGGATGATTCTGATTTCTCTTCAGATGAGAGCATTGATTTTGACTCACCTGAAAAGCCACCACTAATGTCAAGGTTTCTATGCAAAGGAAACCAGGTAAGAATCAGATAGATTGCTTGCTTGATTTTATGCCGTGATTCTGAATCAAAACTAACAGGGCAGGTTGTTTTGAGCTTCAGAGCTCACCTAGGTTGTCTATCAGGATTGAAGGAGAAACTGAACCTTCACCCTTGATCAAGACAAAGAAGTTCCATGTAAGCATTAACCCATGGAAACTCATAAAGTTGACCAGAGAAAAAGCCCAACTAGCAGCTGAGAAGGCCAGGGAAAAGATTATGAGAGAAAAGCCAATGGGGGAGCATAATTCATTAAAACCTCTTCCATTGGAAACAAAATGCGGACCATTGATGAGTCCAGATAAAAATATGGACACTAAGGATTTTGGCTCAACATCTTTTATAGCAAAAGGCAGACTTACCGAATCACCAGGAGGAAGGTTTTCAAGCCCAAGAAGGAGATTTTCTGCTGGTTCACCAACGGTGTTCTCTAGCAGCATGATGGCATCTCCGCATCACAAATACAGAAGCAGCTTCGACTTGAAATTAACTGGTGTGTCCAGGGAGCTCGAAACACATATTTCAAGGCAGGTTTTATGTTCAGTGATCAGCAAAGATGATAGCGAACCATCCCCAAGATAAGCAATGTATTTTAGAAGTTGAGATTCTCAACCTTAGAGAAAGAGTTGTTGATATGTGCATTTTCTATATATCATTGATTCCTTGTAATTTATACATGGGATGGTTAATCATTATGTAACATGGATTTCTGTTTAATTTTTATACATGTAATTTATGTTCCAACTAGCCAATGAACCTGTAAGTATGGCTCATTTGATCTGTTGATTTTCATATAAAGGCAAATGCAGTCATGTTCTTTTCCCAGCTATATCCATTATTATTCCAATTTTATTGTTAAGGCAAAGTTATTTTAAACAAAGCTTATATGTACGTACCATTTCACTTCTTAGCTAGACAAGTTCCAAAAGATTATTAGGTCCCTCCTCCCTACCCCGTCCTACATGAAAATGAAAACAACCAACAATAATCATGCTGACATTTTTTAATTCCTTATTCAATGTAATAATATACGAGTAACCTCAGCTCTATCAACAATCAATGACATTTTTGTCTTTATTTGTTTTCAATCAATGGAAACAATTTTCATATTTTCATTTTACTTCTCCAAAATAACAAGTACCTAGGAAAGCAAGACATGAAATCATTCATATTCATATTTCTGATAAATCACTCAATTATTTGCTACTGCACACCAGTTACAAGAAACAATTATCTCTCGGTATCATTCTGCAGATCAGCAACACCATTCAACTTCCGTCGGGTAAATTTTGTCCTGTTGAAAAAATCCACCAATCAAATTGCAGCTATAAGTTTGGTTGCTTGAATATCTAAACTCCATAATTTACTAAGACAGTAACCAAGCACCCCAGTTTTGATTACTCAAACTCTTCAAGTGGTTTGGTAAATAGTAACAGTCTGAACAATGCTCAGGGAATATTCTTTCTCTGAGAGGCTCGCACGCTTCTGGTGAAACCAAGTCAGAGTATCCTTTTACGTAAGAGCAGTTCCATGGCAATTTTTTGCTCACATTAAGGGTGATGTTTGATAGGCAGATATTGACAAAGTTGTCACCTTTAATACCCTGTATAAGGCCGGCACGTTTGACTTTTTCCCCTATCACATCCTTGATAGTAATCCTTTCTATTACCGGTAGAGCATCTGGGTCATAAGTGTCATCTGGATGTTCTCCATATAAACCAGTGAACCTAATAGCAATATCTACATTAACCAAGATCATGTTAGAGATATAGACATTTCTAACATAACCACCCCTGCCAGGAGAAGTTTTTATTCTAATTGCGCTATGTGAATCAAAAATGTAAATATCTTCTGCATGAACTTCTGATACTCCTCCAGACATCTCACTTCCGATAGCAATCCCTGCGCTCGTTGTCTTCCCAATGAGCCTGCGGATGTTAATATTTGTACTGGGTCGACCAAATGAAATGCCATATCCATCCCATCCACTTTTGATGGAAATTAAATCATCACCGGTGCTTATATAACAGTCTTCAATGCATACATTGTCTGAAGAATCTGGACACAATTAGGAGGTATATGTGAGAATATGATTAATGTTTTGAAAGAAAATTGTGAAGGACATTGGTGCAGTTTCAAGTGTCAAGTAGAGGGCACAGAAGTTAACCCAGACAAGAAAAAACGCAACTACAGTAGGAGATACATATAGCTTTATTTCTATGAATATAGGCACCACTACCAACACAATAACAACGATAGCCTAATCCCACTAGGTGATGAATGTATTGCACCACTTTTTTAGAAATTTAGACCTCCTTTGGTCCAGATGAAAATTTCCCTTTAAAACAAATCATGAAAACATTGGATTGTTGAAAATTAATCTAGAATAGATATGCATTGTTGATTACACAGGGTATGACTTTTCAGCTTAAGGGAGAAACCTCACCTGGATTAATGCCATCTGTATTTGGTGAACTAAGAGGAGCAATGATTGTGACGTTCTGAATTGTTACATGGCTGTTCATCCAGAAAAAACAGTTTCAGATCTCCCTCCCCCTAGTCATGAAAGCTTCACTATTGCATAATTTTAAAACGGTAATTTAAGTGCATGAAGTTCAGCAAATAAGTATGGATAAATTCAATCCTTCTTAAGGGAACAAACCTGCAGTATACAGGGTGAATAGTCCAAAATGGTGAATTCATGAAAGTTACATTTGAAATGAGAACCCCAGTTGAATTCATCAACTCAACCAAATGAGGACGTGTATAATTCAGTGTTTTGTTCCAAAAATTGTTCCACCAGATACTCCCTTGACCATCTATAGTTCCATTGTTACCTTCATTGGGATACCAATGGCGTTAATAAATTGAAATTCAACAAAGATTTTTTTTTTTCACACCCATTGCAGGTGCATACACCTTGGGAGGGAAGAGAGAGACAGGAAGAAAGGAGAAAAAATAATAAATGTGATAGGTGATGCAGTATGGAAAGAAGAGGTAGAGACAGGTGAAAAAGGGTGTCAGAATATGGGTGTGATTGAAATATATGAATAGAAGATAATTCCTCATTGAATATTACCAACCTGTTATGACAACATCAGTTAAATTGCGTCCATAAATGAGGCTTCTATGCCTTCCACCCGGCAACTCCCTTCCATGACCATATGATGGTAGAGGATCCACAACTGGCCAGTCGTCAGAGTTCTGTAACAAGCATGATATGGCATTTATGTCACATGCTACATATCATAATTGAGACAGCAAGGTCAACAGATTAAACTACCAGTGTATAAAATACAAACATAAATAGATTTTTTAAGCCAAAAATTAAATAATAAGAAAAATCTTGCATCCTAAATTAACACATATGTAGCTCAGGAAGTACCTATTGTTAATTAACTACAGTAAAACACTGCCAAATTGATTAATACACATAATTGTGTCTATGCTGAAACTGACATCAAATTATGTCATAATCACATCGCAGGCAAACCAGCAAAGCAAACACACATTTGGCAGATATGCTAAATTTCCTTTTCCTTGCATTTCACCATATTATTTACAATGAGCAGATTACCATTGATCCAAGAATTACTGCATCGTTGTCCAACCACAAAGTTAGATGACTGATGAGATCAAAGCTTCCTGTTAACCACCGGCCAGCCGGGACGAAAAGCTTGGCTCCACCTTTGTCCGCAAATGAATTTAGGTAGAAGATGGCATTCTGAAATGCTATTGTGTTGAGAGTGATCCCATCGCCAACAGCTCCAAATTCAGTAATACTGACACTGTGAGGCCGGACTTCGTACGAGTTTATCTGATTGCAGCATGAGCTGCTCCACACTGTCCATGTGCTACAACTGAACAATGCAAGAACCAAAAACCCATCCACCAACTGCAAGAGAAAAGTGCCACCATCGGTTAGACGTCTTCTCATAGTGGAAAATATCATTTTTTATAAAACCATAAGCAACTGAAACAAGAGCAGTATCTTAGCAAGCATCAATATTATGAAATTACAGAATTATAGAAGACTGATTGAAGAATTTCGAATTGATGAGTTGATAATCTACTTAGATCAGCTACATTTCATCAAATAGTTAAATAAACAAAGAAGATATTTTAAAATACCAGGAAAGCAACATAGAAAAGTAGAAAACCAAAGACCAATCAGTTCACATTGACCACTTCTTCAAGCATGAGTGATAACAAGTAACACAAATTAAATTAGACAGCGGAGAATCCCATGAATGGTGTTCTTGATCTGTGTACAAAATTTTGTTTTAGATCTTACTACTCCACCCACTACAACACTAAGCTTGACAGTGGAAACCAAAAAGCAACATTGGATTGAGACCACTCAAGGGCAAAGGTAGAGGGAATAAAAAAGCAATAAGCCAATAAGCAAACACAAACTCACTCACAGTTGAAAGTCTCTTCATATGAGTGAGATCCACTTTGTCCCGTTTGACCAGAAGCAGAGCTTTTGAGCCACCCTCAATGACCAATTTGAAATCCTCCTAGTGATGGAAAAAGGACCAAAGAGAGAGAGAGAAGCTTTGGTTTATTGATCAAAATGGTGAGATAGAAAGGAGTGTGATGCTGAATACAGTGATGGTGATTGGATGGGTCAATTTGAGGACACAGCAGCACCACCCAACCCAAGTAAAAATCATGGACAGAGACTGTTGATGCCCCTAAAAAATTAAGCAGTAGGACCCCCTTCTCAGTATGTCGCTCTATCTTCCTCCAAACTCTTTCTTTCCTTTCTTTCTCTCTCTCTCTCTCTCTCTACCATTGTGGAAGAAGCAACCAACCCAGAAAGACACCAACATAAAGCAATGATTTTGAAGACAGAACTCGCTATGAAGAAACTGTTGTAATCAGTTGATCGCGGTGTCTGGTTTTGGGTATTTCACCGATGATGAAGCGGTGACGCTGACTTCCGAAAAAGGGAAGAAAGAGACAGAAACAGAGACAATTGCAGAGGCTTGCATGATGCACTCACCACATTGTTCGCGTGTTTCTCGGGATAACCTACGAATGAATCTATGATTTTGATCGTAAAACAATTTATAGTTCGTACGTAATATATGATTAATCTACCTTTTCAAACACTCCATCTCCCTGATCAACGGCTCTATTCTCTTGTTTGTTTTATTATTTTGATTTGTAGAATGCAATTTGTAACGCAAACAGGGGAAGACGTGAGCCATACATGTGCAAGCAAGAAAGAAACGAACAATAATAGTACAGATTAGCCAAATATACCACAAACCAGTTTGCATTCAATATCTATTAAGTATTCTCTAAGTTTATCGATAGTTGATATTTAAAATCTATGATCTATAATCTACTGTTCTCTTAATGTAACAATCTGTAAGAAAAAAATTATCCAAATTCACTATCATTTTAGTTTTTTTTATATAATACTATTTGAAAGAAAGACACGAAGTCTCTATTTTTATTTTTTTTTAAATAGTTGAAAAAGATAGTGGTAATAATTTTTGTAGGGAAAGTGAAATAAAAATAGTTATATATATTGAAGGATAACTTAGAAATAAGAAATGTATGCATCGAATGGAGTAATTGCTTTTATTAATAATTAATTATAGATTAATTATTTTTTTCAATTATAATCCTTATAATATTAAGCTACAAAATAAAAGATAATTAACCATGATAATGAAATTAATTTTATAAAATTATTATTCTCTTTTATTTATTTATTAATTTTTCTTTTTTGATATAAAATAACCTGAGAGTACCTATGTAATTGAATAAAAGGAGTATTAGTTTTTCATTTATCTACTATCTATAATATATTATTGTTATTATTATGATAAAATTTATAACCTATAGCACTTAATTTTTTTTACAATGACAACAATAAAAATTAAATTAAGTTCTAGTATATTTATCCCAACCTCATTACTAAATGGAGTCTAATGTCACTCAAATTAAAACATATACCAATGATAAACTCTTATAATATTAATATTTTTTAACCTTTTAGTGTTATTATTTTTAGACGTTGTTATCCCTCAAACTTATTGCACTCTCTTTTCATGTCACAATTGAAATTTTACCCTTTAGATAACATACATTTTTTTTTATGATTTTCATATCTCTTGCTGGTGATGTATAATTTGTAACATGCATTTGATGAAATTATGTACATGAGTATCAAATAGAACTATTTGTATGAAATCTTATCTTGATAAAATCTTTAGAACACTCATAAATATCAAACACATTTAGAGAAAATGAATGGATGAAAATGATTTTCCAAAGTTTCATGCCAAGCCTCATTTAAAACTTTCAAAAACACCTTTGTTAGGATGCTACTCCTAAACAACTGAAAATAACCCTAAAATCCTAAGGAATAGAAAAGCTAAAAGGCCAATAAGATAATTTATTTTATTCATATGCTCATAAGCAAAAGAGGAATACAATATAACCTAATGATTGCCGATAACAATCGTACAAGTATCTTCATTCACTTTTAAGAAATTTAATAATAGGTCTTTTATTTATGCACAATCAAGCAAGAAGAGAGTGATAGAGAAGAACCAAATTACACTAATATTTGATAATTGCTTGCTATGTGATGTTTGATTTATTAGGAGGCCATAATAAGAGGCATCTATTTATGCATAATCGAGCAAGTGAAATATACAGGACTTTTAAAGCGCAGTAAATAAAAAGGACTTTTAAAGCAATTATAAAAATTAATAAGTTTATTGTGTATAGTGATTTATAATTCAACGATACTATAAAATATTTTATTATGTTAATTGAACAACAATATAAAATATTGTTTGTGTGTCTAATCATGTTATAAAGTAAAATTATTAAATTCTTATAAAAAAATAAAATTATTAAACTAAATTGAATGACAAAATAAAATCAAGACTTTTAAAGGAATAACTAATTGACAATATAAATCTTCTCATATTATCAATGAGATTAAAATAATTTTTTAAGGAAACTAAATTGTATTTATGTTATTTTTTTTTGTTACAAAACATAATTATGTTAGTTAAAAAAAACAAGTTAAGGGATAAGAAGTAGAAAATCTCCCTATTATTTAACAAAGAATTATTATGTTAATTTAGTTAAATGTATATAAGATTACTAAGTGATCTTTTTTTATCAGCAAAAATTACTAAATGATTTAACTTGATTGATTGAATTGAGTGTGCAAATTACAAATTATCGTAAATCTTTTTGTATCTAATTTAATTCCTGCAAACAAAAAAAAATACTACTCTATATAAAAATCGGGTTGGACCGAGATGAGGTTCGTCATTTATTGGTCAAGCTAAAAATAAGAAAAATGAGGTTCGTCGTTTATTCAGGGTCCCCATTCCAAGATGATAATAAATGAATATGCAGTTCGCAGTTCATGAATCATGAGGATTCAGGACCATCTCACCCTGTTCGCATTGCTGTTACAGTTTTGTGCTTCTTAGAAGATGTGAAAAAGTGAAAACAAATTAAGTACATGTTTTTGATAAATGTTACGGTGCCTATTCTAACACAAATTTAACAATAAAAATAAGATAGACATAAAAATAAGAATCATAATCTGTTGATAAAAATATTTTTGTCTCAATCATAAAACATGTTTTAATTTGATCTCCACAAAGCCATTTTGGTATAGAAAAATGTAATTGACGATATAATAAATTTTACAACAAAATGTGCAACTAGCGGACTAAAAAGAAAAATGTGTAACATAATTAATGTCGTGATGAAGAAAAATAAACATAAAAAATAATATTGCATATAATATTATGTAAATTATTGTATCAATAATACATCTCAAACGAGCATGTACTATTTGAATAAATTATCCATTAGTTTACTCATATATTATAAATCTACTTTATATGATAGATTTGAGTTCTCATTTTAAGTGAAATGTTGTTGGCAGCTATTTTTTAACCAAAGTGTTTTCAAGAGTTTTTTCTTTAACGTGTGTTTTTAAGATTTTTCTTAATTATTTAGTTTTTTTTTTTTCTACGGGAGACAATCTTACTGAACACAAAGTATAATTCCTATGAGTACAAAATTCTTTTAAATCTTTAGCACAATTATTACTCAAGAAATCGTTGTAGTGGTGGAATTTAGGGTAATATAGATGAGGTTCTAAGTTCAAATTTTGGTGCAATCATTATTAAAACTAAATTTAATAAAAGCATAGATGAAGTACAATAAGGTATTGAAATAAGTCATTATTGAGGAAAGTGGCAATAAGAAATTAAGGAACGGAGTAGTCACTTAGATCCAAATGGTTTTTGTCCTTCTCTCTCTATTTTATTTTGTCAAATTTCCTCTCATCATGTTTGTAGCTCACAGCTAACTTGGTGGACCCACACCACCACTACTAAAAAAGCTTGATTTTACGACGTACACTCTACGACGGTTATTAACAACCGATTTAGAATACGCCACGGTGGTATTTTTGTAATTAGGGGCAAAGTTTTTGGTTTTTACATCGCGATTTACGGCTTTGCTGAAGGACCGTCTTTGTTTAAGTAACCCTAATTAACTGGCGGGCTGTGTCGCTGTGGAGGTCGAGCTTGTGAAACACCAGTTCCGGTTAGTCCAGCTGTCTTCTCCGGCCGTGGTTAGCTTGGTAAGTTTACTCCTTTGTGTGGATATTTTTCGATATCAGGGATGACTCCATAGAATGCGTGCTCTTAAACCCATATCTTGCAGATGCTTGGCTACGTTTAGGAAACTGCATTTGGAAAAAAGGGGATCTAACTGCAGCAAAGAACTGCCTCAGTCTTGCATTAGACAAGGTTAGCATAAAGAGTATATTTCATACTAAATTAGCCCTTTTAGAATACTTCAGGCTGTCTTTGATTTTTTCTTTTTTTGTTTTTGTGTCGTTGTTATACCAAGCTTGGTTTACATACGATGTTGTCTGGGGGATTGAAAAATCTACAATGCTTTTGGGCTGCGGAGCATCATTAGCATGTTCATGTTTAGCATTTTAGGAATCATTAGCATGTTCATGTTTAGCATTTTTTTCCTAAATCGTAATTCTCTTTCACCAAAAATAATCAAATAGTATAAGATTGCTGTAAGTATTTAACTAAAGTGCATATGTAAGACTCAAAAACATGTTAATTAAGGTGGAACATCCTCAGCATATATGATCCATTGCTTGGTGGTAGCATATAAATTTAGTAGTTGAACAAACTCAAACAGAGTTAACCAAAGGTAGCAGGCAGACAGTTGAGTAGGGTACCCCAAATTCATCCATATAGATTTGCTTTCATCACTTATGAGTTGTTTCCCTCCCTTCCCTTCCCATTTCATTCTTCTTTGCAGTCTCGCATAATGTTGCCTTGTATTGACCTACACATACTGCCATTCCTCCCATCTTTCAGCTAGCCGTTCTCCCTCTAACATTCTTACAACCTCTGACATTAATGGATGATCCTCGGGTGATGCTTGTGTGCAGAGTAATGCACTTTGTACAATCTTCTATGTTGTATCATTCATTAAGGTTGAAGTCAACAATAGTCTCTAGTCTTTTCTCCCGCTGCAGTTTGTTAACCTACACAAAACACAATATGGTAAAACCAGTAACCAATATATATAAACTGAATAATAATACAAACCTTACATATGAAGAGAAGCACAAAAACCATGTAGGCAGGAGCATATCTTTTTACAAAAATTACTTCACCTTTTGCTTATCAACATTGTAAAATGCAAAACCATGACTTAGAAAACACAGTTCAACTTATTCCTAGCTTGATAAGCATGTAGAAGTTCAATTATAGAACAGAAAATTCTAGTAGGTCATCACAACCTTGAACTCCCTGTCTATGTGCATGTTTAATTTGAGGTTGAGTGTACCAGATTATGAACAATAATCTGAACCCAATGCTATTCCCTTGGAACAATGTTTCCACCCCTTAGGCATCGTTGTTTTCCACAGAAGAAGGACCTATATTGTCCATGTCTTCTCTGTTGTGCCGTTTTTCTTGTGAGCATTAACTGCTGAAATCCATTTACTCGCGTCAAAACCAGCATCCTTCAAGGTAGATAAGTGAGGTTTCCAACCCTTCAGACCACTACCTGAAGTTATGTCATTGTTGTCTTGACTTTCACAAACAAACTGTGCGTTCTCTCTAGTATTTCTGAGACTCATGTCTGGTAAAACAGTTAAGGAAACTCATCTTTTCTTTTCTTGCAATAAGATTATGCCACTGTGGTGGGATTTTACCTCTTGGGTCAACGAAGCTAGAGTCATGCATTGTAGGCCTGTGGATCACTTCACTCAGCACCTCTCTTTGGCTGCTTCGCAAGCTATTAATAGAAAGTGGAAGGTTTGGTGGGTAGCAGCCACAGTTTCTATTTGGAACTATAGGAACTCCATGATTTTTAAAAATCATCAGTTTGTCATTTCTAATTTGGTGGATGATGCAATTTATCTTACCTGGTCTTGGTTGAGGGGGTGGGAAAAGGACTTTGCCATTCCGTTTAATCAATGGTCATCTTCTATGTCCTTTGCCTTCTCCTAGTCTGGGAAGGATGGGTGGTTTTTTGTAAGGTCTCTAGTTGGGGAAGCTTGTGTAGTTTTGCTTTATATCCTCAGCCTATGGCTTTCTTTTTGTATCTCTGTAGTACCTCTGGTACTATCCTTATTTAATATCTAATATATGATACTTTTGGCCGTTCAAAAAAAAGGAAAAAGGCAGGTTATACTATCTGCAGCATGAGAAAGAAAAAAGTTTATCATGCATCAAGTTTCTTCTTTCTGTCCCAAACAAGCTCAGAATCTGCGAGCACCCAAGTGGCTAAAATGGTCTGAAAGTTTAAATTTGCTTAGTTGATTTTCCCCTCCTTTTAGGAAATGAGGTTTGGTGAATCTGGTTAGGGTTTAAAGGACTAGTCTAGGATTTGTCTTGGTTGAAAGAATCTTTGGTAATATCAGACATGATTTTTCAGTTCTTGACCCTCTGACAGAAGACTTTATGTCATGATTCCCATTCTGGGCTCTCTTTCCCTCTTCCGTCTGAGCCCTAAGTTTTATCTTCTATATTGGAAACGCCCTTCTCTGGGAAAGAATTTCTTTCTTTCCCTTGTTTCCCCTTCCCTCCTATTTATTCAAAGAGTAAAAATTGTTTTTACTTTGCACAGAAAAAGACAGTGAAAGAAGTGATTAGCCAATAACAGTGACTCAACTGGCTTATCATAATGTATTTCACCACTGTTGGTACCTCAGACTGGGATTTGCATTTGCTCAATATATGTTGCATACATATATATCTATGAGAGTAATGGTTTCAGAAAAGAAATAAGAAAGGGGGGAGGGGGGGAACGAAAAATTAAAGATTGAAGTGACTGAGGTAAACGGTGGCAGCGACAATGTACGACAATTAAGGTAGCCAATGGGAGAGTTCTGAGTATTTGGCTTGTGGGAAGCATAAAACTATTGCCGCTGCTGCTACAGCAGAAGCTGAAATGGGCGGTTGTATTCACAGACTTTCAGACAGAAAAGACTGAGTAATAATATAATCAAATTTTATACACTTTATTGAATTCAGTTTTTAATAAAGTTTGTGTCATATAATACCATATAATATATATGGATTGTTTCATATTTGAGTCTTATGTGTTCATGGATTTGGATATTTCAATGGGGCTGAGGGTATTAACCATTGTGAAACGAGTTACCCCCAAGTGGCCGAAAAAAATAGTCCTAGAAATGGTTGAACCAATCATATAGTAGGATACTGTTCCAGCGTGGAAGAGGCAGCCAATCAATGGCTCGAGGAAATTAAGGTATAAGAGAGAAAATGATTTTCTTATATTTATTTTCATAGAAAACGCAACTCTTATACCTTAATTTCCTCTTAAACGCAACTCTTTAAATATTGCAACATCAAATCATCCTCCTTTCAGTGAAAACTTTGTTTCCTTCCTTATAAATATCTAAGCTGCCAGCTAATGTTTTTCTTATTATGGATTACTTGCACAAGTTCTGATTCAGTTGGCCACCATTGTTCCAGGCCACGACCTGCACATAATTTCTGTTTTTCGTTAGACACAACAAACAAGTTTTGGTCATTTATAGGAACCTTAATCGCTTTGTCAACCATTTTTTTACCCATCTTAGAATTCTTGTAATCCTACAGATAACAAACATATTTCCTTACCCAAAAGCCAGCATCCGAGAAGGCAGATAAGTGATATAGCCAACCTTTCAAACCAACACTTCAACTATTGTGTCCAGCTTTGCTGAATTGTGCTTTTCCAATTGAAAGAGAAATACATTTTACTATGTTCCAGACAAAAGCATTCGTTTCTGTCTGACCTCATGATTAGCTGCTGAACCGGGATTTGTCAATGAACACCCAAGTGACCCTCATTTGTCAACCTGTGAAAAAGCCGCAGAGTACTTAAAAATAATGACAGTGGTGTAGCCAGGGACAGTGGTGGGGAGTAGAAGGCGAAATGAATCAATAATGACACCAATGTGTGTAGAATTTTTGGCATCTGAATTACATTATTACAATTTGGTAGTGCCATTGCAGAATCATTTCCAGAATATGTGACATAGTGCTGCCACAGGCATTGACCTGCACAGATGCATACTTTGGTCAGCAAGGACTAACCGCTTGTTGATAAATTCAAGGAAATGCCACTTCCTTTAGGACATATACAAATTAAAGTGAACTAAGCACATTTTGTCTGGGGAAAACTGAAGCAAGGAACTTCATGTTCGAATGTTGACCCTGCTACCCTGGATTTGAATATGCTGGTGGAGGAACACTGGAGTGTTGTCTCTGTTGGGACCACTTCGAATCATACCTAAAGTATCTTGATGAATTATGTAGCGCCTGTTATGCTTGGAGTTGTTTATTGTTATGTGGTTTCTCATGGAGGTGCTGAGACAGGTTCTCTGTCATTGCAGAGATAGATTTTCCAATCGTTAGTCAAGGAAAAAAAAGACTAAAGAAAAAGATTCATAATGAATAATGATGTGTATTAAATAATACTAAATAGGTCTTATCCAAAACTCAAGTCTGAATAGGATCCATAAATCAAATATTGAGATTTTCATCCATTGGAGTTGGATGAAAGGCTAATTAATTATACAATTCATTGAGTTCAACACCTATTAAAAATACCAACTCTGATCAATCCAATCCATGCTTAACGGTATGAATTAGTCTGGCATTATTAGCCTTGCTTAATGTTGAAATATGCATGAATGTGGGGCAGTTGGATTTGTCACATGGCTATGCTTTAGAAGGTATAGTATACCCATTTACTTCTTTTGTTTTTTTTTCCTTCATCAGGACTTCATCACAGCAGGACTTCATCACATCAATATGATAGATTTTATTTACTATGGCACTAAAGAAGATAGAATAAAGAACTCTGAATTATTCAAATCTCTTTAGACCGATCCTAGTAGGTTCAATCAATATAATAACAATGAATTAATTCAGATTTTTAAATATAGAAAACTAAGATGTTTGTATGAATTTGTTTAGATCTTTTTTAGTAAACATGTGCAACTGGTTCACCTAAGATATTATTGGGTGGTTTAAAACTATTATTTGTCCCTGATATCAATCAATTTCTACAAAACATATATTCAAGTTTTTTAATTTACAAACAAAAATAATAACACTTGATAACTTGTTATATAAAGATTAATGAGATTATGTAATTCAAGACTACCTACTAATTTTTCTGGTTCTCTACTGCTAATTAAAACATCATATTTGATCCAACTCATTTTCTAAGATGAGTTAAATTGGCAGTATTCAATCCATGACCAATTTACTTAGCCTGTCTTATTTGATATTTATTTTCTGTATTTTTATTATTGCATTTTGTACTTCTTATTGTAAATTACATTCTGAATCAACTTTTCAAAATGTAACGCAAGATGTACGATATACATAACCGTCTTATTTTAGTTTGTCAAAAAAAAAAAAAAGGACTTGTAATGGGGCAAGACATGTTAGCCCATGCTATCAATATACTTTATTTTATTTTATTTTGATTGGCAGTATTCCTTTTCCTTTTCCTTTTTTTAAAGTGACCTGGGCCACATTTTCTTTCTCCATTAGGGCCCATTTGTTGTGGGCCATCTGTGTTCCCCAGTCCAAGCCCAACTTTCACAACCCAAATTATTATATAAAACGCGGCAAGAAAGAAAGTAGGGCTCTATTTCTCGTCACTCCTAAATTTCAGTGTTGAAGTGCGATTAGAACTTAGAAGCATCAATTCAAGCTCCAATCTTCGACTCTGGTACGTTCAATGTTCTTTTACTCATCACTTTCTACGATACAAGCTATATATTATCGAGATATTGGAATTTTTTGTTCTATCGATGACGTAAACCTTTTTTTTTTTTTTTGACAAATTTATCAAATGCAGTGCGTAATTGTTCAAACTGATTGAAAAGGCTTTTTGAATTAGTTAATTGCGTTGTAGTCACTTAATACATTGAAAGCAGAGTATGCCGAGTAGGAATAGTGCCAAAACTCCAAAGAAGGATGGAAACAACTCAAATTCCAGTCTTTCTTCTCTAGAAAATAAGTATGCACACCCTCCACTTTTTTTGTGTATGTATATATGTGAATGAATTCCTATTGTATATGCTTCTACCTTTAAGTTGTTAATGGTTTGTGGCTTTTATTCTGTGTTCTGTTATTATTGCTATTGTTTCTTTTTTAATCCTATAATGATGATCATTATTTAATCTTAGTTTCTATCTGCAGTTTCTATGAAGGAGAACGTCTCACCAATCTGCTCCAATCAATCCGTAGGTATAATGCATGTTTTTCACATGTGATGCTTCATGCTTCCTGTTTTTATTATTCTTCCAACATGATTTGATGATTTGATCCACAAGGCCATTGCTTATTGAAGCTGAAGTGGTGGCCAGAGAGAATTTTTAACAGTTTAAGAGTGAACTACTAATCAACTGCCTTCAATTTTATGGTGCAAGTTCCAACCTGATCTTACTAATGCTTATTCTGTTGAACAGGGGGATCCAATCTGCAAGACATTTGGATGGAAGTTCCTTGCCAGAGAAGATATGGTTAAAGGTTAAACTTCTACGTGGTTTAGGCAACTACTATAAAACATTTTTGGATAAATTTATCAGGAAGCATACACAATCATGTAACATTTGTATGGTTCCTTGCAGCAACAATTTTCTATTGGGGTCAACGATGTAACTCGTGTCCTTGAGCGCATGAAACCTTGCACGGAGTTAGAAAGCTCTACTGAACTCATCTCTTTGAGAAGCAACCATACAGCATCTTCAGTTAAGCTTCAGGTTGATTTCCTCTGTTTGTCTAATGTAGAATATGTAAATCTTTTGTTAATCACTTATTTAGTACCTTCACCTTTTCTTATTAAGTAAATCCTTCAACATGCACTTTTTTTTATGATGTTTTAATCTTTACAACTTACAAGGTGCTGCAAAAAGCCAGCTACTAATAATAAGACTTTTTGTTTTTGCTAATCCCTGCAAATACTAATAGTTGGCAATACATGTGGCAACCTCCTTATTGTTTTTTCTTACATTGCTCAAACTCGATTAGTTTTCTTAGTAATAAATGATCGAGTTGCATTAGTAGTATATGCCTCTTTCTGGTGTCAGGGTGTGGGTAAAGACTAAAGAAGACATTATTGACGTTTTACGTTATGCAGGCTGTGCTTGTAGCTTCTGACTGTAACCCACGTTGGCTGACGAAACATCTCCTAAGTTTGGCTTCATCAAGGAATGTGCCCCTGGTATTTGTTAGAGATACTAAACAAGGTTCTTTGAGACTAGGTGAACTTGTGCAATTAAAAACGGCCATTGCTATCGGAATTAAGGTCAGGTCCTGGCATCACACTAGATCTAATATCATGTCTGGTTCTGCTATTTTTAGAACAAATATTATTTAAAAGTTCTAAAACAGTTTTTTTTAAGCAATTCTAAAACAGTTAGAAAGTATTATTTCTTCAAGACAGGTTAATCTAAACATGCTATTTTTTCAGGATATAAGTTTTTTGGGGAAACTACGACTGCCTCTCTCGAGGAATGACCATGGATTTTTCTTCAAAATTTCAATATTACAATAAAACCCCTTTATTACTCTTTTTTTTTTTACAGATTCCTTGCTGTGATACAATCATACTTATAAAAAAAAATTAACGCCGTTATTGTTAAGAGAACTCTTTGCATTGTTTGGAACGGCTACTTTATGCTTTTACTACTTTTACATCCCTAAATTTTTATAATATATGCCTTTTTGGATCTTGGTTTATCGAGTTATTCATTATGTTTCAATGAATTCAGGTTAAAGGAAGCACCATAAATAAAATTATTCAGCAAGTTATTCAAGGCGATAGATTTGAACTTTCACCTGAAGGGCAAAATTCGGCAAGAATATTTGATGCGCAAAGTAACTTTCAGGACCCTGACTAAAAAATGCTGTCAAATGTAATTTAATCAATATTTCTTGTTTATAAAATTATTGACCTTGCATTCTAAGGTGCATTTCTTTTTTTTCCCTTGGGAGAGGGGTTAAAAATGTATTTGCAAATTTTTTTCGTTTGAGCATCATAATTTTTATTTTACCATAAATTACGACTTGCATGAAGGATTAATTGAAGCTTTTTTACGCATTTCTAGCTTGTTATACATTTGTAAATTTGTACAACTTGTTAACTCAAATTTTAAATTTGAATATTTTGCCGAATATAGGAAGATAACTGGGTATTGATATTTTAAATAGTGATCAAATATTCAGTTGGTTTAAGTATTTAGCAAAGCAGAATATCATTTTGGCTCGATGTTTAAACAGTTTTTGATAATTTATATTGATATTGTAAACTATAAATTAAAAATTGAAAAAATAAGGCTATTGAATATCTATCGCAGCCTGATTTTATCGTTTTCACCATAGTCAGATTGGCAGATTTACGCTTTTGATGTTTTCTTTTCATTATTTTAGAATCGTGTTGAAAGTTAGCCGAATTGGAATTTGGCCAATCATTTGATATTCAGGCGACAACTTTTGACCATTTGACAATCTCTACAAATAAGATGCTACAAACATGGAGGATCAACTTAATGGGTGCGCGCGCATGTATTTGTGAAGAAAAAAAAAACTCGTTTGAGCATCATAATTTCTATTTTACCATAAATTGCGACATGCATGGAGGATTAACAGAAGCTTTTTACAGCTTGCTATACATTTGTAAATATTTACAACATTTGATCATATGCAATCTCTATAATAAATTGCAACAAACATGGAGGATCAACTGAAGCTTTCTACTTCTCGTTCAATATGTTGGAACTCCAGATACATATTAGTCTTGAGTGCTATATTAGGAAGTAGTACTTGTCGTTGAAGGCTCGACAGTGCCAACTGGATCAGGGTTTGGATTAACCTGAGTGCGTGCATTACGTTTTCCTGATTTCCGATTCTCTGTTTTGTCCTGATCTTGCTCTACCAGCACAGGTTGAAACTGCCAAAAGTTCGAAAGAAAGGGTTACGCAGTTATAATTATAATAACTGATAAGGTGAAAGCCTAGTAGCCTAAAAATCTACATTAAGAGCAAACCTGATACACAGAATATATGACATTTCTTCTTATTTGTGCCATCATATCCAAGAAAAGGTTATAGCCTTCAAGCTTATACTCAATAAGAGGATCCCGCTGCGCATATCCCCGTAACCCCACGGCTTGCTGAACAAATTTTAGTGCCTGCAGATGTTCTTTCCACAGGCGATCGATATTGCTTAAGATTAGGAACCGCTCTGCTTCTTTCATCAAGCCTGCTGCTTGTTGCTCCACAATATCCTATGGGGCAGCATTGGTTGTAATAAAAAGGTAAATTTAAAAAGAAATAAATGGTAAAGAAAATTATGTGAAAAGACAAGGCCACTGAACCAATTCAAGACGACTCAATTTTTAGACATGACACATGATGGTAAAAGTCCAACCTTAAATAGCACAAAGTTATTACAAGTTGCACTGAGGTTTGATAAATCCCTCTCCCCCTCCCCGAAAAATGTATAATCAATTACTTGATTTAAATCACTTATCTCATTTTTTTGTCATTTTAAAATTTAATTGAAAAAAAAAACCTTACTAACAAAAAATCTCCCCTTTAAATAGTAGAAATCTTTTAGTCTCCCAACCCCACCCCCACCCCACAAATGTGTTATTTAATTCAAGGAACAGGAAAGAAACAAACATAAGGAGAATGGTTCATTTAATTCCCAAATAATGATGGTTAAACTGACCCTTTTCTGCAGGTAGGCTTCACGACCACGAAGACGGAGATAATTCCGCAATTCCTCGTAATCTGAACATGTGTTCCCCAGCAAATCAGGGGATAGATCATTCAACAAGTAGCAATATCTGAAGAGAAAATGAAATATCTTCCATCAACATTATTTTAGATCCAAGATTAGGCAAAAAAATGCATTATCAAGCAAGCAAATAGTTAATATTGTCATTCAATCACAAACTGAAATGTAAAGTTGTGCAGGGTTTGGTGTTTAAAAATAAAAAAGAAAAACCGAACCACTTTACACAAACAGTTCGCACTAAACTGCTTGAACCACTCTATGAAAACAGTTTGGTTCAAACCGAATTGTTTTAATAAAGTGGTTCAATTTGGTTTTGAAACGACTAGGGTCGATTGTTTTTACACACCCATGCTGTCATGTATGGTAAGTTTCTTAACTTTCATAATAACTACTTTAAAAATCATATTTATCATGAATTTTTGTTGGTTGATAATGTAAAACTTTTAGACTGACAGTGCATAGATAGAAATTAAACTCTTATAAAGTACCCAAACACAGGAAGAGAAAACAATACACACATTGACAGTGTAATGTTTTTTTTACACTATTATCCAATAAAAAATGCTCATTTATGACGGGTTTGTTAACTTTTATAATAACTATCTTTAATCATATTAAAGATGATTTATGATTAGCTGTTAGTGTAATAATTTTTACACTAACAAGACGCGCCTATTAAACTTGTAAAGAAAACCTCATCATAAATAATGCATAAGAACACAATCCAAGAGATGCTTCTTATTTTGACTTCTCAGTTTGGTCTTTAGGCCATCATTTAGAATAGGAGTAGATTGGTTTGAGAAAATATTTTCTATTTTATTTTTATTTACGAAAAAATACCACCAGACTCTCACTTTCCCTAAGTGGATCAGGATGATGTGAAAGGTGTTCTTAAGATTGCTCGGGGAAAACTTAGTCTCGGTTGAGGAAAAAATTATCTGCTTTACCATTTAACACCAATAAAAAATGAAGTTAAATCTTTAGTGAATTAAAACAATGATGCCTATACAAGAGAATTAGATCACGCATGAATGCACTAAAGGAACAAAAGCAAGGTTCTGCATATAACTAAACCGAACATGGCATCAAGCATGAGGGCAAAAGATTTCACTTACTGCTGAATTTTTGCAGTTAGTTTTTCAAGATCCCAGCTGTCTTTTGGAGCATCAGAACCAATGTTTGCCTAATTCATCATGATTGCATTATTAAGTTAGACAATGAAGCAAGGTACAAAGAGGAGCATAATTTTAGCAAGGCTTACTTCTAAAATGTCATCCATTGTCAATTCAGCATATTCAATAAGAAGAGACTGAAGATTGTCAGATTCAAGGGCTCGTCTTCTCTCTGTATAAACTCGATCTCTTTGGCTGTTAAGTACTTCATCATACTCAAACAATTGCTTCCGAATGTCAAAGAAATAGTTCTCCACTTTCCTTTGGGCTTCATCTAATGCTTTGGTCAACATCTTGGATTCAATAGGTAGGTCTTCAACTCTGAACGCTTGCATTAGGCCCTACACATCACAATATTAACCAAGTTCTGGCCAATCAAAATTCCAAGTGTAGCAGCAACACAACAAATGCATTACCTGAATTCGATCTCCACCAAAAATACGAAATATGTTATCTTCAAGACTTAAGAAAAAGCGTGAGCTTCCTGGATCTCCTTGTCTGCCACTTCGACCACGCAGCTTTATGGATGATAAAAAAAAATGTTCCAATTTTAAATACTTATTTAACAGGGTAGGAGTGGTAGAAGCAGCAGTAGTTATTATAGCTGCAATAATAATAGAAGAGGGTAGGAGATATGCAGATGTCCAAGGCCACAAGCCAGTACATCCCAGTTTCCCTCCTTTCAACCTTACAAGGAAAAGGAAAGAAGAGAAAACCTGATTATCAATTCGACGTGATTCATGACGCTCTGTGCCTACTACATGTAGTCCGCCAGCTTCCACAACCTGCAGTCATAATGATCATTAATAATGTATCAACAGCAATGTATGAGGGGAAGTACTAGTCAAGAAACAAATTGACCTTCTTCCTCTCTTCCTCAGTGAAGACTTTATATTCTTTTCCGATTTCCAGAAATGCATTTCTCAGCTTGGCAATGACTTCATCTTGAGCAGGACCCTACATAAAAATATATATGCCAAAGAAAGCTTTACTTGTCTTAAAAGTAAAAGTAGTTACTCAAACATTCTAATTTCTAGCATTAATTACACTAAAAAATCCATCATCGTCAGATTGTCACCTTTTCACAGGTATAGGATAGGCGCTCCTCTGCTTCAAGCTCAGTTAAGGATCTCTTGCCCCATGTTTCAACAGCTAATTGCACAGCCTTCTCAGCCAAGTCAACATTTTTATTTGATAGTTGGCATGGGAATAACTTCTCATTCACCTGAATCACAGTATATCATATTCGTGGAGTTCCAAAACAGTTACTGTAAAAAGTACGTGCACACACTCACACACAAACATGCAACGCTTTTAAAGAAAATAAGCACAAACACACATCCAAAGCAACATAGATTTATGGGTATTTTTATAATATAATATGTTAAAAAAATTGAATCTAACTTTTTTCATTTTCCACCAGAACTCCCTATCCACCATCATACAAAGATTCATCTTGCACAACTTAATTTTATAATGCCAACCCATGTTCTTACCACTTTCATTTTTAACCATTTCACAGTCAAAGATGATCAAGCAAAAGCCTGGATTCAAAACAACATTCTTTCTTAAGCATACAGTTCATTATCATAAACTGAAAAAATGTTGGAGGATGCAAACATACTCATTGGGTTTAATGGTGCCTAATAATTGCCACCCAAAACTTCCAAGTGTGGCAATTTTATTAACCACTGATGCATTCCAACAAAAACGAACAATCATAGTTTCAAGAACTGCCCACCTGCACCTTTTTATGTTTTTCCATCAGTGGAATCTTGCTGAGTCATCGGCTCATGGCATATTCAAATTTTAAAAATGATGAAAAAGAATGAGAAAAAAGTAAGTAAATAATGAATTTAAATTTAAAAAGATTATCATTGTAAACGTCTAGGACAGAACAGAAGGAAAAAATAGTTAGAGACAGCTAATTAGGGACAATTTGAGCAGTTATTTAGTTAGAGGGGATCAGTTGGATAGATGCAGGGTATAATGGCAGCAGGATTCACTTAGAGAATTACAAAGTTCATAAAAAAAGGGGAAATCCTTGGAGGAGAACTCTTTCTCCTGGTTCCTGTTTAATTAATAAAACTCATGTTTTATTCTACTTGATTTCTTAGGAGGTTCCTATAACGTCTTAAATACCCTTATCTACTTTTTCTTTTTAGAAATAATAAATAGGACATTTTGGTCTAAAAGAAGAATAGGTTGCTAACATCCTCCTTCTAAAAGTAAGTAGAAGGATGTTAGAGCACACACACCATAACTGTATTTACATAAGCAATACTTTAGAAATAAAAATGACATACCTTCCATATCTTGGAGGGAGGAGGTTTCTTTATTGATACAAAGCCTTCTTCAGATGGTTTAACAACTCTGCAATCATATGTTCCCAGAAAAAAATGTAATGCATGTCTGATAAGATGCTTCAACAACTTGCAAGTTGTTTAAACTTTCAGATCTAATGCAAGACAGGCTCTAAGAATAGGAATTTAACCATAGGATAGGAATAATCAGAAGATGCTTTCCCATTAAGGTTGTATCAGTGACATAAATTCTGGAAACAGTGAGATTGTGCAAGCAAGGAATATACATATGTAACTACAATAGTTCTACCAAGGTGTTGTTATATGCTCTCTCTCACTGTGGGAGCCACTTGAAAACCTAAACCACTTCACTATAACTACCCCACTCCTTCATTTCAGACAATACTATTCTTTTTCTCTCATAAACAGGGGCATAAAGCATTTTGGGGTTTCTAACTTGGCAGAGAGAGCATCTCACTCGTTAAAAACCCATCCAAGGAAGCATCCTCACCTCCTCCCACTAAACCTATCCTCTTTTCTTCCAAACGCCATTTTAAATAATATTCAATCAAAAGGCAACAAGTACATGGAAGAACAAATTCTCCATAATAAAACTGTCAATTAAAGCTCCATAATACCTTGGCATCAATATCTCACGAAGCTTCAAGCGTGCCATAAATTCAGCATTACCACCAAGGATTATATCTGTCCCACGACCAGCCATATTGGTAGCAATTGTCACTGCCCCAAGACGACCACTCTGTGCTACAATTTCTGCTTCCCTCTCAACATTTTCTGGTTTTGCATTAAGAACCTAGAAACAATACATATTGCACTATATTTATACCCAAAAAAATTAAGACAAAAAAAGTGGTTGCAAGATTAAGCTTCATTATAGTTCTTTCAAATGGATGAGCAGTTGGTCAGTGATATCACTTATCAATACTTCCCTAGGCTATGAATAGGCTATCTTTTTTAGAAACAAAAATTATTGTAAATGGGTATCATTAAGAAAATATTGTGCTGCCACATTCTGTCTATGAAGCACAAACACTCCTCTTGCTTGAGCTGGTGGGGTGTCCATGGTGGACATGTTTCCAACACTAACACCTGCTGTATCACACATGCTGAACGCTCCTCATTTGGTTTCCAATTAAAAGAGTATTTTGTCAGCTCAAACACTTGAGCCAACACCTCCAAATGGATGGATTCTTCAAGGACACTAGTATTATCTATATTTAAATAAATAAACTATTTTAAACATTCAAG
Organism: Glycine soja; assembly: GCF_004193775.1. Lineage (NCBI taxonomy): Eukaryota > Viridiplantae > Streptophyta > Magnoliopsida > Fabales > Fabaceae > Glycine > Glycine soja. Next base: position 38,706,317 of record NC_041011.1, on the reverse strand, counting down.
AAAGTTACCTTAAATATAATATAAAATATTGAAAAAAAATAAGGCCTTTCAATATTGTTGTGAGGCTCATTAATCATTATAATAGAAGAAAATGTAAAACTTTAACAAGTTGTTTTAAGAAGGTGAATATGGCTTTCTTGAAAAATATAATTCATCTTTTTGTTTGTGGATTTTTTCAAAAAGAGACAAAGTGCTTATATTTTTTTAATGATGCATCTTAATATGTTTTCATGAGGTTAGTGTAGGAAGACAAGAGGGACCTTACCTCGTGCGGAATTCCAGCTTCTTTCAATTGCTCTGATAATGAATCACTCTGCTCAACACTAGTGGTGCCAACAAGCACTGGGCGACCGGTTTTATGCATCCTAGAGATTTCTACTACAACTGCACGCCATTTCCCTGAAGTTGCCCTAAAAACTACATCAGATTCATCCTGAGAAAGAAATTTAAGATTAGGAACTAGAAAAACATCAAATAATTTATAAAGATAATTTATATTATGTAGAAAATAAATCTACTAAGATTAACAGTAAGGCTTCCAAACTTAACTGTAAATGGAAAGAATCCACTGGCCCTACCTCTAACAGAACCAAAATAATTTACATATACATTGCACATATAAATGTAGTAAATAAAAAATATATTACCATTCCTCCCATTGAGGAGTTGGAATACAGATTCCACATGACAAAACAATCATCAGTTTATTAAAGTGTTGCACATGAATGACAAGCAAGAAGAAACCTTTCTTATCATAGGTTTGTTTGTTGGCACAATTGTAACTTTAAGTTTGTAAATGCTCTCAAATTCTGTGCTTTCTGTTGCTGCAGTGCCAGTCATACCACAAAGTTTGGGGAACTGTAGAGGTACATGGTTGAAAGCATCAAGGTAAGTTCAAAGGCAAATGAAATTCTGAAATGATGATTCACTTATCAGCTCAGATACAACATTTCCAACCTGCAGAAAGAAATTCTGGTAACTGATAGAAGCCAGCGTTACAGTTTCATTTTGAATTGGCAACCCTTCCTTTGCCTCAACTGCTTGGTGAAGACCATCACTCCACCTTCTCCCCTATCAGAGTAAACAAAAATTACTTGTTCCTTGATATACCAACAGAATTTACTTCTCAGAAATTTGAAGATGTGACATATTCTTTAGTTTAATTCTTTGTTCTCTCTAGATATAACAAAGAATTGTAAGATTTTGCTATTGGCTACAATAATTAGATAGTGGAGATATAAGATTGGTTGGGTGGTTAAGAAGGAAGGGAAGGAGGAAAAGGTTGCGGGTTCAATCCCTCCTTCTAACCAAAACCAACAATCTAACAATTAATATTTTGCCGATCAAAATAAATAAAAAAAAAATATTTAGATAGTAATGTAAACACCAAGGTTTTGGCATTGCACTCACAAGCATGACAGGTTAAAAAGAATCCATATATATGCCAGCTGACCACAGGGTGTTTAAAGATAAGCACAGCACGTGAAATGTATCACAGGGTGGAATCTCTATTAACACCTAATGTGCATTTCAAGGAGGGAGGTAGACTATTGTCCAGGTGTAGACTGTAGATTAATATAAATGGTTTCTGTGCTGAAACTTCAAGCCAAATCTAGTGATTATTAATTGCAACTATTCTTATAGTATAAATAATTAAATTATAATGGTTTAATTGTTGAATAACTGTCACAAGTTATCCAGTAAAGGACAGTACATTAGATCATGATTTAATACTTTTCTCAGCCATAATCTGAAGCAAAGTTTTGCCATAATCTTAAATCTTCATATAGCTGTTTACAATAAAAATTAGTACATTAAAGGGATGAGATTATAAATTTATAATTATTATAACAATTAAATCAAATGTAAATCAAGAAACTGCCATTGATGGCACTACTATTCTCCTTGCCTTTGGTAGTTAAATTGTTTATTTCCATCAAGTCAAGTAGAATCTCTAAATACCTGCATGACTCGACCAGTAAACTCATCAACAATAAGGACCTCTTTTCCACGAATTATGTAGTTTACATCTCGAAGAAATAGTTCTTTTGCTTTTATTGCATTTAGGATATATGAAGCCCACTGTTCTCGAGGATCATATAAATCTTTGACAGCTAAAATTTCTTCAGAATCTTCATAACCTTGCTCAGAAAGTAGAACTGATTTTTGTTTTTCGTCTACCTGCAAAGACAATTTCAGTAAGAAGAAGAATATTCAAAGATCCACTTTTATTTTAATAATTGAGCATTCACTCCTGTCATTGAAGATAAAATAAGTTATAGTCGTGATGAAAATTTACCAACCATCAACCATTCACAATGCATAAAAATCAAAATCTCCATAACTGTGTTTTTTTAATTAACCTAGGGTCGCGAATTTTTGGGTTTCAAATGCGATTTTCAAAACAAAATGTGTTTGGCAAAAAATGGAGCTGAAATAGTTTATAAATCATTTTTGAAACATTTTGACTCATTTTCGAAACCAAGAAAACAAGTTTTGAGAATTTGGTTTTTAATTTTAAAAAATACACATTTCTCACATTTGACAATGACACTTTTTGTTGTCACCACCATCACTACGGTCACCACCAGACCACCACCACCATCACCATCATCACTAGTATGGCTACCACCACCACCACACTGCCACCATTTGGTGCCACCATCGTCCCCACCGACATCACCATCGGCATTGCTACCACCATCACCATCACTGTCATCGCCACTATCATTGTTACCACCACCACCACTACCCACAATACCACCTCCGTAATTGCCACCTCAACCACCACCAACATCGCCGCAACCACCACCACCGACATTGATACCACCACCACCAACAACAACAACAACATCACCACCATTGGCTGCCACCACCAACACCGCAACCACCACCAACAATGCCACCTCCACCGCCACCACCATTGATATCTCTATCGTCATTGCTATTGACATCACCACTATTACCATTGTCGTCACCACCACACAAAAGTACTCTTAAACTAATTTTAATACGATATGAAACTTTCAAAATGAGTTTATTTGAAACTAATCATATTTTAAAAACTGGTTTTAAATTTTTTTTGAAACTAAAACTAAATTTAAAAATTTTAAAACTCAACTAAAAAACACCCCAAACAGCCCCTTAACAAATGCTTTGTTTCCCATTTTCAACATAATATCTTTAATCTACCAATATGTAAAACCCCATGAAAACCACCCAGCTGTGAGGCAAATGTGAAAGAGAAGTTTGTTCACTTTGCCAAGCAGTCCATGAAATGGATACTAACTTATATTATATATCAAATTGACTGTTAGCATCACATAAGCATTCCACTCTATATAATATTTATAAGCCATCTTCCTAAAAAAAATCATCTTCTGCCTCATTTTCATTTACCTAGGGCTAGTCAGGTCAAGTTTCCTATTTTTTTTTTTAACTTCCCCCCCCATAGATAGGCAGATGTTTGAAAAAACAGGAAAGGTCCCTAAGCCCCATAAAAAAAGCAGGGATAAATATTCCTTCAACTAATTTTTACATTTTGTTGTTTTAAAAATAGTATGAACAATGTGAACACATTGTCCATATATCTTGAACCAGGAAAATGACGATCTCATCTCATCAAGTATACCTCCAGAAAACGAAAAAACTAATAATCACAAATGAACTTCACTTATCATTGCTGTCATATTCATATCAGGGATGGAAATATTAATCAACGATAATGCAGTCCCAATTTGTAATTTTGTTACAATGTTCTAATTAAAATATATAGGCCCAAATGCCCAATGATAAATGCTCTAAGGAGATAAAATTACACCTGACAATTTCCTCAACTATACATAAAATTGGCTGAATTAAAGTATGACATATAACCAGACTAGTACAGTTGGTTTCTAACCCTTGTTGCAAACCTAAAATCGAAAACAGACTCCTCTTATGATGCTTAGTAATATTTCTTATTTCTTAAAAGACACAACCTTACCAATAGAGAAAAGGCGAGTATGTATGCTGATAAACTTAACAACAACAACAACGCCTTATCTATGACATGGATCAATTATGTAATAAACTTAACACTACATTAAATTTAAAATTGTAAACATAATTTAGCAGACTTACAGTGTAATGTATGTCTCGTTCAAAGGCTTCTGCAATCTTTGCAGCCTTATAATATCGATCACTGGGTTTCTCTGCAGGTCCTGATATAATAAGCGGCGTTCTAGCTTCATCAATAAGGATTGAATCAACCTCATCAATGATACAGTAATTGAAACCCCTTATGACAAGATCTTCGACACTCTGTACATTCCACAGTTCAGAGTTCAGCATGATATTAAAAGGATAAAAACTAAAAATCTAAAAAGCATATTTTAAATGCAAGAAATATGTAAAGGAAAAATTACTTTCCGTGGCAAGATTGTCTCTCAAGTAATCAAAACCAAGCTCACTATTAGTGACATATGTTATATCACATGAGTAATTTTCCTTTCTTTGCTGACTTGTCATATTCTCTGCCAACAAATGCATTTGTTAGACTGCAACAAAGGAATAGGTTTAAAATGCATTGCACCTTGAAGAAGTTCACTTAAAAACAAGTAAGGAAATATAAAAAACCTAAACAAAAGCCAAAGAACAAATTACGTCAAAAATGAATCAGCTTTTATTCAGAAATGAAAATAGAGTGGAGGGCAACAAAGCAACACAAAAGCTTGAAATACAACCAACCCCAACTGACCAACGATGCAGGAATACAGATGTAGAAACAGAATCCATACATAAAGAGGAGAGGGAAGTAATGAATTATGAGACATACGCTGAATGAGGCCAACCTTCAATCCAAGAAAGCGAGGAACCTGACCAACCCACTCACAATCCCTCCGAGCCAGATAATCATTGACAGTAACAACATGAACTCCCTTCCCACTCAATGCATTCAAATAAGCTGGCAAAACAGCAACCAGTGTCTTTCCTTCTCCAGTCCTCATTTCAGCTATTTCTCCCTTATGAAGAACCATGCCTCCTACAAGACCCGAACTAACAATATTCATAAATTATTCTCTTACGCATATATTTATATACACACTAAATAGCACGGGCTAGAGTACACCACAATAAGGCAATAAAATGAGGACAAAACTTAGATACAGTTCCACAAGTGTTTCTGGTGATATTCTCCAATCAGAATTGGAGTTTTATTTCGGGAATCAATGTTGAGCTTTAACGCAAACATTTATTATGCAGATTACTGAGGCAAAACTCTCATTCTAATTCTAATTGGAAAACAACTCCAAAGTCTGTTAAGAACTGCATGTAAATTTTTTTTTCCACAAAATGACAGAGTCCAATTCCATAAACCACGAAATGCCGGCGAACGACTTACCTATAAGCTGGACATCAAAGGGACGAAGGCCCAGAACCCTCTTCGAACCTTCTCTCACCACAGCAAACGCCTCCTGCAATGCACATACAAACATAGTACACTTGAATCACTTCCTTTGTCACAATCAAGAACAACTACAATTGATTTCACTTTTCAAACACCGCTCATAAACTACGACACTCAAAAGTTCAAACTCACCGGCAAGAGCGAATCCAAAGACTGTCCCTGTTGCGCGCGTTCTCGCAGCGCAAAAGTCCTGTCCCTCAGTTCCGAATCCGACAATGCAGAAATCTCCGGCTCCAATCCATTGATTATGTTAACGGTCGCAGCGTATTGCTGCCTCGTGGCTTCTCCCGTATCGGCGCCTTTGAAGATGCCGCCAAGCAACCCTCCGAGGGACGCCACCGCACCCGATTGGCGCCGCCTGCTCCGCCGTGTTCTAGAAACCGACGGCGGATGAAGCTGAACGTCGCCGCGAAGAAAGGTGGAATACGGCGGGCTTGGGGTTTTGTGGTGATAGCATGAGTGCGGCCGGTGCGGGTTCCATGTTTTGGAGGTGAAAGAGGAACAGAGCGAGGACGCTGCCATGGTTCGAATGAATTAAGAATTGCGGAGGGAAGTTTGAAGAAGTGGTTTATAGTGAGAAATTTGAATTGGAGTGGATTGGGAAGGTGGGTTTCATGGCTCGTGTTGTAGCAAGTAGTGACGCTGCAAACGGAGACACCAGTTTCTTTCTGTGTCTGAAATGGTGAAATGAAATGAAAGTTGTCAAGATGGATATAACGAAAGATAAGATAAGGGAAATCTAGTATGTAGGCACGCCCACTGGGGCGTAGAAGTAGTAGCACAGTCTCCACAGAATCTGACGCTTTTAAATAAACATTTGTTAATATATATATTCCATTAAAAAGGTCATTCAAATATGTCAATTTTAAAATAAAATTGTTATTTTCTAAATTTAATTAGTTGTATGCTTCAACAAAAAAAAAAAGTCGTAAATTGTAAACACATTGAAAATGCCTTCTTTTTTATTTTATTTTAAGTGTGATTTGTTTTTATGACTTTAGTTTTTTTAGGAGAGTTGTACTCTGAGTTGGAGCATGTTTAATAGTAGTAATTAACATTTTTAACATATTTTATTAAAGATACTTTTGATTTAAAAATTATAGAAAAATAAGAAGGCATTCCTAATTTATTAGACAAGATGTCCTTTATACGTTGGATATATTTTTTTATATTATTTTTTAAGAGTTTTGTTAATGATGATCAATGGAAGAAAACCTAATTGAAATGGATACAAAGTATCAACTAACTTTTTTAATGATTAATCTTTGTCGGAGAATTCATCTAACTTATCTTTAGTGGAATCTCTCATTCAAATTATATTTTTTTATCTATAAGACTCAAACTCAAGATATTGTTTAAGGATATCTAACTTAGTATCACTCGAACCAATGATTTGTTAGTATTTTCATATGTTATTATATAATTAAATTTTTTAAATGTATTTGTATAAGTGAAAATGTGTAAAATGAATGATTGAAGAGAAGAATTTAAACTTCATAAAAATAATGATGATGAACCTATAAAAGAATAATCTTATGAGGGTGAAAATACAATAAGACATTTTATGTAAATACTTATACAAAATCAATAAACAATGAAAGGTGGTGTAAAGAACAAAAAAGGATTGTGAAAAAGAAGTCCCCCTTGCTGGACTATACCGAAACCTCCCGGGTGAGGCCCATCCACGATCCAGCAGCCGAAGACAGAGAAGACCAAAGCACGAACGGCGTCGTCTGTTTTTCTTCTCAAGAACTATATAAAAAGCGGAACACAATCCTACTAGTCAAAAACAAGATTAAAGAAAGAGAAAAGAAGAACCGAATAACGACAATTTCACCACTCACTCACTCCCTCTGCAAAGTTCTCCTCCCCAGCTATATATGCTATCTCCAACCGCTCACTCTCCCTAAACAATGACAACACTTCCCGAAACCCCCACCGTTTCCCCCATGGAAAACGAAAACACCATCCTCCGAAACGGCACCGCCAAGAAACCCAAGCTCACGCACGCCATTTCCGAGGCTGAGATCCGCGAAGAATTCTCCCACCACCAGCGCGGCGTCGCAAGAATCAACAACGGTAGCTTCGGCAGCTGCCCGCGCTCCGTCCTCAACGCACAGTCCATCTGGCAGCTCCGCTTCCTCCAGCATCCCGACGACTTCTACTTCAACACGCTCCGCCCCGGCATCCTCGCCTCACGCGCCGCCATCAAAGATATCATCAATGCCGAACACGTGGACGACGTCTCGCTCGTCGACAACGCCACCACCGCCGCCGCCGTCGTCCTCCAGCAGATCGGCCGCCACTTCGTCCGCGGCCACTTTCACCGCAACGACGCCGTTGTGATGTTCCACTGCGCCTACCAGGCCGTCAAGAAATCCATCGAGGCTTACGTCACTCCCATCGGCGGCACCGTCGTCGAGGTCCAGCTCCCCTTCCCGGTCCGCTCCGAGGAAGAAATCGTAACGGAATTCAAGAAAGGCCTCGAGAATGGTAAACTCAACGGCGGAAAAGTTAGGTTAGCGGTAATCGATCATATAACTTCCATGCCTTCGGTCGTTCTCCCCGTTCGCGAATTAATTAGGGTTTGCAGAGAGCATGGAGTGGAACAGGTTTTCGTCGACGGCGCTCACGCCATTGGAAGCTTGCACGTTGACGTTAAAGAAATTGGAGCTGATTTTTACGTGAGTAATTTGTACAAGTGGTTTTTCTCGCCGCCTTCGGTGGCGTTTTTGTATTGTAAGGAAAAATCAAACGACGTGCACCACCCTGTCGTTTCCCAGGAGTACGGGAAGGGGTTACCGGTTGAAAGTGCGTGGGTTGGGATGCGTGACTATAGCCCGCAGCTCGTTGTGCCGTCGATTTTGGAGTTTGTGAATCGGTTTGAGGGTGGGATTGAGGGGATAATGAAGAGGAACCATGACGGGGTTGTGAAAATGGGGACAATGTTGGCGGAGTCTTGGGGAACGGTTCTAGGTTCGCCTCCTGAGATGTGTGCTAGCATGATTATGGTGGGGTTGCCTTCTAGGTTGTGTGTGATGAGTGATGATGATGCATTGAGGTTAAGATCCTACCTTAGGGTTTATCATGAAGTTGAAGTTCCTGTGTATTACCAGGCTTTGAGGAATGGTGATAGGGATCCTAGGGACAAGGATGGGTTTATAACTGGTTATGTAAGGATCTCTCACCAGGTTTATAATACTGTTGATGACTATGAGAGGCTTAAGACTGCGATTAATCAGCTTGTAGAGGACGGGAAAGTTTGCAGCGGGATTCCTACGGAGTGATTTGAAAGAAAAAGAATGAATGAGGTATAGGTTTAATACTCTCTCCTGGACAGCTTTTGATTTTGAATCAGATTTATCTTCAGTGGCACTTTTATGAGTATGATGTATGCCCATTGTCGTTGTTCTGCATTCTCTAGTTTTTTTTTTTCTTTTCTTTTTAGTTAGAATTTCTTGGAAATTCTGAAACCTGAAGAAGTATTCCTACTGTTTGTTACTTTGCAATCTAGCTTCTTATTGTCTATAATCGATTCTACTTATTTGCTAAAGATGGGATCGTAAGAACTAAGAATTTAATTGTGATATAAGTGTCTCACAATACCAAATGATAGTCCTGGTTTTATATTGGATATAACTACTATAATTGAGTTTGATGCTTTACGTTTCTCAAACTTGAGGCTATACTGGCTGACTTTTGATGTCACAACTGATATCTCATTTCTTTTGTCTTTTCCTGTATTCTTTATTTTTACTCTGTACAACCCGGGTTACAGATTATGGTAAACTTGCATGTGGCTCTCTGAAATTCCAATGTATGTAGCAACTTCACTAATACCTAATAATAATACGTTGGAGCTGCAGTTTTACCCAAGTAGTGATCTCAATTTGTCGTGTAATATGACTTTTTGGTTCTTTAAGTGTCAGATTTGTCTTTCTTAGGGAATTCTATTGGATTTCCAATAGTTGTTAACTATGTACAAGCTGGGTTACAGATTCTGATAAACTTACATGTGGCTGCCTGAAATTCCAATATACGTAATGACTTTGCTAAAACTTGATTCGTTGGAGCTGCTCTTTTGCACAAGTAATGATCTCAATTTGTCATGTAATATAACTTTTTCCCCCCGTTAAGTGTCAGATTTGTCTTTGTTAGGGAATTCTAACGGATTTCCAATAGTTGTTAAGTCTGTACAAGCCGGGTTACAGATTATGGGTAAACTTACATGTGGCTGCCTGAAATTCCAATGTATGAAATGACTTTGCTAAAACTTAATAATTCATTGGAGCTGCTGTTTTAAACGAGTAATGATCTCAATTTGTCGCGTAATAGAACTTTTTGCTCCTTTAAGTTTCAGATTTGTCTGTTAGGGAATTCTAACGAATTTCCAATAGTTGTTAACAGGGAGGAACATTCATGTTGTTAATGTGGGCCACTAATTGGGTTATCATATATATCTTTATTTAAATCATTTTTTTTTTCAATTTATCTTGGTTCTTTGTTTTTTCCTGTCTTAATAAGATCCAGATATCAGAATCCAGATTTCATGTCTGTATTTTATTAATTAGGATTAGGATAATTGCTAGATATGATCCTATATTTTTATTAATTAGGAATCTCTTTATTTTTATTTTATCAATTAGGATAAATGAGGATAGTTGTTGGGACATCTTTGTAGTCTTTTTAAAGGGTAGAATTGATTTAAATATTATCAATGAGAAATATTTTTCAGAAAAACTTGTGTTGGTCTAGGAGGGGCTTTGTGAAGGATGAGTCTGATTCTTGATTTCACCATGTCCATAGGTCACAAGAAGGATTATTCCATGTCAAGGCCTGTGTCTCGATGCTACAAGAAAGTTCACAACCGTTGTTCCAATAAATTGAATATTTCTATATGTCATTGTTTAAACATTGTGAATATTAGGTGTGTCCTAGGACCCTGTACCAGCTCTTGATGATTAGCTTTCACAGTTTTGGCATAAGTAAAGATGCTAAGAGGCTTTTTGGTTTGGGATTACGTTTTCTGTTTTTGCTTTGTTTCCCAGTTTAAAAAAAATGTATTAATGAAAACAAAAAAACAATAAAAAGTTGTTTTCACTGACTTTTGAAAACTGAAAATAGGTGCCTTTTCGTAATTAAAACTGTAAACAGAAATATTTTCTCCATCTGGAGAGCCTCTAAATTATTGTGGCAACATTCAACCTATGCTACAACCGGTACATTTGATTGGGGCAGAAATCTCATATTTTAAGGTGTTTTTAGGTCCTTAACGCTTGATTTAGTTTTATTATTATGCTTTTGGAGTTCATTTTGCATAAAGCACATGTCATTCTTAATGGGGTTTCGTTAAAATATATGTTGAGGGATTGGGCAGCTTTGTTCCATTGAATGTCTCCTTTCTTGGTTCCTTTCTGTTACGTTCTTTTTGTCCAGGACAATACCTTATCCTCTCTTCTTTTTGCAATTTTCACTTAATAAAAAAAAAATGCTGCCCACCTTTATCCATGTCTTACACTATGCAGTCAATAGCACCGCGTTAGCAGCAGGTGCGATTACTATTGAGATCGTCCCTTGGATTACAACAGCAAATATAAATCTGAGATCGTCCTTTATATCTTTTTTATCTTTTTTCCTTTAAACCCCTCCTAATTATCCTCCCTCATTAATTATCCCTTCCTATTAATTAATTAGTCTTTTAAACAGTTTGCAATTTCCTTTTTCATTTTTTCTCTTTTTTATTTTTATTTTATCAAAATAAACCTTTTTGGTTACTCACTTATGCCTCCTTAGTGATTACTACCTCTGTCCCTATATATAAAACCCTTTTCACTCTGTTCTTTTGTCCCTTTTTATAAGATTCTCTTCTAAAAGTTTGGTGCATTAATTATTTTTATCCTATAATATCCTTAATTCTCTATTCTCTCTCCAAACATTCATTACTCCTTGGTGAGAAGCAATTAAGTGGAGAGAAATGAATGATACTTTTGGAAGAGTAGTATAAATAATTGACATATTTAAGGAGATTAACTAAATTAACCACTTTTCTTAAAGGGTGTGAACTAGTTAAAAGGGTTTTATATATAGGGACGGAGGTAGTCCTATCTTTTGTGTATTTTTCTATTTTTCAGTATTTATATATTATGTGTATGATATGAAATTATAAAATATATATATATTGTTTTCTAGACTTCGCAATAGTGGTCATCTTGCTATCTGCTATCCCACTTTAGCATTTTTGGATCTGGCTGCTCTGTGCTGCTATCTGGGATTGACTACTTATACTTAGGTCTTAAATATTATTATTATTCATTTCAAACTTCTTTACGTCAAAATTGTTCCGGAGGGGGAAAGATTTCTCCTGCAGGGTCACAGGTGAGTTAAACTTTTTACAATGCCTCAGATGACCTCGACTTCTATTGTGATCAAAGTTAAACATATTTATTTCAGTAAAAAAATTCAGGTATACAAGTCAATTTTGTTAATGTATCTTATATATATATATATCCAGGCAAAATATGGAAAATATTAACCCTCAAATATATGAAATTTATCTTGTCATTGAAATTGGATGTCTCCTTGATGTGTTACATAGACACACAGTTCCCACTGACATGTCTGCTCATAACTTGTTGTACATGTCTCTTGTCAACCAAACTTTTATTTCAGACCAAAATCTGCTTTCTCAGCCATATTTCTGTTTCTTACTGAACATTTCTTGACTCAATCATGGCTCCAAATCAGTGAGAGAATGGATTATTCTAATATTCTCTACCACAACAATATGATCTTTTGGAGTAAAGTCAACAGCAAAGCTTAGAGAGGCAAAAAATATTCATTCAAAAACTATTTAGTCTTTTCTTTGACACTCTCGAATTACAGTCTCTGCAATATTCTATATTTTTTTGCTTTTACCTTTCAGTTTTGTTGCCAATATTATCTTTGGCAATTGTCTTCTAGCCAGAAAACAGTTTATCTTTGAATCGCTGAATTTGCTTTATTTTTAGCTTAACTTGTATGAACATAATTCAATTATTCAAGTACTCAAAGCCTTTCCTTTTGATTCTTTGTGCTATGGTTTCTAATAGCTTTGTGCTATTAATATGACAGGTAATGGCAAATGTTAAACTGTAGGAGCCCTCTTGGAATAACCTATACGAGGTTAACTTTGTATGCTGGGACTCGTAATTGTTGAAGAATAAAGAGGATCTTACTGGAGGGTGGATTTTGACAGCTACATAATGAAGTTTAAGAAAGCTGATGTTTGTGAGCCATTGTTTTCTACTTCTAGTTTTTGGCGACCTGATAGCATTCTTTTTAGTTCTTCTAATGGATTCAAAATGAGTTTCTTTCATGAGTTAACTGCTTCCCTATCATTGGCTAGTGGTTTGTATGTTGAGATTTTCTTCTTGGTAACTGGGGCAAACCAAGTTTAAATCCTGCCTTGGTGCTGAAAACCAAAAGTGGATAACTACTCTGTAAGAAAGCCAAGACATGGCTGTAACTACAAATTTTAATTCATATTTTGCTTACTAATCAACGTAGGGAATTCAGAGATGAGCACTGCCAATATTAACTACATGTAGAATTGATTCCTTTTAATGTAGTTTGCTGCTAGACTGTTAGTGTTATCATTCGTTAGCCCATAATTTATAGGTGACTGCGTCTGTATTTAGTTTATGCCATCTTTCAGGTGCTGGTGCCATACTTGAGAGGAACAATTATTTGCAGTATCTGATCTCAACAAATACTAATGGCTAATCTTAGAATTTTGCTGTTGGCATTCATGGAATAACCTAGCAGCCTTGTTAACATTCTGGTTGGAAGAGTATATTTTATTCCTAACAAAGATGGCACTACGTGTAAGCCATATGCCATGCATGAGCGTCATTGATGGCCAAGATTCATGCATCCATTCTACTGTTGCTGTATTCTTAAACATCAAACCGCAGGATGATAGAAACAAAATTTCACTTGAATGGAATTCCAAAAGGAGCTAGGGTGGGGTTACTTGTTTTAGTCTATGATAAATAGGGTAGGGTTGATATAGGAAAAAAGAGTTGGAAATTTTGTACTCACAAATCACAATCACTCAAACCTTATACATTTGTCCACTAAGATACAGAGCCGCTCAGAAGAGCAATATATGAACTTCCAACGAGAAAGTAACATTGTTCATTTGATTTAGTCCTCTTTCTCTTCATTGATTTTTGTTCTCCATTCTCCATTCTTGTAATTTCTCTTTTATTTTCTTACAATACTATATTTCTTTCGTTAATTTACTTCATTATAATCACTTAAAGATTGTTGTATTACATCTATTATAAGTTTTGACGTACGAACGCAGCCATAAATACCATGCCATATAATGAGTATTCCCTACGAGCAAAATGAAGGCAGAAAACTGATAATGTTTCTGCTCCTTTTTTTTCTTTGGAGCCGGTGGGGTCTAATGTTTAATAACTTCATAAATCTGGAGACCACTAAATCAAAATCCTGCTTTCTACATTCTGCTCTTCCTCCACTACTTTGCTTTTCTGCATGGTTGCTTTTGATTCATGGCTGTCAAAGCACCAACTAATTGATTTCCCAGCCTACGTCTTTAGTGCATTGTTTGTCTTGTAGGTTATCGTTCGCATTACTGCAGAATGCAAGAATATTTGACGCTCTTTTATTGTAAGCCAAGAGGAAAATTAGGGAGATAAAATCCATTAATTTCAACTGCAATTGTTTGTCTTATCTGTTTCTGTAAGAAATACATTGTTCTTTAATTAGCAATGTTGTGAATGACATGCTATGATGGCGATGAAGCTGAAATTGCTTTGAGGCTTTGCTATATAAATCTTTACCGGTTAAGCTAGATTTAATTTAAAGAATCTTTCTTGATAATCTGTGCATAATAATCATTGTTGCACACACAAAAAAAAGTCATTGTTGGACTCGTGAAGCCTAATATTTAATTTTAAACTTGTCATAATTCTAAACGTGATCAAGTAACTTTAAAATCGGGCACGACTCGTGACATTGATAATTAAGTCTTGGAATCACACTAATCATTGGAAAGTAATGTTGACTTGTAGTTTGGTGTTCAATTTGTATTTTGAAACGTTAAATTTCGACTTTATTCTCGTGTGGCCTTTATTTTTTTTTTCAGTATCATGCATATTCATGATGATTCATGAATATTTAAGGAAACCAGTACCACGTCTGGTGTGGCACTAGTGTATATACATGCTTCTTTAACGTAGAAAAGTGACCATATTTTATAAATAAATAAGCACGTAAGGTTGAAGTGTTTGAGTTCATTAAAAAATTCAAATTCTCCCGTCTTACAAATGAAAAGTTACTCCTCAAATCTTGATATTACTAATAATTTATTGTTTGGTAATCAACACTTTCATGAATAAAAAGTATCCACAACCACAAAAGATTATAAGAACATAAAAAAGATTATATCATATAAAAAATAATATTGAATGCAAGAATTTAACGACACCTCTTGCCTACGTCCACAAAATCGTCTCCAAAGTATTTCACTATCCCAAAAATGATTACAAGATTGTAACACCATAAATTGTGTATCACTCTAACCCAAGTACCCCACTCAGTAGTTACCATAAATGATAATACTTTCACACAAAGACATTTTTTTATTTCACAATCTCTTTTCTCATAGGCTTTCTGTTCATGTGTATCTTCTCCCCTAATTCTCTTCTCTATTTATAGTGAAGATTGTCACTAACTATAATAAATAAGTTCTCTTGGAAGTTGAAACAAAAACAACTTTCAATGCATTCATTCAAATAGGCTTCATTTAGTAAAATAAAATCTTTCACTTTGCATTTAAATCACTTAAACTTTAGTGGTAAAAATTCAATTCCCAATATGCATTAAATGCACCTTATCTTTTGGCTTGGAATTCTACAATTCTCCCCCTCAAGCCAAAAGAAAAATATCCTTCGATCAATTTGAAAGTGAACAAACTCCCCCTCAAATGAAAGTATCTCCCAACACTTCTACGACATTAGAAAATTTTACTTTCTTCTTCACTTTGCTATCATGGTTCATCTTCAAGGCTTGTCCATCCAAATAGCAAAGTTACCTTTATTTTTTTGTCCTCGCAACACCAAGTGTCTTCCCTTGTACACCTTGCATTCCACTTTGAACCAACATACTTGTATCCTTGTGATATCATCTCTCCAATAAAAATGATATTCATAATAGCAAAAGGTACAAACCTCACATTTGAGAAAGTTCAAATAGCACCATCATGGAGCTTTATCCTCACACTCCCTATGCCTTCAACCTTCATTTTTCCACCATTCCCTAACTTGAAATATCTGAATTCTCCATCGATTTTTAAAGTGTCAAACATCTCTCGATCTCTACAATTGTGCTTTGAGACAGCAAAATCCATCACCCATTTTGTTTTAGCTACCTTGTTGTTTGTTGCCAAAAACAAGTCATCTTCATCTTCAACACTTTTTACTATATTAGCTTAGGAGTTGATGTCATCTTTGTTCATATCTCTTAATTTCAAGTCCTCCTTCATTTGTTTGCACCTCGCTTACACATGGTCATTCTCACTACAATAGTAGCATTACATGTTGCTCATATCTCGTTGCGGATGTGATTGTAATTTTGATCTTCCTCTTGGCCCATCATATCTCCTTGAATGTTTCCTTCCTCACTCAGTCTCCACCATATGCAACTAATGCATGGTGTTCATCATCAACATTTTCAGTTCTCATCATTCTCTCATTTTCTCTAAGAGCGGCGATCAACTCATCCAACTTCAAAGTTGATCTTCCTACAAGCAATGTTTGAATCAAAGCTTTGAAGGAACTTGGTATTGAGACCAACAACAACAGTGTTGCTCCTCATTAGAGAGTTTATCATCTGCATTCAATGATTGGCTTACTAGCTGATTGAACTTGTTGATGTGGTCATGGAGATCTCCTCTCATCTCCATTTTGAGTTGATACAACTCCATCTCCAAACAAAGGCGATTGGTTAGCGACTTTGACGCATAGATATTCTCGAGCTTCTCCCACAAGGTCTTTGGTGTTTTCTCTTTCAACACGTTGTATTTTATCTCGGGTGCAAGGGCTAACCGAACTGTGCTCACAACCCTCCTTTGGATCTTAGTCCACTCAGTTTCATTTATAGAAGTCGGTCTTTCATCTTCTAACGCCTAGTCAAGACCTTGTCGCACCAAAAGGTCTTGAATAGTACTTTGTTAAATCATAAAATTTATTTTTCCATCAAACAACGATATCTTGAACTTTTGCATGCTCTTAGCCGTAACTGATACCCCTGTTGGATAATCAATGCTCCCATAAACAAAATTACCCACACCCACAAATGATCGTGAGAACACAACAACGATTACACCGTTGGAAAAATATTAACAAACACAAAAATTTAACGTGATTTGACACCTCTTGTCTACGTCCACGGAATCATCTCAAAAGTATTTCACTATCACAAAAATGATTAGAAGATTGTAACCCACCCTAAATTCTGTATCACTCCACAAACCCGAGTATTCCACTCAATAGTTACAAAAAATGATAACACTCTCACACAGACACTTTTCTCTTAACAAAGTGACTTTGTTTCACAATCTTTCTTCTCACATATTTTGTCTTCATGTGTATCTTATCCACTAATTCTCTTCTTTATTTATAGTGATGATTGTTACCAATTATAATAAATAAGTTATCTTAGAAGTTGAAATAAAAATAACTTTCAATGCATTCATTCAAATAATTTTTCTCTTGAAAGTTAAAGATTAATGAAATGATGAAAGTACACCTAACGTAGAGATTAACCCTTGAGGTACTAGCTATAAAGTTGAAATAGCTAAAAAGTTAAAAGTGAAAAGTTTTTGTAAGATATACTGTAATATTCAATGAACCTCTACCATAATTTTTAATAAAAGATTTATATTTTTCAATTCCTTGCGACACTCGATCCTTGAAAATTTAAACTTCTAACTAATTCCAGGTTACATCTATCTAGCAAACCTTACTTATGTACGTCAACCACAATATAAATGGGAACCAATATATATAGTAATATTTAACCAACATAAAGTTTCGAAAATTTTCGAGTAAAGATGAAATACTTATATAGAACATAATAAAAATAAGGTGAGAAATTATATATCTTAATTCAAATGATTTACTTTTATAGTTTTCTCTATAGTTTTGAAAATTTTATCTCTTTTTTTTATTTAATAAATAAAATCTTTATGATTAACGATGAAAACATTTTTATTATATTTTTTCTTTCTTGAAATGTGTAATTTTCACCATTATTTAACAATTATGATGTTTTTTATATCTTTTACTGTAGATGCTTTGATTTATTTAAATTTAAAAATACAATATAAGAAATTTATTACTACTAATAATAGTAATCTTATTTCTTCCTTAGCATTTATTACTTTCTAAAGTCAATGCAACTATTAGTTTTTCTTATCAAACTAGTCGTTCTACCCGTGCGATGCACGAGTTATTTTTGTTAATTATTGTGTCATAATACTAAATTATTTATCATCATAATTTATTAATTCTTGTTAATACACGTTTTGTTACTTCTTTTATATAATCAATGATTTTAATTTGTAAAAATAAGAAAATATTATTGTTTATTGGAAAAAAAACTTAAGATTTAAGGCGACTGTTTATTTTTTATTTTCCTTATCATTTTTAATTTTTTTTAAGATTTAAGGCGACTGTTTATTTTTTATTTTCCTTATCATTTTTAATTTTTTTTAAGATTTATAAAACATGTATAGTGAAGAAAGTACTCTAATGTTATCTTATTTTCACTTCTTTAGAAAAGACTAAAAGCATTAGTTTATTGTTTTCAGTTTTGGACATATTTTTTAAAATATTTTTATCCCTATTTTCTATTTTCTTTGAAAATAAAAAACACTAAAAACAAAGCTTCGCCTATAATTTCGGCAGGCGAGACTATAATTCTATCTTCAACACACCCAACAAACAATGTTAAATCAAATCGTTCCACTTCCACTAATCAAAATCATGAGGAACCACAACCTCTAATAACATTAAAAAAATATTCATGAGAATTTATTGGCTCGGCCATTAATAGAATAAAATATTTAGTTGGATTTTATTAAACTACAGTACTTTCTAAATATTTTACTATGTGTTTACTGTTTAAGCCAAAATAATTTAATTAAAAATCAATTTGATTTTTTAAATGTTTGCTTCTTTTTTATTTGTAATCGGGTACAACTTAAGATGTATGCATAATATAGATTTATAGCTAGATCCGGTGGGAAGGTTAAACTTTCTGGTTATATATATATAAAATAGTTTCATGGTAATATATTTCTAAATATAGTAAGGCATAAGTTATAGCTACTTTTTCGAATTTTTTCTCATAAAAACCCAATAATTATTTATATTTGAATAGGAAGTCATATAATCTTATAAATTATTTTACCTTTAAAAAAAATTGTATTATTTTAACTTTTTATGTGTATATAAGTTTATATACAATAATAAAATGTTATAAAATATACATAGTGTTATACGTTAGAAAAAGTAATAATACCAAAAGCAATATATAAAAGGTTTAAATACTTTTTCTCAACCCACACTGTTTTTCTTCCTTGAAAAAAATATTATTTTAATCCTTACAAAACATGTGTATTTAATTTTTTATCTTTAAAACATTTTAGATAACACTTTTTAACTATTCGGAACATTTTTTTTTTACCGTTCAAAACACTTTAGATAACATTTAAGGATTTAAGGATGAAAGACAAGAAAAATATATTTTGTAAAAACTTAAACAAAAATAAATAAATTTAGAAGAAAAAAAAACATTGAATTACAGAAAAAAAATATTTAAGTCTATATTAAAAGAAAATCAACTAACGCATTTATGAGAATATATAGTAACTTCTTACAACTTTTTTTTACTGCAAAATAACTTATAATAGAAGCCAAACTACAGTAAGTGCACCCGCGCACTAGTTCCTAACACCGATCACCCACCCCCATCACATATAAAAACCAGCTACACTATGTAAAAACCATACATACTATGTATCTTATGTGGGTTTCAACCAAAAGAGGGTAATTCTATTTAGAATATACTCTGGGTATTTTTTGAATTAGTTCTCAACTAAAAATAAATCATAAGAATTTGTACGACTTTTTAGGAAATGAAAATTCACGACTTTGATTTTGTTTTTAATGGTGAAGTTATAAAAAATATAACAACTTTAATTTTTTTTAACTATTTATTTTATAATATTTTATTGTTTAATTCTTTTAAAATTTAGAAAATTATAATTAATATTTTTTATAATTCCACGGGATGGGTCTTATGGATTAATTAATTAACCCATTACTTAACTTTCTTTTTCAATAAACATGTTCACCAAGTGGCAAGCACGAAAACGCGCCACTTTCAGATTTGGTAGGTTAATTTCCACCTTTTTTAGTTATAATAATGGATGCAATTTCGTCTTGCATGACGTTCCCACTTTTATTGTTGTTCTACCTCATCGGTATCACGGTCAGAGGGAATTCTAGAATGCTATGAAATTATTTTTACATCACCTTTTTAATCAAATCTAGCTCTATTCTAAGGATTGAAATAATACATGTTGGTTAACTTCAATTTATTTTTATTATGTTGAAGGTATAAATTATCTCACTTGGTTAATAATTAATTTTTATCATAAAATTTGGTGGACTATTTTTAGTCTAGTCTTAAGTTTGGCCTATTTAGAAACATAAAAGTCAATTCCATCGTCCTCCTTTCACATTTCTTCACCCCTAATACAAGTGACAACATCTAAGCATAAGTATTAAAAAAAAAATTAGTAGGACCAACGCCAATTATACAATAAAAAAGCACAAAATAGTATGACTAACTTTATTGGAAAACGACAACCATTGAAATCTGTAGGCAAACGACTGTAAGAAAGATAGAAAGACGTGGAACAATATTAATGGCAAAATATTGCTATATTACTATCAAACTATGGCAGCTGATCCCATCGTTCTCACATATTTTTGGTCACCTATTTTATTGTTATTGACAATATTACATTAATGATAACATGAATCAAACTTATTACTAGAAAATGGAAGCAAATATTTGAGATAATCTTCTGTTGAAGTTCTAAAAAAATATATAGAATAAAGAAGAAGAATAAAAAATAAAAAAAGGGAGGAAGATTGGAATTTGGAATTAGGCAAAGAGGCAAAACTCATACTGTTGAGGCACTTGTGTGAAGTTGGACTAAGGAAGCATAAAATCCATCACTGAGGTTAATGAGCTTTTCATGCTTCCCTTTCTCCACTATAACTCCATTTTTCACAACAGCAATCACATCTGCATTTTTGATTGTAGATAGACGATGTGCCACAACCACAGTGGTTCTGTTCACCATGACTTTGTCTAATGCATCTTGAACAACTCTTTCTGATTCAGCGTCTAATGCACTTGTAGCCTCATCAAGTAGCAATATCTTTGGACTTTTAATTATGGCACGAGCAATTGCTACCCGTTGCTTCTGCCCACCAGATAATTGGGTTCCCCTCTCTCCCACTATAGTATCATAACCCTATCATAGGAGGAAATATAAGTGTTAAGTCAAACACATTTGCCACTAAGAACAACTCATCCAATAAGATACAAAGTCTATCTTGGTAATGTTGCAAAGACATGATAACATAAAGAAAGCTAAAAAAAATGTTTCTTTAAATATTTATTTTACCTGTTGTAAGCCACTAATGAATTTATGAGCATTGGCCAATTCTGCTGCAGCTATGATTTCTGCTTCAGTAGCATCACCTCCTTTTCCATAGGCAATATTGGCACGTAGAGACTCATTGAACAAAACTGGCTCTTGGCTTACAAGACCCATTTGCTGCCTTAACCACTTCAGTTGTAACTCTCTAATTTCTACCCCATCAAGTGTGATTTGTCCTGAATCAGGATCATAAAATCTTTGCAACAAGGCAATCACTGTGGATTTTCCACTTCCACTTTCACCAACAAGAGCCACCGTCTGAACAATTTTGCTAGTGATAATTAGTTGTTACACACGTGCATTTAAGCTACCTTTTGAAATGAAATGGAGTTAAAATATAAAACACAAACTTTACCTTGCCGGAATGGATAGTCAAGCGGAGGTCTCGGAAAATCTGCATATCAGGCCTAGAAGGATACTTAAAGCTCACATGACGAAGCTCAATTTCTCCCTTAATGCTATCCAGTGTGCTACCAGACGCATCACTGGAATCTATCTTTGACTTCTTATCAATTATTCCGAATATGGAAGCAGTAGCTGACTTGGCTTTGCTTGAGTCAGGAGCAAAGGAGCTTGATTGGGAGACTCCAATAGCTGCCATAGTTAATGCAAAGAAGACCTGCAAAACAAGAAAACAACTACATTTTTAAGAAGGAAAAACATAATGTTGAAATGTAATACAGTAATATTCTTTATACACATTTTTTCCCTCTCAAAAGTTTATAATGAATGTTGCAAGTATGAATGAGTTGGTACCTGGAAAACATCTGAGAATGTTGTCTTCCCAGAGTCCATAAGTCTAGCTCCTGCGTAGAAACTGGTTGCATAAACACAAAACAGTAAGAAAAATGAAACCCCAAATCCTGATCCACTGATCAACCCTTGCCGTATCCCTGTTTTCATTGGGCCCTCACATTTCTTCTTGTATAGTTCCATAACCTTGTCTTCAGCACAGAAAGAAGCAACTGTTCTTATGCTTCCAACTGCATCATTAGCAACTTGGCTTGCTTCCTCATACATCATCTGCAGCAGCAAAAATTCAGTACTATATTAAGAATTTGTCTCATAAGCTGGATAATGCAGTTAGTTACATATATAACTTTGTACAGCAATGGAAAATAAAGCAAACCTTTGCATCTGCACTGAATCCCTTCATGAATTTCATTTGAACATATCCATTTACACCAATCAGGGGAATCAAGACAAGAATAATTAATGCCAGCTGCCAAGATGCAACGAAAGCAATAATCAAACCTGCCAATGCAGTTGCGAAATTTTGAACCAATAGTCCCAGCGCATCACCAACAAGGGCACGAACAGAAGCAGCATCTGCTGAGAGCCTTGCACCAATGGCACCACTTGAGTTTTCAGGCTCATCAAACCAACTAACCTCCATGTTGACAACCTTCTCAAAACACATTAGCCTGATACGTTGGATTAACTTGCATCCTGCCACCGAAAAAAAGTATCCTCGTGCAGGAATTATAAGAAATGATGCAAGACCAAGGATCATAAACATCAGTGCCCAAAACTCGGAGTCCTTTTTCATCTCATCAAATGGTTCATAAAACGTCTTGATGACACTGGAAATCAGCACGCCAAATATTGGAAATATAACACCATTTGCTATGGCGGCAACAGATCCAATCACAATAACTGGAATCTCTGGCTTGTTGAGGGAAGCAAGGCGGCTGAGTGGAACCTCTGGTGCTTCTTCTTTGGGTTGTGAGTTTTCAAGTTCAGGATCAGCAACGTTAACTCCTGTGGGTAAACCAAAGGAAACTGAAAACGAGTGGCGGCTACTATTACCTAAGGATGAACCCCTACTAATAGATCTTTGAAGTGATCTCTTTTGACTAGATTGTCTAAAGGATTCTACAGAAAGTTCAGTCTTGTCGTGTTGGTCAGCATTTCCTTCTGTCTCTTTGCTTACTTCTTGTAGGCGTATAAGTTGAGAGTAAGCTCCCTCAGGATCCTTGAGTAATTCTGAGTGTGTTCCTGATTAATAAACACACAAAGTTATAGTAAGATATTGGCAAACAAAATTGTGATGATTTGAATTCTACTTTATATGCATGAATTGCATCAGAATCAATGAATTAATCATCTGCATATATGATCAACGGTTTAATCAATGGAAAATTGAAAAGAAAGCACGTTTTCAATGAACTTGTGTCATACCTTTCTCAACCATCTTCCCTCTATGAATGACAGCAATCATATCAGCATTCCTCACTGTGCTCAAGCGATGTGCCACTACAATAGTAGTTCTGTTGACCATGATCCTGTCTAGAGCCTCTTGCACTACCCTTTCAGACTCTGCATCAAGTGCACTTGTTGCTTCATCTAGAAGTAGGATTCTCGGATTTTTCAGGATTGCTCTTGCAATGGCAATGCGTTGCTTCTGCCCACCAGACAGCTGAGTTCCATGCTCACAAACCATTGTGTCCAATCCCTGCATGCAAAGGTAAAAGCTGAATGTTACTTAACAAGTTCCAAGATTACGAATCAAGAAATAGCCTTGAAATTGAGGTATTCTGGCCAGAGCATAGAACCTGTGGAAGCTTATCAATGAATTTAGCAGCATTTGCAAGTTCAGATGCAGATCTAATCTCTTCAATTGTTGCTCCCTCCTTTCCATATGCAATGTTATCCTTAATGCTAGATGCAAACAACACCGGCTCCTGGCTGACAAGGCCAATTTTTCCTCTAATCCACCTAAGCTGAAATTCTTTCAGGTTGATGCCATCAATAAGAACTTCACCTGCCTGCGGGTCATAGAATCTTTCTACCAAGCTGATAACCGTAGACTTTCCACTTCCACTTTGTCCAACTAAAGCCGCAGTTGTACCACTTGGTATATGAAGAGAGAATCCATTAAATATCAGTTCCTCAGGTCTTGCTGGATAACTGAAATAAACATCCCTCAACTCTATTTCGCCTTGAATGTCTTCTAATATTTTTCCATTTGGATCATAAGCATCTATCTCTGGCTTCCTTTCAATTGTCTGAAACATTTTGTAAGCTGCAGCCTGACCTGCAGCAAAAGCACTCAAGCTAGGGGATGCTTCTCCAAGAGACCTAAGACATGGAGAAAAAATTATACAAAAAAGTTGAAGTATGGACCTATTTATCTCTATATGTGGTTGTGTTGTATATAAAAAAAGCAATGAACTGTCAAGCTTCCTTAGCAGTGGAAATACATTTTAAAGAATGCTACTTACATTGAAGCAGTTAGCACGGCAATAATCACATTAATCACTGTGCCCCCATTATATCCTTTTTCCATTATCATCTTTGCGCCAAACCATACAGCCAAAGCATAACCACAGAAAATAACTAACATAACTGTGCCTAGACCAGCTCCAGCTATGAAACCTTCATGAACTCCTGATTTGTAAGCATCTACAAGAAATTTGCTATAACTAGATACTGCTTGCTTTTCCCCAGTGAAGGATGCAACCTGGAAATATACACAGGGAAAGAAAATATGATCATCATAGCACTGTCAAGACATAAGCAACAAGCAATAAGCACATTCTCAACCGAGAAATTATAGAGTTCCACAGATATCTACTTAGGTTTTCAACAAACAACATACGGTTCTTATTGATCCAATGGTCTGTTCAACTACATGTGCAGCTTTTGCATAAGCCGTTTGACCTCGAGAAGCCATCCTGCCTATGATGACGGCCATAGTAGCACCTGACAAAGCAAGGAGTGGAAGAGTGGACAACATGACAACAGTAAGAAGCCACCCTTTGATAAATGCTATCACAAATCCCCCAATGAATGTTGCTATTAGCTGCAGAAATTTGCCAACCTGTTCCAAAAAAAGCAAACATTGAGCATCTACAAAGTGGCTTTATGCTCCTAATTTTCATTCAAGCGTACAAAATTAAGTTGTTGCAGCACATCATATCATACCTTCTCACCCATGGCATCTTGTATGAGAACCGTATCACCAGACATCCTCCCTATCACCTCTCCCGTGTTCGTTTCCTTATCAAAGAAAGCAACATCTTGTCTCAGAATTGTTTTCAAATACAATCCCCTTATCCGTGCAGCTTGTCTCTCCCCGGTGACCATCCAACTAGTCACCTCTGAAAAATGAAATAGTTCTCTCAACTTCAGTATCTAGAAAACTCAAATGGTTTAACACAAACCGCAATGATCTTATTGTAAAATATAGTACTAACGGAGAAACGCTGCCAACCCAGATCCTACTGCCAAGTACACAAATTTAAGAGAAACCTGCAGTTTTGATCAATCAAACAACCAAAGATCATCATAACTTCTAACAAGGCTTAAAAAACATACTTAACAAAATCAGTAACCAACCACCAATACACGTTTTTTGGCATTACCTTGGATACTTCTTCGACAACGTTAGTGTTTCGCTGGTTACTACCGAAGCTATCAATCATTTGACCGAACAGCAAAGTCATGAGAGGCAAACCCAAACCATTTCCAATGGCTCCAATGGTCCCAACAGCCATCAAAAGAATGTCAGTGGAGTCTGCAAAAGCGAACAGCTTGTGAAATGGAACTGTCTCGGGCTTTTCCTGTTGTTTGCTCTTTTCTTCCTTTTCCCCATTCGTGCTGGTTTCTGCACGATTCTCTGACGTGCTTGCGTCATCATGTTTCCTCTCTTCGCCATTCTCCACATCCATGTCAGATCACTGCCTCCAACGCTCCAACTATTCAAAAATTAAAAAATAAAACACCTCAAACAAAGTATCACAAACTAAATAACTTGCAATTAACAAACGCAGATTACGGAATCAGTGACAGGTTGGAACAAAGCTGAACAACACACTACACAGATTTCCTAGCTTTTATTGTTTGTTTTTTTTTTCTTTCCTTGTTTTGGATTGGAATTAAATTCGTACTAAAGAAAGAATCAATGTGAGTAGTTTGAAAGCAAATCAAGTTGCAGGAGCGAGTTGGCATTTAATGAATTCACCAAATGTGAAACTTCAAGCAAGCACTCGGAGAAGTGAAGCAACGGTATGCTTACAAAGTGAGATTCGATCACGACTATTAAACAGAGCAATAAATAAATGCAAACAAGAAGAGTGTTGTGTTGCGTTGAATGTTGAAAACTGGAACAAACTTTCTAGACAAATATATTGCTTCTCGAAATGTGCTGGTTCGGTGGAGATTGAAAAACATAAAGACGCTTGAATTCACGAATCCAGACAAGAAAACAAAAATTAGAAAAAAATGTTGTTTGATTTTGTCACCTACCAGACCACAAGAATTTTTTATTTAAAAAAAAAAAAGAAAGGAAGAAAGAGAGAATGGCTCATCGTGATAACCCTCTTATCACCAGGAAATCGGGAATATAGTTATGACGACGGTGAAAGTGTGCAGAGGAAGAAAAAATTCTGCACTTCTTAAGTTCAAAGTTTCATAATTCACAGCATATCATATGGTTAGAAAACACGCACACGCAGCAATTGACAAGTTGAAATGCTACGAATTATGTGTACACATGGAAGACTTGAAGAAAACAACAATGGACGCCGTTTGAACCCACGGAAATGGAGACACAAAAAGAAAGAGAAGGCAGAGGAAAGATTTAGTCTATTCCTAGCTTTAGGAAGAAAAGTTAAATAAAGCATAAATATATGATTTAGATATAGATATATATTTTGGGGGGAAAAGGACTTACTAGGATGGTTAGTGGGGAGGGAGGGAAATATGTTGGCACTTCACACACAGTATAACGCAACTCACTCTTAAAGGACAAGCATCTTCTTCCGTGGTGGGCAAGGGGACGATAACTAATAAGTAATAATAACTGTTTTGAAGAAAAAAAATTCACATACCCATACTATATTAAATATATTAGATTAAGGCTATCGTACGTCATTTCAACCAGTTTTTAATTTTTTTTATTAGTCCAAAAATTTGTAAATAAATTTTTTTTAAATATATTTTAACATTTTTGAAACATTATTTAGTAGATTATTTTTAAAACATTAACTTATAATTTTTTTTATATTTTATTCACTTTTTATTCTTAAAATATATATTTAATTTGCTTATTACTTATTTTAAATATGTCATTTATCTCATTTTATATTTTTTAAATATATATTTAATTTTCTTATTACTTGTTTTAAATATGTCATTTATCTCATTTTATATTTTTTAATTATTTTGTTCGTTAATTTTATTCAACATTTATAATTTTATATAAGTTAGCTTAAAAGTTTAAGTACTAATTATTTTTGAATTTCTAACTAATTTTTTCAGTCATGATATAAATAAGTTTACTGAATTCACTTTCAAACATGACATAAATAAGTTTACTGAAATCACTTTTAAACATACTTTTTTTTTTTTTTTGCAGATTGTGAATTGTTAGTTAAGATTTATTAAAAATTATAACTGAAATGCATTTAATAAAAAAGTGAGATTCTGAATTGAAAAAAAAAAGTGAGATTCGAAAAACATTATGATTATTCGAAAAATCATTTTAGTACCTTACTAACATTTCTTATAATTTTATATACTCTTATATCTCTTTCTAATATTTAATTAGTTTACTAATTAACTGATTGGTCACATTAAGAAAATTATTTAAAAGTATTAAATTTATCATAAAGTTATTTGTTTTTTTTTTCTAAAATTACCACCAGCATTAATGAAACACACTCTTATTTTTTAAAAAAAAATTATTACTTTTAATTTTTGCTATGATGTAATCCCCCTCATCATTAATATATTTATTATTTTAGTTATTATTGGAAATTTCTCAAAATACTACTCCCTTCATTCCAAGTGGTTTAAAGTTGTTGCACAATTATTAAGAAAAATAATTAATTTGATGAATTTCATAAAAAAATATTAGTGATTTTTCTAATATACCATTTTATCTCTAATTAAATAGTGTTCCTATACTCGTTTACTCCCACTACACATGATTCTTATTAATAATAACAAATTATTATACAAATTTGATGGACTAAGACATTTTCACTTCACCTAACTCCATTGTATCATGTGCTACTTAACGAAAAACAAGTGAATTTTGGAATTAATCAATGGTATAAATGCATAAGTAAACACTAGTGACTTAAAAAAAAATTTTACAAAAATTAATAAGACTTTTGTATTAATGCATGAAATATTGATGGAGGATAATTTTGAAAAAATATATTTAATGTAGTATTGATTTTATTAAACGTCTTATATTTTGGAAATTTTTTCTCTAAAACTGACTTATATTTTAGAAGGGATGGAATATTCATTAATCTCTCAGATAGTAAGACATTAATTATTTTCTTATTATTTATTGAACTCATAAAAATGATTCATAATCAAGAGTATTTTTTGTGGGAAAAATAATAAATGAAATACACATTTACATTAGCTCTTACTTAGTTCATTCCATGATAAATATCATATTTGAAAAAATATTTTATCTCAAAATAAGTGTTAGGTTAACTTTTCAATATAATATTAATTATTTTTTTCACTAATGCCTCTAATAAGTATTACTTTACTTGTTCAATGTAATATTAATTAATAATAAGATTAATTTAATTTTTTTTATCTATGTATTATTTTTTTATGTATAAAATAACTTAGGAGAACACTAATTTTAACATGAAAGAAGTATAAGAAAAGATTAAAAAAAACCCTCTAATATGTTTCTTATAAAAAGGATAAGAAAAAGTATATATTTTTAAATTTTCAAGATATCAAATAATTTATTTTTTTCATTTAATACTTTCTTCATTAAATATTAGAGAGTTTTCTTGAAGAATTTGCAAAAGATATAACATTATTATACTATATAATGTATGGTTGCATTTCTCTCTTTTTCTTTATACTCCCTTTTTTCGTTTTAGAAAAATATTTGTTTCAAAATATAAGTCATTTTACTAAATCAATAGTACATTAAATTTTTTTTTTCAAAATTATCCTCAAATCAATCAATACTTATGCATCAATACAACAATCTTTTTAATTCTTGTGAACTTTTTTTTTTCTAAGTCACTAATATTTACTCATGCATTTATATCATTAATTAATTAAAAAAATTACTCATTTTTTTCAAGTAGCACCGAAAATGATATATATATTTTTATAACTCCAAAAATCACTTATTTTTTCATCAAGTTTGTATAGGAATTGGTTATTATAAATGAAAATTATGTGAAGTAGGAGTAAATGAGTATGATTACTATTTAATTAGAGATAAAAGGATATATTAAGAAAAATACTGATATTTGTTGTGAAATTTAATAAATTAATTATTTTTCTTAATACCTATCTATCAACTTTAAACAACTTATATTTTAAAATGAATATAATAGTTATCAACAAAGTTAATAAATATTTCATATGAATGTCATGGTGACTTAAAAATTGAACACTAATTTGGTAAGTAAAATTAAGTTTCTTCCCTTTAAATAAAATCTCAATTTAAGTTTGTAAATGCAAAACACTTCACTAAGAAGCAATATCACTAAAGATAAACAGTTATTTTTTGTCTAAATTTGGTCAAACAAAACTTGCGAATATTTAACCATTATATGGTAAAGAAATAATTTGATAAATTTCAAAGGAGACTTCCGTCTTTTGCTTAAAAAATTAGTGATAGAGTGCTTTTATAGCTCCATTTCATTTCCTGAAGGAAAATTCTTATGGAAATTTGTTATGTAATGTAGTATTAAAATACATTGACGGAATAAATTTTATTCAATTATAATTTATTATATAATTAAATATTATTAATTTTATAATTATTATTTCAAAAAATTCTATTCAAAATATATTGATTTATTAACGATATAAAAAAATCTGTACTATCAGAATTAAACTCTTGAAATCTTTTTATTAAAGTGAGAAACAATAACGATCCGTAAAATTTAAGAATTTCTTTATTTTAGTATAGTAATACTGTAGCAGAAGTACGTAGAATTGAAAAAATTTAGTGGCAGCATATCCTATCACAGCTGGTCATGTGATTTGGTGATTCCAATTAAAATAACTAGTAAGTAATCCGTGCGTTTTTACGAATAAGTTGAAAAAATATAATTGACAGAATAAGTGTCAATTATATAGTTATAATATTATATAATATTATAATTTTTTAAATTTAAAAGCAATTGAATGAGATAAAAAGCAATATAGGATAAAAAAGCGGATAATTGGTATGTATAAATGAAATTTGATGATGATACAAAATAAAAGCAGGTGTTATATACCATAACGGAAATAACAAAGTCATGTTGTTAAAGTCAAAGTTTGTCGTAAAAGGTTGAGAAGCAAATAAGTGCGCAATTTACAAATGTTACTTCAATATTGCAATAAATTTATAAACAAGGCCAAATGAAAGCATAGTTGACATTGGGATCAGGAAATTCAAACAAATTCCAGCTTTGAAGTTTTGGGATTTGGAAAAATCTCTCCATCCAGATCCAATTTTTGTTGTCTTTCGCCACTAATTGTAAACAAAGCGGCATTTCGGCACAGTATGCTATGTTCAATTGAGTGAACCGTTTCTCTTTCATGAAGTTGTACATACTACTTGGAACATCCTGCCATAACCAATAAATGAATTCGAGTTAATGGATAATTAAAAAAAAACAAACGAAGATGCTTGTTAATTAATGAAGTATGTAACTAAGTATCTTACCAAGCTGTTGCACGTGGCCTTGTATTCATTAAGAAGCATGTTGAAAGTCACTGAATTCGGCACCTAATGATATAATGAGTGCCATTTTGGAAAAGATTTTGCAACACTGGTTGTTTTGAATATGGTTTAGCAAGAAGAGAGACTGACCATAACAGGCTAATGTAACATAGTGATCTCCCTCGAGCCCATAGAAAGTCCTTAGTGTTGTCCATCCGTGCAAAATGGTTGGGTTGGTCAAATCTTTATTGTAGACAACATCATGCAGATTGTCATGTTTGTCAATTAAATGCTAGTGATGATCAAGTTGGTCTTTCCATCTAACAGCAAAAGGCCTACTGACTTCACCAAACATCTACATTTGAAATAGTTTAACATTAGAATGAGCCTAATTGGTTGCTTAGGTGTAGCACAATGGTTCAAAAATCAATATGGTAATTGGAAATGATAGTTATATGATAATAAATGGTTGACCTGATCCTTTGCAAGTATGGTCTGGAACATTTCAAGTTCAGTTTTTTTGATTTGCATCAACTCTGAACTCCATATGGCATTAAAATATTGGCATCAATAAATGTCACTACATTAACACTAACTTGATGTCAGCTCCGTGGAACACAATAAAAAAAATCTAATTATAGTGTATAGGTAACAACAATCTTACCAGGCGCAGGGCTTGGACACGTGTTAGTTGTCCGGTTGATAGCTGTCTGTAGTGATGTTGGTGGAGCATGGCTCTGTCGTGGTGCGATGGACCTTTTTCATCTTCGAAGCCAGGCTCTATCTTGATTTTTGGCACATTATCCATGGTTTTTCCACTGCTGATGGAAGAAGCACATGAGGTTTTGAAATGCAAAGGAAACTCATGAATCCATGTTTGTGCTTTAAAGACTGAACCATGTTTCAACAACCTCAGTTTTGCTTCATGCACCTACCAATATACTTGCACACCCAGAAGATTTCGGATAATTTGAAAATGTTCCATTCGTCAATCTGATACGAATCATGGATGTATAAAATCGTTACAAATTTTTCATTTGTATGCTTGAATAACCTTTTTTTTTTGTTTATTGGTACTATTTTGATTGTGTATAAAAATAATTTGTGCTATAGTGGTATATATTATTAATTTTCCGCCAATGCATCACAATAATATGATACTTAAAAAATCATTTTCGTGTTAATTAAAAAGAATTGTGATGGTATCATATGTGGCAGATTACTTACTATTAACAGCTGAATGAAGAAAATGTGGGTTTGTAGACATTAGACATAATTTTTTTAGATGATGTAATTAATCTACTATTTTTCTATTAAATACATGAAAAAAATGCTGCTTATGGTAGTAATTGTTACTTTCTTGATAAATATTTCAATTGCCTAGTTCATATTGTGTGGCTAAACCATAAGAAGAAAAACAAAAATTTCAATACACAGGTCGCTAAGAAATACAATTGACAATACAGATGTGAATGACATGGGTTAAAGACAATGTTTGTCGCAAAAGGTTGAGAAGCAAATAAGTGTGCAATTTACAAAAAATTACAAATGTTACTTCAATATTGCAAAAAAATTATGATCAAGACATAGTAAAACAACTATTATATAAGAAATTGGTAATTTACAAAGGGATAATGTTCGACAAATTGTTTGTAGCAAAAGCATGACCACAAAATAAAGTGTCAACTTATAAAATATTAACAAAAGTCATAATAATATTAAACTTAATTCATAAACATGACCAAAATAAAACATAGTTAACTGTTAGATCAGGGAATTCGAAGATAATTTCCATGCTAGCTTTGAAGGGCTGGGTTTCACAAAAATATTTCCATCCAGATCCAATTTTAGCTATCTTTCTCCAGTGATGAACACAATCCTGCATTCTATAATGTCCTCCAAATTCAAATGAGTCCAACCTTTGTCTCTAAGAAAATGATACATGATGCTTGGAGCGTCCTAATATTAAGAATAATGTTATGTGAGAAATAGATGAAATTTAAAACTTAGGAGATAAAGATTGGTTGACTGAATAAGTAAATTGGAAAGTAGCTTAACAGGCTGTTGCAGGTCATTTTGCGCTGAGTGAGAAGCACGTTGAAAGTGATCGCATTTGGCACTTGATGGTATAATAAGTGCCATCTTGGGAATGATTTTGGATGGCTACTGCTCTTGAATATGGTCAGAAAGAATACACTTTTACCATAATGGGTTAACGACACTTGATGGTCTCCGGTTAGGTGATAGAAATCCCCCAGTGCTGTCCACCCTGCTACAATAGTTGGTTTGTCCAAATCTTGGTTGTAGAGAACAGTATGCAAATTTCCATCATTGTCAAGCAAATGCCAGTAATGGTCTAGCTCGTCTTTCTACCTCACAGTAAATGACCTACTAGCTTCACCGTAAGTCTACATTTGAAATAGATAAAACATTAGAATGAGACAAATAAGTTGGTTAGTTGTACAAAATAACTGAAAAATGATATGTTAATTAAATCAAAATGTAATGACCTTGAAAAAATAGAACAACCAACTAATACACAAATATAATGACATTGAAAAAACTACAGCACTCATAAATTGCTCGAATACCAGTTTCAAAACATAACAGAACAAAGGTTTTATTATCAACTTTAAAAGTAATGTATCAATATAGACTAAATGGTATATCAATGATAATCAAAGAAGAGAAGAGTATAAACACTGTTAATCAAGGAATAATGTCCACTTGTTTTTCAATTGCAAGATTGGTATCCAACTCCCAAAACAAAATGCAATAACCTTTGCTATAAACCCAAAACAGAACACAATCAAAACACATAAACATAGAAGTAACCACAGACTAATATTTATATAATACTTGGAATGTTATATAAAAAATATTAATGTGTAAAGCACTTAAGGATGAACAATACATACTTGAGGAAAATATATAAACACTAAGATTGGAATTCAACGTAGAAACAAACTAATGTCGTGATCAATTAATCAAATTTTGAGTATTCAAACACCAAGTAATAGTTTATCCTAAAAAGATATTAGTTGTATAAAATAACTAAAAAATGATATGTTAATTAAATCAAAATGAAGATGACCTGATTCTTGGCGTTAACGGTGTTTAAAATAGCCTCTGATGCAATCGTGACCTTCAACATGATCTTGGCCATTTTGTAGCACTGTTTGTGCTCTTCATTTGTTAATTCTAACAAAATTCACATTCAAGCATGATGTTGAGTATCTATTTAAGCAGATTATTATACAATGATATAACAAAGTTGACATTCAATTAACAGTCATGATGAATGTCTGTTCATTCTTAGCGTCACATAAGCACATACATCACACACCTATTTTGCATGTTCAATGTGGCCAAAGTTATGCATACCATGAATTGAAATAGAATGGTAATAGAACAATGTCAAATGCAATTGAATTAACAGTCATAATTTGTTGAAAATGCAATTTCAAATGGTAACAATAGAATATGGCCAACTTTTAGTTTACTATTTCGCAGAGTTATGACTATAAAAAATATATGCTCCATTAACCACGAAATGAATGATGGCAATGCCTTCGTACATTGTATTATTACACAATGTATTAGTAGACAATTGTTAATTCTAACAAAATTCTCTCTTCAAGCATGATCTTTAGTATCTATAGCAGTAGATTATTATACAACGATGACACAAAATTCACATTGAATTAACAAAATTCATATTCTATAAGCATTATTTTTTTGGTCTAGAAATGAAGATTTAACCAATAGTCTAATGAAGAGAACATTTTGTAAAAAATAGCATGTTGTTGGATCAAGTGGCCTCAGAATAATTAAGAAGGGGGGTTGAATTAATTATTAATGAACCTTTACTAATTAAAAATCCATCCTTCTTAATGTTACTATATTCAATTAGGCTTTTACTACAAAGTTAAGAAAGTAAAGAACAATAATTGAAACTTAACCAAAAGTAAAAGCGATAATTAAAAGTGCACAGCAGAAATTAAAGAGTGTAGGGAAGAAGAAGACAAATACAAGAGTTTTATATTGGTTCGGCAACAATTCGTACCTATATTCAATCCCCAAGCGACCTGCGATCCTTGAGATTTCTTTCAACCTTGTAAAATCCTTTACAAGCAAAGATCCACAAGGGACGTACCCTCCCTTGTTTTCTTTGAACAACCAAGTGGATGTATCCTCCAGTTGAACTGATCCACAAGAGATGTACCCTCTCTTGTTCTCAGTTACAACAACCCAAGTAGATGTACCCTCTACTTGTATCACAAAGGTTGTACCCTCCAATGTGTTAAGACAAAGTTCTCAGGCAGTTAGTCCTTTGAAACTTTGTGAAGGGGAAACAAAAGATATCTCAGGTGTTTAGTCCTTTGAAATCTTTTGTTTAAGGGAAAGGGAAGAATCAAAAGAATTCTCAGACTGTGTCATTTTGAATTCTTTGAAAAGGGAGAAAGGGGACACAAAAGAATTCAGGCGGTTAGTCCTTTGTTCTTTTGGAAAAGGGAGAAGAGAGACACAAAAAGAATTCAGGCATTTAGTCCTTGTCGAATTCTTTTTGGCAAAGGGAGAAGAGAGACACAAAATAATTCAGGCGGTTAGTCCTTGTCGAATTCTTTTTGGAAAAAGGGAGAAGAAAATGAAAAAGATGAATAACACACTTTTGTTTTCTATGAAAGAACAAGGTTTGGAAACCAGAAAACTTAGAAAGCTTTTGGCAAAGGAAGAAGAAGAAGAAGAATAAGTAGCAAAGTTTTCTCAAAAGTTGTTCTAAAGAATTGTTAAAAAGTTATTGAAATGCAAGTCAAGGTCTTGCTTTTATAGACTCTTCATGTCTGGTCAAGAAAACTATTGGAAGAGTTATAACCTTGAGAAAAACCTAAAAACCATTGGAAGAGTTACATCTCTTGATTTTTATTCAAAACTTGTCACTGGCAATCGATTACCAAAACCATGTAATCGATTACACAAAGCATTTTATGAAAAGATGTGACTCTTCACAATTGAATTTGAATTTCAACGTTCAGATACACTGGTAACCGATTACCAATACATTGTAATCGATTGCACCATTTAGAAAACAATTGGAACGTTGCAAATTCAGTAAAAGCTTTTGAAATCAAACTTTGCCACTGGTAATTGATTACAGGAAACTGGTAATCGATTACCAGAGAGTAAAAACTTTGGTAACTTAGAAAATTTTGAGAAAAACTCTTTTGAAAAACAAAATTGTGCTATGTTTGTTTTTTGAAAAATCTTTTCAATACTTCCCTTGTGACGTCTTCTTGATTTCTTCTCTCGAATCTTGAATTCATCTTCTCTTGAATCTTGAAATCAAACTTCTCTTGATTCTTGAATCTTCTTGATTTCTTCTCATGAAACTTGAAATTAAACTTGATCTTGGACTTGTTGACTCAATCTTGAAATCATTCTCTTGGGCTTTTTGTCATCATCAAAACTACTTGAATCAACTTGATTCATCATCATGAAGCTTGTTTCTACACATGTTTGGGCGTCACTGTTCATAACATTTTCGTTATCGACAGTCAGTATTAGGCGGTTACCAAAGAAAGTGTCTGTCACTGAAAACATTAATGCTAACATAATATTGTGTCTGTCACTGAAAATACAAATGCATTCAGTACAACGCAGGGGTTTGGACATTCTTACCAGGCAGGGTGGCAAGAACCATTTCCAGTTCCTTGTTGAGGGTGCTTAACCGTGATGGTGGTGGAGTAGAGCGTTGTTGTTGGGCGTTAGATGGACCTGCTTCGTCTTCCATTCCTAGCTCAATCCTCATCTTTGCTACAGCGCAATGCGTTCTTCCTTCCATTGGTCACTGCACAGGTCTCTTCAAATTCAAAAATGAAGAGCATTGAAGAAAACTGCATATGGTTTGCGCTTTTATGAAGCAAACCATGGTACAACAAATTTGCTTGTTGCACCCACCAATATACTTGGACGACCAGGCCATTATCGACAATTACAAAATTGTCCTTTGTAGAATCCGATACGTATTACAAATCGATAAAATTGCTATGGATTCGTAATTCGTATGGGTCGATAGTGATTTTGTGCTAATTGCGCGTTACTTGAGTGTGAAAAAATTAATTTGTACATAAGTTCCAACAATTTTGGACATTAATATGACAAATTTAGAATTGGTTAATGAAGAGCTTCTATGATTTATTTGGAACATTGCTTAATGAAGAGCTTCTGCAAGGTTAGGATAATCAAGTTGTGACAAATCTTGTATTCAATGAAACTATGAAAAAAGTATATGTCATTTCAGCTGTCAGAGCCTTACTAACTGTCGTACATTTTAAGTATAAAGTATATGAAATTCATGGTTACACAATGATGATGCTCTTACCAACTACATCAAAATTGTATTATGAATGAAAATTGAAGGTTGCATCATTACACTTTCATATCATTTAACCAAAACAGTTTTATTTCAATTTACTTATTCTTGCAACAATCAAATATTTATTTAATGAGTGACAATACAGTTTTGCACACATATAGTGTTATATAGAAGCTGCAGTAAATACACCATATCTAAAAACTGATGTTGCATGGTTAGCAGGATGAAGCTGAGGTCAATTTTGTTATGTATCAAATTGTGCAAAAAGTAGATGTGATGAAGATATACAACTTTCACATTTGTTAATAACACTACAATTAGTTGCAGATGATGTTAATGTCACAATATATTAATCTATGTTAAGTTTGCTACCCATTGTTCAAAATGTCGGCTTGAACAGTTGATCCAACTTATAGTCTACCTTTTGTTACCCATTGTTCTTATTAAATTTGAAGGCAACAAAATGAGTAAAAGATTAATATACTTAAAAAATGAATCTAGCCTACAAATAAACTATTTTGGATATGAAAGACAAGGAAAATATATATAATTTACGGAAATTGAAACAAGAAAGTCTTAATGTTATGTGAAGGAAATTAAGACTTTCTTTAGGGACGATTTTGCTCTCTTTGATCAAAGAAAAAGATAGACAAAGCGTTGGAAATACAATTGAATGAAACCGTGTTTGCGGTTTTAAAATGCCTCTGTCTCCACTGATATGCAGTTTTACTTTGTTCACCCATGAATATGCTTCCACACCGATGCCAGTTCCGATAATTCATAAATTGTCATTTGGTGAGTGTGATATGTATAACGAATCGATAAAACTGTTATGGATTCATAATTGGTATGAGTAAATAGTGATTATTTGACTATTGCTAACCATGTAAAATAAGACTGTCTAAAATTAAGCTTTTAGCGAATAAATGATCTTTGTAGACATTACCATAAGAATCAACTTAATTTTTTAATTACATATTTAATCTATTTTTGCTATTTCAATTAATGGTTAATAGAAGAATTTGATATTTTAAAAGATAAATTACAATTTAGTTAAAGTGGTTATAGAAAACATATGACTTAAGGTAGCATGAATGAATGGAAATGATAGTTCTTGTCTTAATTGTTTCGTGATGTGTTACACAATTTTGTAATTCATGTTGCCTTTGAATTCAATTGATATCATAAAAAATTATGATCTTATACGTAGCACAGATATGAATAAATACTAATTTCATGTATTACATCAACATGTATATGAATAGTGAAGTCAATTTTAGGTCTGTTGTAATCAGAAAGATGGAGCAACTGTTCCTAATACCAATATGTCTCCAATCATGATACTTTGCAGCTTAAAGTCTTACAAAGTCATACTTTGCAAATGCTCCTAAAACTTACAAAATCAAACTAATTTTGGCTTACATGACATGTACTGCAAACACCACTGTTAAACATTGCAGTCAACATACATGCATACGTGATTTAATTGAAATCTCTTGCTGCATACAATCATGCAATTCTTATTCAATCAGTAGGACCAAATCATTACACTGTAATCTTAAACTGATATCCTGTCTATACAAACGCATGTTACGATCTTAGGAGCAACGTAGCTTCTTAATGGCTCCTGTTAACACAATTGTCATTAT
Source organism: Glycine soja (assembly GCF_004193775.1). NCBI lineage: Eukaryota > Viridiplantae > Streptophyta > Magnoliopsida > Fabales > Fabaceae > Glycine > Glycine soja. Next base: position 38,667,377 of record NC_041011.1, on the reverse strand, counting down.
GCAAGAACTGTATATGAACTGCCTAGCTTGTAGTTAATCTTAGTTGTGTTAAATATCTTGCAAGGCTGTTACAACAACTTGGTTTTCATCAAATTCAGCAAGATGCTGATGTGATGAACCAAATTATGCAAAAACTTGATGTCATGAATGTGTTCAAACATACACTGGAATAAAGGACCCTGCATGGAAAATCGATGTTTATGAGTTCCAAACAAAACTTCCACCATTAGACTATGGTACTCTTAAATTTGCAGAGTCATCAATAGTACTACTCATTAGACAGACCAAAGCATGAAACTGTAAACACATGTTTTTACCTTGATGTATCACACAAATGTTGCAGTAACTTGATGTCATGAAAGTGTTCCAACATACATTGCATTAAACAAACCAACCAATGTTTTCTTGCATAACCAAGCTAGCTGACTCAGGTCACCTACACTCTCACCACTTCATTCATGATAATTAATGGCTCATGTTCATACTACTGGCAAACAAAGAGAAGTGTATTTGAACTGTCTAGATTGTAGATAATTTTAACAATTCGAAACAATTTCACAACAACTTGGATTGGATCAAATTCAGCAATATATTGATGTCATCAACCAAATTGTCCAAAAACATCATGTCATGGAGGTGTTCAAACATACACTGCAATAAAGGACCCTGCATGGAAAAATGATGCTTATGAGTCAAAAATAAAAGTTCACCATATCACTGAGATACCATTTATTCCCAACATTGTAAAACATAGAAAGTCAAACTAATTCCAAGGAATCATTTTATTCATTGTAAAGATCTTACAGTGTGAATGCATGTTTTTTTTTTTACCTTGATGTATGAAACAAATGCTGCAATAACTTGATGCCATGAACGTGTTCCAACATACATTGCAGTAAACAACCCTTCATTGCACAGGTTAGTGATGAATATCAATACCTTTCAATGTTATCAGTAATTATTTAGCTAGTGTTAGAACATACTACAAATTTTGAAGAACTTCCTTAAAAACCACATTGGTTGTTATGTTAAGTGGTTTTCCTTCTTTTTCATGAATAAGGATTTTTAGTCCAGTCTTACTCTAAACTTTGGAGAATGCCACATAAAGCTGGCTATGACTGAAAGCAGGTTTAGGAAGATATAATCCTACACTTTGAAGAGATTGTCTTTGGGGTTTATTGATTGTCATGGCATATGAAACTATGTACGAAAATTGTCTTCTAATCACTTTGAATGGCCATGGAGATTGAGATGGTGATAAAGACATCCGTGGAATATACACCAAACTTCCTATGTTTTTTCCTAAAATTATTCGCGCTTCAATAACATGATTGGTCCTTCTAGACACAATTAGCCTTGTTCCGTTTCAAAGGCCTTCTACTTGATCTAAATTCTGAATCAACATAATAGGTGTGCCTATTTTGATCCTTATCTTATGATTAGGCATGCCTGATGTCTTAAATGAATGTAGAAATTCTGGTGTAACAGCTTCATGAGATTCACTTGATGCAACATCCGTTATGTCAATTGAATCACAACTCAAATATTCTTTTTCATCACCTGAGATAATGTTTAATATGTAGTCATTTATTTGGTCCACAATCTCATTTGTTGAAGCTAGAATAGCTTAGACTTTAGAAATTCCTCATCTTTATAATTGTGCTGGATGTATGGATAAGTATGACCGACAATTAATTCAATATGATCGTTGAAATTTTTAATCAACAATTCATTCGGAATCTCTAGCTTTCCATCACCAACATCTATCAGCCACTGCGAGAACCTCTTAATTTCTTGTGCATTTGTGATTGTTAGGTTTGACTGCAAATGCATTTTTTTAGTTAGCTTTAAAACTGTGCAGTAGTCCCACAGATGCGAAGCATTGATAGTAGCATTCACTATATCGGACCTACTTCCTCTTGTGATGATGGGAAAAATTTGTTTGAAATCACCTCCAAAGACTACAACTTTTCCACCAAATGGAACACTGTCGGAATTAGACATGAGCATAAAGTCGTCCAATGTTTTATCTAATGCTTCAAAACAATACTTATGAGCCATAGGAGCCTCATCCCATATGATCAACTTGGTAGCCTTTAGTAGTTGAGCTTGTTCTATTCCTTGGTGGATATTACATGTGGAGTTCTCTAATGTAGGCACAGGAATAACAAATTTAGAATGTGCAGTTCTACCATTGGGTAATAACAATGAGGCTATACCACTTGAAGCAACTGTCAGAACAATATCACCTTTTGAACGTAGTGTATCAGATAATGTCTTCCACATAAAGGTTTTGCCAGTACCTCTATATCCATACAGGAAAAAAATTCCTCCAACTTGTTTATTGACAACACTCATGATTACATTAAAGATATGTCATTGCTCATATATTTTTGAAATTGAACAAAACTGTTATCAGATTAAATGATTAAGCCATAATTGTTGCTATTGAACTAATGTTACAATAATACAAACACCAGTTTTGCTAACCTGTTAAAGAGGCAAAGCATGTTTGAAAATCATGTTACAATTGAGCCTTGCCATAATTTCGTTCATCATGTATGTGTATATATATATTACCAAGATACGACTGTAACAAGTTTCTTGGAAAAGGCATGCTTGGATAATCCTTTAACGATTTTTTGTTTGATTGTAATATCTCTTCCATTTCAATCAATGCCAAATTCTGTAACTCTTCTACTTCAATCTCTAACTCTTTGGACATAAATACAAAGACGAATTTGTAAGTATTAAACAACAATAGCAATTTACCAAAAAAAATGTTTGCTATACATTACCTGGTATATTTCTTATTTTTCTCTGTAATTAGACACTCTCATGTTTCAAGCCATACATGATTTGGCCTTTCAATGCTATTAGATATGAGCATTGTAACAAACAATTTCCTTAGAAATTGGCCAGAACCCCAATGGTATGCTTATCTTAAAGCCTCAATATATTCCTTATCGTTTTGTAAGAAGCCCATAGCAAATCAAGGTTCTCTAATTGAAGAATAGAGTTAACCATTAACTGTGCAAATTTTTTCATAAGTTGTCAGTCCTTTAACCACAACCAACATCATCCTAAGGTAATATATTTCGCTAGTGCTTGGAGGCACCCAGTTAAGTCTACCAATTGTATTGCCACCTTTACGTGGCCTCCAACATCTAGACTTGGCAATGTATGTAAACTTTGAAACGAAATGCAAGTATGTTAGATCTTTTGCTTCATGATAAATGCTGTTAGCTTGGAGCCAAGACGTAAACATAGACTCTTTAATAGTTGGCTTGGACAACAAAACATCAATGTCATCATCATCCACAAATATTATTGAGTTTTGACCAGGAAAATGAAAGTATAACCTTTCAAAAGCAAGCGATCTTTTGTGAATTTGGAATGAAAAGATTCGCCAACATGCTTCACAAAGAGAAACATACCTGCCATCAAGATAGTGCTTAATCTCATCGACAACCTGTTTAGTGGTTCCATCATCATTCTGCACAGGTACCAAAGTTGCGGTTATCCGATCATAACCTTTATTAATGTACTTGAATAGATATTTGATGGACGTTGACTGATTACACCACTCTATGTTGATGTGTGTCTGGTATTTCAACAACAACTTTGGATTGTATGGAAAAAACATATCTATTATCTAATACAATACCTATCCTTTTTTCTGTTTGCTATCAATTGCAGCTTAAGATTCTCTATCTGTGAGTTATCATATCTATCTTTTGTCATCCTAAAAGACTTAGCAAAGATGTTGTGGTCATCAAACATTCCTTTTAACTTGGACACCAGTTGTGAATCCAATACATTTTGACTAGCACAAATTCAAAAAATGTGATGCATATAACCATCCACTTAACGATATCACAATTGGATAAAAACCCACACAGAGACAATTGATGCAAACAAAGTCAACAAACACAAATTACCTTACTGCATCAATTCTATTTTGGATTTCATTCTCTGTATCATATATATACAGCTGGGCAAATTTTGGAGGTTTCTCAGGCATTGGTAATAGGCTCACAATCAAATGACATGATTGTCCATGAATTTTATAAATTGATGGACCTTTTCCATTCAACACACTTGTATCTATCTTGGCTCCAAGAGAGCTGAAAGCAAACATCATATTATAAGCCCTGATATTATGTTGGTAATTTTTGCTTTCACGTGATTCTTGATCACATAATAGTTGTTGCAGAAGCAATGATGGATTCTTGAGAAAAGGAAGTTGTACCCTCCCCATGTCGCAATAAAGACTATATTTGGCATTAGCCTGATTTCTATCTTTTCTTGTTCTTTCTTCATACCACATAGCAGTGTGGCAATATGGACATGTTTTAGAAGGGTCTCCTAGATCAATATATCCTACAAAATAAATGTTACTTAGTTTGACATTAACAACATATTCGTGAAGCTAAAACGTTTGCATTGTGAGACTAAAACTTGTGCTAATGTCATGAGCACATTCATCACCATCATCACCCAGGTGATTGTCATCATGTAGCAAACTATCAACATTTCCTGTATTACACCCAACAACAACACAACTATGATTATTACTTCATGTCTAATTTGTTTGATAAACTATTTCAAATTATTGTCACCTCCAATTTCAGTGTTGTCATCTAAATAACCTTCATCTGTTTGCTGAAGTGGATCATTTGCATGTTCACGTACCAAGGAATTATCATGCATTTCACTATTTGCTACTCTAGTAGAAGTTGAAGATGCATCTTCAAAGTCATTGTACAAATTATTATGAAGGCTACACATGTTATTCATAGTTTTCATCTTTCTGGTTTGAATGTGCTAGCTATTTGGCTGAGTATTAGTCACATCTGCTAATGGGATTTGAAAGCTTCTTTGGCTGCCACTTGTTCCAAGTCCATTAACAATTACTGTGACATTAATAACATAATCTCAGTCTTCACATCATATGTAGCAACACACATTTAACATCAATACAACTTGAGAATATTAGTATGTAGCTGCAAAACCTGTATTTTCATTGAATATATGTGTCTTCTTTGCACTGTCAGGTTGACTTCTTTTTAAACACCTTCCTTGCAATATTGGTTTTCTTTTTAATCTTGCACATTTTGCATGAACTCTGCTATTAGACCCCACTTCTTCCATGCTTAATAACCTTAAACTGTTACTTTGTACAATTAAGAACGGGAGATGTCTTAGCATAATTCCACGCACCAAATTTCTTAATGAGCATTTGAAGATTCCTGTTATTTGTTTGAAGATATATGATTGTATGGATAGGAACCACAATGTTACATCCACCGTAAGTGACCTAGCACTTATAACAAAGCTATTGCATAAGGTTTTAGCCTTGAAAAATAATACACCAATTCCACCACATAAAAAATTTAGTACTCTTAATCATGGTTTTTTATGGTATCATGATTAGAAAACAAATAATGACTTACTAGAACTGTTACACCAATTGTTTGACAACTTTCATTGGTCACATGAGTTTTATGATAAGTGGTAGACTTAGTAGACTTATAGCCATCTCTTAGCCAACACTTATATAGGGCTATCCCATCCAATAAAAAAGGCTAATAATAGTCTACACATATATAGAGCTATCCCATCCAATTGGCAATATGCTAGAATCACACGTGCAAAGGAAACCTCCATTTGCTTTTCATAATAAGTGCCTATGAAAGCTACCACCTCTTTAGTGATATTTCTTGGGCACTGATCTATTTTGCTGCCATTGGTTTACATGCATTAAGTTGAGAATGAATCTCATTTCATATTAACTGCGCTTAGCCTGAATTTTGGCTACTTGTTGTCAATTATGATAGTCAATCAAGTATTCCATTTTCACTTATCAATTACAAATTGATATATATTAAATCTGTTTACAACAGAGGTGCGTTTGTGTCATTTAGTTTAGATTAAATATGTTGACATACTAATTTCATATTTATGTCTATTTTCAGTGAGATATATGGAATAAAAACTTGAAATTTAAATGTGGCTACAACTGCCCTTGGTCCATTTTAAGTGATAATTAAATCTAGCTGCAACTGCGCTTGATCCATTTTCACTTATCAGCTACACTCACACAGTTGATACTTAACAGTCAATCAACTATTCCATTTTCACTTATCAAGACTAATTATAGTATAATGTTTCTAAAATGTCCAATCACTTACCAATTTATTAGTCATCGTGTTGTTAACTACATGGATGAAATTTTAAAAAAAAAAGCTTTTAGCGAGATTTAGATTTTCAACATAGTAAACACTCTAGTAAATCAGCATATAACATAAATAACTCAAATTACAAAATCACTAAATATAACATACATATTGTAATATTACAACCCATAAATGATTTGTTCATGTCTTACACATGTCACCACAACACATGTGTGACAATATGCTCAAAATAATCATTTAGAGGATTACATTAGTTCAAATTGGAAAAAAAAATGGAAGCTCTGCGCTTTCAATAGTGGGTCATGGTGATCATTTAGTCTTGATATGCTTTTTGCCCAACCTAGTTGAGGAAAGTTGTATGGATGATAAGTCTTCAAATGGTATTCCATCCACCTGACTATGAGACAATGGCAAAATGTGCTTGACTAGTGTGATGGATCCTGGCAATGCTGGATCAGACTCAGCAGTGGCTGATAAACATTGCTACAACATGTGACATATATTCAATCATTAATTAACCATTAAAACAATACATAATAAAATAAGGATGAAGCTTCGCTGGGAGCTATATCCATATCTGTGACTAACATATATGTTCAATTCTATAAAGCATACAAATGCATGATACTTTAAAAAACATCTCAATGAATGGCAACAACAAATAACTTACACTATCACCATCATAATTAATCTCGTGCATCATCGATATGAAAGGTGAAGCTTCATCCTTAATAATAAAAGAACGAATTCAATTATTAGTAACTAACAGAGTGAATATTAAACACAACAACAACAACAAAAACGTTACCTGATGTTGTAAGTTCGGAAGCTTTGAAATAACAAACTTCATTATTTCATCATCCTATGATAACTAAGACACCGAATGACGTGTATTCCCAGAGACAACCTTAAATCTGAAGGCTAGTGTTTTGCCTAGAACACGATCAAGTTCTTCTAGTATATCTCTTGCATCAAATGCTCCATCCTAGGTAATTAGATTTATGGAGCCATTAATTTTAAACATACCACTATAATACTATCCATGCAAAATGAATACAACAACACAATATGTGTATTCTTTACCTCATTAATCATTTTCTACTTAATCTCATCTGCAGTCTCTTTTATCAGAGCATAACATTCTCGATCCCATAGTGTAAAAATTGCAGACTCATTAGGTTGACCAACTTTGGCATCCACACGAAACCTATGACACAAATTGGTACATCAACAGCTACGCACATACATAACAAAACTAATTCGAAGCAGGTTGTTATTTGACCATGAAACAACATACAACTTACTTTGCAACTGTACTTGCACTCTTATTACCACACCCAACGCATATAAACAGCGAACCCTCTCCATCATCTATTTTGTTACATTTGGGACACCCATCATAAATACATCCATTCGCTACCAACTGTAACACCCTGAAATATTTATAGTTATAAATTGATGTTTAATTGTATTTATCTTGTTAATTGACTATATGGTTGACTTGAATGATTTGAGGTATGACTTGAGTTAGTCATGTGTGAATTTCTTGATGTGGATGTTGAGTTATGTGGAGTTTTGTTGAGCTAAGTTGAAATTATGAGATTTTAGATTTTACCTAAACCTAGTTCAGTAAAATCGCAATCTCGGATTCGTTAACCGTTGGATCATCCTCAAATTTTGTCTGGAGCTTCGTAAGACATGTTTCCATAGTTTGACAATTGGGATTTTGAAAATAACAAACTTTGGTCTCTAGCTAAGCGAGAATGGCACACTAAGCGCAATTCCAACCAAAGAAGGAATTGCGCTGAGCGCCCAGAGGTGCGCTAAGCCCAATTCCAACCAGAGAGGGAATTGCGCTTAGCGACCAGAGGTGCACTAAGTGAGCCCTAGTGCAGAGGGGGCTGCGCTAAGCCTATATTCTTGCGCTAAGCGCAAGGAGTGGACTTCGGCTTAGCGCGATAAGCTCGCTAAGCAAAATTTGCAGCTTATACATGCGTTCTCAGCGTGAAAAACATGATTTTTTCACTCTCCTCTTCTCCAAAATGCCACCCAAACCCTAAAATCTCATTTTCCACCACCCAAGACCACCGGTGACCGCCGTAAGCCGTCGTTGCTTGCCGTCGAACCCCTACGCCAAGAGGAACACTTTAATCGGAGTGGAATCCTCAGAATCCTCCTTAAGGATTCGATGGAGTAAATCCCTCAATCCTCCATTTCAAAGTTTCTCTGAGGTAATCTTGACTTCTAAACCTTCTCCTAGTTAGTTTGAGTTCCTCTTAGTGTCTCTTATGTGTTGGGTACTATAATAGGGTGTTTTTACACTTCCTTTGAAAAACCCTAGAGAATGAGACATTGTAAAAGTTATCTTTTTATAACATTGAGGTTGTTTTTGTGGCATTCACTGAACCCCGATCACATTGGCGTGATCGAAATTTCAAAACGATGTTTCCTTTTCGTAGAATCTGAAATACCCCTCAACCCTTTATGTTTTGACAGGGGTATTTGACCTCAAATGTTGTCATTGACCTTGCTTTTGAAATCTATATTAAATTTCCTTCAATTTGGCATATAGAGACTTGCGTTTGGACTGACGAGTGTGAATGAGAGAGACCACTGAGTAACACAAAGAGGAACTGACGGAGAACTCACGATAGGTGAGGGGAGTTTATTATAAATTTACTATTTTGATGCCACGGTTAGTGTCAGGGAACCTAACTATGGGAATATATGTTTGTCCCTGTTGCATGATGATTTTTTGTTTAGAAAATAATGTTTTTGATGAATGGGATGCGATATATTTATTGTTGATGAATAACGTTATTGTCTTTATTAGACTTGTGTTGTCTGAAGACATGGGGAGTGTGAATCCCAGGCATGAAAGATATATGTATATGCGGAATGCGACTTACTATTGATGTTGCTATTGATGACTTAAATTGATATGTGGTGATGTTGATATTTATGATGATATTAATTTGAGATGATGTTGTTAGTGATGATCAGGTAAACATGAATTGATGTTATTATTGATGATTATGTTGATATGGAATGAGGTTGTTTTTGTTGATAATGTCATTGAGATGAGATGATGTTTATGTTGAGAATGATATTGAAATGAAATGTTGATGATGTTGGAAATGCATTGAGATGATGCATGTTGTGTATGTTCGTGGGGGGGGGGGTGCATTGACCTTGTCGGATGTCCCTGGTGGGGGAAAATAGAGTGTTAAAGAGTTTAAACATCTCTATGGGGATGTTTAGGATCTTTAATTCATCCATGGTCTTTGTACTTGATAGTGTTCACATTCATACGTCGTATGTTGTGTATGTTCATAGGGGGTGCATTGACCTTGTTGGATGTCCCTGGTGGGGGAAAATAGAGTGGTTAAAGAGTTTAAACATCTCTGAGGGGATGTTTAGGATCTTTAATTCATCCATGGTCCTTGCACTTGATGGTGCCCATGTTTCATGCCTCATATGACACGGGAAATAGTATAAACTATGGTAGTATGTACTTGTAGTTCCTTGTGAGAAGGACTACTTGTACTAGGGGGTGTGTCACTCGGTTTGGGAACTCCCCTGTGGCCCAGGCTGATCACCATGGGGGGGGGGGGGAGTTACAGTGCACGACAGGGTGGTCTCGACACTTATTGCATAGTTTCCTTAAGTGAGGTGTCGTGTGGACACGCTTAGGCTATTTCCTTGGGGATGATACGCACCACATTGCATCTGAGAGTTGAGGTCAGGTGCATGCATCATTCTGAGCATAATTGATTGGATCCATGGATGGATGATGAATAATTGTTGGATGTGTGTGTTGATTAACGAATGTTGTGTAAGCTCATGATGTTTGTCTATGTTCTCTTACTAATTGTGGTTATTTGGATTTAGTATTGGTTCTTTTTATAATGAACTCACCCTTGCAATTTTGTATTGTGTGGTTGATACCTTTGATGATCGCGAACCATGTTCGTGGGAGCAGAATGACAGCAATAGGGGGTGCAGAAAGTGAGATTCTGTTGAGGAGCCGTCGAGCTGACGTGATGACGTTGGGATTATTTTGGGAGAGAGTTGTGTTTTGTTAATCAACTCCTTCATAGCTGGTTCATGATTCTTTTGTTGAACTAAAGATGTAAACCACAGATTTAATTATATGTATGAACAAATGTACTTTCTTTAATCAACTCCTTCATAGCTGGTTCATGTTTTAATTGAATATTTATTCAATGAAATAGTAAAATAGAGTTCCTTTTTATAAAATAATAAAATAAAGAAAAATAGAGTAAATAATAGGTTGAGAGTACCCTATTTATAAATAGACACATATTAGGTTAGTTTTTACATTTACGATATGTCTTTAGGTTCTTTCTTCCTCTCAAATTTGTTTTCCTTTCTCCCTCTCCCAAAATCATCTCTTTTCTCGCATACACCTAAATTTGTCCCAGTAAAACTACGATCCTGGACTTGTTAACCATTGGATCATCGTGAAATTTGGACACACCTTCGAAACTCATTTTCGCACATCCCACTGTTGGGATTTGTGAAATAATGTTTGTAGAGAGAGAAATGTCCATCACACGGAGACAATGAAATTAAAGCTCTAATCCCTTCTCCTTCTCTCTAACGCTTAGAAACCCTAGTAGAGAAACCAGAAGAAAAGCTTGAGAAATCTTAGGAAACCACTAGAGACACCACTATCATTATCGGACTACACACATGAGTCCGCTTAGAGGTACGGGACGAGTTTATCACAATTGGGGTTAGAATGAACATGTGTAGGGATCCTTAAAGGATCAAATTGGGATATATTTTGGGATGTTTATGATTATAATTCTGCCTTTATGATTATAATCATGAGATTGTGATTTTTGATGGGCCAATTGAGGTCCTAATGCAAATTGGTTGATAAAATTGAGTGCTCTTGGTGTTTTTTTTTTTTGTGTGTTTTTGAACCTATGATTTTGATTTTGATATGATTATGTGAAATTTTTTGAGGGGCTTTACTCCCGATGTTGTGAGAAATATTTTTGTATAATTCATTTGTGTTTTGGAAAAGATTTACTAGATTAGCGTGATAAATTGTTATATTGGGATCATGAAATTGTGATTGAAATTGTTTGTAAGTGATAAATTGAATATGTGATGAATTGTGAGATACATGTGTATTGAGATATTGTATGTATTGAGTTATGAGCTATGAACTGTGCAATCACACAATTGTAAGACCCTTTAAGGGCGATACGTTAATGCACAACAAGTATTGTGATGAGATCCACTGTGAGAATCCAATGAGTTTAATCACGTTGAGGCGTGACAAGTTAAAATTATTTTGAAAGCAATTAAGGAGTCATGTGTGTTATACAATTCATAGATAAAGTCTGCGTGCTAAAATATTTTTTGGGTTAAACCTGAATCAGGAGGGAGAGACCCTGATAGACTCTTTGTAGTCTAGGCCTTGGGGGTAAATACACCCGGTTTGAGTACTCCTTTAAGTCTGTGCCGATCTCACATGGTTGGAGCATTCTCGCAAAACAACGTGACCCTAATTGGTCTCCTTATGATTTTACTTAGTGAGAGTGACCTAACTTACTAGTGTGTGGTCTATTTTGTCATGTATTCCTAGGCGCCCATTGAGGTTTTTCACTATCATGGTACCACATTGCATATACGATTGAGTCTTAGTGTATCTGTTGCATAACGTCTGTGCAATGATCATTGTAACTTGTTACGTGATGTTGGGTAATGAATTGTGTGAGTGTGAGATGTTGTGTTGTACTTGAGATGTGTTGTTCTGAACACATGATTAATGTGAAGGTGTGGAATGTGATTTTGTGATTAAATCATTGAGTGAATAGGCAATTTAGTCCCTGAGATTGTAACCAGTTTGCATATTAGTCCCTGACTTAAATTTTAATTCAAAATAGTCCCTAATTTTACATAAGTTTTGCAAAATAGTCTTTGTTGTTAAATTCTCAGGTGACAACATTAGTGAGGTGCATAGGTGGCAATTCAGTGCCTCGTAGACTGTCCAACGTGGCACTGAGGTCTGCATCTATAAATTCTCTCTCACGCAAGGTTGCTTCTTCTTCTTCCCCAAATAAATTAGGGTTTACGAAGCTGCTGGTTTCCCACGCTGAGTCGCTTCTTCTTCTTCTCCTCTGACGCTCAGTCGCTGCTGCTTGTTCACTTTATTTCTCCATGTCTGCAAGTGGCAGTTGTTGTGCATTTTCTTGTAGTTTCATTCGGCAATGCCACCATGGAAGACGTGCAGCTATTCGAACTGCAAGAACAAGGAGGAACCTAGGAAGGTTATTCTATACTTGTGCATTGCCCCAAACAGACCCAGATAACTGTCAATTTTTTCAATGGGTTGAAGAAGAAAACCAACTTTCTAATTCGTCTTCTGTCTCAAGAGAAACAATGGTAGTGGCTGATTTGAGGCTACAAATTGAAGCTTTGCAGAAGAAACTGAGAAATTTAACAAGCATTATGTTGTTAGGTTTTTCATTTTTAATTGTAATGTTAGTTTTAGGGGGAATGTATCTTAGGTAAAATGTGTAATAGCATATTTTGATATTGTAATTTTTGTTTTGCTAAAGAATTTGTAGTAAGAAGTAATTTGTTGCTACTGTCAATTACCCATTTCAATTAAATATAATTTGTTGGTGAAATTTGCTACTGAAATTTGTATTTTATTAAATATAATTTGTTGTTGTATAACTTTTTGAAGTTATTGAAGTAGCACTAAACTAGGTGGTCCTACTCCAACTCCAAATCCAACACAGTGTATAATTTATAAAAGAAAGAGAAGAAACATGACATTAAATCAATTTCACATAATGTTTGACATCCCAAAGTGTGGTAGTTAATAGCAATTGTTCAGTAGGCCATAATGTTTACATCATTTCACATGCCAGTGAAGCTTTCAAAATATACAACTACACATCCTAATATCAAAATGCAACAAAAATGGGTCTTCAGTTTTCTTCATCAACAACCTTCAAACTCAGCAACCTTCAAAATGCAACAAAAAATGGGTCTTCAGTTTTCTTTATACTGCATCATCTTTATCAGCAACCTTCCTTTGTTTGGCTCTTGTTATGGTTAGCTTATTCCTTGCTATTGGTGGAACAATAGTTGTAGGGACCTACATGCAAATGCCAAACATGAATAATTGTAATATATAAAAATGGAGTGCTGCAACAAAATAGGTTGAGATAAGTTGTGACAAATATTTACCATCAACTCCATGTCACTATCTTGTGACAAATGAGGCTGAGATAAATTAATCTCCACAGGATCTTGTTGAACATGAGCAGCAGCTTCTTCAGCCTCATTCAAAGCTTGTTCATCTTGAGATAATAGGTGGTCATCCTCATTTGAAGTTGGTGGTGCAACATATTTCTTTGGCCTAACAGGAACTCCAATATTTTTACAGCTTCTAATGTTATGATTGGTTTGGCCACACCTTCCACATGTAAAGTCAGCCAATTTCCTCTTTAGCCTATGTCCTGTGACATTGTCCTTATCCACAGATCTCCTTCTATTTTTCTTTGGCTTTCCTTTTTGGACCCTTTTATGTGGTGGAACAGGGTGTGTATACTGTGTCTGGGCCCAATATTGTGGTCCTTGGACTGGTTCAATAAGTCTTATTATAAGCTTCTATTGGCAGCCACTCATGACACATGTCCTCAGGCCCTCAAGTTTACTGACCACCCATTGTCTATTTGCTTGTTTGTTGTTCACTTCTCTGCAGCAATTATGGTTATGCTTAAATGTCTTTATCTGAAAAGAGTTTCTAACTTCATTCTTTGCATAGTAGATTTCCCAATCACAAAATGCCTTCTTGCATTTTGCTCTAGCCCTCTGTTTATCATTCTTCTTCCACTTGAACTCCCTGCCCATCAATATGCTATACTCCCTTAAGGCAGATTTAAATTCATCTAGAGTACCAAACTCCATCCCTAATTCCAACTTCTGTTCACCAACTCCACTACTTTGACTATATTGAGGATAAACTTCAACATCCTCATCTTCATCATCACTACTAATGGGGATATTAAGCTCCTCTGAATGATAACCATTTGTCTCAACTTCAGCTTCAACTTCATTCATCATACAAGAGAAATTTGTAAACCACTCATCACTGTCAACTTCCTTTTCCTCCTCACTATCACCAACATCTCTCTCTTCACCACCACCATCTCTCTGCTCACCAACATCAGCATCCCTCTACTCACCACCATCTCTCTGCTCACCAGCATCAGCATCCCTCTGCTCACCAACATCTCTCTATTCTCCAGCACCAACATGCTCACCAGCACCAACATCTGCATCAATGGTGATCAAGTAAAAATTAATCATATTAATTAATTATGGTAACCATGTTGGACCAAGTACAGATGAATTAAAACTTACCTTCCTCATGGCCAGCAATAGGTACATCATCTAAATCATCCTCATTCTCAACAACTTCTGGAATTGGATCACATTCCAAGTACAACATCTATGGGACTCCTTCTAAAATTGGATCTACTTCATGATGAAAATAAACATTTATCTCATTCTCATTTTCAAAAGCATCCCTGACTAAGTGTAATATATCTCCATCAGTTGTACAACTCCGTAACCCATGATTAAAATCTAAGCCCTTATCAATCAACCAAAAACATTCTCCTATATTGCTATACTTCTTACAAGCTTTCACCAGATCATATAAGATAAATGCATTCAGGCAATCTGCAGACATATCCTCCCAAACGTCAAATTCTCCGCCTATATATTCAACCTTTCCATCACTGGCACGTGGAGTGAATCTTCCTCCATGGTGCAATATTAAAGTTATATTGTCATTCATTCTACACAATCAGAAACCACAAACATTGTCATATATTAGGAAATAAAAAACCTAACTCAAACTCAAACATAGGCACATCACACAACAACATGCAATGTCATCTATAAAAATAGAGCATCATAAACGAAAATAATAAAGGACCATAAACCTCCCTACGAAGCACGAAGACAATGCAAATGAAACCCCTTGAACATATAAAACCCCAAATGAATCCACCAAAACCATGCAAATGAAATGAACGCAAAAAAACCACCAACCTGACTGCCAAGCGCGAACACTCACAATCACCGACAAAGAGAATACAGGGGAGGGAAGAGCAAATTGCAAACAGTTAAAAAACCCTACAAGTAGTAAGACAGTGAAACGGAAAATGCGTTTACTTCATTTTTTATTTCTTTTTAACCTAATTTTTCAATTCAGTCCTTGCCACATAGGATTGCTGACTTGGACTCAAACTTGCCACATTGAGATGCTTACGTGGACTGAGGTTTTCCAAATAGACATTTGACTAACGGAGGAAATTAGATTTTAACAGCAGAGACTTATTTGCATAACGAAGGTAATGTTAGGGACTATTTTGAATTAAAATTTAAGTCAGGGACTAATATGCAAACTGGTTACAATCTCAGAGACTAAATTGCCTATTCATTCTTAAATCATTAGGACAAGTGATATTACACAATAAGTGGTAACATGAAGCAAATTGTGTTAAGTTGAGCTTGTTATACTTATATTATATATATGTGCTTTCGTTTATCTCTACCTGTTTAGGAATGTGATAATTCACTCCCTGTGTGTTGTTTGTGTTTGTATCATGTGATGATCTCGAACCTTGTGTTCGTGGCAGTAGATGGTTAGATGGATGACTTTAAAAAACCTCGTGTTAGAGAATGCTGGGACATAAAGCTTTGATAGGATGTGTTATTGGGACATGAGTTTCTATATTATTTGCATAATATTCTAAACATGTTATTTTATATTATTTCGCTGCTTAACTTGTTTCCTTTTGTCAAAATTGAACGACCTTGTTTTGGGCTAGAGATATTTGATGCAATCCTACCCCCCAAGGGCATTGGATAAAAAACTCCAAGAAGATTGGGCCAAAGATCCAAAAGAAGGCCCTAGGGTTCTCATGAGCCTTAGGTTAGATTTCGGGCCCATGGGCTAAGTATGAGCCCCCTTATCTTTGTACATATTAGATTAATGTTTCATTAATTTTGGGCCTTCTATTTAGGGCTCCATAATTTAGGTAGGGTACCCTAGAAATATAGGATTTTTTTAGCCCTTGTATTTTAGGGCACCTAGACTAGTTTTTGTATTAGGGGTAGTTTTGTAATTTCACATGCACTAAGTGAATATTTGATGTGTGTTGGGAAATAAATTTAATTGAATTGGTAGAAGCCCAATCCAATTAAATTTTAGAGGGGGGTGAGCATTTGCTTACTACACCCCATTGTCACATAATATAGTCACACTTTTTGCATGTCCTTCATGCTTTACATGCCTCATGACACCTAAACACACTTAGTGGAGAATCTTGGAATTGATCTTGGATTAGTGGGTTGAACCATAACGGAATTTCACTAATCACAATTGGTGAAATTTTGGCTCTAAAATTTGGCTCCACAAATTCAATTTCAAATTCAAGTGAAATTTGAATTTCAATTCAAATTTCCTTCCAATTTTGTGTGACACTTAGGCTATAAATAGAGGTCATGTGTGTGCATTTTTTTCAACTTGGATCATTTGAAAATTAAAATTTAGATTTCAGAGCTCTTTTAGTGCACAAAATTTCGTGCTCTTCTCTTCCTCTCCCTTCATTCATCTTCTTCTTCCTCCAAGCTCTTATCCATGGCCTCCTATGGTGGTGAACTTCTTCTAGACTCATCTTCTCCTTGAAGTGGCGTCTCCTTTCTCTCTTCCTTCTGCATTCCGCTTCCATTCATCTTCCAAGAAGCAAAGGAATCCATTGATGAAGAAGATCCTAGGCCTACAAGCTCCAATGGAGCTTACATTATGTGGTATCAAGAGCATCTTCATCTAGGTGATGTTCTTTTGCTTCCTCTATATTTTTGTTCGGTGAATTCTCTTTAATTCCTTGTTCTTCATCTTATTCTCCATGTATATCCTCAATTGTCTTGTGGTTTGGTGCTGTTTAGAGTAGATTAACAAAAATAAACCTGTTAAATCTTAGATTTACACTTGTTCTTGCAATTCTATGGTTCAAATTTTGTAAATCTACTCTTGAATCATGTTTTTGTGTTGATTTTAGGTTCTATCATTTTTCATTCATAATATTCTTGTGCTAAACCTTAGATCTAATTTTTCTTCCAAAATATTGATTAGAAAAAAAAACACAAAAATCTAAGTGTAAATCACTTAATCCATGTTGTCTTAGAGTCATGTTTAGTCATAGTAATTATCACATTATGTTCTAAATTTGTGTTTATTTTTATTTTGTTGATTGAATTCAAGATACATTTGTTCATGTATTCTCGTCATTCTTAGCCTATCTTTTGAATTTTGAGTCTAATTCATGCATGTTATTTAGTTCATAACATGTTCTAAATCAATTCCTAGAAGTAGTCTTGTTGTTGAACTTTTTTTTTTGTTTTCTAAGTTTCCTACATGATGCCTATGATGAATTTGAGTTGTGTTGCTGAGTTGTGGCTGGATTTGTGAATCAAAATAAGTCTTAAGATCTCTTGAATTGTGTTATTCAAGATAATTGAGCATAATCAAACACAAATTATAACTATCCAAGCCTTAAGCAACATAAACACTACTCTTGATTTCTAGGTTGAAATCGCTGGTGCTGGCAGCTTGAACATACGAACTTGTATAAATTACTGGGGATTGGTCACTACGTTTTTTGAGCTGAAAATTTTACTGAATTTTCTAGACATCTTTACCAAAATTATAAAAAAAATAACCAAGATATTTGGATAAAAGGAAAAAATAAGAAAAATCACACAAGTTGGCAAAAAAATCAGTGTCCTGGAAAAAAATTAAAAGGAAGTGTGCTTGTTGTTTTGGTTCAAAAATTTGTTCTATAATTGGTGCCTATTTTATATCAATCCTAGTTCTGAAATTTCAATTGAAAATTTGTGAGAAAAAAGGTTCCAAAACTAGAGGTTTCTTGAATCTTTTTATTTTAGTTTTTTTTTACTCTACTCTAGAGCCATTATAAGTTTCTCTTTGAGTCCTAGCTTGTTTTTATGTGCTTTTCATTGCTTTAATTATTGAAAATCCCTGAAAATTTGTCTTGTTAAAACTCTATTGGTTTAGCTTTCATTTCATTTTTTGGGTCTTTGGTTATTGCTTGTCTCTTTGTTTCCTTGTTTGTGAGTTGCCATATAGGGAATTGGAAAGGAGGATTGATGCCATCCCTTGAAGAATTTGAATCAAGAAGCAAGGGGAAAACCACCTTAAGAGCTATTAGACTAAGAAGCACTCCAAATTGAGTGAATCACCAAAGAGATAACAACCACCAAAATTGAGGACTTTGTTGTAATTTTGTAATTGACAATTTACTTACTTTCATTGCTTTCAAATTTGTAACAAAAAGGCCTTTCATTGGAAGTAAGTTGGGAGCCTCCAATAGGTCACTCTACTTTCATTTGTGTGTAATAATTTTAGGCAATTTTCCCTTAGGATTGTGAGTGTTTTGTTGGGAACCTTAAATTTGGTAATCCAAACACTTTTAGGATTCGCCTAGTTTACATTTCTTGCTTACTTTCTTAGCTTATTTCATTTACCTTCCATGTCAAACCACCTAGATAGCTTGCCTTTTACCAATTATTTTGTACCTTACCTTTCACACCTCTTTTAGTGTTTATTTTGGCTAGTTTCAACCATAGTTTCTTTTACCTTTTGTTTTCAAACCCCCAACAAGAAAGAACCATGACTTAGGAACCAATATGAGTCTTCATTCTTCATCTAGTGTTAATGGTGAGGGTTCTACTCCTAAGGACCCCTTGTATAAGATATTAGATGAGTTGAGATCCCTTAAGTTGTGGAAAGAAAAACAAGAGAGAAAAGAAAAAGGTAAAAAAAGAGTGGAAGAAATAAGTCAATATGAAAGAGACAAAATAAGAGAGAAAGAAAGAAGAAAAATAATGAAAGAAATGAAAAGAGAAAAACATGCCTCCTATAGTAGTCATGACTCTTGCAAGAGTTTAAGTAAAAAACTTAACGACTATTATAGAGGGCGCCATAGTTCACATACTAAACATCACTCCCAAAGAAGAGGAAAGGATAGAAGGCCTCAAGAGGTTAACATTAGCCTCCCATATTTCCATGGAAAAGATAATGTTGAGGCCTACTTAGATTGGAAAATGAAGGTTGAACAACTCTTTGTTTGCCATCATATTAGCAAAGAGAGAAAAGTTCCATTGGCTACCCTTAGCTTTCAAGGGCATGCCCTCTATTGGTGGACTTCCCTTGTTAGGGAACAAAGGAGTCATGGGAATCCTCTAGTAGAGTATTGAAATGATCTTAAGAGTGTCCTTAGGAAGAGGCACATTCCCTCCTACTATGAAAGAGAGCTTATGGACAAGCTCCAAAGGCTTAGACAAGGGAGTGTGAGTGTTGAAGAATATAGACAACAAATGGAACTACTCTTTTTAAGAGCTGGACTTAGGGAGGAGGAAAGAACAAGCATAACTAGGTTCCTTAGTGGGCTTAATATAGAAGTGAGGGACAAGGTTGAACTCCTTCCATATAGGGACCTAGATGAGCTAGTCCAACTTTGTATAAGAGTGGAGCAACAACTTAAAAGAAAGTCTTCTTCAAAATCTTATGGCTTTTACTCTTATCCAAGGAAGGACCAAGCCCAAGGAATTTTGGGGACTGCACCTTCAAAACCCAAGAAAGATAAGGGTAAGACCATAGAGAAATCCACCCCTAAGACTAGTTCCTAAGAAAGGACTAGCAACATTAAATGCTTCAAATGTCTTGAGAGAGGTCACATTGCCTCTCAATGCCCCACAAAGAAAACCATGATTATGAGGGGTCAAGACATTTATAGTAGTCAAGAGGAGACTACTTCTCCCCCTTCCTCTAGTGGAAGTGAAGATGAAGTAAGGGGTGAAGAGTCTAGTGAGGAAATCTACCCCCATGAAGAAGGTGACCTTTTAATGGTTAGAAGGCTCATTGGAGGTCAATCTTGTGATCTATCTCAATCCCAAAGAGAGAACATCTTTCATACAAGATGCAAAATTTTAGATAAAACTTGTTCTCTCATTGTGGATAGTGGATCTTGTTGCAATTGTTGTAGCACAAGATTAGTTTGTAAGTTGAAACTCACTATCATTCCCTACCCAAAACCTTATAAACTTCAATGGCTTAATGATCAAGGGGAAATGATAGTTAACCAACAAGTGAAGGTACCTTTCTCCATTGGGACATATAAGGATGAAGTTAATTGTGATATAGTTCCCATGGAGGCAGGACATATTCTTTTAGGAAGGGCATGGAAATTTGATAGGAAGATCATTTACAATGGCCTAACTAATGAAATTACCCTCACCCATCTTGGCACTAAATTTGTGTTGCATCCTCAAACACCTTCACAGGTGGCCAAAGATCAACTAACTATGAAAGATAAGAGGGATGAGGAAGAAAAACTAGAAAAACAAAAGAAAAAGAAGGATAGTAACGCCTTGTCTTCAAAGGCCAAGGGGAAGGAAAAGGAGGAAAAGGATTCCTTCAAGAAGATTGTTAAGAAGGAAAATCATTTTGCAACAAAAGGTGATATTAAAAGAGCACTCCTTCTTAAACAATCTTTCTACCTTCTCCTATCAAGGGAAACATCCCTTAGCACTGCCATACCTTTTGAGCTTGAGGTTATTCCTCAAGTAAAGGAGTTGTTGGATGAGGGTTTGGTTCGTAAGAGCTTAAATCCTTGTGCTTTGTTGGTGCCTAAAATAGGTATTATTAGGCACCAAATCCCTATGATAGGTGGTATGATGAATGTGTTGAGTGGTGCAACACTCTTTTGTAAAATCACTCATGCACCCAACATCTTCATGATTTGTGTACATAAGGACTCATTAGGTAGGTTTGTTCTTATTTTTTGTTTCAATGCAAACCTAGGTGCTCATGTGGGACACCTTAGGTTTGTCATAATTTTTTGTAGGAATAATCAACATGAAAATAAAGAAAAAGGTATTTTTTATTCCATTACTTTCCTTAAATTTTTAAATAGTGATCAAGGGCTTCCCATGGACCCTAAGAGAATAAAGGTCATTCGTAAGTGGCCTACTCCACCAAGTATAAGGGAAATTTAGGGCTTCAATATCTTAACAAACTTTTACAAAAGGTTTGTCCCATATTTTTCTATACTTGTAGCACCACTCATTGAGTTGGTGAGGAACTATATTTTCTCATGGGAAGATGGCCAGGGTTTCAGTCCTTACCGTACTCTAACATACCCAACATCACTAATACATATGTTTTTATTCTTTTTACAGGTGTTGAGGAAAGAATCCATGAGTTTCAAGAACCTCTGGAATTGAGGTCAAATCCTTTTCAAGGGGGAGGGAATGACGCAATCCTACCCCCCAAGGGCATTGGATAGAAGACTCTAAGAAGATTGGGCCAAAGATGCAAAAGAAGGTCTTAGGGTTCTCATGAGTCTTAGGGTAGATTTCGAGCCCATGGGCTAAGTATGAGCCCACTTATCTTTGTACATATTAGATTAAAGTTTCATTAATTTTGGGCCTTGTATTTAGGGCTTCATAATGTAGGTAGGGTACCCTAGAAATATAGGATTTTTTTAGCCCTTGTATTTTAGGGCACCTAGACTAGTTTTTGTATTAGGGGTAGTTTTGTAATTTCACATGCACTAAGTAAATATTTGATGTGTGTTGGAAAATAAACTTAATTGAATTGGTAGAAGCCCAATCCAATTAAATTTTAGAGGGGGGATGAGCATTTGCTTACTACACCCCATTGTCACATCATATAGTCACACTTTGTGTATGTCCTTCATGCTTTACATGCCTCATGACATCTAAGCACACTTAGTGGAGAATCTTGGAATTGATCTTGGATTAGTGGGCTGAACCATAACGGAAATTCACTAGTCATAATTAGTGAAATTTTGGCTCTAAAATTTGGCTCCACAAATTCAATTTCAAATTCAAGTGAAATTTGAATTTCAATTCAAATTTCCCTCGAATTTTGTGTGACACTTAGGCTATAAATAGAGGTCATGTGTGTGCATTTTTTTCAACTTGGATTATTTGAAAATTAAACTTTAGATTTCAAAGCTCTTTTAGAGCACAAAATTTCGTGCTCTTCTCTTCCTCTCCCTTCATTCATCTCCTTCTTCCTCCAAGCTCTTATCCATGGCCTCCTATGGTGGTGAACTTCTAGACTCATCTTCTCCTTGAAGTGGTGTCTCCTTTCTCTCTTCCTTCTCCATTCCGCTGTCATTCATCTTCCAAGAAGCAAAGGAATCCATTGATGAAGAAAATCCTAGGCCTACAAGCTCCAATGGGGCTTACACCAATATTTTCATACCCTTATTTGATAAGTTTTTAATTTGATGATTAACGTGGATGTGAACTTTTTATCCACATGAACTCTTTTATGTTTATTGAATAAAATTTCTTTAATTAATTCTACATTTTCATGTATGATATTATATAAATATGTATGTCGGGTTAGAGGGTGTCAGAGCTCCTTTCTCTAACTACTTTACAATAAATACAAGTGTAAATTAATTAAAGATAAAAAGACAAATTAAGATATAATTGATAAAAGATTATTTAACGTGATCTTGAACTTTGCATATGACAAATAAATAGGAACAAAAATTCTCACAAAAATCGACAATTAAAATGGAATGGAGGGAATAACTGATAATAATAAATTTATAACTTTTTTAAAATTATCATTGTCATTAATATTTCTTTCTCTTTTAATGATTTGTCAATACATTCTCTTTCTTTTTTTAACAAGAAATATTTTTAGCCTAAAAATAATAGAAACATGATAGATTGAGTCTTATAAAAAAAGAACAAACATTATTTTAAACTTGAGTCTTATCAATAGGAACCAATGAAGTATAATTTAATATTGTCTAGGTACACAAACTATTGTGTTGACACAAAATCCAACCATGTACATTTACTTTAGTTCTCTTTTTTTTAATTATATATAACTAACATATTAATTTAAATTTTTGACTCTTGATTAAAACTCTAAGGCATTTCTTTTTGTTTTGATTCTTTCATATATCCATTATAGGATTAGTCTTTAATTTTAAAGATTAATCACACTTGAATTTTTTTCCTCTTTAAAAATGTACTGCGTGAGTATTAAACTGAAGTCTCTTTAACCTTTATCAATTTCCCCCCCTCATACTTACTCTCTTTTCCTAGTTGATTTTCTCTTCATACCCTCGCACTATAAGCTTAACAAAATAATTAATGACATTTTCCCCCTAAAAGTGTCAAAATTACATGCCCGAAAAGTGTGTGCTTGGATACAATCTTCCAAGACTATGTAAAATAATAAACTGGTTGAATACTTGAATGATCATGTACGTTTAAACAGGTGAATTTTATATGATTATTAGTATAAAATTAGAATTTTAAGCTTTGGAAAGCTTAAAAGGTGTTTGTAAATCAGTTCAACCAATTTGGAGGGTGAAATTATAAGTCAGCCAACCTTTATGTGTTCGTTAAAATTATACGATAATGATAATAAGGTCGATAAGGATTTTCAGAAATTATCAATTGTATTTTTTTATTTGTAAGAATTAAAAATAATTACTTGAGTTAATCAATTGAGTTAGATTTTATGTATGTTAAAGGCATGAATCAGTGATGACAAAGTTGTGTTATTCCTAAAAGTATTTTTTTTATTGGCAAAAAAAGATTAAATTAAATTAACATGGTATAAGCGATACCCCAACAACAATACATCATGTAAAGTTCTGGAAAGGAAAAATTGGTTTACATCATATTTATCATACTATATATATATAAAAAAAATCTAAAGGAACAAATATATAGTCATAGATTAAGGAGAAAATACATGCATAAAAGTAGCATTAAGTGATATTAAGTATTTTGTTATTATGCGGTGTATGTGGCTACATGACACTTTTTTTTTATAGTGCTTTGAGATTTAAGTCGTGATCAATAACGAATTATGTTAAGTTAATTAGTTTTCCAAAAAGAAAAAACGTCAAGTTAATTAATGCACAACGTACAACAAAAATTTAATTTTGTACTTGGACATATTTAAGCATGTGATTTATTTATTTTTTATGTTGAACTCACTTGTTTAATTAATTTAACTCATTCATATGAAAAAGTTAAAGAAACGAGTTCTCTCAAAATTAAAGAAACGAATTAGCTAAGTCAACCCAAGTTACCTAACTTCCATTATTAGACTAAAGTGGTCCAATACAAATGTACCTAAACTCGTGGATATGAGTAACTCCCTCCCAATTCAGAATATTACACTAATAATAACGAATAACTTAAATATTCTTTTAGGAAATAAAACCACAAGATCTAGATTTTGGAAAGTAATCAAAAAGTAAAAATTCCGGATGAAATTATAAAGTTAGTTCTTGGATGGGAAAACAAATGAAGCGTGCGTTGCCCCATATTATATATATATATATATATATATATATATATATATATATATATATATATATATATATATATATTAAATTGACATTTTTTTGTTTACTTATTTTTTCTTATCATTATTCTACTTTTTTTGTTTACTTATTAAACACCATTGTAAAGCATTTTGACAGTTTTTAACTATAAATTAAATCTCTGCAAAACATTATTAAATAATTAAAAATTAATGTAACATCATTATTTAACGGTGATATTTGACCATAAGACCAAAAAATTAACAGGACAAAATTCAACAACTAAGACAAATCAAAATTTTGATTAAGAACTAAAAACAAAAATCCAAATGATTGTTTGTATCATAGTTGTAACATATATTAGAATATACAATATTACTGAATTATATATTAAAATATATTAGAATAAAATAAAATGCAAATTGTAGCATAGTTGTTTGTATCGGTGCATAACAAAACAATATTTTTTGTTGGTATGAATATCATCGGAGAACACAAAGATATATTCAGTTTGAAGATTGAAGATTGTGAAAAAATAAAAATTGCAAGAAAAGTAGACACTTGAAACTGAAACAAGAAGAGAGTGTAACAAAAGATGACCCATGTGGAATGAAAAGAAAGGAAATAATATCAAAATATTTACATATGTTTCACCATGTTTTCACACTAGTGAGTTTTATTTCTGTTAAAATGGAGAAAACAAGTTTTTGTGTTTTTAGAATTGGACTGTTTTTTTTTAAAAAATATATATTTTAACACTATTTTCTGATTTTTAGTGAAAATAGAAAAAAAAAACTGGCAAACCAAACATCATTTTACTAAAAAGAAAACAATGTGATTGTTCCCAACACACACTTACCAACCTTAAAAAATTACTGTCATGAGTCTGTCTGAAACCAATAACAATCGATAGCTATACCCAACAATGGAAAAGCAACAACAAATCAAAGATTTTTCAAAAATCACACATATAGAGAATTTGGAAATCTCATAGTGGGGATGAGGGACACTTCACTATCTCTCGACCCCTCTTTTTGCAGCAGACACACGGAACATTACCTTTCAAAACGCACTGTTTTCTTAACAAAATGATACTCTTAAATATTTTCATTGCAAGTCCTTTTATCTCTATTTTCACATAAGTCCCTTCTTCCATAAAAGTATATCTATCACCAATTATCGTTTTTTCATGTAACCGGCTACACTAGTTACATTTGCTCCTCACCCTTGTACGTACCATTTTTCATATTGAATCGAGCAATTATGCTTATCTATCGTCTCTTTGTAAGCGTTAATAGCGTAGATTATATTTCTCACAAAAAGTAGGGTAGATTATACCTCACGCATGCCTTGTGACTTATATTGTTTTTATTTTGTCTTTATTTGTACGTTCTTTCGATATATCCATTAACAATCTGCTTAGAAGTTTGCAAAAATTTCATGTTAGATTGGCATAAATATTTTAACACGAAATAAAAATGCCACATATTGGGAATAGTCAGTTTTAGGCTTCTTCGTTTTGAACAGTTGAGCATATAAACTATGATAACTAATTAACTAGATAAATTTGAGTCTTTATTGTTTATTTTATACATCTTAAATTATATTGTAATTTGCTTCATTATTTTAAGATCCATTGAAATAATAATTACACCATTCTACGGTTTCCTGTTTTAATTAATTATTAACATAACAAAATTAAATATTAATTAAAAATAATAATAAAACATTTTTTTAAAAATTAAATTACTAATTTAATCTCTAAAATTAACAAAATGCCTAATTATTTCCTAAAATTATAAACTATCAATTTAGTACTTCCATTTATTGTTGTCACTATCACCCTTAAAAAAACTGGGTTGTGTCAGCTAGCAATAAGTACACATGTGACTCAGACCAGATAAACGAAATGCTCTTTTCCTTAATCTAATGACCAACACGGAGGAGGAGCAATCTGGGTCATGGCTGAATGAAAAATCATGACCATTCATGGTGCTTCTCAACCAATTTGGTTATTTTGTGAATCTTTTTTCCTATGCTGCATTCGTAAAGACATCAACCTCAACAGTATCGTATGTTTTCTTTTTTTCTCACATAATTTAACCATGCAAATTATTAATAATATTATTATTCCAATAATATTTTGTTACTTTAATCATGCATAGTTGACTTTATATTTAGGGTGCATTAGCTTAGAAATTCAAAAGATTTTAAAAGTTTTTTTTTATAAAGAAGTGTCGTGATATTCCATCAAGATTCTTAAATAGTATAAATAAGTCATGTGGTATTTAATTAAGATTTTTATCGAGGACAAAAAAATTCGGTGATATTCAATTAGAATTTTTTATAAAAATATAAAATTTTTGATAAATTATTTTTTAAGAAGGGTTTTGATGAATTTCATTGTACTTTTTAATATAAAACATTTATTAAACAATCCAAACTTTTTTTCTCTCATAACACACATATCATCTCCTCTCTTTAATATTCTTCAAAATACATGTGTCATATATGTTTCTTCTATTATTTCTGAATAAATTAAAAATGTCAAATATACTCATTCCCTCTACACTTTCCTGTTTATTTTCTAAATTAATATTTGTATCATGTACTAAGGCTAATTATATCATCCTAATTATGCCCCTCACCCTGCTTATTGCAATATTTTCGTGATTGTCACCCTTAATTTCGTCATCCATATAATTCACTAACCCTTCTACAAATTTTTCCACCCTCACCACTCCCTTCTACCTCATTTAAAAATGTCATTGGATTTATCATAAAATAATTACAATAATAAAAAAAATCAACATATAATTTTAAATTTATTGTTCAAATTCAAAAGTGAGAATGAAAAAATGTTATTGCAAGAAGGATTAGTATGAAGGACATAAAGCTATAATCAATTTAACTATTAAAAGATTGAAAAATTATATTGGTTTTATTTTTTTTATCCAAACCTCATAATTTCTTATTATTTTTTTCTTACTTTGACAATTTTGAATGTATTTTTAAAAATTCACTGAATCCTTTCAAATCATATAAATTTATTAAAAAAATTCAAATATTTTAAATTCTTATAATATAAATTCATTAAAATCC
The DNA here is from genome assembly GCF_004193775.1 of Glycine soja. Lineage (NCBI taxonomy): Eukaryota > Viridiplantae > Streptophyta > Magnoliopsida > Fabales > Fabaceae > Glycine > Glycine soja. The sequence goes on along the minus strand of NC_041011.1, from coordinate 38,639,590 downwards.
AAACTATTATAAAAATCTTGTAAAAAAATCTAATAAGTCATAATATTCTCAAATAATCTTTAAAATTCACACGACTTTTTTATGCTAAAATAATCTTTTAAAGTCTTAATCCAATAGAGGCCTTAGACACTTTTTTAATGTGCTAACTCAATGTTACTAAGTGTAAGATAACACTAACTAGCGAAGGGACTAAAATTGTTGATGATTTACTATCTTAGAAGCTATTATGGCATTTTGTTAATTTCAAGGATTAGTTTAACTTCGTTTTGAGTTATGGGCTTGCCCTAACCCAACATCTGTATAGGTTTTACAATTAAGGAATTACTAGCAAGCCACCTTATTTCATTCTTTTACACCCCTTGAACAGGATGCCGAATAATGCGCAGTAACTTTTTAATAAGTTTATAGCAGGATAATAACATATTTTGCTCGAACGGATGCCCTTCAAGTTCAGCGTATCTCAAGTGCAAAGAGACAACTATTGTTATTACTTGCTTGAAAGAGGCAACAACGTACAACACCTTGTCATGTGCATAAAATGGTCCAATATAACACCTCTAGCAATCTTTTTCATGATTGTGGTGAAACTACTCTTTGTTACTTCTGATTTTTCAATTATTCACTGTTATTTTTTGCTGCTAGAATCGTTTCTCTATGGTATCTAAACACGCATTTAAAAAGTTATTGCAGCTCATTTTTCTACGTAAGCATGACATAGTACGCATCTCAGCAGACCAAGTTTTTTTTTCTACACATCTATTTATAATATATAAAAGTCGAGTTCCTTATTATCACGCTTACACGTCAATACAATTAATGATTTGAAGAAAGGAAAACATTTTTCTTTTGTGTCTATCACTTCTCTTTTCCTTCTCCTTTTTTCAATTACTCACAATATAAAACTCTATACCAAAAGAGTAAATATATTATCCTTACTTTATTATTAATTATAAATTTTGTTTAAATAATAGTTTTGTATAATTCATCAATATATATTTCTTTACACATTAGAATGTAATAAAAAATATTATATTTTCACATCTCCTTTTTTAATCGATTATTTTCAGAAATAAAGTTATTAGAATTATTTTGCGGACAAACACAGCCTCAAAAAAAATATTTTTTCTTTTCTTACTACTCTCTTCTTTTCTTTATATATATATATATATATATATAATTCAACCAAAACAATATGAATAACTAGATAAATGGATGATTAAATTGTACTTAATGTTTATATTAAACGATTGTCATATGTCATTTCACTATGGAAATTGAAATTATTTTTTTAAATTTAATTTTTTATATTAAGTTTTAAATATATATATATATATATATATATATATATATATATATAATCTTTAAATAACATTTAAATAAAATATTGATCCATAATTTTCTATCTCTTTATTTTTATATGAGCATGTTTATTTAATTTGATGTTTATTTATTTATTTGAGATGTTTCTTTACTATCTTAAGTATTATTTTCAATTCAAATTATTTAATAAATAAATAATTTTAATTCAATTAAGTCTATATCATGCTATTTGCTTACAATAATTTTTTTTATATTTTATTTAATATTATAATTTTAATTTACTAATAATTATATTTTAATAATTTTTTTCAGATAAGTATTCAATCAACACGACTTCAAGTATGATTTTGCAAAGTTCAGGACACAGTAAAATGAACTTTCTTCTTTTATTTTATTTTATTATACACATTTTGTAACATTCAACAAACAAAATGGTTAGTTTATTCTAATTCTTTGATTGTAGTTAAAAAATTATAAATTTTATTCTAAATAACTACTTTGCACAAAAAAATGGAGCAACATCAAATAAAAGAACTATCTTCTTCATGTCTGCCAACATTAATCTTACAAGAGAGTGTAAAAAAATATAAGATTTTTGCAATATATAACATTCATGAAATGGGTATCAGAATCACAGGTATGCTAACCTACCATGACCTTCATATTCATAATATTCAATCATACTTGATTTTTTTTTTTAGTTTTAACATATATAAAATAATAGGATAATGTGTTTCCAATTCATGCAATAGTTAATGAGATCGACAATATGTTTGGTGGTTGAAATTATGTTGCATGTGAGAGATACCAAAAGAAAGTTACAAAAGAAGAAAATCAATACACTATTCGTAGAGAATGCAAACAACCATTCAAGTACCCAACAACAAGGTTTAATATTTGTATATAATGAATTTTTTTTTATAACATAATTAAATAAATATTACAATTTTTAAAATCTTTTTTAGGTTCAAGATAGCAACATTCACAATGTTCGATCGAGATGTACAACAAATTCTAAATACAACATCATATGAACTCCTTCACACCCAAAATGCAAATAAGGTTGACATACCCTGAATGTTATATACCCTTTGCAAGCACACTTTTAATTTTGAAATCAAGCTCACAACTTAAAGGAAGGATTTCAAACCTATGTCATCACAAGGACTTTTATCCCCAAAAATATCATTTAGCATGATCCTCTACTCAAAGAACTTAAACAAGTAACCATATTTATAATTTATTTACATTTTTACTTCTTGTACAAAATATTAATAGTTTTGTCCACTAATTAATATTTGTATTAAAAAAAAGGAGTCAACTTCACCACAACAAATATAATCAAATGAGTGAGATGAAGAACTAACTATAAGTCAAAGCCCAAAGCTACAATCATCTAACAAGTCAAAAGGTGCATCTTCATCATCTAATGAAGAAGTTTATCAAATCTTACAAAGTCTATTAAGAAAAAAGGAAACAAACTGTCACAAGTCAAACTCCAAAGATACAATTATCTAAGAAGTCAAAAGATGTATCTTTATCATCAAAAGAAGAAGAAAGTCCATTGAAGAAAAATGCAAAAAAATAATTTGTCATGAGTAAAAGCAAGGCTACAAGCATCCGAGAAGTCAAAAGATGCATCTTCATCATCAAATGAAGTTTATTCAATCTCAGAAAAAAGTTTAAAAAGGAGCACACCAAATAAAATAATTCAACAATAGGTCACCAACAAAAGGAAATAAATTCAAAAAATCTATTTAAATGAACAATTTTCGATGTTTATTTGTATCATTTTTATGTGTGTTACCATTATGATTGACTATTTTTCCTTCATTAAATATATTTTGTTGGTTGTTTTATTATGTCAATTTTACTTTATTCTTATATTGTTTTTTTTAATTTATACACAATATTTACTTTTATTTTCATGTTAATCAACTTTAGTTGAGTGATCAACCTCTAATTTTGAAATATTTCCTTATAAATATATTGATAAATAAAAAATATCTTAATTTATACGTAATTTTTTATGTCCTTTAACAAAAAATAATATAAAATATCATTAACAATTATATTTTTAAATTTAATTTATCAAATAAATAATTTATTTAAATATTCTTTTAATTATTTATAAACCCGCGCAACACCTAGTTATTTTTCTAGTTATCATTATTCCATCTTCTCAAATAAGGATAAAGTGAGTTAAAGATGCCAAAACTCAGAGACAGGGCTATAAATGAAAACAATAAAACCAATTACTTAAATAGCCTTTTCGCCATGAGAAGTTCAGGTGCCTAAACTCTAATTTCATTGATATTAAGGTCCTTCTAAATATTCTATCCCTTTCTTATTCTTAATCTTGGTTTTTAATAAACCAAGTTTAAACGATTTTTAATTGCTTTTGTTGAATTGTTAGGGACCTGAACTTCTAAGTAAATTATATACTGAGCTTGCGGTTTGGACATGTTTCATCGAGCAAGGCCGTGTGTACTGTACACATACATTTTATACTCTTTTTTCTAGCTTCATGGTTCATTCTTCCTAAGAATGTTGGTTAACATTTGTTCAAATAATAAAAAAAAAAAAATGTTGGTTAACACTAATATTTTATCATGGCAATTAAATGATTTTGGCACCTTCTTTGATTGAAAGGTTGCTCTAGATACAACAAAAACTGGCTAATTGACGTAAACAGAAACAGAGATTCTTCATTCCAATTTTGATAACTGGTGTGACTGTCGAATTAGAAGAGACAAAAGTGGAATGAATATTTAGTTAAGAAACAGCAGAAGTAAAATTGATTACGGTGCATTTTACCATAATCATGGCTGTAATTCTGTAAAGGAGTACCAGCAGCCACATAAGGACTAAATTGCAATTTTCAATGTACACATTCCAAATCCATCCAACAGGTTTCCAATAAAACATCAAAACCGTTTATTATGATATAAGCATATCAGACGGTAACAAATGATGCATCACCAGTGTGCCATGTTAGTTGGACTTCACCGTAGCTTCCTTCATCTGCAGTTATAACTTTCTCATTAATGAGTGTGAAGTTACCTATTCATTGAGTACTAACAAAACAAAATACAATAAATTTGGTAAAGGGCAGTGGCACTTTAAAGGGAAGAAAGCACCACCTGAAACCAGAAGGGGAAAGTGCTCCTAACATTAGATTAGACCCTCTACCATGTTCCTCTGCCTCTGAAGTCTGAACCTCCCCAGGAATGGCAATGGAGAAGACAACATTGTTTGTGTTGCTGCTGAATGTGCTTCTTGTGTTCAGTGCCTCTCTTGTGTCCGCAGAGCAACAAAGTCATGCCTCAGCTGTAGGGGACCCAGGAATGCAAAGAGATGGTTTAAGGGTGGCCTTTGAAGCTTGGAACTTCTGCAATGAAGTTGGTCAAGAAGCTCCTCACATGGGTAGTCCAAGAGCTGCTGATTGTTTTGATCTTTCAGGTAAGCCAAAAACCACTTGACACAAAAACATATATAGTCCTCTAAATTTTTATATTAGTCCAGTTTATCACATATTTATTCCTCAATGTCGGGTCACATATATAATTTACATAGATATAAGGTTGGTCTAGTGGTTGAAAGGAGGGAAGAGAGGTCACAGGTTCGAATCCGTCCAATTTACATCTCTAATAATAACTAACAAACTAACATTTGATGATAAAAAAACATTAAATATGTTATGTCCACTTCATATTCTATAATTTCCAACATATTTTAGTTTTTTTTTTTTAAATTGGCATTGTGTTTTCTTTTGTTGAGAGTTGTTGTGATGACCAGGTTCTCTGACTCACAAGGTCACAGAAGCTGATAACAGACTTGGGGTGGGGGACTCATTTCCTGGTATAAATCCAGAAAATATCAACAACACAGACCTTTATGTAATTGAAAAGGAATTGTATTTGGGTTCTCTATGTGAAGTTGCAGACACCCCAAGGCCCTGGCAGTTTTGGATGGTAATGCTGAAAAATGGAAACTATGACACCAGGTCTGGGTTATGTCCTCAGGACGGGAAAAAGGTACCCCCTTTTAGCCCGGGAAGGTTTCCTTGTTTTGGACAAGGGTGCATGAACCAACCCATCTTGTGTCATCAATGGACGCAGCTCAAAGATGGCACAATGCAAGGGGGGTTCAGTGGTACTTATGATTTGGATTCTGGTTGTGGAGGTGAACAGGATGGTGTGTCTTACTATGAGGTAGTTTGGGAGAAGAAAGTTAATGTTGGGAGTTGGATGTTCAAACACAAATTAAGGACTTCAAAGAAGTACCCTTGGTTGATGTTGTACCTTAGAGCTGATGCAACCAAAGGATTCTCTGGAGGTTACCATTATGACACAAGGGGAATGCTAAAAACTGTGAGTCCAAGTCCAAAACTTCCATTTCTGTTTAATTAATAGTTAAATGAGTGAGCCACACATACATATGGCTTAATTTCCTTCAATGCACTAGTTTGATTTGCCATAATTAACCATTTGGGGTAATTCATGATTCATTGATTCAGCTTCCAGAATCACCAAATTTCAAGGTGAAGTTGAGCTTGGACATCAAAAAGGGGGGAGGTGGCAAGAGCCAATTCTACCTTTTAGACATTGGAAGCTGTTGGAAGAACAATGGTGCTCCTTGTGATGGAGATGTACTAACTGATGTCACTAGATATAGTGAGATGATCATAAACCCTGAAACCCCGGCTTGGTGCAGCCCCAAAGGCTTGGCTAACTGTCCACCATTTCATATCACTCCAGACAACAAAAAATTCTTCAGAAATGACACAGCCAATTTCCCCTACTCAGCATATCACTATTACTGTGCTCCTGGGAATGCTCATCACTTGGAGCAACCAGTGAGCACTTGTGATCCTTATAGTAATCCTCAAGCACAAGAGATAGTTCAGTTGCTTCCTCACCCTATTTGGGGTCAGTATGGCTATCCCACCAAAAAAGGTGATGGTTGGGTGGGGGATGCAAGGACTTGGGAGCTTGATGTTGGAGGGCTATCAAGTAGACTATACTTTTATCAGGTCAATAATTGAACTACTACTACTGTACTATTGGAATCTCATGATGAGTCATCACACATTTTAATTTAGGCAAATGATAAACAGGGATGTGTAAATTATACTCTTCATGATGCTTTTCTGCGCTCTTATGATTTTTACTATAAATATTTTTTTTAATTATGCAACGAGTGTCTTAAAACACTCGTTAGGACGATCTTTTAATTTATCTTGTGATGTGGTGCAGGATCCAGGCACTTCTCCTGCCAAGAGAATATGGACATCTATTGATTCTGGTACTGAGATATTTGTTAGTGACAAAGATGAAGTAGCAGAGTGGACTCTTAGTGACTTTGACGTCATTCTAACACAATCAGGGACCAACTTGATGAACAAGGCTGAGAGAAAGAAGTAAGGAATATTGACGATGGACTAAACTTTTGGGATTTTAGATAGTCCACGAAGTAAAGGCTTCTAAATCCTAGGGGTGGTAGAGGTTACCGACATTTACATGAAAATAAACTTCATTGGTCAAACCCTGATCATAGGATTTTGTGCATTTTTGGATTGTAATTTTCACATTCCAAATCTTTGTTTGGAGATTGTGAATGTTACACCCACAAAAATAACGTCAAAATCATGGAGTAAATATGGAAAAGAGTTATTTTATTTTCAGTTGGGTCAAATAATTGTTTGTAAACTATAATTTGAACATATCCGTAAAGTAAAATGATTTCAATAACTTTCTCTAATTCTAACTCATCCGTAGTAACCTTTTAATTAAACTTACCGGTGAAGTAGAAAGAGGCACCACAAGGCACAATAAATTCAGTTTTGAAGTTGAGTGGTTATAGCACGTGTTTGATTAGTGTTCTTAAAAATAGTTTATAGTCATTTAAAATCCAGCAATTATATATGTTGCAATAAGAAAAATACATTGTAACAAAAAATAAATTATGCAATGGGCTGTTGTGGGGTTGGGAGTTAGATTCCAGAACTTGAACCTGAATCTAATTTTAAATCTGAACCCAAATTGGATTCCAATGCAAAATGGACTCCCCATCAAAGTTGAGTTGGAATCCGATAGATATCCACAGGTTTAGATTTACTTGTTTGTCATACCTAAGGCCTTGCGCTTCAATCAACTACCCACGATGGATCATCTTCAAGTTAAAAAATGTTAAACAAGTTATCTTAGTCATACCTAATGTTATCGAATAATAACCATTTAATCCTTTAGATTACAAAAATAAAGACTGAAATGATCAACATTAGATAATTTTAAAGACTAAAATAACATTTTTATCATTTTAGATATTAAATTATCTTGTGTCTATAATTTTAAGAACTAATTTTGTACATTACTCATTAAATTTATGTTTAAGCAAGATTTTCTAGTTATTAATATTTGTTTTAGATTTATTAAAGGATTATTTAATCATTTTTAGATTATTACTTTGTTATAGTAGAAAATTTAAGTGAACTAAATTTGAACAATCGTCAAGATAAGAGTAGGTTTTAATATTCAAAAAACACTTATAAATCACTTATTAGTACGTAATAAGGTCTTCAAAATTGTGAGTACCTTAAATCCAACCCAATATGCTGGTGCTCAACTTGAGCGTTGAACATAAATCAACTTTGTGTTTTTTCTTTTTTCACGACAAAATGGTGCAGATATTCCACAAGAAATTTAATTCGCTGCCTGTTCTATTGAAAAAAAATATGCACCTTTTACAAAATATCGGTGCATAACTTGAGTGGGATGGGGACCTACCATGTGTGTGTTTGGCACCTAACTTGTTAGGTTGTAACCATCTTGTTCATTGTTTAACACAAGATCACATGTGATCCATTGGATGCGGCATTTGGTAATACGTTGGTATATATGTTTGTTGAGCCAGACCTATATATATCGCTACAAACAAACAAGACCTACAGATTTTCCTGCATAGCTGCTTTATTATTGTTTTGAATGCTTGCTAAATGTTGAGCTTAGGAAATTCGTTTATACTTAGTGCAAGTATTAAACATAATAATGTGTGATAGGAATATATTGATGATAATGATGAATACTATTACTATGAAATGGAGCGCGCCAATTAGGTGATGATCATAGTCGTGAAAATTGACTTTGGGTATTGGATTTAGAATTTGCATCCTAGGGGAGCAGATATGGTATTTTGATTAGTTCTTTATCTTGATCGTAGCAAATATGATAAATAAATTTGTATGTCTGGGTATCCCAAACTCTCTTTAATGGGAAAGATGTATTTTGATTGGATATAAATACGAATATAAATATTATTTAAATTATTTAAAGAAAAATGAATATCAAATTATATTTATATCTATACTCATATTCTTCATATTACATCTTTTTTGTCACAACATATATAAAAGATTTTATTGTTATAATTTTTTAAAATATACATTTAAAAATACAATTGAATTCTTATTTTTTAATTTTAATTTATTTGTTATTTGTTATATTTATATATAGTTTGAATTAAAATATAATTAAAAAATTATATAATTTATTTAAAAATATATAAATAAATTAAAATTATAAAAAAGAATGTTGTGATGTACAAGAATCCGATGAGTATTAAAATTTTAAACTCGTCTCTTTTATACCTTTACTCGTATCTGTCTCGTTTTTTGTGGGGATGGAGACAAGAAGGGTTAAACCAATCCCTAACTTGTCCCATTGTCATCCCTAGACCTTAGCCTAATTAATTTCCAAAATTTTCATGCTTGTTCCATCCATTCATATTAAATGAGAAAAATAATATATTTAATATCTACGAAATTTAAAAAGAATTTAATACTTTCTCTATCTAATATATTAGAGAATTAATAGAAATATGTAAAATTATTTGTCCAAATATTCATATGCAGTGCCTAATAATAATCAGGATAAATAGTCATTTTTGTTCCTAAATGTATAGAGTGCTAAAAAATTCATCCTCGAAAGATGAAAATTAAAATTTTAGTCCCCAAAAGTAAAAAAAAATGCAACAAATTCATTCAACCGTTAACTTTCGTCCATTACAATTAGTGAAAGAGCCTATGTGACACATTTAGGGATGAATTTGTCAGGACTCTACCCATTTAAGGACGAAAATAACTATTTATCCAAAATATAATTAATCTCCATCTTTCTCCCTTTTTTAATCCTTGCAAGCATAATGTTACAACAAACATTTAAAAAATAAGAAAGCAAACATAAGTTAGAATAAACATAATAATAAGTATAATATTGATTAATAAACATAATTTGTTCGTTACTCTGAAGTTTCTATTGTAACAACATTATGTAGTGATAAAATCAAGTTGGGTCTCATATTTTTGTAAGGATTAACTTAATGACTATGCATTTTTGTTTGAGTCTCATTTTGGTAAGATACTACCACATTAGAAATTTCAGAGCAATAGACATATTATGCTTATTAATCAATATTATGCTTATTATTATATTTGTTCTAACTTATGCTTGCTTTCTTATTTTTTTAAGTGTTTATTATAATATTATGTTTGCAACGATTAAAAAAGGGAAAAGATGAAGATTAAATTATATTTTTGGTAAATAACCATTTTTGTCCCTGAATGTGTCACATAGACTTTTTCATTAATGATAACGAACAAAAGTTAATGAATGGATAGATTTGTTGCACTTTTTTACTCATCACTCTATACCTTCAAAGATAAAAATGACTATTTATCATAATAATAATAATAAAATGGATCAATGATCGTTGGGTGATTTTATTTGGTGTATTTAGCAGCCTATGGGCCTTTGCCAGATGGTTTTAGTACAGGGGAGTTGCTAGGTGCACCCAACAAAATTGCTGGTGCACCCAACAATTATGTGATAAGACAAAACTGCCCTTGTTTAAAAAAAGCAATTTTGAAACCTTTTTCTGTGAATTCCTGCGGAAGAAGTTCTTCCACAGGAAGCCACGGAAGAAGGTTCTTCCGCTGTTGTTATTTTCAACTGCGAAAGAACCTTCTTCCATGAGTTAATTTGTTTTTTTGGTTTTTAAATTTTTGGATTATTTTGTATTTTACTATTACAAAATTTAATGCATATTTAATTCAGGTTATTATTATAAAATAAAAAATATTTATTTAATATATATTAAATTTTGTAATAGTAAAAAAATTGTGATAGTAAATAATTTTTATTTTTAAAAAAATATACAAATTAAATATTTTTTTATTTAATTTGGGTTATCATTATAAAATTTAATGTATATTTAATTTGGATTACTATTACAAAATTTAATGCATTAAATATTTTTGTAAATGTAACCCGAATTAATGCATTAAATATATTTTATTTAATTCGGGTTATTATTACAAAATTTAATGCATTAAATATTTTTGTAATAATAACCTGAATTAAATATGTATTAAATATTTTTTATTTAATTCGAGTTACTATTACAAAGTTTAATACATGTTTAATTCGGATTACTGTTATAAAATAAAAAATATTTATTTAATATATATGAAATTTTGTAATAGTAAAAAATTTGTGATAATAAATATTTTTTATTTTAAAAAAATATATATACAAATTAAATAATTCGTATGATTTATATTAAATTTAATTATCATAAAATTTATTATTTAAATTTACATGCGCATTAAATATTCATTAAAAATTGTAGTGATATGTATAGTAACATGATTAATTTTATAAGATAATTGGTTCATTATCACAGTTGGTTATAACATTGTGCTAATAACCTATATATTGTTTAATTTGTATATTTTTTAAAAATAAAAAATATTAACCATCACAAATTTTTTTACTGTTAAAAATTTAATATATATTAAATAAATATTTTTTATTTTGTAATAATAACTCGAATTAAATATGCACTAAATTTTGTAATAGTAATCCGAATTAAATAAAAAATATTTAATGCATATTTAATTCTGGTTACTATTACAAAAATATTTCATGCATTAAATTTTATAATAGTAACCCAAATTAAATAAAAAATATTTAATGCATTAATTTGGGTTCCTATTACAAAAATATTTAATGCATTAAATTTTGCAATAATAATCCAAATTAAGGATACATTAAGTTTTGTAATAGTAACCCAGATTAAATAAAATATATTTAATCCGTATATTTTTTAAAATATAAAAATATTTATTGTCTCAAATTTTTTACTATTACAAAATTTAATATATATTAAATAAATATTTTTTATTTTGTAATAATAACCCAAATTAAATATGCACTAAATTTTATAATAGTAACCCGAATTAAATAAAAAATATTTAATGCATATTTAATTATGATTATTATTACAAAAATATTTAATGCATTAAACTTTATAATAGTAATCCAAATTAAATAAAAAATATTTAATGCTTTAATTCGGATTAGTATTGCAAAAATATTTAATGCATTAAATTTTATAATTGTAATCCAAATTAAGTATACATTAAATTTTGTAATAGTAGTCTAGATTAAATAAAAAATATTTAATCCGTATATTCTTTTAAAAGTAAAAAATATTTACTTTCACAAATTTTTTTACTATTACAAAATTTAATATATATTAAATAAATATTTTTTATTTTGTAATAATAACTCGAATTAAATATGCACTAAATTTTGTAATAGTAAAATACAAAATACAAAATAACATAGGCAAATACAAAATAATACAAAAATTTAAAAACCAAAAAAATAAATTAACTCATGGAAGAAGATTCTTCCGTGACTTCCTACGAAAGAAGTTCAAGAAGTTCTTCCGCGAGATGGCACGGAAAAAGGTTCTCCCGCAGTCAATGTTACAACTGTGGAAAAACCTTCTTCCGTGCGATCTCACGGAAGAACCTTATTCTTCCGTGGCTTCCTGTAGAAGAAGTTCTTCCGTGAGATGGCACGGAAGAAGGTTCTTCCACAATTACAACGGTGGAAGAACCTTCTTCCGCGGAAATGTTAAGGAGTATTTTGGGAATTCTAAAAAATTGCTTGGTGCACCAGCAATCTTGCTGGGTGCCCCTAGCAATTCCCTTAGTACAGCCACCTATCTTTGGGCCTTTGCTCCAAAAACACTGCTGATCATGGCTGGTCGAGTGCAGTAAAGAGATTATGGTTTGTTTTTGTTGGATGTAGAAAGAAGATGAAAGAAAAGAATGTCAAAATAAAATAAAATAAAATAAGGAAAACAATTATCTTTACCTTCTATTATTTAAATGAAGTGAAAAATGATAAAAATATATATTTTTCTTTGATGGGAAAGAAAAGTAAAAAAAATTATAATTGTGTTAAATAATTTTTTTTAATATAATAGTGAGTAAATACCTTTTTTTCAATTGTTTTAACAAATATTTTCTCCATCTAGAAAGATAAAAAAAAGTTGTAGGCCCCACGATTTTTTTATTCTCCGTTTTTTAATCAAACAAGAAATAAGTTATAAAAAATGTCAAAAGTCAAACAATAAATAATATAATTTTTTTAGGTTTAATTATTTAGGTGATCCCAAACTATTTAAGAATTTTTAAGAAGATCTCTAAACTATTTCTTAATTGGGTCCTGATCATATATTTTTTCTAGTGGTTTTTAAAATGGTCACAAATTAACATTTTCAAACGATTTCAAGATGCTTGTAAGGAGGGAAAAAAAGAATATTTTATGCAAGACAAAAACTTTAGGAATTGGTTTAGTTTGCCAAATTTTTTTGATAATCATATTACAGGTATAAAATTCACAAATTTTATCGATGATTTTATTTTTTATTAGTAAATAAACTGATATTTTAAATGAAATATTCTTTTTCAATTATATATTTTTATTCACAAGAATATAAAACTTTATTTATTCTAATAAGCCTGATGAAACCAACCTGTCTGTAATCTAATCCTAGTAAAATATTTATTTTTCTAAATAATTCCTTTATTAGCCTTCTGCTTGTCTTATCCATTAATTGTCATTTTCAATAACAAATTTATTAAGTTAGGAATACATTTTTTTAATGTAGTACAACATAATTGCGCATCCCTTACAAACAGAGTCAAAATTTCAGAGAAATAATCAAATAGTACTAAACTTAAATGCTGATGCACGTACAAATTAGGCTAGCAAAAGGAAAGCAGTACCACAGTACTACAAACTAAAACATAGCACCAGCAGTACACTTAACATCTCACATTCCAGAAGTTGTTGTTTATTGTTTTAATTAAACTATGACACTTTGAGCTAGCTATTAGTACACTAGTACCCCATAAGTGAAAGTAGTACACCAAAATTTTCATAGTACAGACATCATTCATGGACTGCAAAGTACAAAACATTCATCCCTCTGCGACCAAATATAATAAGGATCGGATTTAACCATGCTTGCACTCAAGACTCAGAGTGCATTTTGTGTTTAATTAATCTAATAAAATAACCCAAATTTCGAATGGGGTAATCCTTCCGAGTTCTGAGAATGAGATGTTGCTAAATGTTTCAGATGTTGTCGACAAGTATGAGGTAATAGTTAGAGACAGGACAAAGCAGGGGAACAGGCAGAGCATGGATGGAGCTATCAACACAATATTGTCAAGAAAGTGAGAAAGTGAGAGGAGAAATCTGTTGTGGTTCTGCTCATGCACTGCCTCTTCCCTGGCTTTGTCTCTATTTCTAATTCTCCTTTCCTTATTCCCCTTTTCCTCATTTATTTTTTTTATTTATTGAGTATGATCTGTTTTCAAATGTGTTCATAGGTTCAACTTATTAGGGCACTACGAACATACTCTGGGCATTGAAAACTGGTTTGTCCCTCGAACATTTTCCGCACCATATGGTCCCACATTCTTAGATGCCTAATCATTGGAAAAGGCTACTTTGGCTCTACTTGATGAATTGTATGGCTGGGATTTTTTTCCCTTTGCTTGTAGAATCCTCTCAAAATTTATTTAACCATTGTGTACTCATTTACATGTCAGTCAATATTAAATGAGATGTGATACACATACAATAATTTGTATGACATCATTTTTTGTATTTATTTCTTTTCATCATATCATTTTTTTAAATCTCAAAATTCTCTGTTTTCTCTTAGTTGTTCAAATTATTATTCAAGTAACCTTTTTAACTCGTTACTACTACTATTATTATTATAGGTGTGAAGTATCCACTTTCCAACTACGATTTTTTACCCACAAATTTGAACTCATAATCTTGCTTAAAGGATCCTATTCTAGATTCACTCAGATGAACGTAAAGTTGATGTTGCTATCCCTTTGGGGACATAAGATAAAATTGGAACATACACCAACTACTACGAAAGATGTCTTATTATGTTAGCTTGTATCTTTCAGCGAGAAAGTCCTCTAAGGACATCTATGTAAGGATTAAGGACACCCCAGTCTAGTACTCGAGTCTTTTCCGGAAGTAAGCCAATCTAATTGCTTATTCTCTAATAACTACCACTCTGTTTGATGCAGCATTTTACAAATTCTACAACTGCCTTCTCATTTCCATAGTTACTTCTGAGCCATAAAAAAATCTATCGCTGTCTGGCTGAGTTTATTTACTGTATTGTTTGTTTGTTACTATTTTATGATCAATTATTGCTTTTGTTGTCTGAAACTTGTTCTACCAACATGAGAGAAAGATAAGTTGAAATTTGCAGCACGAACAAGAAAGTGTGATACTGTGATCTGATACACCCGGAGTGACCATGCATTAAGTTTTTTTCGGTTTGTGACATATCAAACAAGTTTTTAATTTTTCTTAGTGATTAAAAGATTAGGAATTAGGATGTTACTTGCCAAAAAACAAAGCAAAAAAACATTTTGAAAGAAAAGTACGAAGAGAGTGAAAGATTACAGAATATCACAGGTTAACCGAGTTTTGTTTTGCTGGAATGACATGCTGGATGATCACATTGAACAGATTACAGATTCACCAACCAAAGCTATGAATGCCATTAAAAGACAAGGGAAGCACAGAGAACAAACACACTTGTAACTAGGAGAAAGATAAGAACATTATTTTATTCAACAACAAAGAAGGGACCTCCGGACTTACATGCGGGTATCTTAATCAGACAAGCACAAGGACTCGGTTGAATCAATTAGGACACAAGTATGAGCTTCTCTCACAGCAAGTTTATGGTCCAATTTTCCAGACTCAATGAATTTAAATCCTCCAAAAGAAACACATAATGCTCTTGAACATCCCCTGCACTCTTTTGTCCTCCAATCATGGCTGCAACAACCTCCCACCGTTTCAGGTGGTTCTCGTCTACCACGGCTAAAGCGAGCTCAAACAACTTGTTCTCCTTCCAACTCCACCCACACAAACCCTTATGAAAATCATCCATGTCACTAGTTCTGGATGACATCTTCAGAGGACTATGAGGATTTACCATAATTCATTTACATTATGGTACTTTTGAAAGGCTATTCATATCTCACAAAAATTGCTTATTCCTTGGGGCAGTCATGCCTGCAATCAATGACCTGCAAAATTGCCTTGTCTTTCGTTTCATTACAAAGGGTACATGAGATTAATTATAATTTCAACTTATGATGATAATAAAAGGTTGATTCGTATGTGCTGAAAGAATTAGTATCTCCATTTTATTTTATTAAATAGAGACAAAATGAAGTACCTAACTATTCATTTCTTGCAAGAATTAGTATCTCCATTTTATTTTATTTTGTTTTGTTTTTTCCAATTCTAATTTGCCGCACTTGATGTCATGTGGAGCTAGCCGGCTTCATGTGGAGACATATTAACTGGAACATGTAAGAAGAAAGGTAAGAAATCGACTGCATATTTTCTATCCATGTTTTTCTTTCTTTTCTAAATTTCAACATTTTATGTTGCAAGGATAGTAGGAGAATTTGGTGGTTAAGATTGAACATTGCTTGAATCTTGACCTTTCTGTAAGATTCAAAATGATTCGATGCCTCACCTATTGGTATGAGGTCGTTTTTGATGATTTACATGATCAAAGGTTAAGATGTTGAAAGCAAAAGAAGTAAGCGAGTAGAACATAAGGAGAACCAGGTAGTTTGTTGGTTTGAGGGAGAGTCATAAGGGTTGAAGTGAGTGATAAGGATGTATGAGTTCGAAACCATTTACTAATATAAAATACTAATTATTAATATTTGCTTATAGAAAAAGGATTGATATTTTTTAACCACAAGGCAACATAAGTGATAACGCGTTTTGACCTCAAATCCCTAGACATCGTTAGGATTTTCGTATCCAAGATATTGTCCGCTTAGTGGGGGGCTTGTTCTGGTAGCTACAAAGTCCAACATCGCTTAAGAATCAAGGCTAGGGTCATTTATAAACACTCTTTCCTCTCAGCCATTGAGGTGTCTTTTACAAGGATAAAACTGTGACGATCATCAAGCACCTAAGCGGATAATATCTCAGATATAACACGACCCTAATGATACCTGTGGACCTAAGGTCGGAACAATAAGCATAAGTGATCATGAGAAGGTAAGCTAAGATATTTTTTTATTATATGTTCAATTTGATACCTATGGATAAGTCATGTTTTAGAATATAATTTTGTGTTGGCCAAGTGGCCTCAATAACTTAAGAGGGGGGCGGGGTGAATTAAGTTTTAAAATTTTCTCACTAACAAACTTTAACCCCCTTACTATAGACATATGATAGGCTCATAATACAGAAGAAGAAGAAACAATCAATTTAATAATATTCTTTTAACTACCAAGACAAAGTAATCTGCAATAAAATAACTGAGATAAGGGAAGAGAGAAATGCAAACTCAATTTATACTGGTTTGGCCACTTCCCGTGCCTACGTTCAGTCCTCAAGCAACCCACTTGAGATTTTCCACTATCTCTGTAAATCCTTTACAGATTTTGAACACACCTTGGGATCTCTCTTCCTTGTGTTCAGGATTCTCACAAGTCAAGAGACGAACAATCTCTTGATCACAACAATGTTTTAAAATGTACAAAAGAATTTCTCTCTTTTAGAGATGATAATACAAATTGAAGATCTTAGAAGAATACTCAATTGATTTGCAAGTATTTGGCCAATAGTTGTTTAGAGAACATTTAACAATTAAGTTCTCTTAGAACATCTCTCTCTTACTTTTCAAAGTCAGACACACACATATAGGCCCATTGTGCCTTTTCAAAATGGTTTGAAGAGATGCGTCTTTTCAAAAAGTTTTTATGAAGTTTTCTCATTGGTAATCGATTACATGATTCTGGTAATTGATTACACAGTTATATTTCTGAAGAGTCATGACTTTTCAAAGGTTTTTTGAAATCTCTTCACTGGTAATCGATTACAGGATTTTGGTAATCGATTACATAGATCAAAATTCAAACAGTTTTGTGCTGTTAGTAAAAAATATCTTCACAAACTCTCTGACAATCGATTACCAGTTCAAAAATATCTTTTTGAACCGATTTAACCTTTGATAAAAGAGTGTTTGATACTAAAGATGTTGAGGCCAAACTAAAGCAATCAAATTGAGATTCTTTAAACAAATTTAATAAACTCTTATCTTAGATGATGCAATCCTATCCCGCAAGGGCATTGGGTAGAAGACTCCAAGTAGATTGGGCTAGAGATCCAAGGGTAGGCCCTAGGGTTCTCATGAGCCTTAGGGTAGATTTTGAGCCCATGGGCTAAGTATGAGCCCGCTTATCTTTGTAAATATTAGAATAGGTTTTTCCTTCGTTTGGGCCTTGTATTTTGGCCATTCTAGTAGTATAGGGTTTTAGCCTTGTATTTCAGGGCATTTTGAGTAGTCTTTGTAGTAAGGACCTTTTTTTGTATTTTCATGTTTTTTGTCATGGGGGTGAGCTTAGCTATTATAGGGGGTGTGTAGCTAAGTTCTAGCTTCTCATCTCAAGGAGGTGAGCTTAGCTATTAGAATTATAGGAGGTGAGCTCACCCCCATGACAAAAAACATGAAAATACAAAAAAAGGTCCTTACTACAAAGACTACTCAAAATGCCCCGAAATACAAGGCTAAAACCCTATATTACTAGAATGGCCAAAATACAAGGCCCAAACGAAGGAAAAACCTATTCTAATATTTACAAAGATAAGCGGGCTCATACTTAGCCCATGGGCTCGAAATCTACCCTAAGGCTCATGAGAACCCTAGGGCCTTGTCGCAACCTACCCTTCGGCGGGAGGGCGACGCGTGACTCGCGGGATGCGTGTTCCACGAAAGGAATACGCGCGGAGTCGCCACCAACGTTTATTTGAGGAAAACGTCAGAAAAACCGGAAAAGACGCGATCTACGAACTTTTAAGTGAAAGGTTCGGGAGTTGTATTTACGCACGGGGAAGGTATTAGCACCCCACACGTCCGTCCCAAGGGACGGCAGCCTTTAATCGAATGTGCAAACGTGACTTTGATTTTTACGTTCCCTTTTATGTCCTTATATCCTTTTTATATTTTTCCTTTTTTTGTGGTCGACAAGGGTGTTTCCCTTTGCTCCTACGTATTCCTTAATTTGGGATGAGAAAATCAGACCTACGTAGTTCTTTCTTATCAAGCGATTCTTTTTTACTTAAGTGGTGATCATTTTAAGGCGTTGGACCTTAAAAATGATCCATTTTACTTAGTGAGAAATTGAAATGACAAACTTCAAAAGCCTATTTTTGTGGACGAGCTTGACTAGGCGAATTGATTTTAGGCCTTAGTTTCACTTTAGTTATTAATCAATTCGATTAAGAATGAGAAATCCCAAAGAGAAAACGTCCGATTGATTTCCCGCTTTATTTTACTAAAAGATGTTTTTTGATTATTATATTATTTTTTTACCTCTTTTTTTGATTTCCAACGTGGTTACGGCACGACCGAACGGTCGGAATTTATTTTAACCGAAGTTAACGGATAATACAATTCAAATGTTCGGTGGAAATTTATTTTACTTTTAAGTTAAGCGAGAAATGACTTAAGTAAAATGGCTTAAGCACGTCAAGAGGGGGTATAAAAAGTAAACAAAACGAGAATAAAAATGCACGAAACACAATGTGGACCACCATGGGTGCATAGAATGAATCGAAAAGCTTGGTTCGAGGTACTTACCCGTTGAAGATCGAAGAACGATGAAGAACGAATGAAGAACGTCGAAGAACGGTTGAAACCTTTGCGAGATTCCTCACGGAAAACGTTACGGAAACGTTTCGGAAGCGCCTCGGCTTAGATTTTCTTCACGGAAACAATTTTTCCAAGCAAATTCGAAAGAGAGAGAAGTGCCTAAGGGGCTGAACCCTTTTCTTCTTCACTTCCTCCCCTATTTATAGCAAAATAGGGGAGGTGGTTGCCGCCCAGCTCGCCCAGGCGAGCTCAGCTCGCCCAGGCGAGCCAGGTTGCTTCCTCCAGAAGCAACAGCCTTCTGGAGGAATATTCTGGAGGGCCCAAGTGGGCCTGGGTGCTATTTGCACCCCCATTTTTACTAAGTACACCCCCTCTGCTTTTTTGGTGATTCTTTTTTCGTAAAGTTACGGAAACTTATGAATTTCGTAACGATACTTGTTTTCTTTCCGTAATGTTACGGAACCTTGCGGATTACATAATCATCCCCTTTTTGACTTACGGAATGTTACGGAACCTCACTTAATTATGCAACGATGCTTCCATTTGATTTCCGGTGTGTCACGGAAACTTACGGATTGTGCATCAATATATTTTTTGGTTTTTCGGCATGTCCTGGAATTTTACAAATTGCCTAATGATGGATGCCAAGCACCTCACAAGGACCAAAGAAAGGTCGCATGTCATCAAGCAAAGGTCCCCGGACGAAATTAGGGTATGACAGTTGCCCCTCTTTACTTGTCTTTTATTGGAGATAAAAGGAAAGTAAAGATAAGACACTAATTTCGTTCCTCTCGATTTGACGAGAGTCGCGGGTGACCATAAAATCTCCACATGCAAATGACTTGTTGTTCCCAGAATTTTCACAAACTGCCTAATGATGGGTGCCAAGCACCTCACAAGGACCAAAGAATGGTCGCATGTCATCAAGCAAAGGTCCCCGGACGAAAATTAGGGTATGACACTAATTTCGCTCCTCTCGGTTGACGAGAGTCGCGGGTGACCATGACTTGTCGTTCCTAGAATTTCACAAATTGCCTAATGATGGATGCCAAGCACCTCACAAGGACCAAAGAATGGTCGCATGTCATCAAGCAAAGGTCCCCGGACGAAAATTAGGGTATGACACTAATTTCGCTCCTCTCGGTTGACGAGAGTCGCGGGCGACCATGAAATCTCCACATGCAAATGACTTGTTGTTCCCAGAATTTTCACAAACTGCCTAATGATAGGTGCCAAGCACCTCACAAGGACCAAAGAATGGTCACATGTCATCAAGCAAAGGTCCCCGGACGAAAATTAGGGTATGACACTAATTTCGCTCCTCTCGGTTGACGAGAGTCGCGGGTGACCATGACTTGTCGTTCCTAGAATTTCACAAATTGCCTAATGATGGATGCCAAGCACCTCACAAGGACCAAAGAATGGTCGCATGTCATCAAGCAAAGGTCCCCGGACGAAAATTAGGATATGACACTAATTTCGCTCCTCTCGGTTGACCAGAGTCGCGGGCGACCATGAAATTTCCGCATGTAAATGACTTGTT
This sequence comes from Glycine soja, assembly GCF_004193775.1. Taxonomy (NCBI): domain Eukaryota; kingdom Viridiplantae; phylum Streptophyta; class Magnoliopsida; order Fabales; family Fabaceae; genus Glycine; species Glycine soja. The sequence goes on along the minus strand of NC_041011.1, from coordinate 38,618,637 downwards.
GTTCCCGGAGGAACAAAAGGTACAGAAGACTATGTCAGCCTCTGCATGCTATCAAGCGTTCTGTCTTACAGATAGCAAAAGAATGTTTATACGGATAACCACTTGAGTATTTCCGCGTATCATCGGGCCCGCCGCCTCTGGATGATACAAGGGTGCAGAATGACCAAACTTGGTCTCTGCTTGTCATCGGGCCCGCTGCCTCTGGATGACAAAAGGGTGCGGATAACCGTAAGGTATCTCCGCGTATCATCGGGCTCGCCGCCTCTGGATGATATAAGGGTGCAGAATGACCAAATTTGGCCTCTGTTTGTCATCGGGCCCGCCGCCTCTGGATGACAAAAGGGTGCGGATAACCATAAGGTATCTCCGCGTATCATTGGGTCCGCCGCCTCTGGATGATACAAGGGTGCAGAATGACCAAACTTGGTCTCTGCTTGTCATCGGGCCCGCCACCTCTGGATGACAAAAGGGTGCGGATAACCGTAAGGTATCTCCGCGTATCATCGGGCCCGCCGCCTCTGGATGATACAAGGGTGCAGAATGACCAAACTTGGTCTCTGCTTGTCATCGGGCCCGCCGCCTCTGGATGACAAAAGGGTGCGGATAACCGTAAGGTATCTCCGCGTATCATCGGGCCCGCCGCCTCTGGATGATACAAGGGTGCAGAATGACCAAACTTGGTCTCTGCTTGTCATCGGGCCCGCCGCCTCTGGATGACAAAAGGGTGCGGATAACCGTAAGGTATCTCCGCGTATCATCGGGCCCGCCGCCTCTGGATGATACAAGGGTGCAGAATGACCAAACTTGGTCTCTGCTTGTCATCGGGCCCGCCGCCTCTGGATGACAAAAGGGTGCGGATAACCGTAAGGTATCTCCGCGTATCATCGGGCCCGCCGCCTCTGGATGATATAAGGGTGCAGAATGACCAAACTTGGTCTCTGCTTGTCATCGGGCCCGCCGCCTCTGGATGACAAAAGGGTGCGGATAACCGTAAGGTATCTCCGCGTATCATCGGGCCCGCCGCCTCTGGATGATACAAGGGTGCAGAATGACCAAATTTGGTCTCTGCTTGTCATCGGGCCCGCCGCCTCTGGATGACAAAAGGGTGCGGATAACCGTAAGGTATCTCCGCGTATCATCGGGCCCGCCGTCTCTGGATGATACAAGGGTGCATGTCTCATGACCTCAGGGTCAGTATGACAAAGATTATGGGGCGGCCGACAAAAGCAAGGCTCTTGCTCCTACGTATCCTCCAATGAGGAACTCAGACCTACGTAGTTCTAGATAACTTGTGAGACTTGAAAAGTCTCCATCGGAAAATGCTGACATCTCCGGAAAGGGCGCAGATGACCATATTGGTCTCTGCTCGTCAATCACACTTGGGGTCACTGAATGACGAGGTGCGGATAACCGTAAGGTGTCTCCGCGGGCTACCAGCTCTTGAGTCATGGCAACAAAAGGCGGTATGGTCGACAAAAGCGAGGCCCTTGCTCCTACGTATCCTCCAATGAGGAACTCAGACCTACGTAGTTCTGGATAACTTGTGAGACTTGAAAAAGTCTAGTTGTTTTCTCCACTAAAATGCAAACATGCTTTAGCAAAGAGACAAATATTCCAACTGATTTAGAGCAGTATATGCCCTTTTTTTTTTTTTTTTTTTTTTTTGTGAAAAACAATGCGTCTACCGGGGAAGGAGAGTCTGCCGATGGGATCCCCCATAACCATAAATGAGATTTTGGATGTTAGCATTTCGTTTCTAAATGACCATTTAGAGGAAACACCGGGTTCGACAAAAATAGAAGAAAATCACTCAAAGTGTATCAATCTTGCACAGGTAAGTGTTTCATCCTAATTCCGAACCATAGATATGTCATGACTTGACTTTGCAAATTATTTCCTATCAAATCAAAAATTACATGCGTGATCATGGATCAATAGGGCTTCCCTTGGGAATGGGTTCTTTTGGTGGTTTTTTTTTCGGCTTTTGTGTGTTTTTGGCTTTTGATTTTTCTGGCTTTTTCTTTTTCTGTTTTTTTTGTTTAGTGCGGGGCGAGAAAAAAAGTCGCTAGCGCACGGGATTTTGGCTGGTAATCAAAGGGAGAAGACCACTTTAGGTCGTGGTTTCCTTTCCTTCCTTTTTTGTTCATTTGGTGACAATTCTGTATTGTTCAGATATTGTCCGGTCCAAAGACCTCTCTGCACATTTCTTCTGTTTTCTTTCGATCCTTGATCAGGAGCTTTCTTTCCTTCTTTTCTCTTTTTTCTTTATCCCATTCTTTGATTGGGAATTTCTTTCTTTTCTTTTTTTGCTTTCTCCCACTCTTTGATTGGGAATTTCCTTTCTTTTCTTTTTTGCTTCCGAGGGTAAGGATTATGGTGAGTCAGGATTTTGGCTCAAGGTTTGTAGAATGGCTAGACATGATACATGTCGGGGTTTGGTTTGGCTCAAGGATAAAAGGGGAGCCCCACATTATTTCCATGGCACAAATGCAAAAATGATGATTTGGAAACTTTATGCAAAACTGGTCATGCATGCACCTATGCGGACACTCAAGTGTCAAATTTTTATGGTCATGTGATGCTAGGGCTCAGGATTCATTTCCTCTATTTTAGATCAACCCAAGGTTTCCAAAATATGTTCTTTTATCAATTTGTGCATTCCTCCAAGTCATTTTGGGCGTCCGGGGAAATTTTCACAGCATTCACCCTTCAGGTGTAGACACGTTTTTTCTTCAAAAATCGGTTATGATCGATGAATGAATTTGTTTCAAAGAAAAGTTGGAAATCGTCTCTTTTCAAAAAGCATGTCGGTTTTTAGCTAGACAACTTATTTTCTCTTTTTCCACCTTTTTCCTTACTTGCTTTCTTCTTTTCCTTTTTGTTCTCTTTTCCATTTCATTCATTTCATTTTTTTCTTTTCTATTTTTATTTTTATCATGATTTTTTTTGTTTATTTTACACATATATTTTTTGGACGATGTTCCTAAACGAAGAACTCTACACGGTTCCAGAATTCCAAGCATCATCAATAGTAATGATATATAAACACTAACGCAACAATCTAAACAAAAATGTATGCGCTGTACCAATGACAATCGAAACAACAAAAACAAACATTAGTCTCTCAAGTCAAAACAATAACATAGAATAAAAATGACAAAAGAAATATGAAAGAAAACATGAATCTGGGGATCTCCCAGTCACGTATCTCCACTCCCTCCCAAGAAGTCAAGCAAATCGGCCATCTCCTCATCCTCGTGGGCCTCTTCTCCGTCGCCGGGAGCTTCTGGGGGTGCCTCTCCTGCTTGGGCCTCGGGCCAATCTCCGGGCCATGCAACCTCTGCCCTGAACTGGTCTGGAGTAGGGCATGAAAAAGAAGCGAAGCCCTGGCTCTGCATGCTAAGGCTCATCTGGTACAGACAATCATGGGTCCGTACATGTGCTCGGTGGTTGGCCGCCTGCTGGCGAACCAAATGCCGTAAATACTGCTCCATGTCAAATGCCCCAGCCTGGTCAGCCTGATGAGGTGGTGGGGGCGCGCCTGCGGCCTGTGGAGCATCACCCTGAGCCTGTCTCTGGGTACAGTACTTCTCAATAAAAGCCCGGGTGATGGGCGGCCGAATCACCTTGGTAGGTGCAACGGGGACTCCGAACGACTGGCAGAGTCCTGTAATCAGTGCGGGGAATCCCAGGGCCCTGTTGGACTTATCTGGGTCCAAAGGGTGCCTAGTGGGCGCCATACCTGCAAAAATATAGATGGCATCAGCGATCAACTGAGCCACATGGATGCTCATTCGTGTCAGGATGGCGTACACCAGCTGACACTTCGGCATGGGAAGGTCGGAATTATGATCGGTGGGCAGGATGTTGCTGAGGAGCAACGTCATCCATATCTGGGTCAGGGTGGTCATGTTGGTGCGCATGATTCGCACTCGCCTCCCTGCAGCAGTCCGGGCAAAATCCTGCCCCGGTATACATAGCAGCTGGGCGATGGCCTCCTCATCGAACCCATCAGACCGGTTCCTCCTCTGGCCATACTCACATTCCTGGCCCTCTTCCAACACCAACGGATATCCTAGGAGTTGGCCGATAGCGTCGGCATCAAACGGGATCCACTGACCCCTTACCCAGGATCTCATGTCACGCACGCCCTCCTCTGTTGGCCAAGCATTGGCATAAAACTCAAGGACTATTTCTGGGTCAAACTTGGCCATGGGAGTAACCAGTGATGCCCACCGCCGGCGCCCTATTTCCTCCTGGAAGTCAGTATATTCGTCGTCCCTGAGCTGGACGCGTCGCTCCCGGAGAAACGACCATCCCTTGATGGCCTCGAAGCGCTGCTGGTGTACAGCGCTCCTAAAGCGGTGACTGTCATACTCCGGAGCGGAACTAGTTCCTTCGGCTGCCTTGTCCTTCCTGGACCTCTTTGAGGCAAGCTTCCTTGGGGCCATTTCCTGCGAAGGCAAACATTTGGAAAGTTAGTTTTACCAGTGGGACACTACTCTTAAAACAAAAATGGCATACAACCTCTTCCCATAAACATCAATGTAAATTTAGAGCAAGCTTATGCGCATATTTCCTTACGAACGTTCGCTTGCACAAGACATTCTTTTAACTAAGAAAAATGCACCCATATACAATCAAGGCAGCTTCGTTACCTAGATTATTTACATGTACTTCCAAGGTGTATTTGTTACTTACATCACACACATCTCCTTGGCTAAATTTACATACATGCATACTCAAAGCATTTTGGGGTACCAAAAATTGCACATGTGCACATCTTGGTATTTCTAATACCTATACATACACAAACTTCATGATGAATATTGACTATCTACACAATAAAGTGCTACATTTCATGCTCTTCTCAAGTTTTTGCTACCTAAAGCCGCATGCAAATTCAAGTATATTTTCCTTTGCTGACTAAAATTGTATTAAAAGGTATATATTCTTTTTGTAGTGCAACATATTTATATATATTTTTTTTGTGAGACATTTTGACTACCAAAAATTATACGTACATACATCCAAGTATTTTGCTATCATACCCAAAGTGTAAATTGCCAAAGGTATTTTGCTACCTATTCTAAACCAACACATTCATGACGAGCAAAATTCCTAAACATCTAGGCGTAGGGAAATTATTGTAGCATGGCCCATAGCTGATTGCTGGCCAAAAAGGGTAACTTTACCCAATATGCACCTCCTCTTGTGTTCTTTTTGCATAAAATTTTAATTCCTAGGCCTAGGATATATGCGGGGCAATTACTCTAGCCTTTTTCAGGAATGAATACATACTCCAAAAAAAAGAAAATGTGTACAAACCAAACTGCCCCATGGGTTGTTTCCTTACAAAAGTCACGCGCTAATGCCATTGAGGCATTTCACCGAACACTTGGTGGGCGCGCGTTTAGGCGTCAATAGCAAGAGAACGGGGACAATGTGGCATGTCCCATTGTTCCAAAATGCATTATAGGCCTAGGGCCATCCCATACACACCCCTAATTCAACCTAATCAAGCAAGAAAACAAACCAAAATTGCCCTATATATTTGAGCATACTCCCACAATTTAGAGCACCAAAAGGAGATCAAAATACACCAATGAAAAGCTAGAAAGCTTAGGGATGGAACACTTACTTGTTGGTGATGAACAAAAGCGCAAAACGGAATCAAAAAATGCGGAAAAGGATGACCCTAGTAGGGCTGCAAACTCGTCAATCCCGTGGGTATGGCTTTTGAAAGGGGGGAAAAGAAGTTTTTGAATGCAAAAACGCCCCCCCTTCCGTCATTCTTATAATTTGGTGCAGGGGTGGCTCGCCCAGGCGAGCTAACCTGCACATTTTTTTTTTTTTTTTTGAGGGGAACATTAACCATGTCCCCTCCCTTCTCATGGATTAGCATCTTGCCTAACTTGAACTTACTTAGGTTAGAATTAGGCGTTGATTACTTATTTTTTTACTTTTTAAAACAAACAAATAGTAAAAGAAAGCTGCAAAATACAAAGGATACGGGGCTGCCTTGCAGCGACATTCTCTGCTTGTTTCGCACAGAGAAGGGGCAACGATCGGTCGGTCGTGACCCCATCCCCACTTGCATCCGTCCTTAAGTACCTGCAAGTAAAAAACAACCAGGTATGGCCAATCTTGACAGCGTCATTATCTTACCTTGATTGGTTTCTGCCGTTCATGTTTTGTCTCTACCCCAGAAGGTAGCCCAAGATGATCCTGCCCCTGTTTTACCACAACAATATGCATGCGTATGCGTATGCGTATGTATGAATGTTTTCAAACGCAAAAAATTTAGGGAAAGTTGGTTCAGGTTCAATTCTAATTAAGCGCTTGGGGGATCCCATGAACTGAGCGGAAGGGCTCAGGTGATCAAAGATTAACGCAAGGTGTGAAACTAACGTGAGGACTACAAGCCTCGAATCCACGTTCATTTCTTTGAAAGATTGTAACGAGAGATACAACAGACAGGAAATCCCTGGGGGAAATCCAGAAAACGCATAAAGATAAAGAACATGCAGCGACATCCTTAATTGCCCCAGCTTCTAAGCATAATATTGTTTGACGACATCAGAGTTCACGGGTGAAGGTAGCTCTTCGCCATCCATGTTGGTAAGCACCAGGGCTCCTCCGGAAAAAGCCCTCTTCACAACAAAAGGCCCTTCGTAGTTCGGGGCCCATTTCCCTCGATGGTCCTTGACAGCATGAGACATCTTCTTTAGCACAAGGTCTCCCTCATGGAACTTGCGTAAGCGTACTTTCTTGTCGAATGCACTCTTCATTCTTTGCTGGTATAAGCGCCCATGACTCATGGCCGTTAAGCGCTTACCCTCAATGAGGTTGAGCTGATCATAGCGTGTTTGAGCCCACTCTGATTCCTTTAATCCGGATTCTGCCAAGATCCTTAATGACGGGACTTCTACCTCAAACGGTAACACAGCCTCCATCCCATATACCAATGAGAACGGCGTTGCCCCAGTTGACGTTCGCACTGAAGTCCGGTAACCGTGTAACGCGAATGGGAGCATCTCGTGCCAATCCTTGTATGACACGGTCATCTTTTGGATAATCTTTTTGATATTCTTATTGGCCGCTTCCACGGCTCCATTCATCTTTGGCCGATAGGGTGTGGAATTGAGATGCTGGATTTTAAACTCCTCGCACATTTCCGCCATCATCTTATTATTCAAGTTGGTGCCGTTGTCTGTGATAATCTTCCTTGGCAAACCATATCGGCAGATGATCTCTTTCTTAATAAACCTGACCACCACATTCCTCGTGACATTGGTATATGAAGCCGCCTCGACCCACTTGGTGAAATAATCTATCGCTACGAGGATGAAGCGATGACCATTCGAGGCCTTGGGCTCAATGGCCCCGATGACATCTATTCCCCACATGGAGAAAGGCCAAGGGGCGGACATGACATTCAGAGGATGTGGTGGGGCATTGACATTATCTGCGAATGCTTGACATTTGTGGCACTTCCTCACATGGACACAACAATCACTTTCCATGGTAAGCCAGTAATAACCTGCTCTTAGGATCTTCCTGGCCATAGCATGCCCGTTGGCGTGCGTTCCAAACGAGCCCTCATGGACTTCCTCGATCATGTGATTTTCCTCCTTGGCATCCACACACCGCAGGAGTGTCATGTCGTGATTTCTCTTATACAGTGTGCTTCCGCTCATGAAGAAACCGGCTGCCAACCTCCTCAATGTCCTTTTATCATTGTCGGCAATCTCTGGCGGGTATTCTTTGCTTACGACATATCGCTTGATGTCGAAATACCAAGGCTTTCCGTCCCGTTCCTCTTCCACTTGGCAACAATGCGCGGGTTTGTCACGACACCAAAATTCAATGTAGGGTAGATCCCCGTGCGGTGTTAGCTGGAACATAGACGCCAACGTAGCAAGTGCGTCCGCCATTTGATTTTCCTCGCGGGGAACATGATGGAAGGAGATCTCATCGGAGGTCTTAGCCAATTCCTTGATATAGGCTTTGTAGGGTATCAGCTTGGGATCTCTAGTTTCCCATTCCCCTCTCAGCTGATGGATTACCAACGCCGAGTCGCCGTACACCTTGAGTAGTTTGACATTGGAGTCAATTGCTGCCTGGACAGCTAGGGCACATGCTTCATATTCGGCCATGTTGTTGGTGCAGTCGAATCCTAGCCTGGCTGTGAAAGGTACACATTGATTGTCCGGAGAGACCAACACTGCCCCAACGCCATGACCTAGAATGTTTGACGCTCCGTCAAACCATACAGTCCATTTGTCCCGATCTTCGTCCAACTTTTCCTCGAACAAGGCCATGATGTCCTCATCCGGGAACTCCGGATGCATGGGCTGGTAGTCGTTAAGAGGCTATTGAGCCAAATAATCTGCCAAAGCGCTTCCTTTTATCGCCTTTTGGGTGACGTAGACTATATCAAACTCAGATAGCAAGACTTGCCACCGGGCGATTCGTCCTGTGAGAGCTGGCTTTTCAAAGATGTACTTAACCGGGTCCATTTTGGATATCAACCAGGTAGTATGGCTCAGCATGTACTGCCTTAGGCGATGGGATGCCCATACTAAAGCACAACACGTTCTTTCGAGCAAGGAGTAATTCATCTCACAGGTCGTGAACTTCTTACTTAGGTAGTAAACAGCGCACTCTTTTTTCCCGGATTCGTCATGTTGCCCCAGCATACACCCCATTGACTCGTCCAAGATTGTCATGTACAAAATGAGAGGCCTTCCTGGTACTGGTGGCATAAGCACGGGAGGATTCATTAGGCACTTTTTGATCCTTCCAAAAGCCTCTTGGCAATCCTCATTCCACCGATCGATTTGGTTTTTGCGCAAGAGTTTAAACAACGGCTCACAAATGGCGGTGAGCTGCGATATGAATCTGGCAATATAATTCAAGCGCCCCAGGAAACCTCGGACTTGCCTCTCTGTATGGGGTTCTGGCATCTCAAGGATAGCCTTCACTTTTTCGGGGTCTACCTCTATCCCTTTCTGGCTTACAATGAAACCAAGCAATTTCCCTGATTTGACCCCAAAGGTACACTTAGCGGGGTTCAACCTTAATTGATATTTCTTAAGCCTTTCGAACAACTTTCGCAGGTTGACAAGGTGTTCTTCCTCGGATTTAGATTTAGCAATTATGTCATCCACGTAGACCTCGATCTCTTGATGCATCATATCATGGAACAAAGCTACCATGGCCCGTTGATAAGTTGCCCCGGCATTCTTGAGTCCAAAGGACATCACTTTGTAACAGAACGTTCCCCACAGGGTGACGAAAGTAGTCTTTTCCATATCCTCGGGCGCCATCTTTATCTGATTGTAACCAGAGAAACCGTCCATGAAGGAAAATAGAGTGAAATTGGCCGTGTTATCCACGAGGATATCGATGTGTGGTAAAGGAAAATTGTCCTTGGGACTGGCCCGATTCAAGTCCCGATAATCCACACACATTCGTACTTTTCCATCTTTCTTAGGAACTGGTACGATGTTGGCAACCCATTCTGGATACCGAGCGACGGCCAGAAATCCAGCGTCAAATTGCTTCTTCACTTCTTGTTTTATTTTCAAGGAGGTTTCGGGCTTCATCCTTCTCAGTTTCTGTTTCACCGGGAAACACTCGGGATTTAGAGGTAATCGATGCTGTACAATGTCAGAACTCAAACCGGGCATATCTTGGTATGACCAAGCAAAGATGTCTTGGTAGTCTTTTAGCAGGATTATTAATTCTTCACGGATAGGTGCGGTAATACCTGTACCTATCTTTACTTCCCTCTTTCCGCTGCCAATTCCTAAGTCTACTAGCTTTATTTCTTCTTGATGAGGCCCCGTTTCTTGGTCCTCATGGGTGACCATTCTTTCTAGTTCTGGGGGAAGTCCCACATCCTCATTTCCTTCATCTTCCGTTTGATTCATCTCTCGCTCGAAGTCGATAGGCGGGTCCCAGGTATTAGTACCTTCGGGGGACTCGTCATCGGATCTGCCGTTTCAGAAAAAGAAGTAAACATGCAAATGAATGAGAATGGGTAGAGACCAGGAACAGATGAAGAAAGATCCTTGTATTATAAATTCAAAAACAAAAGACACAAAGCCTTAACAAAAGGAAAAACTCTAAAGCCTAGGCCCAACTATAGAGCTTTTAAAACCGTAAAGGTTTACATTATGCTCGTTGCGTAAATGCCGGGGCGTTCCTCCACTCGCCAATTTCCCAGCTGGAAATCAGGAGGGCATGGTCGTACCAAATCCAAAGTACTCGGAATATCATCCTCGCATATCGCGAACGCTTGACCTTTGTCTCCCAGACCCGTGCTTATAAAGCTTCTACTTATGTGGCAGGGCGGGCTTCCTTCACTTTCTTGTCTCCAACGCGAGCTTTGACCACTGTTCTTCCTTCCCGCAATGCTTCTTTTCATGTCCGCCTGAGTGGGCTTATAGCCTAAACCATACTTCCCACGATTTCCTTGGGTATTTATCAGGCTAGTTATGCCGCCGTTGTTTTTGCCTAAACCCATCCCGGGTTCATAACCGTTCCCCAACATAACTCGAGCCATCATTACCGCTGCATCGGACAGACAAGGCTGCCCAAAGAGGGAGTCCACGGAGGAAATGCTGACCACCTCAAAAGACTGGAAAGCAGTTTCTAACGATTCTTCTGCGGCTTCCACATAAGGCATGGAGGATGGGCAGCTTACCAAGATATCTTCCTCGCCTGACACGATGACCAAGTGCCCCTCCACTACAAATTTCAGCTTTTGGTGGAGTGTAGAAGGCACAACTCCCACTGAGTGGATCCACGGGCGCCCCAACAGGCAGCTGTAGGGGGGGTTAATATCCATTATTTGGAAGGTGACTTGACAGGTGTGAGGGCCTATTTGTACTGGGAGATCGATCTCTCCCCTAACCTCTCGGCGAGTGCCGTCGAAGGCCCGAACCACCATTGAACTTGGTTTTAAGTGGGAAGCATTGAATGGTAACTTCTCCAAAGTGCTCTTAGGCATCACGTTTAAACTGGAACCATTATCGATGAGCACCTTGGCTACGATATGGTCCATACACTTGACTGATACGTGTAAAGCCTTATTATGCCCTCTCCCCTCGGCGGGGATTTCTTCTTCGGCGAAGGCAAGATAGTTGTTGGCAGTGATATTGTTGACCAGCCCTCCGAAACCTTCTACCGAGATATCTTGGGCCACGTGAGCCTCGTTCAGCACTTTTACTAGCAGAGCCCGATGAGGCTCGGAGCTCATAAGTAACTCCAACAGCGAGACCCTAGCCGGGGTTTTGTTGAGCTGTTCGATAACCTTGAATTCGCTCTGCTGAATTATCCGAAGGAACTCGCTGGCTTCCTCTAGCGACACCTCCTTTCTACCATCCTTTTTCTCCGGGGGCCCCTTTGCTGGAATATCTTTATTCGAAGCGTGGGGTGCTTCGCCATCTTGTTCCTCCACCACTTTTCCTTTTCCCTTGACGTCGGCGGGTCGGACTGGTAGGTCCGGAGGTGCGAACACACGACCACTACGGGTCACACCACTCAGTCCCGTGATATTTGTTACTTTAGCTGACAGCGAGCTGACGTCAGTGACTTCTTCTTCCTTCTCCCCCGGAGGTGTATATCTCCACGGGACCGCGTGGCTATTTTGGTACGGGAAAGGAACAGGTTTGGCTATTAAAGGGTGTCCGGGCTTTTGCGAAGCTGCGCTTTTAGTGAAGTATATCACCAAGGGTTTGGGCTTCACAACACCGCTCCCCTCCGTAGATTGCATGCATATATGCTGCTCTTCTTTTCCTTCAATGCCGACTTCCAGTCGACCTTGATCTATCATCCGCTGTAATAATTCCTCTACTTCCAAACACGTCTCCATGTCATGCATCTCGCCGGAGTGTAGTAGACAGGAATCCTCCTTACACCCACTATGAGAAATCACACCTCCTTTTTGTAGGGCCTCAAAGATAAACCTCCTAGGGGTTGCCACATCCCTTAAAGGTTTAGACCTGTGCGGCCTATCGGATTCAACTGCATTAACTGCTCCCCCTCCATGATTGGCGAGCGGGTTGGTTCTCACATTGGGCCGATCCTCTTGGAAAGTCAGCCATCCAGCATCCATCAAATGTTGGACCTTGTATTTAAGGGCCAAGCATTTTTCGACGGAATGCCCCGGGACACCCCCATGGTACTTACAAGTTGCGTTAGGGTCATACCACTTCGGGAAAGGGGGTTCGAGGACCCTTCCGGGAGTTACCACGGCCAAATGATTGGTGATGAGGGATGGCAGAAGATCTTCGTATGTCATTGGGAGTGGGGTGAATTCCGGCAATGGCCTCGGAGGGAAGTTCCTTGTCGTGTTGGAATTACCGGCCAGTCGAGTCGTGTTCAGAGTTGGAACTTGGGGAGCTTCCCTCTGGGTGGGTGCCTTAGGCTGCACGGGTGTTGAACTAGAGGCGTTCCCAGTTTGAGCCGAGAAACTTGGGTGATGTTGCGCGTACTGATGGGTACCATGAGGTGTTTGCTGGGGTTTGACCCACGCGGGTGTTGAAGAGACGGCATGGGCATCTCCTTCCTTCCTTTTTGCCCCTGTTGCCCCGACTCTTTTGGCATTCGCATTTGTGGAGGAAACGTAATCAAACTTTCCTCTTTTCAATCCTACCTCGATTCTTTCCCCGGCAAACACTAGATCTGCAAAGCTGGACGGCATGTAACCTACTAGCTTCTCATAGTAGAACACTGGCAGAGTGTCTACCATCATGGTGATCATCTCTCTCTCAACCATGGGAGGAGCTACTTGTGCCGCCAAATCCCTCCATCGCTGCACATATTCTTTAAAGGTTTCACCCTCTTTCTTGAACATATTCTGCAGTTGAGTACGGTCAGGAGCCATATTAGAATTGTACTGATACTGCCTTAGGAAGGCGGTAATCAGATCCTTCCAAGTACGGATACGGGAAGCTTCCAAATTAGTGTACCACACTACCGCGGCTCCAGCCAAGCTATCTTGAAAGAAGTGTATTAATAGCTTTTCATCTTTAGAGTGGGCGCCCATCTTACGGCAGTACATCTTGAGATGATTTTTGGGACAAGTCGTCCCTTTATACTTGTCGAAGTCCGGCACTTTGAACTTCGGGGGAATAACAACATCGGGTACTAAGCAAAGATCCGTCTTGTCTGCGAACGGATAATCCCCAAATCCTTCCACGGCCCTCAATCTTTCCTCTAGGAGATCGAGCTTCCTCCTTTCTTCAATTGCTGGAGACGGCCCTTCCATGGACAAAACTATTGGTGGTGCTGCGATGTTAGGTTGAGGCAACGTGCCTGGTGCCGGCCCTTCGGGGATCGGGGGATAGAACTCGACATCCCTTTGAGCATAATCTTGAGGGTCTTTGTGGACTTCGTCGGGCTGCTGAGGAGGCTCTCTTTCATGGACAGGAGAAGCAATGTGGCCCGCATCTTCTTGCAAGACGGGTGGTGAATAGTTGGGCGGCAATCCGTAAGGGTAAGCCGCTCGGTTGTATCCCAGGTGAGGGCTGCCATCGTGCCCCAGTGTGTCCCTTCCCCGTCCTACTATGTTTGAGGGAGGATGGTGCGTAGTTGCCAAGAGAGTCGGGTCTGCTTCGGCAGCCGAACTGACAGCGGCGGCGGTGGCCGCGTTCTTCTCTATGAGCTGCTTCATACTTAACATGGCCTCCATCATGGAAGCCATTTGTTCTTTCAGAGCCGACATGTCGGCTTTCATCTGTTCCTGCGTCTCCTCTTGATCACCCATCGTTCTAGATTTGGATCTGGTGCGATAGGGATCCCTTGCGGCGCGTTTAGTTATGGTGTTTTTCCCTAAAAAACCAAACGTGAGGAGTGGGTAAAGAAAGAAAATGCATGCTAGAGATGAAACGTAGGAGTGATTTGATTTGCACAAGCTTTTTGGAGTAGAAACATGGGACCAACTCATTTTATTTCAAAAAGGAAGTCGTATCTAGTCAAGGTCTGAGAGACCATACAAGTTTCCTAACGATTTCTAATTATGTGGGCCATTAAGTCTATCATATGCTGACAATAGCCGAGAAGCCCATGAATCTCTTCGGGGGCGGAGTAGGTGTCTGCATCGCCTTGGCCTTGGCTAACAATCGGGGAAGTTCTTGACTCCCGTTCAAGGTAAGAGCAAACCGATCCATCCACATGGTTGCCTCTTGGTGTAAAGAGTCGATCACCCTTCCTCTAGCCTCTTTTTCCGCGTATACTTGGGCATATTCGTCCGCAATCCTATGCTCGTGGGCCGCGGCTAGACCTAACTCTTCTTGGTACTTGGCGATGATAGCTAGCATGTTGGTCTCCGTCTCGCATAAACGCTGAGACAAGCTTCTTTGGACCTTGAACAGCAACTAACTCCTCTTTCAAAACGCGGGCTCCTTCACTTTCTTGTCTCCAACGCGAGCTTGTGACCACTGTTCTTCCTTCCCGCAATGCTTCTTTTCATGTCCGCCTGAGTGGGCTTATAGGCCTAAACCATACTTCCCACGATTTCCTTGGGTATTTTATCAGGCTAGTTATGCCGCCGTTGTTTTTGCCTAAACCCATCCCGGGTTCATAACCGTCCCCAACATAACTCGAGCCATCATTACCGCTGCATCGGACAGACAAGGCTGCCCAAAGAGGGGAGTCCACGGAGGAAATGCTGACCACCTCAAAAGACTGGAAAGCAGTTTCTAACGATTCTTCTGCGGCTTCCACATAAGGCATTGGAGCGTATGGGCAGGCTTACCAAGATATCTTCCTCGCCTGACACGATGACCAAGTGCCCTCCACTACAAATTTCAAGCTTTTGGTGGAGTGTAGAAGGCACAACTCCCACTGAGTGGATTCACGGCGCGCCCAACAGGCAGCTGTAGGGCGGGTTAATATCCATTATTTTGGAGGTGACTTGACAGGTGTGAGGGCCTATTTGTACTGGGAGATCGATCTCCCCTAAACCTCTCGGCGAGTGCCGTCGAAGGCCCGAACCACCATTGAACTTGGTTTTAATGGAAGCATTGAATGAGTAACTTCTCCAAAGTGCTCTTAGGCATCACGTTTAAACTGGAAACCATTATCGATGAGCACCTTGGCTACGATATGGTCCATACACTTGACTGATACGTGTAAACGCTTATTTATGCCCTCTCCCCTCGGCGGGGTTTCTTCTTCGGCGAAAGGCAAGATAGTTGTTGCACGTGATATTGGTTGACCAGCCCTCCGAAACCTCTTACCGAGATATCTTGGGCCACGTGAGCCCGTTCAGCACTTTTACTAGCAGAGCCGATGAGGCTCCGGAGCTTATAAGTAACTCCAACAGCGAGACCCTAGCCGGGTTTTGTTGAGCTGTTCGATAACTTGAATTCGCTCTGCTGAATTATCCGAAGGAACTCGCTGGCTTCCTCTAGCGACACCTCCTTTCTTACATCTTTCTCCGGGGGCCCCTTTGCTGGAATATCTTTATCGAAGCGTGGGGTGCTTCGCCCATCTTGTTCCTCCACCACTTTTCCTTTCCCTTGACTGTCGGCGGGTCGGACTGGAGGGTCCGGAGGTGCGAACACACGACCACTACGGGTCACACCACTCAGTTCCCGTGATATTTGTTACTTTAGCTGACAGCGAGCTGACGTCAGTGACTTCTTCTTCTTCTCCCCCGGAGGTGTATATCTCCACGGGACCGCGTGGCTATTTTGGTACGGGAAAGGAACAGGTTTGGCTATTAAAGGGTGTCCGGGGCTTTTGCGAAGCTGCGCTTTTATTGAAGTTATATCACCAAGGGTTTGGGGCTTTCACAACACCGCTCCCCTCCTAGATTGCATGCATATATGCTGCTCTTCTTTCCTTCAATGCCGACTTCCAGTCGACCTTGATCTATCATCCGCGATGTATAATTCCTCTACTTCCAAACACGTCTCCATGTCATGCATCTCGCCGGAGTGTAGTCGACACCAAAATTCAATGTAGGGTAGATCCCCGTGCGGTGTTAGCTGGAACATAGACGCCAACGTAGCAAGTGCGTCCGCCATTTGATTTTCCTCGCGGGGAACATGATGGAAGGAGATCTCATCGGAGGTCTTAGCCAATTCCTTGATATAGGCTTTGTAGGGTATCAGCTTGGGATCTCTAGTTTCCCATTCCCCTCTCAGCTGATGGATTACCAACGCCGAGTCGCCGTACACCTTGAGTAGTTTGACATTGGAGTCAATTGCTGCCTGGACAGCTAGGGCACATGCTTCATATTCGGCCATGTTGTTGGTGCAGTCGAATCCTAGCCTGGCTGTGAAAGGTACACATTGATTGTCCGGAGAGACCAACACTGCCCCAACGCCATGACCTAGAATGTTTGACGCTCCGTCAAACCATACAGTCCATTTGTCCCGATCTTCGTTCCAACTTTTCCTCGAACAAGGCCATGATGTCCTCATCCGGGAACTCCGGATGCATGGGCTGGTAGTCGTTAAGAGGCTATTGAGCCAAATAATCTGCCAAAGCGCTTCCTTTTATCGCCTTTTGGGTGACGTAGACTATATCAAACTCAGATAGCAAGACTTGCCACCGGGCGATTCGTCCTGTGAGAGCTGGCTTTTCAAAGATGTACTTAACCGGGTCCATTTGGATATCAACCAGGTAGTATGGCTCAGCATGTACTGCCTTAGGCGATGGGATGCCCATACTAAAGCACAACACGTTCTTTCGAGCAAGGAGTAATTCATCTCACAGGTCGTGAACTTCTTACTTAGGTAGTAAACAGCGCACTCTTTTTTCCCGGATTCGTCATGTTGCCCCAGCATACACCCCATTGACTCGTCCAAGATTGTCATGTACAAAATGAGAGGCCTTCCTGGTACTGGTGGCATAAGCACGGGAGGATTCATTAGGCACTTTTTGATCCTTCCAAAAGCCTCTTGGCAATCCTCATTCCACCGATCGATTTGGTTTTTGCGCAAGAGTTTAAACAACGGCTCACAAATGGCGGTGAGCTGCGATATGAATCTGGGCAATATAATTCAAGCGCCCCAGGAAACCTCGGACTTGCCTCTCTGTATGGGGTTCTGGCATCTCAAGGATAGCCTTCACTTTTTCGGGGTCTACCTCTATCCCTTTCTGGCTTACAATGAAACCAAGCAATTTCCCTGATTTGACCCCAAAGGTACACTTAGCGGGGTTCAACCTTAATTGATATTTCTTAAGCCTTTCGAACAACTTTCGCAGGTTGACAAGGTGTTCTTCCTCGGATTTAGATTTAGCAATTATGTCATCCACGTAGACCTCGATCTCTTGATGCATCATATCATGGAACAAAGCTACCATGGCCCGTTGATAAGTTGCCCCGGCATTCTTGAGTCCAAAGGACATCACTTTGTAACAGAACGTTCCCCACAGGGTGACGAAAGTAGTCTTTTCCATATCCTCGGGCGCCATCTTTATCTGATTGTAACCAGAGAAACCGTCCATGAAGGAAAATAGAGTGAAATTGGCCGTGTTATCCACGAGGATATCGATGTGTGGTAAAGGAAAATTGTCCTTGGGACTGGCCCGATTCAAGTCCCGATAATCCACACACATTCGTACTTTTCCATCTTTCTTAGGAACTGGTACGATGTTGGCAACCCATTCTGGATACCGAGCGACGGCCAGAAATCCAGCGTCAAATTGCTTCTTCACTTCTTGTTTTATTTTCAAGGAGGTTTCGGGCTTCATCCTTCTCAGTTTCTGTTTCACCGGGAAACACTCGGGATTTAGAGGTAATCGATGCTGTACAATGTCAGAACTCAAACCGGGCATATCTTGGTATGACCAAGCAAAGATGTCTTGGTAGTCTTTTAGCAGGATTATTAATTCTTCACGGATAGGTGCGGTAATACCTGTACCTATCTTTACTTCCCTCTTTCCGCTGCCAATTCCTAAGTCTACTAGCTTTATTCTTCTTGATGAGGCCCCGTTTCTTGGTCCTCATGGGTGACCATTCTTTCTAGTTCTGGGGGAAGTCCCACATCCTCATTTCCTTCATCTTCCGTTTGATTCATCTCTCGCTCGAAGTCGATAGGCGGGTCCCAGGTATTAGTACCTTCGGGGGACTCGTCATCGGATCTGCCGTTTCAGAAAAAGAAGTAAACATGCAAATGAATGAGAATGGTAGAGACCAGGAACAGATGAAGAAAGATCCTTGTATTATAAATTCAAAAACAAAAGACACAAAGCCTTAACAAAAGGAAAAACTCTAAAGCCTAGGCCCAACTATAGAGCTTTTAAAACCGTAAAGGTTTACATTATGCTCGTTGCGTAAATGCCGGGGCGTTCCTCCACTCGCCAATTTCCCAGCTGGAAATCAGGAGGGCATGGTCGTACCAAATCCAAAGTACTCGGAATATCATCCTCGCATATCGCGAACGCTTGACCTTTGTCTCCCAGACCCGTGCTTATAAAGCTTCTACTTATGTGGCAGGGCGGGCTTCCTTCACTTTCTTGTCTCCAACGCGAGCTTTGACCACTGTTCTTCCTTCCCGCAATGCTTCTTTTCATGTCCGCCTGAGTGGGCTTATAGCCTAAACCATACTTCCCACGATTTCCTTGGGTATTTATCAGGCTAGTTATGCCGCCGTTGTTTTTGCCTAAACCCATCCCGGGTTCATAACCGTTCCCCAACATAACTCGAGCCATCATTACCGCTGCATCGGACAGACAAGGCTGCCCAAAGAGGGAGTCCACGGAGGAAATGCTGACCACCTCAAAAGACTGGAAAGCAGTTTCTAACGATTCTTCTGCGGCTTCCACATAAGGCATGGAGGATGGGCAGCTTACCAAGATATCTTCCTCGCCTGACACGATGACCAAGTGCCCCTCCACTACAAATTTCAGCTTTTGGTGGAGTGTAGAAGGCACAACTCCCACTGAGTGGATCCACGGGCGCCCCAACAGGCAGCTGTAGGGGGGTTAATATCCATTATTTGGAAGGTGACTTGACAGGTGTGAGGGCCTATTTGTACTGGGAGATCGATCTCTCCCCTAACCTCTCGGCGAGTGCCGTCGAAGGCCCGAACCACCATTGAACTTGGTTTTAAGTGGGAAGCATTGAATGGTAACTTCTCCAAAGTGCTCTTAGGCATCACGTTTAAACTGGAACCATTATCGATGAGCACCTTGGCTACGATATGGTCCATACACTTGACTGATACGTGTAAAGCCTTATTATGCCCTCTCCCCTCGGCGGGGATTTCTTCTTCGGCGAAGGCAAGATAGTTGTTGGCAGTGATATTGTTGACCAGCCCTCCGAAACCTTCTACCGAGATATCTTGGGCCACGTGAGCCTCGTTCAGCACTTTTACTAGCAGAGCCCGATGAGGCTCGGAGCTCATAAGTAACTCCAACAGCGAGACCCTAGCCGGGGTTTTGTTGAGCTGTTCGATAACCTTGAATTCGCTCTGCTGAATTATCCGAAGGAACTCGCTGGCTTCCTCTAGCGACACCTCCTTTCTACCATCCTTTTTCTCCGGGGGCCCCTTTGCTGGAATATCTTTATTCGAAGCGTGGGGTGCTTCGCCATCTTGTTCCTCCACCACTTTTCCTTTTCCCTTGACGTCGGCGGGTCGGACTGGTAGGTCCGGAGGTGCGAACACACGACCACTACGGGTCACACCACTCAGTCCCGTGATATTTGTTACTTTAGCTGACAGCGAGCTGACGTCAGTGACTTCTTCTTCCTTCTCCCCCGGAGGTGTATATCTCCACGGGACCGCGTGGCTATTTTGGTACGGGAAAGGAACAGGTTTGGCTATTAAAGGGTGTCCGGGCTTTTGCGAAGCTGCGCTTTTAGTGAAGTATATCACCAAGGGTTTGGGCTTCACAACACCGCTCCCCTCCGTAGATTGCATGCATATATGCTGCTCTTCTTTTCCTTCAATGCCGACTTCCAGTCGACCTTGATCTATCATCCGCTGTAATAATTCCTCTACTTCCAAACACGTCTCCATGTCATGCATCTCGCCGGAGTGTAGTAGACAGGAATCCTCCTTACACCCACTATGAGAAATCACACCTCCTTTTTGTAGGGCCTCAAAGATAAACCTCCTAGGGGTTGCCACATCCCTTAAAGGTTTAGACCTGTGCGGCCTATCGGATTCAACTGCATTAACTGCTCCCCCTCCATGATTGGCGAGCGGGTTGGTTCTCACATTGGGCCGATCCTCTTGGAAAGTCAGCCATCCAGCATCCATCAAATGTTGGACCTTGTATTTAAGGGCCAAGCATTTTTCGACGGAATGCCCCGGGACACCCCCATGGTACTTACAAGTTGCGTTAGGGTCATACCACTTCGGGAAAGGGGGTTCGAGGACCCTTCCGGGAGTTACCACGGCCAAATGATTGGTGATGAGGGATGGCAGAAGATCTTCGTATGTCATTGGGAGTGGGGTGAATTCCGGCAATGGCCTCGGAGGGAAGTTCCTTGTCGTGTTGGAATTACCGGCCAGTCGAGTCGTGTTCAGAGTTGGAACTTGGGGAGCTTCCCTCTGGGTGGGTGCCTTAGGCTGCACGGGTGTTGAACTAGAGGCGTTCCCAGTTTGAGCCGAGAAACTTGGGTGATGTTGCGCGTACTGATGGGTACCATGAGGTGTTTGCTGGGGTTTGACCCACGCGGGTGTTGAAGAGACGGCATGGGCATCTCCTTCCTTCCTTTTTGCCCCTGTTGCCCCGACTCTTTTGGCATTCGCATTTGTGGAGGAAACGTAATCAAACTTTCCTCTTTTCAATCCTACCTCGATTCTTTCCCCGGCAAACACTAGATCTGCAAAGCTGGACGGCATGTAACCTACTAGCTTCTCATAGTAGAACACTGGCAGAGTGTCTACCATCATGGTGATCATCTCTCTCTCAACCATGGGAGGAGCTACTTGTGCCGCCAAATCCCTCCATCGCTGCACATATTCTTTAAAGGTTTCACCCTCTTTCTTGAACATATTCTGCAGTTGAGTACGGTCAGGAGCCATATTAGAATTGTACTGATACTGCCTTAGGAAGGCGGTAATCAGATCCTTCCAAGTACGGATACGGGAAGCTTCCAAATTAGTGTACCACACTACCGCGGCTCCAGCCAAGCTATCTTGAAAGAAGTGTATTAATAGCTTTTCATCTTTAGAGTGGGCGCCCATCTTACGGCAGTACATCTTGAGATGATTTTTGGGACAAGTCGTCCCTTTATACTTGTCGAAGTCCGGCACTTTGAACTTCGGGGGAATAACAACATCGGGTACTAAGCAAAGATCCGTCTTGTCTGCGAACGGATAATCCCCAAATCCTTCCACGGCCCTCAATCTTTCCTCTAGGAGATCGAGCTTCCTCCTTTCTTCAATTGCTGGAGACGGCCCTTCCATGGACAAAACTATTGGTGGTGCTGCGATGTTAGGTTGAGGCAACGTGCCTGGTGCCGGCCCTTCGGGGATCGGGGGATAGAACTCGACATCCCTTTGAGCATAATCTTGAGGGTCTTTGTGGACTTCGTCGGGCTGCTGAGGAGGCTCTCTTTCATGGACAGGAGAAGCAATGTGGCCCGCATCTTCTTGCAAGACGGGTGGTGAATAGTTGGGCGGCAATCCGTAAGGGTAAGCCGCTCGGTTGTATCCCAGGTGAGGGCTGCCATCGTGCCCCAGTGTGTCCCTTCCCCGTCCTACTATGTTTGAGGGAGGATGGTGCGTAGTTGCCAAGAGAGTCGGGTCTGCTTCGGCAGCCGAACTGACAGCGGCGGCGGTGGCCGCGTTCTTCTCTATGAGCTGCTTCATACTTAACATGGCCTCCATCATGGAAGCCATTTGTTCTTTCAGAGCCGACATGTCGGCTTTCATCTGTTCCTGCGTCTCCTCTTGATCACCCATCGTTCTAGATTTGGATCTGGTGCGATAGGGATCCCTTGCGGCGCGTTTAGTTATGGTGTTTTTCCCTAAAAAACCAAACGTGAGGAGTGGGTAAAGAAAGAAAATGCATGCTAGAGATGAAACGTAGGAGTGATTTGATTTGCACAAGCTTTTTGGAGTAGAAACATGGGACCAACTCATTTTATTTCAAAAAGGAAGTCGTATCTAGTCAAGGTCTGAGAGACCATACAAGTTTCCTAACGATTTCTAATTATGTGGGCCATTAAGTCTATCATATGCTGACAATAGCCGAGAAGCCCATGAATCTCTTCGGGGGCGGAGTAGGTGTCTGCCATCGCCTTGGCCTTGGCTAACAATCGGGGAAGTTCTTGACTCCCGTTCAAGGTAAGAGCAAACCGATCCATCCACATGGTTGCCTCTTGGTGTAAAGAGTCGATCACCCTTCCTCTAGCCTCTTTTTCCGCGTATACTTGGGCATATTCGTCCGCAATCCTATGCTCGTGGGCCGCGGCTAGACCTAACTCTTCTTGGTACTTGGCGATGATAGCTAGCATGTTGGTCTCCGTCTCGCATAAACGCTGAGACAAGCTTCTTTTGGACCTTGAACAGGCAACTAACTCCTCTTTCAAAACCATGCCATGTGCTCGCGACTGGTCCCTTTCTTCCCTTCACAACTTGAGTTCACTATTGCTACCCCATAGAGCTCCGCGAATTTTGTTCCGGCCATACTCTTCCTTGCGAGCCCTCTTGGTCTCTTGTTCAAGGGCTCTTGCGGTAATTGCATTCTCTTCCCGTAACCCGGCACACTCCTTCCGAACGTGTGTAGCGGCCAACTTGAACTTCTCCTTGGCAAGTTTTGCCTTTCCTAACTCGCTTTTGAGAGCTTGGACTTCTTTGTCTTCTTCCGGTGCTTCAAAATTCTCTTCGCTGACGACTTTTAACTTGGCGAGCCAATCTAAACCTCGTATATGAACTTTCAGCCATTCGTGGTACCCACCAATGATGCCATTACG
This sequence comes from Glycine soja, assembly GCF_004193775.1. Lineage (NCBI taxonomy): Eukaryota > Viridiplantae > Streptophyta > Magnoliopsida > Fabales > Fabaceae > Glycine > Glycine soja. The sequence continues at coordinate 38,595,737 of NC_041011.1, read as the reverse complement.
AATGCCTCTAAGCTCTTGATCTTTCCTTAACGGGGTTTCCCATGCCTTATGGATTCTTTGTATAGTCTTGGAATTTTGTGCGCCGAAATCCCTCACAAGGAAAGGAGACATGCTTTCTTCCGTCGGTGCTCCCCTCATGGGGTACCCTAGTTGTCTTATAGCGAGCACGGGATTGTAGTTAATACAACCCCTCGTTCCTACCAGCGGAATGTTTGGGTATCTTCCACATGAGAAAAGGACTCCTTCTTTTCCTTCCTTCCATCGGGGGAACCAACTGATTGTTCTACCTCCTATCCCGGCCAAGAGCTGGTCCCAATCTATTCTCCTCTTTTCAGTACACGAGCGATGGCTCAGGAGCGGACATGGATGTCTTGTGTCTTGTTGGAACAAGTGCGAAACCAACCAAACACAGAGGGCGGGTAAGCAACAGATGATCCGTGCGCTACTCTTTTCGCACCTTCGGTCAAACGTGTCAAATAGATCTGCCAAGACAGCTACCACCGGACTTTCCTTGCTATGGTGGTAGGCAAGGAAAGCGTCCATTGCTGCTAGGTCTACCAAACCATCCACGTTTGGAAAGAGGACGACCCCAAAAATTAGCAAAGCTAACACATCCATAAACGGGATCCAGTCTCCTTGATGGGCCATACCCCTCGCCTTGTCTTCTAGGTACTTCTGTGGTAGGCCCGCTATGCCGTTCCGAATCTGTTTTATGCGGTCCAAACCTCTTGCTGAATCCTTGACCACTGTTGCAATTCTGCTCAAAGAGGGGAGACACCCGGAGGAAAGATATGGTTTTCTTTCCCCGAGGGGACATCCTAGAATTTCCTCAAATTCTTCAATGGTTGGTACTAATTGGAAGTCTCCGAATGTGAAGCACCTCAAAGGCTGGTCGTAGTATTGGGTAAGTGATACAATGGCTTCTATGGACACCTCTGCTATGGTCAACTCTAAGATCTTTCCGTAAGTCTTGCGGAAGGTTTGCATTTGGAGGGGTTCCATCAACCGCCCTAATTCCTTGATGCTAGTGGTATCTAGGCTTTTGACCTTGACTTGGTAGAACCTCTTGCCGGTTTGATTTGTTCCCATGCTTACTAAAGTGAGATAAAAGCTGGTGCAAATCAAAACTCCGATATCTCATGGGTGGGATGGATGAATGCATGATGGAATGCATATGACACAGATGCAATCTAGGAATGCGGGGGTCCGGGGAATTTGTCCCCTTCTTAGATACGACGTCTAGGGGTAACGAAATGCCCCAACGCACGTTTTTAAGAAGGCGACACGGACCCTCCGTTGGTTTGTTTACAGTAGGGATCAAGACAGAACCCATATGCAATGCCTATGCAAAAGACACAATGCGGGAATGTGCACAGTATGACAATATTTACCGAACATAAGCAAAAGGGTATATGATACTCATGCATGGCAGTGTGAAAAATGGCACGCAGCGTGTTTGCTTCGTGCCCCTATTTAAGGGACCTACAAGGGAGAGAACTAACTAGGCTTTTAGCAATAATCCCCAAGGTAGTTATATCTCTCTTGATGGTTTCTAGAGGTATCATCCCCTTTGAAGAACATATTGTAGCAGTAGGGACTACTAGCAACAATAGGTTTTCAAAGAGAAAAGCTCTAGATGAGGGTTCACTGTAATCAAGCAAGTCGGAGACCTAGCATGATCACAGATTCACCTCCACTCCTTATGCTCCCATGAACCCGGGTATAGGGCCCTTTTTCACTCAGTGTGTGCAAATAGTGTTGGTGTTTGTGTGCATCAAATGAATAAATATTTACTTCATGCATACATTTAAAACGCACTAAAAGCAACAAAGAGTTTATATACACAAGAACATAATGAAAGGAAACCAACAAAGGGGTAAGTCACGGTAAAACATTGCACAAAATTAAATGGCCTAACTCTCTAAAAATAGTCCCCAGTGGAGTCGCCAACTGTCGCAACCTACCCTTCGGCGGGAGGGCGACGCGTGACTCGCGGGATGCGTGTTCCACGAAAGGAATACGCGCGGAGTCGCCACCAACGTTTATTTGAGGAAAACGTCGGAAAAACCGGAAAAGACGCGATCTACGAACTTTTAAGTGAAAGGTTCGGGAGTTGTATTTACGCACGGGGAAGGTATTAGCACCCCACACGTCCGTCCCAAGGGACGGCAACCTTTAATCGAATGTGCAAACGTGACTTTGATTTTTACGTTCCCTTTTATGTCCTTATATCCTTTTTATATTTTTCCTTTTTTTGTGGTCGACAAGGGTGTTTCCCTTTGCTCCTACGTATTCCTCAATTTGGGATGAGAAAATCAGACCTACGTAGTTCTTTCTTATCAAGCGATTCTTTTTTACTTAAGTGGTGATCATTTTAAGGCGTTGGACCTTAAAAATGATCCATTTTACTTAGTGAGAAATTGAAATGACAAACTTCAAAAGCCTATTTTTGTGGACGAGCTTGACTAGGCGAATTGATTTTAGGCCTTAGTTTCACTTTAGTTATTAATCAATTCGATTAAGAATGAGAAATCCCAAAGAGAAAACGTCCGATTGATTTCCCGCTTTATTTTACTAAAAGATGTTTTTTGATTATTATATTATTTTTTTACCTCTTTTTTTGATTTCCAACGTGGTTACGGCACGACCGAACGGTCGGAATTTATTTTAACCGAAGTTAACGGATAATACAATTCAAATGTTCGATGGAAATTTATTTTACTTTTAAGTTAAGCGAGAAATGACTTAAGTAAAATGGCTTAAGCACGTCAAGAGGGGGTATAAAAAGTAAACAAAACGAGAATAAAAATGCACGAAACACAATGTGGACCACCATGGGTGCATAGAATGAATCGAAAAGCTTGGTTCGAGGTACTTACCCGTTGAAGATCGAAGAACGATGAAGAACGAATGAAGAACGTCGAAGAACGGTTGAAACCTTTGCGAGATTCCTCACGGAAAACGTTATGGAAACGTTTCGGAAGCGCCTCGGCTTAGATTTTCTTCACGGAAACAATTTTTCCAAGCAAATTCGAAAGAGAGAGAAGTGCCTAAGGGGCTGAACCCTTTTCTTCTTCACTTCCTCCCCTATTTATAGCAAAATAGGGGAGGCGGTTGCCGCCCAGCTCGCCCAGGCGAGCCAGGTTGCTTCCTCCAGAAGCAACAGCCTTCTGGAGGAATATTCTGGAGGGCCCAAGTGGGCCTGGGTGCTATTTGCACCCCCATTTTTACTAAGTACACCCCCCCTCTGCTTTTTTGGTGATTCTTTTTTCGTAAAGTTACGGAAACTTACGAATTTCGTAACGATACTTGTTTTCTTTCCGTAATGTTACGGAACCTTGCGGATTACATAATCATCCCCTTTTTGACTTACGGAATGTTACGGAACCTCACTTAATTATGCAACGATACTTCCATTTGATTTCCGGTGTGTCACGGAAACTTACGGATTGTGCATCATTATATTTTTTGGTTTTTCGGCATGTCCTGGAATTTCACAAATTGCCTAATGATGGATGCCAAGCACCTCACAAGGACCAAAGAAAGGTCGCATGTCATCAAGCAAAGGTCCCCGGACGAAATTAGGGTATGACAGGCCTACCCTTGGATCTCTAGCCCAATCTACTTGGAGTCTTCTACCCAATGCCCTTGCAGGATAGAATTGCATCATTCCCTCCACCTTGGAAAGGGTTTGACCTCAAATCCCGAGGTTCTTCATACTCTGGGCTCCTTCCCTCAACACCTGTAAAAAGAACAAAAACATATGTATTAGTGGTGTTTGGTATATTAAAGTAAGGTAAGGTCTGAAAACCCATTTCCTGGGCATCTTCCCATGAAGGAACATGGTTTCTCACCAACTCAATGAGTGGTGCTACAAGTATAGAAAAATATGGGACAAACCTTTTGTAAAAGTTTGTTAAGTCATGGAAGCCCCAAATTTTTCTTATACTTGGTGGAGTGGGCCACTCAGGAATGACCTTTATTCTCTTAGGGTTCATGGGACCCCCTTGATCACTATTTGAAAAATTAAGAAAAGTAACGCAATAAAACATACCTTTTTCTGTATTTTCATATTGATTATTCCTACCAAAAAGTATGACAAACCTAAGGTGTCCCATATGAGTACCTAAGTTTGTATTGAAACTAAAAATAAGAACAAACCTACCTAATGGGTCCCTATGTACACACACCATGAAGATGTTAGGTGTACGAGTGATTTTACAAAAGAGGGTTGCACCACTCAAAACATTCATCATACCACCTATTTTAGGGACTTGGTGGGTAATAATAACTATTTTGGGCACCAACAAAGCACAAGGATTTAAGCTCTTGCGAACCAAACCCTCAACCAACAACTTCTTTACTTGAGGAATAAACTCAAGCCCAAGAGGTGTGGCAATGCTAGCAAGTGCCTTTTTACAAAAGAGAAAATGTGGAGGTTGTCTAAGAGGGAAAGTTTCTTTAATGTTTGTCTTTATTGTAAAATGAGTTTCCTTCTTAGCTAAACTCTTGGAGGAGACACTTACCTCCTTACACTTCTCTTTAACCACTAATGGTTGTCCTTCTTCTTGGGGGTAGATTTCTTCACTAGATTCTTCCCCTTTTGCTTTTTCACTTTCACTAGAGGAAGGTGAAGTAGTAGCCTCATCTTGACTACTATAAATGTCTTGGCCCCTCATAATCATGGTTTTTGTGGTGGGGCATTGAGAAGTAATGTGTCCTCTTCCAAGACATTTAAAGCACTTTATAGAGCTAGTTTTCTCTTGCATACTAGCCTTAGGGGCTTGCTTTTCCATTGTCTTCCCCTTATCATCTTTGGGCTTAGAAGGTGTCACCCCTAAGATGCCTTGACCTTGGTCTTTCTTTAGATAAGAGTGAGAGCCATAAGATTTTGAAGTAGACTTCTTTTTAAGTTGTTGCTCTACCCTTATTTCCCAATCTAAGTTAGCCTCTACATTGTCCTTCCCATGGAAGTATGAGAGTTTAATGTTAGCCTCTTGAGGCTTTCTTTCCTTTTCTCTTCTATGGGAGTGAGGTCTAAGATGTGACCTATGCCTTCCTTCGTAATAGTCACGAAGTTCTTCACTTAGGCTTTTGCAAGAGTTATGACTACTATAGGAGGCATGTTTTTTTCTTTTCATTTCTTTCATTATTTTTCTTCTTTCTTCCTCTCTTATTTTCTTTCTTTCATCTTGACTTATTTCTTCCACTCTTTTTTTTCCTTTTTCTTTTCTCTCTTGTTTTTCTTTCCATAACTTGAGGGAACTCAACTCATCTAAAATTCTAGATAAAGGGTCTTTATGACTAGTACCCTTGCCATTAACACTAGATGAATGATGACTCATGTTGGTTCCTAAGTTGTGGTTCTTTCTTGTTGGAGGTTTGAAAATAAAAGGTAAAAGAAACTATGGTTGAAACTAGCCAAATAAACACTAAAAGAGGTGTGAAAGATAAGGTAAAAAACTAATTGGAAAAAGGAAAGCTATCTAGGCGGTTTGACAATGGAAGGTAAAGGAAATAAGCTATGAAAGTAAGCAAGAAATGTAAACTAGGCGAATCCTAAGAGTGTTTGGATGACCACATTCAAGGTTCCCAACAAAACACTCACTATCCTAAGGAAAATTGCCTAAAATTATTACACACAAATGGAAGTTTGGTAACCTATTGAAGGCTCCGAACACACTTCTAATGAAAGTCCTTTTTGTTACAAAACTTGAAAGCAATGAAGGTAAGTAAATTGCAAATTACAAAATTACAAAACGGTCCTCAATTTTGGTGGTTGTTCTCTCTTTGGTGATTCACTCAATTTGGAGTGCTTCTTAGTCCAATAGCTCTTAAGGTGGTTGGCCCCTTGCTTCTGGACTCAAATTCTTCAAGGGATGGCACCAATCCTCCTTGCAATTCCCTATATGGCAACCCACAAACAAGGAAACAAAGAGACAAGCAATAACCAAAGACCAAAAAAAATGAAATGAAAGCTAAACCAATGGAGTTTTAACAAGACAATTTTTCAAGGATTATTCAACAATTAAAGCAATGAAAAGGACATAGAAGCAAGCTAGGACTCAAAGAGAAACTTAGAATGGCTCTAGAGTAGAGTAAAAAAACTGAAAAAAAAAGACTCAACAAACCTCTAGCTTTGGCACTTGTCTTCACACTAATTTTCAATTGAAATTTCCAATTATAGAATAAATTTTGAGCCAAAACAACAAGCACACTTCCTTTTCACCTTTTTTTTTTCTGGATACTGATTTTCCTGCCAACTTGTGTGATTTTTCGTATTTTTTATTTTTATCCAAATCACTTGTTTCTTTTTTTATAACTTTTTTCCAGATGTCTAGAAAGTTCAGTAAAAATTTTAGCTCAAAATTCGAAGTAACCAATTCTCAGTAATTTTTACAAGTTTGTATGTCCAAGCTGCCAGTACCAGCGATTTGTTTCTTTAAGCATGGTATATTGATTGCCTTGGGCTTACTTTCAACCTTCCTATGTATGTTGAACTCACTAGGATTGTTTAACACTGTTTTAGGAGTTCAATATTCACTTAGGATCAACATTTCAGCCAGCAATTCAATCACCAAAACTCAAATTCACAATAGACACAATCATAAGGAAACCTAAAAGTTCAAGAAAAGGTTCACAATCAAAGACTCTCTAAGAATTTTGCATGAACATGTTAAGCACTAATTAACATGAAAGATTTGACTCAAATCAAATAGTAGGCTAAAAGAATTTCATACACTCATGAACAAATGAGTTAGACAAAGAAACAAGAAAATAAAATTCAGCACAACATAAGAAATCTTATGTGACAAGTTTCATGACTAGACATGACTTCTATGACAAAACTACAATAGGTGAACAAGTCACTCTAGATTTTTGAGGTTTTCTTCTACTTTAATATTTTTTAAAGAATTTTATGGTTTAGGTTTCAGCCACAAAAAATAACAAGACAAAACTCAAAGGAACCTAAACTCAACACAATTCATGGTTCAAGAACAAGAAATTTGAACCATAGAAAATCAAATCTAGTTTCTATAGCAAGTTTAATCGGTGGAAACTTCTAAAGAATCATGTTAACAACATTTAGAACAAGACATGTGAGGAGATACATGGAGAAAAATGAAGAAACAACAATGGAAGAGAAGGTAAAGAAAAAAAATTAATGGAGGTTTAAGGAGCACCTACTTGAAGCTCTTGTGCTATGATTACCACTTGATGGAAGCTTGCTTGTGGGGCTTCTATGGAGGCTGGATCTTTGAGCTTCAATGGGGTCCTTTAATGGTGATTTTCCACCATGGAGATGCAGCGGAAGACAAAGGAAAAGAGGTGAGAGGAGGCGCCATCCATTAAGGAATAAGCCATGGAAGAATGAGCTTCACCACCAAGATGAGCCTTGGATAAGAAGCTTGGAGAGGATGCTTCAATGGAGGAAAAGAAAGAGGGAGAGAAAGAGGGAGGGGGGAGCACGAAATTGAAGGAAGAAAAAGGGAGAGAAGTTGAACTTTGAGTTGTGTCTCACAAGACTCTCATTCATCAAAGTTACAACAAGTGTTACACATGCTTCTATTTATAGACTAGGTAGCTTCCTTGAGAAGATTTCTTGAGAAAACTTCCTTGAGAAGCTTCTTTGAGAAAACTTCCTTGAGAAGCTAGAGCTTAGCTACACACACCCCTCTCATAACTAAGCTCACCTCCTTGAGAAGCTTCCTTAAGAAGATTCCTAAAGAAGCTAGAGCTTAGCTACACATACCTCTCTAATAGCTAAGATCACCTCCTTGAGATGAGAAGCTAGAACTTAGCTACACACCCCTTATAATAGCTAAGTTCACCCCCATGACAAAAAACATGAAAATACAAAAAAATGTCCTTACTACAAAGACTACTCAAAATGCCCCGAAATACAAGGCTAAAACCCTATACTACTAGAATGGCCAAAATACAAGGCCCAAACGAAGGAAAAACCTATTCTAATATTTACAAAGATAAGCGGGCTCATACTTAGCCCATGGGCTCGAAATCTATCCTAAGGCTCATGAGAACCCTAGGGCCTACCCTTGGATCTCTAGCCCAATCTACTTGGAGTCTTCTACCCAATGCCCTTGCGGGATAGGATTGCATCACTTTCCTAGATTGGTTTAAAGATACAATCTTTGCTTATGATAATGCTTCTGAAACATTAAGAAAGCTAGCAGATGGGCCTAAAAGAAATGTTATAACTTGGCAAGGATACGATATAAACAAGTATTCCTTTTACACAAAAGCACAAGACGAGAAAAGTACAATGCCAAATAGTGGGGTTACACTAAGGGTTGAATCTCAACACTTTGCTAGTGTACATGATGACAATCCCCGTGTAGCTTCCATCCTTTACTTTGGTTTCATTGAAGAAATTTGGGAGCTTAACTATGTCAAATTTACTGTCTATGTTTTCAAATGTAAGTGGGTTGACAACAATATCAATGTGCGGACTGATGATGTAGGATTTATGTTGGTAGATCTAAAGAAACTCACTTACCATAATGACCCTTTCATCATGGCAGAACAAGCTAAACATGTATTTTATGATCAAGACCCTTGTGATGAAAGGTGGTCAGTGGTTCTACACGGGAAAAAAATTGGTGTTAACGTTGAAGATGATGATTCATACATTGATACTTCATTTCAGTCCATTAAATTACATAAGTTATTGAGTTTTGTGATAATGTTGAAAATTAATGTTTTTTTCTTTACAAACAAATGGCTACACCACCTAGCTCTCCTTCTTCTCCTCCTCCTACTGGTGTAGGATCACATTCGTCGTCTACCTTGAAGCGGACAAGAAAAGCCACACGCCTAAGATCATTGGTGACTAGACCAGTTGGGGCAGAGAGACCCTTGGTCCATGTGGATTTTGCGACTGAGAAAGCCGACAGTCCCCACAGAAAGAAGTTAAGAACATATTTGGGGATCATTGCTCGTGATAAGGTGGATGTGACATACAAGAATTGGAAACGAGTCCCTACTGCTTAGAAGGATTTGATATGGGAGGATATTAAGGTATTTTAGTTAAATGTTGCATTTTGTTTATTAACAATAAAATTGTAATTTAGTAACAATAAAATGCAATTTTTCGTTTGTTAGGCTGAATTTGATATTCCTGAAGCATCTGATACGAGGACAAAAAAAAAATACTTTAGACTGTGGAGGGGCAGGCGGTGGAGACTGGAGACAATTTAAGTCTGATTTGACGTCAAAATGGACACTTGCAGTCGACAACGACAGTGTCGATGACACTGTATGCAAAAAGTATGACATTAGCAAGAAGAAATGGGCCCCCCAATTTTGTCAAAGCCGCAGAGACCCTTCGTGGGAGATAACTTTGTGGTTTTCATTGTTTTAAACTTTAAATTTACTTATTATTGCCAGTAATGATAACTTTCGATAATCTTTAATTTTCACAAGACGTGCGAAATGAGGCACAAGCCATCCAGAAACAAAACAGTGTCCCTCATGATCGAGGCCATATCCGAATCAAATAAACATTAAAAATGCAGTATCTAGGAAGTGATCCTAGGTTGTCTCCCAACGAGCAATGGTCAACCAAACATTCATAACAGATAGTAATAAAATAGTAACGAATTGGGGGGTTGTTTGTTTTGTAAATTAAACCACAAGCAAATTTGAATTAAAGAAATAACAGAATTAAAATATGTTGTTCCCCCTTGATTCACAAGCAAGTCTCTTATCCTAGGTTACGAGGATTTATCCCTAATCAGTTCAACCACTTAATCCAACCCTAAATTAAATTACTAAGCAAAAATTAACATAAGGTTGTCATTATGTGATTAAGCAACACATACACCAATTAATCATGAACGAAACTGATCATTAAGCATGAACGTAAATTAAACGCATAGACAATTAATCAAGCACTAAGCATGCATGGATTAATAACAACAAATATAGAGCAATTGGTGAAGAGGAAAAAACTGATCAGAATTCAATAGTAATAACAAAACCTCAAAGAGAGTTGGGCTTGATCCTCAAGAGAAAACAACGCTGGAGACTTAGCCTTCCATTAATCAGCAGAAAATGAAATTGCAATTGGAAGCAGAAAATGAAATTGCAGATTGAAGCAGAAAACGAAATTGCAGAAAACGAATTTTATTGCTACGTGAACAGTGTGCATGAACAGTAAAAACTGGAATTGCAAAACCCTAAAATTATTCTCCTCTACAAAAACTCCTTAAACTAAAACTCTGGTGCTATTATATAGGTCCTCAGCCCCAAAGCTTACAAATCTGTTTTAAGTCCAAGCCCATAAACAAAATAAAATAAAATCTGGACAAGATAAGATAAGATTGGATGAAATAAAATCTGGACGAAATAAAATCTAGATGAAATAAAATCTGGATAAGATTTCATAAAATAAAATTGTCTGTTCTCTTCAAGTCCAAGCCCAATTCCGGATTCAAGCCTAATTGCTTATAATTCTCCTGAAATTAAATTAAAAACACAAAATTAGTCAAGTAGGCCCAAATGATAAAACTGCATAATTAATTTGACAATTAAGGCTAATCAGTAATTAAAATGGTGACAAAAAGGGTTAAGAAATAGGAGAAAATAATGACACATCACCTCACGTGTTGTCTCGTGGGGGATATGAATTTCTAGAAAACAAGTTGATGGAGGAGAAGAAAAAGAAACAAATGGAGGAAGCTGCTAAATCTGGAAGCACTAACACTGTCATTGATCCTCCATCTCCCATCATACGACACGTGAAGTGGAAGATGGCCTGTACCGAGAAAACTGGGCAAATGACTTCTCATGTAGCTAAGGAAATTGTTGACAAGATTGTAAGTCACTTTCAATTGTGAATTGCAATTATTTATGTTATTGTTTGCTTGAGTAAATGAATAAATTTGTTCGTTACAAGATTTCTTGGAGGAGCAGGTCTCACAGGGTTCCTTTGTCGCCCATGGACGTCAGGATATACAAACTGCTGCCATTGGGTGACCAGAACACCCTGATCATATGCATGTTGCTGGGCCGGTGTCATGATCAAGCAATACTTAGGAATGGCTCCAAGTACCTCCTTCACGTCTTCATCCATGGCTCTCGAAGACCTGGAGAAGCTAATGCAAAAAAGTAGGGAGCAACTGGAGGAGTCGATCTCAGAAAAAGTGACTCGAGAACTAATGTTGTCCTTCAACCAGATGCATCCCAGTTTCAATCGCAGATGCAATCACAAGGACTCGCACTGCCTCCTGAGCCTGAGGTTGGTCCTTCAGCTGCTCGTGTCAGCACAAAGGAGAGTTATGTTGATCCCTCAAGGAATGATCCAGACATGGATGACTCAGAGAAATGTGGGTTGTACGTCGAAGATAATCCTCCCCGCCTGGTTGCTCTAGGAAGACTTTATGAGGGGTCGACAACCGTTCACAACATCCCTTTGCGCCATGATCAAGTCAAGGTTGGTGTTGAGGAAGTTAGAGACGCAAATGCTCTTATTCCTGTATCCACTGAAGAGGTTTAGTTAGTAGGGCAGACATTTAACACCTTCGTTGCTTGGCCAACACATCTTGTCAAGTGTTTATCAGAACACATATTTCACTATCATTAAGTGTTTTTTTCCACTTAAAGTGTTCATTGTAATTAAATTATGTTAATTACCTGTGTTGGATAAATAAGGAGTTATGGAACCGACAAAACCCGCAGATAGGCCGGATCATGATGTCGATGATCCCCTATATCTGATGACATTGACCATCCCACAATTTTTTCTTAAGCTGTTGCAAGTTATGTGGGATGCTACCATGTTTGGGGTGTTTAATGACAACTTCCCCTTGTACATAAATCATGAAGATCTGTCTGAAATAACACATAGTGGTCAATGTCTTAGCATCTCTGTTATATAGTTGTGGATTATGTAAGTCAGTTTACATTATTGCTTATTACCTAACTTATTGTTTTAAATTCATACATAATTTACTTTATTTTAACAACAATAGGCATATGATTGAGACAAGTATGCAAGTGGGGAATGATGATGTGTATGGATTCCTCGAGCCACAGTCCATATAGAGATCTGGGCAATCACAATTTGAATCAGAAAGTTATATTAAGAATTGGATGCAGAAATAAAAAAAGGATGTGTACATAGGAGCCTACTTGAATGGGTAAGTTAAACTGAACAAATGAATTTAAATAATGTATAATAGTATAATAAATTATACTTTTTTCCACTGCAGTGCACATTGGCAAATGGTCATCATTTTGCCTAAGGAAAATGTTGTCATCTGGTTTTGTTCGTTGCATAATAGGCCAGACAACTACCTCAAAAGAATAATTAACAGGTCAATTCTATTTTTCAATACATTTGCATTAGCATTAGTCGGGAACATCAATATTTTAATTGTACAATATGCATCCATGTTTGCATTGAACAATGTTTTGAAAGGACTTGATGATACTCCACAAAGTAAGTCCAATGCTGCTACTAGGTGGGTTGTTGTTAAAGTAAGTCATTTAAACAATGCTTCTAGTTATATTTTAATACTGTGTAGACTAAAAACCGATGTTGTATGTATATTTTAACATCGATTTTGTTAAAAACCGATGTTGATATGAAGATATATGACTTTTTTTATAATTCTTACTATAGAACATCAGTTTTGTGAAAAACTAATGTTTTCATTTTTATGTTAACATCGGTTTTACAAAACCAATGTTAACGGTATTACTTTCAATGTTGGTACTTTCAACATCGGTTGTTGAAAGTCCTTAATAACTGATGTTAAAAACCTATTTTCTAATAGTGTGCGTAAGTCGTGTTTTAAAACACAACTTTGTCTTTCTTATTTATTTTTTTTAAAAAAAAACATCAAAGTTGTATTCTCATTCACCATTTCTAAGTTTTTTTTTTAATTTTTAAAAAATCGAGTATGTTGAAGTCATTTGGTAAATCACGACTTTAGTATTTTATATATTTTTTGTCATAGGTGAAGTTGTGAGTGCTTGCATAACTTCTCAATTTAATTTCATTTAAAAAAAAACATATTTGAAAGTGAAGAAATTTATTTTAAAGTTAATTTATTTATGGGGTTTTTTTATATTAAATAATATTTATTGATAAAATATAACAAAAATAATTTTTTAATAATAAAGTGATAAAAGAGTGGAATTTTATATAACTTGAACAACAATAATTAACTAATTAAATACCAAAAAAATAAAATATTACACACTATTTTACATATTTAATTGTCTATATAGACAATTATGACGATAATGTCCTTTAGTTCGACACAATGAATATTTTTTAGGATTATTTGGAGTGGCTCATCCATTTCATTATATATGTGACTAATACTTGGTCTTCCTAATTTCTTTCATGACAATCACAAATAAACTTTGGACTCTTGTATCAAGACCAATAGTCTTCATTTCCAAGGGAGTGAAACTCATATTGATAATCTCCCTTCTTAACATGTTTTTACTTTGGTAAGAAAGGTCATAGTGCATCAACGTGTTATATTAGAAAGAATGGTAATAGCATTGGAAAAATGGTATGAGTTCCAAAAGGATCCTTAGTCAAAACTAACATTCAAGGACCCAAGAAAATTTGGGTACCAAAATCAAAATATGATTATATGATTGAAGGACTCCTTGAAGAAAAGTTGATACATTGATAGCGATTGCTCCAAACACATGACGGGAGATGCATCAAAGTTTATTTATATTTCTCCCAAAAATAGTGGACATGTGATCTATGGAGACAACAACAAAGGTAAAATTCTTGGCGTTGGAAAAATAGGTACGAATCCTTATACCTCAATAGAAAATGTTTTACTTGTTGATGGTCTTAAGCATAGTTTATTAAATGTTCATCAATTATGTGATAAAGGCTTTTTGGTATCTTTTAATTCTCATAATTGCTTTTGATGAGACTAACTCTTTTAGGCCAAGAAATGGTATTGCTCTATTAATTCATTATAAATTGTTGAATGTTTTTCTTCTCTCTGCTCATGATTTGTTTTTGATGTTAACAAAGGGGGAGAGATAGATAAAAGATAAGATAGTAAGGGGAATTATCTATTTTTTTAGACAGTTTTTTATATATGAAATCTTCAACTGTTTCATATAAGCAATCATTGCAAAATCAAAGGGGAATGAACGACACAAATAGATATTCTTTTTACTCCTTACCTAAAGATGGTTGTCATCATCAAAAAGGGGGAGAATGTGAATGAATATCATGCAGGTTTTGATGATGCCAAAAATGTTACTTGATGAGCATGGATTGAATCAAGTCAAAAGAACAAGATCAAGTAAGCTCTAGCTTCTTTAGGAATCTTCTTAAGGAAGCTTCTCAAGGAGGTGAGCTTAGTTATGAGAGGGGTGTGTGTAGCTAAGCTCTAGCTTCTCAAGGAAGTTTTCTCAAAGAAGTTTCTCAAGGAAGTTTTCTCAAGAAATCTTCTCAAGGAAGCTACCTAGTCTATAAATAGAAGCATGTGTAACACTTGTTGTAACTTTGATGAATGAGAGTCTTGTGAGACACAACTCAAAGTTCAACTTCTCTCCCTTTTTCTTCCTTCAATTTCGTGCTCCCCCCTCCCTCTTTCTCTCCCTCTTTCTTTTCCTCCATTGAAGCATCCTCTCCAAGCTTCTTATCCAAGGCTCATGTTGGTGGTGAAGCTCTTTCTTCCATGGCTTATTCCTTAATGGATGGCGCCTCCTCTCACCTCTTTTCCTTTGTCTTCCGCTGCATCTCCATGGTGGAAAATCACCATTAAAGGACCCCATTGAAGCTCAAAGATCCAGCCTCCATAGAAGCCCCACAAGCAAGCTTCCATCAGAAAGTCTTGTTATTCTCTTTCAAGACCTTGTTATTCGACATTATTGGATTACTTTCCTTCACTAAACCTTCATGGAGAAGTATGTATGGCAAAACTTTATTACTGTTATTCAACACATAAAAATTAGCTTGTTGCAAATCTTATACACTTGGAGTGATAACATGCAGTCCTCTTGAACCCTTACCTCCCACTCTTTTGTCATGCCAAGACTCTGGAAGCCCAACAAGTTTTGCTTTTTCAATGTACTCTGAACAAAATTCAATGGCTTCTTCTGCAATGTACCTTTCCACAATAGATGTTTCTGAACGGTGCAAATTCTTGGTATACCCTTTCAAGATCTTCATGTACCGCTCAACCGGGTACATCCACTGCAAATAAATAGGACCACAACATTTGATTTCTCTGACTAGATGAACAATTAAGTGAACCATGATGTCGAAGAAAGCAAGAGGAAAATACATCTCCAACTGACACAATATAATAGCAGTCTCATTTTCCAACTCATCTACCTTGACAGGATCAAGGACTTTGTTACATATGGCATTGAAGAATAAGCACAGTTGAGTTATGGCAAGCCTAACTTTGTTAGGCAAAATGTCTCATATGGCCACGGCTAACAATTGTTGCATCAAGACGTAGAAATCGTGAGACTTTAAGGCTACCAACTTAAGATCTATCAACTGCACAAGGCTCTTAATATTTGAAGAGTATCCTTGTGGGACTTTCACACGACGCAAACATTGCAAAAACTCATCTTCTCCTTTCTAGACAAAGTATGACAAGCTGGAGGCAAGTATATTTTTTTACCAACAGACTTTGGATGTAACTGCGCTCGTATACCTATCTCAGCTAGATCTTGATGAGTATTCAAACCATCTTTCGTCTTACCTTGAATGTTAAGAAGTGTACCAATGACACTAACACATACATTTTTCTCTACATGCATAACATCAATACAATGTCTAACATCTAGATTATACCAGTACGGAAGATCAAAGAAAATTGACCTTTTCTTCCATATACAAATCTTACTTTTTTCCTTCTCTTGGGTCTTTCCAGATATAGTATTCAGGTGTTGAACCCACTGAAAGACTGATCACCAGTTAATGGTATCGGAGTAGTTTCATGCTCTTGACTTCCATTAAATGCTTTTTTCAATCGCCGATAAGGGTGAGAGGTTTCAGAAAACGTCGATGCCTAGTGTAGACTTTTTTTCTACTGTGTTTCAGTTGTATGTAGCTCGTGTCTTCTTCACAGATGGGGCAAGCACGATGGCCCTTAACACTGTACCCGCTCAAATTCTTATATGCTAGAAATTCATTAATGGAACAAAAAAGCATTGCACACAAATGAAAAGTCTAATTTCGAAACCCATCAAACACTAAAACCCTCTCGTCCCACAACTTTGTCAAGTCTTCAATCAAGGGACTCAGATAAACATCAATGTCATTTCCTGGCTGTCTTAGGCCCGATATCATCATAGACAACATCATGTATTTTTGCTTCATGCACAAGCAAGGAGACAAATTGTAAATTACTAGCAAAACTGGCCACGAACTGTGTTGAGTGCTTAAATTTCCATATGGATTCATTCCATCAGTGGCTAGTCCAAGCCTAAGATTTCTTGCCTCTTTGCTGAAATTTGGATACAAATGATTAATCTTCTTCCATTGGGAGGAATCAACCGGATGACGGACCATTCCATCGCAGTTTCTCCCATTTACATGCCATGTAAGATCTTTTGCGTCATCTCCATTAGCAAACAGACGCTTAAACCTTGGAATGATCGAAAGATACCACAACACCTTCGTTGGGGGTCCCTTCATTTAGTTTTCGTCACTACTACACTCGTCATCATCCTTCACTTTGTACCATGATACCCCATACCTAGGGCATTTATGCATTTCTTCAAACTCATGTCTATACAATATGCAGTCATTAGGGCAAGCATGAATCTTCTGATACTCAATACCCATCGGACACAGTATCTTCTTGGCCTGATAGTAACTTTTTGACAACGTGTTTTCCTCTGGAAGCATATTATGCACTACTTGAAGTAGTGAACTAAAGCTTTTGTCACTCCACATATATTTGGCCTTCACATTAACTAGACTTAACATCGCTAACAACAACGTCAAGGAATTCTTGCACCCCGGATACAAAGGCTTCTTTGAATCAGTTTGCAATGTATCATACAGAGACGCATGTGCTTGTTGAAAAGACTCTTAATCATATCCTCCAAGTGATCTCCTATTTCTACATCAAACAGTTCAGATTGGGACATACTCTACATGTTTGTCAATTCACCATGTCTCCACGTTGTATAATTCTTCTTAATCCCATCACACAACAAATGCTCATGTATGTTGTCAAGTATTTTCCATCTCCCATTCAAACAATTTATGCACGGACAAAAAATTTTTTCCATCCTCATCCGATCGACTTCTTTCCGAAGCAAATTGCAAGAACTGTTCCACGCCTTCCTTATACGCAGGGCTTATGCGACTTTCATTCATCCAACTTCGATCCATCTAAATAATAACTCCGTGATACTCACAAAGTTATTCAATGCATGAAAATCTCACTTTTTCATTAAAGGTGTGGCCTTATCCCATTCAGGTAGACATTTTTTTATGGTAGATTCATACGTCAAGGTTAACTCTCTTTTGTTAAATTTGATGAAATTTCAGCAGCATTTCACATTGATCTCTAAGTACACGACATGAAAGCGATGACATTAATTCCCCGACAATCAAGTATGCACTCAGAGAACAACTAGAAATGCATTGTTCCAAAATTTCATCAAATTCAACAAAATAGTCTTAACCTTAACACATGAATCTACCATAAAAATATAACTCTTCCCAAATTGTCCAAACGGACAATTAGAGATTCAATACAATGATTAATGCAAACTGTCCGAAAGAATCATTGTATTCAATCTCAAACGGGAATTTAAGGTTCACTCATGATGAACAAAACTTGTATATAAAGCACTGGTCATTAATCACAGACAACAACGTACAAAAGCATTGGTAACAAAAATGAGCATCAAAAGTTTATGAAAAACTTTTGTACTTGGATGATGATCAGTATAATGTCCAACAATGAATGTCGTGATCACGATGTAAACAAGAAGGCAAATAGTGCCTACAAAAAAATTAAATATTTGAATGCTAAGTGAGATATAAGACAAACTTGGATATATCAAGTAAGACTTTACATGAAATGAACAATGACCCTTGACTTTATATTTGAATGCTTCCATGTAACTACATTCAAGTTTATATATTATATTTGTTACTGAAATAGATTAAAAACAAAACACAACCATAAACAGAAAGAGATATAACAAATGAATAATACTTCAACTCATACGGGTATATCTGTATTAAGTCTCTTGGTCAGGCATCTCCTCCTATTAGTGTTTTTGCTGCAGGTCAAGCAACAACTTATAAAATGTTTCACATAATTGAGAGAAAGCTAGAGATAGATGCTTATGACCCAAACAAAAAAATACTAGAGGATATTCACGGTGAAATTCATTTAAAGGATGTTTTTTCAGCTATCCAGCCAGACTTGAGGAGTTGATATTCTGTGGATTCTCTCTTCATATACCTAGTGGCACTTCACAGCCAGGTGAAGTTCTTATTCATGGAACTAATGTGAAACACTTCAAAAATTGGTGCAACATTTTGCAAATAATTGATATGGGTCACAATTACTTCATTGAATGTATTAATGGCCACATTCCCTAAAGTTGTCGAGTTTTTTTTTGCCAACATACTGCTAAGATATAATGACCATCCAAGCCATATAGTCTGAGAACTAAAGGACTAACTTAGAATCACATATACATTAGACCTATACACTTGGATTAGTCCCCTTTTGATTAAAAATATGTATTGTGGAAGATTATTAACTAGTCTGTTAATAGATTGGCAAGTGTACCAATTTTATCACAAGTAGTAAAGATTAAATAGAAGACTGAGTGTTGAGTCAACAGGGACTTTACTTGTACTTGCGTTGGTAAATACCCAATTTGTAAGCAATAGAAGAAGTAGAAGAGGAAAGAAATTGTAACTGTGAAAATTAAGGATAAAAGGGCAAAAGGAAAGATAAAAAGAAAATTAAACAATAGCTTAAATGCAAAAGATGAGTTCAGAATGCAGTTATGTTAGAGCCTAACATGCCTAACTACCCTTGATACAATATTAATGTTTTTCTCTATTAACTGTTTTCTCAATTTCCACCCACATCTATTAATATGCTTTCCCCTGATCCCTCACGATAAAGAGCCTAATTTATGTATTCTCTATCCCAAATCCCTTTGCAAAGATGGAATCATAAACAACATTAAGCATAAAGATGTATGCAGAGCCACAACAAAGTCACTCTATCCCTAGCAATGCAATGTTGAGATGTCCTTTCCTAGTTCTTTAGACATTACCATTTTCCAATGAATAAACCATAAAAACATATGCATGGATGGCCAAACCACACAATAACAATGAAAAGTAGAAAAGGAACAATAGAAATTGAAATTGCATTAATAGAATGGCAGTTACATTACAAGGGCACTGGCTGCTAGGCTCCAATAGAGGGGGTTTAGCCTTTCATAGCCATGAGAGACTTTACACCTCAGAGGCTAATGAAATAAAGGGCTGGATGACTAGTAATAAGAAAAAGGGGAATGGCTAAGGAAGAGGGTTTCTCCTAAGGGAGAGACTCAGACTTTGGATTTCTTCACTGGAGAGCTCTAAGACTCGGTGTGTCTTTTCCTTCTGCCTCCTACTCCTTTTATAGGCTTGAGGTAGCTTACTTTTCACACTAACTTCGCATTGAGCATGCATCTATGCGTTGAGCGTGCCCTAGGCTTTTCTTCGAAGGTCTTCTCGTGCTAAGCCTGACCTTCACACTGAGCGAGACTATGTGCGAAGCGAGAGTTGCATGCTGAGCGAGACTTGGAGCTGAGCCTGGTTTTGCCCACTGAGCGAGAGTTTCATGTTGAGCCAGCGAGCTGTCCAATTCTTCCAACTCTTCTACAATGATTTTTCTTCCACATTTTTCATCAATTTTCCTCTAAAGCACTTCAATTCTTATTCTTTTGACTTCTGCTAATAAAAAATTGCACAGATGTTAATTTTTTCATTATTTCATTAAAAACAATAATAAAGTGAAGAAATTATTATCATTATTAACCAAAAATGACTATCAATTTAGCTCAGATTTTGCAGTTATCATAGCCCAACAAATCCATTATATAATAATTATAGAATACATGAGTCATGTGACCAAAAAATAACCACAGCTACCAACAATTAATCTCCTAGTCCTCAGTCATGGAAAATCTCTTTTTTTTTTCTTTTTATACAAACCATTTAAAGTGAACTATTTTATTCACACATTACAACCCGCGATACATATAGGAAAACATGGTACATGGTACATATGCACAAGAGTGCAGGATCGGATTATTTTTTTGCTAAGTTGAGCATCAAATAGAAGTAGTCTACAAAGAACTGAAAATTGTGAAAATACTTAAAGATTCCCCTAGATAATCTCACACCCTAAAGTCTTCGAAAATATCATCCTATAATTAATTAAATAGATAAGATGAGAGCATACCCAAAATTTGTTGAACCCCTTGACAGACTTACGAGAAGTGAGCACTGGTAGCTTGCATATATATCACCCCTAACTAGTTCTAGAAACTTATGATATTATGATGTTGTTTCATGTGTGCACTTGATGTGATATGGAGAAGATCATGGAGGTTGATGTGCATCCATTGACAGTAGCAACTCGAAGGTCCTAATCAAACAACATGAAAACATGGTTTACTATTAGAGTTATAGTAGCTAAGAAAACATGGAGAAAGCATGGGTATCAATTTCTCTTCCATCTCCATTTCCTCCTCCCCTTTCAGGATGTGGTTCTAAGTGGATGCAGGGTACATTGTATATAAATGAATGTAGTAAAAGGCCACGTGGTTTTATGGGGTTCAGAGCAGAGTGTATAAAGTATGTACTACCAAGAGCTCCCTTCGGTTCAGTGGGTCTTAAGAAATTCTAATCAACTAAATTTCTAATCAATGAATAAGAACTTCGCCATAGTTTAGCACTCTATTCAAACATCACCATAGTTTAGCACTTGAGTTATTATATCAACCACAAATGTCCACAACTTGAGAACAAAAAAAGAAGCAAAAGATGGAAGCTGTTAAGTTGGTGATCCAAGTGAGAGACCAGACACAACTTAAATGTTGTTAAGCTGTTAAGTTGGTGCTGCCAACTTGCCTCCTATAATACATATGATCCCACACTTGAAAATCCTTTTTTTTTGGTATACACTTCAACAACCACATAAATAGCAGTTTCTAAATGATACTAACACACAACAGTTACCTCATATTGGTTTAATTGTCTGTGTTTACCTAATTATATCTAAAGCACTTAATTAAAAAAGAAAACAACAAGGAAGAAGCAAACTGAAACCCCCTAATTACATATTACAGATACATAACAAGTGCTTATGCTTGACCAACATGTGGATAAAATAAAAAAAAAAAGGTTGCAACAATGGTATTGACAGAGTCGCAAAAAATAAGGTTGCAACAAGGTGTCATGGTGGTGAGGTGTCATGGTGGCAAGGTGTCACAGTGGCGAGTTATCACGATGGCTGCAGAGAGAGATAGAGTCACGAAGTATAGCTTAGACGGAGAAGAAGAGAGTGCGAGGAAAATAGGGCTTGTGTTCTAATATTTTTAAATGTAACTTCAACATTCGTTTTCAATACAAAACCGATGTTAACCAAGCGATATAAACGTTAACATCGATTTTATGGCAAAAATCGATGTTAACGAAGTAATGTTAACATTAGTTTTTAAAAAACTGATGTTAACATAAGTTCGTTAACATCGATTTTCTGCAAAACCGATGTCAACTAATGCACATTATTTATAATTATGCCTCCGCGTTTATGTTAACATCGGTTTTATCAAAAATCGATGTTAACCTGACGATGTTAAATCTACATATTCTAGTAGTGCCATGGATCGTAATATATTCAAAATCTACCAATTCCTGCAATTTTTTTAAAAAATTAACTCGTTCATGTAAATTTGCCTACAACAACACAAGTGACATGCTACTACGAAATACTACAGAAAGATCAATAAGAATCAATAAAAGAAAAGGTTTCCCTTTCGATTCATTTCACATTATTGAATTTGAAAACCACATCTCTCGCTAATTAATATTATGTATAGATTTGACCACCGACAACTACCATGATAATCACACAGTGCAAATCTCCATTAGATCTTCTAAGTTTAGGTCCTTGGCCTCTACGACACTGTGCTCCATCTTGACATGCTTGTAGGCTGTAGCTGTGGCCTCCCTTCTTCAGCGACCCACTCATTCCCGTCGTCGATTTCTGATCCTTTCATGTCTCCCTTCAAACTTCAAACACACGATCTAAGAGAGAGAAAGGTTGCACATGAGTTATTTTTTAGAGAAAAAACACATGTAAAAAGTTTTATACAATCATCTAATCACAATTCATTATGTATGATAAATTTGTTGACTTTTATGATAATTATCTTAAAGTAATTCAAACGGTGACTTGTAATTAAATTACAAAGTAAAATTATTTTACACTATCAGTGCATAGACATTAAATTCTATTTTTTTAATAACTAAAAAGAGCAATCAAGTGTGGCAAGGAACATGTACACCTTGCCTTCCTCTCACCCTTCCTCTCATCCATCTAAATTTAGCTCTTCGTATCTGAATATCCCTATAACTTGTGTATTGATAACTGTTAAATAATTGTGAATTAATAGTAGAGAATCAGTCAAATTTTGGCTTAAAATTAATTATTTAGCAGTTATTTGTGATTAAAAGTTAGAAAATTAATTAAGTTTGAATTTCTGGCCACAAATATCAAAACTGAAGGTACAACAAGCAAAAAGGCAACAGAAATTGAAGAAAAAGAAGGAAATCTGAAGCAGGCCCAGCCCAACACACGGGCTTAGCGCGCGTCACGCACTAAGCATGCAAGGCAACACAGGCACTAAGCAAGGCATTAAACACGAAGATGCAGGATTCGTTACGAGTGCTAAGCGTGAGGTACACACTAAGCGCGCGATCCAACAGAAGCACACGCTAAGCCCACAGAACGCGCTAAGCACACGATCTGAACACGCTAAGTGCGAGGTATCGCGCTAAGCGCCCCTACGAAGGCCCAAAGCCCATTTCTGCACCTATAAATAGAGATCCAAGCCAAAGGAGAACGTACACCTCACCTCAGAGCACTTCTCTCAGCATTCCAAGCCTGAGCTCTCCCTTTTCTCTCTATATTCTTTGCTTTTAGTATCCATTTTTTCTTTCACCCCAGTTGTAAAGCCCCTCAATGGCCATGAGTGGCTAATCCCTTAGCTAGGGCCTGGCAGGCCTAAAAAGCCAACAATGTATAATGTACTTCAAAATTTATCAATGCAAAGAGAATTCCTTCCAGGTTTTATGTTCTAATTCTTTTCTTTTTATCTTGCATTTATGTCTTAAATTTATTTTGGGTTTTATTTGCTCGGAAAAGGGTATTTGCTAACAAGGGTTTAAGAAGTAATGCATGCATCATTTTTAGGGGTTATCCGCTTGGGAAAGGGTAACACCTAATAGAACAAATAAAGAAAAGGATCGTCGGGTTAGCATTGCTAGGCATAGAATGATGGCCCAATGCCCATGCATTTAGCAACATCTAGAATTTAACCTTAATGAATTTTAATTATTGAATCTTCACAAAGGCATTTGGGAGATAGGTAGTTAAAATAGACTTGTCATCGTGAGGCATCAGGGGCAAGTAAAATTAATAGATGTGGGTAGACCCAATTCAACTGCATTGGTAATGAACATCATAATTTCATACATTGTAGGCCAATTAGGTTTGCCCGGTCTTGACATTTTCATTAATTATCTTCCTAAATTATTTGATCTAGTAGTAGCAATTTATTCTTGCGCTTATTCCTGTTTTACTATTTACTTCTTACTTACAAATTGAAGAGTATTCAATAAAGTGCAATAAAATCCCTGTGGAAATGATACTCGGACTTCCGAGAATTACTACTTAGAGCGATTTGGTACACTTGCCAAACACCTCAACATGTATGGTGCAAGATCCATTACTCTTATGTATGGTATTTATTTTCAAGAAATGATGTTGATGTGTTTTTATACGTTTTAATGAGATTTATTTACATGAGTTTTACAATGTAGTTTATTCGCATATGTTTTAAAAAAATAATAATAAATTACTCAAGTTTTGAAGAAGATATTAATTTATTGACATGTATTTCAAGAATAAAAAGAATTAATGAGAGTTTTCAAGAATATGTGGGGGGGGGGGGTTGAATTCTTCTACTAACATTCTAACAAAAACTAACAACTAATATTAATTTATAAAAATAAGAGAAGAGATGAACATTTGATATCAAACAAATAAAATATAATTCTTTTGTTAATCATAAAAAAATTTTGAACGTTACAAATTTGATTCTTCAAGAATTTTGGTAGCACTGAATTTTATATTTGTGATAAAAAAAATCAATAGGAAAGTATATATATATTATTTTTAAATATAAATAAATTATTATTTTGAAACAAAAAATATGTAAAAATGTAGAGCAACACATGACATGAGCTTTCTTTGGTTTACATAGGCTTGCCAAAAAATAGGTCAGTTTGACCCACATGGATTGACCCATCATAGGCTCATGATTAAATAGATTGAACCAACTTAATTTACCTTTAAGTGAATTATGAAAACATCAACCTGGTTCAACCCACTCTAGATTGACTCACCAAATTGATAACAATAAAATAAAATAATTTTAAAAAAATATTTTTGTCTTTTCTTTATTTTATAAAATGACATTTTTTTTCTATAAAAAAACATCCAGATGATTAAAATACAAATACAACTAATAGATAAATATCTCAAATAACCATTCAAGCATTTAATATTATCATTAAAGTAATTAGTCATTCAAATTTCTCAAATGCATGAATATAATTCAAAAATCTTAACAAACCATATAATCATAAAATAAAATTGAATCATTTAAACATTATTCATAATTCAATAATATTAAAATCTTAAAATTAAAAATATCAAATTAAAATTACATATTGTTAAATTTTGAAGTGGGTTAACTGGTTCAACAAGTCTGACCTGTAGGTTAAGTAAGCGGAATTAACTTCTAACAATATTATAAAACTTTGGATTTTTTAGTTCAGTCTAATCCAAATCCGTGCCTCACTGATTCAGGCTTACTATCATACCCTCCCAAAAGGAGGAAATATCTAATATGTGGGTTGAAATTTACCGATTCTACGATTGTCGTGCATCTAATATATCTAAAATAAAATAGTAGTCCAATGAAAACCCTATTTTGCCCATGCCTAAACTTTTGACACATGGCCCATTTCCCAGTTTTATGGTCTTTTCACCCCTCCATTTTAAACCCTGTTGGCCAATGCCACGTGTCTCCCAGTTTGCTCCTCTCATCTCAGTGTGGACATATTGCCGGCGCTTGCACTCTGCAGTTTGCCTGCTTCCCCTGCTCTCCATCGAATTGTCATGTCTAACATGCAGAGTATGGCCTTCTAAGGTCAGCAGAAAAACCGGTTCTTCTTTTGTGTTAGGGGTTCATCATTGAAATCTTGCTTCTTCAATTTTCGCTACTTCATGGTTTTGTAAGGTCACCCACGGAGAAGCATCCAGCAGGCAAGGTTTTTTTGTTTGTTTGTTGTTATGCATGTTTGCTTCCTTACTAATTGTCTTCGCTTTGCAAGGTCACCCACAAAGAACCATTCATCAGGCAAGGTTTTTTTTTGTTTGTTTGCTGTTATGCATGTTTGCTTTCTTACTAATTGTCTTCGCTTTCTTTGTTTCCAGTACTAAAACTTCTCCAATGACACTCACTTATATTTGTTTGTTATTATGCATGTTTACACTATTTATTCTACATTTATGTTTGATCCATCTTGGTTTTTCAGTATCCATTAATGGGTGGTTGTGATCTTAGGTTGCACAAAAAATTATTTAACTCCCATTCAAAGTTCACAAAATAGGTCTTAGAAGATTAAAAAGGTCCTCCCTTGACTTGGTTCCATTGCCTGTTGCTTAAAAGAGTAGTCCAATATTTTACTTTCCTTTTTGACTTTGTAACTTTCAATCTTCATGGGTACTTGAGATTCAACATTTTTACCCCCAAAGTTTCAATTTTTTTTAAACAAATGCAGAAAATAAATTGAAACAGATTCGCGAGTACTTGAGATTCAACATTTTTACCCCTAAATTTCAATTTTTTAAAACAAGCGCAGAAAATAAATTGTTGCTTTGTTGAGTGGGGCAAAAAAATGAAGTTTTAAACTAGCGTAGGTCTTCTTTCTACTCTCTGTTAGTTTGTATTATTTTTTTGTTTTGTTTAATTATTATTATTATTATTATTATTATTATTATTATTATTATTATTATTATTATTATTATTATTATTATTATTATTATTATTATTATTATTATTATGTAGGCTCTAGCTGAAGACCCTTTTTTTATGTTGTAATGACAAGAGTGAACATTGATATTTTTCTTTGAGGTTCCTGGTGTGTGTAGGTGGTGATAACAAAGAAAACCATTTTTCTTTTAGGAAGCGTTAACTGTCATGCGGTTACATTGTTAGTGAAATGGGTTGTAAGTTATGTGTTTGGTGAAATGCCTAAATGAAGTTTTAGTTTTTAATCTTAAAAATTCATGTGTGTGTTGGTTTTGGGATACCTCCCTGTTTATGATTTCTGAATTATCTATTGCAGAAACAAGTTTATTTGATAATAGAGTATGCACCCAAAGGTGATCTTTACAAGGAATTACAAAAATGCAAATATATTAGTTAAAGGCATGTAACTATTGTAAGTATATATCATACAACAACATTCCTTCTTTTCCTCTCTCCATATGTTGTTGTTTGTGGATTACAAAATTCCATATCGACTGATAAATTAATGTTTATTTTGTGATTGAGGCAGTATGTTGTATCATTGGCCTGAGCCCTTATATATTGCCATGGAAAGCATGTAATACATAGGGATATTAAACCAGAGAACCTTCTTATTGGTTCACAGGTGATCTCCCATACCCAGGCTGCTGTTATACTTAGATCTGCTTATTAACAAAAAAAAAAGTTTGTGATTTCTTATATTTGAATTGATTTCTTCATGAAAGGTCTCAATGTACACTGAAGCTAAGTTGGCATTTTTCATATTTCTGTGGTACCCTAAAACTAAGGTATAAAATTACTTGCTCTATTAGAAAGTCTGGTATCATTTTCTTATTTGCTTCTCTTCAATATGATAGTAAAATTTAAAATTTGTGTTAGGGAACAACATATGTGTATGACTCCTTCTTCAGACCATATGTTGCAAAATATGCGACAAAAATTGATTGCAACTTATTGGAACTAAGGACAAGGGCAAGGGATATTGCAGTTTTGTATTGGCAAAGAGCTTTCAGTTATAGAATATGACATTTTGCAATTTGTTGCTGCACAATCGACTCCAGCTTCTCGACCTGCTTAGGTAGTTTCTATTTTCTTGATTGATTTTGGTTTGGACTAATTACTCTATGTTTTTTTCTTATTCATCAAAAATTCTCCAATGCTATGGGTTAAAGTATTTTGTGGAAAAAGATACTAAACAAGTCTTTGTAAGAATAGATGGGAATTGGAGAAATTTTTGAATATTTATTTGATTTAGTTCTAGACTGATTTATTGGTTGCAAGTTATGTGTTTGATCAAATGTCAAAATGACATTTTTGGGTATGTTTTGTTATTTCTTATTTTAATTTTAAATTTATGACACTTTTAACATTATTTATTTTTCACATGGGAACTTTTTAGTTGATTTCATCAGTTTGGTATTATCTTATAGAATAGAAACTTTTCACATACAATCTTTGGCTATTGTTAGTAAATGGAACCTAATGTTTATTGCACAGATTTAAGTGAAGGGGCAGAGGATCAATGGAATGTTCAATTATGAAATTTGATGCAAGACCACTATAAAAGTGAGCATTGACACAAACAAAAGTGAGTAATTGTAATCCAGTTGATGATTGAGTAGAAGATGAAAGCTTATAGTGGAGAAAAGATGCAAGACAAAATGGAGAGAAATGAAGGTATTAGTCTTTGTTAGAGATTTGAACCTTCCCTCATACCTACTATTTTGTTTGCTGCTAGCTTTAATTCAATTTAGCTATCCACCATTTTTCCTTGCATTATTTAAATTCTACCCATCTTAATTTTTTGCTTTATATTTTTTAATCATTTAATTTAAACCTGATTCTTGCTGGGTTTCAGTTGGTGATATCTAATTATGATACCATTGATAGGGTAGTGTGCTTATTGGATAAAAGCATTTTGAGTGCACATCCTCTGATATATTTGTTTTTCATCTTTTCTAGACTCTAGAATGTCATGTCTCCTGATAATTGAGATTATCTAGTTTTTAATTTTGTCATTAAGTTAGGCCATTTTTTTATATAATCTTGGACTGCTTTTGTCGCTCAACTTCTTTGTAGGGAATGAAAAGAATAATAGCTTCAAATAGGTAGGTTTGCAGTACCCTAATAGTATTTTCTTATGTATATATTCAAATTAATTTCATAGCATCTATTCAATGCAATGTTGTTGGTACTCTTATTGTATTAATTTATATATTGAAATTAATTTATTCTATAAACCTGTCTATATTTTCTTATTGAAATTGATTTTGAAAATTTGGAGCTTAGAATGCCTCAAATTGCTTAAATCACCTACTTGGATTTGTTAACTGGATTTGTGATCCCTTTCATCTTATTTATGTTGTTTAATTACTTTTTATAGATCTGGGAAAGGCTTCGTGGTGGCTTTGATGAGATTGGTCGGTGGAATTCTTGTCCACTAGGACTCCATGCAGATGGCATGTGCTCATGTGAGTCTTCCCCAATGGGTGAGGAATCTAGCACTCAAGCAAGTATTTCAAGAATAATCATGTTGGCTGAGGCTTTGTTTGGGGTTTTAACCTTCTCTCATACTTACTGTTTGTTGCTAGCTTTAATTCAATTTAGTTGTCCACCATTTTTCCCTACATTATTTAAATTCTACCCATCTTTATTTTTTGCTTTATATTTTTTAAGCATTTAATTTAAATCTGATTCTTGCTGAGTTTCAGTTGGTGATATCTAATTATGATACCATTGACAGGGTAGTGTGCTTATTGGATAAAGCATTATGAGTGCACATGCTTTGATGCATTTGTTCTTCATCTTTTCTAGACTCTAGAATGCTATGTCTCCTAATAATTGAGATTATCTAATTTTTAATTTTGTCATTAAGTTAGGCCATTTTTTATATAATCTTGGACTGCTTTTGTCGTTCAACTTCTTTGTAGGAAAAGAAAAGAAGAATAACTTTGAATAGGTATGTTTATTGTATTAATTTATATATTGAAATTAATTTATTGTTATTCTTCAAATGAAGAAAGTATTGCATTACCTAAGTGCATACCCATTTAAAAAATGTAACAATTATATTATTTATACAATAATGTTATAATATTATATTTCTTCTTTATCTCCGTCTCCATTACATCATCTTGTAGAAGCAAGCCTCATGATGACGAATCAAGTATGATTCAAGTAGTTTTGATGATGAAAAAAAGCCCAAAAGAATGATGTCAAGATTGAGTCAACAAGTTCAAGATCAAGATTGATTTCAAGATTCAATAAAAGACATCAAGAAGAATCAAGATTCAAGAGAAGATGAATTCACAAGGGAAGTATTGAAAATGATTTTTCAAAAACCAAACATAGCACAATTTTGTTTTACAAGAAAAGTTTTCTCAAATTTTTCTAAGTTACCAGAGTATTTACTCTTTGGTAATCGATTACCAGTTTCCTGTAATCGATTACCAGTGATAGAATTTGATTTCAAAAAGTTTTAACTGAATTTGCAACGTTCCAAATGATTTCTAAATGGTGTAATCGATTACAATATATTGGTAATCGATTACCAGTGTATCTGAACGTTGAAATTCAAATTCAATTGTGAAGAGTCACATCTTTTCATAAAATGCTTTGTGTAATCGATTACATGGTTATGGTAATCGATTACCAGTGACAAGTTTTGAATAAAAAGTCAAGAGATGTAACTCTTCCAATGGTTTTCTTGACCAGACATGAAGAGTCTATAAAAGCAAGACCTTGAACAACTTTTTAATAACTAGAACTTCATGAACAAATTTTGAGAAATCTTGAAACCTTTACAACTCATCTTTCTTCTTCTTCCTTTGCCAAAAAGCTTTCTAAGCTTTCTGTTTTCCAAACCTTGTTCTTCTGCAAGTGAAAATTCTGCAGAAAACAAAAATGTGCTATATCTTTTCATTCTCTTCTCTCTTTGCCAAAAAGAATTCAACAAGGACTAATCGCCTGAATTCTTTTTGTGTCTCTCTTCTCCCTTTTCCAAAAGAACGAAGGACTAACCGCCTGAATTCTTTTGTGTCTCCCTTCTCCCTTTTCAAGAGAATTCAAAAGGACTCAGTCTGAGAATTCTTTTAATTCTTCCCTTTCCCTTAAACAAAAGATTTCAAAGGACTAACCGCCTGAGAATTCTTTGTCTTAACACATTGGAGGGTATATCCTTTGTGGTACAAGTAGATGGTACATCTACTTGGGTTGTTGTAACTGAGAACAAGAGAGGGTACATCCACTTGGTTTTTCAAAGAGAACAAGGGAGGGTACATCCCTTGTGGATCTTTGCTTGTAAAGGTTTTATAAGGTTGAAAGAAATCTCAAGAACTGCAGGTTGCTTGGGGACGTGATGCAGGCACGGGTTGTTGCCAAACCAGTATAAAATTCTTGTGTTTGTCTTCTTCTTTCCTACACTTTTAATTTCCACTGTGTACTTTACTTTTATGCTTTACTTTTGTTTAGTTAGTAGTAAAGCCTAATTGAATCTAGTAACATTAAGAAGGATAAGTTTTTAATTAGTCAAGGTACATTAATAATTAATTCAACCCCTCCTTTCTTAATTATTCCGAGGCTACTTGATCCAACACATCTGTTGTTATAAGTTACTATAACATACTTTAATTTTATATCTTTTCTTCCTATCCTTTTCATGGCGGTAGAAAAAAAATTAAATTATTGTATACAAATAATTTCATAAAGATATACTTAATTTTATATATTTTTACTGTAGTACTTAATAATTTTCTTAAACAATATTACGAATACATTCTTATCATGATTTTAAATGTTTTTTTTGAAATATTCT
This sequence comes from Glycine soja, assembly GCF_004193775.1. NCBI lineage: Eukaryota > Viridiplantae > Streptophyta > Magnoliopsida > Fabales > Fabaceae > Glycine > Glycine soja. Next base: position 38,564,530 of record NC_041011.1, on the reverse strand, counting down.
TTTAATAGTCCCGTTTCTTTAGGATCACATGCATATTATATAATTCTATTTTTATTAGTGTAGATTATATAAATTAAGAGTAAACAAAATTATTTTAATTTTTCTTCTATTTTAATGATTGTGTTACTCAATTGATTTGGTTGGGCATTTGAAGAAATTTATTTTTATCATTTTTCTCACTCAAAGACATGATATAAGAACAAAATAGTGTGAGGAAAGTTACAAGTGATGTTGCTTTTTCTGAGAATAATGAAATATCTTTGAGATTTGATAGTGTATGCATGTACATTGATCAAGAGTTATGATGGAAGAAAATAAATATTTTACCTGGACTCAACTTTTGATGGTAAGGAGAAAATTTTGAAAGTTTGTATGACTTACTTTCCATTTTTAATACCATATATTTCATGATTTCTTGATTTTGGATCTGTCCTCTCTCCTGTCCATTTTTCCGTGTCTCTTATTTGGATTCATAACAACATAGGGAAAAACTGGTATTGAATGGAGTTTGAGGTTGTCCTTGCATTGGAAAAAAGAAAACTGGTCATAATTTATTGAGGTTTGAGGTTGGATACTTCGAGACATGATGATAGGTGTAATTAATTGTATTTTTTTATGAGCCAAAAGTGGTTATTGTATATATTTTCTGTTTTTGTCATTTTTATGTCATTAGAAGTATGTCAATTGCTATTATAAGAAAAAAACAAGGAATCGGAGGAGAAATATGTATCATGATCTGATTGATTCTTAATCAAATCACAATTTTACTACTAAAACCAAATATATATATATATATATATATACATATATAGCAGAACCACCCATGCCTATGCACGGGTCCAAGGCTAGTTTATTAATAATGGTTGTGCTGTAATTAATAAACTCCATTACTCTCCGTAATATAATTATCAATGTTTATATAGTGGTTCGGAATATGAAGGAACTTTCTCGCTCGGTCGTGTTTTGGGGTCATTTTTCCGTGTTGTGCTAGTTGTAGGATATATGACTGGCTATATAAGCCTGGTTTATCAAGTAATGTAGTTTATGATTTTTTTTTTATTTTCCGCTAGATTAACTTTTATCTTTGTTACTTTTAACGCAAATCCTGATGATATTTTAAGTTGTATATCTTATTATAAAGTTTATATTTCATGCATATATTGTTGGGTTTTTTGGGCTCCCTTCCTATGTGGAGTAAAGACCCAAATGAGAAGGTTTGTATGTCTCACTTATTTAAGTGGAGAGGGGTCAGATTAGACACTAAGATAATTTGAGAGGGGTGCTAACACGTAAAGAAATAAAGACTAGAATATGAAAAATGTGTTTCTCTGTGTTATTCAAAACAAGTAAACTCATGCCTATTAAATAGGCTAGTACATAATAGAATAATAAGAAAATAAGAATCAAATCCACTACTAAATAATCTGAAACTGAAATCCTAACGTTCAAGGAAAAACACAACCACTATGCTACGTGGAGTAGCACACTCCTTAAAACTAGGATAATAACTAAACTACTCAAAACAAATATTTTTTATTTTATTTTCTTAACAATCCCTCCCTTAAACTAAACACTGTAGTGCTTCAGTTTAATGTTGTAGCAGAAACATTAACATCCTTCAAAGCACAGATCCCCATCAACTTTCTCAAATTTTGGAAAGGTGAAATTTTGAGAGATTTTGTGAATATATTAGCTATTTGATCCTTGCTTTTACAATACTGTTGATCAATGGTGCCATCATTGCTTCGTTCCCTTAAAAAATAGTGCTTCACATCTATATGCTTGCTTCTTCAATGCAACACAGGATTCATGGACAATTTAATAGCTGAATTATTGTCACAAAATATTGTGGTTGCACCTAGTTGTTTGAACTTTAGTTCTTTAAGAATTCTCCTTAACCAAATGGCTTGACAAGCACAAGTTGTAGCAGCAACAAATTCAGCTTTTGTGCTTGACAAAGTAACTATTGGTCGCTTCTTAGATAACCATGAAATGACACCGGTTCCCAACATAAAGATATAACCAGAAGTACTCTTTCTATCATCTTGATCTCCTGCATAATCACTGTCAATGAAACCCAATAAATTGGATTTTTCACCCTTTTTATAGAATAGCCCAAATTCTTTGGTTCCTTGCAGGTAGCAAAGGATCCTTTTAGCAGCCAACAAATGTAATTTTATAGGTTCCTCCATATATATACAAATCATACTTACATAATACATTATGTCGGGTCTTGTTGCAGTTAAATACATCAAACTACCAACAATTTTTTTGTAAAGTGTGCTATCAACCTTATTTCCTTCAAGATCCTTGTGAAGCTTTAAACTAAACTCTGATGGTGTGTTTGCTGGATTGCAATCCTTCATCTGAAACCTATCCAAAACTTCTCCCATATATTTCTTTTGACAAATAAAGATTTCATCAGTTGTTTGATTCACTTCTATTCCAAGAAAGTAATGCATCATACCAAGATAAGTCATTTCAAACTCATCCATCATGGATTTCTTAAAGTCTTTAAACAAGACATTACAATTTCCAAAAAAATAAGATCATCAACATACAAGCAAACAATGAGCATTTTACCTTTATCTCCACTTTTAACAAAGAGTGTGTGCTCATAAGGATATTTTGTGAAACCAGCTTTAAGAAAATAAGCTTCAATGCGACTATACCATGCCTGTGGGGCTTGTTTCAGCTCGTACAAGGCCTTTTTTAATATGTAAACTTTATACTCACTTCCAATCTTGACATAACCCAGTGGTTGTTCAATAAAGACTTGCTCCTTCAAGTATCCATGTAAGAATGCTGATTTAACATCTAGTTGGAAAATGGGCCATGAATTTTGTGCCGCTAAAGCAATCATCAATTTGATTGTGTCATGTCTTGCAACTGGAGAAAAAACTTATGTATAGTCAATCCCATATTGTTGCTTGTATCCTTTCGCTACCAAGTGTGCCTTGTACTTGTCAACTTCACCATTTTCCTTCCACTTTGTTTTTAAAACCCATTTTACACCAATGGTTTTGTGTTCTTTAGGAAGATCACACAGCTCCCAAGTATCATTTCTTTCAATGGCATCAATTTCATCATTCATTGCTTTTCGCCACTTCTCTTCTTTGATGGCACTCTCAAAAGTTGTAGGATCACAATCTGAAAACAAAGCAAAGTGAGTAATTGAATCTGGAATTCCAGTTACAAGAAAGTCATCCATCCAAGCTGGCCTTTTTCTAATACGGGGAGGTAGTTCTTCTTCATTGTCACTGTTTGATGGAGAAGTTTCAATAACTGTTGGAGCAATTCTTTCAAATGTACTAGAGGCTGAAGTTTGTCCTTTCTCATCATTTTCATCAAGAAATACTTAGGTAGGTTGTTGCCTATTCTAATCCCAAGTGTTTTCTTCATAAAAAACAACATCCTTGCTGGTCACAATTTTCTTTGTACTGGGATTAAACAATTTGTATGCTTTGGAGGTTTCACTTACACCAATAAACACACATTTTTCAGCTTTGCCATCAAGTTTCTTTCTTTTCTGATCTGGAACATGGGCAAAGGCAATGCATCCAAATTTTTTGAAGTGATTCACATCTGGTTTTCTCCCTCTCCAAGCTTCTTCAGGAGTCATGTTTTGAATAGCAAATGTTGGGCTTCTATTCAAAATATGAACACTCCAATTTACGACTTCTGGCCAAATATTCTTTGGAACCCTTCCTCGTGTCATTAAGCTCCTCACCATGTTTAGAATTGTCCTATTCTTCCTCTCTGATAGACCGTTTTGTTGTGGTGTATAGGCTGTTGTGAGTTCCCTTCGTATGCCATGCTCTGCACAAAAGTTTTCAAAAACCTTTGAGCAATATTCACCACCACGATCTGTAGGAAGGGTCTTGATATTTTTTCCAGCCTCATTTTCAACATGAGCTTTAAAAAACTTGAATGCAGTAAATGTTTCAGATTTGTCTTGCAAAAAATAAACCTAAGTTTTCCTTGAAAAATCATCCATGAAGGTAATTAAATAACTTTTACCTCAATTGGAAGATGGACTTATTGGCCCGCATATATCTGAATGTACCAACTCCAGAACATCCTTTGCTCTCCATGACTTGTTTTTAGGAAATTGAGAACAATGTTGTTTGCTAACAACACAATACTCACACAGTTGGGAAGGGGCTGCAATTGGGGGAAGTCCTGTCACCATGTTCTTCTAGTTAAGAGTCTTTAATCCACCAAAACTCAAGTGGCCATAACGAAAATGCCATAACCATGAAGGATCTTTGATTTCAGCCACAAAGCAAGATTGAATAGTTTCAATCTTCAATGGAAACAACCTATTGGAACTCATTTGTACAACAACAATAGCACCTCTAGTAGAATTATAAATTTCACAAGCACCATGTTTAATGGTAATGACATATCCCTTCTCTTGTAACTGACCGGCACTCAACAAGTTACTTTTTTAGTTAGGTACATACAATACATTAGAGATTGTTTCCACAAAACCATTCTTGGTTTTTATTTTAATATCACCTTTACCCTTTACTTGGATAAAGGAAGAATCACCAAAACTAACAGTTGAATGAAAATCTTCATTTAGATGAGAAAAGGATCAGAGGACTTACTTCCACTCATGTGATTATTGCAGCCTGTATCAAATTGATTTTGGTTCCTCTCTATTTTGAACAGCCATCAATCGTGTTTCAACTTCATTCTCTTCAACAAACTTTGAAATTACTTTCTTTTCTCTGTCGCGTGGCAGCTTTGTATAACATTCAAAACGATAATGGCCAAACTTGTGACACCGACAACACTCAATATTAGATTTATCAAATTGATTTCGTCCTCTACCCCTGCCACCGTTGTTGTTTTCACTACTAAAAAATATACATTTAACATCGGTTTCCGGAAAAACCGATGTTAACAAAAGCGCAGTGGCATACTTGTAATTAAGATTCATTTATTAACATCGGTTTTATGAAAAACCGATGTTAACATGTAACTGTTAACATCGGTTTTGTAAAAACCCGATGTTAACACAAATGCGGTGGCGATGTCAACATCGGTTTTTTAAATAACCGATGTTAACATTCACTAGTTAACATCAGTTTTTGCAAAACCAATGTTAACTTTAGAAAGTTAACATCGGTTTTTTAAAACACTGATGTTGACATGAACTACTTAACATTGGTTTTGTTTAAAAAATCGATGTTGTCCCTTTCATAAGTACTAAAACCCCGAAAATCCTTTTTCCCTCCACGCGTTCAGTAACCAAAACTCTTTCTCCATTTCTTCCTCATCACTTAGGTTATTTGTCCTCCTGAGGCTGCCATTCCTGTTTGTGTTCGAGTTGGGGTTCGCACCAGTTCCCGTTCGAGTTGGTGTTCGAGTTCGAGTATGTGTTGGAGTTCGAGTTCGAGTTCGCAGCAGTTCCCATTCAAGTTCGTGTTCGTCACTGTCGCATTTAGGTATGTGGGCAAACCTGCTTCTTTCTGTGCTTTGTGGTCATAAATCGTGTCGTCATTTCCCTCATTGTAGAGTGTGAGTCAACACCTTGCTTTGCTTCGATTGGCGTCTACTTCTTCCTTTGTTTGAATGGTTTTCGTTGCAAGCTGGCTTTCTGATCTTTGCTACAAATTTTAAGGTAAAATAGCATCTTAAATGTTTGTCTTCGAGTTTCATTATTTCACCCTCCTGGGGATTCAATTCTTTTTGTGGCTTTGTGTTTACAGTGACCCTGGACCTTAGCAGCACTATGCCTTTGTGGGTTTATGTTTACAGTGACCCTGGAGCTCACCTATCAGTGAAGTTTCCATCAAAGGTAAGTACAACATTGTCCCTGAAACATTTATTTTCGTTCCATGATAGAAAAATGGTTGAACCCAGCATTTACTAATTCATATGGTACCGTTGTCTGCCTATTTTTGTATCTGTGTTTGCGTTGTTGAAATTAGTTATCAGTTTAGTTCAATTCAAAATAGTTTTTAGAACTAACCTAGGTTAGGTATGTTGGGTCTTTAAAATTAGTCTGAGAATGATTTGCTGAAAGATACGGGTTGGTATTACAAGGAATTGCTCGAGAAGTATGGGTGGAACGATGTTGTGGAGGTTATAGAGGCAATGGGAGAGGGAGACGTGTTTCATTTGTTGAATCCAGATTGTGACAATGTTGTTTCCTTTATCAACCATAGTTAAGGATACAGTTATGAGTTTATAGGCAATATGTCTGTCTGCACTTGTTACTTGTTATTGTTAGTAACATCCTTCCTTTACTTGAGGTTATTTATGAGAATTTGCATTTCATGTTTGATGTAGCGTATGTCATTGACACTGACTATGTATGTTGAGCAATTCTAGCATCTACTTGAAAATATGTTCTATTGAAAATGCTATATACATGGTACACAAAATTAGCTTTAATTAATTATACTTAATGACTACGTGCTTGTGTAAAAATTGCTCTGGACTGCCAAACTATTTTACTTCAGCAAAAATCAAGGAAATGGTGTGTTAGTAATATAAAATTAAAAGAATAAAGCACGAAGAACCGTTTTTCTAATCACTGCAAAATTGGTCATTCAGGATAATTTTGTATTATAAGGTCACTGAATTGAGGATATAGTACTAGTCTCTTGTAATTCTTCTGCTGAATGGTAAATCTTTATGCTGTATAATCTTTAGGTAGGAGAGTTGGAATACTAGTTAGTTAGTCATGGAAGGGAAAAAGTTCATTATGTTCATTATGTTTATCGCTTGTAAGTTGAACACTGGCTCTTTACAAAAGGAGAAATGTTTGGTGAAGTAGAAATCCTTGGAGGAGTATTCTTTCTCCTATTTTGTTTAATTAATAAAATCTTTCTTTGGTAACAAAAACAACACCCTCTTGAAATTCAACCTTGTCCAGTAGGCTGGAATTCTAAAGCTCTGTTTTAGGTACACAAAATGGGGGGACATGGGATGTTGAGCTTTTCCTAACACAAATTGGGATCTTAGCAGATTATTGGGCATGAAAGCCTCCAGAAATGAGGTTGTGGCAAATGTATGCCCCAAAGTGTAACCTTAAAGCAAATCTTCTTCCTTCAATTTGACTTATTTTGGTTCAACATTTCCATTGTGTAATATCACTAGTTAGGAAACCTGACCAATTCATGAAAGAATTATATGTCTTATTCTTCCTCTCTCTTGTTCTTGATCTCTACTCTCTAGTGGCATTGCTGCTTCTGAACCTTTTTTTTATCCTTGAAGTAGTTTAATTTTTTTTATTTGTGTTAAACTAGTGAAGAGTGAAGTTCTTCTGTCACACTCATTGATTTTCCTTTCATTTCGACGGAAGCCTAAGCAATACGCTGCCACTGAATTGCCAGTAAGAAAAATTGGTCATGAAACACACACACACACACACACACACACACAAACCCTAATGACACACACACACATGTACGATAGAAACACACAGACACACACTCATGACACACACACACTCATCATACAAACACACATACACACACAAGTTTGATAACAAATTTGTTCAATTATACATGCAGAAATTTCTTCAATTCTGACTTGTTAGCTGTGACAAGGTAGCTGGCCTCTTCATAAGGTACTTATCTAAGTTTAACTTAAATTCTACTGCAGTGGTGACGACCTACTAATATTAGTGAAAACAAATTTGCCTACTGTACCTTAGTTAATTTGTTCAGAGTGGTAAAAAATGAATTGGTTTTAACTTGAGTTATTCGTATTTTAAGTTTTCAAATATGCTTGCATGATTGTATTTGTATGAGGATTATATTCCTTTTTTATATAAATTTTGGCAAGCTGAACAGTTGTTAGTGTAATGTTGGTATTTTAGGGGCAGTGGAGTTATTTAGGGGTACTTGTTAGCTTTTCTTGTTTTGAACGGCGAAAATAATTTATATATTATAAGATAAGTAGTACCAGAGGTACTACAAGATAACACAGGAGATAAGATCTCCTGAAACAGAAAACAAAAACAGCATTACATCAGCCCAACAATAAATCACCCAAAGCCCAACCCTACAGACCACACACTAATTAAAAGCCATAGCCATAGCTGAGGACCATTGATGGAAAGGAACATTAAAATCGTTTTCCCACCCCCTCAGCCAGGACCAAGTGAGAAAATTTGAATTATCCACCAACTTCTAGATGTGAAAAGGCTAATTATTAAAGATCATATCATTTTTCATCTTCCATATTGACCTTGTAGCTGCTATCCACCATATTTTCTCAAATTTTTGCACCCTTATTTAGAGGAGCAAAATCCTTTTTTTCTTCCCAAGGCCTATACCCCTTCATATATTTGCATGCATACTAATGAATCGAGGACACTATCCTGATGTAGTCAATGACAAAACTTAGAAAGCAAGGAACACGCATGTTTGTCTCCATACAGGACTAAGTTTATTGACACAACTCTTTTTTTTATCAGCCAAAATAAATATATATGTATATTAGATGAGTACCAGAGGTACTAAAAGGTACAACATTGAGATTACAAATCTACTGTATCTGAATTCAGCCAGCTGTTTGGTCCACCCCAGGATGGGGCTCATAACAAAACCTATTACAATTAATTGCCTTGCACTCCTAATGTCAACTACATCTAAAACCTTGTGTAAGATTTGAAGACCACTGATTATAGTGAGTGTTGAAATCCTTCTCTAAGTGTTTCATCCAAGTCCATATCAAAAATAGTGCCTCCTTCATCATTCTGTTTGCGTTGAAACTGCTATTGGAGAAAACTATATTATTTTTGTGCTTCCATATGGTCCAAGTCATTGCTATCCACCACCCTTTCCATCTAGACGCAGCCATTCCTTCAATGATTTGAGACACATGCTGAATAAAATGTTGTCTTGGGTGATATAGGAAGACATTCACCAAATTCACCCATGACAACGATTCCCACCAAACCGGAATTATTTTCCGGCAGTGAAAAAATAGATGTGTTGCGCTCTCCTCCACACTTCTACAAAAGGGACATAAGTAATCCTGCAGGTCAATTTGCTTCTTCCCCTGGGCCTCCACAGGTACATGCTGTCTAAGCACATTGTATGCGCTCTTAACTGAGTACTGCCCAGTTGGGTCAGGTTCCCACACCCAGTGGTCACTAATCAAAGGTGTAATTCTGAGCCCCTCCACTTTTTGAATAAATGAAACTGCCATCTCTATCTCATTGTCGAACAATGGTCTTCGCCATTTTATGGACACAACTCTGCTTACACAGCTAAACAATAAGCAGCTCCAGTCAGTTTATATTTAGTTAGAGTCTTTCATTGAAGAAGAAAGCGTACAGAAGCTATTCACTCTATAAAGATATACTGCACTTATTATGCACAGGTTAATAGGTATAAAATATCAACAGAAAACAAATGATATATACTTAAGGTTAAAACTTATAAATAAACATACAAGGCTAACACAAATGAATGAATGAAAAAAAAAGTTGTAAACCAAAAAGATGGTCTTCGAGTGAACCCATGGGCATGTACTCGTAAACCAAAAGCCTTTGATCTCCATCAGTGCAGTAGCCAATTAACTTGACAAGATTAGAATCGTGCAGTAGGCTCAACATAAGAACCTCCGTCACAAACTCATGAAAACCTTGCCTACCATAAAGATTCAATTATATTTAACATTAAATCTTCACTAAAAAATTTGGTCAACCTCTACATCTTCATCATCATAGGAAAGAGGATAGAAAAAAAAAGGAAATGGAAAAGATCACTAAGTTATTCGTCAGACAGGTAGAACCCATTGCTTTCCTTTGCCATTTTTCGTAAGGGAGAACCTTCAACTAGAAAATGATCTTTTCATTGCAATTGGACTCAAAACACAATGCAAAACCGTTCTCGTGTAGCTAGACTTGCTACTTTCACCTCTTGAATTCTTTGGAGGACCAACCCCATTAGAACACCCTTCATGCTCTTCATTCACATGCAGAACATCAACAATTGAAAAACCACTACCCCTTTGAAACGAATGGTCCATTGAAACCGTCCTTCTAATGGAATCATACCCTTCATCTCTAATCTCAATTACACTATGCCTCCCTCTCAAGTTTCCTAGATCACTCAAAACATGCAATGCACTCTTTGAAACCGCTCGACCATGTGTGAGTGTGACTGATTCTCCTTCAACAACATCCGATTCACTGTCCCCTGCAACAACAACAAGGTTTTCATCATCTGCATGTCTGTTTCCTGAAGTGGTATCGTTCCTTGAAGTTTCCAAGAGTGTAGTTTCCACCCATTGCATAAAGAAAAATATCATTGTAAAAAGAAAAATATCATTGTATAAAAAGAAAAGATTTGACTTAATAATCTGATTCCTAAAATACATGATTAAAGAATAGGTTAAATCCTTAGATAAATTTTAGTATTTCAAGAAATTAATTTTTAACTCTCAAGTTAAGAAATAACAAATTTATTAAAAAAAGTGACTTGATGAGTAACTTCTCTTAGTAATAGCCTCTAATGCCTAAAAGGACTGATTAATAATAGCAATTGGTAGAATTGTCTGCAATATGGGTCTTGAGGATAATATTCCAGATGTTTTTATACAGATAGTTTTATTGTGTAATTGATTTCCTATTCAATATCTCTTTGTTCTAGTATTTTTAATTTAAAAAAGAAGAAAAAAGTATTTTGATTGATAGTAGTATGAAAGTGAAAAAGTAGTAGGAAGAAAGGAGGAGTGTGTTTGGTGTTGGAGAGGTCCACATGAAGAGGTGGTGGTGTGTCTTGTAGTCATACTCATAATATAATGGTGATAGGTGAAACAAGTGTTTTGGTTTTGGGTGTTGTTGTGCTCCTCCTCGTTACTCAGCTTCTCACCATCCTACGCTCCCGCTGACACCGACATGTCCGGTCTCCCTTCTAGCCATCCGATCCTCATAAGCAACGGCTCTGATTCACCCATTCCCTATTCGCCGTCTTTCCCATGACGTCTTTCACGCAACACACACTTCAGTCTTCACGCTCCCACTCATACCCCATTCCCTATTTTTCTTTTTACAATATTAATTAAACTGAAAATCTATCTGCATGTCCCTCAGAGATTGCAGTTTCCACCCATTGCACCACATCAACCCCACCCTTTCCATTGCTGACATACTGAGAACGGAACCTCGCTGTCAGTATCTCAATTATGACAATACCAAGACAGTAAACAGCGTAACTGCGTGAAACCTGGCCTTGTTGTGTTGCCTCTAGTGCCTTCTAAGTGAATAGTGTTTGTGCAATGGTTGAAGGGTTAACCATATAGCTGACCCCGTAATCTACAAGCATTGGTTCATTGTTTGGTCCAACGAGAACATTGCTGGACTTGAGATACTGGTGTGGAAGATCCGAGGAAGCAAGTACTGTGTAAAGATAATGCATTCCTTGTGCGATTCGTCGTACACACACACACACACACCCTGATGCGACTCACACACACTGAGAAACCCTAATGACAAACACACACACCTACCCTCATCACAGACACACACACACACCCTCTTGAAAAATACACACAAAGACACCCCCTGATGAGACACACACACACACCCCCTGATGAGACACGCAGACACACAGACCAACCCATATAGGCATGGACACACACACACCCTCATGACAGACACACACCGATGAACTTAGAGACACACACACACAAAAACCCTAATGAGACACACACACACACACAAACCCTAATCACATCCACACATACACCCTCATCACACACACATAGAGACACAGTCACAAACCCTAATCAAACACACACACACACACACCCTCATGACACACAGACACACAAACACACTTAGTCAACCTAACTTGTGACCTAGTCAACCTCCCTTAGCTTTGTTGTATGTGATGAATGTAATATGCTATAGAAACAATTGTTGATGTCGATATTTGTCTATAATCGAAATTTAGATTTTGTATGTTCTTGTATGTCATCAATGTTATTTGCTATATAAACAAATGTTGTTCATGTTGAGTGAACCTTAGATTCCCGTTTGAGACTGAATGCAATGATTCTTGCGGAGAGTTTGCATTAGTCATTGTATTTAGTCTTGAATTGTCCGTTTGGACAGTTTTGGGAGACTGATATTTTTATGTTAGATTCATTCATGAAGGTTATTATTATTTTGATTAATTTGATGAAATTTCGGTTCAATGCATTTCAAGTTGTTCTCTGGGTGCATACTTGATTATCGGGAAATTCATTTCATCGATGTCATGTCGTGTACTTGGAGACCAATGCCAAATGCTGCCGAAATTTTGTCAAATTATTCAAAATAATGTTAACCCTGACGTTTGAAGCTAACATAAAAGACAGTCTTCCTAAATGGGATAGGGCCACACCTATAAATAAAAAAGTGAGATTTTCATGCATGGAATTGCTTAGATGGATCGAAGATGGATGAATAAAAGTTGCATGAGCCTAGAATATGAGGATGGCGTCGAGCAGTTCTTGCAATTTGCTTCAGAAAGAGGCCGACCGAATGAAGAAGGAAAATATTATTGTCCTTGCATCAACTGTTTGAATGGAAGACGAAAACTACTGGATGACATACGAGACCATCTATTGTGTGATGGGATTAAGAAGAATTACACGACGTGGATATGGCATGGTGAACTGACAGACATGCAGAGTGGGTCCCAATCTGAACAGTTTGATGTAGAAATGGGAGATCGCTTGGAGGACATGATTCCTGACCTTGGACAAGAGTCTTTCCAGCAAGCACATGCCCCTGTCTATGAAGGATTGCAGAGTGATTCAAAGAAGCCTTTGTATACGGGGTGCAAGAATTCCTTAACTTTGTTGTCTGCGGTGTTAAGTCTTGTTAATGTGAAGGCCAGGTATGGGTGGAGTGACAAAAGTTTCACCTCACTGCTTGAGGTAGTGCACAATCTGCTTCCAGATGACAACACGTTGCCTATAACCTATTATAAGGCAAAAAAGATATTGTGTCCCATGGGTATGGAATATCAGAAGATTCATGCTTGCCCCAATGATTGCATACTGTACAGGCATGAATTCCAAGAAATGTCCAAATGCCCTATCTGTGGGGCTTCACGGTACAAACTGAAGAATGAAGAGGAAAGCAGGTATGATGAAAACTCAAAGAAGGGCCCGCCAACGAAGGTTTTGTGGTATCTTCCAATCATTCCAAGGTTCAAGCGTCTTTTTGCTAACGAGGATGACGCAAAAGACCTTACATGGCATGCAAATGGAAGGATTTTTGATGGACTGGTCCGTCGTCCGCCTGATTGCTCACGGTGGAAGAAAATTGATGGTTTGTATCCGGATTTCGGGAAAGAGCCAAGAAATGTTAGACTTGGACTCGCCAGTGATGGAATGAATCCATATGGCAGGTTAAGCACTCAACACAGTTCATGGCCAGTTCTGCTAGTAATTTACAATTTGCCTCCTTGGTTGTGCATGAAGCGAAAATACATGATGTTGTCTATGATGATATCAGGCCCAAGACAGCCAGGAAATGACATTGATGTTTATCTAAGTCCGTTGGTTGAAGACCTGAAAAAGTTGTGAGACGAGGGGGTTTTAGTGTTTGATGCGTTTCACAAGGAGACGTTTGAAATACGTGCAATGCTTTTTTGTACCATTAATGACTTTCCAGCATATGGGAATCTCAGCGGTTATAGTGTTAAGGGTCATCATGCATGCCCCATCTGTGAAGAAAACACAAGCTACATACAACTAAAACATGGAAGAAAAACAGTCTACAGTAGGCATCGCCATTTTCAAAGACTCATTCATCCTTACAGACGATTGAAAAAAGCTTTTAATGGAAGTCAAGAGTATGATATTGCACCCATACCATTGACTGGTGAACAGGTATACCAGCGGGTTCAACACCTGAATACTGTATTTGGAAAGACCCAAAAGAAGGATAAAAGTAAGAGTTGCATATGGAATAAGAGGTCCATTTTCTTTGATCTTCCGTACTGGTATGATCTAGACGTTAGACATTGTATTGATGTTATGCATGTGGAGAAAAATGTATGTGACAGTGTGATTGGGACGCTTCTTAACATTCAAGGCAAGACGAAGGATGGCTTGAATACCCATCAAGATCTAGCTGATATGGGGATACGATCACAGTTGCATCCAAGGTCTGATGGCAACAAAATTTGCTTGCCCCCGGCTTGCCATACTTTGTCCAAAAAGGAGAAGATAAGTTTTTGTTAGTGTCTTCATCGGGTGAAGGTTCCACAAGGATACTCTTCAAATATTAAGAGTCTTGTGCAGTTGAAGGAGCTGAAGCTTGTAGGGTTAAAGTCTCACGATTGTCACATGCTCATGCAACAATTGCTAGTCGTGGCTATACGAGACATCTTGCCAAACAAAGTCAGGTTAGCCATAACTCGCCTGTGCTTTTTCTTCCATGCTATATGTAGCAAAGTCATTGATCTTGTGAAGTTTGATGAGCTGGAAAATAAGGCCGCAATTATACTGTGCCAGTTGGAGATGTATTTTCCCCCTGCTTTCTTTGACATCATGATTCACTTGATTGTGCATCTGGTCAGAGAAATCAAATGTTGTGGTCCTGTTTATCTACGGCGGATGTACCCGGTTGAGCGATACATGAAGATCTTAAAAGGGCATACAAACAATCTATATCGTCCAGAAGCATCTATTGTTGAGAGGTACATTGCAGAAGAAGCCATTGAATTTTGTTCAGAAGACATTGAGAAGGCTAAACCTGTTGGCCTTCCTGAGTCTCGGCAGGATGACAGGGTGGGTGGTAAGGGTTCAAGAGGACTGCATGTGATGACTCCAAGTCTAGAAGATTTGTTACAAGCTCACTTGTATGTCTTGAACAACAGTAATGAAGTTTTGCCATACATACTTAAGCATGAAGCTTTAGTCAAACAGAATAATCCAAAAATGTCAAAGAATTGGGTGTTGAAAAAGCATAACAAGACTTTTTGTGATTGGTTTAAAGATACAATCTTTGCAGATGACAATGCTTCAGAAACATTAAGAAAGCTAGCAGATGGGCCTAAAAGAAATGTTATAACTTGGCAAGGATACGACATAAACAAGTATTCATTTTACACAAAAGCTCAAAATGAAAAAAGTACAATGCAGAACAACGGGGTCACCCTAAGGGCTGAATCTCAACACTTTGCAAGTGCGAATGACGCCAATCCTTGTGTAGCGTCCATCCCTTACTTTGGGTTCATTGATGAAATTTGGGAGCTTAACTATGTGAAATTTACTGTATGTGTTTTTAAATGTAAATGGGTTGACAGCAACACGGGTGTGTGCACCGATGATATAGGATTTATGTTGGTAGACCTAAAGAAACTTGGTTACCACGATGACCCTTTCATCATGGCAGAACAAGCTAGACAAGTATTTTACGTGCAAGACCCTTCTGATGAAAGGTGGTGTGTGGTTCTCCAGGGCAAAACAATTGGTGTCAATGTAGAAGATGATGATTCATACATGGACACCTATGTTAGTCCTT
Source organism: Glycine soja (assembly GCF_004193775.1). Lineage (NCBI taxonomy): Eukaryota > Viridiplantae > Streptophyta > Magnoliopsida > Fabales > Fabaceae > Glycine > Glycine soja. The sequence goes on along the minus strand of NC_041011.1, from coordinate 38,549,031 downwards.
TGACCGCACAAATCACTCCTAACATTGTCGGGGAAGAAGAAACAGACAACGTTCATGCTAATCGTGATGATCATGATGAAGGAGAATTGATTAACATTGTCTAATGTAATTTTCTATTTATATATTTGATTTTGCTACATTCATTTACATAAGTCATACAGTTGTTTTTCGTAATGTTTACTAAATCAAGTGTACTCAAACCAATCATATATGATTGCTTATTATATCATTGGTTTAGTAATTGCATTAATGAAAACATGCATATATTTGATGAAAGCTTTGAAAATGGAACTTATGCCATTTCATCTTTTTGTATTTAGTGGATCTCATCAATTGTTTTCTGAAGAGAGAGAGCTCAGGAAAGCAAGTAAGTGACAACTACACTTTTTCCATTGCTTAAAATTATATCTTAACCTGTTGCAAAAATTTTCCCAATTTGCCTTTAATGTATATTCTAATGGGTTGGGATAGTCAAAGTATTGAGTGTACCTAAGATGCATTCAATTTGGTGTCTGGTACATGTAGAAAACGATGTTTATAATACCCCTCCTGCCCTCAGTAAAAAACTTGAGGCATCGGTTTTTACACATCTAGATGGCATCCTTAGGACTTCATACAGCTCATGTTTGTTGCCAGTTTCATCATCCACCACCCTTACCTTCTTTGCCTTCTCACGTTTATTGTTCTTAAACCCATATTTATGCTCTCCTCCCTTCATGTCTTGTTTTATCACAACTTTAGCCGAATCTCATTTCTTCTCTTGGCTTCTTGGCAAAAAAGAAACACTCCTTGCATTTGTTCATTTGCCACAACAATGCTCTTCTCCTTCATGGTCATGAAGAATCATGCAGTCGCTGGCATCAACATTATTATTTTTCTCACTTATCTTGACCACAGTTGAATCTCCTGTCTTATTCTCCAATGACACACTTTGATGGCCTCTATCTCTTTTCTTCATATGTTCTAGTGGGAAAGCATAAACCAAAGAGGGTGGAGAGTGTCAATGCTGATGCAGAAGCCTTTGGTGATCACTGGGAAAGTTCAGATTGCTCTATGCATTCTGAAGCTGAACCACTAGAACATATGAAGAAAAGAGATAGAGGCCATCAAAGTGTATCATTGGAGAATAAGACAGGAGATTCAACTGTGGTCAAGATAAGTGAGAAAAATAATAATGCTGATGTCGTCGACTACATGATTCTTCATGACCATGAAGGAGAAGAGCATTGTTGTGGCAAACGAACAAATGCGAGGAGTGTTTCTTTTTTGCCAATAAGCCAAGAGAAGAAAGGAGATTCGGCTAAAGTTGTGATAAAACAAGACATGAAGGGAGGAGAGCATAAATATGGGTTTAACAACAATAAACGTGAGAAGGCAGAGAAGGTAAGGGTGGTGGATGATGAAACTGGTGAACATGAGCTGTATGAAGTCCTAAGGATGCCATCTAGATGTGTATGAAGTCGGAGGTTTTGGTTTTTGTATAGGCAATTAGTTATATTTTTTAAGGACTAATTTGACATTAAATTATAAAATTTAGAAACTAATTTATTTCTCAGACTAATTTATCATTTTCCACGTATTCAAAAATTAAATTAAAACTTTTTACATGTTTCAAAAATTAATTTATTTCTCAGACACTTTATTTACCCTTTAAAATTACTATCATAACTTCATTGTAACTTTGAAACTATAAAAAAATTTGTAGCAAAAAAAAAAGAAATTATAAAAATTTAAAAATTGGTGAAAGTATAGACTATAGAGTCCTTCCTGCACATTAATTTAAACTAGAGATCGTACTGAATTTTAATTAAATGTTGAGATGTGGCAAACTATGAATTGAATCCTCCTTGAACTTGTAGGACACAATATGGACCTACCTCTTTAGACATGCAGTAAATTAGCCTAGTGAAAGTCAAAGCAGTAAAATGTTGAACATAAGACATGTACAAATTTGTTAAGTAATAACAGGTATGCAATAGCTTGTACTTCTCATCTCAACATCTAAACATACCAAAAGATCAGCAGGTCTTCTATGTTGAGTTTTAGCCTCTTCCTTTGAGACATAACTAATGTACTCTTTTGTATCTTCCAAAACAATTATCTGCATAGATGAAAAGCCAATAAAATATATGTTTTTATACAACTCCACATTGTACATCAACACCCAGAAGATTTTAATTTTAAACACAACAAACCTCATTGCTTTAAACAATAAAGATTCAGCCACCAATAGTGAAAAACTGAAAATAGTGTGGATTGGAAAGGTTTTGCTTTTTTACAAGGCAAACCTTCAACACACTTTCAATTGTTGTAACCAAGCACGCATGAGGTAAATTAGGTACCCTCTTAGGCCTTATGCTATCAGAACTTCAGTTCCACTATTCCATAACCAGCTCATTCACACTTTTTGCTTCTTTTTTTGTTTTCTGTTGTACATCTATCTTTAATTAATTTTGATTATGAAAAAAAAATCTCATCTTTTTAGAAAATTGTAATCTCATTTTCTAATATATCCAGTGTATAATGTTGTTTCTTCTCGTAAGTAATAAAATTTATATACTCTCTTTTCCTGAAAAATTCAAATATATTTTGTATGGGGGTGATGTGTGTGTGGATTGTTTATTTGTTATTACTGGTTTTGTTCTTAGTATATCTCTTGTGTAGAGGGTGTGCTATTTTTATTTTTTTTTTATTTATGGTGTTGATGGAGGGTGGGAATAGTTTACTTGTTATTACTGATTGACAGTTTCTTAGTTTCTTTGATCATTTTCTGTAAGTTTTTTCCTTTTGTTTTTGCTTCTACTTTGTGTCTTTTCTTCGATTTAATTGTTGTATGTGGTGATAGTTTTTCCAATCTTAAAGCGTGGATACAATTTTTCTCTGCTTCATTGCTACCCTTCAAAACAGGATGTGGCAAGGACCATTGACATGTGAAACAAACACAAAATTAGGTAGACAGGGAGGAATATTATGGAAGTTAGGCCACGATATGATGGAAAATGGAAACACATCCTTGTAGTGCTTATTTACAACCTTGTGGAATTTCCTTTCCCTCTGAAGTTCCACCAAATTCTCCCTACTTTAAGAAAATTCACATGGATATGTGACCACTATTTTTATTTGTTTGATTCGCTTGCTTTGGTATAAAATCACTGGTGATCACAGGTTACACGAGTCTTGTTCAAGTCTCAAGCCCATCAGTGTGTGTTGTATTGAAAAATGTCAGTGTGCTTATCTAACTAGTTGAATGATTATTTGATTAAACTGCTTGGGTGGATCTATCAAATTTTGACACCATATAGGCATGTACTTCTTTAGTTGTTCAAACCTGTTTTCTTCTTGTCTGTCTTGAACCACTTATTCCTAATAATTATACAAGAATCTGTAATTAATCAATTGCCAATTTGTTGTCGAGTCAAATCCTATAAATTTATGATTAAAAGTCACCTGTTGTTGTTTTGTTTTGGGATTTGATTTCCTTGTCCCTTTTCTTAGTTTGTTTTGCATACATCCAGATTGTTAAATGCTAAAATCTAAAAGATGTAAAATAAAAAACCTTGATTATATTTTCAGTTTTCTCCTTCTTCTTAAGCAGTTGCAATGCTTGTTGTTTTTGAAGTTTCATATGATCCTCCTCTTCCTTCATGAAATGGCCAGCCTCCTCATCTTTCTTCTATTTATAAGCCTCCATTTGTAAGACATATTGCTCCTTATTTTTCTTTGCCATCTGAGAGTTACATAATAAGTTATGCGTCTAAATGACTCAATGATAATTGATACACCAAAGAAGCATACCTCTTCATATGGTCTTTTTTGTTCTTCTGTCATGTTTTTCCACTCTTCGGATGTGATTTTTGCAACCTGAATTTAAATAATGAACCCTTTATATGTGTTCTTCAATCATGATTAATGAACTCTAAGATCACAATTCACAAACAAGGGTGGCACGCAATTACCTCCAACAAATTATTGTTCTCGGCAGCAAAAGCTGCTCGCCTATCATTAGTGAACAACAAATAAGCTGACATGGGGTGCTTTGGTTTCAATGGATCCTTCTCTTTCTTGTGAACATGTATAAAACACATCAATAACCACACAAGAAAGAAGAATGGTCCAAAGGGAGGTATATGTAACTTGTTCTTTTTTCCATCTTTTTCTGTCTCTTGTTTGAATTGCATGTACTGTTCAAGCAATTCCATCGCAGTCCTCTGCTTCTGCTCATCTTCCAAGAACCTCATTGAGTCAGTTTCACGTTTTTCCTTTGCAATCACCTGCAAATAAGCTTCTTTCCCCGCATGGTATATCCCCTCATAAGGCTTCTTCTCTTCTGCTGTAGCAGTCTTCCATTTAGCAGTAACAATCTTCTGCAGTAAGGTAGCCAGAAATATTTTTTTATACTGGAAACATTATTTTAATTATAATAGTCTAAAAATGGTTAATAATGTGTTCATTTATTATACTCTTATAAAATTCAATCATACATCTCACCTCCAAGATTTCATAAAATTACATAAATTATAAGTGAAGAACGGATCCAACGGTAATTTGGTTTTTAAAGGATCTGCATGAGCATCAGGGCTATTACATAATTGGTGAGTGAAACTAGGCAATAATATTTTAGTTAACATTTTTTTCTAAAGCTTAGCCATGAATGAAATACAGTGTATAGACTCTACCCTACAGCTAGTTGCAAGTAAAAACAATTGCACTAAAGAAATATTGCCAAAAGAAGCTTCCTAGCTAGATCTCCTAAAAAGCAGGGATATTATACAAGTTGGAAATACCACCCCTACAACCTTTCTTTGATTTGATCCTCTTACTGTGTCCTTCATTCCTATGTTATGGAGTAGATCCCCCTCTAAAGAAAAAAGAAAGAAAAGCATTCATACAAGTTTTAATAGAAAAGTCGTAGAGCTAGTACATACAAGTAAAGCTAAGAATGTAGGACTTTGATTCCTTTGCTTTTTGTCTCTCTTTCTCTCTCCCCATTAAACGGAAATTAAATTAAAAAAAGATTTTTTTTTATTTATAAAAACAAAAGGCTGATAAAGCTGAATTCATATACACAGAGCAGTTTTACAATCGGACATGAAAGATGCATTTTAGGATGGATGCATCATGCTCATGCATCCCTTAGCTACCTGACTCAACCACTATAACACGTGAATTCTATATGATTTGGGTTACAGGATAACGATCCAATAATATTCTTGAAAAAATATAAGAAAATCTGCACAAATTTGATATAAGGTAAAAGCAAAAAGAGAATTGTGTGAATTGATCATTGGGTCCCCTTAGGCTTTTACATAATTAATTTGCAAATAGAGGCAGCCTTTTTAACTCATCAGTGATTGGTCATAGCTAAAGTATCTAGGTGAATTTTATTTGTAACATGAGATTTAAATTATAGGGTTGTCACTTTAAAAAGAGAATTCTACCCTACTATTACCTCTAACTTAAAAGTTAATGTTACTGTTATATAAGACCAAAATATCAATCAATGGCCAAAAAACTGAAGTCCTAGGAGCTGGAGAAGAAAGGTAGCCAGAAATGGCGTCTGTGTTTTTTTTTAAATGGGAACATGCGGATCAATAGGGTCCCAATCTCCCCCGACCCAACAGTATGTTCTGAGTCAGGTTCAGCACTGCTTGGTTCCAATAACTTTGACCATTATGTACAATTGCTGACAACACTAGAGGCAGAATCACCTGTCTGTTTTGCGTTATCAGATTCAGAATGTGCTCATTGTTCCATAGCAAATGTGTTGTTTCAGCCACCTGAATAATAAACCAAATCAATATATGCAGCTCTTACTCATACCAACATAACCATATTATTGCAACACATGATTCAACTGAGTCTTGTCAAAAAATGCCACAATTAATTACATTATAAAACCATTTCATCTATTTGTTCAGCACAAACCAAAAAAAAATATTAATTGGTAATCAAGAAACTACCTGATGGTGCATGGACTAAACCATCTCCAGAACTTATAGAAGTTGGCTAAAGTATTTGCACATTGCAGTCTTCTTATTTAAGAAAATGATGCTAAGGACATTAACTAAGATTAAAGTCCAAACCATATGACTAAATGAAGCCAAATCCATCTACATTTATTTTTTAGGTTATATAAAAATTCAGGGAAAAGGAAACTGTCCTATTCCAGAATAAGGCATGAAGAGTAATTTGACTCTTTTGAAGTTCCAATTTTCAAATATCTTAATCCAATCAACCTTTATGTCATAAATAAAAAATAAAAACCTTAGAGTCCTACTAGAGATTGACCCTAGAAGAGAATAGACACTGCACTAAACTATCATTATGCAGACCATTGGCAACAAGGACAAAAGGACCAAGCTGAACCAAATTCAGCAGTGAGATGCCTCATAATTGTAATCAAACACATATGACAGAGTTTAAAATAAATTCAATTAAACACGTTTTGAGTTTATAGGCAATTTAGTGCATGTTTGTGGGTACTTTCTGTTCAATTCGAACATGATGATGGGTGGAGACTTGCAAGCTTTAGATGGTCCAATTAGTAAAATTATGCTTTCTAGCGTGTGTGAGTGCATCATATCCCGCACCGTGCGTAAGCAATTTTTTCACCATCAACGCTTGATTTGATGCAATCAACGTTATGTTAGCACACCAAATTAAAGATTTATTTTAGTCTTATTTGTGTAACCTTTATTTATATTATGTACGAAATACTTATAATGGTTTAATATATTTTAAATGACTTCAAAAGTAAGTTTTGAATTTTTTTTACATGTTTAACATCATGTTTTTTTTTACTTTTGTTCTCTTAATTTATAGTAGTGTACCTAAGTTTGATATTTATTTTATAGTTTTTGAATACAATGAATTGTTGATGTCGATATTTGTCTGTAACCCAAATTTACATTTTAATGATGTATACAAGATCATGGCTTCTCCACCTACCTCGCCTCCTCCTTCTCCTCCTCCTCCTCCTCCTCCTCCTATTTCCGATGCATCAGCTTCACCGTCTGCCGTGAAATGGACACGCAAAGCCTCACGTCTATGATCCTTGTCTGCTAGACCAGCTGGTGCTAAGAGACCAGTGGTCCACATTGATCCTGCTACCGGCAAGGCTAACAGTCCCCACAGGAAGAAATTAAGAACTTATTTGGGGATTGTGGCACGTGATAAGGTGGACATCACGTACGAGAACTGGAAGGAGATCCCTACTGCTCAGAAGGACTTGATTTGGGAGGATATTCAGGTATTTATATTTTCTTATTTGATGTTGTCTAATTAATAGCCAAAAAATACATTATTGTAACAAATAAACCTTATTTGATATTGTCAGGCGGAATTTGAAATCCCAGAGGCTTCTGACAGTAGGACGAAAAGGAAGTTACTTCAGACTGTGGGCGAGAGATGAAGGCAGTTTAAATCAGACCTCACGAGGAAATGGGCCCTTGCACCCGATACCGATAGTGTGGACGACACTGTCTATGAGAAATACGGCATAAGCAAAGAAAAATGGGCCCAATTTTGCCAAACTCGCAGACCCTTCTTGGGAGGTATGTTCCTTGCCATTTAAGTTGTTTTTCAAAAAACATTAACTTGTTATACTTCATTCTACCAATTTGAAAGATTGTTGTTTTATTTTTGCAGGATGTGCGCAAAAAGGCACAGGCCATCCAGAAACAGAACACTGCCCCCCATGTTTTGTCTCGTGGGGGTTATGAATATTTGGAGCAGAAGCTCCTAGCTGAGAAGACGAAGAAGAAGCTCGAGGAAGCTGCACAGTCCGGAAGCGTTGATGGCGTCATCGACCCTCCATCTCCGGTCAGATGCCACATGAAGTGGAAGATGGCCCGCACGAAGAAAACAGGGGAGATGACGACTGAGGCTGCAAAGGAAATCGCTGAGAAGATTGTAAGTCATTTTCAACTAACCATTACAATTATATTTCAATATTTTGTGAATTCCATGTACAACTGTGTGTTTTCTGTACAAGATTCCTTTGAGGAGCAGGCGACACAGGGATCCTTCGTCCCCCATGGACGTCAGGATGTTCTGACCGCTGCTATTGGACGTCCAAAGCACCCTAGACGTGTCCGTGCTGCTGGAGCCGGTGTCACCATCAAGCACTACTTTGGTTCGGCTCCACGGACGTCCCACACCTCTTCCTCCCTGCCTCCTAAGGAATTGCAGCAGCTGACCCAGCAAATCAGGGACCAATTAGAGGAGTCTATCACAGAAAAAGTGACGAGGCAGCTCATGGCATCATTTAGCCAGATGCAGTCCCAAATTCAGTCTCAGATGCAATCTCAGGGACTTGCACCGCCTCCCGACCCTCTGGTTGGTCCCTCCGGTCCTTGAGTAAGCACAAAGGGGAGTTGTGTTGATCCCTCAAGAAACGATCTTGATACGGGTGACTCTGATAGGTGCGGCTTGTACATAAAAGCAGATCCTGCTCGCCTAGTTGTCATGTGGAGAGTTTATGAGGGATCCACTGTTGTTCATAACACTCCTTTGTTGCCTGGCCAAGTAAAGGTGAGTGTGGAGGAGGTTACAGATGCAGATGCTGCAGTTCATGTACCCACTGATGAGGTTTCCTTAGTGGGGCAGGCACTTCACACCTTCCTTGCTTGACCGACACATCTGGTGAAGTCTTTATCACAGCAGGTACTTTATTCTTACTATATGTTTGTTCTTTTTAAATTAATTCATTCAGCGTGTCTCAAATTAGGCCATTTAACTTTGTTTTATGAACAGGTAGCTGTGTCTCCGGCAAAACCACCTCCAAAGCCCGGTCCGAAGGTTGATGATCCACTTTATCTGATGACATTGACCATCCCTGAGCTTTTCTTGAGGCCTTACCAGGTTACATGGGATGCCACCGTGTTCGGGGTCTTTAATCTTGATTTCCCGCTCTACATAAAGCATGAAGACCTCTCGGAAATCGCACACGGTGGTCAATGTCTCAGCATATCAGTGTTACAGTTGTGGATTCTGTAAGTCATTTTATATTACTTTTAATTATCCAAGTTATTGCTTTCAATTCATAAATATTTAACTTTGACTTAACATAAATAGGCATCTGACTGATACAAGTATGCGAGCGGGGAATTCTGATATCTATGGATTCCTCGAGCCATAGTCCATTCAGAGGTCTGGGCAATCGGAATTTGAGTCTGAAAGTTACATAAAGACTTGGATGCAAAGTTCAAAGCGCGATGTCTATCTTGGAGCCTACCTAAATGGGCAAGTCACACAAAATAACTTAATTTAATTAATGTTTACTAATATACTAACCCATATTCGTCTCCACTGCAGCGGACACTGGCAGATGGTGGTCATCTTGCCCAAGGAACACTTAGTTGTCTGGTTTTGTTCATTGCATAACAGGCCAGACAACTACCTTAAGGGGATTATTAACAAGTTAGTGTTCTTTTCTATACATTTGCATTGAAATACCTCAACAACAACAGTTTTTATTTGTAACTCATTTGGAACAGTGCTTTAAAAGGTCTTGATGATGCTCCACAGCCTAAATCAAAGGCTCATGCTAGGTGGATTGTCGTCAAGGTACATCATTTACATAAAACTTCCACTTATATATATTTCTTATGTGTTTGTACAATAATTGTTTAATTAATATCAAAATTTCATTATGTATTTAGTGTAATAGACAAAAAGGAAGTACTGAGTGTGGCTACTATGTCATGCACTGAATGTCCACCATCATTATAGGAACTTTTAGGAATAACTGGGAAGCGGTACGTTTATTTCAAACAAATCTGATTTTTTAATAATTTGTATTACATTATTAACTTATTACCATTTATTTCATCATGCAATATTTTAACGATCCTAGACCATTGGAGCCAGAGAGATTAAAGGTGTTACGGATCCAGTGGGCACAGTTTTATCTCTGAGTTAGAGATCAGACTTAGGGTATAGGGACATTAAGTTTAGCTTAGTTTACTTTGGTTTAACATTTTTGACATTTCTTATGTAATTTGAACATTGAATTATTTGTTTATGATAAATCAATTATTAATTGTTTATTGTGTGATTAAAACTGCTTGAAAGCAGGTTAAATGTTTATTTGTTGTGAATTAAGTCTGAAATTACATTTTACAGGTACAATTTTGGGTTTATTGCAAAAACAGAAAGGTTATATAAAAAAAACTTGAAAACAACATCGGTTATTCACAAAAACCGATGTTACTAAAGAAAACAACATCGGTTATTAACAAAAACCGTTGTCAACATTCACCTTAACATCGGTTATTTATAAACAGCCGATGTTAATGTACATAGGTTAACATCGGTTATTTATAAACAACCGATGTTAATGTACATAGGTTAACATCGATTATTTATAAATAACCGATGTTAAACTGTATGCAATAACATCGGTTATTTATAAATAACCAATGTTATACATAAATTACTATAGCAAAATAGGTGCATGAATGATGAACGTTCACATCGGTTTCCTCTAAAAACTGATGTTAATATAACATATTCACATCGGTTTTTACAGAAAACTGATGCCAACGTCCCTCACGCATACACTTATTTTGTTGTACTTCTTTCTTTATAACATCGGTTATTTATAAAACTGATGTTAATATTTTTATGTTAACATCAGTTTTTAAAACCGATGTTAACAACAATACATTCAACATCGGTGCTTTCAACATCGGTTTTACAACCGATGTAGAAGGCCCCAAATAACCGATGTTGAAAGTGTATTTTCTAATAGTGTTTGATCTCCCCGTCCTCTACCTCTACCACTTATCCCTATGCCCTTACCTCTGCCTCTTCAAGAGGTAGATGCCTTCAAAGCTTGCTCTTCTGTAATTGTATCTTGATTCATCTTCTGCTCATGAACCAACAAAGAACTTTGGAGCTTGTCAAGGGAGAGTGTATCAACATCTTCGGATTCTTCAATGGAACACACAACATAGTTGTACTTTGGTGCCATGGAACTTAAGATCTTCTCAGCTATAACAACATCTTCCATGTTTTCACCATGGAATTGCATTTTATTTGCAATTGTCATGGTTCTTGCAAAATAGTTGGTTACCGATTCATCACTCTTCATGTGTAACATTTCCAATTCCTTTCTCAAGGCTTGAAGCTGTGCACGCTTTGTTCTATTAGAGCCTTGATATTTTTTCTTCATTGAATCCCAAATATCTTTGGAAGTTTCTTTGCCAAGAATTGTTTCCAAGATAGAGCGATCAATGGCCTGGAACAAGTAATTTTTTGCCTTTAAATCTTTCAACTTCATTCCCTCCAACTCCTTTTGTTGTGTTTCTGTAAGTGCTACATCAGCATTAGGTGTTTCAACACCACTTTCAACAACATGCCAATACTTTTTAGAGTGCAGGAAATTCTCTATCAACATGCTCCAATGGTCATAATGACCATCAAACTGCACAAAGTGTCCTTGAGATGACATCTCTTTTGCTTGTTATCACAAAAGCTAATGCCTTGGTTATATATATATATATATATAGGTCCTGTTTGGCTCTGATATCGCTGTTAACATGTAAAGAAATAAAGACTAGAATATGAGAAATGTATTTCTTTGTGTTATTCAAAATAAGTAAACCCATGTCTATTAAATAGGCTAGTATATAATAGAATAACAAGAAAATAAGAACCACTACTGCATAATCTGAAACTGAAATCTTAACGTTCAAGGAAAAACACAACCATTATGCTACGTGGAGTAACACACTCCTTAAAACTAGGATAATAACTGAACTACTCAAAACAAATAATTTTTTTTTCTTAACAAGGGGAAACAATTACAAATCATTGAGAGAGAGAAAATCATTGTAATTTTCATATACCCACTAGAGAGCATTTTTCATATTACAAATGAGAATTTGTTCACCGTTGGATTGGGTTGATTTTTGGACAACAGGTTTTACGCACGTGATATTACAAATTATCCAGTTGGATCGATAAATAGACATATGTAGAGAGAGATAAGTGTTTCGCACTATCTGTTCTATATTTTGGGGTTTTATCTTCTTGGTTCTATTATACCAATTGGGGATTTGTTTTGATTTAACTGTTTGTAACACGTTTTAGTGCACTTGTTGGAGGTTCTCTTGGATCTTCATTGATTATAATGAAGTTATTTCTTTAGTTCGGAATATCCGTGATTTTTACTCTTACATTGAGGGGTTTTCCAAACAAATTATGTTCCTATTTTCATCTATTTTATACTCTATAATTAATTGGTGCTCACAAATTCTTTTAAGTTTAAGAAAATTTATTTCCATTGCTTATTACTCTTTCATAAAATATCATGTACAGTAAAACACCAAAAAGTCAACACCTGTCTACCTCACCTTAATTAGTTATATAAACATGAATATTATTAGTGTTTTTTATTTCTTCTTTTGTGGGAAACAGTAAACAAAAAACCTTGTAACACAAATATATAGTAATTTAAATTAAGTATATATTAATTATATTCAATCATTTAAGATTAATCTTAACAAAATTAATTTTGACCTAAACTAAACAGACACTTACGAAAAAGAATAAAATCGTAATATAAATTGGAGTCGATCACCAAGTAAAACAAAAAAGAATGGTCAAGTATATATGATGCAACTTTTATACAAAATTATGATTTTTTAGTGTATATTCAAGTATAAGTGTCAAAAATAAAATAAAAAGCTTTCTTTTACTTAAAAAATATTTGAAACTAATTTTATTTTTTATTTGTCGCTTTTGAAAAAAAAACATTTACTTGTCATTTTAAAATTTAAAGATGAAATTGATTATTATTTTTAATTTTATTCTTATTAAAAAATAATAATATATGAAATCTCAAAATAATAAATAAGAGAGACAAGAAATTATAAATAATTAAAAAGAACATAAGCTTAGGATGGATGTCTTGGTTTAAATAATTTAGTCTTAGAGTGTATTTGTTTAATCTTTTAAAAAAGAGAGTATTAATACAATTATTTCTCAACTACTATTTTATATAAACTTAATGATTAGTAAATGTAAGAATTAATGTCTCATGTGAGAGGCATGTGACTCATGTAGGGACTAATAAGTAAATAATTAACGATTAAGGGCTAAATTGTAATTGGGCTTAATAGGAGAAGTTTCTAGAGCTAACTGCTACTTGATGGGAATAGTGGTTATAAAAGGGGGTTAATACCCACTAACGTGAAATAAGGTCCCCTTCCTGACCAGAAAAGTGTTCTCTCTCACTCGTAGTCATCACTAACGGAGAGAGGCAGAAAAGAAAGGCCAAAGGAAGTGAAATCTTATTTTTCTCCTCTTTCAAGGAAATCAAAGTGCACCGGAGAGAAGTTCCTATGGAGAAAGGTACAAGTTTTCCTATGGAGAAAGGTACACATCATTATCTATTGTTGTTTATTGATTGTTTGTGAGAACCATAAGTTTCAAGATCCTGTTGTTTCCTATCATTGATAGTCTAGGAAACCCCTTAAGAATTTTTACATGTGGTATCAGAGCATGTGTTATGAAATTTATGATTCTCCAAGAATGATTTAATTTCTCTCAATTATACATGAACCCTAATTATAAAATTTAGGGATAATTTAATTTCTTTCAATTATGTATGAACCCTAATTATGAAATTTATGGATAATTCAATTTCTCTCAATTATGCATAAATCCTAATTATGAAATTTAGGAATTTTATTTTCCGCTGCATGTATTGTTTTATTGGCAATATTTTTATTATTGTTGAATACCAATTTTTTGGAGAAAGATTATTTGAAAACTTATGATTATGGGAGAGAAAGCTCCACGGCATGTATATATTAAATTTGGAGAAAGTTTTTACTTCTAATGGTGAAAGAAAGGAAGCGTGCCTAAACGTAAAGATTCAATTTCAATTTTGAAAAGCTGCGCAGGTACGTTTGTTGTAGGAAGAATATGAAATTTTGGAAATTGCTATTTGCAACCTTATGTTTGCTATTTCCAATCCCACTTGATTTTTTTTTCTCCGAAAAATTATTATTGAACGTGATTAAAGGATTGAAAATTTATGTTCTGTAATTAAATTAATGTGAATGTTTTGCAATTATTGGTAGCAGTAAATATATGTATATGCTACATATTTGGTTGAACGTGTTGGAATGTAAAAACACAAATAAATGCAAATATTATTTTATGGTCTGGAATGAAATTAATAGAATGGCTATAAATTGTTAATAGCAATAAGTATGTCCAGGCCATACATATTTGGTTGGAATTAAATGTATGTTGAATTTGTTAGTCACCAAAGTGGCCAAATTTGTAAGGTTATTTAATTCCAAATTAATGATTATTTCAATTATACTTGGTTGGAATTAAATGTATGTTGAATTTGTTAGTCACCAAAGTGGCCAAATTTGTAAGGTTATTTAATTCCAAATTAATGATTATTTCAATTATATTTGGTTGAAATTAAATGTATGTTGAATTTGTTAGTCACCAAAGTGACCAAATTTGTAAGGTTATTTAATTCCAACTTAATGATTATTCCAATTACTCATAGAATAATGGATGCTAAATTATATGATTGTTGGTTTATGGGTAATTGAAATTCATTGTTATAAGGCATTTATGGATCGCCCAAAGGTTGATTAGTTGTTCTTATAATTAATGAATATAATTGTAGGCAATTTGTGTGTATCATTAGTTTTATTTATATGCCCAAAGGAAATAGATATTACTAATTGGTGCATATTTAATTGTCAAATAATGTTAAAATTTTATTAGCATCATTATGTTTGTATGTTGTGTGTTGGTGTATCACCCAAAGGAGAACATCAATATACATTAACCGTTATCTGAATGAATCACATGTATGACATGTATTTTATGTCTCAAAACACTTATGTGAACTTTATTATGTAATACATGTTTTGAATTCATTGGATTCTTATGTATCATCTGAGCCAATTTTAATGGGCTTAACTTCTCTTACTGAAATGAGCAAGTCCAATTTCACCTTAGTGTTTTGGATCATGATCTTGCTATGTTGGAAGAGAAGTTTGTTACTTTTATTGATGCTAGTAGCAATGAAGAGAAAGTCCATTATAAAACTTGGGAAAGATCTAACAGACTCAGCCTAATGTTGATGAGAATGACTGTTGCAAACAGTATTAAGACAACTCTCCCTAAAATTGAAAGTGCTAAAAAGTTTATGTGATTAGTGGGAGAGTGCTCTCAAACAGCTGATAAGTCTTTTGCTGAGACATTAATGAGTACATTGATCACCATGAAGTTTGATGGTTCACGTACTATGTATGAACATGTCATTGAGATGACAAACATTGCAGCAAGACTTAAGACCTTGGGAATATAATGGCTGTGAATGATAACTTTCTTGTTCAGTTTGTTCTAAACTCATTACCGTCTGAGTTTGGCCCGTTCTAAATGAACTATAATACCATGAAAGATAAATGGAATGTGCATGGATTGCACAGTATGTTAGTTCAGGAAAAAAAATAAGGCTTAAGAATCAAGGAAGTCACTCAGTTCATTATGTAAGCCACCAAGGAAATCAAGGAGCTTGAAAAGAAATTTATGAAGAAGCATGTAAAGGCAAAGGATCATTAAAGAACAATGACGACTCTTTGCAAATCCAAAGGAAGGTATCAAAGGGAAATAATTGTTAATTTTGTAGGAAATCCGAACATTTCCATAAGGATTACCTAAAGTGCAAGTCTTGGTTCGAAAAGAAAAGTGAGTTTAATGCTCGTGTATGTTTTGAATCAAACTTAACTAAAGTTTTCCATGATACATGATGGATTAATTCTGGATGTATGACTCATGTTTCTAACATTATGCAGAGATTCCTTACAATCCAAACCATAAGCCCAAATGAGAAGTTCATTTTCATAGGGAATAGAGTGAAACTCCAGTGTAAGCAGTCGAGACTTATTGCGTAAAACTCGACACTGGACATCATTTAGATTTACTAGAAACTCTTTATGTACCTAGTTTATCTAGTAATTTAGTTTCATTATCTAAACTTGATGTTACTGGATACTCTTTTAATTTGGTAATGAATGTTTCAATTTATTTAAGCATAATCATCTCATTGGTACTGGTATTCTTGTGATGGTTTATATAAATTGGAAATAAACAGTTTGTATGCTGAAACTGTTTTAACTCATCATAATGTTGGCACTAAACATAGTTTAGTGAATGAACGATCTGTTTTCTTTTGGCATAAACGTTTAGGTCACATTTCTAGAGAAAGGATGGAAAGATTAATAAAAAAAATGAAATTCTTCCTTATCTAGATTTTACGGATCTAAATATTTGTGTGGGTTGTATTAAAGGAAAACAAACAAAACATACAAAGAAAGGAGCTACAAGAAGCACTCAGCTTCTTGAAATTGTGCATACTGATATTTGTGGACCTTTTGATGTTAGTTCTTTCGGAAAGGAATGATACTTTATCACTATTATTGATGATTATTCACGTTATGGTTATGTCTACTTACTGCCCGAGATTTCTTAGGCAATGGATGCCTTAGAAATTTACTACAATGAAGTAAAATGGTAATTAGACATAAATGTGAAAATTATTAGATATGATAGAGGTGATAAGTATTACAGAAGATATGATGAAACTGGGCAACACCCAGGTCCATTTGCTAAGCTTGTTCAGAAACGTGCATTTGTGTGCAATACACAATTCCCGGTACACCACAACAAAATGGTGTATCAGAAAGGTGTAATAGAACTTTAACGGATATGGTTAAGAGTATGTTAATCAATTAGACTTTACCCGTATCTTTGTGGATGTATGCCTTGAAAACTGTCATGTATTTGTTAAACAGGGTTCCTAGCAAGGTAGTTCCAAATAGACCTTTTGAACTATGGACAAATAGGATACCTAGTATAAGGCACCTGCATGTTTAGGGTTGCCAGGCAGAAATAAGGATTTATAATCCGCAAGAAAGAAAATTGGATGCAAGAACAATCAGTGAATATTTCATTGGTTATCCAGAAAAGTTAAAAGGGTATATGTTTTATTGTTCTAATCATAGTATGAGAATTGTCAAAACTGGAAATGCAAGGTTCATTAGAAATGATGAAATCAGTGGGAGTACAGTTCCACGAGAAATGGAAATTAAAGAAGTTAGAGTGTAAGTCCTTTTAGCTTATGCCTCTAACAGTAAGGTGATTGCTCCTTCAGTTATTGCTACAAAATTAATGAAGAGGAGCAACACAATAATGAACCCATGATGCATAATGAACCTATTATGGAGGAACCACAAGAAGTAGCATTAAGAAGGTCTCAAAGAGAAAAGGAGACCAGCTATTTCGAATGATTATGTGGTATACCTAAATGAAATAGAAACAAACTTAAGCATTAATGATAATGATCCAGTTTTGTTTTCCCAAGTTGTAAGTTGTGATAGTTCTGAGAAGTGGTTAAATGCCATGAAAGAAAAGATAGATTCCATGGAACATAATGGTGTTTAGGACCTTGTAAAATTACCAAAGGGTTGTAAGAGAGTTGGTTGTAAGTGGGTCTTCAAGACTAAACGTGACTCTCATGGCAACCTTGAATGTTACAAGGCTAGAATTGTTGCTAAGGAATTTACTCAGAAAGATGGCATTGATTATAAAGAGACATTTTACTGGTCTCACGAAAGGATTCTTTCAGGATTATCATGGCATTAGTAGCCCATTATGACTTGGAGCTACATCAAATAGATGTGAAAACCGCCTTTCTGAATGAAGATTTAGAGGAGAATATTTGTATGGACCAACCAATGAGGTTCTCAGTTGAAGGAAATGAGCACATGGTGTGCATACTAAAAAAAATCAATATACAGTCTTAAAGCAAGCTTCCCGCCAATGGTATTTGAGGTTTAATGATATCATTATTTCCTTTAGATTTAAGGAAAATACTGTTTATCGATGTATGTATCTGAAGATCAGTGGGAGTAAAGTTATTTTCTAATTCTGTATATTGATGATATCTTGCTTGCAGCTAACAATCTTGGTCTTCTTCATAAGACTAAGAAATTTCTCTCTAGAAACTTTGAAGTGAAAGATATGGGTGAGGTAAGCTATGTGATAGGGATAAAAATATTCCATAATAGATCACAAGGATTGTTAGGCTTATCTAAGAAAGTATATATATCGATAAAGTGCTAGATAGATTCAAGATGGAAAGGTGTTTAACATCGCCTATTCTAATTTAGAAATGAGACAGAGTTAGTCTCACACAATGTCCTAGAAATGATATAGAACGAAAACAAATGAAAGTAATTTTGTATGCATCAGTTGTTGTTGCATCTGAGAGCTGAATTTGTAGTATGTTTTGAGGCTACAATTCAGGCTAATTGGCTATGGAACTTTATTTCAGGGCTTGGAATTGTCGACAGTATTGCTAGGCCGCTGAAAATGTATTGTGATAACTCCGTAGCAATATTTTTGTAAGAACGACAAGTACTCTAAGGGTGCTAAGCATATGAAATTGAGGTACTTTGTCGTGAAGGAAGAAGTTCAGAAACAAAGAGTGTCAATAGAACATATTAGCACAAACCTTATGATAGTTGACCCTTTGAATAAGGGATTACCGCCCAAGACATTATAGAACATGTTGAAAGTATGGGCATTATTGTTATTGATGATCATTAAGTGTAATTTATCTTATGTATTTTTAGTGACACTCTGAGCTCAATTATGATATGTTTCTGATTACATGTTCTCTATGTTTGCATGCATATTTGTGTTAGAGTAATGTTAACAGGTTTTGTCTTGAATGAAGACATTATGTTGGACCAATTATGTACTCCTAACTAATGGTCATATTAAGGAGAAGACTAATTTGTAGTACATGGAAGGGACTATGTCGATTAGATGATGTACAACCGCCATGACTTGAATTGGTTCTTATTCTTAATCATGAAATTATGATGTACCCAATGTATAGAACAATTTAATCAATTTTAATGCGCATTATGTTAGTTAATCTATTTATTTATTTAGTCCATAATGTTTATTAATGTCACATGAGCCAAGTGGGAGAATGTAAGAATTAATGTCTCATGTGAGAGGCATGTGACTCATGTAGGGACTAATAAATAAATAATTAACGATTAAGAGCTAAATTGTAATTGAGCTTAATAGGAGAAGTTTCTTGAGCTAACTGATACTTGATGGGAGTAGTGGTTATAAAAGGGGATTAATACCCACTAACGTGAAATAAGGTCCCCTTCCTGACCAGAAAAGTGTTCTCTCTCACTCATAGCCATCACTAACGGAGAGAGGCAGAAAAGAAAGGCCAAAGGAAGTGAAACTTATTTTTCTCCTCTTTCAAAGAAATCAAAGTGCACCGGAGAGGAGTTTCTATGGAGAAAGGTACAAGTCTTCCTATGGAAAAAGGTACACATCATTATCTATTGTTGTTTATTGATTGTTTGTGAGAACCATAGGTTTCAAGATCCTGTTGTTTCCTATCATTGATAGTCTAGGAAACCCCTTAAGAATTTTTACAGTAAATTCTAAAATATACATTTTAATTAAAAAAAATAGGTAGGCCTTTCTTTTTTATTCATTTATTAAAAAACACAAATAAAGTTGTGACCTAATATATCGATTTGAGTTTTCATTTGTCTCTGAACTTTTTTTTTAATATTTTTATACCATTTCTTTTTCCTCAAATTTTCCCAAAAAGAAAAACTGGAATCCTGAACTTTAGTTGGCAAAGTACGTAGTTTCTATTAAATAACAAAAAGAATTTTTCTATTGCTTCTTCTCACATCATCAGTCTATTTTACATGCACACTGATCAAGTGGTTGATACAAAAAGAGACCAATCATAAAATGAAAAGCTATTCAACGATTACAAATCACATCCTCAAACCAGTTGCAGGGATCGATTAGCTATGTCACTGCATTGAAATTAGGTAGCAGTTTTATTCCCCGCTCTTGAGTACATATTAACGTAAGCTAAAAAGAGATTATAACGCTCAACATGCACATGCAAATTAACGTGCACGTACGCCTTCTCTCTCTGATCCCCAAGTTTAAGCTTAAGCTTTGGTGAAGCTAGGATCGAAGGGAACGGCAGCGGAAGGCAACCAAGTGCTAGTTGTGAGCCAAGGCTCAGCAGTGAATTTTGCAGCCTCTTGCTTGCTGATGAGACCTTTGGCAAACTTAGCTCTTGCTTGAGTAACGGAACCTGGTCCAGTGTTGCCAAACTCGGCGAAGTAACAATCCTGTGTGTTTGGCTCAATTGGGTTCCATGGAATATAACCCTCGGGCTGAATCAAGTCGCCCATAACATTCTCGATGAACACTGCCCTTGAGAATGCCTTCCATGGCCTGGCCAAGTAAGTCTTCACGATCATGCGGTCAGCGAAGAGGGAAGCGTCAGGCATGATCTCGCAGTTTTGGAGGACTACTCCAGTGGGCATGTTCTTCTGGCCTGTGCCATCAGCCACCACTATATTCTGTTGATTTGGCATGGGTTTCCTCACCAAGATCTTTGAGTTCTGGATCAAGGTGGTGGAGTAGCCGAAGATGAAGTCAATTGTTCCAGAGATTTCGCAGTTGCGGTAGAACTGACGATGGGCGTGGGCATACAATGTGTCTTGGTAACCACGCATAGCGCAATCAAAGAACACTGAACGATCACCTTGCACGCGGAGTGCCACTGCTTGGTGTCCTTCTGCACCAGCGGTGTTCTCGAATGCAATTGACTTGGCCATGAAATCTTCAGCAACAGTAGCTGCATGTTGTTTTTAAAAAGAATTCAGTAAAAAAATATTATTCCTCAACCTATCCGGTTAAGGAGAGAGAGAGAGAAATGAACATACAGAAGGTGGCGGTTCTCATTGTCTTGGTACCCTCGTGAAAGTTCTTGCGGCCAGTGATGATGGTCTTTGAGGGGCCATCACCGTAGATGAGAAGATTGGGCTTCTTCTTGTCAACGGTGATGTACTCATCATAGATACCAGCCTTAACGTAGATAACATATCTACCCTGGTGATGCTTGGGGTAGGAGTTAATAGCGTCCAAAACAGTATGAAATTGACCACTACCATCCTTAGCAACAGTAGCATGGGGCAAAACAGGATCGTTGGCCAAGAGCTTGCGATCAGCAGAGGAGACCCAAGTGGGGAAGCCATCATCATCAACGTCAAGAAGGCGACGAGAGGCGGGCTTGAGAGCAAGGTCCAAGTCCAAGGACTGGAGAATGTGTGTAATCCCTGACACGACATCGAGTGCCAAGCCTGTGAGCTTTCCAACGTTGTCAAGGCTACCAGATTGTAGCTGCTCCTGAACCTTCTTCTCGCCGTCGGTGTCGAAGCCGTCGAGGCAAGATTGCTGGTAGGCAACAACAGCTCCCAACCAGTTCTTGAGCTCGGCGGTCCGCTGGTGCACGTCCTGGAGGCTGCTCTCTTTAACCAAGACGCCTGAGGCCTCCAGGTCGTGCATTGCGGACTGCAACAAGTCCTTGCAATCCTCCAGAGCCATCTTCATTCCGGCGCTGCTGTTGCCGTGTTCCACCGTCAGCCTGTCGCTCATATTCAATGCTTTGATAACACTGTCCATCGAGCTTCTCACCACGGTTGCGATGTATTCCTTTGGGTCTGTGCTGTTTGAAGAGGACAGAACATCGTGGCACAGTTTCTTGTCGTCTGAGCCTTGGCACAACGCTGTCACTGCCCTGTTGGTGCTTTTCACTTCTCCTCCATTGCTGTTGTTGACGCCCTTTGGACTTTGAACTACAGCAACCACGCCAATTACGACACCCACCACTAGGATAAGAGAAACAGTGGATCCTAGTACTTTACCTTTCATATTTTATTTTATTTTTGGTTTTTTGGGTTATAATCTTTTTGTGGGTTTTTTTTTTGTTTCTCCCCGACGATGACAACCGAAACTGAGAAGCCAAATCGGAGAGAAAGTTTTATTGAGGAAGGTACGGTTCCTTCCCTTTACTAGTGTTTGAGGAGATTGCAATGAGAAACCATGCAGAAGTAGGGTTTTATTTATTCGTGATGGAAGTTTCTAAAAATATGAGCATTCAGCAATTGACCCGTTCCGTGGAAGCTTTGGTTTTGTGGCGTTTTCTGTGTTCTGCCACAAATGGAACAAAACGATTGGCCAAATACGTTCCTCACAGTTATGGACCTCGACTTTGTTTAGCTAGTCTTAGGGATTCACTGGTGTGGAGAAAAAACAGTTAACAAATAACTTTAAATAGATTTTTTTAATTTTCTACCTCTCATTTTTGGATTTAAATCTCCTTACACATTTTCCTACAGTACTTTTCCTTCCTTATTTCTTAAATTATATTAAATATGATTTTACAATGTTATATTTACTTTTATAATAATTAATACATGCCTATATCCTTATATTAAATTAAATGATTATAACTAATATGATTATGATTCCAATTACAAATTTTCATAATTTAAAAATTCAATTTAGTCAATTTATTAATATCATATTCTAGAAATCTCACAAGATTTGGATAACACTCTACTGCAAGCGTGAAACACACATGGCAACTTAATGTTAAAATCATGAAATCTCGCAATATTTTATTTATTCTCATAATAGAAATACGCATGTACAGTTATTTCGATGAGAATACTAGATTTTAAATTTATATGATGAACGAGTTTGATTAAATTATATATTTTTATATAGTATTTATTTTTAAAAAAATATGTACATTAATAAATTTTATTTTCAAAATATTTGTTAGCATATATATTAAAATTGAGAAATATTAATAATTATATTCTTAATTGAGGATTTGTAGTCTTAAAAAGTACTAAACCTAATGAAATTCATTTTTATAATTTATATATTTTATATGGGTATTAAGCTTAAAGAAATTTATTTTTAATTTTTCTTTTTCCAGTTAATTATAGTAACATAATACTTATATGAAATGTATAAATTAAAAAATATAATAAATATAAATGTATAAATATTTAAATTTAAGTTTTCATTTTTGTTATTATGAATATTATGTTTATATGTATTTGAATTTTGTATGTTGATAATTAATGTTTTTTAAATGTTTATAATGCAAAAATTAAAATTTTATTTTTAAATGATATTTATATTATTTTGAAAATATTAGTTTTAATTATGTGATATTGTTGAAGTTTTGAATGTTAACCTTGTTATGGCTTAAATTGAATATATTATGTATCAATGTAATCGGATTTTGATAATTGACAAATATGCCTTAATTTTACACATGATTTGAGGTGATTATCGAACATTTTTAATACATTAAGTCTTGTTTTAACTCAAAAATTAGGATAGATTAAGAATTATTACTTGGGATCTTTATTTTGTTAGTTTTAGGACTTCTTGATGTTTTTGTGGGAGGTTTTAGAGGAAATTGAGTCAAAAAGACTAGTTGATCGCTTAAGCAGGACTTGATGTGTGCTTAAGTAAACCAAGATAAAACCAATTGAAGGAGTCACTGACAAGTCTCGCTTAAGCATAATCTGTTGAACAAGAGAAACTTAGAAGATTAATGATGAAGTCAAGCTCACTTAAGCGTGGGATGTCATGCACTTAAGCGAGCTAAGTGAGCAGTTTTTTATTCACTAGAGGCCCTCGCTTAAGCCCAAGTCTCAAAGTGCTTAAGCGAGACAATCAAGTTAATCGAAGAACACTAAGACCTCACTTAAGTGCAACATTTTGTGTACTTAAGCGAGGAGAGTTAGAAGCTGAAAAATTTAAGATTAGAAGGCCTCATTCAAGTGAGACATTATTCACGCTTAAGTGAGTAGGATGCAACAGTTCCAAACCCATATCAAAATATAAAAGACCTAAGGTCTAATTGAGGAGATATTTTGGTGCATTTGAAGAGAAATTTTTTGACAACAAATAGATTAATTCCTAGGGCTCTTAGCTTCAATTGATTACACATTTTGTATGTTTGATTTTGGGAATTGTAATCAAGCTATGAGTAGTCAATTTCCTCATCTATCAGGGTTAGAAGACTGCATCCCAATTTCATGTAATATTCCTTTTTAATACAATTCTTCATACTTCTTCTTCTAATGTTTGATTTTAGGAGTTGTTAGTTTAGTTGATAGACATTTGTTTGGTTTCCAAACTTAGAAGAGTACCTATTTGAGATTAATTATAGACACATGCAATACCAAATAGGTTCCCTTAATTCTTAAATATTAATGCTGGTTATTTAGATGTTTGCCAAGACATTGATAATTATTCTAAATAACTTATACTCTTTTACCCAAAACATTCACATTAGAATATAACTGTGAATATAAGATAAATTACTTGAAGAACTAAATTAATTTGAATTATTGCATTGAAAAATAGGAAAATCCAACCTAACTCTTGTTCAAATCATCCATTTTCACAACATTGCAATTATTTCTACAACTATTCTCTTTTTATTGCTTTTAATTGCTTTTACGTTATTCTTTTGCACAATTCAAACACAATCATTTGAGAAATACTTTTACTAAACCTTACTTCTTAATGCTAATTGTTTGAGTATCCACTAGTCCTTTGGGAGACAATTTGAATATAAATTCTAAATACTATCTCGAAACTTGATTTTACTTGATCATACGAAAAATTTGTAACAAATTTGATTATTATTATTATTATTATTATTATTATTATTATTGGCTTTAGTCTATTCAATTCGTTGTTATTTAGCGTTGGCTCAATAAATAAAAATGTA
Source organism: Glycine soja (assembly GCF_004193775.1). NCBI lineage: Eukaryota > Viridiplantae > Streptophyta > Magnoliopsida > Fabales > Fabaceae > Glycine > Glycine soja. The sequence goes on along the minus strand of NC_041011.1, from coordinate 38,524,313 downwards.
TTTTAAAAATATTTTTCATTTTTAAGGTCTTTTATTAAAATGATGTATATATTTATAAGTTATATACAAATGAGAACATAGTTATATATAAATATTTTTTTAAAGACATGTAATTGAATGCTTCTATAAGTTAAAATGATATGGGCATTTGTAATATATAAATATTCATAATTTTTTATGTATTTTGGTAAATATTTATATGCATATATATGAATATACATTTCTGTAAAATTAAAAATACATTAATAATCATGATAATATTAAAAACACCATAGATCGTAAACTTAATATTCGTTCATGACACATGTTATTACGTTAATAAATATTACAATTATGAATAAAGTGAGATATTACCAATTGAGAAAACAATAATTTCTTAACGGGTATTTAATTAAAGTTTAATCAAAGAGTAAAGGAAGAAATGCATTGTGTCAATTTTTTTTAATTGGTAAGAATTGAAAGATATCTTATATTTATACATTTTGTTCAACTGAACTAGACTTCTTGACACACAATGCATGTCATTAGAAGTACTCACGGGTCTACACCAACAAATTAACGAAGCTATACCAAAGAAAAGTCCTATTCTCTGGTTAGAAGTAATAGATCATATGTAATTATTCTAGGTTTGCTACTTGAACCAGATAATTCAATTGAGAATGAAATATTCTTGATACCAAACACCATTTGAGATTTAAAAAAATCATATATATATATAAGGCTACTTCATAGTGGAATACACTTGATTTTGGCTGAAAATATCTCATTTAATATTTAAATAACAAAATTGTAAAAACCAAAGCACACTAAAAACAGGAAGGAAAGACTAGACCCTGAATAAACTGACAAGTTAAGGGGATAATATACAAACTATACATAGGGTCTCCCTCGGTTTCACACAATGTAAATCTCTGCTCATGCCCTTCATCCATATATATACAATGGTACCCTTATTAGTTTGTACTATATATATTCGCATGCACTCTTTGAATCTCTAGTGATGATCCTACAAAATTCTAAACCTAATTAACATTGGTTATATATATATATATATATATATATATATATATATATATAACAAGGAGTTAATTAGAGGTTGTTTTTCTTGAAGGTCAAAACACAATGATCTATCAGGGCATGCAAGCAATCTATGCGTGCTTGCATGCATTCATATACGTATGTTTATGGAATTCAAGCTTTAGTGAGGCCAAGATCGAAAGGAATGCCGGTGGCGGGTAACCACGTGTTGGCTTGGAGCCATTGGTCAGCAGTGTATTTGGTGGCATCGGCCTTGTTAAGGACTCCACGACTCCACTTAACCCTACGTTGAGTATCGGCACCCATGCCGGTGTTGGCATACTCGGCAAAGAAACACGTGTCAAGATACAGGTTGCCATTCCATGGAAGAAACCCATCTGGCTGAATAAAATCACCAATGGTGTTCTCCATCAAGATGGCCCTTGAATATGCCTTCCATGGCCTCGCCAAGTATGATCTGAACTTCATCTTGTCGGGGACCAGCGCCGCCTCCGGTATGATCTCGCAGTTCTGAAGCACCACTCCTGTCGGCATGTTCTTCTGGTCCGTGCCATCGGCCACCACTATGTTCTGTTGATTCGGGTCAGGCTTCCTCACTATGAGTTTGGAGCTTTGGATCAAGGTTGTCCCGTAGCCGAAAATGAAGTCCACTGTGCCGGAGATTTCGCAGTTACGGTAGAACTGACGATGAGCGTGGGCGTATAGTGTGTCCTGGTAACCATGTATGGCACAGTCGAAGAAGGCCGAACGGTCACCTTGCACGCGAAGCGCCACTGCTTGGTGCCCTCTTGCACCAGCAGTGTTCTCAAATGCCATTGACTTTGCTATGAAATCTTCTGCAACCGTCGCTGCTCGTACATATTTAATTTGTTAGCACTTGGTTCAGTGTAAAAATGTATATACTTTTTACTAATTAAGAATCAATCTAAATAGACTTAATTTTTATTTACTTTTAAAATTTTACACTTAACTCCCCTCAATCCATAATAATTGTTATTGTTTTTAAAGTAGGTGTTGCCAATACATTTATCAAATTTATTATATGATAATTTGTAATTAAATAGTAATGTATATTTTTTTAACAATGTCAATTTATATATTATTTATTCATCTAAATTAAATATTATTTTTCAAATAATTATTATAGAAAATAATAATATAATATATTAATAATGTAAAATATTTTTACATTATCGATTAATAAAAATTTGTTAAAAATAACTTTAGAGATAGTTATCCAACAAATTATGATTGATCAACGAGTACCAAAATTAATATATACCAAAATTAATATATATATATATATATATATATATATATATATATATATATATATATATATATATATATATATATACTTCTTAATTTTTTTTTTTGTCAAGATTTAAACTTTGGGTGAACTTAGATTTCTTCCTAGTTAATATGATCGAAGACTAATCCTTTAAAATGATGAAATTTATTTAAAGGAGAAATTTCTTTTAATCTATGTTACTTTATAGGTGGAATCATGTAACATTGAAATTAAAATCATGTTTAGTCTTAAAATAAAATTGTTTAAGACAATTTTTTTGTTTGTTGAATAATTGGTTAAGACAATTGAGAATGAACAACTCACCGAAGGTAGCAGTTCTCATTGTCTTCACGCCATCCTTCATGTTTTTACTACCTGTGATAATGGTCTTGGTGGGGCCATCACCGTAAATTAAAATATTGGGCTTCTTCTTGTCAACGGTGATGTACTCGTCGTAGACACCAGCCTTGACGTAAATAACATACCTGCCTTTGTGATTCTTGGGATAGGAGTTAATAGCATCCAAAACAGTCTTATATTGGCCACTCCCATCCTTGGCAACAACGGCATTGGGAGGAACCGAATCGCCTTTCTTGGCATCCGCCAAGAGCTTGCGATCAGGCATGGATATCCAAGATGGATATCCATCCTGATCCACGTCAAGAAGACGACGAGATGACGACGTCGGTGGTTTTACCGACGTCGTCAAGTTCAAGTTGAAACCGGATAATAATTCTGCGAAGCTGGAAATAACGTCCAGCGCTAACGCGGTTAGCTTCCCCATAGAGTCCAAGCCCCCGGTTTGGAGCTTGGACTGCACCTCCTTCTCGGCGTCGGTGTCGAACCCGTCAAGGCACGATTGCTGGTACGCGACAACGGCGCCAATCCAGTTTTTGAGGTCGGAGACGCCGTCGTTGATGTTGTTGACGTTGTTGTCTTTGACTAGGACTTGCGAGGCTTGCAATTCGTCGATGGCGAAGTCTAACAAGTCCTTGCAGTCCTCCAGGGCCATCTTGACGGAGGAGTTGGTCTTGCTGTGTTCGACGGTGAGTGTGTCGCTGAGGTTGAAGGCTTTGATGACGCCGTCCATCGTTTTTTTCAAAACGGTTTTAACGTAAGCCGTTGGGTCCGAGGTGTTGACGGAGCTTAAAGTGTCGGAGCAAAACTTCTTGTCGTCGGAGTTTTGGCACACGGCTTGCACGGCTTTAGTATGGGTCGAAACTTGACCGCTGTCGTTGCTTTCACTGTTGTCGCTTCCGCTGTTGTTGGTGGAGACATAAGCAACAACGCCTAGGGCAACGCCCACTACGAGAATAAGAGAAACAGCAGAGACGAGTGTTGCTTTTTTTTCCATTTTCTTGTTCTTTTTTTTTTGGGTTTTTTTTTTTTGCTTCTTAAAAGTTATTTGTTTTTTCCTCCTCCCCTCCACGAGTACTTGGAATGAACTATGAAAGAGAGAAATTCTTCTTCCCTGCTGTTTGTGGGGAATGATATTGTGAGCATTTGGTGATTGTTGCGAAACCATTTCTAGGACTTTGATTTCCTATAGATGGTATGTTTAGGATTTTATTTTTAGGGGCATTGACCATTTCTCTGAAACGCGATTCATGCATGGCTTCTGTAAACTCATGCTATAAATCGATGACCTCTCATTGCCTTTCATTTGTTACGACACGGAACTCTTGGGACATGTATTGCCTTTGCTATCCATCACATTGGCTAACCCAACTTTCAACCATTCAATTATTTCCAGTTTACAAAAATTACCAATTATACATATCTTAATTATAAATTAAAATTTGTGATTTTTCTTTCCTTGATCTTAATTGCCCATATTTCTTAATTATTTATTCAATTCAATCAAGTTTTTATAGGTATGATATATTAATATTATTTGTGTAGTGCGTGTATTACAAAGGAAAAAGTTATATATTATTTATATAGGTATGATATATCATTAATATTACTTATATATTTTTCTTTCACTAACTTACATAAATTAATCATATATACGTCACACCTCTACTATATTATTATGTTAATGTGCAAATCATAATTTGAACAATTTAAAAATTATATAAAGACTAAATATGAACATTCAAAACTAAGAAAACTAAACTCACGTACACATAAAATATCCACTAGTTACAAATAGGATAAGACAGATATATATCATATTATCTTTTATTTAATTTATCTTAAGGTTATTATTGTAATTTAGTTTAAATATAAAAGATTTCACGCTTCTCGCTCCTCTCCCCTTCCCACCGTCATTTACGTAGCCCCTTCCCCCAAAACCTTTTTGCATATGCTTGCCCAAGCTAGCACACCATAATCAAATTTTGTACATGTGCTTCCCTTCATCAATATTTCTGTACACGCACATCAATGTTTAGCCTCCTTTTCTGAGCGTACGTCTTGCGCCATTTATTCTTCAAGATCTCCCTTCACTAGTTTTAATTTTGGTCGACACTTTCCGGTCCAATCTTTAATCAAACATTGAATTGAATAATAATAATAATAATAATAATAATAATAATAATAATAATAATAATAATAATAATAATAATAATAATAATAATAATAATAATAATAGAAAAAACAAATGAAGATTATCCACTGTTCGATTTTAGAGGAGGTGATTTCGCTTGGATGATATGGCAAGCGCAAGCTCGAATTAGTTTTCGCTTGCATGAAGAGGTGGGAAGAGTGTCAACGCATCGCAGATGTGGGATAGTGGAGAGGAGGGAGAGAGGAGAGAGAAATATGTTTTTCATTTTCTTAAAAAATAAATACCTTAAATGACTCTAGTATCCTCTAAAAAATGGTTTTAAACAAAGAAGACGGTCTATATATCTGTCTTAAAATTTAGGTGTAGGATGTTAACATACTCTAATATAAAAGCATGTTAGCAAAATTCATATTATATATATATATATATATATATATATATATATATATATATATATATATATATATATATATATATATAAAGGTAAAAAAATACAATTAAGTCTTATAAATAAAAATATCAATATTAAATTGTAATATATATAATCTACAAAAATTCTCTTTTTTACTAAAATGTAGTATTAATTGGTTGTCAAAATTATCAAAGTAGTATAATTTTAAAGAGATAGACATGATATTTACCTAAATATCAAACATTGCATCCACACTCTTAATTTTTTTTTAATATTTTTTTGTAACAAAAGTTACTGAATGAAGTTTTTGCATGCATATGCACACGAATTATATATCAAATGCTTTAACCATTCACAATATGATTGAGTGGATCAACTTGGATTCATGCTTAGTAATATGTTAGTACTGTGCAGATTTCATGGGTCAGATAATGTTTGTGTGGTGTGTGAAACTACTGTAAATTGGTCAAAATTCACTGGTGTCCACTTCGTCCCTAATACATAAAAGTGACCAAAAAATTCATAACCCTACCTCAATTTCCAGCAAGAAACTGTAATCCAACCTCTTCCTGATGAATAAAAAAGGAAACTAGGATGATTAAACTGAGATTTCGAGGCAAAATTTCTCATAACCCTACCTGAATGTATCACCCTACATTCTTCTCCCAACTAACATTGAATTCAAGGTCTGGTGCTGATGAAACTAGGGAATAAAGGAATGCCCGTAGCTTTTAACCAATCAGCTCTTCCAGTAGGTCCAGCTCTAAGAAATTGCTCAGCAGTGAATTTCGCAGCTTCATCCACACTAATATTACAATGGTAACCCTTCCAATTAACTCTTTCTGTAAAGTTAGCACCTGCTCCAACATTAGCGTACTCAGCATAGTACAACGTGCCAAGATTCTGGTTCCCATCCCAAGCACTCCACCCTTCTGGCCGAATAAAGTCACCAATGTTCGATTCCATAACGACTGTTCTTGAGTAACGCTTCCACAGCCTCCCCAAGTACGATTTCACTTTAAACCTAGCACGGTACAGAGCCTCCTCCGGGACTATGTCGCAGTTCTGGATCACAATCCCTGTGGCCATGTTCGTCTGGCTCGTCTGCAGTCACTGTGGTCACCGTGTGTTCCGGCATCCTCACGATGATTATGGAGTTCTGGATTAGGGTTGCGGATGCTCTGAAGATGAAGTCTATGGTGCCGGAGATTTTGCAGTCGCGGTATAATTGATGATTCGCATGAGCTTACAATGTGTATTGGTAACCGTGCATTGCACAATCCAAGAACGCTGACATGTCTCCAATGTTTCTTAAGGCCTGCTAGTGTCATGCATGTTTTCTTGTTGACAGATGACTGTATTAGAATGAAAAAAGATTATTATTACATATGCTTATATATATATATATAAAAGTAAAGATTCCTCTTCCATTTCTTCTAAGCCAGAATGTATATGTATGATTCAAAAGTCTTGAAAAGTATTTCCTTATTACAACCAATCTTCTGTGACGTTCTTGAATCAGAAAAAATTATCTAATTGAAAAATGTCAACTAAAATGAATATCAATACATTGAAAAAATAATCTTTGATTGTGGACCAAAGGATGCCCCAATTTACCAAAAGATAGTTATAATCACTCATTATTAATTGTTAGGCGATCAATGAATTACTCTACTTACTACGAGGTGGCAAATTGACAATGACGTCATTATTTTTTATCGAAACTTAATAGTAAGTTAGTTATTAAACTCTCATTAGTGATTTTCTTTTGCATTCTTTACCTTCTTGTCTTTTGTAAATTGTTTCTATTCCAATTTTTCAATCATTCCGTAGTTATTATTTTATTTGAAACTTAATTGTAAGTTAGTTATTAAACTCTCATTAGTGATTTTCTTTTGCATTCTTTACCTTCTAGTCTTTGTCAATTGTTGCTATTCCTATTTTTCAATCATTCCATAGTTATCCTAATCGTAATAAACAAAGTCATCACATGTACTTAGTAACTCAACAATCAATAATAGTAAACAAAGTCATCACATGTATTGAGTAATTCAGTTACATCCAAAATATGGACAAAGGATCAGTGGTCATCCATTTTACAACAATCGGCAAAAGAGAAGACATTGCTATTCGACTACTATAACTTGATTAATCCTTTAATGGCTAATAAACATTATGCATAGCACTCTAGTAACTTCAGAAAAATAGGCATCAAGAGTTGCCTAGATACAACCCACATCCCAGGGCTTATTTTTAGACGTAATCAACTGCAATTTTGACTTACTAATAAGTAATAACTTCCGTTGATCCTATAAGTACATGGAAAATGATATCAACCACATAATTACATGGAAAAATATTAAGCTTCATAAAAACAGATTTTGGAGTAAAAAGTAGTAAGAAGAAAAAAACATAATTTATTTCAGATATGCCATGTTTTCAGGGCTATACACTCTTGCTAGCAATTCTTCTCTATCAAATAAAAACCTATCACCAATACAAGCAGTCCTTTTCAACAAAATCAGAGGGAGATTCCCCTTTTTTTGCCTTTTGATGCTATTCGCAATATCAGTTCAATGGCATCCATCACACACACCATGTTGGAGTCTATAGTCACAATGTATGTATCAGAAATTAGTATCAAGCATATTCACAAACATGGTTCAGAGAATTATTATCTGTTACAACGTGGATCACAACGGGACGATGAAATAAAATTATCATAAATAAATAAATGATTTTTCAAAAAAATGGAAAACTTGGTGAGTCGTCATCAATGTTTATTTAAGAAAAACGCCGAAAAAATAAAAAAAAAGGATAAAAAGTGGTCTATGGTTTGAAAAAAAGGATTTGGGAATCATTTATGTTGAAAAAAAAAATCCAAATTAGAATATATAAGTGAGGGACAATCCTCACCCCTTGAGTTGGGAAAACCCCAAGTCTCATATTCAAGATTAATAAAAAAAAAAGGTCCCTTGAGCGACTAAAAATAAAGTGACTTTTAATTATTTATCTCCCTTGAAAACATGAATTATATTTTGTTACATTATTTTTTTATTTAGAAAAGGAAATCAAATTTTTATTTTATTTAAAAAAAGGATTTTTTTTAGTTTTTATTTTGGATCGATAAGGAATTTTCCCTCGCTTCTACATATCCCCAAGTGCAATAAGAAAATCAGACTTGCGTAGTTCTTTGTATAAAAGAGCGTTTGTGTGTTAGGTTAATTTTATTATTATTATTATTTTGAAAGATTTTGATTTTATGGTAAACTTTGTGAAGTCAAGCAAGTCAGGGACCCAACATGGCATTTACAAAATTTACTCACTTTATTGAAACATTACCAAACAAGTTGGGGACACAACATGAAGTATGTGTAGCATTGAGGGATTATTTATTTGAGAATGTTACCATTTTTTTTAGAAAAGACTTTAGTTATATGGTAAGCTTTGTGAATTCAAGCAAGTTTGAGACCCAACATGTCATTCCCAAAATTTACTCACACGTTATTGAAACACCACCAAGCAAGTCAAAGATCCAACACGGAGTGCACAAAACGTAAACGAATACTAAAGAATGCTAACTCGGATTTGCAAAAATAAATAAATATTTAACATAGTGCTACGAAATCAGATAGATAGAATGAGAATAGAAAGGGATCGAAAAAGTGGGGAGTACACTTAGTAATTAAGGATGTGAGATTGAAATGTGGGAAAAATAATATGCATAACGATATATATACAATGCATTATTAATTAAACTAACTAGCTAGGTAATGATAAAAAAAGAAAATCACATTGAAGAATAAACGATAGAGACAATAAAGAAATATAATAAAATAAAGAGATATTCACTAATATGTATAATTATTTTTATTTTTTATTTATTTTTCTTTTTTTTTCTCCGTTTTGTTTTTTTTTCAAAGTCAAAGGGTTGACTTGGACTTACCAACACTAACGGAGTGCTGACATGGTGGACCTAGTCACCATCCTAAGTGGCATGGGTGCACATATAAAAAACGAGGTGCAACTATCAGTTTTATTTTGTTTCAGACTTCACAAAAAAATGGGTTGGGCCCAAAATAAAAAAGGTGCATGTATTAAAAAAAGGATGTAAATTAATAGTTGTGTTCATTTTATTTCATACTACACAAAATGGGTTAGGCCCTAAACGAAAAAAAGGGTGCAGGTATTAAAAATGCATTATAAATAATGTTTTCATTTTATTTTAAACTTTGCAAAAATGCCCAAAACGAGAAAAATGGTGCATGTATTTAAAAAATCGATGTAAACAACAACTGTTGTTGTTGTTGTTGTTTTCTTTTTTATGTTTTTGTTTTTTTTAGGGTTGGGTTGTAATCGGGTCAGGGTGATCCAACCCAACCCGCATTAAGGCATCAGGGTTGAAACAACCCTAGATGACCTAGCTCCCCAAATGGTGTCGCAATAGGAGAAGCCACCACGGAGGGTGGTGTTCCTCTCAGGCGCCATTGATGCATGGCGTCGTGACGTGAGGCCGCCACGGGAACGACGACGGTGGTGGTGGTGCGGAAGAGGCACCATAGTGGTGGAGCAAGCTTCACTGGAAAATTAAAGAGGGAAGAAACAAAATGCGGAAAAAGCCAAGAAAAAAAGACAACATCATCATGTATAGATCTCGTTGGCGACCATGGAGCTCACTGGTGAGATGAACGATGAAGCTACGAGAAAAAAAGTGAGAGACAAAAAATAAAAAGAAAAAGAGAAGGATGTAGAAGAAGGGAGGAAGGAGAAGAACAACATGAGAGAGAATGACAGAATGAAGGGATTACCTTGAGACCCCTCTCTTCTCTAACAGAATTGCCAAATGACATTGTCGAGTTAGCCCGTTTTCTTCTCTTGGGATCAATGCCTCCTATGTGCATTAATTTCCATACCTTTTCCTTTTTTTTGACTTTTATCTTGTGCTTTTTTCTGATCTAATAGGTTCTTTTGACAGTTCAATAGGCCACAAAATATATTATTTCTTTTCTTATTATTATTTCTTTTTTCTTTTAACATTTTTTTCCTTTTATCTTTTTTTTTTTGTTTTTTCCTTGTTTCTCTTTTACGTTTTCTTCTTTCTTTTTTTTTTTGTTAATTTTGTTCTTCTCTTTTTTTTCTTTTCTTCATTTTTTTCTGTTTTTTTCTTTTTCTGTTTTTTTCTTTTTCTTTTTTTTGTTTTTTTTTGCCCCAACAAGAATTAGGATCGGACACTGTAAATAGAAAATTTTAATTTAAATTCAACAGAGCAAGAGAAACATATGATAATTATTTCGTTCCAAGGTCATGAAACATCAAACTATATATCAGCCTTAATGAAATATTTTCCAAATTCCTTTCATCTAGTCAACAAGGTTAGTTATCACTGATCCTGTGTTTGTCCTGATCAATTCTATCTCTGCCACTCGATCTGCATCCTTCTATTCAACCTCTCTAATGTTCTTCTCCTTCAAACCCACATAACCAATGAAATTTACAGAAATATATCATAAATTTACTACTTACAAATGCATAATATGAGTTGAGCCATTAACTAGAATAAAACAAAAGGAAGAGAAAAAACATTGAACTAAAGATGAAAATGTGAGAAAAGTATTGTATTATATATAAAGAACATTATACTTTCCATATGTTCAATAATATACTTTCAATAATATATTTCAACTAATTTTTAATTTTTTTACTAACTAAAAAACTTGTATGATAGTTCGGAAAATAATTTTTTTTAAGTAGTTTTTAACGTTTTTAAATTTTACTTAAAGTAACATTTTTTAAAACACAAGTTTCTAACTTTTTATATTTTTTTTCCTTTTTTATATCTTAATATATTTATCAAATTTTCTGATTAATCTTTTTAAATAAATCATGTTATTATTATTTTTCTGTTATTTTACATTTTTTTCATTAGTTACTTTTACAACTCATTTTACTAAACATTTATAATTTAATAAAGTTAATTTTTCATTTATCAACTAATTTTTCAACTTTTAGTTAATTTTTTTAACTTTCAACTAATTTTGTAAATAATTTTGTCCAACATAACTTTTGTTTAGAGTTGTACAAATATTTTTTATTTTAAGCAAATGACTAGGAATTTTATTACCGGTCTTTGGACTTATTCCACAAGTCCATATTCCAAATTCATGTCCTTATCTCTAATAAGGAGACGATCAAATGATATCATTTACGTAGGTAAAATAGAAATGAAAGTAATGTATCGTGTGGAAAAGCAAGAGTTTGAATATGAACACAAATATTGGTTGACTGGTTGAGTGTGGTAAATAAAGAAAGAAATAGTAAATGATGATTTAGAAAAAAGGCAGAGAGCATATAACATGGCAAGTAACAATTAAAAAAGAAACGAGACAAAGTCTGTGATATGATGAGTGGGGAGTACGTACAATATATGGGTTAGAGGAGAACTAGGTACGTACTCGTGGCTTTTCTAGTTCAATAGAGTTTCAACGAATACTCAGCAAATGGCAAGCAGAAAATGTGATCCAATTTCCCTCTGCTAATAATGTTATTTAAACCATGTACTCTCACTGTATTTCATGATATTTATACCAGATTTTCGTCGTACTGTTCTTCACAGTGATAGTTTCTTAAATATAAAATTTTTATGTGTCAAAGGCAAATAAAAAAACCACATTTATAACAAGCAATATAAACAAGGCAGTCAAAACATAGCAATCTATCAACATGCTGTAAGAGAACGTCACGGGAAGGTAATCATAAAATGAGATAAAAACTGAATAATTTGTAAGACATCTCTACCTAATGAGTTTAAGCATGGATTTTGAAAACCATATCAAAATAATAAATAAAAAAATTGCGTGTTTCAGACAGGTTCACCACAGCTATGGTTCCTTAAAAAAAATCATCTATCAAAGCCAAACAAGAAAACAACTACAACAAACCTTATAAACAAGGCAATAACAATCTAACCGTGATACTGATAGCTACACAGGAGCAAGACCAATTAAGGAGGAAGAGTAGAGCACCAACCTACCTCAAGGATTTCACTAGCCATTAGTGCCTGTTGATGCTTGCTGTTGGTACCTGCTGAGTTGGATATTGTTGAGCTGGATATCAAGGGAATAGCCCTTGATCTTGTCTGCCATTACTAGGAATATTCCCCTTTCTGTTAGGACCTGTCCACACTAAAATATAAATTCTGTTATTGTAACTCACTATAAATACCCATCTAATGAAAGAAGGCAGCAAGAATTTCAATCTCAATACTTATCTTTTATTTTGAGCTTGGGAGGTCTGGCCCTCAAAGTCCAGAAATTTGCTTTTCATAACAAATACAACTGGTTTCGAGGGCCAGTACCTCCAAGAAAAGGAAGAAGAAGATCAGAATAAGGAGCAGGAAAGTGTATTTTCTCTTATTGATTTGTTGGTTATTACATATTCATATATATATATAGAGTGCATATTGCTAACAGAATTCCTAATTCTTCTAGGAATATTCTTCACTAACGGAATTGGTTAGGAATGTTACCTTAGCAGCAGACAATGATATCCAACAAATCTCTATTGCTAGCTCAGCGCCTTCTTCCTCAGATATAGTCCCTGAGGTATGAAGGTTTCGTGATTCTTCTTTTAGCTCTTGCTGTCTGCACCTCCTTTTCTGCTATTTTGCTCCCTTTTTTATGTTCTGCCAATTCTGTGTTTATCATGCTATCATCTTCTCGCGGGCCTTGGAAGATCACCTTGTCCTCAAGGTGATGGTCCCTCTTCAGTTGATCCCAATTCTCCCAAGATGTTTCATCTGGTGATAATCCACACCATTGAACCAATACTTCCCGAGGTCCATCCTCAGTTGTGGACGATTGGCGGTAATTCAAAACGGCTAATGGGAAAATTACAGGTTGGTCCTTGAAAAATTGCTCAAGGAATTCAGGCAGACTTGCTGCATCCGGTTGAACATGGAAAGGCTTCAACAAAGAGCAATGGAATACCGAATGGATAAGGGCCCCTTCAGGAAGCTTCAAACGACAAGCTACAGGTCCGACTCGCTCTAGTATCTGGAAAGGCCCATAGTAGCATTTAACTAACTTGCCATAAACTTTGTGTTTCTCTTTAGCAGACTGCTGACGATATGGCCTGAGCTTCAGAAGAACCCAGTCTCCAGGTTGATATATGACTTCCCTGCGTCTGCTGTCAGCTTGATGCTTCATAGTGGCTTGAGCTTTAAGAAGCTTCTTCCGAATGTTGTGAAATACTTCGTCTCTGTGAGTCAACATATCGTCGACGACATCAATGTTTGAAGAACCCAAGAGGTATTCCGAAAAATTAAAAGGTTTGCGTCCAAAAGTAATTTCGTATGGTGTTGACCCAGTCTCCATGTTCCACGAGGTATTGTGGGACCATTCGACCCACAGTAGCAGCTTTCCCCACCTCCCCGACCGACGATGCATAAATGATCACAGATACTGGTCGATGATCATGTTCATGACTTCGGTCTAACCATCACTTTGAGGATGGTATGCCGAACTCATCCTCAACTTTGTGCCACTCAACTGAAAGAGGTCTTGCCAGAAGTGACTGAAAAATAATGGGTCTCTATCGGAGACTAAACTCTGAGGGATTCCATGAAGCTTGACGACGATGTCTACGAATAGAGTTGCCACCATGTGTGTCGTATGAGCTGAAGGGAGGAGACCCAAGTGAATACCTTTGGAAAATCTATCGACAACGATGAGGATTACTGTCTTCCCATGATATACCAATAGGTTGGTAATAAAATCCAGGGAGAGATCCTCCCATGGTCGCGAAGGCACGGGCAAAGGACATAACAATCCAACAGGCCTCTTGGTCTCATACTTGGTGTATTGGCATTCAATGCAATTTTCTATGAATTTGGCGACAACTTCCCGGAGTCCTGGCCACTGGAAGTTCTCGGAGAGACGAGCAATTGTCTTCGCAACCCCTTTGTGGCCTCCAGTAGGCGTAGCATGATACTGCTCAAGGAGGGCAGGAATTATCAGAAGATCCCGCGGTAACCAAAAGCGTCCCTTCTTCAAGATCAAATTATTAGCAATGGTGAACTCTAGATAATTTTCCGGCAAAGTCATAATTTCTTGAAGTTGCTGGCTTTACTGAGAATTCTGGTGTAGTTGCTATTGTAAGGTCTCCAAGAAGGTGAGGTAGGGAACTAAGATAAGTAATGAAAGAGAAGAATGATGTTTTGGCAGTCGAGACAAAGCATCAAAAGCTTGGTTATGTGTCCCGGAGCGGTATTGAATCATATAATCATACCCCATGAATTGCGCCAAGTACATGTGTTGCTCTGGGGTTTGGATGACCTGAGTCAACAGCTCTTTGAGGCTCCGGTGATCGATGACAATGGTGAACGGGTGGCCCAATAAGTATTGACACCACTTCTTCACTGTCGCAGTGATGGCGAACAATTCGGGGACATATGTCGATGCCTGGAGAAGCTTGGTGCTGAAAGGTTTACCGAAGTATGCAATCGGATGGCCGTGCTGAGGTAAAATGACCCCCACGCTAGTACTAGAGGTGTCCGTTTCCACCGTGAAGGGTTATTGGAAATTGGGCAAGGTGAGAACGAGGGTTGTGGACAGTGCCTGTTTGAGATGCTCAAATGCTGTCTGCGCCTGAGAAGACCACCGAAATGGGTCAAGCGTAGTTGCCTTGACCAGGGGATCAACTATCATGGCGTAACCCTTGATAAAATGCCTGTAGAATCTGTCCAGCCCCAAAAAACTCCGTAGGGCTCTAGTGGACTGAGGCACTAGCCATTGGGCTACGGCGGCGACTTTGGAAACAAGTGGTTCCACGCCTCGGAAAAAGACCAAGTGACCCAAGTATTTGACCTGTGACTGTGCAAAGAAGCACTTAGAAAATTTGAGAACAAAGTTGTTGTCAAGTAATACCTGAAAGGTCAACTTCAGGTGCCGGAGATGTTCATCAAAGGAGGGGCTGTAAATAAGAATATTGTCGAAGAAGACGATAACAAAATGGCAAAGATAAGGCTGGAATATGAGATTCATGGTGGCCTGAAAGGACGACGAGCCATTACACAGCCCAAACGACATGACCTTGAACTCATAATGGCCATGGTGGGTGTGAAATGCTGTTTTGGGAATGTCATCGGAGTGCATGCAGATTTGGTGGTATCCCTGCAATAAATTGAGCTTTGAGAAGCATTGTGCACCACCGAGCTCGTCCAAGAGATAAGAAGGCTCAGATCATTGTCATCAGAAATAAGAAAGAAAACCCTAGCGGGGCACTTGTGGCCTCTGTGGAACTTTTCGTCACAAGTGAAACAGAGACCCTTCTCGTGGCGTATGGCAATTTCGTCTGGAGAAAGGCGTTTCAGGGTGGGAGGGTTGGTACGGGGTTATGGCGGAAGCAAGGGGGGAAGGTTCGAAGGGTTAGGGTTGAGGGTGGCAGTGGTGGGGTGAAAAGGCGAAGGAGAAGGGTGCGGTGGAGGTGTGCGGTGACGCAAATGAGGCCGCTGGTCAAGAAACTTCTCTTCGTGCAGGCGTGCCAGCCTTGCAGCCTGAACCATGGTCACTGGTTGTTGCGCCTGGACCTCACAACGAACATCGGGAGAGAGTCCAGAAATAAAGTAGCTTAGCAAAAAAGGGGGAGAGATACCAACCACGCGGGTCGCCAGGTCTTCGAATTCAGACAGATATTGGGCAACCGTGCCATGCTAAGTGAGCTTGAACAAAGCTCCGGTGGGGGTCATCGTACAAAGTGGAAGCAAAGTGAGCATGCAAGGCGTGGATGAAAGACAACCACAAAGTGAAATGGCCATTGGCATTCATCCATTGGTACTAGGCGAGTGCGCGACCTTCCATATAGAATGAAGCCATGATGAGTTTATCTAGTTCTGGAGTACCATGATACTCAAAAAACTGATTGATTTTAAATATCCATCCCTGTGGTTCGGTGCCGTCAAATCGAGGCATATCTAACTTTATACGGTATGGTGGTGCAGGTGTAGAAGACAGAGGAGGGAGCGAAGTAGGTGGAGAACTGGAAGGTGAAGGAGCTCCTTGATTTGCTGAGTCAAGGAATTAACAGAGTCACCAAGATACATATTCTGGTTGGTCAAACAAAGCAGGGCATCCTCCAAGCGATCAGAGAAACCCAAGGTCTTTTCAAGGTTAGGCATGATGACAATGAGAGCACCAAGTTGATACAGCTGGCTTCGAGGGCCAGTACCTCCAAGAAAAGGAAGAAGAAGATTAGAATAAGGAGCAGGAAAATGTATTTTCTCTTATTGATTTGTTGGTTATTACATATTCATATATATAGAGTGCATATTGCTAACAAAATTCCTAATCCTTCTAGGAATATTCTTCACTAATGGAATTGGTTAGGAATGCTCCCTTAGAAGCAGACAATGATATCCAATAAATCTCTATTGCCAGCTCAGCGCCTTCTTCCTCATATATAGTCCCTGAGGTACGAAGGTTTCATGATTCTTCTTTTAGATCTTGTTGTCTGCACCTTCTTTTCTGCTATTTTGCTCCCTTTTTCATCTTCTGCCAATTTTGTGTTTATCATGCTATCAAACAACCTATAATTTCTCATAAGAAGAGAGCACCGGAGTGAGAGGCAAACATAAAATAAAGTGAAAATTGAATAGTTTGTAAAAGTATTCACCTAAATAATTAAGCAGGGGATAGTGATATACCTTTTCAGCAATTTCAGACATCATCGATTTCTGGTCATTGGAGAATTACGAAGTAAGTACTCTACTATCCTGTTTACTTCTTCATAAGATATTTGTAAGAATGGATACGCTATCATTTTCAACGACTCCAATTTGACAAAGCATGGAGGTCGAGTTCTCATTGTAGCAAAATTTGATAGATCCCACACAATTAGAGTTAATAGAAGACATTTTAATGAATATTGTGAAATGCAAGATTGAGTATAGAGGGAAAAATGACATAAGAATGCAGACATCACATGAGCATTATGAAAATAACACGAGGAGAAAATATCTATAGTAACTTATTTTAGTATCCCCGAAAGTGACAATATTTTTACATTAGTGAAGAGTTGTAGCCAGCCTATGAAGACTGAATAAGCTATTTTAGTAGTGGTGTGAATAGTTGTTTCTTTGAGACATGAAAGATTACATGTGGAGGAGAGTGGTTGATCACTGAAACCTGAATGATTGGTGATTTTGAGATAACTAAGATTTGGAGTAGAAAGCATAATTCTAAATTGAATTATCTCTGTGTTGTTCAGGTATTTCAGGTTAAAATTGGCAGACTTTTCAAATTCATGGTGAAGCAAAGTGAGAATAGTGAGACTTTTCCAAAGGTCCTTCCATCATTTAGACAAGATACAAGTCCGAACTGCATATGTTGAGTACATAATATTCATTATATGGAGCAGAACACATTCAGGCAACTCACTAAGCCTGTCTTTTCCTTCTTCCCTTGATACCTGACTGACCAAAAGCAGATTTTCTTTTTAGATGAAAAATAGTAATGCAAGTCAACATCTAATGAAAAACCCTAGAATCCAAGAAATAGTTGGAAATTGAAAAGGAAAGAGAGGTTAGACCTAATATTACCTATGTGGTTATCCAAGCCTAAATGTGCTTCCACCGGCGGATGTGGAAGTGGAAGGGAAACAAAGAGAGGCTACCGAAGGGGACTTGAAATTTTAACAATTAGATTAAATATATACTAATATGGATTAAATTGAAAAGATTATTCAAGGTAAAAAATAAAAAATAAAAATATTTTCTCAGATACAGTATCATGATTCAATTGGCTGAAAAATTTAAAATAATTAGTCAAATTTATTTTAAAAGATTTAATAGAAAAATTATTCAAGAAAAAAATTGAATATTTTTTTTCAATTAACGTGCTCTCTCAAATGGATTGGTTGAAAATTTCAAAATAATTATTCAAAATATTTTGATATATTAAATACTTCATATTACTGTTTGTATGTACCTTAATTAAGTCAAGTGTATGCCATTAAAATTTATTCTTCAATTCGAAGTGTCGTAACGTGGGCCACGACGGGACTACAAAATAAAAATATTTAAAATAAATAAATAAATAAATTATTTTCCAAAAAAATGGAAAACTTGGGGAGTCGCCACCAATGTTTATTTAAAGAAAACGCCGGAAAAACAAAAAAGGATAAGGAATGGTCTAAGGGTTGAGCAAAAAGGATTCAAGAGTCGTTTACGCGTGGGGAAGGTGTTAGCACCCCACGCGTCCGTCATGAAAACGACAGTCTTTGATCGAGTGCGCTAAAAAATAAAGTGACTTTTAATTATTTATCTTCCTTTGAAAACATAAATTATATTTTGCTATATTATATATATTTTTTTATTTAGAAAAGAAACTCAAATTTTTGTTATTTAAAAAAAGATTTTATTTTTAGTTTTTTTTTTGGTCGATAAGGGATTTGCCCTTGCTCCTATGTATCCCTAGGTGCAATGAAGCATAGTTCTTTTTAGAAAAAGAGGTTGTAAGTTGAGTTTATTTTATTTTATTTTGAAAGGTTTTGATTTTGTGGTAAACTTTGTGAAGTCAAGCAATTCAGAGACCCAACATGACATTCACAAAATTTACTCATATTTTATTGAAACACTGTCAAGCAAGTCAGAGACCCAACATAGAATGCTTGCAACATTGAGGGATTATTTATTTGAGAATTTTTCCATTTTTTGAAAAGATTTTAGTTTTGTGATAAACTTTGTGAACTCAAGCAAGTCGAAGACCCAACATTTCATTCACAAAATTTACTCACACGTTATTGAAACACTATCAAGCAAGTCGTAAACCCAGCATGGAGTGCACGAAACGTAAATGAGTACTAAAGAAGAATGCTAATGTGGATTTGTAAAAAAATGACATAGTACTACGAAATCAGATAAATGGAAAGAGAATATAAATAGATAAAATATAAGCGCTGAGTACATTTAGCAATAAGAGGAATAACGAGATATTTAAAATATATTAATTAAGTTAACTAACAAGACAAAAATAAAATCACATTAAAGAATAAGTGATAGAGACAATAAAGAAATACAATAAAATAAAGAGCTATTTACCAATATGTATACTTTTTTTTGCTTCTTTTTTTCATTTTGTTTTTTTTTTGTTTTTTTAAGTCAAAGGCTTGACTTGGACTTAGCCAACACTGACAAAGTGCTGACATGGCGGGCCTAGTCACCATCCTAAGTGGTAGGGGTGCACATATAAAGAAGGGAGATGCAACCATTAGTTTTATTTTATTTTAGACTAAAAAAACGGGCTGACCAAAAATGAAATATATGCATGTGTTGAAAAAATGAGGTGTAAATAGTAGAATTAATTTTATTCTAGACCTCACAAAAATGGGCTAAGCCCATGAACGTGAAAAGGTGCATGTATTAAATATGAGGTGTGAATAACGTTTCCATTTTATTTCAGATTATTCGTAAAAATAGGCTAGGTCCAAAAAGGAAAAGGGGTGCATTAAAGAAGGTGGTATAAGCAACGTTTATATTTTATTTCAGGTTTTGCAAAAGTGGGCTAGGCCCAAAACGAAAAGAAGAGGTACATTTATGAAATATGGAGAGTAAATAACATCTCTATTTTATTTCCGATTTTGCAGAAGTGGGCTAGGCCCAAAATGAAAAGAAGAGTTGCATCTATGAAATATGGGTTGTAAATAACATCTCTATTTTATTTCTGATTTTGCACAAGTGGGCTAGGCCCAAAACATAAAGAAAAGGTGCATCTATGAATAACGCGGTGTAAATAATATCTCTATTTTATTTCAGGTTTTGCAAAAGTGGACTATGCCAAAAAAGGAAAAGGGATGTATGTATGAAAAAAGGAGGTGTAAACAGAAATAGTTGTTTATATTTTTTTGTCATGTTTTTGTTGTGTTTTTAGGGTTGGGTTGAAACTGGGTCGGGGCGATCCGACCCAACTCACAATTAATCAACTGGGTTGGAAAACCTTAGTTGCCTCACGTAGAAAATGGTGCAGCCAGCACGAATGCCACCATGGACGGTGGTGCACTGCCCATGGCACCACTGGTGCAAAGTCCAGCACCGCGAGGCCGAGGGTGGTACGACAGCGAGGGCGGTGGAAATGTCACAGTGATGCAAACAAATAAAATGAGAAAAAGAAACCAAAACGTAAGTGATATTGCCCTTAACGCCACTGATGAAGGGCCCACGGGCGCAAAGCTATCATGGGATAGTGGTAGAGGGTGGCGGTGGCATAGACAGAGGCACCACAGCCTCACCGAAGTTGGCAATAAAAAGAGAAAAAAACAATAAGCTACTGAATAGTCAAACCAAATAAAGGAGTACGAGGAAAATAAACAAGACAGGCCGCATAAGCTTCATCGTAGACCATGGTAGGGTCATCATGGTGTGAATCACGTAGGTTTCAGGTTTTGATGATGCCGAAAAGAATTCACTTGATAATGATTGTCATCATAAAAAAGGGGGAGAATGTGAATGTATGAATACAAGGTTTTGATGATGCCAAAAGAAAAATCAAACAAGGTTGCTTCAACAAACATTCGAAGGTTAAACATTGCTTCAAGATTAATACAAGGTTACTTCAACAAACATTCAAAGGTTAAGCATTGCTTCAAGATTAATTCAAGGTCAAGCAAACAAGATCAAGGAAAAGATAATGCCTCAAAGAATCTCACTGGTTGATCAGCTTTTTGCCTCAAACACATTGTTTCCAACAAATCAAGGCACTGGTAATCGATTACCAAGTAGTCTAATCGATTACCAGAAAACAATTTTGCAAATCAGCTTTTCAAAAGAGTTTTGAAATTTTAATTTAAAAGTTGTAATCGATTACCATTAGTGTGTAATCGATTACCACTAACGGAACTCCTGCAATTCAAATTGAAAAGTTATGACCCTTCAAAATATAATTGTTTAATCGATTATCAAAAACCTGTAATCGATTACTAGAGAGAAAATTTCATAAAAGCTTTTTGAAAAGACACATTTTTTCAAACCATTTTTGAAAAGCAAGAGAGAAATATTTTAAGAGAATTTAATTGTTAAATATTCTCTCAACAACTATTGGGCAAACCATTTTTTGATTATCAGGTTTTCTTTTTTTTTTTTTCATTTTTTTGACGTTTCATTTTTCTCTTTCTCTTTCTTCTTCTTCTTTTCTCTTTTTTTTTTCTTTTTTCTTTTTCATTTTTATAGGTTTTTTTCATCATTCATTTTTTTACGTTGTCTTCTTTTTTTTTTCTCTTTTTATTATCTTGTTTTTTTTTTCTTTTTTTCTTTGTTTTTTCTTATTTCTTTTCTTATTTTTATCTCTTTTTTATATTTTTTTTATCATTCATTTTTTCTTTTTTTCTTATTAATTTTTTATACATTATTTTTTTTTTTTTACTTTTGGACCCAGACAGAATTAGGATCTGACTGAAGAAAAAAAATTTCTACAAAAATATTGACTATAGATTAATATAAATTATTCAAGAAAAGAAATTTATTTATTTTATATAATTCATGAATTTGAACTCTAATATATCATATTACATTAAATGATGATCAATTATATATTCAAGGAAATAAAATTTTCAAGGTAAATATATATTATAGACTCATAAAAAATGTTCATGAAAAGAAATTTAATTTGTTATATAATTCACAAATTTAAAATTTAAAATATTGTATTTTAATGTATTCGATTTTATATCATTATTATTTTTATTATTTCTTAAATTTATTCATATTATAATTTTCTCTTTAATAAAGAATGCCTCTTATTATACTTTATTAATAAACTATTAATTTTAAAATGATAATATTTTCAAAATGTTAAAACAATACATGTCAAAAACTTATTAATATATGATAAAAATTATTTGATTTCATAACTCTTCTCAACTAGTTTTCAGATCCCCCAATCCATACAAACTATAATTTTCTTTTTAGAAACAAATTATCATTCTCTTTCCTAATTACTACTTATGTAAATTATTGTTTCGTTTACTCTTTCAATAATTATCTAATTTCAATATATACACTATTAAACTCATAAAAATATTCAAAGAAAAAAATTAGTTATAAAATAATTAAATTCATATTTACTAATTTTAATTATTTAAAATTTGTGATAACCGAGTTCTTGAAATTTTACACTTTTATTATAAATAATTTTTGAAATTGGAAATATATAAAGTTAAATTAGTAATTATAAAATATTATCAATAATAATAAACAATTTTTAAAATATGATTCATATATTTAAAAAAATTAAACTTCTTAAATAAATTTGTTTACATATTATTACTTACAAATTAAAAAATTTATTTCGATTTTTTCTTAAAAAAAAAACATCACCCCGTGCATCTCACAGGATACACACACTATAGTTACTCTTATTAAAAAAAGTATTGAATTGGAAAATGTCACATTCTCATAAAAAGAAATTCTCAAAAACTTCTCTTTCTTTCTAATTTTTTTCCTTTTATCTTTTTTCCTATTTCATATTTTTTATTATGTTTCCTATTTCCTGTTTATACTTATTATAAGACAAAAAACTTTCCATTCTATTATTAAAAAATCTCTATTATTTTTTTAAGGCAAAAAATATTTATTATTATTGTTATTATTATTATTATTATTCATGTATTATATCAAATATTTTTTGTGAAATATTATATTATGATGTTTCTTTTTAATAAAATGAAACAATAATTTGTTAATGTATTATATATAAGTTAAATGTCACTTTTGATTCATTATATTTTAAAAGTTTTATTTTAATTTATGTTTTTGAAAATTTTATTTTGGTGCATTGTTTACTCGTTTGACAAGTGTACTAAATCAAATTTATATTTCAATGAGTGAAATATCGTATCATGGGACCAAGTTTGTATTCAACTATTTGTGCAAACCGATTTTTTAGGCAAAGTGAATTTCAATTTGTAAAAGGATAGCGTAGGAAATTAAAGCTAAACTATGCAATAAACTATTAAAAACAGGACAAAAACTCTCATAGACAATTTGTCAAACAACTCGTGGGAAAAGGTGGGTTTTGTGCAGGTACTTGGTCTTGCTAAGAGAACTCCTGCTGTAATGTTAGTGTTTTCTCTATTCAATGTTAAAACACGTATCACCCTACCTTACTAATATACTTTAACCATAATTTCATATGTGAATGAGCCTATATCATTTGATTTAATTCCTAATTCATTATAAAGCCAAACCAAATGATTTGATCAAGATAAAGGATTAATACACTACTAGAAAGCCTTCTACGACGTTGGTTTTATGATGGTTGTACAAAAATCGATGTCGTAAGTAGAACGATGACATTTTCGTAAATAATTGCAAGTTTTTAAAGACAAGTTTCTCAAAATCGTTTTTATAAATACTTTACGACGCCAATTTTTAAAAACCGTCTTCGAAAAGATGTGTTTTTCCACCCTCTCATGCTGACATGAGACATTTTAATTGGGTCATTTCATCTCATTGGGATTCTCACACACTCTCTCTCACTTTCTCATTCTCTATTTTCTCCAAAACAAAACTTTCCCTACACACTTTCTCATCCTCTCTTAGTAACCCCTGACGCTGTTTCGACGCTCCTCGCAAACCCTTCCCTCGGTGTGGTTGGTGAAGCTGGCGCCCCAAGGTTTGGCGGCAAAGCAGGAAATGCGGCTGTAGTTGATGAGGATGAGGTTGTTGGAGTTGGTGAAGGCGACGGGGTGGACTTGAACGAGTTCAATGGAGGAAACGAGAGGAGAATCAGTGACCAAGCCGTAGAAGCAGAGATTGAGGGAGGAGGAGGTGTTGGGGAGAGAGGCGAAGAGGTTGCAATAAGTGCTTTTGTGGGCAATGGAATCTCGCCAAGGAGCGCATTAGTTGAAGATGACGGTGGAGGAGAGTGTGACGTTGAAGGAGGGAGGACTGAACTTGGAATACATAAAAGAGCTAATCAACTTCATTTCATCCCTTGATATGAGTTAATTAGAAATCTTCTCCCGTTCTAAGTGTAAAAACATTTCCCAATGTCATTCACACTATAAAAAAGACATGTAAAATGGGTGATTAAGTCCCAAAACAAGTAAATAAGCATAGAAAGAGATAATAACACTAAATTAACATTAAATAGATAATGAGAGTAATTATATCAAAGAGTTTCTAGCACATCAAGCCCTCAACAATGGACAAACTGACTATTTATATTACAAAATAATAATTAATATCTTAAAAATTGTGATATTTATGATATATTATTCATATCTAGCACAAAAAAAATATTAATTTTAGTTTATAATTCCTAATTCAAAAATTTTAAAAATTCTTATATGTTAAAATTTTTATATTTTTCAGAAATCAACACATATATGTTAGGAATGACACGCGTCGCTTTAATTTATGTTTTAATTTAAAAGTATATAGTTGAAAATATCATTTTATAAATATGAAATAAGTATCTCTTAAGCATAAATCCAAAGTACAAATAAAATTACAATATCTTAAAGCACAAGTTTAATAAATAAATTGAAAATACTTTATATATGTATATATATGTATATAATATTTATATAAGGGTAAACATGAGCATGAGAGTGAAGCATATTTTTATAATTTCATAGGTAACGGGTATCCACGGATAAGGTGTTATGATATCTGTACCTTATCCATTAATAAGTAGGTAAAAAAATATCCTTACATGTGGATAATTGATATCTATTTAAAGTATCAATCATTTACTCATGACAAATTTTATCTTTGGATATTTGTGGGTATAGATTTTTTTGACATCCCTAGGCGGGTTTGTAAGTTGTATCCCTTAAATAGTGTCTCAAACTTGAGTTTTGTAGAGAACAAAAAAACGCACTTAAAAGACCATATTATAGGGGACAAGTCAAGTTCCTCAAATGCATTTTAGAAAAAAAAAAAATTCTACTCAAATTAAAATATTGAGAAAATTACAGCAATTTTTCTGAGATTTCGTGTAATTGCACAACATCTCTTGTTTTTTTTAATAATTACATTCACCTTCTTGTAAGGAGTGTTAGTATAGGATTTGAGAGAGTATTGAGACTTGAGGGGGTCCCAATATAATTTTCAAACATATAAGGGGACCAATAATGGTACTGCAATAATGAAACCTTAAACCAGACTATAGACAGACAACCCTCCACTTATGATATTGATTAAAGATTTTGAAATTATTTGTCATAAAAATAGTAATGTTTTGATAACAACTAGGACCCTTCACTTTTTTTTTTTTTTTATTTTATGGAAGAACACTTCACTTATGACATTGATATTTGATAGGTTTTTTTTTTTTTTTTACTTCACATTGATATTTGATACAAATAATAAAAACTAGCTTAACCCTACAGGTCAATTTTGGAGTAAATATGTGAAAGAAAAGACAGAGGTAGAGAAAAGAAATAAACAAAGTGAGAGAAATTGGTAGATACGATAAATGGTGTATTAAAACTTAAGATTGATAGAAAGAAAAATAGGATGAAACTGAGATGGAAGAGAAACTTGACAGAATTATAAGCCTGTCATTGTTGCCAAGAGGTCGGTTTTCAAATTTGCTGTGGCAGAATTATAAGCCCGTTACTCAAGTGGTAATGAGAATTTAGTAAGTTACTTAATAAAGATGGTATAATGAGAGATTAGTAACAATGAAATATGAAAATCATTTGTTACAAACTTTAAGTTGAAATTGAACACTCAAAAAAGGATGACATGGAAGAATTTGAGCTTTCTAAAGATCTGAGATGGCAACATCATAGCTCGGGTCTTAGAATTTATATATTATAAATAGAAATAGATAATGACTAATGTGAAATTATAAAATGTCAGGGCAAAACTTTACAGGCCACAGTGTAAGATAATTTTAGTGTTTGTATGTATTTCAGTATGTCTAAAAAAAAGGAAAGAGTAACCCTACATGGCTATAAAGGTTTAACAAATTTCAGCAAAATTAACAGAAACTCGATAGTGATTGTTACATAAATCAAACTGATGCACTCATATATCAGCTTTATTAATAATGCCAACATATTCTAGCAACAATTTTGGAAAAAACTTGTTTATGATGCTTGGAAAGCATCGCTACGGTTATTCTGTTACGTTTGTTATTAACTTCTAGAACCCCATTTTGATTACTGCCCTTCTTGCAAGAAGCCCTTTCAGTTGACATTTAAATTAGATAAGAAAATACATTTTCCTTTCAGCTTATTGATTAGTTACAAAAAGAAATTTTCAAAGCAGTGTGTGTAGGCCTACTTTATATATGCAACATCAACAAACTAAGCTAAGAAACTGCCCTTTTTTCCTTCTCTCTTTATCTCCCAAAAAAAAAACCAATTAAAGAATATCTTAGGGTACTTAAAATACAATTCAGCACATATTTCTGCATTAGTCTCTTTTTATGTTTCAATGCTTAATGACATAAGCATTGCTTTCTTCGTCCCATATTTCTCCATTTGGCAACCACTTTGTGTGCTTTCAAATATAGAACCCTGCTCCCCCTCCGTGTCACAAGGCAAGAATTGCAGGGCAACAATATGCATCATTGCCAATAGTATATCTCTGCTTAAACTTCAGCAAGAGATACTACATTTTGGCTTCACCTTCTCTTTGCTAACTGGAATGTCCTCTTCAAGAAATGATTTGCAGCTCTGTCATTTCTACTGCACAGCACCCTCAGTATTGTGTTTGGATCTGACCTATTCCACCTTCCCGTGGTAGGTGGCATAGGCAATTTGAGGCCATTACCCATGACTCCAATCCCACTTGTTTCACATGTGGCAATGCTGAAATCTTCCACCAACTGTTCAGTGTATTGCCCCATCAATGCAATGACACCTTCTACCACCGCAGCCTCTCTCTCAACCAAATTCTCTGCTATTAGTCCCTCCCCACACGTGCAGAAAACGCGATTCAAGCTCTCGAAGTCCTCTTGGATCATCACATGATCAGACCTGTTAAACACCCTTGAGCTTCCACCTGCAAGCAAAACCATGAGGAATGCATCAAAGGATGCCTTCATCACTTCCTTCATTGCAAGTGCTTGAGCTCTATCTGCCACAAGTGTAGTCATCAGCGTGATGTTTTGCTTGAGGATCCTCAGCGCTGGCCTAATGCGAGAGTTGGCTACGTCACCAACATAGAGGCTGCCATAGAAGACTGAATTGGAGTCAAGGAATATGAGACGGTATGCTGCAACTTCTGAGACATGTTGACATGCTGCTGGGATGGAGGAATTGACTATTTCAAGATAGGGACCGCTATGTTTGCGGCTTGAAGAAGGGACTACACCAGGGGTGTGGGAGAGTGATTTTTCAAGGGTGTTGATGTTAGAGAGGAGATAGTGTAAGGTGTTGAGACGAACATAGAGGCGCTGGGTGCCACGGCTAGTTGATGGCCTAGGATTATGACCTTCATGGATGTGTTCTAGCTCTGAGATATTAGCACCACAAGGGCTAGCTTTCTTCCACAACTTGATCAACTTTGAGTCACGGTTGCATCTTGTCAACGGGGGAAGTGAAGGAATATAGCTCTGCTTTGTACCTGAAACAGAACAGAGTTGTAACCATTTTTTATTGGTAAATTTCAATTCTTGCATCAATGAAGTGACTCTTGATCAAAAGCTAAAAAGCACTAAATTTATAATAAAGTTCCTGTTGAAGTCTCTGCTCAAGTTGTGTTAATGTTATCTTAAAACTTTTGATTGGTTGTGTCTATAAGTAGTGAGTACTGTAGTCTTGCAAGAATTGCTCAATTCCATGTGCAAGCACATGATCCCACTTGCACTAGTGTAATAGTTTTGTTGTGTTTTATTTATTCTCTAGAGAAAACAACTTTGATTTTTTATGTACTAGCTAGCACAATACTTACCACATGCTGCAACGAACATCATGTAGTCCTGGAAGAGACTTTCCAATCCATCAGCAAGTTCTTGAACTATATCTTCAGTTTTTCCTACGGGAATTTGAAAGAATTCTTCCACAGTTGTCTTAGCCAATTGCACTAACTCTGCGGCTGATGGCGCATATTGCTCTGATTTGGACTTTGGATTCCATGTCTGCAGTGAAAGAGAGAGGAAATTAAAAACTCATACCCATTTTTATCTAAAGTTACAAATCAGTGCTGTAAACAAATGTTCTTAATTGTGTCTTTCCTTTTAATCTTTGATGGAAAGAGGACAATTGAGCCAAGACTTACTTCAGTTTCTTTTGCTCTTTGCAAACACTCTTTTCCATTGCTCAATGCCTCATTTATCCATTTTCTCATGAGATTCAATATGATTGAATCAACTTCATAAGGAACCATCTCTCTCATAACTGTTTTGTCATTATCCTCACCCTCACCACAGTCCTCCTCAACCACCATTTGGAGCAAAACCTTTTCTACCTTTTCAGCCCTATGCAACACCTCAACTGTCTCATGAGTGAGTGAGGTCACGTCACCTAAATATTGCCTCAGCACATGCCCATAGCAGCTGTGCAACATCAATGCTGCAACTGCACCTGGTGCTGGATGCCATTTCTTTAGCATTGGAGTAAAATTCTCTCTTTCCTTCATTGCCAACTCTTCTGTCTCCTGAGCTAATTGAAGCAGAAATTCACTGAATTCTCCCTTTATTTCCAATTCACCAGCCTTGGCATTCGCTGCCTCAATTACCTGCATTCATGAAAAAGAAGAAAAAAAAACACATTATGACTAAATATATACACAAACACTATACTTTAACATATACTAAGGACTGAAGAGAGGATTTAGGTTTAAAAAAAAACCTTTTCAAATGCATTTTTTATGGTAGATCGAATATAATAGTCAATCCTATACCCAGATGAGTCCACTATAGTTATATCTCGCTTCTCAACCCCTTCCCCACCATCAGATATTACGAGATCTTCACCTAGAATCATTGTGACAGACAACACCACAGGAAGAACATTTTCAATTTGGCCAATATTCCCTCTCTGGAAATGCTCATGATAATCAATGAGTCTCTTCTCAGCCCAACGCTGAATTGAACTCAGCACTGATGTCAAGAGCTTCACATAGAACGATTCCCTTTCCCGCTTTGCATCAATAGCCACCTCACTCAACATGGCCTGTGTGGCACATAGAAGATCAGGTTCTATTTGCCCAGTTGCCACATACTGTTGAAACAACACCCAAGTAAAGCACACATTGTGAATAGGCCTAGTGATCCCCAATATGGACCATGTCTTCTTCATCAGCTCAAGAAGCTCATCAACCTCATCAAGGACTAATGTGTCATCCCTATTGTCGAAAATGGCTTGAAGAAGAGAAGAGTAGAGGTGAATGTTCAAAGGGAATCCATCAGCCCAGTGGCAAACATCAGTGGGGGTACTGTTGGAACTTCTCCATGCCAAGGAAACCACCGAGTTGGAAAGGGTTCTCAAGGTGTCGGAGTTTTTGCTGGTGTCTATAATCTTGGACTCGCCACTGCGTATGATGTCGCGAAGGCGCATGGCAAAGGTGGTGGCTTTGTCTAGAGGGATTGAAGGGTGTGTGAGGAGCCCTACTTCAAGAACTCTGAGCTGCCTCTTTTGCCACATGTGGTACTCATTGGAATCGCTGAATTCTGAAGGTTTTACATGCCTTAGAAGTTCTAAGGGGAGAATGATAGTTTCTGCTCTTCTTCCTGCCTGCAATGTTGCATGCATTTTGAAATAGTTGAAGTTAGCAAACTCTATCCAACAAAAAGTTCAGATGTGACAACAATTTCATTGTTCCTTGAACCACAAGTAAATAATGTAGTGCAATCTTTTGTTGTAAAGTAGGGTTTTGAATGATGAAAAAAGTTGCATGTTTTATTTATTATTACTACTAGCTATGTCTCCGTTTTGTTCCTTGAACCACAAGTAAAAAGTGTAGTGCAATCTTTTGTTGTAAAGTAAGGTTTTGAATGATGAATATTTTCAAGCAGATCAACACTAGAGCAAGTTTCAAACTAGTAATATTTTTTAATTAATTTGTTTCAGTTTCAAATTATTAGTCCTGGTTATCAAGTCAATGGAATGAAAAGAATTGAATCTAAAATGTGCAAAAGGGAAGCTTCACTACTAGAAAATTGACTATTAATATCACCCTGTTAACATCAGTTATGACGAAAACCGATGTTAAAAAAATATGCGGTGACAATTTTGTAAATAAGATGTCATCATTAACATTGGTTTTTTAAAAATCAATGTTAAGAGGGGGATATTGGGGATATCAACATCGGTTTGTTAAAAACCAATGTTGATATCCCCCTTTTAACATCGGTTTTTAAAAAGTCGATGTTGTCTTTGCTTAGATAACATCGATTTTTTTAAAAAAACCGATATTGGATTTCTTTTTATAAAAGAAGGGTTCTAGCGTCCAAATCCTTTTTGTCACATTCAGTTCTCGCATTCTCACTCTCTTTCTCCTCATGGTGATGCAACTCCCATTCTTACTCTCGCTCTCTCACTGTGACTCAACTCCTCGCGGCGCGACGTGCCCACCGTGTCGTGTTCTCACTCTGTAACTCTCATTCTTGCTCTCACTCATAGCTCTACAAACTCCGGTTGTTGTTCTCGGTCACAAAATTTTAGTCTCTTATACATGGTTGTTTCTATGTTTGGTTTGGTAAGCGAGAAGCTAGGTGTGGTTCCTTCTATAAATTCTTGTTTCCGTGTTTAGGTTTGGGTTCTTCTATAAATGCGTGTTGCTTCTTGTTAATGTGTGTATTACCAACATGAAAATGCTTATTAATGGGACTTTGTGCTGGTGTGAGAATTTTGCTATAGCCTTAGGCCCCCAATTTTTTTTTTTCAAAATAGGAATATCATTCTTGGTTTTCAAAAATGGGTATATGCACTGCTATGCCTTTCAACTCCATGGCATGTACTTGACCAAACTCATATGTCTTGGTTTATTACTAGTAGGTAGGCAAGCATATTTATTTTTAATAGTAACTTTAGTATTGCAAATGGAGTTCAAAAACAATGAATGAAGATCAATAGAACTGGAAGGAAATAAATAAGACAATGATGAAGATTAACAAACAAAACCAAAGGAAATGTTCAACACAGTTCATATTATGGATCAAGTTAGAAATTTTAAGACTATTTTCAGATAAACATAACATGATATAACACATTTGCTTATATTAGTTTACTTGTTAAATGTAGCCTTATTGTGAAGTCAATAGGTCATTTGCTGTAAGATGGAAGGATGAACTAGAGCATATTTGGCATCTGCTAGGCAATAATGACAACATGCACTTTGTTACATACAACCAAGATCTGGTGAGCCCAACTCTACTAGCTAGATGGACAAAAGTCAAAGATTTCTATAGACTCACTGGAAATTA
Source organism: Glycine soja (assembly GCF_004193775.1). Lineage (NCBI taxonomy): Eukaryota > Viridiplantae > Streptophyta > Magnoliopsida > Fabales > Fabaceae > Glycine > Glycine soja. The sequence goes on along the minus strand of NC_041011.1, from coordinate 38,492,688 downwards.
TCAAGTGACCATGACCCATTTTGGACAAACTGTTTTCTTCCTCACCATCTTCAAAAACAGTTCTGAACCAAAAGTTTATCCTAAATGACACTCCTTGTACCACCAAATTCCTAACTCAGACAAAGTCCCATGTTGAGTGAGTACAAAGTAATTTGCAACAGTTTGGTGAGTACCATGTACTCATTTATGAAAGCAGTAGGATTCAGGATGTACCGAGTATCATATACATATCTTATATGAATTTAATGTTAATTTAAGGATGTGCCGAGTACCATGTACTCATTTATGAAAGCGGTAGGGTTCACCCATCTGAACTTGGAAGGAATTACAGAGTGTAGGATTGTTTATAATCATTGGAGAAAGACTGCAAAAAATGGAAATTGATGGAGAACTTTTGGACAATCACAAAATTTGCAAGCTAGTATATTTGAGTTCCCAGATGCAACTTCTAACTTTATTTTATTTTGGATTTGTTTGTAATTAAAGTACATTATATTATACTATTATTGATCTATAAATTTTTGTTTATAAGTCTTGGTGGTATATTTTGTGGAAATCGGAACATCCTGAACACATTTGTGGGAAATTTTTGTTCATAAGTCTTGATGGTATATTTTGCTTATAAATTTAGCTTATTTTATGAGTTTTATACAACTTTTAACGACAAGTTGTCATATGAGTAATTATAGGTTGGTAATTAAAAAAATAGATATGATATTAAAAAAATTTCAAAAAACAACATCGATTTTTAGAAAAATTGATGTTGTCAACGAAAAACAACTATGATTTTTTTGAAAAACTGATGTTGATGAGAAGAAAATAACATTGATTTTTGTAAAAGCCGATGTTTTTTTTCGAAAAACAACATCATTTTTTAAACAAATGATGTTAACCTTTATACTTTAAAGTTGATAGTTTCAACATCGGTTAATAACCGACATTAAAAAAAGTCCTTAATAACTAATATAAAAAACATATTTTCTAGTAGTGCAACAAAATCAATTGGACATGCAATCTTCTTCCTTTTACCCCTGCTAATGAAATGAAAAGAAAAAACATTACATATAATCTTCTTCCTTTTTGCCCTGCTTCGAGGAAAATAATCAAAATGAACTTGAAGTCATCCAACATATAAAAACTCATGAATGTCACAATACATCATACATATAGGAGTTAAACACCATTAAACGTGCATTGAGGTTTTAACATTAATATAGATCTACCTAAAAGTTAAATGGTATATTTTTTATATTGTTTTCAATATATTTAAAAAGTGTAATTCAGTTTTACAAATCTAGTTATTTATTTGATTTGAACTTCTGAGTATTAATTTGTTTAATTATCTCACACATATTGATCAGTTATGCGTATATATTACAGGTCAATGACAATAATGAACCCGAAAATACAATAGCACACATCACAAAAATCATAATAATGAGGTTATTAAGAAAACTGATGATTTGAAGTTCTCGAAGATGTATGTACCTTCTCGGGAAAAGAAAGAAATAGGAAAGAATGTGACAATGGTACGATGGAAATGAAAAAGAAAAACAGAAAGAGTGTAACGTGAGTAATGTAAAATATCAGGATTAGAAAAACAAATCAAACCATATAATTTACGGAATATCTGTGATGAAACTGAATTTACTCAAGGTTTTTTTTTTTAAAAACAAAAAAACGTTGAGATATCCGTAAAAGTATGTATTTGTTGATTTGTTTTTTTTTTTTTTATTTAAAAAAACAAATCAACAAATACATACTTTTACGATATCTCAACACAAGTCAATCTATTCCTCGTGAAACAACCTGATCTAAATGGATTTTAGATCCCCAATTAATTGATATATCTCACCTTCTTCGATCTATATGTTTAACTTCCAAAGTCATCAATTAATTTTAACTAAAAATCATAACAAAAACAGTTTAAGAACAAATAACTACTCAATTAACCACATATCATGTGCATGCAGTGTACATACTTGGCCAACGAGGGTCCTCATGATGGTTTTCCTCAGAAGGTTATCGCTGTGCTCAGTCACTCTCATCTGCTGTCTCATGATCTCTGCAGAAGTCATCGGCCGTCGTGGCCTCAACGGTGACCCGGACTGATGAAAAGGACTACTTCCGCCGACCGGCGACGACGGTCCACCGCTGCCACCCGACACCATTCTCCTTGATGGTGACCTCTTCAACATCTTCAGCCCTAGAGCCTGCTTCACCTTACTTGTCGGCGACATCACCACATTGCTTGACTTCATGTCGTTATTCCACGACGAGAACGAGTGCGCTTGCCGGCCTCCAAATCCGGGGGATGAGCGGCAAGCGGTGAAAAATATTTCATAAGCACATTCCCTAACATCATCCTGACTCAGCCTCTCGAGTTTGTCAAAAGGCAAGATCAGATCACTAGTCTCGTCCTTGCTGGTAAACTCGAAGAGGCGCGGTTCAGAATGATAATGGTGACAACGGTAGTGGTAGTAGTTGTAATTGTAATCTTTCCGATGCGCGGAGGAAGGTAAGGGGCCGGAATAGGATTCCCGGCGGGTTTGCTGACCCATAAGGAGAAGATGTATGGTGGGTCAGAAACCAAAACGGTGAATGGTGGCGGCGACCAGCGCAATGACTATATATATATATATTTTGTTAAAAATGGGTGGGGATGGAAAGGGAGTGGTTTATTTTTGTCTTAAAAGAGGGAATAAGAGAGAGGGCGCATGGATTATAAGGGATGGTGTTCGTTTATGTTAAGTTAATGACAGCACTTTTCTGCATGGATGGTGCATGAGAGAGAAAGAGACGAGTGATTGTGGGTTTGCCCATGTTGTCATTAGCGAAGAATACGAGAAACAAACAAAAGGTGGTCCACTTGCCAAAATAGAAGACTCGTAATGCATTTGAATGCATTTTTCTCGGAAGCATTTTCTTTGTTCTTTTATGTATTTTTTTTTGTTTGTTTTAAGAATCAATGTCCTAAATCACGGAATACAAATTATAAAAAATAAAATTAATGGATTCAATTATATAAATATAAATAAAATAAAATATAAAAATATAAAATTTTATTTATAAATTTAATGAATTTTAAAAAATAAGAAAATACAAGTATCACACTCTCATAGTCAGGTAGGTCCAGTGGTTTTTAAGCATAGTATTTGACCAAAATGGGTCATTTTTGAAAAGTAAATACCACTTTGGGTTTGATCTTCAAAGTATTTATGGGGATGATTCAAGTTATCTAGGATTTTGGTGATACCAATCAACCTCTCTTCACCTAGGTTGCACCACTCAGTATAGTGTCAACAATTCAGCTGACCGAGTGATTTGACGGTGTTATCCTAATGACTTCACCTAATCAATATGCTTCTCAAAGACAATACAGTCTTCTACGTGTGAGAATTGATGATTCTTAGAAAATTGCTTTTTTTTTTTTATCTTGTAAGTTCTGTTATATTTATTTTCTTTATATATTTTTTAATGTTTCAGTTATTTATTTTTTGCAGTTGTTTAATTTTTTCCATCGTTACAAAATAAAATGTGTGATGTTATTTTATTTTTTATTATTTGGTTCATAAGTGATTAGTTTTTTTTCCTAAGTTTAGTTAAAAATTATAGGAAAAATGTGATTGCTATTTGTTATTTTGTAGGAATAAACTATAGTTCTAGAAATCAATTTATAGAAAAATTAAATTTGTTGAAAAAATTAATAGAAAATTATTGTTGTCATTTTTGAATTTGTAGAAAAAAACAGTTTTATTTAATAATTTAATATGAAATAGTATAATCGAAGTCTCTAATAGAAATTTATTGTTATCATTTTTAGATTTGTAGAAAAAATGTTTTATTTAATAATTTAATAGAAAATAAAATAGTTGAATAATAGTTTTCCTATCTTGTCATGTTTTTCTTCCCTATATTATTTCCCAAGAATCATCAATTTGTGGAAGAATGTATTAAATGTCTTGGAGAAACTGATTAGGTGAAGCCAGTCAGGTGACCTTATCAAATTACTTAGTCACTTGAACTAATGACACTTGACTTGAATCACCCACTATGATAAATCCTCTACAGATCAATCTAAAATGGTATTTACTCTTCAAAAATAACAAATTTTGGTCAAATACCTGATAAGCAAGTAGTAGTAATTAGCTAACATAATGAAATCAAACGATGAGTTTTTTCACCTTGTTTCTGATTTGTGTTATGTGCTGTAATTACCTTCTGTTTTAGTTTTATAGAGAGGCGTTGTAATTAGTTTGAGATAATAGTTGGCGGCACTATGCTCCATTTGACTCATCAATTTAGTTGTCATTGGTGGATGGAAAATGTAGTCTTTTTTTATTTTCACGAGACCGTAGTCTTTCTTGAAATAAGATTATTTAAAAATATAATTAAAAGCGTATCATTTACGATAGGATTTTTTTATTCCTTGAAGAGAAGATGGTGGTCAGATCTAAGGTAAGAAATATTTATGGAATCAAAAAGTACTCACAAATAATCTACATGTATATATTCACTACTCCAAGGAACACAGTTTACATCGGTTTTACTACAAGAATTATTACGGTAGATTATTACAACATTGGTTGAACTTAAAATCAATGTTGAAAGTGCACCTACTGACCGATATTGTAAGTATATTAGTTTAAACAAAAAAAATTGATCAGCGTTTTTATCCAGGATATAAGTTTATATGCCATTAAAGAACGTGATTAAACACACGACTATCTAATAGTTTCATGATATTTAAGTTGCAGTACGAATAGAAAACTAAATATTATAAAATAAAGAAAAATTGTTGTCAAGCATAAACCTATATATACTATTGAAGGCGGTGAAACATGAGCATGAACTAATGCTACTTGAATTTCAATGTCACGCACAAACTTGTGTTAAAATTGTGCTGCCTCAACCTCACAACCTGCCAAATACAAATACGCTAATTGTGAGAAAAACACCCATGTCACAACATATGCATTGATACAAAGCTGCAACAATCATATACAGAAAACAACATTCCGTGAGCATTATCCTTACTATATCCCTTAAACACATAGCTTTTTATCTCAGCATAATTATTTGACACCAGCAAATTAAAGCAGGCAGGGCATTGTAGTGAGAAACAATACAGGCTGATAAAGTGATTTCCTGAACTAATAAATTAATGAACAAGTACATAATCAAGGAAAATATTTTTTAAATTAGAAATTAAGAGAAGGATTCATATTAAATGGTCACAAATCGCAATCTTAAAAACTTAGTACTTAATATTTGAAATATATATACAGATAATTACACTCCACATATCATAGAATTACCTGTCTTTTTTCTGTTTTATATTATACCTTCAATGTGCACGTGAAAGTACAATAAAAGTCTGTTTTATATTATAGCATTTAATATATAGTGGGTTTTTGCTATTGCATTGCTTAAAAGTTCTTGTAGATTTGGAAGATGACAGGGAAGCATACAGTAGTAGGAGACAAAGAGCAGATGGTGCCATTAGCAGAAGTCCAAGCACAAACATATCAAATACAAGCAAAGGGGGTACAAACAGCAACAAACAAGAGAAGAATGGTGAGGCCTGCTTACCTTAGTGACTTCAGGATCGTGCAGGAGCATTGTGTGCAGGATGGAAGATTCGATGCTGGCTTTTAAGGGACAAGAATAACCAAATTGCTGAATTCTGAACATTCTAGAAATCACAAAATGCCAAAATTAGTTACATAGAATTCAGTATATATATGACTATGTAATAACAACATAAATCATGAATGAAATTAGCAAATTACTCTCCTCTCTGCTCTTCTTCTTCCTCTGGAGGTTCTGGTGCCTCGAAGCCAGCTCTTTAATTTCCTGCATTTATGTTCTGTTCGTAACAGAAGACATATTAAATCTGTTTATTGCGATGTTTAATGTAGGATTACATCAGTTCCTCTTGAACTCGATGCAGAAAGTGACACATCTTACATGTTTTAAGTCACTTTCTACATCAATTATTGGTAGAATGTAGGCTTTTTTTTTAATTAAAAAAAATTATTTTGTGTTCTTCGTTCCAACTTATTTATATATGTAACTTTCATAAAATGTTTTTTTATACACCTTGTCCTACTTTTATATTCAGCCATTACCAAGTTTCACCAGTTTTGATCTAATTTGAAGCCAATTTAATGACATCTGAGTCACGTCTATAACACTCTCTACCTTGACATACATATAAATAAGAAAAAAAATATAAAAATGAAAAATTTAATTAAATCAATTTTATTCAAATCACGTAAACAAATCTACTTGAGTAAAAATGTCACATTTGTTTTACTGTTATCAAATAAAACTTATTGAAAATATTTTCGATTCAAAACAAGACCGTCCAAGTTTACAAAAGAACTAAAGTTAAGCAAAAAAATAAAATAAAGTAAAAATAACATGTTCAAAACATCATGCAATTGAAACAAAAATCTAGCCCCAATGTCACATCCTATCAGAGCATTGTGTCCTAGTGTCCTCTAGCACGAGGTTCTTTAAAGTCATCCACCTAGTCATCTGCTCCCAGGAACACAAGGTTCGAGATCATCACAGGATCCAAACACAAACATCACATAGGGAGTGAGTTATCACATTTCTAAATAAAATACGAATAAACAAAGACATAAGCAAAACATATTATAGAAATATTTATCACATATCTCAATTTAATACAAATCACGTCACTTTACTACTTTATCATTTAAAATTCATTTTTCAATCACCAATCACATTATACATAATAAACAATTCACATGCGTTATGCAACAATTGTATTAAGACTTAAGCTTATATGTAATGTAGTACCATATCAGTGAAAAATAACACCAGAGTACTTAGGAGTACAACAAGATATGCTACGCAATGAGTATGTTAGGTCACTATCACTAAGTAAAATCATAAGATGTCCAGTCAGGGTCACTTTGTTTTGCGAGAATATTCCAATCATATGGGATCAACATAGGCTTGAAGGAACACTCAAACCGAGTGTATTTACCCCTAAGGTCTAGACTCCAAAGAATTCGTTAGGGTCTCACCTTCCTGATTCAGGTCTAACCCTTAAAATAACTTTTGTACGCAGACATTGCTCATGAATTATACAATATCTATGACCTCACACTTGTTTTCAAACACGTTTAACACATTGCACCATAATTTAACACCTCATGTTCCTAACTTGGAACCCTACACTTTCCTTTTAACACCTTGCACATTACCCTACAATTTAACACATCAGGTTCCTAACTTGGAACCTTATATTTTTACAACCATATCACAATTTAACCTATACTTTTAACACCTCGTGCATTGCACTTATTCACACCCATAATTTAAGATCTCACAATATCACAATCTATCATCACATGTTCATGTCTATCCTACAGATTAACACATGCTCAACTTGCCACTTATATTCAATCTCAATCACAATTTCATAATCCCAAAACGATATGTTATTACGCCTCATGATTATTTATACATCTTCATAACATTCATAACAATATTCATAAGGTACAACATACACATGTATATCAAATCTAACCATAATATTCTCAAACTCCAACACTTTAATAATTTTCAGAATCATACTATAACAACACTACAATATTGTTTACATCAAATATTAATATAGATAAATATAAAGCTAAATCTATATATATAAAACTAGCACACATCATACTGGATCATGAATTTTAAACTAAGCTTTCAATGCACCAATTTCAAATAATTATATGAACACTAAGAATACACCACATAATCTACTAGGAATCTTTGGTCAATTTCAATTATAATACTAATTTCAAACTATATAATAAAAAATCCTAAAAAGAAAGAAATGACGAAAATACAAAATCAATATATCACTCCCTCTTACGGTAAATTTCTCCTTAATTTCATCAATTCGCGCTAATTAGAAAAAGACTCAATTTCTAGGGTTCACACTCAACACAAGAACATATCAATTTCACAACAATTTCACATCGGGACATTAATTGGTCCATCAAACACAATCAATTCATCGTTATCATTGTACAGGAAAAATTAAAATGCATCAAACATCCCAAAATTAACTCCAATTTGATTCTCTAAGGATCCCTACACATGTACATTCTAATCCTAATTGCAATAAACTCATCTCTTACATCTAAGTGGACTCACGTGTGTAGTCCAACAATGAAAACAACATCTCTACACTATTGGAAATATGACATACAATGTCGATTATTAACTACATACGATGATGGTTAACTTTCAACGACGGTTACAACAAACCGTCTTAAAAAATACGCATTTTTCTAAGACGGTGCTTAACAAAGGACCATTTTAGAATGCTAAGGACCGTCTTAGAATGATACCCTTCTAAGTCGATTCTTTGTTAAGCATCGTCTTAGAAGGGTATCTTTCTAAGACGGTCCTCTGTTAAGCACCGTCTTAGAATGATTTATTTTCTAAGATGTGCTTTTAATTAATTATGCTTTTTTAATATAATAAATATAAAACATAATACAATTAAGTATTCATTTTAATCAAGTATTTGTTGTTGAATATAAATGCATGTGAAGAATGAAAATTGCCCATAATCACTTGACCGGTTTAATCTGTAATGGTAATTTAAGAAAAAGCCCAAGCCAAACTTCATTAATTTTAATAGAAACGCGAACACAAAATAAACATATAGAAAATCATGACAGGCAAAAAATCGATATTAGAAACTCACCAACAACTATTTTAGTAGTCCCTGAAAGATCAACCAAAGTCACATTGACAACTGCAAAGTTAACAAATTCAATGCATGAAATAGGTACCTAAATAATAATATTGAATAAAAAAAAAACAAAGTAACGAGACACGAGCATAAACAAGCTGTATGTAGTCAAGGCAAGTAAAATAAGTTTATGCTCTCATAATATTGACAATTTGAAAAGTAACTCTTATGAGACAGGCTGAGGCTGTGAAGTAAAAGATAGTAGTTGCTATTCAACTCCAGATTTAACAAAGAGTGGTCGCTACTAGTTAGTAGTTGCACCATCAATACTAAAGTTATTTGATAAGAAAACCAAATTGTCGCCAATACTTTGGGTTTAGGTCCAAAATAAATCAAACATAAAAATGATGCACATTAATGAAGTGCTAAGTACAACATAATTGTCATTGTATGGTTTGTATTCTACAAGCAAATAATCATTGATAAAAATATAGCAACAACAACCAACAAGATGGTAATAGGAAACAGACAATCAACTGATTAGTTTAAACTTAAAAATAATTGAATTATGGATGTTCTTCGTTCTCACAATCTTGATAATAAATAACATGATATTTTATTGCTAATATTTATATCTCACTGTGAGGGGAGTAGATACTCAGATGGATGGGTATAGATGAAATACCCTTGTTGCGACTTGTTTCTCTATCAATCTCATCAATGATCTCTTGCCTAACAGCAACTACAGAACAGAAACATAAAGATCACAAAATAACAACATAAAATAAGAAAACTAGTTAATGCAGAAGTCATGAAATCCAACATTTGAATATTTGATAACCTCCCCCCTCCCCATGAAAGAGAACAATAATTAACACTCACTTCTGCAAATCATCATAAGAAACATTTATTTTTAAAATATTAAGATAAGTTACTTGCTAATTACGTCCACACACTAATGTTAAGTGCAATATACATTAAACCATTGTTAACCTATTGGCAAGTGTACCAATTTGCACAAGTAGTATTTAAAATGGTAATACCAAGTATCATATCCACAAGAAATTTATTTCACTTAGATGATGTATATTTAGTATGTAAACACTTTTAGCTTTGGAAATGAAATAAAAGGTTCATCAATGATTTGATTTTCTGTAATTAACTAAATTACCTAAACAAATGACGAAATAAACACAAGGCTATAAAATACGATAAATATCAAGGTAAAAGCATCGATAAGTCTTCTACTGAACTTTCTCTTGCCGTATTAAAAGGTTTTTCTCTATTTAACGTTATTCTAGCACTCTTGCACCACTTATTTACTCAGACCATGATTCCTCACAAGGATGAGCCTAACTCTCTTAGTTTTTGTTCTTGATTCCTCAACAAACTCGTTCTAAGGGAGTTGCAGTATGCACACAGTACAAAATATACTAGATTACCAAGTTCTAAGGATTCCAAGCATTTTCCAACACTCAAAAACCTAACTAAACATACAAATGGATGATCAAGCCACAAACATGTAAAATAAACGCAGATAGAAGCAAAGAACACTAGAAAATAACATTAAATAGATAGTTAAAAGTTTATATTAAGAGTGCTCAGTAGAATAACTCCCCAACAATGAAGTTCCTAGCCCTCCATTATCAAGGAGGACTTAATACAAAGAGGAAAATAGTGTTTTAATGAAAGAAAATGGTAAAGGATGAAGAAAATGTCTTCTCTCCAGCCTAAGTGCCTTCTTCCTTCTGTTTCACGCAGTAAAAGCTTAGTGTCTTTTCATTTTCCACCATCTCATACGAAGGCACGCTCAGCAAGCATGTCTTGTTGAGCGAGAGTAAGTGAATATTTGCTAAGCGAGCCTGGGCGCGCTAAGCGTGAGTAGAGACAACGTCCTTGCTTGGTGGGCTGGCTGCGTGCTAAGCGCGCTGCTCTCTGGCTTAACATCTTCTAGGGTTTTGCATTCGCTCAGTGAGCTGGCTGCCTCACTAAGCGAATGAGGCTCGCTTAGCCAATCTGTCTCGCTAAGCAAGTTCTTCAACAACATTTCACACCTTCTCTTCTTTAGCCTACAAACTGAGTTAAATTCAACATTAGTTCACAAAAATGGTGTTTCTACTTTATAAATTCATACAAGAATGAAAATATTTACAATCTTCACAAAAGAAACTGTAAATTAGAGGCACATTGCTATTTTTTCACTTATTTTCAATGCAATAAAAGCTCATGAATAACAATTAACAAACTCCCCCAAATGTACAGTTTTGCTTATCCTCAAGCAAAGAAAATAACAGTTTTCTTGTCCTCAAGCAAAAGGAATCAAAAATGGTTAACCAAAATGGTGCTTGCCTCATATGTATCAATCACACAAACATAGATGACTTAACATGCATCAACCAACAACCTTCCAAAGTGAAGTGCATTATATTCAAAGACATGAACATGTGCATTAAGTAGCAAAAATGAAATAGGCTAGCAGGCATGACAAGTGTCAAGGAAGGTCAACCAAGCTTAATCCTCACGGCCACTATTTCTCTCAATTGCACAGGTGTTTCAGGTAATTCTTCAAATAGACAACTAACACAATTTCCAACTTTTGCATTTCATCTTATTCCATACAGTCATAAACACACAAAATGAATCTGAAGGGCTTTATTTGGCTTGTAATGAGGCTAGACTAAGAACAATTCATGTTTTTTCTAGGATGCAAAACTTAGGTTCTGGGAGAGCATTCATCTATAGATAACCTTTTCTTTAACCTACCAGCTTTTATTGACATGCCACAATTAGCAGCACAATTAACAGCACACAAAGTTTTCTTCATTTTTGATGTTCTTTTTCTCTTATTTATTTTATTTTATTTTATTTTATTTTAGCAGTTTATAAATACTGCCAATGGTTGAGATTTGCCTCTCTGTGTAGCTGTTACTTACATTCCTGAAACATAATTCACCCAAACACACTCCCCTAAATTTGGGACAAATTTGTCTTAAACCATACAATGCTCTCCTATAACCTAAGATAGGGTATACAAAGATAACATTTACATTTAGGTTTAGGGTTCAATGACTCATTCATTCATATTTAAGCTCAAAAGGGTGCAAGGGTTTAATCATTCATAAACATGGTAAGGCTGTTTGGCAAAGTGGCTAAAATCAATTCAACATGGCCTTCATCATTTCCAAATCATGCATTCATTCAGTATTCAAAGATTCATGCAAAAAATAGTACTAGATTCTAGTCGTCCTCTCATAGTTTGAGATTCACACAACTCATCGGGTTACAACAATTGGTACACATTCACTATTTTCCTGTCATGCAAGCTAACATTTTCACTTATGCCCCTAATTTTCATGCCCTTCCTCTTCTACATAAGCAAAATTATTCGAGGTATATGATTTCACAGTGTAAGTCACTCATATCATGCAATCAATTCAGTTCAGACCAAATATCATAACAAACACCATTGCTGAATAAAATCATGAAATGCAAGAGTCAACCACTGTTCAATTTCAAAAGCAGTAAAATACTAAGTAAATAAAAAACTAAATTAAAAACTATTCGAAAATCAAAATAATTAAATGAAGTCCTGTCAAGCTTCAATAATCCTGAGCTGGAGTGAGCCATGGATCCCAAGTCCCCTGTGCCGTAGTGACGGCTACTACATAATCATCGTCAATATCTGCCTTTGCTGCGCCTGAAACTCCTTCCTCAGCAGCCTCCACTGGTGTGTCCTGAGCCTCTGCCTCTGCCTTTGGGGTATCCTTAGCCTCCCCAGCCTCTGGAGTGTCTTCAGCGGCCTGTGTTTGTGGCTCCTGGGCCACAAGAGCCTCACCCCCCCAAAAGGAAGGCTGGACTCCAGACCAAGCTACCTGTGCCAAGAAGTCCTCCATGCTCATGATCAGCCGCTGCTGAGATAAATTCTGCATACTCTGCATGACCAGGAAAAGGTCGTGATGAATGCTTTGTAGCATGGGCACGATAGCAGCACTGCTAGGTACGAAGGGGCCGGTTGGAGCTGAAATAGGTGTGGGAGGTGGAGGAACTAGAGCGCCTGAAGGAGCCCGGGCCTTGGCCTTGCGGGACCCAGGGAATGTGATGGAAGGATCCTCTGGGTTCCAGCATATATGCCAAATTGATGGCCGGGCTGAGGGACTCAAAAGTTAACGAATCAGACACAACCCTTCTCTGGCTATGCATAATGCTATGATAAGGGCAGGAAAGCCCAACCTAGAGGAGTTGGATTGGGCCATCTGAGAGATTTGTCCTGAAATGATTGAGCCCAGGTCCATGTCCATCTTCATGACTAGTCCCTACACCAACCTTGCTCTGTCCATGTTAAGGTCATAGGTATGAGAAGTAGGAGCGAGGTTGGAGTAGGAAAGGACACTCCATGTCTGAGTGAGGGTAGTCAGGTCCTTTCTTAGCAAGTTCCAAGGTGCCCCCTCAACATTTAGAACAAATCCCTACCCTGGTAGACAAAGTTTCGCTGCAATAGCCTGAAGGTCAAGGTGAGTGTGTCAGAAGCGGGAGTATGCTGGGTACCTCTCCCCAGGATCTAGTACCACCAGTGTCTCCAGGAAGGTGTTTAGAATGGCGGCATCAAATTTGATCATCTTCCCCCGCACCTTCCATTGCATGGGGGAGTGATCCTCTGGGTCATAGAGGTTTGAGTAGAACTCTTTGACCAAGGCTAGGTCAATGTGATTCTCCATAGAAAAAGATTGACTCTAGTCAGGAGTTTTTATTGAAAACTAACCTAATAAAACAAGTGGTAACATAGGGTGGGCGCTAAGCGAGATGGGCTCACATAACACGCCTTATAGAAATAACATCAAGTGGCTTAGCATGCAGGGCATGCTTAGCCGGAAGATAACAGTGGCTAAGCGAGGGTGACTCACTAAGCCTTATTCCCAAACAGAGAGGGAATTACGCTTAGCGCGTATAACTAACTGGGCTTAGCGCCAGTGGGCACTTAGCGGGACTTACTATAGGTGACACTGGTGGCTTAGCGATGCAGACCCGCTAAGCCTTATTCCAGGACAGAGAGTTATTTGCGCTTAGTGCGCATGGCGCGCTTAGCGCATAAACAAAAATTCAGAAAACTAAATTGCTTTGGGCTTAGCGAGACAGGCTCGCTTAGCCCAATTTTATTCCAGAGGCGAAATTGGGCTTAGCGTGTGTGATGTGCTAAGCCACTGAGGGAATGCAAAAAGCCTCTAAGTTTCAGATCTATCTAAGTGTACTTGCTAAGCGCGGATGGCTGGCTTATCAAGTTCATACAAAACCCAAAAAATATAAGCAAACATCAACGACTTGCTAAGCCGTAGTGCAATGGCTTAGCGAGTTCATCCTAACTGCATAAATTTAAACAAACTTGATGAACTCACTTAGTGGAACAGGGCGTGCTTAGTAAGTTCATTCTGAAACCCAGAAATTCATCAAAACGTCTGAACTCGCTTAGCGAGTTCATCGCAAAACTTAGAAATTAGGACTTGTCAGGCTCAACTCCTTAAGCCACTATTTAGGCTTGGAAGCTCGAGGCTTAACCCTACTATCCCTTACCACATTGCAACCTATATTATAGTCCTAACATCACATTAACTACATAGAGACTAACAATTATCAACACATACACACTTGATTAATCAACTAAACTACTTTTCATCTACCTTAGGGTTTCAAAATGGCAATTAACAAGAGAGGGAAAGAGAACTTACTTGGAACTATAGAGAGTGAGTGAATATGCAACGTAAGAAGAATGCAAATGATGAGGCAGAGCAAGAGCGAATGAGGTTCAGTTATAGTGAATGATAATGTAACTGCCCTAAGGCAGTTATGTTTTCCTTTTGCAGTTGCGATTTGCTCGCTATGCACGAGTGTTGCACTAAGCGAGCACTCTGTGACGTTTGAATTTTCAAAATTTAAATTCACATGCTTAGAGAGACAGACTCGCTCAGCCTAATTATCTAAATTGTTAACCCGAGAAGTTTTTTGGGCTTAGCATGTAAGTGCGCACTTAGCGAGTTCTGCAGATCTGATTGGTTTGCAACTTCCGCTAAGCGGGCTATGGCGCGCTTAGTGGATTAAGTGAGTGTGGATGCAGTAGTAGGGTAGCACTTAGCGAGGTGGCCTCGCTTAGCCCAATTAACATTAAAGCTCAGACAAAGAGGGTTTTGCGCTTAGCGCGCTTAGCGAGCCAATGTGACACACTTAGCGGAAGTGTCTCGCTTAGCCCAATTTCATTAAATGCATAACCCGAAAAGGTTTTGGGCTTAGCGTTTGCACTCGCTTAGCGAGGCCCCATCTGCCACTGGATGAGGGGTTGGCGCACTTACCGAGAGTATTACTCGCTCAACGCATAGGCTATCTCTTGCTTAGTGTGGGTGTCGCACTGAGCGAGTTGGATGACTAAATTTTTTTTTCCTAAGACTCAACCCATCCTTAGCTTCAGAGAAGCTTGTGGCCAACCCCTTTCAATTAAGTTCATGATTTTTCACTCTACTCCAAGCAGTATTGATGTGCCATCATTTTCTTCTATTTTCTAAACCCTTTTTGCTCCATTTTAATTATTGATTGGTCTTAATTGTCAATTAATTAGGCAGTTTTATTATTTGGGCTCATTTAGCTAATTTGATGTTTCTAATCTAATTTCAGGAATTAATGAAACATTGGGCTTAATCCGGATTTTGGTTGTGGACTTGAAGAGGGCAAATAAAGCAGCGCTTACCTTAGTTAATTTCTAATTAGGAAATTTCGCAATTTTATTTTATGTTGTTCAGTGTTTATTTCGTTTTGGGCCAGAGTATTGTAATAGGGCCCAGTGACTTTGAGTGACTCTTTTTAAATAGTTGCCTTGGGATTCGTGTAGGGCATTCTATTCTGCTATGCTATTTTCATTATTCAGAGCTTTGGTTTTAGGTTTTCACGTTTTTCTGTGCCCTTGTTACAGTTTTCGTTCTTAATGCAAATTTCCGTTTTCTACTTCTAATTACGAGTTCATTCTTGCTTCTTCTTCTACTTTCATTTACGTTTCTGTTCATTTACGTTTCTGTTCATTTACGTTTCTGTTCATTTACGTTCTTGTTAATTTACGTTTCTGCTTCATGTTTCATTTGCGTTTTCTGTTTGAATCCATGGAAGGCTAGATTTTCTGGTGTTGTTTCCTTTTGAGGACGAAGCCCAACTCTCTTTGAGGTTTCGTTTGTAATGTGGTTTCCTGGCAGTTTTCCCTTCACCAGTTATCCCAATTTCGTGAATATTAATCAGTGCACGCTTCGTGTTCGATTAATTGCCTCTGAGCCTAACTTGCGTTCATGCTTAATGGACGAAGGGCTAACTGGTGTATGTGGTGCCTAATCACGTATTGAAAACCCTAAGTTGATTTTCGCTTAGTAAATTGAAATAGGGTTGGATTAAGTGGTTGACTGTTAGGGACGAGTTCTCCATAACCCAGGATAAGAGAGTGGCTTTTGAATCAGAGGAAACAACCCGTTTTTAATATTAGTAGTTTCGTATTCCATTTTATTTGTTCTGCTCTTTAATTACCAAACAACCAAACCCCCCCCCCCCATCGTTACTGTTACTGCAAGTATATTATGAACATTTGGCTTGTCACTGCTCGTTGGGAAACGACCTAGGATCACTTCCTAGTTACTGCATTTTCATGTTTATTTGATTCGGGTACGGCCTCGATCAAGTATCAACTGAATACAACCTAACTAATATGCATTAAAACAACATAAAATGATTGAGAAAGGTAAGAAAAGTTGGGTTGCCTCCAAGTAAGCGCTTCTTTAATGTCACTAGCTTGACGTGTGTCACCTCTAAGGGTCCTGTAAATGCAAGATGGTGGTTAATCTCTTAATGTTCCCACCATAGTACAACTTCAATCTTTGCCTGTTCACAATCTGTAAGTGACTCAAGCTGTTTAGCTAACAGCTTGTTCTGGGCCAACAATGTATCTTGTAAGGAAAGCTTTAACAAACTTTTTTTTTTATGGGGATGTGCATTCTGTCACACAAAACAGCATGGTCACTAGCCACCATGTTCTCAATCAGCTCCATTTCTTCCTCTGGGGTCTTCAACTTTATCTTCCCTCCGGCTGAAGCATCAAATAATTGCTTAGATTGCGGCCTCAAACCATCAATGAATATATTGAGCTGAATTGGCTCAGTGAATCCGTGAGTTGGCATTTTCCAGAGCAAACCACAGAAATGCTCCAAAGCTTCACTCAAGGACTCATCAAGGAATTGATGGAATGAAAAATTGCTGCTTTTCCTTCCACTGTTTTGGATTCAGGGAAATATTTCTTTAAAAATTTCTCCACCACTTCTGCCCTTGTCTTTAGACTATTTCCTTTGAAAGATTGCAACCATCTTTTAGCTTCACCTGCTAAAGAGAATGAGAATAACTTCAGTTGAATAACATCTTCAGGAACCCCTGCTATCTTGACAATGTTACAAATCTCTATATATGTTGCTAGGTGAGCATACTTCATTGGGCAAGCCATGGAAAAGATTTCCTTGAATCAGCTGAATCAAGAAGTGTGGATATGATATATTTGTAGCCTGAACTTCCAACCGTGCAATACTGGTGAAAAACTGTGGCACAATGGAGCTAGAATAATCTTCAAGAGTTACCCTCTATGGTTGATCATCCGCCACGGTGTTAGCTTCGGATGCACTAACTTCGGTCCCTCTCAAATCAACTAGAAATGAAGAGGATTCAGACGATAGAAATCTCTCGCCACTTGGATTAGTTGTCCTCTCTTGTAGTTCTCTCCTCCTCTTTTCTGCGTTGTTTCTCCTACAAGTAGCTTCAATCTCCAAATCCAATGGAGCTAAATCCCCTGCTGGAGTTTTACCTCGCATACAAGAAGCAACCTACTATAGAGCAGTTGACCAAGTCAAGAGATTAAATTGAATTGAAAATATTTACAATAAACAATCCATGAATAAAGAATAAGTGTTTCCAAACTGCATTATACAATCTAAGTGGAAAGAAATTCCCTGGAAATAGTGCCAAAAACTTGTTAACCTATTGGAAAGTGTACCAATTTGCACAAGTAGTATTTAAAACGGTAAGACCGATTATCGTATCCATAGGGAATTTATTTCACTTAGATGTTGTATATTCAGTATGTAAACACTTCTAGCTTTGGAAATCAAATAAAAGGTTCATTAATGATTTGATTTTCTATAATTAACTACACTACCTAAACAAATGATGAAATAAACACAAGGCTGTAAAATACGATAAATATCAAGGTAAAAGCGTCGGGGAGTCTTCTACTGAACTTTCTCTTGTCGTATTAAAAGGTTTTTCTCTATTTAACGTTATTCTAGCGCTCTTGCACCATCTATTTACTCAGACCATGATTCCTCGCAAGAATGAGCCTAACTCTCTTAGTTTTTGTTCTTGATTCCTCAACAAACTCGCTCTAAAGGAGTTACAGTACGCACACAGTACAAAATACACAAGATTACTGCATTCTATTCCTAGATAAACAGGCCTTTAGTTGCTCTACCAAATTCTAAGGATTCCAAGCATTTTCCAACACTCAAAAACCTAACTAAACATACAAATGGATGATCAAGCCACAAACATGCAAAATAAACACAGATAGAAGCAAAGAACACTAGAAAATAACATTAAATAGATAGTTAGAAGTTTACATTAAGAGTGCTTAGTAGAATAACTCCCCAACAATGAAGTTCCTAGCCCTCCATTAACAAGGAGGAAAATAGTGTTTTAATGAGAGAAAATGGTAAAGGATGAAGAAAATGTCTTCTCTCCAGCCTAAGTGCCTTCTTCCTTCTGTTTCATGTAGTAGATGCTTAGTGTCTTTTCATTTTCCACCAACTCAGTGTTTTAAAGGCTCTTGAACTTTTTAGCATACGAAGGCGCGCTCAGCAAGCATGTCTCATTGAGCGAGAGTAAGTGAATATCTGCTAAGCAAGCCTGGGCGCACTAAGCGTGAGTAGAGACAACGTCCTCGCTTGGCAGGCTAGCTGCGTGCTAAGCGCGCTGCTCTCTGGCTTAACATCTTCTAGGGTTTTGCATTCGCTCAGCGAGCTGGCTGCCTCGCTAAGTGAATAAGGCTCACTTAGCCAATCTGGTTGGCTCGCTAAGCGAGTTCTTCAACAACATTTCACACCTTTTCTTCTTTAGCCTACAAACTGAGTTAAATTCAACATTAGTTCACAAAAATGGAGTTTCTACTTTATAAATTCATACAAGAATGAAAATATTTACAATCTTCACAAAAGAAACCGTAAATTAGAGGCACATTTCTATTTTTTAATGCAATAAAAGCTCATGAAAAGCAATTAACAACCATATGTCTATGAAAATGTTTTATGTAATAAAATACCAAAATTAGTAAATTTCTTCCTTTGAAGGTGCATAAATTCAGCGTATTCTCTCCCTTCATCAATCTTATGAAGCTGCAAAACAAGAGGACCCAAGTAACAATCCCTACATAAAACAGTAGTTCAATCATCCAAAAACTCATCAAAGAGAGAGAGCAAGAGAAATAATCATAAGTCTACTAAGTACATATACTATAACGGACTCAATTACCAGAGGCACAAGGTAAAAAGTCCTTCCCGATAACACTCTCTAACATTGAAGATTTTCCAGAGCTCTACAAATTAAAAATAATGGATAAATTTAAATTGTACATGTTTATGTCTGCAAGAAATATAAAATGGAAACATTAAAATTGATCCAAAAAAATGGTTAGCCATTATCTGTAAAGAAACATGCAATAAATGACAGAGAAAAGAACCTCAAATCTAACATTAACAAATTGAAAAATATGCTTTTAAAATAAATTTAATCCAGCTGATGTCTTTGGTGAATTTGTGCAAGACATTGAATAGATGCCAATAACGCATGCCAACATACACTTTCGCTGGGACATTGTTTCACCAAAGACATTTGCAATACTCTTCAGCCTGTGGACAAAACCATCAAAAGATCTAAAAAAGCTACGTAGAACAATGAGAAGGAAAAACAAAGACATTGAATATATAAGATTTTTAATTCACCATTGGTAAGTAAACTGGCCAGTTCCATATTCACAAATACCTGATTTTAGAAACTGTTGAAGAATCATAAATAAGGAGTACTGAAAAACATATAAGCCTTGTTGAGTTTATAATCTAGAACCCAAAACATATATGTCAATTGAGACAAAACAAATAGTTAGTAAATATCGTATGTAACAGTTGATGCTAAAAATGGTCTTTCGGGGATCTTTTAACACAGGTTTAAACGTTGGTCTTGCTGGTTGGTCCCTTGCCCATAGGAAAGTTCCAGAATGAATTAGAGTTGTGAATGAGTATGTACAATGCAACAACTGATGGTAAAAATAGTCCCAATGGGTTCAGTGTCAAAGTCAATGTCCACATACAAAATAAAGTGTCCAAATTAGAAGGTGACAACAAGTTCTGAAATGCATACTAGAAAATTGAAAAAAATTACAAATCACATACTGTGCCAGCAAGAGCATAGACAACAACAAGAGGAGGAGAAGAAAGATAATTAGATCTTGTTAATGGGTGAATTCGGCCCTCAAATTCACATGCTTTCTTTGCAACCAATGCAACTCCAAGCATTACGCTAGGATTTGAAGTATTTGTACAACTGGTGATGATAGCAGCTATAACAACATCACCGTGCCTAAGATGTGCTGGTGTCCCTTGGAATGTGAATGCTGCAACCTTATTCTGAGATTCTTTTGGTACAGTAAAATCCTATAACAATGCAATATTGTACAGTTTGAACCACAAAAACAATCAAGGCTGTAATATGGCACAAGCCACAAAATACTAAAAGCATATCATTAGTATAAGTATATAGTCAATCACAAAATTTGACTTCCTGGTCACAGATCTGCAGGAATGTAAATTCAAATTTCACCCAAGGTAATCAAAGGTGAAGGGCATCCTTGAGGCACTAAAGGTTTTTTTTAACCCCCATGAAGTAAGGGGCCAAAACATGCACACTTCACATAAGATGGCTATTAAATTAAAAAATAAAAAAGTAAAATATATGACTATTTTGTATTAATTTCCACATGAATTAATTGAATAAGCAACTCACTCATTACCTTTTAGGACTTGAGACACAAGGTTCTACATCCTGAAGATTGAGTTCCAAATACGATGAGTACATTGTCTCCATTTAGGGCTGTACAAAAGCAAAATCTCAGTCAGAACAGGTCTTTCCAGTACTATCCAAAAACAATACATGCATAGCATACCTCGTTGTAATCCACAAACATCTTATTTGCTCGTAAGTAGGATTCTATCATAGAAACCAATAAGAAAGACATGTCATCACATATAGACACACTAAAATACAATGACACAGGTGTTTACTTACAGTCTCATCACTTCTAGAAATTAGTCTCAAATATTGGAAAGTGACATGATCCACAACAAAGAAGCGCATGGTTGCACCATACTCAGTGATGTATCTCCATGTGGAGCTTGTAAACCTTGGATCTTCTTCATCAATGGAGTCTTTTGCTTCTTAAAGTTTGATGGCAGTGGAATGGAGAAGGAGAAAGATGATTGGAGACACCACTTCAAGGAGAAGATGAGTCTAGAAGAAGCTCACCACTATAGGAAGCCATGGAAAAGAGCTTGAAGGTAGGAGAAGATGAATGGAGGGAGAGGG
Source organism: Glycine soja (assembly GCF_004193775.1). Taxonomy (NCBI): domain Eukaryota; kingdom Viridiplantae; phylum Streptophyta; class Magnoliopsida; order Fabales; family Fabaceae; genus Glycine; species Glycine soja. Next base: position 38,471,267 of record NC_041011.1, on the reverse strand, counting down.
AGAGAAGGAGCACGAAATTTTGTGCCTTAAAAGAGGTCTGAACTTTGAAGTTTAATTCTCAAATGATCAAAGTTGAAAAAATGCACACACATGACCTCTATTTATAGCCTAAGAGTCACAAAAAATTGGAGGGAAATTTGAATTTCAATTTAAATTTCACTTGAATTTGAAATTGAATTTGTGGAGCCAAATTTTCACTAATTATGATTAGTGAATTTCAGTTATGGTTCAGCCCACAAATCCAAGATCAATTCCAAGATTCTCCACTAAGTATGTTTAGGTGTCATGAGGCATGTAAAGCATGAAGGACATGCACAAAGTGTGACTATATGATGTGGCAATGGGGTGTAGTAAGCAAATGCTCACCTCCCCCTCTAAAATTTAATTGGATTAGGCTTCACTAATTATGATTAGTGAATTTCAGTTATTGTTCAGCCCACTAATCCAAGATTAATTCCAAGATTCTCTACTAAGTATGTTTTGGTGTCATGAGGCATGTAAAGCATGAAGGACATGCACAAAGTGTGACTATATGATGTGGCAATGGGGTGTAGTAAGCAAATGCTCACCTCCCCCTCTAAAATTTAATTGGATTAGGCTTCTACCAATTCAATTAAATTTATTTCACAACACACACATCAAATATTCACTCAGTGCATGTGAAATTACAAAACTACCCCTAATACAAAAACTAATCTAGGTGCCCTAAAATACAAGGGATGAAAAATCCTATATTTCTAGGGTACCCTACCTAAATTATGGAGCCCTAAATACAAAGACAAAAAAATAATGAAATCCTAATCTAATATGTACAAAGATAAGTGGACCCAACCTTGGCCCATGGGCCCAAAAATCTACCCTGAGGTTCATGAGAACCCTCGGGCCTTCTTCAACAGCTCTAGCCCAATCCTCTTGGAGCCTCTTGCTTATGGCTCTGGTAACTGGTCCATTCCTAGGGAGGATTGCATCACTCAGGAGACATGTTTGCTATGGTGGCACGATCTGCCAAAGACAGTTCACTCATGCCTTCCCCTGCATTGGTAAAAAGCAATTATCCAGGTAAACATTAATTAGCTAGGCAAAATGACAGATGAAGCTACAAGATATGATTGCATCATTTGAATAAATTAGTATTTACCATAAAACTCTACAAACTTGCCAACAACCCCATGCTTTCTTAGCATTTGTGTAACAGTCAACACCAAGTTAGTAGCTGTGACACCATCTCGTAGTTTGCATAATAGTTTGAACCCAACGACACCAGGTAGGACCATGCTCATGGGCTGCAAAAATATGAGATAAATAAATATTTCTTACAATAACTTCTCCAATGGTCAAAACCACACAGGTCTATACATTATTACAAACAATATGCATACTGTTAAAAGAAATGAGAGAATTAGAATTTTTCAGAGATACTCAAAGAATAAATTAATTTCATTCTCTAATTTTAAAAGTAACTCAAAGGGTTCTATAAAAAATTAGCATGCTAGTTTTACCTGGCCAAGCATTGCAGCTTCTGCTTCTATTCCACCAACTCCCCATCTAGCAACACCCAGGCCATCAATCATAGTTATGTGTGAATCAGTTCCAACAACGCTGTCAGGATAAAGCACACCATTTATGTTGAACACAACTCTACCAAGGTATTCTAAATTAACCTGCAAAATCAAAATCAAAAAACTCGATTCCCCACACAAACTTGAATCACAGGATGAACATTGATGAGAGTATTTGGTGAACCTTAAGTTGGTTGATGTGAATTGGGCTATGATCAGCACTATCCAAATCTTGTCCTTGACAATGACCTGCAAAATGGGTAGCTTCACAACAAAACAAAGACTTGGCCTGTGTTTAGTCACAAACTTAAGTATTATATGCAATATAGACATCCTCAGCTTCACAATGACCTACAAAAGGTCCATCTTTATTGCACACAAAATACTAATGTTGTCTAGGCTGCATCCCATTGCGAATACAATACATTGTCCAAGGTAGGGGTGAGAATAGGCCAGGCCAGGCCAGGCTTTGAAAGGCCTGAGCCTAGCCTATGATAAATCTTTGAGGCCTGAGCTTGGCCTATAGCCTATCAAAGGCTTTTATTTTGGCTCGGCCTGGCCAGATAGCCTTTTTAAAAGTCTTCTTCACAATAAATATTTAATATTTTATGGAGTAGGAACGTAATAGGAAAGTTAAAAAAAAGGAAAGTCAATCAAAATAATGAGGAATATAAAAGGACACATGACTCACACCTAAATTGTAATTAAAGTCCTTGATTATAGGAATAGAAGTTATGGAACAATAATGTGTAATCAAAGTCTGATAGTTTAAAAAAAAAAACTAATTGTATCCAAAAAATAATATTATATATTGGTATCTATTTAATTTAATAGGCTTTTAAAAAAGCCTGAGCCTAACCTTTTAATTAAATAGGCCAGTTCAGGTCAGGCTTTATGTAGGCCAGCTCGTAGGCCCCTGTAGGCCGACCTGACCTATTTCCACCCCTAGTCCAAGGCCATTGGTGTAGACAAAACCATGTCAACAAATATTCTATTATTTCTCAAATAATTGTCTATATATTACAAACTTGTTTATAATGTTTAAAGTAAACATCCAATACACCATAGTGGTTCTTCCTATGAAATCTAAAGCTTTCTACGTCGAATGCTTTTAACTTTTATAAAATATGTTGCCCATTTCTTCCGAATTGTTGTCATGGTCTCGATGTCTAATGGCATCCCATCAGCAAACCACTACAAATTATAAAATATACAAATTGGCGAGTTACTTGTAAAGTGATTAAAAAGTGATAGTCAATTGTTTAATATTTTTATCGAAAAACAAAATATACCATGGTCCAATCATTCTTCAATCCCCCGGTTACTATGTTCCACATCCAATGCATGACATAATAACCACACTCATAGCCTTCGCTTTGAACATGTCTCTACATTCAATATGAAAAATAATTGAATGTAACAATTATGAAGTTAGAAAACATGAGCAATCCGATGATCACATTCATTATATGACTAACCTTTACTTCAATCCACTGCGATGCAACTTGATCTATTTTACCATCCAAAATAGTCTTTAATGTCTTTATTGCACTGCTTTAAACAAAAAATGAACGTATATAAATATAAAAAACTATTTATATTTCCACGTTTAAGATATATTAAATCAATTATCATATAAAACTTTACTTGTTAATTGCATCTATGATATGAATATCAGGCTTCTTACGCAACGAACAAAACCAGACTACAATGTCCTTCATAGGACACAAGACAACTAGCTGCCAATGGGCCTTGAATTCGACAACAATTAGCTATGTATAACACAAACATTCTTAACATACATTTCATAATTTTTACTCGCTAATTCAAGTAAGCTCCTAGGTAGATCTCTCTTTGGGATTCCTTAATCCATGTTTCAATGTAATTTTGACATTTAGGATGTCTATCCTTTGCATTGTGTATGGACTGAGGCTCAAGGAATCCATAAATTGAACCATGACCCAAGCTTGAACTCCACTTGTCCATAAAACTATTTTGAACATGTAAAATGAAAAATAAAAATGATGAAAACAAACTAACAATTACCTCATGTAATACAAGTTTCACAAGATGTGTAGGCCATGCAATGAATGTGTAAAGGATCTGCCTGACATATTGAATTTCAGACATCAGAAATGGGACTTGAGCGTCACCATCATAAATTTTCTCAACACTGACCCAAACCACATCATCTGCATAAGCCACGCTGTGTATGGTAGACCCCCCATTGTATATTTTTCCCAATGCCACCAGGTGTGTACAATTATGACCTTGCACATACAATCCCATACTCGGTATCACATGAGTACCATCTTCTTCCCCTGCTGGGTTGATTGCATTTTCAATGTTACTCCCCTTTGTGCTCACACGTGCCCCTAATACCTGTATATCTGGCTCACCCAATGATGTGTACTGCAATCCCCTTTGGGAAAACTCAATCTTGATGGCCTCTTTCAACTCCTATTTCATTCTTTCTAGACACCATTTCTTTTCTTCTTCTATCTCATTCCTCATTTTTTCCTTAAGGTTTCCTATAATCTTATTCCTCCACTTTTCCTTAAAGGTGCCAATTATGTCAACCAATTGTTGTTGGCTGACAGATGTGGAGGAGCTACTAGAACCACGTGAAGCTCTTCCATAGTATTGACTTATTGTCACCCCAAACCCCACAGCACGAACATGACCTCCATGCTCGGGTCGTCCAATGGCAATACTGAGTATGTCATCCCGACCATTGGGATCAAAGGTACCTTGTGTCGTTTATTCTTGTAACGAGTCTTGTATAAAGCATCACATACATAAACATCAAATCAGATCATGGACATTAATTTTAAAACCATTAAATTAAATTTAAACCATCAACTAACAATTTTATCATATATTTCTTGAGCAGCATCTGATGTCGTCTACCCGTATCGCTTTGTGTGGGCCAACTTCCACTTCACATGCCTTTCAATGGGAGATGAGGGGTCTTCAAACAAGGGCGTATTTTCAGTCAGCATTGCCTCGTCTTGTTTTCTCTTCCTTTTCTCCTCTAATAGTTTCTTTTAAAGCAAATCATAACCCCCACGTGACAACACATGGGGACAGTCATTGTATTTTTGAATTTCTAGTGCCCTTTTTGATGCAATCCTACCCCAAAGAGCATTGGATAGAAGACTCCAAGAAGATTGGGCCCGAGATACAAGAGAAGGCCCTAGGGTTTTCATGAGCCTTGGTGTAGATTTCGAGCCCATGGGCTAAGTATGAGCCCACTTATCTTTGTACATATTAGATTAAGGTTTCATTATTTCTAGGCCTTGTATTTAAGGCTCCATAATGTAAGTAGGGAATCCTAGAAATGTAGGATTTTTTCGCCCTTGTATTTTAGGGCACTTAGACTAGTTTTGGTATTAGGGATAGTTTTGTAATTTCACATGCATTAAGTGAATATTTGATGTGTGTGTTGGGAAATAAATTTAATTGAATTGGGAGAAGCCCAATCCAATTAAATTTTAGAGGGGGAGGTGAGCATTTGCTTGCTACACCCCATTGCCACATCATATAGTCACACTTTATGCATGTCCTTCATGCTTTACATGCCTCATGACACCTAAGCATACTTAGTGGAGAATCTTGGACTTGATCTTGGATTAGCGGGTTGAACCATAACTGAAATTCACTAATCATAATTAGTGAAATTTTTGCTCCAAAATTTGGCTCCACAAATTCAATTTCAAATTCAAGTGATATTCAAATTTCCCTCCAATTTTGTGTGAAACTTAGGCTATAAATAGAGGCCATGTGTGTGCATTTTTTTAACTTTGATCATTTGAGAATTACACTTCAAAGTTCAGACCTCATTTGAGGCATAAAATTTCGTGCTCTTTCTCTCCCTCTCCTTCCATTCATCTTCTCTTTCCTTCAAGCTCTTATCCATGGCTTCCTATGGTTGTGAGCTTCTTCTTGAATCATCTTCTCCTTGAAGTGGCATCTCCAATCATCTTTCTTCCTTCTCTATTCCGCTTCCATTCATCTTCAAGAAGCAAAGGACTCCATTGATGAAGTTGATCCAAGGCCTACAAGCTCCACATGGAGCTACGTCATGTGGTATCAAGAGCATCTTCGTCTAGGTGATGCTCTTTTGCTTCCTCTATCTTTTTGTCCAGTCAATTCACTTTAACTCCTTGTTCTTCATGTTATTCTTCATGTATATCCTCCATTGTCTTGTGGTTTGGTGCTATTTAGAGTAGATTCAAAAAGATAAACCGATTAAATCTTAGATTTACACTTGTTCTTGCATTTATATGGTTCAAATTTTATAGATCTACTCTTGAATCATGTTTTTGTGTTGATTTTAGGTTCTATCATTTTTCAGTCATAATCTTCTTGTGCTCAACCTTTAGATCTAAATTTTTTTCCAAAATTATTGATTAGAAAAAAAAGCACAAAAATCTAAGTGTAAATAACTTAATTCATGTTGTCTTAGAGTCATGTTTAGTCATAATAATTGTCTCATTATGTTCTAAGTTTGTGTTAAATTTTGATTTTGTTGATTGAATTCTAGATACATTTGTTCATGTATTCTTGTCATTATTAGCCTATCTTTTTAATTTTGAGTCTAATTCATGCATGTTATTTAGTTCATAACATGTTCTAAATCAATTCCTAGAAGTAGTCTTGTTGTTGAACTTTGTTTTGTTTTCTAAGTTTCCTACATGATGCCTATGAAGAAATTGAGTTGTGGTGCTGAGTTGTAGCTGGATTTGTGAATCAAAATAAGTCTTAAGATCTCTTGAATTAAAAATCTACTGGTTTAGCTTTCATTTCATTTTTGGTCTTTGGTTATTGCTTGTCTCTTTGTTTCCTTGTTTGTGAGTTGCCATATAGGGAATTGGAAAGGAGGATTGGTGCCATCCCTTGAAGAATTTGAGTCAAGAAGCAAGGGGCCAACCACCTTAAGAGCTATTGGACTAAGAAGCACTCCAAATTGAGTGAATCACCAAAGAGAGAACCACCAAAATTGAGGACCTTTTTGTAATTTTGTAATTGAAAATTTACTTACCTTTATTGCTTTCAAATTTTGAAACAAAAAGGCCTTTCATTGGAAGTAAGTTGGGAGCCTCCAATAGGTCACCCTACTTCCATTTGTGTGTAATAATTTTAGGCAATTTTCCCTTAGGATAGTGAGTGATGTGCAATCATTTTCTTCTATTTTCTAAACCCTTTTTGCACCATTTTAATTACTGATTGGTCTTAATTGTCAATTAATTAGGCAGTTTTATTATTTGGGCTCATTTAGCTAATTTGATGTTTTTAATCGAATTTCAGGAATTAATGAAACATTGGGCTTAATCCGGATTTTGGTTGTGGACTTGAAGAGGGCAAATAAAGCAGCGCTTACCTTAGTTAATTTCTAATTAGGAAATTTCGCAATTTTATTTTATGTGGTTGAGTGTTTATTTCGTTTTGGGCCAGAGTATTGTAATAGGGCCCAGTGACTTTGAGTGACTCTTTTTAAATAGTAGCCTTGGGATTCGTGCAAGGCACTCTGTTAGACTATTATTCAGAGCTTAGGGTTTATGGTTTTAAAGTTTTTCTGTTCTAATGCTATTGTTTCATTCTTAATGCAATTTTCCATTTCCTGCTTCTAATTACAATTTCGTTCTTGTTTCTTCTTCTACTTTCATTTACGTTTCTGTTTTCATTTTCGTTTCTGTCTCATTTACGTTTCTGTTTATTTACGTTTCTGCTTCATGTTTCATTTACGTTTTCTGTTTGAATCTATGGAAGGCTAATTATTCTGGTGTTGTTTCCTTCTGAGGAAGAAGCCCAACTTTCTTTGAGGTTTCGTTTATAATGTGATTCCCTGGCAGTTTTCCCTTCACCAGTTAACCCAAATTCGTGAACATTAATCAGTGCACGCTTCGTGTTCGATTAATTTCCTCTGAGCCTAACTTGCGTTCATGCTTAATGGACGAAGGGATAACTGGTGTATGTGGTGCCTAATCACATATTGACAACCCTAGGTTGATTTTCGCTTAGTAAATTGAAATAGGGTTGGATTAAGTGGTTAACTGTTAGGGACGAATTCTCCATAACCCAGGATAAGAGAATGGCTTCTGAATAAGAGGAAACAACCCATTTTTAATATTATTAGTTTCGTATTCCAATTTACTTGTTCTACACCTTAAATCACAAAACAAACAACCCCCCCAATCGTTACTGTTATTGCAAGTATATTATGAACATTTGGTTTATCATTGCTCGTTGGGAAACGACCTAGGATCACTTCCTAGTTACTGCACTTTCTTGTTTATTTGATTCGGGTACGGCCTCGATCAAATTTGGCGCCGTTGCCGGGGCGCAGTGTCCAAAGGTTCAGAATAGCTAGCTAGTGTTGTGTGTTTAATTCTTTCGTGTTTTATATTTAATTGTTAGTATTGTGTTAGCATGTGTGTTAGTGTTGTTTAGTGTCCTGGTATTTTGTTTAGTGTGTGTTCTGTTTCAGTTTTCCTATTAAGCGTTTTCCCTGTTTCAGTTTTGGGTGTTTTGCTGTGAATAGTGTTTTGCGACGGACTTAGCGACCACTTTTGCTTGCGGCAAAACAGAGTAGTAGTAGAAATCAAGTAGAGACGGATTTTAGCGACCACCCATGCTGAATTATTTGAGATTTTTTGTTTTAGTAGCTAGGGTTGTTATTTTTGGCTGAATTTTTTTGTGGTAAATTCTTTTAATCCATATTTTGTGGGAAAAATAGCTAGAACCTTTAGTTTGGTCAGATTTGAAAGTTCCAAAAAAGTAGCAAATTTTGTGTTTGTCAAAACTTCAAACGGCCATAACTTTTGCTCCGGTTATTAGAATCGCAATTATTATATATGTATTTGGGGTATAAAAAAATTTCCTACGCCATGGGAGCCTGCCCTAGGCCGGCTGAGGTCTCCATCGTCCAAAAAAAGTGATTCTGTCAAAAGTTTTTTATTTTTCAAGTTTTATTCACTTATTTTTCTTAACCTACCATTTTTAGCTTCCATAGTTAGACTTTGAATTTTTGCCTGAAATTTTTTGTGCTATCTTCTAATCATTTTATAAGGTTGCTCACAAAATTTTAAGTCATTTGGATATCATTTGAGGGTAGCTGTAGTTCAAACCTACACCTTTATTTACATGACAAAGCAACTAGTTGTGCATGCTGAATGTAGTGTATGACTAGAGGCAATCCATCTAACTCACAACCCTGTGATCTTGAGATAGATAGGACATTTCATAGATTAGTTAGGCATCATTTTATACCTTTTGATCATCCTGAGCATTCCATTACTGGTGAATCTGTGCATTCTGTTATTGGTGATTTTGAACATCCTGATTTTGAGCATTATAATTTTGAGCATTCTGATTCTGAGCATTCTGAGAACATGGCACAACCTCCACCCCGTGAGAGGACTCTAAGGGAAATGGCTGCACCTGATTTCACCTACGAAAGCTTGTGCATCCAATACCCTGATGAGGATGTCCCATATGTTCTTAAAATTGGACTGATTCATTTGCTCCCAAAGTTTCATGGCCTTGTAGGTGAAGACCCGCACAAACATTTGAAGGAATTTCATATTGTCTGCTCCACCATGAAACCCCCAGATGTCCAAGAGGATCATATATTTCTGAAGGCTTTTCCTCATTCTTTAGAGGGAGTGACAAAGGACTGGTTGTATTACCTTGCTCCACGGTCCACCACGAGCTGGGATGACCTTAAGAGAGTATTCTTAGAAAATTTTTTCCCTGCTTCTAGGACCACAATCATCAGGAAGGATATCTCAGGTATTAGACAACTCAGTGGAGAGAGCCTGTATGAGTATTGGGAGAGATTTAAAAAACTATGTGCCAGTTGCTCTCACCATCAGATTTCGGAGCAGCTTCTTCTCCAATATTTTTATGAAGGACTCAGTAATATGGAGAGAAGTATGATAGATGCTGCCAGTGGTGGAGCCCTTGGAGACATGACTCCTGCTGAAGCCAGAAATTTAATTGAGAAGATGGCTTCCAACTCCTAGCAGTTTAGTGCCAGAAATGATGCGATAGTCATTAGAGGAGTGCATGAGGTAGCTACAAACTCAGCTGCATCATCTGAAACTAAGAAGCTTGAAGGCAAACTGGACGCATTGGTTAACTTGGTAACCCAGCTGGCCTTGAACCAAAAATCTGTACCTGTCGCAAGGGTCTGCGGTTTGTGCTCCTCTGCTGACCACCATACAGACCTTTGCCCTTCCATGCAGCAACCTGGAGCAATTGAGCAGCCCGAAGCTTATACTGCAAATATTTACAATAGACCTCCTCAACCTCAGCAGCAAAATCAACCACAGCAGAACAATTATGACCTCTCCAACAACAGATACAACCCTGGATGGAGGAATCACCCTAATCTCAGATGGTCTAGCCCTCAGCAATAACAACAGCAGCCTGCTCCTTCCTTCCAAAATGTTGTTGGCCCAAGCAGACCATACATTCCTCCACCAATCCAACAACAGCAACAGCCCCAGAAAGAACCAACAGTTGAGGCCCCTCCACAACCTTCCCTCAAAGAACTTGTGAGGCAAATGACTATGCAGAACATGCAGTTTCAACAAGAGACCATAGCTTTCATTCAGAGCTTGACTAATCAGATGGGACAATTAGCTACACAATTGAATCAACAATAGTCCCAGAATTCTGACAAGCTACCTTCTCAAGCTGTCCAAAATCCCAAAAATGTCAGTGCCATTTCATTGAGGTCGGGAAAACAGTGTCAAGGACCTCAACCCGTAGCACCTTCCTCATCTGCAAATGAACCTGCCAAACTTCACTCTACTCCAGAAAAAGGTGATGACAAAAATTTACCTAACAATTTCTGTGCAGGTGAATCTTCTTCCACTGGTAATTCTGATTTGCAGAAGCAGCACATTCCCCCTCTTCCATTCCCTCCAAGAGCAGTTTCCAACAAAAAAATGGAAGAGGCAGAGAAAGAGATCTTGGAAACATTCAGAAAAGTAGAGGTAAACATACCTCTGTTGGATGCAATAAAGCAAATTCCAAGATATGCCAAATTCTTGAAGGAGCTGTGCACTAATAAGAGGAAGCTTAAAGGAAGTGAATGAATTAGCATGGGCAAAAATGTCTCCGCATTGATTGGTAAATCTGTTCCCCAAATTCCTGAAAAATGTAAAGATCCAGGTACATTCAGCATACCTTGTATTATAGGGAATAGTAAGTTCGAGAATGCCATGCTAGATTTAGGAGCTTCTATTAGTGTTACGCCTCTGTCTATTTTTAATTCTCTATCTCTAGGTCCCTTGCAGTCAACTGATGTGGTAATTCATTTAGCTAATAGAAGTGTTGCCTACCCTATTAGTTTCATAGAAGATGTCTTAGTTAGAGTTGGTGAACTGATTTTCCCTGTTGATTTTTATATTTCGAATATGGAAGATGGATTTTCTCAAGGATCAGTTCCCATCATTCTAGGCAGACCCTTTATGAAAACTGCTAGGACTAAGATAGATGTTTATGCAGGCACACTATCCATGGAGTTTGGTGATATAACTATTCATTTTAATATTCTGGATGCTATGAAATACCCATATGAAGATCTTTCTGTATTTCGTGCTGAAATAATTGACCATGTTGTTGATGAATACATGACTGATCTTTACTCTAATATGCATGCCTCTCACTCTTCATGCATTGAGTCTGAAATTGTACTTGATCATATGTCTGAATTTGATGCTGAGAGTGAATTTGAAAATGATATTGATTGCATGTCTGGTGGTGGTGTTTTACCTCTCGAGATTGATTTTATAGAGTCAGATAGGACTAACCATGTTTCAGGAAGTACACATACCCCTGACTTTCTTTATGAGGTACAGGCTGAGAAACCATCTCCTTCTACCACTATCCAGCTGACCACACCAGAATTGAAGCCTCTGCCACCAAATTTGAAATACACTTACTTGGATGATAGCAAAAGTTTTCCAGTGATTATATCTGCCTCCTTTGCTGATGAGCAAGAGGAGAAGTGGTTGTCTGTTCTCAAGAAGCATAAGAAGGCTATAGACTGGACCCTGACAGACATTCCTGGTAGTAGCCCATCCACATGTATGCATCGAATAAATTTAGAGGATGGAGCTAAACCAATAAGACAACCACAGAGAAGACTCAACCCGGTGATTCTTGATGTAGTGAAGAAGGAGATCACCAAGCTTTTACAAGTTGGAATCATTTATCCTATCTCCGACAGCCAATGGGTGAGTCCCGTCCAGGTAGTCCCGAAGAAGATCGGCCTCACAGTGATAAAAAAATGAGAAGGAGGAGCTGATTCCTACTCGGGTGCAAAACAGTTGGAGAGTCTGCATTGACTATAGGAGGCTGAACCAAGTTACCAAAAAGGACCATTTTCCCCTGCCATTCATTGACCAAATGCTTGAACGCCTGGCAGGTAAATCTCACTACTGTTTCCTTGATGGTTTTTCTGGTTATATGCAAATTACTATTGCTCCTGAGGATCAGGAAAAAACCACATTCACCTGCCTCTTCGGCACTTTTGCCTATAGGAGGATGCCTTTCGGCCTGTGCAATGCCCCTGGTACCTTCCAACGGTGCATGATTAGTATTTTCAGTGATTTCTTAGAAAATTGCATAGAGGTGTTTATGGATGATTTCACTGTGTATGGATCCTCTTTTGATTGTTGTTTGGATAGTTTGGAAAAAGTTTTGAATAGATGCATTGAAATCAACCTTGTTCTAAATTTTGAAAAATGTCATTTTATGGTTGAGCAAGGTATAGTTTTAGGCCACATTATTTCCAATAAGGGTATTGAAGTAGATCCTGCAAAAATTTCTGTCATTTCACAATTGCCTTACCGCTCTTGTGTGCAAGAGGTGCGATCTTTTCTTGGTCATGCAGGATTCTATAGGCGCTTTATAAGGGATTTTAGCAAAGTAGCCCTTCCACTGTCCAACTTGTTGCAAAAGGAGGTGGAGTTTGACTTTAATGACAGATGCAAAGAGGCTTTTGATTGCCTCAAAAGAGCGCTGACTACCACCCCCATCATCCAGGCACCCGATTGGACAACCCCTTTTGAGCTTATGTGTGATGCATCAAATTATGCATTGGGGGCTGTCCTTGCTCAGAAAATTGATAAATTGCCCAGGGTGATATACTATGCTTCTAGGACTTTAGATGCTGCCCAAGTGAATTATACTACTACTGAGAAAGAGCTTCTAGCCATAGTTTTTGCTCTTGAAAAATTTTGATCTTATTTGCTTGGTACCCGCATTATTGTTTATACTCACCATGCAGCTCTAAAGTACTTGTTGAAGAAGGCTGATTCTAAGCCTAGGTTGATCCGATGGATGCTCTGGCTCCAAGAGTTTGACTTGGAGATCCGTGATAGGAGCGGAGCACAAAATTTAGTTGCTGATCATTTGAGTCGGATCGAACGTGTAACGGATGCGGATTCACCCATTCGGGATGATTTCCCGAATGATCATTTGTATATACTGTATAGTGTTTCTGACTCTCTTTCTACTCCCTGGTTTGCTAACATTGTCAATTATTTGGTTGCTTCTGTTTTTCTTCCCTTAGCATCTAAGGCCCAAAAAGATAAAATTAAAAGTGATGCTAAGCATTTTATTTGGGATGACCCCTACTTGTGGAAATTGTGCAGTGATCAGGTAATTAGACGGTGCATTCCAGATCATGAGACTGACTCAGTCCTGCAGTTCTGTCATTCTTCCGCACCGAGAGGTCATCTGGGTGTTCAAAGGACAGCTCGCAAAGTGCTTGATTGTGGCTTTTATTGGCCCACCATCTTTAAAGATGCATGGAAGATCTGCAACACTTGTGAGCAGTGTCAGAGAGCAGGAAATACACTTACATGGCGACAACAAATGCCTCAGCAACCTATGCTATTCTGTGAGGTGTTTGATGTCTGGGGTATAGATTTCATGGGCCCTTTTCCTGTCTCTTTTGGTTATGTTTACATTCTCCTTGCAGTTGACTATGTTTCAAAATGGGTGGAAGCCAAACCTACTAGAACTAATGATGATAAGGTTGTTGCAGATTTTGTCAGATCTAATCTGTTTTGCAGGTTTGGAGTACCTAAAGCAATTGTTAGTGATCAAGGAACCCATTTTTGCAACAGAACAATGCATGCCTTGCTTAAAAAGTACGGGGTGGTACACAGGGTATCCACACCATACCACCCCCAGACCAATGGACAGGCATAAATTTCTAACAGGGAGATTAAGAGAATTTTAGAGAAGATTGTGCAGCCAAGCAGGAAAGATTGGAGTACCAGGCTTGATGATGTTCTCTGGGCACATCGGACTACCTACAAAGCACCCATAGGAATGTCTCCTTATCGGGTTGTCTTTGGAAAGGCATGTCATCTTCCAGTGGAAATTGAGCACAAAGCATACTGGGCAGTGAAGACTTGCAACTTCTATATGGATCAAGCTGGTGAGGAAAGAAAGTTGCAACTGAGTGAGTTAGATGAAATCCGCCTAGAAGCCTACGAGAATGCCAAGTTCTACAAAGAAAAGACCAAGAAGTTCCATGATAGCATGATAGTTAAGAAGAACTTCATGGTTGGGCAAAAAGTGCTATTGTATAATTCTAGGCTTGGACTCATGAGTGGTAAGTTGAGGTCTAAGTGGATTGGTCCTTTTGTTGTTACTAATGTTTTTCCTTATGGTACAGTTGAGATCAAAAGCGACTCCATAAACAAGAGCTTCAAGGTCAACGGACATCGGCTTAAGCCATTCCTCACGAACCCTTCTTTAGTGGACGTAGTGGTGGAAGAGACTTCCTTACTCCACCCTACTATTGCTCCACCATGACTTAGGGAGTTCTTCTCTTCCTATCTCCTTCTTTGCTTTTATTACACTTGTCCGATTCTATTTGATAATTTAATTGTTTTTAATCTCTTAATTGTGCTACATTGAGGACAATGTGTTGTTTAAGTATGGGGGGAGTGTTCTTTGGTTTTGCTAGTTTTGTTGGTTTTGTTAATTTGTTAGTTGTGTTAATTTGTTAATGTTGTTAGTTTCGTCGGATTTCTAGTTTAATATTTTGGGTCAATTCTGTGTGCATGTACGACTTTGCATGTTTTTCTTTGAATTATAGGATATGTTCAAGAAATGGGTAATTGTCTTGAAAATAAAAGTTTTTGACATTTTGTGACTTGAAATCTTTGATTCTCCTCTACATGTCATGATAGTTTTGAAAGCTCAATTTGAAAGTGATGAGTTTACCTTTGTGAGAATTTGAGCCATCCATCATCATAATCATTTGGTGTGTTTTGCCCCATTGATTGCTTGCAAAATAGCCTTGGCTTGATTCTTGTTGATGCTTCCTAATTCACATGCATATTTGGAAATGATTAAGGCAATTTTGTTCTTATAAGCTTCTAGCCAAATGGACTTACCTTGACTTAATTCCTTTGATAGCCCTTTTGAGCCTTGTTTCCCTTTCCTTTTTTTGAAGCTCACTACAAGCTTTAAGTGAAAAACCTTGATATCACCATATCCTTAAGGAATTTTGGAGCTTTGGAATTGTTTTGGGAATAAGTGTGGGGGTTTTTGTTTCATTGGATAACATGTTTTGTTGGTCATGCTTCATGATATATTTTGAGCCATACTTGATGTACATTGCATATTGGTTAAATGTTGGACATGCTGAATATGATGCTGTTTCTCAAAGGCTACAATGCTAAAAAAAATCGAAAAAGAAAAAGAAAAGCAGTAAAGTTGAGTGAATAAGATCTTAAATGACAAAAGAATGATGAGACTCTTGGTTCTACTCTTTATGTTTAAATTTTATCTTTACTTCTTTTTATTTTCTTATGTTTTCTTAATATGCACTTATTCCCCATTGCTCCTCTATTCCTTTGGGATTCAGCCACTTATTCCATATTTTTCCATACCTTGTCCTTGGCCCCATTACAACCTTAAAAGACCTTTTGATCCTCATGTGCTTGTGTTTATGGGTTGATTGTCAATTTTAGAATCTTGCCAAGTTTATGTGGTGTTTGTTTTCATGGGTGCTTTGAGCGTAAATAGTAGCCTAGACACTTGAGAGATAGAGTGTATATCTTGTGAGGCTTTATCACTTTTCATTCTTGAGCTGATTAACTATTTTGCCATGATTGGGTTGCTTGGATGATTTTCATGAATGTCTTGACTTTTCGGATCTCCTTATGTTAGATGTTACCCATTCCTTTCATTCCTTCATGTTCATTGAGAAATATGTGAATGTTTTCGTTTGTCTCTCTTTGATATCCTTGGATTTTGTTCTTTGTTTCATTTTTGCCCAGGAGTGCAAAAGGCTAAGTATGGGGGGTTTTGATGTGCCATCATTTTCTTCTATTTTCTAAACCCTTTTTGCACCATTTTAATTACTGATTGGTCTTAATTGTCAATTAATTAGGTAGTTTTATTATTTGGGCTCATTTAGCTAATTTGATGTTTTTAATCTAATTTCAGGAATTAATGAAACATTGGGCTTAATCCGGATTTTGGTGTGGACTTGAAGAAGGCAAATAAAGCATCGCTTACCTTAGTTAATTTCTAATTAGGAAATTTCGCAATTTTATTTTATGTGGTTCAGTGTTTATTTCATTTTGGGCCAGAGTATTGTAATAGGGCCCAGTGACTTTGAGTGACTCTTTTTAAATAGCAACCTTGGGATTCGTGCAAGGCACTCTGTTAGACTATTATTCAGAACTTAGGGTTTATGGTTTTAAAGTTTTTCTGTTCTAATGCTATTGTTTCATTCTTAATGCAATTTTCCATTTCCTGCTTCTAATTACAATTTCGTTCTTGTTTCTTCTTCTACTTTCATTTACGTTTCTATTTTCATTTTCGTTTCTGTCTCATTTACGTTTCTGTTTATTTACGTTTCTGCTTCATGTTTCATTTACGTTTTCTGTTTGAATCTATGGAAGGCTAATTATTCTGGTGTTGTTTCCTTCTGAGGAAGAAGTCCAACTCTCTTTGAGGTTTCGTTTATAATGTGATTCCCTGGCAGTTTTCCCTTCACCAGTTAACCCAAATTCGTGAACATTAATCAGTGCACGCTTCGTGTTCGATTAATTTCCTCTGAGCCTAACTTGCGTTCATGCTTAATGGACGAAGGGATAACTGGTGTATGTGGTGCCTAATCACATATTGACAACCCTAGGTTGATTTTCGCTTAGTAAATTGAAATAGGGTTGGATTAAGTGGTTAACTGTTAGGGACAAATTCTCCATAACCCAGGATAAGAGAATGGCTTCTGAATAAGAGGAAACAATCCATTTTTAATATTATTAGTTTCGTATTCCAGTTTACTTGTTCGGCACCTTAAATCACAAAACAAACAACCCCCCCAATCGTTACTGTTACTGCAAGTATATTATGAACATTTGGTTTATCATTGCTCGTTGGGAAACGACCTAGGATCACTTCCTAGTTACTGCACTTTCATGTTTATTTGATTCGGGTACGGCCTCGATCAGTGAGTGTTTTGTTGGTAACCTTAAATGAGGTCATCCAAACACTCTTAGGAACCGCCTAGTTTATATTTCTTTCACTTTAACTTCTTGCTTACTTTCATAGCTTATTTCCTTTACCTTCCATTGTCAAACCGCCTAGATAGCTTTCCTTTTACCAATTAGTTTTTACCTTATCTTTCACACCTCTTTTAGTGTTTATTTTGGCTAGTTTCAGCCATAGTTTCTTTTACCTTTTGTTTTCAAACCCCCAACAAGAAAGAACCACAACTTAGGAACCAACATGAGTCTTCATTCTTCATCTAGTGTTAATGGTGAGGGTTCTACTCCTAAGGACCCCTTGTATAAGATATTAGATGACTTGAGGTCCTTAAGTTGTGGAAAGAAAAACAAGAGAGAAAAGAAAAAGGAAAAAAAGAGTGGAAGAAATAAGTCAAGATGAAAGAGAGGAAGAAAGAAGAAAAATAATGAAAGAAATGAAAAGAGAAAAATATGCCTCCTATAGTAGTCATGACTCTTGCAAGAGTTTAAGTGAAGAACTTAGCGACTATTACAGAGGGCGCCATAGTTCACACTCTAAACATCATTCCCAAATAAGAGAAAAGGATAGAAGGCCTCAAGAGGTTAACATTAGCCTCCCATATTTCCCTGGAAAAGATAATGTTAAGGCATACTTAGATTGGGAAATGAAGGTTGAACAACTCTTTGCTTGCCATCATATTAGCGAAGAGAGAAAAGTTCCATTGGCTACCCTTAGCTTTCAAGGGTATGCCCTCTATTGGTGGACATACCTTGTTAGGGAACGAAGGATTCATGGGGATCCTCTAGTAAAGTATTGGAATGATATTAAGAGTGCCCTTAGGAAGAGGCACATTCCCAAAGGTGACCTCTTACTAGTTAGAAGGCTCCTTGGAGGTCAATCTTGTGATCTATCTCAATCCCAAAGAGAGAACATCTTTCATACAAGATGCAAAATTTTAGATAAAACTTGTTCTCTCATTATGGATAGCGGATCTTGTTGCAATTGTTGTAGCACAAGATTAGTTTCCAAGTTGAATCTCACTATCATTCCCCACCCAAAACCTTATAAACTTCAATGGCTCAATGAGCAAGGGGAAATGATAGTTAACCAAAAAGTGAAGGTGCCTTTCTCCATTGGTACATATAAGGATGAAGTTAATTGTGATATAGTTCCCATGGAGGCAGGACATATTCTTTTAGGAAGGCCATGACAATTTGATAGGAAGCTCATTTACAATGGCCTAACAAATGAGATTACCCTCACCCATCTTGGCACTAAATTTGTGTTGCATCCTCAAACACCTTCACGGGTGGCCAAAGATCAACTAACTATGAAAGATAAGAGGGATGAGGAAGAAAAACTAGAAAAACAAAAGAAAAAGAAGGATAGTAAGGCCTTGTCTTCAAAGGCCAAGGGGAAGGGAAAAGAGGAAAAGGATTCCTCCAAGAAAATTGTTAAGAAGGAAAATCATTTTGCAACAAAAGGTGATATTAAAAGAGCAGTCATTCTTAAACAATCTTTCTACCTTTTCCTATCAAGGGAAAGATCCCTTAGCACTGCCACAATTCCTACATTTGAGACCTTACCCCCAAAGGTCCAAGAACTCTTACATGAATTTGGTAATATATTTCCCAAAGAGATACCCCTTAGGCTACCTCCTTTAAGGGGAATAGAACACCAAATAGATTTAGTCCCAGGAGCAAGCCTTCCTAATCAGCTAGCCTATAGGACTAACCCTCAGGAGACTAAGGAGATAGAGTCTCAAGTTAAAGAATTGTTGGAGAAGGGTTGGGTCCAAGAGAGCCTAAGCCCATGTGCTGTGCCAGTGTTGTTGGTGCCCAAAAAGGATGGTACGTGGAGAATGTGTACAAATTGTAGGGCCATCAACAACATTACTGTAAAGTATAGGCACCCCATTCCTAGACTTGATGATTTGCTTGATGAGTTTCATGGTGCCAACATTTTTTCAAAAATTGATCTTAAAAGTGGTTATCACCAAATCAGAATGAAAGAGGGTGATGAGTGGAAAACTGCTTTCAAGACCAAGTTTGGTTTGTATGAATGGCTAGTGATGCCTTTTGGGCTCACTAATGCACCAAGCACCTTTATGAGGCTTATGCATCATGTCTTAAGGGATTTCATAGGTAGATTTGTAGTTGTTTATATGTTGATGATATTTTAGTGTACAATAGAAGCCTAGATGATCACTTAGGACATCTCAGGCAAGTTCTTTCAGTCCTTAGGAAAAACAACCTCTATGCAAATATAGAGAAGTGTACCTTTTGTGTAGATAATATAGTTTTCTTAGGGTTTGTAGTTGGTAGAAATGGCGTCCAAGTGGATCCTGAGAAAATCAAGGCCATCCAAGAATGGCCCACCCCAAAAAGTGTGGGAGATATTAGGAGCTTCCATGGGTTAGCAAGCTTTTATAGAAGGTTCGTTCCTAATTTCTCTACAATCGCCTCACCTCTGAATGAGCTGGTGAAGAAGAATGTGGCATTTACTTGGGGTAAAAGACAAGAGCAAGCCTTTGCTTTGCTCAAAGAAAAGTTTACTAAGGCACCTGTTCTAGCTCTTCCTGACTTTTCTAAAACTTTTGAGCTAGAATGTGATGCTTTTGGAGTGGGAGCTGGAGCTGTATTGTTACAAGGTGGGCACCCTAATGCTTATTATAGTGAAAAACTTCATGGTGCCACCCTCAACTACCCCACCTATGATAAAGAGCTTTATGCCTTAATAAGAGCCCTCCAAACTTGGGAACATTACCTTGTTGCCAAGGAATTTGTCATTCATAGTGATCATAAATCACTTAAGTACATTAGAGGGCAAAGTAAGTTAAACAAAAGGCATGCAAAATAGGTAGAGTACCTAGAGAAATTTCCATATGTTATCAAATACAAAAAGGGAAAAACAAATGTGGTAGTTGATGCCCTCTCTAGGAGACACACATTGTTTTGCTCCCTAGGAGCTCAAATTTTAGGATTTGATAACATTAGGGACTTGTATGTTTTAGATGAACATTTCTCTCCCATTTATTAGAGTTGTGGGCAAAAGGCCCAAGATGGATTCTATTTGGCTGAGGGGTATTTGTTCAAAGAGGGAAAGCTTTGGTTGGATTTCTTCGGCGGTTGCTTTTTGTTCCACTTTTTCTTCGTTCAGATATATTCAAGGGAAATCTGATTTGTTGGAAAGCGCACCGTATCGTCAAGTATTTAAAAATTAAAACAGATGAATTTGAGTATCGAACACATGGAACTAATGTTAGCCTGAATTAAGTTCAGAAATAAAGCATTGTTGAGAGAACATGTATGATTGATAATTTCAAATAGAATTTAAACTAAACCTCTATGCTAAAAACTATAAAATGCAAAGTAAGTAAAAGTGACAACAGTAGGTAGAAATGTTGGATCTTTTTAACAAACAAGCTGATGGATATAAATATATTTCTCTAATCAATCATGCTCTTGTGTGTTATGTTGTAGCCTAGATTACTAAACCTCGATCCCTCATCAGACCAAATCAAACCAAGCTTCGTCCTCAGATACCTCTTGTTGGACTAGGCCCAATTGAGACAGCCCTCTAAGGTTTAGACTAACTTAAACTGAGTTTCATCCGCAAATCCCTCTTGTAAGACTAGACTCAACTCAAGTAGCTTACGAAAGTTTAGCCTAATTTATCCTAAGCTTCGTCTGTAGATCCCTCTTGTAAGACTAGGCCTAGACTAAACAACATTATTGTACCAACATAATTAAAACCAAAACTTAATCCACAGACCCCTCTTGTAAGACAAAGTTGCAATCCTACTTCAATCAAGTTCTAAGGCAACAGTACATTTCCCAATGCTAAAGTCACCTAACTTTGCACACAAATGGATGATCAGACCAAAAGCATACAAACATTAAGCATTGAAGGAAGTTGATGCAATCCTACCCCGCAAGGGCATTGGGTAGAAGACTCCAAGTAGATTGGGCTAGAGATCCAAGGGAAGCCCTAGGGTTCTCATGAGCCTTAGGGTAGATTTCGAGCCCATGGGCTAAGTATGAGCCCGCTTATCTTTCTAAATATTAGAATAGGTTTTTCCTTCGTCTGAGCCTTGTATTTTGGCTATTCTAGTAGTATAGGGTTTTAGCCTTGTATTTCGGGGCATTTTGAGTAGTCTTTGTAGTAAGGACTTTTTTTTTTGTATTTTCATGTTTTTTGTCATGGGGGTGAGCTTAGCTATTATAGGGGGTGTGTAGCTAAGCTCTAGCTTCTCATCTCAAGGAGGTGAGCTTAGCTATTAAAGAGGTATGTGTAGCTAAGCTCTAGCTTCTTTAGGAATCTTCTTAAGGAAGCTTCTCAAGGAGGTGAGCTTAGTTATGAGAGGGGTGTGTGTAGCTAAGCTCTAGCTTCTCAAGGAAGTTTTCTCAAAGAAGCTTCTCAAGGAAGTTTTCTCAAGAAAGCTTCTCAAGGAAGCTACCTAGTCTATAAATAGAAGCATGTGTAACACTTGTTGTAACTTTGATGAATGAGAGTCTTGTGAGACACAACTCAAAGTTCAACTTCTCTCCCTTTTTCTTCCTTCAATTTCGTGCTCCCCCCTCTCTCTTTCTCTCCCTCTTTCTTTTCCTCCATTGAAGCATCCTCTCCAAGCTTCTTATCCAAGGCTCATCTTGGTGGTGAAGCTCCTTCTTCCATGGCTTATTCCCTAGTGGATGGCGCCGCCTCTTACCTTTTCTCCTTTGTCTTCCACTGCATCTCCATGGTGGAAAATCACCATTAAAGGACCTCATTGAAGCTCAAAGATCCAGCCTCCATAGAAGCTCCACAAGCAAGCTTCCATCAGAAGCATTGAACACAGAAAACATAATCAATTAGATATTAGGTATTTACATCATTGGTTCATTAGAAATCCCCAACTAGGGTGCTTAGCCAGCCATTACAAAGAAACCCAAACAATAAATCTTACAAAACCTAGGCTTCAATGCACAAGCTACTCCTCTTGATGCTTCTAGGGCTCTTTTCCCGAAATAGGCACTATGGTGTGCTCTAAAATCTGTGCCAATCTTCTGCCTACAATCTGTATCCTTCTGCACAAGACAGGCTTTAAATAGGCTTTGAATTCGTGACGTTGCGCTTAGCACCACCCTAAGTGGATTCGTGCTTAGCGCCAGTCGTGCGCTGAGCTTGGCTGAAGACACCTATTGCACGTAGCGCACTGATCTCACGCTTAGCACGCGGCCTTGATGCTAATGCTCTGCCAGATTCTCCTTCGTGCTTAGCGGTGGATGCACGCTTAGCCCACTGATGAGCTAAGCTCAACTGTCACTTTTTGCACTTCAAAACTTAGCCTCTTTTTCACCTGAAATTGCACATGTTTCATCATTAAATCCAATGGACATATTTTAGAGATAACTTTATCCATAAAACAAAATTTATTTACAAAAATCACTACAAAATAACCATAAATTGGGGAACTATACAAGTTTTGGAAAATGATTTCTATACAAAAGTTAGTCTTATAAGACGACTAACAAACTCCCCCAAATTTATAGTTTTGCTTGTCCTCAAGCAAAGAAAGAACATCTCACTTGTCCTCAAGTGGCAAAGACAGTGGTCAATCAAAAGAAAATGGTGTCTGATTCAAAAAGGAATTCAACCATATGAACTGAATATCATGGAATGCTTAAATCAATCACTTCTCACAAGCATGCAGGTTTTCAAAGATAGGAGCATACGCATTAGAGTCACAGCTAAAATAAGCTAGTGAGCATGACAGAAATCAAGGAAGGATCATCAACCAAAAACTCACAGTCATTGTTTCGCTCAAGCTCAAGTGTTTAGGCTTATTCCATCATAAACAACCAACACAAGTCCCAACCTTTGCATTTCATCTCATATCATACAGCAATGTGTAGAAGCAAAGCTTCATGATGAATCAAGATTGATTCAAAGATGTTTTGATGATAACAAAGGTGATGACAAAAAGCTCAAAGGTCAATCAAAGAATGAGTTCAAGATGTTCAAGATAGAATCAAGAACACTTCAAGATTCAAGAGGAAAGTTGATTTCAAGAATCAAGAATCAAGATTCAAGGATCAAGCTTCCAAGAATCAAGATCAAGATTCAAGACTCAAGATTCAAGAATCAAGAGAAGACTTAATCAAGATAAGTATGAAAAGGTTTTTTCAAAAACTGAGTAACACATGGATTTTTCTCAAAACATGTTTACCAAAGAGTTTTTACTCTCTGGTAATCAATTACCAGATTGTTGTAATCGATTACCAGTAGCAAAATGAATTTGAAAAAGTTTTCAAATGAATTTACAACGTTCCAATTGATTTCAAAAAAGCTGTAATCGATTACAATGTTTTGGTAATCGATTACCAGTGCCTTTGAACGTTGAAATTCAAATTCAAATGTGAAGAGTCACATCCTTTCACATAAAAGCCTTGTGTAATCGATTACACTGATTTGGTAATCGATTACTAGTGATTGTTTCTTAATAAATCAAAAGATGTAACTCTTCAAATGGTTTTTGACTTTTTCAAATTGGTTTTAAGTTTTTCTAAAAGTCATAACTCTTTTAAATGGTCCTCTTGACCAGACATGAAGAGTCTATAAAAGCAAGGCTTTGTTTTGCATTTTAAAAGAAAATCCAATCAATCTTATACAATCCTTTACAAGCCTTGAATCTCTTTGAACTTCTTCTTCTTCTTTGTGCCAAAAGCTATCCAAAGTTTTCTGGTTTTCTAAACCTTGAAAACTTGTGCTATTCATTCTTTTCATCTCTTCTCCCTTTGCCAAAAAGAATTTGCCAAGGACTAACCGCCTGAATTCTTTTTGTGTCTCTCTTCTCCCTTTTCCAAAAGAACAAAGGACTAACCGCCTGAATTCTTTTGTGTCTCCCTTCTCCCTTTTCAAAGAATTCAAAACGACACAGTCTGAGAATTCTTTTGATTCTTCCCTTTCCCTTATACAAAAGTTTTCAAAGGACTAACCGCCTGAGAATTCTTTTGTATCCCCATTCACAAAGTATCAAAGGTTTAACCGCCTGAGATCTTTGTCTTAACACATTGGAGGGTACATCCTTTGTGGTACAAGTAGAGGGTACATCTACTTGGGTTGTTGACTGAGAACAAGAGAGGGTACATCTCTTGTGGATCAGTTCTAGTGGAGGGTACATCCACTAGGTTCAAAGAGAACAAGGGAGGGTACATACCTTGTGGATCTTTGCTTGTAAAAGGATTTTTACAAGGTTGAAAGAAATCTCAAGGACCGCAGGTCGCTTGGGGACTAGATGTAGGCACAGGTTGTTGTCGAACCAATATAAAAACTCTTGTGTGTTTGTCTCCTTCTTCTCTACTCTTTTACTTTCTGCTGTGCATTTTAATTTCCGCTTTTACTTTTGGTTAAGTTTCTCTTCTACTTCTTATTCTCTTAACAACATAGTAAAAGCCTTAGAAGAGTAAATTTTTAATTAGTAAAGGTTTAGGAATAATTAATTCAACCCCCCCTTCTTAATTATTTTGAGGCCACTTGATCCAACACAATGAACACACAAAATTGAATCCGAAGGACTTTCTAGGCTTGTAATGGGGTAGGCTGCCAACAATTCATGGTTTTTCTAGGATTCAAAAGCTTAGGTTCTAGGAGAGCATTTATCCATAGAATAACCTTCACTTTTTCATTCATTCCTACCCCATACTTGCCTTTTATTTAGGCACTTAGCTTTCATTCATTATTTTGCAACATACACACTTATTAATTTTATTTGTACTTACAATTTTTTTTAACACATAAAACATTATATACATAAACAGTGTGTGTATACTATTTTCTTTGACTATTTCAATTCTTATCCAGTGCCTCCCCCAAATTTTCTTTGAACCCAACTTCTGTGGATGATGCTCTCCTACAACCTAAGATAAGGTAGCAGAAGATACAACTGAATAGGCTCCAGGTTTAATCAATCAATAAATCCATTCAGCTCAAACTGGGTGCAAGAGATAATTCATTCAAACATATGGTCAGCTTTTTGGCTAAGTGGCTATTCATAATCAAACATGGCCTTCATCATCCTCAAATTCATGCATCTAGTCCATACTTCAGAGATTCACGCAAAAATCAGTACTAAATGATAGTCGTTTCTCTCAAAATTTAAGGATCACACTCTCATCGGGATACGGTTAATGCATTCCTTCATAATTAATCTGTACCAACCAACTAACATTTTTAGACATGCTTCCAATCACATGTTCATTCTCTTCTAATGACTTCAAACTTGATCAAAACAATCATCTAATCATCCCAATCCATTCAATTTATACATTTGCTCAATCAAATCATTTTCAAACACTCATTTCATACCAAACAAGCCACTGCATACAAAGTTCAACCAATTCATTGTTCAATCATGCTTTTTGTACAAGCAAACAAACAACTACACTGCTAAAATTTAAATGCTGAAATTTAAAGAACTGAAATATAAAAGCTAAAATTTAAATGACATAATCATAAAATATCTGAAAATAAACTAAGGTTTTCATAATGCAAAAAATTTAAACATCCTGCTTCTCTTGTGGCTGGTCTTCATTAAGATCCAGTGTTGGAGCTGCTGATGAATCCTATATAAGCTGCTCAGGCTCCACAACTAGTGTAGAGGGCTGGGTCTCCTCAGGAGCAGGTGCAGAGGATGAAGATGGTTGTAGGGTCTGTTCTAGAGTGGTCTCCTCCTCTGTTGGTGCTGGTGCTGGTGGCTCCTCAATATCAGGCTCCTAGGCTACAGAGGCCCTACCCCTTCCAGAACCCCTTCTAGAAGAAGAGGGCTAGTCTCCTGGCCAGGTCACCTGAGCATTAAACTCCTCCATGCCCATAATGGAGGGCAAGCCCAAGCCCTGAAGGCTCTGCATGATGATGGACTGCCCCCTGTGGATGCTCTAGAGCATGGAGTGCAGCATCTACGGTGTAAAAATAAAATCTGTTGGTCCTGGAGATAGAGGAAATGGAAAAACAGATATGGATGCAGGTGGGATAGATGGAATAGGTGTTGGAGCTGAGGAAGGGGGAACCTCAGAAGATGGGGGAGCCTCAGACCTCTTCCCTTTGGCCTTGCGCTGCCCTCTAAAAGTAACTGAGAGGTCATCTAGGTTCCAACAATTTTTCTTAATATATGCCAAATTAATGGTAGGACTCAATCTCTCATGGGTTAGGGAATCAGAGTGGACTCCCCGAGCTTTACATAAAGCAGTGATTAGGGTAGGAAAGTCGAGCCTCGAGGAGTCGTGCTGGGCCATGAGTGTAATCTGACTAGAAATGAAGGATCCAAGATTCATATCCATCTTCTGTATGAGTGCATATACTAACTTGGCCCTATCTAAATTGATGTCAGAAGTATGAGAGGTGAGGGCTAAGTTAGAAAAAGAAAAGACAATCCAAGTTTGAGCAAGAGTAGTCAAGTTTTTCCTTAAAATCTTCAAAGGTAGTCCGTCTGAATTCAATTCTAATCCCTTGCCTGGGATACACAAACAGGCTGCTAACTCTCGTTGATTTGGCCTTAGCAAAACAAATCTTGCATATGTCAGGAGACTTTCTCCATCCTCTATAACCACTGGTGTTTCTTAAAAAGAGTTTAGGGCAGCTAAGTCAAATGGAATCCATTGCCCCTTAACCTTGACCTATTTTGGTGACTTGTCTTTAGGATCATAAACATTTGCATAAAACTCCTTTACAAGTGCCACATCTATGCTTCCCTCTTCCAAATTCAGGATTTTCTTATGCTAGTTCCTCATGTTTAAGTCCCTTTGAAATTCCTCAAAGTCATTAAATGACAATTGCACATTCCTTTCAGGAATGATCTTTCTGCCGAAGATATTGTTTGTGTAGCGATCCCATGCTTCAAGTGAAGAAAATTTGTATCTATCATATCTGATCTGGGAAGATGAAGAAGCAAGGGACTTTCTTTTCTGAGAAGCCATCTGCAAAATATAAGACAAAACACAAGAGATTAGTACAAGTTTATTCTCAAGAAAATAGAAAAATGTAAATTGAAAACAGAGTTGGGCCCTTAGCGCAACATGCTGAGCTTAGCGCGCCATATGAAATTAACTCAAGCGCTAAGCGCAGCAAGCTGGCGCTTAGCTCAAAGACACAGAAAACATTTTTTTTCTGCAGAATAGGTTTAGTGCACAGTTGCGCTTAACCTAAGTCTACAATTATAGAAACACTATATGACTGGAGCTTAGCACAGCATACTGGCGCTTAGCTCAGCCTCACCAGAAGGACACTCAGGCTTAGCGCACAGGGCGCGCTTAGCCTTATTACAAAGGTAAAGAAACAAAACCTAAGTGGCGCTTAGCTCAGCAAGCTAGGCTTAGCGCCTAAACTACTATGAGTATCTCAGTATACCATTGACGCTTAGCGCACAGGCGTGCTTAGCGTCTGCATTGTGTTGGTTCAACAGCCACGATGAGCACGCTTAGCATGACATGGTCTGCTTAGCGCGATCATCAGAAATCCTAAAAAAATTTAACAGTTGCGATGAACAGGCTAAGTGCAGCAGGCACGCTTAGCGCGTTCATCGCAATTCCCAAAAATATGCACATGGGTTTTCACCCCTTTCAGCCACATTGCCCCTAATGGGCTTCTAAACTACCTAAAGTCCTAAAATACCTAACCCTAAAACTAAGTAACCTAACCTAACGACAATACTAGTCACTAAAACTATAAATCAACTATCCTAAGGTTTGAAGCATGAAAAGTAAAAATAGAAATGTGCTACCTTACTTGGATTGTCTTTGAAAAGAAGCAAGAATGATGCAGAGAAGCAGTATGAACATAGCAAAAAGTAAAAGAAAGCTCAAAGATGAGAGGTTGCAGAGGTTTGGGTGCAAAGGTAGCAACCCAAGTGCCTCTGCCTTTACTTTTTAAAAACTGAAATTCATATGGCACGCTTAGCGCGCAGCTACGCTTAGCGTGCCAACATGACGTTTGAGTTTAAAACACTAACGCTTAGCCTAGCCTCACGCTAAGCCCAAATTGAAGTTGTAAAATCCCATAAGCATTTGGGGCTTAGCGCAGCAATGGCGCTTAGCATTTTCTGCAACACCAAAAAAATATTTCTGCAATATACGCTTAGCATAAGATGCAAGGCTTAGCGTAACATCAAGCTTCAACTTACAGTGAGTGATTCAGGCTTAGCGCCACTACATGCGCTAAGGGCACTTCCAATGATTCCAAAATAGAATGATGTTGGCACTTAGCACATCCTATCCCGCTAAGCTCAGCTTGAAAGCTCAACTTACAGAATGAATCTGGGGCTTAGTGCAGGATGGCGCGCTTAGCGCAGCTATAATAAATTTTCACAGAGAGGAAGTGGCGCTTAGCGCATCATCCACGCTAAGCCCACTGCTTAAGGTGCAAGTTACAGTGAAGATGTTGGGCTTAGCACAACGATGTGCACTTAGCTGAACCATTCAGCCAATCAATCAGGGGTCTTTGCGCTTAGCGCGAGCAAGCTCGGCTTAGTGCGTGAAGAGATGACGCTTAGCGAATAAGCAATCTCAAAATTTTTCTAAGTTATTTTCTGCTTATCTCTTCACACATAATTTAAAAACCCTTTTTGTTCATTACCAAACAAGCTGAAATAAATCACAATCACAAGCAAGATGTCCTAACTACATGCAAGAAATAAAATGAAGATAGAGAAGGGAAAAAAAAGATGGGTTGCCTCCTAGTAAGTGCTTCTTTAACGTCACTAGCTTGACGTATCATCCTGTTATCCAGGATTCAAGCATAGAACAATGTTCAATCTTTCTATTTGTCATACCCTAATTTCGTCCGCGGACCATCCGTTGTTGGGATGCGACCCTCGTTTAACCACTTCGAGGTACTTGGCGCCCATCGTTACGCAATTCGTGAAGTTCCGTGACGTGCCGGAAGTCAAAAGAAGGCATTGTAGCACAATCCGTGGAGTTTCGCGACATGTCGGAAATTAAAAGGAAGTGTTAGTGCGCAATCCGTAAAGTTCCGTAACATTCTGGAAGGCAAAGAAGCAATGATTACGTAATCCAAAAGGTTTCGTAACATTACGGAAAGAAAACAAGCATCGTTATGAAATGCGTGAAGTTTCGTAACGTTACGAAAAAAGAATCACCAATAAAAGGAAGGGGTGCACTTAGTAAAAATGGGGGTGCAAATAGCAACCAGGCCCACTTGGGCCTTCCAGAAAATTCCTCCAGAAGGCGGTTGCTTCTGGAGGAAACAACCTAGCTCGCCTGGGCGAGCTGGGTGGCAAGCATCTCCCCCATTTTTCTATAAATAGGGGGAAAAGTGAAGAGGAAAATTGTTCAGCCCTCCTAGTAATTCAAGATCACTTGAAATTAGTGAAAAAAATTGTTTCCATGAAGAAAATCCATGCCGAGGCGCTTCCGTAACGTTTCCGTGGGTGATTTCGCGAAGATTTTCAACCGTTCTTCGACGTTCTTCGTTCGTTCTTCGTCGTTCTTCAGTCTTCAACCGGTAAGTACCCGAAATCAAACTTTTCAGTTCATTCTATGTACCCTTAGTGGTCCCCATTTGTTTTCACGTGCTTTTATTTTCATTTCATTTACTTTCCGTACCCCCTTTTGACATGCTTTAGTCATTTGCTTAAGTCATTTTCTTGCCTAATCAAAAAATAAAATAAATTTTCACCGATCATTTGAATTGTAATATCCGTTAATTTCTGTTAAAATGAAATCCGACTGTTCGGTCGTGCCGTAACTACGTTGGAAACCAAAAAGAGGTAAAATAATAATATAATAATCAAAAATATCTTTTAGTAAAATAAACCAAAAAAATCAATCGGACGTTTTTCTTTGGGATTTCTCTTAATCGAATCAACTAATAACCAAAGTGAAACTAAGGCTAAAATCAATTCATAAACCAAACTTTTGTCATCGCCTAAAAAGCCATTTTCAAAGGTCCAACGCCTTTAAATGGTCTTTTCCGCTTTTATTGGTTAAGGGTAGATTTCTAAAAGGCCTAAAATCAATATGAAACTTTGTTACCTCTTTCAAAAATAAAGAAATCATTAATGGTCCAATGCCTTAATGTTTTCTCACTTTTCAAAAGAATCGAAAGATTGTCTAATGGTCCAACGCCTTAAATGACCTTTCATTCAATAAAAAACATATCTTGCAAAAAAGGATAAAAAAATAACTTAACCAAAACGCTTTGTTCACAAAAGAACTACGTAGGTCTGATTTTCTCATCACAATTGAGGAATACGTAGGAGCAAAGAGAAACGCCCTTGTTGACCACAAAAAGATAAAAACATAAAAAGGCATAAAAAAAGACATAAGAACGTAAAAAGGGAAAAGAACATAAATTGAAGTCATATTTGCACATTTGATTAAAAGCTGTTGTCTCTTGTGACGGACGTGAGGGGTGCTAATACCTTCCCCGTGCGTAAATACAACTCCTGAACCTTTCAGATATAGTTCGTAGACCACGTCTTTTCCGGTTTTTCCAACGTTTTCCTCAACTAAACATTGGTGGCGACTCCGCGCGTATTCCTTTCTTGGAACACGCACCCACGAGTCTCGCGTCGCCCTCCCGCCGAAGGGTAGATTGCGACAGTTGGCGACTCCACTGGGGACTGTTTTTAGAGAGTTAGGTCATTTAATCTTGTGCAATGTTTTATCATGACTTTCTCCTTTGTTGGTTTCCCTTTATTTTTCTTATGTTCTTGTGTATATAACTCTTTGATACTTTTAGTGCGTTTTAAAATGTATGCATGAGATAAATATTTTCATTTGATGCACACAAACACCAACACTATTTGCACACACGGTGATTTGAAAAAGGGCCCTATACCCGGGTTCGTGGGAACATAAGGAGTGGAGGTGAATCTGTGATCATGCTAGGTCTCCGACTTGCTTGATTACAGTGAACCCTCATCTAGAGTTTTTCTCTTTGATAACATATTGTTGCTAGTAGTCCCTACTGCTGCAATATGTTCTTCGAAGAGGATGATACCTCTAGAGACCATCAAGAGAGATATGAACACCTTGGGGATTATCACTAAAAACCCTTTTAGCTCTCTCCCATATAGGTCCCTTGAATAGGGGCACGAAGCGGACACGCTGCGTGCCATTGTTTTCACACTGCCATGCATAAATAGCATGTACCCCTTTCGCTTATATATTTTGTGAATATTGTCATACTATACACTCCTGTGTTGTGCCCTTCGCATATGCATCATGCTCGGGTTCTGTCTTGATCCCCTCTCTTTTGCAAACTAACGGAGGGTCCGTGTCACCTTCTTAAATACATATGTCGGACACTGTGCTACCCCAAGACGTTGTATCTAAAAGGGGACAATTTCCCCGGGCTCCCGTATTCATAAATTGCATCTGTCTCATGTGCATTCCTTCATGCATTCATCCATTTCACCCATGATAGATGTTGGAGTTTTGATTCGCACCGGATTTTTGTTTCACTTTAGTAAACATGGGGACAAATCAAACTGGCAAAAGGTTTTATCAAGTCAAGATTAAGGGCCTAGATATCACCAGCATCAAGGAGTTGGGGCGGTTGATGGGACCTCTCCAAATGCAAGCCTCCCGCAAGACGTACGGAAAGATCTTAGATTTGACCATAGCAGAGATATCCCCAGAAGCCATTGCATCACTCACCCAATACTATGACCAGCCTTTGAGATGCTTCACGTTTGGAGACTTCCAATTAGTACCGACTGTTGAAGAATTTTAGGAGATTCTAGGATGTCCTCTTGGGGGAAGGAAACCGTATCTTTTCTCTGGCTTTCTTCCCTCCTTGAGCAAAATTGCAGTTGTGGTCAGGGATCCGGCGAGAGGATTGGACCGCGTGAAGCAAACTCGAAACGGCATAGTGGGCCTACCACAGAAGTACTTAGAAGGCAAGGCGATGGATATGGTGAATCAAGAGGAGTGGGTCCCGTTTATGGATGTATTAGCATTGCTAATCTTTGGGGTTGTCCTCTTTCCAAACGTAGATGGTTTGGTGGACCTGGCAGCGATCGACGCTTTTCTCGCCTATCATAACCACAAGGAAAGCCCGATTGTCGCTATGCTAGCCGACCTATATGACACCTTCGACCGAAGATGTGAAAAGAGCAATACAAGGATTGTTTGTTGTACTCTAGCTCTTTATGTACGGTTGGTTTCACACCTTTTTCGCCAAGAGGTAAGGCATGCTTGCCCGCTAGAAGGTCACCGTTCATGCACAGAGAAAGGAGGTGCAAATTGGGACCAACTCTTAGCAAACAAAGAAGGAGCGTCTATCAACTGGTTCCCTCGATGGAAAGAAGGAAGAACCGGAGTTCTTGTCTCTTGCGGAGGATTTCTGAATGTTCCCCTGATAGGGACAAGGGGTTGCATCGATTACAATCCCATTCTTGCGATAAGGCAACTTGGCTACCTGATGAGAGGGGCACCACTAGAGGAAGAGCTCGCACTTGTCATTTCACGAGGGTTCAATGAGACCAATGTGGAGACGCTTCGGAAGGTCCGCAAAGCATGGGAAGTGGTACAAAAGAAGGACAAAGAGCTTAGAGGCAGTAACAATGGGCCAATTGGTGGCTACTGTGAGTGGTTGAAAGCCCATGTGCAAGGTTTGGATTGGCTCCCAAGTCTGAGAACCGCTAAAAGGGAGGAAGTTGAGGCACCGGAGGAAGACGAAGACGTGCAAGCTCTTAGGACAGAACTCAAGCAAGCTCAAGTAGTGAAAGAAAGGTTCAAATCAGCGGCTCTTAAGATCCGAAAAGAGAATGCCGAACTAAGAGATATAAATATAGCAACCACCAAAGCCTTGGAACAAGAGACCAAGAGGGCTCGTAGGGAAGAGCACGGCCGGAACAAGTTCCGAGGGGCTCTGTGGGGCAGTAACAGCGAGCTTAAGCTCCGGAGAGAGGAAAGGGACCAATCACGAGTAGACAGTTTGATCTTGAAAGATGAGTTGAAGGTTTGCTCAAGGTCCAAAAGAAACTTGTCTCAGCGATTATGCGAGACAGAGACCCACATGTTAGCCATCGTCAGCAAGTACCAAGAAGAATTAAATCTAGCCACAGCCCACGAGCACAAAGTGGCGGACGAGTATGCCCGAGTGTGCGCGGAAAAGGAGGCTAGAGGAAGGGTGATCGACTCGTTACATCAAGAGGCAGCAATGTGGATGGACCGATTTGCTCTTACCTTGAACGGGAGCAAGAACTTCCCCGATTACTAGCCAAGGCCAAAGCAATGGCGGACACCTACTCCGCCCCCGAGGAGATCCACGGACTTCTCAGCTATTGTCAGCATATGATAGACTTGATGGCCCATATGATTAGAAACCGCTAGAAAGTTTGTATTGTCGCTCAGATCTTGACTAGTTATAACTTTCTGAATAAAATGAGTTTATCCCACGTTTTTACTCCAAAAAATCAGTGCGAATCAAGTCACTCCCGCATGTTATCTCTAGCATGCATTGTATGTTGGTCTCGGGAAGCCGGAAGGTCCATATAACCATCTTAACTGTACACATGGGGCACTGCGCCCCCAAATGCGCAAGTAAAAAGAGATAATTTTTTGGGCTCTCGTGTCCATAAATGCATTCATATCACGCATCGCATAAGCATCTCTTCATGGCATCATAATATCGTTCCTGCATTTGTCCGTTATCATATTCCAGCCTCACATTTTGCATGAGTCATTGCATCATCATGCATATGCGTTCAACAAACTTTTTTGATCTACAAATTGCATACCATTTGTTTTCATGTTTGCTCATGCATGATCCTTGCGTTTTCCTCTACAAAACAAAAACAAAAAAGGGGAAGTGTGAAAATTCACACTACATTCTTAGTTGCATGTATTAGGTACCATGAGCCAACCATGTTGGGATCATAAACCCATTTTCAAAAAAAATACGACAACAAAACAAAATGATTGAGCATGGTACCTAATGCATGGTTAACTAGGAAATGATGTTTCTTCGGGCATCTTAACCTCATAATTACATTTTCCATGCATAGCATACGAATTCCCGAGTCTTTCATCTCTATGAAATGTTGTCAAAGTATTGGCAATCAGAATTGCCATTCCTTGGATTATCGGGTTAAACCAAGCTCACGCTTTTACGAAAAGGTTCATCAAGTCAAGTTGAAGTATGGAAGTAACCATCTGGCAAAAATTGGGGCAAAAGATGAATCGAGTTACATCACTGCTTCGTCTACTACCAAACACATTTAGGACTGTTGATGTCCTTGTTACTTCTAGTTTCACTTTACCAAGATGTCATGAACCATGTTGAAAAATCTAAATTGATTCAACCCCATGTCCTGTGTAAAAATTCGCAATACTTCAACTGTGTATCATTCACATACATCCATGCTTTTCATTGGTTGCATTGCTCATTGCATTCTTTCCTTGAAAAAAATAAAAAAATAAAAAAAATAAAAACGAACTTAATCATTGTTATCAAAAAGAAAAGAACACACTTTACGACGCCCTTGCCGAACTCGTGCTAGAGCTAGAGTAATGAGTGAAGTAGATGAGGTGCAAGAGTAGAGGAAGGCCGACATGGAGGCCATGAAAGAGCAAATGACCACAATGATGGAGGCCATGATGAGCATGAATAAGATAATGGAAGCCAATGCGGTTGCAGTTGCCACTACCAGCGTTGTTGCTAAGGTGAACCCGATGCCCCCATCTGGCCTCAACCAAATGAATCATCCAACCTCAGCTAGGGTAGGCAAAGATTTGGAAAGTACGGGCGGCCCCCATTATGCGCAAATTGAAAACAAGCATGCCTTCCCACCATATGGCTAGCCTCCCAACTATACACCACCCAATGTGGCATACACTCCTAGTGAGGATGTCAATAACTCCATTCCTATACCCATTGAGAGCCAGCAACCCCAAACTGATCATGCACATGTCTCTTAAACCGTGGGGGACACATGAAATTCCCCACCACAATCTAGCCGACTTCGAGCCTTGCCTCGGATATGCCACTGAAGGGTGAGCAGTTGGTGGTATACTCCTGCAAGACACTTTGGAGGGCCCTCAGTATCACCCACAACCACACCTCTTGCATTCCACAACAAGTAAAAACCCGCATGCTATGGCAGAAATGGGAAAGTTGGATCATCTAGAGGAAAGGCTCAGGGCCATTGAAGGAGGTGAAGATTATGCCCTTGCTAACCTAGAAGAGTTGTTCCTAATACCCAAACATGGTCATTCCCAAGTTCAAGGTGCCAGACTTTGACGAGTACAAGGGGACTACTTGCCCCAAGAACCATCTAAAGATGTATTGTCGGAAGATGAGGGCATACGCAAAAGATGAGGAACTACTAATACATTTCTTCCAAGAAAGTCTTACTGTGGTAGCTGTTACCTGGTACGCTAACTTGGAACCTTCCCGAGTCCATTCTTGGAAGGACCTAATGGTTGCCTTCATTAGGCAGTGTCAGTACAATTTTGATATGGCTTCAGATAGGATGCAACTATAGAACATGTGCAAAAAGAAGCGTGAATCCTTCAAAGAATACACCCAAAGATGGAGAGACCTGGAAGCTCAAGTAGCGCCCCCAATAACAGAGAAAGAGATTATCACAATGATAGTAGACACATTACCGGTGTTCTACTATGAAAAATGGTGGGTTACACACCTTCAAGCTTTGCGGATTTGGTCTTTGCTGGCGAAATGATCGAAGTGGGTTTAAAAAGAGGCAAATCTGATCATCATGCCTTGACAAATGCAAAAAAAAATATTGGGGCAAATGAAGAGGGTGAGAATGAAGGAGAAACCCATGTTGTGACTGCCATTCCTATACAGCCAAGTTTCCCACCAACCCAACAATGTCATTACTCAGCCAATAACAAACCTTCTCCTGGCCCACCACCCAGTTATCAACAAAGGCCATCCCTAAATCAACCACAAAACCCACCTACCACACAACCAATGCTAAACACCACTTTTAGCACAAACCAAAACACCAACCAAGAAATGAGTTTTGCAGCGAAAAAAAACCTGTAGAATTCACCCCAATTCTGGTGTCCTATGCTGACTTTCTCCCATATCCACTCGATAATGCAATGGTAGCCATAACCCCTGCTAGGTTTCCTCAACCTCCATTTTTCCGAGGATACGACTCGAACGCAACATGTGCTTGTCATGGAGAAGCCTCGGGGCATTCCATTGAGCACTGTATGACCTCAAAGCGTAAGGTGCAAAGGTCCAATTGATGCGGGCTGGCTGAAATTTGAGGAGAATCGCTTGTCAATCCTAACATTGACAAGAGATGCCACACACAGAGCAATTTTGAAGCGACCTGCGCTCCTGAGTGTTGACTTCCAAGACCGTTCAATAAGAGATTACTAGTCCTGCATGTTAGTGAGGGTGCCATAAAACGAAAAGTAAAGCAAAAATAATTTTCAAAATAAAAATAAAAAAAGCATTTGATTGACTGTGTTTTCAAATAAAAATATAGACGTTCATGTGACCTCATTCGGAAAAGTTTGTCTTTTTTAGAGAGAAGTTAGTTATCAAGAATAGGAGTCATTTGACTTAACCCGTCAACTAAAAAAAATCCTTCAACTATTTCTCGTCCTTGGAAAATTCTTTTTGCAAGAATCAACTGCTTCTTTCATTCTTCCTTTCTACTAGATGGATACCTCAGAGCCCTACACTGGGGCAATGAGGGGCATCATGCATGAACCTCAAGTGAACCTAGGGGTAGATTAGAAGTTCTTACCCAATAGGTTCCCTGCTACAAGGTCAGGACGAAAGACAACGATTGGTACCTCAAAGCCTTACACTGGGGCAATGAGGGGCACCGTGCATGAGCCTCAAGTAAACCTAGGGGCAGATTAGAAGTTCTCACCCAATAGGTTCCCAGCTACAAGGTCATGACGAAAGATAAAATTGGTACCTCAAAGCCTTACACTGGGGCAATGAGGGGCATTATGCATGAGCCTCAAGTGAACATAGGGGCAGATCAAAAGTTCTCACCCATCGATGTTTTTAAACAAAAAAAAATGGGGACAAACCCTGGAATTTCAATGGATTGATTAAACGTCAAACGACTCCATTGTCGTCACTCCAAAATAGTCAAGTGACTAAATCAAACAGAACATACACTCTGAGGGAGTTCCCGGAGAGATTTGCAAAAGATAGGATAAGGTTGCATGAATTATCACCTCTTTCAAAAGGACAATCAATCTATGTTTTCCAAAAAAAATAAATTAAATCGAAATCAAAATCACAAAATAGGGAAAGAATGTCATTGTACAACTTTACATTGCATTGGATTGTCTCATATGAAGTCCGCATTTACCAAATTTCACGACAAAGGTTGCATGCATCTGCATCCCTAAAAATCATGTTAACTGCATAGATTTCCTACATCTAATGTCCAAATCTTTTGAACTTGGGATGATCGGCCCTCTCAATGAGTCAATCTCTTGCTTCACATAAGAGTGGACCCTTGGGTACTAGTACCCTCGTCATCAGAGGGCTGCTCACCCTCGCCTTTAGAGGACTACACGTCCTCACCTTTAGAGGACTACACGTCTTCACCTTTAGAGGACTACACGTCCTCACCATCAGAGGGCTACACGTCCTCGCCATCAAAGGACTACACGTCCTTGCCATCAGAGGGCTGCACGCCCTCGCCTTTAGAGGACTACACGTCCTCCCCTTCAGAGGACTACACGTCCACACCTTCAGAGGACTACACGTCCTCACCTTTAGAGGACTACACGTCCTCGCCATCAGAGGGCTACACGTCCTCGCCATCAGAGGACTACACATCCTCGCCATCAGAGGGCTACACGCCCTCGCCTTCGTAGGGCTACACGCCCTCACCTTCCGAGGACTACATGTCCTCACCTTTAGAGGACTACACGTCCTCGCCTTCAGAGGACAACACGTCCTCGCCTTCAGAGGACAACATGTCCTCGCCTTTGCCTTCGTAGGGCTACACGCCCTCACCTTTAGAGGACTACACGTTCTCGCCTTCAGAGGAATACACGTCCTCACCTTTAGAGGACTACACATCCTCGCCATCAAAGGACTACACGTCCTCGCCATTAGAGGGTCACACGCCCTCGCCTTCGTAGGGCTACACGCCCTCACCTTCCAAGGACTACATGCCCTCGCCATCAGAGGGCTACACGTCCTCGCCATCAGAGGACTACACGTCCTCGCCATCAGAGGGCTACACGCCCTCGCCTTCGTAGGGCTACACGCCCTCACCTTCCGAGGACTACATGTCCTCACCTTCAGAGGACTACTCGTCCTCGCCTTCAGAGGACAACACATCCTCGCCTTCGCCTTCGTAGGGCTAGACGCCCTCACCTTTAGAGGACTACACATCCTCGCCTTCAGAGGACTACACGTCCTCACCTTTAGAGGACTACACGTCCTCGCCATCAGAGGACTACATGTCCTCGCCATCAGTGGGCTACACGCCCTCGCCTTCGTAGGGCTACACGCCTTCACCTTCCGAGGACTACATGTCCTCACCTTCAGAGGACTACACGTCCTCGCCTTCAGAGGACTTCACGCCCTAACCTTCAGAGGACTACACGTCCTCGCCTTTAGAGGACTACACGTCTTCGCCTTCAAAAGGCGACACGTCCTCGCCTTCAGAGGACTACACGTCCTCGCCATCAGAGGACTGCACGTCCTCGCCATCAGAGGGCTGCACACCCTCACCTTCAGAGGGCTATGCGTCCTCACCTTCAGGGGGCTACATGCACGCCCTCAGAGGACTACGCGTCCTCACCTTCAGAGGGCTACATGCCCTCGCCTTCAGAGGGCTACACGCCCTTACCTTTAGAGGACTACACGTCCTCACCTTTAGAGGACTACACGTCCTCGCCATCAGAGGACTACACGTCCTCACCTTCAGAGGGCTACACGCCCTCACCTTCGGAGGACTACACATCCTCACCTTTAGAGGGTTGCACGTCCTTGCCTTCAGAGGGCTACACACCCTCTCCTTTAGTGGGCTGCACGCCCTCGCTTTTAAAGGGCTGGACGCCCTCGCCTTCAAAGGGTGACACATCCTCGACTTAAGAGGGCTACGTGTCCTCACTTTCAGTGGGCTCCACATCTGCACCTTAAGAGAATTTAAGGTCCTCTGCCCTTAATTCTTAACCGAGACTTGCGCTCCGGGTTACGGGGGCCAGTAGTTTCCTTTTATCAGTTCAGTTCCTGGGCCACCCCCTGATCCTGGAGGAGGGCCAACAATGAGAGCACAACTAAAGGAGGAGGCTATCATACAACCACTATGCATACTGGAGCAAGATTTCACCCGTGTCGTTACAAAGAAACGAGTACGGATCATGTGCACCAACATGACCACTCTTACACAGATATAGATGACGTTGCCACTTAGCAACATTCTGCCCAGCGACCACAATGCCGATCTCCCCTTACGGAAGTATCAGTTGGTCTGTGCCATCGTGACATAGGTAAGTATGCACATTGCTCAACTGATTTCTGATGCCATCCACTATTTGCAGGGGTCACGCCCAAGGGACACCCAGTGGACCCGGAGAAGTCCAATAGGGCCCTGGGGTTTCCAGCTCGGGTTACGGGCCTCTGTCAGTCCTACAGGGTGTCCGTCCCCCCAGCAAGGTTATACCAACGTGACATAGGTAAGTATGCACTTCTCTTAACTGATTTCTTATACCATCCACTATTTGCAGGGATCGTGCCCGCAAGACACCCAGTGGACCCGGAGAAGTCCAATAGGGTCTTGGGGTTTCTAGCTCTGATTACGGGCCTTTGTCAGTTCTACGAAGTGCCCGTCGCCCCCAACAAGGTCATTAGGCCCCCCATTAACCGGGCTTTCATCAAGAAGTACTGCGCCCTCAGGCAGGCGCAGGGCGAGATACCACAACAGCCTGGCGATGGCTGACAGCGAGCAACAGGCACACCGCCACCACCTCTAGAGTTCACCTCAGCTCATCCACAAAAAGGTTAAACTGTTGCCTACGACACATGGCCGACCAATAGGCGACCAAATCCAAAGCCAAAGGTAAGCAAAGTACTAGGTCCGTGGCCGACAAGTCATCAGGCGTCCAGCTCAAGACGTTAAAGAAGCGCTACCAGGAGGAAACCTAGTACCTTTTAAATCTCTGCTTGTTATTTGATCACTTTTGTTTCTCAAGTCATAGTAGGACACACCTAGTTGCTCATGATCCTAGGAATTTAAATAAAACAAGCACAAGCTCGGAAGGTAGTTTTGCATGCATGACTAGTTTTGCATAAAATTTCCAAATCATCATCGTTGCATTTGTGTCGTGGAAATAATGTGGGACATTCCCTTTTATCCTTGAACTGAACCCTGACATATATCAAGTCCGGCTGTGCTACAAGCCTTGAGCCAAAATCCCGATTTACCATAAACCTTGCCCTAAAAAAAACAAAAGAGAAAGGAACTTCCCAATCAAAAGAGTGGGAGAAAGCAAAAAGAGAAAATTCCCCAATCAAAGAATGGGAGAAAGCAGAAACACAAAAAAGGGAAGAAAATTCCTGATCAAGGATCGGAAGAAAACAGAAGAAATATGCAAAAAGGTCTTCTGACCAGACGATGTCTGAACAATGCAGATTTGTCACCAAGAAAACATGAAATGAAAGGAAACCACGACCTAAAGTGGTCCTCTCTCTTTGATTGCCAACCAAAATCCTGTGCGTCAGTGACTTGTTCGCCTCGCGCTAAACAAAAAAAAAAACAGAAAAGGAAAAGGCCAAAAATATTCAAAGCCAAAATCCCACAAAAAACACCATTCCCAAGGAAATCCTACTGACCCACGATCACATGTAGTCTTTGATTTGATAGGAAATAATTTGCAAAATCAAGTTATGGCATATCTATGGTTCGGAATTAGGATGAAACACTTACCTGTGTGAGATTGATACACTTTGAGTGATTTTCTTCTATTTTTGTTGAACCCAGTGTTTCCTCTAAATGGTCATTTAGAAACGAAATGCTAACATCCAAAATCTCATTTGTGGATATGAGAAGTTTTCATCAGCATACTCCCCTTCCCTGGTAGACACATTGTTTTTCATCCAAAAAGCATATGTTGCTCTGATTAGTTGGAAGTTTTCTCTCTTTACTAAAGCATGTTCGCATTTTTTAGTGAAGAAAACACCAAGACTATTTTTAGTCTCACAAGTTAGCCAGAACTACGTAGGTCTGAGTTCCTCATTGAGGATACGTAAGAGCAAGAGCCTCGCTTTTGTCGGCCGCCCCCGACAATTTCTGTCATACTAACACTGGAGTCACGTGACATGCGGAGATACCCGAGTGGTTATCCGTAAAAACTTTCTTTTTCTATCTCTAAGACTCAAAGCATGATAGCACGCAGAGACTAACTTCGTCTTCTGCACCCTTTGTCAATCGCGGCCAACAAACCCGTTGACACGCAGAGATTTACGTCATCTTCCGCGGAGACAAATTCTATCATACTGACACTGGAGTCACATGACATGCGGAGATACCCGAGTGGTTATCCGTAAAAACTTTCTTTTGCTATCTCTAAGACTCAAAGCATGATAGCACGCAGAGACTAACATCATCTTCTGCACCCCTTGTCAATCGCGGCCAACAAACCCGTTGACACGCGGAGATTTACGTCATCTTCCGTGCAGACAAATTCTGTCATACTGACACTGGAGTCAAGTGACATGCGGAGATACCCAAGTGATTATCCGTAAAAACTTTCTTTTTCTATCACTAAGACTCAAAGCATGATAGCAAGATGAGTGGGTAAACGTGTAGATACGGATTCTGCGCCCTTTATCATTCAGGAACGACAAGCTGAGTGGGTAAACGGGATACAGATTCTGCGCCCTTTATCATTCAGGAACGACAAGCTGAGTGGGTAAACGCGTAGATACAGATTCTGCGCCCTTTATCATTCAGGAACGACAAGCTGAGTGGGTAAACGCGTAGATACAGATTATGCGCCCTTTATCATTCAGGAATGACAAGCTGAGTGGGTAAACCCGTAGATACAGATTTTGCACCCTTATCATTCAGGAACAACTAGCTGAGTGGGTAAACGCGTAGATATAGATTATGCGCCCTTTATCATTCAGGAACGACAAGCTGAGTGGGTAAACGCGTAGATACGGATTATGCACCCTTTATCATTCAGGAACGACAAGCTAAATGGGTAAACGCGCAGATCCAGATTATGCGCCCTTTATCATTTAGGAGCAGCGAGGCAGGTGATAAACGCACAGAGACAGATTATGTGCCCTTTGTCATTCAGATTTCGCAAGTTGGGTGATAAACGCACAGAGACAAATTATGCGCCCTTTGTCATTCAAAAACAGCAAGTTGAGAGGTGGGCGGAGACAAATTATTGTCATTCCGCACACCTTTTTGCCGTCCAGAGGCGGTCGTGTCCGGTGGCACACAGAGACAAATTATGGTCATTCTGTGTCTCGCCGCCCAGGCCCGATCGTGTCCAACAAAACGCAGAGACAAATTATGGTCATTCTATGTCTTGTATCAACCAAGAGGAGCAAATTCGACTGTATCAGGGAGGTTCACTGGCCGAACGGTGTTTCGCTCGAACAAAATTAGTGTCTTATCTTTACTTCCCTTTTATCTCCAATAAAAGACAAGTAAAGAGGGGTAACTGTCATACCCTAATTTCGTTCGGGGACCATCCGTTGTTGGGATGCGACCCTCATTTAACCACTTCGAGGTACTTGGCGCCCATCGTTAGGCAATTCGTGATGTTCCGTGACATGCCGGAAGTCAAAAGAAGGCATTGTAGCACAATCCGTGGAGTTCCGCAACATGTCGGAAATTAAAAGGAAGTGTTAGTGCGCAATCCACAAAGTTCCGTAACATTCCAGAAGGCAAAGAAGGGATGATTACGTAATCCGTAAGGTTTCGTAACATTACAGAAAGAAAACAAGCATCGTTACGAAATTCGTGAAGTTTCGTAACGTTACGGAAAAAGAATCACCAAAAAAAGGCAGGGGGATGCACTTAGTAAAAATGGGGGTGCAAATAGCAACCAGGCCCACTTGGGCCCTCCAGAAAATTCCTCCAGAAGGCGGTTGCTTCTGGAGGAAGCAACCTAGCTCGCCTGGGCGAGCTGGGTGTCAAGCATCTCCCCCATTTTCCTATAAATAGGGGGAGAAGTGAAGAGGAAAATTGTTCAGCCCTCCTGGTAATTCGAGATCACTTGAAATTAGTGAAAAAAATTGTTTTCGTGAAGAAAATCCAAGCCGAGGCGCTTCCGTAATGTTTCCGTAACGTTTCCGTGGGTGATTTCGCGAAGATTTTCAACCGTTCTTCGACATTCTTTGTTCGTTCTTCGTCGTTCTTCGATCTTCAACCGGTAAGTACCCGAAATCGAAATTTTCAATTAATTCTATGTACCCTTAGTGGTCCTCATCTGTTTTCACGTGCTTTTATTTTCATTTCATTTACTTTCTGTACCCCATTTTGACGTGCTTTAGTCATTTGCTTAAGTCATTTTCTTGCCTAATCAAAAAATAAAATAAATTTCCACCGATCATTTGAATTGTAATATCCGTTAATTTCTGTTAAAATGAAATTCGACCGTTCGGTCGTGCCGTAACTACATTGGAAACCAAAAAGAGATAAAATAATAATATAATAGTCAAAAATATCTTTTAGTAAAATAAACCAAAAAAAAATCAATCGGACGTTTTTCTTTGGGATTTCTCTTTCTTAATCGAATCGACTAATAACCAAAGTGAAACTAAGGCTAAAATCAATTCATAAACCAAACTTTTGTCATCGCCTAAAAAACCATTTTCAAAGGTCCAACGCCTTTAAATGGTCTTTTCCGCTTTTATTGGTTAAGGGTAGATTTCTAAAAGGCCTAAAATCAATATGTAACTTTGTTACCTCTTTCAAAAATAAAGAAATCATTAATGGTCCAATGCCTTAATGTTTTCTCACTTTTCAAAAGAATCGAAAGATTGTCTAATGATCCAACGCCTTAAATGACCTTTCATTCAATAAAAAAACATATCTTGCAAAAAAGGATAAAAAAAATAACTTAACCAAAATGCTTTGTTCACAAAAGAACTACGTAGGTCTGATTTTCTCATCACAATTGAGGAATACGTAGGAGCAAAGGGAAACGCCCTTGTCGACCACAAAAAGATAAAAACATAAAAAGGCATAAAAAAGACATAAGAACGTAAAAAGGGAAAAAAACATAAATTGAAGTCATATTTGCACATTTGATTAAAAGCTATTGTCTCCTTTGACGGACGTGTGGGGTGCTAATACCTTCCCCGTGCATAAATACAACTCCCGAACCTTTCACTTAAAGTTCGTAGACCACGTCTTTTCCGGTTTTTCCGACGTTTTCCTCAAATAAACGTTGGTGGTGACTCCGCGCGTATTCCTTTCTTGGAACACGCACC
The DNA here is from genome assembly GCF_004193775.1 of Glycine soja. Lineage (NCBI taxonomy): Eukaryota > Viridiplantae > Streptophyta > Magnoliopsida > Fabales > Fabaceae > Glycine > Glycine soja. The sequence goes on along the minus strand of NC_041011.1, from coordinate 38,426,766 downwards.
CGCGAGTCTCGCGTCGCCCTCCCGCCGAAGGGTAGGTTGCGACACTATTGCTCCACCATGATGTTGCTTTAACCTCTGTCCGTTCACTACCCACGTCCTATCAAGGTCTTTAGATTGAGGATCACAAAGCTCCACTGCTCCATATGGTCAGACTTTCTTGATGGTAAATGGTCCAGACCATTTAGATTTAAGCTTCCTTAGGGCAATTTAAGTCTTGAGTTGAACAGTAACACTTGTTGCCCTGGTTGGAAGTCCTTCTTAAGTAACTTTTTGTCATGATACTTTTCAACCTTTTCTTTATACAGCTTTGAAGATTCGTAAGCATTTAATCTCATTTCTTCCAATTCCAAGAGTTGCAGCCTCCTTTGTTCTTTGGATGCGGTTTCATCAAAGTTCAAAAATTTCAATGCCCAATATGCTTTATATTCCATTTCCACTGGTAGATGACAAGACTTTCCATACGACATTTGAAATCAAGATAAGCCTATCGAAGTCTTGAATGTTGTTTTGTATGCCCATAAAGCATCATCTAATTTGACAGACCAATCTTTTCTAGTGGAAGCAACAGTCTTCTCCAAAATCTTTCTCAATTCCCTATTTGACACTTCTGCTTGCCCATTTGTTTGAGGATGATAAGATGATGTTACTTTGTGTGTTACATTATATTGTTTCAAAACCTTTTGTAACAGATTATTGCAGAAGTGTGTACCTCCATCGCTAATCAGAATTCTAGGCACCCTAAATCTTGAGAAAATGTTCTTCTTCATAAACTTCACCATAGTCTTGGCATCATCATGGGGGATTGCCACTGCTTCAACCCACTTAGAGACATAGTCAACAACCACTAGAATATATTCATTACCACAGGATGAAGGGAAGGGACCTACAAAATCAATCCCCCAGCAATCAAACACCTCAACCTCCAAAATGTTCTGTAAGGGCATTTCATTTCTTCTAGATATACCACTTATCCTTTGACATTGATCACAGTGCAGCACATGCTGATAAGCATCTTTAAAAAGTGTGGGCCAAAAGAATTCAGATAGCAAAACCTTGGTCATTGTCTTATTTCCACCATAATGGCCACCACATGGAGAGTTGTGGCAATGCCATAAAATACTCTTGGACTCTTCTTGTGTCACACATCTTCTTAAGAGATTATCAGCTCCTATTTTAAATAGATGTGGATCATCCCATATATAAAATCGAGCATCATGCAGAAATTTCTTCCTCTGCTGCTAGTTAAAATCCTTTGGGATGATTCTTGCAGCTTTAAAGTTGGCCATATCAGCAAACTAGGGTCTTTCACTTATTAAAAATAATGATTCATCAGGGAATTGATCTTTCACTTCAGCTTCTTTTGTTGTAACTTCCTCATTCACTAATCTTGACAGATGATCAGCTACAACATTCTCTGATCCCTTTTTATCGCGAATATCCAAATCAAATTCTTGCAACAACAAAATCCATCTTATCAATCTTGGTTTGGAATCAGCCTTGTTAAGCAAGTATTTAATAGTTGCATGATCAGTGTAGATGATAACTCTTGAGCCTACCAAATAAGATCTGAACTTTTCAAGTGCATAGAAAATTGCCAACATTTCTTTTTCTGTGGTAGCATAATTCACCTATGCATCATTTAGAACTTTGCTGGCATAGTAGATGGTGCTATAATTACTAGCGCAAACAGTAATTTTGTTTTCAAATCATTAAATGCTTTCATACATTCTTCATTGAACACAAAAGCAACATCTTTATTCAATAAATTGCTCAGTTGTTTGGCTACTTTAGAGAAATCTTTTATGAATCGCCTGTAGAACCCTGCATGTCCTAGGAAGCTTCTTATTCCCTTGACATTCATGGGAGGAGGTAGTTTCTCAATTACATCAATCTTTGCCTTGTCCACCACTATCCCTCTTACTGAAATTTTATGCCCCAACACTATTCCTTCTTGAACCATGAAATGACATTTCTCCCAATTGAGAACTAGATTAGATTCTTCATATCTCTGTAATACTCTTTCAAGGTTTGATAAGTAGCCTTCAAAAGATGGCCCAAAAATAGAGAAATCATCCATGAAAACTTCAATGCATTTTTCCACCATATCAGAAAAAATAGCCATCGTACACCTCTGAAACGTAGCTGGAGCATTACACAAGCCAAAGGGCATACGCCTATATGCGAATACACCAAAAGGGCAGGTGAAAGCAGTTTTCTCCTGATCTTTGGGATCTACCGCAATCTGATTATAGCCAGAGTATCCATCCAGAAAACAATAATAGGATTTCCCGACAAGTCTTTCAAGCATCTGGTCCATGAAAGGGAGTGGATAATGGTCCTTCCGGGTGGCATCATTCAGCTTCCGATAGTCAATGCACATTCTCCACCCAGTGACAGTCCTTGTGGATATCAACTCATCTTTATCATTCTTGATGACTGTCATACCTTCTTTCTTGGGGACAACCTGCACAGGGCTAACCCATGCACTATCCGAAATGGGATAAATAGGGCCTGCTTCCAGCAACTTAAGCACCTCCTTACGCATCTCTTCTTTCATGATTGGATTAAGTCTTCTTTGAGGCTGTCTCACTGGTTTTTACTTAGCTTTCATATTAATTTGATGCATGCAATAAGATGGGCTAATTCCCTTCAAGTCAGATATGTGTTATCCAATGGAAGCTTTGTGTCTCTTCAAAATCTGCACCAACTGATCTTCATCTATTTTCTTCAATAAACTACTAATAATCACTGGTTTTGAGTCATTGTTCTCCAAAAACACATACTGCAAATGGGCAGGTAAGGTCTTCAATTCTGCTTTTGGTTTTTCTATTTGCCCACTATTCTTCAACTCCTCAAATACAGAATGTCCCTCAGAGATTTCTCCTGCACCTTCCAATCCTTTGATGCAAGTCTTCACTTCTTGTTCCTCCTCTTTAGTGAGATATTCTACATGATTAACCAATGCTTTTTCCAAAGGAGAATGCAATGTCATGGTTATAGCTGTTGTTTCTATTTCTTGTTCTACCTTGTCCAGATCAAAGCAAACTTTCATATCATTTGGATGATTTATTACTTCAAATAAGTCGAACGAGGCTTTCTGATCCTCCATGCTCAATTCTAGTGTGCCTTTCCCTATATCTACTACGTAGTTGGTCGTGGACATAAAAGGGCGGCCCAATATTATGGGGATGTCAGAATCTTCCTCTATATCCATAACCACAAAATCCGCAGGAAAAACAAGTTGCTTGACCTGAATTAACACATCCTCGATCACTCCATATGGTCTTGTGATGGAGCGATCAACTAACAGGAGGGTCATGCATGTAGGTATTATCTTTATCTTTCCAAGTCGCCGGCACATGGAGAGAGGCATTAAGTTGATACTAGCTCCCAAGTTTATGAGAGCTTTTCCTACAGCAACCTCACCAATGGAACACGGTATCGTGACAACTCCAGGATCTTTGTGCTTAGGTGGAAGAATGCATTGAATCACAGCACTACAATTGCCTTCCACCACAATTTTGTCACTGTGGATGTACCGGTTCTTCTTTGTCAGCATATCTTTTAAAAATTTGGCATAGAGGGGCATTTGTTGAAGTGCTTCTCCAAAGGGTAAAGTAATTTCCAGTTTTTTGAAGATATCAAGAAATCTGGCCAAATGTCTTTCTTTCTCTTTCCGGGAAGGTACCAAAGGATAAGGAACTTCCTTGCCTTCATTTGGAGTAGTAACCTTCTTCTTGTCAGTGTTTGCCTCACTCTTGCCTCTCCTCATCTCATCATCAACAACTTTCTCTTTTTGTTTTTCATTTTTCAACTTTTTTTTCTTTTTCTTTTTCTTCTTCTTTTATTCTTTCTCTTTTATTGGTGTCTCTTCTTCCTTATCATCTTCAGCCTCCTCATTAATCTCTTCAAAAAAATCAGAAACGGGTTCAAGTGTTGGCTTAGGTGCCAGCTATTGTTTATGTTCCTCCATCTTCTTCTTAGCTTCACTCTCATCTACATGGATTGTCATTCTGCTTCTAGTCATCACAGCTTTACACTCCTCCTTGGGATTTTTCTCTGTATTAGCTATAAAACTGCTTAATGATCTATCCATCAGTTGCTTTGCAAGCTGTCCTACTTGGACCTCCAGATTCTTTATGGCAGACTCTGTGCTCTTCTGGTTGGACATAGAAACCTGCATGAACTGAGCTAGAGTCTCCTCCAACTTCGTTGTGCGATCATAGAGACTAGGCCCTTGTTTCTATGGCCTTGTGGATGGTCCACCTTGATTTCTATTGAATTGATTCCCAGGGTGGTTCCTCAATTGTCCCTGTTGTTGATTGTATTGCTTGCCATGTTGGAATCCAGAAAATCCTCCTGCATTAAAATTGTTTATGGGCTGATTTCCCATGTAATTGACTTCATGAGTGGGTTATTCTTCAATAAGGATACAACATCCAGATTCATGAGCTCCCCCACAGATGGTACATCCTGCAACCTGCAAAACAAAAGCATGTGAAGTATGTGCCGAATGAATTTGAGTTGGCAACATACATACTGTTTCAGTCAATGCCTCAAGTTGCTTAGACAACAACTTATTTTGTGCCAACAATGCATCTTGGGAGGTTAGCTCCAATAAACTCTTTTTAGTAGGAATGTGAGCTCTATCTCTCAAAATATCAATGTCACTTGCAGCCATATTTTCAATGAGATCAATGGCTTCTTCAGGGGTCTTCAATTTGATTTTTCCATCTATAGCAGCGTCCAATAGCTGTTTGGACTGTGGTCTTAACCATCTATAAAAATGTTGAGTTGTATCGGTTCTGAGAATCCATGAGTGGGAGTCTTTCTCAACAAACCACAGAATCTTTCCAAGGCCTCACTCAAAGATTCATCGGGAAATTGGTGAAAAGAAGAGATGGTGGCTTTGCCTTCTGCAGTCTTAGACTCGGGAAAATATTTCTTGAGAAATTTCTCCACAACCTCATCCTATGTCTTAAGACTATTGCCTTTGAATGAATGAAGCCACCTCTTAGCTTCTCCCGATAAAGAAAATGAAAACAAGCTCAATCGGATTGCATCTTCAGGCACTCCAACCAACCTAATAGTATTGCATATATCTATGTAGGTGGCTAAGTGTGCATATGGGTCTTCAATTGGTAAACCATGAAACAAATTATTTTGAATCAGCTTAATCAATGATGGTGGATATGTAATGGCTTGTGCTTGAACTTCTGGTTGAGAAATGCTGGTGAAAAATTGTGGCACATTAGAACTTGAATAATCTTCCAAGGTGACTCTTCTTGGCTCTTCAGCCATGATGTGGTCTTCGATATGTTCTAAATGAGAATGTCCTGCAATAGGAAAACTAAAAGATGCCTCGGAAGAATGAGGTTCTTCCTCTGGAATTGTTGCTGCTTCTAAATCCTGCAAAAATTTTCTAATTCTCTCTTGATTGCGCCTCCTACAAGTGGCGTTAATCTCCAAATCAATGGGGATCGAATCACCTGCAGTAGATCTTCTTTGCATAGGCTCTGAATTCACGACGTTGTGCTTAGCGCCACCCTCGCGCTTAGTGCGGGTAAGTGGATTCGGGCTTAGCGCCAGTCGTGCGCTGAGCCTGGTTGAAGACACCTATTGTGCTTAGCGCACTGATCTCGCGCTTAGCGCACGGCCTTGATGCTGATGCTCTGCCAGATTCTCCTTCGCGCTAAGCGCTGAAGTTGCGCTTAGCGGTGGATTCACACCTAGCCCACTGATAAGCTAAGCTCAACTGCCACTTTTTGCACTTCAAAACTTAGCCTCTTTTTCACCTGAAATTGCACATGTTTCATCATTAAATCCAATGGACATATTCTAGAGACAACTTTATCCATAAAACAAAATTTATTTACAAAAATCACTACAAAATAACCATAAATTGGGGAACTATACAAGTTTTGGAAAATAATTTCTATACAAAAGTTTGTCGTATAAGACGACTAACAGCTTTGCATACCCCAAAGATCCATCAAGAAATTACTTGTGAAAGAGAGCCATGAGGGTGGGCTTATGGGCCACTTTGGGATAGACAAGACCCTTGTCTTACTCAAAGAAAAGTTTTATTGGCCTCATATGAAGAAAGATGTCCATAAGCATTGCACTAGGTGTGTGGCTTATCTACAAGCCAAGTCTAGGGTGATGCCTCATGGGCTATACACACCCTTACCCATCCCATCTGCACCTTAGGTAGACATTAGTATGGACTTTGTCCTTGGGCTTCTTAGAACCCAAGGAGGTGTAGACTCTATCTTTGTGGTGGTGGATATGTTTAGCAAGATGGCACAGTTTATACTATGCCACAAGGTGGATGATGCTTCCCACATCTCAAAACTCTTTTTCAGGGAAGTTGTGAAACTCCATGGTTTGATAAGGACCATTGTGTCAGATAGAGATGCTAAGTTCCTTAGCCACTTCTGGAAAACCTTATGGGCTAAGCTAGGAACTAAGCTTCTTTTCTCTACCACTTGTCATCCACAAACTGATGGGCAAACAGAGGTAGTGAATAGGTATTTATCCACCCTTTTAAGGGCTCTTCTGAAAGGCAACCATAAGTCTTGGGATGAGTATCTTCCTCATGTAGAATTTGCCTACAACAGGGGGGTTCGTAGAACCATCAAGCAATCCCCTTTTGAGGTTGTCTATGGGTTCAATCCCCTAACACCCTTAGACCTCATTCCCCTCCCACTTGACACTTCTTTTATACATAAAGAAGGGGAATCTAGGTCATAGTTTGTAAAGAAGTTGCATGAGAGGGTTAAGAACCAAATAGAGAACAAAACAAAGGTGTATTCAACTAAAGGCAATAGAGGAAGAAAGGAGCTAGTTCTTAATGAGGGGGACTGGGTTTGGCTCTATCTTAGGAAGGATAGATTCCCTACTAAAAGGAAATCCAAGCTTAGCCCTAGAGGGGATGGACCTTTTTAGGTCTTGGAGAGGATCAATAACAATGCCTATAGGTTGGACCTCCTAGAAGAGTATGGAGTCAACACCACTTTTAATACTTTTGATTTAATTAATTTTGCAGGTGAAGTTGATATTGAGGAGGAGGAACCCACAGATTTGAGGTCAAATCCTCTTCAAGGGGGAGGGGATGATGCAATCCTCCCTAGGAAGAGACTAGTTACTAGAGCCATGAGCAAGAGGCTCCAAGAGGATTGGGCTAGAGCTACTGAAGAAGGCATTAGGATTCTCATGAACTCATGGTAGATTTTTTAGCCCATGGGCCAAGGTTGGGTCCACTTATCTTTGTACAAATTAGATTAGGATTTCATTATTTTTGGTCCTTGTATTTAGGGCTCCATAATGTAGGTAGGGTACCCTAGAAATGTAAGATTTTTCAGTCCTTGTATTTTAGGACACCTAGACTAGTTTTTGTATTAGGGGTAGTTTTGTAATTTCACATGCATTAAGTGAATATTTAATGTGTGTGTTGGAAAACAAAATTAATTGAATTGGGAGAAGCCCAATCCAATTAAATTTTAGAGGGGGAGGTGAGCATTTGCTTGCTACACACCATTGCCACATCATATAGTCACACTTTGTGCATGTCCTTCATGCTTTACATGTCTCATGACACCTAAGCACACTTAGTGGAGAATATTGGACTTGATCTTGGATTAGTGGGCTGAACCATAACTAAAATTCACTAATCATAATTAGTGAAATTTTGGCTCCGAAATTTGGCTCCATAAATTCAATTTCAAATTCAAGTGAAATTTGAATAGAAATTCAAATTTCCCTCCAATTTGTGTGACACTTAGGCTATAAATAGAGGTCATGTGTGTGCATTTTTCAACTTTGATCATTTGAGAATTACACTTCAAAGTTCAGACCTCTTTTGAGGCACAAAATTTCGTGCTCCATCTCTCCTTCTCCCTCCACTCATCTTCTCCTACCTTCAAGCTCTTATCCATGACTTCCTATGGTGGTGAGCTTCTTCTTGACTCATCTTCTCCTTGAAGTGGCGTCTCCAATCATCTTTCTTCCTTCTCCATTCCACTGCCATGATCTTCAAGAAGCAAAGGACTCCATTGATGAAGAAGATCCAAGGCTTACAAGCTCCACATGGAGCTACATCAGAAGGTGCACGAATCTGATACAACACCAGAAAATAATGTAATTATTGTTGCAAATAAATTTATATGCCCATGATCCAAGTCATCATGTAGTCAATTCTAATTTTAATAATAAAGTATTATTTTATTTTCATTGTCATATTTCATTATTTGATTAAAATGGTCCATATGATAATGTCCTTGATTAAAATTAAAGACTTGTTATTATAATAGAGATTATAATAACGAGAAACAAGTTTATTCTAATTTTAATCTAAAGCGTTATTGATCATAGGATTATTGTAAATAGGATATCAATAATCCAGATAGATTAATATGAATATATATATATATATATATATATATATATATATATATATATATATATGATAGTATTTATTGGATAAATATTAATATATCTCATCTATTAATTTGCATATATAGATGAGTCACATGTTGATATGATCATTGAACTAACTCAATTGAAATTTTCTAATGGTTAAAATTTACCATAAACTGTCAATAGAAAATTCTCAAGAAGAGGTATAATAGCTTTCTTTGATCGGAGATTGTCATAGTAATTAATAGGTTGTTTGTTGTATTTTGATTCCGAACACCTAATGCTTTAGAGCACTTGTTGAATGGATATTGGATATGATTAAATACCTGTAGAATTAATGATTAATGGAGAAGGAATCCATCAACTCTTGGTAATGAGTTTGAGCTCTATGAATAAAATTATATCCTGGCCAGAAAAATTAAATAAAAGAATAAATGAGTTTCTTAAGTCATTATGAGTTAACTCAAAAGGGTTTGATGGTAATATCATGCTCTAGAGTTAACCTAGAGCTGTGAAGATGAAAGAAATTATTACACTACTCTTCTAATGATTCTTGAAAGTAAAATGTTACTTCATGCTATCTGGACGTTAAGGAGTGTTGCTAGACGCCTACCTTGATTAGTATATTAATTTGATTAATATATTACTGACTTAGTATTGAACCTACGGGGTCACACACAAACGAATGTTCTGATCTCTATTAAAGAAATTATTTTAATATTTAATGATTAATTAAATTAGAGAATTTAATATGATCAAATGATTAATTGATTTAAAAAAGGTGGAATATTATTATATTTTTGCTAGCCCTGAAAATATAAATAATATGAAAGATTTTGTGAAAGAAGAGAAACAAACATGTATGATTTTGTATTTGGAATTTGGGTTGAAAAGGCAGCTAGATACAAGTTTGACTTGGTCAATTATTATTTCAGTTATAATTGCTAAATGGTTAGCAATAAAAGGTAACAAGAAATAATATAGTTTAAAAAAGGATACTATCAATAATGATTTTAATTTGATCACAAATTTGGTATCCTTAGCATGCTATAAATAGAGCCTTAGGCTGCACGTTGAAAAAAAAATCTCAATATCACTTCTCTATTCTTATTTTTTCACTTGTCAAAGTTGTTGATGAATAGAGGTCAGTCTCGGTGTGGATACACGTAGAATCTTCACACTATTGAAGAATTTTTATGCTTCAAGAGCTCATCAACAGGTACACTTTTTAATATGTCATCTGTTTATAATATAATTTTAAATATAAAATAGATCCTTTTATTTCGCAATGCGTGTTTTTTGAACACCTTTTTCCTTCAATTATATCTATCTATCAGACAATAAAAATAACAGGAACTCATGGCTTTTACAAGTAACATGATAAACACACGGGGATTCAATCATTGTCCACTTTTACCCAATTATACAATTGTTGTTGCTATGATATAACTTTCCTAGTAAACTTCATCATTCTATTCTATCCTAATAGCTAAACTTTCTATTTTTCTTAAGTGGTTATGTCTCTAGAATATGCAATCAATGGTATTGTCTTAGGCAAAATAGAGGTATACAACTTTCGCGTGCTGCTACTTGAGATTATTAGTGGGATGAAGAACAAGACTTGCATCCACTCAAATCATACATTCAATCTCATAGTGGAAGCAATGACAATCGAACTTAAGTTCTTGTGGATCTATCACAACCCCCCAACACTGGACCAATCCTATTACAGTGGTTCCATCATGGTTGCTCACCCTATTCGTTCCCCAATAAAAATGAAATTTAAAATGAAACACTGACCTAGCTTGCATCATTATACTAACTGAAACAGTCAGACAGGGGAAATGAGATACTCACCGTGGATGATGACGATTGTAATTGAACGGCGGCCGAATATGTTTGACGATGGGGTGGGTCGACGCAGAAGGGTGAGTGATGAAGAGGGTGACCTGAGTGAGGGAAGCACATAAGGCGTGAGTGTACTGATTGAGGTCACGAGGCTGACTCAATTAATGAAACGAGTCACGTGACTATATGGCGTGCAAACCACGATGGTGTCGAGTAAAAAAAATCATGGAAATTGTTGTACCATAATTTGAAGACGGGTTTTTACATGATCGTCTTCGTTTTCAAACTTCATAATTACGAACGTGCCACTACGTATTATACCACAGCAGTTTAGGAGGACCGACGTCGTAAGTGTGTCATAAAAATATGTTTTTTAGTAGTGCTAGCGGTTCCCTAAGATTCCTAATATTTTTCCTCTAGTTGTTCTGCTAAGGTTTTTAAGCGTTAGAGAAAAGAAGAAGGAATTGGAGCCTCAATTTCATTGTCTCTCCATGCGAGGGACATTTCTCTCTCTACAAACATTATTTCGCAAATCCCAATTGTGAGAATGTGCAAAAATAAGTTCCAAAGGTGGTGTCCAAATTTTGGGAAAATGAATTTGAAAATAAGAAAGAGCGTAGAAACATAGTAAATGTAAAAAATGACATAATATGTCTCTATTTATAGATAAAGTACTTTTAGTCTATTATATACTCTATTTTTCTTTATTTTATTATTTTATAAAAATGAACTCTATTTTACTCCCTATCAAATGAATAAATAAAAAATCTTTTTTATTTTTTGAAAACACATTTATTTTATTTACCTTAAAACTATTATTATAATTAATAAAATTATTTCTTCTTATTTATTTAATTATAAAAAGTTTATTATTTATCTAAAACTCTATTTATTTTTAAATCAAACCCTTTTTAATTTATTTTATGAAAAATAGGATGTTGCAACGCACTTGCATGTCCTCCAAGACCAATAAAATAGTTAACTTAATTAATTTTAATTTAAACATTATTCTAGAAATACCGATATAATTCAATAGTTTAAGTAAAAGTTATATTTAACAACATTGTCGAATAAAAAAATTCACCTATGAAATTGACTTAAATTATTAATAAATCAATTAATACATTTACTTGTATACCGAAATGATTGATTGTTTCATTAGTAAACTCCACAATCGTATATAAAAAACATATTTATTTATTTATTATATAAAGGTATATAATTACTATATTTAAAAATGAGTTTATGTTTCTTATAATTATAAGAAAAAAATGAATTTACTTATTTTTTATATTTATATAAGTGATCAAATTAGGTAGATAGTAATATCTCTGTACTTGATATAGTTATATATTTTTTCTTTATAAAAAATATTAGATATATATATATATATATATATATATATATATATAACTTATTTTAAATTTTTTGTAATGTAGAAATTAAAAAAAAAAAATCTTGATCCCTTTCGAATCGAATTTCTGACTCCACCCCTGCTGAGGAACTAAATTTGAAGTATTCTTGCAAAATTTGATAGTGATGGAGAATTTGTTTTGGGAAGCAAAGATATTCTCAACCATAGCTTGGCTTTTTCTCACTTACAAAGGACAAGGAATCTTCACCCTAATATCCTCGATTTAAATTTTCAGAATGTCGTGTTTTTTTTTTTTTTTTCAGAATGTCGTTGTATATCCAAAATCTACTACAAAATATAAATTGACTTATATGTAGATTATCAAATCATCATGTGGAATGTTCAGAGTTATTTCAAGTTGTAAAGAACATCAACTTACTTCGATATGTAGATAATTAATTTATATGGTTTTCAACATTTTAATTAAAAATACAGTAAAAAAGTTTTAATCAATATTTTATTCCATATAAAATATATTTTGTCTCGACAAATATTCAAAACAACAACCCGTGCTTCCCACGGTAACCCTTAGATATCATTCAAGTGCCGTTGATTTTTTATTCAGAATTCATATTCAATTACGTTTTTCTGAATTCTGATCTTTTGTTTCTTTACTACCGCACGCCTCATTCTTTCTTTGGCTGCCTGTGACGTAGGTGTAATATTATATAACCAACATTAAGATTTTCCATTACATGCTAAGGTTAAGTTTTTAAGTCTAAAAGAAAATCAGTCTTTGATCAGGTATCAATGGATGAAGGAAAAGAAACAAAGGGGACAAGAAGTAAAGGAGACACAGAAGAGGAGAGGGACAGGTTGGGTAAGTTGCCTGAAAATGTTCTGCTCCATATAATGAATTTCATGGAAACAAGACATGCTGTTCAGACTTGTGTCTTGTCTAAACGATGGAATAACCTTTGGAAAAGTCTCACTACTCTCACTTTCCATCACTTTCGAAGAATCAACGTTAACAAATTTGTATCTCGGGTTCTGTCAGACCGGGATGATTCCATTTCACTACTTAATCTTTGTTTATCCGGCCTCGATCAAGCTGAATCCGGACACTTGATTTGGGCCACGAGATATGCTGCCTCACACAATGTCCAGCAATTGACGATCCACTTACCTTACAAATTTACAAACATACTCAATTGTTTTGACCCTCTCACTTTGTCCTGTCCGTCCTTGACATCCCTTGAGCTTCACAAAGAATGTTGTGGCCCTCCTTTGGAAATTCCAAAATCTCTGCAGTTACCAGCGTTGAAAAGCTTGCTCTTGGAATATGTCAGTTTTACTGCAACTGACAATGGCTGCGCCGAACCCTTTTCAACCTGCCACTCGCTAAATACTTTGGTCCTATGCTCTTTGCACATTGATGCAAAAGTACTCTTCATATCTAATTCTAACCTTTCCATTTTGAACCTGAAAGACCTGAAGATCTTGGACACCATTCAACAAAAAATTGTGTTTTCTACTCCAAATCTTAGTTCTCTCACAATCACCAATTATTTAGGTTTCAGTCATCAACCATTCTCCTCCACATGCAATCTTTCGTGTCTTGAAGAAGGAACTATTCACACCACTACTTATATATCTTACTCGGTCTTCATAGGCTGGCTGCAACTCTTCGCTAATGTAAAGATATTGAAACTTTCTTACGATACCCTGAGAATACTGAAAGTAAGTTTTCTTTAGTTTGTTTTCTCCTCTCCTTTTCTTTTTGATATAATCCTCATGTGATTCCTGCATTGTTATGCCAAAATGTTTTGTCTATACTCAAATCCTGCATTTCACTAAGTCAATTAAAATTTATCTTCAATTGACTCTCATTGTGTAGGATCTATCAAATCATGCTACAACAAGAACTCAACCTCCGTGCTTTGCTAGATTGGAGTCATTGAAAGTGAAAATTATCCCATACCTAGAAATGTCTGATGAAGAAGTAAACAGGGCAGTGGAGTACTTCAGAACTCTACTAATCAGAGTTGCTGTCATAAATCGCTGGAACTTACAACAATGTGCGTAACTCTTTTGGTAAAAATTACAATTATTCAATTTTTACTCCATTTGATGTTTCCCTTTCTTGCTGATGCTCCCTTCTTAGTTCTTACAACAAATATAGGGTGGTTTGATTGTCATTGTTTGTATTTTTTTACTGGAGGTGTTTTTCTTATTTGGCTTTGAAAGATGAATTATTTTTTAAGAAAACTTCACTGTGAGGAATGTGTCTAAACATACAAATTTTTTTATTCCTTAGAGGTGGTTAGTAACTTTGAGTGCCCTTAAGATTCTAAATGAAAGTTGCTTTAGTTTTATCCACTACTACAAAAAACAGTTTTAACATTGGCTTATTAACATCGGTTTTGTACAAAACCGATGTTAAGTTAAACGCGGTGGTATATTTGTAACCTGCCTTTTAGATAATCCTTCTAAATATATCTCTTATTTCACACATGATATCCCTTCTGTCCTATACTTATTACCAATACATAACCTGCCTTTTAGATAATCCTTCTAAATATATCTCTAATTCACTCTTTCGGTATTTGTTAGTTTAGAAATGATAGATATTTGAAGGCTTGCTCAAGAAATGTGTGACACCCTCTACCCCACACATATATATACTAATAATAAAAAGAATAAAAATATGAAGTAATTAATAATTTTTAAAAACATTTAAATAAAAGCATTTTAAAAGAGTAAAAGGTTCACATTTGCTTTAATATTTGTAAATAAAACTTATAAAAACACATATTCGACTCAAAGCAAGGTCGTCAAAGTTTACAAAAGAAATTTTGTTAAATCATTGAGGTAAAAGAAAATAAAATAACATCATGCAATTAAAATAAAAACTCATCTCCAATGTCACATCCTATCAGAGCATTGAGTCTCAACATCTTTTAGTACGGGGTTCTTTAAAGTCATTCACCTAGTCATCTGCTCCCATGAATACAAGGTTTGAGATCATTACAGGATCCAAACACAAATAACACTCAAGGAGTGAATTATCACATTTCTAAAAACAATACAAATAAAAAAAGATGTAATCAAAATAAATTATGGAAGTAATTATAACATAGCTCAACTTAATACAATCCACGTCACTTCATCACTTTATCATTTAAAATTTATTTTTCAATCACTAATCACATTACGCATGAATCACATACTAAGGTCAAGACGTAATAACACTCATCAATTTCATAATAAACAATTAGCAAGCGTTTTGCAACATTTATACTAAGACTCAAGCCTATATGCAATGTAGTACCATGTCAGTGAAAAATCACCATGGGACGCTTAGGAGTACATAACAAGACACACCACACAATGAATATGTCAGGTCACTCTCACTAAGTAAAATCATAAGGTGACCAGTCAGGGTTACTCTGTTTTGCGAGAATGCTTCAACCATATGAGATCAACACTCAAATTGAGTGTCTTTACCCTCAAGGCTTAGACTCTGAAGAATCTGTTAGGGTTTCGCCTTCCTGATTCAAGTCCAACCCCTAAAACAATTTTTTTGTACGCAAACACTGCTCATGAATTATACAATACCCACGACCTCACACTCGTGTTTCAAACATGTTTAACACATTGTGCTACAATTTAACACTGGTTCCAAACTAGGAATCCTATGCTTTCCCTATAACACTGTGCATAAACACTTTTCTCAAGATAACTACCAGTCGGATTATTGTATAATTCATAACTCACAACACAAGTATTGTCACATCGAGTGTTAACCACTCACTTAATCATAATCAATTTCATATCCATAATTTTAACATCTCATAATGTCACAATCCACCATCACATGTTTACGTGTATCTCGTAAATTAACGCATGTTCAACTTTGCACTTATACTAAATTTCAATAACAATGTTATAATCTTAAAGCAACATGTTATTTTACAATTCATCACATATTCAATTTATAGACACACACAATTTCAATCACAAATTCATGATCCTAATATAACCATTTATCACAATAATCTTTTCTAAAACACAAACAAATTATACAAAAATATTTCTCGCAACAAGGGAAGTAAAATTCCTCAAACAATTTCACATAATCATACATGAAAAATTATAATACAATAAACATTCCAAAATAAACCTCAATTTGATCCTTTAAGGACCTCTACACATGTTCATTCTAACCCTAATTGTGATAAACTCACCCCTTACTTCTAAGCGGGCTCATGTATGTAGTCCGGCAATGATAGCAACACCTCTAGTGGTTGTCTATGATTCCTCGAGCTTTTCTTATGTTTGTTCTATTAGGGTTTTCAAGCGTTAAAGAGAAAGAGAAGGGATTGAAGCCTTCATTTCACTGTCAACATGAGAGACTAATTTCTCTCTGCAGAAACATTGTTTCGCAAATCCCAACAACGAGACTGTGAGGAAATGAGATGTGAAGGTAGTGTCCAATTTTTACGACAATCCAACGGTTAACGAATCAATGATCATAATTTTACTGGAACATGTTTGGATGTATGCGAGAAAAGAAAAAACTTAGTGAGAGGGACAAAGAAGGTTTTGGGAGGGGAGAAGGGAAAACGAATGTTAGAGAAAAAGAAAGCATAGAGATATATCCTCAGTGTGAGGACTGACTCATTTGCCTCTAGGATAATTCCAGCCTATTATTTACTCCATTTTTTATTTATTATTTTATAAACAAATACTCTATTTTATTTTCTATCAAATGAAAAAATTAAATATCCTTTTTATTTTCCTTCAAACCATTATTTTAATAAAATTATTTTTCCTTATTTATTTAATTATAAAAACTTTACCATTTTTTTAAAACTATTTATTTTTAACTAATTTTTTTTAATTTATTAAAAAAAATGAGGTGTTACAAATTAAAATGTGTATTGGTATTCTTAGATGAAAATATTACAATCCCAAATTCTATTTGCCAAATTATCAAAATGCACTTTTAATTAACAAAAGGTAGTTTATAATGACCGTGTGAATGAAACATACATAACATTTCCATTTGATTTAATCATTCAATTGATACATGATGGAGTATGTAACGTGTTATGTTTGGGTGCTCGCACATGTGTTTCGATTATTCTTTCTGCACACACGTTTCCTTTCTTCTTATTTTTCTCATGCAATTTGGTGTACTGAAATGGTTAATTTTTTAGTCTTAATATTTACATTTCCGAATGAAACAAGGAATTCTTTTCATTGTGGTTTGGAACAGGTCTTTTACTTTTCTTTTTCTCCCTTTAGAGTTGACGAATTCAAAACAAATATATGCAATTTAAAACAAAAATAAATTTTGGTAAATAAATATTCGTTTATTAATTCACAATAACTATAAATAATAGAGTATAATGGTGATACACTTTCATAGTTTTTTTTCTCTCTAAATAATATAATGAATCATTATATTCATGTAAGTTTATTTGCTCATTTTATCACTGAGTTTTCATCATTTTTTTAATTTTACTATTCAAGTTTAATTCTTTTAAACTTAATCATCATGTTTCTTTTTTAATTTTTTTTTGTCTATTTTACCATTATGTTGGTATAAAAAACAATAACGTTTCTAAAAAGATTGACAACAAAGATACGTACTTTTATTTTTTTTTATTAAACGTTTTTAGTGGCAGTTAACATTGGCAAAATGAAAAAAAAATGAAAACTTGAATTGTATTTTTTTTTAAATTATGATAGTTGGATAGTAAAATCTAAAATATGCAATTAAGCCATTAATTTAACGAAATCATTTAGTAATAGTTAGCAATATATATACACTCATCATCTCTTAAATAGTAAAATAGTAAATGCTTTAGTACATACAGATGAGAGATCAAAATAGTAAAAAAAAAAAAATGCAATATTCAAATAAGAAAGCCTTCCAAGGCACATATTTTGTTATGACTAATTCATTACTATAAAATTAATCTACCGAAGGAAATGTGGTAGGACATACATTTTGTAGTTTAGATCTCAGACACAGCACTTCTATGTGCTTGTCCCTACCTACTCTTACATGATTAAGAAACTCATACGCCCACCGTTTCAGTCATCATTGCGTGCCTAACGTTATCATTTTGGAAACACAAATGGAGCCAAACGGCTTTTAAATTTGTCACAAGCCATATCATATATGACACACTCTGTCAATGTCACTTTGTGGCAATGCTAGCAATTGACTTAGATTTTTCCTATTCGAAAGGGTATTGTATTGCAAGTTTAGTTAAGCATATTTTAAAATCAATGATTTCGATCTTGTAATTTTTATAATTGAAAAATTTTGTTCCTCTTTATGAAAATTTAGATAAATGAAACAAAATTTACCAATTATAAAATATAAGTGGACTAAAATTATCATTTTTAAAGCATAAAGACTCAGACCAATTTGAACCAAAATTTGAAAAACCTAAACTAAAGCACACAGTTATCCTGATAAAAATCATGGTATGTTAGTAACACTTTTCTAAAAAAAAAAAAGAAAAATCACTTTTAAATCCTTAACCAATATCTAATGCATTGGTGGTTAATGTTTGTTTTTCTATATAATAGAATCAACATTCCTCAGCTTCCTTCATTCTCTTTCATTAGGGTGCTCTAGGATGGGATGTTTTCCGGCTTGTTTTGGTTTATCCAAGAAAAGAATGCGTCCAAAGAGATTCCACAGATTATAGCTGAAGTCCAAGTAAATCTGAAACCCCATCTTCCTTCAGTAGTCTTGTTTTGTTCACATTTTGTACCATTCAAGAACAGTCAGTATATCATTGTATCATCATGGGTTTTTTCATGCTTTTGTAGTTTTGTAGTATATCAGTTTAATGAAGAGGGATTCTCTCCCATCTTGCAGAAATATGGACACTATGAACCGCAGGAATCCTGTCTCACTGTGAATCATGCCATCACAGAGCCTCATTGTCCCACTTTCTGAGTTCATGTTAGTTAGCTCTTATCTTTCTCTTATATGAGCCTAACCTCAATGTTTACCAGATTTTAGATAATGAGGAAGAAGTGACAACACTAACAGAGAAAAAAGAAGGATATGCAGTTTCTCATATTGAAGTATAACGTAGTGAAAAGACGAGCATGTGAGTTTTTTGAACTGTATTCCTTGGTGGCAGAAGAAAGAATAAAGAATCTTAGTTGGTGAGGAATTGAGTGCAAGTTGTTATGAAAGGGATGAGTGAATTGTATTTGTGTGTAATTCTTGTCCTGTGAGGTTCTGTCTTTGTTTATGCATTCATATTTCATGGTGCACCTAATATATCTAACATAAGTAGTATCTACTCTAAAATTTGAAATTTACTTACATTCCGGAAGCATGTTAAAAGTGAAAAAAATCAGTCCAATAAAATATTAATTTTTAAAGACTTATCTATCTCATGAGAACTTCTCATATAATAGTTGAATTGATAAAATTCAACTTCTACAATAGGTTATTGTCAAGTCAAGCACATGGTGGAGTAAATAGATTCCCAAATAGGATAGACTCTTGTTTAGACAGTTTGTACAACATAAATTGATATGAAGAGTAGATTCACATAAAAAGTATAACTGAATATAAACGTTTATTCAACAGCAAAGATGCAAGCAGTACACAAGGACTGTTTCAGCATAATTATTTGAGAATGAATACCCAAATCATGAAAACTTGTTCCATATATTGAGGAACCAAAAAAACAAAAGGAAATATTTAATAGTTGTGTCTCCTCTTTAATTTAGAAAGATTATGATCAAAGCCATTGAGAGCACAGCTTTTACAGTATCAGTAGATGGGGGTAAGCATGAAAGCCATCTCCGCTGTCCAAATCATATTTCTATCATGTGTATTTTGATCTACATCCAAGATCCCAAAGTCCCTCTATGAAATCATCTCAAAACCCAGTATGATGAACTGGATCCATGGCTTGGTAGACATGAGAAACTGCTTGTCTTGGTTTATTGGACTGCTGGTCCCACCTCAAAACACAGATCAAACCTGTCAAGTTGTCATGTTTTGGTTGTAATCAGGGTTGGCAAGCCACAATAATGTCCCCTGATCCAGCAGAGCTTGAGACAATTATGAAGATGGTTTCTACATTATTGCACAGATGCAAGAATCTGAATCCTCATCTTCTGAATCACTGACATCACTGCAGACACGTTGGGAGACCAAATGAGAAATAATTCTTGTATATCTCAATAAATAACACATAAAACTGATTGTCATACTCAATTACATTGTGTTACATTGAAGTTGTATTGCAAATGCATAAAAAAAACCCTTAATTTTTTTTCTTTCCTGCTGTTTTTTCCTTTCCCTTTTCTCTAGGCAAAATTAAATTAGCTGACAGAATTTTTAAGTAGATTTCAATGCATCCTTAACTCCACCATCATAGCAGCAGCTCCTATATTTTTCGTACATTGTATGAACTACACATCTAATTACACAAGTTCAGTAGATCAAGAAAAAGATGAGATGAAACTAGTCTATTTTTTCTCAAAATGATTATAGTTGGTCACTTCAAGCCATATATATGGCTTCAATGTTTTTTTTTCCTTCACATGAAACAATAACAATCCTTGAAATTTACTATTTCCCATATCAATTTTTCCTCTATCACTTTCTCCCAGAGTTTCTAAATGTCATAAGTTTTATCCCCATAGTTTCTATAAGTGTCGCCATAAGTTCAACCGTGTTAACAGATGCAGCCTTGCTTGTTGCCTTTCCCATATAAATAGGAATGTGCTTCCCACATAATATTGTCTCCTGAGTCTCACTAATAACTAACAGTGACCAATAAATCTTCCCTCGATACAGAGCCGGTTATTCTTAAGAATCCAGCCAAGGAATTACAGCATTTTCAACTTCTTCATGACATGAGCAAGCAGAATGAAATTCCACCTTGGAATTCACTATCGTAAGTACCAACTCTCTGCATTTTTACAAGTCTGTGTCAAAGTAAAACACGTTTTAAATACACTCCTCACCAAAACCAACTAGCTCGCATGTTTGCCACTTATTCTCCTTATTATCCCATCATTCTTATTCCTATCTTGAACAAAATGCAATAGATCTTAAATCTAGTATTTCACTGCATTCTACCTTTTACATTCAATAACCACAAAGATAATAAAAATGAAACACAAAGGAAGGCAAGGAAAATGATTGAACAGGTATAAAACAAGCCTTACTCCTGCGATTTCAGTATCACCCCTTTTATTCTAAATTGATGAAATTCATAGTAGTTAACTAAAAAAAAAGATAATGGGTTTCATGTTTTTCAAAATGTGTCATTAGTGCAAATGCTTTATGCTCAAGACTCAAGAGTCAAAAACATAATAAATGACTTTTAGATAGTCAAAAACTCTTCTGCTAAAGAAATTGTGATGCATAGGTGGGAAGCTAGTAAGGAATCAGATAATTCTAATATATTGTTCCATGGCCCCTGGAAAAATTTTACCCATTCATACTTGTCCATCAAACAGACATCCAATATTTAAGGAGACACACTGATAGCAGGAACACTCAGTATTGGTATTCCTGCGATATTTCTCAAATTAACCTAACTGTTGCCAGCAACTTACATTGACATTTTCTAATTTAATTGTAGTACAATAAAAAAAAAAAGCCTTACTAAATTAAATGTTTAGCAAACTTGGAGTTTTGATCATTGAAAGATTGTTAGCACATTGATTTATCCTTCCAAAGATCATCTCTATGTATCAGTTAACAACAATGGCTTTGCAAATGCTAACGCTCAGGTGATCAGAAGATTTAAAGGTCTTCATATATTTTTTTGGTTAAGATCTAACACATGGAGAGATCAGAAATATGATTTGGAAAGAAAAGATGGTCTATGGCATATAAAATTCTGTGCAAATCCTAAAAGCCATGGGTTTATAATTCAAAAAGCACATAGCTAGTAATTTACAAGTCTGCACAATGCTAAATCTATAAAAATGAATATTTTTTCTAATTTAAACTCTAATTTATTGTTCTTTAATCTTTTTCAATTTGCCATAAATGCTAAGAAGCAGAAGACAAGTGTTCAAAGTTTTTAAATACTGTCATGACATAAGAAACTTGTTAGTCAACAGGAGAGGGTTGCTATTAACCGAGGACAAAATATACTGCACTTAAATGAGGATTAGTTAGTAAATGAGGGTGACACAAACTAAAACACCTGGAGTGCCCTCCTAATTCCAACCCAATTGAGTATCTGTCAAAGAAAACACCATCCAAAAGTACCATTTACAGATCATCACAATGAGAATCATAAAATAGACGACCCTGCAGTAAGGCCTAAGTGAACTCAGCCATACAAAGTAGTTGGAATTCAAACTTATTAGGTCAAATCAAACTAAGATCTGATATAAAATCTAAGCCATGACATGGTACCCAGGCCAACCTGTAAGAGTGTAGTAATTCTAAAGACCCAAACTCAACCTAAACCCATGAATTATTTTTCTTTTTTTATAAAAAATTGCTGCAAAAATCAAGTTAAAACTATAATTTTTTAGTTTTTGGAATAAAAAAAGTTAATTAAAACAAGATAAACCCATTAATTAAGTTGAATTTGACTTGTTTTCCTTTTTGGGATAGAAAAGAATATAAAACATAAAGGTCACAAGTTCCAATTCATGTGTTGGAAACTTTCAGCATTGGGAGAAGGTCCAAAAGTCAAACAACAAAACAGTGAAAAGAGAAGGGAAAAAAGGACCAAAAATGTCTAAATTAAGAGGAATGTACTGGTTCAGAGAACATTTAAAGAAACAACAAAACTAAACATCCACTAATTATCAACGCACAAATATTATGTGAGTATTATAAACATTAAACGTAATCAGCTTCTCATTTCTACTCCAACTTGAAGTTCTGACGGAGACTACAAAAGCTTAATTACCTTAAGTTGATCCAAATACTCCTAAAATAAAATATAGGTAATTTCAAACAAATGAATGAAATGGTGATCATCATAAACACATCCGTATGGGTAATGAACAAGATGACAGACACCGAAGTTTCAACAAACTTCATTAACACATTCCGGAAGAAACTTAGCTTATTTTCTGCAAAAGATATCACCTTTACCATCACAAACCACTACATGGATTTACAGACATGTCATAACTACCCTACACAACATAAATTTAGCAAAAATTCACGACATTACCCAAATTAGGAAGAGCAAAAACATGTCAACCTCTTCTTTCCTCTTCCTACAGCAACACAAAACTGAACTAGCCAACTAGTGCATAACAAGTGTTCCAGTTACAATAACCAAGAGAAAATTCAAATCATAATAAAATTGCGAACAAGTTACCATAAAATGAAAACAAATCAAGACAAAAACAGAACAATTCAAATAGCCAACCCAAATTCACCAAGATTTACCGAATTGAAAAAACAAAAAAAGGGGTACCTTGGCTCATATTCCAACACCTCAGCAAGCTTGTTTCCATTCCTATCATTCCACTGCACTTTCCGGCGAGTCTTTTCACAGTTTCTGGACATGCCACCTCTCCGAGGAGGCAACAAAGAATTGGAATCACTATCATCTTCTCCGTTGACATGATCTTCAACCTTTTCACAAACCAAAGAAGATGTCACCACAGGTTTATGTTTATCCATGAGGCAACCATTAATATCCTTAGAATCCATATCCACCAACAACCACACACAAACAGACACAGACACAAAAATGCAAAAATTTTCAACCCAGAAAAGATTTAGAACAATTTAAAGATTTGGAAGAGACTCAGTTGACTAAAAACCATGCTCCAACTTAAAAATCTGAAAAAAAGATAAAAACTTTGGATTGGAAGAACAAATCTAAGAAAGGTCAAAGCGTTCTCCACGACGGGGATATGGAGAAATCAGTGGAAACAAACAATGAGAAGGGGAAAAAATTAAAGTGGGAAGAAATTTTGAGAAGAGAATCTCAGTGTAAAGATTGGAAATTTATTTTCTCGAGAAAATGAGGGAAAAATGACAACCCATCATCGGATTTTATTTATTTATTAGTAAAATGGGAAGAAAAATCCCAACACGAAAGAGCTTGAGAAAATAAACAAGTTGCAAACAACTTGTACTTTTTCTTAACTGCTTTTGCATAATATTTATGTAACTGTAACAGTAAAATTCTCCGTTAACAACCCAGAGCTGAAACGTTAAATGGTAAAATTGAGAACCCAATATCAGCTGCTAAATACCAAAATAAAAGTATATAAATATTTTCTTACACTAATTATCATAAAAAGTAATAAACTTATAGCATGTGATTGGAGTGTGAATATATAATTATTTTTCTCTTTATAAAACTAATTGAAAAAATAATCAAATTATGAAAAATTAACTTGAAAGTTGAAAATGAAAAGCAAGTTAAAAAATTAATGGTAAAATATACTAGGTTAAATTAGATTGTTTTTAAAATTAGAATTGAAAACCCAATATTGATTTTTTAAATAGAAAAATAAAAAGTATATAATTTTTTATATTTGAAAAAATTAGGTAAAAAGATAACTAAAAATTAAAAAAATAATTAGAAGTTGAAAAATTAATTAATAGTTGAAATTTAATATCTGAAAGTTTTCGCAAAGATGATTCTAATTTATATATCATGTATGTTTATGGTAATTTGAATTGATTAATAGTATATACTAAATATAGATTATACCTTTTTTTTTATTGTGTATGAGTAATATTATTTATTCAATAAATTTGATTGATTGACATGTGTAATTGAGGAAACAATAGCGGGTCCGATAGTTGCACATTAAATTAATTTATTAAATTATAAGTATTTAATAAAAATTATTTATTTAAATAATCCAAAAATATAAAATTGTATAAATAGACATATTTATATGAAAATTTTATTTTAATGTTATTTTATTGATTAAAAATATATTTTGTGTATATTTAATTTTAGTGGTTAATTACTTTTAAATTTTATATTTTTTATTTATAAATCAGTTATTTTAATTACCTTTTTTACTTTCAATTATCTTAACTTTTTCATGTTATTAAACTTATACTATATTTTAATATATTTTCAATCAATTTAAAATAAAATAAATTAAACATACTTTTAGACGTATTACTTTCATTATATTAATAGTGTAATGATTAAAATAAATAATATAATATAAAAGTATTCAAACAATTAAAAAGAACAAAAGTAAATTGTCATCTATCAATATCAAATCGTATAAACTCATAATAATAAAATAAAATATTGTAAATAATAGTATGATGGTTTAAATAAATTGTGTAATTTAAAAATATCTAAAAATAATAATAAAATAACCTTGGTATCTTTACTCTGTATCATATTTTTATACAGCGTAAAAATATCTTTATCAATCATTTAACTCATTTTTATACAGTATAAATATCTTTAGATTGTATTTAGATAAATGATTGATATTTATATTATAAATCATTTTAAAATAATTTAAATTTAATGACTTTTTAAAATATCAATCATTTTTAGTTATATAGTAATCTATAATTAGATGACACTATAACTTATATATTTAAAAATACTCATATTATTATTTGAGTTATATAAAAAAAATTCTGTATAATGCACATGTTAAAACACTATTTTAAAATATATAAAAGAAATACATGAAAAAGTGTTTTTAGGATAAATTGAGAAGTGCTGGAACATATAAACTTAAAAATAAATAAATAAAAACAATTTTGAAACAAAATTTGGAACAAGAAAATAATATTTACTCAAGAAATCATCACTCCTAGAAGGGTTTATTTTTTAAGTTTCTCAAATAAAAAATTATTTTTAGTTTCTCAAAGTAAAAATTAATAAACACTTTTTTAGTCCCTGTCCTCTAATAAAAATTTGTATGTTTAAATTTTGAGAGGGTAAAATATATAAATTTTTATTCGAGAGATTAAAAAAAATAGACTCCTAATTTGAGACACTAAAAGTATGATTAAGCTTAAATTTAATCTCGATTTATATCGTTAGGGTCGTAAGTTTGTCCTTGTAAAGATGCTTGATAATGAATTTAGGAAGATTTTAATTCTTAAATGTAAGACTTTATAACTATTGGAATAAACCCACATCCAAGACTAAGAAGCAAGAGTAGCCTAAGTCATCATTCTAGAGTCTACATGCATGCATGGTCACCATTGGATATATTATCTGCTTAAATGTCCCATGAACTGCCATAATTTTATTTTTATAAAAAGTATCTCAATAAATTTAAAAAAGAGAATATGTATAAATGATTTTTAATTTTAACTTGTGAGACTTAACTATTATTGAAACATGTATAAAAAAAATATTATTAAAAGAGATTTAATTTGATACTTACAGGTACAATTTAGAGGATACTTGAAAGATTAATTAGTATCATAGTCCCCAAAAAAGAAAGAAAGAAAAAAAATATTCCATGTCCATGTGACATGAGCAAGAAGTGTGGTACGCTGGAATGGCTAAGTGTTAGCGTCTAACCCCAAAAGTAAGTGGTCCGGTGTTGCTGTTGCTCTCACACCAATTGTCCTTTTCAAGTTCAAAAGAGTGGGGTTTAATTTCAACGTTGAGCAATCAGAGAAACCCTTCTGCATTCTTTTGCACACCCCGAAAAAGCAATCCACTGAACATGGACGCAAAGATCCTGATAGCATTAAAACAGTAATTTTTGACCAATATTTGTCATATATATTTTACTTTTCGATTACGATAGATTTTGTTCAAATTATTTTCGAAAACATAATCATATACACTTCTTTTATTGTTTCAAAATATTTAATTTTGTAAATAATTCATTTTCGTCTATAAATTTAACCAAATATTTTTAATAAAATTTCTTTTTAATCGTATTTTTTCATCATTAAAATCCAAACTCAAATTTTTGCTTAGAAAATTGATTTCAATTTTACATAGACTAATGACATATTAATTAAAAAAAATACTTCTCTAAAAGTTAGAAAAAAAAACATTTCTCTAAAATTTCTCCACCAATTCATGATGTTAGAATACTTCTCTAAATTTAAAATATTAGAAGTGGAACATTTTATATCCAAGACTCTGATATCAATATCATGTTGCTAATTAATAAATTTATTCATCATGAATGATAAAAGATGAACATTTCAATGTGTAGGAAGGAGTCAATCAGAAGGGAAAGTGACACAAAGAAAGGATCATGAAAAGGAACAAATGTTGAGTGGAAGAGAGTGGCTTCAGGGATTTGCTTCAAAGGTTACCAAACATGATTGCAACACTGAACTTAGATTTTACTCAAAGCTCATACAACCAAAAACGGTTGAGAGGGCCGGATCTCAAATTAAATTGTATGTTCACTTTAACAATACAAAATATTCACACAATCTCAGAAGAGGAGGAGAGATCGAGTTATATAAGAATGGCATGCATAGAGAGAGCATCTCCAGCACTGAAGCAAATACTGCTCAAACTTTGCTGGTAATAAGAGGTTATATATGAAAATTAACTTTTAGGAAACACTGCCATGTTTGCTAGGTCTTATCTTTTTATTATATATGTTGGTTAAAGTTTTTCTAATATGCAGCACATGGTTTTGTTGTTTTTGTATGTGTCTGTTTTTGTTCTTTTCTTTTCTTTGGTTAGTTTTTGTTGAAGGGAAAGTGCAAAAGATAAAGAATGAAGCAATTTCATTATTGAAAATAGTTTTAGTAAAGGAATTATATAATATACTAATGTTTGTTTGTATTTGGAAAAATATGCATTTAAACAAAAATTTGTTCAGCATGTGACACGTGAGATTGATATATTACTAATATAAGTTGAGCTTCAATATTTATTCCATGTTTGATTAAAGTTACTATATATTAATACAATCTTAGTTCTTTTTAAAACTCTTGACTTATTTCTCTACATCACATTTTGAAGCATTTTTTTCTTCTAAAAAGTTGTCTTTTCCTTATTTAGTAATTTAGTTAAACATATATATAGGTATAATAAGTACATAGGTATATTTAACAAATAAAAATGTAATGTGTTTTACCGTTCTTACTTTTTTTATTATATATATATTAAATGAATTATGCGTGTTTGAAGATACTATATTGAAATGTATTATAAAAATTTGTTGTCTTATTTTTTTAATTTTATTAAAAATAACAAACTTATTTCTAGAAAAAATTATTAAATTAAAATACATTTCCTTTTTTTAAAAGGAAATGCATTTCTTTTTGACAGATATTAATACATATTTGTTTTTTGCCTCCTCCTCACTGCGTCTTTTAAAACTGTACCTTATCTTATATATAATATTGTCTCTTAAATATGTAGTTAAAGATTTGATTCTTGATTTGTGCATATGAAAAAAATTTGTTAGGAAAAATCAATTACTTAAATGAATATTAATATTTGGAGTGACTAGTCCATGACTCCCAACCCAACCGAGGGATGTTCCAGATTCATCCCAAAAAAGAATGTATATGCAGTTTAAATAGTTTTTTTTTCTACATTTTGTTAAACATGTAAAATATTTTTCGAAATGAAATCCTCATAAACTATTTTTAGTAATTTCCTAAGCTTGGTTTTATTTTGTGCTAGAACAAAAGAAAACAAAAATTATATTATGCAGGATAAGATAGCTCAGAATAATCATGTTATTATTGTAGAAGTATCTGGAAAGAGAATGAAAAACAAGTTTCATCATCATATTCTATAGAAAAGAAAAAAAAAATAGTTTAAACATCACGTGTTACCAAAAACTTGAAAGTTGCAGAATATCTCCCTTTCTGACAGCACTAGTGTAGTGTTTGATATGATTTTGGCAGACCTAAGATTCATTTTCCAGGTAAGAAAAGCATGGTTGTGTCTGCTGAAAATCTCACTGATTGGAGGAAGTTGAAATATCATCACCTGATTTGATTTGTCGTTGCTTTTGAAGTTTTGTATACATTTGGTTAGGTAATAATCAATTTTTAAAAAAAATTGGCAAAGAAAAAGTTATACCAAATCAATGATATTGACAAGATAAATGTTAAATGGAACCACTTATTTATCATTTTATATAATAATGTCGCAACATCAGCAAACGTGTACAAATCACGATAAAATAGTTGCTTATGTGGTAACCATCATTACGAAAATAGCATTAACTATTAAGTGTTTGTCCATGTCATGACAGTGCTGAGAAGCCCCTGGAGATTGATCATCACTTATATGAATTTGGGTCAGTGGAGTACCATATTCAGGTAAAACTCTATTTTCTTTCATTTCAAACAAAATATTTCAATAGTCAACCAGGATTGCATGAAAAGAGAGAATGTACATGAAAAGAGAGAATGTACACAGTTGGAGGTGCTTCTCAATGTATTATTTTGGTTGTGTGCAAATCTTTAGATTTGTTAAGGATTTCAAATTGAAGTTTTAACAAACATTCTCAGTAAGATTTGACTATTTGTGCTATGTTTACAGTCTCAAGCCTCTAATCCACAAGTAGCTTACTTGTCAATATCAATGCCACCTCTATGCCATGGAGTCATACAAAATGAACTTTCTTCTTACACCATTGAAATGGTAAAGGGTCTTTGTCCAAATGTTGTGGGGATTGCAGAGCCAGCCAAAGAAGGATATCAACTTACTCTGAAGCTTAACCTTAATCAGATTCCACAAAACAAAGGTTTGTTTCCCTTAACTACCAACTTGCAGCATGGTTGCCACCCTTCCACTCAACTAAATAACATTGGTGATTGCAAACATTTTATTCATACAATAACAATGGCAATGATGCCATTGCATAGTAAAAATGTAGATGCAATAATGTTTGGCTATCTAGTTTTCCTTCTATTTAAGAATTAACTAGTGAATTCAAAGTTAATGTTCCTCACACAATTTTTCATGAACTGTGCATAACTGTTGATATTGGTACATGCTACATTTGGATTCAGGCCATATACTTCCTTTATAGTTAAACATATATCCAACATGGAACGGATAATTTGAATAACTATTTAGAGAGGAAACTCCAGAATATCAGCATATGGTATACAAACTAAATACACATCTTGTGACATTTTAAATACTCAAGTATGACATATATTATCAAGCTGGAAAGAAGAATTATAATAGTCCAAGGACAACCTAAAGATGTTATTAATATTCGGACAGTCCAAAAAAACAAATATAGTCTAGAAAGAAACTTCTTGGTGTGTAATCCGAGTAAAAAAAAAAAAAACAGAAATGAACATTGTATGCAGCTTATTAGTAAATGGTCTCACAGTCTCACATAATCTCTAACTTGAAATTTCGAACTGTCTGATGATGCCAAATTCTTGTTTCAGACTATGATAAGGTCATTAAGGAGATTTCAACAGTACATTCAGTAATTCTGAGTTCACAGCTGAAAGAAATATTGTGGAACGTGAATTTTGATGATGCACTTCAGGGGATGTACAAACCCATCAAACTAGTCTACCATCCAAAAGACCATTTCTTTCTCATTAGGCAGGTAATTCTTAGGTAATCAAATTTTTTAACCTGTCAAGTCAAATGCCATAGAAGAAAAACAAGAAAACAAAGTATAACAGGACCTTCGATCAAGAATACTGTAATACATGAAATGGCATCATATAAACAATGTAAGGTATATGTATTTCAACTTTCAAGTAACACCGTCATGTACTTTAGAAATTCAGAAGATAGTGAGAACCACGATCACTATAAATTTGTGAGGTATGCAAACAAATTAAGAAGAAATCTGACATATTATCTTCAATTAATTATTTCAATTTAGAATAACTTGTTGATTCTCACAAAATCGCAGTACAAATGGTCAACAATAACCACCCATGAAACATCCATTCCTTCTGTATTTTTTTTGCTTATAACAAATCCTTCTAAATTTAGTTATATTTCACAAAAAGAAGAAAAAATCAATAACCTAATAATCAAAGACAACTCATTACCGACTTTCTGGACTGTAAAAGTTATTCACATTTTAATCCTTTTCCATACTGATCAAATAATACATAATGTATGCAGCCACAAAGAATCATAGCGGTATTCCCAATTCGTTTTAGAGAAAAGTCAGATGTGATCATTGCAACGGCTTTCTTTCAGGTTGGTAGTTAAGAACGCATAGCCAAGTAATTTATTTTCCATTCAGTGTACTCTCAACTCATTTATTTACTATCCATGACAGGAGCTTGTGGATGTGGGAAGTTCAGATAAATGGGCCAAGGTACCACCTTGCAACTGGTCAGCCATTCCTCCACCAGAGTTAAGAGGAGAAGCTTTTGAGGATTTGAGTACCAATGGAGGGTTTTTTACTTTCGGTATACTATTGTCCTACAACAATTATCCCACGAACTACTTTCTTACAAGACATAAACTAATGACATAAACACACTTTTGAACTCAGTTCTTGCAAAAAAAAAAAAATCCCACAAAAGAATTGTTGAGTAAGATGGATACCAGGCATGTGAGACTGACAACTCTTTTATGTTTAACAGATATCTCTTCTCGCCATGTTGAAGGCAATAGGCTAGACAAAACTGTCTGGAATCTATTAAATTTTAATGCCTATGTTAGATACCATGTAAAGGTAACATCAATATTATTATTGCTTCCTAAGGTCTACTTTGTAAATCACTTGATTTCTGATGTTTCTGATTGACTTATGTACTACAGAGCACCAAAGGTTTTATTCAAAGAAGGATGAGGAAGCGTTTGGAAAGTTTAGTTGAGGTACATAAGCACCTAAATTGCAACATTAGGTTCATTGTCAGAACAAGGACATTCATATTGGCAACATTAAGACTTGAGACATATAGTGAGACCTAAATGGGACCCATTGTATGCTTAAAGTGACTACCAAAAGGCATTTCCTATGCCAGACACTATATTGTTTGCATAACAGACAGACATCCAACATCAATAGCTAAATCATCTCAGAAAAATGTTTATCCTTTTGTCTTACTTGCAGGTCCTGCACCAAACAAACTTAGAAGAAAATGAACAAACCAAACAACATCAAGGTTTGCGTTCTGCTAATACATTTCAATACTGACAATATAATTCAAAACTTAAGGAGACAAGCTATAGTATAAACTTGTTTTAGAAATATTCGTTAAAGGCTATACTGGTGAATTTTTGTTTAAATTGGACACCATATTAATGTTATAGTATACACTTGGTATTTTTTTTTATCCGTAGGAATCAAAGACAAGTATCGAGGGGTTTACAACAACTCATGCATCCTGTTCAACTATCTGAGTTAGACCCCTCGATACACTTGGTATTTATAGATAGGAATGAAAGCAATATAAAGTAAAAAAAATTGAGAAAGTTGTCTAACAGCATGTCAATTATTCATTTACTATTTATTTTCAACATGCAGTATATAGGTACACAAAGAAACTAGTGCGATCAGCAAAGTATGCCGTCTTGAAACAAAGATGGGGCACCTTTGGAAGAAAAATAAAGAGGATCCGTTTCCGACTTAAAATTCATGGATTTACACGATTTCGTCAACAATGGTTTAGGTTCCCAAAATTTTCAACGGGATATACAAAAATAGTGGAAAAATCTGCGTAGTTTTCTTATGTAATATATGCAGTTCATAGAGATGGTTCAAGAAAATAAATACTTCACTGCACTATTTTCTCATGCCTAACTATAAAATTTATTTGGACTTTCGACTATTTGATTGTAAACAAAAAGGAGGATATTCATGTCTCTAGAAATCTACCAAATTTGTAATTGTGGAAATATAATGCCAATGTCTAGCAATCATAATGAAGTTTTATACTGAAATGTTTCACACAAGATGAGTATCACTTCAAGAGGGGTTCCATCTAAATGTTTGATAGATTTGAGTATTCAAATAGAGAAGTGTAAATCTCACTTTTAATTACCATCATTGAATCCATTAATGCTCACCACGTACACTTATCTCTACATCCATTGCCTAATATAATCATATTAGAAGAACACAAGGAAACAACTCCAGTAGCTAAAAATCTCTCGGTTAAAGTTTAAGAACAAAAGTTTTCATCTAGAGTCATTGACAAACAACTGTTATATAGTTTAAAAAAATGCTAAGCAATTTGACACAATTATCACTGCACATTTAAAACAAGCCTTCCTTCACATCATAAACTAATAAACACAATAACCTATCAAAGTACAGGCACTCAAACTATTAATATGGCTCCCTATTACATATTTTTAGTTTTCCTCGTCAATTTCAATCACATCAAGCAATCTTTAAATGTGTTATGTTCTCCAACAGAAGACAAAACCAATACAAAGAAATATGACCTTAACCTTAATCCAAATGTCATAACTTTCATTCATTGTAATTGTAATATGTACACATATACAGTTCAAAATATCTTGGCAAGAAACAATTCTACAAAGTCAGTTCAACACAACAAACTAAAAAAATGTCAAAACCACATCCTACCATAAAAAAAAAATAGTTATTCAGGTCACAACACGACGAGACAGCGAAATAAAAAATTATCATAAATAAATAAATTATTTTCCAAAAATGAAAAACTTGAGTAATCGTCACCAACTTTTATTTAAGGAAAACGTCGAGAAAATAAAAAAAGGATAAGGAATGGTCTATAATAGTCATTTACCCTTACGGAAAATGTTAGTACCCCACACACCCGTCATGAAGACATCAACCTTTAACCTTTAATTGAGTGTGTTAAAAATAAAATGACTTTTAATTATTTATCTTTTCTTGAAAACATGAATTATATTTTATTATATTATTATTATTATCATTATTATTATTTTATTTAGAGAAGGAAATTAAATTTTTATTTTTTAAAAAAAGGATTTTATTTTTTTAGTTTTTTTTATTGACAAGAGATTTGTCCTCGCTCCTACTATCTCCAAGTACAATTAGGAAATCAGACTTACTTAGTTTTCTTAGAAAAAGAGTTTGTAATGTTGGGTTGATTTTATTTTATTATTATTTTTTAAAATATTTTGGGTTTTGTAGTAAACTTTGTGAAGTCAAGCAAGTCACATATCCAATATGACATTCACAAAATTTACTCATATTTTATTAAAATATCAAGCAAGTCGGAGACCCAACAAAGAGTGCGTGTAACATTAAGGGATTATTTATTTGAGAATATTACCATTTTAGAAAAGGCTTTTGTTGTGTGGTAAACTTTGTGAACTCAAGCAAATCGGAGACATATTCACAAAATTTACTCATATGTCATTGAAACACCACCAAACAAGTCGGAGACCCAATATGAAGTGTTCAGAGTGTAAGCGTATATTAAAGTATGATAATGTGAATTTGCAAAAATAAATAAATAAATAATTGACATAGTGGAAGGAAATCAAATAAATAGAATAGAAAGGGATAAATCAAAAGTGGGGACTACACTTAGTAAACAAATAAGATGAATAACGAGATCTTTACAATGCATTATTAATTAAATTAACTAGTTAGACAATGATAAAATAAAATCACATTCAAGAATAAAATAAACGATAGAGATGATAATAATAACAAATAAAAAAATAAAAAACAAAGAGTCATCCATTAATATTTATAATTTATTTTATTTATTATTTTTTTCTTTTTTTTAATATAACGAAAATATAACAATTTAACCAATTTCTTGAAAAATTCAAACTACGAATGTCTGAAAAATATACAAGCAGCAAAAATACACAGTGGCGAACCTATAACCATGTGAGGGTGTGCACTTGTACCCCCTCATTTTTTAAAATTCACCAAATTTGTAAATAAAATCTTATATTTTTATATTTTATTTCATCTATATTTATATAATTGAACCCACTAATTTCATTTTTTGTAATTTGCATCCATTGACTTAGCGTCTTGAATCCGCCACTGAAAATACACTATTTTGATGTGTCAAGAAATGACATACCTACCTCCACAATTTTTGGAAAAAGATCAAGCTGCTGATCAAGCTGCTCATGAACAGTAGTAGAAGGTATTGTGACTTCACTAAATGTGACACAAGATTTGGCAAAACTAAAATGCAATCATAGAATTAATGCAACATGAATTGAAGATTAGACACAAGAACTCTAAAGCGTTGAAGGGAGAAGCAAAAGTGAGGGGTTCTTAGAACATCAAAGTAGTGGCAAATCAGAGTAAGTTAGAGAGGGTTCAAGGAACACACAGGGAAGTAAGAAAGACGCAGAGGTACTGAGAGATTTTCTCCTGCTTCAAAAGGAGAATGACAATGAGGTGGTGCAGAAGCAAGAGAACAAAAAGGAATAAGCGCCAACCAGATCCTCCTTTTTTAGTTTTGACATTGACCACCTTTTTACACACCTTTCCTAACCTCTAAACCTAATTCTTTTTTTTTTTTGTGCTTTTCCTTTTTTTATATTCATTTTTTCTTTTCTTTTATTATTATATTTTTTTTTACTGTTACGTTTTCTTTCTTCCTTCTTTTTCTTTTTTTTTTCCTTATTTATTTCTATTTTTATGTTTTTCTTTTAACGTTTTCTTTCATTTTTTACTGTAGTTTTTTTTCTTCTTTCTTATTCTTTTTTTACTGTTCTTTTTTTTTTCTTTTTCACGTTTTCTTCTTCTTTTTATTTTTTGTCACGTTCTTTGTTTCTTCTTTTTTTCTTTTTTCTTTCTTTTCTTCTTCTTTTTTCTTTTTTTACGTTTCCTTTATTTATTTATTTTTCTCGTTTTTTCATTACGTTTTCTTTCTTTTTTTTTTTCCTTTTTTCGTTTTGTTTTTTTTTCTTTCTCTTTTTTTCTTCTGTTTTTTTACTGCTATCTTTTTTTTTCTTTTCTTCTTTTTTTCTTTCACGTTTGCTTTCTTTTTTTTCTTCCTCTTTTCATTTTTCTTTCTTTTCTCTTTTTTTATTTTATTTCTTTTTTCCTTTTGTTTTCTTTGTTTTTTTTCTTTCTTTTCTTTTTTATCTCTTTTTTTTCTTTACTTTTTCCTCTTTTTTTTTTCTTTTTTCTTTTGGACCCGAATAGAATTAGGATCTGACAACTATCTCTCTTTACTTGTCTTTTATTGAAGGTAAAAGATAAGTAAAGACAAAGACACCAATTCCGTTCTGATGCTTCTTCGAAAGATCACAACATGAGAATGAAGAATCTTTGGAAAAAAAGAAATTGGTGTACCAACAAAAATAAGAACTTTGAGTTCAACGACAAAGCAAAGAAACGAGTCTCATGAAACAAAAAGACAGAGGATGTTGAGAGTCCTATGAAACATAAAGACAGAGGACGTTGAGTCCTACAAAACATAAAGACAGAGGACGTTGAGTCATAGGATACATAAAGATAGATGACGTTGAGTTCTATCAAAACATAAAGATAGAGAACGTTGAGTTCTATGAAACTTAAAGACGAGGACGTTGAGTCCTATGAGAACATAAAGATAGAGGATGTTAAGTCCTATGAAAACATAAAGACAAAGGAAGTTGAGTCCTATGAAACTTAAAGACGAGGATGTTGAGTCCTATGAAAACATAAAGATAGAGGACGTTGAGTCCTAAGAAACATAAAGACAGAGGACGTTGAGTCCTAGGAAACATAAAGACAGAGGACGTTGAGTCCTAGGAAATATAAAGACAGAGGACGTTGAGTCTTGTGAAACATAAAGACGAGAACGTTGAGTCCTATGAAAACATAAAGGCGAGAACGTTGAGTCCTATGAAAGCATAAAGATGAGGACGTTGAGTCCTGTGAAACATAAAGACAGAGGACGTTGAGTCCTATGAAACATAAAGGCAGAGGATGTTGAGTCATATGAAACATAAAGGCAGAGGATGTTGAGTCCTATGAAATATAAAGACAGAGGACGTTGAGTCCTATAGAAACATAAAGACAGAGGACGTTGAGTCCTGTGAAACATAAAGACGAGGACGTTGAGTCCTATGAAAACATAAAGGGGAGGACATTGAGTCCTATGAAAGCATAAAGATGAGGACATTGAATCATGTGAAACATAAAGGCAAAGGACGCTGAATCCTATGAAACATAAAGATAGAGGATGTTGAGTCCTATGAAACATGCCAATAGGTACCCAAGGGATCAACCTTATAAGAAAGCAAGAGGTTGACTCTTTAAAAGGGCCACTCAAAAGATAGGACATTGGATTTTGGAAACTGGCATATAAAGAGAAATCTATCCACTTATAGCCTGATATGCAACATATGAGTTTTGGAATGCAGAGGCATGCAAACTTCATCCTGAAATGCAGCAAATGTAGGCTTTGTATCTAGCAATGCAATGCAAAAGATTTTGAATCATGAAAATTGTGCAATGCTCATGACATTTTTTCCTTTTTTTTGTGATTTTTTTTCTTGTGAAAAACATAGATTGATTGTCCCTTTCTGAAAGACGTGATAATTCATGCAACCTCATCTTATCTTTTGCAAATCCCTTCAGAGACTCCCTTAGAGTGTATGTTTTGTTTGATTTAATCATTTGAAAATTTTGGATGACGGCAATGGAGTCATTTGACATTTAATCAATCAACTAAAATAATGATCCTAGGGTTCATCCCTTTCTTTTTATTTTAAAACTTTGATTATTCTGCACAACAAGGAAATATAAGGCTTTGGGACCAACCGCATGTATCATTGAAGGATGACAATGGATTGTTACACTTTAGTATATGACCAAGTGAAACTTTCCTAGTTTAAGATCATAGAGGGATGCCATGGAACTGTCGGTCCTGCTAAAGCTTGATGACATGTGTTGATCCCGAAAGAATTTATATAACAAAGGCTACCCTTGGATTTGAAAGGAACCCTAGGGAGTCTGCATAAGCGACTAATGTTAGATGTACCCTATTATCACAATTGTCTTTGGGCGTCTTCCATGAGCTATTGGTCGAATGAGTTTTCTTCTCAAATGTGCAAACCTTGAGGCTTCTTTTTTTTTTTTAACAATCACAAGTGTGTGTGGGTTCCATTCCAGAATCCAAACTCAAAAGCAAAATTAGTCATTCCTTGATCTACATGGATTTTATTGGGCTTGTAACATGGTCAGGGGGTAAGAGGGCTATGAAAGAAAGGATCAGAGAGGCTCAAAGAGTATTTAAGGGTTATATTGAGTAAGAACCTTGAGAGCCTTGCTTGTACTTTTATTCATTTCAACTTTTTGAGTTGGGCTTTACTCCATTTGTCTTATACATTAATCCTTATTGCACTTTTGTGCTTTCCTTGTAAAATTTGGAGATCTTTTGTCTCTTTTTGCTTTGCTCGCCTTTGGCGGATTTGCTTTTCTGTTATTTTTGCCTAACCTAGAGCTGAATAAACCTCATGCATGTATTGTTTGCATTGCTTTTCCCGCCAGTTTAGCAGTGGTTCCTACTCAAGGTTTTTGTTTTGTTTTTTCTTTAAAAAAACAATTATACTTTGGTTCGGAGGGGGTAGCAAGGGATAAATTAGTGTTTGGGATGAAGAAACATGACCGTGTGTCATTTCAAATCTTGACTAGAGACTCTTACAGTTTGGATTTTGGGACAAAACCTCTGATAAACATGCTCCTGATTATTTTTTATTTATTATTACCCTAACTTTTGCCTAGGCATCCCTTTCAGGTTTTCAACCTACCGGGTGAGAACTTCTTATTTGCCTTCTAGTTCGCTTGAAGCTCATGCATGGTGCCTATAATTGTCCCAGTGTAGGGTTCAGAGGTATTTGCTGCTGTCGTTTGTCACGTTCTTGTAGCAAGAAGAAATGAAAGAAAAGAAGAAACAAAAGAAACTATGCAAGTTCTCAAAAGAGAATTTTCGAAGACAAGAAATATTTAAAAGATTTTCAATTGACAAATTAAGTCAAATGACTCTTGCTCTTCAAAAATCTTTTTTTAGAAAGAAACCTTTTAAGAAAGATAAGATGAGGTTGCATGAATGTCTACACTTATTATTTATTGATTTAAACACAGTCAATCAAATGTTTATTCAATTTTACTTGTCACTTACGACACCGCCACCAAACGTGTAGAACGTGCCATTTTTTATTGGGCAGACCTGGAAATTAACTCCGGAGTGCAGGTCACTTGAGCAAACAA
The DNA here is from genome assembly GCF_004193775.1 of Glycine soja. Lineage (NCBI taxonomy): Eukaryota > Viridiplantae > Streptophyta > Magnoliopsida > Fabales > Fabaceae > Glycine > Glycine soja. The sequence goes on along the minus strand of NC_041011.1, from coordinate 38,388,080 downwards.
ACTAGCGACATACATTCACATTCCAGTGAAGGTTAACTAAATATGCAAAGATGTAATTGTGAGAGAATGAGAGACAACAACATCAAATCCATCCATATTATTAGCATTGTGACTGTTGTTTACAATAATAGCATAAACCTAAAAATCCTAATGAGTCCTTGAGACATCCGACAACAACCTTCAAATTGCCTCAAGCATCATGCATAGTATTGCTTGACGATGTCAAAATTCACAAGCGATCGTCCTCCTCAAATCTCAGCCAGCCTGCATCAATCATACTTTGCACCTTATGTTTCAGGGTCATACAGTGCTCAATGGAATGCCTTGGAACTCCCCCATGATAAGCACATGTCACATTCGATTTGTATCCTTTGGGAAATGGAGGTTAAGGGATCTTTGTTGGGCTTATGGCTACCACTGCATTATTGAGCAGATACGAGAGTAAGTCAACATATGACATCAGAATTGGGGTGAATTCTACATGCTTATATTTTGGGAAATTCTTTTCCTGATTGGTGTTTTGGTTGGTATTAGGGGTGATGTTTGGTCTTGGATGTGCATTGAGTGGATTTTGTGGCCGATATAGGGGTGGCCTTTGTGGCTGATTGGGTGTTCTTGGTTGGTAATGGGTAGGACTGATATTGGCTGAGAAGTGATATTGCTGGGAAGGATATTGGTACATGGGATTATAAAGGGCTAGTGCAAAGTTTGTCCATGAGGGAAGTGCATCCACACCATGAGGTTCTCCTTCCTTCTTCCTCTCGCCACTCCTTGCAGGTCCCCCATTATCAGGATTCGCAAAAGCAACATAATTAAATTTCTGTTTCCTCAGACCTGCTTCAATTTTCTCGCCAACAAACACTAGATCTGCAAAACTCAAAGACATATAACCTACCATTTTCTCATAGTAGAACACTGGTAGTGTGTCCATTATCATTGTTATCATCTCTCTCTCCGTCATCAGGGGCACTACTTGAGCTGTCAGATCTCTCCACCTTTGAGCGCATTCTTTAAAAGATTCATTATCTCTCTTGCACAATTTTTTGTAGATGCATTCTATCTGGAATGATATCAGCGTTATATTGATACTGCCTAATGAAGGCATCCATTAGGTCTTTCCAGGAGCGGATTCGGGAAGGTTCTAGGTTAGTATACCAGGTAATAGCTGCCCCGACGATACTCTCTTGGAAGAAATCCATTAGCAGCTTTTCATCTTTCGTATATGCTTCCATCTTCCTGCAATACATTTTGTTGGATCAAGTGGCCTCTAAATAATTAAGAAGGGGGGTTGAATTAATTATTAATATGTCTTGACTAATTAAAAATTTATCCTTCTTAATGTTACTAGATTCAACTAGGCTTTTACTACTAAGTTAAGAAAGTAAAGAACAGAAGCAATAACTTAACCAAAAGTAAAAGCGGCAATTAAAAGTACACAGCGGAAATTAAAGAGTGTAGGGAAGAAGAAGACAAACACAAGATTTATACTAGTTCGGCAACAACCCGTGCCTACATCCAGTCCCCAAGCAACCAACGGTTCTTGAGATTTCTTTCAACCTTGTAAAATCCTTTACAAGCCAAAGATCCACAAGGGATGTACCCTCCCTTGTTCTCTTTGAACAACCAAGTGGATGTACCCTCCACTTGAACTGATCCACAAGAGATGTACCCTCTATTGTTCTCAGTACAACAACCCAAGTAGATGTACCCTCTACTTGTACCACAAAGGATGTACCCTCTAATGTGTTAAGACAAAGAATTCTTAGGCGGTTAGTCCCTTGAATCTTTGTAAGGGGAAACAAAAGATATCTCAGGCGGTTAGTCCTTTGAAATCTTTTGTTTAAGGGGAAGGGAAGAATCAAAAGAATTCTCAGGCGGTTAGTCCTTTGAATCTTTTGTCAAGAGAGAAGGGAGACACAACAGAATTCAGGCGGTTAGTCCTTCTATTCTTTTGGCAAAGGGAGAAGAGAATGAAGAAGAAGAGTAGCACAAGTTTTTGAACAATGAACTTTTCTTGGAAGAGAAAATATTGAACAAAAACTCTATGAAAGAAATATGTTTATCATGAAAGAAATCAGTCTTAGTTTTTTGAAATTCGTGCCATGGTCACATATTTATAATCATTTGATGACTCAAGTTAAAGTTTGTGACTCTTGGCAATATCATTAAAACTAGTCAACTTTTAAAAGTTGTGACTCTTTTGAAAACTAGTCACTTTAAAAGTTGACTCTTTTGAAAACTAGTCACTTTAAATGTTGTGACTTTTGAAAAACTATTAAGAAACAAGTCACTTTAAGAATTGTGACTTTTGGTAATTTGTTTTTCGAAATCAGTCACTGGTAATCGATTACTATTAAGGTGTAATCGATTACACATCAACAGATGTGACTCTTCATGTTTAAATTTGAAAATCAAAATGTTTATAAACACTGGTAATCGATTACAAGTATTGTGTAATCGATTACACAAGTTAAAAATGATTTGAAAATGTTTTATCACTAGTTGTGACTCTTGAAATTTGAATTCTAACGTTTTAAAACATTGGTAATCGATTACAGCTTTGTAAATCAGTTTTGAAAACAATGCTGACTCCTGGTAATTGATTACTACCTTATGATAATCGATTACCAGAGAGTAAAACTCTTTGGTAAAAGATTTTGTGAAAAATTCTTGTGCCACTCAATGTTTTGAAAAACTTTTTCAGTACTTATCTTGATTGAGTCTTCTCTTGATTCTTGAATCTTGAGTCTTGAATCTTGATCTTGATTGTTCTTGAATCTTGATTCTTGAAACTTGATTGTTCTTGAATCTTGAATCTTGAAACTTAATTGTTCTTGAATCTTGATTCTTTGAGACTTAATTCTTGAAGCTTTTTGACTCCTGGTTCTTTGAAACTTGCTTAACTCTTGATTCTTTGGCATCATCAAAATAATCTTGGAAGTCATTGCTTCCACACATTTTTAGGCGATTCTTTGGACAAGTGGTTCCTTTGTACTTATCAAATTCTGGCACCTTGAACTTCAGTGAAATAAACACGTCAGGTACCAAGCATAATTCTGACATGTCAGCAAAGCCATAATTTCCTCCTCCTTCAATGACCCTCAGCCTCTCCTCTATATGATCAAATTTTTTCTTTTCAACTATAGCAGAAGGTCCTCCTTCCATCACAAAATGTAAGGATTGTGATGGTGGTCGATACTGAGGCTCCCTCACAGCATTTGGCATGGGGACACTAGAAAATGCAGGCCAGTCATGTGTTTCCCCCCAGATAAACTCTAAAACCGGTCATAGTGTCGTCTTGAGGAGCTTCATGTGTTTCCCCCATAGGTTGAGAGACATGTGCATGAGTATGATCTGGTTGGGATTGTTGATTCTTAATGAATACGGGTGTGGAATTATTGATATTCTCACTAGGAGCGTATACAATAGTAGGTAGTGTATAATTAGGAGGCAAACCATATGGTGGAAAAGAAGACTTACTTTAGACCTAGATATAATGAGGCTCATATCCACCCCCTCGCCTTCTTGACCTACTACATCTAAGATTGAACGACTTACTTGATTGAAACCGGGTGGGTGAATCGAGTCCCTCTTAGTAATAGTACTGGCAGCAACAGCTATAGAAACGTTGACCTCCATCATCTTCCTCATGCTCATCATTGCTTCCATCATTATTGTCATCTGCTCCTTCATGGCCCTCATATCAACCTTCATTTGCTCCTGTACTTGCTCTATGTCACTCATTATCCTTGCCTTGGCACATGTCTAGTAAGGGTTCCGTAAAGCACAATTTTCTTTCTTAGCACAATGATTATTTTTTTTATTTCAAGGAAAGAATGTAATGAGCAATGCGTACCAATGTGGAAAAACAAATAAGCATGAATGCATGCGAATGATAAGTTGTTAAAGTATTCCAAATTTTACACAGAACCCTTAATAGAACATAGGGTCGAATCAACTCTAATTTTCATTAAAACAACATTGTTCATTACATCCCGTCAGAGTCAAAGTGCAACTGGAAGTAAAACACAGGCACATCAGCAGTTCCTAATTTTGTAAGTTATTAGCTCAATCATGTGTTGGCAGTAGTAAAAGAAGCTATGTAAACCGGATCCATCTTCTGCCCCAACTTTCGCAAGCTGGGTACTTTCATACTTTGACATTGACTTGATTAAACCCGTTCTTAAAAGACTGTACTTGGTTCGACCCCATGATCCAAGGAATAAAAATTTTGATCGTTAATACTTCGGTAGCCTATCATAGAGATGAATGATTAGGCATACTTATGTTATGCATGACAAATGTATTTATGAGATCGACACGAGATGCCCGAAAGATCACCCTTTTCTTGTTAACAATGCATTAGGTACCATGTTCACGTGATTTTCAATCATTTTTAGGAGAAAGGAATGTATAACCCCAACATGGTTTGTTTATAGCTATCACCATGGTATCCAACACATGTAACTGAGAACGCAATGTAAACTTTCACGCTTCATTGTGGCTTTTTGGCGATGAAGAGGAAAATGCAAGGCATAAACTACTATATGGCAGAATTATGCATGAGCGAACATAACATGCAAATGATGACAACAAAATGTATGTAATTGTTTGAACAAAAGCATGCTAAATGAATATGTATGGAAATGCAATGACTTATGCAAATACGGTGTATGAATATGATAAATGATGAATGCAGAAATGATATGTCCATCTTGATGCCATGAAGAGATGCATGATGCGGTCAAGGAAACACGACAGGATGAGTGATGTGCCATCATTTTCTTCTATTTTCTAAACCCTTTTTGCACCATTTTAATTACTGATTGGTCTTAATTGTCAATTAATCAGGCAGTTTTATTATTTGGGCTCATTTAGCTAATTTGATGTTTTTAATCTAATTTAAGGAATTAATGAAACATTTGGCTTAATCCGGATTTTGGTTATGGACTTGAAGAGGGCAAATAAAGCAGCGCTTACCTTAGTTAATTTCTAATTAGGAAATTTTGCAATTTTATTTTATGTTGTTTAGTGTTTATTTCGTTTTGGGCCAGAGTATTGTAACAGGGCCCAGTGACTTTGAGTGACTCTTTTTAAATAGCAGCCTTGGGATTCGTGGAAGGCTATTCTGTTATGCTATTTTCATTATTCAGAGCTTTTGTTTTAGGTTTTGATGTTTTTATGTTCTAAGGCTACTGTTTTCGTTCTTAATGCAAATTTCCGTTTTCTGCTTCTAATTACAAGTTCGTTCTTGCTTCTTCTTCTACTTTCATTTACGTTTCTGCTTCATGTTTCATTTGCGTTTTCTGTTTGAATCCATGGAAGGCTAGATTTTCTGGTGTTGTTTCCTTTTGAGGACGAAGCCCAACTCTCTTTGAGGTTTCGCTTGTAATGTGGTTTCCTGGCAGTTTTCCCTTCACCAGTTATCCCAAATTCGTGAATATTAATCAGTGCACGCTTCGTATTCAATTAATTGCCTCTGAGCCTAATTTGCGTTCATGCTTAATGGATGAAGGGCTAACTGGTGTATGTGGTGCCTAATCACGTATTGAAAACCCTAAGTTGATTTTCGCTTAGTAAATTGAAATAGGGTTGGATTAAGTGGTTGACTGTTAGGGACGAATTCTCCATAACCCAGGATAAGAGAATGGCTTCTGAATCAGAGGAAACAACCCGTTTTTAATATTCGTATTCCAGTTTACTTGTTCTGCTCTTTAATCACAAAACAAACAAACCCCCCCCCCAATCGTTACTGTTACTGCAAGTATATTATGAGCATTTGGTTTGTCACTGCTCGTTGGGAAACGACCTAGGATCACTTTCTAGTTACTGCATTTTCATGTTTATTTGATTCGGGTACGACCTCGATCAATGAGACTGCTCCATGCCCTTAATTCAAGAACCTAATGGAAAGGGTCTAAAAGTCCATTATCCAGTGACAACTTCCAAAGGTAGTTTCATGTAGCCTCATCGGCCTCTAAAGATATCATCCTTTTAAGTAACAACACTGCGGTGATAGGGACTACCAGCGGCAATGCCTCACCAAAAGAGGAAAACTCTATATGAGGCTTCATTGTCATCAAGCGAGCCGAAGATCCAACATGACCATAGATCGACCTCCACTCCTTATGGCTCACACAGACCCGAGTATAGGGCCCAATATCTCAAAGTGTGTGCAAAATGTGTAGGTGTCGTGTGTGAACAGAGCAACCTAAGAATTACCCAACCCCACCTGCAAAACAACTAGAAAATTCCCAAGAGGATACAACAAGTACATCACATGTCATCTACCCTAGGATTCAATGACATAATTTATTTCTAACTACGAAGGTAATAGATATAAGGATATACACCAAGAAGTAACAACGTAACAAAGGCTATATACAAGCATGAGCGACACTTTAATGAACAGGAGCACAACGTAAGGATAAAAGAGAAATGGAAAATAAATAAAGAAAAGGTCACAATAAAATTGCACACTTGATCAAATGACTTAGCTCTCTAGCGATTCCCCAATGGAGTCACCATCTGTCGCAATGTGGGACATGACGAGACGACGAAATAAAAAATTGTCATAAATAAATAAATTATTTTCCAAAAAAATGGAAAACCTAAGGAGTCGCCACCAACATTTATTTAAGGAAAATGTTGGGAAAACCAAAAAAGGATAAAGAATGGTCTACAGTTTGAAATAAAGGATTCGAGAGTCGTTTACACATGCGGAAAGTGTTAACACTCCACGCGCCCATCATGAAGACAACAACCTTTAATTGAGTATGCTAAAAATAAAGTTGTTTTTAATTATTTATCTTCCCTTGAAAACATGAATTATATTTTGTTATATTATTATTATTATATTTAGAAAATAAAATAAAATTTTTATTTTTATTTTTTGAAAAAGGATTTTTTTTTGTTTTTTTGGGATCGACAAGGGATTGTTGTAACACCTTATGTTTCGTAAAATAAATTAAAAAGGAATTTTATTTAAAAATAAATATAGTTTTAGAAAAATGATGAGATTTTTATAATTAAATAAATAAGGAGAAATAAATTTATTAATTAAAATAATGGTTTGAAGGAAAGTAAAAAGGATATTTTATTTATTCATTTAATAGGAAATAAAATAGAGTTCCTGTTTATAAAATAATAAAAATAAAGAAAAATAGAGTAAATAATAGGCTAAGAGTACCCTAGCTATAAATAAAGGCATATTAGGTCAGTTTTCAAACTTACGTTACATCTATACACTTTCTCTTCCTCTTAAATTCGTTTTCCATTCTCCCTTACCAAAACACTCTTTTTTTTTCCGCATACACTCAAACATGTCTCAGTAAAATGACCATCCTGGATTAGTTAACCGTTGGATTGTCATCAAATTTGAAAACGAGTTTTGGAAGTTATTTCCGCAAACACTTACCATTGGGATTTTCAGGCTAATGCCTGTGGTTGATGAAATATCCATCACACTGAGCTTTCTCTTTTCCCTACACCCAAACCTGTTCCACTAAAACTACGGTCGTGGACTCGTTAACCATTGGATCTTCATGAGATTTGGGCACCACCTTTGGGACTCATTTTTACACAGTCGCACCATTGAAATTTGCAAAGTAATGTTCTTGCAGAGAGAAATTAGTCTCGTATGTTGACAGTAAAATGGAGGCTACAATCTCTTCTCCTTCTCTGTGACGCTTGGAAATCCTAGCAGAACAATTTGAGGAAAAACTTGAGGAGTCTCACAGAATCGCTAGAGATACTACTATTACTATCGAACTACACTCGTGAGCCCGCTTAGAGGTAAGAGATGAGTTTATCACAATTGAGGGTTAGAATGAACGTGTGTATGGATCCTAAGAGGATTAAATTAGGGTTTATTTTGGGATGTTTATTGAATTATAATTTCCCTTTATGATTATAAATATGATATTATTGTGTTTGAGGGACCAATTGATGTCTTGATGCGAATTGGTTGATGAAATTAAGTGCTCTTGGTGTTTTCGTGTTTTTGACCTATGATTTTGATTCATTGATTTTAATATGATTGTTGAAATTGTTTGAGGGGTTTTACTCCCCATGTTGTGAGAAGCATTTTTGTATAAATTGTTATATTGAGATTATGAAATGATGATTCAAATTGTGAGTAAGTGACAAATTGAACCTGTGATGAATGGTGAGATACATGTGTATTGAGATGTTGTATGTATTGAGTTGTGAGTTATGAATTATGTAATCACACAATTGTAAGACCCTTTAAGGGTGAGAAGTATTGTGATGGGATCCACTGTGGGAACCCGACGAGTTGAATCACTTTGAGGCGCGACGATTAAAAATGATTTTGAAAACAATTAAGTAGTTGTGTGTATTGCATAGTTCATAGGTAAAGTGTATATGATTCGTGCGGTGTGATAACATGTTACTTTAGAATTATGCCATTGTGATTGAGATCGAGTGTATGTGATAAATGGAGTATGTATTGACTTGTAATATATATGTGCATTGAGATGTTGTGTGCATTAAGTTGTGAGTTTTGAATCGTATAATCACACGATTATAAGACCCTTTAAGGGTGACAAGTTAATGTGCGACGAGTATTATGATGGGAACCACCATGGGGACCCGACGAGTTTAATCACAAATGCGACGAGATAAAATTATTTTGAGAAAAATTGAGGAGTCATGTGTTTTGTACAATTCATAGGCAGAGTTTTTGTGCTAAAATGTTTTCTAGGTTGGACCTGAATCAGGAGGGAGAGGCCCTAACAAACTCTTTGGAGTCTAGGCCTTGGGGTAAATACACCCGGTTTGAGTGCTCTTTTAAGCCTGTGCCAATCCCACGTGGTTGGAGCATTCTCACAAAACAGCGTGGCCCTAACTGGTCTCCCTATGATTTTACCTAGTGAGAGTGACCTGACTTACCAATGTGTGGTTTGCTTTGTCATGTGCTCCTGGGCGCCCGATGAGGTTTTTCACTAACATGGTACCACATTGCCCATAGGATTGAGTCTTAGTGTCTCTGTTGCAGAACACTTGTGTATTGATTGGTATTGATTGATTTAGTGATATTTTGTTTTGATCCTTGAGTACACGAATGATGAAAAATTGAATGAGACGTGTTGTGTTTAGATGTGGTGTTACACGACAAAGTGGTGGAATAACGTGAGTTATGTTTAAGTAAGTTGTATTTCATTTATATGATATGTATATCTATATTTTGTCTTGTTTCTCTCTATTAATTAGGAATGTGATAACTCACTCCTTGTGTGTTGTTTATGTTTGGATCCTGTCATGATCTCGAAGTTTGTGTTTATGGGAGTAGATGACTAGGTGAATTGCTTTTTGGGCATCGTGCTCTTGCATACATGCCACCCGCCATGGGTGGCACGTACTTGAGACGTGGTGATATGCTCCTGTATATATGTAACTCGCCATGGATGGCATATACTGAAGTCATGATGGTATGCTCGTGTGTACATGTCACTCGTCATGGGTGGCATACACTGAAGGCTTGATAGTATGCTCTTGCATATGTGTCACTCGCAGTGGGTGGCATATACTAGAGTCATGGTAATGTGCTCATGCGCACATGTCACTCGTCATGGGTGACTTGTATTGAGTCTTAGTACTATGCTCTTGCATATATGTCACTCATAGTGGGTGGCATATACTGGAGTCATGATGGTAATATGCTCTTGCATGTATGTCACTCACCATGGGTGACATACACTAGAGTCATGATAGTGGTACGCTTTAGCATACATACCTCTTACAAAGTGGTACGTACTAGAGTCATTGTGGCATGCTCGTGCATGCATAGTGCCATGCACTAGGGACTTAGTAAGGTGCTCATGTGCACGTATCATGGGTGGCATGTACTGGAGGCTCAGTAGGGTGCTCGTGCGCATATCTTGTCGTGGGTGACATATATTGGAGACACAATGTTATACTCTTGCATAAGTGCTTCTTACAAAGTGGCACGTACTGAAGACTGAGTGCTAGAAGAGGGGCTCACCAAGGGTAGACCTTGAGTTTTAAGAGCATTGGAGCTACGACTATGGATGTTCTTGTCTTGATAAGAGAAATATGAAAAGGAAGGGATGTAGAATTTTATTCAATGTATTTGATTGAGTACAAACTCCCTTCGTTACCCCAGCCTTGTTAAAACCCCTTAAGCCAAAACCCTGATTTTTTTATTTTTAGGATGAAAGACCTGAGTAGGAAAAAGAGTACAACATTGGGTTTGGAGTATAAGTCAGCTGAAGTAGAACTTCAGGTGGGTGGCATTCCATGTTCTTGGAATTGTTTTGCCATCCAGCTCTTGTAGTTAGTATGCTCCGTTGTCAAGGTTGGTTGTGACCCTGGAGGGACCTTCCCTGTTGGGGCCAAGCTTTCCCGCTCAGGGATCTTTTTTGGATTCACCTTGGACTCGCCACACGAGGTCACCAAGTTGAAAGGCTCGTGGTTAAACCTTTGTATTGTTTCTCCTGGATGCTAAAAGTTTGGTAGTTTCTTCTTTAATCCTTGCCGTTTCTTGGACTTCTTTGGTGGTTTCAAGTTCCACCCTCATATTTTCTTTATTTTGCTATTGCTGGAATAGTAGTCTCCTTGTTGATAATTCCCCAACTTCAACAGGGATCATGGCATTTGTGCCATATGTGAGTTGGTAAGAAGTTTTGTTGGTTGCTGTCTGGGGTAAGCAGTGGTACACCTATAGTATGTTATAGAGTTCTTCTTTCCATATGCTCTTAGACTTATCGAGTTTAGTACATATGACCCTGAGGATGACTCTATTAGCTGCCTCTGCCTGTCCATTAGTCTAAGGATGTTCGATAGAGGTGACTAGGTGCTTGATGCCTAGCCTTATCAGGAAGTTTTCGTAAATTTGAGCTTTGAATTGAGTGTTGTTGATGGTGACAATGGCGTATGGGAGGCCGTACATGCAAATGAGGTGTTTCCAGGTGAATTTTTCCACCTTGCTGGTCATAATTTCCTGTAGTGGTCTTGTTTCTATCCACTTAGTGAAGTAGTCGATGGTGACTAGTAAGTATTTGACTATTCCTGGGGCCTTTGGCAATGGTCCCTGTATGTCTATTCCCCACATGGAGAAGAGCCAAAGGGAGCTCAGACTGTGAAGATTGTTAGGAAGAGTGTGTGGCACGTCTGCAAACTCTTGGCATTGTCTACATCTTCTGGTAAAGTTGAGGTGTCTGCCCTAAGCGTTGGCCAGTAGTGGCCAGCTCGCACCACTTTGGTGGCTAGGGAGCATTCTCTAGTGTGGTGTTAACTCATTGGCAAGTGCACCAAATTATCACAAGTAGTAAAGTAAATGAAAGTCCAAGTGTCGAGTCCATAGGGACTTTGTTTGTAATTAGATTGGGGCAAACCCAATTTTCAAGCAATTAATAGAGTAGAAAAGATGAAGAATTGTGAGTGAAAAATTAAATGGAGAAGTAAAAGGTAAGAAGACAAGAAAAATAAACAATAATTTGAATGTGAAAGATGAATTCATAATGCAAATATGTTGGAGCCTAGCATGCCAAAACTACTTGTGATGCAATGTTAATAATTTTTCCCTATCTAATATTATCTCAACTTTTACTCACATATACTTTGATACTCAATCTTTGGTTCCCCGCATGAAGAGCCTAATTTATCTATTTTCTCTCCCAAATTCCTTTGCAAAGATAAAACAGTAAATCACATTAAGAATAAAGATGCATGAAATAGGCTAAACAAAAATCACTTTATTCCTAGACATGATTTCATTTAGATGCCCTTTCCCAGTTCTTTAGAAAATAATCATTTTCCAATGCATTACTTCCTAAATAGATGCATGAATATGGGTGATTAGACCATAATCAATAACACTATAACATAGAAAAGAACAATAAAAACCAGAGTTACATTAAATAGATAGTAGAGAAGAATTACATTACAAGAGTTTGACCTCTAGGATCCCAATATTGGGGGTTTTAATCTCTCATTGCCATGAGAGGCTTTACACTCTAGGAGTTGATGGGAATGAAAGAAGAAGAGGGATGGACAAAGAAAGAGAAGGGGAGAATGGCTCTAGAAGAGGGTTTCTCCTATTTGAGATACTCAAGCTTTGGGTGTATTTAATAGAGAACTCTGAGTCTCGGTGTGTCTTTCTCCTTTGCATCCTACTCCTTTTATAGGCCTAAGGTAGCTTAAAATTCACACGACCTCGCGCTAAGCGTGTTCTTCTGGGCTTAGTGGGTATGGCGGTGATCACACACTTAGAGCAACAACATTTGGGCTTAGCGAGTATGACAACGATCAAGTGCTTAGCGTGGGATTCGTGCTAAGCGTGCCTTTGGGTTTCTTCATGGGCCTTCTTCGCCCTAAGCTTGGGCTAGCCGTTGAACGAGTTTACGCGCTGGGCTTATCTTGTGCGCTAAGCGAGCTGCCCCAATCTTCAAGTTTTTCTTCAAGTTTTTGCATCAATTTTCCTTTAGAGCACTTGTAATTTTCTTTCTTTTGAATCCTGCTGGTCAAGAATTAAAATGATATTAAAATTCTCATTATTTCATTAAAAACAACAGTAGAGTATAGGAATTCTAATCATTCTTAGTCAAATTTGACTATCAATTAAACCCAAATTTTAAGAGTTATCATGAGAAGACCTTAAATCACTTCATGAAGTGCTCTCACGAGGTAGTCTTCCTATTAGTTGTTTAGGCATTTGAGTAAGGGTGTTGTCAACCCTCTTATGAATAGCTCGCCATGAAGGACGACGTAGTAGCTGGCCTTTCGTCTGAGGTGTCGAGCTTTATCCTTGTTTAAGGGGTCATCCAGTTTGGTTCCTCCTCTTCTCCAACCATAATGTCCTTTGCATCTATGGTGGGAGTTTGGAGCGTTTCCTGGATGATAGTCTTGAGGTGCCCTGCCTTCTTAGTGCTAGCCAACTTGGAGAAAATGTCTACTCTAGTATTGCATTCCCTAGAGATGTAGTACATTTTGAAACATTCTAAATTGTTAATGAGAGACTTTGCTATGTGATAGTACTTGAGAAGCATAATTTCCTTGGTCTGGTATATGTTGGCAACATGTCCTTGGACAAGTTGCGAGTCTGTGTAGCATCACAACTTCTTAGCTCTGACTTCTCTTGCTAGTTTCAGACCTACAATGAGTGCATCATACTCTGCTTGGTTGTTTAAGGCTCTGAAGTTGAGCTTGAGGGCTTGCTCTAGAGCGATATTGTTAGGGCCTTCGAGGATGATCCCTACCTCGCTTCCTTTTACGTCGGACGCACTATCAACGTAAAGGGTCCACCAGTCTGGGGTGGTTGTGTCGTTTCCAGTGAATTCTTCCAGAAAGTCAACCATGAATTGTGTCTTCATGGGGCCATGTGGTTCATATTGGATTTTGAACTCTAAAAGTTCTATAGACCAGGCCACCATCCTTCTTGCGAGTTAAGGCTTTCTCAAAACCTGCTTGATGGGATAGTTTGTCTTGACCACCTCTTGATGAATCTGGAAGTAGGGCCTAAGTCGTCAGCCCAAGGTGATGAGTGCTAGCGCCACTTTTTGATCATTTGGTAGCACTTCTCGGTGTCATAGAGTATGCGGCTGGTGAAATAGATAGGGAGCTCGTGCTTCCATTCCTCTTGTACGAGGGTTGAGCTAACGACTTTGTCAGCTACTGAGAGATACAGTAGTAAGGGTGCTCCTAGCCTGGGTCAACTCAAAATTGGCAGTGTGGCTATGGTCTTCTTGAAAGGCAGGAAAGCTTGTTCACAAGTCTCGTCCCATAGGAAAGGCTCAGTTTTCCTAAGTAGTTTGTAAAATGGCTTCGCCTTTTCAGCGAGCTTCGGGAGGAACCTGGATAGGGATGCTAGCCTACTGTTCAAATTTTGGACTTCTTAGATGTTGGTAGTGCATTTATCAGGGTTGGCTTCAATCCCCCAGTGTGTGATCATGAAGCCGAGGAACTTGCCTCCGCCTACCTCGAAAGTACATTTCTCAAGGTTGAGGTGCATGTCATATTTGTGGAACTTCTCGAAGACTTCTTCCAGGTTCGCCACGTGTTTAGATATGCTTTGAGACTTGACAACCATGTCGTCCATATATACCTTGACATTTTGTCTGATTTGTTGTTTGAAGACTTGGTCCATTAGTCGTTGGTATGTAGCGCCTGTGTTTCTAAGGCTGAAAGGCATGGCCCTATAGCAAAAGTTGGCATCTTCAGTGATAAATGTAATTTTCTCCTCGTTTGGAGGATGCATCTTGATCTGGTTATATTCGAAGTAAGTGTCCAAGAAACTTGGAACCCGTACGCTCCATCGACTAGCTTGTCGATGTTGGGCAGAAGGTATGCGTCTTTGGGGCATGTCCTGTCCAAATCTGTGTAGTTGGTGCACATTCACCATTTTCCATTGGCCTTTTTGACCATGATGACGTTGGCAAGCCAGGTATAAAACTTGACCTCTCTAATGAAGTTTGCACGGAGGAGTTAGTTAACTTCTTCTTTGACGGCTTTACATCTTTCTTCTCCTATCTTCCTTTTCTTTAGTGATATTGGTTTGGCCTTCGAGCAAATGGCAAGTTTGTGGTAGATTATGCTAGGATGGATTCCTGGAATGTTAGAATGTTGCCATGCAAATAAATCCGCATTTTTGTGTAGCACGTCAACAATGCATCGCTGCTCATGATTGGTAAGGTCCCTACTGAGCCGCGTGCACTTCCCGGGTTTAAATCTGAGTTGTAGCTTGACAAGCTCTGCGATAGGTTTCAGGCCTTTTTTGGAGGTGTCACTCGCAGATCTATGTCGAATTGATCGCCTTGGCCTGCTTGGTAGATAGTCAGGGCTCAGATTTGAGGCCTTTCATCCACGCTCATGATTCAAGTGCGTTTAACTGTTGTCGGGTGAGGCATGGCGGGCTCCCTGATGGAAGGATATGGTGATACTTTCAAGCTCTCTGCATGGCATTGTTGTGCTTGCTTTTGGTTAGTCCTGACGGTGACAATCTCCCCTGTCAGTGTAAGGAATTTCATTTTCAAATGGGGCATGGAGACTATAGCTCCAAGCTCGTTAAGTGTCTTCTTGCCAATTAAGACAAAGTATGTTGTGTCTATGTCAACCAGTAGATATTTGATGGTGAAGCTCCTAGAGAGCTTGCCCTGACCGAAGGTGGTCATCAAGTCCAAGCAGCCTCTAGTCTTGACTCTCTCGCCTGTAAAGCCGAGGAGTGGACCAGCGTGAGGGTGGACAGTGTCGGTGAGACCTCGAGTCTCTGGAAGGTTTTCTAGTGTAGGATATCAACCGAAATGCCCTGATCAATGAGGACCCTGGACACCATGAAGTTCGCAATGATAATGGAGACAACCACGGGGTCGTCATGGTTGATAGGGTTAATGCCCTTGAAGTCCATGTTCGTAAAGGTGATATGAGGGAAAGTTCATTGTAGGGGTGTGTCGACAAAATTAATGTCGATGTCCCAAATGGTGTGCATATGACGTTTTCGGGACTAGCTGGACTGTCCTCCATAGGAAAATCTGCCCGCAATGGTGTTGATTACATCTCTGATTTGTTGGGCGGGTTCTTGTTCTTATGAAGGTTGTCGCTCGCATCGCTGTTGTTGTTGTCTTTATCTGCCTTGGTCTTTTGCTCTTTTTCTATCTGCTTCTTGGTTCATATGCTACTCCTCTTGGTGTTCTCCGGGTCTTGCTCCTGCTTGGTGGTTGTTTGACCTCTTAACAAATTGGGTTAAGTACCCGACTTGTATAAGTTATTTTATATTGTCCTTTAGGGCCTAGCAGTCTTCAGTGTTATGACCAATACCACGATGATATCTGCAATATTTGGTTGTGTTTAACCCTGGCCTGGGAGGTTTCGTCTAGGGTAACTGGATGGGTACCCCCAGGTTGAATGCTTACTCCAGAATCGTGGCGCGATTGGCCGTTAGAGGTGTGTGATAATTGTTGTGCATAAGTATATTTTGTAATTAAGTCACATAGGAATTATTGGATTTTCCCTCTTTTATTGCTTCTTTTTGTGTGAATCATTAGGATTTTGGCATCCTCTGAGTTTTTTTTTCTAGTAGGTGCTTAAACTAGTAAATTTATACTGTTTTGGTGGTGTATTTTTTGTAGAAACACAGAAAAAGGCATGGAAGAGAGTTGAAGGCCTGGAGACTCTCGCTCAACGCACCATATGCACTAAGTGCGACGCAGTCGCTCAGTGGGCAGCCCTCGCTTAGCACGAAGAAGCCACTTTGGGAGTCAGGTGTCACGTGAAGATGCACTTAGCGCATGGCCACTTACTACTCGTTTATCGCTCATAATTGCGAAAATCAGAACTGAGCTGCATTTTTAAATGGGAAAAAGAGAGGGAACAAGGATTGTTCAGCTTCCCACATTGAAGAACAACCTAGGGTAGGGGGAACCCATTCATTTTGAAGCAACCTTCCCCGTTTCCTCTCCATTTCCCTCCATTCTCTTCCACCACTTTCACCCTTTTGTAATTTTAAGCCTTCCATGATAATGAGAGGCTAAACCACCCATTGTTGGGAGTTTAGCAACCTAATACTCTTGATTTAATGATTCTTACTATCCATTTAATGTTATTTTAGTTTCATTGTCTCTTTTCTATGCTTATTTTCATGCTCATGGCTTGATCATCCATATTCATGCTATTTTAGGGTTTAGGCATTGGAAAATGTTTATCTCTTAAGAATTGGAATAGAGCATCTAAATAATTCATCTTTAGGGATAGAATGGTGCTATTTAGCTTGTTTTATGCATCTCCATTTATAATGCAATTTAGCTAGTTTATCTCTTAAGGGATTAAGGGAGAAATTAGGTAAATTAGGCACTTTCATGTGAGGGATCATGGCTAGAGTGTATGAGTAGATGTAGGTGATAATTGACATAATATTGAATAAATAAATATTATTAACATTGAATCAAGAGTACTTTTAGTAGGATAAGCCCTAACATATTTGTATTCTGCATCAACTGTCGCTTCACCGCTCCGAGTGTTTGTTTTTCTCGCCTTGCATATGCTAGCTAATTAGTTTAATTTTATGTCGATTTACTTTTAATTTCACATGTTACCAATAATTTAATCAACTCATCAATTTCTTGAAATTGGATATACACAAATTATGAGTAAGGTCAAAGTTTGTGTGGTCTTGACACTCGGACTTCCATTTTAATTTACCACTTGGACAAATTGGTGCACTTGTCAATTAGTTAACAAGTTTTTGACGCTGTTTTCGAGGACTTTGTCCTTTGTACTTGGTTGTTTGCATATTCCAATTTTAAAGAAATTATTCTTTATTCTTTAATTCTTTGTTTTAATTCTGCTTTATAATTGACTCTTTAACCTTGTTAACCTGCTCAGTAGTTGTTTTCCTTCTTGTATGCGAGGTAAAATTTCAGAGGATAGCCTTGTTCCATTGAATTTGGAGATTGAAGCAACTTGTAGAAGAAACAATGCTACAATAAAAAGGAGAAAGCAATAAGAGGTGCATGCTAACCAAGGAGATAGAGGAGCCTCATCCTCTGAATCAATTTCTTCATTTCCTTTGATCCTTGAGGAACCAACGGTGACCAACCCACAACCCATTTTTGAAGAACCCATTATGGCAGAAACTGGCCATCGAGAGTGACTCTAAAGGATTACTATAGTTCCTCTACACCTCATAATCTCACCAGTATAGCACGAACGAAAGTTCAAGTGGCCAACATTACATATCCACACTCCCTCATCCAGTTGATTCAGGGCAATCTCTTCCATGGCCTCCCAAATGAAGACCCATATGCTCACCTTGCTACATACATAGAGATATGCAACACGGTGAAGATAGTAGGAGTTCTAGAAGATGCCATCCGCCTCGACCTATTTTCTTTTTCCTTGGCCGGTGAAGCAAAAAGATGACTTCACTCATTCAAGGGGAATAACTTGCGAACTTGGGAAAAAATGGTGGAGAAGTTCCTAAAGAAGTATTTTCTGGAGTCCAAGACTGCTAAAGGAAAGGTAGAGATCTCTTCATTCCACCAATTCCCTGATGAATCATTGAGTAAAGCTCTTGACCATTTCCGTGGTCTACTCTGGAAAACTCCTACCCATGGGTTCAGTGAGCCTATTTAGCTAAATATATTCATTAATGGCTTGCGAACCCATTCCAAGCAGCTTCTTGATGCTTCCGCCAGTGGGAAAATTAAATTAAAAACCCCTAATGAGGCTATGGAGTTTATCAAGAATATGGCAGCTAGCAACCATGCCATCCTCCGTGATCGAGCTTATACACTTGCAAAGAAGATCCTTCTTGAGCTTACATCTCAGGATGCACTGCAAGCTCAAAACAAGCTCCTAGCCAAGCAAATAGAAACCCTCATGAAGACTCAAAACAAGCTTCCTCAACAGTTGCATGTTATGCAACCTACTTCATCCTCAGTAATGCAAGTTAGGGGATGCAACATTTGTGGTGGAACCCATGAGTTAGTCATGTGCATGGCTCAAGATGATGCATCCAAAGAGGTCAACTATATTGCCAATCTGAATCGTTAAGGATTCCATCATGGGGGACATTTAGGGTACCATAAGGGAGGAAATTTCTCTCAAAATCAAGGCCAATGTTGGAGATCCCACCCCAGGAATAACTTCAACAAAGATCAAGGAGGTCCATCTAATCGGCCTCCCAATAAAGGGCATAATTTATATGAGAGGACCACCAAGCTGGAAGACACCTTGACTCAATTTCTATAGACTTCTATGTCAAATCACAAAAGCACTAAGTCAGCCATCAAGAATCTGGAGGTATAAGTGGGCCAATTAGCCAAGCTACTAGTTGAAAAGTCCACGGGGAATTTTGTGGCCAATACTGAAAAGAACCTCAAAGAGGAGTGCAAAATGGTTCTCACTAGGAGCCAGAGGAGGGAGAATGCTGAGAAAGAAAAGAGAGCTGAGGGAGAAGTGGAGGATGTGAGTGATGAGGAGGGAGAGGATAAGAAGAGAGAAGAGGCTATGAATAAAGAAAAAAAGGAGTGAAGAGAAAAATGAAAAAATTAAAAAAAGTGAAAAAGAAAAAATGAGAGTAAAGAGAGTGGTGATGAGGTCTTAACATCTAAGACTAAGAGTCCCTTGGCTTAAGAGGTTAGAAAGGAGACACCATCAGTCCCGGTGAAGGAAGCCCCATATCCCCTAGTGCCTTCAAAGAAAGAGAAGGAGCGATATTTTTCTCGCTTTCTCGACATCTTCAAGAAGTTGGAGATCACTATTCCCTTTGGAGAGGCCTTACAACAGATACCTCTATACACTAAATTTCTGAAGGACCTTCTCACAAAAAAGGAAAATATATCAACAATAAGAGCATCATGGTGGAAGGCAATTGCAATGCTATGATCCAAAGAATTCTACCACAGAAATTTAAAGACCCCAGAAGTGTGACCATCCCATGCTTTATTGGGGTTGTGTCAGTAGGAAAAGCTCTCATTGATCTGGGGGCAAGCATCAATCTATTGCCTCTCTCTATGTGCCGGAGAATTGGAAACCTGAGGATTGCTCCCACTAGGATGACGCTTCAACTAGCAAATCGATCCATTACCAGATCATATGGTGTAGTTGAAGATGTCCTGGTTAAGGTTCACCAATTCACTTTTTCGGTGGACTTTGTGATAACGGACATAGAAGAGGATTCTGATATCCCCTTGATATTGGGCCGACCATTCATGCTTACTACAAAATGCATTGTGGACATGGGGAATGACAACTTAGAAATGAGTGTGGAGGACTAAAAGGTAACCTTCAACTTGTTTGAGGTGATAAAGCACCCCAGTGATAGTAAAACTTGCTTCAAGGTGGAGGCAGTTGAGCAAGAAGCTGACCTTATTATGCAGCGCGTGACTATTCACTCCCCATTGGAAAAGGCCTTGATGAATGATATTGATTGCCTGACCAATGAGGAGGAGAAAGATCTCGGGGCTTGTTTAGAGGGCTTAGACAAATTGAAAGAGACTCCTCTAGGGGAATATGCCTTTGAGGAACTGAAGAAAGATAACCCAGTAGAGAGGGCCAAAGTAGAATTGAAGGTATTCCCTGCTCACCTGAAGTATGTGTTTCTAGAGGAAAATGACCCCAAGCCGGTAGTGATCAACAATGAATTATCTTCAGATAAGGAGGCATGGTTAGTGGAAGTGCTCAAAAAGCATAAGGCAGCCATTGGGTGGCATATTTTTTATCTCGAGGGAATTAGCCCTTCTTACTGCATGCACAAAATTATAATGGACGGTGACTATAGGCCAATGAGACAACCGTAGAGGAGGCTTAATCCATCCATGAAACAAGAAGTATGGAAGGAAGTCCTCAAGCTACTTGAGGTTGGACTTATCTATCCCATTTCTGACCGTGTTTGGGTTAGTCCAGTCCAAGTGGTACCTAAGTGAGGCGGGATAATTGTGGTCCACAATGAAAAAAATGACCTCATCCCTACACGGATTGGTACAGGATAGAGAATGTGGATAGATAACCGCAAACTCAATGATGCCACAAGGAAGGATCACTTCCCTCTGCCATTCATGGATCTGATGTTGGAGTGGCTAGCTACAGTCTTTCTATTGTTTCTTGGATGGCTATTTGGGGTATAATCAAATTGTAGTGGACCCCAAGGACCAAGAAAAGAAGGCTTTTACGTGCCCTTTTGGTGTCTTTGCCTACAGAAGGATTCCATTCGGGTTATGTAATGCACTAGCTACCTTTCAGCGGTATGTGCTATCCATTTTTGCTGACATGGTAGAGAAATGCATTGAAGTGATTTTGGATGATTTTTCAGTATTTGGTCCTTCCTTTGACTGTTGCCTCACCAATTTGGAGTTAGTGTTGAGGCATTGTGTTGAAATGAATATGGTGCTAAACTAGGAGAAGTGTCATTTCATGGTTCAAGAAGGAATAATGTCAGGCCATCAGATCTCAGCTCGGGGGATTAAGGTGGAAAAAGCCAAAATTGATGTCATTGAGAACCTGCCTCCACCAGTCAATGTAAATAGCATTGGGAGTTTCCTTGGACATGCCAGCTTCTATCGACTATTCATAAAGGATTTCTCAAAAATTGCCAAGCCATTGAGCAATTTGCTGAACAAGGATGCAGTTTTTAAATTTGATGAAGAATGCCTGGTAGCTTTTCAGACTCTGAAGGACAGACTTGTGTCTGCTCCAGTGATGGTGACCCCTGATTGGAGTCAGGAATTTGAGCTAATGTGTAACGTTAATGATTATGCAGTTGGTGCAGTTCTAGGACAGCGGAAGGACAAAGTGTTCCATTCCATTTATTATGCCAGGAAGGTCCTGAACGATGCACGACTGAATTATGCATACACTGAGAAGGAGCTGTTGGCCATTGTCTATGCATTAGAGAAGTTCAGATTATACCTGGTGGGCTCCAAGGTCATTATTTTTACCGATCATGCGACGATCAGATACCTTCTCACCAAGGCAAATTCAAAGCCAAGTCTAATTAGATGGGTCCTTCTACTCCAAGAGTTTGATATAGTGATTAAAGACAAGAAAAGGTCTAAGAACTTAGTGGCTGATCACCTATCTAAGTTGGTCAATGAGGAAGTCACTCAAGAGGAGATGGAAATCTAGGATGAATTTCCCGACGAATACCTACTATCCATGGGTGAAAGACCTTAGTTTGCAGATATTGCCAACTATAAAGTTCTTGGCATCATTCTAGATGATCTCAATTTGCATCAACAAAAAAAGTTTCTCCATGATGCATGTTTCTATGTCTGGGATGATCCGCATTTGTTCAAAATTGGAGTGGACAATTTGATGAGAAGGTGTGTTAACAAGGAGGAAGCCAAAAGTCTATTGTGGCACTGTCACAATTCCCTTTGTGGTGGACATTACAGTGGGGATAGGACAACTACGAAGGTATTACAAGTGGGATTCTTTTGGCCTTTCATCTTCAAGGGTGCCCATGATCACGTGCTTCATTGTGACCAATTTTAGCGGACTGGGGGCATTTCTCAAAGGAATGAGATGTCCTTGCAAAATATAATTGAAGTTGAGGTATTTGACTGTTGGGGTATTTATTTTGTGGGCCCTCTACCATCCTCTTATGGGAATGAGTACATCTTGGTGGTTGTTGATTAAGTGTCCAAGTGGGTGGAAGTTGTGGTTGCCTCAAAGAATGATGCCAAGATTGTCATCAAATTCCTGAAGAGAAACATTTTCTCCCGCTTCGGGGTCTCCAGAGTGATAATCAGTGATAGGGTTCACATTTCTGCAATAGATAGTTGTAGAAGGTATTGGGCATTATAATGTCAAACGTAAGGTAGTTTCACCTTATCATCCTCAGAAAAATGGCCAGGCCGAGGTATCCAACAAAGAATTGAAGAAAATTCTGGAGAATATTGTTGCATCCTCAAGGAAGGATTGGTTGTGAAGTTGGATGATGCCCTATGGGCTTACAGGACTACCTTCAAGACTCCCATTGGAATATCACCATTTTAGATGGTCTATGGGAAAGCTTGTCATTTTCCGGTGGAGATGGAGCACAAGGCTTACTTGGCCCTCAAATTTCTCAATTCTGATGAATCTCTATCTGGTGAGAAGCGGAAACTGCAACTTCTAGAGCTGGAGGAGATGAGGCTCAATGTCTATGAATCCTCCAAGATTTATAAGTAGAAGACGAAGGCGTACCATGATTGGAAGCTGCTGAAGAAGAACTTCCAGCCCGGACAGCAAGTGTTGTCGTTCAATTCCCGACTAAAGCTCTTTTCGGTAAAATTTAAGTCCAAGTGGTCTGCCCTTTCACCATGAAAGATGTGAAGCCCTATGGAGAGATTAAGTTGATGAATCCTTCCTTGACTGACTCAAAGCGGAGCTAGATTATCAATGGCCAAAGATTGAAGATCCACAATGGTGGCAATATTGAGAGATTGACCACCATGAAGGTGTCTCACATCAAGCTAGTGATGTTGAAGAAGCACTTACTCTGAGGCAACCCAAAATTTCTAACCCTACTATTCTTTTTCTTTGGTTAAATTGTGTGTTGTTTTGTTGCTTGTTAATAATTGTGTGTGGATCTTGAATTAGGCTATTATGCTTTAAATTTCAATAATAGTGTGAGCTTACCATGGCTATAAGGTGTTGTGAATAACCTTAGGAATGTCTGCATGATTGGAATTGATTAAGTGCTAGTGTAGAAGTGTTGATGCTAAGTCTGGAAATGGTCATTTGGCGCTAAGCGCACATCAGCATGCTAAGCGCGTGTGTATTGTCACGAGAGTCGTGCTTAGTGCACTAACTCTCCCTAAGCGTGCTCTAACTCCCGCTAAGCGCAGTGAGTTGTGCTACGCATCTCGCGCTAAGCCCCAGTGTCCTTTCATTTCTTAATACCTGGCTTAGCGCACACCTCGCGCTAAGCTGCACTATCTTTTCATTTTTTGATGCATGGGCTTAGCGCACCTCATCGCGCTAAGTCCTAATGTCTCTTTGTATTCCATACATAGGCTTAGCGTGCCTCCCCGCGCTAAGCACTAACCTGCCTTTATGTGCCAGTGCACTGGCTTAGCCCCACTCTCACACTAAGCCACCTATCAATAAATGCTATATCCCATGGGGACTAAGCATGCCACTTCGCGCTAAGCTGCCACACCCTTGTGGCTTGTGTCTATTTTCCCTGGTCTTAGCGTGCCTCCTCTCGCTAAGCCCAATTTCTTCCCTATCCCATAATTGGGCTTAGCGCGCACCTCGCACTAAGCCCAAAACCCTCCCTGTCTCGAATTTGGCTTAGTGAGCATATCGTGCTAAGCCTAATAACTTCTCTGTCTACTTTATACTGCTAATTGGGCTTAGCATGCAACCTCGTGCTAAGCCCCATCCTCTTTTGTTACATTGACACTAAGCACCTCCATGGCTTATCGCCCTACCTAATTTCTACTTTACTTTACTTTCACTAATTAATTTTCCTTTTTATCTTATTAATCCTATCTTTCCTATTTTTTGTAGATGGCTTCGAAAAAGCGTTGAACGGGTGCCAGTCGACCTCAAGAGAGGGAGCTCACATGGGACTCCTCCTGTTTTTATGTTCGAGGTTGCATGACACTGATACCAAGAAAATGTTCACCTCCGGAACATTCTTCTGGAGCAAAACATGGAGCTCATGCCCAACCAGTATGATGAATTTTACGATGAGCTGAAGCGGAGGCAGTGGCACCAACGGCTCACCAGCTTGCCAGAAAAACACATCGATGTGGCACTGGTGAAGGAGTTCTACTCTAACATATATGATCCAGAGGATGGCTCCTTGAAGCAGTGTAAGGTCTAAGGGAAGCTAATTAAGCTTGACGCTCAGACATTAAACATTTTCCTTGGGGAGCAGCTTACCACACATGCCCAGTACCTCCACACCTACCTTGACCATCAGACCATCGCGGTGAAGCTGTGCACATCAGGTGGTAAGATTATTCTTAATGCCAAGAGGGCTTCGTGGAAGATTCTACGGAAAGACCCTACCTCCCACACCTCTGACCTCAATGTCGACCACGCCCACCTGATATATGGGCTTGTGATGAAGATGGAACTAGATCTGGGCAACTTCATCTCTTTCCAGATTACGCAGATCGCCCAGTCTAGTTCGTCGCGGTTGGGCTTCCCCACCCTGATCATGACTCTTTGCAATGCAAATGAGGTTACTTCTGGCTCCCTAACCTTCGAGTCATTGAGCCCCGTGATCAACCTGGCCTACATCCAAAAGAATTGTTGGAATTCTATAGATCCTTCCATCATCTTCCCCGGGCCACGGCAGGTTAGGGCTTAAGCCGCTCCCGACGTTCCACCAGTCGCTCCTCCACCTGCGGTCCCTCCTTCAGCCTTTTCTCCTCCACTATCTGGCCCACCTCCTCTCCTCTCCACTCAGCATGAGCATCTCCTGCCTATGCTACAGAGCCTCCACCAAGGCTAGTTCCTCCTCATGCAGAGCCTCTACCTGCTCTTCCTCCAGCAGCCAATGATGATGCTAGAGGACTT
Organism: Glycine soja; assembly: GCF_004193775.1. Taxonomy (NCBI): domain Eukaryota; kingdom Viridiplantae; phylum Streptophyta; class Magnoliopsida; order Fabales; family Fabaceae; genus Glycine; species Glycine soja. The sequence continues at coordinate 38,363,087 of NC_041011.1, read as the reverse complement.
CCTAGAGTGTGTTGCTTGGCCAAGGGTCCAACCTTCCTCTGTCCGGGGGGGGGGGGGGGAGACACCTTTGGCGATGGAGATGATGCGGATGGCAGTGATGTTGATGTTGCAGATGTCGGTGTCGATGATGATTATGTCACAGATGTCATTGTCATTCAGGGAGCTGGGGATCCTTGGCCGACTCAGGATTGAGGCTCACTTTTGACCAGAACTTTAATTTATTTTTCTGCATTTATGATAGTTTAATTTCAGTTATATAATAGTTTTAATTTAGTTCGATGCATGATAGACACTTGGGTACTTTTTGGTTGGTTGAATTACTCGGTTTGATATGATTGAATCACAATTTTTTGCGACATGTTTGGTTGAATCGATTGCATGATTGACATGAACTGTGTACTGATGAATGTTGTTATGAAATTTCCAATTTTCGAGTGAGCATGTGTCGTTGTGAGTGATGAAGTGTGAATTAAATGTGTGTGAGTGAAGTGATTAGATTTTATGAGAGGAAATTTCATAATGATGAACTAAATGCTTCATACTACTGATGAGTTGTGTGAACCTTAACTGTGAGAGAACGGCTGATTTTAATTTCCCGATTTTGCATGATTCTTGGACTGTTTGAATGCATACATGATGTGGAGATGATCAAGGCCCTACTGTTTATTTTTCATTTCAGCTACTTAGCCAAATAGCTACCTTGTTACCAGTGAATGAATGAATCCCTTGCACCCTGTTCAGCCTAATATGAATGAATTTGTCATTGAACCTTAAGCTGAATGCAAATGCTGTTGTGTATACCCTATCTCAGGTTATAGGAGATCATTTATGGATCAAGACAAATTTGTCCCAAATTTGGGGAAGTGTCTTAGGTAATTTTTTCTTGCCGGGATATAAATAATAGCACACAGTTGATTCGAATCTCATTATATGGTATTGTGCTTTAGCATTATTGTCAACTGTGGGTTATGGTAATTAAAAAAACTAAGAAATAGGAGCTGGAAGCACTTATTTATCAAGTGATTGTTGTGTGCTGTTAAGTTGGCAATACAATAAGGTTACGACTATAAAAAAATTATTTACGGTTTGTCAAGAAAATGGGGAAGGGGTGAATGCTCTCCTATAAAAAAATTATTTATGGTTTGTCAAGCTTAATAAAGTCATTAGTGATCCATATTGTGTATGTATGATTGCATTGAATAAGATAATGTGCAAAGTTGAGAATTTTACTTTCAGTTGTTTTGATTGAAATACACATAACTGAAACACTTGTGTGCTTGAGAGAAACACTATCCTTGTGAGAAATGAAGCATGGTTGATCTTCCTTGATGCTTGTCATACTTGCTAACCTAATTTATCTCAAAGTAAATTAATGCATGCTTCTATCATGAGATTATGACAAATGTGAACTTGAGAGATGGAAATTGAAGTTGTTCAAAATGTTATCCAGTTATCTCATGTATTGTGGTTGGTATATTCTGAACATTGCCATTGATCTAACTTAGTGTAGTTAGCTTACTTTTGCTTGAGGACAAGCAAAGCTTTAAATTTGGGGGAGTTTGATAACTGTTGTGCATAAGTATATTTTGTAATTAAGTCATAGAAATTATCAGATTTTCCCTCTTTAATTGCTTATTTTTGTGTGAATCATTAGGATTTTGGCATCCTCTGAATTTTTGTCCAGTAGGTTCTTAAACTGGTAAATTTATATTGTTTTGGTGGTGTATCTTTTGTAGAAACACAGAAGAAGGCATGGAAGAGAGTTGAAGGCCTGGAGACTCTCGCTTAACGCGACGTGGTCACTCAGCGGGCAGCCCTCGCTTAGCGTGAAAGAGCCACTTTGGGAGCCAAGTGTCATGTGAATGCGCGTGGCCACTTACTACTCGGTTAGCATGCAACCTCGCATAGCGTGCAAAATCGCAAAAATCAAAACTGAGCTACATTTTTAAGTGGGAAAAAGAGAGGGAACAAGGATTGTTTAGCTTCCCACACTGGAGAACAACATAGGGCACGTCCAAGAGGGGGAACCCATTCATTTTGGAGCAACCTTCCCCACTTCCTCTCCATTCTCTTCCACCACCTTCACCCTTTTGTAATTTTAAGCCTCTCATGACAATGAGAGGCTAAATCACCCATTGTTGGGAGCTTAGCAACCAAATACTCTTGATGTAATGATTATTACTATCAATTTAATGTTATTTTAATTTCATTGTCTCTTTTCTATGCTTATTTTCATGCTTGTGGCTTGATCATTCATATTCATACTATGTTTTAGGGTTTAGGTTTTGAAATTTTTTATCTCTTAAGAACTGGAATAGAGCATCTAAATAATTCATCTCTAAGGATAGAATGATGTTATTTAGCCTGTTTTATGCATCTCCATTTATAATGTAATTTAGCTAGTTTATCTCTTAAGGGATTAAGGGAGGAATTAGGTAAATTAGGCTCTTTCGTGTGAGGAATCATGGCTAGAGTGTTCGAGTAGATGTAGGTGATAATTGAAATAATATTGAATAGAGACAAATTATTAACATTGCATCAAGAGTAGTTTCAGTAGGCTAAGCCCAACATATTCGTATTCTGCATCAACTATTGCTTAACCACTTCGAGTGTTTGTTTTTCTCGCCTTGCACATGCTAGCTAATTAGTTTAATTTTATGCCTATTTACTTTTAATGTCACATGTTACCAATAGTTTAATCAACTCATCAATTGCTTGAAATTGGTTATACACAAATTCCAAGTACAGTCAAAGTCCATGTGGACTCGACACTCGAACTTCCATTTTAATTTACTACTTGGACAAATTGGTGCACTTGCCAATGAGTTAACATGTGTAACGCTCGTATCTGAGCCCTTTGGGGAGAGGCTGGCGCTTGTCTAGTTTGTGCCTCTTGTCCGACTTGCGTAAGACGGTCTTGGTACTTCCTTTGTGCTTGTCGCACTTCTTTTCTGCTTGGTGGACTTCATTCCGAAATCTGGACATTTCTTCCATCTAGATGTTGCCTTTGGCTTGCTTGCATAGCTCGTCCATGCTACCGGGTGGTTTTTTGCACAGACTATCTGCAAATTTGTCGGGGTGTAAGGCGAGGAACATCGAATGCAATGCTACCTTGACATTAAGATTTCATATCTGGATGATTGTGTACCCAAATCTATCCATTAATTTTCTGAGGGACTCGTCGTCTGCTTGTTATAAACTGGCCAAGGCGACTGCAATCATGTGGTGAGACCTGTTGGTGGTGTACTGCACACTGAATCGTTCAAAGAGGGTGTCGAAGTTGTCTATGGACCTGGCTGGGAGTCCATTGTACCAAGTCAATGCTACCCCCTTAAGGAACATATGGAAGACACGACATAGAATCGCATTGTCATTGGTGTAGAGGTTCGCCTGTGTCAAGAAGGCATCCAGATGCTCGTTTGGATTTTTTGTCTCATCGTACCGCTCGAGGTTGAGTGGTTTCCACCCTAAGGGTATGTATGCCTCCATAATGCGGTTGAAAAATGGATTTCGACGAGCGGTCCGCCCTGCTGGACGGTGTATGTGTGAGAGACTTAAGTCATCGGTAGTGTTGACTATGCATCAGGGGTGTGATTCCCCTTGGGTGCGCTCAGGCAAGGTGTGGGCAGATTGTTTGTCGCCCTGGGGACGTCACGAGCCTCCAGCTGGTCATGGTTAGCCTTTAGCTTTGTCAACTCCTCATGGTCGCTCCATCTCCGTGATGTGGTTTTGGAGTTGTTATAGAGTATCTGTGTTTGTCATAATTGTCGGATGAGAATGAGAGTCTTCAAGGGGGGTCTCGCGTATAAGGCTAGACCGAGTGCTAACCATGTATGAATGAGAGAGAATTGATGAGAGACCGCAGTGTATGTTTTATTGTTCCCCACAGTGGGCGCCAAATGTTCTTACCAAAATTCGGAACCATGACATGTCAGGGTGGACGTGGCTCAAGTGGGGTCCTGGACTTCACACATCAGCTTTGAGGGTGGCCTTTGTTGAGAGGACAGGAGAGGGGACCTGGAAAACAAAGGACTCTGACACTCAAGTAAAAATATGAGTGAGGAGAAGTAAGCAAGTATATACATATAAGTGCAAGTATGCTTAAGCTTGAAGGATGAGCGAAAGAGATATGTGATGGGATGTGTAGAGCGTTCAATGGAACTTGGTACTTATAGGGGTGGAGCGTGACTGGCAGTCCTTGTTTGTAGGGGCTGTTGTAGCCTTTGTAGATAATAGCCGGGAGCTAATAGATAATGTTAGAGATAAACATTTGCTTATAGATAAAAGGTAAAAGATAATTATACCTTGTAGATAATGCGTGACCTTATAGATAATTAATTACCTGCCAACAGATAAAGATATTCAAATAGATTTGAATATTAATAGGTTAGAGATAACCTATTTGTTGGGGAGCCTGGCTGCTAAGGGTCAGGCGTCTGCGCTCCTGTAATAGGACTGATATGGAGGGTTGACACGTGTAACAAAGTGCCATGTGGGATGCCACATGTGTTTTGTGGGTGCTAGATAGTACAGTTGATAATTTTGTTGGTTGAAGTTTCATTTTGAGTTGTGTAATTTCCATTCCTATAACAACTATGCAAAGGGTGCTTGCTTTGTAATATGTATATTTTTTTATTCGTTGTTCATTTGTATTTATCATTGATATAATAATCTTAATTTTTGTAACATTACTCAACCTGATTTTGAGTATTAGGCTTCTTTCTAACTCAAATTGTTGGCAAAGTATTGTCTTATTGTCATCACTCCTCAAATGCATTGACCGGCTTCTACAATTTGATAGGTGAATGGCACATTCCTTACTATGGTGGATTTATCAATTTTATTTGTAACTATAATTTACATTTCTGGTAATGTCTTCTACTAGTCTCATGCCAAGCTATAATGGAATGTTGACTATCAGTTGTATCCGGACATTGACCCAGATTGCATTAAAGCTTTTGGGGTTCATTCCTCTTGTAAGTACCTTGTTATTGAGCATCAAATTGTTATTCAAAGGTTGGCATAAGATACTTAAAGCTTCAACTTTACTATAGGATTGAGTTTATGAACTTGTAAAGCCTTTTCGGGACTTAAAGGCATTGTGGCAAGTTCAAATTGAAGCAAGTAGAGCACTCCTTGATCTTGTATCTGATCAACAAGGACATGGATTCAACTTTGCTTTTATTTATCAAATAAATAGAGGAGGAGCATTCCTTAAAGGTTGTAAATCTTTTCACTGGGAGAGGATCTATAGATGATGTGCGGAAAACTAAATATTTGATTCAGAATACTAGAATTAAAAGTATTTATAGAAATGTTTCTAAAGTTGGATAAATTTCAAAACATATGTAGGTTGTCCAAAATAATTATTGTTTAAATCTTGATATAAGTTTTACTTTTAAAAATTTCTATAGAAAGAGAAAAATATAGTAAATAGCTTAAGTATCACCTAGTAATGGATACCTTTGAACTAGTTTTGATTTTGTTTTTTTAATTCAAGTTTTAAGTCATTATCATACAAGATTTTGTATTTGATCAACTGATCTTGTGGCACATAATTATCTTGTTTTTTTAAGGTTGACAACCTTCTGAAAGAAGCATTCTTGTTTCGTAGTGGAAAAAAAAAACTAAACCTTTCTAAGACGATTCTCTCGCTTAACCGTCTTAGAAACAACAAACTTTTTAAGATGGTTTACTATGATGACCATCTTTGAAAATGTTTTTTTTTTCAAAATAAAATTACAAATTCTAAGACGGTTTTTCACCAAAAACCGTTTTACAAACTACACTTTCTAAGACGGTTTTAGTCCAAAACCATCTTAGAAACAACTGATTTTGTCTTTTATTTTAAAAAAAATATTTTAAGATGGTTTTTGTTCGAAACCGTCTTAGAAACAAGTGTTTTTTTATTATTAAAAACCTACTCCAAGAAAGTTGTTTTTTAAAAACCGTCGTAGACACGTACATATACAACAACAATTAAATAACCATCGTGAAAAGTATTAATTTTCCATGCTACAATATTCTAAAACGGTTAAAAATCGTCTTTGAAGAGTCCTAAGAACCATTGTTGAATTCTTTATTTTTAGTAGTGTTCTAATTAAATTAGAAAAAGGCAACGTTTGTTGATCATGCTTGGTGGTGAAATATGCATATATTTTGACAACTCACATACTCATCAAATATCACATTTCATTACAAATCTTTGAAATAAACAAATTATTTTCATGCATAAATAGATACATTTTGGACGGTGAAGAATGAAGAGAAAATGTTGTGGGTCAAGAACAAGTCTAGGATTCGAGGCCTAGATCCTCCAGAAAAAGGTGAGAATGAAAGATAATTGCATTATTTCTTATCTATCAGAATTACATCCTCTCCTATTTATAGACTTTCTTTTACAATCATTGGATGAGAATTCTAACAGAATTTGGCAACATATGCCTTGGAGGAATTCAAACACACACTACCAGGGGACAACATCTAACAGCACCAAGAAGGCACCAAGGATTTGTGATTCTGTTTCTAGAAGATTGCTGCCAGCTCAGCCATGCTACGTTGCATAGTCCTTCAGGTACTGAGGTATGCTAATTTCCCTTTTTGGCCTCCTGTCATCTTCCTGCTTCTATTTTACTTTGTGTTCTGTTATTGGTGTTTCATTGGATTTTGCATATTATGGTATTTCATTAGGCTCTGTATGTTGCTCTGTATCTTGTTTCCCATTCATAACATTCCCTCGCACTTCCAAAACAAACTTGTCTTCAAGGTTGTAGTTCTCCTTAAGCTCCTCCAACTTCTCCCATGAAGTATCTTCCGGATACAGTCCTTTCCACTGAACTAGGACTAGGAAGTTGCTTCCCTGAAGCTATCTCTTCCCACTTTGTATCAATGATTGTGAGAGGTGCAATGAGAGGTTGATTGTCTTCCGACAAGGCTGGCAACTCAAGAGGAATGGTCGTTGTAGTTGACTAGAATGGTTTCAATAATGAACAATGAAAGACTGGATGAATTTTTGAAGTTGGCAGCAAATCCAATCTGTATGCAGCTGCCCCTACGCGTTGAGTAACTCAAAAGGGACCATAAAATCTCCTTGCTAGCTTAGAGTGCTGACCTCCGGTGGTCGTCGTCTGCCGGCGTGGCCTCAATTTAACTAGCACCATGTCTCCCAGATCAAAATTGACATCGCGACGTCGCTGATCGGAGAACTCCTTCATTCTTTATTGGGCTTTAGATAATTTCCTTGCTAGACAGGTGAGAATTTGATCTCGTTGATTTAGCCATTCATCGACGGCTTCCACCTGTGAAGTTCCCACGAGATACTGAGGCAAGCTTGGGGGTTTCTTGCCGAAAGTAACTTCGTATGGGGACATCCCCGTAGCGTAGTGCACTGAAGTATTGTATGACCACTCTGCCCATACCAAGAAGCGGCCCCAAGTGGATGGTCTCTAATGAACGAAGGCTCTCAGGTACTATTTGATGACCCAATTCATCACCTCCGTCTGGCCATCGATTTGGGGATGGTACACGGAGCTCATGTGAAGCTTGGTGCCGCTTAGTTTAAAGAGCTCCTGCCAAAATCGACTAACAAAGAGGGGATCCCGGTCCAAGACTAAACTGTGAGGCATGTCGTGAATCTTGTCGGAAATCTCCATGAATGTCTTCGTCACGCCGGAGGCTGTGTAATGTGGAGGTAGCATGCCCAAATGGACACCCTTGAAGAATCGGTCCACTACAACTAGGATCACCAAATGACTGCGATAATTGGGTAGACGTACGATGAAGTCGAGGGAGAGATCTTCCCAAGGCCGAGCCGGAATGGGTAAGGGATGGAGTAATCATGGTTTTCGCCAGTGATCATGCTTCATCTATTGACATGGAATGCAATTGGTGACATACTGCTAGACACACTATTTCATATTGGCCCATGTGAAATTTTTGTGAACCCATGCCAATGTCTTCATGACGCCCATGTGCCCTCCTATGGGTTTTGAATGGAATTCGGTAAGGATCGTCGAAATTGACTGAGTATCTGGTGGTAGCCAAATGCGGCCCTTCTGCACAATCAGGTCCTGCCAGAGAAGATAGTCGGGATGATTTTAAGGTTCCTCAATGATCTTCTGTCGAAACCTAAGAAACTCCAGGTTAGTCATCAGCTCCACTTTCAAATCCTGCAAAAAAAATGCAATGTGGGACTGTTAACATCAAAAGTTCTCCGGGAAGTGTCTCCGGCCGACGGGATATTGAATGGTATAATTATAACCCATTAAGCGCACGAGGTATGTCTGTTGTTCCGGAGTCTGAATTTCTTGCGCCATTAGTTCTTTGAGACTCCGGTGATCTGTTAAGATCGTGAAATGGTGGCCCAAGAGATATTGGCGCCACTTTTTGACTGCAACCATGATTGCCGCTAGTTCTCACACATATGTTGACGCTTGAAGCAGATTCAGACAAAATGTCTTACTAAAAAAAGCGATGGGATGGTTTCGTTGTGAAAAGATAGCTCCCATTCCAATCCCTGAAGCATCCGTCTCCAAGACAAAGGATAAGGCGAAGTCCGGTAAGCCCAAAACCGGTGCCTTACATAGAGCCTTCTTTAGGTCAGTGAAGGCCTTGTCGGCGGTGGGCGTCCATATGAAGGGATCCTTGGTGAACAAGGTGGTGAGTGGTGCGACCATCGTGGCATAACCCTTTATAAAGCGACGGTAGAACCCGGAAAGCCCCAGGAACCCACGCAAGGCTCTGGCGGATTTGGGAGTTGGCCATTGATGAACTACTTCCACTTTGGTTGGGATGGGTTCGACCCCGTGCTCAGAGACAGTGTGTCCCAAGTATTCAACTTGCTGGGTTGCAAAAAAGAGCACTTAGACAATTTGAGGAAGAAATTATGGTCGCAAAGAGTCTGAAAGGCAAGCTTCAAGTGATTGAGATGTTCCGAAAACAACTTACTGTAAATCAAGATATCGTCAAAGAAGACGATGATGAATTTATGCAAGTAAGGACCGAAAATCGAGTTCATTGTGGCTTGGAATGAGGAAGGAGCGTTATAGAGGCCAAAGGGCATTACTAAGAAAGCAATTTACTGATGATAACCCTGTAGCAAGTCTAGCTTGGAAAACCATCGTGCACCGCCTAATTCGTCAAGCAATTCATTAATCATGGGTATCAAAAAGCGATTTTTAATGGAGATCGCATTTAAGGCTCTGTAGTCCATACAGAACCGCCAGGAGGCGTCGCGCCTTTTGACCAGTAAGATAGGCGACGAGAAGGGGCTCGTGCTTGGTCTGATAATGCCATTTTGAAGCATATGTGCAACCTGTGTTTCGATTTCTTGTTTCTGAAAGTGAGGATATCTGTATGGGCGAACGTTGGCTGGGTGGAATTGGGTGAGAGATGGATAGAGTGGTTGGTAGTTCGAGAAGGGGGTAGTGTGGTTGGTGTTTGAAAAAGGGAGGCGAATTGGGTACTCAACGATATAATATCGGGGTGGGTAAGTCTCATCGGAGGAGCCGAGGAACAAATTCTGATGTGGAAGAATGCACTCACACTCTGAGTCTGAGTTAAATGGCGGAGTTGGGGAGGGGATACTGCCGACAGAGGTACGTCGGAGTTGCTTTTCAACTCAATGAGGCTTCCATGGTGTACAAACTTCATGGTCAACGTACTGTAGTCAGTCAACACCGGCCCAAGGGATTTGAGCCACTGGACCCTAAGGACCACGTCGACACCACATAGAGGAAGCACGTGGAGGTCTACCATGAATAAGTGGCCCTGAACCTGCACCACCACATTCCGGCATACTGTGCAACTTTCAACTTCGTTCCCGTTATCGACAAGCACATGCAGTGTAGGGGTAGATTGGACTTGCAACCCCAGGGATTTGACCAAGCGCTGTTGCATGAAATTGTGTGTGTTGTCACCGTCGATCAGGATCACAACGTGGTGGTGGGTAATCCGACCCACCGTGCACAAGGTTTTGGGGGCGGTGTGGCCCGAAAGAGCATGCAAACTAATTTAGGCTTGAAGCGGGTCGTGGTTCGAGTGGATAATTGATGGGTTGGGTTGTGTGTCTGTGTGGGGCGGGTCAACTGGATTTGGGTCGTTATTGGCTATTTTAGGGCTCGAAATGGTATCATCCTGCTCCTCATCAGCCACGAGAAGGAAAAATTGCGAGGCACATCGATGGCCCCTCGTGAACTTCTCATCGCAGTTAAAGCACAGCTCGTATTCACGGCGTCTGTCCAATTCCTCCGGGGTGAGTCGCTTTAGAGGGAGTGGTGGGGGTTTTACGGGAGAAGGCAAAAGGGGAAGGTTAGGGGTGGGTGAAGGTACGATGGGCGAGGATGGTGAGGGTAGAGGAGATATCGGAGGCATGTGGTCGTGAAGGTGCTTGCGGTGTTCATGAAGTTTCTCCTCTTGCAGACGAGCCAACCCCGCGACGTGCACCAAGGTCATGTGTTGAAGAGCCTGTACTTCATGGCGAATTTCAAGGTTGAGGCCTGAGACGAAGCATCTCAAGAGGAGGGGGGGAGGCAACCCAACAATCCTGTTGGCGAGAGCTTCGAATTGGTTCAAGTAATCTCGTACACTTCCTTTCTGTGTAAGCTTGAAGAGGAGTCCAATAGGATCCTCGTATGGAGAGTGGGTGAAATGGGCTTCAATGGCTTGTAAGAACCCAGGCTAGGTGGTGAGTTGATGATTTCGCATCATCCACCGAAACCATGCCAAGGGCGGCCCCTCCATATAGAAAGAAGCAATTGTAAGCCTGTCGGACTCAAGTGTTGCGTGGTATTCAAAAAATTGTGTGATTTTGAACATCCATCCTGAGGGGTCTGATCCATCAAATCTTGGAACATCAAGTTTCATTCGGGAAAGATTAATTGTTTGTGGGTTTGGTGTAGGAATGGCTGAGGATGACGAAGGGGAGGGTGAATGATGAACATTGGATTCAAGGGAAGCAACCGAACGAGAAAATCATCTAGTTTTTCAGTGACATGCAAGTGGTTGGAGGCTAATTTAGCCAGAGCTTCCTCCAGGCGGTCCATGGCCGATTTGGATTGAGTGGATTCGGCCATCAGGTCAATGAAAGCACCAAGTGTTATGGGTCAAGAACAAGTCTAGGATTCGAGGCCTAGATCCTCCAGAAAAAGGTGAGAATGAAAGATAATTGTATTATTTCTTATCTATCAGAATTACATCCTCTCCTATTTATAGACTTTCTTTTACAATCATTGGATGAAAATTCTAGATGAATTTGGCAACATATGCCTGGGAGGAATTCAAAAACACACTACTAGGGGACAACATCTAACGGCACCAAGGAGGCACCAAGGATTTGCGATTATGTTTCTAGAAGATTTCTGTCACCTCAGCCATGCTACGTTGCATAGTCCTTCAGGTAATGAGGTCTGCTAATTTCCCTTTTTGTTTTACTTCGTGTTCTGTTATTGGTGTTTCATTGGATTCTGCATATTGTGGTATTTCATTAGGCTCTGTATGTTGCTCTGTATCTTGTTTCTCATTCATAACAGAAAACGTGTAAAATATACACAGAACCTAAAAAGTCATGAGGTTGAAAATCGGTACATGTTTCGTCGCTGGCATGGTGCCACCTAAATAAGGTTGGTACGTGATCCAACGTGGTAACTAAACACCATGTTTACATGAATGTGGCAGCATGCTGAAATTCAAGAATAAAATGCAATTTTGCTACTAGGTTTTGGTCAAATTTTTTAAATTCTAGATTATCTGTAAATTTTGTTCTGCACACACCTGTCCCAAACAAATTAAGACTATTTTGCAAATACTAATTTGAGCGTCAAAGTTCTTGTAAGCATAAGAGTTTATTGGCTTTGGTAAAAAAAGAAAAAAAAAAGAGTTTATTGGTTCATGCAAAGTGCAAACTTAACAAAACTTCATTCGGATATTCCTCCTTTCTAGAATGGAACTGAAGAAAATTAAACTTACTTTTTATTTTAGGCTAAATTATGATTGGGGTTTTTGATAAATTATTAAAATTTATATTTGTTTTCTCATAATTTTTTATTTACATTGAATTTCTAGTAAAATAATAATTTTATTTTTTATCCTTAAATTCTTTTTTTAGTTTTTAATAAATTAGGAAATTTTGAGTTTATTTTATGATAATTTTTTTTCATTTGTTATTAATTCCTTTAAATAGCAAAATTATAACATTCAGTTATTTATTAGGAATAATTTTTCTTTATATTACGATGAAATGTCGGTGTATAAAAATATAAGAATCAGTAAGTTTTGTTTTTAATCAGCGATTACCCTAGTGATTTACTCAACTTATTTATAAATCACATGTTCTGATAAGAACCATTTGTTTTTTTATCACTCAAAGTGATTGATGAAGGGCTAATATAGTTTGGTTAGAGAATGACCCTAGAAAATACGTGTAACCCTGTAGAATTTGAGATTCGGATCTTCTCCAGGTAGCTTGGGCCAGCACTACACACACAAGTCATATTTTGAGTTGTGGACATTTTTTTTATAATTATTATTATAAGCACATAAAACTAAAAATCCAAGCCACCAATACGTGTGGCTCCAAATGCTTTTCTATGTTGTGAATCACACTAGCGTCCAATTCCAAACCTCTGGCTCTCCAATTTACACACCCATATCCCTTCCTTCTCAAGCACGCAATATAAGCCATTAGAACCATCTAATCTCAAGCTCTAAGAAGAGCAACTCTACTTTTATATTCACAACAAAAAAGAAAAAAGAGAGCATAAACCAATGGCTACTTCACTTTCAGCAACTGGGTGTGTTGGTTCTTCCTTCTATGGAAGTTGGGGAACTTCAATTGTTGGTGAGGACTACACCATGCTGGCCAAGTCAGTGCCATCACAAGTTCGCATGGGGAAGGGAAAGCCCACGAGATTGCAGCCTATGATGAAGAATGTTAATGAAGGGAAAGGTATATTTGCACCTCTTGTGGTGATCACTCGCAACATCGTTGGCAAGAAGCGTTTCAACCAGCTTAGAGGCAAAGCAATTGCACTACACTCCCAGGTGAAATTTGATGTTCTTTGTCAATAGTTTGTTGCTGCCTTGTTGGTGGTGTTTGTCACTCTTTTGCTTGATTTGAGAATTTTGTTTGTGGGGTGGTGGCAATTTTAGCTTGGAACCATGTTTCACTTTGTGTCATTAAAATTTTTATTATTATTGAAAAACGTGTGTTATTTTTTTAGTATTTTTGTTAGCCTAGGGATTTGAACCCTCTCTCTCCTGTGTCATTAATTTGTGAATTGGGCTTGTTGTGTTACGTGTGTGGTTTATCTGTTTCAAGATTGGTTACATTGAAGGATTCCGGAATCTGTTGAAACACAATTAAAGGGATATGGATTTGAAAAACACTGACAGTGACAAGTGGTTAAAAATAAGAGAGATTGGAGAAGAAATGAATTTGGATCCATTTTCCCCTTGATTTCCATTCCCCACCTTAACTCTTCTTTTATGTTTATCTGGTTTGAGGTTTGTTAAGCATTGTTGGTGGATTTTGAAATTATAAAAATGAATCGAACTCAAGGAAATTGGACTACAGTTTTTATGTAGTCCATATCTTGAATGACCAATTTGCAAAACATTAACATGTTAAGGGGTTCTAACTTCTGAGACAAAGGAGGGGCCAATTAGAAACACTAATAATATGTTCATAATTACCATTTGTCACCACAAATTACCCCAAAAAAAGGGCATTCAAGATTTAATTTGAGGTAAAAGAAAAAGAAATTGAGAATTTTGTTCAAGCAACTGATTGAAGATGTTGTTTGCTATTACTAGTATTTTGTATGAGTAACATTGATGTAAGCATGAAACATGTTTTTTGTGCTGAACTTTCACATTTTGAAATGCTAGGTGATCACGGAATTCTGCAAATCAATAGGAGCAGATGGAAAGCAGAGGCAAGGGCTAATCAGGTTGGCCAAGAAGAATGGAGAATGGCTTGGTTTTCTTGCATGATAGATTAATAACATATGTTCCCCCATATTTTGTAACTATCATGTGAGAAAGTATCAAGTTGGAACTTGATGGTTTTCAATTGACAGCAGAATGTAAACTAGGAACCCATCTCTCTAGTTGTGATTTTTCATTCTTAAGTAATGTTCTCTCTTATTTTGTTCTGATACATGAAATATTATAAAACCAGAGGTGATCTATATATCAACGGTGATACAATGAACAAAGCAATGTTATTTATACACCATATTTTTCACATCTTTTTTCCATAGCCTTTTCTGTGAACCGTTTTACTTATAACAGTTAATCCCATTTCAACTATCATCCTAGGTTCTTCTAAATCCTCACATCATTTTCCCAAATTATGTGATCACATGCTGTTTACTACGTTGATCAGATTCAACTACTGCTTTCCTTTCCTACTATTATATGCCCTGATTATGAAAAAATGTGTTGTGTTTTAAACCAAATTCAGATATTAGTGATGCAGTGGGGCTACCTTGATGTATAGTTCTTCTTTTGTACCTGAAAATATAACAAAGAGTGCTTGCAAGTTAACAAATGATCATGTTTTGACCCTGGCCTCTAATAGTCATGCAACAACTATGAAACTTTATTATCAAAATGGGCATTTAAACAAAGTGCTAATCTAGGAAATAGTACCTAATTGTGTAAGGTCAAAACTTAAATGCAATTACTTGGGTGTTTCTAGTGTTTTTGTTTTTTTTTTTTTTATCAGAATTGGAGTTTTACCTTCTTTTTTTGTCAACAGAAAAGCATAGTTGACGTTAAGCATGGGTACAAGGGGTACCCTACCCTTTTACAAAACCTAACTAAAATGGCCAAGCACCAAGCACAAAACAGAAAATATAACAGTATGTATTATTAACAGACATATCCTACCCCAATTGCATAAACCTCTGGAACCAAACAATAGTACACTAATCATCCCTCAAAACTGGTTTTTACCCCCCACACTACATTCAAGATTAAACACTTCACTCCAAAGATATTAGGCATCCAATGTTGCCTTAATGTATGTAGCCAATACAGGTACTGTTTTGAAGAATCCAAAGGAGAAATGATGACGATCGTGTACGGACTAAATCAACCACTGGTGCATGCCTCTTAGATAAACTTAATAGATCATGTTAGCTATGGTATACCCCACAAAGCAATCTATCAACTCCAGTAATAGAAAATCAGGAAGGAAGGTAATCATAAAACAAGATAGAAACTGAATAATTTGCAAAACATCTCCACCTGAAGAGTTTAAGCATGGATTTTACTAACCAGGTCAGCAGAATTAAAAAAAAATGTTTAAGACACATTCACCACCGTGATGTTTCTTATAAAACACCTACAATAAACCATATAAACAAGGCAATCACAATCTAACACCCTATAATTTTCTGTATGAAGAGAGCATGAGCTAGAAAGGGAAACCTAAAATGAAGTTAAATTGAATAATTTGTAAAAGTCTTTTTTTTTTGGAAGGCAAATATATATATATATATATATATATATATATATATATATTATAAAATCAAACCAGTACCAGAGGTACTGAAAAGAGGTTACAAAGCACATAAGTGCTGCCCTCCAAAAACCACCCAACCTAATTACAATATGGAGACACCCTAAACAAAGGAAGTCATTATATTGGAAGACCAGTGATTGAGACTACAAGTGAAGTCTTTTTCTTTAGCCTTCATCCAGGACCAAACTAAAAAGATTGCATGGTCCATGACTTTATAAGGATCAAAAGGTTTTCCTTGGAAGATCAGCTGGTTCCTATGTTGCCATATAGAGCTAGTTAGGGCAATCCACCACCCACACCTTGTTTTGTGATTCTTAGGTTCCCCAAATCCTTCACAGAATTGAATGAAATGGCACTTCGGTGTGATTGGAAGGGGGCCTACAACCTGGATCCAACTCATAGCTTCCCACCACAAACCTCTTGTCAAGGTACAATTGAAAAATAAGTGACCCACATCCTCCTGAACACTTCCACACAAAGGGCAGATGTCTTCCTGCATACTGATATTTCTCCTCAAAAGATTGGCCTTGGTGGGAAGTCTATTTTTAAGAAGCCTCCAACAGAACACCACTGCCCGAGGGGGGATTTTCAACTTCCAAATTGTCTTATAAATGTTCCCATCTGCGCTTGTTGTAGTGGGGTTAATACACAAGCTATATGCTGATTTAGTAGTATATTGGCCATGGGGTTCAGCCAACCACAGCATAGAGTCTTTGATATATCGCTGTATAGGGACAGAACAAATTTCTTCCATAAACTGCACAGCTAAATCACTTTCATGATCAAATAAGTTTCTTCTCCATCTAAGGTTCCACTCCCAGCTATCATGATTAAATACACCCATGTCTGAGATGAGAGAATTTTGCTGCCTACTAATAAAAAAAAAGCTGATTATATTTCTGCTCAAGGGTATAGTCTTCCCCTAGCCACTTGTCTGTCCAGAATTTGATTCTTTCCCCACATCCAACCTTCCAACTCAAGTGGTGCTTGAAGATATTGTGATCTGACTGGTGAAATAGCTTTCTAAGATCCCTCCACCAGTGAGAAAAACCCCTCTTGACTGTATCATGCTGGAACTCAGGCCATCCACCATATTTAGAGGTTAGAACTCTTACCCAAAGCTGCTGCTGGCCAGCTGCAAAAGCCCATATCCATCTACCCATTAAGGCTACATTGAATTTCGAAATATCTTTTATACCCAATCCCCCCTCATTCTTGGGCAGGCAAATATCAGAAGATTTCACCCAAGGAATTTTATTATGAGTATTGTCTCCTCCCCATAGAAATTTCCTTTGTAAGGAAATTAATTTTGAACAATGCTTTGGGGAATCCTGAAAAAGGACAGAAGATAGATTGGAAGGGCATTGAGAACATAATTAATAAGTGTGACCTTCCCCCCCCCCCCCCCCCATGGATATGTCTTTCTGGGCCCATTTTGATAATTTTGCTTTGAATTTAGTGATGAGAGGCTCCCAAACCAGCAGACTGGAAGGATTGGCACCAATAGGAATGCCTAGATAGTGAAAAGGGTAGTTCATTTGCCTACAATTCAGGGTATTAGCTGCTTCCAAACCCCAGTTAGCTCCACCTCCTATTATCCCGAATTGGCTTTTAGCAAAGTTAATCTTCAATCCAGAAGTCAATTCAAAGCCTCTAAGTAGGGCCTTTACAGTATGAACATTCTGCCAATCAACCTCACCCACAAAAACAGTATCATCAGCATACTGCAGTATATTAATAGATTCCTTCTTCTTTCCAACTAGAAAGCTTCTATAGAGATTTTTTTTAACTGCTTCCCTCATCATACTAGTGAGTCCTTCCCCAATTATGTTGAAGAGCAAGGGAGCTAAAGGACCTCCTTGCCTCAAACCTCTAGAGGGGTTGAACTCCTTAGATGGGCTACCATTAATCAGAACTGATATGGTTGCTGAATGAAGACAAGCTGATATCCATCCTCTCCACTTTTGGCAGAAACCCAATCTAAGCAACATATAATCCAAGAAGGACCAAGACACGGAGTCATAGGCCTTTTCAAAGTCCACCTTGAAAATCATTACTGGCTTGTTGCTTCTCTTTGCTTCCTCCACCACCTCATTAAGGATCAAGACACCATGAAGGATATGTCTTCCTTTGATGAAAGCTGATTGTTTTTCATCAATGAGGTCATCCATAACAGACCTTAATCTATTAGATAGAAGCTTGGCTATCAGTTTATACATGCAGCCTATCAAGGATATAGGCCTATAATCATTTAGGGACTGTGGTTGAGACATTTTGGGAATTAAAGTCACAAAGGAAGCATTGGTGCCTCTAGGAAAGGTACCATGAGCATAGAACTCGTCCACAAATCTTCTAAACTCTGGATTCAGCACATCCCAGAATTCCTTAATAAAATTGAAGTTAAGGCCATCAGGCCCAGGACATTTATCCCCTCCACAACTCCACACTGCTTCTTTGATCTCTTGGTCAGAGAATGGGGCAATCAGCTGATCTTTTTGCCTCTGAGAAATAGATTTAAAGTGAACACCATCCAAGGTAGGTCTAGAAAGCATATGCTCAGTGAATCTATTATGGAAGAAGTTGGCAGCTTCATTTTTCACTGCTTCAGGTTGTTGGATCCACTCCCCATTTATAGAAATACCTGGGATATTATTATAAGCTCTCCTGAAGTTCATGTACTTGTGAAAGTAAGCAGTGTTGCAGTCCCCATCTTTCAGCCATCTGGCCCTAGATTTTTGTCTCATTAAAGATTCAAAGGCGTGTGAGGCATTCCATAACTCCTGCTACAGTGAAATTCTGTCCTTAATCTCTTGATCAAACAGATTTCGAAGAGAAGCTAGATCCTCCACTTCATTTAACTTCTGCTGAATATTAAGGATCTTCTTAAGATTAATATTCCCCTCTGCTTTACTCCACTGTCTTATAACAGTTTTTAAGTTTTTCAATTTATTTTTCAGGGCAATACCACCCCAACCCCCCTGCTGATCCTTTTTCCAGGCCTCCCTCACCATTTTTTGGTACCCCTTTTGCTGCAGCCACCAGTCAAACACCCTAAAGGGCTTTAGTCCCCAGTCCACCATGCTAGTTTGCAATATAGAAGGGCAATGATCAGAGAGGTTCCTTTGGAGGACAGTTTGGCAGCTCTCAGGCCAAAGAGATAGTCAATTCTGAGAGACCAAGAATTTGTCAAGTCTGCTTTTCACGCATCCATTAGGCCTGATCCAAGTAAAAATATTCCCTGAACATTTAATTTCCTGAAGCTCCATATCATCAATCCACTGATTAAAGGCTGAAATGTCATAAGAATCTGCCCTTCTTTGAGATGAGCTGATTCTTTCCTGTGAACTTCTAATGCTATTGAAATCACCAAGGAAACACCACATTCCACTAGGATTAGAGGCCTTCAGCTGCCTCAGCTCATCCCATAAAGCTTTCTTCCCAACCAGGTCACAAGGAGCATACACATTGACAATTGTCAACTTCTGATTATTACTGCAACATCTCCCTTCCAGCATTAAGAAGCTTCTACCTTTTTCTTTCCTTCCTACCTCAAAAGTGGAATTATTCCACATGCATAAAAGACCACCAGCAGCTTGCACAGATGGGACATAATCCCAATGACCAGTGGAGTCACCCCAAATGGCCTGGCAAATGCTTTTATTGAAGTTCTCCCTCTTGGTTTCTTGGAGGCAGACAAGATCCACTTTATGCTTTACAATGAGCCTTCTAACAGCAGTCCATTTGATTCCCCTCCCCAAACCTCTAGAATTATAGGAAAGAATAATCATAATTGATGAGTTTTATTTCCCTTCTCTGCTGCCCTCAAATCATCTATCTTCTCCATTTCCAACAACAACCCCTTAACCTTGTTATCTTCTTCCTCATAAGTCAAGCCCATTTCCTTCAAGAGGGCGCATTGCAGTTCTATAGGGTCCTCATATAAGGAAGACTGAGGGTGACCTTTAGAAGCTGGATTTGAGTCCACAGAAGGTTTCTCAATTTGCTGGGCCTTGGTATTACTTCTCAGCACCTCCTTTGGTTAGTCAAACTGCTGGGCCTTGGTATTACTTCTCAGCACCTCCTTTCTTCTCACATAGACCTTTGTGGCAGAAGGAGTTGGGCCACATATCTGCTGGCCCATTTCCTCAGATAACACCTTTAAGTTTGGTTGACCAGAGTCAGCATAAGCCATGCTGGGATACATGGTATTCAGGATGGTATTATGAGGCAAAGATTCCGCAAGAGGAAAAGCTTTTTCGAACTCCCCCTGTATGTCTTTGGATGTCTGGCCCGAGATTTCCCCATGGGTGTTAACCCACTGCCCTTCGACTGCATGGCAGTCTGTGCTGGGGGTTTTTTCCTTAAAGATTTTCCCCTGCAAAGCTTTTTCAGCAGAAGCTTTTAAAGCTAAGCCATTTCTGGAAATATGGCCGTTGAATTTGTCCAGCTCGTTCTCCACATGAGGACAATGTTTGCTTTGGACTCTGTCACCCTGGGATTGGGCCACGTCGACTCTGGTTAAGGCGGACCGGTCCGTGACGCTACGACCAAGGGATTGAACCCAATGGTCTCTGCGAGCGTTGGACGAGGGGACCATGAACCTATGGTCACAGGAGCCGCCGGCGGGGTCATCGGGGACGTCGTCGGAGCACTCGTCGCAGAAGGTGGCCCCAGGAAAGCCATCACCCTCTGTTACGGGGGTGTTTGGTTGGGTCGAAAATGGAGAAGGGGGGAACCAGAGGTCATTACGGTTTTGCTTCTTCGTTGCTCCCAGACCAGACGCGTCCTCCGTGACGTGAAGATCGTACTTTGCTCCATCAATGGTGGCCGGCACCGTCGCCTGAAACAGAGGTTCCATCTGCGTCCGCATAAGGATACGTGCCACGTCCATCCTCTTCGTTTCCTCCACATATTCATCCACTTCCACCACCTCCCTGAACTCCGACAGCACCTTCGCCATGGATTCCACCTCCCAAACCGTCAGAGGAAGGCCCCAAAGGAGGACCCACGTGAGCCTGTGAGTGGGACGTAGTTCCGGAGACCATTTCTGTAGCTCTGAGAGAGGAGTGGATCCATTCTCCTTCTCTTGGTGTATGAGTCGAGCAGCGCTGGAGTCCTCCATGTTAGGGAAAAGAACCCAGTCGTCAACCCAGTAACAGGGAGTAACGTCATCTTCCACCACCCATTTCAACTCCTCCTCCAACCTTTCAAACATGGCTCTGTTCTTCAATCTTCCTACCCAGGACTTGTGAAGCCACTCAGAGTTCTCCTTATTCGAGCTTAAGGTGACAGGCCTAAAGTTATCCCTTTCGGCGTGATGAGCACCCTCCCTCGTATACTTGGGGCTCATGTGACCAGGTTTAAACTCCTTAACTACCTCTACGTATGAACGAGGACCTCCTTTTTTAGCAGTGGTTGTCGTGTCCCCCTTAAAAGCTTTGTGCACCTGTTGAGCAACCCCTTTACCATGAGTAGCATTGCTGTTTTCATGCGTGCAAGGCACCTTCCTTCTGTCAAACTTCGGTCTATTAACGAAAACCTTCTAGCCACCTATAAAAATATTGTTATCTAGGCATCTTTCCAACCCCTGCTCATCCATCACCTCTTTGAACCTAACAAAACCGAACCTATGGCCAAGTTTGTTTTTGGTTCGGGGGATGAAGACCTCCCATACCTTTCCCCATTTCTGGAAAATCTGCCACATATCTTGCTCCATTATCCCTTCAGGGAATCTAGAGAAATAGAAGGTCGTAACATCATCCTTATTTCTCTATGTCATCTGCTTTTCTTTCCTTTGGTAGCTGTTCCTTTCCATTCTACGTCTACTAGCCTCCGTTTTGTTCTTCCTGTTGCGTGATACTATTACCCAGTCTTCATGATCAGAGTTATCTTTAGGCGGTTCCTCCATCCTTGCATTCCAGCATACTGCACTTCTTCCATTGATGTCGTTCCAGTTGATTCTTCGGTTACTCACCTTTTGCCACCTATGATCATCCCTTTCCTCCATCTTACACAACGTTCACCACCCATGATCATCCCTTTCCTCCGTCCTACTCTGTCGTCGTGTTCGGACTCTCTCTCTCGGTCTACCCACTCTCACACTCCTCCACTCACTCTCCCTCACATTCTGAGAGAACTCTCGCTGTCTCTGTGTCACTTTGTCTCTCTCACACTCTCTCGCTCTCTCACTCTGTCTCTCTCTCTCTCTACCTCTATGTCTCTCTCTCATAATGTCCCACCTGGAGCCATTATCCCCGAGGCCATGCAACCAGACTATAGTTGCTTGGTGTTTACCTTTAGGCCTGACAACATAGGTTCTCCCAAACTCTGTAAAAGTCATTTACCTGAATAGTTAAGAAAAAGAACAGTGACAATTTATGATAGCAACTATGCTTAGTGGAGAGTTGCTTAGTGGAGAGTTCTGAAGTAAGTACTTAACTACCCTATTTACTTCTTCATCAGATATTTTTACATGAAGTTGATTCATTTTCACTTTAATTGACTCCAATCTAACAAATTACGGAGCTTGAGCTCTCATTGTACCAAGATTTGATAGATCCTACACAATTTCAGTGAATTGAAGACATATTTTAATGGATTTAGTGAAATGCAAGATTGAGTATAGCAAAAAATAATTGTCATAAGAATGCAGTCATCACAAGAGCATTGTGAAAATAAAAAGAGGAGAAAACAACCAAAAGTAACTTACTTTTAGTATTAGTTTAAGGGTATGATACGAAAGTGTCAACTTCTTTACATTAGTGAACACTTGCAGCCAGCCTACAAAGACTGAATGAGATATATTGGTAATTGCATGAATAGTTCCTTTATCAAGGCAAGAAAGATTGCATGTGGAAACGAGTGGTTGATAATTGGAATGCAAATAATTGGTTATTGCGAGAGAACTAAGATTTGGTCTAGAAGGCACAAGTTTGTGTTGAGAGATGTTAGGCCCTAAATTAAACATGTTTACCATAGAGAAAGAGGAGGGGACAGGTGGCAAAAAAGAAGAGGATCGTTGAGGAAAAGGAAGGAGTAGGGAATGATTTAGAGGCATAATAGAAAGGAACAGGTGGCAGGAAGTGAGCGGAGGAGGGGGGGAGGGGATTCGGTTAGCAGAGAGTGTGAGGTATTTGGGGGAGGGATGATTGAAGAGAGAGGGGGGAGAAATAGAAATTTGTGGGGTTGGTTGGTACTGGGAGAGCGATCAACATCAAAATTATGACGAGACAGATCCGGGAGGCCACCGTGAATGAAGGGAGAGCGATCATGTGAATGATCAAATGCGAAGGTTAGAGGTACCTTACTTTTCTGGTGAAGATCTGTATAGGTGGATATACAAGGCCAAATATTATTTCGCGATTAACCAAATCCCTGAAGAAGAGAAGGTGCTCACGTCGTCGATTTGTTTAGAGGGAAAGGCTTTGAACTGGTTCTAGTGGTGGGAGGCTTACATGGGTAATGTTTCGAAGAGCACTATTTGGAAGGTTTCAGAGTGCGTCGTTGGAAACTCCTTATGAAGTTTTGATGAGCCTCTAGCAACGAGGAATAGTGGTGGAGTATATTGAGCAATTCGAGCTGGTGTCATCCCCGTTGAGGCATGCGGCTGATGAGGTGTTATCCGAAGCATTCATGAATGGGCTTAAGGAGAAGATTAGAGAGGAGGTTCGACTGCATCATAGTGATTATTTGGAGGCGATGATGAAGCTAGCAAAAAAGGTTGAAGAAATAAATTGTTATTAATCACAAGGAGGAGAGGCCTACAAAGAGGATCGGGTTGAATTTCAATTGACCTGCTTTGGCGAGTAGATGGACCGAGTTCAAATGATCAAGTGACCTGAAATGAAGCTAGACTTGAAACCAATAGAAGTAAGCCTCTGGGCTTACATCTGGACCGAATGTTACTGGGGGAGCAGGCATTTTGCATCGTGAAGGTCAGGGGAGTGTGAATAACCGATCAGAAGAATCCAGCAGCAACGATAACTGCCATAGCACCCCATTCAGAAACTAACTGAGGAGGAAATGAAGGACAGCTTCCTCCACCGACTCTATTTTTGATGCAACGAGCCATTTTCGCCTGACCATGTGTGTCGCAACAAACACTTGCACGAGCTGATGTTGGGGAGGGAGAAAAGGTCGAAGATGAAGAACCGGAGAAAGGGGAAGAGGAAGAGTCGTTGGCTTATCTGAACATACAGTTGAACTTAGGGAGTATAGCAAGCATGACGTCAAAGAAATCCCTTAAGTTGGGGGAACTATTTCAAGGAGAAGAGTGGTGGTATTGGTGGATACTGGTGCATCACACAAATTCATATCCAAGGAGGCAGTGGACGTTGTATTACTCCCAATAGAAGAAACAAAACACTTTATAGTAGAAGTTGGGGATGGTCATAAGGTGAGAAACAAGGGGGTATGTAGGAATGTGGAACTGTAGCTGCCCAATTTGCAAGTAGTGCAGGACTTTTATGCTTTCCAATTGGGTAGAATAGATGTGGTGTTGGGGTATGAGTGGTTAGCTGGTTTAGGAAAGATTAGAGCATATTTTGGAGAGCATGTGATGTGGATTAAGGAGCATGGAAAAAATTGAGGTAAGGGGGGATCCTAATCTTTCTCAAACCCCGGTGTCTGCAAAAACCATGATGAGGAAATTTTTGAGTGGAGTGGAAGCATACTATGTGGTATTAGATCTATGGAATGCAGAAATTCAAGAACAAACAAGAAGAATACAGGGAATGACAGGGGTATTGGTTGAGTTTGCTGAGTTATTTGGGGAAATTAATGAAATGTCACCCAAAAGATGGTGTGACCATGGAATTGTGATCAAGGAAGGAGCTCAAATTTCGAATATCCAGCCGTATCGTTACCCACACCATCAAAAGAATGCTATCGAGAAGTTCGTAAGAGATATTTTGGCAATAGGCATGATCCGGCCAATTGTAAGTCCTTACTCTATCCCTCTCATTTTAGTTAATAAAAAAGATGTAAGTTTGCACTTTTGTACCAATTATAGGGCTTTGAATAGAATTACTATCCCCAATAAATTTCTTATTACTACTATAGATGAGTTATTGGATGAGTTATTGGGAGCAACTATTTTCTCTAAACTTGATTTGAAATCCAGGTAGAATCAAATAAGGATGAAGGAGTAAGACATTCACAAAACAGCCTTTCGTATGCACGAGGGCCATTATGAGTATTTGGTAATGCCCTTCGGGTTGACAAATGCCCTATTGACATTTCAAGCTTTGATGAATGAGATATTTAGACCGTTCCTAAGGAAATTTGTGCTTGTGTTCTTTGATGATATTTTAATATACAATGCAAATCAGCATGCCCATATTGAACATTTGAAACCAGTTTTGGGGATACTGAAGGAGCATTCTCTGCGGGTTAACAAAAAAAAATGCAATTTTGGTACGGAAGAGCTTGATTATTTAGGCTATACAATTTCAGCACAAGGCATAGCGGCTGATCCTAGTAAAATCAAAGCTTTGAAGGAGTGGCCTATACCTAAGGACCTCAAGAGTTTGAGGGGGGTTTTAGGCCTAACGAGATATTACTGGAGATTTGTCAAGAACTACAATCTTATAGCTAGGTTACTTACACAATTGTTGAAAAAAGATAATTTCAAATGGAGGGAAGAGGCTTTGGAGGCATTTTAGAAATTAAAAAAGGCGATGGTAAACATACATTTGTTGACAATGAAAAATTATCAGTTGCCTTTTGAAATCGAGACAGATGCATTCGGAATGGGATTGGGTTCTATTTTGATGCAACAAGGAAAGCCATTAACTCTTTTCAGCCAAGTTTTGTTAGAAAGAGCTAAGAGGAAATCGGTTTATGAGTGGAAATTGATGGCCATTGTGTTTGCCTTGCAAAAATGGAGACAATACTTGATGGGTCATCATTTCATTATTAAAACTGATCAAAGGAGCCTAAAATATTTGCTAGAATAAAGAGTGTTAGTGGGTGAGCAGCAAAGATGGATCTCAGAATTGTTGGGTTTGACTGAGGTGCAGTATAAGCCTAGTGTTCACACTCATTGGCAAGTGCACCAATTCATTCAAGTAGTAATTAAAACGGTAAGATCGAGTATCGTATCCACAGGGAATTTCTTGTACTTCAATGACACATATTCAGTTTCTAAACAAGTTATAATTGGAGTAATGTGAAATTCGACAGTTTTTTCATGTCATTAAGTAAACTATAACAATTTTTCTAACTTAAGAATGAATACTAGAAATAAATGTTGAGTTTTGAGACGAAACAAATATCAAGTTGAATATGTCGGGGAGCATTCTACTGAACTCTCTCTTGACGTGATTATAAAAGTTTTTCTCTATTTAATATTATTCTAATGTTCCTTGCACCTTCAAATTTACTCTAACTGCAATTCCTCACATGAAAGAGTCTAACCCTCCTAGTTTCATTCTTGATTCCTCAACGAATTCAGTCTAAGCGGGCCACATTGCAAATTAGATGCAAACTATACTAGATTACTGTTGGACAAGTGGCCTCAGAAATCTTAAGAAGGGGGGATTGAATTAAGATTTCATTGACTATTCCTAATTGAAATTTTTCCTTTCTTAATTATTCCCTAGATTCAATTATTTCTTTGTCAACAAGTTACTGAAATAATAAATGAAGGAAAATAACTTGTGGAAATGTAAAGACAACAGAAAGTAAAAGAGATAAGGAAAGAGAGAATGCAAAACCGGATTTATCCTGGTTCGGCCACAACCCGTGCCTACATCCAATCCCCAAGCAACCCGCTTGAGATATCCACTAACCTTGTAAAATCCTTTACAAGAAATGAACCACAAAGGAATCCCCTCCTTTGTGTTCAGTGATTACAACCAAGAAGTTATGCTCACTTCTTGCAATGAACCCCAAGGAACGTTGGTCCCTTGTGTCCAGTGATAATAACCAAGAAGTTGTACCCACTTCTTGCAATGAATCCAAAAGCGGTTAGTCTTTTGAGTCCAGTGATCAACCAAGAAGCAAATCCTGCTTCTTGCAATGAACCCAAGGAACGTTGGTCCCTTGTGTTCATTGTTCGACCAAGAAGACCTTCTCTTGAAAACATTCACCAAGAGTAGGTTTCTTGAAAACTTTTTGTAAGAATGAAGGAGGAGAGGAAAATAGAATAGTACTAGTTTTTGCCCAATGAACTTTTCTTGACAAAACAAGTATTGAACAAAAACTCTTAGAAAGATGTTGAGAATGATTCAGTAAAAAATCTATTTGAAATTCGTGCCATGGTCACATATTTATAGTCATTTGATGGCTCTTGAAGAAACCATGTTAAAAGTTGGGACTCTTGGCAATTTCTTCAAAACTAGTCACTTTAAAAGTTGTTTCTCTCTTCAAAACTAGTCACTTTAAAAGTTGTGACTCTTGGTAAATTCTTCAAATACCAGTCACTTTAAAAATTGTGACTCTTGAAAATTTATTTTTTAAAACCAGTAATCGATTACCATTATAGTATAATCGATTACACATCAACAGTTGTGACTCTTCATGTTTATATTTGAAAACCAACATTTAGAAACACTAGTAAATGATTACAAATGTTGTGTAATCGATTACACAAGTTTGAAAATATTTTATCACAAGTTGTGACTCTTGAAATTTGAAATTTAACGTTCAAAAACATTGGTAATCGATTACTACTTTGTAAAACAGTTATAAAACTGTTTGGGCTTTTGATAATCCATTACTGCCTTATGGTAATCGATTACCAGAGAGTAAAAACTCTGGTAAAAGATTTTTCTTTGAAAAATTCTTTTGGACAAATTGTGTTATTTAACTTTTTCTTTTTGAAAAAATCTTTTTATACTTATCTTGATGTTTTTCTTGAAGTTCTTGCATATCTTGAATCTTGATTCTTGATTGAATGACTCTTTGATTCTTGAAACTTGCTTAACTCTTGATTCTTGACTTGAGTCTTTAGCATCATCAAAATAAGCTTGGAAGCTTTGCTTCCACAATTACTTCACACTATTCCTAGAGATGAAGAATTCTAGTTGCTCTACCAAGTTCTAAGGACTAAAAGCATTTTCCAACACTTAAATCCTAACCAAGCATATAAATGAATGATCAAGCCACAAATATGAAAATAACCACAGATAGAAACAGAGAACACTAGCAAATAATATTAAATAGATAGTTAGAGTTTTTACATTAAGAGTGCTCAATGAAAAACTCCCCAACATTGAAGTGTGTAGCCCTCCATTAGCATGGAGAGCTCAATACAATGGCTAAAACAAGGTAGAAGTGGAATGGTGAAGCGAAAATAGGGAGAAAGTAGCTTGCTTGTCTTCCTTCAGCCTTGGTGCTCTTTTTTTTTTTTGTCCCTCATGCTGCATGTGTCGTTTTTGTAGATGCAATTGGCTTTGATGTTTTGATGATGATCATGATGATGTGTTGCAATTGATGCAAATGGGCTTTTCAAGATTAAAATTCAAGACAATACTTCAAGATTACAAGTCACAACATCAAGATGATCACTAGAATATTAGGAAGGGAATTCCTAATTGAATTAGCAAAGGTTTGGCCAAGTGATTTAAAATAAAAAGTGTTTTTCAAAGGTTTTACTCTCTGGTAATCGATTACCAGAGGATGTAATCGATTACCAGTGGCCAAATACGTTTTATAACAGCTATAAAAATTTGAATTCGAAATTTTAAAAGCTGTAATCGATTACACAATTTTGGTAATCGATTACCAGCAGTTAGTAAACGTTTTAATTCAAATTTTAAAAGCTGTAATCGATTACACAATTGCTGTAATCGATTACCAGACAGGAATTTCAGAAAAATAATTTCAAGAGTCACAACTTTTCAAAGGCTTTACTCATGACCACCAATGGTCTATATATATGTGACTTAAACACGAAATTGCTCAGAGATTTTCAGTACAACAAAGTGTTTATCCTCTCAAAGAGCAAATTCATTTTATCCTCTTAAGAATTCCTTGGCCAATTCAATTGCAATTCATTAAGGAATTAATTGAGTGCTCAATCTGTAAAATCCATCTCTTTCTAGAGAGATTTGTTCCTCTTCTTCTTCTCATTCTCTAAGGGATTAAGAGACTGTGAGTCTCTTGTTGTAAAAGATCTCTAAACACAAAGGAAGGATTGTCCTTGTGTGTTTAGAACTTGTAAAAGGAATTTACAAGATAGTGGAACTCTCAAGCGGGTTGCTTGGGGACTGGACGTAGGCACAAGGGTGTGGCCGAACCAGTATAAAACTGAGTTTGCATTTTCTCTTCCCTTAATCTCCTTTATTTATTATTGCCTTATATTCATATTCAAGTTGCTTTGTTTGAATTAATATTTAAGAAGATTGTCATTAAGGGAATTCATAACTTGAGTAAAAAGTGAAATAGATTTTTAATTAGGGGAAACAGTTTGGAATATCTTAATTCAACCCCCCCTTCTTAAGATATCTGAGGCCACTTGTCTAACAAGTGGTATCAGAGCTTCATTCTTGTACAAAGTTTAGAAGCTTCAAGAAAAAGATGGCCTCAGCAAATTCCTTATTTCCAGAAGGGAATTCTATCAATAGACCTCCAATCTTTAATGGAGAGGGTTACCACTACTGGAAAACCCGAATGCAAATTTTTATCAAGGCAATAGATCTAAATATCTGGGAAGCCATTGAAATAGGGCCTTATATACCCACCACAGTAGAAAGAGTTTCAATAGATGGTAGTTCATCAAGTGAAAGCATAACCATAGAAAAACCTAGAGATAGATGGTCTGAAGAGGATAGAAAACGAGTACAATACAACCTAAAAGCCAAAAACATAATAACATCTGCCCTAGGAATGGATGAATATTTCAGAGTTTCAAATTGCAAGAGTGCTAAGGAAATGTGGGACACTCTTCGATTAACACATGAAGGAACTACAGATGTTAAAAGATCTAGGATAAATGCACTAACTCATGAGTATGAATTATTTAGAATGAATACAAATGAAAATATTCAGAGTATGCAAAAGAGATTTACACATATAGTAAATCATCTAGCAGCCTTAGGCAAAGAATTTCAAAATGAAGATCTTATAAACAAAGTCCTAAGATGTTTAAGTAGAGAATGGCAACCCAAAGTAACGGCTATTTCTGAATCAAGAGATTTGTCTAACATGTCTCTTGCCACTTTATTTGGTAAGTTGCAGGAACACGAGATGGAACTATTGAGATTGCACCAAAATGAAGAAAATGACAAGAAAAAGAAAGGAATTGCTCTTAAAGCATCATCCTCAATTCAAGAAGAAAGTGATCAGAATAATGATGCAGATGATGATGATGATCTAAGTTTCTTTGTAAAAAGATTCAACAAATTTCTTAAAGTAAGAGGAAATCAGAGGCGACAAAATTTTAAATCAAAGAGAAGGACAGAAAATTCATCCTCTACTCTAAAATGCTTTGAATGCAATCAACCTGGACATCTGAGGGTTGATTGTCCCATCTTCAAGAAAAAGATGGAAAAATCTGAAAAGAAAAATCATAGTGAGAAGAAACTAAAGAAAGCATACATCACATGGGATGAAAATGATTTGGAATCCTCTGATGATTCTAAAAATGAAGAGATAAATCTTTGCCTTATGGCAAAAAGTTACGAAAGTGATGAAGAGGTAACATCTTCAAACAACTTATCTATTTCTTTTGATGAATTGCAAGATGCATTTGCTGATTTGCATAAAGAATCAATTAAACTTGCAAAATTAGTTTCATCATCAAAGAAAACAATTTCAAATTTAGAAAATGAAATTTCAAAATTAAACAAAGAATTAGATCTTCTTAGAAATGAAGTTTCAATCTCTAAAACAAATGAAAAGTTAATATCTCCACTATTAATGACAAGAAAATAACAGATTCTTGTAGTTGTTGTGATAAATATGTAAAAGAAATTAAAGAGTTAAAAATTCACTTGCAAAATTTTCATATAGTAGAAATAATTTAGATGTTATATTAAGTAAACAAAGATATGTGTCAAATAAAAATGGACTAGGGTATAAATCTGAAAAACTACAAAAGGTTCATAAAAACTTTTCCTCTTCCACACAAAAATGTAATTCTAATTCTATCACTTGTTTTTACTGTGGAAGAAGAGGACATGGCATATCAACTTGCTACTTCAAGAAAAATTACAGTAATATTAAAATGATATGGGTCCCAAAAGGATCCTCAGTTTATACTAACATGCAAGGACCCAATAAAATTTGGGTACCTAAGTCAAAAACTTGATTATGCAGGTATCTTTGAGAAAGAAGTGGTACATAGATAGCGGATGCTCAAAACATATGACTGGAGATGCATCAAATTTTACACACATATCTCCAAAGAAAAGCGGGCATGTAACATATGGTGACAACAACAAAGGTAGAATTCTTGGAGTAGGTAAAATAGGTACAAATTCTTCAAACTCCATTGAAAATGTTCTACTTGTTGAAGGCCTTAAGCATAGCCTGCTTAGCGTTAGTCAACTATGTGACAAAGGCTATCTAGTATCATTTGATTCTCAGAAATGTCTTATAGAACATAAGCATGACATTAATATAAAGCATGTAGGACATAGAGTCAATAATGTTTACATGATAGACTTAAGCATAAAACAAGAAAACAATCATTGCTTTCTTAGTAAAGATGATGATCCATGGTTATGGCATAAAAGAATTGCTCACATAAACATGGATCACTTAAATAAATTAATTTCAAAAGATTTAGTAGTTGGTTTGCCTAAATTGAAATTTGAAAAAGATAAATTATGCGATGCATGTCAAAAGGGCAAACAAACAAGAGTCTCATTCAAATCTAAAAATGTTGTTTCAACCACTCGACCATTACAGTTATTGCATATGGATCTATTTGGTCCATCTAGAACCATGAGTTTTGGTGGAAATTACTATGCTTTAGTTATAGTTGATGATTTCTCTAGATATACTTGGACATTATTTATTACACATAAAAGTGATTCATTCCATGCATTTAGGAAACTTGCTAAAGTCATACAAAACAAGAAAAATCTCAAGATTGCATCCATTAGAAGTGATCATGGGGGTGAATTTGAAAATAAAGATTTTGAATTATTTTGTGATGAACATGGTATTGAACATAATTTTTCTGCACCAAGAACTCCTCAACAAAATGAGTTGTTGAGAGGAAAAATAGGTCATTGGAAGAAATTGCAAGAACTTTATTAAATGATACTTCTCTTCCAAAGTATTTTTGGGCTGAAGCTGTCAATACTGCATGTTACATCATGAATAGAGCCTTGATAAGACCTATTTTAAAGAAAACCCCATATGAGTTATTTAACGGTAGAAAACCTAATATTTCTCATCTACATGTTTTTGGTTGCAAGTGCTTTGTACTTAATAATGGTAAAGATAATCTAGGAAAATTCGATGCAAAATCTGATGAAGGCATTTTTCTTGGATATTCTTTACAAAGCAAAGCATATAGAATATATAATAAGAGAACTATGAATATAGAGGAATCCATTCATGTTACCTTTGATGAATCTAATGCTATATTGTCAACAAAGAATATGCTAGATGACATTGCAGATTCTTTAGAACATATGAACATTCATGAACAAGATTCCAAAGGAAATGACAAAGGAAACAATGAAGATCCTCCAGAAGAAGGCAAATCCAATGATGCACTCCCAAGAGAATGGAAAACTTCAAGAGATCATCCCCTCGACAACATTATTGGTGATATCTCAAAAGGGGTAACAACTAGACATTCTCTTAAAGATTTATGCAATAATATGGCTTTTGTATCTATGATTGAACCTAAAAATATAAAAGAAGCCATAGTAGATGATAATTGGATCATTGCCATGCAAGAAGAACTAAACCAATTTGAAAGAAACAATGTATGGAAATTAGTAGAAAAACCTGAAAATTATCCTGTCATTGGAACAAAATGGGTTTTTAGAAATAAATTAGATGAACATGGTATAATTATTAGAAATAAAGCCAGGTTAGTAGCAAAAGGGTATAATCAAGAAGAGGGGATAGACTATGAAGAAACATATGCTCCTGTTGCAGATTAGAAGCCATTAGAATGCTTTTGGCATATGCATCCATAATGAACTTTAAACTTTATCAAATGGATGTTAAGAGTGCCTTTCTAAATGGCTTAATTCAAGAAGAGGTATATGTTGAACAACCCCCTGGTTTTGAAATTCTGATAAACCAAACCATGTTTATAAATTACAAAAGGCTCTTTATGGTTTGAAACAAGCCCCTAGGGCATGGTATGAACGATTAAGTAATTTTCTTCTTGAAAAAGAATTCTCCAGAGGTAAAGTGGATACCACATTATTCATAAAGAGAAAGCATAATGATATTTTGTTGGTTCAAATATATGTTGATGATATAATTTTTGGATCCACTAATGATTCATTGTGCAAGGAGTTTTCCCTTGATATGCAAAGTGAATTTGAAATGTCAATGATGGGAGAACTAAAGTACTTTCTGGGATTACAAATCAAGCAAACTCAAGAAGGTATATTCATCAATCAATCCAAATACTGCAAGGAATTGATCAAAAGATTTGGGATGGATAGTGCAAAACACATGTCTACACCGATGAGCACTAATTGTTACTTAGATAAAGATGAATCTGGTCAGTCTATAGACATAAAACAATATCGAGGTATGATCGGATCTCTTCTTTATTTATCTGCTAGTAGACCTGATATTATGTTTAGTGTATGCATGTGTGCTAGGTTTCAATCCAACCCCAAACAATCACATCTAAGTGCAGTAAAGAGAATCATGAGATATCTATTAGGAACAATCAATTTAGGATTATGGTATCCTAAGAATTCAACATGTAACTTAATAGGATATTCTGATTCTGATTTTGCCGGATCTAAAACTGATAGAAAAAGTACAAGTGGAACTTGTCAATTTATTGGATCGGCTCTTGTCTCATGGCATAGTAAGAAACAAAACAGTGTTGCTTTATCTACTGCTGAAGCGGAGTATATCTCTGCGGTAGTTGTTGTGCACAAATTTTATGGATGAAGCAACAATTATCTGACTATGGCATCATTCTTGATCGCATACCTATTAAGTGTGATAATACTAGTGCCATAAATCTATCCAAAAACCCAGTTCAACATTCAAGAACTAAACATATAGAGATTAGACACCACTTTCTTAGAGATCATGTCTTAAAGGGAGATTGTGTATTAGAATTTGTTGATACTAAGAATCAACTTGCTGATATTTTCACTAAACCTCTCCCAAGGAAGTGTTTTTCTCTATTAGAAGAGAATTAGGTCTCTTAGATGTAAGAGATTTAGAAAAATAGGAATTGATTGGTTGATTAATTGGTTGATTTACTTTTTATCTTTTGATTGTAGATTATTTTGTTTGATCTTGTTTGAATTCTTGCTTTATGATAGAATTTATGATTTCTTGTGTATATAGTAATTGAATGATTGAATTTAGTTATTAGTAGTGAAATTAGTCATATAGGATGTATTTGAGCATAAATATAGATATTCTCTTAGAAACTAGCCTAGGATAGGCTCTGGTAATCGATTACCATCCAGTGTAACCGATTACACATGAACAGGCAGCCTGTAATCGATTACAACATCCTGTAATCGATTACCAGAAGGCTTATTGGCCTGTAATCGATTACCAATACCTGTAATCGATTACAATGTGTCATCTTCTATAAATACTCACGAATCAGAGCTGCTGCGCAGCCAAAGCTTCCTCCACGTTTTCTCCATACCTAGAACTTCAAACCTTCGATTCTCACTCAATTCTTCACCAAATCACGTCCCGTAAAGCCCAATCTTCCTCTTTTTCACTCCTCTTTCACTTCCACCGATCGAAATCCAGAAAAACTTCATCAAATGGCAGAGCCATCAAAGAAGAGAAAGGGATCATCCTCCACCGCACCGCTGCTGCCCATCGCCGTCACGGCCCATCCGGAGCACCCACAGCACCTATTCCTCCTTCTTGTCATCTCCAAGATCATCAACACTGTTTTCATCCGATGATCAACGTCTACGGTACCTTTCTCAGTTTTCTTCTAGAATAATCTTAGACCCTAAGTACCTAGACGTAGAGTTCTTTAATGATGAAACGTTTGATTGCTATCAAGTGTTTCAAAATTCTGGTCTTGTTGATTTCATGTCATTTAAATTGCCATATTATCCTGAACTTGTAAAGGTCTTCTACTGCAATTTAAAAATTCAGGATGGTATTATTATGTCTGAGGTGCATGGTACTTCTATGTCATTGATCAGTCACTTTTCTTTTCTTTGACTCATTTACCCAGTCAAGGTGCACCTTTTGAGGGCACCATTGTTGATGACTGGAAATTCGATTATTCGAGTCATGATGCTCGTCGCATGGTCTGCAATGATCAAGCTGACATGACCGGTAGATTGTTGGCCGGGTCATTAACTTTTGATAATCGCATCATGCATTATATCATTGTTAGAATTTTGCTTCCTCGGTCTTCAAATTTAGCACAAGCCTCTGAGGAGGATTTGATTCTTATGTGGGCTTTTCTAACCGTCGTCAGATCGACTGGCCCATTTGGTTCGGTACCGAATGCATAAGGCATTACGGGCCAATGCACCTCTTCCTTATCCACATTTGATTACTCTGTTTTTGCGTCATTTTCAAATTCCGCTTGATGATGAAGCCTTTGTTCAAGTCAAGCGTTCCTTTGCAATTGGTGCTGGAGCAGTGACCTCCTTTGGGTATCGTAAAGATCGGAATGGACAATGGCTGAAGAAGATGCACTCCCTCCTCAAGATGAACGTACTCCTTCACCTCCTCCTCAACGTGAAGATTCCGCACTCATGAATGAAGTCCTCTCTGAATTACGGGGTCTTCGTTCGTATGTTGGTGACCGCTTTGACTCGTTAGATTCACGCTTTGCCGGTATGGACATTCGTCTTACACAGCTTGAAGAGGATGTCGGATACATTCGTCAGAGTTTCGATCTTCCACCACCTCCTCCGTCTTCTTAGATTTTAGATTCTGAATATTTATCTTTTATAAGCCGTGTATTTTGGCTTTTAGTTTCTTAGAATTTACATTATTATGCTAAGTACTTTGCTTATTTATCTTGTGTTTTAAATTTCAGTCTTGGATATTTTGTGGTTGTTGACATTTTATGATCTTTGAATTTTGGTTTGATTATTTCTTGATTATGAGTTTGGCTTATTGTATTTACTACTCTGATACTTATATCTTGCTACTCCATTGTTATAACTGTGTTGATTTCCGAGTTCTTTGGTTTTTGATGTTGCCAAAGGGGGAGAAAAAGGTTGTAGCAAAAGCTTAAGAAAAAGCTTAACAAACTTAGAAATCAAGTGATCATGTATTCCGAAATATAGGGGGAGAAAACGGATGCACATTTTATCTATATACAATTGTTTGTTGCTTGCTTGAATCTTGATTTCAGGTATTGTATTGTCATCATCAAAAAGGGGGAGATTGTAGATGCAATTGGTTTTGATGTTTGATGATGATCATGATGATGTGTTGCAATTGATGCAAATGGGCTTTTCAAGATTAAAAATTCAAGACAATACTTCAAGATTACAAGTCACAACATCAAGATGATCACTAGAATATTAGGAAGGGAATTCCTAATTGAATTAGCAAAGGTTTGGCCAAGTGATTTAAAATAAAAGTGTTTTCAAAGGTTTTACTCTCTGGTAATCGATTACCAGAGGATGTAATCGATTACCAGTGGCCAAATACATTCTATAACAGCTATAAAAATTTGAATTCGAAATTTTAGACTATGTAATCGATTACACAATTTTGGTAATCGATTACCAGCAGTTAGTAAACGTTTTAATTCAAATTTTAAAAGCTGTAATCGATTACACAATTAATGTAATCGATTACCAGACAGGAATTTTAGAAAAATAATTTCAAGAGTCACAACTTTTCAAAAGCTTTACTCATGACCACCAATGGTCTATATATATGTGACTTAAACACGAAATTGCTCAGAGATTTTCAGTACAACAAAGTGTTTATCCTCTCAAAGAGCAAATTCATTTTATCCTCTTAAGAATTCCTTGGCCAATTCAATTGCAATTCATTAAGGAATTAATTGAGTGCTCAATCTGTAAAATCCATCTCTTTCTAGAGAGATTTGTTCCTCTTCTTCTTCTCATTCTCTAAGGGATTAAGAGACTGTGAGTCTCTTGTTGTAAAAGATCTCTAAACACAAAGGAAGGGTTGTCCTTGTGTGTTTAGAACTTGTAAAAGGAATTTACAAGTTAGTGGAACTCTCAAGCGGGTTGCTTGGGGACTGGACGTAGGCACAAGGGTGTGGCCGAACCAGTATAAAACTGAGTTTGCATTTTCTCTTCCCTTAATCTCCTTTATTTATTATTGCTTTATATTCATATTCAAGTTGCTTCATTTGAATTAATATTTAAGAAGATTGTCATTAAGGGAATTCATAACTTAAGTAAAAAGAAAAATAGATTTTTAATTAGGGGAAACAGTTTGGAATATCTTAATTCAACCCCCCCTTCTTAAGATATCTGAGGCCACTTGTCTAACAGTGACCTCCTTTGGGTATCGTAAAGATCGGAATGGACAATGGCTGAAGAAGGATGCACTCCCTCCTCAAGATGAACGTACTCCTTCACCTCCCCCCTCAACGTGAAGATTCTGCACTCATGAATGAAGTCCTCTCCGAATTACGGGGTCTTCGTTCTTATGTTGGTGACCGCTTCGACTCGTTGGATTCACGCTTTGCCGGTATGGACATTCGTCTTACACAGCTTGAAGAGGATGTTGGATACATTCGTCAGAGTTTCGATCTTCCACCACCACCTCCGTCTTCTTAGATTTTAGTTTCTGATTATTTATCTTTTATAAGCCGTGTATTTTGGCTTTTAGTTTCTAGAATTTACATTATTATGCTAAGTACTTTGCTTATTTATCTTGTGGTTTTTAAATTTCAATCTTGGATGTTTTGTGGTTGTTGACATTTTCAGTTATTTGGATTCTGGTTTGATTATTTCTTCTTTGTGAGTTTGGCTTCTTGTGTTTTATACTCTGATATTTATATATTTTTTACTCCTTTGTCATATCTGTGTTGATTTCCGAGTTCTTTGGCTTTTTGATGTTGCCAAAGGGGGAGAAAAGGTTGTAGAAAAAGCTTAACAAACTTAGAAATCAAGTGATCATGAATTCCGAAATATAGGGGGAGTAAACTCATGCACATTTTATCTATATACAATTGGTTTGTTGCTTGCTTGAATCTTGATTTCAGGTATTGTATTGTCATCATCAAAAAGGGGGAGATTGTAGATGCAATTGGCTTTGATGTTTTGATGATGATCATGATGATGTGTTGCAATTGATGCAAATGGGGCTTTTCAAGATTAAAATTCAAGACAATACTTCAAGATTACAAGTCACAACATCAAGATGATCACTAGAATATTAGGAAGGGAATTCCTAATTGAATTAGCAAAGGTTTGGCCAAGTGATTTTAAATTAAAAAAAGTGTTTCTCAAAGGTTTTACTCTCTGGTAATCGATTACCAGAGGATGTAATCGATTACCAGTGGCCAAATACGTTTTATAACAGCTACAAAAATTTGAATTCGAAATTTTAGATTGTGTAATCGATTACACAATTTTGGTAATCGATTACCAGCAGTTAGTAAACGTTTTAATTCAAATTTTAAAGCTGTAATCGATTACACAATTACTGTAATCGATTACCAGAAAGGATTTCAGAAAAATAATTTCAAGAGTCACAACTTTTCAAAGGCTTTATTAATGACCATCAATGGTCTATATATATGTGACTTAAACACGAAATTGCAGAGAGATTTTCAGAACAAGAAGTGTTTATCCTCTCAAAGAGAAAATTCATTTTATCCTCTTAAGAATTCCTTGGCCAATTCAATTGCAATTCATTAAGGAATTATTTGAGTGCTCAATCTGTAAAATCCATCTCTTTCTAGAGAGATTTGTTCTTTTTCTTCTTCTCATTCTCTAAGGATTAAGAGACTGTGAGTCTCTTGTTGTAAAGGATCTCTAAACACAAAGGAAGGATTGTCCTTGTGTGTTTAGAACTTGTAAAAGGGATTTACAAGATAGTGGAACTCTCAACGGGTTGCTTGGGGACTGGATGTTGGCACAAGGGTGTGGCCGAACCAGTATAAAACTGAGTTTGCATTTTCTCTTCCTTAATCTCCCTTTATTTATTATTGCTTTATATTCATATTCAAATTGTTTCATTTGAATTAATATTAAGAAGATTGTTATTAAGGGAATTCATAACTTGAGTAAAAAGTGAAATAGATTTTTAATTAGGGGAAATTGTTTGGAATATCTTAATTCAACCCCCCCCCCCCTTCTTAAGATATCTGAGGCCACTTGTTTAACAGTAATTTTTTCGGTTTGCCATAAACTATTGTTCCAACACAACTTATAGTAGTAAACACCGAAGCTATAGACATCAGACTTGATGGAGAATAATATTCCATCAGTTACTTATTCAGGTGCCATATAACCACTAAAAGAAGTCATTACATATGAATTATTTTAAGATTTGACTTGTGTGCAATTTTAAAATGATCATAAGATACTTACTATGTACAAACAACCCTACTTGTATTTCTTTCAATTGCATTCTTATACAAGTAATTGCTACAACCGATATCTAAAAACTAGAATCACTAAAGTCAACACTGATAATATAAAACTATAATCTATAATCCAGATCTTAAAGAGTATCAAAATAGTAATGTAAACCGTGCAATAGAGATGAAATAGTATTATTTATAGCCCAAAAAGAGTAAAATATAGTAGCAAAAGTTACATAGGTGACAAAATATATTAAACTTGAACCCTAGACTACATATACAAATTAAAAATAAATTAAAAGAGAAAAGTAGGGCTCAGAGCAGCCCACCCATGTTAAGTTAATTTCTTAGGTTGTACACCCTAAACATAAAGTCACCCTAAGGTGAATCCTCGAAAGGATCCTCTTCAGGATCTTCCTCCGGATCTTCATCTTAAAGTCCTGTGGTCCATTCTCCTTAGAATCCTCATCCTCGAATAGTTAGACAGACATAACACCCCAGAGAGACATCATCTATGTATACTCAGCATCTATTATCCGATAAACAATTTCTTTATCTTGGTTCCATCCCTGACATAGTTACTTCATTTTTTATTAGTTCACCATTTGTCCAAGATCTTCATCAGCTGGAACATTTTCTGTTAAGAAAATAGGTTCTTTTGCCTCTACCAAAAAAATCTCAGCTACTTACTCAAAGACATATCAACTGGAAGAGAATCTTCTTCTAATACATCATATTCTGTTAATGATGTCACTACCTCAATGTTGAG